>NC_080199.1:70465942-75368442 GCF_030028045.1 Hippopotamus amphibius kiboko
CATTTTATATTTCCACCAGCAGTGTATGAGCGCCCCCATCTTTGCCTAACTCTGCCATCTTATTCATTTATTTGTTTATTTGTTTGTGTTTAGTCATTTGATTGAGTGTATATTTGAATGAGTGGTATTTCATTGTGGTTTTAATTTTTATTTGCCTTATGACTAATGATATGAAGCATTTTTTCATGTGCTTGGTGACCATTCATATATCTTCACTGTGGTCCATTCAAATCTTTTGCCCATTTTTAATTGGGTTGCTTTATTTTATTGAATTGTTAGAATTCTTTATATATGGTGGATATAGTCTTTTGTTAGATATATATTGTGCATATTGTCTCCCAATATGAGGCTTCTCTTTTCGTTTAATTTATGGTAATTTTTAAAAAACAAAATTTTCTTTCTTTTTCCTATTATGCTGCTGATTTTTTGTGTGTTTTTTCTTCTTGTCATATTCCTAATTTATGAATGTTGAGAAACTAAGACTATGATTTGTAATAATATATATTGCTAAATACTAAATGGGTAAAAAATTGTACTATGGCATTGAAGGAACGTTCTACAATTATAACCGTCTATATTAGTTTTCCATAGCTACCACACATAAAGCAGCTTAAGACAACACCTGTTTATTATGTTATAGTTCTATAGATCTGAAGTCTGGTCACAGCGTAGTTCAGGTAATTCTCTGCCCCCTGTTTCGTAAGGCCAAGATCAAGGTGTTACCTGGGTGGATTCCTTTCTGGAAGTTCTAGAGATGAATCCACTTTCATGTTCATTCAGGTTGTTGGCAGAATCCAGTTCTTTGCAGTTGTGTGACTCAGGTCTCCAGTTCCTTGTTGACTGTCAGCTGGGGATTGTTCTCAAGGCTCCTCACTTTCCCTGGCACATGACACCCTTCAAAGCCAGCAATGGCAGCTGAGTTCTTGTCAAGGTCTCCATGTCCTTCTGTCTCATTTCTGCTGCCTTCCTCTTCTGCTGTATCTCTTTGACGAACTCTGTGCCTTCCTGTTCCACTGATACTTATTAAGGGGTCACATGATTAGGTGGGAACCACTGAGATAATCCATAATAAACTGCTATTGGTTTGCAACCCCTTGGAACTTCCTGAGTGAAATCTAAAATCTGCTCCCAAAACACATGAGATAGACTGAAGACAGAGGCAGAACACTCCAGATTGGTAGGTTAGCAGGTTTAATCAGCAAGGGAACGTACACATGAGGCTTGCCTTGGACAGCTGCGAGATGAGCAGATCTCCACACCCACCCACCAGAATCTTAAAAGTTTATAAAGAGACCTTAACTGGACTTAGTCACATATACTGTCCAGATGGTCTCAGAGCACCTTACTTTCCCAAGGCTATGTCCTGGGGAACAGCTTCCACTGTGGGAACGGTGGGCAGAAAGCACATTCCAAGAACTGAAGAGGGGGTGAGGAGCCTCTGACTGCTCAGATCCAGCTCACAGTCAACTGGCGGTCGTGTCCTCTCAATTACCTCTTCCAATATCTCCCTATTTTAGCTCAGCTGATTATTAATCTTAATTGTATCTACAAAAGTTCCTTTAGAGAAGTACCTAGATTAGTGTTCAATTGGGTAATGAGGGAATGGGAATCTTAGGGGAATGTCTTTAGAATTCTACCTAACACACTGCCTATCTAATATCTATATTATATGTTTGTGTGGTGGTGGGGACAGGGGCAGTTAAAATTAGATTCAGCAATAGGTTGGAAAGGAATTCTAAGAGAATATTTTAATCAGAAATAATCATTTTAGTGTTAAATATTAGCTTATAAATTAGAAATAGTGAGTAAGGTAAAATTTACAGACATTCTGCATAGGCATTTTATTCAAATTGTCGCTTTTTATATTTCTTTAATGACCATCACACTGAATGTGAAAAAAGGAAACCTTTATTTTTTAATTTTGCTTTTTTCCTCTTTGATTAGCAGTTGATTTGATGGACACCCTAAAAATGAATTAATAATTTGTACCTACAAATCAATAGTGAATCTAAATTCTTTTTGAAAAATTGCTAATACTAGCAGAATTTTAAAAAAGAAATCATGACTATAACACACTATTAAAAGACTGCAAATTGTTTCTCCTCTTTTACCCTCTTTCCTTGCTTTCCCCCATTCACCAGAAAACAAACATAGTGTTTTCATTGTTAAGTTGCTGTGTTAGTCTGCTAGGGTTACCATAACAAAATGCCACAAAGTGGGTGATTTAAACAACAGAAGTTTATTTCTTCACACTTCTGGAAGCTGGAAGTCCAAGATCAAGGTGTTGTTAGGACTGTTTCTGGTGAGACCTCTCTTCCTGCCTTGTTTACGGCCACCTTCTTACTGTGTCTTCATGTGGCCTTTCCTCCACGAATCTGTGGAGAGAGAGAGATCTCTCTTGTCTTTTCCTCTTCTTATAAGGATGCCAGTCCTATTGGACTAAGGCCATAACTTATGACTTCAGTTAACCTTTGTTACCTCCTTAAAGGCCTCATATCTAAATATGGTCACATTGGGGGGTTAGGGCTTCAACACAGGAATTCTGGAGAGACATTTCAGTCTGTAACAGTTGTTGTAATGATATCTTTGTCATAAAGAAATAACAGTGAATTTGAATTTGAATTCACAATATTGGTCAAATTGTGTCTCTCCAAAAAAGATATGTTGAAATGCTCACCCCCACTACCTCAGAATGTGACTGTATTTGGAAATAAGATTTTTTAAAAGTCATTCATGGGTTTTACTTCAATGATTTAATAGGTCATTAATAATCTACGAGAGTAGATAATTAATACAAAATTCATTCATGACATTTTTTTTTAATTTATGGTAAACGACACACAGCATGAGATCTACCCTCTTAACAAATTTTTAAGTGTACGACACAATATGGTCAACTATAGGCACAATGTTGTGCAGCAGATCTCTGGATCTTTTTTATCTTGCATGACTCAATCTTCATACCCAATGATCAACAGCTTCTCACTTCCCTACCCCCTCAGTCCCTAACAACCACCATTCTACTCTCTGTTTCAATGACTTTGACTACTTTATATACTTCATATAAGTGGAATCATGGAGTATTTGTCCTTCTGTGACTGGCTTATTCCACTTAGCCTAATGTTCTGAAGATTCGTCGATGCCATAGCATATGAGAGGCATGTATAATGGTTTATTGTATGTGTCAGCTTGACTGGGTGTGTCTGTGAGGGTGTTTGTGAATGAGATTAAGATTTGAATCAGTAGACTGAGTAAAGAAGGTTGCCCTCCCTAATGTGGTAAGTCTCATTCAATCTGCTGAAGACCTGAATGGAACAAAACGAATGAGTAAGAGAGAGCTCCTCCTGCCTGGCTTCTTGATCTGGAACATTGTTCTCTTCCTGCCTTTTCTTGAACTGAAGAATTGGCTTCTCTTGGATCTTGAACCTGCTGGCTTCAGACTGGAATTTATACCGTCAGCTCTCCTGGTTCTCAGATCCTCGAATTTAGACTAGAGCTGTACCATCGGCTCTCCTGGGTCTACAGCTTGCTGAATGCAGATCTTGGGACTCCACAGTCTCTATACTCACATGAGCCTATTCCTTATAGCAAGTCTCTCTGGTTCTAGTTTGCTGGAGAACCCGGACTAATGCAACAGGCTTTCCCTCTTTCTAATGGCTGAATATTATTTCACTGTACATATATACCACATTATCAATGGACATTTAGGTTGTTTCTACATTCTGGCTATTGTGAATAGTGTGACATTAAACATGGGAGTGCTAGTATTGTATTCAAGATCATAATTTCAATTCTTTTGGATAAATACTCAGAAACAAGATTCCTGGATCATATGGTATTTATATTCTTAACTTATTGGGAAAACCCATACTATTTGCCATAGTGGTTGCGCCATTTTAGTTTCCCACCAACAGCACACAAGGGTTTCAATTTCACTACATTCTCATTAACACTTGTTATTTTCTAGGTTTTTCTTTCTTTTCTTTCTTTTTTTTCTTTTTTCTCTTTCTTTTCTTTTTCTTTCTTTCTTTCTTTTTTTTTTTTTTTTTTGATAATGGCCATCTTAACAGGTGGGAGGTGATATCTTATTGAAATTTTCATTTGCATTTTTCTGATAATTAATCATGTCAAGCATCTTTTCATATACCTGTTCGCTATTTGTATGTATTCTTTGGAAAAATGCCTATTCAAGTTCTTTGTTCTTTTTTTATGCAGATAATTAACTTTCTTCTACTGAGTTGTAGGAGTTTCTTACGTATTTTTGATATTAATCCCTTATTAGATACATGGTTTGCAAATATTTTCTCCTATTTCATATGTTGCCTTTTGATTTTGTTGATTGTTTTCTTTGCTGTGCAGAAGCTTTTCAGTTTGATGTAGTTCCATTTGTCTATTGTTGCTTTTTGTACTGTGTATCCATTAACATATTTTATAATTATTTGTATACGTCAGTCTTTTAATCTACAGATATTTATGCACCACTGTTACAGTTACAACATTCTGTTTTTTTCTACGTATTTACCTTTATTAGCAAAACTTTATAGTTTCATAAACTTTCATGTTGCTGTTAGCATCTTTTTATTTCATCTTGAAGGACTTCCTTTAGTATTTATTTTAAGGTAGGTCTAATGGTGATGAACTTCTTCAGCTATTATTTATATGGGAAAGTCTTTCTCTCTCCTTCACTTGAAAGACAATTTTTCCAGATATAGTAGTCATAATATTCTTGGTTGGCAGTTTGTTGTTTTCTTTCCACTCTTTGAATACATCATTCCACTCCCTCCTGGCCTACAAGGCTTTTGCTGAGAAATCCACTCCTAGTCTTGTGGGGGTTCCTTTGTATGTGATGAGTCACTTTTCTTTTGCTGGTTTACAAATTGTCTCTTTGTGACTTTTGACAATTTGAGGGTCTAGAGCTTCCTATTCCACCATCTTTCTGATGTCACTCCTTGGTCTTTGCAGATTCAACCAAGTGAAGATGAGATCATCATGGTGAGCCCTAATCCAGTATAACTGGTGTCCTTATAAAAATCGGAAATTGGACACAGACATACACAGAGGGAAGATAATGTGTAGACGCACAAGAAGATGGTCATGGGACTAGAATGATGCCAAGGAATGCCAGGATTGCTGGCAAACACCAGAAACCAGAAAAGGCAAGGAAGGATTTTCCTCTGCTGTCCTCAGAGAAAGCATTATTTACTTGCTGAAAATTTGATTTCAGACTTCTAGCCTCCAGCACTCTGAGACAATAAATTTATGTTATTTTAAGCTACCCTGTTTTGGGTACTTTGTTACAGCAGCTCCAGGAAACTAACACAAGTCTCCTTTAACAAACTTAGTTTCATTGTGGATTTCCTCCTACCCACCAAAATATATGCTTAGTCACAACCACTTCTGAGTGATTCCTATTCTCTTTACAAGAACAGCTAGGAGATTGGGAAAAGGGAGTCCAAAAACATATACAAGGCTGTTGAGGTATAATTGATGCTTCTTTTGAGAAGTTTGTTGAAGTATCCAAATTTTAACTTGATAGTGTTATATCAAAAGCATGACATATTGCAGCAGAACTGGCTTATTTCTTCCTTATACCTTCAATAAATGTCACTAATTTACCCCATTTCCATGGTGATCTACATTCCAATGCCTGCCCTCTGAGGAATGTTTACGTCTTTTTTTGCAAGAAAAATAAAACAAGAATTAAACAAATTACAAAATTATATATAGTAGGGTCATGACGTTCAAGCAAAATATGTTTAAAGACCCAAATATGTGAAAATAGAGGCAGATATAACTGAAATATTGAAGTGAACAATCAGAAAGCACTGAAGTTATTTACATAGCATTTAAAAACTTCCTACTCCTAACATAAATATTATCCTTATTTCTTATTTTTTTTTAATACACACAGTATGACTAGTGGACTCCAGTGTTTGTGACAGAACTGAACAAACCCTGAACTCAACATTCCACTCTGCACTTCATACAAAACATAAATTCTAAATAAAACTTCCCCGCTTCCTTTTTACTTGCATTTCCAGGACTAGAAATTGGCTTTCCTTTAGGGTCTCTTTTTTCACAAAAGAAGACAGATTTGTCATTTCACAACAGTGAAGAACAAGAAACCAGAGGTGTAGATGTAATGGCAAGATACACTCGAGAGATAGGGACCCTCCCCATACGCCAGCCTCAGCTGTGGGATATAAACGTATGCATATTTCTACGTGTCATCAACCTCTGAAGTTAAAACCATAATGGTAAATGGTAAATCCGTAAATGCTTAGGGGGTCCTGTAACTAAAGCTAAGCTCTGAATGGCAGTAAACATGGATGGTGGGATTCTGTTCAAATCATATCAAGAAAGAGATAACAGGGGAATTTGTGAGATAGTTTTCTAAATTATTTCCATCAAATAATGCTGGGATCCTACAGGATCCCACTCCGAACAGTACACGGAAGATACCAACACTAAATATCATGCATTAATACCAATTTCAAATTTTAAAAAAATGAAGCTAAGAAAAGTAAGTGTTGTAGAAGAATATATTTATTACTTAGGAAGTTTTCGAACTTGTAGGACGATTGGAAAACATAATAGTTAAAAGTGCATTAAAATATAAAAGCAATAACTTCTGCCCTAGTCAGACCTCTCCATGAAAAGTGTTCTTTCAGTGTGTGTTCTTGATTAAGAACATTCATCTTCATGCCAGTCAGTGCCACCAGCGGGTTTTAAACTCCATGGAAACAACATTAATTATTAGAAATACCAAGAGCCGCAATAAATATAATAATTATAATAAATGTCTATTTGGAGGGAAATTTTCAGCTCTTTTTAGGAGTTTGATTTCTTCTTTGTCTCATGGAGGCTAATTATAATAACTGTCTTGTCAGTTGGTACTGGGGATCTTTTAACTTCATATCACATCAGTTCAGAGATCCCAAGTCTAATTGCCACTCAGAAAATGCTAAATAACTGGGACCCTGAAGGAAGCTACTGCTTTATTATTCATTCCACTGAGTCTGAATAAAATTCAGTATCTCCTTGACACAGCACTCCTCCAACCCCACAATGCTTTGGGGATTATTTTTAATTAGATTCATTGAAAAGATACTAATTTGTACAACAATGCACTAAGAAACTGCATATGTGAATTTAAGAGATTGGAGAAGTCTACATGTTGTGATTTCCTATTGAACAATAACTGACTGTATGTAGTTGAGAATTAAATCTTTGTCAGTTAATGTGATTCATGGGAAATAGTGGGTGAGTTATTATAGTAATTAAAAAAAACTATTCCAACTTACCCTTTAAGCCAATGACTAGCTGTATACAAGCAAGAAAATATAGGTAAAACTGGAAAAAAAGAAATTTCTAGAATTTACCCTCTCGTTAAGAGTTCTATAAAATCAGGGGCAGTGTTTTCCATGTTTATCACCACTGCATCATTACCACAGTGCTCAAAACGCAGTCAGCATGCAATAAATAACTACTGAATTGTTGGCTATCACAAAACATCTTTTCATAGTCATTTTGACACAATCTTATCTTGATTTTTTACATCTGTAGATTTTTTTATTATAGTCCAAAATAAAAATGCAGGTAAGAAAGGATAAGTATAGCTATTTTCTCCATTGGTGTTTTGGAACAACACTGTGCAAGAAGTCAGATGACTTCTGGTGGGATGACCCTATCTTTGTCATGCTGTGACCTTGAACTAGCCAAAATCTGAAGTGCAGAGAATAATATCTAGCACGAGTTTATTACAGATGAAGGAATTTTAACAGCCATATAAAATAATATATACACACTGTAAGTGACAAGAGAAATATTAGGCTGCTGCCTGCGTTTGTACAGTGCTGTAGTATTTACAAAATCCATCCATTTTTTTATCACCCCACTTGCTAATCACAGTAATGCCACAAGAAAGAGGGAGCTCAACCAGCAAATAAAAACATGTTAGCCTCGAGTGATCTAAAATAAAACATGGCCATTTTCTAATTTTTTAGGTATAATTTGCATACCATATAATTCACCCATATTAAGTATAAAATTCAGTGGTTTTTAGTAAATTTACTGTTAAAGAACCACCTCCATCCATTTTTAGAACATTTTATCACCCCAAAAAGACTCCCTCTGCCCAATGACTGACATACCTTGCTCCTACCTCCAGCCCCCAAAACAAAAACAATAAATAATGTTTCAGTACAAGTATGTCCCATCTATTGCATGAGCCATGCTTATACCAAAACATTTTTCATTGTTTATCTGAAATTTATTTTTAAGGAGCCTGTATTTTCTCTGATCACCCTACCAAAACATGGACTTTTAAAACTACTTTTTAGTATTGTTGATGGATTTACACATATTTATAATCCCTTAGTGGTAACCCAAAGTACGTTTTATAAGGTGGCTGAGCAAAGACATGTTTTACAATTCTTCCCTTGTAAATCACCATTAAGACAACCAAGGAATCTTAAAAACAAGTGACTCTAAGGAAACTAATCTCCACATCATTTTCAGATTCAAGTGCAGCTACCAGCGGACTTGAGGCTAGAGGCTGGGTTTGGCACTGCTCTGGGATGTTTGCATGTTTGTGATTCTATGTGCTGTATCCTGAGGCAATACACTTCCACCCTTGACATTCTTCAAGGCACTTGTACATTTTAAAATTAGCTACAGTACACTGTCTACTTGCCACATCCACTGTGTGTCTGACCCCACTCAGTGGGGTAGCCGTTCAGGGACTAGTAAGTGTCAAGCCACGTAGAAACCACAAAGTCTGCTTTATCCTTATTGCCATTGTACTGGAGACCTTCAGGCTGGGACTACTTATTAGCCAGAGACCTGTTTTTATTTCAAATAGAAGCTTCAGCTGAAACATGCTTGCTCTGTGTCTAGGAAGTCGAGGCTAGACAAACATTAGGTAGAAAATACTCCATTATGCAATTTCTTTCTCTCCCTATGGTATAGTTCCTATTGCTTTCCTCATTTTATAACCTCAATTTAACCATTCAATCTGTCAACAGACACTTTCTGAGGGTATTGATTTGAGAACTAGACGGTGTGGTAAAGACACAGAAGCACAGAAGTTCAAGGATTGTGCTTGGTTTTTGCTTGCCTTTATGGGATCAGTGCCTACCTCGATGCCTGGTAGGGACAGCGCTCAGATTCATGTGCCAAATAAAGGAATACATTTAGCAGCGAATAAGACAGAAATAGCTCTTGCTCTCAACACGTTTACAGCCTATGTTACTGGCCCTTCTCAATAGAGTTTTGAAGTGCGACAGAGAAAATCAGGTGACAGCAATCTCTGCAGTTTAGTTTTACTCTACTTTAGCCTTTTGCTTTAATCTTTAATACTAAAATCTTTTAATTGCCATTTTAGACCCCTGATCAAAAATTTAGAATGCTTCTTCCTAAGGTTAGAAGTAGAAAATACTATTTCAGGCTGGAATGGTCGGGAAAGGTTTCTCTGAAGGGGGGAGAACCATGTGACTTGGGGAGATGGCACTGCAAATTGGAGCAGATGATACAAATACAAATCCAGAGGTAGAGAGGCTGCACTCAATAAAAATAGGATTTTGTGATCATATGGGGCTCTTCTTTATTAGAGTGCTTTTGATAATCAGTTGGGCACATTGTGTGGGTTCACTTCTAGCTTCTTTGTTTTGTTCCATTGATATATGTGTTTATCCCTCTGCCAATTATCTTGATTCTATGTAGTAAGACTTAAAGTCAGGTAGTGATGGCTTCAATTTCATTCTCCTTTTTCAAAACTATTTTATCTATTCTAGATTTTGTGCCTTTTAATATAAATTCTAGAAGACGCTTATCTATGTCTATAAAAAAAAACCTTGATGAATATAGGAATTGCACTACATCTACAGATCAACTTGTTTTTATATATACGAAATCATTTTATCTTTTAGAAAACCATGGTAAAGTTCTCACATTGACAACACACACACACACACACACACACACATAAATTCCAATGAGATTTGGGCAAGTATCTCCACCAAGTGAAGCAGAGATGACTATAGGACGCTTTTTTTGCAACAGGCGTGACGCAGACTGGTTCAAATGGGAAATCGAGTAGGAAGTAAAGTACCATGCAGGGATGCAATGCCACATCCCAGGGAGGATGTCAAGATAACGATGGCCAAAAGGTGGCACTGCTCACTTGGTGGGGCTTTATCAGTCAACCTCTACTCTAGAAACTCACACTGAATTTTCTGCAGACTGAGGGAACCACTGGAAATGGCAATTATCTTTCTTTTCCTTGACTTATAATTATTCCTTGAATTACATGGAAATTTCATTTAGATCAGTTTATGGTAGAGTAGTGCTCTGACACTTCAAATCCATGAATAAAAACAAAACCAAACCAAACCTAGGCATAGCAAAATGGCATACTACTAAATTTACTGTTTCAAACTAATTCAAAGAACTGAAAGCTCAGTTATATGACAGTCTAATAATCTCGTCTTATTGGTATTTTGTTATTATTTAGTAATTACTAACATCATGCAATGTTTAGTTAATGTAATCTGTAATAAAAAGGACAATAGTTTTGAGGGAATGTAAAATGCTGTATGGAAAAGTGTATGGAGTTTCCTCCAAAAATTAAAAATAGAATTACCATATGGTCCAGCAATCCCATTTCTGGGTATACATCCAAAGGGACTGAAAGGAGGATCTTGAAGAGATATTTGCACACCTATATTCAGTACAGCATTATTCACAATAGCCAAGAGACAGAAGCAGCCCAAATGTCTATAGACAGATGAACTGATAAAGAGAATTGTATATACACACAACAGAATACCATTCAGCCTTAAAAAAGAAAACATCCTGTCTCATGCTACAAATCCTGCCCCAGGAATTTTGAACATATTATGCTAAGTGAATAACTGT
Organism: Hippopotamus amphibius kiboko; assembly: GCF_030028045.1. Lineage (NCBI taxonomy): Eukaryota > Metazoa > Chordata > Mammalia > Artiodactyla > Hippopotamidae > Hippopotamus > Hippopotamus amphibius. Next base: position 70,476,860 of record NC_080199.1, read on the forward strand.
CACAAAAAGACAAATACTATAGGAGTTCACCCGTATGAGGTATCTACAGTGGTCAAACTCACAGAAACAGAAAGTGAAATGGTTGTTGCCAGGAGCTAGAGGGAGGGGGAATGGGAGCTGTTGTTCAGTGGATATAGGATTTCAGTTTTGCAAAATGAAAAAGTTCTAGAAATGTGACTATAGTTAACACCAATGAGCTGTAAACTTAAAAGTGGTTAGGAGCGTAAACTGTATGTTACATGTTTTACCACAATTTTTAAAAAGACAACAGTAGTTATACTGAGATCCGGTGTAAGAAAGAAGATTTGCAGGTTTAGCTTTTAAAGCTGGTTATCTCCTTATACAATGAGTCTTGTTGCAGACTGGACAGAGATTATTTCCAAATTTGCATTGGAGATTCATGCTAAACACGCATCACTATGTGTGGAGCCTAAAAGGGAGAGTTATTTAAAATAGATTAAATGATGTGGAATAAAACTTCCAAAACCTGTAATTGAAAGTGTCAGAAACATTAGCTCTGAAACAAGTAACATTTAATCACATAAATTCTACAGAAGCATAAATTTTTGTCAGTTGTTTTCTTCCATCAAATTTACATTTTAATCTGCCGAGACTGCTCATCACTTTTGGCTGTCTGGTACCAAGCAGCCTGTCAGAACTTATAAATGCAAACCGCCCACATTAGAAACAGGACTTTTCCTTTAAGTACAAGAATGATGAAAGTTTAATTAGAGTTTTCAAGACTGCAAGTGTCTTCGAGACACTTCAAGATGGCAAGTGTCTGAGAGTGGTGAGATTAAAATAAAGGGCATTTGTCTACCAGTACTTCCTTAGCTACTAAGAATTTAAAATTGTACTTTTTTATGCCCATAAAACAGCTTTAAGGACCACCAGGATGTAAAACTTTTCAGAACTGAACACTTGACAAAGGAAAGAATTTGACACAGGACTTATACTGTGTGGATGACAGAGGGAAGCCATGAGATAAACAGGTGCTCTCTTCAAAGATTGGGCTGGGAAAGGACACTTTCGGTCATTTTGGAGGACCTGCAACATAGGAGGGTTCCAGGAGGAAAAGAACCCATATAGCTGCAGATTTGGGCAGTTCCCTCAGCTAAGTCTTATATTCCCACTCCATTTCACAGTGTCCAGGAAATTGTCTTCAGTACCACCAGACTCTCGGGCAACTCATGATTTTACCAGCATGACAAAGGGCTGCTACTGCTGCTGCTGCTCCTGTTTTTTCAAGGACGTTCAGCTACCTGTGGTGGCTGAGGTCATGATAACAAATTCTAATTTGTTACGTATGTGTTTATTTGTACTCTCTTTCATGACACAAGTGCCACCAGGTACAAAAGTCATGAGAGAGAAGAGTTGAAAACTGTGGGTGAATCTTGTACAAAAACAGAACCTTCCCAGAACATGCCTCATTGACCAGAGATGACAGTGACACCCAGATCAATGGTATAATGATTAAATATTTTACCCAACTATAGTGGTTATACATTTCCTAAAAAATGCTGTAATGGGGGAAAGTAACCTTTAAAAATTATATTAAAAAATGGGAAAAAATGTTGTAATGGGTTTAAGCTTGTTTACATGGAGTCAAAGCACAGGAGACTTTATCTAAATTGCTACCATGGTTATTTGGTGGATGAGAAAGCGATTTCTTGGGATTGGCCAATGAGGAGACTACAGCATCACCCACAAGCACACTCTGCCAATCTCCCTGTAAAGCATCATGCTACCACCTGGGTAAGCCAAACCCCTCTCCCCCACAGAGAGCGATATTCGCCCAAGAAATCAGAGAAAAAGTAACGTGAAGATCCAAAGAAAGAATAACTGATCTCATATTAAGTCCCTGTCTTAGTCTGTTTGATTGCTACTGGGAATCTATCTGTATTAGGTCAAAAAATGTGATACTTACATTTCATCAACCCAAGAATGATAATTAATAGCTCCCTGGTTCCAGGCTAATAACAGTAGATTGAAAATCTATTTACTTCAGCACCAGCATAGAATAAGTGTTACTCGTAAGTTGAATACTATGTGGTAATTGTTAAGGAAGACCAAGTAGGCACAATAAGAAAGTATAATTCCTTGTTAATAAACATTGCTTGCCTGTTCGTTGCTCAAACAATTCCTTACAGCCCAAGTGAGAACGAGTTACTGGATAGCTTCCCTCAGCAACAGTAGGGATCAGTACATAGCAGGCTTGGAAGTATGCGTTGGGGCCATTTAAAACCAGTTCAGTCTTGGCTGCCTTGCATTTAAGATGTTTATGGGCCATCCAAGTGGAAATGAAAGAAAGAGCTTGAATATGCACATCTAGCATGCACAAAGATCTAGACAGGAGATACAGACTTCAGTATAACAAAGGTAACTGATGTTGCCACAGGGGATGAAATGACCAAGGAAAATTACACAGTGCAAAAAATGAGGAGGCAAAGAATAAAGCCCACATGCTGGAGTTTGGATTTTCCAGGGAGCAGCCTCTCAGTTTTGGGCTCAGGATGTTCATTGAGGAGTGCACTTGGAATCCACACCTGCAGGAGGGCTGTGGAGGAGGCAGGGTTAGGCAAAGGGAGAAACTGAGCTGCAATGCCGCCCCCAAAAGGGTCTCTCCAGGTGGAATGACCTGTCAGAGTTGTCCCATATGCAGTCAAAATAACCAGGCCTTTACATCCTGCCTTAATCAGTCAGTCATTGGATATGCATCCTATGTGAGAGCTCTCTCCGCAGCTGAGGCCACCCCAGGCTGAGCTGAAAGCTCTCTTGTCTGAACTCCCAGCAGCTATGACAGCAAGTCCCTCCCTTGGGGGATCTGGGCAGCAGGTCTTCATGTCCACCTCACTGAGAAATGCAGACACGTACGGAGTGAGCAGAGAAAGAGAAGCCTAAAATTCAGAAGTTTGAAAGGTCAGGTAGAAAAGCAATAAACAATAAGCAGCTCCTGCTGTGTTGAAAACTGTTGGAAGCCAGAGGAAAAAGGAGGGAACGGTCAACAGTGTGGAGTGCTATTTAAAAATCACAAGTAAAATAAGGACCACCAAGTGTAGTTGGCTGTCAAGAGGTTGCAGCTCCCCAAAGAGGTACAGGCTTTAAGAAGTCATAGTTTTTACACGACGGTCAAGGACTAATGGTCCAAAAGTGTCATGCAGTAGAAAAAGGTTGCTGAGACTAAATCTTAGCCCAGATCTATATGGGGTTGGAAGAATAGGCCAAACGCACTCAAGAGGGTCAAGAGTATGTCTTTCAAGGGCAGGGCAGGTTTCAGTTAAGGAAAGAGGTTCATGTGGTTTCCAATAAAGACGTTAAGGACGCCAAAACTTTGTTAATTATATTAAATGTCGGAAAGCCCAACAGGAAGGCTTGGGAGGGGAAAGGAGTGGAGGGAGGATATGGAAGGGAAGAGGAGGAAACAGAAGGGAAAGGCAATAGGCAATACTTAACCCCGGTGAAAATACTCACATAGCAGCCTGTGGTGCAAGATTACAGGAAAGGGAGGATGGTCAATGCTGCTTCTAACACCTTGGATGGGAATGTGAAGCCTGGTGGGATTTTCCAACCTCAAGCTGATCAAAATAACTTATCCCAGCAGGCCCAGCCTAAGAAAGGCACAGACAGACCTCTACGGAAAGAGTTAATGTTGCTTGAGTGAGGGTGTTTCCAGGGATTTGTATCTCAGGTGAACGACAGGGAGATGACTTCTTTTCTGGATTCTCACAAGTGTTAGATACAGCAGCAGCCCTCAGTAGAAGGGCAGGCTCCTTGGAAGGCATCAGTGGGAGAATTCCTATAGGGCTACCATGATGTCGATGCACCTTCATCTTTTTTTTTCCTCTTCTATCTTTTTTCTGTGTATTAACCAATAAATAGTTATTGAGCGTTTATCATCCCAGGTAGCTGTCCTAGAGCTTGAAGATACAGAGATAAACAAAGCGCATCCTCTGTCCTCTAGATGCTCAGAGCACATATTGCTCGCATAGTTATATCTGCCAAGAAAATGCCATGCGACCGTCATGCAAAGGAGCACTCACAACCTGGAATAAACCAGAGCCAGCCAGATAGCAAGCTGCTGGTAAGTAAATTTTTTAATAAGAGTTGAGAAATATCCCTTGGCACAGTTCTCCACATATTTGCTACTTCTGCTGCTCACTGCTTGTCAGGTGTAACATTGCTAAGATATTAAGTGAGGAAAGGACAGTGGACATGGAGTTGGTTACCTGCATAATTGTTCTGTTCATTGAAACACTGTCCATAGAGCAGAACTTGCCAACTGTTCAGTCACCTACCTTCTTGTCAAACTTCCCATTAAGTAGGCTGGGAGGGATCGCTTGTCTTTTATGGGGGCCAAATCCTTGCCTGCCTGTCTTGGATCCCGCCTGCTCCTCTTGCTCTATATCCCACCGCCTGTCTTCTCATCAGTTAACAAGCACAGTCCAGACGAAGGGCTTGTTTTGGGACCCACTGCAAAACAAGCCCAGGCTGCCCCACTTCCCTATGATCCACAGTCACCTCTTGCCCAAACTGGGTCATCACGAGTGTATGATTGTTCTGGCCCAACATCTTGACAAGAAGTTTCAGCCCTTATTACCAGGGCAAATATTAAATTGCTATAATTTATTCATGAAACATTTACTGAGTACCTGTTAGGCCAGGGAATTCAAAATGAATAAGACATGATCCCTTCAACAAAGAACAGAGAAAAGGAAAACATCAGCAAAATATTCTCTGAGAACTAAAGGCTAAAGTGCTGAGGGGGTAAGCGTGAGAGATGGACAAAATCTTTCCATTTACTTCTTTCATGGAATAATAAAAGCCTGGAAACAATTAACAACTAATGATGCAAACTTTCCCCTATTATTGTTGACAGGGATTCCGGTGACTATAAACCAAATTCTATTTGCATGATTACATACATAAATATTTAACAAATGTGAACACATTTTATTCATTCATATGGTATTCATACATATAGAAATGTTCGACTCTGAAACTTAAGTGCATCAGGGCTACATTTCACTTCTTCAATAAATATTTGTTGAGCCTTGATTCTACGCAAAGATCTATGAGACCCGGAGAGATACAAAAATGAATAAGACATAAATAAAGCCTCTTCTAAAAAGTTTTCAGGGGTCCAGTGAGTAAGACTCTGTGCTTCTAATACATGGGGCTCAGGTTCAATCCCTGGTCAGGGAACTAGATCCTGTGTGCCACAGTCAACAGTCCGCATGCCGCAACTAAGAAGCCCACTTGCCACAACTAAAAGATCCCTCCTGCTGCAACTAAGCCTGGCACAGCCTAAATAAATAAATAAATAAATAAAGTAAATAAATAAATAAAAATAAATCTAAAAATTAAGGCTTTCAGTATAAAAAGCAAGGTAAGCCCTAATCTTACACCTAAATAATTAATATTAACTTTTTGGGACAGTTTTCATCAAATTTGGAAGGCATATTTGGGATGTACTAACTTAAAATACAGGTTATGTGGGCATACTGGAAATTCACTTAGGGTAACTTGGAGAATCCCTCCATCAGGTAGGCTGTCTTCCAAGATATCAGTTTTTTGGGGCCACATGACATCTAACAGTACCTTGTCTTTTGGAGAGGGGTGTAATATTGTGATTTACAATAAGAAATATATATTTGCCTTCATCCCTGCTTCTGGTACAGAGCTCCTAAAACCCTTGGAATTTCCTAAGTTGTAAGAGTGACAGAGGTGTCTTGGTATTCATAACAAACCCCTTTCAACCACACTTGGGTTTATGTTAATGAGGTAACTACTAAAAGCACCTAAGGATGGGGGCTGTTTGCCAGGGGAACCCACTATGTGATTAGAGGGTTGAAACTTTCAGTCCTACTCTCCCTGACCTCTGGGGAAGGGAAAGGGACTAGAGGTGGAATTGATTGCCAATGGTCAATGATTTAATCAACTGTGCCCATGTGATGAAGCCCCCATAAAAACCCAAAAGGACAGGGCTCAGAGGACTTCTGAGTTGGTGAATACATGGAGGTGCTGGGAGGGTCGTGCACCCAGAGCAGGCAGGGAAGTCAAAAGTTAAATCTGCAACCTCAAGGCCCTCAAAGTCACAATCTTCAGAAACTCATTTTTCTTTGAGATATAATCAGGACACATATTATCCCAATATTACAACTGTGGACAGAAGTTCCAAGAGGTGACGGTAATTGCCCAATGTCACCGAGAGAGGTAAAAGGCCAAAACTCTCCCTAGACTTGCTGCACAGGTTCAATGTTTCCTCTATATTTGTAAATTCAAATCGGTTTCCTGTGGCTCCTCTTGCCTCTCCTCGGAGAAAGGGTTGCAAGAATGAGGGCTAATAGAGAAAGATTATAGGTAAAACTTTCTCAATTATATGTGAGAATTTCCTCTACTTTAGAAATATCTAGCCCTTGTCTTAAATTAAATGATCGAATTCTGTGAACTTTCTCTTTAAGATAGTTTACAAACTAGGCAGTCAGAGGTTTATAAACATCAGAGGGCTCTGAGCAGATTCTGGCAAGATATTATTCTTTTTAAACCACCTATTTCCTGGTTTGTAGCACAGTGTTAAAATGATTGATGAACAAATAAGTTTACAGTGGTTGAGGCAAACAACGCTTACCCGGCTGAACCAACTACAAACCATGCATCATTCTGTAGCATTAAATCCTTCGCCTGTTGTGAAAAAATTAAATAAATAAAAAATATAAAATCACACACCCACAATTCTTAATGACAACATAGAAGGAAACAGGTGATTTTTGCATCAATCAAATGCTGCTGTTTTTCTTAGAAACAGTTCCCAACCCAAAGGCCTCTATAATGGTGAGCTGTGGGCTAGATGTCTCATTCCTCCTTTCTGGGCTACTTTCAGAAACATTCGCAGTAGTACACACACATCTTTCATCCTTAATATACTTACAACTGAAGATGAAAAAAGCACAATGTACTACTTTCAAGATACTAACCTCATTCATCTTGAACTGCTATTGAAGTAGCTCATGGCTCTAGTATAGAAGAGTTTTCAAGTCAGTTCTACCACATTCATTGAGCACCTGTATTTGTAGGTTGTGCAGCAGAGACACAGTCCCCGTGCATTTTATTTTACAGTTAGGAAGATATGAGAAATAGACAAGGAAGAAATGACAACATAGTGTGATCAATGCAATGACAAGCATACATACAAGAGATAGAAAAGGGTCCTGGGCGGGGGCATGGGAGGGTTCTCGTCTATTTGGGGCAGTCAGAGGAGATTGCCCAAGCAATGATGTTGGAACCGGACTTTGAAAAATCAGTAGTAACCCTCACGGTAAAGACCTTGGGGAAGTTCTGGGAAGAAGGACTGATACATGCACAGTTGAAGCCCTATGAGCAGAAGTAAGTAAAGGCTGCTCACATATGAAGGAAGTGGGTGTGGAGATCTGTGATAATGGAGTGGGAGGTGACACAGGAGGGAACATTTATGGCATGAGGACCCAGACACCTTGGTTTATTCAGATCTTCAAAAGTAGCCACACTCTTTCCCTCTCTTTCTTGAAAATTCCCTGATATTCATCCATTTGCACTGTACCTACCAGATAGAAAAGGCTAACAAATATTATAGACAGAATTATTTTCTTTCAAGTAAGTACATTTCTTTCCCTCAAAGAAGGCTTTCTACCGAACTCAAGGTCAGTGTGGCCTTGAGGTTAGAGCATTTGCTTTAAAGTCAGGACTGAGTACAAATTCTGCCAACACCATGCACAACCTGGAAAGTTACTTAAACCTCTAAGTTTCTGTTTTCCTCCCTGTACTATGGTTGTTATGAGAATTAAATAACAAGAACTTACCACAGTGTCTGGAGTGTCGTGAGTGTCAGAACACAATAACTGCAGCTGTCATTATTATTTTTTATTGACAGTCCCCTGAGCACAATATTGCTTTACAGTCAATTGGATAAATAAACTGTCTCATTATAAATCCTTCTGACTAAGTTCAATGGCAAGTAGGTTGGATATCGAGGAGCAAGTAACACCCCTGGAAGCCCTGAGATGTACTAAGGAGAGAAACCTGATGATAGGGCCCTACACCCAATGTACCCTGTCCCGTGCTTTCAGTGGGAACTCTCTCAGGCCCCCGAATGATGAAGCAAAGCAGCCCAGGAGGGAAGGCAGATGTTCTCATAAAATCCTGGTTGTGTGTATGTGGAAATCACAGCCTCCCCCATCCCAGCGGCACGCTTGCACTGGGAATCTGGGCCAGAGTTGTTAAGCTGCCCCCTCATACTGCCCTCTGCAGATGCGTTTGGTAAAGCCTTAAGTGTTAAATCCACAGAGTACAATAAAAATAGCTTTATTAGCAAGATCTGAGAATGTTTACTCCCTCCAGAAATGGTTTCTTAAACAACCCGAGCTATTTATTCAATCTTGCATCTTAGAAGAAAATTAGATGTTGAGGTAAAAGTGCCCTAATGGGAATATCAGAGCTGATCTCCAAAGAATGAAGAATTTGTTTAGAGTAGAAATGAAAATGCCTCAGGCCCCTGTTCCAATAGAACCATATATGTTCATTCGTGGATGAGAATCTGTTATATATGAGATTACTCTGGAGTTTTTACTGTGATAACTTCCATAATTTCTACTTTGAAAAACATGCCAGTCTTATTGACTAGAGGGTACCTGGATATCTGTCACAGAAATGGAAATTACTTATCATATCTTGAGTATATTCTGCAATGCCAAGATACATATCTTGTGCCTTCCCCGCCCGCTCTTCCTCACCACATTCTGGGGCAGGGTTTTCGTACCATCCTCACGTGCAAAGGCTGGGGAACATGAGGCCACTGGTAAAAGCTGAGCTCTGACACTCAACTTCACTAAGGTCAATTTATGGATTAAACTTCACTGCTTAGCCACCAGCTCTCTACCTCCCCAGTCATAAATAATCAACAAGTACTCGGAGGGCATCTAGTTTTACGTACAAAACTGTGCTATGTACAGTGCAGAATGCTGAAGAGCAAGTGATACTCTTTGAGATTAAGAATTTTGTAACATTAAGGGAGGGAGAGGGTTGCAGAAATTAACATGCAAAACCAAGAGCAAATGACAGAATCAAAGCAATGTAGTGTTACTGAAGGAGCCTGGAATGAATGAATGAATGAGTTAATTTATTCATTCATTTATTTCTTATTTATCATTGATGTATAATTGACTTACAATATTAAGTGATTCACAACATAGTGATTAGATATTTTTATACGTTACAAAATGATCACCACAATAAATCTAGTGACAGTCTGTCATCATACAGTTATTAAAATATTGACTATATTCCTATGCTGTACATTACATCCCCATGACATTTATTATACAACTGGAATTTTGTACCTCTTAATCTTCCTCACATATTTCATTCATTCCCGTACCCGATTCCCCTCTGGCAACCACCAGTTTGTTCTCTACATCTATGAGTCTGTTTCTGTTTTATGTTCATTCATTGGTTTTGATTTTTAGATTCCACATATAAGTGAAACCATAAGATATTTGTCCTTCTCTGTCTGACTTATTTCACTTAGCATAACACCCTCTAGGTCCATCCATAAGATTTCATTCTTTTTTACGACTGAGTAATCTTCCATTGTATATATATTGTGTCCTCTTCATCCATTAATCTATTGATGGACACTCAGGTTGCTTCCATACCTTGGTTATTGTGAATAATGCTGCAATGAACATAAGGGTGTTTCACATTAGTGTTTTTGTTTTCTTCTGAAAAATACCCAGAAGTGGAATTGTTTGATCATTCTATTTTTAATTTTTTTTTTTTTTTAGGAAATGGCATACTGTTTTCCATAGTGGCTGCACCAATTTACATTCCCACCAACAGTGCCACAAGTGTTCTCTTTTCTCCACATCCTCACCAACACTTGTTATTTGTTGTCTTTTTGATAATAGCCTCTCTGACATGTGTGAGGTGATATCTCATTGGGGTTCTGATTTGTATTTCCCTGATGATTAGTGATGTTGAGCACCTTTTTTGTGTGTCTGTTGGCCATTCGTGTATCTTCTTTTCAAAAATCTATTCACTCTTTTGCCCGTTTTTAATCATGTTCTTTGTTTTGTTTTGTTTGTTTTATTTTGTTTTATTTTTTGATGTTGAGTTGTATGAGCTCTTTGTACTTGGGGATATTAACCCTTTATCGGATATATTGTTTGCAAATATTTTCTCCCATTCAGTAGGCTGCCTTTTTATTTTGCTGATAGTTTCCTTCTCTGTGCAAAAGCTTTTTAATTTGATGTAGTCCCATTTGTTTATTTTTGCTTTTGTTTCCCTTGCTTGAGGAGCCATATCCATAAAAATATTGCTAAGACTGATGTCAAACAGCGCACTGCCTGTATCTTCTTCTAGGAGTTTTATGGTTTCAAGTTTCACATTTAAGTCTTTCATCTATTTTGAGTTTACTTTTGTATATGGTGTAAGAAAGCAGTCCTGTTAAGTTCTTTTGCATGTAGCTGTCCAGTTTTCTCAACACCATTTATAGAAGAGGCTGTCTTTTCCCCATTGTATATTCTTGCCTCCTTCATTATAGATTAGTTGACCATAAGTGTGTGGGTTTATTTCTGGGCTATCTATTCAGTTCCATCGATCTATGTGTCTGTTTTTGTACCAATACCATACTGTTTTGATTGCTGTAGCTTTCTAGTATAATTTGAGATCAGGAAGTATGGTACCTCCAGCTTTGTTCTTCTCTTTCAAGACTGTTTTGTCTATGAGGGGTCTTTTCTGTTTTCATACAAATTCTAGAATTATTTACTCTTGTTCCATGAAAAGTGCCATTGGTATTTTGACCAGGGTTGCACTGACTCTGTTGATTGCCTTGGGAAAGATGGTCATTTTAGCAATATTAAATTTTCCAATCCATGAACACAGTGTGTCTTTCCATTTATTTCTATTGTCTTCAATTTCTTTCATCAATGTCTTATAGTTTTCAGAGTGCAGGTCTTTTACCTCCTTGGTTAGATTTATTCCTAGGTATTTTGTTCTTTTTGATGCAATTGTAAATGGAGTCATTTTCTTGATTTCTCTTTCACATAGTCCTTTGTTAGTGTAGAAATGTTAGTTAGAAATGTAACAGATTTCTGTGTATTAATATTGTATCCTGCCACTTCACTGAATTCATTTATTAGTTCTACGTTTTTTAGTGATGTCTTAAGAATTTTCTATATATAGTATCATGTCATCTGCAAACAGCACAGTTTTACTTCTTCCTTTCCAGTTTAGATGCTTTTTATTTCTTTTTCTTGTCTGACTGCTGTGATTAGTACTGTGTTAAATAAAAGTGGTTGGGGTGGGCATCCTTATCTTATTCCTGGTCTTAGAGGAAAGGCTTTCAGCTTTTCACTATTGAGTATGATGTTGAAAACAGCCCAGAATTTAAAACAGAGTATTCTAGGTTTAAAATCTTGCTATGTAAATTAGTATTGATACTTGTGAAATCATGGCATTAAGTTTATTTTGTCAGCCTCAGTTTTCTTGATTCTAAAATGAGGGTTAGCCTATGGGAGTGTTGTAGGATCACGCAAGATAATATATGTTGGAAAGTGTTCTGTAATAAAACTGTAAGATATTATTAAAATTACTGAATCCTAACATATACACTTTACTTTCCCCTTTAAGTTTTTCTAAAACAGTGACTACTGAGTGACTTGTGATATCTAGTTTAATATAATTATATGCATATACTTGCATTACCGAATTGCATTCTCACTGCATTTAATCATATTCTTATGTCTTTGATTTTGGGTCTCGAAGACCCCAAGAAGTCTTAAGAACTCATGTTGACAATAAAATGTAGCACATCATTTTTTTAAACTATTATTAATTAGTTAGAAACCTTGTTGCAAGACAATAGCTTTAGAAGATCTGGATACAGACATCTAGGGAGGACAATCATGTTAAAAACATGATCTTGCCCATATGGATTTTACTTTTTGTTTCAGGAACTATTTTTGAAAACTGGGGTCTTGATTTTTCAAGTACAGAGAAATGAAGGATCATGGCCAAGTTTCAAGTGAGGCTCTAATACTACTAATGCAGGTTTGCACCTGCATGCATTCATACACGATTGCATTTGCATGCACAGATTGAGCAATTAGGCAGCTAACTATAAGATCAGCAAAGTAAATGCTTATTAGCCCATCAGCAAATTGGTGCTCATAAAAAATTTCCAATCATAGCTTATAGTTCAATTTCTTTTCACCTTTCAAATATTGGCAATATTCTTGTACATTCATTAAATTTCCAAGATTTAGGGGCTTTTCCCCCAAAAAACTCACTCCTGGATTTTTAAATCTTCCATAAACTTTTCAGTTACAAACAAGGGCTGAAAGATACTCTATTATTAGCAAATGATAAATTCCTCACAAAATCCAGTGTTGTGTATACATGTGTGTCTATGCAGATAGGTAAATGTGTGTATATGTATGTATGTGTACACATGTACACACATATAAGTATGCATATACACACACATATGTGTGTACAGGTACGTACACACTCTATCAATTTTTTTTAACATTTTTTCCTGTTTTTTTTTAAATTGAAGTATAGTTGATTTACATTGTTGTGTTAGTTTCAGGTGTACAGCAAAGTGATTCAGCTATACATATTACATGTATTTTTAAATTGAATTTTATTACTGAAATGAGTCTTACTATTTGCTCATTACCTGTTTTTCAGACTATAAAAGTTAAGAACCAGAATAAGCAAATGCCTCTAGTTAGTTGCACAGCTGGGAATTTGATTCTAGGTCTCCTAATTTTTTCTATCATATCAGTTCATTCCCTCAGTGTTCTCTTACAAAAGATAAAACATCCAAAATAAGAAACTTAAAATCTACATATGCAAATAATTCTCTGATTTAATTCAAATGAACTTTTCCTTCCTATCTTTTAACAAGATAAACAACTTGAAAGTCTGACATAATTTGACAGTTGGAACAGAGTTTAGAAGTTAGTGAAACTGGAGTTCCAGATTATATGGACGTCTAAGCCTTTAAAACTTCAAATAATGTGTTTCCAGCCTTTATTTTGCCAAGTAAGGACATTTAAAAACTGACTGTTATTCACCAACACCATAATTCATAAAAGGAAAGAGATTCTAGTACCAAGAAAAACAAAGGGCCTGATCTCAGAATAACGGACTAATTTATAAATCAAATGAATTTAGTTTTATGTAAAACTGTATAAACAAAGTTTATGTAAACACATTTTTCTCAGTCTGCTGTGGGCAAGTTAGGAAGTTCTCCCATATGTGGAGCCAAAATAGACCTCTCTAGAACTTTTATCCATAGTACCAGTGTGGATACTAGTATTGCTTCCAGAGCACACAAACAAATCTGTGTCAGATCACTGGATATTTAGACAAGCACAGCATGAGAATAGAGACAACCAGTGTTTCAAAGTGTTTAAAACCCATGTTTTAAAGGACAGAACGCAGACAAAAAGATCTCAGAGGAGTTACTTAGAATTTCAGAAAACTTCTGACAAAACTTCATGCAAAAGACCATTTAAATAATTGTGTCCCTATCATTTTTACAGCAATGAGTACTTGACCAATGACTACAAAGAACTACTTGAGCACTGGGTCACTTAACAGTAATTTTACATATATTATTTCATATATCAATATAATTACATGTTTGTCTTATAATAGTTACATGTATTATTCGATAACTATCCTATGTCTGAAGTCATATCAGAACTTTTTTTCTAATAAGAAATTACAGGATACAATGGGTAGGATTTAGTTAAGTACACTTTGGCATAAGGTGAAGGTCAAGAGATTCCTCAAAAATCATAGATTTTACCTGGTGTACCTCGCTTTTCTCTCTGTCTAAAATGACCTTTGTCTATTTATAACTTATGAAAAGCTTATTTCACTGGTTTCCACGCTATCAGCTCTAATTAATTGCTTTTCCCATAGTCACCTCATTTGTACTTTATACATGAAAACATTATCGCACCTACTGTTGGGTTTTGTTTATATCTGTTTCCCTGGAATAACAGAAGATCTTCAAGCACAAGAATTGAATCTTATTATTTTATATATATTTTATCCCATCTCAGGTTACATGTTACTTTCTTCAGGAAAAGTATATTTCTTCAGAAGTATCCTTTCTTCCTGTAGGATAGGGTAAGTGTTGGTACACTGTAGGGTGTTACTTCAGCACTAGCACCAGGCTCATCATAACCTTTGTCAAACTATGTAATTGTCTCACCTCTTGTTCATCCCACCCACTAGAGAACAACATTCCCCACACTGCGTGGCACGTAGAAGAAGTTCATTATATCTGTGACTAGCAAAGTGACTTACGCGTAGTAATTACTCAATGAACTTTTTACATGGGATTGTTAATAGAAGTTCTATATTATATAGATTTCCTGGAATTATTTCCAGAGGGGCAGCTAAATATTTGACAATTCAGTTGTCACCTCCAGTCCAACAATGTGAATTGCAAAATGCATCATCACCTTCCAAAACAATTTTCCCATTCAATTCTCTATATCTGTCAGGATGGTGTTCCTTCTCCATGCCATCCAAGTCTCCTTAAGGGGACTGCAGATGAGATGTACTGCTGTATCTCCAATGCCTAACAAGGGGCTCTGCAGATATTAGGCACTCAAAAATAATTCTTAAATAAAAGACATTTTTAAAACTTTGGGGAATTACTCAAAGACTTCACCTGTATTGGTGATGTTTACTTTTATAGGTGATGCGTACCCGATGTTTGCAATGTTACTTTAATCCTTGTTTGTAAGTCTAAAATATTTCAAAATACAGTTTTTTAATTGTGATTTAAAAACAGATAACATAAAATTTACCATTTTAACCATTTTTAATAAAATTATTACCTTTAATAATAAGTTCTTATCCCAACATTTTTAAGTGTATAGTACAGTAGTGTTTACTATACAAACCTTTTTGGGCAACAGAAATATAGAACTCTTTAATCCTGCAAAGAACTATATCCAATGAGCAACTCCTCTTTCCCCTCCCCCAACTCCTGGCAACCATGACTCTATTTTCTGTTTCCGAGTGTTTGACTACATCAGATACCTCCTATAAGAAGAATCATGCAGTATATGTCTTTTTGTGACTGATTTATTTCACTTAGCATAATGACCTCAGGTTTTATCCATGTGTAGCATATGCCAGTATTTCCTTCTTTTTGAAGGCTAATATTCCATTATATGTATAAACCACATTTTCTCTACACATTCATCTACCTGTGCATGCTTCCACCCCTTGGCTATTGTGAATAATGCTTCAATGAACAGGAGTGTGTCAGAAAACAGTTTTCAAAAAACCTTGGGATTATCTTTGACTCACATGTTACCAAATTCTCAGAGCTTTTCTTAATCTTTCTTCCATCCCTTCCTTTCTAATTCACATTTCTTTTAATTTTGTTCAGACTTTTATTGCTTCACCCCTGGATTTCCAGAACAGTGCCTTTATTACTTTTCCCCTCTTCAACCTCTTCCTACTTAGTCATTTTATATACTGCCATCCAATCAACTTTCCGAAAATGGCCGTATTAATCCCATGTGCAAAGCCTTCAGTGAATTTTCCCCATCTACAGGAAGTGGGGCCTGGCTTTTACGGTCCTCCTCTCTCTCAACCTTATCAGCTATTTCCCCTAGTCTAGGTTTTGCCAGCTGCCAGGTTCCACCAAGCAGGGTGATGGCACAGAGGTGGCAGAGGGAAGGACCTGGAGAAAAGGGAGAGCCACGCCCCCAGGGAAGATGCCATAGGACTACAGCCAGGATTTGAGGTCCCAAGAACAAAGCCAGTGGGACACATTTGGGTAAAATTTAAGCCAGATTGAAAGGAAACAGAGCTACACACACATAAACACACACACACACACACACACACACACACACACAAAATGACAAAACTGAGAGTCACTGGGCTGGACATGGAGAATGAAGCCACATCCATCTTAGTCAGCCAATCCTCCCAGAATACAACCAAAGGCAGAAACCAAGGCAGCTCATGCAGAAGTCAGGAGCCAGACTCAGCGAAGGGAACGATGAATGGCTAGTTGACCTGGTCTTGTCCATCTGGTCTTCCTTGTTTTTAAGTGACTTTTATAGTTTAAATAGTTGCATTATATTTGTATGTAGACAATTTTGAAAAGATAAACAAGAAAACAAACAATGCACATATATAAGTACATATACATGTATATATAACATTCCCACATTATTAAAAATTTATCTCAAGCAACAACTTTAACCCTGTATAATATTCCACCAAATGTATCTAAGTAGTCCTCAATTCATTCACATTTACACATACATCTTTGTGCATAATCTGGTCATTTCCCAAATGTGGATTTCTATAAAGTAGGGCTATGTGTTGTGATATGAACAACTTTGATTCTTGGTACACATTTTTGAATTTCTCTCAGAAAGTCCACACTAATGTGTGAGAACTCTGCCTCACTGCTCTTCCCAACACTGAGTATTATCAACCACTGCTGTCTCAACCATCCTGACCTTTATTCACAAATAAAATAAGCTCAAGGAAAAAAAGAATCAAGACACTTGAGGGAATAAATTTGCGCAAATGAAAAGCACCAAGACAAACAAGTAGAACAACTAACTTCAGAGAAAACATATAATTCAGGGATAGAAGACAGTTTTAAAATGTCTTGTCCATATCCTCAGAAAAATATGAGAAGATATTGAAACCATAAAACAAATCATAGGCTGCCATGAAAAAGGAGCAACCATAGAAAAAGATATTTCTTGATAATTAAAAAATACGATTTCCAAAATGAAAAATTCAGTAGAAGCACTGAGAGATGCCCTTGCAGAAATCTCCCAAAATCTAGAGCAAGAGAAAAAAACATAGAAAATCTGATTTTTCAGAGCTGTCTGATCTGCGTGTCTTAACCCAGAAAATAACATACAGCTTTAAGAAACTGGAGTGGGAGAGAAGTAATGAGAAGGTGGAGGAAGTTACAAGGATCAAAAACATCCACACCATAAATCAGAGTAAAGAAAGTTACCCAGTCAAGGAAGAGAGGTTTACATATGTTAGAAAGGTAACCACCAGAGGAATCAAAACTATTGACAACCATCAAAATCTGGGTAAGTAGAGGAGATAGGGTAGCGAAATGAACTCTTCTTTCATATCAGTGAGACAAGAGATGCTGCTGATCATTTTTTAAACAAGAATTAAAGGTGTTTGCATATATTGATATTTAGTATTATAGAGGTCATCACCAGAAATGCTACCAACTAAAATTGTTTAATTTAAAAGTGTTGTTTGTCAATTTGTACTTTTTCATATTATAGTCATCTATACTGAATTTTTTTCACTATGAAAAATAATTTCATAAAATTATCTTTAAAAAAATTAAAATTACATTTTTCCAAGACACGATGACTCACTAAGCTTTTTCAAACATGCAGATGTACACTCACACTTAACAAACTGGTTGTAGTTTTAAGAGGCGGTAAAGTGGAAAGAAAGTTGGGGCCTGGCCTTGAGTGTGAGGCTTTTCCACTGGGTATTCCAGGGATGTAAACAGGTAGGACTTGCATTAGGAAGCATATGTTTGGAGAAGGGACAGAGAATCCATTTGCATTTGGAAGAGTTAGTTGGAAAGGACAATAGGAAGGAGGAGCAGATAACAGAGCAGCCCGTTAGGCCAGAACTGGTTGGTGAAGGATCTTGAAGATGTCAAGAAAGTAAAGATTTTAGCCACAGGCTCACTTGTCAAACATTCTTGAAGAGAACTAGAAGCCAAATTCAACAGATGAGATACTTTACAAACAAGAAAACGTATGCTGGCTTTCTCCAACATTATTGATTTGTCATGCCTTCTGATGATAACCCCCCAAATCATTAATTTTTCTAAGGTATTATGGCCCATAAAATTATCTAATGCCTATGACATTCAGATACACACATATACCCTGTGAACTGCTCCTCTGCAGGGAGGAAAATCTTTGCCTGCAACCAACATCAGATGCTTGCCCACACAAAGCTATTCTATCAGTAGTTTAATTTACAGATATCACACACATAGGAACACTTTTTATTATGTATTTTTTATGGTTATCCACATTAGAAGTAATGACCCAGAGCCTCAATGTCCAAAGTAACTGAGGAGGAAACTATATTGTGACTGCCATTGAACTCAAAAT
The DNA here is from genome assembly GCF_030028045.1 of Hippopotamus amphibius kiboko. Classification (NCBI taxonomy): domain Eukaryota; kingdom Metazoa; phylum Chordata; class Mammalia; order Artiodactyla; family Hippopotamidae; genus Hippopotamus; species Hippopotamus amphibius. The sequence continues at coordinate 70,495,066 of NC_080199.1, forward strand.
TACACATATATCATGCACACTTTGGAAAAGTATTATCTTGTCCTTGACTGAAGTTCCCTTCTTTGATGTGAACATCTTATTAAGTGATATAAATGAAGTTAAAAAAAAACTGCCTTATGCTAAAGAGAAAGAAATACAAGGTCTATCCTGGTAGAAGAGAAAAACATAAATAGAGTTATCTACTCCTCTGCTATTTCTAATAGGTATTCAGAGGCAATCAGTGAGTTCTTCAAGAAACTACTATTAGTGAAAGGAAAGTTGCCTCCTTTATTTCAGAATTTCCAATACCTCGCCTCCATCATTTCAGCTGCTAAGAAATGCAAACTCTTTTAAATGAAGCATCCCTTCTAAGTTTATTTTTATGCTGGATCAAAATCAATGAACTAGATTTATAGAATTGTTTTAATGAGACAGTATCACACATAAGTAATCCAAGAAGTAAATTCTGATGACCTTGAATCTTTACTAAACCATTCTTCTTTGGTTCAAAGACTGGAGAAGGCTCAGTTAGGGTGTGACATTTTAAAGAAATGGCACAAAGTTTTGTGTCACTCCTCCCCTTTATCATCTGGTTGACTAGATATGTGGATCATCATTCTTACCTGGCAGGTGGTGAGAGCTAATTTGTTATATACTCTGGAAGGTGCTAGATATCTTGGATTAAGTACTGGTAGAGGCCAGCCTTTAAAGTGATTTCTTGGACTTTAGTTTCTTTGCTGCTTTTAATAGTCATCTAGAACAGAGTGGTGACTTCAGTCAAGCACTATGAAGAATCAAACTTCCAGAAAAAAAAAAACAATTAAATAAGAAATATCTGAGAAGAGTAAAATTTGGAATATGAGTATATTTCTATTAAAGTTGACACCTACTGGATCAAAATGCTTAAATTTCTTTTATTGCCTTACCATCCCCTCCCAATCCTTTCTCCAAGATCTTAAACAATAAATTACATTTTTACCACTGTATTCTAGGGACAGCTTGTCTTACCACAAACGCATTGCCCTGTCATGTTCACCATGATGGAACAAAATGTCAGCAAATCACCTTGCATCAGTAGACTCAAAACACAAAAATAAAAATGAAACTCCAAAATCCATGGTCTGTGTGGCTTCAACATTATTCAATTATGATGAATAATTTCAAACACTGGCCAACAATGTGTTATAAGAGGATCGGATGTCTTTAAGGCATCATCAAGACGCAATAGCAGTTCTTCATTGTCCATTTCTGGGAAATGTGATTTGGGCTACAAACTTGCACAAGAACAGAGGGCATAGGCTTCTTACCAATTTCATGTTTGAAATGAAAGGGAGATCAGTACATTCACCTTTCATGGAGGAGATGAGTTTTTAAAATCCATTCTATTAAAGTATGAAGGGTTTTCTTTTCAAATTCTGGGGAAACTGACTTGAATCCTCAAGAAATGCTATAGGTTAATTTTTGGATAAAAGCAGTCTTCTTTGGATGATTCCCGCCCCCCACCCACCCACCCCCATCAGAAAAATAACCTGAGATTCACAAGTTATTCACACTCTAGCAGTTTCTAATGCCCAGGGAGGGCAGAAAAAATAGTGTATAAATTTAACCTTTTCTTTTGCAGCCAAAAGGAAGGAGGGAGTGTTTAAGAGTATCAGTTCTGCAGTTAGACTGACCTTGTTCAGATCCTGGTTCCTCTGCTTCCTAGCCGTGTGACCTTGAGCAAGAAACCTAACACCTTTTTCTCTCAGTTTCCTCATTTTCAAACTGAGAGCTATATCACCTACCGTATAGGGCAACTGGGAGCTAAACTATATATCATTTGGAAAATACTTAGCTAGGTTCCTGGTTTGTACTGTTATTATTTAACTGTTTTCAACCTCCATTCTCTCATTTGTAAAAAGGGGATCACTATGTTGCTTGCCTTACCATGTTCATGTGAACGTAACATTTACCGCATTCCTTGGTACATAAGACCTTTATAAATACTAGCTATTATTTATTACTCTGACTTTACAATAAAACTGCAATGATAATACCAAATATGGCCCCTTCAGAATGAACCTCAGAAACACTGCCATCTAGTGATACATCTAATCCTGCAATGTTCCCGCTTTTAGAAGCTCTGGTTCTACACCTTTTATTATTTCTGGCTTGTTGATGTAATAGGCTCTGCTCAACCCTTCCAGGCGTGCTTTGGAAAGGTTGGTCACTGCAGGCCTCTGCTGCCTGCCCCAGGCATGAGGAAGCTGGACAAAAGAAAGGGAAATGCACTGCCAACATTAGCCCTCTGTGTACTCAGGTTCTGAAAATCCATTTGCTTCTCTCCCGTTTGTGTGGACTCAAACACAGACGCAGCGTTTCCTTAAGCAAACCTATCCTGAATAGTAACGAAAATTCAACAAAACAGCAAAACACAGAATTGCCTACGGCATCACTCTACCATTGCCGTAGTATTGTCAGATCACTTTGGAATAGAAGGTGATTAAAAAGGCTACTGAAGAGCCACGGCAATTAAGCAGCAGGTCGGGTGTGACTGGAGGTCAGTGAACGAAGGATTATTTCAGCTGAGCAGGAGTGCACTTGCGTGGTGCAGAGCCCACTGGCTCCCAGTGGCATTCGTGTGTTCATGGGCTAGAACAGAAATTGCCCTGAAACAAATTGGGCAGGCTGGACCTCACCTAAAGAGCAAACACAAAAATGTGATAACTAAGGGCGACCTCTGCGTCATATGCTCGAATGTCATCTGTTATCTTTTCATAGTCTTGCTGCTTTTTTGTAGACAAGCACATTTGGGTAAAGAATTGCTCAGGCTCTAAATACTGAGGAAAAATTTCAATTTAATAATGATTCTTCAGAATCTTTTGTTTCAATTACCCTGAAAACAAAAGTAAAATTTCTGAGTGAAGATAAAAAAGGAGATCTGGCCTCAGTTGCCTAGGTTTCTATTTCTGCTTTCTGTTTGACCTTCTGGTTAGGGACTCTGGTATCCAGATCTTGGTACCATCCTCACTTCTTTAAGAAGCCTCAGCTGTCCTCCTTAATGAGGTCAAATTTTACAGCAATGCTCTCATTGAACCAAGTACCCTCTTTCTTCGCACATATCACAGTGCATTACATTTATATGTTTGATTGCTTGATTAATGTCTCTTTTTCTCACCTGATGATAAGCTTCCTGAAACCAGGGGCCTTGTCTCCTTTTGCCTAACATCACATGCCCACACTTAGCACAGGCCTGGCACAACACAAGAGCTGCTTAAGTGAGGGAAGGGGGAGAGGAAGCAACAAATGATCCCCAGAGCTAAATCTGCACTGAACAGAAATGCATATGGCCTGTGGTAAAAGACCTTTGGACTCATTCACTGTCCCATCCTGCATGCTAGTTACAAATGGCTGTGAGAGGAAGATCAGGGTTCTCAGGGAGAAAAACTGAGACTACAGTGCCAGAAAAGGGACAAGATTCATTTGGTCGGTAATGGGAAAATAATAGCTTACGTTTCTTTCTCTCCCAGAACCGGTTTAAGGTTTATGTCAGCGACAATGGCTTAATTCTCCTCGAAAAGTAAATTTTGAATTGGGTTTAAAGTATTAAAATTCAGTTTTATATTGGTGGTGTAAAATAAATTGACATATCCATTTTCCTCCAAAAGGTAACTAAATACTGCTTTATAGCTCTGATACCAAGACGGTTCACACAGAACACTGCTTTCAGTTGGCACACAATGTATATGCAAGTCAAGGCTCAATGCATTGATGGAAGGAAAATGACCAAATGAAGCACACAAAAAAAAGAAAAAAAAAAGGAATGGAGAATCTCAAAAAATAAACTTCAAGTCAACAAAATATCTGTTTCAAGACTATATCCTACAGAATTTTGATCCTAGTCTTATCCTTTAGATTCACAACAACATTGGGCCTTTGCTATTCTTATGTTGCCAAAAAGTCACCAAATATGTTTAATAAGATAACACATGGGGTTGAGGAATGAAAGAAATGGCCCTTTTTCTCAAGGAGATTATATTCCATTTCCAAGAGGAACATATTACATTTCTTACTAAATAAGAAAACTAGTTTTTACCTTGCAAAAATAAAATAATGTTCTACTTCAGAATGTTTTTGGTTAAGAGAAATAATTTAATCTGCTTTTATAGGTGGGTCAAGAAAGACATGGGAAAATATATACACATATACATATTCTTTTTAACATTCAGTGTTGCAGGAAGAATTAGTGTATTAGTATCACAGTGTATTTTTTAGGGCTACAGAGGGTTACAGAATATGAAGTAGAGTTACTGCCTTCAGCCTAATGAAACACAATAGAGTCAGATTGAATTAAGAGGGCAGTTAAACATCTGACAGCAATAGTTTTTTTTTTTTATATAGGTTTTGTTTGGTTTAAATAGGACAGTGATAGTCTGGTAGTCACCATCTAGTGGATAGAAATTCACTTTAAACTCTCTGGTAGCCAGATCTGATGAGTAATGTCCAAATATGCCCCGATATATGATGGTATCTAAAACATTGTAATCACTTATATTCTTCTTCAACATGTTCTCCTGTGAATAAACACGAAATGAAAGTTTACAAAAATCACATGTTGCCTGAGTTTCTAGCATTCTATGAATCTCACATTCTACATCCGAGTTCTGAGATTATTGTGCCATCTCGGTAGTATGCATTTTATTCCTTTTTTTTTTAACTAGTTTTTTATTTTTATAATGTGATGCTTTTTAGATAGATCTAGGATCTAGGACTTCTAAAAACTGTTTACTAAGCTGCATAGCTGCTTGTGTGTCCAATCTTCCCTTTGAGATAAATGGTACTAAGGACACAACAGATGTACCTTACAGATTAAGTGAAATCGCCTCTGTGCAATGACATTAGCTTATTCCTATCTGTCGTGTTCTGAATAGTGTAGTTACTTTCATTTATATTTCAGTATACATATTATTTAATTACCACATCTTGGCTCATCAATCACTAATGCTGTTTTAGGGAAATGAAAGGAAATCTGTTAAGGTTCAAAGTTGATAAAGGAAATTAGTTTGAAATTAGGGGTCTTATAAATTTGATAGTAGAAAGATTCCAGACTCAGAAAGTCAGACTGACCAAAAGAACTGAGGGAAGAAGACAGAACTGGCATCAAAGAAGTAAAATTATAACTCATCTTACATTGGTGATACTGGTTAAATCTGAGTTCTTCCCAGTTCCCAAAAGGACCAATTTTCTCTTTATTAAAATATGCATGGATATATTCCTAAAACACTACATATTTAAATCTAAATTGGTACAAAACAAATATATTAAAATACACTAAGGAAATGGTTCTCTCCTCGCGCCCCCCCCCAAAAAAAATAGGTAGTATGATAGGCTTGCATGTTGCAATTAGTTCTAGGATATGTCACAAGGAATTTGTTACTATAACAGCTGAAGTATCAAGGTTTGTGAATTATTTACTTAAAAAACAACCTCTTCTTTGAGTGTATGCAAGATTGTCCCCATAATACTATACTTTTATTAATTTGCATTTGATTACTGCTTTCTTGAGTGAGACAGAAAGAGGTAAATTTTCAGCCATTATACTGGGAATGTCCCAGAGACAAGGTTAAGTGACCCTGCAGAAAAGTCTGTGCATACCTCTGCCATAGCACTTCATCATTCCATAATTGTAAATACTTTTGCACCTGTGTCTCACTGAGCTCCCTTGAGGATGGCAATTGTGTCATAACACATAGAATGAACTCAGTAAATATTTGTTCAGTTAATAACGGGTTTTTACAAAAGCAAAATAGGAACCCAACTTTATAAATTCCTTGATAGTCCGTATATCAGGTGTACTTAAGATTATCTTATAAAATTTTGATCTGAGGAGTCTTTCTTTTTTTTTATTGGAATATAATTACTTTACACTCTTGTACCAGTTTTTGAGGTACACCAAAGTCAATCATCTGCATTTATACACATATCCCCATAACCCCTCCCTCCCTCGACTCCCCCCCACCCTCCCTGTCCCAGTCCTCTAAGGCATCATCCATCATCAAGTTGAACTCCCTTTGTTATACAGCAGCTTCCAACTGGCTATCTATTTTACAGTTGGTAGTATATATATGTCTATGCTACTCTCTCACTTCATCGAAGCTTCTCCTTCACCCTCCGCCCCCCCAAACCTCGAGTTCTCCAGTCCATTCCCTGCATCTGCATCCTTGTTCTTGTTTTGTCACTGAGTTGATCAGTACCATTTTTAGATTCCATATATGTGAGTTAGCATACAATATTTGTCCTTCTCTTTCTGACTTACTTCACTCTGTATGACAGACTCTAGGTCTATCCACCTCATTACATATAGCTCCATCTCATTCCTTTTTATAGCTGAGTAATATTCCATTGTATATATATGCCACATCTTCTGTATCCATTCATTTGTTGATGGGCATTTAGGTTGCTTCCATGTCCTGGCTATTGTAAATAGTGCTGCAATAAACACTATGGTACATGTTTCTTTTGGGATTATGGTTTTCTTTGGGTATATGCCCAGGAGTGGGATTACTGGATCATATGGTAGTTCTATTTGTAGTTTTTTAAGGAACCTCCAAACTGTTTTCCATAGTGGCTGTACCAACTTACATTCCCACCAACAGTGCAGGAGAGTTCCCTTTTCTCCACACCCTCTCCAACAGTTGTTGTTTCCAGATTTTGTGATGATGGCCATTCTGATTGGTGTGAGGTGATACCTCATTGTGGCTTTGACTTGCATTTCTCTGATGATGAGTGATGTTGAGCATCTTTTCATGTGCTTGTTGGCCATCTGGATGTCTTCTTTGGAGAAATGTCTATTTAGGTTTTCCACCCATTTGTGGATTGGGTTATTTGCTTTTTTGGTATTAAGCTGCATGAGCTGCTTGTATATTTTGTAGGTTAATCCTTTCTCCGTTGTTTCGTTGGCCACTATTTTTTCCCATTCTGAGGGTTCCCTTCTTGTCTTGTTTATGGTTTCTTTCGCTGTGCAAAAGCTTTTAAGTTACATTAAGTCCCGTTTGTTTATTCTTGATTTTATTTCCATGATTCTAGGAGGTGGGTCAAAAAGGATCTTGCTTTGATGGATGTCATAGAGTGTTCTGCCTATGTTTTCCTCTAAGAGTTTTATAGTGCCTGGCCTTACATTTAGGTCTTTAATCCATTTGGAGTTTATTTTTGTGTATGGTGTTAGGAAGTGTTCTAATTTCATTCTTTTACATGTTGCTGTCCAATTTTCCTAGCACTACTTATTGAAGAGGCTATCTTTTTTCCATTGTATATTCTTGCCTTCTTTGTCAAAGATAAGGTGCCCATATGTGTTTGGGCTTACCTCTGAGTTCTCTATTCTATTTCATTGATCTTCCTTTCTATTTTTGTGCCAGTACCATACTGTCTGGATCACAATGGCCTTGTAGTATAGTTTGAAGTCAGGAAGCCTGATTCCACCAACTCCATTTTTCCTTCTCAAGATTGCTTTGGCTATTCGGGGTCTTTTGTGTTTCCATATAAATCATGAGATTTCTTGCTCTAGTTCTGTGAAAAATGCCATTGGTAATTTGATAGGGATTGCACTGAATCTGTAAATTGCTTTGGGTAGTACAGTCATTTTCACGATGTTGATTCTTCCAATCCAGGAACATGGTATGTCCCTCCACCTGTTTGTGTCATCTTTGATTTCTTTCATCAGTGTCTTAAAGTTTTCTGCATACAGATCTTTTGCCTCCTTAGGCAGGTTTATTCCTAGGTATTTGATTCTTTTTGTTGCAATGGTAAATGGGAGCATTTCCTTAATATCTCTTTCTGCTTTTCTGTTGTTAGTGTATAGGAATGCAAGAGATTTCTGTGCATTAATTTTGTATCCTGCTACTTTGCTAAATTCATCAATTAGTGCTAGCAGTTTTCTGGTAGAGTCTTTAGGGTTTTCTATGTATAATATCATGTCATCTGCAAAGAGTGACGATTTTACTTCTTCTTTTCCAATTTGGATTCCTTTGATTTCTTTTTCCTCTCTGATCACTGTGGCTAAAACTTCCAAAACTATGTTGAATAATAGTGGTGAGAGTGGACACCTTGTCTTGTTCCTGTTCTTAGAGGGAATTCTTCCAGTTTTTCCCCATTGAGAACAATGTTGGCTTTTGGTTTGTCATATATGGCTTTTATTATGTTGAGGTAATTTCCTTCTATGCCCATTTTCTGGAGAGCTTTTATCATAAATGGATGTTGAACTTTGTCAAAAGCTTTTTCTGCATCTATTGAGATGATCATATGGTTTTTATCCTTCAATTTGTTGATATGATGTATCACGTTGATTGATTTGTGTATATTGAAGAATCCTTGCATCCCAGGGATAAACCCCACTTGATCATGGTGTATGATTTTTTTAATGTGCTGTTGCAGTCTGTTAGCTAGTATTTTGTTGAGGATTTTTGCATCTATATTCATCAGTGATATTGGTCTGTAGTTTTCTTTTTTTGTGACATCTTTGCCTGGTTTTGGTATCAGGGTGATGGTAGCCTCGTAGAATGAGTTTGGGAGTGTTCCACCTTCTGCAATATTTTGGAAGAGTTTGAGAAGGATAGGTGTTAGCTCTTCTCGAAATGTTTGATAGAATTTGCCCGTGAACCCATCTGGTCCTGGGCTTTTGTGTGTTGGGAGATTTTTAATCACTGCCTCAATTTCCATACTTGTGATTGGTCTGTTCATGGTTTCTATTTCTTCCTGGTTCAGTCTTGGAAGATTGTATTTTTCTAAGAATGTATCCATTTTTTCCAGGTTGTCCAATTTATTGGCATATAGTTGCTTGTAGTAGTCTCTCATGATGTTTTGTATTTCTGAGGTGTCTGTTGTTACTTCTCCTTTTTCATTTCTAATTCTGTTGATTTGCATCTTCTCCCTTTTTTTCTTGATGAGTCTGGCTAATGGTTTATCAATTTTGTTAATCTTCTCAAAGAACCAGCTTTTAGTTTTATTTATTTTTCTTATGGTTTCTTTCCTTTCTTTTTCATTTATTTCTGCTCTGATCTTTATGATTTCTTTCCTTCTGCTCCCTTTGGGGTTTCTTTGTTCTTCTTTCTCTAGTTGTTTTAGGTGTAAGGTTAGGTTGTTTATTCGATCATTTTCTTGTTTCTTAAGGTAGGACTGTATTGCTATAAACTTCCCTCTTAGAACTGCTTTTGCTGCGTCCCATAGGTTTTGGGTTGTTGTGTTTTCATTGTCATTTGTTTCTAGATATTTTTTGATTTTCTCTTTGATTTCTTTAGTGATTTCTTGGTTGTTTAAGAGTGAATTGTTTAGCCTCCATGTGTTTGTATGTTTTGCAGTTTTTTCCCTGTAATTGATATCTAGTCTCATGGCGTTGTGGTCTGAGAAGATGCTTGATATGATTTCAATTTTCTTGAATTTGCTGAGGTTTGATTTGTGACCCAAGATGTGATCTATCCTGGAAAATGTTCCGTGTGCACTTGAGAAGAAAGTGTGTTCTGTCGTTTTTGGATGGAATGTCCTATAAATATCAATTAAGTCGAGATGGTCTAATGTGTCATTTAAAGCTTGTGTGTCTTTGTTTATTTTTTGTTTGGATGATCTGTCCATTGATGTAAGTGGGGTGTTCAAGTCTCCCACTATTATTGTGTTACTGTCGATGTCCCCTTTTATAGCTCTTAGCATTTGCCTTATGTATTGAGGTGCTCCTATGTTGGGGGCATAGATATTTCCCATTGTGATATGTTCTTCTTGAATGGATCCCTTGATCATTATGTAGTGTCCTTCCTTGTCTCTTTTAATAGTCTTTACTTTCAGGTCTAATTTGTCTGATATGAGTATTGCTACTCCAGCTTTCTTTTGACTTCCATTTGCATGGAATATCTTTTTCCATCCCTTTCCTTTCAGTCTATATGTATCCCTTGGTCTGAAGTGGGTTTCTTGTAGGCAGCATATAGAAGGGTCTTGTTTTTGTATCCATTCAGCCAGTCTGTGTCTTTTGGTTGGAGCATTTAATCCATTTACATTTAAAGTGATTATTGACATGTGTGTTCCAATGACCATTTTCTGAATTGTTTTGGGTTTGTATTTGTAGGTGTTTTCCTTTTCTTGTGTTTCCTACTTAGAGAAGTTCCTTTAGCAGTTGTTGTAAGGCTGGTTTGGTGGTGCTGAATTCTCTTCACTTTTGCTTGTCTGGAAAGCTTTTGATTTCTCCATCAAATCTGAATGAGATTCTTGCTGGGTAGAATATTCTTGGCTGTAGGTTTCTCTCTTTCAGGACTTTCAGTATATCCTGCCATTCCCTTCTGGCCTGCAGAGTTTCTGTAGAAAGGTCAGCTGTTATCCTGATGGGTTTTCCCTTATATGTTGTTTGTTGCTTTTCTCTTGCTGCTTTTAATATTTTTTCTTTGTGTTTAATTGTCATTAGTTTGATTAATATGTGCCTTGGTGTATTTCTCCTTGGGTTTATTCTGTATGGGACTCTCTGTGCTTCTTGGACTTGGTTCATTATTTTCTTTCCCATGTTGGGGAAGTTTTCCACTAGAACCTCTTCAAATATTTTATCAGATCCTTTCTTTTTTTCTTCTTCTTCTGGGATGCCTATAATTCGAATATTGGTGCACTTAATGTTATCACTGAGGTCTCTGAGACTGTCTTCTATTCTTTTTATTCTTTTTTCTTTTTCCTGCTCTGTGGCGTTTATTTCTCCCATTCTATCTTCCAACTCACTTATTCATTCTTCTGCCTCAGTCATTCTGCTGGTTATAGCATCTAGAGTATTTTTAATTTCAGTTATTTTGTTATCCATTGCTGTTTGTTCTTTAGTTCTCCTGAGTTCTTATGAACTGTTTCTTGTACTTTCTCTATTTTGTTATCAAGATTTTGTATCATTTTTACTACCATTACTGTGAATTCTTTTCCAGGCATTTTTCCTATTTCCTCTTCATTTATTTGGTCTTGTGGGTTTTTTCCTGCTCCTTTGCCTGCATGGTGTTTCTTTGTTTCCTCATGGCAGTCCAAACTTCTAGGGTTGCTTGTCCTGGCGATACAGGGGTTTACAGAAGACTGTCCAAGCCCCACACTAATGTCCGAGTGTTGGGTTAAACAAATACTAAGTCTAGGAAATGCATACATGTATAAGACACACAATTACTGAATCCATTAGGACATGAGGCTCTGAAAAGACCTGACAGAAGAACTCCAGTATGCTATCAGATATTCAAAGAGAAAACCAACAGAAATTGAAAACCAAAACAGAACAAAACAGAAACAAAAGCAAAAACAAACAAACAAATAACAGCTTACACATACAAACACAAATCCAGGGAGATACTGAAAGCTAGGATCAAATATAAAAAAGAGCTAGAGTACCACCAGACAGAATGGAGATTCTCAGAATGAAATTAGACAATTGTACTATGAACTAAGATAAGGACAAAAACCTAATATTAAATACCAAGGTGGTGTGTCATCTGGAGAATAGAGCAAGGAGTCTGAGCAGATCGATAGTGTTGCTTATAAGTATGTTAAGATAAAATAAACTGAAAATGGATGGAAGACAGGGGAACAGAAGAGCGCAGTGTTACTGGAAATATGCAAATGAAAAGAAGGGAATAGAAATGTGTAAAAGATAGAGATGAAAGGAAGGTGGGAGAGATCTATGTTCCGTGCTACCAAAAACTTAGGTAGAAATAGAAGTATATAAAAAGGCTAAAAATAAAAATAGAATAAAAAATAGAATTAAAAAAATTTTATAAAACTTGTAGATCCCTTAGGACTAAGATCATAATTAATAAAGAAAAAAAAAAAAAAAAAAACTAGAACTGACCCTCCAGAATGGACCAGTTCAATAGAAGTGATACTAATATTTCTGTTTCCTTAGAGTCTCTTTTGTAAGTGTCCTTCTACTCGCCTTGGGTTTTTTGTATTATTCTGTGACCAGCAGAGCTTCCTTTATTGTTTGTCTGTAAGCGCTGGTGTGTGGGGAGGGAGAGGGTACAATAGTGGCTCTTTCCCCTGGGAGTGAGTGAGCAGTGGCGCACTGTCATCTCAGTCAGTCTTGGAGGTGCCTGTTGCAGAGGGATGCTGGTGGCTCAGGTGTAAACAGAATGTCTCAGAGTTGTGCCTCTCTCTGGGGTTTTTTTTTTTCTTCTCGGCAGCCTCCCTGCTGCCGGCATTCCAAGCCTGCTCTTGGCTGCCTGCTGGGGCTTTAAGCTAGACCCACCTGAGGGCCTGAGGGTCCTTGTTATCCCTGAGTGCCCTAGGTGGCCCACGGGGTCCCTCCACTGCCTGTTGCAGGCACCGAAAGAGAGAGAGAGGCTATGCCGGCGGCTCCTCCCCCCCCCCCGCCCATGAGCCTACAGCATCCAGCTGCCATCGTGGCCAGGCAGCTCTCAGGGGCAGGCACTCCTCACCGTGGACCTCTTCCCTCCTGTCCTCTCGGTCCGTCACCTTACTGGCAACAATTTTTCTCACCCTGAACCAGCTCTCCAGTTTCCACACTCTCGCTCCCGGACCCTCTGTTCAGCTGTGAATCAACATCTCAGTCCGGGAATGCTGAGCTGTGGTGCCGACCCTCCGTGTGTTTCTCACTCCCTCCCATCTGCCACAGCTCAGCCGCTTCACCCTCTCTGAGCCATCATAGATGCCTCCCTACAGTTATGCTGGGATCCTTGCAGTCCTTTCTGGTGTCCGAGGTTGTCTGCTGGTGTTCAGTTGGTTCTCTTTGGGAATTATTGTGTCTTTTGATGTATTCCCAATGCATCTGTGGAGAGGGATGCATTCCACGTCCCTCTACTTTGCTGCCATCTTTTCTCCCTGAGCAGGAGTCTTCCTTTTGAGTAGATTCTTTTTCTTTTTTTAAGCCAAGTATATTTGTACTTATTTTTAAGGAATTCCAAACTCTTTATTAAAGTTAATTCAATTTAATTAAATTAACTGTGTTGAGTTCCCATTCTGTGTTCCCATGCTTTGCACTAAGAAAATATGATGAATTAGACACAATTTCTATCCTCAAACTTTAGACATGCATGCAAACAGTATGAGAAGAGCAATGATGTATGCATTAAATACATGCTTAACATAGAGGAGGGAGGATCAAGTCTCCTCAAATAAGTCCAAAAGGCTTCCTGATAGAGGTGACATCTTAGCTGAGGTTTTAAGGGAGAGTAATAGGTGATTAATGAGTGAATAGTGAGGAAGGAGAAGGAGGGTATCACCCTGTAAAGCTAGAACAAAATGTACACTAGAACAGAGACATAGAACATCATGGATGGAGACAAATGTGCAAGGAGGGATGTTTTGGAGTATATGGTTAGAGAGGCGGGCAGGTACATATTATGTAGGGCCTTGTATGACATTCTAAGGAGCAAGTACTCAACTCTACAGTGAAGAGTTTTAGCGTGAAAGGGACATGCTCATATTTGCTTTAGGAAAGCCACATTTGTGGCAAGAGAAGGATTGGAGAAGGAGAAAATGACAAGTCAGGAAATTTTTAAAAAATGCGGGATAATACCAGGGAATGCAGAGGAGGGGGTGGACACAGAGAGCAGAATGGAAGGAAGCATGTGTGGCATGATGGAGAGCACTACACTAGGCTATAAGCATGCATTAACATTTCTGAAATTTTCTAAACAAATTCTTCTGTACCTCAGCTTCTCAATAGAATCACCTGGGGAGCTATCCAGACCCCCAATGCCTAGACCCAAAAAATCAGCACCTCTGGAGGGAGAAGCCCATGTCTGTGTGACTTCAATGTGCAATCAAAGCTGAGAACCACTGATCTAGACACTCTTCCCTCAAGTTATCTGTGGGGAAAATGAGAGCTTAAGTGATGCATTGAAAGTCATAGAAAATGGGAAATAGAATCTGAGCCTCTCAATGTTCAGCCCAGGGGCCTAACCACCAGACTGAATTACACCTTAGGAACATCAGCAGATTATTGACCAGCACTAAGTCAGGTCCATGGCATTCATGCATTCACCCTTCCACGTGCCCAAAGCTAGCAGAAACTGACTACATTAGAAATAGCTTAGAAACAGGACACTTTTACTTCCTAAAACACTCAAGATGATGACAGGAACGAAGTGAGAGAGTAGCATAGTCATAGATACACTACCAAATGTACAATAGATAGCTAGTGGGAAGTTGCTGTATAACAAAGGGAGATCAACTCAATGATGGGTGATGCTTTAGAGGGCCAGGACAGGGAGGGTGGGAGGGAGTCGCGGGCAGGAGGGATATGGGGATATACATATAAATACAGCTGATTCACTTTGGTGTACCTCAAAAACTGGTACAAGAGTGTAGAACAATTATATTCCAATGAAGAGCTTAAAAAAAAAAAAGGATGATGACAAACTAGTTAGGAAGACATAATGCTTCTAAATGTAATGCCAGAGAACATAAAACACAAGATATGATTAATGGTAGAAGCATTTACTGAAAGAGTCATAGGAATTCAGAGAAGTAAGAGTTTACTCTGGGAAAAACTCACTCTAGGAGGAGATAAGACTCATCAAAACGTAAACTTGAAATTATGAGTATTTTAAAAGGCAATGAACGGCATTTCATGAACTTTCAGTAACAATCCAATTAATTCTGACAGGTATCGCACATAAATCACTGAAGATTGCTTTTACTAGGCCAGATTAGGTAGACTCAGGAGGAGTTTACAGCCCTTGCACAATTTTTAGTTATAAATCAAAATGTAGATGCAGTCATTTTATTCATGGAAAAATTAGGTCAATTGGGGAAGAAATACAATTAACAGTGAAGCAAAATGAGTTATTATTAATAAGCTCATATGGCTTTGAAGAATATTCTTTCAAAGTGTTTCCTCAGACAGAGTAGGTTCTCTATTTTTAACTGGCACAGTGATAGTATTTATTGTATCCACACATAAATACTATAAAATACAAATTTAGTTAATATTCAGGAGTTTATTCTGAGAATAAGAAAAGACCAATTTTCCATAATATCGCAATCATTAGTCATCCCATAACCATCATTTCTTCATGCCCCCCTTCCTTTGCATATCCATAGAACTCGGATTTCATCTCTCCTATGGCATTATCCACGTTCAGGTTTGAGTTTTAGATATCTAGACACCATCCACTGCACTGTACGCTCCCAGAAACACCCACAGTGGTTGGGAGGGGGTATGAGGAGTGACGAACAGCACGGACTGTGGACTCTGACAAATCCAGGTTCTGTCATTTATCAGCAGGACGATCTTGAGTAAGCTACCCAAAACCTGTATGTTTCAGTTTCTTTACTTCTAAAACTAGAATAGTATTATTGGTAGCAGTATTGCTTGTGCTATCAATCAACTGATACTCCTGGTACCTTGAACACTGGACATACAAAATAGATATTGCTTATTATAATACTGTGATTTATAATAAGAAATATATATATTTGGGTTTTGTTCCTGTTCCTGGCACAAAGTTCCTAAAACCCTTGAGGTTTCCTGAGAAGACAGAAATTTGATTGTCTTTTGTTATGTTAATGATGGGACTTTGGAAAACAACTAAGTTCAATCACCGATGGCCAAAGATTTCATCAATCATGCCTATGAAATAAAGCCTCCATAAAACCCCAAAAGCTTCAGGTTGGTGAACATGTGGAGGTGCTGGGAAAGTGCCAGGCTCAGAGAGGATGCGGAAGCTCTGGGCCCTTTCCCCCATACCTTGTCCTATGCGTCTCTTCCATCTGGATGTTGCTGAGTTATAGCCTTTTATAACAAACCAGTGATCTAGTAAGTAAAATCTTTCTCTCAGTTCTGTTGAGTCACCGCAGCAAATTAATCAAACTCAGGGAGGAGGTCTTGAGAACCTCCAGTCTACAGCAGCCTGGTCAGAAGCACCAGCAACAACCTGGCCTTGTGACTGGCGTCTGGAAGGAGGGGTGGGTGGTCTTGAAGGACTGAGTCCTTAACCTGTGGGATGTGATGCTATTTCCAGGTAGATAGTGTCACAGTTGAGTTGAATTGTAGGACACTCAGCTGGTGTTGGAGAATTGCTTGTTGTGGGGAAAAAAAATTCTGGGGTTGGGTACAGAATCAGAATCATTATAGTAGGTGTTGAATAGATATTGACTGGAAGAATTGATGGATGGACAAATTATAGAAATAAAACATCTAATAAAAGAATAACAATATTCACTGTGACCAACAGGACTTGGTCTTTTTCCTGACCTACTTCAAACCTGGTAAAGTACTAGACAACTTCTATAACCTCTCTTTGAATTTTATAAAATAATGATGTTAATACTTTCTCTCTTCAAACTGACATGGAGACTAATTCTATAATATTTTTTACTGAAACATTTGAAGATCATGTTATACATGTATCATATATTATTTTGAAATATCCTAGTTTTATCCAATGTTTTCCAGAAGGAGTAGGGGAACTAGTTTTGAAGCAATCCTCAAAGAGCTTAATGTTACATTCTTTGTTCAAGTGAGCAGATTTGGAGCATTACAAGTGCTAAATCTCTAATAACATAATGTAATTAGAGGTTTCTTGCTTGAGTTTGACATCTGCTGAAGCACCTATAGTGAAGGCAGAGGCAGCCCTAATCTAAGGACTGCAGTAGAAAGAACAGGACTGTGGCAGTGTCTTCTAAGGAAAGTAACATTGTCCTGCCACACATTGGAAAACTACAAACATAACATGCATAGATTTCCTTACCTATGCAAAAGCATCAAATTGATAACTATTTGAATTGAAAGTGATCCCTTCTCTAAGATCAATGTCTTCAAGCAAGATAAGCCCAAGGGTTGTAGAAAATGCTTAGTGTACAACCCAAGGGAATAAAAATGTATGTCAGCCACTGATTTATTGAGTAATTTCTGCAAAAGCTGCACCTAGGAGATATATCACAGTGGCTGAGTTATTGGAAGAAAACCTCCCAGGCCAAATACAGGCAGCCCGAGCAGTCCTGAATTTACAACTTGCTGAAAGGAAGAAGGGAAAAAAACTGCTGGGAGAAAAACCTACCATTCCATTTAGCTGGTTTGATAAACTGTGATCTGTGGAAAGTGCTCAATTCAAAGCCCTTGTGTTTTATTTTATGAGTTTATGTATTTAGCCATATGTTCTGCTAAGGAAACTGAAGAAAGCTGCGTGAGTTCTGTCTCTTGGCCTCCGGGAGGCAGAACAGACCAAGTGCATTTCACACCGAGTGACTTTCTCCAGAAGATTGCTATCATTCTACGCCATGATCTATACCCCAAATATTTGAAAAATGATGACAAATTATTCCAAATGACAGTTTCCATATAATTTCACTGCAAAGGCTTTTAAAGCTGAAAGGTGCCTTAAGAGATCATCTCATGACAACTCTCTGGTTTTATAGATAAGGAAATGGAGCCTCAGAAAAGCACTGAACCTTGGCGAGGATCACACAGCCAGGCCCCGGTAAAGCCAGGACTGGATTCCAGTGTCTCAGACACAGAACAACATCCTTTACCCTGCTTGAACTAATGTCTTCTTCAAATGGTTTGGATTACGCTACATAATACTGCACTTGCTTAAGCACCTAATTTATTACCTGAAAACAATTTAGGACACTAGGAAGACAACTCAGCAAAGCAGTGATGTGCTAGGCTTTGTTGCTTATAATAAAGATATGGGCAAAAAGCCTAAAATGACAGGTTGCTTGTAGGTATGCAGAGAATAAGATGATTGAATGCTTCATTCTCAAGCAGGTAACATAGTACGTGCTAGGATGAACGAGGGTATCAGTAAAAGAAGTTATTTGCAAAGATTTCAAACTTGTTTGGCCTCACCTAAAATATTTACAACCTAGGAATTCCTAGGTGGTGCAATGGTTAAGAATCTGCCTGCCAAGGCAGGGGACACGGTTTCGATCCTTGCTCCAGGAAGATCCCACATGCCGCAGAGCAACTAAGCCTGTGCGCCACAACTATTGAGCCCATGTGCTGCAACTACTGAAGCCTGTGTGCCTAGAGCCCGTACTCTGCAAAAAGAGAAGCCACAGCAATGAGGAGCCCACGCACCACAACAAAGAGTAGCCCCTGCTCACCACAAATAGAGAAAGCCAGCGTGCAGCAACAAAGACCCAACACAGCCAATAAATTAATTAATTAATTTAAAAAAATATTTACAATCTATTTCAAATTCTCATTTTATGTCACTGATTTCCTTATGATTTAACCAGATACACATGTTTAGTCAACCACAACTTTTTTTTCATGATTACTATGCACCCTTTAATCCTATTCTCAGTGACAAGCAAATAAATACTCTGTGTTTGAATTTGCAAAGCAAAATTGGCTAAAGAAAAAAAAACTTTATTATATCCATCAAAGATTAGGTTTACATGTCTAATACAAGATGCTTTATTAACAGAGAACATTGACTTTCTGTCCTCTCTATCTATCTTTATATATCTCTATCTCTATCTACATCTAGGTAATATATATATTTACCTCCCTTGACCCTGGCTTTGCTCTTGGGGAACAAAGTAACCAAGGTGCCAAAGAGTAAGTTTTTCTTTGATTTGGGAATCTTAACCCACTAAGGCTATTTAGAGGCTTAGAAGTTCTTGGATGAGACAACCTGCCAACAAATAGTGAATGAAAATGCATAATTTAATGGTATTGCTGTATCACAGAACACAACAATAAACCTTAAGTCAGATCAACTTTTATTTAAGGTCACACCTTTCAGCAGCAAGGTCTGGTTTTTCCAAATAGTTTGCCATCTGATGCTTAGAGTTAGATAAAGCTAGGTGACCAGGTTATTCTGCAGGGTGGTGTATCTTAGAGAATCAAAACGGTGCCCTTTGAGCAACTGGAGAAGCAATGCCTATCTGGACTGACTTCAGAGAACTAAATAGTGTCTGAAATCTCCCAGTAATAAAGTTTTCATGCAGTCTCTTAAAACTAACTAAACAAAGAAACAAAACTTGTTTTTTTCTTGTTGCATAAGTAACATTCATTTTAGAGTAATCATAAGGTAACATAAATATATGTCTGTTTTACAGATAATGAAATATGTTTTATAGATAATGAAAAACAAAAAGAGGGGAAGAAATCCTATCATCCACAGGCAAGTACTACATATATATAGTACTAGATATATATATTAATAATATATATATTTTATATATGCTTAGTGCCCAAGTCCCATATATATATTTTTTTTCCCTAAAAAGGAAACTTGAGGCATATTAAATGTTTTATAACTTCCTTTTCCTATTTTTTCCAAGTACAGAAATATCTGGAAAATATTTTTTTACATCAACTTAAATGCCTGGATGGTTTTCCTTTGCAGAGATGTATGCTTTTATTTTACAAATCCCCTAGTGTTGGGCATTTAGTTTAGTTTCAATTTTCAAATAAGATAAGCAATACTGCATTGAATTTCTCTGTAGGTAAGTCTTAGAACAAATCCATGATTTATCCTATTCTTCTGGATAAGTTTTAGAATTCCTGGTTTAAGAATATGCTGTTTTTTAAAACTTTTGATATTATTTTTAAGCTGCTTTGTGGACAGGTGATACCCCACCATATGTCAAAACTGGTATTATCATTTTGTTTAATCTTTGGCAATTTGACAGCAAGAACTCTGCAGAGAACATTGTTGAATTGAGAACAGGTGCCCTTGTTCTCAAAACGAGCACCCATTTGTAACAACAATGTGCTATGTGTTTGGATATGAAGGCAGACATGAAGTAGTTCGTGTCCTCAAGAAATTTAAGTCGAGAGAGGACAGCTTAAAAAGCACCAAGCTTCCAAAAAATGAAGAAATGGGGGTTTAAGGAGCAGCTGTTGTAAAGATGGTGGAGATAGTTATAAAATGCTTGGTGACTGAGTTTGCTGCGATCAGCCACAGGACTAAGTATATTCAAATGAATGCCTGTACTGCTGAAGCTCATTCTGACTTGGCCCTGCTGAGCAGGCTGGCAGTGGGGCTGGCTAAATTTGTCACAAATGGTTTGTGCCTACGTAGAGGAACAATGCAACAGTAATTTTTCTTTTCTAATGGTTGGCTACCACTATCCTTTATGTGAAATGATTACAATAGACTCTCTCCCATCTGCCTCTTTGAAATGCTCTCCTCCCATGGAGGCCACTGACCTGCCATTATGCAAGAATACCTCATTTCTGTCATGCTGGGTCACCGTGTTCCCTGCAGGTGTGTGGCTCATCATAATTCTTTATACTTGTGCTTACGGCGTTTTTTTAAAACAAGATTAAAAATGCATATGTAGCACATATCATCAATCCGCAATATTGTTTAACTGAACTGTGTGTGTTTGTGCAGCTGCTTGGCCCCTGGGACACCCTCTTGGGAAGGAGACAAAAGTTCTGAATGTACCTTTTTGTAAATCAGTAAATAGTACAGAATTTGAAGTGAAAAAAAAATTAAAGGCTTTCTATGCAACAGCCTTGCCAACAGGGGCAGTGGCTGTGCACACACTGACCAATGAAAAGATCTCTGTTTTAGGCACCCTCTTGGAAGCAACAATGGTATCTGGTATATAGGAGGTTTTATTTCTTCTTTAAAGAAAACTGGAGTTTTGCAAGATTGTAATACTTTGCCCCCATTGTTTGGTTATGTTAGTTTATGAGTAGCAAAATCTGGAAATAATCTATTTTGCAGTAGATCTTTCCAACTGGACGTTGCAGCATCTCCCCTACCCTGGGGGACTTCTCTGTTCTACACAGCTGTGATGATCCCCACCCACTTCCTGCCTCAGTCCTCCTGAAGGTGCTTCAGGATTCCACCCCACTTCCTCTGCCTCTCCCTAAGCAGCTCAGTAACCACGGTTCACAGCTTTTCCATTGACTGACCCCATACTAATCCTATGAGGTAGATACAAATGGGGAAGCTGTATCATCAAGAATCAGTGACTTGTTCAATGTCCCTATCTTTTCTGAGGGGCCACATGTCATTCTGCACCCTTTTAATGTGCAAAGATGGCTCTCTATGGGTCAGTCAAGAACAGGTGGTAGGAGAACTCAGCAGTAAACTCAGCAGCAGGATGGAAGCTTCTGCTGTGGTGGTGGGCTGAGTGCATGCCCTTCACTGAGCTGTCCCCAACTCTGTCACCATAGCTCCAGTTTTCTCTTTCAGTTCTTCAAAGCTTGTCCAATTATAGGTTAGTTTCTTTTCATTGTTTATGAAGCTTCAGGTGTGAGGGGAGCTCTGAATTATGAAAGATCAAGTCCATTATCATTCACAACACCTGTATGTTGGTGGAGGTGTGGCAGGCAGTTCACAAACTGCCTCTCCTCTCTAACCAGGTACTATTTCATAATAAATTCCTGAATATTCTTCTTCCTGGTCAAGTGGTGCCAATACAGAGTCCCAGGCATCCCGGGGGCCTTACCTAGGGAGGCATGGTCCCAGCGCACAGACTGATGAGATGATAGAGACCAAATTTAGTGTTGGTGTGAGGACAGCTCTGTGTGGGGCTGTGGGGCCTGTAGGGAAGAAGGGACAGGGATGTAATCAGCAAGTAATGGAAGTGAGCTGTTTAGAAGATCCAGAGGCTGTGCGGGGGGTGGTTTCCAGCAAGCCCCGCTCTGGACTCACAGAATGGGGTACCTGTGACATTTGTGGGGCCAAGCAGGTTGGTGAGGCTGGTGGAAACTGGCTTGCAGAGCTAACACAAATCCACGGAGAGACTTGAGAGATGAATGGCATGACCAATATGCCTTTTAAAAATATCACTTTGTGTAGAGTGTGGAGAGTAGATTGAAACATGGCAAAACTGAAAGCAGAGAGATGAACTAGGAGTTATTGGAGTAATCAAGATACTGTGATAACTTGGACTGGAAAAATGACAGTGCAGATAGAGAAAAATAGGTGGATCCTAAAATAATTAGGAGATAAAATAGGCTGTTTTGGTACGTGGACATGGGATAGTAGGGGAAGAAGGAGGTGTCAAGAATGGTTCCTATCTGTTATGAGTTGAACTGTGTCCTCCCCCTACCCCGCGCCAAATTCATATGTTAAATTTCTGATCCACAGTACCTCAGAATGTGGTCTTATTTGGAAATAAGGTTGCAGATGTAATTAATTAAACTAAGATGAGATTTTACTGAAGTAGGGTAGGCCCTTAATACAACATTACTAGTATCCTTATAAAGGGAAGATCGGAACACAGATAGGCACACAAGGAGAATGTCAGGTGAATATTAAGGCAGAGGTTGGGGCAATGCATCTATAACCTAAAGAATGACAAAAGATCGTCAGCAAACCACCAGATGCTACGTGAGAGACACTGAACACATTCTCACAGCCCTCAGAAGGAAGCAGCCCTGTCAACACCTTGATCTTGGAATTTTAGCCTCCAGCACTGAGGGATAACAAATTGTTACTGTTTAAGCCGTCCAGTTTGTGGTATGTTTTTATGACAGCCCTAACAAACCAATACACCATCATTGTCCCAAATCTGTCCCCATCCTGAAGAACAGTGGGCATGAAGATGCCTTTCTTCACCTCTTTCACCCTCCAAAATCTATCCCCAATAAAGACCTTCAGAAAGCAGATTGAGGACTCGAAGGCACAGAGTAAAGAATAACTTGTCTATGCTCCATCCAGTCATCTAGAAATACTCATTAAATATTTCTTTGGAACCTAAACTGTTTCAAGTACTAGATGAAACTTGAAGTATTAGCCACATGGATTGAAAGGAAGCACTTGTTTGGGGGTGGTCAGAGAAATTATAGCCAAAATCTTGGATTCAGTTGGATAATGAGAAAATTTGGCTGACCTTCAAAAAGCATTCCTAATAATAAAGGCTATTATTCCATAAAGTGCTTCCCAGGGGAAGTGGTAATAATCCCATAGTTTGAGTCATAGGAAATTTTGGTGGGCAGAACATTCAATAACACACGTTGGGGAACAACCTTAAATTATAAAGGCAAGAAGGCAGGATTACTTCATTGTTTCCATCTTTATTTTCTATAAAGGCTCCTTGTGGAGACTTCATGACATGGGTGGCCAAAGTATAATCACTGATTGATACAGTGGAAGATGAATCAAAATGTCATAATTGTTCTTTTCACTCCTATTTCTGACTTTTATTTGCAAGCTATATCCCCTGGGCTTCTTTCTCCTTAACGCTTTCAGTTAATAACCTCCATTTTCTCAATATTTTTCATTATTGTCTTTGTACTTAAATTTCAGGAGTGTTAAGATCTGGAAGCTACAGACAGTCTAGGTCCACACATCTTTTGGTGTAGCTATGAAAGCAGTCTTCAGGTGCAAACTGTCAAGAGAATTGTCCAGTTCCCATGCCTTTAATGGTGTTTTAGTAAGTATCACCTCACATTATTAATAGGAAATTAGCAACAAGATAATCCTCACATATTTTCTATCGAAATGCTTACATTTTGTGTTTAAAGATCTAAGTTTTAGCTTCCTGACAACTGTTAAGTTCCTTCATCATCTAAGTCTGCATTTCCAGGTATCTTACCTGGGATGGGGGTGGAGGGGAGCAATCCTAGGGTTACCAATGACCCCAAAGCAAAGAATAAGAAAGCTTCGACAAGGCTGTCTCCTTTCAGCCAAATTGGCTTATCACCAAATGCTCACTGATGTCTGACCAAGCAAAAACAGCCTAGCCTGCTCCTCAAGCAGTATGGAGACTAGTCCCCTACACAGGGAACCACATCCTTATAGAGCATAACGATGGCTGTGTTTTCCCGTGTCCATGACAAAGTCACGGGGCTCATAAGACATGAGTCTGGTGTGATACCTCCAGAAAGGTCACATTCTGTGGTTTTCAGATGAAATGGTCATTTTTGTCTTGAATGCTACCAGGGTTTGGCTTAAGAATCTCAGATTGTGTAGCACAGTGTGAAGAACAGTTCAGTCAAAAGATCGTTTCTCAGGTAACCTTTTTTATTAGGAAGCCTTCCACAACCCATTGACCCTTCCATGAAATTCTAGCTCTTTTCTTCTTCAAAATTCTGAGACTTGCAGTCAATTTCTAGCAAAGAATGTCCTTTCCATCCTTTCTCTGCCCCTGAGTACAGTGCTCCACCAGACACAGAATATGAAGGAGGCCACAGGAAGCACAGTCCTTAGCAAGCAAAGAGAACAAAGAAAAAGAAAGTTTTGAGCACACAAGTTTTGTTTTGTTTTAAGAACTTAGGAGGCAGCAGTAAGTCATTTCTAAATAGGAGGAATATTGATGGAATATTCCCATAGCTGCATACTGCTGTGGGTTTCAAGGTATGTCAAACCTTCCACTGCCTTCTTTATGCTTCCCAAAGACATCCAGTAAAAGGAATAACACACTTGTCTCTAGACTCTCATTAGCTATGGGGAGGAAGAAGGTTAGAGATCCTGAAAGGATACTGGGGTGAAGGTGTGCATTAGTTTCCTATTGCTGTTATGACAAAGTATCACAAACTTAGAGACTTTAAACAACACACATTTAGTACCTCATAGTTCTGTGGGCCAGAAATCCAGGTTGACTTGCCTAGTTTCTCTGCTTAGAGTTTCTCAAGGCCAAAATCAAAGTGTCAGTTAGCTGGGCTTCTATTGGGAGGCTCTAGGGGGAAATCTTCTTCCAGGCTCATTTAGATTGTTGGCTGAACTCAGTTCCCTGTGGTTGTAGGACTGAGGTCCCTATTTCCTTGATTGCTATTGTCTGGAGGCCATTCTCAGCTTCTAGAGGCTGCATTCATTCTTTGGCTTATGGCTGCCTTCCTCTAGCTTCAAAGTCAGCAGTGGCAGGTCAAGTCCTTCATATACTTTGAATCTCTCAGACTTCCCTTCCTATCCGATGTCTCTTGCTATCCTCTTCTGTTGCATCTCTTTAACTAACGATTTCACCTTCTTCTTCAGGTTTTAAGGGTTCATGAGGTTGTTTTGGGTTACCAGGATAATTTCCCTATTTGAAGGTCAGTTGATTAGTAACCTTACTTACATCTGCAATGTGCCTTCATAGCTACACCTGGATTAGAGCTTGACTGAATAACCAGGGGATAAGGATCTTGCAAGGACATGTTTAGAATTCTGCTACCACAAGGAGCATGACAGGGACATGGATTCAGGCCATGTATATATATTAGGACGTTAAACCACCTCTTCTGCCGTCTTGGAGTTTTAATAGAGGCAAGTATTCCCATATCCTAATGAGTTGTTAGATACATGCTAAGCAATTACACAATAGGTTCAGCCAGCATTAGTGCATCACTCACTCCTGCTCTATGAGAGAAGGATTCACTCACTGGTAGTAAGGATCATTTTAGAGAGTGTGGTCAGTGTATTGTGCAGTCTGAGCTCACCGGCACTTCTAATGAAGGAGAAAGGCATGTTTCCTTCCATCTCCAGCTGAGGAAATGCCATTTCAAGACAAACACTCAAGAGAGCTTGGCACTCATTCGCTAGAATTTGAGAAATGCAGAAACATGTATCTGACTCAGGCCTGAAAAGTTAAAGATGAGAGGATTCCTCTGCCTGATGGCAGACAGAAGAGCCACAGCTACAGACTACAAGGAATAGTCTGCACTTCCAGAGTTTGATGGAGCAAAGAAAGACACCTTGAATTTCCTGAGGGCCATGAGTGGACCTACAGGAGAATACCAGTCTTGGTACCTTTTAAAAGGGTCTCTGCCCAAGAGCACCTTTTGAAAGGAATGAGATGGCCCATCAAAGGAAGCAGGTGACTGAGGGGAAAGACATCAGCTGCCAGCCAGAGGATGTAACTGTAAGAGGGAGAACGTGGTCATGGGGGAGAGGGTGTCCACAGAACCCAACAAGCAGCCCACACAGAAAGAATCAGAATTTGGAATCTGCCATATTCAGGAAGCATCAAAACCAGATTACAACCACGTCAGCCAAGGCAAACCACTCTATCCCTCATCTAACCCGGTCTCTACCTCTGCTGACTCTGGAGGGATGGAGAAAGAAGAGAGGGAAGAAGTGGCCTAGGCCAACATGAGTTGGAAAAGGGGGAAGATTTTACATTGGAAGAGAGTTTGTAATTTTATGATTATTACCCTGGACTGGCCTGGACTGGAAGAACTATGGTAATTTCCTAAGATTTCATCTAGGAGTAGGTAAAGAACTATTTGACACAGAAAGTTTAAAAGAGAATAGTGATAAAGAATAAGGTTGCTTGTATCCTCTTAAATCAAGCTTGTTTGATAAAATGGTTACATGTTATATGTGTCATTAATTATGGACTTACACATTGGGATCACTATTTTAATTGTGATGAGATCATCTCTCAGCATTCTGTTTATCTATTTAAATAATATCCATTCCTTAAACTGAGTATTTAGTCATCTTTGAGCATACCCTAAAAATCATCTCTCTATGGCTTCTATCAAGATCCCAGATAATTACATACATCTTGGCTCTAATTTTAAAATCTTTACTCTAAGAGAGTTATTTCCAGTTCAGTAGTTATAAAATGAATTCTAGTTTTCTCCAAGGTCTCTTTGCCTTAGTTACCAGATTAGCTGTCCAGTTAGGTTTGAATCTGATAAACCTGCTAACTGCTCTCTACCCTTCACAGAGCACTTGGTTCCACGTAAAGACAAGTCAGGAAATACTCTCCACACTTCATCATCCATGCTCATGTGCAATCACCTCCTCCAGGAACCCATCTTTCCTTCACCTTTTACCACTCTCCCCCCATACTTTTCTCAAATCTGCGAAGAAGCGCATCTTTCACTTTGGAACCTCTGTCTGCCTCCGTCTCACTCCAGCCCCAAAGCTAAAGGCCTCTTTTAGAGAGGATATCAGTGCAGTTTTGACAGAAACACTTTAACATTGCTGGATAGCCCAGAAGAATAAACTCTGGGGAAAAGAACACTGGCATCAATGCAAAGCTCAATTTATATATCATAGCAGTTTTTGATAGATGTAAACCTGACATGCAAATAGAATTTTTATGGCATATCACTACATTTAGATTAAAGTGCTTTTTAATAGAATATGTAATTTAGAAATATAAAAGTGCACTTTAATTGCCCACAAATGAGTTTTTAAAATAATTAGGAGTATCAAGAACATTAAGTGCAAGTGATTAGATAAATTATCCTGCTAGAACGAATACTTAATTTAAATGGCAATAACTGTATGAGGAGTAACTGTGGTATCAAGACACATTTCCACAAACTGTGCTAATTAAAGAAATTAGGTTTAAAGTTATATCTTGTATCGGCACATTGTCACCTTTTATATTTAACGGTATCATCATGGATGGTGCAGAATCCTGGAGTTGTGTGTGTGACAGAGAAGATTTGGGATGGACAGCCAGCTCTGTGACCTCTTCACACGCATCATCATCCATTCTTGTACAAGGCATTGCTGTTTAGAGTTCTCCTGACTTTACTCAGTGTGAACCATGCTTTTTCTGGTTTCTTCATTGTCTTAGCAGCACCCTGGGTCTGTCTGCCTCTGTTTCATCCTACCAGGGAAAGAGCTCGTGATTAGAATTTAGAAGGCTTTTCACAACATTTTTATCTGGCTCTTGCCCCACGTCCGATCACCAGACTGTTCCACGGCAAGTCACTGTCTCATACATCAAGTTCAAAGTGAGTTAACCAATGAAATTACAAGATCGTGGGCCTCTGGTCCATTGGATGTTAATAACAGTTTTTGAGTGATGCTGTGGAACTTGCCCAAGACCATTAGAATAACATCAATATCTAATAAAATTATGTTGTGCTACAAGGCAAGATTGGGACAATCTTCGAGGCATTTTAATAAATGCCTCAAAACAAGGAGAGCCATAAAAGTGTCTGACAATGAGACTCAACCTAGTCTAGGAGCTCTAAAAGGTTCCTCTGAGGAAAAGACACCTAATCTGAGACCTGGGGAATGAATGTTATCTAGTGTGGAGAAAAAGAACATTCTAAGCTTCTAAAGCAAGAAGGATCACGGAATGTTTGAGGATCCAATAGATTAGCAGGGCTGAAGAGAGAGGGAGTAGAGGGTTGAGTTAAAGTGAGAGAGGTTCAGATGCTTCAGGGTGATAATTAGAGAGACGCAAGAGTGAATATGGAGAGAGAGTCTAGAAGCCATTATAATAACTGGGGACAGAAATGATGTTGGTTTGGACAAGAGTGGTGGCAGAAGAGATAAAGAGAGATGGGCATTTAGAAGGCACACTTAACACTGTTTGATAATCAACTGCATATGGTGGGTGAAGAAGAGGAGGGTGTTACCAGCTTACACACTTGGGTGGATAGCAGTGCCATTCACTGAACTAGTGGTCATTAAGGGAAAATTGAGTTGCTGGGGGTGGAAGAAAGAAATGAGTTTGGGGCTTATTGAGGTTGAAGTACCTATTAAATATCCAAGTGTCACTGCTGAGTAAACTATTGGCCTGAATCTCAGAAGAACGATCTGGGCTGGGAATATAAATTTGATGGTAATTGGAGATGTTATATGAAGCTATCAGGGTAAAATGAGGTTCCTTAGGGAGAGCACATAAAAAGAAATTAGATTTTAAAAAATAGGGCCTCTGACTAAGCCTTAAGGAACTCCAGTATTTAAAAGATAACATGTTGGAAGAGTTAGAGATATAGGAAGATGACTAGTAGGGTGTTGTATCCCACAAGCCAAGGGGATTAAAAAGTATCAGAGAGGAGATCCCCAATAGAATAAAATATAACAAGAAGTCAAGTGAAATGAGGACTAAAAATATCTTTGTGATTTAGGGATGGCAGTAGGGGGAGGTGTCTCTGATGATCTTTCCAAAAGCCATTTAGAGACTGAATAGCATGAATAACAGTATAATAGCATGACCTATTAGTCCTTAAGAGCTGAGGAAGTTCAGAGTGTAAACGACTGTTTTGAGTTGGTGTGACCAAATGTCAAGTTTTACCCAAGACAGTTCAATTTTGGGCTCTTGTCCTGGAAAAATTATCAAAAGCTCCCTCTTTCACTCTCAAACACATCCTGTTTTGAATGATAAATTATGCACCACTCTATGTGAAGGGCAGGGTGAAAGCTAGAGGGTGAATTGGCATAGGATAGCAATTCTTAACTCTTTGGTACAAGAGGGTGGCAGCATGAAGCTATGAATGTATCCACATTTGAAGACTGACAGCCCAGAGTATAATTTTTAGTTCTATCATTTATTGGCTGTGGGATCTCAGACAAGTTTATTGAAGCTCTCTGAGACTAACAGGATTTACACTTCAGCATAGAGTTACGATTTCATATAAAGTGCTAACATATAGTGCTCAGCAAATATAGGTTCTCTTCTCTTTGTTCCTATGATTTGTCCTTTTCTACTTCATTTCCTTCCCTTTCTTTTTTTTTTCCCTCTTCTCCTCACCCTAGAGTAACTCAAACACTTTGTGAAAGAGGAAGTTCTCATTTTTATCTTTCTAATGAAGCCCTCTTTCTGTGTAACATGTGTCACTCTTCAGGACAGTTGGTGATCCAGGCTTCTGCCCCTTTATTCTGACTGGGCAAATGTGTTGGTACTCAACTCATTCATGTCAGGACATTTCAACTGGTACTTACTCAGTGTCGCTTGCATCCCACGCTAGAAATGCTGAGAGATATCATACAGTATATGCTGTGATCATTTGCTCAAGAACGGTGTTTTACAGGGAGAGAGCCAACATATGTGTAATATCCCTGCTGCTACTATTCTTGCTACTTCTGCTGGTGGTCACCACATATTAAGTACCTTGGATGCACTGTGCTAGGCAGCTATCATATCTTATCACATTAAATCTTTCCTTGTGCAAGATGTTACTATAATTGTTCCATTGTACAAATGAGAAAACAAAAGTTCAAAGAGGTTAAGCAAAAAGTTCACAAGTATTCCAGACTGGCATCTAAATCCTGGTCCACTTGACACCACAGCCCACGATCTTTTCATTTCTCAATGAAACATGAAATGAATAAAATGCTAGGCAGACAATGTGTGTGATGGGCAATCAGGACAGAGAGAGGGCACCCCCTGCAAACCAACAGCACTGATGAAGGTTACCTGAAGAGCTGGAACTTGAATGGCCTGGAAGAATAATTTATGCACGTGATTGTCTAAAATAAGCAATGCACTTTACAACTAGTTAAGCCATAAACGTTTCCCAAGGGATTAGATGTATAGATTTCTAAGGTCTTTTATCTCCTCAGCCTCGACTATTTAAAGCAACTTTTCACTTAAATGCCCTTGAAGTCAAATTGGACAGAATCAGCCCTGCTACGTTCCAATAGCTGCAAGATTCTCCGGCATGAACGCTCAGCTTTATAATCATGAATAGGTGCTCAGGGTTCAAAATCAGAGTTCACTGCAGTTTACCACCAGCACATTATTTGTTTTCAGTTCCTGCCTCTAGCACTGAAATGGTACAGCCTTTAGGATGATTTAAAGTGGCCACTTAGAACCTAGCTGAATAATGCTTGACTTTCATCACGGCTGAAAGGCTACTTACAGCACAGCCCCTGCAACTGTGTCATCTTCTGCAAATCAAGGTTGATTAATAACAAGACTGCCTCACCCTGGCATCGGGCCTTTCATCTGAACAAGACTGAAGCTATTCCTGGAAAAGATCCAGCTTTCTTTTGCTGCAGTGGTGGGGCGTGCCAACAGCAGGGGCAGAAAGGAAGGTCAAAGTTAGCATTTGAGTTTGGACTGTGAGGGGGGGAAGTGAGAGGACTGAAATCTGTCCTGTAAAATAGTATGAAGCTTCTGCATGCTCCTGGCACAGAGTTGACATCAGGGGTGGGGCTGTGACCATGCTTTCTCTGTCCAGCCAAGCAGGCACCATTTTATGGACAAGCCTTCTGGAAAATGGTGATATCATTAGTGGGTGTGGGTGCAGGCTCTTTTCCCGCCTTTCTTCTGAAAACAAGCAGGCTATTCTTCTACACGAGAGTTTTCAATCTCTACTCCGTGGAAGCTTGCCATGGATCTGTGGCCTGTTTACAAAGGAATTTTTGTAAAAGATTTTCTGCCCCCACAATTTACACTGAGAGTAAGGATAGTCTGTCAATATTTTCTCCTAACTTGCCCTTCACCATGTCCTGTAGTATTGATGCTTTCCTCAGAGCACTCCAGGAATGTGATTAAAGTAATCAAACCCATGGAAAGAAGACGTTTTGTGTTGTGCTCAACATGTATAGAAGTAACCTGTATTGCAGTGCCTTCAATTGAGTGTTTTTCTTCATTGCTTTATCATATTTGTAATGATGTGGTCATTTGCATAGGTTTTAACATTTTTCTACCACACCGTACTACAAACACCAATGACAGCACAGACTATATATCCCAAGGTCACACTATATAGATCCAACAATTGTTATGGTTTCGGACACAGGGTATGGGAGATATATATGTTAACCACATTTATCACTCCCACTCCCAACACAGTCTCAAAACTTTACTATTTCATCAAGATTATGAAAAAATATTTAAATGTGAAATGTTTGATCTTTAAAATCTTTTTCAACATTTTAAAAAATTGCCTTTAGGTATGGAGAAAAGTAGGTCAAAACTTCTGGGCCAAGACCGAAGAGGTTGACTTTTCTGTAGCAAACTTGCTAACGATCTTGATATACTTTGAAGCTATCTGAGCCTTCCAAAGAATGTTGTAGACACTAATTCACTAGTTAAACTATACAAAATTTAAGGCTTTGCCACCATCTCCTTGATTTGCATAAATTTGTTTTCAGAGTTCCAGCCACTGGTTGAATTAGACATCTATTCAAGATGTCTGAGTGGGTGGCACGTTCTCCACCAAAATTAGAAGTCAACAAGCTAACACCAAACCCTACTAAAATGCACATTTGAACTACTTTAATTTAAATACAGATCTAGGGCTTCCTAGGTGGTACAGTGGTTAAGAATCCGCTTGCTAATGCAGGGGACACGGGTTCGAGCCCTGCTCCAGGAAGATCCCACATGCCACGGAGCAAGTAAGCCTGTGCGCCGCAACTATTGAGCCTGCGCTTTAGAGCCCCTGAGCCACAACTATTGAGCCCATGTGCTGCAACTACTGAAGCCCACGCACCTTGAGCCCGTGCTCCGCAACAAGAGAAGCCACGGCAATGAGGAGCCTGCGCACCACAACAAAGAGTAGCCCCCACTCACTGCAACTAAAGAAAGCCCGCACACAGCAAAAAAGACCCAACACAGCCAATAAAATAAATAAATAAATTTATAAAATAAAATAACATAAAATAAATAAATAAATAAATAAATAAATAAATAAATACAGATCTATTCGGTTTCAGAATTAGAGATTCCAGACAATGGAAAGTCATGTTCTTTCTATTAAACTTAGTAAGAAAGAGGGTGAAGTGGCAAGTGTTAGGAGTTGGCTATGTGCTAGAAACTGTCCAAGGTGCTGCACTGCTGCCCAGCGGCCCTGCAAGCAGATCACTGGGCCACAGAGGAATATTCTCAAGTTTTAAGATTGATGGAATTCACCTTGCTAGGTTTTGGATTTGCTTGAGACCCATTACCCCTTTCTTATTTCTAATTTCTCCATTTTGGAGTGGGATTATCTAACCTATGCCTGTCCTATCATTGTATTTTGGAAATATATGGCTTGTCTGATTTCACAGGTTCACAGCTGGAAATAAATTTTGCCTAAGAATCAATCACACCTCAAGTCTCATCTATACCTGATTTAGATGCTATTTAGATGAGACTTTGGACTCTGAATTGATGTTAGATTGGGTTAAGATTTTTAGGGTTATTGGGATGGGTTGAATGTATTTGAAATGTAAATGAAAGGACACAAATCTGGGGAGTCTAGAGTGTGGAATGTTATGGACTAAATTGTGCCTCCAAAAATTCATGTGCTAAAGTCGTAATATAGTAGGACTGGTATCCTTATAAGAAGAGACACAAGCTGGGACGAAGTGAGAGGGTAGCATTGATATATATACACTACCAAATGTAAAACAGATAGCTAGTGGGAAGCTGCTGCATAACATAGGGAGATAAACTCAATGATGGGTGATGCCTTAGAGGGCCAGGACAGGGAGGGTGAGAGGGAGTCACAGGAGGGAGGGGATATGGGGATATATGTATAAATACAGTTGATTCACTTTGGCGTACCTCAAAAACTGGTACAAGAGTGTAAAGAAATTATATTCCAATAAAGAGCTTTAAAATAAAAAAAACAAACACTGAGAAAAACAAGAAGAGACACCAGAGAACTCTCTCTTTCCGTGTGCGCACAAAGGTCATGTAAGGACACAGTGTGAAGGTGGCTACCTGCAAGGCAGGATGAGAGCCTCACAAGAAACGAATCCTGCGGGCACTTTGATCTTGGATTTACAGCCTCCAGAACTGTGAGAAAATTGATTTCTGTTAAGTCAGTCAATCTGTGATATTTTGTTGTAGCAGTCCAAGCAGACCAATCCACCCCCATTAGTAAACCTTAACAGTTTCTATAAAATTGGTCCACCATTCTAAAAAAGTGTTATTCCATTATCAGCAAATAGTCATTTTTTGTCCTTGAGTAGGAAGACATGTAGCTGGCAGTACAGAATTAGGAGAAACTAGAAATTGTCTGCAATCTCCTCAGGACCCGAATTAGAGCCCCCCTCCCCAAATATTTTCAATACATTTGATAAAAATAAAACAGCTAGTAGCCATGATAAAGACAAGAAAGAATATAATTCAAGTAACAAAGTTTTTAAATTTCTCTTTTGCTTTGGAATGTGTTATAGAATTTTAAAAAGGAAATTTCCTCTCCTGTTAGTGTTCTATTTGAATTAATTTAAAGTGTGCTTGAACTTACAAGTCATACCAAGTGCGTAATGGAGAAATAAGCCTGGCTTCTGCAGGTAATGGACAAGATGGAGAATTTGTTTGTGAATACTAAGAGCTGAGTGTATTTGGATTTTGTGGGGCAAATTAAGTAATTCTCGGCTAAGTAGGGAAGGCATTTGAATGAAATAAAATTTCAGTGGAAGTCTAATGGAAGGGAAAGGAAGGTTTGGGGTAAATGTGAAGTCCCTGTCCTGTTCCAGTAGATGCTCTTCAGTGGGGTGTCATCCTAAGTGCAGAGTTGGGGGAAGAGGTAGAACATTTCTTTGTGCAGAAAACCAAGAGTGGTTAGAAAAACACGTGAAGAGGCTGTGATTAGCAGACCAATGAATAGCCCTTGGAGGTTTTTTAAGATGTCTTTGCTTGAAGAAAGGAAGAGCATTTTCATTATATTTGTCAACTGTTACTTGCTGAATGGCCACCAAGTTCACGATCAACACTTGAATATTACACGTCTTTAACCATAAATTTACAATTTTTACAAATCAGATTGTAATTTAATTGGAATATATAATATAAAAAGTTTTATCCAAACAATAGAGATACTGCCCAACCAAATATTCTACTTCTGTGATCTTTTCACCAGAAACATGGCTAATTAAGGAAGATTTATTTTTTTCTTCTTATTTGTAGTTTTCATTCAAAGTTATTATCTCAGCACAGTAAATGTATACTCTAGAGACTGGATCAACATATGACAAACTTAGAAGACAAAATCTTCCTTTTGCAACTAAAATTAACATTACTGAGCCTTCTGCTGAGCTTTCTGGGTAAGATATTCTGCATGACCAGTCCCAGAAAGGCCCTGTAGTTTGCTGCTTTCTAATCTTGTAACTTTCCATCCTATAATCATGTGTAGGTTGTAAGGACTCAGACTCAATTTTCCAGATGACTTCAGGGACAAAGAATTGCTAATTTGTTATACCAATCTTGACATTTCAAATTGTAATTGAAAACTATCTCCTTTAATTAACTATATTGTTTCTGGTGAAAAGATCTGGCAAGAGTAGCATATTTAGTTGGGCAATATTTCTATTTTGGAGTCTTTTTTTTGGAAAGTCCTTCAGTCCCAAGTTGATATACATATATTAATTTCTCAGCTTACCCCATAGAGAAGACTCAAATATAAAAAAACTCTACAACTCTACTTGGGAAAAAAAGACCTTACTGATAGTAGAACTACTTTACCCATATTATCCATGACAGAACTATTATGACAGAGGTTTTGTGAAAAATCCCTTTCTCTCTTTAGTAGGCAAATACATTATTCAAAAAGTTACCTCTCTGAAGATGGGAAAATCTTTAGAGAAGTTTTTAAATCATAATTGGCATTAAATATGCATTTACCTTCAAGTATTCTGAAATTAAAATTGACTCTAAGTTCTTCCCCTAAAATATATGCAAAACATTGTGCTTGCCTAGGCTTTTATTAATATATGTTTATTTCTGTTCTTCCATTTCCCAACAACATTTTAGATTTTACATATATATATATATGAATATATATGTATGTATATACATATCTTTAATAGAATATGTGTGTATATATATATTTGACAGGAGTAAATTGTAAGCTGGTAGTGGACAAAAGAGTTTCTCTAGGGGATTGGTGCAGTACTGCTTTCAGCAGAGAGAACACAGGTCTCCTTGCTACATCCTGCCCCACCCCTCCTCACCCTAGCTTTTGTCCTGTTAAATTCTCCCAGGAACACAACACAAGGTGGTGCTGTTGTATTTACGCTAAACCAGCTGCAGGCCCAGCCACTGAAGCTATCTGTAGATTTGATGTGAAAGTGTTAAGTAAGTGTCAAAGGCAGGGAGGGATGTGTAAGTGTGCCATGTGTAAGTGCTTACCCAGTAGTTATCCTTTCAGACAGGAAAAGCTAAGTAGAAAGAAGGCAGAGGAATGGAAGTTTCTTCCATTTGGGGAAGCTTCTGAGGAAACCATCGTAACGAAAGAAAGTGAAAGTGCCAATGGGTTCCTTTGTTACTAAATTACAGAAGTATAGAAAGTTAGGGCTATAAGAGATATTAAGATGTTATCTAATCCATCTCACTATTTTCTTATTAGATTTCATTTATTAAATTATCAGCCAATTAAACATTTCCCTTGGTTTAAAAATTTCCCGGGAAAGGGAATAAGGCAAATTAACATTCCCTGGTGTCACTCAGCCTCCCCTCCTCTGTGGTATGGGGTTGTGGAACCACACCCCTCGCACCCCTCTCACTTTGTATTCACAGTCACAGGCGAGAGAAAGGATTTCAGCAGCAGGCTTGCTAGGGAGCAGCCAAAGAAAGACTAGAAATGAGGGAGCTGGGATTCTCTTCCCTCCCTCATCTGCCAGAGATAAGGAGTCCACAGATTCAGCATCTCCAAAATGAAGAGGCTGGACACGCATCCCTGGTTTCCGCAAACAGCTGGATTGCAGAATTGGATCACATAGTTGGATCACTGAACCACCTGAAAAGCTTTTTAAAAAATACAGATTCGAGGGTGGTCACACCCACAAAATTGTTCAATCAGGAAATCCAGGGCGGGGCCTAGAAATTGCACTTAAAAAATAGAAGCTAGAGTCCTGCCCTCCTCCAACCTGCAAAGTTTTTTTCCTATCTGAAGACAGAGAAATCAGATATAAATTCATAGGCAGGCAGCCCAGCACGGATCTAAATGACTGGTGAGCAGGCACCACTAGATTAAGTAACTCTCACATCCCATCTGGCTTTAAAATTTTCAGTCATCCTTAACACAAAAGCCCTTGGAAAATAAAAGTAAATTGTGCCAGGCCCAAAGTGATTTCCTCTTGAATTGTTTTCCTAGCCTTTTGAGCAATCTGTTGTGTATAGATCTAAAATTAAGTGTTTTCTAAATTTTTCATACCTGTGAAATTGTGAGGTACAGAACTATTACTGTGGTAAAAATCTAATAATAGTGAAAGTGCTCAGCCTGCTTCCTACATAATATTTTATTTTCCTTAATTGTAACTATGAATTGGTTGACAGTTATGAAAGTAGTATTTTGACCATTTTGGTTTTTATTCTTATAAAACTGGGAAGTTAAGAAGCTGGCCAAATACTTGGCCAGTATATAAGTTTATTTATAAGTTGCATTCTGGCAAATTCAGGTGTATAGGAGTCACTCACAAAAATTCCCCTAGGAAAATCTGGCTTTCTAAGTCTTTTAGACTCTGTCTAATTTAGCAACATGAAATTCAGGAACAATGCAATTCAGATCACTCACATCCCAAGTCTCGTCTGAAAGAATCAGATGATGGAAGCAACATTTGTTTACTCCAGTTTATAGTAGCGAGATAATTAATTCTGCTTTCCATTTCCTCTTGCTAATGTAATGTGACCTCAATGTTATTTTCGAAGTAAATCGATTAGGAGATTTGGCTTGCATATGCAACTCTTACACATGGGTAATTATTCCAGCAAACAGAAACCTATACGCTCTTTGCAAGCTGTAGTCTTAGTGCCACTTGCAAATATTTGGCTCTTATTACTTGTAGTTTAAAAGCCATTTACAGGTCTAATTAATTTCTTCCTCAGTAATCTTAAAATCAATGTTTCCAACCCATGGATTGAATATATAAAACGATGCATGGGGCCAAAATTAGCAGTTAGTTAAGTATTAAAGTAAGTCAGTGTCAGAGCTAAACTCCATTAAATGCCTTGTAGGTAATCTGTCCATTATATCTTTCAAACCATCTCTCAGAATTCGGCCCAGCTACCACTGTTTATTGCTCACAAATTTCCATATTCCTCTGCTGCTTACTCATGTTGTTCCGAATTATCTCTAAGTCCATGTCTTGTGATTCTCTGTATAATTACATCTGCTTCTCCCTGATTTTCCATGAGCTTGTTTCATCCTTTCAAGATGGCTTATGAACGCATTTGTTCCCTTTATCAGAAGGACACCAGCCCCACAGCTCTGTCTCCCTGCGACTCCCAAGCCCCAGTGAATAAAAATAGCCTTGTGTCCTCTGGAGTTCTCTGAGCCATTTAGGAAGAAAGAATGTCTGTCATGGAATCACTATCATTTGTAATGTCCTCTCCAAAAGGCAGCCACAGAAAAAAAAAACCCTAGAACTATTTGTGACCTCATGAAATACAAAAGAAAAGAAAAAGAAAATGTGCTCAGAACAATACAGCTTTTCTTTATTGCACAGTCCTGGCCTCTTCGAACCCCAGTGATTTTTGTTATTGGACTTGGTCCCGGGCGTGTAGAGGTTCTGAGCATGAGGA
Organism: Hippopotamus amphibius kiboko; assembly: GCF_030028045.1. NCBI lineage: Eukaryota > Metazoa > Chordata > Mammalia > Artiodactyla > Hippopotamidae > Hippopotamus > Hippopotamus amphibius. Next base: position 70,533,034 of record NC_080199.1, read on the forward strand.
AATCAACTGCCATCTCAGTAGTTAATGTGAAATTACTCTGCATTTTGAACCAGGCTGTGCTTTCACTGCCATTACTACTGCTGCCTCCTGAAGATTCAGGATGCTCTCTCCCTGGTTACTGAAAACCTGCTCCTTCTTTACCCAGCACCAGTTCTCAGTGTCGTGGAGGAACCGGCAGCTTCAGCATAACGTGCAGTTCTTCACTCAGCAGTTTTTTTTAGCTTTGTCCTTCATCAAGTTCCTGAACTTCTCTGAGATTGGAAAACCCCACCTGTAAAGTGGAAAATGTATCTACCTCTCAGTGTTATTTTTGTGGAATTAACAATCCCACAAAGTGAAACGCTGTGACCACAGTGTGTAAACTGTGTGTTGCAGCACAGATAGGAGGGATGGTTAAACACTGGTTATTGAGGGCAGTGGCCTCCGACTGGGAGCCCTCGACTTCCGGGGTCCACAGCAATCAAGTGAGGCGTGGAGAGAGAATGGTAGAACTTCTATTTATAGCCATGTGTAAACTAAAAAATAAAAAGATATTAAGGCTTTGCAATATTTAGTACACGAGTTAAAGCTGATGCCTCCTCCAGGCTGCATCTGAAACGGCCATGGGACTTAGGACATGAGGTATCCCGAGCGGCATGCCGGTGCCACACCAGAGCAGTGACAGCAGAGTCCTCATGCACCTGCATGTGTCCTGCACACTGCAACATGCTGCAGTCTGTGTGTCTCCTGTGTGGCTGGCAGAACGATGGCCCCCCGAAACGTCCCAGGAATCCCTGGCACCTGCGAATACATTACCTCACATGGCAAAAGGAGCTTTACCGACCTGATTAAGGGCCTTGAGATGGGGAGATTATCTGGGTAGACCCAATGTAATCACCAAGGTCCTTATAATAAGGAAGAGGGCAGGGAGGCAGGAGAGTCTCAGTGAAAGATGTGACAAGAGGTCAGAGAGATGGGACTGCCGGAAAGGGGCCACCGGCCAAGGAATGTGAGTGGCAGCCTCTGGAAGCTGAAACAGTCAGGGGAACGGAATCGCCCCTGTAGCCTCCATAAAGAGTACATCCCAGCTGACACCTTGATATTAGCTCAGTGAGACCCATTTTAGGTGTCTGACCTCCATAATGTGAAATAATAAACTTGTGTTGTTCAAGCCACTGAATCTGTGGTAATTTGTTATAGCCACAACAAAGAGCTAACTTATTATGTTAAGTGGATCTGTGAATTCTATTATCTAGTTTTAACGACACTGTTTGTCACCACAGGAGCAAATGTCCTCTAGAGATTTCTGCAGAAAAAGTAATGCAAGTGAACAATAAACTGGCAGGGCTGAACATCACTTTACTACTCAGCTCATTTTGAAGTGAAAGCAGTGATATTCCAACATATTTAATTCTATTGTTCTCACTATATTAATTTTTTAAGATAATTGTTTTACACCATAAATACATAAAATAATAGTAATAAAATGTGTATTTCACCATATGTATTTTATATCTATTAATTAATCACCCTTTTAACTTTGAGATAATTGTAGATTCCCATGTAGTTGTAAGAAATAATACAGAGAAATCCCCATCTACCCTTAATCTGGTTTCCCCCAATGGTACTGTCTTGCTTAACTATAGGGTAATATCACGACTGGGATATGACATTGATACAGTCCACTGACCTTATTCAGATTTCACCAGTTTTACATGCAATCATGAGTGTGTGTGTATTTAGCTGCATGCAATTTTATCAGTTGTGTAGATTCGTGTAACCTCCCCTGCAGTCAAGTTACAGAATAATCCATCACCACAAGGATGCATCATGCTATCCATTTACAGTCACCTCCACCTCCCTCCCCACTTCCTCCTCACCTTTAGGAACCAGTTATCTGTTTTCCATCTCTATAATTTGTCATTTCAAAAATATCTTATGAATGGAACAATTTAAAATGTAACCTTTTGAGACTGGCTTTTTTTTCACTCAGCAAACTTCCCTTGGGATCCATCTAAGTTATTGCTGTACTAGGTTTTTATTGTTGCTGTACCAAATTACCACAAGTGCAGCCACTTAAAGCAACACACATCTATTATCTCACATTTCTGAAGGTTAAAAGTCCAGGAACAGTTCAATTGGACCTCTGCTTAGAATCACACAAGGCCTAAATCAAGGCTGTGTTCCTTTCTGGAGGCTCTGGGGATAAAATGGTTCCAAGCTCATTCAAGTTGTCAGCCAAGTTCAGTTTCTGGTACTTGTGGGACAGAGGTCCCAATTTCCATGCCGGCTGTCAGCTGGGAGACAGTCTTTGCTTGAGAGCCTGCCTGCATCCTTTTTATGCTTTCCACGTGGCCTGGCCCCAGCAATAGCAGATGAGTCCCTCTCACACTTGGAATCTCTCTGACTTTTTCTGACGCATCATTCCCACTCCAGCCAGAGAAAATTCTTTGAAGAGTTCATATGATTGGATTGGACCCACCTGGATAATTCAATATAATCTTCCCATTTTAAGGTCTGTAACTTTAATCACACCTACAAAGTCTTTTTTGCCTATAACATATTCACTGGTTCCAGGGATTAGAGAGCATACATCTTTGGTGCGGGGGTGGGGGGGGGTTGGCATTTTTCTGTCTACAGCATTGCACATACCAACAGTTTTTTCCTTCGAATTGCTCAATAGAATTCCATGATATGGGTATGCCACAGTGTTTCACCATTCACCCACTGAAGGACTTCTGAATTGCTTCTGGGTTTTGGCTATTATTAATAAAGATGCTACGAATGTTCTTGTACATGATTTCACGTAACATACATTTTTTTCATTTTTCTGGGGAAAATGTCCAGGAGTACTATTACTGAATCATACGGTAAGTTCAGTTTTATTAGAAACTGCCAAACCACTTTCCAGAGAAGCTGTGCCACTTTATATTCCAACCAGCAAAGAATGAGTGAATCCATTTCTCTGCATCCTCACCAGCATTTGCTGTTACAAATTTTTATTGTAGCCGTTCTGATAGGTGTGTAGTGATCTCTCACTGTGGCTTTAATTTATATTTCCTTAATGACTAATGATGTTGAACATCTTTTCATGTGCTTCTTTGCACTCTCTTCATTGAAATGACTGTTCATATGCTTTGTCCATTTTCTAATTGGATTGACTTATTTTTTTACTGTTGAATTTTGCAAGTCTTACATAGTCTAGATACAAAGTCTTTGTTGCATGTGTGGCTTTCAAGTATTTTATCCCAGTCTGCAGCTTGTCTTTTCACCCTCTTCACATCAGCTTCACAGAGCAAAGGTTTTAATTTTGATTAGGTCCAATTTATCAATCTTCCCTCTTATGGACTCTGCTTTTCATGGCAAGACTAGAAAATCTTCACCTAGCCCTAGATTCTGAAGATTTTCTCCCATGTTTTTTCTAGAAGTTTTATAGTTTTATGTTTCACATTTGTTTCAGAGACCCAGGGACTTTCAGGGCCCACTGGCTTCCCTGTTCAGTTGGAGCTCTTCTCAATCCAAAAAATTTCTGTAGAGACATCATTGAGAATGGCATTTGGATTGGGTTAAACGCTGAGGAATTTTTTTATGATCTAAATGCCAGTGGTGCAATTTCATATTCAGACAAGTATTCATTGCAAAAATCTGATGGGTTAAGGGGATGAAGAAGATTGAGAATTTCTGTTTTCTTACAAGCATGCTGTTCTTAGGTTAATCCTAAAACTCCAATTCATCTTGAACAAGTTCTTAAGAAGACTCCTAATGTAGATAGAGGAAACGTTCAATAAATTATTTATGAATGGAATGAATGGGTGATAGCAGTTACTGTAAAATATAAAAAATATATTTTTATATTGTGGACATCTATAACTCCTAAAGATGTTTTTCTAACTGATCTAAAAGGAACTCAGTGCAATGTGGTCAAGAAAACTCCCTGGGACTCAGAATCATTTAAAGAGTTTTTTATAACAATTTTCATTGAAATTGTTGTGGAATCCAAAATCTGTATTTTTAAAATGTTGTACAGGTGATTCTGATCTTCAATGAGGAAGCAACAAGGCCCAGTTGACAAACAGAAAGATTGGGTTTCTTTTAAAAAACTTTATGTTCCGTATTTTGTGTTTACGACTGTTCTGTATTTTTACTATCTTAAATTGAGGACAAAACCTGAAATCGTGTGTAGCTCTCTAATAAGACATCAGCTAATGCTCCACAAATTCATGAAGCATTCTTAGACAGTACTCCTACATAAAGAATATTTTCCTCTTGTTACACGTTGGACTGACGTTTAGAATCAAAGGCTATGACTTGACTTGAAACCTTAGCCACATAAGGAAGAAAACTGAGAATGTCCCACGGTCTACCCAAGACAAGTAGCATCAAGATGGGCTTTGTGCAAATAACCCAATCCACAAATGGGCAGAAGACCTAAATAGACATTTCTCCAAAGAAGACATACAGATGGCCAACAAACACATGAAAAGATGCTCAACATCACTAATCATCAGAGAAATGCAAGTCAAAGCCACAATGAGGTATCACCTCACACCAATCAGAATGGCCATCATCACAAAATCTGGAAACAACAAATGTTGGAGAGGGTGTGGAGAAAAGGGAACTCTCCTGCACTGTTGGTGGGACTGTAAGTTGGTACAGCCACTATGGAAAACAATTTGGAGGCTCCTTAAAAAACTACAAACAGAACTACCATATGATCCAGTAATCCCACTACTGGGCATATACCCAAAGAAAACCATAATCCCAAAAGAAACATGTACCATAATGTTTATTGCAGCACTATTTACAATAGCCAGGACATGGAAGCAACCTAAATGCCCATCAACAAATGAATGGATACAGAAGATGTGGCATATATATATACAATGGAATATTACTCAGCTATAAAAAGGGATGAGATGGAGCTATATGTAATGAGGTGGATAGAACTACAATCTGTCATACAGAGTGAAGTAAGTCAGAAAGAGAAGGACAAATATTGTATGCTAACTCACATATAAGGAATCTAAAAATGGTACTGATGAACTCAGTGACAAGAACAAGGATGTAGATACAGAGAATGGACTGGAGAACTCGAGGTATGGGAGGGGGCGGGGGGTGAAGGGGAAACTGAGAAGAAGCGAGAGAGTAGCACAGACATATATATACTACCAACTGTAAAATAGTCAGAGGGAAGTTGTTGTATAACAAAGGGAGTCCAACTCGAGGATGGAAGATGCCTTAGAGGACTGGGGCGGGGAGGGTGGGGGGGACTCGAGGCGGGGGGAGTCAAGGAAGGGAGGGAATACGGGGATATGTGTATAAAAACAGATGACTGAACTTGGTGTACCCCCAAAAAAATAATTTAAAAAAAAATGGTTGAGATAGTAAAAAAAAAAGAACAGAAAATGAGAGGTTATATCTTTCTTCACATTACCTTGGAGTGAGATTTTTATCAGTTCTCCAAGCTAAGCAGAATCAAATCTATTCATTAATTTCCTGGGAACTGACTGAAGAAAGGTTTCCTGTGTAGCTGGCAATGCAATTGATAACAGGTACTTTTTATGCTGAGTCAGTTTTCACATTTTAGTGAAGGATTCTGATACCATTGTCTCTAAAAGGAAACTACATATTGGCTTAAGGACAGTATACTGCCATGATACCTTTCTGAAGCAGCTTAATATAATATTAATTAACTTGGTTAAATTTCACCAGCATGTTAAATTGCTACTCTTGGTTAAAACTTAGTATTTATGAAATCTTGCAGAACAAGCACACTTTGAACAGAGATTTTTGTTTTTGTGTTTTTTTTTTTAATTAAAGCAAAAGGAGGACACATTTATTAATTATCTCTGAAAATTAGCATATAAAACCCTCTTAAACAGGTAATTAAGCTCTGTCTAGAAGGTCAGAGTAACAGTGAAAATGTTAGCTTTCCATTATCTCTTGTAAAATAAAAATAATGGTACCCGGAAAAAAAAACAAAAACAAAAACAAAACTACAAATAGAACTACCATATGATCCAGTAATCCCACTACTGGGCATATACCCAAAGAAAACCATAATCCCAAAAGAAACTTGTACCATAATGTTTATTGCAGCACTATTTACAATAGCCAGGACATGGAAGCAACCTAAATGCCCATCAACAAATGAATGGATACAGAAGATGTGGCATATATATATACAATGGAATATTACTCAGCTATAAAAAGGGATGAGATGGAGCTATATGTAATGAGGTGGATAGAACTACAATCTGTCATACAGAGTGAAGTAAGTCAGAAAGAGAAGGACAAATATTGTATGCTAACTCACATATAAGGAATCTAAAAATGGTACTGATGAACTCAGTGACAAGAACAAGGACTCAGATACAGAGAATGGACTGGAGAACTCGAGGTATGGGAGGGGGCGGGGGGTGAAGGGGAAACTGAGAAGAAGCGAGAGAGTAGCACAGACATATATATACTACCAACTGTAAAATGGATAGTCAGTGGGAAGTTGTTGTATAACAAAGGGAGTCCAACTCGAAGATGGAAGATGCCTTAGAGGACTGGGGCGGGGAGGGTGGGGGGGACTCGAGGGGAGGGAGTCAAGGAAGGGAGGGAATACGGGGATATGTGTATAAAAACAGATGATTGAACTTGGTGTACCCCCCAAAAAATAAAAAATAAATAAAAATGCAAATCTGGCTAAAAAAAAAAAAAAAAGATGGGCTTTGTAAGAAATCATTCATTCAACAAATATTTATTTTCTTATATTTAAAATGCCCCATGATAGATTTCGTGACTCTGACACATTTAGTCTTTGTCTTATGGAGGCACAGCTCAGTGAAAATTATAGGTCAATAAATAAGCAAATGCAAAGTAGTGGCAACTATAATGGTAGAGGAAGGACCAGAGTGCTACAAGCACATACAGGAGGGCTGTCTGAGTCAGGAATCATTTGGTTGCAAGTAATAGGACCCCACTAAGGGTAGCAAAAATTGGTAATTTAACATATGAGTAGAGGTAATTCTTAGGAAACCCAAAGGGCAAGGAAGTAGAGCTGTCAGAAAGAAAGGCAGCTGGTTTGTTTGTTTTTTCTTTTTCTTCCTGAAATTGCATATCTACCACATTGGCTTCTTTCTAGGAATCTCTTTCATTCTCTGCAGCTCAGATTTTATCATCACCATTTCTCCATGCATGTGGCAGAATACGAATGCCCCACATTGGAAGCCCAAATGTGTTCACCTCACTTCCCATTTCCAGCAAGAACGGAAATGGATTATTAGAGTCCAAACCAAATTCCCAAGAGAGAATCTGACTGGCTTAATTTGACTCACGCACCCACATGAGCTAAGAAGACACCTTAGATTAGGGCTACTTCAAGGGATATCTTGTGCTGATTAGGGTGTACAGGGATAGTGTCCTAGAGGAAACAGCAACTGACTGAGACCTGGCAAAGATGATATTACCATAAGTCTTGGGAGAGCACAACACACCTGAGCCCAGAAAGAAGTTCAGGACAGCTAGAACTTAGGTATGGTAGAAGTGGGACTGGAGACAGAAGGGAAGGAAAGAGAATCCTGGCACCTGCAGAGGGAAGAAGGGCCCAGAAAGCAAGGAGTCTTGAAAGTGTGCTAAGGGGCTGAGTTTTGGTAAGGTGGTCTTCCTTGATGTAAATTTCACCATTAGGATTACTGCATCCCATCCCCCTCTCCCCAGATCACCAACTGTGACTGCATTGAGTCCAATCACATACTTACTTAGCATGTTTTGTTTCAGTTTATGCCGTATGATTTTCTCCCCTATTGTCTTCCTATAACTGTCCTCTTCTGGGCTTTCTCTGGATCTTGGCTGAGGTGCAGGTATACAGAATCACGGTTTCACACAGAAGCGAAAATATGTTTAATTAGCATAAATACCTTTCTAGTGATGCCCAACATGTATTTGACCTCACTGATGTACTGGGGGAAAAAGCCTCTTGATTGAGCCACCTACTTTTATTGCCAGAAGAGGATATAAATAGAGTGAAAGACAATCCAAGGCATTAGACTAACTTATGTATTTTCAGCTTTTTTCCTTTGAGATTTATTCCCAAGCATGATTGTGAAGGTCATGACAATTTGGAAAATTCCATTTCAAAGCAATTTCCCCTAAAATAATAAGGGAAAATAAGCACTAAGATAAGACACACTGACAGAAGAGATGTCAGCTTAGTTACTTAAATTTGGTATGCATAATGAGTTTCATACAGGATATTCCTGTATTTTGAAATATTTAATGACAATCCCCACTCCCACATCATTTGCTGAACTATACAAAAACAAGGTTTTTCTGGACTGTTTCTTCATGTCTGTCAATCATGACTCCAAGTTGAAAACCTGTAATAAACTTTCTCCCACTGGTTTCCCATTTCATTCACTTGAATTTTCATGTTAAGTGTTTCTGGTTGTACCTTCTCATCTCCATCACCCAATAAGCCTTGTTCTGAACTACCTTACTGAATTCCTTTCTTACTAGTTTCTGATCATTTTAATGCTGGACTGCTTAAAAGTACTTCACTGGAGCCAGATCAAAGAGATTCAACTTACCTCTAAGAAATTACTTGGAAAGACATAAACACATCATGTGACTTTTAATGGTGGCTCTTTCCTTTCAGGGGCTTGGACCAGGAATAAAGTTAGGTTTATTTGAATGTTTATTACCTTGAGACAAATGAGAGTACACTAAGTGAAGGGGATCCTCTGGAGGACAGTATGAATGGCTATCCCTTCTTTGTTCTCTGAAGCCACAGGAACACCCATTGTGGCCTTGGATATTCCCTTCCTTCTTTTCCTGGGACTGCCGCTAAATGCATATCTTAAAGGCTGAGTGGGCGCTTCCTTGTAATTTGTCTGTCTCTCTTCTTAGGACATGGAAAATAAATTAACTGATTTTCAGGCAAAATGCCATCCTTCTTTCTTAGTAGGTCCCTAGGGGCTACCAACTTTAATAATTCAATACTAAGAGTCAACTGCAGTTTAGAAAATAATTGGTTCTTGCTGAAATTTTAACTTAAGAAGTTGAGTTCAAGAGTGAAGGAGTAAAGATACATTTTAACTGCATGACTAAATGTTGAAGCCCTATGACACTGTAGCTTTCCTTAGCAAATTTTCTGGTGCTGGCTCAAATCTATCACTGAACTGACTTTTACCCAAACTGGCACTTCATGAATAATTCACACTTATGGAAGTACAAAGTCTATGAAAAAATTATTATTTTTGCTACTGACTTGAATAGCCAAGATACTTGTCATCTCTCAGCATTAATTTTTGATGGCTTGCTCCTTGGGTAACAGAAAATAAAGCCAGAGAGGACTGAAAGGACAAGAAATACTCCCCCCTTTATGCTTGAAGATATACAATTCCAGTTTTCTCTGACATGTCAATAAGTATCTGAGAGAGAAGGAACCATGGCACCAAAGGGTGATGGACCCCAAAGAGGTGAGACTAAAGCCAAAATGTAGTGGATACTTTGACATTAAACCACATAAATAATAAACAGATTAAATATTTCTTAAACTAAATTAAACTTAATATCTGGAAATGGTCAATGAATTTAAAAATTAAATCCCAGTAATATTTCTCATGAGTAAGGACAAAAAATAAATTCAGGTCACCAGAAATACCAATAAGAATTGCACTTTTCAAAACAAGCCCATTCATTTTTAGGGACGGGCAAAGAACAGACTTAACCCTCTGTTTTCCCCAAACAGTTTTACATTAAGTGGTCTTCATGACCTCTGTGAAAATTATTCATTAGAATATTTTTTCTTCTGATGCTCTTTTTATAGATACTCTTTATGACTAAGAGATACATCTGATGTCAGAAAAAATTCTGCTTTGTGTTGTTCACAGCAACTTCCCCCCATAGTAATTGAGGGGACTTTTGAAATCTAAAGTGAAATGACATAGCACATAAAAGCCATAAACACTGCCTCATTCATGCATCAGCTATATTTTCATTTTCTTGATTCATGAGGTATACTTTCTCTTTTGTTATGGTTTCAATTGCTTGAAAAAAAAAAGCAACATAAAAACACAACGATGACAATATAGAGCTTTCAGTCTTCTAGTTTCTTCATTTAATCAAATCAGTCCTAAAATGAATCATTTCACCATAAGCTCTTTGTTTAAAGATACAAATAAATATATATAAATTTATACTTTTTCTTATCCTACAATAAATTGTACATCTTGCTGTGATATGGTATTTATTCATCTTCAAGAGTAAAACCAAGGAGTTTCTTCCTTAAAAGATGACTTTTCAAATGTCACAACGCTAAGAGCTTTTGCTTGGGAGAACAGAGAGGAGTCTTAGCATGGAGCAAGGATTTGCCAATTTGCAGGAGTCACACAAAAGGCAAGATTTTGTGATGGTCTTAAGTGCTTAGTTCCAAGCAGATTCTGTGTTGACATGTAGGATAGAGAAGCTGACTAACACCCCTTTCTGTGGCAGTGTTCTCAGATATTTATGTTGTATTTGAAAAAATTAGTCTGTTCTTTATTTATCAGAACAGGCACCCCACACACTATGGAGTCTCCTCTCTGCACTAGTGACACTCTGGGCTCTCCACACTGTCTCTTTCTAGAAGTTCGGAGGCACAGCATCTTATGCTTCTCAAACACAGCATTAGCCCCTTGAGATGAGTAGGAAATAAGTACCAGTGTCCTCATTTTCAATAGGGAAACTGGGACAGGAAAAAGTAATTTATCAGCTAGGTCTCTGTTTGGCAAAGTAAAAAATAAAAAAAAAAGAAAAGAGACAATTTTCTAGATAATTGGTATAAAACCATGTGATGTTTTGAATAGTATGAGTATCTTTCAATGCTTTGTATTTGCAGTTCCTGTTTTAGTTTTAGGGACATGAGAGGATTAAAATATTGAGCATCCGAATTTTATAACTCCATGTTTCAATTGCTAGAGATCCTTAAGCTATTGTAGAATAGAAATATAATCAGGAGTGGTGTTTTTAAATTATATATAAATTTCATGGTTTTCAAAATCTTGGAGAAAAAGAAGTAGAACTGAAAGACATTGAAAGAAAGTTTTGTGAAAAGAAAAAGTATTCACTTGCGGGTTTGCAATTCTAGCTTGCCTTCCTTCGTGGAACTAACAGGGCAGATGACACTCTCAAGTGGAATTAAGTTGGTAATGAATTAAACCACATGGCATCATCAAATAGGTGTGTCTGACCATCCTTATCTGCAGACTCCAATGTGGATAATAAGAAATGTGGAAACAATGTGTATAGTTTGCTTTTTAAGTAGGTAAATAAATAAATTGGAAAAAAAAGGATCATAGAACTAAATGTGAAGTAAAACTATAAAACATTTAGGAAAAAACACAGGAGCAAATCTTCATGACCTTGAGTTAGGCAATTTTTTTTTTTTTAAGATATGATACCATGAGCAAAAGTGACAAAAGGGGGAAAAATAACATAAATTGGACTTCATCAAAATTTAAATCTCTTGTACTTCAAAGGAAACCATAAAGAAAGTTAAAAGATAACCCACAGAATGGGAGAAAATATTTGCAAATTATATATATATGATAAGGAATTGTATCTAGACAATATAAAGAACTCTTAAACTCAACACTAAAAACACAACTTAATTTACAAAGGGCAAAGAATTTGAGCAGACATTTCTCCAAAGAAGATATACAAGTGGCCAATAAACACATGAAAAGCAGCTCAACATCATTAGTCATTACAGAAATGCAGATCAAAACCACAGTGAGATACCACTTCACACCCACTAGGTTGGCAAAAGGAAAAAATATAGACAATAAGAAGTATTGATGAGGATATGGAGAAACTGGAACTGTCACACTTGGCTGGTGGGACAGTAAATTAGTACAGCCATTGTGGAAAAACAGTTTGCCATTCCTCAAAATGTTAAACATGGAGTTACCATATGACCTAGCACTTCTACTCCTCAGTATATATTCAAAATAGTTTAAAGCCTAGTATCCATAGAAAAGTTTTTACCTGAATGCTCAGAGCATCATCATTCATAATGCCAGAAAGTGGAAACAACCCAAATAATTATCAGCTGATGACTGTATAAACAAAATATAGTACCGCTGTACACTGGAGTTTTATTTGGCCATAAAAATCAATGATTCATACCGCAACATGGATGAACCTTGAAAACATTATGCTAAGTGAAAAAAGTCAACATAAAAGGCCACATATTGTATGAGTCCATTAATATAAAATGTCCAGAATAGGCAAATTCATAGACATAGAGAGTATATTAGTGATTGCCAGGGGCTGGGAAGAAGGCAATGGGGAGTGATTGCTCATTAGTATGGGGTTTCTTTTTGGGTCGTGAAAACATTCTAAAATTAGTAATGATGGATGTATAACTCTGACAGTTAATATACTATATATTATTAATGGTTAATATAATAAAGCAGTTATTTTTAAAAAATTGTGACTGAGTCCATTTTGGGTGGCTAAGAAGTGGGGCAGAGGGAGTTGCAAAATAGATGTAGTCTGTTTCCTTACAGGTTGCAGTATATTTACTATGATTTTTTTAGAATGCTCTGTTTTCATATTCTGTATTCTTTTTAAAAAAATAAATTTATTTATTTTTTTATTGGCTGCATTGGGTCTTCGTTGCTGCGCATGGGCTTTCTCTAGTTGAGGCAAGTGTGGGCTACTCTTCGTTGCAGTGCATGGGCTTCTCATTGTGGTGGCTTCTCTTGCTGTGGAGCACGGACTCTAGGCACACGGGCTTCAGCAGCTGTGGCACTCAGGCTCAGTAGTTGTGACACACAGGCTTAGCTGCTCCGTGGTATGTGGGATCTTCCCAGACCAGGGATCGAACCCGTGTCCCCTGCATTGGCAGGTGGATTCTTAACCACTGCCCCAGCAGGGAAGTCCCCCATATCCTGTATACTTCAACTGGATTTAACGTATTGTATTCAAAGTATAAGAAGAAAGGATCACTGTTCCAAGTGCCAGGGAAATTAGGCAGTGCTTTCTGAAGACAAAAAAGAATTTGCAGCAGGCTCCACTCAGTGCACTTTAAATAAGATAATGTTTCAAATTAAGCAGAATTCCAGGAACTGAAAAAGTTAGGTGAAGGCAAAACACTCAACTAGGAAGCAAATAAAGGTTTCTGCTGTGATACAATTTTTTCTTTGCAGTAAAAATCATATTCATTCAAAATCAAAGACTTTGAATTGGTTGCATATGGAATCATGGATATTTTTATTAAAAACATAGAATCTCATTGATAATACTAAGTGTTGGTCAGGATTCAGAGCAACTGGAATTCTCAAAGAAATGGAAACCTGCATTCATTCAATAACTTGTATGTGAATGTTTTTTAGCAGCTTTATTTATTATCGCTGCAAAATGGAAACACCCCAATTGCCCTCAGATGGAAAACAGATAAATTGTGGTACATTTCTACAATGGAATACAACTCACCAATTAAAAGGAATGAACTATTGATTCATGAAACAATGTGGATGAATCTTAGATGCATTTTTCTCAGTGAAAGAAGCCAGACTCAAAGAGCTGCATACTCTAAGATACCAATTATATAACATTCTTCCATCAAAGATGAAACTACAGAGACAGAAAACATATCCGTGGTTGCTAAGTGCTGGGGGTGGGTAAAAGAGTCGACTACAAAGTACAAGCGGCATTTTGAGGGGTGATAGAACCTTTCCACATCTTAATCGTGGCAGTGGACACATGGCTGTATACACTGGTCAAAACTCACAGAAACTCTACACTAAAACGAGCTATTTTTACTGTATGTAGATTATGCCTTAATACAAATATGGAAAAAGAAAAACTTCCCAGTGTACCTACTCACTCTGAATGGTAACATCATTTGAATATATAAGCCTGGCAGAGTAATTAAATTTGAAGTCATTAGTTTGTGATCAAATAAAATGCTGGTAGTCAAAATCTGTGAGGTTTCTGGAAACATACATATATAATATATAACATACATATATAATATAACATATAATATATATGCACACATATATATAATCTTGGTAACTCTAAATGAATTATCTGGAGTTGCCTCAGATAAAGAATAATTTTGGTTAAACTGGCGCTAAAAAAGATTCACTGTGGTTTTTCCTTTGGAAAAGCATAACCATTAATCAGAAAAACATTTTATTACAACTGTTGAGAATAAATTATCACAAAAATGTTTTAGTTTGTTCTTGTCCCTGTTATAAAATTCTGCAAGGCTATGCAACCATGCTACCTTTTTAGTTTTGTTCCAGGGGAAGAAAATAAAGAGGTAGAAATGTCGGCCCTGAAGTGAGGTTGGCAAGGATTTCCTAAGTGTGGGCAACAGATGGTGGATGGTATTTACGAGCTCAGTTGTAGAATGCTTACAAAGTGACTCATGAATTGCTAGCTGTTTACTGAAGGGGAGGAAATGGCATTATCTTGCCATGTTGCAGAGAAAATACAAATCTTACTCAACTTTGAGTGTGTCTCCTTTCTAGTTTTATTAATAATAAGCAAAGTTTCTTTCGTTCAAGTTATTTACCACATCTAACTCTTTTAATATAGCTTTTATACACTGAGCCAAACTTTTACTCCAAATGACAGACAACTGCAATGTGTTTTGCATGAATCTATCTTAGTTTATTGTTTTTCGTATGTAAGAAAGTGTGTCCATATATGTGGATAAGTTCATTAAATTTACCTACATTGATACATCATATTTGGATATGTGTAAACCAGACAGTTAGTGTTTTTGGCTTCCTTTAATCAGAAAACAAAATTAAAGTAGAGGGAAAATGAAGAAGCACTTAGTGTTATTTATTCATGAATTTTGAATGACAATTGGTGATAAGACATGTGGTGGGGGTAGGGAAGGGGTTTTAGCAACTCTTGGTCATTGCAGTTTGTAAGTAAACATTACATACGTGATATTGATGTGATTCAAATTTGGCTATAGCTGGTGAGTACTAAAGGTTGCCTGGTGCTTATGAGATATTTTTGGAGTACCATCATTACTAGTACTGTAACATGGATGCATTTTTTTTCATTTTTCACTCCACTATAATTTTTGACAGTGGAGGCCCTTTCCCAGTTTAAACTGATGGATGGGTTACCAGCACTGAGACGGTAAAGGGGCAGGGAATTCTCAGATCCAAAGTCTAATCCTTTGAGGGAAAATGTGCAAATAAGGAACAAAGACTTCAAGTTTGATGTCCAAGAATGAACATGAAGCTGAGGTTCTGGAGCATGGGGTTCTTCCTAGCACTAAAGAGTGCAGGTATTTTACTTAGAAGACAGATGAATGCATCCATCTGAATCTGACGGTTCTCCTCTGCCTTGCTCTCACCCCACTCTACAGAGATGAGCTATGCTCCACAGAGAAGCTCCTGGAGCCTGCTATGTGAAAAGCTGTTTTAGGGGAACGAGGCTGTCATTCTTCGCCAATAGCAAAGCTGCTGAGATTTTTCATGTTTTAAAAAAAATCCAAATAACAGCAAAATTAAGCTATTCGCCGCTACCCAACACTTGTCCATCTCACTCCACATCTTCACAGGAGCTCCCTGACCTTGCCTGCTGTCAGGGGAAAGGATGTTCTTGCTACACTCTTTCCAGCCTAGACTCAGTTTGATTTTACATTCTTTATGGATTTTGTGCTTACAAGTATGTAAGTATGGTTTCAAATTCAAATTCAAAACTAAGGGGAAAAAGCCAATTTGCTACCTTTATGCTAATATGAGAGTTTGTATTATTTGAGCTATTCCTGGCAAATTATATTTTGTTTTCTAAGATATAACTGCTCCATGGTAGAAAATTGCATTAGGGCTCTAGGGCTGAGATCAAAGAGTATGTAATATTTTTGGTCTGAAGACTCTGAATCCCCCTTTGTTAAGTATATTCAGATTAAAGTTAAGGACCAGATTACTTGCTGTCCACACAAGGGAAATACAGCCTTCTAATTGGGGTGGCAGACTGTGCTTGATGATTGACCTGTCTACAATACTTACCATTCTACTGATTGCCATGACTGATTCAGATGATCTGAGTGGTTATGCTCTTTCTTCCTGAGCACCTGTGTGATGACTGCTCAAAGATGTCTGATACCTGTGACACTAAGGAAAGGGAATAAAAACCTGTTCCATCCCTGAAGAGCCAACTAAAGTCAAAGTGTGATAGTTTTAGCTATGACCTACTAGTAAGATCAGAAGTCTTATTCTGCGATAAAGTTAGAAAAGCAGATCCATATCTTGGTTGTATCTCTTGCTTCTGGTTTGCTTCTGGTATAGGAAGAGAGAATAGTACAAGTTTAGTGTGCTCAGGGATTGATACTCTGCTCAGAGTATCAACTGAAAATGAAGTTCTACACAAGGACTCTTGGAAAAAAATGTTTCTCCCTCACCCAATAAGCCCCGGTTCTCAGGCATGGATAGAACAGAAACATTACTGTTTCCTATTCCTTACCATGGAAATAAGACAGGATGTGGAGGAAGATTAACTGAGCTGATGTGTATAATCCCTCAGTGTGGTACATGGCTAATAACAAGTACTCAATAAATGGTAGCTGCATCTATTTTGTTTTTATTGTTAAAATTAATAAAACAGAGTCAGAGCAACAACTCACTGTTATGGAAAAGCATTAGGAAAGAAGAGACAAAGTGTATTGACATTTTATTGACTTCAGAATTAAATGAATTATTTAACAGATTGTAGAATTATGAAATTTAAGAGCACGTTATTCTTCCATTTGTTTTATAAACATCCATTAAGTACCCACTATGTGTTAGACACTATGCCTGTACTCCAGGAACTCACCCTCTACAGGGAATGACTTACAAATTATGACAAAACAAGAAGAAATGCAGTAAGAGGGACTTGCAAAGTGTGTTATGGAAGCATTTGGTGATGGTGACAACTCATTGAAGATGTGATATTTTGGTGGTTAGGGAAAGCTAACTGGGTTTATAAACAAAACATTTTTTGTGATGATGGTGTAATTAGAATTTTTATCTACAGTTGGTTAGAAAGATATCTAACTTACTTGATGTAATACTAAGACAGGTTCAGGCCTACTGGGGACAGGCAGGGACCGCAGACATATGCCAAAGCCTAATGAGCTGAGGTCAGGAAAGGCTCTGCTCACTAAAGCAAATTGCATGTTTTGGGGGATAAACCCACCTGCAAATGTTGCCCCCTGTAAGACAGAGTTAAAGCTCACAACAAAATAACATCCGAAGAGTAAACATTATTTCAGGAAACATCAATACTAGGAATTCCAATCTACTATATAAGGCACAGAGGTTGTGGACAGTGAAATAAATATTAGGTTGTCCTTCTGGGATATCTGCATTTACAGCCAGATGTCAGTCAGTGATTGAGAGAAGAGATTATGGATCCACCCCCTGGAAAGATCTGAAAAGGTTAGAATGAATATCACAACCCTCTAAGCAGGCTGTGTTTTAGCTAAAGCCTTAGAAGGTCTCCAGGATAGATGAACCCACAGGATGTGGAATGGGGAGTAAGCACCAGGTCAAGATTGTGAGGATGTGGAATGAGTAGGGAATGCTCACACTCAGCACACATCTTTGTGTAAGGCGATGCTCCTGGTGCAGCTGGGTGGCGGTATGTATTGATCAGTTGACTGACTGATTGGTTGATTTATACCCCACTCCATTCTAAGACTTAAGGTGACAATCAGCATGGTTTAACCCCACAGGATACTCAAATACTGGCATTAATCTAAAGTTGCTATTTGAGTTTAGAAGTCTTCTCCCGCTTGTTGGAAGCCCAGTGTCATGACTGGGAACAAATTGCACATGTGCCTTGTGCATGATGCAGGAATATGTGATGGAAATTCAGGGCATTTGTCAAGCACTGGGCATGTAAAGTCACTTCGAGGGACTAATATTGGAGTCTCTCTTAAGAAATCACATGGTTAAGAATGTGCTTTTGGATCTGAGTTCTTGGAGGCTTAGGTTAAGGCTACATCAGGGACCAACAGGCCTTCCTCTGCTCTTGCAGACCAGCAGGTACCACACCTACTTTCTGCTCTTCATGAGCCCTCTACTGCTTGCCAGCTGCAGCACGTGTCACAACTGCCACAGGAGCAACCTGCCCTCCTGTGGTGGACGGACATCCTCCTGTACCTCAAGGATGTGGAAGATCAGAGTTTGGGTGAGACGCGTACGAGCTGTGGCTCTCACAGTTTCACATACAGACATTTTCATGCACCAAAGCTGCATGCTCACCCTTGCAACACTCCTGTTGGGCCATTATGATTACCAGTGCTAAGTCAAACTACTCTTTCAGTGAGCGCATGTATGGCAGCCATTAATCTGGGTATTTTAGAAATATTTGGTCCAATCTTTGTAACAAACACATGATATAGGCAGAATTACTGGATTTGTTTTGTAAATAAATAAACCAAAGCTCATAGAGGTTAAACAAATTTACCCTAGAACCTAGTACTAGAAAAGGGCTAACGTTTGGTTCAAATCTACTTCTATTTAATGCCAAACCCAGCACTTTTCCCACTACCACCCAATATCTACATACTTTTGCCACAGGGCTAATGCCTTGTTTGGGCAGTTGTGTATCATGTTGTCCTTTAATGAATTTAATGACATCCTTCATTTCCTGAGAAATCAAACAAAAGGAAGCAAAAAAGGACACCTTAAACAGAAAAGTCCAGTGGAAATGGAATACAACAACTCTCTGAATATTACATATCTACAGTATAAATGTGAGTACTAATTACATATACACACTCTGAGATATTGCAGATTTGGTTCCAGACCACTGCAATAAAACAAATACCACAATGAAGCAAGTCACACGAATTTTTTGGTTTCCCGGTGCACATAAAAACCATGTTTACACTACACTGTAATCTATGAAGTGTGTGATAGCATTATGTCTTAAAAATGTACATACCTTAATTTAAAAATACTTATCGCTAAAAAGATGCTAACTATCAACTGACAACACAGGGTTATTACCACAAATCTTCAATTTGTAAAAAACGCAATATATGCAAAGTGCAATACAGTGAAGTGCAATAAAACGAAGGAGGTATGCCTGTATATTGCGTATATACACACTGTCAAAAATGATAAAACCTCAAAATCATTGGGCAAGAAAAAGTTGAAATCCTAATCACATTCTTTGGCTCTCTGAAAGCAAAGCAAATGCAATTTTTCACAAGAATAGTCTCAGATGTGAGTCTCCAAGGCCAGGAATCCTGCCCTACCCTGTTGCTTAAACGCTGTCGGGCAGACCATTGAGTACTGGTGTGGAAATGCAGCTGCGGTCCCTTGAACAACTTATTTTAGAAGGATTCTAAAATATGGAGTAAACTCGTATGTAAAAACCCAGTCTATTTCACTTTTCAAAAGTGCCTATTTTATGCCTATGAGAATATTTATGAAAATGTTCCCTTTTTGATGAAAAATGTTCAAAGCCAGGACAAAGCACTCTTACTTGAGATAATTCAGGAAAATAGCTCAGGGGGGTGAGCATTAAAAAGAGGCTTAAAAAATTGCAGGAAAAGAAAAAGAAAAAAATGCAATTTTAGTATCACTTTCTTTGCTTTTGAACATCTCTTTGTTGTGTGGTCAAGGCAGCTTTACGGGTTCTTTACAAGAAGTAAGGGGAAAGTCTGAATTAATGTTTCCTTGGGAAAAGCTAGAGCAGAGTGTGGGTGATATCTGTTATCACTCGTGGAGCCAGAACGGATGGAATACTCCATGACACGCAGGCAGCTGTGAGAGATTTAACAGTTTCTCGTGTCAGAGGTGAAAAGCCTCAATTTAAGGGAGAATTTTTGCTTCAAAGTTTGCTACAGGGAACATGTAATGCTTTTGATATGTACATTTTGAAGTATGTAAGACCCAGAAATGGAAAAGCTCCCATTGGGAAAATCTCTTAGATCATAAACAGTCCAGGAGAGCAGGGATCTGCACTGAATTCCTCTTCCGTCCACTTTTCCTCCTCACCACTCACCTCCTACAGCACTTCTAATGCACTTGTTTGGAGCATACAGAAAATGTGTGCTCCAAATACACAGAGCATCTGTGCTTCTCATGGGACTTGCCCTTTCTATCATTCTGTGAAAGATGCCTTCCTGCCTCTCTCTTAACTCAAAATGAATGAGATTCGTTTTCCAGCTTTTCTGAAGAGATAGACTATAGCTATTTCTAAGTAGAGATACACACAATACTTCTGGAGTCATGGAGAATAGGAATTTACTTTTTTTCTAGGAAACAAACGAGTGTGTATGTGACTGGACTTTGTTGTTCTCTTTTTCTTATTCTTGGGACTGGGAGGAGTCACACATTTATAAGTGGTTTAACCTGTTTTTCACACCCAAATCCACACCTTTCATGCCTGCCCCTTGATGTCTCCCTGGGAAAGGTAATATGGAAGAAAATATTAAGATGGCAATAATTTATCACATCAGAGATGAACTTCTTTTTCTTATCAAATGATGTAAATTTGTTCTGTCTAAAGGCGAGGCTTTAGAAATATGGAAGGAAATAAAAAAGATTTCATAAAGCCTGGTGAATTTGTAATGATCTCCTAAATCCTCCGGAACAGGGAACAAGGTTACTTTTCATCCTCAAGGAGAGGAACTACAGTCTCTCCAGGATCCAAAATGTCATGGTCAGAAACTTCATTTTTGGCCAGAAGGCCTTTGTAAAACTTCCAGAACAAAAATCAAACATAATAAAAACCTGGAGAATAAGTTGTAAAGCACACTTCAGAACACAGACTGAACTTCTAAGTATGGAAACAAGCGATATTCTATAGCTGACTGAATTTGTAGAACCATCAGATTAAATGTTATCATAGCAATTAACTGCTAAATCTAAAGCATCTTATTCAGATTTTTGAAACAACCAGTGCAAAAAAAAGGAAACTTGATATATCACAAATGTCTTTGTCAGACTTTACTAAGACATTCTTCAAACTGTTCTCAAATAGATGCTGCTCAGAATGACACAAGAAACTTGGTTTTCTAGACATGGTTCCAGAAATGCGAAAAAAAAAAAAATACCAATAGCGTGTCTTGCTGATCTAAGTACTCTATAACTAGATATTTTTGAATTATGAGAGACTGTGGTCACCGTTATCAAACACTATAACAGGCAGAGTTTGATCAGAAAAAGTCATAAAGGCATATCTAGGTTTGTAAAAAATAGAATGGACCCACAACTGATCTAAAATGGCTACTTCTATGGTATCTAGCCTTCCAACATCATGGAGTGGTGACCACATTCTGGACTTCTCTTCACTGTGGGCCATTGACCACCACAGAGGTGTTCTTTGTTTGAGAAGCTCAGCCTGAGAAGAAGCCACTCACAAAGGGGGAACACTTTGTGAGAAGAATTAAGTGCTGATTTTACTTACATACTCATTCAGGGCCAGGTGTAAGAACCAGCTGAAGTGTAAGAACTTAGCGTAAGAACTTTAGTTCTTTACACTAAGTGTAAGAACCAGCTTAGTGTAAGAACCAGCTGAAGACCTAGCTAAAAGCCACACTTTCTCTTCTAAATATCTACTGAACTCAATGTTCTTTTGACAAGTACTTTTCCAGCAACTAATACATGCCAAGTGCAGAGATAGGTGTTGAGATGTAGTAGATGAGCATGGGAGACACAGCTCTGACCTTCTGGAGCTTATTTGTACTGGAGGAAGGCAGGCATTGAGCAAACAATACCAAATTAATTATTCTATTCTATTCATGTTGAGTGTTATTAGCAAACAGTACAGGGTATAACGAGTGCATGACTTGGCCATTAAACAACATGAGGATCAGAAGGTTTTCCTTAGGAATTTATGATTCCATTAAGATCTGATAAAAGAGTCTAAGCTAAATAAAGAGAAGACTAAGGTTCAGCCCAGAAAAATTAAAGATGTCTGTCACATGACAAACAAGGAAACTCCTATTCTTAGAACTTTTTCCCACTTCTTTGGCTTTATTTTCTAGGAAACTTGTTCCATTCCATCTATTCTAGCCATACTGGTCGCTCTGTGTTGTGTGTGTGTGTGTGTGTGTGTGTGTGTGTGCGTGCGCGCAGCGCGCGCTCGTGTGTGTGTATTGAGACTTTGCGGGGGGTTTTTAGAGGTATTTAAGGTTCATAGCAAAATTGAGGATGAAGTACAGAGATTTCCCATAAGCTCCCTTCCCCCTCATGAGAGCCTTTTCAAATAGGATAGAATCTCATCATTTTAGGGCTGGTATACTCAAGTGTCCACTCATCTAGAAACAGAGCCTAGATTAAATACTCAGATCATATGGGGTCCCAGCAGCCCAGTGATTCAAGAACTTCAGTTCTATATTTATATGGCTTTTTTTTTCTTACCAGTTGAACTAAAAATAGGGCAGGGGCTGGCATTAAAGGGCTGGAAAGGTTGTTTTCTGAGCACTAAACGAAGCTCCTCTTCAAGCAGCACATTCTGGCCTTGCACAGGCAGAATGCCCAGAAGTGTTCTCTCCACTGGGGCACTCTTGGCTGGCAAACAGAACAGAGGGAGTTTGCTCCTAAATAGGCAAGGGTGAGTGAGAGCAGGAAGCACTTGGGTTCAGAGCTGAGTTACAAAGCACAGAAGAGAAAATAAAGCTTAGCAAAAAGAGTGACATGGGGTTAGACACAGGAACAAAAATGGAGAGAAATCACCTAAAACTTTGCTGTGAGCAAGGACACATGTGGTCGCAGGGCTAGGCACTCAGGGGGTGAACCCACAGGGCTTGAGAGGCTCCGGGTTTGCTCCCTAGGGGGCCCGTTGGCTTGGATCTCTTCCTGCACCCCTCATCCAGCTGGCTGTCTTGCAAATGCTTACTTCTGGCCACCAGAGGATCTTGTGAACTAGATCAGCACAGCTCAAAGTTCGTGCTTTCCTGGACAGTGAATGCTTGATACCCTCACATGTGAGGGACATCTTTTTATGGGAATGAATTATACTGAAAGTTGAGTGTCTGACTAGTGAAAACAAACAGAAACAGAACTGAAATAAATAAGAACAAGAGACTATTCAAGTTCTGACACTTATCAGCTATGTGATAGTGGGTAAATTACTTAATCTCTGTGTACCTCAGTTTCCCATCTGTAAAATGGGGACAATAGTAGTATCACCTCATAGACTTATTACTAGAATTAAATGACTTAAAATTCATAAAGCACTTAGAACAGAGACATAGAGAGAAAGACAGAGACAGACAGAAGAGAGAGATTAATTCACCACTAAGGGAAAAGTATAAATTGTAAAAGCTACATTTATGTTTTGAATAAACGAATATAATTCTGAATTGTAGCCCAGGCACTGTCCTGCTGTCACTTACAGTTCAGACCAAGAAGTCAAAAATTCACTTTGGTTTACTATGAGTTAAATCTCAAGTACAATGAACTGAGTAAGAGAAAGACAAGTCTTTGAGGAAGTTAGTACTACATGAAAATTAAAAACAAATAAGAGACCTTAAATAGAAAAATCAACACATTGATATATTTGAAGCTGATCATACCAGTGACTAATAGGTTTAGATAGAATGGAATTTACCTAGAGAGCAAACTCTATAGAACATGTGGAACATATAATGTTTGGTATAAAAATAAACATTTTAACTGACTGCTATCATGCTGAAAGTGAAAACCAGAATCAAATATCATAACACTGGTTTTCAGAAATTGCTGGGTGGGGCTGTGACCAACCCAACAGAAGAATCCATGGTACCCATAGTTTTCTAATTGTCTTAATGCAAAAGCTATGGGAAATTGCTTTCGGATTTACAAACACATGTTCCTAATCACCACTCCCTGTGATAGAAAAAGAACACGAGTTACAAAGTCACCTTCGGGTAGACTAAGTTGGTTAAAGACCTGTAATGGGTTTTCATTCATTTCTTTCACAGTGAAAGAACTGTGTATCACAGAAATGGGACACCAGTGAGGTGCCCCCTTCAGGCCGACCGCTGGGGAACACACTAATTCATGACATTTCTCTATGTCGTCTGTGCAGGACTGAGCTTAGCTGGGGCCACTGCAGGACAGTCATGAGAAGGGCTGGTTGATGCTCCTTTAGGTACTCTCTTGTAGGACTGTCCTGCTTCTCCAGGCCTAGCTCATTTGTTTAAAGAAGCAACAATGAGAAATCTGTCCCTTAATGTCAGGAAGAAAGGAATAAGAGGAGGAAAGTTCAGAAAGAAAGAGATAGATGGGGAAAATGGACCACAGCAGATAACAGGAATTTAGGAATTGTTGCAATTTATAGAGTGCCCTCTCTTTGCCAGGCACTGTGCTGGATCCTTAATTTACATCATTATGTTGAGTTCTTAAGAGGGCTCTGTGGGGTAGGTGTTACTGTCTTGTCTTGCTGATGAGGAAATAGAGGCCCAGAGAGGTGAAAACTGAAGTTGACCGAACTCTACAACACTCCTCAACCGCACACACACCCAAAACAAGGGTCTTTAAAACGCTTGAGCGCAGCCTCCGTTCAGGTTGTTGAATGCAAGAGAGCTACAGCCACAAATCTCAGAGCCAACTTGAGTTTATGTCCTGAGGAGGGATCTAAACATTTTCTTTGCACTGGCCTACAGATGAAAATCTACCTTCTTGTGACAACTAATGAGTTGTCAAAGAGACAGAAAAGCCTAGGAATTTACCGTTTTTGAAGAGAAAACTGCCTGGGAAGAAAGAACAGTCCCAGGAGAAAGGTCTAAGACCACTGCATTGCCAGGTCACTGACCTCAAAGAATATGTTTAAACTGAATGATCATCCCACTAGACTGGTAGTATTTACAAAACAAACAAACAAACAAAAAAAAAACAACAAGAAGAAAGAAGAAAAGCAATGGGTAGACCCGCTTTCATTTTAAAATAAATTTTCTGTTTTAAAATCATATCCTGCCAACATCTAACCTCTGGTAATCCCAAACCAAGAAATCTCACACAAAGTCCTTACCCGATAAACTTGGTCTGCCACGAAGTGGGGTGCAAGCTCCCTCCCCTCCCTGGACAAAATTCCCTTCAGAACTTCTCCATTTGCAGCTCACTGTCACTGTTTCAATGTCCTCTTTTAGAGCTGAAGGAATCAAGTCACGGACACAACCCGTAATAATATACATAAAAAGATTTTATGTATATGATATAAGATGAAAATATATATCATTCTTCTATTGTCAACCACATGACCCGGTTTGTATAACCCATTCTGCAGTAGTCTGTGTGTGAGTAAGTAAAGAGGAAGCTCCATGTGGTTAACTTGTCAAGGCAGCTCACTGTATTTCTAGAGGGAGCTTTTCCAGGGTTGTCACTCTGGAGGGATAAAGGGGTAAGAAAATTGGCTCTTCTGTGTTTGGCATGTCTGTCTTCTAAACCCTTCCCCTTTGCTAGTTGGATTTCTCAGCGCCCATATTTGTCTCTCTTTTCTTTTTTTTAATTTAATTATTTATTTATTTTTGGCTGGATTGGGTCTTTGTTGCTGCATGAGGACTTTTTCTGGTTGTGGCAAGCAGGAGCTACTCTTCATCGCAGTGTGCAGGCTCTAGGCCTGCAGGCTTCAGTAGTTGCTGCATGCTGGCTCAGCAGCTGCAGCATGTGGGCTTAGTTGTTCTGCAGCATGTGGGATCTTCCTGCACCAGGGATTGAATCCGTGTCCCCTGCATTGGCAGGTGGATTCTTAACCACTGCGCCACCAGGGAAGTCCTTGTCTCTCTTTTCTTATCACTCTATACCCATTCTTGGGAAAATCCACTCTCAAGGCTTTGGGGTCAGTAGCTCCCAGTTCCCCATCTACAGCTCAGTTCACTCTTCTTCATGAGTCAGTATGGCTAAGAGCAGGGGCCCTGCAGTCAGACTGCCTGCAGTCTGGTCCATTGACTTGCTGGCTTGTGAACTGTACAAGAGACTTCACCTCTCTAAGGGTCTCAGTGTTCTCCTTGGTACAATGGCTACACTAAGAGTGGCTTCCTTGTGGAGTTATTTTGAGGGCTGTGTATTAACACACATAAAGCACTTAGAACAGGACTGGACATGAGGGATGTACTCGGAAATGTTAATGGGTATTCCTGCTGCTGCTGCTGCTGCTGCTGATACTACTACCACTACCACCACCACCACCACCACCACCACCACCACCACCACTACTACTACTACTACTACTACAATTTGCAACATCTATCTAGATGTCCCTCATGTACTTTAAAGTCAGTATTTATTTAATGCAATTGTATGCCAGATAGTTCTATATGTTGTGTCATTTGATCCTCACAACATCTCTGCAATGTAGTGTTCTGGTTATCTATTGCTTCAGAACAAACTATCCCAAAATTATTTGGCATCAAACAACAACCATTTTATGATGCACATGAATACTGAGTTGGGAATTCCAACTGGCATAGCGGGGGCAACGGTTTTTCACAATGTCTAGGGGTGAGTCAAACAGCTAGGAATTGAAATCAACCGAAAGCTTCTTCATCCACAGGCCTGGCCCCTTAGCTACAATGACTTAAACGCTGGGTTTGGCTGGGACTGTGGACGGGTACATCTATACATACTTCCTCAGGTGAAGTGTGCTTCTCAGAGCGTGGCACCTGGGTTCTAAGAGGTAGTGTCCCAATAAGAGACATCCAGAGAGCAAGTATTCCAAGAGCAGCAGATAGAAGCTGCAAGACCTCTTATGACCTAGCCTCAGGAATCACACAGCATTGACTCTGCCATACTCAGTTGGCTGACGTAGTCACAAGCCTGCTCAAATTCAAGAGTAGGGGACACAGATCCCATCTTTTCTTAGGAGGCGTGTGGAAGAATTTTTGGTCCTTCTAAAAAAAAAGTGCCACAGGCAGGTACCATTACGGTTACTTTAAGAATGAAGAAACAGAAGCTTAGAGAAGTAAAGTAACATGAGAAAGATGACACAGTTAGTAGCTGAGACAGTCTAGATTTGAAACCCAAGATTTTCATGTCAGGTATGGGTTATTTCTTCTTTATCCTTCAAAATACATCCCCTCATTTCCTCCTTCTTATCCTCCCCCATCAAGCAACAGATTTAGCCAGTTAAATACGGAACTCAGACTATTTTAGAAATGTTGCTGATGTAATACTGAACAACTTCCCATTTACCTCCTCTACCCTATACCTGCTGCACCTTCCCCCCAGTGCTCAAATTCTATCCCAAGACTGAGAATCATCCCTTTAAAATTTGGATCAAGAAGTACTGTGGAGAGGAACCAAGATGGCAATAGAGAAGGTTCCTGAACCTCCCTCCTTCCGTGGATGCACTGAATGTACAGCTACACAAGGAGCAAGTCCCTCTGAGAGAAGTTCAGAAACTACCTGAGTGACTCCTACACATCAAGCAAATAAGAAAATACTCACAATATTAAAATGGGTAGGAAAGGTTGAGACAGACTTTCACCATACACCTCATCCCTGGCACAGGACCATATAATTGGGACGGAACCCCCAACTCCCAACTTCTCCCTGAGGAGCAAAGAGTTTGGACCACACATCTAGCATCTGAACTTTTAAGGATTCCATTGATGGGTGGGGGGGGTCCCAAAACATGTGAGTTCTAAAAGCCAACAGGGCTTGCATTCACAAGTATCACAAAACTACAGCAAAGAAACAGCTTTTCACCCCCTCCCAGGTTTATTGTGACATAATTGACATATAAGATTGTATTCGTTTTAGGTGTATAACATGATGGTTTGATATATGTGTATATTGTAAAATGATTACAATAAGGTTAGTTAACATCCATCACCTCACAGTTACAATTTTTTTCTCTTTGTGAGAATTTTTAAGATTTACTTTCTTAGCAACTTTCAAATATACGATATAGTACTGTTAACTATAGTCACCATGCTGTACATTACATCCCCAGGACTTATTTATCTTATAACTGGAAGTTTATACCTTTTGATCACTTTTACCCATTTCACCCACGTTCACTCATTTTGCCCACACACCCCCCAACCAGCTCTAGCAAACACCAATCTATTCTCTGTATCTATGAGCTTGGTTTTTTTCAGATTCCACGTGTAAGTGAGATCATAGGATATTTGTCTTTGTCTGACCTATTTCACTTAGCGTAATACCTTCAAGGTCCATCTATGTTGTTGCAAACGGCAGGGTTTTCTTCTTTTTATTATATATAGTGTGTGTGTGTATATAGATATCCTTAATAGTATATGTTTTATATTTATATTATATGTTATATATTTGTATATATATCTCACATCTTCTTTATTCATTCATCTATCATGGACACTTAGGTTGTTTCCATGTCTTGCCTATTATAAATAATGCTGCACTGAACATAGAGGTATAGATATTTTTCAAGATAGTGATTTTGTTTCCTTCAAATTTATACCCAGAAGAGTGAAACTGCTGGGTCATATGGTAGTTCTGTTTTTAATTTCTTGATGGACCACTGCACTGTTTTCCATAGCGGCTGCATCAATTTACATTCCTACCAACAGTGTACAAGAGTGCCCTTTTCTCTAAATCCTTGATAACACTTATCTCTTATTGTTTTGATAAGAGACATCCTAACAGGTATGAGGTGGTATCTCACTGTGGTTTCATTTGCATTTTCCTGATGATTAGTGATGTTGAGCATCTTTTCATGTACTTGTTAGTGATCTGTGTGTCTTTTTTGGAAACATATCTACTCAGTTCCTCTACCCATTTTTTATTAGGACTGTTTGTTTTTGTGTTATTGAATTGTATGAGTTCTTTTTATATTTTGGATATTCACCCCTTGTCAGATATGATTTGTATCAAAGAAGCAGTTCTTAATGGATGTGCAAACAGCTATCTCCTCTGGGCTCAGTGCAGAGGCAACAGGCAAAAATACCAACTCCCAGTCTTTTCCAGGAAGGGGTATGACTACATATGTTACCAGTGGCTGCCTGAGTGCCCAGTTTCTAATTAGCATGCATTTAGGTACTTATTATTTTTTTGTTTGTTTTTATTTTTTATTTATTTATTTTAAAAAATTTATTTTTTAAGCTCTTTATTGGGGTGTAATTGCTTTACACTGTTGTGCCAGTTTTTGCTGTACACCAAAGTGAATCAGCTATGTTTATACATGTATCCCCATGTCCCCTCCCTCCTGCGACTCCCTCCCGCCCTCCCCAGGTGTTCCTTGTGATCTTCCCTAGAGTCCAAAGGCATCAATGTGCACTTCCCCTACCTTCTACCTCTGGCTCACTCCAACTATAAAACCAAGTCACCAGCAACCCCCCAGAATGAGAATGTCCCCACATCTACTGCCCAAACTCTTATGGCTGCCACCTGAGGGATGGGCTCCCAAATCACCTAGTGCTGATAGCCAATAGGATTTATATTCATGAGTCTCTCAAGACGATAGCAAACAAAGAAGCAGTTTTTAAACAGGTGCAGAAGCAGCTTCCACAGCTATTCACCTGGGCAAAGTACAGAAGGAACAGGCAAAACATTCATATCCTAGTTTCTCCCTGGAAAGGGTTTAAACTACATACTTTCCCAGCTGCTGCCAAGAGTTTGGCTTCTTACCAGCCTGCATCTAGGTGCTGACTGTGATCCTTACTTTTGTAACACTGATGAATCTTCACACAGCCTCAACCACTGGAAACCACTAAGAAAAAAAGATGGTGGAATATACAATTTCAAAGGTTTGAGAGGCAACCAGAAGCTGGGGCTGGGCTGTTTGGCAAGGATCATCTACCACACGAGACCAGTGCATCAAGACTTGGAGAGGTGACTGTTTAATCTAATGAATAGAAACCAATGCAGTGAGTCAAGGAAAGTAGAGTTAAATATTTATCCAAAAGAGTTCAAAATAACAGTCGTAAAGATGCTCAGCAAGGTCAGGAGAACAATGAATGAACAAAGTGAGAATTTCAACAAATGAGACAGGAAATATTTTAAAAATATTGGGATTGCCATATATACATTACTAATAAGAAAAAAATATCAAATTGTACACTAAGTAGATGCAGTTAATTGTATATCAATTATATCTCAATAAAAGTTCTTAAAAAATAAAAAAAATATTTTTTAAAGTATTAAATGGAAATCATAAAGCTAAAAAGTACAATAATTGAGCTGAAAAATTCACTAGAGGGGTTCAAGAGTGACTAGGTCAAGCAGCAGAAAGGATCAGTGAACTCAAAGACTGGGCAGTGGCATTCATCCAATTAGAGGAGCAAAAAAAAAAAAATGAAAAAGAATGAAGATATCTTTAGGGACTTGTGGGACACCATCAAGCAGAGAAATGTACACATTATACAGATTCTAAAAGGAGAAGACAGAGAGAAAGCTTATTCAAAGAAATAATAGCTGAAACTTCCCTAACGTAAGGCAAGAAAGAGACATCCAGATCCAGGAAGCCCCCAAAATACCTAAAAAGATGAATCCTAAAGAGACCCCACACTGAGACATTATAATTAAAGTGTCAAGGGTTGAAGACAAAGAGAGAATCTTAAATGCAGCAAGAGTAAAACACCTGGTTATGTACAAGGAAACCCCCATAAGACTATCATCAGAGTTTTCAACAGAAACTTTGCAGGCCAAAATGGAGTAAGATGATGTATTCAAAGTACTGAAAGAAAAAAAAACCTGACCACCAAGAAACTACCTGGAAAGATGTTTTTCTGAATTGAAGGAGAAATCATTTTCCAAAGAAAAGCTGAAGGAATTCACCATTAGCCCAGCCTTATGAAAAATGTTAAGGGAGCTCCTCAAGCTGAAATGAAAGGACACTAATCAGTAGCATGAAAACATATGAAAATATACAACACATTGGTAAAGGAAATATATATGTTAGGTTACAAAACAAGACTTAAACTTGAGAAGACCAAAATCATATCAAGTGTCTTTTCCAACCACAATATTATAAAATGCAAAATCAATTATAACAAGAAAACTGGAAAATTCACAAATAAATAGAGATTAAACAATATGTTTCTGAGCAACTAATGGGCCAAAGAAGAAATCAAAACAGAAATTTTTTAAAATGTTGAAAAAAATGAAAATGGAAACACAGCATACCTACTTATGGGATGCAGCAAAAGCAGTTCTAAGAGGAAAATCTATAGTGATAAATGCCTACCTACATTAAAAAAACAGAATGATCTCAAATAAGAAAGCTAACTTTACAACTTAAGGTACTAGAAAACAAAGTCCACAGATAGCAGAAGGAAGGATATAACAAAAAGCAGAGCAGAAAATAAATTAAATATATACCAGAAAAACAACAGAAAAAAAAAAAATCAATGGAACTAACATTAGTTTTTTGAAAAGATAAACAAAATTGACAAATATTCAGCTATATTATTAAATTAATAAATTATGACATTAACTGATAAAAGGAACTCATACAACTCAATAGCAAACAAACAAACAAAAACAATTAAAAAATGGGCAAAAACTCTGAATAGACTTTCTCTGAAGAAGACATACAGAGCCAACAGGTACATGAAAAGGTTATCAACATCACTAATCATTAGGGAAATGCAAATCAAAATCACAATTAGATGTCACGTCATACCTGTTAGTATGTCTACTATCCAGAAAGACAAGAGATAACCAGTTATCTATCCCTGTATAACTGCAGCTTAGGAGCAGGAGGTAGGCCCAGTCAATTTATATAACCATGGAAATAATAAAATAAATACTTTAAGCTACTATGTTTTGGGGTTGTTTGCTATTCAGCCATGAATAACAGAAACAATTATCTACATTGCTTTTTCTTCATTCCTTTATTTCTTTATACTCATCAATTTCTCAAATAGTCATAGAATCTTATGGTCAAAATAAATTTAATTTACTTGAAATCTTGAGTAATTAATTTTGTTTTTTTTTATTTTAATTTTTTATTTTTAATTTTATGTTATTTTAAAATTCATGGTGGAAGCTCTCTCTAGTTAGTTGCAAAGCTACGTGTAAAAGAATGATTCTATCCACTCCACTCCTTGGTCCCCTGAACCCTGGTGTCAGTGTGTGCTGTTGCTGTCACTGGTTGCCATGTAACAGTTCAGAGCTAAGTGAATTACCTTCAGTCCCTCTGTTGTAACTGTGAGAGCAACATGAGATTTGAAGGTGGCCAATTTACATTAACTCTCAGCTGTACACTCATTACTGACCAAAACACTCCCATAGATGGTCATAGGAAACATAAATAAGAAGGCTTAGAAAGTTTGAATTACAGCGAAGGCAGTAAACATTGGAATGAGGAATGCTATATTGAGCAAATGCAAAATAAAAATCCATAATAGCATGAAATTGAAAAAATATTAACTATACTTTTGAGAAAAAATAATTCTCATAGAAAAAAAATTCATCTAAACCTAATTGTTTTTCAACGATTTGCCTTATAACTTTAATTTCACTGCATTTATAACACACACTATTTCTCCTAGTTACTAGCTTCTGTTCATTTACTAATTCATTCAACCAATATTATTAAGTTACTTACATGTGCTAAGTATACACTATGCTAGATTCTTAGAACAAAGAAATATGAGAGGAAAAAGAAATCCCTACCTCAACCAATTCATAGTTTAATGCGGTAAACAGAGAAGTAGACAAAAAAAAAAATTAAAATTCAGTTTAAGTACTATACCAAGATAGAGAAAAATAAAGGATACTCTATAAGAAAGGTAGCCTGAGAGACTATTTCCTGGAATAAAATGATTGAGATTGGAGCTGAGTCTTGAGAGATTAGAGGCCTTGCCTACCTGTCTTGGTCTTTGGTCCACAGTCTCCTTGCCAGGGTTCATCAGCCAGGACAAATATTTATTGAGCATGTTTGCAGGACTCTCTGGCCTGAGTCCTTGGTGAGTCAGCGCTCTTCTCCCTCAACAAGGATGAGTCCATACTCATAAAGTGACGTTCCCCACCCAGTTAGAGCTTATCCAGTGGCTCAGGAAGGATAGCATTGCTCAGACTGCTCAGACCCTGAGGATTGAGTATTCTTAATGCTAGCTTTGCATTTTGATGTAGAAGAGACTTATTCAGTCAACTTTGCTTTGCACGTATCTCCACCCCACTCAACTTCCCAACATCTCTTTTATTCAGCAAGTCAGTAAACCTTCTCTTTCCCTCAATTCCTGAATTTAGTTACTTAACATGAGCCCTGTCGGAACTTTTGCTTTTACTTTTGATATTTCAGTCTTGAGATAAGACTGGCAGCACTGCATCTGGTTGGCTTTCATATTACTGGAACAATCTTTTCTTTTCTCCCCTGTGTGGGTTTCTCCTGCCTCCTTTCATTCATCAGATTCTTAGACTGCTAATGATCCCATGGGTCCCACACCAGCACTTTCCATGGAAAATCGGCTGCATGAGGTCATTGATCATGTGGCCACCATCATAAAATAGGAGGGTGAAGGTCCCCAGTTTCATGCCTCTTCTTTAAGTCCTACCTTGACTGCTAAGAGACAGTTTCTTTTAGAGACTAATTTCCCTGGATTATTTATTTTCCAGCAGGATAAGACTCAAGATTAACTAGTCGCTAAATCCTAAACTGGTAGCATGCAGGGCAAATTTAACCAGCAGATAGATTTTGTTTGGCATTTACAGTATCTTTAAACATTTTGAATAAGTTGCTCACATATAAAATTTAGATTTCACATAAAAATCTGAATTTTCAGCTTATTTTTTAAAAATTAGAGAATTTGGCATAATTCAGCCCATATTCCTGTGAGGATCAGTTATTTTGAGAGTTATAGCTACCCTCAAAATACAGACTCATGTTCTCTATCTCACTTTCAGCCCCTACCCAATGAACTGCACTCAGAGCCTTTGCATGCTTTTTCTTTTCCATTCTGAACTAGTCCAACTCCCTCACTTTACAAGAAAATAAGAAAAAAAGCTGAGACCCAGGGAGACCTCAAGATAGTCCCTGATACAAACAGAACCAGAATTTGAACACGCGTCTCTTCTCTCCACTTCATGGTACAACATTTCTATCTTATTTACATCCATAGCTAAATGCTCACTGTGATTAACTGCTTCAGGCTAGTATCCAAGCAAAGATGGCAGAAGGACTGGACATCAAACTCCAAGCAAAGGGTTAGTCATGGCTCAAGTCTTAACATTTGGATTTTGAAGAGGTTTGAGTATTTTGACTTTTTTTTCTCACTCAATACCTCTTTTCAGTGTCACATTAACGGAGGTGGATATGAAGGTAAAGGGCAAATGTTTTTCTGGTCATTGCACATCTTTGTCCCATGAGAGGATGTGTAATTCCTGCTAACAATGACTTCTAGTTAATTGATGGAGAGAGTCCACTTGAAATAGTATGTCAATGTCACCGATGATTTTGTAATGGAGATGCAGTAGATCTTCATTTCATCCTTGGGCGTGGTGGGACCGAGTTCACAAACATGATTGTGTACTCATAACTGTGAACTTCATTCCAATAAAACACCCTGTCAGTTCTTGTGGAGTAGACCCTTTTCTAAGTGATGAGATGGAGTCCTCCTTCACACTAGCCAGGAACAGTGGCAGAAATCCAAAAGATAAGCTTTCCCTCTTATCTCAATATATAGATGTATTGTTGTTAGTTTTACTTTTTCCTCGGGAAGCTGATTAACAGAAAATAGTTCCTCTATATTTTTAATGAATGAGCAGCCCATCCCAACAAAGGCATGAAAACTTCAGATTGGCTAGAGCCTTTTTTTATAACCCTTTTCTTCTCCCCAGAGATGTCCGGGACCTCACAATGAGGTGCTTTGTGAGCTTCAAGCCAAGGTTGATTTGGCACCTCCGTCACAGAGAGCATGTGCAGACTGCGACAGGCTTTCAAGGAAGCCACTTCCCACATGTGCTCTTCTGGTTCCCTCATTGGTGCTCGGGAAGAAGAGGCTGGTTCCTCCCGGTGAGCTGGGTGCTATGACAGATTAGACTTCTATGCAAGAAAATCAATCCTGCACATTTGATGTACTGCTTTAAACTTAAAGACCTCTTGGGACCTGAAATTGTAAGGTAAGCAGTGCTCAGTGACAATTCTTGAACTTTGAAACTGTGAATGTAATTTGAGGACGTTCCTTAAAACTCTTTGTTGTTTAATGTGAAACTTTAACGTGCTGCCTCTCCTGCTGCCTTTAAAAATAACAGCTCACTGTCAAATATGCACATACAGCTCTGATTTAAAAAGACAGGAAGAAAGAAAGAAAGAAAAAGAAAGAAAGAAAGGAAGGAAGGAAGGAGGAAGGGGGAAAGAAGGAAAGAAAGAAAGAAAAGAAAGAAAATCCACTGCTTAAAAAAAATGCTTCCATAATGAAATAGTTATATAGATATGTTATACTTTTATATGGAAGTGTCCAGGATGGGCTAGGTTTTCTCTCTGCTCTCAGTCAGTGTAATCAGTGTCCTTTAAAATTGGATCAAATTATCTTTGCTTCTTTAAAATGGGTCTGTGTGAAGGATTAATCCTGTAGAGAGAAAACCCCAGTGGCATTGCTACCAATGTCAGTCCAGGTCTGTGGGTCTTTATCTCAAGTGTCACTCACTGCTTGCTTAAGCATGGGAGGGGATTAGTGAAAACCCTGCTGGTTACAGTGGTCTTGGCACTGCTCTGCAAAATGTGGAAACTGCTGGGATCAGGTGTTGCTGTGTGCAGGCCAGTTCCTTGTGACTGTGGCAAATTAAGTTGGGAAGCTGGAAGCTATTACAGTGCACACTAAGAGCCAGAGGTTTATTGGACATAAGATGATGTAGAACACATTTAACAGTATGTATGTAAGGCAGTTACTTGTCTAATGTTGTTAACAAAAATCCAATCTTTCTGTAGAAATTTATAAGCGTTTTTAATGTTTTCATTCAAGTTTGAACTCCAAGGGTGGAATACTGGATGCTTTTAGGTATCCAAAGGATCTATTTCTAAGAGGGCATCACTGTAAAATATCTCTCTGTTGTAGGGGAAAGTAAGATGTTAAATCTTCTCTCTGTGCTCTGCAGACTGTAAAGGAGAAGACCTATGCTATATTCACGCTGCTTCTTTTCTCTTAAATCTTTGCCCGGACGGTTCTACTCTCCTACTTTGCCTTTGGCACATCCCTGGGGACTAAGCTAATTGTGGGTATTTTAAACTTTTCCTGAGATTTCCAAGCCTCTTGCTGTGTCCTTTTCACGGACAGCACCAACATGCATCCACACACATCAATGAGCTTCTTGCCCATTATTGTCTTTCTAACCATGGATGGTGGTCTATTTTGATATATTGGCCTCATGTGCACATTCTTGTGATACAGGTTTCCTTCAGTTTCAGGCTGAGAAGGTGAACCCCGGAGGCGCTAGGGTACCCCACCTAAAGTCTGAAGCGGCAGCCTTGGTGGGACCTGGTCTGGACACCATCTCCCCTCCCCCCAGGCTTTCCCCTTTCCAGGACTAATCTGTCTTACCCGGCCCCAGATATTTGCATGAGCCTACCCTTTGAACCACATTACTGATTAGCTGCACACGGTTAAAGCGAGGTACTGACTCACTCTAAGGATTAGAATGTCTAAACTACCTTTGGCCTCGAGGGAAGAAAATTTCCCCACCAGGCATGCAATAAAGAATGTCGGGGGTGGGGGTCCTCTGGAAAAGAGGGTGGCTATCTGAGGATTTTTCTCCTTCTCTCGCCCTGTTTCTTGCTAGTCTCCGCACACATTTTTACAACAGCTCAACCATAAAGGTGAGGTTCCTAAGGAAATGAGGCTGGGGCTGTCTGCTTTGTGCAGCTAGGACACCCAGGATGTGAGGCTCCAAAGGACAAGCAGTGGGCTTGGATTAGCATTCCAGTGTGCCACAGCCTTGTGGAAAGAGTTATTTTTAACCTGACAGCGTTTCTGCACATCTGCAATCCAAATAACTGTATGTGAGAATAAATATTTAGGCAATGTGTAAGCTTCATTAACCAGACACTGCATCACAGCCATTCTTCGGAATTCCTTTTCTTGTTCTAATACAATTACAAACAGAGGAAAAAAGAGTTGTGGGAAGGAACAAAGGTGAAATATATTGCCTGTGTCAGTTCAGGAAAAATTGCCTCATAAGGGACCAGAAAATTTTTTCAAGATTTCTTTCTTTTTTTATCCAAGAATGACATCTCCTCTATTGAAAGATTCACTGAATTCTTGTGTTTTTCATTTTTGACTGTCTTGAGTCTTTTCCTCATAGCTGCACTCAGACTCTGATTTCTCAGCATGGGAATGCTTGGGGGCAGTTCCTAAAAGGTGGACAAAAGCACTAGAATTATAAACACTAGGAACAAGAATTCTCTGTCATTGTTAACAATCAAACCCTGATGATGAAATCACCACCATTATAGGACTCACATTTAAAGAATGTCTCATTTGTCTCTAGAGCTAATAGATTCCTTTACTTTGGTTATTTTTATTTTTCATTTTTTATTGAATGAATGGAAGGCTGAAGGAATAGCTGAAATTAACTTCTACAATTTCACATCCCCTGTGAAGCACATTCCTTCATTCTACAAGTTTTTACTGAGACTATCAGGCATGCAAGTCTAGGTGAACAAAATCCCTGAGAGATGTGGTTAGATCATTTTATTTTTTAAAAAACTCAAGGAAGGTGAGGACTATGACTTAAAAGTTAATAATCCTAACTATATCCTTTCACAGACAAGGTGGAAAATAATTTAAATATTTTATCTTACCTAATTCGGTATATCAGGAAAAATGATAGAAAGTGTAACCTATCACCTATGTATCTGGAAGCAGCACTACAGGGCTCAGGAAGAGATGGCTGGCAATTTATAGGAGCTCTTGGTCACTCTTCTATACCTGCCCTCTTAGACAGCCATAAATATAGACTGGAAGGCAAAAGCAGGACCAAGCAGCAATCATGGCCGTTGGAACTACACTGGTTTTAAAAATCAGTAACAACAGTAAGGTGGGTTAAGGGAAAAATAGCATCGGGATACCTATAGGGCGGGAGAATATTAAATGTATGTCATATTCTTGAAGTGATTCTGTAGAGATGCCAGAGGGTGGAGAAGTTGAGCAATTTCCTTGAGAATTGGTCAGTAAAATACTTGGATTAAAGTGCCCGGACATCATCCTGGACAAGTTTGTCAGCACTTATTTTAAGTAGGAGGTTACTCCCCATTGATGTCTTTAGACAGCTTCAAAAGGAACTTATACATACGGCTTAATCTTTGCAAACTGGCAAGTTTCAAAAATAGATTATTAAAGGAGTGGTTTGTGGAACAACCGAGAGAAGCTAGTGGATCTCTATGATCTAGCATAGATACACTCAAAAGAAAATCACCTTGATAGTCACATTTTTTTTCTCTAATGTATTATTAGCCTGGTAGACAGATAACATGTACTTTAGCCAAAAGTAATTTGGTCTAAAGCAAATTGGTCAACACAATAAAATAGCTGAAAATGAACATCTTCCATCATTATATGTTCAATTATGGGTGATAAAACATAGGACAGCTTTATAGAGCTCTAAGTATCTATAAACATTACTTTACAGTTTTCAGAACTTTTTATTTTTATCATTATGTATATCGAGTTCATCTTCAAACAATTACTCTGTCTTTGCTGTGAAAAGTTTGAACAATTAAGGAATTGCTCAAGGAACAAGCTAAGGATCAAACAAAAGGAGTTAATTATTTGAAGCTAACAGAGTAATTGAACAATTGACTACCACCGTGATTTACATATTATTTTAGACTTTTTAAGCAACACATGCTCATTATGAGAAAATTATAAACACAAATCAGAAAAAAATTGTTTAACATAATGACATTCAAATAGTACCAATTAATGATTGAACATTAGTGTATGATAGCCTTCCATATGTGTTTTCTGTGACTACATATGGTCATATATAGTCATAGAAAATGATATTTTACCTACCATATGGTGTTTGAAACCTAGTATATTTTTTTTAAAAATCCATCAATTGTTGGACATTTGCACTCTTCTAATTAGTTGCTGAACAGTTAGATCGTTCCAGTCATTCTACATTGTAAGTAAGGCCTGAAAGGAATAACTAGCTGGAAGTGGAATAGAAATTTAAGAAATTATGCTATTGAGAAAACACAAAATATGAACAAAAATATATAAGGTGCAAAAAATATATAAGGTGCAAAACTATCCGGAGTACACAAAAATGACCAACTTTGAAAAAACACTGATTGACATTATTCTTTTTTAACTAGATTATTGTTTTGACAAAATTGTCTTCTTGACCAAATTGCTTTTTGTCAAATTGCTTTTAGCTAAATTAAATCTGGCCAAATTAGTGGGAAACATTGTTCAAGGAAATGCAATAGACAAAATACTACCACATGAACTTCAGTGGGGCATTGTGTAATTCCTTCATGATATTATTGGAGACAAGATTAAGAAATATGAGCTGAGCTAATGCAATTAGGAAGATTAATGACTGGTTGAATGAACATATTTAGAGATGCTTCTTAGCAACGGGGGTGGGGGGGTGGGAGGGGGCACCTGGTGTTGGCTTATAACAAAACTCTGTTCTTGGTCTTATTCTAATATTTTTTCAGTGTCTTAGATAAACGTATGTTTAAGAAATTTCTTAATATAATGCTGAGAAGAATAATATATTATTGTGTTGACATCATCAAAATCCAAACAGATCTTAACACGTTGGAATAATGATCTGAATTTACCTGGACCTATATCACAATGATAAATATAAGATTATTTACTTGGTTTATAAGTGTAAATGTACCAGTACTGGTTGGAAGAACTTGTACTTGTGAAACAAGACTTTATGATTTTGGTTGATAGTAAATTACATACAGTGTAGACAAAGAAGGCAATGTGGTCTTTGGTGACACTGTCAGAAGCATAAGGGAGAAGTATGAATGGGACATGCTATATGCCGAGCCCTGTGCTGACTACAGTACAATCCTCTAGTCATGGCCCCACCCACGTGACTTCAATTGCTTGTGAGTACACATTCCATCCTTGAACTACCCTTGAACCCTGCAGCCCAAATTATTGGTCAATTCGGATGATGGCTTCAAGACTTTCCACTCCAAAAGGTCTTTTCATTTCAATGTTACTGAGGCATTTGTAGGTGAATATGGAGAGGAGGGTAATAGTTAGCCCAGCAGGGCAGGAAAAAATCTTTGAGTATCTACAAGATTAAGAATAATGATCAGATTTTGTAATAA
Source organism: Hippopotamus amphibius kiboko (assembly GCF_030028045.1). NCBI lineage: Eukaryota > Metazoa > Chordata > Mammalia > Artiodactyla > Hippopotamidae > Hippopotamus > Hippopotamus amphibius. The sequence goes on from NC_080199.1 coordinate 70,573,171, forward strand.
AGTGTGGCTGGACAGGCAGGGCCCTGCAGGACAGGGTCATGAAAGAAAATGCTCTTCATGTCATGTCAGTTAGCGACCAGGCGAAAGATTCCAGATGCACTGGAACAAGCTGTAGAAATCTAGAACCATCTGAGTTCCAGGAGATGGTGTGAAACACGCCAGCTAAATCCAGGCATGAGAGGCTGGAGAAAGCATGAGTACACTCTGAAATGACTAAAAGACTCAGGAGAGAATGGAAACTATTGATGAGTTGGCCTCTTCTGCCTGTCCCATTGCTAGGACTGTGTTTACCTACATGGTACAGGTTTCTGCATTCCTTCTCATTTGTTTCTACAAGGGTTGCTTTCCTGTGTCTGTGCTCCTTTTCACCCATCTGCATCTGCTGATTATTGGCTCAAGGCCGTCTTTAGTCCAGGTCTGCAAGTGATTCTCAGCAGGCTATGATTTCCATTGCTCTTAATCATGTGTCACTGGAAAGAAGTCAGTACATGCTGTGATTTCGAGCACAGCCTAAGATTTAGAGCTAGGCCCTGCCACATGCCAGCTTTGGGAAATGCACTTGAGTTTTATCAGTCTGTTTCCTTATGGGTAAAAATAGAGATATAATAGTATTAAACTGGTAGGGCTGTCAGGAGAATTAAATAAAATCACACATGGTAAGCCACTTAACATGGCGACTGTAACATTCAATAAAAATTTAAATTGTTATTGTTGTTGCTTTTAATTAGCTTCTATGCCAACCCTGTATACCCCCTGAGGTGGAACAAATACTGATATAAGGTAGCACAGTGGCCTTCGGGCTAGAAGCAATTATGAGGACTAGCCAACTGTCACTGTAATAAAAGGTAGGACCCAGGCAGCTTCAATACAATAAAGTATCCAGAAAGAAGAAGGACTAGCAATGAACATAGCTTCTACTCACCTCCTCACCCACAGTCCCAGGAAGTGTTCTCTTCAGTCTTCACCTAGAACTTACCACTATGAGCACAGGGCCTCTCTGACACAAGGGAACCCACTCCCATTCCTGGGAGGTTCTGTCACTACTTAACAGACAGAAATTCTTTCTTTCCGGATATTTTAACAAAATAGTCTACTAAGCCCCAATGTACCTTAAAATCCACCTTGAACAAGTGTCATCTCATAGCCAGGCTTGTTTCATCTCTACTCTCTCACAACACCTACCCCCCAGATATTTTTGTGACATGAGTCCAAGGTATCATCACTTCATTATAAATATTTCGATTTGTGTTCAAAGACCCAGGAATTGGTTTTAGCACTTTTTCCCTGAAAAACATTTTTATCAACGAAGAGGTATCAGGCTCTTTTCACATTTTACATCTCTGAAATTGGGATGAATTTTACAATTGATGGCAAGTAACAGTTAAGTTGACAGTGTTATTTTTCTTTCTTCATACGTAACCTAATCTATCTCAGAAAATGATTTCTTAGAAATGAAGAAATGCAATACTTGAGAAAGGAAATGGACGTACATTTAACATACACACAAATAACACCTAAAACTGTTTTACTGCCTTTTTACACACTTTCCTACATATGTCTATGTGAACAAGAAAGTGACAATGAACTCAAAGTAAATTGAGTACATAAGTTCTGAAAGAGAAAAGTAGATATTTCTGAACACCTTAGGATACAACCTGGAAAGTCTAGAAAAGAGATGAAAAGCACATAAGCATTTTATCCCAACAGGCACAGAAGCATATCTAATATGGAATATGAAGCTTGACATTCTCAAGATGAAGTTGTCTCTCCTTTTGTAACATTTCCATAGTCCAAACCCTCCTTTCTTTATCACCACTCTCATCCTCACTCATCATTTTAGCTTTCAGAAGTTTTTCAAATGGAGGTAACAGAAATGACATGGTGTGGCGAATGTGACAATAGAGGACAGGAGGGTTGTGTGGGGGCCCCAAGGGGATGGGAAAACACATAATTTTGTCAGATGTAGAACAGCTGGTACGTTTATGTGACTGCACTGTTTCTGTATCAGCTAATTTGACAAACACATCTTTTGGACATTTTTAGAGCTGCATAGTAAACAATATTTTTAAAAGTCTGGTGTGATAAGGGATCATGGGGTCTGGGACTAGCTGTGTGACTCTGGGCAATCAGCTGAGGAGTCTCTGAACCTCAGTTTCCTCGTTAAAAAAAAACAAAACAGCAAACTAAAGAATGTGCTCCTTACATTAGACGGTAACCATCAGGCAGGCAGGGATTTTTGACTCTCTTACTGTCAGAGCAGGGTCTGACACACACTAGTTGCTCAACAGGTGCTGACTGACGAGCGAGTGGATGGATGAGTTTTAGTTCCCAAACTTGAGATAAATGCAGGGGAAGAGAGAATTTACTTCTAGAAACTGCAACTGATCCAAGAATGTTCACTAAACAGTGGGTGAACTGAATACTAATGTTTCCCATATACATGATTTACCACTTTTCAAATATATGCAGGTTCTTTTGTGGTTAATAAGAATTTAAAACCATATAGTTAATATTATGTAGCACTGTGTGAAATTCTTCAACAATATGAGCAAACACTCTGTACTACTTAGTTTAACAGATACCCTAAGCACTTTAAATATATTAGCTGATTTACTCTTCACAGCCCCCTATGACGTAGAATCTTTAATCATCCTTAGTTTGCACATGCAGACACTGAGACAGAGAGGTGCAGAGATGGAACTGGCATTCACATCTAAGCAACCCGGATACAAAGTCCCTGCTTTTAGCCACAGAGTTCAATTAATATTGCCAAGGAGTCTTCTTGCTAGCTCGTGTAGTAACTCCTAGACTAAAATGACGTCTGAGATCCTGTCCAGCCCGTATGCTGTGATGCTGTACAGTGAGTCCTGATCCATGTATCTGTGACGTTTAAATAACAGCACAAAGTGCATTCAGAAAATCGTTGGCCATTTCTCCTAAGATCCATGGAGGTGGTGGTATAAATTTTCCTCCATTTAGAGATTAAGAAGCGGTGGCATGCCATGCCCAGAAATTCTGCCAAAAGTCTTGGGGTCAAAGAAATGTGTAGACCTTACTAAAAGGCCGAATCTCATTTTAGCAGCAGCTTCTCTTCCTTCAGGGACAAGTCGGGTTATTTATGCCTCGGTTTAGTCCAGGTCCCTGTGGTCAGAGGCAGAGTGTACTGCCATATGTAGCCCAACAGCTTGCACTGAACCAGCTGAGTGACATTGACTTATGACCTGCCCCCTTGGGACCCTCATTAAGCATAAGTTATGACACCCAAGAGAACCCAGGAGAGAGTCAAGGCTTGGAATTCATTTTATTTTTAGCTTAATGGTTCCCTCTTCTCTCATTTCGGATCAGTCCTTTCTCAATGGCTGCCTCTGAAAGCCAGCCAGCCTCCAGTTGGTTAAACAACATTACTTAGCCTCATTATTGGGAGAAAAATGGGAAAGCCAAAAAATAAAGGAGCACTTTCTCCTTAAGAGAAAAAATATCCTAGGAAGTAATTACTCCATATTCTGAAATGATCCTATTAGGCATTGTCTTTCCATCAAAATTAAAGAGTACAAAAGAACTGGCAGGAGAAGGGAGCTGGTGGAAAAGCATTGTTTCCATTTACCTGCTGGTCAAAAGAAATAATGTGAATGTTCTTATTACTTACTTAGAGGTACAAAAGTAACCATTAATTCTTAACTATAACAAGATTAAGGATCTGTGGATTGTTTCCTTATTTTTTTGTCCTCAACTTGATAGCCTCCTCCATGTTTTGTAGCATTAGATTGAGTTCTTAACATTTTTTTCTTTCTTTTGTGGGGGTGCAGGAGCATCATAGATGCCTTGAGAATCTGAAAAATGCCACAGGGTGCTTACTTGAAGATTTTCCTAAATTGCATAAGTTGTCGAAGGGTTTAGGTATTCTCCTATTCAACTTCTGCTCTACAAGGAGTAGTAGGTAAAATGTGATCAACCATTACCTCGAATAAGAAGTAGGGATTTGCCTTTAAGGAACCTGAGTTGTGTTGTTGGATGCTTCACTGGTTGGTGCCTGACCTTGATTTCTGAGTTCTTATGAACTGTTTCTTGTACTTTCTCTAATTTGTTATCGAGATTTTGTATCATTTTTACTATCATTACTCTAAATTCTTTTTCAGGCATTTTTCCTATTTCCTCCTCATTTATTTGGTCTTGTGGGTTTTTTTCCTGCTCCTTTGCCTGCATGGTGTTTCTTTGTTTCCTCATGGTTGTCCAAGCTTTTGGGGTTGCTTGTCCTGGTGATAGAGGTGTTTATAGAAGACTGTCCAAGCCTCAGACTAATGTCCAAGTATTGGATTAGACGAATATTCAGTCGGCTATGTCAGGTTCTCCGCAGCCCTTTCCGGTGTCCGAGGCCGTCTGCTGGTGTTCAGCTGGTTCTCTGTGGGAATGACTGTGTCCTTCCGTGCATTCCCAATGCATCTGTGGAGAGGGATGCACTCCACGTCTCTCTACTTCGCCGCCATCTTTTTCTCCGGTGCCTGACCTTGAAATGGTGGCCCAGGAATGGGGACTCCACCTTCTCTGGCCTCCTTTTTTCTCATCATCCTGACATTTATGACATAGTTTATAAACAGTTTCTCCCACAGGGTCTCATTGTATCCTTTTGGTCAAGAGGAGTAAGGTTTTTAAATGTGGTAACTGAAATTCAAAGCAGGCAACTGACTTCCTCCAGGTGAGAAAGAGCCTTATTAAGTCCATCACATGCAGCAAGATGTGAATTCCTTAAAGGGACTTTCCACCAAATTCAAAGTCAATGTAGCTCCACCCTTTTTCAGAGAAAAAAAATCTCAAACGAAATATACTATTTATGTGGAACCCCTGTTATTGATTAGTTCTTTCTCACTATGACACCAAAGACTGAACAACTGTAAAAACAAACTGAATGTGTCTGCTACCAAATCCTTATTTAATGTAGTGTTATGAGTGACGATGGGCCACAAAGCAGGAATATATAGAATAAAGAAAGCCAGCATGGGTAGTTTCACGTGGTGAAAAACCTACCAAGTAGAATGGAAACGTGATGTTGAAAAATCAGTGCCTCTTCAGCACCCCTACATTTTCCCTCTCAGGCCCTGAGTCCTGAATGGAGAGGACTAGTGATCACTTGGGCCAAAGAAATGTCTGTGTTTCATCTCTGGAGGCATGAGGACAGAACAGAAACTAGTGCCCACTAGTGTCTGTACAACTCGATTCCCATTCCTCCCTTCCTGCGGAGGCTGCACTTGGACACTTCCCTTCCTGTGATATGTTGCCAGTCTCTCTTCAGAGAGGTGAGGTCAGACTTGATCACTGCTCAGACTCGGGGGGGGAACCGGTGCTAAAGCATCAGGTTTAGGAAAGTAAAACGGGAGCTGGTCTCCTCATTTAAGGGAGTTTGAAACCATGGGCCTCTCATTTCCCTGTTAGAGAAGTTTTAAACTGGATCAGATCTGACAGGGCCCATCTGCCTTCCTCCCTCCTGCTCTCGTTCCTCCTGCTTCCTTCTCCTCACTCTCTCTCTCTCTCTGCAAATTACAGGCAGGGAAACATATTTGTAGATAGTGAAGGATCTGTTGGTCTTCTTATCTATACTGTGACAGGCTAGATCTTCTTGAAGACCAGGACACAGAATTTCCTCATATTGTGATAGACGAGTTTCATTTTACAGATTCAAAGAAATGGATGTTCAATGGGTTAAGCGATGGCCCAAGGCCACAGAGTTATTCTGGGGGCTAGAAGTGTTTCCTAGTGATGCTTTCTCTCAAATCACCAAATTGCCTCCCTAGATATTACTATTTGGAAGAGTGGCTGAGCTGAAGGCAGATATGGGAGTGCGGAAATAAATGAAGAGCACCCCAATGAGAACAAACGGAGGTGATTTATTCAGAGTTTACTATAACAAGGGAGTCAGCCACCATCACATGTATTTCACAGACTCAAAGGCAGGAGGAGTGGGAAAGCTTTATAGCAGAAATGGGGAAGGTGGAAAAAGGTGTGACCTTTCTGGACATTTCTGGCATGTGGAAGCAGGAGGAGGGCTAGCTGGAAGTGGGACATCCTATGTGATCGGTTAGGAGAGCTTTTTTTTTTTTTTTTTTGGCTAATTAACTTCTGAGTGGGAAGCAGGGATTACAAATAGGGAAGCTGACAGTCACTAGCCAAGTCCTGACTCTAAAGGGCTGGCTGCTCAGGGGCTGGCCTCAGAGTTTGGTTGTTACATACAGTCTAGTCGTTGCTGGCTTGTATGTTCAGTCCCTCAGGAGGAACGGCTAAGCAATGCAGCTCTTTTCCCGTCTCCCAGAGGGGATATATTGATATATCTTTGAGTCTTCCTTCTCCTTTACTGTCTGTGTTCCACCGATTGCAAGTTCTCCCCTTGAGAAATCTCTCTGATATTCGTTCTCCTCCCACCAACTTCTTGTTGAGAAGTGCCAAAACTCTGACCTAGCCAGCGTCCTTCCTCCACTCTCCTGATACTTAAGTCCATCAGCAAATTGGCCACTCTTAGGTTAATTATCCCCAAACCAGCTGCTGTTGTGACACCCAGGCCCAAAGCAAATGAAACGACACCTAATATGGCTCCATCCTAACCAGTGAAGATCAATTTTGTGAAGTCTTCAGCCTGACTTTCAAATCCCGTCATGATCTGGCCCACGTTGCCAACCTGGCCTTATTTCCCCCAGCCCTGACTACCACCTTCCCAGCTCTCTAGCGCTATGGGCGGTAACCCACACAAAGAAAGGCCCTGGAATAGGCACCTAATGGGTTATGAACTTGGTCCTCAGTTAAGATACGTGGTTTCCTTATGTTGTATGGTCACAGACTTTACCCTCACACCTGATCACCTGATAGTCACCACACAGAAATATGTCATAAGGTCAGGTCAACTCCAATTTGTCTTTTAGATTTTTGATTTAGAAAGTATTTTATGATTTAGAAATTATTTTTCATATTCATCGTTTCAAATGATTCTCCTAACAAACCTGGGAGGATATTTGATGCAATACTTTATAGATGGGAAAATACATGCTTTCATAAAGTATGTGATTTACCCCAAAGTCATACAGATAGTAGATGGCAAGAATACATAAGTAAACAATATTTTCACAGTCTCTATTCTTAGAACCACGCTCTGAGTATCCATCCACCTGACCGCTTATTGTACACATATTTTCTGACTGCTATAGAATACTTGGGCAATATATAAAAGGGTAAAAATGAAAGAAAAAAATCACCTACAAACACTCCCCTATAGAAAACCAGTGTTAATGTTTCGTATATTTCTTTGTAGTTCTTTCTCTACTATTTTGATATAATTGATCCCAAACTATATATAATCTTTATTACTTTTTGTTAATTAAATATATGACAAAGGCATTTGAATATATGACATAGGCATTTCCCCATGTTTTAAAAATTCATAATAAAAAGATTCATATGAATAATATTAGTATGTGTAATATTTCATCTTTTACACATATAAAATGTAATAAACTAAACCCAATCAACTAAACATTTAGTTTGCTTACAACCTTTCTATTTTTAAATGCTACTATCAACTTTTTTGTCAGGAAAGTATCTTAATCATTCATTCACTGAGAATAGTTCTAAGATTTCTATCATTGAAAGCAATATTGTTTGATATTAGAAAATTATTTTCTAGAGAGATAGCTTTAATTCAAACTATTATCAGCAGCTAATGGGAATAAACACCTCACCTCACTCTCACCAACACTGAATTTGATGTTTTCAAAACCTCACTAAGTTTATGGAGAAAACAGTGTCTTATTTTAACTTGTATTATTATTGTTTACTGCTATTGAGACCATTTTTTTTTTTTTTTTAGATTTTCATTAGCTTTCTATATTTCCTCTCTGGGAAAACTATATGTCTCCTTACCTATTTGGGTAATGGGGTTGTGGCTGTTTGGGGTAGGAGCGTTAAACATTAATTTTAACCCTTTGTGATCTCTTCTGAGGCAACTATGAAGAAGGTATAGAGCACAGTGTACGCCCTACTTCTACAGATTTTGATTTGTTGTTTCCTCAGAAAGCAGCTAAAAAGCCTAGGGGCCACATCTGGTAAAGAAGGGGAGGTTTTTCTCAATAGAACTGGATTGGAAAGTCCCCAGGAACAGGCATTCCATCCTCTTCTTTTATATCCTCAGTGGAGACTAACCCACTCCTGGGCCACAATCAAGTACATATCAAACACTTGACTTCTCAGCATAAGACAAAGAGGGGAACAAGATGGTAAAGTGAAGGTACCTGATTTGCTAGGGGCCACAGAGCGAATCAGGGGTATCCTGTCCCCTTGACTAGCCGCATACCGACCGGACTTCTAAGCTCTATGATCAAGTCTCTTTAGGAAAAGAGTATTAATGCTTCCAAACAGTATTTTGCCAGATTTTCTGGTAGTCTTTCAATTACAAACTTTTCGCGACAAAGCAAATTTTAACATCATTTTATCCATGCTATAATGTGTCTATGTATAATCAGATTAACACAAGTGTGATAACTCTGTTTGGGATCTCTGGTAAATAGTTTTAGAATTGAACAAGTAATAAGTTACTTTAATAGTGATGCATTTGTGAGCTTATATTAGAATATAATTAGATGTTGTTTTTCTTTCTGGTAGGTCATATTCCCATTCCCTCCCCCTCTTCTCCTCCTTTGCCCTCCCCCAATACATACACACATACACTCCCCTAGTAGAGGTCCTACCCACCCCCAAATTTTCAGAATTAGCAAAATTCAGTATGTGTCAGAGTCTGCCTTACCTTTCCACGTCCTCCTCCCTTCACCGGCCTTACAAACCACACTTTTCGTACTGATCACCTGGGAAGGGAACATTTATCAGTGTCTGCTTCCAAGAGAGAACTAGAAGTTGAGAAGCAAATCCTCTTTATCTCTTTTCTTGTAACCCTAACATTGCAGTTGGGTGTCCAGTTTAGGTTTCTCCAAATCACCAGGCTTAGACCCTGTCACACTTACTGGCATTTGAGCCATGCTGTCTGGATTCAAGCATAGGTGATACTATTTTTATTAGTTAATGTCACTATGAGCTCCTACACTTTGAGCACCTTTCTGCCAGAAATCCAGAGTTGGTAGAGAAAATAAAAGGCATCCAGTTAAATTTGAATTTCAGACAAACAACAAAAAATTTTTTAGTGTAAGTATGCCCCAAATGTTGCATGGGACATACTTATAAAAGTTAGTTGTTGTTTATCTGAAATTCAGCTTTAACTGAGTGTATTTTTATTTGCTAAATTTGGCAATCCTACCAAGGAAGCAACACCATCAAGGAACTAACAGCACAGATCAAAGAGTTATTTAGTGTGTCTGCCAAACACAGCAGTGAGAACCACCAAGTGTTACCATCAAAGAAAACAACTGCACTCCAGGAAGCAGGTAGAGCTGCTCAGGACCAGCAAGTGAAGGCAGAAAGCCGGGCAAATTGTAAGACTCAGGATTTTTCCCACTGACATGGAATTATTACAACTAGACAGGTTTTAAAAACTGAATAACTTTTAATAATTTGAGGAGTTTTAACTGTTAGAAATGTCTTTTTAATCCAATAGAAACTAAGAGAAGTAGCACAGATAATAGCACAGTTTCAAAAAACTAAACCTTGCCTACTGTTGTTGCCATAAAGAAACATATGACTTTAGTGAAGACAAACTGCTCCAGCATGAATCAGCTGGAGCCTCGCTGGGAAGGGCTCCATCGGGAACACAGCATCACAGGCCCCGCCACACCTACATACCTAGTCTCTACTCCCGTCCCTCAAAGGTCATCTGAGGACCTCTCAACTTTTCAAAAGCTCTGTTCAAACAGAGCATTGGCGTCTCTGGAATTTAATGAAGATTGTTATCCAAGAACAGAATGTGAAACTATATCAGGTATGATTTAAGCCTGCGAGTAATCAAGATTTAGGTATTTTATTTGGGTTATAGACATAGTTTCCCAGCTTTGAGTACATGGGAAGTTTGAATTTTATGAGCAATGGTGTAGTTGAGGGGGAAGAGGGAAGGCTAAGTCTGGATTAGCTAGCCTAGAATGCCATTTTGCTAGAGAAAAAGCAGCTGCCACTGATGCCTAAAAGATAAATTTTTAAAACTGATTTTTTCCCCCAGTTGTGGGCCTACTGATTTCATTTAGCATGCCCAAGTAAAAGAAGACTTTGGATCTGCCTTACAATTGCATCTCAACAAGGATATTTTTGTTTTTGCATCCCTGGTATCTTCAGCTGGTAAAGAATTATTGGAGTGAATAAGAGAAAGTATGTTGAGAAAAAGATTCTCCAGGCTGAGTCAGAAACTGTCCCTAAATTAATAAATGACTTAATTTTTCAATAATTTGGATTTCTTAGTTGTCAGAAGAGGAAAATACTAACTACTCTATCTCCCACAGAGTTCATGAACTATAGACACAAAAGCACTTTGAAAAATTACGAGCATCATATAAACATAATAAGCATATTTGTACACCTATGTTTATAGCATGATTCACAATAGCCAAAAGGTAGAAACAACTCAAATATCCACCAACTGATGAATGGATAGCCAAAACGTGGCATATACATGCACTTAGATATTATTCAGCCTTAGAAAGGAATAAAATTCTTATACATGCTACAGTATGGATGAAACTTGAAGACATTATGCTAAGCAGAATAAGCCAGTCACAGAAGAACAAACATTATATGATTTCACTTAGATAAGCTACCTAGAATAGTCAAATTCATAGAGACGGAAACAAAACAGCAGTTACCAGGGGCTGGGGGAGGATGGAACAGGGAGTTATTGTTTAGTGGGTACAGAATTTCAGTTTGGGATGATGAAAAGGTTCTGGATGGTGGTGATGGTTGCATAACAATGTGAATATACTTAATGGCACTAAACTGTACACTTAAAAATAGTTAAAATGTTAAATTTTGTGTTTTATATATTTTACCACAATAAGTAATATATACTACTGTGTACACTATAAAATAAAAATATAATTTATAGAATAAAATGATAATTAGAAATGATAATAGATAGATTTACTGATGTAAGTAGTATTGGTAATGAAAATAGCAATAATTTAGGTAGGTTGGAGAAAGCGTTCAGATTGATTGGATTTATATAAAAGGGTAGGCTCAGCTACTTAGATCAAAATATTATGGTATATTTGTGTACATAAGTTGAGGAAGCAAAGTGGCCTTTAGACAATCACATCTAAAAATTTCAAAGCAAATTAAGGACTCTAGAGGAAATTTATATATGTTGAAAATCCTATGTTACAAGTTTAAAAAACTATTTAATTTTCCCCAGAACTTACCCCCAAGCAGTTTAGGAAAAAGCTTTGAATACCTGCATATTTTCTACATGTTGAACTTCAAATCTGCAGCTTCAGAGTCTTTGCTGTTTTGATATCTTCCTGTCCAATATGCTAACACTTACTACTTACCTGTTTCTCTTTCCTGATAATACTGTGAGGTCGGTGAGGACAGAGATCATATGACTTCTTCACCATTTAGGTACACAGTACCTAGCACATGGCCTGGCACTTAGTAGGTGCTCAACATGTATCTGTTGAATGAATGAACAGGTGCATGGGGGTAATGGAATCATATGTTAAGCATATTTTACAGCTAAACAGGCTTTGTGGTACCATCATTCCAGTGGGTGAACATGTCTTAACATATTTACACTGACATCCTCACTAGAGGGCTGCAAGGTTCAGGTTCTCCAGGGAAAGTTCTTGGGACAGAGGATCAGTAAAGGGTTTGTCTGGGCACACCTGCCCCTCTCAGGTAAGCCCCAGGGGTCTCTGGCTGAATGAACCAGGACTTAAAGACCTGGATGTGATTTGCTCATTGAAACCCCGCTGAGAATATAGGTTTCCATAAGAATCTAAATTATTCTGAGGACTCCCTGGGTTATATATCCACAGTGAGATTCTCAGAGCCATTCAGGAAATCCAGGAGAGATCCCAACTTCCATCCCTACTTCAAATTCTCTGGCCTATTATGTCACTCTAGCCCACATCCCCTACTAAAGGGACCACTCAGGTCTAGATGACTGATGTGGTATGGGAGCACAGACCCAGTTAACCAGAACTGATTGTTCAAGAGCAGCTCATAATCTGATATTTTATGGAAATTTTTCAGCTCTTTAAAATTTTTAAAATATTTTTATGAGCTAAGCAAAACAAATCTGTAAGTCATCCCCGAGTTTACCTGAATATATGGAAAAGCTTCCCAGACTTTCAGATATTTTTTAGATTGATCTTCCCTTTTTTCCTTCCATTCTTCTTTTCTAACATTTTTTATCTTCCATTCTCCCTCTACTCTTCCTCCCTCTCATCTCTCTCCCTTCCTTTCCCTTCCCTCTTCCTTCCTTCCTTCCTTCCCTCCTTCCTTCCCTCCTTCCATAATATTTATTGAGCAGCTACTATTTCCAGGGACTATTTTTAGCACTGAATATAGAGCAGGGAGAAAGCAGACTATATAAAATCAGAATTTAGATTATGGTTGGGCAGGAGGGAAGGTAGGCAGTAAATAAATAATTAGAGTACATGGTGATAACTGCTATGGAGAAAAGTAAAGCAGGAAAGTGGGAAGGAGTGGGGGAAGGTGTTGCACATTTAAATAGAGCAATAGGGAGAACAGTAGGTGCAAAGGCAGGACCCGAGTGCGACTGCTTGGACCAAGAGCAGATGGCATCACTAACTTGCTTAAATTCTTCTGCACTAAAAACCTCTGCTTCTAGTAAGTTGCCCACTTTCAAGCATTATCACTGTAAGTCTCTCTGGGAGCCCAGCAGCAGCACGTCCCTCAGGACTTGAAACCTGAGCTCTGCATGGCAGCAGTCTCAGGCACCAACTCCGGATCTTCCTTCTGGCTGTTGCTATACTCTGCTCATATGGAGATTTACCAACAATTTACATTTGTTAATTCACTCATTTATTCATTTGTGAAATATCTACTATGTGCCACTGTATATAATGCTGGGGAATCAAAGATGAAAAATCACAGCTGATGCTGTTCACAGGGCTTGCATCTAATCCTAAGAAGCAAATACAAACATAAATAGATGAAATAAAGGGTCTCTTTCTCTCCACACACACACACACACACACACACACATACAAGAAGATCGCTCCTACCTGGGGAAATCAGGCCTGGAAGGGGGCTGGGAGGAGAGAAATAAGAATATCTTAATTTGAAAGCACAGCAGTGACTAATAAAGTCTCTTTATTACAGACTTGTATGTCATTAAATGTTGACTGTAATATATTAACTTCCTCGGCTGATGTATTAGAGACAGTCATAGAAAAATACCATCAATTCTTGCCAATAAACATATTTCTCCTCTGAAGGAACTATCCATTGCTGCAGGTCTGATTTCAGCTGCATAATACTTAGGCAGAATTTTAGCTCATGCAATTCAAAAGAAAAGTTTATTAAGGTTTATTAGTGTTGTTTATGCCCACTTGCTATAAAATAGCATTTAAATTTGAGTTAAGCTCTCACTAATAATTATATTCTGAGTTTGGAAAGACATTAGGGATTAGGTCTGCTTGTCCTATTCACGTTAATTATAAGAAAGAATTCCTATTATTAACTTGTATTCCTAAAGCATTCAGAATTGTAAAATGCCATGCTCTTATTTTGTGTGCCTATTTCTCAGCATGTGTCCAGGGGGCTTGAGACAGGGCAAGCAGCCCCTTTCACAAAGAGAGAAATGAGCCCCTCCATGAGGTGTGGCTTGTCAAGGGCCACAGGACCTGGCATCAGAGAGGCAAAATAAGTAGCCACAGTCTGATTCCCGAGTATTATTCTTTTGATTAAAGCCTCCAGTTCAATCAGCTACAGAAGATTTAGAGGTATGCAAAAATCAGGCAGAAGTATTTCCAAAACTTTCTACATCTAACTAATCAAGGTAAAATCACGAATTAACCTAACAGCTTTTGCGCCGTGGGCAAAATACTTCTCAGATATTTACCTGTTTTAATTTTCAGCAAATTATATTTCAACCCTCTTTCTTTATGTTACTCAGAGTTTTGGAGATATAATTCACGTAGCATAAACTTTACCCTTTTAAGGTGTACAATTCAGTGGTTGCAGTATACTGCCAACACTGTTAAGTCATCACCACTAATTCCAGAGCATTTTCACCACTCCCAAAAGAAACCTATACCCTTTAGCAGGCATTCTCCATTCCCCCCTTTCCCAACTGGCAACCACTAATTTACCTTTTGTGTCCATGGAATTGCCTAGTCTGGACACTTAATATAAATGGAATCATATGATATACAATCTTTGTGTCTGGCTTCTTTCACATAGCATAATGTTTCCAAGTTTCATCTGTGCAGTAGTTCATAGCAGTACTTCATTCCACTGTTATAGTTGAATAATAATTCCATTGTATGGATATAGATCACTTTTTTATCAATTTCATCAGCTAAAGAGCATTTAAATTGCTTCTACTTTTTTTTATCATTATGAACATTCATGTACACATTTTTGCATGGACATATGTTTTCATTTCTCTTGTTTATATACTCAGGAATGGAATCGGTGGGTCATTTGACAACTCTGCCAAACTGTTTTTCCAAAGGGATTGCACCACTTTACAATCCTACCAACTATGTATGAGAGTTCCAAATCCTCTGTGTCCTGATCAACACTTGTTATTGCCTGTCTTTTTATTACAGCCATTTTAGTGTATTTGAAGTAGTATCTCATTGTGGCTTCGATTTGCATTTCCCTAATGACTAATGAGGTTGCACATCTTTTCATGTACCTGTTGGTCATTTGTGTGTCTTCTTTGGGGAATGTATTCAAATCCTTTGCCCATTTTTACATTGGCTTATTTACCTTTTTATTGCTGAGTTTTAAAGTTCTTTGTATATTCAGAATGCTAATCCCTTATCAGATATGATTTGCAAATATTTTCCTCAATTTTGTGGTTTATCTTTTCCCTTTCTTGATAGTGGCCTTTGAGCACAAAAATTTTTTAATTTTGATGAAGTTCACTTTACCTGTTTTTTGTTTTGCTACTTGTACTTTTGGTGTCCCATCTAAAAATTCAATGCTGAATCCAGGAACAAAGATTTCTTCCTATTTTTTTTTTCCCAAAAGTTTTACAGTTTTACATTTAGATGTTTGATCTATTTTGAGTCAATTTTTGTATATGATATAAAACAGGTGTCCAACTTCATTCCTTTGCATGTGTGTACCCAGTTGTCCCAGAGCCATTTATTGAAAAGACTATTCTTTCCCCATGGAATAGTCTTGGCACCCCTGTCGAAAACCAGTTCAGCATAGATGCATGGGTAATTTCTGGACTCAATTTCTATTCCATTGGTCTATATGTCTATCCTTATTCCAATAACACGCTGCTTTTGTTACTATAGGTTTGTAATAAGTTTTGAAATCAGTAAGTTTGAGTCCTGTAACATTATTCTTCTTCCTCAAGTTTGTTTTGGCTATTCTGGATCACTTGCATTTCCCTATGAATTTTAGTGTCAGCCTGACAATTTCTGCAGAATAAGGCAGCTTAGATTTTGATAGATATTACACTGAATCTGTAGATTAATTTCAGGAGCATTGCCATTTTAATGATATTAAGTCTTCCAGTCCATTCTAGAATACAGGGTGTCTCTTAGGTCTTCTTTAACTTCAGTGCTGTTTTATAGTTTTCAGCATAGTACCTGTCTTGCATTAGTTTTGTTGAATTTATTCTTAAGTACTTAATTCTTTTTAATGTCCTAAATTAAAGATATAACCAGTAGTATATATTTTTTTAAAAAGCTGCTATTGCTTATTAGATACCAGATATTGTATTTGGTACTCAAATGGCAGGGAATAATTTCTGGGGACCAAGAGAAAAAGGAATATGAAACTTCCCTGGCAAAGGGTTTGGAAGCAATTAAAAATATTATGCTAAGAATAAAACTTCAGACAAGCTATATTTCATAATGACTATTCTTGTTTTTATCAATTAGGAGGATTTTTAAAAAAATTTTTACTACTTCTGATTAAGTATTTTCAAGTCAGTCACTTAACGGCAGTTGAATGTGTTAGCTTCACTTTCTATTTGGATGAGACATTTCATTTGTTACTTCTTTGACTATCAAAGCCAATCATTTATTTATTTGAAAGCTAAATTGTCAAACCATCATCTGTATTTTAAAGTGTCTTGAGATCTTTTGAGGAAAAGTGATGGATGGATGGATGGATGGATGGGTGGATGGATGGATGGATGGGTGGATGGATGGATAGGAAGAGATACTCATTAAACCAGTATTTATTTTTGAACCTATTATGTGTCAGGCTCTAGCTTAAGGCTGAGGATGGCAAAATGAACAAATGCTGACAAGATCCTTTCTGCTATTTAAATTCTGGTGTAGCCAGAGAACAGCAAACAAGTCAATTATAAACACAGTAATTACAGATTGTCTTAAGTGTGTCTAAGGAAATGCACAAGATGACACGATGGAAAGTAACTGAGTGAGGCAGGGTGGGGTGGGGTAATTAAACTGCCAGAAGAGGCCCCTTGAGGAGGTCCTATTCGAGCTTAGACCTGATACTATTCTACCTGAAAGATCATGAGAAGCAGAGAGTCACAAAGAGTCAAAAGAAGTGCAGTTCAGATTGAGAAAACAATAACTAGGTAGGTCTTTCTACATGCAGCATAATTGTAATAAATGTGTAAAGGAGACTGGGCCAAAACCCCAAAACAAACAAAGTACAATAACTAGAATTTTGCTAATTATCTAGAATCTAGATTACCTGGGTTTGGGTAATTTGGTCAGATTAAGTCCAAGTCTCATTCCAATAACAAAATGAAAACTATTGCTATGAGAAGACAAACTGCTCACTAACCAACTATGATTTGGGGCAAGCTGCTTCTTCTCTAGGTCTTAGTTTTCTTACCTATACACTGAAGAGACTGCACTAGTTGCTTTCAGGAGTTTTTATACCTCTAAGGTCCTCCTTAATATACAGAGGGGGAACGCACAGAGGCCCAGGCAAGGAGGAAAGTGAAGGAACTAACTTTTATTTAGGGGTTAGGGACTACTGTATGGGAAACTCTTTTGTCAGCATGTCCTATTTAACCCTCCCAATGTTCTGGACTAAACAGTAGCCTTCCTGTATTACAAATGGGAAATGAAAGCACACGGAAGTTAAGTAACTTCTCAAGTCTGCCTAGAGGATAAGTAGCGGAGCTGAGATTTGCCCCTAGAGCTGATGACATTACAATTCAAACTGAAGAAGGTAAGAGCATGGACCCTGGAGTCTAAAAGTCCTGGATTCAAATCTTCTCATCAGCTAATGAGCCTGGGCACATCACTTAACTACTCTGACACTCAGTTTTTTGCATTTGAAAATAAAGGTAATATCATCTACCAAATGGGGTGTTGTAAAGATTAAAATAAAACTTGGTTTATAAAGTACTCTGTCAGCTTCTTGCACAGAGTAAGCCTTTAGTAAATAGCAGATGTTTTAATTTTATTTCCCTAAGGTTGCACAGCAGATGGAACCAGACCTTAAGTCTTCAACATCCCAGAACAGTCCTCTTATCATTGCCCCATATGAGATTACACTGTATTTTAAAAATGAATATATTCACTGAGTACCTGATGAAACATACAATAAAATGAAAATAATTAAGAATGAAAATAATGAAAGAAAGCTTCAGGTTATTTTCCATATATGACAGAAAAGGCTATTGGATACACTATTCTGCCAAACACTAAGGCTGAATTCTATGGGACCAAAACCTTTGCTAGATCTTTCCCATTTATAGCATCTTGAATTAAAAAAATCACATCATGAGACAGGGGTTCAATAATCTACAGATAGCTATCTCAGACTTGTGGCTCAAGGTCCTTCAAGATAGTTTCCAGCTAATAGGACTGTCGTTAGTATTTAAAGAAAAAACAGGGTTTGGTTAAGTATGTAAATAATTTGATCAATACATAGAGAACCAAACTACAGAAAATGATTCAGGTCAAATAACTTCTTGGGGCAGGAAGAGCAGAGGAGGGAGGGGGCTGCTGAAGGACCTCTGTTGGTCTGAACCGCTAGATTCTCCCCATGGACCGTGTGGAGCAAGTATAACTGGAACAGGTACACGATGGGAGCTCTTTGCTAACTGTAAATACTGAATATATTCTTTCTCCAAACAAAGTAAATCTTGGGAATTACTAGGATGACTGAGGTAAATATTTTTTGAGATAATTTTTTTTGAGTCTCATGAGGTGTGGATGAAAAGAAAAACATATTTTGAATTTCTGTGTGATCCCACCTTCTTCCAAGGAGAGCAAATCCCTTTGCATTCTTCTAAGGGCAGATATAAGCCAGACCCCTTTCAACGATGTACATCAGAGTTACAGAGAAACTCTTTCAACATCAGTAAAATGCAGATGTATTTTAAATTAATTTTTGGAACTAGTGAAAGCCTCTTACTTCAAGGGACATTTTACTCCGAATTTTTTCATTTTATATTTTAGGTGTGTTGTATACTTCTCTATATAATTATTAAATGCAAATGAGAACCTGCTTGTGTATGAAGAATTTTCGTACCATTAAATTTCACCACTGAATTTGTTATTTGCCAAAGAAATTATTACTTTTTCAAAGTTTTATTTAAAAGCCAACAAATAAAAAGTTGTATTTGATGATACTTTTTACTTTTTAAAAGCACTTGCATTTAACAATTAATTGTCTCCAGTTCTGTGAGAAAGTAATATATTTCAATATCCTTCCCTACCCAACCCCTGCCCTTGCCCTTTGGCTGGAATTTTGGGCCATTTACAGTTGATCTAAATTAAATTTTTTTAATTGAACTTGAATATGACTTCAGTGGTGCAAATGATGGCCTGGATGCCTGTGTCTAACTCCTTTTGCAAAAGCAAAATCTTTTGCATAACACAAACTAAGATAAGCACTAACATTTTGGTCCCCAGAGACATTCTGCCTGATTTTCTCATCAGCCAAGTCCTCCAGAGCCAATGCAGGTGCCGAGAAGCTCATAGCCAAGATGTGTGGGAGTTTGAAGGATTCTTGGGCAGAACTTTCTAGAGTCCTTGGATTTCTTTATATTGAATCCATGAATGCTTAACATACTCTTCTCATATACGCTGGATGCTGGGGCAGAATATTAGCCCTACAAGGAGGCCACTGGCAGAAAGACGTGAGAAAAAGAACAACATGGCATTTATTTCACTATGCTGCATTTTGAGATTTTACATGAGTAGCACAGAGATCATTCTTCTCAGTCAAGGAGGAAAATCAGTTGGATAAAGACTGGCTGCATTCCACTGTAGCTCTTCAATGAGAAAGAACAGGACTGTGCACCAGGGACATAATTTCTGTTTGAAAAGTCAGCACGTGAGGTCTTAGTCTTGCAGCTGGACTTAACTGGCTAAGCCAGTTCTACATTGGCTTTGATAAACTTCTTATCCACTTAAAAAGTTATTCTCATCTCTTTGACAACAGCTAGTGTCAGTTATTGCTCACGTGTGTTTGCTGTGTAACATCCTCCGGCTGGAAACATCATAGAATTCTCAATTAGTTACAATAACTTGTGGAAGGGGAAGAAAAGGGAAAAACCCTCTGTGATGTCGCCACTGACACATGCAAGTAAGATCCGTCCTAGCTGACACCCTGTCTCAAAAAAGTCTACCCGCCCCCCCTCAGGCATTCCTGTTGGCAAACTTTTTCACATACCAAACACAGCTCAGAGAGCAAGCACTGCCATGGACCGAAATGCCACTTGCCTCCAGCTCTAGGAGGTAGAGCTCCTGCTCTCCACATCGCTTAGCAACAAAATGTTTTTTCACGATAACCATCTCCCAAGGAGACAACCATCCCAGACTGAGGCTTCTCCAGTTCTGCTCTTGGTTGGTGATGTTAATGGGCCATCCCACTTCCTACTGCACAGTGTGTTAAAAGACTTCCTGCTCACAGAGAGGAAAGGGGCACATCCCTGCACCCATGATCTATTTCTTTGTAACAAAACACTCCACAACTTGGCAGCTTAAACAAGCTATTTATTTGCTAACAATTCTGTAGGTCAGCAATTGGGCGGATGCTTGACCCAAGGTCAGCTGGGTGTTCCTTCTGCTGCTTGGTCTGGCCCAGGGTCACCTATACATACGTTCACCTGGCAGCACGGCTGGATGTGGGTTGCCCAAGATGGTCTCACTGCCCGGCAGCTAGTACTGGCTGTCAGCGAGGCCTCTCCCTCCCTGGGGTCCCTCGTCCTCAAGGAGGTTAATCACACATGGAAAGTCTCAGGGCAGCGAAGGGGAAGAAAGTGGATGGTGCAAGGCCTCTTGAAGCAGAGGCTGGCAGATCATAACACTTTGCTTCTGCCATATTCTATTGGTCAATACAAGTCTTGATGCCAGCCAAGAGGCAATAGGAAGGATAAATAAACTTCACCCCTTGATGGAGGAAATGGCAAGGTCACACTGCAAAGGATTTTTGCGTCCATCTTTGCAAGCAATGTACCGCCAGAGGCTAGCAACAAAGAATTTGCAATAAAGCCATGGCAAGATTCCCTCCAGAAAGAAAACTGCCATGTGTTTCAATTCACTGTTTCTGACTTAAGGGTTTTGTTCTCTAATATTGCAAATGCAAATCTATCACATGCATATTGTTACAGTGCAGCCATCTGAACATTTCAGTGCCCTTATTTCTAGAAAAGCCCATATTTAAGTTGCTATGCGCAGGAAAGAGACTATTGTACCTTCTCTAAAATAATTTGATTCTCAGTCGCTCAGGCAGTTTCACAGACACTACCAGTGCCTGAAAATAACCTTTGGGTCAGAAAATAACTGTTACCCCTCTTATTTCTTTGGGAGATATTTTTTAAAGTCTGCCTCAGAAACAGCTCAGGTACCTGGGTAGGGAAGTCCCCAGAGTTCTGGCTGCTTCTATGAACTCTAAGTGTGGTAGAGAATGACTGTCCTCAGATCTGTCCTGAGAGATTCCCTGCGAGGGAGCAGAGTGTTCCAGGAGGCACACTCATTGTTTTGGAATGGAGACCTGTCAAAGTGGCCTCAAGTAGTTGCTGGAGGGATTTTGTGTTGTTTTGTTTTGTTTTGTCGATTATCAGCTTGGGATGGCAGAATGGCTGGAACTGGGAAGCTATGAGCAGCCAGCTGGAGGAACTGACTTTCCCCCTCTTTTATGGCCTAACAGTTTCTCATTTTCTCTTCCCCGTTCTCTCTCTCTCTCATATTATCTCTGTTTTTCTCTGTCTACTCTCTACCATCAGGCTTCTCAGACCCACTTGAGGGTAATCATTTTGTGCACCCACACGGGGCATTATTCACATTATAGCCCATGTGACGGGACCACCGAGGGGCAGGGACTTCGCTCCTTATCATACTTTCCCTCACTCATAGGAATTGACATTTATTGAGCACTTACTATGCACCAGGCATGGTACTAAATGCTTTACAACAGTCATCTGATTTAATGCCCACAGCAACTCAGTGGCACACAGTATTACTTTTCCCATTTCATAGCTGAAGAAATTGGGGCTACAAACATATTGATCTTACCTTAGATTGTCATACATCTAGGAAATAGCTACACTGGGACCAAATCCAGTATTGTGTCCCTCCAAAGCTCATGCTTTTAACCACCTTCAGCCCTCCTCCAGAACCTTGTTTTGTACACAGGTGGTCCATCATTGTCCCTCTAGTTTCTCGACCTTATAGGTTCAGGTCCCACCATTATGTAAAAGGTTACTGATGATTAATTTTTCTGTTTATTAATTTCCTTATTTAGAATTTTAGCTAAAGCCTCAACCGTAAAGCTAGCAGGTACTAAGAATCCCTGATCTTTAGAGAGAATGTAGAAGAGCAGTCAGACATATGGGCCCTCCAGCCCTTAATAAGAGATGGACGAAGTGGTCTTTTGACCCTGACTCCCCACCCCCCACCCCCACCTCACCAGCCTCTCTAAATAGAAGATCAGAATGTATTGGGGTGGTGGGGTAGGGATTTCATTGATGGAAAGGGTAGTTTGAATTAGGAACATTGCTGCAGAAGTGTAGGAAAGTGTATAGTAAGAGCTGCTCAGCCCCACCTTAAATCAAGTTTAAGAGGCTCCAAGAAAAACTGAAGATTCCTGCCCCCAAGAGAGACTGGCATCTCCCTCCCCAGCTGGAAGTCACTGAACCACAGAATCAAAGGCCCGTGACAGCTCAGGGACCGAGGTGCTGTGCAGCAGAGAGTTCTTGAGAAAGCTCAGTGTGAGTCCCAGAGGGTTTGGGCATTCGAGCACATGGGGCCTGGTGGACGCTTCTGGCCTGGAGATTGCTTAAGGCAAAGCCTGACTACAAACGCCGGAGAGCGCAGGCGGGCAGGGAGGCAGCCCCAGAACAGCCTGCACCCCAGCCGAGTGGCAGGGCAGGGAACTGAGACCCCCCCTCCGCCCTCCAGTATGCACTGTGTGTACTGCAGCAGGAACAGGCAGCTCCCTAGTGCTGTCTGAAAGTTCTACCCCCCGGATTCCTACCTGTGGGGAGGACCTAGAAATGGGAAGCTGTGGGGCTGACAGCCACTTGGGGGCTGGGTGTTGAGAGGTGTTTCAGGACGCGCATTGCCTAGGACAGGGCACGGAGCCCTGTGAAGAACCCACGCACATGCCCTTTGGGGGAAGGAGCATCAGAGAAGAGCTGTACAGATGATGTTAATAACCAAATTACAGCAGCGCCCATCACGTGAGAGATGTTTGCTCTTCCCCTCTGGCACTGCTCTGAGGTCCCCGACACACCAGGAATGGAAGAGAGACAGAGAAGGAAACGTAAAGGGCAGCAGTGAGTGAAAACAAGGACCAGGCTTCTCTTCTCCTCGTGGAGCCTCCGCTTGGAGTTGGTCCCCAGCTGGGGTTTGAGGGGTGGGTGACGGCTTTGAATTAGGTGTGAGGGTGAAATTTTAAACTTGAACTGTGTTGCCCTTCTTAATAAAGTGAATCATAATTTCTAAGATAAGGAAATAAGGCCATCTTTTTAATAACTGAAAGGGAGTTAGACACCTGTGGTGTCTGACTGAGGTATCACCCAGAGACACAGACAGGAAATCCAAAGGAAGATATCTGAAGGTGCTGGTTAGAGAAAAAATAATAAAGTGAGAAAAAATAATAAAGTGAGAAAAAATAATAAAGCTATTTCCTTTCTTGTATGTCATGAATAAACAGATTTCAAGTATCTATTTCTCAATTCTCATTCCTCAAAGAGAATCCTGATTGTTAGGCCTGCCTCTATTGTGGGCCACATTGTAAGTTTCTAGCCAGAGCATGGGTTGGCTGCTCGTGCCAGGGTCCCAGCTCTCGTCCAGCCAGCTGTGTCCAGGGCAGATGGAACTGAGGATAAGGCCCGAAGGACTTCTCTTCAGCAGCTATAGTGGGCAGGAGACTTCCCCTGTGGAGGTTTTAGGCAGAGAGGGAAATAATCAGCATTCTTTGCAGCTCTGAGGACTGCTTAGAGGCATCTGTAAAAGGACCAGCCTTCCTGACCTGGGCTCAGAGCCAGACGAAGAAGATGCTCAGCTTTTCCTAAACATCCTTCGTGTGTGTGTGTGTGTGTGTGTGTGTGTGGGTGGGTGGGTGGGTGTGTATGCACTATTTAAAGTACCCAAGTTAATTTACTGGAATTCAAGAGAATCTCAAGGAACAAGCAGTATATTTGTATAGAAACACTCGTGCATCAATAGTAATAAAGTCAGAGGTCTTTCCTTCCTAAGGCGGCTTAAAATAGGAATCCATCTCTTCCAGGCCCTGGGCTCAGGGTAATTGCTTAATAAATGTTTATTCTTTTCAATAACTCTGTCCTTGTGTGTGAGTTCACCCTGACCTCTTGCCTCAGTCCCAATCTGATCTTCCTTGATCTCAGCTTTATTTGTTCTTAAGCAAGTAGGGAGCTTATGGTTGTTTGCTTGTTCCCAGAGTTCTTGGCCACTTTGTAGTATCTAGAGGATCCCACAGCCCCCGCTGTCATGCAGCCTTTGAGGAAACACAGAGCAGTTGACAGAGCAGGGGCTCTGGTGTCAGCCAGATGTCACCAAGTCCCATCTGTGCCATTTAATGGCTGTGTGACTCAGGGCAGGTTCCTTAAAGTCTCTGAGCTTCCATTAATTAACTTGTAAATGGAGCTCTCAGCAGTCGCCTCAGAGTTGTTCCAAGGCTTAAAAAAAATAGAGTTCCTGTGGAGTGCCTGGCACACAGGGAGGGCACAGTTCTTTCAGTACCTGCCAGAGCAGCCACCTGCCTGCTCCCACCCATCACTCTTTCCCTGGCAGGGGCTCCTTCCAGGCCCCCAGACCTGTACTCAGATCCTCTCTATTTTTCTTTAAATGTCTCTATTATCTTTCTCAAATTGCCTGCTGTACACAGCCTTCTCCCTGCATTGCTAATCCAAACCTCCTTCCTCTGGATGTTTTCTAAATCCAGGTGTTTATTTCTTAGGCTTTAACTTTATTCACAACTCAACTCCCAAGGCTGACTCTCCAGATTGTTATCCTTCTCTCTTGCATAACCATAAAAAATGAAGACTCAATAACCCTCATTAATTCATGAATTCAGTCATTCATTCAACTACCCTCCTGTGAGTACTCTGCATTGATACCAACTTTTTCAGTTGGATCATGAAAAAGGAAAGAATGGAAGACAGAAAAATGAAAAGACAACTTACTATCTTCTAAGAGCCTAGAGTCTAGCAGGAACAATGCATTGTTGGGTGACAGTCTTATCTGTTATTGTCATGTGATTGTTCATCTTGAAATTAATTCTTAAAGTTGGTATGTCTTTTTCCTTTTCACATTAGCATAACAAACATGTCACAATCTTGTTTATTTCTGTTCTGGCAGTTTTGCTGGGTCAAGGGGAGGTTTTTGCTACGGAAAGTTACAAGGTTGAACCACTCATTAAATTTTGTTAAATTTGGTTTCCTGATCTCTACAAATGGGAATAATAATCGGTATCTCACAGGCTTTTTCTGAAAATCAAAAGAGAGAAAACAAACACTCAGCATCATTCCAAGAATACAGTAGGCACTCAATAAAGTTTGTGTCTCTCCCTGCTTTCCTCAATTAGCAAAGGGAAAAAAAGAAAAACAGCTCCCTTTCTCCATCTACCATCAGAAAGCCAAGAAGTGTGTGCTTCCCATTCTTCTCTTCTTGATGTGAGATTGGGGTCAGTCCCAACCAGGACACTGATACGCTGACCTCTTTCCATTGTCTCAAGAACCTTCCTCAAATCAAATTTTGAGCATGACATTTACAAGCCTGTATGGAACTAAGAATCTGCTGTCTGAAGGGTGTCACAAGTAATTGTCAAAAGGAGATTTATTTGACAAATAACAAAG
Organism: Hippopotamus amphibius kiboko; assembly: GCF_030028045.1. Taxonomy (NCBI): domain Eukaryota; kingdom Metazoa; phylum Chordata; class Mammalia; order Artiodactyla; family Hippopotamidae; genus Hippopotamus; species Hippopotamus amphibius. The sequence continues at coordinate 70,598,549 of NC_080199.1, forward strand.
TCATATGCAAATCCATCATTAAATGGCAAAGACTCCAGGTCTCCTGTGCTTAGTTCGAGAAGGAAGGGTAGTCTGTTTCCAGTGAAACATTAAATAGATCTGCCAGGTTGGAGCCTGAGTGAAGGGGGAAAGCACTACTGTCAATGCTGTTTTCCCTCCTAGATTCATAATACACTAACACTCTCATTTCCATGGACTATTAGAAGGCAATTTATATTCTAATTACAGGCTATTTGAATATTGCATTTATATTCTAATTACAGGCTTTTTTTTTTTTTTTTTTTTGAAAGCTCATTCATTTTCAAGAGGGGACTGTCGTTTAAGAAGAAAGAAATGGGCAGCAGTCAGGACCTCTAGGCAAAACAGGCCCCAGCATGTAGAGATCAAAATGAGAAGTGGTGCCTAAGAAACAAACCACTGACCCCTGTGGGCCTGTTAGGGAAAAACTAGGTAGAAGCACAAAGAAAGAGGCATCTCTCACTGTAACTAAAAACAGCAACTCATGGTACATTGTACACAGCTTTAGGAAACCAGCCGCACAATCCATCTTCCATCCTTGAACTCCTTCCTCCAGGCAAGGCCCCCAAATGACTTTTTTGGACTAAAGATAATACTCAGATAGAAAAAAATTAAACACATGGAAAATTTCCTTTGTCTTAGGGAAAAAGATTTTTGGATCTATAGCTGGACTAACTGCATTTTCATAGTGTGTGTTGATCCTCTACACAGGAGCCCCATATATGACGTTAGAATTTTTTTTAAAGAAGTTCAGTACAGTACTGGACTCAATAAATATAAACTGTACCATTCTCTAAAATTATGTACACGCTTCTTTGACTTTATCTGGGGAATTTTTTCTTAGCCTCCTCACTTTCCCCATCTCTTATCTCTGTCCCCCAGGAATACAATGAAAATCAAACAAAAGAAAAACACTGGATAACGATTGAGAAACCCATGTGAGAAACCTGGCTTTGCCACTGATGACCTGGGTGACCCTAGGCAAATTCCTCTGGGAGGTTTCCTCTGACCTGTTGCTTTATCTAGAGAGAATGGATCACTCCCTTCCTTCTGTTGCCATCATGGCCATGTGTGGAGACTTTTGCTATGTTGCCATGACTTGCTTACATGTCTGGTTTCTCTACCAATCATGAGTTCCTTGAAAACAGAAACCTTATTTTCCTATTAGAGAGTGAACTTTGTGAGAGCAAAGACCATGGCTGTTCTTGGGTACCTTTGAATCCCTCATCTCCAGCACAGCCCTGGCGCATAGCTGACTTTCGAGGCCTTGAAACTGCTTCCCCCTCAGCGCAACACGGTCTTTACCCAAGTATTCCCGTGACTCATCTCCACCCTAGAGCCTCTTCAGTGAGGCTTCTCTGACCACCTACCCTAAGTGGCCTCCTCCCAGTTACCCTCACCTCTCCATCACGTCGCCTTTTTTACCTGCTTGCAGCATTTGTCATCATCTGGCATTGTCTATCTGATCACCTGTTTCTTGTTTACCTTCTTTTCCCCTTAGATCAGAAACCACGTGAGGACAGGGAGATTATCAGTTTCGTTCATTACTTTATCTCCAGCATTTAGAAAAATGTCTGGTTCACAAATATTTGCTGGGTGAATGAATCTGACTGACTAAAGGCTCAGGTAGTTCATCCATCCATCTATGATCTCTGAGATTAGGAAAAGGAAAAGTGGTTCCCTTTCACAGAATACTTGGGAACACCCAACCTCCCCAAATGTCTAAAGATAAATGCCTTCAGAGGGTCAATAATGACTTCCTGCAATGCTTTGCCCTGCAGGAAACACTCTGTATGGCGTGCACTTACTGCCAATGTCCTCATCATTCAGTTGACCATGGTTGCGCTTCTGTACTTCAGTCTTACATTTTAGAAATGCAACAAGTACTTATCAGAAATTTATCTGCATGTCAGAATTGTACATTATTATTATTATTATCATCCTTATTATCTATCTCATCATCCCTACTGTTCTACCCTTGCCTGATTTTTTGAGAGAGTAATGTTATAGGAGGACATTGAGATACAGAGTCAGTGGTCACAATACAATCAAGTTGGATAGAATCTATGATTGGAACTATTAGGGAAATGTCAGTCTAATATAATTTCTGTAGATCTGAATTATTTCTTATCCTATTATTTCAAACAACTGAGTTGCCACTATATTTCAGAAAGCAAAGCCTATCTGTGTATACAGTATTTCCAAATTTACTGTTCTAAAAATCTTGGCAGAGATAACCAGCGCCATTTATCTCACACTGGGATTCCAGATCAAGAGTTTAAAACAGGGTAACATATACAAGTAAGAAGCAACAAAGATTTATTCAACACAGGAGAACCTGTTAAAAGAACCTGACAAGAGGAAGTACGGAAAGAACTCATTAGACGCCTCCAAAAGATTAGCTAAAGAAAATGAATAAATAAAAACACAATTTGGTTAAAAGTTGAAAATTGACAACCTTGGATGTAAAAAATAAAATAAAATAAAAGACAGTACTAGCACTATGACTGAAGCAAATCAAATTCCTGTTTAAAGGAATCTGGAAAACTGAGCCCAGGACCTGATGTTTCAAGAATATTACTTTTTTGCCTGTTAAAAAAATGGACTCTGCAAGAATCAAAATTCAAAACTCAGACCCCTCTTCTTTAGATTTCATGTAAATCTTATGTAGCAAAATAATTCAAATCAGTTTAACTCATGTTTTTAAATTACTTCCTGGAAGCAAATTATCTGGGTTGTAGCTTCCTTGAATTCCTTTCCATGTGATCAAATGTGTGTGTTGATTAGCAACTGTCTTTTGGTCTTTGGCAGTCATTGTCAAAGCCCCTGAATGAGCTGCAAAGTAATAAGCATTATCTGCTAAGAAGCTTGGTGGGAAACGTCATGCAAGTTGATTCAGCATACATTGGTGAGACCTTGCAATGGGTTTCTAATGAGCAAGAAAGCAAGCTGAATGATATTTACAGCCCAGGCCTTCCAGTCAGCATCTTCTAGTCAGTAGCTTGTTAAAATGTGCCTTTTGGATATTTACCCTTCTAGGGCCAAGTTTTGCCCTCATCGACAAGCTAAGCCAGAAGATACTGCTTTGAGGACGTGGATCATGAAAATGACCCCTTCACCCTCTAAAACCTGAATAAATTCTGCTTCCTGTGACCCAGGGGTGGAGGCCTCTGCCTTTCCCTGAGGTTACCCTGCTTCGTTTAATGGCACAGGTTAAGAACACAAGCTCTGAAGTCCTGCTCTCCATTCAAAGCAACACTATTACTTAGTGTGACAAGACCTTGATTAGTTACTTAACTTCTCTGTGTCAGGTTCCGTTCTTAACAGATGAAAACAGTACCTACCACAAAGTTTTGCTGTGGGGCATAAACGTACAGGCTGTATGGAAAGACATACAGCAGAGCAGAACACAGACCAGAGAGCCACACTGTCCTGGGTTCAAATTTGACTTCTACCATATACAGCTTTATAACCTTGGTTTAATTTTCTTACCCAATAAATGAAAATTAAATACCTACCTCATAGTGGTAGGTATTTAAATGAAACAATAGTATCTGGCACATAAAACACTCCCAGTAAAGATTAAAAAAGAGTATTATTTGTTCCTTTATGGTGCTTCCAGGAGTAACAAACTGCTCACAACCTAAATTGAACGCTATTTTCAGAAGGATACAAAATCTGAGTTTAGAAAAGATAATACTACTGAAATTGTTATGTAGCACTAATACTACAGGAGATTAAAAACAATTTTAAACCATTAGAGATCCCAGAGGTCCCTTGATCCAACTCTCTGATTGTTTAGGCAGCATAACTGAGACCCAAACTGTGATAACACAGCCAATTACCTGCCAAAAGGGACAAAAACCCGGGGTCCTGATGAACTCCTAGCCAGTGTTTCTGACATGGCATATTAAAGCAGCAATAATCCTTTGTGGTTTTGACTCATCTTTTTAATGGAGTTTCTGGATAAAATAGCAGGTGCAATTACTTCCTAGCCTTCTTCAAACAAGAATAGACTTTTGAGAAAAGTAGCACCTTTCCCTCCAGTTGTGTTTCAGACTTTGAAACAGGAAGAAGGTTTAGGACCTCAGCTTCCTAAATAGTCCCAAAATTAGGACAAACTCTCAGTTTTCCAGGGAGAGGCCCAGTTTATGCCTGTTGCCCTGGTGTCCCATCGGATTAACACTCCATTTCATTCTCAAAAGTATCCTAGTTTGGATGGTGAAGTTTGTGATTTCTCTACCAAAAATGCAATCTCAACAAGAATAGTGATGAGAGAAGTTGCAGAGCCTCCAAGTCTTCCTTTCCAGGAGAATAAGTAGAAGTCCTATTTCTCATGTTCTTTAAAGTAGAGGACTAAAGAGAAATCATCTGTCAGTGTCTACAACAATCATCATAATCATATTTGCTACCATGTATTGAGCATTTACTATGAGCAATGATCTCTAGGAGTTGGGTATTTAAATTTCACTCATGGAGTGAGATAATTAAACCAAGGATACATGGCAGCATATGGTAGGGGTCAGGATCTGAAGCAGGGCAGCATGGCTCCACGGTCTATGCTGTGCTGTTCTTTCATACATCCTGTGCGTAGAGTGAAGAGTTCACAAGTGGGAACTGTAAAAGGTTTCTCTGAGCCTAGGAGAGAATTTTCTAAAGCAAAAGGAAGAATTGGGCTCAATTCTTGAGGTACACAGCCTCCTTCTTTTGTTTTATAATTTATGGTAAAGGAAAAAATGTGTCTCAAATGTTTCGTCCCTCTTTGGTAACACCTCCAAGGGAGAGCTGGCACATAGCTGCCTTTCCCCATTCCCCCCACTGCAGGTCTTCCATCTACCAGGCCCTGGCAAGAAGAAATCATAGGAATCATGGAGGAAATGAAGGCCAACACAAGGCATGCCCACTGTTTCACCACCTCACTCCACCCTTCATTTGCAGCTGCACCACTTTCCCTGGGGGCCAATGATCATTGTTTTTCCCTCTGTCAGAGAGGCAACCAGCTCTGTGAAAGAGAAATAGGAGAAAGGAAGTGTGTGTGTGTGTGTGTGTGTGTGTTTAAAGAAAAGCAACGGTGATTTAGATCATTTACGTTTGTTCCAATGTAGAAGCAGTGCAGTGAATTGATTTACCTCTAATGGCTCCTTTCAGGATTTTAGACCTAGAGAAAGAAAGACTCTGGTGACACAAAGTGGCTTTGAGGTATCTATTCAGATTTAACTTCTGGGAAAAAAAAAAAAAAGAGCTTTGGAATAGAAAACCTTTTAGGTGCCTATTTCTTTTGTAAATCAAACTTTGAAAACACTGTGGGGCTGTGGGTTTAGAAACAGTTCAGAAGTTCTAGGAAACGCCTATAGATAACAATAAGAACTATTCCATGTATTTACAGAACAGCTTCTACCATTGGATCATTAAGGCATGCTTTAACTGTGAGGTCACTGCTGTTGTGTAAGTCTAGAATTTATGGGGTGATCTGTTCCTTAAAAGAGTTGTGACATGTCTTTGGCAAGAACTTTCAGATGCTATGGATTGATGCCACTCAGAGTTCTTGGCTCAGGGATATAAATCAGGTTGTAGCATGAATAAGGTACATTAGAAGTCTAAATTTCTGATACAAGGTAAGAGGGAAATGAGGTTATTTAAACAAACTGTGTTTACATGGTGGCCATCTTTTGACAAAAATTCTTCTCAATCTATTAAAAACTATCATTAAACTATCAAATGTAGTTTTGTCCTCTGATAGACAAAGGAGTAGTGTTTAGATCATCTGAAGAATCCATCTGATTGAAAGTTGCAAACAAATGTGGTCTTGTTGTCATCTCTGGACCCTTCTGAAAGCCTTGTGTACAGAGTTCAGATAGTGATCCCCAAGAGCGAGGTCAGGAGTGAGAATGAGCTCTTCACTAAGCCAGCACATTTACCAACACCGCCCTGGGCTGAGAGGCAGGGCTTGGGTGATGTTCCCAGAATACATCACCCTCTCTGCATGACCTTGTATGCCACGCTAAATTCTTCCATTCTGCAATTGGTTTTTATATAAAATGACTGAATAATGAAACTTCGAACCGTATTTTTTTTCCCCTTTTAAATATTTTCTGAAGATGCAATCAAATAACCCCTAGCTGTTCTGTGCAGTGATTACATTTTAAAAGCTGGGCCAATCATTCATGCAGAGCTCAACACAGTAAATAGGAGGTGGTTTAATGTCCTATGAAGGACATTTAAGCACATGTGTTTTTGCTTTCATCTTTTCCACAATCTGACATCTACTAAATTGGATACTGACCAAGAAATATATATGAAAAATACAGTATTGAATACACACACACACACACACACACACACACACACACACACACACACGGGTGAGTCAAAAATTGTCCGCACTCTGGCTGCAGAATTTATTTTAATAAACTTTTAGAAAAGACAAATACATATTTTTCAATATAATCTTCTGCTTTTCAATACACTTTATCTGTCTATCGTGTTCCCTCATTAAAAAAATGTCTTAGGCTGAGCTGTGAGCCATGAATGCACCGCTGTCTTCACTTCATCAGAAGTGAATCTTCGTCCTCATAGGGCTGCTTTCAGGGGACCAAACAGGTGAAAGTCCAATGGAACAAGATTAGGACTATAAGGAGGATGCTTTAACACCTCAAAACGAAGTTTTTGCAGAGTGTTGACAGTGTGGGCAGATGTGTGCGGACGTGTATTGTCATGCAAGATCACAACGCCCTTGGATAGAAGTCCTCTGCGTTTCATCTGAAATTTAGCCTTCAGCTCTTCAATAAGCATCTCTATCCATTCATACACACTTCTTCACAACAAAACACTTTCTCCACACTGCACACAAAGTCTTCAATAAATAACAGCACCAGGTATACCCTCAGACCACAAAAAACAAATCACTGCACGCTTCTCTTCTTTCTTGCAAATCACAAGTGGGGCATCCATTTTTGCTCACACCACACTTACAAATGAACTGATGTAACACATTGATATCTGCACAGCAGTGACTGGGGAGACAGTAGCCTTGAACAGAAAGTGCTGATAAGACAGTGTGCCCCAGTGCGCCCGACAGAAGTTTTAACATAACTGCAGTGTGGATAATTTTTGACTCACTTGCGTTTCAGTATATTTTTTTCTTTGTATTAAGTATTTTGTTTCTTTTGTAATTAGAATCTGCTAACATTCATTTAGATCTTCCATTTATGTGCCATAAAAAAGAGGGTATCATATGATTAAAGGTAACCATTGAATTCTTTGGTAAATAGCATCAGGTAGCATTTGATGACAAGAGGATATTAGAAGGTGAGGACTTTCTAAATGCCCGGAGGGTTAAATACAATGAAAGACATGGCTGAATATAGCTGACATTATCAAGCATGGTTATATCATTAATGTCATTTACAATTCAACACACACCTCTTAATAGGAATTAGATGAATATTTTGGAGAATTTCAATGAAAAATACCAGCTTGGGTCCAGTGACGCTTTTGCCCTTTTGAAGCAACAGGGTTGACATTTTCCAGCACTAACGCTCTGCTCATTTAGGTCTTGGGATATCATTTCATTGATCACTATTCAGTTCTGTGAATGATCACTGTGCTCTTGAAAGACATTATGCCTTGCTTGTTGCCTCTTAAATAGAAATGAAAAAAATTAGAATATAGGACTTCATGACATAGTGATGGATACAAAGAAAATAGTGAGACTTTATCCTGGTAGAAAAGTAGGTCGCTGATAGATTTATTTCCCTCTAAAATGTATTTTTTCTAGCAGAGTAAAACCACAAGTAATAAGGTTGAAATATAAAATATATACAAGTGAAGAGAAATAATAAAATTTGCTGATTATTTTGCCAATATCTTTTGCTTCTTCAGAAGCAATGAAAGCTTTGGCTCCCAATTTTATTATAACCCATTTTCTGGACTTGAGATAAAATACTTCTGCTTTGGAGCAAAATTTCTTCTTAAATACATGCAAATTGATATAAAATATGTAGGTGGAAAATAGATACAGTGAAATGGAAGCTAGACTACCAATGATTTTCTGAATATGACTCACAGTTATATTGTAATTTATATCAAAATATAATTCTGACAGGATGCCACAGACTAATTCACAAGGGGCTAAATAATATATCTGGTCAAAGCAGTGCTTAACATCAGAATGTGCAAGAACATGTTCCAGAGTGAGCAAGCAGTGGAATCGGCCCAGAGGTGACTGAGCAAAAGCTGAAGGGCTGATGTCTCAGCCTAGCCTCAATAACTCATGTGTCCTGTACCTATACTGTGTCGATTATCTGTATTAGTTACAGATGGACAGCACCACATTCAACCTGCATCAATGAGTACCATTTGGTAAGTTAAGGGGACAAATGCAAATAGTGATTTCATTATAATGACAAAAATTGGTTTCTTTAGGCAACACTGTGATCAGGAATTTTTATTGTGAACTATCATCTAGTAAAATCTATTTAGGCTTTTGTGATGGGTGATTTTCTTTTTACTTCAATTCTAGTGAAAATGAGTTACCATGATTGCATTCTTTCTTTCCACTATTTTAACCATAATTTCTACCACAAATTACTTTTATCTGCTCACCAGACATCATGAAAAAGTTTAACCTGATCCCTGAGTATGGCATTTTGAATACTGAAAATGTTGATATGTACATAGATATTTAAAGAAATAAAGTAAAAATTAGCAGCCTATAGCATCCTAATTACCATTCTACTCTAGAAATCTAAAGCTTCAATTAATCAAAATGCAACAAACACAGCTGCTACTGAGATTTGATTAAAATAAACAAGCAAACACAAGTAGTCCAGGTTATTTCCTAGCTTCAGCATTTTTTTAGTCCAAAGCTCATAGCTGTATCCACATATCTTGTACAATGAGGAAGAGGAGTCAGCATTATGACATGAAATGCTAGCACTTCCTCAATCATCAACAAGATAAAATCATATCTTTTATACACTATCTACCAATATAAGAAAACAAAGAGAAGATTCTAAGTGCTTTTAGAAAATAAAGTTGAAATCAAACTCTGTTTAATATCTCCCTGATTTTACAGACACTCGAGATAATTGTGATTTTAATTTAGCATAACACCTGGCTATTTTGATAACTCAATAAATGGTTTTGGATAGATGGATGTCACCTGGCATTCCCTTAATGGGAAGGTGATATATTTTAGATGATCATGGGTATTATAAATCCCTACTGCTTATGCTGGCCAAGGATTACTGTGCAAGAGATTACCAAGTAAGTGCAGCTCCAAGCTCATAAAATCAGCGTGATTTATTTAACACTGCCCTGAACTGGACCAACTACTGATCATTTCCATCAGTATATTATACACACTGGGATGACAGCAGGGACTTCGCATCTAATTACAAAGATGAGAACTTTTTTTTTAATGCAGATTTATATCTCAAAGGGATGCATAATGAATGCCAACTGAGTTCATTTTTGCCTGAGAAGATCTGAATCTTTCTACCTCAGGAGTTCTAGCATTATATTATCTGCAACAATAAGACGAGGATGGAAGAGGTGTTAATATGGCTACCATATTATAGCCAAGGAAGTGATGAAAGAAGGTGAGGAAAGATTAGGACTGTGGCACTCATGGAGCCTCAGGACATAATAGGTACAAGAAAACATGTGTTTCAGCAGGTAGTGATATGGGCTAGAGCATATCTTGTACTGTGAAGAACAAGATAAAATTCCACAGACTTGGGTGTTTACAAAAATTCTTCCTCTTTATTTATTTTTTCCCATACTTTGCCCTTGGATAAGGCTCTATTAGCAAGTCAAAGAGGATAAAGGTCATGAAGGAGATGCTGTTCAGAACCCAGGACTGCATCTTGGAGAAACAGGTATGTTGAATCTCTGTAGAAAAGGTCCATAATCCACACCTCTGAAGGGAAAAGCAATACTCAGAGGCTGTAGCAGGCCAATTTGGAACAAGTATCAGCAAATTAACTTTTCCCTGGGCTTTAGAATAAATCTTTCCTAGGGGTAGGAAAGTGGTGGCATGGTAGGAATAGCATGTGAAAGCCAACAAAAATGATCTCTCATGGGCCTCATTAAAATAAGCAGAGAGTAAGAAACTTTGAGGCTGTGAAGAAATGAGAGGAGCTGGGACTTAGTGGCTAATGAGTGAGGGACCAAGGGACCAGGAATTTGCAATCTGGATCAGCTACTTCTTTGCTGGGTTGCTCTGGGAAACTGACTTCATCTCTATTCTTCTGGCACTTTGCCTTTAAAGCAAGCTACTCAATCTTACCTTACGAGATGGCTATACGTAACAGATAATAAAAGCAGGCTTGAAGACTTGCAAGTATACAAAAATTATATAAACGTGAAAGAAGAACAAGGACTGTTGGAATACATTACATAAGTTATATTCGATTCAATGAGAGGCTTTCATTTGCCTTTGACATGTATTTTATTCCTTTTATATTCATAAACCAAATGATACTGAGCTTGTATTACTTATCTAAAAGACTTTGCAAACCTTCTGAGATTGTTGCCACATTAGAAGCAAATTAAAGATTTACAACACAGATAGTGTTTCTGATAGAAGGGGGCCAGGCAGAGAGGCAATGAGACAGTATTGATTTTTTGCCCAACAATTCCTTGGCTCTTGAGAGTTCAAAAAATGATGTTAAAACTCAGCAGTATTTGTTTTCTGTCTGTTTTATATTCTCACCCATATGACGGTACCAGCTTACAGGGTATATGCTTATAACAAAAAATGCCATCTAGTGTCATCTATAATTCTCATATATGTCACTTAACTAATTTAAAGTAGATTTAACCTAGAAACTATAGAGTTTCCCTAAAATGCATGCATATTCGCTTCTAGACTTTGACAAAGTAGAAGCTCAATGAAAATCATCATGTATTATTTGAATATTTCTGTTAAGGCCAAGCCACAAATTTGGCTCTGTCTAGAAATCTCTAACAAACAAGCTGGAACAAACAAAAACAGAATTCTGACTGGTGGCATTGTTTTCACTTCCAAAAAAGACATTTTAAGAGCAGCATTTAGCAAATTTGGTATTACTTTAACTGGATATACACCTATACCCCTCTTTCAGAACATTTGAAATAATAGTGACCAGCAACTTCCAATTAAAATGTTCATTATTTACAACTTTATATGTCAATTATACCTCAATAAAGTTAAAAAATTGTTGATTATGTATTAATTTACTAATGAACTGACTTTGCTGTTGTTTTATCAATGAAGTATCATTAGAGGTGAACTCCACTTCTAGGCAGAGACTCTGCTTTACTATGGTGTTTGGCCATCATAGTTGTGGTAGCCTGAATTGCAACATGCCAGAGTAGAATTGTCCATGGAGACAACTTAAACCCAGGCCTCTGCCTTCACAGGGAGTTTTAAGCTCCACAAGGCTAAGAAGCTGCTGGTGACCCTCTTTTGAAAGAGTCCCACAATAATGTAATCACATAGCAGCTATAATTGACAGTTATGTATTGACTGCCGGCACTGAGCAAATATCTCATGGAAGCCTCCCTACCACTGTAGTTATTTCCACCCTCATTTTATAGAAAATGAAACTCAGGGATGGATATCAGGCAGAGTTATACAGCTTTGCCAATATCAGGAGCAAGCAGGAGACAGATCTGGGATTTGAATTCAGGTGTCTGATGCATCCCCTGTAATAGAGTGCTTCCCTTGCAGAGATGAAAGCTCAGCCATGTTGGTAATACCTGTTTGATGTTTTGTTGTGGAGCTTCAGGGTGGCTGTTGTAGTGAGAAGGGGTGCTTTCTTCTTGGGCTTCCTACTTGAGTCCTCCACTCAAACCATTGCCAGCAACTGATGCACAAAAAAATCAATACTCTAAGGTGCCCCTTCTGCACACAGAATAGGTTGAGTTTTGCCAGATTTGACTCAGATTATGTGAGGTTTCTGCTGAGTGAAGCTGAAGTTAATTACCTTAATGCCAATTAGAACTGGTTCATTTTTAATATAATTCTGAGTAAAAGAAAGGACCCATTCTGACTCATTCTTAATACTTGCACTTTGAAGTTGCTCAGAAGAAACTTTGGTCTGGAGGGAGAAAAATGGCTGGAAGGAGAGCAACTGGGCTATTTATTAATGAATAAATTTATCAGTGCTATGTACAAAGGAGAAAGAACAAAGAAGAGGCATCTCTAGTTTAATTCCTGGAATAAATAAAAGGAAAACATTGGAATTGTGTGTGTGTCTCCAAGGACAAGAAAAGATGTAATTGTTCAAAATAATTACCCTATTAAACTGAAAGGATATTGTTTTAGAAATAACCTAAAATTATGCAAATTTAAATCTAGGCTGATTTACACTATAGTATGTCCTTTGTGGCCACTCAAAAAAATAATAATTGCACTTGGAAAAGTCAATGCCAAATTGACACTGTCTAGATTTAAACAGAAAAGTACAATGAAATCTTAGAAAGTACTTGTGAAATAAGATGGTTTAATGATTGTGAAAATAGAGATGGGAAGAATGTTGGATGAAAGTTGCAGCAGGTTTATTCTATTTCCCTTTATCAGAACAAATTCTGTAATCACACTATTCAAAGTTTATTAAAAAAAAAAACAAAGTTTATTGATCCTTTGGTCCTGGTGGCCATGATTTTTTTTTTAACCTAGGGCAGGGTCAATCTAGTAATTTACAGTTAGGCAACGTAAAATCAAAAGCATAGATTTCTCAACAGGAACTCAAGTACAGGCGAGTTTCTACATTTCAGATTCGCCATTTTTAAGTGGGGGTGTGTGTTGGACTAATCTATACTCTTTCTTCTAGTATGACAACACTAAGCCTGGTGGCATATAGTACCACTTACAAAGATGAGAACAGAAAGTGGGTAACATGTTTCTTGGGATGACTTCGTAGCATGGGCCAGGAAGATTATATGATCCTGTGATAGAAAACACTTCCCTACATATTCCAAAACTGGAGAGCCACTTAGAGCAATAGCTCCTCTTTGGAGATGGAAGTGACAACAGCTTTATTTAGCTTTACATTTCATCACATGCAGTCTCAAATACTGGAGGTTAAGCCCATCCATTGGTTATTTATGCTTTATTGCTTTTCTTTCATCAGATTCACGTGTAACTAAAGATCAGCAAGACAGAACAGATTGGGAGATGGGGTAAAGCTTCGGGTACTGAAGGAAGACAAGATCTGTTTAGTCGAGAGGATGAAAATATTAGACAGCTTGACTTCTACCCTTAAAGAAATCTCCTCCCATTCATACCTTTCTCCTCCCCTCTGTCTTTGGTATTATCACATCTGATATTTGATGTTTCCTGAAATAGGTACAGCCTATCCACAGACAATGCGAAGAGCCTTCTCTATAATATTTTCTTATTTACATTCTATAAGAAGCAATCTATAAGGCCAAATCAGAACAGAATTATTTTATATGGAGTGTTTTTTAATGACTATGAGTGGAATATACATTTAAGTATTCTTCTGGTACTATTAGGTAAATGAAATTATCTTCTAACCAACAAAATTAATAAAATTTCTTAATGTGTTTGTTGTTAGACGCTATTATCAACTTTCTCTGTCCAAGTTTAGAATATTTTTTAGATTATTGCTAAGGTTATACTTGTATTAAGGACAGACTTGGTTTCTACACCTACCCTTATCTCTAGGAAGATAATTTCTAATTGCCTTCTCAAGCAAGAAGAGGCTAAAATGCCCAACCCCAAGCCATTCTCTCCTGACTCCTGTGACTAGGCTTGCTCCTATTCAGCACTCAGAAAAAATAGTTCCGCTGTGCCCCTCAGAGGGGAAGGGCCAGGCTGCAGTCAGGAAGCAACAGGACAACAACTGCTGCCCTCAGGATGGCACTGCCCACTTTACCTCCCACTGCTGCCAACATGGTTCAGCCAAAGAAGATGACATCCCCCCTGCATGGATTCTGACAGACTGTACTTGCTCTTGTGAGGTAGGAAGAACAGGTAGTAACCCAGGTCCTAGACTAGTTGTATGACCTTGGACAAGTTGACTTGGATTAAACTAAATTGTCTGTAATGAATCTGGCCAAACTGTTGGCAATAAAAAACAAATATTGGGATAGAAACCCAGTCAAGCCCTCTAGTTACTTACATCCAAGTAATGAGATTCATTTATTATTTAACAGACACTATTGAATCTCTATTGTACTGGCCTTAGGAGATTCAAAGGAAATAAAAGATACATCTGTGGTATCTCTTTATTCTTACACAAATATTGATTGGGTTTATCCATTGTGTCCTCTGCTGGGCAGGATGTTGGGGATTCAGAGATGGGTAAGACCATCACTGATTTCAAGGAACTCAGTCTGGTAAGATAGATGGAAAAGAAAATAAATATTCACAATACTCTGTTTTAAGCACAGTGATACAGATGAGTACAACTAGGATATAACCACTGAATAACAGGAGGGACAGCACCTCGCTCTGTGTGCGATGAGGCCACGGGCCTCAAAGATCGCTGTCAGAGTAGCAGATCCTGGAGCTGAGTCTTGAAGGAGGAATAGGTTGTTTCACAAACATTACAAATTGTCTTCTCAGTACATGCATCAGTAGTTCATTGGTTTTTATTACTGATTAGAACTCCATTGTATGACTATACCACAATTTGTTTTTCCATTCTGTTAAAGGACACTTGGATTATTTCTAGTTTGGTTTCCTTGCATTGTTTCTGGTTTGGGATTATTATGTTTAAAAAGCTACTGTGAACCTTCTCAAATAAGTCTTGTTGTAAGCATACATTTTCATTTCTAGGAGTGTTTGCTGATTGGTGTAATACGTGTGTGTGTATATATACACATACATAATATATATGTATATATACTCTACATATATATACTATATGTATAATGTGTGCATGTATATGTTAAGTTCGTAAAAGACTGTCAAACTTTGCCAAAATGGTTGTAATTATCCACTTTCATCAGTAATGTATGAGCTCCAGTTATTCAATAGCCTCTCCATCAGCTGGTATATCAATCTTAAAATTTCAGCCATTCTAGTCAGTGTGAAGTGCTATTTTGGCATCTATGAGTTTCACTGATAATGAATGATGTTGGATATCTTTTCATGAGCTTATTGACTATTCTTATATCTTCTATTGTGAAGCTTTCCAAGCCTTTGGCCCGTTTTTTATAGTTTCATTTGTTTTCTTTAAGTATATTATATGTGTGTGTATGTGTTCGTAAAATATTTTCTCCCAGTCTGTGACTTGCTTTTTCATGTTAACAATGGCTCTCATGAGCAGACTTTCAGATTTTTTAATTAGGCATTTTAAATTTCATTTTAAATTTCATTCCAAGCTATTTTACTTCTAGAATATAGAAATAAAGTTGATTTCTTGTATTGTGACCTTGTATTCTGCAACCACGCTAAATTAATTTGTTAATTCTAGTGGATTTTTTATAGATTTATTAGGATTTTCTACGTAAATAATTGTGTCATCTGCAAAAAAGAGAGTTCTACTTCTACATTTTCCATCTTTATGGCTTTTATTTCTTTTTCTTGCTTAATTGCAATGTTTATGACCTTTACTACATAGCTGTTTGTTTGGCAAACAGTTAAATTACTTGGAATCCTTTCTGTCCTGTCAAAGTTGGTTTGGTTCTTTGTCAGGGCTTGCCTAGCCCAGTTTTGTCTTTAGTCCTCTGGCATGGCCCTTATCTGGGGTGTGGTCTTTGCTCTCAGAGTGTGGTGCTTTTGGGGTCTGAACTAAATGCCCAAGGTTCTCAGGGTTGTCTACCAGTCTAACTAAAGCAGAATTCTATCTTCCAGCTTTACATAACTTCTAAGATCTCTTGTTCTGCTCTCAGCCCTGAAGCAATCATTCTCTTTTAAGACTCACAGAATTTCCCCCTCTGAATGCATAGCTTAGCTCTCAACCTAGGATTTACTGAAAACACATTCATAGAATCCTAGGGTCCCTGCTCTCTTTAGACCCCCTCCTTTCCCGTACCCATCCCTGTGAGTTCCAGATGCTTCACCAGTCCTGAACTCTCATCTTAGCCTCCACAGCTCAGCAAAATCACTGTGCTCTGTATGGGCTCCACCTCCCTGCATTTCAATTCAGAGCATGGCCCTAGGAGGAAACATGGGGCTATATTTCTATATCATATTTCTATATCTCAAGGATTGCCTGCTGCTCAATGGTAGAAAACTCCATACATCTTTTTTTTCAGCTTTATAGTATGTAGGGAACAAATTTGGTAGCAGTAACTGTCATAGCTGGAAGAAGAACTCTCATAGTTTAATTTGTATCCTCAGTGCCTGGCCTGTATTCCATCAGTGTAGGATGGATGGATACATGTGTGAATAGATGTATGAACAACTGGCTTAGTGGAGAAATGAATGGAAAAAGCTATGTCTTTTCCCAGCATTATTTTTCTCCTTAGCACTTCTTACAATCTAATATACGATATACTTTACTTTTTTGTTTAATTTTTTGTATCACTCCCACTAGAATGACATTTTGTTTCTTTTGTTCACTGATTAATTCCTAGTATTAGAATGACTGACATATACAAAGTGTTCAATGACAATGTGTTGTTAGAATTGATTGATAGATTTTTAAGGATGATCTGGCTGACTTTTACAGAAATATTCTAAATAATGAAGTAGAGAGGTATAAAATCCATCAATGGATAGTTAATGCTTTGGGGGAGGTTCACTTTAGAATATGCTATCATTTTGACCTGACAATTGGAATATTCATTCTGGCTATTACCACCCCTCTTACTGTTCCTCATTACATGTGCCAAATTTCCTCCTGCCTTAGAAACTTTGCTGTTCCACCTACCTAGAATCATCTCCTTGCTCTGCACGGATACAGTTCCTTATGTCATTTAGAATGCAATTCAAATTTCACCATTTTAGAGAAGTCCTCCCTGATCTAAAATAGAACCACCATAACCCCAGCTTCTCTCGCACTAATACTTTTATATTATATGCCTCTTATTTACTGGCCTTTATAAAGTTCTCACTGTCCTTGATTTCCACGAAGCATTTGACATTATCAAAACAAGACCATTATCATGCCACCTCAAATTCTTCAGGAAAAAAAAAACCCTCTTTGTTTTCATAGCAGTGCAATCTTTAAGTGGTCTCCTAATTCCCAGGTTACTTCTCATGCATTTTGTAGTTGCCTCCACTTCTATCAGTGCTAGGGTTCCAAGGCTCTGCACTCATGGATTTCTATGGTTTCAACCATTAACCTCATTTGGATGATTGCCAAACTCATCTTTTTAGATAGCCCAAATCTATTAGCCAAATTCTAGTTCTTCATCTCAGCAGACTATTAAGCATTTTCTTCTCAATATGCCATAACTCTTTAAGATAAGATTTCTGAAGCCAAATCCTACTTCAGCTCTTTCTGGAGAGTAGGAGAGACCCTGAAAGCAGCAGCCTTTGTTGACATCCCTGTCGGTGTTAACTGTTCCACTTAGACTTCATCCTTAGATTTATAGATAATCCTTTCCTCTCCCAGCCCTCACATAGACCCCATTACCAGATACAACCAGCTTTTGGCTTGTAATCTCTTCCCATCTGTTCCTTCTTGCTACACTCACCCTAAGTTGTGCCTAGATAAAGTCTCTTAAATGTTCTCAATGCCTCTAAACTCTCTTTCCCCTACCCATTCTGAACCACTATACTGTCTAAGACAATTTCTTCTTCCTACTCAAAACCCTTGAATGACTCCTATTGCTTATAAGATAAAATAAACATTCTTTAGCTTATCATACAAAGTTCAAAATAATCTGGTTCTAAAATATTCAATACTTATACACCCTCATTCTTCACTCAATCCTCCATTTACCTTGCACTGTGGTGTACATGGAGTATTCCCTGTACATATCACCCTGTTCTTGTGTCTTTCATCATAATATAATGGCTCTGCCCACCTACTCTCCCCTCAATTTTCTGCATCACATTCTGAAAACCCGTCATCAGTTCAAAGCTAACACAAATGCTTCTTCATCTCTTAAGTGTTCTATCGTATCACCCTTCTCCTATGTCATTTACAAGCATGGAGGGTACCCTGACAGATCATATACAAGGAGAAGAGAACCAAACCCACTGAGCACCTAACATGCACTGGACACTGTGCTGGTCACTACTGTCTTATTTAATCCTCAGAAGAATCTTACAATGCTATTGTATCAACCAAAGTTCACACACCTAGGTGATGGAGCTTGTAGTCAACCCCAGGTGGTCTAAATTAAAGAACAAAAGTCAAACAGAAACAAAACAAAAACCCAAGAATGGAGTAGTGTAAACTAAGAATAAAACCACTCTATGTCTGTAGTTCCATTTTAAACTATACTTATGACACTGATAAGAGTAGGTCGTATTGCACTTATTAATGGATGTGTCCTATTTCCACATCTAGACCCATGATTCCTTTAGGGCTACTTCCTCTTACTCCTTGCCCAATGCTCTTTTCCTGGTTTCATTTTACTAATCATCCAGGTCTCAAATGAAACATCATTACCTCAAGGAACGTTTCGCCACCTGCCCTTTCCTCCCACCCCAGCTGAGGTCCTCTTGTTATGTACTCTCATCAGCTGTTGGTACCTATGGGTTCCACATCCCCAGATTCAGCCAAACATAGATCAAAAATATTCAAAAAAAATTCCAGAAAGTTCCAAAAAGCAAAACTTAAATTAGCCATGCACTGGCGACTATTTACATAGCATTAACATTGCTTTAGGTATTATAAGTAATCTATAGGTGATTTAAAGTATCCGAGAGAAAAAAAATAAAGTATACGAGAGGATGTGCATAGGTTGTATGCAAATGTTCTACCATGTTATATAAGGGACTTGAGCATCCCCAGATTTTAGTATCCTCTGGGGTCCTGGAACCAATCCCCCAGAGATACTGAAAAATGACTGTACTTTTCCTTTGTAGCACTGCCACAATTAAATAATTCCTGAAGTTACACATTTTATTGCTTATTAATATCCAGGTAATTATTTAATTATTTAAGCATGAACTAATTTAAGGGCAGATACCATATCTCTCCTTCACAAGTATATCTTCAATGCCTCACACAGTGCTTGGCTCATGGTAGGCTAAACATAAATATCTGCTGAGAGAATGAACAAATACCCCAGTATCTAGGACAGTGCCTGCCTGGTATGTCATAGGCTTTTCCTATGCCCTGATCCACCATCACTGATATATTCCCTTTTTGGTGAATTAATAGATGGACGAATAGATATATGAACAATTCTCAGAACTCCCCTAGTCTAGATTTCTGAGACTGTAATTCCAAGAATGATAGATATGTGGAAGAAAAAGCAGAAAGTTTTTATTGTCTAATATATTTTGGGGCTGATTACTAAAACCACCAGCACACTACCTGTCCCTACAGAGCTCACTTTTGAGATCCCTCTTTCCTTCCTTGCTTCCTTCCTTTCTTTTTGACATACAATATAAACTGCATATATTTAAATTGTACAATTTGATATTTTTTCTTATTAGTCATCTATTTTATACATTTATGTATATATATTACAATCCCAATCTCCCCTTCCTTCCTTCTTCTCTCTCTCTCCCCTTCCCTTCCTTTCTTTCTTACCTTCCTGCCTTCCTTCTTTTTTATTAAGCAAATCTAATTCTGGCAAGAAATGTATTTTTAATATGCTTGGCACAGCTGCTTCTGCAGAGGTAGAAATGTTAAATAATACAACACAACATAAATAATATAAATAATAACAGCACTACATTGTTAACATTAAACTGATTCATTTAAGGACTGGCAGCAATAAGTGCTAGTTCAAAGAAATCAAACACTTGGAGATTCTATAGATACACAGTAAGTATTAATTGATCTGAATAGTACTTACAACCCATGAGAAATTTGTTTCCCCACATAGCTATTTCCATCTCAGGTTCAACACAGACCACACTGAAAGCCCTCTTTGTTTGGGTGCAGTGTGATGCTGTTGGAATGGTACCTAAATGTCAAGATGATATCTCTAACACTGTAGATTTACACAGCACCATGCTTCACAGAAGCTTAATTGTGTTGTTGTTTTAAAAACAGAATTGTGCCAAAGACCTGGCACTCTGCAAAGGACACAAGATGGTTACCCTGGAAAGTCTCTTCTCAGAAACAGGTGGGTGTTCCATCTCACTCTCCTGCCCAAAGGTGAAGTCCTGCTCTGCCTCAGCTCTGTACTATTCAGAGAATTAGTTCTCAGCAAAGAAGCACTTTTCTGACAATGAAAAGTATTTTTCTTCTAGTGGTGCCAAGCATATAGTAAGCACTCGTAGATACTACTGATTGATCTTTTAATTTTAAAAATCAATATCTGCATCGCAATTGTACTCTGAGCACCAGCCTCCAACTGCCCCCTCAGCAACTATTCTTGGATCTCTGCTACTTAGAAACCAAAGCAGAACTATAGACTCCTATCCTCACTCCCCAACCCATGCCCTAGGCTAAATCAACTTCTACTCCAGATCCTTTCCAACTCTGTAAAGGCCACCACCATCCACATAATTTCTCAAGAAAAACATTTAGGGGTTCTTACAGATTACTCTTTTTTTAATATATAAATTTATTTATTTATTTATTGGCTGCGTTGGGTCTTCGTTGCTGCGTGTGGGCTTTCTCTAGTTGTGGCGAGCAGGGGCTGCCCTTCACTGCGGACTCCTCATTGTGGTGGCTTCTCTTATTGTGGAGCACAGGCTCTAGGTGTGCGGACTTCAGTAGTTGTGGCTCACAGACTCTAGAGTGCAAGCTCAGTAGTTGTGGCACATGGGCTTCGTTGCTCCGCAGCATGTGGGATCTTCCCAGACCGGGGATCGGACCCAGGTCCTCTGCATTGGCAGGCGGATTCTTAACCACTGCACCACCAAGGAAGTCCCCAGATTACTGTTGTTTTATAATATCCCACTGAAGTTCACTAGTAAGTTCTGTTGACTAGTAAGTTCTGATGACTACAGCATCCTCTCTTGCCTAACTGGCCTCTCTCCTTCCACTCTCGTCCCTTTAAAGTCCATTGTCCAGTCAATTTTCCAACAGCCTGGGTAACAATGCAAAACAGAACATTTCACTCCCATAGCAGCTTCCGAAAATATTTAGAATGAAATCCCATTCATTGCCCCAGCTGTAAGGCCCTACTGACCTTCCCCTGCCAAAGGAAAATCCCACCTGCTACCCCTTTCCTACTCATGGGCCACTACCTAGCCACACATGCCTTGTTTTGACCCTCAACACACTGAATGATTCCAGGCTCATAGGCTTGGAACTTACTGGTCCTGCTGTTTAAAATGCACATCTACCAGACCTACATGGGACTTCCTCCTTCTTGTCTTTCAGACCACTGTTCAAACACCACCTTGTGAGATTTCCCTTACTCCTTTGTTCTCAATCATATTACTTTGTTTTATTTTTTTCATAGCACTTTATTATACCTAGAAGTGTTATTTGCTCATGTGAATTTATTACATGTCTTCCCACTAGTTCATAAGCTCCTTGAGCTCAGAGACTGACTCGTTAGTTACTGCTGCATCCCAGCATGTAGAAATGTGACTGGCAGGCTGGCTGAAAGTGCAAGTAAGACCAACGTTTGCCTCAATGGGGCCAGGCATCTTCCTGAGTCCTAAGATTCTGAAACTTTTACAGAGCAGTATTTATCTAGGATCAGTCACAGACAGTATAAAAGTATCTGAGTTCAAATTTCCAGAAAACAAAATGAAACAAAAACTGAGACAATGTGTCCACAGAGATAAGGTACATTTAGGCAGCACTTGAATCCCACCTGAGATCTGATTTTCAAGCTAAGCCCTGGACACACCCAGGGAAGCTGGTGCTCCAGGCACCTAAGCACCTCTCCGTTGCCAGAGCAACTCTGCTCCAATATGCTTTATTTAAGAAAAAAATATAATTGACTTCCACAAAAAAAGGATATCTGACAAATAGGATTCTGCCACTGAAAAAGAATTAAGGAACTGCTTAATGCAATACCTATGTTTATGTGTATTTAAACGTCCTTCTGAACCTCCAAAAATAGACATGTGGTGTTTCTAGTGATTCCGCACTTCTCACTGTTTTCTGGTCCCACTGTCTTCTTCACCCTCTTCTTAAATGAACATCTCTCCTCCCAAGCCCAAGTCTGAGCTGTCCTTCCCCCAGTGGCTCCCAGTGCTACTGAGCTCATGGTACACTCAGCAGCCTGGCCTGTGACAACCTCCCTTACCTCACTCCTCCTTTACTGTCTCGGCACCCTGCACACAACCCAGACCCGCTGTGCTCGACAATTCACTTGATGTTCCCCAACCAGACCTGAAATTCTCCCTTCTCATATATGGCTGTACTTGAGCTACTCCTCACACGGATTTGCCTTTTCACTTGAACTTGCCAGTGGAAACCCCACCTGTGCTTCCTTCGGTTCCCCATTGCTCTCACCTCACCTCGCCCTCAGGGACATATATCCCTCTCCCTCTATGCCCACAACTCTGTTTGCACCACTCTTGGTGACACGAATCACGCTGTTTTCCTCTCTGGACTACAGACATAGCCACCGCTTATGGGGAGAGATAAGATTTAGAGCAGAGGAATCCGTTGCAGTCCCACTTCAACTCATACTATTTGTGCAAGCTTGGACTTCCCTCTCTAAGCCTCAGCCTCTTTACCTGTAAAATATACATAATAATAACTACCTCTCAAAGTTGTGGGTATTGATATAGATGAAAATAATTTGGAAGCTATAAATGCGATGTGTTCTTATTCCTGTTTGCTGCTTGAGGGCTGAGACCATTTCCATCCATCTTGGTACCTGCCCCCCCCCACCAGCCCCAGTGCATATCTTGCAGAGCCCAGTCACTTCAACACAATTCTGAGAAAAGGAGAAAGGATTCACTCTGACTCAATACCTCAATGTGAATTTTCAAGTCACTCAGAAGAGTTCTTTTAGATCTTGAGGGAAAATGACTGAAAGAAAAGCTATTCAGCTATTTATTAACTGCTTTTATTTACATAACAGATTATTTGGGGGTAGGTCCAGATGAGCCTCTGACAGGGCTGCTGTGAAGTTAGGACCAGGCTGGGTCTCTCATATGCTCTGAGAAGTCCAGCCCCCAGGAGTTTTGGGAGCTCCCAGCCCAGAAGCCCTTTGAGAGGGAGCCTGAATGAGACATTTGAATTAAGACATGGATAGGTTTGTCTGATGGCTATAGTGTATGGTATATTTCCAGAAAGAGGTAGAATAAGAGGAAAAGAAAATGGGCTCCCTGAAGTGATTCTCCATGCAGAAGTCTTAAAAGATGGTCTGGTCTCTGCATTCAAGTACCAAGGTTTGGGGGATGCAGGGAGACGTTTCAGGGGAAGCCGTGCCTGGCTTTCCTCTGATCCAGCTTCTTTTCCATCTTGTGCTGGACCACCATGTCTGGCTGTTCAGGCTGTGCATTGAATGAGGGTACACATAGGAAGATATTATTCACATAGTAAATTTGTGCTTTTTTTTTTTTCTTTTTTGCAATGTTCTGCCAAAGGAAAGTCAAATAAGTGTCTTAAGGGAGGAATGACTTTTTGTTTGGACTAGGGGAGGCCCTGACAGGGCCCCCTTAGAAGGAGAGGGCTGTTGAGAGTGGAAAGAATTATGCCAGTAAGAGTTCAATGGTCCTATTTTAGGGTATCCCTGCAAATGAACTGGTCTCAAGAAGTAGAAGGAGTTTCCCTACTGGCCAGAGTGGAGAAAAGCACCAGAACCCAGGGGTCCAGAAGCGACTGATGGAGACCTGTAGGCTGTACGCAGAGCAGAGCAGATACATGGTCCATGTGGAGTGTGGAGAGTCCCAGTCCAAGCCAGCTGGCCTGCTGGCTCTGCCCTCTGACAGAGCTAAAACTACCACTGTTAGAGCATACACATAATTGGATTATCACTATTCCTTTCTTACCATGTAGCCTGTATACCTCCCACAACTCTTTAAAGGCAAGGACTGTGTCTTAGTCACATTTATCACCTTAGAATCTAGCATAGGACTTAGCATATAATATTTATTTAGTAAATCTGGTTGTTTGATGCCTATGAGTTTTATAAGTTTTATCCAAGAGGCTTCATATATCCCATTTTCTCTTCATTCCTTTCGTGTTTTCTTCCCAGACTCTGGGTTTTGTCACAGATAATGCTTTCAACAAACAATATAAACCCTCACTCAACACACAAGTTAGAAAATATCATGGCAGGAGCCCCTATGAGGAAGTCATCTTTCCAGACCTTAGTTCTCCACCCTTCCTCCGTTTATAAGTTATCAGAAGCATTTTCCTATGCCCTAAAATTCAGGACACTGATCAAGTCAGTTAAGAAGGTTTTATTCCAAGCCTGCTGAGTATAAAGAGCTGCATTTTACTCTGGGAAGGGATTCAAAGTCTTTCCAAATAAATGACCTGCTTGTCTAGCTGTCAGAATGTGGACTTCTTGGCACTCTTACCCTAGTCCTAATTCAAGTTTATGTGCCAGAAACGGAACTTCTGCCTCTTTCAAATTCAACAAGGTCTTCAGACCATGGCAGTCTTGCACAATATGGACTGCTATTAGAGCAACGGAGGGTATTTACAGTGTATTTAAATAACATAGTGCAAAGAATAGGAGGTTTGAAAGTCTGGCTAGGTTTGGAGAATTGACTTCCATAAATCTAAGACCTTAAAAATACCTTTTTTGTTCAAATGTTGGAAAGATTTCTGTCGACCTTTTTGCTTCATTAGGATTTCTTTAAGTTTTCCTGGTAACCAGAAACAAGTTTCACAATTTGTGTCACACTTGGCTCCTGTTGCGGAGAGTGAGGGAAAACTTGCTGTTGCTTTAGTAATCCCTGCACAGTGGAGGATGAAGACTTCAGCACTGAGGAGGCCTGCCAGCAGTTAATCCTGCCAAACCAAACAGGAATCGGTGTGGACAATAGGAAGCTTATGTGGTGGAAAATGGATACCCCGAATGGAGGCAGGAAAGCCACATCAATTACATTTAGAAGCGGTGTCTTTCCCCCAGGTTACAAAGCCATCCCTCTGAGCATTCAGAAGATGTTGCTATTTCACCGAAAACTTGCCCACAAAAGGTCAGTGGGTGGAACTGAAACAGAATGCTTTTTCTCCTATAACTTCCTGTGTGTCTTGGTATATGGCCACGAATCTTTGTGCCACCGCTGTGTCCTTTCATTCACTCTGGTATCAGGCCTTCCAGGGCTCCCCAGAGGAGGGGGATAGAGCTGAACTGCCAGGAGCAGAGGCAGCGGGCTCAGCCGTCCCCTCAGCAGGTGCTCTCCGTGCCAGGTTCCTGACGGACATTACCAGCCAATGGCCAGGCTTGGCCAGGTCCTCTGGTGAAAAACCTGGGCTCAGCTCAGGCTCAGCAGGGGGCCCGAGGCTCTGAGAACTGACCAGGGTTGTGTCCCAGAGTGTAAATGATTTTTCACTCTCTGTCTTTTCCTTTTTAAAAACCAAAATCAAATGAATTTTGCTTTTTAACAATGAAACTGAATTACAACGAATCATATGACACTCATGTACCCATCCCATGATGTTTATGTGTTAACGATTATTTGGAACAGATCTTGTTTCACTTTGTTTTGTTTTTTTAAAGAGACACAACTTTTAAGATACCGTAACTCTCCACCTTCTTCCTTCCCTGCCCCAGGAGGTACCACCTGAAGTTGGCATGGATCGTTCCCACATGGTTTTTAGGGCTTTTGTCACATGTTTTTATCCATAAAAATTTATATAAAGATGATCTTGAGTGTTTTTTAACTTACATGAATGATATTGTTTAGATATCTTTTAAAATTTATTTTTGCACCCAAACTAATGTTTCTGAAGTTTATCACTGTGACTATTGGTAAATCTAGCCTTAATATTGTTTAATATTCCTTCAAATTAAAAAAAAATTAAATCTAGCCTCCTCTTCAAGGGCATGCATTTTTCCTACTTTTTTTTTTATTACAAAGAATACAAATCGGCACGCTTGTACATTTATCCTAGCACATATATCTAGTATTTACTGAGGTAAACACTCAATAAATTAGAAGTACAACTGCTGAGCCATAGTTCAGGCTTAACTTACCAAATAATGGCAAAATGTTCTTCAAGAAGGTTATACTAATCTACAGGCCCTCCAGCAATGTCTAACATTTTCACCAAAACTTGATGTCAACAGATTATGTTTTTCTAATCTAATAGCTTCAAATGGTACCTCACTGTTTTATTTTTCAGTTTCCTGGTAACTAGTGAAGTTGAGCACATTTTCATATGCAATTGTCCATTTGTGCTTCTTGCTTTTAAACTGCCTCTTCATATGCTTTGGCTACATTTCTACTGTGTTATTGTAGGGATTCTTTATAAATTTGGGATTTATATGTGGTTCCCATAGATTTTCCCAGTGTATGACTTTCTTTTTAATTTGTTTATGCTTTCTTTTAATTTTTAATGTAGTTAAAATTTATTTTTTAAGTAGTTAAATTTATTAATCTTTTTCTCTAATTTACTGGCATAATTTACTGGTATTTTGTGATTTTTTTTTTTAAAAGAACTCTTCCTTTAGTTTTATATCCTAAATATTCTTCCATGTTTTTTCTAAGTTTTTCTTTTTTTTTTTTTAAATTTCAGTCTTTATGCCATCCGGGAATGTGAATTTGTGTGTCATGAAATAGGAGCTTAATTTTATCTTTTTCCATGTATATAATCAATTTTCCCATACTATTTGTTGAAAAGTCTACCCTTTCCCCACTGAGTTGTAATATTACCTGTCATATTCCGAGCTTCTTTATATTTGGGGGTCTGTTTTTAGATGCTCTCACTGATCAATTTTTCTATCTCTGAACCAGTACTATACTTTTAAAATTTTTTTAAAAGTCTTATTATAAATAAATTATTTTTATCTTTACCTTCCTTTACTTCCTTCCCATACTTTTCTTTCTTCTAGATTTTCTTGGCTTTTGCTGACCTTTTACTCTTCCATAAGATTGCAGAATTGGCTTACCCAGTTCTTCAGAAAATCCTGGTGAGACTACGACTGCAATTATATTGAATTTATGAATTAATTTGGAGAGAAATGATATCTTTATAATACTGAGTGTTTTTATACATGAAAACAATGGATCTCCCCAATAACAAGGTCTTCTTTTATACCTTTCAATAAATTTTAAAACTGTTTTCTTTAGAAATATCGCACATTTTTGTAAGATTTATTTCTAAATAGTTAATCAATTTAGTTATTAATATAGTGTATATTTTATAATTATATTGTCAAATTATTTGTTGCTCACTTATACTAATGCAAATATTTTTATATTCTATACAGTATCTTGATAAATTCCTTATTTGTCCAATAATTTGCATAAGTTCCAGGATTTCCTGTGTGGACCATCATATCAATGATGAAAGTTTTGTCTGCCTTTCTAATCAGCGTAACTGTGTCTCCTCCCCCACCTCTAACTTGCATCATCAGAGAAGAAACAACCATAGCTGGAAAACTTTCTCATTCCTGATTTTAGAGCATGCTTTTGTTTTATCCTTGATGTTGACATTTATAACAGATTTAAGATAACTTTTAAGAATATTTTCTTGTCTAACAGGCAAGTAATTTTTTTTCTTTTCGTGATTTCTTTTGTTTTTCTGTACTCTCTTCTCTTCATCTATCAAAGTAATCATTTGTTACTTATGCCTTTTATCTGTTAATGTTGTAACATGTTAATAGAATTTTCAAATGTAATATTTAATAATAAACATAGGACTTGATTTCCTAATATTTTACTTGGAATTTTTGTATCTACGGTCATGAGTAAGAATGGCCTATTGTTTTCTTTTCTTGCACTGTCTTCGACAGTTTAGGTATGAGATTACATTGACCTCATAAAATGAGTTGTTACTTTTCTGGTTGTTCTGCTGTCTGGGAGAGTTTATATAAAATAGATATGATCCATTCGGTGGAAATTTGGGAGGATTTGCATATGAATCATTTTGGACTGGAGGATTTTTAAAGGAATTAGATTTTGATCCGTTGATCCATTTTCATAAGTGACTGTAGGTCTGTTTAGATTTTCTATTTCTCCTTGCATCAGTTTTGTTAAGTTATGGTTTCCTAATTCATCACAGACCAGAACTTCTATAAAATACAAAATTATGTGCTTGTATGTTGCAGCTGTGTAAAAAATGTTTTCTCGGGTGCTAAGCACATACTCTCAATTTTCTGTACTTACCTCACTGCAGGCTGGTAACAAATAGTTCACTGACCTGTCAGCTGACTACACTGCTAGCACTGTTCTAGAAAACCACCCATTTGTCAAACTTCGCAAATCCATTAACATGGAGCATTGTTCATGATATTTCATATTATCTTTAAACATTGCTATTGTATGTGTAGTTATATTGTGTCTTCAGTCCTAATAACAGGAAGTGTGAGATAATGGAAAGCAATTTAGTCAGAAGAGCCAGCTTCATCCACAGCCTTGGTGTTTATGAGCTGTGTAACTTTGGGCAAGTTACTTCTCAGAGACTCAACTTTCTTTTTTGGTAGATTAGGTCAGGGCTTTAAAAAAAAAAAAAAAATTCCTCTCTCTCCCAGTAAAGCATTTTCTTCAAATGGAATCTAATATTAAAGTAGGTGAAAGTGGAATAATTCTGTTGAAGAAGAAAGTGGTATTGCCCCTGCCCCACTCTCTTCCGCCCCGAGGAAGCCCCTGCTGCTCTCCCACCATGCCCCTAGGGCTAGCACAACTTCCACTACTAGTCTACCTTGCAAGGGTTTGAGGTGAACAGTCCTTCAGTTGGCATAAAGCCAATAAAGACTCAGCCAAAGTGATTACATTAAGCATGGTTTCCATGAGGACTAAAAGAGCCTTCCAGGTTTCCTAGCAACAAAAATCAAGGTCCACTGGCCACAACAGAGTAAAAAAACTTTCTTTGAAACATAGGGAAAAAATGGTTAATTGAGCTTAACCCTGATTCTCTATCATGATGCCACAACTAGAAGTGATGGTAAGGGAAACAACAATTTTCCAGTTTCTTTACCTTCAATTTTCCACTATCTCCTGAGCTGCACATGGCAATCATCCACCAAAAGACAAGAGAAGAATTTCCATTGTATTGAAAATGAAAGGTGCTAGTGACATTTTCCTTTCTTTGATCCAAGTTTTACTTGAGAAAGGAAAGGGATGAAAGGAGACTGATAATAATGTGAGCATTTTCTCCTTTCATACCATTAGTACATGGAGGATAGTCAAACACAAGTTTGGGGATAGCCTTGGTCTCTTTGTCGTCGTTTGTTTTTTTTAATGAGCATCATTTCTCCATTTTATAGATTAGAAAAATTCACTCAGAGGTGTAGTGGTCCATTTAAGGTCACAGGCCTGTTAAATGGCAGATCCAGGAAAAAAACAGGTTTTATTTTTAAGGCTGATTTATAATTTGTATTACAGTGTTAACTGATTATAATGCTTTTGGTCAAGAGTTTATATATAACTTCCTTGTTTCTCCCTAGTTTTCACTTCAAAAAAATTTAAGCCTAGAGAGAAAATAGAATATGAATAACATATAGCCCTCACCTAGATTCACGAATTAACATTTTATCCACTTGCTTTTTTTGTATGTATATGTGTGTGTGTATATATATGTGTATATGCATTTTTATGCTGAACTAGTTACTTAAGAAATAGCAACTCATGGATATTTTCTTATTTTATATTATGTATCTTATTACATATATTCTTATACCCAAAATGCCATCAAATACCCATGAAAATTAAGTATCAATAAATTGACTATTATCTAATACAGTCTATATTTACATTTCTCCAACTGTCTTAATACTCTCATAAATTTTTAAAATATTTGATCCAATTAAGATTTGCACTGTACATTTGTTTTTATCTTTCATTTTCTGGCTTGGTTTTGGTCTTTTTGATCACTTTTATCTACAATAGTCCCCTCCTTATTCTGTTTTTCATGACATTGACTTTTTTTGAGTCCAGATAGGTATCTCCTGGAATGTCCCACACCCTAAATTGTACATTGTTTCTTTATAATTTGATATAGGCTAAACGTTTTCACCAAGAAAATTACATAGGTGACATTGTAATCTGATTATATCACATCAAACAAAATCAGGTGATAAGAAATAAAATTAGGTGGTTTCCCCTATTGGTGAGGCTGTTTGATTGCCTAGTTAAGATGGCGATTACCAGAACTCTTCATTATAAAGGTGCATTTTCCACTTGTGATTTGTAAGTGATGTGCATTCTGAAGCTCTGAGATCATGTGAAGATCAGTCTCACAATAATTTTTCAGCCAATGGTTTTAGCATCCACTGTTGAGCCTCCTCTTGCCAGAATCATGTATTAATACCAAGAGTTGCAAAATGGCGTTTTTCTTAGTTCTATCCATTTCTTCCACATTTATAAACTGGCATTCTGTTAAAAAGAGGAGGCTTCTCTCCCCGCCAACCCCCTCTCAGCACCTGTCTCTGTCAGTGAGTTTCTCTCTCGCTGTCTCTCTCTCATTCAGTACTTCAGTAGTCCCCGTGCACCGCAGCTTTAAAATGTTGCTTTTGCTCTAAGTTGCTCCATAAAAAGACCTGCTTGTAGAAAATGTCTGCAGTTGGCAAGGCACAGTAATTTAGGGTTATTTGCCCATGGTGTCTTCCAAAACCTTAATGAGGAGGGTAGAGCCAATTAGCTTCATCTGAGCTTCCAGGAATGAAGTTTTTATTTATTAATAAGGAAACTGAAAATGAAAATAGAGAAATACATATAAAAGAGAAAAAGAGGTAGGAATCTTTCTCTTAAGGGTGTTGCTGAAATCCTCAAACTTCTCACCTGATATCAAGCTCAAGAAAAGTGTTTGAGATGTTTTTCTTTGGAAGCCTTTGGGCTTCTTAAAGGAAGGGTCTACTTCCAGTGCTGTGAGTATAATCAGTACAGAGAGAGTTCACAGAACATGTGGAAAGTTTTAAGGCTGGCATGCAATGTTTCCTTAACTGCTGTTTCTCAAATAAATTAATGAGAGCAAAAAAATAAACTTAGTTTGGGTCAGGATGCTTGAAATAAAACCAAGCACAATAGGACAAGGATGGGGCTGTTTCTCAAGGGAAGCTGAAAGAGAAACTACTGGATGATTTTTTTTATTGACGTTTCCACATCTGAAATTCCCTCCTTGCAGATATCACTGCCAGAAACTTTCTTACATCACGACAAGCCATGAATATTTCCTTAGCTTGTTATGGAGGAAAGAAAGCTCTTGAGATCCAGATTTCTTATGATCATGAATCATTCAGGAAACATTTAAGGAGGGCTACTGCTTTCTTGGCATGGATTTACAAGTTAGTGACCCAAAGATGAAAAAGACCCAGCTCCTGACTGATGGCACCTCCAGAATTTCTATCTAGAAGTTTAGGAATGACAATTTTGCAGCGAAGACATCTGTCATGAAGCTACGTTTGAATTTCGGATTAAGTTTTTTTTTACTTAGATTATGTTACAGGTTGATTAAAATATCGGCAAAGTTTTTTTTGAAGAAAAAAAAACTCATTCTTTTCTTTCCTTCTTTCCTTTTCTTCTTTTCATAAGGCCGAGAAAATATCAGTTATATTCACATCAAAAAAGGGGGAGAAGTTACTGACGGAAATTATGAAAAAGCTAAGACTTTTTCTCTCACATTATATTATACCACCACTATTTCTACACTTGAGGACCTTGATCTGAATAGGGCTGACTGACAGATGCATAAGCAAATTATTATAATAAAATATAGTATTAATGGGATAGATGAATGAGCAAAGAAACATTAATAAACTAAATGGGCTAAAATCATTCATTTGAGTTGGAGCACAAACTATGAGATTTTCCTTCAGAGACATCTGAGGATAGAGTTTGATTCAAAATTTGGTCCTTTACTCTCTATCATTTTTTTTTCTATCCTAAAATCAAAAGTTCCTAGGGAAATTTCACACCCATCAAACCAGTTTTTTTCCTCACTGTGTGAGACTTCCAGGGAGGACTTAGTTCAAAAGGGGCGGTGTGAGTGGGTCATAGGTACAAAAATCTCTGAGAGTAGAAGAAACAGCTTAGTAGGACTCCTCTCTTCCTCACTGAAGACCCTGGTCTCCCCACTGTCTGCCCGGTCCCCATCCCAGAGAAGTGGGAGCAGAGATAGCTTCATATCCAACCGGGCAGAATTTCAATAAAGTAACAGAAGTTTTTCAGGAAAAATAAAATTAATGTCAGCCAGGAGAGAAAAGATCAGCAGCCCTTTGATGGCCATGTCAGGAGTGCCCTAGAGGCTGGGGTTCACTGGCAAAGATGGCATGACTAATAGGTACATTGTTGAAGAAAAGTTGTAGAATAAATAGCACTATTCAAACACTCATTTATTTTTTCGTCAGTAAGATGTGTCATAGTTCAAATCTACCAACTAACAGCCATTCAACTTCTATGTGACTAGAGTTTGAGCTTCTTGAGGGCAGGGATCAAATCTTATTTATCTACATTTCACCAATGCCTACTGCTCTGCCCACTGCATAGTGGAATAAAGGTAGTGTGACTAAACGGGAAGAGCCTTGATAATTCTCTTAACCAAGAATATAGAAACATAAGAGTAATGGTCAGTAATGATATATATGCTGCAGACTTTCCATTATGCCATTTGTATCACTGTGTGTGTTCATGACCTAAACCATGATATAATGAAGCTTGGTAGAATAAGGCACTTTTTTAAAGGACATAAATAGAAATATAATTTGATGATTTAATCCTGTTACTTGGGGTTTTATGCTCATACTAGACATGATGAAGACACCAACAGTTAGCCTTTGAAACAAGATGATTGAAACAAACATAACTTTTCCATCTTCTATGATGAATACATGCTGTCACCATGTTCAGGCAATCCCTAATGACAAGAGTAGCCATCAGCTTAATAAATCATAGCTTAGAACAAACTATCAGTTCACACATTACACAATGATTCACTGATTGTCCTTGGACTTGAGTCAATTTGGTAATATCTGGAAAAGCGTCTGATTTCAAACTCAGGTGACAAATCCCAGAAAGAAATATAATCTAAAGAGTGAACAGCACACGGATAAAGAATTAGCTGTTCCAACAGTTGTTTCAACACAATTTGTAGAAATCCAGTTAGAAGCCGTGTTTGTTTCTTTTAACAGAGCTGTCTTGCAACAATTTGTAGGAGAGTATTTTAGGGTATGATTAAATCACTGGGATTTAAATCTGGCCATTCCATAATTACTAAAATCCATGTCATGCTGACACAACAAAACTTTTCCAGATCACTGCTTTATTATTTTGCAATAAACTGTAATTGGTATTTAGTTTCCCTGAGTGAACCTATTCTTTAGGACACACATTGTCATTTGTTTAGAGTTCATCTATGTATGCACATCTCATTTATGTTAGATTAAAGGTTTTCACTATGTTTTTAGAAAGTCTTAGGTATAATTGAAATTAGGGGAAACTTTTTATATGATATTAACAATTTCCTTCATAACCTTAAAGGATTTCAAACTCTGCTCTCATTAAAATTTAAATTGTCTATTTAAAAAAAAAACATTTAAAGCTAGTGATCCATTTTATTTTCAACTCATCATGTCCTTATATAAAACATTATATTATGCCAGGGAGGAGCTATAAAAGTCACTTAGTGGGTTTTCACAGCTGACAAGTTCTCTAGACGATCCACACATTCAGATCTCACTGGATAGGGGTGTTCTACTTTTTAATTGACTCTCATGCACTCTTACTTGCCCAGACTTTAACACACTTAAGCTCTCTTTCATAGATAATGAAACATTCTCTTATAACCCCAGTCAGTATATATGCACTTAGAGTCAGTTTACTGTTATCTCTGAAGTACATCTATATATATAAAGAGGAGAGGGTGGCAAGATGTTATTGTTCAATGTCAGATTTTTAAAGTAATTCTAAAATAGTATGGAGGCTACTCAAAAAAATAAACATAGAATCACCATATGATCCAGCAACGTCACTTCTGGGTATACACCCCAAAGAATTGAAAGCAGGCACTTGGACATGTATTTGTACACCCATGTTCCTAGCAGCATTACCCACAATAGCAAAAAAGTGGAAGCAATCCAAGTGACCATCAACAGGTGAATAAATAACCAAAACATGGAGTATACATACGATGAAATATTCATCTTTACTAAGAAAGGAGATTCAGCTACCTGCTACAACATGGATGAACCTTGAAGACATTATGCTAAGTAAACTAAGCCAGTCATAAATAGACAAATACTGTATGATTCCACTCATATGGGTTCCTAGAGCAGCCAGATTCACAGAGACAGAGAGTAGAATGGTGGTTGCCAGGGGCCAGTGGGAAGAGAGAACTTGGGAGTTAGTGTTTAACGGGTATGGGATTTCAGTTTGGAAAGATAAAGTTCTGGAGATGGATGGTGGTAACAGTTGCACAACAATATCAGCAACATACTTAATGTCACTAAACTAGACACTTAGAATGATTAAAATAGTAAATTTTATTTATATTTTACCACAATTTAAAAAATAAATAATTTAAAAAGTAATCCTAATATTTTAGTAAGGTCTGCTGAAAAATAACCTCTAAATTTTACCGTTTAAGCAAATTATACTCTAGAGGTTATTTTACCTTTTGTGGGATCTTGTGATGCAACCAGAAATGAGATAATTAGTTACAGTAGAAAGAGCCTTGGCAGAGTCAATACTTCACATGAGACCTCTAGTAGTACTTGGTAGGTAGGTCTTGCTGATCCTAAAACCCATACAAGGCTCAGAACATAGTGGGTGTCTTCAAAGCTGGATGAAAAGACAACACAGGAATTAGAAGCAGGTGCTACTTGAAGAGCCCAGGCAGCTACCTGCCCCCAGGGAGTCTGTCAGTTCTGGATAAGAGAGAGGGGATCTGATCCCATCTCTAGAGAGATGAGATGTCCTGGGCAGGTGAATCCTGATATAGGTGTTCAATCCAGAGACTGAGACATGCGTTTGGGGATTGGGAGGCAGTTTAAGAAAGGCTAGTCTCAGGATCAAGGAGACTGTTATTGGTATTTGGAGCTCAAGTTCAAAGAATGTAGTAACTTATGCTATGACCCCTTGGAATTGAACGTGGCTTCTTAAATCCTTCCTGACTTAGGTGAGACTGGCAGGGGGATGAATCTGTAGCTGGATGTCACGTGGGTCTAATTATTCCAGAGGAGAGAGTTTGGAGGTTGTGGGTGCAGAGGGAGTGGAAAAGCTCAGGTTAGGTCCTGAGAGTTTAAGGAAAGGGAGCATTTTCCACTCCATAATCTGGTGAAAGTCATTGCCATGGTTTAAGACACACATGTCAGATCCTCAGCCCTGGAATGTTGACCCCTCGTGCCACTGAGCACCTCTGGAATCTTCTCATCCCTCTATCAGCTACCCATCACCATCACCTAGTCCCTTTGGTCCTCCATCCTCTCCCTCTGATGTTCTGAGCCCAAACATTCCCAGTCTAGTCCTCGCGTCTCTTTCCAATCCACTCCAGCCTGTGTACGTTGAAAATTTCCTCAGCAAACAAAATTTTTTCAATGCATTAAGTTTCTCAAGTTTCTCAGTGTATCCTAGTGCCAAAACAGTGGCCTGGGAAGGAATCAGGAGCTAGCTATTAAGAAGTCTTATGATCTTACACAAGTATTTAATTCCATTTTGCTCTCCTTATAAAATGATTATTTTAAGTCCTCAAAAGACATTCGAGTTCCAAAGTGCTGGATTATCAGGGCACCTCAGACGACTGGAACCTCCCATTTCTTGTAAACAGTTAATCCCTGGCAAGGGCATAAGGCCTTAGAGTCCTAGCCCATTGTCCGTCTCCTAAACCACACACTGTTTTGTCCTAATCATTTTATGATTCCCAGTCCCTCCTGATCTCAGGTCCGAAATAACCTTTTGGGTTTTGGGGTAAATGATGGCAAAAAACAAATTAAACATACGATATAAAACAATGGCTTGGAAACTGATACAAACGTAAAAAATTATGTTTATATTTTGAATACCAGAGGAGATTTGATCCATATGCATGAATAAACAAAAAAATCATCTTTTAGGCTAAGTTTTTAAAATCTACCCACTGGTCTCAAACCATTTGGCTTTGTTGCTCTTTAACTAAAATAAAGTGAACTAATTCTGATTAGTTTGGGGGGGGGGTAATCTTCAGCATAGATGACAAATTATATGCCAGATATTGGCTTCCTATGATTCAAAACCATGTTGCTAAAAAGCAGACTGTTGGCAGATCTTTTATTACTAATATTAGTAATATGGACAACCAAGCCTAATGCATAATATGAATAGAAAATACACAATTAATATAAAATGCATACTGAAAGAATTCTAATTAATGAATGACTATCACTATTGCATTAGCTTTCTTAAGTAGGTCAGAGCTTAAAGATGCCCAAATAACAGATTTCTGTTTCCTTTTTTTTTTCTTTCCATCTATCTCAGGGCAAGAAATTAATTTTTTCCTGTTTCAAAGTCATCACTAGATTAATGACTGTCATATGAAGCCTGGTTACAGAGAGCTCCTCACATACACAGCCATATGTAACTCCTGAAAAATGAACAGAATCATTTTTCTCACAGAATATGATTACAATGGGATATCAAATAGATTATTATTTTTCTGAGAAAGAAGAACTATTAAATTTGTTCTGATGACAGTGGTGAAATGAGGCTTAGAAATACTAATGCCTTTCCCTTCCATCATGCCTAGCTTATGTTGTCATAGATACCGTTTCAATTTAGAAAACCATACTGAGCACACTGTGGAAAACCTTATTGAGCATTACAAAGTGGAAAAAGACAAGACCTCTGCCCCCCAAGAACTTGTATTCTAGTAGGGGACATATGATCCCATTCAGATTCATTAACGTATACATATAACACATGCAAATAAGCATTTTTTAACTGTAAATGAGTTTCTGAACTGGCATTTCATTCCCTTTTTTAACATTAAATATAAGACAAAGTTCCAATGGTGAGAATTTTCCTTAAAAGTCTACAATGTTACTTCAGACACTCACTATTAGCTGGACCTTCCCACCCGGAAGTCAGAGTGGACAGATGCAGTGAATGACAGGCTAGAGTTCCCTGAGACATGGAGTCTGACTAATGCATCTGCCCTTGCCTTGCAGTGAAACTCTGCAGCTCTAGGGCAAGTGAGGCGAGAGCATGCAGAAAGCTCTTGAAGGAGGATGCTACTGACAGGAGTCAGGCACGTCTTAAAAATGAAATGAACATAAAATTCCAAACTTTGTTAGACTACAAAAATTGCGTATATTAAATGTTAAGGGACTCTCTTCCATAATATTGCTGTTATACAAGTTCCAGGACCCTTTTTAAAAAAAATTGTAGTTTGAAAAAAACATAATCTTAAGCCCTCAAAGCATCTTCAGGACTAGAAACGTTTAATGTCCCTTCAAAAGGCTTTGAGAACTTAAAATTATTTTTTTCCAAACTGAGTAGTGACATTTATGTATGAATGACTGGTCATAAAATTAAACAAATTACCAGATCTAGTTTAGATATTAAAATTAGCAGGGAAAGAAAATGATCTGGAAACTCATTTTTATTTAAGAAGCTATACGTGTCTGTCTTTTGCATTGGACTGCCTTATGAATCCCAGGTCACCGGCATCGGACTTACTGTAGGTGTTCCATACATTGATGGCTGAAGGAGTAAGCCTGTGAGTTAAGCGAGGGGGTGAATAAGTGACTGAGAAAGTGAGTGAGTGAAGAATAAATGAATGAATGAATGAATGAAGATTTACCAGGAAGTACACTAGAAGGCAGTGATCCTTGAGCCTCAGATTGAAGATGAGTAAATGCTTCTTAAATCCTGTTTGGCATAATATTTGGAATATGCCCCTTCCTTCTGACCAAGGGCTTTCTCAAATTCCTCATTTCAATCACAACAATGGTACTGAAAGAGAAGAAGTCACCTTCTTTATTTTAAGCAATTCTCTTTCAATCAACTTTTAATTATCCTAAAGGAGGAAACCAGTGGTGCAGATAATCCCCAAATCTCTTGTTGGAATGCATTATATGATGGTTTTTTACAGTGGTTTGCCTTCCTAATTATGTTTTGATTAGGTTTCTATTGCAGTTACTGAGAACGCCCTTAGCAGAGAGGACAGCAGGTCAGCTAGCCCAAGAACACAATGATCAGTGCTTTGAGGTTGGCTGGGACTGACCCGTACCTTAATTTAGGCCCTTCTTTTTAAAACGCATTGTGCTAAGCACTCTGAGACATATGAAGTCACAGCAGACTTTCCGGGCTCATGACTTATTCACTGAGAATCTATTAGAAGGTAGGTACTTTTCTAGAGGCTGTCAAAACAAAGAGGAATAAGATACAATCTTATACAATAAAGAATGATATATAAGCTCAGAATTTCAGGAATTCACTGCCTAGCCAGCAAGATATAGGCATGTAACCTTTCGCAACACAAGGTAGTATGTGTGTGACAAATGGGCCATGGGAGCTGGAAGAGTAGGAGAGGTCACCTGAGGTAAGAACACAGGAAAACACTAGAGGAATGTGACTTGAGCCGGTCTTAAAGGTGAGTGACATCTGAATGGGTGGAGAAGATTCAGGAGGATTCTCTACAGCAGCGCTGTCCAGTGGAAATATAATGTGAGCCACATATGCAAATTTAGGTTTTCTGGTAGTCAATTTAAAAGGAAAAAAAGAAATGAGTAATGTTGATTTTAATAATGCATTATATTTAACCCAACATGTTCAAAGTAGTATTACTTTAACATGTAATCAATATAAAAATTATGAGATATTTTACACTCTGCTTTGGACTGTCTTCAAAATCCAATGTGTACTTTACATTTGCTACACATCTCAATTCAGACTAGTACATTTCAAGTGCTTAACAGCCATATGTAGCTAAAGGCTTCCATACTGGGAAGCACAGTGCTAGAATCTTGCTTCTCAAACTATGGTCTGAAGATCAGCCTCATTGGCAGCATCTGAAAAAATGTTAAAAATGCAGGATCTCAGGATCCTTCCTAGACCTACTGAATCAAAATCTTCATTGTAGCAAGATACTCAAGCAATAATACTAAAGGTGCACATTAAAGTTTGAGAAGCACTGGTCTAGACAGGTGTAGTGTAGAGAAAAGATCTGAATGATCTGGAGTTAGGAGTGCTGAAGAAACGTTTAAGGGCCAGCAATGATTATAACGCATGAGAAGCAGAAGAACTTAAGGGTATATACGTAGATGTTTGTAAGGAACTGGATAAAACCATTTTAATCTGAGTGTTTCATAATCTTCAAAATGAAAATAGCCCAGCCCATTTTGCAGGATTGATGCTAGGATTAGAGACAGGACGACAAAGCAATTGACATGATGCCTGGCTTCTAGACATGGAAGTTTTATATAATTCCATTACTGATGGTCAATAGTCAGATGAAGACTCTAGTCCTGCCATATTTTTACTACAAGGGAAATGTCTGATGCTACATGAAAATTGACCAAATAGGGAGACTTGCAGAACATCACTGCTTCACAAGCACAGATTCTAGGTGATTGACAGGAGTCTCAAGTGAGAACTTGAGATGTCAGAGCAGGTTTACCCAAGGTAGGATGGGAGAGGGGAAACTCCCTCAGAGGGTGATGCAGGTGCTAGAATTCATACATCATGTTCATAAGCATATTGTGGTCACCAAAATATGTTGCACAACTTTGGATATCTGGTTTACCAACTAATTAACAGGACTAAAAGGATCAGATAACTGCTCCTTGTGCTCATCTAACATCTGGCTCTTCCATTAAGTGGCATGTTGGTCAAGATGCCTTATTCTGGCTGTCAAATGATGTCAGCATATCTAGGAATATTATTCAGCTGTAAGTAATGCAATACTGAGAACTGGAAACCCACTAATATTTTTGTTGGAAGATTAGTCATCTTTCCCTTCTTCTAAGGACTACGTATCAAAGATGTCAACTATTACTAAAAAGAAAGGGAGGTAACTCTGTGGGAATGGAAAGACTCCTGTTGGGGAGTCACAGGATCAGGGAGCTCTAGTTTTAGCACTGCCATATTAACTAGTTTTTTTAACTAGAATTTTAATCTCTTGTGGCCTCACTTCTGCCCTGATAAAACAAGGAGGTTTAATATGTGAATCTCTTTTCTCTTTTTTAAAATAGAGTATTTATTGATGGAATAACAAAAGTGCTTTTCTTAAATACTATTTTCCTTAATATCTTCAGCCATTTCCAGTTTTATTTTTATTTGATTTTTTCAAGTTTTATTTTATTTTTTATTGTGGTAAAAATATAATATAAAATTCACCATGTTAACCATTTTTAAATGTACAGTTTGGTAGCACTAAGTACATTCACATTATTGGGCAACCATCACCACCACTCATCTCCAGAAATTTTTTTATTTTCCCAAACTGAAACTCTCTACCCATTAAATGCTAACTCCCTTGCTACCTTCCTCCAGTTCCTGACAATCACCATTCTATTTTCTGACTCTATGAATTTGGCCACCCTATGTACTTCATATAAGTGGAATCCTACAGTATTTGTCCTTTTGAGTCTGGCTTATTTCACTTAGCATAATGTTTTCAGGGTTCTGAAAACATTCTGTAGTATACTCCAGAATTTCATTCATTTTAAAGGCTGAATAATCTTCCATTGTATGTACGTGCCACATTTTGTTTATCTACGTTTGGGTGCAGTAGCATATGGTTGGAAGACATAAGTTGCTGAAATTCACTGCAGTGAGGCCTGAACAGGGAAATGGATGCATTGGTTGATTTTCCTGGGCTTCTAGGGTTCATGGTGCCTTTTCCTAAACATCAGGAAAGAGAAATAGGAAGCAGCCAAGGTAACTGTTTAGCACGGTTAGAGGCTGACTTAGGCTGGAGTATGAAAACAGGGAAAAGCCTGTTTATCAAAATGCAGGGCAAGTGTAGACTCAACTATTGGAGCCATCCAAGGTCTGAAATAAAACTGTACAAAGACTAGGAAGATGCTCAAGCACCCAGGGCTGAAGGAAAAGTGGGAAATAAGGCACATTTGGGTCCTAAATAGGCAAGTCAGTCAGAGTATCTCTGGTAGGACGATCATTCCATTGAGCTTCCAATAAAATGTCAAGCCTTAATGCATATGAGTTAATGAGGGTTCAAAGGCTCACACCATTAAGAGTGTCTGTATCCATGGGCCCATTTGGGTTATGACAGATCTGTGACTATCAGTGGGTTTATGAATTGTCAAAGTTGACTAACAGTGACAGCTTCTGTAAAGTAAATTCTATTGACTTTAAGTAGCAAAAGAAAACACAAAGCAACTGAAACCATCTTCCTGTGTCATTAGGTCTATGAAATTAATGAGTTTTGAACAGCATCTCAAACAGGCAGTTCACAGAAAATCTTCAGGGCTAAAAGGAGTGGGTTAGAGGAGGTGAGGCTGAAAGAAGAGTCTCTGCTCATAACCAGAGTCCTGACCTTTTCTGGAAAAGTTTGATGAATTGGTGGAAGCTGAAATTGGGCAAGGGATATGAGAAATATGATCCCCCTTCTTGTTTTACATCAATTAGAA
This sequence comes from Hippopotamus amphibius kiboko, assembly GCF_030028045.1. NCBI lineage: Eukaryota > Metazoa > Chordata > Mammalia > Artiodactyla > Hippopotamidae > Hippopotamus > Hippopotamus amphibius. Next base: position 70,640,201 of record NC_080199.1, read on the forward strand.
CTAGATGTAGGTTAATGAGTTCCTCTTTGAAAATGAAAATGTTTCTAATAGCTTAGTCGGAAACTTTCCTGAGAAAGAGGTTATGTTGGGGGCCCATCTCAGGGCACTGAACATTGGAATCCATCTGCTGTGTGGAACAACCAGAGAGAAGTCAGGGCTGTCTACAGTATTGTAAGGACTGTTAGCATATTCTTAATTTAATCTTCTTCTACTGGGCAAAGAGTAGTAGCCAAAACTTTGGGAAGAAAGGGCTTTTTTATTTAGCCCATATTTGAGAATGTCATAATTTTAAATGTTTAGATCTCCATAGTCATCTCTCTGAGGCAACAAGGGATAAATAAAAGTATGAGAATAAGGATCAAAAACACTTCCAAGTTTGCTTTCCAGCTTTGCTACTTAATAGCTGTGTAACCTTGGCCAATTTACTTAACCTTTCTCAGTCTCAGTTTTCTCACCTTTAATTGCTTGTGTGATGATAACTGGCTGTACTGTTACATGATAATATACAAAGAATACCTCTGCACAGTAGGTGCTCAATAAATGTTAGTAACCTTCCTTTATTGTTTGGTTAAATTCAGGAGTGCATATTCGTTCACTCATCTAGTCTTTCACGCTACAAATACCTATTTATATGTATGTGCCCCGCACTGATGTAATCAAATGCAGCTCTTCATCAAATCATACATTTTCAATATATGTTATTATCTTTTCCATGAAGTGCTGTAGCTTTAAAAGTAATTAATTCCTCCTGAGTTGCTCTGTAAAATAAATCTGTTACTTTGTATTATAAATACTCACAGCTTGAAATTACCTACTGTATAGGTAAATGGGATGAAGAGTACATAAATTGAAATACCAGCTTGACAACACAACAGAAATAAAGTCTTATTGAGATCTAACAATTTCAAAAGAATATTGTTGGTAAACCCTTGTTTTTGTGTAGGCTGTAATATGGTTACCATATTACAATAACTAACTACCAAAACAACTATAGAATTGATTTGGGGTCTATTGGGAGTCCAATGATAACCCCCAAAATACATTTTTTTGAAATTTTTTCAAATGTTTTTAGTTTCACAGATCTCTTCCAGGATTATGGTGGGGAAAGCTTTGGGTGACTATCTACAGCGAATTTCTTCTAAAACCAGTACATTTTAGGACGGGAGTTCTAATGTAGGATTGATAAATACCGAAATGCTCTGACAATCATCTTTCTGTTCTCAAAAGCTAAATTATGGGGAAAATGGGTATGAGGAAAAGGCTAATTTAAAAATTAATTGTCCAGAACATTTTCTCATTTGTTTCTGATGTATTTTAATAAATCAAATTCTACTTATTTAAGCTTGGTTAGCAAGTACTAAATTAAACAATAGAACATGAATATTTCCTTAAGGCCACTGCAATTGTAATTTCTGAAAGAATATTAAAGTTGGGCTTCTTTAGAGTTGGCTTTCTTAAGAAGTATTCATTCAATTATGACAGTTTTGATATTTTTTTTGTATTCCCCTGGGAGTTGGGTGGGGGGGCGAAGAGACACACACACATATATACATACATATGTACACACGTGTGTGTGTGTGTATTTTCTAATCCTGAAGTCATGATACCATAGTCTACCTTGCTTATAGAGATAAAAAGGGGGGCCAAGCTGGCCTTGAATCAAATCGATTTTTTTCCTTTGATTCTTACAACTCATCTACCTCCCTCACATTCTTTGTAAATGTTGAGTTCTTTTCTTTTGGTTTATATGTAGTTTTTAAAATATATTTTCAAATTAATAGGCTTTATTTCCAGTGCAGTTTTAGGTTTACAGAAAAACTGGGAGGAAAGGACGGAGTTCCCAAATACCTGTCTCCCTCTTTCCCCACTCCTAACACTATTTTCCCTATTACTAATATCTTTCATTAGTGTGGTACATTTGTTGCAATTGATGAGTCAATATTAACACATCATTATTAACTGAAGTCCATATACATTAGAGTTCAGTCTTTCTATTGTGCATTCTATGCATTCTGACAAATATATCACGATATATATCCACCATTATAGTGTCATACAGAATAGTTTCATTGCCCTGAAAATCCCCTGTGCTCCACCAGTTCATGTCTCTATCTCTTCCCTTGAATCCCTGGAAACCACTGATCTTTTTACTGTCTCCACAGTTTTGTTTTTTTCTAGGATGTCATATAGTTGGAATCATATAGTAGTTAGTGTTCTCAAATTGCCTTCTTTCACTTTAGCAGTATGTATATAAGTTTCCTCCATATCTTTTATGGCTTGGTAGCTCATTTCTCCTAAATGCTGAATAATATTTACTTCATTCACCTACTGAAGCATATCTTGGTTGCTTCCAAGTTTTGGCAATTATGAACAAAGCTGAAAGAAACATCTGCATACAGGTTTTTGTGTGAACATAAGTTTTCAATTCATTTGGGTAAATATTGTGGAGCACAACTGCAGGATTATATGGTAAGAGTATGTTTCATTTTGTAAGAAATTGTCAAACTATCCTCCAAAGTGGCTTTACCATTTTGCATTCTCAACAGTAATGGATAGAGTTCCTACTTTTTTCTCACCAGCATTTAGTATTGTCAGTATTTTGAATTTTAGCCATTCTAACAGGTATGTAGTGATATGTCATTGTTGGCTTAATTTGTGATTCCCTAATGAAAGATAACGTTGAGCATCTTTTCATATACTTATGAAAAATTGCTAATTATATATCTTCTTTGGTGAGTGTCTCTTCAGATTCTTTGCCCATTTTAAAATTGGGTTATATGTTTTCTTATTGTTGAGTTTTAAGAGTTGTCTGAATATTTTAAATACCAGTCTTTTATCAGATATATGTTTTTCAAAGATTTTTTTAGCTTATTTTTTCATTTTCTTAACAGTGTCTTTTGCAGAGTGGAAGTTTTGAATTTTTGAAGTCTGACACACCAATATGTTCTTCCACTGATTATGCTTTTGGTGTTATATCTAAAAAGTCATCATCAAATTCAATATCACCTAGATTTTCTCATGTTATCTTCCAGGAGTTTTATAGTTTTGTGTTTTAAATTTAGGTCTATGATCCTTCTTAATATTTGTAAAAGGTGTAAAGTCTATTTCTAGCTTTATTATTTTGCATGAGGATGTCCAATTGTTCCAGCACCATTTGTTGAAAAGACTATCCTTTCTCTATTGAATTGCTTTTGTTCTTTTGTCAAAGATCAGTTAATTAAATCTGTGTGGGTTAATTAAATTTCTGGGTTCTCTATTCTGGAGCTTATTTTATTATCAATAATTGTGATTACCACATTTTGCTTCATAGCATTATTGGTTATTAATAATTCCCTTCTTGTTTTATTCAGGTAAAATTTATAGACAGGAAAATGCACAGATCCCTACTTTTTTCTAACCTGATAAGCCTCTTGATTTTTTAAGCACAGCAATATGAAACAGCTGATATTTTATAATGTAATATTTGTAACTAAGGGAAAAACCTTTTAAAAAGTGAAAGCCCATCTTACTGTGAGCTTATTTTTCTGTAGAGTACAGATTGTCACCATCATGACTGTCGGCATCATGACCAAATACGCTGTAGGTGGATTTGGTTCTATTTACTTTGAATCCAAATTCTGTGCTGCATATACTTGTCATACTTTATGCAAATTACTTAATCAAGAATCAGGTTCTGCAGTTAAAGAAATGGAAATAATTATGCATACCAGTCAGAACTGTGATAAGGATTAATGATGAAATATATTTGAAAGGGCTTTTGTAAAATGTGAAATCCTACAGTGATGCTGGGTGTTGTTTTTATTGAATAACAGAACTTGCAAGGACTACTTTAAAGATCAGTACATCTAGCTGCCATCAGAGAGGTTTCAAACCAGCAATTAAAGCATTAAAAGATATTAAAGTCACTAAAAGTGCTTTTATAAGTGCCTTCTAGAGAAGACGATTCCACCAAATTCCAACAAACTGTGTTGAAGTTTATTACTCTAAGCCATATTACTCCATGTCTAATTTAAATCTTTCATGCTATATTGTTTTTTATCCTATCTTTGGTTAAAAACTTTAAGATTCCTCTCAAATTTTGTTACTGTAAAAAATAACACTTGGGGAATAGACAATTGACATGGATTTGTGGATAACTCATGTGGTTTTCATATTTCTTAAGAGAATTAGCGAATTAAGGCAGATTAATTGATTATAGTTTATCAACCATCAAGAAAGCTGCACCAACAATAATTCAAAATATTTGAACTAAAATTAGCTAATTGGTATAGAAGCAATGCATTCTTTTAATTGACCTAATTTCACTAATCTACCCACTAGTTTGCTAATTCATTCAATGAAGAGTTAAGACTTCCACTGGGCTATATGATCTGGTAGAATCAAAATACATTGGAAACAGACCTGTTATCTCAAGGCCTTTGCAGTTGAGATCAGTCCCATATTGATTTGGGGGCACTATTACTTAGACCTATAAACATCATTCTGCTTGAGCATTAGACAGAGTGGCTGGCAAGGAGGTAAAGGGGCATCCTGGTAGAAGAAATGGCAAGGGCAAAAGCACAGCAATTCAGGGTGCTTTGACCACCTTTGTATGCATTTCTTCTCCTCCCCATCCCCCAAATATAGAATCTTATTCAGTGTGGGGAGGATATCTGGTTATCTCATCCTGATTTTGAGTTCAATGCTGGCCCAGCTGGCATATGATAAAGTAACATGTGCATAAATTTTATTGCTCCAGAGCTCACTGGATTGGCCAAATAGTTGCTCAGCTGCAGGAAAGAAAGGATTAGCAAACATATAAATCTAACATTAACAAGAAATTGTAATAACTTTATGAATAAAAACAGCTCTTTTGGGGACTTTTCAAACGTAAGATTTCTACATTTTTCATAGTCCAAAGACATTTTATTTTTTCAAAAAAAAAAGATAGAAGACAAGTGACAGTAGATAGTAAAAATGTAAAAGCACGTTGCAATTCATAAAGGGCTCAATTAATTTAAATAATTTATATTGCTTATTGACTCGTAAAAATGTAATGATGTTTCATTTTAAATCTAAATCTCTTCACTTCTAAATATTTCAATCACATAGTTCTATTGATTTCCCTGGAAGCTTTTTGATTTGGATCCTAAGAATGAGCTTGTTTTGAAGAAATGACCAGATCTCTGAGGTTTTTCCTGTGCAAGATTCTACATCCTGCTTCTTATGGTTAAAAGCAGCAGGAAGATGGTGGCAGTGGGATTAATTTCAAGAATCTTGGTTATCTACCCAAAATGAATCCACTGGCTATGCAGAGCACACAAGGAAGTTTGACAGCTAACTTCAAGTACATCCAATATGTTAAAATTCTATTTGACAGTTGATTTTAAAAGATTTTTTTCAAAATGTATACATTGAGCCACATCTTTCAAAAACTGAAAGCAACAAAATCCTTGATATGATCTAGGAGAAATAAACATTTGGTGCTTCAGAAACTAAAACAAGGCAAATTGCTAGTATCAAACTCACTACCAAATTCTCCACTTTTGATATTCTCCACTATCAGTAAAACATTTTTAATAGATCCTCAACATATATACTCATGTGCTTATTTATATACCACTTATTACTAACTTATTATTATATACATTATTAAACATAGGCAAAAATAGAAATTTTTAAAAGAATGGAATAAGAGGGAACTAAATTATATTTTAAATGACTGGCTAATTTTGATAGTTGAAGACTATCATTAGCTAAGTCAATTTAGGAGTGAGGTTCTTTGTTAATGGTGATGGATAAAAATCCATATTTAAGATGATCTCCTTGGAAATTTCTAAAAATAAACTAGCTTTTATAAGAGCCAATAATGATTTTTATCTCTTAATAGAGTTCAGATAAGGCTCATGGTAGAATAAGGAGCAGGGGCCATTCAGACATTTTCTTGTTCACTTCTGCTTATATTTTCAATATCATTTGCATTTACTGGTTTCTTTGCAGGATCCTTTTCATTTACTTCACCCTTATGTGAAGGTTAATTAAGTTAAAGCTAGATAACACAATCCACAAAGCCACTTAAATAAAGCACATAAAAACTGCAATATGTGCAGTTTCTGGACTTGGTTATGGGGCAAAATGGCCTGGACTTGGTTATAAGGGCAAAACCATGAAGGAATGATTGGAAATAAGTTGGGTGGACTAGTTCATTCTTGTTGCTATTAATATTTAGCATCTTAAGCTTTAATTACAGTCAATACAGCACTAAACAATAGAAAACATTCATCAAAGGTTATACTGGAAGCAAATAATTTTATAAACCACAATGTCAAATTGCTATCCAGTATTTATTTATTTACTTTTTTTTCACTCATCTTCCCACCCTTCTCCCCTCTGGCAACCACCTGTTTGTTCACTGTATCTATATCTCTTTCTGTTTTGTTATGTTTGCCTATTTGTTTTGTTTTTCAGATTCCATATACATATAAGAGAAATCATACAGTGTATGTGTTTCATTTCACTTGGCATGACATCTTCCAGGTCCATTCATGTTGTCACAAATGGCAATATTTTATTTTTTTATAGCTGAATAATATCCTATTCTATATATACATCACAACTTCTTTACCCATTCATCTATCAATGGGCACTAAGACTGCTTCTGTATCTTGGCTGTTATGAATAATTGTGCAATGAACATAGGGGTGCATATATCTTTTCAAATTAGTGTTTTTGTTTTCTTTGGAAAAATACCCAGAAGGGGAATTAGTGGATGGTATGGCAGTTCTATTTTTAATTTTTTGAGGAATCTCCATACTATTTTCCACAGTGGCTGTACCAATTTACATTCTCACCAACATTGGACAAGGTTTCTCTTTTCTCCACATCCTCAGCAACAATTGCTATTTGTTGTCTTTTTGATAACAGCCATTCTGACAGGTGTGAGGTGATATCTCGTTGTGGTTTCGATTTGCATTTCCCTGATAATTAGTGACACTGACCATCTCTTCATGTGTCTGTTGGCCATCTTTATGTCTACTTTGGAAAATGTCTACTCAGGTCCTCTCCCCATTTTTTAATCAGGTTTTTTTTTTAATGTTCATTTGTGTGAATTCTTTGTATATTTTGGATATTAACCCCTTATCAGAGATATCATTTGCAAATATCTTCTGTTCAGTAGATGGGCTTTTCATTTTGTTGACAGTTTCCTTCTCTGTGCAAAAGCTTTTTAGTTTGGTGTAGTTCCATTCATTTATTTTTGCTTATGTTGCCCTTGCCTGAGGAGACATATTCAAAAAAATATTGCTAAGACCTTTGTCAAAGAGCACACTGCCTAAGTTTTCTTCTAGGATTTTTGTGGTTTCAGATCTAGTATTTAAGTCTTTAATCCAGTTTGAGTGTATTTTTGTATATGGTGTGAGAAAGTAGTTTAGTTTGATTCTTTTGCATGTAGTTGTCTGGTCTTCCCAATATCATTCATTGAAAAGGCTGTCTTTTCCCCACTGTATATTCTTGCCTGCTTTATCATAGATTAATCAACTAGAGAAGTGCGGGTTCATTTCTGGGGTCTCTGTTTTCTTCCATTGACTTACGTATCTGTTTTTGTGCCAGTATCGTACTGTTTTGATGACTCCTGCTTTGTAATATAGTTTGAAATTGGAAAGCGTGATACCTCCAGCTTTGTTCATCTTTCTCAAGATTGTTTTGGCTATGTGGGATCTTTTGCGTTTCCATACAAATTTTAGAATTATTTGTTCTAGTTATGTGAAAAATGCTATTGGTGTTTTGAAGGAGATTGCATTGAATCTGTAGATTGCTCTGGGTAGTATTGTCATTTTAACGATATTATTTTTTCTGACACATGACCATGGTATATCTTTCCATTTGTGTTGTCTTCACTGTTTTTCATCAGTGTCTTATAGTTTTCCAATTACAGTTATTTTACCCTCCTTGGATTTACTTCTAGGTATTTTTTCTTTTTGATGCAATTGTAAATGGTATTGTTTCCTTAATTTCTCTGATAGTGTATAGAAGTAGAACAGATTTCTGTATATTAATTTTGTGTCTGCAATGTTACCAAATTCACTTATCAGATCAATAGTTTTTCAGAGGCATCTTTAGAATTTTCTATGTATAATATCATATCATTGGCTAACAGTTACAGTTTTACATGTTCCTTTCCAATTTGGATTTCTTTTGTTTCTTTTTCATGTTTGATTGCTGTGGATAGGACTTCTAATATGAGGTTGAATAAAAGTGGCAAGAGTGGGCATCCATGTCTTGCTCTTGATCTTAGAGGAAATGCTTTCAGCTTTTCACCATTGAGTATGATGTTGGCTATAGGTCTGTCATATGTGGCCATTATTATGTTGAGGTATATCCCCTCTATTCCCACTCTTGAGAGTATTTATCATAAATGGATGCTGAATCTTGTCAAAAGCTTTTTCTGCATCTTTGAGATGGTCATATAATTTTTATTCTTTAATTTGTTAATGTAGCATGAATTTAACTTATAAACTTATCTAAGTCCTGTGGTAGTACCTTAAAGTTCTTCAGGCATAATCATAGAGGTCTGGTTAGGCCCAAAGAACTAAGTAAGGTAATTTTCTCTTCAAGCAACATTCAATGTATGTATTACATTGACTGATTTGTGGATATTAAACCATCCTTGCGCCCCTGGGATAAATTCTACTTGATCACAGTGTATGATCCTTTTAATGTAGTGCTGAATTTAATTTGCTAATTTTTTTTTAATTTGCTAATATTTTGCTGAGGATTTTTGCATCTATGTTCCTTGGTAATATTGGCCTGTAAATTTTTTTTGTCTAGTTTTGGTATCAGGGTGATGTTGACTTCATAGAATAAGTTTGTAAGTGTCCTTCCTCTTCAATTTTTTGGAATAGTTTGAAAAGGGAAGGCATTAATTCTTGTTTAAATGTTTGGTAGAATTCACTTGTGAAGCTGCCTGATCCTGAACTTCGGTTTGTTGGGATTTCTTTTTATTACTGATTCAATTTCATTACTGGTAATTGGTCTGTTCATATTTTGTATTTCTTCCTGATTCAGTCTTGGGAGATTCTATGTTTCTAAGAATTTATCCATTTCTTCTAGGTTGTCCATTTTATTGTGTATAATTGCTTATGGTAATCTTTTTGATCCTTTGTATTTCTTTGATGTCAGTTATAACTTCTTCCTCATTTCTGACTTTATTTATTTGGGCTCTCTTTTTTTTTCTTTTGATGAGTCTGGCTAAATGTTGTTATCAGTATTTAAAAATAAGCCAATAAACTTACAATAATCTCATTAAAAAGAAGTCATGTAAACAATTAACAAGGCAATTTATTCTGAAAGTAAACCTGAAAATTAATGAAGTGATTTACATTTTAGAATAATTCCTCCAATAAATTATAGACAAATTGTATTAAGACCATTGGGGTTATTTTATATATTATGGGCAAATATTTATATATACAAAATATGTAGGTATATATACCATCACAGCGGTTTTAGATTGAAACTATAACAACTTGTGCTTTTGGGGTCTGCATCCCTAAATAAATAATTCTATCAAGTTTAGCAATATCTCAACAATATTTTGCCTCTTTTTCATTCATTACGTTTCCATATTTCTAAGCAGAATTGAAACATTTTTTTTGGTCCTTAATCTAGTTTGAAAGTATCTATAATCTGATAAATATTAGAAATGGTTCCTTGATGTCAAAATCTCCTGGATAATGGATAAAACTGTGGCCAAAGTCCTCCCTCTGGGATGACCTGTGCTTTCACCTCTTATGGTCTGTCATGGATTTAAAAGTTTGCCTTTTTTTGTATTCACATCAATATAATAAACTTGATGGCATTTTGGAAAGCTAACATTTACTATTGGAGAAGCACTTGCTTTTTAAGGTGCTTTGCACTAATCATAGTTTTCCACAGAGCACCCTGTGAAACAAGATACAACCCCTCATCCCTTTACTCAGCACTCCTACATACCTCTCATCTGATGCTTCCCAAACTTTTCCCACTTTGCAGGCAACATTCATGATTTTTGTCACATCCCTGAACTACCTACACTATTATCTGTTAAATATTTTTAGGGACAACCTTTCTTTTTAACTTAATTATAACCTCAGCTAATTACTCTGAAATCACAGTTGTATGTGCTACTTTTTCCTAATACATTATATATAAAAATATTGTTCTTGCCTGCCAACATTATATACAGTATGCTTTGGGAAACAGATGCCTAAGAGCAGGGTTCCAGGACACTGGTAGTAAGAGAAAGGTAAAAAGCCAGGCCAGAAGGTGCCCTAAATATAGATACTTTCTGAATCCAGATTCCTCAGTTGAACTAATGAAGCAACAATCTACTTCAGTTATATTAGATATTCTTATAAGGTACAATTCATAGATTATCTGCTTTTATTCCAAACATCTCCCAGAATACCTATTTACTTCAAAACATACCAACAAAACCTTAATATCTGTTGCCATAATTGTTTGATATCAGAGATGTGCAGTGACTTTCAGGAAAATCAAGGTTTTTGCATATACAAAAACAGCCAGATTTTCAGCCACTAGTCTTATGGAGACATTAGCAAATGTTTTATATTTTTCATAGTGGGATAAATACCTCCATATTTTTCCCTAAAGGGCTCAGGAAAATTGACTTTAACTTGCTTTTTGGTGAAATAAAATTGCTATTCCTGAGTAGAGTTAACTCACATATGTGTTGTTTTATTTGTTTGCCTCAAGATAAACTAAATACAGGATTCATGATTATAATATAATGTGACAGATTTCCATTTGTCACATATAGAAATTAATTTCATAATTTGATATCTTTACTGTTTATAAAATAGGGTTCCTTCCTTCAAAGCTTTTCAACTAGATGGAGAGACAAAACTAATAAACATGAACAAATAAATTAAGGATTAATTGCAATCTGTGGAAATGGTATATGACTCCATGACACTGAATTTATTTCATACTGGTTCAAAAGTCAGTATTAGAATCCTTTCATCCTGTCGGTTTTCTTTTTCATATAAAAATTCTACAAAGGGTTATATTTTTGTAGCTGTTTGATAAATGCTACATAAAATCATTCTAGGCTCAGATCCCTTCAGAGGTTTTCTTTCTTTCTTTTCTTTTCTTTTTTTTTTTTTTTTCTGTTGTGCCTATGCAGGGCATTCTGACCATTAAGCAAAAAAATAGGAAATGGATCAAGAGACAACATTTTCCATTTAATTTGGTATTGTCTTTGAAAAGACAAAGCTGCAGTTGCTAATCTGAATAGGTATTTTTTGTAAAGGGTTTTTATTGTAGAGTAATAAAAGAAAAAATTCCTTAGAAAAATATGAAAAATAGACAATTAATATATATCTCAAGGTATTTTTTTGCAACTCTTAAAATACATACTATTTATCCAATAGAATTAATTGACCAGTAAGCTCCCTTTAGGACTTATTGTGTATATAAAGCATTGATCTAATAGTGTATTGACTTCACAGACATTTGTTTAAGATTTCTAAATAAATAGGTTGGTATGTACAGTATCAGATACTCACCTAGAACACACATTTCCCAAGGAACTCTAACCTTTATGTGAATTTAAATGGTAACACTTTTTTTTTTCTACATAGATACAGATTGTACTTAATATTTTTAGTGTATGAGCTGAGATGTTTCTTATATAAATGCATTATCTAGGCTTCTCAAGGGTTGACTAGGGCAGAGCAGGAACCCCCATAACCATCACTTTTCACTATAGGGACCTAAAAGAACAGAGAACAGAGGCTGCAGAGCCATGATTCTTTGTTACAATAATGTAGAAATGGAATATATGTCTTGGGTCATTTAGTACATTAAAGTTTGCATTTAAGGGAAGTAAGTCAGAAAGAGAAAAACAAATATTGTATGCTAACTCACATATACGGAATCTAAAAATGGTACTGATGAACTCAGTGACAAGAACAAGGACGCAGATACAGAGAATGGACTGGAGAACTCGAGGTTTGGGAGGGGGCGGGGGGTGAAGGGGAAGCTGAGACGAAGCGAGAGAGTGGCACAGACATATATATAGTGCCAACTGTTAAACAGATAGCCAGTGGGAAGTTGTTGTATAACAAAGGGAGTCCAACTCGAGGATGGAAGATGCCTTAGAGGACTGGGATGGGGAGGGTGGGGGGGACTCGAGGGAGGGTGGGGGGGGGAGTTGAGGGAGGGAGGGAATATGGGGATATGTGTATAAAAACAGATGATTGAACTTGGTGTACCTCCCAAAAAAAAAAAGTTTACATTTAGAAAATAGTATAGAAGATATTTAGAAAAGTAATTTATAACCCAGAGCCATTTGAAAAAGTTGCATTACATGAAAGAAAATCTGGTACCCAGAAAGAGAATCTAGGGACAATTAATAATTGAAGATTAGGATATTATTCTGCAAGCAGGGGAAAAAAAGAGATATTTCATTCTACTTGTTTATTTGAGCAAATATACAGTTATTTATCTCTGTTTTTGCTGTTCAATTCAATTAATATTTCCTAGGCTTTGATGTATCCCAGTAAGCTGGTAACTTAAGACTCTCAGATCATTGGCCTAATATTCTCTCTTGTTATTTTCTTTTTCAACCATCTATGCACTGGGTTTTTCTCGGTACCTTCCCTGTTCTCATAAGCTCACATGCTCTTAATTCCCAGAAGAATATTTCTAGGTCCTCTTAAATTTTCCCCTTCTCACAACATCGAGCGATATTGCAAAAGGTGAGCAGATTGTTTCTGTGGCTGGCAGGCACATGCTATAGTCCAGGCAACATCTCATTTCTGGGCTCCTGCATAGCATCTTTACCCCCTGGAAAGATGGGAAAGGGTATAAAGACCCACTGACCACATTAGAACCTGTTCAAGTTTCTGTTGGAGAGTTAGTGAACTAGAACACAAAATAACTGCTGGCAACGATGGGGCAAGAGTGTGGCAAAGTAAAGAAGGAGCATGGCCCAAGTATCTCTGATTCCTGGAATAGAGTATCTGAGCTGTGTAACTAATACACAGTACAAGATATGCAGAAAGATACAGGCACTACAGACAGCTACCACGCTTAATTTTTTTTTTATTCAGGTCTTCATTGGAGTATAATTGCTTTACAATGTTGTGCCCATTTCCACTGTACAACAAAGTGAATCAGCTATATTTATACATATATCCCCATATCCCCTCCCTCTTGAGCCTCCCTCCCATCCTCCCCATCCTACCCCTCTAGGTCATCACCAAGCATCGAGCTGATCTCCCTATGCTCAGTAGCAACTTCACACTAGCCTTCTATTTTACATTTGGTAGTGTGTATATGTCAATGTTACTCTCTCACTTCATCCCTATGTTAGAAATTCTTGTTCATTCTCAAAAGCAAAATAACCTTGGGCTTCCCTAGTAGCATAGTGGTTAAGAATCCACCTGCCAATGCAGGGGACATGGGTTCGATCCCTGGTCCAGGAAGATCCTACATACTGCAGAGTAACTAAGCCCATATGCCACAACTACCGAGCCCGCACACTCTAGGGCCCAAGTGCTGCAATGACTGAGCTCATGTGCTGCAACTACTGAAGCCCGCGCACCTAGAGCCTGCGCTCTGTAACAAGAGAAACCACTGCAATGAGAAGCCCACGCATCTCAATGAAAAGTAGCCCCCACTAGCCACAACTAGAGAAAGTCCATGAGCAGCAACGAAGACCCAACACAACCAAAAAAAAAAAAAAAAAAGAAATAGCCACATGTTGCCTTTTTCTTCGGATAGCAAATTTTTAACACAAAGAAGCATAATTCTCTTTATTTTATTTTATCTGTATTTTAACCTATTAATCAAAAGGAAAATTAATATTTCTGTCTCAAAGTTTAGTTAATAATTTACTGTTGCCATTTTATCGTAACCAAAATAAATACAGTACAAAAAATAATTGGTATAATTTATACTGCATATTACAGTTTGAAAGCCGAATAATGTAAACCCAGTACACTTTAAATTCATGATGAAATACTCCCACAATTATAATTTCCTGACTGATGCAGCCTTTTTTTAAGTTTTTCTTCTAATGGAGATGTTACCTCTACATGCTAAAGCTTACTTTTTATTCACTGTCTCCTCATTTAATGCCTTTTTCCTCTAATTTCATGACCTAATTATTACATAAAAGTATTAAATCCTTAAAACTTCTTTACAATCATTCCCATTATTAAACATAAACCCTCCTTTAATCACAAATAATTTAGCTATTTAGCCCAGTCAAGGGATTCCGGGAAGGCTTCCTGGAGATGGTTTTTTGTTATTAATTTGCATAAGCTTTTTATGTCATGACATTTATATATATTTACAGTCACGTTTAATATTGTCAAACTGTTCTTCAAAGTATTTGACCATTTTACACTTTTACCAGTGAGATGTGACTGTGAAGCAGCACTGAAGTTTATATTGCTCTTCTTGTTTTCTGACAAAGAATAAATTAATACAAGAGCATATACAAGATTATTTGATTTTTACAAGATTATTTGATATATTTAAGTCAGCCATTTAACAGATCATGTATGTAACCTAATATCCTCCCCACCTTCAATATGTAAATTTTCCAGACCCAATGCTAAATAAACTGGGTCCTTGTGCTATTTACACTCAGTTAAATCAGAATGGCTACTTTATCAAAAGGGAAATTCCCATATTCATTTTCTCTTACACTGTTATAATTGTGATTTCTATTAAAAGAGTAGTGGTTATTGGTAGTTATAAATATTATAAGGCATATATATAGGAAAACTCAATTTCTTAGCTTAACATGTCATTAGAATAGTTCTGTCCAAAAATAAAGCTCAAATGTATTTCTTATTCAGTTTAATCTGCATTTTATATAAACGTATATGAAAGCAATCCTACTGTAATTAGGTAACAACTCATCACTAGATGGACATACACATTCAACTGTATATATACACAGTTAATAAATCTTTTTGAAATGTAAGTTAACAAATCTCCCTTGGATAAGTATATAGCTACATGGAAATATTGTAAATTATGTTGAGGCCTTATAAATATACTAAATAGACAACTTTATACATTTAGTGTATTCACTCTTTAATCCCTTCATTCATATGCCGGGACTTTCTGACATCTTCAACAACCCAAGAAACTAACTCTTACTCAATTATTTAGCGCCTGGTCCTAGATAGCAGCCCTGTGCAGACAGGGGACACCATGGTACCAAAGCCAGAATGGACCACAAGTGAATTAAATTAACAGCTTCTCTCTGGTACTATACTATTTCTCTTAAATGTTTGATATCCCTAGGAAGCATTTAAGAAAAGTTTCAGAGCTCTTCCTTCTAGCATTTTACCACAAAAAATTGCCCCAGGAGAGTGCTAATCACCTTATAGAACTTTACAAAAGTCTTTTGACCCCAGTGAGCTACATAGTAGTTTACCTACCATTACTACTAAATCAGGCCCCCAGTCATTACTGGCATTTCTGAAGTTCAACCCAGGCCTTCCATACGTGTTCACTACTCTCTCTGCAAACCCAAGCTAACTCCCTTTGTAGTTATCATGATTTACTGTATCAAGCAAGTATCAAAGCAAGATGGCAGGAGTCCCAGTAGAAATACACAATGTGATAGAAGATTCCATATTGCACTGTGACTGGGAACTACTACTCAGGAATAACTTCTCTAAATTAATAATGTCTGTTCAACAAAGTCAGTTTAGTTTCCCAGATGTTTTCTCCCTAACACCTCATGCTTTAAAATATCCTAAATATTCATTTAAATGATGGACAAAAACCCAAATCCCTAACTACCAATGTCTTTAAAAACAATCTCTTCATTTCCTAAAGAAGTGCAAACCCATAAACACATTTTGACGTTTTATTAAGTTAGTGATGTATGGCCCTATGTAGAGACTTCTAAGAGAAGCATCAGTGATTTCAACAGGAAATCACTCCCAGCCTGAGATGTGCACGGGACATCTGACCCAACTATTTTGACACTGGGGATGTTTTGACCCTATTTTTCTAAGTACAAGTGTTTCAGTCAGAAGTATACTGACGTCGATGAAAAAATACCAGAGCAAATTTTATTAAGCTAATTTAGCCAACAGATCAATTCTCAACACAATGCAGTTGACCCACTTTCATTTTTGTCCACTTTCACCTTTATTTTTCTGAAATGATCCACTGCTATCACTTTTCTATATAAATTAAGTGAAGATTTAACTCCTGGAACAATTTTTGTCCATATTAAGTTTTATCAATTATAGTTTGACCATTGTGAATTTGCTTTTTTGGCCATTATTTCTATGAAATTCCATGTTCTATGATCTAAATATTACCAAACTTTAATTCTTCTGTTGATTTATAGTCTGCAACAGATTCCACCTTGTGCAGTTTTAGCTGCTGTCAGTTATATTTTGTGTTTTTATTTACACTAGATCTAATTGTCCCTGGGTCACTATTAGTTGTTTTCACAAAGATGTTATCATTCTTCACTGCACTCTCCAGTTAAAATGTAGTCATTTTCAGTCTTATTTTGTGTTTTTTATTCTTATCAGAATATTTGTGAAGAATCTTATTTAAAAGTTGGGCCTCTGTATTTATTTCTTGGAGCAAAAAATATTAGTGGTGGGTGTAGGTACCAGGCAGGGTTGAAGCATTCTGTTTCAGCAATATATCTTTAAACCATGACCAAGTGAAGCTTACATAAAGTTTTGGAGAAAAGCCAATGAGTGCAGTAAAGCACAAGAATTGCACTGTGGGACTATTGGGAGGGCACTGAATGGCTTGCTTAAGATGTGGAAGCATGAGAAATTACTGAACCACCAAATTAGACAACTGCGGAGCTGAAAACTGAAGCCAAAATACAAAATTATTTAGTGTACATGCTAGAACTTATACAATATGGTAAGTGGTAGCAGGCCTGCCATAAGCCAGATGAAATAAGAAATAGACTATGGAAGGACGGAATTCAGACACTGCAAGGCTTGCCTAGTAATAGGTAGTACCTGAGGGCAGTGCCCTTTGTACCACCTAATTCGATAAAAAAAAAAAAGGCTCCAGCTGGGAACTAGGTGTCTCTGACCTGGCAAATTTCTCACTTCTCCCAGGTTACTTTGACTAATACTTTTCAGGAGGCATGGGGGAATTGGATTTATTCACCACGCCCTTGGTAACGTGAACTTCCACCGCTTCCTTGTAGGCTCCACAGAAATGAAAGTGAGAGCAGCCTTAAAAACAACAGGACACATTTTTATCATAAAATGAAGTGCTTTGATTATGATGAAAGGGGAAAACCTTTGCTTATACAGGGTCTTCAGAAACTGTGCTAGTGGCTGAACTTGTACAGAAATCTGGACTTAGTCTCTAAGTCTAGGCAGTTAGAGAAGATGAGGTGGAATAAACATTACGGTACATTCTATAACAGATACAGGTACAAGTGCTTTAAGAGCGCAAAGGAAAAAGTAATTAACTGGGCACAGCAACGCCTTCCAAAAAAGATGGATGGAAGGATGAATAACTAGGAAGGTACTTATTAGAGAAGGAAAGAGAAGATAATAGCTAGGATATTTTGGATCAAGTCCCCGGCTGTGAGTTGAGGTAAATGTCAATAATGATGCCCATCTATGACATAATCTTTTGATCTGTTTTGAGGCAGAGTCCTAGGCGGAGCAGGAATCTGCAGGAGCCTGTAGGCAACTGACGCTCTCACGCTCTCTCCATTCCCAGGCTAGGAGGTCCAGGTCACTGATCACAGCAGTATGCAAAGATTCTAGAATCCATGGGGAACTTGCTTTCTTTAAACTGGTGTAGCCCTCTACTTAAAGTCACCACATAGATACATACTTTATCAAAATACATCTTTTTAAAATCTTTTTTTTTTAACTTGACCAAAAGCAACAAAGTCACTAACTTTAAAAAAATAAACAGTGGAAAAAACCCTTAGTAGTATCTTCCCCACTGATTCTTAAAAGCTCTTGCAACACTTATGCTCAATATAATTCTTAGGGACAAGGGTTTCCTTGGTTGATTTTTTCCTTCTCAATTCCCAACTATCATGCTAGGAAATCCTTTAAAATTTACATAATTTTACTTATAATTATTAATTGAAATTTTATCATATAGCATATTTGTAAAACATGGTTTCATTTTTTAATGAGTCAGTTTAGATAAATTTGTCCTTTTACCCATAAAATTGACATTGTTTTGCTTTATACATTGTTCATGTTTTTAACAAATATATAGTGATAGTTTGGAACTCCAGAATGAATAAGACAGGATCCCTGAACTTTGAAGAGTTTAAGGTGTACATTTTAAAACTTCTAACTATTAAGCATGAGAAATTAAAAGTATATATAAAGTACTATATGATTTCAGAAGAAAAAGGGATGTGTGTGTGTGTGTGTGTGTGAAGAATCCAGGAAGGCATCATGGAGGAAGTGCCATTTGACTTGGGCTTAAGTGTTGGATAGACAATGGACACATGGGAATGGAAAAACGTTATTCTCGGCAAAGAGAAAAATAAAATAAGGCCCCCTGCAAGCTCAGAGGTATATGTAGCCACACTGGAGAATAAACAGAGGTTTAGAGTCACTTGAGGGCATAGTCATAAAGAAAATTATGGATGACAGAGCTTTCTCCGTTTAAAAAAAAAAGTCCACAGGAAATAGTTGAAATAATTGTGAAGATTTTGCTTTCTAAATTTGGATATAATATCTTTAAAAATCACCACTTACATACATTAAACCCCAGATTTACAATGGCTCTAGATGTCATAAGAAAAAGGTAACATTGAAACAAGTTTCAGAACCAAATGACAGTCAAGAATATAAATCATCTATTATACTTAGATAGTAATAGAAATATTATCTCAGCCATGAATATTTTTTAAAAACTTGAAGTGAAATATTAAGCTGCTAAAGTTGAAAAAGATGACCAGTTTTTTCAGGCTGACTGAGAAAAACCAAAGGCCAGAATGTGTTACTCTTCAATTTGTGGCTGTGGTTTCGGCAGAAAGAAATGACAGAGCATTAGACACATTATGTAGTACAATAATGGCCTTGGGGTGGGGCTATTATCAAATAATGACACCTTTGAAATTATTTGACTAAGGCTGTAAATTATCTCTGTACTGTACAAAAAGCATTACAGTATGATTTTTTGATGACTGGATTGCAAGGGATTAGCAAGTAGCACTGAAAAGCAACTAATTTAGGAGAATTTAAAATGAAGAGCAGTCTGAAGTTTTCATGGCTATTCATTAAACTTGATACACTGGCAGAAGGCAGTAAAGAATTTCAATCAGGTACACCAGCAAAGATCTCTCAAATCCAATTTAATACACATCTAAAGTCACTCACAAAGACATTTTAAAAACAGAGGAAATGTAATGGAGGAAAAGAAGCATTCCTAAATAATGCAATTTTAAAAATAATAGGAAAGAATAGTTCTAGCAATAATCACACAGAGTCTGTCAAGGGAAAAACACCTTCAATTTAGAAGCAAGCAGCTGTAGAACAAACAGAATAAAAGAACTCAAGCAAATAATTTATATTAGTGTATCTAAAAACTGTTCAGGTTCTTTGCAAAGGTTTTGAACTCTAAGCCCTATAGATCATTTTTTTTTCTTTCTTCTTCTTTTTTTTTTTAATCTAAATTTACAACATTCAGGACTTCATCTTTGTACAAAGCTAACATCTATCTGTTAGAAATCCAGACCAAAAAAGAAAATACTTCCAAGTTTATTTGGATTAATAACTTCACAAACTTATGAACTTCTATAGCAAACTCAAAGAAGAAACTGAAAAAGGTTAAGGAGGTAACAAGGAGAGACAAGATTCTTAAGCATTAATTTAATGCAATGGCCGGAACAGTGGCCTTGGAGCGAAATAACACTTTTCTAAAGCTTATTAATGCCCACTCTGAAGGCACTGAGAAAAATACACCATTCATACAAAGAATGTAAGTCTGTGGAACTACTGTCAACAGATTGCAGAAGAGAGATGGAAAGAACTCAAACCAAACATAAGAATGCACTTAATTGTGTGGGACTTCATTTGAAGGGCTCTGATTTTATGTTTCCAAACCCTTTATAAAAGTAAAAAGCTAAAACTTACCTGATAATGTTACTGATTCTGAAATATATATATATATTTAAATTAAAGATGAGCAACGAGGGGTTTTAAGAATTTTTAAATGATGGACAGCTTGTGTGCACAAAAGGATTCTTTAGTTACATACTCTCTAAGGTGGTTGGTTCTCTCTGGGATGTTGTGGCCAAGACCTGTTCAACTTCACCTGACAACAACTTTTATCCTGAAAGGACCCCTTTATTGTGGCCCAATGTTTGCAAGATTTATTATGTTCAATTCTCCCACATTTTCAGGTGGCATTTCCCATGTATTTAGTCACCCTAGATTCTATGGAAAAGGGGAAAAACAAACAAACAAACAAACAAACAAACCCAGGCCTCTCTTCTTTTGAAGGATAATTCTTTTCCCTTTAAATAATTTCCTCTATTTCCTTAAGATATTACACTTTGAAACAGTCTATATAGAGACTGTTTTGACCTTTAAAAAAAAAAAAGTCCAAACTAAAAGCTTTGAATTTAAGTTTTCAAACCAAGTTACAGTTCTTTTAGGGAACAAAATTTATATAAAAAATATTTTCAAAAAAATTACACTGTGGTGTAGCTGGGTAGACAGGTAAGTAAATATATATTATACTCAGGATATTACCTACAATGTTAGTAACTGTCTTAATTTATATCAAGCTCCCAGAACCTGAAAATAATATCCACATATAGCTCAGGCTTATATAATAAAACACCACAGACTGGGTGGTTTAAACAACAGACATGAATTTCTCACAGTTCTGGAGGCTGGAAAGTCCAAGATCAAGGCACCAGCAGATGTGGTTCTTGGTGAGGGCTGTCTTTCTGGTTCATAGATAGTGATCTTCTCTCCGTGTCCCTATATGGCAAAGAGAAGACGCTCTGGTGTCTCTTCATCTTCTTATAAGGGCACTAATCCCATTATGGGGACTCCACCATCATGACTTCATCTAAGCCAAATTACCTCTCAAAGGCCTCACCTCCTAACACTCACATTGGGGATTAAGTGCTTCAACATATGATTTTAGGGAGAACACAGTCCGTAACATCAATTACATATCTTGAGGCACCTTAACTTCTCTGTCCTCTACCTTTACTGTATTCCAATTGTATTCAAATCCTTTCAAAGCTAAAGTGTGTCTGAATGTCACATTTTGTGCGTAAATGGAACTTCTTTTAGCTGAAAAAATAGGTGGTACTTTGGGGAAATAAAACATAACATTATAAAGAAACTTCCCAAAGCTTCCCATTTTGAGTTTCCAATAAAGAACAAAATGGCAGTTCAAAAAGCATTTCCAGAGCACCCAGTATATAGTATATACAGTGCTAGTACTGGGATTATAAAGATAAATGAGACACAATTACCATGCTGAAGAAAGTATACCAAATGATAAAATAGTAAATCTTAGTAAAATAGTAATCATAAGCTTCAAAAAAGCAAGCAATAATTTCCCTGAATAAGATCACTGCAAAATTAATGGCTAGAGATTTTAAAAACATTTTTGTAGAATACTATATGCAACCTCAAAAGGAGATTTTTTTTTCTGGATCTGTATAGGATTATTATGCTATTTGGAAATAATCATTTCTTGGAAATAATCACATCATTAAAATGCCTAAGTGAACTTTGAACTTTAAAAACATCAAGTTCAGTTTATTTAAGTTTCTAAAAGAGCAACATAGTATCCTATTTATGAGGCTATATCTATGCTCATATATATCTATGGCTTAGGATTTCTTTGCACAAGATATCTTATCTTGTGTTAACTTACTGTACTCAATGGTGCCCTACAGACCTGAATGAGAGGTAGGATGATTTCATCCAGCTGGGTGTTGCTGTGATAAATCCTTTTCTCTTTTCACATGATGAATCACCAAATGTCTACTTCAAGTAAGAAGTAGGAGTCTTTCTTTATCTAAGTCTCTAATTCATTATCAAGGAAGATAATTTAAGCATCTAGGAAAAGTTGATAGACCCGCCATAAACCCAGAATGTTTAAAATTATTTTTATAAGTCATTCCCAGAATGGTAATAAGTGAGAAATAAAAGTAAGGAAGGAAAAAGGGAAGGGAGGCAGGAAGGGGATGAATAAATATTGACAGCATCCTTTATAAATATCTAAATATCATTATTCCAAAAGAAGCAAGCATCATCTTGATTTTATAACTTCCATTTCCTTACGAATTTCTCTGTAAGAAATGTGATATACTGAAAGTCCACTACCTTATGCAAAATGCCAGTCTTAACAGCAAATACAACAGCATTAACTTTCACTTGTTATTACTTTTGCCAGTTCTTGCCTCACCAGTTAAGAAGCCCATGTCTGAGAAAGCTCCACAGCCACTTTTGTGTCATGTATGTTCCTGAGGAAGAAGCATGATTATCTCCAAATTTGGGGCTTCAGAAATGAACACGGTAGCAACAGATTATAAAAATGAGCCTAATATTAACAAAAGATTAAATATCATAGAGCAGTCAGCAAAATCCTTCTACTCGAATTCCGATATTAAGCACTAATATCTCTCTCAAGTTTTTAAGTGAAGATATTAAAGTATGGAGAGGATCAGGGACTTGCCCAGAGTCTCTTAGCTAGTAAATAGCCCGAGACATAACCAGTACTTTCTGGCTCCAAAGGTGTGCTCTTTCCACTAACTCATCATGCTCTAGAAACATCTGGCTATGGGTGGGTTAGACTGAAGAGGAACAGTTGTTTAGGACGATCAGCAACTTAGAAAATGTTTGAGAACAGCACCAAAACTTCGTGAGAATTTAACCAGGGCACTGATATTTGCAGCAAAATCAGTCTTTGCAATTACAATAAAATTTCATAAGAAAAGAGGTTTACACCTAATGGATAACTCCTTTCTTTTTGAGTTTATGCAGACAATTAGAGCCATCCAGCTTCTCAGCTGGCCTGAGCTCCACCTAAAAATAATCAGGGCTTCTCCCCTACAGGAGCTTTGCTGAGGCCCAGCTGACTGGATGCTGGGCTCAGAGAAAACCTAGGTCTGAGGTCTCTGGATTGAAAAAGAGCAATGGATTAAGAGTTAGAGTACCTAGATGCTAGTTTCAGTTCAGGTACTAGCTTGCTGTCTATGGCCTTAAGCACATTTTGAAACCTTTTGTGATTACTTCACAATATCCTTCCATAGTTACCTCATAACATTAGCTAGTCTCTCAAACTGTGGTCCTCAGACCACAAGCCTCAAAATCCCTGGGGGGGGGGGGGTTATCTCGTTGTAAATGCATATTCCTGGGCCCCATTCCAGACCTACTAAATCAAAATACCCTAACATGAATCCAGAAAATCCCAGGTGCACTTTTAAAATTGCACACTTAAAATTTACAAACTAATGGGTGGGTCTTTGTAATAAACCACACATTTTTTTTATCCTAATCCCAACATTTATTGGCATATTACTCAACTGTCTCTGGGGAATTTGCAACCCCAAGGCTTTTCTTCAAAGTCATATCCAGCCAACTCAATCTTTCTGGACCTCACTTCTCCCAGCTGTAAAATGAGCATGACAACTTCTAACTTATTGGGTGGATATGAAGAACAAAAGAGATAATGCATTTATATCTTTAATGTGCCTAACAGAATCCCTAACACATAACAAACCCATGATAAATGTTACATACTTTTCCTTTTTAATAAGATCATTAGCATAATGATCGCAGACATTAATTCACTACTAACTATATGTGGTACAGGCATGTTACATATATTAACGCACATAATTATAACCCCATGGAGAAGGTAGTATTACTATCCTCACTTCCTCTCCACAGGGGGATGCTGAGACAGAGAATTAGGTAACTTGCCTAAGGTCACAGAGACAGTAAGTGAAGCAATCACAAGCCCTCTGTGATTCTGATACAGGATAACGCTGAAGAATTGCTGCTTAGCATCACTACCTTTAAGAAATGCATGGCAGAATTGTATTGCACTTAGAATCTATGGGGTTGGGGTCAGATAAGTTTGATACAAACAGAATTTCGAAATTCTCTGCCAAATTCAGAGGCTAAAAGAATTTACACTTCCTGTAGATTTTATTTAATTAATGTTATCTGTCCCTATATCAGTATTACATTATATAATTACTACACCTGTAAAGTAGGGTTAAACATCTATTATTATTCTTTGAGCTGGATACTTGAAAGTGTAAAGAAGATATAATTGAAACTCACAAACTCATAAAAGAAATAAGCACTTGGCATGTTCACCAAAACTTCAGTATAATACAACCAGGATCTTAATAATAGAAATCTTTTTCAAAAAAAATTGGCTATGAAATTTTAAAATATTGATATAATGAAAATGCTCATTTTTATAACTGTAAATTATAAATGAATCTAAAAGATTCTACTCACACAATAAAACACAAAATTACAATTAACATATTGGTGTATATATTTCCTATTATTCCCTTTACCACAGTTATCTTTATGTTTCTTTAGTAAGAATCACACTATTTATGTGATTTTATATCCTGTATTTCACTTAACAAAAATTTATAAGCATTATCCCTTATAATGACATACTAATCATTTTAACAGAATAATATTCCAACTTGTGAGTTGTAAAATAACTATGGTTATCTTAACTAAT
The DNA here is from genome assembly GCF_030028045.1 of Hippopotamus amphibius kiboko. NCBI lineage: Eukaryota > Metazoa > Chordata > Mammalia > Artiodactyla > Hippopotamidae > Hippopotamus > Hippopotamus amphibius. The sequence goes on from NC_080199.1 coordinate 70,664,924, forward strand.
CCCCTACTCAGTGTTTAGGTTGTTTCAAATTTTGTATAATTATGAATAAAGCTACAATTAACATTTTTGCCCTACCTCATTTTAGGATTATTCTCGTAAAAGAGAATCCCAAGAGTAAAATTGCAAGGTCAAATTCAACCATTTATTTTTATAAAAATTATTGAATTATTCATTTCAAATTATGTTGTAATGTCTTTTAATACAGACTAAGATATATAAAATGTTATATTTCTTGGATATTTTGTTCAATTAATGTTCTATTCCTACATCAACATTACAATATTTTAGACAGTTTTAAAATATGGTTCAATGTCTAGCATAACTTGTGTACCTCTTTTTATCTTCCTTTCAAAATATTTTGTACATTTTTTATGTGTATTTAACTTTCCAGATGAACTTTAGGATGATTTTGTCAAGTTGAAAAGCAAACCAAATCAAAATTTCATTATGATTTTCACTGGAATTGCATTAAATCTGTAAAATAATTTGGAAATAGCTGACTTCCTTAAAGCATTATCTTTGATACAAAGAAGCATAATTTCTAATTTTAATTCTCTCAAAGCTCTATCATTTTTTACTCATATAGGCCACAAATATTTCTCATTAAAGGTATTCTGAAAGTTTATACTCTTGTTGCTACAGTAACTGTGATTCTCCGTTCATCAATTTTTAAACAGGTTTACTGAAGTATAATTTAAAGTATACAATTCAATGATTTTTTTAAGGAAATTATAGAACTGTTCAACCAGCACCACAATCCAGTCTTAGAACATTTCTGTCACCACAAAAAGATTTCTCTTTTTGTTGGTGATTTCTAATTTCTGTTATAGTTGGAGAACATACTTTGTATAATTGCAGTTCTTTTAAATACACTGAATTGTTTTATGGCCCAGCATGTGCTGTATTTTGGAGTCCATGTACACTTGGGAAAAACACTCATTTTGCTTTCATTTCACTGCTAGAGTGCTCTATAAACATCAGGTCAAGTTGGCTGATAGTGTTCAATGTTAAGTGATATAAAAGATATTCTTGATGGTTTTCCAGCTAGTTGCGCTATCAGTTATTGAGACCAGATTGTTGAAGGGTCCAACTATCATTGTCTATTTCTCTCTTTAATCCTGTCATTTATTGACTCCTGTATTTGGGGAATATATGCTAGGTATGTATACCTTTATAACCATTCTATTTTCCTGTTGAACTGACCATTTTATCATTATGAAATGTCCCTCTTTGTCTCAAGTATTTTTTTTCTTAAAGTATATTTTGTCTGATACTAGAATATTTACTCCAGCTCTTTTATGGTTACTGTTTGTGTGGAATATCTTTTTCCATTCTTTTAACTTTCAGTCTACCTGTATCTTTGAATTTAAAACCTGAAGCTTGTAGACAGCATATAGTTAGATCTTGTTTTGTCTTGTTTTAATGCAGTCTGACAATCTCTGCCTTTTGATTTAACCTATTTACATACAATGAAAATACTGATTAGTTGGACGTCTGCTATTCTGGTATTTGTTTTCCATATGTCTCAAGTCTTTTGTGTTCTCTGCTCCTCTTTTACTGTCATCTTTTATGGTAAATAGATTTTTCTAGTATATCACTTTAATTCCTTTTGGGGGATGGGTTTAAAGTTTTCTTAGTGGTTGTTCCTGGCATTACAATGATCTAATTTATTACAACCTACTATAAGTAATCACAATCTACCTCAGATTAATACTAATTTAATGCCAGTAAAATATAGAAATTTTGCTCCAATATAGCTCCATTTCCTCCCCCTTCATGTTATTATTCTCATATATCTTATCTGTTTATAAGCTCAATAACACAGTTTTATAATTACTGTCTTTGTGCAACAGTCTTTTAAATCAGCTAAGAGAAAGACAAAAAAATATGTATTTATATAGTCCTTTATATTTACCTATGTAATTACCTATTTTCCCATAAGACAACTTTGTTTTATGGCAGTTTTAGGTTTACAACCCAAATTTGAGAAGGAGGTACAGAGATTTCCCATATACCCCACCCCCTGCTCCTACACAGGCATAGGGAGCCTCCCCCATTATCAACATCACTCACCAGAATGCTACATGTTACCAAGGATGAATCTACACTGACACATCACATCACCCAAAGTCCATAGTTAACCTTATAGTTCACTCTTGGTGTTGTACATTCTGTGGGTTTGGACCAATGCATAATGACATGCATCCATCATTATATCATACATAGTATATTCACTGCCTCAAAAATTATTCCATGCTCTATTAATCTCTCTGAGCCTCCCTGCAATCACTGATATTTTGACAATCTCCTTATTTTTCCTTTTCTAGAACATCATGTAGTTGGAATCATACAGTATGGAGCCTTTTCAGATTGGCTTCTTTCATTTAGTAATATGCATTCAAGGTTCCTCCATGTCTTTTAATATAGTTACTTTTTCCATTGTTCTTTATTTGTTCATGTGGATTCAAGTTACCACCTGTGGTCATTTCTGTTCAGCCAGAAGATTTTCTTTAGTATTTCTTGTAAGGCAGATCTGCTAACAACAAATTCTCTTTGTTCATCTGAGAAATTTGTTTCATTTTTTGAAGGGTAGTTTCGCTAAACACTGGATTCTTGATTGACAGTTTTTCTTTTAACACGTCATTCTGCTGCTTTCTGGCCCCTATTTCTGATCAGAAGTCAGCTCTTAGTCTTAATGTGGTTCCACTGTATATGATAGGTCATTTTTCTCTTGCTGGATTCAAAATGTTCTCTTTGCTTTTAGCTTTCAACATTTTGACTATAATGTATCTCGGTGTGGATTTCTCTTGGTTAATACTCTTTAGAGTTCACTAAGCTTCTTGGATACACACATTAAAAGTTTTCAACAAATTCGAGAAGTTTGAGGTCATCTTTTCCTCACACTTTTCCACCTCACATTCTTCTCTCTCCCTTCCTTCTAGGGCTCCCAATATGTACGTTTGTGTGCTGATGTGTCCTACAGGTCTCTGAGGCTTTGTTCATTTTTATTTCTATTCTTCAGAATTCATACCCCCAAGAGAGAGAAACCATAAAGTAATTTGAATAAATTTAATATGAAGAATTATTACATATAGCTGAGTATTCAAATAATGAAGAATTGGCTAGTAAAAAATAAAACAAACAAAACCTCTTAAAAACTACAGAATTGGAGATACAAGCAGAAGCCACTATCCCTAGAGCTAAGACAGAGAAGCAAAGGAAGGGCCCCCTCCCTCCCATCTGAGAGTCAGACCTTGTTGAAGTGGGCAGGACCACAGCTCACTGAATGACAATGAAGCCACTGTGGAGCTGCACCAGAAAAACTTGATGGAAATCCCCCACTAGGGTGCTGGCAAAATCTTTTCATGGGGAAGTATATCCCCGGAAGCACTCTGCTACAAAATTACCCAATGGGAATTGCCGGGGAAGGGGTAGCCGCTGGCCACTGGGCACTGCTGACTGTCATGTAATTCAGGAGCTGGGTGCTGGAAAAGCTGCCTGTACTGCAGGAGCTGGGAGCTGAAGAAACCACACAGACGACATGAGTCTACCAAGTGGGCCCAATGGAACCAGGAAGGAAAAGCCCCTCTTCCTACAATGCCTTTCCAGCACTCTCCCCTGACAAGCTTTATTGACAGCTGGCAAAGAGGGAAAAGGAAAAAAAAAAAAAAAACCTTAAAGGTCCCAAATTCATTTTCATAGAAAGGACAGGAAGGGAAATTTAGAACTGAAACGCAACATGGTGCTAATGGGCACATTTCATTCCTTTGGTCATTCATTTCCATGTGCAACTTTCTACACATATTTGAATTCCTATATAGCAACAAAATATATTTCCAGGTAACATGACACAGCTATCCACATTACAAGTGAAAAAGCTCTCCCCCTTTCCCCAAAATGAAAAGGTAAAACACATATGGTCCCAACAGTTAATGTGTCCATCACAGGCTATAGTAATAACTTCTCAAATTCAGTCACAGTTTCACTGAATATTCTGTTACCTAAAGACTAAATTATAAAGTTAAGTTTCCAGCAGCTTGTATATAAAAATAAAAGATAAAGAAGAAAGTGGTTAGTATATATAAGTAAACATATCCACATAGCAAGAAGAGAGAAAATATGCAAAGCTGATACAGTCATTTCTGTAATTACTGTCACGGTTGTAGATGATACCTATGGATTTCTTCTTTAACTACCCATTCCATCTTTCCCTTACCCTCAGCCAAAACCTTGACTGCTCTGAGCACTTTACCTGAGTGACCCAAACCTTCATTCCTGAAGGGTGTGCATCCTCAATTGTTCTACCTTATTGGTCCCTACAGTTTTACATAAGCCTTTACTATTGGGCATGGAAGTAAAAAGATGTGCCCCCTGAGAATCTCCTAGGATCCAAACATAGTCCTTTTTGCCTCCAACCCAATTTTTATGTGGTAAAATAGATTAATCACTGCATCCTTTTTTTTTTTTTTTTTTTTCCTCTTTCTGTACTGGTTCAGTGACACAGGACTCCCAAATTGCCAACTGGAAGTATCATCTTCCAATTAAATGGAATCCTTGTTAATGTCCCTGATGGAAGTATTCTGTGCTTGGGGACTAAGAACTCTAAGCCAGAGTGCTCAAAACTATGGTATGGAAAGCAAAAATTCTGTGAGTTATTACATGTGCACTTCTTAATTTCTAGAACCATGTAGTCTGTCTGTGAGGGAAACAACACCACGTAATGGCCTCTGATTTAAAGCATTTACATATCATGTAAAAAAGAATTCCATCCTTTCAGGGTATCATCTCCCAACTGGCATCATAACAGAATATTCAGTAAGTCATTCCAACTTCTTAGTTAAACCAGCATATCCTCTGTTAATAATACTTTCTCTCCTCCACTATATTCCTATTACATTCTCTAGAATTTGCAGGGCCTTTCAATGTAAAAATTGATGACAGCAGAATTTGCTATCTATCCCAGTTCTAAAGGGACTTAGTATTTTATTTCTAAATACGGTTAAAATGGGCATTGGTTTGAAATAGACATCTTAACATATGAAGGAATTAGCCTTCTAAGTTATGCTTTTGAAAAAACATTTAAGAATTAAGTATAGAATTTCACTAAATGATTTCTGTAAATATAATGGATAAAATTTTACAGGATTTTCTTATTTTACCTATTGATACAATGTGATATCAATACATTTCTTGATACTGAATATCCTTATTATATTAGCTTCTGCTGCAGTAACTAAAAACAAAAAAACAAAAACCCAACTACAAATCTTTGTAACACAAACATGTTACATTAAGGCTGTAGACTGCAAGTTCTGTCATAGCCTTCAGGTTGACTGTAGGTTGACTCTACTGTTTTCCTCCTATGTCCAGGTTGAAGGAGCAACAGCAATCACAACAAAGGGGAAAAGACAGAGAGATTGAGATGAATCATGCAATTGCTCTTAATGCTTGTGCTTGAAAATGGTAAATCTGACAACCATTCAAACCCCACTGCCCAAAGCAAGTGACATGGTCAAGCACAGCATCAATGAGGTGTAGAAATATACTTTAACAGTGTGGGGAAGGCAGAATGAATATCTGTGAAAAGTAATGCAAACTGTCATACTTACATTCAAAGAATAGACCTTTTGGGCCATGGTCAATTATTCTTTTAATATGCTATTAAATCTATGTGCTAATGTATTATTTATATGCATAATCATGTGAGAGTGATGTGTAATTTTCACACTTTTTTTCAAGGGTTTGGTAGGATGATTATATTTGCTTAGTAGAATGAATTGCATAGCTTTCTATATTCTTCTATATTTTTCTCTATGTTCTATATATGGATCTATCTATTTCTCTTAAGAATAAAAGATTTCACCAGTAACATTTAGAACCAGAGCCTTTTGGGGGAAGTAATTAACCGGATAACTTAAAAATTTTTTGTTCTATTATTGATAGAACAGCATTAGATTTTTTAAAGTAGTTTTGATTTTCCTAGAAATCATCCTCTTCATGATTTTCAAATTTGACAATGATAAATTATGTGTACATATTTAACATCCTATGTTTTCTACATGTTATAATGCCTCCATCACTTCTAATTTTTACTGGGACTTTCCACACTTACTATTTTGTGATTTCTTCACTTTTTCCCCCCTATTTTCTAATGCATTCACTATTATTGCTTTTATCTCTACTGTAGTCTTCCTTTGGCTTTCTTCCTTTTCACTTTCTAAATTATTGAATAAAAGTCTTGCTCATAAAATAAAAATCTAGCTAGAATGTGTTTATAGCAGCATTACATAATTCCATTAAAAAGAAAACTCAGTAAGGGCTGTATTTCTACCCCTTTGTTCACGAATGATCCTCACATGTCTAGCACAGTACCTTCTCTGCACAGAGGAGTCTCATAATATTTGATAACATTCAGAGGAATCTGCTTCTATATTGCTTCCTTTTAGACACTATGGTTATTTTTTAATTTCAAGAAGTTTGGATTTTTGTTTAAACTTTCATTATCTAATTTTGTGGTTCTCAGACTTCAACAACAAGATAGCTTAGAGAACTTGCTAAGACACTGATTTTTAAATTTTGAAATATGGGCTCTACCCTCAGAGTTTCTGATTTAGCAGGTTCAAGGTAGGGCTCTAGAATTTGTATTTCTAACAAGTTCCCAAGTGATTCTGAAGCCATGCTGCGATCCACACTTTGAGATTCACTGGCTATTTCATCGAACGAGAATGTTGTTTCTGCTTTGGAAAAGTTACTGAGGTATCTACCATTTTAATTATGTTTTTAAAATCCTAAGTGTCATCATTTATTTTCTGTGTAATTGAAGACAGACTAATAGTTGCATAGTACGATGTATACTAAAACAACAAACCTTGCTGAATTCTCTAAGTTAGTGTTATTGTACAGTACAAGCCTATAATCTTTCCAGGCATTCCCGGAATTTTTAAATAAAAGACTTATTACAAACTTATAATTGGTTTAATTAACCAAAATGTACCACTTATGTCCAATATTAAGTCTGCTGGTTACATATCTCTGCTATTTCCTGAGACGCCTGATTCTGCAAAATCTTACCTATGTGCAAAACATTCAGAGCATTACATCATGATTCAGACATCACATTTTCCTCTCTCGTCTACTCCAAAGCAACAGCTTTAGTCCTTTTCATGAAACTATGCTGTCAATAAGCTTTCTATGCAGTGTTCTACTTTCAAGAAGTGATGGGCCTTGTACATTTGGATTTTTTTCAACCAATGGTTTCATGTTAAGAACCTCTTCAAATTCTTTAGTCAGTTTTCTGGAGTCTGCCATGTCCTCTTTTTCTCAATTCTATATTCTACTTCCAAAAGTCTTCCTTCCCCTGGCTTTAACTCATTATTTTTTCTCTATGGTATATTTTTGTATCACAGTATTTTAAAATTATCCTAAGCATTGCTTTCTGCTATAAGTTCTACTTAACCTGATAAAAACACTCATGTTTTACTTAGTTTGATATAAGTATGGTCATTGTTTCATTTGTGATAGTTATGAATAATTTTTAGATGCATCTCTTGTAAGTAGTAAACCACCAGATTTTGCTTCATTATACATCCACTCCAAGAGACTTTTTAGCGGACAGATATAAGCAATTTGTAATTTTTTATAATTCTTATACATTTCATCTCATTATACAGAAATCAGAAAGCACAAATACAACAAAAGGAAAAAGAAAAAATTAACCATAATCCCATCACCCATACCCAGGGACTGTTACCATTTGGAGATATATACATCAAGATTTATTTCTATATATTTGGAAAGAGGACACCTATTATACTATTTTGTAATATGATCTTCACTTATCTTTCCAAGTCAACACATCTCTTCAACCTCATTTTTAAGGGATACCTAATACCCTATTGTAGACATATGTTTCTATAACCAATCCCCCTACTATATATGTTCCTAATTTTCTGTTACAAATACAGATCCTCACATCCATGTCAACTGATTATTTCCTTGATCTAATTTACCAGAATTAAAACTATTAAGTCAAAGGTCATAACTATTTTTAGGACTGTTAGTGTATTAATGACACATTACTTTCCAAAAAGTTTATTAAAAATTGAACTGCCACCAGCTACGTATGAGGGAGTCCACATTTATGACTGCCAGAGAAAATACAAGCTGCCAGTTAAATCTGAATTTCAGATAAACAGAAAATAAGCTTTTAATATAAATATGCCACAAATATTGCATATTTGTTGTTTATCTGAAATTTAAATTGAACTGGGCTTCCTATTTTTACTTATTACATATAGCAACCCACTGCATCTTTGTCACAACTGAAAATTAATTTTTAAAACATTTGAGAAGTGAGAAAAGTAGAGCTTTTATGCATAACTCTTTTTTAAAAAATCTGCTTAAGTTCCTTCCTGAATTATACTAAGTTTGGTTTATTTTTTAATGGATTGACATACTAAGGCCAAACACTTTCTCTAATTTACTTGTTCTTTAAAGTTTTCACAAACTTTACAACTTTGAAAAAATTTTAAATTTTTATGTGGCAAGAATTACCCATTTTTTTCCCTCTGATTTCTGATTGCTTTTGTGATTTAAAACAGGTCATTTCCTCCTATCCAAAGATTGGTATTCATCTGCATCTTCTTCTGATTTTTGGTTTTACTTTTCTTTACATGTATTACTTTCTTCTACCTCAAATTTATTTTGATGCATGTATATTTTACTCATTTCAAATAAAAGAAATGCAATTCTTTTTATATAGAATACTCTTTGGGCATATTATATTTGAGGCATTGCTATAAATACTCTTAGTATTTATAACTGTTTTCCTCAAGTACTGGAGTTGTTTTAACTTTATTCTTGCACCTAACATTACTTATCAACATAAGTTATATTCCCAAAACATGTTATTGTAAAAGAAAGTGGGAATGAAGTATTTAAGCCCTTATAGGTAAAGCACAGAGGATTGTAGTTATAAGTGAATCTAAAATAATGACAAACAGCTCATTAAATAAACCAACTAATGGCATTTTAAGTATTTTTAAATAGTAATAATTGGCCTTGTTCAATAACAACTCCTCTTCCTAAATACCTTTTGGGATTTCCTTAGCCCATCAACTTTTTCAAGGCGCTTATTTTTGCTTTGTTCTAAGTATGAATTTTCAGAAGCATTTTCCCTTGGATCTCCACCAAATGATCAGTGTTCTACAATTTTATGATTCAGTTACCTTATGTAACTTAGGTTAATCGAAGGAGAAAATGCCAGTATTCTGTGAGACATCCTTGAAACCCTTCCTAATGCATTGTTTTATGTTTAAGAGAACTTAATGCCAGTATACAAACCACCACAGTAGAGTACTGCTTTTACTCTGAAGCTTTCACATGTCTCCCTTTCTTTCCTTTGGTTTCCTATATTTTTCCCAAGCTTACATTATAAAAATATCTACATGCACTTGCTCTTCTATATATTTTACCTCCTTTTTCTCTTCCCAAGATCCCATGTTTCGTTGTAATTTAAAAAATTATCCTCAAGAAAAATCATGCATGTGCTTACAAATATAGTATCCTGAATTCACACATTTGTGGAAAAAGCACAAGCACATAAATCCACATATGTAGAATTTTGTACAACAGGAACTGTAGCTAAGAAGACACTACTGTACTCAACACAAAGTGTTTAACAGAAATTTGCTTAATGGGACTGACTTTTGTCTGTTCCATTTAAAACACATTTAAGCACACTGAAGACAGTGAGGTTGATACAATGGGTACAATTATAAGACCAATTACATCAGGGCTAGTGAAGAAGAGGAAGACACAGTTTAGTAGTGTTAATGACTAATTCTGATCAATAACGTTAATTAAAACTGATCAATGCTTAAAGGTTAATAACACAGTATACCATAACAGCTGACAAGGACCTAGGGGGAAATGGCTTTTTTTGTGGTAATATTTAAAAGTCGTATAAAAAAATCCTTATTTTTTTTTCTCAAACTACCTATATTATAATCGGCATTGCTCAACTAGAATGGTAAACTTAAATATTAAAAGATTCTATCTATATCAAATATCAAGAGTCTTAAATGTACTATTACCAAAAAAAAGTATGATCTGCATCAGTACTCTTATCAGTTTAGGAGTTAATTTGATTCATCCATATATCACATTATATCAATTATTACTGGAACATGTACAGTGTGTTATTCTATTTAAAATGACAGCAGACATGAAATGATATTATTTTAACAACACAATAATAAATGTGGCTCACCACTGGGGAGAACAGCCATTAAAATGAGTATAGCAGATTAATTCAAACTTACTTCCAAAGAATAATTTAGCAGAAATTATAGGCAGTTTGAATGAAATTTAAAGCATAACAAACCAATAGATTAAAAAGTCTGAAAACAGTATCTCCAACACAAAAAAGCATTATTAAGGCTATAGAGATTCAACTGCCAGTGACTGACAAAAAGATTATATATTGCCAGTATACAAAAAATAGAAAAACTGATCCCAATACCAAGTCAAAATGTGAATCTTAGTATTGTTAGGCTAAAATGAAAAGTATTAATAAGTTTACTGATTGTAGTAAAAATAACACTGATTAAAAAGATGCCTAGGGTGTTCACTGTCAGGGCCAAGGTTCAATTCCTGGTTGGGGAACTAAGATCCCACAAGCCGCACCCACGTGGCCAAAAAACAAAACAAAACAAAGCACACACAAAAAAACCCACCAATGTCTATAAGAGTTAAGACCCTGCTAAAGCTGAATCAACTTATTTTGAAATTTCTCCTTGGAGAAATACTTCTTTCCACAGACGTTCATTACATAACCATTTCTAAACTGTTTTTAGAAAATAGGAGGGAAGATTTAAAAATCTGCAGATGGAACCCAAAATGAATGAACAGAAAATACTTTTGAAAGCGAAATGAGAACATTAGGTTGTAACAATCCTGTCCTTAATGCTAGTCACTTTCGATATACTGACTTGTAACAGCTAAAGTGAAGGACAGAAATTACAGCAAAGTAATTGAGATTTAGTATACCTGGTATCACAGCACCCTCTGTCACACGCTAATATACAGAACACGCGTATGTGTAGTGGTTGCTTTAATGTGTGAATATTCATTTATGTAGAACCTTCGGGTTCTAGTGCTTAGTTTATTACTTCCCAACAATGGATTTCTCCAGTTTCCTTATCATTAGCATCCAACCGGAAGAGCATTATTGACGAAGCAACCCTCAACTCTAAAGTATCACAGGTATGATCCTAGCACCAACAACTTAAGTATCACCAGAGGATTTATCACAGCTATAATTATACAACGCTACCCCCTGACCTTCCCAGTTAAAAATTCTGGGGTTAAGACCAATCTGTTTTAATAAGCCTTCCTGCGACGTCTGATGCGTGCTCACGTTTAAGAACCACCGCTGTAGGAGAAACGCCCAGGGGAGCGCTCGAGTCAGCGGGAGCTTTAGTCCAAAGGAAACTTACTGCACTTTCACCTCTGACGGTCACTTAAAGCACCATCCCAGTAAAGCAGTGGGAACAATCCAATGCTAGCCGCCTAACATCATCAGGCCTACCGACTTCCAAGAGAATAGAGGTTTTCGAGCAAAAATTCATCGTACAGGGAGAATATACCCTGATTATGCTTACTTGGGAGAAACGACTTTTTCTCTCTGGTTAATCTAATATGCCATGCAAACAAAGCTACATTCTTCCTAAGTGTTCCTCAGGCTACCTTTTCGAAATCTCCTTAGCCTGTTCCTATAGCGAACTATCCACTAAATTCTCCATTCCTTCCCGGGCTCCAAACACCTACGCTGCATGTTTTTACGACACTGCTTTAACAAGCGAAAGGAGACAAAAGCCCTTAACAGCAGACACCAATCCAAGCTACGACACCTGGGCCACCTTCCCACCCTAGCTAAAAATGCTGGACCCCGGTCTCCACAGACTAAGGAGTTGATGCCTGAGGGGATGCCTTGAGAGAAGCTCAGGAACAAGGCATGAGAAAACAAACCAAAACCAAAAAGCCCGTTTTGTTTTGTTGTTCTGGACTTAAAACTAGAGAAACCACTCAGTTTCCTCTCCATCTCGGGTATTCATAGCTAACACGTACAAGCAGCTTCCGCCTCAAAGTCCTGCAAAGTACCTCCTGCGCGGGAACCCAGCAGGGCGTACGTTTGCGTCTCTCCCTTCCCGAGGGCGGGAGAGACTGAAAGCCCGAGCCCCGTGTCCTCTGGAAGGTTCGCAGAGAAAGGCGCGCAGCCTCTGCAGGGCAGCGAGAGGCTCGGCACCAGATGGCGCTGCCGCACCGAGAGCCAGAGCCTGGGCGCCTAGGGAGACGGGAAGAGGCGTCACCGGATCCTTTCCTTCGCGTCCGTCGCCGGAAATGCGCACTGGCGCCAGCCTCTGGTCCCGGATATTAAGACTTCTGGAGGGTTCCCGCTTGAGGGCGGGGCTAGAACCGGAACCGAACAGCAACCGTCGTGCATGGGGCGGAAGCCCCGGGAAGCGCCTGCGGGTTTCTGGTGCGCGCGCCTCGCCGGGAGCGTGAGGGGGCGGTGCCTCGCCGTGCGCTTGCGCATTGTGGGGTCGTAGGCGCCGCTGGCGCCTGCGTCTGTCTCCATCTTTGCACGTTTGCTGGCCCGGAAAGGCGGAAATGGTGGCGTAGTAGGATTTTTTTTTTTTTTTTTCCTTTTCGCCCACAGAGTTTGGGTTTTGGCTGGGAGTCAGGTTTCTGGAAATCTTTGTGGAAAATTAATGGTATATGAGGTAAAAACTCGAGCTGTATTTTCCTCTTGGGTATTAAGCGATTCAGATGCCTGCTGGGCGCGGTCCCAGTGCTGGGATAGACCCAGCGTTTCCCCCTAAATCTCTTCCTGAACCGGCTCGATCCGCCCACTGTGTCTTTAAGCATCAGTCCTGAGGCGGTAGGGGTGTCACTAGGAAAAGGGAACGCAGGCAAATACGCTATTCGTGTGGAATCGAAAGACGGTTTTTAATTACGTAGAGAAGCCTGTCTTTTGGCTTTTTAGCAGTGCTTGAGAGTTTAAGAAGTTAATGAGCTTTGTTTTTCCTTTTTTGTCAGAAACATTTTACATTTTGTGTTTTATGGTGTGATATGGGTCTTTTATCAAATTTTCACTAAAGGAAGGCCGCTTGTGCAAAGCGTTTGAAAGGAAAATTCTGCCCCTTTTCCGTTTTTACAGGATAGAGGCAAACCACTTTTAATAGATGGACCGTAGTAAACTCGTGAGAGTGCACTGGCTTTGCTTTGTTTTTAGAGGCAGCACGGAAACAACCGAGTAGGTTACAAAAACAAAACAAAACAAACAAAAACTGTGTGAAACTGTACCCGCCCAGTTTTAATTTTAGACTAAATTCTCAAAGTGAGAGCTACAAGGTACTCAGCTTTCCCAAGAAATTTCTTAAGCCTTGGTAAACACTTTTTGTACTTCAGAGATCTTTCCAGTCGGCGGCCTACCTAAAAACTAAGTACTTGTGCAAGCCAGAGCGAAAGGAGACGACTTTTAAGCAGTTATACTGAGAGAAACAGAGAGACTGGGGAATACAAGAAGGTAGTGTCTGGAGTAGCCGTTTTATGGTTTTTGAATAAAACCTTTTGATGGTTTTGGTTGCATGTGTTGTAAAGAAAGCTACTGTGGATTGAGGAGTGCCATGATAGTATGCTTATGCAAAAAACCAAAAAAAAATTTTTTTTAAGTGGGTAATATCGCAGGATCATAGAAGACTGATGACACATAGTGTGAGTAGGAGGGAAGATGGGGGAGTGGGACATAATGGAAGATGCTAGGAAACACGTGACAGAAAAGGGCAGAGCTAAAGCTGTAATAGATGTGGAAAGGCTGATTAGGAAGACGGTGAGGAAAAATAGATTTTAGACCTCACACTGTGTAGGATAAGGAGTAAGTTCATCATTAGATGGTTCAGTTTTGGATATATTTCATTGAGCTGCTTAACTCTGTACATTCCTGTCTTCCCTGTACGTCATACCAACTAACCTTAAATTGAGAGAGTGCTTAGTTTTGCCACCATTATTCTAGTAACTTACACTAGCATAGTACTTAACAGTGTGAAAAGTTATTTACTTAATTCTATTTGTATATATTCACAAATAGTAACATTAAAGTTACTTCCCTGCAGGCACCCTCAACTCTTTGTCCCTGACTTCTACTCCTTGCCTGGAAAAACCCAGATCATAAATGAACTCATGCGTTTATCTTTTCTGTACTTTTACTCAGCAGCTTAACAATTGGATGGACTAACGTCGTCTCACCAAATGGTCTCTCCCACAGTCCACTCACCCTACTCTTTTCTGTAGTTATTTTGCTCTCTTTAAACCAGGTATTTCATTCTTTCTCTTCCCTCTTGGAATCACCAACTTCCTCCTCAACCAATGACTTTGCCTTATCCTTTACTGGAAAAAGAATTGTGAGCCTAGCCAAGAATTCCCTCATCTTCCCACCATCTAGTCTACTTGCATCTGCCTCTTTAATAATTCTTGCTGCAGTTTTAAAAGCATGATGGGTCTTTCTATCAGATGGCAGCAGTGGTATTGTCTGTCTGTATTTTTAGCTATTTTAGTGGATATATACTGATATTTCATTTTTGTGAAATATGTTCAAAACTTTTGCCCATTTGTAAAATTGAGTTTGTTTCCTTATAATTGAGTTGTGGGAACTATTTACATACTATGTGCACACCTTTTTTCTTTATTGAGGTATGATTGACAAACAAAAGCTGTACATATTCATGTATACAACTTGAGTTTGGAGTTGTGTACATTCACAAAACTGTCACCACAGTGTATGTCGTAAATATATCCATCACCTCCAAAAGTTTCCTCCTGCCTTCATTATTTATTATTATTTTGTGATGAAAAACAATGTAAGTTCTACCTTCTTTGCAGATTTTTATACAATGCAACGTTGTTGACTATATGGACTATGCTGTACAGTAGATCTCTAAGACTTTGTGATTTTACCGAGCAAACTTTATACCCTTTTAATAATACCTCTCCATTTCCCCTTCCCCTGTATACATGTTTTTCATCAAAATGTGTGTTGTGAATATTTTTCTCCCAGTTTGTGGCCTCTCATTTTCTTAATAATGTCTTTTGAAGAAAAGTTTTTGTACGTTGTATTTTTCTAGGAATTTGTACATATTATCCAAATATTAAAGTTCCCTAGCATAAAGTTGTAAATAAAGTCCTCTTACTATCTTTTTAATATTCACGGTATATTGTGTTTAGGTCTGTGATCCATTGAAGGTTGATTTTCCTGTATGGTATAACAATAGGAGTTGATATTTTTATTTTTCAAAATAAGAATCCACTTATTCCGTCAGCATTTGTTGAAAAGATTCTACCTTCCTCCATTGGATTACCTTTTCACCTTGGTCAAAAATTAACTGGTTTTCTGAATCTCTGTTCCATTCCACTGATAAGTATATGTATATCCATATGCCAGCTTATCCAACTTTTTTTTTCAATATTGTTTGGCCATTCTAAGTTTTTTGCATTTTAGTATAAATTTTAGAATTGGCATTTCAATTTCTAAAAATGCCTGCTGGAATTTTGATTGAAATTCTGTTGAATCTATTGATCAGTTTGGGAAGAATTGACATTTTAAGAATTTGAATTTTCCAGTCTATAATCATGGCATATCTCTCCATCTCTTTATTTATTTTGGTCTTTGTAATTTTCAGCATACAAGTCTTACACATATATTGTTAAACTTATTCTTAAGTATTTCATGTCTTATAAATGTTTTAAATTTTTATTTCTCTTATTATTTTATTATAAATGTACTTTTAAATTTTTGGTTTATTGAGTTGTAATTTTCAGTTCTATAATTTGTGTTTCTTATTTATAGATTCTAGTTTTCTAGTGAAATTTTGAGGTCTGTGCCTAATAACTAGTATTAAGGTCATCTATGGATCTTGTTTTATTGCCTTTTTCTTATTTCTGTTTCCTGGTATGCCCAGAAATTCTTAATGGAATGCTCTCTTTGCTTATGAAAAATGTTAGGCTCTGAGTGATGTTTTTTACTTCCCTAAAGGATTTTACTTTTGCTTCTGTTAGGAAACTAAGCTCAGAGCAGAACACCTTAGCCTACATGGTTTTCAGTCTGTTAGGTCTAGTTTATTTCAGGTTCATTCTTACTCCTAGGATGGCCCTTTTTCTGTCCCTACTAAAAGCCTGGGGTGTTTTCAGAGGCTCTTCTTCCCCAGTTGCTTCTGAAGTCATTTTTATTTTCTCAGAACCATAAGACTACTGAAAGCTCTTCTTGGCTTCCCTGCTACTTAGCTACCACTTTCTTAGCTCCTCAGCCTCTGGAACAGCTCTCAAACTGGCAAGTGAGTCAAGGGAAAAAACAGAGTTGAACATGGGCAGACTTCTCTGCACCTTCTCTGCAGGATCTTGTCCTGCCAAGATGCCATCAAAAAGAACCTTTTGTATTTTTACCCAGCTTTTCTAATTTACAGTTTAGAGGGTGTGATCTGATTTTTTTTTTAAGTCTGTCATTGGCAGAAGTGAAAGTCCTTAATCTCAATGATGCTAATAAAGGTAGTACTTCTTTTCTTGTCCCCAAACATCAGAAAGTACTACACAGTACTTCTCGTCACCTCTTCTTGTCCCCAAACATCAGAAACAACCCACGAGACACACCAGTGGTTTTCTTTCTTGCTTCTGAAGGTGTTTCTAGGGCCTCCTGGAAGTGATACTCTCTTGCCACAGGTGGGTTCCTAAGAAATACCCTTAGTTCTCTTTAGGGTTTGCCTGCCTCTCTCTTCTGCCCTCTGCTCCTTCTGCTGAGGAACCAGGGTAGTTCTGTTTCTACCCAAACCAAGCATTCCTGTGCTAGGCTATAAATTCAGTCTGTCTCCTTTGATGGTCTTACAATACAAGCACATGTTACAGTCAGGCAGGAGGAAGTACATCCTTTTATTTTTTGTAGATAATCAGTAAAGAAAAAAAAATGCTCCCCAGACAGCAAATGGATTTGATATCTTACTATAATTTCAAGCAATAATTATATAAAATATTGCCCACCAGTTTGTGCTATAGAAAGATCAGAATGACCAGGCCTTAATCCCAGATTCCCATCACTTGCATGGGTGGAATTGAGCACATTAAGTTTTCTAAGCTTCAGTTTCCCTAATTTGAAAACCAAGATGTCTACTTTCCATGGTGATTGTTGGGCTTAAAAAAGATACTGTTTGTAAGGTGTCTGATTCAGGATAGGTTCTATTATTACATATAAAATTATTGCTAGAAAAAGGTAATTTTAACTTCAGGGGGAAGTGATAAGGCATAACTTTGTCAATGTGGCAGCCATATTTCAAAAGCCATAATATTTCCAGGTTTTTGCTCATCGCATAGTTTGTTTTATTCAGTAAACATTGATTGAGCCCCTATTAAATACTGAGCACTGCACCAATACACTAGGATGCATAAATAGTGAAACAACTTGCCTCACAGCTGTGTAGATACAGCTTTTCCATTTTATTAAAAGCCACGGTCAGAACAGTTCTGAAACAGTTTTACCACCCTTAGTGTTCAAATATAAGACTTTGTCATTTTGTTCTCTTGCTGCTATTTAACAGATTCTGAAATAGTTTCTGTTACCTAGAATAGAACATTATTATAGAATAAAATTTGATATAAAGATGCCCTGATATGAATGACTTACAAGGGACTTTTGTTACTAACAAACCAATAGAACAATATACTGAGGCAGTGTCACAAAATGGAACCTGAGTTCTGCTCTAGTGTAATAATGATTAGCCCGATTCATCCAGAGATTGGAGAATAGGCTGTTATCAAACAACAGAGGGAAGTTCTGTTCAGTGTGCTGGTGGAGGGCTTTCTTTTAGGAGGAAAACCAGTTTGTTTTATTGTTCAATGTTCACTAAAAGAACTGTCTTCCAGCTTTTCCCTTTTAACTCTGCCCTTTGAATTGTTCTCGTTTCAGACAGTTGTAAGCTCCTTGAATACAAACTTTCGTCTTCTGTTTTTATCCTGTCTGCTCATACCCATCCCTAATGTGTCCTACCAGGGAGTATAACAGTTATGCAGTAAGTTTGGACTAAATAATTTCATAACATTCTCAGATTTGATAGGAAATTCTCCCATGATAAGAAAATACATTTCAAAATTGAATATTCTGTTTTCTGAGGCTGATTTCCTTTATTATTTGGTGGTTTGTTTTCATTTTCCTTGTAGTAGAATAAATAAATGTAGCTTGGAATAGATTAAAAAAAAGTTCTCATAGTACTGACCATAAAATGGTCCAAATTATGTCACACTGATTAAATTTTCTAATTTCCTTGCTTTAAAAATACACTTGCGAAGAAGTAATGGCAATACAATTTAGTCATCTTAGTCACCATTTCTTTCTTACTGCACCATTTTGTTTTTCATGTTTGAGTTTGCAGTTCCCTAGTCATATCACTGGAGTTTGCATTTTTTAATTCTATCTATTCTATAATTGGGTAAACTTGACTTATTTGTATTTCTTTTGGAACAGTCATACATTCAGTTCACTTACATACACACACAAAAAATGAAATGTCAAATATAGAGTAGCTTTCCCATAACCCTGCTCTATTAATGTCTTAAAAATCACTAAATGCTCTTATTCCAGATCCTGATGAGGTCAAGCTGGAGTGTCAAATCTGACCTCTGTATGTTCTATAAGAGGTTTCTTAGTCCTATCACATTCCAGTAGTTTAAGTACAGATTTTCTGGCAGTCATCTTGCCTTTTATAGTGTGCTTAGATGGGATCAGTAAAACAAATGTGCCCTTCATTTCCCTGAGTGGGGTTATTGTAGAGAAATAAGAAGCCATAAATAAGGGTGCAAAGTTCCCTTTATCCCCAAAATACAAATAGTCATTTTGAAAGATGGAACATATTTACTTCAGTTTTTGTGTTAAGAAAAAGAATATAAGTTTTATATGTTCAAAATAAAGTTGACATTAGTACAAAACAACTGATATATTCTAAGAACTACCCCACCCCCAACACACACTTTGGAGAACACCTTTGTCACATCCTTTTACCATATAATTGAGTTATTTTAAAAATCAAAATAATAAGTTAACATTTTCTTTCAGTTCACTTCTTTTTTTAAAAGTAATACCTGTTGATTTTCATTTTAAATTTATGTATTTATGTATTTATGTTTATTGGCTGCGTCGGGTCTTCATTGCTTTCTTGGGCTTTCTGTAGTTGCGGAGAGCAGGGGCTGCTCTTCATTTCACTGTGCGGGCTTCTTATTGTGGTGGCTTCTCTTGTTGCAGAGCACAGGCTGTAGGAGCTCATGCTTCAGTAGTTGCGGCACATGGGCTCAGTAGTTGCAGCGCACAGGCTTTGTTGCTCCGTGGAATGTGGGATCTTCCTGAACCAGGGTTCAAACCCATGCCCATTGCATTGGCAGGCGGATTCTTAACCACTGTGCCACCAGGGAAGCCCTCAGTTTACTTCTTGAAGCTTTAATTTTAAATTTCTAAAAAAGATTATATCCTTAATTGGTTACCTATGATTTTCTGTGATAAAACTTAAAATGCAAATTATCTTGTATATAAGTGTATTAATTGAAAATTGTTATAGTTCAAAAATAATTTCATGTAACTCTTCCTAAATTGCTTTTAAATCATCAGTATTTAATCATCATCATGATTAAATATTTAATCATCATCATGATTAAATATTTAATCATCTATCCTACACTGCTTTTAAGTCAGCAGTATCAACATTCAAAGGAAGACTTGGGACCAGAATTTCCAGTTCTTTTTTTCACTTTTTAAAAAAAATTTGACTGGTCATATTCAGATTAATATGCAATAATGAAAACTCATTTTTGCTTCTCCTTATATTTTTCCAGAATGGAAAAGTTCTAATAACTCGTCTGAGAAAAGAATGATGTATTCTTTCATCAAGAAAACAGTTCATTTTAGTTTTCTCTACTATCTATCTTTGGGGTTAATCTTTCATTTGTAATGAATAGTTTTCATGGTAGAGAGCCATAACTTATGGAATAATGAAAGAAAATTGTTTTTATAGAATAATGGTAAAACAGACCCAAATCCTACCCTCATGGTGCTTAATAGTAGGCACTTAGTGACTGGATTAAGAAGGTAAATATATCCAAAGAGCATATACATTTGTTCTATAACCATTTTTAACAGTGTTTCAACAGTGAATTCTGTGTATAAAGGAAATATATTAGAAAATGTTCTTTTCCTCCTACATAACACTGTACATAATCATAAAATTCAGGTATGAGAAATGCATGAAAAAAATCATAAAACATCCAGCTTCAAACATCTTTAAAACAAAGATTACATGACTAAATTAAGAAATTGAAAAGTAGGAGACCTTTTTAAAAATGTTGAACTGAAAAGTTTACCTGTAGAATTATATTTAAATCCAAAGAGAAAATACCCTTCTCTTCTGTCTTACTCCTTCACCAGCTATCTTCCTTGCTTTGTGCAGAATATTCTTATATTACTTAGAGGCAACTGTACACACACAGAAGTGTTATTATTCAGTTAAGTCATATGGCTCTCATTGAGCTTGAGTGCCATTCCAAAGAAGATAATCTAATTCCAGAAGTCTGATACCACAAAATAATATAATTTTTAAAGGCCTGATGTTTAATGGTAGAAGACTCCAGGGTATAAAATAAAAAGATATCCAATTGATAATGAGAAATTTGAGATTAGAAGAAGTGAAAAGTTGACTAGACTAACAAAAGGTGCAATTTCAGGGTTGCTTATTGGTTTCCCTTGCCTACCCAAAAGCATTCCTACTGTGATGTCCTAACTCTTCTTATCTCTATCTATTTATCAGTCATCAATTATTATTGAAAAATTCTAGATACAAAGTTCTAACCAGTATTCTGATGAACTTTGTTATTAGTTGGAGGAGAAAAAGAGAGTCACCCAATGGGAACTAACTTATGATCAAGTGTGAGGTGATCTCTCTCAACTGTAATAGCAAAGAAAGGTATGATAAGAAGGGCCATCATTTGTTAAGGGTTTAGTATGTGCATAGAGTTTTCTACACACCATTTCTATTAGTCCTTATAGTGAGATCAGGATGGCTTCTCCATGGAACAGGTGAAGTTTACTCAAGAGTTTGAAGGTTTGATTGACATTAAACTTTCCAGTTGTAAACAAGGGCCATGGTTTAAGTTCACATGTGATCTAACCATGTACTTCCTAACCTTTTTCATTCTATGTCAGTATAAATTAATTCTATTTACCAAATATAATCTTTTACTGAATGGAAACAACTTCATAGGGTGAAAAGAAAGCTTTATTTTCTCTTACTGCTTATCTTCAAAGTCTAGTCAATGGACTGTTTCTTCTCCATCTTTTAAATGATTTCTAGGGTAGGTCTTCTAGCTTTTCCAATTATTCTTTAAAAACTAAAACATCCTCTGGTCACCTTTGGGACAAGAAGTGTCACTTAAATATTTGAATCTCCAGACCATGCATAATCTTACAACTCCATAGTCTTATCTTATTTGAAGCTTATCCTCACTGTTGAGACTGTTTCAGGCTGAGAGGCTTGCAGTGTTTGGATTCTCCTTTGTTTTCCTATCTCACTCTACTGCTTTCTTACTCAGTCTGCTAGCTGCTGTGTCTGATCCTCCAGGACTGGACCAGTGTTAAAAGGATTGGAGAAGGAGTCTGAGGTTTACATAGCCACTACTGTGACAATTTGGAACTGGCATTCTTGGGACTTTGATATTTAAAGAAAGCTCTTTAGATTCCTCTGCCTGGAATCTCCAACTATAATATTCAAAGATTGTCCTTTCTCCCAAGTGACCACTTAGGACTTCAGCCAACACTTAGTCTTGGGCATCTGATTTCACCCCACCAAGATTCTTTTTGTTGGGATCTCAGTACCTTTTAAGTGGCTTTCTCCTTTAAGTATATCTCTTGGGTGAAGTAGTCTCTTTTAAGAGACTTCTTGGCTGATGTCTCTGTCTGATAGGTGCGCATATGGTTCACAAGAACCACTTGTCTTTCCTTGGCCTGCCTGTGTGTAAAAGTACAGTTAGCTCCTAACATGGCTCTTAATCTCTGCTCTGCTGCCTTAAGCCAACATGGCCACTGCTACACTTTTACATTCCTCAGATCTGAGTCAGATACCAGATAGGAATCAAATTCATAATTCCATGAGATACAAATACAGAGTTGTTCAGAAGTACAACTTTTTTGATAACCCAAACAACATAAACTTTTCTCCTATGTTTTCAAGAAAAGAATTTGTACATACATCATACTATACACAAAACTCAGCTCCAGGTGTATTAAGAGCTTAAGAGTGAGTCAAAGCTTTAAAACTTTTAGAAGGTTTTCTATGACTTTGGGATAGAATAATTTTTTTTTAAGGGGACTGAAAAAAGCACAAGCTATCAAAGAAGAAGAAAACTAAAGGGACCAGGAGAAATGCTGAAAACTATAATTCAAGAAAATGTTTTCTGAAATAAAGTTTGAAGTTACTCATCATATACTTAAGAATATTGATCCAGAATGACTAACACCAAGATACTGTAGTGTACAATTACTGGATTTTCAGGAAAAATAAAATATTTGAATATCTAGGGAGAAGAAAAGAGCCCATGATTTACACATCTTGATTAAATATCAGACTTCAAGAGCAACACTTTCAGCTCAAAGAAAATAATATTAAGATTCTCAAGGGAAGAAAATATGAGCCAAGCATTTTGTATCCAGCAAAACTGACTTTCAATTTAAAAGGTCACAGGGGCTCATTAGCCCTTTCTGAAGAATCTACTGGAGAATTAACTTCAGGTAACCACATGACCAGAGAAACATCACCGTAAGGACAGGTGCTGAGCATTAAATATATAGATCTTAGTAGAATTAAGGCTAAACAAAGGCTAAGAGGACAAGAGTATAGTATATAGTGGTTAAAAAAGTAGAGAGGGAGGATTGGGGAGAGCCTATGCAAAACATTTTTTTTAATATTTTTGATACTCATGTTGGCAGAAATATTAGTATTGGTATTTTAAGACTATCGTGTACTAGATCTTAAAAATGGTTATGGAATATTCTAATTCTGTCATAGCCTATGACCTTGGGAACCAATATTCTCAGTGTAGAAGAAAAAAGAGATGTAATAGCTTAAAGATTATATAAAAGTCCTATAGTATTAAACTTGTCAATATGAACTCCTGAAGTATCTCTCCCTGTCTGATTGAAAACATCTAGAAACCAATGACCAACCCAGTAATAATGACTATCCCTGTTGTGCAGATTGTGTTCTTGAAATACGATTCCTCATTAAAAGAAACCAGGGCTGCGTGAAGAAATTTCTAATTGTAGATTTAAGGGAGGAAGTATAAAAGATGAGACTGCAACAGCTTATACTATAATAATGAACTATCAAACACAACTGGGGTCGTGGGAACCAACTTAAAAAGGCGCCCACTAGCCAAACATAGGACTATTTGAACTTCAGTCCTGAGAAGAGTTGCAGTGGATTAAAAGTCATCATGTAAATTTAAATCCATGAATTCATAACGATATTTTTTTAAAAACCCGACTGATCACTTTTGGAGGATGATGGGGGACCAACTCATTCTCTGGAAAACTAACAAATGAAGTTAGAGACTCAGGCATTTATCCTGTTTTCCTATGTGAATTGTAACACTGGGTAGCCACGGAGTAAAGGGAAACTCTCTCTGTATATATTCCAACTAATAAATGAAAAAAAGAACTAAAATATCATTGTTACAACCCCCAACCAATTAATATATATAGGTATTTAGCAACAGTGTCTTTTTTTTTAAATTTATTTATTTTTTGGCTGTGTTGGGTCTTTGTTGCTGCACAGAGGCTTTCTCTAGTTGTGTTGAGTGGGGGCTACTCTTCATTGTGGTGCACGGGCTTCTCATCGCGGTGGCTTCTCTTGTGAAGCACGGGCTCTAGGTGCGCGGGCTTAGCTGCTCTGTGGCATGTGGGAGCTTCCTGAACCAGGGCTCGAACCCATGTTGCCTGCATTGGCAGGCAGATTCTTAACCACTGTGCCACCAGGGAAGCCCAACAGTGGCTTTTAATATGAAAAGCATAATCAGACGTTATATACCTCTTCATGGAAGCATTCAACACTACCTATATTCATGCCAAAGAGATTGAACCTGAATGTAATTCAACTACTGATTTTCAGGAAAACAGAAGACAGAGGAACAAGCTGTAATGAACTACTGAGCATGCAATTTGTAAAACTGAGACTGGGAAACTGTACAGTGTAGAAAAACTCTTGGATTTTTTAACAGGTAACTTGTAGCAAAAATAAGTTTTAGATTAAAAGAGACTTAAAAGACGTATCAAAAAATATATAAAGGAGAAAGACTAGCATCTAGGGATACATATTTGACTGGTGAAACTATGAAAACTGCAAGGAGATAATTGCTGTAAAAGG
Source organism: Hippopotamus amphibius kiboko (assembly GCF_030028045.1). Taxonomy (NCBI): domain Eukaryota; kingdom Metazoa; phylum Chordata; class Mammalia; order Artiodactyla; family Hippopotamidae; genus Hippopotamus; species Hippopotamus amphibius. The sequence goes on from NC_080199.1 coordinate 70,689,424, forward strand.
ACAATGATTCCTTATAGAAAGAATGGGATTGCAGTTGGTAAGAGTATTTGAAGGGGTTTTGCACGGTGGAGGGGAAGTTCTGGCAAAATTTTACTTCTTGACCTGATGGTGGTTAAAAGATTGTTCACCTTTGAGTAATTCATTAAGCTGTGCATTTGTTTTGTGTGCTTTTCTATAACTACTTTCTTTTACAATAAAAATATTACTTTGAAAAATCGGTCATGAAGAGGAGGGAGCAGAGTTAAGCTCAAATGAGAAATGTTGAGATACTGATGTCTATTATGTGTTTAAAACTTTGATATTTATATTGTCTCCCCATATTTCTTAACCTTCTCAGTTGTAAAACACAACAATACAAAGACAAAAATCCACAAGGCTCCCGTTACCTACAGAGAAAAGTCAAATTCTTTAATATGTAGCTTTTTATCTGAGGACCGCATTTAATTTTCATAACTCATTTGATGCCATTATCCCCTAGACATCAACAGATGGAGTCAGATAAAAATCCTCACTATTTGAATATGCTGTATTCTTTTTGTGCTTTCATGCCCTTGGGATTCCCTTCCCCTGAAATACTGCTACTCTTCCTTCAAAACTCAGTTTAAAGGTTATTTCCTCTATAAACTCTTCCTTTTCCCCAGGCAGAATTATTTGCTCTTTTGTCTGTGTTCTCATATCATTTTATACGATACTTTGGCTTCAATCCCTTTAATATTATCTGTCTACATGACCCTTTCTCCATAGACTAGAGCTCTTAAAGAAAACATGTATTTATTTTTTCTTTTCCCTGTGCTTGGGACAGTGCTTGGCATGTGAATAAATGAATGAATGAATGAGACAGCTCTTCTCAATTAGCTCCTAAGATGCTTTGCTTAAGGAAGCCATTGGGTGCGGGGATAAGATGCAGTTGCCTCAATTAACTGTGTACAAGTGAAAAAAAAAAAAGCCATGAGACTGACTACAAACGCTTGTCTTATATGTCACTATGTTAAGTAGAATTGTACATCATTGTGAGTCTTCTATTTTCACACATTTTCTTCCATCACTTCTTTATTCATCTTTAATGGATCACATCGCACTATTTAGAAGAGACATTTGGGTACTTCAATTAGTATGGCACTAACTTTCTTCTTAGTCTGTTCATGTTGGGTCTTTGGTAACCTTTTGTAGTAATTGACCCATCAGAAAGGGTCATTCTCATTATATAGAGAATATAATGAAGTTAAAACTCTGGCATTCTGAAGCTGTGACAATATTCTGGGTAAAATATGGGCCAAAAAATCAAATGAGAAGTAATAAATAAAGCTGTATGAGTAGATCTTTTTAATATTCCCATTTTAATCCAATGAGACAGCAGAGTCATGGAGAATTTAAGTAACTTGTTCAGGTCAGGCAACAGTAAGCACAGAAATCAGGACCTGAATTTAGTCAGCAGCCTGCTTTCACTACACTGAATATAAGCACTAAATAAATGGCAGTTATTATTGTGATGGAGAAGGAGACTCGTGTCCAGCTACAGGAGTATGAAAAACAAAGGCCTCTCATTTCTTAAATAGATCTGAAATCAAATATGTCTTTCTTGGTCATTTAGCAGGATAAGTTAATTAGTCTCAGTTATGGGAAGAACAGATTAGAAACACTGTCAAAAATCGATACAAATTACTCAGCTTGGGAAAATTTTCACATGTGCTTAAATTTCTTTGTATTTTTAATGTTCCTTGAAATTTAATTACACAAGCTTCTTTTTTGAGATAGAGAACAAATCTACTACTTGAAAAATAAATGGCAAGGGCAACTTTCAGTCTATGCATAGCTTTGACCCATTTATATTTGGGATCAAAATTGATGTTACATCAGTTTTACCTGTTGTTGCAACTAGATATTAATAGCTGATGTTTTAAGTGTTTTAAAATCTTAATATCTCTATATAAACATTGTACTTTCCCCCCCCAAAATTAAATGTAATGATCTTCAATTTCTAAGTCAGTTAACTAGTGAGATTCTTTGCAAATGAGAAAATTAAAGAATGGCATGCTATACTGTAAAATATTATGTAAAAATTAGAATAGTGTATGTTAAATTTTAGAAAAGTCCCTAAAATTGTTTAAATAACAGGATTATATTTATGTATTTCCATTTTCTGTTTTTTTATTCTAAAAAGAGCAGAATGGGTGAAAAAGTTGCTCTTTGTCTCTCCAGGTTTGGACAATCAACAATGAACCACCTCATTTTTTGTTATATTTGCATAAGCATAAATATTTTAGGAATTTTTTTCTAAGCCCTCTTTATATGAAATTCACACAAAGATTAGGAAGAGAATTTTATTATTTGGTTTCTTGTAATCCTACATCATGGCTTGGTTGTATGTAGCAGAAAATATTCAATGATTATTGCATCAGTGAAGTTCAGTATTCTACAGCTAATACCTGTGCATGACAACCTTTGAGAATAACTACAAAAATAGCATTTAAAAATTTTCTTGTCAAGGTAAGAAAAACAAATGAAGAGAAGTTTAAATAAAATGTGAACTATAAAAAGTAAGTAATGGATAAAGACCCAGAAAGAAAATATTTGAAAAGTCAGCAATTATTTCCCAAAGAGCTATCAAGTCTCAGGAAAAATTCTTGTTCAGTTACTTCGTAGTTACAAAAATATTAAACTGTTAAAACTATGTATTTACAATAATGTAGTTGTATTGTAGTAGAGGCTAAATCTGTAAAATAAAAATTCCAATAAGGAACAAAACCTAATTAAGTATTTCTCTGGCCTTGTCATTTTTTCCAAAGAAGAAAACAGTTCTCTTCCTGTTGCCACTGGAATTTCCCTTTTGTAATGATTTTAATAAAACACCTCAAATGCTTGTCATTATTTAAAACTCACATCACTTGATCCTCAGAACAGCCCAGAGGTAGAGCAAGTACTGGATATTCTCCACTTTTACAGATTCATTCTTTTATCCATTCAATTACCTGTCATGTACTAACATAATAGCTAACAGTAATTCACAACTTGCCATGTACCAGACACATTTTTAAGTGTTTCAGACATATAAACTCCCTACAGTCTGGTGAGTACACAAAACATTATTTATTTCTGATTTTACAAATCAGGCAACTGAAATACAAAGAAGTGAAATAATTTGTTCATGGTCACACAGCTAGTGAGTGGCACAGCTCCAGAGCTGGCATTTTAAATCACTCTTCTGCTCTCTTGGTATCATAGCTATAAAAGTCCATTATAAGTATGATCTTACTTATAGAAAGAGACAAGCAGAAAAAGATATGGAAAAAAATGTAATTGTTCATTCAACAAAGAGTTATTGAATACTCTCTGTTTCAAACACTGTACTTAGCAGGAAGTTAGACCTCTTTACCCTCCTAGAGTTTACAGTTTAACACAGAAGCTGCTCATTAAACAAATTACAATAATAAAGTGAGACAAATGTTTTACTAGAGGAAGTATAGGAATTCACAGAAACATCTACCAGGAATGATGAAAGTCTTCCCAGAGGCAGTGGTGATTAAGCTGAGATGTAAAATGTGAGTTGACTTATATACCTTGAGTCTGTCTAACCTAAGTGTTAGGCTCTTTCCGCTAGACAATGTAAATAGAATAGAAATAAGGGGGCTATAATATCAGATACAATGTGATTTTCAAAGTGCAAGAGTCTACATAGGTCTGCTAATTTGAAAACTTCATGTAATAGACAATGTGATAGAACATACGTTGTCAAAATTCACTCAGGAGTTACTTACTAAAATGGACCATAAAGCAATAGGAAAAAATTTTTAAGTTATCAAAAAAATACCTCCCTCTAAGGGTCAAACAGTTTTGCCTATAAGTGCTTTAAGATTTTCAAAGAATGGGTAATTCTCATGCAATATAAATTTTCTATATCCTATTTGTTAAGATGCATAGCATATTAATTTTGTGAAACTAATGTCTTCATGACACAAAAACATAAGAGGACCAAAAAAATGAATATGAGTTCAAAAAGACCAAAGAAAACACCAAATCAGTAAGATTAAAAGGAATTGCTTCCCATAACAAAGCAAAGTTGATCTCAAGAATATAAGGACAGTTTAATAATTATGAATCTATTACTGTAGTTCATTGATAAGTCTGATTATCTAAAGGGCATTTGACAAATTCCAACCTTCATTATGATAAATAATCTTAAAGACTAGAAGGGTACTCTGATAATATAATTCAGAAATGCATGATTGGTTTAACAAGATTAATTAATGTAATTTATAAATTAAGAGATTAAAGAAGAAAAATTTGATCACCTTTATAGATAGAGAAAATGCATTCAGTAAAATTCAGCATCCTTTCAATATAAAAAAATTTTGATCAAAAGAATGGAACTGCCTGATTAAGAAAAAACAAACACCTGTACAGTCAGCATCACAATTAAATGGAGAAACATTGAAAGCATTCTCCTTAAAATCAGAAATAGAATCAGGATGTCTTCTCTTACCATCTGTGACTGGAGTCCTAGCCTATTTATAAGGAAAATAAAAGAAAGAAAAGTATGAGGAATAGTAAAGAAACAAAGTTGTCACTAGTCCCCGATGTAAGAGTATGAAGACACCCCCCAAAAATACATAAAGGTAATCAGAAGGCTTACAAATATTTATGGAAACAACATCAATTAAGAAAAAATTAGTTGAATTACTATAGGCAAGTAACTGGATATAGTAAATTTAATTTTATGAAAGGATATTATTTATATTATAACAGCATCAAAATTATAAAGTGCCTTAGCATACATTCAGTAAGTGCTGTAAGTGGCTGTTCCTGTGCCCCAGGAGTTCTGCAAAGCTGCTGGGTTGTAGTGGTCAATTCCTTCTTGCAGTTTCAGCCCCATTTCCTTGTCTCCACAGGTATCTGTCTTTAACAGGAGCCCAAGCTGTTAACCAGCTGAACAAAGTCTGTAATGGAACAGACCCTTGCCGAGATTTAGACTGGAGAGGTTGTGGAAGTGGGGCTGGGCCAGGATACAAAGAGAAATATGGGGTCAGAGAGAAGTTACTGAGAAGAATCGAGAGATCTTAGCACTCTCATTTGCTGTGTGATCCTCCTCAAGCATGGTTGTTGTCTTTAGGACTTCTTTTATAAAACCAACAGGAAACACCTCACAGAATTACTGAGAAAAAAAAATGAGGTAATACATGTGAAAGTTTCATACACAGTTGCGCTCAATATTCTGTCATTAAATATTAGTTTTCCATAGATACAGTCCCTAACTCCCCAAAGAAAAAGGGGCTGTGTTACAACAGCAACCACAGCAGTACTGAAGGGGCTTTCATGTAATATGCAGCACCCTATTGAAACAGGTGCCAGCTTCATCCTGGTTTTGCAAATGAATGCACAGTGGGTGTTCTTCTAGGCACCTGTCAAACTGTCTACACCAGCCAGCAGAAATAGACATTTGCAGTAGTCAGAAGAGTATAGTAATCATTGATCAACTCACTGGCCAACTCATTGTATTGCTGGGACCACTAACTGCCTGTCCAACTTAGTCTAATTTGCCACTGTTTTTTCTCCAGTTTAATAATTTTGATACCTTTCAAAGTCACGGTGTATTTGAATTAAGACAAGACCCTGTTAGATCCTTCATGGTCTTTTCTCAAGGGCAGAGTATGTACACACTCTTCTATGTCCTTCAAACCCTTCTCAGACATTTTTGAGTGAGTAAATTTCTGTTCAAAAGATCAAATCAGGAGATTCTCCCCAAAATGTAAATATGTAAAACACATTAACATAGTGCCTATTATCACACCATATTATTATTATTCTCATCATTCATATTTATTTCTTTTCCCCACAGTAGAATTTCTGTAAGCATCAAGAGTAAGAAAACTATAATTTCCAAGCAGAACATTTAAAGATTCTGCTCAGACTTGGCATGTTCCTTTGTACTCACATTCCATTGGCCAAATATGCCAGGCACAAAGTGTCCAATAGAAGTCAGAAGGTATTGTTTCATAGGTGATTAAATTTAGATTTGAGGAAAATAAGTCCAAGGTTATATAGCTGGTATTTGGCAGTACTAGATTTACACGTAAGTCTCTATTCTAGATGTTTTATTTCCCACCCCAAAGAACAACCTGATGAGCAATGACTGAACTTTTAGTTAAATGAAAAATTCACATTTCCAACCTTTCCTTTTTCAGAAAAACTTGGTTCTTTTCTCAGACGAATAAACCAGGACAGAACACTGTAGTACAGGCTTCTAGGCAACTAACATAAGGAACTTTGGCATACAGAGATGTGGCAGACTTCTAAGTGATGGGAAGAATTAATGAAAACAAGCAGTGACTTCAATAAGAATTTATCTAACATTCTGGAAAAAGAACTTTCACTGTATTTGAAAAGATTAAGATTCTTTTTATGCTAACATCTTTACTGATCTTACCTCTACAGCTAACCTGCAGAAATAAAATTGTGTATTTTGTTCCCTACTATTACAAAATATATAAATGAGATCTTAAAGCTTACAAGAATACTGTGTCTTTGAATGAGCCACCTCTTATTTCAAGTTTTTAAATACCTTTGGTTTTGCTTTTGAAAGAAGTTTAAAAATGTGCCAATATAGTACTGTGTTTTACCTTGGTAGTTTAAAATTACTTTTAGCTTATAAACTTATATTTATAAGTTCACAGGCTTTACTAGGGCTGATCTTACTGAGCCTAAGTATAAATGTCTTTGGAAAAATTATTACTATTTAAGAATATGCTCACATTTTATATGTTAACTTTCAAAACCATTCTGGTTTTTGAAAAATGTATTTTTATTGAATAATTAATGCACTTGAATTACTGCCTAAGAATAATTCTTTGTACGTGAAAAAAACTTGTTTAAAATTTTTTTTCTACAGAATTCTATAAACCTGAAGAGTAATCTTTTAGAAAAATCATCAGAAGGAAGGAATTTGTAGAAATAAAACTGGAAACATTCAGAATCTTGATGGTGTGCCAAACCAAATGTCAACTGGAGCTCGACCAAAAACTAAAGTAAGTAGTTTTCTTACAGAATATTCCGGGTGGAGTGCCATGCCCCACTCATGCAGTGAAGAGAGCGCCACATTTGCACGTTCTCTATTCCTTTTTGTGTTTTAAGTTAAACATTAAGGTTGACCTGTTTTCTATTATAACATTATTTGTAATGCAAAACATATGTATTTAATATTTATAAAATTGGAAAAAATGAATTGTGTGATTTTAAGATAAAATTGATAGTCCATTGTGATAAGTAGAGTCATAGCAGTGGATAGTATGCACTTCAATTAATTTCTTAATTATTAGTGAAAATTCCTGCTGCAGTTGAAGATCTCCTTGAACTATTATTGTAAAAGTCTTCCCTATTAGGATAGTACACATCTCAGTGATCAGGGTTCCACAAAAGAGACATCAGATTGGGGAATACATCTGCAAAACATCAGTTATAAACATTAAATACACTTTGTTTAAATAGTTGTCTTTGCTCTACCAAGCTAAATAATACCCATGAACTTTGTCGTTGTTGTGTTTAGTATATTTTTAATGAGGCCAAATTGACCAGCCTTTCTTATAGGTATTTTACAACTTTTAATCTTTGTAACTTTTTTCCAAATTTCTAAATTTTTTTCACATTTTTTATTTGAATCCAGAAGTATGGATACAGTTTCATAAATTCTGACCAGTGTTGGGTATAGAGGGATATTAGTAATAATGTGCAAGATTTTATAGAGTTGCTTATGGTTTTTGATTTTATGATTCCCTGGCTGCTTTACAATATAAAAGAGTAATAATAATTTTGCAAGTAAATATGAAGGGGGAAATATTATGTGTCTTCCTGATAGGCAACAGCAGAAACTTTCTAAATTATTTCAAAAGAGATAATTTAAGAGATTACTTACAAAATTAAGATGGTTGCTCAGCAGGATCTTTGGCCTTCGAAGAGGATTGCGGCCACAGTCAGACTCCAGCTTAACAGAGAATAGGCAGAAAGAGAAAATACCCATCTCTCTCCCTCCCAGCTTCTACCCTTCTTTTTTATTAGCTGAAGTCATCAGGAAATCAGGAGGGACGGGCACTCAATGTGTTCTTTAACAATAGTGCCCCACAAAGGAAGATGGAAAAGAGCAAAGAGTAGTTTTAAAGGGTCAAATAGAAAATATTCAGCACACATTAAAATGAAAATTGTCAGCTACTGTTATTACATATGTAATATTTCCAGGCACAGTGCCTCTTCACACACATTGCCTATTTAATCCACGCAACCACCCTACAACATAGGCAATAGTACCTCCATTTTTTAAAAAAGAAATCTGACTTTCACAACATCATAAAGTTAGTGGGATAGGAATTAATGTTATCCTCCTTTTACAGATGAACAAACCAAGGCCCAGGAAAGGTAAGTAACTTGACCAAAGGGGCAAAACCAGTACTTGCGTCTGAGTCTTCATGCTCTTTATTGTTATGCTGTTTCATTCATTGCCTTGGGAATTTTGTAATGCCTTTGAAAAAAATGCATATTACTAAATGAAAGAAGCCAATCTAAAAAGGCTACATACTGTATAATTTCAATTATGTGATATTCTGGAATGGGCACAACTATGGAGACTAAAAAGATCAGTGGTTTCCAGGAGTGAGGGAGGAGGGAAGGGTGAACAGGTGGAGCACAGGGGATCTTTAGAACAGTGAAACTATTCTGTATGATACTATAATGGTGGATACATGTCATTGTACATTTGTCAAAACCCATAAAATTTACAGCGAGAGTGAACCCTAAGGTAAACTATGGACTTCAGGTAATTATGATGTGTCAATATAGGTTCGTCAGTTGTAATGTGCCACTCTAGTAAGGGAGACTGTATGTGCATGTGGGGTCCGTCAGTGAACATATGGGAAATCTCTGTACTTTCTACCAGTTTTCCTGTGAATCTAATACTGCTTGAAAAAATAAAGTATAATTTTTTAAAAAAACAATTATTTTTAATTGAAAAAAGAAAAGAAACATATAGCACATCTTAATTATATTTACTGTGATCCACATTTCATCTCTTTTTGGTGAAGAATGATTGATAGGTAACATCAAACTTTTACCCAAGGCTTTCTTCTTAGAATATTTCTCAGCCCAAGAAGAAAGCATTTATTACAAATCTATTGATTTTCTTTTTTTTTAAGATTAACAATGCAAGTTAAAAAGGAGAAAGCCATTATCTTTAATGTGATGCTATATTCCATTGACTATTGCCTCTTAAGGGAATGTAACTTATTAAAGAGGCATTGGGGACCTGTCTTAGCTGATTTTCTAATGTTTCGGGGTTTTTTTCATTCTGGTTACTTTGTTTTTACAGCAAGCTCTTCATTATCCTGGGGCAGGTAATTTATTTCTATTAGCTCCTTCAGGATAGGGACAGGATAACTTTATAAACTATTAAGTAAGAAATTTGGGATTATTGTGAATGGCCCATTCACAACAATATTATAATCTTAGTCCTCAGCCAGATCTCACTAAAGTAGGGTGTAGAGAAGAGGAGTACATAGCCTCAGACATTAATACTGGGATTTATATTGCCTCTGAAAATCTTTTTCCATTTTCACCACCAATATGTTCCGGGGCATTCTTTCCAAGTTCACATGTAAACAGGCAGCATGCAAGCAGGGGTCAGTTTGGCAGAACTTTTTTTGCTGTTCTATCAGTGAATCTTTCAGTAGATGAACAATGGTTTCTGAAAGCTTTCCCTGCTGTTTTCCTTTTCTAGGGAATACTTTCTAAAAAGCCAACTCACTTCTATTTCCTTTGAATAGGCCATGAACTCAGAGGCCCCATAACAGAGGAAGTTTGCCATTGGCTAGATTTCTTCCAAGATAGGCGACAAATCCTTCCACACAGATTTATGTCAGCCTAATGTACATTCATTCATCTGACTTGTCATTTTCTTATTTTCTCAGGCCAGGCTACAAAACCCAGCTTCACTCATAAAGATGTGCAGAATTCACTGCCCTGTGGAACATGTCTGAGGAATGTGTGCTCATTTCTGAATGTAGCCCTGGCTGCCAAATACTGAGGGCAGGGCCTCCGCCAGCCCTGGGCCGGTTTCCCATGAGGCTAGTGGTGTGCAGAGGATGGAGGCTCAAGGTGTCTAACCCTTTATTGCTTGGCAAGAATTCTATATACTCTTAGCAGAACCTTTCCAAAGTTTGGAATATGGGCTTCTGCCTTCGTAGGACTATTTCTGTCTACTCATCTCAGATGTCATTTGCCTAGGGGCGAAGTGAAGAAAGCTGTTCATGGTAGCTGCCAGTGTACGTGAGACACAAGAACAGCTCAGGACTTAAACTGCGCATAAACATCCTCACCAAAGAGCCAATACCTCAGTTTGAAGTCAGGTCAGAGATCCACATACAGATGATATGCCCTACACAAGGGTCACCTTTTTTAACTGGCACAAAGATATCTTCTGCTCACCAATTTGTGAGTCCTTGAGACAGTAAATGCCAGCCTTGAAACAGTGAATGCCCGCCAAAGAGGACATTTTTTCCTAATTTGTATGAAAACATCATATGGGCCAGCTTAGACTGTGACCTGGCTAAGGCGATGGTCCAGGTTAGGTTGACAGACAGTCCAGGGACCAAACTATAAATTCAGACAGCCAGGTTGCCAAGGCTAAGAAGAATATTTAAAAGAAAGCAAAGCCAAACAGCCACCAGTTGAATATATGGGGCCATTCTGGCTTCTCTGTTCTCAACTTGAGAGAGCAGGTCAAGCCTATTTCTGAAGCCAGTGACTCACAAGCAGCTTCTGATTTATGCTTAATTCCCAGACTCATGGGTGAATGGAAGGGACAGGATAGGGTGACTCAGGGTGATGCATGAAGCTGTATTCTGGGCAGGGAAGTAGGTGTGGGGTGGAGTGTGGACTAGCCACCTCCATTGGATCTATTCTCCATAACCTTTATCTGCATCCTCATCTTCCTCCTGAGCCCAGACCCTGGTGCCTGGCTTGCTGTCTTGACATCTTGAACTGCATTGTTCCAGTGCACCTCAAACTTAGTCTTGAATTTTACCCTCTTCTCCTGTCTTAGTGAAAGATGCTTTCAGTCAACTCATCATTCAGGCCAGAAACCTAGAGTCACCCTAGTTTTTTTCTTTCTTAAACTCACATTCATTGTCACCATGTCCTCTCTAGTCTGCCTTTCTAATGAGATGTTCACGCATCTCCTTTGCATTCCTAATGCCACGGCTCTGGGTCAGCCATCTCTCACCTGAAATGCAGCCTATTAACTCATCTTTAGTATCAAATACCCCTCATCCATTATCCAAAATACAAACAGAGTGACCTTTTAAACGTGAAACCTGATCATGTCTCTGTTCTGTGGGGAAATCCTTCAATGTCTTCAATTTTTTTTTTTTTTTGGTAGAAAATCAAATTTCTGTGCATGTTAGACAGAGCCATTCACTCTTTAGCCATGCCAGCCTCTCCAGTCTCTCCTCTTTCGTCTGCTCCATCTTTCACTCAGTATTCCAGCCATATCAAACTACTCCTGGATTCCTCTCATACTGTTCGTATTTGCATCATTTGGCTCCTTTAACCTAGAATTCCCCTTCTATCTTCTTCACATTGATTCACTTTACTAGGTTCTCAAGACTCAGTCTATAGGAAGGACCCTCTTCTTCTAGCAATTATCACATTAATATTATTTATATATTTCTTGGTTTTTCCCTTCACCAACCTTGAAGCAATTTGAAGTCCAGACTGTGTCACTTAGTAACCTAAGTGCTTAGCACAGTAACTGAAAATTATAGGCACTCATTAAATGTTCAGTCTGTAGTATGTTCTAGTTATTTCAGTAGAGTCTCTTTTCTGCTGTTGGGTAGTAGTAGGAATTGTTACTCAGACACATTTGGACTAATGTTTTGGCAAAGTTTTAATACTAGAAAGGAAGATGTATATACATTCACACCACAAAATGTTATGGGTTCCAGGATGTTAAGAATTGAAGAGTTATCATGGGTGAAGACTTTCTATCTAGGAGAAATTTCTATAGAAATGTTTCTACCCAGGTCAGATTTCTGGTTACCCCTTTTTTGCCTCTGAGAGGGCTGGGGTTTGGGCATCATTCTGCCCTTTCCACTACCACCTTCTTTGTTTTCAACTATTATATCTTTCAAGTCCTTGACTGGTGAGAAATAAAGAAAAGTAGTTCCAGCAAGGACAGCTCTTTGCTCTGCAAATTTTCTAAGGGTTTTCATTGGAAGTTATGAGATAATGAGCAAAGGGGCTCCACGTAAAACCCTCCTATGAGTACCTTTTATTTTTCCCAAAAGCGTGTTGGAGCGAGATAAGACAGGTCGTGGGTCTCACGTAACGTTTATCTATACTTTGGAGGCCACCTGCATTCAGTGAATTTCCTGGAAGCTAACTAAAGAAGTGAAGGAAGACTTCAGAAATATCTGGGGAGGCTGTTAGGGTTGGGATGGAACAGGGGCTAGAGATTTAACCTGATCCTGTACCTTAGCTAAAGGAGAGGTAACAATGGAAATGGGTGAGAGGAGAAGCTGTGGGTGATGATGCTATAGGAGACATCCAGCCTCTCCTTCCCTCCCCCCTGCCATCATTTCTACCATAACTACCCCATGGATCCTTGCTTGGGATCCATAGTGGGAAAGTTCAAAGGATTTTTGCATGATCAAAGGAATGAGGAGAAGGACATGTGAAATATTTCCTCATAGCAGCAGCTGTGGGGGGGCCACCAGGCTGAGGTAGTAATTCCCAGGGACTATCTGTATGTAAACAGTGGTCCAGCAGCTGTAAAGTAGAGACTGCTCATTATTGTTCTTAAAAAAGTAATACCCTAGAGAATGAGACACTGGTCTTTATATTGTATTTCGTGATTAACTATGATTAACTATTCTAGAATGTTTAGGTCCTTCTTTTCGTCCCCTGCAGATTTAGAGGGTATTTACTGGAGCTAATACATACAGAGCCACGTCTGTGTAAAATGACTTCTGTTTCAGGAACACGGCCCAGTGGTGGGGTTGAAAATATGCAGTCACAAGCCGCATGCGGCCACTGCATTCTTGAAGCCCTGACTAGATGTAGCTGCCCATGAGATCACCCCAGCTACCAACCAAACATATTTCTCCTCTGAGTGATTGCAAAATACTTTAAAACTTGATGTATCTGAAGAATTCAGGGCTTTCGTTTTGGTTTGTTTTATAGCCTTTACTGATTACATGCATTTCCCCTATGGCTTGAATGGATAGCAGCATCAGCTGTGGTGATAAATCCTCCGCTCTGCAGACCTGTGTAGCAGATACACCTGTGCCAGAGTTACACACCAGATGACATCTGAAAATAAGTTGATACCTATGGTAAGATGGTATTTAGAGAAAATACATTTGCAAGTAAAACAAAATATACATTTCACCGTGATTTTAAAAGGACATTGAACAAGTCAGTCAGCAAATCTTATTGAGTGCCTGCTCTGTGTAGAACCTTGTGAGGGTTGCTGGTATCGGGTTGCCTGGGCTTGGAAGTGTTACTGATACATCATCTCCTATAAGAAGATTGGAAAAGGTAATGATTTCCTAAGTTTTAAGGGTTTCTCCACTGTTGATTTTCTGTGTTATGAACTTGGAACAGGGATTAAGAACATTTTAGTCATCGAGGATATGCTTTCTGTGGCTTTTTGAGTAGGGCATGTGGACCTTAAGTGACCTGTGGAAGACAGCACCTATTGGGATGGCCATCGATTAGGTGATCTAAATGCATTTTGTCCATAAATAACATAGAAGGGTCCTAAAGACTTTAAACATCCAGGAAAGACTTCATTAAGATATACAGAGTGCAGAAGTGACTGTGACTTTCTGGTCAGAAATGTCAGTGTCCTGAGGTATATGTTCTTTAGTAATTACACAGTTGTTCCGGGAGAGTGACTGGGTGATGAGTTAGTGGACTAGGCCATCACCCCCGACCTGCGTTGTCTTTCTTCCCCACCCTCCCCAATCAGCTGCATAACCAAAGATGATATGTCCTTCCCCACAGTTAAGACCATAGGACCATAAAGTGGTGTCCCATAATGCCTCCCACTTTCATGAAGCAAAAATGAAGTTTCCTCAAGCTTCCTAGCTTTCACAGTATTTTACTGGAGGAAATTCAAGAGGCAGTTCCACTGCAAGGGATAATATTGTGAATTGGCCATAAAATGTCTTGAAAGACTTGACATGGCTCTTTTAACTGCTAAGATATTAATACCTTGGCAGATTTAAGGAGGAGTCACATGTAGGCAGTCTGCTGTTCGTTTATTTTGAAATTAGATTTCTGTCCTTATCGCCGAGGAAGACAAGCCATGAGCGAGCTGCTGATCACTTGTGGGGGTGGGGGAGCAGAGAGGCATTTTGATTGAATAATTCACACCAACATGTGAAAATCTGAAAGCCTTTAAATACTCTCAGGAATATTTGTATTTTTAAAAGATTCTTTTTTTTAAAATTTATTTTTATTGGAGTATAGTGGCTTTACAATGCTGTGTTAATTTCTACTGTACAGCAAAGTGAGTCAGCTATATGTGTACATATATCCCCTCTTCTTTGGATTTCCTTCCCATTTAGGTCTCAACGCAAATAAATCTGGGGGTGGGGGGCAGGTGGTTAATTCTGGCTGTGTAACACAGTGTCAGCTACAAATTGGCACTCACCATTGGCACTTGCCATCTACCTCTACAAGGATTAAATCATGTGCTGCTGCAGCTGCTGACTTTCAACACCCCCTGAAAGGAGTTCAGGGTGGAGTGCAGAAATGACGCCCTCTATGCTCTGGGAAAAACTGGCAGCACAGGTCTTCAGATAGATATTTTCAGGAGCCGATTTTATGAGCCCAGTTATTGTAGCCCCTCATATCTAGAAAAGCGCTAAAATCCTTCATGGTGACATCTGCTCCTCATGACGAGCAATAACCTTCAGGACACTAGCAGAAAATTCTGCAAAAGATACGTGTGTAATTGCATGTACTCCCCCTTCACCAAAATCACATATACTGACCTTCCCCCTACCTCTTTGGAGCAGTTTCTCAGAGCTATCTGAAATGCTGTTTCCCGGGCTATAAGTCCTCATTTTGCCCCAAATAAAACTTAACTCGCAACTCTCATGTTGTGCATTATTTAAAGTCAACAGCAGTGAGATAAAAACAAATCAAGCAATGCACAGGAAACTGTTTCAGAGGTGGGTGAGGGGGGCAGAACTCTGGAGACCATCCCCCTGAATAGTTCCCACTTTCCCACAGCCTTTTTACTGATTCTTTTAAAGCCTTAAGTGTTTTTTTTAACGGATCCCAGGCAGAACTTGAGGCTGGAGAAAGAAAGCATGGCTGGGAGGAGACAGAAGGTAGAGAGGGCGTGAAGACAGGACAGGTGGTTCTTCCTATATGCTGGTCATTGTAAGTCTGAAAACATTAGAGTTTAACAATGGTTTATTATAAAAATGTCTCTGTGTGGATTGATTTGTCCATAAAAATATCGGAAGTGTAAAAATAATGGCAGGCCACAATGGAAAAAATAAGTTTTGTTCTTTATGTCAAGCACTCGGAAAATATTCAGCCCCATTGCTCCCTTGGGCCTGGGTTGATACTGCCTATGAACTTCCTTCAAGAAAAACACAACCAGTTTCACCATCCATTTTTATTAACTCCACATTCTCAAAGGAATCTTTATGCACTCCCTTGAATATCAGGACTAGATTTGTTTCATTCCATGTGGAACTGTCTTACTGGATGTAATTTTCCAGGAAGTCAGTTCTGCTTTCTGAGACTAGTAGGGATATCTGTGAATATTCTGCCATTATTCTGCCTACTTTGTATTAAGTTTCCAGACATTATTTCAGTAATAAGGGAAAAACAATTTTTTTTCTAATGGAATAACTTTAGGGCCAGCATACTTGCTGTGAGTGGTAGTGAGTACTTAAATCTATCCCCAACCACCTGGGGACTGAGAAACTCATCTTTGGCTAAAGATAGAGGTAATCAAACAGGATTGTTAGTTCAATGGGGATGTTAATGTCATATGAAGAGAAAATGGGCCAGGAGATTTGGGCTTGAATTAAACATGAGGGAGGACAAGGGGCAGTAGGATAAAGACCTAGAATGCAAAGTGAAAAGCTAAGTCAGTGCTGCCATGTATGTAACTGTAAATTTTCTAGTCACTTTAAAAAGTAAAAAGAACAAGTGAAATTAATTAATTTTAATAATGTATTTTATTGAAACCAATATATTAAAATGTCATTTTGATATATAATCAATGCACAAAAATTATCACTAAGATATTACTTTCTTTTTTGGGTTCTAAGTCCTCTAAATCTGCTGTGCATTTGACACTGACAGCGTGTCTCCATTCAGACCAGCCACACTCTGAGTGCTCAATAGCCACATGTGGCTGGTGGACAGAGCAGCTCTAAGTAGCAAGCGAGAAAGAGAGACATGATGGGGATCCAAATCACTTATTTGTTTATAAATACGTTGTTACAAATAAGTAAATAATCTCATGGCATCTAAGAGAGCATTAACAAAATAATGAGAGAGTTAAGGGAATTACCTAACTTTGGACGTTCTCAAGAAATAGAATGGTTAAGGAAGATTTTTGTGACTAAGGTAGAATTGACTGAGTTAGATTCAGGTAGATATAAGGGGATCAGGATTTACCTTGAATTGCAGGATGAACTTGCAGTTCATTCAAAGATGATCTTGGTTTTCTTAAGGTGAGTGAGAAAAGCAGCTCTGCCCTGGAACAAGAGTGAAAGTCGAGGTGAATTCCGAAGGTGATGATTCTCAAAACCCCATGAACATGTAAACCTAAAGGGGATGCAGTGTCCTAAAGATAATATGCATAATCACTTCCCTGAGTTTAAGTGACCCCTCCCCAAATCTCCTTTCTGCAATAAAGTAAATTTTTTATATGAATGCTTTGTTAATTGTGAAACTCATATACATTCATGGGTTATTGTTATTGGCTAAAGAAAGGGCTGTTCTGTGGAGATGAGCTATCAGGCACACCTAATGGGAAAAATCCGTCATCCCAGCACATCATTAAATCTCGGAAACTTGCTCCCCTAGGTGGGTAACAGAGAGTGAGTCGAGGTGAGGGAAGGCTGTCTTTCTGTTGGGGGCAATCTTAGATTTGTTTCATCAGAACCTTTGTTGCCTATCTTGAGAACCTTCAGCCCATTACTCTCATTGTATATTTAGTGTGAGGGCATATACTGCTCAATAATTAGTTTTGCTCCCCCTCAATGTGGGCTTTCGGTGACTTCATAAAAGTGATAAATCGCTCATTTTGGACACACAAAATAGAGATTGGCAGGCAATTTAAAGCTAAGATTTCCCAGTAGAACCATCACTACCAACAAGATCACATACTGACTCTCAGGTGCTCTGAGAAATGTTAAAATAAGGCGAAGATTTTTATGGTCCCCACTTTCTACTGCCCCAAAGGCTTTTCTACCCTTCATTTCTCCTGTGCCAGCTACAGCTGCATTTTCCCAGTTGTGTCCCCTTGGAGTACACAGACGCACACAGATGCTCCTAAAAGCAGTCATTTCAAGTGGCTCTAGGTTTCACTGAGACAACTGTGTAAGTGAGAAAAATTATTTTCTTGAAAAATGACTTCGGAAGACACAAAAGTATTTCATATCAGGTGACAGCTAGAAATCAGTGCACTCAGAACCTTTTATAAATAGCTCGTTCTGCAAATACTCCCTGTAATGATAATTATAGCACTTTAAATATAGGGTTTGCTCACATGTGATTCCATTTGAGCTTCACCACAACCTTATCAGGGCATTTGAAAGATTTCACATTTTTGATGCAGGATCTGAAGCCCAGAATATTTGAATGACTCGACCAAGGTCACACAGCTGATATTTAGCACAACCAGCACTCCAGTCCCACATCACCTCCTCCTCTTTGTAAGTTGTGTTTTCCAGGTCAATCAACCTGGAAGCAACACACTCATTGTGATCACTCATGCCACACACTCCCTTAGAGGCTTCCATTTATTGTAACTCCAACTCTACAATTTCTATCAACCAGTTTTATGGTCTTTTTTTTCCCTTAGAATCTTGGTGGTCGTCAGGTGTGTGGGGGGGGATGGGGGGGAGGTAGAAGCTCACATATGTTTAGGACTTGGATTTGTTGGCTACATGGTGGCAGGTGCCATTTTTAGTATTTTATGATCCCGTTTGGAATCCATGATGTCATCTATCACTGCCCATATCGTGGCGCAGCTGAAACTTTCCAAAGGTGCTGAGGCTGCCCACGCATTATGCTTTCTCACTTGTCTGGTCCAGCTCTAGGCTGTTCCCTAACGCAGCTCAGAGCTCCAACAGAAAGGTCACCCCGCTGAGTGGGGAAGTGAGTGACCTTTACCCCACCTCCACCCCCAGCTTCCATTGTTACAAATGCTGTTAAACACTGCCCTCAACAGAGTCTTTCAGGAAACTGCTCTTTCTCCCGCTTCGTTTCTGTTGTATTCCCTGAGAGGTCCACAGGTCCCAGAGAAGCATCCAGGTGACAAGCCCCGCGCTGTTAACAATGCCCCGCCGAGTTTAAACACAGCTGTCCTGCCTTTGGGTGAGTCATCTCCCTCAATACTCTCAGATCCCTCCAGCCAGCAGACTCTGCAGGGCCTACCCTGCCCTTCCTTCCCACTGGCCAGACAAGTCCATAGTTTAGATTATCAAGCTGAGATCTCTGTATTCACAATTGCCAGAAAGATTTCCCCCAAACACTCCATTTTCTCAAGTTCCTCTTTGTGAACATCGATCGGATCAAACCCAGACTTTTCTGCCTGAATGGCAAGGTCCTTCACCAGCTGTTCATTTTAGCTTATTATTTTTCATGCCCCTCCCTCCATAGGATGTCAGAGAGAATTTGTGTGTAATAGGCATTTTCCACAAATATCAACGGGTTGAGTAAATTAATAAGCTATGGATGACAGGTTAGTCACCAATTTTTCTTTCTCAGACATATTTCTAGATATTTTTTTATTAGTGCTTAAAATTTCCAAGCTACATAGCTCTTATTTATCATCAGCATCTTTTCCATCTTCTCTTCCATATGAAGCTACATAATAATATTGTTGGCAAGGGACTGGTAGGGTCTTTTTCATTAATGAGGAAAACCACATTAATTCGCAGAGCAATTGTGTTGGTTATTAATCAAACCAGACCTCAAGTTAAACAGAGACCTGCTCAGGAGCTTATAATCTGAGGAAGGTTATAGTAATTTAGATCTGTTCTGTAAAAGGATATGCAGATACTCGCATCAATACACAGTGTCTTAGCATGAAAATATCATTTAAATTTCGTGTGAGCATTACTGCAAGTGGTTTTATGTGGTCTAGCCTTTAAGAATGAGTCATGAGAATTGCATATTCAGAGAGGATATGGCCAGGTTAAACAATAAATCACCAGGAATTCCCTAGTGGTCCAGTGGTTAGTACCCTGGGTTCTCAATGCTAAGGGCCCAGGTTCAATTCTTGGTTGTGGAACTAAAGCCATGTGGCATGTCCAAAAAAAAAAAAAAAAAAAAAAGATTAAAAGATAAATCAACATTCACTTACTTTTTGGTGACACTTCAAGAAGGAAATGAGATTTCCAACACACTTTTGTTATGAGGAGGAAGAAGTTGAGTTTTGTTGGGGGCCAATGAATCACATAACTCCTCCAGGTTTGAAACCAACTGAGAAATACGTCAGAAAGAGATTACAATAAAAATTTTATGACTGGTAAATCTAGATTAGAGACAATGTCCTGGACTGGAAATCGCCTTCCCATTTTCCTCTTACTTTTACCCTGAATAGAACTCATTCACTGGTCCCATGCAGATCAGCTGGACATTTCCAGGCCTCCTCTGTAGAAGGGAGAAGGACTGAGGAAGGATCACCAGGCAGTTCTCAAAGGAGAGAAACAAGGAGAATTGGCTGTGTATACCTAGTGACTCTTTCCCCTGACTCACTAATCAGATAAATCAGGAATCAGCAAACTTCCTATAAAGGACCAGATAGTAAATATTTTAGGTTTTGAGGCCTTATGGTCTTTGTTGCAACTACTCAGCTCTGCTATTGCTGCAGGGGAGGAGGGCAGCCATAGACAACATGCAGATAAATGAGGATGGCTGTTGTATGCATTTGCTAGGACTGTCATGGCAAAGTGCCACCGAACGTGTGGCTTAAACAACAGAAATGTATTGTCTCACAGTTCCGGAGGCTGGAAGTCTGAGGTTAAGGTGTAGGGAGAGAGGGTTCCTTCTGAAGGCTGTGAGGGAGAATCGGCTTCATGCCTTGATTCTAACTTCTGGCAGTTTGCTGACAATCTTTGACGTTCCTTAATTTGTAGAAGCATCACCCTGATCTCTGCCTCCATCTTCGCCTGTGCACATATCTCTGTCCAAACTTCCCCTTTTTATAAGAACCCCAGTTATGTTGGATCAGAGGCCCCATTCAACTCCAATATAACCAGCATTAACCAATTTTATCTGCACATAAGCAAATTAAGGCCACATTTTGAAGTACTGGGCGTTAGGACTTCAAGATATAAATTTGGAGGAGACACAATGTTGTATTTCATATGAATGTTATGTGGCATGAAATATTCTTCTTCTCATTTTTTTCCAATCATTTAAAACATGTAAATATATGTGGGCGGTACCAAAAGAGGCCGTGGGCTGTAGATTAGCAACCTCTAAGTCAGTCCTTCTCCAGGAGGGAGGATTAAGTGGGGCGGGGTGGGGGGTGATTAAGTAAGGGAGCAAAGGATTGACCAAAGTGTGTCTCCAGTCCTAATCCCTCTACAGGGGTGAGTGGGAGTTCCCTGTCCTCTATGGAAATATGAGCAATGAGATAATAAATATCCCGTATTATAGAGCCCAAAGGACTCTGGCTAGCTGGGAAGCAGATTATATTCCAGGAAGAATGGGAGGCAGTAGCAAGAATGGTAGAATGGAATGGGAAAAACAGAACAAAAAAAAAAAAAGGAAGGAAGGAAAGAAATAAAGAAAAGGAAAAAGCAGATTTTTAAAAATTATAAAATCTATAGAGAGATTTACAAGTATAACATGCAGCCTTCATTTTACAGCATTTAAAAAACACAGTAGGTCCTATAAGGAATTGATCGACATGGTCAAAGTAACTAATGAGGAAGAGGAATTGAAGTAAATTCACAAGTAGGAAACATGGAGAGAAAGGTAATGCAAAAGTCTAGACTGAATTTACAAAAACCTGACTGCAGCTATGGTCATAGAGAGAAAAAAGTATTAAATAGAAAACATCTTTGTTCTAAAAACTCTAATTCTTTTGTTTTTAATATTTATTTATTTATTTATTTTATTGGCTGTGTTGGGTCTTCACTGCTGCACACGGGCTTTTTCTAGTTGCTGTGAGCAGGGGCTACTCTTCCTTGTGGTGTGCGGGCTTCTCATTGCAGTGGCCTCTCTTGTTGCAGAGCACAGGCTCCAGGTGCGTGGGCTTCAGTAGTTGTGGCACATGGGCTCAATAGCTGTGGCTCAGGGGCTGTAGAGCTCAGGCTCAATAGTTGTGGCGCACGGGCTTAGTTGCTCCACGACATGTGGTATCTTTCTGGGGCAGGGATTGAACCTGTGTCCCCTGCATTGGCAGGCAGATTCTTATCCACTGCGCCACCTAGGAAGTCCCTCTAATTCTTGTCTAAGAAATTTTGAAAGCTCTTTGTTATTTGTTCTTGGAGTACTTCTTTCTCCCCATTTTGGCCTTGATTTTCATTGTAAATCTTTTGGTGCTTGTAGATATCCTTTTAGTCAGCAATCTGCTTTAGGCACTTAATTTCTTATGATTTCTTATAATTTCTTATGATTGATCTCAGTATTTTGTTCCTAGTGGTTTGCTGTATAACCTTTATTATAAGCTTTTATGAGCCAACTGATGATTTTTGGAGGGGGTGGTCTTAAGGGACATGCCATTCTCACCTGCCTTTCACCATAATACTTGATAAAATCTGCTCAAATTTCAAGCCACATGACTAAGAACAGTGCACGTATACTTCATTTTTTTTTTTACCTCCCTCCCTAATTGCCTTCATAGATTTGTAATTTAACAGGGGCCTCTGAGCTTTAATTAAGGGTCAGTTTGTTCTTTAATAGCCACGGAAGAACACTCCTGCATCTTTTATGAATCTTCCGTTAAAGACTCAATTATATTATTTGGTGCTACTGTATGAAGAGCTAGGTAATAAATTATTTCCAGACTTTAACACTAGAAATAAGATAATTTCTCTCTGATGAACTATTTCCTTTAATTAAGATAACCATGTTACAGAACTTTCCAATATTCACTTTGCTTTGCCTTTTCAGAAGCTTGGAGACAAGTCTTGCACTTGATTCTAGTGGAGAAATTCAACCTAGGATTTTCAGTTCAATTTTCACCTTTTCCACTTCATAGTTTGGATCTTTTTGTTTTTAACTTGCTTTCGTGGTTTTATTACATAGTGCCTTTTATTGCAAAGAGACAAAACTTTTCTGAATGTAAGTAGGATATAAATAATAAATGATTGGCTCTCATCACTTTGTCTAGGGAGATTATTCTCTAATACAAATTTTTGTGACCTCAGTCACCTTTTGATGCCATCTCAGGTTACAGTGATTTTTTTCTTCCACAGATTCCTTAATCAGTAATTTCTCTTCTGAAATGCTAGGTTTGTTTAAGAAACAATTCTAGACTCCAGAAATACATCAGATGTTTTTAAAGAAAGAAATTATTGTTTTAGTTAGCAGTTCAATTATTTCTCTTTGAAAGAATGAAAAATTAAAAAAAAATCATTTTATTTAGTTGTATTCATTAGGATTCTTTTGCTTGAAAGTGACAGAAGCTTAACTCAGAATCATATAAGCACAAAAGATATCTATTGACCCAAATAATTTGGAAAGCCAGCACTTATCTGTCTAACTTTAGGTATGGTTAAATCCAGGAGCTAAAAATAAGACTCACCTCTCTCTGCTTTACCAAACTAGGTTTTAGGTTCATATATATACTCCCCACAATGTAGCAAAAATGACTAGCAACAACTGTGTACTGGCAGCTGGCATTTCTAACAAAAATATCAAAAAGTCTATCTTGCAACAGTTCCAACAAAAGTCCCAAGGAGAGCTTTTATTGGCCTGGCTTAGGTCATATGAACATCCCTGGACTTAATCACTATAAGTGAAGAAATTGAGTACTTAACTGACCAGACTCCCAGGAAGTGCCCACTCGTAGAGCTAGGAGGTGCAGTCGGCCCCATCCAAACCTCTTGGACTTAGAATGAGGAAGAAACGGTTCCCAAAGAGATTCCATGCTGAACAAAACATAGGTTAACTACATCCATCTTTTATCTACCCATCATCCACATACACCTTCTTTCTCATCTTAAAATTCTCAAAATGACCCTGGCTAACATAATGCAAATATACCTCTACAAGGAATATTGTCTCTTCCTCCACTCTACATAAGACAGCTCTTAGGCTCATCCAGTTCCAGAATTTCTAAGTCATGGCATTTTTCTTGGTTGAGTCTAAACATAGCTGCTCATGGCTTGGCATTCTTTCGTTAAATGATGTATTTAACACTATCAATTAGCAGTGGCAGAGAAAAAACACTATTGCTGCGGTAAAACTTCCATTTGAAAAAGGGAGAAAAGGATAACTCCTAAATAGTGATCTTAGGTTCATAGCAATCATCTCATGCTAGACAGAGAGAGCAAGGACTCCCTGACCTGGCAGTGAATGGAGTTCTTTGTTCAAGAATCTGGCTGGTCTCTCCCTCCTTTCTGGGAGGAACTCCATTTTCCATTGCCCTACATAGCTACGTGGCAGATGGACATTGGGGAGGCTTTTATTCTAACAGCTGTAACATTTTAGTTCCTCCCTTCTGTTGGTGTAGGTTGAGGGGCTGGAATTTGCCTTGTAAGGTGGGCCTTCTCAGGGCAGTTTGTTGAGCCTGGGCTTCTCTTGGGCAGTGCCATTGCCTCTCCTGATAGACTTGTTGGTCTATTTCCTAAATACTCATGATTGATTCCTATAGACTCATGCCCATCAGTCGGGTTCCAGCCCTCACGGATTCTTCCTCTCAGCCGTCTGCCTTTATGCTCTGCCCCTCTCCCAAACCATGTGAACCTCAAACTGGGAAGCAATGGGCTGTCATCAGGAGGATCCTACTCCCCGGTCGTGGGGTTCCTGGGGATAGCTTTTATAGAGGAGTGTACCTATCTCCATGTTAGTCAGGGAGTGTACAGCAGGAAGTGTTTGGAAGTGGTTCTCCAGCTCACCACGATCCCCATCTCTTTTCCCACGTGTTTCCCACTCGTGCTAAATTTAGCATGAGACAGAGGTGTATACATCTGTCATCCCAAAAGACACACGGCTATCTGCTACTGGTCATTTCTGAGTGGTGGCACAGGCAGAAAGGATGATTGTTAGTAAGGGCTGGATCCTCTTTGCTTTCAACTGCCAGAGCTGCCAGATGAGGCTGAAGGCTGTCCTTTTCTTATATGATCTTACTGAAGGCTGAAAGAAGTAGTCAGTGCCTTCTAAGCTTCTTTTCTTTTTTCTGTTCCCCTAACACTCTACCCTTGATTTTCATGTGATTTGAGTTCTGAGATACACTAGGTACCTTTTAACTGGCTGCTTTTCTATCAAATAACAGCTTTTGCCCTTTTCCTAGCCTGAGATGGGGGAATCCTCCACCTCACCTCAGCACAGTCAGTGTCACGTGTTAAAGTCTGTTCTTTGTAACGCTCTACTTCCAGATAGTAAATTCTGTATTACTTAGGATTCATTTTGGTGCAAGTGGTAGAAATACAGCACATAAAATTTTAAATAGAAAGAATTTGTTGGCTTCCATACCGGAAAGGCCAGAGATGCAACTGTCTTCAAGCATGTTGATTATAGAGTTTCAATGTCATCAGGGCAGTTTTTTTCCCTACTCTCTAATACCTGTGTCAGCTACATTCTAGTAGTTTCTTATTTATTTATTTATTTATTTATTTATTTATTTATTTATTTATTTATTTTTAGCAAAAATGAAGCTGTAGGCTTGCATCATTCCCAGAGCTAGCAACACAGCCAAAATTGTAAATGCAGGGATGCCTTTCTTAGCTTGTCTGAGTCATCTGCCCATTCCTCAGGGGAATGTAGCCCTCTGGCAGGTAAGGTCTGCAGTACATGTCTTCTTCTCTTGATCCAGGAGCAGGATCAGCCACTAGGACTGAGAACAGCAGAGGAGTAGTTTTCTTGAAGAAACGCTGATTTGAAAAGCCTATGTCCTGATATCACCACAGGATGGCTTTTATCAAAAAGATAAGAGATAACAAATGTTGGGGAGAATGCAGAGAAAAATGAACCATTATACACTGTTTATAGGAATGTAGAATGGTACAGCCATTACGGAAAACAGTATATCAATTCCTCAAAAAATTAAAAATTGAACTACTATATGATCGAGCAATCTCACTTCTGGGTATACATCTGGAAGCATTGAAATCAGTAATCCTGAAGAGATATCTGCACACCCATGTTGATTGCAGCATTAGTCACAACAGATAACATATGGAAGCAACCTGTGTGTCTGTTAATAGATTAATTAGATGAATGGACAGAGAAGATGTGGTATATATTTATGATGGAATATTATGCAGAAAGAAGGAAATCTCTCCTTTTGCGACAATGTGGATAGACCTTGAGGGTATTATTACTCTAAGTGAGATAAGTCAGACAGAGAAAGACAAATATCGTATGATATCATTTACACGTGGAATCTAAAAAGCCAAACTAATAAAAACAAAGAGTAAGATAATAGTTATCAGGAGTGGGGGGTGGGGGAAATGGAGAGATATTTTCTAAGGGTACAAACTTGCTTTAAGTAGATGCATAAGTCTTGGAGATCCAGTGCACAGCATAGTGATTATAGGCATCAATACTATATTATAAACTTCAAAGCTGCTAAGAGACTAGATCTTAATTGTTCTTACCACACAAAAGAAATGATAATTATGTGACATGATAGAAATGTTAGCTAATGCTATGGTGGTAGTCAAATTACAATATATGAATGTATCAAACCAACACATTGTATACCTTAAGTTGATACAATGTTACATGTATAGCTTAATAAAAAATAAAAAATAACTTTTAAAGCCTATGTCCCCTACATTGGTTAAGTCACCTTAAAGGAAAAAAGGCAGATACTAAACACAATTCAGTTTTAGTTATATGTCATCATATAATCATTTTAAAACACACATTATTTCTATAGCACAGTGGTTCTCAAATATTTTGGTCTCAGGACCCGTTGACGCTTAAAAATTGTCAAGGACTCCAAAGAGCTTTTGTTAATATGGGTTATAGCTATCAATATTTACTATATTAGAAATTAGAAATTTTCTATATTGAAAATTAGAACAGAAATTTTAAATTATTTTTTATAAATTTATTTTAGAATAACAATAACAAATCCATTGCATGTTAACATAGAGTATTTTAGTGAAATATTACTCTGTTCTCCAAAACAAAAATAAATTTAGTGAGAAGAGCATTATATTTATTTTAAACTGTCTGCTTTGTTACTTTTTTTCACATTTATATAAATCTCTTGAATGTCTGACAATAGAAGACAAACTAGATTTTTATGTCTGCTTCTGCTTTGATTTATTGCTGTATTGTTTTTGTTGAGATATATGAAAAAATCTAGCCTCATACAGTTACATAGTTGGAAAAAGGAGGAATATTTTAATAGCCTTTTTGGATAATTGTGAATGTTATTCTTTTATACAACACGAAGAGTCAACAAGTGGTAGTTTCTTGATATGTCGAATATGAAACCATATCAATGAGCTTTTCGTGTTCTATTACATTAAAATTCATTGGTCAGATTTGCACTTTGAATGTATCTTTTACCCATGCATGAGTTTGTAATCCCATGCCTTGGTTATTTGCAAAATGTTGATTACGCAGATCTTCCAAATGTTGACACATTTCATTACATAATTAATAACATTTATATTATATAATATATAAAGTAAAAATTACATTTGTTTATATCACATAATTCTCAGTAAATTCTTTAAGAATTTAGAAGCTGTCAAGAGCATAGTGATGGATACAGCTTTCCAAAATTCTAATTCCCTCTTGAAATTTTGAATTTTATCATCAGCAACAAATATTGTCACATTTCCTTTAAGTGACAGTCTCACTTTGCTAAGTTTTGAGAAGATGTCTGTCAGATACCCACGTCCTAATAAGTATAGTCTGTCAGTTGTTTGTTCAAATAGGAATGGTCCTCCATGGAAAAAGCTCCAGTTTAGCTTGCAACTCAGTCACACATGCTTTTCCTCAAGCCAACCATCAGACTGCCATAGGCAATACAAGTGCTTCATTTTCACTTCCTATATTGTCACAGGGACTATTAAAAGATGTATACTCAGGGCTGAGATTTAATAAAATAAATAATTTTTATTGCTTCATCAAGGACATTCTGAAGCGAAACTTGCATGGTTTTTCCCCTGCTAGTGCATGGCATTGAAGTGTACAGACACTAGGTGCAGTTCTGGGGCCACTTGTGCTAAGATACCAACAGTTTTACTCACACTGTTTTGCACCATCAGTACAAGTATCAGCATAGTGGAAAAAAGGCAAATAACATCTTAGCATTAGAAAGAAAATAATTTTGACCTCATAAACCTCCTGAGCTGTCTCAGAGACCACAGGGGATCTGTGGACCACACTTTGAGAACTGCAGCCAATCTTGTAGGAATTGAAATAAAGACATTTTTTGAAATCAACTATAAAAGGACCCATGAGCATGAGCTGCTATTTTGGCTTGTCCTCTGATTTTTTTCTGTCATTTTTGTCATTGTGACAACACTTAAACTAGACGTGAAATATTCTGAATATCCTTTGAGAGTTGGGAGTGAAAAGTTGATTTTACAGAAAAAGTCAGAAATATTGATCCTTGGTAAACTTGTTTGCCAGACAAATTTAAAAATTGTCTTACTTTGATTTAAAATGTTCTTTAAGAAAAATTTTAAGGGATATTAATGTTTTGGCATTATTTTTATATGTATGCAAAATCACAAACAATTTTTCTGGTTTTTAATATTTAATTTGGTCTTACTATATATGAAATTTCATCTTTATGAAATGACGACTTTAAAAATATTTGTGAGTTAATTCAATATGAATTTTTAGTTTCTTATTTAATTACCGACTGATTTTTTTTTTTCTACAAATAGAGAAACCCAAGTTTGGATTCCAGCTATACCATTTGCCAACTAACTGATGTTGGATTTTTAACCTCTCTTAGCCTCAGCTTCCTTGTTCATAGAAAACTGGGGACATTTTGTTTGAAAGGTACAACGGTATAATAAATGTGGAACAATGCTCCACTTGCCACATAGAGGGCACTCAATATTCATTTCCTCTTTCCATCCATTTACTTTCCCAGTCCATGCTTGTGAGAACAACAAGTACTGATTGTAGACTCATGTGATTAAGAGGGGAGTGTTGGTCTTCACCCATTCAGTCCTAACTGAACACCCCAGCTGTCATGAGCCATATTTGAGGAGCAAGCTTTCTTTGAGGCAGATCAAGATGCAGGCTGTAATTGAAGGACTTTATCACAGAAGTAGGACCTTTCTAGCAATGTCTCAAAAAGAACAACTCTTTCTACCATCTTCCTGATATAATTTCTTTTCTAAGAGAATATATGGAAAATTTGGAAGGGAATTAAGATAGGTAGAGGAGGGAAGTGTGATGTGATGGGGTTTTTGTTGTTATTTTTTCAGACTTCTTTTTTTTTAATAACGTCATAAAAATTTTTTCTGATAGTCAATAACTATTTTCCTTAAAGAGCAAGCATCCTGTAATTATAACATTCATACTGAAACATTGTTTAATAACCCTTAAAACAAAGTTCATTATCCTCATTCTACAAGTTTAACTGTTAGAAAATCAGTATCATCATATCATGAAGTTAGAAACTAGAATTATGGTTAGGATTTTCCACCTCACTGCTTAACTTCCTGAGTCATGTTGCCCTCATGGTAGAATGCCTGCTGTAGTTGCTTCTATTTTATTAATATTTGGCAGCCCTTGATTCCTTTTACTGCTAAATATATAAACAAAATATTGGAAGAAGTCATCACAGTCCGAGGCAGAAAGGATTTCATCTCACTCAATCGATTGTGTCTGAAGAAATAAACCAGCCAAAGAGCACCCAAAATGGATTTATTTAGCAGCAAGGAAAATTTTTCATTGATCATATCTAAAATGTTCTTTGCAGGTGCTATTAAGGTTAATAATTTTAAAAGCACGTAGCTAAATGATATGAATTAGATACCAGACAACATAGAAAAAATTTCATACGTATAACTATACAGAACTATGGAAAATTGTCCATCTCATTTCCCTTCTCAGGTGGTTTTCAAATGCTTAGTTTTATTTTTATTCTTTTAAAAATACAGCATAATTAATTGTAAATTGTTAAATAATGTAAATTAGAATGGACTGATCATTTATTCTGAAAAGCTGGCTGGCCAAGTTTTCAGGAAGCCTGGACCCTTACTTTCATTCATCAAAAATTTCTAAACTCATTCAAATCACCCAACTTCTCTCAGCCTCACTTCTTTCATCCATAAAAATAAGAGTATTGGACTAAATAATTTCTGAGGCTCATTCATATACCAGGATTTGAACTGCAATGTACTCAAAATAGTTTAGTTGTGGTGGGAGAATTCAAAACTTTTTCAAAGTTCTTCTCAATTAGTATTTCCAAAGCATTGCGTATGAAAATATACAATATGAAAATATGAAGGAGGCACAATGAATGTCTTCTTCACCATTTTATAACTCTTGGATCACAGCTATATGTAGTCTTTATTTTTAATTCTTCTACCTTTCTCTGTAATTTTCAGCACTTTGTATTTCATACGAGAATTTTTGTCTTTCACCTTGCAAGGATGCTATTTGAAGTCATCATTTTGTGGGTGTTACTAGTATTTCTTTACTAGAAAGCATTTAGAGTCAGTCATTTAGAGTTATCTTTTATACCTAAAGCCAATCTAACCTTTTTCTCAGTATAGTAGAAGTCCCATTACCTTATCTCTTAGCTATCACAAAAATGCAAGTACTTTTAAATGTTGGATTCATTACACACAGCAATATACTGAATATAAAGAGACTCTAAGAATCCCTAAAGTAAAGTGATTAGAGAAATTTGTATTTTAAAGTGATTAGAGAAATTTGTATTTCAATCATTTAACTCCCACCTGTATCATTTCCATAACTTCTCATCAACATTGGGACAACACTTCACCAGCACAAACATAGCAGAGGAGAATTCCGAATTCCTGCAGTTGAAGCATATCAGTTGTCATGCTGTGCTTCTAAATGTTTTATGTTGGCTCAAGACTCAGAGTAAATGTGTTATTTTTCTCTGTTTACAAAGAAATAGGTACTCTTAAAACTTCAGTTCGGATACATGGAAGTATCAGTGGCATTCTATTGTGGTTGGTTTTACTGAAATCAATCTGTTGTTACTATGCCTCTTTTTTACTGGACACTATTTTAATGACATTACATTGTTCTAGTAAAAAATTGGTTGTTATTGATGCACATGGGGAAAGGATTTATCATTTCGTGTTATAGAGCCTTGTATATCTGTGTTTATGAACTCTCATGGTACTAAAGTAACATACTAGAACCACAAAAATAACCATATGTCTTCTGAATCATTTGAAGCATTATACACTCCAGGAAACCCTCACACATTTAACTCCATCTTCACCAGACTCAATCCTCTTCATAGTGAGTGGGACTCATGGGCCTATGAGAAGACACAACAATACCTGACATACTTGGTGTATGTGAATATGGTAATTAGCTCTAAATAGAGGGGGAAAGACTGATGGTGGTCTTTATAAGTTGGTCACTAAATGAATTTGGAAGGTTTTCCTATTGAAGGGACAAGATAAATAAATAGAGTGACGTGAAGATAAATAGGAGGGGTGAATTTGTGGTTTAGCTGTGATGTAGCACTGCAAACTAGTATCCCCACCTGTTTTCTAAATATTTTTATGATCTGGGAAAACTTTTCCCACTTCTTTCTCAAGATGGAAATGGCCCAAAGTAATAGACACAAAGCCCAGGCGCAGACTGGAGCTGGGTTGGGATGCTCATTGCCACAATGGCAGCTGCACTATTGGCTAATAGTGGAAATGAAATGTCAGGCTGAAAACAGTCTTGTAGGGAGTCCTCAAGACAACTGACATTATTCAGAAAACAAACTGCACATTTAGTCCTCACGGAAAGGAAGCAGACTGTATGTTTTTGGTTACCTCTGAGTGTCCAGCCCATAACATCAGCAACTATATCTGGGCGTGAAGGACTGCCCTAGATCAATTTTTCCAAGACAGCAATTAGATTAATGATTTTAGAAGCTTAGAGTTCTCAGAATATGATGCTACCCATTTAAGGTCATTCTAATTAAGCTAAGCATGTTTTATTTTATTCTCAGAATCCGTAAGGAAAGCCAGCGTCTGTTTTTCTTGTCATAAAAGAATAACCACAATGGAAGTTTGGAGTGAAAATAAGCCCAAACAGATTTCTCCTAGAAAACATCTATTGCTGATATTATCTGGGTTTATTTGAGAAAAATGATACTTGAGGGATAATAGCAACAAAACATAGTAGATTATCACATAACCAAAATTTATTCTGAAATGAGACTAAATCTAGTTTAGAAAAATCAAAAGATATAATAGAATTTGAAGCTTGGCATTTGATATTGAGATAAAATGCCTCACATTTATTCTTTATTTAAAAACAGCAATGAATTTGCAGAAACTATATTAGCAGCAGAAGAATTATGAAATTTAAAAGCCCTTTTCTGTATATACCACTGTCTTGGGTATTGTACAAAGAGTGTTAACAAAAATGGGAGTTATTTATGTGTTTAACACTTAAAACCATATTATATGTGGGCATACGCATGATGCAAAGGAATTAATATGACACAAGTGTCTGACATGAGTAAATACTTGAATAATAATATTAATATTGTATATGAGAAGAAGGAAAACTTCATAATCAAGTAGGATGATATATTAGGGAGAAAATTGCATATTAAGAATGAGACCCAAAGGAAATTTCTACCATGAGGATATTTTAGGAACTGACCAATTATTCTAAGTAATTTAATAATAATATTTATCATTATTATGTTAGTGACAGTAATAACAAAGCACTGTTTTAGAGGGAAGTGTGTTTACTATGCTATTGTATTTCCTTATTTTAAAACTTACTTAAAAGACATCCTTGTCTGAAATAAATGATAAAACATATTAAATGTAGAAAGATGCTTAGCCTGAGATGAAAAATGATTTAAATCATGTATTATAGAAGGGTAGAAGACAGAAAATAATACAAAACAAATCAAAACCATCCATAACCTCCTCCTCCTTTCTACCAGCTTTATTCAAAGGTAATATATACACAGCAAGCATTTCTATCCTGTTTAGAAGTCGGGAAAACTGAGACATAAATATTTAAATATTTTACGCAACTAACAAGAAAGTAAGAGATCCACATGAAGAAAGTGTTCAAGTTTTTCAATCCTTTAACTTTAGCTCATGCTGCCCTTGTAAATGTTTATCATTTGTCATTGAGGGTTTCTCAAATAGCACCATGCATAGAGAAACTCATATTATGTGAGTTAGCATTTTCATAACAGTTCTCTAACATAAAGCACAAGTACTTCTTTCCAAAGTTTTAAGTGAGATCAAAGAAAATCTGATGTGATAGAGTCCTGATTTTTTTTTTTAATTGGCAGGTACAATGATGTGAGTGGGTAAAATTGGGAAATAAATTGACTTCTGATTTTATTCTCACATGCTGTATATTCATCCTCTGAGCAGTTTTTATGGTCTACATGAGCTGAACTAGAAATATCTACATTACTACACATGAAAACCAAACTTACAGTGAGGTCCAGAGCTAAAGGAAGTTTAGGCAGGAAATAAAGAGTCACTGAGTCATGTCATGGGAATGTATGGCTAGTGAGCTTTGATAACATTCAGCTAAACCACACTGTTGATTTTGGAAGATTTGTCGTGGGAACCCTAAGTAGAGTCCTTATCCTCTTGGGGTGCATTTGTTTTTATGTTTCCTACTGTATTTAAGTGGTTTGGGATAGCTATTTCTTTTTTTTTTTTGATGTGGCAGCAGGGAAAACCTTGAAATGTAACCTCTATAGAATGTGTCACATAAGCTATTTAGCAGTTGTCTGAAGTTGCCAACTGGTCACCCTTATTTTGCTAACTATAGGGGGAAAGAGCCAAGCTAGGGCTCCATTTCAATCAAAAAGCTATTTTGCTCAAACTTCCAGCCAGTACTGAAGATTACTATCCTACCATCCATTCCTGTTGACCACTGTTCTACCTTCAGCTCTCTTTTTTACTGGTAGTAGACAATGACCCAACACAATGTGTCAAGAATAAACTGAGAAAAATAGGGGAGATAGAGCAGGAGGGCCTTAGACTCTAACTGTTCTGTTTATAAGTTCTTTCCGTGCACTCCGACATCTGCCTCCATCAGGGCTCTTGCTGCTCAGTTCCCCATTAACCTGGGCATCTGGCACACCTTCCTATTTAGACCCTGTTCTTCCAAGTACTCATTCAACTCAACAAATATGTATAGGAGGCATACTGAATGCCAGGTACTGTTCTAGAGGCTGGGCTACAGCAGTAAAAACAAAATCTCTGCCCTCCTAGTACTCACACTAGTGGAGTGAGAAAACAATAAACAAGGTTGAGGAAACTATATAGTATACTGAATGGTGATAAGTGCATTGGTGAAGGAAAGAAAGAAGAAAAAAAACAAGAGAGAGAGTGTGGAGCTGGCGGGAGTGGAGAGTTTGCAGTTCTAGGTTGGGTGGTTGGTGAATGCCACAGTGAGAAGGTGGCATTTGAGTCAATATGGGAAGGAAATGTCTGCTGTGCATCCACCCTAAGGTCTGGAATTCTGGGAAGAACTGTAGCTCTTTCTGTCTTAGTTGTAAACGGACCTTTGAGGTGAGCAACTAATGCTAGTAGTGTGACATCCTGATGAGTATTACAACAGAGTGGGGCTAAATTCCTTGTACAGATTAGAATCTTCTCTTAAACTTCCAAGGTACAACTTCAGCTCTGAAATACAACTCACAGATCACTGATTACACATACCATATAATTCATACTCTTTGTAATTTTTCCTAAATCCTTTTATTGGATTTTAAAAAGCAAAGCAAAATAAAACACTTCTCCAGATTAGAGCATCTCCTCTTCTAATAAATTTTATTTTGGATTTCTACTTATTTATTTTTAATACAAGAATATCCATAGCAACTTTATTTATAATAACCAAAATCAGATATCTACCAATAGGAGAATGTACAAACATACTGTGGTATATCCAAAATGAATTGCTTCTCAATGGCAAAGCAGAATAAACAACTGATACACACATGCACACAGATGAATCTCAAAAACATTATGGTGAACGAAAGAAGCCAGACACAAAAAAGTGTACATCTTCTGAGGATTCTGTTTCTATGAATTTCTTGAACAAGTGAAGCTAATCTCTGGAGGAAAAGAAGTCATATCGGTGGTTGCTTCTAGTGAGGTGAAACAAGAGTTTACTGGGAAGCGATGTAGGGGAACTCTAGGGTCATATAAATGTCTTATTGACAAAGTTCAGGTCACATAGTTGGATATGTGTGTGTCAATGAGTGTGTCAAAACTCATTGAAAAGCAAACAAATCTATGTAGATAGTAAAAAAGGTCAGAGGTTGCCAGGGGTTGGGGAGGGGGGAGGGAAGAATAGGTGGACCACACAGGATTTTTAGGGCAATGAAAATACTCTGTGTGATACCATAATGATAGATACACGTGATTATGCATTTGTCTAAACCTACAGAATACAGAACACCAAGAGTAAATCCTAATGTAAACTGTGGACTTTGGGTGATTATCAGTGTCAATGTAGGCTCAATTGTAATGAATGTACCATGCTGGTGGGGGAGGTTGATAATAGTGGAGGCTAAGCCTGTGTCAGGGTAGAGGGTATATGAGAAATCTCTGTACCTTCCTCTTTCTAATAAATTATTAGGATTTCTCCTAATAAATTATTTTGGACTCCTCAAAGCTTAGGTAATCAAATCACTAATATTTCCAATGTCATATTAATGTCCTCTAAGCTGACTCAACCTTCTCTCATTCATTTATTCAAAAATACTTGTTGAGTGCCTACTGTAGTGCCAGATACCAGGAATACAATGGAGAAATGTTTTTCCGTTTTCCATTTGGCATCTTTCCAAGGTCTATTTCTTTTACCAGTTGGCCTCAGCATAGAACTTTCATTTTAATCTTTTACTCAAAACAGCCTGCCCATCCGCCATTGGCAAATTCTCCAGTATGTCTTAAGCATGTCACATGGCCGTGTGGCATAGTTAATACCTACTGGCATCCGTCAATGTATGACTTCAAATTATTTCCCCAGAGCAAAATGAACATACAGAATTCCTTAAAACAAAACAAAAAACACAAACTTTTGAAATAAGGTTGCACACTTTTATCATTGAAGTCAATTATAATTAAAGTTGAACTTATAATTTATACTTCATAAATTATAATTATATTTTTATAAAATAATCATGGAAATATAAAATTATTCCCATGATTATTTTAAATGAAAGTTTACTGTTTAATGAACAATATTGTTATTGCATGACACATCCATTTTTTGCTTAAGACAAAGTTTCTCCTTAAGCTCAAAATTATCAATCCATTTGATTTTCTTCTTTTTAGCAATGTTCCAATTTCAATAATGACCTCAAAAATTATTTTCATCCCTCAAAAAGGAAGGAATATGATAGGTCATATTTTTGGTCTGAAAATTCTCTGAGAATCCTCATGCAAATAATGAAAACTAGCAAAGTGAACAGAGATGAGAAAGAAAAGTAAATTGAAGAGATTAGCCCCATGACCCTTGGCTGTTTCTTGAGTTTTTTTAAATGCAAATCCACAATTGTTCAGATTAATATTAACACATTCAATTTGGGCCCTAGAAGATGATGAGTAAGGAAATTACTTGGTATTTTCAACTAAAATCTAAGTTAAATACCTTATAAAAAGAAAAAGTGTAAAGGGAAGTTTTAATGGGTACATTGTTTTCCGATATCTACATTTATCCTGTTTTTTCTAAATTGATTGGAGTTGAAACACATAAAGTAACATTTAATTCTCGAAATAATTCATTAGAAATAGTCAAAGGAAGAAAATGAACAATGATATGATGTCTTCTTAGCTTTTATCACAAATAAGTGTACAAATGTCTGGATACTACACCACTAGATTAATTTTAGTTTGGTTTACCAAGAGATAACTTTCAATAACTCCCTCAAAAGACTTAATTATACTGAGTTGCCTTATGGAAGTTTAAAAGGAAAACAGCAAACCATAAGGATTGACTACATATGGATTATGTAACTTGGTGTTTCCTTTTCTAAATTGAAAATTGATTTTTTATTAGCAATTCTAGTAATTGATCAAAGGAAGAAAACTAAGAATAAAATTTGATGGCCTGAACTAGTTTATTAATAGTGGAGAAAGAGATGTGAGTATATCTCAAGGATATTTAGAAAGCTAGAATCAGACAAGGCAAGAGGTCAGAAGGAGTCGGAAGAATCAAGGATGACACCCAGCACAGGAGGAACACCAAGTCCAGTCAGAAAGGGTGCGTTCAACTGGAGATGTATTAGATTTGAAGGATTTGAGGCTTAACCCAGTGAAATGGTTATTGGGGAGTTAAATGTGAGTCTGAAATTCAAGTGGAGAACATTTTAAGGAAGCATGACTTAAATGTTTTAAGTACATGTTAACACAAAGTCCTATACGATCATAGCATAAAGAATGATTAATTCTGTGATCCAGTATCAAAGAAGGCTACAGAGCAAAGATGGTATTTGAACTTAAAAGATAGATAGGATTTCAGTAGATGGAAAGAAGGAAAGGATATTCCAAGTTGAGGCAACATGATGAGCAAAGATTCAAAAGCTTGAAAGTGATTGATGTTATCAGGAAATAGCTGGTCATAGAAAAAGCAAAGAATCCATGAAGAAAGATAATGGGGATTGAAGTCAAAAAGAAAGATTACTGCCAAGTACTGGTAATCTTTTAATCTTATTCTGAAGAATTTTCATTCTGTTCTCTAGGGGCAATTGGGATCCTTTGAAGATTTCTGAGGGAGAAAGAACCAGATACTGGAAATGAGATATTGCAGACATGGAAGTAATTGGGTTTGGTGGCTGAATTTACGTGGGATTTGGACATAAGAACAAATCAAATATAATATTGATATGTCTATTTTGGAAGGCTAAGGTTAATGGAGGCGCCATTAATTAAAAATAAAGCACAAAGAGGGAGCGTCCCTAAATGGAGGGATGCTCCAAGGAGGCAGTAGACATCTAAGATGCCACTCTGGAATTGTAGTGATGGAGAAGGAGATTGGGTAGTTTGGGTCTTTAAAATAAAGATTACTATAGTTATAGGAGGGAGTAATGAGAAAGAGGAGGACTAAGGATAGAACTTTAGGGCATGTCTACATTTAAGGGGAGGGCAAGGGAAGGAGAACTAGAGGAAGAAGAGGAGTGACCAGAGACACAGTAGAAGAACCAGGAGAGGGCAGTAGCATAGAAGCCAAGGAAGAAGTTATGACTAAAGGGGAAGGAGAGGTAGACATTTTAAAGCAGTCATGGGTGACTAGAACTGAGACGAGACCTTTGGGTTTGGCAAATAGGAGGACCTATCTGAGGCAGAGGTCATGGAGAGAATATTTTCAGTTGAGTGATGGAGCCAGAAGCCAGATTACAAAAGGTGAATGGGTGTCAGATGAACACCACACTGCAGCAAGTGTAAGCTTTGAGAAGTTTGTAAAGTCGAGAAAGTGGCTGTGGCGTGGGAGGGCAAGACATTAATTGAAAGGAAGATCTATATATTAAAGAGGGTAAGGGTCCCACAGCAGACCAAGGCTAACACTTTTGAGCAAGGAAGTGTTATGAAGGTGCCCAAATTAAGAGCATTCTAGTGATGTGAATACACCACATCTTATGAAACCTCTCACAAGCTGCTCATTCCCCTATACCCTATAGTCTTGGGAACCTCTCTCCCTCTTTTAGAGCATTTACCCTAAGTCCGTGTTTTGAAACTTGGCTCCTTTCTTTCCTTTTTATGGACTATTTGAAATATGTTAATCTCTCCTTTTGTTTATAAGGCATATAGTCTAAGTAACTTCATAGATTTTTAACATTTGAATTATTTTTCATATATATGAAATGATCATTGTGGGAATTGGACTAAGTAGACCCCAGGGACACTGAAAAAGCGTATCTATTCTATATATAATGATAGTGACAAAAGCAACAACAACAACTACTACTGTAACAACAGCAACAGCAGCTACTGCTAAGACTTCCTTTACTTTGTGTGCTAGGACAGCACTAAGAGCTTACAACGGATTCTCTCAATGAACGCCCCCACAGTTCTACGAGGCAGGGACTATTAACGTCTACATTTTACAGATGAAGGAACCACGTTTAGGGAGGCTAAGCTGCCCAAGGCCACAGAGCTTATGAGCGGTAAAATATGACAGAGAGTGATACTATGCTTTTCAAAAGTCATTGTTTTAATAATAAACGGTTATTCCAGGCTAGTGGTAAGTTTAGAAAAATGCCTTTGTTTGAATGACTGGTTCCCTCACAGAAAAAGAAAGGTTTCCAACGGTGCAATATAGCAGATAGCAGCACCTACATGGAGGGAATCTTTCCAAGGTCAAGATGAACTGCTTATCCTACTTCACCCAGAAAAGGTCATTGTGGAGGTACTGATCTGAATGCAGTCCCTGTTTTTTCTGGCAGACAAGAGGCAGGCAGTATTAAAATGCACGAGTATGTGCTTTTGAGGAAGAGTTGGTGGGGGAGAGTAGTGGCCATAATGAGGTAAAGAAATGTGTCAGTAAACAGAGTTATAGAAGACATGAGCCCTGCACATCACATACATGGAAACAAATGCTGGTAAGGAAAGATGCAAAGAGTGTTATTATGTAGGAAAGGAAGAATTTGTAGCTTCCAGTTAAGCAGCTGCTGGTCTTCTGGGTCCCACCTTAGTCCTTTTACATTTGTTGCCTGGCAACCGTACTTACATTGCAAAGCCCATTCACCTTCTGTTAGTGGCCCCTGAGGTCACTTTAGGAGTCTCTGGGTCCAAATCCCAAGAAAGCACACTAATCTTCTGTCCTTAGGGCTGGTCTAGCTCAGGATTGATCTTAAAATGTGGGTGAAATCATTGAGGAACACTCTGATCATGATTTATATGGCTGCAGTCAAGGGTCCACGGTGAATGGTTTTCATCTTTAGCAGTCTAAACTGCATCCTTTTTGTTTCTTCATTTTAATAGTTCCAATTGACCAAAATATACCTGATAATTAATTCATTTTATTTTAGTGTAACGTTTTTTCCTTCTCACATCTCTGCAAGGACCTTCTTTGTCCTTGCGGTAATTTGAAATTGTAAGGTTGTATGATAATACAACTATTAGTAATGATGATAGCACCTTATATTTGTGCAGACATTCTTATAATTCAAAGTGATTGCATATCTATTACCTCGTTTGATCTCAGTTGAGTGAATAATGGGGATTCTGTGCCCTTAGAGGACCAGTTTCTGAGCTCTTTTTCAGGAAATTGGTTTTCCTATAATACTATCATACAGCACAAGAAATTTTCCAGGACTTTATAATCTACGTTGCTTTCCTTTCAAGACATTAACTCTTATTTCTTTTCTAATGAATTTATGCCAACAAAGCATTATTTTTATGTTTCAGGACTAGATATTGTGGGTGTGTTATACATAATGACATAATTTTCTAATTTCCTGGAGCGTTTTTTGAAAGTCAGAAATATTCTTAACACAAATATGTTTTATTTTATAACTGGTCTCACTTGAAAACATTTTGTAACATCATGGGCCATTTCACTTTGGTAATTAAAAATGCCTTTGAGTTTCGGAAGAACTAAACAGAAATAAAATTATTAGTCATCTGCTTATTTTTGACATTCATTTAATTTAAGGCAATCTGAATGCGTTTTCACTAATTGCATTTGCAATTTACCAAGTAGGAGTTTGCAGGAAAATATTCATAGTTTTAATCTACAAATGTCTGTTAATAATTCTTTTTAAGTAATAGAGATCAGGGACTTCCCTGGTGGCACAGCGGTTGAGAATCTGCCTGCCAATGCAGGGGACATGGGTTCAATCCCTGGTCCAGAAAGATCCCACATGCCGCAGAGCAACTAAGCCCTCAAGCCACAACTACTGAAGCCTGCGTGCCTAGAGCCCATGCTCTACAACAATAGAAGCCACCACAATGAGAAGCCATGCACCACAACGAAGACCCAATGCAGCCAATAAAATAAATAAATATATTAAATAATTTTTAAAAATAATAAATAAGGGGCTACCCTGGTGGTGCAATGGTTAAGAATCCACCTGCCAATGCAGGGGACACAGGTTTGATCTCTGCTCCAGGAAGATCCCAGATGCCTCAGAGCAACTAAGCCCGTGTGCCACAACTACTGAGCCTGTGCTCTAGAGCCTGCAAGCCACAGCTACTGAAGCCAGTACACCTAGAGCCTGTGCTCTGTAGTAAGAGAAGCCACCGCAATGAGAAGCCCACGCACCACAAGGAAGAGTAGCCCCCACTCACCACAAGTAAAGAAAGCCCATGCACAGCAAGGAAGGCCCAACGTGGCTAAATAAATAAATAAATAAGTAAATAAATAATCAGTTCTTCAGTATGTGAATCTGCCATTTTCTACTTCCTATATTGAAGTAGTTTACTTCTACTTGTCTTAAAGGTTATAAATGGTAAACGGAGATAAAACCAGGGTTGGAGGAAAGTGTCTCCTTAAGCTGATTTTTTGAGGTTTGAGTAAATGCTTTGATATTAAGCATAAATTTAGATCTTTTAAGTATTATCTTATGAGGCTACATTAGCTTTATTTTTTTTTCTTCCCTAGCTCCCAACCCCCACACTTGGAAATGACTACATCCTAATTGTATGTGAAATACGGAACTTGCCATGTTGGATTCTTTTAATAATAATTTTTACACATCATGTAACTCTAAAACACTAAGAATGACCTTTATTTAGGTAAATGTCTCATTTCATTTTACCAAGGAAAACCGTGTACTTTATATATCCATATACTTTATGTATCGCCATAATTTATAGTAATTTTTAAACATCCTAAGATATGGTCAAAATTGATTATCAATTATTTTTAAGCCCTAACTTACTTACTTTTTCTTTCCTCTTTCTTTCTTCCTTTCTTTCTTTCTTTCTTTCTCTTTCTTTCTCTTTCTTTCTTTCTTCTTCTTTCTTTCTCACTCTCTTTCTCTCTCTCTTTCTCTTTTTTCTTTTTTTCTGATTGCTCACTTATTTACTTGGCCCTAGCACTTAATACATATGTCATGTTTTAATTTTAGTCAGCTTCTGAGGCTACCTAGTCTGGACCAGACAGTCTTAAGAGACTCTTAGGAGACCCACAGTTGTTCTAGATTTTCATCCACAGTTAAAATTCATTCCAAAATTGTATTATTACTAAAACTTCTTTAGGTAGTTCTGGTTGATTCTGGATTATCAGTGAGCCCTCCAGCCAAGGACTTCACAACCTTGACTCACTTCAGAATCCTGTGACTTTCCTGCCAGGGAGGAGCCCTGGGGACAGTTCTATAAGAAAATGTATCCAGGAGGTTTTACCTAATCCAAATCCAGACCCTGATCAGGATGCTGGCCAAGGATGTCCCCAAATCAATGTACATCCTTTGGTCAGCTTTGAGGTTAGCATTTTCTTCCCTCTTGTGTGATTTTCTACTTTCTCACCATTTGCTTAACAAAAGAAAGAAAGAAAGAAAGAAAGAAAGAAAGAAAGAAAGAAAGAAAGAAAGAAAGAAAGAAAGAAAGAAAGAAAGGGAGAAAGAGAGAAAGAAAGAGAAAGAAAGAAAGAAAGGAGAAAGAGAAAAAGAAGGAAAGAAAGAAGGAAAGAGAGAGAAAGAAAGAAAAATAAATTTTAAAAATACAAACTAGTGGATGAATTTTTATCTGAACCTTTTCTTTATTAGAGTATGGCAAGACTTGAAACTTCAAAATGGATTCTACTTGAATTTTATATATTTGTCTGGTGCACCAAACAACAAGACATTTAAAAATATAGACTTCCTTAACCAAGTCTCCAAAAACTTTCCTCATTTATCATATGAAAAGATGAATTTAAATAAAATTTTACTTTTATCTTTGCTAATTATTTGTCATTTTTAATGTTTATTTTTAAATTTTAATAAATAGTATATTACCAATAATTGTAAAAACCTAGAAGAAATTTTTAACACAGTCATATCACAAGAAAATTTTAAAAATTAAAAATCTGTATTTGTATACTTATTTTTGCTGCAGCAATATGAACAAGTGTTCAATAAAAAGCTTTTTACTGATCTCTACTTACATTAGGGTACAATTGGGATGGGCAAGTGGAACAGATCTCAAGAAAAAGAAACAGTATAATATTAATATTTCCAACTAATGGATTTCTTTTACCTTTTCATTATGAAAATTTTCAAACCTATAAAAAATTAGAAGAGTAACAATAAACGCTTATGTACTCATTACCTAGCTTCCACTTAACTCATGCCAATCCTGTTTCATCTACATTCCAGCCCACATTTCCCTGATCTATATTATTTTAAAGCAAATTCAAGTCATTTGTGTCAACACATCAGTAAATATTTTACACAATATCTCTAAACTAAAGGACTTTTAAAAAACATAACCACAGCATTATCACACCTAAAATTATCAATAGTTTCAATAGTATCATCAAATAGCCAGTAAGTGCTCATATTTCCAATTCAGAATCTTTTTTAAGTTTGTCTAAATCAGGAACCAAATAAAGTCCACACGTTAGAATTGTTTTTATGGCTCTTAAGCCTCTTAATATATAGATTCTGTCTTCCCCTTTCTCTCTCTCTTTCACTCTTACTCTCTCTTAACTTGTTTTCCTTGTCAAATTGTTAAACAAATTGGGTTCTGTGTTCTTAGCGCTTCATACAGACTGGACTTTGATGATTGCATTTAACGTATTCCTTTGTCCTCTGTATTTCCTGTAAATTGGTAGGTATTTGGATCTAGAAGCATAAATAGATTGTGATTCAATTTTTTTTGGTAAGATTACCTCATAGATAGCATTGTCTTCTTCCATTTGGAGGCATCTCATATTTGATTATCTCTCTTCTTTTTATGATGTTAGCCAGCAGAAGCTAATCATTGCATAGGTTTATTGTTTCATTATGGATTGCAAATGGCAATATACAGAATTAGTATGTTGTAATTAATCATTAGTATATTCTAATCATTCTTTTTTCAAAATTAATTTCTTCTCATCAACTATTTGGTTAGGTCTTGGTACAATTCATAAAGGAAAGCC
The DNA here is from genome assembly GCF_030028045.1 of Hippopotamus amphibius kiboko. Taxonomy (NCBI): domain Eukaryota; kingdom Metazoa; phylum Chordata; class Mammalia; order Artiodactyla; family Hippopotamidae; genus Hippopotamus; species Hippopotamus amphibius. The sequence goes on from NC_080199.1 coordinate 70,733,035, forward strand.
AGGATTAATGCTTTGTCTTTTCTTTTTGTTTTACGACTTTTCAAAATAAGCAATTTGTCTACCAGCATCCTCCAGTGTTTCAACTATTAGTTGTCATTGTTTTCAGTGTCACTAACAATTCACGGATTTAAACATATTTGATATGCTTTAATCCATTGCTGTTAATATTTTTTTCCTCTCAATTTTTTCCATCTTTGGTCAGTGGGAGCCTCTTCACATTGGTTCCTGGTTCTTTTGGTATCGCCTTAGTAATTTTTGATGAGTTTCCTTGCTTTCAGATACTATAAGATCCTTTAGGCTCATCATAAACATTTTCTGCTCCAGACCTGAAATCAGCCATTTCTCCAAGGAACTCTCTTTTCATTTACTCAGAATGGAATTTGGAAATCACAGTTAGGATTCTTATTGCTACTAAGCTAGTTATTATTTCCAAGCTTTTCAGTGGATAGATAAAAGATATATGTGTGTGTGTGTGTATGTGTGTGTATACATGTATTAAGTCAAAATAATCATGAGTTCATATTCATGATTTCAATTCAGATTCAGTGCTACAGCTTTGTAACTCTCTGCTATGATTTTCATATCTGTGTTTTCCTTTCTCACAGCAAGAACCCAGGTTCTCAAAAACACTGGGAATGAGAGAATATCATACAAACTAGTCATATGTTTTATTCCCAAATATATGCACATGAGTTTCAAAATGAGATACTACCACTACCAATGTAAGTACTAGAAATAGTGAATGTTCATTTTAAGAAGTCGCTGCAGCTAGTTCCTCTCTGTATATTACCTACTAGATACATTTTAGCTTTTGGCTTTATTTTTTTTATTTTTATGGATTTCTTTTTCAAGTTTAATATTGTTCTATAATTCTGTAAGATATTAATGGTTTTAAAACTCAAATATGTAATACAGGAGAGTCCTTGCTCCTATCTCTATTCCTTCCACCCTATTGCCTTTCTCCCTCAATAGATAACCATTTAGAACAAATTATAAACTATCCTTCCATTGTTAGTTTAAAATTATATATGTATATATGCATGTGTGTGTATTTGCATACATATGTCTGATACACACACACACACACAATAGACATATAATATGTGTATTGGCCTTTCTTAAACTACCACAATTCTAGACACTTCTTTTTCCCCTCTTGCTTTTTTCATTTAACTGTATATCCTGGAATTTACCCCATAGTGGCCCACAGAGATATTATTTCCTTTTTCTGACACCATAGCACTCTGTTGTATAAATGTACTATAATTTATTCAATCAATCCCTTACAGACATACATTTGAGTGTTTTCAGTCATTAGCTTTTGCAAATAATGTTGCAGTGCAATGTTTATCTGTCTTTTGTGTGTGTGTGTGCGTGTGTGTGCTGAAACCTTGGAAATGCATCCATCTTTTTGCTTTTTCCCCTGAGTATCTTTGGGATACGTGGAATAAATGCATTTCTAGATCCAAGGATAAATACATTGGTAGCTTTGCGAGATATTGCCAACTTTCCCTTCATAAGGCTTATACCATGTTTGCATTCCCACCAGCAGTGTAGCCTCTTGCCAACAGAAGGCTGTTAAAGTTCTGAATTTGTACTAATCTAATAGGTAAGAAATGGTATCTCAGTGTAGGTTTTATGTGCATTTATCTTATCATGAAAAAAGCTGATAATTGTTTCATATGATTAAAAGCCACTTTTCTGTGAATCGTGTTCATTTCTGTAGTTTATTTTTCTGTAGAGTTGTTGGGGTTTTTCCCTCTACTTTTAGAACTTCTTTATATATTTGGATATTAACCCTTTGAATGTGATATACCACAAATATTATTTTCCCAATTTGTCATTTGACCTTTTATTTTATTTCACTTTTTTAAAGTGAGTGATGGTGGAAGTCAAATTTTATGGAATTTAGATTTCACTAGACACATTGAAAAGAGTGATGTCACAGTTGCATTATAAAATATAATATATATATACAGTGTACCAGGGCGTATACTCTTCACTGCTATTTAGACATATATTGAAAAGTTTTAGATATCAACTTTAAAAAGTATAATTTTTTCAAAATTCTTTCAGGCGGTTCCTGATGGAACAACATTTGAAAGTTTTAGATCCTCATCAATAATTTCAGTAGTTTGACACCTATGAAGCAAAACAGCCTGTGTAGGCATCAGAAAAGATGATGTGACTTTGTAGTCTGAAAGGATGAAGTCCAAACTCTGCCAGTCACTGCAGGCAAGTTATAAACCTATTTGAGCCTCAGTTTCACCATAAATAATACATGGAGACAATAATGCACCTTCCACACAGGGTCATTGTGAAGATTAAGTGATAATGTCAATGAGTTTACAATGCAATAGACCATAAATATTTTCATACTGCTTAGGTTGTTAACAAAATGAAGGCATACTTCGCCTTACCAGACTATAAGTTATGTATAGGATCAGATTACTTCCCCCTGATTTTTCTACTTCCTTTTTACAGCCTGCATAAAAATCTAAAGAAGCTATAATGTGCTAGTATGATGATGTTTAGAATGCCATTCATTCATTTAATAGTATGCCTCTATGTATATTATATGTATCAGGCACTATGCTAACTGTAGAGATTCAGAGATAAGATATGATCCCTACCCTCTAGGAACTAATCACAAACTAAGAGGCTATAACAAGTAAACGAATGTAGTCAGTGCTGTGCTGTTTTTGCTATGACAGAAGTATACAAGCATTAGTGCTGGAGCACAGAGCTCTTAATTCAACATGAGATAGTCAATGTTTTCCAATCAGTTAATGACAAGGTAAACTATAAAGAAGGAATAGAAGTTAAATAACGACAAATATGTCCTAGGAAGAGGAAACAGGGTAGGCAAACATTCAGGATGAAAGAGCCAGGAATGGTATCCTGCTCATTCTTGTATCCCATGTGTCTAGCACTGTGCCTAGAACATGGTACACACTGGATAAATGATGAATCAACAAGCCAACAAGCAAGTCCAAAGACACCCCTGGATCATAAGTATTTTGGCCTAACTTTTTCCAGAACCTATAGTTTCATTTCAATGTATGTTTATGGAGAAATCACTCAAGGGTAAAGCCCTGAGGCTATGTCAGACCCTTTGAGGGAATACCTGAGCTGCCACAGTTTGGGATAGACGGGTCTCTACAAATACCTTTGAACCTGGAAGCAGTCAAAGATATTGAGACAATTTCACATTCCTCTTGGACTTGGTAAGGTAACTAAACTGAACGCCAGGACTATGGAGAAACCACAGGGTGAATACTTTATCTCTACATATTCTCTTCAATGTTAGACCAGCTTCTCACTTAAAGAGCCCCAGGTCCCATCTGCACATACACGTGATTCTACACCATCCTGAGTGGATTAGAAAGCTGAGTTGCTGAGGGGGTTTCGGATGCATTTTTGTTGCACGATGAATTGTTACATGCCTTAGTTTTCAGTACTGAGCAATAAAACTGCATTAGTATATGTCAGTGGCTCTCAACTGGGTGACTTTGCTTCTCTGCTCCCACTAAAGGACAATTGGCAATGTCTGGAAACATTCTGGGTTGTACAAGCTCAACCTGGGGGAGGGTACTACTGACATCTGGTTGGTAGAGACCAGGGATGCTGCCACACATCTACAGTGCACAGGACAGCTCCCCACCCCACCCCCACCACCACTATGACAAAAAATTTTCCAGCCTCAAATGTCAGTAGTGCCAGGGTTGAGAGATTCTGGCATGTGTTTTTCTTCTTTATGATTAAATTTTGGAAAAATAATTACGAACTGAGGGCAAAGTTCTAAATAAAAAAGACTTGTTACAAAAGTAAACAAAGGCAACAACAAAAACTAGCTAGGTCCACGCACTTGAGGAGATTGTAGGTGAAAAAGAAAGGCACCATCTGTTTTATAATTTGATGAAAGATGAGTATACGATGTAATTTCATTTGCCAGGCTTTTATTTTAGAAATGAATTCATAGATATAGATATTGTATCTTTCCCTGAAAACTGGCTTTATAAATAAAACATCTGCAATAAAAGAATATTCTTTCTATATCGTTAACTTCATTTCCTATTTCAGCTATATAGAAAAAAGTAAATTTAGGTTAGAAATGTCTCTAATGCTACTTGGCTTATTAATGCTGCAAAGATTTGTGTCTATTTCGAAAGAATCCTTGAACATTTCTCAGGAAGGTCACTTTGTTTTGCTTGAAAAAATGAAAATATGTTTGTCTGCATTGCAGATAAGCATAAAATCAGATGGTCACATGCTTTTTTCCCCACAGAGCCAAAAAAGCAGGGAACTAATGTGACTGAATGGCAAATGTATCCACTCTGGTAATCAATTACTTCTGAAACACTGTGCTTATATTTTAGAATGGAAAGAACCCTCTGAGAGAAGTATCCCTCCCAATTCTAGAAGTAGAACTTGCATTGTGAACCCAGCAAATAAAAAAAGAATTGGGAGATGAACTTACTTAAATTGATCTGTGTGCTTGGAAGCTAAGGATGAAATATTGTGATTCAGCCATCGCTGTCATGCATTCCCAGGAATCAGGTGCTGCTGCCCTGCATGGCTGGTTTCTATTTTTGCATCATGCAGAAAGATCTTTGTAACACATTGCTGAAGACAGATCTCTGCCTCTCTCTGTGTGACTGTACGGTGAGGGCAGTTTCATACCGTTTGCCTTTTCTTATGAAAAAAAAGAAACATTTGGCTAAAAATCTTATGCATATTTTAAGATCAACCTAACTGTGACTCGTTAAAAACAGTACAGCTGGTCTCTTATGAACATCATCTGCCCTCCTCTCCATCTTGCCGGGAATAGATTATTCGGGATGTCTGTGGTCAGGTGACCAGGGTCCTACTTCTGGCCCTGTCATTAGCTCATTGTATAAGATTAGACCAATCTTAAGACAAACATCTCGATTTCCAATGTCAAGTGGGATAATAATGCCTGCTTTTGTTATCTCACAGGTTTTTGTATGCAACTAGTACCCGTGTTATTTTTCTGTCCCCTCTGCTCTAATATTACCTCTTCGCCAGTGTCTCCACTTCACAATCATGTACACAATGTCTATGGAGGTACCTGGTGAACACCATTCCTTAAATAATTGTTGAATGAAATGTAAGTTATTCCAGTTGTATAATTCTTCCTACCAATACTTTGGGTGAGGGGGATTCCATGTTAACTAGTCTTTCATTGATTCCATAAGCCAAAATCTCTTGAACATCTCTTAAAAAGCTCCAAAGACAGAGGAATCATGGCATCATAACTTTGATTCTTAAAATTAGTGGAGTTTATTTATTTTTAAAATTTATTCTAGTGAAATATAGTGAAGTATAGTTGATATACAATGTTGTGTTAATTGGAGTTTATTTTTTTATAGGTGAGAGAGATCATGTTGTATTGCTTAAGAAATGGGCATTGGAATCAGGCAATCCTGGGTTGAATCCTGCTTCTGAAACTTACTCGTAAAGCACAGGTTATTTTTTTCTTTTCTTTCTTTTTAATTTATTTATTTTTTAAATTTTTGGCTGCATTGGGTCTTTGTTGCTGTGCGTGTAGACTCTCCCTAGTTGTGGCAAGCGGGGGCTACTCTTTGTCACAGTGTGCAGGCTTCTGTCATTGCAGTGGCTTCTCTTCTAGAGCACGGGCCCTAGGTATGTGGGCTTCAGTAGTTGTGGCACATGGACTCAGTAGTTATGGTGCATGGGCTTAGTTGCTCTGCAGCACGTGGGATCTTCCTGGACCAGGGATCAAACCTGTGTCACTTGCATTGGCAGGCAGATTCTTCACCACTGGACCACCAGGGAAGCCCCAAACACAAGTTTCTTGAACAACATAAACTCCAGTTTTATTTCCTATAAAAAATGAATAGCAATAATAATATATTCCTTATAGTATTATTCTGAGGACTAAGTGAGATAATCCACAGAAAGAGCTTTGCACTACGCCTAACATGCAGTAAGTATGTATATTAGGGTAGGCCAGGCTGCAGTAAGAAGTAAATCCCCCAGGTAAATAATGACTTAACACATTAGTCTGAAGAATATGTTCTTGGTTAGCAGGTGGCTCACCTTTATGAAATATTAGGAAGGAAAGGGTGGTGAAGGCCTTGGCCAGGAAGCTACCATATCTCTTCTGCTCTCGTTCCCTTGGTAAGAATTCCTCACAGAGAGGAAAGAACAGATGGTTGCTCGGTATTACAAGAAGTGTCAATGGATTCATTGGATGGAGAGTGAAGTAAGAGATGAAAGCTGAGGATTGAAATGTTTAAAATGCCTGTAAAGATATCAGTGTCTTTAATATAAATTAGGCATAAGGGAGGGCAAGTAGGATGGGAAGAGAAATTATTAATTCTGATTTAAAATATTGAATTACATGTCCAGAATAATATACACCTGGAAGAGTCTTTTGGAAATTTGGAGATGTAGAATTAAAGCTGGAAGGAAGAGTTCAGGGTGCTGATAGCTTCTCTGGGAGTCATTCACATAGAATCAATGATTATATCCTTGTGAACAAATGCAGTTGCTAAAAAGTGATGCATCGATTTCAACTTCCCTTATTTCTGGCACCTTTGCCACTAGCTTTGCTCCAACATTTGATTAAATGGCAAAAGTCTTAAAACTAACTAGAATTTTCCAAAAGGTGACTGGAATGTAAAGATTTTAATGACCATCCCCTTGAACAGCAGGGAAAGGTGCCCTTACATCAGTCCCAGAGATTAAGGAGGCCAAGACATATAATTCAGGCATAGTATCAAATATATTTACCATCTATAAATTGGAGATATAATAACTTCTGCCCAATGGCGTTTTCGTGAAGGTTAAAATAGATGGTACAGGTTAAGGGTCTCCAAGCGTCTGGCACATGGTAAGTTCTACCACCCTACTTACCTACCTCTAAATGGTTTCCATTATTATTACTATGCCCTTAGCCTAAATATACAACCCGAAGACATCCAACCTGAGACAGATTTAATAAGTGCCCTCATTTTCCCCTGAGAAGAAAGTTCTTGTGCTGTGCTTAGGCGACTCCAACTTCACCATCAACCCCCCATGTGAGTCCTTCCAGTTGTCCACAAAACAGAGAGCTTTCTGGAGGAGATGTCCCATCTGTTCAGTGTCCTCTTGGAAAATAATAGGATCTGCTATCCAACTATATACTACTTTTACCCTTGGGGAAATTTTTATTTTTCTGTTATGTAGACCAGAGGTCAAGAAGAAATGCCAAGTATATGTTTCCCTTTTAGATTGTCTTATATTTGTATTTAGGTCTTTAAAAGACTTTCGAGTTCACAGAAGCCTTCTTCTGGTCCCTAGAGTACTTTATGTTGCATATTCTGCTTTGATAGCAGTTTAGAAATACCAATTAGTGACACAAAGTCATGCTACTTTTCTAAGTTAGTTAGCATGTTTGTTGGTGTTTTGTTTATAGTTTACTGTTTTCACTTAAAGAGATTTTTATTTAATTGCTTTCTTAGTCTTTAAACTTTCATGTGATGTTAGTATGCAAATACATGAAAGTTTAGTGAGATATAATGAAGTATAAATAAATAGTAAGCACATTCATTTCATGGGTGTAATGTTGAGTCTGTAGGTCTGAAAATACTTTATAATTACTTTCTAGGAGCATAGGGGAATTTTATAGTTATATTTTATTCTCTCTCTCTATTTTTTTAATATCAACTACATTAACCTAATATCTGATAGTAATCTGTTTATGGCAGTGCCAGCTATACACTGCTGTATTTCTTTAGGAAAGATAATATGTACTATGTATGCGTAGTATACAGAGTAATCAGCAAATTTTATTTCCTAAGCAATCTGGAATGCATCTGTAGTGTAGCACAAATCATCTATTCAGGCAGCCCAGCAGGTCTGCTGCAGAGTGAAAAGGAGAGGGTTGTGAGTTCAAATCAGAGAGGCCAGATCCTGTAAGTTTCATCCTAAATGCAACGGGAACTTATTAGAGGCTTTTAGACAGTGGGGAGGAATATTATCTGATGTATATATATTTTTTAATATTACTCTTAGAAGATGAATGGTAGGAATACAAAACTAGAAGCAGGAAGACCATTTAGGAGACTGCTTTAATCCAGGCAACAGATCATGATGATTGCTAGAAATAAAGAGGTGGTAGAAACAAGGATAGAAGAGGAAAATTGGGATGTTAGGGAAACTAGAGTAGACAGGACTTGATGATACGTCAGATATATGAAATGAGGGAAGATGAAGAAATAAGGATAATTCCCAAGTTTTTGGCATGAGGCTGTGCTTATATAAAATGGAGAAAATCCAAGGTTTTGTTTTTACTATCTGTAATCTGATCCCTGCTGGACCAGAGCTGCTCATAGGCAGGAACCATAGCACCTAATGTGGTATTTAGCACATGGTAGGCATTCAACACATTTTTTAAATGAATAAAGAAATATATAGTATCATTATGCAAAAGTAGCATATGACCAGCACAGGGCTCCAGTATTTCAGTGCTTTAAGAGCAATGCAGTATGGAAACAAATTCCTTCCACCCGTGAACTTTTCTGTTATCTTTGATCAAATGAATTTTGGAGGGACATAGATATAAAACTAATCTACTTATTGTATGAGAGATTATTCTGTGCTTCATTGTACATGTCTTATTGCTTTAACCTAAATATTTTTTAAATTTTTATTGAAATGTTCAAATACAGACAACTATAGAGACTAGTATAATGAAACTCCATGTATCTGTCCCACTGCTTCAGTAATTACCAAAAAGCTAGTTTTTCTCATCAGTATTCTCTCCTAGTCGCTTACCAGATTGATCCATAGATATTTCAGCAACCACTGATCTTCTATATTTTAACACCCAAAAGGGATAAAACTCTAGTTCCCACCAAGTTACATGAGGACCCCACAACAAAATGTGCATGTATGCATTTGCTTGGCTTTGCACATCTAGGCTGGTGTCATCACACCCCAGATCTCTGACTGTTACTATAGTGAGTTCTATACAGATGGTCCCTGCTTTCTCTAACTTTCCTTGGCACTTCTAGCGGCCTGAAAATCATTTACTTATTCATTTATTCACTAAATACATATTGGCCATTAACTAATAGTATGGCACTCAAATGAGAGGCAAAGACATATATGACAAGACTCCTGCCCTCTGCTCACTTAAAATGCTAAAGAGTCAAAGTATACAAACAGCTCATGCAGCTAAATATCAAAAAAACAAACAACCCAATCAAAAAATGGTCAAAAGACCTAAATAGACATTTCTCCAAAGAAGACATATACATGGCCAAAAAACACATGAAAAGATGCTCAGCATCACTAATTGTTAGAGAAATGCAAATCAAAATTACAATGAGGTATCACCTCACAGCAGTCAGAATGGCCATCATTAAAAAGTCTACAAATAATAAATGCTGGAAAGGGTGTGGAGAAAAGGAATGTAAGTTTGTACCGTCACTGTGGAGAACAGTATGGAGGTTCCTTAAAAATCTAAAAATAAAGTTACCATATGATTTGGCGATCCCTCTCCTGAGTGTATTCCTGGAGAAAACTCTAATTTGAAAAGATACATGCATCCTAATGTTCATAGCAGCACTATTTACAATAGCCAAGACATAGAAGCAACCTAGATGTCCATCGACAGATGAATGGATAAAAAAGATGTGGTGCATATATACAATGGACTATTACTCAGCCCTAAAAAAGAGTGAATAATGCCACTTGCAGCAACATGGATGGGCCTAAAGTGAAGTAAGTCAGACAGAGAAAGACAAATATCATGATATCATTTATATGTGGAATTTTTTAATTGATACAAATGAACTTATTTACAAAACAGAAACAGACTCACAGACATAGAAAACAAACTTATGGTTACCAAAGGAGAAGGGTAGAAGGATAAATCAGAAGCTTGGGATTAACAGATACACACTACTATATATAAAATATATAAAATAGATAAACAACAAGGTCCTACTGTATAGCAAAAAAAATTAAAAATTAAAAAATTATAAAATAAAGTAAAATGCTAAAGAGGAAAGGTAGTGTGTAGATTAATGAGGTGTTGTGTGACCTCAAAGAGTTATGTAAATGATATAGACAATAAATATTCCAATAAATATTTTTGGTCAGGATGAACAGGAAAGACATCAGGCTGAGGGAGACATTAAACAACTCTAAAGAATGTTGAAGTTTTTAAGGTTGACTTCATTCCAGGAAGAAAGAGTAATATAAATACAAGTTTAGAGGCAAAAGGGAGAGTATATGGCTAGAGAAGTGGGTGACGAAACAGACAGGGCAGAGCACAGGGTTCGCGAAGGAGGAGCATGGTGGGGGCAGGCTGAAAAGTGTGAATAGAGAGGGAAGTAATATTCCAGTTTGTGTCTTCCTTACTGTGGTTGTATGTTTACAATACAAGAAAAATCAGAGAGAAAAACATGTAGCTCTATTTTATGACAAAGCCAATTCCATGGAGATTGCTGCTAATCAAACTATTCTGGACTTTAACAGAGGATGCACGTGTTACATTCTCCAAGTGATATATTTATTTCTGATTCTTCTTGCCATTCTACAAAGTGTGTCTATCTTAGGTTTTAAATTTTATGTAAATATATTTATCATGACAAACAGAAACAAACAAAAACCAGTATTACGAATTCAAATATTTCATCTCAATCTTGAGTAGTCTGTAAAAATCATCTGAAATCAAGAGCCTAATCTATAACTTAGCTTTATAAAATAATATAATATGCAAGAATATTGTTACAAAGTTACATGTATAAATAATACTTAAGATTCCTAATAGGCAAAAATGCCCTGAGAAGCATGTACTGCTGTAGAAAAGGCACAAATCTGAAATAAAAATTTAAATTTCAGGGTTCCCAGTAAGGGGCCTTTAATATCCTTGAGGCTGGGTTTCCTCATTTGTAAAATGTGGGAATTGTAATGCCAGCTTTACTTGGGTGGTATGAAGACTGGGACTTCCTAAGTGGTGCAGTGGGTAGGAATCCACCTGCCAATGCAGGAGACACAGGTTCGATCCCTGCCCCAGGAAGATACCACATGCCATAGAGCAGCTAAGTTGTGTGCCACAACTATTGAGCCCATGTGCCACAGCCACTGAAGCCCACACGCCTAGAGCCCGTGCTCCGCAACAAGAGAAGCCACCACATTGAGGAGCCTGTGCACCACAATGAAGAGTAGCCCCAGCTCGCCGCAACTAGAGGAAGCCCATGTGCAGCAAGACCCAACACAGCCAATAAAATAAATAAATAAATAAATTTATAAAAAAAAAGATTGGATGACAAAACACTCTCTAGCACAGAGCTGGTGCACAATATGTCCTAATTTCCTCTCCTCTCTGAATTTGCAAGAGATATATGTCACAGACTTTTTTTTTTAATTTAAAAATAAATGATCTTTTTGTAATCAGCTTTATTGAAGTATAATTTACATACAGTATATTGCATGTATTTAAAATACACAATTTGGTAAGTTTTAACATATGTATACAACAAGGATACCACCACCGTAACCAAGGTAACAACCGTATCCATCATGCTAAAATTTCTTTGGCCCCTTTGTCATGCCTCCTTCATTACTATCATCTCCACACAATCATTAACCAGCTTTTTGTGACAGCAGATTAGTTTGCATTTTCTAAAATTTTACAAATATGAATTTCTACAATATGTGCTCTTTTTGTCTTGTTTCTTTCACTCAACCTAATAATTTTGGGATTCATCTATTTATGGTCAGTTCATTCCTTTTTATTGCTGATAGTATTCCATTATATGAATATCAGACTCATTTATATCTTTAAGCAGGCTTAAAATTACCAAGATTTGGGGTAAGAGAACATAGTTTTAAAGTATGGAATTGGTAATTTTGGTTCAGTGCAAGAAAGGTATTGTTCTTTTTCTTCACTTCTTTTAAATTGTTTATTCTATATGACACTTTAGAGATCTAGGGAAAAAATGCATATTAATGCCTTTTAAAAAAATTTTGGGATAGAAAATGCTATATTGGAGAAATGAGCCTTGGGTTATTTTTAAAAGTAGAGGCAATGTATTGTCAACGTTAAAAATTAAGAAAGAGAAAAGCACAATAAATAGATAGATAATAGATGGAAAATAATTCTACAAAAAAAATTTAGGACATCCACTTCCAGATAAAATATGGAGCCAGATATGCCCTCCGCTGGAAGCAACTAAAGAAACAGATGAAACATATAAAACTAAAGTTTTCAGACATTGGACATCAGGCAGCACAGCAAAATGAATCCTGGAAAATGAAAAACAAACAAGATGAGCCTTCCAATTGCCCTAGCTTACTGCCTAAGGAAAATTCTACACTGCAGTGTAGGGAGGGGAACCCAAGTGGGAGCTTGAGTGTCTCCCTGACTTGGGAGAAAACGTTGAAACTACAGGGAGGCCAGATCAGCTAGAATTTAAGGCAGAGCACTAGAGGAAGACCTTCACAGAGAGAAGGGGCTCCAAGAAGCTACAGAGAGTTTCTCTACTCCCAAATCTGCAGCTGAGTACTGATCAGCTCATGTAGGTGAAGAAACTACCCAAAGACAGGGGAAGAACCACTAGAAATGATTAAAAGTAACAATCTCACAGTTTACCCAGGGATGAGAATAGTTTGTGCTCTCTTCAGCCAGAGAGAAAAAAACCTTGTAATTCATGGGACATTAAGTAGGATACTCAAAGGGAATCTCTTAAGTAGTGGGAAAAATTAGCCCCAGGGTAAAGGCTGCTGCTCTGATGCTGCATAACAAAACTTAAAAGCAAGCTTTGAAATGACTAAATCATTTCCAACTAACCTAGCTGCATCCCAGAACAAAGTTAAAAAATATTTATAGGTATACAGAAATATTCAGCACTCAAAAGGGAAAAATTTACAAAGACTGGCATCCAATTAAAAATTACCACAAATGCAAAAAAGCAAGAAAATATGACTCATAATGAGGAGAAGCATTAATAAGTAGAAACAGACCCAGAAATGTCACAGATGATAGAATTCTTAGACAAGGATATTAAAATTTCTATCATAACCACATTGCATGTGTTCATGAAGCTAGAAGAAAAATTGAGCATGTTAAGTAGAGACATAAAATATATTTTAAAAAATGAACTTCTAGAAATGAATATCTGAGTTAAAATAAAACGTACTGCATAGGACTACAGTTGAGACGCTACAGAGGAAAAAGATCAGTGAGTGAAACTGAAAACATAAAAGCTATCTAAAATGAAACACACAGAGAAAAAAGTGGGGAGGGAAGCACACCTCGCCGAAGAAGATATTCAGATGGCAAAAAAGCATATGAAAAATTCTCTACATCATATGTCATCAGGGAAATGCAAATTAAAACACAATGAAATACCACTACATGACTATTAGAATGGCCAAAATTCAAAACACTGACAACAGCAAATGCTGACAAGGAAGTGGAGCCATGGGAACTCTTATTCATTGCTGGTGAGAATGGAAAATGGTACAGCCACTTTGAAAGGCAGTTTGGAAGTTTCTTACAAGCTAAACATACTCTCATGATCCAGCAATCATGCTCCTTGGTATTTATCCAAAGGGGTTAAAAACTTACATCGCAGATAATCCTATACCTGAATGTTTAAAACAGCTTTATTCATAATTGCCAAAACTTGAAAGCAACTAAGATGTCTTCCAGTAGATGAAACAAATAGATGAATAAATGAGTAAACAGTGATGCATCCAGACAAGGGAATATTATTCAGCACTAAAAGAAAATGAGCTATCAAAGCATGAAAAAACAAGGAGGAAACTTGAATGCATATTTCTAGGTGAAAGAAACAAATCTGAGAAAGCTACACACTGTTTGATTACAACTATATGGTATTTTGGGAAAGGCAAAAACATGCAGACAGTGAAAAATCAGTGGTTATCTAGGGTTAGGGGAGAGGAAAGAATTAATGGGCAGAACAGAGAAGTTTCTTAGGACAGTGAAACTGCTCTGTATGATACTTTAATGTTGGGTACATGTACATTTGTCTAAACCCACAGAATGTACAATACCTGGATTGAACTCTAATGTAAACTGTGGGCTTTGTATGCTAATGATGCATCAGTGCAGGTGCATCAATTATAATAAATGTACCACTTTGGTGGGGGAAGTTGATAGCGGGGAAAGTTGTGTGTTTATGTAGACAGAGAGAATATGAAAACTCTGTATCTTCCCCTCAATTATGCTGTATACCTAAAATTGCTTTAAAAAAATAAAATTCATTTAAAAAATCAATTAGCTATGAGATAACTTTAGGCAGCTTAATATGCATGTAATTGGAATCTTCAAGGGAAAAGAAAAAGGGGAAAACAAAAAAATATTTGAAGAACTAATGGCTTAATTTTTCCAAATTTGATGAAAACTTCAAACCCACAAAACCAGCACAAAACTCCAAGCACAAAAAAATTGAAAACTACACTAAGGCATGTCATAATAAATTGTTTAAAACCAATGATAAAAAGACAATCTTAAAAGCTTTCAGAGGGAAAAAAGACACATTGCGTACAGAGGAATGAAGAAAAATGACCTTGGATTTTGTTTGGAAACAATGCAAGCCAATGGAATAATATATTTAACTATTAAAAGAAAAACCATCAAAGTAGATTCTATACCCAGAAAAAATATCTTTCAAATAAAAGTAAAATAATAACTATCTTAACATATAAAAAAATCAGAGAATTCATCACACGCAGACTTGTGCTACAAGAGATGTTATAGGAAGTCCCCAGGCTAAAGGAAAATGATAGCAGATGGAAATCTGGATCTACACAAAGGAATGAGGAGTGTGGGAAATGAGGAATATGAAGATAAGTGCAACTAAAAATATTTTATATCTCTTTAAAAATAATTGTTTAAAGCAAATACGATAGCAATGTGTTTGGGAGTTTATAACAGGTGTAAAATGAATGAAAGTAATAGTATAAAGAAGGAGGAATATGGATGTGAAGTATTGTAAGTTTTATGTACCATATACAAAGTTGTGTGATACTACTTGAAAGTAGACCGATAAGTCAAAGATGTAAACTGTAAACCCCAAACCGAGGACTAAGAACCTAATCAACAACAACAACTACAAAAATCAGAGTTACAGCTTATAAACCAATTAAGGAGATAAAGTGACACCATAAAAATATAAAGTAATGCAAAAGAAGACAAAGGGGCAAAGGAAATTCAGTGGAGAAAAGACAGTCTCTTCAGCAAATGTTACTGAGATGATTGGATATTTATGTGTGAAAAAATGAACCTTGGTCCAGTCTTCTTACCACTAACAAAAATTATCTCAAAAAGGATCATAGACAAATGTAAAATCTAAAACGAAAACTTCTAGCATAAAACACAGGAGAAAAATCTTTCTGACCTTGGGTAAGGCAAATATTTCTTAGATTGACACCAAAAACAATTCATTACAGAACTGTACATTTTAAATATTAAGAATTTCTCTTCAAAAGACACTGTGAGGACCCTGGCGCCGGGGACGACAACGACGAGGCTCTGAAGGACTTGCCCAGTGTTTCCTGACCTCAGGAGAGAGGGAAGGGCCCAGAGGACTGTGAAACTGCCCAACCCGGCCCCGGTGTTCCGTGGAGAGTCCAAGATGGGCGAGGGCCGGGCCCTCCGATAGAGAACGGCTACTCCTCGGCGACTCCTAGCACTCCTGAGACCCGGTCTGCACCGTCCCTTCCGCGAGTAGATGACACCCGCGGCCCCGGGACAGTGACCGGGAGTAGTGCCCGCGCTGGACCCAGGCTGCAAACCCGAGAGGCCGGCCGGGCTGGAGACGGCGAGGCTTCCAGAGAGAAAAAGATGGCGGCCAAGTAGAGAGACGTGGAGTGCATCCCTCTCCACAGATGCATTGGGAATGCACGGAAGGACACAGTCATTCCCACAGAGAACCAGCTGAACACCAGCAGACGGCCTCGGACACCGGAAAGGGCTGCGGAGAACCTGACATAGCCGACTGAATATTCGTCTAATCCAATACTTGGACATTAGTCTGAGGCTTGGACAGTCTTCTATAAACACCTCTATCACCAGGACAAGCAACCCCAAAAGCTTGGACAACCATGAGGAAACAAAGAAACACCATGCAGGCAAAGGAGCAGGAAAAAAACCCACAAGACCAAATAAATGAGGAGGAAATAGGAAAAATGCCTGAAAAAGAATTTAGAGCAATGATAGTAAAAATGATACAAAATCTCGATAACAAATTAGAGAAAGTACAAGAAACAGTTCATAAGAACTCAGAAAAACAAACAGCAATGGATAACAAAATAACTGAAATTAAAAATACTCTAGATGCTCTAACCAGCAGAATGACTGAGGCAGAAGAACGAATAAGTGAGTTGGAAGATAGAATGGAAGAAATAAACGCCACAGAGCAGGAAAAAGATAAAAAAATAAAAAGACTAGAAGACAGCCTCAGAGACCTCAGTGATAACCTTAAACGTACCAACATTCGAATTATAGGCATCCCAGAAGAAGAAGAAAACAAGAAAGGGTCTGTGAAAATATTTGAAGAGGTTCTAGTGGAAAACTTCCCCAACATGGGAAAGGAAATAATGAACCAAGTCCAAGAAGCACAGAGAGTCCCATACAGAATAAACCCAAGGAGAAATACACCAAGACACATATTAATCAAACTAACGACAATTCAACACAAAGAAAAAATATTAAAAGCAGCAAGAGAAAAGCAACAAACAACATATAAGGGAAAACCCATCAGGATAACAGCTGACCTTTCTACAGAAACTCTGCAGGCCAGAAGGGAATGGCAGGATATACTGAAAGTCCTGAAAGAGAGAAACCTACAGCCAAGAATACTTTACCCAGCAAGAATCTCATTCAGATTTGAGGGAGAAATCAAAAGCTTTCCAGACAAGCAAAAGTGAAGAGAATTCAGCACCACCAAACCAGCCTTACAACAAGTGCTAAAGGAACTTCTCTAAGTAGGAAACACAAGAAAAGGAAAACACCTACAAATACAAACCCAAAACAATTCAGAAAATGGTCATTGGAACACACATGTCAATAATCACTTTAAATGTAAATGGATTAAATGCTCCAACCAAAAGACACAGACTGGCTGAATGGATACAAAAACAAGACCCTTCTATATGCTGCCTACAAGAAACCCACTTCAGACCAAGGGATACATATAGACTGAAAGTGAAGGGATGGAAAAAGATATTCCATGCAAATGGAAGTCAAAAGAAAGCTGGAGTAGCAATACTCATATCAGACAAATTAGACTTGAAAGTAAAGACTATTAAAAGAGACAAGGAAGGGCACTACATAATGATCAAGGGATCCATCCAAGAAGAACATATCACAATGGTAAATATCTATGCCCCCAATATAGGAGCACCTCAATACATAAGGCAAATGCTAACAGCTATAAAAGGGGACATCGACAGTAACACAATTATAGTGGGAGACTTGAACACCCCACTTACATCAATGGACAGATCATCCAAACAGAAAATAAATAAAGACACACAAGCTTTAAATGACACATTAGACCATCTCGACTTAATTGATATTTATAGGACATTCCATCCAAAAACGACAGACTACACTTTCTTCTCAAGTGCACACGGAACATTTTCCAGGATAGATCACATCTTGGGTCACAAATCAAACCTCAGCAAATTCAAGAAAATTGAAATCATATCAAGCATCTTCTCAGACCACAACGCCATGAGACTAGATATCAATTACAGGGAAAAAACTGCAAAAAATACAAACACATGGAGGCTAAACAATTCACTCTTAAACAGCCAAGAAATCACTACAGAAATCAAAGAGGAAATCAAAAAATATCTAGAAGCAAACGACAATGAAAACACAACAACCCAAAACCTATGGGACGCAGCAAAAGCAGTTCTAAGAGGGAAGTTTATAGCAATACAGTCCTACCTTAAGAAACAAGAAAATGATCGAATAAACAACCTAACCTTACACCTCAAACAACTAGAGAAAGAAGAACAAAGAAACCCCAAAGTGAGCAGAAGGAAAGAAATCGTAAAGATCAGAGCAGAAATAAATGAAAAAGAAAGGAAAGAAACCATAAGAAAAATAAATAAAACTAAAAGCTGGTTCTTTGAGAAGATTAACAAAATTGATAAACCATTAGCCAGACTCATCAAGAAAAAAAGGGAGAAGATGCAAATCAACAGAATTAGAAATGAAAAAGGAGAAGTCACAACGGACACCTCAGAAATACAAAACATCATGAGAGACTACTACAAGCAACTATATGCCAATCAATTGGATAACCTGGAAGAAATGGATACATTCTTAGAAAAATACAATCTTCCAAGACTGAACCAGGAAGAAATAGAAACCATGAACAGACCAATCACAAGTACAGAAATTGAGGCAGTGATTAAAAATCTCCCAACACACAAAAGCCCAGGACCAGATGGATTCACAGGCGAATTCTATCAAACATTTCGAGAAGAGTTAACACCTATCCTTCTCAAACTCTTCCAAAATATTGCAGAAGGCGGAGCACTCCCAAACTCATTATATGAGGCTACCATCACCCTGATACCAAAACCAGGCAAAGATGTCACAAAAAAAGAAAACTACAGACCAATATCACTGATGAATATAGATGCAAAAATCCTCAACAAAATACTAGCTAACAGACTGCAACAGCACATTAAAAAAATCATACACCACGATCAAGTGGGGTTTATCCCTGGGATGCAAGGATTCTTCAATATACGCAAATCAATCAACGTGATACATCATATCAACAAATTGAAGGATAAAAACCATATGATCATTTCAATAGATGCAGAAAAAGCTTTTGACAAAGTTCAACATCCATTTATGATAAAAGCTCTCCAGAAAATGGGCATAGAAGGAAATTACCTCCACATCATAAAAGCCATATATGACAAACCAAAAGCCAACATTGTTCTCAATGGAGAAAAACTGGAAGAATTCCCTCTAAGAACAGGAACAAGACAAGGGTGTCCACTCTCACCACTGTTATTCAACATAGTTTTGGAAGTGTTAGCCACAGCAATCAGAGAAGAAAAAGAAATTAAAGGAATCCAAAGTGGAAAAGAAGAAGTAAAATTATCACTCTTTGCAGATGACATGATACTATATATAGAAAACCCTAAAGACTCTACCAGAAAACTGCTAGCACTCATTGATGAGTTTAGTAAAGTAGCAGGATACAAAATTAATGCACAGAAATCTCTTGCATTCCTATACACTAACAACGGAAGAGCAGAAAGAGAAATTAAGGAAACTCTCCCATTCACCATTGCAACCAAAAGAATAAAATACCTAGGAATAAATCTGCCTAAGGAGGCAAAAGATCTGTATGCAGAAAACTTTAAGACATTGATGAAAGAAATCAAAGATGACATAAACAGATGGAGGGATATACCATGTTCCTGGATTGGAAGAATCAACATCGTGAAAATGACTGTACTACCCAAAGCAATTTACAGATTTAATGCAATCCCGATCAGATTACCAATGGCATTTTTCACAGAACTAGAGCAAGAAATCTTACGATTTGTATGGAAATGCAAAAGACCCCGAATAGCCAAAGCAATCTTGAGAAGGAAAAATGGAGTTGGTGGAATCAGGCTTCCTGACTTCAAAGTATACTACAAGGCCATAGTGATCAAGACAGTATGGTACTGGCACAAAAATAGAAAGGAAGATCAATGGAACAGAATAGAGAACTCAGAAGTAAGCCCAAACACATATGGGCACCTTATCTTTGACAAAGGAGGCACGAGTATACAATGGAAAAAAGACAGCCTCTTCAATAAGTGGTGCTGGGAAAATTGGACAGCAACATGTAAAAGAATGAAATTAGAACACTTCCTAACACCATACACAAAAATAAACTCCAAATGGATTAAAGACCTACATATAAGGCCAAACACTATCAAACTCCTAGAGGAAAACATAGGCAGAACACTCTTTGACATACATCAAAGCAACATCCTTTTTGACCCACCTCCTAGAATCATGGAAATAAAATCAAGAATAAACGAATGGGACCTCATGAAACTTAAAAGCTTTTGCACAGCAAAAGAAACCATAAACAAGACTAAAAGGCAACCCTCAGAATGGGAAAAAATAATTGCCTATGAAACAACAGACAAAGGATTAACCTCCAAAATATACAAGCAGCTCATGCAGCTTCATACCAAAAAAGCAAATAACCCAATCCACAAATGGGCAGAAGACCTAAATAGACATTTCTCCAAAGAAGACATACAGATGGCCAACAAACACATGAAAAGATGCTCAACATCACTCATCATCAGAGAAATGCAAGTCAAAGCCACAATGAGGTATCACCTCACACCAATCAGAATGGCCATCATCACAAAGTCTGGAAACAACAAATGTTGGAGAGGGTGTGGAGAAAAGGGAACTCTCCTGCACTGTTGGTGGGAATGTAAGTTGGTACAGCCACTATGGAAAACAATTTGGAGGTTCCTTAAAAAACTACAAATAGAACTACCATATGATCCAGTAATCCCACTCCTGGGCATATACCCAAAGAAAACCATAATCCCAAAAGAAACTTGTACCATAATGTTTATTGCAGCACTCTTTACAATAGCCAGGACATGGAAGCAACCTAAATGCCCATCAACAAATGAATGGATACAGAAGATGTGGCATATATATACAATGGAATATTACTCAGCTATAAAAAGGGATGAGATGGAGCTATATGTAATGAGGTGGATAGAACTACAATCTGTCATACAGAGTGAAGTAAGTCAGAAAGAGAAAGACAAATATTGTATGCTAACTCACATATACGGAATCTAAAAATGGTACTGATGAACTCAGTGACAAGAACAGGGAAGCAGATACAGGGAATGGACTGGAGAACTCGAGGTATGGGAGGGGGCGGGGGGTGAAGGGGAAACTGAGAAGAAGCGGGAGAGTAGTACAGACATATATATACTACCAACTGTAAAATAGTCAGTGGGAAGTTGTTGTATAACAAAGGGAGTCCAACTCGAGGATGGAAGATGCCTTAGAGGACTGGGGCAGGGAGGGTGGGGGGGAATCGAGGGGGGGGCGTCAAGGAAGGGAGGGAATATGGGGATATGTGTATAAAAACAGTTGATTGAACCTGGTGTACCCCCAAAAAATAAAATAAAATAATTAAAATGCTAAAAAAAAAAAAAAAAAAAGAAGAAAAGACACTGTGAAGAGAATGAAAAGATAAGCCACAGACTGAAAGAAAATCTTCACAAATCACTTACCTGATAAAGGACTTGTATCCAGAATACATGAAGAACTCTAAAAATGCAGTGATGAAAAAATGATTAACCATTTAAAAAATGGGCGAATGATTTGAAAGACGTTTCCTCAAAGTAAGCCTACAGATGGCAAATAAGCACAAGAAAAAGCGACTTAGCATCATTAGTTATTGGGGAAATGAAAATTAAAACCACAAAAAATTAAATACCTTTATACACCTATTAGCATGTTAAAGAGACTGACCACCCCACGTGTTGGCAGGGATGTGAAGTAACCAGAACTTCATACACTGCTGGTGGGAATGTAAAATGGCACAACATTTCTTCAGAAAACAGCTTGGCAGTTCTTAAAAAGTTAAACATACACCTATCATAATTCTGTCATTCCACTGGAAGAAAATACCCATACAAAGAATTGTACACAAATGTTCATAGGAGCTTTACTTGTGCAGCCCCAAACTGGAAACAACCTAAGTGTCCATCAATAGAAGAATGAATAACAGATTGTAATATCTCTATGCAATGGACCACTACTCAACAGTAAAAAGGAACTATTGATATATAAAATGATAAGGGTGAATCTCAAATGCATTCATGTGAGAAGTAGCAGACAAGAGAAGGTGTGAAAGATGATTACAAAGGGGCACAAGGAAACTTTTGGAGGACAGATGTTTAGTATCTTCATTGTGACGACGTTTTCCCAGGTATATTCATATATCCAAATTTACTACATAGTATGCTTTAAATCTGTGCAGTTTATCCTATGTCATTTACACCTCAGTAAAGCTGTAAAGATGAAAAAAAGTCGCAAGATTAAAAATAATGGTAATAAACATGCTGTGCAGGCAGTTCAGTGCTCAGAGGGGCCTTTCTAAGGGAGATCCAGACCCGGGTGTCTGTAGGACACATCACGCAAGGCACTCCCTGCTTCTCCAAACTCTCCTAGCACTGGTTGTTCTAATCAGAGGGTCGCTGGCCAGACCTTCCACTGTTGTGACACTTATTTTTGGAGAAGTCTGCATCCTGTTCAGAGTCTGAGGTTTGGGGCCACTCTCAGCATCCTCGTCCTGGCAGAGCTTCCCACCCTAATTGACTTCTGTGTGTCAGAGTCTGTGGTTTAGGCACATGGCCATTTTCTTGTTTTATTGGTGTGGGAGGTTTTTTTTTTCTTTCTCTTTTTTTTTTCTCCTGTTTTCCATTATGACTCTGGGCTTTAAGGGAATGGAGTTGAGCAAAAGTTCCTTTACACACAATCTTTGAACGGAAGTCATTCAAATGCTTCTGGACAGTTGGGAATGTGTCTGTTATTTCCTGTCTTCCCAGAGGGTAGCCCAGGGTTGGTCCAGAGCAAATATATGCTGAATCACTAATCTTCTCATGTTTCCCTGTTAAATATCCCCCCACCTCTTTTATCTACGCTGGGGCTGTTCTCACATGTGCTACCATTATCTCTTCTTTGGTGACTGCACCAGCCTCCAAACTGGCCTCCTCTCATTTGGCCTTGCTCCCCTTGATTTCTTTTTCCACTTTGCAGCAGAATGATCCTATTATATCACAAATCCAAGCATATCACTCAAAGGAGCCCTTTATTCTTAGGCTAAGGTCCAGAGCCAGGCATATAGGAGGCATTCAATAAATATTTGTTAAGGGGAAGACAGTGGGGCCCCAAGAGCTAAGGTAGAGCTGAGATAGGTCTTTGAGTTATCGTATCTCCTTTGGCAGTTTATTAAATCTTTCTTTGCTTCAGCTTTTCTGTATATAAATACCTGCTTATGACCATAAGATACAAGATAGTAGTGGATGAATGTGTTATTTCATGTCTGCCAAGAGGCAGATGCCAAGGTAGGATTAGACATGCAAGGGATTTGTTGACGGTGGGATCAGAGAAAGCTTGGAAGAGCCTCCTTACCATATTGGAGGTCTGGCACTTATGGAAGGAGAAAGAGAAAGAGGAGTTGCAGACCAAGTGCAGTTCCAAGAAAGGTTTGGCCAGACCAATGGAAAGTCCTGTAACAAAGTCGTCCATAGGGATGTCCTGCTTCTGGCTAGAAAGGGCTGTATTGGTACCCCCACCAACTTCACTCACTGGGTGGGAGCAGCCTGCAGGAAGTATGGCCTCAACACCAAGGAGGTGGTGGTGGATCCAGAGGGTCCTGAGCAGAAGATCCAACCAGTGCATTTATAGCCACCACAAGCCGGAAAAAGTTAGGAGACAAGGCATTAATTAAGTAAACACAAGAAAAAAAAAGTCATCTTACGGTTGTTCAAGGACTATCTAGCTTCTGGGTTTCATATCATAAACTCATCAGCCTTGCTTTTTAAGTGTCTTCTTCCAGCTACTCTCATCCTTTTCACTACTCATCAGCACCTTTACGTAGAGGTTGGCAGGAACAAAGAAGCAAGAAGAATTCAGGCAATTTTTTTCCCACTGTTGAGGACCAAATTGCTGGACCAAAAATACCATCTCCCTCACCTTTTTTTTTTTTAACTCTCCATTTTTGGGAAATGCTTTTCTTTTCTTACTCAAATGATACCATCCAGCAAAGTGTCTATGCATTCATTTATATCTAAAGATAATGTTAAATTATATTTTGGTAGATAGTTTTAAAATCCCAAACCTCCATTAACACAGATAAAAGTAGTGATACTACATTATTATTATCTCCTATACTTCTCTTATTGGCATTTCCTTAAACTATTGATTTTCCTATGTTTTTCAAATTCAAAATGAAAAGGATGCTCCCCCAAAGGTAGTACCACCAGTGTTTCTTCCATACCCAGAAGAAAACAAGTTCTTAAGAGTGCTTTTGTTTCTTAAAGCACTTAGGATTCATTCAGGAAGTTACTTGAGCTGGGGCCAGACAGAGGAGTAGACCATCCAACTCCTGACATTTTCCAGGGCTGTGTGTCCAGAACTTGGTGACCCAATTCTTCTCAGTTGGCCTATATTCAGCTGAACAAGTCATCAGACTTATGAGGCGTTTTGTTTTTTTAAAACCGAAAACCACTCTTATAAAGAAAATGAAGGATTAAATAAAATATGCCACTATAATCTTTTATAATCTTAAAAGCTGGCGGGACTGGTCTATAAAAACAAGCCTGAAAGCCAAGGCAAATAGGCCTATGAAGCAGTCAAACCTGGGGGGATGTTGCCTAAGGAGGCCCACCATGTGGTAAAAGAGCCAAACCAAACTCTTAATTTGGATTTCTTACTTAAACACACCTAATAGTGAGGAGGAAGGTATGATCCCTGAAGGACAGAATTAGGGTGTGATAGAATGACTTCTTTTCCATACCTTCTTTAATGATGGGCAGTAGTTTTAAAGTTAGAGATGAAAATGAATATAATAGTTGAAGAGAAGGATATTTTCATGTAGATGCACATAGGTGTTCCAGGTTCCTCGTTTACTTAGAAGGCATAGACTAAGCTTATTATATGCCCAATCTGGTCCTGGATGCTATGCGTAAGAGATGGTACACAATTTTTAAATTTAATCTTTACATCCTTATGAGGTCTACATTACTATCTCCATTTTACATTTAAGCAAACTAAGTCTCAGACAGGTGAGAAAAATTGCCTAAAACCATAGAACTAGTCAGAGTTGGATTCAAGACTCAAATTCAATGTGTCTACCCCAAAACCCCAGTTCTTTCTCATATAGTGTACCATAATACCTCAAAAGAAATTGAGAGAGGCAGGTCTTAATTTTCCAGTATTCACAGTTTGCTTGAGGAAGGAGATGAGTCTGTGAAATAACTACAGCATCGTTTTATGTTTATATAAAGTATAAATATATTTGAGTATGAGACTGTAGTCTGAGGACTACAAGAAGGGAACACTGTGTTGCCTCTCAGTTTGGTAAACACATCTCCCCTGTGTCCCCTCTTCAGCTCCAGACCTCCTTCATCCTGGCCTTCATACCCCCCAAAAAACCTGAAGGCCCTCAGATGTGTATGCCCCTTACTTTCTGTCACCACCCCCTGCCATGACTTTGTCAGCGGTCACCTACTGGTCCACCTCAGCCAAGCGGTCAGCATCCAGCATCCGTGTCTTCTTCCCCATCAGGCCCTGTACTCCTGGGGCCCACGCCTGCCCTCTCCTCAGGGTCCCTGCCCCCTTGTAACTGCAACTGCAAATCTTCACAGAGTTCCCTCTCCTCAGGCCCTGCAGGTACTAAAATCTCTTCAGATTTACAAAAGCCCTCCACCAGACTGCCTCCTAAGGCTAGCACGTTTTGCATCCTTCAACCTTTCTAAGTCAAGCTTCTTGAAACCAGATTACTTTAGTTCCCATGTATTTCTTAATGTATCCTACTCAAATTTCTGTCTCCTGGTTCTAGCCAAGGTCACTTCATCATTACCAAATTTTAGTATCTTCAGAGTTGTCCATTTTCAGGCCTTTTCTATTAACCCACTCCTCCTGGTTAAAATCTTCCCCTTGTTTTGTCATGCTCTATATCACTCTCTTCTCTGGCTGCTTTCCCTCAGTCATTTTCTTCAGCATCATAAACACCATGATGCCCCCAGACTTTTGTCTTCGCCTCTCTTATTCTCGGTATAATCACACTTTCCCCTAACAGGCTCATCTTCTTTCAGCACTGGAATTCTCACTGATACGCCATATTCATTCAGTCCAGACCACTTTCCTGAACTCCAGCTTCTTTATACAGCCCCAAGTGGGTGTCCCACAGTCTCTTCAAACTCAATGTGTCTAAAAGCAGAATTCCTTACCTTACATTCCAAACCCCTGACCACCTCCCCTGCTGCTCATCTTCATCAGTGTGACAGCCATGGGGACCAGGTTGCCTATATAAAACCTGAACACTGTCCAAGAAACCTAAAAACTATCCTTCCCTCTCACTCTCCTCCCCTGCTCTCAGTCCCCTCCTGAATATGACTCATAATGACCATGTCCTCACAAATAGTCTATTTCAAGTCCTTTTGTTTCACCAGGTCTTGGTCTACTGAACAATCCCCTGGCTTGTGTCCAGACTCTTCCTCCCCTAATTCATCCCTCATGTTGCTTCCAGATTACCATTGTAAAGCCTATAATTTTGGAGTCCTTATCACTCATAGACATCATTCCCAATGCCTTAGGATAGTATACAAATTCTTCTATTATCTAGCCCATTCTTATCTTTCTAACCCCATCATTTTACACTCTTCCCTATAACTGGATTTACAGCATTTCCCCCAAAGACTCATGCTTTCTTCTGCCCTTTTCCTTTGTACATGTTGTCCCTTCTCTCTGGAATTCCCCCTCTCCCTCTTATTTTCCCAGTGAGATTATTCATTGAGTGATCTTAAATATTACTCTCTATACAAACTTCCCCTGATTATTTTCCTAAGGCCCACTACACCTTTCTCTGTGAAACCATCATTCCTTACATACACCTCTGTTGGTATATTTGTTCCAAAGGATCACAATCTTTTCAGTATGGGACTGTCTTCTGCTCTAGACTGTGATCTCATTTAGAGTAGAGAACTCAATTTCATCTTCATCCAGCTGGATTTTCAACAGCACACCAAGTATAGTGAAAGTTCTTTCACTACTCTCTTTAAGTCATTCTTAAATGTTAATTGCACTTATCTAAATCAGTTAATTCTGTATCATAATAAGTTCTTCATTGAATAACTTTCTATTGGTTTATGTATATATGTCTTATCTACCCTTCTAGATTATCAAATCTTGGAGTCTTTTACCAGTTATCTTAGGGTGGCTCAGGCCTCTTATAAAGCTAGATAGCCAGATCAAGATATTGCAAGTATTTTTTACAAAGCCTCTGCTATTGTTACTGGACTAGGAAATTCAGAGTTAAATCATTAAACCACTTTTTATGATTATTAAAGAATTCTGAGCCAAATTAGGAGAAAACAATGTTTGATTTTGAACTAATTAATTCACACTCCTATTTCTCACAGATTAATCCATTGACTTTGCAGTCAAGAGCTTTTGTTTGTCACTTTGAGTGTCTCATAACATAATATTTCTGTTATTACTATCTGGTAAATGCTTGTGTAAGTGCAGTCATTGATTTTTCAATTCTAACAAAATTTAATGAAAATTTATATATGTTTTATAATATTACATTGATACCTCCAGATAAGCAGTGACATCTTCTAGAGGAAAGGGTCAGGAGCTGGTGTGTTTGGGTCAATCAGAGTCAGGGTACACCCCAACTTCAACGTCCAAGTTGGAGCAGGACACTCAGCACAGGATCTTAAGGGAGGAACACCGGAAGTCTGAGAAAGCAGGACAAGACCCATGTTCCAGGTTCGTGGTGCAGAGACAGGGAGAGCGTCTGGACCCTCCAGAGCAGTCTGGCTGTCTCTGCAGTATCACGCTCAGCTGCTGCAAGCTCCTGGCAAAAGCTGCCTTGATCGAAGGATTAGTCCACTTTGCCTAGAGAAAATGCAATTATTCAAAAGATGGAAATTTTAGGTCCTTATGATTTTTTGCAGTTCTGGAAAACTTACTTCAAATATTTATCCAGATGCAAATTCCTTGGATCATTGTTTTAGAATGAACTTTATTAACTAAACTTGATCCAGGAAAATTCTATAATCAGTTTTGTTATTAAGAAACTTCATTTTCATTTGATGCATTCCTTTCTTCCTTCATTTATTCATTTCTGGGACTTGATCCAAACCTTATATAAAACATACACAGAAAGAGAGAAAACAAGTGGCCTCTTTATATAAACTATTCAAGAAGGAAATGAAGCCACCCAAATGTGGCCTCTGCCATCTGTGGTCTGTGATAAACAGCAAAACTACAGTTATGTTTTTTATTTAAATGTTAACTATAAAATATAAAGTGCTTTTTATCAGCACCAGATGTCAAGCATGCTTATTAAAATGCCATGGTTTATTAAATAACATCATTTTAGACTCACCGAACTAGTAAAGCTTTTTTTTTTTTTTTTTTTGCATTTAGGTTAAATTTCTGAAATTTTGTGTTACTTACTACTTCCATTCAAAGAAGTGAATGCTAATATATATATATATATACACCAAAATTTAAATTTAGAAGTAGATTTATGCATCATGGGCTGAAACAAAATATTTTTCAATCCACAAAAGTAGATTTTCGTTTGACTCATGTTTAAGATTTATTGAAATTTTCATATAGCACTGAAAATAAGCATTACTTTCTAGATCTCAAGTCTAAAGGAAATCAGTGAAGATCAAATAAAAATAAAGAGTAGATTTAAAATTATGTTATGTATTCTCTCTAGCCTTTTTAACAGCTTTTTCTTTGGCTTTCATAGTGTCGTTGTTTGTGAGGAAATCTGTTATCTTCTGTTTCTCCCTACACCCCCACTAACTAAGAGCTACTACTGCCTTTTCTCAGCCTGAGTCAGGGAAGGGATAGCTTTGACAATTAAGTAGGAACCACTATAAGGAATTTTATAGAAATCAAAAGTTTTGGAAACTTCTCTACAAGGCCATGCTTGGAATATTTTGAATTCAAATTTAAAGTCAATAATGAGAATTTAGTATGGTAATTAAGGAACATTAAATTTTTGTCTTATTTCTTCATGGACTGATATTCTGGTTGAACATTTTCTCTTAGCAGGGCTCCTTGAAATAACTCTGGAATCACAGATTATAATGCTTTTAAATATTTCCTTCTCTCTTTCATTTTTACATATAGTTTGCACATGATCTTTTAAGTAGCTAACATGAGGGAAGTTAAGAAAAGTTTTGGGTTTTTTTGAGATATAAATTCACCTATATCATAGTCAGTGAGTCTTAAATTATTTGGGCCAAAGTCAGTGTGTAATACTCACATCCTTTGTATCTGTCCAGGGAAACCAGCTTTCCAATGGTAACCTGGTGATTAACCTTATCTTCTCATTGCTACTTAGACATTATGCTGTAATGTTTAAATCAGGGTCACTGCTAAATAAAATTTACTGAGTTTGAAACCAGCAGGTGTACTTCTGGACAAAGTAAAGAGCAAATAGTAAAATGACTTACATGTTTTCCTAAGAGTTTATTTACTTTGGGATGTTATCTGCTGCTTTTAGTTTTAAAGGCTTACTACAAGGGCACTAGGAACAAATGGGTCCTTTGTGTTTCAGGAACAGCAGGTGTTGAAACAGCTTTTTGGTTTCACTTGGACAATAGTAGTTAATGTATTTATTGGCTTGATTGATCATCACAAGCCCCAAGGGCCATCACCTCCCAATAAAAAATTATCTGGATATTTTTACAGTTATCTAGTGTTGTTCTATTCATTTCATCTACATATTTGTCTATGTGGCGAGGGATACGTACCTGGGTTAATTTGTTCCAAAAAGCAGTTGTATACTAAATCCATGTTCATAAAACAAATTCATAAAATGTTGTTATTCTTAGACTGTATGTGTGAATGTATAATTACTATGGCTCTAGCAGTATTAAAAACTTAACACCTTCTGGAGATCTTACCAAATGAGGCAAGTGACTCAAATATACTTCAAAAGAATTTTCAAGGATTTATCCACAAGATAATTCTAACTGTTCTAGAGTTCCTGAATCTCCAGAGGGATAATTACCTGCCCTCAGCCGTTTATACAACAGAGAGAAAGGGTCTAACATGAGTGTTTCTAAATGTTGACTAAACATTCAACAAATAATAAGATATCCAGAGAAATAACCCATTTGTTGTCTAGAGACTTTCAATCTAACTGCCCTGGCATCAGTGAACAACTTTATCCCACATTCTTCTCCAAAGGGCACCCTTTCTTTTTTATGTTTCTGGAGGTAACTGTAATCTCCTGATGACTTTAGGGAGTATGAATAATTATCTCCAGGTTGGTAGCAGTTCGTTTATCATCTGCACATAAGTCACGTTTTGGATCTTAGAGATGTTCTATTTGGATTTCCAAACAGAGGGGTTTGAAGTACAAGGTAGTAGGAGGTTAAACATAACAAGTGGCAATAGACTATGTGCATCCGGAGATTTCTTTGTGTGTTTTTGTTTTTAATTGTGGAAAAACACACATAAAATAAAATTTATTATCGTAACCATTTTAAGTGTACAGTTTAGTTCCATAAATACATTCACATTGTTGTGCAACCATCTCCACCTCCATCTCCAGAGCTCTTTTCATCTTGCAAAACTGTACCCATTAAACAGCAGCTCCCCATTCCCTCCTCCTCCCAGCCCCTGTCATCTAGTTATTTTTAATGAAAATTATTATGCTGAAATATTGCCGTATACCCATAAGGAAATATATGTTCACCATCACATTTATGAATGTTTTATAACTGACATAGCATAGAAATATATGTATATGATCTTTGTCTCATCAATTTTCCTGGGAAAGTAGTGTCCCTACTAATTTTTCATGTACTAATGAAATGGTTACATACATTAAGGATTCATTTTCAAATATCTACAGAATCTTTAAACTTTAGTAATGTTTTCCAATTTTTTTTTTCAAGGACACTAACTTCTGTGGCTTTAACTTCGGGTATTTTAATTTCTACTTTTTTCTCATCATGACAACATTAATATTTTTAATGTTCCTTATACATTTATCAAATTCAAACTCTACACCTTTTAATGCAACATTCTGTATTTAGAACTAAATGATACTTGACCATACTTTTGTCAAATACTTTTATTTTATCTGGAAATCCCTATTGCACCTGGTTGCACCTGGTTGATTTATTTTGGAATCAAGTAATCTGACTTTTAGTTCTTCTGTCAATGATTATATATTATTGTTGTCATTATTAATGTACAATAGCTCTGTTAGCACTCAATCTCAAGGAGTGGTTGAGGAAGCCTACTTACTGTATTTTGCCTCTTTTTTAAGTCCTCAGGCTGACATTTTCCTCCAGCAATTGCTTTTAGCTCATAACTGAGAAATGTTAAACAGTTGAACTTAAAGAATCCCACTGGGTTATTTCTATGTTGAATGATTATTAAAACATTATTATGATATTTATAAATAATTCTTAATATTTTATTATGTTCAGGTAAGAGAACTTCTGTTACTTCCAATTTTTATTCTACTTGCTGTTCCAAATCAAATAGTCATTAAATATATTTGCTTCCAAATCAAGTCAGACCCATTTAAATATGATATACTACTCCAGTTGATTGAGTTCTTTCTAGAGCAGGAAGTAGTCACCTACTTGATATTATTTGAGAAATGTGGAGAGAGCTTTCTCCTCCTCTGTGTCACAGTGTCTCAAGTTTTACATTAGAGATTCAGTACTTGGTGTTTGTCGTCAAAAGGTGCCCTTTAAAATGTGAATATCCTTGCGAAAAGTGACTCCTCTTATTGTCAGTCATCAATCCTTTTGTGGATTTGCTTTTATCCAGTTTAAATGTGAACAGAGACATAAAATAAGGTGAGAGAGAGAGAATAAAAATGGGGTGGGAGGAACTGTAGTATAGAGGACGAAGCTCTAACTGCATCTGCATCAGCAACATATTATTAAACATATTATTTACTTGAAGCTTTGGAAAAGGTAATGAAATATAAGTCTGTTTTTGAGAATGTCCTTCAGAATAATCAACAAATATTTACTGTATGTCTCTTCTATGCCACCCTTGCTGCTCAGCACATCACATGAATTATTGTATTTACGCCCCAAAGCAACACTGTTTGCATGATGAGGACATGAGGCTCAGAGAAATTTGGTAACTTTCTGCAGAACTGCCTTTCTGATTGCTAAACATAAGATCTTAACCTCTAAACTCTATCTATTCTTAGGGTAATGGGGAACCACTGAACAGTTCCAAGAAGAAAAGTGACATGATCAAATTTTATTTTAGAAACATGCTGGATGTGAATAGATTGCAAGGGAATAAGATTAGAGTCAGGCTGGAAGTTAAAAAGCTATTGCAATTATCTAAGCATGACCTGAACGTTGCCCAGGATGTGGAAGTAGAAATGAAAAGATAGATTCAAGCAAGATTTGAGAGCAGGCATTGACAGAATTTAATTGGAAGGGCAGAAAAGAGTCAAGGATGATCCTTGGGTTCCTGATTTGAGCAACCAAGTAGGTGGTTTGTTTCATCATTTGGAGCTGCTATGGCAAAAATACCCTACACTGGGTGGCTTAAACAACAAATATTTATATCTCACAGCTCCGGAGGCTAGTAGTCCAAGATCAAGGCACTGGCAGATTTGGTGTCTGGTGAAAACTCATTGCCTGGTTTGCAAATGACCACTTTCCTCACTGAGTCCTCACATGGTAGAGAACTCTGAGCTCTTCATCCTCTTATAAGGGCACCAATCTCATCATGGGAGACCCACTCCCATGACCTCATCCAAACCAAATTACCTTCCAAAGGCTCCACCTCCAAATACCATCACACCGGGGATTAGACTTCAATGCATGAATCTGAGGAGGGACACACACATCCAGTCCATAGCAAAGACGATGCCCTTCACTAAGATAGGAACACAAAAAAAGGATCAGTTTGGGGCTGTGTGTGTGTGTGAGGGGGTGGATAATGTTGAGCTCCAAACACATGGTGTTTGGGGTGTCTGTGAAATGTCCAAACACAGATGTCCAATAAACAGTTTCCTCTACTGGCCTGAAGCTCAAGGAAAGAGATGTGGGCTGGAGATATAAATCTGGAGGTTATCAGAGTACAGATGGAAAGTAGATGAGATCACCCTGGAAAAAGTGCAAAGTAAAAAGAGAAGCCAGCCCTGCACTATGTCTGAAAAACAAAATAAAACAAAAGTAAATTAGATCAATATGTGAGAAGGACACAGGCAAGAAAGGAATCCACCAAGAAAATGGCAAGGAACGGTTAGAGAATTAAAAGAGATAGCAGGGACTGTATGGGAGAACAGGAGCCCAGAAGGATAAAGTTTCCAACGGGACGAGTGCTTAGCTGCCTTGGCTGCTGTAAGGTTACTGAGAGATGAAGTGAGGTAGGGGCTGGTGTTAGCACTAAGGAGGTTGTTGGTGACATGAGGGCAGTGGAGTAGACAACAAAAACTAGACTTCAGCCTTCCTCTAATTGTTAAATGGACGCATAGTATAGTGTAAATCTTTACATAAGTCTGAGAAGAATAAACTTCCTGCATCTTGTTTGTCAATGAGTATTTTAATTACTTTTATTATTCCAAATGTTTGTGCACCCTAAAATCATGCAATTCTAATATCCTAATTGGCATTTTACTTTCATTTCTGGAGGCCATTCAATTCTAATTTTACAACCTGATTTTTTTCAAACTCAATGATAATATTCTTGATGAAGGCAGTGTAATTTTGAGATATTAAGAATGTTTTGATTTTTTTCTACAGGTGCTGTCTGACAAACGAAGCAAAGAGAGAGCAGGTAAGTCTCTTTGATGAAGTCTGTTTTACTATTTGTCTGTAAAAGTTGTTTGAAGAGCCTTGCCTAGTCACTATACATTTTAAGCATGCCACCAATCTTGCTGAATAATTAATAGTCACAGTATGATGTTAAATCAGAGTATATTCTACATCTTGAAGACTGGATCAGTTCACTTAGTTTTTCCCTGGTCCTTATGCAGCCATGTTGTGGGTTTAATTCCTATTTTGCACGTTGGTTCCATACTGATAGAAATTACTTTGTATAACTACACCTGTTGTGGTGATCATTTCACTATATACACAAATACTGAATCATTACGTTGTACACCTGAAACTACTATACTGTTATACGTGAACCATATCTCAAAAAAATTTTTTAATGAAATTTAAAAAAAAAGAAATTCCTTTGCCTAACCAGACTTTATCTTGAAACACATACTGTAGATAAAGTAGTAACAAAACGACTGCTCAGGTGAGACCTCTTGACAATAAAAAAGCATAGCAATTTTTATTTGTATAGCTTCTATATTTGGAAATGTTCTGCATAAATCAAAATGTTTTACATCCCAATTTATTGAATTTCTTATTTCAATAACCACATGAAATAACAACTAACAACCCCCCAAACCACCACTTCTTACCAACTGTTTAGCAGCTGTTGTTTTATTTGAATAGTTCTTTATTTGAACAGTCATTGTGGACACATCATTCTGAATCTTCTCATTTGTCCTTTCTTCATATGGTCATTTAAATGTTTACACTTGAAAGGAAACCACTTCAAAAACTTCGTGTGACTCCACATTGCACATTCTTCACATGTTGAAGATGATGTGTTTCTGGAAAAGTTCAATGAGAAAATTAAAACGTCCTTTCTCTGAGTTAATATCTTTAAAGCCTTTTTTTGAAATAATCTTGTCAAATAATGCCACTAAAAATAATACTCTAACGCTGCCCTTATCTTTGGTAACCATCTGAAAACCATCATTTTCAAAGACCTGTTTTTCTTTAATCCATTGAAGAAAAATTTTAGTTCCTTATTCAAAAACCCAAGATCTCAGCTTCAGTTC
The DNA here is from genome assembly GCF_030028045.1 of Hippopotamus amphibius kiboko. Lineage (NCBI taxonomy): Eukaryota > Metazoa > Chordata > Mammalia > Artiodactyla > Hippopotamidae > Hippopotamus > Hippopotamus amphibius. The sequence continues at coordinate 70,767,717 of NC_080199.1, forward strand.
AAATTAGCATCAGCACTGGGGCTCTGAGATATAGTCATCTGCCGTTTTTCTATCTGTTGGGGAGATTTGTAAGGAGACTTTCACACTGGACCACAAGGCAAAGTGGCTGGAACTGTGTCATGAAAATGTTCTTCAGAGTGTGCAGGGCCCACCAGCTGTACCAAAATCACCAGACAGAGTTTGCTTCTGCTGTTCTGTGAAATGCTTGTAGCATCAAGCATGCATAATTTTGTCCATGTCCATTTTTGTATTTGAGACCTTGACAATACCTAACTCTCAACCACCTGACCCCTAAGTGGAAAATAAGCAAAGCCCACTTTTAAAATCTTATGAATGTGTCCCAGTTGTAAACTATGCCATAAGTAGAACCCTCTGTGCTTCATCTCTCTTGTTGAAATTCCAACCTGAGCTCAAGGAGTTGATCTTGCATTTACATCAGCAAAGACTGTGCTTCACTTCCGAAATCGCCAAATGAGGGATTTAAACAAATAAGCAGCATGTGAAGGTGTTTAACTAGTATGTGATAGATTTATTTTCTTTTTATCATAAGCAAATCCAATTTATTATAGTTAAAGAATATTTTCCATCCTTTGAAAGCTATAGTCAAGAGTAAATAAGAAACAATTGCCATTAACTCCTGGCCAGAATTGACACGTACTTTTCTAACAAATCTCCAGTGAGGAAGTTCATCTTTGGTGGCTCTGATCCAGTGTAAAAGTACCAGATTGGATGTGGAGCTTATCTACAAGTATTCAGGTATCATGCAGTGGGGGTTTAATCTACCCGAGACTCAATTTTTGGCTGCTTATCCACTCTGCCAGCTAGTGTTTCATCTTGACAGAAAAAAAAAAAAAAAAAAAAAAGAATAGGCAAGCAGGCCAGCAGAAACTAGAAAAGAATCAAATCAATTTTCACATAAATATTTATGGAAAGCACTCTCGGAGTAGGAAATATTGGTGAAGGAGGTCTGAGGACAATTTTTCTTCACATGTAAATCAGAGGAGAATTTTTGAAGCCTAATTGAAGTTTCCATGCAAATGTAAAATAGTCCATAAGTTTTGGTTTTTCAATTACAGCTGTCCTCTTTTTTTTTTGCAATCTCATCTTTCAAATTATTTTTACAGTTCAAATTTTAAATGGTCATTCCTTCCTGCTGTTTGTAAAATGTGAAGTCAGATCCCCTCCTTTTTGGCTTCCCATCATTGCTTCTTTTTTTTTTTAATTTTTTTTGAGCAACCTCCATATGAAAAACCATATGGAGGTAGACTTGTTTTTGTTGTTGTTGTTGTTGTTTTAATTAATTTATTTATTTATTAATTTATTTTTTATTGGCTGTCTTGGGTCTTCATTGCTGCACATGGGCTTTCTCTAGTTGCGGGTGAGTGGGGGCTACTCTTCATTGTGGTGTGTGGGCTCCTCACTGTGGTGGCTTCTCTTGTTGCGGAGCACGGGCTCTAGGTGCATGGCCTTCAGTAGTTGCAGCACATGGGCTAATGGTTGTGGCTCACGGGCTCTAGAGCGCAGGCTCAATAGTTGTGGCGCATGGGCTTAGTTGCTCCACTGGCATGTGGTATCTTCCTGGGGCAGCCATCAAACCCATGTCCCCTGCATTAGCAGGCAAATTCTTAACCACTGCACCACCTAGGAAGTCCCCATCATGGCTTCTTGATTGGAGTGTCCAAGAGCTTCTCTCTGTATGTTTTACCAAAAATGTAATATGGAGGTCAGGCTATTCAATATATAGAGATGTAAGATGTGACATGACAATATATAGAAGTAAGATGTAACATGACATAGAGGATGGACATACTGTAACCCATCCTCACTCTTTGCCCTTGTAAGGTGATTCCTAATGATTCTTTCTTGTGTGTTACAATGGCCTGATCCACATTTCCCTCTGGTCTCAGTCACTGGAGAGGGATAAATGGGGAACCCAATGTAATAGTTACCTAGAGCAGAAAAGCTGAGGCAAAAGGAGGTGGTCTAAAAGCCAGTCGATGTGGTTACCTTCAATAATAGATTAAGAAACGGTGTCACTAAATAATTACACTCTTTTTTAAGGGGTTTAAACTGTCCAATAGGACGAAAATATTTCATCCTAGTCATGGAAGAAACATTTGCTATGTTAACAGTGAAGTAAATTCTGAGTTTATGCCTATCATACTGCGACCTTTGTGAGATAAAAAGTCAAAATGAAAATGAAAGGTACATATTACGGTATGACTTCCTAGTGGAATGAAAAATTAATTCATTTTTGAAAAGTGAATATAAATGTTTAAAAACTAACCCATATAGCTCTGGTTGACTTAATCGGTCCTTAAATTCAGTTTCTCATGGTATGTATTTTTCCTTTCTTCAAATTTGTAAATAGGAGACAAAGCCAAATTCCAGTGTTGCTCACTATTAAGAATATTTGAATCTTTCACTGATAATGCTGTTCTTCACATACAACATACGTTTCACTTCCAGAGCGTAAAAAAAAAATATTTCTCTTCCATTTAGAAAATGATTTGAAAACCTAGGGGAAATAAGGCCACATCTGAAGAAATCACTTACATTTTTTTTTCTCAGTAATTTCATTAGGGCAACAGGGACAGCTCCTCCAAGGACAGTTTCAGAAGAAGTTTCATGGCCATAACTATTTCTCCTTCCTGAAAGTACTATAATTGCTTTCTGCCCCCTCAGCTTCATTGTGTTTCATTAGCCCCATTACCAAGAACGTGAAGGCTCTGTCACACAAAGAACTTCCCAAGTATTAGAGATGCAGAGTACACAGGGATTCAACCATGCAGCCACATCCAATGATCATGCTATGGAAGGTACAGTCTTCCATTTCACTGGAACTGAATCGTAGTGACAGATGCCCAAAATCGAGAAATTCTCAGTGCCAGTCACCAATCCCAACTGGAAATTATAACTTCGTTTTAATTCATGGAGTATTGAACATTTACTATGTCCCTGGCACTGTGCAAGGTCTCAGCGACACACATATAAATGAGATAAAATTCTCTCTCCTTCAAGAAACTTAACCAGCTTAAATCCCCTCTTAAGATTTCTTTAGGGAAACCAGAGCTTTTCAGTAAATGTGTGACTAGAGAAATTTACAATAATTTAATAAGTTTTAAAATTATGATTTCCTATGGATACATAAAGAGAAGCAATTACCGTTCGTGGCAGTATGCCCACGTGAGGCAAAAGGAAAGCATCAGCGTGTGCCGAGAGGAAACGTGGTTTTATTTTATATTAATTTGTATGAATCTCTATCGTGAAATGCAAGTGCCACATAAAGCTTAAGAGCCATGTAAATCTAGTTCACATTCTTTCCCTCTGTATTTGAGTTGTGCCAGTTTATTCTGGATACTTAGTTATAGCCCTTGTAAGCTGCCAACTTAAATATAGATGGAAAGGAGAGTGGTTTTTGTCCACCATTCTAACCTCTTGTGTCTGGCGTTCAAAGTCTTCTCCAGGGCAATGCTTCCCAAATAGCTATCAAAAAGTCCCAAATAGCAGGAAGTCAGGGAGATTGCCAAGCCAGCAGACATGAAATTTGGTTTACCTGAAGAATTCAGATGGCTTTTGTATTGCTATTCCCTCCACTTTAAATGCTTGTCCCCAACTCAGCATGGCTGTCTCCTCATCATCCAATTTAAATCTGCCTACTTTTAAAACTCTTCTCTGCCCACTCTATCTGAAGAGGTTGCCTCCTCTTCCCACTAATTTCTATCTCTGCAACTCTTTGTTTCTTTCACAGCACTTGTGAGAACTTAATTTCTTCCTCCCCCCCTTCCTTCCATCCTTCCCTTCCATTAGATTAGAGGGCCCATGTCTTATTTATTGTTTTATCCCTTGCACCCAGCAGACTGCTGCTGCATAATAGGTGCTCAAAAACACTTGATGACTAAAAGAATTCCTGAATAATTGTTTTGTATTAATATAATTATGTGCCATCTAGAGGAAATATATATGCAGCAGGAAGACCATTGTGTTTATGCAGTGGCTTTGTGACACTCTTGGCACATTGCTGAGTGCCCAGTTTGAAGAGGGTAAGTCTGGGATATTAGAGGAAAATAGAGGATCGGTGTTTATCGAATGCCTACTATGTGCCAGATTATGACAGATTCTTTATGAATATTCATTCATTCAATCCTCAGGAAACCCTATAACATAAGAGGTATTCTCCTCACTTTTTACATATAAAAAATAAGGGTCAATGAGATTAAATTGTTCAATAAGTGTCTAAGTTGGAATTTAAACGTGGTTCTATTTGATTTTTAAAGATCGTGTACTTTTCACTAAACAAATACTTCTTGAGGAGTATAGTGGGGTCGGGGCGGGGCTGGGAGTTGCTATTGTTGTCCATCCATAAACCTCAACCACTGCATTTTATATATTCATAAATTTATGGAGTTATTGCACAGGCATTGATTCATTACATAATGAACAAAAAGAAGGAAAAGACAATGTCTCCCTCAAGGAGCTCACAGTTAGTGAGGAATAGAATATACAAATAATACATAAAGCGATCAAAATGTGGATATTGTCTATTATATTTATATTTTTGCAATTTAGAGTATAAGTATGGCAAGGACACAGGCAGGATCCTTAAAATCAAGGAAAAATTACTTTTGCAAATACCTTAATGAAACTTTATTTAAACGTCCCCTCATAAATAGTAATCATTTCTAAAAAATGAGTTCTAGAGACCAAAATTAAGCAAAGCAAGAGGTTTGATCTTATGGTTACTGTCGTTGCCTCTAGAGTACCTTTGGATTAAGCCAGACTTGAGCAAATCCTAAATAATAAAAGACAGATCAGTACCTGGTTTCTCCCCTTTGTGGTCTTTTGAGAAATTAGGCAGATTCTTCTAGAGGGTGAGAGACCTTGAATAGATGAGATCATAACCAGACAGCAGAAAAGCAGAAAGCAGTTACAACACTTGGTAGCTAATTTGTTGGCAACAGGGAAAGAATATTATCTTGTTGAGAGAATGTTTCTTTGATATAATCAATAATTTCTTCAGTCAGAAACATTGAAGTATTAATTCGTTTTGTTTTTTAGTAACATTTCATGCAAATAATAGACCTTAGCTGAAAAACATTCTTTTCACCTCATGTCCTGTTTGTTTCATGATCTGAAAGGAAAATATAAAAATTCTCTATTCAATAACATGATTTTATCTTTTTATTTGCAGTCTAGAAAAATGGATCTCTGTTTTTATGTATAGCATATTGGTTTCTTAAATAATGTAAAGTTAATGTTGAAAATAAAGTATTATTTCATTTTGAGGTTCTACAATATACCCACATCTTGTAAATAGATTTAAGAGTAGTCAACGTTTATATTTATTATTCTTGAAACAGCAATCTCTGTAAATAGTGCATTAAGAAAAATACCAGAGTTAAAAGGCAGCCATAATTTTTGCTTTTGAAATTGCCTTTTATAAGTATGCTATATTCAAATATATAATCTTGAAACCATCATTCGCACACCATTATTTTCATTGCAATTTTATTATAAATAAATATAGTCCCATGGAAAATTTTCAATCACATTGACTGCAGCATTACTACAGATGAATAACTTTGATGTATATTTATCTCTAGCCAATAATTCAGTCTTTGGAAATACTGGTAAGTCTAAATGACTTCTTGTAAGCTCCAGTTGTTTTGTGAATCTGCCCCTTCCCCTAGGCAACGCTGAAATTATCCAGTTGAAAATGTGGGACCTTTTATGAGACATTGTCCTCATCCAAAGAGCTGAGCATTTACTTAAAAAAAAAAAAGATTATTTTGCCACATGTAATTTTTTACAGAAATTAATCACTGAATACTATTCAATTACATCCCGCTAATTTATATGTATGTCTTTTGTTAACATCCTCCTCTAAGAAAGGAACAAATGTTCCAAAACTACGTTAGAATATGGGCACCATCACTGAGAGCTGGCAAGTAATTGTGGTTCCTCTCACTCCACATTGGAACCTTCCAACCCAGAAACTTCTGACATGGAAACACAGCACCCCTCTCCCCCTTTGCTGGCCAGTGCTTTAATCTCCCCTTTTGTTCACTGAGCACGTTCTTGTTCCCTGACCTCCCCACCTGGTAAGTTCCTCTTCACATTCAAGAGGCAGATCAGAGACTAATCGCCCTGTTGAACTTTCTCTTAATCCCCCAAGCAGAGTAAACCAGGCACAGGACATGTTATGATCCTCCCTGTCATGGCTCCTGTAACATTTTATAACACCTACTGCAAGGTCCTTGAAAACAGGCCAGAATTTATTAATTTTTTATCCTCAGTACATGCACATACCAGGTTCTTGATAAATTTTTGTTGAATGAATGAGCAAATGAAATAATTTGCATTTTACATTTGTAACAACCGTGTGAGGTAAGCAATACAGTAAGTCCCCTACATACAAATGAGTTCTGCTCTGAGAGCACATTCATAAGTCCAATTTGTTCGTAAGTCCAACACAGTTAGCCCAGGTACCCAACTAACACAATCGTCTATATACCACTTCTTTTATGCTTGTTCCTGGACATCATGGGCCTGAAATAAAGATGCAGTACTACTGTACTCTATACAGTACTGTACAGTAAAGTACACAAAAACGCACATGACAATGTACACCAGAGATGTGAACTAATTTATGTGATTGGACTTGCAAAAGTTTGCATCTTTGAAAGTTCGCATCTTAAAGGTTCGTATGTAGGGAACTTACTGTACAGTTATTATCTTGATTTTACGGAAACTGAGGTTAATAGGCATTAAATGACTTGTTAAAATATATGCATCTGTTCTATTGAGTGGCAGACAAAACTAAGATTGAAACTTTAGTCAAATAATTTTTTAGCACACTAAGTATTAAATGTTGTTTGTTGTTTTGCTTTTATTCTTCAGTTTTTTTCCCACAATTTGCTCTTAAGATTAGTTATTTGAAAATACATATGGTCCACAACAGTACCGTCTAATAGAAATATAATGCAAGCCTCAAGTGTGAGCCAAATATGTCATTTAAAATCTATTAGCCTCATTAAAAAGATAAAAAGAAAAAAATGAAATTAATTTTAATATTTTATTTAGCCCACATCTTCAAAATATCCTTTCAACATAAAATAAAAATTATAACCATTAATAATATGTTTCACTTTTTCGTAGTAAGCATTTAAAATCTCGGGAGTATCTCACACTTCACAGGACATCTCGATTCAGACTAGTCACATTTTGGATAGCACAAATTATAACAGCTTTTTACAAGTCACTCTGTGATTTGCTGTTTGATACAGTCTTGTGGGGAGCAATATTAGTGAATCAATTTAAGTGGTGAGAACGGGGATATCATCATGACGTAGCTAGGGAAAATCAGTAAGCCACCGGTATGACTTATAGTGTCTTTTCCTCCATCGTTTTGATTTGAAATACTTGTAGGGATTATTAATTTCTTAAATGGATTTATTGAAAGCATTCCTACTTCCCTTTCCAATTCAAAATGCTATTTTTATCTTTTACATTTCTTAATGCAAAGCTAAGAACACTGTTCTTTTTGGAGACAGAACATGGGGGCATTAGAGACAGGCTGAAGATTGAGTGTAGGCTCCTGTTACTTACTAGGCTCATCATCAAAGGTAAGTTACTAAAGTAACTGAAGTTACTGAAATAAGCCTCATTTTACTAATCTGCAAACATACAATATACCTATTTGGCATAATTATTATGGGGGTTATATGAGATAACAGATGGAAAGTTCTGAGTATGATGCCTGCATGTGGTCAATATGTGGTGGCTATTACTTACTTACTAGCTCTATACAAAGTTCTTATAATCACATCCAGCTACAACTTATATTTACTGAGTACACAAACGATGCTTGATAAAGCATTTTGATGGTGTATACAAGGCCGTAAACCAAGAACAGAAGAAGTCAAGATGTTCTAACTTTTAAGATATCAAAGCTCATTCTTTATATGTTATCTTGGATAAGTCACATTCTGTTTTCTTAGATATAAAATGTGAAAAGTGTTTTGCTTCAATACTAGAAGTACTATGACCACTCAATAGAGCAATTATTTCATAATAAGTTTTATAAAAAATAAGTATACTCTGCCTCCTACTCTGAAAGGAAATTTATGGATACAACATAAACATAGTTTCAAAAAACATGTTAAATATAATAAATGAAATAAAAAGGAAAGTAATTTGTGATTAAATTATTGTGTGTTTAATATATAATGTTCAGCTTGATTATATTAGAAGATATAATGACATAGTCTGATGCTTATAATGAGTAGTTTTGGATTTAAAAGAGGTAAGAATATGAGAAGCCACTTGGTGGAAGAGTTATAGGAAAATGAAGGAGTAGAGGTAAGGATGGAATTAGAATAAAACCAGGGTTGAGATGAGTAATAACAGACAGACTTACGTGTGTGATAAGAGGCAGAAGATAATAACCTTAATTAAAGATTAGATGCCAAGACAAATTGCCAACTTTTATGTAGAGAAAATGAGAAAGTTTGATTTCTTGCAAATGAGCTGAGCTTTATTCATGTATCGTGTCACAATAATTAATTCCCTGTGTTATAACATGGGACAGAGAACCAAACACCTATCTCCTTTCTTGAAATTCCACCATATGGCAATGCTTGCAGTCAGACTCATATTTAAAAAGACATTAGAGATCGTTTCCTTCCATGGGCAACCGAAAATGAGGATGGATTAGAAAAAGAAGCTTTACTACAAGAAGCTATAGAGAAATTGTATAATCAATGTATGGGAACAGTATTGAAAAACCCAGGTAATTAAAAAATAAGTGGTTTAAACATAGATGATCATATTTAACATTTTAAAATAAGCTTTCCCACAATTTACATAGTAGTTTCATTGCTGGAAAATTCAGTGTGTATTAACACCATGTAAAAACTTTCTGTTTGTAAAATGGAATTAAGTCCTAGTCTCAGAGAAGCTCAGATAATAATTTATGTGTCAGGAGGTCTGGAAATCATGCGGAATATCAGGGCAATTCTTCCCTGGGCATGCCTGTCCCATGGCTTTCAGGATAGTCACTAAATTCTAGCAGAAACTCCTAATTATTGCAATAAACAAAAATGCATTCCCTCATTTTTTTCCCCAAATGCACCCTTCTAGGAGGTGTAAGACCTCCATTGAGGCTTAGAGCAAAAGCACACCCTTGCATTTGAGACTTTCCACACACAGGCACTAAGCTGGCAGCATGACTTGAGATTAGGATACTACCTAGAATGGGACTGAGTGTGCATCTGCAACTCGTTCCTTCAACTGCCTGGTGCCAACCGTGGCATGCCAGTTCTAACAGCCCCTAGACACTTCACATGCTTGCTGGACACCCTGCTTGTTGATGGCCTTGAAAGAATCTCTTTCCAAGTAGGAGGCATAGGCAAAACTTCACGCTGCTAGTCAAAAAAAAACAAAAACAAAAAAAAACACCACTGAATAAATGATTATACAATGCAAATCTGTTATTTCATCTGAATAATTACATATATGGTGGTTTTCCTTTTCACTGAGCTCTTGTATAAAGTGAGAGCACAATTTTTGTTCATCTTTTGAGAATTTCAATGAGTTTTAGTACTTCTATTATCTATTCTTAGCTCCAAAAACTCCCATGAAAATCAATCTGTCATTTGATAACAATCAGCGGCTCAAATTAACAAACTCTCAGCCTTGGATAGGATTTTAATTCTTCTATAAAAGTCATCTTTCAGTTGTGGAAGCAACCAGTTTCTTTTCTGGAAAATTCACTAAAGGCAAGCTTGTCAGAATATGTCTATTTTGAGTAACGTTGTAAGGTTTCTGAAAGGCACAATTGAGTTATATAATAACATACAAAATGAATTTAGATTTTTACATGTAAAATACATCCACATCCCTACTGCTTATGGCCTTTTTATAACAAGCAATTCCTGTTCCCTGTAGGCATGTTCCCTATCACCCTTGGGATGAAACCCAGAAAACTTGTCTGCCATCACAATTCCTAAACAGCCTGACTGCCACTTCCCGTCCCCCCTCCCATGCTGTCAGAGAGGCCTCACTGCAGTCCCTCTTCTGGTTGTCTGTATTTGCCTCCTCACGGTCATCATTCAGGCCAGAAACAGGAGCTTCTGGGTTAGCACTTGAACCCCTACTTGGTCATGTAATCACTTCACTTTCAGAGTTGATTTTTTCATCAGTACAAAGTAGGAGGCATTAAATGAGGTAATGTACGTAGAATGCTTAGCGCACAGTAGGTCCTCCAAAACTGTGAGTTCCTCTCTCCTCCCTTTTAAGGTCTTCATCTCTAAATCTATAAAAACACTGTCTTTGAGACTAGCCCAGATTCCATGTCTGTGGAAATTTCCCTTGAGACCTCAGCTGGAAGTACTCACTCATTTACGGATGAAGAAACCGGATACAGAAAAATCAAGTAACTATTGATAGCTCAGGGCTTCATAACTGGTAAGTGGTAAAGCACAGATTCCAACCTAGGTAATCCGGCTCAAGAGTTTGTGTTTTATTTTTGTTTTTTAACAGGGCATAAATTTTTAAAAAACAACTTTATTGAGATATAATTTACATGCCATACATTTCACCCATTTAGTGTACAACTCAGAATAAAAAAAAAAGTGTACAACTCAATGGTTTTTACCCTATTCACAGAGCTGTGCAACCATCACCACAATCAACTGGAGAACATTCTCATTACTCCAGAAGGAAAGCCCCCCACCCATTAGCAGTCACTTCCCATTTCCCCCTCAATCCTATCCTCTAGTCGCTGGCCACTGTTAATCTATTTTCTATCTCTATAGATTTGCCTGTTCCGGACATTGCATATAAATGGACTCATACAATGTGTGGTCTTCTGTTCTTCATTATTCTCTTCCCATAATGCTTTCAAGGTTCATCATATTGTAGCTTATATCAGCACTTCATTTCTAATTATTGTTGAGTAGTATTCCGTTGCATGGATAAACTTTAGTTTATTCATCAGTTTATGGACATGTGGATTCTTCCCACTTGGTTAATATTATTATGATTAATATTATTATAAATATTCATCTACATGTTTTGTGTGAACATACGTATTTATTATCCTTGGGTACATACTTGGAATTGCTGGGTCATATGGTAAACCTTTTGAGGAACTGCCAGACTTTCCCAAAGTGACCGTACCAGTTTAAATTTCTACCAACAATGTGTGAGGGTTCCAGTTTCTCCACATCCTCACCAATGTTTATTATTATCTGACTTTTATTATAGCCATCCTAGTGGGTATGAAATAGTATCTCATTGTAGTTTTGATTTGCATTTCCCTATTGACTAATGATGTTGAACATTTTTTCACCTGCCTATTGGCCATTTGCATATCTTCCTTGAAAAGATGTCTGTTAAATCTTTTAGAATTATTTTTAAGCCCATCTTTAAGTTGGGTTATTTGTCTTTTTAAAGTGTTGAGTTGTAGGAGTTTTTAAATATATTCTTGTATACAAGCCCTTATCAGATATATGATTTGCAAATATTTTCTCCCGTTCTGTGAGGTATCTTTTCACTTCCTTGATGACGTTCTTTGAAGTACAAATCTTTTAAACTTTGATGAATTCCAATTTATTTTTTCTTTTGTTGCTTGTTTGTTATATTGGTTATGTCTACGAAAGCTTTGCCTAACCTAACCCAAGTTCATGAAAATTTACTCCTTTGTTTTCTTCTAAAAGTCTTGTGGTGTTAGCACTTACATTTAGGCCTGTGATCCCTTGGAGTTGATTTTTTGTGTGTGGTCTAAGGAAGGAGTCTGACTCCAGTCTTTCCCATGTGAATATCCAGTTGTTCCAGCATCACTTGTTGGAAAAAAAACTATCCTTTACCCCATTGAATTGACACCCTTGTTGAAAAAGAGCCTGTGCACTTAGTTTCAGTGCTGTGCTACATCTGCCATTTCTACTCTCTGTCCGTCAGATCCCTTCATCCTCACAAACTACATTTTCTTCCTCCATCATACCGTGCTCTTCCACACATCCATACTTCCCTACATTCTTCCTGTCTGTCCTGAATGCAACTCCCCATTTTGTCTGCTATCCTGAAGACCAGCTCAAATGGAATCTACTTTGTCTAGTTTTTGTGGCTTTACCTGCAGCACATTATTTAATTTTTCAAAATGTTTTACTTTTCATACTGGACCATTATCTAGTTATTGACAATTCCTCTGCTTTAAATAAAACTATCATTCTCTTTCTGCTAGCACCTGGCACAGTGTCCAGCATATCATAGACACTATAGATATAAATCTGTTGAATTAATGAAAATGGCCCTGGCTAGGAATTTTACAGCACATAAGAAATCCAGGAAGATCCTAAAGAAATCAAGTATTCAATAAATATAAAAGTTAATAAAATGAAAACTGCAACCCACAGTGAAAACATCATTTTCTCATGCTTCTGATAAATTTTCTGCAGACTTATCATTACTGTATCACTGTGAAGAACAGTGAAAGCCAGTGAAAATTTTATAGGTTGATAAAATGTTTTGTGAGCTAATGCACTTTTTAAATGTATTTTACAGACTGCTTTACTGAAAATATTTTTAAATCAATTTTGTTAATGTCTATCTCTTGCTTAGTTTTTATAGCATATTTTTAAAAGATTAAGAATGTTTCAGCTGCCAAACTACAGCTACTTTCCACGCACATGCTTTTGGCCCTTATTTTTAAAGAAAATTAATTTATAAAGGTGTTTATGGAACCAACATTACACACAACCATCTGAAACCGAGGTCTGCAGAATGCTGCAGCAAATGATACTGAATAACAATAAAATGAGAGGAAGACACTTTTCCAGGGCCAATTATATCAACAAAAAAAAAAAGAAAGAAAGAAAGAAAGAAAAGAAAAAGAAAACAAAAAAACTGAATAGGACGTTTTATTTCTTCTTGTAAAATTTTTAATTGACTTTTTTCAAATTAGGAAATAATATATGCTTGTAGAAACTGATAAAGCAATATAAAGATGCATAAAGTAAAAGTTAATCATCTCCTCTTTCATTCTTTTTTTTTAATGGTTTATTTATTTATTTATTTATTTATTTATTTATTTATTTATTTATTTATTTATTTATGGCTGCATTGGGCCTTAGTTGCAGCACGCAGAATCTTTGTTGAGGCATGTGGTATCTTTCATTGCAGTGCACACGGGCTCTTTGTTGCGAGCTCTCTGGTTGTGGCACATGGGCTTCTCTCTAGTTGTGGCAAGCAGGTTTCCTCTCTAGTTGTGGCACGCAGGCTCCAGGGCACGTGGGCTCTGTAGTTTGTGGCATGCAGGCTCTCTAGTTGAAGTGCACGAGCTCAGTAGTTGTGGTGTGCAGGCTTAGTTGCCCCACGGCATGTGGGGTCTTACTTCCCTGACCAGGGATCAGACCTTCACCTTCTGCATTGGAATGCAGATTCTTTACCACTGAACCACCGGGGATGTCCCCTCCTCTTTCATTCTTACTGTCACTGCTAAGCAACCAATTTTGATAGGTAAGTTATTAGTCACAATATTCTTTGCTCTTTAAATATTCACATACCTATAAATATCTCTCAGCTATCTATTGCTGTGTAACAAATTACCCCAAAAGAGGTGAGGTGGGATTATTATCAGCCACCTTTGCAGTCCACCCCAACTTTCATATGTAGAGGTTGACTGCTTTGTTTGATGGTGGTTTGGTCTAGATGAAAGGGAAGCATATTAATATTTTACTATGAAACTCTTCTTCTTGATAATATATTATAGACATAGTCAAGATCATAAAGATCTAATTCTGGCTATCTTCCTCTAGTTTCTTTATGCATATTACCCACACATGTATGTCTGATTTTAGTGAACTTTTCTATCTTCATTTTTTAAAATTGCATTTTAATAATCCCTTTTACCCTACCTCTGCCCATTGTACCTTCTGGGCCTCACCTACGTAAATAACTCATGCTGAGAACTGGTGTGTTTCTTTCCAGACTTTTTTTTTTACTTAATGGTTTGTGTCATTGTCCGCTTAACAAAAAATGAGGCAAAGCTATCTTTTTTGCACCTTAAAAAGGTGCAAAATACCTCTTATTCAAAAAGTTGTCACTGAAACTCCAGCCAAGTCAACTGGTAAAGAAAGCATTTCCTCCCTTCCTTCCTCCCTCCTTCACTCTCTCCCTCCCTTCCTTCCTTCTCTCTCTTTCCCTTTTTTTTCTTAAAAAATTTTAAACTTTTTATTTTGAGATAATTATAGATTCACATGCAGTTGTAGGAAATAACATAGAGAGATCCCATGTACCTTTCATCCAATTTCCCCCAAAGGTAACATCTTGCAAAGCTATGGTACAATATCACAACCAGGATAGAGTCAAGGTAGAAAATATTTCCTTCACTGTAAGAGTAACTCATGTTCTTTCTTTAGCCACATCCATTTCATACCACCACCACCCCTCCTTAACCCCTGACAACCACTAATTTTTTTCTCTTTTATATAATTTCGTTATTTCAAGAATGTTATATTAATAGAATCATACATTATGTAGCCTTTTGGCATTGACACTTTTAACAGAGCATAATCCTCTAGAGATTTATCCTGGCCATTTTTGTATCAGCAGTTTGTTTCCTTTTGTTGTAGTTTATAGTATGGGTTTACTACCGTTTGTTTAATCATTCACCCATTGAAGGTCCTCTGGGTTGTTTCCAGTTTGGATCTATTATGTATAAAACTGCCATAAATATTCACATACAGGTTTTTATGTGATCATGTGTGATCTAAAATTTTGCTTCAACCATCAACATAACATAGCAGACTCTAGAGGAGAAGGAAAGTCTACTGGGGTTACCCATGCTTTTGCTTATCATATTCTTTCTTCCTTCCCTCTTTTACTGTTTCCCTTCTCTTTAGAGAACTTCCTTTAGCCGTTATTTTAGGGCAGGTCTGCTGGCAACAAATTTTCTTTCCCTTCCTCTGAGAATATCTTGATTTCTCTTCATTTCTGAGGGATACTTTTGCTGGATGTAGGATTTAGGGCTGACAGTTCTTTTCTTTCCACACTTGAAAAAATGTGGTGCCATTTTCTCCTGGACTCCCTGCTTTCTGACGACACATGTGCTGTCATTCAAATTGCTTTGCCCGTATAGGTAAGAAGTCTGTCCTTTCTTTCTCATTGCTTTCCAGATTTTTGTTTTGTCTTTAATTTTTAGACTTCTTCTTCTTGTTATTGTCTTTTAGTTTTCAGTCTTGGTGTGGATTCCTTTGATTTTATCCTACGTGAGAGTCACTAAGCTTCTTGAATCTGTAGATTTATTTCTTTGTCAAATTTGGGAATTTTTCAGCCTTTATTTATTTATTTTGAGTACTTTTTCAACTTCTCCCAGCTTCTCCTCTCCTTCTGGGACATTGATGTTAGATCTTCTGCCCCGAGGCTCCTTTTTTTTTTCCCCTCCATTTTTCTCTCTATTGCTTAGATTGTATAATTGTGATTTTTCTGTTTTACTGTTCACTTACAGTTCAGCACAGATTCTTCTGTCCCCTCCATCCTACTGTAGAGCCCTTCTTTTAGTTTCCTATTCTAGTTGTGTTCTTCAGTTCTAAAATTTCCATGTGACTCTTCATCACACTGTTTCTCTGTGGAGAGTTTCCCTTTGTTGAGGCTCTCTATATTTGGTTTTAAGCTTTTTTATAATTGCTTTTGAAGCATTTTTATGTTGACTGCCTTAAAATCTTTGTAAGACAATTCTAATATCCCTGTCATCTTGTTGGCATCCATTGATTGTCTTTTTTCACTTAGTTTGAGATCCTCCTGGATCTTGGTATGACAAGTGAATTTCAATCAAATTCGTGGACACTTTGGGCACTAAGTTATAAAACCCAGCACCTTATTTAAACCTTCTATTTTAGCAGGTTCCCCCAGACACCACTTTGGCAGGGAAAGGGTGGGGGCAACTTGTCACTGCTGAGTAGGTGTAGAAGGCCAGATTTCTCACTTAGCCTTCATTGACACCTGGGGGGAGGTAGGGAAGGATTGGCTCCTTGTTACTGTTGAGTAAGGTAGAAGTTCTGCCTCCCCACTGTCCCTCTACTGATACCTTCCAGGCTGGGAGGGTTAAGAGTGGTCTGTTACAGCTCCCATGTGTGCCCTCCATTGACACCATGGGGGGTTAGTGTCTTCCTTACCATTGAGCAATAATGCAAGTCCCTACTTTCCTCTGGGCCTCTTCCAACACTGCCCAGTGGAAAGAGGAAGAGTTACCTCATTACTGCCAGGTAGTGATGACAGTTTAAGCTCCCTTCTCTGACTCCTTTAAGACCACCCTTGGCAGGGGTGTTGAGTACCTTGTTAAAGCCTGATGAGGGTTAAAGTCTAGGCTCACTACTTAACCTTTGCTGATTTGGGTGAAGGAAGGAGCCACGGTTTTGGTTTTTTCCTGTGGTATTTGGCTGCAGTAGAGTGATTATTTTCTAAAACTTTCTGCCTTGCTAGGCTGCCCCTTTCATGCTTCTTTGGCTAGAGAGAGTAGGCTTTTGTTAGAATTTTTTTTTTTTTTTTGTCTGCACCCATTGGTGTTTCCAGGTTACCAGCTTCTCCAGCAAGCAATCTGGAAATACGTAAGGCAAAAAGAAAACTCAGGGATCTTACCATCTTCAGATCCTGAGGTCCCTAGCTGGTCTGCTTTCTTCCCTCTACCTTTCAGAGGCCTCTTAGATTTGTTTTGTGTGTAATGTCCAGAGTTTATAGTGGCATTTAGCAGGAGGAATTGGGAAATGTATGTGTATGCCCTCTTCCAGGAAGCAGTTGTATTTATTTGTTTTTTATATTCTGCACACTATTCCTTATTGTAAATGTGCCATAAATTATTCAATTATTTCCCTGCTGATGAGTAGTACCACCAAGAAAAATACTGTAATATTTGTATCGGTACCCATATCGTGACATATTAGTGCATTTATTTCTAAAGTATAGATTCCAAGGAGTGGGATTGTGGGATCAAAGTTCATGTGTATTTTAAATTATAATAGCTATTGTCAGATTACTTTATCGGTTCACATTTCCACCAGCAATATATTTAAAAATCCTTTTTCCCAAATCTCTACCAGTGGTAGTTATTATTGACCTTGTTATATTTTTCCCAGTCTTAGAAGGATAGAGTAATATTTCACTTTTAAAATCTTGTTCTTATTCCATATTTTCATATATTTATTGACCATTTGTAATCAGTTTTCTATTACTTGCCCCTTCATATCCATTACCCTTTTTTCCATTGGGTTATTAGTCTTTTTTACCCATCAGTTTGTAAGAACTCTTTGAAGTTATAGACCCTTTATGTGCTATCTGCCTTATAAATCATTTTTCCAAAGGTATCAATTGTCTATTGACCTTCTTTAAGGTATCTCCTGCCATACAAATTTTTAATTTTTATTTTATCTGAAATGTTTATAATTTCTTCTATCAGTCCTATTATTATTATAGTCAACAGCCTGGTATGTCTACTTTGCAGATGTTTTCTCTGAGTATCTATTCTTTATTATCCAGTAAATCCTTGCTCTGAGGAGGGCTTGGTCTAGTTCAATTAATACTATAATCTTCAATCAATTTATTTTATTGAAAGTAAATCTTTCTCGGGGCTTCCCTGGTGGCGCAGTGGTTAAGAATCTGCCTGCCAATGCAGGGGAGACGGGTTCAATCACTGGACGGGCCACAGAGCAACTAAGCTCATGCACCACAACTACTGAGCCTGTGCTCTAGAGCCCACGAGCCACAACTGTTGAGCCCATATGTCACAACTACTGAAGCTGTGTGCCTAGAGCCTGTGCTCTGCAACAAAAGAAGCCACCACAATGAGAAGCCCATGCACCGCAATGAAGATTAGACCATGCTCACTGCAACTAGAGAAAGCCCATGTGCTGCAACAAAGACCCAATGCAGCCAATAAACAAATAAATAAATAAATATTTAAAAAAAAAAACAAAAATAAATCTTTCTGTCTTACAGGCAAATAAAACCTACAGTTCTCACAGTATTTTGGGGGAAAATAGCTAATTTTATCTCCCCTCCCCCAATATTTATACTAATTTATTTTATTTTTCTGTTCTATTGCATTTTCTGATAGCAGAAATCCCTGATTTGACTGATATGATTTAAATGTGTTTCATTTTTTAAAATAAATCTTCTGTTAAGTTTCAATAAATATTCTTCATCAAATTTTATCTTTTATTATTATTATTTCACTTAGCATTTTTATTTAACAGTTGCATAGTCTTATTTTATCAAATGACCTTTTCATATTAATGTTAATTTCTCTTTTATCTTTAATTTGTTGGTTTTATCATTTTTAAAAGTCAATTTCCTAATTTAAACCATTTCTGCATTCCTAGAAATAATTTCACTGGTCCGTAACGCATTATGACCAATATTATGCTATTATTATTAACATTCTTCTTTTTGAAATAAATTTCTAACTTACAGGAAATTTGCAAAAATAGTCCAAAAAAGCCTGTGTACTCTTTGACAGATTTACCTATATAACCATTATCCAGACTTACCAATTTTTAACACTTTATTATTGTGTAAACATTTGTTTCATTTGCTTTGTCATTTACACTTCCTCTGGTTAACTCATCTCTTGTTTTTGCTGTTCTAAGCAAATACATGTATACTTTCTTATTTCTTCTTTTTTCTACAAAATTAGCATTCTGTTTTTGCTCTTTTGCGTTTTTCTTATGTCACCTAGCAATACATCCTGGAGAACATCCCTTATCAGTTTGAGATTCTTTATTCCTTTTTTTTAATAGCTACATAACACTCCATTCTGTGTATGGACCACAGTTTAACCAACTTATCGCCTATGTTTGGGCTATTAGGTACTTTCCAACATTTTGCAAATACAAACAATGCTGAAAAGTATAATATTACACATATTTGTTTTTATATTGTAAGGGTATATAAAGGTTAAATTTCTAGAAACGGGATTGCTTGGTCAAAAGGCTTTTATTATCACACCACCAATATATAAAAGTGCTTGTTCCCACAGCCTCACCAAGTGAATATATTTTCAAGCTTTTAATTTTGCCAGCCTGGTAGGTAAAAATGATATCTCGGTGTACTTTTTAAAAAAGTATTATTTATTTATTTGGTTGGTTGGCTGGTTGCACTGTGTCTTAGTTGTGGCAGGCAGGCCCCTTAGTTGTGGCTCTTGGGCTCCTTAGTTGCAACACATGGGCTCCTTAGTTGTGGCAGGCAAACTCTTAGTTGCAGCATGCATGTGAGATCTAGTTCCCTGACCAGGGATTGAACCTGGGCCCCCTGCATTAGGAACATGGAGTCTTATCCACTGTGCCACCAGGGAAGCCCTTATCTCAGTGTATTTTAAGTTTACATTTCTTTTATTATGAATAAATATGAGCATCCTTTTATATGTATAATGGCTGTTTTGAGTTTTCTATGTCTTTATGAATTTGTTATTCATGTCCTTTGCCCATTTTTCTGTCAATTTTTGGTCTTTTTCTACTCTCGAGTTTTGAAAGTTTCCAATAAATTAGGGATATTAGCCCTTTATCTCTAGTATATATTAACTGTATTTTCTCCTGATTTGTCATTTGTCTTTCCTCATGGAATTTTTGCCATGTAAAAGTTTGTTTCACTTGTGATGCTTTACTTTGAGTTGAATCTATCAATCTTTTCTTATATTGCATCTGGGCTTTAGATCAAAGGTAGAAAGCTGGTCCCCAGGTTTATTATAACCTAGGTTATAATGTAATTCACTCATGTTTTCTTCTTGTTCTTATATGCTTTCCTTTCTCGTTTTAGCATAAAATATTATTTTAATATATTGCCAAATATCTGCTACTTTTAAATTTTAGATTCTTGCACCTATGTTTATAGTTAAGATTAATTACAATTTTTATATATTGTGCTATCTTTAATATAAAATAAATTTGAGTTATTTCTAACTTCTTCTATGATCAAAAATAGTTTGAGTACCATTGGAATGATCTGGTTTTATAATTAATCAGAACTTGAGAGATATTTATTCACCTTTTCATTCTCTTTTATTGCAATTGGTCTGTTTAACTTTTTTATTTTGGGTCATTTGGAAATTTTAATTTTCTTAAGAAATTATTTGTTTCCTGAACACTTTCAAATTTATTGCTGTAGATATGTGTATAGAGGGCTCTGCATGGTAAAGAGGGACCGGATGCACCTTATCTATTGACTGTCTAATTTTACGGAAAGAATGTCAGAATATTGGTTTTTTAAATATTAAATTTTATGATTCCAACTTGTATTACAGTACTCCAGTGTTATTTCTATAAGATTCCACATAATGGATAAAATTGGGGGTAAAATCACAAACTTGTTTTTGCTTCTGAAACTTGAAGGCTTTCTCTGTTTCCCTCTTAGAGATTCAAATGTATGATTGACAGAAAGCCTCAGGAAAATACTTAATTTCACTGATCATCATTACCACTTAGATTCAGAGAATACTAGAGCTGAGAAAAGATTACAGATAATTAGTCCAACCCTTTCCCCCTATAAAGAAGGAAACTGAAACCTTGACTTGGTGACTTGCTCAGAGTTACCATCACAAGTGAGTGGTTAGTGACAGAGCCAGGACAAGAAGCTGGTTTCCCTGCCTCTTGCAACCTATTCTAGCACTCTTGCTTAGTTTCTCCTCCCTGCTTTTATGGGAAGTACTCATGTGTTGGGCTTAATGCAGATTCCTCCAGACTTCTACTTTCAATCAAAGTGAGTCAGCGCACCGCAAAAGAGGTGATCCTGCTGGAAAGTGAGTGCACACTTGGAAATTCAGAATTAAGCTTTGGGTGAAGTTGTTTCTTCAGGATTCATTAGTAAAGCCCACTCACCTAGTAAAAGGCCATCAGAGGTTAAAGATCTGTTGATCCTTGGTCTCTGTTACTGTCCTCACTGCACCCTCACCCACTGAAGATTTTTCCTAAAGCTCTTCAGAGTCCTCAGATGACCTCCAGGGAGACTTGGCAGTTACAGACAGCATGCAGGTTGTTATCACTTGGCTGACAAAATTTTGCTGAGAATCAAATGATTGATGTGTCCACCTGTTGCCCTAGTGAAACCTGAAGAGTCTAAAGTGAAACTGGCTGTACAGGTGGTGTCCTCAGTAATACAGGACCCATGAAATGGCCTTCACCATTTGCCAACTGCTTCGTAAGTCACCTAAAACAAAACAAAATGCAAAATTCTGCCAAGGAATTTCAAAGCACCAATGAGGCTAGCAGCTGCCTCCTGGTTTAAGGAACATAGAGAATAATCAAAATGATTTTTCATTCAACACTCATAAAGGATGGTGCTTCTTTATTTTTTAAAATTTTCTTTCCAAAGAAACCTATCACTTTCTATGCCTGCTGAAATAAAGAGCTCTCTTAGCTTGTCTCTGAGTGGGAGACTCTTCCCACCTCCCCTGCATTTCATCAGAACATCAGCCTGGCCATCACCACTGGAGCAGCCTGCCAGGATGCCCAGGCCTCGCAAGGATCAAGCGGAATGTCATAGCAGAAATGCAAGGCCGGGGGAAGAGAGGTGCTGTCTCCGGAGAGTGAACAATCAGCCGAAATCCCAGGAAAAAGCATGAAATCCAAAGTGAATAAGTCCGGTTCTGACAAGTAAGAAAGGAAATGGGAAAGGCATAACATGAGGGTGGATCAGTCTTGACCTGCTACCTGTCATCCTTATGCCCTCTATTCTGGAGAATGACAGGAGCTTACTGTTTGGGAATTTTCTAAATTTAAATTAAAAGCTGCAGTTTAGTCATAGAAGTTATTAATAATCAAATGAATGATATAATAAATACTCCCATGTTCCAATATTTTGAAGAATTCAAATACTTCGAGTGAGATGTTGCCATGAAATAGCTGAAGACAGATATTATAGTGATAGAAGTGGAAGATTAAAGAGCTTCTCCTTTCAAAAACCTTGCCAAACACTAAAAGTTTGCCAGGCAATTTCGATACTCAGAGCAGCTGGAGTTGGGGAGGCCTGGCTAGGAAGAAATGTCACATTTCTAGAAGTTGTCAAGAAAATGAACCATATTCTTTCTTTAGCAGAACAGAACGTCCTGCTGATGTGTGAGTTGGGGCTGGGAGATGCCACCTGCTGCACAGTCCCGAGCTGTGCACGGACCGCGGAGGCTCTCTGCCAGAGGACTGGAGTGTTCTGTGTGGATCTAGAAAAAAATGAGCTCAGGGCAGTCTATGACTCCATTATGCTATACTGTTTGTGAGGATAGTTGAAAATAGAAAGTTGAAATTATTTTATTGAAGGAATCTAGTTCTCTCTTAGAGCAGACAGAGGTTTATCCTTCCCGCACAGAGGTCTCCTTTTGTAGAACAAGGCTCTCCTCCAACACAGAGGGGGCAGGAAGTCAAGCATTCTGGGTGGTCCTGCAGATGGTGGGGCCCGTGACGAGTCCTTCTTTGTTACCAGAAATGATTGAGTTTTCGGGTAGGAGATAAAGCCTGATGGCTGCATAAGTTTACATCCTTGGCCTTTTGGTTAGACATGCATTTAGCATCCTAATTCTGATTCTCTTCAGATGTTACTCAGATCAGGCAAGATGTCCTTATTCCCCATCATTAGCCTCTTTGCTCACAACAAGCCTTTTGAAGAACAGGGTGTATAATACATGCTCTTCTCCATCTGCTCCCTGCTTCTACCTCCACTTATATGACCATTAACATCATCCATGACACCAATAAAATGGCGATGGTAGATTATCTCAGAAGATTTTCAATAAATCACCTGAAAACTACCTAACCTAGTCATATATCACAAGCATATTCCTACAATGGAAAGGCACACACCGCTATCGATTTTTATTAAGCTTGCATTAAGCACTTAGCAGAAGACAGCAATAAATTAGCAACCACCTCAGTGTTTTCCAGGTTCAACTGAAGTGGCACATTAGGGGAATTCCGAGACACCATATCAAATATATGCTACATGGTGAAGGACACAGCAGGGAAGAAAGGAGAAAGTACACTGAATGAGAAAAACGGAAACGATTAAATTGTAGGGTGAATATGCTGAAAAAACGTGGCTCCAAAGGTTGATACTTGTGTGTAGCATACAGGGAAGTTGAAATTCCGGAGTGTCTTCCTTTCTTGGTAAGGTATTTGCACTTCCAGTTGAGAATGGTAAGTATGAGTGACTAAATCTTATTCCCAGAAGTTTGTTAGTATGTCCCGACCAGCCAGGTTCTGAAACAAATTTGGCTCTTGCTTGGTCTGGCGGGTACTATGCAACCTTCCACTGCCCGTAAACAACCCCTGAACACAATACCCAGAGTGGAGAGAAGTGTAACTTCATGTGCCAGGGCTTTTCGCTGCCAGCAGAAGGGAAAGGCAGTTGAGAAATTTGCCTATTCCATCTTCTGCCCCATAGACTCTCTAATTCACAGTATAATTTGTCCCCCAGCAAGAACATGAAGACCCATAATGGAAAGGAGAAAACCTGCAACGTCTTCCCACTTGTTTTGTAATTTAAGGGTCACTTTCTTTATTCCTTCACTCACAGAATCGTGGTTGAGAGCCACGCTTTGTGAATTGGTATTGTGGCTCCATCATATACCAGCTGGTGACCTTGGATAAGTTACTTGATTTCTCTATGCCCTTAGTTTCTTTATCTGTAAAATATAGACCATGATAGCACCCGCCTCCTAGGATGAGTATAAGGATGAAATAAGTTAACATCTGTAAAGTGCTTAGAGCAATGCCTGGCACCTAGTAAAAATATGTATAAGTAATACCAAATAAGTAAATAAATAAAATGTTTTAGAGGGCCTCTTTTATTTGCCAGACACAAATCTAGGTACAGAGATACAGTAGCGAATAAAACAAAGTCCTGACCTCAAAGAACTTTTTTTCTAGTAGGAAAAGTAGGTGCTAAAGAGGACACAATGTATGAGTTACGGTGATGGCCATTATGGAAATATCATGCAAAAGAGAGACGGGGAGTATAGGGCTGGTTGTTGGTGGTAGAGGATGGTCAGAAGGAGTCTTTTGAACAAGGTGACATTTGAACAGAGATTTGAAGGAAAGGAGAGAGCTCTCTGAGGAGAGGAAACAGTCCAGGCAGAGGGAGCAGCACTGGCAAAGGCCTGGAGGTAAGAGTGAACTTGGCCTGTTAGATAAAGAGCAAAAACAGCCAGAAAGTGAGTGAGTGAAGTGGGGCATGAGGAGAGAGAGAAACTAGGCTGGGATCATATAAGCCATGGTTAGATCATCTAGCTCCAGGAAATAGACTTTATTCCTAAGTTTAAAGAGAGCATAATAATCAATTTCATTCCAAGGGTATATGTTGCCATCTCTTTGTTTCACTAGATGTTAGTTACTTTAAAATAAAGGAGGAGGTGGGCCTAACCCAAGCTTCCATCAACAGATGAATAGATAGACAAAATGTGGTGTATACATTCAGCCTCAAAAACAGAGGAAATGGTGACACATACTACAACATGGATAAACCTTGATGACATTACGTTAAGTGAAATAAGCCAGACACAAAAAGACAAATACTGAATGATTCCACTCATGTGAGGTAGTCATATTTGTAGAAATGAATAGTCAAATTCATAGAATTTGAGTAGTTAAATTCACAGAAACAGAAAGTAGAATGGTGGTTTCCAGGGGCTGTGGGCTGAGGGAAAAGGAAAGTTGTTTAATGGATACAGAGTTTTGTAAGAAGAAAAATTCCTGAAGACCGGTTGCACAATAATAACAATACTGAACCGTACACTTAGAAATAGCTAAGAAGGTAAATTTTATGTTATATAGGATTTACCACAATTAAAAATTTTAAAATAAAAGAAAATAATAATGCAGTAACACACATACAAAAATGCAGTAACACAGATTCACCTCCATACTGCTAACATTGGGGGAGCTAGGCACCAGGCAGCGTGTACAGAATCTCTGCTCTCTGAGTATGTACTTAGTGGGGCACAACAGAAAGGGGCATCCAGTGATAATTCCCATTGTTGAGATTAGACTTCTTTTCACTCTGGGATTAGGAAATATAAATTAATGGATTACAGTACATTATAAAAATTACTCTCAAACCCAGATTCCTTGAGACTAGGTTAAGATTAGGGGCCATTTACATTATTGTCGTTTTGATGATTTCCAAACAATAGACTTTCTCCTGTGACTTTGCTCTACAAGAACTGCCACCTGCCATCACGCAGTTGAGGTGATGCTCCAGGTTCCAGGCCCAAGCTTTCCTAAGCAGCAGCTGGCCTTGACTTGAGCCCTAATGGAGAAAGTAACAAGGCTCACTTAAGTTGGGATGCTAAAGACGCTCCAGGGGGTGTATGTTGTCTATATGCTTTTAACAATACCTGCCAGCAAAAAGCATAATTTCCATCTGCAATGACAGTTTTAAATAGTATTTTTCACATTTATGATTAAGCTGTTTCTGCCCATTATTGCTCAGAAAAACACTCTCACAACAGGAAGAAAAGACAAAATAAAAATAAAGCAAAAAATGCAGAAGCCCAGGCAATACTGTGCATGCAGTTCCATTTTTGTTGGGGTCCTATCCACAAGTGCCTGTACCATTTTCCTTCCTGACATGAATTGCATTTAGCACTGACTACAGGACAGAGCTCTCAGGTTTTCCCATTAAGGAGTGGAGTGGTGGGGGGAGACCATGAATGTGTCCTAGAAGGGAAAGGAGCACAATAACATGCCTCCGCAGTGGACTTGAAGGAGGCCTGTGTGATGGAGAACCTGTTCATCTGAATTCAAAAACACAGATTCAAAGATTGCATGCTTTTAGCCTCTATAACTAAGATAAGAAGTGATTTCACATGTGTGTGTATGGAGACTGGTTTACATTGGCTAAAACTGTAGTGGGAACCCATATTCTGAGCTGCTGTTTCAAAGAATGAGCTAGTATGACATTGGCTTCACCCAGTGCAACTGCCATGATTTCCTTCAGGTGATTTATATATACAGTCAATCCTCATTATTCACAGATTCAACACTGTGAATTCATTTACTCTCTACAATTTATTTGTAACCCCAAATTCAGTACCCCAGGGGGCTTTTTAAGTCATTTGTGGACATGCACAGAGCAGTGGTACGTGTTCCCAGCTGAGGCTGAACAAAGCCATGTTCTACTTCCTGTTTCAGCTCGTGCTATAAATAAGGGTCCTTTTCATGATCTATTTAATGCCACATTTTTCACGTTTTTGTTTTGTTGCTGATTTTGCTGCTTAAAATGGCCCCCAAGGGTAGTGCCAAAGAGCTATCTAGTGTTCCTAAGTGTAAAAAGATTCTGACATGTCTTACAGAGAAAATAAGTGTGTTAAAGACATTCAGGCATGAGTTGTAGCATTGTCAGCCTTGAGTTCATGTTAATTAATCAACGATATAGTGTAAATACAATCTATAATCTTTAAACAGAAAAGCACACCAAAAAAGATTGTATGTTGACTGGTTGACAAACATGTTGTGACCAGAGGCTCCCAGGAACCTAACCCTTAGGAACAATGACTCAGTATGCACTGATTCAGTGTTAAGAGCTACTTTACAGGACATAACCACAAGGAATAATGAGAACAGACTATATTTTGAAAACTCTTTCTGAGAAAGATTTATGTTGCTTCATTAGAAAAACAAGCATAACATCTAAAACAATAGCATTTTTAAGCAAAATACTTTTCTTAGACTATGTCAATGTATATTTCTTAGACTATGACCATATATACATGTAAATAATATCACAGCCTCAGAAAGTCTTTGTTAGCCTTAAATACTGTTTTAAATCTGTTTATGTAAGTATTGGTACACAAAGCAATACAGAGTCATAGTTAACAGTATGGATTTTGTCATTAGGTAGATTTGAGTTCTCCCTCTTACCAGCTCTGTGATGTTTAAGCCATGTACTAGTTGCAAAAGTTATCTAACCTGCCTGAAGCTCAGTTTTCTCATCTGTATAAAAGGGGATAATAGTAGTTCCCATCTTCTAGGACTTTTATGAGCCTTAAACAAGATGTACAAAAATTAACATGAACACTTCCCTGCGTAGAGCAGTGTTCAATATGTGTTAGCTATTATTACTATTTTCAGAGTCAGGTAACATGCAAGATTTTGAAGAAAATTTGTCTCTGAACTGTTCCATATAAAGTTTGTGATTGGGATATTTGAGGTAATAGAGGAAGCACAATCATGTGAGATAGAAATTAGAAGTTCTTTAGAATCGCCTATTGTTTATCAACCTAGCTGATGTGGGCTGTGCCCACATCTTTGCGTTTATCATTCATTCAACAAACATTTGTCATGCACACAAAACTACGGGACAGGAAGACTGTCATATTACTTAACAATACTTATATTAATTTTCTAAATCCACTGAGTTAGACTCAGGTCATTCTGTCAGCAAAAGCATTACAAGGAAGATCCTATTTAGATAAGAGCCCTCTGCAATCCTCAAAGCAGAGATCACGCCTTCCCTGTCCTGTGCGTCTCTCTTGGAGTCCTCAAGATGATATTCTGAGCAGTGTGAGCACAGTGGACATTTTCCAGCTTCTTCGGGCAATCCCTTTGCATGTGTGAGCGCCCAAGCGTGCAGAGCGCGGGAAGGACTGGTGAGAAGCTGGGGCCGTCTTCAGCACACTTCACGTCTTCTCTCCTCCCTGCAGAGCGAGCCCTCCCGACAACACAGATGGTCACATGAAACATGGAGGAAAATAAATTTACCTAGACAGTGGTTCTTAGCCTGCTTTCTGCCCCACCCAACCCTAAAGATATGATAACCCACTGATCAGTAACGGTGGCTCTAGTGGGCACTAATTCTTAAGGAGGAGGTAGGATTGTGTGCTCTCTGTGTGTGTGTGTGTGTGTGTGTGTGTGTGTGTGTGTGAGATGAGTGTTGTCAGAATTTCTTTGAGGCAAAAGTAGCTTGAAAACGTCCCAGAGTGATTTTTTTTTCTTTTCTTTTTTTCTTTCTCTCTCTTTTGCGTGTGTGTGTGTGTGTGTGTGTGTGTGTCACACTGCGTCACATGCATGATCTTAGTTCCCCAACCAGGCATGAACCCAGGCCCCCAGAGTGAAAGCACCAAGTGCTAGCCACTGAACCGCCAGGGAATTCCCCCAGAAGTGATTCTGACATCCCCTCCCTTCAGCAGGGTGAGACATTTCCTTCTCACATTTCTGTCTGGTGAGAGGGAAACACACACCTTGTCATTTTACAAAATGTTCAGTTCTAGTTCAGTGCCCACATGTGGTGTTTTCTTAGCCCTAGAGCTTACTTTACTGCTTAGAGTGACTTGTTCTTAGGCATGCCTTTAGGCGGCTTAAGGGACATATCTTAGGTTCTCTTTCTGGATGACTACCTAGTCCAAGTCACCACCCATGCATTCCAAACATCAGAAATACTCATGCCTGTATAAAAACATTGTACCATTTCTTATTAGTTCAGTCTCTCTCTCTCTCTCTCTCTCTCTCTCTCTGTCAATTGAATAACAGAAGAGCATTTACTTTGATCTTCCTTGTTTGTGGAAAACACATCCTTTTAGGACCCTTTCCTTAAAAAAAAGACTTTAAAAGGAAACAATACAGTTGAGAAAAGAGTTACGTCAGCAGATATTCATTTCCCTTTTGGTCCTCTTTGAATCTGCTACTTATCAAGATGTTTTTTGTAGTACTTTTGTATAGTTTCTTCATCTATATTCCAGGAGCTATTGAGCATTTTTTCCTCTGTCCAGGAAAAATGTATCTTATTATTATCTACTTCAGCCACAAAACCCCAGAAATTACTGATCTCCTCTACATATTATAGCTCATCAATAACACTAGCTATTAAACTAGAGATGAAGGTTTGCTTATGATTCAAGAGGTCTGAAGAGAAACATGTAATAGAACGTTCCTATTAATCGCACTTAGAGTAACAGAAGAATCCAAGGGAGAAAAGTTTTAACCAGAATTTACATGGAAAATTGAACCACTGAGCTATATTTCTTTATTTATATAGCAAATGGAGATTAATGGGTGCTTTGGCTCCCTTTACAAAATATTTCATATGTTCGTGAATTCTAAAAGTGTAAGTTAGAAAATAGCAGTCTGTATCCTGTAGTTTGATACTCAACTGGACCAAAGCTTTGTTGAGAGGCAAAAGCGAGATGACTATTTTCACCATGACAGTGCACACACTTGAAATTATGCCTATGTTCAGCCTCTTATTAATGACAAAATTTACCATAAAATGTTTATTTCTGGCCTATTACATTTCTTTTTTTAAAAATCCCATGAAATCTATGAGTTAATGAAAGATAAACCCTCTTAAGTACGTACTATAAATTTTTTTTAATATAAGCATGGATATCCATGATAAAAAAAAGAATTTTCAGAGTAATTTATTCTCTTGATTACTTGCCAGGCATTTCCTTGGCCTCTGAACAAATTATCCTCAAAACAATTAGTTTAGAAAACCCATAACTCCCACACAATCATTTCTAATCTAAACACAAACAAAATTTGCCGTTATTACAAAAGAATTAAAACTAAGTGGGTTCATTTTTTTTTGAACTATCACAATATACAATGAAGCAAATCACCAAATCCTTATTTCAGGAAATTCAATTACATTGCTTTTATTTTCATTATTTTTTTAAATAAATTTATTTATTTTTTGGCTGTTTTGGGTCTTTGTTGCTGTGCACAGGCTTTTGCTAGTTGTGACAAGCAGGGGCTACTCTTTGTTGCGGTGTGCAGGCTTCTCATTTCAGTGACTTCTCTTGTTGAGGAGCATGGGCTCTAGGTGTGTGGGCTTCAGTAGTTGTGGCGCTTGGGCTCAGTAGTTGTGGTGCATGGTCTCAGTAGTTGTGGCTCACGGGCTCTAGGGCACAGGCTCACTAGTTGTGGCACACTGGCTTAGTTGCTCTGAGGCATGTGGGATCTTCCCAGCCCAGGGATCGAAATCGTGTCCCCTGCATTGGCAGGCAGATTCTTTTTTTTTTTTTGACATACAATAAACTGCATAAAGTGTACAATTTGATATATTTCTCTTATTAGTAATGTATATATGGCAATCCCAATCTCCCAATTCATTTCCCCCCAGGCCCCCCCTGATGCTTTCCCCACTGGTGTCCATGTGTTTGTTCTCTACATCTGTGTCTCTATTTCTGCCTTGCAAAATGGTTGATTTGTACCATTTTTCTATATTCCGCATATGTGTGTTAATATACAATATTTGCTTTTCTCTTTCTGACTCACTTCACTCTGTTTGACAGTCTCTAGGTCCATCCATGTCTCTACAAATGTCCCAATTTCATTCCTTTTTACAGCTGAGTAATATTCCATTGTACATATGTACCACATCTTCTTTATCCATTCATCTGTTGATGGACATTTAGGTTGCTTTGGCAGGTGGATTCTTAACCACTGTGCCACCAGGGAAGTCCCTACATTGCTTTTAAAAGTTATTTCATTTAGTTGGTAGCTGTTGCTGTTTTAAGAACTGAAATTTTTATGCTGTGCCCTCTACTCTATTTAGAAACAGCTTATTTCTAAAGCAAACTACAAAAGACCACTTGTTTCAATTTTTCTGATGCCATTGCTATCTTGATGGTAGTGATTATAAACTCCTTCTCTGTGCAAAATGTTTAGGAGGAGATGTACAATTTGAGTATAAGGATACTAACCACCTTCTAGCTATGTATAATTTACTATTCTTATAATTCTCTAATACTTATTCAATTTATGAAAACATGAACTTCTTTGTATTGTTAGGCCTATTATAGATTTTGATTGCATGACTAAAAGGTCTGTCATTTGGCTATTCCAGTCAAATAGTTCTATTCATAATTCAAAGAAGACATGTCACAAAGGTGGAAAAAGACACGGTGTAAAAGATTATGGAATCATGATCCACAAATATCTTGATGTGTTGGAACAATGGGCCATAAACCAATATGATGAAATTTAATGGGGATAAATATAAGCACAGAGGAGCCATCAGTGGGCCCTGATTGCTATATAGGATGATCAAATATTGGACTGTGTATTTGTTAAGGTTTTCCAAGAAACTGACATCAAGATGAAATTAAATTTGCAAGGATTTTATTGAAGAAAATGCCCATGAGAAAAAATAGGGAGGGAGCTAGGAGAGCTTGGGAGAGCCATCCAACTATGATGCAAATCTGCTAGTGATGGAGAAAAAGGAAAGCTGAGTGAAAGTGTCCATGACTTCCATGAAGTGAAATGAAATTTCACCAAAACCATTATGGGTAATTTCAATAGATGCAGAAACTTTTGACAAAGTTCAACATCCATTTATGATAAAAACTCCAGATAATGGACATAGAAGGAAGTTACTTTAACATGATAAAAGCCATATATGACAAACCAACAGCCAACATCATTCTAAATGGTGAAAACCCAAATGCATTCCCTCTAAGGACAGGAACAAGACAAGGGTGCCCACTTTCACCACTATTATTCAACATAGCTTTGGAAGTTTTAGCCACAGCAATCAGAGAAGAAAATGAAATAAAAGGAATCCAAATTGGAAAAGAAGTGAAATTGTCACTCTTTGCAGATGACATGATGTTATACATAGAAAACCCTAAAGATACTACCAGAAAACTGCTAGCACTCATTGATGAGTTTAGTAAAGTAGCAGGATACAAAATTAATGCACAGAAATCTCTTACATTCCTATACACTAACAATGAAAGAGCAGAAAGAGAAATTAAGGAAACACTTCCATTCACCACTGCAACAAAAAGAGTAAAATACCTAAGAATAAACCTGCCTAAGGAGGCAAAAGACATGTACACAGAAAACTGTAAGACACTGATGAAAGAAATCAAAGATGATACAAACATATGGAGGGACATACCATATTCTTGGATTGGAAGAATCAACATTGTGAAAATGACTATCCTACCCAAAGCAATTTACAGATTCAATGCAATCCCTATCAAATTACCAACGGCATTTTTCACAGAACTAGAACAAGAAACTTTACGATTTGTATGGAAACGTAAAAGACCCCAAATAACCAAAGCAATCTTGAGAAGGAAAAATGGAGCTGGAGGAATCAGGCTCCCTGACTTCAAGCTATACTACAAGGCTACAGGGATCAAGACAGTATGGTACTGGCACAAAAACAGAAATATAGGTCAATGGAACAGAATATAGAGCCCAGAGATAAACCCACGCACATATGGGCACCTTATCTTTGATAAAGGAGGCACAAATATACAGTGGAAAAAAGACAACCTCTTTAATAAGTGGTGCTGGGAAAATTGGACAGCTACCTGTAAAAGAATGAAATTAGAACACTTCCTAACACCATACAGAAAAATAAACTCAAAATGGGTTAAAAACCTAAATGTAAGGCCAGACACTATAAAACTCTTAGAGGAAAACATAGGCAGAACACTCTATGACATAAATCAAAGCAGGATCCTTTATGACCCATCTCCTAGAATAATGGAAATAAAATCAAGAATAAACAAATTGGACCTCATGAAACTTAAAAGCTTTTGCACAGTGAAAGAACCATAAACAAGACAAGAAGACCACCCTCAGAATGGGAGAAATTATTTGCCAATGAAGCAACAGACAAAGGATTAATCTCCAAAATATACAAGCAGCTCATGCAGCTTAATACCAAAAAAGCAAATAACCCAATCCACAAATGAGCAGAAGACCTAAATAGACATTTCTCCAAAGAAGACATGCAGATGGCTAACAAACACATGAGAAGACGCTCAACATCACTAATCATTAGAGAAATGCAAGTCAAAGCCACAGTGAGGTATCACCTCACACCAGAATGGCCATTATCAAAAAAACTAGAAACAATAAATACTGGAGAAGGTGTGGAGAAAAGGGAACCCTCCTGCACTGTTGGTGGGAATGTAAGTTGGTATAGCCATTATGGAAAACAGTTTGGAAGTTCCTTAAAAAACTAAAAATAGAGCTACCATATGAGCCAGCAATCCCACTACTGGGCGTATACCCAGAGAAAACCATAATCCAAAAAGAAACATGTACTATAATGTTCATTTCAGCACTGTTTACAATAGTCAGGACATGGAAGCAACCTAAATGCCTGTCAACAGATGCATGGATAAAGAAGATGTGGCATATATATACAATGGATTATTACTTAGCCATAAAAAAGAATGAGATGGAGCTATATGTAATGAGGTGGATAAACCTAGAGTCTGTCATACAGAGCGAAGTAAGCCAGAAAGAGAAAAACAAATAGTGTATGCTAACTCATATATATGGAATCTAAAAAAAAAAAAAAAAAAGGTACTGACAAACCCAGTGACAGGGCAAGAATAAAGATGCAGATGTAGAGAATGGACTTGAGGACACAGGATTGGGGGAGAGGGGAAAGGGGAAGCTGGGACGAAGTGAGAGAGTAGCATTGACATGTATACACCACCAAATGTTAAATAGATAGCTTGTGGGAAGTTCCTGCATAAGGAGATAAACTCGATGATGGGTGATGACTTAGAGGGCCAGGATAGGGAGGGTGGGAGGGAGTCGCAGGATGGTGGGGATATGTGTATAAATACAGCTGATTCACTTTGGTGTACCTCAAAAATGGGCACAGCAGGGTAAAGCAATTATAGTCTCATAAAGAGCTTAAAAAAAAAACTACATGTAGGTATAGAGAACAGACTCGTGGTTGCCAAGGGTGGGGTTTGCATGGTGGCAGAGGGATGAATTGGGAGTTTGAGATTAGCAGATGCAAACTAGTATATTTAGGATGAATAAACAACAAGGTCCTACTGTGTAGCACAGAGAACTGTATTCAATATCCTGTAATAAACCATAATGGAAAAGAATATGAAAAAAAAACATATATATATAACTGAATCACTTTGCTGTACACCAGAAATTAACACATTGTAAATCAACTATACTTGAATAAAATAAAATGTTTAGAAACTAAAAAAAAAAAACCAAAAAACAAAAAGCAAACCATTATGGGGTCCTTTAGCTGAAGATGGCATTCTGGAAGAGTCCTATGGCCCTCAGGAACAGGCTGCCTTAGCAAGACTGCTGCAATCAGTCATTGGCTAGGAACAGCCCATGGGAAGCATGGCCTTAGTACAAATGAAGCAATGCATTTAAGGTGTGACGGCTGGGGCTCAAGATCAGTTAAGTTCCCTGTAGTTGAAAGTCTGCAAAGCACACTCTCAAGGCATTCTCAAGGCAAGTGCCTACATAATTTGGCTTTTCAAAGATCCATCCATTTTTTTTTTTATCAATTTATTTATTTATTTATTTATTTTATTGGCTGTGTTGGGTCATTTTTGCTGTGTGCAGGCTTTCTTTTAGTTGCGGTAAGTGGGGGCTACTCTTCGTTGTGGTGCGCGGGCTCCTCATTGCTTTGGATTCTCTTGTTGTGGAGCATGGGCTCGAGGCACGTGGGCTTCAGTAGTTGCAGCACATGGGCTCAGTAGTTGTGACTCAGGGACTCTAAAGCGCAGCCTCAATTGCTGTGGCACACGGGCTTAGTTGCTCCGCAGCATGTGGCATCTTCCTGGAGCAGGGATCGAACCCATGTCCCCTGCATTGGCAGGCGGATTCCACTGTGCCACCTAGGAAGCCCAAGATCCATCCATTTTTTGCTTAGAAAATATAAAAATATTTTTTTAAACAAGTAATTCAAAACCAAACAAATCTGAGATCCTAAAAATGTAATCCTGTTTTAGGATCTTTAGTTCCAGAACAGTACTGCTCATGGAAAAGATTTTTAAAAAAAATTAAGTTCTGTTCTTTGATGTGTGTGCACACACACACCCAAGCAATTATAGAATAACGTTTTTTTATATATACTCCTCGTAGTTCAAGCATCCCCAGCCATTATTCTCTCTTTTTTAATTCCCTTTTTGATGCTTAACCTATCAACTTTGGCCAGTGGGAAACTTTTAAGATTGGTTCTGGGTCATTTTGACATACCATGTTAATCTTTTTTTTTTTTTTAACTTGTGGATCTTTTCTTTTTAAATCAACTTTTCTGAAGTATTATTTACATATGCTGGAAAACACCCATTTTAGTACAGCTTGATGAGCTTTGACAAATATATCTTCCATGTAACCACTATCACAATCAATAATAACCATCCAAAAAGTTGTCTGGTGCCACTTGCAGACATTGCCCCCCCCCCCCCATAACTGCAGCCCCAGGCAATCAGTGATCTGCTTTCTTCCACTGTAAATTCATTACATCTATTCTAGGATTTTCTATGGGTAAAATCACATAGAATGTTCTCCTCTGGTTCTGGCTTTCTTACATAATGTTCTGGAGATCAATTGTGTCTTTTCATCTATGAGTAGTTTTTTCCTTTTTATTTCTTGAGAAGTATATCCTTTTATGCATCTACTACAACTTGTGTATCCACTCACCCATCAATGGACTTTTGAGTTCCGAATTTGGGACTATTATGAATTAATCTGCTCTGAACAATCATTTAAATATCTTTGCAAGGATACATGTCTTCATTTCTCTTGGGTAAATACCAAGGAGAGAAACAGCTGAGTTATATGTTAAGTGTGTAAGAAAACTGCCAGAGCACTTTCTAGAGTGCTTGTGTCTTCAAACCCTCCCCACAACCTACGAGAGTTTCAATTGCTGCACATCCTCACTAACACTTGTGTGCAGTGGTATCTCCTTGTGATTTTAAATTTGCAATTTCCTGATACTAATGACATTGAACATCTTTTATTGTGCTAAATGATTATTTGCAAATCTTTTCTGAAGTGCTTGTTCAAATCTTTTGTCTGTTTTAAATTGGATTCTTGTCTTTTTTAATTATTGAGTTGAATGGTTTTTATATATTCTTTATATAAATCTTCAGAAATAGGTACTTTGAATATTTTTCCACTTGGTGGCTTTTTTTTTAACAGTGTGTTCAGAAAAGAGGAACTTAATTTTGATGATGAAATTCAGTTAATCAGTTTTCATACAGTTCATGTTTTTGGTTCTAAGAATCCCTTTTCTTTTCTAAAAGTCTTGATTTTGTTTTATGTTGTCGTCTAAAAGTTTTATAGTTTTAGCTGTTATATTATCCATTTTTGTGAATGTCATGAGGTAATGTCAAGGTTAATTTTTTCCCATAAGGCTATCCAATTGTTCCAGCGTGAATATTAGTACTAATTGTTACAACAGGACAGACCTGAGGCTGACTGCGAAATTGTTAAAAAGCATCCTTCCTCCTTCTCAAAGGAGAGTTAGTCACAATCAGAGCAGCTGCCTTCGAGTCTACTTTCTGGTACACAGCCTGTAACCACCACCCAATTCCTCCTCAGTAGCAGGCAATAAAGGGAAGAACCATGTATTGTCCAGTCAACCATACAATTTAGTCAACAACTTGTCGTTTGTTACTAATTCCCATAGGCTTCTCTCAAATCCCATTATTTGACCCATGAGGCCCCCATCCTGCATTTTCCAGAAAATGACATCTCTATTATCATTCCACCCTCATCACCAAAACTGTCCAAATCTACGAAGTCTGAGCCCTACCCTCCTTGCCGGCTAACAAGCTAGTCTTTCATAGTTTCCAGGATGCCGACAAAAGACATGGTTCCTAGGTCGGAGACGAAGAACTTTATTACTCATGGCAGGAACAGAAGCTAGTATTTGCACTCTCTTGCTGAGCCCCAGTTCCCACAAGCAATATCTGCACATGCACTACTGTGTGGTAAAAGAGAGGAAGGCTGAGTTTGGGGATCCTGTATCTTTTAGAATGGGAACTAAGTATGCCGTTTGCTCTTGAGGAAGACACTACCTCTGTCTTGCAAGGCTGTTTGCTCTACAAACATCTGTGAATAAATCGTTCAGAATAAATGTTATCAGTGCCTCAGGTCACAAGGTTATCCAGAAATGTGAGAGACAAATGAAACATTGTCACTCACTACTTATAACTCCCTGGTTGTTCTTTCTTGGCCTCATGGAGTTTCTTCCTATGCATCCCAGGTTGGTATTCAGCAACAGACTCAGAGACCCTATGCAGATTTCTGTAGCTTTTTTCTGCACAGCTCCCTTCTCTCTGATTCTCTAATCTGTAAATTCCAGTCATGTCTGCTTCCCTGAATTCTTATCTCTGTCTTCTTCATTTAATACAACCCTTCTGCTTTGCTGGAGAGCCCCTTCCCTGCACCTCAGTTCAGAAAGTCCTTCCAGGCAGAAAGCTGGGGTGATTGTAGAGCTTACCTTATCTGTTTCACTTCTCTCAGGGATCACAGTCCTATGCTATTTCTTTATAGTGCCTGAAACAATGATTTATAAATTTTGTCCAATTTTCCTTGTTTATAAAGAGATTACAAATCCAGTATCAGTTCCCTCAGCATGGTAGAAGCAGATGTCCCTTTTTTTGGTTTCTTTTTGAACAGTTTCTGGGATAGTCATCAAAAATAATTAGGCTTTAAGTTGCATATACATGAAGCTAAAATTAATTGCATACATAAACTGGGACAGAATAACAGAACACTTCCACCATACTTTTCTGAGGCAGAGATATAGTCTATGGGTGCCTTTCAGGGAGGCTAACAGAGTCAGGCTGTCTGCACCGAGGCCAGTCAAGTGGACGTAGAGTCATGAAGGAAGCATTAGAGAGGCCTCAGAGGCTGCTCTCTCCCCCTTATTTGAAAAGGCAATTCATCTAAACCTTTGGGAAAATGTCAGATTGACTTCTTTGATGCCCTAATGTACTTCATGGTAAATGTTTTAAGCCTGAATAGAAGTATCTCTTCCTTATTAAGTCAAGACCTTCAATCTCACAGTGAATACCAAGACTGGTGGCTCACTCCTTCTAGTTAAGGGACTGAATCCATATCCTGGGGCCAGACACACGTGTAAAGCAAGGGTTCAGGCTGAGGTTTGATCGGGGAGAAGTGGTTTACAGTATATCCTAACTTATTTTGACAACTCAGGACTGAATAAGCAGAACAGGAAAAATGAAGGGAAGAGTGTGTTAGTTTATCAAATCGTTTCCCCAAATGAGCCAAACACCGGCACAGTGAGCGTGCCCAGGCTCATTTCTCATCTTTTCTCATCTTTCATAGTTTATCTGTCTTCCTATTTTGTTTCCAGCCTAATAATTTTCCATTATTTCAACTCTTTCATAATCTTATAAAACCAATTAAGAACATTATAAACATTATAAATACATTGACCAATAATGGATTTAAGGTGCTTTTCGTTTTTCTCATCTATTCAGTAGAAGACAGAATTTTTAAGCCATGTTAATGATCCATCTTACCAGTATACATATAACAAAGTCCTAATTTGTCCTTTTGTTTAATGTAAAAAAAATAGCCATTTTTAAAGTCATTCTTATTTCAAACCATGAGGCATTACAGTTGGTGATTAAGCACAATAGTACTACTTAGGGAAAACCCAGAAGCTGTTTCTCAACTTCTAACCTAAGCACCCTCCTCACTTCTGCCATAATTACTTTCCTGAAAAAAGAAGTTGTGCCAATCATGTCACTCCACAGCTTGAAGACTTCTAATGGATCCCTGCAGCCTAATAGATAATGTTGAAACATTTGAGGGAATACAGGGCCCATTACAACTTGAATCTAGTTTTAACCTCAACACCATTTTCTGCTATTGTCTCACTTTGAGAGTCTACCATTCTGAAATCACCTTACACCATAACCAGGTCAGAAGGCCGTTCAAGGTTCCATGTCTTTGCTTGGGCTATGTCATCTGTCCAAACAGCCCTCTCTGAACAACTCTGACCACTCTGGCCAGGTTTGTTTGCCCACTCTTCTCACCTCTTCCTCACCTCTGCACAGGTGACGTGCACCAGAAAATATGTCACTGGCAAGTCCTGTGCTTTACCAAGGAGCACAAAAAAGTTGGCCTAGATAATTCTCCAATCTTGATGCCTCAGTCTTCTCTCCTGTTGACCAATAGTAAGTCCCACCTCTTTCCAACAGTTTCCACACTGCAAACAGTTTCCATACCTGCAAATCCTCTGATGTGATTACATATATAACTTGAAAGTCCCCTGGACTCCACCAGACCAAGGCAGAGAGAGAGGATACTTACTGATTTTATGTTCTTGAGCAGGGATGCTCAGTACAGCTTTCCGCCGTGGTGGAAATTCATCTACGCTGTCCAATATGATAGCCACTAGCCACACATGGGTACTGAGTATTTGACATGTGGCTAGTGTGATGGAGGAAGTGAAAATTTTAAGTTGTATTGTAAAGCATTTAAATTTAATTGAAATAGCTGCATGTAGCTAGTCTACCATAATGGAGCATAGTGTTCCAGTATCCTCACAGCCCTGGAGACCAACACATAGGACTATTATTCCAGGGATTAAGCTCTTAATAGTACAAGAAAAGAACTTTTTAAACGGATAACTGATCATAAAAATTAAGGCACTACTAGTGTTGTATGATTGCAAGAATTATTTTCTTTCTCCATTCTTCAGGATTTAAATATATACAATCCAGCTACATAATTTTGCACCGGTTTTCATGTTGCTTTTTAAATGTCTACAGCTTTCCCTCTGCGTGCAAGTTCTGTCACTCTAGAATAAAAATCCCAACTTTCTA
Source organism: Hippopotamus amphibius kiboko (assembly GCF_030028045.1). Lineage (NCBI taxonomy): Eukaryota > Metazoa > Chordata > Mammalia > Artiodactyla > Hippopotamidae > Hippopotamus > Hippopotamus amphibius. Next base: position 70,807,291 of record NC_080199.1, read on the forward strand.
TTTTGTTTAATATTTCCTTACACCTTTATGAATGTGCTTCATATAGAAAATACGTATTAAATGCTATTGAGTTAGTGGTTGGGCTAGTCAATAAAATATTAGACAAGAAAGATCACTTTAGGGACTTTCCTGGTGGCACTAGTGGTTAAGAATCTGCCTGCCAATTCAGGGGACATGGGTTCAATCCCTGGTCCGGGAAGATCCCACATGCTGTGGAGCAGCAACTAAGCCCATGTGCCACAACTACTGAGCCTGCACTCTAGAGCCTGTGAGCCACAACTACTGAGCCCATGTGCCACAACTACTGAAGCCCGTGCACCTAGAGCCCTGCTCTGCAACAAGAGAAGCCACTGCAATGAGAAACCTGCACACTGCAATGAAGAGTAGCTCCCGCTCGCCACAACTAGAGAAAGCCTGTGTGTAGCAACAACACCCAACACAGCCAATACATACATACATACATACATAAAGAAAAAAAAAAGATCACTTTAATGGAAAATATGGAAACACAGAAATCATCCCTAAATAAATTCAGCTAGCATTCATAATGGTTATAGTAGAGAAGGCAATTCAGAATGGAAGTTAAAACACAAACGTGAATGCCAAATATACCTTGGTTAAGTTATTCAACCTGTCCAACCTTCACTTTCCTTTCTGTAAAATGATGAGGATAAGAATAGCATGAAAAAGAAAAAAAAGCATGCAACCCAATGAGATAATTCATGTAAAGCAGTTTCTGATACAAAATAAGTACTTAAATGTTAACTGATATTATTACTCTGATAATGATTATCTAATCAGATATTATTATTTTATTAGTATTGTGATTTGTGTAGATCTTTACAGTTGACAAAGTACTTTCAGAACATAATCTCATTTGGCTTTCTACCTAAGAGGCAGGTATATATTCAAGGCAGGTAGGTAGACCCACCTTATAAAAGAAAACTGAGGTTTAGAGAATTTAAACATTGTGGCTAATCATCAAAAGGCAGAGCTGTCTACACACTCCAAAGCCCATGCATAGCTTACAATGCCATGCTGCCCTCCTTATTGGTAATCACCTTGCTGTCTTTTTAGAGATGCTAATTAATTCATTTCTTCATCCCCAAATGCTTAATCTAATCTGGGTTTTAGCAACTCTTTCTGCTTCCCAGGAATATCCTCTCCCTAGGGTTGCCTTTCCTTCTAGCCATATGCTGCTATTGGGTTTTAAATCTGTTTCTTGTGTGTTAGGCACGCAAATGTTTCATAATATGCAGTAGAGCCTTGCGGAAGCACTGGCAAATCAATTTCTTGAAAAACTCTTATCCATATCCAAGAGCAAACACTTAGGGTTTACCTCTGAAAAGCCAGGCTATCATCTGAAGATGGAGCTCAACAAATGTGTCTTTGTTTCAGCTGATCTCAACATCACTTATAAAAGCTCTTAGGCATCTGCCAAGAGCCTTTGCCATTTTGTACCTTATAAGTAAGAGACAAAGGGCTTTGGAATAATTAAGCAAAGTCTGTTTACTACATTTTGTTTACTCAGGACTCTATCCTGTGTTATTCATGTCAGCAAAATTTAAGTGGAAGTCAGTGGAAATGTGGCCCATGTGAGACTTATAGAATTAGACTCCCAATCCATACACAAAAAAGTGTTCCTGCCAGTGAGTATTAGGTGATAGTAAGACTTGATTTCTCTTCTTAATTAGGCAGAATGTAATAATGTGGTTAAATAAGTGCAAAACTTGATTACCGCATTCATTCCACCACATCAGACCAACATGATGATAGGCTAAATGAGCGTGGCATCCTTCACATCCAAAGGCAAGATGAGTCCTTCACTCTGTATAATAATTTCAGGTCCACACTTCCAGTCTGCTTGGCATGGGGTCACTGGGCCTGAGCACTGAGCGAAGAATGTGCATCGTCAAACACAGCTGAGGTGGAGGAAAAACAACAGGGTGGAGAAGCAAAGCATATCACAGGATGCTTAGGGGCCCTCTGTGCATTTTCATTTTCAGACTAATAATTGTGAAATAGACTATTGATCTAAAGGGATGTCTATATAATCGTGAGCAACTCAGTTTCTCTGTCTTTTTTGAACTTGAATCAAGTTCATACTGTTTGGAGACATTATGCCAGAATTGATCCATTCTAAGATACTATCTAGTGGAACACTGCGCTAAGGCCCCTTCGAGCAATAACATTCTAAGATATTACACTATGAAGATTTTTCAGAAGATAGTCATTTTATAGTTAGCTGGATTCTTTCCAAAATATCATACTAGTGTTGAGATTTTTCTTTAGTATCCTGCCAAAAGGTCCTTCTCACATGGTGGGTAGATGGTGCTCTGAAAGGCCATTGGCAGCCCTACTGAGTGATTCCTACAGCCCAATTCAGGATAAAGATGTTGGTGATGGGTGATCAATAAATACTGACCCAAAATTAACCACATAGGATCTGTGCTCTGTACTGATGCCCTGAACTATCCTAGGCATCTTTACCAAAACACTCCCTGTTCCGTCATTTTTAAAGTCCAGCTAAGAGTCATTTATAACTAATTCTGTCACATCCATTATAGCCTTCCTAGATGTGCTGAGGTTTTTCAGAAATGTTTCCAAATTATATGCTGAAGAATACAGGTTGTGCTTGGTCTGTGTTTCCAATCCTGTATGTACTCTGCACACTTACCTGGCTAAAGAGACACTGCTCTTGCAACACTGATTTACAATAATGTTCTGGCTTGTAAAACCTTCAGTTTTTACTCAAAATAAAACCTTGAGTCTGATTTTAAAATAAATTGCACAAATTTCAATTATTCAAGATTTTAGTAAATGCAGTAAATATTGGAAGACAATATTGGTGACACCTGACCTGCCTGTTTTGAAGAACTGTTAGTTGTGGTTTTTGTTTTGCCAGTTGTGAATGTTGTTTGCTCTGATTTTCCTTACCTAGGGCAAGCAATAAGAGTGTTCAAATTTATCTCAATTGTTTTACCCTTCTTAAGATAGTGTCATTTATTTTAACATAAAATGAAGCAGTGAATTTTCCTTGTAAATTTTCTTAACAATTATTAATGATGTTTTCTAGTTATATTTTTATTATAACCTAGGCTCTGATGTTTTCTTATCACTGAGAGGGGTTAAAATCTACTTCTCTGTAACACATACACAAACACACACATGAACTAAAAAAGTAACCTGCTGAATGCTTAAAGGAATTCAAATGATATGTCATTTGAAATTGATATGTCCTGGAAAAGAAATATAGAAGTAGGGACTAGTCTGTGCAACCACACCTGAAAGTATTCTACATATACTCCTCCAGAGGTAGAAAAGGGACACGTTTTCAGTGATGCACTTAGAGTTGTTTTCCTTCTGGCCCAGCACGCAAAATGAAAAGAACTGTTGCATCTTGGTGACAGATAGGATTTTCTAGACACCAGCATAATTTTCACGAGAGCTAAAGCTGTATAGTTTAGTCTGGTTTATTCTATAAAGGGGTTGGAACAGAAACTCCCTCTCCTCTTGGGCCAGAAATAACAACACCCTCCTCATACTTGAGCATAGCTTTCCTGGCACAAGCAAAGTGTGTGCCTTAAGTTACATTATCAGTGATGCTGATAGATTTACATTGATCCATCTTCACCTCTTGTTTCTGCTTTGTGACCAATGGTATAAATTCACGAAGAGGTTGTATACGCAAGTGCCGTTTGTCATTGTAAACTAGGACAAGGTTCATGCTGCAGAAAGGGATAAAACAGGCACTTTTGGAAGCCTCAGCTTGTTCTAACCAACTAAGTCAAGTGGACAGGGCACTGGATAGCAAAACTCAAGTTCTTCTGAAACACAGGGTTGATGATAAAACAAAGCCCGCAGCACTTGATCCCCGTCAGTCATTCTGGAGCTCATGCTGGACAAAGCAACCGCACAACCAAAGCCAGGGCATGCTTTTTGGCTCTGATTTTGGAAATGAATTGGAGTTCAGCAGTTCTTTTAGCTTTTAAAAAATTATCAGACATGGGGGTTGTGTCTTCTTTTTCTTTTGTATTTGTTGACAATAGTTTGTAAAGCGCTGCTCATAAAGTAAGCACTTCAGACATGCTTTTTATTGATTTTTCTGAGTGTTTTACCTTTTCCATCCTCCAGCACCTTCCCTTCTATCTGGATTTCACAGGCTCCATTCATGGTATGAAATACTGCTGCTGGAAGTGACCTCCACACCCTTATTTTATCCTGTACAAGGGAAGGGTGATCACTCTTGTTTCTGTTTCTTCAACTGATCTTTTAAAATGACTAGGAAATAAGTCAAATATTTAACAGTGTAACTTTAAACATTCTTTTGAATTATTTCCAGACTTCTGAAGATATTGAGGTCAAAATTACAGGACATTCTTGCTTCCTAACCATGAATGCCAGATTGTTTTGCACTTGAACAATAAAAATGAAGATAAAATGAAATTAACATAGAAATGGATTTTACTTACAATTGACATAATTATTAGACTGTATGGCCACGTAACACAAATGTAGTGGAAATCAATTTTTAATTTTTTTATAACTCTAAGTAATTAAATGTCAACATATGATTTGAATATCAGAGAATGATTAATTTCTCAAGGGAATTAATGAAGTGTTTTATTGTTCTGTATAGTTTATGATGAGTAAAAGGTCTGCATACCCGTTTTATTAACAGTAAAAAAAGAAAACAAAGAGCTACAGACGATAGGTAATGGAGATGACATGGTGAAAAGCAACCGTCATCTGCCCTGGCTCAGCTCACCTCCCTGCCTTCTTCACCAGAAGCCTCCTCAGCCTCCCTCCACTGGAGTTTCTTCTACTGTGGTTCTCTGTAGGGGGTGAGGGAGGGAAAGGACCAGTTTTCCTCCCAGAACTGCTTAATCAGTGTGGTCATTTTGCCTTATATACCAGTTATATGCACCTCATGTAGCAGGGATTATTTTAGCAGAGTCTCTGCCCTCTGAAGGACTGACACATGAACAGAAATGTAAAGAGTCAGCAAGGTACTGGGAGCTTGGGACACCAACGTCACCAGCAGCAAGACCAGCACAATGCTAAACGTCTGCTGTAAGGCTATCGATGTGAGGATTGATCTCCGAGGCTGTGGCAGATCTCAGCCTGCCCGTGTGAGTAACGTCAGTACAAGTTGCCAGGCTGCAGGGCAGAGAACCAAGGAGGTTATTTCAGGTCCTTATGTTTCAGCAAGTCAAAGGAAAGGGTGTGTTTACAAAGGTGAATTGACAATGCAGGGCAGCACGTTACTAATTTCCAAACTCCTATGAGAGTTCAGAGGAAACAGACGTCACAATGAGGTTCTAGAAAAGATGTAGCTGGCTCAGTTCTGAAGAAAGGGTGGAATTTAAAGAAACCAACCCAGGAGGAAAGCAGGAATCTCACCAGTAGGATTCAAGCCTCTGAATCTTCTTAAGCAGCCTCTTCCATTGAGGGGCTCAGCCTGTGCCCATTCTCTAAAGGCTTCAGACAGCAACCAACCACATAAGCTCAAGAGCTCCCCTCAAGCTACACAGAGTTCTTCCTGCAAGACCCAGCCCTGTGGTTATACTTGCCCCTTAACTCTGACGACCCACTCCGATACTACACCCCTGCTGGCAAGTCACGGCAAGCCACAAACAACGGCCTCTTCTAGTCCATTACTCAATCTCTGCCTGTTTACTCTAAACTCAGCTATTTTTGCTCAATTTTCCTTTAGTTCTTAGAACTCCAGCCTTGATATTTACTTCCAGTTCCTACTGTTCTGCAACCCAGTAGATATCCTTTGAGGCTTCTTGGGCCCTGATTTCCACCTCCTGATTTTGGCAACTCTCTTGGTCGGGCATGAGAAACTCCACGTCACAGTCCCAGCCTTACAGAAACGCACCATTTAAACTCTAACCCCTCAGACTCTTCACACTTGTACTTTTCCCTTTTCCAGCTTCACAGCCCAGGACACACTCGTGTACTTAGGGAGCAAAGACTACTTGAATAGTGCAGAGGTGAGGGCAGTGCTTGCTCCACGACCAGCTCCTCAAGACAGGTGACTGTGTCTTTTCATTTTGCATCTCTAGCAGCTAGAACAGAGCCCAGAATAACATGGGCACAGACTAGACGTTTCTGTTCATTGTAACCCCATAATAACGCAGAACCATTTTAATTAGTGTCAGCCAAGATTCCCTACTGTAGAGATCAAAATATTAGGAGCCAAGTCCCTCCACCCCTCACCCCAATTCCAGATCAAGATAATAGAAGGTCTATGCAAGATTTACAGAGAAGGTACTAACAATCGCATCCTGTTCTCAGTGCATCACCCATCTCAAAATTTGAAAAGGTTTGAAATTGAAGAGTAAGGAAGGCAGCTCTTATTGGTAGAGAGGTCAATGTGCTGTGCTTCCCTCTCATTTCAAGTCAAATATGGGGGCCCTAGGACCCCAGTGCATGAGGGGACCAGGAAACTTGACTTACTTCCCTGGACTTCGGAGGGGCCGGAAAATGGTGCCTAATTCCTTTCTGGGGAAGATAAAGGCAAAAGGCTGTGCTTTGAATTGCCTGCCACAATTGTAGAACAAAAAAAGAGGGCAACACGGGAGAGAACTGTTCTCCCACTGATGGCAGAGAGCACAGGTCCCGTAGTCCTGAGCTGGACATGGACCTTAGAGAAAAAGCCACTGTGAGAACTGCCTCTTTGGGGGCAACTGATGGTGACAGAGGGGATGGGCCACCAGATACCCAGGGCTGAAAAGAAATCCAGCAATGTGACCTCATGGAAAATGACTCAGCCATGGAAACCAGTCATGTCCAGAGGGTACCAATATGGAGCTCATCTGACCAGCCAGCTTAGCATCTAAGACCTTTTCTCTTCCCAACCTCAGGCCCCTTCCCCACCTAGTGCAACCTCTGAGGAAGCCAGGGGCATCTAACGAGAGCTGGGGTTGGAGGGTGACAGTAAGGCTGAAAAGCAAGGCTAGGAAACAGGAAAGCTTTCATCTTGGATTAAATTTGAAGCTTTTTATAATTACAGTGGACTGGATATTTCTATGTCTAAAACGAGATACTTCCTATGACCAAGGGTGACTAGATTACTTTTAATCAGCTATGTGAGCTGAAGAACCATGACACTTCAGATTTAATCCAAAGAAAGAGGAAGAAATGGTTAACAGAGAGGGTTTGAAAGCCAAATGTTGATGAAGAAAGGGAAGCTGCTTTCTGCTTGCCCACAGTTGAATTCAGCTAATATAAATATAACAGAAGAATAAACAATGAAATGATGAGTGAATAAAGAAATTCAAGGGACTTTCCTGGCAGTACAGTGGTTAAGAATCCGCCTGCCAATGCAGGGGACATGGGTTTGATCCCTGGTCCAGGAAGATCTCACATGCTGCAGAGCAACTAAGCCCATGCACCACAACTACTGAGCCTGCACTCTAGAGCCCACGAGCCACAAATACTGAGCCCGTGTACCACAACTACTGAAACTGGAGTCCCTAAAGCCCATGATCCCCAACAAGAGAAGCCACTACAATGAGAAGCCCATACCACAATGCAGAGTAGCCCCTGCTCGCCATAACTAGAGAGAGCCTGCATGCAGCAATGAAGACCCAACACAGCCAAACATATAAATAAATAAAATTAATTTGGCTAAAAAAAAAAATAAATTCAAGCAAAGAAATAATTGCAAATTCAGTCTTATTCCTCGATTTGACTTAAAAACACATTTACCATAAATTAAGCTTTTAAAATTATCTCCAGTTCCCTCTTCTAGTTCATGCTTATCTCTGTTTTTCACCAGGTCAAAACTCTGGTCACTATTTTTTTTTTTTTTTTTCTGGTCACTATTTTTTGACTATTCCAGGTGAATATTTTTTTCCTCAACAGTTACCAAGTCCTCTGGCTTCTCTCCTAATTTTCTGAACAGTTTTACTTTTAATTCATAGCTTAGGGCAGCTGTACCAAAAAATAACTTCGCCTTTTTTTTTCTTCCAGTTTTACTGAGATATAATTGTATTGTATGTTTAAGGTGTACAGCATGATGATTTGACTTACATACATCATGAAATGATGGCCACAATAAGTTTAGTGAACATCTATCATCTCATAAAGGTACAAAGTAAAAGAAAAAGGAAAAATATTATTTTCTTGTGATGAGAACTCCTAGGATTTACTCTCTTACCAACTTTCATATATAACATACAGCAGTATTAACTATATTTCTCATGTTGTACATTACACCCCTAGTACTTATTTATCTTATAACTAGAAGTTCGTACCTTTTGACCATCTTCATCTACTTCCTCTTCTCCCACTCCTCACCTCTGAAAAGCAGAAATCTGATCTCTTTTTCTATGATTTTGTTTGTTTTTGAAGTATAATTGACCTACAACACTATGTTAGTTCCTGGTACACATTAGGTGGTAGGTCAATTCAATCTTTCTATATATTACAAAATAATCACCACGATAAGGCTAGTTACCATCTGTCACCATACAATGACTATTTCCCATATTGTACATTTCATGCCTATGACTCATTTATTCTGTGATTGGAACTTTGCACCTCTTAATCTCCCTCACCTATTTCTCTCCTCTCCTCTGGCAATCACTTGTTTGTCTTCTATATCTATGACTCTGTTTCTGTTTTGTTATTTGTTCATTTGTCTTGCTTTTTAGATTCCACATATAAGTGAAATCATAGAGTATTTGTCTTTGCCTGTCTAACTTATCTCAGTTAGTGTAATACCCTCTAGGTCCATCCATGTGGTCGAAAACAGCAAGATTTCATTCTTTTTATGACTAAGTAATATTCCATTATATAAATATACCACATCTTCTTTGTCCATTAATTTATCAATGGGCACTTAGGTTGCTTCCAAATCTTGGCTATTGTAAGTAATGCAGCAATGAACATACGGGAGCATGTATCTTTTAGAATTAGTGTTTTCATTTTCTTTGTACAAATATTGAGGAGTGGAATTGCTGGATCATATGGTGGTTCTATTTAAAAATTTTTGAGGAACCTCCATACTGTTTTCCGTCATGGCTGCACCAGTTTATATTCCCAACAAGAGTACATGAGGGTTCCCTTTTCCCCACATCCTCACCAACATTTGTTTCTTGTCTTTTTGATAAGAGCCGTCCTGACAGGTGTGAGGTGATATCTTATGATTTTGATTTGATTTGCATGGTATATAACCCTTTTAATGTATTCTGTTTGCTAATATTTTAATGTATTCTGTTTGCTAATATTTCGTTGAGGATTTTTGCATCTGTGTTCATCAGTGATGTTGGCCTCTGATTTTCTTTTTTGTGTGTGCGATGTCTTTGTCTGGTTTGGGTATCAGGGAGATGCTGGCCTTATAGAATGAACTTGGAAGCATTCCTTCCTCTGCAAATTTTTGGAACAATTTGAGAAGGGTATGTGTTAACTCTTCCTTAAATGTTTGGTAGAATTCACCTGTGAAGCCTTCTGGTCCTGGACTTTTGTTTTTTGGGAGTTTTTTAAATTACTATTTCAATTTCATTACTAGTAATCTGTCTATTCATATTTTCTATTTCTTCCTGATTCACTCTTGAGAGATTGTACATTTCTAGGAATTTGTGTATTTCTTCTAAGATTTTATTGGCATATAATTTTTCCTAGTAATTTCTTATAATTCTTTGCAGTTTTGTAATGTTGGTTGTAACTTCTTTTTCATTTTTGATTTTATTTATTTGGGCCCTCTCTCTTTTTCTCTTGATGAGTCTGGCTAAAGGTCTGTCAGGTTTGTTTATCTTTTCATAGAACCAGCTCTTAATTTAATTGATCTTTTCTAATTTTTTGTCTTGATTTCATTATTTCTACCCTAATCTTTATTACTTCTTCTACTAACTTGGGGTTTTGTTTATTCTTCTTTTTCTAGTTCCTTTAGGTGTAAGATTATTTTTTCTTCTCTGAAACTTCCCTGGGAATTCCTTGGCAGTCCAGTGGTTAGGACTCCGTGCTCTCATTGCCGAGGGCCTGGGTTCAACCCCTGGTCAGGGAGACTAAGATCCCACAAGCCACATGGTGTGGTCAAAATAAATAAATAATAAAACTTCCCTGATTTGCTACTCTATCGATGTATCCAAGACTTATGTCCCTTTCCTGGTTTTTTGTCATTTTTTTTTTCCCTTTTTCCCAACATAAAATTCCAGAATATCCAGGCACATTGGACACTTGGGCCCTGGAGAAACTGAAACTATTATAAAGCCAGAAAGGATTTGGCATAAGCCTTTTTCTCTTCTGACATCATTTTGATTCCATGTGTAGGTCACCTGCTCTCTGCTACAGTTCACAATCTTAGGTCTTCCCGTGGAGCCATGGGAACTCTTCCCTCAGCCCAGAAGACTCTTTGGGGGTAGAGGTGGCTGGAGTAAGGATTAAGGAGAGGGCAGGATAAGGGTTCCACAGGGGATGAAAGGATTAGAAAATTTGAAGACTACATCCCTGTAGAAAACAGTGTGATTAACCACCACATTAGTTCTAATACTTTGTGTTTTGAATCCGTATTCTACAATTCAAATGAGGATATCTCACATCTGTTTTTGTGCTAAATCACTATTGTACCGTTGTACTTACAGATTTATTTACTCTTGTGCTACATACTGGTAGATTTTTAAAGTTGTTTGCAGCTCATTAATATTAATCCACCTGATTCGAAAGCATTTGCTTTCTTGGGCTGATGGACTCAGCATACTCTTTACGGAGCATTAAAGTATCGATTGGTCAGTGTTTAACAAGCGATTCTGAGTGGTTTTATGTGATTTGATTTAACATTCTGCCTCCCCGATTCTTGGCTTGGCTGACAGCACTACAATGCTTTAACCATTGGTTTAGAAAACTGAAGAGAAGTATTTCCCTTCAATCATCACAAAGTGATAAACAGCAAGGATGAAAGCTGGAGGAAGGGCCATGTAGTTGTAATTACTGGTTGTCAGATTCAAAGTGTGAAGTCAGTCTCACTGCTCCTTTCATGTGGACACGGTCTGTGATTGGACCGCATCATGCGAGGCAGTGTTCTTAAGACACTCATCATCTCTGCTTTAGAGCTGGGCTCTCCAGCCAAGTTGCTCTCCCAGGGCTAATTTATCTTGCAGGTGACACATTAAATAGAACCACACAGTCGAAGTTTGAATTCTAGCCTCTGTGTTGTCTTGGTCCGTCAGGTCATATTAATCACCTAATGATGCGCCCTTGAACAAGCTGCCTGCTGCATTCTTTCAGCTGTCCAGACTGCACACCCCTCCCCCCACGCCCACCACTGGAAGAAATCTTCTGGTAGGAAAACAAACTCACAGAAGGCAGAAGGACCAGGCAAGTGGAACTAGAAAAAGGGCATGCAGTTTTGTTTTTCAGACGAAATTCTAACCATGTGCCATTTCCACTGGTCTTTGCCAGATTTCTCCCCATATGAGGTAGTAGTCCATGCTAACTCGACCGCAAAGGAAGCATTGGCTAAGCATGTGGCATTTTTGTGGGGCAACCAAAGGGAAATGCTGGGAGAAATACTACATGTCTTATGAAGGAATCTAGATAAATTTTGAAAGTTTGATTTCCTGAGCTCTTTTAAATTATTATTCTTATTATAGAAGATCCCACTGGACCTCACCCACCAGCCTAGCCCAGATCCCTGAGTTCTAAACACACCTAGTACTGGCTTTGGTTTAGTCCTCCAAAGCCACAAAGGGACTGATGAATTGGAAGCAGTTTGGAGAGACCCATAGGGATAATAAAATAGGAGAGAGTGATTTATGGAGCAGATTAAAGGAACAAACCATGTGTAGTGTGGTTAAGTGACAGTGAATAGAAAACATGAGGCTAGAAGTATTCAAAGCGTATAAATGCCAACATGAAAAATTATATTACACATGTAGATTTTTACCAGAAGCTAGACACCACGGAATAAAATTAAAGGCAGGTACATTCTGGTTGTTCACCAATTACAAGAGTAATAGTAAAAGCAACTATTTATTTATAATTAGGAGAATTAAGCTGTTATATCAACAAACTGTTATCAGTAGAATAACCTTTCTCTATAATTTGAAATCTAAACTAGCCTAAGTTCTAAAAATGAGGTCTAGGCTGTAACCAATTTATGAAGAGTCTCTCTGTTGTCACTGTCTTAAATTATGAGTTCTTAGTGTTCTTTAGTCCATATTTATTTAACATCTGTGTGCTAGATGCTGCAGTACAACAGTGGACCAAAACAGAGCCTGTGCACTCACGGAGCTCATGGTCTACCAAAGGGACCAACAGTAAACAAACTTGAATTGAAGCTGGCATCAATGCAAAGTATGAAAAGACAAATAGTATTCCAAGAGCTGACAAGAGTGACCTGCCCAGTCTGGGGAGGGTGGTAGGAAAAGTGACATTTCAGCTGAAGCCAGAGTAGGAGCTGCCTGTGGGGAGAGAGGAGGTGAAAGAGAGGTAGTTGGGAGGGGGCAGGAGACAGCTCTGTGAAAGCCCTGGGAACGTGAGCACAGTTTCTATATCTGGATGCGTTTAACTTGAGACATGATTTTCTCAGAAGAAATAAAAAATTAAAATGCAGGGTAAATGACCTGCAGTTACCCAAGAGCACCCAGAACTTCAGATAACTCTACTAAGGGCATTCTATTCCACAGGCCTTAGTGCCCATGAGGTATGACATGCTACGTTTATGAACCTACAGTGCAGCCTGGTCTCTGGTCTCAGCATCTGCATGGGGGCTGGGAAAGTCTGCACACGTAGAGAATTCGATGTGACCACTCCCATCCTCTGTGGCCATAGACAAGTCCGTTCTCTCTCCATAGGCAACAGGATAAGCCCTAGAGGGGACAGCTGTGTCCACTCTGGTGGTACTTTGACCTGATGTATCATTATGTAAAATCATATCAAGAAAGAAATTACTTATATTCCACAAAAATAATGTTGAAACTATTTAAGAGAATTTTTAAAGGAGATCCTTAATTTCACATAATCAAGGAATTATGATTTCTAAAATTCTGTGAGAGTTCTCTCATGAATGCTTCTCTGAAAAAGGGATGTATAATCTATATATATACCGCCACTGCTGGGTCCCATTTTTATTGAATGTGAGTATAGGTCAACTATGAGTTGTTTAATAGGTGTTCTATGGGAGGGAGAGTCAAAAAAGTTCAATGATTAAGTTTAACAAAGCCTGGATTAGACAAAGTTAAATAGGCTTCCTATGTTTAATGTTTTTATATTAATGTAAACTACAAAATTCTTGTAAGGTAATATAGTACTTGGTGTCTCCCAAACTTATTTTATCCGAGGACACTTTTTCTTTCTTTCTTGAAATACTGTACACATTTCTCAGAACCTAATATTCCTATGTACTCTAAAATTAGGGAAAAGTTGTTTCTAGAACCAACTTGGTTCTAGAATTTGTTGCCGATTCATTGCCTTTGCAATTATGTCCACAATTCTGAGCTGAGCCTATAAGACCATTCACCATCTGGATCCAGCCCAATTCTTTCTTCTACCTTTTACCTCCTTCCCCATCCGTATACTTCATTCTCTGGCCACACTGAACTTCTCCCTTACCCTGAATACACCTCCCTTTCCCCAGTCTGTACCTTACACTTTCCTCTCTGCTTGGAAAATCCTCAGCTCCCACTGTCCACCTCCCTCTGGCCCTGGTCCCACTTCTGATTGTCAAGGGCCTGTTTAGTCTTCAAGGTCTAGTTCAAGTATCTTCCCTGGGAACGTTGTTCTTTTTTCTATTCTAGCACTCACACCATTATATTTTCATTTAGCTGTTATCTAACCCTTTCCTGTCTCCTCCATCCGCACTGGCTGTATTTCTGGCTTCAAGGCAGGGCAGAGACAGTGCTCAGGTTTGTATATACGGTCTTACCTAACAGCAGCCAACAAACAAAGGAAATGTCCATGCTGACTGTATGAACTTGAATTTGTCTGCATGCTTGGTTTTCATAAGGATATTCTTCACATTTTAAGTAAAACAAATAAGTCAAACTATAAAACATCTATCTGGTTAGAAGCACAACTTTTCTGTTTCACACACATTGATTACTGCTCTTATTACTGCAAAAGTATTAAAATTACTTGTTTCTGTGAGTCATAGGACAACATTGTCCTTGAGCCCAGGGACCTTAGCATATTCATTTTTCATTCTTAGTACTTATTGGTCATAGCTCTTAGTAAGTGCCCAATAAATGATGCTGAAATTAAATTAAAATTGATCACTCAACTCCTTGCTGTTACCCCTGCCAATGTAAAGATTGTCACAGCAAAGTAATGTACTCAGACCAAAAATGCCTGATTTCAGTCCCAGCTCTTTGCCAGCTGTGTGACCTTGGGCAAGTCACTAAACCATTTTGTCCTTCACTTTGTCATCTGCAAAAAGGGGACGTTAATGCTGCCCAACTCTAGGGCTATTCTTAAATCTTAATCTGTAATTTATATCAGTTTCTGCACCTATACTATCTATTTTAATTCTATAGAGTGTCTTTCTCATGCCTTTCCAGGGAGAGAACAATCAAATGTTGTAATATACAAAGAGAAAACCTCTACCCTTCTAAATTCTATGAAATTTCAGAGCAGAGATGAGGGTCAGTCGTGTCAATAGGGAGTTACCTAAGCAAATATGAGAGTATAATTTGCATGGAGTAATGGCTATAACCTGCCCAATCAAAACTTGACTGGAAAGTGATCTGCTTTCCCACATTTTAAACATTGTTATACAGCTTTCATGAAGAAGTCTGCAAATGTCAGCAAAAAAGCACTCTAGGGTATATTTTTACCTTTTATTTTTTATTTTATTTTATTTTTTTTTTGGCCACGCCGCACAGCTTTCTCCAACCAGGGATTGAATGGGGACCCAGCAGTGAAAGCAGAGTCCTAACCATTGGACTGCCAGGGCTTTCCCCAGGGCATATTTTTAACTTGGACTACTTTACAAGTTGCTTTAAAATATGTTATCTTATTCAATTCTCATGGGAACTCTGTATAGAAAACTGATCTAGTTTTACAGGTCAGCTGAGTGATGGAGCAAATAAATAACAATCGACATAGCTTATGTAAAGTGTCAAATGCATGTTTCTAATAATAAAGATGGGTTTCAGAGAGTGGAATTATTTCTTGAAAATCTGAGTCGGGGGTAAAGTTATGGTAAAGCATATAGAGCTTCAGGTGAGCCTTGGAAGGTAAGATTTACCTAAGTGTGAAGAAGGAGAACGGGCAGACTTTGGAATGCACTGGGTATGCTTGGGGTGATGAGCTCACCATGAGGCAGCAGTGGAGGCTCAGGCTGGTCCTGGGAGCCAAGCCTGGTACTTTGAGCCAGAGTGGAGTCTGGAATGCCATGCTAACCCATGCATGCTTGCTTCCTGCATTTGAAGTGTAACTATCCTCATCCCTGGGGAACCTACTCCATGAATTACAAGAATGATAGCCAAAGAAAGTCCAGACACCCCCAGGGACCTACAGCCAGACGCTAACACTCCACACCCCCAATCAAAATAAAGCTTCGCTCAATTGCTTCGTTTGACAAAGGATAACCAACCCTAGCATTATTCCAGAGCTGTGAAAATAGTCATTCAGCCACTGAAAAGTTACCAAACGTTCCTGCCAGAATTGTACTGGCTATTGGATATGGTCTTAATAACAGTATTGTACTTTGTTCATTTGATTTTTAGATATGTTGTTGCAAATTTACCCATTCAATCAATTTCTATTTTCCTCTGCTGCCAGTCCAACCCCTGCGTGTAGGACAGGGAGAAAACTAAAAAGAACTATATCATAACCACAGAAGGTAATCACATACCTTCCTGCTCTAAGTGTAGCTTTTTCAATTTTGATAGAAATTATACAGAAATATTGTAGAGTCTTCCTTAAAAGTATCACAAATAGGATGTATTCTCATCCTCTGCAAGTGGTGTGTTTGTGACTGTGTGTGGGTATGGATAGCATAAGGGGTCAGATGGGAGTGATTTAAATGCTCTGTTAAGATTTCATGTAGTCCCGTGAGGCTCAGATAACATATTTCTTTTGCCATGCAAAAGTACTGGAATTATTAGGCATGACAGCAGTCTTAGTACTGACGATTCTGTATAGATAAATTAGTTTTTACCTTTCAGAGAAAGCCCAGTATTTTTCACTTAGTATTCTTAGGTGTACACACACACCTCTTACTACCTTCAATCTTTCCTCCCAAATGTCCCTTCATATGAGAAAAAAAGATAAAAAGTAAAATTGAAATTTTTACTAAAACTTGCCTTTTGTTTGCCATTTTAGATTTTTTAAGCACACAAGTGCCATTTTTAATCCATTCTCAAAGTAATCTTGTGAGAAAAATTATGCACTAGTTATTGATGAAAAATGAGGTGCTTAGATCTTTTGCTTTATTTTGTCCCAAACTTTCAGAAACAACAACTACAAAAAGGTTGTTTATATTAACAATAAAAAATGGCAATGAGAAATGCATAAATTATATCAGCAAATTATCATCTAAGAATAAGTTGAACACCTTAAGAATCTCAATACTGCTCTTTCTCATATGCAGAATATCATGTAGCATCTCACTGACACCCCCTCGGGCATAGTACATTCTTTCCCAAAGCTGACCCTCCCCTCCCTCACCTGTCGGAGAGGCTGTGTCCTTGACCTCTCAGCAACTTTTGATATTGTTACCTGGAGGGCCCTTGACCTCCCTGCTTCCCTAGCTTCTGTTATACCTTGGAACTTCTTTTACCCCTCTGAATTCTTCTCCGTGGGCTCATGTCCCCTAAGTGTGGGCACTGTCCATGGTCTCTTCCTTTAAGTCTGCTTTCAGGGACGCATCTCACTCACTCTCAAAGCTTCATCCCTCCATAAAGATCCATATCTATATCTAAAACTGCATCTACCTCCCTTTCAAATTCTAACCCCTCTTTCTTGATTCTTGTCGCTGCCCCTGGCTGTAAGTCTCGCTGGCACCTTTAACTTGTTCCCTTTCCATCTCCTCCTCCTCCCCCACTTCTGGAATATGTAAGTCTCCATAAGATCACAAACTGCACGAGGGCAACCCTTGTGGTCGTGGTCATTGTTACTTAAATTCAGATATCCTCAGCACTGAGAACAAGGCCTGCTGCATAGGTGACATCTGGTAAACCTGAATAAATGAATGAATGAATGAATATCACCCAACTTCTGCTCCCTACAAACCAGCCTAACTCTCCTCTACATCCTGTTAGTCACCTGTGCATAAAGCCAGGGTGATTATATTATTTATCATCCGAACTGGGACATTTTCACGGTGGAAGTAGACACTATTAATAATTATGCTGGGATGACAGGCGTAAATTTGGAATGTCTTGGGGACCCTGTGCCCGGTTGTATGCTTACTGTAATCATTGGCATTTTAATACTTTTCCTCCTCATATATTCCTCCACATGTCAGCCACCAAGACACACATCTGCCTTTGCACTACCCCCTCACCGTGTCTTCCCCCTGGCACCTTCACTCCCACTTGCCTGTTTCAGGCTTCACCACATCTAGCCTGGTTACTACTCATAGCCTCTTAGTAGCCTGTTACTACGAATAGGTCTCACTGACCCCTAACCAGTCTCCTGAATGTCTGCCTTTGCCCATTCTATTCCCACTACACATGGCTGACAGATTATTCTTCCTAAGAAACAGCTCCAATAATAGGATTTCCCTACCCAGAAGAGTTCCATTGGTTCTCCGTTAACTCTGTAGTAAGTACAGACTTTTAGTTTTCAAAGTCCTCAACTTTGGACTGACCTATACTTGTAGGCATGTATACTCGAGACCTGAGTCTCTCACAGTCAGCATTAGCATCACCCTGGAGCGTGTTAGAGATGAAGAGTTTTGCATCCTACCATTAGACCTATAGCATCAGAATCTCCATGTTGGCAAGATTCCCCAGTGATCTATATACACATTAAAGTTTGAGAAGCACTGTTCTGCACTTTAATCTAACTGGGAGGAATCACAGTTTTGAAACCACACCACAAGATTTTGGCTTCCATGCTTAGTTTATACTGGTTCCTTTTTGTAACTTCCTGTTCCTCCCTTCTCTACTCAACAAAATTGTATTAATCTTCCAAAGGTAAACCCCGACCGCTATAGACTCCATAAAACCTTTCCTGAAACAACTGTTATCTTTGCTTTCTTTGAACACCATGGTATTTAATTTCTACTGTCTTATTATTTCATATACATTATATTATAGATATTCAGGTAATAATTTTATATACACATTCATTTTGTCACTATATCGTAAGCTCAGTATGGGCACAAACCTTTCTTTTCTTTTTTTTTTTCTTTATTGTGGTAAAATATTCACACAAGGACCTACTGTATAGCACAGGGAACTATATTCAATATCTTGTAATAACCTGTAATGGAAAAGAATACAAATATGTGTATATATGTATAACTGAATCACTTTGCTGTACACCTGAAACTAACACAAAATTGTAAATTAATTATACTTCAATAAAAAAATTCATAACGTAAAATTTACAATTTTAACCATTTTTAGGTGTACAGTTCTATGGCATTTAAGTACATTCACAGTGTTGTGCAACCACCACCACCATCTGTTTCTAGAAGTTTTTTACAGTCCCAAACTGAAACTCACCCTTAAACGTTAACTTCTCAGTCCCTTCTCCCCCAAAACACTGGCAACCACCTCTCTACTTTATGTCTCTGAATTTGACTACTTTAAGTGCCTCATATAAGTGGAATCATGCAATATTTGTCCTTTTGTGTATGGCTTATTTCACTCAGCATAATTTCTTCAAGGTTTATCTGTGTTGTAGCATGTGCCAGAATTTCCCTTATTTTAAGGTTGGATAATATCCCATTGTATGTAAGACTACATTTTATCTATTCATTCGATGTTGGATACTTGAGCTGCTTCCACCTTTTGTTATTGTGTATAATGCTGCCATGAACGTGGGAATGCAAATATCAGCTCAAGTCCCCTGCATTTAATTCTTTAGAGCATATACCCAGAAGTGAAATTGCTATGGTAATTCTTTTCCTAATTTTAATTTTTTGAGGAAGTTTTTATTCTGTTTTCCATAGCAGCCATACCATTTTATATTCCTACCAGCACTGCACAAGGATTCCGGGTTCTCCATATCCTTGCCAGCACCGGTTATTTTCTGGGCTTTGTTTCTAATAACATACATTCTAATGGAATGTTATCAAATTGTGGTTTCAATATGCATTTCCCTAATGATTAGTGAGTTGAACATCTTTTCAGGTGCTTATTCACAATTGGTATATATATTTTTTGGAGAAATGTCTATTCAAGTCCTTTGCCCATTTTTTTAATCAAAATATTTGTTATTGTTGAGTTGTAAGAATTCTTTATATATTCTGGATATCAACCTTTTATCAGATATATGATTTGCAAATATTTTTCTTATTCCATAGGTTGTCTTTTCACTCTGTTGATAGCATCCTTTGATGCAGGAAGTATTTTATTATCCCTACTACAGTGTCTTCAAAGGGTGTCTCATAACTATTCATATTTTTAATTTAATTTAACTCATAAATGATGCTTAATTAATGATATATCACTATCCTTAAATTTATGATAAAATCTAACTAAATATAAATTAACTTTGCTTTAAAATTATTTGGAACAAATCCAATGAGATTGAGGAACTTCAAATATAATTGTCAAGTTGAACTTGAACTCTACTAGAGTATATGAAGGAAGCTTCAAAACGTATACTGAAAATTCCCCATCATTGTCCTTAAATTTAGAATTTTGACACTTCCATAGGGAGGCTTTGAAAATTAATTGCTGTCATACAACAAGAAAGAAATGAGAAATTATTTGTGAGACAATCAGATGAAAGTGTAAATTCCTGTCTTTGGCTAGGGGCTGTCCCATGATCAAAGACACTGGGAACTAGAAAGTTACTCTGAAAAAATGAATTTTCAGGGAAGTAAGGATGTTTGTCAGATGCATCACTGATATGGCAAGCTGGTGAATATTTGTAGGAATGTAAAGAAAAAAGAGATGATAGATTCTTCATTATTTCTGAACTGTATTACTTGGCTGATTTATAAGCCAAGAAATAATATAAGTTATTATTTACTAACAATAACTCTATTAATAATTCCAGTTCTTTTACTTACTCACATTCTGGTCTTTCTGATTTGTGATTCATTTTCAGTTCAAGAACTTTCTGCCACAAATTATCTTGAGGCTATAGAGTCACGTTTGTTGTGTACTGGTGTTATCGAGTGCCCTCTGTAGAACAGCTTAATGGAAATTCTGATTGTTCTGGTTGGTACAAATTTGAAAGGATTACATAAAACTCCTTTGACAAACTAGCACAGCATCGCAACAAAGGGTTACTTGATTTTTTACAATAAAAGGTCAGACAAGAGAAAGTCATTTAGAAGGCATAAGGGATTGCCTTCCTGGGGTCATTTTTATTCTGAATTATGAGACAGCTTCAAAGGCATGAGTCAAGCACTTACTATTCCTGGTGCAAAACATTAGGACTGAGTAACTATAGTTCCATGACAACAGGATTAACATGAAAAAGAACTAATAATGATCCATTCATGCACATATGTAGGTGTCTTTAAAGAGTAGTGTGGGTCATACTTAGCCTTTCATTATAACTCTATTTACTAAACCCCTGACTTTATGATAAACGATCCATTTGGGAAGAACTTTTCCTGCCCTTACAGGTATATAAGGTTACATAATTTCCCCTAACTGTTTACATTTAATGCTTAACCCTACCCCCACTACTGTAGTCTTGTTCACTAACCTGCGTTTTTAAGTAATTTATCTGATTGTTTACGTTGAAAGGAAGAGAGGGTTGAAGCAGGGAATCTGGACTTTCCCTGTTCTAATTGGTTGTGTCTTAAGTCTCAAATGTGACAGGTGTTCCTGAGACAAGATCTATTGTTTTAAGTCTCTATCTGAGCCTTAGTTGGAATTCAAACAGAAATAAACTTTGTGACTACTTTTCCCAGTTTCATTTCTGGAATAAAAGCAATATATATAAAACCCTTAAATTGCAAAGGAGGAGTTCATGTGTTTGAGATCAAACATTTACCTGAAATTGTGTAATTTTAGAAGAGAGATCTCAGAGGGGATCTGTTCTGTTTCTCTCACTTTACACGTGAGGAAGCAACTGAGAATTGGTGAGTTTAAGGGACTGATGTAACATTACGTAGCTCCTAATGGCAGTGCCAGGATAAGACTCACGGCCTGGCAGCATCTCAGTTAAGTGTCCTTCTCACTATTTCATGTGGCCTTCCTTCAGTTCATCCTTTTGATAACCACTATATTCCTTAATTCACTAAGCAAACTATGCTTAGTGTTGGAATCTACATGTTGTTCCATTATAAATACTGAAATTTTCCTATCCTAACCTTCCTATTGAAAGAAGAATGCTAAAATAGCAAATTTTTTTGACAAGGTAAAGAAATGCTGTGTAGTATGACATCCTTAATGACACTGGTCTGGAATACACAATGGTTGCTGTCTACCTACACAGACTCAAGGAGGGTATGCTTCCTTAATAGTTTTTCAAAGAGGACATAGTGTTTCACAGATGTTTAAACAAACTATATACAGAAAGAAAAAAAACAGAGCTGACCTTTTCTATAGTATGATTTCAGATGCCAGTGAAAGTGAAGCTAGATAAGACTTATCTTTACAAAATTTCTCTTTGCTCTGATGGTAGACGCATTGACATTGAAAAAACAGAGAACTGACAGAAAATGAAATTCTTTCTCCTATTGAGGAAGAGCCACTGTGTGAGTTCCGTTAGCACATCTTATACTGATTCGTTTAGAGATGGCGTGAATTGATCCTAAACCTTGTGACAGATTTTTAAAGTAAATTACTTCTTAATATTCTTAATAATTTCTTAGTGCTCTTGAATAATTTTGTTCTGCACATGAATGCTACACAAAACCCCAAGAAATCTATTAAATTATAACTAAACACTAAAATAAATCCTAAGACATTAAAAAAAATGCTACAAGCTGGTTTTCACTGTATATTCATTTCTTGTTGCTGAAACAAATTGTAGTGTGAAAAACTTTGTTTCCTACTGTCCAAATCCAGCCAAGAATGAGAAAGGTATGGTGAATTGAAATTCAACTAAAGTGGTATTAGCAGATTTTTGCTGCATATTAATTTCTTGCTGTCCTTCTGAAACTAATTGTGTTATGCAAACCATTGTTACCTATTCCCCAAACCCAACAAAGAATGAGAAAGTGGGAAACTCAGCAAAAGTGACCTCTAATATACTAAAATTTATTTCCTCTTCTAGGAGAGTCAAAGTGCTAAGTATAATTATTTGCAATTGATTAATTTGAAAGAGCTCATTGTAATCGACAATTATACATTCCAGGCCTTGTTCTAAATGCTTTATAAATATGACTTCATTTAATCTTTACAACAGTCCTCTGAGGTAGAGAAATCATTACCCCCATTTTACAGATGAGAAAGCAGAGACACAGAGGAGCTATAACTAGTTCTAGCAAGTGGCTGAGCTAGATTGGAAAACATACAGGCCGTTATCTTGGATAAAGGCCATGAACTGTATGATTATGCACTTTATCCTGTAACTTATATCCATTTCTAGTAATCTGAGCTATCATGACAATTCATCTTTTGAATATAAAATCAAAAGTATCTGGAGAAATTAAAAGATGCTGAATCTATTGATATTTCTTGAATTACTGAATATTTACTGTTTTTATTTTTTATATTACATATTTTTTACTTTACTAAGTTTATATTTTATATATTATGTTATTTTATTTTATATTAATTATTATATTATTATAAAATATTGTTTTATGTTACCAAATATATTGGTAAATATTTACCAAGCCCAGTGGCTCTCTATTCCATTAATGATAAATGATTCCCAAAACAAAGGAGATTTTTCTTCCAGCTACCTTCAAAATAAACTTCACCTAATAAATTATGTATGTCTACATCTATGAACATAGACACACATTTTTTAAACAAAGAGAAAGTAAGCTTTCACATACTTCTTTGTTTACAAGCCTAAAACAAATGGTAGTTGATCAGAAAATAAATATGAACCTGGTAAAGATGATCTCAAGCTGATTTTTTGCCTTGAACCACTAGACTGTTTCCAGACCATTAACTTTGCTCAGGACAAATAACTAAGTATATGCTGGAAAAGTTTCTTGATTTACATGCAAGCTTTTTTGGAGTGGGCATTTCATATATACATATATATATATATAATATATATATATATTTTTTAAATTTGGTAGCTAACATAAAGTGTACTGAACTGGAATAAAGACTAACTTTTTGGGGTATTTGAAAAGTTTGCTCAAGAGGTAGGTAGGATTTCATCTGTGTCAGCACAAAAAGACAACCGCAGAGACACCTGCTAAATGTCTCGATGCTTTGAGAAGCGGAGACTCACAAGTGGGAGAAAGTGCTTCTGAAGTGGTGTCTGGGTTGCCTGAAGAGGCTAAACAGAAATATGAATATTATCCCATTTCTAGTGTTGCCAGATAAAATACAGAACAATACAAATACAGATATTGCATGGTACATACTTCGAGTAAAAATTATTTGCTCTTTATCTGAAATACAAACTTAACTGGTTACCCTGCACTTTTTTTTTTAATACATATTTATTTATTTATTTATTTAGCTTGCACTGGGTCTTAGCTGTGGCACGCAGGATCTTCGTTGCGGCATGTGGGATCTTTAGCTGGTCATTCGAGATCTTTAGCTGTGGCATGTGGAATCTAGTTCCCTGACCAGGGATCAAACTTGGGCCCCCTGCATTGGGAGTGCGAAGTCTTAGCCGCTGGACCGCCAGGGAAGTCCCCACCCTGCACTTTTATTTGCTAAATCTGGCAGCCTTACTCACTTCCCAAACCTGTACCTGGTAGTCCCAAGGTCTTGGTCAGAGATTTCAGTAAGGGATGTTTGTGGTGATGGGAAGGTTCAGATTGTGATGGGATCACCAACAGGAGTATTGGGAAGACTTCCCAGAAGTCCTTCTAGTTGGAAGCTAGAAACTCCTGCCCCTCGAAGCCCATGGAAAACACTCTGAGTGTTGGGCTGACTCCTCGTGCCTCTGGCTGAGCCAGAATCTTCTGTCTCTGGTTTTGGTCAGCTGCCTTCATGTCCACAGCCACCACCTTATTTCTGTCCAGGACAGAAGCTCATTCTCATTCTCCAGGCCCTCCTAGTCCACACTCTTGTTTAAGACCCTCCATGGCACAAGGTCTTTTGCACTTAATGTTGCTCTTTCCAGAGCCAAGCACATAGCCCAGGACGTACTAGAGGGCTAATAAATGTTTACTAAACTTGAGGTTTTCAAAGGTTTTTGTTATTGTTTTCCTGCTAATAATGGTAAGCAGGAAACAGAGATAAAACTGTTCCCTCGTAAACTCTATTTCTCTTCATGTTCAAAGCCCATAATATGGAAAGACAGTTGCACCGTGTGCCCCGCCTGGAGGTCTGGTATACAGGATGTACTCAGCAAGTATTTGTTGAGTAACTGAATGAATGCTAATTATAATATTTGAATACAAAGAGGGCATTAGATTTGTCTACACTTTTTACAAATACCACTTAATTGAAAGAGCTTTTCTGTATTACAGGAGCTAGGCCAGGATGGG
This sequence comes from Hippopotamus amphibius kiboko, assembly GCF_030028045.1. Classification (NCBI taxonomy): domain Eukaryota; kingdom Metazoa; phylum Chordata; class Mammalia; order Artiodactyla; family Hippopotamidae; genus Hippopotamus; species Hippopotamus amphibius. The sequence continues at coordinate 70,831,952 of NC_080199.1, forward strand.
AGATGGGGACTGGTTAGATGTTACTCGCCTCAGACAATTTGAGGGGAAGAGTTGGTGGAGGGGGTGCCTTCAGGAAGTGGGGAAAGAGATTACTCATAGGGTTTACTCCCCTAAGATAAGAAGTGTTTGCAGTCTAGGGGTAGGCTGGAGACATAAGCAGTACCAAACAGCAGCAATTGAAGGAGGAAGGGGAAGGAAATCACAAGTCCTGTTATCACAAAGGGGAGGAGAATTTTTACAGCTACTGGGCCCTTTAGGCACTTTTCCCAAATGGTCATACATCTGAAAATGACAGATCTGTATAGATATGCATTAGTTAGGAACTACCCACAGTGACAGAGATTACTAAATTCTTAAGCTCACATAGCACAACAGACCTTTTTTTTTCTTTAATTAATTAATTTATTGGCTGTGTTGGGTCTTGGTTGCTGCACGCGGGCTTGCTCTAGTTGTGGTGAATGGAGGCTACTCTTTGTTGCAGTGCGTGGGCTCCTCATTGCCGTGGCTTCTCTTGTTGAAGAGCATGGGCTCTAGATGTGTGGGCTTCAGTAGTTGTGGCACATGGGCTCAATAGTTGTGGCTCACAGGCTCTAAAGCACAGGCTCAATAGTTGTGGTGCACGCACGGGCTTAGTTGCTCCGCGGCATGTGGGATCATTCTGTAGCAGGGATTGAACTCATGTCCCCTGCATTGGCAGGTGGATTCTTAACCACTGCACCACCTAGGAAGCCCCAAACTTTCTTAAATGTAGTTCAATTTGAAATATTTATCACATTCCACTAAAATGTTTAATATTGGCAGGAAAAAAATACTGTGAGTTACAATTGACTTTTTCACCAGAACAGGTCTAATAGATTTCCATTACACAATAAGGTAAAAGCATATTAGGTACATGGCTAGCTGCCATTTTACCTTGGGATACTTTTCCCACCAAGACGAAAGCAGAAATAGAACAGGATAAAGTAAATTAGTAAACTTAAGAATACAGCACTCAAGATTTTAGCAAATGGACATTAAACCATAAAGAATGGTTTTTAATATTTGAAGCAAGATTTATTGTTGCTTTTACTAGTTAAAACCATTTTTCCTTTTTTAAAAAAGAGTTATTAGGAAGTAATAATTGTAAACTTTTTTTTTTTTGTCTATTGCAGCTAATCAGATCACAGCTATCTTAGACTGAATTTAATTCAAGCCAGCTTGTATGTGGCATTGATTAGCTGTTTAAGGCAGAGAACTGTCTTCAGGTTTCAAAACTCAGCTTGAAGTTGTTACCCATATATTTGCTTTATTAGAAATAAATTAAAAGAAGATCCAGAAACAGCTGGAAACATTCTTTTTTAGGTCTAACATTCATTTTTTAATAGAAAAAATGATAAAAATTTGTCATTTGGACTATGATATAGTGCATCTCTGACCTAATGAAAATTCTGCATTTCCCTTTTTCTTGATATATTTATCTGCACAGTGACAGAAGGGTGATGAGTGTTCATGCTATTAATGCTGTCATTAATCATTTAGCTATATATTTATTTTAATGTATTTTTAAAGCAAACTTGGACTACTAGATACCTCTACAGTATTCTTTTATGGGACATGGATAACTCCTGTCATAACTGCTGAAGATCCCTTATAACAAAAAAAGTTTAGCTTGTATCTAAAAGGTTTGCTTTCATAGTAGTTCATCTTTGAACCCCCAGCAATAAGCTCCTTTCACTAAATGTTGATACCGTATCTGGCCTATCAAATGAAATCAGTGCTTAATGCTTATGAAAGGCATAGAACAGTGCAAATGTGCTGTTTTATAAGGCATTAATCCAGAGAGCCAATAATATGTACAGTGAATTTTATCTTGACAGGTAAATCAACGCATTGCTGAGTGAAATAGCCAGACAATACTATCCTTGTTGTTGAACTGCAGGTGTTTAAAAAGCTAAGCGAACTAAGGAAACACCTAACAGCGTCATGTGGCAGGAATGAATGGTGGTGAAGAAAGGGAAGCTCGGTTAGCTGGTTAGGCAGGTGCTTAGGAAATTTAAAGGAGAAAATAGAAATCTAAAATCAAAAGCAGGTGCCTGGTTAGGTTTTTATGGCCTTACAGAAATAATAAGAGAACTAAGGTTAGAAATGCAAACATTAAAATAGTTATTTCCAAGAAATCTTGTTTTGGAAGAATGAAATATAAGTTTTGAAAATAACCCTGCTCTGAGATTTCATTGTGCCCAGATTAATTATAGGGAAATCCTGTAAATCTGAGAACAAACATATTTATCAGCCTCAGAAGTACTTATTAAATCTCTCCAGTATCTGTGGCAGGGTTCTATCCTTTATCCTGTTTTTCTTAAGATTACTATGGTATAATCTTGGGAAATACTATTTGCAAGCATTTTAAACAATCATAGCCAAGGAACGTATACATATAGAGTACATTTGCTTACTAAACAAGTTTACACTATTCTGGGTCTATGGTGCTGTGGGGGAAAATGTCATAGAACCCAATGATGGAAGCCTCCAACAAATAGTATTAAGAAAACACTTGCTTAAAATAAAAAAACCGATGGATGAATTTTATGGTATGTGATTACTATCTTAATGAAGATGTTATTTAAGAGCATGAAGGTGACTAAAAGAAAATAAAGCTACTAAAGAAAAATAACAGAAAGGATTTACGAGCAGGAATAATTAATGTCTCAAGTGAAAATTATTATGTTTAATAGTTATACCAAGAAAAGTATAATAAGTAGAGAGTAGATAGAGCAAAAGGTTTTCGTGGTCAGACACCTGACCTGCAGTGAATTATAGTTCATAAGTGAGGGTTCCAGAGAACATAATTTATTCTTAAGATATTGAAAGCTGAGGGATAGCATTTTGCACTGATACTTAGTTCTTCTGTGATTCATCTCTACAAAACCCCTTTGATGAAATACATGACATTTCATCTGCAAGAAAATCTTGCGGTTACTTTGGGTTGTCACCATGTAAGGGTCAGGTTGGGGGGAGTCCCCAGCCTTGCGACTCTGCCTTAACTTCCCTGGCAGGGCTTCTGTCTCCAGCCCCAGCTCCTGTCGTCCAGCATACAGAGCTGTTCTTTTTTATTATTATTATTTATTTATTTATTGGCTGCATTGGGTCTTTGTTGCTGTGCATGGGCTTTCTCTAGTTGCGGCGAACAGGGGCTACTCTTCATTGTGGCGTGTGGGCTTCTCATTGTGGTGGCTTCTCTTGTTGCAGAGCACAGCCTCCAGGCGCACGGGCTTCAGTAGTTGTGGCACACAGGCTCAATAGTTGTGACTCACAGGCTTTAGAGTGCAGCTTCAATAGTTATGGTGCAGGGGCTTAGTTGCTCCGTGGCATGTGGGATCTTCCTGGAGCAGGGATTGAACCCATGTCCCCTGCATGGGCAGGTGGATTCCTAACCACTGCACCACCTACGAAGTCCCCGGAGCCGTTCTAATGCACAGTTTCACCCAGTCACAGTGGAAGAAGTGCTGGACCCAGGGCACCAACCGTGTATGGTTGACATGGGTAATAAGCATAGTTTTATATTGCTGTGTCCCTTGCCCAGCTTGAAGGCTCTGAACGGTCCTTTCCAGCACCTCCGCTTCCTGATTCCTGTTACTCTCTAGATTTCTCTAATAGAATCTCTTAAGGATATGGACTTTCATTTGCTCCCACATCCCAGTTCCTCTTCTATTCCTTTCAGTCTCCCACTTCTCACTCTCCAAGGAATCGGGGCCCTTTCCTACTTGAGGCTCATTTGAGCCTAAATCAGTTTGTTTTGTGATCACCTCACTCTAACATGGAAGTTGACCCACTGGTTCTTACTCTAGAGTTTACCTCTTGCAGTTGCTTCTCTCCAGATGACATTCCAGCAGCTTCTCTTCCTGCCCCACCACTTTGGTATGTTGTTTTGGAGCCCCTTTTGTTTCTTCTGATTTCACTTAACTTCTGTCCTTCTGCTGTTATCCACACCCTATAGTTATTCTCCTTTCTTTTTCTTAAGCATTATCCTATTCTCCTTAAAAACCACACAAACTTTATCCACCAAAGTTATATTTTTCCCCAAGATGGGACATTATTTTTTGTTTTTTAATACTACATTCCTATCCGGAGAGTCACATGTTTATCTTGCATATTAAATTCACAGAACACTCCTATATGTTAAGGATAACCCAGTTCATTTCTATTTATGATACTAATGACTGCGTTTAAATTTTAGCACAGAAAACTTAGACTCCAACCCTAGTTTGGGTGGAGGAAGGGCATTAAATTATGACAAGATTAGTTTTCTCAAGTGTGAAATGCAGATTTGGGGGGGAAAAGCCCAAGTAATTAATCAGCTTGATTAAATGTTCTAAAAAAGCTGATAAAAACCACCCATAATGTACTACTATTATTAACTTTCCTGTCGTTCTTGGTTCTTTTAACAGTTGTGACTTGCTTGGCACCTATGTGTTTGTGTGCGTATTAATCAATTTCTGTCTTTTTAATGGATTGATGCTAAATATTTCAACATTTGGGTGGATAACACATGGGCACACCGAGCTTCCCTAGCACACTTTATAACCTCAATTTCCAATTTGTATTCATTCAAGAAATATATATTGAGCACTTACCATGATGGACACTACATTCCACTGGGGATACAGATATTAAAACTTACTTCCTACCCTCAAGGGGCTCACAATCCAATGAGGGCATGAAACTATTACTCCATGGAGTTTAGGTATGTCTATAAAGAGGAAGAGCCAGTGGGTCCAGGCAGGAGGAAGTAGTGCAAAGGCCCTGAGGCCAAAGAGTGTGTGCATTCAAGGAGCTGCCAGTTTCCCTATTTTCTCTGTGAAACACCAGGCAAGTGTTTATGTGAAGGTGAGAAGGAAGAAAGTGTGCATGGCTTATGAGGGGTACCTGGAAGAGGCAAATTCATAGATACAGAAAGTAGAATAGAGGTCACCAAGGGCTGGAGGCAGGAGGCAAAGAAAAGTTATTGTTTATGAGCACAGTGTTTTTATTGGGGATGAAGAAAAAGTATTATACAGATAGTCGTGATACTTTTACAACACTGTGAATGTATTTAATGTCACTGAATTGTAAACTTACAAAGAGTTAAATGATAAACATTATATTATGTATATTTTGCCACAGTAAAACAAAAAAAATTTGTTAAGTGTGCCTGGGCCTTGAGGAGAGTGGTGACATTCTGAGACAGCCACTGCAGAGAACAGGAACAAGACCCAGCTAGAGACACGGTGAAAATTTTGCTGATGACTCTCACACCATCAGCATCCTGTCACCTGTTGGGCAGTCCTGGGATTTCATTGACAGCCTGTGGTGGCCTGGATTTAAGAGTAGATATAGGGGTTTTGCTAGACAGGCGTGAAATAACTAGGAACTGAAATAGCTCTGTGTGTGTGTAATGAGAATGTGGTTGAAAGCTGGCTTATGGCGCTAAACCCAAGACTTGGAAGGGAGTGAAGCAAAGGAGAGGGGCTGATTAAGTAAAGGAAAAACAAAAGCAAAGATTATGAGACCAGATGAGGAATACTGGAAGGACACAAGAAGGTTCTAGAAGCTGCGATAAAGGTTCCAGAATTTGGAAGCACAGCAGTGTGGATGGTGTGACTCAGTCCAGGGTGTATCCATGGGGGTAGGTGGGTGAAGCTGGAGACAAAAGTCCCTGCAGTTGTGAGTTGAAGGAACTAAGCTCTCCAGAAGAGAGTGGATAGCATCAGGTACATTTAGAATTTTCAGTTGTGGCGTGAGCTTTCTTGCAAATGATGTATTATTTATTCACTCAGCACTTGCATTCATTGAGGGCCTACTTTGTACCAGATACTGTTCTAAGCGCTGGGAAAAAACAAAAACAAAAAGACAATTCTCTTCTCTCCTGGAATTTCCAATTACAGTGAAGAAGCAAGTTGGGCAATAAACAAAACCAAAATATCCCATGGGCATGTGCTATGACGGTCCTGAGAAGCGTACGTGAAAAATATAGAAAAGAATTACAGTATTTGTAAAGTCAGTGAGATATTATAATATTATGCCTGAAGATTCTAGGCATTTACTAGTCTACATCAGGAAAATACTAAACATAGCCAAAGATATTGATTGGCAACATAGAAATTACAGCTAACACTAAATTTTGCATCCACAAAAGCATGGAGACCAATGATATTTTAGTTAACAGAACAAAACCCCCAAAGTCATGAAAACTGTTAGCTTGGCAGGACTTCCCCTGGTGGCACAGTAGTTAAGAATCTGCCTGCCAATGCAGGGGACATGGGTTCAATCCCTGGTCCTGGGAGATCCCACATGCTGTGGAGCAACTAAGCCCATGTGCCACAACTACTGAGCCCGCATGCTACAATTACAGAAGCCTGCTAACCTAGAGCCCATGCTTCACAACAAGAGAAGCCACCACAAAGAGAAACCTGTGCACCACAACTAAGAGTAGCCCCCCACTTGCCTCAAGTAGAGAAAATAGCCCGTGTGCAGCAACGAAGATCCAAAGCAGCCAAAAATAAATTTTTTTTAAAAAAGTAAATACAAACAGATAAAATTAATTAAAAGAAAAAAAAAAGAAGTTTGGCATATTTAGAGCATGGCAATGGGGCACTAAGATACACGCAGTGGAACAAGCACAGATTGGTGACTGTGAGCTCAGGAGCCAGTGTGAAAAGCCAGCTTCTCCAGAACTTTCGGCAACATTTTTTATGAGGAGATAAATAATATGAGGTTTCATTTCAGAATCTCCAACAAGAAAACCCTGAAATGTAGCCTGAAGGGAGCATGGGAGGGAGGGTTGCTACATCACATCTCTCTTGGGGAGAGAACCTGCAGGAAAAGAGTCCCAGTGAGCTCTTCACCCTCCTGTCGTGCAGCGAAGGGCGGTGGGTCACAGCAAGGAAGGCAATTTCCTACAGTAAAGCCGAAAAACATGAAAGAATGGACAGTGACCATAGGCTCCTGGCAAAGGACGGCTGGCTTGGGACAGTTAGAAATTGGATTTTTTTCTAAAGCAAAGTCTTCTTACAGCAAAACACTCAACAGTGGACAGTAGAATGTGCTTCTCCATTCTTAGGCATAAGGGGTGATGGTATGGATGAGTGAACATGGGAAGAGGAGTAGAAGAGTTAAAGAACTGAAGAGAATTCAGAGGCACTGGCTTCATATGTATAGGTGGATGGGTGGTAGGGCCTGCTTATTACTTGTGGTTGGGGTGACAGCGGTGACAGGTCTTAATCATATAGTGTTGAGAGAAGGAGAAAGAAAAAAACATTTTTTTTTTCCATTTGCCAAAGTTGTTGACAGTATTTTTTGTAATTTCAGAAATCTGGAATGAAATGTCCAAAATTATGAAAGTTTGAAAATAAATTCTGGTATGTCTATCCAACAGAATTCTATATATTCATTAAAAATTATATTTCAAAAGACAACCATAAATTGGGAAAATGCTCACAATCTTACACTAAATGAGAAAAATTTCAAAATTTGGTATAAAAGTTATTCTAAGTTTGTTTTATTTTTAATATGTAAAGAAAACTGAAAAGGAAAATTTTCAACTGTTATCAGATCTTTCTTCCTGGTAATATTACAGGTGATTTTAATGTTTCTATTTATACTTTTCCATGTTTAAAAAGATATAACCATCAATATGTATTACTTAAAATTAATAAACTTTATGTAAATAGAGAGATAATGATGCCGCAAGCGTAATTAAGGTTTACATTTATACTAAGGAGCAGACTCGAGCAATAACCAGCCATCCAAAACTATAACGGAATATTCATTTAGTCAGTAAATGAGCCTTTATGTGCTGCTCACTGAAAAAGACACAAGGGATTCAGAAACAAAAGTACCAGTCCTGCTGGAGAAAGAGAAACTCAGGCCTAGCGAAGAGGATGAGAGGAAAGCAGACAGGTGCCCACAGTGCTCTGTGATAAGTTCTCCTCCAGAGATGGGCCCAAGGTGCTTGTAGGAACACAGGAGAGGAGGAACAGTCCAGCCACTGGGATTCGTGGAAGCCTGCCAGGAGGAGGTGATATCTGAGTTGCATCCTGAAGGATGAGTGAAGAAAAAAATCAGAAGAAAGCTGTTCAAGTAGAAGGAATGTATAAAGACAGAATTGAGTGAGAGCAGTAGCTTTCTAATGTGAAGCTCATTACGCTAAAATTCAGGGGAGGAAAGAAGAAAACCTGAACTAAACCAGTTGCTATGGGGATGGAGAGACAGAGAAAGGTTGAAGCAATATAAGAAATTTTGGAGTTCAGAATGTTTTCTAGATTCTCTCTTGGACACGAGATGGGTGGGTGGTAGCATCACTTGGCTAACATAGGTTTAGAGGGAAATATTTTAGAAATACCCATTAGCAAAGTAAATGATATGTAGCATCAGAGGAAAATCACTCATTTATTCTGCAAGTTTTTACTAAGCACGACTGTCAGGGGCTGATTTAGGTCCTGAGGACACGCTGGTGAATCAGACAGACGAGGCCTCGGTCTAACATTGCCCAAGTTTTGCCTTGGAGACAGACCACAAACAAACAAACAAGCAAATGTCCAGAAGTGATTAAGTGCTATAAAGAAAATTAAGCTGCATGCCATGAGAGGGAGTAAGGGGTTACTTGGATTAAGTGTCAGGGGCTCAGGACCGATTTGGGATAGGAGAGCAATGCCATAGTGATAATAATTGAACAGCCATATGGTGGCATTGACTGCATCTTTTCTTTGTGATTATTCCATTTAATCCACAATACAATCCCATAGGTAGGTGGTGCTGAGGGGCCAAAACTTGCCCAGAGTCCAACTCAATGCTGCCTGCAGCCATAATCTCAAAAAAATATGTACTTTCTGTCTGTATCAGGTTGGGCCTTGAGTGGTGAGGGCTGTACCCATGGGAAGGAATATAATCACCCAGGGACACTGAAGCATGAGGAAGAAGTGGGGGGTGGGGCCAAGAACTGAAACCCCAGGAATGGCGACATGGAGCCGGGGGAAGGGAAGCTCCAGCTTAGCCGCGCGGGGCACTGCACGAGATGGACGAGGCCGCAGGGGACATTGTAGCCTGGCAGCTACAAGGCAAGCAGTGTCTCATCATCCACACACCCTAGAAGGAACAAAAACTACTGGAAACATCCATTAGATGTAGCAACCAGTTGCTGGTGACCTTGCCAAGAGTGGTTTCAGTGAGCTGGTGAGGGAGCCTAGATTGCAGTGTTGACAAGAGAATACTTCTTTTCTAAGAGATACAGGGTAGAGGCAGTGTGCTTTGTTATGGTTGTTGTTGTTTTGGTTTGGGTTCCGTTTAAAGCGGTGTAAGACTAGAAGGTTGAGCCCATGGAAAGGGAGGGGTGGAGGGTGGAGGAGATAGAGGAAATAACTGACATAGCCAAGTCCTTGCAGGGACAAGAAAGGATGGTGAGCAGAGCATGCAGGTCAAGGGCCAGATCTTGGGTGGGAAGAGAGAGACCGCTTTCCTGTTTTGGGAGGGAAGGAAGCAAGAAGGTAATAGGGATAAGGAGCTGCCTGACTTCTTTTCCGTGAAGTAGGTGGTATTGTCATGTGCTCAAGGGGAAGACCCCAAGGGGGAGGGTCATCCTTAAGGTTCAGCTTTGAAATCGGGCTCCTAGAAAATGGGAGTGGGCGCTAAGGACCTGTATAAATGTCTCCAAGTAGCCCCGCTGAGTTGAGAGCCCTTGCATTTGTGGCCGTGGCATCTGCACAGCTGTAAGATTTCCTCCAGCAGGGCCAGCAGCTGGGCAGGCAGGGAGCTGGGCTGTGCTGTGTGACACCTGTTCTGGGGAGATCACTCCAGTCTTTCATCTGGCTTCTTTTGGACAGTCCTGAATTCATGGACCCTTCAACAGCCAGAGCTAAACAAATTTGCAAAGCTAGAATTTATCTTCAAATTAGTCATTTAAAGAAAACCCTTAATCCATGACATCTGAATATAAAATATGTATTAAAATAGAAAGTAGTAGGCATCCAGGATCTTTAGAGCTAAATGATCAGTGAAATAGCTGGAATGTTCCTTGTACTGTTCTATTCCCGTGCATATAGTGTTACAACTACTGCCTCCGTTTGATTCAATTAGAGATCCTTTTTTGAAAGTTAAATACACAGCTTCCCTGGGAATGTAATTGTAGAACGTTTTGTCATTATACTGTACAGCAGTCACTTTAAGATAACACAAATCTTGCTTCTTGCAGAGCATTTCCTTACCACTACATGCATACAAAACAGAGGATGTAATCAAAAGGGTATTTGACATGGGTCCAGAAAGCAATCTGGGTTAGTCTATGACTGGCTGCCATAGTTTCGAGTCCATTTCTGATCCATGACTTATTGCTTCATAACCGACAATTTCAAAGGTTTACCAGTATGGCTCCCAAAAGCTCAACCATTACTTTCTAGCTCCTTCTGAAGTGTTTCACTAGTGAACATTTTTGAATATTTAAAATAAGAGAATAAGATAATAAAGTTGGTTTTTCCATCATTTCTCCCCCCACTTTCCACCAACAATATGAACTAGTGGAGGGAATATTTACTAAAACTGTGGAATTCTAGAGGGAATATTTCCGGTAGCTGTTAATTTCCACTCCTTAAGTCAATAGCAATTTATATAATCGAGAAGATTGGATAATTTTCTTTAATTTTCAAACTTCACATGGAGTGCCCAAAATTGAAAAAAAAAAAAAAAAACTGGAAAAGAAAAACAGCTGACTAAACTCTAGTTCTTATTTAGCAGTCTGGTACAAAGGCAATTAAAAAGAAATGATATTCAAGCAATTTTACTGTTTAAATAATTCAGAAATTCTCTTTTGAAATAGTTCAGTTTCTTGAACCAAACTCAAGATGTATGACATTAATCACATCTCATATCGTTGAGGTACATCAAATGTTGTCGTCATCACTTTCTCTAAAGGTTCTCCAAGCTCCTTAGAAGCAAAACCTTGAGAATAGCAGGACACCCTGAGGCCTGAGCTAGTATTGTCCTCATCTTTTAAGTGAGGCTTTGGAGCCCAGGGAAATGACTTGTACACCACCTCCTCAGGTATTTCTTAAAGAACCAGTATATGCCACCCGCCCCCAGCCTTACCTGCAGGAACCAAATTTAATTTCTAATTATAAGCCTACTTCATGTCATTGGTTAAAATACCTTAAAATTCTTTTCACATTTCACTTCCTCATAATACCTACTTCTCTAACTGCATACAGATTTTAATGCTTTACCAGAATATGTAAATCTATTTTATGTAGGTTCCTCGCGGTATGGCCCTAACATTTGCAAGTTGTTTCCCTCATACTCAATGGCTATGCAATGAATAAATCATTTTTAATTTGATTGTAGATTGCAGCCAGATAACCATTTCATTGATAAAGCCATGGAAAGATTGATATAATACAAGTGCACCAGTATCTAACTCCAAAAGAAGGTCAGCCAAACTGAGGAGCCGATTTCAAGTGACTTGAATTCAGGAGGATGATGAGTTATTTCGGCCCTAGCTGTGGCATAGTTTAACATTTTTGTAATGGTTGTGATGGTGGCGCTTTCTAAGTGAAAAATGCAAAGTATCAAGAAATGGGAGGAATATGGTACAGCCCCCGGTCTCTGAGTGAAAATGAAAAGGGGGGTGGAAACTCCGTAGTCGTGATTGGGGGGCCCATCGGAACCAGGCTGTCAGAACCAGGCGCAGGAGGGAGGGAGGGAGGGAAAGCTCCCTGGGGGGAGGAGTGGGGCGCTAGGCAGTCCGGGAGGGACGGGGCAGGGAAGGACGGGCGGGGAGGGGAGCGGAGGAGCGCCGGGCTGCGGGGAGGGAGGGGAGGGAAAGTGGGAAAGGAGTGGAGGAGTTGACGGAGCGCAGAGGCTACCCGTGCGCGGCGCGCGCAGTGGCTGTGCATCCCGGCCCCCGCGCGGGACGGCGGAGGACCCATGTCGCGCCCCCGGCCGGCCCGGGCACCCCAGCGCGAGCCCCGCGCCTGGCGTCTCGAGGCGCCGGGAGTCTGAGCTGCGGGCCACGCGGGAGTGGCGGCGGCCAGCCCGCTGGTCGTTATGAGGACGGACCTAAAATGACCGGCAAGCGGAAACCTTTCCAGACGCAGCTCAGGCGGTCAATCAGCGAGCAGCTGCGGGACTCCACGGCCAGAGCCTGGGATCGGCTGTGGAAGAACGTCCGCGAGAGACGGCTGGCAGGTCGGTGCCCCCGAGACTCGGGACCGCGGGCGCCGTCGCCCGCCCCGGCCCACCGCCCCGCCACCGCTTCGGGCTCCCGGCACGGCTTTCCAGAGCCCGGGGCTGGGCGGAGGAGGCTGCTCGCACCACCCTTGCTGGGCCGGGCCGGGCCGGGCCTGAGCGCCCGCGCTCCCCGCTTTCGGCGCGAGGGGACCTGGTGGGTGTGGGCTCCGCCCCGCGCGCGCTGACAGCCGGCGGGGCGCTGCGCGCGGGGCGGGGAGCAGGCGCGGGGGCTACCTGGGGAGTCTTCCTCTGAGTGGCCGCTTTGCCCGGGCTGGCCCCGGTTCCTCCACCATCCACCCCACCCCAGCCCGGTGAATGAATGAGTGCCCAGCCCAGGTGGCCCACCAGGAGAGCGGTCCCTCTCCCAACTTCGCCTTTTCCACGAGGGACACATCCACTGCCTCTGTGGGAGGGGGAGTCAAGACAAGGCTAGGGAGCATACCCAAAGCTCTGGGAGACAGATGTTTATGGCGTAGAGGGGGAGGGTTTGGGGAACGACAGATGGACAGTGGTTGGTGCTGGTAGATAGCTGCCCTCAACCGCTGCCCAGCTGTGGAGCCGACGTCCTCACTTTGGGGCTGCAAAAGAGGGGCCTCCCTTTTGGAATCCATTGCTCATGAATCAGGGGAAGAGAAGAGGTGATTATTCTGAGCCAGGAGGTCTTTAAGAATCCTTGCTTAGGTTAGAAGGCCAATCCCCTCCTTAGCACCTCCCCCAGCCGCCTGGCTGTGGTCTTTCTTCTGTGCATGCTCCTTGGACCTACCTCCTAGTAGGGCCACGGATGCAGTAAGTGGTCTGAGCCTTCTCAGAGCCCATGCTGGCAGCATTAGATCTGGGTAGTCACCACATCATACCTACCGCAATAAGGGAAGGTGGCCCTGCCCCACAGCACAGTACCCAGGCAGTATAGAATTTAGGACTGCGCTCCCCAAGTGTCAGCTGCTGGAAGATGTTTCCAGAATTGGGGGACATGTGGATGGAAGGGCCCCTGAGCTGACCATGAGTCAAGTCTCTGGATCTTCTTGCCTCCTGTCTCTCCAGCCGTATCTCCTGAGTTGGCCAGTGACCACAGGGGTGAAAGAGAGGTCTAGAGAAGAAGAAGGTATGAAGCCTGGACAGAGGGCAGGGATGCCAAGGGTGAGATGGAAGATTTAACCTTCTCTGGGCTCCTCCCCCTTTTTCTTATTAAAGAACTGTAAAGGTCCTTTGCAAGAAGTTCTGTCCTCACATCCATGCAGCCACATCTCTTCATCAGTCTGACAACATTCTGGAGCAGATACCCCGAGGCTGTATCTCCTTGAGCTAGGTCTTTATCAACCTAACTGGTCAAAGTAGAAGTAGGGATTATAGATGATTCCAACACACAATATTGTCAGCGTAAAATGTTTATCCCATGTTTTCTCTCCATTACAGTGGCCCCATTTAGTAAGCATCCAAGAAATAAACAGACTTTGCAGTCTGGACCCAGAAATAAGTTGTGGTAACTCAGTAGTTTTGACTGTTGATTTTTAAAGACCTGTATGTGCATTGCAGACCTCAGTTAATAGCAATTAATAACTTTCCTTGTTATCATGCTAAATTGTATAATCTACATGATGGACTGTGTTAGAGAAATTTTTGTGGTCTAGTAAACTTTTGTTGCTTCATAACTTCAGAATGCTTACTGCAAATGCCTCTTTCATAGCTTCTGTTATTAAGTGTGTTAAGTTTGTTAAATCAATGGATCCTTAGGAAACAAGAAGTCTTTCCAGGAGGGCTGCCAAGGCTGTGCTGGGTTTTTATAGAAGCTGAGGCCAAAGATGACTGCAGCCCTGTCTTTTTCAAAAGGAGATCTGGGAAGGAAGAGAGTGTAACGTAAAGGCTTAAAACCGTTAAGATTTTCCAGGGAAGTCATTTATTCATACGAATTTTAGACTTTGCAGTTTATTTAGGGAGGTGGAGAGAAAAAGTTTCGATTCTGGGAAATAAGTGATAGGTGGAGATTTTTAAGATTATGAATATATAGAAATTAAGGCTAAAAGTGGCCTTCAGAATGGTTTGTATAAGAGTTCCCTCAGAGTAGTATAATTATTTTTTAAAATAGTGGTATGAGGTTTTAAAATGTTTAATCCGAATATTAATGTCTGCTTACCCGTAATCTGCTTACCACTCTGCTAACAGTGGATGCCAGCAGGTTATTCAACTGGGACCAAACAATCTTCTGTGAAGCAGACTTCAACCTCTGCTTCTCTAAGCAAGCTGGGATGCTTGCCACAAAACCAAGCCAACTCCATGAGGGAGCTTGTAGATGCAAATTGATTTTCTTGGGTTTTCTTGCGAAGGTAGCTAAAATATGGAACTCTGGCCATGAGACACTGAAATACTTAAGTTATTAATGTTGGCATCAGTTCTAGGTGAAAGCGTTCTTCATTTGTAAAAGTCTTATTTCTATGGTTTGGCTCACAATATTATAATAAGCAACTATGTGAATGTACCCCAGAGATAATCAACCCCCGCCCCCGCCAGAGATGATGTGTGACTATTGGCCTTTCTTTTTTCCTTCAGTTTTTTTTTTTTTTTCTATCAGATAAAAGTTTTGTGCTGGGACTTCTTTAATTTCCCTAAAATTTTCTTCTTATTACACTTAATCAATAGAATAATATTCAAAGTGCTTTATAACAAACTTGTGTTTGTTGTCTAGAGCATTCCGAAGGTATTTGATGTGTCCTTTTGCTTTTTAACCTTCTGAGGCAGGAAACCCTTATTCTAACTCACTCTTTTTTTTTTTTTTAAGATTTGTTTTATTATTTATTTACTATTATTTATTTTATTTTTGGCTCTGTTGGGTCTTTGTTGCTGCACACAGGCTTTCTCTAGTTGTGGCGAGTGGGGGCTACTCTTCATTGCAGTGCGCCAGCTTCTTACTGTGGTGGCTTCTCTTGTTGCAGAGCACGAGCTCTAGGCGCACGGGCTTTAGTAGTTGCAATTCATGGACTCAGTAGTTGTGACTCTCGGGCTCTAGGGCACAGGCTCATTAGTTGTGGCGCACAGGCTCAATTTCTCCGCGGCAGGTGAGATCTTTCCTGCCCAGGGATCGAACCCATGTCCCCTGCATTGGCAGGTGGCTTCTTAACCACTGTGCCACCAAAAAGCCCCTCTAACTCACTCTTAACTTCTCTTCATGAAAGCCCATCTTGTCAATGCGACAAAAAGACCAGAAGAAGTAGAACTGTTTAAACATAGTGAAGCCTGTGGATTTCTGTGCTGTGGGACCGTATTTAGGAAGGAGGGGATTATCCTAACTGGAAAAATGTTTCTTAATGCACATGAAAGCAACACAAATAATGAACCCAATAGAAGGATAAGATGTGAATGATGTTCAAATATGTCTATTTCATTACAAAATTATAAAAGGGAGTTATTGGTAAAGAAGAACTGATACTGGGAGCTCTTCTTGGGCTTTCCAATTCGGTAGTAGCTGCCAGATTTTCATTCAGATTGTGGTGTTTTTGCCAATGTGTACTTCTTAATTACTTAAGACTCTAATCCTCATAAGGGTCAACAAGAGTTTTTCTCACCTGTCATCTCAATATTGATTATTGTAATAATGGTGGTAATTGTTGTTTATTCCCAAGATGACAAAGTTAGTTAGTGTTCAAAGAAGTATTCTAATTCAGGTTGTCAGAAGTCGAAGGTCATCTGTGCGGATTTTGTGTTATACCACACTTCCTCCTCCATGGGTATTATGGAGACACATGGATCTCAAGTCCTTTCTCTAAGGCTCTCTGTCATTTGCAATTAGTTTTAAAAAGAATAACAAAATTAATTGGAAAAATTGCTCTTTCCTCCTGCAGTGACAAGGATAACCCTATGTACCAAGAACAGCTTGTCCCCTAGTCATGCTATTGGGTTGGGTAGTGTATGGGCTTACAGAGAGTTGAAACAAACAAACAGCCATAAGTCTGCCTTGTTGGGGCTCCTGTGTGGTGTGCCCTACCGATTACCATCGCTGCAAGAAGCCAAGGGCTGCAAGAAAGAGATGTGGTCATAAAGCCTAAATGCAGGTTCTTCAAGGTGGGTGAGGGACAGGTTCTTTTGGCCTCTTCAGTTCCCTAATCAGCCACCACTGGTGACAATTCTTAATTTTATAGCATCATTAATTCTCTAGGCAGAAGCATACCCTTTAGTTTTTGGTCTTTGTAAGCAGCTTGAACTGCTTCTCAAAAGTTAAGGTCTGAAAAAATCCAAATGAGTTTTCTAAAGCTTTCTGCTCCTTTATTTTAAAACCCTACTCTACTTTAATGGAAATGTAATCCATGTGTTTGATTCCTTTATACTCACATAACAATATTTAGGTAGCCCGTGAACGAATTGATGTCCAAGTCTTTTGATCTCTTTCATGGTCTTATTTTAAATCATTTCTCTTAGACACAGGAAGTTATATTGCTGCCAAAAATACACTAACCTAAAACACTCAAAAGTTTGAGTTTTGTTAGAAATGCTAATTCCACCAAATTTCAGTGAGTTCTTGTCATGTTAAAACAGGTTTATTTATCCTCAAAGTCAACAGTAGCATCCTGTGGTGTGATGTAAACATGAGACTGGGACTTTAATGCAGAGTGGGATCAAGAATAGAACATGGGCCATAAAAAATTTCCTTATTAAAATCTAAATGTGTTCCATGATAGCAAAAAGTACAGGATGATACTAGCTGATCCTTTTCATTTGTTTTATATCAGTGTCCTTCCTTTTTATTATCACTTTGCTGCAAAGAACAGGCCATCCTAGTGTCATCTTTTTAAACATCTCTTGAAAAGGGAATACATTTAGATGTGATTTATATTAACAATAACAAAAAAGAAAATCTGTCAGGTAAATATACAATGAAAATCAGAGAAAGAGAGCGCATTACCTATAGGGTTCCTCTCAGCTTTAGCTACCTCGGGGTCACCTGGAGCCTTTCAGAAATACAAATGCCCTTACTGCCTCCCAGACACTCAGATTCGGTTCACATGGGGCCTAGGGATCAATATTTTTTAAAGCTTCGCAGATGGTTCCAATGTACAGTCTGGGTTCAGAATCACTGACTTGTGTTAACTACCATATGATAACTTGCAGAAGTCTGTGTCTAGTACGAGATCATAGTCTAAGTCCCTAAGAAAAGTTTTGTTTAAGTAAGGTTAGAAGGAGCTTGTTATTTTACAGGGATAGAAACAAACAAACAAAATATGAGTGTGCCTGAAGCATAATGATGTAAGGTGGTACAAGTAGGGGGTAAGAGAGCATGTCAGAGGTGTGGGTAGAATCAGGTTATAAGATCAGATTGGGCCTAGTTGTCAGGGCAAGAAGTTTGAATTTTGTTCTGCATGTGATAAGAAGCAAAGGATTTTAAACAGAGGAGGGATAGGACCTGAATCAGTTACTACTGGAGTGGGCCAGGTAAGGGAGAAAGGGTGACACAGACTAGGGTGATAGTAACGAAAATGGAGAGAATGGAACAGATTTGGAATATGTCTTGGAAGTAAAGACAACAATGCTGACATTTTTTGTAGGAGGTGAGGAAGAGAGATCAAGGGCTCCTACATTTGTAGAGCCATGGGGTGAGATGGGGACAAGTGGCATATTTGCATCTTGCAGTTGCAAAAGGAACTTTTTTTGCATAAGCCAGATGAAGAGCGAGGTCTCCTTTGGCCAAATTAGGCCAAAGATGCCTATTAGACATCCAAAGTAAAAGTCAAAGAGTTGAATGTGCAAGTAAAGTTTTGGGAGAAACGTCAAAGCCAGAGATGGAAATCTGAGAGCTATTGATTGATGTATGACTACTATAGAGTAAAGCCTTAGGACTGGATGGGGTTACTTAGGAAGAGAATAAGAGGAGAGGCCAAGGACCAAGTCCTAGGGCATCCTTTATTAAGAGCACAATATTTGGACATGAACTGTATGTCCATATACATGTGCTAAATTTCTGGGGAATAAGAAAAATAGCAGCACCGTTCCTAAACTCAGAATTCTTGTAGCTGAATAATAATAGTGATATATCAAATAATCTCTTGTGGCAGATTTACTCAGTCCCAGAATTGTTGATGAATAAAAAACAATCATAAAAATATATTGCACTAATAAAATATACATTTTAAATTTATAAATGATATTGCAAAGTAAAAAATTTTAAATAGCATTTAAAGGAAAGACTTCTTACATTGCCCCATGAAAATTAAAATACAGTTAATTAGATAAAAATAGTCTCAGCAGGAATACTTCTATGGTTCCCATGACTTGTTGGCCCCACATCTAATGGGGTAAGAACTTTATTGGAAAGGTGACTTCTCCAGTGTCATGATATCTGGGAATAGGCTTAATCAAAGTCTAGCTTGTAAGGAAGTTTCTGTACTGTATTGAATTTTCCAATGTTACCCTTTACAGTTATAGTCTGTCCATAATTAAGTTGATTGAAGGGAAATTTCTCAGAGAAAAATAGGTAACAACATCTAAAGCTTTTGTATTTGTAAGGAGGATAACTTAAACATGGCCTAACCCATCTGCAATATGCTACCTAACCTTTAGAAGTAACACATTTTCTTCTAGAATTGGAGCAGAGAAAGGACCATGTTCATTATTTGTGTGTGGTTGCTCTGAATAGGAGACAGGAGCCCTGCGGGTTGGCTGAAATTCCTTAAGAAGACCATTTGATAGAATTTTTGATTAGTCACCAACCTGATCATTTAGATGTGGAGCACATCTAATGAAATTAATGTGGGTTTTTTGGGTTTTTTTTTTACTTTTTCAATCCTCTGTTGAATGAAACATGAAGAAAATTTTGCTTAAAGACCTTGTAGTTTTCTGGGGTTCATCCAAAAGTATATTTCTGTTCTACCCTTTTGCAAGCTTAGGGATATTGCAAAATGAAAACAAACGTGGTTTGAGAAGTGTTGCAATGTTCCTGGGCTTTTTTTCAGAATCCTTGAGTGTTTAGTCCTAAAGCAGTCAAGTTGAAGGACAAACATTTTTGTCATGTTTGTAGTTAGTCAATAAGTATTTATTGAGCCATGAAATAGCATCCTTGTCAAAGCATGTTGGGACTGTAGTGCAGGATATTCAGGACTGTGGTTTTATCCTGGCAAAGCACACAAATTTTATTATGCTGCTTGAATCACTTAACTCATCTATTTAACTAGAAATAGAACAGGCTTCCAGAAAGTGCTAAAGGATAGTATAGCATGCACCATGACTACACAATATTCTGTTTGCAAATCTGCTATGTCAAGCTCTCTTATGTCCTCAGGCAAAATATTTCCTTAGTAATATTTTTATCTAAAATAAAAATTTCAGAACCTTATGGTTCTGTTATTTTGTGTAGTAGGGTGTATTTTAATCTATAATTCATTGTGGCATACTGTGTTTGTTTGAATACTTCTTTCTCCTTCCTATATATGAAATTAAATGAACCCTAGAGATAATCATTGTTCAGTCTCATGAAAATTGATACAGTTTGCTAGCAATGACTTTCATTGGAAAGTCTTATAAGCATCTTATCCTCTCTCCATCTGGATAAAGTGGAAACGTGTCCAGGCTTCTTAAAGGATCTTTGAAAGTGTTTTCCATTGAAATTTAATATTTACCATTACAATAATGTCCTAAAAGTACAAATATCTGAATATCTGGAAGGTGTGACAGTATAAGTTAAACTAACCTCCTGCTGCATGAGAATGTATGGGATGTCACAGTATTTCAAAGATGGCTTCCTTTCTTTGCCTGACGCTGTTGCATTCATTGCAGAACTCTTGAAAAAAATGATGGATCACACCTTTCCCAGCCAAGAGGAGTTGTCCCCATGGCCTTGGAAATAAATCACATCTTTATTTTAGTCCCAAGAAAAGACTTCATAAGCAGTAGAGATAAAAGAGGAGCAATTGTTAGAATGAGAGTAAATGGAAAAAAAAAAAAAAAGCTTTTAGATATTTCAACCATTGTCTTATAGGCTGTTTTATTTTATTTTTGGAAAGAAAGAAGAGAGGCTTTATGGTATTTGCTTTCTAGTTCTCAAATCTAAATCAAAGCAACAATGACAAATGAAAATTTACCCTTAACCCTTTAGCACTCTGGTGGTGCTAAAGGGTTAAGGGTATCAGAGATATCATCACTTGTATAACATCACAGCTGTGGAATGGTAATTAACATCTGTGAAATTAGCATCAGTTCAGCCATAATGTGGATGGAAATATTTGGCACAGCTATGGCTACAGTGCTGGGAGCATAGATCTCCAAGTGTCTTAAATGTACGTTGTTTTACTTTTGTCCCATACAATGTAGTGGAGGGCGGGGTTAGTGGTGTTTGGGCATGGTGGAAGATTACTGGCATGCATTATGACCTAGTGGTTAAAAGCAGCTACTGGAGCAATACTACATGGGTTTGTATCCTACCTCCACCTCTTACACAGTGGGTCCTTGGGCAAGATAAATAATCTTGATGTTGCTAAATTTTCCTATCTTTAAAAAGGTGGAAAAGCATAGTACTTATCTCATAGGGTTGTCATGAGGGTTAAATGAGTTAATATTTTCAAAGCATTTAGCATAGTGTCTGACCCCTAATTAACAATGAATAAGTTTATTTTTTTAAAAATACATATATATAAATTTAGATATAGATATATATGTAGATATAGATATAGATATTTTCTGATAAAGGAGATGCTTTTTGCTCTAGCCTTAAACCACCCACTTGCTTCATGCCTGAATTCACCTGCCTTGGTCCCATGTCTTATGGACTCATTCTAGATCCCATGTTCAGGGATTTCCAAGAGCTAAGACATTAGCCTCACTCTCTTTGCTTTTAATCAAATTAGAAAAAAAAATCAAATAGTACATATGTTGCTAGCATGATTGCAGCATCTCATGCAAATTCATTAGTGTTACAGCATGAATCATTCATTATACTATTATACTAACATTTTTCTGAAAAATCATCAATTATGGTTTGTTTATCAAAATTACTATCAGCTTTAGAGCTATGCAACCAAGAATTCATTCCCTTATCCTTGGCCTAAATGGAATTTGATGGAGAACTAATTAAAATGAGAGAAGTTGGACTAGATAATCTCTAAGACCCTATTTAACTTTAAGATCAATGAGTCTATAAAACTAGACTGTGTGTCTAAAGGAAACTTAATGCCCTAAGACTTTTAGTTCCTTTTCTGTCTGGATTTCATCAGATATTTTGGCAGACAAAGAAGGGGCAGAAGCCCAGAAGTATACCCCAGGATGCCTGCCAGTGTCATTCCCCATGCTGCTTTGATTACCTAACCTCCATCAACAGCAGAAACTTAACTGGTACTTTCTGTTATTGGAACTACATCTGCCAGAATTAGAGAAGCAACAAGGAGGGGGGAAAGCGAGGAGTCTGCAGATACCAGTAGAATCTCAACAGTCCCTGCACCACATGCAGGCAAGGCCCCATGCTCAGAGGGGCCCCACACTTGGTTTAAAGCTCTACTGTTACAATCTTGAAATTGTTAATAATTGTTGGAGAGCCCACATTTTCATTTTATACTGGGCCTGGTGAATGATGTAGCTAATCCTGCATTATGGTGAGTTTACTCTCATTGGTGATTTGATGTTATTTAAGTAAGATAAAAGTGACTTGTAAAATCACAGGATATTAGATCTGGAAGGAACCTGCAAGCTTTCTCTTCAGCATCTACAATCTATAATCCATATGCCCTGTGCCCTTTGCTCTTGGGGAAGGTGATCCCCCAAGAAGGAAAGCGTGTTCATTTTCTTTTATTATTTTTTGATTCTGACAGCATCATTATGAAATAAGCAATAACATTACCCCTGGTGTTTACAGAGTTATCATGATTATATTTTAGTTATTACATATATTGAAGCAAGTATTTTAATTAGTTTTTTTTAAAGTATTGCATTGCTTAGGTATAATAGGAGATTGAGACAGATTATACACTCTTGGTATGCTAGATTTTCAGATCCAAGGCTTGTTTTTGAAAACTTCCTAATTTGTTTCTTAATTAAAAATTTATCTACAATATCCGTAATAGATTATTCATTAAACCACTGCTATTGAAACCATTAAGGCTATTTCCTGTGTAGATTTCACCTAGGACTACTTACTAAGAAAAGGAAATTAGAAGAGGTAGTTATAAAACCAGTGATTTATCACCAAGGATTTCCAGCACATATCTGCGAACATTTTATTTTGTCATGGTGTCCATCTGTCTCTGTGGAGAACACTAAAGCCGACCGAGTCTACTCTCATAAAGGTTAAATCCTCCTTTGCTATCAGAAGCTAGACATAGAACTCCCCATTTAATGCTGTGAAAAAAAGAAAACATTTTCCTTTGTTTGAAAGTTAAGTTCATTATTTAATGCAAAGTATTTGGGCAACTGAATAAAAAGAAGACTGTGTGCATTTTCATTTTCTCTTAAGCTACTTCAAACAACAATATGTTTGCATAGTTCTGAATGGTAGAGTAGGCAGATTCAGCTACCCTGAATCGGACCCTATTGTGTGCCAGGCATTGTGCCAAAGCTTCATGTGTTTTCTCATTTGATGCCCAGGCTTCTGGGAAAGCACTACCATGGTCCTTGTTAGCACACAGAGCAGCTTGCTGTGATTTAGAAAAAGGCTTCCATGGGGGGCCGTGAATTAGAAATCTATTAGAAAATGGTGCCTCCTCCGAGAAAATGCAGCCCCATGGGCATGTGGCTAGGTGAGTGTACCCCAGGCTGGATTTAAACCTCCATGGGCCCCCTCAGCTGCTTGCTCTGTGTAGGGCGCAGCCTACACAATGGTACAGCGTGGCCCTGGGTACTGGTCCTGTCCGCACTTTATGCATGAGGAAATCCAAGGCTTGGAGACATTAAGTAACTACTACTCATTGTTATGCAGATTTACGAGAGTGACACATTTCGAATGATCTACAGGTCGTTCCTGGATCTGTGAGATCCTGGTAACTCCAGGATCCACACCCTAATCACAGTCTAGCGTTCACGGAGGGGTAACCGTTCCTGGGTGCCATAGCGACAATATGGAACCATTTCCAAAGCCCTGCCCCAGTGTTGCCTCGAGGTTACCACAGGGTATAACAGGTGGGAGTTGCCTGTGGCATTCTGGCATCCCAGGGTGGCGATGGTGATTAACGATGATCCTGAATATTTGTGTAACACTTTACAGTGAAGCTTTTTTCCACTAAGGTTTGTAACAGCGGCTTAAAATCAATAGATCCTCACCAAAGTCCTTTAAGGTAGGTAGGTGCTATGACCTCTACTACACCATGAGACAAATGAGGATAAGAAAAATGGTGTGACTGTGCAAGGTCCCATGGCCAGAGAGGGCCAGGGGGATACTTGAATCCAGGCTCTTACCCCAGGGCTGCCCTTCTGCTCACTTCCCTGCTGCCCCGTGTGAGCTGTGCTCTGTAAGCTCTGTCAGTTGCTGTTAACTAAACCCAGTGGCTCCCAAACCTAACTGAGCATCAGAAACACCAGCGAAGGTTTTTAAAATAGCTTTTTAAAATACAAGGGTCAAAATCATCCCTAGCGGGCAGTGTATATGAGTGTGTTTGTGTGGGAGAGGGTGTAGGATGCACTTTTTTAACAAGGCTCTTAGGTGAGTTTTGTTGTTGTTGTGTGTTTACAGCCTGCTTGGCACTGTCTTTCCACCCGTGACTGGACATCGTTCTAAATGTTCATGGTTATTTCGGATTCCATGCCTTGAGCCATGCAAATGTCTTCCAGTCCTAATCCTCTTATCTCCCTTCTGCCTACCTAGATCCTACCCATTTTCAAAGACTGGCTCAAGGCCTTCCCACCTGGTCATGATAACTCCCTTCCATAGCTGAGTGCCCGTTGGAGGGTGGGAGGACGGAGAAGGTCTACTGTGTGTCAGGCCCCAGTTCATTGCTTCTCCCTGTCATCCTGTGAACCATCAGCAACACGCTGAGGTCTCGATTATCTGTCCCATTTTAAAGACGGGGTAAGTGAAGGAATTGGCGGAGTCCAGCATAGCTAGTAAAGTGTAGAATTTCATTCAGCTTTAAGTTCTTGCCTTTCCATTCATTCTGCTGATTATTTCAGTCTGGTTCTTGTCTCACCAACAAGAGTTCTTTTGTGCTATAATAAAGTTTTGTCTGACATTAGGGAAAATCTTTTACCTCTTACTATAAATCCATGTGGTAAAATAACCTAGTTGTTGAAGAAATAAAAGAATGAATGCCTTTTCTTACTTCTTTTGTGAATCAGTTCCTAACAAGCTTCAAAAAGGCGGACTGATTTTAATAGAGGTGATACTTATTTATTCAAACTCTTTAATATTGCAAGGAATTTCCAGTCAACATTCTTTTCTTTCTTTTAGCTCAGAAAAAACCATGAAATGTTAGAAAACATGGAAACCTTGTAGATTATCTTGTCCAAGCCATTCATTTCACAAGAGCTGATTGAACCTCAGAGAGATTCAATTAACCTGTCCCAGGTCACACATCTCAGTAGCCATAAACTTGAGATAAGACTCGAACTCCAAGTCACACCAAGTGACTTTGGGGGTTGCAGGTTAATTCATATGTGACCACACTTTCATAAGCAAAATGCCCATTTCTGAAGTTAGCCTAGAGTGCAGACATCCTGAGGGGAATAATGGTGCCTTACTTACCTTCAAGAGCAAAGTCTTTCCCATGAGATATGTTTTGTGTTTCTTGGCAGCATGACTCACTGCCTCAGTAACCGAAGGACATTAAAGGAATCTGATTGCTCCCTCCTAAGTGCTGAGTTCACCTCTGATGGCCTCAAACCCTGCCTGCCCTACTGTGATTCCACCCCTAGGTGTTTGCCATACCTGTCAGCTTTGTGGGTTTAAGCAATGTAACCATTCCCTGTCTTCCAGCCTCCTTCTAAGGTGCAATTGGGAATTTTAATTTTACAGCTAAAGGAAACTAACAGTGCTGTTATTATTACCTGTTAGGTTGGGGAAAATGAGGAAAGCATGGTTGAAATTTAAATATGAATTTTTCATTTATTTAAGATGGAAATGTTCCCTTTTGGCCATTAATAAAAATCATAGCGCTAGAGAAAATGGGTTTTGGGGGAAAATCCCCCCAAATCCTATGGCTTTTTCTTTTTTTCTACAGAGACTCCAAGTTTTCATTTACTCAACTTACTCAACACATATTTATTAAGTATCTGCTATGGCAAATACTGTCCCAGCTACTGGGGACTCAGTGGTGAACAAAACAGACAAAATCAGTACCCTCACTGGGCTTCCATTTAAGTGGGGGAGACAGATAACAATAAAGGCATAAGATATGTCATAAATAGCATATTAGGAAGAAAAAGAAACAGTGTGAAGGAGCTGGAGAATGAAAGGGAGTGCTGGTTTGGATCCAGCGGTCAGAGAAGGTCTCTCTGGGGAGGTGGCATTGGAGCAGAGACATGCAGAGATCTGTGGGGAAGAGTGTTTAGGCAGAAGGAATAGAATGTGGGTCAGTCGTGAAGCAGGAGCATGTGATGTGTTTGGGGAAAGGCCAGGAGGGTGTGAGGCTTGAAGTCCAGTGATTGAGTAGAAGAGTGGTAGCAAGGGGTTGACAGATAGTCAGGGCCTCCGTAGGCTCATGGCCTGAGAAGCAGTCCTGATATAATCTTGGGTACAATTTTCTGTGAACAGTTACCTGGATTATGATGTAAAAGTTGGAAAAAAAAAGACAGTGAAGGTCAACAGTGGAAACAGACTTCTTCTGGCTGCACCGCAAGGCTTGTGGGATCTTAGTTCCCCAGCCAGGGAGTGAACCCCAGCCCACAGCAGTGAAAGCACTGAGTCTTAACCACTGGAATGCCAGGGAATTCCCCAGGAAGACTTTTTAGAGGCCTCCCTGAAATATTAGATTTAGTTCACATCTCAGTTATACAACCAATACTTGGTTACTAGTCACATAAGGGCCCATTGCTTAATTAAGAGGAAGGAAAGAATAACCTCTGGCTCTCAGTTTTTTTATGCAAATGTGTAGGAATTAGCTAGATTCATTCATTTATTCATTCAAAACATTTATTTAATAAATGTCATATTCCAGATACTCTGCTATGCTAGGCACTGAGAATAAAATCATAAAAACAAACAAACAAAAAAAAACAAACACTAAGTCTTAGCCCCCAAGGACTTATGGACAAGTGCAGTGGTATTGATCAGGGAATGGAGTGATGAACTTGGTCTGGCTTCGCAGAGGAGATGACCCCTGAGTTGGGCCTTAAAGGAGGGAAATTATACTCTAAGGAGGGGGAGGAGCAAGCATGAGCAAAGAAACAGAGGCACGAAGTATCCTGAGTAATTATTCAATATTGCTGGAACCTTGTGTCAGGAAGGACAGCCAGCGAAGGAAAGACTGGAGAGATGGGCAGAGGCCAGATGACAAGCTTGTGCATCTCATGCATGACTTCCAGAGCTATATCAGATAGCCTGTAAATTATTTTCTTTCCTTTTTTTAAAAAATAAATTTGTTTATTTTTTATTGGCTGAGTTGGGTCTTTGTTGCTGCGCGCGGGCTTTCTCTAGTTGTGGCCAGCTGGGGCTACTCTTCATTATGGTGTGCAGGCTTCTTACTGCAGTGGCGTCTCTTGTTGCAGAGCATGGGCTCTAGGTGCTCGGGCTTCAGTAGTTGCAGCACACGGGCTCAGTAGTTGCAGCACACAGGCTCAGTAGTTGTGGCTCACGGGCTCTAGAGCACAGGCTCAGTAGTTGTGGCATATGAGCTTAGTTGCTCCACAGCATGTGGGATCTTCCTGGAACAGGGATTGAACCCATGTCCCCTGCAGTGGCAGGAGGATTCTTAACCACTGTACCACCAGGGAAGTCCCTGTAAATTATTTTCTAATTCTAGGACTTTATGATTACGCGAATCCATTTACCTTTCTCCATCAGCATTTGGTATAAGCACCATAAACCCTCATTTATTTTTATGTCCATCTTTTCCAAGTTACCTTGCTCTACAACTTTAAAGAGTTAGAGCCTCTTTTCTTACATGGGTGTTGCAAAGAACCTGAGGTCTTCCTTGGCTTTTAAAGATGACTTCTGTTAAATTAACAGAACCTACAGGAGCTCCTATGAATTCCCAATTGCCAGCCTCACATCTTGGGGCTTCTTCATTCCAAGTCTTGGTGCAGTTGCTTGGATTTGCAAGTTTAAAGTTAAAATGAGTGCCTGAAGTACACGTGGTATATTACAGAGACTTGAGAGTGTATAATTTCCACAATGAAACTAATGTGAGTTCTTGACCTATTTTTCACAGGGTTTGGGGGCAATAGTTACTTTAAAAAGACTCTCTTGAAAATAGATCTGAAATGGATCTTGAAGGCTGTGTTTACTCATTCATAATCATTTATTGATGACCTATGTTGTGCAAAATTGCAATACCAGGTACTGGGGACACAAAAATGAATAAGATAAAATCTTTTCTTTCAAGGAACTTCCAACTATTAGTGAGTCTTATAGGAAATCTTATAATTCTCCGACTTTGGTGTGCATATATCTATATAATGGTTAGTTCGATGGTGTAAAGGGTTTTATAAAATTTCATGAAAAATTGTTGAGTTCTTTGATTATACACAAACTCAGCCTCTCATGGAGAGCTGCATTTATTTATCTAACATACTGACTAGAGGCAAGGGGGTGGGGGGAAAGCCAGAAGAAAAGTACTAATTCATGGTACACAACTTGGGAATCTCCATTGAACAGCTGCATTGGAACACTCACTCTTTTTGTTCACATGGAGTTGTTCTCTGGGATCCTCAGATATCCGTGGTTACCCAGGGGCTCCTCAAATGTCACTAGGGCAATGACAAAGTAACACACATGAAGCAGCCCTTCTGTGCCATTCTTTATGAAAAGCATTGAATTAAATTATTGCATAACAAATTATCTGTATGAAAGACAGTGAACTGTTGGAGAACCCAACTGAAAACAATGGTGACTTTAATTCCTACCTCCACTGATAACTTACTGGCACCCTTAGAAATCTTATTGTGATCCGAGTTCCCTATTTGGAATGTGGGAAATATTAATAATATCCTCAGGACCTCAAGGCAATTGTGAGCTCAATTTAGGGAGATGGTTGAGACGGTTAGAGAAAACTCCCATCTATCTCTTAATCCCATTCATCTTATCCTTTCTTGGTCAACCTTTCAAAATGATTAAGAAATTCCCACTCTGGTTGAAACCGTTGCTCCCTGATAGGGAGTTCCTAGCAAAACAGGCAACAGCTACGTTGATTGAGTCCTTACCATGTGCCAGAGATTGTGCTAATAAGCATTTCACATGCATTTTTTATTTCATCCTAATGACCTACAGGGTCAGTGTTATTAACATCCTCATTTTATAATGAAGACACTTAAACTCTAAAATACATGTGATTCTTGGCCTGGGTTCACAAAGCTAAGGAGTATTCTAAAACAAAGTGGGGCTTCCTAGGTGGCGCAGTGGTTAAGAATCCACCTGCCAATGCAGGGGACATGGGTTCGATCCCTGCTCCAGGAAGATCCCACATGCCACGGAGCAACTAAGCCCATGCGCCACAACTATTGAGCCTGCGCTTTAGAGCCCGTGAGCCACAACTATTGAGCCCATGTGCTGCAACTACTGAAGCCCACGCGCCTAGAGCCCATGCTCCACAACAAGAGAAGCCACGGCAATGAGGAGCCCGTGCACCACAACGAAGAGTAGCCCCCACTCACCGCAACTAAAGAAAGCCTGAGCACAGCAACAAAAGACCCAACACAGCCAATTAAATAAATAAATAAATAAATAAATAAAACAAAGGTTAAAACTAGTGATCTATCTCAGGAGCCCTCAAACTTCTATACATATTGGCTTAAAGAGAACTGTATGTCACATCACATTGTCTCTCAGCGCTATACTTGGCTTTTGCTTAATCTTAAAGCCACAGGTAGAAATCTTTATAGTAGGAAAAACAACTTCTACAGACTAAGTATATTAATTCAAGAAAGCCTGTGGAGAGATAGTATGTGAAAAATAAACAACATGTGATGCTTTAGGCATGATTAAACTAAAATAAGATATTTTGAAAAATATACTGAAATAAATACATCCAAATGATGTTGTCATTAGCGGCCTACCCCTTTATCCTAACAATGCTGAAAGCTCTTCCTGGGAATTGCCACTTATGAACCACACAAAAATATAAGCCTCACTGTTTTTTTGGTCTGATTTTGATTTTGGATCCCCAAAGAAAATTAATCAACTTCTTTTCACTAGATTTGACCATGAAAGACTGTAACAATTTTTAGGGCTTCCCTGGTGGTACAGTGGTTAAGAACCCGCCTGCCAATGCAGGGGACACAGGTTCGATCACTATTCCGGGAAGATCCCACATGCCACAGAGCAACTAACCCCATACGCCACAACTACGAGCCTGTGCTATAGAGCCCGTGAGCCCCAACTACTGAGCCCACGTGCTGCAACTACTGAAGCCCACAGGCTACAGCCCGTGCTCTGCAACAAGAGAAGCCATTGCAATGAGAAGCCCGCGCATCACAACGAAGAATAGCCCCAGCTCTCCGCAACTAGAGAAAGCCCAAGTGCAGCAATGAAGGCCCAACACAGCCAATAAATAAATAAATAAATAAATAAATAAGCAAGTTCATTCTCAAAATGCCAAAAATTGGCACTAACAATATGCATTTGAAAGGACAGATTTCCCCCTCTTTTAAAATCTTATTTATTTATTTATAGTTATAAAACTAACACGTTGATTATAGAACTAACATGTTGATTATAAAGATTATAAAGATAACATGTCGATTATACAAAGCAAAAATAATCTCTACGTTCTTCTAAAGTATACTCAAAAGAGCACTTTTTGAGTATATTTTTGAGCACTTTTGAGTATAAAGTATATTTTCTAAGAGCACTTTGAAAATATTTTAAGCCAGCCACCCAGAATTTTTTAAAATAAATGTGAACTCCTAAGAGAATTCCTTTAATGGAGACAGCAGATACATGGCTATTATAGGTATTTTTAAATGATAACGTTGCTTTATAGTCACATATCTTATGTGGTATTCTAAGATGTAAACACTTGGTGGAAAAATATGCAATTATTTCTTAGTTGCATCATTTTGTTCAAGGAAATTATAATAGCTACAACTTTTTGAGTGCTAACAAAGTACCAGGCACACAAGTTATTGTATTTAATATTTAGCACAAGCCTAGCAATTTAGTATTATACTCATTTTTCATGTGATACAACTAAAGTGATAAAGGCTTAGGAATTAAGCAGAGTCTCATGGTTCAGGCTGTTTTCCTTAAGTCTCCTATGCTCAACCAGGAAGTATTCATGGTGAAAGAGAAGCACCATTATTTCTGCTTAGATGGAGAATAAACATACAAATTAAATTATAAACATCACCACTTGAATGTTAATGGGCTCCTAGAACTGAGGTAGGACACATTCCTTTTTTTTCCTTAATAAATTTATTTATTTATTTATTTATTTATTTATTTTTGGCTGCGTTGGATCTTCGTTGCTGCGTGCGGGCTTTCTCTAGTTGCAGCCAGCAGGGGCTACACTTCATTGTAGTGCACAGGCTTCTCATTGCAGTGGCTTCTTTTGTGGAGCATGGGCTCTAGGCACGCAGGCTTCAGGAGTTGTGGCACATGGGCTCAGTAGTTGTGGCTTGAGGGCTCTAGAGTGCAGGCTCAGTAGTTATGGCTCACTGGCTTAGTTGCTCTGCGCCATGTGGGATCTTCCTGGACTAGGGCTCAAACCCATGTCTCCTGCATTGGCAGGTGGATTCTTAACCACTGCACCACCAGGGAAGTCCTGACACATTCTTCTTTTTAAAATTTTTTTTTATTTTATTGAAGTATATTCAATTTACAAAGTTGTGTTAGTTTCAGGTGTATAATAAAGTAATTCAGTTATACATATGTGTGTGTGTGTGTCTATGTATGTGTGTGTGTGTATATATATATATATATTCTTTTTCGGATTCTTTTCCCATATAGGTTATTACAAAATACTGAGTATTGTTTCCTGTGCTGTACAGTAGGTCCTTGCTGGTCAGCTCTTTTATGTACAGTAGTGTGTGTACGTTAATCCCAAACTCCTAATTCATCCTTCCCTTCTGTTTGGTAACCATAAGTTTGTTTTCTATGTCTGTGGGTCTATTTCTGCTTTGTACATACTTTCTTAAATTACTAAATAATATAACCTATATGAAAGCATTTAGACAAAGTCATTTAATTAATTCACAAGTTTTAGTACAGAAGAATCACCTGACTTTTTCGATATACATAATCTGGGATCCAGTGGTGAGAAAGTCAGGTTGAGCAGATGAAGATCCAAGAACCTGCATTTTTAAGATGCTTTCCAGAGAATTGTGAAGCTGTAGGTCTGTGGGACACACTTTGAAAACACCATTTTATCACATAGCATATGTTCTAAATATGGTTTCCTCTCCTTTCCCTACATGCCTGAAGACAGGAAGAAAACCAAAGACAATACTTTAATAAAACAAGAGCTCAGTTCATAGGGTACTGTGTATGGTTTACATTACTTGATTGAAATACACCAAAATGAAATTTCATTTCAACTTTAACCTCTTACCTTGATGGCCTCTGTAAAACTTTAGTGTACAAAAGTGCTGCTCAAGTGAAGAAAGTTCCCACGGAAGCGCTGGTTTGATAAATCTCTTCAGGACTCCTCCAGTATAAGGAGCAGCTAGAGTAATGCCAGGTGGGGATGCAGGGGATTTCCTGTTTATTCTTTTTACCTACTAAAATGAGTTTATACATCCTGTGATTTTTACAGTTGTTCTGAAAGGAAGCTCTTATATTTAACTCCATTGAAATGTAGTGCTTATGTTTTTGGAGGAGGGGAAGACGGGGATAAATCTTTGCACTTCTCATGAGTTAATGAATTATGTATTCTTCCAGCTTTACTTTTCTGCTGTCAATAACAGAGATGATGTTAGACTTCATAGGACTGATGATGAATGTCTAAAGTTCGTGAGTTATGTGTCAGACAATTCAGGAGGCAGTGTATGCATTTTTTGGCTCTTTTCCCCCTTCTCTTCCTGTCCTTCTGGCCTGTAAAGTTTGGATAGCTTAATCCAGATCAAAACAGGATGAGCAAGAGAAGGGGATTAAAATTAATATTCTTTAAAGCATCTCACATAAAAAGGTTTTGTGAAGAAAGAGATTCAAGGTCATATCAAGATTTTATATTAATTTTGAATTTTCTTTATTCATTTTTCTTTCTTCTCTATGTATAGCATAATCAGACACCTCAAATATTCAATAGCATAGCATAATTTGAATAAAGAAAATTCAAAATTAACATAACATCTTAATATACTAATTATTAAGATCTGTTGCTTGATGTTAGAGTGTCTGGGAAAGGTCTTCATCTTATTCTCTTCGGGAGCTACTGAGGCCTGATATGTCAGCCTCTTTAGGGTTGGATGAAGGCTAGAGATAAGTTGAACCTTTACAATTCAGCATCATTAGCAAGTACTGCTGGTTGCCGTGAAGGCACAGCTGTGCCCATGATGTTTTCAGAGAGATTGACAAGTAGCCTGTGTTACTCAAGCAAACTAATGGCAGAGTTTTTGGATTATAGGTTCAGAATCCTTTCAGTTTACTTACTAAAAAGAGAAAGAAAATATATATGATATATACTTTTGATATATAAGGAAGAAAAAAATTAGTGGCAGTGAAACAGACCCAGCCAGGGTCAGTAGGAATGACATTTACTGCAGAACCTAGAAAAGTCGCTCCCCCTTTTCAGAAGAGAAGGTTTTAGGGATAAACTTGACATTGATATAGGAGATCAATGATATATGATCATCAATCTGCAAGTACTACCCTCAGTGTACTCAAAAGACACATAGAACCTTAATCTTTTTAAATGATGGAAATGGAGGTTTTTAGTGTATTGTTTTTTTTTTTAATTTAGATAATCCAAATATCTTAATCCCTTGAAAACATACACATTTGAAAAATCACATATAATATCTCTTCATTAACACCGACTGAAAAATAGAAGGCAGTCAGGTCAGTAGGGGATAGGAAAGTGATGAAACACCACATACCCCTCCCTAAAGAATTTACATGAGCATTTTCAAGATGTTTTTGTGAACAAATTGTGGAGGATTTTTTCTTTTTTTTTAAATAGGAAACACAGTCTTGATGAATACCTTGACTTTGAAGCTTGAACTTGAATTCTCTATTCAACGTCAACTTTTGGGTTTGTGTTTGATATAGCTGGGTCATAAAGACACACATTGACAAAATCTATTTAGAACTTTTAATTCTGGATAAAATAAATCCAGCGTCTAAGTTAGGTATCAGCCCTCACCCTTGCATAAGGAGCTTTTGTTATGCAGGAATGCCCCAGCTGGGGAAATGCCAGTTAATAGATTCAGACAGATGGATTTTGATGAGAGTCTGCACTGTTCACACCCCTTTAGCAAATGTTTTCGAATATTCTCAAGTAACACCCTTAACTAGAAAACAAATATAGATTTGCTTACTTTAGAGTCAATAGTAGTTATTATCATTAGTAGCATATAAAAATATCTGTTCTGTTTTTGCATATTAAAGTGCTAAATTCATATGTCACATTATATCTCTAGACCTTTGGCTGCCTTGTACATACAGAGAAAACACACGTTGAATTTAGAACAGGCTTTGGCAGAAAATTATTTCAGCTGTTGTGAAATATTGCACTTAAAAAAAAAATTTCCCTCCCCACCAAAGTCCAAATGACCGTCAGCTGTGGAAATAGCCTTATGCAATTCCCAAGAGGAGTGCGAGAAGATCCGTCCTAACTTTTTTCTCAGTGGAGACTGTGAAACCAGACCAAAAGGGAATAACATTAGAATAGAAATCAGACGGGTCCAAGGAGCAAGGGAAGGGGGTGTCTCTTACCAGAGCCATTTTGTGGGTCTTCGTGGTCTTTCTTGAGCACAAAGTACATCTCTGGCCACATTTTTTGCCAAAGCCCATTGTTCGCTTGCGCTAAGTTAATTTTGAAGGCCAGAGTATCAAGTTGAAAGTATAGGGAAATGGAAAAGCAGGAGATCTGAGATAGTGCTTTGAGGTGAAAGTATGAGTATTAATATACTGAGTGCTCTTTCGGCGGGGGGCGAGGCACTTTGCTGGGTGTTGTGGGTACAGCTGAAAAACAAGAATCTTCTAAAATGCCGTCTAGGAATAGATTGACTTTATGCAACAAATAGCCCATTTAATTATTTAATGACAATTGTGGAAATTGCTATGTAGAAGGAATGGCACTATAGGAGTGTAGCAAGGGGACTGATAGTATCTGGAGGGTTGGAGAATTCTTCCTTGAGGAATAGCATTTGAGCTAAGTTCTAGAGTGTAGTGTAAATTCCTTAGCAGAAAGGTTTTTTAAAAAGCATTTAAGGCAGTGGAAACAGCATATGCGAAGGTTTAGAATCAGGATAGCCCTTGGGTCAGAACAGGGACTGGGAGGCAACTGGTATGGATGGAGCAGAGAATCAGTAGGGGATAAAGCTGGTGGGCATTGTTAGCACAGCATTACAGGTTCCTGGGAAACCCACTTCACATTTTATTCTGTGTATGCACCATGGTGGCTTCGATTGATGCTACTCATTTTCTGGCTGAAAGAAAAAATATTGGGACTTCAGATTTATTCTCTTAACCTGTTACAGTTCTTACCTGTCTCTATCCCCATTTGTGTTTCTTAAAAAACGCAAAAAAAGTATTTGTTTTTTGTGTCTCATAAGAAAATCATACCACTGCTTGTTTGTAATGGCATGGCAAGCTTAATTTAATATCTACGGTGGCCTTGTATATCTCTCAAAAACTGGAATATCAGTTCACATTAGTAGAAATGTGAACTATCTTACATTTTCATGGCATGTATTGATTTAGCGTTTAAATATGGCAGTCTCTTCTTTCTAGCTTCTGGAAGGCCTTGGTTTAGGAAGAGCAGAATAAATCAACTCTTGTGTACCAAAATAGAAGGCTTTCCAGATCCTATTTCTGAATAGCTGAACAATGTTTCTGCTGCTTTTACATCACATCTGCATGTGCAACAGCTGTTAGGTCATTCCTAAAACTCTAGCATTTGTTCATATTTTAAAATGCTCTACATTTTTATGAGTAGATGTAAGTGTTCGAGTTTTATTTGAAGAACACACACCTTTCCAAGTTGGAAAATATAATTTCTGGTTAATTTGTTAGAAAATGAAAACATGAGATACATTTTCTAATGCACTTCCGGTGGTTTAACTTCTCAGCCAACTGTGCGGAGAACAGCATAAACGACAGACGCTGGGCTCCTTCCACCTGCCAGACAAGATTTTACTGATTACACTGTTTTGAAGACCCGTGTGACTAAGACTTGGGGCTGCTGATTTGCATATCGTGTACATTATAGAGAGACATGAGCCATTCTTGTTGGTGACATCAGATTTGAAAAGTTATATAAGTGAGGATATTAGATACACTGATGGGTAGTGATGTGCAACTAGTAAATGAAGTCAGTTTCGAAATAAGGTAGAATACTTGTGAGGCAGTTGCACACATGCTAACCGCAACACTGTGACTAATGAGTGGTGAACTGATGGGATCTGCTGAGCACCTACTTTATTGAGAACATTCTTTTGCTCACAGGTCATAGCAGAATAAAAAAGAGAGATAGAGAGAGAACAGACTCTCTTCTTTGTAAATAAATAAAAATTTAACCTGATGCACAAAACATCTTTGATGATACTTTAAAAAAATCACAAAAATTACCAAAGATTACAAATGAATGCTCTACCAACTGTTTATAAATATTGAAAGAATAAAGGAGAAAGCAAATTCCAATCAGCAAAGATCGTTTGTAGAAGGCCTCTGGAAAGAGATGAATTTGGCTTGGGTGCAGAGGGAGATAAGTGCTCGTGATGAGGTCCAGGGAGGAGAGGAGCCCTGGCTCTGTGTCTGCTGCTACCATCTCCCAGTTGTGTGGTTGGAGGCAAGACACTTCACCACTCAAACTCAGTTTTATTACCTATAAAATAGGGTTGATCATCATTTTGTTGTGTGATATTAAATAAGATGATATATGTAAGAGAATGGTGATGGCACAGGGTACGTGCTTAAAGTGTCGGCTTTCATTATTTATTATCATTATTCATGAATAGAAATCATAGAAATCAGGGTTGTTTGGTGCACAGAATGCTGTATACAAAAGCACAGAGGAAGGAACAAGCCAACCTAGAAATAATTCAATCAGTTTTAAACAATACAAATGTTATTGCCAGCAGATTAAATATATTTTTTAATTAATTTATATATTTATTAATTATTTTTTGAGGGGTACACCAAGTTCAATCATCTGTTTTTATACACATATCCCCGTATTCCCTCCCTCTCTCAACTCCCCCCCACCCTCCCCGTCCCAGTCCTCTAAGGCATGATCCATCCTCGAGTTGAACTCCTTTTGTTATACAGCAACTTCCCACTGGCTATCTATTTTACAGTTGGTAGTGTATATATATATATATATATATATATATATATGTCTATGCTACTCTCTCACTTTGTCTCAGCTTCCCCTTCACCCCCCGCCCCCCCAAACCTCGAGTTCTCCAGTCCAGTCTCTGCATCTGCGTCCTTGTTCTTGTCTTGTCACTGAGTTCATCAGTACCATTTTTAGATTCTTTATATATGAGTTAGCATACAATATTTGTCTTTCTTTTTCTGACTTACTTCACTCTGTGTGACAGACTCTAGGTCTATCCACCTCATGACATATAGCTCCATCTCATTCCTTTTTATAGCTGAGTAATATTCCATTGTATATATATGCTACATCTTCTTTATCCATTCATTTGTTGATGGGCATTTAGGTTGCTTCCATGTCCTGGCTATTGTAAATAGTGCTGCAATAAACATTATGGTACATGTTTCTTTTGGGATTATGGTTTTCTTTGGGTATATGCCCAGAAGTGGGATTACTGGATCATATGGTAGTTCTATTTGTAGTTTTTTAAGGAACCTCCAAACTGTTTTCCATAGTGGCTGTACCAACTTACATTCCCACCAACAGTGCAGGAGAGTTCCCTTTTCTCCACACCCTCTCCAACATTTGTTGTTTCCAGATTTTGTGATGATGGCCATTCTGACTGGTGTGAGGTGATACCTCATTGTGGCTTTGACTTGCATTTCTCTGATGATTAGTGATGTTGAGCATCTTTTAATGCATTTGTTGGCCATCGCCAGCAGATTAACTATTATTTTAAACACACAATATCTAATGATCCCCACAAAATTGATTGTGTAACTTGTAAATGTCCTGAAACATCTAGAGATTATTCCACACATCCAGAATTAGAAATATGACTAGTCCATGATGGACCTTTAACAATGTGTTTCTAACAGAAGAATGCGTGTGTGTTCACTCACCTAAACGATGGAGGGTGTGACAGCTTTGACTAAAAGTTTGCTAGTCCAGTTTTCCATTTAGAATAGTATACATAGAAAGTCAATCTTTTGATCATTTAAATAAAAAATCTGTGGTAGAAATACAATCTGGAGAAGCATACATAAAGTATGTAATATGAGTATATTTTGGGAATTTCCAGGTTCTGAAAAAGTCATGTGAGGAGAGCTGGGAGGAGGACCTGACACATTAGGGTCACATTCAGAGGAATGCCATTTTCTCACGCTAATTCGCTAATCCCTACACAGACTGCCCCGTCCCAACGCAGGTGGCACCCTGGAATCCTAGTGTGCAGCTTCTGTGAGGGAAAAGAAGAGAGCCCTAGAGTAGGAGATCCTGGCCCGAGTCACTCAACAGAGCCCACTCTATTTTCTTATTTAAAATAAGTACCTCTAGTCTTTGTGAAAAGACTAAATTTGGGGGGGAAAATCACTAACTGCATGGCTTGCTACAACCTACATATTCAACAATTGCTCTTAGAAAGTTAGCCAAGGGACTTCGCTGGTGACCCAGTGGTTAAGACTCTGCGTTCGATCCCTGGTTGGGAACTAAGATCCTGCATGCCCTGTGGTGCAGCCAGAAGTTAAAAAAAAAAAAAAAAGTAGCCAAAAGCTGTCATCACCTTGTTTTGTTTTAAACATATATTAGTCAGCTCCATGATTACTGCTTTCTAAAATATAGGCTCATTTAGTATATACAGTAGTAGGCACTACTGTTACCCAGTTTTGCAGAGGAGGAAACTGAGGTGGAGTGAGGTGAAATAACTTGTCGAAGGTCAGGCAGTTAGCAAGTCTCCGGGCAGGGCTTTCAGCTTGGACATCCGGTTCCTCCAAAGATGTGCTCTCACTGCCCAGGCCCTAGGGCCTCATCTATACTGGAAGTATAATATGGAGCAGGAAAGTATGCATCTTGTGGTTTTGTACAAATTCCAAGTTTTTGTATAGACTTATAAACAGTGAGCTGTGGAACCGAAGGGGACTTTAGAGATCGTCTGCACGTCCAACTCCTTATTTTACAAGTTCTCACTAAAGACCAGAGAAGTTAGGTGATTGACTCACCATCAGAGTGATCTTGGTGGCAGAAATGACCCGGGTCTCCTGATTCCACGCTCTTTCCGTTATTCTGCCTTTTTGTCTTCACAGGAGATAATTTGATTATTGCTAAAAATCACATTCTTTGAAGAAAATTTTAATTGAGATATAATTCACACAAAATTCACCCTTATAAAATATATATTTAAATGGTCTTTAGTGTATTCACAAAGTTGTACAACCACCACCACTAATTCTGGAACGTGTGCATCACCCCAAAGTGCCTTTTTGCAGTCACACCAATTTCTGCCTTCTCCCAGCCCTTTGGCAACAGTTAAGCTACCTTCTGTCTCTATGAGTTTGCTTATTCTGGATATTTCATATAAATAGAATCATACAATAGGTGCCTTTGTGTCTGGCTTCTTTTACTTAACATATTTTTAAAGTTCGTCCACGCTGTAGCAGGAATTAGTGTTTTATTCCTTTTTATGACTGAATAATATTGCACGGATATACCACCTTTTGTGTACCTGTTCATCAGTTGATGGACATTTGGGTTGTCTCCACTTTTCGGCTGCTATGAATAATGCTTCTGTGAGCATTCATGTACATATTTTTGTGTGAACATATGTTTTCAGTTTTCTTGGATATACATCTGTGAGCAGAAAAGAAGAGGGCAAGGAATGAGCCCTGAGGCACTGTAGCCTCAGAGGTCAGCAAGGGAAGAACTCTATGATGAACTGAGGTGACACTAACCAGGAGATATCTCATAAGCCAAGTGAGGAGAGAATTTCAGGAAGGAGGGTGTGACCAAAAGTGTCAAAAATTTCTGAGATGTCGGGAAAGATAAGGACTGAGAATTCACATTGAACTGGCAAGATGGAGGTCATTGGTGACCTCTAGAAATGAGATTGTGCTGGGGTGGTGAGAACCAAAACCTGAAGGAGTGGGTTGTTTGGGAGAGAGAGGAAGGGAAAAAGTGAAGGCAGCACATAAGTCCCAATAATGGTGCTGTAGTGTGTGCTCAATAACATTATTGACACATATAATTTGAGATCCAGTTCAGAGGCATCACAGTATGTTGGAAAAAGCACAAGCTTTGGAGTCAGACGCACTTGAGTTCAACTCCCAGCAATATCATCTGCTTGCTGGGTGACCTTATGCAAGTGACTGCCTCAGTCTCTGGACCTTATCTTCCCTCATCTATAAAATAGAGATTATAACACCAATCATACAACAGCACAGTGAAGACTAGAGATAATGAAAAACCCATCCTGGGAGAGCTTTTGGCACATGATAGTCACGCTATAAAGTGTCAATTTTATATTACTAATTTTATTATTTTTTAATTTACCAACCAAAACCAAGATTGCTGGTATTTTCTAAGGTTGGCCAATAGATCTTCCATAAGAGCTTACGGAAAAACTCGAACAAACTTTTTGGCCAATCCGATATGTTGCTTATTATAGAACAATCCAATGCTTTGTAACCAGATGACTGGGAAGACTACAAAAAAGGAGTCACTTGTGTGTTTTGTTGGATAACCGGACGCTTTCTTGGCAAGGAAAGACCAAAGGCATATTTCTGATGGAGGAACCACATATGAGAGATAGCATGTGTGTCAGGAGGATGCCTGAAGTAAGAGACAGGTTGGAGAGAAGGGCTAAAGGCAGAGTGTGAAGACCCTTATAAACCATGCTAAAATAAATGGAATCTTTATACAGTCTTTAAAAGATAAGCTATACATCATGATAATTATTTCCATTTTACTACCAAAGCTCAATGCCTCCATGAACCTGAGTTTTAAAGGGCTATACTTACTAACTTCAAGAACCACGTGGTAAATAGGATTCAAAACACCACAAAAGCCCATGGCATTCACTTTAAAGATAAATTTACAATCATCTGGGTGCATGAGCAGTGCCTCCCAAAACACTGATGCGTGAATGACAGACAGTCTGATGAAACTTTCATGACCTCATGGGGAAAATGTTATATGAGGTTTCTAACTATTTTTTCCTCTACTATGAGGCTGTGGCCTTCCTTCTTTTTGATGTTTAAAATGCCATTTTTGAATGTTGAATGCCTTGACCTAACAAAATTAAAAAGTAGATAACTTCAGTTTAACTCCCAAAGATTCTTTTGAAATTATTGCCAGTCTATTAAATCTCAAAGTCTGGGATTGTTTGTCTTAAAGTACACTATCCCTGAAATCTGTAAACATTGTTTCACTTAATTATGAAGGGATCACAGAGAGCCCCTAAATGCCATTGCTGTTGGTAGATAATCGCTGAGACACTTAGGAGCCTTTAAAGGTGTTCTCATGCCACAGGCAGCCATTCGAAAGTCCCTAAAGGACGTCTCTGTATACATACAAAATGTGAAGTCTGGTATATGCATATAAATACACAGTTGTGACTCCCAACCTCTATTGAATGCGGTTGATCAATGCTTAGATCATAGAGAATATTCTCACAAGATCTCAGTTCAATGGAAGGATTTGATGAATTGGATGAAGCGGAGAAGTGAAGTTTTACCAGGAGCTTTCGTGCGCTAAATCAAAGTTCTGTAGTTTTTGTTTCACATTTGCATTACTAAGACAGGCATCCAAGGGGAACTGTGTTCTAGCTTGATAAAATATTTTAGAAAGTGTTTTATGTTGTTTCTTCCCAAGGATGTTATAGGTTACACACATCATTCAGATTTTACATAAACCTTTGTAGTGTGAGTATAAGAGTGGGCTCTCCTAAACTTAAAAAAAAAAAAAAGTGTTTAGCTCTGTCTCATTCTATAAGCTAAATATTCTTGGTAATCACATACATTCTAAACACAGTATAATGCCAGTACTATGATTATAAAAAGACAACTTCTAGTCTTAACTTGATTACTAGGTATTAGATAGATAGCAATAAAGCACCAATGCAAGCTAGTATTAGAGGAGGACACCAGCTTTGGTCCTCTGACAGACCTGGGTTTGAATTCAGCTACCTGAACAGCTGAAAGTTCTGCTTGGTGTTCTGAGGAATGTCATGGAGAGCCAACAAATTAGATGAAGGTGCGAATTGGAACAAATAGGTTGTGAAGTGCTCTTTGAAATAAGTGACTCTTAAGATGAATTTTTAAGAATAAGTAGAAATTCACCAAAGGCTGGGGAGGAGGGAAGAATGCTCTTGCAAGGGGCAGAGACATTTAGGCACGAAGCCATAGCAAGGTGGGAGCAAAGGGTCTAGGGTTACTGACCCCAAATCAGGATGTCTGATATTCATTGGGGTTGGTGGCTTCTGCTTGTTGGATTTCTGTGAACTTTAATAAAGTAAGCATTTATTCATGTTACATAGTAATGAAAT
The DNA here is from genome assembly GCF_030028045.1 of Hippopotamus amphibius kiboko. NCBI lineage: Eukaryota > Metazoa > Chordata > Mammalia > Artiodactyla > Hippopotamidae > Hippopotamus > Hippopotamus amphibius. The sequence continues at coordinate 70,874,030 of NC_080199.1, forward strand.
TTCCCACTTAGGCAGCAGATTCTTCATTCTAAATGCCTTGTTTATAAAAACAAACAAACAAAAAACAAAACCCCAAAATGGAAAACAAAAAGCCAAAAACCAACCCCCCTCCATAATCCCCCTCAAAACAGCTATCTAGGACAATAAACTTATGATAAATTAAAAAAAATTTCTAACAACATTTTAAATTACACTTATTTTTACTAGATGCATATACAATTCTTACTTATTCACGTTCCCAGATAATCTACAGTGTTTTGAAAATATTCAACAGCAAAGATAGCCATTTTACTAGGTGATTAAAAAGAAATTACAGGGGCTTCCTAGGTGGCGCAGTAGTTAAGAATCCTCCTGCCAATGCAGGGGACACGGGTTCGATCCCTGCTCCAGGAAGATCCCACATGCCACAGAGTAACTAAGCCCGTGAGCCACAACTATTGAGCCCACGTGTGCCGCAACTACTGAAGCCCATGTGCCTAGAGCCCATGCTCCGCAACAAGAGAAGCCACGGCAATGAGGAGCCTGTGCACCACAACGAAGAGTAGCCCCCACTCACCGCAACTAAAGAAAGCCTGTGCACAGCAAAAAAGACCCAACACAGCCAATATAATTAATTAATTAATTAAAAAAAGAAATTACAGGTTTGGGTTCAAAACTTCAATTCTACTAACAGGGATCTAAGTATTTTGGAACTCATTACAATTGGCTAAGGGAGAACTGAGAATGTCTTTACCTAAGAAAAGACTTCTAGTAGAATTTTAATAAATCTGGCTCAACAAATCACTCTTCACAGAATTTTTGTTGTTTATTGTTACAAGTTTTGTTGTCAATGATCTGAATGAGAAGTTCCAAAACAAAATCCAAAAAGCATAGTATAAACAGTATCTCTTACCTATTAAGTCTCTGAATCCAGTAACAGGTATTCACATACTTATCCAGCAGAGTTTTTGTTTGTTTTGATTTGTAGGGGAAAGCTATGTTACTACATGTCTACTCAAATAAATTAATGTTACCATCTAAACTGACTCATTTGGAAGGAACAAGTCTACATAGCAAAAAAGTATGACATATACGCATGCCAAAAACATGGACATGGACAGAGTTCTTGTTTTCTTCTTGTTTACTGACGCTATCTCTTGACCTTTACCTGCACGCAAAGTCAAGCACAGATGCCGAAGTGCAGAATCATAGAAAATAAGAGGATAGGGTGGGGTGAAAGGAAGGGGCCAAAAACAAGAGAAGGAGTAAGAAAGGCATGGTGCAGTTTCTCAAGATAGGAATTTAGGGAAAAAATGCCCCTGACAAGGGAATTCCAACTTGAAAGACTATCTTCCCCAGCTAGGTGGCATCTAGAACCTATGATTGCCATTCAGAGAAAAGGAAAAAGGAAAAAAGGAATAGAGCATTTTCTCCTTAAGGCAAAATGAGTTGTTTCTGTTTAATAAATGCATGGGCTTAAATTATGGAACCTCAGATTTTATAGTCAAAGCAAAGGAAACCATAAGATAAACAGTAAAAATGTTTTATTGATTAGATGTTATTGTAGCTTTTGTGCATATTTCATAAAGCAAAACATGGATATTTCATGCAATGCTTCAAGCACAAATTTCTGAAGAAAACCAATAATCATTTGTTCTGATAGGAACTGCATATTCAATAGCGGACAAATCCCATAGCATTATTCTTTTTTTCATAGTAATGGTAAAGTGTTTTTCAGTGATTGTAAAAATTCACACAATCTTCTTTCCTTTTACATAGACCTTCATAAGGTAATCCACATGCAAGGAAAGCATAGTATAAACAATATCGCTTACCTGTTAAGTTACTTTCCTCCTATGTTGAGACCATGACTTGGTGCCACCTTTGGCCTCATGTCCTATCATGGCTACCTGCTACCTCTGAGCCTACTGTGTTCTCCTGAACCTCTGACCCTTTATAATTTCATATTTGTATCCCCAGAGCTTAAAAGGAGTCCACTATTTTTTTTTTTTTACTAAATGAATAAATAAGTAAATAACTTTAGGCTAGAAGTGATGAAACGTAAAAAACATTGTAATTAATAATTATAGTTAACAAAGCACCTATTTAATACTCAAAATCATGCTATGTTGTAGTATTTCATATCTCTATTTTACAAATAAGGAAACAAAAGCTCGGAGCAGCTAAGTAGGCTTCCCAAGAGCCCAGCTAATTAAGTCACTTAGTTGGGATTTGAACCCTGATTTTGCTAAATTCCATGTGCTTTCTACTGCATCCTGCTTTCTCTAGAAGTATTATACACAATGAGGAGAAGCCGAAAGATTCTATCCAATATATTGAATTTTATTCAGGGTGAAATAGGAAAGCATTCTATTTTTGAAAAATTCAGAATATTAATAACATTTTATTCATGCTCACATTCGTTTGGTTTATTATTCTTTATAAACATGAAAGAAGAAGAACCAACAATGCAAGTTTAATATCACAAGAGAGTTGGCAGTATTTTATTAACCTGCCCTCCTAGGTTGCCTGCAATGATGTAATTACTGCTGTTTATCAGTCTGTGCAGATGTACTGAATTACAGCCTAGAGATGTATACCTTTCACTTACAGAGAAGGTTGGAGGGTGCAAAGCATTCTGTTGTAATCCTAGGAAGATATTTTTAAAAATTATATTTCCCTTTTGCAATCCCATAATGATTTTTCCTTTCGTGTAGTCTTCTCCTTAACTGATTGGTACCTGGAAGAACCACCAGAATCCAGCAACATTCTCCCCTAAGAGCTAAGTGAGGGACAGCTGCCTGCTGCCACCTGCACTTGGCAGTTGAAAGGAGCAGAGATGTCTCCACTCTGTGTGTTGCTGTATTTCTGACTGTCCAAAGACTGGGAAGTCAAAGGCCTTTACAAGTCTGTATTATTTCTCCACGTACATCCCCTTCCTTCCCTGCAGTACAGCATAATGTCAGTGAATCCTACTACTTGAAGGTTCTAAAAAATGAATCTGAGTAGATAACTTTTAATACTTGTCAATTACTAGAAATGTGATGCTGCATAGAAGAAAAATACAAAAATTAGGAATAAGTTAGTCAGGGCTTAAGAGCATGCGTTGTCCCCATCTTCAAACCCGCCTCTTGGAGGGAAGGCTTTTACTCAAAGAGATTCTTCCTGTCTCATCCATTCCCAGTTTAAAATATCAATACCTCCTTATGGCTGTCTTTTCTGCTATTATTGCACCCTTTGAAAAATTGCAAATTTAAAAGAAACTGACAAATGTTCTGAGTGGGAATAGGAAATAGTAAACCCAGGATGATTATTTCAGATGATTGCAGCCGCCTGCCAGTGCTTCTTTAGGATTATTGTTCAGTGTTTTTGAATGAAACAGCAGTTGAACGTGAGTATTCTCTCTGGATCTCTTCCCCTCTCTGCCCACTGTCTGCCTCACTGTGTCCGCCTATGCTTTGTAAATGTAGACATGCACCAGCTTCTCTCTTTGGCCTTCCTTTTGTTTGGCCAGGTGTCTCCTTGCAGGCAGCTGACCCACAGCTCCAGTTCTCACTATTGCCTCTATTGTGAAGACTCCAACTTCCCTTCCTGTAGCTCTGCAGCTTCCTCTAGCCCCTGATCCATCATCTGAACCCACATCTCCAATCTCACTTCAAACTCATGAAGAGTTCAGAGGAAGAAGAGTGAGGGTATCATTCCAAGCGTCATGGAGGAGGCCGGGCCTGAACTCACTGTCACGTAGGCTCGTCTACATCGAAACTGCCCAGATGGAACTTTTATATTAAGAAAATTTATTGAATTCTTGGAATTCAACACTATGTCTAATACACAATCAGTGGTTCCTATTAAACCTAAATTGCTGTCTGAGATCAGTATTGAGTCTGCAGAAAGCTGTGCTTGTTATAGAAGCACAGAATTACGCACTTGGTGAAAGAGCCTGGCAAGGTGACCAACATCAGATCCTTGGTGGTCTTGCTGACCTCAGAGTGCAGTGGAGGCTCACCACACACTGACTGTGGGCCACCATCAGGTACCATGTGGAGGAAGCTGGTAATCCTACAAGACAAATCATGTTTTGCCAAGACATTTGATTACAAATTTGGAAAGAAAAAAAAAAAGCAAAAAACTAAACAGATCATTGATCTAATCCAAGTTTAATTCCTTTAAGAAATGCAGATATGTGTATTGACTGATCCTTTTCCAACATTTTTTTTAAAATGTTCTTATAAGCTCTATTCTTGCGTCCATCCCAGGCACGTCCACTCCTGCTCTATTTTCTCCATGCACTGTGTGTCACTTATATATTCAGGGACATTTTAGTTAGAATAATCAAATGAAGAAATAAACCACAGTTAATTGGGAAATGGACGGGACTAATGCTGGAGCCACAGTGACGATCATCGTAGGAGGAGATGGCTATGATTGACTTGTTCTTCTACCAGCGACTATCAATAGAGTGGGTTTTGCCAGATCTCCTGAAGCAGTTGCTACTATAAAGCTCCATGTGGAGCAGGCCTACTGTCCCTCCAAATATAGACCCTTTGTGTTTGAGAGCCAAGAAATCCAGTGTTGGAATGAAACAATGGAAGTCTGCCCAGAAACTTCTGTAAAAAACGATCCCTTTGATAAAACTCACTAATAGACACCACAATTGCTCTTTTACCAGTAATTGTTTTAAACATGTGATTACAAATGAAGAATTTCTGGTAGCTTGTGACCAAGAATGTTCACATTTTTTAATGTGTGCTTCCCAAAGGAGGAGGTGATATGTTTAGTATAAGCACAGAAAGATTAACATAAAATGTGAAACCCTAATGCCTAGCTCAGGCTTTAGTAGATGCAGGGCCTACCGCTAAGATACAGATGGAGAAAATATATGCCAACCTTTAAACTGGATCCGAAGCTCTCCACAAATTGCTCATGGGTGACAAGGCCTGCCTGTGTATTTCTGTAGAATCCTGTGCTTTAATGTATTGTGACACTAGAGGGTACCTTATTGTTGTTATGTGTCATCTCCTCCATGTGGGGGAGGTCTACATCTTATTTCTTTATGATCAGTATTTAACATAGTGCATGGCACATAGTAGGTACCCGCTAAAAACTGAAAAAATAGTTGTTAAATTAATGAATATTCCCATTGGTAAAAAATTTATAATCAACATGGATATGTTTTAACTGTAAAGACATTCATTGTTGATTTGCTGTCTACTCAGCGAGGTGAATTTTATGTTCTTGATGAAGAAGTTGTATTTTTTTTTTAATTTTGTTTATTTATTTGGCTGTGTGGCACATGGGATCTTAGTTCCCTGACCAGGGATTAAACCCTTGCCCCCTGCATTGGAAGAGTGGAGTCTTAACCACTAGACCTCTAGGGAATTCCCAAGAAGTTGTATGTTTACTCTGTATAAGGTGTTCTGCTAATCAATGTGGAGGACAGAGAGAGTAAAAGATGTAAGACTCCACCTACTCCTAATTTTATCCCCAGGCTTGTGTGGAACACTCCTCTCTAACTCACCCTGAATCATCATTTGCCAATTCTTTAGAGGCTTAGTGACTGGGGTACAGTAATAGGTACTCATTAACTGTCTGGTGAAGGAATGGATACATGAACCTCCCCGGTGCTTGTGGGCAATTTGACATCAAAAGCACGGCGCTAACAGCTATCAGTGCATTGATGACATACTTGAAGCACTCATGGGCTTTTTCTGGCAGCTGACTGAGGTCAGCATTCTTAATATGCAACTGCAGCAGAAGCTCCTTGAAGGCAGGATATTAACTATTTCGATCTTGTTCCTCTTGCATTCTCAGTCTCAGACACATAGTAGATTATCAGTAAATATTTGCTGAATTAATGACGTTTTGAATGTTTCAAGTCTTTGTGGAGGAAATTTAAAAAGTTAAGAATAGCAATGATAGAAAACACAGAGTCAAAGAGAAATAAAGTGTTTTGGGGTGCTCACTTGTGGTCAAGATCATGTCTTGGGGGGGTGCAATATTTTTATAAATAAACTTTATAAATTTTAATACTATTTTGGGTAGATCTTGAAAAGACAGGTAGAATTTCAACAGGTATAGATGTCCAGGAGAGCACTGACTTCTTTTTTTTTTAACTCTTACTTCAAAGTTACAAAATTCCTTGATTCAGAGATATGGAGTTTAAAAATTATACAGAATTCTTATCTTTGTGTCTTCAGGGAAAATCAGTTGTTTCTAAGGTGATCTTTTTCTTTTTTAAGTCACATGGAATGTTGATAAATGTTTTTTTAAGATTTAAAAGAGGAGCTTCAGAATTTAATTGTGAAATTGATGTTAAGTACTAAAACATTCCTGTAAGGCTTTAAATTGTTTTAGTACCAATAAAACACTTTAACTCTTTTTTTAGAACTAAACGCCATTTAAATCAATAAGAACTTTAAGAAAAATAATTTTACTTTTAGTGATAAATCATATTAAACAATACGATACCTAAAATATTTACCTACCATGTAAGACATCTTTGTCTCCACAGCAAGATCAAAACCCTCAGAATTAAGGGTCCTTGGCACCTGCCTGTGTCTATAGTTTGCAGATTTCACAACCTGGGAAAGTCCACAAATTAATCTTCCTTGATGATGAAAAGAGGGGCTTATATGAAAACTGTGCCTCTCAAGCTTTAATGTGCCACTGACCACCTGCAAATCTTGTTAAAAATGCAGATTCTGATTTAGTATGTCTGGGGCAGGGCCTGAGATTCTGCATTTCCAGTGAGTTCCCAGGTGATGCCCACGCTGCTGGGTTTTGACCCCACTTTGAGTATCAAAGGATTAGAAATCTTTTGAGGCTTTCTGCTGCCCCAGGATCCGAGGTAAGTTTTCCCAGCATGAAAACTTTGTTATCAGACATTACCTGAAATGAAAAGGAACTCCGAAAGGTTTCTGCAGTTCCTTCTCACTGAATGTGCCCAGTGCTTTGCAGTACTTTACCACTTTGACTCGCAGGAATAATTTTTTCTGGATGTCTTTGGCATGTGGTAGACTGTTCTTCCTTCATTTCTCCCTGACAAAGTGCCAGATCACAGTGGTACTTAAATACCAATACTTAATATAATATATCTTGTGTGACTTTAGGCTTCTTTAGGAACCTGGCCAACAGTTATTATATCATCTGTCAATCATAAATTCTAATAATAATTTCTTGAGCCCTACTGCGTATAATGACATAGTATAGACTGTATAATGCAAGGTATTTATCATTAAGCTTTATTTGCAGATGAGGATACTGAAGGTAAGAGAGATGTAAGTGAAGTCCTAGGGCCATCTAGCCAGTAAGAGTAGCCAAGATTTGAACCTAAGTCTTGCTGGGTTCAAAGCAAGGTTTGCTCTTTCTGCTACACCACACTGGCTCTCTGAGGGAGGCACAAGACTGGCAAGAGGAAGGTTCAAAGATGTGCATGGCATGTTATGGGCTTCTAGAAGTTTTTACTATAAGAGCAATAAGAGATAATACAAAGTATCTGCAAATGAAGTACCCAAGTGATTATTTCAGAAACAAGTTTTGTGGTAATGCAGAGGTAAGAGGAAGCTGTGTATGCAAGAACAGCCTGGAAAGGCTTCCCCAAAAAGGGGGCCTTTGAGTCAGGTCTTGAAAAATGAGTAGGAATTTAAGGAGTAAAGAAGGGAGCATGACAGACAGTGGGGACAGAGGTGGAATCACTTTCCTTCCAAACATGAAAAACTTTAAGGCTTTTTCAGGCAATAAGAAGGGAGTCCACCATGACAAACGACTAATGCCAGACTGAAGAATTTGGATTTCATTCTTTTATCAGTGGGGGACCTCTTGATGTTTATAAATAATATGTCAGAACTATACTGTAGAAGGAAAAATATATCAGAACTATACTTTAGAAGATAACTCTGGCAACTAGGTATGTGAAAAACTAGAACTAGAAGAGTTGGGTGGCAGCAAGACAGATGGTTAATTTCTTCATCTGTAAAATTAGGAAGAATACTAACTACCTCATAGGGTTGTTTTGAGAATTAGATGAAACACGGTATGTAAAGCACTTAGAACGGTGCCTGGCACATAGTGTTAAAAAATGTGCGCTGTCATGTCAGCTAGGTGTGAAGGGGAGTGAGCCCAAATTCTGTGTTTATTTGCGCTGAACATGAGAGTAGGCTCTTCCCTTAGAGGGCCTCTTAGTACAGCGCCAGGCACATGGAACGTCATCACTGGTAGTGTAGCTGGTGTCATCATTATTTTCCACTTCCACTCTTCCTCCAGGGAGGTGTGCATTTGTGTCATCTTTTCTCTAACCTTACTATCATCAGGGCAGCACAATGACTTCCCTTTGGCTTAATGTTATGCTTTGTTTTGTTTTTATAAATTTATTTATTTATTTATTGGGTCTTCATTGCTTCGCGAGGGCTTTCTCTAGTTGAGGCAAGCCGGGGCAACTTTTCGTGGTGGTGCACGGGCTTCTCATTGCGGTGGCTTCTCTTGTTGCAGAGCATGAGCTCTAGGCACACGGGCTTCAGTAGTTGTGGCTCCTGGGCTTAGTTGCTCCTCGGCACATGGGATCTTCCTAGACCAGGGATAGAACCTGTGTCCCCTGCATTTGCAGCCGGATTCTTAACCACTGCACCACCAGGGAAGTCCCTGGCTTAATGTTGCTTTGCTGCTTGTATCAATCTTTCCTCCACTAATTCTACCCCAATTATGACATGAAAAGGCTTCCCAAGCAGGTGCTCTGCTCGGAGGCACAAGAATGAAAGAAGGGCTGCAATTCTGAGAACAATTTTAAAATAAATGGGTGAGTGCAGGTTTTCTAAGAAAAAGAAATCCAAGGTGGAAATTCCCTGCAGAAGAACTTGCCCGGGAGTGACATTTGACGGGCATCAGCAGCTCTGGGTTTTCATAGGTTGGTCCTGACTTTAAACTGAGACTCAACAAACTAAAATAAAAGGCATGTTAGACATCTTTAGTTAGAACAGAGTCCAATCTGGAAGAGGAGAGAGAAGAGAAGATACCATGTGGAGGTGGGGAGGGATAAAGTAACAGTTAAGTCACTAGGGCCCCGTGCTTCATCCTCACTGAGTAGTGAGATCCCCCTCTGAAAATCACTTCATTTTCTCACATGCAGAGTGAAAATACCATCTAAGTATGTGCCTTTCATCCAGCACTCCATTCTACCAAAATTTATTGTCTACTCCTGTGTGCCAGGCACTAGGCTAAGTGCTGTGATACAGCATTGAGCAGAAATGCACATAGTCCCTGCCTTCACAGAATGTACAGACTAGGGGCATAGACAGATATTAATCAAATAATCTTCCCCCCAAACATCACAACGCGGCTATGACAGAAGCTACAAGGGAGAAGTACAGGGTGCTACATAGGGAGACAGGAAAGGTATCCTTGAGGGAAGGAGTGTTGAGCGGTAGTTGCTTATGCCACTCTAGGGGTGGTTGGTGTTATAGCCCAAGAAGAGGGATCTGCATGTTCAGAGGCCTTGGAAAGAAGGCCATTGTCCCGGGAACACAGAGAAAGAAGGAGGATGTGACTGTTGAGGCTGCAAGAGCAATTGGGGGAAAAAACAAGCCGGGCCTGGCAAGTCTTTCCAAAGGATTGTCTTCAAGGGTTGTTGCCATCATCAAGGGAGACAAAGAGCCTAAATTTATAATTGACAATCTTTAAAAATTATAAAATTCTGAATAAATGGAAGACAATTTAATTATTATCATGAGTATTGTCTCTCTGAGTTATGCTAAGAGACTTGTACCAAATATCATTATATAGCTTACAAGAAGCATTTATTCCACTCATGGAATCAAAAAGCAACGTTTATATTGGGTCATAAAATCCTCTCCAAAGTCAAGTCTAGGCATCCACCTGCTTGGTACATATTGTGTTAGTGGATTCATAGAATCGTGAACTCTTATTTTGGACCTTCCTCGCTAGCCTATGGCATTTCCAGTATGGCTGATAACACTGAAACTGAGATCCTCTAAGGATTGAGGACCTCCTGGCTATCAAAGGCAAGCTAGTCTATCTTTGTGCTTTGAACTTGCTTCAAATTTCTCACTCATATTTTGGGTCAAAACCTGTAAAATAAGAGCAGGGGAGGGGGCATGCTAATCTCACAGCCTGCCAAGTGCTTCATATCCACCATCTAATTTAACCCTCACAAGAGCCTTATGAGGCCTCGCCTCAGTTTTAGAGATGAGAAAACTTAGATGCAGAAAATTGAGTTAATTTTTATTTGTCCAAACTCATGCAGTAAATAAGTAGCAGAGCCTGACTTTGAATACAAGCCAGCTTGACTCCAAAGCCACAATTCTGTGTTCTAGAATTATACTTTAGAGCCACTTAAAAAATATTTTGATAGTTACATCATCTTTTGAAAACCTAATAAAACCCAAAGATCTATACTCTTAAAAGGTGAAAATATGTACAAAATTTTGCAAACAGCTTCAGTTTTGGTGACTCACAGATCATAAGTAAATATACCCATGCTATCGTATTGGTTAGTTACCACATAAGCTTCATTCAGTCAGAGATTGTTGTCTGTCTTACTCATTGATGCATTCCCAGCTCTAAGAACGTTGCCTGGCACACAGTAGGAGTTCAAAAAGCAGTTCTTGAATAAAAGTGATTACAAATGCTTGGGCGCATTCACCTAATTACTTAAAGCAGGGTGATAAAAGTATGGTATGGAGAGGGTGGCTCAGTGCAAAATTCGAAAGAACCATAGAATGACTTCCAAACCCTGACTGTGGACCCCAAGGGACCTTCTGAGTCCACATTTGAGAAATTATAGGCCAAATTTGTTTTGTTTTGTTTTGCTTTTTAACTTTAAAATTACTTTCTCTTCCTGCACTCTCAGAAAAGAATAATGTCTTTAATAGTTTCTTTTTAAATTAGACTTTTAAGTACACTAGTAAAAATAGCACTTCTGAGTAAGTTTTCAGGAAGTATTTTTTGGATAAAAAGTGCATAGACCTCTTTATCCAAATGTTTCCTAGTGTCACCACTGTATTATTTAAATGGATTTTGCTTGTTGTTGGGGAGGTGAGAACTTTAATATGCTTATGTATACCTCTAAATCTGAAGTATATATCAGCTCTTGGAAAATAATTGTAAGGCTATGTTATGTTATTTCTCCCAGGTTTTAAAATAGCTGAAAAGATAGTTTCCTATACCTAGAGAATGGGTCTGTGCAGTTGGTAGTTCTTAGCACTCCTACTGAATCTTTTCCAAAAGGCAACATTCAAGAAGTATAATACAAAATCCTTTTTCAGCTAGTTTATTTTTTCTTGGTTCAAACAAACTGATAATCATATATACTTGTCCCCTTATGTTTTACAAGGTAAGTAATATGCACTGTATAAACCCATGTAGATGAGGAAAGGCAGACCGTAAGAGACTAGAACAGTCAGTAAGTGGTAAAGCTGGGATATTATTTGGTGCTTTGCAACAGGAAAGAAATATGACGAAGTGGTATCCTGAGAAGCTAAACGTTCAGGTGTTCAGGAGGCAGGGGCAGACAGGGACACCAGTTGGACTGTCGGAATCATCTAGGCAAGAGGGCTGGTCCCTACGTGGTAGAGGCAATAACACAAGAAGGAATGGACGTGAGGAAATCAATAGACTTTATTTTTTGTTTTCTCTAGTTTTCTATTTCTCTTATTTTGAACACTGAGGTTTTGCCTAATACTGTAAGAGGCATTAAGGAAGTTCAAGCCATGTTAGACAGTATCTTTTCTGGGCAGATTTTTTTTTTTTTGTCTTTGTCTGCCATCTGCGAAACACAGAGGCAGCTAGAAGTAAGATAAGTCTGAGGCTTCTCTGCATCTCCTGACCTGAATCGTTGGTTAGGCTTGATCCTCTTATTATAAAAGCAATATACAACAACTTCCCACTGACTATTTTACAGTTGGTAGTATATATATGTCTGTGCTACTCTCTCGCTTCGTCTCAGTTTCCCCTTCACCCCCACCCATAATTCCACCATCCTAAAAATGTTCATGATTCAGTTTTTGGTGCGTTTTCTTCTAATCTTTTTTCAGTATGCATTAAAAATTTTTTAATTGTAATCATAGTATGTACCACACCATTTTGTGCCCTACATTTTTTATTTGCAACACAACACTGATTGATTAACAGAATGTTGTGGCGCTAGATTTTCTAAGGTAATCCCTATTGAGAAACAAGCCAAGGACAGCCCTTGAGACCCCCAAAGTCAGGGGATGAAAGAGAGTATTTTAAATTCATCAAAGATTGAGAATACTTTTTAGTATGTTCTATCCTTCTGTGCAGCAAATACATTTTTGGTGCTTAGTAAGTATTTTTCTGTGATTGATTGGTGTTGAGTCATCTTGGTGGGGCGGCATAGGAAAAGGTAACCACGCCCGGCTATCTCTGTTGTACTCGGTCTGTTTAAACAGGTCTGTGTCATAAGACACAGTGTGATTGTGATGTGCTCTCGGAGGTTGGCCAGAGGCCACTGCGTGCTTTGATAAACACCAAGCTCTGGAGAAATAATAACACAAGAAATCTCAGGACAGCCTCTATATATTTGTACATGCACATATATTCTCTAACAGAAAAGAACTTCCCCAGAAAGGCTGTACAAAACAGGCATAAGAGCAAAGCGATGCCTTTTATTCCCTTAATTCAAAGGAGCACCAGCATAAGGAAACTTCAAGGGAAGCTACTATTGAAATAGACTTAGAAACTTGCTTTGCCTTTAAAAGCAGAATTGCACCACTGGTTTGCAAGGCAGAAATTGAGACACAGATGCAGTGAACAAACATGTGGACACCAAGTGGGGAAAGGGGGCGGGGGGGTTGTCAGGGTGGGATGAACTGGGAGATTGGGACCGCCATATATCATTACTAATAAGAAAAAAAATATCAAATTGTATACTTTAAATATATGCAGTTTATTGTATGTCAGTTGTATCTCAGTAAAGGTTCTTAAAAAAAAGAATGATATGGAAGCATGTAAGTATTCCTATTATATAATTTTGTTTCCTTTCAAAATATAATAAACATAGAATTTTATCAAAAGCATTGTCACTTATACTAACGATCTGTTTTTTTCTTCTTGGATATGTTGCATTATGAATTCTTAGATAGCAAACCATCTTTGCAGTCCCATAATTAACCTCATTTGTTTATGGTATATGGAATAGTCTGACTAATAATAATTTGTTAAGGATTTTGCATTGATATTTATAAGTAATTTTGATGTTAAGCTTTCTTTTGCATGTGTGCGTAGTCCTCTTGAGTGTAAGTATTAATATAATGCCCATTCTATAAAAAAAATAAAATAAAAGTAGAATTGTACCGATTCTGAAAGATGATTAGACAAATGATAGTTTGTTTCCCAAAGCCAGAGTACCATCTGATGGGTAGATTCAGGACTTCATACTGTCACTGTCTTCCCAGCAGAGCCCTCTTCCTTCTGCCCAAAACTATAACTGCTGAATTTAGTTTGCCCCTTAGTTCTTTAGCATTATCCATCATAGTCCTTCTTCTAAAAGGATCATTACCTCCAGGAAATAGCCACAGCGGAGAGATATCCCCCAACTTTATAGCTCTGGTGGAGACAAGGGGACATGAGTCAAGAGGAATATTGATGGAAAGGTGTGTCCTTCCAATCTGAGTCTTAGAATCTAAGAGGTCTCTATGATGCAGCAATTTGGAATACTAATCTCTCAATAATTGGAGAAGGGGGTCTAGCATAGGAAAATATTTATGCATTTTTTTCCTCTTCATGGGCATTTTCCCCCTAATATTGTCTTCCCCTCCTTCTCTCCCAGCTCTGCATTTTGCCAGCCTCAGCACTACTTTTCCTACTATGTGTGTAACTCTACTCTTGTTCTGATTTAGCTGACCCTGCTTTGCTCCCACAGCACCCTCTGCACACCTCTGTCATTGCACCTGTAATGCAGCCCTGTAATGGTAACTACACTCAACTTTTCCTGTTATAAGTCATACTATTGGGAAAAGGGGCAGTGTCTTATTCATCTTTGTACCTTTGGTACCTGGCATGGAATATACATTAGAGATATTTTACTAAGAAAGGGTGAAAGGAGCTGTAATGTGAGTTAATAGTAGCTTTGTCTCTATTTATGACGAGATACCAGCAAAAAATCTTATTTTAATTACACCAGGAGCACCTTTGGTTAAATCATTCTTCCCAGCCTAAAAGTGGACCCTCTTCTTGTCGCCCAGCCAGACGCTCTTAAATTTGTCTTCCCAGTCACCTCTGAGTTCCACTGATACCAATACCTAGGGCTCTAGGGAGCTATGTTGCTACCTTCTCAAATTCTTAGTGCTTCTCTATTTGGGATATGTTCTAATGTTGTTGCTCCTCCTGGCACTACTTTCTATTCTTTAAAGTATAGATTGATGATTTTATATTAGGAATAAAGAAGGAAAACAGTCTATCATATTCTTAGTGTACTGGGCTGAATTTATCTAAGAAGGCATATGTGGTTTATATAAATAAGCAGTGCAATTGCATTACTAATCCCACACTCATTCCTCCTCAGTCTGTGGGCTCTGGTTATTTCCAAACTTAACTTAGTGCCCAACTGTTGCATGACACCAGATGGGGAGCAATTGTATATAAAAATGGAAAATGCAGACTGATCCAGGGCAGCAGGGCAGCGTGCAGTTGTGTGTGTGTGTGTGTGTGTGTGGTGAAAGCACAGCATTTATTGCAGGTGCCAATCAAGGAAAATGGGTGACTCCTGCTCAAAAGACCTGAACTCTTTTGTGTTCAGGTTTCAGGGTAGGTTTTTTAAAGGCAACATTAGAGGTGAGGGTTGCAGGGTGCCTGATTAGCTCATGGACATTCTTCTTATTGATTGGTGGTGAGATAAGAGGGTGATATTTTAGGAATCTCAATCATCAACCTTCTGGTTCCAGCATACTATCTTTTTTTTTTTTTTCCCAGCATACTATCTTAATAGTGGTGTGCCTTTCAATGGGCAGTCTCAAACATTTACAAAACAGATACTTTGGAAAGTCAATAAAGAATTTCCCAAAGGATACATTACAGGATTTCTTTAATGAGCAAGCTTCCCTTTCATAGTCAAATTATGATTGGAGTCAACATAAAGAAAATATATTCACTGTTGTTCAAGACAGAGAAGGAGCTTATAGAATCAGATCTGATGCAGATGAAGATTGTCTCTAATAAGTATCTAAGATCAGGCAAATTCCACCTAAGGGACTGAAAAATTCCTTCTAATAATGTAAGCAATTCTTTAAAAAAGAAAGAAAAGGAACACCCTCAAATTAGCATTTATTTTCAACCAGGGCAAAAATATATAGGTTCTAGAAATACCAGACAATAATTTAACTAAAATCTCCAGGAAAATTTTTGAAAGAATTATTAAAAGATGTTTATGAGCATGAAGAAATAGAGGTGGTAGATAACCCAGAAGCAGAATGGGTCCATGAAGAGCACTTGGGCCAGTGGTGTTCAGCTTTTCAATTGAAGGCACAGCAGGCATGCTTGTAAAATTTGAGGCTGATTCAAAGCTAAGGAATACAGATAATTTTTTATGCCCTGCAGCCTCTCCCTATGGAGAAAGGTTACTCATTCCCTCCAGGCTCCCTAATTTTCATAAGGGACCTTAAACTGTCCTCTGTTTGTTGCTCAAAGCATGTACTTTTGCCTCTAACCAGCAAAGCAAAATATGTGCATTTCAGGCTCTTTTGGAGGAGAAAACATTGCATTATCTGCTGTCCAATCCTTATCCAATCCAAGTTGTTGTAGCAACAGCAGTACTTATAATGATTGACTAAAATATATGCATTCACTCCTCTAGACATTTTAAATTTTATCCTTGGAAAAATTCAGATCATCATTTATTCATATTTTGACTCAAACATTTATTCAACCAATCGCTATTGATTTCCTCCTATGTGCCAGGCCTTGTGGTGGGCACGTAGAATGTGCATGAAATAAACATGGTCCAGACACTACAGTCTAGCAGGAAGGAAAGGCAACGTGTAGGTTAACGAGCAAATAAATAGGTAATTACAAATTTAGAAAGTGCTATAGAGCCGACACATGGGGTGCTGCTTCCGCTTAAGTAAAGCGAACAGGATGGCCTGTCTGAGACCGCATCACTTAAGCTGATACTTGAAAGCTGAGGAGGAGCCAGCTATGGGACGGGCTCTATGAAGAGCATTCCAGGCTGAGAAGTAGCACATGCAGAAAGAATACTCTAAGGCAGCCAAGTCTAGAGAAACCTAGTGAGGAGACTGTGATGAGGTGGGAGTGGTGAGCTGGGAATAGATCACGCAGGACCTCATGGGCCAAGTAAGGGGTCTGGATTTTTTTCCAGATACAATAGAAAACTTGGAGTATTTTAAGCAAGGAAGTGATACGATTCAATACATAGTTTAAAAGATCACAGAAACTAGCCTCTTAAACCATATTTTCTGGGGGGCCCTCCTAGAATTAATTTTCTTAAATAGTGCTTTGTTATCATACTATTATTGACATTGAAGTGTCAATTAAGAAACCATGGACTAAGGTTTGTTACCATATCCAATGTCATTGAGGATGCTGATTCTTTGTGGGCACCCAGGAAAATTTTCCCTGGGGGTCTCAGTATCTGGTGATCTGTGTTTGTCTTGAATCACTGTTTTGTTTTTATCTTATGGATAAGTTAAATCTCCTAATTGATCTTGTTTCCTTTTTGCCTAGTCTGTTAGGAATCTTAAGCCACATTTTCAGCCACCTTCTGCAAATATACACGGTTGTGTGGCTTATATGTCTGTGAACTTGGTTTTCTTATGTTTCCACCTTTCCTTTACCTTTTCCCAAATACACTTAACTGTTTGTTTTATACTTTTATAATGTAGGTATTTTCCTTAGCTACCTTAAAGAACAAGGCAGAATTAAATAGTTGGAGGAGAAAATTAGGAATTGAAAATATCTCAATAATTCCAATAAGTTTAGAGACCTGTTCTTAAGTTTGAAAGGTCATTCAAGTACAGGATAGAGTACACTCATTTAACAACAGATTTTGTGAAGACATGGAAACGCCACTTAGACTGATTCTAACATAGTCTCAGGTGATAGAGATAACCTCCCACAGAGCACTTAACATTGGTGTAACGGTGAGTTCCTTTCTGTCTTCCCTGGCAGTCTGTCCCTTGAGGCAAGGACCACATCATTGTATTCACCCTGATATCTTTCATACTTACTGCAGTGCTGTGCAGGCATTCACATTAATTAATTAATTCAAATCTATACCATGCTAAATATAGATTAAAAAAACATAAAACCTCTCATTATCTCAGTCTGGACCAGCGAGTGCAGTCCCTTGAGTTTAGCAAGTATCCACACTTTACAGCATATAATACCATGCTTGGCCATGTCTAGAGCTCTAAGTTTAGGGCAGGAGCCATGTTTTTAAAGAGATACTGATAGACTGGAGCAGATCCAAAAGACAGCACTCGGCTTGCTGAATAGTCAGAAGTTGTGTGATTTGATGGAATGTTCAGCCTATGAAAGAAGATTCCTACAAGGGATAGGTTGGCTTTCTAAAAATATCTGAAGAGCAGGCATATGGAGGAAGGAATAGATTTGTCCTAATTCCAAATGGCAGAATTAGAGCCAGTGGATGGAAATTATAAGGAAAAACTTTCTTAAACACCTCGGAGTCCTCAGTGAGATAATATAATTTGCATATGTTGTTGGGTAGAGCATTCATTAATTGATCTGACCATGACTTGTATAGTAGCTGAGTGGCTGGATTAGAAGATGTTTAATATCCTTTCCAAATCCAAGATGTAAAAACTTTATGCCCATAATAGTTGCAATGAACAAACGGATTCCATATTAGCCTGTAACAAGCTAATCTAGAGTGCCGCCTAACCACTATTTACAGGTATTAACATGACTGTTAATACTAAAAGTTTTGCATTAGTCACGAAAATATTTCTGAAGGCAATAGGTTTTGACAGGGTGAAAGAGTAGGAAATAGCACAGTTGCAGATCTTTGAAACAACTTATAAAAGTGAAAGAATTTTGGTTTGGCTGGAATGAAAGGGTGTAGGCAGTGAGCCCAGGACAAGTCAGACCAGATCACGGCCATATGAACTGGAGCTGACGGTTGGGTCCCAGGGGATGGAATGAGGGCAGAGGTGAAGTTAACTAAAGAGAGTAGCGAGGGTTAAGAGACGAAGGAAATCTACTACCACTCACCAGTCTTTGCAGTAGGATCTGGACTCCAAGTGGGAGACACGGCCTAGAGGTGGAGAAACTGAGTCAGAAGAGAACCTACTCTGAAACCTTTCATGGAGGGTCCTGATCATGGCTGCGAATGTTAATATCCCTGGCTCGCCTGCTTTGGTCATTGGGCACGTGGTATATGATATTGGGGAGGTTTATTGACAAAGAATGGGGCACATACATCACAAATCAGCTGGTAGAAATTCTCAAAATGAGCTTCAGAGCTCACAGGAAAGCTTTGACATTAATCCACGACCTTTGGATTCAAGTAGTTTCAAAAGCAGCCCTCCAGATCAGTTCTGCTTTTTTTCCACTGACCACTTGTATCTCACACATTTTCCTGCTTGGCAGAACTACCTTGGCTCCCTCTGAACAGGCTGAAGAGGAGGCTGGAATGTGTGTGAAGGAGAAGAAGGAGCAGCAGACAGATGAAAGCACAGTGAGCCATTCCTGACTTCTGTAAAAGCGCTTCTCACTTTCTGCCATGGGTACACAAAATTCCATTGAGCACTAATCTGGGATCATCTATCAAAGGACTTAAAATTTTTAAATACCAAAAGTTCTGTTTAGAGGTCAAATTTCAGAGTTTTGACTGTGTTTGGTTTGCCTTGGGAAGAAATGCCATAGAAGAGGCCAGACAATATGCAGAGTTAGCCTTGTGGATGAGCAGAAAGCAGAGGACAGTCTACCCTCCAAAAGAGGAGTTGTTAAACAAAGAGGTGGTCAGGCTGCCTCTTCACTTTGGGATTGGGGAAGGGATGGGTGAGTCGCCAGTTCTCGGTCTTGGGTTACTCCAGAGAGGGCCCATGGTTCTCACTGGTTAATTAAAGGTTCTGGGCTGTGTATCTTACTCTAAAGACATCTTGATCTCAACCACCACAAGAATTTAGTCATCCTATACCTATATTTCCATCCCACTATCACATACGATTAAATAGGATTGAGATGATTTTCAGTAGATTCTTCCTAAAATTTTCTCCCTTATCCAATTTCCCCAGTACCCTTTTAATACCACAGTTTTTCCTTCCCTGTCCCTCATGTGTAATAGTGGAAAGAGTTAAAATATCAGCTTGGAGATACACAGAGGCTCTGCACTCAGTTGCTATATCACCTGGGACATTGCTTCACCTCTGGAGTCTTAATTTCCTTTTCCACAAAATAGGGTAGCACAAAGCGTTGCCGTGGAGATTGATTCAAGACATGAAATGTAAATAGCGTGAGGCTTAGCACCCAGTAGGAGCTCAGCACCCAGTAGGAGCTCAGCACTTTTAGCCACTCTCCCTTTTCCAGTCCCCTGTTCATTGTTCTTGTTGGTTCCCAATATTCATCTGTTCATCCCATCCCTGAAATAGTCTGAGTGAAGACTGTTCTTGATGGCCAAATTAGGAAAGAGGAAAAGTAGGTGAAAATTAAAAGCTAGTACCATCTATTTTCCTCATTTCTGAAGGAGTTGGAAAGGAGGAAGTCCAGCATCTTGGGTTTTCAGCACTCTCTCCCTCTTTGATTACTTCGGTTCTCACTCACTCACCAGTCAAGAGGAAGAGCTTTCTCCACGAGATGCAGGGAGGACGTTTCAGCCCAGGGAAGATTATCAGCAGTTTCTTGATTTTACATTTACAACAAGCAGAACAGAATTGCCCACCCAGTGGTGATTCTTCTAACACTGTGACCAAATGATGAAAAAAAGTCGTTGAAAGGGCTCAGGTTTCATAGCAATACATTAGCATAAAACAAGGCGGTAATGATGCTGATGAGAAAATGATGTCCCCCATCTGCTGTAAATATGGTATTTTGGACACACAAAATGGCAAAACCATGGTGAGTCGTTGCATGGATTTATAGATACTACTACCTTAACCATAAAAAATAAGTTGGACATGACACAGGGAAGACAAAGATGTTAATACATGATCCTTCATAGCCCTTTATTAAAACTCAGACTGATTTTTAGAAAAATTGGGCTTTATTCTAAGTTGTCTTTCTTTTAGTCAGGGAATTCAAATTCTTTTTTTCCCCTAATTTACATTCAATTCTTGTTCTTCCTTGCTATCTCCTATGAAATACTATGTTTCATATTTTTGTATCTGTTTACATATATCGAAGATACACATTTATGATCTTGATGTTTTACGAACAAAATACCTCGGGACTTTCAACATGTTCATGTGTTCATTATTATGCAAAAAAGGAGTCAGTGTGATTTTCTTTTTTTATAATAGTAACCTGGCCAGGATACATTGCAGTGCTTCTCAGGAAGAATCATTCCACTTATTTTTAAAATGCAGCCAAGTCAGTATTAAACTACAAGGTTGGTGCTGAGAATGGTCAGTCTTTCTTTAAGTGTTATCCACAGCTAAAATGCAACTACATATCATTTCCTACCTTTTCCTTCCCTTTGCTTGGTTTCTCAGAACATATCCAAAGTTCCCAAGTTCATTATCCGCTATTCTTTCCCTCTCTACTCTTCTTCTGCACTCTCCCATTGAAAACTGATAACTGGCAGGTGTTTACGGCGGGGACGTCCCCCACACTGGACTATCAAACTGAAAGCGTGTACACAAGGCAGCTGACATCAACATCTCCATCAGATGGCAGCCAGTGCTGGATCCAAGCTTGGGAATTGGGACTCACAAGCATCCAAAACTGCAGTGGAGCGCTAAGCCTGTCTGCCATTCAGACCCAGGCTTCTGGCATACCAGAGTCGCTAGACCTTAAATCCCTTTCACTATCCACAGAAGATCCCCTGGAATAGAAAAATTCTTATCAGTAGCATTGACATATGTACACTGTGAAGTGTAAAATAGATAGCTAATGGGAAGCTGCTGCATAACACAGAGAGATCAAGTTGATGATGGGTGATGCCTTACAGGGCTGGGATAGGGAAGGTGGGAAGGAGTTGTGGGGGCGGGGGGAACATGGAGATATATGTATAAATACAGCTGATTCACTTTGTTGTACAGCAAACACTGGCACAACAGTGTAAAGCAATTATATTCCTATAAAGAGCTTTAAAAAAAATTCAGATCACATCCTAAATAAAAATGGAAAAGGAACACCATGACCCAATGTGATCTTCCTTTCATATCCTGCATCAGTGCTGACTTGAAAACCTGACCCTTACCTACTCTTGTGTGATTATCAGAAGAGGCTCACAATTGCCATGAGAGAGAGTATATCCCAGTGTAGGCCCTAGGGATCCTTATTAATGTGCTTATTTACCTAGGAAGATATTTACACGAAATGAGCTGCTTCTCAGAATTGCAAAGTTCCCACAGGGAAAGATATTAGGGCTGACCACAGTTAGCCACAGCAACAAGAATCGGGGTCCTAATTTAAGTCCTGTTGAACTTTCAGTTGAGAGTTTTTCATTATTAGGATTCGAAATCCCAGGCCAGGCTATGTTTCAGTTTGAGTCAGCCAAATATAAGAACAACTTGGCCATATGCCTCTTTTTCAGGGAACTTTATTCCTTCAGCCCTAGGCTCAGAATTTGATAACATGATTTCTATGGACTTTTTTTTTTTCTCTTCACATCAAACAATATTAAAGAGAAAAAATAGAGGGAAAATGCTGATTACTCCCAGATGTATACTCAGATATAGCCAAGTGGAATTACTCGCAGTTTCCTTAAACACACACTCTGGTTCCCCATCTCCACACATGTAGGCACAGACCCTCCTGCAAAGCCCTCCTCAGCCTCTGCCTGTCAGAATCCCACCCTTTTTTTTTTTTTAAAGCCCACCCAAACATCTCTTTCTCTGTGTGGCCTGCTCTCATCACCCCGGTCAAAAATAATATTGCTTCCCCTAATATTGCTCTTGTGTCTTTCTTGGGCCCCTTTCGCATAAGGCCTCCGTTATGCGCTTTTGCATAACTTCTCTGTTGATCCCAAGCAGCTTGGCGACAGCAGCTTTGCATGAATCCGCATCTTTACAATGATTCCTGGAGGTGTCTTAAATGCAAGAGGTACTTCAAAAGTATTTTGCTTCTGGGTGATTAAAAACGGGGAAAGTAGAAACTTTAAAGGGGTAGCTACTTGACAAATTTCCTGTGCCCTTGCCTCTCCCAGTCTCACCTGTAAGAGCTCTCAGCTTCCCATGCAGAGGGTCAGGGGCCTGGAGTGTGTGTACTCAGGGTGTTAAAGCACTCGAAGTTTACTTTTCACTGGCAAAGCTTTTTTTATTTCTGTGTGATGAAGGGTAGTCATTTATACTCAGCTGTTTATGCTCATTTGAAGTACTTTTTCATTTAAGCTGTTTTATCACATCCATCTTTTACCTGGCTGCAGCTGCCTTGGAGAAGGCGAGTGTGCTTTCTCTAACACAACCAGAAAGATTTCCTATGCCCAGGGCTTCTTTTTCTTCTGCTGCCTTTCCTCTTCCTTCTCTCTCTTCCTTTGAACTCTTTCAGTGAGTGCTGCTTCTCTGGGCTTAGTCAGCTCCGAGGCAGGGCAGTACTCTCACTGGCTTCCCGCATTGTGCGGGGATCAGAGCTGCTGGACCTGCCTCTTTCCCGGGCTTGGGGCCGACTGCGTACCGTCCCATCTCCTGTCTTCCTCTGATTGGCTCCTCGAGGTCACATGAGGGCCGGGGGGTTGGAATTCTGAGTTGTGGCTTTTGGCACTCCTTTTTCTTTTTAAAAATCGCTGGGTCTGTTGAGCTCTGCCGGGCTGGGTGCCTCGCTCTGTGACTGAGACTGGAGGCAGACGGAAACAGCCACGGGGCAGACTGAGGTGGCAAAAGAAAATCTGCCGGGATGTTCAGTCAGGGACCCAGGACCCCAGCTTCAGGTTGCTACTATCTAAATGCCATGACACCTGAGGGCCAGGAGATGTATTTGCGATTTGATCAGACTACGAGACGCTCTCCTTACAGGATGAGCCGGATTCTAGCACGCCATCAGCTAGTGACTAAAATTCAACAAGGTGAGTCGCTGGTAGTGGAAGGCTGTTGCTAATTCTGATTTCTGTTGGCTCTCTTTCATGCTAACCCAGTTTTTAAAATTATTGTTTTCACTTTACAATATATGGATTTCTCTGCCAAGCTGCGCATACCTTTCAGAAATAACTTCAGGCTGCAGTTTTAAGCAAACAGTGACAGCACTTAGCTGCCACATAACTCAACATAAAGTCCACAAAAAACTTCACGGTAGGACAGTGAATCATAAATTTCCAAGACTTATGTGTGTCTACAGAATAAATGAGACAGGTTTTCTCAGTAGGTATTTTAGGAGCTTTTCATTTTTAAATGTGACAGGTTCCTCACACTCTGTCACATTTAAAACTTGGACGTTTGTTTATTTAATTAGGGGGGAGGGGGAAACTAACTCCCACCCTGCCTAGATTCTTTACAACACTCCTAGTGACAGGAGAAAGTTAAAATGCTATCCTTGAGGCCCTTGGGCTGACAACCAGAATCGCATTCTCTGCCTATTTGTACGTTTATGTCAGCCGTTGCCACTGATTTGTTGATATTGTTTTTCTGGTAAAGGATAAAAGTGTCTCCTAACCTCAAAGCAAATCTTGTGACAGAAGCAGCAGCTTCATATGGCAGAGAGGAGAGGATATTGATTACAAACTGCTGGGTGTTCCTTTTTATTCTCAGGGGGGAAAAATCACTAAAACTCATCACTCTCCAAAAATAGTTTAAAACATGCTCTTTATCTTAGGATAGGTTTGTAGAAAGTGGAAAGATGAACATTCCTAAGAAACTTCTGTTGCCCATTTAAAAGACATGCACACGTATCTACACATACACAATGCGTGTATGAAGTTTATAACCACCCTCCTCCTAGACTCCTAAACAACTAAATTATCACATTGGTGATACATAAGTTGACCAGGATTTTCTAGAGCCACTATAAAAATACAATTTCCACTTAAATAAATGAGTTTAAGATTATATTGAATTTTAGACGGGAAGTTGGGATTTGTAATCATGAAAATCTTATTGTAATGTTTCCAAAAGGAACAATATGTATTCTAGTGAGCAGCATTTGATGAGATTGTTTCCTTGGAAATTGGGATTTGTTTTTAAAGGTTCAGGAACTGGTTATGTGTGAAGGATACTGGTCTTACATACCGGTCTGATTTCAGGAAGGATATTAAGTCATTCCATAAACTCTGTGTGCAGGTCTTGACTGAATAGAAACAAAAGTAATTATTTCCCTGTGGCTTGATTTAAAAATACACTAGGCTTAGAATAAAAACCAGCTCCATTTTAGTTTTAGAGATTTCTGACAATGGTGCTTTACCAGACGTCATCGTTATTATGGACATACCAGCTCGATAAATGTTTGGTGATGGTTTGATGATTTGTAGTCTGCGCTCTGTAAATGTTCCTCAGCATGCTTATTAAGTGTATTCTGTTAGAAACAGTGCATACAAATAGTTTGAAATATCTTTGTAAATCTCCTTAAATGAATTTACAGTGATTGATTTTGTTAACAATTATTTACGTTCTTTCTGGAATGAAGATTATTTTTCCATCGAGGACCTGAAGTTGTGAACACGTGCATGCTCACTGAAAGTGTATTCTGTGTCTGTGTTTCATTTCGCCTTATTAGAAAATTTGAGCATTCTCACTTTTTTTACATTGGACAATGGAGTGTCTGAAGCTAATGAAAGCCTAAAAACTAGGTGGCAATGAGGATCATAGAGAAGCATGAAAGAATTCCAGCAGTCCAGTGATTAGGAGCTCATTATTGGTTAACAGTGAGTTAATAATGAGTTAATAGTACAATGTACAATTGTATCATAAGACGTTGAGAAAGCAGAAGCAAAATGATTTTCCTGGGTTTACGGTATGAGTAGATGGCTCTATTGTAAGAGTAGAGAATATTGATTGAGCATTTACATGTATCATGCACTGCTCTGAGAACTTCATATATATGTCAATTTATTTTATCCTCAAAAAATAAATTCTTGAAGGTAAGCACTGTTATTATACCCATTTTAAAGGTGAGAAAACAGAAGTATATAGAGTTCAAATAACTTCTCCGAAGTTACAGAGTAGCAGCTGGTATTTGAATCTATCTCTAGAGACCATGCTCAATAATACTCTAAACTGTTTTTTAGTTTTTATAATGAGTGTTAACCTCCTGAACCTATGATTGATTTATGGATTATATAATATTTCAATCTTTTCTACTCAGGATACAGCAATGAACCATATTACAGAATCACTGTGAGAGTCCCAGTCAGGTCTTATGTCTCTAGTGGAAGCAAAGTGCTATGTGTTTTACCTCCCTTGAGCAGTTAGTACCCAATAATACATGATGTCAGGTTATTATACAATTAAAGTTTATCAAGTGCATATTAAATTAATAACACCATTATTTTCTGTAGCTCACATATTGGTATCTTGAAATGACAGCCACATCGTTAAGATGGTTTGCTTTACTCTGCCATAGATCTTTCAAGGAAGATTTAGCATTATATTAGTATAATTTGGGGGCATCGATACTCACAGTCTTTCATGGCTATTGGGAACAGTGCAAACAAGAGTGAGTTGCTCCCCATTGACCTCATTACAGTGAGATAATCATTGAATGGCATAGACATGATTCAACAGCAGATCCACTCATGGGAGGGAAAAACAAGGAAAAGAAATAAAGGAATCTTTGATGATGCATAGGATCAGAATTAGTTGCTCAAACCCAGGATGAATCTAAACTTGCTTCTCTTAGGGTATACTCCAAAATATACACATCATTTCTCTGGCTGTCTTTTTGGTTCTGGAGTTTTAAGTCCAATGAAAAAGAGAAGCGATGTTTAAAATAGAGTGTTGTTTTGCAGAGTGAAAGCTTATCACACAAGTCACACTTCCCATAATCCTTACCCCCACAATCTTGCTGAATCAATGGGGAAATTGTTATAGGGAGAGAGAATGGAAATAATAATGGTCCTTATTTCCCTTATAGGCAGGCACTTGGAGTGGACAAGAGGGAGGATGCTGAGGAGGTGGAGGGAGAGTGTGTTAGGCCACGGAAGGGGTGAATTGGGATCTTATGTCATTAGATGGCTACGATTTATTGGCCACATGTGCACCATGCTTAAAGTCTATATACACACACGTATTACTAGGAAAATCCAAATTTAAGCAGATGTGTAAATGTGATTACTTGCTTTGTGAAAGAATTCATCATGCTATCAAACTTCAAAATAATATTTTAATGCTTTAAATAGCATGATATGGACCATATTTCAATAAAGTCCACTGAACTATAGAAAAGAAAGAGACAGGGAAGCAGGCTCTATTTAGACACTCTCTCATTCTTTCACTGCGCAGGTTTTAGAACTTCACTGGGCCTTCATTTCTTGATGAGAAAATGAGATGGTCAGACTATGATTCTGGTTCTCAAGGTCTTTCCGTGGCTAAGTCAATAACTCTGGAACAGGAATGTGTAAAGCAGGGAAATTTAAACCTAAAGTAACAGAAGCCAAAAAGGAAACAGAGAAGCTGTCTAATGTGGAATAAATCAATGACTTATAATTTTTCTATATCTTGTCAAGGAAATGGTAAAATGGAAATCAGATTTTAGTTCTACTTTTGATGCTAATTAATTGTGTGATCTGGGGCAAGTCACAGCTTCTCTGGGCATTATTTTCTTCTTCCATAAAATAAAGAGTTTGGATTAAATAAATGTGAAGTTCCCATCATCTCTGAAATTCTAGGATTCTGTGATCGCAGGTTATTACTTTAAGAGAAAGATGATTCTTATTTGCATTTTCCTTATTATGTCATTCAAAATCTACCCAGACATGCTTCTTTGATACCTGTTTAATACTCTCATTATCAATTTAATAGGAACGTTAGGATGTCCAGTCTTGTGGACTATTTAAATATCAGTGTAATCTATAATTATAAAGAAACTCATAAAAATCTTTCTTTCTCAGGAGTCCTGGACTGTAAAATGGAGTCATTGCAATGCATGGCCTATTGCGAGGACCGTGGGGATCAGGGAGTGTTCATGTAGGTGTACCCCCATGCTCACAAAAGACCTCTTTTCTCGACAGAAAATGCAGAATGTGGACATTTTACTACTAGGAGAATTAGTGAAAGTTGGTCTTGCAGGTTCATTGACTTTTTATCTGAGACTATTTTTAGAGATAGCACCTGAGTTGAATTCAACTAGAGTGGAATTAATTGCCTTTTTTATGTTCACAGGGAATGAAACTGGGCATTAGTGACGTATTCTCTCTCATTCCTCCATCAAGTCAAATGACATTTTGGGGATTTGCCCAGCCTAAGTGGTGGCATTGCTCATCCCTGGTATAAGAGACCTCCACCAACTGGGTAGCGTCAGCCACAATTAAACAGTCCTTTGTTCTTTTGCAATTGCCCTTTCTCTATACTTAGCATTCTCTTACTCAACCACTTTCAGAAATGGAGGATGAACGCACTGGCAGAAAGACAGATGGAACACAGAAAACAGAGTGCGAATGCATCAGTCACGTATTGCTCAAGTTCTTTAAAAAAAAAAAAAAAACTGTCACAAATTCACATTTCATGAATCAGAGCCTCTTTCTGTTCAGTGCTAGGGACTGAGGGGCCTATACACAAAGGATACTGTTTAACCAGAAGTTACAGGAAAATCTGTTAAGTGAATTAAGTCAACTAACTTTGAATAACATTTTAAAAATCATCACATAGTAAAAATATAAGCAGTCAAGAAACAAGTACTAGAAGGAAATTAGCAAAGAGCAGTATGCTTGTTCACATATAAAACTTGAGAGTTTAACTTTAACCAAATTGTGACTTTTATAGCTGCACTTCACTGCTTTTATTGGTTCTGAATTTATAAACACCCATTCCAGATGCAGGCAATTGCCAAATTTAGATTGTGTGACATTAGTTTAAGTGAATAGAGATTCATTTTTTTCTCATATCTTCCCCCACCCCCTTTAATCAGTGCTTTAATTCTTAGTAAATTCAGGACACTGGTCAACTCTTTTTTTTTTTTTTTTTTTTTTTTTTTTTTTTTTTTTAAAGTACTTTTATTGAGATACAGTTAACAGACAATGAAAAGCTGGTCAACTCTTATAAAACAAGATTCCCCATTTCTCTAGCGACCTAATCATGGCAGATTTAGAAGCTTAAGTTAGGGGGAAAAAAATCACCACTAGTGGCCTGAGCAATATCAGTTGATGGCCCAGACAAATTTAGAAAGAGAGAAAATGGCAAGTGGGTTTCAGTAAACTTCCTGCATAATGCAAAATGAACCATGAGTTTAGTGGAAACATATCATTAAAGGGGATGTGCTCTGTCTCTGTGTTTCATTAGCTGTGAGAACAAGGTGCTGAGACTAGGGATGAAGCCACAAGAAGACGACCGTGCATTTTGCACACCAGATATTTGGAATGAAAGGAGGATCACATAAAAATCATTCTCTACCTCCTCAGGAGCAATCTGAATATGATTTTGGTGTGGGTAAAGACATTCTATATTAATTTACATTCTACCTCATTATCTAAAGGATTTGAGGTAGCTTAGAGAAGATACAACTCAGTTAAAAAAAGATAAATCTGGTGAAAAGAAAAATTTAAGTCAATTAATAAGATAAAACTGGGAAGAGATATTATATAAAAATTTACAACATAAGGCCCTGAATAATTATTAAAAGTGGGTTGCAGATTTAGCTTGAGCCCTCCTAACCTAAGAAAAGAGGAAAATCTGATCAAGGAAGATTTGCCCTGTCCACAAGGTAAAAACATACCAGCACAGCTTTCCCTGGGACTTGGTATTTGGGAGAATCTTCTCCTGAGGACTTGACATACAAGGGCAGTTTCTCATAAAAAATCCCATAAAGAGACTACAGGCCACAGTAGATGGTGCTTTTAAACATTCCTACTGTGAATTCAATAGCAAATCTCTTATGGCATCCTGCGGTGGAAGTGGGGCATAACAACAAATTATAATTTAATGAAAATATTTGAGGATGGGATGGGCGGATCAAAACAAGGAGGTTCAGTATGTAATCCTCTGATTCTCTGGCTTAATCTAGAAATAGTATGGAAACTGTCTAAAGACAATTTCTCTGTCTGATTCTCAGAACTCAAGTTACGTGGATGGATGGATGGACAGATAGAGAGATAGATAGATGATAGATAGATAGATAGATAGATAGATAGATAGATAGATAGATAGATAGAGATAGATGATAGACAGACAGTCAGGAGGAAAATGTTTCTGTGGTAGTTACTTCTGGAAAATACTGCATCCTCCTTCCCTTCTTGGAAATTCACATTTATGAAAGGCTCAGAAAAATCCTGCAGAAAGTAACTTAACTTTGTTTAAACTGGCATATTTCCATATTTCATCATGAAACCATTTTTCACTGGATACCAGGAAGTGACATCTTGTAAAATCAATGTTCCATGGGGGACACATTTTGGAAAGTCTGGTTTAGGAAAGTGCAGGGCTGGTTGTTCATTCAGACAATTCTCTTTGAACATATTTCTTGCATGAATCAATAATTTGAGATTGTATCTTATAGAATAATATTGAAAGTATTCTGTTTTCAAATAAGGCCAGCTTAATATACTTTAAAAATCAACTGGGTAAAGGCAGGATAGATATCTTTTATGAAAATCAACAACCAAAGGAAGGTCCTAACCTGATTAGGTAGACTCTGCACATTTGCCCATCAGAAAACTGAAGGAGTACGTATATGGGTAGAGTTAATCATATAATAAGAAGCATACAAACAATCTTCAAGTAACCCTACAAGATAGGTACTGCTGGGCCAGGAGAAAGAAATGATTGCTTTTCAGCTCTGAATGTATGATAAAGCCGAAGTCCTAGTTGAGTTCCAAAAGGGTCTGACATTACAGCAGCTAATTCAGAATATTCCATTACTGCTGGGAAGTTGAGTCACCACCCCACAGGAAAGAAACAGGAAACTCTTTAGGAGTCTCAAATTCTCCCTGGCTATGGGTGACGGAGGAGGTGGACTCCTGGAAGTTCAAGCTTTGATGGGTAACTCAGAGTCAGGTTCTGACTTCAAGGTCCAAACGTATCCTTGGTTACATAAAGTCTCTCTTAGAACAACAGAATAAATTGAACTGAGAGATAATAGGTCATTTTTATTAGTAAAATCTGGTCAAGTTAAATAAGCAACTTACCAAGTTTCCCATGAAGACTACAAATATTCTTAAAGT
Source organism: Hippopotamus amphibius kiboko (assembly GCF_030028045.1). Taxonomy (NCBI): domain Eukaryota; kingdom Metazoa; phylum Chordata; class Mammalia; order Artiodactyla; family Hippopotamidae; genus Hippopotamus; species Hippopotamus amphibius. The sequence continues at coordinate 70,904,412 of NC_080199.1, forward strand.
GTTTTTCCTCCTGCTGGCAAAGAGATAACGAATTAGCATTTGCATTATAACTGATGCTTTTTGAGAGAAATCCACAGAATATCAAAAAGCTGCAACAGAATGCATGGAAAATTAGCCCTACCGTGTAGCCCAAATCCCCATGTTGTAAAGTCACACAGGGGCATAGCCATCACTGCAGAATGGTGCGGTCTAGGGCAGGACAGACACACAGATTACTACGAAAATTTATACACTCTTGTTTGAAAAGACATGAATTCTATTTTTCAGAGAAGCTTAGGATCAAAAGAAATTTAAATGAAATGGTTGGAAAATAACTTAAAATTACAGAACATGCTAATGCTGTTGGAAAAAGGAAATCAGTAGAAATAAATCCTAAACGTCTGGCTAGCCTCTCAAATGACTTCCCTCACAAGCCATAGGAATCCTGACAGTTTTAAAGTTCTGACAGAGGCAGAGCTGACGAAAACACCAATGACTTGCATTGCCTTGTCTCTCTAATACTCTGATAAAACACTATTAGGGTGAAATAGTGTAAAGGAGAGAGTGGAGAATGTAAAGGAACTCGGCAGTCACTAAACAACTAATTTACATGTCAGTATTTTGAGCTGAAGAAGGCATTCTCTTCCTGCATTCCTACTTTCTTCTTCCTGGTAATTCTGAAAATCATGCATATGGATAACAAGAACCTTGGATTAGTATTCAGTCTCTATAAGGGAACAGTAGCATTTCACATACATTTGTATACCAAATGACATACTGGAAAAAAATGTGGTAGTCATAAAACCATATTTTTCTCCAAAGGTTTTACTATCCCCAAATTATTTATAATATTTAAAATTACCATAAGAAATAAGAAAGGCACGTCCCTGGTGGCACAGTGGTTAAGAATCCGCCTGCCAATGCAGGGAACATGGGTTTGATCCCTGGTCTGGAAGATCCCACATGCCACGGAGCAATTAAGCCTGTGCGCTACAACTACTGAGCCTGCACTCTAGAGCCCGCGAGCCACTACTACTGAGCCTGCGTGCTGTAACTACTGAAGCCCACGTGCTTAGAGCCCGTGCTCTGCAGCAAGAGAAGCCACCACAATGAGAAGCCCAAGCACTGCAACGAAGAGTCCCCCCATTCTCTGCAACTAGAGAAAGCCCACAGGCAGCAGTGAAGACCTAATGCAGCCAACAAAATAATAAAGTTCTCTTTAAAAAATAAAATATATATATATATATATATATATAAAGAAATAAGAAAGATTCACAATTCCAATGACAGTGATATTCCAACCATTCTCACCTGAATAAGACTAGAGTTCTTAGTAGAGGAATTTAAATCTCTCCTAAATGCTTTGAGGGACACAATACATTTCCTGCTAAAAGCACTTCTCAAAATAGAGAATGAAATCCATTGCAAGATGTGTACGCAATACAATGAAATCCATTGTATTGTACATAATAATTTCTTATTAATCAAATCGCCTTCCCTACTGCATTGATCTCTTTGGGGAGGAGGGTCTGCTAACACCCTTTCCCTGCACCTTCCTATTTTCACTGTTAGTATTCCATTCTATCTGCTGTGCTTTTAGGAGGAAGGTCTAAGGCAGGTAAAGCTGCTTAGATGTTTTTATCCCTGACTTCCTAGAAAAAGGAGGGGGAAAAAACTTGGCCAGCAAGAAAGGAAATCAGTCTTGCAGGATATCTTGAAGAAAACTGCAAAAGAATTTCAGTGACTGAGTTTATCATCTGTTGGTCCCAAAACTGATGTGTGTAATTCCACACTTGAACTTTTACGTGTTACCACTGACCAGGGCAGCCAATCTGTTGGAATTGCTCGGAACTGCTCGTGAAATGGTAGCACAGGCGTTAGAGAGATGGCCATTTGTCTCTTGCGTTCGTCCGTGGCAATCTTCCAGGAGTTATTCTGTTGATGAGATGATGTAACCAGTGTTCTTAGGGGCAAATAATTGAAGCATGATGATTGAGTTTCAAGAAACACTTTCTTCTCTTGCTCATGGGATCAGGGATGTCCTAGGGACACTGCCCATTTCACCTAAACTTAAACTTTCTACACCTAAATCTGGAACAGTTGGAGGGCTTTGGAGTCGTGCAGCTTGAGTTTGAACTCCAAACTCAAGAGCGTTTCAAGAGCTAAAATTTGTGGTATAAAATTTATAAAAAGTCAAACCATCAATCCCCAGGCCCGAATATTTGATCTAAATGCACAGAAGTATTAATAAACTATGTTGCCTCTCCATGACAAACCCCAACTTTCACTCCCTAGAAGAGGTGACTTTGGCCAAGTCACTTAACATTTCTAAGTTTCAGTTCCTCTGTGGGCAAAAGGAGCTAATAATAGCTACTATCTCAGAATTATTGCAATAAATGAGAGAATACAATTAAACACAGAACACATTACCTGGCACATACTAAGTGTTCAATGTAAGAAAATATATCAATATGTATATTAAACAAACATCCATGTACCTATGGCCCTTCAAGGTGTTGTATCAGCAAGTGAAGAGTAAACGATGTACCATATGCCAAGTTTACTAAGGCAGGCATACCTATTGCCACATTTTTTGTATCCTCAAAAAGTATCCACCACAACACTTGAAACAAAAAGTGGGTTTTTGTTGTTGTTCTTTTGTTTTTTTATCTTAAGCTGTAATGAAAACCATTGTTGTTCCCAATTGTGGTTTCCTGGGTACAGCAGTTACTCTTAGTTGCCCTGAACTGACCTGAAGTGGTGGGTTTAGGCCACATTTCAACTCGTAAAGATAAACAGAAAAGTCTGTTGATCCCCACCTTCCGCCAATAAAAGAGGCAGGAAATGTTCCTGGCTCTGGGAATGACTTGGTGGTAAACTGTAAAGTTGAGAGAGGGCAGCAGTGCTGGAGGAAAGGGGGCTGTGCTCTCACTAGGCTAGAGTGAGAGGCCAGGGAGGTTATCAGTGTGTAGGGGGGTGGTAGGAGCAAGGCCCTAGACAAGCCTCATTAGCCAGTAATAGATGGTTATGTCTATATAGCTGATGGTTTTATCCATAATATCAGCGTTCCCCTCTCAACGTGTTGTGATTTTTTCTAAACTGATAAGTTAAGTTTGATATTTTTCATAATTTTGTAGAAACTTTCCAGTATTACAGTGGTCTTTGCACAGAGGCGTCCACAGAAAAGAAATGCTGTAAAATGTAGATAAACTTTCTAAGGACCAGTTGGCAATTTAAAAACTAAGCACTCTGTTTCTCAAACAAATTGTTTAAGAAGCCTTCATTGCCCATTTCCTCTAAGGATTTCATTCCTTTTCATTGAGGAATATTCTTCATAATTGTCGAATTCCTCTGCCATGAAAGATTGCATATGAATGACTATGATCATCAACATTTGTTGAAATTTGTCCTTAGAGTTGAATAGACTAAATCCATGTGGATTCTTTTGATTCACTTATTTATGGAATATATATAGTCTTCGGTCCTCCTCCATTTTGGTGACCCCCAACCAACAAAGAGTAGAAACATTTGTTAGTCCAGTCTTTTTATATCATGACTTAAATATTAATCTTGAACATTGTAAAAGCCTTGTTTTCTAAGATAAAATATGTGATGTCTCCATAAGGCATCCTGGAAACCCTGAAAAGCTATTGTACTAGTAATGCCTTCACTGGTAGAATGCACGACAGTTTGTGGAGCAACTCCATATCATTGTCTTTTTTGAATATGTGTGTAAGATAGTACTAATCATCTTGGATTAGGAAGCTGTCTTCCCGAGAGTCTTTCAGAAACCTGACAAATGCATATGCAAGCTTTCCTACTTTGAGACGTTTCTCGTCTGCTTTTCTTAAGTTATTCCTTTGGAAGTAGATTTTCACTTGGTTTTGCTGTATGGAAAAGTAAATTTCCCTGAGTGGACTCTATAGATAGGTATAGGCTCACTTGATCGAATAAGGAAACTTGGCAGTGAGCAATACGGTTGTAAAACATTAACTGGTAGAATAGAGATGGTTTCAGAGTCCAACTTTTTCCTTTCCCTCTTCCAAATAGAGTAAAATTACTTCCTCACCTCCAGCTTTATAATTCAGTTCTGATGGAGCCGTTCTTTTTGTGTTTCACATGAGGCTTCTCTTCTCACTTTTGTCTCCATCTCCCATCTTTGGTTACTTTAGCAGAACTGGCCCCGGACACTGCGGCTTCTATTCTTGAAGCCCGTTGCTTTGTTCCGTAAGGCAGGAATGACCTGGAATTGAGACAGGTTCTTTTCAGCTCATTAACTCTCAGTTGTGCTTCCTTCTGGCTGCTGGAGTCTGTGCAGCTGTGCCCAGAGGTGCAGGCAAGCCTTGTCTCCTGGGCTGGGGCAGAACTTTTCCACTGGCTCACCCAAGTGAAAAGAAAAGTGAAAGCCGGGGTTTGTCATGGAGAGGCAACATAGTGTATCAACATGTCTGCGCATTTAGATCAGATTTTGGGTCTGGGCATTGATGTTCTGACTTCTTATAAATTTTATGTCACAAATTTTAGCTCTTGAAGCATTTACAAAATACCTCCTCTTATTGAGGGCTTCCTTGTATGTACCAGGGGCTATTTTTAGCACTACATTTATTGCTATTTTATTTAATTTTCATGAAAACTCGAGTTGTTTACTCATCCAGAAAATAATCATAGTAAAGCCTTATGATGTGCATTTTTCAGATGTGTAAACAAGGACTCAGAATGTTAAATAACTTTCCCAAAGTCCCCCAGCAAGTAGGTGGCAGAGCTAGACTTTGAACTCAAGTCTGTGATCCAGAAGCGCACATCATTCACCACTGACAACCCCAGCACCCTCATAGTTATATAAGCATGTGTACCTGGAACCCAAGCAGGGTGTTTTGTTTTTTCATCACTTTGGACCTTCTCGGTCCTCCCCCTTCTCCCCCACCAGTCCCTCAAGTTGTTGGAGGACTTTATTCTACCTCCTAAACCAGCAGCAATTCCTCGTGATCATCCTATATACTAAACACCCTCCCACCATCCTCTTAAGGGCCAGCTGCTCTTCAAGGACGCTCTGTCCTAAGTAAACGTCAGGGCAGCAGCTTTGGACCTTTGGCAAGGAATCTAGCAAGGTTAGGTAGGAATAAGCATGACAGAGGGAAAGAACAAATTCCTCCACCCCCAACCTCCTTTCCCTGCTTGAGACCCTGCAAAATGCCGCCCTGCTTCCTAGAAAGTGCTGGGGGTGGATGTCCATACTCCCCCCAGGTTTCCCCAGGGCTCTTAGGGCCCCAGAGCTCAGCGGATCCTGTGATCTTCACCTTGGGCCTTTGCAGGTGAGAATTGAGGTGGGAATTAGGTCAGACCTGTGGTGTTCTCTGGGCTCTGGATCTTGAACTCATCAGTTCTGTAGGGGAAGGAAAGCATGTGTTAAACCAGGCTCTCCATTTCTGGAGAGAAGCCCTGGATGGAGTTTTTTTTTTTCCAGATTTTGCAGTTTTGACCTCAGTCACGGCTGAGGCCTGCAGACCAGAATATTCGCAGTTGTGCTCTGCACTTGTAGCTGGAGAACAGTAGCCAGTCAGAAGAAAATATCAATGTTCTGCCAACTTCTGCTGTTTGTGAAATTTTGCCAGAAGCAAAAACAGGATCAAAAATAATAAACAGACCTCCTCCCTTGTTGCATGACTGCTATTTACATAAAGAGATTGATGAACTGACTGCCAGTGTGAGTGCTCAGGGAACGGAGTTTTTAAGGAGGAAAGGTTAATTCTTTGGTAGTTGATTGTGTGTGATTTGAGCTTTTCTCGAATAATTGGGTTTTTAAAGAGACAACTCATAGTATAGATAGTGCTGCTTCTTCAGTGTGAGCATCCTAAATCATGGATGAAACAACTGGACCCATGAATTACATGCAGCTATAAAACTTTGCAGGGAAAATGAATCTTGAAAACAAAGGGTCAAGTGAGTCTTAAGTAGAAGAGTGGTGTTTCCAGTGGAAAGAGAAACCTGATCTGTAGGGCAAGCTTGGGGGACTGGAAGGCAGGAGGCCTGGTTCTAAGACACCTTTGTCCTAACCTGGTGACTCTGGATGCTTTTATTTAACCTCTTGGTGCCTCAGTTTCTTCATCTATCAAATGTGACTAATACCAGCTCCTGCTGTTCAGTGATATTATCAAGAGGAAAAAGAATCGATGTGAAGTCAATTCAGATAGAAGCTGTCATCCTCAGTTCTGTGGTGACTAGGTGATATCAGGGCACCTCTTAGGGACCTCTGGCCTGAACACAGGCACAAACACAAGAGCCATACAAAGCAACCCCCAGCTCTTTAGTCCTCAACTGGACACAAAACATCACCACACTTGCTTCTCTCCCTTGAATAATAATTTATATCACCCCTCAAGGATATGGGAGTAATGTGCCACTCTGTGGTCTTGTTTTGTTTTTAGTTGGTTCTCAAATGGACAAAGTATACTAATTCTTAACTTTATATTTTCTTTTTGTATATTTGATGTGCTATATGCAGGAATCTGTGTAATTAATGAGGGTCATTTTAAACTCCACTCTTCCCTCTTATTTTTTTGCCACTCTGAGGAGTCGAGAATTTTACTTTCTATTTTTTTTCACTCAGCTAATGAATTTTATTTCACCCTTAATGAATAATTTCCCATAATTATGAACAGAATAAAACCTTTTGAAGTGAAAGATATTGTGTCATAGACTTGGGGACTTTCATACATCAAAGTGTCTTCGAGCACATGCTCTCTGAGTTGAGAATCTCCAGTATAAATTGGACTTCTCCAGCATAAACCAAGGCCAATAGACAGTGTGGACTGTCCTCTTATGCAGGATAGCCTGGTGTGGCTGTCGAGCTAGAGGCCTGCAAGAGCTTACTGTGGTCACAGCGCACTGCCTGCGTCTGCAAGGCCTGAAGGAACCTGATGTCACCTGCCCAGGCTATCTGATGAAGGAAGCACGTGTGCAGTGCTTTCCTGGGGCTTTGCCCAGCACAGCCTGGCCTGCAAAGCCTCAGGAAAGAAAGGTGAAAGGTGAAAGAATGCACATTTTACAAACATATCCCTTTAAGATGTTGGGGTTTTGTTCCATAGTTTTGATATCAGGTTTTTGTTTGTTTTGTTCTCCGTGTTTGAGTGTGCTAATGATGTTAGCTTTCAGGAGGAAGGGCAATTACTAAGGCGAGACTGGTGTGAACATCTTTTTGTTGAGCAATCTGTGTGTGTGGTTATTACCTGGAAAGCCTGGGTATCTTGAATGCAGTGGCATTTGAGGGGGAGCTTTATAAATGAAGAGGAAGGAGCTTGTTTGATGGAGAATAATCAAAGCATGCGAAGGCTTCCTGAAACTTTTACTCCAGCAAAACTGACCCCTAAGACTTCGTTGACTTCTTTCTTGCATATGAGGGTGAGACTAGTGTCCCTCCAGCCCCATCCGGATTCGTGATGCTCTGAGTTTCTCTGCAGCCTTTGGCTTAGCAGGACACATTTGTTGTTTATAGCTGGCTCTGCTCAATGATTAGCAATTTAAATAAGTTACAATGTCTTGTGATTGATGTTAATAACTTGACATGGGACTTAGGAAGTCTTCAGAGCCTTGATTTATCAGAGAAAGATTCTCTCACACATCTTTCCTTTGGCTCTGGGAGGCTGTGCATTTTCTGAAACTTGTAGTTTGCAGATACAATGTGCGTTGAATGAAAGCACGGGCTTTGGTGTTCTCTGGACCTGGGTTCAAATCCTAGTTCCAGCAAGGGGTTGCCTGCGTGATCTTGAGCAAATTCTATGACCTTTGTAAGGCTGTTTCCTCATTTAAAGTGGGAACAAAAATGATAATGTCCATGGCCTGGAATGAGGTGTTGTCACATGTGCAAAGTACTTATTGCATAGCCAAGCACTTACTCAGGGCTCAACGTACATTCATCTAAAAAGGAAACAGAAAGGATACTAATAACCGGGAACGTGGTCCATTACCCTGTGGACCAATTCCTTGTGGAGAAGATAAAAAAATACCCAACTTTGGATAAATAGTAAAGTGGAAGCTAAGGAAGGGCCACGATTGTAGTGGATCTGAAATTAGATTCTGTCTCAAGTTTCCTCAGAGAAAAAAATATATGACTAGTGCAGTTTGGAAACTATGCAATTTTAGACAAGGATTTTCCTAGTCAAATGGAATTTACTCCTGAAAGCAAATAGCTGTCAAACTCTGAGTATGATAGAAAGTATATGTAGTCCTTAAAAATTACTCATCAGACTTAAAAGTTACTTGTAAGACTAACCCTCATAAATCCAGAGTATGAACCTCAACTCTAGCACAAAGTTGATGGAAACGTCTAACTCTTAATCTTTCAAGTCTAACTTCCCCAAATGAAGCACATCTGCCTTAGCAGTGCAGTCAGTTGGGACCTAATCACACATCTTCCGAACTACTCTCATGAGATGTGAGATAAGCCCAGAGGAAGCACATTATTCCGCCTTCACCCCACCCTCAAGTATGCAGCCTGCTCTGAAGCCTAGAAGAAAAGAGACAGCAACAAGTAGCAGGAAAAGATATCTCCAAAGCCTAGAATCCCCCTGGCTTCTTTTCAAAGACAGCCTTTAAATCTTGGGTTTTGCTAAGTTTTGCTAAACTCAAAACAGTGACTCTTAACTTTGTTGTAACCCCCTCAGCCAGCATACAGAAAATGAAGTACGTTCATTCATTGTCTTCCCATTTTTGCATGAAGAGACACAGCCATCCATTCACTCACTCACTCACTCACTCACTCACTCACTCACTCACTCACAGAGTCACTTCTTGAATGCCTACCCTGTGCCAAGTGTATGTGTTGGGATATAACAACACGTTGAGACAGTGTCCACACCACAGTTTAGTGGGGGCTGTAAACACGTGCCACAGAGTGTTAAAGGTGCGGGGATGGCATCCATGCAGCAGAAGTGGAGGCACGATGGCCAGAGTCTGGTTCTGGCTTTAGCTATTAGTTCATTGTCGTTCTGATGTTTTGGTGTTTCATTGCTTCAGCTTCCGTCCCTTCAGCAGAAAGCAACGATGCCTGGTATTGCTGGGGGTGATTCTTGCTAGCTGTCTGGGGAATCCTGGAGTTAAGACTTCATCCATTTTTGCCCCATCAATTCACCATGTGCCTTCCTTAGAATCTGAATAGCTCGTATCCCGTCATCCAAGAGCATGGGACGCTCTCCCTCTGGTGAAAAGTACATTGCTGCTCTCCTCTGTTCTCAAAAAGTCAGGGCACATCATTTATATAGAGCTTACCTCTGTGCTCATACTGCTACACTAGCCTCTGTGCTCCCCCTGGAAGGATTAGGGTGGTGATCCATTTCTCATGCAATCAACTTTAGTAACATAGCAATATCTAACACAAATATTTAAGAGAGGCTACAGAATATCACTTCTTCTGCATTAGTTACACTAGTGGGTAATCTAACCTAGTCACTATTTCAACAAATAATTGTTCAAAGTTGATTGCAAGATCTTTGCTGGTATTGAGTATGATGGAAAATTATATAAAACATGATCACTGCCCTCAGGGAGATTACAATTAAGTGAGATAAGACATATAAACTATCATTAATACCGACAGTTCAAGAGAGTGCATGGTTTGGTGACTAACAGATTATCCAAACGTAGGCATTCATATGAAGAGTGCATTGTCAGCATGGCAGTAGGTAGGAAAAAGGGTTTTTGGGCCTGAGCCATGGAAAGTGGCTGTTGTTTCCACTGGGCAAAAATCAGAGGAACTTATTCTAAGTAGGGCAACAGAATGAATTGAGAAGTGTGACTGAAGTAATTGATGTACTCCATCCTACTGTGTAGCACAGGGAACCATATTCAATACTTCATAATAAATCATGTTACGAAATCACTTTGCTGCATACCAGCAACTAACACATTGTAAATCAATTATATTTTAATTAAAATGTACTCCAAACCTGGTGAACTAAGGGGTTGTGGGAAGTGAGATAATAAGGTTGACAAAGAAGTCTGAGGCCAGGCTGCAGTGAATTTGAAATTCCTTTGGTAGGTAAGGGGGAGCCACTGATGGAATTTGAGTAGAGAAGTAGTTGGGTGAAAACAGTAGTTTAGAAAGATGGATAAGCGACCATGGGTTTGAAGTGGTCAGAATGAATGTAGAGGGAGAGTAATAACCACTGAGCATGTGTTTTGTCCAGGCCACGTCTAAACATGATAAATGATTGTCTTGTTTAATCCTCATGATAGTAGGTACCATTTTAAAGGCCAAAAAAAAAAAAAATGAGATCCAGAGAGGTTAAAGTTACCTGTTCAAGTTAAACCCAGATAACTAGCAGGACTTGAACCCGGGGCTATCTGATTCTGTGTCTATCCTCTTCCATGGCTCAAGGGTTCCCCTTACAGTTTAGTTTTTGTTGTTACAGTGACATCCCGCGGGATGAGGGTTTTTATCTGTGGTGATAAAGAAATGATAAACATAGGGTGTAGCTCCTTAACTTTTCAGAATGGCAAAACATTTACACACTTTTAAAACTTTAATGTTCCCAATTACTGATTTATCTTTTCATGCTTTTCCCTTACTCACTATGATAAGAATTCATTCATTTGAATTTATGACTGTACCTTCTACTAGAGATTTTCATTCTGCTTGGAGACACCTATCCGGTGATTTGTGTTATCAGTAATTCTTGCTCAGTAAATTCTGGGTCAACTTACAGTGCAAATTTCCATGGATATTAACTAAATTATCTGATGGAACTATAGATGTTTTCCTTCTGCTTTAGGCATGATCCCTTTAAAAAATTTATTGGTAAAGAATAAATAAAATCAAATACTAATATGAAATAAATTTAACATATGTGGTAAGGAAATTTAAATTTTAAACCCCTAGACATTACAAATTGGCTTAAATGATATCATTTTTCAAAGAAAGGCTTTTCTAAGAGTATTGTGTACCTAAATACAAATAAAATTTAGTGCCTGATTTTAGAAATGTGAGTAAACCAAAACACTAGTTATATTGGGCCAATTGGCTGAAATAGTTTGAAACCAGAAGATTAATTTGTAGAGAAACCCAGCAAACAAATGTCTCTATAGGACACGTGATCTTGTTGTTTACAACAAATTCTTAAGCAGCCCGTCATTATTTTATCAAAAGAGAGAATTTCAAATATGAACTGTTTCAGAAGTAATTTAAAGATGTTTAAATATTTTATGAAGTATGAAATCACACATATTTGCCTCAGGCAGGCGCCCCACTGGTATTGAATAAAAAATACTCATATGGTTTTTTTTATTAGAGCTATTAATATAAAGTTTTACTTCTCTGCCTGAATTGTAGTTCATATTCTAAATCTAGCCGCAGGTTAAATTCCAATTAAATGAGATGCCGAAAGAGCCCCCAGGGGACAGAGTTTGTGTGCTTACTCAGATAATGTGCAAATGATACTGAATTTTCTAGTGTGCTCTAAAGCACACATTCTATTTTCCCAACACACTCTAGTCTCTTGACTCCTTTTTAGAAAACAACTTTTCACCATTTCCCTCAAGTCCAGTGTACTTGTATCTTTCTTTATCAAGAGAGCTATCTCTACACATCAAGATGGGCAGAAGGTCATAGTGAGTCAGGCAAAGTCTCTCTTCTTGGAAGGTCATGGCCACACTTATTCCCATGACCTCTCCCATGGAGCAAAAGCTAGAGGTCACTGCCCACACTCTGGATCAGTGCCAGCTTATTCTCTAGGACAAGCTGTTGCTGACCCATCACCAGCTCCTGAAGGTTCATGGCTTCCCAAGGGAGTGTCCTTCTTTCAAGGTTCATACTTACATTTCTTGTCTGGTAGTTATATGTAAATCTTCTTCTCCCTTTTTTGCTGATCAAGCTGTTCTGTACATGAGTGGCATGAGAGACATCATAACCTCTGCAACTTCGACGTATCAAGGCAGAGATTATTTATTTATTTATTTATTTAAGAACTTTTATTGAGATACAATTGACATACAATACACTGCATATGTTTAAAGTGTACAATTTGATATTTTTTTCTTGTTAGTAATGTATATAAGGCAAGCACAATCTCCCAATTCATCCCCCCACAACCTCAAGGCAGACTTTTAGATAGCACTGGTGCAATGTGTGACCTCAAGCTCCTTACCATGCCCAATGGCAAACCGGTTCTCTGACTGTTTCCGATGCAACCCCCAGCTGAGCTAATCCTGGAAGACCCAAGTTCCCCAGTGGATACATTCATTGAGCAGCAGGGGTTGAACTCATAGAGGTATGTTCAGTTTGTGTAACAAACCACCCCAAACTTAGTGGCATCAAGTAACCATTATTATGCTCAGAGTTTCTGTGGATCAGGAATTTGGAAAAGATGCAATAGAAATGGCTTGTCTCTGCTCCATCATCATGGAGTGACTTCAGTTGGAAAAACGTGGACGGTGGGGATGCCCCAGCGACTGGGCCCTGGAATCACCCAAAGCCTCATTGACTCCCCGGACTGGCTGCCTAACATGTGGGGCCTCTGCAGACGCTGTCCACTGCATCCTCGCTTATGTGGCAGCTCAGGCTTCCTCGCAGCATGGAGACAGCCTTGCAAGCGTGAGGAAGGAAGAAGTACGTGCCTTTTCTTGACCACCCTAGGAGGATGTATAGGGTCTATTTTGCTCTATTCTGTTGGTCATCATGGTCATAAAGATCTGCCCAGGTTCAAGGGCAGGGGGACATTGACCCACTACTCGATGGGAGGAGGGCCAAAGAATTCATAGATATATTTTGTAACTCCAATAAGATATGTTTCACATTGGATAATTCTGGGTTTCTGCCATTCTTGCTGGCACGTGGCTGGTCTTTGATCGATTCATTGCACTGAACTGTACAACTGGAAGAAGCACTATAACTAGAATCATCATGCAGTGCGGCTTTGCCCCCAGGTGTGCGGAGAGTGCCTTGGTGACGCTCCTGCGTACTCTGCATTGCTCTGATTCTTTGCTTGTGATCATTTGAGTAGTTACAGGCATTGTTCTGTACATATTGGGTTGGCCAAAAAATTCATTTGGTTTCTGCTGTAAGATGGCTCTAGTAGTGCTCAGCTGTCTTTAACTTCATTCGAAACAGTTTTGTTACATTCTACTGTGACAGCCCTAATATCAGAGTGCACTAAAAAAAAAACAAAAATCACACTTAAAATTGGTGAATTTTTGTGTAGCCATTTTAATATTGAAGGTGGAAGAAAAGAAGCAACATTTTTGGCATATTATGCTTTATTATTTCAAGAAAAGTAAAAACACAAAAAGATTTGTGCAGTGCATGGAGAAGGTGCTGTGACTGATCGAACATGTCAAAAGTTGTTTGCGAGGTTTCAGGCTGGAGATTTTTCGCTGGATGACGCTCCACGGTCGGTTAGACCAGTTAAAGTTGATAGTGATCAAATTGAGACATTAATTGAGAACAATCCATGTTATACCATGTGGGAGGGAGCCGACATACTCAGAATATCCAAATCACTCATTGAAAATAATTTGCATGAGCTTGGTTATGTGAATCACTTTGATGTTTGGGTTCCACGTAAGTTAAAAAACCTCCTCAACCATATTTCCGCCTGCAATTCTCTACTTAAATGTAACCAAAATGTTCCATTTTTAAAACAAATTGTGACTGACGATGAAAAGCAGACACTGTACAATAATGTGGAACAGAAGAGATTGTGGGGCAAGCAAAATGAACCACCACCAACCACACCAAAGGCCAATCTTCATCCAAAGAAGGTGATATTGTGTATATGGTGGGATGGGAAGGGAGTCTTCTATTACGAGCTCCTTCTAGAAATACAAACGATTAATTCCAACAAGTATTGCTCCCAATTAGACCAACTAAAAGCAGCAGTTGACGAAAACCATCCGGAATTAGTCAACAGAAAACGCATAATCTTCCATCAGGATAATGCAAGACACCATGTTTCTTTGATGACCAGGCAAAAACTGTTACAGCCTGGCTGGGAAGTTCTGATTCAACCACCATATTCACCAGACATTGCTCCTTCGGATTTCCAATTATTTTGGTCTTTACAAAATTCTCTTAATTGAAAAAAAATTTCAATTGCAATGAAAGACTGTAAAAGGCACCTGGAACAGTTCTTTGCTCAAAAAGATAAAAAGTTTTGGGAAGATGGAATTATGAAGTTCCCTGAAAAATGGCAGAAGATAGTGGAACAAAAGAGTGAATATGTTGTTCAGTAAAGTTCTTGGTGAAAATGAAAAATCTGTCTTTTATTTTTACTTAACAACCGAAGGAACTTTTTTGGCCAACCCAATATATTAACTTGTTTAAGCCCTATAACTCTGTGCAAAGGAGACTATGCTTCCGTGCCTACGCCTTCCCTCGAATTAGAACAAAATCCAGAATCTTCAAGGTTTAGGGCTGGAGAAGAGTCTCCAAGTGAAGTCAAACGGTTCTCCACGTTCTCCCAAACCCTGTTTTCCACCAACAAGAACTTGGAGCTCTCTCATTTTACTCACAACACCATCCCCCACCCCCACCCCTGCCAACTTTTTTCTTTTTACTGCTACCCTGAATCCTTAAGGATAGAACTGACGTTTCTGGGTGCTGTTTTATTAAGAAATGAAAGAAGATGAGCTTTGCTTTGTTACAGCAGTGGTCCTCAGGCAGGGGCAGGTTTACCCTCCAGGGACAACAGGCAGTATCTGGAGACATTTTTGATTATCACGACTTTGGCGGGGGGGGGAGTGTTAGTAGCTCCCAGTAGATAGAGGCCAGGGCTGCTGCTAAACATTCTACAGTGCACAGGATAGCCTCCCACAGCAAAGAATTACCTGGCCCAGAATGTCGGTACTGCCACTGCTGGGAACCCTGCTTTACAGGGAATTCTTATAAGCCCCCTTGTAAAAGTGAGGAAACTGGGCCTCAGAGGAGCTAACGGCTTGCTCAAGATTCCACAACCAGTCAGTGATGGAGCCAGAACTCGGACACCTGTCTTGAGATCCTTAGTCTCGTGTTCTTTTCTTCTGTGGGTACTTCAGCCAGCCTGGCACCTGCCTAGTGACCTTGGAGGGGGACGTGGTTGTTCTCACTTTTCTCATTTCACGGGCAGCATGAGGTGCACCACACCTGTTGTAATGAGCTTAAATCCCCGTGAAGGGCATGGTGTGTCCTCTTTACCCTTCAGGAGGTGGCTGCAGTGCTCACATGGGCTTAGTTAAGACTATAGGTTAAGACGTGGGTGGCAGTTGTGCTCTAACCTCCCAGAAAGAGACTTATAAATAACAACTGAAAAACTGGAGCACAGGGTGCCCCTGTGTGTGTGCGTGCGTGTGTGTGTGTGTGTGTGTGTGTGTGGTCTGGGTGTGTTGTGGAAGGGCAGTAAGATCTTATCTTACAATGACAAGCAAACAGCTAATTACTTGTAATTTCGGAGATAATTGTTTTCTCATCCTGCAAACATGCCAAAGAGGAAATTAATCAAAATCCCAGAAAGTTTGGATCATCTGCAGATTGTCAGAAAAGAAACACTCATTATCCCCCCAGAACCCCCAACACATCCAAGAGACAAGCTGAAAATGGCAGCTGCGGCCCAGCGCCGCCTGCATCGTGTTAGGGCCCCATGCTCACTGGTAACTGGAGAGAAAACAGCACAGGGCATCTGGCAAAGGCAGGCCCCAGGCAGACGGGACACCTGATTAATGCCACCCGATGCAGAGTGTCTGGCTGTGAGTCATCCTCTCTGATGGACCCATTCATCACTTTGGATTCCATGTCGGTATAAGAGCAGGCTTCACTCTCCTTGGACAAATGAGTCTTCAGGTAATAGATGATGGTTAAAATGCCAGGCAAATGTGATCTGCGGTGAGAGACTCGGCCCTCTCAGCTCAGTCTCTGGATTCCCAGCTTGAGGCAGTCTCTTCATTTCCAGAGGGGAGGGTAAACTCAACCCGGATTATTCCTTTAGATGAAGCCTCCTCTGCTCCTGTCTTCTCACTGCTCATGGGCCCAAGTTCACCGGGGAAAGCCTTCTAGGGGCAAGCAACAGAACAAAGGACAAGCGGCCTGCCTTCCGAGCTCAGGCAGCCCAGCCCGCACATACAGTGTTTTAACTGTTCTTGGAAGAATAAAGCATTCATAAGCCATTCCATTTTCAAGAAAAAAATTTCCTGTGACATTTTAATCCACTTTTGTGCCGGAGCATTTTTAGAGTTTTCTCCTGCCAGTCATCTCGAATGTTTCGTATCTCTCCCTTTTAGCTGAATTGCGTATTATGAGCCAGGACCCATAATAAAAAATAATGCCACTGTTATTGAATGAAAGTCTCGTTCTTTGGGTTATTCTGGGCTATGGGTCAGCATACAAACGCCCACTTCTGAAAGTCCAAAGACATGATCTGGCTGAGGCTTATGTGGGGGGAACAGAAACGAGCTATAAGTTGAAAATGACCACCTGCGAGCTCCAGTTTGGTTTATGTTTCTGTGGAATAGTTTCCTGTAAGTGATATGACGGCCTGCCATAGCATGTTTCCTAGTAGGAGACCTGGCCTATTCCTGCAGTCCCTTGTCTGCTCATGGGATTTTTGTAGATATTCTGTATCTAATTTAGGGTTTCCTTAACCTCAGCACTATTGACATTTGGGGGCCAGGCGAGTCATTTTTGTGGGGGCTCTCCTGTGCATTGTAGGATGTTAAGAGGCGTCTGTGGTTTCTACCCTCTAGATAGCAAAAGAGCCCTCCCCGCAAGTTGAAAAACAAAACTTGAAATGTCTGAAGTATCTTCAGACATTGCCATGTATTCTTTTTTTTTTTATAATTGCAAGAAAGTTTTAGTTTTGTTTTTTTTTTTTTTCTTTTTTAGCTCTTTATTGGAGCCATGTATTCTTAAGGGAGCAAAATCACCATTGGATGAGAACCACAGATCTAAATTTAAAAAATACCTAGATACAAGTGAATCCATCCCTTTGTTCATTCCTTTTACAAGGATCTCTTGAGTGCCTACCGTGTGCCAGAATCTTCTTTGAAGACTTTAAATTGAAAGATGAAGAGGTCATAGTTATTGCCCTACAGGCACTTGCAAGGCAGACAAATTTTAATTTAAATAATCACCTCAAGAACGTACTCTAATAAAAATATACAGGATTCCACTTGGGAGTTCAGAGGAGGAAGTCTTAGCTTTGATTCGAGTTACCAGACTTCCTGGAAATTCTTGATTCCACATTTATTCAGGAAATACCTTTAGTTTTGGCAGGGGGGGTGGATCCTGTTTACCAAGACATTATGCCAAAACCAAACCTGTGAGTTCTTCTATAAATGTATTGATGGAGTAAATTTAGATTATCAAATGTAGGTAGAAAAATGCCCTAGTATCTAGACATGAACCAGTGTACAAAATGTATACAAGAGAGCATCTGAATGATTCCATTGGCCACCTGTGGGTCCAGGGCCTCAGACAGTGTCCAGGCTTGGTCTCAGGAAGGTGTTTGCCATGCTTTGAAGTCAGTTTTCAATCTTTGTTCAGTAGTGATAGACTAAAGTGGATGTTTACACTGCTCTAGGCCTCAGACATCCCCATAAAACATGGAGGACAATAAAATGAAACCAAAGTAAACCATTCCCAACAGCTGGAGCCACATTGGCAAAGGTTGGCCACTGGAGCTGCAGCACAGACGGCAGTTCCTGTGGCACTCCAGCTGGAAATTTGCCCTTTCACTTTCCTTAAACAAGTGTGAAAGATGCTATTAGAAGTGATGGTTTCGAGTGTAGGCAAATTTGTATCTAAAATCAGATGTATGTTTTAACTATGTGGAAGACAGTATGATTTAGTCCTTAAGAACACTGGCTGGGGAGTTAGAAAGACCTAGGGTAAAATTGGGGCTCCACCAGCTGTTCGACCTTGGACAATTATCTGATTCCACTGTGCCTCAGGTTCTTTGTAGAAATTGGAGTAATAGCACCCACCTCAGAGGATTGCTATAAGAACTATAGATGTTCAAAAAATACCTGAGTTAAGTGCTTGGCAAATAGGATGGTGGCAGTCTTGTAAGTAACCCATCACTTGTCATATACCTCACATTGGAGTGCCTGTGACCCTATGGTTGAAAACTGTTGTTTTAAAGATGGAAAAGAACAAAACCAGGAAGCTATTATAGGTCTGCAGAGCAGCTGTGTTACTTAAAACCAAAAAGCAGAAAGTGTTGAGGCTAAGATGCCATTGGAGGTTCTTTGGCAGAGTAAAGACAGTATTGATGAGGTTGGGTGGTATCTATTGTGGATTAAAATGCTGATGAGAGAAGGGAGATCAGGAAGGCCATCATAGCTTAGGAAGGGCCTACATAGGTAGAGATAAACCAGCTCTTTGTTTGCTTTCTGTTAGAATATCAGTAATAATTTTTAAACTCAAACAAAAGTGGTATCACTTTTTGGTGATTTCTTGGGCTGGACTTAACCATAAATGGAGAGGTCTTTGCCCTTGACCCCAGAGACTTAATAAAAATGTGCCCAGGCCACTTTCCATGTTCTCTTTGGCTGACAACTATGTAGATGTGACATAAGCACAAAGGAAATATCCTCCAAGGTTGAGATTATATCAGAGCATGGGGACTGACACCAAAGAAAATGTGAAATTTAATAGTGGAGACATTGTTGAGAGGCCTATTTTGAAGAGGCTCTTTCCTTTTCTGTGAATGTTCTTACCTAGATATCCTCCTTATCAATATGTTTCTCTATTAATTTTTAATTTCTCCCAAAATCTCAGAAAGAGGATATTGTCAGTCCCTATGAAAATGAGGACAATGTAAATTTTACCAGTTTCTTCCTGAAAATATCATTTCTCTTATCCATTCCCCCATGGATATTCAGTGTTTATTTAGTACTTGTTATAAGCTGGGCAAGACAAGACAAGGGCACTGCCCTTCAGGAGCTTCCACTGTAGTTAGGGTAGGGAGAAAGGCCGTACACAGGGTAATTACAGAACAGGGCAAAAGTACAACATAGGTGTAACTGCCAGATGCCATGGAAGCCACAGAATCTACAGAGCTCTTACGGAAGGCTTCCAGGACAAGGGGATGCTCCAGCTGACTTCTGAAGGAGATACACAGGCAAAGATGGAAAAGAAAGAAGTTTGTAGAAGAAAAATCTCATGTGCCTTGAGGTATGTGAAAGCCTAATCTATTCTTGGAACATCAAATTAAGGAAAAACCTTGTTTTCTTTGTGGAGGCAGAGGCCTAGATCTATTGTTGTGGCTCTATAATGACCATGCACAGATAACTTCCCGGTCACTGGAGCCCTTCCCTAATTTAGTCTGGCTGTAAAAGTGTACATGCCTCTATTTGGTCCTTGTCTACAAAAAAGCACATAAAATTAAGTTGCAAATCTTTAATTGAAGACTCCAAGAATTGTTCTCAGAATATTCTGCTGTCTGAAAAGCTTTCTATATCCTATACAAAAAAAGCACATAAAATTAAGCTGAAAATGTTTAATTGAAAACTCCAAGAAAGGTTCTCAGAATATTCTGCTGTCTGAAAAGCTTTCTAATCCATCCCTGCTCCTTTTAGCTGGAGAGTCTAAACAACGCATACTGAAAAGGCTGTCCTTCACTGCCCTCCTCCGTGCTCCTCTTGTTTAATTCCTAATCTCTAGGATGTAAGGTTGCATGGTCCCTTGCAATGATGTGTTTCTGTACTATTGGTCTTCACAGTCATTAAAGTATTTCCGAGTTTAATTGAAATCCAGTTAAAACTTGCTCTCTTCATTTTTTCCTCAGTTGAAAACACAGAACAACTGTTTTCTGGTGCATCTACTTTTTAGGAAGACGGTTATGAAAGCATTTACTCCAGTGACATAGTATGGGTGGGCTATGGCTTGCTTTAACTATGCCAGATAAAGGATGAACCCAATTCTCCCTGGTAGCTAGAACCATTGATGCCAGAGCCAGAGGATGATGCTTGGAATAAATGTTATAGCTGGAAGGAGATTTGTAGATGAGGGACTATCCCTCACCAGCTTAACCCAAGAAGCTGATAAAGGGGAACTGTCCGTTTCAAATGAATCAGCATCTTATCACATGCATATAAAACAAAATGACTAAATGAAGCAGCTGGAAGATTATAGTGAGTTTTAATTATCTTTTAACAGCCAAAGGGCTCTTGCCAACACATGCTGATAATCTGTCAGCTGTTATATGCCATACCATCTCCATTTATGAGTCTCAGCTGTTACAAATTGCAAAATATATTTACAGTGATGATCTTTTCTTGTTAAATGCAAATTCCCAGAGATGTTCAAGCTGAAATTTGGCCTCACTGCTTTGTTTCTGTTGCCCTCTTATGTGGGACTAAAAAAACTGGCAGAATATGTTGATAATAACCAACCTCCTTCTTATTAATAATTTATGATTCTCATGATGACATAATCTCAATCCATAAAAAGTAAGAGTAAAATCATTTGGTGGGGGTGGGGAGGCACTCATAGATTATATTCCTATAAATGGCCTACAAATTATTTTTTAATGATAATCTACATTTTTTCAAATCAACCTGTCCCTTCCCCTCCTTGGGTTTATCCATCTCCAGTGATAGTTGAGCTCCGAGGCGGCTGCCTTGGTGTTAGTCACATTCACTCTCCAGCCTCAGTGCTTAGCATTCAGTCAATGGCAGAGTGAATGACAGAAAGCTTTTAAGTTTACTGGCCTCTGCTTACTTATTAAAGTTCTTCTTGCATTGACTTCATTGGCACTTTATTTCCTTGCTTCTGTTGGCCGTTTTTACTGCTGTCTCTGCTAGCAAATTTATGCCTCACCAAGCTCTTAGTTCCCCTAGATTTTGTTCCCATTCATGGCTTTTATTAACAATTTAAGGGATGATTCCCAAAACTACATCTGTAGGTCAGACCTTACACCTCTCTTCCAGCTCCAGATTTTAAATTGTTTTCATGAACACTCTCTAATTGTATTATAATCATTGTCTAATCAACCAGTTTAATAACTGACTATATAAATTTTCTGTCTGGAACCTTTTCCTAATTTGGTTAGAGCTTCATCTGTTCTTCTCATCTTCTTGATAAGAAACTTAGAGTCATTTTTTAAAATTGTCTAACTTTCAGCTCTGTAGTGAGTCTCTAAGCACCACCATTTTTTCTTCAAAATATCTTTGGGATCAGCATAAGGACTGAGTTCTTTATTTTCACTACAAACATTTTGGCTCAAATAAAGAAACGTCTTTATTCACTTTCAACTTAAAATTTTTAATATATAAACAGATGATACTTTCTTGAAATCTCTATCAGTCCTGCTCACCCTGGATAGGTGGGGTTGCCAGCACCATTTCTGCCATCATGTTTATTGATGTGATTGCCACATTTAAGCTTGATTAGGAAGAATTTTTGCAGTCATTTGAACTAATTCTGGTCTGATAAATGCAAAAGCAGTAAGAGTTGAAAGTTCAAAAGCAGTTCAAAGTTCCAGTAAGAAACTACAATTAACATGGAAACAAAGGTAGAAGTTTTTAAAAAATTGAAAGAAGAGAAAATGCTACCTGCATTTTTTTAAAGCGGTTTCAATATTAATGGGTTCGCAAGGAATGTAAGTATACCGTGTTAATAGATGAAGAGTGTGGAGCCCAGGTGACTGGCTATACAGTAAGTCCCTACATACGAATGAGTCCCGTTCCCATAGCACGTTGGTAAGTCCAGCAAAGTTAGCCTAGGTACCCAACTACAATCAGCTATATACTACTGTACTGGAATAGGCATATAATACTTTTCACACAAATACATAAAAAAACAAACACAACAAATAAAACATTTTTCATCTTACAGTACAGGGCCTTGAAACGTACAGTCGTACAGGACAACAGCTGGCAGACAGGGGCCGGCATGGAGTGAACAGGCAAGAAGAGGTACTGACTGGAAGAGGGAGAGGAGGCGGGAGACGGTCGAGCTGAAGGATCAGCAGCAGCAGGAGACGGAGGGCGAGCTGCATTTTCACTCGCGCCTCACGTCGAAGGCACCGGTTCTGGTTCCTTGCCAGACTCAATTTTTATCCACCCTCTTGAAAAAACGATCTGGTGATATCTGGGTAGTAGCTCTTTTTGTCTCATCACAGATGACACAGTAGCACTGTATTGCATTCTGAACGGCTGCTGCAACCTTCGTGTACCGTTCTACGTTCGGATTCTGTGCCTCAAAAACTAACAGTGCCTCCTCAAATACAGAAAACCCCCTTGCCATTTCCTGCGTCGTGAATCTCTTTGGTTCTCCAGTTAATTCTGCCTCTTGTCTCTCTTGCTCCTTTCTCTGGGCCTCCAATTCCATCAGGTCTTCATTTGGAAACTCCTCGTGTTGCACAGCCACAGTACTGGTACAGGAAAGTACACAAAAGCACGACCGCTTGTAGAGGATGCACGCACATGACAATGTATGCCAGACACGTGAACTAACTTATGTGATTGGACATGAGAACGCACGTTCGCATCTTTGAAAGTTCGCAACTTAAAGGTTCATGCGTAGGGGACTTACTGTAATTTGCATCAAGGCTACTGACAAATGGAAGCACTATTGAATGTAGCCTCTGCGCACCCCTACCCCCCAGGCCAGCAGTAGCCTTCCCAGCGAGGCTGGCCAAGTAGAGGCGCCATCGATGAAATGCACAATCATCCACCCTGGAGAATTTCTTAGGTCCCTCACCTGTTCAGATCCACACATCAGAGTGGTTACAGCTCAGGGCTGGCAACAGGCCCAAGGTGCATTCAGACCTTGGCAGTCCATGAAACCAAGTTTGAAAATTAATTGTGAAAATTAATCCTTTTGCTCTTGTTGAGTGTACACTCAGCTCCTTAAGTGTTTCCATAGGCTTAGTTAACTAACACAGTTGGAAAGTGATCAGATAAAGTTAATCAAACTTCTATGTCCATGTTTATGTATTTATTTATATTTACTATAAAAAGCGACCTGAATACATGTACTCTTTCTTTGGTGATTATGAAGGGCCTTATATTACCTATAGACCATCATTATTAATGTCATTTTGGGCGAACATAAGCAAAAGGGTCACTAATTCGTGCTTTCTCTGCAACTCAGGATGTGTAGAACCGAGAACCTGGTGTCTTCCCTCCATAGCTGAAAGTAAGCACTTACTTATGCACCATGAACCAGCCCCTCCCTCCCCGGAGGAAGTGTGACAGAGAGGAAGGATATGCACGGAGATCATCTTATTTAGAACTCCTGCTTTTTGGTGATGAAGAGGCATCCTCGGCTCTCTCTGGCTCGATCTGATTTTCTCTCTCTAGCAACCTTAAAAGACATGGCCTATTTATGATAAGAAGAGAGGATTTGTGAAACAAATTGTCAGCAAGGCTGGCTACACCATGAACACCTTGCCTCCCAATCACTCCTTATATAGACCTGGGGAAGGAATTTGGCTCCAGTTGTAAGTGGATCTCTTTAGAGGTTGAGGCATTTGGTACATCTTCATCCTGAGCTTGGATAATAATAGGGAAAGTCCTGCTCACCATCCTAACTGCGAGGACTTATCTATCCCTTATTGTACAAGTTGTAACACTTGGGTCTTTCTAGATATGAATCATACACGTTGGTTTATATATCTAAATGATGTTTTCAACTTTGTTGTATTTACAGCACACTTTCAAACACTCGAATATGCTTTCAAACACCAGAGAAGGGATTGAGAGACCCAAGATGAAGATAAATCAGCCATAATGACAGAGCAGTGTAGTGATCTTACAGTACCATAAAGACACCCACAACGCTGCTTTTCTCTTTAGCACTGTCAGAACTTATTGTCCTGACGTCACTGTCTTCTATCCACTTCACTTGAGTGTCTAGCATGTCGGAGCTATAAATTATCCTCTTTGCAGCTGGCTTGATCTTGTGCTGTGCCTCTGACCTCAGTCTACTTTGTGGCCCACTACCTTCTCAGCCCAGTGTTCCACCTGTTGGGACGAACCAACCCACTTTGCCTGGGGTTTCCTGGAATATTGGACTTTGAATGCTAAAACTGGGATAGTCCCAGGCAAACCGGGCCGGCTGGTCACCCTACATGCGACATTCATCATCTCACTAGTACCTAAGTTCATTTGTAGCAATAATACATGTTACAAATTGGTCACCAGTTGACAGCCCACCTGAAGAGGGTGTGAAGTTCCCTTGGGGACTATGGCAGACCTGTTGACAAGTGACCCTTTATGCTTTGTTTGTTGCTCAGCAAACTTGTTTCCATTGGAAGGAGGACTTTGTATTTCTTTCAGTCTAATTGAAATCCAAACACCATCTTTAGATTGTTATTGTTTTGAAAGTTTCATTCCAGATTTTGATGATATGCTTACAAATCAGAGACACACTTGACATAAATCAGTAGAATTTTCCTGCCCTGTTGGTGGGATCATAGCTGGAGCCCCAGGAAGCACACGAGGCGGAGTGTCAGCAGAGCTGGCCGAGAAAGCCACCCGGACCTCATTGCTGGACAGGCAGCCTCACCCTGCAGGAAAGCATCTCCCTTGCCCTCCAGCACTGCAGTTACATCCAAACATCATGCTCAAGATCACAAATAAGTTCCGTGGCCCATGTTGTGGTCGTAGTACTCATTCAGGGCTCAAGCTGAGTTCTGTATATTCATTGGGATAATTCTGTTTTTTCAGGATGGAACATCCTAACACTGTTGGAAAGCGATCAACCATACTTACGCTGCCCATTAGCTTAAGTATTCTAAAAATTGATTTTTGTGTTAAGATCTATCCTTAATTGCGGGAAGTTGAAAAGTGGGGTAAGAATAGTGAGAATAAAAGAGGAATATGGCATTTATATTTCCACTAGATGTCTATTAGGAGGTACAGGCTGTCCACAGTTATCTTCTTAAGTCCCCAAAAGCCATGCTTTCTGCAGGACTGTGGCGATGTGGCGGGCAGAGCACAAACTCAGTGCTCTGGAGATATAAAAGTAGGATTCTTTTTTGGTTCTTGGAGATACTATGTGACACTGTGATCTAGGTGTCATGGAAAAATTGTTTGGTGGTGACCTTCTTATGTGTTTCTGCAGTTATCTGAAGTGTGAAAGGGATGGGCCAGATCATCTGTTTAGCAAATAGAGTGGGCACAGGTGGGTGGGCACTGACTTTTCCTCGAAGCTGACAATCTCTCTGGTGCTCTCCTGCAAAGGAAACACATTTCTGCCCTTTACAATCCCAATCATACTGCTTACTGGCAGGACTATAAACTTCTGTGATATGTGCGGAATCCAATTTAATTGGGAAAGTACTTTCAGATGAAAGTATTGCTAAGTCATTTGATGTGGGAAAAGTTATAAAAATGTCTAAATGAATGTTCTTCTGGACGAGATCTTTCATTGTTTGATTTTGAACAGTTCACCTGTGATTCAAGTGAGACACATACGTACCTGCTGGGTCAATACTGTTTATAGTGACAAAATTGGTTTTCTTCTGGCAGTTTCAACATTGTGTTAGAAACCTCACGTATATAGACCTTGAACGCTGGGATTTGTAAAGTGGGAACTATTCAAAGCTGAAACTGGCTGTTTAGTGCATGTAAAAATATGCGGAAGGGGGAGAACTAAATTCAGCCCTTCGAGTGAAAACCTTCTTAGTCACTCAGTGTGGTGAAAACAAATGACAGGGGACTGCTGTGCAGCTATTTCAGTGTTCCAAATGGAATGTCTCCTTTATCACTGCTGCAAGGCAGCGCCTCGAGGCCCTCAGGCCATCCCAGCCAGCCACACCCATGTTCTCATCGCCCCCTTGTCAAAAATAGGCAGTACGCAGGGGGTGTGGCAACCAATAAGGGATTAAAGGCAGGGAATTCCAAATAAAGGGCAGCTTCTGAGACCTAAAAGCCACTCAAGGTCTTGGATAAGTCATATATTGCGCCAGAATAAATTGAATTAGGGGATGACGGTGTTTTCCTTTTTAGGTACGGGAGGGCCACGTGTCATATGGGAAATATTAAATATAGCAATGATCTGAATACCTTATTTAATATGTGATTATTTGTATGTCTGTAGCCTTTCAGGATGAATAAAACTTCTTTGTTCTGATTTTTAGGCTTTATCAGAAATCTGCAGAGGTAGGGTTTTGCCAGTTGGTCCATTTTGAAAAAGAAGGGAATTAACTTTTGAAGTTGTGTCCAAGATTAGATGCTACTTATTTATTTTAAGTAGAAGCCTTACTTGACAAGCTAAATGGGATGCCAAATCTGAGGTTTGCAGAAATAGGCTTTCAAAATTCCCATCTACATTAAAAATGTAGTTCATTATAGCTTACCATCAAGGGAAAAAATAACCCAACATAATGATACTGACAGCCAGTTTGACCTTTTGACAAAAAGAGAAACTTTGGGAGGTGCAAACATGTGTGTCCATTTACTAAGCGTCTGCCAGCCTTTTTACACATTGCTGACATATGATGTCTTGTGCACTTCCTCTTTGAAAATACAAAAATAAATGACACCGAAACCAAAAGCTCTACAAATAGTGGCTATTCAGTCTTTGTGACTGTAGTGAAGGCACCGGGTTTTCTTACGATGACCACAGCTGAGTCGGATGAATCATCCTAACCTGGCATACTGTGTTCGTAGGTCTTTCATTTTGATGAAGTGATTCATTTGGAAAGAGAGGCAGTGCAAAGAGGACGAGGCCCAGAGACTCCAGTGGCCTGAGAGGGCTCAAAGTCACATAATCTTATTGTTTGATCACACTGGAAGTCCTGAGGGTGGAGCCAAGGAAACCTGCTCAGCCTGTCAGTGGGTCCCACATCCTGGACCCTAGATATTTGCGCATATATCAGCTCCTTTAATTCTCAGGTCAGTCTCATGAGGTCAATATTAAGATATTTTACAATTAAAAATATGAGGCTCAGAGACATTACATAACTTGTAACTAAAGCATCTTAGATTCCAAACTCCGTATCTTGCTGTTCCCTGAGCCCGTCCTATTCTCTCTTCTTCCTCTATGATGTCTTCCTTCCCTTTCTTTCCCAGTCCTGTCCCTATTTTCCCCATTCTTTTACTCATTCATATATTCAAAACATATTGAGCCTTTACATCAAGCCAGGCCCTGTGCTAGATGCCAGGATTTACCAGTGAACAAGGCTGACAAGAGCCTTGTCCTCATGTAGCTGACTATTGAACAAGAACAGAAGTGTGCCCAAGTAGAGACTAAGGGGCCCTGTGGGGGTGGGGACCAAGGAGGTGGCACGTATAAAAGAGGTTACTGGCTTCCTGGGGAGGATAGCTAGTGTATTCATTGGCTAACTAAGAATTTTTAAAAGATTTCAGCAGGATGGAACAGTGGACCAAAACCACTGGTTAAAATTAAATAGGAATAAGACAGCTAGTGGGAGGCTGCTGTATAACACAGGGAGATCAACTAGATGATTGGTAATGACTTGGGAGGGTTGGAGGGAGGCTGGGAAGGGAGGGGACAAGGGGATATATGTATAAACACGGCTGATTCACTTTGTTGTACAGCAGAAACTGGCACAAGAATGTAAAGCAATTGTACTCCAATAAAGAGCTAAAAAAAAATTAAATGGGAATAAGTGTAAAGCCTTTACTTTGGTGTGTTGTAAAATGAATAGAGAATTGGGAAGATACAACTTCATAGGGTTTCAAGTGAGGTTTGAAGCCCCAGAAATATGAAGCAATGGTTTTAAAATGATGCAGTCTTAGGCTGTATTTGTACCAGCTTTATTTCTAAAACAAAGGTGTCGTTAATTCCATGTCACATCCTTAACTCTCTACTGAGCTTTTCTGTTTTAAGGGCA
The DNA here is from genome assembly GCF_030028045.1 of Hippopotamus amphibius kiboko. NCBI lineage: Eukaryota > Metazoa > Chordata > Mammalia > Artiodactyla > Hippopotamidae > Hippopotamus > Hippopotamus amphibius. The sequence goes on from NC_080199.1 coordinate 70,932,158, forward strand.
ACCCTGATTACTAGACAGTGCATAGTGAACTTTCAGCTTGGTATATATGAACTAGTGGGAGGTAATTGGTATCCCAAAGTAGCTGACTTTCCTTAACAATGCCTAGTAATGTCTACTGCTTACAGTGTTTAAGATACAATTGTCCAGAAAATTTTTGGTTTTTTTACTAGTTTAGTCCGAGGAGAAAAAAATTGGCTTATGTAAAGTTATTATAAGATAACAATAAAATGACAGATAATTAGTTTATGATGGCATTGGGAAGAAATAGAGATGGGAGACAGTACAAGGAAGTAGAAAGAACCCTGGCATCAGAATTAAACATATGAGTTTGAATACCAGCTCGGCTTGTGTTCATTGTGATATAGACAGTGTGCTTCACGTCTCTGAGCCTTAATTTGTAAATTCCTCATTTGTAAATTGGTGCTACAAATATCTGTATCACAAGGTTGCTGCAGCGATTAGAAGTAAAGTTGGGAAACTGCCTGGAAAAGTGCCCAGCACATGGTAACCAGCTAAGGAAACCCCGAGAAAAGAAATCATTGAAAGAAAATAAGGGGGATGTCAAAGAAGGATTCTTGGAAGAAATGCTTTTTGAGATGCATCTTTAAGAAACCATGGGCGTGGGTTGACTTTGTTTTAAGAAACCCATTACAGGCAAGAAAAAAAAATGACTAAATGAATATATAAGGTCAAGAATGTCTGTGGAATGGTGTTGCGTTTTCTCTTTGGTCAACCAGGCTGTCATTTGATAATGTGTTCTGTTCAGACTGAAATTCATTGACAACTGCCTGTGGCTGGTGATAATCTCTGGGTGTGTGTTGATTTCCCTGCTCCTAAATCCTCCCCAATATTTGGGGAATGGTGTTACATTGTTATCAACTTTATTCTTCCCATTTTAATTTATAAAACAGGCAGTGATGTTAATGCCAAGTAGAATGTCAAACCTTTCTCGTGAGAATTCGCATGGGACATATCTCCTTGTGATCACTTCCTCTGAAATGTAGCGTTCATTTCTCCTCCTTTATCGGCATTATCTTGCAAGGGAACAAGTTTTGTTTTGTGTTTTTTTCTCTCTCAGAAACTACTGCCCCATATATTAGTGAAGAGAAGCTTACTTAAAATTTATTTTAAAGAGAACTAGATAATATGTTCAACTTGCCACCCTAAAATCTGAGACTAAGAAATGTCAAGCTTGTTCAATAAATACAACTAATAATTTAAAACATTGTGTAATTCAGGTGTTTTGGGCTAATAGGGGAGTAGGTATTGGTGACAAAGAAATGAAGTGATTGGAGACATGGAGGAAGAAGGGAAGGAAGAAGAGAGAACAAAACATGGGGCACAGAAGAGGCAGCAACAGAGAGGAAGGCAAAGAATAAGGAGGAAAAGGAGAAGAAGAAACAGGAGACAGAAAAAATAAGGAAGAGGAACAGAGAAATGGGTGGGATTAGAGCGGAATAGAGATCACTCTACTTCCTGGCAGAGGCCCTGCTTCCCCACCCGCCATTTAAGTCTTGACCCCAAAAGGAGGTTACTGTATATCTAAAGACCGAAGTCAGGGGTTTTTGTGTGTGTGAAGATAAGTACACAAATCTCTAACACATTCTCCCATGCCCAGGGTTGTCACAGACGTCCAGTTTTAGTATCATCTAAAAAATTCCTTTGTAATTAAAAACCTCGTTGCTTTCTCTTCTTCCTTTCTTATCTTCCTCTTCTTCCTGGCGGTAGCCCTGACTCATTCAAAACTCAAGACCACAGCAGAAATCTGTTTAAAATGTTATGTATCCATGTATTCAAAATTAAATTTTCTAGCCTAGTTGGGTCTTGAAGCACTGTGATGTAAGGACCCCTCAGAAGATGGTGAAAATTGCCTGAATGAGAAGTCCTTCACATCAATCAGTGTTTCCCAACCCTGTCAGCACGTTAGAATCACCTGGAGGGCTATTAATGTCTAGGATGTCTGGGCCCACTGATGGGGGTGATCAGAGGTGGGGTTGCCTGTCATTATTTTTTAAGCACCTCAGGTTGTGTGATAATGCAGCCAGTGTTGAGAAACATGCCTTTGGGGAGATGGCAACAAAGTGTGTAGATCATGGCTCTAGTGCTTACTAGTAAGGGATTATGTAGCTTATGTGGTTTTGCAACTTGCTTATATGTATATGGTAGAATGTTTAGATCCCTTGGGAAAATGTTCTTAAAAGACTAGCTCTGAAAAATGAGAGAGATGCTAGTCATGTGAAGTAATTGTCTTGGAAACAATGTTGGAGAAGCTTCAGGTTGGATTTGTACCTGTTTATCTGCTCTCTGAGCACAGAGCTTTTCATGTTGCCCCATTGCATACTCACTTGAGCACTGACTCTGCACTTGGAGCTTCCTTCTGTTCTAACTCGCTGCCTTCCTGGCATCTCGGCTCCAGCCAAGCTCAGCCGCAGTGCATTTTCTCTTCTGGGCCTTTTTCCAACCGTTCCCTTTCTTTTTAAATTAATTAATTAATTAATTAATTAATTAATTTTATTGGCTGTGTTTATGGGTCTTTGTTGCTGTGTGCAGGCTTTCTTTAATTGCCGTGTGTGGGGGCTACTCTTCATTGTGGTGCGTGGGCTCCTCATTGCCATGGCTTCTCTTGTTGCGGAGCATGGGCTCTAGGCACGTGGGCTTCAGTAGTTGCAGCACATGGGCTCAATAGTTGTGGCTCACGGGCTCTAAAGTGCAGGCTCAGTAGTTGTGGCACATGGGCTTAGTTGCTCTGTGGCATGTGGGATCTTCCTGGAGCAGGGATCGAACCTGGGTCCCCCTGCACTGACAGGAGGATTCTTAACCCCTGCGCCACCTAGGAAGGCCCCAGCCATTCCTTTAAATTGGACCAATCTATAACTCTCCCTAATCACACCCCCATCATTCCATCGTTGTCTATTGAAATTTTATCTATCCTTCGAGGCCCTTCTCTATAAAGCAATCTTAATTCTCTTGCCAACAGATACAATCTTTCTTGTCTTTGAAATCCCACTGCATGTTCTGTTCTCTCTCTCTCTTTCTCTCTTTCCTTGTCTGTATTTGTTTTATGGTCATGAATATTTTTATCTTATTTGTCTAATAAGCTGAGTGAAGGTTGAGACTGTATATCTTTAGATCCTCCATTGCACCCACCTAGCCCAGAATTCTGCAAAGAAGGTGCTCAACAAATATGTATTCAATAGAATTTAATAAAATCAAAAAAGGTGTTGATTGAGGTATAAAACTGACTGAGATATGAAAGTCAAACTTAAGTGTGTTTGTTAAAATAAATCGGCAGTTTATGGAGATGCTTTTCTGCTCCTAGACATACAGACTTAGACAAAGCCACAGACGTGAGAAGCTCATGATCTCTAATACATTCCAGCCACTGTTGAACAGAGATCTGTGTGCATGTTTCTGGGTGCATTAGGTGCATACAAAGTGAATGAGTAAGTCATGTTTTATCCAACCCTAGCTTAATGACTGCCGCGTGTCTCTCATCTGTGAAATAAGACAATCACTTATTCATCTTAAATCACTTCCCCTTGATTCATTTTGATGCTCTGTCTAAAATTGTAACCCTGGGATTTAATCTCTTTTGTTTCAGAAGAAAGACAAAGCATTTATGTCTACGAATATAGTACAATCGCCTTTCTACCAACACACACAAAAGGAATCATAATTTTTAAGAACTTGCCAAGCTTGAATTTATTCTTTGTGTTGTTCCTCTGGGTAACAGGCCTCCCCCCCACCACCCCTTCCTGCATCTTCCAAGTATCCCCACTTGTACAGTGAATAAAATGTAATTGTTGTCCTTAGGCCACATCACTCTTCTGCTGCATACAGTAACCCCAAGGGTGCATTTAAAAGTAGAATCTGGCCTCTTGAGTTTACCAGTTAATTTAATCTATTCTTTAAATAACTTTAAAGAAAAAGAATGAATGAAAGAAAAAAAAGAAATCTATTTTAGAAACAGAAATGTATCTGTGCCATTTTCTTTTCCTGTGGGAGACAAAGAACCTTTGCAATAGGAGGACAGAATGACAGTTCCACTTATCTTGGCTGCTCGGAAATTAGATCACTGACATATTTTCTGTTGAAGAAGAAACCTTATCTTAGTGGCTAAATTTCAGAATCAATCATCTGAATTTCAGTCCTGCCCCCTCTCACAAGCAGGGAGCATTATGTAATTTGTACGTTTCAATTAGGTTGTAATAAAAAATGAGTAGCTCAAGGGCGTTCGTTTATTACTGGTATCCAGCCATGTTTTCCTTTGCTAAATGACATTCTGAAAGCCTCCATTTGGAGCATAATCACCTTAGGGTGCCCACAGAGTGTGGCCCCGAATGATTCAATTATGGCTGAAAGTCATTCTCTTCCCAGAACACAAGACTCTAGAAGCACATCTGCAGTCTTTTGCATTCGAGAGAGTTCTTTTTTTTCTTTCAGAAACATTCCTGCAAGGATGTAAATGCAGATGAGGATTATATTCTGTCTGACTTCTCACTGTTCTCTCTTTTCTGTCTGATCTGCCTTTATGAAGTGAAGTGTTGTGTCTTAGGATAAATCATCATCAGTTTACCAAGTGAGTTTATAAATGAGTTGATTCAAATGAGGAACATTTCCCCATAGAACCAACAGTAAAGTGTTCTGAGTTTCCCAGTAACCCACAATAACCTATTTAACTCACAGTGAAACCCAGCTCTACAGTATTAATAGTTCCCTATCATTTTGGGAAAAGGAGCTGATGTTGCAAGTAACTTGAAATGTCTGGAACTGCCTCTAACATGCAGCAGTTCCCTCCTTCCTGCTAGTGATGAGGAGATTCTTTCTCCCTCTCATCACAGACAACCTGACGTGGTGTATTTGAGTGTAGGGATGTATCAGTTACCTACTGCTGTGTAACAAAGCACTCCAAACGTAATAACTGAAAACAATAATAATTTATTGGTTCATGATTCTGTATGTTGGCAATTTGGGCTTGGCTGGTAGATTCTGGGTTCAGCCATGTGTCAGAAGTCAGCTTGGTGGAGTCTGGTGGCCAGTATCACTTCCCTCACATGCCTGGTTATTGGCTTTGGTTGTCAGCTAGGCTTGTTTCTCCATGTGGCCTCTCATACTCAAGGAGGCTGTGCTTCTTGTCTCAGAGTTCCAAGAGGGTGAACATGGAAGCTGAAAGACCTCTTCAACTCCAGGCTCACAAGTTGCAGAGCTTGGTTTGTTGATCAAAGCAATTCTTGAGGCCAAGCCCAGATTCAAGGTCTCTTCTTGATAGGAGGAGCAACAAGTTCAAATTGCAAAGGGACACACTGGGATGGGAGGAATTACTGCAGCCATTTTTGTAAAGAGTCTAAGAGTGTTGGTGTGGAGAAGTGACAAGGTGAGGAGTGGTGAAGACAGTAAGACTCCCACTTTACTATTTCCTACTAATGTGATCTTGGAGAAATGATTTACCTATTCAAGCTTAAGTTTCGTCATCTCTTGAGAGTAATGCCTCCTTATCATAATTGTTCTGAGAATTAAAGCTAATGCTTATAAACCCACCTAGCAAAGTGCTAGTTACATAAGAATTGTTAGTAAGTAATTACGTTAATATTTCCTGTCTTCCCCTCTCACCTCTCAAAAGCAAGCACAGAGGCAGACCTCAGGCACCTCTACCTGAATGCTCCTGAGGCATCTCAAACTCAGCTCATCCACAGAGAGCTCACTAACCCTCCTCCCTCACCTCCCCCTTCCTATTTGCATCTCTCAGTGTATCCCTTTTCCCAGATAAAGGTTTCCGTCCAAATAACTGCCCCAGTTAGGGGCCTGGGGGCCATGCACTCCATTTCTCTGACCCTACATCTGCCTGTTGGTTCCTGACTTCCTCCCTTAAACAGATGTCTATTAGACACCTGAGATGCACCAGGCGTCACACCAGGTGTAGGTTTGACAGGTAAATGAGGCCAAAGTGGTTCCTGCTCCCAAGGAACTTGTAATCCAGCAATAATGTGAACATGTCCACATTCTGTGAAAGAAATAAGATACTGTGAGGAAAAGGAAGGGCACTGGGGAACCTGATTTTGCCCAGTCTTCCCCTCCACTGCACCCCACCTGAGTCTGAGCTGTCATTATTACTAGTGGCGCGGCAACAAGGGGTCTTCCCCCTTTATGGTTCATCCTCCACACTGTTGCTAGAGATCTCTTTTTGGAAAAAATAGATGCATCTTTAATTCCCTGCTTGAACATCCCTATGGCCCATGGGGTTAAAATTCAAATTCCTCAAGGTGGCATAAAAGGCCCTTCACTCTAGGCCTCCGTCCAGCCATCTCGCCATCCAGGGACCCCTCACCCTCACAAGCTACGTCGTTCCTCGCAACTCCTTGAATTGCACATACTCTTGCATGAGTCTGTGGCTTCACTGCAGAGAAAGTCTTTACTCTGGACTGCATCTCTTTGATGCTTACCTCTTCCCCTACCACACACAAAGTTTCTATTTAATTTTGTACTTCAGAGCTTTGGAACGTGATAGGTGCTCAATAAATGTTTGTTGAGTGAACATTTGTGAGGATGGTCAGAAGTGGGGGTAGAGTGATTCAAGTGAGGGATAGCTGCCTATGGTTAGTGTCCGCTGAAGAGTACCGTGAGGAAGAAGAGGAATTGTGTGGCACTGTAGGGTTGGGGTCTAGGGGTGGAATGAGGGACATCATCCTATCTCATCTGTGTTGGCAAACCAGCAGTAGAGAGGAAACAGGAATTCCTGTACCAGTCAGTCAGAAAGGAGTGTTGCAATGGAGAGGTGTCCTCTGAGGCTGGATCCACACTTCCAGAAACCAGCAGTTTGCAGGAGAGTGGTGTTATTTTAGCTTTAACCGTAAAACCATTATTAACTTCATAATATTTAATTTTTTCCCATGTTTATATATGTTCAGACTGAAATCATGTAGAAAATATTTGAGGCAGAACCCAAATAGTTTTATCACAAGCCAAAGCTTTTGTTTTCATTTAACATTAGTACACAGTTTAGTTTGCAGTTTTATTCTATTGCTCTACAATAATTCTGAAGGTCCAAGTTATTTCTCAGCTAAATTTTAAACACTCAATAGGTTCTTTTTACTCATTCTGTTGATTTTGTCTTAGCCTCTGTTAGTGCTAAGAAATAACTTAGAGTCTACTTACCATTAATGGAGTTTTGTTTTGACATTTAATTGATTATAGAAATCAATGGTGCTAAAATAGATTATAAAACAGTTTCACACCCATAAGCTCATAGAATCATCACAACTTCATAAATGTGACAGAACACAGTTTCATCATTTGTAATATGATGTTAATAATAGCAGCCTGCCAAGGTATCCTAATTGGAAAGGAAGAAGTAAAAGTATCTCTGTTCACAGATGACGTGCTATTATATGTATAAAACCCTAAAGACTCCACAAAAAACTGTTAGAACTCTAATAAATGAATTCAGCAAAGTAGCAAGATACACGGCAACACACAGAAATCACTTGCATTTTTATACACTAATAATGAACTGTCCAAACAGGAAATTAAGAAAATAATTCCACTTATAATAGCATCCAAGGGAATAAAATACTTACAAATAAACTTAACCAAAGAATCAAAAGACTTTATACACTAAAAACTACAAAACATTGCTGGAAAAAATTAAGGAAGTTACAAACAAATGGAAAGACATCCCAAGTTCATGGATTGCAAGACTTAATATTGTTAAATGTCCATACTACTCAAAGCCATCTACAGACTCAGTACAATACCATCAAAATCCCAATGGCATTTTCTTCAGAAATAGAAAAACCAACCTAAAATTTATGTGGAATGTCGAAGCACTCAGAATAGCCAAAACAATCTTGAGAAAGAAGAACAAAGCTGGAGACCTCACATTCTCTGATTTCAAAACATACAAATCTACAGTAATCAAAAAAGTATGGTATTGGCATAAAGACAGACATATGGACCAATGGAACAGAATAGAGAACCCAGAAATAAACTTTCACATACATGGTCATGAACAATCTGCAATGAGGGTGCCAAGACTACACAAAGGGGAAAGGGTAGTCTCTTCAACAGATGGTCCTGGGAAAACTTTATGTCTACATGCAAAAGAATGACATTGAACCCTTACCTTACAACATATACAAAAATTAATTCAAAATGAATTAAAGACCTAAAAATAACACCTGAAACTATAAAACTCCCAGAAGAAATCATAGGGGTAAAGCGTCTTGGCATTGGCAATGATTTCTTGGATATGCATCAAAAGTGCAGGCAGCAAAAGCAAAAATAGACAAATGGGATTACAACAAACTTTAAGACTTCTGCACATTGAAGGAAAGAGGCAAGAGAATGAAAAGGCAACCTATGGAATGGGAGAAAATATTTGCAAACCATATATCTGATAAGGAGTTAATATCCGAAATATATAAAGAACTCCTACTACTCAACAACAAAAACATAACCCACTCAATTAAAAAATGGCAAAGGACTTGAATAGACATTTCTCCAAAGAAGACAGACAAATGGCCAGTCAGGATATGGAAAAATGCTCAATATCACTACTTAGGGAAATTCATGTTAAAACCAAAATGAGATATTATCATCTTGAACCTATTAGGATAACCTTATAAAAAAATAAATAAAATAAAAAATAAGTGTTGGTGAGGATGTAGAGAAATTGGAACCCATGTGCATGGTTGGTGGGAGTGTAAAAATGGTGCAGCTGCTATGGAAAATAATATGGAGCTTCCTCAAAAAAGTTAAAATATAATTAGTATATGATCCAGCAATCCCACTTGTTCATATATAGCCAAAAAAACTGAAAAGTCATCTCCAGGAGATATTTGCACACCTGTGTTCATTGCAGCATTATTTATAATAGCCAAGAGGTGGAAGCAACAATCTAAATGTCCATCAACTGATGAAAAGAAAATGGGATATATATATACATTGGAATGTTATTTGGCCTTGAAAAAGGAAATCTTGACAGATGGTACAACATAGATGAACCCTGAGGACATTATGCCAAGTGAAATAAGCCAATCATAAAAAGACAAATCCTGCATGATTCCACTTATGTGAGGTACCTAGAGTCAAACTCATAGAAACAGAAACTAGAATGGAGATTCAGGGCCTGGAGGGGAAGGAGATGGGGAGTTGTTTAATAGGTAAAGAGTTTCACTTCTGCAAGATGAAGAAATTCTAAAGATCTATTGCACAGCAATGTTCATATAGGTAACACTAAAAATATTGTACACTTAAAAACGGTGAAGATGGTAAATTTTATGTTATGTGCTTTTTTTTACCACATTGAAAAAAATCATCCTACCTCACTGGACTTTTGCAGAATTAAAGAGATAATGTAAGTGAAGAGCTTAGAATAGCACTTGACTCGTAATAGGTACTTATGTGTTAGTTATTATTATTGCTACAGATTAATCAACTCAAGCCTAAGGGTGATAGGTGACTTTCTCAGTGTCCCACAACTACTGAGTGACAAAACTAGATCTTCAACTCAGGTTTTCTCACCCCAGAGCTCATGGATTTTCCACTATTTTTTGCTTCCCAAAACTGAAGCTTTCCCCCTTCATGGCAAAAAATTAGGCCCTGGGTCCTCAACAAACGAACCAAAAAAAGATGAATTTTAAAAGTCATGGTGTTCTTCCCATGGGAAAAAAAAAATTATCACTCACTCTATCTTTGGGGGGCAGTGTATTCATTTTCCCAAAATCTTTCAGCTCATTTGACCCCATCTTCATTTTAATCACTTAAGGAGCCAATCCTAGGCCATTAGAGAGCCTCAGGACAAATGAATCTTTAGTCTTAAGCTAAATCTTTAGTTTTACCATCTGGCTTTGCCTTTGCCTAGCCAGGAGTTGGACCAACAAAGAAAAATTCCAAGGAAGCTTGAATTGTGTCTGTTGAGTTCACTGTTGAATTCCTAAGGCTTTATGTGCTGCTGTATTTGTATACAAGCACATAAAAGAAAAGTGAATGCTATTCTAAACAGGGTCTTAGAATATCCAAGCTGGAAGTAATCCAGGATCATCCACATCCAGTCAGGGGAAGAGCTAGTCTCAAAACGTACTTCTACTTTCTACTGCTATATTTGTAAATAATAGTGATCAATTACTCTGTATGGTTTACATGACATATGTTCTTAAAAGACATAATTTTATCTATCTCTTTTTTGTGAAAATGCTATCAATGGCACTGAAGCAGTTCTCTCAGTCTGGCATACTCTGATTTTTTTTTTTTTTTTTTTTTTTTTTTTGCCAGACGGTAAGTTTCATTTTATCTTGAGCCACAAAAGACTCTTTTTCAACCCAATTACTTTTAAAGGCAAAAAACTTTTCAGAGGAGATGCAGTGTCTCCCGGAGGATCAAGAGAGAAGGTAGCAGGTTTTTCCCTAGAAAATCTTGACAAGGGTGATCAAGTGGGCCTTGCAGGGGTGGAAAAGGTAAAGGGAGATTGGAAGTTTTTGATGAGGGGACCACACTGATATGAGTGCTGTGACCCAGGAATGTTTATCTAGCACCAAGGTATAGGGTTACCTGGAGAAGACACTGGAAACAGGAAAATCAGAAAAAAGAGTCAGTTGCAGTAATTCCAGTGGGAAGTGAGACTGCTCCAAGACATGTCAATGGTGAAAACAGAAAAGAGAAATGATATCATGAAACAAGACATGTTTACCTTCTAGAAGGGAAGAACCAAGTCTTCAATGTCCAGCATTGACACAGTGCCTTCACCTGGCAGGTACTCAGTATATAGATGTTTTGTGAATTAATGGATTCATTGAAAGTGAGGGCCAAGGAAAAACAAGGATTACAGGATACCTTCATGTATATTTCTTTTCTTACCTCGTTAGCTAAGAAGGCCAGTTCCATTAAGAATCTTGAGTATGTCGAGAGGACAAATCTAGTTCCTGGGAGAGATAATGAGTTCGTTTTGGGTGTGGGTGAACTTGATAGTCAGGTGGTAGTTGGAAATCTGGGGCTTGGAAAGAGGACAAAGGTGGATTTTCAAGAGAGGTCCGGAGTGTAGAGACGGATCAGGACGTCATCAGCAAGTGGTGAAAGCTGAATTCCTCAGTATGGATGAGATTGCAAGGGCTGGTGTAGGAAGAAAAGAGAAGAGGTTATACATACATGAGAAGCATATCATGAGAAGAGGGAGAAGAAAGAAAACCAAGCAGAGAAAACGAAAGATAATTTAATAAGAGCATATCCAAGGGAGGAAAGAATTTCAATTATGAAACAGTAGTCAAAAAGTATTAAACTTTGAAGAGGAAACGAAAATATTCGGGAGAAGCAAATGAATTTGTGCTGACCTCAGAAAATGACCGTAAATTAACTTCTAAAAATTAACAGATTGAGTAACAACACTGAAAAAAATCTGTTTGGGCTGCTATGGTGAGCCAGAGGCACTGGCCTTGAGGAATGGAGGCCCAGTAGACCCTTGATGTGGCTTGCTTTCTGTCCCCTCAAGGTCAAACACAAAAATCCTTCCAACACAAGAGGATTCAAGTCAATAAAGATTCTCTTCGGTATTCTCCTGACTAGATTCCATTACTATGCTTAGCATTCAGCTTAGCGTCTTGCTAAGGAAATAGGGGGGCTCCCAAGGAAGACTGTTGCGGAAAGCTTCTGCTTTAGTACTCAAAAGTTGGAAAATCTCTGCATATGTACAAAGGCTTAATGGGATTAACTGAGATGAAATACTGAGATGTTCTCCTCAGCAAAGGAGATTTTACTCAAAACCTCTAACACTCAAACAGCCATGCGTTTTTACCACACCCAGTGGTCTCCTTGCCTCTTGTTTTTCCTTACTTTTCTCCACAGAAATACCAACAACTTGTGTGAGGGGTGCCCTGCTGGGTATTAAGGCAGAGGAGAATGAAAATCAAATTCCTTATCAAGAGCTTTGAATCATGGCCTTAAGGCCAGCCTTAAATTTTGGCTTCTGAAGGGAGTGAGTGATGTGATTTTTTCTCAACAATCTGAAATACTCAGTGATAAAATGATTCAGTTTTCAGAAATCAAAAGGCATTGTGTGCTCTCCAGAATGCCACAGGTAAAAGATAAAGCACAGGTTATTCACAACTCAGTAAGTTTTCATTATTTTAAATTATGGAAAAACTGGAAGATACGTGTATGTGGTGTATACATATATATATATATACACCCCACGTCTGTGTGTTTATGCAAACAAATTGGTTTGCGTTGGTTTTTTGCTTTGTTTTATTGTTTGTTTTGTTTTGTTTGCCCCAGTTGAGCCATTTCTGTACTTTTTCATTCAAACTGAAATTGGCCTGTTGTCACTTTGCAAACTGAACATGCACACGACCTAGCACATAGCCTTGCTTTCAGGGTATGCACTTCTGCAGTGGTTTGCACACTTGAGTGGGCATCAGAGTCACCTGGAGGCCTGGTTAAACCACAGATGGTTCCCCCCACCCCCACAGTTTCTGAGTCAGTGAGTCGGGGGCAGGGCCTAAGAATTTGCATTTATAGGAAGCTCTCAAATCTTGGTTCATGGTTCTCTGAAAGTCTCAGTCATGCTCTCACTGTGCCTGTAAGTTGGGCTGCCAGACTTATCAGCAACCCTATTCCTAGGAGGAAAGAAATACCTCACAGTCCCCTTTAGTAAATAGTTAGAGTCCAACAACTTAAAAAGTATTTATGTCTTAACAACTTATTAGGTATTAAAAACAATACCCTTAAATTGAAAGAAAATAATTTTTAAATTTCATTATTAATAGCCACAACTGCTTAATGATAGGATGTGTGTACTGATGGGCACTGCACAGCTTCTAACACCTTGGAATCAGATTGGCTATCACCACCATATTTTCGATTCCACATTGATTTTCAACAAGGAGCTTGCTTTTTATCACAGCAGCTGTCGAAAACCCAGCTTGGAAAACTATGGCCTCATGGAAAGGAATGTTGAAAAGAGCTCATGTTGCAGTTGTCAGCTACCTTGAACTAGTAGTTTTTTTGCTCAGTGTCTGACCGATACCTGGTGTTGCTGCGAGTCCCTTGAAATTTTAAAATATTTCGAGGTGCCCCCCCCCCCCGTGAGTTTATTGCAGTGCCCCAGGGCACCGCCGGGCACATTATGGGAACTGGGACTTTAGTGTTGCTGATGCTGTTGGTTTGAAGACTGTGCTTCGAGAACCATTGTACTGCTGACACAGAGGGATCACAAGGCAGGTGTTTTCTGAGCTTTTTCTCATTTTCTTTGACAATCCTTAATATTCTTAAAATGTTGAAAAGCAAGAAATGCAGAAAAATATATAAAGATTTACCATTAATGATTTTTTAGCAGAAGAATTGGAAAGGGAAGGGATTCGAGAATGAATAAAGATACCACAAAGAGAGTTGTAAGTTTTGAAGTTAGAAGCACTTAAAATTGTGTACAGTTTTTGTTATGGAGCATTTACTCCATAACAAAACTCCATTTATTATTTTTTTCAAGCCATTTTTCAATCATAATTAATTTAACGTGGCAATCCCAGTGAGCTAGGTAACAATTATAGTCTTCACTTCACACACAGGAACTGATAGATTAGGTGACCTGCCTTAGGCCACAGAGAGCTTAATTTGGTGGAGAAAGAATGCCAAAATCACAGTATTTTAGCTTTCCTTAACAAACAAGTTATAAGAAACTGGCCTGTTATTTCACTTCAGATTCTCTCAAGCTTCATAATTAATTTTCTCAAAAATCCTATAAGGTGGGTGCATAGCAAGCAGTCCTGTTTGACTAACAAGAAACCTGTGACCAGTTGTGTAAATGTGCAAGGGTGTGAGTTCCTGGAGCATTTGAGGGAACCCAGTAAACGGAAGGGAAGACAATGTGATGAGTTCAAAGCCATGAAGCTTATAGAGAGAGGAAGACTGGTGAGTACCTTTGAAAATAACTGGGGCTGGTTCCTGTGTCCCCAGGAGCATCTTCTCAGAAGAACAAAACTTAAAGCCACTTGAGGACAAAGGGACAGAAAAATCATTTTAAAACATCTTGTGGGTAGATGTTCAGCTTCTACTTCATCGTATCACAACTTCAGTAGGGGCCCAAGCCAGGAGGTTAGAAAATCTGTTCAGATACAACCAGCCGGGCAAATCTTTCTATGTAGACATATAATTTTAAGAAACATGTGCATATAAATGTAGTCCTACATGTCTTTGGCTCACCTACAATGCCTCAAACAGTGCCTTCTAGGTTAAGCAGTGCTTGGTATACATTATTGGGATTTCCCAAGATTCTGGAGGAAAAGAGAGGAGACAGGTGGTTATAAATTGAGTGATTGCTTTTTTAATCTGTCCTGGAGTCTATGAGATTTGATATACTAGCCAGCCATCTATATGACTGAGCAGAGTATACTCACTCAGATGACACTGAATCATTAGGTTGTTAAACTCCTTAAAGTTTCAGATAAAACTCAGTCACCTTAAAAAACTATAGAGAAATGCCACTGGTCCTGGAGTCAGAAAGAGCCATCTGCAGTTTGAATCCCAGCTTTGTTACTTATGGCCATGTGACCAAGGCCATTCTTGAAATTTTCAGTTTCCTACCTCGTGGGTCTGTGTCGAGTTTAAAAGTGAGATAATTAACATAAGAGCATGCTGTAATTTTTTTTATTAGATACCATCAACTCCAGGAATCTGCTCCTCCTCCAGTTCCTTACTCATAATGCAGGGTTCTCAAAAGGCATATGCCTACAGGGCAGTGACGCCGGCCTGGGGAAGTCAGCCTGTGTGCATTGTGGGGGAGTGCTTGGACTGTAAAGCTGTAGGGCACATGTCCTGTCTAGAGAGAGCCACTCAGCCACCACTGTGTACCAGGCCCTGAGCCGATGCGCAGTGAGAGGTGGGGGCCTTCTGTCCTGCCTGACAGGACATCACCCCCTTCCCCGGGGCCTTATGGCCAGATGGCCACTGAGTTAGCAACTCCAGGGCCTGGGCAGCCACTCACGACGGCTCCCCGCCCGCTGCTGTTGGGACTGTTCCTCACCGGGTCTCACTCTTGAGATAAACTCTAAGCTCTAATTGTTCTTTATAGTTCAGGTGTTCAGCTGAAGGATTTTAGTTTTAAAACCAGAATGACAGACCACCCTATACATGGCCATCTTAAATCTTATCCCCTGTAAAACTAATGTCCCAATCTCTATAGGAGGAGTTAAAGATTATTTTCTTTCTTCCCTATATGCCCAGAGCATTCTGATTACACCTCAATCGTAGCCCTTCTCAGAGATTAGAATTCTCTCCCAGGTGTTTCTGTTTCCTTCACCAGATTTTTAGCGTCTCACAGTTGTGGTCCTTGTGTCCTCCACGGTATCTAGCTGCTGCTTTGCCTGTCAGGGGTGTACTTAAGAGTCCTTTGCTTGAACTGAAGAAATAAATCATTCGGGTACAAAATGAGTAAAGACTGACCCTGGGCATCATAATGACCAAATAAACAGTGTTTTAGAAGAGATGATGTGATTCTCAGTTGAATCAACATGAGGATAACAGGAAATAGGCTGAGATTTCAGCAAAAGAGAATTCCATGTATCAAAAAACAACTTTTGACCGGAAGGATGATGGGCAAAAAAAGTAGGTATAACTTGCAAAAGATTATGAAATCACCACTCTCAAAATCATTCAGCGTTGTCCCACCATCCATGTATCTTAGTTTAAGATGACGATTTTCTAAAATAAGGGCTGGTAATGTGGGAGGCAAGGTTCAAGCAGGCATCTCCTGAAATCCAGTGGACCAGGATGAACAGCTGCCATATTTCCAACAGTGCCATGCCCATTTTTCTTTTTTTAAAAATTAATTAATTAATTAATTTTATTTATTTATTGGCTACATTGGGTCTTCATTGCTGCACATGGGCCTTCTCTAGTTGCGGTAAGTGGGGGCTGCTCTTTGTTGCAGTACATGGGCTTCTCATTGTGGTGGCTTCTCTTGTTGTGGAGCACGGGCTCTAGGTATGCAGGCTTCAGTAGTTGTGGCACTTGGGCTTCAGTAGTTGTGGCACTGCACGGGCTCTAGAACGCAGGCTCAGCAGTTGTGGTGTACAGGCTTAGTTGTTCCACGGCATGTGGGATCCTCCTGGACCAGGGATGTAACCCACGCCCCCTGAATTGGCAGGCGGATTCTTAACCACTTTGCCACCAGGAAAGTCCCCCCATTTTTCTTTTTTAACCAGGGTAAGATGTACTGGCTTATTCCTGTCCAAACTGTGCTTGTTGAGGTTTAGAAGTCAGGACTGTGACAGTATAAAGCTAACCAGCAGCAGATGATGATATTATAATATAGTTGAATACTTTCCCCACAAAGGATTTATCTGGGGACATGAAGACTCGGTGAATTACCACTTGCCATGGTCTTCCCTGAAGAACCACAGCTCCGAAATCCTTCCTCCACCATGTGGACTGACCATCTGCTCACAGTAATTGCAGATTCACTTCCAGGGTTCATAAAGTCTCCCGATGTTCTTGCACGGCTTTGAAAAGCCCCCAGGCAACTGCTCTTCCCTCCAACGGAGCAGCCACAACAGCTGTGGGATTCACCAGGCCTTGTCTCTGCTCCATTTCTGGCAGCAGGCAACAACCGCCAAGCCACTCTCCGAAAAGGCCTGCGAATTGTAAACCCATTAAGGCTTAACTCCTAGGGGACAACAAAGAGAGCTGCCTTTGAATGCGAGCTCTGTGTGGGATCACAGAGGCCTCTGGCACCTGGGCTTGTCCTCAGGGCCAGGGTGATCTGTAGGGAAAGTTACAAGCTGCTGAGGGAATATTTTCACAGGTTTTTCCGAACAAAGGGTTCTTTCTTCAAACCCTGTGCAACTCTTTCCTGATTGCTAATTAACCAAACCTATTGAAAAACAGGCCATTTCTGTAAATAGAATAGAAGTAGTGTGTGTGTGTGTGTGTGTGTGTGTGTGTGTGTGTGTACACGTATGTGTGGTGTGGTTGATGTGCACTCTGATGTGTTTCTGTTTGTGTTTTCTGACACATGACATGAAGCCTTAAACAGTTGTGCTGCCGTCTTCACGTATTGAATATGCTTTGTGTTTTGCTTGAAGTCACCCTCACTCCCCTGAAGCCGAGGGTCTGTTTCACTCTCTCAAGTATTCTCTCCATGGCTCATCTGTCTTCCCCTGTTTGCTTCCTTGGAGTCACTGTTTAGGAAGTCCCTGCTTGGTCCATCTGTCCTAAATTACTCCTTTGTTTACTTTCCCAGACGCTTTCCCAGGAATCTTCCCTCTGTTTGTCGCATGCCTTTGTATGTGGTGTGCACTTGAAGATCTAAAAGTCCCCTTTCCTCAGAAGCCCCTACAGGGCACTGGCAATTATTGTAACAGCTGATTCACCACTTGGTGCATGTTGCCACCTAGTCAAAGCCCTCCAGAGCCTAGTGGCCTTCTGGAACTGTTGGAGAAGGCTTCCAAACCCTACCTCTGTTAACTCAATGTTTCCAGGTACATATTAGGAGTTTTGTAAGTTTCACAATTCAGTATCCTGGAGTTTTGAAAGAGGGTTGCATTTTGTTTATTTTATCCACAATTAAGGTGCTTATTGTGAGGTTGTCTATCAATTCAATCTTTGCCTTACTGATATTCAATCAATGTTTCTTGTGTTGCTTCTAGCCTTTCGGTTATGGTTGTGATGGGGGAGAAAAGCTCTTCACAGGCCTCTAGTGGACGTGAAGTGGTACTGCAGAAATCTTGTATTCAAATATATAAAGCTGGTGTGACCTAAAGGCATGAGGCAATCCCAAAACATGCTCTTCATCAGATTTTTAATTTAATAGTAAAATAGTGTGTTTGAAGGGATGAAAAATGGGAAAAATGGCGAAATCAAACTCTTGGGTGACTTTAACCATAGGGTATTATCAAGTTGTCAGTTGCTGCCTGCTCGCAGCTGGAATGAGTTTCTTTGTCCATTTAGTCTCTACTTTATAACAGCAGCTGAATTTTAACTTCAAATAATAATTTAAAATCAACTATACTCAATTCATCTTTCATCAATAATTTTTATCAAGGTTTGAAATCTCTATTTTTAAACTTTCATAATTTAAATGTTTCATCTCAAAAGAGTTGGAAATAATATGCCTCTATAAAGACGTGAGTGGGAAGTAATGTTGTCCAGAGGCAACCTCCACCTTCTCCAAAGACCAAAACCCACTGGGTTCTCTCCCAGCCTTCAGTGATTCTCCATGAGCACTCCACGTGCTCTTGAAATGACTCCTCCCCACCTGCTGAAATTCTTCACATCCTTACAAACCCAAGTCAAATTCTATCTTTTATATATAACTCCCCTCCCTACCCCCACCTAACAGAGTTAAAAACTCCTCTACACTGTTGCGTTTTCCTATCTATGGCCCAGTTCAACCGCACATTCAATTTGTTATTTTAAGTTAACTTGCGAAGTATCTGTTTCTGCTGCTGAGCCTTGAGCTCCTCATCAGTTAGTACAGTGCTGTGTTTTGCAGTTTTCCCACCATCACTCTATCTGCAGTCCCGAGCACAGCTCCTGCACTTAGGAAAGATTGTCGGATTGCTAGCTGTTCCTTGTGGTGCTTGTCCTGGTTCAAGCTGGGAGCTGGGGAAGTACGCCACATTTCTTCCTTGCTATCTCTGTCTGCATCCAGCATGCTACCTCCCTTCTCACTCTCCCCCTCCACTTTAAGTCATTTCCAACTTAAAGTGATTTTAAGGCCCTGAGTGATCTTGTTCAGGGTATTTGAAATGTAAACCTTATCTTGAATTTTAAATGAAACGCTTTGCCCTAAGTCAAGCAACTATGCTGGTGAGAGAGTTGTTTTGGGGGATGGAATTCTTGGCTCCAAATATAATGTAATGACTGTCTCTTCTCCCTAAAAATTATACTAGCTTCATTTGTTTGGAAGGGGGCTTCCATACTGCCTTTTGGGTTGAACTTGCAAAGTATTTTCAAGGTTTTGATGTGGAATGTAGTTCTGAAACAAATTAGCCCTATGTTTAAATCTATATAGAGTTAAACCACCTGGGATCATATTTTGAGTTGTGTGTGAGGACACTGAGATTATTATGAGTCCATCACTGCAAGACAGACCTTGAACTAGGATAGATAGGTGATGACTTTGAAGAAGATGACTCTGTGGGTAGCTATCTGCTGAGGGACAACTTGAGACTTCACGTCAGAGGCTTGAGCAAAGCTCACAGGTAGTAGATGAGACTGACTAAAAGCAACCGGCCACTGAGGTATCACCAAGGCATTGTGTAGGGCCCTTTAAGGGCCCTATTAAAAGTGGGATGGAGTTTTTGTTGAAAGAGCCAACTTAGTTTGTTTTTGTTTAATATTCTTTGGAGCTGGGGTTCTTAATCTGGTGACCTCTTATCTCTAAAACTTTAGAAATTATAAGAAAAAATGTATATACATATGTCATGCATTTAATGGGGAGCGTTTTGGAAAGATTCTTGAAAACCTAAAAAAGGTTAAGAATTTCTATTCTAAGACACGGTTGAAAGGTAGTATGTTTTATAGTGTGGGTCAGATTAATGGACTTCTTATCTAGATATTGCCTGAACTAGGCTGAATATTACATTTACACATACTGTCCAATTGTTTGTTTACTAAATTCTTTTAATTGGATAATAGAATTAAATTTGGAAACCACTGTCTGGATAACCTAACAATTTTGGCAATAGCCAGGTGGTAGTCTTTTACTAAAGACGTTCTGTACTTTCATGAGGCAAAAGTGAAGGAATTGGAGTGATTAGTCAGGTTAAAAGAATAATTTATTTTTAAAAGAATGAAAGAGCACAAATGAAATTAATCTCTAAGAATAAGTTAGACTTGAGCAAGCCATGGGGAGCAAGTGTTACTCCAGTTATATGGTTTTCTAAATTTGTAATCAAACATTACCATTAGTCACAGAAAGATAAAAGGAAGGAATAAGATTAAACTATAGATCTAAATATTTCCAAATATAAATTATCTTGGCAAAATGAGTCTAGAAGAAAGACACACTGATATAAAGGGATTTTATTTTAATTAAGGAAAAGATTTAAGAGAAGAACACAGGCAGTATCTCATAAAACAAAAATATATTAAAGGTACTTATGCTTGAGGAAATGAAAATGCTAAGTGTTTAATAATCTCTAAGCTCAAGATACAGTGATACTTCACTTATCCAAAATTCAGTAAGTGGCAGCATCGGTTATATGGAAAAGACGTATAAGCAAAGCAATGAAAAAACACTGCCCCTGCAGAACCAAGATTAAAACTATTGAGTAACCCCGCAGTACATTGTTGTCCTCAGATAACTCTTTTAACATCTTTCTCCAGACTCTCAGAACTGCCAATAAATGCTGGGTAATCTAGGACAAGTTGGATGACTTCCACCAAAGTTTTTTTAGTTGACTATCAGATCTTAAGTAATCTCTGGTCTGTTTTCAGAAATGAAATTCTGTAATAATCCCAAAGTGGAAACTGGATGCCTAACCCTTCTCTCTCTTTGAAAGTCATTGTATTTACCTATCATTTAATTTATCAGTGCTTTACAGACCAGTGATCAACACGAAATTGATTCAGTCTTAATGATAGTCAACCTGGGAACAAATAAGAATTATAGCAGTTAGACTCAGGGCCATGTTTCTTCAGGTCACCAATACCTTCCATCTGCGACATTATTCATTACCAAAGAGGAATCTTGGAACATCTTGCTAGTTGCTAAAAATTTCAAAGGGCTGAGAATTTTCAGGGCTTTACCACATGTATGTTATATGACTAGCACGTATAGTGTATTCCTTCTTCATCCTTAACATAGAGAACTATGAAGAAAAGGAACCATAGAAACCCAATGGCAATGGACATTAAATATACTGCAGGGAAAGGCAGCAGAAAGTACCTCTGGAAATGTTCTATATCTGCTAGTTATATATTAGCCTCATTTATAAATGCTTGTAAGTTTTTCTTAATCAAACATGATTTGTCTAATGTAATTTATAACAGGAATTAATTCAGAAGAACATAGTGAATACCTTCTAGCATCAAACACATGTGAGATGATGCAAGAAAGTAAAAAATAAATAGAACTGTTCTCCAGGAGTTCACAGTTTTGTGGGAGGACATCCCACATGCAGATAGACCGTGGTGAATACTCTGGAAGCGTGAGGAGGACAGGGAGGCAGGGCTGGCTTCTTGGGCACGCAGCCCTGCAGTTTGTGACAGGGCCCCATGCTTAGAAGGGCCCAGCCAGTTGGTTTAATGTTATGCAGTTGCCATTTTTAATATGGTAAAATACACAACATAACACTTGCCATCATAACCACTTTTAATTACATTAGGTGAACATTAAGTTTTGCAGATATACACAAATTCAGAAATTTTTGATTGTTTATTCAATAAAATAAGGAAATATTGGTTACATAAAAAATGTTTTAGATGAACAGTAAGTTCAGGAATGTTTAAGTATATTCACATTGTTATACAACCATCACCATCATCCATCTCCAGCATCCTTTTCATCTTGCAAAACTGAAACTTTGTACACATTAAATAACAACTCCCCATCTTTCCCTCCCCCCCAGCACCTGGCAACCACCATTCTACTTTCTGTCTCTATGAGTCTGACTATTCTAGGTACCTCATATGAGTGGAATCGTACAGTATTTGTCCTTTTGTGACTGGCTTATTTCACTTAGCATAATGTCTACAAGCACGTATTGCCTTCCTAGTCTGAGAGTTTCCTGATGGGAAGAAAAGTGCCTTATCTATCTTTGTCCCCAGCATAATTTCTGGGCTGGTAATTTTAAAGTCAACCTGCGTTTAAAAGAAATTAATGTTAAGCTTAATTTTGAAAATTTTTACTGAAGTGTAGTTGATTTACAATATTGTGTTAGTTTCAGGTGTATAGCAAAGTGTTTCAGTTGTGCATATATACATATATACATTCTTTCAGATTCTTTTCCATTATAGATTATTACAAGACATTGAATATAGTTCCTTGTGCTCTACAGTAAATCCTTGTTATTTGCCTGTTTTGTATATAGTGATGTGTATCTGTTAATCCCAGACTCCTAATTTATCCCTCTCCCTCCCCTTCCCCTTTGGTAACCATAAGATTGTTTTCTATGCTTGTAAGTCTGTTTCTGTTTTGTAAATGAGTTCATTTGTATTATTTTTTAGATTCCACATATAAGTGATATCATGTAATATTTGTCTTTCTCTGTCTGACTTACTTCACTTTGTATGGTAATTTCTAGGTCCATCCATGTTGCTGCAAATGGCAATATTTCGTTCTTTTTAACGGCTAATATTCTATCATAATATATATACCACATCTTCTTTATCCATTCATCTGTTGATGGACACTTAGGTTGCTTCCGTGTCTTGGCTATTGTAAATAGTGCTGCTGTGAACATTGGGGTGTATGTATCTTTTTGAATTAGAGCTTTCTCCAGGTATATGCCCAGGGGTGGGATTGCTAGATCATATGCTAGCTCTATTTTTAGTTTTTTAAGGAACCTCCATACTGTTTTCCATAGTGACTGCACTAATTTACATTAGTAAACAGTATAGGACGGTTCCCTTTTCTCCACATCCTCTCCAGCATTTATTATTTGTAGACTTTTTGATGATGGTCATTCTGACTGGTGTGTGGTGATACCTAATTATAGTCTGGATTTGCATTTCTCTGATAATTAGCAATGTTGAGCATCTTTTGATGTACCTGTTGGCCACCTGTATGTCTTCTTTGAACAAATGTCTATTTAAGTCTTCTGCCCATTTTTTGATTGGGTTGTTTGTTTTTTTGACATTGAGTTATGTGAACTGTTTGTATATTTTGGACATTAAGCCCTTGTCAGTTATATCCTTTGCAAATATTTTCTCCCAGTCTGTTAGTTGTCTTTTCATTTTGTTTACGGCTTCCCTTGCTGTACAAAAGCTTATAAGTTTGTGAAAATATTTTTAACAAGATTATTTCTTATTTGGGGCTCAGTGGCATTCTTCCCAGCTGGGGCTGCACTGCCCTCTCTTGTTTGCATTCTCTCTCTGAGATTTCCCCATGAATCTTCCTCTTTTGGAAGAGCTGTCTGATGACGGCACAGTCACTGGCACAGCAGCAAATGGAGAGGCCCTTAGAGACAGGTTTCACCATGACTTGGATGGCTCTGTGGCCTACACAGATGTCACTGTACCCTCTCAGCAGCCACTCTGGCTTCTCATGCAGAAAATAAGTGGTTCTTTCTCTACCCATTGCCCAGCCTGACAAGTGGCACATTTGGCAGGAGCAGGCTGGATGAAGAAGGTTTCTGAAGGTGCCATAGAGATAGGAGGCAGGCGGCTCTGAAATCCTGAGGGTGGGAAGGTCTCCAGTTAGCCCTCCTCTCCCCAAATGCTTAGTCAGTACTCAGTTTGCACGTGTCACCAAAAACAACAAGCTGGGGAGATGGGAGGTGTTTCAAATCCCGTGTCCCGTGGGCTGTGATGGATGCGTATAGTCAAATATTACCAACCACGCTCTTCATCCCGGGAAGCTATCTGGTCCGTCTCTGGTTTGAGCACGGCCTGCATTCAGATGCTTTAGGGAGATGATACTCTGCATTCCTTTGAAGACACCTGGAAAGTGAGATTTCTCTATTTCCTGAAGTCTTCCATTCCCACAGTTTTTCAGTCATATCTAACCCATGAAGTAGCCACATCTCCAAGTGATGAAACTGACCTCAAATATGAGGACTATTATCATGTCCAATCATCATGGCTCCAAACTCTGACTTTTCCATGGTCAACAGAACAGAGTGTCACTAGGTTTGGTATATATTAAAAACAAACAAACAAACATAATATATTAAAAAGTGAATAGTCAGAGGTTACCTAGAGGTCGCTGTGTAGAGGGTTTGCTGAGGATTGAAAAAGACGATGAACCTTTACTGCTTTTGTTTTGTAGAAGTTATGCTAATATTAGCCTTGTGGGGTAGAGATGGGCTAGGAAAAATAAAGGCCCTGTCTCAAGCTCCGGCACTTTAGCGCAAATATATCTGCTGATGAAGCATGTGATCTTTTATGGACGAGTCCTTAAGTGAAAGCAAGATTTCATCAAGCGGAGACTAGCAGCCTCGGCTCTACGTGCCCATTCCCCTCCGCCCCCAATACTAATTCTATTCCTGAATTCTCTGATGTACTCACTTCTGAGTTGGGTGAACATTTTCTTGTTCTCTAAATAGAGCACTGTTTTGTGTGCCTTAGGAGAAAAACTACAGTTAGAACCTAATGCTTCCAAAGGATTTAAACAAGGTTTAGTTTCCCTGGAAACCAGCCTCTTTCCTGATTATGGTCCACATTTTTCATATGAGATCAGTAGCACCTGAATCTCTTAACAGTAAAGGCCACCTTCAAACTCAAAATATGTGTGGTATTTTAAAGCGCATCCTAGTTGTTTTAAAAACACAAACAATGTACAGTACTGCATGTATTTGATCTTAGCTACCATTATAAGAGAAGGGAGGGTGTGTGTGTGTGTGTGCGCGCGCAAGGTGTTAGAAAAGAAAATTTGGGATTTATTAAAAGCTAAGGATTTTAATAAGTTCTGAAGTCATTGAAGGTTGTAGCTGCCTGAGGTAGTTATCACTCAGTGCTGATGTTCCTGGGTGGGGATTATTGGGAGAATTATAGTAGAGTAGCTAATCTTTTGTGGCCAGTCCTGCTTGCCTGTGTTGATAAGTATGATTAACAACTTTAAAAGCCAAATACATTAGCAAATGCCTTATAGCTGCCAGGAATGCTCATGGCCACCCACGCATCACAGCAAAATGAGAAACCAGTTCAGGATCCTCGTACGCCTGAGCCTTTCAGATAAGTATGCCTCCAAGTTTGGTTTTGAAGTTGGTTTCAATCAAATCATATAGAGCTCTTGTTAGAAAGCAGTCAGATATGAGCAAAAAAGTGAGGAATGTGCTTTTGGTTTGCAAGGTTGTGAAAAAGATGCTGCTCATGATAGTTTCAGCACAGACTTCAGGTCTGCTTTTGTTCTGAAATTTCAAAGTGAACTTTAAAAGAGATCTGAGACGTTTATTAGCATTATTATGTTTAGAAATTTCATTGCATTAAAATGCACAGGCACCAAAAATTGCATAATCCAATTTTTGATGGTAACCCTGAATAAAAGTCAAAACTCCAGGCTACATACCAATTGAGCGAGGTGACATAATCTTCAAAACAGTGGAAGAAATCCAGTTTAGAAAGTGATCAGCCTGACCTGTCATGTGACCCGGGGCTTTGTCCCTCCAGACTGCAGCTTCTTTGTTGCTTCCATTAGCATCATAATTAAAGCAGGCCTCTGTGTTACACCCAGGAATTCTGGATTTCTCCGCCCAGAATTAAAGATAACACCATTGAAAATGCAAATCAGTATAATAAGGTTAAGCGTTCCTAAATAGCAGGCGTGAAAGGAAAAGACAAGCATAGAATTAGGGTAGACAATCCTAAAGCACAGTAGTGCCAATTTCCAAGAGGCAAATCCATTCTTGCAGAATTGTCATGTACACCATGTGTGAAAGTTGGCATCACCCCAGCAGGTAGTTTATACCTTCTGCCCTCCTGTCGACTTTCTCTGGTCTCAGCTACTGAATGCCAGGACCTCACATACTTTTCCTACCACAAGAGTGCCAAAGCAGGTTCCATTTCTTGGCAACAGAAACCACAAGCCAGTTCTCCAGAGCCTCAGCTTTGTAGGAAAGATGTTGCTGTAATGAAGATTCCTTTTTTTTTTTTTTCATTGCTTATATCCTTCTGAGCTCACAGTTGTGAACACAGTTATTCTTGCACCACGTGGTTTTGTTTTCTCCATTTTCAATACAACTTTTCAATGCACGGTCGACTTTTTGCTGACAAGACATTTTCCCCCTATTACTCTCTTTTTTTCTAGGTAATATAAGCCAGAAGCTTATAACTTTTGGAATTTTACGAATATTGAAGTAGAAATCCTACATGTGCAGTGGAACATTGCATAGATAAGGCAGTGCTGACATTTTTAAACTGTACCTGATGTGGAATTAAGCTCTTATCGTTTGAATTCCACGTGTAGCTATCATTGCTCCTCTGGTTCATTCAGAGCCCTCCTGCTGCAGATGTGCAGTCAGACTTTTCTTATGTAATCTTTTCAGATAAAGAAAGTTAAAAAAAAACAAATCAGAGTCAGTAATCCAAGTAGCCAAGCCAATTACCTTGATTTGCTTCAAAATGAGAGTATATCAGAGACGGGGGTAGGCTGCCTCTAGCTGAAAACCACGGCTTCACAAAACTTTCCATGTTATACAATACTTACAACAAAGAAAAAAATTGTGATTTTATAATGAAAAGTAACTTTCCCCCAGAAAAAGAAAAGGGATTAACTGTAGTAGAAATTATATGATAGATTTTTTTAAAAAATCTGTTTAGAAATGTTAAATGCTAGAAAAGGGATTTGGGGAGAGTTTGTTTTTAGAGCACAATATAAACTTGGATTTGTTTGGTTTTCAACACTACCTGGAATGCTTGCTACTGAAATTGTGTTGGAGACACACACGGTATCCTGAGAACCTGAAAACCGCAGGTTGCAGCTTGAAAATGGGTTCCGTGACCCCAAGAGACTGTGTGAAGTGACAGAGCCCTCACTGTGCACTGCTCCTGCCTGTGCCTGTCTGCAGGACCCCTGCAAACCAGCATACATTGCTGCTTGACTGTGCTCCGAGGGCACGTGCACCCAAGCAGCTCAATATCCAGATCTGAAAATCTGACATTTCCATTGCCATAAGTAAGAGAAACTCAACAGTAGAAGGTGGTGTTTATTTTCTGCTTAAAATGAGGTAGAAAAAAGGCAGGCATACTCCAGATACCTGTGTGCATGCTAGAGGGACAGTCTGTCACTTGCAGCAAGTAAAGGGATTGAATTCCTCTCAATTAATTTTTTTTATTTATGAGTTCGTGCTGTCACTCCTTCACCCATCTATTCTCCCATACTACCTGTGATGTAAAACTATTGGAGAGGAACACAGGGACAGACCTGGCAAGTGACCAGCCCAGGAAAGCACAGGCATGTTTCTGACTCCATTCTGGAGCAGTGCTACTTCTTTGGTCTGGCCTCCATGGTACCAGACTTTTGACTAAATAGTCACTGGGGTTCCATTGGGTTAAGCTAGTAGCTTTCTTATTTGTTCGTTTGAAGATCTCCAAGACTGTTACATGAACAAAATAAATCTTTGAGTAATACATATAATAGAATTCTTTTTATGAAAAATAATTATCTAATGGGTGTGCAACATGGGTATATGTACTTATATGCAGAAGCGTGTATATTTTACACATACAAAATATGTGTATGTATACGTTATATATATACATAAAAAGTCATGTATCTATAAAGTTTGGAAAATAGACACTAAACTGTTAATAGTGATTCCCTCTAGGAAGGGAAGTAGAATTAGGAGGTGGGAATAAAAAAGGGACATTTGTTTGAATTTTTACAATGAGCGTTATTTGATGTAATTAAAATATTTTAAAGAAAAATATTTAAAGATTATTTTTATGCTATTAAAACGTCATTAGTCTTTGATTTTACTTTGTGAAGATAACAAAATTTATTACAAGTGAATGAACCTATACTACAGGATGAGAACTATATTTTCATACTTATAATGATAGACACAGCATAAAGCAAATAACATGCAGTACACTTCTGATGTGTTTTTTTCTAGTTTCTTTTTGCCACGAACTTGGTGAACTACTTAGAATTCAAGATCTAAACCAGATATGACCAAAAGAAACATCTTTGTCCTGGGCCTTTTGGTCAAGCAAACTTTGAACTTTTGCTGATCTTCTTACGTGCCCTGTGGGTTCCATGCCCCATGCCGTCTTTATTAGTGAACGAAAATGCTAAGACTGGTCCTGCAAAACTCTTAGGTTCTTTTTGCCACATAATGGTAGCCAAAGAAGAACTTTTGAGGCAAAAGAGGGTCAACTACTCTCCCCCAAACCTCACAACCAAGTCATAGTGATAACCCAACGCAGGACCAAATTCTGTCAGATATATAGACATTTATAAACAAGCAAAATCAATTCAGGTAAGCTGTGTGTAAGCGTGAAGAAGTCCCAGCTCTTTGCTTTCCTTTTAGATGCTTCAACCATAGCTTTCCATAAGAGACTCAAAAGAGTCTTGAGGCAAACACCCAGATTCCAAAAAATTAGATTCTCTCACCCTCGCAGCCTACATCAGGCAAGCAGAATCTTCTAGAAGTCATGGCTGTCGAAGTGAACTAAAATTATCAAATTGTTCGTGCACAACTCTTAGGTTCTTTTTGGTAAATAAAGGTGGCCAAAGAAGCAAGTTTTGAGTTAAAAGAGGATCAACTACTACTCTCTCCAAAACCTTATAACCAAATCACACTGTTACGTGTCTAAGACCACTTAGGGATTTAGACTAGGGCATTATCACCAGAGGTACAGGTAAAGGTCTTACTGGATTTTTACATTGAAATACTTTGAGCCAATCTATATTTTTGAACAACTTAATTCCACCAAGCATGCTAGGCAACATAACAGTTTTCACCAATTGAAACCCATTTTTGACTCTCAGAACGCTACCCGGAGATTGTTGATGGAGAGGTCATACCAGCAGGGTTTGTAACAGCAGATTCTGAAGTTCACGCTCCCTCTTTAGAAAGCCAGCTAGATTGTCTCAGCCTTTGAATGCTTCATCAGATGCTAGCAGTACCTGGGTTATAGGTTAACCTCAGTAACACACAGGTAACACCAACCATATATGCTCAAGTGTTTTAAAGTAAATTATAGACGAATACTGCAATCAGCTATTTTTGCAGAGGATTCTGTTCCTTGAATTGTGATTAATCACATTCAACCCGTACTCACCTATATTTTTACACTCTCACTATGGAACGATAGATAACACCTATTGAATGGTTACGTCATGCTCTGTAGGCAGCATTTTACATATATTAACCTTAATCTTCACAACACCCCTAAGGGTTGTACTACTGTTAACCATTTAACAAGGAGGAATCTCAAGTAACTTGTCCATGCTCACGCAGCTTGTCCCTGGCAGAGTCAAGATTAGAACCCAGGCATTTGGGACAGTTTTTCCACTGCATGAAAGAGAGAACATACTCTAACCCATGAAGCCATGCAGCCCTCACCAGCTGCGACACCCTACTCTTAATTTGCTTTGCACAAATTCTGCACACGAGGCAAATTGTCTGTGTGTTAAGTTGGAAAGGCTCTTCCCTTGATGTGCAGCGTTCCTCTTTAGAGTCCCCATTTCCTCAGTGTGTTTTCCTTTCTACAGAGCTGATGAGAAATGTTTAATCATCCGTCCTGGCTCTGTGCAAAAAAGAAAACAAAATCCCCAAGGAGCACGTCCATTGCCTTTTGGATCAATGCAGTGCCCTTCCAAACAACACACAGCTGCCATAGACCCCCAGGGTCTGCTGTTGAAGTTTCACACCCCTTCTGTGAGGCTGGACTTTACTTCTTGCATATGATCATTAAAGATGTCTATAGTTGAAAAAAAGGGAACTGATGATTGAAATATCAGTCCCTAGCTTAAGGATTACAAGACTGAGGACCAGAAGTTCAGTCCTAATTATTATTGCTGTGCTTCGTGTATGAACTTGCACTGTACTTACACCTGGGGGTGAATCACTGCTTGTGATGCTTAGCTGACTTCTTATGCCCAGAGTGTGATCAAAATGGGAAGCTTCAGATGTCATGCCATTTGCTGTGCCATCTGGTATCATCCTTGAAAACATTTTTGTCCCAAACATGGATGGTGTTCCTTTCCAAGTACTGATGTGCCCAGACACATGGGTACTGGGCTTTTGACCGAGAACGTGGGCAGGGATGGATTAAGCAGGTTTCTGGCACCTTCAAGTTGATGGTTGTGGGCAAAGCTGACACATACATTTGGGTAGGTTGCACACTGCACAACCCTAGATTGACCTGGTTCTGGGGAAGACAGGTACCAATCTGAAAGTAAAATCCAAATCCTGAGTCCCCACCCAGTACTCATTCCACTCCCCAGTATTTTCCTTTCTTTGCTGTAAATTCACTCCCTGCCTACAACTTCTCTTTTACACATACTCCTTAACCACTGGCAATCTGGTGCCCATCACCAGTATGCTACATCAGCTTTCCAGTAGCTGTATATATATTTTAAATGTCTTCATATAGTATTTCATTATGTGAATGTACCTTAATTGATTTGTAAGTTCCCTATTGGTGGGCACTTAGGTAGTTTGCAGTCTTTGGTGATTACAAATAATGCTGAAATTAAAACTTGTATTTGTTTGTACATCCGTCTGCAAATATCTCCAGGAAAAATTTCTCCAGGCTGGATTTTCTTTGACTCAGCTCCTTTGACTCTCTTAGCGATGCAGCAGCCTCTAGCAACCTTCCTATTTTTACCCTCAACCTCCAAGTTCTAGTCTTTATGACCTCTTGCTTAAATTATTACAGTAGCCTCCTAAGTGGGTCTGTCTGCTTACTCTCTCCTTTAAAATCCGTCCTAAATACGGTTTCTAGATCTCACTGCTCAGATCAGGTTACACTCATGCTCAGAAACCTCCCACTGCTCATGATTACTGGTTGAACTTAGTATTAACTCTCCACACCCCCTCCCAGCATTCAAGACCATGGCACAGTATGGCTCCTCCTTGTTGTTGGAGTCTCATACCCTGGGACTCTCCCACATGCTCCCTGTGCTTCAGCAGAACCAGGCGGTTCACTGCTTCCGGAGCTTGCCTTGCTTCTCTCTTTCTGTGCCTTCGAACTCATTCTTTACTGTAGGAGGGTCCTTCTCTTTCAAGTGTCCCCCCTCATCTCTGCCCATGCAAATCCTTCCCAGCCTTTAATGCTACCACCCTAGTCCTGAGTCCTGTTTTCTGGATTCTCCCACCCCCATTCCCCAAACTAGATGTGCTCTTTCCCCCTTGAGCCCCAGCTGCACTCTTCCTCTTCCCCGCTGTTCTCATATCCTGTTTTGGATTGTAATTCTTCCTGCCATGGTAAACCAGCTGCTGGAAGCATGGATCTGAGGTGCCCAGTAGAATGCCTTGCACACTGTAGGAGCAAAAAAGTATTCGTTAGATTAGAGCTTGGCAGTTGGTAAATTCTTTTACCCCAAATTGGTATAATCCTTCACCTTGTGGGAAAGAGATCATATATCTGAAGCTACTATGAAAGTAGCTTAACTTTCCAGTGTATTCAGTCAAGAACTCAGAAATGCACTGGAGGCAGTGAGGAGGCAGGCAGGGTGGGAGCAGGAGTGCATCTCATCCACCTTTCCTTACCCTTGGTGGGGTCCACAGCTGCCCCTGACACAGCCCGCACGGAGCAGGGTTCCTCTGGATTTGGAAAACTTATTTTTTGCCAGCCACAGCAAACAAGGACTTGCATCCCCGGTTAGGAAGAATTTACCCTAACAAGTACTTTCATTGAAGGGATGTTTACAAACATCCTGGTTCTTGACTCACTCATCAGCAGCAGATGACAGTCTCATGGGAGGAAGTGAGGAAGGGGAGAGCGTTAAGGGTGAGTGCAGAAAGCTGGAACAGATCAGGGGTCCACAAACAAAGCTCCTCTCTTTTCAGTGACCCAGAAAGCCTCTTTCATCACAAATCCCAGCTTCACGTTTGACAGGACACACAGGTAGTCTCAGCCTTGAAGAATCTGAATTTCCAGCTTCAAGCGTGGGCTTCTCATTCCTCCTTTACAGTGAGTGGGTCCTGTCTAGTACAGTTGCTCACTCATTCAACAGACACCAGTTGTGTCTGTTCCAGCTCTTAAGGGACTCACAGACAAATGACAGATGACGGTTCCAGAATTCTTTTGTGAAAATGCGGAAGGGGAATTAAGATTTCAGACTTACTACTCAACCCCACTCTGACCTGTGCTTCCCGTGTTTGCTCTCATTCCAGAATTCAAATATTCAAAATCTGAGTTACTGCTATCCTCAGCATACACTTTATACCCTGCACCCTATTCCTAGAAGCTTTTCATCTTTGGCTTTCCTTATCACAGGCGGTGGTATTTTGCTTGGTACCATCCTTTGCCAGATTAAATATTTATGCTTATTTAATAGTCTCTCTGTTGTTGAAAAGAACAATACAAAAGTTGAATAATAACAACCAAGTGCTTTATCATCTAAATTTTATTTTGAAATCACCTGTCAGGTCTCCAAAGCTTTACTTTATGCCTTTCATGTTCAAGGACACTGTTCAGGAAACAAAACTGAAACTTGAATCCAGGTCTTCTGACTCTGGATCCTAGTGCAGTCTTCAAATCCTTAGCCTTATTTTAGTAACACTCACGTAGCTATTCGCAATAAATGTGCAGCCTTTCTACCTAATAAGGTTTGATTACTGTTGACTGTGCAGAATATGTAAACCTAAAAATGCACCCTGTGTCCTAGTGATTTACAGAGCAGACTGGAGTTACGCGGTCAGGTCTACTTGGTAAAGCGGTCTTCTCTCATCCAGAACCTCAAATGCATCCCATGCCGTCTCTTGATTCACCAAGTTCATTGATAGTATAAGTACCAGCAAATCTTGTCACTTAGGGGGTGTAATGTCACCTGAATGTGAATGATGACCTCTGTTTCAAGATAGGAAGGTACTAGTACACCAACTTTATAATGTCCTATTTTGGCGGTTTTTCTTTTTCCATTTTCTCCCTGGAATCAGTTTTCATAATTTTAACATGTTAAAAATTATTCCATCATGAGTGCATGCTTGTGTGCGTGTGTGTGTGTCGGTCATGGGCATCTTCTTTTGAGTATCGTTACATGGAAGAACCTAAGCCTGGTTAAAATACTTCCTGCTGTCCTGTGAAGTTTCAGGCCAGCTTACCATGGGATTTGTTATATAACCTACACACTTGGCACAGGCACAGGGGGACCTTAGGCAAGGATCGCCCCTCGTGGCTTGTGACAGACTGGCAGCTTTTTCCTCTAGTATTTGCCACAGCTACAGAGCCAGACTTAAAGGAGAGGATTTATAGGAAATCCAGCTGTGAGTTTTCATTTTTTTCCACTTAGAGCTGGAGGCGGGGCCAAAACCAACCTCAAACCAGGCACACCATAGATCAGGCTAGAATGATGTGGAACAGTCTCACAGACAACAGCTAAGCACAGGGGAAACATTAGCTGGCAGAGAGAACGAAGAGGAAACAGTCAATGACAGATGCACCATCTGTCAGTTTCAGAGAAGCGATTTTCAAGAAAGCAGAAAATGAAGAAGAGAGTGGTTTTGTTTCAAAGGTACAGCACAGCCTAAGGACGTTTTAAACAAAGTGAGTTTGTATTCCATAGAAGAGGTCCTGGCAGTGGGTAAGACAACAGTTACTTCCTATTTGTGCCGGGAGTTTTCTAATTGATACATAAAGTTTTCTTTGTGGTGTACTTGATATTCAGAAGGACAATCTTTTAACAAGAACTTGATTTAAAATTTAAAGCAGTGCCTCATATTTAAGTATTCACTTTAAAAACATTTGAATGTTATAGTAAGATACTTATTTACTCTTAACCTCAGAGAATTGCTTTTATCTTAGACTAGATATTGTTATCAGACTTTTTTTCTTATCTTTTTTTGAACTGTGGGCAAAATTACCTGTATCTTTCCTCAGAGGCAGTTTAATGAGAAAGTACTCATCTCTCAGATTTAAGTGCTGTCTATTGGATATTTAATTCCCTGAGATGGGTTGCATAAATAGCCATGAATATGACCTAAACCTCTGTGTGCCTTTCCTAGTAATGTTATTGTGTTGACATAGTTTTTAAAGGAGGCTGCTTCTGGATCTTCTTTACAAGCTGCTGTAGAAAACAATCCTGCTGTGTTTGTTTCATACATTTTCAAATGTATTAGTTTTAAAACAAAGTCGGACTTGTGCTGTTTGTTGTTTTATGTTACATCTGAGGTCTGCATTTGATGTCATGTCATATGTTTTATTAAGCTGGGATTTGTCTAATTCTGAAGAGATCTAAAGCAGTGATTTGGAATGATAAGCTTATATGAGCAATAGCAAAAAGTTTTGAGGCAGCTCACAGGAGCCCCTGTATTAGAAAAAGGCAATTCCCTTACAATTTGCACAGGCAAAAAGGGACTTACCTTGCATCGGCATTAGCAAGCTGTCTAGTCCAAACCAGAAGTGGAAGCACTGGCTGTAAACTCACAAAACCACTCAGTGTTATGGCCCAATATGGATGTCAGAACTCTGTAGCATGTGTGGGAAAATGGCTGCGGTCCAACGTCTGGAATCATTTATCTTCTGGGAGAGTCTAGAAGACAACTGTTTTATGCATTTTGCAGAAATCCTTGCTGATTGATTTCATTGACATAGAGCAAGCACAGTGACCGATGGTGGGGCGACTACAAGTGGGGAGAAGTATTGATCTGTTTCTGCTTTTCCCGACATCCTGGTCTCATTCGTGTTCCTGGCACCTTTGAATGAGATTGTGCCATCACGAGCAACCATATGGTCTCTGCAGGGCCCTTTCCACACGTTTCACAACACACGCCACACGGATGTCTTTTCCTGTTGGGGGAGTCAGAAACTGAAAGTTGAACATTTTGCCTTGCTGTCTTTTCAGAAGTTTAACCCGTTTGCTACAGTCTAGATTTGAAGAGTGAGAGGAAGAAAATATCAGCAGACAGAGTCCTCCGTAGGCTCCCTGCAACTCATGCAGTCATTTAGAAATGTGTGCAAGTGAGGGGGTCTTCCTGAAATTCTGGACCACGCTCTTCCTGATGTACAGGCTCGTATCTGTGTATGAAGGTATCAGATACGCCAGCCAGTATATTCTGGGAGGGAATATAAAACTCACATGTGCTGGCACATGCTGACGTGTGACAGGGTAGCAGCCAGACCTGTTCTTCTAATGTGGGAAGGCGTATTTGCCAATTTCTGACAATACCCGCGTCAGGCCTGATGAAGACGCTTTGAATTTATTGCAAGGACCAAGGTAACAGTCAGCAGCCTTGGGTTTCAGCCATTGCCCTCATGCTGCCTACCTTGGCAACCTTGAAGAAGACAGCTCACCTTTTAATTAATCAGTTTCACTGCTTAAAAATACAGTGAATAATTCTAGACATTATTATGGCTAGAGACATTTGACTCCCAGAGACATTTCAAATGTCAGCAAGATATTTATAATGTGTCTTGCACTGTTAGTTTTTAGTATATATGTCATTTATGAAGTTGCCTCCGTTTCCATAGACTGAAAAAGCTGAAAAATTCTGGGTCACTGAAAACAAGATTCTATAAACTTACACGGTAGTACTTTCGTTTGCAGCAGTCTACTCTTGAAGGGGTACTTGTGCTAATCTCTTTTCTCTATGTGGAATTATCCTTTGATTTTCTCATCACAATTCCTGGCATTCTGAAATACTGGGCATTCCCTCAAAGAGGCTGAAGTTGTAGAAGTTGGGTTAAAATTGGTGCAATACTGCTTTAATCTAGTATGTTTAAATACATCTAATTTTTAAAATTTCTAATATAAGGAAATGGATGATAGTGCAAATTAAGTTACCTAATATTTTCTAACATTTTATGTGTACATATATACCATATTTAAATAAATACATGCTTATCTTCATACAAGGTATAGAGATATGTATATATAGAGAGAAAGAGAGAGGAGAGAATCTTTCCAAAATATTCTAATAAAAGCAACAGTATATAAAATATTAAAAGTAAAAGACAGGAGCCATTAGTGTGTTTTCATTTTAAACTATCTTCATTTGAAGTGGTAAACGTGATAGCAGGTTAATATAGTTCAAACAGCATCAGAGGTCCGAAGTCAGACCAGTCAATCTCAGCCACCAATAATACCACCACGCTCCAAACAAAACCATCCCCCTGGGCACCATTCACTGAGCTGTTGAAGCCCAGCTGCCCTGTGAGCCACTCAACTGTCTGATCTTGGGCAAGTCACTTAATCCCACTAACTCGTAGTTCTTCTGCTGCAATATGATAATAAGAATGTATAAGAATGTTTACTGTATCCCATAAGGTCATTGTGGGGGTTAAATGGCATAATATATATGCAAACTCTTTGAAAATTTTAAAGTCACTTGTTCACTTCCTGGAATATTCCTTTCTTCCCTGCCTTAACAAATCCTGCTCATCATTCAGAGGCTTCTCTTGACCCTCTTCTGATCTCCTCCCTCTTTCGAACCCCTGGAGCCCTTCATGGAGAGAACTAGCCGGTGTACCATCATGTGCCTCCTCCCGTGCCCACTGATTCGACCCCGATGCTTGCACACCTCCATGCTCTGCTCATTCCAGCTGTGGGCTCCACTAAATGCCTTCTCTACTACCTTTCATCCTTCTCTCCATCCTCCAAGGCTGCTTTAAACATGACCAGCCTTCAAAGCCTTCCCTAATGCTCTTCCTCCTTAGAGTCAGGAGCTTCTTCAGGCATGGTTCCCATAGTATAAACTTCTAATAAAGTTCTTATCTTCTTCTACTTCATTCTTTATTTACATATCTCCCTCCCTTTGTAAGCTCCTCAAAGACAGGGAAAACTCCATGTTTCTTTGAGTCCCTGGTGGTTACCATAGTTTCTCACAAGTGGCTAGTATTCAAGTAATGTCTGTTGAATGAATGAACAAGTCACCCTTTCTGTATCTTTCTGGAAATATTATCTAGTTCATGGTTTACTATAATCACGCACCTTTTGGGACAGAGTCTGGGTACCCGTTTGTATGTCTGGAATAATCTGACCATTATAGTGTCGTGGCATATAGACTGTTTTAGGCTGGAAAATCTATGTATGTCATCACCAGTAGACAAACCATTAATGTACTAGTCCTATCTGAGTCCTACTAATTACACTTAGCTAGCTAAAATTTAAAACTGCCAATCAACTGTCTCTGTTTGGAGAGAGCCTTGATTTATCTGTGGCTGGATATATTTTATAAAGAAAATATAGCCATCTTTTTGAAAAGCAGTTTGGGCTGCGTTTATCAAGACCCTCTCATCCAGTAAATCCACTTCTAGGAAATTATCCTAAGGAAGTGGTTTAAAAAAAAAAAAAAAAAGATAAAGCTTTCTGAACAGGACAGTTAACATGATATTATTCATAAGTAATATGAAAAAATGGCAAATAAATTAAGACACTAGCATTGTTTTAATAATCATAAAGTTTTTAATAATCCAAAGGTTGCCTGATCAATTATATATAATAGTATTGACCTCAATGCTGCCTTTTTTAGATTCTTTGCAAAGAACCAGCATATACTTGAAGCAATCAAGTTTGCAGCTTCTTACTAGGCTTCTAATTTTACTATTCTTCCTTTTTTTTTAATTTAGAAAATGTTGAAAATAAGGTAACCTTTGAGGCCAAAGTTTTAAAACTCTCTGAGGAAACAATAATCTTAGCATCAGGAGAGGCCTAAAAAGCCTGTCTTAACTATTTTTATTAAAAAAATAGACTGTCACTGAGAGAGATGGAAATTCTAATGGTTTAACTTTTTTTCTTCAACTGAGGTTAAAAAGTTAACAAGGGAAAACTTGAGTCTACGTGTTAAATGATTATGAGGAAAACTATGTAAATTGTGGAAGCTCTTTATAATCCCTCATTTAATCTCTTTTTACATGGCATAACTGGCAGAAGTAAAGCCATTTATCATAATAGTTTCTGCAAGTTATATCAAGATAAACCACAGAAATACTGGAAATAGTCTTCTATCAAATCAGGGTCGTGTAATCAGTTGAGCACTGAGCTGCGTTAGAAGCACCACTCTCTGTTTTACAGCCTCACCAGTAGGGCCTCACCACTGAGATCTACTGTCCGTAGCTAACCTCTTTGTTCCAGTGGGAGGGTGTTCTCTTTTGATTCCTTGGGATCACCTTCAAAATGCATCCCCATTAATAATGCCCCTCCCTGGTAAAGAATCCAGAGCAAAGGACTGCTGGGGGGCAGAACATTTCCCCAGTGGGCCTGGCCATCTTCTTGAAAGGGCAGAGAAGCGCATGCCTTCTTTAAAGACGTTTCTTAATGGTCCTGTTGGGCATACTGCCCAATAAGTAACGCAAGTCACTGCTTCAGAGAGCTCACTACGTAAGTGGTGAAGGAATGCCACCTTCAGAAATGAACACAAACACACTAATAAATAGGCAAATAAAACCCCACACGGGCTGCAACCAAGCCCAGGAGTCATATCAGAGCGTTAGGCTGGGGGTGGAGGGAGTTGGGGAAAGTGGAGTCCTGGGGGGTTTACCCTTCAGAAAATCTAAGTCTTCATAATCAAGAAAGCTCCTTGAAGCGGGCGTCTTCGTAGGCAAGTTATGAAAGAATGAGGAGAAACCTTCCCTGGGGCTGGTGTGGTGGTCTGCACCTTGGCAGTGGCTTCCACACACAGGGGTGAAGGTGATGGTGTTGCAGCCTGAGCTGAGCCAAGCTGGTTATCTGAGCCAGAGGCGAATGAGAGAACCAGCTGCCGGAATCCCCAGCGCAGGGAGCTCTGACAGAATACCAAGGAAGGGTGTGAATGCAGCCAGCAAGCCAGAGGGGAGGGAGTTCAGGGCGGGCGTGCCCTTCCTTCCCCTTCAGCCTCTGCAAGGGAGCTCAGGGAGACCTGCCACTCTGCAGTCTGCAAAGGGCAGCCGGACCCTGTCTGAAGTTGTTGCTTGTGGGTTGAGAATTTAAACTCACTCCACTGCCTCAGAGGAGACTGTACTCTCAAAGCTTCTTGGAATTATTGGTTCTCTACTCCCCACAAGAGAACAGTGATTTAGAGCAATCTCCTGAGAGCTACTGTTCTTTCCACATGTGCTTATTATCCTGCGTGCTGGGCAGTTTGTACCGGGCCTGGCCAGGGAGTGGTTATATACGTTACAGACAGGTCTGGCGAGGAGAACCCCAGCAAGCAGGTGAGATACCCTGGAATTAACCATAAATTACTCCATGGAAAGAACTTTTATGTAGCATGGAGGCATTCTGACTGGTGTTCTTCGGGCCTTGCAAATACTTGAATAAAACCACAAAATGGCTACACAACAGTAGTGGGGGCTCAGTTGAAATAAAGGCAGTTTATTTTTAGCTGAGGATCAAATTCCAAATTAAGTGACCTCTCTGTGCCAGGCTTTACAGCAGCGGGAAATAAGATATCCATAGCTTTAGATTTTACTGTTAAAGTCTCCTACTTCACTCTGGTTTAAGCTATAATTTTTTTTTTTCTTTTCAGTCTTCCTGACATCCACTGATTTGGTGTTGGTGTAATATTTCTATAAAAGATCTGAATGCCTATCTTACTACAATTCTCTTGTCTCAAAATCCACAGCTAGTGACTTGGCTATTTCATTTCAACAAACATTTATTGATCATCTACCACATGTGAGAAACTATGAAAAGAAGATGGGTCTATAATGCCTGTTTGAGGATGTTACAGTCCCATCTTGCGGGCAGATGTAAACACCATTCGAGGGAGAATGACTTTTATAGTAATTAGAGGCATAAGGCCATGCACTGTGGAGCACACATGTAAATCTAATTGGAAGAGTGGGGAAGCTTCGTGGGCAATATGACATTTGAGCATGGCCTGGAAACACCAACAGATGTTCGTTGAGGGCAAAGTAGGAAATAGGCATTCAGAGACAAACGGATATATGTCAAAAAACATGAAGACTGTAAAGTGTTGTATGTGTTCAGGAATAAATACACGGTCCCACCGGGGTGGCCAGCATGACTAGCCCTCAGGGTGTATGTGGAGACAGCTGCATCGGGAAATGGGGCTGGAAAGGCAGATTGGGGCTAGATCTTTGAAGCCTTTTAGATGTTATTTCATAAATCATGCATGGCTATTAACAATTTATGAGGAGACTGGTGATTTTTAACTCGTAACTTAGGAGGAATGTTCTGGTAAAAGGGTAGATTGGAGAGGAAGCAGTGATAGCATGATAGCATGTATGGGTCCATTCACAACGCCATCCCTCCTTTCAGTCAACAAATTTTTTTGTTTGTTTGTTTGTTTTTATTTAATTGCTGTGTTGGGTCTTTTTTTTTTTTGCTGTGCGCAGGCCTTCTTTGGTTGCACTGAGTGGGGGCTAGTCTTCATTGTGGTGCGCGGGATCCTCATTGCCGTGGCTTCTCTTGTTGCAGAACATGGACTCTAGGTGCGTGGGCTTCAGTAGTTGCAGCACATGGGCTCAACAGTTGTGGCTCATGGGCTCTAAAGCTCAGGCTCAATAGTTGTGGCGCACGGGCTTAGTTGCTCCGTGGCATGTGGGATCTTCCTGGAGCAGGGATCGAACCCGTGTCCCCTGCATTGGCAGGTGGACTCTTAACCACTGCACCACCTAGGAAGCCCCTCAGTCAACAAATATTAACTGGCTACCTATTGTGGGTCAGGCCCAATTCAGGCTATGGAGATACATGAATAACCAAAACAGGAAAACAAAGTTTCTTGCCCTCATGGAGTTTGTTGTCTAGTGGGCAAGACATACAAGGAACAACATAAATAAACAATGTTTATTTTAGTGACAAATGACAAGGAGAATGAATACAACAGGGCGAGGTGATGTGAACGTCAGCAAAAGGGGTAACATTTTGTGAAAAGGTGGCTGGGGAAGGCCTCTTGAAGAAGTGTCTTCAATGAAGACACGAAGGAAGGAGAGTGAAAGAGGGTATCTGTGGATTCCGGGGCAAGAGCATGTCAAACGGAGGAAACAGACAAAGGCAGAGGCTCTGGTGCAGGTGAGCCTGGGGTGCTTAAGAGTTGACAGTCTAGTTGAGCCAGTGTTGGGCAGAAGAAGGAGGAGAGTAAAGGGGAGATAGTTCAATAAAAGCATCCTTCTGTGACTGGTGGATTTGATTAATAAGGAAGAGGTCAAAGATGACTTGGGGGAGCGGTAGTGTGGGTTTACACCAAATGACTCAGGTCCAAATATTTGGTGTTAAGACAGCTTTGTAGGATGGTCTTGATGACCTCACCAAAGGAAGAGGTGAAATCAGCCAGGAGTGAGTAAATAGCATGGGATGAGGGCTGGGAATTGGTAATCCGGGGCAAAGTCGTGGACTAGCTGCTGAGAGGGGTAGGAAAAGAACCTTACTAGGTGTGAGTATGAGGATCGGTGAACAGGGTTTTTAGCTTAACTGTGGCTTGTTTATCTGTTTGGCAAACATATATTAGCATTTACTGTGTGAGCAGCGCTGTATTGAATGCTGAACATACGACGTGTGCTCACTGACAGAGAGGAAAGAGAATATTTCTAAGTATATAAAATTTGTTCCTTTAGCAGATTGGAGAGAATGAGATAGCATTAATATTTAACTTCTCACAACAAGCCCACTCACGATACAAACAAATTTTGTTGGGCTGATTCTTAAGAGGTCCATATTAAAGAAACAAAACACTTTCTCTCCCCCTCTTCTATAGAGTTGATTCAATTAGAACCACAGAGCTGTATTTTTCAATATCAGCACCTCCTAAGTCTGTTTGTAAAACTGAGTTTCCAACCAGGGTGCTCTGAGGTGCATCTCATGGGATGTGCTCTGAATGGGTTTAGGTCTGCTAAAGTTCCTAATCCCCCCAGTCCTTGGGCTGTCTGAGCAGGGCCTGGGGTAGCCAAAGGTCCCAACTGATAACCTTGGGCCCCCAGCAGCCTGGTCATTTGTCCCACTTGCAGCACAAATGCAGCATGGGCCATGTTGTGAAAAAAATGTTGGGAAGCGTGCAGTCGGAGACGGCCCTACAACATGCCTGCTCTATACTCACGTTCCCTAGCACAGTGGCCGCACATTCTTTTGAATGTACATGCTTATCAATAACAAGATTTTGAGCAGTATTTCCAATATAGCTATCTGTATTTTCTGCATTTTGGGTGTTTTTTGTATGTTTGGTTTAGGTTTGGGTTTTTTTGGCCTTGCCTCTCAGCCTGCGGGATCTTAGTTCCCAGACCAGGCACTGAACTTGGGGCACGGCAGTGTAAGCACAGAGTCCAAACCACTGGACCACCAGGGAGCTCCCTGTATTTTGTAAGTTATATACATGTTCCACTACCACTAACTGTCTTAAGTCATAAAGACCAAAGTTCATCAACATTTACATACATCTTCATTTCAAACAATCTGCCAGACAATTTTAATGATTCCAGCTGACTTCTTGTCTGATCTGAACATATTTTCGTTGTGCTTACCTTGTAGATGTGGTTGCTATAGTCCCAGTACTGGAGGTAGGGAAATTTCAGCTTTGTCACCTTCTTGTTGACTACTTGTGCTGGTAATTAATGTCATCTTCTCTTCATGGTTCCTCTGCAAGAATCTTTTTAAGTCACGTCTCCGTTTTGTGAGGGTTAGTTTGGTTAAAAGTAAGCAATGTATGCCACATGTTTTCTCAATCAGGTACGTATGTGCTGCGGTACATCATTACATATGGCAGGACTGAAAATGTGCATGTACATATGATGACCAGTGGGCCCCCCCCATACTCTTTGACCCCCACCCTCCCTCAGAAACCACTAGCAGGCTTGCAGCATAAGTGAGTATCAAATCCTGCTGTTGAATCCTGGCATAACAATTTATTTCTTAAAATATCTAAAAATACTTAAATAAAACATTTAAAATAAACGCAAATAGGAATTCCTGATATATTCATCTGTGTCCTATTTTGGAGACCATTTCCCTTGTGCCCTATAAATATTCTTGCCTCTCTCCTTAACCTAATGACACAAGCTATTAGTTATTATTATGTGCTGCTCATCTGACAGCCACAGTATAGATATCATCTCAGTTCATCCTCACAGCCATCCTTTGAGGCAGGACTATTATCTCCATTTTACAGATGAAAACACGGAGGTTCAGGTCCATTAATTTGTCCAAGATGCATTGCTTGTTGTAAGAAATGGACAGATTTGAAACATTAGATCTTTCCAGTCTTAATTACTGCCTTCCTTCTCTTAGGGTTGGGGTAATTTGCAGTCTTGTGTCTAGAGTACTTAGTCCTAAAACAATAATGAATTTGGAGTTCTCAAGACACTCTTTGGGATAATACTGGTGTGGGTGCTATATGTCTGTTTCTCACCTTAAATTCTAACACCATTATTCCTGGTTTGTATCCATGCCACGAATCTAGTTGCTATAGCATCCTTCATGTTAGGAAAATATTTGTCAGCTCCAGGTGGCTGGAACACCAGGAAGGCTTGCTGATAGTTCAGTGAATAGGGATAATGATTCGGCAAGTTATGGGGTAGTAAGCTGAGAGAAAAACAAAGTCTCCAGGGACTCTGATGAAGTAAGCCAAGGATTTTCACACTGTATTTCCACTGCTAAACAACTTCAACTTTAGTTAGCCGGGTTAGAGAGAGAGGCTAAGTCTGCAAAGACGAAGTTGGAGGCTAC
The DNA here is from genome assembly GCF_030028045.1 of Hippopotamus amphibius kiboko. NCBI lineage: Eukaryota > Metazoa > Chordata > Mammalia > Artiodactyla > Hippopotamidae > Hippopotamus > Hippopotamus amphibius. The sequence goes on from NC_080199.1 coordinate 70,975,509, forward strand.
TGAAATAGCATTCCTTCCCGTGGGTTCATATATTGCCTTCAAATAAAATGTGTTGTCCCAGTAAAATTAAGTTACCCTACCCAAAGTGGTGGCAGGATTAGGCATTTTCATGGTTGGTCATTGATTTAAATCATCTCCTTACTAGCAATTTATTCTCCTTGAACATGATTATATCCAGAGAATGTTCTCTTCCAGTAAGAAGGGAAGAACAAAGGAAAATAAATAAAACACAGTTTACTCGAATCTCATAAAAGTTCTTGCACAAGAAGTGAAGAAGCATGGGAAAATGTGAGTTCTTTTATAAAAACAAGTTTTTCCTTGAAGTCACTACAAAATTGCAGTTCACATAACATATTGGTATGTGTATATGTTTTTACAAGAGGGGGCTGTGTCACCAGAAAAATGTGACTCAAAGTCTCTATGGTAGCTATGGTCATTTTTTTAAATGACTAACAGCATATATAATCTTCTTTTTAAAAAGCAGTTTATCATTCATTTCTCATTTTTTAAAAAAATCCATTTTCACTTTCTCCAAAGAAGCCCATATCTGAGAGTTGAGAACCATTTTTCTTTCCATCTTAATTCTTATCTATTTTGAATTTGTCCTATATTCTGCCCCAAACTAACAAAACATTATAGGTTTGAAAAGTTTTCTACTAACAAACATACAAACTGTAATTTATAGTAAAACAGTTTCATTCTGTGTTAAATCTTTAACGTGATGTTTAAGCACTTCTGAACCTAAAACAAATGCTGTTTCACCTATGTTATGCATTCTTAACATAAAAGAATCTACATTTACAAGATACATAAATCAGGGGGTTTTTGCATGTTAAGATTCAGTTAAAACACTTTTTTTTTTTACAGTGAAAAAGTTAGTCTCCTTAGTAAACTGGACTTCATAACAGAGTATTTCCAAAATGAAATATTAACTAGCCCGCCATATTTAAATTAAGATTTATTTACAAAAACTCATTCAACACACAGTTTTAAGGTAATACTTAACATTGTTTTTTAACAGTCTTAACTGTTTTTAAAAGTGAAATATATTTGTGGCTCAAAAGTCATCAAATTTTAATTTATTTATCAGATTATTAGGCAGGGGCAGTGTTCATTTACCTCATTTTTTTGGCTTTTCTGCTGAGTTGAGTCTATTGAATACTGTATAAATCCAGATTGAGTCAAGAAGGGCCAGGAAGAACTTCTTTCTGGGCCCTTGCTTCTACCTAGGAAGAATTCTTCCTTTCTTTTTCCCCATATAAGCGAAAATAAACTCTAACAATCCTTGAGGTCTCTGGGATAATTCTGGAGTAGTTACTAATTGAAAAAAAACAATATGAAAGCCTCAGCTTTAAAGAAACTTTTTTTGCTTCAACTCTGAGAGGGAAAAATGCATAATCCTATCACACCTAGTTATCAGTGCTATTAGAGATTCTGACTGGCTTGATAATCACCATGGAGCTGCAGAGTACTTAGCTGGTAGATAACTAAATTTAATTAACAGTCCAGATTGTCAGATAAACCTCCTCATTTATTTTACAGCTCTGTGTACTTTCTCTGTCCTGCCTCCCAAGTTAGGGTCTTCTTTTTGGTTTTCTTGTTTGCCCACTGCAAGTTCCTGCCTGGCAAGAACACTGCAGCAGGACCACTTAGAGCAGCCTGGCACCCTGAAAAGGTGGAAGGCTTCAGGCTCAGAGGGTTCTGGGTTTGAATCCCGACAACTGTCATTGGCTACATGCAAGCTTTCCTATGGCTCATCCCCAAAATGGTGATGGTAATCTCTGTCTCTGAAAGTCAGGATGGTGTGAGATCACACCCCAAAAAAAACCTGCTTCTGTGCTTTCTCTGGGTGTGTGCGCTGTAAAAATGCTGCCATTATGATGCCCTCGTTGTTTCTGCTTCTCACCTTTTCCTAAGCTCCTAGAGACTGCACTCTGCCGGGAACCCTAGTGTTGCCACCAAGAACCTTCCACAGGGAGTCAAGACCTTTAGGAAAATAGTGCATGGTGCATCAACTTTTCTCCTCCTTCTTATCACTGACAACCCTCACATTCATCAGTTTAAGTGCTGCCACCTCTTCTTCCTCTCCTCAGTTTCTCTGTTGCAGGAGTAACATACGTATTTCATGGCTGATTAAGGTATAATAAACACATGGGGAAATTATGGAGGAAATTCTTTTCTTTCCTTTGGTTGCTTTTTTTATTTATAATTTAAACCCTACCTTTTTTCAAAAGGATTTGGAAGAGCTTTGCTGTTTGTATCACGTATTCCCATTTAGTTATGAGTGAGGACTAGAACTGGAGCAGAACCTGTGATTTGCCTTATAGCATCCCCACTGAGTGGCCTTGACACCTTATTTAACCTCTCTGAGCATTAGTTTCTTCCAGCGTAAGATACAGATGATCGTAGCACTTTAGAGCTTGTTGTGAGGATTAAATGAGCCGTTGTATGTGAGACATAATGCATTGAGCATCAATGCCTGGTACACAATATCAACAATAATAATGCAGACACCTTCCAGCAGAATATTGGAGTGGCACAAGGGAGAATTAAAACAAGAATCGAATGGATGTTGTGGGCCTTCTAAACCTTCCTCATGCAATTTATAGCAGGGAGAACAGTCGTGAATACGCGTTTTAAAACCGTAATATGCTAGTGACAATATTTATTTCACAGAAGACAAATTCCAGCAACAAGCGTGCATGATTCTGATGGGCAAGTTAAGGAACAACGGAAGCAGAGTTACCAGCATACTGTGTTAGCCTCCGAGAAGCTGATTCCCTGTTTAGTAAATACTCCAATTATGGCAAATGTTCACCTCCAAACTACAAAATGCCTAAACCCTTCACAGCCTCTGAAATTTTTTTTTCCTTTTTTGGCATTTCCAACAATAACTAATTGGTAACTTGCCAAAACAATGTTTACCACAGCACTATGTGTCAGGTGTGGTGGGAACTGCTGAAGAGTAGAGAGACTCCAGTTCACAGATTCCTGGGACTGCACTTCACAGAAAGCAGTTCAGGGTCCTGTGCACCAAGGGCCAGACTGGCTGGCTGATTTGCAGGCTGAGTGCAGTCAAAGATCATTTCCCCAGACATTTTAATAACTGTCTTATAATAACTGACAGCCTTTAAAAATGCACTTTTATTCATCTCCCTACAGTTAGAATCCTGTCTGTCTTCTTGTCTTTTTTAGAACTGGGTTAAGAAACAGAGAGAGATCAGAAGTGGTACATTTAAGAATAAAATTGAAAAAAAGGAACCCGTTGGAGTTAATGTCTGGGACAAAGATGCAGCAGCTGAGGCTGTGGTTTCTCAGGATGCTTGTCTTGCTGTGTCAGAGACCACAGTATGAAATCATACAGACCATTTGGAGTACAGCTCATCAACAATGCTTTCCTAGCAACAGAGTGTTAGACCAGCCTTAACTTTCCTACAAGGTTTATATGGGTTTTCTTGGATTCGGTTACCGTGGGTGTGGCTATGGTCTACAATCATGTGGCCAGAACATAGGTACTGTTTATCCTCTCTGGAGTCCTGTGCGATTGTTCCGAAGAGGCATTGATTTCAGACATTATCAGCATAACATTTCTCGTGACAAATCATAGCATTTTACAGCACTGAAAGAGACCTCATTTTATTGGTGAGAAGATTGGATCAGAGAGGTTAAAGGGTTGTGCCCAAGGTCACACAGCTAGCTGGTCACTTTGATCATTTTATTTGGCATCTCTTGACTCCTTTGGAGCAAAAAATTGTTCCATAAAAGTCTTTGATTTCTATAGGCGCTCTCTCTCTTTCTCCCCCTAATTTTCTGAATATAAACGTTTAAAAAAATTTTAAGGAAACTTTCATAAACCCGCTGGAAACAACAATAGATGGACTATGACTAAGCAAACAGCTTTTTAAAATTAAATTCAAGGGCTTCAGAGTTACTTGGCTTACCATCTAGTACCATCTAACAATCAGCTGTGGGCCAATCCTCAAAGCTTTCCAAAGAAAAATACGTATATGGTTGAAAATCATGTACACAGTTGTTTTGTTTTTTTAAACATGGCTTCATTTTAGTAACTATTTATGTTGTAAGTTATTAAAATAAATATACCTTGTAAATTGCAAAATTCCAAAGTCTTTTTGAGTATAATAATGCTTGGAGTAACACTGTTTGTTTGTTTGTTTGTTTTGAATGCTTGAATTTTTTTAAAAGAGTATGTCATTTATATTGAGCACACTGAGAAACTAGTGCAATATTCCAACTGCGTCCTCTATTTTTGGTCTATCACGGTGGTGGTGCTAAGAGCCACAGGCTTAAAAACATTTAGGGTTTTGCTTTCATGTCTATCTCTTTAAAATATTCGTTAAATAAAATAAGTTCAGGTCAAAATGAAGCCCAAGCAGGCATTCCTTAGCCACAATGAACTTTAGCCAAATATTTACTCATAGGTTAATGTGAACTTACTGGGTGATCACAGGGTACCTAGTACAGGGAAAAGATTGTTTTATCCCGGAGGGGATTGGGAAGCTAAATTTTAAAATAATGTACATCTAGAGTTGGATTTGGCATCATCATTTTGCAGTAGTATTTAAAGTGATTTCGAGTGGGTTGAAGTGAGCCTTAAGGTGGTCATTTTAGTCGATGATGGTCATTGAACACCTGCTCGAAATCCAGAATGCCTAGGACAGAGCAAAGACAGGGAACAAAGGGTACAGGGAACAAAGGGTACAGAGAACCCTGCTGTAGATGGGAGGGGAACTGAGCCAAGCAAAAACAAAGATAGAAAGATAAAATTGAGAACGGTGTCAACATTCCTGACTTGAGTAATAGCTATGAACTGGGCACTCTCCATAATAAGAGCGCCAATATGTAGCAGGGAAGACGGACAGCAGATTCTCTTGTCAGAAGGAGGCTTGTATCCACAGCCAGGTAATGAAATACCAGTGTCCTGGAGCCCTAGCGCTAGACTGGCCGTCCAGGTACCAGCCAGATGACTGTGTCTATTTGCGTGATTTGAAAGGATGGCTTATAGCTGGAGTTCCTTCCTTTCTTCCTTCCACCCTTCCTTCTTTCCTCCCTCCTTCCCTTGCTTCTTTTTTACAACTATAAATCGGTTATATCTACCCAGTAAATACTAGTGTCAAAAGTTAAAGCCAGGGCTTCCTAGGTGGCGCAGTGGTTAAAAATCTGCCTACCAATGCAGAGGACATGGGTTCGATCCCTGCTCCAGGAAGATCCCACATGCCACGGAGCAACTAAGCCCGTGTGCCAAAAAAAAAAAAAGTTAAAGCCACTTTGGAGATTCCAACCACATTATAAATGTACCTGCTATCACCTCTTGTGAATATGCTAGAGGTGTATATTTGGCATCTCCCGGACAGGCCCTCAGCATCTGTCCTAGTATCTAGTCACAGTTAGTCTAAAAAGGAAACACCAAATGTCGCTTCATAGTCTTAAACCTAGAAATCCAGTTAGCCTGAAAATAAATACAGATATGTAAGGGACTTGTGGGTTTTGTTATTAAGGCAAAGTATCTTACAATGTGTCACTTTCACGGACTCATGGACTAGTCTGATGAGGGCAAGAAGCTTCTTTATGGAGATAACATGGAGCCAGGAAACTTCTCACAGTCAGCATCCCCTCATTAAAGTCTGGATAACTCAAAACTGCTCTTTAAATGCATTTGATTCTCCAAAGCTGATGAGCAGTGAAATAAATCTGTTCAGTCAACTGACATTGGGTTTATTTTCAGAGGTGGGGGGTAGGTCAAGGAGAAGGGACCGAATTGAATCCTTTTCAAAAGAAACTATTTCACAATCTATCTTAGCGTGTGGTGTGTATTGAAAGTTGGATGCTTTCCATGAAAACAAAAATAGACATAAAAGACAAAAGAGTTTTTGAGTAATATTTAGAGTGACTTTGATTACGTGCATGTAGGAGCAAAGCATCCCCAGAAATTTTTCTCAGAATTAACTTTTTGTGTGCATTTTGATTTCTCATGTGTATACCCTATGACTCATTCAACATTCATTATTCCATAAACACTGGCCAGATACCTGGTCTTTTCCAGTCGTAAGGGGATACTCTTTTCCAGTCATGGGGGATTCGATGTCAAATAAGGCAGAGGTTCCTGTCCTCAAAGCGTTACAAAATCACCCAACTAAAAGTATGTTTCCCGTTCACATTGAGGACATGACACTCTGCTCCAGACATAGGCCAACCGAAGCTCTCCTAACTCAACATGAAGCTTCCGAGGTCTCCTGGGCACTGACACATCCCCTGGTGGATGGAGAAGGACAGGCTGGTAGATCTCATGGCAGGTCCACCCATGTGCCTTTGCCCAGACCTCCTTCACATGGCCTACCTCCAAGCGAAGCTGGGAATCAGAGTCCACCCATGTGTTTGTTAAACATTTAGCTTATCTCCACCATAATATTATTTTTTAATTCTTAACTTAAAAAAATTTATCATAGTAAAAATATCGTTTTAATAAAAAACTGACCTAGAAAGCCAAGATGCATGTACTACATCCAATTTATGAATATTAGTGACAAATAAGAAGGCTAGTCTCAATACAATAGATGCCCACCCAACCACTTATTTTTAAGTAGGTCTCAGATTTGCCCCATCAGACTTTTCATAAAAGTGAGATTGATGAATTTGCTTTTTATTTCTTTTACCCTCCATCCTTCTGAAGCTGCTAATAAGTAGTGGAAAGGTGAAGAGTGGAATCAGGATCCAGGAGATAAATCACGCAGTAAAAAATGTACAGCTCAGGAAATTATTGTGATGATAACCTTTATCTCCTTAAAAAACAAGAGTCCGCAGCGCTCCGCAGCTCAAACGCAGACAGGGTGGAGAGAGACTCCCCTGCCTTCTTCCTGCCTTCCAGGCAGCCCTCTCCCTCCCAGGCCTTCTCACTGCATCCCCCTTCACCCCTGTTCTCCACACCCCCCCATCCCCACCGCCACCCCCAGTTTGAGGCAGTCACAGAAGGGGAAGTTCAGCCACAAGTGTAAAGGACAGGAAGTGACTCATGGTTCCCCCAGGGGTCAGGTGAGTGGGTAGTGAGGGAAGACTGGGAGAGAGAATTCCAGACTAGAAAAGTAGTCCAGATGGGAGAGTGACCAGGACTGGAATTTCAGGAATGACAATGACATCAGCATTAGGGATACTCCTCCAGTTTCCCAGACGAGCATCTCAGAGCACTGCTGTGAATTGTTTCCCATCTATTTTCACAACATGATTGGAAACAAGGAGGTATCAGTATGAAGCCTAAAAAGAATGATTGTAAATCCTTGGAGCAGAGTTCCATAGGATGTTTCTGGCAGAATTTATTGGTAATTCAGTGCTGTCTGGGTTTTGCTAATAGAAACCATTATGCCAAAGAGAATTTTAAAACCTAGAATTCAGTAAACCTAAACAGTGGGATTTGGTTTTGTTTTCGTTTTCGTTTTGTTGTTGTTTGGGGACTATTGGCTTCAAATTTGCTAATACCATTATAGTGTTATAAAATAAGTGACATTATGAAATATGTAATAAACAATATAATATTTAGACTCTAAATAGAAACCACACTTGACAGAGAGAAGAAGCATAGAATTTAAAGCAGTTATGAACATGAGTCCGTTAGTACCTACAGGATACATAAGGGTACTTTTTGTACCAAGAAGGAGAAAGTCTTTTAGAAGCATCATCTTTGCTACTTGTAGTCGACTGTGGAATGTTTTTAAACTGTATTTATATTCTTTAAGGGCATGTAAAAAAAAATTTGGAGGTTTCAAACAAAAGATTAACCATTGGAATTGTAATTCTTGAGCTCTTCCTTGATGAGTAGAGAGTTCTGTTTGCAACTAAAAGATTCTGTTGATAATGTGAGTAAGTGGAACACACTCCACCTTCAATTTTAGTTCTGCTTAGGGGTTTGATTCATGAGAAAGTGTGTGGTTCTTCCTGTTCCAAACGCAATCCTGTCTCCCTGTGACTTTACTTTGAGGCTGTGATGCAAATCCATGGTGTTCCTTTTTTAATGTGAATGAAAACAGTGGGGAAAGGAAGGGTGGAGGTTTGGAATCTTTGCTGATGCTTCACAGGTCACCGAGGAGCAGTGAGGTTCTTCCTCACTGTCAGTGGCTGGAAACATGAGGGAGAACCATCATTTACTCCTCGCTCCAAATTTCTTTGAGCCTCTGTGCTGGAAGCTTCCTCAGTTTGTAACGCCAGGGTTAATCAAGCCCCTTTGGGGTGCCGGGCACTGTGCTGGCACAGGATATGCAAAGACTGTGCCTGTGGAGAGAAACAGAAAAGCAGAATAAACCAAAAATCGCAGTGCTGGGGCAAGGGCTGGGCCAGGGGTACACAGAGGGTGCCAGGGAGAGACCTGTGTGGCAGGAAGCGGGTGGTCAGGAAGGTCTTGGCAGAGAAGGTAAAACTGGAGCTGAGAATTAAAGAAATAGAGGGGGGAGGAAAGATAAGGATTAGCTAGTTAGATTAAGTGGGAGAGAGTCATTCTCGACTTAGGAAAAGTACCTACAGGGAGCAGAGGACGAGAGTGGCGCGAGGTGGCAGCTTTAAGGAGCTGGGAGTTAGTACTGCTGGCATCCAGGGCACATGCCCCGTTGAGATGCAGAAGGACACGCCAGGGACCCACGCTGAGCTCAAGAATCCTATACTGTCCTTGAAAGTTTGCATTTTACTTTGGAAGAATTTCAGAGTCCTGAAGGATTTTAAGCAGCAGAGTAAGTGGTCAAATTTGGGTTCTATCTCTGAAGTTATCTTTGAAGGATGTTGGTTGGTTTCCTGAATAAAATGCACAAATTGCCTTCAGAACATGAGCCCTTCTGCTATTTTATAGAAATATATGTAAGAAGGTCTTTGTTTTCAAGCCAGCATCTTACGTTGCTGAGCAGAGATTCTACCTCCATCCTGTGATTTACACTCAACCAGCCGTCAGCTGTCCACTGCCTGTGTGTCTCTCAGTTTGTTCTCTCAGACCTCTGGGTCCAGCACTGTCATCCTTTCTCTAATGGAGTTGGAATTTGCCCAAACCCCACATTTTCTAGTGTTCAGGGAAGCTGTTATTAAAAAAAATAATGATAAATCTAATGATAACTCATCTCTCTAAAAGTGAAATTTCTTTTAAATTTACATCTAAGTCCCTTCATCCGACCAGAATGTCCACGATGGTACACCTTGGAGCATCAGTTTTCTTAAAATTTGAGGGAAAGCTTTTTGTAGTAAAACTAGGGTGGGCATGTTTTATTTGTCCTCAATTTGGGTGGAAATGTGAAATAAATTCATGGAGGACATCTGTTTATTTTCTTCTACCATTTGAGTACAACAGTGGGGAAATGTGAAAAGTACTCATTTCAGTGGATAATAATAGCTCCAACTTTTAAGTGCCTGCTCTTTGTCAATTTACGTAATTCATTTTGTCCAACAAACGTAAACACAAAGTGAAGTCCAAAGCCTTGTGCCAGGCACCAGAATTGCAGCGGTACACAAAATACCCTTCCTTGTTCTGGAGTTTCTCTCACGTCCTTCCATCTGCTCTGAAGTGTAGGCATAACATTAGGCACATTTTCCGGATGAGGAAACTGAGACTTTGAGACATAATGAGGTTTGTTCAGGGACCTCTGCAGTAAGCCCATACTCTATGCTGCTCTCCACGGCTGCACTCTGGGGGGATGGAGGGGGGGAGGGTTGATCTCAACTTGCTGTCTTCTTTCCCATATCTGTTCCTTCCTTTACTTTATTAAAGAGTTTCATTTATTTCCCCCAGGTTGCTCTCCTGTCTCTAGAAATGAACAAGGGCCAGCAATCATCAGCATCAGCATCAATCATCAAACGTGCCCGTGGTTGAGCTTGTGTTCTTGTTAGTTAGTAACAGTAGCCACGACAGCCACAACCACCACAAACCTGTGTTGAGTCCCTATGTTAGCAAATTCACTGTGCTCAGACTGTAAGTCTACTAAGAGATGGAAGTCATGGTTCCATGTAATAGGTCAAATAACAGTTCAAGATGGCCAGGGATCATGGAAGGGTATAGACTGTAAGTGTTAGAAGGGCTTAGGGAAGGCTTCCTGGAGGAGGTGTCCAACAAGCTACATTTTCAAGGAAGGAGAACTTTAACTAAGAATAAAGGGGAGGGTCTTCTAGGCAGACCCCACTAAATCTAGTGCCCAGAAGAAGGCCACCCCAGTATGTCACACATTTTCCCTCTGCTCCTAAGAACCAAAATAGTCATGGCTGGATGGAGTTACGTTTCAAGAGAGGGGATTACTCTACTCCATTTCTCTACGCTAGTGTGGTTACGTTTCGAGAGAGGCGTTATTCTGCTCTGATTGAAGGACGCCCACGTCCCCAGGGGTGCCATCGTGGGCTGACTAGGTGATTCCCTTGGAGGAATGAATGGGGCAGCCTCAGGGGGTTGGGTGTCCTCCAAAGCACATCCAGGAGGTCTTCGGTGGTCCAGACTGAACTACGCTCAGATCTGCTCCTGAGGGGACCCAACCCTTTGTGCTCATCACCAGAACGACCCTGCTCCTCCCAGAGTCATCTAGATTAGAAGTGACTCTAGACCAAATCTGACTCGCCAATACTATTCCAGATCCACATCTGGAAGACCTCTAAGCTGCATGAGATTTCGTGTCATTGACTTGTTATTGATTAAGACTGGGGCTGGCACTCAGCCCATCCTCAGCTCCAGCAACAGTAGCCGCAGACTTCTCAAATGGAATAGAACAGGAAGGTATGAAAACCCAGCATGTGCCCCTCAGCCTCCTTCAGTCAAACCAGCAAAGGAGAAAGGAAGCAGGAGAGCTTTTTCAGGGTACCTTAGCCAAAGACCTTTGAGCAGCAGTATGTGGAGGTCCTTTGATGGGAATAAATAAAAGGAGCAGCAGTCCATTCTGGTTTGGGATGAATGCAGAGCAATGTTGGTGAAAGTTGGGTACCCAAGGGACACCTGGAACAGAAGCAGAGGTTCTCAGTTCCTCCACATTCAGCATATTTATTTAAGAATAAGCACACACTGGGTTCAAGCGCAAAAGTGAATCAGGCAGCCTCTGCCCTTGAGAAGCTTGTAGTCTAATGGGAAGACAGATATGTAACAAGAACATTTCAGTCTAGCCTCATAAGGACTATGATGTACAAAAGTCCAGAGAAGGACAAGCTAACCTGGGATCCAGGAAGTGATGTCTTAGCTGAATCTCGATAGAAGACAAATGAGAGTAAGTCCGGAGGAAAAGAAGTAGGAGGAATGGGACAGACAAAGGAGAAGAAACAGCCCAAGGGCAAGTGTGGGAAGTGAAACAGCGCCACGAGGCTGACAGATTCCCTGCCGTCCCAGCAACTGGGCCCAAAGTGGTCCATGAGCCCCTGGAAGTGGGCAGAGGCCAGGTGAAGGAGGGCGCTGTGGGCCAGGGTTATGGGCTGGTACTTTGTTCTTCAGGTAACAAGGCGGCATGAAGGAGTCCTAAGGAGAAATGGGGAAGGCAAGAACTGAAGCAGGGGCACCAGTTAGGAGTCTGTTGCGATAGTCTCGGGACACGGTGAGGCTCTAAACGAAGACAGAGAGAATGGAGGTGGGCAGATAGGAGTTGAAGAAATACACTTAAGAGGGAGACTAAGCAGGTCTTGGCGTTGAGTTTGTGAGAATGTGAGGAATTCAGGAGAGGGGAGGAGTCTAGGAAGACGGAGTCTAGGAAGACCGCCAGCTGTCAGACTCTGAGAACTAGACTCAGTTTACTCACTGGTTTAACCAGCTGCTTCTCATCTAACTGTGTGTCATCTGAGGCAGTGTTCTCTACACTGCGGCTCGTGAAGGCAGCTAATGGGTATACCCAGCAATTTTTAGTAGAAGAGAACAGAACAGGACAGAAAATGTCACGTGGTATTGCAGACGTATAAAGTGTAATTATTGATTTGTGAAACTGATCCCCGAGAAATGCACCTGGGATGTTTCTAATAGCGGGAATGACCTTGACAGGAAGCCTAGCTGGGAGACTCATGACCTCTTGAGGCCAGTGACCTTGGGCTCCACATTAACCCTCAACTTCTCCCAGTTATTAATCCACAGGAAGCTCATATCCCTTGCTCAAGATTTACTTATTTGTTCTTTTTTTTTTTTTAACATGGAAAAATAATCTTGTGACAGCATTTCCCTTAATGAAGGCTACGTGTCTGATACAGATTTCTTTCCCAGGGCTCTGGTGTGTTTGGTATGTTTACATATATCTTTGCCCTTGAGATCCTCGCATGATTGCTAATATTTTACTTATTAACTGGTAAGCACCTCATAAACTATATAATCACAAGACTGTCTTCCCCAATCTGGTGTTCATATCCTGAATGTAGCAGCTGGTGGAGGCTCCTACTACCATTTTCAAAGTGTCACATTTCATTTATGATTCTCATTACATCTTGTTGAACAGCATTCTATTGTGCAAAGCATGGCTTCCTGCAATACAACATTATTTAACAGAAAGAGTCTAACGAAATCTTCTGTAGAATGAAAAAATGAATTGCCTGTTGGATTCTTGTCCGAAGAAGAATCTGTGTGAGGGGGATGGGTGGTATTTGGCCCCAAGGTCCTCCTGTAGGCATGCTGAAATTAAAATACCCAAGGTCATGAAGGTAATGAGGGGTGGAGTCAGTGCTCCTTGCCACTGTAAGCCACGTACCTCTTACATCCAATTAGTCTGCATATGCCCTCAAATAAAGGAACATTTTCTAAACAAATTGGCAGCCTCTTTTAAAAAAGTTAATTCATAAAGCTGAGTATGCATATTCAACAAGAAAAGAAACTTGTTTTATTTAAGTAACAGGTATGCCATTAGTTAAAAGCAAAAGGAAATCAGAACATATCTTCGTTTTGAACTCCTGTTTAAAGCAATAACATTAACCCTGCACAAAAACAAAACTGTTTTCTTCTAAAGAGATGCATTCTTGGTGAATTTGCTGGGTTTAGAATGTGGGTCACATTTTGCTCTTGATTAGTTAAAAGATTTTAGGTGTCACATAGATTCCAAATATTCGTCTAATTGTTAAAACAGGATGGGGAGTTTTTCTTTATTTTGTCTAGTTTGTTTTGTTTTGTTTTTTAAGTGTAACCTTGAAACTGCAGCAACACCCTTTAGAAAATGCTAATTACATAAAGTTTTGAAATTCATCTTGGAAATTATGTAAATACATATGCAGGAGGTCAAAGACAAGCAGAACAGCTGTTACATAAAATCTCCACTTTCCAAATACCAAAGAGGAAGAGGTGGGAACATGGTCCAGGATCTAACCTCAACTTTGAACTTCCTGACTAGTGTTAGTTTAAGACATCCCTGTAGCATCATTTAAACATAGTTCTGGTGTATGAATAAACTTCCACTTGGAATTTCCTTTCTGAAGTCTGCTGAGAATATATATCAAAACCATATGAGATGTGTTTTAATCCAGAATGTAAAATAATATGAGACATATCAACCCAGAAGTGCTCCCTGAAACACATTTACCATGATGCACATTCTGGCAAAATTCTTTATGTAGAATGAAAACCTCCAGAGAACTGGATTTATTATTTTTAACCTGTGATTATGGAAGCCTAAACTGATAAAAGAAGATGCTTTTTTAAGTAATAGCAGTAGGAATGTTATTCAGCCAAGTAGAATGTTTGAGAGGGATATCTGTTAGAATGGAAAGAGGTTCAGAATGCACTGTCAACCTGCTTAGGTTGAAGTTTTATTTAAAGATTATATAAAACAGGTAGTGTACTTGGCTCAGATACTGTACACATACACATCTTCATAATAAAAGAATGAGAGATTACATACATGCCAACAAAACGTTACTCCATCTCTAGATGACAAAATTAAAGTGATTTTTCTTTCTTTTTTCCTTCTTTCTTTCAGGTGTTTCAAATCTTAGGTTTAGATTTTGATACTCTTCTGTTTGATTTCATTTAAGAGGAAATTTTAATTCACTTTTATCTCTTATTCAGCTCTGTTCTTAGGGGAAATAATCCTTTTATACCTGAATTCAGTGAGTATTTGGGCAAGCATATTAGTCAAGACCATCATTAATAAAAATTGTTATACACTCAAAGCTAGTCAGGTAATTAAATTTCATTTATATTGTACAAGAGTTTGAGTTGCCTGGACCCCCACTTAGAAGTAGTTATGTGTTTACATGATACATGTTTCTGCTGTTTCCTACTATGTTCTTAAAATCTGGAGAGGTCCAATTAAGATTTTGTAACAATAATTACATAAGGCCCAAAGAATTCTTTAAAATTAGAAGTTATCTACTACACAAATTGAACTATTAGAAGATTTTAAAACTTTTGTCATGTTTTAAACTTTTAAAACTTTTTTATAGTTTATATATAACTTTTTAAAACCTGTTTGATTGCATTAATGGTGTATTTATGGGATGCTTCACTTGACTTTAGTATCGATAGGCAATGTGGTAGATCATAGTGTGACACAAATCAATCATGTATCACTCTGTTTGATGAAAAAGGGGTGTCCCCAAGTACAAGTTGTTTTCCGTCTCTTCAGTTGGGAGCTTAATCTCCTCCTGCCTTAAATCAGGTAAAGCTACTTCAACTACCCGTATTTGTTTTAAATTGCTTTCTGTAAGGGATATATAATGTCAGTGTCTATTAATGATTTGCAAAATAGAAATCCCAATATTTAGAGAGCGAACCTCTAAGCTCAGTGGTTTCTTTGGCCTTGAAGAACATGGAGAAAAATGAATCTGCAGCTGAAGACCTAATAAAAATTTAATTTCTTGGATCTAGCTCTGATTTTCTGGGATAAGTGATATATCTTTAGAAAATCATTCACAGAACCAGTGCCACTGCATAAAAGTAGAAAGCACTCCAGAAAACTGGCAAAGACACATTGAAAAATTCTCAGTAAATATTTTATCCCGGTAAATATTTCCCAGTAAATATTTTAACATAAAACACACACACATACACCATCAAGTTTTTATATATAGTCAGGTAGTAAAATTACACTGGAGTTGTGCACATCTTATCTTGGGATTAAATTAAGCAAACACTAGTTTTGATTGATCCAGGTATTAGAGTTGCTAAGAAGTTAAATGCACAAAGCCTTAAGTTGGGAGTCAGAAGTTTTGGTGACGTTGTATCTTGCCGTGTCAGCCCCACAAGGAGTGAAAGATTTGAAAAGGGTCTGTAGGATTCTTGCAGTTATTTTTTCCAGACAGATCTGGGCTCCTTCTGATGCCTGCATGGTACAGTGTTCCCTGATATTGTGCAAGCTTCTGGTGTAATTGCAGTACCACAGTTATAAGAGTTGGGCTAAGCAGCTAGAATAGCAGATAAGCCTTTATAAGTATAGACATCCAGATATGTCTGAAAATAGATATAGTATGGGTTACATTCCCTAAAAACGTGAATTTTTTTTTTTTTTTTTTAACATTTAAAGAATGTCTTAAAGCAATATAGGATAGAAGAATACCTGTCCAACGCCAAGATGCCTGAGTTCCTAATGCTGGTGGGACTTGTCCAAAGCAGTTGCTCTTCCCTGGACGAAAACCCATGGGCATGACACAGTGAATACACAGGGACCCTTCTGATACTGGCAGTTTCACTGACCTTGTGGAAGTTAGAGCTTCTGCTCCTGAAAGCCAGTATCAAGTCAGCTGCCATGGACTATTTGGTATTCTCCACCTTTCCAAAAGAAACCTAAGAAGCCAAGTGAGAGAGAGAGGCCATCTCCAGAATCTTCGTAGCCTTTTCCCAAGAAAGGTTCCTCAAGATTCTATTATCTTGGTGGGTCAATATGGGGGTACTTTGGCCAAGGCCGGCAAATTACAACCCTCTTCCTCATTGTCTGAATCAGCTCTCTGTTCCCATACCTTGCATTTCAGTTGCATAACTGACTCCATCCCCCAGAATCTCTCGGGATTTAGTGGTAGGCAGTGGCTCCACAACCTCGCAAAGCTGTGGATGTTCATATGCTCTCAGCCTCCCTGAGAGATACCACAAGCGCCTGATGGGAACAAGCTGTACCAAATGAAAGGAGAGAATAAAGAGCTACCCTGCCTCATGGAAAACTGGAGTCAAAACAATCTGGTCAGAAACTATTTGGCTAGTAGAACATATATTTTCTGCTTTCTTTTTCTTTGCGATTGATTGCGGGGGGTTGGGGAGAGGATTATAATCTTTTTTTTTCTGTTTTTCATGCTATTAGAAATATGGGCATGGAAAATAGTATTTCTATTCATTGTTCTGTTGCAGCTGAACTTTTGATTTTCTGTGGTGTAAGTGTGTATGTGTAGGTGAGAGAAAAAGTGTGTGTTTGTAATGTGTGTAAACACACACTCGTGTGTGGATCCATGTGACAGATGAGCGTGAAAGAATTGTTTACATTTTAACACTTCATACAGGCCAGGCACTGTAGGCAAGGAAGCAGAATTCCAG
Organism: Hippopotamus amphibius kiboko; assembly: GCF_030028045.1. Classification (NCBI taxonomy): domain Eukaryota; kingdom Metazoa; phylum Chordata; class Mammalia; order Artiodactyla; family Hippopotamidae; genus Hippopotamus; species Hippopotamus amphibius. The sequence goes on from NC_080199.1 coordinate 70,991,944, forward strand.
GCAGAAATTATTGTGGACATTGATTGTGTTCATTTCTGATATACTAACGGATATCCAGGAACAGCATCAAGTTGAAATAAAAGTTGGTAGCGCATTTCTATGCTTCACCTATAAAAGGCACAGCTAGCAGCTGTGCTAAATTAGCTTAAGCTGGACTATACCACTGTAACAAGTTGTCCCCCAAGTTGCAGTGGCATAAAGCAGCAGAAGTTTATTTCTTGCTCACATTACACGTCAGCAGCTACTCTGCTGTGGCTTTGTTCCCTGTGTCATCATTCCAGGACCCAGGCTGAAGAAAAACCTCTGAGCCATACCAGCCTCATGGTCCAGGGAAAGGTAGGAGAGCTGGCAGAACGAGGCGACAGGTCTTGAAGAGTTTTGCTTGAAACTCACATTCATGACTTCTGCCCATGTTTCGTTGGCCAGAGTGGGTCATGGCCAAGCCAGACAGCAGTGGGATGGGAAGTGCATGCTTCCCAGCTGGACGAGAACTGCAAATTCCCCAACAGCTGGAGAGAGCAGGGACTTATTAGGAACGTGTTAGAGTGTGTATGTGTGTGTGTGTTTTCATTATAAATGTATAGTTAGATAAAATATGTAATCTTGGGCTTCCTAGGTGGCGCAGTGGTTAAGAATCCGCCTGCCAATGCAGAGGACACGGGTTCGATCCCTGCTCCAGGAAGATCCCACATGCCATGGAGCAACTAACCCCCCAAAAAAAAAAAAAAAAAAAAAAAAAAATACTGTAAAAAAAAAAAATGTAATCTTATTTAGAATTTTTAATTTATGATTGCATAAAATGTATGTATAATTTATGTTACATACATTAAAATATATAATTTAATGTATAATCATATTAAAAAGTTAATAGTAAACAAATAATAAATTTTATATATCTATATCTATAAAAAATATGATTTCCCAAAAAAGGCTGAAAAAGAGAAATTAAAAACAACCCTCAAGTGACTAAGAATAGACCTTCTATTTAGGTACAGAATTTGCTTGATTCCTTTTCATTCTAATAGAAATTACTTTTAAGTGACTATTTTTGCTATGAATCCAGCTTGCAGAAGATCCTTCACGACCTGAGAAATAAGGCTAGTGCTAAGAATTGATGATGGAATAGTATGTCTCAGCATGTCTATAACTCTTGCTTTCAGGAAAAAAGTTCACATAAACACAGCCATGAAACTCCGTCTTAACTGAGTACAATTAGATGTCCTGAGAATATATACATCTTCCTATTTCTTTCTTCTATAGTTATGTATTAGCTGAGTACAAGGTATTTTTCTACACATCAGAAAAAAGGTTGCCTTAAGTTATGAGGAGATAAAATGGGTATTTGTCACTTGGTTTACTGATTTGAATATTCAGAGATTAATAGTCTTAAACTTATTCTAAATAACCTATATTTTAACTCTATTAGTAACTTAGAATATCATGGAAACAAAATGTTATGCACATTAGAAAACAGTTATACTTGGTATACATTTAAGACTTATTCAGGCCTTTTACACATTGCAGGAGACATATAATTCAAAGAATGCAAAAAGGGCCAAATTAATAGTTATTATCATCAGAAACTTAGCTGGCTAGAAGGAACTGGGATGCCATGACATGGGATCAAAATTAAAGCCTATTGTTACTACAAAACTTGATGTTCCCTCCTGAACCTGTGATTAGGGTTCTAAAGCCCTCCTGGGAGAAGGATGTTGGTGGTAGTGTATGGTCCTACCTGATATTAATGCTTGCATCGTTCACATCTATATACATGGGATGGATACTCTGGCATTGATTTTAACAAATCTGGCCTAGCCTATGGCCAAATAAATATAGCTTTGATGAACAGGGACTTCACTTGAGAAATTCCATCTGAAGACAAAGGAGTCGTTTGTCTGAAGAAGTTCGTTAATCATGAAGCTATCTCAGCCATGTAAACCACCCTAAGCCAGCAACCACGAGCCTGTTGAAATGTTAATACCTTGAATATGCTTTAATAGTGATAATTTCATCGACTGCAGACATCTTGTGGTGGTTGAGTCACCCACAATCTTTCAGAAGCAGAGTGCCCACCATGTCAGCCGGTTTAAATGAAAAAAACAAAACACTGTTCTCAAGCCCACTTTTCTAAACCACATAGAGATCCATGATGTCTTTTCTCCCCCCACTGGTCTTGAGTACTTTTAATGAACATTTAAGAAGAATGTTAAGAACGTTTAAGACCTACTTAAATTGGAGCCAGTTTATCCATCAAAATTCCAGGAGATTTGTAGGAACAACAGAAATACATATACCTTCAACTTTCCACAGTAAGCCCAGTTCCTTCTAGCCAGCTAAGTTTCTGATGATAATAACATTTAATTTGGCCCTAATTTGAATTTTGGTCACTTAGGAAAAATAGTATCCCTTTGGGCTAGCTATGGAAAAAGCATTTGCTATGCCGAGAATAACATAAACCAAAAAAATGTATTTAAATGCTTCTCTAGGAGAACACACTGTTCTGAGCACTCTAGAAAAACCAGTTTAAAAACCCAATGAGATTGTAACGTGAAAGGAGGCCTGCAAACCTGGGCGGTAAATTTCCTGAGCTCAGTATGACTCTTTTTTTTTTTTTTTTTTTAATTTATTTATTGGCTGCATTGGGTCTTCGTTGCTGCACACAGGCTTTCTCTAGTTGCAGCGAGCAGGGAGTCTACTCTTCATTGTGGTGCACAGGCTTCTCATTTCAGTAGCTTCTCTTGCTGCAGAGCATGGGCTCTAGGCACCCGGGCTTCAGTAGTTGCAGCACATGGCCTCAATAGTTGTGGCTCATGGGCTTAGTTGCTCTGCGGCATGTGGGATCTTCCTGGAGCAGGGAACGAACCCATGTCCCCTGCACTGGCAGACGGATTCTTAACCTGTAGGTCACCTAGGAAGTCCCTCGGTATGACTCTTTACTTGACAGAGGCTCTCTGAAGTCTTGTCCACCAGACTATACAAACACCACGTGGTATTTCCTTAAAGAAACAGCTTGTAAATCTCCTTTAACTCACATAAACTTCCAGCCTTCTCCACAATCAGACTGTTGACAAAGCCCTACTGAACTGTTTCCTCTTGGCTGCCTTGATGTTGTCAGCTCAATTGGCAGTATTCAAAAGTCAGGTTTTTAAAAAATCAGCACCACTCTCCAAAAAAAGTGAATTTCCCATTTTTACCAACAATACCATGATATGGGAAAATACTCACAATGTATTTTATTATATGCAAAAGTAGTCAACCAAAGATATTATCAGTACCACTTTGACAAATAACATATATTGAATTATATGTTATTAATGGGGTAAGAGTTGGCTCTTTTCTTTCATTGTGCCTTTCTGTATTTCTTTTAAGTTTTTAACATTGAGCACATGTAATTAGGAAATGTGATAATACTTTCTGAAACTAGTGTCACAGACCATGGTAGTTTCCACAATGACTTGTTCTCATACCTGTTGATGTGCAGCAACTCAGGAATCCAGTGAGACAGCCTCCCTCTGCTGTGTCTGTCTCTGGACCGAGGTCCTATCATGTTCTAAGCAGTAGGAAAGGCAACTGAGGCAAAGTGAGTGGCTTTCCCCTGAGTAGCATCACAGATGTGTAATGAAAGAGCATGCCGAGTGCCAAACCACCTTCTGGATTTATCGATTGAAAAGGTTTTTGTGCAGGTCAAGCTACCAATCGAAAAACTGAATATCTCCTTTTTCAACCAATTGATTTCGGCCCCAAACAACTGTTGACTTAAGATCCCAAAGCTCCTTGGTCTCCTTGGGCTTAAGGGAATGGGGTTCTTTTAAGGAGCTGGTCATTCCATGTGGGTGGTGGTAATAGGGCCAAGGAATGTGGTTGGAGGGGACCAAGAGTGTTGGCCCCACCTAAACCATATAGAAGAGGCTCTGTTATCTAAGAAAGGGGGGAAGGATGTTGCGCAGACAAAAACAGATTCTCACTCTAGAGTAAAACAGAAATAATTTTTACATATCATAATTACAAAAATTCTATTGAAATCCTATCATGGTCCCAAGCCAAACAGATTGAATTTTCTCCAGTAACAATGTGGTAACCATGATGAGATCCACAGGCCAGTCTGTCAAGGGCGTTCTCTGATTCCTCCCTACACTTAGGTTTGCGGCAAGAGACTTGCAGAAGGTTGATGCTTTGCCTTGCAGCCCTAGAGCTGCCACAGGGCCAGGTGGGTGTTGCAAATGGAGAATAAATAGAACTGTCAGAATGTGAGGTGAATGGCCCTCAAAGCTTTTACATAATTTTGTTTTGGCTCACAAAAGCTCAGTAAAAAAGAGATGTTCACACTCTCCTCAAATGTCATTTAAATCTCCTTAGGTAGATCTTGTGAAATGATGACACTGGCAATAATGATTCCTTGCTAACTGTCCAGTCAGTTTGGCCATTGCCTGGGTAATATGCCCTGGGGAAAACATTAGCAATTGGCTGACAGGTGTTCGTAGGGGCTGTGGGGAAACAAGTAGAAATTGTAAGTCTCTTTTTTTCTCCAGCTCAACTTGAGGGGCAAAGTCACATTTGATAGTGGTTAATTATGTTCCATTATTTTGTTTGCTTTGTCACTAGGTGGTAAACAAGAGTTTGTTTTGTCCTTAAACTGAATTATCAGGAGTAAGGGTGATGTGTTTGGGAGACATTTCAGAAATAGAGCAGCAAGTTGGATGTGGGGAATGACGGGGAGGAGCCATCCACCATGACTGGGATGTGGCTTCTTCTCACTTATTATTTACTAATTGCAGTTTTTGTTGTCTTTTGCCTGGGAGACTTAAAAGCAAAGTGCCTACCCATTTAAAAAATCAGCTTATTTGAGAGTTTGATTTAGTTGGGTTCTGGTTAAGATTTGATTCTTTATGTTTAAGTATGGATAGAGTTCATGATCCATGTTGCTCTTATGAAAAAACAAAACTGTTATCTAGAGAGCCTTTTAAATAAAATCTCCCAGGCTAAAAATTAATTAATTAATTAATTAATTAATAATAAATAAAATCTCCCAGGCTAGCCTGATCCCTGTTCCACTGCCCAAACAGAGTCTTAGTTCCAAAGAAAGTGTTTCTGTGAGGACCCCTGCCGCCCACCTCTCCCCCAGCTCCCCATCCTTCTTACTCCAGTGTCTGGTAGAGGGTACGCTCTTTTACAAGCTCCCTTCCTGCTCCTCTCTGAGCTTCCTGTGTGGCAGACAGAGCTCCTGCCTTCCAAGGCTCCCCGATTTGTTCTTCGTGGTCTGTCTCTCTGGGGCTCTCCTGCTTCCCACTACATTTCAATAACAGTAAAAGCAATAATAAAATAGAAAAAGGCGTACTGTTCATGTAGTTCACATAACAGAATGCTGTGCTCCTCTCTAAGACTTGTGGACTCATAACTGTTTAGAGCATATCTAGAAATTAGCCACTTTCTCATCACTAGCCACTGTAGTCTACTGAAGAAGAAAGCAAATCTGAAGCTTGAACATTTAGAAGGCAACAGTCTATCTCTGACTCAAGAGTAACTCACATTTTCTCCGTGTTACAGTCAGAACTTCCTACTTTCCCTGAAATACTTGTGCAGTTATCAACGTGGAAGCCTTCACATAAGGACTCTCAAATGAGCCCTAAATAAAACTTCAGAGACTTACAATAATTGCCCTTTGTAACCTTCCAAAGGGAAAACCCAAATTAGCCAATACAGTAAAATCCAGCCAATTCATTTTGAACTGCACTTGTGGCCTCACCCCTACTCATAGAAACGCTTTCCAAAGCTTTTGTTTCCAACTTGGTGCCCCAGATATTTCTGAGTGATGTGTACAAGGCAGAAATGAGACCTATTAGGTCTGTGCTGGTACTAAGTATGTGAGAAAACCCTCATGTCAGAGAAAAAACTCAAGATTTAGAAGCCATCAGTCTCTGGAATGACAGTGGATTAGGGGATGCCAAAAGAAGCAGGGACTCTAGGACAGGGGCCACCACAGCTCTGTTTCCCTGAATTTACTGACATATCTCAACCCGTATCCAACCAGATCAGCGGGACGGGGCTGTAGGCTTTTGCTTTTCCCTCTGGGGCCTGTGGATGACCTGGTCTTCAGTCTGTTTTCCTAACATAGACCAGATCGCTCTGTCACATTGAACATTATGCTGCAAAGGCATAGAGCTTTTGACGTAGATTGCAGCCTCTGGCCCACTGCTGATGCTAGCGTGAAACGTTTTTGTGCAGTGATCCCAAGGACACCCTGTACTCCCCAGCTTTGGCTACAGGGGAAAAACGAACGTCAGAGTAGATGGAAATGCAATGACCTGACCGGGCTCCCTCCCAACAACAGAGGAAGGGGCCTGGGTAGAGACCCGTCATAATCGACTGTTTAATTTTGTTTGAAGAAACTGGACTTTTGACAGATGAACTTCTTTCGCCTTGCCTTCATATTTGTCTAACAGAGTTGTGGTTGGGAAATGATCCAGTATTCACGAGGTCAAAAAGTAACCTTGTTCACATTCTGTAGACTCTCCCCATCTTCCTCCAAAATTCTCCAGGCAGGTGGTCCCGTGCATTCTTGGTGTGTCCACACCAAGACTGGTCACCCAAAGGACATATCAACCTCTTGGTGTTGGCCCTCAGAGATTCCAGCAGCCCCATCAAACCCATGTCCCAATTCCAGATAATCAGCTTTACTCTTCTGTGCTGCACTCCGCAGCTTGAAATCATTCGAATGTGCTTGAAGAATGAACATCTTATTACAAGGCATTTGGAATTAAAGCCATTAGCAAAATTAAAGCAATAATAAAACACCGGGTTTTTGTAATACCCTTTCTTCATGAGAAAATACATTTTCACAAGCTGCCCAGTTGTATTCGTTCTTTCATTATCCCCAGAGCAAAAGAATAAAGGAATGTAGAATAAATAGTCTTAGCTTTATCACTGAAAGTTTTTTAAAAAACTCATTAAAAAAAAATCATAAGGAAGTATTTCCTCCTTCTCCCTAGTTCCCTAGTGTATAAATAAGACATTCTTCCCTGCCTGAAACTCAGCCTTTGTGTTCTGCAAGTCTGTGGTTTTGCTATTATCCAAGTACTTATGGACCGACATTGAAGATGATCTTAGCAGACACGTAACAAGTATCTTTGTGATACCTGCTCATTTTACACCCATTTCTGGGTAGCCTACTTATGTGGACTTACCTGAGAACAATCTTGCTTTGTAATAAAATGCACAGCGCTCACCAGTTCCTCATTGATTGAGGAGGTAGAGGCCAGTGGGTGGCCGTCGGACTCACGCATTTCCCTTTCTTGTATTTTTCAGAAATCGAGGCGAAGGAAGCATGTGAGTGGCTCCGCGCTGCCGGGTTCCCGCAGTATGCTCAGTTGTATGAGGGTAGGTTGGGCTTTTCTTCTCTCTCTATAAAGGGAATAAATTTAAAATATGTCCTGTGGTGTGTTTTGACTTCCAAGTCTTTTCTCAACCTTTTTTTCCCCTTGCTTTTTCCTTCCCTCCACCGTTGCAATGCCCAGGGCTTATAGTGATGCCAATTTAGGAATGAGGCTTGCTTCCTGAGCCTGCTTTACCTCCTCTCCTCCCTGCCTCTCCCATCTTTACATTTTTTTTTCTTTTTCTTTTTTTTCCCTCTTTACTTTTTGCTTAGCTCTTTCTGCTTCTCATCTCTTTACCACAGATCCCAACTCTGCATTTTCCTTCCAGTGTTCTGCCATCAGCAGCTTTTCTGCACTTCCTTCCTTATCCTTTTCCTTGTTTTTTCATCACTGCTCTTAGTTTTCTTGAAAGTAAAGTAAATGAATTGTTGATAAAATTCCTAGAAATCACAAAGCTAATTTATCTTGAGACTTCTTGAGTTCTGTTTACATGAAAATGTTTAAGATGTAACATGGATCAGATGTTATTTCTTAGAGTTTTAATAAGGTGCTTTTTTATTGCCAGCATGATACTTCCTTCCATTGATGTTTTAACCGACAGTAAATAAACTTACTCACCTGGATCTTACTGATACCTAAAATTATAACCAAAGCATTTGCTTCCTGGGTAGTCATAAAGTATAGTGAGTTACTCAGGATCCCAGCACTAAGCAGAGGGCACACCCAGGACAATCTGAGGAGGATTTATTTCTAAAAGTGTTCATTACAAAGATGTGGGCAGGGCATAGGGAACCATGAGGACCAGTCCAGGAGGCCAGAGCTTGTAGCAGCAGAGCTGTCACTACCCTAGGCCCCAAGCCAAAAACGGAGGGAGAGGATGCCAGAACCCCGAAGGAGAGAGGATCTCAGCACAAGCCCTGGGACTGGAGAACACAGCTGGTGGTGGCAGCCTCCCCTGGAGAGAACCAGGAGAGTAAATGCCTTGAGCTCACACTCTTTCCCTCCGTCTCCAGCCAGGGCTTCCCACTGGCCAAACACAGAGGGAAGCAGAAGACGTAGATCCCCTCGAATGCCATCCACACAGCTGATCTGGGGCACAAAGCAGGTTACAGAAAAGTGGAGAGTGAATCCTTAGGGCTAAACAGAGCATATCTAGTGCACTAAACAGTATAAACTCCTGTTCTTGATGACCTAACTTTCACATAGGATGGAAAGAATCAACAAAATTAAAATTAACTTTTATTCACTGGTGAATCACATCTACTCACCTAGAAGCTCGGTTTTATATTTAAAAACAAAAAACAAAAAAAAACCCTACTTCTCTCACTTGAATTCTCTGAGGATAAAGGAGAGAGTATCTCTGAATGTGCTTTGAAGTCTAGAATCTCTGACAAAAACTTTCATAGAATCCATAGCCTTTTAGACAAGGAGGAGGGTCTTACAGTTTTGGTCTAAGCAACCCTTCTTCCCATCCCCACCACCAATTCACTGATTATGAGAGAGAGGCCAAAAAGGTTGAGCGATTTTTATAAGATTTTAAAATGGAAGAGTCAGAATTAAAATCCCAGTCTTGGGACGTCCCTGGTGGTCCAGGGAATTAAGAATTAAGAATTCACCTTCCAATACAGGCGACTTGGGTTCAATCCCTGGTAGGGGAACTAAGATCCCACACGCTGCAGGGCAACTAAGTTCGCTCGCTGCAACTACTGAGCCCACACGCTCCGGAGCCCGCACACCACAACTAGAGAGAATCCCACATGCGGCAACTAGGACCCAACGCAGCCATAGATAAATAAATAAATAAATAATCCCAGTCTCTTGCGCCTTCATGGAATAAATTTTCAACTATAATGTGCACTCAAAAATACTACGCAGTTCAAATGTGAAGAGTCTATAAATGACTAAGAAATAAAGATAGCTCATAAGTAAAATGGGCCTGTCAGATTGCGTTTATGCTGTATGCATTTAGTAGATGTAATAAGAATTAGAACAAATACTTCTATAGAGCTCCCTACATGCCAGGTACTGTTCAAAGCACTGTACATATATACCATTCATTTGGTATTCACAGCACCACAGGGGAGATATCATTAAGCATCATCATCCCCATTTCACAGATGAGGAAACAGAGGCCCAGAGGAGGTTAAATGACTTGCCCGCAGTCTACAGCTAGCGAGTAGCAGAGCCAGGACTTAAAGCCAGAGCAGCTGGGCTCCGGTGTCTTGTTCTTCATGACTACACGTAACTCCCTCTCTAGCAGAACGGGACAGCCAACATTCTAGCACCACCTGGTATCCACTCATGCCACTATTTTCACCAGAAGAGGAACTGTTTCTCTTTACAACTTACAATAAAAAATTTGGTATCCTTAGATTTATTATGATTGGCAAATGCCAAATACAAGATGAGAAAGAGGAAGAATGGCAGGATGGGACCGACATTGTCTGTTAGATGTGACCATGGCCCCTCCAGATTTTTACCTCCACAGATGAGGTACCTAAAATTAACACTGTGACCTGAGCATTGCCCATGACCTCCAAATCTGGCATGAATAGTCTGTCGGAAAAAAGTCACGATTGTGGAATTTCTCCCTTTTTTTTTGTTTGGATAGAATCAGTTGTTTGAATATTCTGCTGATACTCCAGAGTGGCTCAAGATTTTGCTACAAAATAAAATACTTGAGACCATTGAGCTTCATGTTTTTGGAAATTTCCTTTCTGAAGGGGAAAAAACAAATCTGCCAAACTAAGTATTTCATGAGCTGATCAGGATAGAAGTCAGCAACCTCCACCTCAGGTGGACGATGAGAGTGTAAAAGTTCTCCATACAGGCAAATGCAGGCACTTAGCATGGAATCCTATCCAAGGTCAAACACTTGTTTATTTTCGTATTTCACACTTTTTTGTATCCTTAAAAGCATTTGTTGGGATAAAAGTAAAACTCTCTGCTCTTTCAACATTACCAACACACATGTCAGTGGGGAGTAACTGCTGTTAAGATCAGCCATGAGTACAGAAACGTGGTGGCCTGCAGATATCAGTGCCCATTCAGCTAAAGCAAGGCACATAAACTCCTTTGTCTCTCTTTTTCTCTTTCAGACTCACAATTTCCCATCAACATTGTGGCTGTCAAGAACGATCATGATTTTCTTGAAAAAGAACTTGTAGAACCTCTTTACAGGTAAGTCATGTGAAGTATTTTTGCTTCTTTTGATTGCTCAGTGTCTAATAGTCATCACTGTATTGAGGGGCAAGTTCAACAACAATTCAGTAATTGAGCGCCTGCTATATGCCAGGCATGGGTCCGGGCTCTAAGTATACTGCAGTGAGCAAGATCAGTCCGTGATCTCATGGAGCTTAAATCCTAGTAGGAGGCTTCAGGCAATAGATTGGGGAAAAGAAAGAGAGAGTGAGTGAGAGAAAAAGACAGAGAGAAGGAGAGATTATCTCAGAGAGTGTTAAATGCTATTTTAAAAAAGTAAAACAAGCTAAGGCTATAGAGAGGGATGGGGTGTGGGTGGATTAGGGGGAGGAGGCCGCCTGGGGACCAGAGCATGAGTGGTCAGGGAAGGCCCTGTAGAACTCCATGAGTGCATCCAACTCAGCTGTATGTTTTGCAAAGAGAAATGATTAGATCAGCAAACTGGAATATGCAAGCTCAAGTAATTATATCTGCAACCTGAAATATTTAAACCTTCACTACGTGACAGATGCTATAAGGAGACAAAGATGTATATGTGAATAATTCCCTCCCCTCAAAGAATATAGAATCTGGTTGGAGAAATCTGTTGAAGAAACGAAGCATACATGAACAAATAAAACAATTATAATTTGTGTAATAAAAGATGCCAATGTAATCAGTATCTCTGGACAATTAAATGTACATAGGTCGTATGTGTCTGTAGGAATTTGAAGTTTCCTAACTAAAGCCCTGGAGTGAGGTCAGAGCTGGAGATAAATATTAGTTACAGGAGGCTACAGAGCTAGTTATGGGCTGAACTGACCTTAAGACGCAGTCCTCATAACTTGCAGTCCAACATTTTTTCTTGTACATTCTGCATTTGACATAGAAAAGATGGTGGTTTAAGAGGAAAGTAATGATGGGGAAGACTTTTGTCACGATAGAAGAGACCAATATATATTAGAATAGTGTGTAAATAATCTTAGGCTTGCTGATTCTTTAGACATATATATTTCTGTGTCCATAAGCTGGTCAATCTATGGTTCCTGTATGAAGAGAACATAGATTTGTGTTAAAAAATGATCCCTGAATGTTCAAGGAAAACAGTACTGTGGGTTTGCTTAAGTGGGTAGAAGAGAAAAGAACTCTTCAAATCACATATTGCAGGAATGGGCTGTTTGGACTCGAAAACATGCAGAAAATGCCATTTGTGAGTGTTTACAAGAGGAATGGATAGTTTCATGGTAATTCTTTAAAGGCAATGAGTTGGAAAAGCAGTGTTTTCTCTTGAGCATGTCTAACGCACGCACCAAGGCTTCATCCAACTCAGAACTATTCCACCAGCACCTCATCCTGAGTTCCCCCTCTTAATTTTAACCAAGGTCATTTTTCTACTAAGTTGGCATTTTAAGAAATAATTTTTATTGTTAATCATATTATAATACATTATCTTTTTCACGATTGAATTTTCTTGCATACTCATAAATCATTTGATTGTCTAATTATGTCTTTTATTGTTTTTTCCCCCAGTTTTCTTGCGATATAATTAACATACAGCACTATATACGTTTAGGGTGTACAGTATAATGATTAGGCTTACATAATCATGAAATGTTTACCACAGCTGGTTTAGGGAATAGTCATCATCTCTTATAGATACAACGTTAAAGAAATAGAAAAAAAATTTTTTTCCCTGTGTTGGGAAATCTTGGGATTTACTCTCTTAACAACTTTTAGGAATATGACATTCAGCAGTGTTAATTACCTTTATCATTTTGTACATTACATCTCTACTACTTATCTATCTTATACCTGGAATTTTGTACCTTTTGACCGCCTTCATCTAGTTCCCCCTCCCCTCACCTCAGGTAGCCACAAATCTGATCTTTTTTCTGTAGTTTGTTTGTTGGTTGGTTTTTGAAGTATAATTAACCTACAACTGTATGTTAGTTCCTGGTACACAACATAGTGATTCTATGTTTGTATACATTTCAAAATGATCACCATACTAAGTTTTTGTTGTCATCTATCACCGTACAAAGATATTGCATAATTATTGACTGTATTCCCCATACTGTACATTTTATACCTGTGACATTTATTTTGTTAATGAAGATTTGTACTCCTTAATCTCCCTCATCTATTTCTCTCCTCCCCCCCCCCCCACTCCTATCCCCTCCCATCTGGCAGCCACCTGTTTGTTTTCTGTATCAATGACTCTGTTTCTATTTAGATATATTTATTTATTTTCTCTTTTAGATTCTGAATATACTTGAAATTATCACAATTGAATTTTTAAATCTATATTTTCCTTAAGTCCTGTATATATAAAGTAAAATTCACTGTTTTCAATGTACAGTTCTTTGAGTTTTGACAAGTGCCTACAATCATGTAACCACCACCTCAACCGAGATATAGAACAGCTCCATCACCTAAAAAACTCCCTGGTTCATCTTTCTCATCAACCTCTACCCCTACTCCCAAGCCCTGGCAACCACTGATCGGCCTTTTCCAGAATGCTATTTAAGTGAAATTGAACAGTAGGTAGCCTTTTGAGTCTGCCTTCGTTTCACTAATGTACCTAAGATTCATCTGTGTTGTGTGTATCAATCAATATAATTGCTGAATAGTATTCCATTGTGTGGATATACTACAGTTTGTCTATCCATTCACCAGTTGAAGAACATTTGAGCTGTTGGCACTTTGGGTGGCAGCAGATTATATTCAAGTTTTTGTGAGAATATAAGTTTTTATTTCTTTTGAGTAAGTTCCTAGGAATGGGATGTGGGGTGCATATGATAAGTATATTTTAACTTTATAAGAAGCCACCTAATAAGGACTCAAAAGAACTAAAGAGCAAACAAACAGTAATGGACAACAAAATATCTGAAATTAAAAATACTCTAGAAGGTAGAAACAGCAGAATAACTGAGGCAGAAGAACAAATAAGTGAGTTGGAAGATAGAATGGGAGAAATAACTGCCACAGAGCAGGAAAGAGAAAAAAGAATAAAAAGAATGGAAGACAGTATTAGAGACTTTGGTGAAAACATTAAGTACACCAACATTCGAATCACAGGCATCCCAGAAGAAGAAGAAAAAAAGAAAGGGTCTGAGAAAATATTTCAAGAGGTTATGGTGGAAAACTACCCAACAAGGGAAAGGAAATAATCAAGTCCAAGAAGTGCAGAGAGTCCCATACAGAATAAACGCAAGGAGAAATACACCGAGGCACATATTAATCAAACTAAACACAAAGAAAAAATATTAAAAGCAGCAATAGAAAAGCAACAAATAACATATAAGGGAAAACCCATAAGGATAACAGCTGATCTTTCTGCAGAAACTCTGCAGGTCAGAAGGGGATGGCAGGATATATTGAAAGTCCTGAAAGAGAAAAACCTACAGCCAAGAATACTCTATCCAGCAAGAATCTCATTCAAATTTGACAAAGAAATCAACAGCTTTACAGACAAGCAAAAGTTAAGAGAATTCAGCACCACCAAACCAGCCTTACAACAATTGCTACTTTTCTAAGTAGGAAACACAAGAGAAGGAAAAGACCTACAAAAACAAACCCAAAACAATTAAGAAAATGGTAATAGGAACACACATGTCAATAATCACCTTAAATGTAAGTGGATTAAATGCTCCAACCAAAAGACACAGACTGGCTGAATGGATACCAAAACAAGACCCTTCTATATGCTACCTACAAGAAACCCACTTCAGACCAAGGGATACATATAGACTGAAAGCAAAGGGATGGAAAAAGATATTCCATGCAAATGGAAATCAAAAGAAAGCTGGAGTAGCAATACTCATATCAGACACATTAGACTTTAAAGTAAAGACTATTACAAGAGACAAGGAAGGACACTACATAATGATCAAGGGATCCATCCAAGAAGAAGATACAACAATTGTAAATATCTATGCACCCAACATAGGAGCACCTCAATACATAAGGCAAATGCTAACAGCCATAAAAGGGGAAATTGTCAGGAACACAATAATAGTAGGAAACTCTAACACCCCACTTACATCAATGGACAGATCATCCAAACAGAAATAAATAAGGACACACAAGCTTTAAATGACACATTAGACCATCTTGACTTAATTGATATTTATAGGACATTCCATCCAAAAACTACAGAATACACTTTCTTCCCAAGTGCACATGGAAAAGTTTCCAGGATAGATCACATCTTGGGTCACAAATCAAGCCTTGGTAAATTCAAGAAAATTGAAATCATATCAAGCATCTTCTCTGACCACAACGCCATGAGACTAGATACAATTACAGGAAAAAAACTGTAAAAAATACAAACACATGGAGACTAAACAATACGCTATTAAACAACCAAGAAATCACTAAAGAAATCAAAGAGGAAATCAAAAACTACCTAGAAACAAATGACAATGAAAACACAACAACCCAAAACCTATGGGACGCAGCAAAAGCAGTTCTAAGAGGGAAGTTTATAGCAATACAATCCTACCTTAAGAAACAAGAAAAATATCAAACAAACAACCTAACCTTACACCTAAAACAATTAGAGAAAGAAGAACAAAGAAACCCCAAAGTGAGCACAAGGAAAGAAATCATAAAGATCAAATCAGAAATAAATGAAAAAGAAATGAAGGAAACAATAGCAAAGATCAATGAAACTAAAAGCTGGTTCTTTGAGAAGATAAACAAAATTGATAAACCATTAGCCAGACTCAACAGGAAAAAAAGAGAGAAGATGCAAATTAACAGAATTAGAAATGAAAAAGGAGAAGTAACAATGGATATCACAGAAATACAAAAGATCGTGAGAGACTACTACTAGCAAGTATATGCCAATAAATTGCATAACCTGGAAGAAATGGATAAATTCTTAGAAAAATACAATCTTCCAAGACTGAACCAGGAAGAAATAGGAACTGTGAACAGACCAATCACAAGCACTGAAATTGAGACTGTGATTAAAAATCTCCCAGCAAACAAAAGCACAGGGCCAGATGGATTCACAGGCTAATTCTATCAAACATTTAGAGAACAGCTAACACCTATCCTTCCCAAACTCTTCCAAATTATGCCAGAAGGAGGAACACTCCCAAACTCATTCTATGAGGCCACCATCACCCTGATACCAAAATCAGGCAAAGATGTTACAAAAAAAGAAAATTACAGGCCAATATCACTGATGAATATAGATGCAAAAATCCTCAACAAAATACTAGCTAACAGACTCCAACAGCACATTAAAAAACTCATACACCATGATCAAGTGGGGTTTATCCCTGGGATGCAAGGATTTTTCAATATACGCAAATCAATCAATGTGATACATCATATCAACAAATTGAAGGATAAAAACCATATGATCATCTCAATAGATGTGGAAAAAACTTTTGACAAAATTCAATATCCATTTATGATAAAAACTCTCCAAAAAATGGGCATAGGAGGAAATTACCTCAACATAATAAAAGCCATATATGACAAACCAACAGCCAACATTGTTCTAAATGGTGAAAAACCAAATGCATTCCCTCTAAGGACAGGAACAACACAAGGGTGTCCACTCTCACCATTATTATTCAACATAGTTTTGGAAGTTTTAGCCACAGCAATCAGAGAAGAAGATGAAATAAAAGGAATCCAAATTGGAAAAGAAGTAAAATTGTCACTCTTTGCAGATGACATGATATTATACATAGAAAACCCGAAAGACTCTACCAGAAAACAGCTAGCACTAATCGATGAATTAAGTAAAGTAGCAGGATACAAAATTAATGCACAGAAAACTCTTGCATTCCGATACACTAAGACAGAAAAGCAAAAGGAGAAATTAAGGAAACTCTCCCATTTACCATTGCAACAAAAAGAATAAAATACCTAGGAATAAACCTGCCTAAGGAGGCAAAAGACATGTATGCAGAAAACTATAAGACACTGATGAAAGAAATCAAAGATGATACAAACAGATGGAGGGACATACCATGTTCTTGGATTGGAAGAATCAACATTGTGAAAATGACTGTACTACCCAAAACAATTTACAGATTCAATGCAACCCCTATCAAATTACCAATGGCATTTTTCACAGAACTAGAACAAGAAATCTTATGATTTGTATGGAAACGCAAAAGACCCTGAATAGCCAAAGCAATCTTGAGAAGGAGCGATGGAGTTGGTGGAATTAGGCTTCCTGACTTCAAACTATACTACAAGGTCGCAGGGATCAAGACAGTATGGTACTGGCACAAAAATAGAAAGGAAGATCAATGGAACAGAATAGAGAACCCAGAGGTAAACCAGTGCACACAGGGGCACCTTATCTTTGACAAAGGAGGCAAGAATATACAGTGGAAAAAAGACAACCTCTTCAATAAGTGGTGCTGGGAAAATTGGACAGCAACATCTCAAAGAATGAAATTAGAACACTTCCTAACACCATACACAAAAATAAACTCAAAATGAATTAAAGACCTAAATGTAAGGCCAGACACTATAAAACTCCTAGAGGAAAACATAGGCAGAACACTCTATGACATACATCAAAGCAGGATCCTTTTTGACCCACCTCCTAGAATCATGGAAATCAAATCAAGAATAAACAAATGGGACCTCATGAAACTTAAAAGCTTTGCACAGCAAAAGAAACCATAAACAAGATAAGAAGGCATCCCTCAGAATGGGAGAAAATACTTGCCAATGAAGCAATGGACAAAGGATTAATCTCCAAAATATACAAGCAGCTCATGCAGGTTAATACTAGAAAAGCAAATAACCCAATCCACAAATGGGCAGAAGACCTAAATAGACATTTCTCCAAAGAAGACATACAGATGGCCAACAAACACATGAAAAGATGGTCAACATCACTAATCATTAGAGAAATTCAAGTCAAAGCCACAATGAGGTATCACCTCACACTGGTCAGAATGGCCATCATCAAAAAATCTAGAAACAATAAATGTTGGAGAGGGTGTGGAGAAAAGGGAACCCTCCTGCACTGTTGGTGGGAATGTAAGTTGATACAGCCACTATGGAAGAGAGTTTGGAGGTTCCTTAAAAAACTACAAATAGAACTACCATATGATCCAGTAATCCCACTACTGGATAGATACCCAGAGAACACCATAATCCAAAAAGAAATATGTACCGTAGTGTTTATTGCAGCACTATTTACAATAGCCAAGACGTGGAAGCAACCTAAATGCCCATCAATAAATGTATGGATAAAGAAGATGTGGCATATATATACAATGGAATATTCCTCAGCTATAAAAAGGAATGAAATGGAGCTATATGTCATGAGGTGGATAGACCTAGAGTCTGTCACACAGAGTGAAGTAAGCCAGAAAGAGAAAAACAAATTGTGTATGCTAACTCATATATATGGAATCTAAAAAAAAAAAAAAAAAAAATGGTATTGGTAAACCCAGTGACAGAACAAGAATAAGGATGTAGATGCAGAAAATGGCCTGGAGGACACGGGGTTGGGGGATGGGGGGTGAAGGGGAAGCTAGGCCGAAGTGAGAGAGTAGCATAGACATATATATACTACCAACTGTAAAATAGATAGCTAGTGGGAAGTTGCTGTATAACAAAGGGAAATCAACTCCATGATGGGTGATGCCTTTGAGGGCTGGGATGGGAAGGGTGGGGGGGAGTCGCGGGAGGGAGGGGATTTGGGAATATATGTATAAATACAGCTGATTCACTTTGGTGTACCTCATAAGCTGGTACAAGTGTGTAAAGCAATTATATTCCAATAAAGAGCTTAAAAAAAAAAAACAAACCACCAAACATTTCCAAAGTGACCATACTATTGTGCATCACTGCCAATGATGTATGAGTTCCACATCTTTGTTGGTACTTGGTATTGTCAGTTTCTGTTTTGTTTTTAATCATTCTAATAGACGTTCAGTGTTTCCTCGTGATTTAAATTTGCATGTCCTTAATGAGTAATGATGTTGAATGCCTTTTCATGTGCTTATTTGTCATTTGTGTATCTTTTTTTTCAATAAATTTATTTATGTATTTACTGACTGTGATCAGTCTTCATTGCTGCCCACAGGCGTTCTGTAGTTGCAGTGAGCAGGGGCCACTCTTCGTTGTCGTGCGCTGGCTTCTCATTGTGGTGGCTTCTCTTGTTGTAGAGCATGGGCTCTAGGTACACGGGCTCCAGTAGTTTCAGCACATGGGCTCAGTAGTTGTGGCTCTTGGGCTCTAGAGCGCACGATCAGTAGTTGTGGTGCACGGGCTTAGTGGCTCCTCGGCATGTGGGATCTTCCTGGCCCAGGGCTCAGACTCATGTCCCCTGCATTGGCAGGCAGATTCTTAACCACTGTGCCACTGGCAGCCCTTTGTATCTTCTTTAGTAAAGTGTCTGTTGTAGTCTTTTGCCCATTTTTATAATTTAGTTGTTTGTTTTCTTCTTGAGTTTTGATATTTTCAGCCAGTCCGTGTCTTGTGTTTTCAATCTCTTACCAATGTATTTCACAGAAGTTTTTAATTCTATTGGAGTCCAATTTATCAATTATTTTCATGTTTTTAATGTCACATCTAAGAAATTTTGCCTAACATATGGTCACAACCATTTTCTCCTTTGTTTTTCTTCTAGAAATTTCAGTTTTATGTTTTATGTGTAAGATGATGATCCATTTCAAGTTAATTTTTTTTAAGGTAGGAAATATGGACCAGGGTTTATTTTTTTTCTTATCAGTATCCTATTGGGTGACCACCATGTTGAAAAGATTATATTTGCTTCATAACTGAATCCTCCAACTTTGTTCTCCTTTGCCAAGATTGCTGTGACTATTCTAGTTCCTCTGCCTTTCCATACAAATTTAGAAACAGCTTATTGATATCTATTTTTAAAATCCTACTGGAGTATCGATTTGGATTGTGTTGACTCTATAGATGACTTTAGGAAGAATTGATATCTTAACAGTAACAAGTCTTCTGATTCATAAACACAGCACATGTCTCTATTTATTTAGGTTTCTTTTGATTTTTTTTTCCAGCCCTGACTTGTAGTTCTCAGCATACTTGAAAGTATTTAAGAATTTCATGTTTTGAGGCGCTGTGCTAAATAGTACTATTTTTTATTGTTTCAATCTCCAGATGTTCATTGCTAGTATTTTTTTTATATTGTTCATTTGCATCCTGCAATTGTTCTAAACTTACTCATTAGTTCTAATAGCTTACATATAGAGTCTTAAAATTTTATTTTAAAATATAAATCAAGGATTACATTGTAAACAAAGAATAAAAATTTCATTAATTTTTTTAAAATTGTTTTATTATTGCTATCTTTTTATTTATTTATTTATTTATTTATTGACTGCCTTGGGTCTTTGTTGCTGCACGCAGGCTTTCTCTATTTGCGGAGAGTGGGGGCTACTCTTTGTTGCAGTGCACAGGCTTCTCAGTGCAGTGGCTTCTCTTGTTGCAGAGCACGGACACTAGGCACGCAGGCTTCAGAAGTTGTGGCATGTGAGCTCAATAGTTGTGGCTTGTGGGCTCCAGAGCGCAGGCTCAGTAGTTGCAGCACTTAGGCTTAGTAGCTCTGCGGCATGTGGGATCTTCCTGGACCAGGGCTCGAACCTGTATCCACTGCATTGGCAGGTGCATTCTTAACCACTGCACCACCAGGGAAGCCCTCATCACATATTTTTAAATCAGGATTATAGGAGCAAACACTGCTTCTGATTGTACAGTTCTATTCATTGGATGACATATGTGGCTGAGTGGGCCAAGATTTGAGTCTCAAACATGTGGGTGGTAAATGCTTATCGACTCACTGCTGAATGTGATCTAAGGTACCTTAACTAAGTCCTGGACTTTTCCATCAAAGTCTACTTTAAAAAAAAAAGAAAGAAAAAGAAGCTTTCAGACATGTTATAGATTAGCCAGTACAGCAGTACAGAAATCATTTTGAGATACAAAGTTCTGAATAATGATAGTCGTGTCAGCCAGAAAAATCAGGAAGTCTTCTCTTGTAGAGCCCATGACCCATCTCTGATTCAGCCTATAGCAGGATCCATACAGATGTACCCTAAAGGTACTACTGCATAAACACTTGGGAATGCAGCAATGCCAGGCACCACAGTGCTCTTGATGTGGGCCCAGCTTGTATAAAATTGGTTACAGTGGCAGGAGCTTGTTATAATTGGAATAATTCTTAGGACAGCTATGTCTCCAAAAATATTATGAAATAAGAAAAGCATTTGGCTGGAGGTGTATGAGCTGAGATTCTCAGGGCGTAGGAGTGGTGGGTAGGACAGAGGCGAGAGGAGTAGTCACAGCGGGGCAGACCAAAGGGAACGGGCAGAGCAGGTCAGCAGAGATGGAGGTAGCTGGGCTAGAGGGAACACACACGGAATTTCTTTGCCTTCCTTATGAGTTCCTTCAAGACACAGATTTCCCGAAAGCAGGCAGAAGGAAGACTTGCCAGCCTGAGGGGAGTGACAGCACTTTTAAAACTTTGAGATTGATGAGCGGTTAATTAGACACTCACCAACTCATAGGCTATGTTATGATTGATGTCTGGAGAGCAGTAAGGGGTTGTGATCGTATTCCTTTTCTTCCTCGTGCACTGCAGACAGTGATAGAGCTGGTCTCATGTTTTATTTTTAAAGCTTTGTGGGCTCTACACTTCTCATGCATATTTGAAATGCTGAGCTAATGCAGAATCCTAATGGGAACCATAGCCAGAGGGCAGGTAGCTTCTGCCAGGTAGACAAATGAAGACAAGAGAGCTGAAGGTCTCCTGTAAATGTTACCCACAAGAATTTTACTCACCTTTGGTTTTCTGAAAGTTTCCCTCCTGTGTGGACAGACAATTAATGTCTTGGGTCCCAATTTACACTTGAAGAGTCGTTGAGCAGTGTTAATTGGCTTGAAAAAATAGATTGTACTAAGGATGTCTCTGTTCAGGTCTTGGAAACCAGACAGGTTTGCTGTCTTTAGTGAAGGTGTGAACCTCCAGGATGGTGACCACGCCTCATCATTGCTTCTGCAGCTCTGCCAGCACCAGTGCACAGTAGGCATCTGTAAATATTTGTTACTGCAAGTCAGGATACCGCAGTCTCTGTTATTTTAGCAACCACAATTATAATTTTGTTTTGATATTTTTTTATTGACTTTGTAATTGAAAAATCATTTCCCCTGTGAGTAATGAAAAGCTAATTGCAAATCTAAGTACCCGGATGAGCTCATTGAAACTGTAACTATATCAAAGTGTAGGCATAGCCAAGGTATCACCATACCTTGCAAGGTTTGTCACCTTTAAGGCAAACTGCAGCACATCAAAGCTCCTGAATGAGATTTTTCAGAAGTAGCACGTTCCCTTAGCATTTTGTTTTGGGATATTTGTCCAGACTGCTAATATAAGGACCTTGATGCCCAGGATGGTCTCTGAATTTCTAATTTAATGTTAGATCTGCCTAACTTATGTTATTAACAAATACTAATTACAACATGTATAAAACAAGGGCATCTGCCTTGTTCGGTACTGTTTCGTGGAGGTACGGAATTGATTAGAGTATAGTGCATCTGTTATTGCCCTTTGTATTTAAAAGGATAACCAATAAGAATGATTATAATGTGGGATGAGGGAGAGGGTGAGAGAGAGTGCTGACGAAAATGGTTTTTACAGTTTACCTCTTCACACGAAGACGCTGTCTGATCTGAGTATGTTAAATAACATTAATAATTTTAAATAATGGTAGTCATGAAAATGGATAATATACTTTTAAATTTTCCCTTTAAAAATATTACAGAAACTGTACAATATTATTTATTGTGTTATGTCATGTAATAATTTGTGACAGTTACCTAGACCAACACAGTAGACAAATCCTTAGGAGAAGGATATAGGTGGTTACACTGATCATCATGGTTATTTTGAAATTCTGAACCTATACGTTAAATACAAACCCCAATAAGCCATGATTTCATTTCTTTAAAGCGCAGAGTGCTCACCAAGCACACCTCTAAGCATTTTACAAATATCTACTCAATTCTCAGAACAACCCTGTAAGACAGGCTCTAACATCACTCCCATTTTATAGATGAAGAAGCAGAGGCACAGAGGTGTGAAATAACTTGCCCACTTACAGCTAGTAAATGGCAGCTGCTAGGATTCAAAGCCACACAGTCGCTTCTGGAGTTTCCAAAGAAAGCTCAGGTCTTTTTGTGACACACAATTTGGAGTGTTTTTTATGTCTTCCTCTAAAGGTAATTCTTCCAAAGATGTCTGTGTTGCCTTGTGATTTTCAGAATTTAACTTGTTAACTCCCAAGGTTAGAAATTCTGATTGCATTTGTGCCTTCATGGACCTCAACCTTAAAAAAATGGTAACATTAAAGTAAGAGTTTAAAGCACACTTCGTTCTTTTGTGAAGCGTTTAGATCTGATTTACCGTTGGAGAGTAGCAGTGCTTTTTTATCTGTTCCTTCAATTCACTTCATCAAGGCTGTCTCTTGAGGGCCTTACTTTACTATGGAGACAAATAAGACAGAATCCTCGCCCTGAGATCTCAGGCTCATGCTGTGGTTCTCAACCCGAGGTGGGGCAGCATTTTGCCCTGTCCTGAGGTCTGGGAACGTTTTTGCTTGTTACAACTGCAGTGATGCTACTGGCATCTAATGGGTGGAGGCCAGAGATGCTGCTGACCTCCCACAATGCACAAGGTAGTCCTGCCCCTGCAAGGAGTTATCTGACCCCAAATGCCCATAGTGCCTAGGTTGAGAAATGAGTAAATTATGATTTGCTTGGACAAATGGTGTGATTGCTATGAGTACAGATGCAGGATAGCTAAAGGGGAAAGGGTTTCAGGGACAGCTTCCTGGAAAAATGACCCTAAAAGGCCAGTAGGAATTACCCAGACAAGAACACATGAAATTTTCATATGGTTATTTTGAACTTTCACTTTTGTTTTTTTAACTAATATAACGTGCAGGAAAGGCATCTTCATCCCCACCCCCACCTTCTACCATGAACCTCACCCCAAAATAGCCTGAATAGAATGCAGGCGGCCAAGGGGTACAGACAAGCACAGATGTGGTAGGGTCAAAGATAGGGGATTTCTCATATGTATATATACACATTTATGTGTATATATATATGTAGATTTGTATGAAACACATTGATCTTTTTTTAATTTTATTTATTTTTTATTGGTTGCGTTGGGTCTTCGTTGCTGCGCATGGGCTTTCTCTAGTTGCAGAGAGAGGGGGCTACTCTTTGTTGCTGTGCGCGGACTTCACAGTGCGGTGGCTTCTCTTGTTGTGGAGCGCGGGCTCTAGGCACACGGGCTTCAGTAGTTGTGGCACATGGGCTCAGTAGTTGTGGCTCACGGGGCCCTAGAGCGCATGCTTAGTAGTTGCAGCACTTGGGCTTAGTAGCTCTGCAGCATATGAGATCTTCCCGGACCAGGGCTCAAACCCGTGTCCCCTGCATTGACAGGTGGATTCTTAACCACTGTGCCCCCAAAATGTTGATCATTATATATATTTTTAAATTTATGTATGTATTTATTTATTTATTTATTTATTTTATTGGCTGTGTTGGGTCTTTTTTTGCTGTGCGTGGGCTTTCTTTAGTTGCGGTGAGTGGGGGCTACTCTTCGTTGTGGTGCGCGGGCTCCTCGTTGCCATGGCTTCTCTTGTTGTGGAACACGGGCTCTAGGCGTGTGGGCTTCAGTAGTTGCAGTGCATGGACTCAATAGTTGTGGCTCATGGGCTCTAAAGCGCAGGCTCAATATTTGTGGCGCACGGGCTTAGTTGCTCCGCGGCATGTGGAATCTTCCTGGAGCACGGATCGAACCCGTGTCCCCTGCATTGGCAGGCGGATTCTTAACCACTGAGGCACCTAGGAAGCCTGATCTTTATATTTTTTAATGGCCTCATATGTAACCTTTTCCAACCAGCTACTCAAAATGACTTCGGGAAGAATACACAAGAAACTACAAAATAGGACAGCAGGGCAAAAGGAGTTTTTATTATTAATGTTATTCATTTCTCTCTATATGTATTTTTAGGTATTTGTATTGCATTATTAAAAACATTAGCAATGTTTTTTAAAAATGCCTTGCCTTGCCACATAAATAATAGATGACCATGGCTACCATTTTGTGAGTGTTTACTGTGTGCTGACTAGTATGCTAGGCACTTGGCATTGATCTCATTTAATTCCCACAAGAACCTATGAATAACAGGTGCTATTATTATTGCTGTTGTTGTTCAGAGTTCAGGGGGACCAGACTCCTCCTGGTTTGAGCAGCTGGGTGGTAGTGATGCCCTTCCTTGAGTCAGGAAACAGCTGAGGAGTGAGGAGAGGGCATTACGGCCAGAGTCGGAGCAGGGAAGAGGTGATTAGCTGAGACACCTGGGGGGCCGGTGCCAGTGGAGGTATCCAGTGTGCAGTCGTGTGCGAGGAGCTGGACAGGAGCCTCAGCTGGAGACAGAGACGTGAAGTCACCCGCATTCGAAGGTATGAGGTCCCGAGAGTGAGACAGTAAAGAGAAGACCAAGGCTGACTGAGGGGACCCTACGTCTATGGAACAGGCTGGGGGAGGAGCCAAGAGAAGCTCCTTAGCGCCAGAAAGTGAGTGCTTTGTACCATCCAATTCCCCCCACCCTCCCACCCCCACCCCACCCCCTGCCCTCCCTGGGCTGTTTTGCTTTCTTTCAGTTTTCTCAGAAATCTCTGGTATGACCCTTGCTTCAACGTGGACCAGTTCTCACTAGAGAAATTTTATCTGGATTAGATGCAATTGTTGTGAACCGTTAAAAAGCTAAGGACACCCCATCTGACTCCTCTGACACAGGAACACATGAATTTAAACTTTGTCTGAAATCCACACGCTAAAGAAGCCCAAGAAAACCTGAACTTTTGTTTTCAGCTCTTTACTTTTGGGCCACCGTGGCCAGTGTCCTTTATTGGTTTGCTGAGGGAGCTTACACTCGTCCCCAAAACCCTCATCATCAGAGTCTATTGCTGATTTAAAATTATTTTCTGGGCATATAATGTACAGCATAGCGACTACCGTTAACAATACTGTGTTGCATATTTGAAAGTTGATAAGAGTCGATCTTAAAAGTTCTCATCACAAGAAAGAAAATTAATTTGTGTGACGATGGATTTACCTAAACTAATTATAGTGATCATTTTGCAATACATACAAATATCAAATCGTTATGTTGTACACCTTAAACTTATATGACGTTCTACGTCAATTATATCTCAATTAAAAATATATACTGTACAAGTCACACAGGGCCACACGGACGTCCTCTCCCTCTCCAACAACATCAGGTACTGCGTCATTTTCTTTGCATCGCAAGGTCAGTCCGTGCTTAACCTTTGCTCTCCCATGCCTCTGCCGATATCCAGGGGCAGTCTGTGGGGTTATGGGCTGGAAGAGGGGCCAGCATTGCTGCTGCCACAGGACCCCTCGGTAGAAGAACAGCCAACGTGCAAAGCTCAGCAAGGGGGAGGCATGGCCTTCACCGGCTCGGCTGTGGCATGGTGACAGCCACTCGTGGACGTCTCCTTACACTCCTCCGCCACCCCTTCCAGACACCATAGGGCAACCCTGCCGGATGGCCTGTGACATTTGAAAGGCCCCACCCTGGCTGAGTACACAGCAGACGAGTCCGTGTGACAGAGCTCTCCACCCTGCTCTGCAGAATGTTCCGTCCGCTCCCGGACAGACGGAGCACCTCGCCCAGGCCCCACAGAGGAGGCGCCGCAGCTCCCGCAGGCGCTTGCCTGTCTCAGATCCCTGGAACAGGTGACCGGTGTCTGACCGTCTTGGAGGGCCGCACCCAGAACACTCCTAAGCAGACAAGGCTGGAGCCTTTTAGCCCCGGACCCTGCGTGGAGGGTGAGACGTTCAGGCTGCAGCTTTCATCGGAATCAGAGGAAGCCGTGTGGTTCTTGTTATTCCTCTCGAACTTTTGGCAGGAGTATTACAAACATATCACCGGAAACTGACCCTTACGTCAGACTCGTGACCAGTCTAAAGTCTGGCGGTTTACCTGTGACGTATAAATCTCAGATATGAAGAAGGAAAGGGCTCTGTTGCCTTCGTACGTCAAGGGCAGAGGGCCGCCCTGTGTCTCCCCAGGCTCCGTCACAGCGGCAGAGGGGGATGCCGCTCAGACGGGGCCCAGGCCACCCTCCCCGTCTCCCTCTGGTGCTCGCGAGTCCCCAGCCCTCCCAGCAAGCACTTTCCCTCATTGTCCTGCCGGCCCCTGGGCTCTGCCGTCCTCGGCTTCCCCTCCACCCTCGGGCCACCGCTCACTTCACGCCGGCCCCCGCCTCATTCAGTCGAGGAGAGGCACTCCCTCACAGTTCCAGGGTGCTCACGGGTCGGGGCTGTATCTTGTTCGGGGGTACCTGATGGGTGCCTGGTGCTCTGTAGCCCTGTGCCGGGCAGGAATTCAAAAACTGTTTGTTAAGTGGAACTGGAACCTGGAAGAAAATAACCCGTCAGTTCACGAATTATTTTACTGCTTCTATATATGGGAGAATATTGTGTGGCGATAAATTATTCATTTTCTCCTCAAAATACCCTACATCTCCCTCTTCCTGAGCTCCACGTTTTCGCGGGGATCACTCAAGCCTCAGCCCTCTACTCAGGTTTTTCCGAAACTCCCCTCAATCACTGCTAAACCCAAAAGGCATATTTTAGGTTTTGTATCACTTACTCTTTCTTTCATATTTGATACAGCTAACCAGCTGCTCCCTCCCCTCTGTAATACTGCTCATTCTGTGGCTTCCATCTCTGACTACGACACTTCCTCCAGTCCAGCTCCTCCTCCTCCACCCAGGCCTTTCCAGGGTTCTGAATTCTCCCTGAATGATTGGTTTAATTACTACGTATCCTCTGTGTATATCATCTACATGCTGATCATTCCAAGTGGGTCTGGACATCACAAGGTGCCCCCAAATTTAACCCATCCCGACATGAGCTCGTCATCTTCTCCATAACCCAGCTCCCGGTACATTCCTATTTCACTGTTTTCTATGTTTAATGGCACATTGACAGAGCCTGAAATCCAAGGTCATCCTCTGTTTTTCCTCGGCCCCCAAGCTTCTACAACAATGGCCCAGCCTTCGTCTACGGTCGCTTCCGTCTACTCCTCTTTGCCATCTCTCACCTCAACTATTATAAGCATCTTCTACCCATTCTTCTTCAGTTCATTCTCCATTCTGCCCTCAGTTATGTTTCCAACATGCCGTGGAATTACATTACTCTCCTAATATCCTTCAATAACCGCCCCCTCCCCGCCACCCATTGCCGCAGATTGTTCCTAACATCTTTGTTTTGGTCCTTCATCATCTGGCCCCTGCCCATCTCACCAGTGATTCCCACTCACATCCTTGCAGTTTCCAGACTAAAGCATGCCATTTAACGACTGTTGGCTTTGCCTGTAGTTCTTTTAATCTAGACAGCACATTTCTCTTAGTCCTTCACAGCCTTGCTGAAATATCACCTCCTCTGGGAGGTTTTGTCCTTATGCGTTCACAGAGTGAATTGCTTCTTCTCTCATTCATCACAGTCACATCTGCCCACGAGGTCCCCAAGGGCAGGGACCACATCTTGTTCATGTATTATACATTCCCAGCCCCTCAACTTGTTCCTGTACGTGGCGCCCACTGTCTGATGAACGTATCTCGGCTTCTTCTCTTCTTTCTGACTTTCCCACCAGAACCTCAACTCTCACTTTTAAAATGAGACTTCTGTTTCTCCTTTACTCATGTATTAACCTTCTACAGCCTCCTGAAGACAACAGTAGAAATTAACATGTGCTAGTAGCAGTGGACATTGTGGACATTCCTTCTGAAAGGGTCAAACTGCTTGGCTTACCTTAACATGTAAATCCAGTTTGCCCAAAGCACAAACTGGACAGCTTCATCACGTGTCATGGGTTTGCTCTTTCCATGAAAAAGATGGACAGGGGAAGGAAACTACCATTTATCAAGTAGCCTGTGCTAGGTCCCTGACATAGGCTGTCATTTCCCAGGCCCTCCCAGATTCTCTTTGAGTAGGCAGGAGCAGAGAAATCTCTGGACAGGGAGAAGTCCAGCTCTCTAGCTGGATGCATGGTTCGCTTGGACAAGTGTTTCTCTCAGAGGCTTAGTATCCTCATTTGAAAATAAAAGGGTCAGGCCAAATGGTCCCCAGAGCCTGCCAAGTTCTAATGTTTCCTTAGCAAACATTTACTGAGTGGATTCTCTCTGAGCCAGAGCCTGTGCTGGGCTTTAGAGATGCAAATAAGGTGAGCTCTCAGCCTGCCATCTTCAGTGGGGGAGAATAATTCTGTTATTCTGACTATACAGGGTCTATTTAAAGGTGACTGTTTAAAGTCAATCACTGGACCTATGTAGACAAAGTAAGTTCAGTTAAAAAAGAAAAACCTACAGAGACTATTGTGTATAAAATTACCTGCTAGGCCTGATGCGGATTAGAAGAATAAATTATGGTTTCTCCTCAAAAGAGGCTCTAATCCAGTGGAAAGACACACCGTTCCTGCAGCAAAGAAAATACATTTTATAATCAAAATTGTTTTTCATGCAGGAATAGCTTTCCAGGACACCAGTGTAAGACCAACTCAGATTATCTGAAGGGTTTTGTATTACTTTGTATGAAATGTCATTAAGTTAGAGGGAAACAAATACCAATGCTAAATATTTGTCCTAAATGCACACTGGCTGCAATCACAGCAGAACTTCACAGTGGCTTTGATAAAGTGCTATGCATCCTTCTGTTAGATGACATGTTCTTCTACCTGACGCAGCCAGTCCTTAAAGAGGTATTGCCATCTCTCCTTGGTGTGTGTTTTACCCATTTTGTATTCTTAGAGAGTCTAGCCACTGTTGACTTTACCTTATGCAAGGTAAATACAGACTGATGCTAAACCATGCTGGGAATGTCTATCTAGTTTCAGACCACCATAGAGAGTGTTTTCTCTCTTCGTCTTTTTTTCCCATCTTAAAAAAATCAGCTGTTTCTTTTTTTTTTCCAGCTTTATTGAGGTATAATTTGACAAATAAAATTATAAGCTATTTAAAGTATACAACATGGGCTTCCTAGGTGGCGCAGTGGTTAAGAATCCGCCTGACAATGCAGAGGTCACGGGTTTGATCCCAGCTCCAGGAAGATCCCACATGCCACGGAGCAACTAAGCCCGTGTGCCAAAAAAATAAAAAATAAAAATAATAAAAATAAAGTATACAACATGACGATTTGAAAAATGCACACATTGTGAAAGGAAGAGTTGAATGGTTATGTGTATGAGACTTGAGATTGTATCCAGAATTTCTAAGATGTCTTTAATGATGATAATTTTGTAGATTGGATTGAACTAATAAGCAAGCAGATTCAGAACACACGAAAGGTAGATCACTTTGTATCAGTAATTTCAAAGTCCAAGAAATAAAATGATTTTTAAATGAATAAGACAAAGACTCCAGTTTTAAATAATAGACTTTATTTTTAGAGCAGTTTTAGGTTCACAGCAAAATTAAGCACAAAGTATGGAGAGTTCTCGTACACCACCCGTACACACACGTGCACAGGTGTTAACATCTCCACCAGAGTAGCACATCACAGCAGGTGAACCTACATGGACACATCTTCGTCACCCAAAGTCTGTAGTTTGTATTAGGCTTCTCTCTTGGTCTGTACATTCTATGGGTTTTCACAAATGTATAATGTCATGTATCCACCATTATATTATCATATGAATATTTTACTGCCCTAAAGATCCTCTATGCTTTGTCTATTCATCCCTCCCTCTCTCCCTCCTAATACATAGCAACCACTCCTCTTTTTACTGTCCATATGGTTTTGTGTCTTCCAGAAGGTCGTATAGTTGGGATTATATAGTACGTAGCCTTTCAGATTGGCTTCTTCCATTTAGTAATACACATTTAAGTTTCCTCCATGTCTTTTCATGGCTTGATGGCTCATTTCTTTATCACTGAATAATATTCCATTGTCTGGATGGACCACAGTTTATTTATCCATTCGCCGACTGAAGAACAGCTTAGTCACTTCCAAGTTTTGGCAATTATGAAGAAAGCTGCTATAAACATTCCTGTGCAATATCACCTCACACCCACTGACATTGTGGACATGTTGGCTGCAAAAGTTTTGTCACATTGTTTTGTATTTTGAGTACATATGTCTTTTTGAAATATAATATTTGTCTTTATAGCTTTAAAAAATTCCTGTGCAAGTTTTTGTGTGCAGTAAGTTTTCAACTCTTTGAGTAAATACCTAGGAGTGCAACTACTGGGATGCATACTAAGAGTATGTTTAGTTTTATAAGAAACTGCCAAACTGTCTTCCCAAGGGGAAGACATTTTGCATTCCTACCAGCAATGAATGAGAGTTTCTGTTGTTCCTCATCCTAGCCAGAATTTGGTGATGCCAGTGTTTTAGAATTTTGTTGTTCTAATAGGCATGTATTGGTATCTCACGGTTGTTTTAATTTGCACTTTTCTAATGATATATATTATGGAGCATCTTTTCATATGCTTATTTGCCATCAGTGTATCTCCTTTTGGTGAGGTACCTGTTCAGATTTTTTGTCTCTTTTTTAATTGGATTGTTTGCCATATTATTTTGAGTTTTAAGTGTTCTTTGTACGTTTTAGATAACAGTTCTTTATCAGATATGATTTGTACAAATATTTCCTCTAAGCCTATGGCATATCTTTTCATACATTTGACAGTGTCTTTCACAGAGCAGAGGTTTTAATTTTAATGAAGTCCAGTTTATCAAGTATTTATTTCATAGATCGTGCCTTTGATGTTGTAGCTAGAAAGTCATCACTAAACCTAAGGTCATATAGATATTCTCCTAAGTTATCTTCTAGGAGGGTTATAGTGTTGTGCTTACATTTAGATATATGATCCATTTTGAGTTAACTTTTGTGGAGGGTATAAGATCTGTGTCTAGACTGACTTTTTTTTGCATGTGGATATACAGTTCTTTCAGCATTGTTTGTTGAAAACCTGTCTCCGCTGTATTGCCTTCACTCCTTTGTCAAAGATCATTGGCTATATCTATTTTATTTATTTATTTATTTATTAATTGGCTGTGTTGGGTCTTCATGGCTGCACATGGGCTTTCTCTAGTTGCAGCAAACAGGGGCTACTCTTCATTGTGGTGCGTGGGCTCCTCATTGCAGTGGCTTCCATGGTTGTGGAGCACAGGCTCTAGGTGCATGGGCTTCAGTAGTTGTGGCACATGGGCTCAACAGTTGTGGCTCACTGGCTCTAGAGCGCAGGCTCAATAGTTGTGGTGCACAGGCTTAGTTGCTCCGCGGCATGTGGAATCTTCCTGGACCAGGGATCGAACCCGTGTCCCCTGCATTGGCAGGCGGATTCTTAACTGCTGCGCCACCTAGGAAGTCCCGTTGGCTATATTTCTGCAGGTCTATTTCTGGGCTCCCTCTTCTGTTCCATTATTCTGTTCATGTCTTCTTTCCTCAGTATCATACTGTCTTGATTACTATAGATTTATGGTAAGTCCGAAAGTTGACTAGTGTCAATTCTCCAACTTTGTTCTTCTGCTTCAATATTGTGTTGGCTATTCTGGGTCTTTTGCCTCTCCATATAAAGTTTAGAATCAGTTTGTGGTCTTATAATTTTCTATTTAAAACTGGGCACTGTAAACATTATAATGAGGCAACTCTCAAAATCAGACCCCCTCCTCCCCAAAGTTTGTTATGATTGTTACTGTTTGTTTAGTGACTTTCTTCAACTAATTATGTAAAGTCCGAATCCTTTGTATGACCACTGAAGTCTGTACTCAGTTAGTTTAGTGGTCTGCAAATGACTGGACAGAGATTTCCTTAAATGTCTTGAACCAATATGTCTCCTGGCCTTTGCCAAGGGGCGGCTTGTGCATACCGGGCTATGGTTTCCGTGCTCCAGCAGGAAGTTGGTAACTCTGTCTCAGGCTTTATTTCCTACTTGTGCAGATCATCAAGATCAGACAGAGGAGAGAAATGAGACCTTCTCAGGTCTTTCCTAGGTGTGCACACAGTTCTGCACATGTGCTTGGCCTTCTAGATTCCTAAGAATATGTCAGAACTTTTCTTAGTCCCTACGGGCATCTCATTTCCCCAGCTATTCCTTTTATTCCTTTTGGTCTAATCTTGTTTTTCTCAACTGTTATCACCACTTCAGGCAGCTGTGATGTTAAATAATTGCCACTGATTGCTTTTGACAAGCACCCTGGGAAAAAACTGTTCTCAGTGATGATCTCAGAGTCAGGTTAAATAAAGATAAGCCCTGTGAAGGGGGGCATTCGGTGAATTGTCAGACAGCTCAAATAAGGATAATTCTTTAAAAATGGACCTTTGGGGAAGGTCAAACCCATTCTTCCTTCTCCAGTGGCTGCTAGGCTGCCGGTTTTCACAACTGCTCTGATTGTGATGCCTGTTGGCTTTCAAAGCTCCCGCAGAGCTGAGGAAAAGGGCAAGTTCAGGTTCCACAGAGCTCACTGTTCTTACATAGATTCAGTCACTTTTCTGACATAGACACTACGTGGATTGTTGCAAGCCTTTATTAATTTTCAGATTTTCCTAAAAAGTTGACTTTGACAATTTTTGCCAGTATTTTTGTTGCTATTATGGAAGAGTAGAATATTGGAGATCTTTACTCCACCATTCCCACTGGTGTTACCCACTCGCATTATTTTTATCCAGCTTTATCAAAGTATAATTTATATTCCAGAAAATTCACCAACTTAAAGTGTACAGTTGGACGAGTTTTGTCAACAATATGTGGTTATGTTATGTAACCATCACCACAGCCATGGAATGGAGCATATCCAAGACCACACTGGCAACCACTGAGCTGTTTTCTATCACTACAGTTTTACCTTTTGTAAAATTTCGTTTAGATGCAATTAAATAGCATGCCCACGTGGTGTTTGTCTTCTTCCAATCTGCATAGTGCTTCTGAGATTCATCCATGTTCATCCACGTATTAGGAGTTAGTGCCTTTGTGTTGTTGAGGGCTTCGTTGTATGGATATATAACAATTTTTTATCCATTTGCCTGTTGATGGACATTTAGGTTATTTGCACTTTTTGCCTATTTTGTGAATAAAGCTGCTACAAACATTCAAGTACATGTCTTTATATGGATGTATGATTTATTTTATCTTGGATAAATAACTGAGTGCAGTTGTTGAGTCAGATGCTAAGAATATGTTTCATTTTATAAGAAGTTGCCAAGCTGTTTTCCAAAGAGGCCATACCCCTTTGGAAGTTTCAGTGGTTCTGCATTCTTGTAAAACTTAGTATTGTCAGTGTTTTCAATTTAGACATTCTAGTGTGTGTGTAGTGGTATCTCACTATGATTTTAATTTGTATTTCTCCAATGATGAACGATATTGAGCATCTTTGCAATTACTTATTTGCCATTTGTGGATTTTCTTTTAGAAGTGTCTGTTCAAATATATTGCCTATTTTTAAAATAAGGTTTTGTGACTTACAGAATTTAAGAGTTCTCTATGTATTCTGCATACAAGTCTTTGATGAGATATATGTTTTGCAAACCAGGTAGAGGAGCAAGACTTAAGACACAAGCAAATATCTGAGTTTAGAGGAGATAAAAGCATCTGAATCTAGAGAGTTAAATGTAGAGTCTCTAGCTTTAAAAAATAATAAACTTCCTGCGCATGTCAGAAAGTGTAAAGCATATTCAAGTATGTGATATATAAAGCATGAACCACTTGATGACTTTCATATATGTAGTAGATAAAAAACTTTTGTGTAGAATAAAATAGTTTGTGTTTCCAAAGCATAATGGAAGAACAAGTTTGTTAGATAAATAAATTTTGTAAATAACAGACAGTCCTTCCTAAGCAAACCTATTACAGAGCTGCCAAATGAGAAACATCAGCTTATTTGGGTATAGATCAGAGCTTCCCAGTGAGAATATATATATATGTGTGTGTGTATATGTATATGTGTATATATATGTATATGTGTGTGTGTATATATACATATGCCTTGAACAATATATAGTTAGCTCTTGGACAATGCAAGGGCTAGGGTTGCTGACCACCCCCACAAAGTCAAAATTCACATTTAACTTTTGGCTCCCTAAAATTGTAACTAATAGCCTACTATTGATCAGAAGGCTTATCAATGACATAAACAGTCAATTAACACGTATTTTGTATATGTGTTATATACTGTATTCTTACCATAGAATAAGCTATAGAAAAGAAAATGTTATTAAGAAAATCATAAGAAAGAGAAAATGAATTTACAGTGCTGTACTGTATTTTTCAATACTATAAGTTCATGTCGTCTGCTTACATCTGCCAGTACCGACATGAATATTATATGATACAAAAAATTGCAGATGTTATACGTATTACTAATGCATGAAAAATGAAAAGATAATGTGAAAAAGAAATTCATATTTATTTACAGGTATAGCAATTCACATATTGGTAACAAAGAAGCAGGATTATGATTGCCTTATGGTAGCCTAGTTTAATTGACAGGATTGTTTCATGGTAGCTTAGCCTATACACTAATGAATGAATCATTATAAACTTTTTATGGCATACAGCAGTGCATCTATATTCATGGTCCAGTATTGGGAACATTGTTACTTTTTTTTTAGAGCCACTTCTCTGTGATGATAGACTGATACTCAATTTCTCTAATTGTGAGAAAGAGAGGCATTATTGTATGATAATGTGATTTTTTGAAAGCAAAGTCATAAAACAGCAAAAAAACTAATACATTGCTGATTTTATATTAAATATCCCCTTATGCCTATGTAAGGATAGACTAGTATCTGCATTATTTTATGCATTTATGACACACCTTTTTCTCAGTCTTTTTTAATATTTCTAGGCCAAGCATTTCATCTGCAAGTTTTTTCAAAACGTTGCACATCTCAAAAAATGTTTCCAATGTGTTTATTGAAAAAAAAATGTGTGTGTAAATGGACCAATGCAGTTCAAACCTGTGTTGTTCAAAGGTCAACTATATATAATATACTTCACATACCACTCTTAGCAGGTAGGTAGAGACATTAACACGTGTGGAACTGGCCAACAAAACAGGCTGTCAGTTATAGGAGCAAAGGACCTGCAGAAGACAATTTCAGACTAGATGATCAGTTTCTAATCCCTAACTGCCTATCATGTTTGACACTAATGAATGTCAAATTCATTCATTCAAAATGAGTGGGTAAACTGGACATGGCTGAAAATGATGACAGTCATCAAGTACGTTTAAGTAAATAAGTGACACAATAAAAAGTTGAGACATAGAACTGGTTTCAGTGTGAAGCATTAGGAAAACCAATTTAAGAGGCTGTTGTCTGACTCTAAGTGAAAGATAAGAAGGGACTGAGTAGGACCAAGGAGAGGCAAGATTTCATGGCGGTCTAATTGACAGGACTTGGTAGTCAAATGTACAATAGATCTTGAAGAAGAAGAATCTCAAGGTGACTCCATTTTCTTGTTTGGGTGGCTTAGTGGTGATGCTCTTAAGACAAGACTTTAAGTAGGAAAAACAGGTTTTGAAGAGAATGCAGTGAGTTCAGTTTTGATAGGTGAGTTTGAGGGGCCAGAAGGACCCCACAGATGGGTGTGTAGCTCTGGAGCTCAATTGAGGTGTCTGGGCTAGAAAAAGAAGATGGGCGTCATCAGAATCTAGTTTATTTTTAAGATGAGATATCTCATTATGCCTGTGCAGAGTAAAAGAACGAGGACCGCAGTCTGAATTCTAAAAAGTTAATAGTTAAGGTGCAAATATTGCTTGGTGACAGGAAGGAGATAGTGTTTAGACAGATAAGAGAACTCATCATCTTAAATGCCAAAGACCAGAAGAGTTTCGAGGAAGGTGAGTGCTAATAATGTCCATTGCTACAAATAGGTCTTTACTAGAAAGAAACTATGGAATTTGGTGATTAAAAAGTCATTGGTCAAAACTGAAAAAAGCCCAGTGTGCATCTGGTAAACCCATTGTGTATCTTTATACCATGGAATACTCCTCGGCAATTAAAAGGAATGATTACAGCTATACTCAGCAACACAAATTAATATCAAAAACGTTGTGGTGAGTGAAAAAAGCCAGACATACAAAAATACATACTGTGTGATCCCATTTATATGATGACCAAGAATTGGCAAAACCAAGCTATAAATAATACAAATCAGAAAGAAGATGTCCTTGGGAGTGGTGGTAGGGAGAATTGAGAGTAAAGGAGCACAGAGAACTTTCTGATGTCAAGAATTGTTCTTTACCTTGTTCGAGGGTAGTTAACAATTGCCAAAACTCACTGAACTGAAAACTTAAGATCTATGCATAACCAGAATACCAAAAAAAAAAAAAAAGTCCTGGGTCAAAGATAGGAGGTTTTACATCTGAATTTGCTGCTTCTAAATTCCCACTATTTTACAGAGAGATTTTCCTTTATAAAAGCAAATGTCCATAGAGAGAGACAAATCACAATTATAAAATTTTCAAAGCAGAAAAACAAAAGTATGTGGTAGAGGACTTGACAAGCCCAAGAAACAAAATCTAGGTGGTCAGTGGAGGAAGTCATAAAATAACTCAATTTTCACTATAGAAATCCTAAAAATCAAAAATGTGAAGTGAGATTGAAGGTGAGTTAAAAAGAAGAGGGTTGTTTTAAATTCTCTTTTAAAGTAGGTAGAGGCTCCACTCCCCAAACTAAATCTTGCTGACTTCTCTCCCTAACCATCAGCACAAGGCTGGAGGTTTATGCCCTGGAGAGGTTGGACGGAGGGACATCAGACACAGTTGAAAATGAAACACTCTATTGAAAACAAGGGCTCCAGTGATGGTCTACCTATATTCCAAATATTGAGAATCCCAGGCCTCTTTTGTAACTCAGCTCCAGAACATTGGAAAATGCACTCAAGAAGAATCTGTGTTCTGAGAAATCTAATCAGTCCATGATTTAAAAAGAAAAAAAAAAAAAAAAAAGAGCAGCAAACCCCAACTAGAACAGGTCAGAAGGCTCTGAGAAAGATGTCTCCAAGGAAATTAAATTAATAGACTGATATTTTTTTAACATATTTAGATAATTAGGGAAGTGTTGGAGTTTGAATGTAAGGATAAGTACACAGAAAACTGAGGAAACAAGATGTGTATTAACTCCTGGGATAATGAAAAGTTTAGAATGAAAGGAAAGGTAATCAGAGCATGATATACATGTGAATAGCATGTATGTGGTCATAAGAAAGTAAAAACTAAATATTGATTTATAAAAAAATTACAAAATTATGACAGCTATATTTATAAGAGGCAAAAGGTGTAAATGCGCGTGTAGGAGGGGGAGGGGGAGATGAGCAGTTAAAAAAAAACTTCATCTTTCATCGAACAAGTCAATAGATAATGACTTAAACTGAAAAATCAAGAAGTAACATCATATGTCTGTTGCTGGAAGTAAACACCAAAAGAAACACATTAAAAAGTTGCCTCCAAAGACTGGTAAATGGAAAAGGACATGAGGGGTAATGTTTGGCTCTTTAAACCACATGCTATGATTTAAAAATAAAAACAAACAAACAAAATCCAGGGACTTTTCCCTGGTGGTGCAGTGGTTAAGAATCCACCTGCCAATCAGGGGACACAGGTTCAATCCCTGGTCCAGGAAAATCCCACATGCCGCAGAGCAACTAACCCCGTGAGCCACAATTACTGAAACCCACACACCTAGAGCCCGTGCTCCACAAGAGAAGCCATGGCAGTGAGAAGCCCACATACCACAGCAAAGAGTAGCCCCTGCTCTTCACAACTAGAAGAAGCCTGCACACAGCAACGAAGACCCAATGCAGCCAAAAAATAATAAAGCTCTAAAAAATTTTTTAAATAATCAAATCAAATAATAAAGGCATTTGCAAAGAGAATTTCATGAAATTAGATTGCAGTGGGTTGAAGAGTGAATGAAAATTGAGGCTGTTCTCAGCAAAGTGAGAAATATAAGGAAGAGGTTGTCAGGATGGTGAGTAGAGTCACTTGATGGAAAGATAAGATTGAAGGAAAAGCAGTAGTTTGCTTGATTATGGTTATTTAGGTTGCTGACTAATTGGTTAGTCAATTCGTACATGGCAGGGATGAGTTGAGAGAAAAAAAACAGTTGAGAGTTTTCTGAAGTGAGAGGGAATAAATGAGGTGTCAAAGTCTCAGATGAAGTGGTGGATGTTGGAATCAAACAGATGATAAAGGGTTAGCTTTGAAAAAGAATAGGAACATCTCTTTTATATGATGAAGGAAAGAATTGTTAAAAGAATTAGCGACTTAAGCTGTATTTTCTCACAGGCAACGGTGGCTAAGTCGTCTGCTGAGGGTCTGGGATATTTTTCATGATCTGAATGGAAGCTGACCAGAGGGAAAATGCGAAATAAATGCTGGGTAGCAATTTGAGGAACCCAGCTGAGGGAGAATTTCAAAATGTATGTATTAGTCAGCACAGGCTGCCATAACAAAATACCACAGACTGGGTGTCTTAACAGAGGTTTATTTTCTCACATTCTGGAGGTTGGAAAGTCAAAGATCAAGGCACCAACAGGGTTTAGTTCTTGGTAAGGATTCTCTTCCTGGCTTGCAGACAGCCACCTTCTTGCCTTGCCCTCCCATGGCGGATTGAAAGAGAGGGAGGGAGAACTCTGGTGTCTCTTCCTTTACAGACATTAATCCTGTTGGATCAGAGCTCCCTTACTCCAAATATAATCGCATTGGGGTTTAGGGCTTCAATGTATGAGTTTGGGGAGGACACAATTCAGTCCATGGCATGTGTAATTAAGCACTATAATGTGAGTTATTTTCCCATTTATGCACAAGAGCAGGAGAGAAGACAGATGGTTGATTTGATCCAAATTTGGGTATTAGTAGGGTAGGCTGCCTAGACGGCCAAGGTGGCAGGTGAACTGGGGGGCTGTTGAAAGTATGGCTAAAATTATTGCCCATGGGTTCCAAGAATGATGGAAAGAGAAGCCAGGAGAGAGAAGGGACAGGGATTGGTAGGCTTCATGGAAGGTCTTCTCAGGTCTGGAGGCTGGAGAACAAATGGGAGCCTTTTTACCATGTACTTTCTCTGGGTGTAGTCCTTTCTTGGGACGTGATCCATTGTTTCTACACTTGCAACTTCACTGGCAATCAATGAGAATTACCAAACTGGAAAGAAGATATAGATTCATTTGTGGCAGTAATCATCGCATTTTTCTTTCTTTTTAGACGATTAAATACATTGAACAAGTGTGCCTCAATGAAACTTGATGTGAACTTCCAAAGGAAAAAGGTAGGTAACCTTACTGCACCTTACTGAGACCATGGCTATATCAACATGAGAAGCTTTACATTCACAGATGAAAAACAACACGAACCAAAGCAAAATTCTGAAATGCCCAACCATCTATGTTTGTTCTCCAAATATCCCATCTTATCATAAACATCATAAATACGTCTGTTATATACCTAGGCTGACGTCTGTTTGTTTCACTGTTTCATTTTGCTTTAGGTTTTATCAGAGAGTTTGCATGAAAATGTAAAATGCCTTAATTGTTTATGATAATCTTTCAGAAGTTTGTTTAGTGGTAAATATCCACTCCATATGAGACCCAAATTCTCCACAGTGATTTGTAGAGTAAGAGAATGCAGCAAAGAATCTATGGGACCATGCCAAGTGTCTTCTGCTTCATTCTTTCCTATGGCATTTTATTTTCAAGTGCAGTTCAAGATGCAGTCATTGTCAGGCAGGTTTGTTTCATCATGGTTGAGGGGGTGGGCGGTGGTGTAACAACAAGATTCAGAACCTGCCCCATCTCTGCATTCTTGCCCCT
This sequence comes from Hippopotamus amphibius kiboko, assembly GCF_030028045.1. NCBI lineage: Eukaryota > Metazoa > Chordata > Mammalia > Artiodactyla > Hippopotamidae > Hippopotamus > Hippopotamus amphibius. The sequence continues at coordinate 71,032,371 of NC_080199.1, forward strand.
TGTACTTTTCTTTGGTCCCAGGGAATGTCCTTCAGTTTTACAAGTGTCTATGCTCCCTCCCTCTTCTAGGACTTTGTATGAGCTCTTCCCTCTGTAGGAATAAAACTGGAGATTTCAATCCTGAAACAAAGCTGTACTTTGTCAAGCACTTACTGTTTTCCACTAGCTACGTTATGGCGTTTAATCCATTGAGGTAGAGATTCTCTGTTTTCTAGAGAAGGAAAATAAAACCTGAACAGGTTAAGTCCCTTGCCCGTGATCTTTTAGCCAATGGAGGAGCAGAGTTTTAACCTCAGGCGTGTCTACCTCCAAAACCGGGGCCCCCTAACCACCGCACTGAAAGACCTCTCCTTCTCACTGAATTGATCCTTTTAGGAAACTCAGAATTAAAATCGTTAACTACTTTTTTCATTTCACATCTTCAGTATGTAACAAGTCAAGCCTCAGTATATTTTGAAGAAGCAGAGAAAACATCTTTGAGTCAAAAGAAAGTGCTCTTTATTCTGGTCTACACAGAGACGTCGTTACAGCCCGTGGATTTTAAGTCACTCCTCAGTAACCTAATCTTTAAAAATAACTTTAGCCTGAATTTCTGCTCTAAAACAGCACCCAAAAAAAGCGCAAATGAATTTTGGTTGACTTCACCTTCAAAACAATTTGGAGTTTGAGCTAGGAACCAAAGATTTAAGCTAAGGAGGTAAAATGGTGAAAAACAATATCCAGAGAATATATTAAAACATGAGCAATTTGTCCAGGTCAAAGAAAAATTTTAAATGTGGGAATAAACGTCCCAACAGCTGTCTGGCTGAATAGACCCCTTGAGAAGCATACACACTATTTGAAGCAGGAGGGTCAGATGCTGTTTTGGTTGTAACACATGGTTCTTATTAAACTGAGCACAGCCACGCCCGTGTGGCTGGTCTATATGGCTGCCTGTGCAGATCCTTAGCTGCTGTGTATCACAAAAGCAAATGTCAAAAACTAACAACACAATTGGTTTTCAACCAAGTGGTGTGCTTGGATTCTTCCCTTATCGCCAGCATTTCAAAATCCACATGTGAGATAGGCTTGAAGAACATTTGTTAGGCCATGTTACCTTCACAAAATCTCCTCTCTAAATTGGTCATGTCAGTATTCTGACATTCTTAATTTATTCCTTATGTTGGATATAGTGGCGCACACCCTAACAGCCCCTACTTGGATGAAGGCCACCACAGATGCATGCACTGGAGTAAAGTATTGCTTTCCACATTGTAAATTGGGGACTCGTGGCCTGAATTTTGAAGTAAATAAATCCAGTGGGTGGTCTCCACTCACTTGTGAATGTCAATCGTGACCAGGATCTGGGGCTGTGGTTTATGCAACTGTGCAGGAGACCCTGGTGGTGGCATGTGTTCTTGTGATCTGTCCCTTACACAAGTCATAGGCTAGTCCTTTATTTTAACTGCAAAAAAATACCAAAAATAAATACAGGCTAGGACTACACCAAATGATCAAAAATAGAAAGTGAAATTTGAGAACCAAAGACCACAGGGAGCTTAAACCAACTTTGGAATTAGTTTGTTTGGAAGAGGGAAAAAAAAAAAAAAAGACAGTAGCATTTCCTCTGGGTATGCCCCCATTTTAACCAATCCAAGAAACAGAAATATAATGCTCATCTCTAATCTGCAGAGGCCCAGACATGTTTAATTCTGCAGAACGTCATCCCCAAATGGCTTACCCATCAGGGCCACACTCATTCTTCTCCCTTTAGGGTCGTTGGGCCTCAGAAGGGCTGTGTGTGCTTGCTTAGTGTCCTGTGGTGTGGTTAACAAGCTCCCCAGTGCCCGCTCTGCGCCAAGCACTCTTCCTCATCACTAACCCATGTCACAGATGCAGAGAGGGAGGGGCAGGGAAGCTGAGTAACTTGCTCAGAGCCACACAGAAACGACAGAGGTAGGATCTGAACCCAGCTATTCTGGCCACAAACTGCCCCTCCTGGCCTCTCAGAGATGTTCAGAAATGTATTATCATGAGCTTCTGGCCCTTAGCCTGAGACCTGGAAGGGTTTCCTCAGCAATACATACAATTAGGTATTTTTATTGTTGTTTTAGAAGAGGGATATTTCTTGCTATCTTGTACTCAAGCCCACGATGTATTTAATGTCTTTGTGGAAATTTATCTCTGGATCTCTCATAGTGAATGAGTCATGAATCTCATTGCTCTGCTTTGAATTTGGTTCTCATCTGATTTTGTCTAATTCTGAAGAGTTTGGTGCATTGAGCCAAGACAGAAAAGAAAAATCCACAAATAGATGAGGATGGTGATCCTCATTCATACTTCCCTGGGCAGGCACTGCTCCCGGACATCAAATGCCAGCCACTTGTAAAGCACCAGGAGACATGAAATTGCACCTGCTCTCCCACAAGATAGTGCCTTACAACTTCGTAGAAGAGAAAAGCGGTCCTCTAAAGACTGGAGATTACCTTCCCTGTGAGAGTCAGGTAGAGAAGAGTGTCCTCAATCTTGGCCGGGCACCTCACTGGAAGACATACTAAAACCCGGCATTCCCGAGAGCCTGAGGACCCAGCAGCTGCCCGCCTCTGGCCTCCGGCTCCTCCCCCTGCAGTGCTGCAAGCAAGCAGCACATCCCTGCTTCTGAACAGGAGGACGCAGCCGCTCAGCTCCAGTCAACTGTAACACAAGATACACGTATAAATTTCTGTATTAACGGTGGATTAGCCGCCTCTTACAGCTATGGACTTGTATGGGCTCCTGTTTCCAGTGTAAAGAGATGGTCAAATTTTGTTTAAAAAATACAAAATCCTTTCTTTTGCAGTGTCTGAAATTCCCTAATTACAGTTAGTGTTTATGTCACATGGGTTCTATTCAAAGCTAAAGTCAGAGACTGGACACTCCCATAAGGATCTCTGTTAAATGAGGAAAGAGGGACGCATACACACACAGGACTCTTACCTAAGATTTCCCAGGGGAAAAAGAGCAGCTTCAAAAGAAGATTCTGGTTAAAGTTATAGTTGTAATAAAGCTCTCTGAAATCATGACCAAAGGTGGAACACAGCACAGAAACCATGAATAATTGCCACGTTGCAGCCAGCACCTCCTGGCCTGGATGCCGTGGGCATTGCAAAGGAGCTGCAGCTGTTGTCAGGGGGCCTGATCTCTGCCTCCCCCTTCACCCTCTACTGCCTTTCACAACCTCAAATCTCCCACCAAATAAGACAGATCTCCTGGCAGCACCAAACAGCAAATCAAAGGAAAGAAGTTACATTTCATTCCATCATTCACTTGGCCAGAGAGTATTATGGTCTTGAATTGAAGACTATTCCATGTGAATGTCCTAGAACCATAGGGCCTTTGAGTTAGAAGAGATCTTCGCTCATCTTTTACAACCTCCCATCCAGTACAGGATTTACTTTTAGAGCATCTATCACAATTCACTTAGCCTCTGTTTGTAAGCATCTAGATGTGAAGAGTTCATTATATTGCAAGGCAATTTACTTTGTCCTAATTACTAGAAGTCTTCCATGTAATAAGCTAAAAGCTGATTCTGTATAAACTTGCCCATCTGATTCCAGCTCTTTTCTCTGGAGAAGCACAGAATACGGATTTCCCTTTCTCTAGATCGGGGGTCGGCAAACTACTGCTCCTACTTTTGTAAAGAAAGTTGTATTGGACAAAGCCACACCCATTCTTTTGTCTGCAAAGGCAGAGTTGAGTAGTTGTAACAGCCTGGATGACCTGTAAGTCTAAAATATTGATTCTCTGACCCTTTACAGAAAATTTTCTGACCTCTTCTCAATCTAGAACAAAGTTCCTTAAACTGTCTATGGTGACTGATTGTTTTTTTTTTAATTTCCAGTCTGCCACTGACCAAGATAGGTTTATAAAATTTGGTGCAAAGGAATTATTAGAAATATGAAGTGATAAAAGGTTATAGCAAATACAAGCCTAAATGTTTTGTTAGACTTTACAGATACAAAATTTCATTCTAATAAATATAATTGGAACAAATATAACAGGAAATAGAAAAGAATTATAAAAATTGTTCATATTTTTATTAAAAGTGTACACTTAGGCAATTAATATGAAGAATCACGATTGTACTTATAACTTTTTTGTTGTTCAGCTGTCAGAATTAAACAAAAACTTTACTTTGAAATTCCCTGTATTCAATGTCTATACACGGGACTTCCCTGGTGGTCCAGTGGTAAAGAATCCATTCTGCAATGCAGGGGACATGAGTTCAGTCCCTGGTGGGGGAACTAAGATCCCATGTGCTGAGGGCCACTAAGCCCTCGCACCACAACTAGAGAGAAGCCCATGAGCCACAGCATAGAGCCCCCACACCACGACGAAGATCCTGCGTGCCGCAACTAAGACCTGGAGCAGCCAAAAGTAAAAAGTAATTAATTTTTTTAAAAAAGTCTGTACGCACATTTTAATCAAACACTATGACTATGAGTATTCCTGAAAGTGAGTTTTTTGCTTGTTATCTAATTTAGGTTGGATTGCTAGCAACACTGCTCACAGGGAAAAATGCATATATAAAACGCTTCTTTGTTTTAATACTAGTCATCATAAAGAAACCAGTCTCACAGAATATGTTGAGTGGAATCAAAAAAGAGTTTTCAAAGTAATTTTTTTTAAAGCTTTGTCTATTCTTTTTTACTTTTCATTCAAAATGAAGTAAGTGATGCTATATTTTCAAAATTCATCTTCAATTTTTAATGACTAGCCAACTTCTACAATTATCTTTCTGTAAAACAATGGCTCCTATAACTATACACTTTGGGTTATAGTAAACTAATCTTGAAATGTCACCTGTTGTAACCTACGGCGCCCAACACCAAGCTGATCTCAACCCTGTTCGGTACACAAGTCCACTAATCACGAACAGCCTTGCCAAATGGTGACAAATGGTTTTAATTCTTACTCTCAATGTCTGAACTCATCTCACTGAAGACTGGTAAGTTTGGGGACTGTCAGCCCCTTTACCACATTTCGAGTAACACTGCTCTTGAGTTCCTTCTTTCTAAACCAAACCATTAGTTCTTTCAATCATCCTTCACAGAAGGTTGCGGTGTCTAGATCACTGGCCATCCTAATTACTCTTCTCTAGAAATAAATCCCTTTCCGTGTGCCCCTTAAAATGCAGCCAGTTGTTCCTGATGTATGTGACCAGTGCAGAATATAGTGCGGCTGCAACCTTCCAAGTATAGCGATCCATGCTTCCGGTTAGGTATCCTAAGGTGGGTGGTCATAATTTGGCAGCCACGTTACATGGTTAACTCAAGCTTAAATCTGCTACAACTCTCAAGGCTATTAACAGGAATGAAGTCTGTCTGTTCCATCCAGCACATCCTATAATAGATTTGTGAAGTTACTCTTTGTATTTCACTTCATGAAATTTCCTCTTATTAACAGGCCATCCTTCAATTCTGTTAAGATCTTTATGCATCTCAATATCACTATTTTCTAACAACAATAATTAGTTTTATCTTGCACTTTAAGATTTATCTGGCATTTTCACATATAATCTCATTTGGTCCTATTGGCAAACCATGCTAGATGTATATTGTTATTTCCATTTTACAGCTGAGAAAATTGGATCTCAAAATGGGGTGCCGTAGGACTTCCCTGGTGATCCAGTGGTTAAGAATCTGCCTTCCGATGCAGGGGTTGCAGGTTTGATCTCTGGTCAGGGAACCAAGATCCCACATGCCCCAGGGCAACTAAGCCTTCGTGCCACACCTAAGACCTGATGCAGCTAAATAAATAAATAAATAATTTTTTTTAAAAAGTGGGTGGCTTGCTCAATATCACTTAGTGAATAATCTGTGCCATCTTCACATTTAAAAAACAGGAATTCTTCTGACAAGTTATTCTTAAAATGGACATAACCGGAAGGCATCCCCCAGAGATCTCTCCCTCAGTTGCTTTCAGTCTTTTGATCACACTCTTTGATGGAGTTACTCAACCTGCTACGAACGAAATCCTCTGTAGCCTCCAGCAGTTTGCCATCTTGGCCACAACGATATCATGAGAGTCTTTTGTCAGTTCCTGGCTGAAATCCAGACACTCCAGGTTGATAGTATTTTCATGGTTTACTGAATCATTAAGATAGGAGAATAAAGTTAGTTTGGTGTGTTTTTCTCATGAACACATCTGAGTCCTAGAGGTTTCCATTTTGCATTTCTAAATAATGACAAACTATCTGTTTTTAGCCTCAAAAAAAACCCAAAAAACCAAACAGATGAAATCTGATCATCTCTTAAATAATCAGTACACTTTCACAGTTATTACTGGGGAGTCTGCTACGTGCCTGATTGTCTGTTGGGTCCTGAGTGTATAAAAAAACTAAAACTCTAGTGTTTTTCATACTGTGAATAATGGCCTGTTGGTTAGTTATCAAATGAACTTGGTGGGTTGCAAAACAGTATTTTTTTTAAAAAGATGAAATAGACTAAACTAGAATATAGAATATCAGAGGACAAAGATAATTATTATAGTATGAATTTATTTATTTATTTATTTAGCTTTAGTGTAATTTTTATGTGGGCCTTGAGTTGTGATGGAAAATGTACTTTTTTTATTAGCAGGTAACATTTACTGAGCACTTAGTATGTTCCATATACTGTTCTAGGTGCTGTACATGGATTACTTCCTTTTTTCCTTCTTCCAGTTTTATTGAGATTGACATATAGCACCGTACACATTTAAAGTGTGCGGCATGATCTGACTTACAGACATCATGCTTCCTGCAATAAGTTTAGTAAATATCCATCATTCCATATAGATACAATGTTAAAGAAATAGGAAAAAAAAAACAAAAACCTTTTTCCTTGTGATGAGAATTTTTTTTTAAATAAATATATTTATTTTTGTTTATTTTTGGCTGCTTTGGGTTTTCATTGCTGCATGTGGGCTTTTCTCTAGTTGTGGCGAGCAGGGGCTACTCTTCATTGCAGTGCACGGGCTTCTCACTGCGGTGGCTTTTCTTGTTTTGGAGCACAGGCTCTAGGCGTGCAGGGCTCAATAGTTGTGGCGCACGGGCTTAGTTGCTCCGCGGCATGTGGGATCTTCCCAGACCAGGGATCGAACCCTGGCAGGCACTGGCAGGCAGATTCTTAACCACCAGGGAAGTCCTGAGAACTCTTAAGATTTACTCTCTTAACAACTTTCACATATAACATACAGCAGTGTTAATTATATTTATCATGTTGTACATTGCATCTCTAGTACCTATTTATCTTATAATTGAAAAATATATTCCTTATTGTATGTCACTATCAGTAGTTTCAAAAATCCTGTGCTGGTGGGAAAAAGAGACACAGAATCACGTCAGCACCCTTTGGACATACTATGATAATTGCATGCACAGGGTACTATAGGAGATGGGTGTTTTTTCTATTTCCTCTGTTTTATTTTTATTTTTTATTTCTTTGGTTTTTGTTTGTTTGTTTTGGTTCAAACCATATAAATACTGCAAAATTTCCCTGAACTGTTTGCCTTTTTCCCCAGGAGTTTACCACTTTTTCACATGCCTTGGTTGGGTTGTAAATATCCCTTTTTGCCCGGAGCTAGTATAATAAGCTCTTAGAGCCTAGCAGACAGGGGCGGGCTTTCCATCCCCAGCCCACAGTGCCCAGCTTGGCATCTTTTCTCAACCAACAAAAAGAAGTCCTTATCCAACTAGTATGTGGTTTGCTAGCATCAGTAACCAAGTTTGGGCTCGCTTTAGAGAGCTCATTGGAGCCAATACTAAATATTGTAGTTTCTATTTTAAAATATCTGTATTTCCTTTAAAAGCATATCCTTCTTTTGCCTTCTCAGAAACTATTTGCTAAAAGGCTTTTTCAGAATGCTTACTTAATATCAACTTCTCCTCACTAGCTTCCTGCAATGAGACATGAAAATTCAATAAACGCAACCTTCACCCTATCACAGTACCTGATATTTAAATGACCCTCAGATGTCAGGGCGTATTGTATCCATCACAGGGAAAGAGGAAGTAGAAAATGCTACAACGAAAGTATATTTTTGAGTCTCCATCCTAGACTCTTGCCTTTTTTCCATTTGTACAACTTTTTAAACTCTTTCGCCAAAGTTTTATACAACTTATTTAAAACTCAAAGCTAATTTCCCACTGTGTTCCCACAGCTATGGAATTCTCTGTGAGTGCCATGGTTTTCTACTTTCTTTCACCTTATACTTGAAAGTTCAAATTTGTCATTTAGTCCAACCCATGTGAACCTAGATTTTTCAGGAAATAAATAAGGGAAGATACCACATTTATTGACTGAGCATCTGTTTATTTTTCCTTAAAAACAATATATTTCATAGTCCAGAGGAGTTAAAGTGGATGCAAGATACGTAGAAAGATAGGTAAGCCGTCTGTCTTACACAGACAGGTAGCACAGAAGCAACCGACCAAACGCCGGAAGATACCAAATGAACAAATACCCCTCAGCGAGGGACTACTAAATGCAGTATTTCATTTAATCCCCGCAGTGAACCTATGAGGCAGGGGCTATTTTTAGTCCCATTTTATAAATGATAAAAACTCACTTTGGAGACCGTAAGTCTTGCGTACGGTCACCTAAGTCTAACTGGTACTAACCACTAGCACTGGGAACCAGGTCATAGAACCGGATTCCAAAGTAAAGAAAAATAAATGTGATCCAATTAACCATATATATATAGAGAAGGAGGGAGAGAGTGCAGTTCCTATATGCTTGGCATGGGGAGGATGTACATATGAATACAACACAGAAACAGGCCCTGCTCTGATGAGCGTACCTGTAACAGTTGAGAGGGATGCTTGTGGCATGAGTTTAAGTTAATATTATAATAAATGCTACGATAAAGATCTAAACCGAATGCTGCAGGAGCACAGGGGGAATATAGTCACTGCCTTGAGGCTTCAGGAAAGGCTTCAAAGGGACACATGAGCTGAGTACCCAAGAACCGTCAGGGGTCAGGGAAGGACGGGGGCGACCAATATACCCTTTAGGCTCTTAATCCTGTAACAGAGCTGGGTGTTGGGGCATAGCTGTGGGTCAGGGAGCAGAATGCAGGAAGATTGGGAGGAACAGCTGAAATAAGAAAAGTACCTTGCAGTCAGGTTGAAAGAGCTGCAAATGCCTACTAAGACTTAGGGAGGCTAAGAGAAACTGAAGGCTTCTAAACTGGGAAATCCTGCGCTTATACTTGGGTTACTGTTTACATGTGGAAAGCTGTTTACATGGAGAAGATGCTGGCCTGGTTTTTACTGTAATAACCTAGCCAGAGGTGCAAAGGGCCTGTGCTGGGGAATGAAAGTGAAGACAGGAATGAGGGAGCAGATTTGAGAATCATTTCAGAGTGGGGTCTTGGTGATTATGCGTGGTGAGGAGGAGGAAGGAGCAGATGGTTCAATTCATCTGGCAGGAAATTACTTCTAAATCAGGGTCTGTGCTGGGCGGGGCTGGAGGGATTTGCAAAGATAAACAAAGCCACCTCTGGCCTCAGGGAATCCTGGACTCCCCTCTCTCAGGGTCTTCAAACTCAGGCAGCATCCAGACAAGTAAGAGAAATGTGTGAGGTGCAGCAGGTACGACAGGGCAGAGCGGTGGGACCTCGGCACCCAGACACGCACGTCCTACGAAGGCACTCCAGTTCAGGGCTGACTGAAACCAAGAAGGCTGGATTGGACTCTCCTCCACACGGAGTCCCTAGTATGGCTCCCAAGTTTCTACTTCCAGGAATTTGGAGATATTTTGCCGTTAACTTTCACAGGGAATATATGCTAAGAATCAATTCTGGGAGACTAAGGAGTGTTGGCGTTGAGAGGTAGTGACTCTGACGTTCAGAAGAGGGAAGCTAGAAATACGGTCAGTATGGTCCCAGGGCTCCATGAAGAGGTTTCAGGAAAGAGGTAAGTGCCTTTTATGGCAGGAGATTCCGTTTCTTTGCGAAAAGGGGAGCTGCAGGTGTTTTATATTTAGGCTGTCTAGTCAGATGGTAATTACATCCTCTTTGTAATCAGTCAAGGAAGCTTCTTAGAGAGGAAGGAAGGAAAACCAAAAGGAAGAGAGCTTTATGGCAGGTTGGGAAGGGCTCTTCCAGCCGCTGGGAAGGAAGAGGGTGTAGGTGGAGGGACCCAGGAAACGCGGAGGGCACCCGTGAAAGGGAGGGAAGCAGGAAAAGGAGGTGGGGGTACCTGCGTGTGCTCACCTAGATTCCCCTCTCCATCCCAGCCACCTGTACCTGAGCCTCATCCTGATGTTTTCCAGGGTGACGACTCCGATGAGGAAGACCTCTGCATCAGCAACAAATGGACTTTCCAAAGAACCAGCCGCCGGTGGTCTCGCGTGGGCGACTTCCACGCACTGTTTCCTGGAGGAGACAGAAACGGGTCCTCGGGAGACATTAGGATGAGAAACACGACCAGCAGTGAAAGCGTCCTCACCGATCTGAGCGAGCCCGAGGTCTGCTCCATTCACAGCGAAAGCAGCGGCGGGAGCGACGGCCGCAGCCAGCCGGGCAGCCACGGCGCCGGCCGGGAGGCCTCGGACGGCCCCGGGCAGCCCTGCGCCGACGGCCCGGTCATGCTGGACGCCGCGCTGGGCGGCAGCAGCCTCCCGCCGTCCCCCAGAGACGGTCTCCAGCACCCTTTGCACCCAAAGAATGAGAAGCCCACCCGGGCCAGAGCCAAATCATTTCTGAAACGCATGGAAACGCTGCGAGGGAAAGGAGCGCAGGGAAGGCAGAAGGGGTCGGGGCGGACCGGGGGCTTGGTGATCAGCGGACCGGTGCTGCAGCAGGAGCCCGAGTCCTTCAAGGCCATGCAGTGCATCCAGATTCCAAACGGAGACCTCCAGAGCTCACCCCCCGCCGCCTGCAAAACAGGGCTTCCAGGCTCCAGCAAATGGAGCGGTGAGAGCAGCCCCTCGGAAAACAGCAGCAGCGGGGTGAGCACGCCTGGCCTGAAGGAGCGAAGGTGCCAGGAGGCCCACAAGCGCGGGGGCATGTACTTAGAAGACCTGGACGTGCTGGCGGGGACAGCACTGCGGGACGCAGGGGACCAAAACCATGCACACGCGTTTCATTCCCAAGAGAACCTGGTGGTGCACATTCCCAAGGACCACAAACCAGGAACGTTTCCCAAGGCGCTCTCTATCGAAAGCCTCTCGCCAGCAGACAATAGCAACGGGGTTAACTGGAGGACTGGGAGCATCTCCCTGGGCCGGCAGCCGGGCCCTGGGGCCAGGGAGCCCAGGCTCGTGGGGTCCTGCCAGAGAGCAAGTCGAGTCAGCATCTACGACAACGTCCCTGGCTCCCACCTGTACGCCAGCACCGGGGATCTTTTGGACTTGGAGAAGGACGATCTCTTCCCTCACTTAGATGACATTCTGCATCATGTCAACGGTCTCCAAGAGGTAGTGGATGATTGGTCCAAAAACATGCTACCCGAACTTCAGACACATAATGCACTGGCCGGAGAAGCTGGCTTCTGTCCCTTCCCCTCTCCTAACCAGATCACCTTAGATTTTGAAGGCAATTCTGTCTCCGAAGGTCGGACAACACCCAGTGATATGGAAAGAGATGGAGCGTCTCTTAATGAATCAGAGGCCGCTGGCGTCAGAGAAAGGAGGGACTCTGGGGTAGGGGCCTCTCTGACCAGGCCAAACAGGTTGGTGGCATGACTTTGTGAAATGATGTTTAATCCATTTCATAATAATTATGGTCTGTTTATTTAACAAACATTTATAGAGTACCTTCTAAATATTTAACACTGTTGTTCTAAGTGATGTATGTGGTTGGGAATTATTTGAACAGTAGTACATCTTTTGTGCAGATATTGTGGTGATTGAATCCATGTTAACTCACATTCCTCAGAGTGTTTACCCTTTCATTCAATCTTGGTTTTATGTAAAAAAAATGTTTGAGCTTCTTATGTGCGAAGCAGTGATGATGAGGCCCGGTGTCTGTGCACGGGCCCTTCCCATGACCTTGTAGGGCGTCTCTACCCCAAATTTTAAACTTCTTAAAAATTCTACGAGAAGTTTCTGAGATCTAAGGTGTATACGTCATAAGTTTATTTTGGCTTTAAAATGCCAATTACAAAGTACATAAAAGCTGTTTTACAAAGACCATTTTAGAAGTACTTTAGACAGGTGGCTCTCAAAGGGCCTTACCAGTAGGAACAGTCCTACTGTATGTGCTGCTAGGTTTCTTGTTGAGGCAGTGCTGGCTCCTGGGGCTCACTGACGTGTCATCACTTCAGGAGTGCTTCATCCGTGCCTGTCACGGATCAGAGCATGGAGACAGGACAACAGTGTGGCAGTACTCTAGAGCTCCCAAACCTTTGAGGTCTCTAGCTCTCTCTCTGTCTCTTCCTGTCTGTCTATCTGTCTGTCTGTCTGTCTCTCTCTCTCGCACATACACACACATGCACATGCACACGCACACAGTCTCAGCTGCTTTCAACACTTTGGGAATGAATTTAGGAAAAAACAAACACATAAAATATATCACTTATTTAAGCCTCCTAATGAAACAGATAATGACTTTTTCCAGATTTCTCAGACTTGGGAAAAAAATAGTTTCTTCTGTTTATTCTGTACATTTTGTGTCTTCTGTTCCATTTGCTTTGTGATTTGCTTGGCTCAGAAACGATTTTGATGAGCTACTTAAAAATTAGTAACGTCCTGTGTTTTCCGATAACTCGTCCCCTTTGTGACTGGCTTCTCTGATGGTCTTTCTGGTAAAGGCGACTCCGGTGGAATAGCTTCCAGCTCTCGCACCAGCCGCAGCCGTCCACGGCATCGCCCCACATCAGCGGTCAGACGGCCGGCCAGCTGAACCTGCTCCAGCGCTTCTCACTGCTTCGCCTCACGGCCATCATGGAGAAGCACTCCATGTCCAACAAACATGGCTGGACGTGGTGAGTAGCCCATTCGCCTAGGAGGGGACCATTTCTTCCAGGCTCAGTATGCCGTCACAAATGCTTCAGTGTTTACTTTCTGATTTCTGAAGAATCTGTTCCTTGCCTTCACTGCCAGTCTGAAAATAACGCCCAGAGTTCTGCCCTACTGTCTGCCTCTGGGCTGCCAACCCTTGGATGTGATGTAGCCTGCGGGAAGCATGGCTTTATTTGTAGCTCTCTGTCAGTTTCCAGGGAAGGCAGTCAGGCTCCAAGAAGGAAAAAGGACAAGTAAAGAGTGATTAGTTGTGAACAGAGACATTAAAAATAAACTTGCCAGAAAGTAATGCTGGCAGTTTGCAAAGAAACATCTGTTTCTTGTACCTTCTGGCCCAATGCAGAGCTCACCACTTAGAGCACTGCTTCATTCAAAGAGCACTGAACTCTTCAAATACAGTTCTGCTTTTATTTAATTGGCAAATAAAAATAAGAATATGCAGTAAACCTTTGGAATAAGGAACTGACAAAAGCATACTTTGGAATTTGAATGTGGACCTATTTTAGATGATTTGATGGATTTGGAAAAATATAAAATGTGTTGCTAATTGTCATATAGAAGAATCAGCAGTGCTTTTATAAAAATATTTTAGATAGTTATAAATTGCATGGTCAAATCAATATATGATTGTGTATTAAAATTTCCTTTAAAAAGTACAACTAATTCTAGAAAAGTAAGGATATAGTCAAGGAATGTGATTTATCTTCTCTCCCCTTCTTTCTCCCCCAACCCCAACCAGATTTCTTCATCTTGATGTAGTTTTTAAATTTGTTTTGTTCTGTCTTGTTGGGGACTTCTAAGTGTTTATCACTTGAGAAGTGTCCATCACAATTAAACTGGAAAGTCAAGCACTTGATTTGAAAGCAGGGCGGTAAATCCATCCTGCTAACGTGAATCATGCTGTTTAATAGTTAGAAGTCTAACAGAGGCATGGGGCACACACAGTCCTACCTGTGGTGTGAATAATTAAGAGAGAACTGTTGAACTCCCCCGTGCCTCTCTAATAGTCCAACAAAAGCTGGGCTTCCCTCTTGCTTTCACAGCCTCTCCCCACAGTATGCTCCACGAGGCGTGCCTGACCTGGTTTCTGTGAATTCTAGGGCAGTTCCAAAGTTCATGAAGAGGATGAAAGTTCCTGATTACAGAGACAAGACAGTCTTTGGCGTCCCTCTCATCGTCCATGTCCAGAGAACGGGGCAGCCCCTGCCACAGAGTATCCAGCAAGCTCTGAGGTATCTACGCAGCAACTGCCTCGATCAGGTAGGGTCGTAAATCCCAAGCAGAGGCTGGGGTGTATGGAATGCCAGTCAGAGCCAGATCCGTCCAGGACCAGACAAGACATGCTTCTCTGAAATAAAAGGCATTGTGATCTTTATAGGTCAGTATTTAATTTGACCAGGGGACATCCTTGCCAAGCTGTGAGAGGATGTTTCCTCACTGGCGCCCTGAAGGGCACCCTGGAGTGACTGCAGGAAGTTAATGTCAATCATTTGTACCTGTGATAGCTAATTTGTGTTCTCCCAAAACTAGGAGCAAAGCTACCGACTGCATTTCCTTTTAATTATCGTCCCAATGCCACCGTTGATTTCACAGCATTCTTTTATCCCTGGTTTTTTTTTGTTTTTTTTTTTTTAAAACAGATCTAGGTCTTTATATCTCCCTTTATTAATTTTTTTTGAAGCAGCACCATGAAAGGTGTATTTATATCTTTTAAAATTTTATATCTTTTTTAACTGTGCAAGTAAAATATGAAGATAATTTCAGCTAAATTAAATATTCTCTCATCATGTGAAGTTGATTAAAAAGTTCAAGCTAAAACAAAATTTTTGGAGATCATTTTCTGTCTCTAAGACTGTGGGGGCCACCACAGTGGTGGCCTATGATTGGCCCAGAGTGCAACCCATCCTATAACTCACCAGGCCAGGCCTTTGCTTCTCTGAATTAATACTCACTAGTTTCTCTATGAGACATTCTATCCAAAATAAAAGCCATGTTGCCACTTGATCAGTTGCAACCTTGAGTAGTGGGGTATTTTCAGGCAACTATTCTCTAATGACTTTTGTCCATCATACTCTTTAATACCATGTGAAGAATCTGCCAGCCTAAGGTTATTTGCACTTTTCATTGATTTTCCCTTGGCCTTGGGCTCCGTGGACAGGAATGAGCTAAGCTACACAAACTCATGAGCTGATGCTCATCTCTACCCCAATGCCAAGGTCACACTAAGAATCAGGATGGTCTCTTGATGAATCAGGTGCCGGTTTTCAGTGGAGAAGAATAAGAGTAACTTCTTCATTCGATGCCATTGATGATTGAACTAAATGCATTATTTCCTTTTCCATTCCCACTCCCAATTTAGATAATACACATATCTACATTTTTTCATATTTAGATGTTATAGTGAGAGTAAGAGTAGTTGCTGTTACTGTTGTGGTGGTGATGGCTGCTTTGTTTGAGAAATGGCCTGGATGGCTTGCCTGTTATTTCTCAGAAAGAAGGGCAACAGACCACTTGTCTAAAACTAGCGATGCTCATCTTTAGCAGATGCCCTGACATGAATTGACTTGTGAATAACATCCCAATAGAGCAATCCAATGAATCTGGTTGGTTAAGCATTACTTTTTTTTTTTTAATTTTAGAATTTTTGCCAAAAGTACACATTAATCAAAGGTAGGGGGTCTATGGGTATTTTACTGAGAAAGCTTTTTGGAGAGGTGAGCTTGAGTTAATATTTGGAAATACCCACTCTAATTAATCTCTTTTGCAGCCCTGAAAGTACTGCAACCATGCCCTTTGACATAGGCTTCAATTGTACTTTTATTGATTTATTAGTACAGACCTAAGATTGTATTTTGTGGAGAGTAGCTTGTTATTCGGACACATATTTTTCCAAGCTTCTCAATTTTCATAAGGATATATGAGACTCAACTCCCCTCTTGGCTGGTTCTCTTAGTGTTTGGTTCTGCCTCTTTGGTTCCAAACATTCTAATGGATGGCCAGCTACTACTTATCAGTGAAAGCTCTGTTAAGAGAAAATGGTGTTTGTTCAGGAATGCTTAACGTAAATGCCATCCACCTATGCCATTCGTTCAATAATAGTAACCTTTCTTGAGTGCCCAGGGGTCATATCAAGTATTCTGTGAGCATTGCCTCATCTAATCCTATATCCACCCTGGGCAGGGTTAGCCCCCAGGTGGAGCCAGCTTGCTTGAAAATCTATCTCCAGGGTCCAAGTTTTTAACAAGCGCACTTCACTACCACCCATTAGAATTGCTTTGGGTGACTTTGGGTGATGCCGTCTCTAGCACTGAGGGACACTTTGCTACGTGGCCCTAAACAACTCGCTGATGACTTCACTGTCAGGATCTTGTTGATGGTGCAGATCATCATATCACGGGGTGTCTTCTCTGTAAGAATGAAAGAATTTTTTCTCTGGGCCCAGCACCTCAAAGCACTGTTATTTTTGGATAACTGGTCTGTATTTGTATTAGATACACCAGACTCATTCAACTGGATATGTTTTCTTCCTCTCTGCGTTGGCTACTAGAATTACTGAAGCCAAATGTATGTTCTGCCTGTAGTTAATGTATATAATTTGGGGGCATGAATTTTTTATGTGAACCTCATTCGTACTTCCTGCTATCCTTTTTTATCTTTATTTTCCTTTTGCTCTAATTGTCGCATCTATTTAATTTAATTGCATCATATTGTATTTTATAGATCATTGTAAGTCACCTGGAATTCTTTCTTAAACAAGATTGAGTATAAATGTATTGTAATACCAGCACTCTACTCACCGCATAGTCTTTACGTAGAATGGAAACCAATCCTGCCCCCTGTAGATTCTGAATAATGGGTATCACCAGCTTCACTACTGTTATTGGGGCCAGTCTCCTGTTTGAAGCAAAAGTCATATGAACAGAGAGAAGGATAGTGACACCAAAAGCTCCTTCATCTCTACTCACTGGTTTATTCCCAGTCTCCATTTCAGGCTTATATGCATTTTTTTAAATTTTAATCTGGAAGAGGGCCACACTGAAAAGCAGTACACTGGCAAAGCTTTATAAGAAAAAGACTCGTTTTTATGGACATGAGTACTGATTCTACAAAGGTGAGTCAGAAATTACCCGCACTGCGGTTATAGTAAAACTTCTATAAATTCTACAGCCAGAGCGTGCATAAGTTTTGACTCACCCTCGTACATGTAACCACAATGAACAAGGCAACCCTTCTCCTGTATCCGTCAAAAGAAAAAAATCTGTAAGATGTCAAAGGGATTTTCGCCGTAGCCGGTTCTTCTCTTATGAGGCACCAGCAGGACCCCCAGCTTGTACGTCCCTCCCCTTCATCAGCACAGAGTGTAGGGAGCACACAGAGGGCCCCGCCTCCCGGTCCCTGCCAAGAAGGAAGGTGGTAAGAGGAAGACACAAGGGGAAACTAGAGAAACATACTACGAAGCAAAGCAAACCAGGCTCAGGAGGCAGACTGTCCTAGAGATTTAAGAGTGAACTCGAGCCAATAAAAGCCAATGAATCAGAAAAGAAAGAGGGAGAAGAGTAACAAGGAAAGAGTAGACACACACCAGACGAGTGTTCTTCCTGCCCCACCTCTGAATCGAAGACTCAGGTCTACACAGGATCTTGAGATCTCAGCCCCCGGTTCGTGCAAGACCAGAGGGCCTCAGAACACCCTTCTGTAAACCACCCTTGACTGGCTTCTCTGCTGCCTCCCTTTACATGGGCCCCTGGAACCACCTTCTAAGACTGCCCCAAGGTTCCGCCCTTCCTCCCAGGGAGGGAGGCTTCCTGCAATGAGCCCAGCTCCTTTCCCTCATGCTAAGCATTCTTCTCCAACATTCACCACAAACAGCTGAAGACAGCCCAACAGAGCCCTGCAACAGGGCCACAGTTTCACCTCCTACACCCCCAAGTACAGAACAGCTTCTTTCTGATGAAACACGGTGTATCCATTTTTGCCCTGGCAGCTGGCCAGAGATGAAATAAGAGGGTTTAGCCTTCAATTACGAACCGTTTGTATTCAGACACAGCAGTGTGTGAGAGGAGCTGGGCTTTGTTGGCTGAGCTTTTATTTCTGCCCTAAATCAGCTGCACAGAAGGATAGGTTATACCCAGCTCCTGATGAATATGCAGTCACAGCGGTGAGCTGCTAAACCTGCAATGCTCCAAATAAGAACCCGCCACATACTGTTCTCAGGAACCTTTCTCCTTCTGCATAAAACCAACCTTTCTTCATTAGCGGAGCACATCCCCAAAGAAGCGGAAACAAGTCCTGATAAACATCATTAAGTGCTGAAAGGATTAGCATAAACAGGATGCCAAGTAGGAGATTTAATATGATTTAGATGAAATTTGAATTCTAATGCAACACTCAGGCCCAAGCTCTCCTTCTAATGGAGCAGCAAGTTTAAAAGCCCAATTATGCTGGGAAGACACTTCATTCTCAGTACCAGTGTCCTCGACCCGCTGCCTGTTCATCACTCTCCCTGCTGCCTACCTCGGATAAGATGAGTGATGTTCCTGGGCCTCTCTTTTTAAATTATACCTTAAGTCTTTGCTTTTTCATAGCTGGGTTTTTGGGTGGAAGACTGAAGCGAGAGGAAAGTAAAACTAGGCCAGAGGAACAATCATTGTTCGTCCTCTTACCTTTAAAATGAGAGATTACATGCAGGAGAGATGCTTATAAGATGGATTTCGCATTGCTGACCCACTGTTCTTCCCTTCTTCAGGGAGGGTGTTGGAGCCGTGCTCTCATGGTACATGAGAGCCGGCCCTGCTGTGTAATTTGTGGAGCCTTGTGCAAAATGCAAGTGTGTCTAAATCATGAAGAATTTCAAAACGGTGACTGCAGAGCGTTAAACCAAGTGTGGGTCCCCGTGTGACGACCCAGGTCACCCGCCCACCAGTGACAGACACGGAAGCAAATGAAAGACATTTCACACGTCTTGAGTCTTCTTCGTAATGAAGCTGAAGCTCCCATCAACTATGATGACAGGGCTGCCCTTAGAAGAAATCCATTTTTAAGTGGTTTCTTCCATCTTTCACTTTTTACTTAGAAAAAAAAAAATTTGGCCAAAAATGCAAATTTTATCACTGCTCTGAAAAGCTTTTTGAAGAAGAAATGAAGGTTGCCAATCCCGTGGGCCACCACCCCTGGTTGCTGTATGACGATGGGTAGAAGCAGCTCTTCTCTCTGGTCCCAGGACTTCTACATCACTAGAAGAAGCTTCTATTTACCACATCGAGGGAATTTTTCACTCCAAGGACCAGAAGCCCTGCCCTCAAATGGCTTAAACTATAGAAAATTCCCACCATCACATAACAAGAGGGCAGGAAGTAGGATGGTTCCAGGGTTAGTTCTTACATTAGCTCAGTGGCATCTTTGTTTTTTTTCTGTTGGGGGTTTTTGGGGAGGGGGGGTGTTGTTTAATATTTATTTATTTATTTATTTATTTTTGGCTTGCGTCCAGCCTTAGTTGCAGCACACGGGCTCTTCATTGCAGGTGCTCGGGCTTCTCTCTTGTTGTGGCGCGCCGACTCCAGGGTGCATGGGCTCTGCGGTTGTGACACATGGACTCTCTAGTTGTGGCACATGGGTTCAGTTGCCCCGTGGCATGTGGTATTTTAGTTCCCTGACCAGGAATCGGCCCACATCCCCTGCATTGGAAGATGGATTCTTAACCACTGGACCAGCAGGGAAGTCCTGCTCAGTGACATCTTTGAAGACAGGAACATTTACCATTTTTCCCTTCTACCTTCATCAGCTACTACATCTGGAATCTGATTTCAGACCATCTTTACTTTCTTAGGCTTAGGGAAAAATCTTTCTTTTGGCACTTCCAACAAAAATCCCCAGAACCCATAGGTATTTCCCATGTCCTTTGGAAGATAAGGGTGGGAAGGGCAGGTTATTGTCAGAATTTGAGGCAAAACAAATAAACACCTGACAGCCCTCTGGACATCCTGTGAGATCTAAGTCAGAACAGGCAGCTTGGGGCCAGCAGCTGGAGAGCTCCAGACATCTCCAAAATAATTAAAATAATAATATTTGCTGAAACTGGAAAGAAACTTGGAAACAGAGCAATACAAAGAAAATATCACTGGGATGTGTGTGTCCCTGCACATCGCTGTGCACCCAGAATCAAAGCCAGCAAGACACAGAGGACAAAAGAGAATCTCGTTCTGCGGTGTCCACACAAATACTTGTCTGCTTTATTCTTATAATAGAACCCAATCGTCAAGGAAGGGAGGGAAGATGGGGATATGTGTATAAAAACGGATGATTGAACCTGGTGTACCCCCCAAAAAAATAAATAAATAAATTAAAAAAAAAAATAGAACCCAATCAATATTTATCTACCGTTAAAAAATAATAACAGGAATTCTCAAATGGAATAATGACGACTCACAGGAGGATAAGTGTTTGTGAGTCACACTGAGGAATTCACCTCCCGGGCGCTTGGCTTCTGAGAAGTCCCGTGCAGCACACAGCCCTGAAGCACGGTCCTGGGCCTCCTTCCAGAATGAGAAGAGTTGAGACGCAAACACATCGAGGCTGGACCTCACTCAGATAATCACTCATTTGACACCTTGAACTTTTCTTTTGACAGGACATGCTTTCTTCCCATGCCCTTTGATGCAATCTGGAGTGGTTGCCAGAAGAAGAGAAATGTTCTTTAGATTCTTCTTGGCAACATTTTGCATCTTCTAGACATTCCGAACTTTAAGAATAAAAAAGAAAGCAATTAATGTTTTAAGTGACACTATGCCTGAAATTAGGGTGATAAGCCTTGGAATGCAAAGAAGTATTACTACGAATTCTGTCTTTATTGCCACAAAAATAATGGTATGTAATTTCCCCCACGATCCAGTCAGCTGACGTTTACAAAAACCAAAGTATTCTCTAATTGCTTGGAACTCTTCCCTTGCTGTTAACTGCAATTTAAAAGAATTGGGGCTGTTGTCCATTTATAGCAGCAACCAAGAGAGCTCTCCTCAGACACCTGAGCTTGGGTCGAGGCCAGCCTGGCACACAGAGCAGCCAGCCAGACGACCTGGCGTGTCTCTCCAGGTATAAGGAGGAAGAGCAGCACTGAGGCCTCTGTCCACCTCTCTGACCACTGGGAATGTGGAAGTGGGCCAACCAGTGAGCCCTTGAGGAGTGAGCAGAGTGGAGATTGAGGGTTGAAGAACTGTTTTTGAGAAACTCAGTGCCCTATAGGCATATAAAAATAGCAGACATAGCGGGACCTCCCTGGTGGTGCAGTGGTTGAGAATCCGCCTGCCAGTGAAGAGGGCATGGGTTCAAGTCCTGGTCTGGGAAGATCCCACATGCCGCAGAGCAACTAACCCCGCGAGCCACAACTACTGAGCCCAGGCACCACAACTACTGAAGCCCGTCCACCTAGAGCCTATGCGCTGCAACAGGGGAAGCCACCTCAATGAGAAACCTGCGCACCACAACAAAGAGTAGCCCCTGCTCACCACAACTAGAGAAAGCCCACACACAGCAACAAAGACCCAACACAGCCAAAAATAAATAAAGAAATAAAATAATAAATAAATCTTAAAAAAAAGAAAATAACAGACATACTAATTCACTGTAAGCCTGGGCTCCCAGAGAAGCTCAGTTCTTTTGGGGTGGCAGCAGGTCCACCTGGGGAGAGCCCACAGCGTAACCTGGAAACCCCTGCAGGAACCCCCCTCCTCGCAGGGCTCTGCCCCCCTGCTCTTTGCTGTTAGGGGCATTATTCCCAGGGTGCCTTTTTGCTCCATTTATTTGTCAAGCAGAGGAGGAATCTAAGACCTGAGGGTGAAAAGGGCATAAGACAATATCTTGAAGTCTGAATAAAAGCCATTCCAGAATCATTCTCACCAGAGCTGTAGCTTATACACATAGTAACTAACCAGATAGAGTAGTATGTGCATCATATGAGAAGCATACCAGGCAAGCGTTACAGGGGTTCTGAAGAAGGAAAGCATATAAGTAAGACCTTTCAATCAAAATACATACTTATGATATTGTTTTGTTTCATGAGTATATTCCCTCTAAACCTCTCCCTCAAAGGGGCGTTGGATGTAGTTACTTATCCGGGATCCACCAAACCTTCCTTTGACAGAACTTTTTCAAAACCCCCACTAAAGTGTACACACAAGAGGGCAGGGAATTTTGTCTGGTCTGCTCACTAAAATGACTCCTAGAAGGTATAAGTATGCCTGATATATAGGGGGTAATCACTACTTGTTAAATAAATGAATAAAAGCGTAACATCTGCTGTGCTGTCAGACTTGACAGTTCTATAGCACAATCAGGTATATTTTCTCAATAGCCCTGTAAGGGGGATATTATTCTTATTTTCATTTTATGGGAGAGGAAGTCAGTGTTCCACTACCGCCCAAAGGAGCTAAATTAGTCATTTATGATTTACTCGTTTGGCTACAATTCCAATTCATCGAGTCCTGGTCCCATTGTCTTCTCATCGTCCACAAGGTGCCTGCCGTAGGAAGAAAAGCTCTGGGGCAAAGGCAACCTCACTAACACGTCCCTTTGGCTTGTTTCAGGTGGGTCTTTTTCGAAAATCGGGCGTGAAATCTCGAATCCATGCCTTACGTCAAATGAACGAGAACTTCCCTGAGAACGTCAGCTACGAGGACCAATCTGCTTACGACGTGGCGGATATGGTGAAGCAGTTCTTCCGGGACCTTCCTGAGCCTCTTTTCACCAACAAGCTCAGCGAGACCTTCCTCCACATCTATCAGTGTAAGTGGGAGCAGTGCAGATCAGTGTTCTCAAGCGCATGCATCCATCAAAAAAAAAAAATTTCTATAGATTGAATTTTAATTGTACAAGTAATGCAGGAAGAAGTGTATAAAAGTTACAGTTCTACCCTTCTCTCCAGAAGTAAACTTTGTTCACACTCTGATTTGGAAATCTCCAGGCTATATTTTATGCATTTGAAGATAGCTTTTGACACCAAAATCTTCCTCCTCAATAAGGTTTTGTGTAAGATATAAAAAAAACTAACTTTCAATGTACTTTTAATAAATTTAAAATGAAAAGGGATTCTCCTAGAATTTATTTTATATACCGTGTTTTTGTTTTCTTTCTTTATTTTTTTAATATATAGGTGTTTTTAAAAAGAAAGCATTTCTTTGGGATATATGAAAGCCAAATGTGTTAAAATGACTAGAAGTGAAAGGCAAATGTATCACAATGTATTTTAATCGATGAAAAGTAAGCAAACCAAATCAAGGCTTAAGCTTAATTCAACTAATTTATATTTTCACTTAGAACTTTTTAAGTGATGCGAAGTTGATAATTCTCAGCAAAGCCCCTGTAATTAATCACTGAAAATAGGAACTATTGATTTAAAAGCATATCCCGCTAAGGATAGTTACAAAGGGTGGGGAGGGCATTAGATATGAACCCGTGGCTCTTTTCTAGCTACACTGTTTTGGTTATACAGTATCCGCATGGGATTCCTTCCGGGACCTGCCAAGGATGCTCAAGTCCCATAGTCATATTTCTGTATCCTCAATTGGGCATCTGGGAATTGAGACAACCTCAAATCATAAACATAGTACAGGATTCACGGTTCATTGAATCCGCAGATTCAGGATCCATGTATTGGGAGAGCTGACTGTGTATTTATCAAAAAAAAAAAAAGATTTTTGCCTGTTGAGTGAACCCGCACAGGTCAAACCATGTTGTTCAAGGGTCAACTATAAGTATCTAATGGTCCAAGTCTCCGTTCTTTAGAAAAAAAAACACTTGGCCTGTGGACTTTTGAGTTTTTAGCAACATATGCATGAAATGGACCTTGACATGGAATTGATCCAACTCAGTCAAAAGAAGGTTCCTGCTATTGAGAATTCTGTACTAAATGTGTTTCAGGAGTCCACAATATTGCAGATTCAAAAAGGATTATAATGACTACCACTTGTAAAAACAGGATAAAGTGGTGACCCACTAAATACATATTATTTTGTCAAAGTGAATAGGTTAAGTTAAATTAGTGATACATGTTGCTGGAGCCTAAATACAGGGAATTCACAGTGTTTCTGCTGTAAGAGGTCGAGCTGCATTTTTTCAATTAAACCTCCCTTACAGTTTGGAAGTAGCATATATAAGTCTTTACGTTTAATCAGTTCTCAGGTTATAGTTGACACTAGTCTAAGGTTAAAGCCAGATTATTTCCAAGAGGTAAATGCTTTTAGCCTTTTGTGAGACTCACAAGCAAGAAAAAAAAAATCAAAGCAGGGTTTATCTTAGCTGAGCAAAAACATTTACTGAGTTCCGCTTGTGTTCAGGGCACCGTGCTGAGCACTGCAGAGCATATGGCCGGGTAAGACTTAACTCTCTGCTCTTAAGCATCTTACAGTGGAGGGAGACAAGACATGTACATAAATAACTGCAGTACAGCGAGATGGGAGAAATCCCGTGATAAGGTTACAAAGAGCACCCAAGGGGGTTGAGATGAATAAGGACTTGGTAGAGAAGCGACAACTGAAGGTTGAGATAGGTGAGGAACACACGTTGAGTGCAGCAGATAGCACATGTGTCAGGAGATTACAGGATTTCCGTCTGGCTTGCAGGAAGGGTGACTGTCCAGTGCAGCATCAGATGACTCCAAAAATTAGACTGGGGCCATACCCAGGAAGGGCACTGAATAGTAGAGCAGAGAGTTTATATTTGACTCATTAAACACTGGGGAACACTTGGGTGTTGTTGAGGAGGTTACCAGTTACGATGCTCTCGGCTGTAAACACAGAACCAAAAACTCCAACAAACAGTTGTTTAAAGAGTATAGACATTATATAATCGCACTAGACAAGAAATCTAGAGTTAATAATTCCAGAGTCGATTAATTCAGTGACACCATGGCTGAAGTCAGCCTGGCTTGGTTATCCCCTTAAGGTCATGTATGGTTGCCACAACTTAGCTTTATCACGTCCTCCCAAAATCACACCCAAAGGCAAGAGGTGGGCCAAAGGGTTCTCTTTGGGCATATGTCTCTTTTTATCAGGGAGATAAAATTACAGAAATGCCTACCTAGCATTTATCTTGGTCCCATAGACCATAAATTTTACACTTTCTCCCCTAAATCAGTCACCGGGAAGAGGAATGGGATTACCATTTTTGGTTTAGGCCAACATGGTTATCCCTTGGTTTGAGGGAAGGGCCCAACTTCCCTGAGCACATCACAGCCCAAACCTGAACAGAACGTGGGTGTTCTTACAGAGGAAGAAGGAAAGAGCAGGTATTTCAAAGGCCCCCAAGCTGGTACCACAGGGTGAATGAGCGTCAGAACTGTTTATTTGACCCATGAATCTGGAAGTGGTGAATGAGAGGTACTGGACAGGACGAGAATGGAGGGTTAGGGAGCCGCACATTAATTGAAGATAGGACGTTCCAGGGGTAGACTCTGGAGTCTAAAGTTTCCAAAGGACTGTGAGGGAGAAAGGGACAGTTCCTCCTCCCCTTCTCCAGAGCAGGTCCAATTGTAGCTCTGTTACTTCTTGGACTTCCGTCAAATGATTAATTAGAGTGCTGGATGGATAATGAACATATGTGAAGCCCACGGGTCTACAGGAGAGAAGGATGGAGGGATCAAAGACGAGCCTATAGTTTTAAGGAGAATTCAGAAAGGAAGACAGGGAGGGGAGCTGATCCTGGGGGCAGGGAGGAGACCAGACGTGGCGTCTGAAGTGCTGCCAGCCATCCGCACCATCGCATTATCAGCACTTAGAAATGAGGATCTAGAACAGTCTCCCGAGAGCCAAGAAAGAGGCAGGAAACACAGGAGTGCCTGTGTCACAGAAAGGTCAA
Organism: Hippopotamus amphibius kiboko; assembly: GCF_030028045.1. Lineage (NCBI taxonomy): Eukaryota > Metazoa > Chordata > Mammalia > Artiodactyla > Hippopotamidae > Hippopotamus > Hippopotamus amphibius. Next base: position 71,058,182 of record NC_080199.1, read on the forward strand.
AGAGGGTAGGATCCAATACGAATGCTGAATTTAGGGATCAATCGTTGACCTTCACAAGCATTTTTAGGAGGAAAGCATGGACGGAAGGTATTTTCTGAGGGATAAAGAAACGAGTGAGTAGAAGGAAGCTGAGACAACACGTAGCCATGACTCTTCAAAACTTGCGGCACAGAAGAGAAGGTTGGCGATCTAAAGCTAAGCAGTGTGTACACTGGGTGCCTTACCTAAAGCAGCTTATTTAAAGGCAGCTCAAGGGCTCCAGCTGAATTTCTAACACTGCAGTGACAAGCGTGAGGTCATCAGTAGTATCTGCTTCTGCTTCAACACAAACAAGAAAAAGGAAAAAGGTTTCTGTATAATGGGAACAAAATGGCTCTCCTTTACCAAACCCAGGTCTGTCCTGCGCCAGTTCACAGTGGGCGTGGTGGGGGTGGGGATGGGCTTCAGAGCGTGCAACCCACCCTCAGGCTTTTCCAGAAAACTTGCATTTGCTGCTGACTGGGGCCAGGAGCCTGCCCGCCCTGGGATGGTGGAGGAGAGAGGGGCAGGACCCGGGCAGAAGCCACACCCCAGCCCCTGCTAGAGCAGCAGGCTCCAAACTTTTTTATCAGGCACCGCTAACAGTAGGAAATACCTGAGCATGTATACTCACTTATTTTTAAGAATATAAATATATTGTAATATAATATATTGTGCACATCATGACACATCCGATCAGTATTTTTAAAGCATGAGAGAAAACAAAAACACCACTGGAAAGTCTAACAGTTTCTTCGCACACCTCTTTGGAGCATAGCCACCTGGTGCAGAGACCTGCTCTAGGACCTGGTAGTTTACGAAACACAACAGTGTTAACCCAAGTGAGCTCCTGATGGTGTCTTTCAGAACGAGAGGAATACGGGCAGTGAGTCAGGCCTGAAAGACCGCTAACGAACACAGCCAGGGGGCAGCAAAATGCAGCACAGAGCACCCATTTTTCTATGGTTTTTTCCTTTTAGTTTCCTCATACAGTTGGGGCCAATTCCCTCGCAAGCCTGCGTGACCGGGGCCCACCACCACCCTCACCACCACAGCGACCACCCAGAAGGGGAACAGGCCTGAGAGGGGGGACCCTGGTTCCTCTTCGCCAAGCCCTGGGCATCCTGAGAGATGCTTCACAAGCCAGGAGTGGGGTGGGGGTGGGGATGGGCGAGAGGTTTGAAACAGGTGAGGAGGCGGATTGCTCCGAGGGTATGAAGAGCCAGCACCGGGCGTCCCTTGCCAAGTCCAGCTCGTCATTAAGACTGTGGGTTCTGGAGGGAGACCATGGGGTTCCTACCCCAGCTCTGCCTCTCACCCCCCGCGGGGCCGAAGCAAGGACTTCTCTGCGCCCTTAGCTGTTGTCATTGTCACTGTTGCCGACGACGATGTGACCCTGCCTGTGTTCACGGCAAGGGAGCACTCGCTCACCCTCTCCCTTTGGCTCCTGCTCCGGCTGTTCCTCTAATGGCCCGGCACCCGCTTTTCCCCAGGTGTCCCCAAGGAGCAGCGTCTGCAGGCGGCGCAGGCGGCAGTGCTGCTGCTGGCGGACGAGAGCAGGGAGGTGCTGCAGACGCTGCTGTGCTTCCTCAACGACGTGGTCCACGCGGTGGAAGAGAATCAGATGACGCCCATGAACCTGGCTGTGTGTCTGGCCCCTTCCCTCTTCCATCTGAATTTATTGAAGAAAGAAAGCTCCCCCAGGTGCGTTTTCCTCAGCGAGGATGCTAATCCTACACCAGGTATTCCCGTTGGCCACTTAAAAAAAAAAACAAAAAAAAAACTCCTCTCGTATTTCAACTTGGGGATTTATCAGCACGTCATTTATAATCAGAAAATGTTTGGAGGAACCTCATTCGTGCAGCTCAGGGTTAGAGAATTATCAAAGTAGCACTGAGGAGTGTCCTTTGTGATCCACAGAGCCTGGAGTTTTGTTCTGTTTTGTGTGTACTAGCAGGAAGGAGGGGAAAAGTACACAAAGCAGTATTTTACAATCTTCCATTTTAAAAGGCGAAATTTAAGGCTCAAGCTCAGCAGCTTGCAGTGGTTTCAAACCTGGAAAAAATAAATTAATTTCTCCTCCAAGGGTTATTCCTGCCCATGTATTTTTCCAGGGCTTTTCATTATGAACCGTCAGACTCTTAGCCTGACTCAGGATATCTAAGATGTGTGGTCACTGTTTTTGTTCGGAAATGAGAAAGTCTGGGATCTGGGTGGCATCTGGGCATGAGGAGATAACAAAGGGATGAGCTCTGTACTGTGAAAAAGTTTGGGCTTGGAATCCACTGAGGGGTCTTCCGTTCAATTACAGAGTCATCCAGAAGAAATATGCTACCGGGAAGCCGGATCAAAAGGACCTCAGTGAGAATCTGGCCGCAGCTCAAGGGCTGGCCCACATGATCATGGAATGTGACAGACTTTTTGAGGTGAGTGAAAGGCTCAAACCGCCTTCCTTATAGTTCTTGGAACTCAGTAAGACGCTTGAAACGGTTGCTATGCATATGACTGATTTCTGTTTATTCCTGATTTTATAATGGCAATGGTACACACTCAATAGGTCTGGTCTTTGCCTCCTAGACAGTTGAGGAACAAGCTATGTAGTTGACGCTTTGTCAGTTCAAGACATTTGGGCTTACCATGGTGATGGTTTTTATGGAAACCGTTGTGTCTACTTCAGGTGCCAAGTCCCAGGCCAACCAGCCCATTACGGTATAGTTGATGTGACCTCAGGACTTGATCAGGTTCAGCGTGTGTGTGTGTGTGTGTGTGTGTGTGTGTGAGAGAGAGAGATACTGAACAATCGCTGTGAACTCAGAATCAGTAACAGCTTATGAATACAGCCACAGGTATGCTAAAGGAATAGTGAACTAGACTTCTGGCATCCTTTTTGTGGCAAAATTGGCATTTGCAAAAGGGAAAAGTGTGCTAAAAAGGTAAAGCTCTTTCTGAGTCAGGTTTGATGTTCTCCTTAAGTCTGTGCGCTTTAAGTTTCCTGGGCCCAGGTTTTGCCAAACTGAATAAAAATATATAAGTAAAATCAAAGGAAAATGGAAAGAATGAATGGGAAGTCATGGTGATGTTTTGAATAATAAATCTAGCCTCAAACAGATTTGGGTTTCCTGATTTTAGGAAGCCCTCCCCCACCCCGTTGCTGATCTTAAACAAACATCTCTTGTGGCACGGCACTCGGCCTGCTGCCCGTGCTGTGGTTTTGGCGACGCTACTTTGCTTTCTCTAACTATTAGGCTAAGCACTTCTGTAGCTCAGTGTGTTGCTCTTCTGTGCATCCGTCGGTTCAGGTCCCGCTCGAGATGGTGACCCAGTCTCATGACGCGTATGTGGAGGCTGAAATCCATCCCCCAACCCTGGAAGAGCTGGGGGCCCAGCTGGAGGAGGGGGGGGGCCCTTTCCACACGTACCTGGAGCAGCTCATCCAGGGCCTCCAGAAGGAAGCCAAGGAGAAGTTCAAAGGATGGGTCACATGTTCCAGCCCAGACAACACAGATCTTGCTTTCAAAAAGGTAATTGCAGAAAGGTGGGAAACAATTACCCCCAAAGAGCCAAGTCTTACCACCAGGGATTTGTTTTGCTTTTAAAATAGCTACTCTGTTCCCAGGGCGTCACCATACACGAATCAGTCAACCACCCACTCTAGAGTCTGTTTGCATGTGATCAGACTGCAGACTGTGGAGCCAGACTGTGGGACCCCAGGCCTGGCTCTGTCCCTTAGCTGTGTGACATTGGGGCGAGTCACTTGCCTCTCTGTGCCTTCATTTTCTTATTTGCATAATGGACATTATAGTAGGACCACAGTCAGAGGAGGGCTATTTCAAAATCAGAACAATGCCTGGCACACAGGGAGCAGTGTGTGTTGGTAGTTATTTTTATTATCATTCTTTTTTTTTTATTAAATTTATTTATTTATTTATTTATTTATTTATTTATTTATTTATTTATTGGTGGTGTTGGGTCTTCATTGCTGCTATGCAGGCTTTCTGTAGTTGCGGAGAGCGGGGGCTACACTTCATTGCAGTGCGAGGGCTTCTCATTGCAGTGGCTTCTCTTGTTGCAGAGCACGGGCTCTAGGCACTCGGGCTTCAGTAGCTGTGATGCATGGGCTTCGTTGCTCTGCAGCATATGGGATCTTCCCAGCCCAGGGCTCAAACCCGTGTCCCCTGCATTGGCAGGCGGATTCTTAACCACTGCGCCACCAGGGAAGCCCTCATTATTCTTCTTTCAAGCTTAAGGATGAACATTTAAAAATTTTAAACCTGAGGTATGCAGAATCCCTCTTTCAAGTTATGTAATGAGTGATGTTTCCTGAACACCCAGGGAAGGATGGTAGGTTTTGTTGGAACCAGCAAGCTCTTCAGCCTTTGCTGCTATCTTTCCCAAGGTGGGGGACGGGCATCCGCTGAGGCTGTGGAAGGCGTCCGTGGAGGTGGAGGCGCCCCCTTCGGTGGTCTTGAACCGCGTGCTGAGGGAGCGCCACCTGTGGGATGAGGATTTTGTGCAGTGGAAGGTGGTGGAAACTCTGGACAAGCAGACAGAAATCTACCAGTACGTGCTGAACAGTATGGCGCCCCACCCTTCCAGAGACTTCGTGGTTCTCAGGTAAGCCTGACTCTGGGGTGTAAGATGCTCTGTTCCAAAAGTAGGATAAGAGCGGCAGATTTAAGCATTTCAGAGTTCTCCCACCCAACTTCAGCCTCCACTGGGAGCACTCCGCCGGCCCTCGCTTCTCTCAGTGAAAACTGACTTTGCTGTATTTATGCCTGACTCCCTGTTTCTTTCACCCAGTTTACAGCTCTGCCCGGCTCTCTCGTGGCCCCTCTCATTCTGCAGCATACGGTTTATTAGGCCATAAATATGGTTCATTTCCTCAGAACAGAGTCCCAAGAATAGCTGCTGTTTGTCCAGTTGTACTTTCTGCCAAATTATGCACATCGAATCTGACTGGCTTTTCTCCTGGTTTTACCTTTCTGCCGCTGGGAAAGCAAGTCTTCAGTGGTGTGACTCTCAACCTGGAGTGTGTGTAACTTCAAAATTCATCTGCGTAACTTCAAGTGCTCATAACTCATGACCATGCATGGAAACCTTGGCACAGCCCTGAAGGTCCAGCTATGCTGAGGCACTCCAGTGTCCAGAAAGATCTCAGGGCATGACAAGGCTTGCAAGCCTGGTGTCTACTATTGAAATATTGCCTCTAATAGATTTATGGGTTGAGTTCCGGACCCCTGCTCTCTGGGTTTGAAGTGGGAAGCTCAACCAACAACAGGAAGTTTGCACGGTAGAGCTGTGTACACAGGTTGATAAGTCAGAACTGAATCAGAAAGAACAGGGATTGAAGATACTCACAAACCCAAATGAAATGTAATTAAATCAATACGTCCTTCTCTATTGATAACTGATGGTGAATACTGCCTCTTCTCGTATGTTAGCAGTATGCAAAGAATCACTAGTGAAATTCCCAAATGTGTATTTTAAATAGTTTCTTTATTAAACTAGTCTTGATGGCAAACTAAAGGTTACTTTTCACATGGGCTATTTATGCCTTTGGAACTGGTCCTTAGGACCTTGAATTTTAAGGGTCATTTTTTTCCTTAAATATACGTATTTATCTTAGCAGCCTTGGGATCCTGGTGGAGAATGTGGGCGGCTGTCAGGGTGGCTTATTACCACAGTTACTGGGACACTAGTCATCTCGTGGAAGTTAAACTTTACACCTTCACTCTTGCAAGCAGAAAATCAAATCGTTCTAGGAGGGCAGCCACGGGGATGGAGCCAGACCATAGCCTGACTCTTTGCTCCCTTTAGAGGAAGCCGAGGGCCGGAGTCCATGCATGGACCCGCCTGCCTTCCACTCATCCCGCAGTGCCACCTGCCTGCTACTGCTGGTGGTCATTCCATCACTGCCTCGTGCCAGGCACTGTTGGAGGCTCCAGGGAGGCTGCAGGGAACACAACAGACCACAACCCTGCTCTCTCTCTCGGGATTTATCTTTCATTAGGGAGACAGAGTCAAGAAATAACAAGCAAGTGGGATGGGATTACTTATCTTAGGAGGGGTAAGTAAGAAAGGGGGATAGGAAGGGGTAGAATTTCAGCCATAGCGCTCAGAGAGTCTTGTGGAGTTGATATTTGATCCAAGACTTGAAGGAGAAGGTGGGTGGACCATGAGGCTGAGGGAGAAGAACTCAGCACCCCAGAGGATGCATAATGAACCAGACATGTTTCCTGCAACAGGAATTCCTTGGGATGATGATACCAGAAGTAGAAAGTAACAGGTGTGGAGAGGAGCCCACGTGCTGAGGCACTTCCTGTCTTCAAAGCGCCTTCCTGTCTAGGCTGGCACGCACGTCGCTGGTCTCCTTTTGGGATTACCATATTTGCTTCTCACTTCATCCCTTTCTCTAGCTCCTCAGGGGCTTCCAGTGATAGCCACTGAAGCTTTTTCCATTTTATCCCCACAAATCTGTACAACTTTCAGTCTTTATTATTAAACACAGCATCATACGTGAGAAGAGAATGGGCACACCCATGGAGAAGTTGCTAAGCATTTGTGCAGGGCTTGCTCATTCCCAAGTTCTAAGTAACGGGCCCTCTTTCTGGTCTGGTAGGACAGGACAAAGTTATAGATGAGGTAACTAAGCAAGGGGATAGGATGTAGGACAAATAACTGAGATTATAATAATAAAACCTATATCCTATGGTAGAAATGGTTGTTACAGAGATGCTCTCATGATTCCTGACTTCCATCCACAACCTTTGCCCACGTGGTACCACCCCCCAAGCTTGAATAGCTCCAGTAACAGTGAACTCATGACCCCTTGTATAGCCCGTTCCATTTTTGAAGAGTGCACCGTGTGAGCCAGCTCTTCTCTGAACTAAATTAAAACATGCCTTCAGATCTCTGCTTTCCAGCGTCGAATCAACTGTATTTATTTCTTCTCCCACTCAAGAGCCACTCAGGGATCAGCAGTCCACATGTGTCTAGTTTTCTTCAAGCTTAGCATTGTCGGTTCATGTATCCTTTCAGGCTTGAGTTGAGGGTCACCTCCTGCGGGAAGCCTTCCCCAGAGCGCTCCGTGCACAGCCACATCACTGCACTTGCCGTGGGGTTTTAGGATTCTCTTTGCCGGTCTGTTTCTCTTCCTGGGCTGTAGATTTTTGTGTCCTCAGTGGCTTCTCAGATCCCATCCAATAGATGTTTGGTGAAAGAATTGAATGAGCGAGTCCTAATTCCCAAACAGTGACGCCAGCCCTTCAGTCATGTGTAAGAGCCTCTGCAGCCTCAGTTTGGGATTCCAGAAGCAGCTCTGAAAGCTGCAAGACCGTTTCTGACCTCTGGGTCAGAGGGCTGAGACCCTTGCTTTGAACTGCACTGTATAAATGTTACATACACTTATGGAAACCATTAGCTTAATCCAAGTAACTGGGCTTGGAATTTGAGCAAGAAAAGATAAGTGTAAACCTCAGCGCTGTGCTCCGGGTTTTCTCTCCGTCTCGGCGGTAATTCCAATGTGCGGGTTTGTTTTGCTGCAGGACCTGGAAGACTGATTTGCCCAAAGGAATGTGTACCCTGGTGTCCCTCTCCGTGGAGCACGAGGAAGCCCAGCTCATGGGCGGCGTGCGGGCCGTGGTGATGGACTCTCAGTACCTAATAGAGCCGTGTGGTTCGGGCAAGTCGAGGCTGACCCACATCTGCAGGGTGGACCTGAGGTGAGTGTGGGCTCCTGGGGGTGGCAGGCGCGGGCTTGCCGCACAAGTGTCAGGGCCCTGCTTCTCATCTGATCCCTTCTTTCACTGTCTTTTTTTTTCCTGTTGCCATTAACATGCTTTCACAGATGATTCTGTGGGCCACCCCCTGGTTTTCCCCTTTCCGCCCTTGCTAAAATTCCGACTTTCGGGAGGAAGTCCTTTCTTGGTCTCAATTTTCCGTTTTGTCCCACTTATACTCCTGTGCTTCTGGCACGGGGCACACACCAGCACTAGGTCCCAGCACGTAGCAGGTGCTCAGTAAATACGAGTCCTCTTGTGTTTCTTTTCGGCCTGTCCCTTCTGCTGCTCCCTCCAGCTGCCCTCCTTTGAGAAGGAGCTAACTTAAATCCAACCCCTTCAAGACATTCAGGCTGCCAGACCAAGATCTTAGCCTGGATGGATAGAAACTGAGTTTTCTCAGTAAATTCTAGAATTAAGTCTGAATCACCCCTGAAGAGACGCTATCATTTTAAAGTACCTGGTGAATACTGGAAAGACAGACTGAATACTTGGCCCAAAAGGCATTTTCAAGGCCCCTGTTGGCAGAATGAGGTTCTCAGATCCTCAGAACAGCAGCCCCGAAGAGAACGCAGGCCGACCGACAGTCAGGGCACAAGCACAGCCCTGTCGGCCGTGGCAGGTGGTTGTGATTTGGTAAAAGACTTGCCCACTTCCTTTCTGATTTTTGTCCCCACAGAGGTCACTCCCCAGAATGGTACAATAAAGGCTTTGGACATCTGTGTGCGGCGGAAGTTGCCAGGATTAGAAACTCTTTTCAGCCCCTCATTGCCGAGGGTCCAGAAACTAAAATCTGAGTTTTCCCCAGTGAGACATCGAACTCAGGGAAGTGGAAGCGAAAGCAAACACGTGTGGGAGAGAGTGTGCTCTTGAGAAAGCAAGGGAGAGAGAGAGAGACGAATGGACAAGGTTAATGCTTAAAAACGGAAGCACTGAGAGGTCAGAATGTTGAAGATGCAAGAATTTCTGAGAACTTTACTAGCCTTCCTGGAGATGGCTACATCCCTACTAATATAATATTTTTAAAAATCAGAACATTTATCTATGTTACTTAAAATTAAATGGATTTCCCTTGTGCATTGCCTAATTTGCTATTTAAAGGCTTCTAAGAAGCGTATTCTTAACTGTAAATAAATGTATGTATAGCGTATGTACAGATGTGTGTATATCTCTATCTTTACTGTATATATGTAAAATACAATTTTATATATACTTGCGTATTTTGAAAAGGAACACGTCTGAGCCAGTGAGTCCCTTCCTCACATGGTTCTTTCCAGGTGGCTCTGGGCACTGTGCCCCCTGCCCCCGCCCCCCGCCCCCGCGCTGTCCTGTAAGCTGAGCAGAAGCTGCTGCTAACACCAAAGTGTGAAAATACGTAGTCTGCCCTGATGCTTTACCAAAGATTAGCCAGCCAAAGGAAAACACATTAAATGGTTGTTACATGTGGTCAGTTTGTTTGTGTTATTCAAAAACTGAGACTGGGGTGTTGGACAAAGAGAGGAAAATAGTATTTAGTCCTCTTTAAAGCAAAGAAGTGAGGGAGCAGCTGTTACCAAATTTAAGGCTAGATTGCCAGTTGCCAAGGGGCCAGCAGATACAGTTTCGGTGAAATGTCAGACGCCCATGGACCACTGGAGTCAGCGCCCGCGACTGAAACAGAACCTGTAGTTCCCTGCTGATTAGAGCAGAATATAATAGCCTTTGCATATTCACAGCCAACGGGAGCCTCTGCGTTTTGTGGAATTTTCATAGATACATTTCATAATGTTCTTAAAAGTCATTCTATTTGACCAGTGGCCTATTTGGTCACAGCTAATTGGCATTTTCTTACCAATGTGTTGCACTGAATTCAACTCTGGACACCAGATAAAGGGAGATGAGGGTCATTCAAGAGTCCTGGACCATTTCAGCTTCAGGGAATTCTAATATCGTTCCATATGATGTTCTTGAGATATAATTCATTAAAGGTTTGCAATCTGAAAGACAGGGTTTTAAACTAACGTTAAGACCAAAACTGTGTTCTTCAATTAGTTTTAGAAACTATAGACAGGTTTGTTAATTCCATGTTTCTTCATTAGTCCGTCAGGCTACCTATGCATTTGACCCAACCTTATTTATTATTGTATAGGCTAAGCAAATTGACTATCCTTAACCAATTGCTAATGGATTTAAGTTGGTTTTTTATTGTAATTCAACAACTGTAGAGAGGAAGATAATTTATTGTGTTTGGTTTCAGGGAGAGATTGGTATCATAATTTAGCAATTGGTGTTGGAGAAAAAAAAACTTAGTTTTCCTTTCTTTTCTTTTTATATTGTATGCGTTTATGTAATGTTTTCTCTTATCAGCAATGTGCAATTCTTTTATTGAGAGGAATAAAAATGGTATATATGCATTCTGTATGGTACCAGTAAAATCATACCGTTTGAATCGTGATCTAGGAATTTTTTGTTTCCTTGCCTACGGAAGAAGGGGGCGGCAAGTCCATAATCTTCCATTTGGGCAATGCTCTGTGAGCACACCAAATTCACTTCTTCCACACATCTGAAATTTAACCACATGTGCCAGGTCCCTTTAATATGCATAGACAAGATCATTAGGGAATCTTAATGCTGGTCCTACTCCAGAGATGGGATCATATGTTTTCAGGAAACATGACAGGCACACAAGGATGGATGGTGTCCTGTCACCTAGAGCAGGGCTTTTCCAGCCTGAGCAGCACACGGATCACCTGGAGGTCTTGTCACAGTGAGCCTCTGATTCAGGCAGTCTGAGATGGGCCTGAGATTCTGCATTTTGAACCAGCCTCAGGGATGCCCAGGCTGCTGGCCCAAAGACCACACCCTGAGAAGCCGGGACCTAGAGGATACTTAGAATAAGAGCAAACGTGATGTGATGTCTGACACCCCTTCTCTTCAAATTACCTTTCTAATTTTTATGCACATGCTAATCACATCACTGCTGCCTAACAACACAGTGCATCTTAAAAACAAAAGAAAGAAAGACAAAAGGGGAGCAAAATGCAGCCAGCTTGTTTGTCAAATACCACAGTATTGTACTTATTGTTATCTTGCCAGTGGAGATAAAATGATGTTGCCTTTAAATATTATATTTATACCTCATGTATATCTTTACCTCAATTGTTGTTATCAGTCATCAGTTGTAAATAAATAATTGCCAAGGCAAATAAATTTATATACATTAAATATACCCTTTTTTTTTTCTATAAAATTCATGCCGCTTTTCATGCTTCATCTTGTAAATGGAAAACCTGCTTCCTGAGGAAGAGTTCTCTCTAAAATAGCTTGCCGTGAGCTTGATGCCTCAGTACTGTAGTCAAATCTCTCCCAAATATAAAGATTCATATAAAAGTGTAGATCGTCATCTACAAGAACTTCACTAACAGTCTGGGTGCCTTAACCTGTGTCTAAGGCATTATGGTGATGGGTAGGGGTTTCTTTTACATTTCATCGTTCTTAAATCTACAGGTCATACGAACATGTTTATATTATTTTTATGAAGCATTCAGTGAACTCCAGCCACATTCCATTTTCCCTGAGTGCACAAGAAATTGAGACTTGACGACACGACTTAAGACTGCACCGCTGGACCATGAAGAGTAGCCACATCTGACTCTGAGCCTCTTGCTCTCCATCCTCGTACGGCCAGCCCTTCATATCTGCAGGTTCAGCATCCAAGGATTCAACCGACCACAGATCAAAAATACTCCAAAAAAAAAATTCCAGAAAGTTCCAAAAAGCAAAACTTGAATTTGCTGTGCACTGGCAACTATTTACATGGTATTTACAACTATTTACATATCATTTGCATTGTATTAGGTATTATAAGTAATGTAGAGATGATTTAAAGTATAAGAGAGGGCGTTTAGAAGTTATATGCAAATGCAAATATTATACCTCTTTATATGAGGGACTTGAGCAATCCCTGAATTTTAGTATCTGAAGGGGGTTCTTGAAGCCAATCCCCTGCAGATACTGAGGGACCACTGTACTTGTTCTATCCTTTACGTCTTTTTTTTTTTTTTCTTTTTTGGTGTGGACCATTTTTAAAGTCTTTATCGAATTTGTTACAATATTGCTTCTGTTTTATGTTTCGGTTTTTTGGCTGCAAGGCATGTGGGATCTTAGGTCCCCGACCAGGTATTGAACCTGCACCCCCTGCACTGGAAGGCAAAGTCTTAATGACTAGATTGCCAAAGAAGTCCCTATGCTTTACTTCTAAAAGATGACCAAGGTAGCCCCTAATTAAGCAAGCAGGAGCTCTCAAACATTCTCAGCTACAGGCTACAAAAGCTACAGCAGCCCAAATGACCACATGCCCCTATAAAAATGATCCAAACTCTTCTCTCTGCTCCTCTCCCTCCTTCCTTCTTCCCTTGCTTGCAAGTTTTGCTTCCACAGGCAAAGGAGGAATTTCAGCTGTCCCTTTTCCTCTTCTGTGTGAAAGAAGAGAGCATGGGAGTCATTCTAGCAGCCCCAGGAAACTGGTGTCACTCTGTCACCCGGGTCCTATGAATTCAAACTTGATTCTGAGTCTACTTCATGAAATTCTTAAGCGTGAAACTGTTCTACTTCTGTCTTTTGATATTTGGCCACACACACAAAAAAGTCACATGACTTCTTCTCAGGACGTTAATGTAAAGGAATTGAACAGACCATAGCCAAGTGGAGTGGCACTGGTCACGTAGCGCTTGAAATACTCTGAACCATCCAGGTGGAGATGCCCAGCCACCAGTGGGACATCAGGTCTGAAACATTAAGAGAGTGACCAGGGCCCAAAGCTAGAGGTACATCCCATGTTCACTTCAGTTGTGTTGTCCCTGCCTCTCCTGACCATACAATGGTCCGGTGATACCAAGCCACTTTCACATCTCTGTGACTTAGCATTGACCTTCTCCCCATCTTGTTGGTCATATGATCGCCTGTTTACTCCTCCAAACCCTATCTGGGCATCATTTGCCCCGTGGACTTTGCCGACCACCCATCTGAAATCTACCTGCTTCCTTACATAGTACTTTTATTGCATGAATCACATCTCATTTAGTTATTTGGCAATAAATCTACCTCTTCCACTAGACTATGAGCTCTTAGGGACATGGACCATGTCTCGCTCAGCTTTGAAACTCCACCTCCTAGGACATTTTCTGCTACACCATTCTATAAGTATTTAAAATGAACTGGGCATCTGAAAACTGGGCATAAAGATGATAGAAGCCACAGAAATGGAAGTCATAACCTAGTGTGGAGTATTCCAAAGCAAGTGAAATAACTCACATTTTGTGTTTGCTACTTCAACTCTCCAATCGCACAAAGAATGGAGAATTGGCCTGTCTTCCAAGAACTTAAATGCGACTGTTTCTGAAATTAGCAAATGCTGAACATCTGCTTACAGAAAATAGGACACTTTGATTAGTTCATTCATTCAACAAATATGTGTGGCGCACTCATGATGTGCCAGACCCTGTTCTAGGCATTCAGTAAATAAAACAACGAATAAAATCAGTGGATAAAACAGACAGAAAATCCCTGTCCTCACGGAACTTATGATCTGGAGGAGAAAACAGCTGAGAAACAAGATAATTGACCAGGGAAGCTCTACAGAGAAAAATAAAATCAGAAGAAGGAGACAGATTAGTCAGGGAAAAGCTCACCAAGGACCTGCGGTAAAGAACTATTCAAAATGACACGCTGTTTGATTATGTTTCCTCCAGCTCCACTGGAGCTGCTAAGATTACAGAGGTGGGAATGACCAGTTCATCAGTTTGCTGAGACCTACCCCCCGTGAAGGAAAAGAAGTACAGCAACGGGAGGAAATGACGCCTCTGAGAACTACACTTGCTCATGACGCATCATGGCTGTGTCTTCCAAGCCCGTCAGAAAGCAGGGCTCCAGTGATGCACACGTGTTAGAAGCCTGCGTGTCCCAGACAGAAACATCCAGTTCTTAGGCCCAGATGATCAAGTCCCCTGTCGTTCTGATTTCCAGATACCAGAACGTGTCCAAGGCTCCCAGGTACTCGGGGGAGTTCTCGAGACAGGCGTCTCCGTGTGCGTGAAGGCAGGCTTCCTGGTCCCCTTGGACATCTTCACACCCACACCCACCCCCGCTGACCATGACCACAGCCTGTCAGCTCTCTGCCGGGCCCCACACCGGCACCAGAGTCCTGGGAGGGGAGGAAGACCCCATTCTCCCCTCGATACCTCCTTATGGAGCTGGTCCAAATGCTTCCCTAAACCCCCACTGTACACCTGAAAGCAAGTGTCACGTGTGATAAGACTCTACCAACACACCCGAGAGAGAAGTACAAAGCGGGATGTAACTTAAAGCTGCAGCCACGAGGAGCTTCTGTTCTAACGCCTTGACCCAAACCTCACCCCAGAGGCTCTCCCCTCTCGGCCTGGCCCATCCGCTCAGCCTCCCCTCTGGGAACAGTGAACGCCCCCCACAGGGAAAGGGCTGACGGGCCTCAGCCCCCCTCACACCCACACCTGGGTCCCCAGCGTCAGAATGTGACGAACAACCGGCGCTGACAGCAAGAGGAATCCACTCCAGCGGAAGATCCATCTTCAGGCACCGGCGGCACGGCTTCACCCTGAGACCCAGAAGATCATCCCACCAGGCTCGAGCATGGATTCTTGCCCTGAGTCTGAGTCACCGCGGGAAACGTCACCATGCTGTTCCTGCGGGCACAGCGGGCGCCAGACCTGTGTCCTTGTCCTCACAGTCAAGGGCGGCAGACGCCTCTGCCATCGTCCCATCTGCTGAAAAGCTGACTGATGACATTTTCATATGAATGAGTTTCAGCCGGAGCGGCTCCACTGTAGATTTGCATAATGAAGGCTTTTCTCTCCTTATCGGGCATCAGAGGCTTTCTCTCCTGTTAGAGGATCTCAGGCATCAGCAGGTACATGGGAACTATTTTTGGAATAAGGAAGAGACTGAAATGATACTGCCACAAAATTTCCCCACGTGGTCCCTGCTTCCCTGGGGAGGCTTGGGTGCGGTGCTCGTGGGACCATCGGGGATGGGAGCTCTGCCTGAATTCAGAAGGCCTCTTCTAGGGAGCCTCCTCTCACCTGACCCTTCCTTTCCCCTGTCTCTCTCCCCTTTCACCACTTCAAAGCTGTCTAAATCTCTTTTCTTCTCTGAAAATCCCCACCCCCCATTCCTTGGTTTCCAAGCCCATCAGGCATTTTCTGAAGAAAATCCCAAGATGCTGTGTGGTACACACTTTGTCTCAATCCCATCATGCACAGCTTTGCCAGGAACTTTGTGTCTAAGGAAGACCCAAGGGAGTGCCCATATGCAGAGGTGCCAGCCATGGGGAAGGGACCCTGCCTTTCTGGGGGCTGGATTCCCCTATATATGGACAAGAGTCGAAGACATGGAGTAAGGAAGTGCTGCACTGGGCGAAAAAATAAGACCATTCATGTAGGGGTATTCAACAGTTTCTCTGTTGCTTCTTCATCCACAGGGGAAAATTCAAAGGAAACAGTCATAACTATCAATTCTATTTGCACCACAGAGTGTGCTGACGTCCAACAGAGACGGGCAGCTCAAATTATTTTGGAGAAATAAAGCTATCCAATCATCTGAAATTGAATATGCTCTGGAAAGAGCAACTGTGGGGGCTCCGGGGGTGGGGGCATCCATCACTGGGATCTACTGCAGCCGCCCTCTGAGGCCCCCCACACAAGGAACATACACGCCCACACAGGGCTTCTCTTCTAGAACGGCGTGGAACCGCACGTTCAACTCAAGAGACTTAGAAGTGGTAAAGGAGAGCAAATGTCTTCCTAGTTTTCTATCAGTTGGCAGTCGTTCCAGTATAAACCCAGCAGCATATGTATGAAGCATAAAAAACATCAAAGCAGGGAGGCAGCATTTCAAAAAGAAAACCACAAAATTGCAACAGCAGTTTGGCTGCCTTTTTCACTTTTCAGACAGCTGTGCGGCTGTCCTAATCTTCCCCATAAATCTCAAAATTCACGTTTAACAGAGCCCGGCTCCCCTGTAGTCCTGATGACTTGATCA
Source organism: Hippopotamus amphibius kiboko (assembly GCF_030028045.1). Taxonomy (NCBI): domain Eukaryota; kingdom Metazoa; phylum Chordata; class Mammalia; order Artiodactyla; family Hippopotamidae; genus Hippopotamus; species Hippopotamus amphibius. The sequence continues at coordinate 71,074,030 of NC_080199.1, forward strand.
CTGTTCAGGGCTCAGATCGTCTCAAAGCAGGCATCAAGCAAGGTCTTTGACATGACATGAAGGAACTGTAACCAATCATACACACAGGAACAGCTGTCGCTTCTTGAAACTGAGTAAGAACGAGAAGGGAACAGTTTTTCTCTGAGAAGGCAGGAGAACACTTTACAGTTTTTGTTCAAGGATTAGAGAGTATAAAACGAACAGCTCCTCGTGTTCCCATATTCCAGCGTCAAGATGTTATGCAGAGTTCGGAAATAGACCCCAGGTGACATCCATCGTGTGAGCCACGCAAATGGCAAAGAGACTCTCCAGCGGCGGTAATTCCCAGGACATGGGTAAAGCCACTGAAATGGGACAAAGGAATTAGGGCCAGAAGAGGCAGCAGGCAGGATGACAGTTCTCCGCAGCATTATCCAAGTGGAATTTCAAAGCCTGATGAGGGACTGGGCATATACCCGGAGAAAACTGTAATTCAAAAAGATACCTGTACCACAAGTGTTCACTGCAGCACTATTTATAATAGCCAGGACATGGAAGCAACCTAAATGCCCATCAACAGAGGAAAGGATAAAGAAGATGTGGCACATATATACAATGGAATATTACTCAGCCATAGAAAGGAACGAAGTTATTTGTAGTGAGGTGGATGGATCTAGAGTCTGTCATACAGAGTGACGTAAGTCAGAAAGAGAAAAACAAATACCATATGCTAACGCATATATGTGGAATCTAGAAAAATGGTACTGATGAACCCAGTGACAGGGCAGGAATAAAGACGCAGATGTAGAGAACGGATTTGAGGACATAGGGGTGGGAAGGGGAAGCTGGGATGAAGTGAGAGAGTAGCACTGACATATATACACTACCACATGTAAAATGGGTGGCTAGTGGGAAGCTGCTGCATAGCACAGGGAGGTCAGCTCAGAGCTATGTGATGACCTAGAGGTGTGAGATAGGGAGGGTGGGAGGGAGGCCCAAGAGGGAGGGGATATGGGGATACATGTATACATATAGCTAACTCACTTTGTTGTACAGCAGAAACTAACACAACATTGTAAAGCAATTATACTCCAATAAAGATGTCTATAAAAGGAAAAAAAAAAAGCCTAATGAAGGGAGACACAGTGAACCAGAACTGCAAACCTAGATGTGTAAACATCTAGGGAACATTCTGATACCCTATGTGCTATGGGCTCTCTATCTTCCTGCTTCAGGTCAACACCAACCACACGTAGAATAAACTTCCCATTAAGTAAAAAGTGACAAGACAACAGTGACAGCTGTGTGCATTGGGGTCTTGCTGTTTACCAAGGATTTTTCTTATCCACTCACATACCTGTATATATCAATATGTATATACAATGTAGGCATCCATCCTCCCAGCAACCCAATGACATAAATACTATTATCTCTATTTTTTAGAAGAGTAAGTTGAGGCTCAGAAAAGACAACGGACTTTCCTGATATCACCCAACCAGGACTGACACCCAGGCAATCTGAGCTGTGTTCTGCTGCTTCCCTTAATGAGCAGCGTTCCTCTATGACAGGATGATGAAATCGGGAAGCTCTGCTGGCTGTGAGAACAGCCAGGGCAGGCTTGGCTGCGTGGATCTTCTAAAGAGTGACGTTTGAGTATAATTGCAAATTGCCTCTATCATGAAGAGGCCACTAAGACAGAGGGGTGCACAGCGAGCCCGCTGGTGAGGCCAGGCTTGGAAACGGCAAAGGGCACATGAGGGAAGGACGTACACTCCCTCTCCACCCAGGCTACTCCGTCCAGCCCTTCGCAGCACCTGCTATGAGAAGGGAGATGCTCATGTGATGTACCAAGCTCCGTGACATTGTTTGGACAAGGTCACAGCATCGCCAGGTGGTACCCATCGTGTGTGCTCCTTCCTCTGTGCACACAGCTAGGCTGGTAAGTACAGCCAGATACACGGGTGGATCCCTGTCCCGCTTAGTCCTAAGATTTAGGTTCAGAGGCAAGTGGGAGCCCTTGCCTTTTACTATAATTCTCAGACATTTGCACAGCTATTAATAAAGACGTCTTTTGATATCCTTCTGCTATTGTTCCTGTGCACAGAGAGCCTTTTGTGCCTGGCAGGAAGGAACGTCGATAAGAGATGGTGAAGATCCCAGCATTCTTCGGCAATAATTATGTCTAATGGCATTAAAATTATGTCCTGTTTCCTAAAAACAGGGCAAAATACCAAGAGCAGATTCAAAAGATGGGCATAACACCTAAGAGCAGTGTCAGGAAGTCTGAAACCCAGCAGGTATTGAAATTTTCAGAATGTATTGAGGACAGCAAAAAATAAACAGTAATAATAAAATAAAGACGTGTAAAAAGGCATATTTAGTGCAAGAATAAAGAGAAGGAAAGGATAGACCTCTGCCTGACATGGATGATGTTATATCAGTAGAAGACAAAAGGAAAGCAAAAAGATTTCTTCCTTATAGCATCCTCAACTTTCCAATCATAAACGTCTCCCTCCTGAAAAATATAGAACAATACCTGCTTCAGAGGGTTGTTTAAAAACATGTCCACAAATTATTCGGCTCCAGCCTTCAAGAGGAGGAGCTTAATTCTCCTCTCCTTGAGTGTGAGCTCTATTTAGTGACTTGCTTCTAAGGAGTAGAATGTGGTAAAAAGAACAGAGAGTGATTCATTTCTCATGAGTAGAAACCTAGGAGCAGAATTGCTGGACCATATAGTATATTTTCATTTAACATTTTAAGAAACTACCAAACTGTTTTCCAAACTGGCTGCACCATTTTACCCTCCCACCAACAAAGCATAAGGATTCCAGTTTCTCCACATTCTTGTCAACTCGTGACTGTCCATCTTTGGGGTTATAGACATCTTAGTGGGTGTGAAGTCTTTCAGTTTTAAATGTTGGTCACTGTTTTAAACTTTAAGCAAAAATAGAAGTTCTAATTGATCACAGGAAATGACAGAATTCAATTAACTCAAGTTCTGGTTCTTTTTTTTTTTTTTTTACAATCACTCGATATTTATTTCAAATCTACAGTCCAAACAATCACAGGGTTGGAAACAGGAACTGAATTTTGCCCAAAGCAAGGTAGAACAATTCCAAACTCTCACTTACCCTTGCTCTAATTCTCTTACTATTGAAACAAACCCACTTAGCCAAGTCTGCCTGTGTCAGGCGCTGACTATAGCTAAGAGTTCTCCGACTTAATTTCCTTGTAGATTAAAAAGCTTCTTAAAGGATATATAATCAAATATGCTAATTGGAACCTTACATATATTTTACTAAAACTCAGCAGTTACTGCAGTGATTGATTAGGACATAGAACAATAAAATATCTCACTAAAAGTATTTGGAACTGCCAGCTCATGGTGATAATAAAAAGCAGATCAAATTTTGGTCGGTTTTCTCAGTTTTTAAATTCCCACGGGTGATGCAATAACGAACCCCCTCTTGCTTGTGCTCCAGGCAGGCGCTCCCACCTTCCACTCTTGGTAACCCCACTGCCGGGGACCACGCCCCATCGCTCCTGGAGGAAGCTGGGAGGATGTGGGAACATTGACTTCTGACGGGTACATTTTTAAAGCCAAGGGTGAATTATAACTGTTTAAGGTATCGCCTTTATAAATTGCCCAAGCACACCGCCGTGGACAGCCTGTATAAGAAGCAGTGAAGAGGGTGAGACGCAGGCATATTTTTGCACTTGCTCCCTACACCCTTGTCTGAAATTCCCTTGGGCTGTGTCTTATGCTCTGCCTTTTTCAGATGCCACCCTATGAGTCAGGGAAATGCTCTAAATGAACACGTCTTCACTGGGACCTCACAGACAACAGATTTAATTAAGAACAGGAGAAAGAACAGGGAATTAAGAAAGTCAAATGCATTCCTTCCCAGCTGGAGACACTGGCCAGTACTCGGAGAGAGAGGGGTCTAGGCTGGGGAATCGCCCCAAACTTAGGCACACATGGGCGAAAACCCTTGAGAAGCACACTCGGGGGCCAGGCAGAAAAGTACAGACACCTTAAAACAACAACAAGGCTCCCAGTTCAAAGTGACTTGACGCTGGTTCTATAAAACCAGGAAGAATGTTCTGCCCAGAGGGGCAGTTGGTCAGTCTTGGAAACACAAGCAAGGAAATCTCAGAGGGGAACACTGGCAAGGCCCATCGGATAGGCCTGCCTGGGAAAGAGAGCACCTGGGCAGCGGGCTTCCAGAGCCTCACTCCCCTGTCAGTGGCCTCCCCCCAGGGACACACAGGCCACCAGCATCCCGTCCCCCTATCTCGCTGAATTCTGTTCTGTGCTCACCAAGCAATCTTCTGAGTGTGATTTCCCGCCCACAAATGGAGCCTCGCAGGGAGATAATGCACACAGTGTGGGAGGCTGTTTTTGGTCCTCAGAGCAGAGATGCAGATCTAAATGGGAACAGAAGGATTGGGGAGAAGAAGGATGAATGGAAAAAAGCCTCAGAAAGGGCTTCCAGGTCACAGAAAGCAGCATCTTTCCACCTCCTCTCCACCTGGGTGTCTCTCTGAGCCTCTGAGCGTTGAGACATCAGGCAGTGCCCTAGCAGGGCATGGGGAGTTTTAAAGAATCACCATGTCCAACCCTAGTGGACATGTGCATGATTGTACATTCTCAAAAATAATAGCCCATAGATTAGGGTAGAGTCCTCAAGGGTGGACCTCTGGGGACTACGAAGGGCTCACAAACACGGACGCCCCTCCAATAACCACAGCCTCAAAATCCAGCTGTTTCCAAAGAACTGATGCTGAAAGCGTCATGATGCACATTTAAATTGTGGCCGCCATTCTTCTCAGCGGTATTTTAACATCTCTGAAATTCAATTAAGGAGGAGGTCATGCAACCTGGCAAAATTCACCAGGGAGTCTTTTGTTGTCATTGTTTGATATGGCCATGCTCCCAGAAATACTTGCCCATCATCGCCCGTCTCTACAGGAACAAAGCAGCTCTTAGCAACATGTCAAGTGCAGTTTCTAAGAAACCTGAAACTTCCCGAAGCCTAGTTTTTTTTTGTTATTGTATGTTTGTTTGTTTGTTGAGGGCAAGCTATGAAAGGTTTATTCTCAAATATTCAGACTTGACCCTCCATCCTTCCGCATTAGTACAAGCACCAAAGTAACTGCATGCATTGTTTTCTGTTTCTAACACACACAAAAATGTTCATCTCAGGATAGTCAGGCTAAAGACAGGCAAGGAGGGAGTCTGAGACCTGAGTCTGAAACAAGAGCATTTGTAGAGGAAAACGACTTGGCACTTCCCCTGAGGAGAAAGGAGTGACCCGCTTCCCCACCTCCAGCCAGTGTGGGCTGGGTCCGTCCCATCCATTTAGCTTTGAGAGCCTGAGTTTCCCTTCCAAGATCTGTATCAAGTGTCATGAAAAAGTCCTTTTGCCTTAAAGGTTAGTTAATGTAAGGATGGGTTTTAACTCACCCTGTGATCTATCAATAAGGAGAGATGGTGGGTCTTCAAAGAGATCACAAGACAAAAGTCTAGGAAACCAGGGAGATAGATAATGGCCCTGGAGAAGAAGTAATCACCCAGCAGGAAGGAGAAAATCAGGGGACAGGGGAGCTGTATGGCAAGACCACCCTGGAGAAGTCAGTAAACACCCCCCTGCAGACGCTCTTTACTTCCCAAGTGAGTAGCTGGCCTTGAAGATCTGGTCTCATGGTTTAATTGGCATTCCCAGTGTCAGGAGTTATCATGCAAAGTCTTTTTCAGGCATGATCCCTGCTTCTCTTCCTAATGTGCTAAAACTCCAGGAATTAAGAGAAATGCAGCTCTTCAGATGTTCTCTTGTATAGATTTCTAGTTTCTCTTTAAGTAAAATATTTAATAATATGAAGCTGATGCAACAACTGGCAGGTCCATTAAACTGTCAAGCATGGCAAAATTATTGTGCAATGTGCTCTCTCTTCCTGTGGCTCGAACACAACCTGACAAATAGAACGAAAAAGAAACATGGAGCTCTGTGTTTATGTACGTGGGCTGCAGAGATGAAAAAGAACTCTCCCCAGTGTGCCAACTGGAACATAATCGCTGACAGAATAGCAGCTATAGGAACAATAAGGTAGAAAAGTCAGGTCTTATGAAAAGTGACTGAAAGCTTGCTTATCGGTAGCCTGGCATTCTTTTATTTTTTATTATTCCCTGAAGAGAACATAAAGGGGGATCATGCTGACTTTTTAAATGGTTCAATTCCTTCCCCCTCTTATTTATTCCTTCCTTCTTTCCTACCTGCTTCCTTTCTTTCTTCCTAAACCACACTAAGTATCCTGTGTTAACAACCTGGTGTTGTAAACACATACACATATACCCAGGTGCACTTACACACATGGCAGACTTTCTTCCTTGTATATTAGTATTATTTACAGAAATACAGTACACACATCTTTGCAGCTAGAGTTTTGTCACTCAATAATACTGCATAGAAATCCTAACCCAGTGTACAGACTTTGCTATCCTTTTTAATGGCTGCATAATATTTTATGAAATTTTTTTCAATTTTCTTTTGAGGATTGATTCATCCATTTTTCTGTGGGGATTCACTTTGTTCCAGATTTAAAAAAAAAAAAAAAAAAAAAAACTTTGTTTTATTCACCATGGTATTCTGAATACACTTTTTTTTAAATTAATTTTTATTAATTGCATTGGGTCTTCATTGCTGCATGTGGGCTTGGGGGCTACTCTTTGTTGTGGTGCACAGGCTTCTCATTGCAGTGGCTTCTCTTGTTGCAGAGCATGGGCTCTGGGTGTGGCAGCTTCAGTAGTTGTAGCACATGAGCTCAGTAGTTGTGGCTCAAGGACTTAATTGCTCCGAGGCATGTGGGCTTTTCCCAGACCAGGGATCAAACTTGTGTCCCCTGCATTGGCAGGCGGATTCTTAACCACTGTGCCACTAGGGAAGTGCCTGTTCCAGAATTTTAACTGTATAAATAATGCTGTAATAAACATCATGGTACATATATTTTTATGAAATTATATTATTATGTATTTCTTTGGAATAGCTTCTTAGGAATGAGACTTGTGGATCAAAGTATATGTGAGTTTTTATTGTCAGAAGATATTGCCATACTGCAATTAACATTTAATTTCCAAAGTATGACAGTACCTTTTCCTCTGCATCCTTACCTCTAAAGAGAGTGGTGGTGTTATTGTTCTATTATATTTTTATTAAATACATGGTTATAAAGGGATAATTCAGTTACTTTAATTTGCATTTCTTTGATTACTGATAATTTTGAGTATCCATATGTTTATGGCCATTATGTCCATTTTTGGATAACTTATCCATTCATATCTATTTTCTATTATTTGTTGCCCATTAGTAAGAACTCTTAGTATTTTAAAGATATTAACTTTGTTTTAATCATCTGCGATGGAAACATATTTTTTCTCTGTAATTTGTCATTGCCCTTGTTTGAATCTTCTATAGCTTTTGGTTTCTTGTCTTGGTTAAGAATAGTCTCCACAAACCCTAAATTGTAGGTACAGGCTCCCAGATTTTCTTCTGTAATTTAAGTCATTCATTCATCTGTCGATTCACTGACTTATTTTTACATTTAATTTTTTGCTTTGAAGTCTTCAGTTATCTGGAATTTACTTCTATAAATGCTGAGAGACATGTACATTTCCATTTTCTTCCAGCTGGATGGTCAATTGAGGCAGCACCTTCCTGCTCACACTGAATTAAAACATCAACTTCATAACAGATTTAAAGAGTGTATATTTTGGAATCTATACCGAGACTTTTCATTCACTTCCTCTATCATGTTTATTTATTTTAAAAACCAGTGCCTTATTTATTTGATTAAAGTGGCTTTATAGTATCCTTTAATATCTGCACTCACTAGTTTTTCTTTTTGTATACATTTTATTCTTGGGCTTTTTATTTTTCCAAATAAGCTTTAAGATTTTTTAATATTGTTTTTCAATGTTATGATTCTAGTTGGAATTGCAGTATATATATCTTAATGTTATATATAAATATTACATATACATGTATATAGTGAATTTGAGACGCTCTAACATTTTAATTATTTTCAGTCTATACATCTAAGAACTTAGTGTGATTTTCCATTTGTTTGAGTCTTGTTTTCAGGACGTAGTAGTTGTCTTCCCACAGTATTTCTTTGCATTTTATTGCAACCATAGATTAATTTTTCCCATTTTCATGGCTAGGTCCTTTCTGCTATTGGTTTTTATATGTGTTTTTATATCTATCCATCTTACCAATTTGAGAATTTTTTTCCTTATGTCTCTTGGGTTTTCCAGGAATATAATATTATCAAGAAAAAGAACTTTATCTTTTCTTTTCCAGTGTTTATACAAATTATTTTACTGTCTTTTCTCACTGCATTTGCTAGAACTTTTTTTTCAATAAATTTATTTATTTATTTTTATTGTCTATGTTGGGTCTTTGTTGCTGCATGCGGGCTTTCTCTAGTTGCAGCCAGCAGGGGCTACTCTTCATTGTGGTGCACAGGCTCCTCATTGTGGTGGCTTCTCTTGTTGCAGAGCACGGGCTCTAGGCACGTGGGCTTCAGTAGTTGCAGCACATGGGCTCAATAGTTGTGGCATACAGGTTTTGTTGCTCCGTGGCATGTGGGATCTTCCCAGACCAGGGTTTGAACCTGTGTCCCCTGCATTGGCAGGCGGATTCTTAACCACTGCACCACCTAGAAGTCCCATAGAACTTTTAAAACAATGTTGAATAATAATGGCAAGAACAAGCATTCTTATCTAGTTCCTGATCGTAATTAAAGTAATTTTAGTGGTCTGCTATTTAGAATAATGTCTGCCAGTGTTTTGTAGTCCTATCATACTTACAAAGGTTCCTCCTGTACATATTTTCCTAAAGTTGTTATTAAGGAAAGCTGCTGAATGTTTATCAAGATGGCTTTTCAACGTCTATTGACATGTTCATTTATTTTTCTGCTTTAATATGTTGATGTAATGAGTCATATTGCTTGATTTCCTGATACCAATGCAAACTTGCATTCTTGCAATAAACTCTACTTGGCCATAGTTTATTAGTCTGTTAGTATTCAATACATTGCTGGATTATTGTAGCTAATATCACACTTAGAATTTTCTGCATCTAGTGTACTATTAGTTTTTTTGCAGTACTATTTTTATCAGGTTATAGTAATAAGATTGGCCTCATAAATACAATGAGAACCTGTCCGTCTTCTTCTATAGTCTTAAATAATTTAAATTATAATGGAATTGCTTGCCCTTTAAGGCTAAAAAGTATTCAGCTATGCAATTATCAAATCCTGTTAACTTTTTCAATAATACATTTTTAATCTCTTTTCTAATCTCTCCTGTGGTGTTCAAACTATTTACAATTTCTACTTCTTCATTGAATTTTGAACATTTATAGTTTCCTAGGAAATCAACAATGTTTTCTAGATTTCCAAATTCCTTTATTGAGATTAAGATTTTCTGTGTGGTCAAGAACATGATCAACTATTTTTGTAAATGTTACATGGACACTAAAAAACTACATGCTCTTTAGGAGTCAATAAATAAATTTGTGTCTAGTAAATAGACATTTATTGAATCCATCTTGTTGTAGACACTAGCTATAGGCTTGGGAGAAATAGGCTAACTTTCCACCTCTCTCCCTGGGTAGCTTGTGTTTATGCTTGGGTCTCAGTTTTATGTCCCTTCCCCCCAGGAAGTCCTCCTTCATACCCCAGAGTCAGTTGGGGAACAGATTCACAATACAAAGAATGTTTTCTTCTTGGCACTTATCTTACTTGTCATTATATGGTTATTTGTATAAATAGTAAAGTAATATCTTTCCTACCATCTAGTAACTTCCATAAGGTTGGAATAATGTTTGCTTTCTGTGCTACTGTGTGCCAGGCAGTCTATCGTGTGCAAACATAGCTGAACACGGTGGAGTGCCCAGCACATGGTAGCTGTGCAATATGTATTTCTTACATGAATGAGTGGCTGAAAGAATGAATGGTCTGTTCATCAGAGGAGACATAAATTCAGGAACCATCACTGGCAGTTTTCCACCATGTGGTTGGAAACGCAGGCTGCCACATCAAGGAACCTGGAAGCAGCCATGCAAGAAAGAAGCAGGGTTGAGAGATGGAGGAAAAGAAAGTTTCCCAGCTCACAAGAGCACCTCAGTCCCTGTTTAAAGTCTGAATCAGAGCCCCAGTTGCATCCCAGTCCTTGGGTTCGAGAGACTTGCCATAGCCTTGTAGTTCCACTTTTTGCTGAAGCTGAAAACAAAAGCAGATTTCCTTAGTTTTTCCCTAATGTCCATTTTCTGTCCCAGGGTCCCATCCAGGACACCGCATTATATTTAGTTCTCATGTCCCTCAGGCTTCTGTCGGCTGTGAGCCTTTCTCAGACTTTCCTTGTCTTTAATGACCTCATTGTATGGTTGGTTTGTTTTTTTTGGTGTAGTTTATTTTTCTACTTCAAATTTTACGTTCACTTTGTGTTCACTTTGGTTTACTTTGTTGTCTCCTCTTTTTCCTTTTGCTATTTGTTGCTGGTTTTCAGCAGTTTCTTTCCACTATCTTTTTTCCTTTTGTTAGTGCTGTTGTTTTGTAAGGTTCTATCCCATAAATGTTTGCCTTCCCTCTCTAGGACCTCATAACAAAACACATATTTCTGTAATATTTTTTAAAAAACAAGATATAATTTGTTTCCTTCACCAAGCTAGTCTACACTAATAAGGTCAGTCTTTTAGAATATTTTCACTCCCGTCCTCAATTCTGCCCTTATCCAGACCAAGATAAAATCTTCAAAATGCTTTGCTTCATCACTTTTCTCCCCCTTCACCCCTAACTTCTAGATTTCTCTGACATAGTTTAGTACTTTTCTCATTCTAGATGATTATTACAATTACCCTTACATAGTTTCTTTCTATTTTAAGAATTCTTCTTTGGGGTGGCTAGCATACATTCCTGGTCTATTACTGTTTATTTAAATTTAATTGCATATGCATTGCCAAGCACTACCTCTTTTCCTCTTCGTGTTCTCCTGTCTTTGGTGGTGCTGCTGGTAGAGGACAGCGGTGTGCTGCTTATGGTACAGTTGTTTGCATATATAGTCCTCCCTCTAGTAGTTTCCTCTGGTACCAATATGCACAAGTGATGTACTCTCTGGATCATAGCACATCACGCTCTCCTCTATTCTGCAAGGGGAATGATGTCTTGAGTGGATACAGGACCACAGGTTGCAGTCCTCTTTTCTCAGATGCCATTCCACCATCTTCTGTCTAAGGTGTTGCATATACAACGTTCCATGAATCTGATTCTTTAAGTAGCTGGTTATTTCCATTTAGAAGTTAGTAACAATTTCTCTTCATTCTTGGAGGTGAAGAATTTTCTAGGCACTTTGGTGACTTTTTTTCTCATCCCTTCTGCTTGGAACCTGGTGAATAGTTTCAATTTGCACATTCAGGTCTTTCTTAATTTCAAGGACATTTTCTTCTTTTATTAGTTTAATTATTGCTTTTCCTTCATCTGTCCCTTTTCTCCTCTCTGGATCTTCTCTCATTCACATGTTAGTTCTTCCAAATATATCCTCCAAAAGTCTTTTTTTTCCCTTCATGATTATTTTCTCCTTAAATTTTTCCTTATATTTTTAAAAGTATTACTTCCATTTGAGTTTCTAGGCCACTAATGCAAGTCCCAGCATTGACCTCTGCTCTCCTTCAATGCATTCATTAGCATTTTTAGTTCAAAAATCATGCAGAGAGCCTTTTAAAAATGTGACTGACTACGTGTATATGTTTCTGGTATTTTGGTTTGAGTTTTAATTCTTTGATTTTAGGGCTTGTCCTGTGTGTCCTTATTTTCCTCTTGCAGACTTCTGGCCTCTCTCTGAACACTGGAACTTAGGATCAGCTGTTGGAGTTCTTCAAATGATACCAGGGAACAGCGGTTCTCAAAGTGTGGTCTACAGAGCTCTGGAGTCCCCAGGACTCTTTCAGGGGATCTACAAGATCAAAACACTTTCATAATAATACTAACATGGTGTGTGTCTTTTTCCCTGTGTTGACATTTGCTCTGACAACACAAAAGCAGTGGTAGGTAAAACTGTGACTTCCTTAGCTTGAATCAAAGCAGCGTCACCAAAATGTATCAGCTGTCATCGTTCCCTTCACCACCACGCATGAGAAAATGAAGAATGGAAGGCTTGGGTAGTTTGTAAAGGTCTCACTGCAGTAAAAGGCAAAGCTGGGCTCACATCCAGATCTCCAGGCCAGGCTAGCAGACACCCTGCTCTTCTGTGACTGCCCCCCCCACCCCCACCCCTACTGCCCTGCCCCGGTCTCCTGAGTAAACCAGCTCTAATTCCAGAGAGAAGGAAAAGAGGATGAAAATAAAAATAAACATAAAATATGCCAGTAATTTTTACAAGAGTAGTGACTAAGGAAAAAAACCAGTCCATTCTCCTCAGGTTTTCCTCTTCTTTAACGTCATTCAACACCTAATGTGCTGCTTTGGCAACCAGATGAAAAAGCACAGACTGCTTCTACACCCAGCCGTGCCCTCCAGACAGCGGAAGGCTCACTTGATCCCTCTGACTCACTCTCACCCAACCCTGAGCTGACCGTTCCCTCTGCTTTGGGCTGTAGTTTTCACCAAGATAAAAAAGGAAGCTTGGACTCCTGGTAGAAAACCTTATCCTCCTTGTTCTTCTGTAATTCACTTCTTTCTTCTGGGAACAGGGCTGCATACTTGAAGGACTCAGTGCAAAATGATAATGAAAGCCCATTGTTTAAAAAGCAGGGAAAAGTGCTATTAAAGGTACTAAAACAGGGACCTCCCTGGTGGCGCAGCAGTTAACACTCCACACTCAACACAGGGGGGCCCAGGTCTGATCCCTGGCCAGGAAACTAGATACCACATGCAGGCCGCAACTAAGAGTTCATATGCCACAACTAAGGAGCCAGCAAGCTGCAACTAAGACCTGGTGCAACGAAATAAATAAATTTTTTTTTAAAAAGTACTAAAGCATAAAGATTTTTCCTTTAGAAGTATTTCATTACTTTCAAAAGAGTAATAGGGGTCATAGTGATACATGAGAAACAACATAAACTTGGAAATTTGCAAAATAATATTTTGGTGTCATAACCTTATATAATGTAATAAATGATAATTCTTTATTAATGTGACATTTTGATTGATCACAAGATTTTTTTTTCTGGCTCACTTTTCCGAAAAATTTTTTTATTAGATCATCAAAATCTATACTTTCAGCAATTTAATTTTTAGTAAATATAATTGAAAGCAATATTGGTTCCTCTTGCAAGTACAAGATTACAAACACTTTTTGATACTTTTCAATTTTGAAAAGGCTCTTTCTGCAAGTGCAACTGTTATCGAAGCTATTAAGAGTAATTTATAGGCTGTGACAACATTGTTGGGATTATTTTGGGATATTATACTGAGATAAATTTCTGATAAATTATATCAAAATATAAATGTTATTACATCTAGAACTGATGATTGTCGAGGAATAATTTTTCTAAAACATTTCACTCTCTGTACAAGTGCGTTTCATATAAGTCTGAAGTTCACTTTGAATGTGGATTTATACAGTGTTATTTTAATGTTTCCTCTGACATTTCCTCCAACTTGTAGAGTTGCCTGTGGGCACTTCTGCTGCTGTTGCCACTAAGTGGTCCCAGGTCCTGTCCTGGCCACCTGCTCAGGAACCCTGAACTGCTGGGGTCATGCACGGGAGTCCTGGGCCCAATGCGAGGGGCCTGTGCTGCCTGCTGGACCCCAACTGCCCACGTCTGTGTGCTGCTGCCCCGGAGCATCTCCACAGTAGGTATCACACTCGCCCATCAGCCTCCTCACAAAACACAAGTTCAAAGGAAAAATTACATTAAGAATGTCAAGGCAGGGACTTCCCTGGTGGTGCAATGGTTAAGAATCCGCCTGCCAATGCAGGGGACACAGTTTCGATCCCTTGTCCCGGAAGATCCCACGTACCGAGGAGCAACTAAGCCTGTGCGCCACAACTACTGAGCCTGTGCTCTAGAGCCCATGAGCCACAACTTCTGAAGCCTGTGTGCCTAAAGCCTGTGCTCTGCAACAAGATAGGCCACCGCAATGAGAAGCGTGTACATCCCAACGAAGAGTAACCCCTGCTTGTCGCAACTAGAGAAAGCTCTCACGCAGCAACGAAGACCCAATGCAGCCAATAAATAAATAAGTAAATACATTTTTTTAAAAAAAGAATGTCAAGACAGTCATAGAAGAACATTAAACCAAACATGGGGCCCTTCTCAGCACAGACCCGGCCTGGGAATCTAGACACATAGTGATGGTGATTTCTGGTTTTCCACCCACTAGTGGTTTGGATTGGCATGTTTAATGCACTTTTTATTGCCAATCTAGTAAGTGATTTGTCTTATAAATCTGCCTCTTACAGTCATCTCTCCTTCTAGAGGCTTTCTCAGCTCTTTAAGCCGGCAATTGTCTCTCTTCTTGTAAATCAGTTGGCATCTTTTCTAGGAAACCAACGTGAACCTAACTAGTCACTAATGACTTAAATTAGTTGCTGGCTCTTTCTGAGCCCCTCATTTTCCCAAGACTAATTATCTCAGGCATAGGGAAGTTCTGGATTCATCCAGCCACTTAAAACATGACGGACATAAAATCAGTCCGTACCGTAATTCAGAGTGCAGGTTCTGGAACAGTCCTGCCTGTTCAAATCCTCCCCTCTCCTGCCGTGAGCCTTTGCCATGTCATTAACCTCTGTAAGCCTCAGTCTTCTCACTTATAAAACAGGGATAAGGGCATACCTTTAAAGATAGGGTTTGACACATGTTTATTATTCCGATTCAATTCTAGAGAAGCGGGGCTCCATCTCTTAGCTGATAGCCGTGATCTTCCTAAGAGGACAAGAGTGCTAGCTTTGACTAGCAAATTTTTTGGTAAAATGTAGAGGATGTTCACTGCCATTCTCTGAAGGAGTCCACAGGGGGCAGAAACAGAATCCGGTTCAGTAAGGCCTTTCAGAAAGCACGGGTGGGTGAAGCTGCTGCGGGATCCTCTGAGGGTGTGGAGGGGGTGTGTGTGAGTGTGAGTCTGCGTGTGACCCGCCCTGCGCTTACTTGAAAGAAGCTTTGAGCGTCCGTGTCTACAACCAGCCAGCACACGTGGCTTTCGTGTGATGTCTGGGATCGCTCCTCTGGGTAACGTGGCAGCTGTCAGCAGAGCTCCAGGGGAACAACCCTCTTAAGTAACACAGAACAGAGCATCTCCCCTCACCCACACAAGACAAAGAACAGGCAGTTTCTGAAGTTGGCGCTTTTTTTAAGGGGGATGAGGCTTTTCAAACACCTGGTGTTTGGTCATGACGTTGAAGCATAAGCCAACAGCAGGGTTTGGTAAAAAGGAATTCTGAATTTAAAAGGAAATTCACCATTAGGGTAATCGGGGTAATCGGGGTTGACTCATCAACTCTACACACCAATAGATAGGCATCAGGTAAAAAATGAATTTCTTCCCTGATGGACTTTTTATAAACGTGCGACCTGGGGCGGAGTCAAGATGGCGGCGTGGGAAGATGCAGAGATCGCGTCTCCCCACAAATCGATCAGTTACCAGAGGCCGGCGGGGGACCTGAGGCCCAAGGAGGCTGGAGGAACCCCGGAGCAACCGGGTAGGACCTGGGGGTGGTCAGGGGGGTGGGGAAGGGGAAGCCGGAGGGGACCGGTGCCCCTGGGGGGTGGCTGGGGGAGGGGGGAGGTTCCCGCCTGGAGGGACCCTTGGGGGCTACAGAGACCACGAAACCACAACTGGGTTTCTCCCGCCCCGGGGGGCCAGGAGAACTGCTGAGCTCCCGGGCCTGGGAGCCTGCTGGGCTCCCCAGTGGGGTCCTCCACCCTCCAAGGCTCCCTCTGGGCTGTCTGGGTCCTGGGGGTGTGGGAAGGAGGGAGGAGGGGCAAGGAGGTGGAGAGGCGGACTGGTGGGGGTGGGGCTTTGAGATCGGGGGATGGGGAGGTGAGAGGGCATTTTCGCCTGCCTTCTTGGCCAAGGAGGCCAACTGGGCTCCCGGGCCTGGTCCTTCACTCTCTGGGCCCCCCTCCAGCATGTGGGTCCTGGGGTCGTGGGGGGGGGGGGGAGGGAGAGAGGCAGACAGTGGGGGTGGGAAGGGATCTCTCCAGGTCAGAAGAATAGGGGAGGCACCGCCAAGTATTTCTTCTGGGTGGGTCCTCCACCTTCCAAGGCCCCTTCCGGGCCTTTGGTCCTAGAAGTACAGGAGGGAAGCAGCGGGGGGAGAAGAAGAGAGGCAGAAGGGGGGAGGGACCCTCTGGGACGAGAGGATCGGGGGAGGAGCGGAAGGCATTTCCACTGCCCACTGGCCTGGGAAGCCTGCTGGGTTCCCGGGCCTGGTCTCCAACTCTCCAGGGTCCCCTCCCAGACGCGTTGGTCCTGGGGGCATAGGAGTGTGGCAGGGGAAGAGGAAGAGAGGCAGACTGGTGGTGGGGTGTCCCAGGATCAGAGGACCAGGGGAGGTGCAGAGGACCTTTCCCCTGCCCACTTGGGCCCGGAGGGCCTGCTGGGCTCCCAAGTCTGGTCCCACAGTCGCTGGGGTGCTCTCCGGCTGAGTGGGTTGTACAGGCATGGGAGGAAGGGAGGAGAAAGGGAAGAGGAAGAGAGGCAGACACTGGTGGGGGGGGACCTTGCAGGACTGGAGGATCAGGGGAGACACTGTGGAAATCTCCCTACCCACTTGGTACTGGGAGGCCTGTTGCACCCCCAGGTCTGGTCTTCCGTCCTCCAGGGGCCCCTCCAGGTCTCACTGGTCCTAGGGGTGTAGAAGGAAAGCAAGGGAGAAGAGGAGAGGCAGGCAGGGGAGGGGGCCTTCTGGGATTGGAGGATCAAGGGAGGCAGGGAAGGTATTTTCCCTGCCCACTAGCCCTGGGAAGCCTGCTAGGCTCACGGACCTGGTCTTTCACACTCCAGGGCCCCCTCCAGCTGCTTGGGACCTAGGAGAGTGGGGGGCAGGGGAGAGGAAGAGAGGTGGACAGGGACCCTACGAGACTGGGAGATCTGGGGAAGTGTCGCAGACATTACCCTAGCCCAATTGGCCCTAGGAAGCCTGTTGGGTGTCAGAGTCTGGTCTCCTGTCTTCCAGTGCCCCCTCCAGCTGTGAGGGTCCTAGAGGAATAAGAGGGAGGGGGTGAGGAAGAAGAGAACCCAAGGGGGAAAGACCCTATGAGACTGGGGGACTGGGGGAGGTGCCTAGCATTTCTCCCACCAACTCGGACCCAGGGAGCCTACTGGGTACCTGGACCTGGTCCTTTGCCCCAAGGACCAAGAGGCATTCCTGGGTCCCTCAGCCTCATTGGGCCTAAGCCCCATTCCCCACCATCCCCAGGGCCTTTTCTAAGCACAGGCCCTGCCCATTGCCTAACATCCCCCCTCCCTGCCCTTGTCTAAGATGCACCCACACAGCCAAGACCTTTTCTGGCTTTTCTCTTTTCTTTTTTTTCCTTCCCACCTCCACACTTTGGCTATTGCAGTTGTTTTACCTTCCAGTTGTTGCTCCATCTATTTTTTTAAAAAAATTTTTTTCTAACACATCTGTTAGTTTCCTATTCTTACTGTATTTTTTATCTTGCTATTGTTCTCCTACTTTTTTTTTTTTTAATTTTTTTCATTTTCCTGCTCCACATGGCTTGTGGGATCTTGATTCGCAAGTTCGGGGTGAGGCCTGAGCTCCTGAGGTGGGAGATCCGAGTCCAAAACATTGGGCTAACAGGGAAACCCAGTTCCCAGGGAATATTCATAAGAGTGAGGTCTCCCAGAGGTTCTCACCTCAACACCAAGACCCAGCTATACTCAACAGCCTACAAACTCCAGTAGTTGAAACCTCAGGCCAAACACCCAGTGGGACAGGAACACAATCCTGCCCATCCAAAGTGGGGGGGAAAATGAGATGACAAAAAAATATGTCACAGAGGAAGGAACAAGGTAAAAATACACAAGACCAAATAAATGAAGAGGAAATAGGAAAACTGCCTGGAAAAGAATTCAGAGTAATGATGGTAAAGATGATCCAAAATCTTGATAACAAAATAGAGAAAGTACAAGGAACAGTTAATAAGGACTCAGAAGAACTAAAGAGCAAACAAACAGTAATGGACAACAAAATAGCAAAATTAAAAATACTCTAGATGGTATAAACAGCAGAATAACTGAGGCAGAAGAATGAATAAGTGAGTTTAAAGATAGAATGGGGGAAATAACTGCCACAGAGCAGGAAAAAGAAAAAACAATGTAAAGACTGGAAGAGCGTCTCAGAGACCTTGGTGACAACATTAAACGCACCAACATTAGAATCATAGGCATCCCAGAAGAAGAAGAAAAAAGAAAGGGTCTGAGAAAATATTTCAAGAGGTTATAGTGGAAAACTTCCTCAACATGGGAAAGGAAATAATTAATCAAGTGCAAGAAGTGCAGAGAGTCCCATACAGAACAAATGCAAGGAGAAATACACCAAGACACATATTAATCAAACTAATGAAAATTAAACACAAAGAAAAAATATTAAAAGCAGCAAAAGAAAAGCAACAAATAACATATAAGGGAAAACCCATCAGGATAACAGCTGATCTTTCTGCAGAAACTCTGCAGGCCAGAAGGGAATGGCAGGATATACTGAAAGTCCTGAAAGAGAAAAATCCTGCAGCCAAGAATACTCTACCCAGCAAGAATCTCATTCAGATTTGAGGGAGAAATCAAAAGCTTTCCAGACAAGCAAAAGTGAAGAGAATTCAGCACCACCAAACCAGCCTTACAACAATTGCTAAAGGAAATTTTTTAAGCAGGAAACACAAGAGAAGGAAAAGATCTACAAAAACAAACCCAAAACAATTTAAAAAATGGTAATAGGAACATACATGTCAATAATCACCTTAAATGTAAATGGATTAAATGCTCCAACCAAAAGACACAGACTGGCTGAATGGATACAAAAACAAGACCCTTACATATGCTGTCTATAAGAAACCCACTTCAGACCAGGAGACACATATAGACTGAAAGTAAAGGGATGGAAAAAGATATTCCATGCAAATGGAAGTCAAAAGAAAGCTGGAGTAGCAATACTCATATCAGACACATTAGACTTTAAAGTAAAGACTATTACAAGAGGCAAGGAAGGACACTACATAATGATCAAGGGATCCATCCAAGAAGAAGATATAACAATTGTAAATATCTATGCACCCAACATAGGAGCACCTCAATACATAAGGTAAATGCTAACAGCCATCAAAGGGGAAATCGACAGGAACACAGTAATAGTAGGAGACTCAAACACCCCACTTACATCAATGGACAGATCATCCAAACAGAAGATAAATAAGGACACACAAGTTTTATGACACATTAGGCCTCTGCAACTTAATTGATATTTATAGGACATCCCATCCAAAAACTACAGAATACACTTCTTAAGTGCACATGGAAAATTTTCCAGGATAGATCACATCTTGGGTCACAAATCAAGCCTTGGTAAATTCAAGATGATTGAAATCATATCAAGCATCTTCTCTGACCACAATGCCATGAGACTAGATATCAAATACCTGAAAAAAAACTGTAAAAAATACAAACACATGGAGGCTAAACAATTCACTATTAAACAATCAAGAAATCACTGAAGAAATCAAAGAGGAAGTCAAAAAATATCTAGAAACAAATGACAATGAAAACACAACAACCCAAAACCTATGGGACACAGCAGAAGCAGTTCTAACAGGGAAGTTTATAGCAATACAGTCCTACCTCAAGAAATAAGAAAAATCTCGAATAAACAACCAAACCTTACACCTAAAACAATTAGAGAAAGAAGAACAAAGAAACCCCAAAGTGAGCACAAGGAAAGAAATCATAAAGATCAAATCAGAAATAAATGAAAAAGAAATGAAGGAAACAATAGCAAAGATCAATGAAACTAAAAGCTGGTTCTTTGAGAAGATAAACAAAATTGATAAACCATTAGCCAGACTCAGCAGGAAAAAAAGGGAGAAGATGCAAATCAACAGGATTAGAAATGAAAAAGGAGAAGTAACAACGGACAACACAGAAATACAAAAGATCGTGAGAGACTACTACAAGCAACTGTATGCCAATACATTGGATAACCTGGAAGAAATGGATAAATTCTTAGAAAAATACAATCCTCCAAGACTGAACCAGGAAGAAATAGAAATTATGAACACATCAATCACAAGCACTGAAATTGAGACTGTGATTAAAAATCTCCCAACAAACAAAAGCACAGGGCCAGATGGCTTCACAGGCGAATTCTATCAAACATTTAGAGAACAGCTAACACCTATCCTTCTCAAACTCTTCCAAAATATAGCAGAAGGAGGAACACTCTCAAACTCATTCTATGAGGCCACCATCACCCTGATACCAAAACCAGGCAAAGATGTCCCCAAAAAAGAATATCATAGGCCAATATCACTGATGAATATAGATGGAAAAATCCTCAACAAAATACTAGCTAACAGAATCCAACAGCACATTAAAAAGATCATACACCATGATCAAGTGGGGTTTATCCCTGGGATGCAAGGATTCTTCAATATATGCAAATCAATCAACGTGATACATCATATTAATAAATTGAAGGATAAAAATTACATGATCATCTCAATAAATGCAGAAAAAACTTTTGACAAAATTCAACACCCATTTATGATAAAAGCTTTCCAAAAAATGGTCATAGAAGGAAATTGCCTCAACATAATAAAAGCCATATATGACAAACCAACAGTCAACATCATTCTAAATGGTGAAAAATGGAAAACATTCCCTCTAAGAACAGGAACAAGACAAGGGTGCTCACTCTCACCATTATTATTCAACATAGTTTTGGAAGTTTTAGCCACAGCAATCAGAGAAGAAAAAGAAATAAAAGGAATCCAGATTGGAAAAGAAGTAAAATTGTCGTTCTTTGCAGATGACATGATATTATACATGGAAAACCCTAAAGATTCTACCAGAAAACTACTAGCACTAATTGATGAATTTAGTAAAGTAGCAGGATACAAAATTAATGCACAGAAATCTCTTGCATTCCGATACACTAAGATGGAAAAGCAAAAGGAGAAATTAAGGAAACTCTCCCATTTACCATTGCAACAAAAAGAATAAAATACCTAGGAATAAACCTGCCTAAGGAGGCAAAAGACATGTATGCAGAAAACTATAAGACACTGATGAAAGAAATCAAAGATGATACAAACAGATGGAGGGACATACCATGTTCTTGGATTGGAAGAATCAACATTGTGAAAATGACTGTACTACCCAAAACAATTTACAGATTCAATGCAATCCTGATCAAATTACCAACAGCATTTTTCACAGAACTAGAACAAGAAATCTTATGATTTGTATGGAAACGCAAAAGACTCCGAATAGCTAAAGCAATCTTGAGAAGGAACGATGGAGTTGGTGGAATTAGGCTTCCTGACTTCAAACTATACTACAAGGCTACAGTGATCAAGACAGTATGGTACTGGCACAAAAATAGAAAGGAAGATCAATGGAACAGAATAGAGAACCCAGAGGTAAACCAAAACACATATGGGCACCTTATCTTTGACAAAGGAGGCAAGAATATACAATGGGAAAAAGACAGCCTCTTCAATAAGTGGTGCTGGGAAAATTGGACAGCAACATGTAAAAGAATGAAATTAGAACACTTCCTAACACCATACACAAAAATAAACTCAAAATGAATTAAAGACCTAAATGTAAGGCCAGACACTATAAAACTCCTAGAGGAAAATGTAGGCAGAACATTCTTTGACATACATCAAAGCAGGATCCTTTTTGACCCACCTCCTAGAATCATGGAAATCAAATCAAGAATAAACAAATGGGACCTCATGAAACTTAAAAGCTTTTGCACAGCAAAAGAAACCATAAACAAGACAAGAAGGCAACCCTCAGAATGGGAGAAAATACTTGCCAACGAAGCAACAGACAAAGGATTAATCTCCAAAATATACAAGCAGCTCCTGCAGCTTAATACTAAAAAAGCAAATAACCCAATCCACAAATGGGCAGAAGATCTAAATAGATATTTCTCCAAAGAAGATATACAGATGACCAACAGGCACATGAAAAGATGCTCAACATCGCTAATTATTAGAGAAATGCAAATCAAAACTACAATGAGGTATCCCCTCATACCAGTCAGAATAGCCATCATTAAAAAGTCTAGAAATAACAAATGCTGGAGAGGGTGTAGAGAAAAGGGAACCCTCTTACACTGTCAATGGGAACATAAATTGGTGCCGTCACTATGGAGAACAGTATGGAGGTTCCTCAAAAAACTAAAAACAGTGTTGCCATATGACCCAGCAATCCCACTACTGGGCATGTATCCAGACAAAACTATAATTCAAAAAGACACATGCACTCCAATGTTCATTGTAGCACTATTTACAATAGCCAGGACATGGAAGCAACCTAAATGCCCATCAACAGTTGAGTGGATAAAGAGGATGTGGTACATATATACAATGGAATATTACTCAGCCATAAAAAGGAATGAGATGGAGCTATATGTAATGAGGTGGATAGACCTAGAGACTGTCACACAGAGCAAAGTAAGCCAGAAAGAGAAAAACAAATACCGTGTGCTAACTCATATATATGGAATCTAAAAAAATGATACTGATGAACCCAGTAATAGGGCAAGAATAAAGATGCAGGGGTAGAGAATGGACTTGAGGACACTGGGCTGGGGGTTTGTAGGCGAAGGGGAAGCTGGGATGAAGTGAGAGAGTAGCATAGACATAGATACACTACCAACTGTAAAATAGCTAGTGGGAAGTTGTTGTATAACAAAGGGAGATCAACTCAATGATGGGTAATGCTTTAGAGGGCCAGGACAGGGAGGGTGGGAGGGAGTCACGGGAGGGAGGGGATATGGGGATATATGTATAAATACAGCTGATTCACTTTGGTGTACCTCAAAAACTGGTGTAAAACAAAAGTGTAAAGCAATTATATTCCAATAAAGAGCTTAAGAAAAAAAAGAAAGTGTGACCTATTACGAGGAAATTAAATCATCAAAATGATGAAGTTAAAACATTTAATTAAATTTTCCCATGAGATTTGTGTTATAGACTACCTGCAGGTGTCTCTACTGCTGAATGAGTGGCCTCTGGAAACGGCCACCATGCCTGCATCCTCCCCCTCAACCCACTTGCTGAGCCTCTTCTGCCTTCCCAGCTGGGTCTAGGGCTGGCTGTCCAAGGTTGCCTCATACTGTGTGTAATTCACCTTTCCTGTCTTCACTGCCAGCTGTCTTAGTCAAGGTCCCATGAGAACCTACACAACAAAAAAGGCACCACTTTGAGATTTTACAGCAGAGGGAATATCATGCAAAGTGTTGGTTCGAGGGGCCTTGGAAGAGCTGAGAAGCCAATATGGGGATGGAGAGGAAAGTTGGCAAGTAGCAACAGCAGGAAGCTACTGCCTCCTCTGAGCTACAGGATAAAGGAGAGGGTGTTCCTGGACCCAAAGGGCCAGGGTCACCTGGGAGAGGCTGGCAGGCCCACCCAGTAGGCACCAGGGCAATGAAAGAGACTCAGGGCAACCTTCCAGACCAATTAAGCCGGGAACCCTGCAATGGGGCCAGGCATCAGTGGTTTTTAAGACTCCCCAGGTAATTCCAGTGCACAACCAGGCATGAGAAACCCAGCTTAAAGCATCTAGTAGAATCTGCATTCTTACACTCGCATCTGCCCCAGACTGAGGAGACGTGGGGAGAAGTGCTGCTCACACACCATTGCTCAAGATCTAGAAGCAGAGAACAAAGACACTGCCAAATCAGGACGCCAAGCTGCTCTACAGTACCTTAAAAGGAATATCCAAGGACTGGATTTGATGTATAAAATTTTGCTTCATAGATAAATTTTAGTAATTGCTGTCTAAAATATACCATTTTAAAGAGCCACATTTTGCTTAATATCTACTGAAAAAATTGATTAGATATCACACTGTGTGCCAATTATGGTAAACCATTATCCAGCACAGTTGATGCACAAGGCATTTTCAGTACACATAAACTGACTAAAATAGAACACCCTGCTTAATAACTCTATTAACGTGCACATATGAAGTGTGTGCTAATTATTTGTTGAATGCACTAATCATCAAAGGAAGATTCATGTTCAGTGTGATATTATTGTGATTTTTAATTGTATTTTAATTCTTTTCAAATGGATAATCCATGATGCTGCATATAATGAACCTGTTACTAGAAACAAACATCTTAATATGATCTTCTTTTAAATACCTGAGAAAATATTTCAAGATTTCGTACAGCCCTCAGGTAACCGCTATGAACACCAATTATCATCATAAACATTGCTAAAGAGAAGTCTGATTGGCAAAACTCCAGGTAGTAGAGATCAACTGAGCCTCAGTAACTGGAAAAAAAGAGTGAACCCTTTTTAAAGGACCATCTATAATGCATTTCTACCCCTTTTCATTAAGCATTTCTTCACACAAGAAATGTTTTTTGAGCAATTCATATACATTCTGGAGAATAACAAGACAACTAAGATGAGGTCCCTTCCTCAGAGCACTTTATAATCAATGGAAGCCATTAATCACCCAAGTCCCTATAAGAGGTGGTAGGTGCTGATTCTAATGTTCAGCAAGGCTGAAGGTGAACAGGTGAGAAGACATGAGAAGGGGGACCTGAAAACAAATGTCAGCTGATTCTGGGGCGTAGGGACACACATTAAAGTATTTGAGGAGAGAACTGACCAAATCAAAATGGCACTTGATGTGCAGAATGGACACACGCCAGGAAACCATTTAGGGATTACTGGAAAAATCAAAGTGAAAGGTTCATAGAGGACAATGGCAGCAAGTATCCACATGAAGGGTGGATGCTAGAAATATTAGAACGAATAAAACCCCATAGAATTCCATGCCTGAATGTCTCCAAGGGCCGACTGGAGAAAACTAAGGAAACAGAAGGCAGAGCTCATTTGAAGGAAAAGAAAATGAATATTCCTCCTCAGATATATCTTACTGAAGGCCAGAGAGACATCCAACAAGAGACATCCACCATGAAGGCACTGAGAACACTCACTGTTTGCAGTCATTTTATGATGATGCCGTCATCATGTAACTGTATCCAGAAATAAAACACTCACTTGTCATTCGCATTCCAAAATGTTGTGAACAAAATTACAAATTCCTGTGTTAACACAGTATTCTTAATGACGTTCAAAAACAGCAGTGCAAGCCATCTTTACATGCATCAAATACATACTGTTTCCAAGTCACTTTAACAAAATCACGATGGTGATTCATGATGATGCTGTCCAGCCTTTTAGGTTGATGTTGAAGAGTACCAGATCCAACTGTTGAAAAGTCCATCATATAAACAGTTATGATCCATGGTGGACTTTGTAGATTTGTGCTTTACTGCCAGGCGGGAGAGATTGCTGAGCTGCTGTTGGAGATTACATTTTGCAATTGTGTTGCAGTTGGGTTGACAATAGCCCCACAGTTTGCTTTATAGGCACTACAACACTTCATTCACTCTTCCCTCTCTTTTCTTTCTATTTAGTGGTGATGGGCAGGAAGTCATCACTCCATCCTAACAGTGAGTAAAAAGCTGAACAGATTGAAAAATCAACAGTTCTGCTTGGATCCATAGGAGAGGGTAGGAAGCAGGACAAACTGCTGCCCCCAACTGGAGAGGCAGACAGACAAATGCAGGGAGTCAGGGTCACCCAAGCAGAGACTCATGAATGGAAGCCACCTTAGGAATCAGTGCCAGGGTAGGAAAACCTGAACTGTAATTCACGAATTGGACAGAGGCTCAGTGTGGACAACTCTGAGAGGTAAAAGCTTCAGGGGAACCCAGTCATCAGAAAAAAGAAACTATTTTGAAATATGCCAGAGCACTCTGTTCTTAACAAAACCTGCCCTCAGGAGAAACTAGTTGAACAGAGCCTAACGTACTCAGATATTATCAGACCCTATCTGACCTGGGGGAAGGAAAATCTCCAACTCCAGTCAGCTGTAGCCTTCCACATGGGAGAAGAGAAATACCCAGCTCCATCTCATGCTATCCATCCTGTCCCACCTAAGACCGGAGAAAATACTGAGGAGCACTATGAAGTTCACAGCCCAGAGGCACAGACTCACTGGAAGACTGAGACCTAATCATAGGCTAAAGAATGCTTCCTGTTCCCCCACACTTCACCCCCACATTACTAAGGACGTACTTACAACAGTTCCTTATACCCAGTACATCATGTCCAGTTATCAAGAAAAAATTACAAGATCTACCAAAAGGCAAAAAATGTAATTTGAAAAGCTAAAGCAAGCACCAGAACCAGACCTGGCAGGAATTGTGGAATCTTGGAATTATCAGTAACCTGCCTAAGGAGGCAAAAGACCTGTACTCTGAAAACTATAAGATGCTAATGAAAGAAATCGGAGATGACACAAACACATGGAAAGATATACATGTTCTTGGATTGGAAGAATCAATATTGTCAAAATGACTATACTGCCCAAGGCAATCTACAGATTCAATGCAACCCCTATCAAATTACCAATGGCATTTTTCACAGAACTAGAACCTTTTTTTTTTTTAATTTGTGTAGAAACCACAAAAGACCTGAATATCCAAAGCAGCCTGAGAAAGAAAAATGGAGCTGGAGGAATCAGGCTCCTTGACTTCAAACTATGCTAAAAATCTACAGTAATCAAAACAGTATGTTACTGCACAAAAACAGAAATATAGGTCAATGGAACAAGATAGAAAGATAGAAAAAAAACCCACACACCTACGGTCAATTACTCTATGACAAAGGAGGCAAGAATATATAATGGAGAAAAGACAGTCTCTTCAATAAGCAGTGCTGGGAAAACTGGACAGCAACATGTAAAAGAATGAAATTAGAACATCCTCTAACACCATACACAAAAATAAACTCAAAATAGATTAAAGACCTAAAGGTAAGACCAGATACCATAAAACTCTTAGAGGAAAACATAGCCAGAAGACTCTTTGACATAAATTACAGCAATATCTTTTTAGATCCACCTCCTAGAGTAATGAAAATAAAAACAAAAATAAACACATGGGACCTAATTAAAATAATCTGAAAAGATACATGCACCCCGATGTTCACTGCAGCACTATTTACAATAGCCAAGACATGGAAGTAACCTAAATGTCCATTGACAGAGGAGTGGATAAAGAAGATATGGTACTTATATACAATGGAATATTACTCAGCCATAAAATGAATGTAATAATGTCATTTGCAGCAACGTGGATGGACCAAAAGATTATCATACTAAGTGAAGTCAGTCAGACAAAGATAAATATCATATGATATCACTTATACATGGAATCTAAAAAGATGATACAAATGAACTTATTTACAAAACAGACTCGTGGAGTTCAAAAACATGTTCACCAAAGGGGAAAGGTGCAAGAGGGGGTGGATAAATTAGGAATTTAGGATTCTTACTAACTGGCTTAACAGGTGTTGGAGAGGAGGTTTCTCTCTGGTTGTTTGAGGGATGGATATAGTTTGGGATTAACATATACATGCTACTATATATAAAATAGATAATCAACAAGGACCTAATGCATAGCACAAGGGACTCTACTCACTATTCTGTAATAACCTCTATGGGAAAAGAATCTGAAGAAGAATGGATATATGGGTGTGTATAACTGAACCACTTTGCTATATACCTGAAACTAACACAACATTGTAAATCAACTACACCCCAGTATAAAATT
The DNA here is from genome assembly GCF_030028045.1 of Hippopotamus amphibius kiboko. Lineage (NCBI taxonomy): Eukaryota > Metazoa > Chordata > Mammalia > Artiodactyla > Hippopotamidae > Hippopotamus > Hippopotamus amphibius. Next base: position 71,101,877 of record NC_080199.1, read on the forward strand.
AAATTAAATTTAGAAACACATAATTTGAAAAGACAGAACAAGCGTCATTTGCATCATCTTTTTAGATTCTTTCCTTAGCCATGTCCAGTTTACTTTAAAGTAGACTTATAGATGGACTTACAGCCCATCAAAAGCATTCTTCATCTCTGTTATAGCACTTTTGATCTCTAGCATTTCTTTTTGGTTCCTTCTTAGGAGTTCCACCTCTCTGTTTACATTGCCCATCTGTCTTCTTTATCCACTGGAGTCCTTAGCATATTAATCATAGCGGTTTTAAGTTCCTGGTCTGATAATTCCAAAATTCCTGACCCCCTTCATTCTGCTTGATGGCTGTGACACCCTGACTTCCTTGTGTATTTGGAGTTGAGCCCAATCTCAATCCCCTATTGCAGCAGTCATGACCCCTAGTCATTTGTCTTTAATAAAGTCTTCCTTACTATTAAAAAATGTATAAAAATAAAAATAAAGTTGGAGAGGTGCCCTTGTTTTGTTCTGTTGTTTTTTTTTTTTTTTTTTTTTGAGGTTTCTATTGAGATATCCTCAAGCTAGGAGATTTCTGGTTCACGGTTTTCACTTCCCATTGTAATCACCTGGGAGCTTTAAAAAAATACCACTGTCTGGATCCCCCCCCCCCCCCCAAAGAGAACCTGATTTAATCAGTCTGGGGATTTTTAAAAGCTCCCACATGATTCTAATGTGTAACCAAGTTTGAAACCTACTGGTCTTGATTAACTCCCTCTCTGTACAGACAAGGTTAAGACTCCCTGGGCTTTGTGACTTACTTCAGGTTATAAATCAAATTCTAGGGCAGACCTAGAAACTGGAAAATCCCAGTCTGGTCTGGGGCTGCCACCACTAGAGTAGAGCCCTTTCCTTCTACAACTGAGGCCTCTTTTCCCACGCTGAGAAGCTGGCGTTACCCTTGCTCCCCAGAGCCATTTCCATTCACCTGTTCCTGTTCCTCATCGCAGGCATGCTCTGGCTTTCTGGACACACCTTAATGCCTCTCTCACAATTTTCATTTATGTTTTGCATCCTTGCCCTCCTCCACTGGGCCCACCCTCATAAGCCCTGAAATCATTCTCAGACTGTCCAGCCTCCTTGTGGATGCCCTTCCTGGTACCCTGGGCTACCACTCTCTCAGCATCTTCACCTCCAGTGGCATTGCTTCTCCACGCAGCCCTCCTGATGATACAAACCGAAAATGCTTCATCTTGAATTCTGACATTCCAGGTTCTGGTTCAGCCCCTTGTCCTTCGATCTCCCTCACCTTCCTGCACCCGCTGAATCTGGCCTGGACCACACTCCTCCATGTGACCCCATGGTGGCCAATGAACACCTGTCAGAATCTCTCAGGGGAGCCCCTTTGCCAAAGCTCGGGTGCTGCAGCCCTTTCTCCAGGGGCACTTCAGAGAGTGGGGACTGTAGGAAAAGGCCCGATCATCTGCATTTTGAAATCACACCCCTCGATCTTGAGGCCCTGCCCCACCCACAGGCTCTCCCCAGTCCTGCAAGGCCTTCACGTGCTGCCTGGCTTCCCTCATCTCAGCCCTTCCTGTCCATGAACCACTGCCGCCGAGTGCCCAGCACCGCGGGAAGCTTGCAGCTCTGATCTTGTCAGTCTGATGGACCAGCGACCCCCCACTGTGTTTGTTTTGCTGGCTCCTTAGATCCATGACAGGCACAAATAAAATAAGGACATTTTAGAATGGTACCAATTTGGAAGAAAATCTGGTTCATTTTTCATCTTGTTGTCTTTTACTAATGGAATATTTTCCCCTGACCTGTCAATCTTTAGCTCTAATTATATCTCCATTTCACTGCTTCGTGGCTTACCACCACTGTCCCTGTCGATTGAAATGTTTTATTTTGAAGCCTTTGGGCTACTTCCCAGAGACTCATAATACCCATAATTTAAAGAGAAAAAAAAAGTTATAAAGCCTTCATGTCGTAAATGCAACAGCATGGCCTCGAAACACTATAGAACTTGCAGTCTAATAACCTGGAACTAAATTAGCTAAAGCTTTGATTCACATGCAGTTGGAGATCAAAACAGGCTAAAATGCCTTAGGCAACATTTATGTTTACGGCCATAATTAGACAACTGCTACAATATTGAAAGAAAAATGAATTTTACAAACTAATCAATTGAGACTTTTTAAAAAGAAAAAGACATCAGCTTATTCCAGCAATTTATTAAGGGGCAATGTTTCAGTTGCAAGTAATTTATATCAAATAAATAAGCTCATTTAAAATTAATTAGCGTTACCATAAATAAGCATACTGAAGATTCTACCAAAATCAGAAACTCTACCAAAGATTTTTGGATCACATAAAAATTTAGTTAATGGGCCTTCAATTGTTTACCAACTAAATAACAAATACACAAATTTCAGTGTTTTGCCTGTGTCATTAGATTATTTCAAAAGAGCAGATGGTGCGACATACTGATATAGAAACATCTCCTGCCAAATGATCTTCAGGATTCTATCAATCCAACATTTGTAAAATTCGAATCCAAGAAAATAATCTAGTATTATTAAGTAAATGTGGAGGTTGATTTCATTTTGTTTGTTTGTTTGTTTTACCAAGATGCATATTCAAAGCCACAAATAAAATAACTAAAGGGCTTCTAGGTGAATCATTTGACTGTAATAGGTCCTGGTTTTATGTTACTGAGCTCTAAAAAATCTGATTAACAAGAAATCACATGCACACTAAGAATAAGTGGAATCTGTCTAGAAGAAAATACCTCCAGGGTAGGTGCTTTATTTACTGAATACTTACTATGTTCGGCACTGTGTTACGATAGATGTTACTCCCATTTCACAGATGAGGAAACTGAGGCTCAGTGAATTTTGAACATGGGTCTTGCTGACTGTTTTCCCTATGCCTTTCTGACTCTGTTAACATGTAGGTTGAAGTGTTTTTCTTCTCTAACCTATTGGATGAAAAAAGGGGCTGAATATCAGTCACCAAGTCTTCGCTGGCATGTAGCGGTCATGTCGTGAAATGGGATTTCACCATGTTTTAGGCGTCCTGTCACAGTTACTATTGGCATTTCCATTCTTTACTCAAGGTTCCTTAAGGTTTTTCTTGACCTCTTTCTCCTTGATATCAAACAATAGGTATTTACCACAAATGTATGAAACTAAAGTGGTCCGGGAAATGCACTATAACAAACAAAACTCCAACAGTATTTAATGGTTATACAGATTGGAAAAGGAAATGGGTCTGAGCAAAAAGCTACATGTTCTAGGAAATGATAAGTATTTGGAGATGACATAAGGGGATTCCTTCTGAGTTCCCTGTTTTTATTTGTAGATAAGGAACTTAACCTGGTAACAAGTCTTGCAAACAAAAAGATGACTGACTAGTTGAGGGACAGTGTGAATAATGAAGAAAAGGGTTGTAATACTCTCACCTCATGATTCGTCTAGAGGTGATGATAGGGCAGCGGTTTACTGCCTTGCCACCTAGAAAGACAAGTAATCACAGGTTATTACGTGTAAGTCATCATTCCCTCCTCTGAATACAAAGAATTGAGCTGTGTGGCATCTAATACATGGCAGTTTCTGATTCTTGACAGATAGTCCCTATTAAATCAGTCTCTGGACAAAGGTGGTGTCAGTGAGGTAATTCTGTTCATTCATTAATTCCATCATTCCTTCCCACATTTATTGAACTAATCAACTTTTATTGAACAATATTTTGTATGAGACACTGAGCTAAATACTCTGAACAAAACAGCCATGGCCTTCCCCACCCCCCCACCCCCCTTAGAACTAAGGTCCACCTGTCAAAGATTGGTTCTTGAGGATCTAAATTAACACTTTCCTTCCCAGGCTGAAATTTGTTTTTAAGCTCTTTATTGGAATATAATTGCTTTACACTGTTGTGCCAGTGTTTGCTATATAACAAAGTGAATCGGCTGTATTTATACGTATAGCTCCATATCCCCTCCCTCCCGCGACTCCCTCCCACCCTCCCTGTCCCAGCCCTCTAAGTCATCACCCATCATCGAGTTGATCTCCTTGTGTTATGCGGCACATTTCCACTAGCTATCTATTTTACATTTGGTAGTGTCTATATGTCAATGCTACTCTTTCACTTCGTCCCAGCTTCCCCTTCGCCCACCACCCCCAAGTCCTCGAGTCCATTCTCTATATCTGCATCTTTATTCTTGCCCTGTCACTGGGTTCATCAGTACCATTTTTTTAGTTTCCATGTATATGCATTAGCGTACAGTATTTGTTTTTCTCCTTCTGGCTTACTTCGCTCTGTATGAGACTCTAGGTCCATCCACCTCACTACAAATAACTCAGTTTCATTCTTTTCATGGCTGAGTAATATTCCATTGTATATATGTGCCACATCTTCTTTATCCATTCATCTGTTGATGGACATTTAGGTTGCTTCCATGTCCTGGCTATTGTAAATAGTGCTACAATGAACATTGTGGTACATGTTTCTTTTTGGATTATGGTTTTCTCAAGGTATATGCCCAGGCTGAAATTTTCAATGAACATTTCATTGAAATGTTCAGTATTGAATATTAAATGGAGATGCTATAGAACAATATGATAATTGCTCTATTAATTCAGAAAGGGGAAAGCTGAATTAGAGACAAGACTGAATTATAGAGACTGTGCAAAAAGAAATGCAGTTTAATTCCAGCACCTAAATGACAATGTTCAGAATTGCAGAACTGGGACTTCCCTGGTGTCACAGTGGATGGGACTCCATGCTCCCAATGCAGGGGGCCTGGATTCGATCTCTAGTCAGGGAACTGGATCCCACATGCATGCTGCAACTGAGAGTTCTCATGACACAACTGGGAAGCCCATGAGCTGCAGCAACTAAGACCCAGTGCAACTGAATTAATTAATTAATTTAAAAAAGAGAAGAAAAGAAAAAATTGCAGAATTCTTCCATCTACATAAGAATCTTTAAAATATTTATTTTAATCACTAGTTTTCATTTAATGGTAAATTTACAGGCCAATAATTTCTATGGATTATAGAGCTTAGAAGATTCTTGAAAAAAAGCTTATCCTTCTAATTCATTAAACATTTTGGAAGTTTAATAATGCTGCTAATTTACTTAGCAGAGCAAGCCTTTTTTTCTTTTTTTAAGGACTTTTATTGAGATATAATTAACATACAATAAACTGCATATATTTAAAGTGTACAACTTGTTATTTTTTTCTTATTAGTAATGTATATATGGCAACCCCAATCTCCCAAGCCTTCCTTTATAGACCTGCACTGTCCAATACAGTAGCCATTGCGCACATGTGGCTACTTACAGTGTAGCTAGTCCAAATTGAGCATAAGATGTCCTTTACGTGTGAACACACACCCCAGATTTCTAAGACTTAGTACCCCCAAAAAAGTAGGTAAAAATCTTGATCATTTTTATATTGATTTCATATTGAAATTATAATATTTTGGATATATTGCAGAAAATAAAATATAATATGAAGCTTTATTTTCTATGCCTTTTTATTTTTTTAATGTGACTACTAGAAAATTTAAAATATGTGACTTGCATTATATCTCTGTTGGAGGGCTCTATAATAAATAATAAAAAGAAATGTCTCCAAGGCATCAGTAGATTCTAATTACTATCTGTGGAAGTCAAAAAATAAAAGGAAAAATGTCCTTAAATGACTCTGAAAAACCATCCTTCCAACTAAGGCAAAATGAATGGGGCATAAGTGCATGGCCCACCCCACCACTCCTCCACTCCTCCCCACTCCCCGCCTCTCCCCCTCCTCCCACTCCCCAACCCCAGGTTCAAAGGAAGGAACCTGGAATGTGGGGCAAATGCAAACATCGCAGAAATTAGCCCAGAGGCCTTGGGGACCACAGCTTACCACTTAATGCCTCTGCAGAGCTGGCCACAAAAGGGAATAAGAGATATAGGACTTCCAGGGGAATGGTCTCTATACTTTAAAAAATATATGTAAAGTGATGAAAAACTCAGAATTCATGAAAGTAAGGCATCAATGGAAGAATGCAATGCCCTGAGAAGCCAGTTAAGAAATGAAGATTCGTCAGCCTGTTGGATCAGAAAGCCTTCCTAGTCCTTCCCACTGCCTCCCAGTTTCCAGTTGCATCCGAGAGCACCCACTCCCCACTTCCCATTTGGGGTGAGTCACCGACTTCCCCCTAAGGTCTATGGGGAGTCACCTGATAACTTTGTTGAAGGGTTCGGGGGTGTCATTTTTCTCCGGTTCTTTGGCATCTCTTATCTCTTTCAGTGTCTGAAATTCCCTCTCAGCTCAACCGTAGGGACTGGCCTGGGGCACCCTCCCCACTCCTACCGTTTTCCAGCCTTTCATGACGTTCACCTCTGCTTTCAGACCCCTTTCTTCACCACAAAGATCATATTCTAAGTGGTTTAATCAACTCAAAAGAAAAAAAGAATTGAGAAATTTATCTAGTCATTTGATTACGTAAGAAGACAGAGTTGCAGGCAGATTTATTACCATACTTTATCAAGGGACAGAACTGCCTCTCTCCACACTCAAGGAAATTAAATATTATAGCAAGAAAATTATTTTTAAACGACATCCATTATTTAATAGTAATTAACAATACAAAACTAGTCCAACAAATAGGAATGATTAAATAAGTTGTGATAAATTCATATAGAGGAATTACTCTATAACTATCAAAAATCATGCTTTTGAAGACTAATGACAAAGGAAATGCACACACTGAAAATTAATAAAGACACAACTATTTACAGCATGATCTGATTCTAACTATGTAATATAAAACACATACACTATGTTAACAGTGGTTACCTCAAGATCAAATTACAGGTAATTATTTTTTCTTTACATACAATGTCTCTGTTTTTAAATTTTTTACAATGAACATATATTAATATTATAACCAGAAAAATATATACATAAAATAAACTATTATTCTCTCATTTGTGATTTTAACAAGTCCAATTTTTAAGAGTATCACCAAAAGCTTATCTTTCATGAAAAAAAATCATACTGCTTCTGAAGATGATATATGATACAGTACAGTTTTTTTTGTTTTTTTGTTTTTTATTCACTAGAACCCAGTGTCAGCAAGATTCGTTATGCCAGATAGGATATTGGTTCATCTCGCCCGATACGATTTGGCTTATCTATAAAACAAACATGGGGACCATCCCCAGCTCCAGTGCAATAGATTTCCCTGTCTGAAAATCAGCAGGATTCACTGAAGGGGCATTAAAGGATAAGACCTAATTAGCCCTTTCTAAAACTCAGTAGCATGTTTCAGTATAAAAGTTCAAAGCAAAACTCAGTCAAAGCTGGCTCCACAGAAGTAGCAGCAAAAATATAAAATGGACTTCAGCAACTACAGAAACAAATCTTCCAGTGTTATTAGACCAAATGCTTTTGAACCTATTAAGTATTTTTAAAACTCAATTCAAAGAAATTATGGCACATTCTAAAGAACAGAAAGTGGAGTCACTCCTCATAAAATGAGTTATTATTTCGTTATTCTCTCAGAAAAGGTCACCTCATTCATTCCAAGGTCTGTTCTAAATAAAAGAGTTTATAATCAAATTAATCACAATGTTTCTCATAACAAGGCCTGTTTCTCCTTTCTACCCCCTCCAGACACTGCAATATAATACATTTCACAGTCGGTTTATGCTTCCTTAAGGGCCCAATATTGCATAATTCATGCTTATTTTTCTGCACACACTTAGTGGAAGTCCACTATGTGCAGATCCTTAACAGTGACACAAAGCCCTCAAGGACTTGGGGTTTAGAGAGTGCCTTGAAACGTAAAGAAATAAATTTTATACTGATATAAAATATAGAGTTTTGTAATTTGTCCTGCTAAGCATATAATTAACCAGACAGGTAAATTAATATTAACAGTATTTGATAGAAACACTGCTTTTAAAAGGAATGTTCCAGCATAGAGCTCTTTGCCATCTGTTCTGTATTCTGCCATCTTCTTTTTCAATGGAAACTTGGTTCAACACAGACCATTGGGCATATTGTGGCAGTTGAGAGACGGTTTCTTAGGACTTAACTTTTGATTCCAATGCTTGCAATTATGACTTCAAGATAAACATCACATATAGGAATGGGCAGAGATAAAAATATTCTTAATCTTGTCATTCAATTTCTGTAAAAATGTTACAGAATGGTTCTCATTTTTCATGCTTTTATTGTAGACTGTATTGCAGAAATGATGGCCCTGCCAGTTTGTTTTAACACTACTCCCCTACCACCAAAAAGAACAAATCCAGGCACTATTCACATTATTCAGTATTTTACAATCACTTATGCTCATTTCAAAACCTCTGTCATATGCCACAAAAAGGTTTTCTAGAAGTCAGATATGTAAAATCTAGTTTCACAACACTGAGAAGTGCAAATGGTTAACAGCGATGTGCGTGTATAATTATTTCAAATATAATGAATAAGAAAAATATCAAGACTATTTGTAACTTCTTCTGCCTTTCTTGGAGTAGTAAAAAATAAGAGAAAGAGAAATAATAAAAGCAAAAAATAGAAAAGCTATGAAAGCCAGTAAAGACTTCCGAGTATGAAAAAAGCTGCACTCTGTACACAGGGTGAATTCTTCTGGACAAAATCTTCCCAGGGTTTCAGGAGCTGGGAAGCCATTGTCGTCAATAATTTTCCTGTAATGTTTCATGGACGGTTTGGGCTCATACTGATTTGCAGCATAACGATAGAGGCCAAACTTCGGAGCTGTGCGATCATTAAATGAATAGGCAAAGTATCCACAAAGATTGATACCATCCAATATATAGGCTAGAAAAACAAAAGGACAAGAGAAAAGTTATTAAAATATTTTACACACAACCCTGGTTTGGTGCATCAGAGAAATTGTCAATACCATTTCATAGAACTTCCGATTAAGTTAGATTTAAGCGGAAAAGCCTTCCGAAGACAAAGAGGTAAATACCAAGACAAATATGAGCTGCTTTTAACATAGTAGATTTTACATAATTTAAACCTACTATGATGTACTTGGGTTAAGTCTTTAAGTAGATGAATCAGGCAAGACTGCTGTGAAGCCATCTGATACATAGGACTAGATAGTCCAGGCTTTTATCCACCCAGAGCAGGTGCAAGGGATTTTCTGTCTTTCACTTTTAGCCAAACTCCTTTATCCCTGGGGAAAATACTAGCTAGCACTTGGACTTTTTCAGTGTGTCAAGGAATGGATAGCACTTGCCTTGCGGGTGACAGTGTGTGTATCTGTTTGAGAGTTTCTATCAAGTATCAGGCTCTCTCTCAGGTGACATCGCCTTCAAGAGACAAGTCTGGGGGCCTCCTTACCTTTCAGGGCTTCGTTTATATAATTCTGCATGTAATACACCCTCAGGTTGTCTTGGGCTGCCTGTGGATCATCATCGATACCATTGGATATTATATACATGGGGAGGTCTCCGTACTTGGATTTCAGCCAGTTCAGTACCTTGCGTAATCCCCAGGGCACCACGGCCACCTGACTGGGGGAGTTGAGCCAGGTGATGTCAGTCATTTCTTGCACTGCCAGGTAATCGTTATATTTCACTGGATCTTCTTTCTCCCAGTCTACAAGGATGGTGGTGTAATGGCTTAAAGCCAAAAAGTCAAAGGAACCCCGGATTAGCTTTTTTTCCTCGTCAGTGAAATAAGGGAGGAGGAAATTGTTTCTCTGGTTCAGCCAGTCCCTCATCACGCGTGGGTAATCCCCGGAGCCAAAAATGGGCTCGGCCAGCCAGCCGATGTCAAATTCCAAAACTCGCTCGGCCACTTCTTGGTCCTTTGGGGAGAAAGGGCAGGCTGGTTCTATCCAATCCGCCTGCAGGGCGATGGATATCTTACCTTTCTGAGCGCGCCTGAACTTCTCATGGTACGCACGCCAGGCCAGCGCGTGCGCCTTCAGGAGGTTGTGCGCCGCGCTGTACGTCATGTTCCGCGTGGATGGCTCGCTCATCGTGATCCAGAACTTGACATGGTGGCCGAGGTCCCGAAAGCACAGGCTGGCGTACTCTGCGAAAGCCAGGGCGGTGTGGGGGTTCTCCCAGGCGCCGTGCCGGGCCAGGGCTGGCGGCAGCCCCCGGTGCGGGGCGGCGGGGCGCCACAGGGCCACCACCGGCGTGATGTTGGCGCGCACGAGCTCGCTGGCCATGCAGCGGTAATAGTGCAGGACCGTGCGGTTGACCTGGGACTGGTTCCCGAGCGGCAGGATCAGCGCCCAGTCCAGGGAGAAGTGGAAATGCGACACATGCATTTCCCGGAGTAAGGAGATCTGGGGCTGGATGGCAGCGAAGTCCACGCAATAGGATTTCCTCATCTTGGTCACAACCCCATCCACCTTAATAAGCCTCTTACTGTGGTGGACATCCCACAGGTAAACGTTGGGGTCGGTAAACTGAGACAGAGTGGTGTCCACCTGGCAGGAGGAGAGGAACCGTTAGCTTCACCTGGACAGTCCTGGAAAGTCATTCAGTGCACTTCTTTCAACAAAACCAGCCAGCAAGATGGGCAAAAATAGAAGCCTTCCTAGCTGAATTTGTAAACTATTTTTCATAAATAGGAAGTTCCTGAGGAAGAAAATATTCCACTTTGTTCGAAGCACATTTGTTTTACCCATAGTTCTCTATAGCTCTGGAACTGTTACTTTAATGTTAAAAAAAAAAAATCTAAATTTTGGAGGTCACTTCAGAGGACAAACATTAATAATCCTCACACACCTCTGGTCTGTGTTAAGCAAGTGGAGTATTTTGAACACTTTTCTTTTAGTATTTATAAGAAATCACTAATGATATGAGACTTTCAAATAAAAAAAAAACTAGACAAAAAACGATAAAGCTGAAAACCTGAGTGAGAGTCAGAAAATGAAATGATATTTAAAATTAAACTGTGCTTCTTAAAATCACGTTCTAAGTGGAGGTTTGCTCTAGGTCAAGGAGATGGGAAATAAGCATACCAGTTGCCTTTTATTGGCATTAGTGTCCATAAGAGAATTTAGCAAATTCAGTCTGACTGATGGTAGAAAGTGATAGAGAATGTGGAGACAATACTGTCATCCACCCATAATGGGATATGTTAACATAGCTTTTTTAAAATTTCTAAATTATTTTTCTGTGACAACATGGTGATAATGGTTCTCAATCACTGCTCTATAAGCCTCCAAAATGAAAACAAGTATTTAGGAAAGTGGACAAATTGCAAAGTCAAAATCACAAAACCCTCCCTCCACATGCAAACCACAGCAGGAATGGAAATTGAAAGTTTATCCCAAAGATCCGCCACCTAAGCCAGTTTTCTCCTCAGAAATAATCCTGTTAGAATTGGTTCCTGGGTCTGACCCTCTATAGAAAAGCTGGGGTCAAACTCTGGTTTTGAATCTCTAGCAGAGGTTTCCTTGCATTTTTCAAGCCTGTTGCAAATGAGCTTCTGTTCCTCTAGAGGGGTCAGTGCTATGTTTATAAAGGAAAGTAATAAAATACAGCATGTCAGAGGGAAATTGCTTTTTCTGGAGAATTGTCCCTTGTAGATTACCCACGCATGCATTTCCTCTAATGCTGTGGGAATGCTGTCAGGAGTATTTTTCCACTGTGATGCACCCACAAATCATGTTTCCTCAGCTTTGCTAGAGAAAATATTTGCATGCTCTTTTGAAGTGAAAGCGTTCATAGCTTGAAGGAATTTTTTGGATTATTTTTATAGAGCTCTGAGTTGACAAAATTCATAACTTTTCTAACATAATTGTTCCAAAACAACAGCTTTTATTCAGTCCATCTGAAAACAAACATGAGAGACTAGGGTGTAATTTCTGAGAAAAAAAAATCTATTTCTTAAAAATACAGGACATTTATAAACAGGTGTTTAGGCAAAATTCTATATAATTTCCATTAATGTGTTGATTTATTTCTTAATTTAAAAAAAGAAATAATAAAGTTGAACCTTTCTGAAGGGTGTAATGTATGTATTCAGTATATTATGGAAGAAATGGCTCTAACAGTGGCCAATGTTAAAAAAGCTCTACGTCCCTAGTACGTAGCAGGCTCTGTATTTACTATGAGCATTAGTGGTTATGGGAAAACAAACCTCTCAGCTGGAAAATTAGGTCCAAAGACAATAGCAATCCGTGTGAATAAGCCAAAGGGCAGACTTTAGACAGGTGGTTAATGAGAATGAAAAACTTTATAAGGTTTTTCAGGTGAAATGCATGCCTCATTCACATTGGGAGTTTGAAATACTAGCCAGGACTGAAAAGATAAATTTCAGAGATTTAAAATTCACTTTTCAGGACTCAAATATAATGCATTAAAAGTATAAAGACCTGCTTGTAAATTAAAACTTACCCATACATTCATCAGAACTGCCCTAACAAAAAATTTGTTTTTACTTTGTCAACTAAGAAGTTAGCTTGGGAAGAGCACTGCTAAAATAGTACAAAGCTCAAGGTGAAAAGCAGAAAGAATAAAATAGCAATTGCAGCCTTTTCCCACTAGAGAGCTTCTGGAGGAGTTCATGTCCATGGTGGGTCTGTGTCTGGCTGGGTCAACATAGGAGAGGACTGGGTGGCCCTGCTAAGTGGAGGTAGCCGTGACTCTGAGCTGTGCAACCTGAGAGAAAAGCTCCAGGGCTGATGAATGGCTGGCACTAGATCAAAGTCTGAACAACTGCTTCTAGGGAGCAGGAAAAAGAATTCTCTCCCCATCTCCCTTCCTCTTTGCTGCCATACATGCTGCATCTGAATAGAGTTTTTCTTTTCTCTGGAGGAAATAGAATGTACTCTTAAAACGTTCTCACCACTGACCACTTCCCAAGGCAAACTCAGTCCCTGGATGGGAACAAAGCAGGAGTGAAAAGCCTGCCCACAAATGTCCTCACTGCTCCCTGAGTTCATACCATCTGCACAGAGATGCTGGTGGAGCCTCCTCTTCTCAAAGGATGAAGCTGGGAGTTACCAGCCTTGGCTGGGCTGCTGTCAGAGATCGGACAGAGCATGAGCCCTCAGTGACTAGGGGCCCAGGGCCCAGCGGGAAGCAGGGCTCAGCAGAAGGTCAAGAGAGAGAACAAGGACCAGAGACCAACCAGGATGGACTACAGGATGGCCATCCTCCCTTCCTCCTTCCTCCCTCCCTCTTCCATCACTAGCACCACTTCTACCCCCTTCAGATCCTACTTGAACCCCACTGTGCATTCCACTTGCAGGAGAGAAATTAGGATGGGAAAGTTCCAAATAGCAGTGGGCTGAGGGAGAAGGGGAGGAAAACCCCAAACTGAACAGGGTGGAGCTAGGAAGACAAGCTGCTGGGCTCAGATATCCTTGCTAACACAGCATTCCTCGGTTGCCTTTCAAATGTAAGGAAGGGATTTAAGTCAAGACTGTCCCTAAAACTAACTGAAGCTCTAAATAAGACGTAAGAGTAATACAACTCAGCAAAAAAGTATTAAGGATGATGTTGATTTATTTCCTCGTAAATCAAAGATTTCTATTTGATATTTACCAAAAAACAGCAACCCATTTCAACTAGACCTTTCCCCAGATCCAAGCATTCTTCCAAATACCTCTTTTGAACTGAAAGGTAACAGAATATGCCACCCCAAAATATGACTGTAGAAGTTAGGACGTGCCACCCCAGAAATACCCCTTCAGTATAGTGATTATTTTGAGCTGCAGGTACTTGAAAAATAGCAAATGCAAGGGAAAGGCTTTCTCAGAACTCCCTTATCGGCCTAGAGATAGATCCTCCAAAAGGAACTCAAAAAGATTGTCATAAATACCTTCGTGAGAGTTCCACCAAGCAGGGTAGATTGACTCATCACAAGAGAGGATATTCAAAGCCAACATCATATTCAGGCAAACTTGGTCGCAAATGATCATAGCTGCCATCTCTTCTTTTAAGGACCCATTCATCTTTCCTAAAATTCATTTACTTTTCCCTCCCCTTTGCCTATTAAGGCAGTATTTAAGCCTGAATTCTAAGCCATCTTGGGGAATTCCTCATTTTTCTCAGAGTATGTCCCATGTATACATGAGGTATACATATTTATAAACTTCTGTTTGTTTTTCTCATGTTAATCTATCTTTTATTACAGGGGCCTCAGTTAAGAACTCAGAAGGATAGAGGGAAAGTTATTTTTCCTCCACTGCAAAACCAACGAATTGGCTAGAAGCACCCAACATGCTAAATCTCATTGCTTGTCTGCAGATACCGAATTTTATCTCCATCTCCATCTCTATTTTCACACACGGATTCTGTTCAGCAAGACCTCCCTTCCTCCACCACCCTGCTCACTTACCACCATTCTCTGTTCACACTGTTATACTATTTGTGTATCCATCATTTTCCCTCAAAAGACTCCTTTGAAAGCAGGGGTCCTCTCTCATTCATCTCAGTGTGTACTCCCCTCAACCGAGCCCCCTCCCCCCAGCCATTACCACACGACTTTGTTACACGCTAAAGCATCCAATACGTGCTCACTAAAGTATTCAATCAAACTCTAGAAGATTCCTTTAAACCTGGAAAAATTAAAAGTAATAATGAGGGATAACTACATAGCATATGCTCAATAAGTATTGGTTGAGCATTTTGAAGAACTTCCTTACCATTTCAATTCAAAAACTGTTGCTAGAAATGGCATTCCAATCAGTGAATCATTGAGCAAGGGTTTTCATTCTGGAGGTATTTCCGCAAGCTTGGGGGTTCCACAGTTATGCCTCAGGAGGGCTCTCCCTAATGTTCCTGCTTCAATCTCAGCAGCTCCACTGAGATCTCAGATAATGTGGAGTTCTGTGTTATATCTTATTTATGGAAGAACTCAACAACTGCTTTAAAAGGGATTGAAAACCACGGTATTAAAAGAGAGTGTTTTATCTTTTACTATCTTAGATCTTAAAGATGGATATATTTTTAAGCTGTTCCCCTTTGGAGCTGATTTAAAGTGCAAGATGAAGCTAGGAAGATTTTTGGAGAGAAGAGTGCAGCATTCCAAGTGGTGCCTTTAATGTGCTCACCAAGGAACCATGTTTGGCCTGAGGAATGGACAACGTGCCATGACAGCCTAATAAGGAAGCACTACTTACTAGCGATGGGGCTTGGTGAGACTGCGGATTGGTTTTGTCAGCTGACTTACTTGAATGTAGTTGTCAACAATTCCCCAAGCAAAGTCACAGGGAAATGTCCCTTCTAGGGGTTGATTTTCAGGTAAAGGAGGGAAGCCATTTTTCTCTATCAGCTTTTGGTAGAACAAGGCTGAAGACTTTGGCAACAGCTTCTTATCCTGGCTTAGAAAGTCGACGTAGAAGAGTCCACGTCTGATGCTGTAGCCTCTGTGCCACTCGAAACCATCCATGAGGGACCACGCCGTGTACCCGATGACATCCACCCCATCCAGCCTGATGGCTGCAAAGGAAAGAGGACAAGAGCAGCATGACCCTGTGATGGGCACTTGCCTTATGATTCAAGAGCGTTTGAGGATTTTACTACTTCAGGAAATAAATTATGTATAATGCTCATTGTTTGGTAAACTGATGACCTTTCTCACTGATGAAAGGCTCTAATAGAACCTAGATAAGTCTACAAATATTAATAAATGTCTTCACAAATAGGCTTATCTCCAGTATGTTTTTATTTGGATTTTCCTTATTTCTAGTGGGTGCTTTCGGCCAAGATGTCTTGTTCTGCTTTCTATCCTAAGCACCTATCCTTGTGCCTGATGCAATAAATGAATTAAGTCTTTAAAGGCATGGACTACTTACTCTTTTCTCCAGAAAATATTGATATTCCCTTTTTTTAAAATAATGAAGTGCTTTATTCTGTACGAGCAATCTGAACCAAAAAATATGTACAGGGATCTAGATATCTTGGGATTTACTTCATCTGTAATATAATCTAAAAATCTAGAGTAGTAACTCTGAAAGTCAAGTAATTTTAAATATCATAACCCAGTTTCTCATTTATGAAACAAGTTTTAAAAATTAATTTAAGTTCCTCAAGGCCCCAAGTGAGAAAGGTGTTACATAAATGCATTCCTACTATTGCCAAAATGAATTTCTACATTCTGATTAAAAACTATAAATTCATGCAGTTTATTAAGATCATCTTAAAGATTGTTTTTCCAGTGGATTTTGGCAGGAAATTAGGATTTTATCTGCAATCCTACCTTTTAAGGTTTCCATTATGAATTTTTTGAGGTAGTACATATATTTGGCATCGTCTCTCTTGGTGGTCCCTGAAACAAACCAGCCATTTTCCACAATAAATATTTGAGGGTGGTTATACTCAAGGTCAATCCAGGAAAGGAGTTGCCGCAGGCTGGGAGATTCCAATTGGTGGAACTTCATCTGAGGATCCAACAGTTGAAAGCTCAAGGTTGGTCCAAAGGAAAGAGCGAAAAAGTCAGCTGTTCCCTTGATGAACTTTTTCTCTGATTCAGTAAAATCAGGCAGAAGAGATGTAAGGTTATTCTTCATGCTCTCCGGATAGTCCCCATCAATAAATATGGGTTTGGCAAACCAGCCTAGGACAAAGTCAAGAGATTTTTGACATTCTTTGATGCTATGGTCGGTCATTCTTCGAGGACTGATCCAGTGGGAGCTTAGGGCGATGGACACCTGGCCTCCCTGAGTGGGGCGGAAAGAAGTATTGTAGAGATGCCAGATTTTGGCATGAGCCTATAAAGAGAAAAACCACGGTGAATTTATCTCTGATTGTCAGCAGAAATACAACCCATATTTGAACCCCCAGTTCTAGTTGTATCTGTTTCTCATCAAGTCTAACCTAATGACTAACCCCACAATGTAAAATCACCTGGAACGGATAAATAATTCCAGAAGTAAGTCAGCCCGCAGTGAGCTGCTACCATATCTGGACTCATTTCCATTGCTTTTCAACAGCCTGTGGGAAAATGTGAATTTCTTGTGTTGAATGTGTAGTTATTATTCATACTTTGAAAAGTTAATGAAATAAGAATTTGTTATAATATCTTACTACTTAACTGACTTGTGGATTATGTACTTTTTAATTAATAGGATTCGTGAAAAGAGGCAATCCCACATCTGTGATTACACCAGGAATTTCTAAATAGGATTATATATATATATTTTTATACTAAGAGACCAGGAGTTTTCAAGTTGACTCAAGTTGTTGGAGTCAATTTAATATTTCGCATTCATCTCTTATAACTAAAATTCTAACACATGTTCTCACAATCTTTGTTCTTCTCTAAGAAGAATCAGCACAATAAATTAAAGAACCAACTCCAATATCTAACCCTGGCCCACCCTCCAGAACTCTAGGACACGGCTGGCTTCTTGCCGACAGGGTGCAAGATACAAGCCAAGAGCAAAATCTCCTAAACGCAGCTTCGAGAAGATCAGATGTCCACAGTTAGCACTCAGCTGGGAGTTTCCCAGAGCAATGAAATGGGCTTTGCTTCCATAAAATCAGCTTTAGACTCCTACAAAATCTTGCTGACTTCTGATATCTTATTTTCATTTGTTTCCTTTCTATTTACAAAGAATAGTGGTTTTTTCCCTCCCTTAACATGAATTAAGTTTCTCTTTATTTTTGAATTCCTGTTTTTCTCCAAATACAAGGGCTGTTTATCAGCCTTTTGCTCTCCTAATATATTCTCTTGGAAACCTCCATTCTAACTCTCTGTTTGACTCACATTCTCCCAATGATCACGCCAGTTTTCATTCCACTCCCTGGGCCTGAAGAAGCTCTTGCACTCATATGCCAAACATCCTCATCCTTGTTCCTTAATACTCTGCTTGTTTCATTTCAGTGCAAGTGTCCAAGAATGGCCTCATCACCATTCTTATGAGTTCAGCCAAACATTTCAATGGAATCAAATAATGCATGTCTTCCATTTTTAGTTTTTCAGTAAATATCTACTATGTTTCATTTCACTAAATGTATTTTTTTCATGACCTGAGGCAGTTATCTATATACTAAGAAGGAAATGGAGAATAAAATATTGATCAGAAGAATAGTGGCATTTGCCCATGTGATTCAAGAAACTGGGGCTTGATTGCGCTATGCTGCAGGTTTTGTGATGTGTCCAACCCTTCTCTATCTTCCTCACCTCCACCAGCCTATCTCTCCCTTCCCTGTTGGTAAGAAATCTCGTCAGTTAACACTTCAACAGAAAAGAAAGCAGGAAATCCAGGCTATAGTACTCAGGATGTTAGACTAGAGGACTTTCCTAATTTGGCTGATTTGAAGCCTACGGATAGTCATGACCTAAACCTAACAGACACACCTCTACAGAACAAGTGCTGTGATGGGGAGAGTCAGGGGGCTAGGGAGAAGTGGGAGTAACCAAGAACTTCCTGATCTGGGTCAGTTTTGCAGGCAGCTGAAATCAGAGCCATACACTAGAACCGTCTACAATCACAGACCACTCTTCTAACCTTAAGTACTTTGACATGGCTCGGAGGAGGTCCAGCAAGGAGACGAGTGACCTTGGCTATAGGGAAGTGCACACGTGGTATTTGATGTCAGATAAAATTCCTGCTCCATCACTTTTTGTGTGTGCCTTTGACCACATAACTTAACCAGAGCAGGTTAAGTCTCTCACAGGGCTGTAATGAGGATTAAATGAAATGCTTTGTATAAAACACCTAACAGAGTTTCCATATGGTAGGGTCTCCATGAATGTTTATTCTTTCTCTCCCTAAAGGATCAATAAAACAAAAAGAAAAACACAGCAGATAAGGAAATGCCACCTGCTAAGAAATTCAGCCAATAGCAGCAATTTGATGTAGTGATACGACCTGGAGCTTGGATTAGAAGAATCTTAAGTTTGGATCCCAAATCCTCTATCAATTACCAGTGTGAGATTTGGGTACTTCTTCTTTTTTTTTTTTAAATAAATTTATTTATTTAGCTATTTATGTATCTATTTTTATTGGCTGTTGGGTCTTCATTGCTGCAGCGGGCTTTCTCTAGTTGTGACAAGCATGCTACTCTTCATTGTGGTGTGTGGGCTCCTCATTGCGGTGGCTTCTCTTGTTGCGGAGCATGGGCTCTAGGCACATGGGCTTCAGTAGTTGCGGCACATGGGCTCAATAGTTGTGGCTCACGGGCTCTAGAGCGCAGGCTCAGTAGTTGTGGTGCATGGGCTTAGTTGCTCTATGGCCTGTGGGATCTTCCTGGGGCAGGGATTGAACCCATGTCTGCTGCATTGGCAGGTGGATTCTTAACCACTGTGCCACCTAGGAAGTCCTTGGGTACTTCTTTGTACAAATAGGAAAAGCATCTAGTCTCCTTCAGGGACATTACAAGGATTAAGTTGGTATAAGTGAAAGTGTTTTTCAAGTGGTCAATTATTTTAGAGAAGCACAGTATCAATTTGTACCATTGGAAATTGTGATGATTAGTTTTGTGTGTTGACTGACTGGGCTAAGGGACCCCACCCCAAAGATGGCTGGTAAATCGTTTGTCAAGAGTTACTTCGTGGTATTCTGCCTCAGCATCCATTTCGTTTAACTATGTGTCCTGCAGGGACCTTAAACTGACACTAGCCCCTCGCGCAAGCACATGCCCTACCTAGATAGCAGGCCATAGTCGCAAACAAATATAAGCTCCTGATATGACTTCCCCAACACCCCTGTGACCAACAGGTCTTCCCTGCCTCCCAGCGTCTACATGCTTTAGGCACCTTAAGACCCCCATGGATCTTATCAAAACCCCTCTTTGGGCTTGAATTGACCAATCCGGCCCAGAAACCCTAAAGCACTCACACATGGACCCTAATAAAGGCATATGTCTGGGGTTCTGTCTCTCTCTGTCTGTGCTCTACCTTGACCACCCCATGTGGTCCCTCAAGGCAGGCCATGTATTGATACATCCTCCAGGACCTGTGAGTGACAGGCTTCTCTATTTCAATTTCTCTTGTGATCTGTTATTGAACCAAGGCTCACTGTGGGCACCCTGTGCTCCACTTAACAAGTGTTAAGGGTATTTGTGGAAGAGATTAGCGTTTGAATTAGTCAACTGAGTAAAGAAGATTGCTCTCACCAATATGGGTAGGCATCACCCAAACCAGTGAGGGTCTAAATAGAATGAAAGGGGAAGGAAGGGTGAACTTGCTCTCTAACTGAGCTGGGACATCTATCTTCTCCTGTCTTCAGATGTTGGCGCTCCTAGTTCTCAGACCTTTGGATTCAGACCAGAACTTACATACCATTGCCTTCCCTGGTCTGTAGGCCTTCAGGTTTGTACTGGAACTACAATACTGGGCTTCCTGAGCCTCCAACTTGCACACAACAGATTGTGGGACTTCTCCATCTTCATAACCACATAAGACAATCCCTCACAATAAATCTCTGTATAACTCTATATATCCTGTTGGATTATGGGAATCACGTCAGATAGATCTGGGGAATGATAATTCCTCTTGCTTTTTGACTTTTGTTGTTGTTGTTGTTGTTGTTGTTGTTGTTTTGCCATGCTGCGAGGCACGGGGAATCTTAGCTCCCCGACCAGGGATCGAACCCGCACCCCCTGCAGTGGAAGTGCAGAGTCTTAAACACTGGACCACCAGGGAAGTCCCTTATATATCCTGTTGGTTCTGTTTCTCTGGAGAACTTTGACTAATATAGAAAGCATCCTAGATATCATTTGGCTTAACCACACACCCCACTCCAAAACCTCTCACGGGATCTGAGTTTGACTGCTCTCCATAGAAGCTTAACTTGGTGGTCATCCCACGTGTGGCATCTTCTCCAGGAAGTTCCTCCACCCCCACCTGCCACACTGAGCTGTCTTACATCACTCACTTCTCTTACATCAGTAACTGCAGGTGATGACACCTCCCTCCCCAACTACGCTCCCTGAGAAGCCCCTCAGCCCCTCCCTGGAAGACGGTGGCCCCACTGAACTGAACTTGGCTGCATCACCTCCTCATGGGTTCATTCCATTCTCTGATGGCAGATGTGAGTAATTGAATACTAGAGGCCGGGTTTACAAAAGTCACCACTTAGGATGTTGCAACAACTTAGGATGATTAATAGGGAGATGGTTATGTATGGTTTTGCATTGCCTTCTAATTATTCCAGATATGTTTGTCTTATAGGCTTGATATCTTAAGATCGAGATTTTTAAAAGCTATTGACAGGGACTTTGGGAAACAATTAAGGATATGAGCAAGAATATTCATCTAAATACTATTTATAATAGCAAAATATTGAAAACAACTGAAATGTCCAATATTCAAATACATTTACACCCATATGTGCATGTTTTAATACATTATGTTATGACTAAAGACATATTACTATTCAAACACTATAAATAACACAGAAGAATGTCTATTAACATGTGAAAAATATTTCTAAAATACTAATTGAACAAAAAAGCAGGTTACAAAGCAATAGGTAGAGTTTAGTAGCATTTTCATTAAACAAAAACATGTACATTAAGATCTGGAAGGATTTATAACTGGAAGGTTTTGTGGGTGGCATAACTGTCCCCATCTCGCTTATCTGTATTTTTTCATTTCCTATCATACACATGTATTGAGGGAAGAATAAAAACTTAAAATCAAAAAAGGAAATTAACTCAAGGAAGTTGGATGGCAGGCCCTGCTTGAACAGTTCAGGATGGTTATTTGAAAGCCTTGATCTAATTAACCCCTGCCCAGTTATTCTCTAATCTGCCCTATGGTCTCTGCCTCAAATTCCCCGTCCTAGACACATTGAGTCCTATGGGAAATGCTGAAATCCCCTAGGCTTCCCTGCTTTAATAGGTGCAGGTCTCTAATGTTTTACCTACTCCTGGCCCCTCCAGCCTCACTTCCTTTCAAAACTCAGCCCAGACATCACCACCTCCAGGAAGTCTTCCCTGACACCTTGCCTCTCCCCACCCTTAAATGTCCATTTCATATGTCTCCACAGCTGGCATCTATCAAATACCTGAACCATTTTATATTGAATTTATTTAAGTGTCTAGATCGTAGGTCTTCTGAAGGCATTGAGTAGGTCTCTTTTTTCTCTATTGTCAGATTCTAGCAAAGTGTCTGATGCAGAGTAAGTATTCAATAAACAGATATGGAGGAATGAAGGCTGGCAGTGAGAATCAGATTAAAGAGTCTGTGACAGAAGCAAACATATTTCTGAGCCAGAGCAGAAAAACTCTCTCATAACATACCCTGGTTGTATTTTACTTCTGAGACCTTGAGAGACACAGTACTTACAGCCCACACCATCAAAAAAATAAATTAGAAGGAATTTGGCATGGTAGGCCTCTAAGAATACTACTGCATTGTTTCAAAATGCACTAATTATCCAATTTGGAGCATAAGACATTCGCCTCACTTCCTTCTGGCATGTGATATCTTCCTTCCTTCCTTCCCAGCCTTCATATATATTTTGAAATCTAGTGTCTGAAAAATCTAGAAAAGATGGATCTCATATTTCTCAAATGAGCTAGTATCACCAAAATTTGGAAGTCAACTAAAATACTCTGAATTTCACAGCATATCTAAACATTTTCTCTCTGGCTAAATTGTAAGTTCCTTATCATTTACCTGTTTGTACCCTTCACAGAGTCCAACAAATATTTTCCCACAAGTGAAGTAAGAAATCACAAGGAATGTTAGAAAATATTAGAGATGAATAAAAACAAAAACACAACATACCAAAACTTATGAGTGCAGCAAAAGCAGTATTCAGAGGAAATTTTATAGCTATAAATAACTATATTAAAGAAGAAACCTCTCAAACCAATAACCTAACCTTCCACCTTAAGGAAATAGAACCAGAAGAGCAAACTAAACCCACATCTTGCAGGATATAGGAATTAACAAAGATTAGAGTAGATATAAATAAAATAGAGAACAGAAAAATAATAGAATCAACCAAATCTAAAGTTGATTCTTTGAAAAGATCAACAAAATTGACAAACCTTTAGCTAGACTGACTAAGAAACAAAGAGAGAAGACTCAAATTACTAAAATCAGAAATGAAAGTGGGGATATTACTACTAATCTGTTCTATTTCTGTAATAAAAGAATTATAAGCAAATACTATGAAAAAGTATATGCCAACAAATTAGATAACCTAGATGAAATGGACAAATTCCTAGAAATAAACAAATTACCAAAAAGTGGCTCAAGAAAAAAATAGAAAATCTGAACAGATGTATAAATAAGAGATTGAATCAGTAATCAAAAACTACTCAGCTAATAAAAACCCGGGGCCAGTGTTTGCAATGATAAATTGTGCCAAACATTTAAAGAAGAATTAACACCAATCCTTCTCAAGTTCTTCAAAAAATAGAAGAGAAAAGGAATACTTCCTAACTCACTCTATGAAGCCAGCATTGTATTACCCTAATACCAAAGCCAGATAAGGACATCATGAGAAAACAAACAAACAAACAAAAAAGCTATAGACCAATAACCTTTATGGATATAGATACCAAAAAAAAAAAAAACCTCAGCAAAATACTGACAAAACAAATACAGCAGTATACTAAAAGGAATATATATCAAGATCAAGTAGGATTTATCCCAGAAATGCAAGGATGTTTCAACACATAAAAATCAATCAATGTAATAATACATCACATTAATGGAATGAAGAAGGGGAAACCCCATATGATTATCTCAGTGAATGCAGAAAAGGAACTTGACAAAATTCAAATGTCTTTCATGACAAAAACACTAAAAAAATAGGAATAGAAGGGACATTTCTTGATATGATAAAGGCATTTTTGAAAAACCCACAGTTAACATCGTACTCAATTGGTGAAAGTCTTTCCTAAGATCAGGATCAAGACAGGAACAATGGATTGAAAGTTTTAACCAGAGTAATTAGACAAGTGGGGAAAGAAAGGAAAGATGTTGGAAGGAAGTAAAACTATCTCTATTCACAGAAGACATGATTCTACATAAGGAAAATGCTAAAGAATTCACATACAAAAAAATTATTAGAGCTAATAAGTGAATTCAGCAAAATTGGAGGATATGATACTAACATTCAAAAATCAGTTGTGTGTCTACATAATGTCAATGAATAAACCAAAGAAGAAATTAAGAAACTAGTTCCATTTATAATAAATCCAAAAAGAATAAAATACTGAGAAATAAATTTAACCACTCTCACAACTTTTATTTACACTGTACTGGAGGTCCTAGCCAGTGTAGTAAGGCAAATCAAAGAAATGAAGGCATGTTGACTGGAAAGAAAAAAAAACCTATTATTTATATAAAAAGTGATTATCTATGTAGAAACCCTAAGGAATCTGAAAAAAAAAATTAGAACTAAAAAGTGAATTTACCAAGTTACCGGAATACACTGTCAAGATACAAAACTAAACTGTATTTTAATATATGAGTAACAGCATTTGGAAAATAAATTTTAAATATAATACCACTTCCAATAGCACTGAAACCATAAAATACTTAGGAATATTTTAACAAAAGATGTGCAAACCTGCTACACAAAATGGTACTAAAAGAAATTAAAGAAGACCTAAATAAATGGAGAGAGATGCCATTGTTACGGACTGTAAGCCTCAGAGTTGCTAAGTTACCCATTCTCTCTGAGTTCATCTCTAGATTCAACACCACCCCACCCAAAGTTCCAACACCATTTTTGTGGAAATTGTTAAGCTGATTCTAAAATGTATGTGATAATTCAAAGGACCTAGAACAGTTAAAATACTTTGCAAAAGGAAGAACAAAGTTGAAGCATAACAGTCAATATAGTGTGATATTGGCATAAGGACAGACAAATATATCAAAGGAGAAGAAAAGAGAATTTTTCAAGCCCATGGCCAACAGATTTCCAACAAATGTACCAAGGCACTTATATGGCAAAAGGAAAGCCTTTCCAACAAATTCTCCTGCAACAATTGTGAAAATATATGGAGAAAAATGAACAACCTTACACTGTGCATAAAAATTCATATGAAACAACTCATAGATCGCAATGTAAAAGCTAAAACTATAAAGCTTGTAGAACAAAACATAGCCTCTTGATTCTGGAATAAGAAAAGACTTCTTGGAACACAGAAAGCACTAATCATAAAAGAAAAAAACTGATAAATTGGACATCATCAAGATTAAAGCCTGCTCATCAAAAGATAACAAAAAGAAAATAACTTTTTAACAAAAATAAAACACTAAGGGGAAATATTAAAAACATGTATATGACAAAAGTTATATCAACATAAATATAATAATCTTACCAATCAATAACAAAAAAGATACCACCCCCTCCACACCATGAACAAAAAATTTGAACAGACATTTCACTGGAGCATCCACACCAGTGCTCAATAAGCACGTGGAAAGGAGCTCAACACTAACATCGACAGGGAAACACAAACTAAACCACAACAGTCAGTCAGACTGTTCTAAATCTGTACCCTTATTAGCTGTGTGACTTTGGACACATAATCTAACTGTGCCTCTGTTTCCTCATCTGGAAAATATTGATAACAATAGCGCCTTATGTTCACATCTTTACGAGGATTGAATGTCAGTATACGGAAAGCACTTAGAATTGTGACTGGCCATTTATGTTTATTTTTCAAGTGTGGTAGTAATGTCATTTGATTTATGATTTTTAAAAGATGACTGGCCGTTGCGTGCTGAATAGACTCTAGGAGGGCAAGATAAGAGCAAGAAGACCAGTTAGGGAGCTGTTGCAATGGTCCAGGAGAAAGATGATGTGGGTTTGGACCAGAGATAGTGAGAAGGGGCCAGATTTAGGCTATCCTTGAAGGTGGAATCAGTAGAACTTGCTGATGAACTGGAGGTTATACATGAATTGGGAGGGGCAGGAAAAATCAAGGACAACAGAGAAAGCAAAAAATAAGGGACTGGGGAAGGGAAGCGGTCAAGTTCTGTTTAGGTCATGGGTTTGACATCTCAGTGAAGATGCCTGGTTGGCAGCTGGGTAACTGAGTCTGAAACTGGAAAAACATGGGTGGTATTAATCATTCAAATGTATTTCAGAGGTGATACTAAACAGGTCACTTTTTTTTTAAATCATTCTTTAGATTTTTTTAAAAATTGAAATGGAATAATTCTTAAAGGATTAATTTAATCCTACAAATAATCTTAATTAAATGGACTGAGACCAATGGTAAAATAACTGAAATGCAGCCTGTAAACAGAAAATCATTCAAATGGCTAATTTGTGTCTACTCCTTACTCAAGAAGAACCCTCAAGATGTTCTTTTAATTCTAAAATAAAGGTGCACTCTTTTGAGAAAAGTCAAAGGACTAGACAAATTTCAGAGAGCACTGGAGACGTTTTTCCCTTTGGCATCCTCTTACCACAAGTTCAAGAACAGTATCACAATTACACATCTCAGGACTTTCTTAAAAGTCACTGCTATTCTGGGCTGTTAAACAAATACACCAACTAGCCTAATGTTCATGATTGTAGACCTAACTATTCCCATTATTTCTAGCAGCACAGCCCCGTGGATTGTAAACTGAAGTTTCTTCAGATAGAATTTCAAGCAGCCTCCCCCAAAACAACCATCTAATAGAGCACATAATTTCCAAAAAATAGCCATCTATAACTTTTATCCACAAAACTAACCAGTAGTCTCTGTGTACAGTGCCTCAAAAGTTGCCAGGGACCTGCCTCTATCACCCATGCCCTAACCTGTGCCTCACAGTTCACCCTCCCTGACACCCAGTCAGAAAAATCATGGACATAGGCAGCAGCTAGGCTTACTTGACGTAATTTGTTCTTCTTAGCCAATTAAATAAGCAGAACTTCTAGCTCCATCACCAAGCCTTACAGCCTCCCACAAAGTAACAATTTCATATCAAATATATCTCCTCTCGCCGCAACCCCGCTTTTCTGCTACAGTCAGGTTGATTTCTCATTACCCCTCACCCAAGCCTGTACCTATCTTGCATGACAGCCTATCAACCCTGAAACAACATTCTACTTCTCCTCCATCATCTGTATCCCTCTCTGCCTTCTGTTTAGACTTGCCTCTGCCAAGAAGCTGTCCCCAATTAATCCTGCTTACCCTTATTGCTATCTTCCCCAGTTATTCTCTGAAACATTCTCACTTCTACCAAATTCACCTCAATTCTCATCACCCCTGTGAAGACACAGTAGACATTCCTTTCCCATCGCCCTCTGCACAAACACAGTTGAGTAGATATCATGCTTCTTCATAAATTGGCAGCTTGTCATCAAGACTGTACACTCTCCATCAACAACAGAGTTGACCTGAAACAATCTGAACATCCAACAAGACGAGATTATTCATTTACTTATTCTTTTAGTCAAACATGTATTGAGTTGCATCTATGTGCCAGTCACGGTTCTTAGACTTGAAACAAATCTAAGAGGCCAACAATAGGGATTTGTTGAAATAACTCATGGATGAGGGGTTAAATGGAAAAAAATTGCTAGCTACAAATGATTATCAATCACTTTAATAAATTATAATTAGCTGCACACAAATTATGGAATCGTATGTACATATATAAAGTATATATACATAGGACAGGATTTTGAAGAATTTGTACCAAGAGGATAATAGTTTTTGTCTCTGTTGAGTGGGACTCTGGGTATTTTTTATGTTGTTCTGCTTCTCTGATTTTCTAACTTTTATGTAATAAGCATGCATTGCTTTTCTAATAAGAAAAATAAAATAAATAATAAAAATAACTGAAATTTTCAACTTTAGGGAATTTTCTGCTTCAAATGATTTACTATGCTATTTTTCTAAACTGATGATGTCTGTCCTGCTTGTTTACCTATGTTTTCATGTTTTGCACAAGGATGGATGACATGGATTGTTCCAACTGATTCAATCCCTCACCGCTTGACAATTACTTATTGATTTACTAATCTCCTATTGTCATACATTTCAGCTGCTCCAAAATTTCACAGACATGGAAGAACAGTTTCTTACATTTTGGCCTCACAATTTCTGACGAAAAAAGTTAGGAATGCTTAAAACATTCGTAGAAAAACAAAATTATTAATACAGAAAGTCTAGTAACTGAGATTTATTTTTGACCAGATGATCTAGTTGATTACATTATTCTCCATCAAAATGTCTTTGACCAAGTTGCAGTTCATCAAATCATCTGGAATTCACCCCAAAACTCTAAGACCCATGTATTAAGCCAAACAATTGGGATTCCTTTTCTAGCCTGTGCCATATTTGGGGTAAGTGGTGTAAGGGGCAAAGAGCATTTAAAATATCCTCACAGTGGAATCTGGCCGGTGCTTGGGGAGAGCAATGAAGTATCTAAGCATGGAAATTATGATTAAAGGCACAGACATAAGAATGCATTCAATGTTGTGAAAATAATGATATTAGCCTAATTAGAGAAAAGGTTAATACTTTGCGCCTTTAGGAATATAAGTTTACAATAGAAAGTGTGTGACCAGAATACGAAAAATTTTGAATGCAAAATTATTTGGATTTGATAGAATAGATCATAACAGATAAGAAAAAATTTCTGAGACAATGTGGATCAAAGTCATACAATCAAAATCATCCATTACAGAATCAATTAAAATATGAACAGCTGGGTGCTGAAAGTTGGAACGCTACTGCCAAAATGTAGACATGATTAAGGTCCTGGACAAAGGTGACGATTACCAGAAAGTGCTCTCACATGCGCATGTGTGTAGTGAGGGAGGAAGACTGCCCTCCTTGATGGTAATGGTGATGTGCAAGTCCGATTCCCAAAGTCATTGGAGCTCTTCCCCACTTCTGTGACTCACCCGTGTCCTTCTAATACAGTCCCTTTTCCTCTTTAACCTAGTTTTAGTTGGGCTTAGTCATTTGCAAGTATAGAATTCCTTAATATACATATAACCAAATTTGAGATTCTGTAAGAACTCACTCAAAGGCATGCATTCACAACTAGGAAAGATACAGATCAAGGTAGATTTTTTAAAATCGTGGTGTAGTTTTCGAGTTTTGTTACTTATGATCGTTTTGTCTGGATTTTTCCAAAGCCGGTTACATAAAAGGCATTATTCATTTGTTTTTAAATAAAAAGTTCCTTCAAATGAAGTAAAAATTATTTCATAACTCACTGTGGGTAAATATATCAATAAATCGGAGATTAGGTTTCTTGCCTCATTAATTTATCTATAATCAACATCAGTTAAATCACTCTATTTAATACTAAATCACGCTGCTACAAAAATCCTTCCAAATCATTCCAAATCATTGATGCTATGTTTTTAACAAAATATCCAGCTTGTGACCAGAATCTGTCTGGTCCATTAATCACAACGTTATTGGAGACACAGAGGAGTTCCAATTTCTGGTTTTTTGCATCTGGTTTTCTAATAGCAACAAAACGAGAGCCGAGAGGGGAACAGGTAGGGAGACATCAGGCTAGATGAGAAAAAGCGACAAGAAGATAAAGGACTCATATAAGGGATGTATTCACAAGATCAGCTAAAGCATCCTAAGTTTCATCAGTCAACCAGGCTCTTTTCAGTAAACATCTATCACTATAATCACCAAAGCAATTCTATAATACCCTCATGAAACGGCTATTCTCTGAGTTCAACAAAATTGAGAAAAGTGTTTTTCTTCCATAACAGTTGCTTTACTTTCTAAATGTTTACCTATCCCTCCTCCCCTAATGCTTCTGCTTTGACTTATCATCAGCAGATGCCAACCGACTGACTCTCTGAGACTTTAAGATCATTTCTCAGTTCCCAGGCTCCTTTATAGCTCTTTGCTTTAGAAATAACTCAGTTCCCCTTGTAGGAGAGAACACTTTTCACGTAAAGAAAAAGTGACCTGTGGATGTGTGAGGGCTTCTACACTGTCGGACAGGATAAGATTACAGGAATAGGAATAGCCGATAATAGAAAGTAATCTGCTTGCCCCTATTCTTCCCCCTTTTCCCATTTGCCTTATGTGGGAGCAGTTTCTACATGATCTTAAGTCAAAGTTTTTCATACCACAGATTCCAGTTGTGAAATTGAGTTATGTGTAGCCACAGAAATTTTGAAAATGGAAATAAAATAGAACTAATTGGAAAATATCAGAGTGCACCACATATTGTAAGGGTAAGTATTGCTTTGTGGAACTTCTGTTATGTATGTGTCTGCTGTATATGTGTCAGTATGTAAAGTGCCTTTCTTACTGTTGGGGTCAAAAAAAGTTTGAAAGTCAGTGATCTATCTTAAGGGCTATTTTCATTCCGCAAGTATTTATTGAGCACCTGCTATGGGCTTGACCAGGTTCTGGCACTTAGGGGTCCAACAGTGAACGAGTCAGACAAAAGCCTCTGCCCTCGTGGAACTTCCATCTCAGCAGGAGGAGAGAAAAAACAAGAACAAACGTTAACTAATGCGAACTAAAAAGCATGTTAAAAGATGAAAAGTGGTGTGAAAATAAGGGAACACAATAAGGGAGGCCTGGGGGCCAAGCAGAGGAGATGCAATTGCTTTTGGTGGCACTCACAAGAGTCTTTATTTTCCTTTCATTGAATATGCTGTAGTTTTAATCTTTTATTTTCCATCTCCATAGGACAAAATCCATATGTACTCCTATTAGGCAAGAATCATTTCCATTAACACCTACCCTTACAGAACTTAAAATACCCTGATCCACAGTAAATAGCAAATCTAACAAAGGCACACTCCCCTCTGCACTCCCAGAGAGTCAGAATCAGAGAATGGGATTAACCCAGGCAGGCCTGCTCAGAAGGACATCAGTAATCCTTCTGCCCCATTTCCAAGTCTAGGAAAATTTTTCCTTACAGTCTTCCTTTGTGATCATACATAATCCCCAAAGATTATTCTTTATCACAAAAAAATAAAATAAAATAAAATAAAATAAAAAAAGCTGGTTCTCTTGGGCATTAGTTGGATTCACTTACAAACGTTCATCAAGGGTGTTAATTAACACGCATAAGCCTCTTGCCCCTGCAGTGCTGAGCAACTACTAAATCCAACCAATGACCTTCTATCTGGGAGTTGCATAAGGAATCACAGGCTGCATTTTCAATAGCCACTATGATGCCAGAGGCTGTGTGTTTGTTTTTGTTTTGTTTTTTAATTGCTCTTCTAGGGTCTTCTCTTCTGAAACTAAAAACCAAATCCTTGTTCACACTTTTCATCTGCAGTACCTATGAACTTGGTGAACTCCTCTCTCCTCTAGGCCCCCAGGAAGTGCTTCTTGAGCCAGGAATGGGTCCTCTACTCCCACTAAGCCTGGGGTGCTGGGAGAAGCATTTTGAACGGGATGTTCAGGATGTGCCCCATTTGAGAAAGTGGCTTCTGAGCACAGGCTTAAAGAAGGTGAGGGAGCTATGGAGGTGGGGTGGGGCGGGGGGAACTCCAGGCAGAGAGAAGAACCAGAAAACAGGGCCCCAAGGCACGGCCGCAAGCCCTTGCTGTGGCTGAAAGGCAGTGAGTGCGGGGAGAGGGGGTTGTGTTGAGGCCAAATGTGTTAAACAGCTGTGAGGGTGTTTCCAGAACGGGGAACTGGAATCACAGCTACTTGATCTGTCTTCCTCTATGACGAAAGGGAAAATTCAAAACTGCAGGGCTTAAACATGAAAGGAAAAGAAAAAAAAGAAGAAAAGCTTCTTAATCAAATTGTAAATGACATGGTTTTCATTCCCCATCTTCTTTATTTCTCATAGAGTAGCAATAAACATCAGGAAACAGCCACACACGGTTTCTGCTGTAACTCCTTATGAAAGATTGTTTGGTTTCTTTCATTTTTCAGAAATGAGAATTGTGAAGGAAAAAAATGAGAGCTCTGAATTGAAATGTACTTTTTCATGACTATTATTTGAGTTATCAAGGAATCATCATTTCACTAAGCAAATACTTACCCAACGGGCCAGTTATGATGCACGGAATATGCAGAGATCACAGCACAGGTACCCAAAATGATGATGACACAAGACTGAAAGTGAAAGTGTCATAAGAAGGACTTTTTTAAAGAAACAATGGTGATTCAGAGGAAAGAAAAATTCCTTCTTGCTGAGGCAAATCACAGAAGTCTTCATGGAGGAGGAAGTTTCTAAATCATATATTGAAAGATGTGTAGGCCCTGGGGACATGGAAAAAGGCATTTCCAGCTAGAAACCGTGAGATGCTGTGCTAAAACGTATTTTCCAAAGACGGTACATCCCCTATGGCCCTCAACAGTGTGACCCTGGGGGGTGTCTGTGTCCCCATCCCTCCGTCTGGGGGTTGTGACTGCTCTGGCAGAAGTGACATCACATGACCTCAAGACTAAATCAAAAGTCGGCACCACTTCCTCCTAGTTCTCTTGGGATGCTTGCTGGGGGAAGCCAGCTGCTGCGTAAGATGTCTAACTAACCTGAGAACCAGTGTGTTGGTGGGCCTCGGGGCTGTCCAGTCAACAGCCAGCACCGACTGCCAATCACGCAGGAGCCATCCTGGATGTCCAGCTCCCCGGCCAAAGCTTAAATGTCTTGCAGCCCCCGGGAAAACTGCCCAGATGAGCCCTTCCCTAACTCTGATCCAAAACATGTAAGCAAAGTACAATGTTTTCTTTAAAGCCTATAAGCTGGGCAATAGTGAGAGGAACAGGTATCTATGGATTA
Source organism: Hippopotamus amphibius kiboko (assembly GCF_030028045.1). NCBI lineage: Eukaryota > Metazoa > Chordata > Mammalia > Artiodactyla > Hippopotamidae > Hippopotamus > Hippopotamus amphibius. The sequence continues at coordinate 71,134,443 of NC_080199.1, forward strand.
GTGGCTTTTTGTTTTCTTTTTAATTGGCAATGGTGAGTCTCCAGATATTAATGAAGGTTGAAGACATTGGTGACTCCTTCATTTCTGTGTGCTGATGTGAGAACAAGGAGGGAACTTACTCTTGATCTAGACATTCACCAGCACACCTGCAAATGAAATCATTGCTGTGCTAGAAGCAGCATGGAGTAAGGCAGTGAGCACTGGAAACAGGGGTTCAGAAAACCTGGGTTTCTGATCCCAGTTTGATCCCTTGGCAGTCTAGATCCCTAAAATCTGAGCCTCTCAACTAATTTACCTGCTCCCCCAAATACACAAAAACATTTCAGAAACTTTAGAGAATTATTCAGTGGTACAGGTTTTTTTCAAAATTATTTTAATTAAATAAATTTATTCACGTAGTTTAAAATCAAAGGCTTATGAAAACCAATAAGCATCTTCCACATCCCCTCTCAAACTCCCACTTCTGCTCCCTGCAGACAACTACATTTAACTTTTAGCTGTTTCTTCCAGTAATTACTATCGTATGTCTAAATAATATGCTTCTTCCAACATTTAATAATTCATCATAATAATGAAGAGTTAGCTCTCATGTCCCTCGGTTTTCTTCCCTCATTCTCACAAATGTCTGTTCTTATTCAAATCACTAATCAATAGTCACATTGAGGTTCTCATATAAATATTGTTCACTGAAGAGCCCAATAGGATACTATAGGATATAGTATCCCATGTGTTACTCTGAGCTTACTCAGAAGAACTGTATCTATATGAAATAAAATCCAGGACTACAAGCTGTATACAGTACATGACTTGTACAATAGGTAAAAGCACTCAGTGATATTTGAGTGATTGAGTCTATTTGTATAAAAGGCGTAGAAGTCTAAAATCAGTTTATTACCTCAACATAACAAAGTTGATTTGAAAGTCAGCACTGCATTCTGAGGTCACAGACTGATCATTTCCGTTCCCTGACTTCCCTAGTCCTCTACCCTTGCTGGGTCTCCGGAAGACCAGCGCTCCTGTTCTTGTCTTCCAGGTCTTTCTCAGATTACCCTTATCTGTCCTGAGGCATCCTTTTAACTACTGTCACCAGCATGTTTGATTCTGTTCACTCTTGCCCTTCTACTGTTATCTATCCTCAGACCACATTCTAGACTTAGAGTCCTAATCACTGCAGGAAGAAAGCACTCCAGGTGACTATATGCCATTCCAAATCCATCTCCAAGCGGGACCCACCAAACGGATCTGCAGTTATGATCATGCAACAGTCATCAGGTAATTTGAGGGGTCATAGAATATAAGGTGCTTTAAGAATGAAGATGGTCTTCATTTTAAAAGGGAAGAAAACATGCATTTCAGAAACGATAGACCCATTAGCAAGATTATGAAATGGCCTAATAAAAATACATCAGTGCTGAGGAAGAGAAGACAATAAGGAGGCAACATGGATTCATAAAATAACTGCCAAACTAACCCCCAAATAATTTTCTTACAGTTTTGTATAGCTTACCTGGGAACACAATAGACTCTCTACGTAATAATTTTGTCAACTGCCAGATCTTCTTAGAATATTCTTGGGGTCAAGAAGAAGAAAAGTAGCGTATATACAAGAGAGTACTGTTGCTGGATGAATAATTAATGCTTGGAGGACCATATCTTAAGGGTGTTCATTGATTAAACAAAAATTTACTGGTTTCTTATTAAGTATCAAACTCTGACAGATGTTTGAAGCATGGTCAGTGGGAAAGGTCCACTTGGGAGAAGGCGACTGACAATACCCTGCAGCGTTTACTCATGGGCCCTATTTCTTCTCAACATTTTTATCATCGAAGGGATGAAAACTCACACGGTATTAATTTGAAAACTGGGAAATGCTTCAAAGCCTGATTCAAAAAGAATTCTCCAGGCTGAAATGTTGCAAACATGTGCTATAACTAGCAAAATTAAGTTTTAAAGTGATGGTAAAAATGATTTCTTTTTTTAATTTTTATGCAACAAAACAACAATCGCAGTTTCCTACCCTGCTCGCCACCGCTACTACCCCTCTTTCCTCCCAGAGGTAACCATCTTTGACTTTTATGACTTTTTCTTTTGAAATCTACACATTTCCATACTTCCCTAAATTAAGACAGGATCCACTGACTTCCTGTTACGGTAGATGGGGGATCTAATTCCCTCACACAGGCAATTTCGTTACACAGCAGATTCTGGTTTGAGTCAGTAACATTCAGTACTGACACTGCACTGCCAACAGCACTATTACTCACAGCTGGGCATTCTCATGTGGTAATTAAGACTAAGTTTTCTTCCCCGGTTTTGTTTTCCTTGAAGTTAATAACTGCATTGTTTTTTCACTTCCTTGGGTTTTTTTTTACTCGCTGCTAATTCTTCCCACACTTTCCAATAACCTCTCAGGGCAAACTTCTGCAAGGTCACATCAGCCTCCAGTGTTTTTCTGGGAGACACACTTCTGGAGTCTTCCCCTCTTCTGGAATGGTTGCTCTTAGAACTGCTGCACAGCTGATTTCCTGGGTCTACCGTTCATCATCATGTTCCTGGGTTAGACCTACTGTTTTGAACATCCTATGTCATCTTCGTTCTTGTCTATATCACGTTGCATGGAGTGTATCCTCCAATAACTTCCCGATAAAGTGTTCATGTAAGATGCAATTTTTGAGACTTTGAATGCTCATCCATGACTGAGAGTGTAGATAAATTCTGGTTGGAAATAATTTTCGTTCCTTTCTTCTGAATGGCATAACTCACTGGTCTTTGTGGTAGCCGTGAAAATATGCCACTCAGTTCTGCTGTGGGGAGCATAATTGGCTGATGGCACTAGTTGCTACCCCTTTGACCCTCCACTACATTGGCCCTGAGGCCATGTTTCTCATAGGCTCCTCCCTTCTGACGGAACACAGGGGCACTAAGGCAGACCCGTTCCTGCAAGCCATGGCCCCGTCCAACGGAAATGTTGGCTCAAGAACTCCCCACTGGCTTGGCTGGATCTTTCTTAGACCTGCATTGCCATCTGAGACTCTTCTCACCCCATCTGCCTTCCTGCCCACTCTCTTTCTCAGCTGTCAGACATGCATCATGATCTAAAGTCTCATCTGCCTCCTCTGGCTCCTCCCCCGGCTCCTCCCCCTTTACATTTCACAGTTGTGTCCCCTCAATAAACGTCCTGCACATCTAATGCTGCCTTGACATTTGCCTCTGAGGCAAAACAAACAAGATTGAGGCTTCACTTCCTGGAAGGCAAAGAGAATGCCATTCTGAGTGACATTTAGGGGGCAGATAGTCCCCTGGCACAAGATGTTGCCCCAATTGCTAAATATTTCACCAGTAGTAATCTGGGGAAATGTCCTGGTGGAGGGAAATGCTGCTACGGATGCAATGATTCAGGCATCCCAATGTCTACAAGAAGGGAATTGACTGCTTCCTGCTATATGGTATTGGGTCCCTACAGAGAGATATGAGAGCCAGAGGGTCTCATTGGTAACCTACAGAGAGGCCTTCCCTCCTATACTTTCAAGAGGGAGTGATCCAGAAAGAAAAGTTCCAATGTGAGTGTAGTTATCAAGCTTCTGCTTGCATCACACTTGCTACGGTCCCACTGAACAAAGCAAGTCACATGTTCTAGCCCATAGTCTATGTGGGAGGCAAGTACACAGTACGGTTCAATGGGGGCCCCAGGCCTAATGCTCTACTGCACCCCTCTCTTTCTGGAACTCCTATTATTTGAATGTTGGATCTCTGGCTGGTCCACTAATTTTCTTACTTTTATTCTACTATTGTCCTCCTCTTTGCCTTCTTGCTCTATTCTTACAGAGATTTCATCACCTTTATTTTCCAACCCTTCTATTAATTTTTTCATTTCTGCTATAATGTATTTCATTTCTATGTGTTCTATCCCCTGCCTATTTTACTGTATTATCCTACTCTTATTTTCTAGATGCAACATAGTCTCTTAACTCTTTAAGAATTTACTGAGGTTTCTTAAAATTTATTTTTCTTTATTGAGATATAATTGACATGTAACATTATATTAGTTTCAGGTACACAACATAATTTGTATATATTATGAAATGATCACCACCATAAGTCTAGTTAACATTCATCACCACACATAGTTACAATTTTTGGTCTTGTGAGGAGAACTTTTAAGACCTACTCCCTTAGCAATTTTCAAATACACAATATAGTAATAATACACAATACAGTAATAATCACCATGCTGTACATTACATCCCATGACTTATTTTATAACTAGAAGTTTGTATCTTTTTCTAAAATTATTATTATTATTATTTTTGCTTATGCAATATCTCTGCTGGTAGTCCTGCTCTGTCTTTTTCCTTTTCTTTTTTTTTTTTGGCAATGTTGGGTCTTCCTTGCAGTGTGTGAGCTTCTCAGTACCCTGGCTTCTCTTGTTGCAGAGCACAGGCCCTAGAGCACACAGGCTTCAGTAGTTGTGGCTCCCAGGCTCTAGGGTGCACAGGCTCAGTAGTTGTGGCACATGGGCTTATCTCCTCGGAAGCACTCGGAAGCATGTGGGATCTTCCCCGCCTAAGGATCAAACCAGTGTCCCCTGCATTGGCAGGTGGATTCTTAACCACTGCACCACCAGGGAAGTCCTAGAAGTTTGTACCTTTTGAGTGGGTCTTCTTTTTTTTCTTTTAGCCTTTTTTTCCTTCTTGTATATTCTCAGTTTCCTCTGAGTTTTCTCCCCCCAAAAGTTGCTTTTTTTCCCCTCTTTATTTAGGTGGGTCTCAATCTGTCATGTTAGAGGCTTTCCTCAGATCCTGTAGATTCTTGATTGTCTATTCATTTTTAAGAAAGAGAAATAAAAACCCTGATTGGAAGGTCAGGGCGTGTGGGTGGGGCGGGTTGATTTTGAGCTTCACCGTGGAGTGATCTGTCTCTGCTATGTCGCTGGGTATCATACGTCTTTCTGCAAGAGCTCATCAGACTCCCCAGAGAAGACGTTTCCAGTCCCTCCCTGGAGAGTAGAGGTCACACAGCCAATATTCCCAGAGCTTGGTGGGTGAGGAAGGCTGGGGGCAGAGTGGAGGAGTTGGCCAGGGAAAGGGGTGGGGTCTCTACTTTCAGTCGCATACGTTCACTTAGTCCTTATTTTCAGTGTGGAGCTCATGCCCTCAGGTGTGCCAGATGTCCCTCAGTCCAGACACTTTCCATTTTATACTCTCCAGAAAATTCACTTCGAGTTTTCTCCTTGAGTGGAGAAGTGGCTTACACCCAGCGGTGGGGATTGGGGGAAGAGATCCAAAAATCTGGTTGTTTTTTTTACACAGCCTTCAACCAATTCTTCTCATTTTAGCACCCACTCCCTTGACCTCCAGTTCCAGAGTACCTGGTCTCGGTATTCTCGGAGACTTTGGAAGGTTCTGCAATCATAGGATTGGTTCTTGGCTTCCCCCACAGCCAATTTAGCAGTCAGCTTGCTCAGATCTGCTGAGTCAGGAATACTCTCCCATCTGCTTCTCAGCTTCCAAAAGGTTTTTACTACTCTGCTCTCTCCATCACTGTGGGTCTCTCTCCTTCTCCTTTCCCTCTTTTGCTCCTTCCCTCCCCTCGCCCATGCCCCCCTTCTTTGTTTTAACTGTTTCTTTACTAAAGTTTAATGGGATTACAAGAGAGGAAAAAAATTAGATGGGTAAATTCAATCTGCCATCTTTTCCCAGAAACACCACTTACGATTTCTCCATCACAAAAGTAATACATTTCACTTATAGAACAATTAGAAAACCCAGATAATCAGAAAGAAAGAAATTACCCATAATCCCACTATTCAGCAATAACCCACCGCTAACATTTTTTTTTTCCTTTCCCATTTGAGGGGGCGGGGCGGGGGAGCCAGTACCTTCTTTCATTCACACTCTGGATATAAATGGAAAGCAAGAGAAACATGACTCCTGGCATCTCAAAGCTGAGGTCTTTGTGGGGAAGACAAACAAACAAATCATTTCAATAAAATGCGTGAAGTATTATTAGAAGGGAAGTACAGGATTTTACGGGAGCAGAAAGCAGGAATATCAAATCTAGGCTTGAGCGTGTCAGGAAAGAAGCTGGTGGAAAGGGCAGCAGCTGGAGAGAGCTCAGCACAGCTAAAGAGCTAAAGAGTGGTCTCTATTTATTCACACTTATTCACCAGCAGAGATATGTAAGAAGCATAATATATCATATGGCATTTTTCTCTTACTAACATACGAAGTGCAACTTTTTAATCACCATACATTAACTTTTTAATGGCCAAGTACTATTTATTCCACCATACCTGTGCACTGCTCTTCCTTTAACTGATCACCGTGGTATATTTAGGTTATTTCCAATTTTTAAGAAGTATCCACCATCTGTGGTAATCTCCCTCTTACCTTTGCACCCTGAGGATGAAATTTAATAAGATTAAAAGTTCAAAAATAAGTGACAAAGGAGATGACGGGAAATCTGGCTTAACAGCAATTCACATGAGGGAAAATGAAAAAGCCTGAGAGGTTTTAGCTGACCGAAAACTAATGCGAGTCCGCAGGGAGGTGACAGCCAAAACCATCAATGCAGTCTTGGGTGGCAGGGGCAGGATTTGGTGTCCAAAACAGGAAATGTGCGCTGAACATCTGAGGCAGCTAAAACTTGGTCTGCACATCAGACCTTAAGAGAAGCCTTCAAAGAGCCTGGGCTCACTTCTCCTGCTCCATGTCCTTCTCCTCTCAGCCCCTCCACGCACTGATCCTGCAGCCTGGACTGCACGTGGCCTCACCTGGCCTGGCTGCACAGCCGGCTCCCAGAACGCAGAGCCCAGAACGCCCTTCCTCCTTTGGGTGCACTCAGTCATTTCTGCCATCGGCAGCCCCTTGGTAAGGACGATGGACACAGGCACGTCCCACAGACAACCCTGTTCTGCTCTGTTCCCCAAAGACCCCTGGGAAGATAGAAAGGTCAGTTCTTCCCTCTCCCTCTCCAGCTTTTCCTCAAGTGTCAGAAGATAAAAAGGCCTCTCAAGGGTCACATTTGCTTTCTCAGAATTCGACCACACTCCTGACTGCCCCACTGCAGTCTGCCAAGAAGAAGCCCTGACTAAATGCTAACTCCCTCTAATTCTTCTTGGAGGAGCAGCCGTGACTGTGAATAAAGGAGAAAATACTTAGGAAGAACATGGTGGCCTTTTCAGATATTTGAAAGCTGCCTCATCAAAAAGCAATTTGCTTTATTCTTTGAGATTTGGGAAGGCAGAGACAACCAGCGGTGAGTCCCGAACAGAGGCAGGTTCCCGATCAATATAGAGAATAAACTCAAGGGGGCAACTTGAGGGGAGCTGGGTTCCTCCTGCTGCAAATAGTCGAGCAGCAGCTTAGAGGACCCCGGGGCCACTGCAAGGATTTGGTCCTGAGATGAAACCTGACCTGGGATTTCCCTGGTACCTTCTAACATTCTAATTACCAAATAATAGTGCACTTACAGACATGGAAAAAATATCTGCTCAACCATTATATGTAAACAATGTATAGCACTGGTTTCAGTTTGAGTATTTTATCAAACTATGAATGATACTGGCTCATGCATGATGTTCTGATATCTATTCTTCAAACAATAAGGTAATTAATTTAAAAAAATCTATTCAGACTGGGGCCAAGCAAGTTCACTAAATATCTATCTTTAGTCAATATGTCATATTATATCAGTCATAAATTTTAGTATATTTCCTTTAAACATCAAGAAAAGGTACCTGGTAATATGTTTTATGTAAAATAGGTTATTTCAAAACTGATTTGAAAATCTTTAGTTGAATGTTGTTGAAATACTTGCAAAGACTCTATTTATTGAATGCTACAGGTTATAAATGAAGAAGTTAAGTGAGGCAAAAATTTCTAAAGCATTTGTCTAATTCCTTTCATCTAAACAGCTCAAAAGGATCACTTCTCAAGTACTTTTGCTTTTATTATTTTTATTGACAATAAAAATTCATACCTCACCTTTGTAGAGCTCTTTACATTTTTCAGAACATGTTGACATACATGATTTTATTTAAAATTCTCACAATACATCTGAGAGGTGGACAGTATGAGAGACATTACTTCTTGTCCTTAATGACCTGTTCCCACCCTATTCACCAAGCACACAGGCTCTGACAGCTGCCATAATCTCCACACTCCTTACACAACGTGACTGAGTTCTGCCAATGAGAGGTGAGTGGAAGAGATGGTGCAGCCTTCTGGTCAGGCACTCAGAAGGTCACGTTCTCCCCTCTTCCCCACTTCCTCTGTCCACTGGATGGAAATGGTGTTATTATGTGCAAAGGTCACATAGGTATCTGGGTAGACATTTTCTTCCCTGTCCTTCCTCAATTTTTAAAACTCCTTCCCAGATACTGGCTGAGAAAGCAGGCTGTAGGTATTCAACTTACAAGAAAAAAAGGACATATTGAAGTAAGTAAAGATTATTTTGCATCTATACTTATTCATTCACTAAAAATTGTATCGAATATTTCCTCTGCTCCAAGGACTGAGAAAGGTGCTAAAAATTTAGAGATAAATATGATATGCAGTCTCTGACTTCGGGGCGTCACGAATGAGTAAATGATCTGCTCTGCCTGTTATCGCAAAATGGGTGCGTTTGAGTCAAGTCTTTGAAGGATGAGAATGAGTTTATCTCAAGGTAGAAGGGAGAAGAGGCATAGTGATCCTTTAGATTATCTTTGTACCCAGAATATATCAAGATAGAGCATATAAAAGGTAGATCATGCTTATCTGCTTAAGTAGAGATTACAAGTATCACTTTGCAGTTTCCTGAGAACATGTGGATCTTGAAGGATTCAGTAACAGTATGTATTTTTATTTACCCACTCTTTATTTCTTGTCCTCCCAATTTTATTTTGTATTTTATTCTCTTCCTACACCTAAAATTTCCTTTATGCCTTAAAAAGATAACATTCATTGAAAGAAACACACTTTTTATACAAATTAATTTAAAAATTCTGGCTGGGAACAACCATATTGTTTGAAAAATTAAGATAACTCAAAAGACTTCTGTGTGCCAAATTCATGACTAACTGCCTATTCAGGTAGCACAGTTGTGCATTCATTCATTTTGCACTTAAGAAATGTACATTGGCATTATTTGAATGCTTAGTAGTCTGTATTTTCCCTCTTTTCTTCAACTCAAAATAATTGACGTAAAACATTGTTATGATTTTGAAATTATTTTATTAGTTCTTTTCCTATTCTTAAATTTTTTTCTTGGACTTGACTGTGACCTTCAAAAAAACATTGTGTTCAATCAGGTATTCAAAGAAGAGTGAGTCAAGCCCTTCAGGAGATATTTTAACCATTTCTGATTAAACACACTATTGAATTCAGTAGTCTATAAAATACATTAATGTTCAACCCAGTTGATATTTCCAGCAATGTACCAAAGACATTTTAATGAGAGGAAAATTGGTAAAGTGCTTCACAAAAGTACATAGCATGTATAATTTGAACATGTATCTAGTAGATAAATTGCCTCCACTATTGCTTGGGGTATGAAAACTCAACCAGATAACAAAGCCACTTCCAATACATGCTCTTAAAGCCAGCTAGGAGAATTTCCCCACCCCCCATTCTGAAAACTTTTTTGATAATGTTGCATAGGGACTATAGTAGTTTTCAGTTGTTTGGAAATTTCTGCAATGGAGTCATATATTTGATGATGAACCTTAAATTTTTACTGAACATGTCAGATTCTGCCCCATTATATTTACTGACCTTACTATCTGATTAGGATTTAGTATCCCCCCTCCCATAAGTAAGTGGCTGGAAAGACTGACAAAGAGAGCAGATCTGAGAAGCATCAGTTTATAAAAGCAAAGTCAGGCTGTTAAACAGCCAGAAGCCACTTACTTACTGAGCACCTACCAAGGGCAAGATGCCATTTTTGGACAGATGACGTGAACCTGGTTTCCTCACTTAAAGAATTACCCCACTAGTGAAAGGAAGCAAATGATTAAATAAAAGGAGAGGTGTGGTAGGAGGCATCAGAGTGAAGCGCTGTAGGATTCCACAGGGGGAAGAAATGGCACTCGAGTGCGGGGCCAAAGGGAGCACCTGAGCTGCTTCTTGAAGAGAACGTGGGATTTTAATAAACGAGGGACTTTATCTTGTTCACACATAACGATATCCTGGAGAATATCCACCAAGGCAAAGTGCAAGGGGCAAGGGCAGAAGCAAGCACATCACCTAGGAGGCTGTTCCAATGATCCAGGCAGGGTCTGATGGGGGCTTGGGCCTGTAGCTGTAGATAAAGAGAGAAGTGGTTGGGTTCTGTACATATGTGGAAGGTAGTAGAACTATAGGATTGGCTGATGGATTGAAAAGAAGATGTAAGAGAAAGGAAGAAGTTACGTTTGGGGGCCTGACCAACTGAAAGAGCAAAGCTGCCACAATGGAGATGGGGAAAACAGGAATTTGCTTTTGGATGTTAAAGGTGACCTGGCTATTCAGCGTCAAAGTGGAGAAGGCAGTTGTCTAAGTCTGGAGCTCAGGGCAGGATTTCCGGCTGGAGACTCAAAATTTGGAGTCATCAGGATATAGGGTATTCAAAGAGCCCACCTGGGGTGAATCTAGAGAAGAGGCCCCAGGAGGCAGCACCAGGCCCTCCAATATCTAGAGGCAGGGTGAGGAGGAATAAGCAAAGGGAACGGGGAAGGAGTCGCCAGTGAGCTGAGCGCAGAAGGGAGAGACAGTGGGGTTCTGGAAGCCAAGCTGAGGAAGTGCGTCAAGATAGAGAATAGTGGCTGGACAGATGCTGTGGACAAATCAGCTGAGACAGGAGCACTGAGGCTCGATACTAGTCAGGTCTGCACTATACGTGACGCGCAAAGAAATACATTCCGGCCCCACCTCCTTCAGTGAAAGACGTAGTCTTCTCCCACAGCTTCCCTGGGAACAAACACGTGCAAGATTCCCTGGGAGGCCCGTGTGTATCCTCAGCTTGGTCCTGGTCCTCGCAGAAACCCATGGGCAAAACAAAAACTCAGAGGCACGGCTGGAGCTGGACTCCCAACTACAGGCTAAGGCACTTATCTTCACTTAACGCTTAACACGTGTTAAGACACTTGTCTTTCAGGGGCTGTCAAGAACCATCTTTCAAGAGCTGCGAAGGCACAGCAGTCCCTCTTCAAATCATAGAGAAGAAGGTGTGTCTTCTTTCTGGCTTACACTCAGACAAACAAAGCAGTCTGGATTCCTAGGGCTCTGCAGGGAAATCCTCCTTTCAGTTCTGGCTCTGTCAGTCTCTCTGTCTCTGTCTCTCACTCACACATACACACACAAGCTATTTTTATCAAGGTTTACCTCAGTACGAAAAACCCACAAAAAAACACGAAGACCTCCATTCTGAGCAAAGCCTCCACACGTCATTATTCATCCTGCAGTTTGTCTGGCCTGCCTCCTGTCCTCCAGCCCATGGCAGGCAGGGGGTGTGAATTTCCAGTCTCCTTAGTCCACCTGTGAATTAGTGGAAGCACAGAATGGGGCAGGGGAGGGGTGCTGACCAGCTTTATCCTTCACCAGCATCAGATCCCCAAACATAAATGAATATGCTTGGGGTCCCGTGGCTCCTACCCTCAATTCCTAAGCCCTGGCTGAAATGTTCTATTGCCAAAATGTTCCATTACCAAAATCTGGGGAGTATGATTTATCTTTTCAAATAAGATCAAAACTTCCCGATCCCCCTCCCCCTAACACACACACCAAGAAAGAACATTGAAATCATTATGAAAATATCTCATATGAAATAAAGACAGCATTTTTGATCACGACAAATTACTTTTTCACAAGATATAAGAATGACTAAATTCCAAACCAACGAAATCTGAAAGCAAAATTAATATTTTACAGCAACTATAAGTATGTTTGCAGCATCAGCAAAACCAACTGTCCACCAGTTACTAATTTCTTATGAACACAAAGTCCACTGCATTTCTGGGAAGGATGGTTAGTGTTTGGCAAGTTTTTGTGTAAGGATACAAAAATATAACTGGGAAGTTAATCAAAAGGCCAAGAGTGGGCCTAAGAACCAAAAGCATGTTGACTATTTAAGATACCAGAGTACCAAAAAGCTCCTGCAGTCCCAATTCCTTATTTTATGTACGAAATGATCAAGTAAGTGGCGATAATAACAATTGATGACTTTTGTATTCATACACAATTTATTACATGCTTTCTAAAAGTAGAACTCATGTGATTTAAATCTAAAGTAGTAATTTTGCAGGCATGGTCTATTAGGTCCTTCAGTTGGTCCACAAAGCTCTTGTTCCTGGTATGAACTGAAATTTGCTTATGTTTTTGTCAAACGAGGGGCCAGCTTTTCCCATAGTTTTTCTACCACCAACCATGAACAGCTGCTGTTTAGGGTCTTCTGATTCATTAAAAGGATTGACAGACTGAAAAAGTTTCTTACCACTGCTCTAAAGTATCTTCATGAAAAATAGATATCAATATGAAATCACTAAAATCACAAATTTTTGGTCAAACAAATCCAACATTCTTTTGTGACCTGTGGTAGCAAACAGGGTTTGTGGAGCTGACATACAATCTAATTTAGCCATTACTACAACGTTACCGGCAGCTCCGAGCAGTAAGTCAACTCAATAACCCAGGACTGTTCTGCCTCAATTATCTATGGCTTCAATTAAAAGTGTGTAGAAGTGGTCTTCATCTTGACTTTGTTCAAAATATGTGGTTTAATTCTAAATTTAAAAGCAGGTCTTCCAGTAGGCCCGCATGTCACCAAAATATGGTGCCAAAGTTATGCATTTAAACACTTTTATTAAAATGTTTGCACATATACATAAAATATTCTCTCATGATACAAAATTCTGTACAAAGTGTACCAACAACTGACATTATAAATGAACCCTCAATTCAATGAGGCCTAATCTTGAACACTAAGTAAAGGAGAAAAAGGAGAAAGACTTATTTGGGAGACAACTTTATCATGGCACATTAATTCTTCCTGCTGTCAAAATGTATTAAGCTTTTCTGCACAAGGGTGTTAAAATCAGTTTTGTCAGGCTAATAATCTCCCTGAGGAATCCTTCCAATTGGAGAGAGCAGCGTGGAAATACAGTTGTTGTAGGACCCAATCTCTATCACCCTGTAGTTGTTTCTGTATATTATGGCTAGCTTGAAGATTGTCTAAGGGGTCTTCCTACCCCCGCTGATCAAGCAAGGGTGGTGGATGTAGTTCTCAATCCTGCCACAGAAAAAACTTCCAAAGACAGTTTAAACTCTGCTCTGCAGGAGATGCGATTTTAACACCCTCAATTTGCTGCGTGAACGTGTGCCACGAGCAGGACAGATCTTATTGGATTAACACTGAACTCATGGCAACTCCACGAACTCTAGCAGAGTCATACTTTCTGCGTGGCTTGCGAACAAATTTCTTTCTTTCCTCAGGCTCCGGTGGCTGTTCCTAGTCCTCCCTACTTTACCTCTAGGAATTCCTCTACCCTCAGAGAAAGGCGCTCCCTTTTCTCACAGGAGAAGCTGATTCCAATTTCTTTTTTGATGGGCTCAAAAGGGCAATCGCTGGCGCACCCACTGCGGGGGCTTCCCTCGCGTTCCCAACTCTGCGCTTTCCAGGGAAACCCCAGATGCTCAGCGCGCCCCCTCCTCCCCGGGTGTGAATCCCAGGTAACCCCACAGACGTGCTCACATGGAGCCTCGTCTGGCTAGAGGTCCGGGCACTCCTCTTGTTCCCGGCGTCTCCAGCGGCCCTCTCCCCGGCGTGGCCCTCCGCCTGGCCCCTCGAACTCACCAGGAGGAGATTGTGCGCCACCAGGTACCCGAGCCGCGGGCTGCCCCGGACGCCGGGGGCCAGGCGCCCGGTGGCGTAGCCGTGCCAGGCCACCACGTAGGGGTTGTCGATGGTGATCCAGTACTTGACCTGGCCGCCGAAGTGGCGGAAGCAGAGCTCGGCGTAATCCCTGAAGTGGTCGGCTAGGGCGCGGTTGGCCCAGCCGCCGTAGGCGTCCTGCAGGCGCTGGGGCAGGTCCCAGTGGTACAGAGTGACCACGGGCTGCACGCCCAGCTCCCGCAGCCGCTCCAGCAGACGCCGGTAGTAGCGCAGCCCCTCCCGGTTGGGGGCACCGGCGCTGCCATTGGGGAGTACCCGCGCCCACGAGATGGAGAAGCGGTAGTGGGTGACCCCGAGCTCGCGCAGTCCCTCCGTGTCGCGGAAGACGTTGTTGTAGCCGTCGCTGGCCACGTCCCCGGTGGCGGGCGGGGACGGCGCCTGGGCGCCCGACGGCAGGCCGGCTCCCAGGGGGTCGCCTGGAGGCGCCGGGGCGCGGTGGGTGAACGTGTCCCAGATGGACGCGCCCTTGCCGTGCTGCCGCCAGCCGCCCTCCGTCTGGTAGGCGGCGCTGCCCACGGCCCAGAGGAAGCCGTCGGGGAAGGTGTCGTGGAGGAGCCCCGCGGCCTCGGGGGCCGGAGGGCGCGCGAAGCGGGCCCAGGTCCGCTCGCCGTCGCCGGGCTCGGCGCGCAGGCGGCGGCCGCCCAGGGCCAGCAGCAGCAGCAGCAGCGGCGGCGGCAGCGGCGCCCGCAGCCGCAGGCGGCGCAGCTGGGCGCGGGCGGGCATGCTGCGCGGGAGCGGGGCGCCGGGGCGCCGGGGCGCCGCGCCGCGCCCCTTTATGCCGGCTCCCCGCCGCGCCGCCCGCCCCCCGCCGGCGCGCCCACCCCCGCTTCCCCGGCAGGCCCCGCCGGCAATGATTACCTGTGGCCCCGCGCCTCCCCCCGCCCCGCATTGGGAAGGGGGGGCGGGGGCGCAAAGGGCGAGCGGGAGCCTGCGCGGCGGGGCGCGACAGCGGGCAAGGTGCAGCCGGCGCCGCTCCCGGACGTCGGAGAAAGGGCACCTGTGCCTCCCCGCTCCCCGGGGCCGCTGCGGATGTTTCCGCGACAGGAGTTCCCAGCGCGCGGCCTTCTCTACCCCATCCGCGCGCCCTCCTGGAAGAAGCCGCCGAGCCCGCGATGTGTGGAGGAAGGACGGCGACCACCCAACTTTCCGGAGTTCGGCGCGGGATCTGTGCCTGCCCTCGCGGGGTCCACCCCCCCGGATGCACCTGCTTTCTCTTCTTTCCCACTCCGGAGGCCGAGAAAAGTGATTGATCTTACTAGAGCCGATTAGGAATTGGCCGAAGTTGTATTGCGGAGCAGGGTGGGGAGAGCTAGGTGGGGAGAGCTAGGTCGGGACCTGCAAAGTTCAGGGAGGACTCGTGGTGGACGTCCCTTGAGGTGCTTAAGGAAGATGCGCCCGTGAAGAGCCATCCCACGGACTCAGCCTGAACGGCGGGTCCCGCAGGCCCCGGTCTAGGAAGCCTTCGAGTAAGACAAAGGAGATGCATGGGTTGCGCTGGAGCTTTGCTTTCCTCTCCCTCTTACTGTTATCTTTGAACCATTTCAAGCCAGTACGTGCTCTTTAATTCGATCGTGCAGAATTACTTGGCGAACGTCAAATGACAGTTGTGATTGCTCTTTCAGAAGAGAGGGAGACACCAAGGTTTCTACTTTGAGTAGCTGTCATTCACCTCTATTATCCTTTTGCATCTGTTTTTTGAATAATCACGTTTTAGCTTTCAGCTCTGACTTGGCAAGTCATTTATCTGTGCAAACCGTGCACGCAGCTGCAGTGGAGTGGGAGGACCCTGGGTCCCTGATCAGAGGAGGGAAAAGGGAGGAGGCATTTAGCCTGAGCACCCTCTACGACAAAATAGAGCCATGACGTCCTTCAGATTACCAGAGAGCCCTTTTGACAGAAATTGTGGAAACACAGTGTCCGTTGGAGTGTGTGTATATTTGATCTGTGACTAACTGGGGAGTAGACGGTGTGGGCTCCACCTTTGTGATCTTGGGTGGGAAAATCTCTCCAAGCCTTAGGATCCTTATCTATCGTATACATTGGATATGGCCGTGTCTGCGCTGCCGCCTTCGAGGCTTGTGCCGCTCAAATGAAAAAATGTCCACGCAGAGGACTCACACACGAAAAGCCCAGACAAATGTCAGGTCCTGCTTATACCTTCGCCTTGCTCTCCAGTACCATGTGCCTCAATCCCCGCACACCTTCTCCTGTGATCAACGACTAAGGTCCTCTTAGAGATACATCCATTCTCATCCAGGGATCATCCCTGCACTTCTGTCTCATACAAACTTAAAATCAATAAAGTTTTAAATTTTGCAGGTGAAGTTACTTTGATTAATTTCCTTAAAATGGAAGCACAGCAAATTTATTCCTGTGTTTTATTAAATATTTCCAACTCCAGCTAGCATATAGTATTGTGGTTAGTAAGATTAAGCCATCAGGTTGGAACAAGACATTGCTATTCTGTTACATGTGGTATCTACATTTTTCAATAAAGGTGAAATAACAATGACACTCCCGCAATTAAAAAAAATTATGCCACACAACCACACAGTCACACTCTCTTCCAGCTAAATTAAAAAGCTTCTATGTCTGCATACAAGATCACATTTCGCATCTAGAGCTGAAAATTAGAGGTCTGTTTCTTGTAGCTTGTTAAGTTTCAATTAGAAATGTTTCATGGGTCTCATGGAAAATAGCTTAGGCTAAGTGTTCACTTATTGATGTATGGTCTGTTTGCTCAGGGCAGGTTGTATTTATTGCTACTTTTATTCAACCAACAGTTAGAGGGGAGAGGGAGAGAGAGAGGAAGAGAGAGAGGGAGAGGAGGAGGGAGAGGGAGGTTGATTTAGAGATTTTTAGAGCAGTGATTAAAAAGAAGGACCAAGGTGACTAAATGCTTCACATTTGAAGTTCTTCTCTCTCTGAGGGGGACATAAAGCACATGTATCTCCAGTTGGACGTCATAGCTTTCAACATGTGCAGGGATGTTCCCAGATGATAGGTAATTTAACCCAATGATAAAGATTATATGGCAATTAAACTTTATTCCCAGAACTTGTTGTCTATCAAGGTTCTGTTCATGATTATTAAATTCTGGATTCCTGAAGTGTGAACAATTGCTACTGCTGCCTTGCAGTTGTTCAGTTTTATTTTGGTTCTTTCACAAGCCCCTTCCAACATCTAAAATGCGGGATTTCATTCAATACTTTGTTCTCCGGCAAATAAGAGATTAAATTACTTGCTGAGCTTTGACTATGAAGGTGAAGTTATTGATGCATCAAAGGAAAGGAGATTTTTTTTTTGAGGCACAGAGGACAGGTTAGTGGAGATTTTTAACTTACTTACTGACTTTTGTCGTGATGATGATTTTCAACAACCTAAGGGTAGTCATCAAGGTAACCGTTATCCTTCATCCAGTCCCTTCTCCCGGGACCAGTGGAACCCTCCCCTGCCAAGGGAGCAGAAGGGGGTTCACTGACTTACATGGGCTCAAACAGAGCACCAACCCCACAAGCTCTCAGCTCCCCAGTCACAGACATTAGCTTCTCTGAGGCAGCACTGGTATCATCAACACAATCTCTCTCAGCAGCCACGACGGACAAAGCAGCCGAGAGGAGCTCAAGGCTTTGAAAAAAGGCAGCAATCCCTATCCTCAAAGACAGTAGTCGTTGGGAGAAACAGGACAAAGAAAGTTGATAATAAATACGTTGTTTCGTTGATTAAGTTAAGCATTAACAAATGATGCCTGTGAGAGTGTTAGAGGAATTCAGAGGAAGGAGAAATTACCCTCTTTTCAGTTGATTGGAAAAGTTTCACAGAAAAGAGTTTAAAGAGTAAAACTTGCAAGGAGCCTGGAAGGCGAGGATATGCGGAAGCAAAATATGGAAGAAAAAAGTGTTCACGGTGTATTTGTGGTTAAAAAAGAAAAAGTCCCTTTGACTGTGCAAGGAAATAGTGACTGAAAACGGAGGTAAGGATCAGACCATAAAGGGTCTTTAATAGGTTTTATCGTTATATCGGAGCTTCTGCTTTCATTTACTCATTACACAAATATTTGTTTTGTGTCGAGCACTATTCTAGGCACTGGGATGCAGCAGCTAACGGAATAGACCAACCGCCCTTACCTCCCTCTCATACCACTCTCCCACTCTTTACTCTGTTCCAGCCACACTCACCTCCTGGTTGTCCTGAAAACTAGCCAAACTGGCTCCCAGCCTCGAGGCCGTTCCTTCTCTCTGGAATGATCTTTACAGAACCACCTGCTTCTCCTCAGTCAGGTCTCAGAGCAAATGCCACATTCTGAGAGTAGCCTTCTTTGACCTCTCCCTCCAAAATAGTTACCCCCAGTCACTCTCAATTACAGTGTCCTGTTTTATTTTTCTCATAGAGCTTATGACTATCTCAAATTATCTTCTTTGGTTACTTATTTCCTTTATCCTCAACTAGAATGTAAGCCCCATGAGAATAGGAATCTGGCTTTTTTCTTTTCAGTATCTGGAACACCTAGAATAATGCCTACACATTGTAGTTGCTACACACACATTTGTGGGATGAATAGATGAAACCATTAGTAAGAGATGGCTGAAGCACATTATTGAGAATTCTGGAGCCACATCCTGGCTTACAAAAGGGACTGTGATTGATTAGTGATGTCTGCCCTGAGCACAGGAAGGAGAAGTGGTCACAACAATACCATATTTGACATTCTCATATGTAGATGTACTTTGGTGGGCAGTGGACCAAGCCTATGCTACTAAAACCTCAGTTAGGTCTGATGCTACAACAAGAAATAGAACACAAAACTGTGTCATTGTGGAATAGTTTAACTGCTAACATACCCACTTTCACTGGTGCACCTCTGACAAGCCCCAAAGGACTGAAAAGGCAGTGACACTAGGGCTCTGAGCTTCTCTGACCTGGCAAGTTCCTCATTCCACAGAGGTTTTAAGAGCCCCTAAATATCACGGGCACCTTCATGAAGAACTAGGAAGGCAACAAGGCACCGTTTCCTCCTGCTAGTATCCTTGTTCTGCTTATTTGCCAGCAAAACAAAAGTAAAATCGATTTACAATCCAAGAGCTGAACTTCAAAACTGTAAGGGCCTTTGTGGTCAGGCCAACTCAGGAGCCACTGAAAGTTTTTGAGTTGTAGAGCTACAAAGGCAAGTGGCAAGATTCCTCAGCTTATTTTAAGAAAGGGGCAATAATTAATCAGTCAATTGATTTGTCAGTAAATTGAGGGGGATGTACTAGAATCTGGAAGATCACTTTGAAAGCAACTATAGTAAAATGGATAATGAGCTAAGGAAGTCTTCTGCCTAGCATGGTGAAAAATGCAAAGAAAAAAAAGCAAAAGATGGGAGGCAATACAAAAGAGGACTGATTTCATATGGGAGGTAAGTGAGAGGGAAAAGTAAACCATAGTTTAAATGTTCTGAGCTGAGTTGAAAATAACAACGCCACCACCATTGATATTCCTGAGTACATCAGGAGGTGTAATTAATTTTTGGTAAAAGATGAATTCAGTGCTAAATATGTTAAATTTAAAGTGTCAGTCAAATTTTTAAGTGAGGTTACTAAGCAAATAATTGGAGTTATAGCTTCGAAGCTCAGATGGCAGTTACAGACTGGAGGTTTGGATCTGAAATTTTGATGCCAGGATAGTGGATAAAATGAGGGCATTCAAAAAGAAACAACTAAAAGCCAAGGGCTGAGCCTCATCTCCATCTGTGGGGAGTAGATCGGGTGGAATAAAAAGAGAAGAGAAAAGAAACTCACAGGGAGGGCCAGAAGCCCCTAGGGTAATGTGTTTTTCAAGCTAAGGAGATGAGCATTTCACAAAGGAAAGATGATCAAACTTGGTAAGAAAAGACAGCCGATCTGGAAATTAGATCATATGGTGACTTTGGAGACAGATGTTTTAAATTGTAACAGGGCTTAAGCCATTTACATTTAATGTAAAGCATTATGAGAGCCTGGGCAAGGTGAAAAAATAAGGGCCACAAGTACATACTCTTCTGACAAGTTGGCCAGGGGAAGGAATGGGAAAGGATGGTCACTTGAGGGGTTCACAGAGTTCAGAGAAAATATTTTCACGATGAGGAACTCAGCACACATTTGTCCACAGAGGAGGAAAGGTGAGGGAAAAGGAGAACTGGAAGTTTCAGGAGAAAGGTGAGGTGAGCGTACAGCACCAGCTGTGATCTAAGGCAGCTGATTGTGGGCTTTTAAGGTCCCAAAACATTAAACATGGAGACAGCAAGAAGAGCAGAGGAATAAGAGCGTGCAGCTGGAATGACGTAATAGTGCAGAAGGAGCAAAAGTAAGGGGAGGTGAACAACAAGCCACTAAAAAGGCAACAAAAGGGAGCTCCGTAAAGTCTTTTTCTTTTTTCAACAAATACACATATATATTTTTAATTTTATTGAAGTATAGTTATTTACAATGTTGTGTTCATTTCTGCTGTACTTCAGAGTGACTCAGTTATACATATATATATATATTCTTTTTCATACTCTTTTTCCATTATGGTTTATCACAGGATATCGACTATAGTTCCCTGTGCTCTACAGTAGGACCTTGTTGTCATAAAGTCTTCAAGACAACAGCAAATGTGTCCCTGGGAAGCTGCAGCTCTGCTGAACTCTCTGGAGCTAAAGTAGACCTTGGAGACGCTAGACTGGGCTCTGTGTGCTTCTGAGGTTCCTGGATGGTTTCATCTCTTCTGAGTGGAGCAGGGAGCCTGAGGGCTCAGATCCTGCATTTCCCATTCCACCCCTTATCCTCCTGAGTGATACCACTGCTTCCTTAGCCTGGAACTGACTTGCACACCAACTAAACCTGTCCTGACACAAAGCTCATGTCTAGCTGCAGGGAGCATGGCCATCGGGGACTTAGGGCAGTCAGCTGCTGCAGTCAAGATGTTTCTACTCCCTTTCTTCCCTCACAACTCCCTCCAGCACAGCAAGAAGAGACATATCCATTTCAGTGACTTGAGAGAGGTTAGTGTACGTAAAGGAAACGAAGATGAAGGACTGGTGGGTGAGTTAGCTGAGGGAGAGATGCATGAGAGAGGCCTGCATGTTAGATGTTACCTAACATGGCTCTAGAAAGGCTCAAGAGCTGAGATACTGTGAAAGGAGAGGGGAGCTGGAGGCCTGAAAACGGAGCAGTTAGATCCCAGTTTTCCACCCTAAGCACAGTCTAGCTCTACTCATCCCCTAGCTCCACGGAGAACTTATTCTCTCTGGAGAAATGGATCCAAAGAAGCTACAGCCTAAGGAACAGCATATATGGAGAACAGCATGGGTGAGGCATGGGACTAAAAATTAAGAGAGTAAATCAAACTGCATAACCAGCAGCAGGACCCCCAACTGTCTTTCCCAGGCTACTTCCAGGACTCCATCAGAGCACCTGGCAGTAACGCTCCATCTGTCACAAGCCCTGCCTATGCACATAAAGGTTCCAGACAGTTTCTTAGTGACTCATTCTTAAATATAAAGGAACACAGCCAAGAAGCACCAGATAGATGAAGGGAACCTCTTCATAAAGAGTTCCCCAAAACCATCATTAATATCTTCAATTAAGAGAAAATATTTCATGTATGATACAAGTACAGCATAAGGATAAAAATAGGAATAATACAGAGCCAAAAATGAACTCTTGAAAATTAAGGATATGATGACAAATAAAAATTTTTAATTGGCAAAAGTATTGGAAAAATAAGAAAATCTCTTAGAAACTAGTACAAAAAATAAAGCATTGGAAAATAGGAAAGAAAATTTAAAGAAAATTTAGGAGATCAAACACCCGACTTACAGGAGCTCAAGAGAAAGAATGGAGAAAACAGAAAATGTCTCAGAACTGAAGGACATGAGTTTCTAGTTAAATAGGTCTAAGTAGCACAATAATGATCAAAGACCCAAAGTAAGGCCCATCATTATAGAACTTCAGAATCCCAAAAGTAACGATAAGGTCTTTCCAAAATCCCAAAGGTAAAGATAAGGTCTTTCCAGAAGGAAAACAAAACAAAACAAAACAAAAACCAAGAATCAAAATAGCCTTGGACTTCTCAAAAGAAACATTGAAAATCAGAGAACAGTGGAGCCATGTCTTCAATATTCTTTTTTTTTTTTTTTTAAGAAAGAAATAGAAAATTTTATCCAAGCCAATCTGAGGGTTATAACCTGGGAGACAGTCTTTCAGAAAGCTTTGCCCATTAGAGGGCAAAGCACAGTTATATATAAGTTTTTGAGACAAAGGATTATAGTATACATCAAATGACATATTGTTGACAGTTTACACAATACAGCTCTACATGCACAAAGTGAGTAGTGGGTCATGGATTGTCACAACATGTCTTCAATATTCTGAGGGAAAATTACTTTCAACCTAGAATTATGTACCCCACCAAACTAATAATCATGTGTGACAGCAGAATAGACAATTCAGACATTAAAAATCTTTTAAAAAGCGCTTTCCATGCACCTGAAACTATAAAAGTAAGTGCTCCACTAAAACAAGGAAGTAAACCAAAAAAAGAGAAAACATGGATTTCATGAAGCCAGGAAAAATACAAAGGGAATTTGTAGGATTGTAGCAAAAGGAAGCCCAATTTAGGGCAAAGCATTCCAGACGGGAGCAGGAGAATAGAGGGCTTCAGGAGGGATGTCTCTGGGAAACAAACAACACACACACAAAAGGAACAGGCAGGTATCTGATAAACTTTGTTGAGAGATTTTACAGGGTTTTAGGAATGAATAAGAAACAATCAGAGATTTGAAGTAAAGGGTTTGAGTTTTCTGGTCGACATGTAAAGAGCTTGGGAAGTCATCACTTCCATCCTCACAAGAAAAAACTGAACAAACTGAAAATCAATGGCTCGTCTTAGATGCATCAAAGAAGTGAGGTCACAGGGCAAACTGCTGCCCTGAAAACTGGAAAGACAGACAGTACAGTACAGAGGAGCACAGCACAACCAGGTGCAGAAGCCCACAGCTGGAGCCAGTACTGGTAGGAAAACTTTAAACGGTAATTGACAGACTGCTGGAGATTCAGTGTGGAGAAGCTTAAGAGTTAAAAAATCTGAGGGGGCCCAAATTTAAGGACTCCCCACACTTTTATCAATTTTATCTCCGTGAGCCCTACCAGATTCTCACTGTAAAGTAGAGAAAAATCCCTCTTATGCTCCTGGCAGGAGAAGAGGAAAGTAACCATTCTAAAATGCACCCATAGCTCTCTGTTCTTCTTAAAAAGGCCTGCCCTCAAGGGAAACTGTTGTATGAGAGCCTAATCAACCTGTGGGGCTTTTTTAAATTTTTATTATTATTTTATTTATTCCTTTATTTTTTTATTGAAGTATAGTTGATTTACAAAGTTTCAGGCATACAGCAAAGTGATTCAGTTTTATGTATATATATATAGTATATATAATGTATATACAAATGTATTATGTACATATATTGTATATATTCTGTTTCAAGTTTTTGTTTGTTTGTTTGTTTGTTTGTTTTTGGCTGCATCTGTTGTGGGATCTTTGTTCCCTGACAAGGGATTGAACCTGGGCCACCGTAGGGAAAGCCCAGAATCCTAACCTCAAGGCCACAAGGGAACTCCCTAGATTCTTTTCCAATATAGGTTATTACAAAATATTGAATATAGTTCCCTGTACTCTACAGTAGGTCCTGTTGTTTACCTATTTTACATATAGCAATATGTATCTGTTAATCCTAAATTCCCAATTTTTCCCTCCCCCCTTACCCCTCTGGTAACCATAAATCTGTTTTTTATGTCTGTGAGTCTATTTCTGTTTGGTGAGTAAGTTCATTTGTATCAACCTATGGTTTTACCAAAGCCTACCTGGAGGACAGGAAATACCCAAATCCTTCTAGACTTTGACATGGAGAAAGAGAAATACCCAACCTAGGTTCACTAATAGACTTGAGGCTCGATCATAGGGCCACACAATGATTCCTTTCCACCACACCTCACCGCCACATCGCTAGGGCTCTTGTACAATAATGGGGGATTACAACTAACAGAATTGCATACCTCAGACCCTGTTTAAGAAGATGTCTCTAGGGAAACCCCCAAACAATAGGAGACACAAAAAACAAGAACACTAGAGGAAATTTTAGCCTCTGATACCACAGCTACAACAAATAACCATGGCTTAACTCCTAGCCAAATAAACATAAAATATCACAATAAAGATCTATTTACCCCAGTTCTTCTGACCCAATGCATCATGTCCAGCTTTCAACAAAAAATTAAAGGGCACGCTAAAGGGAAAAGAAGCACAGCCTGAAAAGACACAGCAAGCATCAGAACCAGACTCAGAGAAAGAACAGAAAAAAAAAAAAAAAAGAAAATTGCTTCCCTGGGGGAAAAAGAAATTGTATGATAAAAGAAATGTTGGGACTTCCCTGGTGGCGCAGTGGTTAAGAATCCGCCTGCCAATGCAGGGGACACAGGTTCAAGCCCTGATCCTGGAAGATGCCACACACCTCTGAGCAACCAGGCCCATGTGCCATAATTACTGAGTCTGCACTCTAGAGCCCACGAGCCACAACTATTGAGCCCACGTGCCACAACTACTAAAGCCCAAGCACTTAGAGCCTGTGCTCCGCAACGAGAAGCCCACTCATCACAACAAATATTAGCCCCCATCTTGCCACAACTAGAAAAAAGCCTGTGCTCAGCAACAAAGATCCAAACACAGCCAAAAATAAAAATAAATTTAAAAAAAAATAGCCAAGGAAAGGTGTTAGCCTTATTAAAAAAAAAAGAAATGTTATCATAGTACACTGCTTGGCTCAGTCATGAATGAACTTTACATATTTACCTTTAATATAAATGTTATAGAGAATTATGATCATAACATATTAGGCAATTGTATGAATAATTCAAGAGAAAGTGGTAAGTGCATATTATTTTAAAATGTGGAGGTAAAATGCCAAGAAAATACACCTAAGAGCTGAAAGGGGCAAAACCAGGAGATTGATGATTTTTGAATAAAACCTTTCAACATTATTTGACTTTTTTACTTGCATGCAAATTAAAGGACATACATGTCACTAAGTTTTGGTCCAAAGTGAGGAAGGATTGTATCTTTTTAAGACGAGAAAGGATGAGAGGTGGGTAGAGCTACAGAGAGATTCGGAGGCACTGATGAAGGTATAGACAAATAAATTTTGAGGTGAGAGGCTGATGGGGGTGGGGAGGGGTCAGGGGAATGACATGAAACTAAAAAGAATGATTTATTATCTTTTAGTAAAATAGAAGGTTAAGTCAACTGCTGAGAGTGAACAAGCTGGGTAAGTATGAAAAATAGGAAAAGAACTACAACAGTGAATTTCCTGGAGTCAACAGACGATGATGGAAACATCACTGAGCAGCAGGACTGAAGCTATACAGCGTGCATTTCAAAAAGTAACTATCCGTATAAACCAAATTTATCTCAAATACCTGATGCAGTATTTCAGGTTGTCTATATGCTTGTGTCTAAAATATACAATTTTTGTGACCTGTTTCTCACTGAGATAACACTAGAGCTATACTCTTCCTATAGTACAAAACCAAGCTCACTGTATCTTTGAATATGGCCAGTCTCTTTTGTTGACTGGGACTAAGGTCAGCAGTTCAGAGCTTTGGATGGCCCAGTGGCATCCATGTGGCCCCCTCTCACAGATTGCCACCCTGCCCCTGGCCACAGGCTTGAAACTGGCTAAGTCATCAGGGCATTGGTTGAAGCAGAAAGTGAATTAATTAGTTGGAATGTATCACCATCACAGAAAAATGACTCCAAATGTGTCACTCTCTGAGACTGACTAATGAAATTTGGGTGTAGGATCTGAGCTCTTGACCAAATGACAGCAGAGTTGCTTACAAATCCTCGTCCCAGTGGTATTGATGTTGTACCTGTACTATTTTGTCCATCTTTCTCTAAACAGAAAGTCTGAAGGTCTTATTTTTGCAGCAAGGGCCTCCTATGTGGCACAAGCTTTCTGACCTCCACAGCTTGCCTTCCACAGTGTGAATTCTGTGATTGCAGCCTGGCCCCTCTTCCTCTTGTTCACCACCCCCAACTCCTAGCCCTTGGCCAGCCACTCATCTCCCTCCTGACACCCTTCTTCTGAGAGCTCAGCTAATCCCTGGCTTCAGTTGTGAGAGTGATTCACAAATTTGGGTCTCTCCACTGTGACTTTGTCCCTACCCTTTCACTTCACAGCTCCAGCGCCTGCCCAGCATTTCAATCAGGAAATTTCAAGCCTCCATCTCAAAGTCAATATGCTGATACTGGTGGTGCATGCAGGGAATTCATAGGAGAAAAATCATATACAGTATAAACGAGAAAAAATTCAACACCATTTGTAATCAAAGAAATGTCAATTGTGCAAAAATAGTCAAGAAAATTGTGGAAAGAAGAATAAGGGAAGAATTTACACTAATATAATCAAAGCAATATATTGCTGGAATAGGAATGGTGAAGAAGCAATAAAACATACTAGAATGTACAAAGTAGCTCTGGAGATATATAGATATATATATATATATATATATATATATATACACAGAGAGAGACAGAGACAGATGTCTATATATATCTATATATGTGTAGTGGTTTAACAAAAGCTAAAACTTAAGTAGAGAATGATTTTTTTTTAAAGATTGAAGAAAATGACCACTCATTTGGAAGAAAAAATAAAATTAGATTTCAAATTCATGCCATATTAACAAAACTGTCCCAGTGGATTAAATAGCAAAATGAAATATATATATATTAAAATACTAGAAAATATTTAGAAGAAATATATAAAATTTTTATAATTTTGTGATGAAGAAAGCCTTTCCCAGCATGAAGCAAAACCCAGATAACATAAAGGAAAAGGCCAACAAATTTAACTATATGAGTAAAGCCACTCTTTAGAATTAATGTCTTGTCAGAAACCATCTAGAAGAAAGTAATCACAAAGAGTTAATAGCTGTGATCTATAACGAGTTCCTACAAATAAACTTTTTTTGAAAAGTTTAGTCCATTCAGTGTGAAAATCACCAACGGAAATGACAAAGGAAAAAATATAAATGTCCAATAAACATAAGCAAACAAGAACCACTAAACTGAGAGCAAAAGAAAGTTTTTAAAAGGGAGAGACACCATCTTTCATCTAAAAATTGGGGGAAAACATTCAGCATTAGAGCACAGGAAAGTGTGCATGTATATACTGCTGATGAAAATGTAAATCTTACAGCTTTAGAGGAGGGTAATTTGTCATCATCTATTAAAAACAAAAACAAACAAACACATACCCATGCCGTACATCCAGAAATTCCATTTCAAGGACTCTTACAGCAATAGTAGCAACAAATGCATGAAGATATAGGTGCACACATGCCCAGTGCAGTGGTGTTTGTAACAGCAGGCAATAGGGAAATCTCCGATGTCCATTAACAGGGGAAAGTTACATAAACTGTGTTACAAATTTAGACTTTTCTTAAAACATCTCCTGGTTGAAGATATTTACCTCTTACCTCTGAGGCGTGGAATCAGAGGAGGGAATTTTCTTTCTTTTGTCTTTGCTTTATAGATACTAACTCTCCATCCCTTACCCCAGAGAAGAAAGCAAAAGGAAAGGAAGAGAGAAAAAAGGAAACACGTGGGCTAAATAATCACACTGGCATTAAGTCAGTTTTGAAGTGCCTGCGGGTACAGTGGCCAACAAAGGCTGATGCTACATAAGTGGAAATGACCCCCAATCTCCCTAAGTCTTCTCTTCTCCCTAACTCTTTTCTTTTCCACCTTTATCTCCCCTATTCCAAAATATGATGTAATGTAAAGGGAAATTCCAAACATGAAACCCATATTCTGATGAAGGCAACATCAAAAAAGAAAGAACAGTTTTGAGGAGTGGATGCTAATCACAGAGAAGGGGCAAGTGACAGAAGGAAGGAAGGAAGGAAGGAAGGAAGGAAGGAAGGAAGGAAGGAAGGAAGGAAGGGAAGCCAGATCTCAGCAGTCATTTCCAGTGGGCATCTCGTCCCTCCTGGTGACGCCGGCTCCCAGCATCTGGCAGCAACAAGGGTGGGAGTGGTTTCCTGTTCCTGGAAGCACAGCCTCCACGGTGTCTTGAAAAGTATCCCAACCATTGTGTGAGTGACTTAATATCCTTTAATAAATAAATCCCTTTTCTGCTTAAACCAGCCAAAGTGGGTTCTGTCATTTGCAGCTGACAGTGACCAATATACCTAATCGTGTGGCTTTATCCAGCCCGGGACTCCACCCTAATCAAAGAAAAGAATCTTGGACTTGGAAGGAAGCTTCGGGGTCATATGACCTAAACTCCCACTGGTGTAGGAGTCTCCTCTAATCCTCTCAGTGCTCTGCCTAAACATTCCTTGTGACAGGGAAATTGCTACCTCGTGAAGACACTTACGACAAATCAAATATGATCCCTTCCATAAAACCTGCCTTGTTGTACCTTCTACTAAAGTGTCTCAGTTCTGTCCCCAGGAGCCACACAGCCTCTGGCTTAGAGCAGCAGCATTCTTTGCAGTTGGAGGAAGCACATGTCTCTTCCTCTCTGATCTGTGTTCCTGTGGCATTTTATCTAGTGAACTTCTCAAGGGCAGAGCTGGTGCCCTCATGCCTTGCAAAGTGCTCAGTAAACATTGGTTAGAATGAATAAACAAATGAATAGCAGTTTATATCTCCTCTTAGGTGCTGTAGCAACTGTTGTATGATTGAGCTTGTGATCTATCATTCTTTATAAAACTCCAGCTTACAGTCACGGAAGTACCGGTACCCAGCCCTGCATCCCATGGCAGGAGGAAGGGAGAGGCTCCCAGCACCCTTGCAGGAAGCATGACCTGGGGATGGCATTAGAGGAGATTAATGATAAGTGCTGAGAGGGCAATATTGTGGCACAGGCTACAAGGTATTTTGAGACTTAGGAATGAAGTGGGAGCTGTTATATACAGCTCACACTATACAATGAGCTGACTGAAGGGGAGGGGACCCAACCAGGGGCTGTATCACCAGATTGGCGGCAGGGAGCTTCCATCACCAAGATCTTCTGGGAACAAGTCACCACTAGAATGCCAGAGGTGAGGTCAGTCTGGCCTGAATCAGAATGAAATGTACAGCAACCAGTCCAAAACCTGAAATTTATTTAATATTGCAAAGGGTTTATTCACTCATTCAACAAATATTTACTGATCACCTAAAGTGACAGGCAGTTGCAAGGCACCCACAAAGATGTGTACCTTCTAATCCCTGGATCCTACACATATGGTGAAGGGACTTACAAAGCAAAAGGGACTTGCAGATGTAAGGATCTTGAGATAAAGAGATTATCTAGGGTTATCCGCATGCTATGAACAGAACTGTGTCCCCAAAATTCATATGTTGAAGCTGTAACCCCTAATGTGATAGTATTTGGAGATGGGGACTTTGGGAGGTAAAGAGGTTTAGATGAGATCTTGAGGGTGGGGCCTTCATGATGGGATTAGTACACTTATAAAAGACACATTTCTGTTGTTTAAGCCACCCAGTCTAGGTATTTGGTTATCAGGCAGCCCAAGCTGATGCACCAGGTGGGCCCAATGTAATCACAAGTGTCCTTATAAGGGAAACAGGGAGGAAGAGAGTCAGAATCAGAGAGGATGTGATGATGGAAGCAAGGGTCAAGGAATGTCAACCGCCTTTAGAAGTGGAAAAAGCAAGGAAACGTATTTTTCCCTAGAACCTCCAGAGGAAACACAACTCTGCCAGCAGTGTATATTAGAGCCGTAAGATAATTAGTTTCTGTTGTTTTAAGCCACTAAATTTGGGGTACTTTGTTACAACAGTGATAGGAAACAAAACACCTACTATGTGCCAGGCATTGTACTATGCGTTTCACATAGAGAACAAATGAACAAAATCCTTTCTCGTGTCACGTACATTCTAGCGAAAGGAGACAGAAAATAAACAAAAAGCATATTAGGTAAATTGTTTAGTATATACTTTGTTAGGAGGAGATACACGCTATCGGGAAATAAATAGTCAGGAAAGAGAAGGGGACTGCCAAGCTGATGGGACTGGTTGCAGTTTTAAACAGGGTGGTTAGGGTGAGCTTCCTTGAGGAGGTGGCATTTCCGCAGAGATCTGGAGGAGGTGAAAGTGAGCCATGGATATATCTGGACAAAGGATAAATGACACAGAGGAAACAGCCAATGTAAAGGGCCTCAGTTCAGGGTGTGCCTGACCCACTCAGGGTCAGCAAGGAGGCCACCGGGGCCACAGCAGAGAACGCCAGCTCTTTCTCTGGGTGCGATAGGAAGTCACTAGAGGGTTTGAGCAGAGGAGCGACATCAACTCATGCCACTTCTAAAGGTCACTTTGCCTGCTCTTTCTGGAAAAGATGGGAGATAAGGAGGCTGGGAATAGGGGAGCTGGCAGCAGTGGAAGGAGGAGGAATCAAATTCTGGATCTATTTGGAAAGCAGAGGTAAAACATTTCCTCACAGGTTAGATGTGGGTTTGAGAAAGAGGAGTAAAGGGTGACTCCAAAGTTAAATTAGGTTAAATTGGGTTAAGTCAGAAGCAAAAGGTCAAACTGCTTGTTGAAATTCCAATTAAGGAGTTCAAAGTAATTCCATAACCATTAAACATGTGAAAAAAAGAAGATAGAATTTGGAGGCCATTAAAGAAACATAAATTAAAAGAGAGAACAGTTTTGGCCTTAAATTGCCAAGTGTCAGTGAGGGTTTAGGGAAAGAGATTCTCTCCGATGCTGCTTATATGACCTGAGTGCAGGTAAGCTGCGGTAAGAACAGCAATAACAAAAATACAAGGGTCAAAACAATATAGACGTTTATTTCTCACTCCCATGGCAGTCTAGGAGAAGACAGCCCAGCTTTTGTGCTGGTCCTGCCATCCCAAGCATGTGTTTCCCAGGCTGCTCCTGTTATCACGACTTCTCAGTCCTCAACAAGGGAATCAACCGGAGGTCGTCCAGAGTACATGTCTATAAGGGAAGGACTCAGAGCTGCAAACACATCATTTCCTGCACATCCCACTTGCCAGAACAAGTCGCATGGCCATGTCTAGCAGCAAGGGAAGCTAGGAAATTAATCTGCAGCTGGAAAGCTGGGTGCCCAGCTACCACTTGGGGATATCTATCATCCTGAGAGAAAGGGAAGAACAGGCATCAGAGGAGAGTGGGCGGCATCTGCTGCCCCATCACCAGGAGTACAACTGGTGCAGCCTTTCTCAAGAGCAACTGGGCAATAGGGATTGAAAAACTTTAAAATGTGGAATCACAACTTCACTTCTAAAACTTAACCTAAAGAAATCATCATGGTATTTTACCAAGGGTTGAGGATATACACTTTAAATTAAAATCTAAACAATACAATATTCTAGGGAATCAGAGAGTTAGCGTCTACCACTCGTCTTGTAAGTGTAGGCTTATTTACTTGTCTGTTCCCTGCCCTAAACTGTGTGAACCTTGAGGATCAGGATGGTTTCTTATTCATTTTAGATTCCATAGACTCAGTGCTCAATATGTATTTGGAAAATAAATGAATAAAAGAAAGAAAGAATCATGCGTATGAACAAATATTTAGCTACAAGAATAGCTTTTGCAAAAGAATTGAATGTAACAAAAGAACTGAAATAACCTTAATATCCTACAAGAGAGGGTTGGTACCTTAAATTATACATATGGTAGACTACTACATGGTTTTTCAAAATGGTACTGTAGTAGAGTATGCAATGGCCTATAAGGTTTACAACATGTTGTTAAGTGTTAAGAGAGTAGGTTATGCAATTTTAGGTAAATTATGGTCCAATTTATACTTTAAAATACAAACACGTATATCCAGACATAGTTGGGAAAATATATACCAAAATTTTACCTCTAATTATTTTTTCTTTTCATTTCCTTATATTTTATAACACAAGGACACAATGACTGTGTTGCTTTTGTAAATAAAAATATATTTTCAAAAATGAAAAAATTATCTTGCTTCCAAATTGAACCCTCCTGCTCATCTCACTGTTTCTTTCAATGGTGATGATATTCGATACTCTCTTATTTCCAGGCTTAAAACCCTGCAGTCATCTTTCATTCCTCTTCTCCTTTGCCTCCTATATGCAGCGATCAGATACACTGAGTTGGTTCTTCTTTAGCATATCTCTTGCTTTTGTCCCTTCCATCCTTCCTTCCACACCTCCGTTCTCCCAGTTCAGGCATTTAGTCACTTCTCCAATGGGCAAAAGCTGAGTTCCAAAAAATGAGCATATCTCAAATCATAATTGCAATATGTGAAAGCAGGTACTCAAGAAGTGAAAAGGAAAACAGACAAGGAACACGATGGAAAAGCAGAGGTCAGGACGGAGCCTCCCTGACCCTCACTGTTTCCTCTGGACAATGGTTTCTCCATCCTCCCTGCAGAGCCCAGGACTTTAAAAGGTGTGCCATAAGACTACAGTTTCTCCATCACAACCATGTAAATTCCTTTCACTCGCTGAAGACTTCAGCACCTGGCTCATGATCCTTCTCTCTGCTACTACTTTTATCACCCTTATGATGATTTCAGTATTCCTGTAGACTTCCTCGCCAACTCTCTGGCCTCAAAGTCTATTGATCTCCTCAGCTCCAAGGATCCTGGTCTCCAACCTATGTTCACCACAGACTCCCAGGTCATACCCTAGACTTTGTCATAACCAATAATTGCATCACCTCTGAAATCTCAGTTTCAATCATCCTACTCTCTGCCACCTGCCACCTTGCATCTTATTCCCACGAGCACTTTGCTGGCAACAATTCTCTGACTCCACTAAGACTGATAACCCTTTGACTGACCCCGCCCATCACCTCACTTCCCTCTGTACAAAGCTTGGATTCCTTTGTCTTCCATTATAATCACTCCCTTGCACTCTTGCTCAGTGTCCTACCCATCTCCATTCTGATTAAATCCAATTCTCTGCCTACTTCTTTTCTACCTCTTGTGTTCTTTACCACAAGCCACAAGTGAGCCTGGAGCCCAGCCCAGTCATCCTGTACATTTCCAGGGTCCTTTCTCTCTCACTCTCTAACCCATACCTTCTCCTCTTTCTTCAAACTCCAACACCGCCTCCCCCATTCCCGCTCTCAGTGCAGACTTTGCTTCTTATTTCATTGAGAAGATAAAAGCAATTGCAAAATAAATTCCACAATCTCTCGCAACAAATCTACTAACCTACAACTTATGTGTATCTGTGCTTGTATATTCTGCCTTCCATCTTATAACAATGAAGAAATGCCTGCCGCTATAAAGCGTCAACCCTCTTCTTGTTGCTGGATTCTCCACCCCATCCCCTCTTATAATGAAGAACTCCATTTTTGAGTTCCCTCTCTCCCTCCATCATCATTTCCCCCCTCTTTACTGGAAGATCATTTCCTTCAGCCTATGAACATATAAAGTTGAGGGTGCTCAATGGGAGGGACATTACATCCCCCTAACACGCTCTCCCATAACACTGTCTTTGCAGCAATTCTTGAAAGTATGACCTACATTAACTATCTCCAATTCTTTTCTTTCCATTCTCTTTCTATATTAAATTTAACCCCCCCTCAGAAAACTCGGCCAATGGACCACAGTAGGCTTCTCCTTCCTCTCCATCTACTGCTGGGAGGGCCGGGCTGGGGGCACCTTTCCATGTTCATCCAATGAGGGGGCCCCCTCACTGTGCTCCACGTGTCCTCTGAGGACTGGAGAAGGAGTTCAAAAATGAGGGAAAGCACAGGTAGCTTATCATCTGATTGAGGAAGCACAATATGCCCTTAACAGGACACTTAGAAAACACAAAACGTGCACTTTGAGAGAGGAGAGAGGAAGGAAAAGTAAGGGGGCCATGAACGACCAGGATGGGTTTGTGTAGGACACGTTGCTTGTTAGAAGCCAGTTCTTTGCTACCACAGCCCTAATACAGGTGCAAGTCATGAGCTTCCTCCAAAACTAGTTTATCCTCTGGCATCCATTATTATGACCTCTATTCTCATGGTCACCCAAGCTCAAAACATCTTCAAAGTCACAAATTGAATTGATAAACAATGACATAAACCAAGCAATAAAAGAAAATGTAGTGTTTTTAAATGGGTCTAGGAGTAAAGCTAGAAATATATACCAGCTAGATGTATACAGTGACTAGAAAGACCCAGAAGCATTCACTAATTTTCCTAAGAAAATGCAATTGATACGTGATGGATGTTGATTTGAACACGACAGCTTGCGCTCTTCCCTCTTTCCCACGGCACCCATCATCGTTTGTTTGGTCTTCATTCACCGATCACACATTATTGGAAAGCAGTGTGGGGTACAAAGATGTACATGACATGTTCAATTCATTTTATTGCCACAAACTTTACTAAGTGCTTTAAAAAATGAGTTTTTCCCTCTGTGAGGAAGCACTGACCTGTGGCAATGGCCCAGGCCAAGCCCTTATCCCCAAGGGCCTGGGAGGGTGAGTGGGTCATAGATAAGGGAGGAGACAGACAGACAAATAACTACCAAACATCTTGTGTGTGCCTGCTTAGAAGCACAAGGAGAAGTTTGGGTGACATGATGGCAAAGGTTCTTTCCAGAAACGATTATAGCATGACTTGCTATTGTCTGCACCAAGTATTAGCACGTGAGTTCCTGTGAAATATTTCATGCTACTATTAAATATTAGTTAACTCCTGTATTACTTAATTTTTCTTAAGTTTGAATGTTATATCCCGAAGTAGATTTGAAGTTTCTTAAGACAAAGTTCGTTCTTACCTTTTTTTCACTTCCTTTACACCAGTGCCTATGTGTTCATTGATATTGAATGTCAATTACTTTCAGATAAACAGATATCCATGCTCTATCCTTTTCCTATTTTACCTTCCCTATATACTAAATATTGGAGATGCAGCATATTTATATCTGGAGAGGTTGCTGACAGGGATGGTTTCCCTTTTTCTGATACCTACTTTATAAGCTTAAGCCTTTCTTTAACAAGGATTTAATGGCATGAGAAATTATACTATTAAGGGGAAAAGAGCAGGATACAAAATAGTATACACAGAATACATCCCAATTTTAATAGAGAACATGAGAGGCAAACATGTAATTGGAAGTCCCAGCCGACAAATGCAAATGCTGTCACACTACTATTTAGATGCCAAAGTTTCTGTTCTTACTCCCACCTACATAGGCAGAACCTGGGACCCCCCCCTTTAAAAGTCTCTCCAGATCTAAAAAAAAAAATGGTACTGATGAACCCAGTGACAGGACAAGAACAAGGATGCAGATGCAGAGAATGGACTGGAGGACACGGGGTTGCGGGGGCGGGGGGGCGATGGGGAAGCTGGGACGAAGTGAGAGAGTAGCATAGACATATATAGACTACCAACTGTAAAATAGATAGCTAGTGGGAAGTTGCTGTATAACAAAGTGAGATCAACTCGAGGATGGGTGATGCCTTAGAGGGCCGGGATGGGGAGGGTGGGGGGGGAGTCCCGGGAGGGAGGGGATATAGAGATATGTGTATAAATACAGCTGATTCACTTTGGTGTACCTCACAAGCTGGTACAAGAGTGTAAAGCAATTATATTCCAATAAAGAGCTTAAAAAAAAAAAGTCTCTCCAGAAGGGATCTTCACATGTGCTCATATCTCAGATACAGTTACTACCTGACATCAGCATGTTCCCCAGACATTGTCCACAGCTGGTGGAGCCACATGAAGGGCTAATAACGCCCAGCAGGAAATGCCAGTGTCTGCCCAAGGTGGGCTCCATCCCTGGAACCATCACATTGTGGTGCCAGGAAATACAGCAATGGCCTTTTCTCCAGCTCCAGCATGCTGTTGCCCAGGCCCCAAAGCCACACTCTTTGTGTAACTCAGAAGTCCATAAAAGCAAACCATTTTCTTGCTGTTCTAATTCCTCTCTCCCTAAAGGCTGCAACTTCATCTGGAGGCCCAAGTGGGAAAGAGGTATCACCCCTTTGTCCCTGCTGCCTTTGTCCTCATCTCTATCTTCACTTGGGCCCTCAGAGACACAACAAAAATCCAGCACACCCCTCTCCCAAAACACACCCTCCAGAGAACTGTGCCCCCAAGCACATCAAACACGTATTCATGCCTGGAGGGGTCAGTAGCCCAATCAATTTCCAAATAGTCAGGGTCATGAGGACTCAATATGGGTTCAACTAGGACACGCTGTTACATACAGGGATATGTGTGTGTGTGTGTGTGTGTGTGTGCGTGCGCACGCGCGTGTGTGTGTTTCAACAAAAAGGGTGGAAGGAAATGCCCCAGAATGTTAACACTTGTTCCCTCTATGGAGTGAGATTCAAGTAATTTTAATTCTTGCGTGTGTTCTTTTCATAATTTCCAAATTTTCTAGATTATTAGTTTATAATCAGGAAAAATTGTTGATTAAAAACATCAACATCAAGCCTGCAAGATAGTCAGAGAGCTGCTCTTGTGCACAGCCCCTGCAGAAGTCAGCAAGCTGAATAAGGAAACCATGGAGTGAATGCAGAGGTGTTAGCACGGCAGGGTTGATCCGCATAAAATCCAGCTGGATAGCTCATGTTCTGGGAAGCCAGAATCTGCTGGGGTCCCTCCATTATCTTAGTTCATTAAGAGTAAAGAGCACACAGCAAAACTGATTCCTGGTTGGCATGTTGCCTGATGAGTCTCAAGATTCACAAAGGCAAGGAAGTTCATTTTAGGGGAAAAAAATTGTAAGCCATTCATGTGTACCAATAGCTTTGGAATGAACAGAAACCACACAGGGAAAGCTATAGGAGTTGTCAGAGGCAGCCTAATGAAGACATCTGCCGAACAGAGAAAGTTGGCCAGAAGCTTAACGACATTCAGACCATGTTACAAAGAGAATACAGAGTATTGCTATGAAAAACTTAATAGTGTTGTGTGCACTAATGAGCAGGAACTGACTGAAGCATCAGAGGCATAGGAGGCAAATTGGCTTTTAGAATTATAATTGTGTTCATGCAAAACACTGGCAAAACAAACTTTACAGTTACTTTTAAATTAAAGATGGTCCATATGCACTCAAATAAAGAGAATAGAGGTCGTATATTTTTTTGTCCCCCTAGAAAATAAGCACTGAGAAATCAAGGTTGCGATGTACATATTAAATAAAAATTCAGCAAGGACATGATGAGTTTGCTTAAAAAGGTATAGAATGACAGTCTGTAAAGAGGCATGCACATAACATTATGTGCATTAGAGAAAAAATTTTCCCCTAGTACAAGAACACAATAGCATCTAATGAGACAATAGGAATATTTCTTTATGTCTGATAAGGAATGAATTTTTTACAGTCTACAATTTGTTAAATTCACTGTTTGGGCTATTGTTATGGAAAGCCAAGCCACTTGCAGAAATAAAAATATAAAGAAATTTAAAATTCATTATAGTAAGAATAGAGTTCTGTGAGTACAGAAGGAAGAATAAAAATCATGACTACTACAATTCAATATACACAAAATTGTCAGCAACTTAGATCTCAAGTAAATTTCCTTAAATTTGTGTTATACTGCAAACCAAAAAGGGATTAGAGTAAGGCAGAACATTTCCAAAAGAGAGAATAACCTGCAGAAATTGGTACAGTTTATTGACCTGTGTTTTAAACAGCCATCTAAAGTAAACAGATAATCTCATCCTTTAATTTTCTTTTTTGCTCATCAGACCCAAGATAAATACCATCTCTGTATGCAGTAGTCTCATGTCTGTAGAATATGCCTCTAGCAACATTGAAGGGGAGTCAAGAATTAAATGTGAGTGAGAATCTAGCTTGGAACTTTCATTCTGTTCTCGAGTATCTAACAGCTGATGATAAAAACAGTATTTTCAGAAACACTTAAAATCTAACCTGCTTTCCCAAGGCAGAAACACGTGAGTTAGCTGACTAATGCAAAGTATATTCCGAATCAGGGCCATCCTGCCCCAGGAGAAGGGACACGTTGCTGTCCTCAGCTCAACTGTGCAGCCACCTCCAGCCTCAGGCCTCCTGCAAGCCTATCCCGTAAGCCTCTTCAATTTTCACTTACAGGACTTAGGGCAACGGCTTTCAAACTTGATTTTACCTGCAGATTCCCATCCCTTGAAAGGAGACTTACAGGTTCAAAATTCCTGAACCACTCGGAACACACCTGAGAGGTGGGAGGGGCATAGACCCATCCCCAGCTCCTTCTCACACGTGAGGTACCTGGAGGATTTGGGAGCCAGGCTGGGGGCGCTCGGCCCAGGGCAATGAGCCAGGCTCAGAGTTGGTTATTATTGGTTCCTGGTGGACTTGAAGCTTAGAGGATGGTTTGTAGCATAAGAAAAATACTTTTTTCCTCTGCCTTTATCCTGTAACTGTTGTCAAGTTCTGTAAATTCAGCCAGAACCCTCAGCTTTCTGTCTACCTTGTTTGCAGCCCTTTTGTGTGTATCTGGCTATTCACAGGCACTAGAGGGGCCTTGGAAAGTTTCAAGGAAGGTGCTCTATGACGCTTTTCTGATGCTTTCTCTTAATAGATGATCTAGGGATTTCCCTGGTGGTCCAGTGGCTAAGACTCCGCGCTCCCAATGCAGGGGGCCCGGCCATCCCGGGTCAGGCAACTAGCTCCCACATGCCACAACTAAGACCCAGTGCAGCCAAATAAATAAATAATTTTTTTTTAAAAAGGTGATCTAGCCCAGTGCTGTCCAGTAGAAATGTAATGTGAGCTGCATATGTAACTTCAAGTTTCCTAGCAGCCATATTAAAAAAGTAAAAAGAAACAGATGAAATTAATTTTAATAATATTTTTTATTTAATCCAATATACCCAAGATAACTTGGACCCTCGTTATCCACTGATTCTTTTTTAAAAATATTTTCATTGAGCTATAATTGACATACAACATTATGTTTGTTTCAGGTATACAACGTAATGATTCAACACTTGTATATATTGCAAAATGATTATTACACTAAGTCTAGTTAACATCTGTCACCACACTTAAACAGAATTTTTTTTCTTGTGATGAGAACTTTTAAGATTTACTTCCTTAGCAGCTTTCAAAAATGCAGTGTAGTATTATTAACTGTAGTCCCCATGCTGTACATTACATTCCAGGACTTATTTTATACCTGGAAGTTTTTACCTTTTGACTCCCTTTACCATTTCACCCACTACCCAATCCTGCCTCTGGCAACTACCAATCTGTTTTCTGTATCTATGAGCTTGTTTGGGGGTGATCCGTTTGTTTTCAGAGTCCACATATAAGTGACATCATATGTTATTTGTCTTTTTCTCTGACATTTCACTTAGTATAATGCCCTCAGGGTCCATCCATGTTGTTGTGAACGACTTTATTCATTTCTATGGCTGAATAATATTCCATATATATGTACTTGTATATATTTATATACATATCACATTTTCCTTGTCCATTCACTCCTAGACACTTAGGTTCTTTGCATATTTTGGCTATTGTAAATAATGTTGCAATGAACATGGGGATGCATATATCTTTTCAAATTAGTGTTTTCACTTTTTTAAGATAAATACCCAGGAATGAATTTGCTGGATCACATGGTAGTTCTGTTTTTAATTTTTTAAGGCATCTTCATACTGTTTTCCATGGTAGCTGCACCAATTTACATTCCCACCAACAGTGTGCCAAGGTTCCCTTTTCTTCACATCCTTACCATCACTTGTTATTTCTTGTCTTTTTGATGAAGCCATTCTGACAGAAGTGAAGCAATATCTCATTGTGGTTTTGATTTGAATTTCTCTGATGATTAGTGGTGTTGAGCATCTTTTCATGAATATGTTGGACATCTGTCTTCTTCGGAAAAATGTCTATTCAAAGACTGCCCATTTTTTAATTGGATTATTTTTCTGCTATTGATTTGTATGAATTCTTTATGAATTTAGATGTTAACCCCTTATCAAATATATGATTCACAAGTATTTAACCCATTCAATAGGTTGCTTTTTTATTTTGTTGATGATTTCCTTTGCTGTGCAGAAGCTTTTAAGTTTGATGTGATCCCACTTGTTTATTTTCCTTTTTTGTCTTTGCTTTTGGTGTCAAATTCAAAAAGCCATTACCAGGACTGATGTCAAGGAGCTTACCACGTATGGTTTCTTCTAGGATTTTTATGGTTTCAGGTTTTACATTCAAGTCTTTAATGTATTTTGAGTTGGCTTTTGTCTATGGTGTTACACAGTGGTCCAATTTCATTCTTTTGCATATGACTGTTCAGTTTTCCCAACACAATTTCTTGGAGACTGTTCTTTCCCAACTGTACATTCTTGGCTCCTTTGTTGCAAATTAATTGACTACATATGTGTGGGTTTGTTTCTGGGCTTTCTATTCTGTTCCATTGATCTATGTGTCTGTTTTTATGCCAATACCATACTGTTTTGATTTCTATAGTTTTGTAATATCATTTGAAATTAGGAAGTGTGATGACTTCAGCTTTATCCATCTTTCTCAAGATTGCATTGGTATTTGGGGTTTTTTGAGGTTTCACACAAATTTTAGGATTGTTTGTTGTATTTCTGTGAAAATACCATTGGAATTTTGATAGAGATTGCATTGAATCTATAGATTGCTTTGGGTAGCATGAATATTTAACAATATTAATTCTTCCAACCCATGAGCATGGGATACCTTCCATTTATTTGTGTCTTCTTCAATTTCTTTTATCAATGTTTTATAGTTTTCAATGTAGGGGGTCTTTCATTTCCTTGGTTAGATTTATTCCTAGGTATTTTATTCTATTGATACAATTATAAATGGATAGTTTTCTTAATTTCTCTTTCTGATAGCTTGTTATTAGTGTATAGAAATGCAACAGATTCTGTATATTGATATCCTACTACTTCATGTATTAGTTCTAATGGTCTTTTGGTGGAACACTGATTCTATATTTGCAAATTTGCCTACTCATTAAAATTTATTTGTAACTCAAACTCACTACTGGAGCACTTTTGTGGTCATTTGTGGACATGTGAAGAGTGGCGAAAAGTTTGAGTTGCCTGGCCCACATGCCAGCTGAGGTCAAACAAGGCAATGCTCTGCCTTCTGTTTCAGCTCTCATCCTATATAAACAGTGTCCTTTTTGCAGTCTACTTATTGCCACATTTTTTATATTTTTGTGGGGTTTTTTTACCGGTGATTTTATTGTCTAAACTGGCTCCCAAGTATAGTACTGAAGTATTGTCTACTGTTGCTGAGCACAAGAAGGCTGTGATGTGCCTTATGGAGAAAATATGTGTTAGATAAGCTTCATTCAGTTGTTATAGTGCTATTGGCCATGAGTTCTACGTTAATGAGATAGGAGATATTAAATGTCTTTATTTTTTAAGCTTTTTATTGGAATATAATTGCTTTACACTGTTGTTCCAGTTTTTGCTGTACAAAAAAGTGAATCAGCTATATTTATACATATATCCCCATATCCCCTCCCTCCCACGACTCTCTCCCACCCTCCCTATCCCATCCCTCTAAGTCATTGCCCATCATCTAGTTGATCTCCCTGTTTTATGCAGCAGTTTCCTACTAGCTATCTGTTTTACATTTGGTAGTGTATATATGTCAATACTATTATCTTGCTTCTTCCCAGCTTCCCCTTCACCCCCCCACCCCGTGTCCTCAAGTCTGTTCTCTACAACTGCATCTTTACTCTTGCCCTGTTACTGGGTTCATCGGTACCATTTTTTGAGATTCCATATATATGAGTTAGCAAACGGTATTTGTTTTTCTCTTTCTGGCTTACTTCACTATGTATCTGTTGATGGGCATTCAGGTTGCTTTCATGTCCTGACTATTGTAAATAGTGCTGCAATGAACATTGTGGGACATGTTTCTAATAAGGGGTCTTTAAATAGAAACATATATAAATCAATATTCTGTATTTATCAGTTGGTGAAAATGTTGTAACCAGAGGTTCTCAGGAACCCAACCCTGTATCTCCCCTAGGAGCAATGGTTCAGTATTCACTAATTCAGCATTCACAGCAACTTTATAGAACAGAACAGCTGTGAATAATGAGATTTGAATATATATTATCATTTCAATAGGTAATTAATGCAAAAATTATTAATGAGATATATTACATTACTTTCTGTTCTGTCTTCACAATCTGATGTGTATTTTGCATTTATAACACATCTCCTTCATTCTGGCTACATTCAAAGGGCTCAGTAGTCACATGTGGTGGGAGGCTACCGTTCTGGACAGAGCAGGTCCAGCCTTGACTCACAAAGAAGTTGAAACCATCAGGGAGAGCTCCCCAGCCATTACCACCACACACCTCTGCCCCTCCACGGAACTCTGGACCCCGTCCTCTCCTCTGTCCAGGGAAGTTGCCCCTCCGTCAGTGCCTCTCTTTCTTGTATCTTTTTTCTCTCTCCACTGACTGTTAACTTTCAGCATATAAATGAG
Organism: Hippopotamus amphibius kiboko; assembly: GCF_030028045.1. Classification (NCBI taxonomy): domain Eukaryota; kingdom Metazoa; phylum Chordata; class Mammalia; order Artiodactyla; family Hippopotamidae; genus Hippopotamus; species Hippopotamus amphibius. The sequence continues at coordinate 71,176,801 of NC_080199.1, forward strand.
CTTATCTTCCTATTTTAAAAAACAAAAAATGAAACGAGAGACTCATGTGTCCCTCCAGCTTTTGTATATACTTCTGCATATTATCCCTCTGATGCACCATTTGTTCAGTCTTCTGCCTTCTCTGGACTATCTTTAGGGTAGTGGCCATTTTTCATTTGCATTTTATTCCATCAGTAAATATTTCCTAGATCAAGGACCCTCTGTGCACCTGGCACTGTGACAAGCTCCAAGGATACTGAAATGAGTGAAAATGACATGTCCCTGCCCTAAAGAATCTTTACAGACTAACAGTGAGTCAGATGCTATTCAAAAAACCCTCAAATAAATGCATAATTACAAGCTTTGATAAGTACCAGCAAAGAGTACGCGGGGTTTTGAGAACTTGTGACAAAGAGACCTGATCAACTTTGATCAGACTTCTTTGAAGAAGGAATGCTGAGCCAAGTCAGAGTTAATCCACCAGAGTCTAAATTCAACTCACTAAAATGAAACCTTCTAGAGGGCAGCGAGTTTATCACTGAACCCAGAGCACCTGTATTAGTACCTGCAAGTAGTAAGTCTTCAATAAGCATTTGTGAGTGAATGGATGAACTATGCAAGAAAAAGGAAAAGGGGAGAAAGAGGGAGTGGGGGAATATTCTAATTCTATGAGAATAGTATGTGCAAAGATACCATGGCAGGAGGGAGCAAGGTGCACAGGAGGGACTTGAAGGCCAATGTGGAAGGGCAAAAAAATGAAAGAGAGGGTGGGATGAGAGGACAGAGAGAGGGTAGGAGCACACCATGAATGTATCTCTGGCCTCCTTAAAGGTTTTTTTCTCCTACTTAAGAGACATAGATTTTTAAGAGGTGAGGAGGGACAGGAAATGACGTGACCAGGTTTGGCTTCAGTGTGGAGAGTGAATTGGAAGGCTGGGCATATTTTAGGCAGAGAGCCCCATCAAGAAATAAGAGATAATAAAGTAACTTGGACTGTGATGGCAGCTGAAGATGGAGGGAAGTGAATGGATTTGGGAAATATTTAAAGGATAAAATCAACTGGACTTGATAATTAACTGGATAAGATGAGGCAGAGAGTGTGATCAAGGATTATCACTTAGAGTCTGGCCTGTGACAATGAGATGGATAGTGGAGCCATTCTCTTAAAGAAAAATAACTGAAAGAACATTTCTTAGGGATGAATCACAAGGGTTTTTTGGACACATTGGGTTTAAAGTAATTTTGATACAGGCAAGCAGTCATGTAAAGAAGGCTGTGCTGTGGATTTGAAATTCATAGAAGCCTGGGGTAGAGGTATAAATTTGAGAGTTATGATGTAGAATGATAATTGAGCCCCAGTGTCTGGCACATGGTAGGAATTTAATAAATATTTTTTGATTTAATGAATTATTGGGAGTTATTAAGGATTAGTTTTATTAGGACATGTTGAATTTGTAGTAACTTGGGACTTAAAAATATATAAACATACTTCTAAGGCTTTATTTTTCATAAAAGGCTAATATACAAAGAATCCAAATAACATTTCATCTTCTCCAAATCTATCATATTTTTTATGCTATAGCTTATTTTTAATTATATTTCTTGGCTTTTTATGGTTTAATATCATGGCTTGAGATAAAAGCTACAATGAAGATAGAATCTCATTTATTATATGTCAGTTTATCTTTCCATATAAGCAAGATAGAGGATCTTAGAAGATACTTTTCTCCAGTAATAAATTTTAATTTTTCTTTCTGTTCTTGTGGCACATGAAATTCCCTAACTAAAATTAATAAACAGTCTCATTATCCCTTGTTCATAAATCATATTTAGGCTTAGATACCATCAGAAAGAGCAAATAAAGTGTCTGGAAAAAGTAGAGGCTTAATAAGTATTTATTAAACTGAATTGAGTTGAGAGATTACAGTATTTTTCCCTTCTCCTTTTTCATTTACTTGTTTATTCCCTTTTATCTTTGTAGCCAACCCAGCTCCCCTCCCCACATCAAACATTCTAATGTGTTTTACAAATACCTTGAAATGTCTATTTGCTGTTTGTGTAAATATATTTTTTCTCTCAAAAATATTCTTGAACTAAAGAATTAATTTTAAAATTTGCATAACATAAACCATTTAATTATTACATGTTGTTTTGACTGCTCCACATCAGTAAAGACATAAGCATCATCTCCCATCTCCTTTAAAAAAAAAGTATTGCATTCCTACTCTGAAACTATCAAAACTACATATTTTTTCCTTTTGTCTTTTTAAATTTATTTTTCATTTTTTAAACTGTGGTAAAATATACATAACATAAAATTTATCATTTTAACCACTTTTAAGTGTACAGTTTAGTTGCATTAAGTGCATTTACAATATTGTTCAAGTATCACAACCATCCAGCTCCAGAATCTTTTCATCTTCCCAAACTGAAACTCTGTCCCCATTAAACAATAACTCCCCATTCCCCCTCCTCCAAACCCTGGCGACCATCATTCTACTTTCTCTCTTTATGAATTTGACTACTCTAGGTACTGCATATAAGTGGATTCAGACAACATTTGTTCTTTTGAGGCTGACATTTCACTTAACATAACATCTTCAAGGTTCATCCATGTTGTCGCATGTGTCAGAATTTCCTTCCCTTTGAAGGCTGAATAACATTCCGTTGCATGAATGTACCACACTTTGTTTATCCATTCATCTGCTGATGGACACTTGGGTTGTTCCCACTGTTTGGCTATTGTGAACAATGCTGCTATGAATATGGGTTTACAAATATTCATTCAGGTCCCTGCTTTCACTTCTTTGTGGTATATACCCAGAAGTGGAATTGCTGGATCAAATGATAATTCTATGTTTAATTTTTTGAAGGACCACCATACTTTTTTCCCACAGTGGATCCACCACTTTACATCCCCACCAGTGATACACAGTTTCCAATTTCTCCACATCTTCACTAATGACTGTTATTTCCTGGTTTGTTTTTCTTTTTCTTTCAATAATAGCCATCCTAATGGGTATGAAGTGGTATATTATTGTGGTTTAGATATGCATTTCCCTATTGATTAGTGATGTTAAGCATTTTTTAATATGATTATTGGCTAGTTGCATATTTTCTTTGGCGTGATGTCTATTCAATTCCTGTGCCCTTTTTTATTTTATTTTTTTCACCTTTATTAGAGTATAATTGCTTTACAATGTTGTGTTAGTTTCTGCTGTACAACACAGTAAATCAGCTATATGTATACATATATCCCCATCTCCTCCCTCTTGAGCCTCCCCCTCCCCCATCCTACCCCTCTAGGTGGTCACAAAGTATCGAGCTGATCTCCCTGTGCTAAGCAGCAGCTTCCCACTAACCATCCATTTTACATTTGGTAGCGTATATATGCCAAAGCTACTCTCTCGCTTTGTCCCAGCTTCCCTTCCTCCTCCCTCCCTGTCCTCAAGTCTATTCTTTACGTGTGCATCTCTATTCCTGTCCTGCTACTAGGTTCATCAGTACCATTTTTCTAGATTCCATATATATGTGTTAGCATACGGTATTTGTTTGTCTCTTTCTTCTTCTTAAATTGAGTTGTTTGCTTTTTGGTTGTTGAGTTGTGGGAATTCTTTATATATCCTGGGTATTAATCCCTTATTAGGTATATGATATACAACCTGCAAATATTTTCTCCCATTCCATGGGTTGCCTTTTCACTCTTTTGATAGTGTCCTTTGGTACACAAAAGTTTTTAATTTTGATGAAGTCCAAGTTATCTACTTTTTTCTTTCATGGCCTGTGCTTTTGATATCATAGCCAAACAATTATTGCCAAATTTAATGTCATGAAGTTTTTTTTATTATGTTTTCTTCTAAGTATTATACAGTTTAGGATATGTCTTTTATTTATAGAAATAGAATTTTGTTATATATCTCATCTGTTTCTTACTTTGCTCACTCAGTGCTATAGTTTTAAGATCTATTCATGCTCCTACATAAAAACTGAATCAGTTGCTCCTAGCTGCAATATGGTCCTCCAGGGGGGGTTCACCCTCACCTTTTACCCATTCACTCCTGATGAAGGACATTAGATTGCCTCCTGCAGTCAACACTCTTGGGTGTACACTCGAGCTGAATACTGTCACCGCCTCCCAGATGGCCGCCCAGTCTACTCTTCCACCAGCAGCCCAGGATGCTTCTAACTCACACCCTCAGCAATAGTGGGCAACATCCACCTCTCTGATTGTTGCCTAGTTAATGGGCACAAAGTGAAATCTCATTATTTTATTTGCATTTTTATTAATAATGTTAGAGTATCTCTCCATTTTTTACCTCAAAGAGTTTCCTCTTCTGTAAACTGCCTCTTCCATATTTTGCCCACTTTTCTATTGGATTATTTTGTTCTTCTTGATATGCAGAAGTTCCTTGTGTATTACAGATGTTACTCCCTTGTCCAACGTAAACATAAATATCTTACCTCTTTGTGTCACTCGTGATCCATGGGACCGCAAATGTTTTCTTTTCACCTTATTTTATTTAACAGATCCAGATGTTAAAAATGAATTACATCACCAAAAATAAAATTTATATTTTCTGTGATGCTTGTTTCCTCTCCTTAATGAAGTTAGTTAAGAGAAGTGACGCAGTTAGGACAGTCGGGTATATGTGAAGCATTCGATGCACGTCGCTGTTACCATCACTGTACCTAATTCAAATATGCGTTTCTCATATGAAATCATCTCATAGTTTTGGAAGTCCTGGCCACGTCTCATATGACCTAAATAGCATAATTGCCTTAAGGTACACTCAAATGATCGAAAATTAAGGTCACTGTGTTTTCTTTATCAGCAAAGATGATTCAGTTATTTAATGATATTGTTAGATGACAAGAAAAAATAAAAGACACAGTCCACTCTGTTGACTCATGCACAGTCTTTAGGGATTATTAGGAGGGTTACACATACCACAGAAATTACAGCATCTGTGAACAGCCTATCTGTTGCATTCGTTTTACTCTCCCTGATTTTCCACTCCTGTGTCACCACACGGGGATCCCTTATTTCCTTATCCTAGGTATTAAGAGTCATTATCATGTCATAAATAAAGGGATAGATAAATAAATAAATAAATAAATAAATAAATAAATGAATAAAAGCTCATGGGTGATATGATCCCTTCCTCCCTTTAAATTCCCCCAATAAATGTTGTTACAATTCAATTCCTGGAAACAAAGCGTTCCGTGAAGGACTGAAGTGTCTACAAGAAAGGTCGCCTCTTTCATCTCCTTCACGAGGACTGTCAGGGCTTTCTGTAGAGCTGCACCTTTGCCTCCCAATCATGACTCCTGACTTAACTTGGTGCCCTTGCCCTTCACCTTTACTGTCATGATCAAAACACCTGCAGTGGGTGAGATAGTGTACAAAGGGAATCACAGACACACACGTGCACTTCTGTGTAACAGCAGGACCGTCTCACCCAGAGCTTCTGATCATCCTATTGCAGATGCAGATGGGTGTGGACACCGGATGATTCTTTTAAATATCTCTCAAAAATTTACTTCAATTAAATATAAACAAATGAACTGACTGTGATGTCAAGAAGGTATTTTTCTACCCAGATTTCTAATTTCTACAACTCCTCAGACATTCTGATTAACCATGAGAGTAACATCTGTGAGAGAGAGATATACAGATATATAGATGTAGCTATAGATCGACAATAGACATTCAAATGTATGTTTTGCCTTTGGAGAATCAGATTGTATTGATGTTGAGAGATTTTCTTGCATAAGTAATTGAATAGCTTTAGTGTAAACAATAATTTTTTCCTAATTCTTTTCCAGATTTTTCATTAATGCCATATTGTCTAGTAAATTTTCAGCCACAAAATACTATAAGGAAGATAATTCAATTTTTGTCACAGCGAATACAGTGGAATGTCATTCACATCAGCAGTTTCCTCAAGGCTGCCACGTGTAACCATTCCCTTAGAAATATTTTACTTAGTGCCTTTTGATCCAAAAAAAGAAACTGCTCTGAACAGCTAAATGGGGTGTTGGTGCTTTTTAAATGATGTCCAGTGTTTCCTTTCTCCAGATTATAGAGCTGTTACCTTATGAACAAAAATATGAAAGAAATGGTTCAGCGTTAGCAGTGAACTTTGTTTTAGTACATTGAGTATGTTTTCTTAGCAGTTTTGTAAACTTTGGCCGTCTGTTGCTGAGCTAGGAGGACCACATCCTTCCTTTGCAAGCGAAGTAAGATGCAGTACATTTAACCTCCGTATGTGTAAAACCAACTATTTAAAACGTGAGAATAATGCATCAAAGTCAAGCTGAAGTCAAGAGGCTAACGTTTTAGCAACACTCCTAGCAGTGTTTTTACAAACATCTTCACAGTGTGTGACATGTACTATGTCATCATGGACTGAATGTCTGTATCTCCCCAAAATTCATATGTTGAAGTCCTAACCCCCAATGTGATAGTACTTGGAGAGGGAGTCTTTGGGAGGTAATTAGGGTTAGATGAGATCATGAAGTTGTGGCTTTCACGATGGGATTAGTGTACTTATGAAAAGAAAGCGAGACCAGAGCTCTTTCTCTCTGCCACATGAGGACACAGCAAGAAGGCAGCCATCTGCAAGCCAAGAAGTGGGTCCTCACCAGGAACCAGATTGGATCTTGGACTTTGCAGCCTCCAGAACAGTGAGAAATCAATGTCTGCTGTTTTAGCCACCTGATCTATGGTATTTTGTTATAACAGCCTAAACAGACTAAGACACTTGATGGGTGATAACCACGGGGACTGAACAGTTACATTAAGCAACTGTTTAATGTAAATTTTCAAATGGTACAGATGAACCTATTAGCAGGGCAGGAATAAAAAGGCAGACATAGAGAACAGACTTGTGGACATGTGGATGTGCGGATGGGAGGTGGGGAAGGGGAGAGTGGGATGAATTGGGAGATTAGGTTTAACATAAATACACTACCATGTGTAAAATAGCTAGCTAGTGGGAACCTGCTGTATAGCACAGGGAATTCAGCTCACTGTTCTGTGATGACCTAGATGGGTGGGATGGGGGGTAGGGAGGTCTAAGAGGGAGGGAATGTATATATACACATAGCTGCTTCACTTCACTGTTCATCAGAAACTAACACAACATTGTAAAGCAATTATACTTCAATAAAAAAATTAAAAGATTTCTTTGGCTACTTTCTTTCTGCTCTGCATATGAAGTCCTACACTGAGAAGCAAACAAGGTCAAAAGAGTCTCACCAGCTGATTGGAGGCTCTGGAATCTTGTGCTGACCTCAGGAGAAAATACTGTGAAGAATACTAAATGTATCTTCATTTCCAACCTCCTCTTTTATGGGAAATGATCTCAACAATTAACTCCTAAAACAGAGTTGTCCACCTAACAGTACCACCCACCCTCCTGCAACTTAAACAAGAGTGTCAGTGTTTTCAAATAAGATGCTTTTACCCAAAGGAATAGATGAAAGGTGGATTAGGACATCAGAACATCTTTGTAAGTAATCCGCATTTCCTTCCTTTGCACTCACGTGTGCTCACTGGCTGCCTGCCCTGCTTGCAGTTAAGTTCTACACACTTGAAGTCTCAGGGTCAGGCTCAACTTCTGAGCTCCTCTGGCTCTTCTCCCATGCTCTGCAAATAGGCCCCATGAGGATTCCATCCAGTCCTTCACCATGGCTGTTCCAGAAAGTTCTTTACATGGTTTGTACATTTTCCTCTTACAACCACTGAGTAGAATCACATTGATGCCTCTAGAAAAGGGCAACTTTCCAGAAAGAATAAGCTAGTGCACAGCGCTGGGTGGAGCTTTCTTCAGGAGAGAAAACAGACAACTCAGCAGGGCCAGACTCAAATGAGGCGGGGGAGGCACCTAGGGTGCAAATTTCAGGGAGGTGCTCATGTCAGTGCCAACTCTGCACTTGCAGGACCCCCAGAGTAAGCGCCTCCTCACACTTTGAACCCTGCACACCTCACTCGTCTCACCCTGGTGGCTCCAGCTCTCACAAGCCCGGGTTTTTTCCTCCATGCCCCTTTGATCTGCTCTGTTCTTTTTCTTCTTCTTTTTTTTTTTTTTTTTTAATTATTTATTTATTTATTTATTTATTTATATTTATTTATGGCTGTGTTGGGTCTTCATGGCTGCACGCAGGCTTTCTCTAGTTGTGGCGAGCAGGGGCTACTCTTCATTGTGGTGTGTTGGCTTGTCATTGCAGTGTCTTCTCTTGTTGTGGAGCACGGGCTCTAGGCACACAGGCTCCAGTAGTTGGGGCACACGGGCTTAGTTGCTCAGTGGCATATGGGATCCTCCTGGACCAGAGATCAAACCCATGTCCCCTGCATTGGTTGGCAGATTCTTAACCACTGTGCCACCAGGGACGTCCCTGCTCTGTCCTCTTAACATTAGGTTTCCAGGTGATCCAGTTGCAGACCTAGTGGGTAATTCCAATATAGATCATTTAAAAATACTGTATGGCTGAACTGGGAGAGTCTCTTGTCAAATGAAGACTTACTGTTTGAAATGGAAGATTTGGAATTTTACATATATGCATTCTCCCCAAAAACTTTAGAAAAGTTTGATTGATTTTTTTATCAGTTTTTCTGTCCTTCAAAATCATTTCAGACAGGCTTTTATTCCCAGGTGCCTATATATGTCTCCATCTTGAAGTCAGATAACAGGTAGAGTCCAAGTGGTCACATCATCTGTGGTGGTCGTAAGAGGTACCACTCAGTTCTCAGGCCTCCTGGGAGCTGCCTGAGCCAGGCCAGCATTTGCAGAGGAGAATGGAGAAGCCCATCTGGGATGCCCAGAGCAACCCATAGGGATGGAAGGCAGGCCGAAACCAACATGAGCAGGGGTGGTGGACATCCATCTGCTCTGCTTCGGGTTAGGGATGGCTGGAGCTGGTGGTAGAGTGAGCAGAAGTCGGGTGCAATCCAGGTGGGTAGGGCAGTGAGTCTTCCAGGCTGTTTCCAGGTAGTCATCAGAGCTGGGAGGTCCATTAAAGGTGAAGAGGGATTATTCTTTCGTCCTTAGCAAAATCTTTTGGACTATTTTTTTTTCTTTTTCTTTTCTTCTTCTCCCTCCCCCCATCCCCCGTACCACACAGCATGCATAACTGCCCTGACCAGCAATCAAACTTGAGCCCCCTGCAGTGAAAGCGCTCAAAGTGTGCTAGCCATTCTGTTTGCCTCCCCAGATCCATTCCCTCTACCCTGCTTTGTGCCCAGGAGGCTGGACTGCATCTTCCCGCTCCTGGCCCTTGACATCTGCTTGGGTTCAGGCAACAGGAGGCACTGGCAGGGGATCAGAGGGGGGATGAGAGGAAGATCAGGGTATTTCTTCTGCTGCTCCTCGCTTCAGTCATTATCTGACTGGGCCACCTCCTCCTTTTATGGCAGCCCCTGCCAGGTGGCCCCTCCAGGACTCATGGGCTCTGGGAACATGGTTTCCTGTCCCGTCCCTTCACTCTGTTGGGTGGTAGCCACTTCCTGCTAATGTTGGTTCCCTGAGGGCCTCACTATTCCTAGTTATAGTTTTCTTAACTCTGTCTATACTTCTGTAAATAATCACTTTTTGGTTAAATTCTTTTGGGTGGAATTCTATTTCTTGCTAGAACTCTGATTGATATATTCTTATCTATTTATTCCTACATAGCCCTATGTCTATTTTTTTTAATATATAGAACAAGTTATCTTAGTTTCCCACTAAAAGAAAAAAAAAAAGCATAAAATACTGACCTGAGTTCCTGTTACAAAACGTAGGAATTCAGAGACAGAAACGAAATATAAATTTAGGAAAGGAACTGTATTCGTCAGAGTTCTCTACATAAACAGAACCAGTAAGAGAGAGAGAGAGAGAGGGAGGGAGAGAGAAAGGAGACAGAGAGGCAGTTTATTCATTATTAAAAAAAAAAAAAAAAGTGGTTCCACAATTATGGAGGCTGGCAAGCCCAAGATCTGCAGTGAGGGCTGGCAGACTGGAGACCCAAGAGAGCTGATGGTGCCAATGAAGTCCAAAGGCAGCCTGCCAGAGAACTCCCCCTTACTTGAGGAGATCAGTCTTTTTGTTCTACTCAGGCCTTCAACTGCTTGGATGAGGCCCACCCATAACAGCAAAAACAACCTGCTACACCCAAAGTTCACCAATTTGGATGTTAATCTCACCCCAAAACACCCTCTGAGTCACAAGACACATAAAATTAACCATCACAGGAACCTAGATCATTGAAAAACTATGTAGGGGACCTCAATGATCAAGCAGTAACTGGTCTAATCAAAAAAGCATTTTTTGTTATTGACTATGTATAGCATTCTAAATTTAGCTAGCTGTTTCCTCTGCTTTTGAGCACATGTGGGGCACATTTTTGCTTGATCTTTTCGTTTACTCAGATGTGTGGAAAAGAAGTCTTTTATTCACCTGAGTACAATGAAACACAAATATAAACACAAAAAGACACACAATGTTTTTTATTTGTACCACTTATATAGTTCAAGCCTAGTGCCTCTTGATACTGACAAGGCCCTCATCCTGGAGTTAAGTGTCACTGTCCTTCCACACAAACTAGACAGCTCAGAGGTGCAGTGTGGGGGCGTCAGGGCCCAGCGTGTGGAAGGCTCCATGCCGTGACGTTTGGAACAAATGAAACATGTTCTCTCAAGCTTAGTAAACATCTGGACAAACATATATTTATCCTCTAAGTTCATTGTTGAGATGAGGCCCAATGCTTTTAATCTTTATAATTAGAGCAGGCAAGAATGTGTTTTTAATCTTCTGAATCAAATTTCCTTTTGTTTCACAGGCACAAAATGACAATTCCCAAAAAATCTGTACAGAGAAAGAAATTAATCACTCACACAGAAAAACTCTTTTATGAGACTCTGGTGTGTGGCGAGGGTAGGGGTGGTGGGATAAGAATCTTCATTTAAAAGAGAGAACATGGCTCAATTTTAAAAGAAGGACCTAAATATGAATAGAAATCTCTTCCCTAATGCCTTTTCTACCATGTTAGGGCCCATTCAGACAAATGAAACGGTGGCATCATTTTTTTTAAATAGGACCCAGAATGCAGCACTCTTCCTCATGTCATTTTTTTATACCCAAAGCACCGTTCTACTGAGTGCCAAAGCATTTCTTCCATTAATATGGAACTTAATGTTGTCACACTGTTTTTCTTATCAAGAAAAGATTAATTAATTAATTACTTAATAAAAAGTTAAGTTTGTGTCCTGCCAACTTTTTTATACCAGAACCCATAGGATGGTAGGAAAAGTTAACAATTTCTTCCTGAGGTTCTACAGCCAGAGAGTTTAATGGTGTAACATGGGAAGTGTCACAGTGTTCCCCTTTCTGTCCAGTGCAGGAAACACAAGAGGGTAACACAAACGGTAAAGGGACTGAAATACAGACCCTTTTGCATTAATAGGCCCCATTAGTCCACCTCCCTCCCCCCTGCACTGAGTACCAAGGGAAGAGACACTTCTGAGTTCAACAAAAAAAGTCCAGTGACAGCTTCCTCCAGGGCAGAGGGCCTGCTTGCCTTACATTTTCATATCAAAAAGAGGTCGCATCAAAAAAAGATATATCCAAAAATAAAATAGTGCAGTCACTGTGGAAAACAGTATGGAGGTTCCTCAAAAACTTCAAAATAGAATTACCATATGATCCACTAATTTTACCTCTGGGTATACATCCCCAAAATTGAAAGCAGTGTCCTGGAGAGATACTTGCACACGCATGTTCATGGCAGCATTTTTCACAATAGACAAAAGGTAGAAACAATTCAAGTGTCCAAAGGTAGATGAATGGATAAACAAAATGTGGTACAGACATACAGTGGAGTATTATTCGGCCTTAAAAAGGAAAGAAATTCTGATACATGCAATAACACAAATGAAACTTGAAAACATTATGCTAAGTGAAATAAGCCAGACATGAAAGGACAAGTATTGTATGATTCTGCTTATATAAGAAACATAGAGTAGGCAAATTCATAAAGACAGAAAGTAGAATGATGGTTGTCAGGGTTTGGAAGAGGGGGTGAGGGGAGTTTAATGGGTACAGAGTTTCACGCTGGGATGATGAAAACTCCAGAAATTGGTAATGGTGATGGTGGGATGACATTGTGAATGTATTGCACTTAATGTCAATGACGATACACATAAAAATAATTAAAATAGTAAGTTTTATGTTATATGTACTTTATCACAATTTAAAAATATATGTGTATGCTCCTAGGTGACACACTTATTCCTGCCCTTACAGAGGACTTGCTGGCAGATTTTCCTCAAAAAAAATTTTTTAAATTATAAACTGGGCTCTGAAAGGCCCCTAATTGAGGGATTCCATTTCATATGACATATTTGAGTTATTGATAAATAAACTGTGTACAGTTTTCATTCTAATCTATAGTATAATTTTAGTCATCCTCAGCTACTTCCGTTGTCGTCCTCACAAAATTGCAAGTGAAGACCCACCCAGTTTCATAAGAGGAAGAGACGGGGACCAGGTCAGCCCTCATGGCTGTTTCCGTGAAGATTCTGGACCTAGGTTTGATAGTCCAGAGCTGCAGCTGTTAGCGTTAGGTGCCCTAGACACATTGACTTCCGTCTGTGAGTACTATGCATTTCAGCAGTGGTTAGCAACAAAGGAAACCCCTAGAGATTGACACTAAACAAAAAAGAGTTAAAACAATATAATAGCAAAACTATTTCATATAATTTTATTTTGTAAATAGTTCCACTAAGGATATTGGCAATATTTAGAAATAATATTTTTATGTTTGGCTTCACTGGCACCAAAGACAATGGCCATATGTATACATGCACGGTTAAATAGATGCAAGGAAAAGATTTGGTTGTTCCATTCCTCTGCGGCCTGTTTGTACAACTGTGCAAGCACCAGAATCCAAGAAATAATTGTCCCTCTGCTCCAAATGCTATCCTAATGAGCCATAGCAAATTTGAGAACCAAACCTTTCAGCTGTGTCCAATTCGTCTGCCCGCTTGCAGACACACTCTGTCGGTTCCCTAAAACTTTCCTGTTACATGAAGTCATTATCCTTAGCATAGTTTACCAGCAATCGTTGGTTAGTTAAGGTTTTGAACCCTCTATCAATAACATAATATCATGAAAAATGCTGTAGTAGGTGAGGAAGAAAATTTATCCAACAGAAGAAAATGCTCATTAGCTCTTATCAACATTTACCAATGTAATTCAAAAATTCATTGACAGATACAATGCTGAGATTTTATTTTCCATTGTATCTTTTTTTTTAATTTTTCCATATCTTGATTTCTTTTTGGCTTAACTAAATTTCTTTCTCATTCCTAGAATGTGACTAGATACCTTAGGTAAGCCACTGAATCAACTTCTTTGCCCTTCACGCATAATTTGATCTGATTTAAAACCAATTGCTGGGCTTCCCTGGTGGCACAGTTGTTGAGAATCTGCCTGACAATGTAAGGGACACGGGTTCAAGCCCTGGTCCAGGAAGATCCCACATGCCGTGGAGCAACTAAGTCTGTGCGCCACAACTACTGAGCCTGTGCTCTAAAGCCCACGAGCCACAACTATTGAGCCCACATGCCACAACTATTGAAACCCGCACACCTAGAGCCCATGCTCCCCAACAAGGGAAGCCACCGCAGTGAGAAGCCTGCGCACCACAACGAAGAGCAGCGCCCGCTTTCTGCAACTAGAGAGAGCCCATTTGCAGCAATGAAGAACCAGTGCAGCCAATAAATAAATAAATATATAAATGTATATAAAAAAATAAATAAATACAACCGATTGCCATTAACTATGCAGACTGGATAGTGATTCTAGTCAATAAACCAGCCTTGCTGAGTTCACCTATTTGGGTTCCATATATCCAGGGATTACTCAAATGGCTTGGGTCTGGTCATTTTTTGCTGATGCTAAAACTAGAAAATTTTCCTCAGTAAGGTGAAGTCAGGGTTTGTTTTGTTTTTCTCACATCTCCCTTATAAATGATTCCTCTGCTAGTCTGGAGACTGAACCCACTTACACAATGAATGTTTAGATTATCACAGTAACAGCCAGACTTGGGCCCCCACCATGAACTTCCCTGCAGAAGTGTGGGTGTCATCCTGTCGATTCTGAGTTCCTCAAACAATTACTACATAAAAACAGGATACGTTATTGGAATTCATATCAATGGTTTAAAGTCCCATTAGTGGAAGTATTCCTTAACAGGAATACTTCCTTATATAGCATGCTCTGGTTTGCTATATAAGTTATCTTAGGGTTTTTAGTTTGTAACTTGGTCAAGAATCCTGTTTAGAGTATCTGAGCTATAAAATGCAGCATTTTGAAATGACCTCACAAACCTAATAATTTTACGTGGATAGATGTGGACTGAGCACTTTTGGGCACCAGGCACCGTACCAGGCTTAGGGATTTATAGTGACCAAAAGTAGACATGGTCCTGACCTTGTGGAACTTACTGACCCATAGGAGAAACACTGCTCTCCTAGAAGGCAGAAGGTATGTTCAGGGATTGACCCTTTGGGAGACAATAAACAAAGTCCTTTCTTTGTTAACATTTTCTTAAGTATAGAAGATACATATTTTCTTTGTCTACAATCTTATATACTTAAAATACCTAAATGAGTGCTGAGGAAATGACAGCTAAACTCTTCAAGTTGTATCTACCCCCAATCTAAGAATCAATACCCTTTCATTCCTTTTATTTCAACTATCCCAGTCACTCATCCTAGTTTCACTGCTTCTCATCAGAGAAATCATTGTTTTTTGCGCCATAATTCAGAATATCAAAACTCCCCTGAATAAGATTTACGTGTAGGTGTATATAGCAATAGGTGTGTATGTACAGTTGACCCTTGAACAGAACAGAGGTTAATAATTTATAGTCGCCCCTCCGTATTCATAGTTCCTCTGCATCCACAGGTGGTGTAGTACTATAGTACTTGCTATTGAAATAAGTGGACCCATGCAGTTCAAACCCATGTTGTTCCAGGGTCAACTGTATCTAGATACTTTAAGCTATAACAGGGACACCACGCCCCGCCCCCTCCATCCTCAGGTCAGCCCTACAGGGGCTGAGCTTGGCCCCCTGCCCTAACTCCCACAGGCCAATGACTCAGTGTTGCTATGGGTCCTCCTGGGCAGCCTTATATTACCCTGAGTAAATCTGATGGAGTGATAGTGGTGGGATTTTATAAGAGCAGTATGCATAGAATGAACATGAGAAGGAGCGAGGGAAGGAGGAAGGAAAGAAGGCAGGAAGGCAGGAAGGGTGGAAGGCAGGAAGCCAGGAAGGAAGGTGGTCTCAAAGTGGCTGAAACCAAAGAAAGAAACCTAAGCAAGAGTATGTAGACCAGAAGGTCAAAAAGCATGACTGCAGGAGATACACAGAATTATTGCTCCCCAAAAATGGTAAAGGCCTATATTTCTGCATCATCTCATCCTACTGAAGTCCACTACCACAAGGTCATTGTCAATCTTTTCCCAGCAACAGTTTTCCACTGGGCATTAAGTTGACTGACTCAATTCCTCAGACATCTATTAAACACCTCCTAGGCCCCACGGGCAGTGCTAAGCACTTTACCTGCATTAACCCACTTAATCCCCACAAGAGCCCATGGAATAGGCAGGGACCATGCAGCCCCTCACTCAACACAAAGCAAATACTCACAGGTATTTGTGGGGGGTGGTGGGGAGAGTTGTTTCTTTTTTGTTTTAAATTAAGCACCTTTTGTTTTGTTTTTTAATTCTATTTGTTTATTTTTATTTATCGGCTGTGTTGGGTCTTCGTTGCTGATCGTGGGCTTTCTGTAGTTGCAGAGAGAGGGGGCTACTCTTCATTGCAGCGCACAGGCTTCTTATTGAGGTGGCCTCTTTTGTTGTGGAGCAGGGACTCTAGGCACGTGGGCTTCAGTAGTTGTGGCTCACTGGCTCTAGAGCACAGGCTCAGTTGTGGCACACCGGCTTAGTTGCTCCTCGGCATGTGGGATCTTCCCGGGCCAGGGCTCGAACCCATGTCCCCTGCATTGGCAGGCAGATTCTTAACAACTGCACCACCACAGAAGCCCTTAACGGGTATTTGTTGAATCAGTCGTTTCAATAAAATATCCAACATACTGTGATGGAGCACACACAGGACTCCGTGGAAGCTGATTCAAGAGGAGATCAGAGTGTTCCCCTCCACCTTCCCTCTGTCCAGCACAGATGGCAGCAGCCAATGTTTGTTGAATGAATGGACAAATGTATGAATAAATTAAAATTTTTAAAAACCCTCCCCATAGACAAATCAGATTCTGTTTTTCAAAGCTTTATTTAAGAGTTTATAATTACAAAAATTCTTTCCGTAAGGCAGGCTTCAATTCTGATGATGTTGCCATTGCTGAACCTGAATAAAACATTACAAGCTCTTTCTTTTTAAAAACAAATTTGGGCTGTGGCAGACGGGAGGGAGTGAGAAACATAGGGAGGGTCCGCCGCGCAGCTCAGCGTTCCCGGACCGAGACATCGATCCGCGGCTGAACGGAGGGTCCAGGAGCGGGAGCGTGGGAACCGGAGAGCTGGTTCAGGGGGAGAAACATTGTTGCCGGTAGGGTGACAGACCGAGAGGACAGGAGGGAGGAGGTCCGCGGAGAGGAGTGCCGATCCCTGAGAGCTGCCCGGCCATGATGGCGGCTGGAGGCTGCAGGCTCCTGGGCGGGGGGGAGGAGCCGCGCGCATAGCCTCTCCCTCTCTTTCGGTGCCTCTGCAACAGGCAGCGGAGAGACGCCCTGCGGGGCCACATAAGGCGCTCAGGGATAACAAGCACCCTCAGGCGCTCGGGCGGGGCTAGATTAAAACTCCTTGCAACGCCAGCAGCAGGGAGGCTGCCGAGAGGAAAAAAAAAAAAAAACCAGCATCAAAAAGAAAAAACCCCGAGAGAGGCCCAACTCTAAGACTTTCTGTGTACGCCTGAGCCAACAGCGCCCTCTGCAACAGGCACCTCCAAGCCTGACTGAAGCAACAGTGCGCCACTGCTCACTCACTCCCAGGAGAAGGAGCCACTATTGCACCCTCTCCCTCCCCACACACCGAGGCTTACAGACGAACAATAAAGGAACCTCTGCTGGTCACAAAAAAAAACCCAAGGCAAGGAGAAGGACACTTACAGCTGAGACGCTAAGGAAACAGAAATAGTAGTATCAATACCTATTGAACTGGTCCATTCGGGGATCAGTTCTGGATTTTTTTTTTTTTTTTCTTTCTCTTTTTTTTTTTTTTTTTTTTTTGATTTATTAAATACGATCTTAGCCCTAAGGGATCTACAAGTTTTACAACATAATTTTTTAAGGATATTTTTTACTCTTTTTTTTTTTTTTTTTTTTTTTGCCTTTTAAAATACTTCTATATCTAGCTAAGTTTTTGGTAGTATGGACAAAATATCTTTCATACTTTCCTTTCATCCCTTTCTTTTATACACTAATATCCCTTTCTTTTTCTTTGCATATTTCCAACCACATTACGCTCTTCTGTTCCCCTTTCTTCCAGCCATTTTAAGTGTATTTTATCTTAACATACTTATAAGCAACACTATCAGTCTGCTCCGACTCCTTGCTCTATTCTCCAGATGATGCACTGCCTTGGTATTAATATTAGGCTTTTGTCTTTATCTTAGTTCTTAGTACAGTTGTCTAATTACATTCTGAGAATCTCCATTCTCTCTGGTGGTACTCCAGCTCATTTCTATATTTGATCCTAGCTTACAAAATCTCCCTGGGTTGATGTTTGTATGTGTAGGGTGTTATTTGTTGTTTGTTTGCTTTTGCTTTTGTCTCTGATTTGTTCTGTTTCAGTTGTCAATTTCTGCTGGGTTTCTCTCTGAATATCTGATAGCACACTGGGGTTCTGTCAGGTCTTTCTAGAGCCTTATGTCCTAACGGATTCAATAATTGTGTGTCTTATACATGTATGTGTTTCCTAGACTGAATATTCGTCTAATCCAATACTTGGACATTAGTCTGAGGCTTGGACAGTCTTCTATAAACACCTCTATCACCAGGACAAGCAACCCCAAAAGCTTGGACAACCATGAGGAAACAAAGAAACACCATGCAGGCAAAGGAGCAGGAAAAAAACCCACAAGACCAAATAAATGAGGAGGAAATAGGAAAAATGCCTGAAAAAGAATTTAGAGTAATGATAGTAAAAATGATACAAAATCTCGATAACAAATTAGAGAAAGTACAAGAAACAGTTCATAAGAACTCAGAAAAACAAACAGCAATGGATAACAAAATAACTGAAATTAAAAATACTCTAGATGCTCTAACCAGCAGAATGACTGAGGCAGAAGAACGAATAAGTGAGTTGGAAGATAGAATGGGAGAAATAAACGCCACAGAGCAGGAAAAAGATAAAAAAATAAAAAGACTAGAAGACAGCCTCAGAGACCTCAGTGATAACCTTAAACGTACCAACATTCGAATTATAGGCATCCCAGAAGAAGAAGAAAACAAGAAAGGGTCTGAGAAAATATTTGAAGAGGTTCTAGTGGAAAACTTCCCCAACATGGGAAAGGAAATAATGAACCAAGTCCAAGAAGCACAGAGAGTCCCATACAGAATAAACCCAAGGAGAAATACACCAAGACACATATTAATCAAACTAACGACAATTCAACACAAAGAAAAAATATTAAAAGCAGCAAGAGAAAAGCAACAAACAACATATAAGGGAAAACCCATCAGGATAACAGCTGACCTTTCTACAGAAACTCTGCAGGCCAGAAGGGAATGGCAGGATATACTGAAAGTCCTGAAAGAGAGAAACCTACAGCCAAGAATACTTTACCCAGCAAGAATCTCATTCAGATTTGAGGGAGAAATCAAAAGCTTTCCAGACAAGCAAAAGTTAAGAGAATTCAGCACCACCAAACCAGCCTTACAACAAGTGCTAAAGGAACTTCTCTAAGTAGGAAACACAAGAAAAGGAAAACATCTACAAATACAAACCCAAAACAATTAAGAAAATGGTAATTGGAACACACATGTCAATAATCACTTTAAATGTAAATGGATTAAATGCTCCAACCAAAAGACACAGACTGGCTGAATGGATACAAAAACAAGACCCTTCTATATGCTGCCTACAAGAAACCCACTTCAGACCAAGGGATACATATAGACTGAAAGTGAAGGGATGGAAAAAGATATTCCATGCCAATGGAAGTCAAAAGAAAGCTGGAGTAGCAATACTCATATCAGACAAATTAGACTTGAAAGTAAAGACTATTAAAAGAGACAAGGAAGGGCACTACATAATGATCAAGGGATCCATCCAAGAAGAACATATCACAATGGTAAATATCTATGCCCCCAATATAGGAGCACCTCAATACATAAGGCAAATGCTAACAGCTATAAAAGGGGACATCGACAGTAACACAATTATAGTGGGAGACTTGAACACCCCACTTACATCAATGGACAGATCATCCAAACAGAAAATCAATAAAGACACACAAGCTTTAAATGACACATTAGACCATCTCGACTTAATTGATATTTATAGGACATTCCATCCAAAAACGACAGACTACACTTTCTTCTCAAGTGCACACGGAACATTTTCCAGGATAGATCACATCTTGGGTCACAAATCAAACCTCAGCAAATTCAAGAAAATTGAAATCATATCAAGCATCTTCTCAGACCACAACGCCATGAGACTAGATATCAATTACAGGAAAAAAACTGCAAAAAATACAAACACATGGAGGCTAAACTATTCACTATTAAACAACCAAGGAATCACTACAGAAATCAAAGAGGAAATCAAAAAGTATCTAGAAACAAATGACAATGAAAACACAACAACCCAAAACCTATGGGACGCAGCAAAAGCAGTTCTAAGAGGGAAGTTTATAGCAATACAGTCCTACCTTAAGAAACAAGAAAATGATCGAATAAACAACCTAACCTTACACTTCAAACAACTAGAGAAAGAAGAACAAAGAAACCCCAAAGTGAGCAGAAGGAAAGAAATCGTAAAGATCAGAGCAGAAATAAATGAAAAAGAAAGGAAAGAAACCATAAGAAAAATAAATAAAACTAAAAGCTGGTTCTTTGAGAAGATTAACAAAATTGATAAACCATTAGCCAGACTCATCAAGAAAAAAAGGGAGAAGATGCAAATCAACAGAATTAGAAATGAAAAAGGAGAAGTCACAACGGACACCTCAGAAATACAAAACATCATGAGAGACTACTACAAGCAACTATATGCCAATCAATTGGATAACCTGGAAGAAATGGATACATTCTTAGAAAAATACAATCTTCCAAGACTGAACCAGGAAGAAATAGAAACCATGAAAAGACCAATCACAAGTACAGAAATTGAGGCAGTGATTAAAAATCTCCCAACACACAAAAGCCCAGGACCAGATGGATTCACAGGCGAATTCTATCAAACATTTCGAGAAGAGTTAACACCTATCCTTCTCAAACTCTTCCAAAATATTGCAGAAGGCGGAGCACTCCCAAACTCATTCTATGAGGCTACCATCACCCTGATACCAAAACCAGGCAAAGATGTCACAAAAAAAGAAAACTACAGACCAATATCACTGATGAATATAGATGCAAAAATCCTCAACAAAATACTAGCTAACAGACTGCAACAGAACATTAAAAAAATCATACACCACGATCAAGTGGGGTTTATCCCTGGGATGCAAGGATTCTTCAATATACGCAAATCAATCAACGTGATACATCATATCAACAAATTGAAGGATAAAAACCATATGATCATTTCAATAGATGCAGAAAAAGCTTTTGACAAAGTTCAACATCCATTTATGATAAAAGCTCTCCAGAAAATGGGCATAGAAGGAAATTACCTCAACATCATAAAAGCCATATATGACAAACCAAAAGGCAACATTGTTCTCAATGGAGAAAAACTGGAAGAATTCCCTCTAAGAACAGGAACAAGACAAGGGTGTCCACTCTCACCACTGTTATTCAACATAGTTTTGGAAGTGTTAGCCACAGCAATCAGAGAAGAAAAAGAAATTAAAGGAATCCAAATTGGAAAAGAAGAAGTAAAATTATCACTCTTTGCAGATGACATGATACTATATATAGAAAACCCTAAAGACTCTACCAGAGAACTGCTAGCACTCATTGATGAGTTTAGTAAAGTAGCAGGATACAAAATTAATGCACAGAAATCTCTTGCATTCCTATACACTAACAACGGAAGAGCAGAAAGAGAAATTAAGGAAACTCTCCCATTCACCATTGCAACCAAAAGAATAAAATACCTAGGAATAAACCTGCCTAAGGAGGCAAAAGATCTGTATGCAGAAAACTTTAAGACATTGATGAAAGAAATCAAAGATGACATAAACAGATGGAGGGACATACCATGTTCCTGGATTGGAAGAATCAACATCGTGAAAATGACTGTACTACCCAAAGCAATTTACAGATTTAATGCAATCCCGATCAAATTACCAATGGCATTTTTCACAGAACTAGAGCAAGAAATCTTACGATTTGTATGGAAACGCAAAAGACCCCGAATAGCCAAAGCAATCTTGAGAAGGAAAAATGGAGTTGGTGGAATCAGGCTTCCTGACTTCAAACTATACTACAAGGCCATAGTGATCAAGACAGTATGGTACTGGCACAAAAATAGAAAGGAAGATCAATGGAACAGAATAGAGAACTCAGAAGTAAGCCCAAACACATATGGGCACCTTATCTTTGACAAAGGAGGCACGAGTATACAATGGAAAAAAGACAGCCTCTTCAATAAGTGGTGCTGGCAAAATTGGACAGCAACATGTAAAAGAATGAAATTAGAACACTTCCTAACACCATACACAAAAATAAACTCCAAATGGATTAAAGACCTACATGTAAGGCCAGACACTATAAAACTCCTAGAGGAAAACATAGGCAGAACACTCTTTGACATCCATCAAAGCAACATCCTTTTTGACCCACCTCCTAGAATCATGGAAATAAAATCAAGAATAAACGAATGGGACCTCATGAAACTTAAAAGCTTTTGCACAGCAAAAGAAACCATAAACAAGACTAAAAGGCAACCCTCAGAATGGGAAAAAATAATTGCCTATGAAACAACGGACAAAGGATTAACCTCCAAAATATACAAGCAGCTCATGCAGCTTCATACCAAAAAAGCAAATAACCCAATCCACAAATGGGCAGAAGACCTAAATAGACATTTCTCCAAAGAAGACATACAGATGGCCAACAAACACATGAAAAGATGCTCAACATCACTCATCATCAGAGAAATGCAAGTCAAAGCCACAATGAGGTATCACCTCACACCAATCAGAATGGCCATCATCACAAAGTCTGGAAACAACAAATGTTGGAGAGGGTGTGGAGAAAAGGGAACTCTCCTACACTGTTGGTGGGACTGTAAGTTGGTACAGCCACTATGGAAAACAATTTGGAGGTTCCTTAAAAAACTACAAATAGAACTACCATATGATCCAGTAATCCCACTCCTGGGCATATACCCAAAGAAAACCATAATCCCAAAAGAAACTTGTACCATAATGTTTATTGCAGCACTATCTACAATAGCCAGGACATGGAAGCAATCTAAATGCCCATCAACAAATGAATGGATACAGAAGATGTGGCATATATATACAATGGAATATTACTCAGCTATAAAAAGGGATGAGATGGAGCTATATGTAATGAGGTGGATAGAACTACAATCTGTCATACAGAGTGAAGTAAGTCAGAAAGAGAAAGACAAACATTGTATGTTAACTCACATATACGGAATCTAAAAATGGTACTGATGAACTCAGTGACAAGAACAAGGACGCAGGTGCAGAGAATGGACTGGAGAACTCGAGGTATGGGAGGGGGCGGGGGGTGAAGGGGAAACTGAGAAGAAGCGGGAGAGTAGCACAGACATATATATACTACCAAGTGTAAAATAGTCAGTGGGAAGTTGCTGTATAACAAAGGGAGTCCAACTCGAGGATGGAAGATGCCTTAGAGGACTGGGGCAGGGAGGGTGGGGGGGAATCGAGGGGGGGGCGTCAAGGAAGGGAGGGAATATGGGGATATGTGTATAAAAACAGTTGATTGAACCTGGTGTACCCCCAAAAAAATAAAATAAAATAATTAAAAAAAAGAAAAAAAAAACAAATTTGAATTTAGGCTATTAAACAGAACCAGCTTTCAGTAGATTTTTCTCATCTCCTCCCCTGCTCCTGTATATCTTGTGCCCACAATCAACGAATGAAAAGGGGAAAATTTTTCCATACTTTTTGCCTGAAAGAAAAAAGAAAAAGTAAAGAAGTCTTAATGGTTTTTGCCCAACTTATTTTGGGGAGAG
Organism: Hippopotamus amphibius kiboko; assembly: GCF_030028045.1. Lineage (NCBI taxonomy): Eukaryota > Metazoa > Chordata > Mammalia > Artiodactyla > Hippopotamidae > Hippopotamus > Hippopotamus amphibius. The sequence goes on from NC_080199.1 coordinate 71,200,185, forward strand.
TTGATGGAATTGGTTTTTTGGTTTTTTTTTTTTTTTGCATTTATATAAACACAGCCTTATGTTTCTCTATAGTTTTTAATCCCCCTCCAATGAGAAGTATCACAAAGTTCTTTACCAATTATACAGCAAAGAAATTATACCATTATATAATGCCACAGACTGTGACAATTCAAAGTTAAATAGCAGCTTAACATACTGAGAAGTATAACAGGAAGGAAAAAGCATTAACAAGTGAGCTCATCTAGCTTATTATAGACATCAGGGCTTCAAAGTTCCATTCTATAGCAACGGCAGAAGCAATCACCAGCTAAGACGGTGGAATGTACACATCGCAAATAAGAACCTCGAAAGCTCCCGTGCTCGTAGGCAAACTGGTTTCATTTTCTTGGTAGCTGACTCAGTTCAGCTCGGACTTGGCCTTCTCCCCAAAGGTCCTCTGAGGTCATCATCCCCTGTTAATTTTCTTCTAATATTATATTAATGAATCAGAGGCTGGCAAGTAGTCATATTTCCAAAACTCATTACAGAACTGCTCGCTGCCAGTGGTCATGGTGCAGGCCCTACCTGCTGCTGCGTGGTTTTTGGCATTTGAAAGCAGGAAAATATGCTCATTGGAGCTGAATTTTTGATTTCCATACATGGCTGACTTGGGGGGAGGCAGTGGGAATCCATTCTGTTAGCAACCTATGCTCTACAAAATACAGCTAGTGTGTTTCACAGACTCCTATCATCCTTTACAGTTTGATGCTCCTTCATTTGTTATCTGATCTGTCAACTTCTAGCACATTCTAGAGATTGTGGTCTCTTCTCTGACACTGGATGCATGTGATTGGATGAAATAGTTGAATAGACGCTAACTAGAGGGAAGGGAGCCAGTGTTTCTGAACACCTTCGATAAACCAGATTCACAGCCAGTTGCTTTCCATACACAAACCATGAAGCAGGTATCACTGCCTCATTGAACGAACGAAAGGCCTGAGACTTCATGCTACTTGATCTAGTCAAAACAAGGTGATTTCTGTGTAAATGCAGTTTTAGCACAAATCCTCTGGTCCTTTCTCCCAAATAGCCAGTCATTCCTAAACCTGTCCAGTATGGAAATTCTGGGGCCTTCACTGATCTAACTGGAAAGCCTGTGCTCTTAACCATTATGTGGCACTGCTATAGATCCTGGGCAACCATTTATTTTTAGCATAATTCAGTTCAATTTATTTTATTCCAGTTCAATTCCACTATATAACAGGCATGTGCCGAGCCCTGTAAAAGATGAAAAATTGGAACTTTGTGTTCCTGAATCTCATTACCTAATAAAATAGAGAGCTACAGATGATAAGTATTACACATATTATACATAAGATTACAAAACTCAATAAAAGAACAAAGAGGGAGTGGCTAATTTTACTGCTCAAGGCCCCACATCATCTTTCTCACCATCATTCTCTCTTGCCCCAAGCTACCTGGAAGAATGGACCAAAGCCCAGCTACAACAAAAGGCAAGGGATGGTGCTTGATACAGTGGAAGAGGATCAGACACTGAGGGTGGCAGTGAGAAGGGTCTAGCTGCTCCATGGAGCTCTTCCCTGCTCTGTAGGGCAATTTCTCTGATCCCTTTTCCAAAGGATTCTGGCTCCCATTTGATAAAAACTGCTCCATGTGATGCCATTTCTCTATTTTCATCATAAATTGGGAGACTGGGATTGACATATACACACTACTATATATAAAATAGAACTAATAAGTACCTACTGTATAGCACAGGGAACTCTAGTCAATACTCTGTAATGACCTATCTGGGGAAAGAAGCTAAAAAAAAGAGTTGATATATGTATATGTATAACTGCGCAGCGGAAACTAACACAACATTGTAAATCAACTATACTCCAATGAAAAATTTTTTAAAAAGAATCTTAATTATTGCACATACTTGAAGCTTAAATTATTGCCCATTCATCAAAATATGCCAAAAATCTGTTATCCATATTTGCAACATATAAATACCAGATACTTAAATTTTAAAAGTATAATGCCTCACTTTGAGCACCAATAAATATTATCCAAGGTTTACTATATCAGAGAAATAAGTTCTAGATGTTCTGCTACAATGAAGAAAAAAATGCTGGTGAAGAAAAAAAATATTTCTCTCATCAGTCCTAGCTCACTGTTAACAGGCCATCTGGTAAACCACTATTAATGTTGTCAGAATTTCTTAAGATCTTTGCTTTCTCATTTTCCCACTGTTCCTTACTTTCTTTTGTGCCTTCCCCCTAGGGCTTCTCACAAGGAGCACCACCAGATAGATGGGCAGAGTATCCACAATCCCCTCCCACAACATACTGATTTCTGTCTGCCCCACTCTCTCGAAGCTATTACCTTAAATATGTTTCTATTGTTATTTACTCTGGTTGAAGACTGAGCACTATTAACTGATATTCTCTGAGTGTTAAAAAGTAATGAAACTTGTACCATAATGTTTATTGCAGCACTATTTACAATAGCCAGGACATGGAAGCAACCTAAATGCCCATCAACAAATGAATGGATACAGAAGATGTGGCATATATATACAATGGAATATTACTCAGCTATAAAAAGGGATGAGATGGAGCTATATGTCATGAGGTGGATAGAACTACAATCTGTCATACAGAGTGAAGTAAGTCAGAAAGAGAAGGACAAATATTGTATGCTAACTCACATATACGGAATCTAAAAATGGTACTGATGAACTCAGTGACAAGAACAAGGATGCAGATACAGAGAATGGACTGGAGAACTCGAGGTATGGGAGGGGGCGGGGGGTGAAGGGGAAACTGAGACGAAGCGAGAGAGTAGCACAGACATATATATACTACCAACTGTAAAATAGTCAGTGGGAAGTTGTTGTATAACAAAGGGAGTCCAACTCGAGGATGGAAGATGCCTTAGCGGACTGGGGCGGGGAGGGTGGGGGGGACTCGAGTTGGGGGGAGTCAAGGAAGGGAGGGAATACGGGGATATGTGTATAAAAACAGATGATTGAACCTGGTGTACCCCCAAAAAAATAATAAAAAAAAAAAAGAAAAAAAAAAGTAATGAAGAGAATTATGTACTTCTGGTCTTCAGTACAGCATGTAAGGAGCTTCCCATACTGTTTCATCCTAACAGGTAAAAAGCTGAACAAACTGAAAATCAACAACTCTTCTTAGATCTGTCAGAAAATTGAGGTCACCTGACAAATTTTATCCCCTAAATTGGAAAGAGACAGAGAGGCACAGCAGAAACCTACCAGTAGAAATCTCTGTGGGAGCCCATATCAGGTTAGGAAAACCTGACCTGTAATTGACAAGTTGCTGGAAGCTCAGAGTAGACAAGTCTGAGAGAAAAAAACTGCAGGGAGGGCCCAATTTTAGGGGTGTATGCCCACATTTTTGTGAGTTTTACCTCCAGGAGCTAAACCAGGTTCTCACAGTGAATACTGGAGAAAAATGTCCTGGAGCTTTCCACCGGAGAGGGAAAAATAACCATTTTGAAATGTATCAGAGCATTCTGTTCTTAACAAGGCTCACTCTCAAAAGAAACTATTGGGGTTTTATCAGAGCCTAACTGATTTGAGGGATAAGAAATACCCAACTCCAGCTCCCTCTAGCCATCCTGTCCCATTTATATTTGGCTGAGGGTGAGGGGTGGAGGGGGTGTGATGATAGGAACTTAAAAAAACTTCTGAAGTTCACAGTCCAAGGGCACAGTCTCACTAAAACACTGAGACCTAATTGTAGGACTACAGAATGCTTCCCCTTCCCCCGCACCACATTACTAAAGTTTATTTACAGAAGTTCTTTTTACCCAGTACAACATGTCCTGCTTTCAGCAAAAATTACAAGGTATTCTAACTAAAAGGCAGTTTGAAGGGACAGTGGACTCAGGTTATGGCAGAAATGTTGGAATTATCAGACTAGGAATTTAAAACAACTGACTAATATTCTAAGGACTCTAATGGAAAAGATAGACAACGTGCAAGAACAGATGGGTAGTGTAAGCACAGAGATGGAAATTCTAACAAAGAATCGAAAAGAAATGCTAGAGGTCAAACACACTAACAGAAATGAGAAGCCGCGGCAATGAGAAACCCACGCACCACAATGAAGAGCAGCCACTGCTCGCCACAGCTAGAGGAAGCCTGCGTGCAGCAACGAAGACCCAATGCAGCCAAAAAAAACCCAAAACAAAAAACCTTCCCAAACTGAGAAGCAAAGAGAGAAAAGGATGAAAATAAAGGAACAGAATATCCAAAAGCAGTGGGACGACTGCAGAAGGTGTAACATACCTGTAATGGTAATACCAGAAAGAAAAAAAAGAGAGTTAAAGGAACAGAAGGACTACGTGAAGCAATAATGATTGATAATTCTCAAATTAATGTCAGACACCAAACCACAGATCCAGAAAGCTCAGAGAACACCACCAAGCAGAGAACACCACCACCATTTACCAAACAGGGTAAATGCCCAAAAACCACACCAGACAAACCATTTTCAGACTGCAAAAAACAAAGATAAAGAGAATATCCTTAAAGAAGCCAGAGATTAAAAATAAATAAAGAAGTACACCTTACCTGCAGAGGAGGGAAGATAATAATTACGTCCAACTTCTCCTCAGAAACCCCGCAAAAAAGAAGAGAATGGAGTGAACTATCCAAAGAGTTGAAGGGGGAAAAAAACACCAACTTAGAATTCTATGTCCTGAGATATTATTCTTCAAAAATGAAAGAGAAATAAAACAAACAAAGAAAACAAATAAATTGAGGGAATTTATTACCAGGATACCTGCTGTGCAAGAGATATGACATTTATTTAGGTCAGAAGATGAGATACATAAAGAAGGAACATTAGAGAAGAAATAAGTGAAAATAAAGCCTTTTATTTCTCTTATTCTTCATTGTTCTAACAGATAACAGTTTGTTCAAAATAATAATACTAACAGTGTATTGGATAACTTGTGCATAAGTGAAATGAATGGCAGAAATGATACGAGGATTAGAGGGAGGAATTGGGAATACTTTGTTATTATAAGATCCTTGCACTACCTGTGAAACAGTATTGTTATTTGAAAGTGGACTTGGATTAGTTGTAAATGTATACTGCAAACTCCAGGAAAACCACTAAAACTGCACAAAGATAAGTATAATTGACATGCTAAGAAAAAAGAGAAAGTGGAAACATATACAATCCCCAATTAAAACCACAAAAGGCATTTTTAAAAGTGGAAAACAAAAATAGGAACAAAGAACAAGGGCAACAAATAGAAAATAGTAATGATATGGTAGATTTTAATCCAACTATATCAACAGTCTCTTTAAACATCAGTGGTCCAAATACACCAATTAAAACACAGAGATTTGTCAGAATGGATCAAAAAACAAGACCCAACTATATATTGCCTTCAAGAAATCCACTTTAAATGTAAAAACACATATAAATTAAAAGCAAATGATGGAAAAAAATATAGCATGCTAAACTAACCAAAAGAAAACTAGAGTAGCTATATTGATTTCAGACAGAGCAGACTTCAGAGCAAGGAGAGTTATCAGGGTTAAATAGGGACATTACATAAGGAGAAAGGGGTCAATTCTCCAAGAAGATGTAACAATTCTTTTTTTTTTTAATATTTATTTATTTATTGGCCATGTTGGGTCTTCGTTGCTGCACACAGGCTTTCACTAGCTGCGGTGAGTGGGGGCTACTCTTTGTTGTGGTGCACAGTCTTCTCATTGCAATGGTTTCTCCTGTTGCAGAGCATGGGTTCTAGATTCACGGGCTTCAGTAGTTGCAGTACGTGGGCTCAGTAGTTGTGGCATGCAGGCTCTTGAGTATAGGCTCAGTAGTTGTGGCGCACGGGCTTAGTTGCTCCAAGGCATGTGGAATCTTCCTAGACCAGGGATTGATCCTGTGTCCCCTGCATTGGCAGGCAGATTCTTAACGACTGCACCACCAGGGAAGTCTGAAGACGTAGCAACTATCAATGTGTATGTGCCTAGTAACAGAGTATCAAACTACATGAGGCAAAAACTGATAGAACTTGAGGAAAAACAGGTGAATCCACCATTATAGTTGGAGACTTCAATACCCCTCTCAGAAACGCACAGATCCAGCAGACAGGAATTCAGTAAGGACATAGTTGAGCTCAACAGCACCACCCATCAACTGGCTATAATTGGCAGACGATTTCATCCAACAACAACAGAACACACACTCTTCCCAAGCTCACATGGAACATTTACCAAGTTGACCACGTTCTGGGCCGTAAAATACAACACATTTAAAAGAATAGAAATCATGTAGTGTCTGCTCTCAGACCACAGTGGAAATAAACTAGAAATCAAAAGCAGAAAGAGAGCCAGAAAAATCCCAAAATATTTGAAAAAGACAAGCTGTAGAATGGGATAAAATCTTTGTAAAAGATATATCTTTCTAAAAGATGTATCTGGACTTTTAAATAAAAGACATATAAGGACTGTTACCAAAACTTAAAAAAAAAAACTCTTAAAATTCAACAGTAAGAAAACAAATAACGTGACTTAAAAGTGGTCAAAAGATCTGAATAGACAGCTCACCAAAGAAGATGTGCAGAGGGCAAAGCAGCATATTAAAGGACGCTCAATATCACATGCCATTAGGAAATTGCAAATTGAAACAACAATGAGATACCTCCCCACCTATCAGAATGGCAAAAATCCAAGACACGTACAACGCCAAATGCTGGTGAGGCTGTGGAGAAACAGGAAATTTCATTCATTGTTGGGGAGAATACTAAATGATATTTGTGGTAGGAAAGCAAAATGCCAGTAGGAATGCAAAACTTTGGAAAACAGTTTGGCAGTTTCTTACAAAACTAAACCATACTCTTACCATACGATGGAGCAATTGTGCCTCTTGGTATTTACCCAAATGCGTTGAAAACATGTCCACACAAAAACCTGCACATGGAATCAGCATATGATCCAGCAATTCTACTTTTAGGTATATACCCCAAAGAATTGAAAGCAGGGTCCTGAAGAGATATACATACAGCCATGTTCAGGGTAGCATTATTCACAATAGCCAAAATGTAGAAGAAACCCAAGTGTCCGTTGACAGATGAATGGATAAACAAAATGTGGTATAGACATACAATGGGATATGATTCAGCGTTGAAAAGGAAGGAGATTCTGGCATACATTACAGCATGGATGAATCTTGAGGATGTTATACTAAGGGAAATGAGTCAGACACAGAAGGACAAATACTGTATGATACCACTCACAAGAGATACTTAGAGTTGTCAAAATTACAGAGACAGAAAGTAGACTGGTGGTTGTCAGGGGCTGAGGGAAGGGGAATGGGAATTTACTCTTTAATGGGTGTGGAGTTTCAGTTTTACAACATGAAAAGGGATTTGAAAATGGGTGGTCTGAGAAAACCATAATTCAAAAAGACACATGTACCACAATGTTCACTGCAGCACTATCTAAAATAGCCAGAACATGGAAGCAACCTAAATGCCCATCGACAGATGAATGGATAAAGAAGATGTGGCACATATATACAATGGAATATTACTCAGCCATAAAAAGGAACGAAATTGTGTTATTTGTAGTGAGGTGGATGGACCTAGAGTCTCATACAGAGTGAATTAAGTCAGAAACAGAAAAACAAATACTGTATGCTAACACATATATATGGAAACTAAAAACACAACACAACAAAACAAACAAACCAAAAAAAACAAAAACCAAAAACGGTACTGATGAACCTAGTGGCAGGGCAAGAATAAAGATGCAGACATAGAGAAGGGACTAGAGGACACAGGGGTGGGAAGGGGAAGCTGGGATGAAGTGAGAGAGTAGCCCTGACATATATACACTAGCACATGTAAAATGGGGTGGCTAGTGGGAAGATGCTGCATAGCACAGGGAGATCAGCTCCATGCTTGGTGATGGCCTAGAGAGGTGGGATAAGGAGGGCAGGAGGGAGGCTCAAGAGGGAAGGGATATGGGGATATATGTATACATATAGCTGATTTACTTTGCTGTACAGCAGAAACTAACACAGCATTGTAAAGCAATTATACTCCAATAAAGATCTGAAAAAAAAAGAAAGAAAGAAAATGGGTGGTGTTGGTATTTGCACAACAATATGAATGTCCTTAATACCACTAAACTGTACATTTTTAAATGGTTAAAATGGTACATTTTATGTTGTGTGTATTTTGTCACAATAAAAAGAAGTAAATAAATAAAACCTGTACATGTATATTTATAGTACCTTTATCCATAATTGTCAAAACTTGGGAGAAACAGAGATGTCCTTCATTAGGTAAATGGATAAACAAATTGTGGTTCAGCAAACAAAGAAATGTTATTTAGTGCTAAAATGAAACAAGGCATGTGACATTCTGGAAAAGGTAAAATTCTGGAGACAGTAAGTTGCTAAGGGTAACGGAGGAGGGTGTGATGAACAGGTGGAATACAGAGGACTTTGAGGGCAACATAATTATTCTGTATGACAATAATAAGTGCATGTCATTATACTTTTGTCAAAACCAATACAATGTACAACACCAAGAGTGAGCCCTAATTAAACTATGGACTTTGGGTGGCAGTGATGTCTCAGGGTAGGTTCATCAAATGTGACAAATATGTTTATTGGTCATTCAAGTGGGGTAAAGGAAATATCCTTTTAAAACTCAAGCAAACTGGTTGTCTTGTAACCTGTCGGAGGAAACAAATTGTAATTTTTTTAAAATGTGACAAATGTGCCACTCTGACAGGGATGTTGATGGCGGGGGAGCTCGTGCATGTGTGGGGGCAGAGGGGTTATGGGAACTCTCTGCACTTAGTACTCAACTTTGCTTTGACCCCAAAACTCCTCTAAAAATAAGAGTCTATTTTTAAAAAACAGTAATGAAGAAATACAGCAAAAGCTCAATTTGTAACCAGAAAGTTATGAAACATTTTGTCCAGATTCTCTCAGATCTCTTTGTAACAATTCACATCTCCCACCCACCCCTCCTTGGAACTCTTGGTTTATTGTACCACGCCTTTCTGAGCCTGCCTCGCTGTCACGGCACCTTCTCTGTCCGTATCTGCTGATGCTCCTGCTTTCTTTCCTAGACCTGCTGTAGGCACACCCCTCCAGTGCTCTCCTCAGGCATCTTTCTCTCCAAACCCACTCTCAGTTTTCAATTACAAAGACCTAAACGCACATGACCCCCATGTCACCATCCAGCTCTGAACTATCACCAGAATCCACCACCAAACACCTGCCAGACGCCCCTGCTCAGGCACCTCCTGGCACCTGGAACTTGACACATCTCAAGTTCATTTTCAAACCCAGCATCTATTCTGCCAAGATGCGCATGGTTCTCTCTGGCTCCCAGGCTTGGAGCCACCTTCGACTACACCTTCTCTCCGGATCCCTGCAACCAATCAGCTACCAGGTTCTGTGGATTCTTCCGTTTGTTTCTTCCTTTCCAACTCTCCCATCCCCTCTAGAAGACAAGCCCTCTTTGCCTTCTGTCTGGCATAGTCCCATTATGTCCTGACTCATCTCCCTGCCTCAAGTCTTTCCTCTGTCGTTCATGCTTTAATCTGCACCAAATCTGTCTTCTTCAAAATGTCTTTCTACATTGTATAACACAGGGAACTCTACTCAATACTCTGTAATGACCTACATGGGAATAGAATCTTGAAAAGAGTGGATAAAACACATGTGCATAACTGATTCACTTTGCTGTACAGCAGAAACTAACACAACATTGCAAGTCAACTATACTCCAATAAAAATGAATTTTTTAAAATGTCTTCCTGTACAGTTTCCCTCTGTCTCCAGAGGCCCGAGCATTTGCATCCCTGCCTTGAGCTGCATTGCCCACAAGGTCTCTTCCCACCATGAACCTCTTTGCAGCCATCACCTGGACCTTTCACTCAGCATCTACCACATACTGCCTTACATTCTGGTTATCTTCTTACCTGTGTCTGCACTCCCTTAACTAGACTTTAATAGCAGAACAAGTGCTTGTGGGTTACCTGAAAATGCCCACAAATACATCAGGGCACCAACCCACAGCATCCCCAGGGGCCCAGACAGTGTTCTTTTGCTTCTCAGTGGTATCATGATTAAAGATATTATCATTATTTACAACAAATGTTAATGAGGATGGACCACAGGTAAAATCACAGGCCAGAGGAGGCCACTGACCATCAGTTATCATCTCTGTTGCCCCTTCCTGCTCATTCATTTTTTCGTTTCCAACAATGGCACTCTTTGGGGGGGTAGATTAGGATTTTTTTTTTTTAAACTCTTTATTGGAATATGTTTGCTTTACACTCTTGTACCCATCTTTGAGGTACACCAAAGTGAATCAGCTGCATCTACACGCATATCCCCATATCCCCTCCCTCCCACGACTCCCCGCCACCCTCCCCGTCCTGGCCCTCCAAGGCATCTCCCATGAGGTTGATCTCCTTTTGTTATACAGCAACTTCCTACTAGTTATCTATTTTACAGCTGGTAGTGTAAATATATCTATGCTACTCTCTCACCTCATCCCAACTTCCCCTTTGCCCCTCACCCCAGCCCCGTGTCCTCAAGTCCATTCTCTACTTCTGTATCTCCACTCTTGCCTGTCACTGGGTTCATCAGCACCATTTCTTCAGATTCCATATATATGTGTTAGCATATAGCATTTGTTTTTCTCTTTCCGGCTTACTTCACTCTGTATGACAGACTCTAGGTCTATCCACCTCATGACATATAGTTCAATTTCATTCCTTTTTATGGCTGAGTAATATTCCATTGTATATATGTGCCACATCTTCTTTATCCATTCATCTGTTGATGGGCATTTAGGTTGCTTCCATGTCCTGGCTATTGTAAATAGTGCTGCAATAAACATTAAAGTACATGTTTCTTTTTGGATTATGGTTTTCTCTGGGTATATGCCCAGGAGTGGGATTACTGGGTCATATGGTAGTTCTATCTGTAGTTTTTTAAGGAACCTCCAAATTGTTTTCCATAGTGGCTGTACCAGCTTACATTCTCACCAACAATGCAGGAGGGTTCCCTTTTCTCCACACCCTCTCCAACATTTACTGTCTCTAGATTTTTTGATGCTAGCCATTCTGACTGGTGTGAGGTGATACCTCATTGTGGCTTTGACCTGCATTTCTCTAATAATTAGTGATGTTGAGCATCTTTTCATGTGTTTGTTGGCCTTCTGTATAAGATTAACATATACACACTCCTATATATAAAATAGATAACCAACAAGGACCTACTATACAGCACAGGGAACTACACTTAATATTTTGTAATAACTTGTAAGAGAAAAGAATCTGAAAAGGAATATATATATATATATCTGAATCACTGAGCTGTGTACCTGAAACTAACACAACATTGTAAATCAAATATACTTCAATTTAAAAAAAAAACAAAAACCATGGCCCTATTTAGGTTTCTTAATCCATTCCTCTCTCCACACAGTTTCTTCAATCCTGGCATTTCTAACAAGCACTTGCCTTCAAGCCTCCACTTTATGTCCTCACTCAGTCACTGTCCCCTACGTGCAGGTACTGGCCGTTCACTGCCACCAGCGTGTTTCATCTAATTCTACTCTGTTGGCTTCAACATTCCCAACCCTGAACATGTGAGATAATACATCCTGTTATTGATTGTGAACTTTTATTTCTTTTAAAAATATACATATGTACACATACAGAAAGTTGTCCCCCCATCATTCTAAAGAAAAGGGCTTTTTGTTTTGGGGGGTTTTGGTTTTGGTTTTGGTTTTTTGACAGATAACTTGAGAATATAGGACACTTCTATACTGAAAATCTAAATTCCAGTTTAAAGACCTTGTCCTCCAAGTAGTCATCCTTTCAATGGAGGTACTGATCTCCCAGATAGCTTTCACTTTATGAATGTGTGCATTTGTATATATTTCCTCATCATCTTTTTGTTAGTTTGTTCACTTATTTATAATACAATTACCATTTTATTTTAAAAATGTATGTAAATGCACAGCAAAAAAAGGTATGCACACTAAAATGATATTAGTAACTATTAATGAAAGGTAGACTTATGAGTGACTTGTTTTATTCTCTATGTTTCTACTGTAAACTTTTCCTACTCATGTAAGTGTGGCTCATCAGATGAAAAGAAAATGATAAAATCCAAGACATGGGATTGGAAAACATAAAGTTTCTATAGGCTGCTAAGTACAGACTCAGTTTTAATAATACCTCTCAGGTTCTAAAATAGGATGATTCTTTTTTTTTTTTTAAGATTTTTTTTGATGTGGATCATTTTTAAAGTCTTTATTGAATTTGCTACAATATTGCTTCTGTATTACGTTTTGGTTTTTTGGCCACAAGGCATGTGGGATCTCAGCCCACAGCTCCTTCATTGGAAGGTGAATTCTTAACCACTGGACCTCCAGGGAAGTCCCTGTAGGATGATTCTTAAACTCTTGTTCCTTGAAGACAGATCAAGGTGAGAAATCTCTTTATCTCACTGAACATCCCAGTTATTAAGCTCCAGGGACCCCAGATTGTCAGGCCAACGTGGGATGCAGACACCATGTTGTCAGAGCGCAGCCCCCAAGACCTCCCCACTCCCAGTTCTCTTGGGTTCGTCGTTTACGTGAGCCATCCCTACAAATAAGACGAGTCACCCATCTCTATTGCGAGATGAAGTCCCTACTAGAATTTCAAAACACTTTGCCAGGCAATTTGCTGGCAAATTGCTGTAAATTTGCTGGCAATTCCCAATTTTGCATATTTCAATTTTAGGCATTTGGAAGCCAGAAGGTCATGGGCCCTTCTCTCTAAGAAGAAAGAGAACTCCACACGCACGTGGGGCTGACTTGCCCAGAGCGGCAGCAGCAGCACCAGTGAGGAGAGCAGCACAGGGTTGGGAGCCCAGATGTGATCAGCGCTTTCAACTAAACCTTCTTGGCAGACACAACGCGCTGACCCCCTTCAGCATCTCCCAGTCTAGAGCACCCACAGTACAATTATCTGTGAAAAGCATTTCTACCATTTGCCCCCCATAGCTGTTTGACTTCCACCCAGTCCGGCAGGGCTCTGAGTTGAGCTCTATTCTGAGTCCCTGTAAGGGCATCCCTAAATGTGTGTCTTACATTCAGGTACACAGAGAGCATCCCTGGTCACTCCCAAGCAGCAGTTGCTCTTAACTACATGACTGCAGCTCAGTGTCCCGTGAACTGGCCACATCATCTTTAAGTGTGGTATTCAACCCTGCCTTTGACATATGAACTCCAAGGCCTTCCCTTCAGAGCAGCACTGGGTTGCCCAACTACTTCCCACCAGCAGTTCGGCTTTCTGGTTGACCCGCCTGTGCCTTGATGGAGCAGGGGAGGAGGTGCAGTGGACACGCTGCTGCCGCCCCATCTTCCCACCCATGTTAGCTTCCCAGTTACCCCTAGTCTGATCTTTTCAGTGCCCCTTTGGCTGTGGGGGCTTAAAAGTGCCACCTCCAAGTCATGGTCACCATCCTCCTACCTGTTTAATGTAGCACATACACAAACACACAGACTTCAGAATGTTATTCCATGGGAGGTATACAAAACCACGGGGTTAGGAAGAGATCGAGAGGTTATCTAGATGGTTCTCCAGCCTGTGTTCACTCACTTACTCACTCACTCATTCATGCACTCATCCACTCTTCATTCATTCATTTAGTCATGAGCAAAACTGTTCTACACGGTACCAGGTCCTGAGGGTTCAAAAGCACTGAAACCAAGATCCTTAATGTGGCAGACTCAACCCCCATTGTGTGCTTTTGTTTGGGGCACGGGATGCACTCCCTCTTTTGTTGACAATGGCTCCTACATTTCCTTTTGGGAAGCCACTTGTCCCCCATTCACAGTCCACAGAGTTTCCAGGGGGGCTGACAACACCCCTTGGCCCAGCCCTTGGGTGGGGGCAGGCACATGACCCAGAAGCGCTGACCAATTGGAGACACAGTGATTGGTCTAAGGCCGTGCTTCGCAAGCAGTCTGGTCTCAAGACCTCTTTACCCTCTTAAAAATTATGGAGGGCCCCAAGACCTTTAGATTATCTGAGTTACATTTATAAATATTTACCATATCTGGCAATTAAAACGAGGAAATTTAAAAATATTTGTGGATTTATTGTACCGACGCAATAGTCATGTGAATGGAGCAGCCGTGGGCCGGGGTAGAAGCCATGCACGGCCTCCCTCTCGCCAAAGCTGATCTGAGTGCCGCCAACAAGACAAACCAGCACTGGGCCCCGAGGTGGCACCTTCCCTCAAGGAGACCAACCAGCTCTTTGATGGGAGAATAACTATCTGGCATCCCTTCCACAGGGTGTGATTCCTCTTGCGGAACTGACAATATTCCAATAGGAACTTGCCTTGCTTGCTCACAGAGTGAGCAGAGTGTTTGACCCACATTCTCACAGGCCTCGTAACATTGCAGCCCACAAAACAAACATCAGCAACCCCACTTTACAACAAGAGATGTGGTAGAGGGCACCCGACCAGGAGACCTACTTGGTCTCTCACATATCACATCACCCAGAAGCTGCTGACCTAACAGAGGGACAGAATCATGGGCTGGAGGAGTAGCTGAGCAGCAAATTAGGATGAAATACCCTGCATGGATTGAGTGTATCCTGCAGGATACTAAACCAGTGACCAGTGTATAGTGATTTGTCCCCAGTAGGAAAGAAAACATACAAACAGACAAACATGGATCCAGAAACCAAGGGATGGGAGCAGGATTGGCTCCACTTATTACCTCATACAAAAGTTTTGCTTCTCATCCCTGCAACTCTGAGCTCTGAAGGTTAGCAGGTTCTGGCGCTTGAAGGGGAATAAACCTGCTGTTGGACACAGCAAGAGTCCCATTGAACTTTCAAACCATATCCGCCACCAGGGAACTTTGGATGTCTTATGCCAAGGGACCATCAGGCAAGGAGAGGCTCTCCATCACATCCTTGGTGCAGTAGGGGCTGAGAATTAGGGTTTGGAGGACTTTAGAATGTAGAGGGTGATGGAAGCCATGACCTTGGATTAAAGGGAAAAAAAAGACGAAAAGAAATGTACAAGACGGGATAGTCCATTTGTCTTCAAAGTCCATCAAATAAGGAAAGGGCAACACTTTCTTCCCAGCAGTAGTTTCCTTCTTTAGAGCTTAAATCCCTCACAGTGTAATATAATTCTCTCTTCTCTGGTTCTTTCATAAAACATTTCGCATCCTTGATGACAGGAAACCCCACCCCTCAATCTTTTAGGACAAAATAACCTCCGATCCCTTTATTTTTTTCCTCAGAAAAATAAAGATCAAAATTTTATTTTAAGAAACATACCTAGATAAGTTAAAGATTAATTCCAGGAGACGATTTCAGAATTCCAGGAATCAGTGAAGCTCAACAGGCATGAGCACTGCCTGGGTGACCTTTATTTTTCTCCTGTCCGTGGTGTCAACAACCAGCACAGATGGTGAGCTTTACCCAGGGCCATGCTTTGCAGAATGCTTGCATGATTTTATTATTTCAAAGCTGAAAAAGAGCAAGGATTATGTGTCCCCTTAAAGAACAAAACCAAGCATCTTAAGTAGAAACCCCCCCCCTCCGCCCCACCCCCCCACCCCCACCCCACTGGCCCTTTGTAAGACTGTGTGCTGTGTATCTGTCTGAATGTATTTGCGGCCATGCAAGGGCAGGGGTCAATGCGTCACCACAGAGTGGACCAAATGCTGAACCAGAGGCCAGGGCTCACCCCAGCACATCCCCCAAGTGTGGCCCTGGCTTGGTCAGTCCTCTCAGTGTTAGCCGCTCATATCAAAGTGAAAGGATTAGGCTAAATGACAGCAGTGATCTCTTGAAGTCAAGAAATTCTATGCTACAGTATGTTTCCTTATGATTCCATATTTCCAAGTAGGCTTCTCACCCAATGATAAAGCCTCAGCGCAGACACGTGGAGTTGATTTCCCTTTTTCCATCCACAGGGCACAACACACATTTATCTCTGACAGTGGCCCCCAAACTTTGCCAGGCTTAAGAATCACCTGCAGTAATTTATGATGTCCTAGACTTGCTGATGCCTCAGCCTTTGGGCCAGATGTTTGGATCTGGTCTGCGACGAGGCCCAAGAATTTTCATTTGTGAGACATTTCCCAGACGATTCTAACGCAGGTGGCCCAGCACCACATTTGAGATTGGCTAGTGCACACAGTAGGTACAAAATACACATTTCCAGATGACTAACAATTCTGACATCTGTCGTTTTCTCCATTGGGCCACAGCTTATTTTCTGGATGTGCTTCCTCAATATTGCTGCCTTTCAAAGCTTTAAAAAGCATTTCCTTATGATGAATATGTGATGATGATTATTATTACTTGAATTGGAAGATGATTCTGATTTGTTCTGATTTGCTGTTCTAGATTTTCATACATTATCAAGTACTAGGGAAATAAAATGAATTTTCAATAGCTAAATAACATCATTTTCTTTCATCTTTCATTCTCTGAAACTCTGACGAGTTAGACAAGTATATTTTAAAGAACAGTTAATATCTGTTCATTTATTTTTATTTCAAGTGACATTTCAGCAAAAATGCAATAATTTAAAACGATTTCATTTATCTGATGTTTTCATAATTAAGTTACAAAAATGATTCCTTTTTGCCTTTAAATAAGTGGGGAATTTTGGGGGTATGTTTTTTGCTTTTTTTTTTTTTAACTCAATCTCAGAGGTACTGCTTCAATGTAAAACTTTGTAGTGCCTCATTTAGTGTTTAGATTTCCATAGCATTAGAATATTCTGCATGAAAATGCAATAAAGTCACAGTAGGAGACAGGACAGTGGATGGAAACCCTGCCCGGGCAGGTGTCAGGTGTCACCGTGTGAGACATAAGCCGAGCCTGGGCCATCACAGGAGCTTCACCTCAACTCTTGCTTTCGGTCTCCTTCCCTCAATCATTCTCCACCCAGGAGCCAGAGAAGCCTTTTAAAACAGAAATCTGCTGACACTTCTGTTACAGGATGAATTATGCTCCCTCCTCCCCAGCTCCTCTGTTGAAGTCCTAACCCCCAGGACCTCAGAATATGACTGTATTTGGTGATAGGGCCGTTAAAGAGGTAATTAATGTAAAATGAGGTCATGAGGGTGGGTCCTAATCCAATACGACTGGTGTCCCTATAAGGAGAGGATGTGAGGATACAGACACACACAGAGGAAGGACCACGTGAGCACAAAGAGAGAAGACAGCCATCTACAAACCAAGGAGAGAGGCCTCAGGAGAAACCAATTCTGTTAACAACCTGATCTTGGACTTATAGCCTCCAGAACCATGAGAAAATAAATTCCTGTTGTTTAAGCCCTGCCCTGTTGGTGGTATTTTGTTATGGCAGCCCGCGCAGACTAATACAGCCTCCCTCCCTCCCTCTCTCTCTCTCTCTCTCACACACAAACACACACACACACTCTTCTGCCACACTTCGTTTAAGAACCTCCAATGTCTCCGATTTCCCTTAGGATCGAGACCCATACACTGACGTCAGCCTATGAGGCCCTGCCTGTGCGCCCCGCCAGGCCTCCATTCAGTCCTGGACACCCTGCATCTCTGCCTCCAGCCACGCTGGGCTTCCTGTGACCTGTTCCTCACACCCCAGCACCTTGCATGGGTTCTTCTTCTGCCCAGAACACTCTTTTCCCCCACCCCCTCCCACCTGGTCAGCTTGCAATAGCCCTTCGACACCAGCTTGAACGTCCTTCTTTAGGAAACCATCACAGGCACTTCCACCACAACAGACCCTTCTAGAGACTCTCATGGACCCTAGACATTTTCTTCTTGGCATATGTGGAGTTTTAAAAAGTCACGTACGCATTTATCTGATTACGTCATTCATGTCCATCTCCCCCACTTCATCGTGAGCTCTAAGAGGGCAGGGACCATGTCTCTTTTGCCCCCTAGTGAATTCCCAGGGCCTCACAGTGGGCCTGGCACATAGTAGGTGCTCAGTCAATGGTTTTTGAATCAATGAATGATCATAGTTTACACCCACTGCTGGTCTTGGGGAAATGGATGGGTCAGAGGGTACAATGAAAAGGGGAGTAGTTAACAACTCTAAGTGTAGGAGGAGCTCCATCAATGGCTGAAAGCGGACCTTAGAAGCAACTCCCTTCTGTTTGCAAGATGATCCTCAGTTACCAGAACTAGCAATTACTGACTTCACTCCACTCCCAATGCAGACACTAAATACCCGACTGGCCCTCAGCTGGGCAATGGGAGGCCCTGCATTCACCCTGACCTTGACATCATTTCCTATGACCTCTTCCCCTCTAAAAATGAAGGTTCCCCAGAATTCCCCAACCCTTGGCATCCTTTGTCCACTTCCTTGCCTTCTAGTTATTTGTTCTCACAGGCCTACCCCTTCCTTCTATCCCCTTAGGGAGCAATTTTTCCTGTGAACTTGTCATTATTCTCAAGCCTGGTGGAGCATGAAAATCACAAGGGGCCACTTTAAGAGCGACATTCCTGGTCCCCAGCCCCAAAGTTTCTGAAGTTCACCTGGAAAGAAAGTATCGTCTGCTGCCATCTGTTCTTAAGTGATGAGCCACACTATCTTGGCCTCTCTGGGTTTTATAGTAAATTTATAATATGAGTGGTTCAACTAGCTTGTTTTCCAAACAGTGGCCTGGGGAAGATATGAAATTTGGTAAGCACCATGTAAGGTCCTAGCTATATGATGGAAGCTGGCATTTGTGCTGGGCCTCACAGTTGACAGATGCCTTCTTAGCCCTCCTCTCATTTGTTTCTCCCAACCCTGTGAAGGCCAGCGAGAGAGCACAGCCACGAGGCCTCATCATTGGCAAGGACACCATGGTGAATTTCCTTGCCCTGGTTACAGATTAGAAACGGCAACTCTGCCACAGCTCAAACCCCTCAGGGCAGGGAGCAGAACTGCATCATGACCTGGCATCCACAGCCCTTTCTCTCTGCCATTAAAACCACTACCTAATGCTTTCCAATTCCAAAGGGAAGCTGAGGTGAAATCAGCATGGCCTAATAGAAATGCATTTAATAATTATTTCTTGAATGTCTCCTGAGTGCCAGGTGCTCATCTAGAAGCTGGATGACGCAGTAGTAGCAAAGCACATCAGGCAGCCACTCACACAGCACGCTTTCTGGGGCAGAGCCCACAATGGCTGTCCCTCTCAGAGAAGGCCGACTGGATGCCCACATTCATGGTGGTAATGAAATGGATGCTGTGAACATCTCTGTTTGAAAAGCATGTCTTTAAATAGGTTATCCTTAGGTTAACACACAAAATACACATTTCCACTAAAACCAAATAACCAGAAACATTTTTAAAGCATGGTTTTACTACTGCCTTGTAATCCCAGAGGAAAAGAAATACAAGATAGCTTAAGGGGATTTTTTTTTTTAATTTCTAGACTATTTGTCACCTGTGTGCCTGTGCAAACCACTTCACCTCTTCCTGCCTCAGTCTCCTTCCTTACCTGCAAGATGAGAACTACAACAGCACCTACCCCAAGGTGCTATTGGAAAGAACAAATGAGCTAACAGCTCCAACGCACCCAGCACAGTGTCGGACACACAACATGCCAACCTCTGAAACTCTTGTCATTTCCATGCAAGTCATGTTTCGAAGGCATTTCTCTTCACCTGTTAATGCTGGATTTTATCTTATCTACTATTTCTCATGTCCTCTTAGGTTGCCTTTCTGCCTTCCCTGAGATTCACAATCACTCCCAATTTAATACCCACCATGAATTTGATTAAAGTTCTGTTAGCGTCTACCTCTTCTAGACCATTAATGAGGCTGTTAGATAAAATGTAATAAAGGTCCCTTGAGCAGCCCAGCAGACGTTGCTATTAATCATTGTTTACTTCTCCACAGCCTGTGTTCATACTTCATGGCCATTTCCAAACCCAGTTGAATAAACTCACCTAATATGACTTTATTTTTTCTAATGATGTCAAGCACCTTTCAAACGCCATGGTACATGGTGGCCCTGCCCCTTCCCCTAACCTGGGCTGACTCTGCTGAGGATGGATTTGAGCATCTGTGGGCAGCGATGTTCCCGCCTCAGTACTCTCCCTCCATCGCTTACCCCTCGCCCACACACATCAATGAAAATCTCTCAGATTCCACTGTTAGAAATGCTGTCCTTGAAGCTGAACAATCTCTTCTCAAAAATCTTCCCAGCTACCCTGGAAAGGGTGATAGAGGAAGTGCATATTGTTATTAACATCTTTCAATTACTTCTGGGACAAGGAAATTGATAAATTAAATATATCTCATTTTGAATGGATTCCAGTTCTATTCCTCTGGGCCCACCAGACCAGACCCATCCCCGCCTCCCCACCCCTGGCAAGACTGAGAGCAGCCTGACTGCAGCTGTGTAGGGAGTGCATGTGAAGGGAAGGCAAAAAAAAAAAAAAAAAAAAAGGCACCAGGTGGAGAGGGGCACATTGCACACAATCTCCCTCTTTCCCCAGAGCTGCCTGACCTAACACTGCTCCTCCCTGCACCCCACCCCCTACACCCCCAGCCCAAAGTATCTGCTACAACGCCGGCAGATGGGTCACAGCTGAGTTTATAAGCACCTGGTCCTTCTCCCCTTCCTGCGGCTCTGTGAGGTGCTTATACATGGTTTAGAGGTATACAATCTAGGGCTTGAAAGCAAATGATCTGGCTTCTAGCCCTGACTTCAGCGCTTCCTATCGATTTCCTCACCTTGAACATAAAAGTAGTAACAGCTACTGCAAAAAGCTGTGGCAAAGTTTCGGAGAGAGTCTACACCGTGATGTCAAGCATCACTTCAAACCTCACTGCTGCTGGGCGAGAAAATTAGGTTATGTTGACGGGGAATCTTTCAGAGAACAAAGAGAGTGAAAGTTGGTGTCTGTCAATTTTTGTACCTTTGATGGTTTCAGTTTAAATCATACACTGATCTCAAATAACAGCCAGGAAGGACCTATGAGGCCCTCTGGCACAACGTCGTACCATAATCAGGAAGCCCTGACAGCCTTGCGACTCAAAGCGTGGTGCTTGGACCACCAGCATCAATACCACCTAGGAGCTTGTTAGAAATGCAGACCCTTGGGCCGCACCACCAATCTACTCACCTCACCCAAGAATCTGAATTTTGACAAGATGATTTATATGCATATTAAAAGTTTAAGATCATTGCCCTACATAATACCCTTCACAGATGGTCTGAGAACCAATACCTTAACAAAGCCGTAGTGTGTGTGTGAGTACGCGCGCACGCGTGTCTGTCTGTGTGTGTCTGTGTTTGTGTCTGTGTGTGTATCCCTGTGTGTGTCTGTGTGTGTGTTCTGTGTGTGTGTTCTGTGTGTGTGTCTGTGTGTATATCTGTGTCTGTGTGTGTCTGTGTGTGTGTCTGTGTGTGTCTTGTGTGTGTCTGTGTGTGTATCTGTGTCTGTCTGTGTGTGTGTCTGTGTGTGTATCCCTGTGTGTGTCTGTGTGTGTTCTGTGTGTGTGTGTCTGTGTGTATATCTGTGTGTGTCTGTGTGTGTGTGTTTATCTGTGTGTCTTGTGTGTGTGTCTGTGTGTGTATCTGTGTCTGTCTGTGTGTGTGTCTGTGTGTGTTCTGTGTGTGTGTGTCTGTGTGTATATCTGTGTGTGTCTGTGTGTGTGTGTTTATCTGTGTGTCTTGTGTGTGTGTCTGTGTGTGTATCTGTGTCTGTCTGTGTGTGTGTCTGTGTGTGTCTCTGTGTGTGTGTGTCTGTGTGTGTTTCTATGTGTGTGTACCTGTGTGTGTGTCTGTGTGTGTACCTGTGTGTGTACCTGTGTGTATCTGTGTGGGTGTATCTGTGTGGGTGTCTGTGTGTCTGTATCTGTGTGTCTGTATCTGTGTGGGTGTCTGTGTGTCTGTGTGTGTACCTGTGTGTGTGTCTCTGTGTGTGTCTGTGTGTGTCTGTGTGTGTGTCTTGTGTCTGTATCTGTGTGTCTGTATCTGTGTGGGTGTCTGTGTGTCTGTGTGTGTACCTGTGTGTGTGTGTGTCTGGGTCTGTGTGCGTGTCTTGTGTGTGTGTCTGTGTGTGTGTCTGTGTGTGTCTGCGTGTGTGTCTTGTGTCTGTATCTGTGTGTCTGTATCTGTGTGGGTGTCTGTGTGTCTGTGTGTGTACCTGTGTGTGTGTCTGAGTGTGTCTCTATGTGTATCTGTGTGTATCTGTGTGTGTGTCTCTGTGTGTGTGCCTCTGTGTGTGTCTGTGTGTGCATCTCTGTGTGTCTGTGTGTGCGTCTGTGTCTGTGTGTGTACCTGTGTGTGTCTGTGTGTGTACCTGTGTGTCTGTGTGTGTACCTGTGTGCATGTCTTGTGTGTGTATCTGTGTATATCTGTTTGTGTCTTATGTGTTTACCTGTGTGTGTGTCTCTGTGTGTGTCTGTGTGTGTCTGTGTGTATCTCTGTGTGTGTCTCTGTGTGTCTTGTGTGTGTGTCTGTGTGTGTGTCTGTGTGTGTTTGTGTCTGTGTGTGTATCTGTGTGTGTATCTGTGTGTGTGTCTATGTGTGTAGGGGAGGGTGCCCAGGGATTAGAGCATTCAAATGTCATACAACTCCTTTCCAGAAGCAATGAACTTTTGAGTGGGCTATTCTAAAAATGAAGAGAGAGCTCATATATTTGTAAATTCTCATCTTATTTATTTTGACCTTGAACCAAGCTTACTGATATTTTTTTCCCCTTTCTGCTCTCTGAGTCACTTGATTTCCCCTGTTTGTTTTGTAGTTCCTCTTTGGGGAATTGGGCACTGCAGTGCCAGGAAGGATTAATATTTATCCCATTTTCAGCCCTGTTTCTGGATAGGGAGCAGTTTGTTCAGCTCCAAGACTGCCTGCAGAGGTGGGTGTGGATGAAGACACAGGCATACCAGGGCTTGTGAACCTGTGAGTTCAAGTTCAACCAAAACGGAGGGCAGAGTACAATCTAGGTTCCCCTAGCTTCCAGTTTTTGCACTGCCATCTGAAAATTAAAGACCGGCCTGCAGAACCCCAAAATGCACTGCCCTTTAGTGGCTTCACTGGAAGAAGATTCAGGAAAGCCTGAAACCTGCTCCTGGCTCCTTTAAGCCTTTTTCCAGGCTCATCCCCTGCAAGATGCCCAATCACAGATTTCCACTTACCTGAATCCCTCTAAGTTACATATGGTCTCAGATGTAAACATATATATATATATGTATATATATACATATATATATACATATATATATATACATATTTCAGAATCACTACAGTTTTCTCAACTAGATTAGAGTTTTCTCAATGAGCAGAGGCCATATCTCAACAACTTTGGGGAGGGACCAAGGTGACACTTAAAGCCACTAAGGAACTATGTGTCTTGGAGACTTGGACTTCCTGAGCCTCTGTTTCCTCAACTGTGAAATAGAAATAATAATAATTATCATGAGAATTAAACAGCAAAAAAGGATTAACACATAGAAAGTGGACAATTGGCCACAGAAATCAGACAAGCCTGGCACCACCATATCCTCTTGCCTCCCTTCAGTGGGGGAGCAAGAAGGTAGTAGAATGGCTGTTCACATAATAAAACATGGGTCCTGGTTTCCTTAGTATCCATCAGCGAATTTCCCTTTGTGCACCGAACAATTTGCTTGTCAGTAAGAAGCCTTGAAAATGACCGCTGAGAGCTGGCTGAATGAAAAGTGGGAAATGCCTAAAGAAACCCAAGCGTCAAATTCTCATTTTCCTGTTCTCTGAAATGTATGAAATTTCCCTGCAAGGTTTAGGTCCCCTCCTATGTGGGAAGAGCATTTGGACATCAGACGGGAGTGGTTTGGGGCGGGGTGGAAGGGAGACAGAGAAGATACCTGATGCAGACAGTAAAGTGAATGAGATCAAAGCTAATTAGACGCTTCTGAAATACCTACATGTCTTCTAAAAACCAGGAGAGAACGCGGATGGGCTGCAGCTGACAGATTGCATCTTGTTGCCTAGCACTGGCTGAAGAGACGGGGAGCTGCTAGGCAACCCATCCTCCTGGGCTCGGTGATCCAGCAAACACTAGACAGATGCTGCTCCTCCGCTACCCCGCCTCCCCCTACAATTCTCTCATCTGTGAGATTCACACCTGATTAATGTTTCCTTTGGACTTTTTTCCATTTGGATAGAGCACTGCGACGTGCAGGATTGCCTGTGCTCAAGTGAGCCTGGCTGCCAACCTAAAGAATGCCTCCCGGCAAAAAAACAAATGACCCTCTAAAAATTAAACTGTTAGGAGATTGAAGCCTGAAACTCTGGAGTGCGTGGCGAGAATCTGAACCATTTCTTGTAGAAATTATCAAATTACCATCTGCATCGAAAGCAGATTGGTCTGGTACTGATGAGAATGCCCTGAGCCAGACTGCAAAGTCACCCAAGTCTATTCTCATCACCCTAAATTATTTGGGGGAAGGGGAGGTGCTTTTCCCTAGCAGGGAGCTTCTTCTAACTGTTCATGGGGTTTACTCTTTCCAGGAAATCTGCTCAGATCTTATGAAAGAGCTGAGTGTAAATATAAATGATTGATAGCAGCTTGAATTTACCCTAGCCTACTCTACCCCAGGAGTGTTTACATTATTAGGATGCAAGGTAGAATTTCAGGAAGAAGGTAGAGAAAGTAATTTTTTGTTCTCCTTTCTTCCCTCTCTTCCTTTCTGTTTACCAAAAATCATAATACAAAAGTGGTGACCTATTTAGCTCGGCTCCTACTCTTTCCTGCTCTCCAGGAACCTCTGATGAGAAAAGATATTAAGCTGTTCAAGCTAATATTGTTGATCACATACTATTAAAGAGAGTTACTTGTTCTAGTTTTGCCAGGTCTCGGGCTTATTGGAGCTTTCTGGATTAAGGAGATAGAGGTTTTCATTCAGAGCAGGGCACTCCTATTGGGTTGACCAAAAAGTTCGTTCAGGTTTTTCCATGGCCAACCCAATATTTCTCCCCTTCCATTTATTTGGTGTTATAGCTTTTCAAAGTGTATTCAAATCTATTATCCCACTGTTGTATAAAGCCCATATGCTCTGATGCACATAAGTTAATTACAATGCTTTTCATTTAGAATATATAGAGAGATTGAAGAAAACTGCAGAGCATAGTAGGAATGAATTTCAGTCCACAAACTCAGGTGCAATGGAAATGCCGCTCTATTTAGGTCAACTTAATTTGGAATTGAGGCCCCTCCCAATGGAGTGAAAGAAATTCAACATCAGTCATTATCGCCCTAGAATCCAGGAGGCTTGGGAAATGCCTTGAAAATAGAGTAAAATTCCCTTACCTCTGGTCTATGGTAGTTGCTGTGGTATTCTCAGATCCAAGCTCATGTGGTGCCTTGAAGCTCTTGTCTTCCATCCCACAGGCGAGGCATGAAATCTTTGCCGAGTCCTGGAGTCTGGAGACCGCAAGCCTCCACCAACCATCTCCTCCGAGGTCCTTGCCACACCTTCACCCTCTGATCTCCATCCCTTCCTGTCCTGAGGGAATTGTCACTCCTTTGCTACACCCAAGACTGCTCTTCTTCCTGACTGCCCCCAATATGCTGCACTCCCACCAATCTTGAGTTATGTCTTCGATGACTTAGATTTCAGGAAAATGCAGAAGCAATAATTTTCAACTGGTTCTTCTTTGAGTTTCACTAGTTTTTTGTTCTCAAGAATTTGAATCACATATGACCAACAAGGGGTTAATTTCCAAAATATACAAACAGCTTATATAATTCAATGACCAAAAAATAAATAAATAAACAACCCAATCAAAAAGTGGGCAGAATTTACAGATTCAATGCAATCCTGATCAAATTACCAATGGCATTTTTCACAGAACTAGAGCAAGAAACCTTACGATTTGTATGGAAACGCAAAAGACCCCGAATAGCCAAAGCAATCTTGAGAAGGAAAAATGGAGTTGGTGGAATCAGGCTTCCTGATTTCAAACTATACTACAAGGCCATAGTGATCAAGACAGTATGGTACTGGCACAAAAATAGAAAGGAAGATCAGTGGAATAGAATAGAGAACTCAGAAGTAAGCCCAAACACATATGGGCACCTTATCTTTGACAAAGGAGGCACGAGTATACAATGGAAAAAAGACAGCCTCTTCAATAAGTGGTGCTGGGAAAATTGGACAGCTACATGTAAAAGAATGAAAGTACAATACTTCCTAACACCATACACAAAAATAAACTCCAAATGGATTAAAGACCTACATGTAAGGCCAGACACTATAAAACTCCTAGAGGAAAACATAGGCAGATCACTCCATGACATCCATCAAAGCAAGATCCTTTTTGACCCACCTCCTAGAATCATGGAAATAAAATCAAGAATAAACAAATGGGACCTCATGAAACTTAAAAGCTTTTGCACAGCGAAAGAAACCATAAACAAGACTAAAAGGCAACCCTCAGAATGGGAAAAAATAGTTGCCTATGAAACAACGGACAAAGGAGTAACCTCCAAAATATACAAGCAGCTCATGCAGCTTAATACCAAAAAAGCAAATAACCCAATCCACAAATGGGCAGAAGACCTAAATAGACATTTCTCCAAAGAAGACATACAGATGGCCAACAAACACATGAAAAGATGCTCAACATCACTCATCATCAGAGAAATGCAAGTCAAAGCCACAATGAGGTATCACCTCACACCAGTCAGAATGGCCATCATCACAAAATCTGGAAACAACAAATGTTGGAGAGGGTGTGGAGAAAAGGGAACTCTCCTGCACTGTTGGTGGGACTGTAAGTTGGTACAGCCACTATGGAAAACAATTTGGAGGTTCCTTAAAAAACTACAAATAGAACTTCCATATGATCCAGTAATCCCACTCCTGGGCATATACCCAAAGAAAACCATCATCCCAAAAGAAACTTGTACCATAATGTTTATTGCAGCACTATTTACAATAGCCAGGACATGGAAGCAACCTAAATGCCCATCAACAAATGAATGGATAAAGAAGATGTGGCATATATATACAATGGAATATTACTCAGCTATAAAAAGGGATGAGATGGAGCTATATGTCATGAGGTGGATAGAACTACAATCTGTCATACAGAGTGAAGTAAGTCAGAAAGAGAAGGACAAATATTGTATGCTAACTCACATATACGGAATCTAAAAATGGTACTGATGAACTCAGTGACAAGAACAAGGATGCAGATACAGAGAATGGACTGGAGAACTCGAGGTATGGGAGGGGGCGGGGGGTGAAGGGGAAACTGAGATGAAGCGAGAGAGTAGCACAGACATATATATACTACCAACTGTAAAATAGTCAGTGGGAAGTTGTTGTATAACAAAGGGAGTCCAACTCGAGGATGGAAGATGCCTTAGCGGACTGGGGCGGGGAGGGTGGGGGGGACTCGAGGCGGGGGGGAGTCAAGGAAAGGAGGGAATATGGGGATATGTGTATAAAAACAGATGATTGAACTTGGTGTACCCCCAGAAAAATAATTAAAAAAAAAAAAGTGGGCAGAAGATCTAAATAGATATTTCTCCAAAGAAGATATACAGATGATCAACAGGCACATGAAAAGATGCTCAACATCGCTAATTATTAGAGAAATGCAAATCAAAACTACAATGAGGTATCCCCTCATACCAGTCAGAATAGCCATCATTAAAAAGTCTAGAAATAACAAATGCTGGAGAGGGTGTAGAGAAAAGGGAACCCTCTTACATTGTCAATGGGAATGTAAATTGGTGCCGTCACTATGGAGAACAGTATGGAGGTTCCTCAAAAAACTAAAAACAGTGTTGCCATATGATCCAGCAATCCCACTACTGGCTATGTATCCAGACAAAACTATAATTCAAAAAGACACATGCACTCCAATGTTCATTGTAGCACTATTTACAATAGCCAGGACATGGAAGCAACCTAAATGTCCATCAACAGATGAATGCATAAAAAAGATGTGGTACATATATACAATGGAATATTACTCAACTGTAAAAAGCAATGAAACTGGGACATTTGTAGAGACATGGATGGACCTGGAGACTGTCATACAGAATGAAGTGAGTCAGAAAGAGAAAAGCAAAAACACATATCTGTGGAATATAGAAAAATGGTACACATCAACCGTTTGCAAGGCGGAAATAGAGACACAGCTGTAGAGAACAAACATATGGACACCAAGTGGGGAAAGCGGGAACGGTTGGGGGGGAATGAATTGGGAGATTGGGATACCAAATTGTACACTCTAAATATATGCAGTTTATTGTATGTTAACTGTATCTCAATAAAAGTTCTCAAAAAATAAAATAAAATAAATAAATAAAAGCCCAGCAGCTTCTACAAGTGGATGTAATAAGGAAAAAAAAAAAAGACACATGCACCCCTATGTTCATAGCAGCACTATTAACAATAGCCAAGACATGGAAACAACCTAAAAGTCAATCAACAGATGAATGGATAAGGAAGATGTGGCATATATACAATGGAATACCACTCAGCCATAAAAAAAGAATGAAATAATGTCATTTGCAGTGACATGGATAGACCTAGAGATGACCATACTAAGTGAAGTAAGTCAGAAAGAAAGACAAATACCATATGATATCATTTATACGTGGAATCTAAAATATGACGAACTTATCTATGAAACAGAAACAGACTCACAGACGTAGAAAACAGACTGGTGGTTGCCAGTGGGGACTGGGGGAGGAATGGATTGGGAGTTTGGGAATAGCAGATACAAACTATTGATGCTATATACAGAATGGATAAACACCAAGGTCCTACTGTATAGCACAGGGAACTATATTCAATATCCTGTGATAAATCGTAATGGAAAAGAATATGAAAAAAAAAGGTATGTGTGTGTATATATATATCTGAATCACTTTGCTGTACTGCAGAAATGAACACAACATTGTAAATCAACTATACTTCAATAAAATAAATTTTAAAAAAAGAATTTGAATCACAAATGGATTGGCACTAATGATATTTTTCGTGTCTTCATGTAAGTTTCATTGCAAACTTTGTATGTTGACTCTTCACCCTGTTAACAGCTTGATTTGGCTTAAGAAAAATGTAATGCAAATGCACAAATGCCTGAGACAAGGAGGAATAACAAAGGGTACAACTGTCTGTTTGAAACTGGGCAGGGGGGCGAGGGGTGGGGGGGAGACAGAACATACAATGTACATTAAAAGGCCAAAAACTCTGTTCAGCCTTGAAGTGAAGGCAATTCCGACACACGCTACAACGTCGGTGAACCTGAGACATCACGCTAAGTGAAAAAGCCAGTCACAGACAGATGATGAACTCCACTTCTGTGGGTATCCAAAGCCGTCAGATTTGTAGAAACAGAAAGTAGAATGTTGGCTGTCAGAGACCGAGGGGAGGGGTGGGGGGGAGTTGTGGTTAAATGGGAGAAGAGTTCCCATTGCAGGTTAAACTCTTAGAGTGACAGAGCTGTATATCTACTTTCTCTTTTTTCACCTGTGCCTTTGGTATCATAGCCAAGAATTTATCACCAAATCCAATGGTATGAAGCTTTTCCCCTATGTTTGCTTCAAAGAGTTTTATAATTTTAGCTCTTACATGTAGGCCTTTGACCCATTTTGAGTTAAGTTTTGTATATGCTGTAAGGTAAGGGTCCAACTTCACTCTTTTGCATGTGCATTTGCATTTTCCCAACACCATCTGTTAAAAAGGCTGTCCTTCCCGCCCCCCCTCCCCGCCCACCCCCAGTAGTTTTGGCACCCCTGTCAAAAATCAATTGACCAAAAAAAAAAAAAAAATCAATTGACCATGTATGTCACTGACCGCTTTCAACTCTGACTATAACAGCACGTCAGTCCTACAACACGTGTAGCACCTGCCGCATGCCCAGCAGTTTGCTAAGTGGATACGAATAAAACACAGCGTCAAGGGGCTCAGAAGCACACAGAGGAGGCTAGACAGAAACCCAGATAACTACAAGGCAGCACGTGATATGTGCTCAAATAGAGGCTCAAACAAAACCCTGAGGAGCCCAGAGGAAAGCACAGTTAATTCTGACAAGGGAAACTAGGGAAGTTTTCACAGCATGGGTGGTTTTTCAAGTTCCATCTTGGCGCAGGGATTGGCTTTCTTCTCGCAGAGCTGGGTGGAGGAAGACTGTATAGAAAAAAATGAAAGGTATTAACAAATCTAGGGCCAGCACCTTAGATACGGACCAGATTTGCGGAGCCAGTGGAGACAGGGATGGTGATATCACTTGGGACAGGGAGGGAGAGAAAGAGATGGGGAGCTGGGTGTCTACACCCCTTCCCTAGAGTGGATTTGCAGGGCTGGCAAAGCAAGGTCTGATCCAAAACTCCAGGCCACTAACAGGTTAAAGCCCCTTGACCCCCAAATGCTGACTCAGTCCATTTTCCACTGGGACGGAGCACAGGCAGCTGGACCCAAGGTTCAAACAGCCCTGGTTGGGATCTGTGTGGTCTGGCATGGAACCAGCCAGCAAGCACGAGACCAGTCCACTCACGGGCTCAGAGCAGCCTCAGTGCCAGGCATAGGCAGCAGCTGAATGAAGAGACCACAGAGTGAGTGCTGTTTCCTCGGCAAGTAGGGAGAGTTTGGAAAGGAAGCAGTTCCTAGGCTGGGTCTCTGAGCATGCGGCTTGGTGACTGGAAGGACACAGGATGGGTGGGGGATGTCACAGAAGCCTGGCTGGCGGCCACGGCTCAGGGAACCAGATTTGCCTCCTGCAGGAGTGCAGTGTGCACGCATCGTTCCCCAAAGGGACAAGTGGCCCTTTGGCCAGGCTATTGTTTTCAAACATTTATGACCACAACCCAGAGTTAGAAAGACATTTTACATCATGACCCTGTACATATACTGTATACACATACATAATTGAAATAAACACTCCTTAAAATAATTCCTCCCAGAACATAAATAATAAAACGTGCGAGGTTGGGCAGTTCCAGAGTTAATTCCACACTTTACAGCATCAGCTCTAGAACCGGGTTTTTCTCCATGTTTTCATTCTGCCATCCTCAGCGTGCGGGCTACTTCCTTGACATCACAATACGCCTGCCTGTCATAGCTCCAGGCAACACAGCTGATTTCAGAGACTGTTCTTCTTGCACCTCTCTTTTTAAAAGTAAAGAAACTTGTAGACTTTTTAATGATGACTGGAGAGGGTGTGGAGAAAAGCAGAACCCCCCTTACATTGGTGGGAATGTAAGTTGGTACAGCCACTGTGGAAAACAGTATGAAGGTTCCTCAGAAAAATAAAAATTGAATAACTGTATGATCCAGCAATCCCACTCCTGGGTGTATATCCAGACAAAACTATAATTCAAAAAGACACATGCACCCCTGTGTTCATAACAGCACTATTCACAATAGCCAAGACATGGAAACAACCTAAATGCCCATTAACAGATGAATGGATAAAGAAGATCTGGTACATATGTACAATGGAATACTACTCAGCCATAAAAAAAACAACCAAACAATGCCATTTGCAGCAACATGGATACAACTAGAGATTATCACACTAAGTGAAGTAAGTCAGAAAGAGACAAATACCATATGATATCACTTACATGTGGAATCTAAAACATGAAAAAAATGAACCTATCTATGAAACAGAAACAGAATCACAGATATAGAAAACAGACTTGTGGTTGCCAAGGGAGAGGGGGTGGGGAAGGGATGGAGTGGGAGGTTGGGGTTAGCAGATGTAAGCTTTTATATACAGAATGGATAAAAACAAGGTCCTACAGTATTGCACAGGCAACTATATTCAATATCCTATGAAAGAATATTTTTTAAAGAATTTATATATACATATATGCACATATGAATCACTTTGCTATACAGCAGAAAATAACACAACTTTGTAAATCAACTATACTTCAATTTAAAAAACTGATGAAAAATTTTTTAAAAGTAAAGAAACAACCTAGAAGCCTCCTTAGCTTACTACTCAGTGTGATCCTCAGACTGGCAGCATGTGAATCCACCTCCCCTGGGGGCTTGTTAGAAATACAGACCTACAGCCTCAACCCAGTCTTACAGACTCAGAATCTGCCTTGTAGCAAAATCCAAGGTGATTCACTTGTGCAATCGAGCTTCAGAAATGTCTCCACCGCTGATTTCCCATCCTTGGCCAGAATTGCATCACATACTCAAACTGAAACCAATTACTGGCAGGCAGACTAGAATTACCATTATTGTCTTAGGTTAATCAAAATTCACCCTCCAGGGACTTCCCTGGCGGTCCAGTGGTTAAGACTCTGTGCTTGCACTGGAGGATATGGGTATGATACCTAAGATCCCACATGCCGTGGGGCAAGGCAAAAAAAAAAAAATCACCCACAGGAGCTGAGGAGGAGGCCTAGTTTTCCTTGAAACTGGATACCTGAACAACATCAAGACTCTATCAGTAAGAAAGAAGAGATGGGGAAAAGTTTTTGGTGGGCAGCTAACAAAATGTCTCCCTGGGAGACAGACAGATAAGCAGGTAAAATATAAAATAGTGTGGTAAGTACCAAGACTGAGATATTAAAAGTGCTGTTAGAGCCCAGAGGAGAAAATCAACTAACTGCTTTGGGATGCTGAAGAAAACCTCACAGAATAGGTGACACTTAAAGGGGTTTTGAAGGATGAATAAGAACTTTCCTACAGATACCAGGGTGAAGGATATTCCAAGCCAAAGGAATATCCATGTGCAAAGAAAAAATGTGTTGCAGTATATTTCTCTTTTGCAGCTCTGTGAGTTCCTCCTAAATTCATCACGAACAGCTCAACACATCCCTAAATCAAACAACAGTCAGCTCTTCCTGATTCACAGAAATTCATGGAGAGAATATTTAGGTTTTTTCCCCCCAAAATTATTCGGTTAAACAGTTCTCCTGGGTTGTTATTTATCTATAAGTATTCTGCAGCAAAATATATAGTCTCTGTTTTTAAATTTAACATTTAAAATGCTCATGGCATCCTGCAAATAGGCTCCTGATTTCCAGATGCTGCCTCACCAGAACACATCTGGGACTCATGTATAGTCATCAGCCAACTAAAGCATCTTCCCCGAGAGAATCATCTAAACACAATCTATTTGCAATATGTGGATACACAGCAATGTGTATAAATGTGTATGAAACTATAAACATAGTTATTTTTCACACTTGTAGAATTGTCCTTCTTTGGTGGGCTCTATTCCATCCAGGTCCTTACATTTTTCTTCCAACAAATGTAGCAACTAAATTCCCAGTCAGTGTAAAGAGCATGTTATAAGTGGGTATGGGGAATTAATATGGAACAAGGTGCCAATGATTATGCCAGTCACAGCATACACATTATCTCATTCAGTCTTCAAAACAACCTATAAAGTAGATAATATTTTTCTCATTTTTCTTATAAGGAAAAGTTTCAGGGAGGGTGTCGTGCTCAAGATTATATGACCCAATGAGTGGTGAACCAGGATTTGAACCAAAGTCTTTGACTTCACACTGCCTGTTCATATTGAGTAGGCAATGTTCTGCATATATCAGTTCACCATTACGAAGTCTACTTGAAAAGGTTTTCAGGGCAACATTAGTCCATCGAGTTAAAATAGCAATTTGAAAAACATTCTGCTAGGTGATGGGATGCAAAGACAATTAATACACAGCCCTCTTGGGCCTGGAGGAGCCCACAGTCTGTGGCAGGAAGGCAGAAGCCATAAGGCAGAAAGTGATAAATGCTATTCAGAGGCACAAGATGTTCATCCTGCTAGCAATGCTCTCCCACGTTCACACCCTGGTGAGCTCCCAGCTCTTCTAAAACCCAGGGCCGCCTACTCTACGAAGCCAACCAGAAACCCCCCTCTGTCACTCTCTCCTCTGCTTCTGTAGCACCTTACACAATCCACTCATCAAACTATTAACTCTATGCATTACACGTCTGCCTTCCCCACTAGACTTTGATTTGTTTTAAGAAGTAAGGGTTACCTGACTATAACATCACTCACTTTTTTTGGAGAACAGAGTTGGTCAGCTAATGTGGATCACATGATCCTATCCAAACATCAGGTTCATTGAGAAAAGATATTCCTCCCACAGCAAGAAAGAGGGTTCCTAGGTCAAGGGCACACTCAAAGCTTATCTGTCCTACTGGAACCTCTAAATAAGATCTCAGGGTCCACTTACAGAAGCATGTTAAGTGAGCACCTCAATAAGATTATTTCTTTCTTATCCCTAAATACTCTATATTCCTAGCACACTGCTTGATACACAGCAGATGCTGGATACGTGTTTATTGAGTGAATATTAAATGAATGAGTGAATGAGTGAAAAAAACAATCTTTCATATTGAATATGTACCTAGGAGATGGATTATATGGGATACTAGAGGATTTTCTCATTTGAAAAGAACAGTATGTTTGTGTGTTTTCCAAAGGTATTATTTAAGCTCAAATTCAAGTTAGAAATGGGAACATGTTAACTCACACTGGAACTTGGAACTTGGATCTGAAATTCTGCTACTGAGGCAACTCTCTCCTTGGTTTTTTTTTTTTTTTGTATTAAATATTAGGTTTTAATTCTCCATTTAGAAAACTCCTTACAGGTAGACTTGCTTGTTCCTGAGCAAAGAAATGTAAGAACATATACAAACATGAACTTGTTTTAAAGCCTTGCTTTGGATTCCTAATGCCGCCTTTGTTTCCGGCATTCTACAGGGGGCGCTCACGGGATTGCTCAGTATCCCAGCAAGGAGTCCATTCCCAGCAAGGATCCATTAAGTCCTTGGGTCCAACTCAAGACTCAGTTCTCAGCATCCTCCAGGATATCACACCACAGTTCTCACTACCTTGCACTAACTTGTTCATCTTCTGTAGTGTTAAAAAGACCATAGAGCTTGTCTTCCTAGGTATCAAGAAAGCTCCTTAAAGGCAAAGCCTGTCTTCCACTTGTTTTGAATCCACTATTAGCAAATGTGTGCTAACACCAGCCAGAGCAAATAGCAGATATTTAATAGACATTTGTTGAATGAATGACTGGGAACGTCTCGCATTTTTATGTCAAAGTCTTACTTATTAAAGAATATTAATATACCTAATGTCATTTGAGCTTTAGATTAAGGAGGTACACAGGTTGATACTTCACTTTATAGATGAAGAAGCAGAAACACAGAAAAATGATTTGTTCAGAAAAAAAAGAAAAACAGGATAACCGATTAAAATTGAATTTCATATAAACAATAAACAAACTTTAGCATAAATTTGAGACCATTGCCAAATTGCATGGGACTTAATAATACTAAAAAAGTATTCATTACATTTACCAGAAATTAAAATTTAACTGAGTTTCTTGGGTTTTCTCTGGCCACCCTAGACCAATACAAACTGTTAGTGGCAAGGCAAAAGGAAATTATCTCATCAAAATCAAACCGTTGAAAAGCCCATATCGGTCTATAATTAAACCAAAAACAAAATGAGGGAAATCAAGAGATGCCTGACTTGAAATGGTATCTATATGAGCAGTGAAATTTTGTCACAATTTCCAAGCTCTTTAGGAAGAAGGCAATTTATCCCAAAGTAACTACAATAAGATATTTTATGACATATTTTCAATGTAGTGAGGGTTCTAGCTTGTGCCTAAGACAGAATTTGGGCAACTGTGGCAAACCTGTGGGGCCAGCCCCCAAAGAATTCTATTTGCTGAATGAAAGACCCAAGAGCCCCAGGCAGAAAAATAACAAGTTTTTATTGTTTGCTTACTCTGTGGTGACACAGAAATGAACTAGACAGGTATGGCTTCTGCCTTCCCAAAGCAGAGAGCCTAACTGTAGAAAATTCCCCTCAGGGAGCCAAGAGGCTAGAAACAACCCACTTGCCCAAGTAATCGGTCCTCAGGCACCAAGAACAGCTATTTAGAGTACAGCAGTACTTGTCCTACAGACTATCCCATGTTCATCTTCTTGGACTGCATCCCAGAAAGAGAGAGGACTGCAAGGAATATGAAAGAGCTGTTTCCCTACAGCCTTTGTAAAGCACAGAGAGTACAAGTAGCCCTGCCATCCACCAAGACTCACGGAGTGTAATATGGGCTGGCAGAGGGCATCCCCCCTTCTCTCCCAGCACATCTATGACAGGCTTTGACATAGAAGAGAATGGGGCATGGCACACTGAGGAGAAGATTCATTCAAGAACACATGTGTGAAACCCCCAGAAACACCCAAACATACTTTGGGAGGAATTTGCAAGGGTGGGAGGTTCTCTGTTAGCAGGTGAGGGCTAGAGATGATGAAATATTGAAATGACCCCCCTGAGTGCCACTGACTGATGATCCTTGGGAGTCCTGGGCTACATGAGGTAGCTGCTTACACTCCATTGTCAATCATTAAACTCTGGAACATCACCATGCCCAATTTCAACCATGCCAATACCACGTGGCAGCGTATCTGGGCTTCTTTATTAATTTTATCTTTCCAAATTTACTTCCAGATTTAAATGATTTAAAGTGGTTAAAACATTTTTCATCACTCTAATACATATAATTTTTACTCAACTCTTTAAATACCTTGGTAGGCACATTAAAGGACAAAATGAACTATTAAAATTTTCCAAGGTAAGACAACCTTCCAGTTCGTAAGAACTATATTACAGCAGCCCTTAAAGAGAAATATAATACGAGGGCCTTGGGGATTAAATGTAACCAATCCTATCCTAGGGTTGATCTAATGAGCTGCCCAAGACTTCATGTTTTCCTTTCCCACTGGCGCATCTGCTGGGTGATTAAAGACTCTTTTTTGAGAAGCAGAACAGGTGCAATAGTTAAGACTTTCCTCAGTAAGAGACCAACATAAAAAAACCCAGGGCAGAGCACAATTCACTTGCTAGCGGTTTTCAGGGGAAAAAATTTTCTTATAACAAAAAAGAATTTGTTAATTTACCCTAAATTTATATACTATACAAAAACATGAAGAGTCATTTTTCTCATCTTTAAAGACAGGCTAATAACTAGATTTCTTAATTACGGCAACATTCTAGTTTCATTCATTCTTTTTTGTTTATTTCATTCCATTCATCTTTTTTCTGTAAGTGTCTCCAAGAATTTTCATTGGCTTTTCTAGCTCAGCTTATCCTCATTTATAAAGACAGTCAAGGTTCTAGTAAAATATACTTTTCTGTGTTAACACATTTTTTTGTTAATTTTCTCTCTTAATTTAAAAAGTGCCTCAACTGAGTTTCCAGATATTACCCACCCACCCGCTCTCTAATTTTCCTTATCTTTCAGAAGCCATAGCTCACGTATGGCTGAAACCCAGATCCATCCTACCTTCTGCTACAACATTTCTCTCTTCCATTTTCCATCAGCCACAACCTTTCTGAAACCCCTCTGTCTTTTATGATCCACATGTATGATGTCACATTACACACCACCCCCCATTGTAATTTCCTCCTCAGACTTTGTCTTGGCAAATGCCCCAGTAAGTTCACATTTAAAAGAGGTCAACCATTCTGTTATGCAACTAGCATCTATAAAAAAAAATTAACAGCATTTCATCAAATAAAAGCCAAAAAGAGTATTAAAATGTGTGTGGACCCACATACGGATGCAAGGTTCCTACTGTAATGTAAATAATTTGTGATAAATAAAAGATGCATGGTGTAAGCCCTAGAGCAAGCACTAAGTGCAAAGAAATATACCTAAAAAGCCAATAGATGAATTAAAGGTTACTAAAAACATCTCACATACCAAAAAGAAGAAGACAGGAAAGGAGTTACATAGGAACAAAAAGAGATGATGTAAGTTGAAAACAAATGACAAAATGGTAGACCTAAATTCAATCACATTATTAATTACATTCAATGTAATAGACTAAACACTGATCAAATGATAGAGATGTGCAGACAATATAAAAAGCAACACTCAGCTGTATGCTGTCTATCACAAAAACATTTAAAATACAAAGGTACAAAGAGATTGAAAGTAAAATGATGAAAAAGACATATCATGCAAACAGTAAGCATAAGAAATATGGAGCGACTGTACTAATATCAGATGAGAAAGACTTTTAAGACAAGGAAACTTTCCAGAGACAGGAAAAGGTTAAGATATAATAATCATACATGTATGACACCTAATAAAAGAGATGTATAATCCATAAAGCAAAAGCTGTCTAAACTGAAATAGACAACAATCGGAGCCAAGTTTTTCACACTCCTCTCTCAGTAATCAATAGAACAAGTAGACATAAAATCAGTAAAAATATAGAAAACTTGAACAAATCTACCAACCAATGTGACCAAATTGACAATTATTGACACATCACCTAACAACAGCAGTACTTTTAAGTGCATGTGAAACATTCGCCAAGATAGACCACATGCCAGGCCAAAAAAATAATCTCAATAAATATAAAAGGATTGAACTCACATAGCATGTGTTTTATGGCCCACAACAGAATAAAATTAGAACTTAATAACAGAAATATATCTGGAGTATATCCACATATTTGGAAATTAAGCAATATACTTCTAAATAACCCAAAGATCAGAGAAATAAATCACAAAACAAATTAGAAGATATTCAGAGCTAAGTTAAACAAAACACAAGATGTAAAAACTTCTGAGATTTAGCTAAAGAAGTGCTTATAGGAAAATTTACAGTTTCAAGTGTTTATAATAGAAATGAAGACAACCCTAAAATCAAGTATCTAAAATTTCCCTTTTAACAGCTAAAAAAAGAAGCAGTAAAGCCCAAAATAAGTAAAGAAAGGAAATGATATCAGAAATTTAAAAATAGAAAGTAAACAATGGATAAAATCAATAAAACTAAAATAAAGTTCTTTGAAAAGATTAGTGAAATTGATATATACCTACCTATATTGATCAAGAACAAAAGAGAGAAGAAATAAATTACCCATATCAAGAATAAAAGAGAGGACTTTACCATAGATCCTACAGGAATTAAAAGGATGATAGGAAATATTATTAATAATTTTATGCCAATAAACCCAACGATATAGATAAAGTGGTCAAAGTCTTTGAAAGACACAAATAACGAAAACTAACTCAGGATGAAATTGAGAACCTAAACAGTTCTATATTAATTCTTTAAAATTGAAATTATAATTTACATCCTTTGCAAAATATATGCCAGCAGAACTTCACAAGTGAATTCTAACAAATATTTAAAGGAGAAATAATACCTATCCTACACAAAATCTTTCAGAATATATAGAATACTTTCTCTATTTGTTTCTTAAGGCTGGTGTAATAACTTACCATAAATTTGCTGGCTTAAAACAACAGAAACATATTTTCTGGAGGCCAGAAATCCAAATAGCATCACTTGGCCAAAATCGAGGTGTCAGCTGGGCTGCGCTCCCTCCAAAAGCTCTAAGTAGAATCCTTTCTTGACTCTTCCAGTTTCTAGTGGCTGCCGGCATTCCTTGGCATGTGGTCCCATTACTCCAGCCTATGCCTCTGTGGTCTCACTGCCTCCTCCTCTTCTGTATACCTTCTCCTTTTCCATCTGTGTGGAATCTCCCTCTACCCCTTACTTGTAAGGACACAACGATTTCATTTACAGACAATCTTGATAATCCAAGATAATCTCTCCATTTCGAGAACCTTAACTTAATCATACCGGCAAAATCCTACCTATATATAAGATGACAATCAGAGATTCTGGGGATTAGGACATGGATCTATCTTTGAGGAACTTTTTTAGCTTACCATACTTCCCACCTTATTTTATTAACCCATATTACTGATGCCAAAAACACTGAAAGATATTATAAGAAAATAAATACAAAAATTGTTTTAAAACATATTAGCAAACCTAATTCTGCAATATATACAAAGAATAATGCATTAAAATCAAGTGAGTGTTAGGGACTTCCCTGGAGGTCCAGTGATTGTCTCTGTGCTTCATTTCCACTGCAGGGGGCACAAGTTCGATCCCTGGTTAGGGAATTAAGATACCGCATGCCACACAGCGCAGTCGAAAAATAAAAAATAAAAAAATCAAGTGAGTTTTATTTTAGGAATGCAAGGTTAGTTTAACATCTGAAAATCAATTACAGTAATATAATTCACCATATTAATCCAGTAAAGTGGGAAAACCCTAAGATTATCTCAACAGATGCAGTTAATCTATTTGACAAAATTAAACTCACATTCATGATGAAAGTTCTAAGCAAACTAGAAATAGAAAGAAATTTCTTCAACCTGGTGAAGAGAATTTATGAGACTCCTGCAACCAACATTGTTCTTAGTGGTGAAGGGCTGAAGGCTTTCTGCTTAAGATCAGTAACAAGGCAAGCATGTCTGCTCCCCTTACTTCTATTCAGCAACTTACTGGAAGTCCTAGTCAATGCAGGAGGCAAGAAAAGGAAACAAAAGCGTGCAGTTTGGAAAGTAATTAGATCATTTATATTTTTAGATAATCATATTGCATACACATAAAATCCCAAAGAACCTACAAAACTGCTACTAGAACTAATAAGCAAATGTAGTAAGGTCACAAGGATCGAGGTGAGCATACAAAAATCAATTGCATTTCCATATACCACAAGAAACAACTAGAAAATGAAATTCAGAAAAAAAAATCCATGTATAGGAACATAAAAAACCACAATAAAATATTAGGAATATATTTGATCAAACTTATACAATACCTTTATATTGAAAAACTACAAAAAACAGTACTGAGAGAAATCAAAGAAGACCTAAATAAATGGGTAAATATATCATGTTGTGAATGGGAAGATTCAGTCTCATTAACATGCCATTTCTCCTCAGATTAACCTAGCCACTCAATGCAGTCTCAATCAAAATCCCAGCAGACGTTTTGTAGAAAATCACAAGCTGATTCTAAATTTTATTTAGGAATGGAAAAGACCTAGAAATACCAAAATACTTGAAAAAGAACAGTTAGAAGACTTATACTGTCTGTCCTCATACTTTTGATAAACCTAAGACAGTACTGTGTTGGCATAAGCACAGGCAGACGGACCAATGGAAAAGAACAGAGTCCAGAAACAGACCCAGTATAGCACAACAATAAGAAGACGAACAATCCAATTTTAAAGTGGACAAAAAAGTGGGCATTTCATGAAAGAAGATATACTAATGGCCAATGAATACATGAAAAGATACTCAGCATCACTAGTTATTAGAGAAATAAAAAATTAAAACCAAAATGGGATATTCCTATCCACATATTAGAACAGGTAAAATTAAAAGACATGACAATACCAAGTATGATGACAAGTTAAATCAACTCTAAATCTTATGGGTTGTTGGTGGAAATGCAAAATGGTACAGCCACTTTGGAAGATAGTAGTTTTTTTGTTTGTTTGGTTGGTTGGTTGGTTGAGGTTTGTTGTTGTTGTTGTTTTATCAAATTCAACATACCATATGATCTACTAATTCCAGTCCTAGGTATTTACCCAAGAGTTATTAAAGCATATGTGCACAGATTGTATATGAATGTTCACAGCAGCACTGTTAATTGTAGCCCGTAACTGGAACTATCCCTAAAGTCCATCAACTGTAAATGGAATTCTATTCAGCAATAAAAAGAAACAAACTACTAATGTACACATATTATGGATAAATCTCAAAAACACTAAGAAAATAAGCCAGACACAAAAGACCAGAGGATAGGGACTCCCCTGGTGGCGCAGTGATTAAGAATCCGCCTGCCAATGCAGGGGACACAGGTTCGAGCCCCGGTCCGGGAAGATCCCACATGCCGCAGAGCAACTAAGCTTGTGTGCCACAACTACTGAGCCTGTGCTCTAGAGCCCATGAGCCACAACTATTGAGCCCTCGTGTCACAACTACTGAAGCCCACGTGCCTAGAGCCTGTGCTCCGAAGCAAGAGAAGTCACTGCACTGAGAAGCCTGTGCACAGCAAGGAAGAGTAGCCCCCGCTCTTCGCGACTAGAGGAAGCCAGTGCGCAGCAATGAAGACCCAACACAGCCAATAAATAAATAAATAAATACCATCGCATATGATTCCATTTTTATGTAATTCTAGAAAAGGTAAAAACTATAATGACAGCAAATCACTGACTGTCTGAGGCCAGGGATGATGGGGGTCAGGGACTGACTACAAAAAGGCACAAAGAATGCTTGGGGGGTGGTGATAAAAACGCTCTATGTCTTGATTGTGGTGGTCATTACACGGATGTACATTTGCCAAAACTCCTCAAACCATACATTTAAAATGAATGAATTCATTCCACTGTATCCAAATTAAACCTCAATAAATCTGCTTTAAAATATACACACACACATACAGCAAAGATGAACCCAGGTTACTAATAACAGTGGTTATCGTTTATTGAATGTATGTTCCACGATAGGTGGGCCACAGCACCTTCTTCCCAGGTGAAAACAAATAAATGAGCTGCAGAGGCTTCAGTGACGTCTACAGGGTAGCACAGCTGGTAAGTCGCTGAGCCGGTGTTCAAATGCAGATCCCGTTATCTGACTCTAAAAGCCCTGCTCCACCAGCCAGACCACTATCTGTCCTGATCTGAGGAAGCTGGAGGTGGTAACTGGGCAGTCATTGGGTAGCTGCAGGCCTGTCCCCAAGGGTCCACCCTGAATGCAGTCAGAACCTGAAAGGTCTTATCTACCGGGTCAGCTGATGGAGCCTCGCAGTCACAGAGCATGAGATCCCAGAGTCTGCATGCTTAATCCTCCATTAATTTACTGTCCAAATTCTGCAGCCTGGCGGGGGGGGGGTATTATCTGTTGTAGCAAAGCTGGAAAAGAGAGAATTATAATGCTAATGTCGTGAAATATCCCTGACTTCTTGCAGGGAGGTGGACTGGCTGCGGCTTTGGCAGAGGAGCCAGGACTAGAGCCTCAGCACTGAGCACAGGAAGAACATCCTCCCTGAGAGCAGAGGCGCTGCAGCTGTGATGCTGCTTCTGTACTCTACAGTCTTTCCTCCAAGACAGAAAGGACTCATGTTCTAAAACTCTGGTAATCACAGAGACCACTTCCTGCACGTTTGGGGTGTGGTTCACATGCCCATTACCTTCTTTAGTCATCACAACCAATCTGTGAATTTTACACATGAACTGAGGCTCAGAAAAGGTAAGTTTCAGCAGGTGATCAGCTTCCTCCACACAGCTTTGGGGAAAAACGGGTCAGCTCTGCTGCCTCTTGAGTCACTTCACAACAGCA
The DNA here is from genome assembly GCF_030028045.1 of Hippopotamus amphibius kiboko. NCBI lineage: Eukaryota > Metazoa > Chordata > Mammalia > Artiodactyla > Hippopotamidae > Hippopotamus > Hippopotamus amphibius. The sequence goes on from NC_080199.1 coordinate 71,243,391, forward strand.
GCGGCCAAGATCTTCGAAAACCCGTGGATCTGGTCTTTTTCCCCTTGGCCAAAGCCTCACCCGCGGGGAAATAACTCTCCCCACTGCCACATCACCCAGGCGCGGGTGTCCTGCGGCCTCTGCGCTCCCGGGGCGCAGGTGGCGATGGCGAAGCTTGGAGACCAGAGCCGCTGCGCGCAGGCAGGAGGCAAGGCACTGGCACGCCGTGTCGGGCCTCACGTGGAGTTGATCCGGTGGCTGAGGCCATGCAGACAGGCGAGGCCCAGAGTCGTCTGAAATTCGGTCAGTTAAGTGTGCATTCTCAGAAGGTGTCAAGAAAGATCACCACACCCTCTTCTTCCTAATTCCTCCCTGGAACGGAGACGCGATGGCTGCTTGAAGCTCCTTCCATCTTGCACCATGAGTCAAGTTTGAGAGGAAAGCCTCGTACCAGAGATGGAAGAGCACAGAGTCACGAGGAGCCCGGGTCCTTGACAATGCACAGAGCCACGGCGCACGTGCCAACTCCATCCTTCTCTGATGACAGGGAAAATAATCTGATTTGCTTAAGTCTCTATAGTCAGGTTTCTGTGACTGGCGGCCAAATGCAATTTCTAAATGCATTCAGAATCTTTGTCTGAAAGCATCTTGTTACTTGTTTTCTTTTTCTGTGGACGAATAGAATAATACTAGCCCTTCTCTTAAAAAGGGAAATACGCAATCAGAAACACAAGCTTTTATTTAAGAAGAAAGTCAACTTTAATTATGACTGTCTCACAGGGAAACTATGAAGGAAACCACTTGGGCTTAACGTGCTTTTGTTTATTCTGGATATTCAGCTATAAAATGCCTTGCTCTGTGCTGATAAGGAAGCTGAATTTATGGCCTAGTGAACTAAACAATTAAGAGGAAAACTATTTGCTAACTAATCAGATTGAGGCAAAGGTCTCAGGAATATAAATTGGACTCTTCTCTGTTTTCCTTCACAAGTCACAGATTTCTTCCCTGCTATCCAATGCAAAGAGATAAGGGCCCTCTTATAAAATTATTTTACTACAAAGCATATCTTTACCCAATTAAAATGCATACTTTCTGTGTTTATGAAGCCTAAGGCTTGTGAAACATGTTTTGGTTAAAGTAGGAAATCATGAAACGTGGCAAATATGTGTTGAGGGGTAATACACGAATTTAACTCAATGTTATTTGTTTCGTATATAACTAGTTTATGATGAACTTACCAATTTTCTTTCCCATTTCCTGCCTTAAATTGAGTCATTTGTTTTACACTCACTATACAAATTCTAGTTGAACTTTTGATGTTTTGAGGTGGCTACTACTAGGTCCTGAATGCCTGCTGCAGTTGTTTTAACAAGCTGGGATGAAAGAAAAATACACCTGACAGCGTCGCCGCCTACGTCGACATGATATTCGATTCTTCATCTGCATCAGCTTCAAAGCACCCTCAGCCCCGGCCACTCCCCATGCCCTTAGTGGAGCTCTGAGCAAGCACCACGCTTTCCCACTGACTGCTTCCCAGTTCTTCCCAGTACGGTGCTCAGAATGGTCTCCTCCAATCAGCTGCCATTTCCATGAAGAGTGACACCTATTTTCTATCCCTGAGGTGTGTGTGTGTTTTCAAGTCATTAAACTATAAATGTAAAGCAGAGTGGGAAGAATACATCTCTATCTCGCCTTAAAAATTGTCCTGTCAAAAGAACTTAGCAACAGGTTGTATAGAAATGTATTCAGTATATTCAGTCACCAGGGGCTTCTACTGAACGCTGCAGCCCAGCTCATGACTGATTCCTGTCTAGACTCTAAGGCATAGTCCAAAACTACCGCAATTGTACGCAATTCCTAACATGTTTGTTCACAAAGTATCCAATGTGTAATGTGCTTATGCATATAATAGCCATGTCCAAGGATCTTACTTGCTATGTAAGATATTAACCTGAGAGGCTCAGACTTGAAGTTTGTCAATAAGGAAACCACTGTAATTTTACATAGAATATCCAAGAAGCTAAGAGGCCGATAATTTCGTCAGAGCAAAGAGTCGCCCTTTAAAATGCGGGGGCAGATTACGTGTGGGGACTAGCCTTCGGGGATCACGCCCACAGCATGTAAAAGGTAAATAGTAAACTGGCCGAGTTTCAAGGCCACCAATCACAGAGGTCCCTTAACATTCTGAAGATCTGAGATCTTCCCCCAGCGCTTCACTGAGCTTCAGTTTGCTGTGGTGAAGTGTAGAATATTTGTCTAGGAAGGGGTGGCCAACCCAGCAATGTGCTCTGGGATCTACTCATAAAAGTGGGATCTACAAATGTACAGGCATTTAGCCTGGACTGGATACAAGGGGGTGAGGGAGTCTCTTGGAGTTAATGAGCCCCCAGCCCACGTCACATGTCAGTAGACACATCTCAAAGTGTAATCACAGCACCAAGCCGGGGGACCGAACCCAGGCTCTCACCGTCCGATGTACTGAAAGTGTTTTTCCAAGATGCTATTTAAGTTTCAAAATGAAATATACATTGAATAAAAAAACCTCAAGGGGCCTGTTTGTTTTAATTTCATGTATGCTACTGTAAGCTGGAAAGAATTGCTTTCCTCCTATTTGATAGTCTTTGATAGCAGATACTAAGGAGGTGATTCCCATGTTGCCCAGGAAAAATGTGGTTAGAGAAGGGGTTTTTCAAGATATGATGTTATCTTGAGAATACACACACACATATATATATATACATATATATATGTGTGTGTGTATATATGTACACATACATAACACCAACACACACGTATACACATATCGTAAATAGTTATACACTATGCACGCGTATTTTATATATGTGGTTGTATATGAATATTTGAGCTTTTTAGGAATGTCAGAATACAGCTTTTTGGTCTTTTCAGCATTGGAAGGAGGCATTTGGCCCAACCCAAAGGTAAGGCTGGCCCTTCCCAGGAGAGAACGGAAACCCTTCCCCTGAATGAGAATTGCACACGGCCCAGGCCCCAAACCTGCAGCTGTGGACCAGCCAGTCTTTAAGTGCTGGGACCATTCTTCCCTCACTCCCAGCAACGCCTACAGGATGAGTTGTTGGCCCACCCTGCCCTGCACCAGCATAGACTCCACGCCACAGGGCCCTCAGAACACTTGTAAGTACAAAGGGGACCTCTGAACACCTAGCAGGGTGATGGGGAGAAACCCACCATCTTCATCCTTCAGGAGGACAGGGACCAGAGTGTCCCACCCCCACCTGCCATTTTTCCCCTCACCACTGGAAAGATAAAAGGCTTAACTAAAACTCATAATATTAGACAGCATGCTGTACGTTATTATGAAAGCACAGGAGAAAAGCCAACTTATCCAAGTCCCCACTTTTAGGCCTGAAGCCAATCGTGTTCCAAAAAAGGAACCTTACTCCTCAGACCGCTTGTCATTTTTTAGTGTTTGTATTAACATTAGACCTGACTGCTGGGAAGCGACGTGTTTATGTGCCAAGCTAATTGGCATTTGGCATTGCCCTGCTCCTCTGGCCATGGAATGAATCAGCTAATTTTTTCTGATCTGTAAGGTACTCATTGTGGGGGAGGTCAGGGGTCCAACAGCGCTCACCGCTCACCCCGGCCTGACGGGATGAGAAAGGGAAGGGCCTCCTCCCCCTCAGGGTATTGCTAAGATGCCGAGAAATGATGATGCTGGAGTGACACTCCTCTCCGCAAGGGTAAACATCCACAAGGACCTTGGGTTCACTCAGCACCCCTCAGGAGGAAATGTCACTGCAACACGTATAAATTCTCTTCCCTTCACAGGAACTGCCTTCAGGTACTAATAATCTACGCATTGTTCTCTTTGCAGCACACACTTAAATACACCAAAAGCGGGAATTAGAACAAGAGAGAGACGGGCCCCCTCCGCCCCACTTCCCTGTCATCCAGAATCCTGGCTTCTTGTCTTATTTGTTGTTCCTATAAGACATTACTCATGAGGAAGAGTGACTGCCAAGACTCTCTCCCCTTGGGGTGGTTCTAGTACTTTTTTAATTTGACAAACAAACTAGTTAGCAATGCAAGGGAGAGCTTAGCAGTTCCCACTCATTCACTCACTTTACTGATTCAGAACAACATCTAGCATTCACACAGCTCACGGTGCTGAAATCTTCGATAAGTTCTCAGCTGTGACCATCCCTCCAGGGTCACCTTGCTTTATAAACGAGCAAATGCTGTCAGAGACAGGAAGTAAGTAATTTAAAGGGCTGGAGTGAGTCAGAAACAGAATTGGGAATGGGATTTAAAATTCCAGGGCCACCTTCTGCATAGACTTGGAAGAAGGGGGGGTCAGGATGGTACCTGGGTGGGGAGATTCTGTGCTTGTGGCTCTTCAGTATTCTTATCATCAGGATGATGAGTCCCCCGCAGAATCGGGGGTCTTGCCTCTTATATTCCCATGGGAACCATTCGTTCATTTATTCAGCCAGCACGAGCTGGGCACCTACCCCAGGCCAGGAACTGTGTCAGGAGCTAAGGATGCAGAATTGCACAGTCCAATGGCAGGGGCAGACGTGAGCTACGTGACGACTCAGCACAGTGACCTCGGGGAAGCTCTGTACCTGCAGTCTGCTCACAGTTATGGGGATACAGACTGGGGAAGACCCCGCTCTCCTTAGGGGTGGGAGGGAGTGGCCAGTGAAGATTCTCCAAGGGAGAGAAAGTTGAGCTTGTAACGAAAGGTAGAAAAATAAGTGAAAAGAAGGCCAGGCAAAGAGAGCAACCCAAGTGAAGGCAGAGGGTGAGTGAGAGCTTGGGGCCCTGGGGCATTTTGTACAGGGAGGGCCTGGCTTGGGCTCTGGGCACACAAGACGCCTCCTGGCATGCTTGTGACCAAGGACAGAGAGCGAATGGAGATGGGCAGTGAGAGGCCACAGGAAGAAAGTCATAATGCAGAGGGCTGAGGAAAGATGGAGAAGTGAGGAAGGGACAGCAAATACGGACTCCTCTCTCAAAAAGCCTCACTGCGAAAGGGATAGAGATTTTGCTGACTCTCCTACACACACAGCTGTCCTCCATCCTGACTCTTTAACAAAGTAAAAAGGGAATCTGTCATCAATTCTCATTATTGAAGTAGAATTTAATCTTTAAAAATATAATCCATGGAGTAAATTACCAGTTTCTATTTTCCAAGAAAATCTGTTCTAGAGGATGACTTTGACTCTTACTTACCTATTGAAAAAAAGTGAATTTTGCTGTGCTATGAAATCTCTAGTAGGCGAGACAAGTATGTCCCTCTGCTCAGCTGTCAAAGGAGGCCGGACATAGGATGCGTCTAGAAGAAGGAAGAACTGGGTCTGCATGCCATGTTCTCACCAGTATGCACTTCACAGACTCTAGGTGTCCTGGGGAGAAAAAAGTTTAAGTAAATTAAGTGATGGTGCCGGTGACTAAGTTTTGGCATAATCTAGAGGAACTCTTCACAGACCACTGGACTGGCACATTCCAGAAAGTGCTCCTTGAGGGAGAGACAGGGTGGCCAGCTCAAGACCAGCACCCTTTCATGACAATTGCCATCCCGCAGCCCAGCTGTATGAGGCTTCTCATATATTCAGAGCAGAGGCAAATGAGCAGAAAGCATTCCACTCATGTCTGGAACTTCCCTTCTGGGACATCTGGCTCTTGTCTGGTCCAGAGTCTTCAACCCTCACCCTCAATTTTTTTTCATCTACTTATTTAAGTAGATATAAAATCAGCCTATTTATTTCTTTTCTTTTAAAATTACTTAGGAAATATGCGCAAACTGCAAAGAGAAAAAAAATTCCCATAATCCTACCACTTAAAAAACAACTGTATAAAATAAGAAGTGAAAATCTCCCCAGACATCAAATCCCCCCAGAGAAAATTTCTGAAGTAATTTATTGTTTACCCATCCCAATTTTTTCTTAGTAGATACGTATCTTTTCTAACAAACAAAATAGGAATCATATTATAAGCTGAATTCCAACCTACTTTCCTCATTTAATGTATCTGGACATCTTTCCAGAAAATACTGCAGAGCCCCCTCTATTTGGATGACTGCATAATATCCCATAGTATGATGTGATAATGTACTCAACCTTATAAGATAAATAAGTACTAGGGATGTGATGTACAACATGATAAATACAACTGACACTGCTGTATGTTACGTATGAAAGCTGTTGAGAGTAAATCCTAAGAGTTCTTATCACAAGAAAAAAATTTTTTTCTACGTCTTTAATTTTGTACCTATATGAGATGATGGATGGTCGCTAAACTTATTGTAGTAATCGATGACTCCATGATGTACGTAAATTAAATCATTATGCTGAATACCCTAAACTTACATGGTGCATTATATCAATTTTATCTCAATAAAACTGGAAGGAAGAAAGGAAAAAAAAATAATGTATTCAACCATTAAGTTAATGATGGCTATCCACCCTTGTTTGTTTCAATATTTCGCTGTTACCTGCAAGGCTGTCATGACCATCCTTATAGATGAGTCTCTACCACACCAGTAATAATACAGTGACGTGGGAAGAACACCAGCGCCCAAATCCAAGGTCAGTACTGCAACCTCATCCCCTTGACCATCGTCAGCATTGGATACGGAGGGACATTCTGCTTCTTAAAACACTTTCTCCTCTTCCTTCTGTGACAACACACTCCTGCTTGTGTTTCTCAACCGCTACTTCTCAGTTTCTTTTCAACCATTCATTCATTCACAGATACTTGCCAGGCCTCCCATGGTGCCAGGCAGTCTTCTGGGCATTGGCACCACAGCAGCAAATCAACATCGTGTCATGGAGCTGACCGTTACGGAGAGAAGGTGGTCCACGAGCACATGATATCATGTGGCTAGTAATACGGGCTGCGAAGGAAATGAAAGCAGGTTAAGGGGAAGGAGAGTGTTGGGGGTGCTCTTTTGCATAGGGCGGTCAGGAAAGGCCCCTACAAGCAGGTGGCATTCGAGTAGGGAGTGCACAAAGCAGTGGTTGGAGCCCTGGGACCATCTAGGGAAGTGTATTGCCTGCCCGGGAAGAGCAGTGCAGAGGCCCCAGGCGGATCCCACCCGCGTGTCCAGAACTAGAAGGCTGGTGTGGTGGGAGCTTAGGGAGGAGGGTGGGGCGACCAGAGCATGCTGGTCAGTGGGAACTCTAGATTGTAGGAGTGCTGAGCTGATGGTTTATTCGAGGGCCTGGAAAGGGGTGGGAGGAGTCCACATGTCCTGATGAGGGTCGGGATGTGAGGTGTAAGAGAAAGAGAGGAGCCCTTTGGGTCCTTTACCATTCCTGCCTCTTCTGCCCACCCTCAGGATGTGGAAGGGGCCATGGGCCTCTCCTCCTCTCCACCTGTACATTTTCTAGAGGTGGTTTCATCTTACCTCGGACTTTACACACTATCTACGTGCTGAAGCCACATTGATACCCAAATGCCTTCTCCATAGCTCTGCTTGGATACCTAATACTCCACCTCAAATACAAAATGCTCAGATAGAACTCTTGATAACCACCAGCCCTCACCCTGCTCTGAAGTCTCCCCCTGACCCCCAATTTAGTCAGGGAGGCCCTGTATGTTTAAGAGCACAGGACTCTAGAGCCAGCTGGCCTGGGTCCCCACTCTGCCACGTGCTGGTTATCTGACCGTCTCTGTGACTCAAGGGTAGAGAAGTGGGGTAAGTGATGGGTTGTTGTGAAACTTTGATGATTTATGCTCACGAAGTACTCAGAACAGTGTCTGGCACTTGGTGAAGCCCAGTGTCAGTGTTTTCTCTTTCATTTATGCCACTGCTCCCAGTTGCCCGTGCTCTGAAATCATCCTGACACACCACTCACTCAAAAACCAACAGGAGCTGGTCTAAGACCTGGGAAGCAGTCATGTCTCAAGAGAGCTGTACCAGTTATTTAATTAGTATTTAGTTAGGTGAGCTAGGGCGAGAGAAAGAGCGCTTTATTATTTGGAATCAGATAAGAATTGTTTACAAGCTGGGTGTACTTGGAAAGTTATTTAACATTTCTCGATATCCTCATATTTAAAATAGGAATCATATTACATACCCCTCGGGGTACTATAAACTTTAAATAGAATAATGTACATAAAGTGTCAGCTCAGTGCCAGATGATAGCTATGATTTTTAAGATAAGGGATTTGGGTTTTTGAGCCTCAGCGTAGTTATGTGACATCAAACGAAAGAAGCGAGCGACAGTAAATTCCTCTCCAACAGACCCATCAGTCATGTGGGAAACAAAAAATGCGAAAGGCTTTTGTGAAGTCCTACGCTGCCGGGCGAGGGTGCAGCCCTGAACCACGGTGGGACAGAAGTTCCCTCTGATTACAGGCACCATCTCTCAAAGGTCACCTTCGTAATCAACCCAGACCTCAGGCGCAAAGCATGTTGTGAGCCCATTTCCAACTCTCTGCCTCCAGTTCTCAAGAGCAGCACAAAACCATTAATGTTTAATATTTAAACAAAACCTTCGTTATTCATCACTTTAAGCCCCAGTGATGATTATTAAAACATAGTGGATAGGGTCTTATTTTTAAAGTTTGATTTTTAATTACTGAGATAGAAATCAGAACTGAAAAACATTGACCGCCCTTGTTTTCTAGAGATGGTTTTTTTCCTGTGGGACAGAGCCCTGGGGAGATTTGCTAGCTCCGCTGAAAAGCTAGGGCTGCCTTTCTCCTCTCCGTAGCTTTTCCTCTGCATACCCTGGGCAGAAGAGTATTCCCAGGGAGAGGCCTGACCCTCCAGACAGGACACTCCAGGCTGACTTTCCAGACTCCAGGCCACAGGGCCCCTCGGGGGGAAGCCGGTCAGGATAAGAGGCCAGAACTGCTACCAGCCCCCAGCCCCAAGCCCCAACTCCTAACCCCATAGCCGCAGCCGGTGGAAGGTGACCTCAGGTACAGGGTACAATGAACTTGAAATAAGTTCATTTTTTCATTGCGGGTGACTTCTGGGGAGTTTTGCAAGGTTGGATTTTTCTCTCTTATTTCCTAGAACAGCTGGACCTGCACTTGCACACTGGGATCAAGGATGGGGGGCTGTCAGGAGAGGAGGAGAAGGCAGGGAGCCTGGCCCAGCCTCCATTCTGCTGCTCCCTGCAGGTATTCAGAGCACAGGTGGGAGCTGGAGCTTCCAGGCAAGGAGCCAAGTGGATCAGCTACTTCAGCGGAACAGGCGAGGTAGCTGTAACGGGAGGGGGGAGATCCCAAGAATAATGGAAATCAAAAAATATAAAATTCCTAGGAATAAAGTTTCACAAGTCACGTACAGGGCCTATGTGAAAAAAAACAATAAAATTCGACAAGGAACACAGGATATTTGAATATATGGAAAAATGAATTCTTTTTGAATACATCCTCCATATTGTAAAAAAAATAACAGCTCCTCTGAAGTCAAACTGTAAATTCAATGCAAATCCCAATCCAATTTTTTTCTTTGATATAGAAAAAAATTAATTTCAAAGTTCTTCTGAAAGAATAAGCGTGAATAAATAGCCATGTAGAATAATGGAGTATTCGTCCTACTAGATATTAAAATGTATAAGTATAGAAAGTAAAGCATGATACAATAATTAATGGAAAGTTCAGTAGTATAGAGTCCAGAAACTGACTCACAGATCAATGAGATGCTGGTACATGATAAAGGTGGACCATTCAACAAAATGGGTTGGGAAAACTAACCATTAGTCATTTGGAAAAATAGAAATGACAAATCTCTACCATCAAAATGAATTTCAGATGGAGCAAATATCTAAATGTAAAAATACACATTTTAGTTAAAATACAGAAAACATAGGTAATTGATTTGCATTCCTGATATGCAACTTTTTAGATGGTCACCTGACACTATATATCTACATTTTAAAGTCTGACCCATCAATTCCATTTATGAGAATTTATCTCAAGGACATTATGGGTCAAATTCACAGAGCAGTAAGTACAAGGAAGTTCATTAAGCCCTGTTTATAATAGTGAAAAATTGGAAACACTTTAAATATTGGTTAAATAAATTGTAGTATATCCATACAATGAAACTCGAAACCGTCAATTAAAATAATGCTACACAACCACACTGACGCTATCCTGTCTGGGCGTCCCAAAGAAACACTGTTCTTGCTCACAGTCCCAGCAGCAGTTCAAGTGCATGCCTGTTGCTCCAGCCTCATCAAGGGGGTGTCACCTACATGCTTGCTTTCAGGAGCTGTGTATTTTTTTGCCCATTAACAGATAATTCTGCCCTATAGGTACATGCTGTCAGCCTCAACTATGCATGGTTTGTCCTGCAACGTTCTCCAAGTGACCAGTTGAAACAAGTGACAGTCTAGATCAGGAGACCTGTGCACCTGATCTGCAGACCAGAGCCACTTCACAAGGGCCCTGTGCCTCCCAGAATTGCAGGCAATGTTTCGGTGTTTATGCAAATAATTGACCAATGACAGGATATTGCATCCTTTGCAGAAACTTGTGTCATTTCCATGGTCACCTCCCTAGGGGGCTGTGGAAACTGCGTTCAGGCTGTGAAAAACTTAAGCTGCTACATGAAATGCTAAAATTGCTGCGCTTCTGAGACTGTAACATTCTGCTTGTGGCCTTGGGATCCAAAGACCAGATGTTGCACCCAGTAATAACTCCATTCTCATCCAACTTCAGAAACTCAAGATTGAGCCAATTTGGGGTTTTGATCTTGAACTCTTACTGAGATTCAACTGAGGCTGACTACCCACCAGGCTCCCTCTGGAGAAATGGGAGATAAGAAGCATCGTCCACACCTGCACACAGGGTGCTGGAGATGAAAACCTTGCCAGTGCAGAACAACCACAGGGCAACTCACGATGGACAGCCTCTGTTGCCATTGGTTGAAAGGCGAAGAGGGCAGCTGTTTGGACAATGTGAATGGAGTGTCAGGGGAAGAGAATTAGGTAGGCTTATTTAGAACCACACTAGAATACTTCTCAAAAAAATGACTCAACTTAGAACATAATTAAGAGTGATCATCTCTGAGCGATTTTTATTTTCTTGTTTTTCATTTGTTTGTTTGTTTACCTGAGTTGTCCTGGCCCAAGAAATAAAGACGGTGTTTATAGAACAAAAGTGGTATAAATCACTATTTCAAATCTTTGAAGATTATTTTTCAAACTGTTAAAAAATGTTGTCAATCTCAATTACGCTTCACTAAAAGTTTAAAATTTTTAATTTTAATTTTACAAAATTGTTGTAGGTATACCAGGATATTTTCTATAGAAACCTAAAGCTACAGCAATTTATGAGGAAGTGGTTATTGATTACAATGGAAGGAAAGACTGCAAGCTGCCTATGTTTCATGCAGGCCATGCTAATTCCATTTAAAGAAGTTAACTAAGAGAAGAGAAAGATGAGGAAGTCATGCAAAAGCAAAAGCTCAGGGATAAATTAAAAGTGAATAAAGACATAATTACAATCTCTGTGGCATCTTACTTCTATGCTTTACTTTACATTCTCCCCCTTCTGCGTCTAGATAAAGAAAATAGAGACATAGTGTGTGGAAAGGTAAACTGAAGCCAGTCTTTGAGTCCAACAACTTCTTCAGTGTTCCTGGGGCTCCAACAGAAAGGTGACAGCAGCTACTAAAAGAGAAACTACTTAGAAAGACTGCGGAAATTAGATTCAGAGCAAATGAAAAAAAGGAATGTTAAAGACTGATGAAAAAATACAAAATTGTACTATGAGAATTACTTCTAAAATTCAACTTTTAAAAAAATCAGTTGAAAATGGCTTTGGAGTTTAATTCCTTTAATAAGGAGTTACAGGTTTCCTGATTATATGTAAGAAATTCATGATTAAAACTCTGAGACTTGAATTAAAGAACCCACGTGACTCCCAGTTAAAGCACACACCCATCACTTGGTGACAGCATACCTGACTTGCAGGGCTACAGAAAAGAAAGCCATCTTTAAACCTTCAAGCATAAAGTTAAAGTTATCTGACAACAGAAAGCATTTCATATGTGTGTTCAAATATGTACATACAACCTGGAATGTGCATATAATTTCCTGATAAACTCTTCTGTTTCCCCTCATCTCTTTCACATTCTAATTTTTTCTGCTTTTCTATTTTATATATGATCCCCTAAATGCCAAACTTTAATAAAATTGCAGGCATCTATCATTTTTCCTTCACTAACACATACCATTGAGTCTATATCCCCAAAAACAAACAACTGGGAACAATTTAACCTTTGCTGATGCACAGAATTCTGTAATTGAAGACAAGAACAAAGATTCCAGGAAGTCTTCATCTTCAATTCTTAACTGATCCTCCTCCTACCTCCCAGTCCCACCCCCATCCCTACTCTCCGGACCCACTTCTGCTGTGATGGGTTGTTAAAATAACACTTCCCATTGAATCATGTCTCCCTGGGTCTATGTCCCTTTGTTCCTCCCACTGAAAGGTGGAATCTATTTCTCCACCCCTGGAATCTGGAATGTTCTTGAGACCTGCTTGGACAAGTAGAAAGTGACATTGTACAAGTTCCAGAGCCTAGGCCTTAAGACCCTAAGACCACCCTGCTGTGAACAAGCCCCTTCTAGTCTATTGGAGGATAAGAGGTTGTGTGAAAGACAATAGAGCCATTCCAGCCTACAGTCAGCATCATCTCCTGACAGTGAGTGAGGCTATCTTAGACTCTCCAGCCCCAAACTCTTGAACTCTTGTTGTAAGACAAGCAAGAGAATTGCCCAGATTTCCAACTCTAAGAATTGTGAGAGATGATAAATCATTGCTGTCTTAAGCCACAAAGTTTTGGGGTGGTTCATTATACAGAAATTGATAACAGATCTTCCAAAAAACTATGTCTTATGGGAAATTTTCTATGAAAGGAAGAGAAGTAATGATTATTTCCCCTCCTTCATCTGACTTACTTCCACCCCCCAGCACACATTCTCCTGCTCTCTCCATTCTGGAAACATGCCACTAGATAGTCACTCTTGGGTGGGGACTTTTCTCTGGCGTGTTTCTTGAATTATCCAAGGATCCTCTTACATTCATTCTTCTGCCTGTGAACAAATATTTGAGGAAGGGGGGGAGGAAGATGGCTTAACTTCAGCTCCCAGAAGGCAGAAGGAATGCACTCAAACATTTTGTACATGCCCAAGATAAAGCCCTGGGTAGTAGGCATGAATAAACATTTACTTAAAGATGACAGTAAGGGAGGAACTGGGAAGGTCGCCATAAAAGACATTGGGTCCCCATCTTATTTAGGACAAGCAAAGCATTATGTATGTTGTATTACAGACCAAAACCCCCAAAAGACAGGGACAGCCAGAGGCAGAAACCCAATTGGGTTGTAATAATTTAAGGCTACGGCAAGGAGTACATCAAATAGATTCTGCTACATTTTCAATAAATTCCCTTCACAAATATGTAGTATGTTAGTAATCGGCCATGAAAGGAAAAACAAATCATAATAGCATCTTGATGTAGGAGGAAAGTACACTTATGCGGAAAGGGCCAGATGTTTCTTTCAGTGAGGAGTGATGTACAGGACTCCAGTAATTTTCAGAGTTTGAAAGTGGTGCTGCAGAGCACCACTTGGAACTGAAAATCTCCTGAGTTTCTTAAATAAGACAGCAAAACAAAACGAACTCGAGTTCTGGATCCTTCCGAGAAAATCCAGATATCAGTACAAGAGTCAAAGATGCAAAACTCCTACCTAAACAAACAAACTTTGCAGCAATACCTGCTGAGTACTTAAAAAGTAACAGGCAAGGACTTCCCTGGTGGCAAAGTGGTTAAGAATCCACCTGCCAATGCAGGGGACACAGGTTCAATCCCTGGTCCAGGAAGATCCCACATGCTGCAGAACACCTAAGCCTGTGAGCCACAACTACTGAGCCCACATGCTGCAACTACTGAAACTTGTGCACCTAGAGCCCATACTCCACAGCAAAGAATAGCCCCCGCTCGCTGCAACTAGAGAAAGCCCACGTGTAGCAACGAAGACCCAACGCAGCCAAAAATAAAAATGAAATAAAATAAAATAGCAAGCCCTGTTTAAAAAAACAACAAAAAAGTTAACGGGCAAGTAATTTTTGTTAAAATTATGGCCTTTGTTCCTTATCGGTCTGCTAAACTTTGTGAAACCAAACAGAGGCCATACAGACATCTACAAGCAATACTCAGGTCTAGATATTGAACAGTTTCACAGTTGAAACTGGCTTAGTCCAGTTGAAACCAACTGCTAGTCAGAAATTACCTAAGCTGGAAAGTTATTGTAGGTCTTATTTCCTAGCAAGGCCCTGTTCGATGAGTGAGATTTTCTATAATTATGCTACTGCCGCTGTTGGCTTATTTTTGGTTTGGTTGTTTTTCTTTCAGTTGTTCTTACTGTTCTGAATTTTTTATGTGCTGCTGCCAGGTGTTAAACATTAGTTGGCTTCCCTACAGCCTATATTCTGAAAAATAATAAAATGAAGACTACCAGAGCTGAAAAATAATAAAAATAAATAAAACGCACAAAGCTCAGTTTATTGACTTGCCAGGCAAAGAAGCAAACACAAGCTAAGAAATTCACCGAATAGTGAGCTGAGGGGGGAAAGTCAAGGATAAATCTAGAAAGCAGGGTTCACGGTGATTAAGGCTTGAAAACCAGCACTCTGGAAATTAATTGCGTGTTTGTGCCTGGTGGGTCCACAAAATCCATTTCCATTGTTCAGGGACCAGTCTTTACATGGACTCAGTAAGGGTTTGCTGTTTAGGTCCACTCGAGCTAGTTAGGATCAGTTATGATGAAACACCACGTTTAATCTTGGTATCTCCTAGGGCATGTCTTGCTGTGAGAGGAAATTTTTCCTTTTACACCTCCTGCCAGCTCCTCCTCTATAGAAGCTCCACAAATGACCCATATGCGCATCAGGTAATTCATCTCCCCTCACAGTCCTTAGCTCAGTGCTTGAGAATTTCACAGTCCTCTTCAATGGAAGTTGGTAAAATGTGTATGTAAACGAATGACATTCACGTGCTCAGGTGGCCGCCACTGCTCCGCCTCAGTTGTGCCCTAGAATTTGCCATTCTTCCCAAATTCCGCTTTTACCCAACATGTTTACAGAGCTAAAAATTAGGCTGCAGAATACTACAAGGAAAATAGAGCAAGACCATAGCTGTGAAAGTCTCTTTGAACAGCAAATAATAGCTGGTAAAATCCTTACCTGTGATCACGTCAGATGATCATGGCTCCCCAAGTTCTCATTTGATTTTAGGGACATAATTACTCAAAACTCAAAGAAGCCTTTGGGAAGGTAGCAGGAGATGGAGAAAGCAGAAGAGGGTGATAGAGATACAAGAGGATGGGAGGAAACGGAAGAAAAGGGAAAAGCTTCTTGGATATCACTGTGGTAAAGAGCAAGGAGAAATTAAAAAAAAAAAAAGGATTGGAGAGCAGGGGAAAAAAAAAAAAGAACCCAGAAAAAACAGAACTGAAGAAATCTTATTGAACCAGGGGCATGTGTAACCAGAAGGCCAGAGAGAAACAGTGGCAGCTGGAAGAGCCTGCAAAGCTAAGCAAGTCCGTTTTGCAGAGTCTGGGCAGGAAAACGCTGTTGGCTAAAAGAGAAAATAAGGTGATTTTTTTTCTTCCTGCTGGTGCTTCTCTGGGACCTGGCCAAAGCGCTGTTCTGCAGAACCAGAAACCGAATAAATAGACTTAATTTATTCAGAAGATGTGTTCTCTTCGTTCCTTCCCCAGAATGGTGTCAGAGCTGCCCAGGGTACCAGAGATGTCTGTGAATTTGGATGACAAGGCGTTAGGCAGCACGTTTCTCCCCATCCCACAACACCTGCTCCTGAAAAGGAAGCATTTGTTCCTCGCCTGCAAATCATTTTTTTGTAAACGAGGCACCTAATGAGCATTTGATGAAAGTCCCCTAGAGCAGGTACGAGTTCTATTAGACACAAACTCTGCAATGAAAAAGAAACTCATGATTTACAAACCCAGAGCTACGTATTTGCTAAGGAACAGCTATGCTCAATCTTTTCCTTGGGCATAATTAACAGTTCTCCAAAATCCTCTGTGAATATTTGCCCAGCTGTGGCAGCCGGAGACTTGACTGTATGTTCAGGGTCAATGCCAGAACTGCAGAAGCCCTAGAGATCATCTAGTTAAACGCCTTCTACTCTTGGGAGAGGGAATCGTGGCCCAAGGAGGTGAGCGAGTTGTTCAAGGTTCCGCAGCTCATTAGGAAAAGGTCTTCAATTCTCAGTACGATGTGCTTTTCACAGCTCTGTGAGGCACCCTTCCCTCATTCAGCATCCACACTCTTCTCCTCCACCTTCACCATATCACTCACCACTCAAGAGTGCCTTGTGCTGCCATAACAGAAAATCTGGCTGGTAATGGGTTGAACCGTGAAGACAATCATTGTTCACACGGTAAGAGCCTGGAGGTAGGTGGACCCAGGATTTGTTCTGAAGCTCAACAATGTGATTTAAAAAAACAAAAGAAAACAAAACAGGCTTTTCTCATCTTTCTGTTTCAGCATCTGCATTGTGTGAGCCCCTCATCCTCGAACTTGTGACTTCATGGTGACAATATGGCTTCCACTTCCAGCCATCACATAGCCATACCAGTGCCCAAGCTGGAAAAAAAGGGATGGGCAGAAAAGGGCTTTGTTTTTATCATGGAGGACAATCTTTCCCAGGATAAAGTTTTCCTATTTTGTCTCCTTGGCCAGAGCTAGGTCATATGGTCAGCACTAGCTGCAAGGAAGTCTGGGAAAGAAAGCATCTAGCAAACGGTAACGGAAGTGACCTGATCAGCTCCAACCAATAATGGCACATTGCTGCCGTTAACAAAATCAGGATTCTATAACAAAGAAGAAAGGGGTTGTGGCTGTTAAGTAGGTATATCAGTTAACTGTTAATGTGTAACAAACCAAACTCAATGGCTTAAAACAGCAATCTTTTACTATTTCTCGTGTGTCTGGAGATCAGCTAATCCAGATGGGCTCAGCTGGGTGGTCCTCCTGACCTCAGCGGAATTTGTTCATGTAACTGTGGATCTAGATATGTGATGGGATGTCTGGACCGATCCAGACTCTACGCCACATGTCTGTCTTCCTCCTTGGAGCAGCAGACCACTGAGGAATGTTCTCATATGAGGCGATGGCTGAGGCACAGGAACGCAAGCAAAATCATGCAAAGCCTCTGAAGGTCTAGGCTCAGGACAGGGACACTCATTCTGTCCCATTCTGTTGTTGAAAGCTAGTCACATGGCCAGAATCCAAGTCAGGGGTGAGGAAATATGCAGCAGCCGTGGAAAACTCATACAGTGCACGATGCTGATATTCTTGTTTCTTGGATTTTGTAACTGAAGTTGATTTACAACGTTGTTGATGCTGCCCTTCTGGATCTTCACAGTGCACGTCACTGTGTACGTGATGTTTAAAGGGCTTGCTTACGACAATACTGAAGACATATTTTGAAGTCATTCCTCCCAGGATTAATTGGTCACTTTTAGTGTAAAACTTCAGTCTGTCTCTCTCTCGTTCTGTCAGATGACTCATAGGTGTATCTAAAACTAGAGGCCAGTTCAAGATGATGCTCTTTCTCAGAAAGAAAAAGGCTATTATTCAAAATAAAATAATTGAATGTATGCTTTGTAGTGTGGGAAACTTTGTGACTCTTTCCTGAGGACAATTTTGAGAGCAAATATTACTTTATGGTGATTTTTATTTATATAGTAATTATAACATAATTGAAATTTAAGAGGTTTGGGCCCACCAGACCACCATCCCTGCTCCTCCACTTTTGCCTCAGGCCCACACAGCCTGCCTCTCTTGCTATAGGAATTCTAGCTGTGTCCTAGTTTTAGCAAAATGTCTCTGTTTGGTGTATCATTTATATCCCTCCCAGGAACCCCTGGACTCCTTAGGCTACTGGTCATAACAAGAGGTGAGGTGGCTTTGGCTCAGCCACTCAGAAAGCAAAGGCTTTTTTTTTTTTTAAAGCTCTTTATTGGAGTATAATTGCTTTACACTGTTGTGTCAGTTTTTGCTATACAACAAGGTGAATCAGCTGTATTTACACATATATCCCCATATCCCCTCCCTCCCATGACTCCTTCCCACACTCCCTACCCCACCCCTCTAAATCATCACCCATCATCGACTTGATCTCCCTGTGTTTTGCAGCTGCTTCCCATTAGCTATCTGTTTTACATTTGGTAGTGTATATATGTCTCTTGCCACGCACTTCTCCTGGGATGAAGGGACCCTCACTTTCCACTAACACCTCCATTAATGCTTCTCAGAAGATCTGTCTCAGTGCGTTTGTCTGGCATGCACACACCCAAAGCAGCTGGAAACTTCTCTTAAGTAAGAGAGGAACCCAGATTTAATTTCTGGAGGGCCACCCTCTGGTCAGCTCATGTCCCCAGCTGTTTTCGGGCTTGGTCTGCATCATGTAAGAATTATATTTGTGAATGGCCCTGTTCCCTCCTCTTGACTGTAAGTTACTGGATGTTGGGTACAGAGTATCCTCCTTTCCCATCAATAATATTTATTGATGTTCCAGGCACTTCTAAATATATTATTCCACTTTATCCTTTATAACAACCTTGGAATTTAAGCATTACTATCCTCCATTTTATAGATAAGGGAACTGGAGTTCAAAGAAGAGAAATAATTTGTACACAAAAGCACATATTCAGCAAGTGGCAGAGCCTAGATTCATATCAAATTCTGTCTTACTCCAGAACTAATTCTTATTCGTATGATGCCTAATGTGTAAAGGTGACACACATGGTGCCTAAAGGAAAAAAATGAATTACATGGTCACAGGCACCTTGCACTGATTACATATAGCACCTAAGCCAGCGTCCTTGGCATATATTAGTCTGAACCATATGAAATTGACCTTTTGTAGGTCAAAAATAGCCATTTGTTGGAAATTTTTTATGGTAGCACAATAGAATTTGTGTTGAATTGGATTGAATGGTGGTCTTTACGGTATAAATGGTCCTTAAGAACATAGGCTTTGGAGTGCCACCATCTAAGTTCAAATCCTACCTCTGCTACTTGCTGGCTGTGTGATCTTAGGCAAGTTACTTAACCTCTTTGGGTCTTGATTTCCTCATATGTAAAATGAGGGCAATAATATTACCTACTTCATATGGTGGTTGTGAGGATTAAAGGAGTTGTATATATCATTAAATAGACTGCAAGGCATACAATAAGTACTTCTGAATAAACGTGAGCTATTGCCATTACAGGGGGATTTATCCAATTCTGTTTGAGGAGTTGTGGTAGCTAGGGGTGGGGTGGACGTGATGAGAACAGAAGAGGAAAGAAGAGCTGTGAAATGACCAAGCCTGTTGGAGCATATCATTCGTTATAATATTCTTGACCATTTCACTGACCACCTACATGGGCCCCAGAGAGCAGGATTGGAAGAGAGAATTTCCATTTGATCCTTCATTCCCCTCGCCCCACCACTAGAGACCTAAGAACGAGGTATCTTTATTGTCTCTTTATGGGCTCCAGCCTGACCTGAAATGCCCAAAGCACAACAAAGACAGCCATCAAGAGCAAGCACAGCCAGCAGGGGATGGATATTTGGACGGGAGCGGAGGGGGGAGACTACTGCAAAGCAGTGTGCTTCACTCTCTCGTTTCCAGAAGCAAAGAGGCTGAAACACCTGCCCAGGTGCAGAACTGTGAAGAGCTATGGGGAAGCGAAGTGCCCTCACCATTTACTAGTACCGAGGACAGCCTTCGCAAATCACTGCAACCTGCATGGTTTAAAACAATAGGAATTTATTCTCTCACAGTTCTAGAAGACAGAAGTCCAAGATCAAGGTGTTAGCAGGGCCATGCTGGTCCCTGACAGCTTGAGGGGAGGAGCCTTCCTTGCCTCTTCCTAGCTTCTGTGGGGGTTGCAGGAAATTTACGTCCCTCCTTGACTTGTAGATGCATCACTCCAATCTCTGCCTCTGTCATCACACGGCCTTTTCCATGTGTGTGTCTCTTTTTTCTTCTTCTAAAGACACAAGTTAATGGATTAAGGGCCACTCTAATTCAGTATGACCTCATCTTAATTTAAGTAATTATATCTTGGAAGACTGCATTTCCAAAAAGGTCACATTCTGAGGTTCTGGGTAGACTTGAATTTTGGGGAGACACCATTCAACTCAATACAAACAACAACACCAACAAAGCTATGTAGATTGTCCAGCTGCCACATGCTTTTTAGAATAAACTCCACAGTGTGAATCAGGCCTCAACTGAGAGAAGGCAAGACAGCATGGGAAGTGGAGAAACCCTGGAACACAGACAAAGGCTGCAGTAACGTGGGTTACCATCTTACCATTTGTCAGGGGCCATGTGCTAAGAAGAGAAGCAGAGGAAAAGTGGAACAGTAGCCACTGAAATAGATTCCAACTAGAGCAAGTGTACCCTGGAGCTGAAGACGACAACAAGTTTCCCGAGTAAGACCAGACACAAGAAGCGAACAAGAGTCATACTAATATTAGGTTGGTCCTTCATTCATTCCTTCATCCTCTCATTCATTCATTTGGTGCCAAGCAAGAGCTTGACACTGAGGAGACAGAATCCAATAAGAACCAATTCCTACCGAACAGAATTGTGTCCGTTTGTCTTAACATCTTTGCTCTCTAGTGGGAGGGTGGGAGGAGGCACAGAGCACAACAGATCATCTCAGCAAAGCTTGATGACTGTGAATGTAAAAATTCATATTGGATACAGACGTCCACAGGCTGCAAGCCGGGTTCTTTCAACGTGAGGGAGTGCCAGGGAACCTAAGCCACTCATGGAGTTTACGGAAGAATTCCTTCTTCCCAGGGCATTCAAGCCCACTCCTCCTTCAAGACCTCTCTATTATGTCCGTTGATCACACCTATTTTCCTACCAGAGTGTGATCCGCTCCAGAGCAGGGGCTCTACTTTATCTCCTTTTGTTTCCCTGAAACATCCCAGCACAGCATGGAGCCCAGAATTAGCCATTATGTTACCTCTATGAAGCTGTCCTTCATTTAAAAAAAAAAGTGATTGGCATCAAATGAGGCTTGCTTTGGCCAATGAAATGCAAGCAGAACTGACATGTCGTAAGCTTCTGGCATGAGCTTTAAGAGTCAGGACACACTGTGTCGCTTTCTCCTTTTTCCTTCTGCCTTAGGGACCACCCATTTCTGATGGCGGTCACCCCATGAGCCTGGGTCCCAGAGGGAGGAGACATGGAGCAGAGCCCCCAGAAGACTTGCAATGGACAAGTCATATAGACAAGAAATTAAACTTTATGTAATAAGCCACTACAATTTGGGGATAGTGTGCTATCATGGCAAAACCTGGTCTGTATGACTCATTCACCAGATTTCAATAAACCATTAATTCCACTCTATCTAGTCAGCAAGCATTCATCAATCACTCACTATAAGCAGAGCACTATACCAAGAACCAGGGTTACAGAAATGATTAAGATGTAGCCTGTCTTCAGAGAATTTGCAGTCTCAGGAGGAAGGCAGCAATGCCCTTGTACAGCCATACAGGATGTTAAAACATTGAAGTACTTTCACATCATTGGGAAATTGCACTGTCCCAAGATTCCCAAACATTCCCTCCTTTCTGCACCAACTGCCCCAGTTCCTCCCTCAGGACTCCCCCCCATACACACTCACACACACACACACACACACACACACACACACACACACATACACACACACGTCTCTATGATCAAGAACTAAAGGATTTACCTTATGGCACAGAAAGGTACCTCTGGAATCACGTTCAATCATTTATTCTGACTGATCTGTGTGGACATCTTTGTTAAATAGTTTCTAAATCACCCTTGGAGACAGAAAAATAATTTGATACTCTGAACATAGAGTTCAAAGGAAGACTACGAAGAACTAGTGACTCATCCGCAGGTTGGGGCAAAGCCAGCTTCCCCCAACTAATCTTCTGGTAACTTACATTTGAAGCACCAGGATAAAGTCTTCTTCTTAGAAAGGATTCAGGTTCTCTCCACACAGATCGTCCAATGCTCAGGGATTCTGAGTACACATGCATCACATACACACACACATACACACACACACACACACACACACACCTTTCTTCTGGAAAGCCATGACTCAGGCCTGACAGCCCTTTGCTTCTAATGAACACACAACATGGTAAGTGCTCCAGTGGGACACTGTCCTGCCTGTTCCTCCCCATCGTGTACAACTGACTCTTGTCCCCACCGTGCCCTGTCCAAACCTGACCCATGACACGCTATCATTTACTCATCTGTTGCTCCCTCTAGACTGTTCGGTGCAGTGAGGGATCGTGTCGTATTCATCTCTGTATCTCCAGCACGAGCATAGTGCCCGACATAAAGTAGGGTGGACAAGATGGCTCTGGGTTTGGTGGGAGGAAGAGGGGAAGAGGTGGTCGGGAAAGAGGTAAATAAGGAAGGGCTAAGGAAGGAGTCCTCCAGAGCAGCAACAATTACAGAGTGGAATGGAAAAGAGGAGCCGGTGAAGGGGAGCCAGTGCAGGGAGATAAACAGGAGAAGTGTTAGGAGATAGGGTTGACAGACAGACAGACCCAGAGAGAGGAACCAGGGGCCTTTGGAAAAGCAAACTTCAAGGAGGAGACATGTTTGCCCTTATCAAACATACAGGCATATCCCTCAGGTTAAGCACTGAATATAGGACAGGGGATCTGGCATTTAGGACATCACGGTTGACTACAGTAAAACCAGTTTAGTGATTATTTGGCGGCGGCAGTGGGGGGGGGGGGGCAGATTGCAATGGGATGAAAAGAGAATGATGGGTGAGACAATGTAGACAGTGAAAGCAGCACAGGTCTTCCTAAAAGTCTGGTGGTAAAAGAAGGAGATAGGTCAGTCACAGAAAGGAAGGAAAGGTTAAGGGTGACATTTCTTCTGAAGAGAAGAGACCGGAATGTGTCTTGTGCAGCTTGTACACACTGACCTGAACCATGGCTTCTGTAAGATGGTCAGGGCCGGGGTAGGGCCTGCCCATGGGAACTACACAAACCGGGCTGATGTTTGGGGCTCAGACTGACAGCCTTCATCTTGTTGGTCCTCACCTTAGATGAACAGGTTTCTGAGCTCCTGGCCACCTGCTCCAGGACCCTCATGGAAGAGGCGGAAGATTTGACATCATAGAGGGTCATCTGCAGCGACGCCGATGGGCCTCCAATAAGGGTTCTCTTGATTAGGACAGTGGATGGTATTTCCATATCTCAGCTCTGCTCGGGTTTCTGCCCCAAAAGAACTAGAGCAACACTGCCTTACTTTGTGTCGATTCATTTATGATAAATGCAATTTTGCAAGTCACTAGAGCAAAATATTCCTTTTTAAAAATCTCCCCTTCTGGATCCCTTGGCTCTTTGAAAGTTGAGAAAGTTCTTAGTGAGTGCCCGTTCCACTTGGAGACACTGAAAGCAGCGGTAACCTTGCGAAGGAGAGCTGCAGTGGGCAAGGCGTACATCACAAGCTCTGTCTTTATGTTCCTTGGCTGATGCACCTCCTGCCTTTCAGGAAATACTTGTCAGCTTTCTCCAAACAGCCTGGAATTAGTCACTTCTTACCATTTAAGATGATATACTATTAAAGCAATCTCCTAAGTGATTACAGAAATTATTCAGATAGAACCACTGTGATAACACATTATAGGCTTGTTACTTAGCAACTGAAGAATATAAGCACTCTTAAAAATTAAGATAGAAAAAGGGAAAAATATCTCATTCAAAACTAGTTTCACAATGATCCATAAAAACAACCAGAAAATCACTATAATGAATAAGATAATGGCAACAAGATTAACTTTAATTATGTATTTAGACAAAGCGCCCAAGTTCTTAAGTGTTAGTCGGAAGATGAACACCAGCCTCATCCTTCAGGGCAGACCCATCCGTGGGTGAGCCAGGGCCACAGTTCTTTGACGTGCAACCCGGAGTGAAGTCTCTAGTCCCCTCCCTAAGTCTTCTTTCCAAAGTCCTCATCTCAGGCTCCTCTATTATCAATCCTACTCTTTCCACTGTTACCACCATCATCACCACCTTCCACCACCACTGACGGGGCTGCCTCACTAGAATTCACACATTGCAGCTGCTATGCAGTGGATCCATCCCCACCATCACGTACAAAGATGACCAGGTAGCTCCTTAGGTTAGGCACCAAGGTTGTGAGTTTCCTTCCCAACAACTGTTTCATCAGTGGTACTCTGGGTCAAAAGGGAAATAAGAATACAGAGTGAGGTGTATGTATTACATCTGATAGACAAATGACTCAAAGCCCATGTCTCCCTAGTAGGAGCCTAGGAATGTCATAAACGCAGGTGTGCATATATGTTTGTGCTTGTGTAACTATGATTGATTAACAACCTGTTCTCTGCTAGACATTGTACTAGATCCATTTTCCTCTAATCCTTTCAACAGCCAGCAATGCAAGCAATTTTACAATTTAAAAAAAATTTTTATTTGAAATAATTATAGATTCATGGGCGATTACAGAGAAATGTATAGGGAAGTTCCAAACACCCTCCCCCTCACCTGATATTAACATCCCACACAACTTTAGCACAATATCAAAGTCAAAAACTTGATACAATCCATAGACCTCATTCAGATTTCACTAGTTATACATGCACTGACCACTACAGCAAAAGCCACTGTAGGCCTCTAGTTAGAGTAGGGCCTTAGGAGGTCAGTGCTAGAAAGAGGTATGGCCCGAGTCCACCTAACAGTAGGGCCCATGTAAATGCACCCGTTTGGTAGCTATATCCCTAGATCCAGATGTATTGTACAGTGCTAATAGGTATGCAGAGTAACTAGCAAAAGCTCTTCACCAGTTTCCTAATCTGTGAAGTGAAGGCTGTTTTTGATAAAGAGAGCCAAGTGGAAACCCCAGGAGCTGTCCTCCAAAACTCACTCTCATCAGGGCAGTAAAGCAAAAGCAAACTATACCTCTGGATGGATTGCAGAGACCAGCGCTTTCATCAAAGACTTGAGCGGCAAAGGGTGGTGATTCCTATCACATCGCTAATTCCTCACACTTTTGGCTAAAAGCAGAGGTCAGACGGGTCATGAAGAATGACCACAGATGATTGCAAACATAATCAGATGATGATAATGGATAATAACAATCATAGCTGCAGGGCCAAAACTTACCTTTAACCCACCCCTTACCCCCAAGGACTATATCAAATATATGTATCTATCTATCTCCAAAAGATGCTGAAAGCATCATGAGCATCTTGATATCTCACAGAATATCACCCTGGTTCATTATACTGACAACCTAATCTTGTGAGCAGGTCGTATCAAGTACCCTGGATGCCCAAGTAAGACATCTGCATGCCAGAGGTCAGAAGATAATCCCTGTGAAAGCTTAAATAGGCCTGCAATGTTGAAGTTGCCATGGGTTCAGTGCAGTGGAGTGGAGTGAAGTCGGGGCAGGGGTGGGGAGGATTTCCCTCTATAGTGAGAACAAAGCCACTGCACCTTGTCCCACCTACTACAAAGAAAAAGATGTGTTTGGTGGTCCTCTTTTGTTTGGAGGAGTAATATATACCATATATAGATATGTGCTCTATAGTTCATTTACCAAGGAACTCGTAGGCTGTTAATGTGGAGTGCCAGGGCAGAAAGCAAAAAAGTGCTCTGTACAATGCTGCAGTAATCAAAACAGTGTGGGACTGGCACAAAAACAGACACATAGATCAATGGAAAAGGACACAGAGCCCAGAAATAAACCCATGCACTTACAGTCAATTAATCTATGAAAAAAGAGGCAAGAATATGCAATGGAGAGAAAACAGTCTCTTCAGTAAGTGGTGCTGGGAAAACTGGACAGCTACATGTAAGAGAATGGCATTTAGAACATTTTCTAACACCATATACAAAAACAAGCTCAAAATAGATTAAAGACCTAAATGTAAGACCAGATACTATAAAACTCCTAGAGAAAAAAGTAGGCAGAACACACTTTGACATAAATCACAGCAATGTCTTTTTGGATCTGCCTCCTAGAGTAATGAAAAAAAGCAAAAGTAAACAAATGGGACCTAATTAAACTTAAAAGCTTTTGCACAACAAAGGAAACCATAAACAAAACAAAAAGACAACCTAAGGAATGGGAGAAAATATTTGCAAACGATGCAACTGACAAGGGCTTAATTTCCAAAATATACAAACAGCTTATACAGCTCAATATCAAAAAACAAAAAACCCAATCGAAAAAAGGGGAGAAAACCTAAACAGACATTTCTCCAAAGACATACGGATGGCGAACGGGCACATGAAAAGATGCTCAACATCGCTAATTATTAGAGAAATACAAATGAGGTATCACCTCATACTGGTCAGAATGGCCATCATCGAAATGTCAACAAATAACAGAGGGAGAGAAAAAGATGGCGGCGAAGTAGAGAGACGTGGAGTGCATCCCTCTCCACAGATGCATTGGGAATGCACGGAAGGACACAGTCATTCCCACAGAGAATCAGCTGAACACCAGCAGACGGCCTCGGACACCGGAAAGGGCTGCGGAGAACCTGACATAGCCGGTAGGGAGGCATCGACGAGGGCTCAAAGAGGGTGAAGCAGCGGAGCTGTGGCAGACGGGAGGGAGTGAGAAACATACGGAGGGTCCGCAGCGCAGCTCAGCGTTCCCGGACCGAGACATCAATCCGCGGCTGAACAGAGGGTCCAGGAGCGGGAGCGTGGGAACCGGAGAGCTGGTTCAGGGGGAGAAACACTGTTGCCGGTAGGGTGACGGACCGAGAGGACAGGAGGGAGGAGGTCCGCGGAGAGGAGTGCCGATCCCTGAGAGCTGCCCGGCCATGATGGCGGCTGGAGGCTGCAGGCTCCCGGGCGGGGGGGAGGAGCCGCGCGCATAGCCTCTCTCTCTCTTTCTGCGCCTCTGCAACAGGCAGTGGAGAGACGCCCTGCGGGGCCACATAAGGCGCTCAGGGATAACAACCACCCTCAGGCGCTCGGGCGGGGCTACATTAAAACTCCTTGCAACGCCAGCAGCAGGGAGGCTGCCGAGAGAAAAAAAAAAAAAAAAACCAGCATCAAAAAGAAAAAACCCCGAGAGAGGCCCAACTCTAAGACTTTCTGTGTACGCCTGAGCCAACAGCGCCCTCTGCAACAGGCACCTCCAAGCCTGACTGAAGCAACAGTGCGCCACTGCTCACTCCCTCCCAAGAGAAGGAGCCACTATTGCACCCTCTCCCTCCCCACACACCGAGGCTTACAGACGAACAATAAAGGAACCTCTGCTGGTCACAGAATAACGCAAAAAAAAAAAAACCCAAGGCAAGGAAAAGGACACTTACAGCTGAGACGCTAAGGAAACAGAAATAGTAGTATCAATACCTATTGAACTGGTCCATTCGGGGATCAGTTCTGGATTTTTTTTTTTTTTTCCTTTCTCTTTTTTTTTTTTTTTTTTTTTTGATTTATTAAATACGATCTTAGCCCTAAGGGATCTACAAGTTTTACAACATAATTTTATAAGGATATTTTTTACTCTTTTTTTTTTTTTTTTTTTTTTTTTGCCTTTTAAAATACTTCTATATCTAGCTAAGTTTTTGGTAGTACGGACAAAATATCTTTCATACTTTCCTTTCATCCCTTTCTTTTATACACTTCTATTCCTTTCTTTTTCTTTGCATATTTCCAACCACATTACGCTCTTCTGTTCCCCTTTCTTCCAGCCATTTTAAGTGTATTTTATCTTAACATACTTATAAGCAACACTATCAGTCTGCTCCGACTCCTTGCTCTATTCTCCAGATGATGCACTGCCTTGGTATTAATATTAGGCTTTTGTCTTTATCTTAGTTCTTAGTACAGTTGTCTAATTACATTCTGAGAATCTCCATTCTCTCTGGTGGTACTCCAGCTCATTTCTATATTTGATCCTAGCTTACAAAATCTCCCTGGGTTGATGTTTGTATGTGTAGGGTGTTATTTGTTGTTTGTTTGCTTTTGCTTTTGTCTCTGATTTGTTCTGTTTCAGTTGTCAATTTCTGCTGGGTTTCTCTCTGAATATCTGATAGCACACTGGGGTTCTGTCAGGTCTTTCTAGAGCCTTATGTCCTAACGGATTCAATAATTGTGTGTCTCATACATGTATGTGTTTCCTAGACTGAATATTCGTCTAATCCAATACTTGGACATTAGTCTGAGGCTTGGACAGTCTTCTATAAACACCTCTATCACCAGGACAAGCAACCCCAAAAGCTTGGACAACCATGAGGAAACAAAGAAACACCATGCAGGCAAAGGAGCAGGAAAAAAACCCACAAGACCAAATAAATGAGGAGGAAATAGGAAAAATGCCTGAAAAAGAATTTAGAGTCATGATAGTAAAAATGATACAAAATCTCGATAACAAATTAGAGAAAGTACAAGAAACAGTTCATAAGAACTCAGAAAAACAAACAGCAATGGATAACAAAATAACTGAAATTAAAAATACTCTAGATGCTCTAACCAGCAGAATGACTGAGGCAGAAGAACGAATAAGTGAGTTGGAAGATAGAATGGAAGAAATAAACGCCACAGAGCAGGAAAAAGATAAAAAAATAAAAAGACTAGAAGACAGCCTCAGAGACCTCAGTGATAACCTTAAACGTACCAACATTCGAATTATAGGCATCCCAGAAGAAGAAGAAAACAAGAAAGGGTCTGTGAAAATATTTGAAGAGGTTCTAGTGGAAAACTTCCCCAACATGGGAAAGGAAATAATGAACCAAGTCCAAGAAGCACAGAGAGTCCCATACAGAATAAACCCAAGGAGAAATACACCAAGACACATATTAATCAAACTAACGACAATTCAACACAAAGAAAAAATACTAAAAGCAGCAAGAGAAAAGCAACAAACAACATATAAGGGAAAACCCATCAGGATAACAGCTGACCTTTCTACAGAAACTCTGCAGGCCAGAAGGGAATGGCAGGATATACTGAAAGTCCTGAAAGAGAGAAACCTACAGCCAAGAATACTTTACCCAGCAAGAATCTCATTCAGATTTGAGGGAGAAATCAAAAGCTTTCCAGACAAGCAAAAGTTAAGAGAATTCAGCACCACCAAACCAGCCTTACAACAAGTGCTAAAGGAACTTCTCTAAGTAGGAAACACAAGAAAAGGAAAACACCTACAAATACAAACCCAAAACAATTCAGAAAATGGTAATTGGAACACACATGTCAATAATCACTTTAAATGTAAATGGATTAAATGCTCCAACCAAAAGACACAGACTGGCTGAATGGATACAAAAACAAGACCCTTCTATATGCTGCCTACAAGAAACCCACTTCAGACCAAGGGATACATATAGACTGAAAGTGAAGGGATGGAAAAAGATATTCCATGCAAATGGAAGTCAAAAGAAAGCTGGAGTAGCAATACTCATATCAGACAAATTAGACTTGAAAGTAAAGACTATTAAAAGAGACAAGGAAGGGCACTACATAATGATCAAGGGATCCATCCAAGAAGAACATATCACAATGGTAAATATCTATGCCCCCAATATAGGAGCACCTCAATACATAAGGCAAATGCTAACAGCTATAAAAGGGGACATCGACAGTAACACAATTATAGTGGGAGACTTGAACACCCCACTTACATCAATGGACAGATCATCCAAACAGAAAATCAATAAAGACACACAAGCTTTAAATGACACATTAGACCATCTCGACTTAATTGATATTTATAGGACATTCCATCCAAAAACGACAGACTACACTTTCTTCTCAAGTGCACACGGAACATTTTCCAGGATAGATCACATCTTGGGTCACAAATCAAACCTCGGCAAATTCAAGAAAATTGAAATCATATCAAGCATCTTCTCAGACCACAACGCCATGAGACTAGATATCAATTACAGGAAAAAAACTGCAAAAAATACAAACACATGGAGGCTAAACAATTCACTATTAAACAACCAAGGAATCACTACAGAAATCAAAGAGGAAATCAAAAAGTATCTAGAAACAAATGACAACGAAAACACAACAACCCAAAACCTATGGGACGCAGCAAAAGCAGTTCTAAGAGGGAAGTTTATAGCAATACAGTCCTACCTTAAGAAACAAGAAAATGATCGAATAAACAACCTAACCTTACACCTCAAACAACTAGAGAAAGAAGAACAAAGAAACCCCAAAATGAGCAGAAGGAAAGAAATCGTAAAGATCAGAGCAGAAATAAATGAAAAAGAAAGGAAAGAAACCATAAGAAAAATAAATAAAACTAAAAGCTGGTTCTTTGAGAAGATTAACAAAATTGATAAACCATTAGCCAGACTCATCAAGAAAAAAAGGGAGAAGATGCAAATCAACAGAATTAGAAATGAAAAAGGAGAAGTCACAACGGACACCTCAGAAATACAAAACATCATGAGAGACTACTACAAGCAACTATATGCCAATCAATTGGATAACCTGGAAGAAATGGATACATTCTTAGAAAAATACAATCTTCCAAGACTGAACCAGGAAGAAATAGAAACCATGAACAGACCAATCACAAGTACAGAAATTGAGGCAGTGATTAAAAATCTCCCAACACACAAAAGCCCAGGACCAGATGGATTCACAGGCGAATTCTATCAAACATTTCGAGAAGAGTTAACACCTATCCTTCTCAAACTCTTCCAAAATATTGCAGAAGGCGGAGCACTCCCAAACTCATTCTATGAGGCTACCATCACCCTGATACCAAAACCAGGCAAAGATGTCACAAAAAAAGAAAACTACAGACCAATATCACTGATGAATATAGATGCAAAAATCCTCAACAAAATACTAGCTAACAGACTGCAACAGAACATTAAAAAAATCATACACCACGATCAAGTGGGGTTTATCCCTGGGATGCAAGGATTCTTCAATATACGCAAATCAATCAATGTGATACATCATATCAACAAATTGAAGGATAAAAACCATATGATCATTTCAATAGATGCAGAAAAAGCTTTTGACAAAGTTCAACATCCATTTATGATAAAAGCTCTCCAGAAAATGGGCATAGAAGGAAATTACCTCAACATCATAAAAGCCATATATGACAAACCAAAAGCCAACATTGTTCTCAATGGAGAAAAACTGGAAGAATTCCCTCTAAGAACAGGAACAAGACAAGGGTGTCCACTCTCACCACTGTTATTCAACATAGTTTTGGAAGTGTTAGCCACAGCAATCAGAGAAGAAAAAGAAATTAAAGGAATCCAAATTGGAAAAGAAGAAGTAAAATTATCACTCTTTGCAGATGACATGATACTATATATAGAAAACCCTAAAGACTCTACCAGAAAACTGCTAGCACTCATTGATGAGTTTAGTAAAGTAGCAGGATACAAAATTAATGCACAGAAATCTCTTGCATTCCTATACACTAACAACGGAAGAGCAGAAAGAGAAATTAAGGAAACTCTCCCATTCACCATTGCAACCAAAAGAATAAAATACCTAGGAATAAACCTGCCTAAGGAGGCAAAAGATCTGTATGCAGAAAACTTTAAGACATTGATGAAAGAAATCAAAGATGACATAAACAGATGGAGGGATATACCATGTTCCTGGATTGGAAGAATCAACATCGTGAAAATGACTGTACTACCCAAAGCAATTTACAGATTTAATGCAATCCCGATCAGATTACCAATGGCATTTTTCACAGAACTAGAGCAAGAAATCTTACGATTTGTATGGAAACGCAAAAGACCCCGAATAGCCAAAGCAATCTTGAGAAGGAAAAATGGAGTTGGTGGAATCAGGCTTCCTGACTTCAAACTATACTACAAGGCCATAGTGATCAAGACAGTATGGTACTGGCACAAAAATAGAAAGGAAGATCAATGGAACAGAATAGAGAACTCAGAAGTAAGCCCAAACACATATGGGCACCTTATCTTTGACAAAGGAGGCACGAGTATACAATGGAAAAAAGACAGCCTCTTCAATAAGTGGTGCTGGGAAAATTGGACAGCAACATGTAAAAGAATGAAATTAGAACACTTCCTAACACCATACACAAAAATAAACTCCAAATGGATTAAAGACCTACATGTAAGGCCAGACACTATCAAACTCCTAGAGGAAAACATAGGCAGAACACTCTTTGACATACATCAAAGCAACATCCTTTTTGACCCACCTCCTAGAATCATGGAAATAAAATCAAGAATAAACGAATGGGACCTCATGAAACTTAAAAGCTTTTGCACAGCAAAAGAAACCATAAACAAGACTAAAAGGCAACCCTCAGAATGGGAAAAAATAATTGCCTATGAAACAACGGACAAAGGATTAACCTCCAAAATATACAAGCAGCTCATGCAGCTTCATACCAAAAAAGCAAATAACCCAATCCACAAATGGGCAGAAGACCTAAATAGACATTTCTCCAAAGAAGACATACAGATGGCCAACAAACACATGAAAAGATGCTCAACATCACTCATCATCAGAGAAATGCAAGTCAAAGCCACAATGAGGTATCACCTCACACCAATCAGAATGGCCATCATCACAAAGTCTGGAAACAACAAATGTTGGAGAGGGTGTGGAGAAAAGGGAACTCTCCTGCACTGTTGGTGGGACTGTAAGTTGGTACAGCCACTATGGAAAACAATTTGGAGGTTCCTTAAAAAACTACAAATAGAACTACCATATGATCCAGTAATCCCACTCCTGGGCATATACCCAAAGAAAACCATAATCCCAAAAGAAACTTGTACCATAATGTTTATTGCAGCACTCTTTACAATAGCCAGGACATGGAAGCAACCTAAATGCCCATCAACAAATGAATGGATACAGAAGATGTGGCATATATATACAATGGAATATTACTCAGCTATAAAAAGGTATGAGATGGAGCTATATGTAATGAGGTGGATAGAACTACAATCTGTCATACAGAGTGAAGTAAGTCAGAAAGAGAAAGACAAATATTGTATGCTAACTCACATATACGGAATCTAAAAATGGTACTGATGAACTCAGTGACAAGAACAGGGAAGCAGATACAGAGAATGGACTGGAGAACTCGAGGTATGGGAGGGGGCGGGGGGTGAAGGGGAAACTGAGAAGAAGCGGGAGAGTAGTACAGACATATATATACTACCAACTGTAAAATAGTCAGTGGGAAGTTGTTGTATAACAAAGGGAGTCCAACTCGAGGATGGAAGATGCCTTAGAGGACTGGGGCAGGGAGGGTGGGGGGGAATCGAGGGGGGGGCGTCAAGGAAGGGAGGGAATATGGGGATATGTGTATAAAAACAGTTGATTGAACCTGGTGTACCCCCCAAAAAAAATAAATAAAATAATAATAATAAAAAAAAAAAAAAAAAAACAAATAACAAATGCTGGAGAGGGTATGGAGTTAAGGGAACCCTCGTAAATTGTTGGTGGGAATGTAAATTGGTGCAGCCACTATGGAAAACAGTATGGAAGTTCCTTAAAAAACTAAAAATAGAACTATCATATGATTCAGCAATTCCTCTCCTGGGCATATATCCAGAAAAGATGAAAACTCTATCGAAAAGATACATGCACCCCAATGTTCATAGCAACACTATAACTGAATCGCTTTGCTGTACACCTGAAACACTGTAAATCAACTATACTTCAATATTTTTTTTTAAAGGAAGGGAAGAAATGTTAAAAACAAACAAATAAACAAAAAACAAGTGTTCTGCAGCATTTTCAGGCTATGGTACAAGCTGCCCTGCCACTTAAACCTTATTACCAACAGACCAGACAGTATGGAAAGTGTCAGCGGAGCCCCGCTGGAGTAGCTGACAAGCCTTCCTCCACTGATAACTACTCTGCAGTATAAAAGCAGCCCATGGCTGGCTACTGCCTGTGGTAGAGGATTTACACCTCACCAAGGGACACCAAGTTGACTATGCAACCCAACTGTCCATCATGTATTAAGTGTCCATCATGAACTAAAGCCACCATACCATCCAACTGGACATGCACAGCAACATCCATTATAAACTGAAAGTGGTATGTATGAGACCAGAACCACACAGGTTCAGAAAGTTCAAGCAAACTCTATCAACCGCTGGCTCTGACTCCCTGGCTCCTGTTCCTTCTGCCTCACCACCTCCCCTTAACCCACATCCATGGCAACAGGGTGAGTCCATCATGTCCAATTATCAGAAGGTAAAGCACATGTCTTGTCTACAGGTGGATCAGTGTGATATGCTGGCACCAGCAAGGAGTGGATGCCTACACCACTACCTCTCACTCAGAAATGGCCCTGGAGGGCAGTGATGAAGGAAATTATTCTGGTGGGCAGAACTTCAAGTGACACATCTGCTCATCCACTTCATGTGGAAGGAGAGATGGCCTGGGAGGCAAATCTATAATTATTCACAAGCAATGCCTAGTGGTTGGCTGCTTGCTCAGGGACTTGGAAAATTGGTGACAGAGAAGTCTGGGGTAGAGATATGTGGGTGGGTCTTTCAGAATAATTACAGAGCATGAAGATGTTTATGGCCCAGGTACATGTCTGCCAGAGACATTTGGGGCAGAGAAACTTCTCAAAAATCAGGTGGAAAAGATAGCCCATCCTTTGCATGTCAGTCAGCCACCCCAGGGCTTGATCCGAAGAGGTTATGCAACATAGTTTTCCCTTCAACAAATCTAATCTGGCTACCACCACTCCTCAGTACCTGACCTGTCAGAAACAGAAGCCTAAGTTGAGTCCCCAGAACGGCACCATCCCTTGGAGTAAGCAGTCAGTACCATCCATGGAAGGGATAACATCTGTCCTCACGTGAACAGACAGAAACTCAGGGTATGGATTTGCCTCCCCTCTCTCTGCACTTCTGCTCACATCCCTTTCTCAGACATGCAGACTGCTTAATCCATCCTTTAATATTCTTTATCTTGAAAGGTATAAATATTTTAGTTCAAGTATTTTTAAAAGAATCCTCTTTTGCCTCTATTTTTTAACAAATGTTTCTATGAGACAAAACTCCTTAAATACATGGTCTCTATTTATGATTATGTTCAAGGTTTCGCCATATGAAGATGCTGCAAAATCAAAGACCTTCTAAAATCATTCCATTCTAACACCAAATATAAATTTTTAATTAAAGTAAAGGTTCCATCAAGAGATTCTTCCCACAGTTCAATATATTCCAAGGTGCAATTACAAGAAATCAAAATTAAATTTTAAATATAGTTTTGAGTTCTCATTGTTTCGTTTGTTCTGTTTCTCTCTTGCTTTTTATAGAGATAATGGTTAATGACTTCCTATTCACAAGCTTCTTTTCTCAGTAATTAAATTTTACCAAAAGCTTCAAAAGCCAAAGTTTTTGGTGTTTTATATCCTTTGAATACACTAGTTAAATACTTCCAACTTTATTTTGAACAAAATACAAACAAAGTTTATCAGAATCTTTTACAGAAAGTTCGATGCCATTGCAGAACACACAGGTCGATTTACAAAGCCATTCTTCAAAAGCTCAAGCACACATGAACTATGGCTTGTAGCTGGCAGCTAAGAGAGAAAACATGTTAGACCACCTAAAATATTTTTTCATATGCATCAAATTCATCACTTTTTGATAAACACAAAAAATACTTCATCACAAAAATTTTGTCACTCAATTACAACTGCGATAATGTATGAATACTTGTAAATTTTGACAACTACAGCTTCTGTTTTGATTAGTAAAATATTGCAGATTGTTTGGATGAAGTTATAAATCATGTGTGCATCACAATCACAAGTATATTTATGCTCTGTAAGTTTCTTAATTTCCTGGAAACATTGTTTTTACAACACTTGGCCCCACCACAATTTGTATTTGTCACTACCATAAAAATATTTTTTTCTCTAATGCTAAGCATACATCTGAATTGATAATAGCATTAACAGCAATGTTCCATTCAACAGAATGAACTTCGAAAAGCTTCATTTTGATTCCATGAAGCAGATGAAAAAACACACATTGTTGGAATTAAATGACTGCTGGTGGCGTTGATATGCATCCCTCTTCATTTAATTGTTTACAAAGTTCTTCTGATACTGGCATGAAGATATCAATAGCTATTATTTCACTATTCATAAATAAGAAAATTTGGGATTGAAAATGAGCAAAATTAACTTAGAATAATAGTTATTTGATCTAAATGAAAAGTCATGATGGGCAGAGTGACGTGTAGAAGCACCATCTGCAGCTGCAGGTGTTAAACCATCATCCTCAGGCATGGTCTTTTTTTTTTAATTAATTTTTTCATTGGAGTATAGTTAATTTACTATGTTGTGTTTGTTTCTGCTGTAGAGCAAAGTGAATCAGCCACAACTATGCATACATCCCCTCTTCCCTGGATTTTCTTCCGACTTAGGTCACCACAGAGCGCCAAATAGAGTTCCCTGTGCTATACAGTAGGTTCTCATCAGTTATCTTTTACATATAGTAGCATGTATATGTCAATCCCAATCTCCCAATTTATCCACCCCCTCCCCCTTGGTAACCATAAGTTTGTTTTCTACATCTGTGACTCAATTTCTGTTTTGTAAATAGGTTCATTTGTACCATTTTTTAAGATTCCAAATCTAAGCAATATTATGTTATTTGTCTTTCTCTGTCTGACTTACTTCACTCAGTATGACAATCTCAAGGTCCATCCATGTTGCTGTAAATGGCATTATTTCATTCTTTTTTATGGCTGAGTAGTATTCCATGATATATATGTACCACATCTTCTTTCCTCATTCTTCTGTCGACGGACACTTAGGTTGCTTTCATGCCATGACTATTGTAAATAGTGCTGCAATGAACATTGGGTTGCATGTATCCTTTCAAATTATGTTTTTCTCCAGGCATGGTCTTCTTAAAGCAGCCACTAACTTTTAAGGCAGATGCTAATGCTTCTTCATGAGATTTGTATCTTCTGGTTTTCATGTGGTTGATAATAACACAATGGGTCCCATGATGGGTGGTAAATATTGACAAATATTTTGGGGTAAGTTATACATTCATCATCAACTTTCTTAAGAAGTAATTTTTGTTACTTAATTTTCCATTAAATGTGAACTGCAGTTTTTTTAGATTTTTGCCATCAGGAGAGTTTATCAAAAACAAATTAAGAGTTATAGCCATTTAACCATATAATAAATGATAATGCAAGGGCATTCAGGCTACTTCCTACATTCCCCATGGCAGGACAGCCAAGCCTCTGCTTCCCACACATATTGGTGTACCTGTCCCATAATTTCCTGTACTTCCCAGTGACCACAATGATTGACTTCATACATCTTGAGTGTAAGCATGGCTTCATACATCTTGCAGACCATAGCACAGGCCCCTGTACAAACGTCCAGTAGACCAAGTGCCTGATGAGGGCAGCAACACTGAATAAATCTCTCACCACCATCTGAAACTGGACAGAGTCAGCTGTCCCCGGCCAGCTGTGTCTGAGCAAACTTCGTTTTATCAACAAGCACCGTACATGCTGTCCTTGAAAGGAAACTGCTAGTTAGACTGCAACAGGAAATGGATTATTGCTCATCAGCTTGCAGATTAACCACATGTTAAAGTGAGAACTGTGTTCATTGCATGTGTGCATCACAAACAGTAGAAGCTGGATATACGAAGTAGAGGTCTAGGAAGCCCACCTTAACTTGTTATAATACAATTACTAATCACAACAGTTTGTTTAGAAATGAAGAATCAAGAACAAATGATAAACTGGTCAGGACACCAGCAGAACAGCCATAAACTGAGACTGACCCAGGAAAACTGCTCTCATCACCCTATCAATGAGGGACTTCACATTGGAAGGACTGGTGTCACCATCTGAACCCTTCTATCGACATTAGGAACATTAAAAGTGAGAGAGGCCAACATCATGTGCCTACTGCATGATGTAATGTGAAGTACACCACCCCACCAATGAAGTATGGTTGCTGAAATTTTAAAAATTAACCTGAGTCTAATGAAGCTAATTGGCAGTTCCAGGAAATGTGATGAATAAGTTAAATGACACCACAAGAAAGCAAATAGACAAGCCTAGAATAAGGGCATTCCACAGGACAACCAATCTGGTTTCTTCAACAGTAACTGGCCTCAAAAAAAAAAAAAAAAAAGTAGGGCGCAGAGGAAACTGCTGTTTTTTTTTAATTAATTATTTTTTTTATTGGTTACATCGGGTTTTGTTGCTGCACGCGGGCTTTCTCTAGTTGCAGAGAGCGGGGACTACTCTTTGTTGCAGTGCTCAGACTTCTCATTGCAGTGGCCTCTCTTGTTGCAGAGCACAGGCTCTAGGCACACAGGCTTCAGTAGTTGTGGCACACGGGCCTAGTTGCTCCATGGCATGTGGGATCTTCCCTGACCAGGACTCGAACCTATGTCCCCTGCATTGGCAGGTAGATTCCCAACCTCTGTGCCACCAGGGGAGCCTGGCAACTGCACTTGAGTAAAAAAGACTTAAAGAGATTTAATAGCCAAATATGATGTCAGGACCTTGTTTGATCCTGGTTTGAAAAGCCAATGATAAACAAATATCTTAAGATAATCAAGATGTTAAAAAGTACTAAGGAATTATAAAATTAGCTTTGGTATGATAGTGTTATTGCATTATGAAAGAAAATGCTCAGTTTTTAGAAATTCCCACTAAACTGTATAGTGATAAAATAACATGCTTTCTAAGATTTGCTGTAAAATACCTCAGCAGAGAAAGTATGATGGATGGACGAAGCCAGTGTGGCACCATCATGATAAGTCTAGAATCTAGGTTTGGGGTACACAAAGGCTTATTACACTGGTCTTTCCTCTTTTATGTATTTAAAATATAATGTACATATTTAAAGTTGTATTTAAAATGTTGACAAAGGCAGGGCCAAGAATGGATCCATGAGGGATATGTTTTAAGCCTTCCCTGTATTTTTTGGTCTCTTACTCAGTGCTGTCGGGGTATGGTTAATCAAAGAGCTAAGACTCCACCTAACTTATTGTGATGTTTTATCACCTACTGAAAGGTGCAGAAACCACATGTTCTCCGCTTTCTTCTCATTACAATTATAGTTAAAATATATTTTTTGTTATCTATTTTCACTCACATCATTCTTGGTTTTAGCTTTTGGAGATTCAGGTTAATCTGTATCACCCACCTGTCCTTTATAAAACCCAGCCAGGAACACAGGAAGTAAACTGAGCTCCCTGTGGTGCCTGCCTACCAAACTCTTGTCATGGGCTATCAGGTCTAATTACCTAAGCTTCCCTCCATCTTCAACTCCTCCCTTTGACATCTCTGCCCTTGGGGTCCCATTATGTGCTCTGTGACTCTTTTTCATGAATGTGAAAGATGGTTTCCTAACAGCTAACTACCGTAACCAACATAACCAGCTTTCTTCTCTCACCAACATGGTCACTTCTTTTGATATTCTGATAGCATCACCTGCCTCCTACCATACTGGTTTCTTTAGACCCTACCATTCTACTTGTCAATCTTAGCCCACTCCATCTTAGTCGTATAGATAAGATGATGTTTGTGTAGTTCTTTCTAAATCTGCAAGGTTTCATTATTTTCAAACTCTATGCATTTGTATAAGATCAGCTGAGGCCAGAAACGTTGCTTCCTAATCATTTGGCTCTTTTTTTCCATATCTAGAATCACAGGCCTCTCCTGTCTTCAGGCTTCTTTCTTCTAAAGTACTCAGCAGCCTCATCATATATAGTAATATGCATGAATATTTTTTATAATAAATGAATGAAAGTATTACATATGCCTTCCATTCTGAAGCATACAGGAGTAAGAACATTCTCCATACATTTCTCCCCAGTAGATATTCATTTAAAACTATTCAAATCCAGTTGGCAAATTTCCCTCCAAATACAGTCTTCCCAATCTATTGAGATGCACTTTATACTGTAGCAAGACCCTGCCCACCCCACCCACATTCAGTATTAAAAGCCAAAGTTCAGAAAACTACTACTAGCTCTGTAATCTTGGTCAAGTTACTTACCTTCTCTGTGCCTCCATTGAGAAACTGTAAAATAATAATAATATCTACCTCAAAGAAAATCAAATGAGTATGAAGGTATACGAAGCATTTAAAACAGAGCCTGACAAGGGGACCTCATGAAACTTAAAAGCTTTTGCACAGCGAAAGAAACCATAAACAAGACTAGAAGGCAACCCTCAGAATGGGAAAAAATAGTTGCCTATGAAACAACGGACAAAGGATTAACCTCCAAAATATACAAGCAGCTCATGCAGCTTAATACCAAAAAAGCAAATAACCCAATCCACAAATGGGCAGAAGACCTAAATAGACATTTCTCCAAAGAAGACCTACAGATGGCCAACAAACACATGAAAAGATGCTCAACATCACTCATCATCAGAGAAATGCAAGTCAAAGCCACAATGAGGTATCACCTCACACCGGTCAGAATGGCCATCATCACAAAATCTGGAAACAACAAATGTTGGAGAGGGTGTGGAGAAAAGGGAACTCTCCTGCACTGTTGGTGGGAATGTAAGTTGGTACAGCCACTATGGAAAACAATTTGGAGGTTCCTTAAAAAACTACAAATAGAACTTCCATATGATCCAGTAATCCCACTCCTGGGCATATACCCAAAGAAAACCATAATCCCAAAAGAAACATGTACCATAATGTTTATTGCAGCACTATTTACAATAGCCAGGACATGGAAGCAACCGAAATGCCCATCGACAAATGAATGGATAAAGAAGATGTGGCATATATATACAATGGAATATTACTCAGCCATAAAAAGGGATGAGATGGAGCTATATGTCATGAGGTGGATAGACCTAGAGTCTGTCACACAGAGTGAAGTAAGTCAGAAAGAGAAAGACAAATATTGTATGCTAACTCATATATACGGAATCTAAAAATGGTACTGTTGAACTCAGTGACAAGAACAAGGACGCAGGTGCAGAGAATGGACTGGAGAACTCGAGGTTTGGGAGGGGGCAGGGGGTGAAGGGGAAGCTGAGACGAAGCGAGAGAGTAGCACAGACATATATATACTACCAACTGTAAAATAGATAGCCAGTGGGGAGTTGTTGTATAACAAAGGGTGTTCAACTGGAGGATGGAGATGCCTTAGAGGACTGGGACGGGGAGGGTGGGGGGGGAGTCGAGGGAGGGAGGGAATACGGGGATATGTGTATAAAAACAGATTGAACTTGGTGTACCCCCCCCAAAAAATAATAAATAAATAAATAAAATTTAAAAAAAAATAAAATAAAACAGAACCTGATAAACACAAAGTCTTCAAAAGACATTAGTACATATTAACACTTGTGTCACTAAGCTGCTACTGTTTTGGTACATAGTTATTTTTATCTTTCACTGACATGATTTTTTTTTAATAGCAAAGAGTTGTTAAGGTAATAATGGCAGACAAAAGACCCAAATCCAGAAGAGGAATGCAACATGAGAGAATTCCAGGCTGGGAGCCAACAGACCAGCAGGCAGCACTAGTGTTTTATCCCTATTAAAAGACCTCTAATCTAAAAAGTGATTCCTGTGACCAGCCTCTAGAAGCAGCTGTAGGTTGGTCCTCTAAATTTAAAGGTTATTTGATTCCTGGGACACCTTGCCTACTCAATCGTTAGGAAAAGGAGTAGTGAGAAAATGACTTGTAAGACCAGAAAAAAAGCATTTTTTAACTTGTCTAGAGTGAAAATCTACATCACCTTTTTTTCTGAATGTTGTTCTCCAAGATTGGAAGGCTTGTCTGAAGATGATGTTATGCCAAAACCCAGTGCCAAGGATAAAAAGTTTTTATATACACGTAAGAAAAAATGTGTAGGAAGGCTAGCCTTCCAGAAATGTGCCTAAAAGTACTCAGAACCATGGAAGAACCTTGGAAGTCATTTCATTCATTCCCTTCACCTTATAGATGAGGAAACTGAGTCCCAGAGAGGTTAGTAGTTGCCCAGTGTTGCCAGATCTGGAGCCAGGTGGTCCCTTTTCCCACTTTGATCAGCCAGTGATGGTACAGTTAGACCAAAGCTACATGTTCAAGCCACCCAGTGGCTTCACAGTAGGAAAGGCAGATACCCTATTCAGCCTTCAGCATCCTTCAGAGCTTTTGGGGGAATAGAATGTAAAAATACAAAACGACATTTGAAACATAATGAAGAAAACTTGGGCAGGTTCACCCTGAACATTACCTAATATGAGTGCTGCAAAACAAAATAATTCCTAGAATTTTTCATACATATCACAAGTCACGTATTTTCCAACCAGTCCCTATCTTGATTTCTCCAGAATAAACTCAGTGGACTCCAAATTACTGTCATCAGTTCCAGTGTTCATTGTTGCTTTCAAAATCCTAGACAGATGTTTTATTCACTGTGGACTCCTTCTACCAAGTCTGATAGCCAAAAAGGAGCTTGAGAAGAGGAATGGAATAGATTCAATGGATGTCTTATAGATCTAGTCATTATATATAAGCCATTTATTTCAAAAGGGACTTAAAATTTTGGTGGATAGGTAAGTGGGAGGGTGGGTGTATCATGTGTTTACACCTTTCTGAGAGGCACTGTGGTGTCCTGATTAAGAGCACAGTTCCTGGAGCCAGAATGTCTGAGTTTAAATCCCAGCTCCATAACTTGCCAGCTGCGTGATCCTGGGCAAGGTGCTTAATGTCTAATATGTGCCTCAGTTCCTTCAACTGTAAAATCGTAAGAGAACTTTTCTCAAACTCTTGTTGTAAGGATTAAATGAGTTAATGCACATAGAGCCTGTGGAACATTTTCTGGCACACAGCAAACATGTAATTAAATGTTAACTGTTAGTAACCAGAGGTCACTTATCTGGCAACCACTTTTATCTGGAAAAATGCCCGAGGACGCCTTCTACAAGACCCTGGCACTACAGCCTAGCCACTTAAGCCGTAGGCAAGTCTCAGCTGATTTTACACAAAATTCTGACAGGTATCTCTGCTCCCCCGGTAAAGCAAATTACAAGTAACAGGTTAATGTCTTCCTCCAGATGCCAGCCCTTGAAGCAGTCACAGTCACCCAGGCAAACTGTCTTCAGCACAGTGGGCAGGGCCAGATAGTGACCTACACTAGGAGCTCATGATCTGGGAGGGAAAATAAGCCACGCCCAAGCACTTAGGTGGCAAACAGGAGAGTTAAAGAAATGAGTGCAAAGAAGCACCAGGCTGGGTGTGATTCAATTGAGCGGGGTAACATAGAGGAGCGAGTGCCTCTTCTGGGTGTGCGGGACCCTGGGGACCGTGGCAGACAGGAAGCTAGAGCTGCCCACATACAGACAGGAGGGACCCCGCCCCCACCAGCTTACATACCACTAGGCCGCCAAAAATAAAAACAATGATATTTAAAAGAAGATATAAATACACAAACGTCTGTGTAAAACCCAAATAATTACATAAACCCACAGACCATGAAACCCAGTACCACAGGCCAGGCTGCACCGAGTGGCCACTGGGTTTCCTTACAGCTGTCTCCTTAAGGGGACATGCTGGGCCTCCGTGAGCACTGGGATTTCTTCCAGCTTTCGGAGCTGTGAGGCCCCTGCTCTGTGACTCACCACATCACTCTGGCCTGCCCCAGCTCTTCCAGAGCTCTGCGGACGCCTGCCATGATCGCGCATCTTCTAAACCGTCGACTTGTTCCTCTAATAGCTTTTAATGTCAATTTATCCAGGACAGTGCGTGCAGCAATTTATGACTGAGTGGGAGGCAGAGCAAAGTCGAGCTGTGCAGGATGAGTCAGCTTTCCCTAAACTCCCCGTTAGTGAAGTCTGGATCGGGAGAGGAACTCCTGGAAGGCTTTAAAACACACTGAAGATGAGGACTTCTGCCTAGTTGTCCTCACATGATCCAGCCACTTCAAAAAGAGAGTTTGTGATGGTCACTTTCCTGCTCAGGTGGTTGGCAAGAGCTACCCAGAGCTGGCCTCCTCGGGGCCCTCTTGGACGTGTCCCTGCCATCCTCAAAAATCCCAACTTCTTTTCTAAGAGACATCAGGAAACAGTCTTGCACTTGCAGCCAGAAAAACCGTTTGTCATTAGCCTGAGCCCAGAGGCTCCCATGACCCTGAGTTTATAAGCTATGAGTCGGCATGAACATGGTGAGGGACCCAGACCTGTGGCCCTGGGAGGGTCAGCACTCATGTTTCAGACATGTCCAGGAAGGCTACAGGACTTTCCCCTGCCGACACTAAAAGAAAGATATTCCACTCTTAGGCCACTTGCCTGAGAAATGTTCTCCTGCAGATACCACTGGTCCCTTGAGACTTGATCCTAAG
The DNA here is from genome assembly GCF_030028045.1 of Hippopotamus amphibius kiboko. NCBI lineage: Eukaryota > Metazoa > Chordata > Mammalia > Artiodactyla > Hippopotamidae > Hippopotamus > Hippopotamus amphibius. Next base: position 71,287,707 of record NC_080199.1, read on the forward strand.
ATCTCTGAAAACATGGTAGGAATGAAAGACGTCTGTGTGGGGTGGAAGGGATGCTGGAGGAAAAGCATTGCCATTTCAAAGTAATTTGGTTTGTAAAGAGATGAAGACTTGGATGTACCTTCAGAAGACCCTGTCTTCTTAGCAAACCACTCAAATAGGCCATCCGAGTAGGTAAATATAAAGCTGAAACTTTTCACGCAGTCCCCGACTTACCAATTTTTCAATGTGAGAAAATGATATTCAGTAGAAACCACCCATCGAATCTTGAATTTGCATCTTTTCCCAGCTAACAATATGCAGTTCCATTCTCTCTCGTGATGCTGGGCGTGGCAGTGAGCCACAGCTCCAGGTCAGCCACAAAGGTCACGAGGGGAAACAACCGATACACTCACAACCGTTCTACACCCACACAGCCATTCTGTTTTTCACTTTCAGTTCAGTGTTCAATAAAATCTATGAGATATTCAACACCTTACTATAAAATAGGCTTTGTGTTAGATGATTTTGCCCAACGGGTAGGCTAAAGTAAGTGTTCTGAGCATGTTGAAGTTAGGCTGGGCTAAGTTGTAATGTTCAGTAGGTAAGGGGTTATTAAATGAATTTTTGACTTACGATATTTTAAACTTACGATGGGTTTATTGGGGCAAAATCCGATCTAAGTCAAGGAAGCTCTGTAATTGGAGAAAGAGGCTTTTGAGACACTGCTGTGGTTCTTAGGACTGAAATCTTCTGTGTTATCATGAAAAAGATTGTCTGCATACAAAATACACTTTCTACTCTATATATTTAGCTGCCTTCAGAGAGACTTTTTCATTTTATGTTTTAAGACTGGCTTGAGATACCTTTGTGCAGGAAACCTGCTGTTTGCTCTTGGGAGGATGTGCATGCTTTTGTTTGATCAGGGTTATCAGGAAATTTGGATATGAGGATCACAAGCTGAAGGAGATGCTCTCAAGAGAGGTAAAGTGAAAACCCAAGCACCAACAATGCAGCTGCAGAAATCTGCAAGGGGCGTGACACTAATCTGCACCCTTCTCCCCAGGATACACTCACCACCTTGTTGGGGAGGGTGCAGATTCAGAGGTTTCCACTGGGCTTCTCCACAGTATTAGCTCTTGCTGCATACTCCTAGGCTCAAATGTGGGACTTCTTCCAACTCCCAAGTATGTCCAGGTCAAACGTGTGTCTGGGAATCAGGGAAATGACCACAAAGTAGGTCCTTGGGCTGAGTGGAACTACTGTGAAACAAGGCCTGGCCAGGACTCCATTTATTATTTGGCCTCCATGCCTCAACTCTAACAAGGGGGCCATGATGATGCTTTAGTCACAGGTATCAATGATTGCTGGAACCCTGTGTCCAGCAGTACTTGAAATGTCTGGTTATTCTCTTTTCCCGAGTACAATTACCCAAGTAAATTGCCAGAGGTTCCTTTGGAAAAGGACTGGGAGGCTCATTACCATCTGGACTTGCTGTAGCGTTGCAGATTCTTCCTCCTGGGAACTCTCCTTCTCCTTCAACCAATGGGCTCTGGGCTTGAAAACCAGATCAGATGAAGAAAGAGGGCGAGACCCTGACTTTTTATTGAGGTGCCTTCAGCCTCCTGATAATCTATCTTTGATCTCTTTTACTCACCTCAATTGAACAATACTCCTGGCAGCCCATCTATCTTGTCCTTCAGACACGTTTCATTACTCATCTCCGTGGCTCTCTGCACGTCATGTCCCCAAAGCAGCCATTCCACTCTGTTACTCATAAAGAACATTGTGCCACCTAGACTGGATTACTCAAAATTTTATCACCCTATTGCTATCAGGAATCTCAGTTCTTTAACAGAATCACCTACCATCAGCCCTGACTCGCAGCCCTCAGTCAGCTGTGTTCCTTATCCCCTCGGAAAACGTAGGGTCCTCTGGGTCTTCTTGCAGCACAGAGTTGGCTTGTGGGTTTTCCACCCTTGCATAGCATATCAGCTTTATCACACCATTTCTCTAAGCCTTTTGATCTTAGAGAGTAGACGTCCACTCTCTGCCATGGCAGCTCTGAAACAGGAGGGAAGGGGGCAGAGCACAACCTTTAAAAGAATGACAGAGCCCAAGGACACAACATAAACTGATTAGAACCAAATAGGTCCAAGACGGCAGATGAGTTGACTTCCACTAGACCTTGAGCCTCAGTGTATGTGCATTGTGACACACCTACCAGCACCATGACGGTTCTAAGTCCATCAAAGATTAAAAAGTGGGTGGTGGTCCAATTCCTGGAAATCTCCACCCCTTCCCAAAAAATAGTTAGAATACTCCTTCCACTCGTTAGCCTATGAAATTACCTACCCCTATAAAAACTGACAACCCCAAACCCTGTTGCCTTTCACACGTCCTGAGATGGCTCACACTCTGTTCTGTGGAGTGTGTGTTTCTCTCTAAATAAATCCATTTCTTACCTATCACTTTGTCTCTCACCGAATTCTTTCTGAGATGAGACATCAAGAACCTGAGCTTCATTAAGGCCTGAAACCAAGTGTGTGATCTCAGTTAAAAGACCATGGGTTTTGGCTGGGTTCGAGTCGCAGCACGTGGGTTCAAGCCCCAATCTGAGGTACACGGTTTTGGTTCCAGCACTTCTACTTCACTTTGTGTGGGCCATTGCTTTTTTCAAGCTCCTAAGAGCCATCCTAGCAGCATGTTAGTATATTAAATCCTGTAATCTAGCCCATCCGTAAGTTCTCAGAAAATCAGAACGCTGCTGTATCAATAAATTCTCCTTTTCCAAGTTTTGTCTTGCACCCTGTCCTCCTTGATCCTTCAACCTCAGCATCTAGTCCCAGAGAGAAGCCCTCAGCTCTTGCCAGTGAAAGTTGGCTAGGACCTGCAGCTCCTTATTTCAGTACCTTTCCTCCATAAACAGAACCAATACTTATCCAGCCACATTAGGATGCAACCTGAAACCATTATTTGCCCTGGAGGGACATAGGAACAGATGGCCTGAAGGGGAAGTGGGACTAGATTTGGAAGGAGGCACATGTTGTATTGAAAGGCAGAGGCCTTCATTATCTTTAAGCAAGAAGGGTGCTAATCCCTTTAACAGGGAGGAGTGGGTTACTTCTGCAGACCCAGAAGGTTCAGAGAGACCTGCAGATTCAAGATTCTCAAATGCATGAACCCAGATGGTCCCATCCCAACTCTGAGGGTCCCAGTCATTCCTAACCTGGGCTTTGGCTTTGATGTACCAGACTAGCCAGATTATAAATTCAACTTTCTATGGAGTTCCAAAACCCTTAGCACTAATGCCTGGGCTTGAGCCACAGCTTTTTATACCTTCCAGCTACAGGAGATGAGAGTGTCTTTTTTGTGCTGTAAGGAGGCCCTTTGGCCTTGCCACATCCCCTTAAATTGATGATTAATTACCCTCAGCCTTTGATTGTCTCCGTTCAATTGACAACCCCTAATAAAAGTCATCCAATCCCATTGTTCTTGTAACGACCCCTTCCCCAGGACCTCTCAAATGCCTGAGATGTTGTTCCTACCAGCGTGTTCTCTTCTATCAGTGGCACTTCAGTATCCTATCCCAGTTCACCGCAAGTGAAAGTTTAACAATCGTCCTGCTACAGCCTGCCAGGAGCTCAGCAAACTCCTCATCCGCCAGTAATGGGCTCCTCATTGCCAGTCATCCAATGAGTAATCCAGCTCTAAAATTCCATTTCTAGTCCTAAATGTCTTGGATTGAGTTCCTTAGGAAAAAACTCTGAGATGGAGATTTTTGTGCAGGAAGTTTATTGGGGAATGTTGTAGGAATAACTAAGAAAGAGTTTTTAAAAATAGGATTAGGCAGAGAGAGAAATTGAATTATGATGCATTTGCAATGAAGCCCTTACCTCTGGCCCTTCAGGGTTGTCTTCAAGGAGGCTAGGGCTTTGGACCCCACCTCAGTCAGACAATGGATGTGGGATGCCTAGAAAGAGGTATAACTCTGGGTGAGGTGGTTCCCTTAGGCTAAAGGCAAGTCCCAGAGAGCCATCAGCAGCTAACACTCCCAGCAGCTGGGGGAAGGAGTGTCTCCATGCTGAGGAGGGATCTGGGTGGAGCATCACAGCATCCTCTATGGAACAGGAGAAGTAAAAAGGGTACTTTGCAAGCCTAACCACCAACTGGATCAGAACTGACCATAAACAACGCTAATGGAAGATGTCTTGAAAAGGTTTTTTATGTTTTTGGAACAGCTGAAATTAAATATGAGGGAATGTTACTTATGCCCAATCAAAAAGGTCTACAATGTTCAAAATTATCTTCCTTGTATAACTAGAGAGGAAATAGACCTTCCAAATATGATTACAGACCTGAGTTTCAAAATCTCACTCAATAGATTCATGTCTCAATAAATATCACAAACAAATAATTACATATTATAGAGTATGTCAGAAAGAGAGACGTGCTCAGGGAAAGGTCACGTGAGCACAGAGCTGGAAGGTGTGTCTATCTGTCTACAAGCCAGCAAGCCGACTCTCACCAGGACCTGAATCTGCCGGCACCTTGATCTTGGACTTCCTACCTTGAGAACTATGAGAAATAAACGTCTTTTATTTAAGCCACCCTGTCTGTGGAACTTTGTTACAGCAGCCCAAGCAGGCTAAGACACTTAAATTGCTGTAATTAATTACTTATTTGATGACAGATTCCTTCACTTATATTACAGTTCTCCAAGAGCTAGTCTCATTCACCTTTGCCTCTCATGGTGAATACCACAGGCACCTGACTGTATAGATGCTTATTAAATGTTTGTTAAACTTTACGGAAAAAAAAAGAGAGAGATAAGTGCAATTAAAAAAGAAAAAACAAAGCAAGATAAGGGCAGTCCAGAATTAGGGGGCAGGAGTGCAGGGCAGTTTGCAGATTAAATAGGATGGTCATAGTAGACCTCATTATGCAAATGAGTTTTCAGACAAAGACTGGAGGTTAAGTGAGGGCATGAGCCATGGTGATACCTAAGGGAAGAGCATTCCAGGCTGAAGGAGTAGCCAGCGCGAAGGCCCTAAGACAGGAGCATGCCTTGGTGTTGGAGTTGCAATAAAAATGCCAGTGTAGCCAAAGGGGAGAGGGCAACCGAGGAGAGTAGTAGGAAACAGGCTCAGAGGGGTCCCTGGAGGGCGTGAAGAGGAGGGACCCTGTGATCTCAGGCTATGGACCTGAGGCGAGAGGCTCAACTAAGAGCGTCCATTCCATTCAACCAGATTCTATAAGTAAATAAATTTGGGGAAGAATTTACCACTCCACTCACATTGATTTCATATGCTCAGTGTTTTCACAGCTTTGTAATATACTCTCCATTTGCATAAACATAATCTCATTGCCTCTTTTAATATATTATTTTAAATTCAAAAGAAATTATATATCATTGTGTTCAAATTACACATGCCCCCCAGATATTCCGATACGGCACCTCTCCCACGCCACCTCATCTCTTTCCCCAGGGCAATATTTTCTCCAATGAGTCCCGTTAAGGGCCGCCTAATGAGTCTTAAAAACTGATCCAAACATGAAAACCCTATCCTCCATACTTGTGGGTTATCCCTCAGACTGTCACTCAGTCACAGATTAGAGCTACTCAGTAGTAATCTACTAAATGAGTTATGGATAGAAACCAAAATTAGAATTCATAAACCAAAATTAACATGTGACTGGAATTCACCGAAGCCACTCATTCAGCATTCTAATAAGTCTGGCAGCCACAATCTTTGGCAGCAAAAGCACATGGATAGAGATTGTACTTTCCACAATTTTCTGGAAGAACTCTCTGCTATTAGTGCACAGTAAGCATTGTCTTCATTTGGTTAGAGTTTTCAGTTGCTGTTATTTTTTTTTTATAATTATAAATTACAGTAAGTCTGGCTCCATCATTATCAATTTCGTTTGTCAAGAATTGTTTGGTGTATTTGTATTTTTTAAAATGGTCTACAATTTTTCAAAAATTAGACTTAAAAGCAATTTAATGAGCACCTACTGTACAGCACAGGGGACTCTACTCATGGCTCTGTGGTGACCTAAATGAGAAGGAAATCTAAAAAAGAAGGGATATACATACCTGTACAGCTGATTCACTTTGCTGTACAGTATACACTAACACAATACTGTAAAGCAACTATACTCTGATAAAAAAATTTTTTAAAAGCAATTTAAATAGGAATTATCCATACCCCCTTTGCTAAAGCCATCATAAATGTAACCCAACCACAAGTTTGTGTACAGTCACAGTGTTAGAACTGGTGAGAAGGGATATCTTTGCTGCGTTCCGAACGTTAGGGGGAAAGCATTCAGTCTTTCATCATTAAGTACAATGTTAGCTGTGTTTTGTATGGACGACATTTATCAGAGTGAAGAAGCTACCTTCCACCCCTCGTGTTCTGAGAGCTTTTATCACGAATGGGGGCTAAATTTTGTCAAATGCATTTTCTGCATTTATTGAGATGGTAACACCCGTTAATCTTTGATTGGTGTTCAAATGTTAAAACAATTTTACATTATTTTAATCGGTTCTACTTGGCCATGATCTATGGTTATTTTATTACATTTGATTTGTTAATATTTTGCTAAGGATCTTGACATCTATGTTCATGAGGCAGTTGGTTTACAATTTTCTTTTCTTGCCATTTCTTGGTCAGGTTTTGGTAACAGCGTTATGTTGGCCTCATAAAACAAGTTGAGGAATACTCCCTTCTCCTCTGTTTCCTGGGGCAGTTTGAGTAAGATGGATTATGTCTCTTAAATGTATGATATTCACAAGTGAAACCATCTGGAATTGGAGTTTTCTTTCTTAATTTCTTTAATATATATAGGACTATTCAGATTTTCTACATTATTGTGTCAGTTTTGATAAGTTATGTTTCTTGTGGAATTAGTTCAGTTCTTTTTAAGTTGTGTTAATTGGCATAAAGTCTCATAATAGTCCCTTAATATTCTTTTACTGTCTGTAGAATCTGAGATAATATTTCCTCTTTAATTCCTGACATTTCTGAATTCCGGAATTTGCATCCTCTCTCTCTCTGAATATATATATGTATGTGTATATATAAATAAAATTACGTGTTTATCAATTCTGTTATCTTCTCAAAGAACAGGATTTTGTTAATTTTCACTATGTTTTTTATTTATTTCCACTCTTATGTCCTTATTTCTACTTTCTTCGTATTGAATTTTCTCTTTCCTTAGTAATGGCCTAAAATGAAAACTAAAATCTTTTCTAATATAAGCACTTAATGCTATAAATTTCCCTCTAAGCACTGCTTTATTTGCAGCCTATAATTTTGATATATTGTAGCATTTTATCATTCAACTCAAAATATTTTTATTTATTTATTTATTTATTTATTTATTGGCTGTGTTGGGTCTTCGTTGCCGCGCATGGGCTTTCTCTTGTTGCGGCGAGTGGGGGCTAGTCTTCGTTGTGGTGCACGGGCTCCTCGTTGCCGTGGCTTCTCTTATTGCAGAGCATGGGCTCTAGGCATGTGGGCTTCAGTAGCTACAGCACATGGGCTCAATAGTTGTGGCTCACGGGCTCTAAAGAACAGCCTCAATAGTTGTGGTGCATGGGCTTAGTTGCTCCATGGCATGTGGGAACTACCCGGAGCAGGGATTGAACCCGTGTCCCCTGAATTGGCAGGTGGATTCTTTAACCACTGCGCCACCTAGGAAACCCTCAAGATATTAAAAAAAAATTTTTTTTTAATTGCTTCTTTGACCCATGTTTAGTTAGAACTGTGTTGTTCAGTCTCCAAATGTTTAGAGATTTTCTAGATATCTTTTTGTTCTTGATTTGTAACAATTCCACTGTGATCAGGGGACATACTCTGTTAGGTTATCATCCTTTGAAATATGCTGAGACTTATTTTATGGTCCATCTTAGTGAAAATTCCATATGCACACAACAAGATATGTATTCTGCAGTTGTTGAATATAAGGTTCTATAAATATCAATTAATAGATTGTAAATGTCTACATCCCTATTTATGTTTTTGCCTAGTTCTTCTACTGATTATTAAGAAAGAGGTATTAAAATCTTCAGCTATCTTTGTGGTTTGGTCTGTTTTATCCCTTAGTTTTTGCAGTTTTTGCCTAATGCGTTTTGAAGTTCCCTTAATAGATGCATAAACCTATGTATTTATAATAAATTGAACTTTATCATTATGAAATGTCCTTTTTCATTTTTTCTTTTAGATTTATTTTTTATTTATTTATTTATTTTGGCTACACTGGGTCTTCACTGAGGCACGCAGGATCTTTTAGTTGCAGCATGTGAACTCTTAGTTGCAGCACATGGACTCTTAGTTGTGGCATGCATGCAGGATCCAATTCCTCCACCAGGGATTGAACCCAGGCCCCCTGCATTGGGAGTGCAGAGTCTTACCCATTGGACCACCAGAGAAGTGCCCCTTTTCATCTCTGATAATACTCCTTACCTTAAAATCCACTCTGTCTGATTTTAATATGGCCACACTCCCTTTTTATGCTATCTTTTTCCATCCCTTTACATTCAATCTATCTATGTCTTTATATTTAAAGTGCATCTTTTGCACACAGCATAGTTTAATCTCTTTTTCCATATAGTCTGACAATATCTTCCCTTAATTGAAATAATTAGCTACCAACATTTAATGCAATTATTGATAGGATTAGTTTTAAGCCCACCACCTTGCTATTTGTTTCCTATTTTTGCTGTCTGTTTTTTGTTCCTCTGATCTTCCTTTCCTACCTTAGGTAATGGCATTTTTAGTATTTCATTTTAATTCCTTTACTGGCTTTTTAGATATACTTTTTTTCAGTGATTGCTCTAGAGATTACAATATTTATCCTTAACTTAGTTCAGTTTAGTTAAGAATTAAAATGTTACCACTTCAGGCAAATGCAAAAACCCTAAGACTGGGAGGAATGTCCCTTCACAGCCTGTTCTTTGTGCTACTGTGGTCATATGTTTTTACTTCTACATGTGTTATAAACCCCACAACACAATGTCATATTGTTTTAAACTGTGAGTTGTCTTTGAAAGAAAAATAAAAAATAAAAAAGTAGTCTTTTATATTTACCTACATAATTTCTTTTTCAAGTTCTCTGCCTTACTTTCTCTAGCTCCCAATTCCTATTTGGTGCCACTTTACTTCAGTTTAAAAAAACTTCCTTTAACATTTTTTATGCAGGTCTTCTGGTGATGACTTTTCTTAGCTTTTGTTTCTCTGAAAATGTTATTTCACAGGCATTTAAGGATATTTTCTTTGGATATGCAATTCTATATTGATAGTTGTTTTTTGTTGTTGTTGTTTTTTCCCCAGTACTTTAAAGACACCAGTTGCACAGTCTTCTGGCTTCCATTGTTTCTGAAGAGAAGGTAATCAGTCTTTTTATTGCTGTCGTGTATATAAAATGTGTTGTTTTTCTCTGGATGACTTTAAGGTTTTCTCTTTATCTTTGGTTTCAGCTCTTTTACTTTGATGTATCTAAGTGTGATTTTCTGTGTATTTATCCTGACTGGGTTCTACTGAGCTTCTTGTATCTACAGGTTGAGCTTTTTCACTAAATTTGGAACTTTCAGCCATTGCTTCTTCAAATATATTTTCTTCCCCATCTCTCTCTTTTCTACTTCTGGAGAACCAATTACATGCATGTTAGACCACTCAATACCAAAGTGTAGGGTGCTGAGACTCTGCCTTTTTTTAAATCCCTTTTCTCTACGTTCTTAAGATTAAATAATTTCTATTGATGTGTATTTCAGTATGGCGACTAATATCTGGGATACACCCCCAGAGATTTATCTGTCTGGGGCAGGACTCCAGTTTAAGGACTTTCAAAAGCTCTTTATGTTATTCCAATGTGCTGCAAGGGTTGAAAACCATCAGTGCAGACTATATGTACTATAAAAGGGACAGTGAATTCAGTCTTGAAATGGTTTAGCTTTGGGATGCAGGCAGGACTCCTGTCACCACAAAGGAATAATGGTGTTGGGAGTCCTTTTGCTGCAAAGATCCTAACTTAGACCCTTCTCAAGGACATTCAACTTCTGATTCTACTGGACCTATTGTAGCTTCACTATGGCTAAGAGTCCAGTTACCATAACATTATCAACTAGAATTCTCTCTCAGTTCCCTTAGCTCAGTCCTGGCCATCCTCTGGCTTCCAGTTTTATTTCATTTGTCTTTGTTTACTTTCAGGGTTCCCACCTTCACTTGCTCCTGTTCATTACCTCTCAACTCTGGATTCTTTGGACTCCAGCTATTATATTCACTTTAATAGTTCATCTATCAGCCAAAAATGTTTTGTAGTTTCCCTCCATGGAAGCTCTCTGATACTGGCCCACAGAAACCAGTTTCTGCTCTAAAATAACTTATGTCTGAACCTTTATATTAAAGTGTTCCTCTTAAAATGCTAACTATATAAATAAAAATTCATAAGGAACTGAGCATGAAAAATAAAGATGGATCTTCACAATTTCTAAAAGGACCCACAAACACCATTTCTCAGCCAAAGCCCTTTTAGAAATTTGATAGAAGGGTTAAAGCATGACTTTGGCCACCGGAAAAATGTGGGTTCAAATCAAAACTCCACCACTTATTATATGTGATCTAAGTCAAATTACTTGTGATTTATGAGAATCAATTTTTTCATATTTAGGGAACCACTGGTGGTCCAGTGGTTAAGACATCGTGTTCCACTGCAGGGGGCATGGAGGGTTCGATCGCTGGTGGGGGAACTAAGATCCCATATGCCACATGGTGTGGCCAAAAAACCAAAATTATTTGAAAGTAATAATTTTTTTTAAATTTCCTTATCTTTAAAGTAAGTAGGATAATATCTATTTCACATGGTTGTAAATATTTTAAAAGTTAAATACATGCAAAAGAGGAGACTTTTATTTCTGGCCACAACAGAGTAGTTAGTACTGGACTTACCCTCATACCACAAACAACTATAAAACTGGATAAAATACACAAAGCAATTACTTTCAAACATTGGACAAAGGTAAAGCAGAACTGTAATCCTTGAGAGAAAGGAAATACATAAGGTGAGCCCCATATTTATCCTGGCTCTCTGACTGGGGACCATTTTAAAAAGCCAAGTAGAAATTGTAACATTAAAAGGAAAATATCTGAAGTAAAAAATTAACTGAGTGAGATCAATAGGTGATTGGAGACTGAGTGATTAAGTACAAAGTTCTAGGTTAGGTACTTTCTCATATATTATCTCATTTAATCTTGAGGTCATCCATGGAAGTTGGGGTTATTATATCCACATTTTTAGATTCATTTAGCCATTTGCCTCGAATAGAAATCATTTTATCAGAACCAAACATCTGACTTATGGTGTGACCTTCTTTATCAACCCATTGATTTAACACAGGGGTAAATGTCTTTGCAGTTTCTTCACCAACTTGCATGACTTCACCGAACAGCAGGTGGTGAAAAGCATAGTGGAGCTTGAGGCCACCCATCCAGCCAGTACGTGCACTAAAGAAAGGCACTTCTGTAGATTTTGAGCTGTTTCCTTAAAGTCTTCATATATCACCAAGGTTTGTTCTCCAGTTATGAGAATGCATGACCCTGATTTCTAGAAAACATTAGCATGCTGAAAAAATCACAGGGATCCTCACAATTTTTGCGTTATGCTGAAATTATTCCCCTTTTCCAATTGCACTTGATGAAATTCTTATCAAAGAAATCAGTATTGAGGTAAAGTGGGCTATATCAACAAAATTCTATGAACATCCTTAAAAGGAGGCAACGGCTTTAGTCAGGAAACCAAACAGGCTTCCCGAAAAGGGAAGATATGACATCTCACTTAAACCTGGAAGAATAAACAGCAATTCAACAGCTGAGCTTAAGTGGAAGTCCTTCCCCAACAACAGAAGAAAACAGGAGAGAGCCAGCTGTGAGCCTGGAAACTAGAGTGAAGCCAGAGAAAGGAAAGATACGGACACTAACGTGCTTGGACTTTGTTCTGTGTGAAATGAGGAGTGTTCAATGATTTGGGGGTAGGGAGTGACATGATTAGAACAGCAACAGAAGCATGGAGAATTGACCATAGAGAGAAGTTAGAAACATGCAGAATTCTCAGGAAGGCATTACAAATTGATCTGATAGAGGCCCACTTAACCAAGGCAAAAGATGTCGACTTACACCTCTTTTCCTCATACCCAGTTTCCAGTTTCCAGTGGGATTCAAACTATCTGCATGTGAACTTGAACTTGACACAAAGCTGCCGTTATGGGTTAAAAGGAACCCTCGGCAACCTGACTTTCATTCTTTTCTCTTACACACCAGAAATATCAGATTGGAGTCTGGGATGGAAAATCCATTTTCACAGTAACAGTCCATAAAGCATAAATACTCTCCAATACTTTGCATAATGTCCTGCATGGCCAGTCCTAAGGCTTTGACACAGAGCATGTTCTGGAATCTAGAAGTGCCTTGGAAGCAGCGGGGCATTTAATCGGGGATTCAATTTTCCAGGGATGGTAGGCAGAGACAAGGGTTGCCAACTCCTTCATTTTGGGCACTGCACATTTTGGCACCCCCTACCTCTAAACTTAGTGTAAAATTTCACCAGTCCTAGAAGGCAATGTCTTAGAAATATGATCCAGTGACCTGGTATCAAAAGATCTTTACTCAGTAAGTATTAAGCACCTACCTTTCAGACTCTGTCCTAAATGCAAAAGGTAAAAGATCTGGTTGTCCCTGTCCTCAAGGAGTTCAATGTCTACTGGGGAAAAAATTGCAAACAAATAATTACTAACCAATATTACACAGGTTCTGGTGCAGGTGTATACTGAGGGATATGAGCTCATGAGAAGAACATGTCTAATTCTTTGAAAGATGGGGAAGAGTGCAAGAGGATATGTTGATGTTGTCCTAAATGATAAAAGTAGGAGTTTGTTTGGTGGACATGGGCATGCTAGGTAAGGGAGATTTTCTGGAGTAAAGGCCTAGAGGCAAAGTACAGTGTTCCAGATCCTGGGGACAGGAATTTTTCCTTTGTACTTGGGAAAAAGGCACGAGATGAATGGACAAGTGGATGAAGATCAGGAAACCATGTTTTAGTTTCCTAGGGCTGCCATAACAAAGTACCATAAACAGCGTGGCTTAAAACAACAGAATTTTAATGTCTCACAGTTCTGGAAGCTTGAAGTCCAAAATCAAGGGGTCAACAGAGCCATCCTTTCTCTAAAGGCTCTAGAGAAGAACCCTGTCTTGACCCATAGCTTACACCACTCACACAAAAAAAAACTCGAAATGGATCAAAGACTTAACCATAAAGCCTGAAACTATAAAACTCCTATACTAAAATGCAGGAAAAAGCTCCTCGATATTGATCACAGCAGCAATTTCCTGGCTATGACACCAACAGCACAAGCAACAGAAGCAAAAATAAATGAGACTACATCAAACTAAAAAGCTTCTGCATGACAGAAAAAAATAATCAAAAATAAATAAATAAAAAGCCAAACTACAGAACAGGAGAGAGTATTTGCAGATCATATAGATGATAATATGATAAGGGGTTAATATCCAAAATATATAAAGAACTCATACAACTCAATAGCAAAAACCAAACAATCCAATTAAAAAATGGGCAGAGGATCTGAATAGACATTTTTCCAAAGAAGACATACAAGTGGCTAACGGGTACATGAAAAGGTGTTCAACATCAGTAATCATCAGGAAAATGCAAAACAAAAGCACAATGAGATATCACCTCAAACTTGTTAGAATGGCTATCATCAAAAAGGCAAAAGACGAGGGTGTGGAGGAAAGGAAGCCCTGTGCCCTACTGGTAGAAATGTAAATTGGTACAGCTACTATGGAAAACAGCATGGAGGTTCCTCAAAATATTAAAACTAGAACTACCATATGATCCATTAATCCAGCAGTATATCCAGGGCAAATGAAAACAGGATCTCAAAAAGATGATAGCTACACCTCCATGTTCACTGCAGCATTATTCACAATAGCCAAGATGTGGAAACAACAGTTAATGGATGAACAGACAAAGAAGATGTGTGAGAGCGAGAGAGAGAGAGAGACACACACACAGTGGAATAGAAGGAAACGTTGGCATTCTGTGGCAATTTGGATGAATCTTGAGGGCATTCTGCTAAGTGAAATAAGTCAGAGAAAGACAAATGCTATATGCTTTTATTCATATGTAGAATCTTAAAAAACCAGTAGAGTGGTGGTTACCAGGGGCTGGAGGGTGGGGGACATGGGACGATATTGGTCAAAGGGTACAAACTTCCAGTTATAAGATTAACAAGTTCTCCCCAGAACGGTACTCTAATGTACAGAATATAATAATGCTGTATTACACACGTTAAGGTGCTATGAGAGTAGTTCTTAAATGTTCTCACCCCACAAAAAAAAAAAAAAGAAACAGAAAGAAATGGTAATTATGTGATGGGATGGGCATGTTAGCTAATGCTGCGGTGCTAACCATTTTGCAATATATACATGTATCAAGTCAACGCATTGTACACCTTGAACTCACACGATTTATATGTCAATTACAGCTCCGTAAAGCTGGAAAATTAAAATAAAATAAAATAAAATAAAATAAAATAAAATAAAACAAAGGCAACAAAGACTTTTCTGCTCCATGCTCCTTGGTGCCAGGTGTGCTCTCCTAGGGGCCTTTAGACCCCAGAGAGAGCAAGCTGGCCCATGCCCGAGGGCAGCCAGGTCTGTTCCTGAGCTGCTCCTTTAAAAAGCCAGCCGTGGAGAAGGAGGGCAAACACACAGGGTCCTGATGCTGGGACCCTTGTACCTGTCATCCTGCCATCAGAATAGGAGAAAGGTAAAAATCGTGAGTGTGGGTCCTTTCTATTGAAAGAAGCAAACAAAAACTCAGGAGCACACCCAATACCCACTGTAAATAACTCCTTACAGACATCCTAGCTTCCACCCAAACCAGGCCCCACAGAGCCCTGCCCTGTGGCATCTCCTGCAGGCCCTGCTCCCAGGCCTGCCCCGTCAGGTGGGGGGTTCACTGAAGAGATCAAATGGAGCCCCATCTCATCCTTCTCAGGCCACGTCACCTGAAATTTTTTTGAGGCTATTTACAGATTGATTAATTAATAATAATAAAAATTCCATCATTTGGTAGTTCTCAGTGATGGCTCGTATCGAATTTCCATCACAAATTTTTCTTTGGAAAAAGAGCCACATGAAGAATAGGTTATTTATTTGTGTGAACGGTCCAAACTGTTCCTTCCCGCAGCTCCTAAAGGAGTCCTGATTGCTTAACCAACAGAAAGGTGTATTAAAATGACACCGGGGGCGGGGGCGGGGCGTTGGGGGCGGTGGGTAGCCTTGACATTTTGTCGGAGATGGTGAGCCAGCTGCCTTCTCAGGCAGGCGCAGGCCTCCGCAGAATCCCGACCCAAGGGCAGGAAGACGAAAATGAATCCCATTTAGAATTACAAGGTCACTGACATCAACAAATAACTCTCAGCTAGCGGCCTCCCACTCTTTTCAAAAACTAATCTGGTTTTTCTTAAGCTTTGATGAAAAAGTTGTCTTCCCAGCGGCCCTGCATGACTGATGGGCAAACCTCATGCTCTCTACCAGCAGTGGAATAACATTGGCTCTCCCCAGACAAAGGAGGGCCTGGCAGTTTGGACAGGCGATGACTTGGGTGACCTCCCCTTGGAGGGGCCGAGGCTGGCTGGCCCCCCGGGGGGCTGCTCCACCAGCTGGCACAGGGTCTTGCTTCTGGAAAGTGCTCAGCGTCGTTGCTGAATTGACCTCATTAAGTTGCCCTGTCTTCCTTTAAAATCACCAAAGACCATCTAATTCAAAAACAAGCCTCAGGACTCCAAGCCTCACTACGCACAGTGTGGTCCTCAGACCTGCCACTTGCCTTGGGAGTTTGTCAGACACGCAGAATCTTAAGCCCTTCCCAGAGATTGAGAGTCAGAATCTGCGCTCTAACAAGAGGCCAGGTGATCTACATGTGCTCAGGGTGGGAGAAGCACTATTTTAGAAAGCCTGCCCTTGACCTCTGAGTCACAGGTCAATAGCCTTCACATTCCTTTACTGATCAGATATCTGCGAAGGACTATACCCATTTGCTAGAGCTGCCATAACAAGACACCAAGACTTGAGGGGAGGGTGATGCTTAAACAGCAGAAATGTATTTCCTCTCAGTCCTGGAGGCCGGAAGTCCAAGATCACATCACGTCAGCAGGTTTGGTTTCTCCCTGGCTTGCAGATGGCTATCTTCTTGCTGTGAGCTTACATGGTCTTTCCTCTGTGCACGCAGGCCTGTGGTGTCTCTCTGTGTGTCCTAATTTCCTCCTCTCATAAGGACACTAGTCATATTGGAATAGGACCCACCCTCAGTGGCCTCATTAAAGGCCCTATCTCCAAATACAGTTGCATTCTGAAGTACTGGGTGTCACGGTCCGAGCACGCGTTGGAAAAGGATTTCCAGACACAAGGCAGAATGCAGGGAAGAGAGAGTTTATTAGAGAGAAGGTCGTTGTTTAGAACAGCAGACCGACTTCCTGGTAGCCAGGGAAAGCCGACCCTCAGCATGGGTTGCTTGTCTGTTTTTATAGCCAGGGAACCTGCAGCTATCTGCTGACTGGGCAGAGAATGCATACTTTTAGTGTGCTGAGCGGGAGAAAAATGGGGCAAATATCTTTCCTTATATGGGATGGGCAAGGGACATGGCATGCTGCTTGGGAGAGTTTTGGGACGTTGCATTGTGCCGAGTGATAGGAGTCCTGTAACTCTTTGTTCCGGCAATATTGGCCCTTAGAGTCTATCTTGTTCTTTGTCCTTGGAGCACACCACAGTGGGGGGTTAAAGATTCAATGTACGAATGCTTGTTCAACCTTTTAACAAGCATTACCATGTCCAGGCACTGTGCCAACCATGAAGGAGACAAACTCTGTCTCTGTCCTCAAGCACCTTATAACCATCTCCCCTCTCATCTTGGCTACCCTGACCGTGGGGTCCGACTGGACTCTGGTCCACTTTTAGGTCCAACAGGTCTGAGAAGCCTTCCGCTGTCTGCACTGACCACTTGCCCAGCTCACCAGGAAGAATAGCTAGTTCCCTCACCCATCCGCTGGGGAGAGTGGGTAAGCCCTGCATGGACACCTGCCAAGAGGAAGACCCCCACCCCCAAGAAACAAAAATTATTAATAGATGCTAAAATTTGTGGGCAAAAGTATGTGGAAAAACAAGATATTTACAGAATCTAATTCCTTTTAGGTAATCCATCTTTTCTCTCTGGTTTCTTTGAATATTTTTCTTATCTTTGAAATCCTGAATCTTCAATAAGATTTGTCTGGAAGTAGAATTATTTTTCTTTTTCTTCAGGAATCATTGAGCTTCTTGAAACTGAGAATTCATATCTTTTACCAACAATAACTTCAAAGTTATTAGCTCTTCTAATAGCACTTATCCTTTTGTTCCATTTCCCCTGTGAGAACCTTCAGTAGACATAGTTTATATATTCTCATTCTATCATCCATGCTTCTTAGCATCACATATATTTTTCTATCTCTTTATCTCTCACTGTGCTGCATTCTTAGAAATTTCTTTGAATCTGTCTTCCAGTTGACTATTTCTCTAGTCAACTCTCTCTACTCTGCTGTTTAAACCATTCACTACTTTTTTTTCCAATGATATTTTTCTAAACGTTCTGTGGGATCCTTTCAAATCTGACAATTATTTCCTCATGTTGTCTTGCTCTATAGCTTTAAATCCTTCTTTTATATATTTGCTCACTTACATATATTTATTTTATATTATCTTTTATATATTGCCATTCAATTACCTAAAGTTCTTAGGGGTCTAACTTGATTTTGTTGTCTCCACTGTACAAATCTTTTATGTCCCAGGTTGGGAATACATCTCTCTTTCAGAACATCTTTGTGTTCATTCCTGCAAAGAGTCCTACTCTTTGTATTCCTAATCTGCGGACAATTTTTACTTAAAAAATTTTGATTTGGCTGTTGCCAAACCATATGGATAGTATAAACTCACTACCCAAATCTCATATGAAGCACAACACTGTGGTTATGAATATGGACGAGGAGAGGGAAGAGGGATTTCTTTTTTTCCACCCAAAGACAGACAAGCTTCCTATTCTCTACTGTGCCAGGGCACAGATTTTCCTAGTTTACTCACTGAGGGTATAGCCATTTGAGCATGTGGGTTGAAGGAGGAGTTTAGTTCGGTTCCAGCTCTTTTTCATCAGCTCATGGCCTCATGTCCTATCACCATGTGGGCATTAAAATCCAAGTTCCTGGGCTACAGAAACTGGCATGCTTCTTTGTGTTCTCCCCTAACCCAAGGCACAAGCAAGAGCTTACCATTCTGGTTTTTAGTTCCCTCTATTTCTAGAACTATGGGATTTCCTCTTTCTCTCAAAGCTAGGTAGTCATTCAAAAAGATCTTTGCTATACTTTGCCTAGAATTTCTTGGTATTTGCAGAAAGATTTAAGATTATCCACCTCTACCTATTTCCAGAACCAGCATGGTCACTGAAACAGACGTGTTCACTTCCTGCCTCATCTTCCTTCAGTTCCATTCAGTTTCCAACTATAACAGGCTGGCTTTTGCTCCTGTCTCTCTAGAGCACCCCATTCTAATAACACCAGAACGCCCACATGAAACTGATCCCTCAGGCTCAAATGCCGCTGTACCCTTCTGGATCTGTTTACTTAACTCTTAGCTATCTATTAACCTGCAGGGCATATTTCATCTTCTCTAAGAAACCTTTCCTTTGAGCAGATGGCCTCGGACACCAGAAAGGACCGCAAGGATCCTGACATAACCGTATTCCTTTGTTATACTACCAAATCAGATTAAAAGGAATTGTTGGATAAAAAAATAAAATAAAAACCTTTCCTTTGAACCTCTGTAGTCCCACAGATCCTGGTGCTTGTTTCTCTCTCCCTCATTACATTATAATGAAAGCATATTTTAGTGTCTCTCTCTGCATTTAAGATCCTTGACGTCTGGGAACATGATTTACTTGTATTCCCAGAACCTAGTATCTGACACACAGTAGGTGTTTAATATATCAGTTAACTGAATAAATGAACACAGACCAGTTCCATAATTATTGCCTTTAAAAGGTTTTTTTTGGACTTCCTAAGTGGCGCAGTGGTTACGAATCCACCTGCCAATGCAGAGGACACGGGTTCCAGCCCTGGTCCAGGAAGATCCCACATGCCGCGGAGCAACTAAGCCCGTGCACCACAACTATTGAGCCTGCACGCTACAGCCCGTGAGCCACAACTACTGAAGCCTGCATGCCTAGAGCCCATGCTCCCCAACAAGAGAAGCCACCGCAATGAGGAGCCCGCACACCACAATGAAGAGTAGCCCCTGCTCAGCACAACTAGAGAAAGCCTGTGTGCAGCAACAAAGACCCAACGCAGCCAATCAATCAATCAATCAATTTATAAAAAGACCAAAAAAAAAAAAAAAGGTTTTTTTGCAGTCCCCCCACCCCACCCCCAGACCTGGAAAACTTCTAGTTTCCTACAAGACATTAACTCCAGACACTCAATGGAGGAAGAGGAGGGAAGTGCGTAGAGCTCAGAACACTAAACCCCAGGGATAGATGGCACACTAGGCTCCCTCTCCTCACAGGGGGCAGCCTGAGATATGAAAGACGTGAAATCCAATTAACTGAATGTTCATGTCCCTTGTATGACTTGCCATAAAACGTAGTACAAAGCTTCAGCCTGTCATTCAAGGTCATCCAAGATCTAACACCTAGGTGGCCTTTCCAGTGTTGTTTTCTGCTCCATAAACCTTCACTTATTTCCCCCAAATCATTATGCATCTCATATTATCACCCCTTGACCCAAACCCCCATTCATGCTATCTACAAGAGCTCAAAAAGACTATTTTGTTGCAAGCACACTATTTATCTTTGATTTTCACTACGGGCTTACTTTCTGCCTTTTAGATATATATCAAAGGAAATAGAATTTTTTAATTGTGTTACTCTTGGCTGTAATAAAACCCTCTGCTCCTTTTGCTACCCTACCATAAACTTCATATTAGTCTCTGTGAGCAACCCTCCCACACGCTACTCCTACAGCTCAGTTCCAAAGGAGAAAGAGCAGGGAGGGAAAAGAGGCTGATGTTTCAGGTCTAACGTGGTTCCAAATGGCAGAGTCATCTCTGCCTCTCCCCACCGCCCCTAAGGATAGGGGCACTGATTGGTAAGCTCCCTGATTTGTGGCACCCTGGAGAACTCTGTTCTTGAGGTGTCACTTTTCCCAGTGAAATCTGCTATCCTGTTGAAAAGGATTCAGATGAACTGATTACTCCAGAATAAGTATGTAATTATTTTTGTGGTCAAGTGAGACAACTGCACATGGGAAATCAGAACAGATGTTGCCCAAAAAAGAATTCAGTTTGGCAGATGGAGAAACATGGTGGGGAGAGAACTTCCTCTGACTGCCTGGCTAAGAAACTGCAAACAGCTGCTGGTCTGCACAAAGCTCACACAGAGAGACCATCCCAGCAACAAGGAGTATTTGTGCCTCACTGGCCCTGCCTTCTCCTGGTACAGACGAGGAGACTGAGGCCACAGAGAAAGCAGGGTCAGAAACCTCATCCGCTTCTTTCATTTTAGGATTTTTTTTTCCGGAAAATGCAGAAAGAACTGATAGCCCAAAGAATTGTTTTCTTTGGGTTTTCCTATACAAAGAGTCATAATGAAGCATTTTCAAATATTTTTAGGCTATTGAGAAGCCAGTGAACTCCATGAGTGATTGACATCCCAGAGCAGCTTCTGCTCTCAGTGTAGCTTCTGCTCCCTACATAGCTGTGTGAATGTGGAATGCCAAGACTGAGCTCTGAGCACTGAGTTCAGAGCACAGAGGACTGAGAAGCAAGCACCAGGTTTTGAGCTCTGAGCACTGAGCACTGAGAACTGAGAATCAAGTACCAAGTTCTGAGTTCTCAGCACTGAGGTCTGAGCACTCAGTTCTGAGCACTGAACACCAGGCACTGAGATCTGAGCACTAAGTACCAAGTTCTGATCTCTGAGCACTGAGCGCCGAGCGTGAGGACTGAGCAAGCCCTCCTGGGTGCTCAAGCTCATCAGCCTTCCTGTGAAAGAAAAGCAGTCATTCAGTGGACCCTGGCAGCTCTACTGGAACATGTCCCAACACTGGGAAAGTCGATGGATTTCCTCTACATTCAGAAAATATTCTCAATATCTTTCCTACTCTCTGATTATCACCAAATGCCAACAGAATCCAGAATTTATTTCAGACCCATGGCACATTTCAAAAAAAGTTCTGTTTCTCAAGGTCTCCCCCGACTTTGCCCGCTCAGAGGAGAGAGCAGGCGTGGGTGACAGCCTTCTGCAAAACTCGCCTTCCCTCTCCTCCCGCCCCTCTTCCTCCTCCTGCTGCGTCTCCTCCTCCATGAGGTCTTCCCTTCTGGCCCCGATACCATTGCTCATTCCTTCCTCTGGTTTCCCAGAGCACTTTCTAAAACCTCTATTAGAACACAGCAGTCGAGTGTTCCAGAATTGTTGTCTTCACACTGCTCCCCAGCCAGACTCTGAAATCCAGGTGGGAAGGGCTGAGTCGCCAACTGTTATACCCCATGGAGCCCAGCACATCACCGGGTGCATTTAAGATGCTCAATAATAAAAGGGCTGACGACAAAGGCGTAGGTGAACACATGAGTCACCATCTTTCTCCTCCCCCTCCTCGATCTCCTCACCCCCACACCGTCCTCCCTAGACTCTGAATGCAGGAGTTTAAGGAGTGTAAAGGGCACAGCACTCCTGCAGGTAACTTATGCCTGCGTTTCAGGTACTTATTTCCTTGCTAACCTTGGCCTTGACCTTGACCCACTAGAAATTTTCTTAAATGATTTGCACATCTAGTTAACAATACTGTACTGCATACTTGAAATTTACTGAGAGTAAATCTTAACTGTTCTCACCAAAAAAAAAAAAGGTAACTATGTGAGGTGATGGATGCATTAGTTTGTGGTAAACATTTCAGTGCACGTCACACTGCACACCTTCAACATATACAATTTTTATCTGTCAATTTTTCCTCAACTAAAACCCAGGGAAAAAGAGAAATTATTTGTACAGATGAGAAAAATAATCATCCTTTTGCTCTACTCTGTTCTGAATGTTTCTAGACTTACAGACAGAGAGGTGGACCTTTCAGAAAACTCTTTGAAATTCAAATCTAGGGTCTCTGGAAGTTTCTTAGAAAGCAGACTCTGGATGTGCAATCTCTCACAGCAGAGCAGAGCAACTGTTTTGCGTAAGGGCCAATTTAGGGAAAATAAAATATTTAAGGGCTGCATTTTTCTCCCTTGGTGGGAAGTGCATAGTCATACGACTTAGGTTTATCTGCTTTATTAATTGGAAGAATGTCTAGGAAGCAACTGCCACTGCTCTTCTGCCTCACCCACCTACGAATGGTAACATCTGGGCTGAAAAAGGAATGATGCCACAGACGAAGCTGTCTACCTTTTCCGTCATCTCTTCCCAACCTGGAGAGCCAGCCCCTGGCTGTAGGCTGCTCAGCCCTGCTGCAGAGAGGTTTCTAAATCCCAGCAAGCCTCAGTCTGCATGGCAAACGATCTCTCCCCTGTTCTCTGTTCCAGCTGCTACTTACTCTTTAGATAATAGCAGTTTGGGACTCCAGAATTCCACTAACAGCAAAATCCTGCAATCGTTTGGCAGGTGTTAAAGAGCACAATGAATTAGAAACCTTTTGTTAGAGATATTCAAAGAGAGGCTGGTACACCCATTTCACCTGACATCCTAATCCTTTATCACCAAATTATCCCAGGGTTCAAATCCTGCCAGGGTTGTGCCTCCCTTATAAGTGTGCTCCACTGAAAGGAGGGGGCAAAAGGGGAGGGGGAAGGGAGGCGGAGGGGAAAGGGGGAGGGGAGGGGGAAAGGGGGAGGGAGAAGGGAATAGGGAAGGGACAAAGGGGAGGAAGGAAGAGGCCACATTTGTGGGGCTTAACTTGACTGTTAGTTCTGGTGATAATCAAGGCATAAACATTCAAAACAACCAAGTGTTCATCTCTACGTCACATGCACACACACGCACAAGACTAGTGTCTTCACTGGAAGAGCGTTATGATAAGGGAACTTTCAAAAGGTCTCTGCTCTTATTTGCATTTCTGGAGCTTTTCTTTTTAAGTAGGTATAAGAGGCACTGCTGAGAAGCAGATCATTTGTCAGGTGAGCCCTTTAAGTTAGGCAATGGTTACCTAATGCACACATTACAAGAGGACAGACCCCCAGGCTGCTGTCCCAGCTCAGAACTGAGAAAAGCTTGGTGCTAAAGAGGTGATGCAGAGAAAAAAGGAAGGAGGACATTTGAGGAGGACAGCCTCTGATCAAAGCCTCATCTGGCTATTGAGTTGGGACTGTGGGATGCTGAGCGCTTCCCATTCCTCTCTGAGTACTACTGGGCAGCGTTAAGTGCTGGGTTCATCCTGTACCCCTGCCCTCACCTAATGGTCACACTCATTGCCTGATAAGACGTGCACCAAATACAACCATATAATGTGACATTCTCCTTGTCTCTCTCCCTGCCGTTTCCCCAGGTCTGGTTTCTGCTTCTGCTCCCGCTCCTGCCTCTGGCTCCGCCCACAAAGACCTCCTGTGAGCTGCAGGAAACCCAGAAGACAGCACAGCCGAACTGGCCCCAGGATCAAAGTTAACTGGTGTGTCCAGTTCCCCGGAGACCCGCCTGTCAGGCCCTGGAAGTGAGTTTAAAGCCTTGCTCCCCTTCATTGTAATTCTTAGCCTTCATGTCCTGTGCCTGTGGTAAGTACTCAGTAAATATTTCAGCTCAAGGTGCTGATACAAGAGCAGACCCCTTGCTCCATATGTGGTCAGAACCAAAAGATTCTTGAAAGAGAAAATAAATCAGGTTTTTCTGAGAGCTCGCCCTTGATTAGCTGCAAATGTGACTAATTATGTCATGAGTCAGACTCAGGCAAAGGTGAGAGCACTTGAGTCTGGATCTGAACTGCCCTCGTAAAGAAGGGGAGATGGACATTGTCTGCCCACTCTGGTTTCCCCTGAGCGGTGAGCTGTCACTGCATCCGTCACAGGTGATTTGAGTTACACCCAGCAAAAGGCTGCAAGAAAACCGTGAGTCAACAGGTCGGCAAAGGAATTACTAAAAGACTAAGTCTGTCAGTAAAACAACTCCTGAGATGCAAGGTGATAAAGGGAAAGGGGAGGAATATGCAGACGTGTTGCCGACAAACACACTGACGTGAGCAGGAATAACCCCGCTGCACCAGGAGGTCTAACGGAACCACGGGGATCACGAGGGAGGTCTCCCACCTCCACCCCAGCGGGGCAGCTGCTCTCCTGAAGGTGGGAACTGCCTGCCCGTGTATTTGCATCTCCCCCTGCAGCCGGCCCAGGGCCCACACGCAGTGCCCTCCATCCCCAGCACTGGGCTGAGACCCACACCGGGTAGCTCCACGGGACATGCAGCCTTGGACCTCAGTCCAAGCAGCCAATGCCTTTTTACTTTAATCCGCTGTGTCCTTAGCACTGTGCTTTGGTGCCGGAAAGAAAAAATAATTATGAGCTTTGAGCTCTAGAACTAGATTTAATTGAGAAGACAAGGTAGTCCGTGAGACGTCAGAGAATGATATTAGGCAATGTTTGAGTAATTGCTAAATTTTATGGCACAGAGTTGACTGGCGAGGGAATCAGGAGATGGAGCTGAGAAATGAGAACCCTGCTGGCACCCACTTTAGAGTTTTCACCTGTGCAGTTCCCTGTGCCTGGACCACTTCTTCCACCTCTTCAACTAGTTAACTCCTATTCCTCCTCACGGGTAGCCCCACCCCCTTTTTTTGGCTCCCCAACCAGGGATCGGACAGGTGCCTGTGCAGTGGAAGCGCGGAGTCTTAACCCCTGGATCGCCAGGGAAGTCCCAGGGGCAGCCTTAAATGTCCACACCTTCAAGGAACCTTCTCTGAACCTCCATAGAGCTGTTGGCACGATCTGTGGTACGGATTTACCTCGTTTTGTTTACTGTCTCTCTCCTTCAGCTGGACTGTAAACTCCCTGAAAGCAGGATGTTTCTTTTGTTCATGACTGAACTTTAGACCCTTAGCACAGGGTGGTAGAGCCACTGAAGCTCAAATAAGGTCTGTTTCTGGGTGAAGGCAGTGGCACTTGAGCTGGGCTCTGAAGAAAGTGTAGGATTTGAACAGCAGAGGCAAGAAAAGGCAGGATCCCCCAGAGGAGATTTGCACATGGGCAGAGACCTCAGCGTTGGCATAAACGGGACGTATGTGTGAGTGGTGAGACCCGCCTGGCAGAGTAGAAGGGACAGAGGGGACCAGACCTGGAAGGGCCTTAAAGACGGGCCAACATGTGACTATGGATGGAGAAGAAATAGGGAGCCACTGAAGGTTTTTGATAAAAAAGAATCTCCTAGGGAAAGTGATATTGAAAGATTAATTTTGCATCTTGCTTGAAGGAGAAAGTATCTGGAAGCAGAGGAGCCAGGTGATGGGGCCCTGGCCTGAGACATGGAGGAAGCCTTGCACTTTGTAAAGGCCTCTGCTCTGGCCCGAAATGGGCTGCATCACCAAGGAAAATGAACAGAACTTGAGACTCGGAAATAACAGAAGGGGCAGGAAGCATAAAGACGGGTTCCCAAGTCTAGAGGCTGAGGAAATAGGGACCAAGAAAACAATCACTAAGCAGGAGGAGCCAGACAGGGGAAACTGGGGAGAAGGTAAAGAGTTCAGTGTTGACATGCTGGCGACAAAGATCGCGGGGTATGTAGCAGTTATCGATTGCTATGTAACAAATTACCCCCAGACTCAGTGGGTTCCACAACATGCATCCATTATCTCCCAGTTTCTGTGGGTCAGGAATGGGCACAGCTGAGTTCTCCTCCTCAGGGGTCTTTCACAAAGCTGTGCTGAAGGAGTCGGCTGACTCGGGTGTTCATCTGAAGGCTCGGGGTGTGGGGGGCACTTCCAAGCTCACTCCTGTGGCCACATCAGGATTCAGTTCCTTGTGGGCTGTTGCACTGAAGCCCCACGTCTCTGCTGGCTGTTGGCCAGAGGCCACTCTCAGTCCCTCACCAGGTGGGCCTGTCCAACGGGCCATCTTCACCAAAGTGTGTAAGCCAAGAAGGCGAGAGAGAGAGTCTGCTAATAAGGCTGAGGTCACACTGTTTTGTAACCTAGTCATGGAAGTGACACCTCTCAACGCTGCTATATTATATCTGCTGGAAGCAGGTTATTCAAGGGAGTACAATCGTACAAGGTTGTAAGTACCAGGAGGCAGGGATCCCTGAGCTCTGTCTTAGAGGCATGTGGAACTGAAGTTTGGGAGCAAGGGAGGTGTCATCTAAATGTAGAGGAGGGTTAAGATGATCAAAGGAAAGAGTATTTCATATATGTGAGTGTGTGTGTATATTGCCTGGGGGATCAATCACATGTAAAAATGAAAACAGGGAATTCCCTGCAGTCCAGTGCTTAAGACTCTGCGCTTCCACTGCAGGGAGGGCAGGTTCAATCCCTGGTCAGGGAACTAAGATCCCACAAGCCGTGTGGTACTGCCAAAAAACAAACAAACAAACAAAAATGAATAAAATTCTACAAATACTAAAAAAATAAAATAAAAGCATTTAAAAAAAGATGAGAAGAGAGAGGTAGAGAAACCAACAAAATAGAAGAAAGGAAAATTGAGAGGATAATTTCACCAAATCCAAGATCATCACTTTTTTCAAAACCTAGAAGGTGGGACTTCCTAGGTGGTGCAGTGGTTAAGAATCCGCCTGTCAATGCAGGGGATGTGGGTTCAAGCTCTGCCCCAGGAAGATACCATGTGCCGCAGAGCAAATAAGCCTGTATGCCACAACTATTGAGCCCATGTGCCGCAACTATTGAAGCCCACACACCTAGAGCCCGTGCTCTGAAACAAAAGAAGCCACCACAATGAGGAGCCAGTGCACCACAATGAAGGTAGCCCCCACTTGCCGCAACTAGAGAAAGCCCGCGTGCAGCAACAAAGACCCAACACAGCCAATAAGAAAATTAATTGATTAACTAATTAATTTTAAAAAAGTCATTTCTCTAAAAAAAAAACCAAAAACAAAAAAACCCCAAATAAACCTAGGAGGAAAGTCATCTCCTCCAGGAAGTCCTCTTAGACTGATTTGGCTCTACCTGATCCTCCACTGGATATTGACTCGTCACAGAGTCTCCAAGAAGCTTACAAGTTAGAGAGTTAAGACAAATTTATAAATAACTTTTTATAAGGTAAAAAGCAATAGTGGTAGGGAAGTGGTACACACAGATGAAGGTTCACAGAATAGCATAGTAGAAGAGGCTGCTTCCATGGGGGAAATAGACTTGTGTATGTATTTTTCTTAACTCTTATTAATGTGTACCTTTAGGGCTTAGGTGCCAGGACATTTTGTATGCCTCTGGGTTGCCTCTCCAGCTGGGTCATGTAGATGAGTGAACGCAGAGCCCACATTTTTGAAACCTTTCCCGCACTCCTTGGGGTCCAGACAATGCCCTGCATTGGTCAGTTCTCTGGAACTGCCTGCTGAAGACAAAATTTCCACTTGTATCATCTAACTAGCAGAAACACAGAACACAGCAGACCACCTGAGAATAACTGCAGCATTTGAAGTATGCTTTCAGCATTTTCGAGTCATTGGGCTCTTAGCAGGCAAAGACCTTTATTGGAAGAAATGATTTCTTTCTCCTGACAGGCTACGTGATGCTTTTGGTGCATCATTTCTTTACTTGGTTTTCAGGTTCATTTCACAAAATCACCTCAGGGGCAAATCTCTCCAAATGAAACTGTTAATGAGACTAGATAAAACCATGGCAGCTTTTCAAACGACCGCTGGAGGTCAACCACACCACAAGCTCAAACTCCATCTGTAAATCTCTTGCCACAGTTCTAAGGAGTACACACTACCCACCTGTTCTTCCTGCCTTTCTCTGGCTGGGCCCTCAGGTGCCACTTTGAAGAGAACAGTTCCTGGAAATAAACATAAGAAGGAAAAACCCTGGACAAGAGGAAAACAGGCATCCAGGGTCAAATTTCTTCTGAGAATAGGGTTCCTGCTGACCTAGGGCAGAACGGAGGCAAGCGTCCCTCAAGATCCCACAGCAGAGGCAGGAGGGAGTGAGCAGTTCACTCTTGGCCCCAGGCAAGGCTGAGGAGACAGCAGTGTGACTGTCCCCAGCAAAGGCAGCCTCTGAGCCGACCACGCTAATGGTCTGCTCCCTCCCGGTGGCCTGGAGGGATGCTAAGAAGAATTGGCAAGTTGCCAGCCTCCCATTTATCAATGCATTGACAGCTCCTCTGGGCTGCCAGTGCATCTGTTTGACTCCAAACAGATCTCAAAAATCAGCTCTGAGATTTCTTTATCCTTTCTAACATTTCATGAGGGAGGAGTAGACATTCACTCTGGGCAGTCTGGGGACTGACTCTGGCGACCAAGGGTTAGTTTTCTCTTTTCTCCTAATACACAGGGTCCTGGTCCACTCAAACCTGCCTCCTGGAGGTGAGCACTGCACTGGCCGGCCCCGCCCCCTGCTTATCTAGGGCTTCAAGTCTCGAAGTGTAGTCCCTGGACCAGCAACATCAGAATGCCTGAAGCTTATTAAAGATGCAGACTCTCAGGCCCTGCCCCACCCCTGTAGAATCAGGTCCTGCATTTTATTTTATTTTATTTTTATTTATTTATTTTTTAACATTTTTTTAATTTTTAAAAAATTTTTTTTGAGGTACACCAAGTTCAATCATCTGTATTTATACACATATTCCTGTATTCCCTCCCTCCCTCGACTCCCCCCCACCCTCCCCGTCCCAGTCCTCTAAGGCATTTTAACAAGACCCCCCAGATAATTCATATGCACCGTAAAAAGCACTGCTCTAAACCAGTAATTCCATTCATGAGACTTTATCCTGAGGAAATCATGAGATGCGTGCATACCTGTGTTGACTGCAGCATTGCTTATAAAGACAAACACTGGAAACCCATGAAATGTATCAAAGCAATTTTTACTGAGTGCCTACTATGTGACACTGAGGAAATAGGAGTGACAAAACAGATAAACTCCTAAAAATATGGTTTGTTTTTTCTCAGATGGAGTATTACGTGGCCATTTTAAAAATACCCTTTAGGGAATTCCCTGGCTGTCCAGTGGTTAGGGCTCTGCGCTTTCCCTGCCCAGGGCCCCCGTTCAATCCCTGATCTTTTCCCCAAGCCACTTTTTAAAAAACAAAATCCTACTGTTGGAGCCCTATTTCCTGCCTTCCAGGTTGGCCCAATTATTGTGATTCTCTCCAGACAAACAGCTCCTGAAGGCTGCCAGGCTGGGGACATTTCCCTTTACTAAACAAAAAAGCAAACCCAGAAGGGTCTCCGCAGCTGGGGCACATTGGAATTGTGTGTGAAATGAATCAAGATCCACTGCCAGGGCTTGTGCTGTAGGAACGTGACTGTTTGCTTTCACTTCTCCCCCGATTTTCCCATCCCCCAGGACATAATCCACTCAACCTCAGCTGCACGTGGCCCCCTCCACCTTATCTCCATGAGGCTCCGCAGATTTATGTCACTGTGTCCATTTTTTTTTTCTAGGAAGACAACTCAGATAAGCATGTTCAGTTTGAGCAAACGTAACTTATTCAACTACAGCCGCAAGAAGGGTAATAACTCTGAACAGGGGATCTTCCAGAGAATACAGCAATATTATCTTGCCAGCCCAGGGCTGGGGTTTACGGCTACTCTCAATAGTTGCCCGTAAATCATTGCTTTCCTTAGTATCATCCAAACACAGCAAAGTCTCTCAAGCAGCGCTTCTTATAATAAGGTAAATTGTCGGTGGCTGCTTTAAAAAAACAAAACAAAACAAAAACACCTGACAGTACAGTCCCCAGCCAGAGGATAGGCCTCTTGTCTGTATCATAGCCACAGCCCAGGTAGTTCTACCTGCAGGGCTCACACCTGGAGGGGACCCTGGAGCAAGGCCCCACCTCACTTCTCGGGGAAGATGGCTGCTGAAAATATTAGCCCAGATGAATTTCATCCTGTTGGTTTCTTATCTAATTCCCTTCCTTGATCACTGGAACCTGTTTGGCCTGCTCCAGCACTTCCAATCTCTTTCTTTTCTCTCCATTACCCCCCATCCTTATTGATTAATCTCACTCACTGATTAATTCAACAATGAAGCCCCTTTACTGTGTTGGGTGTCCACATCCTCACATGAGCCAAGGAGCTCACTTCCCATGTGCCGAAAAAGAGACGTGAATAGAGCCAGACTGCCTAGGTGTCCACGATGCCACCAGTATTAGGAAGACACACTTATTCTGTAATATTTAAATTAAAATGGCCTTTCCCAGCTGGGCCCCCTCCCATCCTCAAAGCTTCTGTTTTGTCTTCTAGTCAGCCTTGCTTCTGAGTTTCTGTACCTGCTGGATTCTCTCCCTTCATGCTCCACCTGTATGAGCAGGCACTGGTCTGTCTGCATCCTGTGACCCACTCTGGATGTCACTATGCCTGTGTCACTCCCCAGAGGGTCTCCGCCTGGCTCCCCCCTCTCTCTGGCAGAAAAACTTGATTTTTTCCCACTTTATCATGAAGAGTTCTTTCCCTGCCTGTGTCCCTCGAGATCTTCCACTATAAATCTGAAAGCTCATTCAGTTGACTGATAACCAAGAGCCGTCCAGTGGAGGAAGTCCAGTGGAGGAAGTCCAGTGGCTACAAAAAAGCCCAGAAGAGAGTCAAGGTTTCAGTTAAAAGAAGGAGAAAAAAAATTAATTTATATATATGACCATCTCACTAAATGCAGTAATAGCATTTGACAAAATCCAACACCCTTTTATGATAAAAATACTCATCAAGATGAAGTATATCCATGTATACACATCTAGAAAACAAGTCTACAGGTCATATGCTTGTGATGTTTAGAGAAAGATTTGGAAGTTGTGTGTAATGAAAGGAATATTTATTTACTATTCCATTATATATTTCAATCTATACCCTTTTGTTCCATAATTATAATTTTGTACATTTTGAGGTAATTTTAAATAGC
The DNA here is from genome assembly GCF_030028045.1 of Hippopotamus amphibius kiboko. Classification (NCBI taxonomy): domain Eukaryota; kingdom Metazoa; phylum Chordata; class Mammalia; order Artiodactyla; family Hippopotamidae; genus Hippopotamus; species Hippopotamus amphibius. Next base: position 71,318,818 of record NC_080199.1, read on the forward strand.
TGAACCACAGCATACTTAAAAACTGCTTGTAGGTGACCTGAATGTACAGTTTAGAGTTCTGTGATAAAAAATTAAAGTCCACTGACATTTTTAACTATTTTAATGAGGAAAGTCAATCCTTTTATTTAACAAAATAATGAGGTTCTATATTTATAATAAAACAAATTCAAATATGGGGACAAAAATACTTATCAAATTAGGAATAGAAGGAGGGAACTTCCTCAACCTGATAAAGAGCATCTACAAAAAACCCACAGCTGACATTGTACTTAATGGTGAAAGACTGGATAATTTCCATCTAAGATGAAGAACAAGACAAAGATACCCATTTTTGTCTCTCACCATTTTTATGCAACACTGTATGGGTGATTCTATCCAGGGCAATTACATAAGAAAGAAAAACAAAAGGATCCAGACCAGAAGGAAAGAATCAAACCATTTAATTAGTGGTTGCTTAGGGTTGGGGAGTGGAGGTAGGAGGGTGATAGCTAAAGGTTTCTTTTTGAAGTAAAGGTTGCCTATATTTGTGAGTATACTAAAAATATTGGTTTGAATAGCTATTTTTAAAAAGTAGGCAGAGAAATAAGAGAACTGGAAGAAAGGATAAAAGTGGAAAATTCAAAGAGAATTTTGTAATTAACAACATTAACTCACTGGAGTTAAAGTCAAGGGAAAAGAAGTCCACTCGATTTAGTGATTATCAAGACAATTGATGACCTCGTCTCAGAGAAAAACTGCCCTTCTACTTCGCCCAAGCCAGCTGCTCACCCTATACGCTCAATCACTTTCCTTTCTCTTTTTCCTCGATCTTCTTCCAGAAATATTTCCTCTGTCTTTTACATCTTTAATCACATTACTCAAACCTTTAATTCTTTCACCCAACAAATATATAGCACCTCCACGTGCAGGACACTCTTCTGGGCACCAGTAGACCCCTTGCCTGTACCTCATTGATAAGGACTATGTCATGTGGTCACTGTTAGCTGTAGGCAAGACTGGGAAATCAATTTTTTTCATTTTCTAGCTTCCATGGTAGAAGAAAGACAAAGGAGAAAATAGCTTGGATTCAAGTTGAATAAATCAACCTTTATCTTCTTCCGTACATTTACAAATAAAATTTTCAATCAAATTTGAACACAGGCCTGAAAGCTAGAATTGTTTTCCTGGCTATTGGAGAGCCTAGATACTCTCCAATGGTTCTCCACTATTTGCTTAGTTGCTCAGGTCAAAAACTTTGGAGTCACATTTGATTTCTATCTTTCAGTCATACCCTGCATCCAATTCATGAGCTGGTCCTGTGAAGCAAGATTTTCAAAATATATTTCTTCATCTCCACTGCTACCACCCTAGTCCAAGCATCCCTCATCTCTCATCTGACCTATTACAACTGCCTCTTAATTGGGCTCCCTGCTTTCACTCCTGCCTCCCACTGTCTAGTCTTCACAGCACAGCCAGACTGATCCTCTCAAAACACAGATCTGATTATGCCACTCCCTTGTTGGACAGGCTCAAACAGCTTCTCGTATTGCAATTAAAATTAAGTCTAGTGAAGAAAGGATAATCTTTCCAATAAATGGTGCTGGGTCAAATGGTTATCATATGTATAAAACTGCAGCCTGATCCCTATCTCACTCCATACAAGGAAAAGAAGTCCAGATAGACTGTATACCTAAACATGAAAGATAAAATAATAAAGTTGCAAAACAAAAACACTTGAATAAAAGTGTTGTAGCCTTGAATAGGAACAGATTTCTTTAAAAGAACATTAAAAACACTAGCAATAAAAGAACTACATTAAAATTAAGAGCTTCTCCCCCACAAAAGACACCATTAAGAGGATGAAAAGGCAAACCACAGAGAAGATATTTGTAATATAAATCACCAACCAAGGATCTATGTCCAGAATATACAAAGAACTCCTACAAACTTTTTAAAAAGATATTCAATTAACAGAAAAAAATAGGCAAAAGGCTTGAACAGGTACCTCACAAGATATCCTAATGACTCACAAATGTATGAAAAGGTACTTAACTTCATGAGTTAACAGGAAAATGCAAATTAACAGTGGCATACCATTACAGACACACCAGAATGGCTAAAACAGAAAAGACAAACCATCTCAATTTTTGCAAGAATATGAGGCAATTGGAACTCTCATAAAATGCTAGTGGGAGTGAAAAGTGATACAAGCACTTTGGAAAACTGTCAATATTTACAAACGTCAAACATACATACATATATATATATATACATATATATATATGTATATATATATATACACACACATATCCCATAAGCCAGCAATTCCACTCCTAGATTTATACCCAACAGAAACACATACAGATACACTGACAGACACATACGTGAATACTTGTAGCAACTGTATCTGTAATAGCCAAGGCTGAAAACAACCCACATCAATAAACTGTGGAATATTCATCCAGTGGAATATTATACAGCAACAAGAACAAACAAGCAATTATAACGTCCAATGGCAGGGAAGACTCTCAAAAGCATAATATTGGGTGACTGAAACCGGACATAAAAGACTACATACTGTATGCTTTCATTGATAGGAAGTTCAAAATCATTCTGTGGTTCTAGACATCAGATAGCAGTTCTCTGTGGGGAGGGGAGAGTGATTGGGAGGGGCCTCTAGGTTGGGGTGGGGTAAAATTGTACCTCTTAACCTGAGTGTAGGTTACACAGGTACCTTCGAATTTTTGTGTTTCTGTGTGTTCATCATGTTTATCATGCTTCAGTAAAAAGTTTTCTTTTTAAAACCCCATATGCTAAAAAAATTCAAATGCAGACACTACAGTGAAAAAGGATCAAGTCCAAGTCCTTATGTGGCCTCCAAGCCTTGCATCATCTGGCCTGGCTCTGTGACCTTCACCTCCTGCAGTTCCCACCTTGCTCATGAAGAAAGGCCACACCGTCTTCTTGCTGCTCAGACACCTCAGGGCCTCTGCCCTTGCTCCCCTCTCTGGCAGGTTCCTCGTCCGGGTAACTGAGTCTCACTCCCTGATTTATTCAGAATTCTACCCACATGCCCACATTCTTCCTGACCACTCATCTAAAACAGCACACACAGACTCTGTGGTTACCTGCTTTATCTTTTTTCCTTTTCACATCACCACCTGCTATTACATTATTTGTTTCCTGCCCCCACTGTGATATGAGCTCCCTGAGGGCGGGAACTTTTTCTATTTTACTCATTGTGGTATCGCCAGTGCCTAGAACAGGGATTTGTTGAGTAAATGAATGAACAAAACTCAAGGGTGAGGACGGCTCTTTATTCAACTTTGCATCCCCTGTGCCTAGCACAGAGCTTGGTCCATTACAGATGCTCAACAGATGTGTAATTGCTTTGGTGTTCAAGTTACACTGCCAATAAACCTTTCCATGGAAGAGGATAAGGTCTTTATGAGCAGTATATGTATGCTAGCATTTCCATGCTGACTCTGAGAAACAAAGAAAGGTTCTTAAGATGTGCAGTAAAGCCATAGATTCTGTTCTCACTTAAAAGACACAAAACCAACTATAAGAAGACAGATCAATGCAATGATTCAATGTTGCTAAAAGCTAAGGGAGTAAGAAAAAATACCTTCTGCTTGGTTGAAAGTTTCCTGCAGAGATGAATCTTGAGTGACAGGCAGTGAGAACACACTGGAATACCTAATTGCCAGATAACAAAAGATCCCTCCCTGCTGTGCAATATTAACTCTCCACATCTTCAGGAGAATGACAGAAAGCCAGTTTCTCCCTGACACCCAGGTGACTCACCCATCTATCTTGGTGTGCCATCGCTGATATAAATAAGACTCTGTGGGGCTGTGGAAAGATGGGTACCACAACGACTAGGCCAAACCCAGCGCTCCCAAGTCCTGTGGCTGCAAAGGCCACGGCGCGAGCACAAAGGGTCCAAGGCAAGCATAGGTTTGTCCACCGCCCGTGCACCACGGGTGCTCCTGGGAGCAGGTGGCCGACATGCAACCCGGCTTCTCAGGGCCCTCAAGTCACCCAGCAGGGCAGCCCTTGGCCACAGGGAAACCAGAGCAGACCTGCACCTCTGCCTCTTCCTCCTGGGCAGCTTTGGGAAGACATGAAGGAGCCCCCTGCCCTGCCACCCTCCCCTTCCCCAGCAGCGCCCCTCTCCTCTCCAGGCCACACCCACCCTTCTAAAACCTGCTCTCTGGAAAGGATCCCAGACTCATTCACACAGAGATGGACAGACGGATAACAGCTTAAAGGGCTTCTTCAATTAAAGGTACATCAGTGCAGATTTCTTTGGGGACCCAATTGAGCTCATCCTTTACTCTCTTAAAATCATCTCTCTATCACATTTGTCTGCTTTCGTTTTGGTCCTCTCCTGCTTCTTCAGACTCAAACCTTTGATGCTTCTCACTCCTTTAACCTAGGACACGGAATACCCCTACTCATTTCGGTACATGTTAGGGAAATCCAGTGCCAGGCATCCGTTCTCCACCAACCATCAGTGTTGCTCTCTGCCCCACACAGGGAAGCCCTGTTACTGTGAGCCGAGTACACACTGAAGGCCCTCCGTGTCCTGCCCTTCTTCCCTTTAAGTAACTGCAGTGTGCAAGTCCTCTGTAAGCTGTGACAGGAACAATTCTTTACCACTTCCCTCATTTCAGAATTTTCTCAGATTCTCATAGCTAAGTAGAGTTAAATCCATATTTTCACCCTGGCATTCAAGACAATTCCACCATAATTTGGATGACCTATCTTACTTTCTCCCCATCAATCCTAAAAGTGAAAGGCCTAAAGGTAGGAGAAGGTGACTGAAAAATTCAGAAAAATAACATTTTTAAACATTTCTATTTTTCTTGCAATTTTAACCTTGAAAAAAATGTGTGGACTTTTAAAAAGTTTTGTATTTATTTAGTGCCCCCCAAAACATGTCTTAGAACTGATCAAGTACAGTAGGTGAAGAGATTGAAGCAGTAGAGTAGGGAAAAGGAAGCGCAAAGGACAACGGCAGTGACAAAAGCTTGACTGGCCTTAGGACAAGGAGAATTTGCTCTGATATTACAGGCATGAGCAAGGCAAACATCTGGAGGCCAGGTGCCCTTGTAGTCCAGCATCCTGCCCTTGGACACGTAGAGCCAAGGAGATTGGCACTTCTTCCCTGCTTAGGCTGTGCAGCTTGACCCACCTCTGTCCCGCTACCCAGCTTGTAGCAAGCTTCTCATGAACCCCTAAAGAGGGACAGGTGGGAAGCTCAGAAGCACCGCCTGCTGTCTTCTCTGGAGCAGACAGCCCTGGCCCTGTTGATACACTGAGAGAAAGAGGGCCGGCCTGTGGGGCTGTCCTGTTCCATTATCCACAGCCTATGGACATTGAGGTGGGCAACGAGATGGTTCTTCATGATGCATTTCCTAAGGGAACCAAGGGGACTTTTTGTCCATTTGCATCCTTAAGATAAAAAAGAACCTCAGAGCTCCAGCTTTGAAGCCAAGAGAAATCTACAGATTGAATCTTTGGTAATCACCAGTAGACAGAAAGGAGGAGCAAGTGAACCTTAATTTCAGATCAGAAAACACACACACACACACACACGGTGAGATGGTGAGACATTTGCAGGAGAAAAATAGATATTGTTTTTGATTTGAGTTTCTGTCATGAGATTTTCAGACACAATCTAGAAATGGTTGGCTTTCAGTTTACTTTATGCAAGTTACTGCTGACTATACATTTGTCTACAGTGACATTAGAAGCAGCAAACCAAGGACTTACATGCATATTTCACTAGCAGATAATTATGTTCCTTATAATTGGTTTCTAAATCAGACCATTTCACACAATTATGGTGTTTTCTTTGCCTATTCAGTCAATCGAAAAGATAGTAGGAAAGTTCTTTGTTATCCAAAGGGTATATTCTTAACCTCTATTATGGAGTGAAGGAGAGAATAAAAATAAAAATAAAATAAAAATACAACTACTCTGCACTCACAGAATACTCCTTGTTAAAGTCATTATAGATTCAAAAGGAAGAAGAAAAAGTCTACTAAGACAGATGTTTCTAAATCTATCAGGAGTGACAAAATACCAAAAGGGGAATTCGATGGTGGGAGGAGATTTAAAATATCAATAATGAAGTCATGCTGTTTAAATGCCAAAATCATTTTTCAACCAAGTGAATAAAGAAAACTGGGTCATCGTGAAGGTCACGAAATAACTACTAACAAAGGAATAATGTGAGCCCTGCACTCAGAAAAATCTAAGTTTAGCCCTTAAGTCAACAAACATTCTTTGAGCCAAGGGCACAGTAGTGAGGAAAACGAAGTCTCAGCGCTGCTGGGGCTTAATGCTAGCAGCCAGCCCCTGGGCTTGCTCGTGCCTGCTCTCGTGTGCTCTCTCTCTCCACAACATCCCCCCACCCCACCCCCCACAAGACTTAGTGAAGCAACACACTGGTGGGGAGTGGGGTGTGGGGAGTGGTGGATTGTGCATGGCAGGTTCTCAGCAAGACTGTGTAAGCCAGCAAGTAAGAGCATAGCCTCTGCACATCTCACCTCTAGTAACCAATCTCGGGCAACAATCTCTCTCTCTGTGCCTCCATTGTCCCATCTGTAAAATAGATACAGTGCAAGCATACCTACCTCATAAGGATGTTGTACGGATTAATATAGGTAAAGTACTTAAAACTGTGCTGGAAGGAAGGAATGAACAAATAGCTAGGGCAGGAGGAAAATTTTGGAGGTGATGGATATGCTTATGGCACTGATTATGGTGATGGTTTCCCGGGTGTATATTCATCTCCAAATTTCTCAAATTGTATACATTAATTATGTCCAGCTTTTCGTATCTTAATCATATCTCAAAGTGGTTTAAAAAAAAAAAGTGTTGTGTGTAGTGTATGCGTTATTGTAAGTGTTAGCTATTATTATCCTTCCAAACCTCTTTATAGCTTTCCTCCAGGGCAAAAATGCAGTCATGGAATTTCCTAGGGACCATTGGCTTTGTTTCTTTTTTAAGAACTTTTATTGAGATACAGTTAACAGACAATAAACAGCATGTATTTAGAGTGTACAATTTGGTATCCCAGTCTCCCAATTCATTCCCCACCAAGCCTCTCTGCTTTCCCCACTTGGTGTCCATGTGTTTGTTCTCTACATCTGTGTCTCTATTTCTGCCTTGCATTTCCTCTTTCATAGTTGTTAGCATTTGCCTTATGTATTGAGGTGCTCCTATATTGGGTGCATATATATTTATAAGTGTTATCTCCTCTTCTTGGATGGATCCCTTGATCTTTATGTAATGTCCTTTCTTGTCTCTTGTAACATTTTTTATTTTAAAGTCTATTTTATCTGATATGACTATTGCTACTCCAGCTTTCTTTTGATTTTCACTTGCATGGAATATTTTTTTCCATCCCCTCACTTTCAGTCTGTGTGTCCCTAGGTCTGAAGTGGGTCTCTTGTAGACAGCATACATATGGGTCTTGTTTTTGTATCCATTCAGCCAGTCTGTGTCTTTTGGTTGGGGCATTTAGTCCATTTACATTCAAGGTAATTATTGATATGTATGTTCCCATTACCATTTTCTTAATTGTTTTGTTTTTGTTTTTGTGGGTCCTTTTCTTCTCTTATGTTTCCAGCTTAGAGAAGTTCCTTTAGCATTTATTGTAGGGCTGGTTTGGTGGTGCTGAATTCTCTTAGCTGTTGCTTGTCTGTAAAGCTTTTGATTTCTCCATCGAATCTGAATGAGATCCTTGCTGGGTAGAGTATTCTTGGTTGTAGGTTCTTCCCTTTCATCACTTTTAACATATCCTGCCACTCCCTTCTGGCTTGCAGAGTTTCTGCTGAGAAATCAGCTGTTAACCTTATGGGAGTTCCCTTGTATGTTATTTGTCGTTTTTCCCTTGCTGCTTTTAATAACTTTTCTCTGTCTTTAATTTTTGTCAGTTTGACTACTATATGTCTTGACGTGTTTCTCCTTGGGTTTATCCTGCCTGGGACTCTCTGTGCTTCCTGGACTTGGGTGGCTATTTCCTTTCCCATGTTAGGGAAGTTTTCAACTATAATCTCTTCCAATATTTTCTCGGGTCCTCTCTCTCTCTTCTCCTTCTGGGACCCCTATAATGCAAATGTTGGTGCATTTAACATTGTCCCAGAGGTATCTTAGGCTGTCTTTTCAGTTCTTTCCATTCTTTTTTCTTTATTCCTTTCCACATTAGTGATTATCACCATTCTGTCTTCCAGGTCACTTATTCGCCCTTCTACCTCAGTTAATTTGCTATTGTTTCCTTCCAGTGTATTGTTCATTTCAGTTATTGTGTTGCATATCTCTGTTTGTTTGCTCTTTAATTCTTCTAGGTCTTTGGTAAACTTTTCGATCTTTGCATCCAGTCTTTTTTCAAAGTCCTGGATCATCTTCACCATCATCATTCTGAATTCTTTTTCTGTAAGGGTGCCTATCTCCTCTTCATTTAGCTGTTTTTCTGGGGGTTTTTCCTGTCTCTTCATCTGGTACAAAGTCTTCTGCTTTTCATTTTCTCTATCTTTCTGTAGCTGTGGTTTTCAGTTCCACAAGACGAAATACTGCTGATACTGCTTGATGCTGCTGTCTGCCCTCTTGTGAAGGAAGCTATCTAGGAGGCTCGTGGGTGCTTCCTGATGGGAGGGACTGATGGCGTGTAGGGCTGGGTGGGCGGAGTTCAGTAAAACTTTAATCTGCTTGTCTGCCAATGGGTAGCGCTGTGTTCCCACCTTGTTGGTTGGTTGGCCAGAGGCTACCCAACACTGGAGCTTACAGGCTCTTTGGTGGGGTTAATGGAGGACTCTGGGAGGGCTCACACCAATGAGCACTTCCCAGAACCCCTGCTGCCAGTGCCCCTGTCTCCTCCGTGAGCCATAGCTGCCCCCCTCCTCTACAGGCAACCCTCCAACACCAGCAGGTAGGTCTGGTTCAGTCTCCTATGGGGTCACTGCTCCTTCCCCCTGGGTCCTGGTGAGCACACTCTTTTGTGCGCCCTCCAAGAGTGGAGTGTCTGTTTCCCCCAGTCCTGTGGAGGTCCTGCAATCAAATCCCGCTGGCTTTCAAAGTCTGATTCTCTGGGGATTCCTCCTCCCATTGCTGGACTCCCAGGTTAGGAAGACTGACGTGGGGCTCAGGACCCCTACTTTAGTGGGTGGACTCCTGCGGTATAACTGTTCTCCAGTTTGTGAGTCACCCACCCAGCATTTATGGGATTTGATTTTAACGCGATTGCGCCCCTCCTACCGTCTCATTGCGGCTTCTCCCTTGTCTCTGGATGTGGTGTGTCTTTTTTGGTGCGTTCCAGTGTCCCTCTGTCAATGATTGTTCAGCAGTTAGTTGTAATTCCGGTGCTCCTGCAGGAGGGAGTGAGTGCACGTCCTCCTACTCTGCCATCTTGATCCTATCTCCCCCCATTGGCTTTTAAAAACTCTTTCTGGTCCTCTGGGTGCACCTGCAATGACACCTAAATTCTCCTGTAAAGCCCCCAGCATTGATCCATAGCTGGTACTCAGTGCATATTGTTCTCTTCCCTTGTCCAACTCCCTCCTTAAAATACTGTCTATCCCAACAGAATTTGGGAAGAATTTCATAACTCCCCGGTCTTCATTTGGAAGAGGAAGAACTATGTTCATGAATATAATTTTCAAATTTAAAATTTCTCAAAATACGTTTTTCCTATATTCCCGATAGCTTTCTACCTATAGTCCACGCACTAGAGATACGTGTGAGATACTGTCTGCTTTAGCCCCAAATTTGGTATTTAGATCTTAAAAATTAAATGAATAATATGTCATCGTTTTCCAAACAGGTTTGAGAAACACTGCTTCAGGTTCAAGGTGTAGTGGTGGATATCAGTGGTGTAACTTCCACTGGCATTCTGTGATGCAAAGGGAAGGAAAAGAGGAGCGAGAGTTAGAACTGACTCTGAGTCTATGAAATGTGGTATGTTTGAGGGTTGTTTGATGAAGTGAGTAAAATTTTAGCCATCAATGGGGCAAGAATTTGGAGTGAGGTGGTCTCCCAGAGCAGGATTCTTTGCACGGAGAACATCCATGCCTTGACCTGGCTGGCCTGACAGGGGAGGTGGAGGTCCAAGCATCAGTGGCCATGGATGGAGAGGCCAAGAGCACAGTGACATAAAGGAGGGACAGTGAAGCTGGACAGGGATGGGTGAAGCTGGAGGGTCTCATATCAACTTCCAAAGTGCCTTGTCCATTCCAGGGCATCAGCCAATGCTCAGAAAATGCCACAAAAGCTGAGCATCCCTCACCCATCTAGTTGCCAAGGGTGAAAGGCAGGGAGGCTGTTGCTTGAGAACTGGAGAGGACAGCCTGTCTCTGTTCAGAACAGCCTCAGGGACCCCAGAGAGACTCATTCTCAGGTTCTCAGTGGCCTGCATCCACCACCCATGAGGACCCACCAAGAACGCAGCAGGAGGCCCCCTGCTGAAAGGATGAAGTTGGCAACTTCATGGCATTTTTCTCCCAGCTTCCAATTTAGACAACACTTCAGCTGTTCAAAGAGAAAGTGTGAAGGACAGAGAGAACAAAGGGACCCATAGGAACTACACACAAGTCATGTTTTGAGGGCTCACTTCAGAGGATACCCACAGTCAGGACACTGGTCAGGACTTTGGCAAGATTTGGTGTTGGCTCAGGCCATTCACTTTTGGCTCCACCATTGCAGAAGGCACTTGCCACCAACTGCCACCACTGTCCACTGTCCCTTTAGATACCATCCAGCTCCCTGCCAACCATAATCCCACAGTTTGCCATGTCATTGCAGCCTTTACTTGACCAGCACAGCACACCTTACCGATCTTTTCCCTGCTCCCACCCACCCATCCATATGTTCACCTTCATTTGTTTCTCGGCTCCTGTTCTAGACAAGAGTGGCAGTGAGACTCTGATTTAAAAAAACAAAACAAAACACCAGACTAGGCTTTGTTCACCCAGATGGGTCCTATCCATCATAGCCTTTTCAAGATTATACTCGTTCTAACGAGACTGCATCGGCCTAGAGCGGTGTCAGCTCTCCTCTGTGGATTTACCTTCAAACATTTATCATTCACAAAAGAACACTGCCCAACGGTATTTATCAGAGACACACTCACCCCAGTTAAATGCAAAAAGCCCTGATCTTGGAATCAAATGACCTGGTTTTTAATCTTAGATTCACTACCTACCAACTTTAAGCTCAGACTTAAACCCACAAGACTAGATGTCTTCATTTCTAAATGGGAACAGTCATACCTGCTCCAGTTTACAGGAATTTGTGAGGATCAAATGAGTACCTCTGTAAGAAAGCACATTTGATGTCACAGAGCATGATACTAGATTTTTAAGTTGTTTTTCTCTCCTCATCCCCCAATTTATTCATTGGGTACCTTACCAACTGTTCTCTAACCTCTGCTCTCTAGAGAAAACATCTATTCATTCATTCGAGAAAAACTTATTGCATTCCCACTGTGTGCTGGGAACACAAAGCTGCATAACTTTGTCCTCACAGAGCCCACAGAAGAGAGAAGTGAGCAGATACAATTGTGGATGGATGACTAACAAAGTAAATGAATAAAAAGTCCTAAGAAAGTCACCCACATGTGCTAGGAAGTGACTAATTGTGCAAATGTATAGATGGGCGCAGGCGAGTCAGTCCAGATTTTAAAAACAAGATAGATGATAGATGAACAGAATTTATTTATTCTTTCAATAAATATTGATTGAGTGCTGACTACGTGTCAGGACTCTCCGAGGCATTGGGGAATAGTAAAAAAAAACAAGGCTGGCAAGACGATTGGCCTCACTGCCTGTAAAATAAACAAGTAAACAAAAGCCAAAGAGAATTTCTGACTGTGACACGCGCTAAGGTGGAGATAAAAGGAAGATGTGATAGAGCAATGGCAGTACTGAATGAGGTACGAGGCTGCTTCTGTCCTCCTCACCAGTTTCCCTGTGGAGCTGTATTTATATTCTGACAAGCTGATCCTGTGAGGAACTATAGTACATGCCCTCAGACCACATGACACTGCTGCCAATCAAGTATTAAGTCACTCACAAGAACCTCTTAGCCTAGACTCCACTGAGCAGGTAAGCACTAGCTGTCCCAGGTTTGTTCCTTCTTCCCTCCCTCCCTTCCCTTCTTCTCTCCCTTCCTCCCTCCCTCCCTTCCTTTTCTTTCTTCCTCCCTTCCTCTCCCTCCCTTTCTTTCTTCCACTTATTATTTATCCAGCATATTACTTACAGAGCACCTTCAAAGACCCAGCCATGTGTAGAACAGAACTGCCATGAAAAATGAGAATCAACTGGAACTTGCTCAAGATCACAAAGCTCAGACCAGAAATCTGTTCTTTATGATCCTAAAGCAAATGCCCTTTCCACCTGCTCTGGAAAATGGGGCTCCTTCCAGGTCATCCCAAAGTGAAGATGTTAGCACCAATTTACACATATGGTAGAGAACCATTTCTAGAAAGGGCCATCCTCAAACTGCTAGCCAAAAAATGTTACTCATTTAAAGTCAAAAGAATAAAAACTGCTACATAAGCAGGAGCTAGTTTTTTCCCTCTGCCTTCCCACATCGTGCTCAGAATCCACAGAGGGCAGAAGTGCTTTCTAGTAGTGAGTTCACAGGTGGTTTACTCCACGTCACAGAGCAATGTTGCTTGGCATTTGCAGTACTAGATAGTCCTTTGCAAACAAATCGACATTGCAGTTGGGTTTCAGTGGCAGCGACATGGTTGTCTGCATGTTAGGCCATCTGGCCTGGCCCTGATCCTCTGGATGTAAGAAGGTGGGTTTCACACAGGATCAGGAGGCCCAGAAGGGCAAGCCCCACGGATTCACGGGGGTTGTCAGTCAACAAGAAACGGCTGAGAACCCATTCAGAGAAAAAGACAGGAGTAGGAATCCAGAAGAAAGGCAATCTTTATAAAGTATCCTTCACTCCTGGACTAGCCCAAACTATTCTGGGTTTCCTTTCCTTTCCTTTCCATTTCTTGTTTTGTCTTGCTTTGTTTTTGTTTTGAGCAGACAATACACCTTTGCCATGCAGCCCTCAGTGGTGCAAAAGCATAGCTGTGTGTGTTTGTGCCTGAGTGATATATACATATGGAAAAATCTCCAGTACAAAGAGGATATTCATTCATGTATACCCTAAGATGCAATTTCATGCTTTTATAAATTTAATGCTTTTACAATTAGGTCCAACTTTTGCTAGAATACTTTTCTCAGAAGGGGCATTATAATGTGCTATCTAGGAGGCCATTTTCTCCCTTTAGGCATCATGAGCTAATTTAACTACATTAAGATCCTGCTGGGTTTGTGTCTAGAAGTATGAAAGAAAATCAAGACCAGTAACAGAAAACACTGTCTGCTTTGGATCCTGAAGTACCATTAAATATATTGCCACCTCCTTCAGTGTGCACCCACATTCACACACAGCAAAGAACTTTTATTTAATAAGTACGTTGCATAATAAATTCAGTATTTTCAATAAATTGAAAGGTGAGTTATAACAAAGGTGGATATGCATTCCCAAAAGGTTTGTGAGTACTGATTTCATTGTGATTAACATTTTACTTAAATCTCCATTAGAAAAATATTTAATCTATCTCTTACCCTAAATTTAATAGGATATACCTACTTATACACTGGAATGAAGCACTCCTAACATGGCACTTTGTCCCAAATGAATGGCCAAAATTCAAAAGAAAAAAAAAATCCTGTGAGAGATCTTGTCCCATGAGATATAAGTTAACATATCATCAAGACAATTTTAAAATAACAACTTTTTGGATTATAATGACATGTATGGATTGGCCTACAAAACAACAATAACCAAGATTAAATATGTGGGAAGTACCTTTATTAAGTTCCTTATTTTTTGTGACCAAACTTCCTGTTTTATTGTTATTTTTTTTTAATTTGACCCAACAAATTGATATAGCTTATCCACGTCTGGAGGGAATTACTACTTATGACCATGTCCTTTTCTTACCAGAATGTAATTGAACATTGCCTGCGCCCAAATCCCATTTAATTAGATGTGATAGACCCACTATTAAGGAACAAAGACTACATAAGTCTTCCTAGGAAAACCTGTCTGCTCCATGACTTGTGACATTCCAGCCTCACAGAGTAAAGAATTTCATTTGCTGGCAAGCCAGGAATATGAACAAATATGGGAATCTTAGAGAAAATGATACTGATAACAACAATAAAAACTCTCTCACTCGTAAAAGTAATTTACAACTCTTGAGGCTTTACAAAGCCTCCAGACAGACGTTGATTCTAAAGCTTTACTATCATATGGCTCTAGCTTTGCTACATACAAAAAGAAGGTACTTATATATTACTCAGCACCTCTTGTTATGCCTATATAAACTGGTCAAATAAAACAAGATATCAATTAAATGAGTCATGATAATTTTATTCCTCTTACCAAGTAACTGGTGAAGATATGACTATTGATAGATTCTGGTCAATGATGTACTAGCAAAAAATCTGGCTGGGGGTGGGGAGGCAGTATGGAAAAGATATCTTTGCTAACAAAAAGAGACACGAAGAAAATCCTCCCTTCTTCTGCTGACATTATCACAGCTAGATATGGTGGCAGGAACTGCTGTAGCCATTTTGCAACCATGAGGACAAGCCAGGATGCCGAGCAGTATGAACCTGGGTCCTTACCCGCATTTGGGTTCTTGGGCCAGACTTCCTGTTATATGTGATACATTTTCTTTTTTGTTTAAGTCAAATGAATTGGGGGTTTTCTTTTTCTTGCAGCCCAAGCCAGGTGTTCTATTAACGACCCCAGTTAACTCTCCTATTACCATCAAGATTCTGGGGCTAAAAGTAATCAAACCAGGTAAACAGTACCAGTAATGAAAAGTGTCCTGGACATTATATTTCCTCTTGGAGAGTTTATAATAGGAGAGATGTATATAAATAGAAGGAGAGGGACTTCCCTGGTGGCGCAGTGGTTCAGAATCCGCCTGCCAATGTGGGGGACACGGGTTTGATCCCTGGTTGGGGAAGATCCGTGGAGCAACTGCAGCTACTGAGCCCACGCACTGCAACTACTGAAGCTCGTGCGCCCAGAGCCCGTGCTTTGCAACAAGAGAAGCCACTGCAATGAGAAGCCCATGCACTGCAACAAAAAGTAGCCACTGCTTGCCGCAACTAGAGAAGGCCTGCACACAGCAATGAAGAGCAACGCAGCTGTAGATAGATACATAGATAGAGAGATAGATAGATAGATAGACAGACAGACAGATAGGAGAGAGTGTTGCAGTGCATATATATGGCATTAAAATAGTGGGGGCCAAAAGGTAGCCCCTGGATCCAGATAGAAAAGATGCTAACGTCCCCAAGGAACATAATAGAGGTGAAGTGAACTAGCAAACGATCCCAAGGATTACAGTTAAAGTTCTTCTGATGAGAAAAATCATGATAGGACTTCCTAGGTGGCACAGTGGTTAAGAATCCACCTGCTAATGTAGGGGACACAGGTTCAAGCACTGCTCCAGGAAGATTCCACATGCTGCGGAGCAACTAAGCCTGTGAGCCACAACTATTGAGCCTGCTCTCTAGAGCCCATGAGCCACAACTATTGAGCCCATGTGCCGCAACTACTGAAGCCCACGTGCCTAGAGCCCGTGCTCTGCAACAAAAGAAGCCACGGCAATGAGGAGCCTGCACACCACAATGAAGAGTAGCCCCCGCTTGTCTCAACTAGAGAAAGCCCGTGTGCAGCAGTAGAGACCCAACACAGCCAATAAATAAATAAATAAATAAATTTATTTAAAAAAAAAAGAAAAATCATGATACAGAGAAGCATCTCCAGAAATATGTAGTGCTTTAACCTGTGTCAAAGCCATGAGTGACATGAAACTGCATCTCTACAACCCACCAAACATCAGTAAGTCCAAAGCCTAAGGTTCCTTCATGGTATAAAAATAGTACTCCTCAAGGTGGCTGACTGCACGCTGGGTACCAATGGCAAGAACCTGAGTTCTAGAGGTGTAGAGCAATGCTTGGAGATACCCACACATATCATTTTTTCATCCACTGGATTGAAGGGCAGTGAGTCACATCTTGTTAAAAGAGTTGCCCTAGGGCTTATGTCTCAACACACAAGCAGTCTTGTTTTATATGACGTGGTCATTTCACGTACCATCAGGAGCCCTAGCAATTCTTCTGTATTTATATATGAGAAACTCTCCTCATTTTTTTGTTTCAGAGAAATAACGTTCCCTAATGGAACATTAAAGATTATTGGGTCTAATCAACAATTTCACACATAAGCAATCGAAGGCTGAGTAAAGCATTGTCACTTTCAGGATCTCGAGCCAGCATTAGAACCTACATCTTTTCTGTCACCCAAACTATACTCTTGGTTCCCAATAAACGTAATTTTACTTAATCTGCCAACAGTTCACCTTGTCGATATTATTTTTATTTTGAATTGTATCTTCTAAGATGCTAACAACTTTACTTACAACCACTGGGAACTGACTTGGTTTCCAGACTTTTTTTTTTTTTTTTTTTTTGGTTTAATGGTGGAGTGAAGCATAGAAACCCTGACAAATAACCACACAAAAGCTAAACCCTACAAAAGGTATAACCATAATGAAATGTATGTACTGTTTGCTATCCTCTCATAATGCCAGGACCTTCAAAGTAATATTTTAGAAGGTCTGACAAGTTTCAATATTAGAAATATTCACAGCAATTATTCTTATTAACATCAGAGGTGTTCTTCCCACACACGTATTATTTACGGTCATATGATCAGAGCATTAATTTTCTAGATCCACAGAGATTAGACAGCAATTAATGTTTATATAATGTTGACACAAACCTAATCATATTCTGATAAGCAGCTCAACAGAGCTCATGTAATTAATGAAGCGGATGCTTTCTGCTAAAATCTAAGGATGTCTATAGACTTCCGATGGTAAAATCCTGACCTTACAAAATCAGTTCTATACACCCGGCTGTAATTGTTCGAAGGGTGAGACTGCCATTCTGATGTTTCAATGTATTAATCTGGCAACCTCATTAAAAGTTGAATTATAAAAAATTAACTGAAAACTATGGTGCCTGTTGGGTAATCCTTACATTATAGGACAACACAAATGCAAACTCTCTAAGAAGTGTTTTGAAAGCTTCATAGACTATTGCTTGACATAAGTGACTATTGCTAGGGCTTGACAACTGTTAGCTACGCAGACACTTGAGTTGTTGAACTGGATTGGACTGTCATAATCTGAATTCACTTAGGCTTTCGCCCTGAGAATCAATTAATATGTGCTCAGTATCTCTCGGGTTCCGGCATTATATTCTATTCTCTTGATGTGTAAATCTATTTAACAGCAAATAAAATGCCACTTCTCGATTTCCAAATAAGCTTACTCCATTTTTAATTAAACTTTTCGGAGCAGTTTGTCAACCTTGGCATTTACACATAAAACACTGACAATTATGTAAAGATCCTTAAGAGATCTGTTTAGAATGTTTCAAGTTAAGAAGAACAATGCCAGAGGAAGGGCAAAATTAAAACACTAACGCAGTCTTATTCACATCACATCACAGCTCTGGAAACAGAAGCGGCAGAACTTCCTCACAGAAGGGAACCAGCCTCGCGAGACCCAGGGAGAGAGAGGCAGCCACGCGGAGAGGGGCCCACGCTGAGAGCACGGCCAGGCACCCTGGCACTTATCCTGGGGCACAAACAGTATCAACGAGGGGCCTGTGCTTAGAGCTAGTGTCCTCGGCAAAGCCCATTAACAATTCCTGGGGGCTTCCTAGGTGGTGCAGTGGTTGAGAATCTGCCTGCCAATGCAGCGGACACGGTTCGAGCCCTGCTCCAGGAAGATCCCACATGCCACGGAGCAACTAAGCCCTTGCGCCACAACTACTGAGCCTGCGCTTTAGAGCCCGTGAGCCACAACTATTGAGCCCATGTGCTGCAACTACCAAAGCCCACGTGCCTAGATCCCGTGCTCTGCAACAAGAGAAGCCACCGCAATGAGAAGCCCACGCACCACAACGAAGAGTAACCCCCACTCACCGCAACTAAAAGAAAGCCTGCGCACAGCAAAAAAGACCCAACACAGCCAAAATGAATAAATAAATAAATAAATTTATAGGACAATAATTCCTGGGAAATACAAAGAGTCTGGGTAATAAAATACAGCCTACCCTTTTTGTTTTCTTTCCCTTTGTATTTAGTGTAGTTTCACTGGCTCGCAGGGTGCCCTGTGCAGAGGCCCCGCACGCCACACCTCAGACCAGCGTTTCTGATGCAAAATGACGGCGCGGACTCGGCTGGGCGGGCTGTGCAGTGGCAAAGACACCTCACCTTGAGACGGCAGCGGTGGGCCCTGTGCAGAGAGGCTGCACGCCGCTCGGGATGTGAGGCGGCAGCCGCGCCGCCCTGCGGCCTCGCGAGAACCCCGCTGCTCCCCGCTGGCCGCCAGGATCCCTATACAGCCGCCCCGCCCTCCGCATGCCTGAGAGAGCGAGTCCTCCAGGGCAGAGCCTCTCTGTTCCCTCATCAAAGAACAAAACTCTGCTTTCGGAACCAAAGCTGGTCTCGCTCTTACGGGCACGAGTGACCCCCGGCCAGAAGGACCCTTTCTGGGACCGACTGGAAAGGTCCGGAGCACCAGCAGAGTGTTCCCGTCAGGAGGATGCGGGGCGATGGGGAGGGAGGGAAGCGGGCACAGAGAGATGGGACTAGGGCCGATACTGTGTTTCAATAAACAAAAATACAGCAGCTTATAAACCTCAATTTCTTTTTTTTTCTTTATAAATTTATTTATTGGCTGCGTTGGGTCTTCTTTGCTGCCCACGGGCTTTCTCTCGTTGCTGCCAGCGGGGGCTGCTCTTCATTATGGTGTGCAGGCTCCTCATTGTAGTGGCTTCTCCTGCTGTGGAGCACGGGCCCTAGGCACATGGGCTTCAACAGTTGTGGCACATGGGCTCAGTAGTTGTGGCGCACGGGCCTAGCCGCTCCAGGGCATGTGGAATCCTCCCAGGGCAGGGCTCGAACCCGTGTCCCCTGCATTGGCAGGTGGATTCCACACCACTGCGCCACCTAGGAAGTCCTAAATCTCAATTTCTTAAACAGAAGTATCATCTAGTTGTGGATACAGATGAGGTCGGAGCTGTTGCGAGGCATTTCCCAGGCTCTCCTCTTGCCCTTGTGCGCACACGGGTCTGCCCTCACGCAGGCTCCCCGGGCCCTGAGCCTCCGTCCGCTGGCACCGCCTCGTGGAAGAGGCGCAGGGCCGCCTCCTCGGACCTGCGCCCCCATCTGCCATCGCTTCCCCCCTCGGAGCCCTCACAGGGCGCTCAGACCTCTGCAAAGAGGGGAAAATATCTTCCTTCCGTTTTGAGGGGACGTTCAGTCAGAGGGGTTGCTAATCCGGGCAGCTTTTCTCCCAGGGACTTGTAGGGTTTTGGTTACAGAACTGTCGCTGTTTATTTCCAGGCCTGTCTTTACCACACACCCAGATCAAGCGGGCGAAAAGCACACGCCCTGCTCGGAAGGCCTCGCCTCCCGGAAACCAAGGCTTCGGCAGGAGAGGAGGCTGCCTCCTTCTTCCTGGAGTTGAAGGGCCTTGACTCCAACGCGCTGGGCTCTTGTATGCACCACCCGCGCCCCCCAGATCCACACGGAGACATCAGAGTCCAAAATTAAGACAAGCATTTGTCATGTGTTTCTCCTTTACATCTTTTTAATGCCCTTACTACGTAAACAAGAATATATGTAATGTCACATAGCATAATAACAAATGAAACGCCTGTTATAAAACCACCCGCCTTAAGAAGTATAACGGACTCACTACTATTGTGTCTTTCCTATCCCAGCCTTGTGCTCCCAGCAGGCATAACCTCTTTCTTGAATGCCAGGTTTCTTATTTCCTTGCTTTTTCACATATACATATATAGTTTTATCACACATGCATGTGTCTTATTCCTAATTTTAAAGGGAGCGCTTCTAATAATTCCTTATGGAAAGTCATATTCGCTATTGGTAGATACTCTATCAGATTAAGGCAGTTCTGTTTCATTATGAGTATTTATTTAGAATAAGTGTTTAATTTTACCAAATGCTTTTTCTGCATCTATTGAAATGATCATGTGTTTTCTTTTTCTTTTGATCTATTAAAATGCATTCCTGGAATAAATCCAGGAATTTAAAAGCTCATTTTTTTTTTCTTTTTAAAAATACATGGCTAGATTCAGTTGTTAATGTTTGTTTAGGATTTTTAACCTACGTTCATAAATATAATTGGCCTGGAGTTTCCCATGCTATCTTTATGTTGTTTTGATAGAACAGTGTCATAACTTAGACATGATTTAGGGAGTAAACTTTTGCTATTCTCTATAGAATCTCCTTAAACTTTGATAGAACTTGCCTATAAATAATCGGGGCCTTGTTTATTTTTAGGGATATCTTTACTGATTCTCTATAATTCACACTTTACTTTCTTCTTCCCTCAGGTTTTTTTTTTTTGGAAATCTGTCAATTTTATCTGAATTTTCAAGTTAATTGCCATAAAGTTGTGCATAGTATTCTTTTTTATAGAAGCAAAATAATTTACCAAAGCCACAAATTAAATTTTATATGTATGTATCTTATACATATACAAATATAAATATGTATAATATGCACATATTTGCATGTATGTAAATATACATACATTAAAAAACTCTACAGGAAGTATATTTTTGTATTACAAATATCTCATACAAAAAAAGAAATCAAATATATGACCCATTTTCCAATATGCATTTCAAAATAACATATGTATTATGTATCATATTATACATGTGCTAAATGCTAATTCTCACTTAAACATCACAAGAGAAAATTGAGGTAGGAATATTGTTCTGCCCACCACAAAAATCAAGAATATGAACTTTAGAAAAATTAAGTAATCAGCCATCAGTCAGAAAAGCAGGTGAGTTGGCACTGCAAAGCTGTATTTGCCCAGATCATTTCTTAACCACTACCCTAGGACTATACAAAATGTCTTAGGAATAAACGGATACTATTTATTAAATATCACTAAATATTTATACTAAATATCATGAACTGGCCACAACTGATCCTCTCACATCTTTACAAATTCTAGATCCTCAGAGATAGCAATATAATATGCATTTCTTTGCTTAAAAAAGTTGCTTTGGGATTAACTATTATATATACTATATGCAAAATATTTTGGAAGAATGCACATATATTTTTGTAGTTTATAATGGCATTGACTAAACTTGTATTATTCTTAAAAGTACTTTAAAAATTATTCCTACACACATAACTTATTATGTATATGTATACTATATATGTATAATTGATATTCTGTTATGGTGAATCTGAGTCTGGGAATGTAAATTGGAATTGATTTTTATTGTTACATATTCAAATATAGAATTTATGATCTCATATTTTTAAAAATTAGTAATGAGTTTAGGGATTGCAAATAAAATGTAAAATTTGGAATGGAAGCATTCATATATTTCTTCCAATGTTTTAACTACAAGAATAAGAAAACTCCAACTCCCCTGGGCTCAAATAATAAAGAACAATTTATGCTCATATAGCCAGATTCAAGGCAAAATATAATCCAGAACTGGGTAATTAGCATCACAATCATACCATCATGGTCCCGAATTATTACCATCTTTCCATCCTGCCACCTTCTCCTGCCTTAACACCACTCTTTTCCACATGCCAATAACTTTGCAAAACCTTGTATATTTTATCTCTCCTCAAATCTCCCATAACCACCTTTTCTCCCATTCTTCTGGTTAATCTCATTTTTAATTTTTCTGAAAACTTCCTCATTTTGTCAGCATCAAATTTACCAAAGTTCCTTCCTCAGCTCCATTTTTGCTCCCATTATGTCTGACACAGAGCTTCCTTAGAGATCTCCTTTTCTCACTAAGATGCAGTGGATAGACCTCCAGACTGAGGACACATTGACATTAGACACTATTTCTAACGAGTGATTTGTTCAGACATAGTATTCTCTTGTGACCTTTTAAATCTTTTCTGTCTATACATATGTCCCCCTTTTCATTCCTAACCTTATTTGTGACTTTTTCATTACATGTATCTAATAAAATCAATAGTCTTTATAAAGAATCAGTTGCTGGCTTTAAGTCTGTCATACGTTTGTTTTCTATTTCTTTGATTTCTGCTCTTACTTCCTTCTACTTTTTAAAGAATTATTTTATTTTTATTTTTTAAAAGCAGGTGTTTCACGTCCTAATTTTCAGACTTCTTTTCTAATGGAACATTTAATGCTATAAACCTCTAAGTACTGCTCCACTCCATCTCATAACGATTGATACATATTATCTTCATGGATGATACTAAAATTTTAAAATTTCCCTTATGCTATATTCTCTCAATCTTCAGATGTATGGAAATTTTAATCTTATCTTTATGGAATTGCAGTCAGAAAACAAAATGTGGTTTACGTGATATCAGTTGTTTGAAATTTGTTGAGAATTGCTTTATGGGCTAACATATGGTCAATTTTTATAAAGTATCCACGTGTGCTTGGAAAAAATGTGTATTATCGAAGTTTATTGCCCATCACACTAATTGTCCAACACATTGTTTTGTTCAAGTATTCTGTATCTTCACTAAATTTTTGTTTACCTTAATAATTGAGAGAATGAACTGACCTATTATAATGGATTTGTCCCTTAGTCTTTTTATTTTTTCGTATAATTTGATGCTATTAGTGCACAAATTTAGAATATATATTCGCAGTAAAATGCTCCTTTTATTATTAGGCAGTGATAATGCTTTTTGTTTTAAGGTATCTCTTCCTCATATACCATTCTCAGCTTTCATTTTGTTATTATTTGCCAGGTGTATTTTTCTACCCTTTAATTTTCAATGCAATATTTTTTAAAGCATGGGTTTCACTCTGATATCAGGGAAGAAATGATCTTTTTTAGTGTTTAAATCAATAATAAAATTTTAGATTTTTTTTAAGAAGACATTTCAAATTATTTTTTTTCTTTATCTAACATAAGGTACTTCATTATGGTTTTACATGTGAAAGGAAGTTAAAGTTACATGGAAACTGATCCAGGAAGACAGGTCCATGGCTCACTCAGCATAACACTCGTGTCTGAAAACAACTGACACAGCCTTCCAATGTCAGTTATTCCTTTGCTTTAATCATTTTTCATAGACTGCTCATGTATCCATTTTATCATTTAAAAAAACGTTGTGACTTTTGTGCTCAATTATTTTTAAATCAATAATACCTACCCTCCAAAGTTAAGATGTTGAATTTCCTTTCCACCTTTATTCCATGCATACGCATATATGCACACAGGCAATACGTGTATTTTTGTAGAAACAGAGACAGATCAGATCAGGGACCCAGACAGACCTAAATTTAGATCCAGTCTTGCCACTTTCTGTGTGGCACTTCAGAGATTAATAGATTGTTAAATGCACCCCTTTCAGTTGTCCTCGAATTTTGTCTAGGGCTCCGCGACAGAACCCAACAATCCGTGCCACCCGTGCTGAGAAGATGAAAAGCACCCACTCAGGAGGCACCCAGACAGCGATTTCACCCGCGGTTCTGCGCGCGCCCCCTGCCAGGCGGGGAGGGAACACATGGCTGGTCAAGTCAAGTGGGGAGAAGGAAGCCGGGAGGTCAGGGGGACCATGGTGTGACCCGGTGGTATCTGGAGGGAGTCCGAGGCACGGGGACCGGGCCTGCAAGGCAAAAAGGAGCCTGTCTGTGATCACCCTTAAAGGGATCCCTCCAGAAGGGCCCTTGAGGGAGGAGTGAAGCCTGCAGCCCAGGGTGTCACGTCACCTTCTGCGGTCAGGGTCCCCCATGACCCGGGGTGCCAATGCCAGAGGCCATCTGAACCAGATTATAAACCTATCACATTTGTTATCAGAACCCCTGAGTCTCGGTTGGTTACCTCATCTGTAAATGGAGAGAATAACAGTAGCTATCCCACAGGGTTTCCAGGAGGACTCAAAGAGATAATAATAAAGTACCTCTTCTGGTGCTCTCCAGATTCCCCTTCTCAACTTTGGCTCTTGGAATCCTCCACAACTCTTACTGATGAGCAGTCCTTACCCTGGCAGGCCACTTTCTTGGACAAAATCTCTTTTTAAAAAATGACCCCAAGCTATTCCTTTAGCCAAGTTCCACATCTGGTGCCTAGGATTCTGTGCTATGGACCAGCCAGGCCAGCAAGGGGAAGGTATCAGTCCTCAGGCACTGCCCAGGTGCAGCCTCCCTCCAGCTGTCTTGGGCCTCTTCAGCTCCCTAGCCTGGGCCAGGACACCCAGCAAGTCCCTCATAACGTGTGTGATGGGGTGGGGGGTGGCTCAAAGTATGGCTTTTTATCCAAGAAATCCTCTCGCCCTCCTCACACACTCAGCTATTTTATCTTCCCTTACATATAAGATCCCTCATATCTTTTCTGATCAATTCTCAAACCACACATTCTATTCACAACACCACGTTGGTTGTTGGGGTGGGGGGGCAGGGAGGAAGGTCCTGTCTTTTATTTAGTCTTCCTCTGGTTGTAGCTGCACATCCTTGAGCTCTAAACAGCTCTGCACCTTATTCACTGATCTCTAAATACATCAATCTATGAAGGAAGCTCCACAGTTGAAATCCTTCTGCCAAGAAAATAAGCCTCTTCAAATGCAAACCATTTTCTTTTAAATTAGTCACTGTCTGCATTGGAATGCTCTAGCTTTAGTGGTTTTTTGTTTTGTTTTTGTTGTGCAGCAGAAAAAAACTGTAGACTGAAGTAGGGAAAAGGGGAAATTTATTTAACTTTACAGGCAAAGAGGGGTAATTACTTCTGTTACATTTGTCTTTCGGATTGGATTACTCTAACTGCAAGCATTATTTCTCCTCCTTAAGCTCTATGGACATATCCATCAAAGTGTCACTGATATGTGGACCAAGGGTAGCAGTGAAGTACAAAAAGAAAGCCAAGCGGAGGAAAGCTGACATGCATGGAACAGGAGCCAAGGATCAGGGGTCGGAAAGGCCAACATTTCCAAAGGCTCTAGAGCTCACAGGAAAAGTGGAACTGAGATTCAGTGCCAGGCAAGGAAGGAGGAATCAGAAACTAAGAGGCAAGCACACCTGTTGCTAAGTCACTCACTGTGGCAGGTGGAATTTCCTGGAGAGCCACACCACTATAAATCCCTTTCCCAGGCTCATCTTAAAATGCCACTGGCACTTCTCCAAAGAGAGGTGGGGGCTGTATTCAGGACAAATGACAAATGTGAATGTAGAATAAATATATTTTCAGACATTCAAACACAAAGTTTACTTCCCATCACCCTTTCTTAGGAATTTACTTGAAGATGAATTCCAGCAAAGTAAGGAAATGATCTAAGAGGAAGATATGAAATCGAGGAAACAGATTCTACCTAAGAGAAGGGAAGTCCAGAATGAGCTGTCCAGAAAGACAAAGCTCCAAGAGAGAGGTTCAGGGGAAAGCACGGGGTGGGGGTGGGGCTGGGATTCAAGAGATTTATTATTCTGAGAGTTTGGGACATTTTATTGCAGGCCATTTCATAATACTAGATTTTGCCAACTATGTCTATATATTCTTCATAAAAATTAAAAATTACCTTAATATAAAATGTACATTGTTATTCTTTGTAATTTGTGGTATATACTTACGGCTTTTTCTTTGCTTAACTCAATATGAAGTCTTCTAGTTTTCTACTTATTTTAATCTTTTCTTTTCAATGGTTGCATTGGTATGAAAAGAAGAGTCTTCTGGTTTTAAACAGTGGGATAAATAAGATTCCATGAAGGTCTATACCCAAGGTATCAAGTTGGGCCACTTAAAAGGATAAGCTAAAGTTTAACAGGTCATAAGCAGAAGGCACAGGGCTTAGTTTCAGATTCAGGTTTGGTTAGGATTACAGCAGAGATATAATAAGCAGGAACCAAAACAGAATCAGTGGTTGGAGAAACCAGAACCCTTGCGCACTGTTGGTGGGAATGTAAAATGGCATAGCCACTGTGGAAAACAGTACGGACGCTCCCCCAAAATTTTTACATAGAATTACTACATGACTCAGCAATTCCAACTTCTGGGTATATACCCACGACAACTGAAAGCAAGATGTTGAAGAGATATTTGCAACATTGACGTTCACAGCAGCGTTATTCACAATGGCTAAAATATGGAAGCAGCCCAAGTGTCCATTGACAGATGAATGGTGGTTGCCAGGGGCTGGGAGGAGGGGGAATGGGGAATTATTGTTTAGTGGGTATAGAGTTTCAGTTTTTCAAGAAGAAAAGAGTTTTGGAAATAGATGGTGGTGCTGGATGCATATTATGAATGTAATTAATACCACTGAACTATACACTTAAGAATGGTTAAGACGGTAAATTTTCAGTGAATTTTCCCACAATTTTTAAATACTGGAAAAAAAATCCAACATCAGTGGGCAAGATGAACTATAATTTGGACAATGAGCAAACGCCAGGGGTTTGAGAAACCACCAAAGGTGGACAGTAGAAGACGGCAATATAGTTTGTATACTCCCTAGCTCTGTTCCAAAGCAGTAAATACAGACACCCTAACATATAACTCTCAGTTCCCCATGACTGTATCTTGCTTTTTCAGTTAAACATATTTTAAGGACTATTACCCTCTTGTCTAAAAGTGGGTAATGACCCCAATAACTGAATTACCGATAACTGAGGACTATCATCTACAGATTTTTTTTTTGCACACACTATTTTATTTGATTGACTACACCTTGAGGTTTGTTTGTTGTTGTTGTTTTAAAGCTATTTACTCCCATTTTACAGATGAGGAAACTGCAGTGCAGACATGTAAAATAACTTGCCTAAGATCATACATACATCTGCAGAGCAAGTAAAATGAAAGCTCTACTAACTATGTGTCTACACTTTCCTTTACACCTGGAGTATCACATAGAATGAACAGATCTACACGTACACAAAGTTTCAATATGCGTATGTCTCATATATGCAGTGATATCATTCAAATGTATATAGATAGGAATAAAAACAATCATTCAAATGTATGTAGACCGTGTGGGCAAGTCTAAAGTTGCCACATAAATTTAGGTATAGTTGAAAGCACCCTTAAAAATCCCTACATCTCTCATGGTTTTTTATATACTTAACCCAAAGCAGTGATTTCCATGCACACAAAAATCTGAGAATCAATGCCCTAAATCTATGAAAGACACAAAAGGATGTATATTTAGATGTCAGCGTATTCAAACAACTCTGCCTTCAAGATAGCTATGAAAACACGGTGAATGGAAAATAGGTAGATATTGCTTCTTGCAATATTTACTTCATTTTATTTACATATTTGCCTTTTATTAAATTTTTTTTTTTTTTTTGCCGCACCGCATGGCTTGTGGGATCTTAGTTCCCCGACCAGGGATTAAACCTGCACTCTCAGCAGTGAAAGTGCAGAGTTCTAACCACTAGAGCACCAAGGAATTCCACTTATTCAATCTTATTACACTACATGTTGCCAAGGAGATTAAAGAAGCTAGTGGAGTCATATCTTTCAGGGGGAGTAGGTTTTAAAATTAGTGTATTAGTTAAATATATTTATGATGTGGCTCTACTTAAGTATTATGACTTTATATACATTTTCTCAATGGATACTAAAAGTACAATTTCTAGTGTGCCGAAGTCAGTAAAATTCTTTTCTTGCCTTTAGAAAGACGACAGAAAGTTGATAACTCTTACATTAAGTTACCATGCCACTTAAGGAGTGGTGAAGGAAGAAAAACAACTAATGAAAATAACAGACATTCAGAAGGGTAGGAAGAAAATCCTATTCTAACAGTGTCACAAGGGCCAGTCTAAAAGCAAGCGATATAGAGAAGTTCTGGAGAAAGAGGACTGAGAAGAAAGGATTGGATTTGTTCATTGGTGACCTACAATAATAATTCCGTAAAATGAGCTGCGCTGAACTGGAGAGTAGAAGCTCTGAGGAACTGAAGTGACACCAACTTACAGTGATAAGCAGCAGGAGCATAACCAGACATGCTGAAGAACGTTTTTTTTGTTTTGTTTTGTTTTGTTTTGTTTTAAAGCGGCTCTGGAAGGCTCAGTCATAGATGATGCATTAAGTATAAGCTTACGAAACTTTCATTCCCCAAGCAAACAAAAAGAAAATGGATAGGAATACAACATAAGTGCTGGAATCAAGATGGGATTCCACTGGATCCAGACAGAAGATTAAGTGCTGGCAGTTATCTTCCCTCATAAAATGAAAGCAGATCACACACACACACACACACTCTCTGTCTCTCTCTCTCTCTGCAGATAAATCCAGGACAGAAAGAAATGTACAATTTTGATCGTGGAAAGAAAAGCAAATCTTTATGAAGAACCACAGCCCAAAACACATGCTGGAGAAAAGTGTTGCAAAGGGTTAGGGTTAGATGTGGAAGACAATTCAAAAAACTAAAGAATTCCAGAAACAGAACAGAGAAAATCAAGGGAAAAAAATAAATAGTAAAGATAGCTATATGCTGTTTTAAAATCATACATAAAACAAAATGACAGAGGGAAGCCTGAGAAAGGAGTATTAAATACTTTTATCAGTCATAGAACTTCTAAGATCCGAACTTTGAAATATATGAAGTTAAAACAGATACAAGGAGAAACGGTTGTATTCCCAGTTTTCATTAGGGACATTAAAAGAAATCTCTCCTAAACTAACATGTTTGACAGATGATAAAACCGAGATATATAAATTTAAATAACCCCTTAGAGGACTGGGATGGGGAGGGAGGGGGGGACTCGAGGGAGAGTGGGTGGGGAGTCGAGGGAGGGAGGGAATACGGGGATATGTGTATAAAAACAGATGATTGAATTTGGTTTACCCCCCAAAAAATAATAAATAAATAAAATTTAAAAAAAAATTTAAATAACGCAATAAACAAGCCCCATCTAAAACACACATACATACACACAATTTGGTACACAAAACACTGTGAATAAACCTAAATAAACCTTTGCAGGCACATATGGAAACACACAACAAATATCTCTCCATACAGACCAAGAAGCAAAATTACACAAGTGACATTCCTGGCCTACATTTAGTTAAATTAGAAATTAATCACAAAAAGATAACAAAATAACCATCATCACACCCAACCCTATCTATTCAGAATTTTTAAAAAGTCTGCTGGGAGAAAAATCCCCACTAAGCTGAAAACTCAAAACAAAAATTATAAGCTATTTAGAAATGAATAATAAGGGGGAACACTACAAAACAAAACCTTTGGAATGTAATCAAGTTAGAAGAGAAATGTATATATTATTAAAGACTAAAGGTAAATGAACTAAGAATACAGCCCAAAAGATTAAAAGAATGAAATTAGAACACTTCCTAACACCATACACAAAAATAAATTCAAAATGGATTAAAGACCTACATGTAAGGCCAGACACTATAAAACTAGAGGAAAACATAGGCAGAACACTCTATGACATACATCAAAGCAAGATCCTTTTTGACCCACCTCCTAGAATCATGGAAATAAAATCAAGAATAAACAAATGGGACCTAAGGAACCTAAAAGCTTTTGCACAGCGAAATAAACCACAAACAAGACAAGAAGGCAACCCGCAGAATGGGAGAAAATGCTTGCCAACAAGCAACGGACAAAGGATTAATCTCCAAAATATACAAGCAGCTCATGCAGCTTAATACCAAAAAAGCAAAAAACCCAATCCACAAATGGGCAGAAGACCTAAATAGACATTTCTCCAAAGAAGACCTACAGATGGCCAACAAACACATGAAAAGATGCTCAACATCACTAATCATTAGAGAAATACAAGTCAAAGCCACAATGAGGTATCACCTCACACCAGTCAGAATGGCCAGCATCACAAAATCTGGAAACAACAAATGTTGGAGAGGGTGTGGAGAAAAGGGAACTCTCCTGCACTGTTGGTGGGAATGTAAGCTGGTACAGCCACTATGGAAAACAGTTTGCAGATTCCTTAAAAAACTAAAAACAGAACTACCATATGATCCAGTAATCCCACTACTGGGCCTATACCCAGAGAAAACCATAATCCAAAAAGAAACACGTACTGTAATGTTTATTGCAGCACTATTTACAATAGCCAGGACATGGAAGCAACCTAAATGCCCATCAACAAATGAATGGATAAAGAAGATGTGGCATATATATACAATGGAACATTACTCAGCTATAAAAAGGAATGAGATGGAGTTATATGTAATGAGGTAGGTAGATAGACCTAGAGTCTGTCATACAGAGTGAAGTAAGCCAGAATGAGAAAAACAAATATTGTATGCTAACTCATGTATTAGGAATCTTAAAAAAAAAAAAAAAAAAAAAGGTACTGATGAACCCAGTGACAAGACAAGAATAAGGATGCAGATGCAGAGAATGGACTGGAGGACATGAGGTTGGGGGGGCGGGAGCAAAGGGGAAGCTGGGACAAAGTGAGAGAGTAGCATAGACATATATATACTACCAACTGTAAAACAGATAGCCAGTGGGAAGTTGCTGTATAACAAAGGGAGATCAACTTGATGATGGGTGATGCCTTAGAGGGCCGGGACGGGGAGGGTGGGAGGGAGTCACGGGAGGGAACGAATATGGGGATATGTGTATAAATGCAGCTGATTGACTTTGGTGTACCTCAAAAACTGGTACAAGAGTGTAAAGCAATTATATTCCAATAAAGAGCTAAAAAAAAAAAGATAAAACAAAACAAGACTAAAAGAAGAATTAATACATTCAAATAAAGTTGAAAAAAGGATTGATGATTATTGCAGAAATTACAGAAATAACATGCAACAACAAAAAAATGCTTTATCAATAAAACCTACAGCTGGTTCTTGGAAAATCTCAAGGAAATCCAAGCATAGAGGGGGGAAAAAAAGATTAAAAAAATTTTTTTTGAACCAAGAAAAAACAAATATATAAGAGAAGTTACAAAGGAGATTTACAAAATAAAATAGCTTACATGAAACTTTTACCAACAAATTTTTAAATCTAGATATGCACAACTGCCAAGGAAAACATGAATTACTAAAATTTCACTTTAGGAAGAAGGAAAAACTTGGATTAACTAACCATAAAAGAAGCTAAAAAGATAATAAAAGCTTCAGCTGCTAAAAAAGTTCTTAGGCCCCAAAGGAGTAAGGGTAGAGGAATGAGGGTAGACTGAGCTAGTGTTCCTTACCCATCAGCAACAATGAGAAAAAGTAATTTTAAAGAAAAATAGAGTTTGCAAGATAGTTACAAAGTAAACTGTAAAACTACTTATGGATTTAAAAGATATACACCAACCAACTAACCAATGATCATTATCTTCAAAAAACTTTTTTTAATTCAATGCAATTACAGCAAAAATCCTAAGGACTTTTGCCAGAATTTGGCAACCTGATTATAAAATTCATGTGGAGGTGTAAAACGACAATAGCCAAGACAATTCTGAACAGTATTAATAAGGGAGATGCCTTACTATAAAACTACCGTAACGAAAATATACTAGTTGCAGGAGTACATACATAAACTAATGGAACACAAGAGAGCCTAGAAACATTATAAACATTATAAATGTAAATATTATATTATTTTAAATATATTCTCAACATATAAAAGCACTTGGTATATGACAGCTATGGCATTTAAATAAAAGTAGAAAGAATAAACTATTTAATAAGCAATAGTGCTGAGATGAATAGCTATGCATTTGAAAAAGATAAAATAAGATCCCTAACCCACAGTACAGAGTTAATTTCAAAGGAATTCACATCTAAAAATTAAAAACAAACAAAAGCTCTGATACACTGCTGATGGGAGTATAAAGTAAGACAACCACTTTGCACTGTAATTTGGCAATACCTGGAAAGTAGGATACCTATATTCATTAAATTCAACATTTCCATTCAAAATAACCATTTATGAGGACAAGGATGTTCACTTTGGCCCTGGTTGTAATAATGAAAGTGTAAACAATCTGATAATAAAAATTTAAAACATATGAAAAATGATTAACTGCTATAAAAGTGAATTAACTGTGGTATGGTCAAACAATAAAATACTTTACAAAAGCAATTTAGAGGATTTAACTACAGGACTTCATCAAATCTAATATGATACTACGATTTAGAAAGCAACTTAATTTCAGAGATGTTAAATCATGAAAAAATAGAAAGAACAACATGTAACAAACATGGCTGTACCTATACCTCAAAGACACAGTACTGAGTAAAAAATAGGTTTCAAAATTATAGATACAATGGATTTTTCCCCATAAAATTTAAAAATATGTGAAATGGTCCTACGTACTTCTAAAAATACACATATGTAAAACAAGGATGAAAACATGCATGGGAACACACATTACTATCAGGATATTTATCACTTAAGTGAAGAAGGGGGGAAGAATGAAAAAAGGTTATAAGCTTTACCTATATCTTATTTCCTCTTAAAAAAAAAAAAACAGGAATGTGGTTTTTGCATAAAGTGAGTTTTTCCTCCTCATGAAAGGACAGACACAAATGCAATCACTCCACAGCATCTATGACACAATTATGGAATGTTTATTCTTAAAAGACAATAAAGAAACACTGCTTGCTAAACATGCCTGAGAGATTTTACAGCTCACTTGCAGCGAGAGCAGAGAATGTGTGTGCGTGTGTGCGTGTGTGTGTGTGTGTGTGTGTTGGAGGTGGCGGGGAGTTATCAAGAATTGAAACAAATATGGTGAAGTATTAATTTAACATCTTTTAAACTTGGAGAATGACATCATGATGGTCTGCTATGTTGGAAATACTTTTTTACTTGAAAATTGAAAATATTAAATTAACAAAGGCACCACATATAATGTAAAATCTGAGCTCTATCAAGATTTTAGAAAGTAAATAATTCCTACATTATATACCCTGTTTCACAGACAAACAGAGAGAGCTTTCCAACTCATTCTAAAGACTAGCAAAACGCTTCATACCAATACTGGAGTAAGGAGAACACAACAAATTATAAACCAACCTCAATACTCGACATGAATATAAGGATACTGAGTAAAATGTTAGCATGACCAAGCTGGGTTAACTCTACCAAAGCAAGCAACGGTGATTCTATTTATGAAATCTATTAATTCATTACACTAATAATTATATATTCTTTAAAATATATAATTTTAAATTATATATGTATTTTATATATTTAAAATAAATAATATACAAACTGCCAAGCAAACACGGTATTCAACATGCATTCCAGGTTTTATTTTTAATAACCCTGATAAGACAGAAACAGAAACTTTCCTAAACTGAAAAATAAGACAGGATGCTTTCTATTTAACAATACTCTGGAAGTGCCAACCAACGCAACTAGACCAGAGAAACATGATATATAAGTATTAGAACAATCTGGAATACTGAAAATCCTCTGTATAGAGTGTTACCTGTCTAACAAATCCAAGAGAATTAACTGAAAAACTCATACAGCTAATAAAAGTTCTGCAAAGTGGCTGAAAACACAACACAGGGGGCTTAACCTGTTAGAAAACAGAGTAACAATGTTAGCAATAACAATAAAATTCATAGATATATAGTTTAAGATGCAAAGCCTATTCTTATGAAAAAAACAGTAAAACTATATTGAAAGGAAAGACTTGAAAAAAATATATCTCAGTGGGCAGACTCAATATTGTAAAGATGCTGATATTTTGAGTAAGAGAAAATAACAAGGATAGCCAAGAATAACAAATAAAACATTATTAAAATTAAAACTTAGGGAAATTTCTCAGACCAAATATAAGAACTTATTATATAGGTATAGTAATTACATTATATGATGGTTATAGGCAAAGATCAATGAAACAGGAGTCCAAAACCAGATCCAGGTAGATAAAGATAGTCAGTTCATGATACCTGTGGCATTTCAAGCCAGTGGAGATAAAAGAAACTATACAATAAATTGTGTTAAGAAAAGTAACTATACATTTAGGAGAAAATTAAGTTAGACCACAATCACATACAATATACAAAAGTAGTCACCAGATACAGTAAATGATTAATGTTTAAAAAAAAAGTACACATATTAGAAAATAGGAAAATAGTTTCAAAATCTTATACTAAGTACAAAACTCAGAGGCCATAATGAAAAATACTGACACATACGAGCTCACAAAGAAGAAAAACTCCCGTATTATACAACAGAAGACACCATTTAAAAAAAAGGCTTAAAGGGGCTTCCCTGGTGGTGCAGTGGTTAAGAATCCGCCCACCAATGCAGGCAACACAGGTTTGTGCCCTGGTTCAGGAAGATCCCACATACCACAGAGCTACTAAGCCCATGCGCCACAACAACAGAGCCTGCACCCTACAGCCCGCAAGCCACAACTATTGAGCCCACGTGCCACAACTACTGAAGCCCTCGCGCCTAGAGTCTGTGCTCTGCAGTGAGAAGCCACCACAATAAGAAGCCTGCACACCGCAACAAAGAGTAGCCCCTGCTCTCTGCAACTAGAGAAAGCCGTGTGCAGCAATGAAGACCCAACTCAGCCAATAAATAAATAACTTTAAAAAAAAAAAGGCTTAAAGATGGGAATTCCCTGGCCGTCCAGTGGTTAGAACTCGGTGCTTTCACAGCCGTGGCCTGATCCTGCAAGCCATGTGGTGCATGGCCAAAAAACCCCCAAAAAACAAAAAAAACTTAACGATAAGTAACTCACTAGAAGATATCCTCCACAGACTTACCAAGTGAATAATGTCAGAATATGTAAAGAGCTCATGGAAAGATGGTAAGTTCACTCAGCCTATAGCTAGCCAAAAACTATAGTATTTTTTTGTAACCAAATGTAACATGGTGTGGCTAAGTCCATAACCTACCCCTACCTCCTCCCTTTCTGCCCAAAGATAAATAACAACAACGGTAAAAAGACAAAACAGCTAAATAGAAAAATGGGCAAAGAATATCAAGTAATTCATAGACTAGAAATAGCCAATCACAACAAGAAAACATATGCAACAATGGTCTTTCATTTGTAACTGGAGAAATGCAAATGAAAACAAAGTAATTGCTGGACTGACAGAAATTAAAAACACTATTAATTGGTAGACTTCTGGGAAAGCAATTTGGCAGAACTTATAATTTAAAGGAACTCCACAATCCTCTGTATAGGAATCTACTTCTTACAGGAAATCTGGCACTTCAGCACAAAGTCACATACAGGAAATATTTACTGCATCATTTGTAACAATGAAAAATGTAAATAACCCAAATGCCCATCAACAGAACTGTGAATAAACAAACCATGGCATACCTATACAATGAATCTTATGCAGTTGTTCAAAGGGTGTGATAAACTCATTTGTGCCGATAGCTTTATAAAAACATTACGTAGAGGAAAAAGTAGAAGGGTATAGTATGGTCCCATTTACGTAAAAACAAAAGATACACAGGTATATATAAGTGAGGAAATGAGACTGAAATCCTGATCAGGTGAAACGAAGGGTGATGTTCATATTTTGCTCTGAATGTCTATGTTGTTTCTACCTCCTTTCTATGGGAAAGGACTTAGGAAGTACCTGTGAAAGGTTTTAAATCAAAAAAGATGTTCAACTGGCTGTTACTGTGAATGTTGTCTATCTGAATAATGGAACTACAAAACTCAGGTCTAACAATTACTAATTATGAAGTTTGAGGCTTAAGGACAAGGTAATTGCTTCTTCAGAGCAAACTACGCAGTTAATCTTATAGTTAACTAACTGGACTCCCTGTTATACTCCCTTAAACTGTATTACACACCCTTCTAAAGCTGTCATGTTATAAGTCCTAATAGTTTCCTAGCTTCCTTTTTTTGCTACCATTACCTTAACTGGCTTTGTAACTCAAAGCCCTAAACTATGTTCTCCCAAAATGCTTTTGCAAGAGTATCTCCCCGCTAACCAATCACAACTCAGAAAGTTCTCCCCTTCAGCCAAGCTGACCTCAATTCCCAAATGAACATATGTGATGTGCACCCAAGCTCCAACCATTCACATACCATCTATAAGGGACAAACATTATTATCGCCTCTCCAGGATTTTTATTCATGATAACTAGAGGCACCCAAGGGGCATAAAGCAGAAGACTACCCAGTGAACCCAATTAAACCCATCCACCCAAGAATGTAAATTATGTAAAGTAAATGAAATTTACATTTTTATCCATATGCTTTCAATAAATAGAAAGCAGTTTTGGTTTAAGTAAGTTAGTTGAATTCTAGTCCAATCCAGTGGCATAGATATTACTTCAGACCATCTACTCTGATTGGCTCTACTCTGTGACCTTTGGGTAAGTCTAGGTTTCTTTGTAAAATGTTGATAATACACATTTCTCACAAAGGGAGATAATGTAGGGAAACAGGTAACAGAGTATCCAATAAAATGTGGCCAATATTATATTATCACCTTGACTAGGAAATTCCAACATAATTTGAGTATTACTACTTCTTTAAGACTTATTAATATTCAATCAATGTTGGTTTGATGATTAATATTTGAGGTAGTATAGAAAGAGCATAGCTTTGGAGTAAAACATGTGATCAACTCCTCAGTCATCACTTTAGCAATGAGGAGTCACGAGTGAACCACAATCTCTGACCCTCTGTTCCCGCATCTGTTAAATGGCATACCATCAATGACCACACAGAGCTACAGTGAGGACTACATGAGATGACAGTGCATGTAAAGCTTTTAGTAAGGTTACCTGGCACAATAAATTGCAAGACTTCATTTTAATTGAACAATTTTTAATGCCTGTTATATTTATCTACATTTTAATAACGTAAAGTTAATTTAGATTTATTCAACCAATGTTTTTGTGTACCATTACACTAGGCACTGTGCTGTGTGCTAGAGATAAACTAGTAAACAAGAACAGCACCTCTGTCTTCATGTAGTTTACAATGTTGGAGGCAGTAGGACATGTGTTAATCAAACAATTCAAATGCCAACTGTGCTAACAGGCTCTATAAAGAGGTAAACTAAGAGAACATATAATAGTGGGGTTTGTCCTGATCACAGAAATCTAGAAAGGCTTCCTAGGGAAAATTCTTACTTGTAGAGTAGGAAACAATTAGACAGCAGAAAAAGGAAGTGTGCTCCAGGCAAAAAGAATAGACTATACTTTTTCTTTTGAATGTCTATATATCTTTATATGCACCCTCATAGCTTGTACCTCTGGCAACTAGGTATAAGGGGACTGAAAGAATAGTGTTGCTGACACAGATGAAGAAGAAATGACTGGCTAGATAGGAGTGACCAAAGATGCAGAGCTTTGTAGGGAACCTTATCCTAAATACAATGGTGAAGTGTGAAGGAGCTGTAGGGTTTTGTTGTTGCTGCTGCTGACGGGATCGCTGTATTTCACAACAGTCTGGCTACACTGAAAATAAATTTGAGGTCAGCAAGAGCAAATGTAAGCAGAAGAGTTTGGAGGTAAAGAAATGAGAATTTAAAGAAAATACACTGATGAAAAGTAGAAAAATTCCAGGAATAATCAGAAGGAAAAAATCAACAGGGCTTGATGACAGACTGGATATGAGTGTAAGGAAGGGGAGGAGCTGGGAGGCAATTTCTAGACTTCTGATTTGTATTACTAGCTGAATATTTTCAGATACATGAAGCCGACCAGGATCCAGGAAGGAAAGGTTATGCATTCAGTTTTAGACATGTTGAGTCCAACGTATTTTTTTTTAATTACGAAATAAGAAATAAAAACCAGTCCAGATCTTGCCACTCTCCTACTCATCAAAGCCCTACAATGGATGCCCATCAAACTTTGAACAAAACTCCCAAGAGGCATACAAGTATGATCTGACTCTTTGATATCTTCTGAATCTCTCTCCTACCCTTTATCCTTTGGTTCACACAGAAACGCTGCCTGCTTGAAATCCCTGATGTACTCATTCATCCCTAAGGACTTTTATACTTACTCTTACCTCTGCCTGTAATACTTTTTCCCCCCATAGGGCTTGATTCCCTCACTTAATGGAAGTCCATGTTCAGAGGTCACCTTCTCAAAGAACTTTCTTTGACTATCCTATGTAAAACAGCCTTCCTACTGTGAGGCTGGGCTGGAGAGAAAAGCTGAGTGAAATTGCTTGTAGTCTTGCTGTCCTAAAGGGAAAGGCCTGTCACATAATACAAGTCTTACTCCCAAGACTTTTGAAACAAGTTTGAGTCTAACAAAAGCTGCAAACCCAAGCCCAACTCCAATGACTGAGGTAATGAAGCCCTAAAATGCCTAACAGGAAACAAGGCAAATTCTCTCTTAGGGGAAAATCACATCAACTTCAGTTCTTTGGTTCTTTTACACACACTCTCCTGCGGAAGAGGAAAAAATCAAAAGCCCTATATATAAAGTGAGAGAAAGAAGTGTAACCAGGAAAAACATGACTGATAATCAAGAAAGAAAAGAATTAGGCAGCAGAATCAGATCCACTGATGATGCAGATGTTAGAGTTAATTACATAATTCAAATGTTTGCCAGCTGTATTTTTTAAAATGAGAGAAAAGAGTAAAGAGATAGAGACATTCAACAGAGAAATGAAATCTATAAAATATAATTGGACATTCTAAAACTAAAAAATACAATATTTGAAATCAACTAATTGGGTGGGTTAAATGGAAGACTGGACCATACAGAAGAACAGGCTTGATAAATCTGAAAGATGGGTCAACAGAAAATATCCAAACTGACGCACAGAGAGAAAAAAGTGTAAAGAACAGGGAAGAAAATAAAAAGCACATGTGACACAAACAGTAAAATATATTTATAACTGGAGTGTCAGAAAGAGAGAAGTGATAATAGAGTAGAAGTAGTATGTGAAGGGATAATTTTTCACAACTGATGGAATACATCAAGAGCTAGGTAAACCTCAAGCATGATAAATAAAATGAGAAACATAAGTACGCTCAGCACAGCCAAGCTGCTAAAAACAAAGACAGAGAAAATCCTAAAAGCAGCCAGAAAAAAAAAAAGACACATTACCTACAAAGAACAAAAAGCTTTTAAGCTGACTTACAACAAAAAATATGAAAATCACAGGACAACAGAATGCTAACTCTTAAGTTGCCAAATACATAAAACTACCAATCGGGAATTCCATATCCAAGGAAAATACCCTTCAAAAATGAAGGTGTGATTAAGACTTTTCAAACAAACAAAAGCTGAATGAGTTAACTGCTCCCCCACGCCTGCACCATAACCAATACTAAAAGTTCTTCAGGGCTTCCTAGGTGGCACAGTGGTTAAGAATCTGCCTGCCAATGCAGGGGGTCCAGGTTCGAGCCCTGCTCCAGGAAGATCCCACATACCACAGAGCAACTGAGCCTGTGCACCACAACTATTGAGCCTGTGCTCTAGAGCCCATGAGCCATGATTATTGAGCCCGTGTGCTGCAACTACTGAAGCCCACGTGCGTAGAGCCCATGCTCCACAACAAGAGAAGCCACCGCAATGAGAAGCCTGTGCATCACAATGAAGAGTAGCCCCTGGTCTCCACAACTGGAGCCAATAAACAAAATTAATAAATAAATAAATTTATTAAAAAAAAAAAAGTACTTTACCTAGCCGAAGGTAGGAAAAGGGGAAAACAAAGAAATAAAGAAAAAACTAGCAAAAAAGAAAATAGCAATAAAAGCCACTATATCAATGACTATACCAAAAATAGTCTACACACTCTAATTAAAGAACAAAGATTCTAAGATTGGATAAAAGAACAAGACCAAAGTATAAAATGTTCACATAACATGCACTTTTAAACACAAACAGGTTGAAAATAATGGAACAGAAAAAGTTTTGTTATGCAAACAATAGTTAAAACTAGTATGGCTATATCAATTATCAGAAGTAGGCATGAAGTATTCATACAGATAATAAGTGACGTTCTATAATTATAAAAGTGTCACTTCATCATACATAAAAATCCTAAATTTTACTGAATAACATAGCTTCAAAGTACATAAAACAGCTTCTCCTCCAATCATTTCTACTCTCTCTCCTGCTTTTCCTTTTCTAATCTCCACATTTTTCACAATATGACATTATATTATATATTACTCACTCTTTTCCTTACTCCCCCACCTCTTTGTGGAGAATGTAAGCTCCATGAGGGCAGAGACTTATTTTATCCTGATCATACTTTATCCTCTGTAACTAGCCTAGCACCTAGCAGGTACTCAATAAATATTCGCTGAACAAATTAATAGAACTGCCATCACAGCAACTTATTTTCTTAGTGCTTACTTTTAAAGTTTATATTATACACTTCTTTTCTTCAGTTATGCAATCTTTTAACTTAAATAACACTTAGTAAATCTCTGCCAGCCAAGATTTTGCATAAGAAGTTTAAACAAAAGCCTGAAAAATGTTACTAGGAAACATAAAACAAAGGCTCCAAAATCAAAAATCACTAAAATGTGCCTTCCTCCATTTAGTAAACATATTAAAATATATATATAGATAGACAGATAGATCCACAGAAATAAAATAATACAATTATATATTAGCTTTCATGTTTATTCAACTTCACAGAAAATCCAAAAATGTGTCTGAAAATTGGTTATCTATCTAAATACCAATTGTTCATTAGAGTGACATAATACTATGTGGTAGGGGAGATATGCCTAAGTTAAACAAATTCTTAAACTCCTGACATTCTTTAAGTGGGCAAAAGGAAATCTTAAAAATCAAACTTACAAGTTGTAAGAAAATACAGAAAGTAATTTAACCTTTAATACCTGGAACAAGTTTTACAGCCACATTTGTAATTTACATATACAGTGGAGATCACTGAAAAAGCTTCCTGTTGCACTGCAGCAAGAAATTTTACTATAATGTAGATTAAATGGATTTGCTACAGAGTGCAGCAAGATAACCTCACTGAAGAATCATAAGATTTTCATAATGGAACCTGTTACAGTGAGTTAAATATTTTCTTAATTTTATACAGTACATATTTTCAAAATGAACATTATCACTGAAGAGTTTGCTAACCACTGTTAGCAATTAACATTTTACACATACTTAATTTTACTTTAGTTACAGTATGTGGCTCTCCAAATGTTAGTACATGAAATGTTAAGTTTCAACATAATAACAAGATAATCCCCTAAGATGACTCAGGACATCAAAACTTTGATCATTATTGCACCTATTTTTCCTACAGAAAAATGGAAAATTTACATCATAATTCTCCCAAAAACTGAACAGACAAGTTATAAAATCAGACTCGCTGGCAGTGAACAAAATCTACAATGAACATTTTTTGTGAACTGATATACAGAATTAAATGTGCAATGAAATTTGGTAATTATGATCATGCAAACAGAAATCCTCCACAATCAATTTTTCATTATGTTTTATAAAATGGTCTTAAAGATATACTTCCATAAACATTTCTGGTGCAATTTCGTCAACGACAAAAATACAAAGCTATCCCTTATTCTTTATTTTATAGATTTAAAAACATGCCTTTGTACTGCTGAATAGAAATAGCGTGTTTGGGAGAACTGAGCTAATGACACATTTAATAACCAACTGTATCTTGGTCCAACATTAGCTGCCTTGATATATAGCAGCCTCGCATAATCACTAGTGTCAGTACTGTTGTAAATGAGAATAGTTAAATATCGAGAGATTAAGACACAGTTCAAAACTTTCTTTTAAAAAATAAAAGGCCGTTTCATAAACATGAAGAAATCTTTAAAAGAAAAATAATCACATCAATTGTGATATACACTGGAAAATAGTAAAATGTCATTTTCCAAAATAGTACTTTCTTTATTATATCCCCATCTATTATAACCAATCTTGGAAATATACCTTAAACATAATGGTGTATTAAATGAAAATGCTCCATTATTCACTGTGAGAAATTTAATAAGTTAGAATATGATTTTCTTTTCTGATGGTAATGATGAAAAAATAAAAGAACAGCACCTGAAATACTAAAATGAATTTAGGAAAGCATTAAGTTGTAACCTATGTGTTTTGGTTGAAAATACAGTTCATAAAACTGTATAAAGGATACTGCCTTTGTTTCTATATTTTGTAGATTACAATAAAGAAAAGAAAAAAGATATGCTCTAAACCCAAATAAATTTCCACTTCTCCCAATCTGGACAAAGTGGAATTTCATTCAAAGTTCATAAGATTATGATACCCACAGTAGCTCATATAGTTGGATATATCACGCCCACCCTGTCCCTCCCTCCCCCAAAACAATTTTTGGCTCCAAAATAAAGTACAATAATAAACTCTTGATGAAAAACTATGTTATGGGGCAATCTATCATATACTATGGCTAAATATGAATTTACAGAAAAGAGCACATCCCATTTTCAGCACTTTTTTCATAAACATGCAACTCACTATAAAATACAAAACACTTGCTTTCAAGAACAGCTTTATAAAGACACTGCATCAATAAAATTTTTTTCTTTCTGATTAACTTTACACTGTTATGGAGAACTGAAACATTTCTAATGTGTATATATCAGATTTTATATTATAGTGTAATAATTCGTATTTTCTGAACATAATGTTCAAGAGGAAATATCTATACACAATAACATTCTAGACTATTAAAAACTAATTCAAATTGCAGAATTTTATTGATACAGTAGATTAATAAAAACTGAAAAGGGATGATAAAATGGGATAAAGAATTCAGTACATTATTTTATAACACACTCTTTAAAATTAAAATATTTTAAATCTCTCTCTTTTTAAAATTTTCATTGCCATGAAAGGCCAGAAAATTCTGGGACCAATACTGAGGTGTAAAATAATCAAACAACTTCAGGACAATTTCACAATCTGTGTGGCGTCCTCCCATCAGAAGCATTGTTCAGGTGTGATGGCAGACAATTTAGCACCTCTGAAGGTTAAGGGTGCTCAGGAGTAAACACTAGGTAAGATACACAAGGAAAGAGATCATTTTAACTCTCCAACAAACAGTGACATCAAAAAAATGACACCATATGTTGAAAAAATTTTTTTTCACAGTAAAATTGCAGAGAATACAAATACAAATACTGACAGATTACTGCTTAAGATCTATCCTAACAAACTCTTTCAAATCAACAGATCCAATAAACAGTTGGGTACTGTCAGTTTAAAGCTGCAGATAAAAGCTATACAAGCACTTCAGAAGTCAGAAACATGAAAGAAAGAAAGAAAGAAAGAAAGAAAGAAAGAAAGAAAGAAAGAAAGAAAGAAAGAAAAAGGAAGGAAGGAAGGAAGGAAGGAAGGAAGGAAGGAAGGAAGGAAGGAAGGAAGGAAGGAAGGAAGGAAGGAAGGAAGAGAAAGAAAGATAAGATATATTTACAAGTTTCTTCTTTAGTTTATGTCTACATAGCCATCATCGCACATTAGACATTTTCACAAGACTCCGTAGTCAATGTTATCACCATGCGCATGGCTAAAGCATGTGACCACAAATACATGAAGTCATCAGAGTAAGGTCCAACTGTCCACTCTTCAGCAGTCCCATTTTGTGCATTAAAGGCTTTATTCGGCCTGAAGCTTGACAAAAAAATTATCTTTTTCAAAGCTTCCACAAATAA
Source organism: Hippopotamus amphibius kiboko (assembly GCF_030028045.1). Classification (NCBI taxonomy): domain Eukaryota; kingdom Metazoa; phylum Chordata; class Mammalia; order Artiodactyla; family Hippopotamidae; genus Hippopotamus; species Hippopotamus amphibius. The sequence goes on from NC_080199.1 coordinate 71,362,485, forward strand.
AGTTGTTAATGACATTTGTTCACCGCCTTTCTCTTTTAGAACTTCGTCGCCGCACCTTGAAAGAAATATCACCAGATATTTAATTAAAATGGGTACACATTAATTAGACACAGCAGTAATTGTTATTTTTTAACCAATCATTATTCTTACTTGTTCCAGACCTTCTTTGCTTTTCTTTCCTTAATTCCTTTCTCCTATGTTACCTTTCTGTCTTGGCACCACATATTTAGACCTAAATATGTGAAGGCCCATAAACAGCCTTCCCCAGGACAGCAAAAGAGAAAACTATCTAACTTTTCTATTTAAGAATTTTAAAGAGAAATGAACAGAAGTCAATGCCAACAGCAAGAAAAACGATTGCAAATATCACCTTTTTCCTTATGTTTCTGTAGTAAAAGAAAACATTTGCTATTTATGAATTTAGGCTTATAGCTGTCTTTCTCAGAAAACAGCTATTGAGTTTGGATCATAACAACAATCAAATACATATAAATAACCTGAAATTCAGACATATTACCACTTACTGGCAAGTACTAATGACAGCATAAAACTTTAGTTCAAAAAACATCAGTATTAGCAAGAGGAATACAAACAGAACAGGATTTTAATTTAATTAATTTATAGTATAGTTTTTCTTTGATGAAGATATCAATCACTATGTACACTTCAGCCTTATTTTTACACCCCCAAAAAACCCTTTTATAAATGAGCCCAACTAGTTTGAGACCATAATTCAACATATTTTTCTGTGGTCTTAACTCATTCACATAAATGAATCGATGCAGACAGAAGTGCTGATTATATTAAATAGGACAGAGGGGCAGGAATCAACTCTGGGACTTGATCACATGATCACAGAACACAGGTTTCTCAAACAAAGATGGCTGGTTGAGCTGATCCAAAGATTCAGCATGAATATTAGCAAGACAACAGCTCTTACTTAAATGTGTTAATTATATTTCTTTCAAAGAGAAAAACTGAGATGTAACCAGCAAAGCCATTCATTTCTTTAAAATAAAAAAAGCATCTCAGGAAGAATCACATTCCTACTTTTGTAAAAGAAATATCTACCACCAATTTTATGAATTCCAAAAGCTAATTTCAGTTAAAGACATGACTTTATTCTATATGATTAACTTCTAGTTGCTAGTGGGAAACTCAAACAAAAACTTACGAAACATAAAGAAGAGTATGTGTAACAGATAGATGGAGAACTTAAATGCGTGAGGTGTCGACATTAGACCGCCACTTTTTCCTCTCTGCATTCAGTTTTAAACTGGACATTTACACTTTTACCAGGTTACATCTATTATTCTCACTTGGTTTCAGGTTTTCACAAAGGATATTTTCTCCACTATCTAGGCGGGCAGATGAAACAACATTACAAACTAATGAAGAAAAATCTATAAATATTTAGAATTATTAAGTAACAGCAAGTGCTAAATGGATCTGACCAAATATTTACCAACTCTAATTCTACGTTCCATACCATCACACATGGCACTTTCATAAACACATACATTTACTGTAGAAACTTCTTCTTCCTCTGTTTCTTCCTGTGGATTATCATCATTGACAGGAGAGCTACCCTGAAACACATCTACTTCTTCACTTGAATCATTTTCTTTAGTAGCTGCTTGTTTGGAGCGTCCTACACGGCTAGAGCAAAACACATGTAAAATAAAATGAACATTCTGATCTTGAAGTGGTAGGTTACTTCATAAAAGGAAATGCTTTAACTATTTCATAGGCTTTCATTTATTATCATTTTTATTCTCAACTACCTTGTAAGTCAAGAGATGTTTTTCTTACATTCTGAATCCTAGACCAGCGTTTAATCCTAGACTCTTACACATAAAAAGATCTACCAAATAACAAAAGTCAGTGTGACTGAGACCAATACCATAAAGGATTTTAAAACATAACCCAAAGTCTACTCTTCCTTTTATCTTTCCCAACTAAGTAAAAGGCATCTATAGCTACTGAGTTGCTCAAAGAAGAAAATTTAGCGTCTTTCTTAATAGTATATACTCTTTACCTGGCCCTAAGATTCTACTTATAAAGAAATTTCAAATCCATTCACTTCTCTCCATCTTCACTATTACTACGTATTTCTAAACCATTCTCATCTCTTGCCTCTTCTCTCTACAAGTAATCTTTTAAAAATGTAAAAACAGCTGATGCTACTCCCCCTAGAGAGCCCCCTATGTACTGAGAGTAACTGCATAAATCTCCTTAATACAGTATATAAGGCCTTGCAGGCAGGCCTTGCCTACCTGTCCATGCTCATCTCTTTCCATGCCCCAACTTCCCACAACTACACAATACAGTAAAACCCTTGCCTTGCTTCAGCTCTGCAAATTTGCCAAGATTTTTCCCGCTTCAGAACCTTCCAAAACAGTGTTCCCTCCACCTGAAATGTTCCTCTTCCTACTCTCTAACGGTCTAACTCCTATTATTCTCAACGAATCAACTGATCACTTTCCAAAGAGAAAACTTCCCCAATTCCCAAGCCCTTTCATTACATTCTCTTCCAGCACCCTAACTTTATCCTTCAGGGCACATATCACAATTTATTATTCCACAGTTATGTGTGATTATTTAATGACTACATGCCCATTTAGATAGTAAGTCCTACAAGCATAACAATCATGTCTGTTTTGTGCCACTATATCCCCTAGCACCTAGTACTCTCTGAAACATAGGAGGCACTCAAAAACATGAAACAGATACCACCACTTAATCAAATTTATCTCTCATGGTAAATATTTGTTTTTTTAATTAAGAATTTAGCTTATCACTTCTATAAGCAATCGAATACATATACTGTTTAATCCATACTCAAACCTATTACTCAAACTTACTTACTTGATTCAGTTTTTCAGAATTAACAGAAGAAAACACAGGGGAAATAATATAGTCTTTCTCAATTCCACTGAGGTCAGAACAAGAAAACAAATAAATCATATGTTATTACACTACCTCTAAAAAGGGGCTTCCCAGTGAAAGGAAGTTAGGCTATTAAGCTAGAATACAGAAACTCCTTCTGTATTGATTTTTTAACAGAAATACTTGTTTGATTTAGAACACTCATGTGAGGACTTGTATAATTTTAGGAGATAACATGATAATCATCTAAGCCCTTAATTTTATGATGCCTAAATACAAACAAATTAAAGTTATGAGCATGAAAGATATTTATCCTGTTATGTTCTTATTATAAAATTAACCATGGAAATTTAAGATGCCATAAGGATATTTTTTTTTGAAAAAACAATGATTTTCCATGGCTGAATACAAACACATTTATGAAGCTGCCACAAAACTATACTTACCTTTACTTTCTACCTGAGGGAAAAAAATTAAATGGAAAAGGGCAGGAAGTACTAGCTAGACACTCAGGTAACTTTTCCTCTTCCTATGGAATACACAGGAACAGGAAAAAACTTCGAAGATAACTGAGTACTTAACCAAGGTGTGCTGGCAACTCTGAAAAGCCAAGCCACTGAAGTATGGGATTACTTTCATAAAAACTGCAACATTTCTAATAGAAGACATGCTATTCTATTTCCACCCTGAGGAGAAAAAAGTGCCAATTTACAAATTACAACACTGATGCCCCTGTCACTTTAATAATTTTGGGCACAGATTTGTTACTGTAACTCTCCTATAAACGTGTATTTGTGTGAACATTCAGAACTATCTGTGTGTAGATACAGATGTGTTAATTTGATTAGAAAACAAATAAAACCAAGACATCAAAAAATTGAGATCACCATGTGATAATTTCCCTGGATGTAATTTTAGAAAAGTAATGCCTGTTACCTTCCTACATGGTTCAAAGAATGAAAGCTATTTTTTAAAGTTGCTGAGGAAAGACCTGAAGAAAACTTGTTGTGTGGAATGACAAGGCAATGTGGTCTATGCGGTGATTATTTAAAAATACTTCATCATCTCTTTAGGTAACATAAAGTATGTACTGGAAATAATAAACTATTTGATATCCATTTATAAAGATTTGCCTAAAACCTGTAAAAGTGGACAAATGTCACCAAAGGTTGACGGGGCTATCAATCACCTAGGTAAGTTCAGGAAAATTTTATCTTACCTAGTGTAATGAGGCTAAATATACGGGACTTAAATACAGCCCTATGTATATTTAGAAATTTATGAACTCTTGCAAAATAATTTGAAACTGGTTTGAAATGTAATATTATTTTACAACTTACATATTTTTGGGGGGTTGTGATGGTGATGGCGTTTTTGATGGTCTTCCTCGTCCTTTCTGTGGTGTGGATTGTGTGGATTCAACTGCACTAGTTTCAGGAGATTCTGGTCTGCTTTGGGGAAGACCCAAATGTGGACAGCATCAAATTATGATCCATAATATAGTAACTAAATGTATGCAGCTTAGAGTTACACATACTTACCTTTGTGGTGCTCTCCGTGAAGCTCGGTGCTGTTTACTTTTTGACTTCTGTTCTGTGTTTCCACTTTGTCTTTCTTCTTCTTCCTCTTCTTCTGCTGTTGAAGGTCCAGATCTTTTTTTGCCTCCTTTTTTAGAAGGCTTCATTGTTGGCTCTTCTTTGGGTGTGCCTCCACCAAGAGGTTTTGGTGGTCGGCCTCTTTTGCCTTTTTTTGGTGGACTATTCTGTTCATCCTCATTTTCTAATATATCTTCTTTGAGCCTCTTTTCCTCAGCCCACTGCTGTTCATCTGATTCTGAAGCTGTATGGCCTCTCTTCCGTCCGCGCTGACTGCCTTTAGGTTTCTGTTCTTGTACCAACTTAGTCAGGTCATCCATTCCTAATTTCTCTTCTGAATCTGTTACAGGTGTTTTTTTCCGGCTTCTAGGTTTGTCCAATTCAGACTAGGAGTAAAAGCCACAATTTCAATATAAAACTTAGTATGCATTCTTATGTATATATATAAAAATAAACAAAAAAAACCTGTTACCACTTCAGTCATAAAAATGTACCTAAATATACAGTTCTGAAGTACATCAGAACTGTATCTACTTACTTGCTTTTATTATAATTTTCTAATTTAAAACACTATCTGGGGGTAAGAGGGTAAGTTTTTATTCTTACTCAAGCTAGAGAGCCTCAAATGAAACCTCTCAAGATCAGTATTTGATTAGATTATAAATTTTTGGTGAAGAGCTATTTCACAAAAAAGAACATTCTAAATTCAATGCTTAAATAACAGACAACTATACTAAAGTATAATGGATCTGTTTTGATAGTCAACTTAAGTAATTCTAATTTTACCACACAGTGTATAATAAGACATAAAATATCAACCATGTTATATATCATGCATGCACATCATAAAAGTACTATTTTTATTTTATAAATGGAGGTTGCAAGATACAAAAGTTAAAAAAATTCTGAAAACACTTCTGAATCAAAGATACCACTTCTTCCCAGATACAACAAAATAAAATAAAATAAAAAATCAGTGACTTTCAAATTTAAAATAAAATCCCAGTCTACTTTCACAGAATTTAAGCATGACCAGCAGATGGAGACTGAGGAAATTCTTCAAAGAAACCAAAAATAGTATGTATGAATTTAAAATGCTCTCCATAGGTATACACGTGCATAAAACACACAAAAACATGTTTATAGTACTAAGTTAACTTCCAAAAGGTTTGTTCCAATTTACATTCTTTAAAAATAATCAGTGAAAAGAAAACAAAAATTATCTGATTACTTATAGTTCCTTTATATGTTTAATTAGTCATTTGTGTTTCCTGTCTGTGAACTGCCTAATCCTTGGTATTATGCTCTCTGTCCATTTGTTTATTAGAGTCTGAGTGTTAATCTACAATATTCTACACTTTTGTGTATATGTAAATTTTATTTCCTATTTGTTATGAACTGAACTGTGTCCCCACAAAATTTACATGCTGAAGTGTAATGATATGATAGCATTTGGAAATGGGGCCTTTGGATGGTAATTCAGTTAAGATAAGGTCAAGAGGGTGGGGCCATTGTGATAGGATTAATGTCCTTATGAAAAGAGACACCAGAGAGATCTGTCTCTCTCTCCACCATGTAAGAACACAGTAAGAAGGTGGCCATCTGCAAACCTGAATAGGGCTCCCACCAGGAACTGGATTGGCTCACACTTTGATCTTGGACTTCCCAACCTCCAGAAATGTGAGAAAATTAATTTGTGTTGTTTAAGCCTCCCAGTCCATGATATTTTTGTTATGGTAGCCGGAGGAGACTAAGACATTACTGTATCCTGTTTTAGAACAGGATGTGAGTTGAGGTTCTAAACTGTTTTTCCTACTCCCACTGCCAAAGAGACATCTAATCACTTCAAAATCACTGATTCGTAATGCGTCCTTTTTTTCTGTATTATTTTTCAGAAAATAATAATGTTTCTGGGCTACTGTAACAACAGCACAATATTTTACTAATTACAACTAAGTATGCTTGTGTTTGGTTGGGCTGATCTTATCATTACTTCTCTTTTTTTGTATCCATTTATTCCTCCACATGGACTTAAAATCAGACTGGAATTTTACAATATATTTTCATGTAGAAAGAACTGTCATCTTTTTTATTCATTTTTCCCATGAAGGATTATGGCATCTTCTCTCTCTTCTGTGTTTCTCAGTTTTGATATCTTCTCCACATAGGTTCCCCCTACTTCTTTTAAAGGTTATGTTTAGATCCATCTATCTAATTTCATTGTTGTAATAATGGTTATTATTGTAAAGTAAATCCCCTTTCCCCCAAGTGTATATCTGATATAAAGTAAAATCACTAAAGTTACAGTTACATACATACATCCGCCTACCATGCTAAATTCTACCATGCTAAATTGCTTCCCTTATTTTTTTTAAGAGTACAAAAATAAATAATAGCGGTGATAACAGGTTTTTTTGTTTCTGATCTTTAATAAAAATGTTTCAAGTATTTTGCCTTTAAGAATAATAATTTTGACTACATCACTGACTACTGATTTAAACAGATAAAACTTATAGCATGTTAATGAAGTATCTTCCTAGTATTAATTTAAAAGAGTTCATATTTGTCAAGAATGAATTCTAAATTTTATTTATGTCTGCTTGGCATGATCAGAGATTATCTTGTTAGAATTTTTATTTGGGATATTTATTTGCTATATAAAAAGATTTTTCTTAGCATTTAAATTGTCCTTGCATTCTAGGCGAAAATAAAGACCTATAAACAACTGGTTTTGTTAGTATTTATCTAGTTTTGTACATAAATTAAAAATTAACTGTCATTACTTAGCGATGGGAAGAGAAAGATTAAATTAAAACTAAACCCTCCAATTTTAAATGTTACAATTCATTTTGACATCCAAAGATCTGAAAAAGTGGCTGAATTTCCTTTATGCTCTGGAAAAGGTTGACAGTAAACGGGAAATTGAATATCTGTTTTTTTAAGAACACCATAAAATAACCTAGCTTCCTAAAGCACTATATTCTCTAATTTATCATTTTGTACTATATTGTTTTCAGAACAGAGGGGGTATAAAATTGATGTAAGAGTCAGGAAATGGGGAAAATATATTATTTGTATTTTAATATAAATGTATATGAAGAATAATCCCTTTGCAGTAAAATTTCAATGTGAAGCTGGTAGTATACAAAAAAGACGATACTCTTTCACCATAATCTATTGGTCTTTAAATTGAACTTCTGTCTCATAATGCTCACCTCTTTGAGGATATTTCAGTTGAAAGGAGCTTATAATAAGGTTCGTCTGAAAATGGATGCAATGTTACACAAAAGATAGCCAAAGGCCTCCATTAATTACACAAATAAGTCTCAAAAGCTCAGAAATTCAAAATTGTTCTATAAAAAAAAGAGACTTTGTTCTGCAATGCTCTGAAAAGTAGAATTAAGATATGGAATTTATAGGATAACAAAATATTAACCACGATTCCTAACTGGGAGGGCGGGGGGGGAGTGGGGAGGAGACAGTATACGTGGGTTATGGGTAGCCTAGTTGAGGTTTCCAACAAATGAGAGAAACTATAAGCTCTCCACTTAAGGCACTTTCAAGTACCAACTCTCATAAATGACAATGAAGGAATTTCTGCACTGAGTAGGACTAGAAAACATAAACACATTTTCCCACTCAAGGATTCATCTATAAATCCAGATAGCAGGATTCCTTTCTGGCTAAGAAATCAATTATTAATTCTGCTTGGGTGAAATTTTTAAACTAATAAAAATCAGAATTTATAGTATAGTTAGGATTTAGTAAGAATTTTAGAATTTTAATTTTTTTAAGTGGAAAGAGAAACAATCTGCTAAAATAAATTACTGGAGAGACCTGAAAAAAACTGAAAATAATTTAAACTTCATGGAATATGTAAGCTTGGGCCAGTGGAAGACAAAAAGAGCAAGTACTATTTCAGAGAAAGCGAAAGTGTTTATTAATAACTTTTAGCCTCTATTAATCAAGTAGACTAAAACTAACTTTTATTATTATGATAATCATTAATCAAAAATATTAATCTTTATAACAATAAAACAGCAGCAACAACCATTCATTTGGGCTAATTCATTTATTCTGATAAACCTTACCAGTTTATCCACACTTCACTGATAAAGAAACTGATTCAGGGAACCTAGTGGATTATTCAAGAAATGTTTACAGCTAACCAAGAAAGCCAAAATGTGCTCAATTATTAATGCCATCAGCTTGTACTGGAATACATAACTGTATTCTATATCTGTACTAAAAGTAGCAAATTTGTCTTCAAACGACATTTATAAATTATGTCTATCATACTTATCAATACCATTGCTATTAAGATTTAAAAACTAAACAAGGACTTTATGAAAACTGTAGCGTTTCCTATGTTTACTAGAAGCTTATTTAGTATTAAAGGTTCATGAAATCAACTAAAATGGAGGAAACTTTAAGGACGCTCATTCTAGCCTCCTTCTCTAAGGCTAAGTCTAAACTCACTGTGTTTAAAAAAAAAAACAAAAAAACCCCCACAAAAGCCAAGCAGTTCTGAGTCTGGAACTGTCATGTTTGATTTCAAAGCTCTAAAGAATAAAGACTGCTTACTAGAATGACAAGAAACACAAGAGATTCAACATACTTAAATTACACGGTAGAGAATAATTATAAACTCACATTTGTGATTAAAACTATTAAAGTAAAATCAGATGTCAAACTTGAGAGAAATGTTAACTGGTTTCAGTGTAAAAGTTATTTACACAGTAAAAATTATTGTTATTGTACTTATTATAAAATCAAACCAAGTATCTCACCCTTACAAGATCAGAGTCGTCTCTCTTGTCACTTTTCTTCCCCGGCAAAGGCGAAGACATCGTGTAATCTTCATTTTCACTGTGATCCATCTCAGAACTATCAAGCCTTTCAATACAGACATTCGTAACTGTTATCACAATCAAATAATCTTAAAAGTTTGTCCTGTTCCCTAGTGTAGCTTTATAGCTTTACTAGGAAAAGTTTCATTCTTTTCAAAAAGTATCCGTTTTATTATCATATTTAATACCATTTGGCTATTTTCCACCTTCCTCCCTTTTCAGCCCATCCCTGGATTACTATTAGCTGACTCCTAAGTGGCATTTCTTACCTCAATTCTAGTTTCTCTATTCTCCAACAATAACCTGAGCAATCTTTTAAAAGCACAAATTAGATCACTAGACTCCAGAACATCTTTCAGTTTTACCTAAAACCAAACCCAAATTCCTTACATTATCCACAAAGTCCAAACATAATCTGACTCCCTCACAACTCCTCCCTGAACATTATTCTCTCATTCCTGTTCTCCAACCAAATTGATCTCTCAAACACATCTAGTTATTTCCCTTACAAAGAATCTTAGTGAACGAATGGGATTTGGAGGAAAACGGTGACAAAAGCTGAAAGAAAATTTAACCAAAAGTAAACTGAAAAAGTATTGTAGGGAAACTAGGAGTCATTTGTTGTGAATAACAATGGGAGATGAGGACAGGGTAAATCTATATAATTGTCTTGAAAACAAATGAAAAAAGGCAAGGAAGACTTCCAAGCAATGGATTAACCTGAAAACATAGCATTTAAAAAAGATTATCTACCAGTGATATGATATACAATACACAGCCAGAGGAATAAGGAAGGGAAAGAGCCAAATACTATAGTAATAAAGAAAAGGAATAAATCATATGATGATAGCAGAAAAGAGAAGTATTAAATAAACATTGTAGAGAAAAATAATTGGCAAAACTTCTTAGCACAGGGGAAGAGTCAAAGACAATTTTGAGGCTCTTAGCCTAGACAGGTTAATTAGATCATCTTTGATTATAACCAAGAATTGAAGGAGAAAAACCAGTAATTTAAGGAAATGAATTGCTGGTAATGTTTTTGGTCATGTTAAATATGAGGCTAACCAAATGTAAAATAGATAGCTGGTGGGAAGCAGCTGCATAACACAGGGAGATCAACTCAATGATGGGTGATGACTTAGAAGGGTGGGATAGGGAGGGAGTCGCAGGAGGGAGGGGATATGGGGATACATGTATAAATACAGCTGATTCACTTTGTTGTACAGCAAAAACTGGCACAACAGTGTAAAGCAATTATATTTCAATAAAGAGCTTAAAAAAAAAATATGAGGCTATCCAGTAGAAAAATGTCTAAATGACATAGGTGAAGAAGGGTCACTTAGGTATCAGCCACTCATATGCATTAAAGCAGGAATCTAGAACAAACAAGAACTTTAGATGTAATTTTTGCTTTAATTCTATTATACCCATATATCATTTAACAATTTATTCATTATAAGGAAATTGATAAGACATTTTAGAATGTCTCCTCCCTTCTTTACTGATTGGTTATGAATAGTGCAAAAGACAATCTTTCATAATAACTTGGCGAAATCAGTAAGTGGTGGCAGTTTAGCCTTGTACAAGGCTCTGCTGCTGACAAATGGTATGCTAAGCATTATGCTAAAACCAGTTAAAGTGTGAATTATTTTTCTTTTTCTTTCTTAAGAAGGAAAAAAAAATCTGCAAAGCATAATTCGAAAGTACTTTCTTAAACTATTTTTTTAAACAAAAAAGTTTATACATGTACATGGTAAAAGAAATTCAAACCATATCAGAATATAAAATTATCTCCCTCTTACACTAGATTACTATAAACACTATTAAGACGTTGTGTACGTTGTGTACACCTTCCCAAAACTTTCTATGCATATACAAGCAAATGTAAATACAAACCCTTCTTAAAAACTCAAAAATACTTTACACTGTTCTATTCTTTGCCTTTTTCACTCAATAATATACTGTAGAAACTCTTCATATGAGCTCCTACTTCATCATTTTTTAATGACTGTATTCCACTGAATGGATGAATCATAACTTAAAGGTTTACATTCACTAGACATTTAGTTTGGAAACTAGCTTATGTCTACCAACAATTGCCCCAACAAGCTAAAATATGAAAGACTAAGATGGAGTACCTATCTAAATGGGTAAGCAAATACATTTAACTTGTAAATGGCTCTCAGTGTTAAAACAGGAATGTTCAGGTATGCACTGATTTTCATTCACTGACATTATTATTTTATTATGTTGTTATTTTAGATTTCATACCTTGATGCAGTCCTTAAATGTAAAGTATGGTATTTCTTATGTACTTACCTCCCTTTTATTCTTCCAGGAGAGCTTGGATTTGAGCTGCTGCTTGCATTGCTTACAGTTTCCATTCGTGACGATTTTGTCTGAGATTGCTTGCCTGCTGATGAAAGCGGCTTATTAACAGCTCCTAGAACATTGGTCGTTTTAGGCTGAAATGAAAAATGCATATCTCTTTCTATTTGATTAAAACCAAAAGAAATTTAGATGTAAAGAATCATAAATAGCCTCTGTCAAAGTATTTACACACACAAATCATGAAAAACCTGCCTATCCTTAAGCAAAATAAGAATTGTAAGTTGACTATCAATTGAACAAATAAACCGTATAAACAGAATAACAGTGAAGTTTCTTAGTTATCTGCAGAAAAAGGCGCACACAGCAAGTGACAAGACATAAAATGCACAGTCAACAATGGAAGCTGATAATTAGAGTCTTGCCAGGGAAGGACACAGAAGATATCTTTCTACTTTAATATTTTTATCTTATTATTACAGGAGAAGATATTTAAGAAAGGTCTCCAGGGTTTTACCATAAGCTAAAATTTAAATTCTCTATCTCAGCTTGCATCTCTATAGTAAATATAACTATTTCTTACTAGTAAATGGAAGATATCTAATACTTGTATTTTCTTTTGATATACCAATTTTTAAAGAAATACAAAATAACATAATTATGCCAATAGTCCCACTAAAATAAACTACTACATAAAAATTAAAACAATTTTCAAAACATACTTTTCCAGGAGTGAAAAACGATTTCATTTCTGGAGGCAGATAATTTTTGGTGTTACTGAAGTTCTACAAGCAAGGGAAAAGACGAAGTTAATGAACCACTGAAACACCGTATCTATGAGGTGATTCAAAAGCCAACAAAGCATAGAGAAGCTTGTCTTAAAGTACATTATAAAATACATATTTATTTAAGCTATAATCAGTTGAAACACAAAATTTCAGTCACTGATTTTAAATTCTGTAATAAGCTTAAACTAACCTCATATTAACTCTAGTATTAACACAACATATTTGAGCTCTAACATGCTAGAGCTCTAAGAGCACATCTGCAAACACATGCTTATGTAAATAATACTCTCCAGGGCAGAGACCACATATACTCCTATTATCTTAATCACAAAAAGGTGAATGCTTAAAAGCAGACCGTCCCTCTTATTGGGTGAACCTACAGAGCTGCTCTGATCTCTATACACTGGGGTAAGAGGTTAACTGGTACTTTGCTTTGGAGGAAAAAAAAAAAAAGGTGGTCGCTATCTCCCCTCAGTTACTTAATAGGCTTAGATGCATTATAAACCTCCAAGAGAGATTCTAAAAAACATCTTTTTTAGTATCACACAATACTTGAGTTTTCTGAGAGTGGTTTGGGAACATTCCCAGGGTCTTGGGCCTGTTTAGTGTCAGTTCTCTGCTTGTTTCCTCATACCAGTTAGAAATTTCAAGGGCTTATAACTTCAGACTATCTTCTATCAGTATTCTCCTTCCCATTTTGGATCAATGGTCATTAACTCATAGATTTACAAGCTTTGATCACATTTTTGCCTGTGCTCTTAGACTAGCATAAAACTCAGAATACAAACACCAGATCATCCTAACTCATCTTGAAACCTATTTGTGTCCTCCAGTTTGGCCCGTATTCTGGTCTTGAACCACACATTAAGACTCAAGGCAACTGTTCCATAACATTAGTAGTGGGTCAACTCTTGATACTGATTCTTCCTGATCTTCCCACAACCTAGTGGTGAGAATACATTTTATTTCAACTTATACAACAAATCCTAAAATAACTACCTTGTCGGGCTGGGTGAAAAAACGAGCTGGTAGTACTGGGTCTTTAGGAGATTCCAAACTATATGTGGTGCTTTTTGACATGATGATATTCATGGCAACATCACACACAGTATACAGTTTCTGCAATGGTAATAAAAGAAAATTAGGTACTTAAATCAATATCCTAGACTCTGAGAATTAGGAGTAATTCTAGAACATGCATTTAGTATGTAGTTTTCAGGACAATAGTGTAAGTTAAAATGCTTACTCTATTATTTTCATTAGTTTACTAGTAACAGCATTACTAGTAATTCTATATTAGTAAGCCTAATTACTACTATTTATTATACTACTAACAGAAAAGACTGATGTTGTCTACAGAAGTTTCATACCCTATACTCAAATGCTTAAAATCGCCAAGGAATTGTAACTATTTACAAAGAATTACATACTTCATTCATTTTTGCATCATCTGGTCCTTGAGCATCTTTTGTTTGTTTAATATTTTCTACCATCTTTCTGATAAATGCATGACTGTTATTTTCATTTTTAGCCATTAATATTTCCAGAACAAACCAAAGACACCTAAAAAATATCAAGAAAAAAAGAAAAAATTCACTGTTAAATACAGATATAATTCTAAATATAAACATAATGAACTCCAGGAGCAGAAAAAATTAAAAAGAGACAACTATAAACCAGCAGAGGAAAAAGATATGTCACATACATATCACAACATACCAGCAACGCAGATGTGAGTTCATAATACCGCTTTCTCAAAGTCTCACTAATTTTCCTAGGGAGGCAGGTTAAAAAGAAACAGAAATGGTAGAAAGAATGAAGTGATCTTAATCCCTGGCTGTGACAGGAAGGGAAGACTGCCTAAAGGAATAACTGGGCCATAGATAAAGTGAAGCCTCAAATATTCAAGACTGACTATAGTCCTGATTGGAAGTCTTCAAGAAAATCTAACCATCTTACTCAATAGTTAAAGAATCTTCATCAATAAATCTGAGGAAAAAGTCATGGCTGACAACTCCACATACTGTTTTTACTTACAGAGGGAAAAAAATAAAAGAAAGTTTCAGTACCCCAGTTTTAAAGTCAATTACAGTAAATTCTATTCAAGAAAAAACTGAAAGTGCTTTGTCTCTGTGTTATGTAGACACAATGAGACAGAGTGATAGCACAGAGGAGAAAATGGGAGAAGAGAGAAATGTGAAACAAGGTATCATTCTGGAAGGGAAAAAGTAACCTCAGACCTCAAGCACAGGATAAATTCTTCTGGAGTGGCTCTCTGATGGAATAGAGATCACTTATGGATCTATTAGGGCAATTTACAAATACAGCCCAAAATGTTTAGTAAATTCCAAAAAATATTTTATCTATTTCAAAAACCAATGTGTTCTAAGAAAGAGGAGTGGCTACAAGCTTTCATTAGTTATAATCACTCTAACACAGAATTCATTTTGGGAAAACTAATTGCTCATTTTTTAAAAACAAACTGTGGTAAAAAGAGGGTAAAAGCTTTTTCTCTTGTCATGAGAAAGTTATCAGTAATTTAATTTTATTCTCTTGAAGCACCTCAAATATTTAACTATAAAATATTTCTATGAATCAAGAAACCAAGAGTTCTTTTCCTTTAATAAGAAGCTAAATGCATAAGAAATTAATTTATTCAAAACCACATAGATCATTCTTCATTACAACAGAAACAGGGTCTCATCCTTATTTAAAGAACTCTGCTAGTCTTACACAGACTTCTCTAAATACCATTATATTCCCCTATCTCACATCCAGGTATATATAGTCTTCTGGTCTCTCAACAAGAATCTTTGAAAGAATTGCAACTGTCATAAACTTTAATTAGAGAATCACCAACGAAGTGGTAAATGGGAGCAGTTCCCTGGTTATCAACTGGGCCCATTATTAAATCAGACTATTCCTTCTTCCTTATGGAGGGGGAGGGTAACTGCAAAGAAAATATGCTTACTATGTGAATAAAAGAGAGTATTAATCCATCTCATGTGAAAATCTATACAGTGTTTCAGAAGAAAGTAGGAAAAGATAAGAACTGGAATGGAAACTCTTAATGGATTGCTTCAGTAAAAAAGAAATGCCAGACTGGTAGAGAAATAGGATAGTAATACAGTAATTATACTAAGTTGTTTTGGAAAATTATATAAGAAATGAAATAGGAAGAGATGGTGTGAAAAAAAATAGGAGAACAAATAAGGTAAAGAATCTTAAACTCCTAAGAAATGAAATAAATTTAATATACTAATTATAACTGAGATTCCATTATCAGCAGGAAAGAGAAAAAACTTTCAGAAAATATGAAAATGGGATGGAAAAAGTCTTACTCTTTAACATCTTTAAGTTGTTCAATATCCTGTACTTTGACATAATCTGGGTCATGTGCCAAAAGGTGAATTGTATATGGAACAACATACTCGGGTAGAAGAGACAATAATTTTTCTGAAAAAGAAAAAGAAAAAAAAAAAGAAAAGAAACAAAACAAAACAAAAAACATCCAGGTTAGAAAACAAATCTTACTTATTCTCTTTCTCTCTCTCTCTGATACTATATTTCCTGCATCCCAATAGTTTACCACACTACGGCTGGAAGTAAAATATACTGAAATCTCCAGTGTTGAGGTACATCATAAATTAAAGTTTGTTCATTCATCATTCACGGCCAATATTGATATGCCTACTAAATGCACCATGTGCTGAGGTTACAAAGACAAATATTTCAATTTTCAACAGATATGGGAAAAAGTGACCCAAAATACATTCAAGATTAAGGAACATAAGATCTATTTTTTCTTCTTATTATTAGTAACTCTATGTTCAACACTCCCTCACAAGCTGCTGAGCAAAATGAAAAACATTAGTAAATCTTTCAGTTAGTATGGCACAAAAACAGGAAGTAATGGCTGATAGTATTTGATACTATTTGTAACATAAGAACAGATATAAAGGAACAGACATTGTTTCTAGGGCATTTTTAAATAACAAAGAAGCATCTTTTTAGTTTAAATTCAAATATGTTAATATTTTGACTGAGATCAGCATATTCCATTAGAGGTAGAAATAGAAATCCTAACTAGTTTTAATAAAGGTTACTCAAAAGACCAGGATTCACATTCTGAACAATTCTTTTTATATTTCCTACTCTCAAAATTTTAAATCAGGTGTTCAATCTAGAGTATGTGTCAATAAGGCACCATATTTTCTTTACTTCTATCATTGAACTTGAGAACAAGTTTGTGTGTAATATTCATTTCAAGGTAGGTACAGAAGAAAAAAGTAACAAGCTTCAAAATTCAGTGAAATTTGAATTAAAGTCTATCACACATTTATTGAGTGCTTACTCTTTTTCAGGCCTACTACTTTTATTGGGGCTTACTATTTTGAATATAATGATGCATAAGACTAGATAAAGACCTCACACTAAAGTATACACAAGACAGAAGCTATACTTCAATGTGGACAGTCCCCTAAAATAAGAATAGCTAACAACCACTGAGTACTTCTTTGGAGAATGCATTAGGCCAGGTGCTTTATAGACATAACTTTTTAAGCATAATCATAACCACCACAAGATATGAGGAAAACTACACCAATCTTACAGAAAAGAAATTAAGGCTCAGATTGCACAAGTAACCCGCCCAAACACAACCAGTAAATGGCAGACGTGGGATTTGACTCCAGAGCCCTTGTTTTTTCCAAGATGAGGTAGGAAGAGAAAGAAAGAGGGTGCTGGTGATGAGGTAATACCAAAACTCTGTTTTAAAGGATTCAAAAGGGGCAAACCACTCTCCGTGGTTTTGTTTGGCGAGAAGAGGGAGGCAATTTCCAGACAGAGTTGACAACAGAAAAAAAGGATGGCTACACAAATTTCAAATAATCCAGAGTACAAGGAGCACAGAATTTACAGTGAGGAGCAGCTAGAGAAAAAGCTTAAAACTCAGGCTGAGAGTAAACTATAAAGTGCCATGCTAATGAGCTTCAATTTGATCCCATGAGCAACAAGGAATCAATGAAGGTTTCAAGCAAGGAAGTGATGTGATCTGAGCTGTTTTAGAAAGATAATTTTGACACTAGAATGGCACAGCTGGTGGGTGCAAGGGAACATTTACAACAGGGGGTTAGTTAGGAGTATATACAATAATGCAAGTGAAATACAGCTGGGTAGGAGAGTTGAGGAGAAATATTCAAGATATCCAGAAGAAGAAGTAAGAGGATTTAGTGACCAAAGAGAGGAAAAAAGAAGGCATGAAGAACGTCTCTGATTTCTGACTTGCATACCTGGATGGATTTTAATGCTGTTGATCAAGTCATAGAAGTCAGAGGGGCATAAAAACTAATAGTGTGGATGGGGTAAAGTGAGCAGATTTTTAAAAAGCACACAGGAACCTGACAATAACGTCAGCTACAGGTGAGGACAACCAATAAAGATCAAAGACCTGTACTTTCTTAAACTAAAAGACAGCACTTAGACAAGCTACATAAATGTACCTATTACTGTTTTATTTACCTCCAAAGTCACTGATTTTTTTCGCTTGGACTTTTAGTCAGTTGCATAAAGAGCTATGGGTTGATATTTAAATATCCATGCAATTGTATTTTAAAGTGACCTTTTAAAAAGAAAAGCTGCTACTGAAAAATAGTAACAACTTCTTATTTAACAAGGGCCAATTAGAATATAATAAATAACAGTAACATCATTTTGTGTTTCTGTAAAACAAACTGGCAGGATGGGAAAGGATACTTTTCATTTTCATATACCCTTACCACTAACAGCTGCATGCTGTTTCAGATACTCGCGTCTCACATTGATATTTTTTACCAGACACTGCCTGGCATGAGCTCTTCTTTCTTTTACAGGATCTTTTGCACAAAGCGCACAAATTGCCATATACTCAAGTGGAAGCCGTAATCGGGAAAGGCCTTTGTGAAGTTTTTGAGCAAACACTTGTCTTACTTGATAGCATTCATCCTGGAAGACATAATTATTCCACATGTTATCCACATGGTACTAAAGAGTAAGTAACAACTTTAGATAGGAAATTTGCTATATCAAGTAACCAGAAGGGTAAACATAGCAAGTTCACACACAACCACTGCTTCTGTTCACAAGACTGAGATGTGACAAGTTAGTATCAAGGCTGGAGTGATCACCCGGACCCTAATAACTACCACCTACCTGTGTTAGAACATATTGAATGTACTCTTAAAACAGATAAAACTAGTAAATATTATTCCATCCTAACTTAAATAAATGAGATATGTAAAAAAAATGTGTACACTATCTCATATTTAGCTCTTGCATTTGCTGAGCAAAGTAAAACTCTGTCCAATTTATATATTTTAGTTCTATCATTTAAAAAACTATTCAGATTAAAATGCACAACTATGAAGGCAAGAGTTACTAATCAATTTCAGAAACATCACATTACTTTTAGTTCTGTAAATGAACCAATCTGTTCATTACCACTGCGCCTGCTTTCTTCACACTACTCACTCTCCTAAACCACCCACCTCCATCCACTCTTCTAGCTAATTCCTCATGTTTAACGGCAGCTCTTGTATCATCCAGAAATCACAGTGTAATCTGTATCCTGCATCCACCTCTGTGCTCTCTTAGCACTCTGTGCGTATCTCCAGCAAAGCATTTAGTATACAGTATGAAAATGACTGGTTTATCTGTCTTATCTGGTGCTTTTTGTTCCTTGAAGACGAGAACTATGTCTCTATTCATATTTGTGCGTCTAAGCCTAGCGCAACGTCTGGTACACAGACTATGAGAATTTCTTCTAAACTATAGGGAAAAGTGACTTTTGAGCCATATATTAGACATACAAAGACCTTCTATGACATACAAAGACTTTCATTATTACACCTTACATTCCACCAATGAACATGTGTGGTGTGTGTCATATTATTGCAACTTTATATTTATTTCTTCTATCTAGAATGTAAATTTTATTTTTCTTTAAAACCTAGGTCATAACATCTTGCCCTTATCTTTAAATCCTTATTTTTGTATCTTCTTTCATTAAATTTAAACTTCATTTTATTACAATACCAAATACCCACTTTGGAAAAAAGTAGTCAAATAAAAAAAATAAAAAATAAAAAAAAGTAGTCAAGCACAGCCACTATGGAAAACAGTATGGAGGTTCCTCAAAAAAATAAAAATAGAGCTGCCATATGATCCAGTCATCCCACTCCCGGGCATATATCCAGATGAAACTATAATTCAAAAAGATACAGGCACCCCTTTGTTCACAGCAGCACTATTCACAATAGCCAAGACATGGAAGCAACCATATGGCTGAGTAGAATTCCAGTATATACATGTACCACATCTTTCTTATCCATTCATCTGTCGATGGACATTTAGGTTGCTTCCGTGTCTTGGCTATTGTGAATAGTGCTGCTATGAACATTGGGATGCAGATGCAAACTATTATATACAGAATGGAAAAACAACCAGGTCCTACTGTACAGCACAGGGAACTATACTCAATATCCTGTGATAAGCCATAATGGAAAATATAAAAAGGAATGTATATATATATATATATGTACCACTGAATCACTTTGCTGTACAGCATAAATTAACACAACATTGTAAATCAAGTAACTTCAATTAAAAAAAAAGTAGTCAAGCTTTCACAGAAATATTGTCTATTATCTACCCTCATAATCCACAAAATAAAGTTAAACTTATCTCATTCCTTCCTATTACCCCTATAGGGAGAGGAATTTTCATTATCCAATTATTTTATAAAAATACCCATTACAAACTGTATAAGTAAAAGTCAGTATATCACAAATATATTCACAAATGAACAGACCATTCTTTAAAATATTAAACAAGGGGGAGAGGGACAAATGAGGAGTATGGGATTAACAGATACAAACTACTATACATAAAATAGAAAAGCAATAAGGATTTACTATACATAGCACAGGGAATTATACCTACTATCTTGTAATAACTATAGTGGGATATAATCTGCAAAAGACAACCTGAATCACTATGCTAGTTACACCTGAAACTAACACATTACTGTAAATCAAATATACTTCAATAAAGCAAACAAACAACAAAAAAGCACTGAACATCCCTGCCCCCTAGTTAGAAACATTCCCAAGACCATGTCATTCTCTCATTAATCATCAAGGATCCAACAGAACAATGCAAATTAATTACAGTGTCAATTATGAATCATAGCAAAGGTAGCAGAGTTTCAAAAAATCATTAAAGTGATGTTAGAAAAGTAATGTCAAATTATATTCAAGGCAACTGACACATTTAACAACAAAAGATGAGAAAACTGACCATAATGATGATACAACAGGTACATCAAAAGAGAATCATCTGAATAAAGACTTAAAAGATGTGCTCCTGGGAACTGAGGAAGTCTTCCAATTTTTGTGGGGTTTTTTTGCGAAGATTTACCCTTTATATCAGGTTATAAAAAAATACGAAGCAAAGGATAGATTTATCCTTTTGACTAGGTTATTAAAAAAATGCGCAGTAAAGATTTACCCTTTTGACTAGGTTATAAAAACCTGTGAAGTAAAGGACAGAGTGATACCATTTTTATCATGAAAAATACACTCTCAAAAAACCAAACACTTGATACTTTCATGGTTATGGTTATAACCAATAATTGGTTCAACATAAAGAAGATGGCATCTAGTACTACAAAATATTTTTCCTCCAAGATAAAGTTCTGATCAAAGCTTTTATTCACTACTAAGAAATTAATTTTAGTCTGCATCTTAGATAAATTAACTTTTATCTTTTTTTTAATTGGAATATAGTTGATTTACAATGTTGTGTTAATTTTTGCTGTACAGCAAAGTGTACTTTTTAAGTATAAATTATCCTCAGAGCTACTTCTAGTATCTCATAAATAGTTCAATTACTTTGTGTAATTGCATTGTATTATCAGCACTTATTTATATTTTCTGTTTTCCTAAGAGGTTATCTTCTTGAGGGCTGTAGCCATGACTCATCTTTGCATTTACAGAACCTAGAACAATGCATACCACATAGTAGTACACAGTAAATTTTCAAGAACCACATTTAAATTCTAAAATACCTAAGAAATCATTAAATAATTTTAAGATTCATATTATTGAATTTCTATTCCTCCATATTTACTTTCTATTCAAATACATGACAAAGGCCACTGAGATACAAAGTTGCCTTTAAAGAGCCCAACTCAAGTAAAGAGAAATAAACCACAGGTACATAACTTAAGTATAATGCATGTATGTACTACAGGACTATAGATAAAATCTTTAGGGGATCAAGAGGAGATCTGCTATAAGAATAAGAGCAAGTTTTGTGGAGAAAGTTGTGTCTGAGCCTTGATTTGCAAAAAGGGTTGGATTTGGATGTGAAGAAATGAGAAAGTGAAAAGAAAATTAGAGGCAGCAAACTACAGGTACATAAAAGAAAAAAATGTTCGGCTTCACTGATATAAGGGTGGGTAAAGGGTAGTGTGCTAAACAGGATTTTTAAATGTATATTTGGGTCCAAATATTAAAAGGGCTTGAATGGCAAGGTAAAATATATGCAATTTTTTCTTTCTTTCAAGTATAAGCCCCCAAATATTTTTGACCAGGGGAATAACATGAACAGAACTGAGGGAAATTTAACCAACTACAGAGAAAAGTCTCACCGTAGCATGGTGGGAGCTAATGATGGGTGCAGCAATAAGAATGGTTAAGAGGTATGAATAACAAAAAAAGATATAACATATCAAAGGACAGAATTATCTGTACTTTTGCAACAAAGTGTAAGTACAAGCAAAAAGTCAAATATAAATCATGCTTTCAGGTCTAAGAGATGCCACTCAGCTTTATTTGATGCTTACTGAGGTTCTCTGATGTCAGGAAAGAATAGATTTGGGGAAGATTCAGTCTTAGGTTCACATAACACGAAAGTTTGAAATTTCTGTTTATCATTGAAAGTGGGACCAGAAACTTGAGAACGGCCAGAAAATGTAGTCGAGAAGTATGACAAAAATCAGGAGACAAAAACCAAAGAGTGTTTCAAGAATAACGGTGCAATGAGTTGTGTCAAATGATGCAAAAAGGACATGTATAATAAAGAGTAAGATCACTGGATTGGGGGACTTAATTAGACCATTTTTGGAAAATAGTGAAGGCAAATACCAAAATATGAGTAGTGAGGCGTGAGAGGGTAAGAGAGACAAAGATACAGATTCCTCTTTAATGAGGTTTGGAGGTTTAAAGAGGAGAGATAAGCATGTGGTTTAAAGGAACAGCAGAATTAGGAAAAAGTTTTGCATAGGATAGGGTAATCACATGTTTGTAAGTTGTAAGAATGTGCTAATAATTAACACATGTTCCACAGTCAACAGAATTTCAAAGCAATCTTTAAACATAGGTAATCTGAACTTTCACCTTGGGAATTTAGTGACTGAGATATATTAACATACCACAAAATCTCATTTCTCAAATTGTTTAGTGTAATATTTGAATACCACCACCAAAAACTAAAACAAGTCATAATAGCAAGGATTTGGAATAGCTGTTTTAAATACTGAAGTACTAGAAATTGAAAAAATAATTACAATTTAAAAAACAGATGATTGTTTATGTCTAAGGGTTCTATATCAACAGCAATTTTTAAACAAGCAGAAGGAAGCAGAGAATGCAGAGAAAAAATGCAATTACCCCTGAAATAAATGCCAAAGACATAAGACTGCTTGGAAAAGAACAGGAAAACAGTGTAAAACATCCAAATTATAAAAAACTCATAATGGAATATCATATTTACTACTGTAAAAGTCCTTTTCCTTTCATTTTCTCAGTGATGCTAAAAACCTGTGAAGTGACAGTTCAAATACAACAGTACTCTAATATGAAATCCACAAGACTGGAATATGAATTCATCAGTATCACTGTTAATAATTTGAAATTCTAATTCAGTGAGTAATAAGAAATGCTTCTGCTCTAAAATTAACCTACACCATGTCTTTCTAATATACGTTTCTATATATTTTCATTCCTTTTAAGAACTAAGTCCATTGAATCCTTGTTATTCATATATTACAAATTTGTAAATTTACCTACCCACCTTTATTTGTAAACCCCAAATCAATATTTGCAGCACTTTCATGGTCACTGAAGAGTAAGTGCACAGAGATGCAAAAAGTTTGAGTCACCTGACACGTCCCAGCTGAAGTCAAACAAGGCAATGTTCTGCCTTCCTCCTTCAGCTCTCATCAACAAATGTCCATTTGGTGGTCTATTTAGTGCCACATTTTTCGCATTTTTGTACTTTTTGTTGGTGATTTTGTTGTTTAAAATAGCTCCCATGCATAGTGCTAAAGTGCTGTTTAGTGTTCCTAAGAGCAAAAAGGCTGTATGTGCCTTATGGAGAAAATTTCTGTTAGATAAGCTTCATTCAAGCATGAGTTACAGCGTTGTTGGCCAGGAGGTCAATGTTAATGAAACCATTATATATTAAAAAGGGTGCCACTAAATTTACAGAACCACACAAAAGACAATGCCATGTACTACTGACTGACTAATAAAAATGTTGTGACCAGAGGCTTGCAGAAACCACCTCTTATTTTCGCTATGAGCAACGGTTCAGTATTTGCTAACTCAGTGCTTGGGATGACTTTCTTCAATGCTTGAGTTGACTTTATTTGCAAAACTACTGCAAATAACAAGAATCAACCAGTACTATGTTAGCAATCCAAAACTCAAATGATAGTCTTAGAATTCTGAAATATTTCTCATACATAAATTTTCCAAGAGGAGACACAAACATTCAAGGTTTTTAATCTCCTTATCATGGTGGACTTTCTCCTTCCTAAAATTCAAAGACCATAGAAAGTCATGTTCTATATAGCCATTTTCCTTACATTGATAGCTAAAGCACATAGCTGATACTGTTCTAATGTGATAATTTCATGATAACAGGGTTCCTGTGCCAGCTTCACAATAGCACTCCCAGCAGCAAGTCTCAGACGTGACATATCTGGTTTACTGAAAAATAAGCAAGAAAGAATGTGAATTAGATTTCTAAATGTCTGCACAAAAACATTCCCACTTTGTATATCTAATTTTATAAACATGCCTCTGGCCAGAAAGAAAAAGCAGAAAACAATTTAGTGATACTAAACACCATATCATGTTTACTTAACTTCAGGAAGAGGGTGTCTCATACCCCAAAATTCTTCTCTTGAACACAAGCCTATGCACATCATTAAATTCTCTTATCCTACATAAAACAGAGTTCAGCCAAGCCTAAGACAAATCTACTTGTGTGTTTAGTTGTTAGGTCTTAACTCTTCCACTACGGATTTTTTTTTTCTTGGAGAGGGGGTATGTGTTTACTTATATATTAGGCATAAAATATCTTAACTTGCTAATCAATCAACTAAAACTATGGTGCTAAGTACAAAAGAAGTAGAATGAAAGCAGGTGTACTGGATAAAACATTACTACTTTTAGCTAGTATTTAACTTTTGAAATACTGCCAAGAGCCTCCTTTTAAGTTTAAGGAAAGGAAATTTTTGCTCAATGGGGCACACCTGAACAATTAGGAAATTCTTGACTAGTAAACATATTTAAACAATCCTTCCAAATACAGTGACATATTAGATAAATTGCTATGTAACTGGACTAATGTAAGGAGGAAAGCTGTAACTCCTTAATTAGGATCCCCTATGTAGTTCCATAGAAAAGATCATTACTTAATATTCATACAACAAATGTGTCTATTTTACATACAGTACTGAGAGACAAATCTTAGCCTTCCAAGATCTAATGATCTAGATGGTTTAAGATGTGTCCTTTATCTTTCTAAGGGTTTTGTAAAAATATTTACTGAATGTATGCCAACATTCACAAGGTTCTGAATTACAGGTCCCAGAGGTGCTTTTCAGTTCATCAATAGTAATACCTCAAGTAGTTGTTACAAGGTAAATCACTCAACCACTGTTAAGGAATGTCTGATTTTCTTGTTGGAGTTCATTTAGCAGAAATAAAAAATAAATAATTACAATATTTTACAACCATGTTTTTGAATACCAGGTTTAAAAACGCATACCCAACGAGTGCTCCCGCAGGTGGGACTGGCCTGGCCTTAGCAGCTATGGGCTTTGTGGGCACGTACACACAGGGGCTGGGCCGGGCTAGGGTTTGAGCTGCCTTCATAACTCCCATAGTGGGTCTAGGTGCACGACTACTGCAGTCCTGGGACCTGACTTCAGTGGATCTGCACTGGTGGCCTTGTGAAAACAACTCCTGAGAGATACGAGGGATGACTGCCGGCATACCCACGGCTGAGGTGGGATCGAGGGCAGTGCCAACAACAGTGTACTTTGTGAGCCGGCACAGCAGGTGAAAGGTGACACAGAAGAGCACACTCACAGGTGAACAGCTACACAGAAGACTACTCAGTGGCTCCTCTCCCAGTGGGAGCATTCCAATGCCACCTACCTTGCACTGCAGCTTAGAAACAGAACTGGAGGTATCTACTCCAACAACTAGGGAGCAGACCCTGCCCCAACAGGACAATGACAACCACAAAGCAAAGAGGAGGCCCTAGTCAATATCCTGTGCAGGCTCTGGTCACCACAACATCAGTCATACCTTCTATCAGGTGGATAATGGCCAGCTTACACTGAGGAAAGAGTTGGCAGGCATCCATACTAAAAACAGCCCTCACACCAAAAAATACTAAACCCACGCAGGCTATACAGGGACATTCCCACATAAAAACATCCTCCAAGACCACAGTATATGACTGTTTCTCCTAAATACATAGAGCAAGAGAAATATAAGTGAAATGAAGAAAAGGAATCACTCCCAATTAAAAGATGAAGAGAATTCCCTTGAAAGAACAATGAAATAGACCTCTTCAGTCTAACAGACACCAAGTTCAAAAAGAAGAGGATGAAAATACTAAGGAATTAAGAAAAGCTATCAACAGAGATGCAGGTTACTGCAAAAAGGAAACTATAAGGAGGAGTCAAGAAAAAATAGAGATACATTTGAAGAGATAAAAGCAGAACTAAAGGCTATGAAGAGCAAAATGAATACTGAAGAAGGAGGAATAAGTGATGTGGAAGACAGAATAAGGGAAATCACCCAATTAGAAGAGCAGACAGAAACCCAAATGAAAAAAAAAATGAAAGCAATATAAGAGACCTATGGGATAAAATAAAGCATGACAATCAATGCAGGATTCCAGAAGAAGAAGAAAGAGAAAAAGGGATTGAAAATGTAACTGAAAAAATTATGGCTGAAAACTTCCCAAGCCTAAAGAAGGAAACAGATATCCAGATACAGGAAGCAAAGAGGATCCCAAACAAGATAAACCCAAACAGACTTACACCAAGACATATTATAATAAAAATGGCAAATGTTAAAAAAGATAAAGAGAAGATTCTAAAGGCAGCAAGAGAAAAACAAAGAGTTAATCACAAGGAAACCTCCATAAGACTATCAGGTGATTTCTCTACAGGAATGCTGCAGGCCAGAAGAGAGTGGCAAGATATATTCAAGGTCCTAAAAGGGAAAAATCCACAACCTAGGATACTCTATCCATCAAGATTATCACTTAGAACAGAAGGAAAGATAAAAAAAACTTCTCAGACAAGCAAAAACTAAAAGAATACAGCAATACTAAACCTATCCTAAAAGAAATATTGAAAGGTCCACTCCCAAGTGGAAAAAATGTAAAAATCTATAGGAAAGAGAAAATCACAATTGGAAAGTAAATCACTTAAATAAGCAAGTACACAGATTAAAAATCAAAAATTTTCTGTGAAAGTGATGATTACCAGAATGAACAGCAAAAATGTGAACATGAAGGTGTAAAAGAGGACATCAAAATCATAAAATGTGAGGCAGGAGAGTAAGAAAATGTACATTTTTTTTTTCTAGAATGTGTTTGAGCCTATATGACTACCAGTCTAAAGCAAGCAGATATAGGAAAGTGTTAATATATTTGAAAAACAGGGCAACCATAAATTACAAACATACAATAGATTCACAAAAACCAAAAGGAAGAGAACATAAGAATAATACAAAAGAAAATTATCAAAACACAAAAGGAAAAACAAAAAGATA
This sequence comes from Hippopotamus amphibius kiboko, assembly GCF_030028045.1. NCBI lineage: Eukaryota > Metazoa > Chordata > Mammalia > Artiodactyla > Hippopotamidae > Hippopotamus > Hippopotamus amphibius. The sequence continues at coordinate 71,390,060 of NC_080199.1, forward strand.
AAGAAAGGGACAAAGAAGAAATATAAAATCAAGGGAAAACAAGGTTTAAAATGGCAATAAACATATATCTATCAATAATTACCTTAAGTGTAAATGGATTAAATGCTCTGATCAAAAGACACAGAGTGGCAGACTGGATTTAAAAAAAAAAAAAACAAGAGCCTACAACATGCTGCCTACAAGAGACCTCCTTTAGGGCAAAGGACACACATAGATTGAAAATGAGGGGATGGAAAAAGATATTTCACGCAAGCGGAAATGATACAAAAGCAGGGGTCATAATACTCATATTAGACAAAACAGACTTTAAAACAAAGGCTACAAAAAAAGATTAACGAAGGACATTGCATAATGATAAAAGGATCAATACAAGGAGAGGATATTATACTCAACAATGTATAGGTACCCAATATAGGAGCACCCAAATACATAAAACAAATAAAGAAAGAAACTGACAGGAATACAATAGTAGTAGGAGACTTTAACCTCCCATTCACATCAATGGACAGATCTTCAAGACAGAAAATCAACAAGGCAACAGGAATCCTAAATGATGCAACAGAACAGTTAAACTTAATTGATATCTTCAGGACATCATGTCCAAAAAAAGCAGAATACACATTCTTTTCAAATGCACATGGAACATTCCCTAGGACTAATCACCTACTAGGGCACAAAACAAGCCTCAACAAATTTAAGGTTATAGAAATTATTTAAAGCATCCCTTATGAACACAACAGCATGAAACCAGAAATCAACCACAGAAAAAGAAACAAGAAAAAAACAATTACACGGAGACTAAACAACATGCTACTAAAAAACAAATGGGTCAACAATGAAATCAAAGAAGAAATTAAAAAATACCTTGAGGCAAATAACAATGAAAACACAACCATACAAAATCTATGGGATATAGCAAAAGCAGTTCTTAGAGGGAAGTTCAAAGCAACACAGGCCTTCTTTAAGAAACAAAAAATATCTGAACTAAACAACCTAACTCACAAGACAAACAAAACCTAAAGTCAGCAGATGGAAGGAGATAATAAAGATCAGAGTGGAAATAAAACAGAGATTGAAAAAAACAATAGAAAAAAAAATCAATAAAACCAAGAGCTGGTTCTTTGAAAGGGTACACAAAATTGACAAACCTCTGGCCAGACTCACCAAGAAGAAAGGAGAGAAGACCCAAGTAAAATAAGAAATGAAAGAGGAGAAATCACAACTGATACCATAGAAATACAAAAAAATAAAATAAAATAAGAGAATACTATGAACAATACTATGAAACTAGAAGAAATGAACAACTCTCTGGAAACATACAGCCCACTAAAACTGAATCAAGAAGAAACAGATAACTTGAAAAGACCAATCACTAGAATGATATAGAATCTGAAACCAAACAAACTCCCTACAAACCAAGTCTGGGACCAGATGGCTTCAATGGGGAATTCTAGCAAACATACAAAAAAGAGCTTATTACTGATCCTTCTCAAACTCTTCCATAAGACTAAAGAGGAAGTAAACTCACAAAGACATTCTATGAAGCCACCATCACCCTCATACCAAAACCAGACGAAGATACCACCAAAAAAGCAAATTATAAGTCAATATCATTGACGAATAAGACACAAAAATTCTCAACAAAATATCAGCAAGCTGAATCCAACAACAAATAAAAAAGGTCATACACCATGAACAAGGTGGACTCATCCCAGGGTCACAAGGATGGTTCAACATACGCAAATCAATCAGTGTGACACACCACATCAACAAAAGAAAGGACAAAAACCACATGACCATCTCATCTCAGTAGATGCAGGAAAAGCATTTGATAAAATTCAACATCCATTCATGATAAAAAACCCTTGTGAAAGTCAGTATAAAGGGAACATAGCTCAAATAATAAAAGCTATTTATGACAAACCCACAGCCAATATAATACTGAACGGTGAAAAGCTGAAAGCCTTCCCGCTAAAATCTGGAACAAGACAAGGATACCCACTCTCACCACTTCTCTTCAACACAGTATAGGCAGTCCTAGCCAAAGCAATCAGAGAAGGAAAAGAAATAAAAGATATTCAAAATGGTAGGGAAAAGGTAAAATTAGAATTATACACAGATGACATGATATTATATATAGAAAATTCTAAATGCTTCACACAAAAACTACTAGAACTGATAAATGAATTCAGCAAAGTAGCAGAATACAATATTAACATACAGAAATCAGTTGCATTTCTTTACACTAAAAATGAAATATTAGGGAATGTAAACAAACAATCCCTTTTAAAATCACACCCCCCAAAATAAAATACTTAGGAATAAACCTGACCAAAGAGCTGAAAGACTTCTACACTTGAGAACTACAAAACATTAACAAAGGAAACTGAAGATTATTCAAAGAAATGGAAAAATATGCCATGCTCTTGGACTGAAACAATTAACACTGTTAAAATACCCATACTACCCAAAGCAATCTACAGATTTAATGCAATCGCTATCAAATTACCCATGATGTTTTTCACAGAACTAAAATAAATAATCCTAAAATGTATATGGAACCATAAAAGACCCAGAATTGCCAAGGCAATCCTGAGCAAAAAGAACAAAGCAGGAAACCCTCCCAGACTTCAGACGATACTACAAGGCTACAGCAATCAAAACAGCACAGTACTGGCACAAAAACAGACATATGAACAGAATAGAGAGCCTAGAAATAAACCCACACACCAATGGACAATCTTCAACAAAGGAGGCAAGAATACACAACAGGGAAAAGGCAGTCTCTTGCAGCAAGTGGTGCTGGGAAAGTTGGACAGCTGCATGTAAATCAGTGAAGTTAGAACACACCCATATGCCATACACAAAAAGAAACTCAAAATAGCTCAAACATTTAAATGCAAGACAAGGCACCATAAAACCAGAAGAGAACAAAGGCAAAACATTCCCTGACATAAATCATACCAATGTTTTCTTAGGGTCAGGCTCCCAAGGCAGTAGAAATAAAAGCAAAAATAAACAAATGGGACCTCATTAAAGTTATAAGCTTTTGCACAGCAAAGGAAACCACAAACAAAATAAGACAACCTAGAGACTGGTATAAAATATCTGCAAATAATGTGACCAACAAGGGCTTAATTTCCAAAATATACAAACAGCCCATACAACTCAACAACAAAAAAACAAATAAACCAATCACAAAATGGGCAGAAGACCTAAATACACATTTCTCCAAAGAAAACACTCAGATGGCCAATAGGCACATGAAAAGATGCTCGACATTGCTAATTACTAGAGAAATGCAAATCAAAACTACAAAGAGGTACCACCTCACACTGGTCATAACGGCAATCATTTAAAAGCCTACAAGACAACAAAAACAGTTGGAAATATACCATGTTCTTGGATTCGAAGAATCAACATTGTGAAAATGACTATACTACCCAAAGCAATCTACAGATTCAATGCAATCCCTATCAAATTACCAATGGCATTTTTCACAGAACTAGAACAAAAAATCCTAAAATCTGGTATGGAGACACAAAATACTCCAAATAGCCAAAGCAATCTTAAGGGGAGAAAACAGAGCTGGAGGAAGCAGACTCCCTGACTTCTGACTATACTGCAAAGCTACAGTAATTAAGACAATATGGTGATGGCACAAACACAGAAATATAGATCAAGGAACAGGACAGAAAGCCCAGAGATAAACTATGGTCAACTAATCTATGACAAAGGAGGCAAGGATATACAATGGAGAAAAGACTGCCTCTTCAATAAGTGGTGCTGGGAAAACTGGACAGCTACATGGAAAAGAATGAAATTAGAACACTCCCTAACACCACACACAAAAATAAACTCCAAAGGGATTAAAGACCTTAATTTAAGGCCAGACACTATAAAACTCCTAGAGGAAAACATAAGAAGAACACTCTTCAACATAAATCACAGCAAGATCTTTTCTGATCCACCACCTAGAGTAATGGAAATAAAAACAAAAATAAATAAATGGGACCTAATGAAACTTCAAAGCTTCTGCACAGCAAAGGAAACTAACAGCAAGACGAAAAGACAACCTTCAGAATGGGAGAAAATATTTGCTAATGAATCAACAGGTAAAGAATTAATCTCCAAAATATATGAACAGTTCATGCAGCTCAATCTCAAAAGAACAAACACCCCAATCAAAAAATGGACAGAAGACCTAAATAGGCATTTCTCCAAAGAAGACAGACAGATGGCCAAGGGGCACATGAAAAGCTGCTCAACATCACTAATTATTAGAGAAATGCAAATCAAAAACTACAATGAGGTATCACCTCATAAGGGTTAGAATGGGCAGCAACATAAAATCTACAAACAATAAATGTTGAAGAGGGTGTGGAGAAAAGGGAACCCCCTTGCACTGTTGGTGGGAATGTAAATTGATACAGCCACTATGGAGAACAGTATGGAGCTTCCTTGAAAAACTAAAAACAAGAGTTACCATATTACCCAGCAATCCCACTCCTGGGCATATACCCAGAGAAAAAGACACATGCACCCTAATGTTCACTGCAGCACTATTTACAATAGCCAGGTCATGGAAGCAACCTAAATGTCCATCAAAAGATGAATGGATAAAGATGTGGTACATACATATAACGGAGTATTACTTAGCCGTAAAAAGGAATGAAAATGGGACATTTGTAGAGACAAAGATGGATCTAGAGATTATCATACTAAGCAAAGTAAGTCAGAAAGAGAAAAACAAATGCCATATACTATCACTTACATGTGGAAACTGAACTACGACACAAATCAACACTATGAAACAAAAACCGACCCACAGATGTACAAAACAGACTTGTGGTTGCCCAAAGGGAGGACGTGTAGGGGAGGGAATGATTGGGAGTTTGGGATTAGCAGAGGCTAACTTTTATATATAGGATGGATAAAGAACAAGATCCTACTGTACAGCACAGGGAACTACATTCAATATCCTGTGACAAAGTATAACGGAAGAGAATATGAAAAGATATGTGTATGTGTGCGTGTGTGTGTGTTTAACTGAGTCACTCTGCTATACAGCAGAAATTTACAGACCATTGTGAATCAACTATACTTCAAGAAAATTTTTTTCAAAAAATGCAGACGCAATGTAATTCACACACATTTGCAGAATTCAAGTACACATGTGATTTTGTTAAAGAATATCACGAATAAAAACAGATAAGATGCGATGTAAATATGCACATAATGTAATTAATAAATTTGAGGCAAAATATATTAATACTAATGAAATTTTTCTACAATCATTATGTAAATCTTGAACGCCAACAGATAAATTATAAGAGTAGAAGGTGAGGGACTTCCCTGGTAGCACAGTGGTTAAGAATCTGCCTGCCAATGCAGGGGACACAGGTTTGATCCCTGGGCTGGGAAGATCCCACATGCTGCGGAGCAACTAAGCCTGTGCACCACAACTACTGAGCCTGCACTCTAGAGCCCGTGAGCCACAACTACTGAGCCTACGTGCCACAACTACTGAAGCTGGCGTGCCTAGAGCCCATGCTCCGCAACAAGAGAAGCCACTGCACTCCAGTGGCAATGAGAAACCTGTGCACTTCAACGAAGAGTAGCCCCCGCTCACCACAACTAGAGAAAAGCCCACGTGCAGCAGCAAACACCCAACATGGCCAAAAAAATAGTAATAGAATAGAAGGTGAAGACAACTACTGAGACTGAAGGAAGGTAAATAAATTAGTTATACATGGAATGCTTTACAGAGTTTTCTTCTTATTTGATTTGTTTGAGAAGAATGTGCTACTGTTAATATTCTATGCAAAAAGTACAGCAGGAGCAAAATATATAAGAAGAAAAGAAACAAACACGGGAAAGTATTAAGCAGCTGGCAATCACCATTTGTATTTGTCCTAAAGACTTTAAGCTAGATACATATGTTAAGGTGGGGGAAGTTATTCTCCCATTTTTTATTACCAATAAGAGGCAATAAATGGCACTTGTGTTTTCAGAGGACCAACTTCTAAATTTTAGCTAGCCCTGACATAGTAACCACTACCACCATCAATACTTCTAATTACTATGTGCGGGCAGTATTTAAAATAATACATTAAATATACTAACTTATTTGATTATCAGAATAGCTAGATGAGATAGGCATAATCATTATCTCTGTTTTACAGATGAGGAAACTGAGGTACAGAGAGGTTAAAGTAACTTGCTGAAAGGAATCTAGCTGCTAAGAGGTGGTACCAGGATTTGAATCTGGGCTCTAGAGTTCATTTTTTCAATCACTATCCTATACATCTTTCAAACAAAACAAAATAAAGACAAATGAAAAAGTATGTGTATTTTAAATAATTTGCATCAAGTGCATTTTTCACATTTTCATATATTTATACTTCTAGAAACAAAGTCAGTAAGTTGCCTTCTATTCAGTCTGTTCTTTTAGCTTTAGACATTAACAAGAATGTAAAACATCAGTTATTGATTGGTACACTAACATTTTCACATTAGATATTCAAAAAAGTAAATATCTATTGTTTAAAATACTTAAGAGTGTACAGCAGTCCTCTACACTAGACATGAGACTCATTTTGAAATAACCACTATACAAAAGCCTATTACAATAAAAATATATGCATACCTACAAAGCAATATTAATTACTTTTTTTAAAAAGAAACCATCATTCAACAATTACACCAGATGTTAAAATATTGTGTAATCCAAAAAACTCTGAAGTTGTAATTACGTACCTAATTTTCCCCTGTTCTGTCAAGTCTCCATCACTATGCAGTATTGTTGTGAGCAATCTTAAAGTAGACGTTCCTGATTTACTGTGATTATTTTTCATTCCAAGTAGCCATCGAACCATCATTTTAATAGCCTGAATCTATTTAAAATACAAGTTGACAAATAAAACATTGCTACCACTAAAACAAATTCTGTACCAGCCTTGAAAAAGAATGAAGAAATGTTTTTAACAGATTTTTTTTAAAAGGAAAGAAAAAAATTATTTTTTTCTGCATGTGTGAAGATAACTTTGAATGTTTTAAATTAAAGATGTCTCACCCCGAGGTAATTGACAAAGGAATGATTTATCTAAAAACTGGCTCTTTCTGCTTTTTAAAAAATATTTCCCCAACAAACATTCTACCCTTTAGAACCCACAGTAAAATCATGCTAACTTCCCTAGTCCAAAAAGTTCCCAGCTGCAAATTATATTCCATCTCTCATGCCTAAGAGTTGATATGACCTTAAAGCTGTACACATTTTACAATTATGAAGTACTCAGTAGTTTAAAACCTGTCACTGCCTTTAATATTTGCAATAACTCTTTTCGAAGGGGTGCATATCTCTTTTTCACATATTATATTAAATTTTACAGATGCTAAATGGGTTTTGAACAGTGGCATGTGGCTAACAGTCTTAAGATACTCTTCCTGCGCCACTTTGTAACCATGAATTTAAGTGCAGGGGGGCGTGCCTTTTAGTGCAGTGCGGCTCAACTACACAAAACTGCTGCTTGAGACCAATGCTGAGAAAATAGGCTTATACTGCAACTCAAAAGTTTCAAGCATCATTCAGTGATGCTAAAGGAAACACTGCCCTACAGGTCTGGAGAAACAGTATCAGAATCTGAAGCTGCAATAATGTGACAAAGTAGTTCACAATATGAAACATAAATACACAATGAAATGATTTATAAGAAATTATAATTAGAGAAACAATATTTAATATATTTGTTACTGGCCTTTATACTTTGGGCAGTTGGTTGATATGAGGTCGACATTACCGACTACAGATGGTTTTAGTAAAGCAATACTCTACAGTAATGATGAGCAATCTTTTATGCGTAACTCCTAATTTAAGAAATTACAGGTTGAATTTTTTTTAATAAAAATGAAAAAGTATATCAAATCCCATGGAAAAGATGAATAAAACGTGGACGACCATCTTTGCTGAACAGGAGAATGTACATAAGAAAACCAGCACTGTCTTTTGCCATTAAAAGGTAGATATCTAAGAAGCAGCAACATGGAGGAAGATTTCAAACTCTTTTTGTTTTCCAAAGTAGATTATGTGCAGCTGCTCACAGGCCTCAGGTTTCTCATTATTGCCCTATATTTTCACAGCACAGAGGATAATGTCATACAATAAACACAAAAACATGAATGATTTTAATAGCTGTATCTTTATAACAAGAAAAAACATTTTAACACCTATAATAATAATAATACAGTATGTTAAATATATTCAAATCAACAGATCTATGCAAATCACTCACTTTGACCATTGTCTCAGGTGAAACTTCTTCATCTGGAACCCAAAGCTTAGTTGTCTTTTTTCCTGGAAGCTAAACAAAAATTAAGGACTTTAAAACACAAATTCTCATGTGTAATTAATATTTAGTGAATGAATGAAATTTTCATCTTCTGCAGCAACAGTCATTACATATGACTATGTTTTCTGTTACTCAAAAAGGTTGAAAGGCCTCTCTTCACTAGAACCTCAAATGAACTTTATACATCCATCACCAGTCATTGTAGGTAAGAGATAGGACCAACTTTAACCACTTATATACACTTCCTTACCCGACCCCCCTCCCCCTTTAAGACTATGTTTCAATTATTTAAGGCAGCTGGCAAGGACTAGCATAAAAATCAATGGAGCTAAAAAGTGTCCAGATGACCCTTGAATGAGACAAGTTTGAACTGCACAGGTCCACTTATATGGAGACTTTTAAATGAACACATTACTAAAGTAATACACACTCCACGGTTGACTGAATCACAAATGCCCCACACATAAGGAGGAACCGCATTGAGAGAGCTGACTATAGATTATATTAGGATTTTCCACGATACAAATGGTTGGCACCTTTAACTTCCATGTTGCTCAAGGGTCAGCTATAGTTCACAAACAAAGGGAAAGGTATCTGCAAAAAATCTTGAGCAGGGAACAATTATAAAGGTTTGCAGCTGAAGTAACAGAAAACATACATTAGTATCTACTTAAATCCCACCAAAATGGCAACACACACACACACACACACACACACACACATTAACCACCCCATCCCCCCACCCAAAAAAAACCTAAACCATAGAAAAATTTCGAAAAACAGAAAATACAGGGTAAAAAAAATTGACAGAGCTAGAGGGCTTACATCTCCAAAACAGCACAGAAGGAAATACCCTCCCCCAAAGGCCTTTTCTTTTTTTCAGCATAATCACAGAATAACCCTGAGATGATAACCTGAAGGTACTGAGAGATATGAATTTATAGTAGCAGCCAGGAAATAAATAAGGTGACAAAAGAGCTGAACTCAATCTTGGAACACTGGAGATCCCATTTTTACCTCAACCTGACATGAGTAATTTCCAGTTGGAAACAGAAACCAAAGTCTCAGGTAACCCTCTGGCAATAGGATAGGCAGCTCAAACATCCAGAAGGCAAACTCCCCAAACACATAGAGCTATTTACAAACAGCTTAAGAATCAATTCTTCAGTTGAGAAGTGCCTTCAAAGCATGAAGTGAAAATAATGTAAAAAGAATCTCATTAGAAACATACTGATGAAATTTCTGAATATCTAAAAAATCCCAAAGCTTCCATGTTATGAACCTACCAAAAAAAGGAACAAGAACTACATCAACTTCAGATTTCTTGGTGGCAACACTACAGAACAAAATACAATGTTCTGAATATTCTGTACTCAAGTGACTTAAAAAACAGAATTCTAATATTTATGAATGAGGAGGAAAATATTTTCAGAAATCAAAGACAGAAAGCTTCCAAATTATAAGCATAGAACGCATTATTCAAAGATGCACTCCACTAAAATATTTAATTCTTAAGAAAATTCAATCAGCATAAAATATTACAAACAGAAAATAAACAATTTATCATAAGTAAGACCAACAGACAGGTTCAAAAATAATAAATAAAACCACAGCAGATGCAATAAAGCCAAAGACAGAAAAAAATCTAAAACTAATGGACAAAATACACTAGTCAAGATGTAAAAGCATTTAAACGGGACATGGATTTAAATAGGATACTAATATAAAAAGGCCTACCTTTCTTTAATCTTACATCATAAGATATAAAATTCATGAAATCTGTAACGCTAGCAGAATAATAACAAAATAAAGCAAAACAAATGATTTTTTAAAAAAAGATCAAAAACATCATCATCACAGTAGAAGACTTGAATATACCTCTTTCAAAAACTGATAGATGAGCGGGAGGGAGTCGCGGGAGGGAGGGGATATGTATAAACACAGCTGATTCACTTTGGTGTACCTCAAAAGCTGGTACAAGAGTGTAAAGCAATTATATTCCAAAAAAGAGCTTAAAAAAAAAAAAGAAAAAGAAACTGACAGATGAAGCTGAGATGAAAAAAGGTAAGTATAGGAAATGCATCTAGAAATATAAGGAAATATATAGAGATAAAATATTTAAGGAAACGAAAACAATCAAAACTGGCCTTTCTCATAAATATGATGAAAAGTAAAGAGAAAAGTGTTTAGCAAGACAAGAAGATATGAGATAAAAACTACAAAATAATTCCCCAAATCCACCACAAAATAATTTTAAAAGCTGAAATACCTAACAAAGTTGTATAAGAGAAATATTTAAATTTTCTTTACAAAGAAAATTATAAAACTTTAATGAAAAACACACTGTAGATGAGCAAACGAAGTGACAGGAAAGAATAGAGGCTGTATGAGATACAAGTGGTAGCACTGCAGATGACTGGAAGGAGAGATCATTCCATAAATTCTGCTGGGAAAGCTGGTTATCCTAATGGAGAGTAGAAAGAAATGGAATCCTTAAGTCACAGCATACAAAAAAAGCAAACAAATCAATTCCAAATGGATTAAAATTTTTATGTGTGAAAAGAAAACTTCTTAAAACTTTTAGAACGTACGGGAGACTTTTTTAAGACAATGGCATAGGAAATGATTTCTTAAACAAGAAATAAAAGCATTAACTACAAGAGAAAAGTGATAAATTTAGTCACATTAAAATTAATAACTTTTGTTCAAAGGACACAATGGAGTAAAAAGACACACCATAAATAAGATTTTATGCATATTATGAACATACTTCATTCAACATGCACCTGAAAAAACATTAGTGTGTGTAAAGATTATCTATGAGAAAAAGACAAACAACCCAAGAAAAAAAGGCAAAAGACATGAAAATGAATTTCAGAAAAGAGGCAACATGAATGATGACCAGACATATAAACTTTTCTGGTAACCAGGGAAATGCAAATTAAGAGTATACCGTGACACTATTTTATATCTATTAGATGGACAAAATTAAGAAATCTGACGATAGTGTGTGTTATACACTGATGAGAGGAAAATTCATTTTAACAACCATTTTGAAAAATAATTCAGAATAAAGTAAGAAGTTAAATATGTGTACAGACTGATATTCATTACTACATCACTCTTGTGACTGTAACCTGGAGAAATCTGTGCTCATATGCATCAGAAGGCCTCTATAAAAAATTCACAGGAGCACTGTTCAAAAGAGGAAAGAAATGGAAACACTTCAAATGTCCATTAAGAGAATAAGTGATGTTTCACAAAATGATACAATACAGAGTAAGGAATGAATGAACTACAGGCTAGATTTAACAACAAGGGTTATTCTAAAAAACAAATCTGTAATGATAATAGCAAGTCAGCCAAGAATATATATGGTATAAAATAACTCTTATACACTTCAAGAACAAGCAAAACTAAACAAGTACCTTGTTTAGAGATAAATATATGGTAAAATGGTGTTTTGTTTTAGATAGGGAATAATAAATCCAAAATTCAACAAAGTGGTTACCTGGGGCAAGAAAGAAACAGGAAGAAAAGTCTGGAGAGTAACAAAAGCAGTGCTAACAGTTCATGGGTGTTGAATTTTTGCAGGCAAACTTTCAAAAGAGGAGAATAATCAAGAGATTTGAGTCTGGCACTAAAAATGCTTTCTTATATAAATGGTGGCTGAATCTGAAAGCGAAAGAGGTTAAAAGGTTGAACAATGTTTTTATCATTGCCACAAAGCTGCAAGGAAAAAAACTGGAATTCTGAGTTCAATAAAGAGTAGAGCCCTTGTTAAACACCCTAGACTTCTGGGTGGATTCCAAATAAAAACACCCTAAATGTAAGAGTGACCAGAAAAAGAATAAGGCTGCCAAAAACTGAAACCCAGCTTCCAATCATTGCATTCTTGACTGAATGAATGTGATCTGACAATCGCTCAACTGCCTGTCAGGAGCAAAAATAAATCTTCTTTGGAAGAATTATAAAATCATCCAGAACCTCAAATTATCTCTACAATTTTTTGTTCACAAAGTCTACAGCTCAGTCAAAAATAAGATGTGTGCTAGGTAAGACGACCAAAAATCAAGCGAAAAACAGACGAGAAAAAGAGCCATTGGAGATCTAGATACTGAGGCTAACACATATAAACTTTAACATAACTAAAGATGTTCAAGAATTAAATGATAAGAATTCTGGCAGGGAACTAAAAAACTATATTTAAAAGCTATGGGACTTCCCTGGTGGCGCAGTGGTTAAGAATCCACCTGCCAACGCAGGGGACCCGAGTTCAATCCCTGGTTCAGGAAAATCCCACATGCCGCGAAGCAACTAAGCCCATGTGCCCCAACTACTAAGCCTGCGCTCTAGAGCCCTCGAACCACAACTACTGAGCCTGCATGCCTAGAGCCCATGCCCCACAAGAGAACCCACCACAATGAGAAGCCTGTGCATCGCAACGAAGAGTAGCCCCTGCTCGCCGCAACTAGAGAAAGCCTGTGTGCAGCAACAAAGACCCAACACAGCCAAAAATAAATTTTTTAAAAAACTATAAGGAAATTACAGAATAAAAATATATAAAAACTGCAATTAAGAATTCAATTTTATGGGTTAACATAAGATCAGACAAATCTGAAGAGAGAATGAGTAAATTCAAAGATGGGTCACAAAAAACCAAAACTGAAGCATGAGCAAGCAGAAACAGCTACATCTCGGAGACACTACAGCTACCGTTCCCAACAACCACGATAAAGCAAATATTGCAATGAGCGAGTTACACAAACTTTTTGGTTTCCCAATGCATAGAAAAGTTATGTTTACACTTCGTGTTCTATTAAGTGTGCAATAGCATCATGTCTAAAAAAACAATGAACCTAACAATACAAAAATATAAAACAAAAACGCTATTATAATAGTAACTATTATAGTAGTGACTCTGGGTCTTCTGCCCATTTTAAAAAATTGGGTTGTCTTTTTGTGGAGTTGTAATCATTCTTTATATAGTCTAGATAAAAATCTCTTATCAGATATGTGATCTGCAAATATTTTCCCCCATTCTATAGGTTTACATTTTTCAAATTGACAATTCTTCTTTTAAAAAAGGAGATACAACTGGCATATAACATATTAGTTCCAGATGTACAATTCAATATTTACATATATTGTGAGATGATCACCATAGTAAGTCTAGTTATCACCCATCACCACACAGTTACAATTTTTTTTCCTGTGATGAGAACTCTTCAGATCTACTCTCTCAGCAAAAACTTTCAAATATGCCATACAGTATTAAGAACTATAGTCACCATGCTGTACATTACATTCCTTGACTTATTTACTTTATAACTGGAAGTTTCCACCTTTAGAAGACTCCCTTTATCCATTTTGAGTATCCTCCATCCCCCACCCCTAACAACTACCAACCTGTTCTCCGTATCTATGAGTCTGGGGGGTTTTGATGTTGTTGTTGTTATTTGCTGTTTTTTAGATTTGATTCTGCATGTAAGAAAGATCACACAGTATTTATCTTTCTCTATTTCACTTAGCATAATGCCCTCAAGGTCCATCTGTGTTGTCACAAATGGCAAGATTTTCTTCTTTTTTTATGGCTAAATAATACTACGTTGTATATATACATCACTTTCTCTTTATCCATTCATCCAACAGGTGGACACTTAGGTTGCTTCCATGTCTTGGTTATTGCAAATAATGCTACAATGAACATGGGGATGCAGATTATTTTTTTGAGTTAGTATTTGCATTTCCTTCAGATAAATACTCAGAAGTGAAATTACTGGATCACATGGTACTTCTATTTATATATATTTTTTCCCATTTTTAATTTCTGGAAGATCCTCCATACTGCTTTTCATGGTGGCTACATCAATTTATATTCCCTCCAACAGTGCAAAAGGGCTCCTTTATTCCACATTCTCACCAACACTTTTAATTTGTCTTTTTTATGTTAGCCATACCAACTGGAGTGAGGTCCTATCTTACCGTGGTTTTGATTTGCATTTCCCTGATGATTATTGATGTTAAGCACCTTTCACATAACTGTTGACGACTTGTTAGTCTTCTTTGGAAAAATGTCTCCTCTGCCTATTTTTTAACCAAACTGTTTTTTTGCTATTGAGTTATATGTTATTTATATAATATGGATATTAATCCCCTTATCAGATACATGATTTGCAAATATTTTATCTCAGTAGGTTTCCTCTTCATTTTGTTGATGGTTTCACTTTCTTGATAATGCCCGTTGAGACACAAAAGTTTTAAATTTTGATGAAGTGTAATTTATCTATTTTTTCTTTTGTTGTTTGTGCTTTTGATTGCTCATGTAGGAATACATTGCCAAATCCAAGATTAGAAAGATTCCCCAGGGTTTTACTGTTACTTTTGTTCTAAATCATACATATATAATCTGTAATATTTCATACTTTAATTATTGTACCAAGGCATGATGTCTAGTAGCTTAAGTCCTACAAATGTCTTCAATGATGACTTCTGCTGCCGCTGCGCCTCCTCCTCCCCCTCCCCCTTTTGCACTTCTATTGAGATTTTACAATCAGCTTGTCTCTTCTCCCTATACCACTCTACCCCAACATATACACACACATCTGGCTAGAATTTTGATATATATTGTTTTGAACTGTAAATGTGCAGATAATTTTCATCATTATAGTATCACCTTCCCATTCCATGGTATTATAATCCTGAGCTTTCCATTTCATGAAGACATTATATATCTTAGGTGGCCTTTAATTTCTATAAGGAAAATTTCTTAAACATTTGTGTAGAGGTGTTGCTTATCTTTCTTAAGTATATTCTTAAGCAATTAATGGTTTTGATGCTATTGTAAATATAATTTTTAATATTTATTTTCTAACTTTATTATTGGCATATAAAGTTACTTCTTTTTTATATTAACTTTGAATCTGGGGATCTTGTTAAAGACCATTTTTAATTCTATTAACTTCTGCATTCTTTTAGGTTTTCTCCTTGCATAGTCATATCATTTGTTCATAATGACAGTTTTTTTTTGTTTGTTTCTTTTTTCCATTCTTAATGGCTTTTCTTTCTTTCTTCCTCCTAGAATATCCAGGACCTTCAAAACAATACAAGTGGTGATAGTGGATTTTTTATCCCATTCCCAATCTCAGGGGTAAAAGACAGAGTAACAATAACTAAGAGAGGACTTGAAGACTTCTAAATGTCATATATGGAACTGTACACAAACCAGTTCTAACTCACTTTCTGTCAACTTTGTCTTTTAATTAGAATATTCTGTTTATGTGTAATGTAAATAGTGATTTGGGTTAATCTGCCACCTGATGTTTATTTTCAGTTTGTTATATAAGTTCTGTGTTCATTTTCATATTCTTCTTGTATTTTTGGTTAAATATTTTTTTCCATTCTCCTCTTTACTGGCTTCTCTGCTTTACATTTTCCTATTCTTTTAATAGTTGTCCTGGAGAGTAGGGCCTTAACTTACTTAAGGCCAATTTCAATTATTCTGTCTTAAACTTTCAGAACAGCAGTAGGTTCAGTATTCTAAGGAAACTTAAAATACTTCAATTCCCTTGCTGTGCTCTTATTCACACAGGACATTACTGTTCTTATTTTATACAGTTAATATTTATTTAGATTTACCAACATATTTTCCTCTTTCCCTTGTTTTTCACTCTGTTTTGTTTCTGTGATGATTTGCTTTCTATCCAAAGAATAAAGTAGAAATTCTTTTAGTTGGGATAACTGCTAATGAACTCTCTCAGTTTTTGTATGAAAATGTATTTATTTTGCCTTCCCTTTTCAAAGAATATTTCCTCCAGGTTTAGAATTCTAGATTGGTACACTTCTTCCATTCACTAATTTGAAGATATTATTCCATTATCTTCCATTTTCTTATCTTTTCTCTTGAAGTCAGGTGACAGTCTTGTTCCTTTGAAGGTTTTTTGTCTTTTTGCTGTGAATGCTTTTAATCTTTTCTGTTTTGATTGGTTCCAGGGTTACTATGATGTATCCGCGTATGCTTTGTGTCATATTTATTCTGCTTGGGGCTTGTATCTCATCTTGAATGTATAGCTTTGATGTCTTTCATAAACTTTGAAAAATTTTCTGACATTCCCACTTCAAATACTATTTCTGTCTCATACTCTCCTCTCTTGATGTAATTCCAATTACACACTCTAAACATACAATTTTTTTTCACTGCGACCCAGCTGTCTGACATACTTTTTGTACACAGACAAAAACTGTTTCATTAGGCTTCACAGAAACTGCATTTTTCACAAATTGAAGGTTTGTGTCAAGCAAGTCTATCAGTGCCATTTTTCCAATAGCATTTACTCACTTCATGTCTCTGTGCCTCATTTTCATAATTTTTGCAATATTCCAAATGATTTCACTATTATTACATTTGTTATGGTGATAAATGATCAGTGATCTTTAATGATACTACTGTAATTGTTCTGAAGTGCCATGAACCACTCCCATATAACATAGCGAACTTAATCAGTAAATGTGTGTGTTCTGACTGCTCTACAGACTGGCCAGTCCCCCATCTCTCTCCCTCTCCTCAGGCCGCCCTATTCCCAGAGACACAATAATATTGAAATAAGGCCAATTAATAACCCTACAATGGCCTCTAAGTGATCAAGTGAAAGGAAGCATTGCACATCTCGCACTTTAAATCAAAAGCTAGAAATGATCAAGCTTAGTGATGAAGGCACGTCAAAAGCTGCAATCGGCTTAAAGTTACGCCACTTGTGCCAGTTAGCCAAGCTGTTAATGCAAAGGAAAAGTTCTTGAAGGAAATTAAAAGTGAATACGTCAATGATAAGAAAGCAAAACACCCTTATTGCTGATATAGAGAACATTTTAGTGGACTGGAGAGGAGATCAAACCAGACCAACATTCCCTTAAGCCAAAGCCCAATCCAGAGCAAGGCCCTAACTCTCTTCAATTCTGTGGAGACTTAGAGAGGTGAGGAGGCTGCAGAAGAAATATCTGAGGTTAGCAGAGGTTGGTTCATAATACTTAAGGAAAGAAGCCATTTCTACGACATAGAAGTACAAGGTGAAGCAGCAAGGACTGATGCAGAAGCTGCAGCAAGTTATCCAAAACGTCTTGCTAAGATCATTAAGGTGGTTATGCTAAACAACAGATTTTCAACACAGAAAACAATCTTCTATTGGAAGAAGATGCCATCTAGAACTTTCACAGCCAGAGAGAAGTCAATGCTTGGCTTCAAAGTTTCAAAGGACAGGCCTACTCTCTTGTTAGGGGCTAATGCAGCTGGTGACTTTAAATTGAAGCCAATGCTCATTTACCATTCTGAAAATCCTAGTTTTAAGGTTTTCTTTTCACACATACGTGTATATATCTAAAAATACAAACGTGCATAAAACTCCACATGACTGTAAGGGGTCAATTAT
The DNA here is from genome assembly GCF_030028045.1 of Hippopotamus amphibius kiboko. Taxonomy (NCBI): domain Eukaryota; kingdom Metazoa; phylum Chordata; class Mammalia; order Artiodactyla; family Hippopotamidae; genus Hippopotamus; species Hippopotamus amphibius. The sequence continues at coordinate 71,407,830 of NC_080199.1, forward strand.
CCAACACCCAAACATGCTCTGTCCCAAGTACTCACACATGGTGACAGAGAAAAATCACTATTTTCTTCACAGTGTTTTCTCCCAGAGCTCCTGTAATTCTCTACTGTATGTATGAAATTCAACAACAACTATCATGACAACCATACTGTAAACTAACCTGTCAGTCTTCACATTTTTAAAAACAGATGTCATTACAAAAATTAAACCCCTGTAAAGTTGAAATAGGCAGAATGAGGTGATATTTTGTATTTATCAAGGAAAGTATTCCAGATCATAGCCCTGGAATAAACTAAAGAGATGTTTCAATGTTGTTTCACTTCCAATGGAGATACAGCACGTTAAAAAGATAGGAAAACCTAAAATAAGTCAGCCACATTGAAATATTATTTACATCATTTCACTCCTCTCTTTGTTGCATAAAATTTTAGAAGATAGCATTATGAAAAACACACAACTAAGACAAATAAATTACCCGATCATTCATGAGAAGATCTTTCACAATGAAAGTAGCTACCAAAGACTTCAAAGGAGCAGCAAACTGATCTGGTGCAAGGAGAGCAATATGACCAATAGTAACCAGCGGTGTTATGAGATGCTCCAGGTTGCTTGGATCTAGGCTCTTATGCAGAGGCTGAAAATGAGGAAAGGAAAATGATCAACTCCATTAACATGCAAATAAGCTGTTCACATATTTCACACCTTCAAATTTTAAAAACTACAGAAGTTCCAATACTTGGTGTAAGTAGTAGCTCAAGCTTACATTTAAATCTTTATAGGTTATTTATGTCTAGAAGGCATCATATTTAAATATTTTCAGTTTTGCCGAAGTTATATTTTAGAGGTATATTTTAGACGAAAGAAACATTTCAGCATGAAGAATCATATTATGTATCATATATTTTATGGCCACATACATAAATATGTTAAGAGACTGCTAGAGCTCACCAATATCCACTTCCATTCTACTTCCTGGGCATAAGGATGCCTATATGTGCAGTCAGGTGAGGATGTAAGTTCTGACTGCCAGAATGGGAATGAAAGTGAGGTATGCCATGCCTGCACTGAGGCAGATATGAGCAATATATCTTCTCCACATTCTCTCTCTTTACTCACTGGCTGGCTTAATACCAAAGATTCAGTGGGACTCAAAAAGAAGACACTAGTCAAAAAGGGTATGTGTGCCTAACCCAATGATTAGAATACAATTAAAACACCCAACTGCACTTTCTTCAGGAGCAAGAAATAAGCTTTTATTATGTATAGTCACATGCATTTTTGTGGATTTTTATAGCATCAAATACTAAGTACTATAACTAATAAAATTATTTTTTATTCTGATAGGAAACCCAGTCATTAATATTCATTTTGCCATGACAAAAGAATGAGGTTCCTTATATACTCACATAAATTGATATCTAAAATATACTATTAAACTTTTTAAACAGGAAAATCAGAAGAGTGACTACAGTATACTATTACTGGCTCAAGGAGAGGGGGAAGGGGACAGAAATATGTGTGTATTGTGTGTATTTATATTACCTGTATATGAATAAAATCTCCCTAGGAAAGTACATTAGAAACTGTTAACATTGACCTGTTGCCTCTGAGAAAAGAAACTGGGTGGCTGAGTGAAGGGGCGAAAGAGAAAACTCTTTACTATTTTAGTATTTACTATTGGATATTTGTTTTGTACCTTTTGATTCTGAAGCAAGTGAATATATTATCTATTTAAAAATTTAATGACACATTTTAATGACACATTGATGTTCTATCCTCCTACACTGAACACCAAGAATTCTAGGCTTGAAAACAACACAAAACTGTTCTTCCCAACACACTGGGGCAATGTGAGAGGCTGCATTTAGTCAAAAGTATATTTAAATGAGTTTACTTCTTGCTGTTCTTCTTGACTTCCCTCAGTACCTCCATCACACATCTAAGTGATAACGTGTTTACATTATAAACAAATATCTGAGTGTTTGAAAATGTACTTTTTTCAATTCATTTATTATAATGTGTGACATTTTCCACAGTAAGATAATAAAATCATTTCTGAAAAAGCAAAATTAATGGCCAGTCCCTGGATTAACAGTAATCTCATAAAGGCCATACGTCTCTATGAAACCTCTTCACAGAAAGCCAGCCAATCTTGTACATTACAGTAGAAGGATTACCAGTTAGGTTCTTATAAAGATGAAGTAGCAGATATCAAAATGAAAATAAAAGTACCTACAAACTCAAGTTATTATCACCATTATCCACCTCATCAACATAATTGGAAGGAACAAAAAGGAGATTATTCAAGAAAAACAAAAGCTTTCTCGCAATCAACATAAGTTCATTGAAGTCATCCTCTTATTAAAGACAAGATTAAAGAAAATACTTCCACCCCAAAATTTAAAATATATTACTATTTGCTAACTATAGCAAAGATGCTGTTTAATAGATAAAGAACACATTTTTTCCATTTAGGTCTTTAGTGTAACACATGAAAATATGACAAAATTAGCATAAATATTTCTAAAACAAGTCTAAGTATTTATGATGGGTTAGTTTCAGCATAATTTCCAAATTGTTTTGACTTCATTCAAGGTTCCTAAACTAAAATTATAAGTTAGGATTTTATAGATTTTCTACTTAGCTTCTATTTGCAGTAAGAATGCTAAAGACAACCCCTGATTATAATAGCTTGTAATGAAATAGCAATGCTTAGAAAGGGTAATGGTAATTCAAAGTATAGAAAAAAATAATATGAAATACATATTGAAAAGATGGTCAGTAGATATTTTGCCCTGTCCAATACATCCATAAGGCATTTGATCTACACACAAAGGTCCTCAATGCTTGTTCGTATTTGGTTCTGTCCCAAACTGTTTGGCATGGACCAAATATGCCCATGGACATTTTGGACAGCATCAAATATCAAGGACCTTTTAGTGTGGAACAAATGTTCTGCAAGGGAAGAGGCACATTTTAATCTGACATAAAATTATGTCAGTCATTAAAGTACAAACTTATTTACCTTACATTACAAATTAATACTGATTTGCAAAATTCACACTTCTCATATCTCATATATAGAAATCTCTTAGATTAGAGTAGCATCTCATATATAGAAATCTTATATATAGAAATAGTAGTATCTCATATAAAGAAATCTAATTTCCAAATCTGTAAACTGACAGAATAATCATCTATTACCTACTATCAGTAAGTATAATTTTATATGTAATTACTCACTAATTAAAAATAGTTTCCTAATACTAAATGTATAACGTAATGTCAAAAAATATTATACAACTGTTTGATTCCTGAATCTGAGTTAGCATTAAATATCTGAATAATCATATATTTTCTGATTTTAGCCACTCATCAATATTGATTATACTGATTCAAATCCTGAAAATAAACTATAAAATAATACATCTCCAAATGTGAACATCCTATAAAATCATTCATATTTGTTTATAACATAAAACAAAAAAAATTTTATCTTTACCTCAAAAATCTGTGCAAACTGGGTCTCTTTACTAGAAAATATCGCATGGATACAATGAATAGCATATTTGGCTTGACGGGGGGGTCCTTTTTTAGATTTGTGATGTAAAACAGGAAGCAAAGCTCTAAAAAAAAAAAAAAAATTAAAGAAAAACAATAAACCAAAAAATCAACAGCACTTCCAGTAGATACTTTAATGTTTGTATTTTTTACGTAATGTTTTGTAAGAACAGAAAAAGTCACAACATCTACTCAGACATTTTCAATCATGTATAATTTTGCTTTATAAATATCTATATTAAAAATATAATCCAAATACAAGTATTTTTTCCTGGAAGAACATTTATGTATCATATCATTCTATTACATAAAAACTTAAAATTCTGAATAAAGCAGGATCTCTTAGCTCAACTATTATGCATACATCCCACAGTGAAAGCAACTTCTGAATCCTCCTCCTTGCCCAATAATAACCCAGTGCTCCAGTATAAAAAAAAAATTAGATAAAATAATTCATTATAATAATCAGTCTCAGAAAAGATACCAACAGCAAAATATAAAAAAAAGACAGATGACAAACTGAAGGAAACTGTGCATTTCATGTTACAGAGAAAGGATTAATATCCCTAAAATGTAAACACCTACAAAGAGAGAATGAAAAGACCAACAATATCACAGAAAAATGCATAGGACTTAACAGAATTGAAAGTTCCTCAACAGAAGATAAACAAATTACCCTATTATGTGTGAACAGATGTTTACCTTCACTCCTTTAAAACTATATATAATAACAAATTCAAACTATACTCAGAGGACTTCTGCTTCAGATTAGGTCAGTATACCTGAGACCAGGTTTACTCTTCTACCTTAAAGGAGTAGAAAAGAAGATAATATGTTAAAGGTTTCAGACACTGGACAATAGGAAACACAGTGCCAAAATCTGAAAATATGGGAAACAAACTAGAAGAGACCTACATTTGCCCCTGGTTACTGCAAGGAGGTAGTTTTCAGACTGCAGTACAAGAGTAAAGACCCAACAGAGCCTGGTGGTTGCATGCAATTGAGGGAGAAGGAAATGGGAGTTCAGGGAGGCCAAGGGAGCTATAATTTCTAGGACAAAGTACTACAGAGGACAGAGCTACAAAGAGAGAGAGAGAGAACGCGCGCACATACACACGCACTTGAGTTCTGGAGATCTGAAGAGGGGTATCCCTGAGTCATTGGCTGAATAATGGTCTGTGTCATGCATGAGAAAAAACTACCCGAGACCAGGAAAAGAATGTTGGAAAAAAGTAGGCCAAAAAACTCCCTACCACACACAGGGCTGGTAGCAATTCATGTTAGAAAGTAGAAAGACCTTCAAATACATTATCAGGAGAAAATTAATCAATAGCAACAGTCCCAGAAATGGCACAGGTAACAGAGTTAGTAAAGGCCCAATAGAACTACTAAATATGAAAAATATAATACCTCAAATGAAAAATATAAACACAGAATTAAAAGCAGAATATATATATATTTCAGGAGTAAAGATCAGTGAACTTGAAGAGATAGCAATAGGAACTATATAAAATAAAACAAAAGGGGTTGGGACTTCCCTTGTGGCACAGTGGTTAAGAATCCGCCTGCAGGGGACACAGGTTCAATCCCTGGTCCGGGAAGATCCCACGTGCCTCAGAACAACTAAGCCCGGGTGCCGCAACTACTGAGACTGCACTCTAGAGCCTATGAGCCACAACTACTGAGCCCATGTGCTGCAACTACTGAACACCACATGCCTAGAGCCTATGCTCCATAACAAGAGAAGCCACTGCACTGAGAAGCCTGCTCACCACAACTAGAGAAAAGCCTGCGCATAGCAATGAAAACCCAGCCAATAAATAAATATTAAAAAAAAGAAAAAAAGAAAAACAAAAAGGGATAAAAATTAAAAAACCAAGAAAAAAATAAGAATGGCACATCAGTGACCTCTAAGACAATACCAAGTAGCCAAAAATACATGCAACTGGAGTCCCAGAAACCAAGGAGGTGAGAAGACAATATTAAAAAAAAAAAAAGGTAAGAAACAATTGCTAAAAAAATTGCAAATATGATGAAAATAAACCCACAGTTCCAAGAATTTCAAGCAGAGGAAACAAAAAGTATACCATTCCAAGGCATATCATTATCAATTTGGTGAAAACAGCAATAAAAAAACAATCTCAAAATCAGTCAGAAAAGACATACTATGTATAGAGGAACAAAGAATAAAAGAAAACTTTTCATCAGAAACTATGGAGTCCAGAAAAGAAAAGAACGATGTCTTTCAGGTACTAAAAACCAAAAGAGGTCTCAACTTAGAATTCCAATCTGAGCAAAAATACTTTAAGAATGAAGATAAAATAAAGACTTTTTCAGACAAAGAAAAGCTAAGATAATTAATTATAAGCAGAATTATACTCTAAGAAACACTATTCAGGAAGAAAAATGATACCAGATGAAAATATGGATAGATATCCAAAAGATGAAGAATGGCAGAAATATATGTGTACAAATCAGAGAAATATGTTATTGTTAATCTGAGATATATCAAAGTGTTTAGAGCAAAAATATCAATAACATATTGTAGCATTTATAACATATATAGAAACAAAATATATGACAACAAAAGCACAAAAGCCTGGAGGGGGAAGGCATGGAAGTATACTGCTGCAAGATTTTTACAATATACATTAAGTGGTATAATTTTATTTGAACATAGATAAGTCAATAGTGAGATAATAACATAAAATCATTAAAAACACTCAGCCCCAAAGAGGGCAGAAACAGAAAGAAATGAGAACAAATATCAAGATGGTAGCTGTAATCCCAACTATATCAATAGTTACATTAAATGGTAAATGGTATAAACATTCCAATTGAAAGAAAGTGTGTCAAACTGGATTAAAATGACCAAAATCGGAACAAACCAACAAAAACAAAGACCTAACTACAGTATATTTACAAGGTATTTATTTTAAATATTAAGTCCCAGGAAGATTTAAAGGGAAGGAACGAAGGCAGGGAGGGAGGAAAGGAAGAACGAAAGAATGAGATAACAAAAGACTGAAAGACATATGCCTTGCAAACACTAATACAAATGAAAGTAGATGCTGCTCTCAAAGACTGCAGAACAAGGAAGATAACCAGAGAGAAGGAGAAACTTAACAACACAGTCAGCTGACAAGGCTATGGGAAACTGAGTACATTCATATACTACTAGAAAGAATGAGAAATGGTATAACCACTATAGAGGGAAATGTAACAATATCTAGCAAAATTATACATGCATTTATTCTATGACATATCCACAAAATAAATATTTAAATGTGGAATAACTGCTAGTATATGTAAAGAGAAAAAAAGCAAGGTAGAGAAAGGTATGTATAGTGTACTTTATCATTCATCTATCAAAGGGTTCGTGGGAACACACATTACATACACACACATGCACTGAAACACATCTAGACAGACATGCATGAAAGACTTTTTTTAAGTTTATCTATAGGTAAGAAGGAATAGGGTAGAGAGTTGAGGAATACAAGCTAGACTTCTTAGAATATATCTTGCTTTTTCAGTTTATCTTTAAAACCCGTGAATATTTCACACAATAAAGAAATAAAATTTTTTTAAAAGTAACCTCAAAAAATAAATGAAACGAATAAAAGTGTGCATCCATTTGGTGGTATAACCACACAAGAAGAATCATTCCAAGTAACTTTACAAACAAGAATCTGACTGTAAACCCCTAATGTGATAAACCCTAAATACAGAAAAGAGCTACTCAAGGTAAGCAAACAGCTGTTTTTAGGAATCACACTGGTGGTGCTACTACTATTCTGAGACTGTATTTATTATGGGATAATTCAATGAGTTATTATGTAATATCATAGCTTGATCATCCTGTGTTATCTCAGCAGAGGGAAAAAAAATAAAAATGTAAAACTGAAGAGGCCTGATAAAAACCCAATTTGAACTGGAATAATCAATATAAACACACAATGCATTTTATCTTCCAAAAAACCTTTTTTTTTTAAGCTGTATCCACTGAACTGTCCTAGAAAAGTGATGCACACATTAGCAATTAGTACCCACAAGACTCACATTCTGATTTCTTAATACTATTCCCATTAAAAGGAAGCAGGGCTCCTTAGAGAAATGACTGAATCCAGGTCTGGGGCAAGACATCTACAAGATGGGTCTGGAACATTTTGTCATACCAGGGTGCAAAAACATTACAAAGATTAGTGGAGTTATTCAGAAAGATTCAGAGCTCAATCTGAATAGCCTCCTGGGTACAGATGGGACAATGTGAGCATCAAGTGATCACTGTAATTGACTGAAACACAAATATGAGTAAATTCATCAGTTTATAATGATATTTCTAAAAGACAACAACAGAGGATACTAGTAAACTCCTCACTCTTTATTTTGAACTCTATTCAGTACATAAAAGAATCAAACTTATGGTTACCAAAGGGGAAATGCTGGGGGGAGGGATAAATCAGGAGCTTGGGATGAACATACACACACTACTATATACGTATAAGACAGATAACCAACAAGGACCTACAGTATAGCACAGGGAATTCTACGCAATATTCTGGGATAACCTATATAAGAAAAGAATCTAAAACAAAAGAATATATGTATATGTTTAACTGAATCACTTTGCTGTACACCTGAAACAGAACATACTCCAATTAAAAAAAAAGATTATTCATGATGTTTAAAATAAACTAATAAACAAATTAAATGAATAAAAAACCATCTTAATTTTTCTTTATGTGCTTTAACATTATGCTTATGTTTCTGCAAGTTAACTGACTTAGAGCAAAACGGACAACACTAATATTAGGAATAGAAAAAAAGCCTGAATAAATAACTTCTTATGCTGAAAAAAAAAGAAGAAAAAAAAGAAATCAAGTGCTTATCCTGCCTTTCCTAAATAAGTTAACTCTGGGGAACCAAACAATAGATGAGAAGTTCCTCTTTAATAAAAGTATTCAGCTAACAAGTGATAAACGCATGACAGAGTATCATCGCTGATTACTAAACATGATCAGCTGCTAACATCACAAAAAGAGAAAGAACCAGTTATTATATTCCTCCCGACAGAAGAGCATACCACCACCTACAAAGTGGTCCTGTGACAACAAATAGTTGAAGCAGAGTCCAATCAGGCCTCTGGATTCAACTACCACTTTACAGAAAACACGGGAAACCATTAAAGCATGCCAAAGGCATACAATTAGCAAAAATAAAAAATCAGTTTATGGCAAGCTCTTCAAGAGAAACAACCTGGTTTCCTCACCAAACACAAAGAGAAGAGCGAACTGGAGGGGGAACCTACAGGAGACAAGGGACTTCAGAGACATATCAACCAACAACAATGTAGAAACCTTACTTGGATCTCAATTAAAAAAAAAGAAAACAACTGTTTAAAAAAATTACTATATTTTGAGAAAATTAATTGCATAATATTAACATTAAGAAATTATTATCAACTGTGTTTGAGATAAAGGTATTGTGATTTTTTTTTTAGAGTTCTTATCTTTTGGCGATACTTAGATATATAGATGAAATGATATACAGAATCTGGGATTTGTTTTCAAATATAAGGCGAATGGAGGAGTGGGTAGAATTATAAATTAAAGTGGCTTTTAGTTATATATATATATAAGCTGGTCAGTGGATACATGGGAGTTCATTATAATATTCTACCTACTTCTATATATGTTTGAAAATTTCAATAATAAAAAAATAATTCGAGTCTCACCAAAATGCCATCTTTTTAGTCTATGGTTTCTGGCTTCTCTGTGAAATGAAAAATTATTACTTTCTGGTTACTTCAGTAACTAAAGTCCCCAGAGAAGGCCTATCTTCTCATAAGTCAGACTTTACAATATAAACATCCATAACCTCTTTTCTTAGTAATCAAGAGAAAAATTACAGGTCACACACAAGTAAGAAGCAACTATGGTTGAGACTTTTAACAGTATAACAAATTTTAAGTTCATCCAATGTTCTGCATATTCATTTAAACAGAAAACAGAAATAAACCAAAACAATAAGAAAGGAAAACAATTTCAAGAATTCTGAAGTGCTAGGCAATCTGAGAAGTTAATGAAATGTAAATGAAGCAACTACCTTCTGACTGCTTTTTTAAAATTTATTTATTTATTCATGTATTTTTGGCAGTGTTGGGTCTTTGCTGCTGCGCGGGCTTTCTCTAGTTGCGGTTAGCACGGGCTACTCTTCTGAGCAGGGGCTACCCTTCATTGTGGTGCGCGGGCTTCTCGTTGCAGTGCCTTCTTGCTGCAGCGCATGGGCAGGCTTCAGTAGGTGTGGCTCGCAGGCTCTAGAGCGCAGGGTCAGTAGTTGTAGCGCATGGGCTTAGCTGCTCCCAGGCATATGGAATCTTCTCAGACTAGGGATCGAACCCGTGTCCCCTGCGCTGGCAGGCATTCTTAACCACTGCACCACTAAGGAAGGCCCCTGACTGCTTTTTATATTAATAAGCTTCTATTAAAAGAAATCCTTTATTACTTCATCAAATTGATTTTTTTTCGTCAAATTCAAGCTCCCCCATGATAATAATACACATGTAAAAAATGCAAACAAAACGAAAAATACATTAAAAACACTAAAGAAGAAAACTCAAAATTCTACTACCCTGAAAAAATTAGTGTTCACATTTTTTAGAACATACTTCTAAAACTTTTCTATACATATATACATAGGTTAAATAAATGTGAATACAAAATATATATATTATTTGGAAACTTTTTTCTCACTCAACAATATTGCAAAGAATCGCCTATGTCAAATATTGCTGAATACTATGCTTTTAAAAGGTCACACAGTTCTTCAGTGGATGACTATACTATACCACAATTAATCTAACCAATCTCCTACCAATGAGCATTTAGATGGTCTTTTTTTTTTCCCCCCAAATCTTGACAACAAAGCCATGAACATCCCTGTGCTAGCTACTTATCTAGTGTCTCTGAGCTTTATACCCTATAATCTGCTCTGAGATCCTGGAGCTGTAAATCTGCAGATTACATTTCCCAGACTCTCACAAGAGCTGGTAGGTTCTTCCAATAACAGGCACTACAGCTTCTTTAAGGCTTCTCTGCAGCAGCTGTGCTGCCCTGCAGTAAGAGCCAGGCCATGCCTACTCTGACAGTTAGTTGGCTCGATGTTGACAGGCTCTTCCACCCACTGGGCAGCCCTTAACACCACTTCTTCCCAGTTGTTCCACCAGCCCTAAGGGTGGTAGCTGCTTCCAGCAAATCATAATCTCTGAGTTACCAAAGCAACTTTTTGTTCTTTCATGCTTCTAACATCTGTATTAATTTATTTGTTTAAAACACCTGGAATGGTTTCTGTTTCTGACTGGACCCTGAACCATATAATCATTATGTAGACATATTTTCTAATTATCTCTGGGATAAATTCCTAAAAGTGAAACTACAGTATTAAATATCACACACATCTTACGTCAGTATGTATTAACACATCACCAACTCAGAAAAGCTGCATCAATTTATGCTCTGAGAGAGCATCACTGGCATGCTAGCTAAAACTGATTTATAGCATATGGGTGTTTTTATTTATATTTTCCTCCATTACTCTTAGCAGGCACAAATATCCTTTCCTAATGTGATGAAGGACTTCCTGTTTGTAAATATCTTCTTCATTCCCTATATTAGTATTCTACTGTGAGATATGTTTCTTACTCCTTTGTTAAGAATCCTTATATATTACAAATATTAACCTTTTCTAAAGTCATATATATTGAAAATAGCTTCCCAGCATACCAATTGCATTTCTAATTTATTTCATGATTTTTGTTTTTGTCTAAGTAGTATTCTCCCTCACTAACATATAAGGGCAGCGATTTAACCTGTCCTGTTCATTTTAACATCTTCAAGTACCTTATACACAGTGAAGGCTGTACAAATATTTTTTCAACACATGAATTTTTAAAAACCCAATCCATCAATATTTCATTTATGACTTGGTATCAGTGTCCCTTCCACCACAAGGTAAGAAGTTACAAACATGTACTGGTTACTAATACTTTTATTAATTCATTTTATATATATTTAAAATCTTAGATTAAAAAATTTCAATAAAATCTTAGATAAATAATCTGACATCTGGAATACATGTAAAATCAAGCAGTCTACATTAATTTTTCTTTTTAAAACAGCTTGCCAGGTATTTACTCAGTAACCTAACTTTTCCTAATCTCCTTGTTAAATATTACACTCCTGTTAAAAGGTTGTACAGGGTTGCAAATTTCTTATATGCTTTGCTTTTAAATCTTCTGATTTTTAATCACATAATATTTTCTAAATGATTGCTAACGGTGTATAAAAAGCTTTGGATTTTTACATACTTATTTTGGCCACCTTGTTTTTAGTATATTAGTAGTTTTACAGTTGATTCTCTTGAATTTTTCTCTTAGAAATTTGATGGCTTTGCTTCCTCCTTTCCAACATCTGCAACCTCTTATTTCCTTTTCTTAAGTAAGTACATTGGCCAATGCTTCCAAAACAATGTTACATCATGGCAGGGCTAGTGTATTTTCTCATCTTATTCCTGATTTTACTGGAAATACTTCTTGTGTTTTACCATATGACGATGCATACTGGTTGGAGAAGTATGAAGGCATTAAATACTATTTTATTGGGTTTAATTATAAGTAGCCAGATTTTCTTTTTTATCAGAAGCCCTTTCAGCATCTGTCAAAATGATCTATAGTGTGCCCTTTCCCTTTTACTCATTTATATAGTGAATTATAACATGAATATTAGGCTTTCTAATAGTAACCCTTTTTGTATCCCTGGAATTAATCACATTTAGCCATAATAAATTCTTGTTTTACTGTAGTAAACTCTCTTTTTGATAATATTTTACGTACAATTTTTGCATCAACATTGGTAAGATTTGTCTTAGTTTTCTTTCGGAAGGATATCTTTTATCAGGTTTTAGCATTCCTGCTAGTTACTTTGGCTTTATAAGAAGTAATCTAATCGCTTTCTTTCTCCCCCTCTGCTCTGAACAATTAAAAAGAATTAGAATTCCTGTGTGGTTTTTATACATAATTATGTAGACTTGATTTTTTTTAAGCTCTTTATTGGAATATATTTGCTTTACACTCTTGTACTCGTCTTTGAGGTACACCAAAGTGAATCAGCTGTATTTATACATATATCCCCATATCCCCTCCCTCCCGTGACTCCCTTCCCCCCTCCCTTTCCTGGCCCTCTAAGGCATCTCCCATCATCGAGTTGATCTCCTTTTGTTGTACAGCAACTTCCCACTAGCTATCTATTTTACAGTCGGTAGTGTAAATATGTCTATGCTACTCTCTCACTTCATCCCAGCTTCCCCTTCGCACTCCCCCCAGCCCCGTGTCCTCAAGCCCATTCTCTACTTCCGTATCTCCACTCTTGCCTGTCACTGGGTTCATCAGTACCATTTCTTCAGATTCTATATATATGTGTTAGCATACAGTATTTGAAATACCTCCTGTAACACACAACTTATATTGGTCCTTATTATTATTATTATTATTATTATTATTATTAGAGGGTAATTTTCTCAAATTCTTTTATAATTATAGCTAGCCTATTAGGTTTTTTTTTCTTCCCTCTTCTTGACCCAATTTTATTTATGTACATCACCCTTAAAAAAGTTCAGGTTTTCAAATATCTAAGATATAGATTTAGCCACCTCTAAAATTTAAATACTGAAAGTAAAATGATGAGAAAACACAAATCAGAGATATGCAAACGAGAAGAAAACAAAAGTCTGATTTAGGGGCGTGAGCAAAACTGAAAGCAAATAGGAAAAGCACACAACTTGGTAGCTAAATTGACCTCACAATAAAAAAGGGGCTAACACATTCCCTAAGTCCTTGAATCCTAAAGATTATCTTTCATTTCCTCTTATTTAAGCACAACTTGACTAGTTAGGAAATGCTTTAGTTACATTGTTTATGTCCATCAAAACTCTCTATGAATCATTAACTTTGGAAATCCTTTGTGGTTGAAAAGAAATACGTCAACCTCATTACTTTTCCATTGTACATGATGTACTTTTTTTTTTCTTGATGTTTGGGAATCACTTCTGTAATCTCTGAAAACTCAGTAAATTCCATCACAATATTTCCTAAAACATGAGCCCTCCTAATCTCCAGATTCATGTTTTCATTCATTCTAAACCAGTTTACTATTATTTTTAAAAAATATTTCCCATTTCCCATTATTCTGTTGTCTTCTCCACAGATGTATAGTGTCTTTTCACTATTTGCAATTCTCTTTAACTGCCTTCATTTCTTTGCCCACTATATCCACATTCTACGCAGTTTCCTCAAGTTCAACAGAACCCTTCCTGATTACATTTGCAATATTGTTTACTTTGCTCCTTGCTGTTTATAATAAATTACATTCTATAATACAAATATGTTCCCACTCTTCTTTATCCTTAGTTTTGCCATTTCTCTTTTTATGTTATTTTATTTTTGTTCTTTTCTTCCAGATGTCATTTGCTGTTTAATCTTCTTGGCAGTTTAGAACAACTGTCTAAAATTTTCTTATTTTCTAGAAAAATTCAATTATTCCGAAGTGCTAATCAGCTATCTTTTGAATGCTAAAATATCCCCATAGGATTCATGTTTGTTAACTTATTTGTATTCTGTTATTTCATCTTTGAATAAAAGAAATGTTCTCTGCTCTGCCATTTAAACAAAAACGTAGACAGTGTCTCCCTGAAGACTGAACGTTGGACACTTGTTTTAAAAAAATTAACATCAGGGGCTTCCCTGGTGGCACAGTGGTTGAGAATCTCCCTGCCAATGCAGGGTACACAGGTTCAATCTCTGGTCCGGGGAGATCCCACATGCCGCAGAGCTACTAAGCCCGTGCGCCACGACTACTGAGCCTGCACTCTACAACCAGCAAGCCACAACTACTGAGCCCATGCGCCACAACTACTGAAGTCTGCATCCCTAGAGCCTGTGCTCCACCATAAGAGAAGCCACTGCAATGAGAAGCCCACGCACCACAACAAAGAGTAGCCCCCACTTACCACAACTAGAGAAAGCCTGTGCACAGCAACAAAGACTCAACGCATACAATAAATAAATAACCAAATAAAGATTTAATGTTCTTGGGCTTCCTAGGTGGCGCAGCAGTTAAGAATCCGCCTGCCAATGCAGGGGACATGGGTTCGATCCCTGCTCCAGGAAGATCCCACATGCCGCGGAGCAACTAAGCTCATGCGTGACAACTACTGAGCCTGCGCTTTAGAGCCCGTGAGCCACAACTATTGAGCTCATGTGCTACAACTACTGCAGCCCACGTGCCTAGAGCCCCTGCTCCGCAACAAGAGAAGCCACGGCAATGAGGAGCCCGCACACCACAACAAAGAGCAGCCCCCACTCACCGCAACTAAAGAAAGCCCAAGCACAGCAAAAAAGACCCAACACAGCCAATAAAATAAATTGATTAATTAATTAAAAAAAGACATACCATGTTCCTGGATTGGAAGAATCAACATCGTGAAAATGACTGTACTACCCAAAGCAATTTACAGATTTAATGCAATCCCGATCAGATTACCAATGGCATTTTTCACAGAACTAGAGCAAGAAATCTTACGATTTGTATGGAAACGCAAAAGACCCCGAATAGCCAAAGCAATCTTGAGAAGGAAAAATGGAGTTGGTGGAATCAGGCTTCCTGACTTCAAACTATACTACAAGGCCATAGTGATCAAGACAGTATGGTACTGGCACAAAAATAGAAAGGAAGATCAATGGAACAGAATAGAGAACTCAGAAGTAAGCCCAAACACATATGGGCACCTTATCTTTGACAAAGGAGGCACAAGTATACAATGGAAAAAAGACAGCCTCTTCAATAAGTGGTGCTGGGAAAATTGGACAGCAACATGTAAAAGAATGAAATTAGAACACTTCCTAACACCATACACAAAAATAAACTCCAAATGGATTAAAGACCTACATGTAAGGCCAGACACTATAAAACTCCTAGAGGAAAACATAGGCAGAACACTCTTTGACATACATCAAAGCAACATCCTTTTTGACCCACCTCCTAGAATCATGGAAATAAAATCAAGAATAAACGAATGGGACCTCATGAAACTTAAAAGCTTTTGCACAGCAAAAGAAACCATAAACAAGACTAAAAGGCAACCCTCAGAATGGGAAAAAATAATTGCCTATGAAACAACGGACAAAGGATTAACCTCCAAAATATACAAGCAGCTCATGCAGCTTCATACCAAAAAAGCAAATAACCCAATCCACAAATGGGCAGAAGACCTAAATAGACATTTCTCCAAAGAAGACATACAGATGGCCAACAAACACATGAAAAGATGCTCAACATCACTCATCATCAGAGAAATGCAAGTCAAAGCCACAATGAGGTATCACCTCACACCAATCAGAATGGCCATCATCACAAAGTCTGGAAACAACAAATGTTGGAGAGGGTGTGGAGAAAAGGGAACTCTCCTGCACTGTTGGTGGGACTGTAAGTTGGTACAGCCACTATGGAAAACTATTTGGAGGTTCCTTAAAAAACTACAAATAGAAATACCATATGATCCAGTAATCCCACTCCTGGGCATATACCCAAAGAAAACCATCATCCCAAAAGAAACTTGTACCATAATGTTTATTGCAGCACTCTTTACAATAGCCAGGACATGGAAGCAACCTAAATGCCCATCAACAAATGAATGGATACAGAAGATGTGGCATATATATACAATGGAATATTACTCAGCTATAAAAAGGGATGAGATGGAGCTATATGTAATGAGGTGGATAGAATTACAATCTGTCATACAGAGTGAAGTAAGTCAGAAAGAGAAGGACAAATATTGTATGCTAACTCACATATACGGAATCTAAAAATGGTACTGATGAACTCAGTGACAAGAACAGGGAAGCAGATACAGAGAATGGACTGGAGAACTCGAGGTATGGGAGGGGGCGGGGGGTGAAGGGGAAACTGAGAAGAAGCGAGAGAGTAGCACAGACATATATATACTACCAACTGTAAAATAGTCAGTGGGAAGTTGTTGTATAACAAAGGGAGTCCAACTCGAGGATGGAAGATGCCTTAGAGGACTGGGGCAGGGAGGGTGGGGGGGAATCGAGGGGGGGGCGTCAAGGAAGGGAGGGAATATGGGGATATGTCTATAAAAACAGTTGATTGAACCTGGTGTACCCCCAAAAAAATAAAATAAAATAATTAAAAAAAAAAAAAAAAAGATTTAACGTTCTTAAAAAAAGTTAAAAAATAAAAAATTAACATCAGAACTCCCAACTCAAACTATACTTGCTTAATCAGCTGGATACGTAGCATGAAGGAAAAAGTTGGGACTAAAGGTAGTGAGTCCTTTATTTCTGTGTAATTTCTCTCCAAGTCTGCTTAAGCTCCTCCAATTGAGAACCAGCTCCATTTGGACTATGACCATATCTTATGCTATAGGGGACTCTAAGTTTGGGCACATCTCCCTACTTTAGGGTAAGCCAGATTCCTGAGAGACTTACTGAGTCAGACTTACCATAAATCACCATCATTTTAGTTTAGTAGGTCAGCACATAATTTTTTCTGTTCCTGTAAAGTTGGTAATAAGACATTTGCTTCCGTGACTTCCCTGGTGGTGCAGTGATTAAAATTCTGAGCTCCCAATTCAGGGGGCCTGGGTTCGATCCCTGGTCGGGAAACTAGATCCCACATGCACGCCACAACTAAGAGTTCACATGCCCCAAATAAGAAGCCCACCGGCCACAACTAAGAAGCAGGCAAGCTGCAACTAAGGAGCCTGCCTACTGCAACTAAGACCCAGCATAACTAAACAAATAAATAAATAAATAGACATTTGCTTCACAATTCTACTCTAAGCCTTACCTCACCTATAAGCTTTGCTCCTCCTGTTAGGCCCAGAGAAAAATGGTATGACCACAAAGACTCCATTAGTTCTATTCCAGCTGAAATTCGGTTTTCCCTATTTCTCTCAAAGCTGCCCATACCTCAAACTCCTCCCTCTAAATTAGCAAATGAAAGAACACTTATTATACATTCCCTTATACATGTAATTCAGGGATATGTTTATCAGTTGCCAATGTTCTCACACTCCGCTCAGTCTAAATGGGTTGTCTAGCACCAATTCTACCCAGTGTGTGGTAGCTTCTACTTAGACACATTCTTCTTTTAAATTATTTTGGTGAGTTCAAGGGAAGATAATTTAATAAACATTCATTTAACTGTATCATTTTTCCTCAACATCAATTTACTCAATTTAATAATTTAAAATATAAAATCTGCATACATATTTTATCTTCAGGAAGACATATACTATGAGTTACTTCACTGAGAACAGCATGTGCACACAGCAGGTATTCAATATCAGTTAATTCTCCTTATGGGAGACATCTGAAATATACTCAGCATATATATCAAATAACTTTACGTATTTCAGTTCCATATTAAAGCAGCGTATGTTTTAAAACGCCCTTGCGTGTTCTAAAATGTCCACCTTTCGACCTTGCTCTCGTGGTTCTCCTACAAATATATCAAACAATGTTCCTTTAAAATATAAAGGGAACTAGGAAAGACGGTCTAGAATGAAAACAAAAACCTCCACTGAATAAATCAAACTAAAACTTGTTCAAAGCTTTAATTAAGAAAGGAACTGTGCCATAATGGATATGGTACCATAGGCACTGCAAACAAACAGGCCTGTATTCAAATCTTCACTCTGCTATTTGCTAGCTATGTGACCTAGAACCATTTACCTCAAGTAAACATTAGAGTCCCCATCTGGAAGATTAGGATAATTCCTACACTTTACTGAATTGTTACAAGGTTTAAACGAGATAATACAGTAAGTGGGCATTCAGTATACGGTATAGAGTTATATACAGTGTATACATACAGTGTGTGTGTATACATATATCTGCAAACTCTGATCTCTGATCTGGATAGGACAGTCACAGCGCCATTCCAAAGGGAAATTCATGTTCTAGGCTCCCTTAAAAGTTAAGAAGCCGGTTCTAAACAATAAAGTTTCTTACCCTTACCAGACACTATACTGTTACAAAATTCTGGTATATTTCAATTATCATTTAATTAATGTTTTTGCCCTATATATCAATAGTTTCTAGAATTAAGTTCATGTGAATAGAAAGGAATAATAAAAAGTATACCTGAGCCTCTAAAAGCTACCTGTGTCCAAGTTTCCTTCTGACGAAGAGAACCAAATGCAATTCAACATGAAGAAGCATAGTACCCCAACCATAACTAACCAGATCAGAAGTAATGAGCTGGAGGTAAAACCAATCACCGGTGACTACGGCACTATCATAACCAACTATTAGCTATACTTTCCAGAAACTGGGAGGAGAGATGCATATAGAGAAGTATGCAGGGAAGACTTATTCTTTTTGAGCTACTACAGAATCTTGAACAATAATCAACCACTATCAGAGATCTCCAGGATAACAGCACAATTTCCAATTCTTGGAAATACTAGAACACACAAACACACACACAAAACACACTGCTGTTAGCATAATTCCATGCCTCTCTGCTTCCTTGTGTCAAATAAAGCAATACTTCTGAAAATTTTCAACTCAGTACTCATAATCACAGAAGAAATTCCTTTGGAATTTCCCACTGGACGTTACATTTGCATGAATTGCTTATCCTATGCCATAATATGCCAAAGAACTCTTCTACTATAAAACTGTTTTCATTAAAGTCTTTAAGCAAAACTGATACTTCAGAAAGAAATGTCATGCTCATCCTACATTTTCATGAATCTTCTAAAACACCAATCAATGCTCTCTCCCAGGATATGAGAATCTAAACTGAATAGTTTAGACTTAAGATAACCCAGACATTACTTCCTCAAAATTTAAAAGATTCCAACTATTAAATAAATCAATAAACAGTAAGTTATTTTTCTGTCTTCCAGAATATTTATCAGAAAAAACTCAACTCACGATCTGATGTGTGGGAAATCCTCTTCAATTTTGCTTCCTGTGTTTTTGAAAATTTGGAGTGCAGCTTCTGCTACTTTTTCATCATCCATTTTCAGACAAGCCAGGAGAGATTCAAATGTTTCAGCAGAATGAAACGAGATGGGATGTGTAAATGAGAGTACCTTAAAAAGATCATAAAAAAGGATCTGTAAATCCTTTTCACCTTTTATAAATCTGAAATGTTACATATTAAAAATACTACACATCAAACACAAAGATAATTATGCTAAAAAATAAATGAGAGCACTATAAATAAAATTTAAAACTTACTCAAATATACAACAGAACTGTTCTTGTGTAGGAAGATTGTACAATCTAATGTAACAATTACCTTAAAAATTAAATTACATGTTAACATAATTCTACTCAAAATAATCTGGATTTGGTTAATGTTTGGGGAGGCGGGTGAAGGAAAATGAAGGTAAGAGAAAAGGAAAATGAGAAGAGAGAATTTAACAAAATATGTCTATTATTCTAAATAAAGGTCATTATAAGAGACCAGCTAATAACATTTTTGGAAAAAAGTAATCTAGGAAAGGGGGTAAAACACCAGACAGTAAAAGATATTGTAAGGTTACAATAATCAAATCAACATGGTACTAACATTAGAAGCAACATAAAAAAGAAAAAATAAAGCAATAAATAGACCTTATCATATATAAGAACTTAAGATAGGGTATAATAGATTATAAAGATGGCAACAGAAAATAACTGAGAATGGATGGAATTCTTAATAAATAGTCTTGGTAAGAGTGGGTAGCTATTTGGAGGAAATCAATTTAGACCCTTCCCTACAATACACACTTTCAAAATAAATATTAGCTGGGATATGTTTCAGATATTAAAAATCAAAACCAATAAAAACCTCTCTGAATATGATAGGATTTTTAAGCTTAAAATAAACAATTAGATTCAAACATGGAATGTAAAAGCAAGCAAGTAGTAGATAAATGTATTATGCATGATGCCATATTTATAAGATTGAGAGGCAAGCAAAATAAGTGATGTTATTTAGAGATACACACATAGACATAAATGGAAAATCTATACAGAATGGTTAACAGAATAATAAACTCCAAATTCAGGACAATTACACCTGGGCGAAGTGGGGTAAAAAGCCACTCAATGAACTTCAACAGTAATAATATTCTATTTAATCTGAGTTAGCATTCCTTTTACTTTCCACAAGTATTTATTTTATTACTATACTTTATAACTTACATATAACAGAATAATTTTATTTTTTAATATATCAAATATGTCCTATAAAAAAGCCAAGGAAATTAAAAACTCACTTAAGGCAGTTAAAAAAAAACAAAAGACTGAGATGTCAGTAGAAAATGAACACAAGATAAAAATAATGAATTCACCACAGGAAGACACTAATGATTAACATATGGAAGGTGAAACTCACTGGCAATAATTACGCAAATTAAAACATTATTTTTCACTTATTGGATTATCAAATCTCTTAAAATTTTATACTATTCCCAGTTTGTGAAGACAGGAATCTTCAAACACTGTTGATTGAATTATATATACTGTATGAGTACAATTTTTCTGTAAAGGAATTTAAATACATGTATATTCAAGAATTTTGAAAGTGTTCATTCTCTTTGACCCAGTAATGTCCTTCTAGTGTTTAAAAAAAAAAAGACATTAGCAGGAGATCTTAGATATATTTATCTTAAGCAGTGATCATAAGAATAAAATTAAAAAGTCTAAATCCAACAATACGAAAATAGTTGGGAACACTATGATATCCCCAAAATGAACTGATCACCATTTCAAAAAATAACATTTATTATTATTTTTATTATGAGCCAGACACTCTGCTAAGACATTAAATACGTGATTTAATTTAGTTCCTGTAAGACAAGTACTATTACTATCTCCATTACAGATGAGGAAGCAGAGGCGATTAACTTAAAGCATACATCTAAGAAATGACAGCCAAAAATCAGATCTATTTTTCGAAACTCTTAAAAATACTTTCTCGAAAAATGTTGAGAAAAATACTTATAATTTACTATGGGAAAACAGTCAAGATACAAAATTGTATATTCAGTCTGATCTCAACTATATAAAAGTGTACATTTTTTAAAGATTAAAAGGAAACCAAAGATATTTATGAATGATAGGCTTCTCAATGTTTTCTTCTTTATGATTTCATATTTTCTAAGTTATCAACAATTAACTGATATTTCTGTAATCAGTAAAAGGTAGTAGTATACTTTAGCTACTAACAACACATAAAATGGACTTTAAAATTTTGGCTCTTTCTGTGGTAGGGCTAGCAAGTCCTTTGCTCACTAATGAAAACTTCAAATTACAATCCTTAATATAATTAATATGAGACTATATTATACAATTTAAACCTAAAGATATTCAGCTTACATGTTAGAATAAACATGAAATTTCAAAATTACCTAAAAATGATTAAGAAAACTTTACTTTAGGTTCTATAAACCTAAAGAAGCAAATCTCAAGTTTAAAAAATACTGTGGTATAATTAGTCACTTAATTTCACCCTCAGCATATTTACCTTAAGCAGTTCAAGACCTGCCCTGATGGCTTGATCTGTTGGAACACCCTCATCTTCATCATCTGCTGTTCCATCTATTGATTTGTTCACTTGCTTTATAAGAGCACTAAAGTATGACAAAAAAGATTATTTTTCATTTTTTTCAGCAATGTCTAAGAAAAATAATCCTGAATATTTCCATATAGACCACAACTAAACCACATACAAATTTGATACAGCTGTTGCCCAACCATTAGGGCAAAACAAAAAGCTATAATAAATATTTTGAGATGCTTCTTTGTGAAATGATATTTTCCGTTGTCCATTCAAATGAGATCAAAATGTTACCTGATTTGCTGTTTGTTAATGCCATATTTTTATTCTTGTATTTTCCGTGTAAAGTTTATGCCTAAACATGTGAATGATAACAGATGTTTTCTAACTATCTAAAGTTCATTATTGCTCCAGTAGGTAGAACAACGTATAGCAAAATAAAGGATAAATGGCAACATGAAGTACTTTCAAACCATCTAGCAAATATTACTGTGTCTGTCACTGTTACAAAAGCCAGAAAGGCCTGCTCCTGAAAGATGTAAAACTGCCACATAACAGAAGTGCAACAAATTCTCACTAGAACATTTAGAATAGATCAAAAAGGAAACACGTTTTGAAATTTTCTTCTAAAAACAAGTTTATGTGATTTTGAAATAATCATTTGTAAAGCACTATTATGGAAAATAATCATTCACTGTGACAGTATTTGTTCTTTTTACAAAAAACAAGTAACAAATACCAGGTTAGAGACATAATATGTATCAAAATATAAGAAAAGTCATTATTCAATGTTCCTTAAAATGTTTAATAAATCTATATTTCTACAAAAATATTATGTACTCAAATCTAAGGTCAAGCTATGAGTCAAATATGTCTGTCTTCCTTGCAGCGTCCTTTTAAATTTATCATTCCCTTAACAGTTAGTATCCTTGAGGATGTCTTCTGTCTGTTTCTGCCCATTTTCCCTGATTAACTGATTCTCATAGCTCCAACTACCTCAAATAAAAACTTCAGCCTGAATCCTCTCCCCATATTTTCCATCAGTCCCAAGGTTTTTTTTTTACCTAGCTGTACCACAGGAATGAAAAATACCATATATCCAAAATTAAGCTCATTATTTTCTTCCATGACTAAGAGCATGAAGCTCACAATTGAGTGTGGGAAGGCCAAAGGCCCAAAATAAGCAAACAAATACATTAAAATCCGGGAACAATGAGGACTAGAAAGAAAGCTAAGACAAGAAGACAAGGCCCTTGGTTAGCCAGGGTAGTCAGGAAAGGCATTCCTGAAGAAGTACAATTGAGATAATAAACCAAAGAACAAGAGCCAGTGACTTGTTCTATGAGAAAAAAGCATCAACCTGGAAAATCAAAGAGAATCAACTGAAAAACTCACAAAATACCAAGAGTTCAGTAAGGTGACACCAGCAAAACACTAAACATCGACAGTGCTATTCTGTATTAGCCAAAGCCACCTAAAAATACAGGGGGCCAAGGGGTGGAAGAAATCTGTTTATAATGACAAGTCAAAAATACACAAAATAACTAGGAATAAAAAGCTTTAAATGCACAGAATCTGTATATAACTTCTAAAATTACATAAAGGGAGCACAGAGATTTGAAAAAATCAAGACAGGTACTTTCATAAGATGGAAACTATTATTTATATGAATGGCATTTTTCACTACATCTCAGAGGAACACAACTTGGTGTGGGATGGATTCAGCAGACATATTCTATAGCTCACCTGGAAAAATTAATTAATGTTTGGGAATAGCTAGTAAATTTTAGGGTAAGAGGGATGAAAGAACTTTCTCAATGAGATAAAAATATATCATAAAAGCCTAAAAAGACAAAGGAACCAAAGTGAAAATCAGTAAGACCCCCCCCAAGTATTATAAGCCTTTATGTTATAATAAGGGAACATCTCAAATCAAATGGGAAGGAATCAATTTTTCAATAAATGCAGTTGATAGAAATAGCTATCAGGATCTTAAAAAAGGATAGATCTCTATCTCCACCTTACAATGAAATGAATTCCAGACCAATTAAAGACTAAATGTAAAAAACATAACCACTTGATATGATGCAAAAGACAGAAAGAAATCACAAAGGAAACAAGTGATAGATTATATATTTATTAATGTCAAGCACAAATTTAAAAGGCAATCAAACTGTGTTAATAGCCTTATTTTACAAAGCATTCATATAATCAATAAGAAAAAGACAATCCCTCTAAGCCATGCACAGAAAAATAAAAGGAAATGCAATTAGCCAAGAAACATATGGGGAAAAATGTTCAACTTTATTCACAATACTTTTTTTTTTTTTAAGTACCATCATTCACCTGTAAAATGGCAACGACTGAAAAGGTTAATAGCCACTATCAGGAAGAGTTACATGAATTGAACACTCATTGACTAATGGTAGGGAACAAGAGCGGAATCTTCCTGCAGGGTGGTGGTTAAACCAAGAGGGTGCTGGAGCCAGACTCCCTCAGTTTAAATGCCACTAGCTACTTCCCAGTAGTGGGAAAGTATTTCAGACATCTGTGTAGCTCACTGTTCCTTACCTGTAAAATGGGAATAATATTATTTCTTGCCTTATAAAGTAAGAAGTAAATGAGTTAAAACATGTAAAACATAGAGAATCATCCCACATTATAAACCCTAATGGCTACTACCTGTTATTATTATTTATGTTTGAACATATCTTCTATATCACCATAGCTAAAGTCAAAGACCTGTTTTAGCCCTCAGTTTTTTTGTTCATGATACACATTACTTCTGGAAACTTTTTCTATCTTAATTTTCAAAATACTGCAATAGGCTGGTTTTCTTATCTTTCTGTAATTTTTCTACTGGTAAAAAAAAAATTCCAAGGTTCTGTCCTTGATCTTTTAATCTTTTTAACTTTTTCTACATAATCTTGCTCAGGGAATTAATCTATTCCCACAGTTTCACTTTAAATTCAATTTGCCTTGATTAAAAAAAAATTGTTTGTCATGTCCAAATAAGAAGCACATTCTTTCTCACCAGCTCCCTTCGTTCTTTTCATGGTATTACTATCCTCTTCATCTGGACTTGTGACTCCTTCTCCCTTTCATTTCCCATTTCCAGTAAGATGACCCATTTTTTAGGTTGTTATTTTAATACCTTCCTCAAATATGTTCTTTCCCTTTCATCCCAATACCACCATCCATAGACAAATTATAACAATACCTTAGCAATCTATCTCTTTTACTTCCCTCCTCCTATCCACCAACAATCATTCCTAGTTCTCAACAAACCAAAGAGAAAGTAAAAGCTCTAAAGTTAAATCTTAAAGGCTTTCCACAATCTGATCCCAAATGCTTTTTTAGGATCACCTCATAACACTTTTACACTTCTCCATACTGTAATTTAAACAGATGGCAATCACCTTCTCAATGTCCTTGGTTCTTTCCTATCCAGTTAGCTTGGCTTATATTAATCTCAACACCTAGAATACTCCTCCCATTTCTATAGAAATAAAATCTTACCCATTCTTCTTTTTAGGTCAAATACTACCCCCTTACAGAGATCTGTCAGTCCTTTGACTATTATCTGTACCAATTTTATGGAACTATAAAATAATTTCCTGATTAAAACTCTTTATTCCATTACTCAACAGAAGGCTGATAAAAAACGGAAAATATGCTTTGCCAATACCTAACTGGCATTATGTTAAACATACTGTAGAAGGCACAGGATTATTTAGCTAATTAATGAATTCCAGTCTGATTCAGATTCTTCCTTGCACTAATGTAGAAGCTTTTAGTTTGTTTTGTTTCCTTTTGTTTTTCAAACTGAAGAACCCCTTCTTCAAATGCAAACTGATGCAAGAGGAGTCCAAAGTGACAAATGGGCATCCAAAGTAGTGTCTCCCTACGCTACAGAGGGTCACAAGCCAAGAGCTACACCCTCTGCTCTCCTCAAAAAAAAAAAAAAAATCCCAGAGGGGCTTTACTGAGTACAGAGTGTACCATTGGTATTACTTTAGATTCCCATATACCTCTGAAAGGTGCTAATGATCACTAATAAATCAGTATGCTATATATATTTTATAAGTACTTTCTTTTTCAACCAGATGAAACATTTTGGGAAAAGTTATTTTAAAAAAAAAAGAAAAGGGGACTTCCCTGGTGGTCCAGTGGTTAAGACTCCACACTCCCAATGCAGGGGGCACAGGTTCGATCCCTGGTCAGGGAAGTAAGATCCTGTGCATGGCGCACAGTGAGGCCCAAAATAAACTAATTAATTAAATAAAAGTAAAAATAGAAAATAAATAAATAAGAAAAAAAAAGAAAAGAGCTCTTCCCACATTTTACAAAACCAAATACAGCTATAAAAAAAAGTATTTTCCAAGATGTCACAGTCAGGTGATATCAAACCTGAAACTTTAAAGGAAAGTTGTTTCAAAAATAACATTTTCAGTTCTCAGGTATCTATCAAAATGCATCATATGTTTTTTTTACAACATATTCACTTAGTTTTCTTTTCCTGAGGTAGAACTGCAGTTTGTTTCTATTAGTTAACCTATGCAAGCTAACTAACTAGTACACTGGTAACATAAAAACTAGGATTGGACTGACAAATTCTCATTCAAATTGAAAGAGTACATAAAATTAAAATAAATAACAAGAAAAACTAAATACATACAGATATATACAGATGAGTGTGTATATATACAAACATATACATATATATGAATAGATCTATATACAGATAGCTATAGATTTGTGTAGAGCCATTATGTATATACATAAATCTATACAGATGAGCACAGGTACTCAATAATGATTGACTACTAATGAATGAATTAATAGTAATGAAAATTCAATACTTTAATATACAAATACCTGATAGATTCAGTATCTATGTGCACAGGTGCTATCCTCTCCAAGAGAAACTTGATCATTTCCAGAAAAGGATTTGTAGGCTGTTTGGGGTTGCCCAACTTCTTAGTTATTTCACGCTGTAAAGTAGAGTTTTAAAATATTACAGAAGTAGGTTTAAACAATACATTACATTAAAATGTTAAAAACCTATAATAATTAAAACCACGTAGTATTGGTGCTGGAATAAACAAATCAATAGGAATAGACTAAGAATTTAGCACAGGAGAAAGGTAATATTTCAAGTAGGAAAAAGATTATTTAATATATTGTTATATTGAATATATTGAAATAACTGAACAGACATTTAGAATAAAAGCAGAGTTATATCCCTATCTCACACCTTATACCAAAAATATTCCAAAAGGATGAAAACAAATACAAAAGAATAAAACCAAGGATCAGTGGATACACAAACTTCAACAAGCGAAATTATCAGGGGAGTTCATTAAAACTACAGATTCCTTGGTCTCATTGTGAAGACTCTCTGGGGTAGAGCTAAGAATCACCTTTTTAAAAAAAGAATTTAGGACAATGCATGGGAAACAGACTGAGAAATACTGACATCAGTAAATATTTTCATTGACCTGCAGTTGAATGGGATTTTGTAAGCAGGACTCCAAAGGCAAAAATCTTGAGGAGACAGCTGATAGACTTAGTGAGATAGCAAAACTATCCTATGTAAAGGACATCATAAATGAAATGAAAAGGACAAATTACAACAGATAGAAAACTATCTGTAGCTTAATGAACATACAATGCCATGACAAACCAATGCCATGACAAACCAATGAGATAAGGACAAGTATTCCAGAAAAATAGGCAAAGATAACACACAATTTACAAAAGAAATAAAGAATGGCTAATACAGACAAGCAGAAAAAATGGTCAGGTGACTAGCAACCAATTTTACAAATCCTATCAAAATAATGATGTTTTTGTTTGAGTTCTGCTTGTTCCCAACAATGACACTGGCCAATACTGAATTTATCCTAAAGAAATGAAATCAAGACTGTGTAAAATTACTTAGCTATAAAGATTAAGTATTCTTTACATTAATCAAAAACTGGGAAAAAATGTAAACGTGTAACAAAAGTGGACCGTTCAAGAAATTATGGTACATATATTCAATGGTGTTCTATATTGCTACTAAATACAATACTAAAAAAGACTAATTAATGAAAAACTAAAATGTACAAAGATATAGGTACAATATAATCTTATTTTAGAAGAACATACACCATAATATTAACTGTTTCTACAGAGGGATTACAGTTTAACTGTACTGCTATTTTTGTTATATTTTCTGAATTTTACATAACAAATATAACTTGTTTTACAAAAGGGGATTAAAAAAGATTTAGGGGTTTCTCCAAATATGAGCTCTTTTAAATTTCTCTCCTTACCACACAACCTTCAGCCTGTTTGCAGGAGCATGTTGGACTAACAAGTACTTCTAACTGTTTTCTTATTTTCTCATCATCTTCTAACACCTGTGTGAATTTCTTCATGAAATCCTGAGCCTTACCAGGATCTGGCAAATTTCCTTAAATTAAATTAAAATTCAATTAAAATACGATTTTAGCAATTCCTCGAAATAATAAAAGATCAACATTTTTCATTCTTTTTATTACTTTGATGAATAATCCTAACTTACAAATTCATTGAATTTAATGAGATAAAAATTGTAGAGCACTTTCAATAGTAAATTTTCACAAACAAAAATCTGTTTCCTAGAAACATAAAATAAGATCATTGTGGAGGACCATCTATGCAGAGAAAGACCAAACTGGCTATTTCTAAATAACTCCTTATGATACTTAAAGGCAGTAAATGTCAACCTGAACAATACCAACTTCATTACTGTCCCTTGAACTTGCTGCATACATTGTTCTTCTGTAATTCATAGCAAGAGATCAAGATCAGTAAATTTTACCTTGAAGAAACCATTTTCCTGTACTGCTCTGTTTACTGTTAAACCATCCAGAGAGAATGCACACGCGCACGCATGCTGCTTAGTACCAACGCATGCTGAGCAACATGTTCCAGGTGTTGGATATGTCAACACCACACGAGAAAGGATGAGTTCTTGTAGAATCCAAGACAAGTTTTATACTACTCTCCTGACATGTCATGATTGTATCAAAACACTTATGAAAGCTAATAAAATCCTAGCATCTTTTTTTCTGGCTACTCACAACTGTGATGGAGAACCAGACTAGGTAAGATCCCTCTAATAACAGAAATTACAATATAGCACTATGGACTCTAATAAAAGTAGTAGAAGTTTGTTGAATCTTAAAATATGAATGTAGTAAATGCAGTCTTCAAGTTTAT
Organism: Hippopotamus amphibius kiboko; assembly: GCF_030028045.1. Classification (NCBI taxonomy): domain Eukaryota; kingdom Metazoa; phylum Chordata; class Mammalia; order Artiodactyla; family Hippopotamidae; genus Hippopotamus; species Hippopotamus amphibius. Next base: position 71,437,280 of record NC_080199.1, read on the forward strand.
ATAATACAGCCATGAAATTTCATTTTAACTCTTGGCTAGATGACTGAATATAATAAGAATGAATGTCCCCCCTAACTACTTGACTGTATGACCTTTCCATATTTCTATAATACAAAAATTCTACTGTACTGTTTGTCAATAGTTTTGAAAAATGTCACTTTATAGCTCCATAACATACAGGCATCATATTAAAAGCTACAATAAAGCACATCATTTAAGAAACAAAACAAAAAGAAAGTGAAATGGGGGTAGAGGGAGGAGGAGGGAAAGAGAGAGGAGGGAAGGAGGGGAGATAGAGGGAGAAAGGGAAAAACAATAACAAAAAAACCCTTTAATTCAGGATTCTACAAACATACTTGACCATGGAACTCTTTTTCTGACAATACTATTAACGCCTGCAGGATACTGGCATTTCTCAGGACAGAATCTGGGATATACTGTACTTTTGGAAGAAAATGGACGGGGGTTAAAAATAGAAAGAATATAGGAGACGATCTCCTTTAGGGAATAGTGTCCACAGCCAAACCACCAGGGAAATAACTATGGAAAAGCAATTGCACAAAATCACTTGCCTTAAATTATCCAAAGGGACTGAAAACTAATTTATGTTTAACTGCTCAGGACTAAAAGATTTTTCGGTCTCAACTTTCTACTCATGCTAAAACTTCTATCACTTAGTCTAATGTCCAAAGAATTAGGTTACTGTTCTCGTCAATGTCTTGGAATATTTGTTAACCATCTCAAAACTCTAAGAACTCTTTATTACTACCAAGTGGAAGCTCAGTAGAAGCTTCCTCCAGGTGTTCCTGATTTTCCCTCCATCCAAATGCTAGACACAGTGATCTCTGAGGTGAGAGGAAAAGCAAGTGCCCTGCAAAAACATCTATTTTTCCGTACCCCTGCCCTGAACAATGGAGATGTGCTACACAATCCTTTAGTATTTACCGTTAAAGGCAATTAAATAACATTTTATTTGAAATCATTAAAAGCAAAAAAGCAAATTAACTTTTTTTTTCAAAGAAGCTCTTCTGTGGTTATTAGGTATATCCTTCATTCTAAATTTTGGCTCAGAATGAAATTAACTTCAGATAGATTCACATTACAGCAAGCAATACCAAAGCACAGATTCAGTTTTTAATGGCAAGCTTACACAGTAATTTGAATGAATTCTCAAAAACAAATTTATGTAACAAATCTGTCTCCAGCTCTTGCTCATATCAACACACAAAATAATTCTGTGTAGTATGCAAAATAAATGAAAATCAGGAAAAAAGGAAAGCTGAGTGTGTTGGGGGGGGAAGTATATCAAAAAACTTTAATCTTTTCCTACATGATCATAGCCTAAAATGGAACTCCAAGAAACATTTTATAAGAAATGTTTCAAAAAAACCTTAAATTTTAAATATAATATTTGAAATAACTTACTTGTAATAACCATCACTTTTGAAAATATGGCCTTGACACTGGCATCTGTCTGTAAATTACACAAAAAAATGCAAAATTAAAATCTCCTAACAATAATCTTCATTACGTTCTTCAGAGAGTTAAGTAAGCATAACCCACTCATGCTCTAGGCCCATGCTCTGACCACCACTATATGCTCCTTCTTTAGCCACATTTAAACTCCAGATGAACTGAATGAAAGGTAGACGAGAAGTCAGACGCCACTGTCATCACCTCTTCCCTCGTCCTGTTTTCTCGGCCTCCAAAACAAAAACAGATGACTGCTGCACCAACCCTTTGGGACACAGAGAGATCTGGTTTTTCTGAATTACTCAAAGAAGAGGACAACTAAGTTTAAAAAAGGAACAAGATAATCTGGAAATGTTGGTTTTCACATTTTTAGCCTATCTCAAACAAAAAGTTGACAATTAAGTATATAATTCTGATTGAACTGAGGTATTCCTAAAATTGTTAAGCCTGAGGATTATAAGGCATAGTCATGAAGCCACCAGGAAGACACCAGATGAAGACAATTAAGATGCCCCTGACAGGTACAAAAGATTTTTCTAGGAGTGCTAGTTGTTTGCTACATCAGGGTAGTATTTCAGTGAATGAATGTGTTCATCACATTGCGCTGCATGTAACATACTTTGTAAAGTCATGTGTATAAAAGATGTTTCTAAGAATGCTAGTTATTCATTACATCAGATGAGTGTTCCTTAAAAAAATGTCATTGAGCAACTTTGTAAAACAGTGAGCTAGAAAAACATTGGGGGGCTTCCTAGATGGCGCAGCAGTTAAGAATCCGCCTGCCAATGCAGGGGACATGGGTTTGATCCCTGCTCCAGGAAGATCCCATGTGCCACGGAGCAACTAAGCCTGTGCGCCACAATCACTGAGCCTGTGCTCTAGAGCCCGTGAGCCACAACTATTGAGCCCATGTGTTGCAACTACTGAAGCCCACGTGCCTGAAGCCCGTGCTCTGCAGCAAAAGAAGCCACGGCAATGTGGAGCCCACGCACCACAATGAAGGGTAGCCCCCACTCACTGCAACTAAAGAAAGCCCGCACACAGCAACAAAGACCTAACACAGCCAAAAAAATTAAAAAAGCAAAGAAAAACATTGGGGTGGAGGCAACAAGTCAAAAAATAAACAAATAAACTGTCCCTATTGAGAAGGAGCTTCCTAAGAGGAAGGAGAGACAGAGAGTAACAGAGTGCAAGAGTTAATTCCCAAATATTTGGAACTTAATAGCTCTAACTAGAAACATAAGATTTCTACTGTTGTTCAATTTGGGGGGAAAGAGGTGGTGCTGGCCTTTCCAGAAGCTGATCCACATAAAAAAAGAAACATCACCAACAAAGTACAATACTGCAAATTACAGAGTCATTTTGAGTGACACTGAGCAAATCAATTTAGTTAAATGAAGTAGAAGGGCCACATTGCTAAGAAAGAATAAAAACTATCTTAATCAAAAGGAATAATGAAGAAGCCAAAGAAATATATACTGATTAGTAAATATCTAAGAGTATTCCTCGTAAAATAGGCAGAATCATAAACAGCCAAAAGTTAAACACAGCTTTGTATTTTTTTCCCTAATTTTAACTCTATAATATCTACTACAATTCTCAGTATAAAGTGAATATTAAGTAATGAAAGACTATTAATTCTCCTTTCACTAGAATTCCACTATCCCCCTCCATGCTATTTCCTCTTCATCCCCACCACACATGAATGAGAATTCCCTCTTTGATCTGGATAACTTGTTAATTATTTTAAGATAATTTAAAGGAAAATACCACAAAGTAGAAGGGAATAAAACATTGTAATTGAATTGAGATAGTATTTTATTTCACACAGACTGAACAGGAATGGCATGAGAGCCTCCCAAGGGTCTCATGAACAGGCAAGGGGAGGAAATGTCCACTAAATAAGTTTTAAAGGGACAGTGAGAGTCAAAAACACAGTTATTTTTGATTACAGTCTCATATATCATGCTGTTCAACATATGATCTACACAGTTATGCTATTCGGCTGCTATTCTGACTTCAATAATGCCTAAAATCAGGAATAATTTTATACACATGCCAATAAGAACATTTCACATTCTTAAATAATATTTTGCAACTTTATCTAGAGGAAGTAAATAAATATGTCTCTAGGTGGCAAAAAAGGGCACTTTATCCAGAGCTTATCTGAAAAACACTAACCCTACATTATAACATTGACTAAAACACATGTTTATTAGCTGAAACACAATAACTTAACTGGGATTTTTCCAATTTCCAGTCTTCACACAGAAAGTACTGAAATAGCAGAATCTCTAAAATTAGTTTTAAGTCACTGACTATAAGGAAAAACTGATTCTAACAGGTTCAATATATTCAGGAATCACAGCAGGTTAAATTACGTTCAATAAACCATAAGAGGTTAACTGTTAACCTATAAAACAAAAATGCTCCTCATCTGTAAGCTTCAATCAGGCAAACAAGTGCTATGAAATGCCTTATTACTAGTGATTTAGAGGTTAAGAAAAAAGTAAGGTCACTGTAAATCACTCAAACAACTACCGTTAGCTCTTTGATTTTTAGGGCAAATGGCAAGATTTACACTGGAAATTTTCTCCCCTTAGATGAAACAACTCCATTCTATTGACCTCTGTCTTATGAAAGTGAGGTGTACTTTGGGGGGAGGGGGGGGAGGGGAGGGAGGGTCCACCATGCACTGAAAAAGAAACAAAAAATAACACTACATTGTTTTACCTGGATGCAATTTTAAATGACCAGGCACACTGATTTTTAGATGAATTATACCTTTTATAGGCCTACATACAATGTTCTCAAACATCATCAACTAGATGAATAACCACCGTTAAATTATAATTATGAAGATCAGGTAATACATTAAAACTACCATAGTATTAACTGTAAGTAAAAATATCAAGATACTAAACTAAAATTACATGATATTAAAACTTTCTATAACCATAAGACTATACAATGATGATGGGAGCATTTTAGTGTAGCAAAATTAAGTGTAATTTTACTCTATTTTCTAGGCTTTCAATAATGCTGAGTTGGGATGTCCCTGGTCGTGCAGTGGTTGGGAGTCTGCCTGCCAACACAGGGGACACGGGTTTGAGCCCTGGTCCTGGAGCAGAAGCTAGGCCTGTGCATCACAGCTGCTAAGCCTGAGCTCTAGAGCACACGTGCCACAACTATTGAGCCCATGTGCCACAACAACAGAAGCCATAGCAGTGGGAGGCCCATGTACCACAGTGAGAAGTGGCTCCTGCTCACCGCAACTGGGAAGGCCTGCACACAGCAATGAAGACCCAATGCAGCTACCAAATAAATAAATAATTTTTTTTAAATGCTGAGTTATTGTTTTGGTTTTAAATTTTTAATTTTAAAGCTACCAAAAAAGGCTTAATTCTGCATACACAGAAGCACATTCTCTTTCCTGTCGGGTATAACCTTTTGCAGACATAGTACATTTAAATTTTTCTACGCAACAAGTTTCCTAAAAATTTCAGTGTTCTAAGCTAGAGATCATAGATTCTAGACTCAGCAGTGTTCCACACAGAAACAGTTGTTCAACACATCACAGAAATGGTGATAACTTACCTTGGGTTGCTTAATTAAGTCAAGCAAATCCTTTACTTGATGTCGGAGCAGATTTTGACATTTCCACATTTCATTCAATGCTCTGAAAAACACACACATAAATTTCAGTACCAAAACAGGATAAAAATCCTTCCAGAATATTCCAACCGTATTAATTATTTCTAAAAGTTCAAATTACAAAGGAGATAACAGAGATGAGGTAAAATTTACAGGACTAATCAACTGATGATACATGAAGAGAAAAAGAGGAGTCAAATATAAGAGATAATAACATTTGAGTGATGGCTATATCAAAAGAAAGGGATTAGTAGCGGTTGTTTTTTCTTTTGTACAAAAATAGCGAAAATCTATCATTAACTGGAACGTGTTTGTGGGTAAGGGCATAGCAATTAAATGCAGAGATTACAAACTTGCGAAATAAAGCAATATTTAACGGAGTAAGGTCTTGTATTCAATAGCAGGCAGGATGAAAAGGAATAAAAGACATAAACAGAAAAGAGTGAGCCTTGAATGGGGATATTTTTTCCTGAAACAAAAATATTATAATTTTATATAATACATATTATATACTTTTATTTATAAGTAATATTTATTTATAAATTATATTATATGTACATAAGTGAATATTTGTTTTATATGGCAAAAATTTTGATGTCCCTATAACACTTTTATTGTTCTCAGGCAGAAATTTAAATAAAAAAAAATTACATAGGTACTCAAGAAAATATACATAAATCATAGAGAATAGTTAATGTTATTTAAATATTAAGTTATAGAATATCAGAACCACTCATATTTAAAATTCCGAAAAGGAAATTTTCCAAAGCCAAGTAATACTTCTCATTGTTTTCAATTATCTATACTTCCATTAACCTCCATTATCACACATATGAAGCAAGGCAAGAGTAATTTAATACAGAAGCCTATGAAACCATATAAAAATACCCTTTTTCTTTTGATAGACAAGGCACTTAATTGTTTATTATTTTCATTCTCCTCAACAGTATGTTTTAAAAATACCTTTGCATTTTTTAAAGACAAATTAGCTTAAATTTGGACACAATTTCCTTTACAGTAGTCCTTTCAACATGGTATTGGCAAAATAACAGTACTGGGGCATTTTCATCTTAAAATAGCTATACTTTACTGTTTTCAAGTTACTAAAGTTCCATAAAGTTTAACTGGCACACTTAGGAATGTAAACATTAAAACAAAAATGACCATTATCGAGAGAAACTGTAAAAATCTAACAGCTAAGAGTTATGTAATTAAAACAATAATTTTCAAAGAAACAGTCACCTGTGAAATTAATTCTGAACTCTTAAGTCAATGAATTATCTCCCTACCTATACATTTTATCACTACTTATAACTTCTGAAGGCCTTGGATTTCAAAACTTGCTTTCACTTAAAGAAGAAAAATAAAGCATAAATTATCTTACCTATTATATTTATTAATTTAAAGATGAAATCTTAAGCAATTCTAAAGCTTATTATAAACTATTATGCCTATAGCTTAAATCAAAAAGTTCCATCACTGGACTTCCTAGGTGACGCAGTGGTTAAGAATCTGCCTGCCAATGCAGGGGACATGGGCTCGAGCCCTGCTCTGGGAAGATTCCACATGCCACGGAGCAACTAAGCCCATGCATCACAACTATTGAGCCTGTGCTCTAGAGCACATGAGCCACAACTATTGAAGCCCACGTGCCTAGAGCCCATGCTCAGCAACAAGAGAAGCCACTACAATGAGGAGCCTGCACACCACAACGAAGAGTAGCCCCCACTCGCAAAAACTAGAGAAAGCCCACATGTAGCAACGAAGACCCAACGCAGCAAATAAATAAATAAATAAATAAATAAATAAATAAATAAATAAATTTATTTTTTTTAAAAGTGACCATCACTAAGAATTTGTATTATAAAATTCAGGAGGCGCAACCTCTTGAGCATTTCAATTACATTACATTAACCAGCAAAGACAATTTGTCCTTGTGTTCTGCCTTTCTAAGCAGTACTTAAGGAAAAAAAGTTGTACTAGTAGAAGCAATATTACTATTAATACAATAGGAAGACAAATATCCATTTATTTAATACTAGCCTGAATTCCAGCTCTGTCACTAAACAAATGTGAAAAAATCTGGTTACAGCCTGGATACTCATATTTGTTAACTGACATTATAAGTAAACAAATTGTTCCCTCACTAGAGCTTCTCCTTGTTTGCACCAACATACCACAAGTTTGCATCAGTTCAAAGAAAAAGATAACTACCATTGGGCTACAGTCAGAAACCTGTCCAAATGTTTAAGAGAAGCTCTCGTCCAACCTTCTTCTCCCAACTGGCAAATTACCCACCAGACTCAGCAGTACACAACTGTTTAGATGAGAGCCTGGTGAACGAAAGAGAAGATCACAACCAGGACACCTGATACTACCGCTTGCTCTTGTCACTGGCAGTTGTACTGGGAAACTTGGGGGAGGTGGAAATACACACCATGATGAGAGAGTACTCAAGCCTGCCTCTACTCTCCTTTCCAATAATCAAGATACTTAGTTAACTTAGGGACTTACCCAAAAGTGGGTAAACATCAAAAAGTCTAAAATATAGGAAGTATTTTGTCTTCCCCAAAAGAACACACTCATAGAATAAAATATATGGCTCTTTCAGTAAATAAGAAAAATCCTTACCAAACTAGGTTCTTAGCAGGAACCCACCTGCCAAGCAGCTATTTTAAAATACCTTTCAAACTAATGAAAGGTCACAACTTCAAATGACTTTTCTGGGCTAGAATAGTAATGTAAATGAATGAAGTAGGACAGGTGTTATAATACAGAGTAGTGAGGACTGTGGTGAAATTAGAAACATTAAGTAAAACATCAATATTATTAATATTCTGGGCAATGAAAAAAAAAATGAGACAAAATTCAACACCCGAAAGATTCACAAAAAAATAAGATGCCTGAAAATGTTTAGGAGGATGTAGAAACTTAAAAGCCACTGGTAAGATTATAAATTAGTATAATCATATTGGGAAACAATTTGACTAGCTTATAATGCTAAAAACGTGCATTCGCAGCAATTCCACTCATAGCTGTATACCTGTGATCCTAAAGCTTGGTTGCCTGTTAGAACCTCCAGAAACGCTTTTCTAAAAACCCCAATGCCCATACTACACTCCAGACAAATTAAATCACACTCTCAGGATAAGATTCATGTGTCAGTATGTTTTAAACCTCTCCAAGTGATTCCAACATGTAGCCAAATTTGAGAACCATTCATAACCATACCTTAGAGAAACCCTTGCATGCATATACTAAATTAAAAAATGTTCACAGTAGTACTATCTGTATTATTAAAAAATGGAAACAATACAATGTCCATACTTTCCATTGACTCAGATTTGCAATGTCAACATGATGGAATAAAACTGTGGTTTAAGGACAGAGTGATCCAATACCACAGTGAAAATGAATGACCCACAAGCTATATATTATAGAGTGGATAAAGCTTAGGAACATAATAGAGTGGCGTGAAAAAAAAGTAACAGAAGACTATACCCACAATTATTCCATTTCATAAAGTTCAAAAACAAGAAAAAATTAAAAATATATTAAGGAATACATACATACATATGATAAAACTATTTTTTTTAAAGGGAATGAGAAACACAAAATTAAGGCTAGTGGTTTCCTCTGGGAGGAAGATAGCAGGATGAAAGATAGAAGTGTTCACAAGTTGGATGGGAGATTCACAGATAGTTTTATTACTATGCTTCAAAACTTGTGATTTCTTTGTGTGTATTAACTACCTCGTGATAATAAATGTAAAGACTTTCGGAGAAAATAATCACAGATAAATGGATAGTTAAAGTATCAGTAATAAAATGTTAAGATGCATTAGGTGTATAGTTGGTCAGTTAATTTCAAAAAGCTGATTAAAATAAAAAATAATTTTAAAAATATTATATATATATATATATCTTAAGTATCTTAACTTAAAAGAGATAAATATTCATTCACTCACCAACGATTTTTGTAGAATCAACTGATCCAAAGATTGGAATTTACTTTCAACTTTTCCATGGCATTATTTTTCAGTATATCTCCTATGTCACCATTTTTACTTTTTAATTCAATCAAATGGACTTGTCATTTAAGTGATGAATGATATCTGACAAAAATATTTAGTTTTGAAACTGCTATTTATGTTTTGTGTAGTCTATTTACAATTATTTTCTTATTTTCTTTTCCATTTCTGGTATTAAAGTTTTCATTAATTTTTTGCTCCTATGGATTTGGAAGTTATACATTCAAATCCTAATCTTTCAGGTGTGGCTCAAATTTTCAATACGCACACTTGATTTATGGCCTAACTACTCAACATGTCTGTCCTCACTCTTATATGACAAAAGAACATTAGCACACTTTACCTGCCATCTTAACATGTTATTTGATAGGGTCCACCCAGGCATGCGGCAGGGTATCCCAGGGACTCTCAAGAGAGTTCACATATCATTGCAGTGGTATACTGCTGGTTCAATAACAGCCCAGATGCTCAGCTACTTTTTAATCCAGACCCCAACTCCTTGTAAAGAAACTTTATCCTATTCCTTCCTTCTGGATTCAATTTGCTTTTTTAATTCTTCAGTAATTTTTTCAAGTAGCATTTATGACTGGTGAACTCTCATTTTTTGCTTGTAAGTGTCTTTAATTCACTTTTACTCCTGAATGACAGCTGAACTGAGTCAAGGGTATGATTTAAATAGGTTGTTTCAAATGGGATGCATACATATCATATTTCACCCATTCTAAGAGGCCATCAACTGCACCATGAAGAAAAGGATGTATTCGAATTCCACAGATGTTAGCACATGAAAATTCTGTTTTACAATCAATTAAACACAGCGGTAACACAGTTTACTATATGCAGTGGAAAAAGAATGAGCTTTGCAACCAAGCAGAACTGAGTTCAAATTCTGGCTTTGTCTCTTACTACTTGTGTAATTTTGTGCAAGTTAATTGATCTCTGTGGGATTCAGCTCATCATGTGTAAAACTTATACTGAGAGTTGCCAAGCTTTTTCTATACAAGGCCAGACAGTAAATACTGTAAGCTTTGTGGATCATAAGGTCCCTGTTGAAACTACTCAACTCTACCAATTGCAGTAGAAAAGCAGCCACAGTTAACACATATTCCTGTGCCTGAAGTACAGTGGATATCAAGAAATGTACATTTCTCCCCCTACAACCCTTTTCTCAACATTTCTATGAAAGATATAAATAGCACACACAATAATTTCCATGGGGGAAGTTAAATGAAAAGTCCCATTAAGCTGTGGTAGGAATGAAAATTATATACAGCTCCTCAGACTTCTAATTTCTAAGTATTTAATCCCCATTAGCTAGGGATTAAGTTATACATTTACTGGAATACTAAGGATCTCCACTTTCTGAAACCTAGAGCACATCAATCTCTAGGCCTCGATTTCCTAAGCCTCAGTACGGTTCAATTAGCAATGCCTCTTCCATTCCCAAAATGCCAATTCCCTATAAAAGCATTCAAAAGCACTTTTTGAATGAAACATGGTCATAAAAATGTATTTGTGCTTACCTTTATGCCAAACTATAACACCATGTTCAGACTATGCAGCACAAAAATATACATCCTACTGCCTACACTATAATTCAAATCAGTATCAGATGAAAAATAAGAAAGTACTAATTTCACAATATGGACCTTTCTAATGCCTTAATACAAACAAAAACAAAAAGTACATCAACATTTCTTAAGACAACAATATGAAAATCAGAAGAGAGAAAAACTAAATCCTAAAAGATTTCATGTCAATCAGCTCTTTTTCAATTAGTTACAAAAATCCTGGTTAATCTCATGTTAATAGCAGCAGTACTTTATGAAAAAAATATCCAAGTATTTTATTGTGTCTGACCATTTAAATAATGTTTGCATTACATAAACTGACATTTAAAAATGCAACTGTTTTCTTTTCCATAAAATCCAACATATTGCAAAAAGATGGAAAGAGCAGAGTTTGACATTTGAAACATACTTCACAGCATTTAAATCCAGTGTGGCATACAAATAATACAAGCATTTCATCCGTTCTGTAGTTTCCAAATTGTGGGGGACCATGTATTGAGCAAAGATCCGTTCAACAAGCAATCTATGAAAAAAATATAAAGTACTGTGTTACTTTCTCTAAATGCATGTATTAAATATGCATATGAATTTCCAAAACACATAAAAAACACATATAAAAGAGCTTCTTTCTGAGTAGAGATGAGATTTCCAAATGAAAGATTTCTTTCTATAAGAAGAAGAGGCAAAAAAAACTTTTAGCTGGATGTACTGGAAACAGTCCTATACCTAGCTAAGATAGCTACTCCTGCATGACCTTGGGCAAGTTATATACCAGGGACTCAATTTCATTGGCTAAATAATAAAGGGTTAAAAAACTACACCAGAACCTTCCAAGTGACAAACTCTAACAATTTATAAGTTAAAACTATAAAGAAAAGTTTAAGATTCTTCTGAGTTTTCATAGTGATCATCATGAAGAAAGACCTAGATAAAAGTACAAAAAAAAAAGAAAAGAAAAAGAAGAAGAAAATGGGAGGACAGGGCTATCAAATCATAATGCAAATCTCTGTGCACTGATGCCACACACTCAAAGAGCTTAAAAACGTCAATTTTCTAAAAGCAATAATTATGAAGTTTCTTAGATAATATCAACCTAATATACTCAGTTTCTACTTCTTATACCTCATACAATTGTAAGATGTCCTACTGGTTCTTAATTTGTTCATTCTGACCTGTTATAGGCAAGATCATTTGGATCTCACTAAAAATTCACCAAATCAATGCAGATTGCAAGCAGGATTTACAGGTCTACTAACTACTAAATTGTTAGGTTCCATAAAAGATCTAACCTTACAAACTGGAATAGAAAAATACAAAGATTATATTCAGATAATGTGTTTTTACATAAATTTATAAACTACTTTTTTAGCCTTGAGTAGGAATTGTTTTTATTTAAAATGTCTAAATCCAGAGGGTGTGTATTTGAAATTTATTTGCAAAATTTTTATTTGAAAAAATTTTATTTGAAAAAGTTAACATTAAACAAAATTTAAATCATACTTACATACATTCCTACTTTCAAATATTACTCTGTTAAAACACAGTGCATGAAAATGACCATAAAAGACGTATCCATCCCTTAAGTTATATGTACATTACTACTTCATTTATGGCTTTGGTGGGAAAGCAACTAGTCACTCACTACCTTTAACTTGCAGTAAAAACTGAGGAGGGAGTTTAAAGTTATAAAGAAAACTGTTTGCCTAAAACAACAGTTCAATAAAAGTTATATAATACCAAAAGCACCAGACATTTTACATGTGATGTCTTTTAACTTACCTATCATCAATACTATTTTGATAATATATATGTAGCAATTTGTCTTTGATCCATGAAATCTGTTTTGCAGCATCCTTCCCAGCTGCTGATTGTAAAGCATATTTCTTATAAATTTGGGCAAGTCCCATCATGGCTTCTTTGCGCACTCTCCACTTAAAGTAAAAACAAAACTTTTTTTGTAATTTAAAAATGCCTCCATTATATTAATTCAGTAAAGTCTAGTTTCCCAGTTTTGTATTTACTTTACACAATATATTTTCATCATACCTCAGCTCCTGGACATCAATTTGTAATGACGGTATGAAAAAACACAAGTCTCATTTTAATATATCTACTATGTCAAGCACAGACATCTATTAACATGTATAAAGAATTTTAATGCTTTGATATCATAAACCCGTTACCAACCCCTAAAAATAAACACTCGATCACAATCTACGTAATGTCACTTAGAATTAGTGAGGGAAAAGCATACTACCAAATTTTAAAAGGTAAAGACAGTTAAGTGGATAAACTGTGAGCTATTCCTTATAGATTTTTTTCCAAATTACTTTATGGTCAATATTAAGTATACCTGTATTAAAGGTATATATGATAGTGGTTTTATCAGATGCTAAATGTAAAGACAAATCAGTGGTTCATTTTGTACATCTGGGAAAGATGTTCAGGTATAACAAAGTGTATTTATTCAACTATTTTTTAAAATAAGTACATATCTGCTATAGTATATCTAACATTAATTATCTTGGTTATGAGTTTAATCTTAAAATTTACATAAACACAACAGCATTATAATCAGTAGGATATTAGTAATATTTAGAACTTCATGAATCTGCAAAGATTATTCATTTTTCCTTTGTAGTCTGTCATTCATAGCAACATTTTTCTCTTGGTTTTTTCTTTCAATTAATTACACTGAAGAATAGTCCTTCTTTCATCCATCCACTACATACATATTGAAATAAAAGGCTTTAAAAGCTTTACTCATAAAATAAGAATTTAATATGTTTGTAAAAATTTTATCTCAAATTTCCAGAAAATGCTGCTTTAGGGAAAATTTACACATAGACCATATTCTAATACTGCCAGTAACATAAACATATTTAATTATTTTTTGGTACTCAATATTTATATGAATGAACCAAGCAGTCCTATGATGAACACAACATGATGATCAAAAACATACATGAATTATGATCCCAACACTACATAAAAACTTGGCTTAAATTCTAAGTGTAACTATGAAAATGATTACTTGAACACTTGGAAGGCTGTTATCCTACCATGATGCAAACCTCCTTTTCCTTCTTTATAGCTTTTGACCTTTTCATTGTTTAATACTCTACTGAAATATTCAATAAAAACAAGCCTAAATTTATCAATTAAAATAAGTTTCTCTGAATACCTACAGCTTTGCAGGGAAAACCATGCAATTCCTGCGCATCTATTCTCCACCCACAACCCGCATGAGCAAAGAGAGAATTAAATGATGAAGACAGCCCAATTGACCATATAGGCGACTATCAAAATGCTATATTTACCTAGTTAAAGCTGGTCATAACTACTAAGAGGCCCCCCACTTTCTTTGCTACTTAACCCCTAAATACATCAAAAATTTTCATCCTTCACCAAAATTACTCTTAAGTCTAAGCCTGTAAAATTCATGGCATGAAGGAAAGGCAACGGGGAGTAGGGGAGAAAGTATTTCACTGAAACACTCACTGAGTGCCTAATACATTCCAGGCAACATGGAATACAAACATAAGACATAGTTCCCTCTTCAGAAGCCACTAACTAAAAAGTGGAGCTATTCCGTGCTCAAGAAGGAAGGTTTGGGTCACAGGAGATAAGCTAGAAGCATGCTGCTCTGCTAAGGTTAGCTTTGTCACATTGAAAACATCTTTTATTTTCTATTCCATAGAAAGTATAATATGATCAGCTAGAGGACTACGAACTGATACCCATACGAAAGGAAAAAGAGAAAAGTTGTTTTCAGAGGCCTTTATAAAAGGCACTTATCGGGACCTCCCTGATGGCACAATGGTTAAGAATCTGCCTGCCAATGCAAGGGACGCCGGTTCATTCCCTGGGCCAGGAAGATCCCACATGCCGCGGAGCAACTAAGCCTGTGTGCCACAACTACTGAGCCTGTGCTTTAGAGCCCGTCAGCCACACTACAGAGCCCACGTACTGTAACAACTGAAGTCCGTGTGCCTAGAACCCATGCTCCACAACAAGATAAGCCACCGTACTGAGAAGCCCACGCACTGCAAGGAAGAGTAGCCCCTGCTTGCCACAACTAGAGAAAGCCTATGGACAGCAACGAGAACCCAATGCAGCCAATAAGTAGACACACAGACAGACAGACAGACAGACAGACAGACATTTTTTAAAGTCCCTTATCAAAACTAGTGTACAGGTTAAACATCCGACTACCACTTAGAGCTGTCCCACTCTGAGGATGAGAAAAAATAATCCTAATAACGAAAAACTAATAAAATTTAATGTAACAAAAAGTAAAACCTTCTCATAAACATTAGATATTAAAATGCCTCCCCCCAAAAAGCGCTAATTACATTTAAATCTCAATAATCTCAAATGAAATACTATTAAACTTCAAGTATTCAAAATGCAAACCTGCTAATAATTATTATCCCTACTTACCCGTTTGTCTAATGTTCTCTCTCTCACAAAATTAAGTAAGTGATCATTGACCAGAAGAATATCCTTTTTAGCAGCTGTAACTATAGACACAATAACATCATGTCTAATAGCTTCCTCGGGGTCATGTGACCTCACTTTAAGATACTCTGAAAGATAAAATTTTATTTGATTAAAATGAAACTTTGACAACTAAAAGACTGCATAAGACCTTTGAAAGTAAACCACAACAAAAACAAAACCTAAGTAGAAGGTTCAATGTTTCAAAAAAATTGGAAGCAGGGAAGAGAGAAAGGGAGAACGAGAAGGAAGGAGGAAGGAAGGTCTTCCTTCAGGCAAAATACAGTAGCTTACATGCAACTGAGTAGTAAATCCCCTCCCCATTTGTGGGGCAGGATAGTTGACTAAGGAATTCCTAAACTCATTTATTCAACAAACCATATAAATGAACCAAGAAGTATAACAATGTTAAATATTTCACTTTTGGTTTTTGTTTAAATGGTTAAAATATTCAAGTCAAGCGGTTCCATTGGGAAAAGGCTAGAGAATTCAAGTTTCTATCCCTTAACTAGGTAAACCCTTAGTGAGGCTACTGAAAGAGTAAAATTAAGATAATGGCAGCCAACAAATAGGATTACAGGAAAGACCGTAAGGCAATTCCATTTAACTGAACTGAAAGAAAGGGCGAAGGGAAGATAGAAGAAATGAAATATATAAGAACTATGAATGACTAGAATAGACTCTTAAAGTAAAAAACATGGGAGTTCAGATCTGGCACTGAGAAAGCTGAAAGAAAAAATTAACAATCTTCAGTAATGATATATTAGATTTAAAGAACAGGTACCAAAAGAGAACATACAGTATTATTCAGCTTTTTAATTATATGACCAATAAGATAAAATTTCGTTGTTTGGATCTGGAGTAACATATACAGCCATGTCTATAAGCAACAAATAGTGCTTATGATTATGAATGGATTTACTTCCCAGTAAACTAACAGTTAACAATATAATGCAAAAGCTCATAAAACCAATGCCCAGGTCCTAAGCCCCTCCATCTTGTTCTCTACTACTAAGAACTATTTCAAAAAGTGAGAAAAACAATATGTTGCTAAAAATCTTCTGAAGAAATGGAAATATTATTTTATCTATCTCAGAAAAGAAAGTTATTTTTAGTATTGATTTCAAACGCCCCATGTTAAATATATATCAAATTCATTTCTCCATCAAGATAAAGACAGGAGTTTTATCTTTCACTGTACTTGTTTGTTTCAAATGCAATACATATTATTTTCGGTGCCACTAAAAAAGGAAAATCCAATGACACACCATCAATTTTCAGATGCATTCTCATTTCACTAAAACAAATCATTCATATTAAACAGGTGTATACAGGAGCTATTAACTTTTAGATATTAACTGTGCAGAGGAAGAGAAAATAGGACAAAAGAAATTCTCAACAGTTATTATCACACAGCATCTAACAACCTCTTCACAATATGGCTATGTCCCTCCAAACTTAGCTGAAGGCAAAGGACGAATCTCACAAACACACTGTGGATAAAAGAAAATAAATGTGTGTGTTCAACATATTTCAGCTTACTCCTGAAACTCTAAGAAAATATCTTTTAAAAAGGACAAGTAACAAGAGGTCACAGCAGAAGAGATTTCTCAACAAAATTTTGGCAGATGGATGACTGGTAAATGCCAGAAGACAAAGGAGAAGGATGAAATCTAAAAGGAGAAGAAAAGCCATAGACAAGCTCATTTCCAGGAGGGAAGAACCCTGAAATTCAAGGCACCAAGCAATGAGAAAGGCAGAGATGAAGACAGCAGCTGAAAACATGGAGTGGAGTAGTTGAAAATGTGCATAAAGAATATTTAGGAAAAAAAAAAAAAAAAGAATAGTTAGACCCCTACATTTTTCAAATTTGTCTTTTAGCCAACTCTAAAAATTAAAATGTGCCAGGAGGCTAAAGACTAGGAAATATATATAACATAACAAGATAAATGTTTCATAAAAAATGAAACTATACACTATCCTTTGATAAAGCAAAACATTCAAAACAATAAGGACTAAAAAGGTTATTGGTGAAATTATTCCCATCTAAAGTATATTTCAGATAGCTATAAAAAATCAAAATATTTATTATATAAGCCAAGAGTAAACAATGCATTAGAGTTCTAACTATGGAAAAAATACTTTAAAAAGATACACAATATGTGTAGAACTACTACAAATCAACAACAGCAACAAAAAAACAAACAAGCCAATTAAGAAAGGATGGGTGGAGCTTCCCTGGTGGTGCAGTGGTTAAGAACCCGCCCGCCAATGCAGGGGACACCAGTTCAAGCCCTGGTCTGGGAAGATCCCACATGCTGCAGAGCAACTAAGCCCGTGCAACACAACTACTGAGCCTGCACTCTAGAGCCCGTGAGCCACAACACTGAAGCCCACGTGCCTAGAGCCCGTGCTCTGCAACAAGAGAAGCCACTGCAATGAGAAGCCCTCACACTACAACGAAGAGTAGCCTCCCACTCACCACAACTACAGAAAGGTCGTGTGCAGCAATGAAGACCCAATGCAGCCAACAAATAAAATAATTAAGTAATTAATAAAAAAGGATGAGTTTAAAATTTAAAAATATTCTTCATAAAAGAAAATACATATCAATATGCACATTAAAAGATGTCTAATGCCATTAGTCATCAGGAGAATGCAAATTAAAATCACAACAAACATCAAGACCTATGAGAACGGCTAAAACCAAAAAGGTTGACAACACAAAATGTTGGCAAGGATGCTGAACAACTGCATCCTTAAACATTTCTGATGCAAATGAAGAACAGTACAACTACTATGGAGAACTTGGTCATTTCTATAAAGTTAAACATATATTTACCCTATGATCAGCAATTTTACTCCTAAGTAGTTCCAAAGAGAAATAAAAACATAAATCCACAGAAACACTTCTACAAGAATACTCACAGTAATCTTAATCATAGTAGCCCCAGACCAAAAAAACCCAGATAGCCATCAAAAGGAAAAAAAAAAAAAAAAAGGATATAAGGAAATTATGGTGTATTCATACAATGAAATACTACTCAGTAATAAAAAATAAAGTAATAATACAGTGTCCCAAGACACAAGCAATTAAAATTAAATTTCTGGTAGAATACTCTTCTCTGGGGAATCTGGAAAGTTGAAAAGAAAGTATCTAACCTAAAGGTTTTCCAACAAACAACCCACCCTGATCATCCTACAGTGAAGTTCAGAGTCAACAATCCCATCCATACACTCAGAGCTTTCTGAACAGCTTTTAATTTCATTCCCCACTCTTAATAAAAGCCACCAGTCACAGATTGCCAAGCATTTCGAGGAAAGCCTCTGATATGGAAAATACAGACAAAAGCAAATAAAAACTGGGAAAAACAAGTTAGGTGAAACAGGAGTTTTTAAGAAAAAGAAAACTTCTCCAAAATACTACCATTAATATTCTCAGAGAATATTGCATACATAAGAAAAGGATGCTACAGAGAAAAAGGAGCAGCCAGGTGAAAAGAGAAGGAAAAAGAAAAAAGAAAGAAACAGACACAAAAGAGAGAGGAAGAATGGATCGTCTTAAGATGAAAGCTGAAGAGCAGAAGCTCACACACAGCAAGCAGTCCAAGTCCAGGTATCAGTAGGCAGATAGAGGGTTCCAAGGAGGAGAACTCCCAGAAAAAGCAGTTTAAAATGTACTACAAGTTGGTAAAATTTAAAAAAGAGTAAATAACTAAATAATAACAAGCAATAATATGAAAGACGGGAAGAGAGCACTCAGAGTTAAAGCTTTCAAGGGTCCTTGATTGCTCAGAAAGAAGCTAGCGTTCTGATTAACTTCAGACATTATTAATCAACTATGCAATAAAAGCACGAAGGAGAATGTAACTTCCAAATCCATACAGATTAAAAAAAGGAAAAATGAAAAGTAATCAATTGAGCAGAACAGAGGAAAAACAGAAATAAAAGAAGCAAAGAATAGGCATGCAAAATAGAAAACACAAAATAAGATAGGAGGAATAAGTTCAACTATATCACATTCAAATTATATCATTTCAATAAAATGTTTAAATCACACAAGAATACTATATATAATTTATGGACAGATACATATGAGACATAGATAGAAAAATATGAAAAGAATGCAGACCAAATTTAACAGAGAGGTTACCCTCTACCGAAGTAGGAAAGAGAACAGTTTGTGAACAGCATTTCAACTGTATCTACAATTTATTTTCTCCTTTTTAATCTCCTAAACTAATACAGCAAAATGCTAACATTTCTGAGGAAGACAGTGGCTGCTATATTCATCTGTATTTCTGAACTATTTCATAATTTAAAAAAACTTAACAGAGCAGCACCAGTCAGATACATAATATTCTCATTACTATAAAAATGCAAAGTTCTGAAATACCTTATAAATATACAGATTTTAGAAAAGTTATCTCCATTAAGTATGATTAAATTAGTTTATAAATTAACAACTCTCATCTAAGTTCTCAAAATATTAAAGACCACTGAAGCCTCATAATCTATTCAAAGTCAAGACCTGTTCAAATCCAAATGCTTGAAATACTTTTAGAATTGTTCTTAAATTATCTCTGGTAACACTACTTTTCATATAAGTGCTTCTAGCCCACATAGGTACTTAGCAGGTTAAAAATTCTAGCTTCAGAGAGTAGCTACCATGATAATGAATTGAAACAAGATGACTTCACCTACCATAATCACCAAAAAACAAAAAACCGAAATTTTTTCCCTATATATAAAACCAATTTTTTTCCACCAAAGAGCATCTAGGAATATTTGCCATTATGGGTATATAGTACCTGTTAAGTCCTTTGCTAAATCAGGATGGTTCATGAGACAATGGCTAGCAAATTTCACACATTCCAGGCGGATTGGTACATGGATATCATTAAACCTGATAAAATATAAAGGCATGGAATAATCTTTAAAATAAGAGAAATAGATATATGCTTAACCTGCACTCAATTTATATTTATTTCTCTACATAAAAGAAAAAACAATTTATACAGGATAATTCAAAGCAGAGCCAGACTATTTTAACAGTTTTTGATATACTATATAAGAGTGCTCTGGAACCTCAATATTAAACTAGATCAATCTTCCGTGAGAACTATGTATGAGGGTGAGTCAAAAATCATCCACACTCTGGTTATATTAAAACTTCTGTTGGCCGCACTGTCTTATCAGAGCTTTCCATTCAAGTCTACTGTCTCCCCAGTCACTGCTGTGCAGGTGTGAATGTATTACATCAGTTCATTTGTAACTGCAGTGCAAGCAAAAATGGATGCCCCACTTGTGATCTGCATGAAAGAAGAACAGTGTGCAGTGATTTGTTTTTTTGTGGTCTGAGTGTGCGCACATCCACACACTTTTGCCCACACTGTCCACACTCTGCAAAAACTTCGTTTTGAGGTGTTAAACCATCCTCCTTATAGTCCAGATCTTGCTCCATTGGACTTTCATCTGTTTGGTCCCCTGAAAGCAGCCCTACGAGGACAAAAGTTCACTTCTGATGAAGAAGTGAAGACAGTGGTGCATTTGTAGCTCAGTGCATTCGTAGCTCAGTGCATTCATAGCTCGCAGCTCAGCCTAAAACGTTTTTTAATGAGTGAATGCAGAAGCTTGTTGACAGATGGACAAAGTGTATTGAAAAGCAAGGAGACTGTGCCAAAAAATGATGTACTTGTCTTTTCTAAAATAAATTCTACAGCCAGAGTGCGGATAATTTTTGACTCACCCTTGTAATTTAAAGGCACATGTTTAAACAATACACATTTAGCTGAAATGGAAAAATTGGAAAGACAAAATTTTTCCTCTAAATATTATACTTTCAAATATATTTGCTTATGCAAGTATATGTGTAAACATAATGCACAGGTACATTATTAAATCCAGTACTGAAAAGAAAACTTTTCCTCAAATAATTCTTTCTTAAATATAGAACACTCACAAATGTTTGGTAGGTCTTGCACTAAACCCTGTATTACTGTATATGACTCTAGAATTGTGTCCAAATTGCTCCTATCTAGTTAACCGTCATAATTATTTCCACTAAAATTAAAGCAAATTTTTACATGTAAATGTAAATACCTTAGTATGTATCTCTAAAAAGTTAACACTCTTTGGTTGATGTATCATTTAAGTATCTTCTACTCATATTTTCCCTCTCCTTTTCCTTTGTAATCTGGTGAAGCAACTGTTTTGTTTGTGTGTGTATGCTTTTCCACAGTTTAGGTTTCACTAATTTTATCATTCTGATGTCAGTTAAGAGGATCCCCTCTCTCCTAAATCCTACAAATTAGTAATCAGGTCTAGAGACTTGATCATATTCCGGTTCTTTTTTTTGGGGGGGGGGGGGGGGGGGGGAAGACTACTTGAGAATGGTACTGTGTTCTTCCATCAGGAAGCACATGATGTCTACTTGTCTCTAAACCACTGATGTTCAAAGCCTATATACATAAGTTCATTATGCACTACAAAACAGTGGTTTTTTAAAAATCTTAAGTAACAACAAGAACGTTAAAGGGAAGTAAGAACTTTCCATTTGACATTTACACAAGACTTAATTCTCAAAGATCAAAAAGTTTCCAAATCTTGTATCACCTAATACCATAAGAAACAAAATTTAGCATCAAACAGAAAAAAAGAAGTCTTCTGTATGAGCAACAAATTACTCATGAAAGCTTATTATTAGGGAGGAAAAACTGCTTTATGAAGTACACTCAAAAGTTATATAAAAGCTAGTCTCTGGTCTCATATAGTTTCCTGAGTGTATTGAATCCAAGTACTCAATCCCGATATACTTTACCATTCTCAACTAAACACATACCATATAACCATTAAAAGACATCTTTAAAAAATTACTCTACCTCCCTAAAATTAGTAATAACATGCAAGTTTTATGTCATTAATAAAAAAAAGTTACACTGTAATCAAAAGGTAAGAAATTTAAATTAGAATTTTCCCTCCTAAAATCCTATAAAATAAAGTCTGGCCAATCCACGTCCAGATTTAGAGCTATATCAAATGTCTATTGCAAAACTATTTTTGTTTTAACACATTAAATAAAATACATTTTGATTTTAGTTGGTAATTTAATTAAGCAAAATATTTTGCCCCCTTGCTCACTGTATTTAAGGGGAAAAAAGTCCAGAAATCAAACTCAAAATGACAATGGTCTAATATTTATTAGGTTAACACACCTTGTTAAATATTATTATTGAGTTACATAAGAGATAAGAAATAGAGTAGGAATTCAGCACTTCACATATACAGGCTTACATGCCCATTTAACAAATTAGAAAAACAAGACCAGAAGAGCTTAAATTTATCACAATCTTTCATAGCTCTGGTAACAAAATGGAAAGAAAATTAGTGATGACAATGCACATAGTTCAATATAAAGAAAACAGAGTAAAGAATCTCAATCCTATTTACTTGTTTATTTATGACTTAATTGCATTATTTGTTATAAACATAATAATAAAAGGGGGGAAAATCCTCCTCTATCCCCAGGGTCAAAGCAGGTTTCAGTCAGGGCACTTGGAAGCGGTGTTTTGTTTTTTTAATGGAAGAATTCTTTTTTTAATTTTATGACTCATCTTTCTTTTTTTTTTTTTTTTTGAGGTACACCAAGTTCAACCATCTGTATTTATACACATATCCCCGTACTCCCTCCCTCGACTCCCCCCCACCCTTCCCATCCCAGTCCTCTAAGGCATCATCCATCGAGTTGAACTCCCTTTGTTATACAGCAACTTCCCACTGGCTATCTATTTTACAATTGGTAGTATATATATGTCTATGCTACTCTCTCACTTCGTCTCAGTTTCCCATATTCAAGGTTGGGGTATCGTCAGAAAAGTAATAAAATAAACCCCTTTCACAGAAAAGATATACAAACATATTCAAAATTTTGCAACCAATTATAGGAGGTTTGTGGAATCACTGAAAGCATACAAGAAACCCAGGTTATCATTTCCTCATTATCATAAGAAATGTAGAAAGAAGGTTAGTAGGAAGAACATACATAATCACTTATTCATTCATTCTATGGATACCCTTATCCTTACAGTATCTCCAAATAATCTACTTAAATATAATTTTTTGTGGAGGAGATATATCTCACCATGATGTATTTTCAGTTGGGATTAATCACTGCTATGTAATAATACACTTCAATTTCATGATTATAATGCTTTGTGAGATAGCTTTTTAAACATGTCATCTTTTTAAAATTACTGAAGACAAAGGAAGAAGCAGAAATTATAAATATGGCCAATCACCATTCAAAAATTTCAAAATACAAAATCCTTCATTTATGATATCAGAAAACAATCTTAAATGTGGATGTTGTTTTAGAATAATAAGTAGATATAAACACACATTACTTTTAAACAGGACACCAAAATCATATACCTGCCCAAGTAACACTGCCAAAGTGGTTTGTTTTGAGAAGCCAATTCTGAATCCTTTGCCCCAAACATTTTTGCCAGTAGTTTAACAACTTGAAGGCGTTCCTCATTATCATTGCTCTAAAACAAAACACAACCACAGCTTTAAAACCATGAGGTAGGTAGATATACTCAGAATAATTTTTCCCATGATTTCCCTTAACCTCCAATTCCACAGAAAACCTTTTATGAACTTCAGCTGAAAAATTATACATAAAAATGTTCAATGTTTTTTCATAAAATTAAATGTTATCTTAAATGCTCTAATTATCTCAAATTACATTAAAGGATTACTCTCCTACATGAAAATTCATGATTTTTTATTTTAATCATAACTTTTGATTAAAAGTTAGTGCCTCCTCCTACAATTGAGGCTTGTTTTCATTCAAAGTCAAAATCAAAAACTAACTCGCATCAAACCTACTTGGGACCCTTGAAAAACTATTTGTGGTCTTTAAGAACAGACACTGATAGAGGCCAATCCTGCAGTAAACAGAGAATTATGTATGATGGTACTGGTTAAGCCCTTTGCATTAATAAATATGCGCTAAATCTCCCAACAAGAGAGTCAGTTCATCTACATACACCAGATTCATAATGGAGTTCAACAACGTGATAACTCTTGCACATGCAAAAACTAAAGTTTCTGCTTTATATACAATATGGGTCCTCTGGGGACGAGAACTCAAATTTTATTACTGATTTTGGTACTGCCAACAAATGACAATATTTATATGAGCCAGCCACAATACTAGACTTGAATACAAAATGCGACAGAGGTTGTTAAAAAGCACTAATATTCAAGGTACTTGGATGGCCCTGTACAGATATTTTTTAAATTTGAAACCAATGCCAAAACCTAGCATTTAAAGCCCCCATGATATGACCTGACTCATCTCTATCATTTCTTTCATTATTCCTCTAAAAAAGTACTTTTCAACCCTACCTGCACATTAGAATGATGCGTAAGGCTTTTAAAAAACAAAAACAAACAAACAAAAACTATGTCTGGACTCTACTGCCAGAAATTCTGATCTGGGTTAATGCCGGGACATCTGCTTGTTTATTAAGGCTCCACAGGTGAAGATTCCAATGGGCAGCCAGGAATGATTTAAACTTACTTTATGCTACCATGCAACTGTAATTCTTTGTGTTCTGCAAATTCACCCAGCACCTTCCTACCTCTATACGATTCTGCATGCTGTTTCCTTTGCTTCAATTGTATGCTGTTTGTATCTTTTATGATACTTATAATATCTGGCCTCTTATTAGATATGGATTTTTTCCTCTTCCTCCCATAATAGATGTTAAATGTGCTGAAAGCAGGGATGATAATTCTTATTTTTATATTTCTTACAGTATTCGATATTTTTATTAGAGAAAATCAAACCAACAAATAATTAAAGGTATGACTGCTTTCTGCCTCATCAAAATTGCTAACTATATGAAAAAAGGGCGTAGAGGAAGGCCAGTGAGTCAAATGGCTCACTTGAGAAACACACAAAAATATATCCCAGAATAAAATGATAATAATTATTTACTGCATTTTGGGAGTATTTACACTACCAACATAAACTTTATTTTGTAGTTTTGAAAGAGACAAACTCAAATTTTTAGAAACAAGAAATACAACACAGAAATCATTCAAAAACTTTTCTGGGTGGTACAGTGGGGTTCATCAAAGAGTATTAATTATAACCAGATTTATGTAATAATTTGAAAGAGAAAACATACCCTAAATGAAACTGCAATTTTCATTCTGCAAATGAAACTTAATTTTATGTGATAATTTAATGCCAAGGCAATAAGGACATTACCATAAGATTCCAGAAAGCCATGTGAAAAGCAAAGGAGCTTTCAATACAGGCTAGACAAGTACAAGATAATACTCATAAAGGGAAAATATTTCACCCTATGTGGGTAACAAATCCTGAACTATTTTTATGGCACAATCAAGTGGTCTTGGGAACTACTATCAACTATGCCTTAAAAACATAAGTTTGATATATAGCTATGACCTCAAAAGTTAGTCACAACCCAGAATTTATCTGGAAAACATCTGAAGGAAAATACCATCCTGCTAATCATTAATTAATCACATTCTACCTGCTAGACACCACGCCAGGCACTGGAGATACACAAATAGGCAAGGCACAAACATGTAAATAAATACCAGTAATATACCACCATGTTCATAATATTCAGTTAAAACCAGTATAAGGATTAAAAAGCCACAAATAATGCTCTTTGCTAATCTGGCTGATAAAACCGTATTATTTTTAGAATAGTTACCTTCAATTTAAATTCAAGCTGGGGTAAAACTGAGAGCAGTAAATGACTATCAATATTATACAGCTCCAAAATTAAGTCAAAGACATGCTCTGACAAATCGCTGATAGATGTTTTCCCAAGCATCAGAACCTGATTAAAAAACTTGAGAAAGAAAATTTATCATTAATGGAAACAACATAGATAAAGTGAATTTCCTGAAATTTTATTATTCACGTAAAATCATTATCATTCTATACAAAGTCAAAACAGGCGCATCAAAGCATTTTCTAACAGGTGGCGGGAAACCACTACAGGCTACACAAAAACATAGAACTTGGAATTCACCTCCCACATAACAAAAGACAAGTAATTTCTACCGACTCATCAATTAGCATACAAAAAAAAAACCACCCTACCTATCAAATACACTTATTCCCCATTATGGTACTTACCATATTTAATATTACAGTTATCTGCATACACATCATAGTTTCTCTAATAGATAAATTCCTTAAGGGCAAGAGATCACATTTTGTTCACCATAGCAGTATGGGAGACAACAGTACGGAAGACAATGCCTTACACCTTCATAGAAGGAACCAATTCCATTTTTAAAATATGTAATTTTATATTTACAATGCAAAATAACAACTTTCTAATACTTATTGTCTTTTATATTCTGATAAATAATGTATACATACGTACAAGGTTTACAGCATTAATTAAAATCCAATTAAAAGCACACAAACACAAGGAAAATCCAAAGGTGAACAATTTTTCTGTATAAGCAGCCGCGCTAACTAGTTTCCACACTCCAATCATTCATGTTACTACTGAGAATGGTAAAAATTTGTGACATAATGAAAGAGTTCCTTTCTATTTAAAGTCTTCCAAATATGTAAGAAATTAACTCAGAGCATATCCCACATATTCTCAACAGTGTCTTTTACCTCCCTGAAGGGGGAGTTAAGCATTCTTTACACCGCATAAGCTGTCCTGATCTCTTCTTTCTGTGACAGTTAACAACTTGGCTTATTCAGGTTTTCTATCCAGGAAGCACAGTCAAGGACTTCACATTTCAATGTCTTCTCTGCTCACTTTTAGTTCTTGGGTTGTTCTTAAATGAAGTTTTTTAGATCTATAAACCTGTACCAACTACCTACCCATGAAGGGGAGAAAAGAAAAAATTCTATTCTACTATTCTTTCTTTATTGGTTTTAAAAATAACTTGTTTGTCCTCCATGTTCACCAATTTTGTGGGAAAAGAATTTCATGACATCAAAGGTTAAATTCTCATTCAAGTTGAAGATAAAGTGGCTTTGTTGTTTCCATTCAAAAATCTTCTGTTTAAAAATGATAAATCTTCCTTTCTTAAAAAATAATTCTTTCCAATCTGGCCACCTTGGTGATCAAACTGTCCTCTTCTTCTATCAATCTGGGTAAAACTCATTTGAAAACAGGGGGAAAAAAAATTCCCTGGTTTAACTTCTTACAAATTCCATCAAAAACATTTATTTGATACTTATAACCTCCATATATCTCCAAGTCACTCTTCACTGTGTAACAAGAGCCTAGTACAGTGCCTGACACAGGAGTATCCAAAATAGATTCAGTAAATGAATGAATGATACGTAACAGGTACTATGATACAACTATAGGAGAAACAACCTCCCTGAGGGTGTAAAATTCAGTGGAAGAAGCAGATACAGATTTGAATAAAGTATTTCCTTCTAAAAAAAATCAGTCTTTCATTTAAAGTGGTAATTAATTTTCACATAAATTAAATTATAACTGCATCCTAATGAAAGAAGTAGGAGGAGTAAGTTAAAGGTCCTTAAGAAATTCTACCTTAGATTTAAATAATCAATTTTAATTACAAAAGTGCTTTCGCATTAGTTAACATATTTCCCTACCATCACCCCAAGCATTATTAACTCCTATAACTAAGGCTGTGAGATTAAGCAATTTAACCAAATTAACCTATACCAAGAGAAACTTGATAAATTTTTTTCAACAAAATACTTTTGTGCCGTCCCCTAAAACTTGTGATTAAAAAGATCTGGTAAAAAATAATATTACCAAGAAGTGATCCACGTTGCAAATTTTTTGAATTGTCCCTACATACTTTTTGTTTTTGATACTGTTATACCTTTAATATATATATACTTTTTAGTTTCATGAGTTGTCAAGTTACAACAAATTCTTTTTTAAAAAATAATCTGTAACACCACAGTGACTTCTTGAGTTCTATACATGTAAACATCACTATATATAAAGAACAAACTTAAATGTGTCTATACGCATGAGAGTGAAAAAAGACACAAGTAAAAAAGAGAAGTAGGGTTATTATTACCTTCAAATCCTACCTCTACTTTTGCCTGCTAATTCTCTACTAGGAAGACATATGAATAATGGCCATTACATGTATAAGTCCAAAAAGGCTGAGAATGATTTTTACACTGTACTAAATTCCCAAAAGACAATTAAGCTCACCAGAAAGTATATTACATGTAATTGTACAGACTTGAGGTAGAAAAATAAGCAGATTTATAAGAGAGAAGAGGAGAAAAACATAGCAATGATTTCTCAGCTACCTTTCAAATGAGTCAAGGGACAAGAAAATAGGGATAACAGGGAGCGATGAGAAAATAACGAGTGTGCTCAGATCATTCTACTCATCCTGTGGCTTTTGTCCCCACCCCCCAGCTTCTGATAAACATATAATACAGTATGGAGGGGGTTGTGTATTTCTGTAGGCAAGAACTAAGGGCAGGAAATTAACATAAGGTGTAAGTGACAAGGAAATTTTTTACCTTGATTTATCTGGGATTGCTAAAAGTATTTCCTTGGTCCTTCTATCTTTCTTTTAACTTTTATTACAAATATTTTCAGACATACACAGATGTTGAGAGAATAGTATAATGAGCCAAATCACTTCATTCTATCTTGAATCTTATTTCCTTTTGTTACCCAATCAAATATTTATTTTCCCAATGCTAGAAACTATATCAACATAGTATAGTGTTACTTTCTTAATTTGTATGCCAGGAAAAGGTAAGTGTTTCCCTAAAAAGCACCTCGCTTGGCAATATCGATTTAAATAAATGACCACCAGGAGGAGCTCACCTAAGTGTACCTGATGGCCATGGAGACAGTCGTTCACAGGCACTTGAAGCAAAGGAAAAGGGAAGGGGCACTTAATAACAGAATCCTTAAATTCAGTTCTACAGATTTCAAGTGCCATCATGTCATAACAAAAAGAACTCAATCCACTCAATCTAACCAATTTATTCCAGCCAATACCCAAGACTCACAAAACTTGCAGAAATCAATATTTAGAATTCCCTGGCAATCTGACTGGAGCTATTCAGATAGATTACACAATTTAACTCTCCAGTTTCTGAAAGTTCACCCTCCAAAACAATTTCTTTACAAATTAAATACATTTTTCCAAGTCACGATATGCTTACAATTATTTAAAGCCATAAGCCAATAACAAAAACTGGAATTTACCAAAGTACTGTTCCATAAAGTATGTACGTTTCAAAGTACATCTTTTCATGATGTATTTTTATATACTAAATTAAATACTGTATACTTCAAGGAAAATTGTCCTTCAATAAACTTCAGGAAAATTAAATACATAAGTAATAATAAAAGGCTTTCTTTCTCACTTTTTTCAAGAAGACAGATTTACATCCTTTACATGTTTAGATGTGAGCAAAAATGGAAAGCAGGTTGAGAGACAGACCTGATACACAATTCCAGAGGCCAACATCAAGACTGTGTTCTAGATTTGTTCCAATAGGTACCATTCACATGAAATACAATGTGAATGGTGCCATCTAGAGCTGTGCAACTCAACAGAACTGTGGGGGAAACAATAAAACTTACAATAAGCTTCTATCAGTGAACCTATCAGATAAAATACATTTCTTCTGAAAATGAATATAAGATTGTCAATCATAAATAAGTAGATTTAAATGGAATCTACCTCAGGGATAGCTAGATAGCCAACTTTCACCACAATGTTGTCATTCATACTTGCCTTCAATTTTTATGTCTTGGTATTAGTTCATATCTTCTTCTTGTACAAATCAACTTAATTTCCAAAAAGCTGTAAGCAATTTCTCTGAATAATGAAAATTCCATATGATTTATCTAATTACATTTAACTTGATTTCTAACAATAGAAATAGCATATCTTGCTAACCAAAATAGAAACTGTTTTAGTTCCTAGGCAATTTGAAAGAAAGAAATGAATGAATGAAAGAAGATGAGAGCTAATCTTCTAGAAAATATTAACCAATAATAATTTTAAATAAGAAGGAGAAAGAAAATCCACTTAATGATTAAAACAATACAACATTTTACGGTATGTACTACTTGCCAAAATTTTGCTTCTGGCAGTCTTTAAATTTTAGCTAATCTTTCTGACAACCAATTGGACAAGTAAGACTTACATTGGTAATATACGGTTCAATAGCTTGAGCTGTCCTCTTCAGTAAAGCCTTTGCCAAATCATATGCTTGCTTGTTTAAATTCTGGGAAAAAAACAAAAAACAAACCAAAAAAACAGTATTTATATTATACACCACTATATATGAAGAAGGAAATACTACCTGTATTCAAAAAGCTACTGTTAAGTAAATGAATGAGAAAACTAAGACTCAACTCGAATAAAAGGGAGACGGCAAAGCCACTTTTCTCCCAAGACTAACTGGTCTAGTAGATCTTAAAATCCCTTCCAAGCAAGGATATTCTCTTCATATCTCATTCATAGCATAAGGTAAACCACACAGAAAAGTCAACAAATGTTTATTAGACAGAAAAGGAGATATTTAGTCATTGTAAAGCTAGTTGCAAAGTCAAATCAATTCAGCTGAGTACAAACACAGGCAATTTCACTCCAAGACCAAAAGAACCAAAACATCGTAAGAGAATGAGCTGGGTTCTGGTGTGAACAGAAATGGGGATTCCACAGGTGGGGAAAGACAAAAGACTTTGGGGCAGTTATGACAAAGCAGATTTTCTCAAAGCACATCTCAGAGCATAGGGAAGTCCAAGGATATAAGAAACATAAGAAATATAAGAGAATTCCCTGGTGGTCCAGTGACTAGGACTCAGCGCTCTCACTGCTGGGGCCCTGGGTTTGACCCCTGGTCGGGAACTACGATCCCACAAGCCATGCAACTCATTCAAAAAAAAAAAAAGAAAGAAAGAAAGAAAAGTGACAAATAGTCAAGTATGAAAACAAAAACAGTAAGAAAAATGTTTCTAAGAGTCTTTGATGATAGAAAGAATCATGACCTAAAATGGAATCACTATTCCAGTTTAAATATTTACAGAGAGCAGGAAAACTGTATATATCCTGAAACTCACATTCAGCCTATTTTTAGATTTATCTGCATTGATGCCTTGTATTGTATCATGTCATTCGTTTCTAACTACTGTTTAGTATTTTAATATATGATATGCTGCAGCTTATTTACTCATTCTCCTATTCATAGACATTAAATTGTCTTGAATTATGTCTTAAATTATGCCTCCTTGCGCACGTAAGAAATATTTTTCTATAAATATTACCTTTGCCATTTTTCAAATGAGCTCTTTTGTTCTTATTTTGTAGGGTTTCTCTATAAATTCTATACACTAAATATTTGTCAATTATATGCACAACATACCTTAGAGCCTATACTTATGTTTTTACAATGCTTATAGTGTCTTAGGACATATAAAAGTTTTAATTTTAATACAACCAAATATATGTATCTTTTCCTATTTGGCTTGTGCTCTCTCTCTATTTTTTAAATTCTTCCCTACACTGAGGTTAATTTATTGTTCTGTATTTTCAAATAAAATTTTAAAGATTTGCTTTTCAGATTCAGATCTTTATTCTGCCTGTAATTTTTTTTATGCATCATGTGAAATATATTATTTTCCATATGGATATTCAAATCCATTATTCCCTCCAATGACTTCTCTGTAATATGCACACTCAAGTTTCTGTACAATCTATTTGTAAATTCTCTATTACTTCCCTATGCCCCTTTGTTTATTACTGCCTCATTACAGTCAAAGGGACATACTGAAACAATGTCTTAACACCAGGTAAGATAAGCCCCCACTTTCTTATTATTCTTCAAAAACCAATTTGTCAAACTACACACACACCCACACACACACACACACCCACACACATATACACACACAACACACATTCAGTTTCTATTTTGATTGGATTATCTATTAGTATGCAGAGGAATGACAATATTATAATACTGAGTTTTCCATCACATAAACATAACACATCATGCAACATATTTAAGTCTTCTTTTATACTTTTCCATCAACTGTAATAATTTTTCAACATTAAGGTCATGTATATTGTTAATACATTTCTAAGTGGCTCAAATCTTTGTTAAAGCTACAAATAAAAATTTTTTGAAATTATACTAACAGATTTTTATATATTGATCTTATATCTAGTGACTATGCAGAATTTTCTTATTTGTTCTAGAAACTAACCTGTACATGTTTCGTGTTTTCTGCACAGGCAGTCGTAATATCTGCAAATAATTTCAGTTTTGCTTCTTCTTTCTAATCCTTTTTTTTTTTCTTGTTTCAGTCCACTAACTTAAGGCTTCTAATTAATGCCGATTCGAAATTGCATACTTGCCTTTTTTCCTGAGTAGAAGTGACATCTTTACAATGTTCCTAACTTCAATGAGAATGCTTCAGCACTTCACCATTAAGTGCAATATCATACATAATCTTATCAGTTTAAGGAAGTTCCTTTCTATTTCAAGCATGCTAATATTTTTTATCATAAGTTATACTGAATTTTATCAAACAGTCTTCTTATACATCTACTAAAATTTTTTCTCTTTGCTCTTAATTTCCACAAATATCTTAGTCTACTGCTAACATTTTCTAATGTTAATCCATCTCTGTATTTCTAAAATTAAGCCAATTTGCTCATTACCAATATTACTTTATATCATTCTGGATACTGTCCACTATTATTTCATGTTGGATTTACATGAGGGTATTTATAAATTAGTCTATTATCCTACTTTTTTGAGCTTGGTTTTGTCTAGTTTCCCTATGAAGATTATATTCTGCTTATAATGTGAATTGTGGAGCATGCCTTCCTTTCCTATAATCTGAAAAAGTCTGCTGAATATCAGCATTATATGGCACTTAAATGATTAACAGAAATCTCCTGGTGATAAGTTTCAGTTCTTTCAAGCTTGGTTTGAGTTCTGCTGCTGTTGCTATTATTATTGCCATTGTTTTCAGAGGAAAGGTTTTTGTTTGTCTTATGGATATAGTTTCTAAAACCAATTAAATTCCTTTTATTGGTTAAAGGTTATTCAAGATTTTCTCTCTTGAGAAAAACTGGCAAGTTATATTTTCTAGAAATTGGTTCTGTCCAACTCCAAATATGTTAGGATAAAATACTGTTCATGGAATTGTCTTCTGATCTTTTTAATGCCTGCTGTTTCTCATTTCATTCTAAAACTATATATTGATACCATCTCCCTTTTTCTGATTTGACCTGCCAAGGATATGCCTATTTAATATACTTTTCAAATTACCAACTTTAGGTTTTTCTGAAATGTCACTGTATCTTCTATGTCATTAACTACTCTTCTTCATGGTTTACTTTCTTGTACAGGTTGTATATACTAATGATATTTTTATAACTTCTTGAACTGGACGTTTAACTATAAAGTTAGATTAAAACAACATTTAAGTGAATCCCCAGGTTTTAATATCTATCATTTTAATTATAATTTCTAAATTTCTTATAACTGCCATTATGATTTACTCTTTTGACAGATTAGTTATGAGTGCTATAGGCTTGTTAGTTTTGTGTTTTAAAACCCTCAAGAACTGTTGGTCTACTAGATTTATAATCACTCGGAAATGTATTAAAATGGCCCACCAAACCGTCAGTTTGTTTCTCCTCATAATTCTTTCAATGTATGCTTTATATATTTTGAGCCTATGTATATACAAGTTTAGATATCTTCCTGAGAACTAAAACTTATCATTGTATAAATCCCTTCTTTACCCATTGAAGACTATAACATCTAAAATTAATACAAGCTACTTCAGTTTTCCTTCAGTTAGTATGTGCCTGGAAAATCTTTTTTCCATCCTTTTAGCATTAACCTTTTTCTAACAGTATTTTTTTGTTATCTCTTATTAACAATGACCAGTTGGATTATTTTTAAACGAATCCGACAATCTGAAGTAGTAAATTTGGGCCATTTACATTTACTATAACTCTTCCTTGCACTGTAATCCTTAAAATTTTAACATGAATACTTCATTTAAAGTTCGAAGTAAATCAACAGCTCTATTTTCCTGATCATCACCAGGGTCATATCACTCATTGACTCTATTAAGCCATTCAATCTTACATGTTATTCTTATCCAGTGGTTTAGGACCATTTTGTTAATATCCCTTTAAGTAATCATTATAATTAGTATTGCTACTGTTTTTGTTTTATATATCAGTTCTTATTTAGAGCACTTCATTGTTCACCAATACTTCTTATATTCCACTTCTTTCAAGGTTCAATTTCCATTATTCTAAAGTACTCAAATAGTAGTTCTTTCAGGAAGGATCTATTGACAAGTTGTATATTTAATGTCTTAATTTCACTCAAATTGGATAGCAACTGTGTGTGTATACAGTTATTTTATCTTAGCACTTTGGAAATATAGGTCCATTATCTTCTGGCATCTGCCCTTACTACTGAGAAGTCAGCAATCAGTTTAATGTTTATTCCTTGGTAAGGGCTATACCTTTTCCCTCTGGGTGCTTCATAGATTATTTTTATTTTGGCATTCTACAATTTCTCCAGGATGTGCTTGCACTGGGATTTATTTTTATTTATTCTGTTCATGACACATCCGTTACTTAACTCATAAATTTATGCTTTTCATCAATTCTGGAAAGTTTTAAGCAAATATCTACTTGAATATCATCTCGTCTGCCTTCTTACTTGGGGTTCAGAATCACTTTTAAGAATACTGGGACTTTTCATTCTATCTTTCATATATTAGAATCATTCATGTTTACCTTACCTTTATCTCAATGTATAATTTCCTCAGATCTATCTCCTAGTTCTCTAAACATCTTTCATAATCCAATAAAGATTTTGATTTCAATGACCATTTTTCATTTCTACTTTTTTTCCCTAACCTTATCTGCTTCTCCTTTCATATGTGTAGCTATCATACTTTTTAACTTTTACGTTTATAGGGATTAAAACATAAAATTGTCATCTTTAATCCTTTTAACAGTATTTACTATTTTTATCTAATAAACATATTACTTGAATTTTTAGTTAGTGTCTGATTTCAGCACTGATGGACTATTTTAAGTTTGGAAATTCTGGATTATGAGGTTCTTTTTATTGAAGCGTTATTTCTGTGAATGCTGTGTAGCTATAAGTTTAGATTATATCTTGTCAGAAAGGTCTTAAATTTGCAGATACATCACAGAACCATATTTCCGACTGCTTACTAGACTGTTAGTCATCTTCTAAGAACAAAACACATACACACACACAACTTAATTAATATCACCCAGGCCAAAAAAAAAAAAAATTACCCAGGCAAGAAATACTCGTCAACACCCCTCCCCTCCATCTACACTATCATTGTCTTTTACCTAAGGCCTTAATTGGTTGTGTATCTCCCAACATATAAAGTTATATAATAGCATCAAAGTAGCTATTAATGTATTTCTTGAAACATAATCCTCTACAAAACTGAGTTATTACAGATATTTTATCACATGTACTGAAGCTCTTCTTTCCATTTAATTAGTGTCTAATAAGTATATGTTTTATTAAACACAATTAATGTTCATTAATATTAATCAATAAAAGTCTCCAAAACTAAGGTTAGAGCAGGATAAATTGTATTTTAAACATAAGCAAATTTTGGATCCTAATATTAACAGACTTTAGATATATTTCAGTATATATTGCTGCTTACCTTATGGGCAGGTACCAGATTTACCAAAACTGTATCCAAAAGCTCCTGAGATACTGTATCACCTTCACAAATAATAGAACTCATGAGATCCACCATATGCATATGAACTTTCTGATTGTGACCATTGCTGAAATTCAAAATTGATATTTCATTTAAAGTATATCTGAGGACTTCCCTGCTGGCTCAGTGGTTAAGAATTCGCCTGCCAATGCAGGGGACACAAGTTCGAGCCCTCAACCGGGAAGATCCCACGTGCCACAGGAGCAACAAAGCCCCAACTACTGAGCCCACATGCCACAGCTACTGAAGCTCGCACGCCTAGAGCCTGTGTTCTGCAACAACAGAAGCCACCACAATGAGAAGCTTATGCACAATGAGAAAAGCTCATGTGCAGCAACAAAGACCCAATGCAACCAAAAATAAATAAATAAATTTATTTTAAAAAATAAAGTATATCTACAATTTATAGGATTTAATCATAACATGGAACATTACATTTTATTTTAAAATGATACTAAGGTATTAATTAAATTCTATATATTCACTTAAAGCTTCCCTCTCTCCCAAATCTTACAGTAGCATCCAAAACATTTTTTAAACTACATTTCCGTAATTGCTTTTTCCTAATTTTTATAACCAGTCTCACAATCAAAAGTAATTAAATTAAATGCAACTTTAGTTTTGCCTTAAATTCAGAAAATCAAACTACTTTGCTGAAGTTAATTCTAGTGGATAACTTTAGGGAATATACAAAGAACTCAACTATTCACATGAATTAAGGAGTCAGTAATATGTGATTTAAATAAAAGAACATAATATAATCCAAAAAATATTTTTACACTGGCTACAGATTGCCTTATGCCACTCATACCATCCTCTACAATACAAAATTAAGTTGTCTCATTTTCAACATATCTATAAAAATTATGTTAATGAGTGCTTAAGTTATAACTCTTAGCCTTCCAATATTCATCATAGCAAACAATTTATGCAGTTTCATCTGTAAGTTAAAAATTCTTTACATTTAAAAAGAGATTATATTCTTAGTAAACTTACTTTATAACTGAAAATAATGTTCTGTACAATTGGGTAAAAATTTCATTGCTGTCTTCCAACTCAAAGCATATGTTATATGACTTGACCCAAGCAATGTTCTAAAAATTAGATGTAAAAAAGGAAAAGGGTAAAATTTTAATTAGTAAAAATATACAAGCACAGAAACCAGTTTAAAATGTCATCTTAAGGTGTAACATATTGCTTACCTCAAGTAAATAAAAATACCTATTGAACTGTGGGCTCTTTGTATCCTCTAGCCCCTTCAACTGCCTTGTTATAAACATAAATATATCCTTAAAGAAAAGACAAAGTATTGTTTAGATTATAAAATATCCACTAAATTCCTGAAGATAATTCACCACTCATGCTTACCTATCATGATAAATTGTAAAGAACCAGTTTAAAAAACCTGTACTTGGCTGGAATTTTTTAAATGTGCATCATCATGAAAACACCAAATATCTTACTTCCCTTTAAAGGAAAACAATAATCTTAAAGTAGAGAAAGAAAAACACCTTACAGTAAGTTAAAAAAACAAAAACAAAAACAAAAACAGACCTGAAAACCAAGCAAACTAAACTTTATGCTGTTATTAGAATAAACAGGTTGCAATGACTGAGAGCTGATCTCATCAGGTTTGCTGGAATAGTACTATATATGGTAATTATATAGTAAGAACACAGTTTAGTGAAGTTAAAATTCCAAAACAAAATCACCAAGCGTGAACACAATAGATTGCAGAAGCTTAGAAATTTTAAAAAGACCCTTAGAAGTTAACTCGTCAACCGTCCTACCTAGTCATTATAATTACTTGTTTTTCCCTACCATTTATCAATCTATCCTCATCTCTTGTGTTTGGTTTTTTTTACTGCACACCCCTTTATACCTGGGTAAAGACAGGTTCAATATCACTTTGAGTCAAATTTTTATGGAGATACTGTTTTTGAAAAGTTTGGAAAAGGTTAAAATTATAAAAGCTAATTCTATAAAGGAAACATGCTAATCAATCAAAAAGAAAAGAAAGAAAAGAGAAAAAAAAAATGTTTCCCTTATAAGTAAAAACGATAAACAAGCATTTCTTAAAAGGAAATAAATAGAATATGCAGATTACTGAGTAGCTTTTCAAGAAAAATACTATCAAAAGTACATCCTTCAAAAATGGTTACTTTAAAAAAAAAAAGGTTACTTTGATGGTAGTACTGTATAAAACATGTCCTCCATGAATGAACCCTTTCTGGTTTGATTAAGAGAGAACTAACTGCTGTACCAACTCTAACTGGAGGTGAAAAGACAATCCTCATTTATAATCTAACAAGAAGTGACCTAAACATGAAGCTGGGTGTATAAAAAGGGTTTTCTGATGACAATGATAAACTAACAGTGGAAAGGTGAGGATCAAAGTGTCACAAGTTTCTATTATTACTACTGCAAACAAAGAAAAATACAACCTTGATACTAACCAAAATAGAGTGGAAACTATTTTATAAGTATTCAGAAACACCCTCAAATAATTTTTAATACTACTGCAATAAAAGAAAAAAGTGGCATTTAAAATATGACCCAAAAAATTGACCAGAAAAAAATAAGATACTTAAAAATTTTAAGCTAGATTCTAAAAAGACTCTAATCGCAACTCTTCAATATTCTTCTCAAAAAATTGTCCTATTACAAATAGAACACGTTTGGTAGCTATTCTTTTGGGAGGATTTTCATTACTCCAAAGCCTTGAGATAGATCATTGAGAATGCAAACTGAGAAATCCACAAGAGAGACAGAAGGAATCACGTAGCAGCACTTTTAAGTTAGACTTCCCTCTTCATAAGAATGCCAGCAAGACATCTATTGAGGAAGAGCCACAGCCCACAGTCAACCAAATAAAATTACTCCTTAAACCAATCAAGTACCTCAAATTAAAGGTTCACAATTAGGAATAAGGATATACACCTAGGTACACAACGCCACAGACCAGCTCATATTATCTACTTTAAGTCTCTGACCATTCTCAAATCTTACAATTCAATTTTACTTCTAAATGACAAATATTGTCCCCTACCTCCCCCATTCTAAGATATATAAAACAAGCATGCCCACAGCAGTTCAGACATTCCTTACTGGAATCTTGGCTGATTTGATCAAATGTGCAGGCTCCTCACTCCAGTTGTTTAAGAAACAACTCCTTGAGCTCAAGAACCAAATCTGGGTTGTTTTTCACCAAGGTAAACCCAGTTCCTGACACATAAGTAACACCAATATTTGTTAAATAAAATAAACCTAAACTGTCTTCTTTTTCCATACTGGGTAAACTTCCTATGGACTCATTTCCTAACCCATAGTTTCCACGTTTATCATTTATTATTGTAGGTTTTTCTAATTTTCTTCTAACTTGCCTTCTTCAATTTTTTTTTGCACAGCTCTACTTATTTTCATGCTTTCTGCCCACTGGACTAATCATGCTATTCCTCTTCTTTTCTCATCCTTTAAAAATTATTTCATTCACATGCCTTTACTTACAACTACCATAATCTAGTACTAGGTGTGTTTTCTACCTTCCATTAAAATTTTGTTCATTGTATTTTCTTCAAAACAATTCACATCTCATGTTACATTAAGTGAATTAGGATTCATATATCATAAATTCAGAATTACACTAGATACTATCTTTTAAATAATAAAGTCTCCAAAATGAATTTTTAAAGAGGAAAAGGAAGTGTACCCCAAGTGATACTGAAACAACGCTAATGATGACATAATGTAAAAAGTATAGGGAATTCCCTGGCATTCTAGAGGTTAAGACTCGGCGCTTTCACTACCACGGTCCAGGTTTAATCACTGGTCAGAGAACTGAGATCCCACAAGCTGCACGGTGCAGCCAAAAAAAAGAGAGACAAGAAAAAAAAAAAAGAGTATAGAATACACTTTACTAATCAACTTCTTATTCTGAAGATCAGAAATTGTTTTACAAAATTAAGTAGTAATGAGGTGGGGAGGAAATTCTACAGAAAACAGAAGTACAATAGTTTAACAAAATACTGCTGCACCTAATGTCAAAGAATCCAAAGAAATAATCTAAATACTTCAATTCCCATTATAGTTAAAAAGATAAAGTATTAGTCAATCTTAGCAGTTCTTTTAATCAGTACTTGCCTTTAATTTATCAGGGGATGTGTATGGAGCTTCAGGAGCATAAATCCTAAAAATATCAGCAAGGCAGCAGGCTACCAGTAATCGAACATCTTTATCAGGATGCTTGAGGAAAAAATCTGAAGCAAGATGTAAAGCTAGGTTTAAATAAAGCTCCTTTTCTTCTTCAGAGTCCTGGTCCATATCCATGAAAGTTTTCACAACCATCTATATAAAAACAAAATAATCAAATAATGAAATCCTCCATGTAAAAATATATTCATTTGAAATAAGTCATATTAATTACAAAGGTTAACTTCCAATAAATACACTTTCATGCTTTCCCTAAAAGCATCGATCTGAGGGAACAAAACCTTTCTGAACTACAAGGTAAATACAACTTTTCTTTAAAAAACTAAAAATACTTTTCATTTACACATCATACCTGCTAACCAGATTTTAAAAATAGCTTTACATAGTACTTCTAGTCTCACTTTTACAACACTGAGCTAAAAAACAATACATAAACAGATTCAAGAAAGGATGACAAAGATATATCCCTAAACATTAAAAAGTTACCATGAAGTAACTACTGTAGCATCCAACGAAATTCTTCTTGTGCCACAGTTAAAGAGAACATGATATGGACAGTTCATTAGAAGGACTCAATGGCATGTATGGAATGAGTAGAAGAAAGCAAACATTTACATAGAAGAACTGGGATGGAAACAACAATGGTGAAAAATCATATAGTCTGCATTCTGTGAAGAGCTTTCTCTAATTTTAGTATTAGCAGTTACAATGAAGCCTCAGTCTGTATGTACTACTCCTACTTCACAGAAGACTTGACAAAATTGCTGAACTTGTCAGGGACATTTAAATACAACTCTAACGCAAAGGTGACCATCTGGCATCCACTAGGTGGTGCTACAAATACTAATCAACAAGTAGGGCTGGACTTAGTTCTTGAGACATACTGCATGGATCTTCTACTCTACTGTAGAGTCAGACTTCTGAGTTGTTTGTCTAATGTCTTACTGAATTCTCAGAGCAGCTTTGAGTAACAGTGTACCTCACAGACCAGACCCTCAGTTCTACTACACCAGAGGCCAGAGTCACCAGCAGGCTAATCCAGTCTGATACTACAATTAGTTTAAGAGTACAATGTCCAGAGCTACTCAACTAATTTTTTAATTTTATTACTTTTAAGATACATGCTTTGATGGCCTAGGTGTCTTATGAAAAAAAAGAAAGAAAGAAAGAAAGAGCTATATGCAAGAAACACTTTCCTTCCCTGGAATCTCTTCACAAGAGTGAGAGATTACGTATATTTCGAAAAAAGTATTACAGCAAGCTCTGGAAATTACATAAACAATGACACTTTACATATTAACAAGTTTTCACAATTTATAAAACTTATACCTGTACTTGTACGTATCAAAAATTACCATCATCCCACATTAAATCTTTTCTATATTGCTCCAAGAAGGCTGCTAAAAACAGTGGGAAGTGTAAATCACGGGGAAAAAAAGAATGAAGAAAAGTAACCAGATTATTGTTGGGCAGAAATGGCTACAAAATAATGAAAGTATACCAAAAGAACTAAACGTGAGCACTGTGGAAATCATTCCACCGAAACTAACAATAATGTTTATTCAAGGGCTAGATAGTGGGAATTCCTCCATACTGTGTACAACTCAAATGGTGTTATAAAACTCATGAATAACTCATATTTGAGTCATCTAAATTAAAAAAGACATCTGAGAAAATAACATCCATAAGACACTAATTGCTAAATAAAAGCTTGTAAGTGTAGTCTCTGTGTTTAACATTCATTTCTTAGCAAACAATAAGGATGATATCATTGCTGAAATATAAACAAATCTGAGGAAATAAATGTATTCTTTCTCTAAAAATTTAATAGGTCAAGAAAATCTAGATACACAGAAACAAAAAACATCATATATAGTTTGAACTTAACCATTTTTAATAACATATACACAAATTCCCAACTAGATAAAATATCCACATGTTGATAAATTTAATCCGCTCAAAGATGTCTTTTGCTTTGAATAATAAACACCTTGTATCTGACATTCTAATACTTTATGCACAGGATATAATACTAAGACTTTATGTGAAACTTACAATAGTATTAGGGTCTTTCTCTTCTAACAAAAATAAACCATGCAGCAATAAAGTAGTACTTACTTGAAGGCTCCTGGGCCATCAATGATTGATTAAGGCAAGTTTTCCACACTTGAAATAGAGGGAAATATTGATACTAACATAACAAGCAACATGTCTAGGTAGATACAACACTGCAGGGAAAATGCTCAAAAATAAAGAACATCTGAACTAATCAGCTTAACAATCTCCTTGGCCACTCTGCTCTTTTAACCATTTTAATCACAGAGACTATCACTGCCTCAAAGACAACGATGAAATACTATTCAAACAAATATGAAGAGAATCTAACCATACAGTGACTGCCTCATGAATGGAAGCTCACCATCAATCTTGACTCACTGCTGCACATCAGAAGCAGAGAGCTAAAAGTAAAGCTCTTTAACCTTCTTTCAAAATACAAGAAAGTAAAATACAGCCTTAGTACTCAGTAGGGAAAGAAAAATTTTTCTCAAATTAAAATGGTTGCTTTTATAAAATAAATGAGATATAACAGAAAGGAGACAACTTTCTACAACTAACAGTGAGTGTAACCGAAGTGTGGATTTGCTCTCTATACCCAAGCACAGGAGGCCCCAGAAAATCTTAAGCTTCACCTTTCCAATTGCCTTCTCATTAACAATAGCTAAGGAAACCCTACAGTTTTTTACCTACTCCACTCTTTTAGCTCCTAATTACAGCTAATTAGTTTTGGCCATGAGACATTTTCTGCTTCGTTTTGCTCTACGTTGCCCTCACAAGATACAGCCCTTTGATTTCCACAGGTGCCCTTCCCCCAACTCTGCTGATCCAAAGCAAATGTCCAAAGGACATAACCCAATTTTACTCACCTTTAACCGTCTCACCATCTCCTCTTTAGATATTTTATCTGAGATTTCCTTGACACCAGGAGGATAGGTAATTTTTCCATCATTGGTCCTTGTCTTTGAATGAGCCATGATGGAAATACTGTTACCCCTAAAACGAGAAAATTATTAGATGCAAACCAAAAAATAATAACAACATTCATAATAAACATGAAAAGGAATCTCTCCCCACAAAAAAAAAAATTATAACTACTTAATTTATAGTAATCACTTATCTAATTAATGAAAATCATTTTATTGAACATTGCCCCAATTTTTAAAATTTTATTTTTACTTGCATTTCCATTAGTGGCAAGCTAGCTTATTTGCACTAGCCCTCCAACAAAAAAACAGTAAGTGATTTTATTTAGGTATTTATTTACTTATTTACATACACACAAAATACATACAGCATTTTTTTTTTATATAGCACTAAAATTACCTGAGCCAAAATCTAAGAGAATTCAGGAACCCAGAGAAGTAGACGGAACATTATATCCACTTACACCCCGAGGGCATCTAACAAACCCTGACAAATCTAGACTTCAGTTTTGGTGATCTTATGGAAAAAGGAGGGCAGAGTCCTGTCAAAGTAGAATAGCAAATAAGAGACCCTCCTGACATTAATGTAGAATGCTATTCCAACCCAAAAAAGATAATACCTGCAAAGGAGAGAATTAAACCAAGTTAAAATTAACATGTGCCCATGCTCCCATTACCACCCACAAGGGACGGCAGAGAAGGCTACCTTGGTACTAAGCAAAACAAAATAATAGCAGATACAAGGAAGAACAGCTAATTAGTTTTGGCCATAAACCTGCACATTGGCGGAGGTTCACATGCCTAAACAGTCCAGAGAACCTCAACAAATGAACTCAGTGACCCCCACTGGTAGCACTCCCAAGCACCTAATAATAAGTACATTCAAGTCCTCCTAGGGGAGAGTATCTTCACTCTACACCTCAGAGAACCCTCATATGATGTTTCTAGGACAATGAGCATTATCAAGTCAAAAATAATCAGACATCTAA
This sequence comes from Hippopotamus amphibius kiboko, assembly GCF_030028045.1. NCBI lineage: Eukaryota > Metazoa > Chordata > Mammalia > Artiodactyla > Hippopotamidae > Hippopotamus > Hippopotamus amphibius. The sequence continues at coordinate 71,481,503 of NC_080199.1, forward strand.
GCAAACAAGGCACAATGAGCAAGAACCAGCAGAAATACCAGAACCTCAAAGACAAACCCACGAAGACTTCAAATATTACAATCATCAAACAGATTATAAAATTACTATACAATAGGCCCTTGAACAACATGGGTTTGAATTGCATGGGTCCACTTACACACAGAACTTTTTCAATACTACAGTACTACACACTCTGTGGTTGGTTGAATCGGTGGATGTTTAGAACAGTGGATACAAGCGGTTAGGTATAAAGTTACACATGGATTTTGAACTGCATTGGGGTGTGTGTGTATGTATGTGTGTGTGTCAGCATGCCTTAACCCCTATTTGTTCAAGGGAAGGGTCAAATGCACTTATAATTTTAAAGAAATAAAAGATAAGTTTAAAAATGTACAAGGAATAAAAAATTATAGAGTAAATTAAAAGATATGAACAAAAAAGACCTACCAAAAATGAAAAAATAGAAAAATTGAAAGTAAAAACTTGCTGGATGACTTTATTAGCAGATTAAGAAAAGCTATTAAAATTAGTGAACTACCCAAAAAAATAAATAAATAAATAAAAATTAGTGAACTAGAAGAGAGGTCAGAAGAAATTATCCAAAAATACAGAACAGAGAAACATAAAAATGCAGTATACAAGAAGAAAGAACAGAACAGTTTAACTTATGATTCATGGAAGTACCAGAGGAGAGGAATAAGGCAGAGGCCTCTCTATGAGGTGAGTATCAGAAATATCAATTCACAAATTCAAGAAGCCAAACAGAATTATTATTAACTTCAAAATAATAATTCCAAAAAACAAACAAAACCTTATAGACATATTACCTTCAAATGAACAGTATTTAAACTAATAGGTGACTTCTCAACAGCAACAACATAAACCAGAAGACAGCAAAATGTCTTCCACAATGTGGTTAAAGAATATAATTGCAAACTTGAAGTTTACATCCAAGGAATATAACTTTTAGAAATACAGTGAAATAAGGACAAATGCACCAAACAAAAATTGAAACCTAGAGTTAATATATATAGCACTTAGAACAATATTTAGCATATACCTGTATTTTATAATATAGCATATATGGTATACATGATCACATTAAAAGATCAAGATTTTTAAATTTCAATATAGAGCTTACAAAAAATTAAAAATGATATGAGATATTAAAAGTAAAAAGATGGGGGGAAAAAAGGATGCAAACACTAAACAAAATAAAGCACTTAAGCTAAATATAAATTAGTGAACATAAATAAAGGATCCACTCCTTGGTATTTACTCAATGGAAATACATACCTGCGTCCACTACAAGACGTATAAAAATGTTCATAGTGATATCATTCATACTAGTCAAAACAAAACACAAATACCTATCAACAGTGGAATGAATAGATATATTGTAGCACAGTCATACAATGGAATACAATACAGTTTTGAGAGTGAATAAGTTACTGCTTCACACAATATGGATTAACATTACAAAGAAAGTTATATGAAAGAAACCAGACATCAAACATTATATATAGAATATGATTACATTTACAGAGGAATTCAAAAATAAGGAAACCTAGCCTGATGATGTTAAAAGGATAGTTAATTCCTCTGGTGGGAGATGTAACTGAAAGAGAAGATTTCTTGGGTACAGGTAATACTTTACTTATCTATCTGGATGCTGGTCACACTACTGTTTTCACTTGTTATAAAGTCACAGAGCTAGCCACTTATCATTTCTACACTTTTCTGAATTATGCTATACTTGAACAACAAAAAAGAAAATCTCCAAACATTTAAAAATTAAAAAGTACTTTCTAAGAATCAATGAATCAGGGGTAAAAATAAATAAGTAAATAAATAAATAAGCATAAGATCAACAAAGTTAAAAATCACAGGCCAATCTTACAATTTTTGACATAAAAACATTTGAAAATTTAGACAAACTGGAGAAGATCTATACCTTACCAAAATTTACTCAAGAAGAAAAACATGCCACTAAGAAACAAAATCAATAATCAATAAATCTTTCCACAAGGACAAATATCCAAGTCTAGATATCTTTTTCTATCAAATAACTGAGGAAGAAATAATTCCAATGTCATATAAATAGTTCCAAGGACTAGAAAACAAGGGAATCCTTTCCAACTAATTTTATGCAACTAAATAGTATAACCATGATACTAAAACCCAATGAGAAAAATAAGAGAAAGAGGAAAAAAATCACAGGTCAATTTTTTCTATCTGTTTACAGATACAAAATTCTTAAATAAAATACTGAGAAACCAAATGCAACTACATATAAAAAATTGGGTTTAATCCCTGGAATGCAAGGTTGAACTCACAATATGAACAGATTAAAAAAGAAAAATCATGTGATAACCTCAAAAAATGAAGAGACAATGTCTGATAACGATTCAACATCAATTCATGGCTATAAAACAAAATTGAAAAAAAAAAGCTCAACAAACTAAAAATTATATGAAAGTTTCCTTTATCTGAGAAAGGTAGGGTGCTACCCTTCAGTATAAATCAGGCTTATTGATGATCTTTCAGTATAAATCAGGCTTATTGATGATCTTTTGAAAGTGTTTTACTTGTTTTTAGGACCTACAAAAACATACCTGCTATCATCACTTCTATTTGACATTGTAACAGAGATGCTAGTCAGCAAAAGAAGAAAAAGGAATCAAGTATAAAGATAAAAAGTAAGGAATAAAACAGTAATTGTTTGCAGATTACATGATTATGTACATAGAAATTCCAAAGATTTATAGATAAAACATAAAAATTAATAAAATTGAGTTTAACAAGGTTGTAGAGTCGAAAAATCAATATGCAAACATCCATTACCTATAGCTAACAAAATAACTCATGGCAAAAGACTGAATAATTCCTCTCAAAATCAGAAACAAGACAAGGATGTCTGCTGTCACCACTCATATTGAACGTAATACTGGAAGCCCTAGCCAGCACAATATGGCCAGGAAAAGAAAAGAAAGGCATATAGATTGGAAAGCAAGAACTAAAATCATCCCTACTTCCAAATGACATGACTGTCTATATGGACAATTCCAGAGAAATCTTAAAACAAACAAACAAAAAAACCCAAAAAACTAGTTCGAGATTACAGGATATAAAGGTTAACATACAAAAATCAATTTTATTTCTATATACTACCAAGAAACAGAAACCTAAGTTAAAAGCACAATACTATTTTCAATCACTACCCTCCCATTAATAACATACTTTAGTACAAACATAGCAAAACATATACAGGATTGGTATGCTGAAAATTACAATACACTGATTAAAAATACACAGAAGATCTAAAAGAATGGAGAGAAATACTATGTTAATGGATTGAAAGATTCGAGATTCTCCCCCAAATTGACCTATATAGGTTTAGGAATTCTAACAACATCGCAGCAAGATTTTTTTCATAAAGACAAGCTTATTCTAAAGTTTACATAGAAAGGTAAAGGAACCAGAAGAGGTGAAATAATTTTAGAGAAGAATGAACTGGGAGGAAATCATCCTACCAAACTTAAAAATTTCCTATATAGCCAGAGTAAACAAGAAAATGTGAAGCTGGCAGAAGGACAGACACACAGATCAATGGAACAAAACAGACAACCCAGAAAGAGATTCACACAAGCATGTCCAATTGATTTTTTTTTAACAAAGATGCAAAAGCAACTGCATGGAGCAATAATAGACTTTTCCACATATAGTGCCAGACCAACTGGATGTAAAGACCAACACAAAACAAAATAAACAAAAAAACCCTTGACCTGAACACCTCATACCTTTATACAAAAATTTTAAATAGATCATGACTTTAAATATAAAATGTAAAGTAAACAAAAACTTTTAGAAAAAAACAGAGAAGAAAATCTTCACTACTGAAGCCTGGCAAAGAGTTTTTAGAAATGACACCTAAAGCAAGATCCATAAAGTTAAAAATTGATATAATGGACTCCAAAAATTAAAACCAGTGAAAAACTGTTAATAAAGTGAAAAGATAAGCTACAGAATGGGGAAAAAATATCTGAAAATACATATCTGACAAGGGACTTATACCTAGAGCTCTCAAAAGGATACTATAAAAAACCAAACAACCTAATTACAAGATAGGCAAAAGACATGAACAGACATTTGAATAGGATATACAGATGGCAAGCACATGAAAAGATGTTCAACATCATTAGTCATTAGAGAAATGCAAATTAAAACCACAATGAAATATCATTATATACTATCAGAATGGCTAAAATAAAAAATAGTGATAATATCAAATGTAGACAAGGAAGCAAAGAAAATGGATCTATCACACCTTGCTGGTAAAAATGGTACAGCCATACTTGAAAACTGTCTGGCAGTTTCTCATAAAACTAAACATGTATTTACCATACAAACCAGCAATTGCACTCTTGGGCATTTATCCCAGAGAAATGAAAGCTTCTGTTCAAACAAATCTGTACAAGAATGTTTATAGCAGCTTTGTTCATATACCTCAAAACTAGAAGCAATCAAAATGCCCATCAATGGGTGAATGCTTAAACAAACTCATAGGTCTACGTAATGAAATACAACTCGGCAATAAAAAGAACTGCTTTACTGATACATGCAATAACTTATGGTCATTATATTACTGTAAGAGCCAATCTCAAAAGGTTACATACTGTTATGGTCTCATTTATTTAACGTCCTCAAAAATGACAAAACTATAAACACTGAGAACAGATTAGTGGTTGCCAGGTAGCATGGATGAACATAAGAGGTTAGGTAGCACAAGGGAGTTCCTTTATAGTTCTGTATGTTGATTGTAGTGGTGGTGAACTGAATCTATGCATGGGATCAAACTACACAGAACCAGACATACACATACAAGGAGAGAGAGAAATAGAGCGAGAGAGAGCACATGCTCGCAAAATAACTGAGGAACCTAAATTCCGTAAATCTAATCAACAACACCATGCTAATGTTAATTTCCTAATTTCATATAGTGTTACAAGTTATATAAGATGTCACCAGTGGCAGAAGATGGATGAAGGATTCACAAGACACTATGTAGTATTTTTGCATCTTTATGTCTATAATTATTTCAAAATAAAAAGGTTTTAAATGGAAAACAATCAATTATATTTATATAATAGCAACCAAAAACTTTAAAAATACAACTTACATTGAAATGCATAAACAATCCAGGAATTAACCTAACAAAAGATGTATTTTACACAGAAAACTCATAAAGCTTTATTGCTGGAAGTTAAAATTTAAATAAAGAGACATCTTGTTCCCAGAAGTCTCAAATATTATAAAGACAGCAAATCTTACCACACTGATTATAGTCACTACCGCCCCAATCAAGCCCAGGTTTTGATATTTAAAGAAAGACGACCAGTTTATTTTTAAATTTATATGTAAATTCAAAAGGCTAAGAACAGCAAGATACTGAATACTTAAGAAAAATACAGTGAATAGATTTTTCTACCAGATATCAAAACACTTTAGAAAGCTAAAGTAATTTAAATGGTGTGATACTGGAACAGAAAAAGACAGATCAATAGGAAATATTAGCCTAGAAACAGACCTACACAACATGAAACATAATATATGAAAACAGTGGCATGGCATAACAGTGAGAAAGGGAGAAAAAATTAAAAGCTCAAATTTCACTTAATATCTTAACAATATTAAGTCTTCCAATCCATAAACACTGGATGCCTTTCCATTTATTTGTGTCTTTTATTTCTTTCACCAATGTATTGTACGTTCCAGTATATAAGTTTTTACTTACTTGTTAAAGTTTATTTCTAAGTAATTTGTTCTTTTTGATGCTATTATGAAGGGATTACTTTGTTAATTTCTTTTTCACATAGTTCATTGTTAGTATATAGAAATGTAACTGATTTTTGTATGTTCATTTTGTACCCTGCAACGTTACTGAATTTGTTTATTCTAAGAGTTGTAAAAGGGTCTTTAGGATTTTCTACATATAAGATCATGCCATCTGCAAACAGATAATTTTTACTTCCTCCTTTCTAACTTGCATGATCTTTACAGTCAGCCCTTCATATCCAAGAGTACCACATCCTCAGTCAACCAACCACAGATTGAAAATATTCCCAAAAACATTCCACAAAGTTCCAAATGGCAAAATTTGAATTTGCTGCATACAGGCAACTATCTACATTGCATTTATGCTGTATTAGGTATTGTAAGTAATCCAGAGATGATTTAAAACATACAGGAGAATGTACATAGGTTATATGCAAATACTATACCATTTTATACAAGGGACTTGAGCATCCTTGGATTTTGGCATCAGAGGGGGATCCTGGAACTGATCCCTGATAGATACTGAGGGATGACTGTATTTCTTTTTCTTGCCTAATTGTTCTGGCTAAGGTTTCTAGTACTATAGTGAAAAGAAGTAGCAAGATTGGATATCCTTGTCTTGTTCCTGATCTAAGAGGAAAAGTTTTCCATTTTTCATCACTCAGAAATGCAAATCAAAACCACAATGAGGGCTCTTTATGTCGGAGCCCCGGGGAGTAAGTATTTCCAGCCATTCATACTGGCAACCGGTTGGCGCTCTGTTGTCGGGTTTTACGCACTATTGCACCGAAAGGGTGACAACGCCACTAGGATGAAGCTCGTGAGATTTCTGATGAAACTGAGTGATGAAACGGTAACCACTGAATTAAAGAATGGAACACAGGTTCATGGAACAATCACAGGTGTAGATGTCAGCATGAATACACATCTGAAAGCTGTGAAAATGACCCTGAAGAACAGAGAACCTGTACAGCTGGAAACACTGAGTATTAGAGGAAATATCATTCGATATTTTATTCTGCCAGAGCTTACCTCTGGATACACTACCCGTGGATGTTGAACAGAAGGTGAAGTCTAAGAAAAGGGAAGTTGTTGCAGGAAGAGGAAGAGGACACGGTGGAGGCAGAGGAAGAGGGGGTCCTAGGCGATAATGTCTCTCAAGACTATTATTTCAAAGTAGTGGGGAAGAAGGAGATGTGGCAGAGAGAGAATACAGCACGGGGAACACAGCACAGGGATACTTCGGCAAGTACATGGCTATGCAGCTCTAGAGAATAATGGGTGGAAATTACTGTCTCAAACTGAGGATGTTGGGGTGTTTTTATATAGGCTTTCTTTGTTTCTGACAGCTTTTAATAAACATAAATGTAGAACAACAACAACAACAAAACCACAGTAAGGTACCACTTCACACCTGTTAGAATAGCAAAATCCAAAAACAAAACAAAACAAAACCATGAACAAAAGGGAAAAAAAAAGTGTTGGCAAGGATGTGGAGAAATGGGAACCCTTGTGTACTCTTGGTGGGAATGTAAAATAATGCAACCACTATGGAAAAACAGTACAGAGGTTCCTAAAAAATTAAAAATAGAACTATCATATGATCCACTAATCCTAATCCTGGGTATATCCAAAAGAATGGAAATCAGGATCGCTAAGAAATATCTGCACACCCCTATTCATCACAGCATTATTCACAATAGCCAAAATATGGAAACAACCTAAATATTCAACAGATAAATGAAAAAAGAAAAAATGGTATATACATACAATGGAATATCATTCAGCCTTTAAAAACAAAGGAAATCCTACTATTTGCAACAACATGGATGGACCTGGAAGATATTACGCTGAGTGAATTAAGTCAGAAAGAGGACAAATATTGCATGATTCCATTTACATTAAGTATCTAAAATAGGCAAACTTATAGAAGCATAAAAGAGAATAGTGGTTGCCAGGGGGTGGGAAGAGGGGAAAATGGGGAATTGTTATTCAACAGGTATAAAGTTACAGTTATGCAAGATGATTCAGATCTAGAGGTGTGCTGTACAACACAACACCTATAGTTAACAAGATGGTATTATGCACTTAAAAATTTGTTAAGAGGATAGATCTCATGTTAAGTCTTCTTACCCCTTCCCCCCGCCCCCCAAAAAGGCAAAAGGACACAAGGAAACTTTTAAAAGTGATGGCTGTGCTTATTACCTCGTTTGTGGTAACAGTACCATAGGTATATACATACTATACTTATGGCTGTATGTCCAAACTGAAGTTTCATACATTAAAAATGTGCAGGGTTTTTGTGTACCAATTTTACGTCAGTAAAGCTGAAGAAAGAAGAGAGGGGAAAAATGAAGAAAGAAGAAGGAGCAGGAGGGAGAGGAGAATGAGGAAGGAAGGAAGGAAGGAAGGAAGGAAGGAAGGAAGGAAGGGCGGGCCAGTGGGAAGTTAGATCTCCAGAGAGATGTCAGAGCTAGAGACAGATCTGGGAATCCTCCGTGATAGATAAAACCAGAGGCACATGACAGCATTCAGCAACATTTAAAGAGTGACAAGAGTGACGGACCAAGGAAGAAATGAGAGAAGACTCATCTTTGAAATGGGAAGAGGAAAAAGAGCTTGTGAAACAAGCTGAGAATGATCAAAGAGGTGGGCGGAGGACCCAGAAGGAAGCCATGTCAGAAAGCAAGGTGCACACCAAGTTTCAAGAAAGGAAGTGGCCAACAGTACTGGATGCTGCAGAGAGCTCAAGATGAAAACTTAAAAAGAATCCAGTGACAGATTAATTATAAACTGGCATGCAGGATCTCACTGGACTGATCAAAATGTTCTAAAACTGGATTAAGGTGATGGTTGCACATCTCAGTAAATCTGCTAAAAATCACGCAAGTTTTCACTTGAAATAGGTCAATCTTATTAATTTTATGTTATTTTAATTACTCCTCAATGGACTTCCCTGGTGGTACAGTGGTTAAGAATCTACCTGCCAATGCAGGGGACACAGGTTTGATCCCTGGCCCGGGAAGATCCCACATGCTGCAGAGCAACAAGCCCATGCACCACAACCACCAAGCCTGAGCTTCTAGAGCTCGCGAGCCACAACTACTGAAGCCCATGCACCTATAGCCTGTTCTCCACAACAAGAGAAGCCACTGCAATGAAGAGTAGCCCCTGCTTGCCACAACTAGAGAAAGACCACGTGCAGCAACAAAGACCCAAGGCAGCCAAATATAAATAAATTTATTAAAAAAAAAAAGATTACTCCTCAGTAAAGTTGTTTAAAATTTTTTAAGTTCTGAGACACTTTCATATGTCTATGGAAAAAAATGACATTGTACCCATATCTCATACTATATACAAAATAAATTCCAGGTTTATTAATGACCTAAATATTAAAGCAAATGTAACAGCTTTTCAAATACAATGTAGGAGAACAACTTCACGACCTCAGGTTAGGAAAAGCAAGAATCAAGCCCACCGCTGCCTGTGTTCCTTCAACCAAAGAAGATATTCAGCAAATGCCTAGCACAAATCATTCCACAGGAAGGTAAATATAAATGTGACAGGATTCCCAGTTTTCCACCGAACTTGCAATAGAAGAAAATCTCTCTGCCTTGTCTCAACAGAAGCAAACACTATTTATACTCCTTAGCAACAGATACACAACTGTGACCACAGACGGCAGCTAAATAAGGTAGACATGGTGTCTTTGTAGAATATACTCAACCATATAGTCAAAACTTTATCAAGTACCTATTACTTGCATGAATTTTTAGCAGTGACTATAGGGCAAAGTGAGTTAAGATGGGACTCAAAATCACAAAGGAAATAGACACTCCCCCTAAATAATTAAGTCACAATAAATTCTAAAGTTATCAACAGAAATAACAAACAATGAGCTTGGGAAAAAAATAAGATTGAAAGAAAACCCACTTCCATAAGTAGGGTGAAGTGTTAATAATATACATAATAAAAGGACAGAGAAAACAATTTGAATAAATCTCAGAGAAGAAAGTTCAGAATTTGTTACTTATCTAAAACCATGACTGAAGGAAAAAGTGGGAGGCAGTAAAGGGAGCTAAGAAGGAAAAGACAGCCAACAAAGAAGCAGGATACTCAGTTTTCACTTCAGTTTTATAAGCAATGGTACTGTGAGCAAAGAGCTGAAATACCTCTGTGAATATACACAGGCTGTTTCCTCAGAGTAAGATATACTTACTGGCCCATCTCTACTAAGCAAACTCCATGTACCTTAAATTCTCAAGTGTATGTTTAAACTTCCCCTGACCTCTCCAGGCAGAGCGAGGCTCCTCCCCTTACAGCTAGGCAAACTCTGAACATACCATAATTAGTTATTTATCACATCATATTTAATAAGCTTATTTCTATGTCTGTTTCTCATAGTAGACTGTAAACTCCTTAAGACAAGGATAGTATATATCATTTTAGGGATCCTTACAGAGCTTAGAACAAAGTAGGTACTCAGGAAATACTTGTTGAATCAATGACTAGAACTATTTGAAGAGATGGTGGCTCCAAAGGAAGTTCAGACTAGACAGAGGAGAAATCAAATACAGTAAAACCAGTTAGGAAACCGCTACAAAAATTCCAGGTAAGAACTAATAAGGAACAGACTGCAGGCAATGACTGGAAAATAAGAAAACTGAGGCAAACACTATGAATGATTATTTGAGAGAAGTAGAAGATGATTACAAGATTCAAAGCCTTTGTTCCTAAAAAATCAATTACTTAAATATTTACTGAGAATTTACTTGGTGTGACATAGTACTCTAAGCGCTAGGAATACAATGGTAATCAAAACACATAAAATATCTGTCCTCATTATAACACAGATAGGGAAAAACCAGAGAGAGATCAAGTCTTTGGAAAAATTAAGTTTGGAATACAAGGCAACTGGAGATGTAGGGATGAAGTTCTAGAGAAAAGTGAAGGACAGAAAATATTTTAGCACCACATACAGCTCATGCTTTGTGGGCGTACAAGATGAATAAAGAAGATGTGTAGGGTTAGCTGAGATACCAAGGCTGAACTTTGAACTCTGAGCAATACCTATGTTGATGGGGGGAAGGGAATCGGGAAAGAAAACAGAAGAGGGTCAAGAAAGATAGAAAAATATCGGTTTTTTTTAAACTAGAAAAAAATGTTTGAAGATGACGAGGTGGTATATAATGTTAGTTATTAGAAATACACATCACTGGTACAAAACAACCTCAGCAAATACTCTCTTGAACTTGGTAAACTGATCTCTTTAAGAACTTTCTGGAGAATAAGAGGAATGAACACCAAATTATAAGGTAAGAGAAAAAAGGTGGAAAGAAGACAGAGAGAGAAGAAGGGGAGCAATGCAGAAGAAGAAAAGAAGGTTACAGGAAAGAAATAGGATCTTCAATTGTCATCATAAGTCAAAGGAAAAAGATACATTGATATATAACTGCTCCTCTGAGGTTAAAGTGTCAAAGAAATTATTTGACATTCATCTTTGTGGAATTTCAATAATATACATTACGGGAGAGCAGATACACTGAAAATGAGAAAATAATAACTTAAAAAATAATTTATATAAAACTGACCTGTGTCAAAACTCATTTATACATAGTATATAAATGTATATAGTATATATGTATATATTCATTTCAAATATCACTATAAGCATGTTGTTATAAATACTTACATTTTTGTGTCCAGAATGAACAATAAGTAAACCACAAAGTATTCTAATACTGAAGAATTTACACAACCACTGAATAAGTTCAAAGAAAATGGTCATTAATTAAAAGAAACGTATCAGTAATTTTAAAAATCATACTAACAGTCCCAGAAAGAAAGAAAAAAAAATCAATGAAATCATCACTCCTCCCTCTGATATAATCAGATGTAAGTAAATGTTCACAAGATGAAACTAATAAAGACTGCAGTAAAAATATTTAAGATCCTTTCAGTGAATGGAAAAAAAGAACAAAGCATTCACTGGCTTAAAGAGCAAGCGTAAGAGTAATAACAATAATCATTTTTTAATTGATCTGGGAAGAAATAAAGACAGGTATCTGCCATTTTCATGATGATTTTTCTTAAAAACCCAATATGTGATAACAAGTGCAGACACAGAGAAATCAAATCAAGCCACGACTAGAATCTCTACTTGGCCATGTTTATTAAAAGCTGTTTTTCCTCCTGGGACTCTACTCCAGGTTTAAGGTGGAATTAGAAGTAAAACAAGATCTTGTGAAGATTTTGACAACTGCAAATGGCAGGCTTTCCACAACAGGTACCTCCTATAACCAGCAGATGGTGCCCTCCATAAATACAACCCTTCCAGTACATAGTCATTATACAGTATAAGAAGTTGGGTTTATTCTTGGCTTAGGGAAACTAAAAAGCTAATGAGAGAGTGTTCTAAGAGATAAGAGACAAAATATATTATGTTATTCTCCCCTAAGTATATAACCTTAAGGCTACATTACATACGTTCCAACTATTAAAACATAAAGCTTTTTTCCAAATAAATGTTACCACTAACCCATCATTCAACTTGAATTATTGTTATTAACTCAAATGAAGTATACTTAATAGTTATTCCTATATGTTCTGGTAATACAAAGTAATTTTAAATGCTTTAGGAAGTCCTTTTAGAAAGCAGGCCCATTTTGTTCATATTTTTGGCAATGTTTATTTATAAAAGGTTAAACATATGGTTACTCTCCTGCCTACATCCTTTTAAAAAACCGTCAAAGTTACAGACAGGAGTAGAATTAAATTAACTGGTTCAGACAGAAAAGGAGCCCAGGCCCTAGAACACCTGAACTAGCACCAGTTTCCAACCAATAACACAAAATGTGTTAAATCCTTTTAAAGTAATATTTTTATATTAATATCTCTCATTTGTTGAATGATTGGTATTTCCTACTCTGTAGTTAGCTCAATGTCCCATTCATTGACTGGATAAAATTATGTACTTTCACTATGCACATCAAACCTCAAGCACATTCTTGTACAACCCCCTACTCTCAGTAGACTTCCTCCACTTCATTGAGAAAACAGAAGCTCTGTCAAACAGAAACTTCTCCACTCTCCCACTACTAAATCTACTTGCCTATCTACTACATTTGTACCTATTCCCTCCTTCCTTTCTGTTACCAGAAAGTATGTAAGCCTCCTCACATCAAATACTAACCCCTTCACAAGTATACAGAATCCCATCCTCTACAGGTTTCTCAGACACTTTCACTTCATTAGTTACCTCCTCTTTCCTCAGCATCAGTATCCTGTCTACTAGAATTCTGTCCCTCAGTATTCAGTATAAGTATTCTGTATTTATTCATTTATTTATGGCTGCAATGGGTCTTCGTTGCTGTGCACGGACTTTCCCTGGTTGCAACGAGAGGGGGCTACTCTTCATTGCAGTGCACAGGATTCTCATTGCGCTGGCTTCTCTTGTTGCAGAGCACAGCCTCTAGGTTCGCGGGCTTCAGTTCTTGTGGCACTTGGGCTTAGTAGTTGTGGCACACGGGCTTAGTAGCTCTGTGGCATGTGGGATCTTCCCGGAACAAGGCTTGAACCCACATTCCCTGTGTTGACAGGTGGATTCGTAACCACCGTGCCACCGGGGAAGTCCATGAGTACTCTGTTCTTGAGTGGACAAAAAGCATTCAGGCAGGAAGGGAAAGAAAGTACAACACGCCTGCTTAGACTACCAATACCCTTCCAGCTACTATCTCTTCTCTCACAGTCAAGCTTCTCAAAAAGTAATTTGCACTTCTTTAGTTCCCACTCACTTTTCATACTAATCCAATCTTGTTTCCAGGACTCTCTATCACCAGCAATAATGCTTTTGCCATAATCAGTGTGGCCAACTTCAAAAACAACAACAGATTTTTCTCTTTCCTGTATTTAGACCCTTGCAATGTGACTTTGTGGCTCCTCTCATCAAGAAGAATGTTTTCCCAGCCCTTGAATCTGAGATGGTCTTATGACTTGCTTTTGGTCATTGGGACACTGGCAAGCTTAAAAAAAGTGCTTGTGCTTTGGAGTTTATTGACTTACTGTTCTTGGAATTCTGCTCCTAACAAGTGCACAAGCACAGAAGTTATCCCACTAGAGAGAGAGGTCCCAGTTATCCCAGTCATGATCATCAAGAATGAAGCCAGCCCCAGAAAAACCATCAGGTAACCACAGCCACATACCTGTAGATGTATGAGCAAGCCCAGGTGAATCAGCTAAGGCTGACCCAGATCAGTAGAACTACCCAGCTAAGCCAAACTCAAGCTGTCAACCTGCAGATTGGGAGCTTAATAAATTATGGTTGTTTTAAGCCATTAAGTTTTGGGGTGATTTGTTATGCAGTAATAACTAAAAGTCATCATTGCCTTCCATGTTGCCAAATCAAACACTTTTCTAAACCTAATTTTATTGACCTAAGTAGTATGACACACAGCGGACGGCAGCCTCCTTCCTGAAACACTCTTTTCCTTTGGTTTCTAATACACTTTACCTTTTCCTGATTTTTCTCCTACTTTACTGGTCACTGTCTCCTTTGTTTCCTCCTCCTCTATCCAATCTCTAAATATCAGTAATTCATCAGAGCTCAATTCTATCCCCTCTATTCACTTTTTGCTCTGTATGTTTTTCTCCCAAGGCTTAACCCCTAAGCTTACTTAAAACAACTCCAAAGACTTTACCCCAATGTTTAGTTGGCAGTTGTATATGTGGACTGGAGTTCACTGCCAACTTAACATTTCCACTTATGTATTATCACAGGCATCTTGAACTTAAAACAACACCACCAAACAGCAAACCATTTGCCAATTTCTTCCCCCTCCAAAAAACACTTTTTCAATCTTCTCTCTGTATAAGGGGTCTTAGTGTATCCAATTTGCTACCCCCAGAAAACTGGGCATGACCCTTGACAATTCCCTTTCAACACTTAAAAGCAATTATCAAGTTCCGTAAATGCAAACATAAATGGAATTAACCTTCATATGTCCATTACTTCACCACAATCTAATCTAAGCTACCTCCAATTCAATCCTCATACAGCAGCTAATCTCTTCATATCATGCCTTACTTAAAACTCTTAAATAGGTTCCCACTGACCTAAAAATAAGTTCTACATAACTAATCTGACCACTTTCTCACCACACTTCAGTCATACCACTATTCCTTAAAGGCATCAAACCAAGATCTTTCTAAGTATGTGCTATTCTTTTCCTCCTTTCTGTCACTCTTTCCCCTCACACCTAGCTAACACTGATTTTCCAAGTCTCATATATCAATTCCTCAGGGACACTTTTCCAAATCTGCCCAAGCTAAATTAAATCTCTATAACATGATCACACAACACCCCTGTACTTTTCCTTCAAAGAATTTAACAACTACAAATATTTATCCTCCAACGTCTGCTTCCCCTTCTAAATTATAAACTGTAAGAGAATAAGTATCCTATTTTGTTCACTGCTGTATACCTGATACATAACACAATGGGTAAAAAGAGCTCAACAAATATAATTTTTTCCCAAATATTCTTAATAAGATGAATTATATATTATGCCCATTTTATAAATGAGGAAACTGAGGATCAGAAAGATCAACTATGCTGAAGTTATACAGCAACTAAACTGGAAATAATTCCTATCTGATTCCCAATGCCTCTTCCCTTAACCTAATAATTTCCAATCTTCGGAGCACACTGAATCCTCTAATACTCAGGCCCAAACCTCTGCACTTGAAAAGAAGTTCCATGGGGAGTTTTACTAAGCTGAGTAACAAGCACCCTAATGACCAAAAAGTGTAAACAATCCAAATATTTATTAACTGGTAAATGGATAAACAATGTGATATATCCATACAACAGAATACTAATCAGGAATAAAAAGAAACAAAGTACTGATATATAAGAAAACAAAGATGAACCTCAAAAATACTATTTCAAGTAAAAGAAGCCAGACAGAGAGACTATACATATTCTGTGATTACATTCACATGAAACATCCATAAAGGGCAAATCTGTAGAAACAAAATAGATTGGTCATCGGCTAGGGTTGAGAAATGAGTGGCTACAAATGGACATGAGTGATGTCTGGAGAGCAAAGACTAAAAAAATCATTGACTTGTACATATAAAATCAATGTTTTAAAGGAAATACAAATGAGGGAACAATTCATTCTACCAAAGACAGTAGAGAAAGTTGTCAGTAACACATCACAGAGAGTTGGAATTTAACCTAAGCTGTGGAAGACAACATGGTGTCTGAGAATTCAGGGCAGAGCAAACACTGAGCAATGAGCAAAAGCACAAAGATACGCTAGGTCTGAGAAAAAGACAAGTACGGGTATCTGTTACAACATAAGTGTGTTTCTAGAAAAAACACACATTCTGCAAAACCAACACTTAAAAATAACAGTTATAACAGAGCATTAGCAAAACAACAACAATCCTAATAAAATACTAGCATGGTCAGTATCCACTGGCAATTGCTCCCAGCATCATAATCAAACTCCTCGGCCTTAGATCTTGAAGCTCAGGCTTTCCTCTTCAACTGTAGACTCTTGAAGGTACTTATTTCTAACAGGAAAAATTTTAGCGAAATTAAAAATATAATCCAGTGACAGCCTTCGATTTTTTGTTAAAAAAAAGTGAGGGGGAAATAGCCTCCCCGGTATTTCACCTACATTCGCAGCTATACCAGACAGCTTAACAGAAAGATTAGGGATTCTTGACACTATTAAATCTTTTGCTTGTAACAAACAGAGGCAATTTTTCATCTGGATTTTCAGCTTTTTTCTTTTTGCACTACATCTATGGATCACTTACAGAACATATTTTCCTTCACAGCACAATAAATCTAAACAATCTTTTTATCAAACATCTAGGTCTAACTTAAAACATAATGTCGTCCCACATTTTAAGATTTTTTTTTAATCTTCACTGAGATATAATTGACATATAACATTATATTAGTTTCAGGTGTGCAATATAGTGATTCAGTATATGCATAAACTGCAAAATGAGCACCACAGTAAATCTAGCTAACCCCATCACCAGACACAGTTATAAACTTTTTCGTGTGAAGAAAACTTTTAAGATCTACTCTCTTAGAAACTTTCAAATATACAATAAGATATTAACTATAGTCACCATGCTGTGCATTGCATCCCATGACTTATTTATTTTTTAACTGGAAGTCTATAGCTTTTCATCTCCTTCATCCACTTTGTCCACCGCCCCAACCCCTGCCTCTGGCAACTATCAATCTGTTTCTTGAATCTATGAATTCGAGTTTTTGGTTTGCTTGTTTTCAGATTCTCTATGTAAGTGAGTTTATACAGTATTTGCCTTTCTCTGACTTATTCATCTATGTGTCTCAATGTAAGGATTTCCTTCTTTATGGCTACATACATATTTCTGTATGTGTGTGTGTGTGTGTGTGTGTCTGTATCTGTGTGTCTCACATTTCCTTTAATCACTCATCCATCAGTGGCCATTTAAACTGTTTCCATATCTTGGCTATTGTAAATAATGCTGCAAGGAATCTTTTCAAGTTAGCATTTTCATTTTATTGGGATAATATCTAAAAGTACAATTGTTGAATCATAGATCAGTTCTATTTTCAGTTTTTTGAGGAACCTCCATACTCTCCTACAAGTGGATGCACTAATATACATTCTCATCAACAATGTACAAGGGGTCCCCTTTCTCTACACCCTCGCCAATAATTATTTCTTGTCTTTTTGATAACAGCCATTCTGACAAGTGTGATCTGATCTCCCTGTGGGCATAAATGTACCATCCATATTGATACTTAAGGTCCATACCATACTGTATGCAGAATAAAGTATAATTATTAACTCTACTTAATTAAAAGTAACAGAATATCCTTAATGACAGTTAACAAACGTTTCAAAAGTTATGTACTTACTGTATGGTAAACCTAAAATTTTAAGAGGGTTAAATTTCACGTTAACTGTTCTTACCATGATAAAGTTAAAAAATTTTTTTGAAGTCATGTACCTTGCAGATTAAACATAATGAATAAAATGGACAGGTGTAGGCTTCCCTGGTGGCGCAGTGGTTAAGAATCCACTTGCCAATGCAGGGGACACGGGTTCGATCCCTGGTCTGGGAAGATACTACATGCCACAGAGCAACTAAGCCAGTGTGCCACAACTACTGAACCTGTGCTCTAGAGCCCATGAGCCACAACTACTGAGCCCATGTGCCACAACCACTGAAGCCCACTCACTTAGAGCCTGTGCTCTGCAACAAGAGAAACCACCGCACTGAAAAGCCCGCACACCACAATGAAGAGTAGCCCCCGCTCACCACAACTAGAGAAAGCCCGTGTGCAGCAAGAAAGACCCAACACAGCCAATAAATAAATAAATAAATAAATAATTTTTTTTTAAAATATGGGCAGGGGCAGGGGAAATTAGAAGAAAAGTCTGGATGTAAATTCCACCACAAAGTTCAATTTGAGAAATTGCTCAGTAAATTTCTTTTAATGGGAAGACATACCAAAACCATCATAGTACATAAGTATTTGAAGATACCCCTGAGGATATTAATTTTGAAGGTATACACAAGTGTTTTACTCTGGTCTCATTAATACTTTTTTCAGTGATTAACTGAATTATGCTTAATAATTCCAAATTTCCAAATTTCTTTGCCTAGTCAGGATATTTTGCAACTGCATCATCCTAACTAGGAAGCTGCTTCTCGTTCCATGGAAGAATTAAAAAGATTTTTCTATGGTTATGATAGATAACGACCAACATCTACCTTATATTCTTCCTGGCCAACTCTGTTCTGCGGCAATGTTGTCCAAACATGGATGCTTGTTTTTGTTTCGTATTTTTGTTTTCCTAAAACAGCTTTAATGAGATATAATTCATATATCATACAATTCACTCTCCATTTAAACACTTTTTGGTTTAAATAGTTTTTTTTTGTTTAAATTCAGTAGTTTTAATACACTATTAATTTTTTATTGAGGCTTCCCTGGTGGTGCAATGGTTAAGAATCTACCGGCCAATGCAGGGGATATGGGTTCAAGGCCTGGTCTGGGAAGATCCCACATGCTACGGAGCAACTAAGCCCGTGCGCCACAACTACTGAAGCCCGAGAGCCTAGAGCCCACGCTCTGCAACAAAAGAAGCCACCACAATGAGAAGCCTGCACACTGCAACAAAGAGTAGCCCCTGCTCGCTGCAGCTAGAGAAAGCCCATGCACAGCAATGAAGACCCAATGCAGCCAATAAATAAAAATAAATATAAAAGAAAATTTTTATCATGCTAAAATATATGTAACATAAAGTTTTCTATTTTAGCCATTTTTATTACATTCGCAATGTTGTACAACCATCACCACTATCCATTCTAAAACTTTTTCATCCTCCCAAACAGAAACTCAATCATTAACCAATAACCCCCCATTTTCTCCTCTCCCCAGCCCTGGAAACCTCTAACTTACTTTCTGCCTCTATCAATTTGCCAGTTTTAAATATCTCATATAAGTGTAATCATACAGTATTTCTCCTTTTGTGTGAGGCTAATTTCATTTAGCATAATGTTTTCAAGATCTATCCATGTTTTATCATGTATCAGAACTTCATTATTGTTTTTGACTGAATATATTCCACTGCATGTATATACCACATTTGTTTATTCAGTCATCTGTTGATAGACACTTGGTTGTTTCCACTTGTAGCTACTGTGAATAACACTGCTATGAATATGCGTATACAAATATCTCTTCAAGACCCTGGTTTCAATTCTTTTTGGTATATACTTATGATTTTATGGATTCTTTACAATCCATAGATCCTAGAGAAACAGAAATATCTGTTCAAGTCCTTTCTCCATTTTTAAATAAGGTTGTTTGTTCTTTTACTGTTGAGCTGCAAGAGTTCTTTAAACATTCTGGATATTTAATCCTTATCAGATATCATTTGCAATTTTTCTCCCGTTCTATAGGTTGTCTTTCACTTTCTTAATAAGGTCCTCTTAATAACAGGGCTGGGACGGGGAGGGTGGGGGGGACTCGAGGGAGGGTGGGGGGGAGTCAAGGGAGGGAGGGAATACGGGGATATGTGTATAAAGACAGGTGATTGAATTTGGTGTACCCCCCCAAAAATAGTAAATAAATAAATAAAATAAAAATAAAAATCATATTTGTAAAATATTAAAAAAAAAGGTCCTCTGAGGCACAAAAGTTTTTAATTTTTATGTAAATTTATCCATTTTTTCTTTCATTGTTCATGCTGCTATCATATGCAAAAATCTATTATCAAACCTCCAAAGTCATAAAATTTTACCCCTGCATTTTCTTATAAGCATTTATGGTTTTAGCTGCTTAGGTTTTTGATCCACTTTTAGCTAATTTTTACATGTTGTTTGAGATGGGGTCCAACTTCATTCTTTTACATGTGGTTTCTCCTGTGGTAAGCATAAATTTGGTTTCCCCTGCACTTTCTCCTTTGGCAACCATAAATTTGTTTTCTATGTCTATGAGTCTGTTTCTGTTTTGTAAATAAGTTCATTTGTATCATTTTTATAGATTCCACATACAAGTGACAGCATATGATATTTGCCTTTCTCTGACTTACTTCACTTAGTATGGTCATCTCTAGGTCCATCCATATTGCTACAAATGGCACTGTTTCATTCTTTTTTATGGCTGAGTAATATTTCATTGTATCTTGTAATATTCCATTGTTTACTTGTGTCTTCTGTTTGTTTATTTACTTGTTTCTAATAAAGATGTCCTGATTTCTCCTCTAGAAATTTTGAGTGAGTAGGTTTAGGGAGGGACTTCAGAGTCTACATTTTTAAGGAGTTTCTTAGGTAATTCCCATGGTCAAACAAGTTTGGAGAACAGTACAGAATACAACTTCAGGTACTTGATTCATATTCCAGACCAGCCAAGAAACCTTTTTTTTTTTTTTAAATCCTGGCTTAGCCATCAGATACACTCTTAGATTATGCTACACCCAGGTGAGGACTGAGGTAAAAGCCTTAATTTTCACAAGAGGTTGTCAACTTTACCATTTGCACATCTGATCTCTAAAACATAAGGCTTTACCAAAATGAACAACACAAACTTGCCACAACACAGGCTCATGCCATTCATTCTTTCAACAACAAATACCTGAGCATCTATTATTATACCCCAGCACTGTTCTAACAACTGGGGACACAAGAGTAAAGAAAAACAAAGATTCTTGCTCTCATGAAACATTTAAAATTGGAGCGAGGGCTTCCCTGGTGGTGCGGTGATTAAAAATCCGCCTGCCAATGCAAGGTACACAGGTTCGATCCCTGCTCCAGGAAGATTCCACATGCGGCAGAGCAACTAAGCCTGTGCTCCACAACTACCGAGCCTGTGCTCTAGAGCCTTCGAGCCACAACTACTGAGCCCATGTGCCACAACTACTGAAGCCCGTGCACCTAGAGCCCATGCTCTGCAAGAAGAGAAGCCACCACACTAAGAAGCCCATGAGCTACAATGAAGAGCAGCCCCCACTCGCCGCAACTAGAGAAAGCCAGCCACAGCAACAAAGACCCAATGCAGCCAAAATAAATAAAATAAAATAAAAATGAATTTTAAAAAAATTGGAGGAAGACAGACAACAAATAAGAATGTGTGCGTGTTAGGTAATGTGAATTGTTAAAAAATAAAGGGTAATTGGGAGGTGACAATTTGAAAAGAGTAAGAGAATAAACTATGCAAACACCTGAGGGGAGAACATTCAAGACATAGTGAGGCCCATAAACTACAACCTTGAACTATCTACTACCCAACCATCACCAAAGCAACCCAAAGAACAGGTCCATTTTTGAAAGAGATCCAATTCATCTCTTCCTCTCATAAGGGCTTCTCAACCTCAGCACTACTGACATTTTTGCTCAGATTCTTTACTGTGGGAATAGCATTCCTATGCAAGATGTTTAGCAGCATCCCTGACCTCTGCCCACTAGACTCCAGTAAGCACACATACATGCCACCACCACCCCTAGTGTGACAACCAAAAACGTCTTCAGACATTGCCAAATGTCCCTGCAGGACAAAATCACCCCAGATTAAGAATCACTACTCCAGACCAGTTCTACTGAAGTTCCATGTAGTAAACCCATAAATGGGCCTCCTGAGGTCTATGTAGCATCTAGTCATCTGAAACAGTACATAAAGTGTTCATACATGTGAAAATGTGCATTTTTCTGAGGTGAAAGTTCAGAGCTTTTATTATCTAAAAAGGTTCACGATTCAGGAAAGAAAGTTAAGGAATACTTCATTAATATTTTAAGAGGGTTAAACAACATCTGAAGCTCCAAATCTGAGCCACGTGTCTTAGCCGCACATATTCGCCTTCTGTAGGCTGCACTTGGGTTTCTCCTTTTTTGAGGCTTCCATCAAGAAACCCATTAAAAGCCTTGAAAACCAGTCAGTGAATTTACTGGAAAATGTTCTGGAGAAATTGTCAACTTCCATTCTATTATCATCCCCACTTAATGAATGAAGAAACCAACATCAATAGAAGTTCATTTACCTGCCCAGGATCAGAAAGCTCCTGAATGACATACCTGGAGCTACACCACAGCTGCTTACATTATGTGACTGGAAACAGTCACGGGAGCATATCTAACTTCTTGCTTTTACTTACTTTAAAATTAAAATATACAGCACTATAATTATGGTATATAATAAATAACCACTAATGAACTATCTTCAAAGAACAAAAGATGAATAAAACAAACAGAAACATCAAGTATAAGATGAACAACGTCCAAGAGTTGCTCAGGAGCAAGTGAAGCTTTCTCTGAGTCTTCACTGAACGCTTATGTCAGTGAGTCACATAAAGGATAACCCAGTAACATACTTAGAATAAGTACAAAAAGGAGTTTCAGTAACTTATTTTTATCCCTCAATGCAACCCAAAGAACAATTCAAAGCACCTAAAGTATGATTCAGTAAAAGCACTCTACAGGAATGGGGAGCCAAAATACAAGGCACCCAAAAAATCAGTGATCTCAATGTCTAATTTGATCTAGAAGAAAAATCTAACATACAGAGCAATGATTCTTTAAGCTTATTTTAACCATGAAACTCATTCCTCTAACCAACGGCTTATAACAATGTCCAATATATTGAACAGATTTAAAAGAGAACTTCTCTGGTTGAATTTGGGGGATGGGTACCCCAATGCCCTTGACTCTTCTTGTCAACAAAGTCCCCAGGGAACAATGTGAAAAAGACTGATTTGTCAAATGCTGTTGGAAATATGAATTATTACAGTCTTTCTGAAAAGAAATGTAATGATTATTAACTATTAAACTTTAATGACATATTCCCTTCAACCCAGCAAGCCCTCTTCCAACTCTATCTCACAAGAATAAAAATGTGATATAAATCTAAGAATTTTAATTCAGCACTGTTTATAGTGAAAATATGGAAAAAACCTAATAACATCAACAAAGGAACAGCTAAAACAAATGTAGTAAATCTTTGCCACAGAATATTATGCAGTCATTACACAGAACAAGTTGTATCAACTCATCTATGTTAATACTGAGGTGTGAGAAAAGCACTATTCTCAAATGCGTATCTGTGTGCATATATAAGGAATAATAATGACACTTTTTTAAAACAAGCACCATTACAATATACACCAAAAATAAAAGCACCTCTGGGAAGATGTGAAACAAAATGGAAAAATGTGTACACAGCTAAATTAATGAGAACTAAAAAATTCAAAATTATTTCTACTGTATATAAAAATGGAATAAACTTGCAATTGAAGACAGTACTCGTACAGATGTGTTATTTCAAAGTATTGGTAAAAAGTATAGGTATTATGAACTGTGTAGCCTTCAAGCTTTTCTTAACATTTTTTTCTTAAAATTGAACTCTCAAATGAAGAATAGGCAACAGATATTCAAGGTTATATACTGTGACAGGAGCTAACAATGCAAACATTCTTAACTGTCAAAGACACCTCTGCCTGTAACAAGAATAAAATCACAATCTCTCTCTCACAAAGCATTCCTCTTCCTTCCTACCTCCCTCCCAACCAATCTCCCTCTACCTCCCACTGCAAGATCCTAAAAGGAATTGAACAATTCAATTAGATAATGCAATGAATTCTATTAGATGACCCAACCACCATCTCCATCCTCATTCCAACTCTCTTCCAGATCTAAAAACTCTACAATTCTATTATCTTACTGTATCATATACTCCTAGTTATCTGCAATTCTTACTATTCAGCTCTCCAACAATATCAGCTAAATATGATCTGTTCTTCACAGATCCATTAATGCAGTTACTCACTTCCTTGAAAATTAATTTTTGATCTCTTTTTTTACATTTTCTCAGGAAAACAAACTTGAAACAGAAAGAATGGCAATACAGAAAATTGACATTCGCTTATCTTTATCTTTCTCTTTGAAAGAAGATATTTCTTTTCAATCCCCTGGCAAACAGAAATTTTCTTCTGCTAAAATGATAAAAACTCACAGAAAATGAACTACATTTTTAAAAAACGAATCAGAAATAAACTTTAAAATACATACGGTTTTCTGAGATGCAAATAGACAGCTCAGTAGATTAGCCTTGTACAAATATCTATAGCTTATCCTACAAAGATGGCTCATTTCCTCTTCTAGAAAACGTAGATAGTAACTATTTGCTTAAACACTATATAAGCTGTAAAGCAATATACCTATAGTTACCAAACTGTGCACCAAGACATCTCCGAACACCCTGGACTTCATAGCAAACTCACAGGTATTATGGAATATTTTTAATTATCAAGGAAAACAGCAATTCAAATACCATATGAACTACTAGCTCAATGCAGTTTCATTTCAACATGAGATCACTCCACCTTCCTTTTGATGGTTACCATATCTTTGAGAAACTGGGTTTAGGGCAGTTGATGTGATCAACAGTACTGCATGAAAATCAATGTAAAATAGGAAATGCAGGTGGCAGTGTCTAAGACTTCAGAACTTGTACATGCCCAACAGACACACATAAACCACCAATAAGTAACTGTCGTTGTTTAATGATAAAAAGTAAATGTTTTTTCTTTCAATGAAAAAGTAATTCTTAGACTGTAAATACTTATTAAGCTATCTGTACCTAACTGTTTGGTATTATTTTTTGGCTCTATGAAAAAATAATAAAATGCTAAGGGCATCATGAACCAAGAACTTCTGGGAACCTTTCACTGTATGTTTACAAGGGATTTTCACAGACATTTGTAAGTTGCACCATGGTATAGTATCTTAACCCTATCTTCACTGGTGACAGGGTAAAGAAAATAAAAAAACTGTGAAGACTGATAACACAGCATAAATAAGCAGGATGATGACACGCTGCTCACCATCACATTTCCTTGTAAAAAAGCAAGAGACAAAACTAAAGGTTGAATACAATAATTAAATAAGAAAAAAATATCCAAATGTTGCCTATACTATGTTGGTTTATTTAAAGACAAGGGCCAATTTAGTTTCAAAGCTTTGGTTATCTAACAATGGTTTTCAAACACTCTTTAGCAGCTGAGAATTATTTTCAAACAAAATCTCCCACCATATATTGTAAGTTAAAAAAAAAAATCTAAAAAGCGTAAATCTCTGTTTGTAGCTGATGAGGAGCCAGTCTGGCCTACCTCCTCCACACCTGTAACAGCATTCACTGGAACCTCTAGGCTTCAACAAAGTTTTAGGTTGCTGCAGGGAAGAGGACAAGGCCTTTCCTGACCTTCAATTGCTTTACTGAAGATCTCATTTAAATAAGATTCTTTAAGGATGCACAGGGTACTATCCATACCCTAAGACCAGGACACTTTCAAACCTTTTTTAAATTACAATACAACCCAGTACACAAATACAGAATACTCTTTTTTAAGTCTCATTAAGTAATATTCTTCCTGTGTGTAATTCATTCTGAGATTTTCTATACAAATTGAAACTCGGTTTATAGAACTCTGACCTAAGAAATTACATCAATGACTTCTCAACCTGAATAAACAAACAGATAATTTAAAGGGAATTAAGGGGGGGGGGGAGTCCAGCTCGAGGATGGGGGATGCCTTGGAGGACTGGGGCGGGGAGGGTGGGGGGGACTTGAGGGGGGGGGGGCGGGGAGGGGAGGGAGTGCGGGGATGTGTGTATAGAGGTGGATGGTTGAACCTGGTGTACCCCCAGAAAAGATAAAAAAAAATATAAAAAGTTGGAAAAAAAATTAAAAAAAAAATAATAAAGGGAATTAAGAGAGAAGGAGAAAACAAACGTCTTATTTGGAAATAATATAACAAAAAAACCCATAAGATTTCCACCTCACCATGCAAATCAAAAACCAAACAAACAAAAAAAGAAAAGACAGGGAGGAGGGAGGGAATAAGGAAGGAGTGAATCTGCATGAATAAGAGCTGAATGTAAATAAATAAAATCATCAAAAAATCTTATCTCTAGTTAAAGAACTTTTCAACTTGAAAATAATAAACCTTTAAATATTTTTCAATAATTTCTGATTTTACAGTGGTCAACAACATAACATTTCTCTCTTCTCTCCCCTGAACCCATTAAAACGGCCGAAGAAACAAAAACTAAGGAAAAATAAGACAGCACCGTTAAAAATCAGAAGATCATTGACAATGCTAATAGTCAACACAAGGAAAACCAGGACTCAGTAAACCACCCCAACTCAGAATTAGGGGATGGGGGACTGAAGACAAGAAGATAAAAGCTCCCTAGGTTTGGGCCACCATAATTAACAAACAAGCAATCTTCCAATAACATACTCTCACCTGTACAGCAACTCCCTTTCTAATTCCTGCTAATAACTTCAGCTCAAAGAACATAGCAAACAATAGGATTTTGAAAGTCCACCAAAAACCAAAACAGAATTAAGGTAGGGAAAGACTTTGCACCTGAGCTTTCCTGACTTGACATAGACAGCAAGATAAATCAAGTTGGGATTTTGTGACCCAAATGCTCTCTCAGCCATCTGTCTTGTTCATGGGAGACACAAGCCCTACCAGTGTGCTCCCAGCCCATGTACCCTAAAAATAACCCTACTTTTAAAGTCTGTCTCAGTTCATTTACCATACCAGGGATAACCTACACAGAGAAAGAACTACAGCTATCCATCCCCTTAGAAGAATCCATCTAGAGAAAATAATCCTAACGTATACAACTGCTAAAGAAGCCCACACCTGCTACCAATAATGACTAATTTAGAATTCCATTTACAAATACAATTGCATAAAGAAAAACCAACAAGCACACAGGGAGACTCAAAGAGTCCAAAAGAGGCACACAAAGTGAGAATCAGAGCAAAAAAGCCAAATAAAGTTAATACAAAAACACAACAGAAATACATTTTAAATTTTTAATTAGTACTGAATGAAATGTGGATAGGTACATGTAATAAATAAAGCTGGTATAAAAAGTAGTAACAATAAAACAAAAGAATTCTAGTGACTTGAGAGCATGTAATCCAAACTGGAAGGATGAGGGGAGAGAACACTAAGTATCACCAGAAGCGGTGGAGAGCCCAACCAGCACAACTGAAAAAACTGAACATCCATATCCAGTAGTATACAGTCTATATATTATGCAGGGCCCAAATGATCCAGCAGAAAACAGTTACCATATTACCGAACTCATACAAAGAAAAATACACAAGGACATGTCCATACTCCACCATCACTTCCATACTCCCCATCTCTCAATCCCCATAAAAAAGAATGAGTTGAAACTTGGGCAGTAAGCAGTATGCACATGGAGATACAAGAAGGTAAATGTTCATATCAACATTGTGCCAGTTATAAGGAGGAAAGCTGAACCTGACAGTCATCCTTTAAGCATGGACCCTAGGAAGTTCCCAGGATATAATAAATCCTATATCTTAGCAGATACAAAAGCAAATCCTCTGTCAACTTAAAAAGACCTTCTCAATGCAGTCTCCCAAAACAAAACATGAGTCCTACTTAAAGATCACCAAACACAAAAGGAAATAAAACATGTGAGATTCATGTACCACTGAATTCAGATATTAAAATTTAATCACCAAAAGGTAAAATATGGATGAAATGTTCAAGAAACTTTTTTAAATGAAATTACAAAATATGCTAGCAGGAAGAGGATGCTGAAAATAACCAGAAAGACTGGGGGAAAAAAAACCAAAAAACTGTAATGAAAAGTAATGGTTGATTTCAAAATCTCAATGGACCAAAGCGATTAAAGATGGATAGAGAATCATAAAAACTAGCAATTTGAAGAAACTACCTAAAATCCAGGGCCAAGAGACAGAAAAGAAATTTAAAAGGAAATTAAGAGATACTGAAAGATACAAAGAGAACTGTGAAATTCTGGTAGGAGAAAACTTTTTTAAAAGAAAAATTTAAGGGAATTCCCTGGCAGTCCAGTGGTTAAGACTGAGCTTCCATTGCAGGGCACAGAGGTTCAATCCCTGGTTGGGGAACTGAGATCCCACAAGCTGAGCAGCATGGCATAAACATACATACATACATACATACATACATACATACATAAACATATGCTTAAAATCACCTTTAACAAAAAAAGAAAAAGAAAGAAAAAAATTATGAACACAAAAGCAGAATACAAACAAGCACTGTACATAATAACAAGTCTCACTTGCATAAAATGCTGGGCAACATCATCATGAAAGCTGGGAGGCGGGTGCTGATCAGAGTAAAAGAGACTGTGTCAATTCTGAAAAAGGCTATAGTAGTCACCTTAAAATTAACTTTAAGTACGCAAGGTTGAATTTTCAGGGTACCAATTTTTTTAAAGAGAGACTATAACGTCCATACCAAAGAGAAAAAACAAATGGAGGATGATGTCAGCATCATGGTGGCATGAGCCATTCCTTTTATGGCTCCCCTTCAATTTACAACTAATCAGAACATCCATAACCCAGAAAAAGCACCTCTGCACAGCACAGGACACCCAAGAGATCCAAACATCTGTGCAGCCCCAACAGTGAGTGGACAGGACCTTGGAGGAGGCTGGAAAGCAAGGGGAATGGCAGCAGGTCCAGCAGGAAGTCAGCAAGACCTTTCTGGCAGAGGAGGTAGAGGTCTGCCCAGCCTCAGCAGCTGGAGGAACCCGCTGCTCTAAGGGGAGACCATAGTGACTGAGGGGAGGGACACAAAACCAAAGATGGCAAAGAGAGCTGAAGGAAAGTGTATCCTATCTGCCCTGAAATTCTGGCAAGAGGGCCACCCTTGGACCTCTTGCCCCCTCCCCCCACCACCCCAACTCAAGGATCAACCTACTGGACTGTGGACACACTCAAAGCCCCAAACGCTAAGCACACACATCTTCCCTTTCTGCTTCCACCCCTTTTTCTCTGCCAGCTTCTTTTATGCACAGGCTCCCAACCTTAGCCAAAAATCAGTGGTGGTTAAAAAAAAAAATCAAAAATTTGTGCTATACAGCACCACCTAGAAAACAAGTGACTCCTAATTACCCTCCTACTGAACTGTTAGAATCAAAGTAAACAAAGCCTCGTCTAAATAAAGTGTTCACTACTTCAAATGCAATGGCAGAAGCGCTTTCCATCAAACACTATGAAAAAAATCACAGTAATAGAATATCACAAAAATAATAATTTTCCAGCAAACACAAACACAAGGAATACTATGATCTAATCAATAAAGAACCTGAAACAGCTATTATGAAGAAATTCAGCAAGCTATCAGACAACACAAAAAAGGCAATATAACAATTTTAAGAATAAAATTAATGAAGAGGAGTATATTACCAAAAAAACTGAAATTCTAAAAAAGAACCAAGAAGAAATTCTGGAGCTGAAGAACTCAATAAAGGAGATGAAGAATGCATTAGGAAGCAATGGAAATAAAGCAGATCAGATAGAAGAGAGAATAAGTGACACTGAGGATAGGATTAGAAACATAATTCAGGTGAAGAGGAAAAAGAACTAAGATTTTTTTAACACTGAAGAAACCCTATGAGAACTATCAGACTTGATTAGGATAGTCAATTTAAGACTAATGGGTACACCAAGAGAAAATAAGAAGATAATAAAAATTATATTTTAAAAAATAATAGCTGAGAACTTCCCAAACCTGGGGAAAGAACTGGATATACAAGTCCG
This sequence comes from Hippopotamus amphibius kiboko, assembly GCF_030028045.1. Lineage (NCBI taxonomy): Eukaryota > Metazoa > Chordata > Mammalia > Artiodactyla > Hippopotamidae > Hippopotamus > Hippopotamus amphibius. Next base: position 71,511,501 of record NC_080199.1, read on the forward strand.
TAACACCTTATTATCTCAATGCCAAAAACCTTCTCCGGACACACTATGCTAAAATTCTCAAGTCAATGATAAAAGAACTTCAAGGGCAGCCAGGGGATAAAAAGACAGGAACCCCTCCCCGCCCCCAATTAGGCTATCAGCAGATTTTTCAGCAGAAACTACATGGGCCAGGAGAGAATGGGACGATATGTTCAAAATACTGAAGCATTAAAACTGCCAGCTAAGAATACTCTATCCAGCAAAGCTACCCTTTACATATGAAGAAGACATAAAAGTTTTCCCAGACAAACAAAAGTGAGTTCACCACCACAAGACCTGCCTTACAAGAAATGAGCAATTTAAACTGAAACAAGGGGCTTCCCCGGTGATGCAGTGGTTAAGAATCTGCCTGTCAATTCAGGGGACATGGGTTCCATCCCTGGTCTGAGAAGATCCCACATGCTGTGGAGCTACTAAGCCCATGCATCGTAGCTACTGAGCCTACACTCTAGAGCCCGTGAGCCACAACTATTGAGCCCTTGAGCCACAAGTACTGAAGCCCCCGCGCCTAGAGCCTGTGCACTGCAACAGGTTAAGCCACCGCAATGAGGAGCCCACACACCACAATGAAGAGCAGCCCCCACTTGTCGCAACTAGAGAAAGCCTGTGTGCAGCAATGAAGACCCAACGCAGCCAATAAATAAGCAAATTTTAAAAAAATAAAAAATAAAAATAAACTGAAACAAAAAACCAAAAGTCCACAAAACTCTGAGTACGGTGATAAACAGAATTAGAAAATGGTTACTCTTTCTTGGAATAATGTATTAAACTCTTGATTACAGCATCAAGGTTAAAGGAAAAGAGCATTAAAAATAACTGTAGCCACTACAACTTGGTAACGAAATCACAGTATGAAAAAATAATCTGTAACATCAAAATTATAAAGGAGGAAGAGTAAAAGGCTGATAACTTTACAGGTGAGTGAAAATAAGTTGCTATCCACAGAAAAAGGACCATTTATCTATGAGATGTGTTATATAAGCTGCATGGTAACCATCAAGCAAAAATCTAGAGCAGAGACACAAAACATATATAAAAAGAAAAAAGGGCGGTGGGGGGGAGACTAAGCAAATTACCATGGAAAACCACCACATACAAAGGTAGACAAAAACAGAAAGAAAAGGAAACAATGAAAAAACAAAATAACCGGAAGGCAAAAGATAAAATGGAGATAGTAAATCTTTAATATCAATAATCACCCTAAATGTAAGTGGACTAACCTCACCAACCAAAAGGCACATAACAACTGTATGGATTAAAAAAAAAACAAGTCCCAACTATATTCTGCCTACAGGAGACTCATCTCAGCTCTAAAGACACATGTAGACTCAGAGTGAAAAGACAGATGATACTCCAAGCAAATGGAAACCAAAAGAAGGCAGGCATAATCATACTTATATCAAAGTAGACTTCAAGCCAAGAGTGTAACAGAAGACAACAAAGGTCATTACATAATGATAAAGGGATCGGTACATCCAGAAGACATAACAAAAGTAAATATATACTACTCCAACATTTAAACACTGAAAATACTAAGCAGATACTAATAAATCTTAAGGGAAAAATATACAATACAATAACAGTAGGGGACTTCAATACCCCCCTAACAGCCATGGACAGATCATCCAGACATAAAATCAGAGAGGAAACATTGGAATTGAACCACTCTTTAGAAAAAACAAACTTAACAGACATATACAGAACAATCCATCCAATAGCAGCAGAATGCACATTCTTCTCAAGTACACATGGAACACTCTCCAGAACAGATCATATCTTAGGCCACAAAACAAATCCTGGCAAAATTTAAGAAGACGGAAACCACACCAACTATCTTTTCTGACTACACTGATATGAAATTAGAAATAAACAAGCAACAAGAAGATGTACAAATATGTAGCAACAAAAGAACACACTTCTAAACAACCAGTGGGACAACCAAGAAATCAAAAGGGAAATAAAAAATTCTCAACACAAATGAAAATGCAAAAAACATATCAAATATCGTGGATGAAGCAAAAGCAGTTCTGAGAGAAAAATTTATAGCTATAAATGCACATACTAAGAAATTTTAAAAGTCTCAAATAAACAACCTAACTTTACCTATCAAGGAACAGGGAAAAAAAGAAAGTCCAAAGTTAGCAAAAGGAAGGAAATAATAAAAGATCAGAGAAGAAATGAAATGGAGACCAGAAAAACAATAGGATTAATGAAACTAAGAGCTGGTTCTTCAAAATGATAAACAAAATTGAGGAACCTTTAGCTAGACTAAGAAAAAAAAAAGATTCAAAATTGGAAACAAAAAAAGATACAACTGATACTACAGAAATACATAAAAAATGACTACTACTAACAATATTATACCAACAAATTACATTACCTAGAAGAAATGGATACATTTCTAGAAACATACAACCTACCAAGACTGAATCAAGAAGAAACAGAAAATCTGAGCAGACCAATAATGAGTAAAGAGATTGATTCAGTAATCAAAAATCTCCCAATACAGAAAACTCCAGGACCAGACATCTTCACTGGAGAATTCTACCAAACATTTAAGGTGAACTAACACCAATTCTCCTCAAACTCTTCCAAAATATTGAGGAGGAGGGAAAAATGTCCTAACTCTTTCTATGAAACCAGCATTACCTTGATACCAAAACCAGATAAGGATACCACAAGAAAAATATACATAGGCCAGTATTCCTGATGAACATAGAGATGCAAAAATTCTCAACAATATATTAGTAAACCAAATTCAACAATACATGAAAATGATTATACACCATGTCCAAGTGGGATTTATCCCTGGGATGCAAAGGATGATTTAATGTATGTATATCAATAAGTGTAATACATCACATCAATAAAAGACAAAAATCACATGATTATTTCAGCATTCACAGAAAAATTATTGACAAAATACAAAATTCTTTAATGAGGAAAACCCTCAACATATTGGGTATGAAAAGACCATACCTCAACATAACAAAGGCCATATATTCAAAGGAGAGAAATTTATAAAGTGTTTCCCCTAAGATATGGAACAAGGATGCCCACTCTCACCACTTCTTGTCAATATATTACCAGAACTCCTTGCTTAAAACAGTTATACAAGATGAAAAAAATAAAAGGTATCCAAATTAGAAACAAAATTTTTGCTATCTGCTGATATGATCTTATACACAGAATCACACACACAAAAAAGAAAACTATTAGTTTTAGTCAATGATTTCAGTAAAGTGGCAGAATACAAAGTCAACACACAGAAATCAGTTGCAGTCCTTTACACTAATGACACATCTGAAAAAGAAAGAAAACTATCCAAGTCACAACAGCATCAAAAATAATAAAATATTTACAAATAAATTTAACCAATGAAGTTAAAGATCTATATAATGAAAACTGCAAGACTGATGAAAGAGTTAAAGACATAACTAAATGGAAAGATATCCCACGTTCATGGATCAAAAGAATATTGTTAAACTGGCCACACTAATCAAAGCTACTGACAGACTCAATACAATTCCCATTAAGTAAAAAAGGCATTCTTTATAGGAATAGAGGAAATAATCCTAAAATTTGTGTGGAACCACAAAAGATCCCAAACAGCCAAAGTAACTATGAGAAAAAAAGAACAAAGCCAGAGATATCACACTTCCAGATTTCAAACTACACCACAAGCCACAGTAATAAACACAGTATGATACTAGCACAAAAAAAGACCCATCAGCCAATGGAACAGAATAGAGAGCCCAGAATTAAATTTCCCCAGCCTATAAGGTTAACAAATATTCAACAAGGGAGCCAAAAATACCCAATGGGGAAAGAATAGTCTCTTCAACAAATGATAGCAGAAAAACTGGAGAAATACATGCAGAACAAAGAAACAGGACCTCAATCTAACACCACTCACAAAAATTAACTCAAAGTGGATCAAAGACAAACACAAGACCTGATACTATTAAACTCCTAGAAGAAAACACAGGGAAGAAACTCACCAATATTGGTTTTGGCGATGATTTTTTAGACATCACCAAAAGCACAGACAGCAAAAGCAAAAATAAACAAACGGGACTCAAAAGCTTATGTACAGCAAAAGAAACAACAAAATCAAAAACCATACAGAGGGCTTCCCTGGTGGTGCAGTGGTTAAGAATCTGCCTGCCAATGCAGGGGGACACAGATTCAATCCCTGGTCTGGGAAAGATCCCACATGCCACGGAGCAACTAAGCCTGTGCACCACAACTACTGAATCTGTGCTCTAGAGCCTGTGAGCCACAACTACTGAGCCCACAAGCTGCAACTACTGAAGCCTGCACACCTAGAGCCTGTGCTCTGCAACAAGAGAAACCACCGCAGTGAGGAGCCCATGCACCACAATGAAGAGTAGCTCTTGCTCGCCACAACTAGAGAAAGCCACAGAGATCCAATGCACAGAATAATAAATATAGATAATAATAATTATGCAATGTGATTAATATCACTACTTCAGCAGTCATATTACAATCTATAAATGTATCAAAGTAATATGCTGTACACTTTAAACTTACACAATGTTATATGTCAAATTTATTCAATTTAAAAAAACTTTAATAAAAAAGAAAGAAAAAGAAATGGATTGTGGTAAAATGAGAATAACTTTTTAGAAAAGAAATAAAAGCAAGCAAAGGAAAGAGAAAGGTTGGGCAAATAGAAAATGGAAAAAAAAGGGCACCTACATTATTATCAGACCAAACAGATTGTAAAACACAAACAGTTATAAGACATCATCATAGAGAAGTCATCACAAAATAACTAAAATAGCGAAATCACCAGGAAGGTAATTTTAAATTTATATAAACTATTAAATAACATTAAAATACAGCAAAAAATGATAAAAACCACAAGGATAAACTGACAGATCCATGAACACAGTGCAAACAGTTTTAACACCTTTTCCACTACTGACAGATTATACACTACAAAAATTAATAAAGATACAGAAGACAAATTAGATAACTAACAAGCTTGACTTGTTGGTCATGTATAGAACCCTGCACACTTCCACATTTTTTCTCAAGCACAATATATAACACTTAGAAAACTAATGACAATCCTGTATACAACAAATTCAAAAGAATCCAAATCTCTCCCAACACACCTTTCTGACTAAAATGTCATCAGTGAGGAGAAAACAAAAAGACAAATATGTCTATATGTTAGGAAATGTAAAAACACACAAATAATAAAATAAATATAACAGAGATATAAGAAAAAATAGGTATAAAACTTGTAAGAATTAGGGAAAGGAGTAAAGAAAGGAAAATTGAGAGCCTTTTAAATTTATACTGAAAAGAAAAAAGGGGGTTAAAATAAAGAAGTTAAGCATGAAATCTAAGAAGCCAGGAAAAGAAAATAAGAATAAACCAAAAATGAACCCAAAGAATAGAAAAAAATAATAATAAAGAGCAGAAATTAATTAATTAGGAGAATACATCTAAACAGCTAAAAACTGGCAAATTTCTGATAAGGCTGATCCAGAAGAGAAATTCTTTAAATCAACATTAAGAAAAAAGAATATAACTACAGAGATTAGTGTGGGTATTAAAAGCATGATAAAGAATACTTTAAGCCAAGTATTGGCAAACTTTTTCTTAAAGGACTAGACAATAAATGCTTTTGTCTTATGACTCATACCTTCTTTCCTAACTCTGCACTTACAGAACCTAAAGCAATCACAGACAGTGTGAATGAGTGTGGCTGTATTCCAATAAAACTTTGTTCACAAAAAGAGGCAGGGAGCCCACAGGCAACAGTTTGCTGACCCCTGCTTTATGCCAATAAATCTGGTAACTCAGGTGATATAATTTTCTAGAAAAACAACATAAGTAACAAAACCTTATGCTAGAAGAAACTTTAAAATCTAAATAGACCAATAATCATTAAAGAAACTGAAAATTAAAATCTTTCTATAAACAAAACATCAGGCTTAATGAGTTGTATTAAATTTTCAAAGAACGGAATGGTTCCATCACGTACAAAAGCTTCTAGAGAACAAAGAATATTTTCCAATATTTTCCATCTCTTTCTGTAAAACTAATAAAACTTTGACATGAAAATCAGACAATATCACAAAGACGCAAAAGCAAACATACATACATGGATTAGACACATAACTCCAGCAATGTATTTTATTTTTTTAATTTTTATTTATTTATTTTTTTTTTATTTACTTTGGCTGCATTGAACCCGTTGCTACGCTCGGGCTTTCTCTAGTTGCCACAAGTCAGGGCCTACTCTTCGTTGTGGCACGTGGGCTTTTCATTGCAGTGGCTTCTCTTGTTGCAGAGCACAGGCTCTAGGCACTTGGGCTTCATAAGTACTCGTGGCATGTGGGCTCAATAGTTGTGACTCGAGTGCTCCAAAGCGGGGGCTCAGTAGTTGCGGTACACAGGCTTAGTTGCTCCCCGGCACGTGGGATCTTCCTGGACCAGAGATTGAACCCATGTCCCCTGCGTTGACAGGCAGATTTTTAATCCCTGCGCCACCAGGGAAGCCCCTCCAGCAACATATTTTAAAAAACCACTACATCACAGCACTGCTCAATCGAACTTCCTGCAATGGAAACGTTCTATAATTTGCATTGTCCAATATCACAGCCTCTAGCTACAATTAACACTTGAGATGCAGCCGGTATGTCTAAGAAACTGGATTTTTAATTTTATTTAATTCTCATTAATTTAAATTTAAATTGCCACATGTGGCTAGTGGCTACTATATTGGACAGCGTAGCTATATTATGACCAAACTGGGTTTATCCTAATAATGTAAGGTTGGTTTATAACCACAAAAATCTATTAACAACATTTACCACCACACCAACACATGTGAAAGAAGAAAGAAAACTATCTCAACACATGCAGAAATCAATACTCATTTGCTAAAAACACAAGAAAATACATTTACCTAAATAAAGGTTATCTACAAAAAACCAACAGCAAACATCATTCTTAATGGTGAAACATATCAAGTATTCCCTCTAAAGCCAGAAACAACAATAATTTCATTACCACTATTACTCTTTAATATTTACCAGAAGATTCTAGCTAGCTCATCACTAAGAAAAGGAAATCAGTGGTATAAGGATTAGAAAGAAACTATGGTTTCATTATTTGCAGGTGATATAATTTGTTACGTAGAAACTCAAACAGCAAAATACTGGAAAACTAAAAGCTTAATAAAGTAGGCAGATTAGTATGCAAAAATATACTGCACTTTCATATACCAGCCAAAGCAACTGAAAATGTAAATTAAGATTAAAAAAAAACATATTTCAAGGTCCATTTTAAAGATCTAATAAACATATTTATGATCTATATGATGAAAACTATAACACTTCACTAAAAAACATTATATAAAACCTAAATGCTTACAAAGATATACTATGTTCATATCATAAAGATGTTCAGTATCATAGAGATGTCAATTCTCCCCCAAAGTATCTTATAAGTAACTCAACAGGGCACCTGTAAGACATTAGCACCAGATTTTTAAATTATTCAGGTGTGCAAAAAGCCAAACCACACATGAAAAATAAAGTGGGGGGAATCTGCCCTCAGAAAGCAAAAGTTATTGCAATAAGGATCGACAAATAGATCATGGAACAGAAATGAGTCCAAAAATAGACCCACACACATATGCTAACTTGATTGTGATAGAGTTAGTTCTGCAGTTCAATGCAGAAAAGATGGCTCATTAACAAAGGAATCTGAATATTCATAAAGGAAAAAATGAATTTCAATCCCTATCCCACTACTGATGGGGAAAAAAGAAAACAAAAGTATCCCCAATGAAATGAAATGAAAGACAAACGTTTAAAACAAGAGACACTTTTTATTACTCAAGTCTGGAAAGATTTCTTAAACCAAACTAAATACAAATAAATACGTAAATCATGAAATAAAAGGTTGATAAGCTATACTACATTAAAGTTAATACCTTAATATGGGAGCAGGTATTTACAACTCAACTTTTTTTAAAAGCTAGTAACCAGAGTATACAAAGAACACCTATAAATAGAGAAGAAAAACAACCCAACAGAAAAAAAATACACTATCAGGTGCATACAAAAGAGGGGAAAAAATCCTTTAAACTTTGGACAAGCTGTCCCCTCACTCCTTTGTAATGAGAAAAACAAAAATTAGGACAATAAGGAAGGATTTTACACACAATGAACTAGCAAAATTTGAAACAGGTAATAAGGCCACTATTAAACTAGATGCTAGTAAAGGAAATGAAACTGCCACAGTTGCTTTAAACAACTCATTAAACCCTGTGGTTCAGTAGGGACCACCCTCCTCCCAAGCACAAGTAACAAACCTGAGCTCCATCTGCAAGAAAGAAGCCAACAACATTGTTTGCCACACAGGTGCCTTCCTTTCAGATATCTGTATCTTATTTACCTAATATTTTTACACTGCCAAGATTCCCAAAACAATGTGGGCATGTGCCTGCCTCCCCTACAACCATTACAACCCTCTTGGATAATACAGCTGCAATGAATTTAGGATAGTAGTACTATCTAACTCCATTAAATAGGCCCTAACTGGCCTAGATAATCAGGATAACTCCATCTCCCTGAAGAGTAAATAAATGGTTTAGGGTAAAACATATTTAAGCTGAGATAGTGATTCAGAGGTGGTTCGACCACAGCTCAGGAAGCTGTTTCAGATGAGACAAAAAATAAACATGCACGTGATTTCACTTCTCAGTAGTGTACAATCTCTCTCTTGCAAATGAGTTCTGTCAACATCAGAGAATATATTAATGAATGAATTATACTGACAGGCAAAAAAAAACAAAAACAAAACACAAGATCATCTACATTAAACTGTTCACTATTCCTGATTTATATAAAACTCAGAGCAAATCAGGAAGAGAGGAAAAATTCTTTAATATAACAAACAGTACTTTTCAGAAGTAAAGAGCAAATAAACTTAGTTACAAAACACTAGAGCATTTCCACTTAGACAAGTGAAGGATAAGAGTACTCACAATATCCATTTGGATTCGTGAAGTATCAAGGAACAAAATTTCCTAGTCCAACTACATTCAACAACAAAAAGGGGGACTTCCCTGGTGGTGCAGTGATTAATAATCCACCTGCTAATGCAGGGGACACGGTTTCGATCCCTGGTCCAGGAAGATTCCATGTGCTGCAAAACAACTAAGCCGATGTGCCCCAACTACTAAGCCTGCGCTCTAGAGCCCACGAGCTGCAATTATTGAGCCCATCTGCCACAAATGCTGAAGCCCAAGCACCTAGAGCCCGTGCCCCACAACAAGAGAAGCCACCACAATGAGAAATCCAAGCACTGCAACAAAGAGCAGCCCCCATTCACCACAACTAGAGAAAGCCTGTGCACAGCAACGAGGAGCCAACACAGCCGATAAACAAAGAAAGGTTTATTGTCTTGGGGAAATAAATAGTAATCTGGAAGTAGAGGAGACTTTCGATATGGTTCCGTTACTGCTCTTGACTCTAATTCTATCCCATTTCCTTGACTCTTCCTTCACCACATGCCAGTTTCAACCCCAAGATACCAGGCAATGGCAACATGAGCTACATTTTTTTTTTTTGTATTTACATGCAGAGACAGGAGTAACAGAAAACTACTGAAAATTACTATGTCCTGCAACAGAAAACTTAAGCAATTTTTGGTATAAATGTACAAAATAAAATTGATGATGCAATTTATGTGCTGACCCAGATCAAAGTCCAAAACACATCATTAAATTGAAAAGGCAAAACAATATATATAGCATGACCTCCATTTGTATTTTTAAAATATAAAATTTTTTTAAAGAAAAGTAACTGCCACTTCTAGCTTAGCATCTTGACATATTTCTAGAACTCAAGATGTAACTACTAAGGAAGTCTTTGGCTGCAGACAAGTACATTATGAAAACAGTATTTTGAAAACAAAAGTTTTACTTCTAGATTGGCAAATTATTATATTTACTACACAGTAAATGAAAGAATAAAACTTATATTCGCTGAGCACCTATCTGCCAGAAACTACATAAATTACTTTTATGATGACTTAGAGGGCTAGGATAGGGAGGTGGGAGGGAGGGGATATGGTGATATATGTATAAATACAGCTGATTCACTTTGGTGTACAGCAAAAACTGGCACAACAGTATAAAGCAATTCTATTCCAATAAAGAGCTTAAGTAAGTAAGTAAGTAAATAAATAAATAAATAATTTTTTAAACCAGTATTTTGAAAACAAAAGTTGACTTCCAGATTGGCAAATTATTATATTTACTACATAGTAACTGAAAGAATAAAATTAATATTCAGAGCACCTATTTGCCAGAAACTATATAAATTACTTTTTATTTATTTATTTATTTATTTATTTATTTATTTGACTGCATTGGGTCTTTGCTGTGCTCAGGCTTTCTGTAGTTGTGGAGAGTGGAGGCTACTCTTCATTGCAGTGCACAGGCTTCTTATTGAGGTGGCTTCTCTTGTTTCGGGGCATAGGCTCTAGGTGCATGGGCTTTAGTAGTTGTGGCACATGGGCTCCACAGTTGTGGCTCACTGGCTCTAGAGTGCAGGCTCAGTAGTTGTGGCACACGGGCTTAGTTGCTCCGTGACATGTGGGATCTTCCCGGACCAGGGCCCAAACCCATGTCCCCTGCATTGGCAGGCAAATTCTTAACCACTGTGCCATCAGGGAAGCCCCCTAAATTACTTTTATGTATTCAATACTTGGTGTTACTCATCTTTCCAGCAATCCTGAAATATATGAGGTTTATGCTTAGAAAAGATTAATAGAAACATGTCCATAGCCCACAAGGTCATAGCACTTATAAGTGACAAAGCTGGAATTCAATTCCAAACTTAATTCCAATGAAATATTATTCAGCCATTAAATGAAAGTAGGAAATCTTGCCATTTACAAAAACACAGATGGAGCTTGAGGGTATTACGCTAAATGAAATAAGTCAGAGAGAAAGACAGATACTATATGATCTCACTTATATGTGGAATCTAAACAAATAAAAAATCTGAATTCATAGATAATTACATTGGTGGTTGCCAGAGCTGAAGGATGAGGTAGGCAAAATGAGTGCACACGGTCAAAAAGTACAAACTTCCAGTTATAAAGTAAGTCATGGGGGTATAAGTACAGCATGGTGACTATAGTTAACAATATTGCATTGTATATGTGAAATCTGCTAAGAGAATAAATCTCAAAAGTTCTTACCACAAAAAATAAAATAAAATGTGTAACTATGTGTTGGTGATGGATGTTAACTACACTTATTGTAGTGATCATTTCACAATAAAATATCAAATTATGTTGTACACCTGAAACTAATGTTAATGTCAATTATATCTCAATTAAAAAAAATTTGATGTAGACCATTTTTAAAGTCTTTATTGAATTTGTTACACTATTGCTTCTGTTTTATATTTTAGATTTTTGGCTGTGAGGCATGTGGAATCCTAGCTTCCGGACCAGGGATCAGACCTGCACCCCCTGCATTGGAAGGTGAAGCCCCAACCACTGGACTGCCAGGGAAGTCCCAATTTTTTAAACATTTTAACTTTACTAACTAGCCCTTATCTTCCATTAATTCCCCATATATTTAACTTCCCATAATTTGCCACCTGAGAATCTCAGCGTTCTTTTCCTTTGCCTTTTCATTTCTCTAAAAATGCACTGTTCTTCCGTCAGTCTAATTTGTAGGGTCCCAGCCAATGAATTTAGGATGGATAAAGGAAACAGAGTTTTTCCTCCCATACAATAAGTTAGCAAGAGAAAATACAAATTTTTATTCATGTATGTATGCACAGCAGTTCACAGAAAAATGTGACTCAAGAAGATATTTAAAATCTGGGACTTATAATAGCATCTTAATAGGGGAAGGGCACTGACAGGAAAACAGATGACTTTTTCAAAAGATAAACGGGCCCTGACAAGAACAAATGGGAGATACGGAAGTTTTGTGACAATGTCTGTTTAGATGTGGTGTGGAGACTTCTCATCTCCAGTGATAAGAGAATCTTCCCTGGCTGCTCCAGGAAGGGAATTAATGACAACTGAGTTTTTTGGAGAAGCTCCACGTTTAGGCAGATAAGAGATTTCAGGAACTCAAATGCCTTCTTCACAAAATAATTTTTATGCCATGACATATTATTGTGAACCCCTTTGAGGGTCAAGTGTCAAGACTATAGCAAGAGGAGACAGCCTGGGCTCAACTCTGAATACAACAAGGATAAGTGGGGATTTATAACAAAAATAAAAAAACACTTTCACACTTCAAAGAGTAACATCAAGAAAGTGTTACGACTACCAACAGAATGAGAGAAAATTTATGTAAATCATATATGTATCTGTTAAGAGACTTGTATCTAGAATATATGAAGAACTAACACACTCAATTTTAAAATGGACAAAGGATCTGAACAGTTTTTCAAAGAAGATACACAAATGGTTAATACACAAATGAAAAGTTGTTCAACATCATTAACCATCAGCAAATACAAATAAAAGCCACAATGAGACACCAGCTCACACCCACCAGGATGGCTATAATCAAAAAGACAGACAGTAACGAGTGTGGGCAAGGATGTAAAGAAATCAAAACCTTCATACACAAATTGTAGGAATGCAAAATGGTGCTATAGCTTTGGCGTTTCCTCAAACAGATAAAATAATATGATCCAGCAATACCATTCCTAGGTATATACCCAAGAGAAATAAAAACATATTCTGCACATAAACTTGTACACAAATACTCATTATTACTCATAACAACTAAAGTGGAAACAACCCAAATGCCCATCAACTAACGAATAGGTAAAATATAGTCTATCCATATAATGGAATACTTGGCAATAACAAGAAACGAAGAACTGATATATACTGCAACACTGATGAACTTTGACAACATTAAGTTAAAGATACTGAAACTGTACACCTCAGATTGGGACCTGAACCCGCATGCCAGGACTTGAACCCAGCCTAAATCCAGATTGGGACTCAAACCCACGTGGCTGAGACTCGAACCCAGCCAAAACCCTGATTGGGACTTGAACCCCTACGACCAGGACTCAAACCCGGCCAAAACCCAAGATCTTCCAACTGAGATAGATCACACACCTGGTTTCAGGACTTAATGAAGTTCAGGTTCTTGATGTCTCACCACAGAAAGAATTCAATGAGAGACAAAGTGATAGGTAAGAAGTTTATTCAGAGATTTAATTAGAGAGAAACACACTCCGCAGAGTGTGGGCCATCTCAGAAGGTGAGAAAGGCAGCAGGGTATGGGGGCTGACAATTCTTAGAAGGGTGGGTAATTTCACAGGCTAATGAGAGGGCAGAATATTCCAGAATTGGGCCATCGCCCACTTTTTGATCCTCATGGCACCTGGAAGTTGACTTGTCCGCCATCTTGGACCCATTTGGGTCTGATCGGTTTATGTTATGTCCTCAGGCTATGTCATTTTTTCAAAGGTTGTGCCCTGCCCTCTTCCCTCCTGTTTCAATACCAATTACAAAGAACCAAATACTAAATGATTCCACTAGTATGAAATGTACAGAATAGGTAAATCTATAAAGACAGAAAGATTCATGGTTGCAGAAGGGAGGCATAGGGAGATGAGATGTTAGGGGGTGTTAGCTAACAGGTCTAGGTTTCTTTGGGGGTAATGAAATGTTCTAAAATTGACTGTGGTAACAGATGTACAGCTCTATAAATATACTAAACCACTGAGTTGTACACTTTAAATTAGTGAACTGTATGGTATGAGAATTATACCTAAACAAGAATGTTTAAATCACCAATGGGGGGGACGTCCCTGGTGGCGCAGTGGTTAAGAATCTGCCTGGCAATGCAGGGGACACGGGTTGAAGTTGTGGTATGGGAAGATCCCACATGCTGCGGAGCAGCCCACGCACCATGACTACTGAGCCTGTGCTCTAGAGCCCTCGAGCCACAACTATTGGGCCTGCTCGCCACAACCACTGAAGCCCGCAGGCGTAGAGCCCGAGCTCTGCAACAAGAAACACCACCAATGCACAATGAGAAGCACACATACCACAATGAAAAGTAGCCCCCCGCTCTCTGCAAGCAGAAATGAAGACCCAAATAAATAAATAAATAATTTTTAAAAAAGAAAACTAAACAACAACAACAAACACCAATGGGATAAAAGCTATAATAAATCATACAACAATTCAGGCAAAGAATCAGGAGTCTAAAAGCGTATAGTAGGGATAAGGAAAACGTCCCTGAAAAAAATCAAACTGAGCTGAATCTTTAAAAAGATGCACCAAGTTTAGGGTGTCCATTCTCACCATTATTATCCAACATAGTTTTGGAAGTTTTAGCCACAGCAATCAGAGAAGAAAAAGAAATAAAAGGAATCCAAATTGGAAAAGAAGTAAAATTGTCACTCTTTGCAGATGACATGATATTATACGTAGAAAACCTGACAGACTCTACCAGAAAACTGCTAGCACTAATTGATGAGTTTAGTAAAGTAGCAGGATACAAAATTAATGCACAGAAATCTCTTGCATTCCTATACACTAACAACAGAAGAGCAGAAAGAGAAATTAAGGAAACTCTCCCATTCACCATTGCAACAAAAAGAATAAAATACCTAGGAATAAACCTGCCTAAGGAGGCAAAAGATCTGTATGCACAAAACTTTAAGACACTGATGAAAGAAATCAAAGACAACACAAACAGATGGAGGGACCTACCATGTTCCTGGATTGGCAGAATCAACATAGTGAAAATGACTGTACTACCCAAAGCAATTTACAGATTCAATGCAATCCCTATCAAATTACCAATGGTGTTTTTCACAGAACTAGAGCAAGAAATCTTACGATTTGTATGGAAACGCAAAAGACCCCGAACAGCCAAAGCAATCTTGAGAAGGAAAAATGGAGTTGGTGGAATCAGGCTTCCTGACTTCAAACTATACTACAAGGCCACAGGGATCAAGACAGTATGGTACTGGCACAAAAATAGAAAGGAAGATCACTGGAACAGAACAGAGAACTCAGAGATAAATCCAAGCACATATGGGCACCTTATCTTTGACAAAGGAGGCAAGAATATACAATGGAAAAAAAGAAAGCCTCTTCAATAAGTGGTGCTGGGAAGATTGGACAGCTACATGTAAAAGAATGAAATTAGAACTCTTCCTAACACCATACACAAAAATAAACTCCAAATGGATTAAAGACCTCAATGTAAGGCCAGACACTATAAAACTCCTAGGGGAAAACATAGGCAGAACACTCTGTGACATACATCAAAGCAGGATCCTTTTTGACCCATCTCCTAGAATCATGGAAATCAAATCAAGAATAAACAAATGGGACCTCATGAAACTTAAAGGTTTTTGCACAGCAAAAGAAACCAAAACAAGAGAAGAAGGCAATCCTCAGAATGGGAGAAAATATTTGCCAACGAAACAACAGACAAAGGATTAACCTCCAAAATATACAAGCAGCTCATGCAGCTTAATACCAAAAAAGCAAATAACCCAATCCACAAATGGGCAGAAGACCTAAATAGACATTTCTCCAAAGAAGACATACAGATGGCCAACAAACACATGAAAAGATGCTCAACATCACTAATCATCAGAGAAATGCAAGTCAAAGCCACAATGAGGAACACCTCACACTGATCAGAATGGCCAGCATCACAAAATCTGGAAACAACAAATGTTGGAGAGGGTGTGGAGAAAAGGGAACTCTCCTACACTGTTGGTGGGACTGTAAGTTGGTACAGCCACTATGGAAAACAATTTGGAGGTTCCTTAAAAAACTACAAATAGAACTACCATATAATCCAGTAATCCCACTCCTGGGCATATACCCAAAGAAAACCATAATCCCAAAAGAAACATGTACCATAATGCTTATTGCAGCACTATTTACAATAGCCAGGACATGGAAGCAACCTAAATGCCCATCAACAAATGAATGGATAAAGAAGATGTGGCATATATATACAATGGAATATTACTCAGCCATAAAAAGGAATGAGATGGAGCTATATGTCATGAGGTGGATAGACCTAGAGTCTGTCACACAGAGTGAAGTAAGTCAGAAAGAGAAAGACAAATATTGTATGCTAACTCATATATACGGAATCTAAAAATGGTACTCATGAACTCAGTGACAAGAACAAGGACGCAGATGCAGAGAATGGACTGGAGAACTCGAGGTTTGGGGGGGCAGGGGGTGAAGGGGAAGCTGAGATGAAGTGAGAGAGTAGCACAGACATATATACACTACCAACTGTAAAATAGATAGCCAGTGGGAAGTTGCTGTATAACAAAGGGAGTTCAACTTGAGGATGGATGATGCCTTAGAGGACTGGGACGGGGGGGGGGGGGGGGGGGGGGGGGGGAGTTGAGCGAGGGAGGGAATAAGGGAATATGTGTATAAATACAGATGACTGAACTTGGTGTACCTCAAAAAAATAATAAATTTAAAAAATAAATTTAAAAAAAAAAAAAAAAAGATGCACCAAGTTTGCCAACAAAAGAAACCCAGGCAGAGGATTTCACATGAAATTAAAAGCACAGACATGCAAGAGAATATGACAGTCCCGGCTAATTTCACACAGCCAGAACTCAGAAATTCTGCTGCGAAGTAACTAAAGATTCTGCTGGAGAGGGAAGCAGAGTCAGATTTATCAAGAACCCTGAATGCTCAACTTTATTTTTTCTTGCAAGCAATGTGAAGTTAACATTTTAACCAAGAGAATAAAATGATCAAATGTCTTTTACATATACTATTTTGACAGTCCATGGAGGATGCATTGGAAAAAGGTGAGAATAGAGTTAAGAAACTGATTAGAAGACTACTAAACTGGGACATCCCTGGTGGCACAGTGGTTCAGAATCGCCTGCCAATGCAGGGGACACAGGTTCAATCCCTGGCCCAGGAAGATCCCACATGCCGAGCAGCAACTAAGCCCGTGTACCACAACTACTGAGCCTGTGCTCTAGAGCCCGCAAGCTGCAACTACTGAAGCCAGAGCACCTAGAGACCGTTTATGCAAAGTGTATGGCCACAGAAGTTGCTGCTAATGTTCTGGGTGAAGAATAGAAGGGTTACGTGCTCCACATCAGTGGTGGGGATAACAAACAAGGTTTCCCCGTGAAGTGGGGCGTTTTCACCCATGGCCGTGTCCATGTGCTACTAAGGGGCAGTCCTGTTAGAGATCAAGGAAGACTGGAGAAAGTAAGTGCAAATCTGTTCAGGGTTGCATTGTGAACACCAGTCTAAGTGTTTTCAATTTGGTCGTTATTTTTTTTAAAAGGGAAAGAAGGATATTCCTGGAGTCATGATGCCTTGTCGACTGGGGACCAAAATAGCTAGAATTTGCAAACTTTTCAATCTCTCTAAAGAAGATAATGTCTGCCAGTGTGTTGTGAGAAAGCTCCTAAACAGAGTTAAGAAACCTAGGACCAAGGCACACAAGATTCAATGTTTGTTATTCCACATGTTATGCAACACAAACATCGGCATACTGCTCTGAAGGAACAGTGTACCAAGAAAAATAAAGAAAGGCTGCAGAATATGCTAAACTTTTGGCCAAGAGAATGAAGGAGGCCAAAGAAAAATGCCAGGAAGAGACTACCAAGAGAGGGAGGCTGTCCTCCATGAGAGCTTCTCTACCTCTGAGACCAGTCAAAAATATGATGCTCTAAGAGTAACACATAAATAAGGTCAGCTATCAAAGAAAGAAAAGAAAAAAATGAGGAGGATCTTCACTAAACCAAAAACAATAAAAAAAAAAAAAAAAAGAAGAAAGAGTGTGAGTAAATTTACTAACTGGAGAGAGAAGAAAGAAAAACCAATTAAGAAATGAAAATCAAGAGGTTAAACTTCAGATGTCAATTTGAGAGTAACTAACATTGAGCAGAAGCCACAGAAATGAATGACATTGTGCAAGTAAAGCTCAGAAAGGAGATGCGGGGAAAAAAGACAAAATACCATGGGATAGTTTTTCCTCGAATTGAAATGCCCCTATATAATCATTCACATCAGTAAAATCCATAATTACTATATTAGGAAACTAACCATAAAGGCTAATACCACCTCATGGAAAAATAAATGGCTCTAAAAAGAAAAGAGTGATAACTTCAGTCTCATTTAATCTTTTCAATGAGAAAAGTTTTTAAAGGTTTGGTCTAAAGGCATCATAGTATAATAATAAGAGGAGGGGCTTCCTAGGTGGCGCAGTGGTTAAGAATCCACCTGCCAGTGCAGGGAACATGGGTTCGATCCCTACTCCAGGAAGATCCCACATGCCACGGAGCAACTAAGCCCGTGTGCCACACAACTATTAAGCCTGCGCTATAGAGCCCGTGAGCCACACCTATTGAGCCCATGTGCCGCAACTACTGAAGCCCACGAACCTAGAGCCCGTGCTCCGCAACAAGAGAAGCCACGGCAATGAGGAGCCCACGCACAACAAAGAGAAGCCCCCGCTCGCCGGAACTAGAGAAAGCCCGTGTGCAGCAACGAAGACCCAACACAGCCAGTAAATAAATTAATTAATTAATTTAAAAAAAAAAAAGGAAAAGGAATAACAACATATTGAGTACCTACCTAGCCTATGCTCCTAGTTCTAAAAATAAACAATGTACATTAATTCACTTAATCCTCACCAACAACAGTGCAAGGTAAGCAAACTCCTCTTCTAGAAAGTGAGGCACAAAGAGGTTAAGTAATTTGCCCAAGGCTAAAAGGCAAGTAAGGTCTGGGACAAGGACTGTAACACAGTTAGTTCCAGAGCCCACATGTTTTACCACTGCACTGGCTCTCAAAGGCAAGTATTAGATTTTCAAAGCAAAAACAAAACACCTTGGTTCAATGTTGGGTCTACCACCAACCTTGGCATATTGGTAACTTAAGCAATTCAAGTTATGTCTCCTCAGCTGTAAGAAGTAAATAATGACAGCATCACAGGATTATTATAAGTATTTTAGTCATGAATATAAAACACCTAATTATTACCAAGTAATAACAATAAACATTTACTTAAGCACATGTTGGCATATATTAAGACACTATCATAGACAGTTTACACAAATTATTTTATCTAATCTTCAAAACTGTCTCAATGGGGTGGGATGAATTGGGAGACTGGGATTGCCATGTATACATTACTAATAAGAAAAAAATATCAAATTGTACACTTTAAACATATACAATTCATTGTATGTCAATTATATCTCAATAAAAGTTCTTAAAAAAAATTGTCTCAGAAAGAATCATTGCTCTCCTAGCCATTTTTACAGGTTAGGAAACAGAGTCAAAGAGAGGAAGAGATTTGCGCATAATCACATTGTATGGTAAAACGCTTATACAATGGCCCCAAATCTCCACCCCTCCTAATATCCATACACCCAGCAATGTGACACTGCAGCTCCTCCCATCAAGAGGCAGAGTTGATTTCCCCACATCTTCAATTCTGTGTGGCCTCATGACTTGCCCTGAACCAACAGACTGTGGCAGAAGTGATGCTGTGCAATTCCAAGTGTAGACCTCAAAAGACCTTGCTTGTTTCTACTACCTCTCTAAGAATCCTGCCGCCACCACATGTGAACAAGCCCAGGCTTGCCTGAGAAACAATGAGAGACACGTGCTTCAGTCACCCTCCATCACCCAGCAGAGAGCCAGTTAATGACCAGAAAAATGTGAAAAGCCACCACAGACCATCCAGCTTCCAGCCAACCTGCCTGGTGACCACAGATGTATGAGCTACCCTAGATGAAATCAGCCAAATCTAGCCCAGGTGATCAGAACCAATGTGATCTATAGATTCATGAGTAATAACACACACTCATTTTAAGCTA
This sequence comes from Hippopotamus amphibius kiboko, assembly GCF_030028045.1. NCBI lineage: Eukaryota > Metazoa > Chordata > Mammalia > Artiodactyla > Hippopotamidae > Hippopotamus > Hippopotamus amphibius. The sequence continues at coordinate 71,531,444 of NC_080199.1, forward strand.
CTGATATGGGGGTGGGAGTTGTTGTTACACAGCAATATTTAACTGAAATTCATGGTAAGCTGAAGGGCTGGAATTTAAAGCCAGGTAGTCTGACTCCAGGCTCACTCTCCTAATCACTACATTATTATAACTTCCAGTTTCAGAGTAAATACAACAGGCAATGCTACTGTAGTACTTTCATTTGTGAAAATTAAGTCACTGTTCTATATTCTTTAAAATTAACTTATAAAAGCTCAAAATAATAAATACAATTCTCATTTCCTCCTTTAGGTAAACAAAAAATCCAAACAGTATATCAGATCTAGATCCAAAACTCAGGACTTTCCTGGCGATCCAGTGGTTTAGACTCTGAGTTTCCAATGCAGGGGATGTGAGTTTGATCCCTGGTCAGGGAACTAAAATACCACATGCCACATGGCCAAAAACAAACAAACAAACAAACAAAAACACACAGATTCAAAACTAAACTGTTACCAACCACCTGTCCACTATTAAATACTGAATAAAAAATAGAAGAACTATATGTACATTCTGAATATATTTACACTTCTTTCAAAGTAAATATTTCACATAGGGTATCCTATTAACTCCCCAGGTATTGTGAAATGTACCTGTATTAATTTGTATTAATTTGTTCTCACTCTAAAATTATTTACTTTGCTTCCCAAATCACTGACATATACAACACACCACATCATTTAACCACCTATATGCATCTATGCCCATGTAGTTCCTTTGGTAGATCTTAGTTTCCACCAGGGAATGCACAAATGATTCCATTACACTGGAAGTTGAGACTGCCACCCAGCCACTTTGGGTTATTCGTGCCAATGAATCAACAAAGAAGGTGGTTAAGAACCGACTAGGGTGACTGATCTCACGAATAAGAGGAAGTTAGGTTGCCACTACACAGTGGGGCTAATAGAAAGTATCTCTGGAACACAGCAGTTCCTCTGAGAGGCCACTTAGTGTTTCCATGTACTGTGATTACAGTCAGTGGGAAAGGCAGGACTGCTAATGACCCAGACCCTTAAGGAATGAAGATTTAGGCCACCCCATCAAGCAAGAAACCACAATCAGCTGAGGTATTGCCAACAACAGAGGGAATGTGGAATGACAACAGAAGAAAATTATAGACAGCAACCACAACCACATGACTAGTTGCAGAAATGAAAATTGTAACGAGTATTTCTTTTATGATATAAAAAAATCTGTATATATATTAACCAATTTATTTTTTATCTCCCTTTCTACAACCATCTGATAGTAGCAAATCTTATATCTCCATATTTAAGTTACAGAATGTTAAGGAGAAAATGTGACTTAGGTAGAAAAAAAATTAACCCACTATGGATAAAGGGATTTTGTATCCTCTCTTTAAGAGAGATATGTTAAAGAGAGGTATGTTATCAGCTGAACAAAGGATAGTTGCATTATGTTCACCAAAAGTATAGTTTTATAATTGTCTATTTATAAGATAAATATGATGAAAAGAGGTGTGCACTGCTGTGGTAACAAGGGATGGTCTGTGATGGCTTTTTACCTTAGCTGGGTTGCAACTACATTTTCCCAAATACCATTCTCTGCATGGTTGTGGGTTAGGGTTGGCCTCAAAAAAAAAAAAAACTCCCATGAGATTTAGAAGACAAAAGTGAAGCAGCCACCAGATTTAGAAGGTCAACATAAGGTCAGGTGTTACCTCAGTCTTCACACATCTCCGTGGTCTCTGGGCTCACCTTCCTCGGCATGGGGCAGCAATGGGGCCTACAGTTCTTCCAGCTCCTGTCAGATCTCCACCTTTGCTTTTCCAAATACTACTAGGGCAGGTTTGTGCGCAGCTCCATAGGGACATGTGCCATATCTACTGCAAGTCACCTACATCATCAAGGTTGCAGGTGTGGAAACAGTGAGAGCCATGAAAGTTCAAATTTGGGATCACAGGTTCCAACTCATTTCTATAATTTCCAAATATTCTTTGCAGGTTCCAGTTTAACCTTACTCTCTCCCCGACTTCATGTCCATGTTCCCTTCCCAACTACCAGCCCGGCTGACTTCAAGCCTAGCGTCAGATTCAAGAGTGCATAATTAGATCCTACAATTGGTAAAAACCAATCACAAGAATAATTTTACTTCTCTAATAAACTCTAGTTGACAGAGATGGAAATGTTATTTAAACTGTTATAGAAAGGGCTCAATGTATCCACATGCCTCTTTTCTGCCTCTTGTAACACTCAGCTAAAGACAAAAAGTCAAATACCATATATTGGGGTTATAATGTACCTCATCTTCCTTACATCAGCAAAAATACTTAAGGATGTTAGGTTTTGAATGCATTTACTTTCTAAACAAGCCAAGTTCAAATTTTAAAATCCACCTCTTAATAAGTTATATTTACATTAAGACAACAAAATAAACTTGTTCAAATTCAAAAAAGCAGTTAAAAATCAACACACCTTAAAACATGTATTTAGTCTATATTAATGTTAACCTTAAACTCATGCTAAAGCACAAAACAGTGCATTTATTAGAAGATCTATGTGCCATCTCTCTACAGTCAACTCATCCAGCTCCCTCTTGCACACACTTTTTTACATATATTTTGCTTGAAGTCAGAGCCATAAAGTGAAATTTTTGCAGAATGATTCTAAAGAATCCTCTCTACCTGAGCTCATCCTAGCTAACCATTTAAACACAAATAGATGTCCAACAGCCCTATCATGAACATGAATTCTGAGACAGAAGCAGTTGAGACATTTACATTTTAGTACTTTTTCCACAGAGCAGAAATACCCAGAGACGTAAAAGTCAAAGACAGTTGAAAAATAACATTTTCTTCCAATATTATTTGGTCCCATGTGTCCCAATGCTATCAGAGGCTGGTGCTAATAAAGGGGGAAACAAACAGCAGTAGAAATATGGCTGTCCCTTTCACCAGCCTTTGTAAATATTCTTTAACTCCAGGCTTTCTCATTAAATACTCACCTACCTAAACCAAATATATGTAACTGAAGAAATAGTGAGTTTCTATCTTATTCTAAAAATGTTGTAAGCCTAACACAAGATGTGTGTTAAGTCAGCAACTGTGCTTAAAAGGCCAGTTTGAAATGAATGAAAATCAGTCTGAAGAGCTCTAATAATGGTGGAGTAGCTTCTGTCAACTCACTAAACTAAGCCTTCCACAAATAACAATTACAAAAAAAAAAAAATACACCTCTGGATAAAATGTTTTTAAGAATGATTTGAAGGCAGAAGAAAGCATCAGGAAAAAGAAGAAACTGAAAATTTCACCACTGAAAGAAGGGAAGTACAATGGAAGAAGGGAAGTACACTGGAAGAGGTTCCAATTTATACAGCTTTTCCCCTGAGGGCACTCCTAGTCTGCAAAAGCACAGGGCTACTAGAACTCAAGCAGAAAGCTGCAGTTTTATTAAGTTCATGGCCACAAAGTGGCTAGAAATTCAGAGAGCAAATTCAGGAAAAGAGTGAGTCACAGCAGCAGAAGCCTCAAAAACTAATATAAATGCCTTCAAATTCTTAACTGACTCCTGAGTTGACTATGCTCAGGGAAGATTCCAAGGAGCCCAACTGAAAACAACAACTGGAAAGCTAAGAGAACTCAGCTGCTGCCCACTGCAGAGAAGACATGAGCCTGGCCAAGTTACAAGGGCTTAAAAAACACCTCAGGCTTTCTACAGACCCATCTTAAAGTATAAGACCAAGGCTCCACAAGTTCAAGCTGATCAGTAACTTAACTACATTCATCAGAAGAAGATAATTTAGAGATATATCATCCACAGTGTCCACTCCACAATTAAAACTTTCTAAACACGAAAAGCAGCAAGGGAAATGTGATCTACCATCAAGGGCAGGAAAAAAAGCAATAAACAGAAAAAGACAATGAAATAATTCAAAGGAAGGAATTAACAAGCAAAGACTTTAAAGAAGTTCAAGGCCTTAATGGAAAACATCGCCACAACGGGGAATCTCAGCAGATAAATGGAAATAGTTAAAAAATGAAAATATTAGAACTGAAAAGTACATTATTTCAAAGTGAGCTTAGAGATACCTGCACCCACATGTTCACTGCAGCATTATTCACAATAGCCAAAACATGGAAACAACCTAAATATCCATCAACAGATGAATGAATAAAGAAGATGTGGTGTATATATTCATGAGAATATTAACCACAAGAAAGGAAAACAAACCTGTCATTTGCAACAACATGGATGAACCTTGAGGACACTACGCTAAGTGAAATAAATCAGAGAAAGATACTGTATGATCTCACTTACATGTGCAATCTAAAAAGTCGAACTCATTTAACAGAGAGTTGATTTTTGTCAGAGTACAAATTTTCAGTTATAAGATAAATAAGTTCTGGGACTCTAATGTACAGCATGATGACTATAGTTAAAGATACTGTATGGTGTGCCTGGAAGCTGCCAAGAGAGTAAATCTTAAATATCTTCACCACACACACAAAATACTGTTAACTACGTGAGATGACGGATGTGTTAACCCACCTTACTGTGGTAATCATTTAACAATATATACATGTATCGAATCATCACATACACTTTAAACAATGTTATTTGTCAATTATATCTCAATGAAGCTGGAAATAAGTAAATAAATAAGTGATGGGGGTGGGGAATGGGCTTGACAGAATATTAGAAGCAAAATAAAAAAAAAAATCAGTGACCCTGAAGATAACTCAGTAGAAATTATTCAATCTGAAAAACTGAGGGCAAACGACTGGAAAAAAATTTTAAAATAACAGAAATTCACAGACCTACAGTACATTTTTAAACAAAAGAAAAAGAATCTGAGAAAGAGAAGAGAGAATGAGGTAGAAAAAGCATTTTAAATAATGGCTAAAAACTGGTGAAAAAAATCAATTTTCAAATCCAATGAGCTCAACAAACTCTAAGCAGAATAACCAAAACAAAAGAAAAAAAAGAGAAAAAAAAAGCACACATCTAATTGTTGAAAGATGCAAAAGAGACCAGAAAACAATTAAAAAGACTCTTTAAATCAATTAAAGACTGTCAACCCAGAATCTGCATCCAGCAATAATATTCTTGAAAAATAAGAGTAAAGGGGCTTTCCTGGTGGCACAGTGGTTAAGAATCTGCCTGCCAATGCAGGGGACACAGGTTTGATCCCTGCTCCAGGAAGATCCCACGTGCCACAGAGCATCTAAGCCCGTGCACCACAACTATTGAGCCTGCACTCTAGAGCCTGTCAGCCACAACGATTGAGCCCATGTGCTGCAACTACTGAAGCCCACACTCCTAGAGCCTGTGCTTCACAACAAGAGAAGCCATGGCAATGAGGAGCCCGTGCACCACAATGAAGAGTAGCCCCTGCTTACCGCAACTAAAGAAAGCCCACACACAGCAACAAAGACCCAACACAGCCAATAAATTAATTCAGTTAATTAAGAAAAATAAGAGTAAATACATACATGTATTGACTCTTTGTGCACACTCATGCAAACAGACACACACACACACACACACACACACACACACACACACACGGGTGAGTCAAAAATTATCCACACTCTGGCTGTAGAATTTTTTAATGAACTTTCAGAAGAGACAAATACATCATTTTTCCACATAATCTCCTTGCTTTTCAATACACTTTGTCCATCTGTAAACAAACTTTCGTATTCCCTCGTTAAAAAATGTTTTTAGGCTGAGCTTCGAGCCACGAATGCACCACTGTCTTCATTTCGTCAGAAATGAATCTTCCCCATCCTCATAGGGCTGCTTTCAGGGGACAAAACAGGTGAAAAGTCCGATGGAGCAACATCACGGCTATAAGGAGGATGCTTTAACACCTCAAAATGAAGTAATCCACGACACACTTAGGTTTCAAAAAGTTTGTGCAAGATGGGTACTGAAACAACTCACAGAAGAGCATAAACAGAAGCATTTGGATACGTGCAAACAAAATTTGGACCGATACGCTAAGGAAGGTGAAAGTTTCTTAAAGACTATCATTACTGGTGACAAGACATGGATCCATCACTACGAGCCTGAGAAACAACAACAGAGTATGGAATGGAAACATCCTCAATCACTGACCAAGAAAAAGTTCAAAAGTGAACCATCAGCTGGAAAATTGATGCTTTTACAATTTTCTGGGATTCTCAAGGGCCAGTATCGGAACATTATCAGGAAAAAGGTTCAACAATCAACAGTGGCTGTTACTGTGAAATGCTTATTGAAGAGCTGAAGCCTAAACTTCAAATTAAGCACAGAGGACTATCCAAGGGCATCATGATCTTGCATGACAATGCATGTCCACACACTTCTGCCCACACTGTCAACACTCTGCAAAAACTTTGTTTTGAGGTGTTAAAGCATCCACCCACAGTCCTGATCTTGCTCCATCAGACTTTCACCTGTTTGGTCCCCTGAAAGCAGCTCTATGAGGATGAGGATGAAGATTCACTTCTGATAAAGAAGTGAAGACAGTGGTGCATTTGTGGCTCACAGCTCAGCCTAAAACACTTTTTAATGAGGGAATACAAAAGCTTGTTGACAGATGGACAAAGTGTATTGAGAAGCAAGGAGATTATGTGGAAAAATGATATATTTGTCCTTTCTAAAAGTTAATTAAAATGAATTCTACAGCCAAAGCGTGGATAATTTTTGATTTACCCTCGTATATATGCACTCACATAAGCTGAAGACTTGAATCACTAAATCTGGACATTATACAACGGTAAAGGAAAATTCTTCAAGCTGAAGGGAAATGAAATCAGATGAAACTTAGATCTACACAAAGAAATAAAATCTGGAATACCTATGTAATTATATACAAAAGACTCTTCTGCTTCTCTCCCTAAATTCTTTAAAAGGCAACTGACTAAAAAAACAGCATTATGGGACTTCCCTGGTGGCACAGTGGTTAAGAATCCACCTGCCAATGCAAGGGACACAGGTTCGATCCCTAGTCCAGGAAGATCCCATGCCTCGGAGCAACTAAGCCCGTATGCCACAACTACTGAGTCTGCACTCTAGGGCCTGCAAGCCACAACTATTGAGCCTGCTAGCTGCAACTACTGAAGCCCATGCACCTAGAGCCTGTGCTCTGCAACAAGAGAAGCCACTGCAATGAGAAGCCCACCTACCAGAATGAAGAGTAGCTCCCGCTCGCTGCAACTAGAGAAAGCCCAAGTCCAGCAACAAAGACTCAACGCAGCCAATAAATAAATAAATTAAAAAACAAAAACAAAAAAATCCATCACTGTGTTGAAGCAAAAGTTAACACACCAATAGCAAAAAAGTTAAATGTAATTATGCTTTCTAAGGTTCTTTCATTCTACATCAAGTGGCATAATGTTAATGCTAAGTGAACTGTAAACGTTAATCACGAACACTGTAATCCCTAGAGTAGCCACTTATACAAAGCAGTATAGCTTAAAAAGCCCACTGGATATTTAAAATATCTTTTAAAATCTGACTAAAATAAAAGAAGGCAGTAAGAGAAGGAAGAGAGGACACAAACTGATAAGACATAGAGCAAAATGGGATACAAACTTAACTATAGTAACATTAAATGTAAAGTTACCAAATCCTCCACTCAGAGACAGGGATTATTAGATATGTTTACTATTAAGAGAAGGAAGGGAGGAAGGAGGGGAGGGAGGGAGGAAGGAGGGGAGGGAGAGAGGAAGGAAGGGGGGACAGAAGAAAAATAAACCCATTAAATACATGCTGTCTATAAAAGACCTCAAAAACAAGGACACAATCAGGTTAAGCACATAAAAATAAAAATTATATACCATGAATATAAATAGTAAACATAAGGAAACTGGTATAAGTAAATTAAAGCCAGGAAGAATTAACTTAAGTAAGAGAATTATCAAAGGTAAAAAGGTCAATTCATCCAGAAGGCATAACAATCCTAAGTAAGAATGCACCTAATATCAGAGCTTTAGGCAAAAACTACATGGAGGAAATACATGAAGCAAAAACTGACAAAGTTACAGGAAGAAATGAACAAATCCAGTTATATTTGGAAATTTTAATACCTCTTTCTCAGCAACTAAATGGATAAAAAAGCAATCCACAGGCATATAAATCAGGGGTCAGCAAAGTGCAGGACCTCTGCCCATCTATGTAAATGAAATTTTATTAGAACACTGCCATACCCACTCATTTACGTATTGCCAGGGCTGCTTTTCACTACAAGCACAGAGTAGTTAAAACAGAAACTATAATTCACAAAACCTAAAATATTTCCGATACAGCCCTTTGTAGGATATTTTCTGATCTTGGATACAGGTGATTTAAACATCACTATTCACCAACTTGACTTAATTGTATGAGACCATATACTACACCATAAACTAAGTCTCACATTTCAAAAGACAGAACTCTTACAGAGTATATTCTGTGACTACAGCAGAACTACATAAAAAATCAATTACAATAAGCTATCCAGGAAAACCCAAAATAGCTGAAAATCAAGCAACACACTTCTAAAAACATTCATGAGTCAAAGAAGAAATCACAAAGGAAATTAGATAATATTCTGAACTGATAATGAAAATACAACATATAAAAATGTGGGGGAAATTATAACTTCAAGTGCTTATATTTAAAAAGAAAGTCTTAAATTTAAATAGGTGAATTCCCAAATTAAATATCTAAATTTCTAGCTTAAGAAGCCAGAAGATAAAAAGAACAAATTAAATCAACTGAAAATAAGAGTGAAGGAAATTATCAAGATAAGCACAGAAGTCAATTAAATTACTGAAACCAAAAGCTGTGGAAAGAAATAAAATTGCTAAACCTCCAGCAAGAATGACTAAGGAAAGAAAAGAGTAAAGAGGGGTCAGTACAGATACTACAGACATTAAAAGGATAACAGGGGAAAATTACAAACTTTCTGCCAAGAAGCTTGATAAATTAAATGAGATAGATACACTGCTTAGGGGAAAAACAGACAAAACGGAAAATCCATATAACCATATATTTACCAAAGAAACAAAATCTGTTCTCAAAAATCTTGCCACACCAAAAAACCTCCATTCCTAGATGGGTACCAAACATTAAAGAAATAATACCAATCACATACAAACTAATTCTAAAAAAAAGAAGAGGAAACACTTCTTAGTTTTAGAAGGCTAGTATAACCATGGTATCAAAAGGCATTAGAAGAAATGACAATTACAGACAATATTCCATTGGTGTCCTGCATTTCGGCACATCTTGCATCTGAGGATCTCACTGCCCACACTGTTCCAGACTAACTTCCCAAAGATGTTTATAAAGTGAACAGATCTGGAAGATAAAGTCTCTTCCAGAGCAAAAAGAAGGTATGCCTACTTCCCATTAAAAAATATTCAGGTTCCCTATGTTCAGAATTCCTCTCTTGTAATGCAGGCACTGCATGTGTAGTTGTCATCTGACCCTCTTTACACTCAGTGTGATATGGAGCTTGAGGAACTGGTGCAAAAATACTGACAGTACCCTGGCTACTACTAAAGCTGTGACAATAAACTGTCTTTCGACACAGACCCAAGTCTCATGTCTTCTATTGGTATGCATGAAACTGCAAGTAGGGTAAAACCTCAGATTCTTCACAGGCTTGACAGTGGGCCTCTCTACAGCATGGCAGCTGGTTTCTCCTAGAGTGAGTGATGAGAGAGAAAGACCAATTCACAAGCCACTGTGCCTCTTATAACCTAATTTCAGAAGTGACTTCTACCATATTCTATTGGGTTACACAAACCAACCCTAATTTAATGTGCAAGGTGACTACAAAAGGGTACAAATACAAAAAGGCAGGGAACAACGGGAACCATGTTACAGGGTGACTACCAAATTCAATATTGTTATAGGTCAGTTCTCCCTAAACGTATTTATAAAGCAACACAATCCCAATCAAAATCCCAAAAGGTGTTTTGTTTTTTAAATAAAAATTGACAAATTGATTTTAAAATTTATATGGAAACACAAAGGAACTAGACTGGAGAAACAATATTAGAGGATTCACACTATATGATTCCAAGACTTAAGGTAAAAGAGACAGTATGATACCAGCACAGGAGAAATAATTAGATCAAAGAAACAAAACAGAGTCCAGAAACAGATCCATACATATATGTTCAAACAATCCTAGACAAAAACACAAAGGCAGTTCAGTGCAGGAAAGGAAGAAGTTTTTTTCAAACAATGGTATTGGGGACTTACCTGGTGGCACAGTGGTTAAGAATCTGCCTCCCAATGCAGGGGACATGGGTTCCATCCCTGGTCCGGGAAGATTCTGCGGAGCAACTAAGCCCGTGCAGCACAACTACCGAACCCACACACCGAAACTACAGAGGCCTGTGCCCCTAGAGTCCATGCTCCGCAAGAAGAAAAGCCACTGCACTGAGATGACCGAGCACTGCAAAAAGAGTAGTCCCTGCTGTCCACAATTAGATACAGCCCACAGCAATGAAGACCCAATGCAGCCAAAAAAAACAAAAAAAAACAAAAACAAATAAAGAACCAATGGTGTTGGAACTGGATAAATGTATCTTTAAAAATGAACATCAACCCCTACTTCACACCATGCACAGTAATTAATTCAAGATGGATCACAGACCTATATGTAAAAGACTATGAAACTTCTAAAACAAAACAAGAGAAATTATTTTCATGACTTTTGAGTAGGCAAATGCTTCCCAGAACTCAAATTTATTAAAGCAAAAAATTTACTTCATCAATATTAAAAACTTTAGCTTATCAAAATATACTGTGACAGAAAGCTAAACTTACAAACTGGGAAAAAACATTCTCAATATACACTGATGTGACAAAAAATTTGTATCCAGACTATCTTAATAATTCTTACACATCAATAATAGAAAGATAGCCAATTTTTTAATGTACAAAAGCTTAGAGATATTCCACAAAAGAAAATACACTAATTACTGACAATTGTCAATAATCACATGAAACATCATTAGCTAGCAAGGAAATCCAAAATAAAACCACAAGATACCATTTCACATCCACTAAATAGCTAAAATTAAAAAGAACGATTATAGAAATGTTGGCAAGGATGTAAAGCAACTAGAACTAACACACAGTCACAGTGAGAGTAGGTAAGAGAAAACTCTGAAAAACTATGTGGCGGTTTCTTATTTAGTAAAACACATCTACCTATGGACCAACAATTCCAATCCTAGGTATTTTTTCAAGAGAAAGGAAAACACATGTTTGCAAGAAGATCCGTACAGGCCTTATTCTTAACAATAAAAAACTGGAAACAACTCAAATATCCATCAACAGAAAAAAAGATAAACTCTGGTATGTTCGTCCAATGAAATACTACTCAGCAATAAAAAGAAGAACTCTTGACACATCCAACCTCATAGATGCATCTAGAAATATATGTTAAGCAAAAGAAGCTAGATGCAAAAACGCACACACTGTACGAAGACCAAACAAAATAATCTACAGTTAGAAATCAGAATGCTTAAGGGAGTGCTGAATGGAAAGGGCAACCAGTGAACTTCCTAGGATGATGAGAATACTCTGTATCATCTTTCTGTTATCAGTTACATGGGTATAACTGTCACACCTAAAAATGAACAGCTAAGATCAGTACATCTTAGTCTATTTAATTTACATCTCAATATAAATAAATAAATACAAATTTTAAAAATAAGTTTGAGCTCATAGCATTAATCTTCCTTTTTCCCCTTTGTCCTGGGTTGTCCACATGCATACTTAGTGCATATATTTATGGGTCATCAATGATCACTATGCATCTGCTATGTGCCAAATGCTATGCCAGATTCCAAAATAACTTTTAAGTCCATGCCCTCAAGAGGACGATCTAGGGCGAATAAATACATACCTAATCACAATACACAATGTGAGGGTTTCCATTATAAAGATACACACAGGGACTTGTGAGAAGGAGAAAAGGGCACCATACACTGCCTGAAAGAAGAGTTAGGTAACAGAAAAGCCTTTTCACTAGGTGGAGGATGAAAAGCAGGAGTTTGGACATGCAGACAAGCAGGAATGGACCAGTCTAAGCAGAAAAATGCCACATGCAAAGACATGGACAAAGGGTCTAATACAATACGGAGCTAGGAGCTGTTCAGTGTTTTTGGAGTTTGGAGAACCTATAAGGAAAAAAAGGAAATGCCAGCAAGGTAGGTAGGTACCATGCTAATGCTACGGAATTTGCATTATACAGGCAGTGAAGAGGCACTGAAGAGTTTTAAGCAAGGGAATGACACATTCAAATTTGTGATTAAAGTGTCACTCTGCTAACAGTGTGAGTGAGAGAAAGCCTAAAAGGCAGTGAAAAATGAAAGCAGAGCGACCTGTCAGAAGACAACTGCAACAAGCAAGTCATGTTTCCTTTCAGTAAACCAACCAATGCACATGGACTGAAGAGAAATTTAAGAATCCCCAAAATGGACAGGAAAATGAATAAAGATTAAGATCAGACAGTTCACAGAAAGAAAAAAAAAAATGATCAGGGACTTCCCTGGTGGCACAGCAGTTAAGAATCCGCCTGCCAATACAGGGGACACGGGCTCGACCCCTGGTCTGCACATGCCACAGAGCAACTAAGCCCATGGGCCACAACTACCAAAGCCCAAGAGCCTAGAGCCCATGGTTTGCAACAAGAGACGCGACCGCAATGAGAAACCCGAACACCACAATGAAGAGCAGCCACTGCTTGCTGGAACTAGAGAAAACCCGTGTGCAATGAAGACCCAACACAGCCAATAAATAAATAAATGCATATTTTTTTTAAAAAGAATGGTCAAAATGGCCCAAATGTATGAAAGGATGCTCAGCTTCACTCATAAGAGAAATGTAAATTAAAACTACATTGGGGGGGAGGGGGCAGAGTCAAGATGGAAGCATGGGAAGACATGGAGATCACGTCTCCCCACAAATAGAACAGCTGCCGGAGGCCCATGGGGGACCTGAGGCCCAAGGAGACCACAGGAACCCCGCAGCAACCAGGTAGGACCTGGGGGAGGTCAGGGGGGCGGGGAGGGGGAAGCCCGACGGGACCAGCGCCCCTGGGGGGTTGGCTGGGTCATGGGGAGGTTCCCGCCTGGAGGAACCATTGGGGGCTGGGGAGCTCAGGGAAACCGTGACTGGGTTTCTCCGGCCCAGGAGGCCAGGAGGCCTGCTGAGCTCCCCGGCTTGGGGGCCTGCTGGGCGCCCCAGTGGGGTCCTCCACCCTCCAGGGCCCCCTCCGGGCTGCCTGGGTCCTGGGGGTGTGGGAAGGAGGGAGGAGGGGCAAGGAGGTGGAGAAGCAGACAAGAGGAGGTGGGGGCTTTGAGACTGGGGGACTGGGAGGTGAGAGGGCATTTCGCCTGCCCTCTTGGCCAGGGAGGCCGACTGGACTCCCCGGCCTGATCCTTCACTCTCAGGGCCCCCTCCAGCTGCTTGGAACCTAGGAGAGTTGGGGGTAGGGGAGAGGAAGAGAGGCAGACAGGGACCGTATCAGATTGGGAGATCTGGGGAAGTGCCGCAGGCATTACCCTAGCCCAGTTGGCCCTGGGAAGCCTGCTGGGCGTCAGAGTCCAGTCTCCTGCCTTTCAGTGCCCCCTGCAGCTGTGAGGGTTCTAGAGGAATAGGAGAGAGGGGTTGAGAAAGAAGAGAACCCAAGGGGGAGGGACCCTCTGAGACTGGAGGACTAGGGGAGGTGCCTAGCATTTCTCCCACCAACTTGGACCCAGGGAACCTACTGGGTACCTGGACCTGGTCATCTGCCCCCAGGACCAGAGGCATTCCTGGGCCCCTCTGCCCCACTGGGCCTAAGCCCCATTCCCCACCAGCCCCAGGGCTGCCCACTGCCTAACTTCCCCCCCCCCCCCCGCCCCCCCCAACCTTGTCTAAGCACCATCCCCACAGCCAAGGCCTTTTCTGGCTTTTTTTCTTTTTTCTTTTTTTTTCTTCCCACCTCCTCACTTAGGCTATTGCAGTTATTTTACCTTCCAGTTGTTGCTCCATCTTTTTTTTTTTTTTTTTTTTTTTTCATTTTCCCTGCTCCATACGGCTCGTGGGATCTTGATACACAAGCCCAGTGTCAGGCCTGAGCTCCTGAAGTGGGAGATCTGAGTCCAAAACATTGGACTGAAAGGAAAACCCAGTTCCCAAGGAATATTCTTTAGAGTTAGGTCTCCCAGAGGTTCTGAACTCAACACCAAGACCCAGCTATACTCAAAAGCCTACAAACTCCACTGCTTGAAACCTCAGGCCAAACACCCAGTGGGACAGGAACACAATCCCACCCACCCAAAGTGGGGGGAAAATGAGATGACAAAAAAATATGCCACAGATGAAGAAACAAGGTAAAAATACACAAGACCAAATAAATGAAGAGGAAATAGGAAAACTGTCTGAAAAAGAATTCAGAGTAATGACAGTAAAGATGATCCAAAATCTCGATAACAAAATACAGAAAATACAAGAAACAGGTAATAAGGACTCAGAAGAACTAAAGACCAAACAGTAATGGACAACAAAATAACCAAAATTAAAAAAACTCTAGATGGTATAAACAGCAGAATAACTGAGGCAGAAGAACGAATAAGTGAGTTGGAAGATAGAATGGGGGGAAATAACTGCCACAGAGCAGGAAAAAGAAAAAAGAATAAAAAGAATGGAAGATAGTCTCAGAGACCTTGGTGACAACATTAAGCACACCAACATTCGAATCATAGGCATCCCAGAAGAAGAAGAAAAAAACAAAGGGTCTGAGAAAATATTTCAAGAGGTTCTAGTGGAAAACTTCCTCAACATGGAAAAGGAAATAATTAATCAAGTCCAAGAAGTGCAAAGAGTCCCATACAGAATAAACCCAAGGAGAAATATACCAAGGCACATATTAATCAAACTAATGAAAATTAAGCACAAAGGAAAAATATTAAAAGCAGCAAGAGAAAAGCAACAAATAACATATAAGGGAAAACCCATCAGGATAACAGCTGATCTTGCTGCAGAAACTCTTCAGGCCAGAAGGGAATGGCAGGATATACTGAAAGTCCTGAAAGAGAAAAACCTACAGCCAAGAATACTCTACCCAGCAAGAATCTCATTCAGATTCGATGGAGAAATCAAAAGCTTTAGACAAGCAAAAGTTAAGAGAATTCAGCACCACCAAACCAGCCTTACAACAACTGCTAAAGGAACTTTTTTAAGCAGGAACACAAGAGAAGGAAAAGACCTACAAAAACAAACCCAAAACAATTTTAAAAAATGGTAATAGGAACATACATGTCAATAATCACCTTAAATGTAAATGGATTAAATGTTCCAACCAAAAGACACAGACTGGCTGAATGGATGCAAAAACAAGACCCTTACATATGCTGTCTACAAGAAACCCACTTCAGACCAAGGGACACATATAGACTGAAAGTAAAGGGATGGAAAAAGATATTCCATGCAAATGGAAGTCAAGAGAAAGCTGGAGTAGCAATACTCATATCAGACAAATTAGACTTTAGAGACTATTACAAGAGACAAGGAAGGACACTACATAATGATCAAGGGATCCATCCAAGAAGAACATATTACAATGGTAAATATCTATGCACCCAATATAGGAGCACCTCAATACATAAGGCAAATGCTAACAGCCATAAAAGGGGACATCGACAGTAACACAATAATAGTAGGAGACTTGAACACCCCACTAACATCAATGGACAGATCATCCAAACAGAAAATAAATAAGGACACACAAGCTTTAAGTGACACATTAGACCATCTTGACTTAATTGATATTTATAGGACATTCCATGCAAAAACTACAGAATACACTTTCTTCTCAAGTGCACACGGAACATTCTCCAGGACAGATCACATCCTGGGTCACAAATCAAGCCTCAGTAAATTCAAAAAAACTGAAATCATATCAAGCATCTTCTCTGACCACAATGCCCTGAGACTAGATATCAATTACAGGAAAAAAACTGCAAAAAAATACAACCACATGGAGACTAAACAATATGCTATTAAACAATCAAGAAATCAATGAAGAAATCAAAGAGGAAATCAAAAACTACCTAGAAACAAATGACAATGAAAACACAATGACCCAAAATGTACGGGATGCAGCAAAAGCAGTTCTAACAGGGAAGTTTATAGCAATACAGTCCTACCTCAAGAAACAAGAAAAATATCAAATAAACAACCTAACCTTACACCTAAAACAATTAGAGAAAGAAGAACAAAAAAACCCCAAAGTGAGCATAAGGAAAGAAATCATAAAGATCAGATCAGAAATAAATGGAAAAGAAATGAAGGAAACAATAGCAAAGATCAATAAAACTAAAACTTATCAGGAAAATAAAAGGAGAAGATGCAAATCAACAGAATTAGAAATGAAAATGGAGAAGTAACAACGGACACCTCAGAAATACAAAAGATCATGAGGAACTACTACAAGCAACTATATGCCAATCAATTGGATAACCTGGAAGAAACGGATAAATTCTTAGAAAAGTACAATCTTCCAAGACTGAACCAGGAAGAAATAAAATATATGAAGAGACCAATCACAAGTACGGAAATTGAGACTGTGATTAAAAATCTCCCAACAAACAAAAGCCCAGGGTCAGACGGATTCACAGGCAAATTCTATCAAACATTTAGAGAAGAGCTAACAGCTATCCTTCTCAAACTCTTCCAAATTATACCAGAAGGAGGAACACTCCCAAACTCATTCTGCGAGGCCACCATCACCCTGATACCAAAATCAGGCAAAGATGTCACAAAAAAAGAAAATTACAGGCCAATATCACTGATGAATAGAAACGCAAAAATCCTCAACAAAATACTAGCTAACAGAATCCAACAGCACATTAAAAAGATCATACACCATGATCAAGTGGGGTTTATCCCTGGAATGCAAGGATTCTTCAATATACACAAATCAATCAATGTGACACACCATATTAACAAACTGAAGCATAAAAACCATATGATCATCTCAATAGATGCAGAAAAAGCTTTTGACAAAATTCAACATCCATTTATGATAAAAACTCTCCAGAAAATGGGCATAGAAGGAAATTACCTCAACATAATAAAAGCCATATATGAGAAACCAAAAGCGAACATCGTTCTAAATGCTGAAAAACTGAAAGCATTCCCTCTAAGGACAGGAATAAGACAACGGTGTCCACTCTCACCATTATTATCCAACATAGTTTTGGAAGTTTTAGCCACAGCAATCAGAGAAGAAAAAGAAATAAAAGGAATCCAAATTGGAAAAGAAGTAAAAATGTCACTCTTTGCAGATGACATATTATACATAGAAAACCTGACAGACTCTACCAGAAAACTGCTAGCACTAATTGATGAGTTTAGTAAAGTAGCAGGATACAAAATTAATGCACAGAAATCTCTTGCATTCCTATACACTAACAACAGAAGAGCAGAAAGAGAAATTAAGGAAACTCTCCCATTCACCATTGCAACAAAAAGAATAAAATACCTAGGAATAAACCTGCCTAAGGAGGCAAAAGATCTGTATGCACAAAACTTTAAGACACTGATGAAAGAAATCAAAGACAACACAAACAGATGGAGGGACCTACCATGTTCCTGGATTGGCAGAATCAACATAGTGAAAATGACTGTACTACCCAAAGCAATTTACAGATTCAATGCAATCCCTATCAAATTACCAATGGCGTTTTTCACAGAACTAGAGCAAGAAATCTTACGATTTGTATGGAAACGCAAAAGACCCCGAACAGCCAAAGCAATCTTGAGAAGGAAAAATGGAGTTGGTGGAATCAGGCTTCCTGACTTCAAACTATACCACAAGGCCACAGTATGGTACTGGCACAAAAATAGAAAGGAAGATCACTGGAACAGAATAGAGAACTCAGAGATAAATCCAAGCACATATGGGCACCTTATCTTTGACAAAGGAGGCAAGAATATACAATGGAAAAAAAGAAAGCCTCTTCAATAAGTGGTGCTGGGAAAATTGGACAGCTACATGTAAAAGAATGAAATTAGAACTCTTCCTAACACCATACACAAAAATAAACTCCAAATGGATTAAAGTCCTCAATGTAAGGCCAGACACTATAAAACTCCTAGAGGAAAACATAGGCAGAACACTCTATGACATACATCAAAGCAGGATCCTTTTTGACCCACCTCCTAGAATCATGGAAATCAAATCAAGAATAAACAAATGGGACCTCATGAAACTTAAAAGCTTTTGCACAGCGAAAGAAACCATAAACAAGAAGACAACCCTCAGAATGGGAGAAAATACTTGCCAACGAAACAACGGACAAAGGATTAACCTCCAAAATATACAAGCAGCTCATGCAGCTTAATACCAAAAAAGCAAATAACCCAATCCACAAATGGGCAGAAGACCTAAATAGACATTTCTCCAAAGAAGACATACAGATGGCCAACAAACACATGAAAAGATGCTCAACATCACTCATCATCAGAGAAATGCAAGTCAAAGCCACAATGAGGAACACCTCACACTGGTCAGAATGGCTATCTTCAAAACATCTAGAAACAATAAATGTTGGAGAGGGTGTGGAGAAAAGGGAACCCTCCTGCATTGTTGGTGAGAATGTAAGCTGGTACAGCCACTATGGAAAACAGTTTGGAGGTTCCTTAAAAAACTACAAATGGAACTACCATATGATCCAGTAATCCCACTACTGAGCATATACCCAGAGAAAACCATAATCCAAAAAGAAACATGTACCATAATGTTCACTGCAGCACTATTTACAATAGCCAGGACATGGAAGCAACCTAAATGCCCATCAACAGATGAACGGATAAAGAAGATGTGGCATATATATACAATAGAATATTACTCAGCCATAAAAAGGAATGAAATTGAACTATATGTAATGAGGTGGATAGACCTAGAGACCGTCATACACAGTGAAGTAAGCCAGAAAGAGAAAAACAAATACCGTATGCTAACTCATATATATGGAATCTGAAGAAATGGTACTGATGAACCCAGTGACAGGGAAAGAGTGGAGATACAGATGTACAGAATAGACTTGAGGACATGGGGCTGGGGTGGGGGGTGGGGGGCGAAGGGGAAGCTGGGATAAAGTGAGAGAGTAGCATAGGTATATTTACACTACCAATTGTAAAACAGATAGCTAGTAGGAAGTTGCTGTATAACAAAAGGAGATCAACTTGATGATGTGTGATGTCTTAGAGGGCCAGGACTGGGGGGGGGGGGGGGATATGGGGATATATGTATAAATACAGCTGATTCACTTTGATGTACCTCAAAAACTGGTACAAGAGTGTAAAGCAAATATATTCCAATAAAGAGCTTATCAAAAAAAAAAAAAAAACTACACTGAGGTACCAGTTTTCATCTATCATGTTGGCAAAAAATCCAAAAAGTATGACTATATGCTGTGGTGGCAAGGCTATAAGAAAACAAGTATTCTTATACATACATTACAGTTACAACCTCTATGAAGGGCAACTTAACAAAATCTATCAAAACTGTATCTGCTTTTATTCTTTGACCCAGCAATTCCTCTTCTAGGAATTTAATCTACAGACACACCTGCATATGTATGAAATGACATATGTACAAGGTTGCTCATGCAGTATTTTTATAACAGCAAAAACTGGAAACAATCTAACTGTCCATCAACAGGCTAGTTAAATTATGGTACATAAATAAAATGAACACTCTGCAGCTGTTGAGAGAGAGTGTACACATACCAGCATTTTATAAACTAATACAGAAAGATCTCCAGGGTATACTATTAAGTGAGAAAAATGAATAAATAAAAGGTAAAGCAGTTAAGGTTTCCAACATTAGTGTAAAACATGTTGGGGTGATGGGAGGAGTGGGGTGGGATCAATATCTTTGTACAGGGTTGTATTTTTTAAATCTCCAGAAGGATATATAAGAAAATGATACTAGTGTAGTCTGGGAACTGGGAACTATACAGATGAGGAAGGGTATGGATAAGAGACTTTTTATTGGAAGTCTCTTTTCTTCTGTATTTGGTGTTTTACTTTTGAAGTACTACTGTACATACAGTGTAAAAAAATTGTTTTGAAACTACTGTATCAGAATCAACAAGATTTGGTAACTCTTTTGATTTGAGAAGTAAAGGAGACAGGGAGGTGGAGGGGAGGGAATCAAGACGACACCCAGGTTGCTGACTTGGTTAGTCATTCAACTTAAAAAAAAAAAAAGTCCATACTAACCAAGGCAGATATTACAGGATAGAGGAAGGCCATTCAATTTTGGACATGTACTGGAGGTGTTGCGACTGATGGTACATGAGAAAAAGATGATAAGAAACTGAGAAGAAAGGTTGAGGATATGGCTGTTAGCAGAAGCCTTGGAGGAAAAAAAAGGAAAACATTTTATATGAACCTAATTTACCTAAGAATTATTTATTCTTATAAACCCAATTAACCCAGAGAATAAAACTAAAAAAGCAACTAACTCAAAGTGACAGCAAAAGGCCACATTATCATATCCTTTCTCAAAGACACCAGACTCTCACTAAAAGATTACTTCTTACACTTAGATAATTTCCCAAGTTCACAACAGATTAGAAACATCCAAAAAAGGGTGCGGGTGGGAATTCCCTGGCGGTCCAGTGGTTACACCTCAGCGATTTCACTGCCAAGGACCCAGGTTCAATCCCTGCTTGAGGAACTAAGATCCCACAAGCCTCTTGGCACGGCAAAAAGTAAATACATAAATTAATTAATTTTTTTTTAAGGGTGCAGGTATAGCTACCAGCATGAGGCAGCAAGGAAAAAAAAGGAAAAAACACAAAGATACCACCAATACCGTGAAAAACAACATTCTTCAAGTGCTCTTCAAAGAGCCAAAGTCCCATATTTTATCATCTAAGACTTGGCCAAAATGGTCCCTCCTTTAAGAAGTTGTTCATGGTTCCTGCACTCTTAACCTAATATAATTAATCAATCTCCCTTTATCAAATTTCCACCTTCAAATGTTTTGCTTACGCCTTTCTGAAAACACTTTATTCTACTTCATTTCATAATTATTTTACAATTTTGGTATAACTAGTATTTTATAATACCAGTCTCTTTCTTCCTACTTGAATACAGATCTCTTATCTTTCACCTTTATTTATATCTCTGAGCACAATTTCCTTGCATAGTATACCATGCAAATATCCATTCGACAAGAAATTATGCATCTTTGCCTTCTCTAAAGTGATGTGGATGGACTTGCCACAGTCTCCCTGCTCCAAGTTATAACAGTTTGTTTTTTAAGTACTTACATATTTGTCACCAGGGTAAACATCTGGCCTGGCTTATACCAAAAACTAATGAGATAAAGGGTGACTGGAAGTGACTGCTAATGGGTTTAGAGTTTCTTATATAAGAGACAAAAATGTTCTAAGAGCAGACTGTGGTGATGGTTGCACATACCTGCGAATGTACTAGAAAATGATGAATTGCACACTTTCAGTGGGTGAACTGTATGGAATGTGAATTATATCTCAATAAAGCTGCTTTTAAAAATGAGATATCTGCTATTATCCCCATTCACAGATTAAGAAACTGAGGCTTGACAAGATTAGGTAACTTGTCCATGGTGACACAGCTAGCTAGTGATAGAGGCAGGATAAAAACCCAAGCAGTCCTGACTCTGTTCTATATGCTTAACCGCCATGCTTCTCTGCTTTCCCTAGCAAGAGACTTTACTCATCAAGCATCACTTCAAATGCCTAAATATGTTCCTACTACTGTTCAAATCTTCAATGCCAGTGACCTTACAAACTTGAAGTAGGACTGCAAAGCCCTGACCTAATTATGTTACACCATAAAAGCAGAGAAGGACAGCAAAAAGTTGAAAAGAAAGGGACCAAAGAGACAGAGGAAGGGAAAAAAGTAATCAAGAGATATATTTCAAAGCTTTCAATCCTGAGCATGAGACTACATGAAACATTACTGCTTCTTGACCGCTCTCATCAAAGCAGGTGGGCAGGCCTGACTCACCTGGGCTGGGGGCTTTCTGGATTCGTTCTGCCAAAACCGGGGTTTCTTGGCAATAGAATTATCTTGGGCCAGATAATTTTTGTTGTGGAGGGCTGCCCTACACATTGTAGGTTGTTTAGCAACATCCCTGTCTCTACTCACTAGATACCAGTAACACCACTCTTCCCCTCACCCCTCAGTTGTGACAACCAAAATGTCTCCAGACACTGCCAAAGGTCCTGGAGGAAGGAGTTGGGGAGGGAAGGGATATCCAAAATCACCCCCGTTTGAGAGCCACTGACCTAGACTAAACATAAAGATGAAAAAGGCCAGCTGTTTGATGTTAACCAGTGCATATAATAACTGGAGACAGAAAGAACTTTTTTTTTTAAACGAGATTTACTGAGACATCTTTGACATACAAAAATGTAGATATTTAAGATATACAGCTTGATCTTTTGATACATGTATGTACTGTGAAAAGATCGCCACGATCAAGCTAATTAACATCACCTCTGCATGGTTACCACTCAAGAGGGGTGGGGTAGAGGGTAACAGACCAAGAGCATTTTAAACCAATTGCCTCCCAAGCCTACTAAGAAAAAACTTATTTCATTAAAAAAAAAAAAAAAGTGAAGCTGGGGGGTGGGGGCAGCATGTACGGATTAAGTAGGAACAAAGCTCACATAGTCATGCCAACATCCCAGGTTTCTGCACAGTTCAGCATGTAAGGCCCCTGACTCTAGCAGAATATCAACTATAAAGAGAGACTACTAAAGATCAGAAAATAGATCTAAAGGATGTCAGAAATGAGAACTGCTCCCTTTGACTGGTTTGAAGGAAAATCAGTTTCCCTTATAAGAAAAACTAACTGTCCCTCATCTCTGAGGGAACTGAAATATCAAAGTCAAGGTTGCCACCCCCCCCCCCCCCCACCTAGGGAAGAGAAGCAAATCAAATGACAATATAAATAAAAATGAAATGACAGTTTGGGCAAGAGGGAGGAGTGGTGAGTCAGGACTAGCAGACAGTAGGAGACAGAGCTGACCCTACATAAAATTTACTCGCCCTGACCCTCAAATCTCCCTTCCTGCCTTTATATAATCTTCTTTTAAAACCAAGTTAAGGGCTTTCAATACCCTCATGTTAACCTTTGGTTACTGTTCAAAGTCTAGCACTGTAGCCTCTCCATCCAGAGCACTGTTCCCCCTCAAGGTGCCATGGGCTCTGAAAACTTATTCCTCTCTAAAAGTTCCATCTCCCTCAAACCATTTTAGATTGGGGGGGGGGGTGCACAGATAAATTAACCTACTCAATCTAAAGTATGTGCTGCAGGTAACCTCTGCCCAACAAGCATATAAAAATTTTTTTACCCTCCTCATAATCAACAAAATGCAACCCAAAACATGATACAGGGCTTCCCTGGTGGCGCAGTGGTTAAGAATCTGCCTGCCAATGCAGGGCACACAGGTTCGAGCCCTGGTCCGGGAAGATCCCACAATGCCTCAGAGCAACTAAGCCTGTGCGCCACAACTGCTGAAGCCTGCACACCTAGAGCCAGTGCTCTGCAACAAGAGAAGCCACTGCACTGAGAAGCCCATGCACAGCAACGAAGAGTAGCCGCTGCTCTCCACAACTGGAGAAAGCACGCACGCAGCAACGAAGACCCCACACAGCCAATAAATAAAATAAAATAAATTTAGAAAAAAACAAGATACAAACTTCACATATCAAATCAGCAAAAGGTACAAAGTTTAATAAACTCTAATGTTGGCAAACATATAACAGTCATAGTCATATAGTGTCAGTTTGTGTAAATTGTTACAACCTAAATACCACTCAAAAGGAGTCAGAATAAATTATGGTGATACATGCATATAATACTCTAATCATTTTTTAAATTATGTTGATCTGTACGTGGCAATATGAGAAGAACTATGTGATATTACCTACTGAAAAAAGTAAACTGCAGAAAAAAGTAAACAACATAGCTTTTAATAACAAAAAAACAAAGCAATAAGTATATTACTATTTGCATAAATTTTTTAAAAAGTAAACTTTCTGAAAACTGTTAACAGTGGATTACCTTTTAGAGGGAAGAGGTAAAGTAGCTTTTATTTTTACTTTTCTGTACTACAAGAATTTTCTTATCATATACATGTGTAACTTTTAACTTACAATATATGATTCTTTACGGTACTCTGTCCCCCTAACCTTAACAATTACTCTCACTACCAACTCTCCACACACCCCCCCAACTCCCACCCCAATATCTGAAGGCTAACTAAAGTTGCCTGATGGAAAGTCAACTACTTAGGAATGTATTCTGTAAACACATTCTGGATATAAATCTGGGACTTTTCTTTAAAATCTCTTCACTTACTTCCCTAAAACCACCTCTGAGATGAAAGAGAAAGAGAATCCTTACACTGCCCAGGGAACCACAAACTCTTATTTCCTTTTGGGCCCCCTAACCATTCTCTCCTAGAAAGAGACAATGCTTGTGGTTATAATATCCCCTCCTTCCCTCTCCCACATAAAGAAGAGCAACCTCAACTGTCACTGAAGAGGGAGGAAGGCCTGCCCCTAGTAGAATCGCTTAACAGCAGGGATCCTACCCTGGTTTTTCTCAGCACTCATCCCCTTGGTGCAAGTGGCAAACCCCCACTGAATTTCTACAGGGCAGAGTCTCAGCCTTGCTCATTACATCACCCGTGGTATAGTATATATATGAAGCTTAATATTTGTTCATTTTAACTGAATCAGGTCACAGCAATCTCTGTCAAAGGGAGGCAAGTTAGTGAAGAACTTCTAGATCATGCTCCTTTAAAGACGCCTCGAATTAGCTTTCTGCTTATCAATCTTTCCTCCACTCCCCGCAGCTGAGGAGCTGACATATAAGTTTCACACAGCTAAAGCGAATATTTCTAATTACTGCTTACTACTGATGTCTAATCATTAGAGCACAATAACTATCACGGATGTTTTTTAAATATCTCAGAGTAATGGCTTTAAGGTTTACTTTAAACAACTATAACTAATCTGAGTTTCATCTTCCATGATTTTGTCACTGAGCATGATCACCCCCACCAACTGAAACAATTACAGCAAACTCATCCTTAATTCTGAATTAATTAGTGAGAAAGTTATAAAACCTTTTTCAAGTATTGGAGAAAATGGTTATAATCAGGTGGTTCATGACAGTATAGTGTGAGGAAGAGCTGACCTCTACGCACCTAGGAGACAGAATTTTGAACCATTTTGGCAGCGTCTTAAATAAGCTTAAAAAATAAATATGTTCTCAGAGAAATTACTGGGTTTATTTTTAGACTTAAGTATTTTTGGAATTTTTAACATTCCCCAACAAGAATACTCAAACCAAATACAATTTTCTCCAAACACCTATTGTAACTGGAAGTGACAAATGACTGGTGTAGCAAATTGAGTTTAAAAGTAAAAAAAATACACTCATGCACGCATACATCTTAAAACAAAATAAAGTTTAACACTAACTTCTAAATTACTCTGGCTTACAAGTTTAAGGAAGAATAAATAAATGCCTTGTCAAGTATTGTTACACAATGAAAGATCAAGCAACTCCAGGAGACAGACATGCAAGAGATTATCTTCTGAGACAAAGTGGACTGAATCCTAGATAGAAATTATTAAACCAGACTCCGAAACAGATGGTTTACCTGGAAACTTTTATTTCTTGGTTGAATGAATGAAAACAAAAGAGGAGAAGGGGATAGAGCATAATATGCTACCTGGCAATAATTTTAAACATTGCTTAAGTCCTGAATAAAATAATACAGATCATGTGGGTGCTTCTAAGCCTCCAGGAGATCTAAAGGCTGCCTCAATTCCACCACAAGAATATGACTGTGACTTTGAACCCAATGTCTCAAGAATATGATGAGTGAGTTGGAAATCATCTAAGTTTCCTCATAGCTAACATTAACAAAGGAAATACAAATTTATTCTTTTCTAATACAAATTATATACATACAGTACTTGTCATCGAAGCCAAATCACAGTGACCTCTCCTGTTAGTTCTAGGCACACATGATCAAAAGAGACAGCATAAGGAAGTCAAAGGACACTCCTAATCTCCAAGAGGGAAAACCAGAAAGAATACAATCTCCCAAAATATTCCCCTCTGCACAAAGTTTTGGGTACCATTCACGCTTCACCAGAGCAAGCCCTATCTAATACAGAGTATTGCTTTATTTTAGGCTTAACGAATTATTGACAAAGCCTGGTCCTCAAAACATAAGCCTTTGTGACTATTAAAGCTGCAAAACAATTTTGAAATAAATTTAAAAATTACAAATTTTATCCAACAGCCAACTCAGTAGAACTACTTGTCAAATAAGCTTAGTACACAGCATTCCACGACAACAAGAATCACTACCATCATGTTATCTCCTATAGTTCTTGGGAAAAGTGAGGAAAAAGAAAGGCATAACCAGACAAGAATGAAAGTGACAGGAAGAGTACAAAAGCTGCTGTAAAAAAACAAAGCTAATACAAGGAGAATCAACCTCAACAAAAAAGGAGAAAATAAGAAAGGGCATAAAAGTTCTTTAATAAAAAATAAAGGCCAATACAAACACTACCCTGTCATTTAAAATACACGTTCAAGTAAAACTCAGAGGATAATCTTTTAAACCATCAAAAAAGGCAAAAACATACAAACAAAATCTTCACTAATCAAACAATGTCTAAAGTGCACCTTTTTTTTTTATTGGAGTATAGCTGCCTTACAATGTTATGTTAGCTTCTGCTGCAGAGCAAAGCGAATCAGCCACATGTATACACATATCCCCTCTTCCCTGGATTTTCTTCCCATTTAGGTCAGAACAGAGCGCTGACGAGAGTTCTCCGTGCTATACAGTCTACTCTCATCACCTTTTCTATTTATATTTGTAAACTTATTTTGAAAGAATAATGTTCTGACTTAATGGTCTTTTTTTTTTTTTTACAGTTTAGGTTTTCCGCTATCACCAGACGATACCAGATTGTTTCACAAACTGACCAGCATACACCATAGGAATGCTCACTTTATTGTCCCTAAAACTGCTAACATCTCAGACATATGTACTATATAAATAGGTGCCCTTTCTAGCCCTTATTTTGCTTAATACCATTTTTGTGTTTTTAACTATTTTACTTGACTACTATTTACGTGCGTACAGAAAATGCTCTATCTTGGAACTTCATCTACGTGTTGAGAACAATGATTATACTGCCATTCAAGTTTTTAATAATTATGATTTATTTACAGCTCTCCTCATACCTAAACACATCTGAATGTTTAAAGGTCATCAGGAAGACAGTAGAAGACCCCCAACTAACTCAAGACCGCAGACCAACCTTCGAAAGTAAACACTATATCCAAAGTTTCCCAAACCGTTCATTAAACAGGGTTGGTAGGGTCGTTCAGGACAGTACTGCCCCCATCCAACATTTCTAAAAGAAGTGTGAGAAGAGCGTTCAAAGCATGTTCTTCCAAATTGAATAAAGGGTTCCCTTTTGGGGTTGCTAGGATGCCTAAATGTGTATCAAGTAACAGGGACCTGCTCTTTCAAACCCTACCCCGAGTTTACACGAGCCGCGAAGGAACGTAGGAAAAGGCAGCTCTGAAGACGACGAGGCGCTATGTCCCAGGGTTCAGATTCATGCCCTCGGATAACTGTACCGCCGCTTAGGGTAGGTAGCTTTAACGTATGCACCAAAAGGCAACAGCAGCAAAAAACCACAAACAAGCTTTTGCTCCCGACCAGAAACTTTTCAGGTGTCCCTAAGATAAGAGACTGCAAAAATGTCAGCTGTACAGCTGCACACCGTTAGCACGGTCGTTCCCACTCCGAGGCTTCCTAAAGGAGAGCCAGAACTCCGCGGTCGCCCGGGAGGAGCCGCTCCACCCCGTGCTGGACTCTTCCCCAACCAGGTCCTCGGGTGCCCCCAGCACCAGCTCCCGGAGGCGCGGGGAGCGCGCTTCACCGCCGGCGACGGCCAAGTAACAGTACGAAAATGTCACTCTGTCGGCTCGCGGTCGTCGCCCGGAGCAGAGGCTGCGCGGCGCGGGCGACCCGGCGGCGGGGGCGGGGGCGCCGAGGCCCGCACAGCGAGCGCCCCGGGGTCGGCCCGGACCCGCGCGCTCCCCGCCCCTCGCCCGGAAGGGGGAACACCCGCCCGCGGGAGGATTCAACAGGAGCGCCGCGCCGCCCGCCTGCCGCCCGGGAAACAGCCGCCGGCCGGCCGGGCGCGGGGGGAGGGGCGGCGGCGGGGCGCGGGCGGCGGGGCGGCGGGGCGCGGACCCCCGGCCGCGCGCAAGGTCACCGCCCGCCGCCCCGCCGCCCTCACCGCCCTCGCCGCCGCGGGCGCCCCGGCCGGGCCGGGGCGGCAAGTTTAATTTCCAGAGGCTGCGGCTGAGCCCGCGGCGTGGAGCGAGCGCGCCGGCCGTGGGGCCCTCCCCACCCCCACCGTGCAGCCCGGCCCCCGCCCCCGGCCCGCTCCCCGCGCCTGCCGGCCCCGCCGCCGCCGCCACCGCCGCCGGGCAGCCGCTGGCTGCAGCCCCCGACGCCGGGAGGCGAGTCTCGGTTGGCAGGCGGGCGGCGCTTGAGCCCCGCCACAGACACAGCCGCGGTGGCGGGCGCTGGAAAATGGAGCGCGGCGACCACAGAGAGGAGAGACGTTCTCCTCCCGTTAACTGGATCGTTTCCTACCTCCGGGTGCCCGACTCGCTACTCCTCTCACTCCGCTGCTCTCCGGGATCCGCCGCCGCCGCCGCCGCATCCAATCGCCTCCTCCCCCCCTCCCCTTCCGCAGCCAGCCCGGCCGTTCCTCCTCCTCTCCGCTTCAAAATGGCGCCAAGCGCTCTTCGGCGGCTGCTCCAATCGAACCGCCGCGGACAGCACCCGGGGGGCAGGCAGAGCGCCGCGTGGGTGCGCAGCGCCCCCTGCCGACCGGCCCGCAGCGCGCGCCCGCCGGCCCGCCGGCCTCCCCTCCGCCCCGCCTCGTGCACGCACGCGCGCGCCCGCCTCCGCTCCGCTCCGCCCTGCCCGCCGCGCGCGCGCGCGCGCACGCCGCCGCACGGGCACGCCGCCGCTGTGGCCGCGAGACCCGTAGCTGTCAGTGGTTTCTCTGCCTGTAAAGCTCCCTTGACTTTTGCCGAAAACCACATAAGTTGCTATATATCTCTAGCTCTATGGATAAAAGTTAGGAATTTTTTAAAACAATGAAATTGAAATTACTGTTAACTGCTTTGCTCCTTACTTCGTAACTCTGACTTAGTCATCTCAAATTGCATAAAAAAGTTTTTTCCTGCACTGTGTGTGTTGTCTTTACTTAATCCCACTGCTTTCTCGTTGTCAGGTATTGTTTAGGCTGTGGGTGGGGGGAGGGACATAGTAATTCCATCTGTAACAAAGCATTCCGTTCATTCGTTTTTCACATTTGTCCTCCTTGGAAGGAGAAATAATCTGAAGACCACAGGGACGCCTTCCAGAAAGTGAGTTTCTAAGCCCCTTCACCTCCAGGAGGTGCCGCTCCTCCCTCCTGCAGCTGTGAGGGAATATATTCAAAGCTGATCTGGCAATTACTATTAGGATAAAAGAGGAAAAAATTTTTAATGGCTCAATGAAGCATAGTTGCTAACAAAAGAAGCTATGTTTTATGCAAGAGCAAATGGATTTACAGAAATTGGTGATCTAAACCTTCATTGAAAGCAACACCGTTTAGGAAAACTGGAATCTGAAGTTGGTATTAAAAGAAAAATAGGTTTCTGTGTTTAGGGCTTTAAAAAACAACCAAATACGGGGGCAGGGTGTATATGGGAAATCTCTATACCTTCCTCTCAATTTTGCTGTAAACCTAAAGCTGACCCAATAAAAGTAAAGTCCAAAAAATAACCAAGTTGTAATTTATCAGGAACAATATGTGGCGCCTGCCAGTCCACACTTCTACCAGCTTTACACTAACAAAAGATTATTTTCTTTTCCGTAGAGAGAGGCAGATAAAAGAGACAGGGATGAGAAAGGCACTAGGATTTCCAGAAAGGCAGAAGACCTAGAAGGGAAAGGATGCCACAAGGGGAAACTAGGGTAAGGGTTCTGAGATGACCTTTGCCTACAACACAGCTCAATGACGGAGCCAGCAAACATAAGCCAAGGCAGTTTTCTGCTGACTTTCCTTCTTTTAAAACATTATCTTAGAGGGCTCATCTTGTTAAGCACATTTAGTTCCTTAAAGAGCTCTTAGACCATCTTCTTACCTACCTAATAACCAATAGTACTCCCGATCTTTATGCAGACACTATACTGAAATTCTTTTTTTATTCTGAAGAACTCTCTGGGATCTTTGGGGATATGTGTGTATGTGTGTTATCAAAGATCATTTGGGTAAATATTCAGACTTGTAGAGTCTTCTTGGTTTCCTTGGAGTTATAATAAATAGCATAGGTCACCGTTATGATTGAGGTTCCGAGCTGCTGGCTGAGAATTCCTGAATGCAGTGGGCAGAAGAGCCAAAGCAAAAACTGTTCTCTCTTATCCATGGTCAGCACTCAGCAGTGTGTGCAATCCATGAGCCTGATCTTGGTTGCATTTAGTTACACTGTAAATCCACACTATCCAAAAGAAATATGATATGAAAAATACACAACGAAAAATCTTCCAATTTTAAAAAGTGAAAAGAATCCAGTGAAATTAATTTTAATAACATTTTATGTAACAGTATATCCAAAATATTATTTGCGTATATAATCAATATAAAATTTTAGTAATGAGATAATTTACATTCTTTTGTTCATCTTGTGAATTTTACACTTAAAGCACATTCCAATTCCCACTAGTTATGTGTCAAGGGCTCAATAAGTACGTGTGGCTAGTGGCTTCCTGTGGTGAACAGCACAGCCAGTAGACTGGAATGAAAATGATATTTTTAACAACTTGTAATAAACATCCAACATTTTTTCATCTTTCATTTCTTTGCAACTGTTGAAGTTTAAGAATTATTCCAGTACCAGTTGAAGTACATGTATTTAAATATATATGAAAAGAAATGAGGGGACTTCCCTAGTGGCACAGTGGTTAAGGATCCTCCTGCCAATGCAGGGGACACAGGTTCGATCCCTGGTCTGGGAAGATCTCACATGCCACAGAGCAACTAAGTCTGTGCACCACAACTATTGTGCCTGCCCGCTAGAGCCTGTGAGCCACAACTACTGAATTGTATGCTGCAACTACTGGAACCCGCACGCCTAGAGTTGGTGCTCCGCAACAAGAGAAGCCACCCCACTAAGAAGCCCGCACACTGCAACGAAGAGTAGCCCCCGCTCACCACAACTAGAGAGAGCCCACATGAAGCAACAAGGACCTAACACAGACAAAAGAAAAGAAAAAAAGAAATGAGGACAATCTGAGTTCTCTGGGACAACATCAAGTGCACTAATACTCACATTATATGGGTCCCAGTAGGAGAAGAGAAAAGTGCACTAATACTCACGTTATATGGGTCCCAGTAGGAGAAGAGAAAGAGAAGGGGCCTGAGAATATATTTGAAGACACAGTAGCTGAAAAATTCTCTAACCTGTCAAAGGAAACAGTCACCCAAGGAAACAGTCACCCAAGTCCAGGAAGCACACAGCCCCATACGGAATTAACCCAAAGAGGTACACACCAACACACATTGTAATTAAAATAACAAAAACCAAATACATATGTATATATATTCATATAGTATTATACATATATAGTATAGTATATATAGTTATTTTATGCTCATGTCTTTATTTTGACATAGAACAATGATATTCTAAATTTCATATTTATATCGAGTGTATCATTGGCTCAGATATGTAAGAAAGCAGACGAGAACCGATTTAAAAAGCATTATGTTGGGGCTTCCTAGGTGGCGCAGTGGTTAAGAATCCGCCTGCCAATGCAGAGGTCACAGGTTCGATTCCAGCTACAGGAAGATCCCACATGCCACAGAGCAACTACGCCCGTGTGCCAAAAAATAAAAAAATAAAAAGCATTATGGGGACTTCCCTGGTGGTCCAGTGGTTGGGACTCTGCGCTTCCAATGAGTGGGGGAGGGCAGGGTTCAATCCCTGGTCAGGGAACTAGATCCCATATGCATGCTGCAACTAAGAGTCCAATGCCACAACTAGGAGCCCACATGCCGCAGTGAAGGTCCCATGTGCTGCAGCAAAAAAAAAAGGATCCCACATGCCAGAGCTAGGACCCGGCACAGCCAAATAGATAGATAGATAGATAGATAGATAGATAATTTTAAAATAACTAAATAAAAAGCATTATGATTAGCCACTAGAATCAGTCATAATTCTCAGCAAGCTGTTAAACTTAATAGCAGAAGCATACTTACAGTAATACCTGAGCTTCTTTAAACATTTTCAACTAGAATAAAATTTCTTTATATGGTGTTAGAAACCAGGAGCAATAGAACAATCTGGCCAGATGACTGAATAGACTAAAAATGAGGACTCTCTCCCTAACCTCCTATTTACATTTTGATTTTAATGAACTGTCTGGCATCCAGGGTAGCTCCTGCTACGGCTGACTCAGTAGGTCTGAGGTTATGCAGGGGCCTACCCCTACTTAATCAACGAGACCCATTTACTTAACTTAGCCACTTTAATTTAACTCATTACTCTATACCTCTCCACTTCCCACCACCATGCTGCTTTGGCCCATGACTTCCTCTGCCTATAGATTTACCCTTGATCTTCATTTTCTTTTCCTCTCCATAGTCTTACTGCCTATGCTGTTCACAATTGTAGAAAATGTTTGCCTTACTATTTTTAAAAAGGGCAAAAAAGGAAACACTCTCTATTCTTTTCCAAAGAATTCAAACTTCTCCCCAAACAGGGTATGGATGCTATATAATTCTATTTGTATATGCATATTTTAAAAGTCTGTTCCTTTGTAAGTTCATATCACATCTATCCATTGCAGAGGGGAGACTTCCTTTACATAGGATCAAACTAGGTGTGATTTCTTATATAAAATGTCCCTGATAGTCCTTTAATTACTTGATGGTTGCCTTTTTAAATTTTATTATCAGTTTGCACACACACACACAGAGAGTTGCATTAGAGCTAGGTAGGAAACAGTGTCAGAAAGATGCCATGGAAACATTTTTAGAATTTTAGGGTTCATAGAGCACAGAAATGATCACCTCTTCCAATTCATTTTACATAAAAAAACCTGAAATTCAAATAGCTAACTGATTTGTCCAGGGATCCATAGGGGAAATTTTTTAGTGAATCTCATCATCTTCCAATTAATTTAGAAAGTATGTAATTTTAAAATCCCATTTCCTCTTACAAACATGTTTGAATCTCTTTTTAAATTAAGTCCCATGTAAGTCAAAAACAAATATGATAAATTTGTGGAAAAACTAATTGACTTATGAGGAGACCAGAAAAATGGAACCTTAAATGTAGTGCAGGGTTGCTTCAATATGTTTTCTCAAATTTGTTATATATATAAATATATATATAAATATTATGCAAATATATATTTTTTAGACTTTACTCCTTTATTGTGGTAAAAAAAGATATAAAATTTACCATTGTAACATTTTTAGGTGTCCAGTTCAGTAGTGTTAAGTGTATTTACATTGTTAAGATACAGATCTCCAGAACTTTTTTATCTTGCAAAACTGAGACTCTATACCCATCAGGCAAAAACTCCCCTTTTCCCCAGCTCCCAGTAACTCCCATTCTACTTTCTGTTTCTATGAATTTGACTACTTCAGATACCTCATGTAAGTGGAATCGTACAGTACTTGTCTTTTCATGAATGACTTATTTCACTCAGCATAATGATAGATTTTACTTTTTAAGAGTTGCAAAGCTAGATGATTGAGAGATTTTTAAACAAAATATAATACCTCCTGTTACAAGTTAAAGAGAAGTTCATGTTTAGGAAAGAATTTATCATCAATTCAACTTCAGGAAATAATAAAGAGATATGGAACCAAGAACAATTTCACTTGAAAATAATGAGAATGACATAGGAGAGTTTAGACTGCAGCTCCAAATATGAGTGCAAAAGTACATGAATTCCTACAATATGGTATATTTCATGTACATAAATATTCAACCACTAATCAATGTTTTTATTTTACACAATCAATAAAATCACATAGACATATTTACACTACCAACTGTAAAATAGATAGCTAGTGGGAAGTTGCTGTGTAACAAAAGGAGATCAACTTGATGATGGGAGATGCCTTAGAGGGCCAGGCCGGGGGCGGGGGAGGGAGGGAGTCGTGGGAGGGAGGGGATATGGAGATATATGTATAAATACAGCTGATTCACTTTGGTATACCTCAAAAACTGGTACACGAGTGTAAAGCAAATATATTCCAATAAAGAGCTTTAAAAATAAAATAAAATAAAATCAGCATGCCAGTATAAGATAGCCAAAAACATGAAACCAATTTTTCAAAGTTATATTTCTATTCTAGGCAAACAGTCTACTTTTATGTATGGGGTAATAGCCCATTCTATATCCAACCAGGTGGATTAACTTGACTGCTGATATTTCTCTTCATGTATATATAAGAAGCATCCTTTGTTTTAATAGAGGCATTCTATTTCTTGTCCTGGCTGTAGTAAAAAAAATACAGTAATATTTGAAAATTACCTTTATTCAGCAGCCAGCAGATGGAGCTGTTGAAAAATATTGCCGTTACTTTAAAAAAAATTTTTTTTTAATTTACTAAAATAAAACCACTTTAGGTATATATATTTTTTTATGTGTAAATAATGTGTTTATTGTAGAGAAATCTGGAAATGCAGTTAAGATTAAAAGGGAAAAGAAACCAATCATAATCATGCCATCAGAGAAAATTACTTTTAATGCTTTGGTATATATCAGTCCTGAATATATTCCATTCATATATTTACACTTCTGTATCACAAAAATGTAATTTTATATGTATTTTAATATAAATTTAATATATTAAGTAAGTATTTATAATGTTTTATAACCTGCCTTCTCGCCTTGAAAACATCAGGTGTACTTATATAGACATCTCCAGAGTTAATATTTAAAATATCTACAAGTGCACAGCCTATCAGACCTATAAGAATGGATACAGCCCATAACTTGAGCAGGGTGCTGTATGCTCCCTGCTGTGCCAGGCATTCACCCTTCAGTTGATGGATGGTGGGCAAGGTCTGCAAGGTGACAGCGAGGGGCTGGAGTGCCCAAGGAGGGAGGAGAGTACTCAAGGGGTCAGGAAAGTGACCACGTAACAACCTTATAGAAGAATTTTATTATTTTAACAACTGAGACAGCCACAGCAATGCATAGCAGCTGAACTATTAGCTCTAAAATATTTGGAAGAATATACAGACAGTCCCCAACTAAGATGGTTCAGCTTATGATTCTGAGTTTGGCTCTTTCCCCAGGCTGGTGATATGAGGTACAATACTCTCTCTCTCAGGATGCTGGGCAATGGAGGCAAGACACAGCCATATGACCACGGGGGTAAATAACCAATATGCTTACAACCATTCTGGACCCACACAACCATTCTGTTTTTCACTTTCAGTACAGTATTCAATAAATTACATGAGATAGGGCTTCTCTGGTGGTGCAGTGGTTAAGAATCTGCCTGCCAGTGCAGGGGACATGGGTTCGAGCCCTAGGCCGGGAAGATTCCACATGCCACAGAGCAACTAAGCCCATGCGCCACAACTACTGAGCCTGTGCTCTAGAGCCCGCGAGCCACAACTACTGAGCCCATGTGCCACAACAACTGAAGCCCATGCGCCTAGAGCCTGTGCTCCACAACAACAGAAGCCACCACAGTGAAAAGCCCGAGCACCACAATGAAGAGTAGCCCCCACTCACTGCAACAAGAGAAAGCCCACGCAGCGATGAAGACCCAACGCAGACGATAAATAAATAAGTAAATTAAAAAAAAAAATCAAACAGGTTATTTAAAAAAAT
This sequence comes from Hippopotamus amphibius kiboko, assembly GCF_030028045.1. Taxonomy (NCBI): domain Eukaryota; kingdom Metazoa; phylum Chordata; class Mammalia; order Artiodactyla; family Hippopotamidae; genus Hippopotamus; species Hippopotamus amphibius. The sequence continues at coordinate 71,567,448 of NC_080199.1, forward strand.
TACATGAGATATTCCACACTTTATTATGAAATAGGCTTTGGGTTACATTATGTTGCCCAACTGTAGACTAATGTTAAATGTTCTGAGCATATTTAAGGTAGACTAAGCTAAGCTGTGATGTTCGGTAGGTTAGGTGTATTAAATGCATTTTCGACTTATGATATTTTCAAATAATGATGAGTTTATCAGGACGTAACCCCATTGTCAAGGAGATCTGTACAAGGATACACAAACTTAGGGGACTTCTAGGAGGGAGTCTGAGTGGCTTGGGAAAAATGTTGGAAGAGAAATATTTCACTGTATTCCCTTTGGTACCATGATTATGTATTTAACATTAAAAATGACTTTTAAATAAAATATCATGAATAACTTTCAGATGAATAAATACACATATCATTACTTTTAGTGACTAGAGACTACTATTTCCTGTGTAGCTATACCATAATTTATTTAATGACTCTCTATTGTTGAGCAGTTCAATACTGAATCATAACATAAAATGTTTAAATCCATGTGTTCATAATATATTTTTTAACTTATTTTAAATTAATTTTTATTGGAGTAGAGTTGCTTTACAATATTGTATTAATAATATATTTTTAAAATAAAAACACTTAGTCACTGTTGGAGGTTGCTAATGAACCAATTCATTATTTTGAGATCTGGCAAATAAACAGAAAGAATCCATCATGTATCTTCCCTGTTCTATACAAACTACAGCAGTGAATAATCAAATAGTTTTTTGTGAACAGAAGTCGTCCAGCTAATAAATGAAGGAATAATACAATTATAATATCATCATCTTTTTAAACCTGAATGAAAATAATAGATCCAGACATTGAACATAAATACCTGCTAACATTACACAAAAAGACAACTGAACATAAGATGCTCCCTGATGGAAGAACCTAGCAGCACCTATGCAGTAATATTGCTGTAATAATCCAACCTGAATCTGATCAAGTCTCTACATGCAAGTATCAATTTACAAGAAATATGGAGGGACATGACATGGTTTCTTAAATAGCCCAACTGTAGACTAATGTTAAGTGTTCTGAGCACATTTAAGGTAGACTAAGCTAAGCTGTGACGTTCAATAGGTTAGGTATATTAAATGCATTTTCGACTTACGATATTTTCAACTTATGATGGGTTTATCGGGATGTAAACCCAAGGGACAACATCAAAACCAAAGGAAACAAAAGCAAAAATAAACAAATGGGACTACAACAAACCAAAAAGTTTCTGCACAGCAAAGAAAACCATTAATAAAATGAAAAGGCAACCTACTGAATGGGAGAAAATACTTGCAAATCATATATCTGATAAGGGATTAACATCCAAGATATATAAAGAAGTCAAAAATCTCAATAGGAAAAAAATGTTTAAATCTGATTTTAAAATGCGCAGAGAAGAAAAACAAAATAAATAAATAAATAATAAATAAAAATAAAATGGGCAGCGTATCTGAATGGACATTTTTCCAAAGAAGACATACAGATGGGCAACAGGTACATGAACAGATGCCTAACATCCCTAATGATCAAGGAACTGCAAATCAAAAACACAATGAGATATCACTTCACATTTGTTAGAATGGATATAAGAAATATCAAAAATAACATGTTGGCAAGGATGTGGAGAAAAGGGAATCCTTTTGCACTGTTGGTAGGAATGTAAACTGGTGCAGCTGCTATGGAAAAAAGTATGGAGCTTCCTCAAAAAATTAAAAGTAGGACTACCATATGATCTACCAATTCCATTCCTAGGTATTTATCCAAAGAAAACAAAATCACTAACTTGAAAAGATATATGCAGGACCTCCCTGGTGGTGCAGTGGTTAAGAATCCGCCTGCCAATGCAGGGGACCTGGGCTCGAGTCCTGGTCCAGGAAGATCCCACATGCCACAGAGCTACTAAGCCCATATGTCACAACTACTGAGCTAGAGCCTCTGAGCCATAACTACTGAGCCCACATGCCACAACTACTGAAGCCCATGCACCTAGAGCCCATGCTTGGGAACAAGAGAAGTCACTGCAATAAGAAACCAGTGCACCACAACGAAGGGTAGCCCCCACTCGCAGCAACTAGAGAAAGCCCACGCAGCAATGAAGACCCAACACAGCCAAAAAATAAATAAAAGTAAACACACAGACACATACACACACAATGAGGTTAAAACATTTAACAAAAAAACATATGCACCCCCATGGTCATTGCAGCATTATTTACAAAAGCCAAGATACAGAAGCAACCTTAGTGACCATCAATAGATAATGAACAAACAAGATGCAGTTCGTATATATACAATGGAATATTATTCAGCCATAAAAAGAAATGAAATCTTGCCATCTGCAACAACATAGATGGACCTTGAGCGCAATGTGCTAAGTGAAATAAGTCAGAAAGAAAAAGACAAAATACCACATGATCTCACACTTATGTGGAATCTAAAAAAACAAAACAGACAACAAAGAAACAAGCTCCTAAACACAGAGAACAGACTGGTGGTTGCCAGAGGTGGGGGTTGAGGGGATGGGTGAAATGGTAAAGAGGGCAAAGGGTACAAACTCCCAGTTGTAAAATATGTCATGTGTAATGTACAGTTGATAACACTGTATTGCATATTTGAAAGTTGCTGAGAGTAAATCATGACAAAAAAAAAATTCTGTAACTATCTATAGTGACAGATGTTAACTGAATTTATTGTGGTGGTCAACTTGCAATATATGCAAATATTGAATCATTATGTTGTATATCTGAAACTAATAAAATGCTGTATGACAATTACATCTCAATAAAAATAAAAATGAAAAAAATAAATTCCCAGGGGGAATAAATGAGAGATGGAAAGGGAACCTAAACACTAAAAGAGATTAACAGATCAAACAATTGCAATATGTGGACCAACCTGAATTCCGATTCAAGAAAATAAACTGTAAAAAAATAATTATGACATTTATGAGACATTTGGAAATTACAACACTGGATAATATTAATGCTTAATTTTTAGGTATAATGGTTACGTTAAAAAATTTAACTGATATGAAGTATTCTGTTTCTTGACCTTGGTATTAGTTACGCAGTATGCTTAGTGTGTGAAAATTTGGTGAGCAGTACCTGATTAAAAAACGGGCCAAAGAATTTCACAGACACCCCACCAAAAAAGGTACACAGGTGGCAAATAAGCACACAGAAAGCTATTCCACATCATATGTCATTAAGGAAGTGCAAATTAGAACAAAAATGAGATACCACTACACACTTATTACAATAGACAAAATCAAAAATACTGACAACACCAAATGCTGACAAGGTTATAGAGCAACAGAAACTCTCATTCATTGCTGGTGGGCACACAAAAATGGTATAGCTGCTTTGGGAGACAGTTTGGCACTTTCTTACAAGACTAAACATATTCTTGCCATATGATCTAGCAGTCACACGCCTTGGATTTACCCAAAGGAGTTGAAAACTTAGGTTCACATGAAAACCTGGACACAAATGTTTACAGCAGCTTTATTCATAACTCTCAGAACTAGGATGCAATCGAGATGTCCATCCGTACTAAGTGGGTAAATAAACTGTGGTGCATACAGACAATAGACTATCATCTGATGATAAAAAGATATTATCTATCAAGTCATGAAAAGACATTGTGGAACTTTAAGTGCACATTACTAAGTGAAAGAAACCAATCTGAAAATGCTACATACTATGTGATTGCAACTATATGACATTCTGGAAAAGGCAGAACTATGGTGACAGTGAAAAGATCAATGGTTACCAGTGGTTGGTGTGGGTAGGGAGGAGGAACAGGTGGAGCACAGAGGATTTTCAGGGAAGTGAAAATACTCTTATGGTACTGTGAGGATGGATATACGTCAATACTCATTTGTCCAAACCCAGAGTATACAACCCCATGAGTGAACCCTAATGTAAATGGAAGACTTTGGGTGATTATCGTGTGTCAATGTAGGCTCATCAGTTGTAAAAAATGCACCACTCTGGTGGGGGAATGATGATAACTGGGGAAGCTATGCATGTGTAGGGGCAAAGGTTATATGGGAAATCTCTGTAACTTCTCTCAATTTTGCTGTGAAGTGAAAACTTCTCTAAAAATAATCTTTATTAAAAAATTTGATGAGCAGCCATGTGTATGTATATTATGCAATATAAAAATAACTGCAAACAAATAACAATGACATCAAATGATTTTTTTAAAATAAGAAATAATATGAAATCTAGAATTTGTTTCAACGTAATACAGATGAGGGAAAGTGGATGGAGTATATACGAAACAAGATTGACCCCAAGTTGATAATTGTTGAAGTTGGATGATGAACACATGATACTTGATTATACTCTTCTGTTCACTTTTGTAAATATTTAAAATACTCTAGAACAATGTTTTTAAGTGTACAGATTTAAATTTTTTGATACATATTACCAAACTGCTCTCCAGAATAATTGTTCCAATTTTTACTTTACTAGTCATGTAAATCAACACGTACACATACCATATTAATGCAATTTTATAAAAACAAGATTAGAGATAATGACATCACTGGGTATCTTAATTCATACACCAATTAGTTTTGGTTTTTGCTTCGTACAATGTTATGAAGTACAATAAGTATTTTAAATGATCATATTATTTTTCTTCATTAAAGAGTGGCTAGTGAATTAAGTCTAATGTCTAGAGATAGCCTGAAATAAATTAGAAGACTAATTAAAAAGATGAGTTAGCACCTCAAAGTGAACAGATCTTTCTAAAATATATAAGGACATACACACCTACATAAAAAGGCATCATAGAGTTGTGTAAAGAGAGCGGATTTCAATATCCCATGAACCTAAGTTAGATCCCAACCTCAAACTGTCAACCTTGGGCAAGTTACTTAATCTTTCAAATACTCGATTTAATCATCTGTAAAATGTAAATAATATTATCAGCCTTCTTTCAGAGATGTTGTGATAATTCAAAATATTGTATGTGAAGCCCCAAATGCAATTCTTGGGGTGTTGTAGTTACCTAATAAATGGAAAGTATTATGAAATTGTATAAGTAAGTAATTTTATGTTCTGTAAGAAACCTCTTAAAATAAGCTAAGACTGACAAGTTGATATCATTATTTACTATATTTTGTAAACATGGCAAAGAACAGGAGTTAGTAACCTTTCAAAGATGGTATGGAAATTCTTCGCTCATTCAACTCCTTGGCAGAGATGTTGCAATTCTTCTTTATGACGTGGGAGCCTCACCAGGCTGCTGAAGGCATTGCTAGCATTTCAAAGGCATTTCCTTTGAAAATGCACAGCTTAAAGTAGAGGGAATGCCGGGGATGTGGATGCTAAGTTTAAGTCACCAAACAGCTTATTGGTTGCTGATAAAAGAGGGATAAACTGACTGCCAGTGGAAAGGAGAAGAGTGAGTCAGAGGCTAGGCACCAGGGAGAGAGTCAAATATATAACTTACTTTATCCAGGATCCCCATTTCTATGGCTTTACCTCCTACCTTCATCAATGCAACAGCCTTCCTTTTCCAGCCCCATTGCCTTTATAACCAAACCTCACAAAGTTCTAAAAAGCAGTTCTAATCTTGCCCATTTTCCTGCTTCCTTGCTCTACAGGTCAAAGCCCAAACTCCTTTGTATGTTTTACAGAGCTTTCTGTGATCCTTACCTTGGCTTATCATTCTAATACAATACACGATCCGAGCTATATGACTCTAGCCATATAGAATTACATGCAAGGTCCTGTCTTTTGCCTCCATGACTTTGAATGCTTTGTGCTTTTCTCCTCTAGAAAAACTCCCAGACATTCTTTAAGTTTCAATTTAATTGCCCCCTTCTCTGAGAAGCCCATCATAATGCCCAGGGAGAGTTAACTATGCTCTCCACAATTCTTGACTAGCATAACTTTATTCTCACTCTAATTACCCTGAATTTTGCTATTCATTAATTATATATTTACATCCACTACTAGAGCACGAGTTCCTTAAAGATAACCATAATTTATGTTTGTATTCTTAACTGTTAACCCAAAGAGGACTTCATATGTATTACACAAATGAATGTGTATGACTATGGAATATTAAAGATGACTGGGGTAATACTTGTATATTGGAAAAACAATCATAGGCAGAATAACAGACTAGACAAAGCTGGGTTAGAAATTGGACTCCAGGGACTTCCCTGGTGGTCCAGTGGTTAAGAATCTGCCTGCCAATGCAGAGGACATGGATTCGATCCCTGCTCCAGGAAGATCCCACATGTCACGGAGCATTAGGCCCATGCACTACAACTATTGAGCCCATGTGCCGCAACTACTGAAGCCCACATGCCTAGAGCCCGTGCTCTGCAACAAGAGAAGCCATGGCAATGAGGAGCCTGCGCACCGCAAAGAAGAGTAGCCCCCGCTCATCGCAACTAGAGAAAGCCCGTTACAGCAACGAAGACCCAACACAGCCAATAAATAAATAAATAAATTTATAAAAGAAAAATAAAGCCTTAAAAAAAAAAAAAGAATCCGCCTTTTAATGCAGGGGACATGGCTTTAATCCCTGATCAGAGAATTAGGATCCCATATGCCACAGGGAAACTAAGCCCGTGAGCTGCAACTACTGAGCACACGAGCCACAGCTAGAGAGAAGCCTGCACACCGCAAGGAAAGATCTCGCGTGCTGCAACTGACACCCGCCGCAGCAAGCAAGCAAGTAAGCAAGAAAGAAACTGGACTCCAGGCTATATGATCTTGGGAAATATATTCAACCTTTTTGAGTCTCATGTTTCCTCATTTGTGAAATGTTTTATAACTTCCACAACAGAACTTTTATCATTTTTCTCTACATTGAGTAAATTCTAAAATTAAAATCTGATTGAATGACTTCCTGACTATAGTGATATCTGACTGCCTTCAGGATAAAGTCTCACTCAGAATCATTACAAGATCCTTAATGATCCAGCAGCTGCTAACCAGATCAGCCTATTTTCCCCTAAGCCCTGATATGGCTGCAGTCCTTTGAAAGACCAGTGCAGTAGATAGCAACTACCAACTAATTCCAGTGGTCCCTTGAGATGAAGTCTACCCGCTAAACTTGGCTGAGATAGTGCCTTTTCTAACCCCTCAAGTCTGGATTAGGTATCCCTGTACGGGCTTCCATAACACCCTGAACTCCCTCCATCACAGGACATGTGTATGTGTCAGGGTTCTCCAGAGAAACAAACATATTTGTATATACAGTGTCATTAAATTGAAGTAGCAAAACGAGCAAGAGGAATGGGTGAAGTCAGGATGTTTTCTTAAAGCAAGGCTATAAGATTGTTGTGATGTCTGTAATTTACTTTAAAATATTTCTCATAGACACTGTGATATAAATATGTGTTCAAGTAACATTCTAAGTACAGCTAGCAATCTAGTTATTCATATGATGAGGGGGAGGGAGTCCAGTAGCCTCATATCAAAAAGGGTGGTTCCCACGGGAGGGAGAGGATGTGGGGATATATGTATAAATACAGCTGATTCACTCTGTTGTGCAGCAGAAACTGGCACAACAGTGTAAAGCAATTTCACCCCAATAAAGAGCTTAAAAAAAAAAAGGGTGGTTCCCACCACCCTGTTGGCTCTTCATACCTCCATCAATACTATTTTGCTAACTAATGTCAGAGATGAGTTTTCATAGTTAGTGACATAAATATCATGAAGGATGTTAGAAATGGATTCTCACTGGTGGGATTAAAAGTATTCAAGCAAGTATTTTGGAAACACTCCCCACATGTATATGAACCAGCGATGAGAATGAAGTGAGACCTGGAATCCGCACCCTCTGGGATGGTATTCAGTCACAGGCCACGAGGATTTCTTGTTCTCTAATGCCAACTATACAGAGTAACAGAAGTTTGCCTCCGAAACACTATTGTATCTGCTTCAAAGGAACCTTTCATGCAAGGTGGTGGTCAGAGTACTAAAAGAACAAAGATCAAAATTACAGAAAAAGCTCTATGAATTCTTCTGTGCCCACTATCTAAACAAAAATATTTGTTAGTAAATGTCTGTGAGACAGAAACTTGCTTTCAGGGTAACTTTTATTCAATTCTGACCATTGAAGGCAACTGTTACCTATGAAAAAAGAAGCTAAGATTTAGGTATTACTCAATTTGCTTAGGTCAGTTCACAACAAACATAAAAAAAGAAAGATGGGGGGGCCAAGTAGCAGGAATTTTAGGGCTTTGAGAAGGCTCCATCTCTATGGAACGAGCTACTTTGCCTCACCTGACTGTCATGGCCATTCTCAAAGGCATGAGACAGATGACTGATTTTATCATTGCTTGGATGGCAGACTTAACCAAAATTCTGTGACTTAGTCCCCCAAGGAAGAGATCCCAAGAGTTAAAAAGTGATGGGTTAGAGAGTTCCCTGGTGGCGCAGTGGTTAAGAATTCACCTGCCAATGCAGGGGACACGGGTTCGAGCCCTGATCTAGGAAGATCCCACATGCCACAGAGCTACTAAGCCCTTGTGTCACAACCACTGAGCCTTCACTGTAGAGTCCATGAGCCACAACTGTTGAGCCCATGTGCCACAACTACTGAAGCCCACACACCTAGAGCCTGTGCTCTGCAACAAGAGAAGCCATCACAGTGAGGAGTGTGCACACTACAATGAAGAGTAGCCCCGCTGCTCACCGCAACTGGAGAAAGCCCGTGAGCAGCAATGAAGACCCAATGCAGCCAATAAATAAATAAATAAATAAAAATACATTTAAAAAAAAGTGATTGGTTAGCTAAATTGTACTTATAAATGATCAAAATGATTGACATTATTTTAATTTACCACAATAAAAAAAATGATAGTGACAGGGACATCTAATAACAGAGGAAATAGAAATTTTCAGGTTCTTGGATAGAAAGAAAATTCTTTGAAAGAACTTAGATGAAAAAAATGGGATTAAATTTGAAAGTAATTTCATGTAAAAGTGCCAGCAGAAATGATAGACAACATTTTTCTGCTTCTAATTTGTTCGCTCCTCCATTCACTTTTCTGAATAAGGAAACTAAGGAGGTTGCCCAATCTCAGAAATCTTGGGATTCCACTGTACTGAAATCGATGGCGTGATCTCTCTTCTGATGTTTCACTGCACATGATATTCACAGAGTGTAGCCCCCTCCAACCTCTGGCGGTAAAGAAGACGTAATGCTTCAGAGGGGGCTTTACCTCCATGCGTGTGTTATAAATTACCCTTAAGAGTAAAAATTTCACATTTTCACTTCACTGTCATTAGAGTGAGAATTTTAAAAGCAAGAAAAAATTATCGATCTTTAGTGAAAATGAAAAGTAAAGTATTATCATTTGACCAAATGACAAGCTAGTGAAAGCTTCCTTCCCGCCACTGTTGGACCCGATAAACAGGGCTGGCTTCATGGACATGGAGCCCGCACAGCAGCACAGGGACCTGCGCTCAGAAGGGTCGGCACTTGATTTAACACTCTGCTGTCACCATCTTGAAATGCTTAATAATTCTTTAACAAGGGGCCCTGCATTTTCATTTTGCGCTGGACCCCACAAACTATGTCCCCAGCTTTCTGCAGGTAATCTCTGACCGCTTGGCTGCCACTGGTCTGTCCCAGGCTCCTTTTGGGCCCTGCCAAGGACCAGAGTGTCAGCCAGTGCCAACCAACTCATTCTGTCCCTTGGCATCAGAAAGGGAGATTCCCCAGTTCCCCCGTCCTCCCAGACAAATACACAGTGCCTTTGGGTTTATGGATTTTCCTGTTGACAATTATAAGGGAAACAGAATTACCAAAGGGACCACTCCAGAGGTTTCAGTTACACAGCGCCACAGTGATGTCCCTTGCTGTGTGCAGTTACAGTGTCCCTTCTACGATGGCCACAGGATTATCTCAGCCCTGTCTGATTTCCACTCCCAGACCCAGGCTGTGAGGTGGGCAGGACTCATTTCTCCCCAGGGGCCCTTCTGCCCAATACAAGTATCAGAAGAGGGAATTTCTAGAGAGCAACTTGTACACTACCAAAATGAAATGTTTCCCACCAAAGGACTGGAAAAAAGCAAGCTGCAAGAGCATGTGTAGGGGACGATCCCATTTTGGAAAAGGAGGAGCAGAAAGAAGAAGCAAGCAGAAACCCCATATGTGTGCGTATATATTTGTACAAACACAATGAATGATGTGGAAGGAGGCATCCCATGACATTAACATTGGTTACCTCAGCAGATTCTGGTGGAATGAGGGATGGTGGGAAATGATTAGCTTTTCCTTTATCTACTTCTATATTTTTGACTTGTTACAGTGAATATATTGGGTTGGCCAGAAAGTTCGTTTCCATAGTGGAAAAACCCGAACGAACTTTCTGGCCAACCCAATATATCATGTACATTTTTTACTAGTTCAAGTACATTTTATAGCATCATTTTATAATGATCAATCAAAATTTTTATAATAATTTTTACATGAACCCATTGAAATCCTCCTAAATTTAAATTTATTTACATATTCTCTATAAGACATACTTCTGCTTTAAGTTTAGAGCCAACATTGTTATATGGACTCTGAAGGTAGGTTGCATAGTTTCAAATTCTGGCTCTGCCTCTTACTAGTGCTATGACCTTGGGCAAGTTACAGTTATCAAACCCTTCAGAGCCTCAGTTTCTTGGTTTGCAAAATAGGGATGATAATAGCATCTACTTCATAGGACTATTCAGAAGATTCAATGAATCAATTAAGTAATGTATTTAGAATAGTGTCTGGCACAGAGTGAACACTATGTTGGTTACTTTTAAGCTTTCTGGGTTGAGAACCTGTTATTTGTGAATGAAGATTACTGTACAAAAGCTGAAGGTTTTGAAATAAAGTATTATTTCTTACCACAGTACTAAAAATCTCCATAGTAATACGTCTGGGCAAATGTACATAAAATACCTAGGCACTATGAATTTTAGGTAACATGCTATTTATAACAATTTTACTAAAAGCTTGACTATTTACTAGGATGTTTAAATTATTATAAAAGGAAGGTCCTCAGGTTATAGTCTATGAATAATAAACACGGAGTAAAAAGGAGGCAACAAGAACACTTTTACATGAAAATCAAATCTGTCACAAGAAAACAACACTTGGTATTAAAGGATTATAAAATGGTCCAGCACTGCGGGATGGGCTGGGGGAAGATCCTGGGGGGTGCAGAGATGTGGATGTGCAGAGGAGGTAACAGTATGTAGGCTTGGTGCTGCTTTCTAGAACACGTCACCAGATTCTTCACAAGCAGAAGAGTGGAAACAGGTCTTGACACAATCAGACAAAAGACATTGTCCATAGACTGTCATCTGATATCTGATATTGTCACCTGATATTTTCCCCATAAGTTCCCTTCTGCTTAATCTACTCACAATTGGTGTCTATGGCTAGCTCCCAGTAATGTAACCTCTCTATCCTTTCTATATTTCTACCTTTTTGCGACAACAAACACTTTCATGAGCTAGAGGAGAAAAATGGGAGTAGGAAAAACACTGCTGAGCCATCCTTCCATCACCCTCCTCTCGGCAGTCTCAGACAACGATTGAGCTAAAAATCAATTCAGCTTCTGCATTTCTAGAATCTAAAAAATATCTTTATGTAATGAAATATTATTTTAAAATAAGTTTTTTTGCATGATAACTACAAATATTTATAATGGAAAAATCAGTAGACCATATCACTGATGGAAAATTAGTGAAACCATAAAAGTCACATACGAGGTTTTATTGAATATTTTTTAAAAAGCAAGTATATTGACTAGGTCTTCTGAAAGATTGCCTACAAGGCATAATTTCCAAGGACTTTGGCACTAAACAGTCAAGAAAGATGTTATTTCTGCAACTCTTAATTAGAAGCATAAAAGGTTTCATGTCCAGAATCAGTAAAAATTGTGGGAATTAATTACATTCCATGAAATAAAACTATAAAGTATTTTACTGCCCAAGTTAATTCTTTCACCCAAAACCCTGAAATTTCTTGTTCTAGATATAAAAATTACCAAATGCAGATTTTCTTTACGGATAGGATTAAAACCTTCTGCGGCTTTGTAGCGAGTTTTATTTTAAGAAAAGCTTCCTTAGGGTTCATTGAAAATAACTGCTTCTTCCATTTTTTGGTATCATTTTATTTGTGTGAAGTCTGGAAGTGTTGGTTTTTCTGTGAAGACTGGCGGAACATGGGGATAATAACCGTTGCTGGAGCCTGTGCTGGTTAGAAGAAGTAACGGTGGGCAGACCAAGGCCTGGCCCAGCTGGAGAAACCAGCTGGCCCCTGCCCTGGGTTCATTACCTGTGTCTCTACCACCTTCCTCGCTGTCACCTCTGCTGAGGAAAAACTTTCTCCCTTGCTTTTCTGTTGAGGATTTACTCACACTGTCACCTTCAGGGACAAGTGCACTAAGCACCATAAGGAAATAAACACATTATGCTGGGACTTCCCTGGTGGCACAGTAGTTAAGAATCCGCTTGCCAATGCAGGGGACACCAGTTTGATCCCTGGTCCCAGAACTAAGGGACCACATGCTACAGAGCAACTAAGCCCGTGCACCACAACTACTGAGCCCACATGCCACAACTACTGAAGCCCGTGCACCTAGAGCCCATGTTCTGCAACAAGAGAAGCCACCACAATGAGAAGCCCACGCACTACAACGCGGAGTAGCCCCCGCCCCCCGCTCGCCACAACTAGAGAAAGCCCACACGCAGCAACAAAGATTCAACGTAGCAAAAAAAAAAAAAAAAAAAAAATGCTTCCTAGTGTCATTTTGGGAGCAGGGCAGTACAAGTCAGACAGCCAGGACTAATGAACTGGGGCTTGGCTTATGACTTGTTGTAAATTATCTATAGTTTATTTCTGAATACTTCAGCATAGATAATGTGATATCATTGTGTATGTGTTAGTTTAAATCTACATCATAAGGGTGCTCTGTACCCTACTCAGGAATACATACTTTAGAGGTAGTTAGCTAACATTTAATAAAAAGGTTACATTCCAGAGATGACTCCTATATCCACTTTAGCTCTATTCACCTCTATCAATGCCAGTGTTGTTAATTAGCATATTTGATGCTAGAAATTGATTTTTGTTGATGAAATTAGTGTTGTTCAAGATGTATGTGTAAATATATAGAGAGATGGGTGTGATGAAATATAGAAACAATCCTCACCGTCACATTAAAAAGGTATCTTTTTTTTTTGATTTATTTATTTCTTTATTTTGTTTCACAAAATCTAGAAACAACAAATGTTGGAGAGGGTGTGGAGAAAAGGGAACTCTCCTGTGCTGTTGGTGGGAATGTAAGTTGGTACAGCCACTATGGAAAACAGTTTGGAGGTTCCTTAAAAAACTACAAATAGAACTACCATATGATCCAGTAATCCCACCACTGGGCATATACCCAGAGAAAACCATAATCCCAAAAGAAACATGTACTATAATGTTTATTGCAGCACTATTTACAATAGCCAGGACATGGAAGCAACCTAAATGCCCATCAACAAATGAATGGATAAAGAAGATGTGGCATATATATACAATGGAATATTACTCAGCCATAAAAAGGAATGAGATGGAGCTATATGTCATGAGGTGGATAGACCTAGAGTCTGTCATACAGAGTGAAGTAAGTCAGAAAGAGAAAGACAAATATTGTATGCTAACTCATATATATGGAATCTAAAAATGGTACTGATGAACTCAGTGACAAGAAAAGAATAAGGACACAGATGCAGAGACTGGACTGGAGAACTTGAGGTTTGGGGGGGCAGGGGGTGAAGGGGAAGCTGAGATGAAGTGAGAGAGTAGCATAGACATGTATATACTACCAACTGTAAAATAGATAGCCAGTGGGAAGTTGCTGTATAACAAAGGGAGTTTAACTCGAGGATGGATGATGCTTTAGAGGACTGGAACAGGGAGGGTGGGGGGGAGTCAAGGGAGGGAGGGAATACAGGGATATGTGTATAAATACAGATGATTGACCTTGGTGTACCTCAAAAACTGGTACAAGAGTGTAAAGCGATTATATTCCAATAAATTAAAAAAAAAGGATTTCTTTATTTGGTTGCACTGGGTCTTAGTTGCAGCAGGCAGGCTCCTTATTTGTGGCAGATGGGCTCCTTAGTTGCAACATGCATGTCGGATCTAGTTCCCCGACCAGAGATCAAACCCCAGCCCCCTGCATTGGGAGTGCAGAGTCTTAACCACTGCACCACCAGGAAAGTCCCACAAGGTATCCTTTGAACTGGTGTGAAGTTTTATTCTGAAAAAGTTTGTGTTCAGCCACTAATTTGGAGGATTCCTATTACCTGTCATCTATAAAGTAAAAATTTGCCTCTGTTGTTGGTTTTAATGAACTTTTCATGCAGTTGTGTTGGCACATTTGAAGGACAAAGTTGGGACTTCATTGAGCTTACAAAATAGGTTTATAATTGTTGTTACTTTGTTCTGTGGCAGTTTGCTAATAAATGTCATATATATGTCAGAATTTATTATGGGATTTGCTTTCTTTATAACCTGGTAGCAAAGTTGTAGCAAGGATACATATATAACCCTCTGCCATCTCTGGATACTGATGGCTACTTCTGGATGGAAAGGCTACTGTGAGTGGCTAAATTGGCATGCGTCCATTCCTAAGATTTATCTCTCAGGATGGGAGACAGGGAGGAATTCCCTGGTTGTCCAGTGGTTAGGACTTGGTGCTTTCACTGCTGTGGTCTGGGTTCAGTCCCTGGTTGGGGCACTAAGATCCCACAAAACACACAGTATAGTCAGAAAAGAAAGCAGGGGGAAGAGGGGCTGGAAGAAATGATACGGACGTAAGGCGTGGGCCAAGTGAACCAGTGTAAATGTCACCATAAAGTGTTCAGAAACCAGTAGAAAATGATTCTACCAGTTTTGAGTGTGTAACAGCCAGGGATGGAAAGGCTAAACATAGTAACATGAACAAAAAATGTAAGGAGAGCAAAATATGGCAAATTAAGGATGTTTAGAGAAAGAAGATTGGAGGAGACTGTGAAAGGGGGACTCCTCATTTATTTTGTTTCTAATTTCTCCATCAGTGACTAATCTTTGATACATAAACTAGATTCGGATATGACAAAAAAATTACAAACCAACATAACTTACAAATACCAATGAAAAAAATCTTAAATAAAATATAGTGAACAATCTCCAGTACTACATTAAGAAAACAGGGACTTCCCTGGTGGTCCAGTAGGTAAGACTCTGCATTCCCAATGCAGGGGGCCTGGGTTCAATACCTGGTTGGGGAACTAGATCCTGCATGCATGCTGTAGCTAAAGAGTTCATATAACGCAACTACAGTTTGCATGCCTCACCTAAAGACCCTGCATGCTGCAACTAAGACCCAGCGCAGCCAAAATAAACAAATAAATATTTTAAAAAAAGAAAAAAAGAAAACAATGTACAACGACCAAGCGTGTCATATTCGAAAGTATGGTTCCATATTAAGAAAACCTTATATAATTCCCTATATTAATATGCCTAGTTGCTGAAAAATGCTTTAACAAAATTCAGCACATTCCTAATAAACATTCCTAAGAAAATGGGAAATGGATACTTTCTAACTTGAATATATGTGATACAGGCATACCTCGTTTTATTGCACTTCATGCAGATACCGTGTTGCTTACTAACTGAAGGTTTGTGGCAGCCCTGTACCTAGCAAGTCTATTGGTGACATTTTTCTAACAGCATTTGCCCACTTTGTGTCTCTGTGTCTGGTAATTCTCACAATAACTCAAACTTTTTTGTAATTATTATATTTGTCATGGTGATCTGTAATCAGTGATCTTTGATGTTACCATTGTTTCTGGATGCCCACAAACTGCACCCATATAAGATGGTGAACTTAATCGATAAATGTTATGCCTGTTCTGACTGCTCCACCAACCGGCTGTTCCCCCATCTCTCCCCATCTCCTGGGGCCTCCCTATTCCTTGAGACACAACAATATTGAAATTAGGCCTATTAATAACCCTACAATGGCCTGTAAGTGTTCAAGTGAAAGGAAGAGTTGCATGTCTCTCACTTTAAATCTAAAGCTAGAAATGATTCAGCTTAGTGAGGAAGGCATGTTGAAAGCCGGGAAAAGCCAAAAAGAATGTCTACATGTGTATAACTGAGTCACTTTGCTATACAGCAGAGTTTGGCGCAACATTGTAAGTCAACTATACTTCAATTAAAAAAAAATAAAAATAATTTTTTAAATTAGAAAAAGAAAGCCAGGATAGGCCTAAAGCTAGGCCTCTTGAGCTAGTTAGCCAAGTCGTGAATGCACAGGAAAAGTATGGAAGGAAATTAAAAGTGCTACTCCAGTAAACACACGAATCATAAGAAAGTGAAACAGCCTTATTGCTAATCTGGAGAAAGTTTTAGTGCTCTGGATAGAAGATCAAACCGGCCACAGCATTCCCTAAAGCCAAAGCCTCCTCCAGAGCAAGGCCCTAACTCTTCAATTCTCTGAGGGCTGAGAGAGGTGAGGAAGCTGCAGAAGAAAAGTCTGAAGCTAACAGAGGTTGGTTCATGAGGTTTAAAGAAAGAAGCCATCTCTGTAACGTAAAAGTGCAAGGTAAAGCAGTAAGTGTTGATGTATAAGTTACAGAAAGTTATCCAGGTATGTCAATTATAACTCAATAAAAGTTCTTAAAAAAATTTAAAAAAAAGTCACCTGGAAATCAAAGATAAATGAGAATAAATTAAATATTTGCTATTATCACTCAAAAAAAAAGTTATCCAAAAGATCTAGCTAAAATAATTAATGAAGGTAACTACAGTAAACAACAGATTTTCAACGTAGATGAAACAGCCTTATAACTAGAGGATGCCATCCAGGGCTTTCATAGTGAGAGAGGAGAAGTTAATACCTGGCTTCAAAGCTTCAAAGGACAGGCTGACTTTCTTGTTAGGGGCTAATGCAGCTGGTGACTTTAAATTGAAGCCGATGTTCATTTGCCATTCCAAAATCCTACCCCTTAAGAGTTATGCTAAATCAATTCTATAAATGGAACAAAAAAAGCCTGGATGACAACACATCTGTTGCCAACATGGTTTAATCAATACTTTAAGCCTACTGTTGAGACTGACTGCTCGGAAAAAAGATTACTTTCAAAATACTACGGCTCATTGACAACGCACCTGGTCATCCAAAAGCTCTGATGGAGATGTACACGAGATTGTTTTTGCCTGCTAACACAACATCCATTAGCCCATGGATCAAGGTGTAATTTTGACTTTCAAGTCTTATTATTTAAGAAATACACTTTGTAAGGCTACAGCTGCTGTAGATAGTGATTACTCTGATGCGTCCAAGTGAAGTAAATGGAAAACCTTCTGGAAAAGATTCATCATTCTAGACATCATTAGAAGATTCATGATTCATTAGAAGAGGTCAAAATAGCAACCCTAACAGGAGTTTGGAGGATGTTGATTCCATCCCCTCATGGATGATTTCAGGACTTCAGTGGAAGAAGAAACTGCAGATGTGGTGGAACTAGCAAGGCAACTAAAACTAGAAATGGAGCCTGAAGATGTGACTGAATTGCCACAATCTCTTGATAAACCTGAAATGATGAGAAGCTGCTTTGTTCAGATGAGCAAAGAAAGTGATTTCTTGAGATGGAATCTAGCGCTGGTGAAGATGCTGTGAAGACTGTTAAAATGACAACAAAAGATTTGGGTTACATAAAATGAGTTGCTACAGCAGCGGCAAGGTTTGAGAGGACTGACTCCAATTTTGTAAAAAGTTCCACCGTGGGTAAAATGTTATCAGATGATTACAGAAAAATCGTTTGTGAAAGAAAGGGACAATTCATGTGGCAAACTTCACTGTTGTCTTATTTTAAGAAATTGCCGCAGCCACTCTAACCTTCAGCAACTACCAATCTGATCAGTCAGCAGCCATCAACAGTGAGACAAGAACTCACTCCACTAGCAAAAAGATTACTAATTACTAAAGGCTCACATGATGGGTAGCATTTTTTAGCAATAAAGCATTTTTTAAATTTAGGTATGTACGTTATTTTTTAGTAATATGCTATTGCACACAATAGACAGCATTATAGCGTAAACATAACTTTTATATGCAGTGGGAAACCAAGAAATTTGTGTGACTTGCTTTATTGCACTAGTCACTTTACTGCAATGGTCTAGAACTGTATCCATAATATCTCCAATGTATGCCTGTGTGTATATACATCCTAACATCTAATATGAATACATATATTTATCTAATATGAATACATGGATATATATTAGACTACATATATTAGAAAATACATATGAGAATATATATTAATCTAACATATACATATACATATTAGGACATATGTGTGTGTGTGTGTATACCCTAAAGCCAGAATCTTATTTAATGGAGAAACACGAAAGACATTTCCACTAAAGTCAGGAACAAAGCAAGGATTATCAGTATCTGCATTATTATATTGTGCAGGAAGTATTAACCAGTGCAGTTAGGCAAGAGAAATCAATTAAAGGTATAAGAATTGAAAAAGAAGGAGAAGAAAAAATGACTTCTATTTACAGATGACATGATAGTATATCTGTTAAATTCTATAGAATAAATGCTAAAACTAAGTCAAACAACAAAATAATTCAGTAAGATAGCAGGATACTAAATTAATATGAAAAACAACAGCCTTAACTTACACAAATAATAACCAGTTAGAAGAGCTCAGGAAAGAGAAAAATTTCATTGATAATAGTAATAAAAAAGACTTAAAAATTAGAAATAAATTTAACAATAAATGTTCAAAACCTATGTGAAAGAAACTATAAAATATTCCTGACACAAAACTTGACCTGAACAAATTGAAAGATAGCCATTCTCAGTTATGATGTGTCAACGTTACTTATATATCAGTTCTCCTTTAAGTTAATTTATGAATATAGTGCAATCCCAGCTTTAAAAATAGCGAAAAGGTTTTTTTTTTTAGAGCTAGGTAAGTTGATACTAAAGTTTATATGAAAAAATAGACACTTAAGAATAGCTAGGATATTACTAAAGACCTATTTGAGAGGGGGGTGGATAAGCACAGTAAGATACAATTAAAATAGTGTACTATCGGTATATGAATAGACAGAAAAACCAATTGAATAAAACAGAAAACCCAGGCTCATGTGTACATTTAATATACTGTAAAAGTGATATCTCAAACCACCGGAACAAAGATGGACTGTTTAATAAATCATGTTGGAGAAAAACTGGAAATTCATTTCTTATACCATATCTAAGTATAAACTACAAATTGATCGGAGTTCTAGCAGAAAGTTTGAATGAATACCTGTTAGCCCTGTGTTATACCTTCTGGCTATGACTTAAAGTCCAGGTGCAATAAGGAAATGATGAATTTTACCCTCCAAAAAATAAAAAACTTTTACAAAAACCCCAAGCACAGTAAAAAAAAAAAAAGAAAGACATAAATTAGGAGAAAATATTGCAAGAAACATGCCAGATATAGGGCTAATATCCCTAATATACATTTTTTAATTGAGTAAAAAAAAAAAGATTTAAAAATTCCAATGGAACATGAACCAAAGACAAACAGACAATCCACAAAAAAGATACAAAAATTATCCCCATTCATATTAAGAGAAGTATTCATTAAAACTACACTGACATACCATTTCTCATTCATCACGTTGGCAACAGTTCAATCAAACTGACATTTCATATATTGCTGGTGGAAATGCAAAATGATACAACTGCTAGTGGAATTACTTATGTAGTACATATGGATTTACCCTTTGACCTAGCAATCCCATTTTTGATAATCTACGCTGAAGACAGACCTCCTAAAATATAAAAACAAGAGGTTACCTATTGTAGCATTACCTACGATTGCACAATATTGAGTGCTACCTAAACATGCAAGCATCAGATTTTAAGTGAATAAACTATGGTACATCTATACCATGGAGTACTATGCAGCTGTAAAAAAAAAAAAAAGAATGAAGGAGATCTCAATAAGTTGATGCAAAGTGATCTCCAAAAGATATTGTTAACTGAAAAAAAAATGCAAAACACCGTATATGGTATGTTCACTTTGGAGGAAGAAAAGAGAAGTAAGAAAACATACATATATCTGCTTATTTTTGCAAAAGAAAACATAGGAAGGATACATCAGAAACAATAAAATTGTATACATAAAAAAGGTGGAAAGAAAAAGGGTTCAAGAGATAGGGAAGAGAGTGATATTTCTCTGAATATACCTTTTTGTATGGTTTAGACTTTGGGAAGCATATTATTCTACATATTCTAAAAGTAAAATGAAATGATCAATAACGGAAGGAAAGGGACATCCCTGGGGGTGCAGTGGTTAAGAATCCACCTGCCAATGGAGGGTACATGGGTTCAATCCCTAGTCCGGGAAGATCCCACATGCCACGGAACAACTAAGCCCATGTGCCACAACTACGGAAGCCCGTGCACTTAGAGCCCATGCTCCACAGCAAGAGAAGACACTGCAATGAGAAGCCCACGCACCACAACAATGAGCAGCCCCGGCTCCCCACAACTAGAGAAAGCCTGCGTGCAGCAACAAAGACCCAATGCAGCTAATAAATAAAGTAATTAATTTTAAAAAATAATGGAAGGAAAAATAAGCTAAAGCTGGAAATAGAAACAAATGAACTCAAGTGTATTTCAAATGACTAACATAAACCCACTAAAGCAGAATAAGGTAGGGGTGAGAGAAGTAATCCATTGTTGCACTTAGTACTTCAACTTTCAATCCTCAGTCTAGGGAAGAAAAGCTACCTTTTTAGTAGATTTGCTTATGTAATTATGTGAATGTAGCAATGCCAAAACTATTTTATGTGTAATTTTGTGAATGTAGCAATTCTGAAACTTTTATGCAGGATTAGGCAAATAAGTGTGCTATGAGGAAACAAGGTTCTCATTGTTGAAGAAGGCAGACACAAATGTGAAATGGGGAAGGCAACAAAGAACACCATGGAATTCTATTGGAATTGTACGTATCAATATTCATGTCTTAAATGAAAAAAAAAATCTATTCCCCTCTCCCCCACCTCTGTCTACTGAGATGACCTGAAAGCAATAATACCCCCAAATCAATAAGTACTCTTAGTGTCAAGGTCTTAGCTTCTAAATATCATTCCCCAAAGAAAAAAACAGGATACCAAGACTTTTGCAGAAATTGTTGATTCCAGGGCAGGAGTAATGAATGTACAGGACTAGTCTGGAAAATCTTGTTGTGCCGCAAGGTAAAGACATGCTCAATGTGTAGGTCAAAAGGAGCCAACCTGAAGCTGGCCAAATCTCAGATAATTTGAGCATCAAAATAAATAAGGGTGGGAGATAAGAGGCAAAATCTCCCAAGCAGAAGAATTCCACATAAATTAGGTAAATATTCTAATGAAGGAAGACCACTCCAGAAATGTGTGCTGGACACATTGACTTCCTTCCAAGGAGTACATCATGAAAGGGGGGAAAAAGAGTAACTTTACAGTGGAGAAACCAGATAAACACTACTTTAGTGATCAAGTGCAACATAAACAATCATAAATTGGACTCCCCAGTGGAGCAGTGGTTAAGAATCTGCCTGCCAATGCAGCAGACATAGGTTTGAACCCTGGTCGGGGAAGATTCCACGTGCTGCAGAGCAACTAAACCCATGTGCCGCAAACTACTGAGCCTGCTGCGCTCCAGAGCCTACGAGCCACAACTACTGAGCCCGTGTGCTGCAACTACTGAAGCCCGGGCACCTATAACCTGTGCTCCACAATAAAAAAAGCCCATGCACCACAACGAAGACTAGCCCCTGGTCACCGCAACTAGAGAAAGACTGTACGCAGCAACGAAGACCCAATGCACCCCCAAAAATAAATTTAAATTTTAAAAAAACCCCATAAATTATGTTGGTAGTATGCACACTTGTTACAATGTGATGAAAACAACACTTTACCTCTGTGGTTTTCCTCTCAAAAATTCATAACCCCAGTCTAATTATGAGAAAAGCATCATATAAATTCCAATAGAAGAGCATCCCACACATTTACCTGACCAGTTTTCCTCAAAACTGCCAAAGTCATGAAAACCAAGTAGAGTCTGAGAAACTATCACAGCCAAGAGGAGCCTAAGGAGAAATGACAACCTCATGTAATATTGTATCCTGGATGGGATCCTGGAACAGAAAGGACATTAGGTAAAAACTTAGGAAATATGAAAAACTATGGACTGTACTTAGCATTAATGTATCAATACTGGTTCATTAATTGTAACAATGTACCATAATACTGTAAGAGGTTAGTAACAGGGGAAACTGTGGGATGAGGGGGATACATGGGAACTCTGTACTATCCACTCAATTTTTCTCTGAACCTAAAACTGTCCTAAAAATAGTCTATTAATAAACAAACAAGAACAGCAATGGATTATAACTTCTTGAACAAAATAGAATACATAAATTCATACTGATAGTAAATAAGTAAGGAGGGCTTTACAGTAGCATCAGGACTAATAAATTTGGAGGGCTTGAAGGAGTTAGGAGGAAAAAAATCAACATTTTTTAACTCTCACTGTAAAGATCAATTGCAGTAAGAATCATCAACGGAGGCAAACCCTTAAGATAAAAGTTTAATTAGGAGCAAGACATTTGCTTGGTCTCAAAGCATCTTTTCACAGATTGCTTATGAGTTGCGAGAAGGACAAGAAACAGTGAAGAAACTGGACAACACCTTGATCTGGTGATACAAGTTAATATCACCTTATAACGTTGTCACAGACAGGCATCCTGTGCCTCCGGATGTAATATCCCGAGGAAGGACACAACTCCACTTAGATGGTTGTTTCCACCGAGGATGCATAATTCCAATCTAATCACGAGGTAACATCGATGAGAAAATTTGTATTTGAGGACGAGTCTTTCACTTTAAGAGGATGGATTGCTTCGGTGAGCCCTCTTGGTCCTAAGGCTGTTGAATAATTAAATGCAAATATCCCAGACTGCGGTTTTAACTATTTTATTTATAAATTAAAACGCTATCGCGACGGGTTTATTTAAACACACATGAAGAGATTAGCAGTTTCCTTTCAGGATCAGGAAAAAGCAGGTGAGGAAGCAGGTCTAGAGAGAGTGAGCAGGTGGTGGGAAGAGAGAAGCACTGAGGATTGCCAGTTGTTTCATTCGTAGTTATTTCTAATTTAACAAACACTTACACAGCGCTTGTTTTTACCAAGTGCTGTTCCAAGAGCTTTTCACAAATTGACTTTTTTAATTGGAAAGCTCTGTATATGGTCTTTACTTCCCTAAACAAAACAAAACACAGCTATAACATGAAGTGATTTTTTCTCATAAGTACTTTTATCTTTTATCAAGTCTCTGCTGCAGTGACACTCGTCTTCCATAGAAAAACCTGAGCCTACAGTTACTGACTTGTTTTTCGTAGAAACGTTGGCAACCCTAGTTGGTGAGACCAAGTAAGTCCCCTTTGAAGAATCTTTGTCTCCCAAAAAGCCTTAAAAGCATGCACTGAGAGCAGCTTATGTCTCTGTTTGGGGTGCCAGGTACTCACAGTCTCTTTTCCTTTAGCTGTGAACCCCAGAGCAGGTCGCCGCCTTTTTTAGCTGAAGTTGGTTTTTTCTTTTTTTAAAGATTTTACTTTATTTATTTACTTAAGTTTTGACTATGTTGGGTCTTTGTTGCTGTGCATGGGCTCTCTCTACTTGTGGCGAGCAGAGGCTACTCTTTGTTGCTGTGCGCAGGTTTCTCATTTCAGTGGCTTCTCTTCTTACAGAGCACAAGCTCTAGGCGTGCAGGTTTCAGTAGTTGCAGCACATGGGCTCAGTAGTTGTGGCTGATAGGCTCTAGAGCACAGGCTCAGTAGTTGTGGCACACAGGCTTAGTTGCTCCGCAGCATGTGGGATCTTCCCGGCCCAGGGATCGAACCCGTGTACCCTACATGGGCAGGCGGATTCTTAATCACTGCGCCACCAGGGGAGCCCCAAGTTGATATTTCTAAACAAGCTCCCGGCTGCCACCAAAGAATTACTTCCGGTCTACATTTGTTGCCCTTAGCGCGTATATCAAGCAATGGATTCTGGGAGACGCTGGTTTCCAGGCCAGGTGTGAACGCCGGACTTCAATTCCCACAATGCCTGGCGCGAACCCGTAATTCCTGCCGGGGCAACCGTGAGGTGGCCGCCATCTTGCGTACGGAGCGGCGGCTTGTTGCTCCGCTCCTGAGGGCCGGGTTTTTAGTCCCGCCCTGTCTCTGCTTTGGGCTGCGTCTCCGCGCTTATTTCACCTTCTTTACTGAGAGGCAGAGGTCAATGCAGAGCTGTGGTGTAAGGTGAGTAAGCATCCCATTTTAAGCGAGGTGGGGTTGTGGTGGTGCTGTTTCTCGGTTTCTTCCTTCTTGCATTTAGCCACTTGCGCTGTCGCCGGCGCCTGACTGAACCCTTTCGGTTAGCCGTAACCGTAGAAACCGGTAGTGAACCTTTTGGCCTCGGAGCTCTCTGGAATTTCTAGACAGACCCTGAACGTGTCTCCGTTGGGATAGAGAAATTGGGTGACGCGCTTTTGCCGGGGCTGCTCTCTTTGGAGGTCAGGAGGCCTTAGGGTTCAGGTTGTGTATAGGCCTCTCTCTTATGCAACCTTCATTCTCTTTCTTGGGACTTTTGTTGTTCCTGGTGAGGAAATGAGAAGCTGAGAGGCGGCCTGGGAGGGGGCCGTCTCCGGGAGGACGGCGTTCTCTACAGGTGTATCTTCCTTTAGTCTCTGTAGGGCCTACCTGTATCATTCTAGTTGTCTCTCTGCCCTTTTTTTTTTGCTCTCGTGTCTAGAGAAAGGAAGACCAGAGAGCAGGCGGAATGAAGTGTTGACTAAAACATAAAATAGGCTTTTGAATTGTACTCTGGAGGGTCCCCAAGAAATTTCAAGGGAAGCAGAATTTATCTTCGAGATAGACCAACCATCTGGAAAACAAGAGGGCTTTGATTTTGGGAGTTGCCAGATTTCTGTTCTAAACATAATATGACATATTTCCGTCATTCTCAGTAGAACTGAAGTTTTTTGTTTTGTTTTTTTCTTTAAAATTAACATAATACACCCCCTTGGAAATCACTTTTACACTGCTCGCAAGAATAGGGCCTGTAAAGACTGACATTTCAGTTAATCTGACGTTTGCTTCCTAATGAGATGTGGTTGTCTACGGTTTGCTAAGGACAGTGATTTTAAACAGGAAGGCATTTATGATGAAATTTATCACAACCAGTTTGGATATGTGTCACTTTGGTTGGCTGACTTACTCTCCCTTTTTAGTACACAATTGTATATCTATACCATCAAAATATATATTATTGATTCGGCTTTCCAAGCTTGCTTAAATTTTTGCTTTTGCCTTCTAAATTCAGAAATGCATCATTTAGATTAAAGATAAGGTATATCTTTTTTTTAAAAAGGATGTTTATTTACTTTCAATGAAACCCCTCCTTTAAATCATAATGTCATAACAATACTTAAATAGTAAGTGGTTAAAAAATTACAATTTTATAATTTTTGCATTTGGGGAAAATGTTATCATTAAATGCTTATATCAAATTAAGGTTTTTTTCTGTTGTTTCTGAGGAAACTTTTGTTTTAGATTTTTTAAAATATTAGCTATTAATTGTATGATTTATTTGCTCCTCAGATGCCTTATGGTGAAATTGAAGCTAAATCCATGGGACATGGGGAAGAACTAACAAGTGAACCATGCTATAAGAAGTTGAAGTCTACTGAAGAAGCATATGTTTTCCCCCATCATGGGAATGCTAATTTTCACAGAAAGCAAAAGAAAACTGGTAATGATTGGGTCCCTGTGACCATCACTGATGTCAGAGGACATAGTTATTCTCAGGAGGACAAAACCAAAACTACAGATTTGCCGAAACCTGTGCATGATGAGATGCCTGGTAATAGATCAGATGTTATTGATTCTGTTGATTCACAAGTTTTACAGGATACACGTCCTCCATTGGTATCCAGAGATGATGAGATATATAGCACAAGTAAAGCATTTATAGGACCCATTTACAAACCCCCTGAGAAAAAGAAATGTAATGAAAGGAGGAATCAAGCAGACACTATCAATGGTATAGATGGCAAAGGAGAACGAGAAGGGAAACAGAAATTTAACTCCAAAAAATCAAAGATTGACAATGAATTATTCCAGTTTTACAAAGAAATTGAAGAGCTTGAAAACGAAAAAGATGATTCAGAAAGCAGTTGTAAGGAACCCGAACCTTCTGAGAAACAACTCATTCCATGTTATCAGAGCCATAATAATCTGTTAAAATCTGAAGAAGAAAAGAAAAAAGATCTTACTAATGCCTTTCAGTCACATTGTGGTTACCAACAGTGTGTGGGGAATGAGCCAGGTGAACATCCTTGTAATGGACAAGTAGTACCTACATTTTGTGATAGTTCATTTACTTCCTTCAGGCCTGAGTGGCAATCAATACCTTCTTTTATAGTACCACAAGACCCTCATCTTCCCAGTTTTAACTATCATTTAAATACTCAAAGAGTCAACGTTCCACCAAATCCACCATCAGATATTTTCCATGCCCAAGATGGCTTTCATATGCAAAATGGATATTATGTAAATAGTTGTCATGTTAATTGGAATTGTTTGACTTTTGATCAGAACAATGAATATACTGACTGTAGTGACATTACCAGTAGTGATCATCCCTCTAGAAATGGCTACAGTGTGCAAGATGAATATGCGAGTAATGGTTTCTGTGAAATCAGTGAAGGATGCTGGAAAGATCCTTCTGTGGACAAGCATAATGGAACAGATAGGTTTATGAAGCAGCAGTTTCAAGAGGAAAAGTTAAATAAATTGCAGAAGTTACTTATTCTTTTAAGAGGTTTGCCTGGTTCTGGGAAAACAACATTGTCTCGGTAAGTAAAGGACACCAAGTGAATATTTGATAATTTGTTACTTATAAATGATAATTCTGATCAATGGCAAGTGCTTTTATGTTTCTAGTAAAAAATCTTTAGTTTGTTATACTTGCGAATGGCATCTGATGGTAAATATTTTAAAAGACAATTTCTGATGGAAGGAAAATTGGCATATATATGTATGTTAAGATTCTGCTAAGGGCTTTAAAAATAGATTCATGTAAAATTATGACAGTGACGAAAGCAGATGCTATTTGAGAACTGTGCTGGCTTTCCCTTTTAAGTCAACTGTTCAAGAAGAGTTGGATTCATGCGTAGAAGACTTGGGCTTTGACTCGGTTATTTTACTTTGTGACCTTGGACAGGTTTCACTGTTAATGAAATGAGTAATACTTATTTTTCTGGAATTATTGTGAGGAGCAAATGAGATAACCCAAGGAGGGAATTTTGAGTGTGTTTTACGAACTGTGCTATGTTCATACCATTATTGACAGAGAGAACCTTTTTTTGGTTTCTTTAAGAAGTTTGAAATGAGCAATATCTGGATTAATGGAATTAGGACTGATGATGATTTATCATGTGGTGAAATGTTTCAAATTCCTGTTTTTGTTTAAAAACAATATTGTTGCATTCTAATACATTTGTGCAGTTATGAAAAATAGAACAAAGAAAAACAGTATAAATTCTTTGTAGTTTATGTAGGATGATTCAAGATTTATGCTAGATAAAGAGGATAAAAAAGTCCAAGGAACCATTTTGTAAATGTTTTGTATTTATTTGCAAGACAGTCTAAACAACCTAAACAAAATTTCAGAAGCAAGAAATTAGAGAAGGATTAAATTATGATATAGACATTTCAAGCTAGATTGTAAGCTGTGATTTTGTAAATGAATTTGAATGTAAGTGTATACATTTTGATTTTTTTTTAGTGAAGATTTTGTAGAGAAAATGAAATTTCAGTGCTTCTTTAGAAAGAATAGAAATTGAGTGAAGTTGTCTTACAAATATGGGCATTATTCTAGATTTAGAATATAATATCAGAGAAAAGAAATAGTTGAAATGTGAAAATTGGATGAAGGATCTCCTAGCGAGGGCCTCTGGTATAGAATAAATGTAAGAAAGTGTGATTAGGTTTGGAACAGCATATTGGAGTATGTTGAAATTGAAAGTGAATAAAGTGTAGTGGTAATTCAGTAAAATTTCAAGGAGATGTAACTGTAGTAGGAGATGACAGAGATCATCTATAATATGTATTGGATATACATATTATATATAATATGTATATTTATTTGAGGAATTAGGTGTAATAAGAATGAAAGTTTTAGTCACAGCTACCATTTATGTTATCATTTACAACTTGCAGAGTAAGTTGCAACAAACTTCTGAGATGAATTACAGTTTTTTCATTTTTTAGAAGTAGCAGAGGCTAATAAAAAGAATGAGTTCAGGTTAAAGGACTTGGGAGAAGTTACGAAAACTGGTAAGAGATCAAACTGGGGATGTAAATGACTGTGCGTTTCTTACCTAATCCTTCAGCTTAATATCTATCACATGCATAGCCCTGTACCTGACTCCTGACTTTGAGTAGCTTGGTTAAAGAAGCAGGAGTATCTCTTTAGGTCAGCACTTGTTTGAATGAAGTAGGAATGGTTGTTTGGGACTGGATATAAATCCACATATTCTCTAGTGAGGAGTGGTTTCATATAGGATTTAGTTTTCAAATGAGCTTTGAGAAGAGGAATAAAGATTTGGAGGATCAGAGTTGAACTGATTTGGGACACTAAATTAAAAGATAACATTGTGTAGTATTGATATGTGGTAATGAGTTATAGGGGGTTAGATAAATTTCAAATTCTTTTGGGATAGTATTCAAGTCCCTTTCTTTCTTAATTTAGTCCTTACCTCCCTCTATATCTTCATATCCTTCTGCTCTTGAACTAGTACCCTGCCCTCCACTGCAGGAGACATAATATTTGTCGGTTCATTGTTTTCAGGATTCTACTTATTCAGAGGTTCTCTTAAATGCCTCCACTTTTGAGATTTTGGTTTCTCATCTCAGCCCTCAGTAATCCTCCTTCTGGACTCATGTGGGATTTGCCTTTACCACTCTTAGTATATAGCATAAGCTACACAAGACAGCATTATTTTTTTTACTTATTGATAACTGAGCTAATCCAATTTGGTTATAAGTGGCTGAGGCTAAATATTTACCCACAACTTCATGAACAGATTTTAGTGAAATCAGTCTTATGTTAAATTCTAACGTTAAGTACAGACTTAAAATGTTTATGAATAAACTAGTGCAAAACAGTTCACACAACTTTTGTAGGTATGGTAAGGTGCCAGCTGTTTGGCCTCTTAGGTAAACTGACGGCACTTTGACAAAAGGTTCATTTGAGGCAAAATTCAACAATATTCTAGAGGTAGAATTTTGTTGCTATTATAGTTGCCAATCAGCCAAACAGAATCCTTTGACTCCGTGGTTGGACACAGGACCACTTAGAGATCAAGTCTTGGGTGTCATTCCTAGGGGTGTGGGCTGAAGATTTTGCTAGATTCCTATACCCTGTTTTTGCAAGGAGGATGGGTGAATCTAAAATATTTTAGCAAATCTGCATTTCTTATATGCTATTGATTTCACCAGTAAGAGAGAGTATTTTCAGAAACAATGATTCCATTATATTAGCAAAATGTCTGGGGTTGACTCAGGATAAAAGATAGTTGAAGCATGTGTCAGAGAAGATGCTACACTGCTGGCTTTGATGATGGAGGAAGGGGCCATGAGCCAAGATATGTAGGTGGCTTTTAGAGGAAAGCCAGTCTGCCCACAACTTGATTTTAACCCAGTGAAACTGATTTCAGACTTCTGACCTTCAGAACTGTAAGATAATAAATCTGTATTGCTTTAAGCCACCAAGTTTGTGGTAATTTGTTACAGCAGCCATAGAAAACTACACTCTGAAGAGAGATGGGAAGAGATTTTTTTTCCTCCATGCTGTTGGAGGAGCTCTCAGTTTAAACTCCAGGGGAAAGATTGACTATGTCATATGTAGGGCTTTCTTCTTCTTTTTTTTTTTTTTTTAATATTTTTAAATTATTTTATTTTTTATGTTTTGGATGCATTGGGTCTTCCTTGCTGCGTGTGGGCTTTCTGCAGTTGTGGAGAGCCAGGGCTACTCTTTTTGTTTTTTTTTTTTTTAAATATATATATATTTTATTTATTATTTTTTTGGGGGTACACCAAGTTCAATCATCTGTTTTTATACACATATCCCAGTATTCCCTCCCTCCCTCGACTCCCCAGGGCTACTCTTCATTGCAGTGCGCAGTCTTCTTATTGCAGAGGCTTCTTTTGTTGTGGGGCATGGGCTTCAGTAGTTGCAGTGCGTGGGCTCAATAGTTGTGGCTCGAGGGCTCTAGAGCGCAGGCTCAGTAGTTGTGGCCCATGGGCTTAGTTGCTCCATGGCATGTGGGATCTTCCCAGCCCAGGGCTCGAACTGGTGTCCCCTACATTGGCAGGTGGATTCTTAACCACTGCGCCACCAGGGAAGCCCAGGGCTTTCTTCCTAATTCAAGGAGTGTTTGGAGAGTGAAGTGTCCCAGTAAAGTGGTCTTGGGCCAGGGGGTATGCAAGGCCACACAGTACGTAAGGAGGTAAAGGGTTCATGAAGTGTCACTTTTACTCAGAAGTTTATGGGAAAAATCACTTCTATTTTTAAATGTACATGATGTATTACAGAAAATATATATGGTTCTTAGAAATTAGAAAAATAAAGCATGAAAATTAACTCTGTCATAGACCATTTTGGGGAATAGGATTCTCAAAATGAGGTTTAAAGAATACAATTCACTTGTTCTTACTTAAGTGAAAGATTATAAGCACAGCGTGCATTAGTTATTTGTGGCTGTATAACAGATTACCCTAAAGTTGAGTTGTAAAAGCAACAGACGTTTATTGTCTCACAGTTTCTGAAGGACAGGAGTCTGGGTGCCTCTGGTTCACGGTCTCTAACAATGCTATGATCAAGATGTTGGCTAGGGCTGTTTTGGACTGAAGGCTTGACTTGGGGAGGATCTGCGTGGAATATCTCTCACAAGGTTGTTGGCAAGACCTTGTGAGCTGTTGGATTAAAGGCCTCAGTTCCTTGCCGTCTGCAGCCTGGAGAGTCCCCTCAGTTCTTTGCTACTTGGAACTCTCCCCATTCACAATGAGAAGAGAGAAAGTGAGCCACTTCTGCACCCCCCCCCCCCCCCCCCCCCCCGGTAATCTAATCTTGGAAGTGACATTCCATATCTTGTTAGTTGGAAGCTAGTTGCTAACTCCAACCCACACTCAAGGAGAGGGGATTATACAAGGGCGTGAATACCAGGAGGCAAGGATCATTGTAAGCCATTGGTTTTGGCTTTCCCACCACTATTTATGTAATTCTGGTGGCCTGATTTTTGAAATTATTTTCTTTTCTGAATTTGTTTAGTATCACATTGGCAAGGTTGTTGTGAGAATTAAATGTGGTCATAGATGTATATATATAAAATGCTTGGCACATACTAAGTCCTCAGAAAGATAGCTGTTTTGAAAAAATACGCATCAAGTAGCTAGTGGGACCACATCTGAATTTTTTATTAGATACTTGATTTTTCAAAATTGTAAATTTTGAGGTTCTGAGAATCCATTTTAGTACGTGACTTAACTTGTGAGGGTTCTGATACAATCTGACTGCAAGAAATTGAAAATACTGATATTCTTAAATAATTTGTTTTGGTTCAAATGGTTGGTATGACATCAGATATGCCTAGATCAATATAGGTATTTTTGAGATAATTCAGGAAATTTTGAAAAAATGCATGAGCAGTCTGGGAGGAAAAAGTCTCTGCAAGCTAAAATTATTTGCTGTTATTATGATTTATGTATTTAAAATATTCTTCATTGAGATTTACTCATGTTTGATGCTGACTTGGTTTAATGGTGTAAATTGATTTACTGTCCTTTCCCTCCCTACTGTTTGTTTTTTTTGTTTTGTTTTGTTTTTAATTTGTAAGAGGTTAAACATTTCTTGGATACAAAAGCTCCTGTGCTCTTGTAGTATGGTATTATTAACATCTGAGTGATCACCTGTTAATAAAGTAATACAACAGAAAAAAAAAAGAGAGAGAGAAACATGGTATCTAGGAGAGATGGTATCAGGTTTCTGGTATTGTTGAGTATAACTAGGTATCACATGATCAAAATCTTTTTGGGTGATTGAGCTTTGGTTTAGAATGTTAACATTGCAGCATTTTTATATTCTGGGTTATCTCTTATAAGCAAATAAGATGTCAAATGTGTTAGACGGTATATTTTGAAAATTATGGCTGCTTAGAAAAGAAGTCCAACTCCAGGCTCCCAAACAAGCAGGCAAATAAATTTAAACCATTTAATTTGGTTTGTAATTTGAACTGTAATTCTATGAGTGGAAATGTACATTAAACTTTTTGACCTTTTATATGTATGGTTTTGTTTTTACTATAAAATACACTCAATTTTATTATAACCTGAGGAAAGGAGGGATGTTTGTTATCTTAATAGTTGAAATCCTTCCTATTACTTTTTATTAGAAAGTATTCTGGAATCATTCCAGGACAATATCATCCCTTCTACTGCCTTCTACTCCCTTCCCCCTCTCCAAAAGAAATTATATTGGGTTGGCCAAAAAGTTCATTTGGGTTTTTCCGTAAGATGTTATGGAAAAACCCAAATGAACTTTTTGGCCAACCCCAATAGAGTGACATACAATTAATTACCTAATGGTTGAGGGAGGGGAGATAAATAACAAGATATTTTTGTTGGTATTGGATCCAAATTATTCTTACTGTCTTTTCCCTTTTCTCAGCACACCTCCAGTCTCTTTCATGAGTCGCTGGTTGTAGGAATTCTTTGACACTCTGAACACTTGTCAGTCTCTCCATGCTTAGAAATTAAAGGTGGTATCATATTGTGAGAACAAAGCTTGATTACCACTGACTTGTTCTGAGAGTGTATTCTTTATTTAGTGTTTAATAATTTCATTTAGTAATTTAATTTCTTAAAAATTTAAAATTTGATTATACTCTGGAGGATCACAGGTTGTTTCACAGCCTTAAACCTCAGGTCCCACTTTCAGGTCATACATGTTTGTGCTTCATAGAAATGAGTTTATCAAAGCTATCTTGAGTCAAATATAGTTTTCTCCAGATGAATTGCTTGCTTAGGCTCTTTTAGGTTCTGTTGTGCTAAATTTAGGCAGTTTTAGACACCAAGTACAAGTTCACATTGTTTTGGCATTGAAGAGTGTTTTTAAAAGTTGGAATACAAAAGCCACTTTAAAAAGTTATTACTGACTATTACTATGTAAATTTAAGTGTGAAGCAATATTTGAAATCTGAACGCTTTTTAAGGTTCAGCTCCTGTGCTATTCTATCTGCAATATACTTATAAGTATATACCAGAAATTCATTTAATAACTTTTCCTGTGTGGCTTATTTCTGATGGTTATAGATTTTATATTGTAAATGGCACCTTTATGATTTCTTTTATTAACAGAATTCTGCTTGGTCAGAGTCGTGATGGCATTGTGTTCAGCACTGATGACTATTTTCACCATCAAGATGGGTACAGGTATAATGTTAATCAACTTGGTGATGCCCATGACTGGAACCAGAACAGAGGTTTGTTTTGGGCCAAGTCTCCCGGGATAGAATATTTGACTAGGAGTTAGAATACCTGAGTTTTTATTCTCGACTTTTTACTTTTACTAGATGGATGACATTGACAAGCCATTGAAAGAGTTTTGAGACCCAATTTTTCATCTGTTAGAAGCAGTGATAATAATACTTATCCTACTTGATTGAGGTTGTAAAATCAGAGAATGTAGTTAGAATTTTTTTTTAACCTGTTACTAGTGTGTTTAAGCTGGTACAATAGAGGTATAGGATGTTTTGATAGACTTTATTTTATACCTCATGAAAAAATTCAGAAAACTCTTGATACCTTTGTTATGTATTCCCAAAAGTTAGTTCCTTGAGGTAATGCTAATGTTTTCTAAGGCTTACTATTAATGTCCATGAATATTAAAAGTTTTTTTCATTGATGTCACGCTACAAAAAACTTAATACATTTTTGAGAGGCAGTGGGTCACTTTCTTTTCATTTTGAAATAGTAGTGCTTAACCTTGGCTGCACATTTGAATCGCTTGGGGACCTATTTAAAAAACTTATGCCTGAGTCTTAGCCCTCAGAGATTCTGGTTTAGTTGGTCTGGAGTGGATCTAAACATCGATTTTTTTTTGAAAGTTATCCGTATATTCTAATGTTGCAGTCAGGATTGAAAACTGTTGATCTAGAACTATGTAAGTACATGCTTACACTATAATCTACTTTTTTAAAAGATTGAGAATGAATTGATGATGAAACAAATTATTTAAACCTAGAGTAGAGAGATTACAATGAAGCCCACACACCTATCACTCAGAATTATCATCACTTATCAAGATATTGCTATATTGACTTTATCCCTTTTGCTTTCACTCCCTCCCTCCTTTTTTAATTTGCTGAAGTATTTAAGTAAATTCTAGATATCATACTTTATGTATTTCAAGTAAACATTTTTACTTAATCACATCTTATTTAATTGCAGTGCCATTATCATACCAAAAACAACAAAACAGAACCCAGTTCCTTGACATCATGTAATGTAGTCTGTAATCAAATTTTCCCTATTGTCGTAAATATTTCTTTATAGTTGTTTGAATCAGGATCTAAACAAGGTTTTTGCAGTACACTTGGCTTTATGATTCTTTTAATTAAAAGTTAATCTATAGCAATTTTCCCTCTTTTTGCCCTCACACCATTAACTTATTGCAGAAACTTGGTTGGTGGTTTTGTAGTGTCCCATAGTCTATAGTTGTCTGTTTTCTTGTGGTAATTATTTAACTTGTAGGATTCATTAGGTTCAATCTTTTTTTTTCCTTCTTTTTTGTTTTTGTAAGTAAATGGTTGTCCCATTTTTATTGATGGTAAGATCATTAGCTTCGAAGGGACAGTCTACTCCTTGTTTTATTCAACAATGAATTGTTTCCTTAATCAGTTATTTCATTAAAGATTGCAAAATGGTGATTTTCTAGGTCTGTCATTCCTTCTGTGGTTAGTAGCTAGAATTCTTCTGTAATGAAGAACTGCCTCTCACCTAGAACTAGCAACTAAGGTTACCCTAAAATACAGTATGTACAGGAAAAACAGGATAAATGCTTTTCTTTTTAATTGTCAATTTTCAGAATAAGGAATTTCAGTGAGGATATTTTTAAGTAAAAAGTTTAAATATCAGTAAGTTTGAATGTAAGACTATTTCCTAGTATTGGTTCTAGGATTTCTCCAAATACATTAGAGAGCAGCATAAAAACATTTAAAAATATTGTTTTTGATTTTTTAAAATGCTGCAGTGTTACTGCCCAAATCAAATAATGATAATGTTACAATTCTAAAAAATGCGTGGAGTTTATTGGCTCAGAGTTAAGGGAAATAGAAGTAAGTGATAAGTGGAATAAGCCAGTATTCCTTTGGTGAACTGGGAAGTTTGTTTGTGTGAAAACATTTTTTTCTTTTTGCAAACCTAGTTTAGAATATTTCAGTAAAATGTTCATGCCATGTGAAGTCTACTTGCTGAACATATTGGTGTCTAGGTAAACTACTTGTTTTATTAATATAATAAATATGGACTTTTTCAAGGTAATTTTTAACCTTTTTCAAAGTAATGATAACTAGCAATCATTAGACATTTTGAAAATTATGAGCATTACATTTAATTTAGGGCAAAATTTCTCTGTTCTGCAAACATTTATTGAATACTTTTAAGTGCTAGGCATTATTCTGGGACTGTCTATCTGCCTCATGTTTATTAGAAGAATCTAAATTCATCTTTAACCACTTATAAATTAAAAATATCTTCAGGGTGTCATTATTCTCTTTTAGTATGGTGGTTAATTTGTTTAAGAAAATGGCTCTCTTTGAGTATTCAAACTTTGTTTACTTAGGAGCTCTATTCTCCTGGAGTGCACTGGAATGTGGTATTGGATAATGATTATTCATGGAAAAAGAATAATCTCTTTCCTGCAAATCGGATATTTATTTGGTTAATAAGCTCCTTTTGTAGAATATAACTCCTTGGAGATGTAAGCCTAACTGTCAGACATTAGGGAAATAACTTTAATACCTTTTTTTAAATTGAAAGTTTTGATCATTGTTTGGGGATGGAGCAGTGGGAGTTAATAGCATCTTGGTATCCTATTTATGACTCAAATTCTAAATTTCTTTTAGTGTTTAGAGACATCTTCCCCCAAATATATATTCCACCTTAGTCATTACTATTTAACTAGTCTTTTGAATTGTCTGCTCTTAGACATCTATATAAATGTTTTCATTATGTAGAACTTAGTGATTGGAATTCTAAATCCCAACAAAAGTTATATATCATTGCATTTTGCCTCACCCTTTTAAATTTTATAGTGGGTTCTTAATTTTCTTGCCTGTTTATAGTTAAGAGGTACACACATTCCTGTCATTAACAGTGGGTCACTGTGGCAGTAATTCTCACCTCATGCAGGAAGAGGTGGCATGGCGATAGGGAGATAAAGCTTGGAAAAGTTCCGTTTTAGCTCAACTCCCAATTTCAGAATCATAATGCTAAGAAATATCCACAGTCAGTTGAACTGTGGTATTTAGCTACTTGGTATATAAGTAATGGTAAATCCATAGTACTTCTTTTTTTTACTTGTCTTATTTCAAAATTATTATTTGTAACTGTAGAACATTGGAAAATAAAGATAAGCAAAAAATGCATATATTCCACCACCTATAGAAGACAGTTTTTGGTGTCTTAGTAGCTCTTCTCACATCTTTATATTTTGACCATAATAAGATCATACTTACATATTATCTTGTAAATTGCCATTTTCTTTTAACAGTCTCCATCTTTCCATGTCAATAAATGTTTTTTCCTCTTTTCATACTCAGACCATATTCAAACGTAACTTGTTCCTACATTTTCTATTAGCTATAAATTCAACAAAATATTTTCCCCAAAAGTCTTTTACAGCTAGTTCGTCAAATCCAGCATCCGGTCTGGAGAATACACATTGCATGTGTTTATGTCTCTTAATTTCATTTATTCTAGCAGAGTCCTTTTATTTTCTTGGCACTAACTCAAAGAGATTGCAAAGTTTTGGTTTTAAGTACAGGGATGTAGGAAATTTCTTAATGAATGTTTAAATTTTATTTTGTGTATTTTTATCTAATAGTTCTGTGTTGTGTTTTTGTTTTTTAAATTTATTTTTTATTTCAGCAAAACAAGCTATCAATCAGGGGAGATCTCCAGTTATAATAGACAACACTAATACACAAGCTTGGGAAATGAAACCATATGTGGAAATGGTAAATATGAGACATGAGAGAGTTTTTATATTTTATTCTTATCAGTTTTTTCATATTCTGAAATTTTGGTTACTTTGATCTTTATTATTAAAACACTTGTTCTCTAAAAAGATGTGTTCATTTGCTTAGTTTTTTACAAATTGGGAATGGTGCTTCTTATGCAATATGTTCATCTTGTTAGTTTTCCCTGGACTTGACGATAGTAATTGGAATTTGTCCATTAAGTGGTCTTAAAATTTTTATAAACTGTATTATTTTAAAAGTAAAACTTTTCTTGGTTGAGCAAATTTAGAAGTATTGTCTAAGTGAGATTTATATCTGTTTGCCATCTTTTTACTTTAAGAAGTATTCTCTGGGTTTTTGTTTTCTTCCTTTCTTTTGTGTAGGCCATAGGAAAAGGATACAGAGTAGAGTTTCATGAACCTGAAACTTGGTGGAAATTCGATCCTGAAGAATTAGAAAAGTAAGGCACTCAAAAAATTTTTAATCTCCTAGCTTTTTTTTCTTTCTTTTCTCCTTTACATGATCAGTTTCTTTACTAGCTTTTGCTTGTAATATCTTTGGTACCTGTGAATAGGGACTGCCACTACTCATTTTCTGTCAAGAGGAACATTGACTTAAAATGCAAGGTGTTTGAGGCTCTTGGCACTGTTAAATTTCATTAAGTGTTTCTTGTTAAGTGTGTTTGTTACTTTTTTTTAATGTGGATTTCTGCATTGTTTCCCATTTTATTGAATGCTAATAGAGATCCAGAAAACTTTTGAGAGGAAAGTTAGGACTTTATCCCTCTGCTTTTTAGCTGGGCCACTTCTCTGCATTGCCTTTCCAACTTCATCTCTTTCTCATTTTGGATCCCATCACCTTTTTACCTGGTGCTTTTATCTCTCCCTCTTTTCCTTCTTTACTGCTACAGATCTGTTATCCCATACCCAAGATCCTGGGAATCAATTGTTTTGGAATTCAGATTTTTTTTTTAATTTTAGAAAGATAATATAGTGCATATACCTAATTGTAACACTCCTAGCAGAGTTTTGGGCAGCATGGCATAATCAAACATCTCGATATTTCTGCAGCAGATCATGAATGGTTAGTATAAGTAGATAAGAAAGATTCTACATTGTTTAATGTTAGTTCTGAGTAGGTCATGCTGCCAGATGAATACGGGCATGGTTAGACTTGCTGCTGTATGAGTCAACAGAAAACAGAATTTTCAGAGCATTTTAGATTTCAGGATTTGTGAGGGATTGTGGACTTGTATTACTTTCAACCCTGCTCTTCCATTTGTGTTTACCTTCATCCCTTCCCCTAGTTTTCCTGACTATGACTCCTTTTTTCTTTCTTTGTTTTCACTCCCCCATGCCTCCTTTTGGTAACAACTTTAAGACGTAATTCACATACCTTTCAATTTACCCATTAAAAGCGTACAATTCAGTGGCTTTCCGTATATTCACAAAGTTGTGCAACCATCACCTCTTTTTTTAAAACCATTTTTTCTCCCTCCTCCAGCTTAAAATTGTTCTTCTGTGTATGGTGTTCAACTAATTTAATTCTGTCTCCCTTGCCTTTCATTCCTTCTGTACCTTTGAATTTTTATTCTTTTGGTTAACCTTTCTTTCCCTTTCTGAGTTGCAGGCCAAATTAAGTTTGTGAAGAATTAAACTGATAGATACGATTAATATCTGGTATTGTCTGCCTATCTCTGTGTATATTGCACCTCAGGTAGAAGAGAGAGTTTAAAAAGTAAAAATATTTGGCTTATGCTGAATAAATGAATTAATGAAATAGTTATATTGTTAGGCTTTATGTACATTTGAGGCCGTTGAAATTTATAACAATTCTTAATATAAATTAACTTTACAAAATAAAGCCAGTTTAACTGATATCTAGTATAGCTTGACAGATTTTTTTTTAAAGAATTGATTGAATCGTCAATTTTGACATCTTGTGGATTTAGTTATATCTTGGCCAGTTGTAACCTTGACCTCAGATCTCTTTCTCTTTCTCTCTCTTTTTTTGGGGTGTTCTGTTTTCTCTCTCTCTTGCTTTTTCTTCTCATCTTTAACCTAAGTATCAGTAGTTTTGAAAAGTAAACATTTGTTTTAGGTCTTTTTTCTGGAAAAATGAGTTAGCTTTAGTAAATCTAGAACTATAACGTTAAATGTAAAACATGTTCTGTGTGTTTTGCCATGTCCAAGTCAAGTTATGGAAAATTACAAGGGTAAAATATATTGTAAAAATTTCTTTGAGGGTCAAGAATAATTTTTAAACCGCTTTTGTTATCATAGTTAAACTCACAGAAAAGTACATAAAATATAAATGTGTAGCTAAATAAATTTCTTATAAAACAGGTATTCATTTAACCATTATCCGTGTCATGAGAGCATTACCAACACTTCAGAAGTTTTTTGAGTTCCTTTTCCCAGTAACAATTCCCTAATTCCCTAGTAATTACTTGCTTTTCCTTCAAGTTGTTTTTTAATATCCTTTGTTTTAGCACCTTAGTTTAATTTTTTCTCAAACTTTAAATAGAATTATACAGTATATATTCATTATATTTAATTCCTTTCACTCAACATTATGTTTGTGAAATTATGTACAAAGTGTTGTATCTCTAATAATATAGTTTGGTATCGATAATAAGTTTTGTTTTTAATAATGCAAGTGTGCTAAAATAACTTTTAAAAGTGATATATATTTTATGTTGATTTTTGTAAGTCCTGGAAGCCCACTCAATTCTTCTGTAATTCTCAAAACAGTATCTCATAATTTTTTATTTTGTTGTTTAAAAAGGGGGGACGATTAACTCAGTGGTTTGGTCAATCGGTAGTTAGTTCTGTGTGAAGAAGGTGCAATCAGTTAACATTTTGCTGTGATTTATAGTATCTTTAAGCCTTTTTGAGATATTGTTTAAAACTTTGAGAGCCATTTTTTAAAAAATAAAATGTGAGGTATATCTTCTAGTATTTATTTGCAGAATGTAATTTAGAATCTATACTCTATTATTCTCAAACAATTTAATCTCTAAACCTATACATTCTAAAAAAAAAAGAATTAAAATCCTTTTCTTTTTTTGGTAGGAGGAATAAACATGGTGTTTCTCGAAAGAAGATTGCTCAGATGTTGGATCGTTATGAGTATCAAATGTCCATCTCTATTGTAATGAATTCAGTGGAACCGCCACACAAAAGCACAGAAAGGCCTCCTCCTTCACAGGGGAGACAGAGGTGGGGAGGCTTTCTAGGCTCACATAATGAAGTCTGTGTTACAGATAATCATTAAGTTGGCTATTTTTTGCTAACACATTTGTTGCTTACTCTTGAAAAAAATTAGTGAGCCTGTTTTGAATTTTAAGTAGTTTCAAATTTAAAAAGACTACATTGCCTTACAAAAGATGTTCCCAGCAAGTTGTTTAAATTCTACAGTGTAAATAAAAATTATATAAAATTGTATTTCAAATGTTTTTATAATCTTTTCTTGTAATACCTTCGGTTATTATGACGACACCTGAGTAGAGTTGGTAGGAACCAGAATGTTTTTCTATTATTGAATTTTAAACTAATTTTATCTTTTGTAGATAATGTCAAGCAGTTTTATAGTTCATACCTAAATTCAGCCTTTCATGAAACTTTAGTATTTTTCCTTGACTATCTTAAATATATAAGAAATACTAACTAGTTACAGGCACCTTAGTTGATTCCTCTATTTATTATACAGGTAAAATTATGTTTCTGCAAATTCATCTGTGGAAACAGTATTTCTGAGCTGTCATTAGCATATCCCTTATTTAAAATAAAATTCTCTATCAAATGCCATACAATAGGTGTATCTGTCACCTGGGGTGTTTTCTCCATAATACATGTTTTCATCACCCTTCTTCTTAAGCCATCCTCTGTCTCCCCACATTCCCTAATTCTGGAATGCATAAAGAGGGCAATCACTATATAGTTTGCAGAAGCTCTTCAGGCTATTCTGATAATATATCACTTTTCTCTATTTAAATTAACACGAGTAATTCTAATGTAAAAAATATTTTAGGCAGTTCCTTAGCAGTAGTTGTAGGAAGATTTGTTCTGTAGGATATTTTACTTCTCCAGCTTTTAGTTTTTCTGTGCAGACAACTGTGTATCTCACTGGATAGTTTTTGTTAGACTGTGTTCCATCACTTAAAATTTTAAATTTGAGGTGGGATTCATTCAGAGGTCTTGCAATTCATCCTAATCTTGCTTTGATTTATCCTTTTTTAGGAAAAAACTGAGCTAATTACAACTATTTTTTAAACATTTTAAAATGTTTTACATGATAATAGTTTGTGTCCCTTAAGTCTTCTTTCTCCTAAACCAGCCTGTCCCAAATCCCATAATCTTTCTTTTTTTTTTCTTTAATTTTTGTTTTATGTTGGAGTATAGTTGATTAAAAATGAAGTGTTAGTTGCAAGTGTTGAGTAAAGTGGTGAATCCCGTAATCTTTCTTCTGATGTTGTTTTAAAACCTTTTGGTGTGTTTTCAGCTTTAAATGTTTTCTCACATCTTTATATTACTTTTTAACTAATATTAAATTATTAAGTAATGCTAAGTTGCAAGGCTCAAAACTAAATATTAGTACTCTCAGCAAGGTCTTTATTACATTGCCTTTAGTGAGAAAAGAATATGATTTCTATATATTTGTATTATTCAGCGCTGTTTACATTTAAATGGGTGTTACCGTGCTTTATTTTGTTTAACACATATGTATGTTTTTATATATTTGTTCATCCTAACTAAATATGATGTAGTAGAAATATGCTGACTCATGTTTTGTGTGTCAATGTATATATATTTATATCAATATATACACACATTTCCTTTATTCACTATTTTTGTATATTCCTTTGTTTCTGAGTAGTACTTCTTAGTATTTGGGCGTATTTCTTCCAGCATTTTATTATGTAAATTGACATTTTGAAATAGTGAAGAAGGATTTAATTTTGGGACAGGTGAAACAACTGTTAAGTATATACTGTGTGTCCCTTTCCCTTTGTCCTTATAAAACTTCATTTAGAAGTAATAGTTTTTGAACAGTAGCCAAATTAATTTTGAGGAGGTAGGGAATTGCCTTTGGAAAATGCGGATTATGAGGGAACATGTTCATGATAGTAAGTCTAAAATTTCCAGATTTTATTACAGAGTCAACTTCATCTCCTAGTACTTCTGAGTAGTGGATAATCATGCAGAGATTGTTAATCATTACTGATTATTTTAAAAAATCATAAATGCTTATTGAGGCAGGGAAATTAACGTTCTGGAAGACTTTTTTTTTTTTTTTTTTTTTTGGTCACGCTGTGTGGCATATGGGATCTTAGTTCCCTGACCAGGGATCCAACCCATGCCCCCTGCATTGGAAGCATGGAGTCTTAACCACAGGATCACCAGGGAAGTTCCTCTTTTTTTTTTTTTTGACAAAGTAAATTAAAAAGTTCCCCCAAGCATTCTGGCTAATTTTATTTTTATTTTTTGAACAGTAATAATGTAGGAATGAATATGCAATAGACAATACCAAAATCACTATTATAAGTCATTGCTTGATGCTAAAAATCTGTAAAAATGTGAAATTTAGCAATTAAAGATTTTTCATCAAAATTTTTCCTTCTATTCAGATATATTCTTTTTCAAAATTTAGATATATTCTTAATGGAATAGTTCCCCCAGCTGCTACCTGCCATTCTGAGTTGTTCTCCATCACAAAGAATAAAATGGTCATTACTCATCATATTTAACTAAGGTGAACATTTTAGTTAAACAGAATATATTGATAGCTTCTAGTTTGGTTCAGAAAGATTAACTAGTTTTTTCATAGGTTTGGTGTAAAAATCACTTCTTTTTGATAAGTAAATTTATAGTTTTCTATATGTCTTAATACTGCTAATAAAAATATTCATGTAATTATGTTGAACTTTGATACTGCTTTTTAAATTGATAATCTTTCAGTATTCACCTTTCTGAAAGAAAATGTTAGCTTTTTAATATTTTATGTCTTTTTAAAGTAAGATTGTTTACAAAAGATTGGGTTGTATTTTGTTGGTGGTATGATAGTGTGGATTTAACTATTTGAAGTTTGCTTATCTCTTGCCTAATTAATATAGGTTATGCAATTTTCCAGTTTTATATATAGGTAAGTTTTGAAAGAGTTCATGAATTCAAAGGATATAAAATATTTATTTTGACCATAATTGAGTTTTCATTATTGTAGAAATGTCTGATTTTCTGAGCCTGATTTTCTAAGTATTTATAAAGAAAATTGGTGGTGTTCCCTTTGGAAAATGTTGAAGAAATATGGTTGTTCATGTATTATATTAGTACCTTAACCAGGTAGGTTTACTAGCCTTTGTTGAAGTTTTATGTAGTATTGTAACATGAATGCAATAACTGAGAATTCAGTTATTAGGGCTAGAGTGTTTTTGTGTGTGTTTGTCTGCAATCTGTATACAATAATATCTCTTAGTCTTGAATCATAACAAAGTATTACTTAGTTTTGTTACAACAACCATTCAGAATAA
The DNA here is from genome assembly GCF_030028045.1 of Hippopotamus amphibius kiboko. Taxonomy (NCBI): domain Eukaryota; kingdom Metazoa; phylum Chordata; class Mammalia; order Artiodactyla; family Hippopotamidae; genus Hippopotamus; species Hippopotamus amphibius. Next base: position 71,611,400 of record NC_080199.1, read on the forward strand.
ACATTTGGTGGCAGCAGAAAAGCAGACCTGGTTAGTGGTTTTTAGAGTTAAATTTTGTAGATTACAATTTATAAATAATTTTTTCTCATTATAGTTGTTAGCTATAATTTTTGTGAAAAGGGGGATTATATTAAGGGATTAATGGGTATCTTTTTTGGTGATGGTTTTCTTTCTCTTTACAATTAAATAAGATTGGCATACCAATTTTTATTTTATTTTTTGAATTAAGGTATTATTAAAACAATTGGTTTCCCTGTATGTATGCCAGATTTTCTCATTAAAATATCCTTAGGTTGGCAAGAAGTAGTATTAAGTTTGTTAAAATAGATTCTGAAAGAGGAGTAATTAGTGATTTTGTTTGTCTTTTTTATTCCTTTTATTACTTTGTTAAGCAGCATTTAAATTAATTCAATTCAGTTGATTCCAGTTGCCAAGATCTTAAATCTAAAAAATTTTCAATTTTCCGTGGTCTGTAAATTTCGGAGAAACCTTGAAAAGTTTATAATTATGATTTTTGCAACTAAAATCAGAAAACTTGTAATGGAATGGTTATACTTTACCTTCAGTATCTTTATGTAGACTGCACCAAATGGCATAATTTTTGTAGTAGAATATACATGTGTATAAACTCAATTTTGAATGTATGGAAATTCTTTTTTTTTGGATGACCTTTTGTTCTTATTTATTTTTTATGGGAATTCTTAGTACATTGTTGCTGTCAAATTATGCATAGAAACAAGGGGAAAGAGTAGCATAAAAAGCTCTGAAAAGAGAGCCTCAAGAGTAAATACAGAGTTATTCTTGAAGCTAAGACTGTGTCGTTTGGAAAGTTTTAGCTTTTTGGTATCTTTAATAGAGGTTTATTTTAGTTATTTAGATTAGAAATAGTCTTTTTCTTTCCTTTCCTCCTAACAAATTTTGTTCTCTGAATGATAACCCTGTCGCATTCCAGGTGTGAAAATTGCAGTCATTACATGTTATAATACACTTCCCACTACAGAGTTCATTAACTTCAGCAAGCTGTCTTAAACTTAAGTATGTAAAAATAGGCTGTTTTATCTGGCATGGTCACAGCCATACTCTGACCCCTAATCTTAGAACTAGACACAATCACATTAGCTAGCATTATACCTATTTTGGTCAATGATTGAAAACTTCATCAGGGAGTGTTGCCCAGTTGTTAATATTTTCTTTTTTTTTTTTTAATTGAACTGTTTGTAAATTAATGGGAAAATTGAGAGATTTTGAGATTGCCTATTAGGCTTTTTGCCTCAACTTTATAGTTAACTAAGGGAGAAAAAGTAAGAATAATCTGTTCATTCATGATTAAAATTGTGTTCAAGCCTAGTACAGTCCATTAAAATACACTTTATTTGGATTTTTTTTTTTTGTTTTGCAGTTTCAACTGTATTCTCAGATAGGACATGTAAAATTAAAGTTTTACCCTACAACTAGTAATTATAATAATTGTACAACTTTGTTACCGTCTCTTCAATTATAATTCTGGACTCTTCAGTTTTTTTTAGTATATCAAAATGAAAGAAAATTTGATTTGGGAGAGGATTGTGGCTTCTTTCTTTATTCTTTCTTTTTTTATCTTTCTTAATAGTATTATAAATCATGTTTCTTTCTTGTTTCTTTCATAGTCTTTTCCTGTGCATGTTTTCTTTTTCTTCTGTTCATTTTCTCCTCAGCTATCCTCATGTTAACTTCATAACATTTTTAATGAAGATGATGGGATGGTAAGTTACTGTCAAAAATGGGGATAACTTTTTTCCCCTTCTGTGTTCCACTGAACTTACTGTTTAATGAGTTATTAAACATTATTTAATATGAACTTTAATCATGTTAAACTTACCACAGCTTTGCAGCTTCCTGATCCTGTGGTATATGTAGAACTTTGTTATGAAAGTACTTGGAAAGATTTATATAGGTTTTTCGTCTATCAGCATTACTATCTACCATTGGTTAGGAATCCCATAGACATGGTATGGTACTTGGATGTATGGATTTGAGAAAAAATTCTTTTACAGTACTCAATCCTCATGCTGATAGACTAGTTGATAAATAGTAGTTGGAAATTCACTGTTCTGTCATGATTCTCTATTCTGCCCTTCTTAAAGAACTGAATGCTTTTGAAGGAAAGCTGATAGCTAATTTGAGTTCGACTTTTATAAGTGATGCTTCATATTCTCCAGTGCTGCTACAATGAGGAATAAGAATATAGTAGCAACAAGCCTTAATTTAATACTTGTTTAAGTAGCTGCCATTTAGTTAATGCCTGTCAGTGCTAGGCCTTATTCTAAATGTGATTATTACAGTTTCCAATTTTTTATGAAGAGAAAACAAAAACTTACCGATTTTAAGCAGTTTATCCTATGAACATAATTTCTCTAGGGAGAGATGGTCACTGGGATTCAAATCTAGTTCAGACATATTCCTCACTGTATCCCATTTTATCTTTTAAACCACAAAGTTATCTTTGGTTAAGTTATTATTATTAATTTAGGGGTTTTTTTAAGGTAGGAAAGAAATTCCAGTGAAGAGTTGAGTGCATCTTCATGGTACCTTTGAATTTTGAGGGTTAGAGGTATGCTGACTCACCAATGAAATTGAGTGATGAAATCTGTAAGTGGCAGTTTATTTAGAATTCTTAATTTAAGTCAAGATTGAAAGCTGGGATGCCATTTAGTGTTTAAATGTTCTCTACAATATATACATTGATAATTGATAATCGCATTTCAGCCACATTTTTTCAGTTGAAGTTTTACATATGCTGCTGTGCTTTAATGTTTACATTTTATTTTAATATCTCCTGATTTTAATTATCACTTGAAATATGTAGTATTTAATAAATGGATTGTTAAATTATATAAGCTGTTTGTTTTGCTGATTAATTTTGAGGCAGTATTTCCTAAGTAGATCAACACTATTTATAAATAGTCTTAGTGTATTTTTCTTTTAATGTCCACTTACTTAAGTGTGCTAGCAGTAGCTGTTATGGAAATCACATCAGTTTCCTGAATTTGTGAAGAATTCAGAGTTTTTTTCCTTTTGTAATAGCATCCTTTTTCTTTTATGTTGTTTAATTTTTTAAAATGAACAATAAAGGAGCCATTTACTTAAGTTTGCTGTATAAATAAAATATTGAGTTAATTAGATTCTGCAAGGAAAACCTTTAAGTATAGAGTGAAGAATTCTTGGTGTTGAGTATTTGCCTTCTTTTGTTTTAGTTAACTTAAAAAATAGAAGGGCTGGATCTTGTTTGGTTTTTGTAAATTCCTTGAGAGTAGTTTGTAGTTTTTTATGTTTCTCAATGTGAAATGAGAGGTAGAATTTTTGTTAGAATAGGGAAGAAATAGCATTGGTTTAATGAAAAGATTTAGATAGTTTTTAGTTCAGGAAACTGGAAAGCAGTACATTATGAGATTGAGATTATTGGAATATAGTATAATATAACACTGGCAAAGATGTGGTTAAAACATTTCACTTTGAATATAAATAAATTGAAGTATTTATATTTATGTGATAGGAGGCCTGGGCTAGACATTTTGAATTAATTAAAAGGTAGTGAGAAAAAAATTTTTTTTAAATTCTGAGGAATAATAAGGAAAGAAATCGTTAAAGCTGGAAGACTAGTGGTGAAAAGTGATATTTCTCCCTCCCCATTTTCTCTTTGCTGTGTGAAGACAAGTAGAGCCCAGGTATTATATTAAGAAAGATTATCTTGTACCCTTCAGAGCCATGAAAGCATGGTCTTCCTTGTTTTGTCTTTGGATCTTTGTCCTTTAATGAGTCAAAAAATATTTGTTGAATATTATACTGAGTCTTTTGAAATTAGTCAACAACCTCTTGATATTGAGGACCTATTCATCTAAGTAGATGAACTTTATAGGGCAGTTCGTAACTTAGGAAACATGGAGATACTGAGTGTGAATTAGTTGTGCTTGGCACTTGCTAGGAGAGCAGGTGTCCAGGCAGAGAGGAAGCCTCCTCCATTTAATTTGTATCTAACACCATCAGAGACTTTTGTTCAAGATTTTTGAACCTCACTAGTCTTTAGATTTGTGTTTTATGATCAAAAAATTAAATGCTATAATACAGATAAGTAGAACAACCTTGAGACTTCAGATTTTCTATTTCTTTTAGGGTCATTTAGAGATTATTTTTTGCTTTAACACTTCTATTCTTACTCTTAACTTTTCCCATGAGATTTCATCATTTCTCACTTGGAGATAGTAGTCTCCCCACTTTTATTTTTGCCACCCTATAATTTTATCCACAAAGCAACTAGAGAAATCTATAATATAAAAAAAAATTTTTTTAATATAGGTTATATTCCTCCCTGCTTAAACTTTACATGATCTGGCCCTTGGCTTCTTCTCTGACCCTGTTTTGTACTACTCTCCTCTTCATTTACTACATTTCATCTTTTTGTGTTCTTTCTGGAATGCTCTATATTTTTCCTGTTCTTCCTATGCCTAGCATAATTCTCAACATTCAGGTCTCACCTCAAATGTCACCTCCACAGAGAGCCTTCCCTGACTATTCCAATCTAAAGTAAACTAGCCCCACCTCTGTCACTGTACTAATTGTCCTGTTTTGTTTTCATCATAGTACCTATTAGTAGTTGAAGTTATCTTATTTAATACTGATTTGTTGGGGGGTCTTTTGAACTAGAATATTAGTTCCATGGGAACCTTTATTTTTCTTGTTTGTAGCTCTCTCCACTGAACCTAAAGCAGTGCCTGTAAAGATGTAGGAGCTCAGAAATATTGGCTGAAGGATTTTATACCCATTGCTTCTATTAAAAGTATTACTCCCCAAATGTGTTTTCTTCTTAAACCTGTCCTCTGTGCTCCAGCCTATATATGCTTAACTGTCTACCTGACATTTCTACTTTTAAGCCTGATAAGTTGAACCTGTGATGAACTCGCCCATCTGTGGAGCTCCAGGATTTTCTTGCAAATGGATCTACCATCCATCTATTTTTGCAAACCAGATACTTGAGAGTTGTCTTTGATGCCTCCTTCCCTCCTTCATATTCAGTCCATCAACTGGGGTCTTTGAATTTTGCCACTTATCTCTTGAATCTCTCCATTTTTGACTGCCATCTTTCTAGTTTGAATTATCATCTCTTCTTGAGACTGGGCTCCCCACATCAGTACTTGCTCAGTTCTAGCCCTTTTTCTCCACAATCTAACAAAACTGAAGTATAATGTACGTATTAAAGAGTGCTTAAATTATAAGTATATATAGTTCAACAAATTTTCATGAAGTGAACATATCTATGTAACCAGAATCCTGCTCAAGAAGTAGAACATAACCAGCAAATTAGAAACCCTTAGTATCCCGTCCTTTCCAGAGTGATCTTTGTAAAAGAAAAGGATCATGCATAAAAAACCTTTCAGGTGCTTCCCATTGCTGCTAGGATAGAGACCAGCAGCCACGATGGGGTTGACGTGGCCCCTACCTTCCTATCCAACCTCATGCTTTATTACTCTTCTTACTTTCTGTGTTCCAGCCCTACCGGCCACCTCTCAGTTCCTTGAATGTGCTATTCTCTTCCTTCCTGGAAGGTTCTGTGTGCACATACCCCTTCCATACTCATCCTTCAGATTTGAGCTATTGAAGGAAACTTTTTTTGGACATAGTAGGCTTGGTGACTTCAAAATACATATTACATGCTCTCGTGTGCTTTTTCTTTATTAATTTGTATGAGTGTATGATTATTTCCCCTTCCTTTATTTATAAGCACCATGTATCAGAGGTTGTACCAGTTTTGTTCACCATTATATGGTCATCAGCACAATGAAAAAGAGTGGTATTCAGTATTCATACAGTAAGTGAATATGGGTAGTCTCAGCTTGTTATGGGCTGAATTGTGTTCCCTCACAATTTCACATGTTGAAGTCCTAACCCCCAGTATTTATGATGTGACTATTTTTAGGATGTAGAGCCTTTAAAGAGGTAGCTAAGATAAAATGAAGTCATGTGTTTGGACCCTAATCCAATATGATTGGTGTCCTTATAAGAAGAGGCGATAGGACACAAACACACAAAAAGGGAAGACCTTGTGACAACATTGAATGGAGACAGACATCTACAAGCCGAGGAGAGAGGCTTTTGAAGAAACCTACCCTGCTGACACCTTGATCTTGGACTTCTAACCTCCAGACTTGTGAGAAAGTTGATTTCTGTTGTTTAAGCCACCCAGACGATGGTACTTTGTAGCTTTGCCAAACTGACAGATTTTGGTACTGGGAAGGGGGATGCTGCTCTAACAAATACCTAAAACTGAAGACTTGGCTTTAGAACGGGGTATGGTAGAGGCTGGAAAGTTTTGAGCTTCATGTTAGAAAAAGCCAAGGTTGCCTTCAGCAGTTATAGGTAGAAGTATGGACATTCAAGCTGATTCTGGTGAGGGCTCTGAAAGAAAAGAGGGCTGTCAAGAAGGCTTCTGTCGCCTAACAGATAGACATATATGATCATGAACAGGGTGTTGGTAGACATATGAAAAGGGTGCTTCTGGTAAGGTCTTAGATGAGAATGAAGAACATGTTATTGGAAACTAGAGGAAAGGCAACTGTGTTATAAAGTAGCAAAAAAAACTTGGCTAAATTGTGTTCCAGTGGTTTGTGGAAAATAGAACTGGTAAGTGATAAATTTGGATATTTAACTGAGATTTCTAGGCAAGGTGTTAAAGGCATGGCCTGGTTTCTCCTTGCTGCTTATAGTAAAATGCAAAAGGACAGAGATAATTGAAGAAAGAATTGTTAAGCAAAATGGAACCCCAAACTTGAAGATTTGGAAATTCTCAGCCTATGCTTGTTCAGAAAAATTAGTGTGTTCTGGAGACAACATCAGGACTGTTGCTAGACAACCATTTGTGAAAGGGGGTATGGGCATGTGACTTATGGATTCATTAAGCTGTTTCAGCAGGACCAGAGATGGGGTCATGGCAGCAGAAACACTGCGAGCTTGAACTGAAAGGGACAGAGATAGGATGAAATGAAGGGAAGCTGTCAGATTTCTGAGACTCCGTAAGACAAGTCAGTAGAACTATCTGGTGATCTGGCTGTGAGCATGTTGCCACCATGGGATCAGAGCCCCAAGCCTGAGGGGGTGGGGCTGCCACCTTGGTGGGTCTGGAAGGCAGGGCCTCCAGCCCAGTGGGCCTAGAGAACAGAGCATGGAGTCAAAGATTATTCTTTATTATTAAAGATTATTCTTCAGCCTTAAAATCTAATGGAACTTGCCTTAAATTATAGACTTGCTTGGGACCCATCATCCCTTCTTTCTGATTTTTCCCTTTTGGAATGGGAATGTCTGTCCTATGCCTGTTCCACCATTGTATTCTGAAAGCAGGTAAGTTGTCTAGAGTCACAGGTTCACAGCTGGAGAGAAGTTTTGCCTCAGGATGAATCATATCTCAGATTCACCCATACCTGGTTTAAATGGCATTTACATAAGATTTTTGGATTTGATGCTAGAGTGGGTTAAGAATTTGGGGGCTGTTGGAATGGGATGAATGTATTTTGCATGTAAGAAAGACATTAATTGGGGAGGGCAAGAGAGTGGCGTGTTAATGGGCTGAATCATGTCCCCTCAAAATTCATGTGTTGAGGTCCTAACCCCCAGTACCTCAGAATGTAACTGTATTTGGAAATGGCGCCTTTAAAGAGGTAATTAAGATCATGTGGATGGGCTCTAATCCAATATGACTGTGTCCTTATAAGAAGAGGAGATTAGGACGCAGACATACACAAAGGGAAGACCTGTGAAGACACTGGTGGAAGAAGGCCATCTACCAGCCAAGGAGAGAGGCCTTAGAAGAAACCAACCCTGCAGACACCTTGATCTCAGACTTCTAACCTCTGGAATTATGAGAAAATAAACTGTTGTTTAAGCTACCCAGTCTGTACCTTGTCACAGGCCTAGCAAACTAACGCACAGCTATTATACTAGCTAGTTGAGAGACACTTGTGAGGCATTTTCTTCTCTCTTCTGCAGTTCCTTTGTGTGTAAAATGAAGGCATTTGACTGGATCAGTGGTTCTTAATTTTTAATTTATTCAAAACTTTCTGATATGGAATGTGTTTCGTTAAGAAGTGTATAGTGGGTTGCCTGACACTGGGAGTTGTTCATAGTGCAACAGAGTTCTGTGCTTCAGACTGTACCTTCGAGGTACCTCAGGGATTGTTGTGAAGAGCAGAACTGTACCTTCGAGGTACCTCAGGGATTGTTGTGAAGAGCAGAAACCTCCACTTTTAGTAGAGCACAGAACTTTAAATTACAGAATTTGAAGACAAGTTACAGTTCTAACTGCAACTTGAGCAAGTTACTAAATTTTCTGAAACTTTTCCCTATAATTAAATGAGGCGAATACCTTCTCAGCCTATAACATCGGGTTATTGGGTGGATTAAATGAGATGAGTGTGTTAGAATTTCAGCTGAAGTAGCTTGTGTGTTAGCCTTGAAATTCTTTGATTTTGTTTGCCTTTTGATGATTTCACCTCTTTATACACTAGCGATGGGCAGAGAAAGTAACAAACCAACTGGTTGATTTTTATACTAGTTAGATATGCTAGGAGAGATCTAGAAGGATAAAGTTTGATTTTTTTTGGTTATTAAATTTATCAAAGATACTCATATTCCTCATTAGCATAGGCTGTCAGAAATTAAGCTGTGTAATACCTCCAAACAATTTGTGATGAGGTGTGTGCCTTTTTGTCATGAATCCTGGTACTATTTTTTCACCTGTGTTGTATGCACTGTTGCTATGATCATGTCAATTTGATATTCTCATTTTTACTGGCAAATGTGGTATAAGTTTCACAGAGCAGTGTATTGACCAGACCACATGAACCCATTTCTTTAAAAGAAAAAAAAATTTTTTTGTTTTAATACGAATAATGAAAGTAAGGAGCCTTTCCCCACCACCCTTGGTTTTCACAAAAACGTTTTTTCTCGTTTTTCATCATGACCTCCTATGTGATGTTCATGTCACAGTGTGATATCAGCTTACCTGTAGTTATGTGAAACTATTAGTTAATTGCACCCTAGGCGTCTGTGAAATGAGTCATTCAAGATGGGAACATCCGTTTGAGTGGATGTCAGCTTTCTATTTTTGTAACACAGGGAAGTGACAGAGTTGTCACAAGATTCAGTAGACAAAGGGGAATAAGGCATATGTTGGAGGATCAGAGGCAGTTTGTAATATTTTAAAGTGTAATTACTATTATCCTATCTGTTTATTATTTTAAATGATAGTATTCTAAATTTTAATAACATGCCATTCTTCTTGAATCACTTCTTAGATTATTTTTTACTATTACAGTGAAGTAGAAGAAATTGTTGTATTTAGAAACAATTTATCTATAGAAGAATGAGGTTATCTGGAGGCTGTATAGATAGCATTCAATGGAGAAAGGAAATTAATTGGTTAAATACTTGGCCGTTGAGACTTTCTAAGTAAGATGTTGATAAATTGCTGTGGTGTGGAAATAACATGGAAGGTTCAAGAAATGGTGTTTGGACATATGAATTCTCCCCTTATAGGAGCTGCATTAGACCTGAAGGCACAGAGCCCATAGTAGTTCTCTAGGACTGAAGTTCAGTCAGTGTCTTCCTCAGGGCGGTTAAAAAGAGCCATAGTAGGTCTTAACTAAAAGTCTCAGAAAACACCAAAGTTTATGCCGAGGAAACAATAGATTCAGTTAACAAATATAAAACAAAAACATACTAACCTGCGAGACAAAAAGAATCAGGGACCAGGAACTGAAATGGAACTGAGTAAATAAGGTTGGGTGCATACAGGGATGATACTAGGCCATTGCCATGAGTGGTATCATTTCGTGATGTGTGATGGACTGATTTTAAGTTACAATATTGGACTGGAAGCTTTCTGTTTGCCTTCCCTACATTGAACAAGGGTTTTATCTTGATTGTTCCTGAAAGGGGTGGAGGTGGGAGGGCGGGATTGGGAGCAGAGAGACTAGGCTTGGGAAAATTCCCACAACTTACTGTGACTCTATCTTAGGTTGTCAGGGCTTGGCCAAAGTATAGAGTTGAGGACTAGAGTTCGTGGAGGCCAAGAAGAATGTGAAATACCTGATGAGTATAAGTTGGAATTCAGACTTGATAGGGTTGATTTGAACAGGCCCATGAAGAAACCTAGCATTTGGCAGTCATGAGAACATGGAAAGTATGGAAAATAAATAGGGCTTCCACTCTGAATTGTCTTGCCTAGTATATATCAGAATGATTTATGTTCTTCCTAAGGACATCAGTTGTGTCTTGACTCTTGGGACAATCTATACAAATACGTAGTAGAAGTATTCAGTGCAGTGAGAAAATAGCAGGTGTGAGCTGTGGTTACTAGGGATGGAATGGTGTTTTCTGATTGGAGCAATGTAGTTGAATATGAACCAGTAATGAGAAGGGGCAGTAAAATGTTTTCTGCATGAATGTGTAGCAGGGTAGTTACTTTTCCGCTGTTCATTTAATAGGTTGATAGTAAGTGAAATGTGGAGGACTTGGTTCAGGGAAAAGAGGGATTTAGTAGGGGAAAAATAGTATGGGGAAAAGGCCTGTAGGCAGTAGTAACTGAATGGTCAAAGTCTCAGAGGCAGGAAACAGTAATGGATTTATTCATGCATATGTTTATTCATTCAGCAGTGTTTCATGAGTGTTTACTATGGGCCAGGCATTGTCTTAGGTGATAGAGATAGATCAGTAAGTAAAACAGGAAAAACCTCTGCCCTCCTGGAGTCAGGGTAGGGATGCAGACTAAATCAATAAACAGGTATCCAGTAAGTCAGATGATAAGTGCTATGGACAAAATCAAAGCAGCATAAATGGAACAGTGAGGGTTGGGCTTAGTGGAATGGGTACCACTTTACCTGAAGTGATTAATGAAGGCCTAACTGATGAGGTACATTTGAACAGAGACTTGAAGAAAGTGAGAGTGAATTAGCAAAGGGAGAAGTAAGGATGGAGCGTTCCAGACCAACGATCCTGCAGTTGAAGCCCCTGATGAGGTGGGATTGTGTTTGGTGTGGTTAAGGAATAGTAGGATGTCCGTTTGCCTGGAGCTAAGTGAGCAAAGAGCAAAACAGTAGAAGAGAGAGTCAAAGAGAAAGAACCAGATAATATGGGCCTTGTAAATTATTGAAGGAATATAGGCCTTTACTCTGCTTGATATGGGAAGCTGTTGGAGAGTTTTGAGCAAGGCATAACATGATCTGACTTGTGTTTTAAGTTATACAAATCATTCTGACCGCTGTCTTGAGAATCACTTTAGAGAGACAAGAATGGAAGCAAGGACTAATTAGATGACTCTTGGAATAATCCAAATGAGAGGTGATTGTGACCTCAACCAGGGGATAAAGGTAGAGGTAGTGAGAATTGGTTGAAGCTAGAGCTGGCAGAATTTGCTGAATAGATCAAATAATGAGTGTGAGAGGGAAAAATGGAGTTACAGTTTATTAAGATAAGATGTGTTGTAGGAGGAGCACATTTGGAAAGGAAACAGGTGTTTAGTTTTGGACATGTTAAGTTTAAGGTGCCTTCTGGACATCTGAATGGAGATGTAGTATGTTTAGAGTTCATGGGAGAGGTCTGAGTTGGAAATACAAATTTAGATGTGAGTGGGAAAGCAGGCTTTTCATTGTTGGTGGAGCATAAAATTCAGTGTAATGGGAGATAACTCCAGACATCAGCACTTCTCAATCTTGTCCACGTTATGACACACACAGAAAACAAAATTTGTAGAATTTCCTGGAGTAAATGGACCAGGCTACTCTTCCCGAGGCCTCCGGTCCTAGGGCTCGGAAACTCCACCTACCACAGGCGCCATTTAGTAGTCATATCTGTCACTCGTTAGAGGCGTTGCCAAGCACACTAGTTAGGAAGCTCTGTTCTAGAGAAAGGGACTGATAGAGGAGACTGAAAATGCAATGTTAATGAACTAAGACTTTATCTTGCAGACAATGGGGATGACCAAAGAGGTTTTAGCAGAAGTATGACATAGTTACATTTGTTTTAATAGGTGTTTTTCGAACTCTTTGTGGTGAAAGATGAGTTTTAAAAAATTTTCCAATGCATTGCAGTCTGATACTTGAGTAACGTATAATAAAAAGGTGAATTACTAGAAAAAATGTTAATGTAAGTCAAATATTTTATAATTAAATTCAACAGATATAAAAATTACTCTCAGATTCCTATAGAAGTTACTTAGTCTCTGTACTTTTCTTGCAGACTGCTTGCAAACCACACATGGACTGGTCTCAGTATGGATAACACTTTTGGGTAGCATTGTTTGGAATGGAGCATACTTGACAGAGTAGTCATAGAAAGAAGGAAACATCTATGGACATCTTATCAGTTAGTTGGAAGGCCACCAAACATTTTGTTGTCTTTGTTGAATAGTGGCCTAAGGTAGCCTAACCAGGCAACAGTTTGGCAGAGGCATAAAGCTTACTGGTGGGACTTACTCTACTCATAAATGCCCTTGTCCACTAGTGTAGGCTCTTCCGTTTCTCCCCCAGCATTCTGCTCTTTGGGAGCCACTCTGGAGTGGCCCTGACTTTGATCAAGTGTGGCTTATGTTTAACCATCGCTTGATTGATAGACTTTGATTATTTGTTTTAGTTTTAGTGTCAGTGGTGACCAGAGGGTTACAAAGGATTGGGTGGAACATCTGTCAGGGTAGAGTGACCTTTGTTATTGCCTGGTTTTCCAGATCATGTGACAAAACCAGCTGGGTTGTTTTCGGTGTCCAGTATATAGGTTATAAGAAACTAAAAACTTCGGAGCAAGGGAGCCTCTCTGAATTGACTTAAATGAAAGATGAGTGGAATGGTTAGCCCTTATGCACTGTTCGTGCATGAAGCTACCCTTGTTCTGGTAGAGCCAGTTTCCTTTGTTTTTCTGTTTTTCTTTTTGCTTCCCTACTAAAGGCACCAGCATTTATCAGGGAAAAATAGGGGTTCTCCTAAACTCATATTGCATTTCTCTTTCTGTATTCTGGAGGACCCGAAGTGTACTCTAGAAGTGAATACACCCACCTGACAGGAATATAAGGTCACCAAGTATGTTATTTAGTCAAGCTTCTTTTTTTATTGATTAAAAAAGGGCTTGTTTGTCTGTAATAAGCACGAGTCCACTTCAGTTTGTACAGATTCCTCACCACACCCATACCTAACCCTGCCTACCTTAACTTGGTCTGGCCTATCCAAGTCTTGGGCAAGAATAGTGAGAAAGCAGTCTCAGGTTAGAACCCACATTCTTAAGGTAGCTGATAAGTTCAGGAGTTGTTGTCCTTGGAAATACAGTCAGCCAAATATACTCTCGCTCTTGAATGCAGTCAGTATTTGGAATTCAGTGGCATGTCAGCTAACTGATGCACCCCTTGGCACAGTCAACAGGTGTCTTTGTCTTCCTCACCAGGGCTGAGTCTCAGATATGTCAGAAGGGTGGTCAAAAAGCAGAGGTAGCCTGGTTGCATATGTCTTTTTGCAGAGGTAATATTGAAATTATGTAATAGTTGGTGTGGTGGGCTAGTCAGCCAGCTGGCCCATTTGCTGTCTTCCTAGCTGTCTCAGTCAAAATCCTGGAGAAGCTGCAGTTCCCACAAATAACCACATGAGGGCAACTCTGGGGAATGGATGGTGAGTGGTCGCAGCCTTTTGGTCAAGGGCTTAAAAGGGCACCAGATGTTTGCTGGCTGGGGTGTCATTTGCCACTACCACTGATATCTCATCTCCCACTGTGTTCCAGGCCAGCTCTGGCAGAGGGGCATGAGGAACAGAAACTGGCTGGCTGATTGCTGAGGTGGCTGGTGGCAGGTCTGTTCCTTGTCAAGACCCACTTGAGTTTCCCAAGGGGCAGGAGAGGCAGGAAAAATACAGGCTAGCCCTTGGGAGTCCCTGAAGGGAACCAGTGGCAATGTTCAAAAGGCATGATTTTGGGGGGGTTAATTGCATGGGCACCAACCAGTTATAATTGAGACTGCTTACTGTGCTAGAGAGGAAACCTATGGGTCCTTTTGGGTGCCAAGTCCTTAACCTGTTAGTTGATGGTCGGGCGGGGGGGGGGGGGGGGGGCGGGTCTGGAGAAGGGGTTGGGCTATGAATTAGGAGGGAGCTCAGGTTACTATATGCTAAATGACACAAGAATTTAAGTATTTTAACAAACTGTGTATGACAGAAGCATAATGACTGATTACTTTAGTCCTTCGAGGTCTCATGGACTCATATCCATGGCAGTTTTTACAAGCATAAGGAAATTATCTGGTTTCTCCAGTTTTCCTTTAATTGTTCTCTGGGATAGGTAGAGTCTCAGACTGTGAGACGAGAGTATCTACTATTAGGTCAGTAGCAGCTTTCTTACCTCCGCTATTTGCTGGCATCGCTTGGAGACTGGCATTTGCACGTTCACTCTCACTGTCCTGGATACAAGGAGTGGAGTGTGGGCTTTCACTTGTACATGTTGAGTTAATGGTAGATGTGTCTCTGTGGCTGCTGGTTTTAGGGACAAGTCTGAAAATTTATTCAGGGAGGTGGGAGCAAATGGATTTGGTCAGACAGGTTAGCGATAGGCCTTAGGTCTTAGAGACCAAAGCTAAGGCAGGGTATTCTTCTCAGGGAAGCCAGGAGTGGAAAAATGCAGGAGTGTTCAAGCCAATGTCTTCAGAGAACTTGGAAAACCAATTTCATTCATTGATTTCAAGGATGAAAAGCTTGGGAATCCTAGAAGGGAATGCAAGAAAGGCCACAGAGAGTGGAAGTTCCAAAACCATCGTAGCAAACAGTACATAGAATCTCTGACATCCTTTTCAACTGCTTGATACTTCGAAGTATTAGGTATGTATAAAGGTACAAGCTCCAAGCCTGAATGTAGAGATGGTTGTGACATATCTTTCTGCATGTAGTTGACTTTTATGTAGAAAATTAATAGAAATTATGCAAAAAATGAGACAAATACTGTACCTGGAAACCTAAGACATGTATGTAGGGAACAGATGAGAAAGTATCACTAATAATTATTCTGATAGGATTGAAGGAGAAGAAGAATGCTGTGGCGACTTCAAGCAGTAAGAAATTGAGCAGGGTAGGTTTGAATACATTAGAGATGGCTGATTGCGGGTGAGAAGGGTTAAAACACGTTGTTTCTAAGTATAACAAAACAGCTACAAAGATAATATAGTGAATAGAATACTACAGTCACAGTCAAGAAATTAGAATCATTGTTCTTATACTACAGTTTTGTTTTGGCTGCTCCCTGGGGCATGTGGGATATTAGTTCCCCGACCAGAAATAGAACCCTTACCCCCTGCAGTGGAGTGTGGAGTCTTAACTACTGGACCGCCAGGGAAGTCCCTCATACTGTGGTTTTGTGACACTTTACAAGTTGCTGTCCCAGTTCTTGACTCAAACATTACGTATAAAGATAAATGTCCTTTTGTTTTCTCATGAATACTGTGAATATTAATGAGATACTATTTATGGCATACTCTGGATTCTGCAAAAATTACTAAACATACATATTATTGGCAGAGTATTTAACATATTTTTAAAAAATGGGTTATTAGGGCTAAAAGGGATTTATAGGACATCTAGCTCAAATGTCACATTTTATGAAAGAGGAAAGTAAGGTCCAATGATGTGAAATAACTTACCACCTAAATTCAGTGGAAGAACTAGGACTAGCATCCAGTACTGCTGGTTTTCAGTCATTTATTTCCTTTACCAAAAATCTTCCCAGTAAGTATTTATGGGGAGTAGTATTAGCTTATAGTGTAGCAGTAGTTTATCAGTAAGTGAATCCTTGGCAGTTGCAAATTGGCTACCCAGAAAAATTCATGGAGATTCTGAGGCAGTTATATGAAAGTTGATTTCCTGCTTAATTTATATATCAAAAACAGCATAAAGCATTATTGAAGAGAGGCTCAGTTTTAGGACTTGCTTGACTGAATTTAACATTTTACTAAGGAATCTTGACAAGAGACTTTGCTGTAATTTGGGGGTAGGGATGGGGCACTTATCCAGCTCAGCAATGCTTGGCATCTGAGTTCTTTGTAAACTATTTTGTTGAATGATTGTGGGGTTATTGGCGGATGATAAAAGCCTAAGTAAGACCAAGGTCATGTACCAATTTAAAACATGAATGTACTGTACATAGGTAAGGTTTTCATCACTTTTACACAACCTGAAGTTAACACAGTTGTACATGTGCAACTCAGTGATGCACAGGGTAGATAGAGAAGTGAAAATTGAATCAAAGAAGTCAAGCTGGATGCTGCCTGGAAGTCAGCCAGAGGGTGTATTGTGAACCATCTCTTCAAAAAAATCCAGAAGTCTGTAGAAGAGTGGCATTGTCTGACCTTTATGGCCATAGACTTGAACCCACTACAGATTCAACTTTTAGACAGTTTCTCCTTTTGGAACACTAAAGGGAAAAAATAAAGTCACTGTGAGGTGAGGTACAAGAATGCAGCCAGCCCATCGTCTGCAACTCCACTGGCACCATATGTGCCCGGGTCCTCTTAAGAGACAGTATGTCATGAAACAAAAGGAACAACTGCAATCAGGAAAGTAAAAGATTTGTTGGTGTACTCTGAAGCATGACTTAAAACCATGCTACTGAGCTATGACATGAAGGAGGAAAAAGCGATGGTTAGTATGCTGTATAGCTTTCACAGGTGGGAGCTGCTCCTCTGAGTGTTTCAGTAAGACAGAACTCAATCAAGTGTGACTGAGTGGTATACAGTGAGGACGATCATCCCAAGTACACAGTGTGGAAGTGATGTTGTGCTTGCATTATTTTTTTGGATGCACAAACCTGGATATGAGTTATACATATGAATAACTCAAGCCTGACCTAAAAAAATTCATACAGAAGGAGGTGAAGCAAAAGTCACAGTCCTTTTTATTCCTAATGCCCTTCATAATCTACTTAGACAGCTTTATATGCATCCTTCAGGCCCCTTTTGTGTCTGTGAAGCACACAGACACACACATAGGTACACATGATATGTATTTACTTTGAGAATCTGCTGTGTTCCAGATTCTGTGCCAGATGCTTTTTCATTCCAAACACAAATACAGCAACAGTGAACTCATTCAGCAGTCATTTCTTCATGAACTTTGGAACATGGTTAAAATCTCAAAAGATTTAGAAAAGAGTTTCCTGATTTGCTAAAGTAGATGTCACATGCTCTGTATACCCACCAAGTCCGTAAGCAGTACCTTTCTAAAGCTGTCTGAGGCAATTTACATTTTTTTTTGTACAAAACCCAAATGAGGCTATTTTAATGGATTCCCTACCACAAATATTTTAGCAGTAGCGGGTGGTAGTAAAGTTAGGGCAGAGAGAGTAATATATAAAGAGATACCTATTTCTCTAGAGTAATGTAGATCTGATAATCTGAAGACGTTTGAGGGTACAAAAACACTAAAATGCAGGTAGAAGATCTCAAGAAGCTTAACCACATGGGGTGGTTTAAATGAGAGCCAGCAAGTAGCTCCTATACATTTGAAGTCATTTAAGGTGTAACTATAGATCAGTATAGTAGTGATAACTTATTTACAGTGACAGCACATGGAAGGCAGAAGTTTGTTAAAAACATCTGGGGGCGTCAACCATTTCTCATTGAATGGAATTATTGATGCCTGTCAAATGGTTAAGTTGTATATGGTTTTCGCTAGAAAATTAGGGTTACAAAAAAGGACACATTTTGTTGCTTTCTGTCAGTGCTTTGTATTTGTGTAAATGATAGGCTTAAAAATAAATCCACAATTTTAAATGTATGAAATTTTGAATTTGTGCTTTTGAGACCAAGGAGTTTTGGAAAGTTTTTAATTCTTAGAGGGCATGATACTTTTTTCTTAATTTCATGTTTGAAAAGATTTTTAAATGTAGTTACTGTATTTGTTTTAAAGTAACTGCTCAGACTTTTAAATGTGTCAAGCATGTTAACTTGGAAAGTTGTAGCTAATCAGGGCTATCTTAATAGTGCCCGCTACTAATGGGATTTACTAAGTAGGTGTAAGTTTGTGATTTGAAAGAGTATTAGTATCCTTTTCGAGCATAGTATACTAATGAATTCTTACTTTAATCATATTAATTTCTGGTAAGAAAACAGATGTTAAGCTTAAATATAATTATAGAATACATGTAGGAAAAGTAATGTATGAAAGTTTATATTCATGTTTTGGGATGTTTAAAGTAGCATCTTTTGAAAGTGCTAAATCCTAAGGCAGTAGGCATGATATACATAAGAGATCATGCATGGATATCGAAATCTCATTTCAGGCTTAGGACAAGAAGTAAAGTTAAACAAGCTTCATAATACATTTCTCTTTTCCTGTAGTTTTCAGGAAGTCATTTAGTTTTAGTATTTAATTCATTATTAGGCCTTTTGGGGGGATATGTGAAAAGGCTTTTTTTTTTTACAAAGCAGTATTTCTTTTTCCCATATGTGCAAATTCCATAATGAATGGCCATTTCAATTAGGAAGAACTTCTGGTAGGTTAATGACACTTTTTGCAGTTTTTTTGTTGTTACTATTGTGAATTTCTGGGTTTTTGTTTGTTAGTTTTACTTTTTCCCTATTGATTATTGGCTTAGCTGCTTTATAACCTGAAATTTCTTTGACATGACTAGTCCGTCAAGAGATATTGTTTATAATTTCAAATTACTAGAACTTATTCTGTATCCAGAATTGGAAATACAGAAATTGTCTCCCCTTTTCGTATTTGGTCTGTGCTTAGGATAACATGAGCAGGTTTAGTCAGGTAATAACAGTGATGTTGAGATCTATGAATTCTTGTAATTCATGGCCATGTAATTTGTTGTGATGAGTGGGGGGAACAGTATTGCATAGTGTTTAAGAATGCAAACTTTAAATGCCAGAGACCTCTACCACCCACCAGATATTTGGGGAAAATACTTAAATCTCAGTGTCTGTTTGTAAATTGGGGCTGTTAATAGTATCTATCTCATAGGGTTGTTATAAAGATTAAATAAGATAATACATGTAAAGCATGTATAGTAAGCACAATGAAGAATATTGATATGATTTATGATTAATAACTGAGTAAGAAGAGGCATTTGAGACTCAATATTGAAAAGAAAAAGCAGCACCCTGACACTTTTCCCTGCAGAATTCCAGACCTATGAATTCTCTCTGCCTGGGTTTGTTTTGTATTTTCAGGTTCTGAGCCACTATCTTATGAACATATGCTTCTCTTCAGCCATGGAAACATTTATATGTCTCAGTTGAGGCTATTGGAAAGTGTTTTCCTGCTCTAAGCTAGGGTGAAAAATGAAGATTTACTCTAATTACAAAATTAAACATCGCATTTCCCATAGATTTGTATGTCACCAATATGTGACTCAGAGAAAAGCAACAGCTTCCACCATTAACCTGGTGGTAAAATTATTCATTCAACAGTACCTCTAAGTCACAGGCACTGTTCTAGGTACTCAGGGAGCAGCTGGGAACAAAATGGACAGAACTTCACAAGTCAAAGAAGACAGGTCAATCATACAGTATGTTAGATGGTGATAAGTGCTAAGGAGAAAGAGAATAAAGGTGTGTGTGTTGGGGGTGGGGAGGGAGGCATGGTTGCAATTTTAAATACAGGAGGCAGGATAGGCCTTACCTGAGAAGTGCCATTTAAGCACCTTAATTTTCCTAATTTTGGTTTAAACAGCTATTAAGGGAATTTTAGAACAACATAGAATCCAAGCCTAACTTTTTTAGTGTTTGTTATATGACCACATAACAAAATAAATTATATTTAGCCATGTATTTTTCTTAGTGAATATTGGGTATTTGTGAAGTAATGCTGTTAGTGTAAATTGTTTCTTAGCAGTGAAAATGAACTGCAAGTATTTTTTAAAAAGAATTAGAATTGTCCAAATCTTGGCAATTAAATTACATTTGTAATAGAGAGGAGAAATGTAATTGATGGAATTGGAGTTAATATGTTAGAATATTGAACTCATTTACCTTGTTAATCATGGGTTTTATGCACGCAGCAGTGTGATCTTGTCAAAGGAAAATAAAAAGACTTCTCTGTATTCGAAGCAATCCCTTTGCAGTAATGAGAATTTACTTGAAAAGGTATTAGAAGATTTGGAAATTAACTACTTCCCTTGGGGAATTTAACTTTCAGGAAAATAGTGACTTTTATCTAATATATCTTAAAATATATGCTGCTTTATCTCTTTATACAATTTTTAAAATTTTGACTAAGGATGGACATAACAAAATCAATATATTTAAGAATAAACTAGATTTTAATTTTGAGAACTTGCAGTTATTATCAGCAATAATAAAAAATTTAAAGCATTATTATCTCAAAGTGAAATCTAGAGAGCTCATGTGAAAGAAATAAGAAAATTAATTCAATACGCTATAATATAGGAATTATTCTTGTTCATGACTATTGAAAATGTAGAGAAGTCACCAAATAATAAAAGAGCTTTTTTTAGAAGATTAGTATTAACAGTAATTGCTGAATCTCACTAGCTAGAACTGAATGTGCAACACAGGCTTTTTTGTGTGTGGTGGGGGTGGGGGGTGGGGATTAAGTTTATGTTCATTAATCAAAGCTTATGTTCAATAAATCCTTAAGTGGATTTATTATTCTAGAGTGAAGCTTAAATGTTGAGAAAAGATATTTATATGTATTTTTTCTTTGTTTTGCCTAATTTGTTTGCTGAAGAATGCCTTTATTTATTTATTTTTCTATTACAAAAGTAGTACACCTTCAGTATAGGAAATTCTGGACACACAGAAAATCACAAAGAAATCAACCTCCATAGTTCACTGCCATTAATATTTTGCATATTCCTGTGTTTTTAAATCTATATATGTACATATTTTAAAATATCTACATATACAGATACATCAGACCTTTATTATTAGTTGTGAGATTTCTAATTTGACAGCTGTATAGTGTAATAGTTGAGTACATAAACTTTGGAATCAGAGAGACTTGAGTTTAAGTCTAACTTCACGTATTTTTAATTATGAGAACTCGGCAAGTTTCTAAGCCTCAATTTCTTTGTCTGTTAAATTGGGCAGATGTTGATGGTAGAACTTCCCTCACAGGCTGTTTTTAGGAAGGATTAAATGAGATTTTATATATATATATAGCTTAACAAATATCTGCCCCCATAGCAAGTATATAGGAAAGATGAGCAATTATTGCTGTTTTCTTTTTCAGGTTTATTTTTGGTTGGTTGTTTTTTTCACTTCAGTATGTTGTGAGCATTTTTACAATCTCACTCTTATTTTCCTGAACGATATTTCCTACTGTATTAACTCAAATTTATTATCTGAATATTTTATCTTTTACTTTCAAATTTTTAATTAAAATAATGACTTACATTAACTTTAGTTGTAACTATGATTACTGATTGCATATTAAAAAGGTTTATGTTCAGACAATTTTGTCACTGCATATGGGGTACATAATTCAGACACTTCCTTGAGTTCCAATTTCTCCACATGGTTACCCATACCTGTTATTGTCCCTCTTTTGTATTATAGCCATCCTACTGGGTGTAAAATGGTTTTCACTGTGGTTTTGATTTTGCATTTCCTTAATGTCTAATGAGATTGAGCATCTTTTCATGTGTTTATTGGTCATTCTCGTATCTTCTTTGCAGAAAGGTCTGTTCTGATCCTGTGCCCGTTTTAAAATTTGCATTTGTCTTTATGTTATAGAGTTGTAAGAGTTATTTGTGTATTCTGGGTACAGATTTCTTATCAGATATATCATTTGCAAATATTTTCTCTGTGGATTGTCTTTTTTCACTTTCTTGATGATATCCTTTGAAGCATAAAACTTTTTAATTTTGATTAAGTTCAATTTATCTACTTTATTTGGTTGCTTGTGATTTTTTTAGGTGTTCCCTAAAAACTCACTGCCTAATTCAAGATAACGAAGATTTACGCCTATATTTTCTAATAGAATATTTATAGTTTTAGCTCTTATATTTAGGTCTTTGATATATTTTGAGTTAAATTTTATGTATGGTGTGCAGTAAGGTGCAACTTGATTATTTTGTGTATGGGTATCCGGTTGTCCACAATTTGTTGAAAAGACTGCTCTTTCCCCATTGAATTACTTATCAAAAATAAATTGACCACAGATATAAGGGTTTATTTCTGAACCCTCAATTTATTCCACTGACCTCTATGTTTATCCTTATGCCAGCACTACACAGCCTTGATCGCTATAGCTTTATAGCAGGAGTGGGAGTCCTCCAATTTTGTTCTCTTTCAAGATTGTTAAGGCCATCCTGGGTCCCTGGAATTTGTATATTAATTTTAGGATGAATTTGCCAATTTCTGCAAAAAAGGCAGGTGAGACTTTGATAGGGACTGCATTGAATCTGTAGATCAGTTTGGGGAATATTGCTGTCTTAATACTGTATTTTCTGAACCATGAACACAGGATCTGTTTCCACTTATTTAGTCTTCTTTAATTTCATTCAATATTTTTTGTAGTCTTCAGAGTACAAGTATTGTGCTGCTTTTGCTAAATTTATTCCTAAATATTTCTTTTTGATGATATTGTAAATGGAGTTTTGTTAATTTTCAGAGTGTACATTGCTAATGTATAGAAATACAATTGATTTTTTTATATTGATCTCATACCTTCAAACTTTGCTGAGGTAGTTTATTAGTTTTTTTAGGATTTTACTTAAATTCCTTAGAATTTTCTATATATAAGATCTCTGCAAATAGAGATAGTTTTACTTCTTTCTTTCCAATCTGTATCCCCTTTATTTCATTTTCTTGCCGGATTGCCCTGGCTAGAGACTCTAGTACAATGTTAAGTAGGTATGGTGAGAACAGACATCCTGTCTTTTTTCTGATTTTAGGGGGAAACATTCAGTCTTTCACCAGTGAGTATGGTGTTAGCAGGGGTTTTTCACAGATGTCCAGTATCAAGTTCAGGATGTTTCCAGAAGTTCCTTGTTAGTTAAGTGTTTCTGTTGCAAAAGAATGTTGGATTTTGTCAGATATTTTATCTGTGTCTATTGAGATGATCCTGTGGTCTTTGTACTTTATTCTGTTGATATGGTGTGTTACACTAGTCTTTTTGTGAGAAGTTCTGAACATCTTTTAAATCTAATTTGCTTCCCTTTCCAGCTGTTGTTCCTTTACTTCATTCTTTCTTGTGTGGGTGAAAAAAAATGACCTTAAGTTTATTTAACAAGAATAATTATTATGTTTGCCACTTTCAAAAACAAACAAGCAAAATAAAAACAGTATAAAAGGCAGGAATAAAGGAAGTAAAGAAAGCAAGCCATAGATTTTCTTTTTTTTTTTTAATTTAATTTAATTTAATTTAATTTTTTTTGGCTGTGCTGAGGCATGCGGGATGCAGGGTCTTAGTGCCCCCACCAGGGATCAAACCTGCACCCCCTGCAGTGGAAGCGTGGAGTCTTAACCACTGGACCACCAGGGAAGTCCCAAGCCATGTATTTTCAATGAAATGTTTTAGTGGTTGACCTGTGAATAAAATAATGTCATTTTATTCCATTGAATCAATATGCCATTTTGCCTCTTTTTTTTTTTTTTTTTTTTAGTTTTAGGATATGCCCTTTTATTTTTTTTTAATTTTTTTAAGCTCTTTATTGGAATATAATTGCTTTACACTGTTGTGCCAGTTTTCTGCTGTACAACAAACTGAATTAGCTGTATGCCATTTTCCTTTTTTTTTTAAGAACTTTTATTGAGATACAGTTAACAGACAATAAACAGCATATATTTAGAGTGTACAATTCGGTATCCCAATCTCCCAGTTCATTCCCCCCCAACCCTCCCCGCTCTCCCCACTTGGTGTCCATATGTTTGTTCTCTACATCTGTGTCTCTATTTCTGCCTTGCAAACCAGGTGATTTGTACCATTTTTCTATAGTCCACATATATGTGTTAATATACAATATTTGTTTTTCTCTTTCTGACTCATTTCACTCTATATGACAGTCTCTAGGTCCATCCATGTCTCCACAAATGTCCCAGTTTGTCTACTAACTTTGGGTTTTGTTTGCTCTACTTTCTCTAGTTTCTTTAGGTGTAAGGTTAAATTGTTTATTTGGGATTTTTCTTGTTTCTTGAGGTAGGATTGTATTGCTATAAACTTCCCTCTTAGAACTGCCTTTGATGCATCCCATAGGTTTTGGATCGTTGTGTTTTCATTGTCATTTGTCTCTAGATATTTTTTGATTTCCTCTTTGATTTCTTCAGTGATCTCTTGGTTATTTAGTAGCGTATTGTTTAGCCTCCATGTGTTTGTGTTTTTTATAGTTTTCTTCCAGTGATTGATTTCTAATCTCATAGCATAGTGGTCAGAAAAGATGCTTGATATGATTTCAGTTTTCTTGAATTTACCAAGGCTTGATTTATGACCCAAAATGTGATTTATCCTGGAGAATGTTCCATGTGCACTTGAGAAGAACGTGTAATCTGCTGTTTTTGGATGTAATGTCCTATAGATATCTATTAAATCAAGCTGATTTATAGTGTCATTTAAAGCTTGTGTTTCCTTATTAATTTTCTGTGTGGAAGATCTGTCCATTGGTGTAAGTGGGGTGTTAAAGTCCCCCACTATTACTGTGTTACTGTTGATTTCCTCTTTCATAGTTGTTAGCATTTGCCTTATGTATTGAGGTGCTCCCATACTGGGTGCATATATATTTATAATTGTTATCTCCTCTTCTTGGATGGATCCCTTGATCTTTATGTGGTGTCCTTTCTTGTCTCTTGTAACATTTTTTATTTTAAGGTCTATTTTATCTGATATGAGTATTGCTACTCCAGCTTTCTTTAGATTTCCATTTGCATGGAATATCTTTTTCCATCCCCTCACTTTCCATCTGTATGTGTCCCTAGGCCTGAAGTGGGTCTCTTGTAGACAGCATATATGTGGGTCTTGTTTTTGTATCCATTCAGCCAGTCTGTGTCTTTTGGTTGGTGCATTTAGTCCATTTACATTCAAGGTAAATATTGATATGTATGTTCCTATTACCATTTTCTTAATTGTTTTGTTTTTGTTTTTGTAGGTCCTTTTCTTCTTTTATGTTTCCCACTTAGAGAAGTTCCTTTAGCATTTGTTGTAGGGCTGGTTTGGTGGTGCTGAATTCTCTTAGCTATTGCTTGTCTGTAAAGCTTTTGATTTCTCCGTCGAATCTGAATGAGATCCTTGCTGGGTAGAGTATTCTTGGTTGTAGATTCTTCCCTGTCATCACTTTAAATATATCTTGCCACTCCCTTCTGGCTTGCAGAGTTTCTGCTGAGAAATCAGCTGATAACCTTATGGGAGTTCCCTTGTATATTTGTCATTTTTCCCTTGTTGCTTTTAATAACTTTTCTCTGTCTTTAATTTTTGTCAGTTTGACTACTATATGTCTTGGTGTGTTTCTCCTTGGGTTTATCCTGCCTGGAACTCTCTGTGCTTCCTGGACTTGGGTAGCTGTTTCCTTTCCCATGTTAGGGAAGTTTTCAACTATAATCTCTTCCAATATTTTCTCAGGTCTTTTCTCTCTCTCGTCTCCTTCTGGGACCCCTATAATGCAAATGTTGGTGCGTTTAACATTGTCCCAGAGGTCTCTTAGGCTGTCTTCAGTTCTTTTCATTCTTTTTTCTTTATTCTTTTCCACATCAGTGATGATCACCATTCTGTCTTCCAGGTCACTTATTCACCCTTCTGCCTCCGTTAATCTGCTGTTGGTTCCTTCTAGTGTATTTTTCATTTCAGTTATTGTGTTGCATATCTCTGTTTGTTTGCTCTTTAGTTCTTCTAGGTCTTTGGTAAACTTTTCGATCTTTGCATCCAGTCTTTTTTCAAAGTCCTGGATCATCTTCACCGTCATTATTCTGAATTCTTTTTCTGGAAGGGTGCCTCTCTCCTCTTCATTTAGCTGTTTTTCTGGGGTTTTATCCTGTCCCTTCATCTGGTACAAAGTCCTCTGCTTTTTCATTTTCTCTATCTTTCTGTGGCTGTGGTTTTCAGTTCCACAAGACGAAATACTGCTGATACTGCTTGATACTGCTGTCTGCCCTCTTGTGGAGGAAGCTATCTAGGAGGCTTGTGCGTGCTATCTAGGAGGCTCGTGCATGCTTCCTGATGGGAGGGACTGATGGTGGGTAGGTCTGGGTGGGTGGAGATCAGTAAGACTTTAATCTGATTTGGTGGGCAGAGCTCAGAAAAACTTTAATCCGCTTGTCTGCCAATAGATTGGGCTGTGTTCCCACCCTCTTGGTCGTTTGGCCTGAGGCCACCTAGCACTGGAGCCCACAGGCTCTTTGGTGGGGCTAATGGTGGACACTGGGAGGCCTCACACCAATAAGCACTTCCCAGAACCCCTGCCGCCAGTGTCCCCATCTCCTCGGTGAGCCACAGCCACCCCCCACCTCCACAGGCAACCCCCCAACACCAGCAGGTAGGTCTGATTCAGTCTCCTATGGGGTCACTGCTCCTTCCCCCTGGGTCCTGGTGAGAACACTTCTTTTGTGTGCGCCCTCCAAGAGTGGAGTGTCTGTTTCCCCCAGTCCTGTGGCGGTCCTGCAATCAAATCCCGCTGGCTTTCAAAGTCTGATTCTCTGGGGATTCCTCCTCCCGTTGCTGAACTCCCAGGTTGGGAAGTGTGACGTGGGGCTCAGAACCCTCACTCTAGTGGGTGGACTTCTGCAGTATAACTGTTCTCCAGCTTGTGAGTCACCCACCCAGAATTTATGGGATTTGATTTTAAGGCAGTTGCGCCCCTCCTACCATCTCATTGAGGCTTCTCCTTTGTCTCTGGATGTGTGGTGTCTTTGTTGGTGAGTTCCAGTGTCTTTCTGTTGATGATTGTTCAGCAGTTAGTTGTAATTCCAGTGCTCTTGCAAGAGGGAGTGAGCGCAAGTCCTCCTATTCCGCCATGTTGATCCTATCTCCTGGTGCCACTCTTACTATCTCAGATCCTACCATCCCATTTTGCTTTAAAATATAAAGTCTCACAGAAATTTAGAAGACAATCATTTTGTAACTTGAAAATTCCCTGCATTTTAAGTATTTTTTATAATTGTTATATATTCTGTTTCTAATGCTTTCAATTTTATACTTAAAGTCTGTTCTATATTATGGCAATAATTTAGTTCTAAGGTTATCTAAGTAGAAATGATCCAGCATACTCTAATAGTATTTCATATACTTAAGAAGAAGGTAATATTAGGTTTTCTAGATAATTTTAGTAGTTACTATCCTAGATCATAGTCATCAAAAATAACATTATTAAGAAGAAAATGACTTTACTAAGGATGAAAAACCTTTATCTAGATGTTTTCAAGTAATATATATGAAGTCAAATGCAATTTATAGTACTTCAGACTGATTTTACTTAGACTAGAATTTACACAACTCTTGATAGTAACAATTCCATCTTGTAAGTGTATTATATAAATAATAAGAAATGTTAGTAAGAAAAACCGTGGCATAAAATTACTAGATTATTATTTTAGAAACTGAGTTTTAAAAAATATTCATGCAGTACCATTACCTACTCCTGCTCCAGCCCCATATAGGTAAGTATAAATAAAGGCTACTTGGCATGTTCCTGTCTTTCACCAGGTTGTAGGTCTAGATGCCAAGATGTGTCTGAAATTTAGTGATGGGCAGCCTACAAAAATCAATTATATTTTTATGCACTAAAGAGTCTTTTTAAGTAGTTCTCAGCAAGAAACAAAGCTTTAATAAAATTTTAATAAGAATATAGATTACCTGGGTTAAAATAAGCTGAAGAAAGACACTCTAGTCATCAAATGCCATCCAACTTTGTTCTTTCAAAAGTAAGATGGCACTTCTTTCTATCAGTAGCATGTGAACTTGACTTGATGGATTTGCTTTGCCCATTATATTCTCCTAAAGGACTTATCTTCAAGTGTACACATTTGTGAAAATACTAGGTTGTGAAATATAGTCTCTGGCCATGTGTAGGGAGACGGTTTCCTAACTTGAAACTTGGTCTTGCTGCTAAACATTAGTGATGGGCTGTAAGTGAGTTAATTAACCTAAGATGATGGCTAGTGCTTCAGACATCTATGTTTAGGTTTATCACATTAGTGAAATAATGAGAAGAAAATTTATGGAAGTTGAAAAAGTAATTGAATACAGAGTACACTGATGCAAACATGAAAGTCTGAAGAAGTGTTTGAAAAACAAACTAGCAGTATATAGGACCAAATACCAAAATTTGACACAAAAGATAATATTGTTACATGAGACTAGTGTAAGAGAAATTTAAATTTTGTATCCAGAACAAAGTGAAACATTAATGGCTCTTACAATCACAGACTAAATAACATGAAAACTTATATAAAAGTATATTTAGTTTTATCATCTCTACTTTTGTTTTTAAGATTCAGTGTAAAAGCAATCTTCTCTCCTACCTACTGATAGGAAAACTGTATGAAATATGACTAAAGTAAGGAGTCTAATTATAGGCAATCTATTTCATTACTTTTAATCACAAGAGATATGTAAAGCCCCACTATAACACAATTTTATACATTCAGCTATATTGAAGATCAATGTATTTTTTGTCATCTAACTATAATGACAACCTGATATAACAACTGAACCCACTATGAGTAAGGTTTTACTTATTCAATAAATAACTACTGATCATCCATTATGAATCAGATATTGGCTATATTCTAGGATATTGAGGGATACTGTTTGGTTAAGTTTTGTATGACTTTTACTGACATCTTAAAGGAATATTTAAGATATACAAAAAGACAAGAGTAAGCCAATAGCGTTCATTCACAGGCCAGCTACAAATATAGCTGAAGGCCCCTATATGCCCTTTTCCCTGGAAGATACAGGCAACAGAGCCATAAAGGTGTAAAATAAATAAGTAAATACACACATGCACACGCACACACGGACACATACACACATTTAAGTTTTGAACTGTGGTATACTTTAAAGCTTATTTTACAAAACAAAGACAGTATGGGCCACATTTGGGTCTAGCTTTCAAGGCTGGAATAGGACAGGGTCACCATCTGCATTAAGATATAAAGTTCCAGAAACTGTGCTAGACTGAGTGAGGTATTTATAGAAGAATTTGAATAATGGTCAAGGAGGAAAGCAAAAGAAAAAAAAAAACCAGGAAAATTGTCCCTGAGTATAAGATTTTAGGTATGATTTAAAGCCAGGATATGATGAGCCAGAAACAGGGGCTCAAACCTTTTTGGGTAATGGTTCCCTTTCAGAACATAATGAAAGCCAGTAGTCCCTCTCCCTATAAGAATTACACACATGTATGTATTCACACTTTATTTCAGTTTCAGGGAGTTTATATATCCTCTGAAATCTTGAATACCTGTAAATGAATATTGGCATAAGTTTGGGGTGTAGAGAGAGTGCAAAATGGATCAGTGAAAGTGATTTGGGTCAGAATGTGAAGAAGTCTGAGACCTCTTTATAAAGTGAGAGAAAGATGACATCATCAAGCCGTGGGTTTCAAATTATTCCACAGAGGACTCTGGCTTTGTCAATCATACCTCAGTAAAGCTGGGAGAAAAATTTAGTCACTGCTTCAGGCAGGTTTTGGGAGTCTGGGTAAGTGGAACTTTGGCTACAGAGCTGCTTTAATCAGAGCAGCTTCCTCTACTTTTACCTGTTTGTATATTTGGATTCTATTTAAAATATTGATTAATAGATGGGTTCTACTCCTTGTAAAGATATTTATATACAAATATTTCTTCAAGTCCCTGCTTTCAGTCCTTTTGGATATATGCCCAAAAGTAGAATTGTTGGATCATATGGTAACTCAATTTTTATTTTTTTGAGTAACTGTTTTCCATAGAGATTGCATCATTTTACATTCCCACCAACAGTATACAAGGGTCCAATTTCTCCACAGCCTCACCAAATCACCAACATTTGTAGTTTTCTGTGTTTGTTTGGATAACCATCCCAGCGTGTTGTGAGGTGGTGTCTCGTAGTTTTGATTTGTATTTCCCTAATGATTAGTGATATTGAGCATCTTTTCATGTAGCTATTGGCTATTCATATATCTTCTTCAGACAAATGGCTATTCAAGTCCTTTGTTCATTTTTTAAAAAATTGAAATATAGTTAATTTACAAAGTTGTGTTAGTTTTAGGTGTACAGCAAAGTGGTTCAGTTATACATACATGTATTCTTTTTCAGATTCTTTCCCGTTATAGGGTATTATAAGATATGGAATATAGTTCTCTGTGCTATACTGTAGGTCCTTGTTGTGTATATATTTTGTGTACAGTGGTGTGTATCTGTTAATCCCAAGTTCTTTTTTATCCCCACCTCTCCCTTTGGTAATCATAAGTTTTTTTTCTATGTCTGTGAGTCAATTTCTGTCTTGTAAATAAGTTCATTTGTATGATTTTTTAATTCCAGTTAGAAATGATATCATATTTGTCTTTCTCTGACTTACTTCACTCAATAATGATAAGTTCTATGTCCATCCTTATTGCTGCAAATGGCAGTGACATTATTTCACTCTCTTTTATGGCTGAGTAACATTCCATTGTATGTATGTATGTACACACATACATCTTCTTTATTCACACCCACATCTTTATTCATTCATCTGTTGATGGACATTTAGGTGGCTTCCATGTCTTGGATATTTTAAACAGTGCCTTTGCTCTTTTTTTTTTTAATTGAGTTGTTTTTTGTTTCTTTGTTGTTGAGATTTAGGAATTCTCTTTATATTCTGGGTGTTAATCTTTTATCACATATATGAT
This sequence comes from Hippopotamus amphibius kiboko, assembly GCF_030028045.1. Lineage (NCBI taxonomy): Eukaryota > Metazoa > Chordata > Mammalia > Artiodactyla > Hippopotamidae > Hippopotamus > Hippopotamus amphibius. Next base: position 71,642,207 of record NC_080199.1, read on the forward strand.
TTGCAAATAATTTATACTACTCTCTTGGTTGCATTTTACTAAGTTAATGTTGTCTTTTGATGCAAAAAAATGTTTTCATTTTCATGAAATCCAATTTGTCTATTTTTGTTGTTGTTGATTGTGTCTTTGGTGTCATACTCAAGAAATCATTGACAGTCCCAATGCTGTGAAGCTTTTGCTCTATATTTTCTTCTGAGAGTTTTATAGTTTTAGATCTTACATTTTGGTTAATTAAGTTACATTAAGTTAATTAGTTGAGTTAATTTTTTATGTGGTTTCCAGTAAGGGTCCAACTTCATTCTTTAGCACATGGATATCTAGTGTTCTCAGCAAATTTGTTGAAAAGACTTGGCACCCTTGACCATATATGTGAAGGTTTATTTCTGGGCTATTTATATTTCTCTTTATGCCAGTACAACACTGTTTTGAATACTGTGGCTTTGTAGTAAGTTTTGAAATCAGGAAGTGTGAGTCCTCCATCTTTTTTCTTTTTTCCAAATTATTTGGCTCTTAAGGGTCCCTGAAGAGTCTGTATGAATTTTTGGATGGATTTTTCTATTTCTTCAAAGAAGTCATTGGGATTTAGAGAGGGATTACAGAGAGTAGATCACTTTGGGTAGTATTGATATTTGAATACTATTAATTCTTCCAATCCAGAAACATTGGATGCATTTCCATTTACTTATGTCTTCTTTAATTTTTTCAGCAATGTCATGTTTTGTTTTTTTTTAAGATTTTTTTTTTTTTGGATGTGGACCATTTTTAAAGTCTTTATTGAATTTGTTACAATATTGCTTGCATTGTATGTATAGGTTTTTTGGCCACGAGGCATGTGGGATCTTAGCTCCCTGATCAGGGATCTAACCCACAGCCCCTGCATTGGAAGACAAAGTCTTAACCACTAGACTACCAGGGAAATCCCCCAGCAATGTCTTGTAGTTTTCATTGTATAAGTCTTTCACTTCCTTGGTTAATTCCTAAGTATTTTATTATTTTTGATGCAATTGTATCAATAAATGAAATTGTTTTTCCAATTTCCTTTTTAGACTTCACTGTTAGTGTATAGAAATGTAAGTGATTTTTCTGTATTGACTTTGTATCCTGCTACTTCGAATTCATTTATTAGTTCTAGCAATTCTTTGTGGAATCCTTAGGATTTCTACATATAAGACTATATCATCTGCAAACAGATATAATTTTATTTCTTCCTTTCCAGTTTGGATGCCTTTTATTTCTTTTTCTTGCCTAGTTGCTCCAGCCAGAACCAGTACTGTATGAAATAGAAGTGGTGAAAGTAATTATACTTTTCTTGTTCCTGATCTTAGAGGAAACACTTTCAGTCTTTCAATATTGAGTATGACATTCACTGTGAGTTTTTCATATGTGGCTTTTATTATGTTGAGGTAGTTTCCTTCTTTTCCTAGTTTGTTGAGTGTCTTTATCCTGAGAGGGCGTTAAGTTTTGTTAAATGCTTTTTCTGTATCAATTGAGATGATCATGTGGATTTTTCCCCTTCTGTTAATATGGTGTATTACATTGATCCATTTTTGTATGTTGAACCATCCTTGCATTCCAAGAATAAATTCCACTTACTCATGGTGTGATTCTCTTAACATGTTACTGAGTTTGCTTGAGGATTTTTACTTCAATGCTCGTGAGCAAACAGTTTTCTTGTGTCTTTGACTTTGTTGTCAGCATAATACTGGCTTCATAGATGAATTACAAAGTGTTCCCTCCTCTTCAGTTTTTTGGAAAACTTTGAGAAGTATTAGTATTAGTTCTTGTGTAAATTTTTGATAAAGTTCATCAGTAAAGCCATTAGGTGTTCGGCTTTTCTTGGTCAAGAGATTTTTGATTACTGATTCAATATCCTTTTTAGTTACAGGTCTATTCAGATTTTCTATTTATTTGTGATCCAGTCTTGGTAGGTTTCATGTTTCCAGGAATTCTTCCATTTCATCTAGGTTATCCAATCTATTGGCATAGAATTTTTTCTAGTACTCTCTTATAATCATTTTTATTTCTAGAGAATTGGTGGTTATGTCTCCAGTTTCTTTTCTGATTTTATTAATTTGAGTCTTCTCTCTTTTTTGTCTTAGTCCAGATTTATCAATCTTGTTAATCTTTTATAAAGAACTTTTGATTTCATTAATTTTCTCTATTTTTCTATTCTCTATTTTGTTTATCTCTGCTTTAATCTTTATTATTTCTTTCTTTCTACTAGCTTCGGGTTTAGTTTGTTCTTTTTCTAATAACTCCTAAAGTTGTAAAGTTAAATTGTTGATTTGAAATCTTTCTGGTTTTTTAATATAAGCTTTTTATAGCTTTAAAATTTCCCTTCATACTACTTTTACTGTGTCCCATACATTTTGGTATGTTTTTGGTTCTGTTTCATCTTAAGTATTTTCTAATTTCCCTTGTGATTTCTTTTTTGATCCATAAGTTGTTTAAGAGTGTGTTATTTAATTTTCACAAATATGTGAATTTACCATTTTCACTTCTTTTATTGATTTTTAATTTCTTCCTGTTGTAGGAGAAGACACTTTGTGTGATATCAATCATTTTAAATCTTTTGATACTTAGCTTGTGGCCTAAGGCAACTTTGTGTTAATTTGTATCTTAACTTGTGGTCTGTTGTGGAAAATGTCCCATATGTGCTTGAGAAGAAGGTTTGTGCTGTTATTGTTGGGTACAATATTCTAAATATGTCTGTTAGATCCGGTTGGCTTATTTTGTTGTTTAAGCCCACTGTTTCCTTACTTATCCTCTGTCAGATTATTCTATCCATTACTGAGAGTGGGATAATGAAGTCTCCAAGAATTATAGAACTATTTCTCCCTTCAATTCTCAATTCAGTTTTTGTTTCATATACTTTGATGGTCCGATATTAGGTGCATGTTTATGTAATTGTTATGTCTTACTGCTACATTGAACCTTTTATGAGTATATAATGAATGTCCTTTTTCTCTTGTAAATTTTTTTGATTTACAGTGTATTTTGTCTGCTATTAGTATGGGTAACCCTACTCTATTTTGGTTACTATTTACATGGAATATCTTTTTTCATCTTTTCATTTTCAATCTATCTCTGTCCTTAAAGCTAAAGTGGGTCACTTATAGACAGTATAGTTGGGTCATATGTGTTTCCCATTCTGACAATATCTGCCTTTTGATTGAAGAGTTTAATCCATTTACATTTAAAAAATTTTTTTTGGATGTGGACCATTTTCAAAAAATATATGTATTTATTTATTTAGGCCATGCTGGGTCTTAGTTGCGGCGTGCAGGATATTTGTTGGGGCATGCAGGATCTTTAGTTGTGGCATGCAGATTTCTTAGTTGCAGCATGTGGGCTTCTTAGTTGTGGCATGCATGCGGGATCTAGTTCCCCAACCAGGGATTGAACCCAGGCCCCCTGCATTGGGAGCATGGAGTCTTGCCCACTGGACCACCAGGGAAGTCCCTACATTTAAAATAGTTATTGATAAGGACTTACTTCTGTAGTTTGCTATTTGTGTTCTATATGCCTATGGCTTTTGTCTCTCATTTTCTGTATTACTGTCTCTTTTTGTGTTTAGTAGATTTTTTGTAGTGAAATGTTTAAGTTCCTTTCTCATTTTGTTTTGTGTATATTCTATAGCTATTTTCTTTGAGGTTATCATGGGATTACATTTACCCTCAAAAGTTTTAACACTGCAATTTGAAATTATACCATTTTAACTTCAATAACATACAAGAACTCTGTTCTTTTATATCTCTGTCCACACGCCTTCTGGTTGTTGATGTCTCAAAATTATGTCTTTATACATGGTGTGCCCAAAAACAAATAATTCTTTTAAATGCCTTAGTTTCTTATGCAGAAAACAAAATGCAGAGTTACAAACTATAGTTATAATAATACTAGCTTGCAAACAAATACTGTTTTTTTAATGCATTTGTCTCTTAAATTCTGTAGAAAACAAAAAGTTACACATTATTATTACAGTAGTTCTAGCTTTTATAGTCACCCATGTATTTATTGATACCTTTATTGAGATCCTTATTTTTCATATAGTCTCAAGTTATTGTCCAATATTCTTGCATTTCAGCTTGCTGTACTCCCTTGAGTATTTCTAACAGGGAAGATACAGTGGTAACATACTCCGTTTTTGTTTATCTGGGAATGTCTTAATTTCTCCCTAATGTTTGAAAGATAGTTTTATCTGATAGAGGATTCTTGGTTGACAGTTGTTTTTTTTTTTTTTTTTTCTTTTAGCACTTTGAATATATCAGCCCACTGCCTTCTGGTATCTTAAATTTCTGATGAGAAATTTGCTTGTAATCTTATCAAGGATCCCTTGTACATTACAATTTGCTTCATGTACAATGGATTTCTTCCAGATTATCTCTTTGTTTTTTGACTTTTGAAAGTTTGACTGTGGTGTGTTTTTGTGTGCATCTCTTTGAGTTCATCTTACTTGGAGTTCATTGAGTTTCTCAGATGTTTATATTTATGCCTTTCATCAAATTTGGGAAGTTTTCTGCCATTATTTCTTCATATATTCTCTCTGCCCCTTTCTTTCTCTTCTAGTGGGACTCCCACAATATGCATGTTGGTCTGCTTGATGGTGCTTCACAAATCCCTGAGGCTCTGTTTACTTTTCTTCAGTCTTTTTTCTTTCTGTTTCTCAGACTTGTTAATTTCCATTGCCCTATCTTCAAGTTTGCTCGTTCTTTTTTCTGCCTACTCAAATCTACCTTTGAATCCCTCTAGTGAATTTTTCCTTCCAGTTAACAACTTCAGAATTTCTTTTTTGTTTCTTTTAGGTTTTCTATCTCTTTATTGATATTTCCATTTTGTACATACATTATTTTCTTGGCATTTTGCACATCTTACTTTAATTCTTTGAGCGTCTTTAAGACAGTTGTTTTTAAGGCTGTCTAGTAGATCTGCCATTAGTTCTTTTATAGGGAAAATTTCTGTTGATTTTTTTTCCTTTGAATTGACCTGTTTCTTTGTATGCCTTCTGAGTTTTTGTTGAAAACTGTACATTTGAATCTAATAATGTGGTAACTCTGGAAATCAGATTTTTTTTCCCTCTTGCATGAGGATTTGCTGTTGTTTGTTATTGTTTTGTCTTTGTTTTTTGTATTTTTTTATTATTGTGGTCTCTCTCTATGCCAAGAATCAGTCTAAAGTGTAAATTTAAGATCTTCTCAGGTCTTTTCTGAGTCTGTACTTTTCCCTGGACATGTGTGGTCACTTTCTAATTTCCCTATATGCAATTGCTTTTTTTTTTTTTAAAGATTTATTATTTTATTTGTTTATTTTTTATTTTTGGCTGCACTGGGTCTTTGTTGCTGCGCACAGGCTTTCTCTAGTTGTGGCAAATGGAGGCCACTCTTCATTGCAGTAGGCGGGTTTCTCATTGCAGTGGCTTCTCATTGCAGAGCAGGGGCTCTAGGCACATGGGCTTCAGTATTTGCGGCACATGGGCTTTGGTATTTGCAGCATGTGGGCTCAGTAGTTGTGGTGCATGGGCTTAGTTGCTCTGCAGCATGTGGCATCTTCCCAGCCCAGGGATCAAACTTGTATCCCCTGCATTGTCAGGCAGATTCTTAACCACTGAACCACCAGGGAAGCCCTATGCATTTGCTTTTGAATGTCCTAGTCCTTAATGTCTGGCTCCCAAAAAGGAAGAAAAAGAAAAAAGGAAGAAAGCAAATGAGGGCAGGAGAGAAGGAAAAAGAGGTTGTCAGCTCTTTATCTCTCCTAGAAGTCACTTCAGCCAGTGGGAAAGTGGCTTGCAACAATGGGGGCACACAACAACAATGGCCACCCTCTTCTTTGTCTGCACTTCTTTGCTTAGAATCAGCAGTTAGTGATCAGAGCACAAATCCCCTATATTTGGAGGGCAAGATCCTTTTTGCTCACCTTTGCTTCTACAAACAGTGTGCAAGCTGCTTCTGGAACACATGCACAGCTGCTTTCCATGGGGCTGGGGAAGGTGGGTGTGGGCAGCTGGTACTGGACTAAGAGCTGATATTGACTGAAATTAACCACAATTTACTCTCCAAGACTTCACCCTGGAAAATTCAAACCTTCAATAGACTCTAAAGTTCCAAAATATTTATATCAGACTGATACTGCCAGTGCAGTAGTTATCTAGGTGGGAAGACAGATTCCTGTTGCTTTCTACTCTGCCATCTTCCCAGAATCCACTCCTATTATGGTGTCTTTTGATACACAAAATTCTTAATTTTAATGTGAACAAATTTATTAGTCTTTTCCATTAATGTCTTTAAAAAACCTTATTTGAGAAATCCTTTCCTAAGGATGGGAATAAAACATATTTTTTAATGTTTTCTTCTAAAGTTTTATATCACAACTTTATAGGTTTTTTTTTTTTAATGTAAGACTCTAATCCTTTTGGAGTTTTATTTTCAAATAGTGTGATATATTAATTCAATTTCAATACTTTTTCTTTGGGTAACTTATTATACCAGCACCATTTATTTGTCTTTTCTCCACTTATCTGCATTTCCTTCTCTTCATAAATCAAATTTCTATATATATATGGGTCTATTTCTGGAAACTATTTCATTCCATTTTTTAAATTTATTTATCCATCTTCTAATACTACATGGTTGTAATGACTTTTGCTGTAAAAGTGTTATATCTCGGAACATGAGTTACCTCAATCTTAATCTCTTTTCTGCTTTCTTTGTCCATTTCTCTGTTCCTAATTCACTTTCACACTGTCTTAATAATTATAGCTTTATAATAAGCCTTGATATCTTTCAGGGAAAGCTTAGTGGTCAGATGATTCAACAAGGTTGAAAAACTCTCCATCTTTGTTGATAGACTCTGTGTGTGTTGGGCACATCTTCTACACTAAGGCCATTAACAGCTTTGCCTTAGTATTCACTTCCTGCTTACACAGAATCTGAGGTCAGCCAGAGGTAGAGATTAAGGCCTTTTCAGGTCTTTTCTGAGCATGTACCCAGTCTTGGGCATGAACATAACCTTCCAATTTCCCAGGAATTTGAGAGGTTTTTAAAGCCCTTATTCCCTAAAGTGTCTCACTTCCCAGAGTTTCCTCTCAAGCTTTTTGGTTTATCTCTTGTTTATACCAGCTGTTATTCCTTGCCCCAGGTGGCAGCAACTAGTGCATTTGCCTTCAAATGTGTTCAATAATAGATACTCCCTGGCAAGCCACCTCATTCCTGAGAGTTCTGAGTTAGCTAAAATAAAGGCAAGTCCTTTGAGCTGAGGGTACCACCAAACAAGTCAATATAAACAACCACAATTCTTTGAGAATAAGGTCAGCTCTACTTTTTCTGGTACTAAAGACCTGTGCTGTGAATGCAGACTGTCGTCTTCAGGACCTCTGCTGGTCTAGAGAGCAGTAGGTGGGACGAGAGTAAGTAAAAAAACATGCTATAAATCCTTGATTAGTTTCCAAATTTCCAATTCTGACAGTCCTTGCCAGTTTTTTCACTGCTTTTGTGGAAGGATAGGATCTTGGAATTTGTTATTCCATAGTTTTTGCTGACATCACTCATGCATTTGACTTTTTAATATCAATTTTGTATCCTGCAACCTTGATAAATTTCTTATTAATGATGTAAATCTATCTATAGATTTAAAAAGAATTGTTTATGCAGTTATTTTTGGACAGTCATGTCATCTCCAAGGATAAAAGTTTTGTTTCTTTAAATCCTTACATCTCTTCATTATTTTCCTTGTTTAACTATTTTGCCTAGGATCTCTCATATAATGTTTTTTTAATTAATTAATTGGCTGCATTGAGTCTTCGTTGTTGTGCATGGGCTTTCTCTAGTGGTGAGTGGGGGCAACTCTTTGTTGTGCTGTGCAGGCTTCTCATTGTGGAGGCTTCTCTTGTGGAGCACAGGCAATGGGCGCATGGTCTTCAGTAGTTGTGGCACATGGGCTTAGTTGCTCCACAGCATGTGGGATCTTCCCGGCCTAGGGATCAAACCCATGTCCCCTGCATTGGCAGGCGGACTCTTAACCGCTGCACCACCAGAGAAGCCCTCTTATATAATGTTGAACAGAAATGGTGATAATAGGCATTCTTGTATTTCCACGTTAGAGATAATGTTTGCAATAGGATCATAGTGACTAGTATGTTTTTTAATTTTTATTTTATATTGGAGTATAGTTGATTAACAATGTTATTTTAGTTTCAGGTGTACAGCAAAGTGATTTGGTTATACATGTACATGTATCTATTCTTTTTCAAATTCTTTTCCCCTTTAGATTTTTACAGAATATTGAGCAGAGTTCCATGTGCTATATAGTATAGGTCCTTGTTGGTTATCTGTTTTATTTTATTTTTTAATTTTATTGGAGTATAGTTGATTTACAATGTTATGTTAGTTTCAGGCATACAGCAAAGTGACTCAGCTATATATACATATATTCATTCTTTTTTAGAGTCTTTTCTCAGATAGGTATCACAGATTATTGAGTAGACTTCCCTGTGCTATATAGTAGGTCCTTGTTGATTATCTATCTTCATAGTGACTAGTATCAATTAGAGAAGTTCCCATCAGTTCCTAGTTAACTAAAAATTATGTGTATTATTGTTAAGATATGGTCAGAGAATGTGGTCTGTACATTAGTAATTCTTTGAAATTTGTGGAGGCTAGCTTCATGACCTGGTTAATTTCTGTAACTATTCCATATGTGCTTGAAAACAATGTATTTTCTACAATTTTTGGATGTAGTATTCCGTATTTGTTCATTATATTGAGCTTTATTAACTGTGCTGTTTATAACATCTATATCCTTGTGGAGTTTTTTTTTTTTTTTTTGGTCAGCCTATTTTATCAACTACTGAGAAAAGTGTTTTAATCTCTGATAAAGCTGGTGGATTTGTCATTTTGTCTCTATATGACCACTTTTAAAAGAAAATGTTTCTCTACTTCTAATCACTTGCAGTTATATTAAGTAAATCGCGTTTTGAGAATTTTTCTGCTCTTCTATTTCAGCTGCTTTTTTTGCATAAGTCATACTAGTCATTGCCACATTCCAATCTTGAATTGCATCCTGGGAGTCTCAGTGATATATATGTATGAGATTATTTTTCTTGTTACTAACATACAGTAAAAATAAGTTGTATTTACGAAATATCCACCATATACCAGGAATTGTGCTATGTGCTTTATTTACAATAAAAGTCCTTTTATCTCACATGATTGGGACAGGCGGCAGGTTAGTTCATTGGAAACAGTTGATTAAAGTGAGGAATCATTAAGAAATGATAAATACTTTAAACATCTGATACATACTTAAAATGCATGCTTACATATACATCCATTCACCAATGTCCATGTATGATTCTGTTTCATAGAGTTTAACCTTTTTCATGCATAAACCTCACCTGTAATGCATTTTCAAGAATTTCTAGTTTTTTCTTTCTTTTTTTTTTTTACAATATATCCTTGTAGCTTATTTTATACACAATAGTTTGTACCTCTTAATCCCCTCCTCCTATATTGCCGCTCCCCCTTCCCCCTACCTACTGGTAACCTTTAGTTTGTTCTCTGTATCTTGAGTCTGCTTCTTTTTGTTATATTCACTAGTTTGTTTTATTTTTTAGATTCCACATATAAGTGATGTCATACAATGTTTGTCTTTGTCTGGCTTATTTCATTTAGCATAATACTCTCCATATCCATCCATGTTGCTACACATGGCAAAATTTCATTCTTTTTTATGGCTGAGTGGTATTCCATTGTGTGTGTGTGTATACACACAATATGTATATATATATACTTATATACATATGGTCCATTCATCTGTTGATGGACATATAGATTGCTTCCATATCTTGGCAATTGTAAATAATGCTGCCATGAGCATTGAGGTGCATGTATCTTTTCAAATTAGTGTTTTTGGTTTTTTTCAGATATATATCCAGGAGTGGAATTGCAGGGTCATATAGTAGTTCTAGTTTTAGTTTTTTGAGAAACCTCCATACTGTTTTCCACGGTGACTGCACCAGTTTACATCCCTACCAACAGTGTACCAGAGTTCCCCACATCCTTGCCAACGTTTATTATTTGTATTCTTTTTGATGGTAGCCATTCTGACAGGTGTGAGGTGATAACTCATTGTGGTTTTGATTTGCATTTCCCTGACGATTAGCAGTGTTGAGCATCTTTTCAGGTGCCTGTTGGCCATCTGCATGTTCTCTTTGGAAAAATGTCTATTCAGTTCTTCTGCCCATTTTTAAATCAGGTTGTTTGTTTTTTTGTTTTTTGATATTGAGTTGTATGAGCTGTTTATATATGTTGCATATTAAACCCTTATCAGTCTTATCATTTGCAAATATTTTCTTCCATTCAGTAGGTTATCTTTTGATTTTGTCCATGGTTTCCTTTGCTGAGCAAAAGCTTTTAAGTTTAATCAGGTCCCATTTGTTTCTTTTTACTTTTATTTCCTTTGCTTTAGAAGATAGATCCAAAAAAATATTGCTACAATTTATGTCAGAGTGTTTTGCTTATGTTTTCCTTTAGGAATTTTATGGTTTCTAGTCTTACATTTAGGTCTTTCATCCATTTTGAATTTATTTTTGTATATGGTGTTAGAGAATGTTCTAATCTCATTCTTTTACATGTAGCTGTCCAGTTTTCCCAGCACCAGTTATTAAAGAGACTTTTTTTTTTCTCCACTGTGTATCCTTGTCTCTTTTGTCATAGACTAATTGACCATAAGTGTGTTTGTTTAAGGAATTTCTAGTTTCTATTGATGTAAATTGGAGGGAGAACCCAAAGAAATCTTCAAAGCAATAGGAGTGCAAAATTATAGGTTTTTATGACTTTTAAGCAAACTTTATGGTTATCCTGCCTAAATCTAATTTGATAACAATCGTTTAGTACTTCATCTTTATTGAGTCACTTCAATTTAATTTTTATAGAAACTTTCTTTCTTATATTCTACTGATTGACATAATGTTAAATCAAACTACATAATTATAGTACAATTATGATTAGTATAAACAGACTTGGGAGTAAACTCATCTGACTCCTTGTTAACATGCAGCCCTAAATAATGGGAGCAGAAATCTATGGTTGGGAGCAGAAAGTTAGAGAATAGCCATTTGACTGCAAGCATTTTTTTATGTCATTGGCATTTAGTTATTCTGTTCTACAGAAGCAATGGAAAGAATCTGTCTTCAGTTAGGTAGAGGGCATTTAAGGGCATCTATATTAATCTTTACAACTCTGCAAGGAGGTAATGTTATCTCCATTTCAGAAGGGAGTCCTGATTTGCCCAAGATCCCACTACTAACTTATTACTGAACCAAGACTAGGACCTAGGCCTGGATTATTTCAACCAGTCATTTTGTAAAGCTGTGAGACCTCTCTTTTATGATTTGTATGTTTTAAATGAGTTTTACTTCATGTATTGCCCATGCTTTATGAATTAGTATATAGGCCTCTGCAATAAGAAATAATGTTTCTGGCTCCCTTAATTATTTTCCTCAGAAAGAACATTAAGCAATAACTATATATATTTTTTTCTCCACAGTAGTCAGTTTTGGCTTTATCTTGATGTTCTCTCACCTTTGTCTTAAGGTCACGATTCACTTGGTCAGGTTAGCTTGTCTCTCAGCAAACACTATCTTTCTAATTCATAAAAGGTACACTCTTTCCCCACGCAGGAGCTTGGATTCTAAGCCATTATCTAAAAAGTAAAATGTTATTACTCAGAGATATGTTACCATTTGTTCTTTTCTTATTTCTGCCTTTCTTTTCTAAAGCTACAGCCCATGCCTCCAACTCTTCTTATTTCTTCTCCATGACTAACTTATATTTAGTAATGCTTCCTTTCTTTTAATGGTGCCATTCATCCCTAAATGATTCAGCATGAGTGAGACATAGGTTTGATGAGCCTTTCACATTGTGTAAATAGGTAAATACATCTACTGATTAGTCACATTCAGTGCATGTACATTCTCACAAAAGTTATCGCCGCCACCACCATCACTTCTCTTATCTCCCGGGTGCTTCACAAGTCTCTGTTATTGGTTTGTGTTTTCTTTCCAGAAGGCCTGTTGCAAGTACTAGAACAAGTGTGGTCACTACATAGAGCTTCCATGGTGCAGAACTAGAACAAGACTCTGACACACTGCCTTGTAGAGTTAGTCTTCTGATTTTCATACATCTTGTCATTGTATTATATTTTTAATTGAAATTCCAGTTCTTAAGGCTCCTTTGATTAACGCTTTCAGCAAACTGCTTTAATAAATTGCCTTATCTCCCAGATTCTCATAGTTTATTTTTAAGCCACCTCATTCTTTCATGATCCATGTTAAATTCTCTTTAGGCATTGTGAGTTTTCATCGTTGGCAGGTTTCTGCTATCCTTTCTCTAAGTAGCTATCAGATTATAATTCATTTAAAAAACATAGGAACCCTTGAGGAGTGTTAGCAAAGCCCTCATCTTTTCTACTTTCTGACTTCTGCTATAGGGACAGATTAAATTACTGGTTAAGACTCTGAGCTGAACTTTGAGGCAATTGACTTAGCAATGCTCTCTCCAAACTCACACCTTGCACAGGCTTCTGTGTATCAGCAAATGGCCACTTCATCCCTCCAATTGTTCAGGCCAAAATCTTTGTACTCATACTTGATTATTATCTTTTTTCTCATACTCTAACCAATTTGTTTTCAAATCCTGCTTATCTTTCCTTAAAAATATATCCAGAATGTGATCACTCTTCACTAACTCTACCCCAAGACAAATGAATTAACTCCAGGAGGAGCCCCTTGTTTCCATCCGCCTATCTAAGTTATAGGCCACCTACCCTGGTCTTCCCATTGCTCATATAAACCTTGACATAAAGTCCAATTTGGGAGATGGGTCCTGCTCCACACTACCTTCTCTCACTGTCTATTGTTGTTCCTTATTTGCTTTGATACAGAGAGAGAGAACAAGAAAAAAATCCTCAAGACACTATTAGGATAGTGATGGTAGAAATCAGGGCTTGAGCTGCTTCCATGAAAAAGACTCAACTCTTGCCAGCTGGCTATCTCTGCGTTTATGCATATGGGAGAATTTGAAGATGAGAGGAGGAAGAGAAAGAGAGAAGGGAAGTGTAAAATTCTCTTTTGAAGTTGAGAGGCAATTTTGTAGAATCGTTAAAGAGGATAGACTCTAGAGCCAGTCAGCCTTGGTCTGAATCCTGCCAGTAGCCATGTGACCCTGGGCAAATTCTTTTCTTTTTTTTTTTTCCAGTTTTACTGAGAAATAATCAACATACATCACTGTGTAAATTTGAGTTATATGGTATGATGGTTACATTTACATACATTGTGAAATAATTACCACAATAGGTTTAGTTAACATCCATCAATTCCTATAGATACAAAAAAAATAAAAGGGAAAAATTTTTCTCCTTGTGGTAAGAACTCCTAGGATCTACTCTCTTAACAACTTTCCTATATATCATATAACAGTGTTAACTATAGTCACCGTGTTATACATTAAATCCCTAGTACTCATTTATCTAATAACTGGAAGTTTATATCTTTTGAGCACATTCCTCCAGTTCCCCCCTACCCCGACCCCTGCCTCTGCTACCCACAAATCTAATCTCTTTTTCTGTGAGGTTTTTTGTTTGTTTTGTTTTAGATTCCACATATAAGTGTGATCATACAGTATTTGCCTTTCTCTGTCTGATTTCACTTACCATGATGCCTTAAATGTTCGTCCATATTATCACACATGGTAGAATTTCCTCACTTTTTATGGCTGAGTATATATTGTATATATATATACCACAACTTCTTTATCCATTCATCCATTGATGGGCACTTGTTTCCATGTTTTGGCTATTGCGAATAATGCATCTATGAACATGGGGTATAGATATCTTTTTGAGTTAGTGTTTTTATTTCCTTTGGATGTAATCCCAGAAGTGGAATTGCTGGATCGTATAATAGTTCTATTTTTAAGTTTTTGAGGAAACTCCATGCTGTTTTCTGTTGTGGCTGTAGTTGGGAAAATTCTTCAGCGTCTCTTTGTTTCAGTTGCCTTTTTGAGATGGGGGTAAAACTAACATTTGCCTTACCACATGTGGTTATTGTAAAGATTAGGTAAGTTAGTACATGTAGAGCAATTAAATAATCTTAATATATAGTAAGAGTGCATTCAATCTTTTTTTGTTTGTTTGTTTTCAAGCCAGTTTTCAAAGTAGCATTGTGGACCTTAGAATTCTTGATGGTATAAGGAGCTATGAACACTTTTGTGATGAACCATATCTAGGAACACCATTTTCATAGATTAGAGTTCTCCTTCCTTGTCCAGTAGAGAGCTGTTTAAAGGGACGGTGGCTACACATTAAGTGCATTCAACTCCACAGAGTCCCCAGTCCTGGAGTAAGTCTTAAGTCCTTAGTATTTTACCATTTAGTCCAATAAATAAAGCAGTAACAAACTCAACTCATTCTTCTCCTCCTTTCCCTGCAGCAGGATGGTTCATGTTTGGGCGAAGACAGTGGAGTTTGTTTTTAGAACGACAGATTAGCCTGCAGTATGCATTTTAGAACTGTGACTGCACCTTAGACGTCAACTAGACCTCTCATTGGAGTCAGATACAACTGACCATGAAGGAGAGTTACTGCCGAAGGTGGCATTTTCTACTCCATATCCTTTTTATAGATACCATCTTAACTGCTTCTCAGTAATTTACTGTTCCTTAGTGTTCTTTCTTTTAAAAAAAAAATTAATTTTTAATTGAAGTATAGTTGGTATACAACTTTAATGTACTTTCCAAACCAACATCCAGGCATATGTAAACAAAGGCAGCAGCAATTAGTTGACAAAGAACAAGGTATTCAGGGGTCCTGCCTGTGGAAAATTGCCCAGCAGCATGGGATGGATGAATCCAGGCCAGAAGCTGGGGTAGTTTTGATAAGTTCTTTGGTCCAATGCACAGCCAGTTGACCGACTTCTCTTTTCCTCATTCTCTCTCTCTGCTTCCGTGTTTGTTTGCTTGTTTAATTGTTTGTTTACTTTTCTATTCCTCTCCCCTGGATTTTTTTTCTTCAGCTGTGTCTGTTGTCCTCCCCCCCACTACATTTTACTATGTTTCCATCTGTACGTTGTGGAAGAGAAGATAACTAAACCTTTATATTCTAAATTGGAAAACTTCTGAATCCTCCTTTTTCCCTCAGGATCAAAGACTGCCTTCAATTAAGGGGCACCGTGAACTTTTAGTGTGCTCCGTGAGAGCACTCTTGCTTGTTTGGGTGGGATAAGTTTTCACTGTGGAACCGTCCCTGGCATCACAGGATGATTAACACCCTTGGCCTCAGTACCAAGTGCCAGTAACACATTTCCAGTCATTGAGACCATCAAAGATGCCTTCACACATTTCCACGCACCCCACAAAGTAGTGGGGGAGCCTCTGATTTAGAACCACTGCTCACTAGGCAGTTGGAAGCATATCATCCCGATACTGAACCTGGCTGTTCATTATCAACTGTTCTTTACAATTTGATGGAGCAACTTAATTGCCAGAGTTTTTACATCTAGAGAAAACCTAGCTATTTGAACCATTAAAGTGGTTCCGTTTAGATTATACCCATCACTTTTCACTTCTCAAAATTCAAGATACTGGGAAAACCAAGTTGTTTATTGGTAGATAGGTTGTGTGTGTGTGTATGAAGTATCTTAAGGAAAATATTAGGCTTTCATAAAGTTGTTGGCTTATGAAATGAGTATATGAAAATGAGTTGTAACTTTCTCAAAGTCTATTCTTTTTTTTTTAATTTTTTCATCTTTATTGGAGTATAACTGCTTTACAGTATTGTGTGAGTTTCTGCTGTAGAACAAAGTGAAGAAGTTATGTGTGTACATGTATTGCCATATCCCCTCCCTCTTAAGCCTCCCTCCCACCCTCCCTATCCCACCCCTCTAGGTCATCACAAAACATTGAGTTGATCTCCCTGTGCTCTGTAGCAACTTCCCACTAGCCATCTATTTTATTTTTTATTTTTATTTTTTTGTGTCCTCTAGTTTCTCCTGTTCCTTGACAGCTGTTTTTTTCTTTAAGAACTTTTATTGAGATACAATTGACATACAATAAACTGCATATATTTAAAGTGTACAATTTGATATTTTTTTTCTTATTAGTAATGTATATATGACAATCCCAATCTCCCAATTCATCCCATCCCAACCCTCTCCCCCACCTTCTCCACTTGGTGTCCAAATGTTTATTCTCTACATCCTTGTCTCTATTTCTGCCTTGCAAACAGATGATCTGTACCATTTTTCTATATTCTGCATATATGTGTTAATATACGATATTTGTTTTTCTCTTTCTGACTCACTTCACTCTGTATGACAGTCTGTAGGTCCATTCATGCCTTAGCCATCTATTTTACGTGGTAGTGTATATATGTCAGTGCTACTCTCTCACTTTGTCCCAGCTTCCCCTTCCCCTCCATGTCCTCAAGACCATTCTCTACGTCTGCATCTTTATTCTTTTCCTGTCACTAGGTTCATCAGTACCATTTTTCTAGATTGCATATATATGAGTTAGCATACGGTATTTGTTTTTCTCTTTCTGATTTACTTCTCTCTGTATGACAGACTCTAGGTCCATTCACCTCACTACAAATAACTCAATTTTGTTCCTTTTTAATGGCTGAGTAATATTACATTGTATATATGTGCCACATCTTCTTTATCCATTCATCTGTGGATGGACATCTAGGTTGCTTCCAGCCTGGCTGTTGTAAATAGTGCTACAATGAACATTGTGGTACACGTATCTTTTTGAATTATGGTTTAGAGCATTAAAGTATATCTCCTTTAAGGGTGATTTTTCAAATATAGTACAAAGTGCACACATACTTTAGAATCTCTTGTACTAATGATTTGTAAATCTGCACATTGAATGTAATGTTTTAATTTATAATGTTATACAAGTAATTAAGTTATAAATTTCTAATTCTTTTCTATTTTTAGAGAAAGAGATTTGAAGAAAACTGGGCACAGGTTCAGCAAAGCCAAGAAGAGAAACAGAAAAAGAAATAAAAAGCAGAACAGTCATAGTAAAATCATGGAGGAAAATGCATTTGAAACCTTAAGTTATCTTACATCAGGAGAGCAGGACCCATCTCAGAGTGAAGAGGAAGACTTAGAAGAGGCCAAAAGAGAATCAGAGTGTTTTTTAACTGGTGGTCTGAGAAGTGAAGCAGGAGATTTTGTGAATGTCCATAAAGGTGAAAGACAGGAAAACATAAATTCTGAAGACAGTTTGCCAAATATTATGTCTGTAGTTGAGTTGGACAATACGCCAAAGAATTATCTCCCTAAGGAAGATAATGATTTGCTTCTAAGTTTGTCATTGATGCCAAATGAAAGCTCTGTTTCTTGTCCAACAATGACTCAAAATCTTTCTTATGTAGCAAGTGATGACTGCTCTGGCACACAGGTAGAAAAGCATATTGAAAATAGGGATATCATGGCATTCCACATCCAGGACCGATTTGTTGAAACCCCATGCTCATTTATGCAGAAGAGAGAAATGGTGGATAAGAGTCTCCTGAATGAAACAAGTCTGTACCATCAATATGGGTCCCGAACTTCAGATAAAGTTTTAAGAAAGGAACAAGTAGTAAATACAACTGAAAACAATACTTGGGCTTTTTTCTCAAAAGATTTCTCTGATGAAGAATTACAGTTGGGCTCTGATAGACAACCCTATTTTGATAGCTGGCCTGAGGGACCTAATAAGTTTATATGTGAACAGAGACCGAAGAAAGATAGATGGCAAAAGCTGGCTCATCCTGACAGCAGGGGACAATTGATTAAATTGATCTCCACTTCTGAGGGAGCATCAGGACCAGGAAACAGTCCAGAAACACTGATAGAAGAAAAGCTATCAATAGAAAATGAAGATTTGTCACCTCCAACTGAGAATATAGATTCAATCATAGAAACAGAGACAAATACCTTTGGAAGCCATTTCCTTAAACTGAATATCCTAAAGAATGCGTTACACTCCACAAAGAATAGAAAACAGAGGCAGAAAAGGATTTTCAGTTTGGCACCAAACTTTAATTTACTGGGACACAGTCATACCCATGTAGAAGAAATGGGGACATGTGACTTGTTAACAGAAAGCCATGGACTAAAAATTGTTTTGGAAGAAGAAAAAGATGATATTTCAGAAATAAATAATGAAGAAGAGAATAAGCAAAACATTATGACCTTCAATCATCATCCAACATGGTTTTACTTTGATATTGTCAAAGATTCTCTTCTAAATGTTGGTGGGCAATTTTATTCTCATTACCTGCTATTTAATAGACTAAGGCACTGTGTGTATTTTTACAAAAACCCCATTTCTTCCCTTATGCTACAGTATACATCTAGCTTTTGGAAGATATCTTTTACAAGCAAGAAACCGTTTTTGACTTTCAACTCTCAGAGGAGAGTAGATGATAGACTAAATGACGTAAGGTTTACCTCTTCAGAAATTTTAAGTAGCCCACCTGATACTTTGTACTCTTTTAGGGTCACTTCCGATCTTCACTTTCTAAGTGAAAGTTTTGGTGAAAAGCCAACGACACGGGAAGAACCTAAGCCATTACAGTTCTTACAAACAGAGGATAACCAAGGTTTTACAAGCACTGACTACTCTGATTCCCTTGAGCTGCCATTATCACAAGAGTTTGCCTTTCAGCTAATAAAGCTTTTTGGATCTCCTGGAGTTCCAGTGGGTAAATTGAGTTTATGCGCTACAAATAAAAAGTCCAAATTAACATATGTGGGTAACTTTTGAGGTATTTCTACCTCATGTTAGTGATTTCATGCAGTTACTTGATCTTGCGGTGCTCTTCAGAGGTGGAAGTGGAGGACGCACAGCAAACGGTGCTTGATGGAATCATGCCCCGCTTCCCTCCCCGCTACCCATCCGCCAGTAGTCTGAAATGTCTTTGAGCACATTGAATTCTTGTCTCAACTTAAATAGACAGTGGGAAGAATAAAGAATGAGACAGGCAAACGGTGAATATGTAACCAATAGAGACAGACCGCTTTTTTTTTTTTTTTTTTTTTTTTTTTTTTTCAGAAAAATCTTTCTGCATTTCCCTTGTTTGGCACATGACCCTTTCCTTTCTCATCCACAATACGGCTCATAGATATGAGAATAGTAAAAGGAAGGACAATGAGGGTTAAATGATGAAAAAATATCAAAGCAGTTGAATTAAATTTTTAAAAACTGTCTGAGACAGGTACTGAAAAGAAGGTTAGGAAGGAGTCTGACTGGTTGACTTGAAAGGTTCTTTTGGGCTCTTAAGATTGTTGTTTTTGGAAATGAAAAACTCCACCTGTGAATTTAAAAAAGTGAAAATATGATTTTTTAATATTGTAAGTAAAATTCTAAGTAAATTTCTCCTAAATAGAATGCCTATTTAAGATGCTAAATATCTTAAAGAGGACATGAAGCACATATTCCAACTTTTCCTTATCTGTAAGTCAGTTGCACGTGTTAATGATTTCATGCAATTGCATGTGTCCCCTTCTTTGGGGACAGAAGCCATAAGAGCCAAGAAGTAAAGCTCCAGATCTGCATCCTGCACCTTCCTGATGTTCTTTTTCTTCTGTACCTACCAGGGAGCCTGGGGTTCTCTAACAGCTTGACTTGCAATGTTTTTTTTACTTTGCTCCTAAACTTCTGCTGTTCTGGACAAAATTGGTCCACTCAGCTCAGACCCAAGATTAGCTAAGTCTCAGAGTCAGAGGAGTCACAGCTATCAACCTGTTCTGGCACTATGTTTATCATTTTTGTAAACTTCGTGAATAATCACATTGTAACTGTTTGCTGCAATTTTCTGTCCTCCTAGATGCACCAAGGAAACATACCAATTTAAAAACTTAAATTGCATTTGCTTTCGAGAATTTAAAAAAATAATGGAAGTCATTTTAGGCCGGGAATCTTAGTCCAAAGTCCATATTCTGAAATCGTATGCAAAAGCCTTTGTGTCATTTTGTGCCATTTTTCTGGGAGAAAGTCCATAGATTTTATCGACTTCTCAGAGATGTTCATGAACCCAAAATATTAACAATCACTGCCTTAGACTGGCACCAGAAAGTGTGAAGGCACTAGTGGGAAAAGATTCTAAACCTCCTCCCTTGAAAGCACAATGCTATCATAATCAACAATAATGATCCAGCATCCATTAATTAAGCTTTGGAAAGCTTTTTAGAGGAAATAGACCTCATTCATCAAGCAGCTTACCTTCTAAATGGGGAGACAAGACTAACACAAGACAAAATTATTGTGCATAGAAAATATAAATGACAAGCTCATGAATATTTTATGAGAGAGGTTAGCTGTGCTAAAGGGATTGTTGAAGAGAATATGGGGTTATGGTTTTGTCTGGGATGACTCCAAATGGAAGTGAATTATAAGCAGTGCTTATACAAATATGACCTAAAAAAAAAAAGAGAGAAAGAATTTTACATTTGGCATTGGTGTATGCTTAAAAAAGAAAAGGAGAAAACTATAAGTGGAGGCTGTAAACTAATTTGTTTGCCTAGGTTGGATAGGCAAAGCTCTGGTGTATCTGTGACCTTGTAAATAAGACAGGGAACTCAAGTGAATTCTATTATTAGGAGCTCTACAGACACAGTGGGATTATATAGTAGAGTCATACATAGGCCTGAAGAGACCAAACTACCCATGTTGCTAGGGATATGTGAGTATAGGAGAAGTATTTTGTATAGTTTGGTATGGCTGATACACATAGATCAATGTTTGGACTTGCTTATGAGCATCATAAATTGTAAGGATTTCTTTTCCCCAGACACTCTTGTGTGGAAGGAGCAAGTTGAAAGAAAACTAAACTTTCTGTACTTGCAATGTTTTAAACATGTCACAGGAATGGATATCTACCTAAATTTTGTGCCCTGTGACATTACCACTTGAAGCTACTGATGTGTATATATTTATACTTACATGAGAATATGAACTATGATACACATCACTTTACATATATACATAAGCATTATTTATTTATTTATTCGTTTATTTATGTGTTTATGGCTGTGTTGGGTCTTCGTTGCTGCGCGCGGGCTTTCTCTAGTTGTGAGCGGGGGCTGCTCTTGGTTGTGGTGCATGGGCTTCTCAGTGTGGTGGCTTCTCTTGTTGCGGAGCACAGGCTGTAGGTGCACAGGCTTCAGTAGTTATGGCGCATGGGCTCATTAGTTGTGGCATGCGGGCTCTAGGGCGTGTGTACTTCAGCAGTTGTGGTGTGTGGGCTCAGTAATTGTGGCGCATGGGCTTAGTTGCTCCGCGGCATGTGGGATCTTCCATGACCAGAGATTGAACCCATGTCCCCTGCTTTGGTAGGCAGATTCTTAACCACTGCGCCACCAGGGGAGTCCCAATAAGCATTTTTATTGAGTCTGGATAGTGTTTACTAATAGAGATCAGAGACAGACTAACTCCTGGTTTAGCTATCACTGAAACATCTTCAAAACCAGGCTTTTATCATGATGGTGGTCACGTTTGCATATCTTCCTTCATATTTAGGGTAAAAATATGTGTGACGTTAGAGATGAAATTTCTGTTTTTTTTTTTCCACAGAATCTTTGTTGCCTGATGACTATGTGGTTCCCCTTGACTGGAAGACACTGAAGATGATCTACTTGCAGTGGAAGACGTCAGTAGAGGTATATTTTTATGGCTTTCAAAGAAGACTTTCTCTAACTGGTTTCTTTTCTTATTGATTTTAAAATTTTTAATACAATTTTAAAGGTTACTTTCCGTTTACAGTTATTACAAAATATTGGCTATATTCCCTGTGTTGTACAATACATTCTTGAGCCTATCTTATACCCAATAGTTTGTACCTTCCACTTACCCACCCCTGCGTAGCCCCCGCCTCCCATAACCATTAGTTTGTTCTCTATATCTGTGAGTCTGCTTCTTTTTTTATTCACATTTGTTATATTTTTTAGGTTTCACATATGTGATATCATATAGTGTTTGTCTTTCTCTGTCTGACTTATTTCACTTAGCATAATGCCCTCTAAATGGTTTCTTTAAAAAAAAAAATGAAGAAAACCTGTTCATCAGTTGTAACATGAAGAGCTGTATTCCTTGTATTAAATTAGAGAAAGAATGTATGTGGATGGGTGGATAATCTATGCGTGTTTCTTTCAGTTAGTCCCAAAGAGAAAGTTGCATTTAATCCCCTAAACTTTGTTGTAGTGTAGACTGTTATAAGGGTCAACTGTGGGTGACAGAGGTGCCCGTTTTAGGAGAGTCATTTACTCTTCTTTGTATCTTTTTCTCCTGTCCAGCCCTCAATCTTATCTTGTTATAATAGAGTAACAGCCGCAAATTAGATTCATATTTACTTGACTGGGGAGCACCTCATTATTGGTATGTTCTGGTTGTCCATGACAGTTCTGACAGGCTGTTAATTTTCCAGGTAGCTGGAAGAGAACTGGCTGGGAAGGTTAGAAAGGTAACAGAAATTCTGGAAAAGCCACTATTCTGTATAATGTAATGAGGAGAGGGTGGCTGGGATTCTGTTTACATTAGTTGATGGTGAGTTAAATGTGCCCAAAGGCAATGCTAGAGGGGTACATTTTGAAATAAACGGTAAAATCAAGGTTTAGGGAAACATTATAGAAGTATATAGTTCGGGGCAGTAAGTATTTCTTAACTGTTCATATAAACACAGCTATGGGAAAAGTAGATTCGTTTGTGTGCTCAGGTAGTAAAACCAAATACATTTTTTTTTAAATAAATGTATGTATGTATGTATATATGTATGTATGTATTTATTTATTTTATTGGCTGTGTTGAGTCCTCATTGCTGCACACGGGCTTTCTCTAGTTGCGGTGAGCGGGGTCTACTCTTCATTGTGGTGCGTGGGCTTCTCATTGCGGTGGCCTCTCTTGTTGCAGAGCATGGGCTCTAGGTGCGTGGGCTTCAGTAGTTGCGGCACATGGGCTCAATAGTTGTGGCTCACGGGCTCTAGAGTGCAGGCTCCATAGTTGTGGCGCACAGGCTTAGTTGCTCCATGGAATGTGGTACCTTCCTGGGGCAGGGATCAAACCTGTGTCCCCTGCATTGGCAGGCGGATTCTTACCCACTGCGCCACCTAGGAAGTCCCAATACATTTTTAAAATTTTCTTATTTTTCCTCATTCCCATGGAGACTTTATTGCTACCTAAACACGCATGCACACACACACATACATACATGCATACACACGCACACACACACCCCAATAGTTTAAATGTTTAAACTGGCATTTGTGTTTATTATGGTTTTTTTTTTCTCTTTTGGGGAGTGTCCCTATGTGAGCTAAATGATGCTGCAAACCTAACTGCAATGCCAAGTATTAATCATTATTATATGTATTTTAATTATAATTTCTAGAAAAGACAGAAGAAGATTGGTTAAAAAATGAGAATTCCTTGAACTGTAAGTATATCTTATTTTGGAGACCTCTATATGATCAGAAGGAAATGGATGTTGACGTTATTTGGTTGTAATAGCTCATAGGTACTACAATTGAAGAGTAAATATAAAAAATGTAGTCTGTTACCATGGCAACCCTTTGTGCTATTGCACATGCGATGTTTTTATTTCCTTTAAATGTAGATCTTTTTTGTGAAATACAACAAAGCTTAGATTGTTGCTACCAAATTTATTTTCCAACTTTATTGGTTAGAATATATTTTAGAGCATTCTGTCAACATACACGGTATGAGGGATTTCCCCCACACCCCCCCCATCCCTCACCTCCACCCAGATTAATATGGGATGAGGGCTGGAAATTAGGAATATAAGTTATACTTAAATATTAAAAGATTCTCTAGGAATAGAGGTAAAACATGCAGACAAACGTTATGTTTTAAACTTGACATCAAGCTGACATTAAAATAAACACATTGCACTTTTTTTTTAAATGCCTAAATTACGAAATAAACACAGCTGCTAAGATTTCAGTATATATCTGTCTGCATTTGATAAGAATTGAATGTACTCTGAGTTTAGCATGTTTTCTCTTTTCATTTTACTCTTATTGCTTAGAGTATTCTGTGTTTCCATTTCTCGACTAACTAGAAGTACGCATATACCCAGTAAAAATATTTTTGTTTGTTTTAAACATGGTTCTGCTGAAAGAAGGGGAAGGACTAAAGATTTGGGAGGAGAGTTCAGAGATTTGGAAACTGTGGGATAAATTTAGGAAAGGAAGAGATAAGAGGCTATGAGGAATTCCAGAGAAAGGGGGTGAAGAAATTCATCCATTTATTCAACAAATGTTTATTGAGTTGCCTCAGTTCAGACATTGTTCTACACACTGAGGATATAGCAGTGAAAGCATTCCTGGCGGCATGGAGTTTATGTGAGGACTGAAGTTAGAAAGGGCGTGTTTACCCTTCCCCTCGTGTGACACCAGTATAAGCAGCATGCAACAAGCATGGGTGTATTTGGCAGCAGTTAGTTCCGGAGTCTTTTCTATCTGCTAATTTTGTGTCAAGGACACTTTATGGACCATGCTTTTGATTTTTATGTTCATCTTCTACATTCATGCTAAACTAACTGCCCTCTGTGAACGTCACAGAGCAGTCATCCCTAGTTATTAGTCTTCTCCTGTTGGGGAATTTTATGAGTGCTGTAGCTATGGTCAGGTTTTTTATAATTGTAATGAGAACGGGCCTCCTCGTTTTGTGTTTGGCATAATGATCAGTGGGCATCAAGGGATAAATAGAAATTTAGAAAGAGGGAAATAGCAGGAGAATGTGGTTGGCTCTGGGAGCCTCAAATCCATGCCTATTTCAAAATCCTTTTCCTGCTGGTGGCCGGTGGATTTATATTGTCTCACTCCTTTAAGGAGGTGGGGCAGAGTGCTGGAAAGAGGATGGGTTCCCATCTTGAAGCTACTGCTGACTGGCTATGTGACCTTAAACAAATTATCCTCTCAGAGACTCAATTTCTTCACCTGTAAAAAAAAATTAGGTTTATAATACCAACCTGTCATGGGGATATTAAATGAGAATTAAATAACTTGTGCAAAGTTCTAAGCATAGTGCCTGAAAAATCATAGACTCTTAGTAAGGGTTAATTCCCTTCCCCTAGGTACCTTTGTTGGTTACAGCTATGTCTTTGAAATGCCCCTGGCAGAACAGAAATTGTGTTATCTAGGAAAACAACATATCAACTCAATAAACAACACATTTGCATGAATTGTGTATTTATTATTAACTTGTTAATGTAAATAGCTGGATCATCAGGGAATGGGACATAAACTGGGTTTCGATTTAGAGACAGGAGGTTGGGCAAAGTCGGGAGGACAGGCTCTTGAATGAGGCAGGACCACACAGGGTGTGGGGGCTGTGGGGACAGTGTGAAGCTCTAGATACGAGGGGGGCGGCATACACAGGTCAAGAGTTTGGGAAACTGACAACAAACTCCATGTCACCCTTTTGTCTGGACTTGTCTGGGCTTGTGTTTGTTTGTAGTTGAATCCTCCGTCTTTCTGGTACTATTGAAGATCCTAATCATCAAGAAAGAGTGCTGCGTGCCAACCCGCAGGATAATTTAGAGTGATGTACTCATTGGATACCGAAATTGGTTTGAATAATCTGTGCAACTATTATTGATCAGTTTCCTGAATACTAATAAAAAACTCCACAAAAGAGGTAACAACTTGAACTTATTATCTAATTTTGAAAATATTTGTCCTACTTTATTTCATGAAGAAATAAGGCACAGAAAACTTGAGTAGCTTATCTCTAAAACTGCATCAGAATAGAAGGATAGGCCCTATATCCAAGTAAGGGTCCATGATTCATTTCTAGAATTCTGAAATCCAAAAAGCTCTGCAAACCAAAAGTTGTTTTTTGTTTTGTTTCTTAAATGTTTGGCATTAAAACTAAGTTGGCAGCAAAACTTGACCCAAACAGACAGGTTAATTTTACTCCTTATTTATTCCACTTAGATATTTCACTGTAGAAGTACTAATGTGTTTAATTACCAGTGGTGCCACCCCACTTAGAGCCTCCTGAATTCTGAAACATATCTGACCTCAAGGATTTTGGTTAGGGATTGTGGAACTTGCACTGTACTACAAAAACTATTTTTTTTATTATTACTATTATTTTAGTTTAATTGTACTTACCAAACTTCAAATACAAAAATTTGTGTTTGAAAAATATAAATTAAGGGATGATTTCTCATTATTCAACATGTAGGCATTTACATAATCCCTGTTTTCAGAAAGAGAGCATAGTCTGCCTTATCTTGCCTCCCTCCTACTCCTCCTCATCTTGTTTTATCTTCTCCAGGGAATAAACCTCCAGGCTTCTCTAAGGGGGCAGGGAGCTGCCTGACTGTGTGGATATTTGTTTCTTAAACAGACTTGCAACTGACCTTCCTGTTTAGAGCCACACCTCCAGTTCTAAATCTTCCAGTTCCTGAAATTTTAGGGGTAATGCAGAGTAAATGGTATTGCTTCTTGGCTTTCTATAATTCAAGTTTTGTTTTTTAATTTTTTTCAAATTAATTAACACCAGGCCTTTTGCTTTCCAGTTTTCAAAATTTTGTTGCTGTGATCTTCTCTCTTTTCTTACAGTTTATACTTAAAAATAATAATAATTACCTCCCCCCCCACCCCAAAACCTTTACATTTTTGTGGGGTTTCAGTGAGGGAGTGGAAGTTAAGTATTTGTGTTCTATCTGCTTAATTTGGAATTGAGTGTTTATTTAAAATAGCTCAATGTTTTCCCTATGTTTATTTTGTACAGTTTCAGTTTATCTTTCTACTGGACTGTAAGTCTTTTCCAGATGGAAACTAAGGTCTTCAGTGTTTGGTTGAACTCCCTAAGGTCTTGCTCTCTATGCAGGCTCCTAGAGCTGTTGTGAAACTGGACTTAACCTTTGGCCTAGGATGGGATGATTTCAGGGAAGAGCTGATCAGTATTAGGGTTGAAGCACAGCTGGCTGCAGAGGAGACTCTGGCATCTGGCAAATCTTTGCTTTCTTAGGGCCTTCGACAGCAACATTTATGGATTTCCAGTGAATAGAGTGCACACCACCATGGCTGTAAGGGTAATATTATAAATATTTAACAATGAGTATGGCACGGGTAGTGACTGGTTCTGAGACTCCTTTGTGCTTTATTGATGCACCAGCTAACTAGCCACCCAGGCTTGTACTCAGGTTCCAGGATGCCCCTAGCTTCCTCCAGCCCCTGCCTTTATTACCTTGCCCTAATATCCAGCATGGAGCTTTAGAAAAATGGGTTGGGGCTACTTTGCCCACCTCCCAGGCTTTCTCCTCAAACCTTATACTCCACAAGTGTCCCAGTGCACAGTGGCAAATACTAGGTGCTGTGGAGACAGAATTATGGTCATTGCCTTGGGGGAGGAGTGTGATGCCAAATAGAGGGATGCAATGTAGGAGGCAGGGGCAGTTCAGTGTGAGGTTGGAATGAGCAAAATCAGTCTTGTCCAGAGGACATTTCTGCTTTGGCAGACTCATCCCAGGCAAGCAGAGTCGTGAGCATTTCCCCTGTCGATTCAGCCCAGCAGACACATTCTGCATGACTGCTCTCCCCTTGTCCTCCTTCTCCTAACCTCTGCCAGCTTCCCACAGCCTCCATCCAGCTTCTAGGGGAAGGATGCGGGACGAGCCTGGAGGGAGCAGTTTTAAGTAGAGAGGCGCTACCTCTGGATGGCCGCATAGCGCAGATGGTGGTGGAAGGTGCAGGCTGGAGGTGCTGGAGCAGTGAGGGTTCCACCATGGAAGCAACTGAGCAGGTGCAGATGGATACTTTCCTGTCCTTTCAATTCATGTCACTTACACAATATATATGTGTGTAACAAGGTGGATAAGTATATATATGACTTACATTTTTGAGGCAAATTATCAGATAAAAGCTTTTGGTAGGGGAAGAAAGGACATAGGATTAGAGAGAATAGGGAATCTACTACCTATATATTTTAAATGGTTCTACTATGTTACAGGGTCTTTGGTTAGTCTGCTTTGGAAGCTTAATCTTGGTTTCAGACTTTCTGCCATCTTGGTATCTGCAGGGGAGGAACCCAGGGCTGATTTATAATTAAGCATTCCAAATCGTGGGGTGTTTTGAACTGTAGACTCGAGGGTTAAATTCCTGGTTTCCACTAGCTCTTTCTGTGTACCCCCTTATATTTTCCACATCCTGTTAAGCAGTAATCATTAGAGAAACATTTGAATGTTTCTTCACTTGCCAAAAATGACTCCTAAGATTATCTTCTTTACGTCTCTCATGATAATGGTTTTTCACGCAGCAAAGTGAGATCGTGCTGGTCATCACATTCTAGAGAAGTGGAACAGAACCTTAGAGCTGAAAACCTGGTTGGGTGAACCGAGGGCATGAAGGAGTATTGTCACAGGGATCCTCTGATACGAGGGTAGCCCTCCTTTCTGGAGGCTGCCACCTAGGTAGGGCCAGTAAGGATCTGAACATAGTTACTACCGGAGAGCAAGGTGGCTCTCACTGACTGTTTACATTAGTCCTTAGCTGACATTATTGCTGTTTGTTCAGTCTTAATCTTTAGTAAATCCCAAGCTCAGACTCATCTACTGAGAAAGCACTTCAGGTCCATGTACAATTACTGAGCATCTCTGAATGTCAGACAAGTGTGTTAGCTCTTGGGGTGACAAGGGTGACACTGTCCTTGCCTTTTTTTTTTTTTTTAAGCTCTTTATTGGAATATAACTGTTTTGCACTCTTGTACCAGCTTTTCAGGTACACCAAAGTGAATCAGCTGTATTTATACATATATCCCCTTATCCCCTCCCTCCCGCGACTCCCTCCCACTCTCCCTGTCCTGGCTCTCTAAGGCATCACCTGTCATCGAGTTGATCTCCCTTTGTTATACAGCAACTTCCCACTAGTTATCTATTTTACAGTTGGTAGTGTAAATATGTCTATGCTACTCTCTCACTTCGTCCCAGCTTCCCCTTCGTCCCTTGCCCCCCCAACCCCATGTCCTCCAGTTCATTCTCTGCATCTGTATCCTTATTCTTGCCCTGTCACTGGGTTCAACAGTACTATTTTTTTTTTTTTTTTTAGATTCTGTATATATGAGTTAGCATACAGTATTTGTTTTTCTCTTTCTGGCTTACTTTACTCTGTATGACAGACTTGAGGTCTATCCACCTCATTACATATAGTTCAATTTCATTCCTTTGTATGGCTGAGTAATGTTCCATTGTATATATATGCCACATCTTCTTTATCCATTCATTTGTTGAGGGGCATTTAGGTTGCTTCCATGTCCTGGCTATTGTAAATAGTGCTGTAATGAACTTTATGGTACATGTTTCTTTTTGGATTATGGTTTTCTCTGGGTATATGCTCAATAGTGGGATTACTGGATCATATGTTCGTGCTATCTTTAGTTTTTGAAGGAACCTCCAAACTGTTTTCTGTAGTGGCTGTACCAGCTTACATTCCCTCCAACAGTGCAGGAGAGTTCCCTTTTCTCCACACCCTCTCCAACATTTATTGTTTCTAGATGTTTTGATGATGGCCATTCTGACCGGTGTGAGGTGATACCTCATTGTGGTTTTGACTTGCATTTCTCTAATGATTAGTGATGTTGAGCATCTTTTCATGTGTTTGTTGGCCACCTGTATGTCTTCTTTGGAGAAATGTCTACTTAGGTCTTCCGCCCATTTGTGGATTGGGTTATTTGCTTTTTTGGTATTAAGCTGCATGAGCTGCTTATATATTTTGGAGATTAATCCTTTGTCAGTTGTTTCGTTGGCAAGTATTTTCTGCCATTCTGAGGGTTGCCTTCTTGTCTTTACAGTTTCTTTCACTGTGCAAAAGCTTTTAAGTTTCATGAGGTCCCATTTGTTTATTCTTGATTTTGTTTCCATGATTCTAGGAGGTGGGTCAAAAAGGATCTTGCTTTGATGTATGTCATAGAGTGTTCTGCCTATGCTTTCCTCTAGGAGTTTTATAGTGTCTGGCCTTACATTTAGGTCTTTAATCCATTTTGAGTTTATTTTTGTGTATGGTGTTAGGAAGATAAGGTGCCCATATGTGTTTGCGCTTACCTCTGAGTTCTCTATTCTGTTCCATTGATCTTCCTTTCTGTTTTTGTGCCAGTACCATACTGTCTTGATCCCTGTGGCCTTGTAGTATAGTTTGAAGTCAGGAAGCCTAATTCCACCAACTCCATCTTTCCTTCTCAAGATTGCTTTGGCTATTCGGGGTCTTTTGTATTTCCATACAAATTGTAAGATTTCTTGTTCTCGTTCTGTGAAAAATGCCGTTGGTAATTTGATAGGGATTGTGTTGAATCTGTAAATTGCTTTGAGTAGTACAGTCATTTTCACAATGTTGATTCTTCCAATCCAAGAACATGGTATGTCTCTCCATCTGTTTGTATCGTCTTTGATTTCTTTCATCAGTGTCTTATAGTTTTCTGTAAACAGGTCTTTTGCCTCCTTAGGCAGGTTTATTCCTAGGTATTTTATTCTTTTTGTTGCAGTGGTAAATGGGAGAGTTTCCTTAATTTCTCTTTCTGCTCTTTCATTGTTAGTGTATAGGAATGCAAGAGATTTCTGCGCATTAATTTTGTATACTGCTACTTTACTAAATTCATTGATTAGTGCTAGCAGTTTTCTGGTAGAGTCTAAGTTCTCACACAGAGTGGCAATGATGCTTTCATATTTGTTGGGGTATTTGCGGAAGATATCCCTGATGACAACAGTCTCCTCTTGGACCACATAATTTACTTTGGTTTGGATGAGATCAAGCAATGTGCTTACACAGTGCTCTGCAGATTGCTCCACCTTGATGGCACACCACCCAATGGCCCTTACAGCTTTGCACACAAAGTCGACATCCACCTCCGTGGCATACTCCTACAGTTCTGCCAGAACCTGAGCAATGTTGGCTTGGGATGCCAAACTAATCATGATGTCCAGTTTCTCTAGTTTCACATAGATGGGATCATTGTACTTCACAAAGAAAACTTTGATTTCCTGCTTCAAGATTTCAGGTCTTTTCTGGACAGGTTGATGTTCCTCAGGATGTCATACTGCACCTCTGGCTCCCCAGACAGCAAAGTGACAAGTGGAGGGGTCAACTTCTTTAGCAGCATATTGTAGTAGTCAGAGTCCTTGGGTAACAACTGTAGAAATTTCATTAGGACTTTTACTGCTGAAAGTACCACTGCTGAGTTGGCATGAGATAGCTGGGGAGTTACCCACTCACAGATGCTCTGAGCCTCCCGGTCATCTTTAGGGTTGTAATTAGACAGGCAGTCCAGGATGAAAATCTGGCCCCATTCGGTGCACTCATTCAGGGCTGTAAGTGGCTTGTTAATATTCTGTGGATTCAGATCGAGTAAGTTGCTGTTTGGGTGAGATTCACTGATTTCAGATAATGCTGCTACAGCATTAGCCACCACCACTGGATTTGAATCTGCTATGAGATCCCACAGAGAGTCCAGAAATCCCTGATATTCCACCATCTGGGCATTGATGTCATGGAGTTTTGCCACACAGACTGCTGCCATCTTCCGAACATAGGGATCTTCATCCTTTAAGCACTTGCGGAGGGGCTCACAGAGATATTCTGTAATCTTGTCCACCCGGATACACCCCATGGTTCTGACTGCCAAGGCCCGAATCAGAGGACTGGGATCTTCACAGTCCTTCACAAAGCTGTTGACAGCCATGATGGCCATGTCTGGCTGACTCTTGGCGTAGTTCATCAAGTAGAGATATACGAGCTTCTTCAGTTCCAGGTTGTCAGTCTGCATACAATTCACTACATCTGGAAAGAGGGAGCTAATGCCTTTCCCCACAGTCATAGCAGCAATCACTTTTTCACAGCCTCCTTCCTCTTTTCTTTCCTTTCATTGTTGACCTCAGCCTTTAATTCAACTATTTCCCCTTTTTTATTGGTTATAAAGTACTTGGAGTCAGTCACGTGTTGTGGATTTTTAATGTGCAGCAGAGGCAAGGGTGGGGGCGGCGGCAGCAGCCAGAGAGCATGGCCCGCGTGGTGGTGTAATGGTTTCCTGCATGTCACGACTCCTTCTCCAGGTCTAAGCCACTGCGCAAAACCCACTTTGCCAGGGACCCTTGCCTTTGAACTTACATTCTAGGGGGAGGAAACAGATACACAAACAGATAGCTTTAAACAGTGTGGTTCCGAGGAATTAATTAGGGAAAACAGAGCTTGTTGACTCGTTAAGTCTGGGAGCTAAGAGAAAGGAGAAGTGCCTGGGGTCACTTTCAGGTACTGCCAACCGTTTCTCCTTCTTGAGCTCTCCCTCCCTGGGCTCCACACACTCTCTGTCCTACAGTTCTCTCTCTCACACTCTCCTTCAGTAGATCCACTTCAAAGGCACAGTCCTTAAATGCTGTCCCTGAGCCCCCTCTTCAGCTGTCTGCTCTATTCTCTGTCTTCTTCTCACAGGGAAAAGATTTCCAAAGCTCAGACCTCTCGTCTAACAGCACATTTGCATTTCCCAGTATCTACACAGTTGCTCCAGCTGCCACAGGCACTGCAGACTCAGTGTGCCAAAACGTCTAGCCCCCAGAGCTGCGTGTCTTCCTGCTGCCCTCTCCCACCCTGCCTGGGAGACCCTCTAGAGAAGGAAATAGAAATGGACAGAAGTCTCACGCAGTACCGATGAACAGAAATATGTCAGCCACAAATTTTAGACGTTTCTACTAGCCACATTAAAAAAGCAAAAAGAAACAGATGAAATTCATTTTAATAATATGTTAGCTCAGTACACTCAGCATATTATCACTTCAACACATAATCAATATAAAAATTATTGAGATATTTTGTATATTTTTTTTCATACTGAACCTTTGAAATTCATTGTGTATTTTAATCTCAGTTTGGACCAGCCATATTTCAAGTGCTCAACAGCCATGTGTGACTAGTGACTCTTATTGTTAGAGAGTGCAAGTCTAGAATGAAAAAGGTAGTATTTGAGGCTGGGCAAAAACGTTCTTGTAAGAAGTATCACAGGATACATAAAGTATGATAGGATACATACATTATAAGCATCACTATTTTTATGATTCATGTATATTCTCTATTCCTTATGGTTTCCCCCTAATATTTAGAGAAGCTTTTGAAATTTCAGTGTTTCTCAGCAGTGCTAAGAATCCTTCCTCCAATGCTAGGAAGGGATTTTTCAAGAGAGAGTAGCTCATCTCCCTCTCCCCTGCTCCCAGAACCCCAAAAGGAAGGTGAAATTCTCAGCACAGAGCCCCTCCCTACTTGGATAGTCCCTTCCAAAGCTTGTTGTGCAATCTCTGGGTTTCATTTTAGAAGGAAATTGCTTTTCTTCACAATTCCTTTTCAAAATTTTCATACCTTAGCTGCCAGAAACAAAATGTATTTCCTTTACACTGGTTATTACAGCCAAAGCCACCATATATCCCTGATTTTTCCAGGACGGTGTTAATTTTTAATATTGTCTCTTTCAGTCCATGCTTCTTGATTTTAGCTCAGAAAATAGGATCTCTCTATCACACTCCCAAGTGTGAAATAGTGGAGAGCACCGTGGTGATCAACCAACTGGCGCTCACCAGTTCCTGGAACTTAGAACTCAATTCGGAACGCCTCTCTATAGTCTCAGTAGACTGCTCCTTTCCCTGGGGAGCTGAAACAGTTCCTGGTGGGACCATCTCTTTTCAGATGGCAACAGAGCCTGAACCTGGGCAGTAGCCCTTCCTTCTCAGGAGGCCTAGTTTATGCTACTGTTCATAAATCAATCTGCGTTTTAAGGGGTGCTTTTTTTGAAGAAGAAGAAGAGGAAGAAATTTCTAAAGTTAAGTAGGGGCAACAAAGCTTTCTAAGAATATTTTTGGCAGGCTGATGAAGAACAAAAAAAAAGGAAAAGATGCAGGCCCTGGGAGAGCAGGGTTAGCCGCTGGGACACCAGCCAGATATTGGTGCTCACAAATCGGGGGAGACAATGGACTTTACTGTTACTATTCAAAATGCTGTTCACGGTCTCTTATCATCAACTAAAATTATTTCACTTTCAAGGTTTAGGGCGGTGGGGTGCGGGAGGGCTTTTGCAGAAGGCCTGCCTTCCAGGCGGGCGGCCCGAGGAAGTGTCCGGCGTCCCGCCCGGTGGGCCCTCTCTCCCCGGGGCGAAGGGCACCTAAAGGCAAGGGCGGAGGTCGCGGAGCGGGGGGTCGCGTCGCCCAGGTTTTCCCGGCTGTCAGTCTCCCAGCGTCCCCAGCTTTCCAGGTAGGGACGACCCCTCCCACGCAGCGCGGTTCGGGCGGGTGGGAAGGAGGGGCTGGGCTCCGAGCGCCCGCCCCTCCATCTATCACATGGCCGGAGAGCCACAAAAACAACAGCTTTGGCCACGACCGTGACTTCAGGAAAGGGAACGCAGGGCTCTTGCAGGCAGCCCCCACCCCATGGAGGAGAGTTTTCTTGAATCCTTCGGGAGGTTGAGCCTCCGGCAGCAGCAGCAGCCGCCGCCGCCGCCTCGGCCGCCCGCCCCGCCGCCCCCGCGTGGGACACCTCCGCGCCGCCACAGCTTTCGGAAGCACCTCTACCTCCTGCGAGGCCTGCCGGGCTCGGGGAAAACTACACTGGCCAGGTAATGACGCGCCGGGGCGCCGCGCGCG
Source organism: Hippopotamus amphibius kiboko (assembly GCF_030028045.1). Taxonomy (NCBI): domain Eukaryota; kingdom Metazoa; phylum Chordata; class Mammalia; order Artiodactyla; family Hippopotamidae; genus Hippopotamus; species Hippopotamus amphibius. The sequence continues at coordinate 71,676,887 of NC_080199.1, forward strand.
GGCCCGGCGGAGCGAGCCCCCCGCCCGGCCCCGGCCCGAGCCTGCCAGGGGGGAGCCGAGCCGCCGGGTGCCAGCCGGGCCGCGGGCCCGAGACGCGGGCGGCCCGTCCCGCGGGCTTCCCTGCTGCGCCCTCGCGGGGGCACGGCTGTCGGCGCTGCGCCTGGCGCGAGCCCCAGATGGCACCGGCCCCCGCGCGGCCCCTGCGCCAGCCGGGCCGGGGGGCCTTCGCTCCCAGCCTCGCAGCCCGGGGTCGGGGGCCCGCGGGCAGTCGTCTTCAGGAAAGCCCGGTGGTGACTGCAGAGCGAACCGCCGGGCCGCCCGCTGGCGCGCAGGCACCCGCCACGGTGCGTCAACAGGCGTTTTAAACCTAAGCAGAGAAGCGGGGGCGCAGGGGCCGGGGCCCGGGCGCGCGGCCGCGTGGAGAATCTGGCGGATGGAGGCAGCCCTGCCTGAGCTTTGGCGGCTGCGAAGGCGCACAGGTGCCCGGGGGAGGGGGGCGCGCGGCCGCCGCAGGCCGTCACTGGCACAGCCTGGCAACGGCGCCCAAATTCGTTGACTCGCGAATTGCGTCAGCAGCCCCCGTAACGGGTCAAGGCGAATGACACGGGCTTGTTGCTGGGGCCACCTTGCTAGGCCCGCCGCTCCAGCCTCGACTCCCACCACTCTCTGCCCTGCACTTGATGTTCCTGCAGCACTGAACTGTTTTCTCTCCTCGCCTCTGCTAACGCTGGCCCGCCTGCCTGTTTTGCCTGCCTGGCTTGCCCTCTGCTGCCCTTTCCCCTACTGATTCCACCAGCCCTTTTAAGACTCAGGCCTGTTATCCTCGCCCTCTGGGCTCCTTCGCTTCCTGTTTACACCTCTGTGGCTGAGCTGGGTTTTGCACATGGTTTTGTTTATCCTTCTGTAAGTTGCTTGAAGGTAGGGGCCAAAGCACAGTGTCTGGCAGTAGTGTGTGTTCAATAGAAGTGGTCCCTTGCCCTCAAAGAGCTTTCCATCTCACCAGAGAGATAAGGCTGACTGTAGAACCACGGGACTGGCCATAGAACTGTGGAACCACAGAAGAAGAATCAAGGTGGTAGCACACATTCAGACGTGGATTTGAATGGTACACAGAGACGGTGGGAGGAGGGTCTGGGTCCTTTAGGGTCAGGGAGCTGTGGCAGCCCTGGGGATGTGCTGCCAGTTTTAATTAGCATTCCTGGCTGATTTGTGGAGTAGAAGTCTTTAGCAAAACAATATTGCTACATTTTCACAGGTTCAAGGGATGGGTGACTTCCAAAGGGCCATTGGTACCCTTTTCTAAGAAATACACACATTTCAAATGGCCTTCTCTCTGTCTGGGTGGAGAATGGGGGAGCCTGCCTAGAACCCAGAAAAACTTGGTTATTTTTTAGTACAGTCATAGTAGGTACGTGTTACCAACCAAGTGTCATCTCAAATCAAATCCTAATCAGTTTTACTTTGGCTTTGCCTGTCTGTGGACTATCACACACTGTGTCCAAAAAGGAAGTAAAACATCTTTGGCCAGATTTTGTTTATAACTACTCAGAAGGGAAGTAATATGGTGAGGGGAAGGTGCACAGAATTGAACAACAGAAGCCGTGGGTTTTGGACCTCAGTTTCCTCTTCTCTAAAGCAAGTGGGTTGGCCTGGGTGGTCTTTAAGGTCCCTTCTGGCTCTAACATTCTACACTTTTAGGATTTTAACTCCTGGTTGACATTTGGCTAAGCGGAAGACACCGGAGAGACCAGCTTCTTAAAGAACATCTCTCTAGGGACGCCTGGCGTGAGCACTGGCCTGGGAGTCTGAAGATTGTACCTTTAGATCCTCTTCGTCACAAAATAGTTGGAGACTTTGGGCATCTAGCTTTTCTTTTTACTTTCCTTACATGTGAATGCTGAGAAGGAATTAGCTTAGATGATTTACCGAAGATCTTTCTAGCTCTTAATTTCTAGTTGTCAGACTTAAAAATGTTTTGTTAATAATGGCTAGGTAAAGAGCTCTGACCTTCGAGGCAGTTTATGGCTTCAAATCCTAGCTCTGCTGCTGACCAGCTATGATCTCAACTCCTCCGCACCTCAGTTTCCTTCCCTGTTAAATCCGGCTATCAACTCTGTCTACTTCAGAGGACTCTTGTGAGGATTAAATGTGTGTGAGAGAACTTGTTAAACTTTAAAGTGCTGTATACATTTTAAGAAGCATTAGTTACTGCCGAAGATGTTGATCAGCTGAGATAATCTTCGAAGTGTTCCTGGGAAGAAGCCTGGCTCTGAAGTGAAGGAGGCGGCTGGAAGTTGACATTGTGAGTTCTCTTGATAGGCCGGGCATTGGCAGTTCTGAGAGCACAGGATTTTGGCCCTGCTTTGGGATGGGTTGTGCATTTACATGGAAATCAGGAAAGTAGGCAAGGGTACAAGCGACAGCTCAGCAAGGAAAGAGGCCTGCAGGGAGGTTGCCAGGTGTAGTGGATGTCACAAGCCATGGTGCTCAAGGAGCTGCTTGCCCCATGTTTTTGTTGGGTCAGGTTGGGGAGAGGAGAGTGGCAAATTGTTAAAAATTGCACATGTAAGAGAACCGTCAAACTGTAAGGCTATCTTATGTATTGTTGGATTCTGGGAAATTCATATTTTCATTATAATATATGATTTCCAAATTTTCTATAATGAATATGTATTTCTTGGATCAGAAAAATAAAACTTTTTTTCTTTAAAAATTGGAGGAGATCCGTCTTTACAAATGCGGGTTCATCTTTTTTCTGCTTAACTTTTATTTCTCATTTGATTAAAGAAATAAAAATGTTTTTGAAATTAGCATATGTCTGCTTTTCCAAATCAATGTTAGATTTCTGTGCTTCTCACCTGTATCTTTTCACAGTTTGCAAGGACTGGAATGTGGAAACCATCTATTTAAATTCTTTGGGCATGTTTAAAAAAAACAAACCAGTTGAAGTTTTATCTGGTTTAAAAATTTTAAGTACATCAGGGTACTAAAAAAATTAGCTTGCCCCTATATGTGTTTTATCACGTCTATTTCATTTAAAAAGCATTTCAAAAATAGGTTCTTACCATTGACCTGTAAGTCCTGCTTCCAGGAATTCATCCTAAGGCAATAACTGGACAAGTGCATGACGATAGAGGGATGTTCAACACAGTTTTTGATGTAACAGGGAAAAAAAATGAAAAGAAAAAAAATGTGAGCCAATTTAAAGATACAAAAATGGAGGATTGGCTTATAAGTCGTGTCATTAATGAGAATGTAGATCATTTGACGTGCAAATGTATACACAAAAATCCCATTTTCTGTTCATAGAAGTGTGTAAAAAGATATTGTTCATAGTGTTAATGCAAGTTCGTATGCCCAGTGCACTGTGAGGCCAAACTGAAATGTTGGAGTTTGGAGCAGAAAAAGGTAATTTGCAGGGCCACACGAGGAGAGGAGGTGGCTCGTGCCCTAAAAAGCCCTGAGCTCTCGGCAAAGCACTTTTAAAAGCCAGCTGAGGGAGGGGGGTCGCAGGTTTTGTGATCAGCTGGTGCACAGTTCTCTGATTGGCTGATGGTTGATGGTGAGGTAGCAGGAGGCCTGGGGTTACGTGTCAAGTAGTTAACATCCTCCATTTGTTGGAGAGGGGGTTTTTTACATCAGCAAAACAACTCAGGAAATGTGCATCAAATGTTATTATCTAGGTACTTAAGAGAGGAGCTGAAGCAGAGGTTATGGGGGAAGGCCTGTCCTGGAAAAGCCCCAGCGGAGTCCTGCTCGATTACAGTAGTTGTTGATTTTTAGGTAGTGGGATGGAACATAGACTTTTGCCCCTACTTATTTTCTCAATTTTTTCCACAACAAGTACATATAACTTAACTTTTTAAAGGTGAAAGTAACTTTTTAAGTTAGCTGAAAATAGTTTTATTCAATAACTTGGCTCGATAGACCTAGGTTATGTGATGAAGCATTTATGAAATAACCAAATAAATATGTCATTTTCTGTATAAAAAGGCTTTCCTAGGTTTATTCTCAGTTGGACATGTTGGAATGTGTTTTTAATCTGTAAGGAGACTGATTTTACTTAGTCCTATTAATTGTTTATTAAATATTTTATTATTAAGTTTTATTAGCATATGCTCTAGCATAGGTCACTTGATTAAATACCTTTTTCATTAAAATGGAGCTAATATTCCATTGGTAAGTTTATTGTGCAGATTTAAGATACTGTGGTAAACAACAATCCTATGATAATGAATGTGAAAGCCCCGTGGAATGTGTAGGCTATATAAATACCAACTATTGTTAATTATTCGCTAGTCAACAATAGTAGTATTTACTTATAAGTACTTATAAGACTATTAGCACTTGCTTAGTAAGGTATATAAAAAATGAGATTAAGAGGAGGAGCCCACAGAAGACTAACAAATGGAAGAGAATAACCAGTACACTGCTGTGGTAAGTAAAGTCTCATGGGGAATAGCCCCATCTGTGCTGGTGGTGTGCAAGGCCAGGGGAGTCACTGAGGATGGTTAGGAAGGGAGGATAATTTGGGAAAAGCTAGTCCCCTCCATGTGGAGATGGTTCTCAAGCTGGCCTTGAAGACCAGGAGGATGTGACTGAACAAAGGAAAAGGATTAGCATCACGAGTAAGGCGATGGAGATGGGAAAGAGCTGGGTGTTCCAGGCTCACGAGGAGCATGGATGGCTTGACTGCAGTGGATTGTTCCTATAGTGAGTGTGTTGGTTAGGTGAACCCAGGGCCAGATCGTGGAGAAGGTTAAAGCCTGGATAAAGGAGTACAGGGTTCAGAGAAGAAGTAGTATTCCAATCCTAAGACTGTTTCACTCTCAGCAGGTGATCCAGAACTATTTCTGTTTCCGCAGCTGAACCGATAAACTCATTTGGATCTGCACCTGTTCTTTCCTCCGACTTCAGTGAAAACATTGTGGACATCTGTTTACCTCTATGCTTTCTTCTGTGTGTGTGTGTGTGTGTGTGTGTGGTGGACATTTCAACCATTTTTCAGCGTCCAATTCAGTGATATCAATTACATGATGTGCAACCATCACCACTATCTTTTTAAAAAAAATTTTATCACCACAAACAGAAACTCGATACCCATTAAGCAACTACTCCTCATCCCCCTGCCCTCCTCTAAGCTCCTGGTAAACCTCTTATCTACTTTCTGTCTTTGACTACTCTGGATACCTCATGTAAGTGGAATCATACAGTATTTGTCTTTTTGTGTCTGGCTTATTTCACTTAGCTTAATGTTTTTGGGGTTCATCCATGTCGTAGCCCATGTCAGAACCTCATTACCTTGTGGCTGAATAATATTCCCTTACATGGATATACCACCAAGTTGTCCTTTTGAAATGAGATGAAATGGCAGTAGTATAGTCTCTCTCTCTTTTTCTTTTAATGATGTTATTTGAAAAATTAAAAGTTGTCAGCTTTAAGTTAGTCCCTGGAATATTTTTGAATCTTTACCTAGCAATCAAAGCAAAGTCTGGGGACCATGCTCTAGGACGTGTGTCCATTGCAATGTGCTAGTTTGTTTTGGCACCATCAAAAATAGTTTGTAACATGGATTTGATAGGCTCAAAGGATGCTCACTGACAGCTGTCTTTTCTCCTCATTCATGTCTCCGAATGACATGGACTTTTCCATCAAGAGAAATACCTTTTCATTATTTCTTGGCACTAGAGCTTTCCTAGGAGGTGAAAGGATGCTTTCCTGATGTGATGCAGTGATAAGACAGAGATGGGGACAAAGGTATGCTTTACAACCAAACACAATAAAAAAAAAATAGGAAGCAGTGAGAAGAGGGGATTGGTTAGGTCAACTAAGTAATGAGTTATTAGACGCCAAAGCGTACTTGCTTCACAGTGCTCTAAGCTAGCAGGCCTGGACCATGGTGTTTTTTTAATTATGAGGCTAGGCAAGGTCAGAATAGAAAGTTTACAGTATTCCAAGTGTGTGTATATGAAAACAGAGTATCAGGCAGGTGACATCTCAGGTTTTTAGCCTCTAAGGTCTACTTGGAGAAGCTACTAACTTTTTATATTTTTAGTGATTTTCCTAAGATGGATCCTGAGTCTCCTGCTCCCAGAGAGTCCTTGCAGTGCCTCTCTCTGGAGGCTGGGAAGAATGAGGACTACATGTGCTGCCTGTGTTCACAGAGAGTAAGAACACAGTGCAGTGTATGTTCATAATCACTTACTAGAAAGGTAACAGGAGAATTAGCACCACCGTAGTCCTGGAGCTGTTGGGGTAGTGGAAGAAGACCTTGCTGAATTAGGACAATATAGTGTCGCAGATGTGCTTATGATTAGAGAAGCAGTAGAGACAGAGGAAGAAATGAAAGGGGAAGAATGTTTTCATAGGAAAATCTCGAGATGAATAAGAAGTCCCACAGGGTCATCTAGTCCAAGCTCACGACACTAAACTCTGAGAAGTTATATACCTTTTTTAAAAAAAAATTGTATTGAAGTATAGTTGATTTACATTGTTGTGTTAATTTCTTCTGTGCAGCAGTGACTCATTTATATATACATACATATATATATTCTTTTTCATATTCTTTCCCATTATGGTTTGTCACAGGATATTGAATATAGTTCCCTGTGTGATACAGTAGGACCTTGTTTATCCATCCTATATATAATCATTTGTCTCTGCTAATCCCAAACTCCCATTCCTTCCCTCCCCTACCCCCCTCCCCTTGGCAGCCAGTCTGTTCTCTATATGTGTGAGTCTGGTTTTGTTTCATAGATATGTTGATTTGTATCGTATTTTAGATTCTATGTATAAGTGGTATCATTTGGTATTTGTCTTTTTCTGACTTACTTCGCTTAGTATGATAATCTCTGGGTCCATCCATGTTACTGCAAATGACATTATTTCAAGAAGTTGTATATCTTGATCAAGTTCTAGGGATGAATTCTCCTTATGTCTAATCAGAGCTTTTTCTTCTGTACCAAGGAAGAGGCTAGTGGGAGTGACCTGGTAAAAGCATAACAAGGTTGGTTTCAATCTCTTGTGCAATTGAAGAACACTTAAAGCCCTATTAAGAGGGCTTAGTTTACCTGGATTTCAACTGTCAGGGTAAGGAAGTCGTGTGTTATTATTTGTCAATGTTGATGATATGTTTCTTCTGATATTAAAAAAAAATTACCAGGGAGTTAATTTTCTTTATTAATGTGATACCATTGAGGGCCATGGGAAGAGATGAAATTTGAATTTGTAATACAAATTACAAATTTGAATTTGTAATAAGTATTCATATTTATCCTGACTACGATGTGTCGGGGAGAGATAATGTAGTCAACACCGAACTCCCAGGGTTCTCTCACATTGCTTCCTCATTTGCTCACATGACAGGATATTTATAACATAACCCAACTTAGTGCCCTGGTTCCTTCTTGGCATTTCAACAAACTCTTCTCTATATGATGGCAACCGATCTAGGCCCATTATCATTCCAAGTTATCTAAAGAGAGCTAGGCTCTGTGAGATTGAGGAAATAGTATGATAAGAGGAAAACTAGTCTCACGTCTGATTGTTCCTTCATGAGGCTGTCCGTCGCATTGTGGGCATGGCTTGCGGAGAAGGCTATCTGTTTTGATCAAGGTAAGAGCCTGGGAAAGGGTATGGGAGTAATGGAGACAGAAAAGAAAGTCCACATTTACTGAGTGTCGACTGTATGCAGGCACTTTATATATGCTGGCTTACTGGATCTTTACAGTAATCCTAACATGGAGTGTTTTTATGTTATAGATGAGGACGTTAGGATCAGAGAATCACGCATTTGATTCTGAGGCTCAGGATTTCATAATGCACAAAGTGGTCTTACCTTACCAGCGGTGGTCATGGACAGAAACACCTACATCACTGTTGACAGTTATTAAGGATTCCTGCTGAAGTAAGATTGCATAACTAGGATATTTCAGTGTTCTTTACCCTCACTTTTTAAGGATATGATGAAGAAAAGCGTCTGAGAGGGGCCTTCTCTGTCATCCAGGGTATCACCTCTCCAACCTTCGTGGCCCTGTACTGTGACTTTCTTTTCTTCCTTGCATTTAGCACCACTTGGCATATACACACTTGTTTGTTTATTATCTCCTTCCTTTATGAAAAGGTGAGCTTCATGAGATGTGATGCAGGCCGCATGAGATAAGGAGCCTTATTCTGTTCAGCCCCTCAAAGAAGGCCTGGCACATAGTAGGTCTAAGTATTTGATGGATGTGTTAACGCCACAAGCTTTGTAAGAGTTGGTAGCTCAGAATCAACATGGGTCTTGAGTAAACAACAAAACCAAAAAGGAGATTACTCACATAAAGAGAAATGTAAAAAAATTTTTAATAAGCTGTAGAGAATAAACAAGAGGAGAGAAAAAAAAAAGAATGAAGGTACTCGTTCCAAATGCTCCAAAGTTCTCTTTAATTCAGTTCATAAAAAACCCATTCCTATGTGAAAATGTTTAATGTGCCATCTCCTTCACCCAATAGTTATCCTAAAAAGGGATTTAAAAGTAAGTATCAAAGATACAGCTGCTTCCCCACTTAAGCAGCAGCCAATAAAGAGCCCATAGTGACAGTTTTCCTGTCTGGCCACTGTTCTGTGGTCTGTAACTGATGTATGACATTTTGGGACAACTCAGCTAAAAACAAGTTAGTGCTGAGGTGGGTGTGCTTCTGATTTCTTCTGCTCTTCGGAGCGTGGCTGAGTTGACCAGCAAAACATAAGACATAGGGGAAACCTGTGGCATTGCTGGATTCTCCAGATGGGTGCTGTTCACATGCAAGATACTGAAAGGAATTTCTGCAGCAACTGTGTGGTGGACCCACACTGGCACCTGAGGGCTAACTGGGCATCTGGTTTTGGATCTCAAAAACGTGCCCTACTTTGGAGGTGTGAGGAGTGAGGGCAGGCATGTAGGACAGCCTGGGAACTCTTCACTGGAGTCCCCTTAGCCACTGTGGCTTGGCGGTATCCATGGGGCTGGTAATGGTTGAGCTCCATCTTTCCAAGGGCAGGGCTCAGCCTTGGCATAGTTGGCATAGTTGGCAGCACCAAGAAGGTCAGGCTTCAGCAGGGACCGGCCCAAGATGTTTACAGCCGTGGCTCCCTCCCCATTCTCCTCAGGTTGTTGGGTCGCTGAACCTGTTGTGCCTCCCAGCTGAAAGTCCTTGAGGAGAATTCCAATAACTCTAGAAGTGCTGGAATCTAAGAAGAATCCTCTCTCCCAGTCCTCTGTGGGGGTACATCTGAGGTTTGGGTAAAATTCTCAGCATGTAAAGATGAGTGCATAGAAATTCTCCTCACACAGTTTGGGACCCTATCCAAAGTTTGCGTAGTTAAGGCAACAGAACCTAACATTCAAAAACCATTCATACACTTACCAAATACTTATTATCTCTCATGTACCTGACATTCTTCTAGATGCTTAAATAGGGCAGTGAACAAAAAAAGACAAAAATCCCTGCCTTCATGGAACATATATTCTATCAGAGAGAACAATTTTTTTCTGAAGGAAATTTTAAATAACATCTGCTCTGCTCTGTTCTTTCAAAAAACAAACAAAAATGAGTCCATAGCTGTTCCACTTGAGGTATATACCCCCAGGAGACGTTCTGCATACGCACAAGGAGGTTGGCATAGTGATGTTCACGGGAAGTTGTTCGTGATAGGGAAAACTGCAAACAACCTCAGGGTCACAGAGGAAAGGATAAATATGGTTTGCTGTTTTACAGCACTCAGTCACAGTGGTTTAGTGTGTAGCTCTGAGGCCAGAAGCCTGGGTTTTAATCCAGCTGTACCACTCGCTGGTTTTGTTTTTGGTTTTTTTTTTTTCAGCTTTATTGAGGTGTAATTAACACATTGTGTAAGTTTAAGAGGTCCAGTGTTTTGATTTGATATATTTCTATATTGAAAAATGGTTACTGGTTACTGCTGTTGTTAGCCAACACCTCCACTGTGTCACATAATTACCATTCCTTTTTTATAATAACATTTAAGATCTACTCTCTTAGAGACTTTCAAGCATATAATACAGTATTAACTATAACCACCACACTGTGCCTTAGATCCCAGAACTTTTTCATCTTATAATTGAAAGATTGTACCCTTTGACCAGCATTTCCCCATTTCCCACACCCTCAGCCCCTGGTAACCACCATTTTACTCCGCTTCTGTGAGTTCGAGTTCTTTAGATTCCACGTATAAGTGAGGCATACAGTATTTGTCTTTCTCTGTCTCATTTTTTTCACTTAGCGTGATGCCCTTAAGGTTCACCCATGTTGACACAAATGGCAGGATTTCCTACTTTCTCATGGCTAAGATTCCATTGCATGTATTTACATTTATCCATTTGTCCATTTACAGACCCTTAGGTTGTTTTCATATCTTGGCTATTGTGAATAATGCTTCAGTGAACATGGGAGTGCAGATAACTCTTCAAGACCCTGTTTTCATTTCCTTTGGGTGTGTAACCAGAAGTGGGATTACTGGATCTTATGGTAGTTCCATTGTTAATTTTTTGAGAAACCTACTCTCCTTTTCCACACTGGCCACACTAATTTACATTCCTTCCAACTGTGCACAAGGACTTCCTTTCTTCCACATCCTCATCAGCACTTTTAATCTCTTGTCGAACAGGTGTGAGGTGATAGTTCACAGTGGTTTTGATTTGCATTTCCCTGATGATTAGTGATGTTGAGCACCTTTTTATGTACCTGTTAGCCATTTGTATGCCTTCTTTGGAAAAATGTCTATTCAGATCCTCTGCCCATTTTTTAATTGGATTGTTTGCTTTTTGCTAATGAGTTGTATGAGTTATTTATGTATTTTTGGATATTAACCTCTTATCTGATACATGATTTGAAAATATTTTCTTCCATTTGGTAGAATGCCTTTTTACTTTGCTGTTTCTTTTGCTGTGTGGAAGCCTTTCAGTTTGATGTAGTCTCACTTATTAATTTTTGCTTTTGTTACTTGTGCTTTTTGGTGTAATATCCAAAAAATTATTGCCAAGACAAATGTCAAGGAGCTTTTCCCCTATGCTTCCTTTTAGGAGTTTTATAGTACAGGTCTTATGTTTAAGACTTTAATCCATTTCAAGTGAATGGTTTAAGGTAGGGGTCCATTTTCATTCTGTCTTAACCACTGCCACATACTAAACTAAAATTTTAGATGGATTGGGGAGTAAAATGTAACAGAACATAAATGAATATTTATATAATCTTGGGTTGGGAAAGACTGTTGGAAATGTATTATCAAAAACAGAAATAAAAAATAGATACATGTGGCTAAGAAAATTTCTAATAATTGAGACTTGTATGTTAGAATTCATTATAAACAAAATTAAAAAGAAATTGATGTACTTAATAGAATTTTACACATTCAATAAGAAAGCCATAAGCCTTCCAACGAGGAGGTCTTATTAACAATCAAAGGACATGGAAATGCAGTTCACAAAAGAATATCTCTAAATGACCAGCACACATAAGAAAAAATATTTAAATTTGCTGGTAATCCGAGAAGCTGGGAACAGACTAAATACCTAACCACAGAGCATTGGTTAAGTAAAGTATGGTACATCTATATGAATAACTATGTCATAATCATTAAAAGTAATGGCACAGAATCATATTTCATAATGTGGGAAATAATTGCTGTGGAAATAAGTTTGGTGAAAATAAGTTGGTATTCTCTATGTTTCTGTTTTTATGTAACAAAATATCAGATAAGGAAAAAAAAAGAAATTCTGTCTCCTGAAAAAAGGATCAAAATATTAATGATTGTTTTTAGGTGGGGGAATATAGGAACCGCTCCTATTTTGCAGTTTTCTCTTTCAAAATATTTTGCCTTGAATATGTATTACTTTGCTAATTATAAAGGAAAAGTAGTATTTTTAAGGCTGATGTAGACAAAGACACAGGAACCAACTTGAAGGGGTACTTGCTGTCCCAATTTTGGGACAGTTTGAGCATCATAAAGAATAATGATGCTAAGCATTAGTAAAAGGGGAAGGGGAAAGAGAGCTCTTCTTTACTAGACAATGCCGCCTAGTAAGTATAGAAGAAATTACGAGATAATCATTGTTCTGCAGTTCCCAATGTAACGACTGATTTGGCAATGATCATCAATGAATGTAAAGATCATGGAGGGAAAGGTTACTACATGGAGGGGAACAGGATGTTACATGGAGTCTCATGTTTCACCTCCCCCCCCATTACCTAGGATTACAAGGAAAACAGTGCCCTTTACGGTGGAGAGATCTAGCTGACACCACCTTTTAGCATGATGGTACAAACGGTCATTATGTGCAATCGTTAGTATGCAAACATCACCTCTGTACTTTCCTTCCAAAAATGTTTAACCTGGATCTAATTATGAGGAAACAATCAGGCAAACCCAGAATGTGGGGTGGTCTCAAGCCAACTGGACTAGACTCTTCAAAAAGGGAAACCAAAGAAGGCATGAGGACAGTTCTAGATTAAAAGACACTAAAGAGACATAATAACCAAATATAGTACTTGAACCTATGAAAACTATTATTGGTACCATGAAGGAGATTTTAAAATTTTAAATTCAAAAATCTATTAACATTAGCTATTATAAATACCTATAATATAAAATTACAATATAAATTAATGTTTATAATTTATAGTATATATTTGTATTTATGTAATTATTTATAATTTTAATAAAGTAATATGTTATTTTTAAGATGTGATATGATTATGTAGAAGAATGTTCTTATTCATAGAAGATACTTGAGAAAGCATTTAGGAACAAAGTATCATGATGCCTGCAACATTTTTTAAAATATTTATTTACTTATTGGCTGTGTTGGGTCTTTCTTGCTGCACGCAGGCTTTCTCTAGTTGTGGCAAGTGGGGGCTACTCTTTGTTGCGGCGTGCAGGCTTCTCATTGTGGTGGCTTCTCTGGTTGCAGAGCATGGGCTCTAGGTGTGCGGGCTTCAATAGTTGTGGCACATGGGCTCAGTAGTTGTGGCTCACGGGCTCTACTCTGCAGGCTCAGTAGTTGTAGTGCATGGGCTTAGTTGCTCTACGGCATATGGGACCTTCCAGGACCGGGGCTCGAACCGGTGTCCCTTGTATTGGCAGGCAGATTCTTAACCACTGCGCCACCAGGGAAGTCCCTGCAACTTATTTTTAAGTGCTACATAAAAAATACATATGTGAGAGACATAAAGTAAATGAGGCAAAATGTTAACAACTGTAGATGAAGGGTAAGGAGTGTTCATAGTATTATTCTTTCAACTCATTTCTGTAGATTTGAACATTTTTTAAATATAAAACGTTGTGGGGGAAAAGTTCAGGTGGAAATAAAAAGGAGCGGGAAAAGTATGAAATAAATGAGACTTAAAGGGTCGTGGTGACCAAGTGCAATGTGTGGATCTTCTTTGGCTCTTGATTCAAACAAACCAGTTGTAGGGATATGTGTATGAGACACTCAGGGAAACGAACACTGATGAGATATTTGGTGAATTGAAGTATGAAGCAGATGAAACAAAACTGGCCATATGATGATAATTGTTAAAGCTGGACCATGGGTACATGGAGATGATTATATTCTGTCTAATTTTGCATGTTGGAAACATTCCATAATTAAAAGTTAGGGGTACAACTCAAAATTACATACTAATGTTGGACTTTGTCAGTGAGTGGGTAAATGACTAATAGCTATCTGTCAATAAATATATTCCCATGGTTCTCTATTATTAAATAGAAGAATTACACAAAAGAATGATAAGTTGTGAAATCAAGGTTAGAACCTGAGTTTCTCTCATAGTAGTGGTTTCAAGTGAATTTGGGGGGAGCTGAGGAGGTGAAAATTATGTGGATGTAATTGTTTTTCTATTTTTTCCCTTTTATTTTCATTCTCTCAATTTCCCTAATGCATGAGGCTCCTGACACCATAAAGAAAGCTAGCGCTGGGGCATTATCTCATCACTTCTGAAGCTGATGGAATGGTATTTATTGCTTCCACTTAAGTTTGAGACTCTCAAGATTGTCTTTTTAATCAGTTTTTCATTTAGCTAGGAGAGCTTTTATTGTCTTGCATATTCAAGATGTACCATGACTGCCAGTGCTAATTTAATATTCAGGCGAAGATAAAATAATGTTTTTGAAGGAATGATCATTCAGTAAGATCATAAAGACCCCTTTTTCTTACTTCACCTGCCCCCAAATTCCATTAGAGTTGTAAAGGTGAAAAACACTCATATTTTTGCCTTCCTGTTTGTTAGGAGGACCACATAGTCTCTGGTCACATGTGTCTTAGGAAATGATGAGCAGGTGGTTTAGCTCCATAGTGATTCTGAACAATTTAACTTTTACCCTATGGCAAAATTTTGCAGTCAGGGATGGCGATGGTTTGTTTGCTGTGTTTTGTTTTTGCTTTCTAGATGGGATTAGGATTCAAATAAAATATGAATTGAACACATGCCTTAAAGGTTTATTTTTAAAAGAAACATTGGAGAGTATTAACTTCCAATAGACAGTATAAACCATAAAGAGGAAAACATGAGTACATAGGACTATGTCTATGAAGAGAAAAACTCAACTCTGAAAATGTCAAAGCAAAACCTACAAGTGGCAGACTTAATAGGAAAACAAACGAAACCAGATTTAGAAGGGATTCAAAAAAAAAAAGTCATGGAACTAATATCTAGAGTTGCTTAACTTAGTACACAAAAGATAAAAAAAAAGTTACACAATATTATTTACACTCTGAACGAAGCTTTTATGATTTAGACTAGATAATACTGAAAATAATTCAAAAACTGGAAAGCATTTACAAATATAAAATACACACCTGAAAATGCAGTTAGTATTGCCCTCAGATTTTCTTCTAAGGTGTCTTTATAATAATTGTTTGCATTGGAGATTAAAGTTTAGATCTATGATTTGGGCTTTTCAGTTTGAGTATCTTTAAAGTCAAATAAAAGATATTTACAAGGAAACTGTGAATTTGTGTCATCAAATCTTTATACTTTCATGTCAGTTTCTGTATCTGTGGTGGATTTAAAATGGCCACGTTTTCTTCGCCACCTCTCCCATTATGTACACACTCCAATATACTTTACTATGATGGCATGTAAACAGTCTTTGTTGGAAAGTCTGATTTCATTTGCTATTATTAATAATAAAATAACAGTAGCTTACATTTGTAAAGTGCCTTACCTCTTAGAAAATGTTTTCCCATACCTCACCTCATTTGAGCCTTAATAGAAGCTCTGTTTAATAGGTAGTGATTACTATACAAGTTTTCAGTCAGGAAAGCAGAAGCTTAGACAGAGAATCACATGACTGAGTAGTGGAAGAGTCAAGAATTGAGCCCAAGTATTTCAAGCAGCTTAGATGCTTACTCATTATCTGTGGTTTCAGTGCCTTACGTTTTTTCCTGATTAAAGAGAATTCTTCTTGATGGAGAAGAACAGAGTTGAATAGTTCTGTTTTTCTTTTCTTTCTTTTTTTTATTGGCTGCGTAGGGTCTTAGTTGCCGAACATGGGCTCGCATGGGCTTTCTCTAGTTGTGGAGAGTGGGGGCTACTCTTTGTTGTGGCACACGGGCTTCTCATTGCAGTGGCTTCTCTTGTTGTGGAGCACAGACTCTAGGTGCGTGAGCTTCAGTAGTTGTGGCACATGGGCTCAGTAGTTGTGGCTAGTGGGCTCTAGAGTGCAGGCTCAGTAGTTGTGGCACACCAGCTTAGTTGCTCTGCGATCTTGCTGGACCAGGGTTCGAACCCGTGTCCCCTGGGTTGGCAGGCAGATTCTTAACCACTGTGCCACCAGGAAGCCCCGAATAGTTCTATTTTCTCTTTCCGTTTCCTGCCCTTGTCATCCTCCAGCATTCTTTTCCTCCAACTTTTAAATATCTTTTTATTCTGAGCATGGCTGTTTTGTCATGGACTCTTATTTGCCTGGTGAATTTGTTTGAAGTTAGAGTTATGCTGGTGAGTGCTGCAGGGAGAAGAGAAAGAAACGTGCTGGTTGTGTCAGGTGCTGAGTGAGATGCTTTCCCAAGTTATTAAGTCATTATCCTAACTTAGTGAGATGGGTGACATTATCCTCAGTTTTTACAGATGAGGACAGGAGGCTCAGAGATTTCCCCAGTTACTATCTAGCATAATAGCCATCTTCTCGTTATTTTGAAGTTATTTTGTGTAGAACTTAATATGTTTTTTGTTTGTCTTGGGTTTGTTTGTTTGTTTGTTTGTTTGGCTTAAAAGGAGGGACTCCATGATGGTTTTTCTTGTTCCTGTGATATTTTCATATTTAGAGAGAGTGATAGAGGTTTAGGAAGGCATGGGGAATGTTGGGTCTGCCTCTTTTCTTCTCCTGCTGTGGTTTTAAAATTCGGTTTAGGTCACTGCTAAAATGTTACCTAATAGGGGTAGCACACACATCATTTTTATCTACATTTCATACCTCAGCAAGAACCAGTATCTCAGGTGGGTCCCTATGGAGAACAGAGCTCCAAGGCGAGGGGACCCAGGACAGGTGAGGGGATGCAGGAAGGGGCTGCAGCATGGGGGCGTGGGCAGTGGTGCATCACAGAAGAATGGCAATGAGGGCTGTGCCCACAAGGAAAGACTCTTGTCACACCCGCAGCTCAGCTTCCAGAGTTTCATCTAGAGTCACTCCTGGTTGCCACAGAAGTCAGCAGTGGTGACCAGCACTTCTTAGTTTCAGGAGTTTGGCAACACACACAGTCCCCTGTCAGTCCTCTCTTACCTCCTTTGAAGGAGTGATACCTTCTAGAGAGAATACGCATCTCTCTTTTTAAAGTGAATTTTAACAACTCAAACCTGGTGGTCTCATATTTATAAACTGCTAAATGTTAGAGATGGAAGGAAATGATTTCTATGATGAAAGTGCATAGTCATAAAATAATCTCTTATTTCCCCACTTTCCAGACAATTGCAACATGACTTTCCCAGGGCCCTGATTTTCAGCACGGATGATTTTTTCTTCAGGGAAGATGGTGCCTATGAGTTCAATCCTGACTTCCTGGAGGAAGCTCATGAATGGAACCAGAAAAGAGGTGACAAATTCCTTTCCACACTCCTGGGAAATCCTATTGTGCACATAGATTGTAGCTGCAAAATGAAAAAGTTTCATGGAAGGAGCTTAATCGAAAGTTCTGCCATTTTACCCCCAAACAGAATGCCAGAGTGTAACCTCCCTAGATTCCAGGAAAAAGAAAATTATTGATAATGGGTTTTAAAATAGGTGGTATTAAAGTTGTGTGATGAGGACATCCTGCAATAAAAATAACAAACTATGGAGTACGCTCACCCTTCTCTGATTGTTGCATGTTGTTCACTGTTATATAACATTGTGTTGCAGCAAGAAAAGCAATGAGGAATGGCATATCCCCCATTATTATTGATAATACCAACCTCCACGCCTGGGAAATGAAGCCCTATGCAGTCATGGTAGGAAGAAGTATCATTCTGAATTTTCAGTTATGGACATTTTGTGAGAAAGTTGAAACATTTGTTCTTTCTTCTTTTTCTGATCTTCCATGATCTCATATTCATTAATAGTAGTTCTGTCAGGGAATAGGTAAAGAGGTTTTGTTTTAGTGTTTCTCTGCTGTTCAATGGCTGAAATTTACCTGAATGCTAATACCACCTCAGAGTACATTTTTAAAATAGTCCTTGGTCTGAATTCTTGATAGTGTTTCTGTCTCAGTTGTTTTCCCAAGGGAAGGCATACACAGGAGCATCCGCTGAAACCCGCCAAGAAATGTTGGACTAGGTGATGCCACCAGCGGAGCTGTAGATGATGTTTGTAGCACAGTGCTGTCTTTGTTGTGCCAGGGACTTCAGTACTGTGTAGTACTGCTGCATGGGAGTTCCAGGGCAACAAATTTCTTAGTTTAAAAACAGATTTAGGATTAACACTGTAAGCCTATTAAGATATCAGAATACAAATATAAATACACATATAAAGGTAATAACTCAGCTGACTACTGTCGAAACTAAAATGAATAAAGCAATGTGCACATTTTTCTTTATTTTTGAAATATGTCTGATCTGTTTTCAGACATATTTCATCTTTTGTGCTAATAAGTTTTCATTCCTTATTGAGTGTAGAAAATGGAAAAGATGCAGAAACATACAGGGGCAGGAAGAAGACAGCTGAATATTCTCCCCACTTGGCTAATTGTAAAGTGAATATCCCTAAAACTAGGCTCATGGCAGTCTATTTTTAAGCCTCTTTTTACATTTTGGGCAAAGTAGCTTACATACAGGTGTGCTTTTCTCTAACTGTACTTTCATCAGTTTTACTTAGGCCCAGACTGTGGGACTTTGGTGAATGTAGGAAAAATGAGCATCAACTTTGTGGTTACTTCAGTTCATGGATCGAGCGTCTACTTGGGAGAGAAATGAACAGGGACGTGAAGAGTCAAGTTAATTAAGGCACAACTCAGAACCAAGAGTCAGGGGTTAACTGAGAGTGGCTTAAGGGAAGTCATTTTACTTTTTATCTTTTATTTTCTAATTTCTAGACATGCACAATCTTTTCCAGCCATCCACAGCTGTTAGTAGACCCAGAGAATATTTTCCACATATGATATTTGATATTCTTCCCAAATTAGAAGTGTCCATCTAAAAAATGAAGAGGAAAGCTCCTTAGTTCTTTTCATTCTGTATTTTATAACACAATAAACAATAGTGATAATAGAAAAGTTCAGTCTGAGATAAAAAAAAAGTCATGGTCAATTTATGGGTGCAAAGAGTGTTTGATGTTTCTATGGAATGGTAATAATTTTCTGCACTCAAGGAAGTGGGGCACAGTGAATTGAGCCAAGCTGTATTGCACACCTGGAGGGAAGAGTATGTAAAGTATGTGGAAATCACTTTTGCTTCCCAAGCCCTATGCTTTAGAAAGTGGCACTCTCACTTTCTAAACCAAGGTATGAGGAATAGGCCAAGGCATTTGATAGCAGTGAGTCTATGAGAATCACGTAAGGGACTTTGAGAAGCCATTGGAGTTCATTGCTCATTCCTGTGGACAGGGCATTTAAAACTAGTTTCAGCTATCTATTTTTCAAATGTTCAAAACAAAGAACCTTTGTAATCTTCCAGCATACTAGATAGAACTGATCAGAATTTATCATTGGGAACCATAACATGGTTTGAGAGTGGCTAAGTATGGAAATGTACCAAATGTATTTGTTAATGTAAACTAAGGCATTGGATTACTGGTTCAGCAAAAGGAATTTTAGAAAAGATGTGTGGTAAATGTTAAATGGCAGCATGAACATTCCCAAACATACATACCATGTCTTCAATGTTTTATGTACTTTTGAAAAATCAGGCACTTGAAAATAACTATGAAGTTATATTCCGAGAACCTGACACTCGCTGGAAATTCAACGTTCAAGAGTTAGCAAGGTACTTCCTTGTTTTTCTAGTTCCTCATTATGTATCCTGCTATTTTCAGGTATTTCAGACCGAACAAAAGAATCTTTTCAGGCTGGAAATGGACATGGTAGTTTTCAGGCCAGAAATGGTAATTCTTGGAAATTGATAACTTTGGAATTATTAATGTGAAAGACTTTAGTTTGGGGTCAGTTTTCTAATATAACGCTAAAATGCTAAATATTGGCTTGGACTTGGTCCTTGAAATGGACACATTTAACATTCTGCTAAAATGCTTCTTCATTAATGAACATTTAAAAGCACTTTCCTCTGCATGGGATTGCATTTGTGAGTGGTGTTTTTGCACTTAGGCTAAACAAAGATCTTTCAATGTTGAACAGTCTGTGGTTCATTTATGGTCTAGATGCTGCTTCTAGTTTGTAAAGCAATAAATGTCCAAATAATACTAACTCGTTGATTGAATGCATGGGTTCTGATATTCACTATCTGTGCTATTTGATAATGTCAGTGATTTAAAGTAACCAGTGAGAACAGAATTTACTTTTTAGGAATAAGTCTAATTCATCTGTGGTTACAAGCAGATAGTGTTTCCAGAGGGATCTGTGGACCACCCCCATCAGAATCACCTGTGGTGGTTGTTAAAATTCTTGTTCATGGGCCCCATTCCATAGTTGGAATCTCTGGTAATTACATTTCAAACTATATCCCCAATTGATTCCCATGCCCACTAAAATTGAAGAATATTGTTTTAATAAGGATCTAGAAGTAACTAGGACTGACATAAGTGATTATAGATATATGTGTGACAAATTGGCAAATATGTAATAAAAAGATCTCATGGTGCTCTTTTATGTTTTAAAGCACAGAACTGAGATTTCTGGAAACGGAGCATTTTAGAAGATTTAGCTCTTTGCTTGGCCTCAGGGTAGTTTGGGGGTGTGCAGGGTAGTTTGGGGGTGTGCATGAAAAACAGGAGTTGAGTTTGAAAGATAACTACTTAACACGATGTTTTGCTTTTGTCTGAGTTCCATCCTGAGAATAGGGAGTGCATATCTATGTAATAATACAGGACTTGTAAAATACAAGTAACTCATTTAGATATGGTGCCTTAACTAACCGTTTGCATTTTTTTTTTCCCACATAGAAGAAACATTCATGGAGTCCCAAGAGAGAAAATACACAGAATGAAAGAACGGTATGAACATGATGTTACCTTTTACAGTGTGCTGCATGCCGAAAAACCAAGCAGAGCGAACAGAAGCCAGGACAGGAATAATGCATCTCCTTCCGACGCTGCAGGGTACTGGAACACCTATGCAGAGTTCCCAAACCGGAGGGCACATGGTGGCTTCACTCATGAGAGTTCCTTCAACAGAAGGGGTGGTTGTCACCATGGGTATTAGAGGTCTCTCTTACAGGCATTCAGAATTTTCCTAAATCAATTTTTACTTCAATTTTTGGTATTTATTCTTCGTTCAGTTGTAGCCAGAGCTCTAATTCCAGTGTAAATAGTCAAACCTGAAAGTTTTTGAGCAGAAGTCATTACATTCCTCTTCAACAAGCATTTGTTACAGTGATCCTATATGCATGGTCTGATGCTGGGAATTCTGCCGATTTGATTCAACAAAGTCCCTTTCTCTAGGGAAAGAATTAATCTGAACCTGAAACCTGAGAATGTACCCAAGAACATAATCAGCCCCATAGGCTCATTAATGAACTGAAGTGTTTATAATATAAAGCTTCAGTACCACTTTCTCTGAAGCAATCTATTTTTTCAGGAAATTCATCTCCATCAGGAAAGTTGGAAAGGTGGGGGAGAAGTAGGAGGCAGGAAAAACTGCCATTGCTACTTTAATCATCCATGTATCCAAAAATGTGAGGTGTGGCTGTGATGATGATATTGATTTTCCTTTAAAATGAATATACCAGAAAGTACACACCTAAGGGAATATTGTCCTTCAGAGTAGACACTTTGGGAAATTATTCCTTTATTTTAACGATGTATCACTGTTGGAAATGTCTGTTAAAATATTTCTTAATAGCTATACAAGCTACTGAGGAAAATCAGTGTCATTATTTAAAGTCACATCTTGTGTTTTAACTACCACTTTATCGAACAGGGTTAAACCTGAATAACTTTTGGCTATTGAGCTAATAGTGTAAATAAACAAGCCTGCCTTTATAAAACACCAATTTTTAAGTGGAATAACTAAGCAGTTTTTAAAATTATGCTTATAAACATGTGTCTAATCGGTTGGCAGCTCCAAAGTTCGGGGAGTACAAGGAATGAAGCATCCCAGGATGTGGATCCTATAGAGATAGATATGCAAAAGTCACGCTCTCCTTAAGAGGAGCAGTCTTGGTGTTTTGTGTGGCATTAAGACAAAGTTCTACCACAGATGTTACACTAATACTGACATTTATGAATCCTAATCAAACCTTAACCGGTTGGAATCAGATTAGTTTGGTGTGAAACCATGGATAAGACCATGCAGGATGTATGCTTTACTTCTTGTTGGCCAACAGCTTCTTTCTAATGTTTTGTGAAGTACTATTTTAAGTGTTCTATATAATGGTGCTTTTATGGTTATTAAAAATTGTGTATGGTATTGCTTTATATGGATTTGTCATTGAATCTAATTTTTTTTTGGTTTAAGAATATAAAAAACTTAATTACTGTAACCCCACAGAATTCTACCATGTTGAGAACCAGTTTTTCTATATTATAACCTTATTTACCAGTCTTCTTTGATGAATAGAAGACATAAAAGACAGAAGCAACCTTATATTTTACTTGTGTATGTATTTGATCTCTACACATTAGAAAGATTGTATTACTTTTACATTCCATTATCCAGTACTACTCAACATCTTGATGACCACCAGCAACATATCTGTAATTTTTCTTCATTAACATTTAAAAACTGGTGTCTCCTTTGAGTAACAAAGTTTGGCTAATAAAGCTAAAATTTAGTGAATCTGAATGAATCTAAGGTATAGTTCTGCTGAATTCTGTGTATCCAAGCTCAATACATAATAATCTCTTAATAGTAGTGATAACCCACATAAAATACTCTTGTTTTCCGGACCCAGGCAGTCCTGGGCATCTTAGGCAACGTGGTCGCTGCGGAGCTAGGTCGATCTGCATGGCTTGACTCATTTAGGACAGTAGAGGTGAGAGGTGTCGGAGGGCCCAGATGGGAATTCCTTTCCTTGATTCCATAGGAGCAGCCTAAAGGATCAGAATTCAAGCCCTCCTGATCACTTCTGACTCTGCTGAGTGTTTCTGGTTCGGCTGGGCTGGGCTGGGCTGGGTTGGAGAAATCCCAGGTTATAGATCCAGAGCTTTTTAAAGAGCTCAGAAGAATAGTTTCCCGGTATATTTGCCTGTTTGGAAGCATAAAAATCATTGATTAAATGTCAACTTTATTTATCCCAACCAGAAGTGATCTGTTTTTTCTTTCAGCTTCCTTGGCTCCTGACTTATATAATCTTTTGAACACTCAACACGGACTTGTTTTGTATATATTAATCTTTGTTTACACATAGAGCTGGCATAGTGCTTTATACACACAACAGGCTCTCAAGTGATTGCTGAATAAGTAACACAAATTGCATTCACCAGTTACCCCTTATCATGCATTGTTGACTTTATAATCACTAAATTGTCACTTTTGGGGGGATAATATCCACCTATACTCAAGCTTGACGTTTTGCTTATATAGCTTGGCTATATTATTTACAATTTATAAAAGGGAGTGTGTGCACTAGATGTCTCCATAATGGGTAGTCTAAATGGTAGTAAAGAATGAAGGCGATTATATCTTAAATTTTTCCAAGAATCAAAAAAAAAAAAAAAAAACCACTGCTAAATTCTTGTAATTCTTTCTGTTAACCTGAGACTTGTTTTATTCCTTGTTCTAGGATGGATCACTGGGAAAATGATGAGGCTGTGAAGATCAAATTGTTTTATGAACAAAACAAACCACATGAATAAGACTGGCAGGACACTTAAGTGAGAAAGAATAGCAGAGCAGACTTAGGTTAATGATTTTCAGAAGCGAGAAAAATCATGGGTCACAGTTATGGAAGAAAGCAAATTGCTTTTAAAAGGATTTATTCTTGGCTTTAAAATGTGTTTATAATGAGATTTGAAAACGTGATATTTTATGTAAATTTAAGACATATTGAAAGACCTGATTCTCCATGCTACTAGCTCCTAGTTAGAACGGCCCTCTTTTCTCTATTAAACTTAATATAACAAATGAGAATATCATGTTAAATTGAATGGTTCTCCTCTTCTTTGGTGGTTAGAGAAAACTAAGTTTCAAAGGGACTATTTGCTGAATCCTGTGATAGGGCTAAAAATAAAGCAAGGAGAATCGGTGCCAATTTGAAAGATTTTCTCTTAAGTTGCAGTCCAGACGATCATTTTGTTAATAAAAACAAAACAAACACAAATTAACACTATGAAATCTGCTTCTGATTTATTTGAACTTTTAATAAATAATTTAATTTTACAGATCACATTGTAATCATAAAAAGGAAGTACACTGAGGGCTCTATTTTTCTTGTAGTCATGACTTAAGGATGAAGAATTGGTCAGAAGAAAACACCATTGTACTATCTTACTCATCCTGAAGTTCTGATCAGGATAAAACTGTATTAGAACCAACATGTGCATTAAAGAAAACTGGTTCATAGTGGGTTACCTCTTAAAAACAAACCTAAAATAGGAACTAAACAAAATGAATTATGTGAGTCAAAATACCTGTACTTAGAAACCTAGTTTCCTTTGATTATAAGGATGCGATCTAACAGGTATGTTTACTTCATTTGTAAAATAATACTTACAGTGATCAAACCCAGTCATAAAGATTTAAAGATTTTTTCTTGATTAGTTAATAAAGAATCAACTTTACTGACTAATAAAGTTTTAAGATATATAATTGACATAAGAGTATACCAATATAGAAGCAGGCAGAGAGCATTGCTGTGATATACAAGCACTTAGGTAAATTTTGAACTATTTCCTTTTCTCATTATGCAAATTCTGATGTACAGTTTGAAATCATATATGTTTTACAAACTGGAAAGGGTTGAGTCAATACCTAATTTATTGTCATTTTGGTTTTTGTCGCCTTTGCAGTCTCCTGGATATAGTTTTTATTGTATTTGTGTCCTGCATATTAGTCTCCTGTTCTTCAGTCCTGGCTGGGGAATTCTCTTGTTCTTTGATTGCAGATGTAGTATAAGGCCTTTTCAGTCCAAGAGAATCTTTTGGACTAGTGGGAGCAGTCCTAGTAGACTCATTGATAGATGTAAGTTGATTTTCTCCTGCTGAACCAGACGAAAATGCTTGGGTATCTATCAGGGCAAGTTCTTCATCAGCTATTGAATCACCTTCCAAAAGAGAAATGTTGTTAAATTTTTTAAGTGGAGTCATCTGAGGAGAATTCAATTCTTTTTTCTTCATAGGTGTTTCATATTTGGTGCCACAACTCCGTGGTGGCTGAAATGCCTTCTGTGCAGCTGGAGAAACAAATGTACAAATGGGACTAACAGGTGGAGGTACAGGCAGTCTACTCAAGAAATCCAAGGCTCTTTTCTTTTTGCAGTTTTTTGGGTCATCAATCTCTTTCTCTTCTTTGCAACAAGATTTTGAAGTCAATTGGGCTGGTACAGGTGTTGAGACTGACTTCCCTTTTAGCTTACAAAGTGATAACGGAGTTTGATAATTCATCTCACTACTGGGAGAAGACATCTAATAAAAAAACAAATTAAGAAGTAGCCTATATAATTATGTCCTAATATATAAAACAAAATCAAATTAGCTTTTCGTTAAAAAATATTTAAACACACAGATACAACACACTTTTACTCCTTTAGTAGCTATGATTTCAAGAGACATTTGTATTATTTTTCTTACTCCAGAAGGAAATATTTTTGCATAAGAAGATATAAAAATGAAAAGAAAGATGAAAACTAATCATAATAAAAGCTAAAAAGGAAGTAGGGGACATAACATGCTTTCATCTTCTTTTTGTTATTAACAGGTTAAAACAAAGATAAGCATTTTAAAACCATTGTAGGAACAGAGTGCCTGTGTTCCTACTTTTGCAGTTTTGTGACTGAGGCAATTGCTTAACTCCTGTATGTCATAGTTTCCTCATTTGTAAAATGGAGATAATTTTTATCAGAGGGTTGTTGTGAAGATTAAATGAGTTAACGTACATAACTTAGCCAGTGTAAGCTACTTAAGAATTAGTCCATAGCCAGTATTACAGACTTCAGCTTGATTTGCAAGATTTAAAGAGTTAAATCAAACTGAGCTTAGAAACAACCCTAATTGTACGGAATAGTTTTCAGAGCAAAAAGACACAGGCAAAAAAAAGTCTTTTCAATCATATGTACTTAGAATGCTAAAAATGAAATCACGTGTTTATAAAATTCTCCACCAAAGAGTGTTACATTCTGGCTTCAGTAAACAAAATAAAATTTCCAGATAGCCTATACCTATAAGAGGCACTTAATAATTAATGACACTTTCTAATTAAGTTTAATTACGTTTTATCATGTTTACTAGGTATATATCAGAATATATTGTTGCCTCTCTAAATAATATTTATAAAATTCCTTACATTTAGAGTAACTTACCAGAAGCTTATTTCCTGTACCAAGGACTGTTTGAGCAGTGTGTGGTGCTGAAGTATAGTCTTTAGTTGGGGTGGACCACTTGGGATTATTTGCATTAAGTATACGAATAAGCTTGTTTTCTGCATCATTGCAAAATATATCAATATTCTAAGAAAATAAATTGGAAAAGCTGTTTTGTAAAATGCAAACCTACACATTCATGTTTTTAGAAAATGTTAACTTTAAAACCAGAAATACAAAAATGCAGACCAGAAAAAAAGGATGAAATGCCCCAAATTTGATAGCAACTGTCAAACAATACACCAGTGTAAAAAGTGGAAAACCTACATCACTGATTTAGGGGACCTTAATTGTTAGTGGGAAAGAAGGTGAGAAGGGGTGTGTGTGTGAAGGAAGGAGAGAGATGTAAGAGATCTTCCCATCCATCTGGTTTAATCAGCAAGTTATCATACGATGCAGGATTTGGAGCTGGAAGATTGGGACTCACGTCTCAGTTTTATTTACTACCTAACAGCTGTAAATCGTCTAACATCTCACAGAGTACTCCTTACGTTAGGAGTAAAATGAAAACCGATTCATGTCTGTTCCAAGAATTAACTGAAATAACATGTAGTTTATACCACATGAAACTGTTTCAGAAGTCACAAATGGTCAAATACCAGCAATTTGGTAATGGTTTAGCCTGACTTATAAGAGTATTTTGTTAAATGATATATAAACGACACTCAGTCGTCTCTGAGCTACCCTTGCATGCTGTCGGAGAAAACCTGGGATGTAAATACTCTGCATGGGAGCCAAATGATAACTGTAGCCCGCAGTTCATAAGCTAGGCAAATCAGGGTGTTATTCATCATGTGCATTGAGTCTAGGTAAAGTATTACACCAACTTCCCTAGCTGCTCGAATGCTTTTAAAATATACTTTTATTTATATGAATTTTGACTAACACACTTTTCAAATATTAAACTACAGAACTAAGAGGCTTTTGTAGATTTTTTACAAGTTAGCAATTTATAAAATCCAAAATTTTATTGGGAGGCAGCATTGCATAGTAGTTAATAGTTTGGGCTCTGCATTTAGATGGCTTAAGTATGAATCCTGGTTCTACCAATTTGGCTGTGTGACTTAACTTCTGTTTCTCATCAATGAAATGGGAAAACAGTTCCCTACTTCATAGGGTTGGTGGGAGAATTAAATGAGACAGGCTTAGAACAAGTCCACATATACAGTAAGCACTCGGTAAACTTTGTTCTCCTGTTTGGTATTATTTCAAATCAAAGACAGGTATAAACTGTATAAAATATTAGATATGGAGTTTAAAATGTAAATTTAAAAAATTTAAAAATTTTTTGGCCACGCCCCACAACATGCGGGGATCTTAGTTCCCTGACCAGGGATCGAACCCATGCCCCCTGCAGTGGAAGAGCAGAGTTTTAACCACTGGACCACCAGCAAAGTCCCGAAAATGTAAACTTGGAATCTACATATTATTAACTAATTACACTGCCAAGTGCTATAAGCCACGGGTAACTCATATAATTCTTGTTACCAATTTCCAGTGTGCCTACATGGTCTATATTGCTAAACATCCTTCTCACAATTCTTCCTAATTCAGTTCCTTTCCAGTCATTCTTTTCTCCCTGACAGCTATCACTCACCATCTCCTCAGGTTCATGAACAATTAATATATGATGAAATCTTACCTTACATTATACGTCAACTATCCAATTTTCATAAAAGTGGCCACTTCCTTGACATGTGACTGTCAAAATAGGGAAATGCCAACATGCATGGTAATGCTCAAAGCTAATTTTACCTCAATAGTATTTTTCATTTTGTGGAATGTCTCTTGAAAATGGCCCTCCTTTGGACTGGCAGAAAACATGGAAAAATCTCCGGCAAATAAAGTAGGAATTCTTGATTTGGACTCTGGTCGCCACTGGAGGTTGCTTGCAGCAATTAACATGTGAGGTTTAATAATATCTTCATTAAGATCTATCCAAAACTTTATTGCCAATAAATTATGGCATTCATCTGACAAATAGACCAAAGGAGCAAGACCTAAAATGGAAAAAACAAAACTCAAAAAATCAAACTTTATTTATATGTGTTAGATAAAAATACAAGGAACCTCTAACTATGGCCATTTATTTTGGTATGCTAATGGTAAAAACAAATCAAAATAACTAAACATAGAGAAAACTCAGGATTTCCAAAATGACCTGTTGCTTATGGTGCTAAAATTTCAATGCAATATGACAACACATTCTGTTACAGAGGCCATGGGGAAGCCCACAACACATAAGCTGAATAGTAGGGGAAATTCAAGTTGGGAAGGAAGAGACCATTCTAAGCAAAGTGAACAAATTTTTAAAGGTAGGAATGTTAAATGCTTTAGTGTGTCAAGAATGTGAAACTATACAGTTTAGCTGACGTGTGATGGGTGGTGGTTTAAGGCAGGAGGTTGAAGGGTTTTTCAGGTATCTGAAGGAGTTTTGGTTTCATTTTCTAAGGGACAGAGAGCCACCAAAGATTTTAAGGTAAGAAACATCATGATTAGATTTGGGTATTGGAGAACTGGTATTTAGGCTTAAGGTGGCACTCTGAAACTCTCTGATAGAAATTTCTTTCTCTAATACTTGACATCAAAATAAATTAAAAAAGAAATGTCCACCAGAAACCTACAAATAAGGAATATCCTGATATAAAATTTAAAAATTGGTGATGAAGGAAAGAAACAGAAGACTGTGGGTAGAACCAAGCACAGGAGGGCTCAGCTTCTAGTCTCCTTCCCCAGACTGGTGAAATGACACACATTTTAAGAATTCTGTTATCCTTAAATCTGAAGAAAAGCAGATAGAATGGGTATCCTTACTTTTTTCCTCTTCTGATCAGAAATAATGAAAATGGCTATGGTGGAAAACAGGTGATCAGGACTGACTGACAGGGTAACAGTTGTGTTATGGGTTGAACTGTGTCCCATAAAAGATGCTGAAGTCCTAACCTGTGACTGTGACCTTATTTGCAAATAGTGTTTGCTGACAAAATCAAGTTGAGGTCATTTGGGAACATCCTAATCCAATGTCCTTATGAAAAGGGGAAATTTGGACACACATGCACACAAGGAGAGTGCCCAGTGAAGATGAAGGCAGAGACCAGGGTGATGCATCTACAAGCCAAGGAAGGCTGAAGATGCCAGCCAACCTTCAGAAGCTGGAAGCGAGGCACTGGACAGATTCTCTCTCACAGCCTCAGGATGAACCAACCCTGCCGACATCTTGATTTTGGACTTCTAGCCTTCAGAACTGGGAGGCAATATGCTGCTTAAGCCACGCAGTTTGTGGTTCAGCAGATTAACATATGAGGTTACTCACTGAACTAGGGAAAATGATCTAGAACAGAGATAATATCTTCCAGGGATATGGAATATATAACGGATAGAAACTGAAATACCCAGCCCTCATACAGTACCTAAGAGGGGGAAATTTGGTCTGAATACAACAGGAAAAGGGAAAAAAATAAAGAGTCAAGAACTGCATGGCAGGTCTCTCTCTCCCACACACCTTGCCACGTCACGACAATCTGCCGTGGGACCTTTAGAACCAATCTCATGGCAGTCACCCAGTTCATCTTGCACTTCCTGGACTCAGTCTCCAGGGAGCTTTCCACACTGCCTCTTTGGACACCATCTCCGATCTCTACCTGACTTCTGGAAGCCTCTCCCTGGACCTTCTGGAACTCCAATCACTCTCTCCCTTTCATTCCCTTAAGATTTTAACTCGTAACTCACTATCGTTCTGTCATCACTATGGCTATACTTCTTGGCGATTTCAGATACACATTACCCTGGGCTCCCAGGTTCCTTGTTTTCTTCTCGAATAATCCTGTTCTCCAGTTTCTATCAGATGCTCACTCCAAAGGACATATCCAAGACTTTGTTACTTCCAGTAACTTCATCCCCTCCAGAATCTCAGTTTCAAATACCCCAGTCTTCAGCCACCATCGGTGCTCATTCCAGCTCACTCTCTCCAGAACCCCAATTCAACCAATCCTTCAACCCCACCCATTTTTCTAATCTCCTGTTTACTGTTCCACATTCCCCTAATGTCCTCTCTTTCCTCTGTATTGTTCTTAAAGGTCAGGGTCAGTTATTAAAATCCCTCCTTTGCATACACCCCTCTCCCTTCTTTTTCTTCCATCCTCGATTGTTACCTTCTTTATTGAACTTTTTCTCATCAGAATACAGTATCTCATCAGTATGCTACTAGCACTTTCATCTGAAAAAACAAATATTCCCTTGATCCAAATTCCCCTTCTAGCTACTGCTCCATTTCTCTTTTTGTTTAAAGCACACTATATTCTTGAAATGCCTGATTCACTGTCTACCTCCCTCTCTTCCCAATTCGCCTGCCCCACTTCAATCAGCCTTTCACTCCCACTACTCTACCCAAAGGGCGAAAGCCAGCAATCCATTCTTAGCCACATGCTACCAGATGCCCAGTGAGGGGCCTGAGTTGGGCCCTGGCTCTCTTCTCTTCTCCATCTACTCCCACACCCCGCGAGCTCATCCAGTCTCATGAATTTATTTAATCATCACCTGTATGTTGATGACTCCCCAGCTTATATCTTCAGCCCAGTCGATTTCCTTAGAACTATATCCAGCTGTCGAGTAGAAATCTCTAAGTAGATTAAGCACCTAAAACTGAACTGTCCAAAACTGAGCTCCTGACCTTTCCTGCACACCTGTTTTTCTTGCGGTGTCCCCCCTCAGGAAATGGCAATTCCATTTGTCCAGCTGCTCAGACCAAAACCTCAGCCTTCACTCCTTGATTCCTCTCTTCATCCACACTGTGCCTCTACCTTCAAAATAGAACCAGTCTGATTATTTCTGGTCACTCTCATTGCTTCTGTTTGCTCCAAACTATGATCAATTGCCTAAATTTCTACAATAGCCTCCAGCAGATTTCCCTGTTTGGAGTCTCATGCCCCCTACAGTCTATTCTAAATATAGCAGCCTGAGTGATCCCGTGAAAACCTAGTCAGATGCTGTCACTCCTCTACTTGAAACATTTAGGAAAAAAGTTAGAGTCCATGCAAGACTGCCCCATGATCTGGTCCTTCACTGCCTCTTCCTGGCTGTTACTACTCACTCCCTGGCCTCTGCTAATACTTAAAGGCATCATGGAGGATCCTCCTGTAACATCACGTTTGTAATTGCTGTTCCTACTGCCTGGAATGTTCCTCCCCACAGATGTCCACGTGCTTCTCTCCCTCTAGTCCTTCAAGTCTTATTCAAATGCCAACTCTACAGTGAGGTCTTTCCTCGCTTCCCTGTCTAAAGCTGTATTCCTCTCCCCTTCCCCCTGATCCAACCTGTCCCTCCCTACTTATTTTTCCTTAGCCATACTAAGAAAACTACACATGCTACATATTTTGTGATCTCCCTCCTTGACCATAATGTAGGCTCCATGAGGGCAGGAATACCTGTCTGTTTTGTTCATTGCTATATACTTAGCATTTAGAACAGTGCCTGGCACATAATAGGCATTCAATAAATACCAATTGAACAACTGAATAAAAGTTACCCACTCTCTATAACAATAATATAACATGTGGAGTCACCCAAGTATGACCAAGATGAAATAAAATGCTGCAAAAACCATGTAGCACATTAACATACTACAGTCAAAGAAAACCCCACAAAGCACTAATACACAACTAAACAAAAACACATTAAACAAAAAGGAGAAAAGAGCACAGCAAAAGACAAAGAGCACATCCCATAAGTAAACAAAACTAAAACAACAAAAAAAATTTCTGAAGTCTTCAAAACTGATTCATGCTATTGAACTTAATAGGAACAAATATTCAATAAAATAAAAGCTTGGACATGAATATGGGATGAAAAATAGCCCCGTAAGACAAAAAGGAGACTGTAGGATCAAAGAAATAGAGGACACCAATATACTATCATAATGGGACAGATGCATGCATTACAAATAGCAAGGAATAAAACATATCACTATGCTGCAGAAAATAAAATTACTGACATAAAGGCTGGATATAACCATGGTGAATGAAGGTGGAAAAGACAAAGAAATAGAAGCAGAGAAGAGATAAAAATAAAAAATAATCCAACATAAGGCTAACTGCTGTCCTTGAAGTAGAAATCCCAATAAATGAAATAGCAGATTTATTCAAAGATATTGCAGAATTTCTCTGCTATAAAGAAAGCACTGAATCTGCAGATTAAAAGGGCACCTGTGTTCCAGGAGAACTGTATACAGAATGCTTACACTAAGACATAGCTTAAACTTTTGGAGTTCAAAACATTCTTCAGACATCTAGACATAAAAAAGACAATCACCTAAAAGGGGGGACAATTCTGCCAGTCCCAGACTGTTCAATGTCAAAAAAGCAATTTCTACAAAGTTCTGAAAGAAAGCAAGAGCCCATAGTATTGTGCCTGCCAAAATACAGTCTCAGAATTAGGGCAATAGGTTCCCATTTCAAACACATGAGGAACTTGTGGAATACGGCACACTCGAAACCTTGAAAAAAAGATCGACAATAAACCTTAGCCAAAGAACTGAGGAAGGGAGAGACTGTGACTGGGCAGTTGATAAACAAGGAATCCATGATCTGAGACCCTACCCTGAACTAGGCACTGTTTTAAGGGCTGAGGATACAGCAGTAACAAAGTCTCTGCCTTTACAGTGCTAACGTTCCAGAAGCGGGAGACAAAAAAACCCCATAAATATGTATTGTTAGCTGCCGGTGGGTGGTATGGAGAAAAACAAAGGAGAGTAAAGGGAGAAAAAGTGCTAGGTTGGGAGCAGAGAAAGTACAGCTCTTTTACAAAGGGTGCTCAGGGAAAGGCCTCTTATGAGGTGGGGGCCAGCTGTGTGGCCGTCTGGAGGAAAGGCCTTCTGGGAGAGGGAGCAGTGAGTGTAAAGGCTCTGTGATGAAAGTGGGCTCTAGAATAGCAAGAAAGGTGTCCATACAGCTGAAGGGGAACGGAGGACAGAGTTCTGGGAGGTGAGAGTGGAGAGACCAAGTGCTGAGGGGCCTGGCACAAAATAACCAATAAATGGAAGGCTTTTGTGCTTAAGTTGAGACATAGCTGGGCCTTTACACTTGCTTTGCAGATAAAATCTACGGAACAAGGTATAGAAGGAGGAATGAGCAATGTTGTACTGGAGGAATAATATATAGATGAACCTGGCTACGACACCGGAGAGTAGTAAAAACTGAAGTAGGAGGTAAAGGCTTTTGATAGCTCAGTTAACTGCAGAAGGAGATAATAATTATTTTGCCTAGTAATCACTAATATGCTGCAAAACATTTTTTAGCAATTTCTTTAAAATTGAGTACCACAAAATGGGATGTAAGTTGTTTCCTTGTAATAGTGTAGAACTGCTTTTCAGAGGTTAAAACAAGCCTGCTTTCAAATCACTAGTTACCAAACTTACCAATTAGTAGCTCCAATTAACCATAAGGAAGACAAATTTTAAAATATAATGTTTTTCAAAAGCATCAATAAAAAGCTAGCATTAAATACACTGTGTATTACCTATTTTTTTCACAACAGAAACTACAAATCCTATTAGGTCCACCTCACAACAAGGTGGCTGGAAGTCTGGAGCCAATAATTTGTTGAAGTGAAGCAGCTCCCTGGGTTGATAAACTTGTAACAGAATTTCGTCTGAAGCCTACAAGAAAAAAAAATCAGTATATGTAGATTCTATACACTAATACACATTTACCAAAATTGAAAAATTATGATGAAAGGTTTATACCGGTAGTTGTTGATACTGAGTTTTTTTTGTTGCTGTTAACTGTATGTTAGCTCTTTCAGGTTTACTTTTAGATTTTGATGCTGCAAGATGATAGATTCTGTATCGCTTCCCCTCTGTTAAGAGGGAATATAAATCTGATGATGGACGCCAGATACTCAACAGAACTATTTAGAGAAAGAGGAAAAAGACACGATGGAAGGAATCACAATCATTAAGAATCTTGTTTAAAAATAAATACTGAGGACAATAAAGATCTAAGGGTTATATTTTCATTCTGGGGGCAATGGTGGCCGATTTTTGCTCCTCTGATATACACTCACGTAACACTTTATCTACCATTTGGAGTAATTTTATTAATAAGATAATAATTTCCAAACTTAAAATTGATAAGAACAAAACTTTTATATACTGACCTGAATCTTTCTCCTTTCTCTCATAGCTCATGATGCGCAGCTTCCACACAGGCGTCACGTCCCTTGGTAAAATCTGTTCCCCTTGCTCAGCAGACTCCACAGCCTTCCTGAGTTCCACCTCGATCTGGGCTTGCTTCTTATCATTCAACATCTGTCTGTGATTATTCAAGGCTCTTAACTGCTCTTCACTAAAATAACCCTGTGGCCATTTAGTATATTGAGGCAGATGATTTTGGAATAAAAAGCAAACAAAACAGAAACAAACCACCTCATCTACTGTAAATGAATCTCTTTAAATGGGGATAAAATACAATAGAATTTAGTTCACTTTAAGGATATGACAATATAAAAATTGAGATTAATGTACTCAGCTTATCACATAACAACTATTTTCAAGTGACTTAAACAGTTTACTAATCTTTGTGACACATTTACCTAGGGCCAAAACAACTCCTACTTAAAAATATACTCTAATAATTATAATCATCAACACTGACATTATAAATGGTTAACATCTGAATGCTTATTATATTTGAGAAATAGTTCTATGTGTGGGTAATGTATGAAATCATTTAATCTTCACAATAATCCTATAAGGTAGGTACTATTCTTCTTTCCATGTAGTAGGTGATGAAACTGAGGTACAGAGAGAATAAATAATTTGCAGAGGCATATAGGCAGGGGTTGGCTCAAGACCCCTCATTCGTAGCTCCCTGTAGTACAATTTCATTGACTCTCTGGAGCAGTAGATACAATTTAAAACAGATATTGCAAGCACTTACCTCTGCCTCTACTCTTCTCTCCCAATCATTTAGCAAATTGGTATTTGAACTTCCTGGGAATCTCACCCAGTGTTAATAACAAAAACAAAAACCCCCAAAATAACCAAAAATAAAATAAATAGGAATCCCGACATATAACCTACTAGACTGCTGCTGACTTACCCATCTTAATACCCTAATCTATATTGGGAAGGGAGATTATGAAATCCCTGTGCCCTACAAAGGTTTTCCTTAATAGGCAGTGTTTAGGTTAAACATGAATTAAAAAAAAAAAAAAACGTGATTTCAGAAGTCCCACAACACTAAACACTGTCACTGAAAACAAGTTCTTTTAACAGGGTATTTTAGAAATTGATGGCAATTTTTCCCTCTAAGAGTGATAATGATACCTTTCAGTGAATCTCATAGAATCATATAAACTTAGAACCTTAGAGATAAGCCACTTTCAGACTTATCTCTAAGAAAATTAAGGCCATACACATTTATTGTCATCAAATGAGATTAATCAATAAACCGTTTTCCTAAAATTTCCCCTCTCCTCCCTATTTAGCAAATTTATCCTAGAATTTGCATTAATTAGGTACCCCAGTGTCTAAAAATTCAGGAAGCAACCTACCTTAATATATGAAATGATGTTTTAATAATAATAACATTTATAAAGAACTTTGTAACAGTACACTTCACATACATTATCCAATTTGATCCTAAAACAATATCTTTTGTGCCCATTTGATAGCTATTTTATGTACAATTTGCTTAGCTAATAAATGGTAGAGCCATGATTCTAAAGCCTTTGCTATTTGTTAGCACACTTTTTTTTTTTTTTGGCCACACTGCACAGCATGTGGGATCTTAGTTCCCTGACCAGGGATTGAAACCATGCTCCCTGCAGTGGGAGCGAGGGGTCTTAACCACTGGACTGCCAGGGAAGTATCCTGTAACACACTTTAGTGCTTCTGAAACTTTTCCACCTAAGTATCCTTAAAGTAGAGGATTATGAAATAAACTCTAGGTAGGATCTGAGAAAGAGCTGAGAACATGGAAACTGAGACAGTGTTTGGAAGATACTTGTTTTATGTTAAAAATAAACAAGTTTTGCCTGCATTTTAAACCATATTTAATATATAAAAGTATTCAACCCGCTCATCCTCTATTTGGTACAGAAGTAGAAATGTACCACCCTGGTTTGTGGTACATCACTGAGGACCCCAGAAATGGACACATCCCCTTTGAGAAATACAGCACTTCAACATACTGCTTCCTGTAATGGCCAGATGAGTGACTACAGCTTCCCACCTTGAAGGATGAAGATTAGGCTCATTGTAGGCCTGCTTACTCTCTCACCTCAAGGTAACTTGGGTCTGGTGCATTCTTCACAGCTTCATAAAGTTCTGCACCATCTTGCAGAGCACGAACTTGCTGTCTTGTTAGTGCACGTGGTGGTATACATCGTTCCGTTACCTTTTCTAGGAAAAAAGCAATGCTAATTAGCTAAACTATAAATTTAAGAACACTGAAAACTAGAGAACTCAGCAAAAAAACACCCAAAGAAGGGAGGTTAAAAATAAACCACTTATCTGCTAAAAATTCTCCAGGAAAATTTGAAACCAGTGTATTCATGGTTTAAGAAACTGTCATACAAAGAGTTTACTTCATTAGAGCAATTTGTAAATTAAGTAAATGATTTCATGATTCACTTAATTATGAGCTACTGATAATTTTAAGCAAATCAAATATTCAGAGTCCCATTTTCCTGCAGATTTATTTAGAACATGAAGCTAAATAATAAAGAAAATCATGAAGAAATGCAGAACATAAAATTTTCCACAATAGAAAAAGGTAGACATAAAAAAGTAAAATTTCATGTCCTTTAGGCATAAAACACTATGATTTTTTATTATTCAAATTGATGCCACAGGGAAAACAAGCTCTAGTTCCAGGTTTAAAAACATAAAAATCAACAACTACTACAAAAAAAAGGCAAGTTCTATAATGCAGATAAGGACATAGAGGAAAGAGAATGACAAATGGCTCCGGGAGAATAATTTGATAGTTCTTTCCCTTGTTGCTTTTCCTTCTCTAATACCAAAACTCGATGCTACAAATACTTTAGTACTGAAGCTTAAAGGAGAGTTTAAGACTTCTGAAAACTGCTGAAGGTATATAATGTTTAATTGCCTAAGAATCTGAGAGGATCTAAAAGTTCACTATGTTGAATAAAGATGTAATATTTGGGGGACAATTCAATGCTTATCTGTTTATCTATGTAATATATATTTTTTTTAAATCAGAAAAAATTCAGATTCAGAATTAGAAAAAAAAATCTATTACTCAAAATAAAGACAATTCACCCAATTAGAAGCCTCTAAAATTTTCTCACGTGAAAAAAAAGATCTTGTAAATACAACTCATTTTACCTTCGTGCTCTTCAAATTCTGCTTGAATTTTAGTGAATAGGGTTTCCAGTTTCTTTTGTTGGGCTTCTGCATATTTTGTGGCTTCCTTTTCTTCTTCTCTTTCATTGCGAAATATGTATAATCCAGATGATGTCTTCTCCATCCACTGTAATAATGTGTCAAACAGAAATACACAGTAGGGAGGGATCGTTCAAATTAACTGTCTCTAAAGAAAGAAATACAGACTTCCTAGGTGATGCAGTGGTTGGGAATCCACCTGCCAATGCAGAGGACATGGGTTTGATTCCTGCTCCAGGAGGCTCCCACATGCGGTGGAGCAACTGGGCCCGTGCACCACAACTATTGAGCCTGTGCTTTGGAGCCCGTGAGCCACAACTATTGAGCCCATGTGCTGCAACTGCTGAGGCCCGTGCGCCTAGAGCCCGTGCTCCGCAACACCAGAAGCCATGGCAGTGAGGAGCCCACAGCAGTGAGGAGCCCATGCACCACAACAAAGAGTAGCCCCTCGCCGCAACTAGACAAAGCCCGTGTGCAGCAACGAAGACCCAACACAGCCAATACATAAATTAAAAAAAATAAAAAAAAGAAATACATTGTAAGTTTCAAGACTATATCATACCTGCATAGGGTATGTTCTTTGAATAATTATATCAACACAACCAACATTTCCTCCATCGCTGAAAAGTGATGACAAGGGAAGAGGAAAAGGTCTAGGATCGCGAAAGAATCCGAGTTTGGCATACCAGCAAGCAGGCCGAGTGCTGTTAGCAGAAATCTGGACAAATTAATAAATTGATTTATAATTTAAATATGTACCTGTATTCAACACTATTTCAGATTTCATAATAATTTTCCTTCTTTTAGGGCTGACACCAAATCACCTCATTGTGAAATTTCAGAATAATGGAGACAAACAATCTTAAAAACATCTTAGGAACAGATCACATAGCGAAGGACTGGGAATAAGACCAGCACTGAGCTTAACAGACACTGTACTAGAGGCAAGAAGGTAACAGAGGAAATGTCTTCAAAATTCTAAAGGAATTATAATATTTCAACCTCAAATTCTATATTCAGCCAACCTTGTAATAAGATTAAAAAAAACCACTACGTGTGTCCTTTCTCAAGAAGCCTCTGGCAGTTGTGTGTCCCTAAAACTAGGGGGCGCACATCTAGAAAGGTATGAAATCCATAATATAGGGCTTCTAATAAAGAAAGAGGTGAAAATAATTTCAAGAATGATAACTGTGCAGCACACAGAGATGATAACCACTTCAGAACTGAGCAGATACATGGAGAGATCCAAGGAATCTCCAAGAAAAAGAAATGGAACTGACAAAGGTATTTTAACACAGTGAAATGATTTTTATATGGCTCCTGTGTGGGAATGAGTTGGTAATAAGGATAAAGAAAATTAAGAAAAACCAAAAAGACAATAACTCCAGGAAAAGTATTAAGTTGTAAAGAAAGGAAATGTAATCCTAGTATATTGTATGCTGAGTTGCAAAAAATATTTTTCATAGTCATCATAACATAAACATTGAATACTGACTTCACTTCTCATCTTTCATAGAAGGAAGCTAACAGTTAATGTCTAAACGGAAGGTGAAAAGAAGACATAACAGTATAAGCAAAAGAAACAGCCAAAGGGATTGGAAGTGGCTGTCTTTGGGGAGTATGGCTGGGGGACAGGCAGGGTTGCATCAGTGACTGCTTTTGGAGGGGGTTACACACCTTATTTTGAGTGTTTAAATTATGCTCAGGTATTGATTTGATCAAAACAAAACAAAAATTGGAAGCCAGTGCAACTTTGATATTCTAAGCAACATAAAACAAAAGCCTGTTTCGGCTTGACTAAAAGCAACCCAAGTTAATGACAAATTGTCTCTTTAACCTAAAAATGATTATTAAAATGCTTTCCTGGTATCATTTTTGATAGCAATATTGTAGACTATTCAACATGACAAAGTCCTGTTATCTAGGTTTAAATCTACATGGAGATGAAGGTGTTCTTTAGTATTATGTATTCAAGAATCACTGAAATCTAATGTTCTAATCACAATGGAACAGAGATTTGCCCAAGTTACCATGGTGGAAGCACAGCAATACTATGAGAACAACATAGCAGCAAAGGGCTTTAGGTACCAAAGTCTAACATCTGGTGCAAATTTACTCCTGCTCTTTAACTGCAACTGCATTATTTTAGCTCAATAAATATCTCTGGCTTTTCAAAAAAAAGCACAAATATCTAACTATCTGAGAAATCTGCCACTTACACTAGTAAGAGTATCAGTACATTTTCAAGAAATGAAGCATAAGTAAATAGGCATAAGTAAATTTAAAAATTTAAATGTAAAACCTCTCTAGAATTTAACTGAATCAGTGACTGATTTTTACCAAGAGTATGCATTAATTTAATTTACCTTTAACATAAGAGACTCTGGGGCTTCAAGAGGTGTACAGGCATCAGGAGAGCCCACCAGCTCTGCTCCGTGAATTACGATCTTCTGACCCACAGTCAGTCTACCGTTCTTTAAGAGAGCTGAGAGGGGAGGATCCACCTGAGCCTTAATGGCATACCATCCATCTGTAAGTTCGACAGTGGCCACTTTTGTGGTATCCACACTACTAGTTTTACTGCTAGAAGTTTCAGATGTATTTGTACTTAATGAAATTATTTCAGAAACACAGAGAACAAGCGTTTTTGCAGCTGTGTCATCCCTTTCCATTATCTTTTTTATAGCTGATCTCCGGCTTCTATCAATTTCCATATCATATCTAACAAGAAAAAGAAAAATGAATTATTTTAGGAATTGTGAGTCTAGAATTTCATTGTAAAAAAAAGTCACTGAATAACTGTGAATAAAAATTAAATACCTTTATTGAAGAAATACCGAGACCAAAGATAATTTAAAATTTGATAGCTAGTAATACATTAAGTATTTTTTAAATTGAAGTACAGTTGATTTACAATGTTGTCCCAATAATATATTAAGTTTTATACTGCTAAAATGTGAATTAAATATTAAAAACCTCCAAAATGTAAAAATGCTTTACTCATAATCCCTGAATAGCAGATTGAATTCACAGTCTTTTCATGTGCCAAGAGGTTAAGGAGGGAGTGGGAAAAGAGGGAAGAGGTGTGTGAATGTGTGACTGCTCTTAAGTGGGGGCTGGGTGGTGATGAGAGAACTACCCTAGACAACTGAACAGCAGTGTGGGATGGCAACTGTCACCGACAACTGGCTAGTGTATCTTTACGGTGTGCAAGTCACAGATGGCACAGAAATCTGACCCATACAATAT
Organism: Hippopotamus amphibius kiboko; assembly: GCF_030028045.1. Taxonomy (NCBI): domain Eukaryota; kingdom Metazoa; phylum Chordata; class Mammalia; order Artiodactyla; family Hippopotamidae; genus Hippopotamus; species Hippopotamus amphibius. The sequence goes on from NC_080199.1 coordinate 71,717,672, forward strand.
ATGATTACACAATATAATGCTTTAAACTTGCCTGTATTTTAGTTGAAGAAGTACCCTTTCTGGGCTTAAGCATCTATTAGCAAATTCCTTAGGAAAGGCAAATTCCATAGCTGCCAGTTTCCATATAATCCATCTGTAATGATTATAGACCCAAACTCTAGAAATAAGCTTTGGATCCACACCTGGGGTGTCACACAGAGCTCTGAACAAACAAAGGTAGAATAAATAACAAAACCCAGGTAAGATGATATTGAATTCGATAACTCTGATGATTCTTTGCACAAAAACTAAACTGTACAAGATCACTGAATAAGTTTTTATGAGTTAACATATCATCAATAAGTAATATAATTTTAGAAAATGATTTGACATATATCAAAATATGCTAATAGAAATTTCACTTAATATACTAGTCAATACAATTATTTCAACTGGAAAATAAGATCCTTAATTTAAAATAATTATATTTTAAATTATATATTTCTTTTTTTTTAAGATTAGATATTTCTTATTAAAGAAATTGTTTTTAGAAATCACCTAAGAACTTCCTTTTTTAGTCCTGGTTCTCTTCTTGATATCACCCCTTTCTGCTCAAATCTACACTCCTCTTCCTTTCCTATTCTTACTCTCAGTACTACGTAAACAGACGTAATTAAAAGAGAACTTCCATAAACTTCCACCCTCCTATCTGCCAACCACCAGCATCGGTACCCTTACACATTGCCTTCTTACTGTATTTAAAAGAACTGCACCTTTTCTTACCCAGTTCTCTCTATCCCCCTCTTCCAGCTTTATTTTCAAAGTATTTATCACTTTTTAATATACTATACAATCTACTTATTCCTTTTTAAAATTTTCTTTCCCTGTCCCGAACTACAGGATACATGACTTATAAGGGCAGAGATTTTTTTGTTTTGCTATCCCTAATACCCAAGATAGTATCAGACACATAGTACATGCTCAATAAATATTTGTTGAATGATCAAAAACACAGCTTTTGAGCTTCAATTTTCAAACATTTTGAACCATGCCCACCTGATTACAGAGTAATCACTCTTAACCTTGACACTATGCAGTCTACTTAATACAGTTAAATGATACAACTGTCACTTTTCCAACTAGAATCAGTAGCAGTTATTGGTTATGTGGGACAAGTGCCAAGATGTAAGTAACATTCCTGTATTAGAATACTCCAAAAACATAACAAAAATTTAAGGAAAAAATATTTTACCACTTTCCCAAAACTATACACTTTGGAAAGATATATTGAGATCTCAAAAATAAGGGCATAGGAGAAATCTCTTGTCACTGGCATGAGGTAATACCTCCCTGATAGCAAAAATTTTAAATTGTGTTTGTATAAACATGAGAATCCTAAGAGGATATATAGTTTCTAAACTGTTGATTTTTTAGGGCAGTACAGTTTTTTCTAGTCATTTGGTATTACTGCTATTTAAGTATTTCTGTTTAACTTTAGCATTTATATTTTATATTTACTGAAATACACAATGAAAGAGAATATTCACATAAGTGTATATGCATGTATGGGTTTACGATAAGGTCAACTCACACTTAACTTTTCTTATCAGTCTTTATTTTATAAAAGCAATAAAAATAATGTTCTAATTTAAGAAAAACCAATTCAGTAAATCCTAAGACAAACCAAAATTCACTTGTCAAAAGATTTCAACAGAATATCAAGTGAACCACAATGTGTTTAAAATGATTCAATGTATAGACTTTTGAGTTCAAACTTTTAAGTTCAAGAGAGAGAAGGAAAGATTAAAAAAGGGACTCATGAGGACGAGAGATAACGGAATATATAAAAGTTAATTCAAAATTTCTTTTTGCAGAGAGTACCTATAAAATTCTTCTTTTCCAGCCTTTCCATCATTGGAGGGTATGAGCCATCCACCATCAGCCAACTGTATTCCCTTTCCAGCCCATAAGCCTTCCTTCCCAAAATAATCCTGAGTGTGAAACTGAAAAGACTCTGCATTTTTGCTGTTAATTTTCACACAATGTTTAGAAACACCATACATATACAGCTGCACAAAATAAATGACAGGAAAATCTGATGAGTAAAAAACATCAAAAGAAAGAACATGTTTCACAGAAGCAAAGCAATTATAACAAACCCAAGCTGACTTTACCCCAAGTTTTTCATTTAAATATGAAAATACTCACTGTAAAAATATGTAATTTACTTACTAGAAGCTAAAACATTTTTATGTAATATAAGTGACCTATACATTCAAGAGTCTGCTGCACCTTTCTCATTCCCCTTGTGTATATGGCTCCTGCTATATCTGGCACAGGAAGTCATTGTGGGGATAAAAAAGTAATTCAATGTTTAAGAAAACCTCTTAACTTAAAAAACTTAGAAGAGGCCCAGACTCTCACCTCTTCATTGCCCAAAATTCTAACTAGATAGTACTCGCTTAATAAGAATCTTTTTAAAAATATAAATGGCTCTTAGCAGGTTCAGGGTTATGAGTTATTCACACTTAAATTCAATGAGACTGCTTTCCTCTAACACCTAGCTGAGAGCACTTATAGTCATAAAACGAATACATTCCGAAAGTGGAAGAGAAACAGTAATTTTGAAGCACAGATCACTTTAGTAGGATAAGGCAGCAGAGGAGGAGGTTGCCATTGCGGGCTGATTAGGAATTTCTGCATCAATTTGTTTTCTTTAAACAAAACAGTTGGAAGATGATTCAATAAAATAAAGCTACACATTGCTATAAAAGCTGTTAGAATTATAGACAAAAGCATACCTGTTTATGAGAACATGCAGTGGGAACTCGGCCTTCTACTGCTACTTTCAGACAGATTCTAGGCATAGTGGATGTTTTTGCAAGATACAGACTGCCTGGCTGTGGAAAAATACGTTGCCTTTGTTTCTTTTTAATTCGCATATCTTGTATATCTCTGGCAGTCTGAAGATTTGTAATGAAATCTATTAAAGAATAAATAATTAGCAAAAAATAAAACTGAATATAAAATTTTAAAAGCACAATCTTGTTTTATAAAATCATATATATCAATTTGCTCTAATGTTAAATCTTAAGGGATGAAGAAAGTTTGTACTTGAAAAACATTTCTAAAAGAACAGAAATAGATTATTTTTATTTTGAATTCGGAAGAAAATTAGTAGCCTGATAAAAATTATAATCCAATAACACCAGTCCTAGATTTTCAAGAAGAAAGTCTACAATTAGCTATCTTTCAAAGAAAGGATTAGAATAATTTAAACAATCTTTGGATAGAAAAATCTAGAGCTTTACAAAAGGTTTTGAAATTAGCAATCATCATAAAAGGGGGAGAAGTCCTCCAGGTGTTATTTAATATAAGAAATATATAACTGAAAGGCAAAAATACGTCAACACAAATTTTCATATGATACCTAAAGGTTCTTCTTCACCCCTTGTAAAAAGTATAGCTGTTGTTTGATGAATTTCACTGGCATTAACATTGTTTTCACTATCACCAGAGCCATGTTCATCTATGTTTTCTTGTTTCTGTTTGTTTTCCTCCAAATTAGTATTCCTGCTAACACATTCTTCATCTCTGTGAACATGTGATTTAGTTTTAAAAGGTGGGACAAAGACTTTCATTGGTTTGCCTGTAGTTATTGAGTGTCTCCTTTTTTCACTTCTTGGGGCAGGAACCTTACAAAGTGGCTGCCCTGAAACTGAGAAATTGCTTGAAGACTTTCCCAAAGTCAGGTGTTCATAAAAATGAGATTTAGATAGAAATTCTTGACCAGGTGCAGTGAAATTTGGATTCCTTATTTCTTGCTGTTCCGTAGTTGTGCTACAGTAGGGAGAAAATATTTAAGTTTGATTATTTACCAGTAAATGTACATATATATAAGTGTTTTGGAATATTTTTTTTTTTTGCACACCCTCAATTGCTACATGGCAATCCTATTCTGGTAACCGTTCTGCATTTCACCATGGTTGCCCTCCAAAACAATACCACACTTGCCAAGTCTGTAACTGCCTCTCACACACCGACTCCCAGCCTTTGACTTTACCACCTACAAACATGAGAGAAGAGAGTCTGTCAAACATAGATCCCCCGTCTGCCTCCTCCGGTTATATCACAGCTCCTCATACCTCCTTTTCCAGGCATCTCGCTACCCATCCTCTTCTCACGGTAACCCCCCCACCTGCACTCCTGACCCCATCTAGTACCTGAGTCTCCTTAGGAGCCCTGCTGTTTGGATATTATTCCATCTCCTCCCTTTCTCTTTCTACCATCTGTTATACCTTTTTCATTCAGAAAGCCTTGTCCACCCTTGACTTTCTTCTCAGCCGTATCTCCCCTTCAAGCTAATACCGTTACCTACCTCTGTGGCCAACCTTCCTCCATAGGCAATCCAAACTAGCCATTTTCACTTCCTCACTTTCCACTCACTGAACTTTCATTTTTCCCACTATTGTATAGAAATTGTCCTCAACAAAGTTGCTAATGACCTCCCAATGTCAAAATAAAAAAAGCTTCACGTGTAAACGCATTCTGCTTGACCTCTGATAGTCTTGACAACTTTTTCCTTTTTAAAATTCTCACTGCCAATATTTACACCACAATTGTCCCTCTCTTTCTTTCTCTCTCTTTTTAAACTGTTTTTTTCCTCTTTCTCTTAAAAATATTCCTGCCTCCAAAGTTTCATTTCTTCCCTAGACACTTTCCCTGGGTGATATGAGTCATTTACATTGCTTAAATTACCATCTATCTAACAACAAAAATATTAATCTGTATCTTTATGCCTGACGTTCCCCGGGTGTTATTCCTACATTTTGAACTGCATATAGTACCAGACATTCTTATCTTGATGTTCCACACTCATCTCAAACTCAGCACATCCAAAACTAAATTTATCACCTTTCCTAGCATACATGTTCTTCCTTGATATTTTGTTGAAGCCTCAGAGTTCCTTTTACCCAACCCTAAACCCTTGGAACTTGAAGTTACCCTACAACTTATTTAGTTATTCGTTCATCTATCCAGCAAATACTTAATGCATTCCTAGCATGTGCCAGGCAGTGTTTTGGCTGCAGGATATAGTGACAAACAAAACAATATCAAGAGTTTACATTCTAATGTAACAAGGGAACAAATAGATGGCAATTGGTACGATATGCTATGGAGAAAATTAAAGCTTGGTAAAGGTGACAGGAAGTGTCCAGCAGAAATAAATGATATTTTATATAGGGTGGTAAGGAGAACATTATCAATGAGCTGACAGTTGTATAGACATCTGAAGTAAGTGAGAAAGCCATGTAGGGATTTGGGAGAAGACTGCTGCAGGCAGAGTGGACATCACATGCTGGGCTAGACACAAGTATACCTGGAGCAGCAGAAGCAAGGGCAAAGTTAGCAGGTGAGACTGCAAAGGTAGCAAAAAGGCCAGATCACAGAGAACCTGCATACCATGGTAAGGACGCTGGCTTCTACTCTGAGATGGGAAGTCATGGAACAAATTTTGAGTCCAGAAATGATATAACCTGTCTTATTCTTAAAAGGATCCCTCCAGTTTCTTTGTGAAAATTCACTGTGTATAGGGAGGTTGGGGGTGGGGGGAGGCAAAGTCAGAAGCAGAGAGACCAGTTCTATTGAAAAAATCCAGGCAGTTTTATGGTGACTTGAACCAGGTGTTAGGAGTCAAAGTGGTGAGAAGTGATTGGATTTGGGGTATATTTTGAAAGCAGAGTTGTTAGACTTTTACATTTACAGGAAAACAGGTAAGGGGAAAGGACATCAGCTTTGGAGATGTTCAGTTTAAGATGTCTATAAGTCTCCCAAATAAAAATGTCAAGTAGGTAGCTGAATGAATGAATATACTGTTCAGGGATGAAATCTGGAGTAAAGATACTAATTTTGGAGCCATCGCCAAATACATGAGAGTGGATGAGATACTAGGGAGGAAGGGCAGGAAGAGTAGCTGTCTGCAGCTGAACCATGGGGAATTTAACATTTAGTGGTTAGGGGAAGAACTAGCAAAGGAGAGTAAGAAAGAACAGCCAGTGGGACAGGAAGAGACATAACAGAGATGTCCAAGAAGCCAGAGTAAAGAAAATGGTAACTGGTAATCTTGATGAGGGGTAGTGGGTAGTGATAAAAGACTGGGATGGGCTCAGGAGAGAAAGTGAAGAGATGAAGTAGAGAAAGTGAATTGAGACAATTCTGATGAGACATGCTTTAAGTGGGGCAGAGAAAATGACTGGTGGAATAAGAGAAGTCAAGAAAGGCTTTTCTTTTCAAGATGGGAGATTTATAGCAACTACCTATACCAATGGGACTATTCCATCAAGGGGGAAAAATTATTAGTGTAGGAGAGAGAGGGGACAATGGCTGGACTGATTTCCTTGAATAGACCTAGATGAGACTGAGTGCACAGGAATCAATAAGCCTGCACCAAAACTTATTTTCATTGATTTTTTTACTCCATTGTTTTTAAATATGAAGAATATTGTGAAAATGAGAAGTTTGCTTTGCAGGTTATGATCACGACGTCTATTTGAATCTATGTGGAGATATCGTGCCGCTCTCAGTTGATGACTATCTGGCCAAACCCTGAATCTACCTTCCACTCACTCTCTGCTCATCACTCTACCACATATACTAACTAAACTAAGGCCTTTACTGCCTTACCAAGCTCCTTGCAACACTTTCTCTCTGGTCTATTTCTAAAACACAAATCTGGTTATATCACTTCTCTTCTTAGAAAATTCCAAAGACAACTATCACTTATCCAGGTTTTGACTCATCAGAAATGACATGCAGGAGGCTTCCTTTTTGGTCCCACTCTCCCCATTTCTTTGTGTTTCCTCCCAGTCCTCACCCCACCTCCTGCCTGCCAAATCCTATGATGAAAGCCATACAACTTCTTACTGTTCCCAGATTTGGAATGCCCTCTTTAACCAGCATTCTTTACATTCCATCTAAAATACTTTTCCTATTAAGCTTTTATCACATAATTAGCTGCCAATTTTTATATACTCTCACACCACTTTGTTATATTCATTTTAGTATTTACAGCACAGTAATTCTTTTCATGCCTGACTCCAAGACATGCAATATGAGTTGGACTGATGTATTTTTTCATCTATCAACACACTATAAATTAGATACTTAGAAAAAGTACTTAATACATGTTTGTTAAATACACAAAACTATTTTCTCATCATATGAGTAGATTAAGGTAATATGCAGATAAATAAGCATTTATTTTTAATATTACAATGTTTTTGAAAATGAAAATTAAAAAATCACCAGATTTCTATATTCAAAACATGATATTAGTAGCTTGCTGAAAAATATATTCCAGAAATACAGTTCGATGACTTTTTCAACAATGCCACAGGTAGTTATTTTTGAAAAGATAATATTAATGTAATTTAAACCATATCTTTGTGCTTAAAAATTTATCATTAGAAAAGATTTCACAACTGCCTTCTACAATTTGAGATACTTCTGTGATATTTACATCCATTATCTATAAGTGACACCTCAGTAACTGCTTCTTCTGGGCTTTTTCTACTGAAGCACCACCAATGGGAATGAAGATTTAGCTCCCATAAGACCACTTGCAGTTTACCAAACACTCTTTTTCTCTCTCCTTTCCTCATCTTCCCAAGTTATGTATTTGATTCTGTAGATATTTAACATTTATATTGTGACTAAGTAAATACTTTTTCCAACTGAATGTGTTATATTAGTAAAAAGCATATGTAGCATTAATATGTAGCACATGCTTATTGTATTTCCTTTCTCTACAACTTTTGCTTTTCATTGGGTTAATAATTATTTTTTTAAAAATCTGCTCAATTTTCTATGTACCTATCATTCATTCAGACCCAAACTCTCAGCTTTATACATATAATTCTCTCTTCATTCTGTTCATAAATTGTAGCATTTAAAAAACCTTTTTTTCTCCTCCTTGAATAGTGTTTCTTCTAAGTTGTTTTCGTTAGTTTGATTTTTGGTTATTTCATTTTTGGTTTTTCTGATGTTTGGTAATCTTTGGTTGTCTGTTCATATTTAATAAGAGTCAGGGATCAAAAAGCTGTTTGGAAGCCTTTGGTACACAGTTACTGATTGTAAGCGACACTACAGATTAACTGGAAGCTTCCATTAGTGAAAACCTACTTACTAGCATTCTGGAAGCTGAGTAGGGGGAAGAGGACTTGGAGAGGAGGGTCCCCCAACATTCAGTGTGCACACGTAACTTAGTCCCCTTGCCTCCAGTATATTACTCCTGCCTTCAATTGTGCCTGGTGTGTTCAACAAAGAAACCCTGTAGTGTACCCACCCCGGACAGTTAAGCTCCAGTCTTTTGTTAGAGTGCATAAGACGTAGCGCGCAGATTCATGGAGTAAAGGAGGGGATTTGGTTGCATCTTAAATAGATTTTCAACCTATATACCCTTATTGTGGCTCCTCCTTCACCATCCAATTCTGAAGATTCACCAGTTTCTGAGCTTCTGAGGCTTCTCTTGTGTAAAATGGTTGGTTCTCTCCTCTACCCACTACCAGTTTCGAATCAAGTTTTCTCCTGTATGTATGCTTTGGACAATGTAGTCACTGCAATCTCTCCTTTCCTATTCTCTCTGACTTTGGGGAGGGGAGGGGTGTGTGTGTGTCTACGTTCCGCTCACTGTTGTTTTGGTAAAAATTTAAGAGGCAGTGAAAGTAGATGAGTATGCCCAACTCACCATCTTTACCAAGAAGCTTCTTTATACGTTAAAATACTTCAGGTTCTGCTTTAATTTTTTTCTGGTAGGCAAACTCTCCCAGGGTTTTATTCTTCCAAAATAGTCTGGGTACCTGTCTAGGCTTAGCCACACAGCTGTAATTCTTGGATCTCCCTTCTATATCATCCTGATGACTCCCTTTACCTTTCTCCTATGTTGAATTCCTATTTCTTAAATCCTGTATCTTCTTTCTTCAGATTTATGGACTTTAGTTAGCTCCCTGAGAAAAGTATGTGGGAGATAAACCTTCTGATACTTTACATCTGAAAAATGTTTATCCTCACACTTATTTGATATTTTGGTCACTGGTAGAATTCTAGGTTGAAAATCATTTTCTCTCAGAATTTTAAAGGCATTGTTCTGTATTATACATTACAGAATCTACAACCTTCTAGCTTCCACTGTTAATGATGAGAGGACTCATACCATTATGACTCTTGAAACTTTAACACCTGATTTTTTTTTTGCCCTCTGGAAATTTTAAGGCTCCTCTTTGCCCCTAGTGTCTAAAATTTCACAAGGATATGCTTTACTTAATGTGCATCATTTTTATTCATGTGCTCACTCAGGAGGTCCTTTTAATCAAGGAAATTCATGCCCTTTAGTACTGACAAAATATCTTAAATTATTTATTTGAAAACTTCTCTATTCATTTCTTCTCTGTTCTTTCTTTTCAAACTCCAAATTTTTAGATTTTAGACCCACAGGACTTCTTAAATTATCTTTCATTCCGTTTTCATCTCCTCTTCTTTTTTGTACTACATTCTGGTAGTTTTCATAACTTTTATCTTCTATTTGTTCTACTGAGTTAATTTACTTGTGCCATCATATTTTTAATTTCCAAGAGCTCTTCTTATAGTGACTTGTTCTTTTTTTAAGGATTCAATATGTTCTCTTTCCTGAAAATATTAGTACTTTTGTTTTTTTTTGAAATTTTCTTCTTCTTGCATGGTCTATTTCCTCTAAGTTCCTTTTTTTCCCTTCGGTGTTTGTACTTTGGATACTGTCTTTCATAGAGGCTTTCTTCTAATGACTAGTGATCCTTGATTATCTATTCTCATTTAAGTGTGAAGCACTGAATAGCTGACTGGAAGCTCTGTGCTGGTGGGCTTGACAACTGTTGGCTTCACTGTCTGGTGATCCGGCTATGCAGTTTAATTTAAGTACCCACAACTGTCAGTATTTTTAGTCTTTTCTATTCCTATTACCCAGAAAAAGAATCATCTAGTCTTCTGCCTAGAGGACTGGCTGTCAGCATTTGGGAGCCAAGTGTGGGAAGGAGGCTAGGGAGTCTCTACTTGACATCTAGATTTTTACTTAATCTCTGTTTTCAGAACCTTCCTCCAACCCCATCCCCAATTCAGAATCCCTCAATTCATCTTCTCCAGAGAATGACCTTCTGGTGTTTTGGTAGAAGAGGGATAACTGCCTGCCTGCAGTGGGGGAGGGGATATAGATGTTTCTTGAACAGATTTTCCTATTTTCTACTTCACCTTCAGAAGTACATGTTGCTGCCAATTTGAGTCTTTCCCAGATTCTTCAGGGGAAACTGTGTAGCTTCTCTGCTTGCTCTAATGTCAGGTTTTAGCTTTCTATGTCTAAGTCATTCATGATTTTTAGTTTCTAAAATGTTGTTTCTTTGGAAACAACACTGTACTTACAGATTTATACATTAAAAAAATTCTCTTAGTAACTAGTAAGGTTTTGAGAGGGAGCAGAGATAAAAACATATTTTCAATATATGCCATCTTTAATTTTTCTTTCACTTTCATTAATATATGCCACCTTTATTAATCGATTTTAGTAATTTCCTTAATCCCCCTCAACCTCAGTACCTTATCCATAAAACTGCAATAAAATCTGTTTGTCCACTTTACAATGTTGTTAAAAATAAGATAATTTTCATAGCACTATAAAGTACTACCGAACTATAGAATTATCTAATCCTGATGCAGGCTTTCAAAAAAGGGTAAGTCTTTACTGTATGCTAGAACCAGTATTTCTAGAAATAGTTATTTAAAAAACACACACTTTTCCTATACTATATTAGTAGAATTTTAAAGAATTTAAAGATATCTTACCAAGAGGGTCCACAGGTAATTGGCTCTAAAGAAATGTGATGCATAAACAATCTTCTATCTTTCATTGTGCCTAGAAAAATATTATTTTACATTTTGTATCAATGAAGTGTATTTTACATTATGTATTAATGAAAATCTAATGGGAGATTTTATCTCCTGTCTGTTCATTACACATTATTGTAAATATTTACACAAAAATGTGAGAAAATTATACATTTAAAAATTTTCAATGTACATAATGAATGCTTAGTTAATAACTACCAAAAAATTTGACTCACAAATTGATAATGAGTAATACCAAATAACTCGCAGTGCACAGATATATAAGAAATCAGTATAAATTTAGCTTGCTTATGTTAATCATAACTCAAAGGGGTTAGTGAATGCAAATATAAAATTTAGTTTTATGAAGGCTGACAAGCTAAATTATAGATATTACTCATTCTCAGTATGTAACCTGTACTTCTTAAACCTTCAACTAGTCTATTAGTAGAGAGGGGTTTGGTTGAATAAACCAGAATACACTGATACAGCCACATGATCAAGTGCTATTCAATCACAAGAAAGAACGAGGAAGATCTCTCTGTACTCATTAAGGTGTGATCTCCAGATAAATTGTAAAGTAAACAACAAACATGGAAAGTACAAAACCATGTCCATACTGATACCTCTCGACTAAGGAAGAAAGTTAATGAGAATATATATACACATATTTACTTATTTTTACGAAAAGAAACCTAAAAGGATAGACCGAAAACCACTAAAAATAGTTACCAACGAGTAAGAAGTGAGGAAGGTGGTGAACAGTATGGAAGAGACTGATGGAAACAAGGCTTCTCCAAGTAAATCTTTTTATAGTTTTCATGAATGAACTATGTAAACATTTTATTTATTCAAATATAAAATTAAAAAAAAAGGCAAACCTAAAATTGAAAACTAATTGAAACAAATGAATCTAACCTAATTATCAAACTGTTAACCACAAACAAAAGAATTATCTTGAGTGACATTTGAACACAGAACTTCGACTATACATTCTTAATGATATATATTCTTAGGACAAAAACTGCAAAGAATTCTTAAATTTCCCTTAGTAGTTTTATTATTAGTAGTAATACTGGTATCGTAAACTTGAAACTATTATACATATATTGTAACACAGTGATTCTCAGAGTGATCCCTGGAACCCTGGGCAGGAGGACCCACAACGCTTATAGTGGATCCGAGCTGTCAAACTAACTCAATAATAATAATGTTATACATATATCTTTCTCACTGTGTTGACACTGGTACGTCCTGCTGCATACTGGTATGTCCTGCTGCAATGACTGTCTTGAGGAAATGCACTTTATATGTACTGCACTGATCATTTTTTCCCCCAAAGAATTCCATTTTCACTTGAAAGAATAACCAACAAGCTACAATTATTCAGACTTGGGTATTTAGCAGATATTTCTTCAAAAATGAATGAAATGAGCTGATCACTACAAAAAAACAAGTGGCAGTATTTGTTGCCAAACAAACTGAATTGTAAAATTCAAGCTTTGAAACAAAATGACAATTTTGGAAAGCTTGTATCTGGCTGTTAGCTTGACAATTTCCCAGTACTAAAATTTCAGATTAGATCAGTGGTGATATTACCGAAAGTAATTGTTTTAAGATTGTATAATAAAATGTGTCAACATTTGGAAGAGCTGCATAACTCTGAACTAATATCTTCAAAATGACCAATGCACAATATTTAATATTTACAAACACTGAAATTTCTCAGTTTTAATTTTAAATATGGTAAATATAAATAGATATAATCCACATAACCAAATGCTCTTTGGGATCCTCAATAATTTTTAAAAGTATAAAGAGATCTTAAGATCATAAAGTTTGAGAACCATGGCTGGAAGATAAAGCAAATAAGTAGATATGTTAATGTTTTAGAAACCAAGAATTCAGCATTAAAAAAAACAATAACAGCAGCAGCTATGAGCATAGTTAGCACTCAAATCTTTTTTTGTTTGTTTTTGTTTTAAATATTTATCACTGAAAGGATCTTTGGAGATTCTAAGCATTCCAGAACTGGGGCATGGAATTACAAGGACTTCCCAGGAAATCTTTTTGTAATAAGAAAAAGCAAGAAAGTGCTCAAAGGTTAATTAAGGCATATTAAAAAAAAAAAAAAAGCTCTTGGCAAACACTTTCAAGTATTTCAAGTCTCTACTTTCAAATTTGGAATGATTTTAACATCAAAAAGAATGTTTCCCTTTGTAAAGAAATACATTATTTATAACGTGTTCTTTTATTAAACTTTATTCCCACATTATAAATAAAAATCTAAGAAACCAATTTTACTCAACAGAGAAAGAAAAAAATTCCTTCGCTACCGTTAGTAGTGATTATTACACCAACTACTCTTTACTCTGAAAAATTGGTAATTAAAGGGAAAGAACTATTTACCCTGCCTCTTTAGGAAGAACTATATAGTTCATCCCCAGTTGTTAAGGGAAAGCTCTTCCTTGTTGAAGAATTCCAGCTAATAAATGTACAGAAATAACAGAATTTGAAAGTCAATATTTTTCAAACTCCAATTAAATAACTGATTCAGGTAAATATTATGACATCTAGAATGTAAGCTTAAATTATTTTACTGAGTTCTTACTAAATTCTTATAGCTTTTGATTTAAAAAGTCATTTATTATCATTTCACATTTCTCAATTACGGAGAACCTCCACCTTATACTAGGAATTATGAAGGAAAAGCTCACATAACTAACAAGGCAAGATATAAGTTTTAACAAACCACACTACAAAGGCTTGTTCAATTATCTATATACCCAAAAGAGCTGAGAAAAATAACTTTAAGAATACAGTAATCCTAGAGGGGAAAAGGATATGGATAAAAAGCAAATTTTACCATCTGGAGTGCTTTTTGAAGCCTTTAAGGATTTTTCTTGATTTTCTATTATCCTGTCAAATTCATTTAACAAGTTTCTTTTGATTGGGGGTTCTCCTAAAAGGGAATTTCCATACATATTTTTAAAGCAAATAATATCAATTTTATTTCTCAAAAGTTTATAGTTCATTTTTTAAAACTAAAGTACTGACTTACAATATGTTAAAAAAATACATAACTATAATTTAAATAGTGAACATTCTATTTTGAAAGAGAATTAATTTTTCAATATTAATTTAATTTCTATTATTTTTTGACCATTTAAGATACCATTATTTAATAGGGTGCAGGGATAAACACATGTTACCAGATACCACATAAACTATTTTTTAATAAACTGCCACTTAATGTAGCTCTACTTTTACTGGCAATAGAGACAAAAAAATTTCTTCAATAAACTTTTTTTTTTGCATTATACTCAAGAAGGAATTTATTATATAGGTCCTTGAATTAGAGTCAGTGAGTAGGAGAAAAGATTTTAAATTACCAAAATTACATTAAAATATTAGCAAAAGTAATACATACTTCTTATTTAAAAATTCTACAAAGGCTGAGAATAAACTTCAACCATAATTTAAGTTATACATTTCCATGTTATATTGAGGTAATATATGTTAATAGATACTTTGCTTTTTGCTACTTTTTTTTTCTTAAGTATAAATTAAGTTTTATTGGAAAAACATCTGAGTTGCGTACAGAGTCAAGCTGGAGATAAACCACAAAGTCACAGGGTGTTAGGAACTGATGCTTTATTAAAGGGAGTGAACTTGAAGAATTCAATAAGAAAAATGTCCATGCAAAATTTTATCCAGCATTAGATTATAAAGTGATTTAATTGTTTTATAAGAATCTGTACTATTCAAGTAACCAGAAGCAGATAAAGCTATATATATTTATATCTAACACAAGTAGGAGAATTAAACAGTGATGTCGTTGAGAACTTTTAGCAGAAGCCTGAGTTGTTTTTATTCCTAAACATAAGGCCAACCCACTTTAGTACACACATGAACAAAAAGGGGTCCTATAAATAAAGCCATTATCTTCCATAAAAGAACTATGAATATCTTTAAGCATCTGCACCTCAGAATTTTGCACTAGAGAACAGCAACAGTTTAAGGTAAGTATTATAAACTTACTACTTTGCCTGTAACATAAACTTGGTATAGAAGGTGACCTGGTAGCACTTGATTAAAAAGCAAGTCTGTATCCACCACGATGACTTAAGGGCAAAATGCACCAAGTGGAAGAATGAACTGACTGGCTTCAGTGTCTTTCTCTGTAATATGAAGGGACTGGACAAGAAGACTTTTGATAACTCAACTATTCTATGAGTCTACAGTTTTTAAACAGGAGCTAGTTACTGAAGATCATCCACTTAAAAGTTGGAGAGTTAGTTTTGGCATTTACTTTAATTGTAACTAATCAACAGATTCAATTATTTAAGATTACTCCTAGTCGGAGATACTAACAGAAAAAAAAATCATACATCCAATTAACCTAATAATTGAACTAAGTTGTTAAATATACTGCATTTAAAAAAGAAGTCAGAACATAGTCCAAATGGCATTAAGATCAAATACTATTTGCTAGGGATAATTGATTTTAGAACATCTAGACGAAAAAAAGGCAAGCAAGTCAACAACTATAATTAGAAACCAACTTTTAGTTCTTAAGAGCCAGAGACTGAACCTCTGCTCTATGTATATGTAAATAAACACGACTCAGTCAATGACTTCTTGGTGCATAGACTCAGTGTTATCAAGAGTGAGATTACAATCACCCAAACTACACATAAAAGTCTGAAAAAATATACTTCGTGTACAATATCCTAATTGCTACAAGCTAGTATACCAGAACGATTAAGGACTTAACAAATTAAAGTGATTGGGAAACCAAAAGGAAAAAACAGACACTTACCACCTGTGACAAGTGCATCTCCTCTTCTTTTTCCAACTCCCGAATTTATCAAAACTGTTTCTTCACTTTTTTGGCATATAAAAAGAGAGTGTTTGGCATGACTTAGAAGTTCAGAATCTGTCAGCTCATCATCTTCCATAAAAGCTTTGGCAATCTCTACTGCTTCTGTTTCAAAATAGTTTCCTGGTTCTTCGGAGTTAGTAGAACAAATTTCTATATTTGTTTTCACAGGAAGATCAGGAAAAGTTTCAGTTTTTCCAATTTCCATTTTTATATTTTTAGCTAAAGCTTGTTCTTTTCCCAAAAGACAAACGTTCTCAACATGCAGTACTTTGGTTCCTGATACCAACTGTTGTTTGTCTTGCTTCAACTGAGACAGATATGGAGAAACTTTAATAGAGGGATTATTTTCTGAAGAACCATTTTCAACGTTACAGTTGTTTGATAATTTAAATTCTTTACTGTAGGCTTTTTCCATTTTGGAGCTTACAGAGTATTCTGGGGTTCTCTTATCAATACAGGAAAGAGGAAGTATCTTTGATACATCTTGTCTAGATGTAGGTGAATGCTGAAGACTACATTCAGTTCTGATTAAATCAAATTCCTCAAACATTCCCTTAACTTTGCATAAGGCACTCTCAGAAACGGAAACCTGCTTTCCACTTGCTGTACTAAATCCAGAGAAAGCTGATGATAGTAAATTTTGGGGTGTATGTATCATAGTATTTTCTTCTCTTGCAAACTTTTTTGAATGTTCATTACTTTCAAATGATACTTTGGAAAAGAGTTGCTTAGTACTATCTTCTGTCTTAGAAAATACCTGTCTTGCTTTTTGTAATGCAACATCTGATACTTGTACAGATTTTCCACTTGCTGTGCTAAAAATGCCACAAGCATTCATAGAAGAGACTGACTTGCGACATTTTCCCACATTAAATTCACATTTATCCAAAGTTTTCAAATTAATATGACAAAGTGGTATTTCAGCAACTTTTTCCAATCCAGATATACTTTGGTCATGTTGTAAAATTTGTTCACTTGGAATGTCAGGAAAAAGCTCATGTGAATGCATACTATGTCCTTCACTATCTGCAGAGTTAGGAAAAATTATATCCTCTGAATCACCCAATGTCTTATGAGAACCTGTCACGATTTTTGCTTGGCAAGTGCCTGACTTACTCTCAGTGTTTTGCTTAGCTACCTTCCTATAGTTGTCTGTAAACCTCTCTCTCACTTTTGTTTCTTGTGAAACAAAGGCTATTTTATCACTTGCTGCACTGAATGCAGGTGGCTCTGTCTCAAAATTATTTGAATCAGACATGTCCACTTCAACACCTGTGCGTTTATTTTTGCATGGTGAAGAGTTAGTCACGAGTTTCTGAACACAACTATCTTTGTCTACAGCTTGTGGGTTTATGTTTGCTTCTCTTACAGTGGATGTTACTTCAGAAAAACTACAGTTTTTTCTACCTCTGACATTCTTTACTGCTGACTCAATATCGGAATTATCAATTTTATTTTTTGTGAGATACTCTGATTTATTAAATACCTCACTGGAGTGACAAAAATCAGAAAGATATGAATAGCTGTTAGACATGCTGTTACTTAAGGAAGGTGAATTTTGTTTTTCAGAGAGATTTTTGTCATTTTCAGTTATGATACTGTTTGAACTATTTCCACATAAAGGATTTCCTACACAATCCCCAGGATATTCCTTTAAACATATAACCTTGGCAGAATTTATTTTTTCTGGTTGATCATTCAATTCTCCTTCTCTAAGCCATTTTTTGGCTTCAAATAGTGAAGCCTGACTCACAGAAATTTTTCTACCATGTCCTGTGTAAAATGCTAAAGCTGAATTTTTAACTGAACAAGTGGACTGATTTGTATAACAAGTTGTAGGATTTTTTGCTGTTTCTTCTTCTATATTTTCACATACTTTAACTTTCAGAGAGATACTACTTGATACGTTGAGATTTTCCGTGTGTCTGTGTAAACCATCATTTAAGAGCCTGGGTGTTACGGCAGTCTCCTTAGAAGCAAGCCTTTTCTTCTCTAGAGAATTCTGCATTTCTTCATGTTTTGGGGCAGTTATTGCAACTTTCTCACCTGCTAATTCAAGCTCTTCTTTACATACCTCTCTGTCCTTTAGCGTCTTTGCCCCTTGATGGCTAAAATCAGTGATTTCACTATTATCTTGCCTTTTTTCATCAAAAAGATTTTTCACTTTGTCCAAAGATTCCTTCCTAATTTTTACTTTTTTCCCACTAGCTGTATGAAAACCCAACATAGTTGGTTCTTTGCTCTTTTTGATTTCACATTCAGGTCTTTGCTGGAGAGTCACTATTTGATTTTCAATACCAACTGGGTTGCTTTCTTTCAATATTTTGCTTTTGACTATGTCTGTTTCCTCATGACTTGAAATGTCTATTTTGTTACTTATGCCAGAAAGTAATTTGGAACTTGAGGAATCTGAAAAATCATTCAGTTCTTCTTCTGTACCTTTTTCATCAAAGAAATTTACAATTTTATTTAAAGACTCTTTAGAGACTCTGATGTTTTTCCCACTTGCAGTCTGAAAGGACAAATCAAAAACATCAAAATCTTTTATATTTTGCCTCATCTTATTAGCAGTTGACTCTTTTTTATTTGACATATTAACATTAAATGTTTCTTCAGCTTTTACAACTTCCAAACAAGTTAAATCTGACAAACCTTCTTTAATTTGAATGCTTTCCTCCTTCATAAACTGGCTAGATAATTTCAGATGCATGTTGTGTTGATCAATACATGGCAAGCCATCTTCATCTTCATGAATATAAACTGTGTCATTTTTACTTGAAACACTGCCATCAGATTCCCCTAAGTTACAAACAAAACCAGTACACTTGTTATCTTCAGTTTCAGCATTTCTCTTGTAATCTTCAGTATTTTCTTCGGCAAAAATGCCAGTAGTCATTTCAACATTATTTTGTACTGTTAGTTGGCATTCATTATTTTGCTCACTTAAATTTTTATTGCTCCTATAATTTTCTACCTTAAACACTGAAACATCAGAGTTGTTACACTGATTTGAAGAGAAACTTCCTGGATCTACTTCTGCAGGGGCTTCCTCACTAACATTCTCAATGTCACTGAACAGTTTCATGGCTTTCTGCAGTGCTTCACTAGAAACATTCAGTTTTGTGCCACGCGCAGAATAAAAGCCTCTAAACTCTACTTTGTTTTTATCTGTTAAATAACCAGGAGCACTTTTGTTACAATTGGTGGTTGACAAGCAGGCCAACTTTTGCTTACCTCCAACTACACCTTCACCTTTCTTGCTGCTGTCTACCTGACAAAGAGATGGGGCATTAACTGTGAGATGCAGATCAACATCTTTCCATCCCTCAGAAGTGGAAATCCGGACAGTCGTCTGGTTTTCAAATGGATTACTCTGTAATATGTGGCTTGGTTTTCTAAACTGTGTAAATTCAAACTGACTTCCTGATTCTTCCAATATAGTAGAAAGTTCTGTAATTTCTGCCTTTTGACTAGGTGTTAAACTATGGTTTGAATTAAAGTCTCGCTTTACAGATAAAATTGGAGGAGTTGTGTGACTATTTTCACTATAAGAAACAACTGCACCACTCTGCACATACCCAGATACAGTATGAACTGACTGTGAATCAAGTTCACGAGGTCTGCTTCCTTTCTTTTGATTTTCTAATGATAAGGTATTTACAGTTTCAACACAGGCTAAGCTAGTAGGATAATCATCTTCAATATCTCTGAAGAGCATTTTACTTTTCTTCATGTTGTGTTCAGAGAGCTTTATTTCTTTATTAGAAGCTGTTCTGAAGCCATTTCCAAAACTGTGACTTGAAATCAAATCTGAGAGTCCTTCCCATTTGTCCTTGCAATCATTATTTCTGTTTGATTTCATATCTATATCCAATGAGACATCTGACTTTGAATCTTGACCTAGAGTCATTTTTGGTTGTTGCTTTGCACTATTTCTATTCTTCTCTGTAAGATCGTGGACTATATTTAATGAAACAAAATCTTTTGTAATTGACACTTTGGCTGCTTGTCTGTTATCTATGTCTGCACATGCTACTACGGCAGAGTTCTTGAGAGCATGTTCTCTTAAACAACTGAGGTCTGCCTCATGAACTTCCTTAATGTTTCCTAAAACAGGAGTATTCCTTTCAGTAGTTGTTTGAAACACAAAATTATTCTCATTGTCTGGGAAAATTTCTTCAGAGTTTGGATTGACAGTCATTTTTGAAATTAAAGTAGTTTCTTCTTGGTTTTTTTGGATGGCTGTGAGATTTGTATTTTGGTTGAATTGTACCTTCACAGAAGGTGATGCTCCTGTGATGTATTTTTCAGGTGACAACAGCTCAGCTTTTTTAGAATTTTCATTTAAAACACCTGTTTCTTGATTCTCTTCCATGGAAATATTTTTGGTTAATTCAAAGCCAGTTTCACAATTCTTAGATTTTATTTTCTCTGACATTTTATATGATTCTTTTCCTCTAGAAAACACAACTGGATTTGACAGAAGATCCTTGGAGCTAGGAGTTAAAATGGTGGTATTATCATGGTCATGTAAAAAGCTTTCCTGGGATTGGAAGAGAATATCACTACATTCCTCTGAATGTGGCAATGCAGGGTGACATACTGCAGGCAAAACCTCTTCCTTCATATCCGAAACTCTTTGGCTTTTTGGATCATCTTTACAATGCTTTTCTTGCAAGCATGACACATAACCAGTTTCTGTGGTTATAAATGACTGCAATTTTTCCTTATTAATTTTTGCTTCTTTATAATCAAGATCTTGAGATATTGTTTTATTATTATTAGAACTGCCTTCATTATTAGAACATTTTCTCATAATTGTCCCAAAAGAGCTGGTTAAAGACAAAGTTGGTTCTTCAGAATCATTTCGTAAATAGGTTTTTTCAACAGAAGAATGCAATAAACCTAAGCGTAAAGACACAAAGTGACAAGATGAAATTGTAGTTCCATCAAACACATTCACTAAATGTTTTCCACTAAGTTAAAACGGTAGTGTCTAAAACAAGAATTACATGAAAAGCAAGAAGTGAATGTCAGGTTTAAAAGAATTCTAAATATTCTCTATTTTGAAGTTATTACATTCCCCAACTAAAGATATATAGAACCTAGTTTTCTTTTTAATAGTATTTATCAACTCAATCAAAATTAGTATGTAGTTCAAGAAAGCTAGCTGCCATGAGTAAAATTCAAAGTAATTTTACTGGAAAAAAAATTAGAAAAAATTATTTGCTAATATTAATGTAATAGGAATTAGAAGGACAAAGAATTAGAAGCTAACCATTTCCTTTGGTTAATTCAGTCTTTCATGCTGAAAAAAATAAAAACCCCAAATGAGCTTTTTAAGAAAGTTTCTACACATAAAGGGCCCGAAAGATTATCTGATGTCAACTATACAGGCAGATGGGTTAAATGGCTCTGTTTCATTAATTTTATTGACCCTCTGAATTTCCTATTAACAAGTCAAAATTATTAATCTCATTTTATTTAATCACTAACCACTACTACATATTAGCTATTTCATTGGTTTGATCCCTGATATACACAATATCAAACATTTTTCTTTGGAAATTAACCTAAATCTCAAACGGTTCTGTACTGCAGTTCCACCAAACCTATTGCTCTCTGAGATACTACCACCCACTCAAATCTTCTCATAGGGAGATAAAATCACCTTTTTAACATACAGTATAGCTACTGACAAATAAATTGTTGTTTTTCAAATAAAAAATGACTTTCACTGTGTACACTCCTGATATCCAGAGACATAGTAATAACTCTAAGCAACATCTAAATATTTAAGAAAACTATGTAATAACAACAAAAAGGTCACTATTTTATGACTGCCTTACATTAAACTTAGCTATCAATTACTTTTTTTCTAATTTTTACATGTTTTAGAGAAAATACATATTAAATAGCACAACATATTTATAGAATTGTCCAACTTCCATATAATACTGAAAATTGAAGCAGGAATTAAGTAGCCAAGTTCTTGATATTTATGAACCACACTCTCTGTGTCAAGAGTTATGATTATATATATACTTTGCAAATTAATCCAACAAGTTTGAATGAAATGATTCTGAACATTGGTAATCAAAGGCCTAAACAATGCCTGATACTTAATATAAAATATAGATTTAAAAATATCTCAAAACACTACAGAAGAAAAAGCAAAAAAAAAAAAAACAACACTACAGAATGAAAGCAGGAAGTATGTTTTTTAAAAAGGTTAAAGAAAGAGATTCACATATTCAAATAAGAAACTTGTCGCCATCCATAAAACTAGACACACTATCCACACACACACACACAAAGAGGTACCTGAATCAACGTTTGTAAATGTATGTGGTGCTTCCAAAGGCTTTGCTTCAAATTGGGCTGAAGAGTTAGTTAGTTCTAATTCTTGGTCTTTCTGCATTTTCAGTCCTTGATAAGATGTTTCATCACTTATAGCATAAATAAACCTTTTTGTTTTCTTTTTCAAACTGGATATTAAACCTGTGTTCCTCAAAGCTAGAGAAGTGTGTTTGGTAGTGGCTGGCCAGCTCCCATTATCAGCTGAACTTGTATATAAAGAATCTTTTTTCTGTGAGCAAATAGTTTGTATTTCCCATTCACTTTTAGAGGCTTCTGGTTCTTCTTTAAAGTTTGCATCAGTCATATTACTTGAGAACTTTGCTCTGAATGTCTTTTCAGGTGATTCTCTTAGCCTGAATACAGGCTTCTTGATACCCTGAAGTGGAGAAGCTATTAGAGAAGAGTCAGATAGTGCTTGCTTTCCCACGACAGTGGAATCTTCACAAGATTCAAGACACTGCCCTTCATCTCTCTTTTTCACCACTGTTTTCGATATGCTTGAAATATGTGGCAAAGAATTTTCTAAAGTAATGAAGCTGCTACATTCTTTCTCTGTGCCTATGAGGTCTTCTGAATTATTTTGGTCACAAGAAGAAGTATGCAGTAGGGATGTTTTCTCCATCTGGGTTCCATTTAGACCCGAGAGGGTTAGTTGAGACCATTCAGAGGCTGAAGATGGTATAGCTTCCCTGGAGGTTTTGTCAGTTCCATTCCCAAAGGGCTTCTGATTTATTACATTTGAATCTAATGGATTACTGTCATTTGGTTCCGTTTCAGATACAAATGAATGTTTATTTTCTGTCATTTGTATTTTAGCTTCTTCATATTCATCGGTTTTTGTTTCATTGAAAATATTTTTCCTAGTCTTGCCAGTTTTTATTTTTTGTAGATTTCTTGTTTTATATTTAGAAACACATACTGGAAAACTATCTTCTTCAGAAATATCTGCAACTGTTTCACGTACTTCATCTTCTAGGACATTTGGCACTGACTTTTCAAAATGGTCTTTGGAGCTATTTACTTTATCAAATGAATCCTCTAACATTTTCTCTAATCCTGTTAAAATTTAAAACAGAAGCATTATTAATAACATTTTATAACACAACCATACAATTTATACTATTCTCAAACCTTTTAATAGAAATAATATACACTGAATAGCACAAAATTTAGCATTTAAAGGGTTATCCTGAGTGCTAGATATTTTTTGAGTAGGGAGGCACCAACCTTGCCCTGTTCTTCTGGTCAAGACTGATTCCAGTGTACTCAAAGCCTTTTATTCATACTCAATCCCTAATAACCTTTCTTTCCTATATACATACATACACACACACACAGATAGTCAATCCTGCACATTTATACAGATATACAAAAATACTAAGAATATGCAATATTCCAATGACCTGTTTAGGTTAACTTCTGGTATATTTGCAACCATAATTACTTCTAATTAGAAAATAAGGTATTCACATTCTGTTAATCATAAGTCTTATTCTGCATCTCTGTGAGGTTTTTTTCCCCCTCCCCCTGAGTATTCCTGAGTATTTCCCTCCCCGCCCTTTTTTGGCTATGCCAAGAGGCTTGTGGGATTTTAGTTTCCCAACCAGGGAATGAACCTGGGCCCTCCATAGTGAGAGTGCAGGGTCCTAACCACTGGATCACCAGGGAATTCTCTGCATCTCTGTGAGTTCTGAGTTACGGGTTTTCTTTTGTTTTTATGTCATAATAGCATCTTTAAATAGTATTGTCCTAACATGATGTTTAAACATTTTCATCTAAATCAAGTTAATTTCTATTCTCAATACCTTCAGTAATCAAGAAAGGAGAAGCAATGTGTTTTCTCTTTAAGAAAAGAGGAGCAATATTTCAATGATGTCAGTTAAAAACAGTAGTTCAATTAAACAGAAGGACTTACCATGACTTTTAGCTTCTGTTTGATTTTTGTTTTCATTGTCTGGCCCAGAAGGGATAAACTTAATATTTTTCTTCAGACTTTCATCATGGTTAGAAAAACAGCTTTTCAAAATCTGCAAAAGTTATATTTTAAAATCACTAGTATAAAAACTATGCGTATAGTATATTCAACTCATTCTTAAACAGAGAGACAGCAAAGTTTCATAGTAAGTCAAAGAAAATCACCCATAGAAACAGGTTTAGAGACTTCCTCAAAGGCTTAGATAAATCATAAATTAGGGAATGAAAAATGCAAGATATAAAATGTTTCAAGGCATTCTGAAATTATGTGCAGTTGCAACAGCATAATCAATTTGTCATATTTACTCACAGCAGTAGTATCATTAGGAAATACAGTTGCAGATGCTTCCTCATCTCTGACTGTAAAAAAAAAAAAAGTTCAATTTACCTTTACTGTATTATATGTTAACGTAAAATTTACATATTTTTTGGTCAGACATCAAAAGAAACATGCACTATTGGATTAAATGACACATTTGAAACAAAATTAACTGATCCTAGTAATTAGAAAGGTCAATCAACACAGTGGATAAGCTGTACTCATACTTCCTTAGTACCACTGATAATGTGGTAAGAAACTATGGTTTGGTGATCCTGACTTGAAGGTAATACTGACCACAAGGTAATACTTGAAGCTAACACTGTCCACAAAGGCTTGAAAAATCAGATGAAGCTATGAGGTCATGACTTAAAAGCTAAAGCTTGTAGATTTTAGTATTTATTTAGATAACAATATAGTCAAGAGGCATATTATTTGTTAAACACCTCTTACATTTCAACAGGCTTTTAACTATATTATTTCATCTCAGCAAGAAAAGAAGAAAATTAAATGCCCAGCTAAAGAGGAATCAAAATGGAATG
Source organism: Hippopotamus amphibius kiboko (assembly GCF_030028045.1). Taxonomy (NCBI): domain Eukaryota; kingdom Metazoa; phylum Chordata; class Mammalia; order Artiodactyla; family Hippopotamidae; genus Hippopotamus; species Hippopotamus amphibius. The sequence continues at coordinate 71,742,639 of NC_080199.1, forward strand.
TATTTTTCCTAGAATTAAAAAAAAAAAATCCTGGTTTGTGTATAAATTAATTTGATTTTTCTAAAATACCACTTAATGCACTTGAGATTTATCTCAATCTATGGTAAATAGAATAAAATTATTCTGAACTAGCAACAAATCTATCAAAGACAGTATTATCTACTCTGATTACTATCTTTTCATATTTTTTAGACAGAAGCATTACAGATGACAATTTATCAACATCATCTTATATAATACACATTTGTGAGTATTACCCAGGAGCACAGTAGAACTAAGTGTTGGTGGTGTGGCCAAAGAACTTGACCAAGACATATCAGGATCCACTTCAGCTCCTAAACTTTCAGAAATACGTTTTGGTGTCTGACCCTGAAAATAAAGAAAATAGTTTATTTCATAGAAGTGCATTGATGATTAAGAATTTTTTTTTTTTACTCACTTTTTTTTTTTAATTTTCCATTTACTGAATGCCTATGTGAGTCAGTAGGTACATACCTGTAAATCTCAGGGCAAAATTATGATACTGCTGTCAAACTCTCAATTGCTAAACAGTAAAAATAAACTAGGCAGAATATTTACCTTCCTGAGCTTTGGTGTATGAAATAAACTTCCACAAACCACTGGGGATAAAACAAAAGGCAAGATTACTAAGTTTTATTTTTATTAAAATTTAGAGTATTTGAAAAATAAAAAGCCTTGTTTTTAATCATACCTGACTTTTCTCTTTGTGGCGTTACATCTGTACATCGTAGAACAACAGGACTAAAACAAAACAAAACAAATCTCTCAGATTATTCAAAAGAGAACATAAATAGCAAAAAGAAACAAAATACTACTCTTATGAAAAAAAGGACTCTCAGTGACATCAATTATTAGAATTCTACTAGTTTGTATATATTTAGATTATTTTTTTAAAAAGTATCTTATGAAGAATTAAGCACTAACTTATGTTTAAAATCCCCACTGAAAGTAATGTATAAAGTACTCACAAATTATAGATGCTAGGAATTGTATATTTCAAATTTAAAAATTATGTAAAGTGACTCTATACTAGCATCATACTCTCGCCAAAGATTCAAAGTACACAAATTATTTTAAACTGGATATTTCAAAGGCATTGCTTTTCATCATTAATATTTTTGTTACTTAAAAATTCCATGGATACACAGAAAAATAGTTCAATGTTATAAGAAAAACAAAGTAAATGTTTCTAATGTAAAAATTATTGTATTAAAGGACTCAACCTAAAAGGAAATTATTTTGAAATAGAAAATTCTCTACCAGGCTCTATGGCAAAATATTACCATGAAAATTAGATGCATCTCTATAAAACAAATATCACATGTAGGAAAATGTTTCATTTAACTATTTTAACATAATAACTTTGTCATACCTTTCACTAAGAGAAGAATTTGGAGGTGGGCTGGTAACATCATTTGCTTGATTCGTTGTAGCCTTCCTTGCGCAGCAACATTTATGTTTACTATTGGCAATATCCTTTGCTGAAACAATGCAATAATTCAGTGAGGACATATATGTTCTGGATTGTGAATTTTTATTCTCTAAAAGTGTTTAAAAACAAAAAGTCTCATCTTTTTGTTCTCATATTGGGAAGGAGAATATATGGGAAATTCAGTCTGAACTGGTTTCTCAGTTTAGTGACTCCTCCCAAAAAGGGATGTCTCAAAGGATGTCTGCCCCCATTCAACAACCATATGTCACATATGACAAGCATAAGACACTTTGAGTAATACAAATCAAGACAGACCTTTAAATGCAAGGAGTTCATAATATAGTAGGGAAAATTTTTTGAAATGTACACAAATGGAATACAAAATAAATGTGATATGTGGTAAGAGTAAAGGAAAAGACACTTACTGAAAACCTACCAAAGTACAAAACCTGACCATATCACTCTTCTGCTGAACACCTTTCAAGATCTTGTTTTCAAGACTGAATTCAAACTCCATAACAAAACTCCCCAGTAACAAGGCCTTTCATGATCTGATTTAATTTTTACGATGACTTTCTTTCACATTCTACTTTTTAGCCATGCCCATCCATGTGCATATTGTGCAAGAATGCTCTCTTTCACTCTAGGCCTTGGTACAAACTATTTCTTTCTCTTTTTATTTCTCTTGACACAGATTCTCTTTCAGGTTTCCATTTTGAAATTACCTCCTCCAGAAAACTTTAGTGTCCTTAAGGTGAGACTGACTGCCCCTCTGATGTGTTCCTCACAGAGTTTATCATATACTGTTCTCGTTTCCCCTAATAGATTGTGTGCTCCTTGAGGTAGAGAGCTTGTCTTATTTATCAGTGTATCCTTAGAAACTATAATAATGCCTGATACGTTATAGACACCCCACAAATACTGGCTGAATGAATTAGCAATGATTAGAAAGTGGGCTGTAGACAGCAACCCATAATCCTCGTGTCTGTTCTTGTTGAACACATCTGCTTTCTATGACAATACTGCTCAGACAGGATTTCTAAAGCTGTATGTGGCTCTATCAAATCCAATTTATAGTTTTTCAACACTCCTATTTTCTATATCACAAATCTGGAACTTATTATCAATCTTAAAAAATTGCTTTTAAAAATAATTGCTTTAACTGATCCTATAATCTCTAATTTAGAAAAGTTTGGGAAAAATAAGCTGTATTAATGTTAGTGAAATAAAGCAAAGACGAAGCTGAAAACTATTTGTAGTAGTCTACTCAAACATTGTGTTATATTCTCCTTTCTCAAGAAACGGGCAATACACATAAGCCAAATGTATGTGTAACTTGAAAACCCGACTTAACAAGGTATTCAATCTTGTTCGCTAAGAGACTTTTATTAAAGATACTGAAAAGCAGCTAAACCTATTTTGAAATTTCACCTTTTCCTTGTTTGCTTTAATAAAGACCCTAATCATAACAAACAAACAAACAAAAACATGGACTTAAAAAAGAAACCAAACAATGAAATACCACTACGCACCTATTAGAATGGTGTATTTAGATTAAAATCTAAAATACAGACAACACCAAATGCAAGATAAACTCACTCACTGTGGATGGGAATGCAAAATGGTACAGCCACTCTGGAAGAGAGACTGCAGTTTCTTACAAAACTAAACATACTCCTATGATGAGATCCAGCAGTCGTACTCCTAGAATTTACCCAAATGGGTTGAAAACTTAGGTCCACACAAAATCCTGCATATGAATGTTTATGGCAGCTTTATTCATAAACTGCCAAAACTTGGAAGCAAGCAAGATGTCCTTCAATAGGTAACTGGATAAACAAACTGGTACATCCATATAACAGAGCATTATTCAGTGATAAAAAGAAATGAGCTATCAAGCCATGAAAAGACATGGAGGAACCTTACATTGCTAAGTGAAAGAAGCAACTGCAGTAAAACCTTGGATGGCGAGTAACTTGTTCTGCGAGTGTTCCGTAGAATGAACAAACATTTCTAATAAATTTTAACTTGATAAATGAGCAACGTCTTGCAATACGAGTAGTATGTGACGCCAAACATCACATGATCACAACTGAGCCAATGGTTCTTCTCTCTCTCTTGCTGCAGGATTGTGGGTGATCGTCTCCCATGCTGGGGTGCTCGGTCTCAGGCCATGGTGTTTGGCAGAAATCAGTGATTTTTCAGAACGTTGGAAGGTACCCACAACTGGCACTAGTGTATTTTTTGTCACTTCAAAGCACCTATGGACAGTCCTTTGCTTTTCCATACAAGAGTAAGCTTAGGAATGCGTTGCTTCGTTCTATGTCAGTCTACTTGCAGATACAGACCCTTTCCTCTGCTGCTTTGTTGCCAATTACACTAAATACAGTATATGACAAGAGTTTAATATTGTACCATAGTCAACATCCGTGTAAGTGTATACAATGGCCCCCATGCAGAAAAAGGTTGAAAAGAAAGGCAGTTAGAAGGAGGAGATGATTACGGTGGAATTTAAGAAGGAAATCATCAAGAAGTATGGACAAGGTATGCTAGTGGCCGAAACTGGAAGATTTTATAAGAAGTCTATGTTGACCATTTGCACAATATTAAAGAAGAAAGAAGAAACAAGGGGGCTAGATGCAGCTAAAGGAGTCACGAGAATATCAAAGCAACAGCCACGTATTCTGGAAGATGTAAAAAAGTTGCTTCTGGTTTGGATAAGCGAGAAGCAACTAGCAGGTGACACTGTGACAGAGAACTTTATCTGCGAGAAGGCAAAGGCCTTGTACACCGACCGCGTAAGTAAACTGCCAGGTACGGCAACAGGGAATGAAGAAGGCTTCAAGGCAAGTAGGGGATGGTTTGATAACGTTAAGAGGAGAAGTGGCATCCATAGAGTTGTGAGGCATGGAGAAGCTGCGAGCCCGGACGCTAAGGAAGCTGAGGCACTTGCTACCGAGTTCCAGAAGCTCATGGTTTCCGAGTGTTACCTGCCAGAGCAATCTTTTAACTGCAATGAGACAGGACTTTTATGGAAAAAGATGCCAAAAAGGACCTACATTACAGAAGAGAATGCAATGCCCCGTCACAAGCGCATGAAAGACCGTCTCATCCTCTTGTTTTGTGCTAATGCAAGTGGAGATTTCAAAGTCAAGCCCCTGCTCATGTATCATTCTGAGAATCCACGAGCCTTCAAGAAATGCAAGGTGCAAAAGAGCCACTTAAACATTATGTTGAGGTCCAACAGCAAGGCTTGGGTCACGCGTATCTTGTTCGTTGAGAGGATCAACAAGGTCTTTGGTCCTGCAGTGAAGAAATACCTTTTAGAAAAGAATCTGCCACTCAAAGCCTTGCTGGTGATGGATAATGCTCCTGCTCATCCTTCAGGCTTTGAGGACGACTTACTGGAGGAATTTGAGTTCACTAAGGTCAAGTTCCTTCCTCCCAACACCACTCCAATCCTCCAGCCCATGGATCAGCAGGTCATTTTGAACTTTAAAAAGCTTTACACCAAAGCACTATTTCAGCGATGCTTCGAGGTGACTGAAGGAACAAACCTTACCCTCCGAGTTTTGGAAAAATCATTTACACATCGTGAACTGCCTCAAGATCATCGATAAAGCCTGGGATGGGATCACCAAGAGAACCCTCAATTCTGCTTGGAGAAGTCTATGGCCTGACTGCGTTCTTAGATATGGCTTAGAGGGGCTTGCTCATGAACAGGAGCCGCCAGTTGTCGATGAAATTGTGTCCTTGGACAAGACCATGGGACTGGCGGTGAATGAGGACGACATTCAAGAGCTGGTGGAGGCACATGGCCAGGAGCTGACCACTGACGACCTGATGGATCTGTATCGAGCAACAGCAAGAGGTTACGGAGGAGATCTCGTCTGCAGAGGAGGAGGAGAAAAAGGCGCAGGAATCCCTCACATCAGATGAGATTAGGGAGATGTGTAAAATGTGGGAAACAGTGCAAAATTTTGTAGAAAAGCACCACCTGAATAAGGCTGTAGCAGTGCAAGTGATGAATCTGTTTAACAACAATGCAATGTCACATTTCCGCAAAATCCTCAAAAGGAGGCAGAAGCAAGTGTCATTGGATAGGTTCCTTGTTAAAGTTGCACGAAAAGAAGATTCCATTGAGCCAATAGATAGCAGTTATCCTATTAGTGAACGTCGTCCTACACAATAACCCTCCTCTCTTGTCTCCCTCACACCAGCCACGAAGGTTTGAAAAGGTTAACTGCAGGTTAATTTGTTTATTTTTCTTTATATTTTGCATTTTCTTTATTATTTTGTATTATATTACTGTATTGTAATCATTTTTATATGAATCTTTTTGGGTTGTAGAACGAATCATCTGAGTTTCCATTATTTTTTATGGGGAAATTCGCTTTGATATACAAGAGCTTTGGATTACAGGCATGTTTCTGGAACGAATTATGCTCGTAAACCAAGGTTTTACTGTCTATGACATTCTAGAAAAGATAAAACTACACACAATAAAAAGATCAGTGGTTGCCAGGGGTTTAGGGGGAAGGAAGGGTGACTAGGTGGAGCACAGGGGATTTTCAGGGCAGTGAAACTATTGCACATGATACTGTAATGGTGGGTATATGACGTTACAAATTTACCAAAATCCATAGAACTGTACAAAGAATGAACTCTAATATAAACACAGGACTTTAATAATAAAGTATCAATATTGGCTCAGCAATGAAATGAAATGTAAAAGAATAGAAACTGTAAGAAATAAAAAGTAAAAAAATGAAGCAGGCAAAATCAAGTTCATATCCCCCAAAATATTTTCTGAATAACTTGAGAATCTCATGAATAAGCTGAATGATGATTAAGATAAGCCCATGTGATTTTATGCAAAAGGAAAGACTGCTGAGAAGAAACAGCACACTTCCTCATGGAATTTAATGGGTAATTTTTAAAAAATTAATGTATTAGATATGAGAACTGAACTAAGTAGGTTAAAAAACAGCTTAAGTCTTACTCTTACATTTCGATACTGAATTTAAAGCAAACTTAAAAGCAAAAGGTCTCAAGAGACTACAGTCAACAGAATTATTTACGCACTATAACCTTAAAAAAGTTAACTCCTCTGCCGTGAGTCCACAGTGGCCTTATTAATTCATTCCTACTCTTCCCTGGTCATAGAAAGACAAATCCCAGCAGGTTACAATTAGATAATAAACCACCAACTCTAGGTATGTCTTTCGAGATTCAGTATAAACTGGTTTTCAGAGCTTTTCCTGACCACACTAAGACAGATGGCTGTTTCCTTTGCTATGCCCAAAACACAGTACTTCATACATGCTACTATAAAATACACCAACTAGTATATTTATATATTTTTTCCCATACAAGACTGAGTTCCAGAGGTCAAAGGCCATCTTATTCACGTTTGTATCCTTAATGCCAAGGAACCTGCCAGGCACAAAGCAAGCATGGAATATTTGTTGAATGGATGATTCCCTTTTCTGTGTTCTCTTCTACATTCCATTTGCTAAATATTCCCTAAGCCTTCATCCTAGGCCTCATCATAATTAATTGTCTCACCATATGTGATGACTTTCTCACTTTCCAAACAGATAGCTGGTTCCTATAGCTTTCTCTCCTGACTGTATTCTTTCTTTACTTTCGGTCTTGTATTCCCAAAAGCTCTCAGGACATCTCCACCTTCACATCCCAATACTGTCTCAAATTGCAGTCCAAACCTCAACCTACTTTTTTATCATCCTTTCAAACCTTTTCCCTTTCAAATCTGCTTCTCCCCCAGTGTTTACAATTTCCACGAATGTCACCAGTACATTCCTGGTCACGCCCTACACTTGTGATTTGATCCTTTCTTTTGAATTCTCCATATCCAGAATATTGCAAGGTCCTGTAGTTTCTACCTTCCATACCCACTTTCATTACCATTATTCTAATTCAGGCACTTACCCCTGTCACCTGGACCACTATATGTCTCCTAACTGATCTCCCTGCCTGCAGTCTTCTCTTCCTATAAGAATCACCCAATTAATTCAAAATGTACACTCATGACCTCCATTTCCAGAGATTCTAACTGAACAGATTCAGAGAAGTGCCTGGAATCTTCCTTTTCAATCAGCACTACAGGGGAGTCTAATGGTCCAGGCCTCACATTTTGATAAACACATCTCCAAAGACTGCTGCCTGATTTTTAGGCTTTCTAAGTAAAATAAATATTCATTTATTCTACAAATACTTACTGAATACTCACTACGTATGCCATTAGGTATCCAATAACATATAAGAAAATCTTTGCCCATTACCTACATCTCCTTTCATACGTGCATTTTCTAATACCATGAGTTTCTTCTTTCATAGCACTCATCACAGGATAACTGTTTATGTAAGTCTCCTTCACTAGAAGCTAAAGGAGAGCAACAGAGCATACTTCCCAGAAGCAGAGAAAAGTCAAGATCTGAAAAATGAGTGTCAGTTAGCTGGGCAGAGGTAACAATGTGTATAGAGCCACAGAGCATGGGGGTTTCAAAAAGAAATTCAGTATGAATGAATGGTAAACTGAGGGTGGGTGGGAAGGGAATTACAGCAAGATGAAGCAAGAGTTAATGAGAGAACAGATTATTAAGGACCTTGTAAATCATATTAAGGAGTCTGGATTTTATCATGAGGGCAAAGGGAGGTAATCAAAGGTTTGAAGCAGGAAGTAGCATGATTAAATTTGCATGTGATTTCTCTGCTCAACAACCTATCAAATAAATTCAATTTCTTTAGCCTGGCATTCAATGCCTGCCTCTAAGCTGCTTTTTTAAGCCTCAGGTTGTCTATCGGTCCCTCTCAGACATGCAACGCTGTGAACAGTCTGAATTACTTGGTATTAACGTCACAAACTACACATTCTTCCTCATGTTTTCCCCTCTGCCTAGAACATGCTCACACTACTCCATCTTCAAATTTCTCAATCTCATCTGTTCTTCAAGGTTTAATTCAATTGAATAATTCCCTAACTGCCCTCAATACTATTTATGCTTGCTTTCTTCTCAACTCTCATTATACTTTTTTACTTTTCTTTTGGCATGTACCACATTCAACCTTAAGCTGTACTTAAATCTGTGTACTGTTAATTCCTCTTACTAGAGAGTAATACGCAGAGAAAGAAAAAGTATGTTGCTTAAATCAAGTAGGTAATAAATATCTGAATGCATATATAATCTTATTATATGATAAGCTGTAAACATCTGGTACATAGACCAGAGAAAGTGCTACCAAATCAAAAGACATTTATAGCAATTGTTAAAAAGAATCTCTGTCCTCTGTGATAGCCTGCAGAAATACAGTTTAGTTTAACATCAAAACAAACCCTAGGTTTTCTTGGATAGGAAAGATGTAATTTAGCAAACCTCAGTGGGCAGGATATATTAGTCAAAGGAAGGAGGAAACAGAACATTTATCCTACATTATTGTATTTAATCCAAACCGAGGTAATATTTTCATCATTTCCACTTTTCAGGTGGGGAAAGTGTGGCCAGAGAGGTTGATCTGACCAACATGGCATAGTTAACAGAGCTGGAGTTTTTAAACACAGGTTGGTCTGAATTACTAGTTCATGTTTTTTCTAGTCATATTACTTACCTGAATCTAATCTGAATTTATCTAATTCTTTTAAAGGAGACTGGTACAGTGGTAGAGTTAGACCTTGCTCTTTGAATATTATTGGAGTTGAAGCCAACTGATGATAAGGTCTTCTTTGTGGTGTTTTAAATGGGTTTGTTTCATAACTGCTGATTTTATATTCTGACTCTTCCAAAGGTTCAGAATTATAGGGTGGAGCTTCTGAAGAAAGTTCTTCAAACCAATTAAGGCTTATTGGTCCTAAATCTGTAAGAAAAATAAAAATCCCATCTGGGTTTTAATCAGCGACACAATAAAATCCATGAGCCAGTAAAGATTATAATAAGGAAAAGGATGCTTGACATTCTGACTGTAGATTACTTCTAAGGCACACTAATTAAATGAGATCATTGAACCTACAGTAAGGTATAACAGAAGTTTACAAAAGTTACAAGGAGATTATTAGCTATATTAGCTCTTCTAAAGTTTTCTTTTATGTTCACAACTCAGAAACAAAAATCATCCATAATAAGAGTGCATTCCACAGATACAATTCAAATAATTATTAATACTACATAAGTGGCTGTGACAAATCTATAGGTCCAAGAGACACGTAGACTCACAAATCAAATGGAATAGATTCTCTGTTAAAGAGAAAGACAAAATTTCTCCCATGATCTATCCTTAAAGTAGTGGTTCTCAAAGTGTGGTCTGTGGATCACTTGTGGGGGAGGTCCCCAAGACTCTTTCAAAAGGTCCATCAGGTCAAAACTATTTTCATAATATTAGGCATCGTTTGCCTTTTTCCCAATGTTGACACTGACACCACTGGTGGGTAAAACTGATGACAGCTTTGCCTGAGTCGGGCAGTGGCCACAAACTGTACTAGGAGTTACTGTACTTTTCATCACCATGTCCTTGTAAAACTAAAACAAAAAGCAAGCTTTACTTAAAGTGTCCTTAATGAGGCAGCAAAAGTTAGTTTATTAAAGCCTAATCCTTGAGCACATCTTTTTAATATTCTCTGTGACAAAATGGAAAGCATGCATAAAGCATTTCTGCATACTGAAGTACAATAGTTGTCTAGAAAAAGCACTCACGTGATGAGCTTTGAGCTGAACTAGTACTTCTCATGAAAAGCCTTTTTTACTAGAAAGAACAACTAAGTTATTCTGAATTGGGTTATTTGGTAGACATTTTCTTGAAAATGAATGAAGTGAGCCTGTTACTGCAGGGAAAACAACAGTTTGTTGCCAATGATAAAATGTGAGCTTTCAAATGAGAATCAGAATTTTGTTAAACTCTATCAGCCTCTGTGAGCTTGACATCTTCCCAATCTCAAAAGACTTTTCTGATGAGATCACTCAAGTAACAAATGACATTTTTTAATAATGTCTAATGCAATGTGTCCATATATGGAATATCTGTGTAATTGAGATCAATATTTTTCAAAATAATCCATGCATGTTACAACATGGATAAAAGATTTACTCAAGGTGCAAGACAGACTGAATTTAATGTAACAAGAGTATGAAAAATTCATTACATGGTTTCAGATTCCACATTGCAACTTTAAAGAAACTATGGCTTAAGTTTTGGTGTAGTATCAAAGAAAAAAACCCACAATTAACTGAGGACTATTAAAATACTTCTTTTTCTAACTACATTGCTGTGTGAAGTTGGGTTGTCTTCACATACCTCTACGAAAACAACATATTGTAACAGATTAAATACAGAAATGAGTATGAGAACCCAGCTATCTTCTATTGAGCCAGATATTAGAGAGAACTGCAAAATTTTAAAATAATGTCACTTTTCTCACAGTTTTCTTGGAAAATGTAGTTATTTTTCATAAACATGTTATTTATGTTAATATGCAATGGGTTTATTTTTGTTATAAAGTAAATTAATAAATTTTTTTAAAGTTCTTAGTTTTAATTTCTAATATGGTAACCTACATAGACAAAAGTTCTTGGTCCTCAATCATTTTAAGAGTGTAAGGAGAATGCAGACCAAAAAGTTTGACAACTTCTGCTATAATGTTACCGGTGCTTCTGATTTGCTAGAAGTTCTCTGATTTAAAAACAATTCTACTAATCAAGGGGCCAGTCTCCTCTTTATCCACTACAGGTGCTACACTTATCATTTGGTTAACTGTAAATGATTATTTTTCCTAGCTGATTTATGACTTTATAAAGCATAGTTCACGGTGTAAACAAAAACATGAAGTACTGGATTCTTTTCAGCAAGCATGCATAATTACATATTTTCCTGAAAACATTTTCCTCAACGTAAGCGATCAATTTACATAATATCTGTCAATACCTGCTTTGTCGCATCGCGTCTTAAAAACTTCAAAAAAAGTTGGCCTCTGTCTGCATCCAATCGGCATTTTTATCTACAATATCACTCCAACGTTTGGTGAGTGAGTCTGCAAGAGAGAACACCCAAATACACTTCACAGTCCTTGCTGAGTGACTCTGAGGTAAAACCGGAAGCGGGTAAACCTGCTTCGGTCCCACTTTGGGACAAACAGTCGAACTCACCGCGATGAAGAGAGCATTCTACCTTTGTGCCGTCCAATAAAGCAGCCACTGGCCACATTCAGCATTTGAAATGTGGCAAGATCTGACTCAAGAACAGAATTTTTAACATTATCTAATCTTCATGAAATTACCTAGTCACGTGTGGCTCGTGGCTGCTCAGTTAGCGAGGCCTATTGGATAAACACCATTAGACAACTCCCAATCAGCAAATCTTGGTTACCACTGGCAATCACCCAGGGACTAAGGGGGGGGGCAGATACAGAGTGCCACAGGGTTTAAAACATTTTCCCAAATAGCAATACTCCGTGAAAGTAACTCCATCGTGATTCCAATTAAGGAAAGTTCGGGTATAGGATCTCTGGGACAAGCGGCGCCCAATGCTGGGCAATGGAGTCCCCCCGGCAAGAGGCGGGGCTCGAACCTCCGGCCCGAGGAGCCGGTCCCTTCTCCCCGTCGGCGCGGGGCGGGCAGGGACCAGCGGGGGCAGGAGGCTCGGCTCCCACCCGAGCACCGGAGACGCTCCCCGCCGCCTGAGACCGCGGAAGGCTGGCCCGTCTCCACCCCTGCCAACACTGACCGCCTTCACAGGTACAGCTCTTTTGGGTCAGAGCAGGCTGACAAAACCCGCGCCGGCACTTAGATCAGAAACCGGACCCCTCAGGCTCCTCTTCGCGGCGACCCACCGCCCCAGACGACACCCAGGGCTCGGAGCCCCAGCAGCCCCGCCTCCGTTCGCTAGGTTTCAGACTCTGGCGCCAAAAGCCGGCTCTCGGGATACGTCACGCGATGACGCCATTACGCGGCACGCAGCGTGCGCGCCACCCGGAAGTCAGGCCCTGGCGGGGCCGCCGCGGCCGCCAGCTGTGGGCCAAGCCAGTCGGTGATCATCTGCTTGACAGTCAGTGCTGAGCTGCTAAAGAGGGAGCTGGGGCGCTCGTTCTCTTCTCCCGAGCCTTCAGAGTACCATGCCTCGCTGCTTGGAGGGACCACGCCCTGTGTATACTCCCCCGCCTCCTCCCTCTTCTCTCCGCTCCATGTCATGTTTGGGTGGTTACCCTCGGTTGCGGCCTGGGGTCTGTGAAAAGTCTTTATTTCTGTCCAAAGAATGGGGTCCCTCAACGTGGGCAGGCGTTAGAAAACCCCAGAGTGGTCCGTGGGTGTGGATAACTCTCTGCCCAGCTGACTGCTCCGTATAGAGTGGAAGAGGCTGAGATTTGAAACCAGAGGACGTTGGTCCTAGTCCGCGTGTTGCTCTTAGGCAGCAGGATTTCAAAACCTCTAGAGCCTGTTTCCCTGCTTGAAAAATTGTGAAACCCACCTCAAGTCTTCTGCCCTGTTAGGTACTTCCTTCTGCAGGCTTCCGGTAGCGTCCTTGACATCCCTAGGGTACCAAGCACCTGTTTTGTGCCTGATTTCCCCTGCAGACTGCCCTGGAAGCACTCCAGTCATTTACAGGGTCTGTGATATGCCTAGCACAAGGCTTAATTCAGGTCTATTGTAGGACTTGAAAGCCTTCAGCTGGATTCTGGAGGTGAGACTGACTCATGGGCCTTGCTGCTTCCTGAAGGCTCTTGAGCAGTAAACAGTGGAAGCAACCTTGGATTTAAAAAAGAGTGGCCTCTACTTGGTACCTGAGGTGTTTCATCGTGATAGTTTGATCATAATCCTTTGCTGTAGTAGGAAGCCTTAGCAATACAGATAGATACCAAAGCTTATGATCATCTAGGTCCAAATAGCAAAGAAACACAGGCCTGTGATCCTTATCCAATAACAGCTACCACTTAATGAACATGTATGGGTTATTCTGCTTTGTGCTTTATAAGCAATATCACGTTTAATCTTATAATAATCTTATAAATTTGTTAGTATTGTCAGATGGGGAAACAATCATCTAGTTAAGTAAGTTGCTGGGTAAACAAGGCCCAAGTTTCAGTTCAACTCTGTGTGATATCAGATATTTAACTATCCTGTGATTGTCTGTATTTAACCTCTAAATGAGAAGAATTTGCTTCTTTCCCCCTTTTTTTGGGGGGGGGGTCCTCACTAGAGTGGACTAATGAGAACTGTTGGCTTGTCATAATATATTTTTTCACTGCATACACAGCTCCCCCTCCCCCCATAACTTTATGCTCCTTGCTTTTGTGGTACCAGGTTTTTAACATTCATTAGCTCTGCCGTAATATACTTCCTTCCGTATACTCACCCTTCTAGTGCGGCAGCTCAAATAATTTACTGCTTGTATTCGATGTACAGTATCTTTTAAAACAGGATCTCTAAAATGGTAAGTGACTATGGGAATAGTGAATTAATGCATTGCTAATTAAAGCATGTGTGTGAATAAGAAGGTAAATGAAAAACAGCTCTGAAAAAAAGATTCGGGCTTAGTGAATTGAAGAGCCAGAGAAAAGCAATTAGGGATGAGGCAGCAATTAGACCTCCATAGGTAGGGAGATTGCCTTACCTCCTCCAATTAAGGTAATAGGCAGCAGCAACCATCACAATCTGAAATAAATGAAGAACCTGAACCAACTTGATCTGGAGAAAGGGGGCGGATGAGGGTGGAAGGCAAACCGAGGACACAAACAGACTGCCCCAGGATATTGCACTGCTTCTGGGTTCAGGGTGGACGGATGGAGCGCTTCGTCCGTGTTCCCTACAGCTTGTACCCAGGCTATGGGAACACAATGCCTTTGAGCCAGCCTGGACTCTCTGAACACATACAGCCTGACTGGAGGCAAAACAACGGTCCCCCCGCTTTCCTGGCAAGGCCGGGGCTGCTTGTGCCTTCCAACGCCTCCGACTACTGCGTGGGCCCTTACAAGAGGGCCCAGCTTAAGGCCATTCTCTCCCAGATGAACCCCAGCTTGAGCCTGCGACTGTGCAAGGCCAACACCAAGGAGGTTGGCGTGCAGGTGAGCCCACGGGTGGACAAGTCCGTGCAGTGCTCGCTGGGGCCTCGCACCTTGCACAGCCGCTCCCCCTGGGGCACCACAGGCCACAAGGTACCCGTGTCAGCCTGGGGAGTCTATTCACCAGTGATGGGCCGTAGGGGCCTGGTGCGGCTGCGGAAGGATGGGGACGGCAAGGAGAGGGGGGCGCTTTCGGGTCCTCCAGAGGCCAGCTTGCAGCAGCTGCCACCACCAACACCACCAAGGTCGGAAGAGGGCCAGCGGGAGGAACTCCAGCAGCGAGAGGAGTTGGGGGAGGAAGATACCTCGAGTCCACGGGAAAGGAAGAGCAAACAAGCCCAAGGAGACGCCAGCGAGCCGCTCCAGAAGCCCAACTTCCAGGTGAGCTTTCTCTCTCCTAGCCTCAGCCCTCTCTTTCCTTTTTTTCAGTTTCTGGCGCATTGAGAGGAGAACTTTCTCTGGCTTCCTCCCTTTATTTGACGATGGAGAGAAAGTTCCGAAGACATGTATTTTACATACCCTATGTGCGGTTTTGTTTTTAACTGTTGGTAAAATGCCAACTTTAAGCCTGTGAAAACCCAAAGCTTGGGAACCATAGCTATTGGAGATGAGACAAAGAAGGGTTTCAGGTTTGTGAAATATGTGATCAGATTTTCGTTTTGTGCAGATGGTGCTAATGGCCTTGGGGAAAATAGATTGGAAAAGCCTGAGAGCAGCTAGAAGCGTCCCAGAGTAATCAATCCTTGAGAGCTGAGTTCATGTAGTGACCTTGAGAGCTGAATTCATGTAGTGACCTTGAGAGTAGCTATGAATGAGGTTAAGGAAGCTTCTTGTTTTTTCTTATACAAAGCCACAGGATAGAGGATCTGTCTTTTATCCCCCCCCACTCAAAGATAGTAAAGGACTTTTCCTCCTTATTTGCAGTTTTTAGAACCAAAATATGGCTATTTTCACTGTAAAGATTGTAAGACCAGATGGGAGAGTGCTTATGTGTGGTGCATTTCTGGAACTAATAAGGTAAGTAAAAGTGAACGGGACATGGGAGAAGAATGGGGCGGGCACAGATGTTAAATAGATGAAGAATATGTTTCCTAATGGAGCTTGAGTATTATGCTGTCTCAGTGCCAGGCACGTAATAGGTGCTCAGTAAATGTTTGGATTAAACTGAAATTGGGCCGTCCACAAGAGCTCTTGAGCTCCTGAACCATATCCTGGTGTTGTATTTGGTTTGGTAGTTGCGTTGGACAAAATGTCAGGTTATTTAGCTGAACTCGTAACTCTTGTATACTTTGGGACTTGCTATAATCAATTTTTTAGTTGGTGTATTGTATCAGGTTTGGGCCTTAGCTCTAGAAAATTTCCACTGTCTGTCCACAAGGTGGGGCAATGAGAGAAATACTTGATTGTAAAGGTTAACCTTGAGATACTGGCTTGTTTAGGCTCCCTGGCTTAATTTGAATTAGTTATCAACATATTAAGGTTGGGAAAGAGTCCACATTCTGCATTTCCAGATTTCCCTGAACAATCAAACTCTGGTCATTAAACACTGTGGTTTCATTGTGAGAGCAGTCCGCTGAGGCTGAGCAGCTTCTGTTTCCTTTCACTGGGCTTGTGCACTTCATTTTGCTACAGTTGACATCTGGTCTCTCTCATTAACCTCTACAGGCATTTGAGTTTAGCCCCCTGGGATGTTGCATTTTAGAAACTGCTTTTCTGGCTTAAGGACTGTAGAGGGAGGGGGCAAGGAGGGCATGCTAAGAGCTGAATGCAAACTTGATTATTTTTTTTTTTTTACACTAGCCATTTACTAGACCCTGGAGGTGAATAGATTTTTAAACTGAACTAAAATTACTTTCCTTCTCTTACCAGAAGAGAAACAATGGATTTAATTCAAACACTTGTGACCCTAGGATACAGAGAAAAAGATATAGACTCATCCTGAAGAAATTTATTCTGATAGGAGTGACTCAGACAAAATTAGGTTTGGTGATACATGCATTGGCCCCCGTGGCATGGAAGTGGTACAGGATGATACAGGAGGGGGACATTAACCCTGTCAGAGCAAAGGCATCTTGATCTCCAGGCAGGATTTTAAAGGTTTATACATAGGAGTTCACCTAGTGAGGAAGGGAGAGAAAGTGCACAGGAAAATGCGCAAAGCCCAGAAACCACATGTGTTGGTGGGTAACTATAAGTAATTTGAATGTCAAGTAGATAAATACTGAAAAAAATGAAAAAGTACAGGCAAATAGACTGGGACAAAAGGAGAAGGTCAAGGGCTCTGCCTGCACAATGAAGAAAATTATAATCGCTACTTCTCACTGAAGATTTTTACTGTGGTATTTTATGTACATCATTGGGTACTTGTCAGAATTAACGAAAAAGGAAGTGGTATTGTCTCGATTTTATAGGTAAGGAAAATGAGGTTCAAAGAATAAGGAAAAGTGATTGATAGCACTAGAAGAGCTTAAGACCTCAGCGTAGAGGTTGGGCAAGAGCAAGCTACAAGGTGAAGGAATGGATTACTTAAATTAAGAACTGGGAGCCTAGTGTATGTGTAAACTTGTCTAAAAGACAATTTTCTCTTTAGGTTTATTTCAAACAACTCTGTTGCAAATGCCAAAAGAGTTATAACCCTTACCGAGTAGAAGCGATCCAATGCCAGGTAAGCAAATGGAATATTTCCGTTATGTCTATAATGTTTTCATTTGCAAGCATGAAGCTTCTGTGGCAAAATGCTAGACTTTGCTAGACTCAGATATTTGTATAAGAGTATTAGGTTTTCTATATGTTTGAATTTTTGTAATATTTTAGGAAAGAAAGCATAAATTCTAGTTTTTTTTCCTGGGGGAAGGGGGAAGATTTACTCTTAAGTTGCTTTATGTGGTATGTTTGTGTATGTGGTATGTGTATGTATGTGGTATGTGTGTTTTTCCTCAAACACACCGTGTATAGTTTAATAGATAACCTTTATTAAGCTTTTACTGTGTGTCAAACTTGGGGCCAAATGCTTTTCATTATCTCCTGTAATCTAACCTTTGAGGTAGGTGTTATTCCCATGATGCAGACCAGAAAGCTAAAGTCCAATAAGAAAATAACTTGCCTAAGGTTAGACTGATAATATTAGAACTGTGATCAGATTCCATGGTGTCTCCAAGGTCTAGGATGGCACAGAATTCAGTGAGCTCTTACCTAAAACAGCTTGCAGGAGATGTCTCTTTTAAGCTTTTCAGAAAAGTGTGACATAGTTGATTTTCATAATCAAGAATTTTTTTAACTTAAATCCTTCACTTCCTTAAAAATATTTTTTATATTACTTAGAAATAATTTAAAAAACTAGTCCAATAGTTATAAATGATTTAGATTTTCTAGTCTGACATTCTCATTTAGTCTGTTTGTTTACTATGATTACTTTGGATTTAAATATATTCTCTTACTACTTTTTCTTCTTGTGTTCACTTGAATTGATCTTTTAAAAACCACCTCCCAGTGTCTTGGCAGTTATTCATTCTTTAATGTTCTTCTTTAATGTTCATCTTACAGCATGACTCTTAAACAATTTATGTTGATAAGTCAGTCTTACCTCTCCTTGACAATGCAGTGACCTTAGAACACACTAATTCCTTATCACTTCATCCAAACTTCTTTGCTGCTATTGTTGTATGTTAATTTTAAACTTTGAGACATTTTTGTAGGCATAATTAATTTAGTTTAGCTACATATTTACCCTTTCTGTTGCTCATAGGTCTTTTTTGTGTCTGGAACCACATTTTAATATTTCCTGTAATGCAGGTCTGAAGCTGAAACATTTTATTTTGTCTGGATAACTTTTTTTTAAAGGATATTTTTGCTGAGTATAAAATTTTTAGGTTGGCAGTAGTTTTTCTTTCCCTTAAGGATATGACCTTCATTGTTTCTGTAAAGTCGGCTATTGGTCTTATTGCAGCTCCTTTGAAGTAATATATCTCACTTTTGTCACCTTAAGTCTGTTTGCTTTTAAGAGTTTTCTCTCTGCTTTGTTTTTCAGCAGTTGTACAATTCATGCCTAATTGTGGTTTCTTTGTATTTATCCTGCTTATAACTCATAGTGTTTCTTAAATCTGTAGCTTGAAGACTTTTATCACTTTTGGAAAATTATCAGCCATTATCTTTTAAAATATTACTTCTGCCTCCTTTCTTCTAATTACTCATATTAGATCTTTCACCATATCACTTATACCTTTTATGCTCTTTTCTGTATTTCCTGTGCATTTCTCTCTCCTTGCTTCAGTTTGGATATCAACTACTAAACTATCTTCCATTTCTCTAATTTTTCCTTTTGCTCTTTTCAGTCTGCTGTCAAACCTATCTATTCAGCTATAGATTTCAGTTACTGCATTTTTCAGTACTAGAATTTTTATGTCTTTTTAAGTAACGTCCAGTTCTCTGCTGGAAATATCAGTCTCATTTCACTGAACATATTAAGCATCATTTTCTTAAAAATCTGTACCAGGAAATTCCATTAACTTAATCCCCTATGGTTGTGTTGCTATTCTCTTCTCATTCCTTGGTTTTCAACTATGTTGTTCTGTCTCCTTACACTTGGTTACTTTTGAGGGCTATAAATTGTAAATGAAAAATTACAGTGATAATTCGAGGCTTAGGATAGTATCCTTTTTCACAGAAGACTTGGTTGCTTCTGTTGGGCAGTTGGGGACACTAGCAATTTCAGATTACTATTTTCCAGTGAGGGTTGAGCTGTTTTGAAGCCGGTCTTCAGCATCTGTGAAGGCTGGTCAATTTTTGGTTCATTCTTATTCTTAGAGTGTAGCCTTTCAGGGTCCTTCAGGGTCCCAGCACAAAACCTGAATTGTTTACCAGGGCTCTCCTATTTTGATGTATTTAAGGTTATCTCTCAGCCTCATCAAATTGTTAAGCTCATTTTCAGCTCCCTGTTGTCTTTCACCTCTTACAGAATTGCCTTTAGAGAGAAAATAGTCCCAAAATGTCAGGCTCATCTCTATTTCTGGGTTTCTTTCTCTGATAAACTGGTTCTTCTCCAGCGCCTTCAAGTAGTTCTTGTTTTTAATTATTCTCTGCTCAGCTTTTCTTGTTGTCGTAAGCAGGAGACTTTGTCAAAACTACCTAATCCACCATTGCTAAAATCAGAAACCTACCTTTTAGAGTAAATCCTGATTTTTTAAATTAAATTTAAAAAAAAAAATCGAGCCTTTTCTTCCTTATAAAGGTGATGCAAGAATTAAATGAATTTATATAAAGTGCTTGGTGCAGTACATAGAATGAACACCACGTGAGCATTGCTGTTAGAATTTTCTTAGGGTGATGCATACTCATCAGTAGAAGAGTGGGAGATGGAAGTTAGTACAACATTTCATAAATCATACCTGAGACTCTCATTTGGAAAATAAAGATGCCTATTTTCACAATATAAAAGGTAAAGCTTGATTATTTCTTTTTAGCTATGGACATACACAGAAAACAGAGCAGTGATTATAAATTTTCAAAGATTAGCAGGGTTGGGAATGTGGACCAGGGCAGTATACCAGTCTCCATGGGGTGTGATTTTTATTTATCAGAAGATAGAATGGAATCATGGTTAAAAACACTTCCAATTCCAGCAAAGATTAGGCATGTCTGGAAGGAAAACATTTAGCTTCCTCTAGAACATCCCTCCCTCCAGTGTGACAACCAAAAATATCTCCAGATATTGACAAATGTCTGCTGGTAGCTAAAATACTACTGGTTGAGAATCACTGCTCTAGCATTTTTTAAATGTTCCAGTCTAGGTAATCAAATCACTTAATACCCACTGCTCCTCATTCCCACATGGGTACAAATGTAAAAACCTACATAAAGAATAGACTCTACAAAACTCTGACTTTTAAACCTTTTCTCTTACATCTTCTGGATTGGCTCAGCAATATTCTCTTAAATATCATCTTTGATCATTCATCTTGAAAAATGCATGACACTTAGTGGGCTATGAGTGGTTTTGTACAACTTGGTCTTGGACTTCTCATAGGATTCAAAGGAGGATAAAGATAGGGATAGGAGTGGTGGGGAGAAGTATTTTCAGAGACCAAATTTGAAGAACTAATTTGATCATTTAGTGCCCAAACTGTTGCTTCTTTTCAAAAGACCTGTTCACAGTCTCGTTGTTCCTGTCCTCAAAAGAAAAGACACATCGATCTAAGGAGGCCTCATCGGCAGGAACTGTGTGGCCGCTGCAAAGACAAGAGATTCTCCTGTGGCAATATTTACAGCTTTAAATACATCATGTGACAGGCAGTATGCTTTGTACAGGACATCTGAACTCTTCTTGTAACTTATATTTCCTCTACTGCAACTTGGCTCTGACTGGTATTGGAAAATGGTTTAGGCTTTTGTACTTTTTGTAGGTTGTATGACAGTTATCAATGTGACTAGAATAAAATAAATGCATGTAAAATAGACCATGAAGGCACATTAATTGATGATCCTGGGGTAAAACATCAATAAAACATTGGGAAATGGTAGATCCTATCACTAATATGAACGGAACAATGAAGAGGAACAATAGTCATTCATTTGACAAACTTCTGTAAACTGGGTGTTCTAAGTGCTAGCAACAGAGACAATTAAGCATTTGCTATAATCATTATAGCAAATGCTTAAATAGCACTTAGTATATGCCAGGCATTGTTGTAACTCATCACAGCAGTCTTACTGTACTCCTTTTTAATAAATGAGGAGAGGGAGCCACAGGAAGATTATAGGGTAAAGCCAGAATTTGAACCTAGGTAGACTAGTACATTCTCCATGGCCTTA
Organism: Hippopotamus amphibius kiboko; assembly: GCF_030028045.1. Classification (NCBI taxonomy): domain Eukaryota; kingdom Metazoa; phylum Chordata; class Mammalia; order Artiodactyla; family Hippopotamidae; genus Hippopotamus; species Hippopotamus amphibius. The sequence continues at coordinate 71,763,962 of NC_080199.1, forward strand.
ACTACTATATTTGTATTTTTTCTCAGATTCAGATGTGTTAAGTACGATGAAAGAAATGAGACTATACAAGAGTAACTCTTTTATATAAAGTTGTTGAAAAGAAGTGACATGAGAATTGAGACCTGCAGGATGAGGGGGAACATGGAGAGGAGAAGATGATTTTGATCCAGTAAAACAGAAAGAGCGAAGATCCTGGAGAGGGGGTAGGACGTGTACTTGGCATGTCTCAGGAACAAGAGCCCTAAGGCTCATGTCAGGCATAGGCTGGAGAAGACAGGGCTCAGATCGAGCATATGGCAGCCTATGAAAGGGTGTAAACAAGGCACTGACATCAGATTCTTACCATAAAAAACATACTGCTATGAGAGAGGACCAGGTAGAGTAGAAGGAGGGAGACCAGTTGGGAGGTTAATGAAAACATGAACAAAATGATGGCTTGGAAAAGAGTGGGTGACTGGAGATGGAGAGAAATACATCCACTCCAGATAATGTTTGAAAATGTAATGCACAGGATTAGAAGTGGGTGCTGGTGAAATAAATGATGAGTTTTAGATTTCTTTGAGCTGTGGGTTGTAGGGAACAGAGAGGTATAACAGGAACATATTCTGGACTCAAATTACCTAACTTCAAATCCTTGGTGTGATACTTGGAAGACACATGATTGTGGGCAAGTTATTTACATGCTGTCTTTCAATGACTCTTCTGTAAATGGGGACAATAATAGTAACTGTTCTTGGTGGTGGTGATGTGAGGACTAAAGCAGCTGATACATGCTAAGCACTTAGGTTATTATCTGTAACAGGTACTTAGTAAACTTAGCTGTCCTTTTTTGGTGGGGCTATATAATGAGATGGGAGAAGGCTTCTGTTTTCTTTTTTTCCTATTTTATAAATTTGTTTATTTATTTATTGGCTGCATTGGGTCTTCATTGCTGCACATGGGCTTTCTCTACTTGCGGTGAGGGCGGACTACTCTTCGTTGCAGTGCGCAGGCTTCTTATCACAGTGGCTTCTCTTGTGCGGAACACAGGCTCTAGGCTCTCAGGCTTCAGTAGTTGTGGCTCACGGGCTCTAGATTGCAGGCATAGTAGTTGTGGCGCACGGGCTCAGTTGCTCCGCGGCACGTGGGATCTTCCCGGACCAGGGCTTGAACCCTTGTCCCCTGTGTTGGCAGGCAGATTCTCAACCACTGCACCACCAGGGAAGTCCAAGGCTTCTGTTTTCAACATTAATTTTGAAATATTTAAGACTCCATCCAAATGCAGATATCATGTAGGCTGTTAGTTATATGAATCTGGAATTTAGGAGGAAGGTTGAAGCTAGAGGGAGGGATTTGGAAATTAAAAAATATATAGTACTGGGAATTCCTTGGTGGTCCAATGGTTAAGACTCTGCGCTTCCGCTGCAGGGGGCCTGGGTTTGATCCCTGGTTGGGGAACTAAGATCCTGCAAGCCAAGGAGCATGGCCAAAAAAAAATATATATGTATAAAATATATATATATTTAAATATATGTGTGTGCATGTGTGTGTATATGTGTGTGTGTGTGTATATATATATATATATATATATATATATATAATTTAAAACTGTGGACCTGGATGGCATAACCTAGTAGGAGTACAGCACAAGGCCACGGGGCACACCAACATTTAGAACAATGATTCTAAAACTTTAATGTCCCAAGAGTTACTGGGTGATCTTGTTTTTTTTCTTTTGTTTTAATAAAATGAGTAATTTAATTAGATTTCAACTATTAGTAATAACTCTTTATCCTGTGTTCCCTACCATAAGTTGACTCTGCTTTTAGCTTAACTTATCTTTTTCCCCCTCTGTATTGGGTTTTAAGTTAGAACTTGTATGGTAATTATTATGGCACTGCCAGTTCTACTGACCTATGCTGTGCTTTTCCCAAAGCCTCTGATTTTCAGCTTGTATCCAAATTGCTTTGTTTTTATTTTTATTTTTTATATTTAATTTTTTTAATTTTAATTTTATATTGGCATATAGTTGATTTACAATGTGTTAGTTTCAGGTGTATAGCAAAGTATCTCAGTTATACATATATCCATTCTTTTTCAGATTCTTTTTCCTTGTAGGTTATTACAGCATATTGAATAGAGTTCCCTGTGTTATACGGTAGGTCTTTGTTGATCATCTGTTTTATATATAGTAGTGTGTATATGTTAATTCCAAACTCCTAATTTATCCCTCCCTGCCACCTTTCCCCTTTGGTAACCATAAGTTTGTTTTTGAAGTCTGTGAGTCTGTTTTTGTTTTGTAAAGAAGTTCATTTGTATCATTTTTTTAGTTTCCACATATAAGTGATATCATATGATATTTCTCTTTCTCTGCCTGACTTACTTCACTTAGTATGATAATCTCCAGGTCTAGACATGTTGCTGCAAATGGCATTCTTTCTTTTTTTTTTTTTTTTATGGCTGAGTAACATTACATTGTATATATGTACCACATTTTCCTTATTCAGTCATCTGTTGATGGACATTTAGTTTGCTTCTGCATCTTGGCTATTGTAAATAGTGCTGCAGTGAACATTGGGATGCACGTATCTTTTAGAATTATGGTTTTCTCTGGGTGTATGCCCAGGAGTGGGATTGCTGGATCATATGGTAATTCTATTTTTACTTTTTTGAGATACCTCCATACTATTCTCCATAGTGGCTGTATCAATTTACATTCCCACCAACAGTGTAGGAAGGTTCCCTTTTCTTCACAACCTCTCCAGTATTCACTGTTTGTAGACTTTTTGATGATAGCCATTCTGGCTGGTATGAGGTGGTATCTCATTGTAGTTTTGATTTGCATTTCTCTAATTATTAGAGTTGTTGAGAATATTTTCATCTGCCTCTTGGCCATCTGTATGTCTTCTTTGGAGAAATGTCTATTTAGATCTTCTAACCATTTTTTAAAAAAATATTTCTAATCATTTTAATTTTTATTAGTTTCTGTAAAGAATATAGCATATAATTCAAAGCGTTTAAAGAAGGTAAACTAGAAACAATTTAATAGCCTCCATACTGATTCTAATTTACTTTTAGTCATGGTTTAGTCTAACTTTGGCTTTTTTTTTTTTTTTTGCTAAATATTTTCAACTTTTTAAATTTTTTATTTTATACTGGAGTATGGTTGATTAACAATGCTGTGTTAGTTTCAGGTGTACAACAAAGTGATTCAGTTATACATATACATGTATCCATTCTTTTTCAGATTCTTTTCCCAGTTAGGTTGTTACAGAATACTGAGCAGAGTTCCTTGTGCTATACAATAGGCCCTTGTTGGTTATCCATTTTAAGTATAGCAGTGTGTACATGTCGATCCCAAACTCCCTAACTATCCCTACCCCTCCTCCCCCCCACCACCTCCGGTAACCATAAGTTCTCATTCTCTAAGTCTATGAGTCTGTTTCTGTTTTGTAAATAAGTTCATTTGTATCATTTTTTTAAGATTCCACATATAAGTGATATCATATGATATTTTTCTTTCTCTGTCAGACTTATTTCACTTAGTATGACAATCTCTTGGTTCATCCATGTTGCTGCAAATGGCATTATTTCATTCTTTTTAATGGCTGAGTAATATTCCATTGTATATATGTACTACATCTTCTTTATCCATTGTTTCTGCATCTTGGCTACTGTAAGCAGCGCTGCAATGAACAATGGGGTGCATGTATCCTTTTGGACCATGTTTTTGTGTGGGTATATGCCCAGGAGTGGGATTGCAGAAGCATATGGTAGCTCTATTTTTACTTTCTTAAGGAGCCTCCATGCTGTTCTCCATAGTGGCTGTACCAATTTACTTTCCTACCAACAGTGTAGGAAGGTCCCCTTTTCTTCACACCCTCTCCAGCATTTACTGTTTGTAGACATTTTGCTGATAGCCATTCTGACTGGTGTGAGGTGATATCTCATTGTAGTTTTGATTTGCATTTCTGTTAAAATTGGCAATGTTGAACATCTTTTCATGTGCCTCTTGGCCATCTGTATGTCTTCTTTGGAGAAATGTCTGTTTAGGTCTTCAGCTAAGTTTTTGATTGGGTTGTTTGTTTTGTTATTAAGCTGCATGAGCTGTTTGTAAACTTTGGAGACTAATCCCTTGTTGGTCACATCATTTGCAAATATTTTCTCCCATTCTGTGGGTTGTCTTTTCATTTTGTTTATGGTTTCCACTGCTGTGCAAAGCTTTTGAGTTTAATTAGGTCCCATTTGTTTATTTTTGTTTTTATTTCCATTACTCTGGGAGATGGATCAAAAAAGATACTGTTTGCTGTGGTATATGTCAGAGAGTGCTCTGCCTGTGTTTTCCTCTAAGAGTTTCATAGTGACCAATCTTACATTTAGGTCTTCAATCTATTTTGAGTTTATTTTTGTGTATGGTGTTAGGGAGTGTTCTAATTTTTTTTTTTTTTACACGTAGCTGTCCAGTTTTCCCAGCACCATTTATTGAAGAGACTGTCTTTCCTCCATTGTATAGTCTTGTCTCCTTTGTTGTAGATCAATTGACCATAACTGTGTGGGTTTATTTCTGAGATTTTATCCTGTTCCATTGATCTATATTTATGTTTTTGTGCCAGTACCACACTCCTTTGATTACTGTAGCTTTATAGTGTAGTCTGAAGTGAGAGAGCCTGATTCCTCAAGCTTCGTTTTTCTTTCTCAAGATTGTTTTGGTTATTCAGGGTCTTTTGTGTCTCCATACAAATTTTAAGATTTTTCATTCTAGTTCTATGAAAAATGCCATTGGTCATTTGATAGGGACTGCATTGAATCTGTTGATTACCTTGGGTAGTATAGTTATTTTGATGATATTAATTCTTCCAATCCAAGAACATGGTATGTCTTCCCACCTGTTTGTGTCGTCTTCAATTTCTTTCATCAGTGTCTTATAGTTGTCAGAGTACAGGTCTTTCTCCTTCTTAGGTAGGTTTATTCTTAAGTATTTTATTCATTTTGATGCAATGGTAAATGGGATTGTTTCTTGAATTTCTCTGTCTGATCTTTCATTGTTAGTGTATAGAAATGCAAGAGATCTCTGTGTATTAATTTTGTAATCTGCAACTTTACCAAATTCATTCATGAGCTGTAGTAGTTTCCTGGTAGTGTCTTTAGGATTTTTTATGTATAGTTTCACATCATCTGTAAATAGTGACCGTTTTACTTCTTTTCCAATTTGGATTAGTTTTTATTTCTTTTTCTCCTCTGATTGCCATAGCTAGGACTTCCAAAACTGTGTTGAATGAAAGTGGCAAGAGTGGACATCCCTGTCTTGTTCCTGATCTTAGAGGAAATGTTTTTAGCTTTTCACTGTTGAATATGATGTTAGACGTAGGTTTGTCATATATGACCTTTATTATGTTGAGGTATGTTCCCTCTCTGCTCTCTTTCTGCAGAGTTTTTAATAATAAATGGTTGTTGGATTTTGTCAAAAGCTTTTTCTGCTTCTATTGAGATAATCATATGGTTTTTATTCTTCAGTTTGTTGATGTGGTGTATCACATTGATTTTGCGAATATTGAAAAATTCTTGCGTCCCTGGGATAAATCCCACTTGATCATGGTGTATGATTCTTTTAATGTACTTTTGGATTTGGATTGCTGGTATTTTGTGGAGGATTTTTGCATCTACGTTCATCAGTGATATTGGCCTGTAACTTTCTTTTTTTGTGGTATCTTTGTCTGGTTTTCGTATCAGGGTGATGGTGGTGTTGTAGAAGAGTTTGGGAATTTTCCTTCCTCTGCAATTTTTTGGAAAAAGTTTCAGAAGGATGGGTGTTAGCTCATCTCTAAATATTTGATAGAATTCACCTGTGAAGCCATTTGGTCCAGGACTTTTGTTTGTTGGGAGGTTTTTTTTTTTTAATCACAATTTCAATTTCAGTACTTGTGATTGGTCTGTTCATATTTTCCATTTCTTCCTAGTTCAGTCTTGGGAGATTGTTCCTTTTTCTCCCCCCAAGAGCTAACTAGTTTATTCTGTATCTTGAAAATAGTGAACCATCTTTTAAATGCTCAGAGAACTTTCTCAAAATCAGTCCACATAGTAGGCCTATAAAACCTCAAATATTCCACAAAGTAGAAAAGGATAGATAAACTACTGACTTAAAAAAAAAAGTCATAAATTAGGAAAATGAAAATCTTTCACTTGTAAATTTCAAAATCTACTGGCTTGAACAAACTCTCTGGTCAAGTAAGAAATTAAAATAAATTGCATAATATTCAGAATATTATTCAGAACACAATGTATATCAGAATCCATAGAACACATTTGAAAAAAATGCTTGGAGAAATTTTAGGATAAATATTTACATCAATTTTAAAAGAAATAATAATAAACGTTCAAACTAAGGAATTACAATAAGGAAAAGTAAACCAAAAAAACAGAAAAATTAGTAAAGATAAGAAATTATTACAAACAAAAAATAGAAGTAATAATAGGTTCATAAGTTGATTCTTAGGGAAAAACTAAAAAGCAATAAAAGCAAAATTACAAAAATAAAAAACGATTATTAGGAAATAAGGATTGTAAAAACTATTTTGCTCAACCCTATGCAAATAAATTTGAAAATCTAGCAAATCTAACCTCTGAAAACTGAGACCAGAAAAGACAGAAAATCTAAACAGAAAAATAAACATAGAAAAAAAAGAGACAATTGTTCAGATATTATATCACCCCAAAGTCCAAGGTATATGTGGCTTAAGATGTGAATTTTACTAAACTTTTAACAAAGTACAATAATACTGTTTATTTAAAATTTTCCAATTCTTTTCTTTAAAGAACTTTTATTGGTATAATTGACATACAATAAGCTGCATTTATTTAAAGTGTACAATTTGATATTTTTTTCTTATTAGTAATATATATATGGCAATCCCAATCTCCCAATTCATCCGACCCCAGACCCCTCGTCCCCCCCTTCTTTCCCCCCTTGGTGTCCATATGTTTCTGCCTTGAAAACCAGTTGATCTGTACCATTTTTCTAGATGCCGAATATGTGCGTTGCTATATGATATTTGTTTTTCTCTTTCTGACTCTCTTCACCCTGTATGACAGTCTCTAGGCCCATCCATGTCTCTACAAATGTCCCAGTTTCGTTCCTTTTTATGGCTGAATAATATTCCATTGTATATATGTACCACTTCTTCTTTATCCATTCATCTGATGATGGACATTTAGGTTGCTTTCATGACCTGGATATTGTAAATAATGCTGCAATGACCATTGGGGTGCATGTGTCTTTTTGAATTACAGTTTTCTCTGGGTATATGCCCAGGAGTGGGATTGCTGGGTCATATGGTTATTCTATTTTTAGTTTTTCAAGGAAGCTCCATACTGTTCTCCATAGTGGCTGTATCAATTTACATTCTTATGAGCAGTGCAAGAGAGTTCCCTTTTCTCCACAGCCTCTCTAGTGTTTGTTGTTTGTAGACTTTTTGGTGATGGCCATTCTGACCAGTGTAAGGTGATATCTCATTGTAGTTTTTAAAAAATATTTTAATTTTATTGGAGTATAGTTGATTTACAACGTTGTACCAGCCTCAGGTGTACAGAAAAGTGACCCAGTTATACATACACATATATTCATTGCTTCCCAGACTCCCCGCTTATATAGGTCATCGCAGAATACCAAGCAAAGTTCCCCATGCCATGCAGTAGGCCCCTGCTGGCCATCCAGCCTATACATAGTAACATATGTGTGTCCATTCCAAGGTCCTAACACATCCCTCCTGCCCCCAACACATCCCCCCCCCCCCCCCGCCCCCGGCCAACCACAAGTCTGTCCTCTACATCTGCAAGTCTGTTTCTGTTTTGTAAATAAGTTCATTTGTATCATGTTTTAAAAAATTAGATTCTACATATAAGTGATATCATATGATATTCGTCTTTCTCTTTATGACTTACTTCACTTAGATGATGATCTCTAAGTCCATCCATTGTTGCTGCAAATGGTGCTATTTCATTCTATTTTATGGCTGAGTAATATTCCATTGTATATATGTGCCACATATTCTTTTTTTTAATTATGGAGATTATATTCCTCCATATCTGTAGCCATTTAAAAATATTTTTTTATTTATTTAGTTGCACCAGGTCTTAGTTGTGGCAGGCAGGCTCCTTAGTTGTGGCATGTGAACTCTTAGTAGCTGCATGCATGTAGGATCTAGTTCCCTGACCAAGGATTGAACCTGGGCCCCCTGCTTTGGGAGTGTGGAGTCTTATCCACTGTGCCACCAGAGAAGTCCCCTGTACTTTATCCACTCTTCTGTAGATGGACATTTAGGTTGCTTCTATGTCTTGGCTGTTGTAAATAGTGCTGCAGTGAACACTGGGGTGCATGTACCTTTTAAAATTATGATTTACTCTGGATATATGCTCAGTAGTGGGACTGCTGGATCATATGGTAGTTTTATTTTTAATTTTTAAAGGAACCTCCATACTATTCTCCATAATGGTTGTACCAATTTACATTCCCACCAACAGTGTAGGAGGGTTCCCTTTTCTCCACATTCTCTCCAGAATTTACTGTTTATACTTTTTGATGATGGCTGTCCTGACTGGTGTGAGGAGATACCTCATTATAGTTTTGGTTTGCATTTCTCTGATAATTAGCGATGTTGAGCATCTTTTCCAGTGCTTTTTGGCCATCTGTATCTTTTCTTTGGAGAAATGTCTATTTAGATCTTTGGCCCATTTTAAAAAATTATTTTATTTTTATTTTTTGGCCGGGCCTTGCAGCATGCTTGATCTTAGTTCCCCAACTAGGTAGCAAACCTGTGCCCCCTGCAGTGTAAGTACAGAGTCTTAACCATTGCATGCCCAGGGAAGTCCCTTTGGCCCATTTTTTGATTGGATTGTTTTTTTCATAATGAACTGCACAAGCTCTTTGTATATTTTGGAAATTAATTCCTTGCTGGTTTGCTTCATTTGTGGTTTATTTTCTCCCATTCTCTGGGTTGTCTTTCCTTTTTTTTCAATGGTTTCCTTTGCTCTGCAAAAGCTTTTGAGTTTAACAGAGTCCTATTTGGTTATTTTATTTTCAGGCACAGCTTTATGGGGGCTCCTGCTGCAAAAGGGGGAGCGAGAGCAAACAACAGGTTCCCTTGCTTGCTTGCTCCTGGAGGGAGGGGTGAGCTTGTTTTTAATATGGGGTCAGCATAGGGGTGTGTTCAGGGTTCGGGCTGGAGGGGTGGCTTAGGTGTTTTGCCCATCCCTTAGGTGCTATTGCGTGCAGGGGCCATGCACAGTACCCTGCTTTTGCTCCATGCTCTTTGAAAGTGGCAGTTGGGTTTTTTGGTCTCTTTGTATCCTTTGTCCAGAATTTGCCCCAACTGCACATGCACACAGTTACTTTTAGTCCTGTACAGTTCTTTGTATTTTGTTGCTGGAGGAGAGGTGTGTCCAGGTGCAAGTATTGCAGCACTGCAGCAAGAGTCCCAGGTCCCAGCCTGTCTCATTCTCCACTGAGAGACTCTACACCTTTATTCTTTTTATTTTTTATATAAATTTAGTTATTTATTTTATTGGCTGTGTTGGGTTTTTTTTTTGCTGTGCGCGGGCTTTCTTTAGTTGCAGTAAGTGGGGGCTACTCTTTGTTGTGGTGCACGGGCTCCTCATTGCTGTGGCTTCTCTTGTTGCGGAGTATGGGCTCTAGGCATGTGGGCTTCAGTAGTTGCAGCATATGGGCTCAATAGTTGTGGCTCACAGTCTCTAAAGAGCAGGCTCAATAGTTGTGGCGCACGGGCTTAGTTGCTTTGCGGCATGTGGTATCTTCCTGGAGCAGGGATTGAAACTGTGTCCCCTACATTGGCAGGCAGATTCTTAACCGCTGCGCCACCTGGGAAGCCCTCTACACCTTTATTCTTAAGGGGTAAGAAGCTGAAGTTCTCTTCCTCTGAAACTTCTTCCTGCTGGACAGGGGCCGCCAACCCCAGTCTACCCTAGAGGTGTAGAAGTCTCTCGCTGACTGTTCCAAAGACCTGTAGGGACCTAGGCCACTTTGCACTAGAATGGGCTGAATTCCTTGAGCCATCATGAGCCTTATTTCAAACTGTTGGAACCTAAAAGACACAAACTTAACTATAAGGTTAAACAAACAACGGCTAAAAAGAACAATAGGGGCCTTCCTAGGTGGCGCAGTGGGTAAGAATCCGCCTGCCAATGCAGGGGACACGGGTTCAATCCCTGCCCCAGGAAGATACCACATGTCGCAGAGCAACTAAGCCCATGCGCCACAACTATTGAGCCTGTGCTCTGGAGCCCGTGAGCCACAACTACTGAGCCCATGTACTGCAACTACTGAAGCCCACACGCCTGGAGCCCGTGCTCTGCAACAAGAGAGGCCACTGCAATGAGAAGCCTGCACACCACAAGGAAGAGTAGCCCCCGCTCGCTGCAACTAGAGAAAGCCCATGTGCAGCAACGAAGACCCAACACAGCCAATAAAATAAATAAATTAAAAAAAAAAAAAAAAAAAAAAGAACGACAATAGCCATTAAAGGGCCAAAAAAGGGAAGGAACCAGGTTAACTTTGGGCTTCCTTAATAGACAAGGGAGGTGATATCGTCCCTGCCAAAATTATGAAGCCACTCTGCTTGGGCATATATTTCCTTAATATTAACTTTTACATGTTCTGTTGCATTGATACAAGTGCAGAGGAAAGTATTAGTTGTTGCACAAACTCTACCTTGTTCTGCCAGAAAGTAATCAAGGGCCAGACGATTTTCAAGAACCACATTAGCCAACAAGAGAGGTCCCAAGTCCCGCTAAGGCTTCAAATAGGAGCCAACCCACTACATCATTTTGCTTATCTGTTGATGGTGCCCAGCTTTTGAATAGGTATCTCAGGTCTTCCACTGGCTCACAGGTGTATTGTTCCTCTGTTGTGACCTGTGGGGTTTCTGGAGGTAAAAGCTTTAGTCTGGACAAATGTACCCAACTAGATGTCCCTTGCAGTTTAACAGCAGTGGGGGTGGTTAAAATTATAAGGGCCCTTCCATTTTGGCAATAGTTGATCTTGGGGGGACCCCTCTTTTTAGGTTTGAAGAAGAACTTGGTCCCCAGGGTTTCTTTGTGAAGAAACTGCTCCTTCCTCTGTAGTTTTAGCGGGAACCGGCAGTGCCTTGTATCTCAGGGCCTGGTTCACTTCCTCATCCAGTAGAATGTCAGTCATAAGGAGAGGCCTCCCATAGGTCATTTCAAATGGGCTAAGTCTCAGATTACTCCTGGGGGCACAAGGACCCTGAGGCATGCAATAGGAAGCAGGTTGGTCCAGGGTTCATGAGACTCTTGGCAGAGCTTTGCTAAGGTTTTCCTTAAAGTAAGGTTCATTTTCTCTACCTTCCCTGAAGACCAGGGGTACCAAGAAGTGTGTAGCTTGTAGTCTGTCCCTAGGGCTGTTGTGAGCCCCTGTGTGATTTTGGCTGTAAGAGAGGGCTCATTATCACTCTGCAGGGACTTTGAAAGTGAGGAACTATTTCTTTTAAGAGGGACTCACAGCCTGCTGGGGCTCCGCTCTCCGGCACGAGCCCGCACGTCTTTCCCGGCAAAGTCCCTTGCGCAGCCCGGCCCGGCCCCGTGGCACGGATGTTTCCATGCAGGCGATTTTGACAGCAGTCCTCATACCGAGCTATTATGAAGTGTGATGTCAGTCTGGAGAACGGATAATATATAAGCCAGTTCTTGCCACGCTATCTTACAAGGAAACATCTGAGGCTATCAGTTGTATCTCCTTTCCCTTACCTGCTATTTGCCTGCCCTCACTGAAGCACCGTGGATGCAGACACTCCTAGTTCTTGGTGAAATTTGGAAGCTTCTCCTCCAGGATCTCTGTCCAGAAGTTGCACCTGCCTACTCAGGAATCTCCAATTCTACTTTGTTTCCAGGGTTCAAAGAGAACCTCCTGTTTTGCAAAGGACTGACATTAGTTGCAGGACACCTAAATCTAAACAATGCCTTCAGCCTTTGAGCACTCTAGAAAATAGGTTTAGAGCTATTTAGACCTGTTTTCTGCAAGTCAAGAATTGAGAATGAGAAGTTGGGGTGGAGGGGATAGATATTCTCTCTACACTTTGAGAACAGGACCAGTTAGCAGGTTAACCTTAAACTAGTCTTTTACTCTTTACAGGTGTGTATTGTTATTGACTTTTTTCCTCTTGGGATAATGGGAGAAAAGCTCCATCTTTAATGTATATCTTACCCCTCCACCGCCTCATATTCCACAGAATTTTTTGCTCTCTGCAAATGCCTACTTCTCTCACTGTAGCAGGAGAGTGTGGGTGTTAGTTTCAAAGTGGGAAATGTAGTGTTCAAGCTGGTCCCAAGCAGAAAGTCTCTCAGCATCTTAAACCTAACTTGTATTAATTTCCTGGCCCCAGTGAGGTTTGGAAACAACTGACAGGACAGTAGAAAAACAGCTTATCCCAAACCTATGGCCAGAAGAAAATGGAAAAGCCACTGTCAAAAGATGTTCTTTTAAAATTTCCCCATAATTTTTAGACACACAGTCTTATAGGCTGGGTTCACGTAGGCAGTCGTAGACTGTATAAAAGATCTACAAATAGATCACACTTTGCCTGATCTGAAACCAGATTTACTGTAGTATTGCAATTAAGATTAAAAGAAAGGGAAGTCATACTTGTGGTTTCCACATTGCATTGTGATAACACTGCAGATCTTTTTTTTTCTATTTTTTATTGAAGTATAGTTGAATTACAATGTGTTAATTACTGCTGTACAGCAAAGTAACTCAGTTATACATATATATACATCCTTTTTCATATTCTTTTCCATTATATTTTGTCACAGGATATTGAATACAGTTCCATCTGCTATACATTGGATAAATAACAACGCTCTATTCTGTATGTGCCATTTTGCATCTGTTAATCCCAAACTCCCAATCCAACCCTCTCACACCACCCTCTCCCTTGGCAACTACCAGTCTGTTCTCTATGTCCATGAGTCTGTTTGTGTTTGTAGATAGGTTCGTGTCATATTTGAGATTCCACATATAAGTGATATCATATGGTATTTATCTTTGTCTGACTTCACTTAGTATGATAATCTCTAGTTGCATCCATGTTGCTGCAAATGGCATTATTTTGTTCTTTTTTTATGGCTGAGTAGTATTCCATTGTATATATGTACCACATCTTCTTATCCATTCATCTGTCAATGGACATTAGGTTGCTTCATGACTTGGCTGTTGTAAATAGTGTGGCCGTGAACCTTGGAGTGCAAGTATCTTTCCGGATTTTAGTTTTGTCTGGATATATGCCCAGGAGTGGGATTGCTGGATCATCTGGCAACTCTATTTTTGGTTTTTGAAGAAACTTCCACATTGTTTTCCATAGTGGCTGTACCCGTTGACACTGCCACCAACATGTCATTGCTCCACACCCTCCCCAGCATTTGTTATTTGTAGACTTTTTAATGATGGCCATTCTGACCAGCATGAGGGGGTACCTCATTGTAGTTTTTTTGTTGTTGTTGTTTTATTTTTTATTTTTTACAGTAAACTGCATATATTTAGAGTGTGCAATTTGATATCCCAATCTCCCAATTCATTCCCCCCCACCCCTCCCCACTTTCCCCACTTGGTGTCCATATGTTTGTTCTCTACATCTGTGTCTCTATTTCTGCCTTGCAAACGGGTTGATTTGTACCATTTTTCTATAACACTGCAGATCTTGTCTTCAGTGAATTTGTCTGCCACAAGTAAGTTCTGGCATGTGTAGTGCATGAGGCATATTTTACACTCAACTTAGAAAATTGTATTTCCTGACTTGTGTATTTTAGTTTGAAACCCGTTTTGCATAGAATTTCTATATTGTTTTCATAAAATGAAAGGAAGTAAAAAATCTCACCAACTGAGGGAAAAAAAAAAAAAAGGGACTCACAGACTTCCATAGCCTTTTTAGATTGGGTGGGGAAGGCTTCAGCCCATCCTGTGAGAGAATCAACACACACCAGAAGGTATTTATATTCTGATCCTGGGGATATTTGGGTGAAATCTAACTGCCAGTCTTCTCCCGGATATGTCCCTCGGCGTTGAATTGGCCTGGTAACAAAGCGGGGATTGGATGGCTCTGTGGGTTATTACAGGCACACAGATCACAGGCAAGCATTACTTGTTTTACTGTCCTTTGAAGCCTCTTCCCTGAAAAAGCCTTTTGCATCAAGTCCCATAGTGCATCCCTCCCATAGTGGGTGGCATCATGTAAGCTCTTCGTTTCCATTGTTGGGCTTCAGAGATTAGAACCTTATCCTCCTTTTTATACCAGTCTGTGCTTCTCTTCTCATAGCCCCATTTTTTTTTTTTTTTGGCATTTTCTTGTTCCTGTGGGGAATACTGGGGAAGGCTAGTGACTTCAGGGGGGCCAATCACTAGACCCATAATTTGTTCAGGTTCCTGTAATCGAGCTGCCTGCTTTGCAGTCTGATCAGCTTAGCTGTTCCTTTGGCTCACAGAAGACCCATCCCTCTCATGGCCCCTTGCAGTGGATTACTGCCACCTGGGTTGGGAGCTGCATTGTTTCTAAAAGAGCCAGAATCAAGTGTTTATGTTTTATGGGGGAATTTCTAGCAGTTTAAGTATATTATTCTTCCTAGTCTATCTACTTTTAAAGCCTGTATAGACAATAATATATGATCATTGTGTTTCTAGCAGTTAAAATTCCTCTTTCCTCCCCAATGGCAGCATGAGCATGTAGCACTTGGAACCCATATTTAGAGTCAGTAAAAAATTTAATTTCTTATCCTTCCCTAGTTGTTAAATTGTAAAGCTCTCATTAATGCAATTAGTTCAGCCTTCTGGGCTGATGTCTGGGGTGTCAGGGCCTTGGCTTCTATGACTTCATCTAGACTAACTATGGTGTACCCTGCCTTTTGGATTTGCATTTCTATGAAACTGCTCCTCAGGGCTGTCAAGGGGCTCATCTAGAAGATCAGACCTGCCAGAGTAAGTTTGTTCTATGGTCTCTATAAGCCCCAGTACTAGTGGTCTACCCAACTCAGTCTTTAGAGTCTCAAAGGCCCACTGCTGGTTCTTATTCCACTGAAGGGCTTCCCTTTCTCCTCCCTTTAGAGCCTTATGTGGGGGTTTTGCTATAAGGCCGTGATTTGGAATCCAGATACGACAGAACCCACTCATTCCGAGAAAGCCTCGAAGTTGCCTCTTTGTGGTTGGAGATGGTAATACACTAATTGATGTTGTGGCCAGGGCTTGTGCCCCTGGGGTCAAAACAAATCCTAAGTATTGAATCCGTTGCTGTGAGATCTGAGCCTTAGTTGAAGAGACTTTATATCCCCTTTTTGTCAGAAAATTTAGGACCCTAACAGTATTTTGATATGAATCTTGTTTGGTCTCACTACTTATCAGTAAATCATCAGCATACTGTAGCAGAGTTCTCTTCTCAAGGCTCGGTTCCCTCAGTTCCCTTGCTAATGCATTTCCAAAAAGATGGGGGCTGTCCCAAAAACCCTGGGGAAGCACTGTCCAGGTATGTTGGGTAGCCTCCAGGGTGTCAGAGTCCCTCTACTCAAAGGCAAAAAGATATTGAGAGTCTGGATGTAGGGGAATACAGAAAAATGCATCTCTGAGTTCCAAAACGGAGAAATACAGAGCACTCCCTGGCATCTGGGTGAAGAGGGTGTATGGGTTTGGCACCAGTGGGTGAATAGGGATGACGGCCTCATTCACTGCTCGCAAGTCTTGCACAAACCGATGCTCCCTGTTAGGCTTCTGAACAGGGAGGGTCGGGGTGTTGCAAGGGGATTGGCAGGGCCTGATGAGTCCATGTTTTAGGAACTTGCTGAGCAGTGGTTGGATCCCCCTCAGGGCCTCAGGCTTTAAAGGATATTGCCTCTTCCAGAGTATTTTCCCCCAGGCCTTAACCTTATTTTTAATTGGGGAAACACGTTTGGCCTTTCCTGGCACCGAGGTATCCCAAACTTCAGGAGCTACTTGTTCTCTAATTTCTTGGGGGATGTCTTGGGGAATATTATGATGCCTAACAAGTGGGTCATCTGGGGCTACTAATAGATGCATTCTCTGTTTGAATTCATTTACCTCCTTGGACTCCATCCTGTCCTAAAAATATACTCGCTCCTAACTCATTTAGCAAATCTCTCCTGAGGGGAGGGACCGGGCATTCTGGCATGTACAAAAAGGAGTGAGTAATAATGATAGACCCGGTTCCTCAGGCAAGGGGAGACATAAGTCGCCTTACCTTTGGCTCTCCTTCAACTCCCGTCACAGTACAGTCATGGCTGGAGAGGGGGCCAGCCGGCCAAGTCAGAACAGAGCAGGCAGCTCCAGTGTCTACAAGAAAATCAGTTCTCCTGCCTGCCACATCGAGGGTGAGCCGAGTGTCCACTGGAGTGATGAGGACAGGTTGAGTGGGATCTGGAGCCAGGCAGGTACTCTATCCCTGTCAGTTGGTGTGCGGGAATCTCTCACCCAAGAGATTTGCAAGGAACTGGGGCCGGTCTGGGTTGCCGCTCGGGCGGTCCCACAGGAAGGCACTCAGGACATTCCCCCTTCCAGTGCTCCTCCTTCCAACAAGTCACACTGCTTCGGGCCCAGGTGAGTTCTTGGTGGTCTGTCCAGCCTTCTCGGACCTCCAGGGTCCCCCCGAGGTGGTGGGTGAATCAGAGCAGACAAAAGCTGTGTTTTCTTTATTAGCCTCTTGTCCTTATTGGTCTCCTCCGTTGTCTTGGTTGTTATAGACCTTGAATGCCTGCTCTACCAAGGTTGACAGTGGGGTTTGGGGCCCAGCCTCAAGCTTCTGTAACTTTCTCCTGATATCAGGAGTGGTGTGGATGATGTAATGCAGGGCCAATGGTGCCCTCCCCTCTGTGGACGCAGGGTCTGTATTGGTGTCTTTCCTGAATGCCTCTGCCACTGAGTTCAAGAAGACTACCCGGTTTTCATCTTTTTCCTGTGTAACCTCTTGGACCTTATCATAATTTACAGCCTTCACCATACACCTTTTCATTCCTTCTGCTACACAAGTAATATAAGGTCTCCTCCTGGCCTGGCCTAGATCATCTTCACCGTCCCCGTGTGGGTCATGTCCTGGGATTGCATCCCCACCCACCTGATAAATTTGATGGTGTGGATTGAGGGCCAGTAGGCCATCTGCGTGTTCCCTGGCCTTTCTCAGTACAGTCTCCTTTTCATCCGGGGTGCAACGGTGGGCCAGAATAACCATGATGTCCTGCCAGGTGAGAGAGAACATCAACCCCCAGACTGATAAATTTATCTCTAAACTTACCAGGGTTCTCTGAGAACCTGCCAAACCTCTCCTTACAGATTCCTAAGTCTCCCATTGAGAAGGGGACATGCACTCTAGTAATCCCTTCGTTCATAGCAGCTACTTCCCGGAGAGGGTAAAGGCCTCATGGGGCAGAGGTGGGGGCTAACTTTGAACCTGATCCTGGGTGATAGGAAGGTCCACTACAAGTTACCCCAGAGGGACTGGTCTCTCCCTCCTGGAGTAACAGAGGGCATAAAGGGACATAAGGAGGCAGAGTTTGGGATCAGTCAGGGGGACCCAGAGGAGTAGGTGGCTCCAGAGAAGCAGGGAATATTTGGTTCTCCCCCGAGAAATTGGGGAAGGTTGCAAGGGAGTTATCTAAAATGTTGGGATTGTATTCTGATTCCTCAAAAAACTCAGGCTTTTGATTATAGGAGCTGCACAGAGCAGGGTTTTGGTAAAGGACCACGAAGACTTGGACATATGGAACCTCAGTCCATTTTCCCATCTTGAGACAGTAAAGATCCAATTATTGCACGATGGTTTTGTAATTTAGAGACCTATTTGCAGACCATTTTTTCCATCCCCTAACTTATATAAGGGCCAGGCAATGTTACAGTAGAGTTTAAGATTTTCCCTTTCAAGCCCATCTGTTTTGAAAAACTTCCAGTTTTTAAGGATACACTGCAGAGGTGTTTCTTCTGGCTCAGAAGAGGATCCTCCCATGTTGAGTAACCTGCAACTGAGCAAGAGTGCTCCTAGAAATGAAGTCCGGGTTCCCAGAGACATTTACTAGGAGGCTTTTGTCCTATGATAAGTATCCCTATGAGACTGAGCATCTATAAAGCCTCCGATGAGGGCTGTTTGGAAGTGGCCAGCCCAGTAGCTAGTCTGTAACAAGGTATGGAATGTCAAGGCCTGGAGTGGAGGGGTCCTAGAGGTGTCGAAAGGAACTCCTGAAGGAATTGGAGTTGGGCACAGTGGAAAATGCCATGGGGGTCAGGACCTGAGGGTCTAGCGGTGGGAGTATTCCCGTAGGGCATTTTTTTAGATGTAGAGTAAGGTGAAAGACTAGACAGCAGAAGAACCCAAAACCCCTTCCCCTATCTGTTTGGTGGCTGCGATAAAACTGGGGAGAGCCTGATAACTCCATCTGACATAGGAAACAGTGAGTTTGGACAATGTTTCCCATATAATTTAACATACCAAATGAACCCAATTAGTTTAGGACATCTCTTTTGGATGTTCCAGGGGCCCCTTGAAACACCCCAAAGTGAACTGGAAACCAAGAGAATTTCAATTAGAATTTGCTATTTGGGAAGTCCATCAAAATTTTTAAGAAAGTTTCGGGCTTCCCAGTTGGCGCAATGGTTAAGAATCCACCTGCCATTGCAGGGGACATGAGTTTGATCCCTGGGCGGAGAAGATCCCACACGCCACAGAGCAAACTGAGACTGTGCGCCACAGCAGTTGAGTCCATGTGCCACAACTACTGAAGCCCATGTGCCTAGAGCCTGTGCTCTGCAACAAGAGAAGCCACTGCAATAGGAAGCCCACGCACTGCAATGAAGAGTAGCCCCTGCTCTCTGCAACTGGAGAAAGCCTACGCAGCAATAAACACCCAATGCAGCAAATAAATAAATAAAATAGAATAAAAATTTTAAGAAAGTTTTAAAATTCCTGGTCAAGTAGGGTCATAGGTTGCTGTGAAATAATACTTATTTGTTGAGCTAATGTGGGGAAAAAAAATCAAAAGTATATATAAATCACTTAAAGGCACAGGAACTCATAAGATCTGTTACTAAAAGCAGCATTCCAGGACAACTTTGTTCTTTTATGAGAGAGAGAAATCAAATCCAGTCTTGCATCAGCCTACTCTTTTGTTTTTTTAAGCTCTTTATTGGAATATAATTGCTTTACACTCTTGTACCAGTTTTTGAGGTACACCAAAGTGAATCAGCTGTTTTTATACATATATCCCCATATCCCCTCCCTCCCGTGACTCCCTCCTACCCTCCCTGTCCTGGCCCTCTAAAGCATCACCCATCATCGAGTTGATCTCCCTTTGTTATACAGCAACTTCCCACTAGCTATCTGTTTTACAGTTGGTAGTGTAAATATGTCTGTGCTACTCTCTCACTTCATCCCAGCTTCCCCTTCGCCCCCCACCCCAGCCCCGTGTCCTCAGGTCCATTCTCTACATCTGCATCTCCACTCTTGCCCTGTCACTGGGTTCATCAGTACCATTTCTTCAGATTCCATATATATGAGTTAGCATACGGGATTTATTTTTCTCTTTCTGGCTTACTTCACTCTGTATGACAGTCTCTAGGTCTATCCACCTCATTACATATAGCTCCATTTCATTCCTTTTTATAGCTGAGTAATATTCCATTGTATATATGTGCCACATCTTCTGTATCCATTCATGTGTTGATGGGCATTTAGGTTGCTTCCATGCTCTGGCTATTGTAAATAGTGCTGCAGTGAACATTATGATACATGTTTCTTTTTGGATTATGGTTTTCTCTGGGTATATGCCCAGTAGTGGGATTACTGGATCATATGGTAGTTCCATTTTTAGTTTATTAAGGAACCTCCAAACTGTTTTCCATAGTGGCTGTACCAGCTTACATTCCCACCAGCAGTGCAGGAGAGTTCCCTTTTCTCTACACCCTCTCAAACATTTATTGTTTCTAGATGTTTTGATGATGGCTATTCTGACCGGAGTGAGGTGATACCTCACTGTGGCTTTGACTTGCATTTCTCTAATGATTCGTGATGTTGAGCATCTTTTCATGTGTTTGTTGGTCACCTGTATGTCTTCTTTGGAGAAATGTCTATTTAGGTCTTCTGCCCATTTGTGGATTGGGTTATTTGCTTTTTTGGTATTAAGCTGCATGAGCTGCTTATATATTTTGGAGATTAATCCTTTGTCCATTGCTTCATTGGCAAGTATTTTCTCTCATTCTGAGGGTTGTCTTCTTGTCTTGTTTATGGTTTCTTTTGCTGTGCAAAAGCTTTTAAGTTTCATTAGGCCCCATTTGTTTATTCTTGATTTTATTTGTATTATTCTAGGAGGTGAGTCAAAAAGGATCTTGCTGTGATGTATGTCAGAGTGTTCTGCCTATGCTTTCCTCTAGGAGTTTTATAGTGTCTGGCCTTACATTTAGGTCTTTACTCCATTTTGAGTTTATTTTTGTGTATGGTGTTAGGAAGTGTTCTAACTTCATTCTTTTACATGTTGCTGTCCAATTTTCCCAGCACCACTTATTGAAGAGGCTGTCTTTTTTCCATTGTATATTCTTGCCTCCTTTGTTAAAGATAAGGTTCCCATATGTGTGTGGGTTTACCTCTGGGTTCTCTATTCTGTTCCATTGATCTACCTTTGTATTTTTGTGCCAGTACCATACTGCCTTGATCACTGTGGCCTTGTAGTATAGTTTGAAGTCAGGAAGCCTAATTCCACCAACTCTGTCTTTCCTTCTCAAGTTTGCTTTGGCTATTCGGGGTCTTTTGCGTTTCCATACAAATCGTAAGATTTCTTGTTCTCGTTCTGTGAAAAATGCCGTTGGTAATTTGTTAGGGATTGCATTGAATCTGTAAACTGCTTTGGGTAGGATAATTTTCACAACATTGATTCTTCCAATCCAAGAACATGGCATCAGCCTGCTCTTAATAAAATCCATTTACCTAATTAAATTTAATCCAACCTTGGAAAATCCTGACCACATACAAAATTCTTTTCTCAATGTTCCTCTTCCGCAAAGCTTCTGCAACTTTCTGTAGCCATTCTTTGTCCCTTATTCTTTTCCATTCAGCAGTAACCAGCTCTAGGACAAAATCATCCTTTTCCCTTTCAACAAAATATATTTCCATTCCTTATACCTTCTTATCTGAAAACACACATCCTACTTTTCTTAAGCAACCAGGAACTGTCTTTTACATATTAGCATTCCATAAATTTGTAAACGTCTCAAGGCGGCACCAAAGAGCTTAATTTCTCTCTTATGAGAAGACAAAAGTAGGTAGATTTAGACCTGTTTAACAGTTAATGTTCCAATATTTTATCTTATTTGAAATGGCCTGGGTATTCAGTGAATTCTTATCATTTAACTTAATTTAGTTTCAAATTACCAAAAATTGGAGAGACTGTTTTAGATGGACATTTCTCAAACATAATTATTCCTATAGAGTTTACCAAAAAGTTCTTATCCCAGTTACTTTTGCTGAAAAATTTAATCATGTCAGGTTATTTTCCCTGTTGAGAGGTTTTATAACAGAGCCAACCTGTGCACTTCCAGAAAGGGCCAGTGAAGGAGGGAGCACTCTGTCCACTGCCCACCTGGGTGATCAAGCCTGGAAACCAGCCAGTTGTACGTCATCTGTGGGACTGCAACCTACAGGTGGGACTTGCACCCACGCATACAATTTGTACGTCATCTTTGGATCCAACCCACAGGTGGAATTCTCACCCATGCATATACCAGTATATAGAAATATGCCGCTTCAGCGCATTCCTAACGGAACTTCTCCTGGCGACAGGAAAATAAAGTTGAGAATATTGGGATGATTGGACTTCTAGCCACTACATGACATGAGGTTTGAACCTCTTTCACTCTCATAAATCTCCTGTCAGGGAGAGCCTGCTGGACCAAGGTCTGCATAGTGTGAGGGGAGCCTCTCTCACCTCTGCTTGTCACCCATCAAGGTGAGCTGTTGTCGGCCAGAGGTAACATGGTCTCACAAGCTGAGAGGAGTGATGCTATAGCTGCCTGATGTCCACTCTCTTGGAAGGGTGGGACAGAAGTAGGAGAAGACAGAGAAAGGAGAGGACAGAGAGAGAAGTAGAGAGATTTCAGGAGAGGGAAAGGGAAAATGGTGAGGGAAAAGGACAAAGAGGTGGGGGGATTGTTGCCTGAATGAGGGTACTGAGGCCCCCAGGGGCCAGGAAGGCAGACTTACCAAATGTGGTGATGCTAAAACAAGAGGTTCAGGCAGCCACTTGTCACCCACAGGGAAGCTGCATTCAGTGGTCCTGGAGGTGTCCAGATCCTCTCCCCAGAAGGGGACAAGCCCCGAGTTGGGTGCCACCAAGTATGTTACCGACCAGGGTTTTTGGTCTCCTTAATCAGTAGAAATTGATCAGCAGCCAGACAAGAAATTCAGGCAAGGCTTTGTTGGGGCCCCTGCTGCAGTAGATGGGAGTGAGAACAAACAACAGATTCCCTAGCTTACTAGCTCCTATTTATTTTTGTTTTTATTTCCATTACTTTAGGTGACAGATCACAAAAGATATTGCTGTGATTTATGCCAAACAATGTTGTGTGTATGTTTTTCTGTAGTAGTTTTATAGTATCCGGTCTTACATTTAGGTATTTAATCCATTTTGAGTTTATTTTTGTGTATGGTGTTAGAGAATGTTCTAATTTCATTCATTTACATGTAGACGCCCAGTTTTCCCAGCATCACTTATTGAAGAGAGTGTCTTTTCTCCATTGTATAGTCTTGCCTCCTTTGTCATAGATTAAGTGACCGTAGATGTGTTGGTTTATTTCTAGACTTTCTATCCTGTTCCATTGATCTATATTTCTATTTTTGTGCCAGTATCATACTGTTTTGATTACTGTAGCTTTGTAGTACAGTCTGAAGTTAGGGAGCCTGATTCCTCAAGCTCCTTTTTTCTTTCTCAAGATTTCTTTGGCTATTCGGGGTCTTTTGTGTCTCCATACAAATTTTTAAATTTTTTTTTCTAATTCTGTGAAAAATGCCATTGGTCATTTGATATGGATTGCATTGAATCTGTAGATTGCCTCAGGTAGTGTAGTCATTTTGATGATATTGATTCTTCCAATCCAAGAACATGGTATATCTTTCTATCCATTTATGTCTTTGATTTCTTTCATCAGCATCTTATAGTTTTCAGAGTACAGGTCTTTTGTCTCCTTAGGTAGGTTTATTCCTATGTATCTTATTTTGTTTTGATGTGATGGTAAATGGCATTGTTTCCTTAATTTCTCTTTCTGATGTTTCATTGTTAGTATATAGAAATGCAAGAGATTTCTGTGTATTAATTTTGTATCCTGCAACTTTAGTGAATTCATTGATGAGCTCTAGTAATTTTCTGGTAGCATCTTTAGGATTGTCTATGTATAGCATCGTGTTATCTGCAAACAGTGACAGTTTTACTTCTTTTGCAACTTGGATTCCTTTTATTTCTTTTTCTTCTCTGATTGCCATGGCTAGGACTTCCAAAACTATGTTGAATAAAAGTGGCAAGAGTGGACATCCTTATCTTGTTCCTAAACTTGGAGGAAATGCTTTCAGTTTTTCGCTGTTGACTATGATGTTAGCTGTGGGTTTCTCATGTATGGCCTTTATTATGTCGAGATATGTTCCTGTTATGCTCACTTTCTGGAGTGTTTTTATCATAAATGGGTGTTGAATTTTGTCAAATGCTTTTTCTGTATTTATTGAGATTATCATATGGTTTTTATTCTTCAATTTGCTTTTTTTAAATAAATTTATTTATTGGCTGCATTGGTTCTTCATTGCTGCATGCGGACTTTCTCTAGTTGTGGCAAGTGGGGGCTACTCTTCATTGCGGTACATAGGCTTCTCATTGTGGACTCTAGGCTTGTGGGCCTCAGTAGCTGCAGTATGTGGGCTCAGTAGTTGTGGCTCACAGACTTAGTTGCTCTGTGGCATATGGAATCTTCCTGGATGAGGGATGAAACCTGTGGTCCCCTGCATTGGCAGGTGGATTCTTAACCACTGTGCCACCAGGGAAGTCCCTATTCTTCACTTTGTTAATCTGGTATATCACACTGATTGATTTGTGGATATTGAAAAATCCTTGCATCCCTGGAATAAATCTAAATGGAACATGGTGTATGATACTTGTAATGTATTGTTGGATTGGTTTGCTACCAAATCTAAATCCTTTTGTTGAGAATTTTTATGTCTATGTTAGTCAGTGATACTGACCTCTAATTTTTTTTTTTTTGTGGTGTCTTTGGTTTTGCTGTCAGGGTGCTGGTAGCCTCATAGTGTGAGTTTGGGAGTGTTCCTTCCTCTGCAATTTTTTGGAATAGTATCAGAAGGATAGGTGTTAGCTCTTCTGTAAATGTTTGTTAGAACTCACCTGTGAAGCCATCTGGGTCTGGATTTTGTTGGAAGCTTTTAAACTTGTAATTGGTCTGTTCATATTTTCTGTTTCTTTATGGTTCAGTCTCAGGAGAGTGTACCTTTCTAAGAATATGTTCCTTTCTTCTAGGTTGTCTAATTTATTGGCATATAATGCTTGTTGTATTCCCTTATGATCCTTTGTATTTCTGTGGTGTCAGTTGTAACTTCTCCTTTTTCATTTCTAATTTTACTGATTGGAGCCCTCTCTATTTTTTTCTTGATGAGTCTGGGTAAAGGCTTATAAATTTTGTTTATCTTTTCAAAGAACCAGGTTTTAGTTTCATTGGACTTTGGTATTGTTTTCTTCATCTCCATTTCATTTATTTCTGCTCTGATTTTTATGATTTCTTTCCTTCTACTAACTTTGGGTTTTGTTTGTTCTTCTCTCTCTAGTTGCTTTAGGTATAAGGTTAGGTTGTTAATTTGGGATTTTTCTTGTTTCCTGAGGTAAGATTGTAATGCTGTCAACTTCCTGCTTAGAACTGCTTTTGCTGCATCCCATGAGCTTCAGATTGTCGTGTTTTGTTTTCATTTGTATCTAGTCATTTTTTTGATTTTCTCTTTTTTTTCCTCCTCAGCTGCACTGCGTGGCTTGTGGAATCTTAGTTTCCCTATCAAGGATTGAACCCAGGCCCTCGGCACTGAAAGCGCAGAGTCCTAACCACTGGACTGCCAGGAAATTCCCTGATTTCCTCTTTGATTTCTTCAGTGATCCATTGGTTGTTTAGTAACATATTATTTTAGCCTCCATGTATTTGTGACTCTTACCATTTTTTCTTGTAGCTGATTTCTAATTTCATAGCGTTGTGGTTGGGAAAGATGCTTGATATGATTTCAGTTTTCTTAGATTTACCAAGGCTTCTTTTTTTTATGGCCCAGCATGTGATATATCCTGGAGAAAGTTCCATGTGCACTTGAGAAGAATGTGTATTCTGCTGCTTTTGGATGGAATGCTGTATAAATACCAATTAAATCTATCAGGTGTAATGTGTCATTTAAGGCCTCTGTTTCCTTATTGATTTTCTGTCTGGGTGATCTGTCCATTGATATAGTGGGCTGTTACATTCCCCCACTACTATTGTGTTACTATTACTATTGTGTCAGTTTCTCCTTTTATGGCTGTTAGCATTTGTCTTATATATTGAGGTACTCCTATGTTAGGTGCATATGTATTTACAGTTGTTATGTCTTCTTGGATTGACCCCTTGATTATTATGTAGTGTCCTTCTTTGTGTCTTGTAGCAGTATTTTAAAATCTATTTTGTCTAATATGAGTATTGCTACTTAACATTTTTTTGATTTCTGTTTGCATGGAATACCTTTTTCCATCCCCTCACTTTCAGTCTGTGTGTGTCCCTAGATCTGAAGTGGGTCTCTGGTAGATAGCATATGTACGGGTCTTATTTTGTATCCATTCAACCAGTCTATGTCTTTTGGTTGGAGCATTTAATCCACTTACGTTTAAGGTAATTATCAATATGGGTACATTCTTATTGCCATTTTCTTAATTGTTTGGGTTTGTTTTTGTAGGTCTTTTTCTTCCTTTCCTCTTTTGTTTTCTTCTCTTGTGATTTGATGATTATCTTTAGTGTTGTGTTTGGATTCTTTTTTTCTTTTTTGTGTTTGTGTATATTGTAGCTTTTTGGTTTGCAGTTACCATGAGGTTTTGATATAGCAGTTTATGCATGTACAAGATTGTATTAAGTTGCTGGTTTTACTTTCAAATGCATTTCCAATATCCTGCATTTGTACTCTCCTCTTTTCATGCTTGCTGGTTTTAATATCATATTTGCGTGTGGATGATTTCCTACCTTTATTGTATGTTTGCATCTGTGATATAATTGTTTTCCAGTTTGTGGGTGATCCACCTGGTGGGTATGGGATTTGAGTATATTGTGCAAGTGCCCCTCATACCATCTCTTTGTGGCTTCCTCTTTGTATTAGGATGTAGAATATCTTTTTTGATAGGTTCCAGTCTTTTTTGTCAATGGTTGTTTAGAAGTTAGTTGTGATTTTGGTGTTTTTGTGAGAGGAGGTGAGCTCAAGTCCTTCTACTCCACCATCTTATCCCCCTTCTTTTCCCTGGTGATCTTGTTAATTGGATATTCTGATCCAGCAGGTCAGGGGTCTAATCCTTAACATCTGGGAGCTTCTTAGATTTGCAGTCAATGCTGCTGGTCTCCTGACCACAGTTTAGGTAGCAAGAAGTTAGAGGTTAGATAAAAGAGGAGGTCAAGAGGGATAAGTAAAGGGTGGTGTCATGAAAACAAAGATAAAATAGTATTTCAAGAAGGAGGGAGAGCTCAACTGAGTCAAATTCTTTGGTGAATGAGAAAGCTGAAGATAGACATGTCTGTTGGATTTGGTGAAATGAAGATGGCTGATGGCTGGTGATCTTGAAAAGAGAAGTTTCAATGTACTGGTAGGGATGGAAGCCAAAGTTAATAAAGATAGTAAATAAGGAGAATACCTTCTAGAAGTTTTGCTGTTAAAAAGCAGAGAAATTAGTGATACTCAGGAAGGCATTTGGGGAGAAAGGAGGTACTGAGTAAGTTTGTCTATGAATGGCATAATTCAGTAGATGGAAGGTGTTATAGCAGGGAGAAGGCATGCCTGCAGGTCAAAACCTGTGAAAAGGGGAAGGTACAGGGTCCAGAGCAGAGGTGGAGTGATTAGGCCTGAGTGGGGACAGCGATATTACTCCTGTTGTAAAAGGATGGAACACCTAGGACATAGGCTAGAATTAGATAAATATAGGTTTATAGATTTGGGAGTGAAGATAAGACCATCTGATTTTTCAAATTGAAGTATAGTTGATTTACGATGTTTATTAGTTTCAGTTTACAACATGGTGATATATTTTTATAGGTTATACTTCATTTAAAGTTATTTTAAGGTATTGGTTATATTCCCTGTGCTGTACAATATATCCTTTATCTTATTTTTTTTAAATAAATTTATTTATTTATTTACTTATTGGCTGCGTTGGGTCTTCATGCTGCACACGGGCTTTCACTAGCTGTGGTGAGCGGGGGCTACTCTTGCTGCTCTTCATTGTGGTGCGTGGGCTCCTCATTGTGGCTTCTCTTGTTGCAGAGCATGGGCTCTAGGTGTGCGGGCTTTGGTAGTTGCGGCACATGGGCTCAGTAGTTGTGGCTCACAGGCTTAGTTGCTCCGTGGCATGTGGGATCTTCCTGGAGCAGGGATCAAACCTGTGTCCCCAGCATTGGCAGACAGATTCTTAACCACTGTGCCACCTAGGAAGTCCTTCTTATATCTTATTTTTACCTAGTAGTTTGTACCTCTTAACCCCCTTCCCTATCTTATGCCTCCCCCATCCCCTTTGGTAACCACCTGTTTGTTCTCTGAATCTATGACTATTTCTGTTTGCTTATGTTTGTTCATTTGTTTTTTAGATTCCACATATAAGTGTAGTCATATAGTATTTGTCTTTCTCTGTCTGGCTGATTTCACTTAGCATAATACCCTCTGGGTTCGTCCATGTTGTCACAATTGGCAAGATTTCATTCTTTTTTATAGTTGGGTAATATTTATCCATTTGTTAGTGGGCACTTAGGTTGCTTCCATATCGTGGCTGTTGTAAATAATGCTTCAGTGAACCTAAGGGTGCATTTATCATTTTGAAATAGTGTTTTCATTTTTGGGGGGTAAATACTCAGGATTGGAATTGCTCATCATGTGGTAGTTCTATTTTTAATTTTTTGAGGACTCTCCATACAGTTTTCCACAGTAGCTTCACCAATTTACTTTTGCACCAACAGATTACCAGAGTTCCCTTTTCTCCACATCCTTGCCAGCACTTGTTATTTGTTGTCTTTTCAACAACAGCAATTCTGACAGGTTTGAGTCAAGATCTCATGGTGATTTTGATTTGCATTTCCCTGATGATTAGTGATGTTGAGCATCTTTTGATGTGCCTGTATGTCATCTTTGTAAAAATGTCTATTCAGGTTTTTTGCCCACTTTTTAATCAGGTTGTTTTCTTGTTAACAATTTATATGTTTTGAATATTAACCCCTTATCAGATGTATCATTTGCACATATCTTTTCCCATTTAGTAGCTTGTCTTTGCATTTTGTTGATGGTTTCCTTTACTGTGTGAAAGCTTTTTTTTTTTTTAATATCCAAAGTGCTTTCATTTTTTCAAATTTGTATTGGAATATGGTTGATTTACAATATTGTGTTAATTTAGGTGTACAGCAAAGTGAATCAGTTATACACATATCCCTCTTTTTTTAGGTTCTTTTCCCATGTAGGCTGTTACAGAGTACTGAGTAGAGTTCCCTGTGCTACACAGTAGGTTCTTATTAGTTATCTATTTTATATACTAGTGTATATATGTCCATTCCACTCTCCCAATTCATCCTTCTCCCCTTGACCCCTTATACGCTGGTAATCATAAGTTTCTTTTCTGTGATTCTACTTCTGCTTTGTAAGTTCATTTGTACCCTTTTTTAGATTCCTCATATAAGTAATATGATATGATATTTGTCTTTCTCTGTCTGACTTCACTTAGTATTATAATCTCTAGGCCCATGCATGTTGCTGCAAATGGCATTATTTTGTTCTTTTTTATGGCTGGGTAATATTCCATTGTATATATATATACCATGTCTTCTTTATCCATTCCTCTGTTGATGGACATTTAGGTTGTTCCTATGCCCTGGCTATTGTAAATGTGCTGCAGTGAACATTGGGGTGCATGTATCTTTTCGAATTATGTTTTTCTCTGGGTATATACCTAGGAGTGGGATTGCTGGATCATATGGTAGTTGTGTTTTTAGATTTTTGAGGAACCTCTATACTGTTCTCCATAGTGGCTGTACCAATTTACATTTCTGCTTACAGTAGAAGGGTTCTCTTTTTTCCACACACTCTCCAGCATTTATTGTAGTTTATTTGATGATGGCCATTCTGACTGGTATGAGGTGATACCTCATTGTAGTTTTGATTAGCATTTCTCTAATAATTAGTGATGTAGAGCAGCTTCTCATGTGCCTCTTGGCCATCTGTATGTCTTCTTTGGAGAATGACTGTTTAGATCTTCTGCCCATTCTTTGATTGGGTTTTTTGTTTTTTTGATATTAAGCTGTATGAGCTGTTTGTGTATTTTGGAGATTAATTCCTTGTCAGTTACTTCATTTGCAAATATTTTCTCCCATTTTGGGGTTGTCTTTTTGTTTTGTTTATGGTATTTCCTTTGCTTTGCAAAAGCTTTTAAGTTTCATTAGGTCCCACTTATTTATTTTTATTTTTATTTTCATTACTGTAGGAGATGGATTGAAAAAGATGTTGCTGTGATTTATGTCAAAGAGTGTTCTTCCTATGTTTTCCTCTAAGAGTTTCATAGTGTTTGGCCTTACATTTGCTCCTTGTTCCATTTTGAGTTTTTTTTTGTGTATGGTGTTAGAGAATGTTCTAATTTCATTCTTTTACATGTAGCTGTCCAGTTTTCTCAGCACCACTTATTGAAGAGACTGTCTTTTTCCCATTGTATAGTCTTGCCTCCTTTGTCATAGATTAGATACCCATGGGTGCATGGATTTATCTCTGGACTTTCTATACTGTTCCATTGGTCTGTAGTTCTGTTTCTGTGCCAGTACCATACTGTTTTGCTTATTGTACCTTTGTAATATAGTCTGAAATCAGGGAGCCTGTGATTCCTTCAGCTCCGTTTTTCTTTCTCAAGATTGCTTTGGCTATTCAGGGTCCTTTGTATCTCCATATAATTTAAAATTTTTTTGTTCTAGTTCTGTGAAAAATGCCATTGGTGATTTGATGGGGATTGCATTGAATCTGTAAATTGCTTTGGGTAGTATAGTCATTTTCACAATGTTGATTCTTCCAATCCAAGAACATGGTATGTCCCTCCACCTGTTTGTGTCATCTTTGATTTCTTTCATTAGTGTCTTATAATTTTCTGAGTACAGGTCTTTTACCTCCTTGGTTAGGTTTATTCCTAGGTATTTTATTCTTTTTGTTGCAGTGGTGAATGGGATTGTTGCCTTAATTTCTCTTTCTGACCTTTCATTGTTAGTGTATAGAAATGCAAGAGATTTCTGTGTGTTAAATATGTATCCTGCAACTTTACCAAATTCACTGATTAGCTCAAGTAGTTTTCTGGTGGCATCTTTAGGATTTTCTGTGTATAATATCATGTCATCTGCAAACAGTGACAGTTTGACTTCTTCTTTTCCAATTTGGATTCCTTTTATTTTTCTTTTCTGATCGCTGTGGCAAGGACTTCCAAAACTGTGTTGAATAGTAGTGGCGAGAGTGGACATCCTTGTCTTGTTCCTGATCTTAGAGGGAATGCTTTCAGTTTTTCACCATTGAGAATGATGTTTGCTGTGGGTTTGTGATATATGGCCTTTATCATGTTGAGGTAGGTTCCCTCTATGCCTGCTTTCTGGAGAGTTTTTATCATAAATGGGTATTGAATTTTGTCAAACACTTTTTCTGCATCTATTGAGCAGATCATGTGATTCTTATTCTTCAATTTGTTAATATGGTGTATGACACTGATTGATGTACTGAAGAATCCTTGCATCCCTGGGGTGAATCCCACTTGATCATAGTGTGTGATTCTTTTAATGAGTTGTTGGATTCTGTTTGCTAGTATTTTGTTGAGGGTTTTTGCATCTATGTTCATCAGTAATATTGGTGTGTAATATTCTTTATTTGTGATATCTTTGTTTGGTTTTGGTATCAGGGTGATGGTGGCCTTATAGAATGAGCTTGGGAGTGTTCCTCAGCAATTTTTTGGAAGAGTTTGAGAATGATAAGTGTTAGCTCTTCTCTAAATGTTTGATGGAGTTTGCCTGTGAAGCCATCTGGTCCTGGACTTTTGCTTGTTGGAAGATTTTTTTAAATGGAATACATTTTTAAAAATTAATTTGGATTATTTTATTATTATTATCATCATTATCATTATTTTTGGCTGCATTTGGGGTCTTTGTTGCTGCGTGTGGGCTTTTCTCTAGTTGTGGTGAGTGGGGGCTACTATTCGTTGCAGTGCACAGGCTTCTTAGTGTGGTGGCTTGTCTTGTTGTGGAACGTGGCTCTAGGCACGCAGGGCTAAGTAATTGTGGCACGTGGGCTCTAGAGTGCAGGCTCTGTGGTGGTGCATGGGCTTAGTTACACCGCAGCATGTGGGATCTTCCTGGCCCAGGGATTGAACCAGTGACCCCTGCATTGGCAGGCAGATTCTTAACTGATGCACCACCAGGAAAGTCCCTGTTGGAAGATTTTTTATCACCGTTTCAATTGCATTACTTGTGATTAGCCTTTTCATATTTTCTGTTTCTTCCTGGTTCAGTCTGGAAGGTTGTACCTTTTAAAGAATTTGTCCCTTTCTTCCAGGTTGGACATTTTATTGGTGTATAGTTGCTTGTAGTAGTCTCTTATGATCCTTTGTGTATCTGTGGTGTCAGTTGTAACTTCTTTTCATTTCTAATTTTATTGCTTTGAGTCCTCTCCCTTTTTTATTGATGAGTCTGGCTAAAGGTTTATCAATTTTGTTTATCTTCTGCAAGAACCAGCTTTTAGTTTCATTGATCTTTGCTATCGTTTTCTTCATCTCTATTTCTGCTCTGATCTTTATGATTTCTCTTCTTTTAACTAACTTTTGGTTTTGTTTGTTTTTCTTTCTCTAGTTCTTTTAAGTGTAAGGTTAGGTTGTTTATTTGGGATTTTTGTTTATTTCTTGAGGTAAGATTGTATTGCTATAATCTTCCCTCTTAGAACTGCTTTAGCTGTATCCCATAGATTTTGCCTTGTCATGTTTTTGTTATTTTTCTCTAGGTACTTTTTTATTTCCTCTTTGGTTTCTTCAGTGATCCATTGGTTATTTAGTAACATATTGTTTAGCCTGCATGTATTTGTGTTTTTTATAGGTTTTTCCTGTAATCGATTTCTAATGTCATAGCATTGTAGTTGGAAAAGATGCTTGATATGATTTCAGTTTTCTTAAATTTACCAAGGCTTGATTTGTGACCCAAATGTGATCTATTCTGGAGAATGTTGCAGGTGCACTTGAGGAGAAAGTATATTCTGCAGCTTTCAGATGGAATGCTGTATAGATATCAGTTAAGTCTCTCTGGTCTAATGTGTCATTTAAGGCTCGTGTTTCTCTGTTAATTTTCTGTCTGAATGACATTTCCATTGGTGGGATGAGGTGTTAGTCTGCTACTATAATTGCGTTACTGTTGATTTCCCTTTTTATGGATGTTAAATAGTTTTTAAGTTTTAGAAGTTCTCATTTATTTATTTTTGCTTTTCTTTCCCTTGCCTGAGGAGACAGATCTAAAAAAATATTACTAAAACTATGTCAAAGAGTGTACTGCCTATGTTTTCTTACAAGAATTATATGAATTATGGTCTTCATTTAGGTTTTTAATATATTTTGAGTTTACTTTAGTATATAGTATGAGAAAATGTTCTAATTTCATTCTTTTATATGTAGCTCTACAATTTTCCCAGCACCACTTATTGAGGGAGCTGTCTCTTCCTCATTATATATTTTTGCCTCCCTTGTCGTAGATTAATCAACTGTATGTGCATAGGTTTATTTTGGGGATCTCTATTCTGTCCCATTGCTCTATGTATCTGTTTTTGTGCCAGTACCATTCTGTTTTGGTCACTGTAGCTTTATAGTATAGTTTAAAATAGCATGATACCACCACCTTACTCTTTTTTCTCTAGATTGCTTTGCCTCTTTAGTGTCTTTTGTGGTTCCTTAAAAATTTTAGGATTATTGTTCTGGTTCTATGAAAGGTGTCATGGGTATTTTGATGGGGATTGCTCTAAATCTGTAGATTGCATTGGGTAGTATGGACATTTTAACAATATTCTTCCAATCAACGAACATGGGATGTCTCCCCATTTATTTGTATCTTCAGTTTCCTTCATCAGTGTCTTAGAGTTCTCAGAGTATAGGTCCTTTAGCTCCTTGGTTAAGTTTATTTCCAAGTGTATTATTCTTTTTGATGTGATTGTAAGTGGAATTGTTTCTTGTTTTCTCTTTCTGATAGTTCATTGTTAGGGTTTTTTTTTTAAGAACTTTTATTGAGATATAATTGACATACAATAAACTGCATATATTTAAAGTGTACAATTTGATATTTTTTTCTTACTAGTAATGTATTTTTTTAATTAATTAATTTATTTTATTGGCTGTGTTGGGTCTTTTTTGCTGTGCTCGGGCTTTCTTTTAGTTGCAGTGAGTGGGGGCTACTCTTCATTGTGGTGCACGGGCCCCTCATTGCTGTGGCTTCTCTTGTTGCGGAGCACAGGCTGTAGGCACGCAGGCTTCAGTAGTTGCAGCACATGGGCTCAATAGTTGTGGCTCACGGACTCTAAAGCGCAGGATGAATAGTTGTGGCTCACAGACTTAGTTGCTCTGCGGCATGTGGGATCTTCCTGGAGCAGGGATTGAACCCGTGCATTGGCAGGCAGATTCTTAACCACTGTGCCACCTAGAAAGCCCATGTATTTTCTTATTAGTAATATATGGCAATCCCAATCTCCCAATTTATCCCCCCCCCAACCCATCCCCCACCCCCAGCTTTCCCCACTTGGTGTCCATATGTTTGTTCTCTACATGTGTCTCTATTTCTGCCTTGCAAACCAGTTGATCTGTACCATTTTTCTAGATTCTGCATATATGTGTTAATATATGATATTTATTTTTGTCTTTCTGACTCACTTCACTGTGTATGACAGTCTCTAGGTCCATCCATGTCTCTACAAATGTCCCAGTTTTGTTCCTTTTTATGGCTGAGTAATATTTCATTGTATATATGTACCACATCTTCTTTATCCATTCATCTGTTGATGGACATTTAGGTTGCTTCTATGACCTGGCTATTGTAAATAGTGCTGCAATGAACATTAGAGTGCATGTGTCTTTTTCAATTATGGTGTTCTCTGGGTATATGCCCAGCAGTGGGATTGCTGGGTCATATGGTAATTCTATTTTTAGTTTTTCAGGGAAGCTCCATACTGTTCTCCCTAGTGGCTGTATCAATTTACATTCCCACCAACAGTGCAAGAGGGTTCCCTTTTCTCCACATCTTCTCCAGTATTTATTGTTTGTAGATTTCCTGATGATGCCCATTCTAACTGGTGTGAGGTGATACCTCATTGTAATTTTGATTTGCATTTCCCTGTTGATTAGTGATGTTGAGCATTTTTTCACATGCCTTTTGGCCATCTGCATGCCTTCTTTGGAGAAATGTCTGTTTAGGTCTTCTCCCATTTTTTTAATTGGGTTGTTGTTGTTTTTTTTTTTTTTTTGATGTTGAGCTGCATGAGCTCTTTGTATATTTTGAAGATTAATTCCTTGTTAGTTGCAACATTTGCAAATATTTTCTCCCATTCTATAGCTTTTTTTTTCTTTTTTAGATTTGTTTAAAAAAAGAAAGGAAGCATGGAGTCTTAACCACTGGACCTCCAGGGAGGTCCCTGTCTTTTCTTGCTTTATGGTTTCCTTTGCTGTGCAAAAGCTTTTAAGTTTAATTAGGTCTCATTTGTTATTTCTGTTTTTATTTCCATTACTCTAGGAGATGGATCTAAAAAGATATTGCTGTGATTTATGTCAAAGAGTGTTCTGCCTGTGTTTTCCTCTAAGAGTTTTATAGTATCCAGCCTAACATTTAGGTCTTTAATCCATTTTGAGGTTTTTTTTGTGTATGGTGTTAGAGAATGTTCTAATTTCATTCTTTTACACGTAGCTGTCCCTTTCCCCCAGCATCATTTATTAAAGAGACTCTCTTTTCTCCATTATATATTCTTTCCATCTTTGTTGTACATTAACTGACCATAGGTGTGTGTGTTTATTTCTAGGCTTTCTATCCTGTTCCATTGTCCTATATTTCTGTTTTTGTGCCAGTGCCATACTGTCTTGCTTACTGTAGCTTTATAGTATAGTCTGAAGTCAGGGAGCCTGATTCCTCAAGCTTTGTTTTTCTTTCTCAAGATTGATTGGTTACTCGGGTCTTTTGTGTTTCCATCTCAATTTTAAAATTCTTTGTTCTTTTCCTGTGAAAAATGACATTGGTCATTTGATAGGGGTTTAATTGAAGCTGTAGATTGCCTTGGGTAGTATAGTCAATTTGATAATATTGATTCTTCTAGTACAGGAACATGGTATGTCTTTCCATCTATTTGTGTTGTCTTTGATTTCTTTCATCAGCATCTTACAGTTTTTGGAGTGTAGGTCTTTTGTCTCCTTATGTAGGCTTATTCCTAGGTATTTTATTCTTTTTGATGCAATGGTAAATGGAATTGTTTCTTTACTTTCTCTTTCTGGTATTTTTTTGTTTATAGAAATGCAAGAAATTTCTGTGTATTAATTTTGTATGCTGCAACTGTAACAAATTCATTGATGAGCTCTAGTAGTTTTCTGGTAATGTCTTTAGGGTTTTCTTTGTGTACTATCATGTCAGTGACAGTTTTACTTCTTCTTTTCCAATTTGGATTCCTTTTATTTCTTTTTATTCTCTGATTGCTGTGGCTAGGACTTCCAAAACTATTTTGAATAAAAATGGTAAGAGTGGACATCCTTGTCTTGTTCCTGATCTTAGAGGAAATGCCGTCAGCTTTTCACAAAATAAACAAAATTGATAAACCTTTAGTCAGACTCATCAAGAGAAAAAGGGAGAGAGCCCAAATCTTTAAAATTACAAATTAAAAAGGAGAAATTACAACCAATACCACAGAAATACAAAGAATCATGAAATTACTACAAGCAAATATATGCCAATAAAATGGACAACCTAGAAGAAATGGACAACTTCTTAGAAAGGTACAGTCTCCCAAGACTGAACCAGGAAGAAATAGCAAATATGAACAGACCAATTACAGATACTGAAATTTAATATGTGATTAAAAAGCTCCCCAAAAGAAGTCTATGACCAGATGGCTTCGCAGGTGAATTCTGTCAAACATTTAGAGAAGAGTTAATACTTATGCTTCTGAAAGTATTCCAATAGGAAGGAACACTTCCAAATTCATTCTTTGAGGCCACTATCACCCTGATACCAAAATCAGACAAATATACCACAAAAAAATTATAGGCCAATATTAGTGATGAGCTTAGATGCAAAAACGCTCAACATAATACTAGCAAACCAAATCCAACAATACATTAAAAATGATCATACACCATTATCAAGTGTGATGTATCTCAGGGATGTAAGGATTTTTCAGTATCTGCAAATCAATCAGTGTTATACACCACGTTAACAAATTGAAGAATGAAAACCATATGATCACCCCAATAGATGGAGAAAAAACTTTTGACAAAGTTCTACATCCATTTATAAAAAAAAACTCTTCAGAGAGTGGGCATAGCAGGAACATACCTCAACATAATAAGGGCCATATGTGACAGACCCACAGGTAATATACTCAACAGATTATTTATTTCTTTCTGATTCAGTCTTGGATGATTATATGTTTGTAGGAGTTTATCCATTTCTAATAGGTTGTCCAGTTTGTCAGTATATAACTGTTCATAATATCCTCTTAAAATTATTTGTATTTCTGTGATATTGGTTTTAATATTTCTTTTGTTTGCATCCTCTTTTTTTTTTTTTTTTCTTTTTTTCTTTTTTTAAACAGGAGCTTGGCTAAAGGCTTATCAGCTTTATCTTTTCAAAAAACTGGCTCTTGGTTTCTTTGATCTATTTTTTTGCTCTCCATTTTATTTATTTTCTCTCTGGTATTTATTATTTCCTTCCATATGCTGGCTTTGAGCTTTGTTTTTTTTTTGTGATTCTTTTAGATGGTAGGTTAGGTTGAGATATTTCTTGTTTCTTGAAGCATGCCCATATTGCTACAATCTTCCCTCCTACAATTGCTTTCGCTGTGTGCCATAATTTTTGGAAAGTTGTGCTTTTTTTAAAAATTCGCCTTCAGGTATTTTTTGATTTCCTCTTCTATTTCTTCATTGACCCATAGCATGTTGTTTAGCTTCCACATGTTTGTGTTTTCCCCATTTTTCTTCTTGTAGTTGATTTCCAGTTTCATACTGGTGTGGTTTGAAAAGATACTTGATATAATTTCTAACTTTTTTGTGTGGCCTAGTGTGTGCTCTCTCCTGGAGAATGTTCCCTGTGTACATGAAAAGTATGTGTATTCTGTTTTTTTAATGGAATGTTATGTAGATATTTAGTATGTACAGCTGGTCTAATGTGTCATGTAAGGCTGCTGTTTCTTTATTAATTTTCTGTCTTGATGATCTGTCCATTGATGTTAGTAGCATGTTAAATTTTCCTACTATTTATTATTCTCTGTTTCTCCCTTCATGCCTGTTAATATTTTATGTATTTAGGTATTCATATATTAGGTTCATATGTGTTAATGAGTGTTACATCCTTTTTGTATACACCCCTTTGTCATTATATAATGCCCTTCTATGTTTTTTTGTTATAGACTTTGACTTACAATCCATTTTCTCTGAGTATTTTGCTACCCTCACTTTCTTGTTATTTCCATTTGCATGAAAATTTTTTTTCTATTCCATCACTTTCAGTCTGTATGTGTCTTTTGCTCTGGATTGGAAGAATTAATATTGTTAAAATGTCCGTATTACCCAAAGCAATCTACAGATTCAGTGCAGTCCCTACCAAAATACCCACAACATTTTTCACAAAAATAGAACAATCCAAACATTTATACATAATGACCAAAGGTTTTGAAAAGCCAGAGCAATATTTGGAAAGAAGAACAAAGCTGTAAGGATCACACTCCTGATTTCAATTTATATTACAAAGCTTGTAGTAATCAAAATTGTTATGGTATTGGCATAAAAACAGACACACAGATCAGTAGACCAGAATAGAGAGCCCAGAATAAACTCATGCACATATGGTCAATTAATTTACAATAAAGGAGTCAAGAATATACAGTAGGAGAAGAACATGTCTTGCATAAATGACGTTGAGACAACTGGACAGCCACATACAAAAGAATGAAACTGGACCACTATCTTATACCATACACAAAAATTAACTCAAAATGGATTAAATACTTGAATGTAAAAACCTTAAACCTCTTAGAAGAGAGCCAGGTGGTAATCTCCTTGACATTGATCTTGGTGGTATTTTCTTTGGATTTGACTCCAAAGGCAATGGCAATGAAAGCAAAAAATAAACAAATGGGACTACAAAGAAAAAGGCTTCTGCACAGGGAAGGATACAATTAACAAAATAATGTGAGAAGATAATTGCAAATCATATATCCAGTGAGGGGTTAATATCCAAAATAGATAAAGTCATACAACTCAATAATAAAGAAAAAGCAATCCAATTAAAAAATGAGCAGAGGATATTTAGACATTTTTTTCAAAAATGACATAGAGATGTCTGACAGGCACAAGAAAAGATGTTCACTCTCAGTAATCATCAGGGAAACAGTGAAATATCTCTTCCTACCTACTAGAATGGCTACTTTTAAAAGGACAAGAAATAACAAGTATTGGTAAGAATGTAGAGAAATGGGTATTCTCATGCATTGTTTATAGAAATGTAAATTGGTTCAGCCACTACGGAAAACAGTATGGGGGTTCCTCAGCAAATTAAAAATAGAACTACTGTATGATCTAGCAATATGACTTCTGTTATTTATTCAAAGAAAATGAAAACAATAATTCGAAAAGATACATGTACCCCAATGTTTATAGCAGCATTATTTACAATAGCCAATATATGTATACAACCCAAGTATCCATTGATGGAGGAATGGATATAGAAGATGTGGTACATACATACAGTGAAGTACTACTCAGCCATAAAAAAAGAATGAAATCTTGCCAATTGAGACAACATGGATAGACCTTGAGAATATTATGCTAAGTGAAATAAGTCAGAGAGTCATGGACTGTATGCTTTCACTTACTTGTGGAAGCTAAAAGACAAAACACACCGACAAAACCAAATCAAACTCATAGACACAGAAAGAAAATTGGTGGTTGCCAGAGTGGGGGGAGGTGACTGGAGGGTGAGCAAAATGAGTGAAGGAGATAAAGAAATTTAACTTCTAGTCATAACATAAATAAGCCATTGGGTTGTAATATACTGTGTGGTCAATAATATATTGCAAATTTGGATGTTGCTAAGAAATTAAATCTTATAAGTTCTCATCACAAGAAAAAAATTTTTTTGTATCTTTGTAAGGTGACAGATGGTAAATAGACTTATTGGGGTGATCATTTCGCAGTGTACACAGATGTCAAATCATTATGTTCTATACCTGAAACTAATGTTGTATGTCAGTTATAACTTAATAATAAAAAGAAAAGGGTGGGAAAGCTGCCAAGGGAAGAGCAAGATATGAAATAATTATCTCATGTAATAGGAATTTGAAATTATCAAGGAGCATAATTGTATTATAGGATTGTCTGATAGCATTGAGGGCTCATTTTGAGATTTGGCACTCTTTAAGATATGCTTGGTTGCAGGTGTGGTCTAGTAATGTCACATTTCAGCATGCGCAGATGTGGAAAGGTTTTAACTACTTGAGTAAGACAGGGGTAAGATATTTTTGATTGTCAGCAAGGGAGTGATTATAATCCATGGAATTTAAACTTGTTCAGAAGAGGAGTGAAGATAGGTGGTGGGTAGTGGGAAAAGTAGTGCAGTCTACAGGTTGTTATTGATGATGGGAGAAGAATTATTGGAAAGGGACGGGGAGCTAGAGCAAAAGGGGCCTGGAAGCATATCTGTGTGGGATGCTTAAACATGAGATTCTGGATCTGGTACACTTACTGCTATTTATAGGTTTTTGATACAGCCATGAAATTGGGTGGTCAAGGTGGGATGGAGGGGAGCAGAGATCCTTGGAAGTAAGAATGTTAAAATGGAGAGGGAAAAGATTCTGTTTGGGTTAGCCAGGAGCATGTTGCAGTCCCTGAGAATGACATCATAGACTGGGGTGGAGAGGCAGACAGTAAGCTATAAGATCTCGTCTATTCAATGAGCAAGGCGGTGGGAGCAGCAGGGCTTTAGGTCAGCATTTCTGAGCCACAGCTGAAACTTAAAATCACATGAGGAATGTTATAAATAACCATGCCAGGGCGCTATCCTGAGGGTTTCATTTAAGGGATCTGGGGTGGGACCTGGGTCTCAGAGTATTTTAAAAGCTTCCCCAATGATTCTAATGTGCTCCATGGTTCACGACTACCGCTGTGGGTGATGGGGATGGTGATGGGCTTTAGGAAGGAGGATGGTTAGTGTGGCTGGGCAGCATGAATTTCAGAGTCTCTGGGTTGTTTGAAATAGAAATAAATAGAGAAGGGTTGGAAACTGTAGAGTGGAGCAAGTTTTTTCAACCTCCTGGCCCAGAAACTTCAGGAAGTTGTTGGCAGGTGGCCAGAGTTCTTGGAACCCAAAGTTGGCATACAGTGTTAGCAAGAGTTTGCTGTTAAAGGCAAGGTCTGGGCTAAAGGAGACGGTGACAGAGAAGGAAGTGTCTGACAGGAAACTGTATGAATTCTAGTCCCTCACTTCCTGTGACCTCAAATACAAAACAAAGTAAGAAATCAATGACAGACTTGGAGCTGAATCACTACACAAACACCCTCTATGGAAAAATGATTGAGGGTGTGAACTTTGCTGGAGAATAAATTTCTCCTAATTCAATGACTTTCAAAGTGAGGTGGCTATATAAAATGCTGGTTTGGTGGCCCCTGCTCTGGATTTATCTGAGTGAGTAGTTCCTTTTGACTAGCCTCCTGCAGTGATTACTAGGTTC
The DNA here is from genome assembly GCF_030028045.1 of Hippopotamus amphibius kiboko. Taxonomy (NCBI): domain Eukaryota; kingdom Metazoa; phylum Chordata; class Mammalia; order Artiodactyla; family Hippopotamidae; genus Hippopotamus; species Hippopotamus amphibius. Next base: position 71,805,199 of record NC_080199.1, read on the forward strand.
AGGAACCACCAAAGCAGTTTCAGCTTGTCCAACGGATTAGAATCACCTGGGGAACTTTAAACAGCCCTGGACTTGCGCACTTCAGACCAGTTAAATCGGTCTCTGGAGGGGTGGAGTGGGTATTGGTGTTTGTAGTTCCTCACATGATTTAATGTGCAACTAAGGTTTCAGACTCATTGCACTCATTCTGATTCTTACAGGAGAGACAGGTGCGTATCCTCTTTTTTCCTCAGAGGCTTTACATATCCTCTCTCCATTTTCAGACTTCTTAATAGCAGACTCACACATCCACTCATTTGCTTGCCATTTGTTGTGGGTGTCTAATTAGGCAAATCAAAGTTAACATATCTGAAATTAACTCTCAATTTCCACTTTCCAAATGTGCACCTCCTCATCTTGGCAACTCCGTTCTTCTAGTTATTTGGGCCAAATTTCGGAGTCTTTCACATTTCCACGTGTTACCATCAAGTCCTGTCAGCTCTGCCCCTGAAATGTTTGCAGAATGGGCCCACTTCTGATACCTCTGTTGCTACAACCCTAGCCCAAGCCAACATCACTCATGGCTGCACTGTTGCTGTAGCCTTCTAACTGGTCTTCCTGCTTCTGCCATCCTAGAGTCTATTCTACACATAGCAGCCAGAGTGATCCTTTTTTTAAAAAAGTTACTTTTATTGTAGTAAGATATATATAACCTGAAATTTACCATCCAAGTACACAATTCAGGGACATTAAGTACACTCACCATGTTGTGTAACCATCATCTCTCTCTATTTCCAGAATTTTTCATCATTCCAAACAGTGATCCTTTTAAAACGTAGATGAAAGGTCAAAGCCTGTCACCACTCTGCCCCCCAACATCCAGTGGCTTTCCATTTCACTCAGGAAAGGCCCAAGTCCTTCCTGGCCTACATGAACCTTTCTGCTGCCCTCTGGCCACTCTGCTCTTCACTCATTTCACTGGCTTCCATGCTGTCCCTTCAACAAGGGGATCATGTTCCTGCTTCAGGATCTTTGCATTTGCTTTCCCCTTTTCTGGAATGTTCTTCCCCCAGATATCCATGCTGTATCCTCACTTCATTCATACCTCTGCTCAGATATCATCCTATTAGAAAGGCTTCTATGACTCCTTTTCTGTAATAGCACCACATCCCAGTTACTCTGTCCTGTTTCTTTTTTTTCGTGGCCTGGCATAAATGAACAAGCACATCTTCTCCATGAAAATATAAAATCATTGAGAACAGGAATGTCTCTGTTTTGATAACTGCAGTATCCCCTGAAACAGTGCCTAGCCCAGAGTGGGTACACAACGAATATTTGCTGAATAAAGGAAAATACTCAGCTCATGATAGGCATTCAAATATCAATTAATTCTTAGTAAATGGATAAAAAAGCTTGAAAAAACTCCAGTTTTAGTGAGATATAATCCAGATGCTGTAAAACCACCCATGGACACTAACGTTTATGTTCTTCAGGCAGATATTTGGAAGCAGGTGTAAGCTAGCCTGGAGGTCCCCTTTTTCCTTTTTTTTAAATTGTTTTTAAATTTTATATTGGAGTATATTTGATTTACAATGTTATGTTTCAGCTATAGAACAAACTGATTTAGTTGTACATATACATATATCTATTCTTTTTCACATTCTTTCCTCACATAGGTTATTACAGAATATTGAATAGAGTTCCCTGTGTTATACAGTAGGTCCTTGTTGATTATTTTATATATAGTAGTGTGTATATGTTAATCCCAAACTCCTAATTTGCACCCCCCTCCGAAACCTTTCCCCTTTAGTAACCATAAGATTGTTTTCTAAGTTTGTGAGTCTGTTTCTATTTTGTAAGTTCATTTGTATCATTTTTTAAGATTCTAAATATAAGTAATATCATATGGTATTTGTCTTTAGTGCTGCAATGAACATTGGGGTGCATGTATCTTTTCGAGGTATGGTTTTCTCCAGAAATATGCCCAGGAGTACATTAGCTGGATCATATGGTAGCTCTCTTTTTAGTTTTTTTAAGAAACCTCCATACTGTTTTCTATAGTGGCTGTACCAGTTTACATTCCCACCAACAGTGTAGGATGATTCTCTTTTCTTCACACCCTCTCCAGCATTTGTTGTTTGTAGCTTTTTTGATGATGGCCATTCTGACCAGTGTGAGGTGATACCTCATTGTAGTTTTGATTTGCATTTCTCTAATAATTAGTGATGTTGAGCATCTTTTCATGTGCCTTTGGCCATCTGTATGTCTTCTTTGGAGAAATGTCCATTGAGATCTTCCGCCCATGTTTTGATTGCATTGGGTTTTTTTTTTTTTCATATTGAGCTACATGAGCTGTTTGTATATTTTGAAGATTAATCCCTTGTCAGTTGCATGATTTGCGAATATTTTCTCCCATTCTTTTGGTTGTCTTTGCACTTTGTTTATGGTTTCCTTTGCTGTGCAGAAGTTTATAAGTTTAATTATGTCCCATTTGTTTGTTTTTGTTTTTATTTTCATTACTTTAGGAGGTGGATCCAAAAAGATATTGCTGTGATTAATGTCAGAGTGTTCTGCCTATGTTTTCCTCTAAGAGTTTTATAGTATCCAGTCTTACATTTAGGTGTTTAATCCATTTTGAGTATATTTTTGTGTATGGTGTAGAGAATGTTCCAATTTCATTCTTTTACATATAGGTGCCCAAATTTCGCAGCACCACTTACTGAAGAGACTGTCTTTTCTCCATTGCATACTATTGCCTCTTTTGCTGTAGATTAATTGACCATAAGTGTGTGGGTTTATTTCTAGGCTTTCTATCCTGTACCATTTATCTGTAAGTCTATCTCTGTGCCAGTACCACACTGCTTTTATTACAGTAGCTTTATGTATAGTCTGAAGTCAAGGAGCCTGATTCCTCCAGCTCCATTTTTCTTTCTCAAGATAGCTTTGGCTATTCGGGGTCTTTTGTGTTTCCATACAAATTTTAAGACTTTTTTTTGTTCTAAATCTGCAAAAAATGTCATTGGTCATTTAATAGGGATTGTGTTGAATCTGTAAATTGCCTTGGGTAGTATAGTCATTTTGATGGTATGATTCTTCCAATCTAAGACCATAGTATATTTCTTCATCCGTTTGTTTCATCTTTGATTTCTTTCATCAGTATCTTATAGTTTTGGGAGCACAAGTCTTATGACTCTTTAGGTAGTTTTATTGCTAGGTATTTTATTCTTTTTGATGGTGAATGGAATTGTTTAATTTCTCTTTCTGATCTTTCATTGTTATTGTATAGAAATGTAAAAGATTTCTCTGTATTAATTTTGTATCCTGTAACTTTATTGAATTCACTGATGAGCTCTAGTAGTTTTCTGTTAGCATCTTTAGGATTTCCTATGTATTGTATCATGTTATCTGCAAACAGTGGCAGTTTTACGTCTCCTTTTCCAATTTGGAATACTTTTATTTCTTTTTCTTTTCTGATTGCTATGGCTAGGACTTCCAAAAGTATGTTGAATAAAAGTGGGGTGAGCGAACATCCTTCTCTTAGAGGAAATGCTTTCAGGTTTTTAGCACTGAGTATGATGTTAGCTGTGGGTTTTTAATATATGGCCTTTATTATGTTCCCCCTATGCCCACTTTCTGGAGAGTTTTTATCATAAATCGGTGTTGGATTTTGTCAAAAGCTTTTTCTGCATCTATTGAGGTGATCATATGGTTTTTATTCTTCAGTTTGTTAATGTGATGTATCACACTGATTGATTTGCATATATTGAAGAATCCTTGCATCCCTGGGATAAATCCCACTTGAGAGTAGTGCATGATCCTTTTAATGTATTGTTGGACTTGGTTTGCTAGTATTTTGTTGAGGAGTCTTCTATGTTCATCAGTGTTATTGGCCTGTAATTTTCCTTTCTTGTGGTATATTGTTTGATTTTGATATCAGGGCGAAGGTGGATCATAGAATGAATTTGGGAGTGTTCCTCCTGATTTTTTTGAAATAGTTTCCGAAGGATAGGTGTTAACTCTCCTCCACATGTTTGATAGAATTCAACTGAGATGCCATCTGGTCCTGGACTTTTCTTTATGGGAGTTTTTAAATCACTGTTTCAATTTCAGTGCTTATGATTAGTCTGTTCATATTTTCTGTTTCTTCCTGGTTCAGTTCTGGAAGACTGTGCCTGTCTAAGAATTTGTCCATTTCTTCTAGGTTGTCCATTTTACTGTCATATAGTTGTTGGTACAGTAGTCTCTTATGATCCTTTGCATTTATGTAGTGTCAGTAGTAACTTCTTTTTCATTTCTAATTTTATTAATTTGAGCCCTTTCCCTTTTTTTATTGATGAGTCTGGCTAAAGATTTATCAATTTTGTTTATCTTTTTCACAGAACCAGCTTTTAATTTCATTGTTCTTTTCTACTGTTTTCTTCATCTCCATTTATTTCTGTTCTCATCTTTATGATTTCTTTCCTTCTACTAACTTTGAGTTTTGTCTGTTCTTCTTTCTCTAGTTGCTTTAGGTGTAAGGTTAGGTTGTTTATTAGGGATTTTTCTTGTTTCCTGAGGTAAGATTGTATTGCTATAAACTTCCCACTTAGGACTGCTTCTTTTTCTATGTCCCAGAGGTTTGGTTTTGTTTTGTGTAAGGACTTCTATTGAGATATAATTGACATACAATAAACTGCATATATTTAAAGTGTACAATTTGATTGTTTTTCTTATTAGTAATGTATGTGTGGCAATCCCAATCTCCCAATTCATCCCACACCACCCCCCGCCACCCGCTGCTTTCCCTGCTTGGTGTCCATATGTTTGTTGTCTACATCTGTGTCTCTATTTCTGTCTTGCAAACTGGTTGATCTGTACCATTTTTCTAGATTCTGCATATATGCATTGATATACGATATTTTGTTTTTCTCTGACTGACTTCATTGTGTATGACAGTCTCTAGGTCCATCCATGTCTCTAAGAATGTCCCAGTTTCATTGCTTTTTATAGCTGAGTAATATTCCATTGTATATATGTACCACTTCTTCTTTATCCATTCATCTGTTGATGGACATTTAGTTTGCTTCCATGTCCTGGCTATTGTAAATAGTGCTGCAGTGAACATTGGGGTGCATGTGTCTCTTTGAATTACAGTTTTCTCTGGGTATATGCTCAGTAGTGGGATTGCTGGGTCATGTGGTAACTCTATTTTTAGTTTTTCAAGGAACCTCCATACTGTTCTCCATAGTGGCTGTATCAATTTACATTCCCACCAACAGTGCAAGAGCGTTCCCTTTTCTCCACATCCTGTCCAGCATTTACTGTTTGCAGATTTTCTAATGATTCCCATTCTAACTGGTGTGAGGTGATACCTCATTGTAGGTTTGATTTGCATTTCTCTAATAATTAGTGCTGTTGAGCAGCTTTTCATGTGCCTCTTGGCCATCCGTATGTCTCCTTTGGAGAAAATACCTGTTTAGGTGTTCTGCCCATTTTTTGATTGGGTTGCTTGTTTTTTTGATATTGAGCTGGATGAACTGTTTATATATTTTGGAGATTAATCCTTTGTCTGTTGATTCATTTGCAAATATTTTCTCCCATTCTAAGGGTTGTCTTTTCGTCTTGCTTATAGTTTCCTTTGCTGTGCAGAAGCTTTGAAGTTTCATTAGGTCCCACTTATTTATTTTTGTTTTTATTTCCATTACTCTAGGGGGTGGATCAAAAAAGATCTTGCTGTGATTTATGTCAAAGAGTGTTCTTCCTATATTTTCCTCCAGGAGTTTTATAGTGACTGGCCTTACATTTAGGTCTCTAATCCATTTTGAGTTTATTTTTGTGTATGGTGTTAGGGAGTGTTCTAATCTCATTCTTTTCCATGTAGCTGTCCAGTTTTCTCAGCACCACTTATTGAAGAGGCTGTCTTTTCTCCATTGTATATCCTTGGCTCCTTTATCATAGATTAGTTGGCCATAGTTTATGTCTGGGCTATCTATCCTGTTCCATTGATCTTTATTTCTGTTTTTGTGCCAGTACCATACTGTCTTGATCACTGTAGCCTTGCAGTATAGCCTGAAGTCAGGAAGCCTGATTCCACCAACTCCGTCTTTCCTTCTCAAGATTGCTTTGGCTATTCGGGGTCTTTTGTGTTTCCATACAAATCATAAAATTTCTTGTTCTAGTTCTGTGAAAAATGCCATTGGTAATTTGATGGGGATTGCATTGAATCTGTAAATTGCTTTGGGTAGTATAGTCATTTTCACAATGTTGATTCTTCCAATCCAAGAACATGGTATGTCCCTCCATCTGTTTGTGTCGTCTTTGATTTCTTTCATTAGTGTCTTATAATTTTCTGAGTACAGGTCTTTTACCTCCTTGGTTAGGTTTATTCCTAGGTATTTTATTCTTTTTGTTGCAGTGGTGAATGGGATTGTTGCCTTAATTTCTCTTTCTGACCTTTCATTGTTAGTGTATAGAAATGCAAGAGATTTCTGTGTGTTAAATATGTATCCTGCAACTTTACCAAATTCACTGATTAGCTCAAGTAGTTTTCTGGTGGCATCTTTAGGATTTTCTGTGTATAATATCATGTCATCTGCAAACAGTGACAGTTTGACTTCTTTTCCAATTTGGATTCCTTTTATTTTTCTTTTCTGATCGCTGTGGCAAGGACTTCCAAAACTATGTTGAATAGTAGTGGCGAGAGTGGACATCCTTGTCTTGTTCCTGATCTTAGAGGGAATGCTTTCAGTTTTTCACCATTGAGAATGATGTTTGCTGTGGGTTTGTCATATATGGCCTTTATCATGTTGAGGTAGGTTCCCTCTATGCCCACTTTCTGGAGAGTTTTTATCATAAATGGGTATTGAATTTTGTCAAAAGCTTTTTCTGCATCTATTGAGATGATCATGTGGTTTTTATCCTTCAGTTTATTAATATGGTGTATCACACTGATTTGCATATATTAAAGAATCCTTGCATTCCAGGGATAAACCCCACTTGATCATGGTGTATGATCCTTTTAATGTGTTGTTGAATTCTGTTAGCTAGTATTTTGTTGAGGATTTTTGCATCTAAATTCATCAGTGATATTGGTCTGTAATTTTCTTTTTTTGTACTATCTTTGTCTGGTTTTGATATCAGGGTGATGGTGGCCTCATAAAATGAGTTTGGGAGTGTTCCTTCCTCTGCAATGTTTTGGAAGAGCTTGAGAAGGATGTCTTTAGGTATTTTTTGATTTCCTCTTTGATCTACAGTGATCTCTTGGTTATTTAGTAGCATATTGTTTAGCCTCTATGTATTTGTGTTTTTTACAGTGTTTTTCCAGTAATTGATTTCTAATCTCATAGCATTGTGGTTGGAAAAGATGCTTGATATGATTTCAATTTCCTTAAATTTACCAAGGCTTGATTTGTGACCCAAGATGTGATCTAACCTAGAGAATGTTCCATGAGAAGAACGTGTAATCTGCTGTTTTGGGGTGGAATGTTGTATAAATATCTATTAAATCAAGCTGATTTATTGTATCATTTAAAGTTTGCGTTTCCTTATTAATTTGCTGTCTCGATGATCTGTCCATTGGTGTAAGTGGAGTGTTAAAGTCCCCCACTATTATTGTTACTGTTGATTTCCTCTTTTATAGTTGTTAGCATGTGCCTTATATATTGAGGTGCTCCTATATTGGTTGCATATATATTTATAATTGTTATATCTTCTTGGATTGACCCCTTGATCATTATGTACTATCCTTCTTTGTCTTTTATAACAGTCATTATTTTAAAGTCTGTTTTGTCTGATATGAGTATTGCTGCTCCAGCTTTCTTTTGCCTTCCATTTGCGTGGAATACCTTTTCCCATCCCCTCACTTTCAGTCTATATGTGTCCCTAGCTCTGAAGTGGGTCTCTTGTAGACAGCATACATATAGGTCTTGTGTTTTTATCCATTCAGCCGGTCTGTGTCTTATGGTTGGAGCATTTAATCCCTTTACATTTAAGGCCATTACCAATATGGATGTTCTTTTCTTTCTTTGGCCATGCTGTACAGCATATGGGATCTTAGTTCCCCAACCAGGGACCTAACCTGCACCCCCACTGCACTGGAAGCAAAGTCTTAACCACTGGACTGCCAGGGAAGTCCTCCAATATGTATTTTCTTATTGCCATTTTGTTAATTGTTTTGGAGTTGTTTTTGTAGGTCTTTTTTCTTCTCTTCCTCTTTTGTTCTCTTTTCTTGTGATTGTCTTTGTGTTGTGTCTGGATTGCTTTTTCTTTTTTGTGTGTATATCTGTTGTTGATTTTTGGTTTGCAGCTACCATGAGGTTTTGTTATAGCAGTCTGTATATATACAAAATTGTTTTAAGTTGCTCATCTCTTCATTTCAAATGCATTTTCTGTATCCTGCGTTTGTACCCTCCTCTTCTCATGATTGCCAGTTTTGATATCATATTGGTGTATGGATGGTTTCCTATATTTACTGTATGTTTGCCTTTACCAGTAAACTTTCTCATTCATAATTTTCTTGCTTCTAGTTGTGGGCTTTTCTTTTCCACCTAGAGACATTCCTTTAGCATTTGTTGTAAAGCTGCTTTGGTGATGCTTTTAATTCTCTTAGCTTTTGCTTGTCTATAAAGCTTTTGATTTCTCTGTCAAATCTGAATGAGAGCCCTGCTGTTTAGAGCATTCTTGGTTGTAGGTTTTTCCCTTTCATCACTATAAATATCCTGCCACTCCCTTCTGGCCTGCAGAATTTCTGTTGAAAAATCAACTGATAAACTTATGGGGATTCCCTTGTATGTTATTTGTTGCTTTTCCCTTGTTGTTTTTAATATTTTCTATTTGTCTTTAATTTTTGTCAATATGATTAATATATGTCTCCACAGGTTTCTCCTTGGGTTTATCCTGTGTGGGACTTTCTGTGTTTCCTGGTCTTGGGTGACTGTTTCCTTTCCCATGTTAGAGAAGTTTTTGGCTATTAGCTCTTCAAATATTTTCTCAGGCCCTTTCTCTCTCTTCTCTCCTTCTGGGACCCCTATAATGTGAATGTTGGTGCATTTTATGTTGCCCCAGAGGTCTTGTAGAATGTCCTCAAATTTCTTTTCACTCTTTTTTCTTTATTCTGTTCTGTGGCAGTGAATTTTCACCATTCTGTCTTCCAGCTCATTTATACATTCCTTTGCCTCATTAATTCTGCTGTTAATTCCTTCTAGTGTATTTTTCCCTTCAGTTATTTTATTTTTCATCTCTGTTTGTTCTTTCAATTTTCCTAGCTTTTTATTAGACATTTTCTGTATCTTGGACTGTGCCTCCATTCTTTTTCTGAGATCTTGGATTATCTTTACTATATACTCTGAATTCTTTTTTGGGCAGATTGCCTGTCTCCATTTCACTTAGTTGTTCTTCTGGGGTTTTATCTTGTTCCTTCGTCTGGAACATATTTCCTCTGCTGTCTCATTTTGTCTAAGTTGATGTATTTGCTGTCCCACAGTCTGCAGGAGTATAGTTCCTCTTGATTCTGCCATCTGCCCCCTGGTGAATGAGGTTGGTCCAAGAGCCTTGTGCAAGCTTCCCATTGGATGGGACTTGTGCCTGCCCACTGGTGGGTGGAGCTGGGTCTTGTCCCTCTGGTGGGTAGGGCCGTGTCAAGGGGTGTGTTTATAGGCAGCTGTGGGCTCAGGAAGACTTTAAGCAGACTGTCTGCTGAAGGTTGGGGCTGTGTTCCTGCCCTGTTGGTTGTTTGGCCTGAGGCATCCCAGCACTGTAACCTTCAGGCTGTTGGGTTGGGCCAGGTCTTGGCATCAAAATGATGGTCTTTAGGACATCTCATGATAAGGAGTACTCCCCAGTATGTAAGCCACCAGTGTCCTTGTACCTGCAGTGAGCCACAGCCACCCCCTGGCTCCCCAGGACACCCTCCTAGATCAGCAGGTAGGTCTGGTCCAGGCTTTTATGAAGTCACTGCTTTTTCCCCTGGGTCCCAGTGCACATGAAATCTTGTGTGCACCCTCCAAGAGTGGCATTTCTGCTTCCCCAGTTCTGTGGAGATTCTGCAATCAAGCCTTTGTGGCCTTCAAAGCCAAATGCTCTGAGGACTCCTCCTCCCAATTACAGATTGGGGAGCCTGACCTGGGGCTCAAAACTCTCCCTCCTGTGGGAGAACCTCTGTGATGTAATTGTTTTTCATTCTGTGGGTCACCCACCCAGTGGGTATGGGATTTGATTATATCGCAAATGCAACCCTTCTACCATCTCATTGTAGACTCTTTTTTGTCTTTGGAAGTAGATTATCTTTTCGGTAGGTTCCAGTCATTTTCTGTTGATGGTTGTTCAGCAGTTACTTGTGGTTTTGGTGTTTTTGTGAGGTGGGTGAGCTCAGGTCATTCTACTCTGGCACCTTGTCCAGGGATCTGAGGGTTCTGTTAAAATGCAGGTTCTGAATCTGTAGGTCTGGAGTAAGACCTGAGAATCTGTGTTTCTGTCAGCCTCCCAGAAGAGGTAGCTAATATTGATCTGTGTACCTTGAGCAGCAAGACTGTAGTAAGGATAACACCAAGCTTCCAAGAGGGATGCGTCCTTTTTTTTTTTTCCCCATTTTGCGTGGCATATGGAACTTCCCCAACCAGAGACTGAACCTGTGCCCCCTGCAGTGGAAGCGCAGTCTTAATCACTGGACCACCAGGGAAGTCTGAGGGATGTGTCTTAAATGATAAAACTGTTTACTGGTTTGTTCTTAAAGGATATGCTAAAATACAGATAAACACCCACATGGAACAGATGCGTAGCGCAGGGTTTGGGGAAAGGATACAGAGCTTCCATGACCTTTCTGGGCACCCTTGCCTATTCCCCACCCCAGAAGCTCCCCACTTATTTCTGTAATTCTACAATTCATTGAAAAGGACAGCATTAGAATTTGGAACCTGAAGAGCCTTAAGACCTGACTCTGTGCATGCTTGTGGACACCTGTGCATGTTCAATGCTAAATTACAAGCATTTAATTTCACAGCTGTACTACCATATTAACAGTCTCACCTATTGGTGGGAATAAGACATTCACATGCCTCTAAAATGTATGGTGCTTTTTCTGAAATACTCTATTTGGACACTATTTTAATCAAGTTATGTCTAAGTTGCAGTGCACCTGTCTGAATTGCCTTTTATGCTAGTGGATAAAGTGTATCATGTTTTGGGGCTAGAAAGCACGGGTGCTATGAGGAGGTATTTCTCTTATCAGGGAATCATCTGTTAGATATCTGCCCTCTCTTTTGGGTGGGTATCTCTACCCCTCCTCTCCTCTCTGTCCCTGGGGAAGTAAAAACTAATGCTTCAGTAACAAGAGGCACAACACAATACCCAAGGAGATTTGACTGCAGCTCTGAAGTCATTGATTTTACTCAAGGGAGAGGAGGTTAAGAAATAGGGGAAAAGGGGCTTCCTACGTGGCGCAGTGGTTGAGAATCCGCCTGCTAATGCAGGGGACATGGGTTCAATCCCTGCTCCAGGAAGATCCCACATGCCGCGGAGCAACTAAGCCCATGCACCACAACTATTGAGCCTGTGCTCTGGAGCCCGTGAGCCACAACTATTGAGCCTATGTGCTGCAACTACTGAAGCCCAGGTGCCTAGAGCCCATGCTCTGCAACAAGAGAAGCCATGGCAGTGAGAAGCCTCACACCACAATGAAGAGTAGCCCCCACTCACTGCAACTAAACAAAGCCCGCACACAGCAAAAAGACCCCACACAGCCAATAAAGTAAATAAATTAAAAAAAAAATAGGGGAAAAATAGAAGAAATCTTTCACGTTAACACATCTGCTTTTTTAAAAAATAAAATTAAGAAAACAGGAAAAAACCCCACTGTTTCCCATGACTACAGACTATAAGATACTACTAAAATCTCCCTTTTTAAAAGAGTAACCCATCCTGGTGTTTCTTTGCTGGGTAAGAGGCCATGGTGGAAAATTCAGTCATGACTGGTCAGTCCTTTCTACTGTGGGTGCTGGTAGAACTCAGAGTTGCTAGTGTTGTTAACCACAGAAACCTGCATTTTGTAAGATTTTTTTTCATAGAGATTGTGATTCAGGTTTTTTCTACAAATCATGGATAATCATCTTTAAGGTAAGTTGAAGATCATCACAAGAGTATGTTGACAGCAACGTCCAGAAAGTCTTTAAAATCAGTTAATAGTTGTGTCTCTGGTAACATTTAAAAAATCTTGGGTCAGACTCTGTTGCAGGATACTTCTAGAAAATTACTACATATGATTCAGTTGTATGTTAGGAAAGCAAGTTATATTTGTTAATCTAAGAAGTATGAGTAGGAAGACCATAGAAATTAAACTGTTATGTGTCTCCATGACCCTGGTTTTCCAGTGGCATGAAGAACTGATGGGTTTTGGTGAAAGAATAAAACTCTTACTACTTTTTCATGATCCTTATGGGTCTATTTCAGAATTTTAAGGATGACAACCTAATGATAGGCTGTGGGCAGTTAGAGCTTTTGTACTTCTCTGATTTCTCTCTTTGATCACAGTGAGAGCTGGTTGAGGGTCACAGTCTTTGGTGTCCACTTCAAGAGGTTACAGAGACCTCCTGCTTCCCAGGGTCACTGTACTTTCCTCACACCCCACTGGCTGCCATTCATGGGATACATATGAGTGTGGTACCCTTGGGGTTGTCACCATGGCAACCCACATGCAAAACTATAAATACGTCAAGACAAATCTTCATTAAGCAGAAATAAAACCTGTGGTCAATATGTATTTTTTTCTTTTAGTCTAAAGGAAGTTCTGAACAGAATATCAACCAAGATTGCATCACAAAAACTTTAAATGTATTTACAGAGTGAATAAGTTACATAGATAAACTTTGAATATGTTTCTGATGTGCAACAGGTTTACATGCACACAGCTAACACCTGACAGCATTAAGTTTAAGGAGAAAACTTAAGCATGGCCCTTTACACATATATTACAAATAAAATGACATTTCTTAAGAAACAAAGTGATAACATATTTTACCTTCATGATTCTATTTCTGGCTATCCAAATGGATATTAAAATATGCATGCGTAACAGGTGGAAAGACTTGGAATTTATAATGTGAATGTCTAACTTTTTTCTACAAAATGCCAAAGTTGGTTAAAATTAACACTCATCCTTCTGTAGTATAAATAAGCTCATAAAAGCAACTTTCTAGTAAAAAGCAGCCAAGATCCTCAAAAAAAGGTCTATCTGGACCATTTTTGGTGCGAGGGTCCTAATGACAGACCCCTGCAAAGAGATCCAGGGCTTTCCAAAACAGTAGCCTAGCAACATAAGAAAGGTACTTCATAGCAGCTCCTTTTAGATACAGTAATTGTATTCAAATTTCAGTGTACATTAAATTGTCCATTTACAGTTCCCTTTTCACATATACAGGCTGTCAGCTTTTGACCGTCTTATAATTTTCAGTGGCCAGCTTCATTCTGCCTGCCCCTTCCTCAGCCCACCAAAAAAAGAAAAAAGAAAAAAGAAAAAAAAGAAAAAAGGGAAAGAATGTACAAGTTTTAGAATATAAAATTTTTTTAGTGAAGAAAACATTGCACTTTTGCCAATGTAAAATTGTTTCTAGAAAGGAAGGTATTGTTCAGAGTAGTCGGCTTTGGTATGCGATGGAAGTCACATCTTCAGTAGTGAGTTGCATTTGCTCAGTAAAATCATAACACATTTGTGCCACACAACATGACGGATGGAGGCTGTTCCAGAATGTCCTGTGCTACGTTGGTTCTTATAGTATTGCTACACGTGGGAAGTTCTGCCATCCTCTTTAGAAAAAGTCCTACAGGTCACAAGAGGGAGAACAGTCTGACCAAGCTTTTTGAAGGCTGAGAAGACACTGAATGACGTCACCCCAGCATGGCAGCACCCCCAGCTTGGCACCCATGGGGGACGGGAGGCTCCTGTCAGAGACTAGTGCCGGAAACACTGGAGTCTGGAAGGAAAGCAGTGAGGACCCGGTAGCTCTGGGCCCTGCGGATCATGTCCCGGATCTCCATGTTCAGCTCCATCAGCTTTGTGCAGATCTCGGTCAGGCTCTGGTTAGACCCCACCAGTGCGTAAGTACCTGTCTGTCCCAGAGTTTGATGACGGAAATAAATATTCAGGAGTGTCTGGACCTCATCGTCAGAACTGCTTCCAAAGATGTCATTAGGCCACAGACTTCTGCAGTCAGAAAAGAACAGCAGAGATTACAGGCACTATTATTCACAAGGTTGAGAGGTTATGAGTGTATCTAAAGTGTAATAAAATTGCTTTTTCAAATACAACAGCTTTTACTGAGATATAATTCATACACTACAATCCAGCTATCCAAGGTCTACAGTTCTGTGGCTTTTTCAGTAATATGCAGAGTTGTGTAAACATCACCATGATCAGTTTTAGAATACTGAACATAATTGGTTTTGATAAAAATATCGAAAGTATAAAAATATCAGAATGGAATCCCATAATCTTAAAGCATTTATTTGCTATAACATTCTGGTTACAATAAATGTGAATATACTATCAAAATGTAGGGAGAAGAAACCCAAAGAGGATACATTCAAATAATTAGTTTTAAAATTACGTTGGGGTATACTTTGAAGTGTTTGAACATTTTAGAAATGACAGATGACCAACACTGGTACTTTAAACAATAAGTTCGGAAATCTGATGTTTCTGGAGTGGTAATGGGAAAGATCTGAGAAGTTTATATAAACATCTTGATGTTCCTTCCTTCCGCAGTGATTTAGTCCCCAACCATGACAAAGTAACTATTAGGCACACATTTCCTTTAACTGTCTCTGAATAGAAACAGTAGCGTCACCTGCATTCCCTGATTTGCCGTAAAGCCTTGCCAAGTTCATTGTTCTTCAAGCACTCGAGCATGGACTGGATGGCTGCTTCAGTGGACGTGAAGCTTGGCTCAGACCATGCCCCCTCTACATAGAGGGGGTCAGCTGCGATGGCTGCAGTGGCCTCCTTCAGGTTTCTCTTTAGGTCACTCAGTTCCCTGGACATATTTAGCAGCTGTTAAAAAAGTGTATTTTTACTGTATTTAGTTGTAGGCTGGATTTTACGTCTCCAAAGTAAAAAAATTTGTATGAGGTCTAGTTAGGCAGAAGCTTAATATTTTGGTAAACTAAAATAGGACAGATGAAACCGTACTGGGTGGTATATATAGGGTTATGGGGCTGTATGTGTTGAATAACTGTGTATCAATAGCTGGGATGCTCTCCTTATATAAAAAGATCGACTCCTTTTATAATGTTTTCTATTTAAGCAGAGGGCATATGTGGTCGTAAAACACACAAGAGAACAGGCTCAGGAGTTGTTCTAAAACTCGGTTTAGATGCCAGTCCTGCATTCTTGACTACTGCATAGTCAAGTAAATAGACTTTTATGTGCCTTAGTTTTTTCATCTGTGCAACTGAAGATATTATCCACTTTGCAGGTTATTTTAAAGATTAAACAAATAGCTTGGCACATAAGTGCCCAATAAGTGTAATCATGAACACAGATCCTGTTTGAAGAATAAACTTTTCTCCTTACTCCTACACCATGGGGAAAGATGAAAAACATAATTTTAAGGGGGAGGTGGAAAAAATCTCAATGTAATGTTAGTGCTTACGTTACAGAGGTAAGAGATATCTTCCCCCAAAATTACTGGAACCAGAAGATCCCGAGTTGTTAAAAAGTAAATCATAAAGAGAACCTATGTCACTTCTTAGTGCCACCAGAGTGTACTATGGAAGACAGCTGTTTTGCAGTTGACCTCAAGAGCATTTAAAAGAAACTGATATGAATATAAAGGTTTTTTTCCCTTCGTAATGCAAGCCAAGGATGCCCATTTTCTTTGGAAAGCTGATTTACCCAACGTCTTTACCTTTCTTCTTTCCCAGCTTGCTCATTGGATAAGCTGTAGAACTGAAGCCCTCAAGGACTGTCTTCACACAGATGCTGGTTAAAGGCAACTCTGTACTCCAGTCCCAGGTTCAAAATTTAATGAGGTAATCCTTTTACATAAGGTGTTAGAGTATCTCAGACATATAGTTTTTAAGTTTGAAAGTGAATTTCTTATTTTAAATCTAGGTCAGTTTTAAATACTGTATGTGTATAGTATTTAAAACTTATCTAGATTTAAAATAAGGAGAAATCACTTTAAATGTATCAGATTTAAAATAATTATATATACACGGTATGTAACGTAATTTACTACTCTGAAGTGAAACTTGAGTTACTTTTTTAATATGGAAAATGACACGTGAGTTGCATTTGCATTGTCCTCTATTTTTTGAGCAAAGGTGGGCTCTGAGGGTCCTGTTCACACTTGCTAGAAGAGGAAACTCTGTCTTGGCAATGGAGCAGATCAGTCATCAACTGTCTTCTCTTTTATCTGATACTCTGTGATTCTATGGAGGAAAACTGGTTTGTGAGGAGCTCTTCATAAACAAAGATGTCTGACTCCTGCCTCCCTTGAGATTTGGCATCTGTGAAAGGACAGTTGACCCTTGAACAACTCGGGGTTGGGGGCACTGTCTAACTTTTGATTCCCTGCCCCGCCAAATTTTAACTAAGGGCCTAACGTTGACCAGAAGCCTTACTGATAAGCAGTCCATTAACACACATTTCATATGTTACATATACGTCTGTATATATATAGATGCATTTATGCATTCATGACATACCTATTTCTAGGCTACGCAGTTTGTGAGTTTTTCATATTTCCAAAAAAATTTCCAATATATTTATTGAAAAAATCCACATATATGTAGACCCACACAGTTCAAAATCCTGTTGTTCAAGGGCCAACTGTATACTTAAAAACTATACAGTCACTTTCATTTTTTCCCACACTGAGTAATAAATATGGCCAAGTGGCTGTCATTCTGTCTCCTCCTCCCCTGCCCGCAACTCAGACGTGAGGTTTCTGGGCTCCGTCTTCACCCTGCTGCTTGCTATGCGATTGTTTCATGGACTCGGGACTGTTCCCTGACAGTTACAACATCTGCACCTTTAGCTGCACTTCCTTGTATTTAACTACCTGCAAGATGGGGTCTAGCAGGCAGACTCGGTCACTGACCAGCAGGCAGGAGGCTTGACCGTGTGGGTGTGCAATAGTCTCAGTCCTCCTCCGACATCGCTGTCTCAGCTGTGGCTCCGCGGTTACCTAGTTCATCTGAGATGGGACCTGAGCATCATCCTCAACTCCTCCCTCTCCTTCACCCAATCACTTTCACTGACCTCTTGTCCTAAAATATCGTTCACATTTCCTCTCTCTAGCACTTCTGTCCTAGTTCAGACTCTCATCTGAGCTGTTTCAGCAGCCTCATAACTAACTGGTCTCCCTGTCTCCAGTCTAGCTGTCATCAAATCCACCCTCCACATCCCTGCCGTGAAGATTTAACTAAACTACTCCCAGTTGCAGCACCTTCCATGATCTCACTTTACTTATCTCTTCCGTCTTAGTCCATCGTTCCTTTTGGTTTAGATTTTATATTCTAGCAATACTAAATTGCCTGTACTTGCAGTTCCTTTCTCTTTCTTACTATGTTTATGCGCAAGCTGTTTTTCTTAATGGAATGTTCCTCCTTAGCCCCCACTTCATCTAATTCTAACTCATCCTTTAAGAATCAGCTCAGGTGTGATTTCCTCCAGGAAGTTTCCTCTTTCAACCTCCTTGTCTCCAGGTGAACTAAGCACACACCCTCCGCACTTCCACAATATCCAGTGTACACCACCATTATTTCATTTACTATACTGCAGTAGTATTTTTTCACGTAGTATTTTCTAGGAAAATTTTGGCTCACTCGGAAGCAGTGTGCTCAAGTTATTTTACCTTTTACATTCAAAAATATTAATGCATCCTGATGCTAAGCAGGGCAGGGAAGCTGAAAAGAATCAAACATTATACAGCTGTTTCCTTCTTACCTCAGTGTAGGATCAAGTATGAAAAGCTAGAGGTAAGAAAAACCATAACACAAGGAACTTTTTCAAGTAAGGATCCCCAGACACAGGGCCAGGGTCACGGGAGGCAGCTGAGGCTCTCGGCACAGCATTTAGGGAGGGGCTCGCCCTTGAGGCCGTCCTTGCATCTTGTGTCCAGGTTTGTCACTCGCCTCACCCTAGTCCTGGCACTGCCACACGAGCACGGAAATAAATTCAAGATACTGTTAAGGCCTGTGCTTGAGTGAAAGGACTACGTGGGAATAAAGTCACTTGGACATTTAGAAGCTGGTGGGGGGAGAACAAAAGGCAAGCAGTGATACTCATGGCAGGTGCTGCGGTTGGGAGTGGGCGGGCTCACCTCTGGCATGGAGCTGACTTCGTGCACCTGGCCGATGAGCTTACAGTAGGACTGAAAAAGCAGCAGCAGCTGGAAGTGTAGCTTATACAACCTCTGACACAGTTCCAATTGCTAAAGAGAGAATTTGCATGGGAAGAAGTAGTTATTAAGGGTCATTCTTATATAATAAGTGGAATCTTAGTGGAGACTAATGTATTTTTTTTTTTTAAATCAAAGAACCATAACTAGCTGTTACCATTCTAAATAAAACAACAATAAAATCCAATCAATGAATATCAGTGAGAAATTCACAGTATAACATAGAATGAAACAGCTCCTGGAAGATGACTAATTAGAAAGTAATAGTAGCTATAAAGGGACTTAGTGAACTGCCAAATTTCCAGTATATTTGCCCATTAAATTGCGGATTTAACATCTACAAGTTATAGCTGTGGTGGTCTTAATTTTTATAAGCTATATGTTTTTAAAAACAATTTCTTTTTATTAAAAGTATATTTGACAACATTAAGTGGTTCTAGCTGTTAAATTTATAAATTCAGCAGATGATTGGGAGATTATCCCTTGTGACAGTCTGGCTGCCGTTTAGGGTGCAGGCACTCAGCCTAAAGTCTGTGTAATACAAGAGTCACATGATCGTCTAAGGTGCTGCATCCGTTTTACTGACGATGCTTCTACTCACTGCTCAACAGATATTTGTCGAATTAAAGAGATAGGAGAAATTATGAAAGCATGCAAAACTTTCTGTGCAAAGAATGTTTTAAAAATATTCACACAAAATGGCCCTCGAGCCCTATACACACCTGCAGAATTGAAAATGTTTTCATTATGTGGCTTTTATGTACTTTAAAGGAAGAGTAAACCATGAGTAATTGCAACACCCATGATCATACTACTCGTTGAGCTGCATTTGCTTAACAGCCTCTCAGCTTTGCCTGTTTTATCGCAAGAAAGGGTTAGCGCCTAGGTGGCGGGTGGGGTTCTGCTAGAGGAAAAGGACACCCTTCACTTGGTAAAATTTCATGGCTCAGCAGTCACCAGTGAAAGTGGGTTAAACATGTGGCTTAAACCAAGCACTTCACTGTTCAGTCTTCAAATGTGGTTAAGTAAGGATAAAGAGGGCCTTTCTTTTACTAACGCACTAAAAAGAACTCAGCTGAGAATTGAGAGCTGCTGACATGACTTAAACAGATTCGGGGGGGGGGGGGGGGACAATTTTAAGGAGAGAAATGACAAGATTTAAACTTAGGTTTTTAGGAAGAATATTCCATTAATGGTATTGTTAACATACTTTTGATCCTCATTTTTAAAAGTGACTAAAGTTCATGCTAAGACCACACTGGATGGAATTTTCTTTCTCCTTCTCCTTGGTCTTTAGGGGAAAAACAGTTCCACTAAGATGTATTTGATCTCTCAATGCTGGCAACCATCCTAAGTTTAAAGAAGTAGCTACACTCCCTTGTTAACCCAAACTAGATCTTTGGCTCTGTTAGTTACACACATGGTCACTTAAACTTTTCTTTGTGGAAACCTTTCAAAATCTGGTGTAAGAGACAACTGCCAGCGACTCGCAGACAAAAAAGTATTGTTTAAAAACAAAATGTTACCTTTCACAGTTTTGGGTGAAACCTAGCTATGAAAACTCTGACTTTCATGAGGGTCAGATAATGGTAGTTATTACTAAAAATATTCCACTGATAGCATGAGAGTTCATAGCAACATAGGTTTCTACTTTGGGAGGAAAGCAGCCCAGAGTGCTAATAATCTCCGTCTTCAGCCTACCAAATAAAAGAAAACGGAACAAAAAAGGGGAGACATGCTAAGGGATGTAACAGTAACAGTAAAAAAGATTTGTTACGGGTCCATGCCTAAATGGACAAAGAGTAGGAAAGAAAGTTAACTTACTGCAAGAGATTCCATTTGCTACACAGCAAGCATGGCACAGGAAACAAAGGAAAGGAAAGAGAGTACAGGGTCAGTGTAACACATGCAACAGGAAGCGCGGCCCTCTTCCAGGAGCAGAACCGTCAGCAGTATTAGCATCGCCTGCCCCCACGCGATCCATGGTTGCAAATGTTGTACCCCTTCAACATGCACAGCGGTCCAGTTAAAAACAAGCTCTAATGGGAAACATGTCATTGAAAACCTAATTTATGATCTTTTAGATTCTCTGATTTAGTTGGTTTAGATTGTGTCAGTTTTGGAGACCGTAAGTGAAAACTTGTATTGCTTGAAGATTTCAATGTTTAAATGTGAATAATATGTGACGGTAGTAAAACTGTGAGGAGACCAGCTGATTAATCTGAAAGCACTAGAGCCCCAAACGAATTATACTATTGCTAAATGTTAGTTAAGGCAGAGTCTTTCACATGTTTGACTTCATACCTACTAAACTATGACTATCCAATTAGCTTACAATATGATGAATGACGTAAGTGGCGGCATCTTTAGAGCCAGAGCGTCTTCCACACTGAGAATGTCTTAACAGGACAGCTAGAGATTGTCACTTCAAAGGACTGAATGTTGTCTTTATCCTCCCGAACAAGTTTGAGGTATGACAGGTAATCTTCTTGAATTTTATTTATATTTTTTTTTATAATTTTTTTCCCCTGTAGACAATTTCTAAAAGTAATCTAGAACTGATGGTTAGTCTAGAAGAATATAAGTTTGTAACTGGGCCATGTTCAACTATGGCTACCATTTTTTGGTGTATGATGTGTACCATATCATAACCATAGAACTGGTTTAAGGAAAGTTTGGGTCTGTGGAAAGAGATTACCACAACCTGACAGAATATTAAAAAAAAAAAAAAAAAAAATCAGCATGGCCATTCCTAATTATGGGCCAATATGTCTGGTTCTGGATTTTCAAAATATTTAAGGACGTGTCTAACTCTGTTTCTAATCCTTGACAGCAAAAGGCCCTTATTTTAAAGCTCTTTCCAAAAATCCTCTAGATTATCATCAGTTTAATGTATTGTACTTAACATAAAAAAATAAAACTATCAAATTACTAGTATCTTCAAACATAAAGCATCACCAGTACCAATCCCCCCACCCCTATCCCCAAGTCTCTTCTTGTCTCACTTGCTGCTAATACCATGTGGGTTTGGCACTTTGATGACTATTGTATTGGGTTGGCCAAAAAGTTCATTTGGTTTTAAGTAAAGATTTTTCATTTTCACCAAGAACTTTATTGAACAACGTACTCATTAACTGAACGAACTTTTTTGCCAACCCAATGTTATGTTTATTGAGTAGTTTTTTGGACCCTGGCCATAAATATCTTTTAAAGCTTTGAAAGATAAATACCTTTAAGCTTGTGATACAGATCACACAACCCAAGGTATTCACTATTTTCAAGAAAACTTTAACTATGCTAGAAGTTTTTACAACCAAACCTTATGTACTTAAAGACAGCGTTACATAAGAAAGGGGTACAGGGCCAGAGTCTTAAGTCTACATGTACAGAGTTTCCACTGTGAAGACTTTTTAGAAAATGTCAAATTTGATTGAAACATTTAGTATGCATCTTAGCACATAACTGCTTCTACCATGGAATTTACTTTTCAGAAGCATGAAATGAAGTAAGTGCTGAGCAAATTACATGGTCTTATGTGGAGAAAACTGCTAGCTTTTTACTGTTTTCCAAAACAAGGTTGTAATCCAAGAAGGTCATCAAATCAGTTGAAGCAAAATCTTCGCTGTTCAATGAAGGCAAATGAGACTTTTTGACTCCAGCCTAAGGAATTTCATTGTCAACGAATTCCTCCCACTCAGTGCTCAGGGCACAAAATTGTGTTTCTTGGAAGATGGCCAACTTGAAGAACACCAGTTCTCAGTGTCCTTCTCACACTCTCCTTTTTAGGTAGGCTAGTCCAAGCCACGTTGATATTTATTATCTCAGAATCCTTTCCTAGGCCACAGGCTGGGACCTGGTTTGCATTTAGAACTCCAAAAAGATGGTGAAAAAAGCCTTTCAATGAAAATGTTAAAAATTTTCCCCCTGCCCTGTGCTAATACTTTGTTATCCAGGTTTTAAAAATAATCCCTTTAGAAGTCGTTATAGATGTATCGATGTTTTGGTGATTCAAGATTCTTTTGAAAATAGGGGAATGTCACTGTTGTATTTGGTCACACGAATTTTCTTCAGGCCCTGTTCCTGTACTCTTGATATGGCTTGATTTATAAATTGGATTTAGAGGTATGTTTTCTCAAAATAAGAAAAAAATAGATCAAGAAGTCAACATGTTAAGAATTGATCACAGACAAGGTAGCTTAAAAGCCTAGAATCATCTAGTTGTTCATTAACAGTAGCACAGCCATTCTTGTTTCTCCGTATTCTGCTCTGATCTAGCCAGTTAGGTGAAAATCTGAGAAATTTTCGACATGTCAAAAGATAAGTCACAGTATACTATATTAGCTCTAATTTTCATCATGTTTAATCTCTGAAGGTCACTAGTTTAAACTAAGCTGGATAAAATTTAGCAAATTTAGCCAAATGTTGAAGCTTTCCTTCTCAATATTACATAAATGCATGTAACCTCCTAAGCAGGTAGGAATGGTACGTACTCACCTGTTGCTAATATCACTTGGCTCTGCCACACTGATGACTATTGCATTATATTTGCGGAGTAGATTTTTGGACCTGGTCATGAATATCTTTCAAAGTTTTGAAAGAAATACCTTTAAGCCTCTAATACAGATTACACAGCCTGAGGTGTTCACTATTTTCAAGAAAACGTTCACTTCAGCAGAAATTTCCTTAGTCAGTGTAGGAAAGAGATTCCTTATAGCAAAGGACTGATGGACTGTATCTGAAGGATGATGTTTAATGGGTTACACTTTAGCTGGAGAAACATCTCGTCTTGTTCACTTGACATTTAGCTTGTTCAGTTTGTAGAAGAACAGAGGTATCAGGCTTCTCTCATTCATGGATTAGACAGGGATAGGAAATACACAGCTAAGAGGGTTAGTGTCCAAGAAGACTATGATGATCTGAATGTAATAAAGATAAAACGCAGTGGGGCTAAATGTAAATTATTGTACTTGAGTCCAGTTTCAAGTAGTGCTCAGAAATGGCTGTGGAATTACGAGTGCGTCAACTAAAGTCACTTATAGCAAATGAAGTGGCAGCCTCTCCAGCCTTCCCAGGGCCAGCTCTGCAGAACCAGGGAGATGAGCTGTGCTGACTGGCCATGGGGTCAAGGCTGCTGCTGCCTGGAGGGCCCAGAGCCGAGATGCTTCACCCCGACCTACGTTGCTGTGAACTTAAACTATCCAGTAGCAGCCACTCCAGAATGAACTCCATGGGCGGTGGAGAGGTCAGTGCAAACCACCATCCTTAATTAGGCATGCTGGCTTTAAGCTGTGATGAGATCTCCCTCTCGCAAGCGGAAAAAACCCCGGTAAAGCAGCATCTGCCAATGAGCTGCCCTCATGACACATGCGCCTCACACACCTGCCTTGCTTTACGTCTTATTTACTGCACGCCGTGCCTCATTCTAGGAGAATGGGTACTGTAATCATCACCAAGTAGCCTAAATTACTTACTCATCATGCCTGTTTTTTTTTTTAAAAAGCCGCCTCTCCAAAACTCTTCCCATGTATTAGAAACACTTTTCTCAGGAACAGCGTTTGTTCTGTTGTTTTGCACATACACTTCAAATCCTCCTCCAAGGTCCCCTCAGGGAGTGAGGCCAGCACACGGGCACTTGCATCTTATATACACAGAGATGTTTCTCACAGAGGCAGAGGAACACTCCCGTTTCTCTTGAAAGGCACACTTTTTCTGTTTAGCTTTCACATCCCCATTTTGGTGCCTCAGGTACAGAGGCCCATGTTTCTATTATAAAGAAAAGAACACCGTGATGATTGGCCCCTGGCTCTTTGTCTGCATGTTCGGAACTCAAAGTGCACAGTGGATGGAGAGCCGACCAGCTCAAGGTCAATGCTGCCACTTTTGGAAGGCAAGCCTGGCGTTGCTAGCTCTTTTTTTTTTTTTTTTTTTTTTTAAGAGATGCTAGAAATGCTGTTTTGAGTGTACACGTGAACAATTTTAAGTTTAAACTATTGGGTCAAACTTAAAAAAAATTGTACAAGCTGAATAAAACATGTCTGAGTTGGTTACAGCTTACAAGCTACCAGTAGTATCACCTTTCCTTATTAATTTGATGTCTACAACTTCATGTTGAGAATAGAAGAAAAATCAGAAAATAAAGATGCAACATCCAGCAAAGAGTTATATTCTATTCCACAAACAATTCCACAGTGATTTCTCACTTATGTCACCTGTTAAGAATGACTAGGAATCAGCTACTGGCAAAGACCAGATGGGATGGAGTATGGCTTGGAGCGAGAAGACTTCACATGCCTGTCTGTACACGGTGACCATCGCTGGCTGACTGATGTCTCTAAGTGCTCAAGAGTTTGCTAGGTTTAATAAGGTAAGTACTAATCCTTCCATAAAGTCCATACTTCTCTGAAATAGAATACACACATGGAATAAATCTTGGCATGTTGACTTTGCAGTTCAGATCCAGACACAGATTCTTCAAGTCAAAGCCCACCTCCTGTTCCCCCTTCCACGTGTCCCCATGAAAGGGTGCTCAGAATAACCGGCAGCATCACACTGTTCCCCAAGACAGAGCATCTGACTTCAAAACAGAGAGCTGCAGTGAATCACTGGAGGTAAGCAGTGCTCGGAGGCCAAGCATTTGTTAGGTTTTGCTCTGGATGGAAGCCGAATGGCAGCTCGAATCAGAAAAATAATACCTCCACCAACCCTGGACATAAGGTCAGTATTTACGTGGAGTGACACTGTCATCTCTCCTCAAGGCCTACCTTAAAGATGATTTCTCATCCTCTGAAGGATGCACACACTCTGACATGCTTTTCTCGGTGTGACAGCGTTGTTACAAGGTGACATCCCTGCCTAGACCCGTCAGCAACCTTCTAACTCGTCTTCCCAATTCCACACTTGCCCACTCCAATCCGTTCCCGCAGGAGAGTGGGGGAGCCCTAATCTAATCCCACCCGCCTGTTACAACGTTTAGTTGCTGTAAGATGAGCACCCAAGCCCTGCGTGATCTGGCTTCTGCCTGCTCCTTCAGACCCGCCTCATCCTCCTCTCATCACTTTCTACACGCTCAGCCATGGGCTGTCTTCAGTGCTTGGAGAGGGCCAGGTTCCCTCCTCCCGCGGGGCCTTCACAAAATGTCTCCACCCCGCTCTGCACTCGGCAAACTCTAGCTCAGAGCTGAGATCTCCGCTTAGATGGCACTTCGTGGAGAAGTCTTCCAGAACCGCCTCCCTTGAGGCCAGGTTCTCTTGCTGTGTTCTCTCATAGCCTACTGTTCCTTCCTTCCCTTAACCACGCTTGTCACAGTTTACACATGTACGGCCAGCGTCCGTCTCCCTGAACAGATCAGACGCTCCACCCGGCTAGAATTCACTACTGGACCCACCACGGGGGCCACTCGGGAGTAACTGCAGAATGAATGATCTTAATCTGTTCAAACTTTTCTGTCCAGTTTCCTTTACAATATGACACATGTTTGTAAGCCAGCTGGTCTGAGGTGTGTACTTAAAGCAGTTCTAAATGAGGGGAAAAAAGTCTGTCTGAGTGACTGCCGAAAGGTCAACAAAGACGTTCTCCATTGAAGGAACTAAGTGGTTCAGTGAAGAATTAATGACATTTGGTTTTATATTCTGAATGAAGAATAGATTTATTAGGAAATGGTTAGTATAGTTAGTGTCCAACAGAAAGGTTATTTTTATAGTTCTACGTTTCCAAAAAGAAGACCCCCCCACCCGCAAATCCCATCAACACACAATCATGCTTGGCTCGAATGTCATTCTTTCTTACTCTACAGGTGTCACGTGAATGTATGGGATGACTCATTCTGCCTCTTCCTTTTTCAAGTTCCACGCTTCTTGGGTGGATCAAAGCCAACACACAAAGTCAGAGCACAGAAAAGATAAACTCTAACAGGCTTTTATTACCTTTTCTTCTGAGTCCCCTGGTTGACAGGTAATTACTCCATCTCGTGATCCTCCTGCAAATGTCGCCTTACAATTTGCAAGCCACTATTAACAGAAAGAGATAACAGACATAAGTAAATTTAGTGATGTCCTAAGTATATTTTTATCATCAGTTCTGTCAGGAAAAACAGATTAAGTTTCTAATCACAGTAAAATAAAATATTGCTATAATGACTTTTGGAAAATGTTTTCGTTGAAGATTAACAATTTGAAGTTAAAATATCTGTTTATATGGGTTCAGTGATGGTCATTTAAAAATTTCAGCATTTATCATTTCAGGGTTGTTGTGATGTAGCACCCTGAAGAATGGTTTCACCAGACCATTCCAAATTTGTGTATAAATTAAATTCACATATGGTTAGAAACCTCTCATACTTGAGCTTAGGAGACAGGACCAACACTTCCTCACAGGCTAGGTCAGCCTGGACAGCGCAGCCTGACTCATGGTGCAGCTTCTTCTCTGTCACGTTGAGGCGGCTTTCGTGGGGCAGGTCTGCTTCATTATAAGAAAGGCTACTGTAATAATAGCCCAGCTATTTCAAGGTTCTGCCAGCTTAAGTATCTGGGATGGTAACTAGTATAGATGTGAAATGAACCTTTGGGCAGAAAACACTAAGCCCTGAAGAACTGAAACTCACTCTTGACATGGAAAGACTGGCTTGTTCACCAACCAGAATGAAAGGATTACTTTTATGAACTGATGACTGAGAGGCTGGAAAACAATGACAGCGAAAGAGCCACAGAAACAGAAGACAAAGGGAATTGTTGCAGTAGAATGTCAGAACTCTCCCTTTAACAGGTCATGAGATAAATAACAAGAAACAAAACCCAGTAACTTTAGAATGAATGTCCTCTATGTGTGAGGTTCGTATGCTGGGCAGTTTATGTATATTATTTCTGTTTTAAAGGCAATATTGTGTTGTGGTTAAGAGCATGGACCTTTGAATCCCACAGACCTCGGTTTAAATAGCACTATTCTACCTCCTAGCTAATGAGAATAATACTAGCAACTCCCAGGGTAGTCGTAAGCATTACATGATTTAATTTAAGAGGTAATAAGTCTTATCAGGTGTTGAATACATAGAACGGACTCAGGAAATGACAGCTGCTATAACTGTTACAATCACTATAGCCTTACAACAATTCTGCAAATTACTATTATCACTGTCTTACAGATGATAAATCTGAGATGAGAGGAGGTAAGTAACTTATCCAAGGTCACTAACCCTTAAGTAACTGAGCTGCAATTTGAACTCAAGTCCATCTGACTTCAAAATCCACGCTCTTGTTTAGTGCCTGGTATATGATAGGAAGTGCTCCATGGAAATTATACACAATTATTTGTGGGAAATCAGGGGGTTTGCATGGATGATTTTGGAATCACTTCTGTCTCTCACATTGTACAGTTTACATCCTTGAAGGAAGAAAAAAGCAGAAGCCAAGGCCAAGAGAAACCACAGGGATAGGGAGGAACAGCTATGGAGAGTGGTTAAGAGAAGAAGAGAGATGAGATCCGTCTCAACTGGTTTTGGGTGAGGTGAACACGGAAGGAAGTAATTAACGATTTTAAATTTCTAAGAAAAGAAAAGTTATAGTGTTGATAAAGTGACATATTAAGCAGATACCCACTTTCCCCAATTTCTTGGTAGGGAAATTATAGGACTAAAATTGAAAGCTGAAAAATTTCTCTTTTGTAGATATCATTTTTATATAATCCATACTATTGATAGTTCTACCACATTCTGTTGGAATTCCAGTCCTTCACAGAGAAATAGATGGAGCCTGTCTTCTCCCAAAGGAGGCTCTCTTGGGTAAATCACATCGCCTTCAATGAGCTCACAGTGGTTGGGTTCATTTGGTATTAACTAAACATATATGCACAGAAACAAAGCTTACTGAGAGAGTGGCCTCTTTTCTGTTGTTGTAGGTATCCAAATATTCTTGCAGTTCTAAAACACTGAACTTGAGCTTATCCAGAAGTCCACAAGAAAGGAGCTAAAGACAGGAAAAAAATTTGTATTAAAACAACTTCCAGAGAGACACTGAGACACAGGCATGGCCACAGAGAGAAAAGAGAAGTATATTTAGATGTAAAGTGGGGGTGAAGTGGTGGCATCCATTTTAATAAGCTGTGCAGTTCGTAATTTTGCTTCACTCTCAGTGGCAATTGCACTTGAATACAGCTTGCTAATCTGAATCTCCTATGAAAATATCCATTTTTCGCATATCAGTATAAACAGACAAATCTTAACAAGTATTCCACAGAAGCCTGCATTAAGATACGGTATCCATTTTATGCACAGACTCTAGTATCTTCATCCAGTAATACTCAAAGCAATGTGAAGACAGACCTCCAAATAGGTTTTCAAACTGATTTTGTATTTAATCTATACTTTAAACCATTTAAGATAGAAAGATTTCTCACACTGTATTCCTTGCTGCAAGACAGCCAACCACCAATCAAGTTCTAGGGAAGACCAACTCTTCAGAGACTTTCAAAATGTCTCTAAATCTCAGTAACTACCCAGCAGATGGGATGGTTCTGTGATATGCATGGGTAGGGGGTGAAGTGGTAACACACACCCCCTGCCCTCAGAGAGCTCGCCAGTCTCGCAGGATTAGCATTATATTTATACAGTCACAATGCCGTCGTCAGCCAGGCACTGTTTTAATCAGCGCTTAAAGTCATCATTTGCATTTGGGCTGGACAAATCCATCCAGAGGGCAGTCAGTCTCTTTGAAAGTAGGGAAAGTGATGACATGGTGCCTCTGGGGACCCATCCAGCTGGCCAACGTGGCACGGTGGGGACTGGCTAGGTCTGCTCTGGGAGGTTAGCTCACTGTATTCACAGCCGTCCAAGTCGGCGTCATCAGAGAGAAGCGACAAGGATGCGAAGGGAGCACAGACGGGGATGGCCTCCCGATTCCCTGCAGTCACGGCCTTGGCCTGGGCTGGCCACGCGCAGTCACTCCTGAGCAGACCCAGGCCTCTGGGACTCATACACAACAGAGCTCTGCTCGCAAACACTGAGAGTGTCTTTCAAACAAACCACAACACACACGCGCTTCCCTGAAGTTACACATCTTCAGCTGCGCAGGCCGTCTGCCGCGGGAGCAGGCCTGGGATACTCACGGTCTCGGCATCCACGAAAAGTGTGGGGCACTCAGAGCAGGCGGTGAGCATCTGGGAAGAGCTGACGAACTTGGATCCGATGCCCCGGAGGTTGTCTCCAAGGTAACTGGCCGCGTCACAGGTGAGGAAGCAGAACCTTTTCTGAATATTCTGAAAGGCAACGTAATTCCTGTTTGTAAAGGCCACCATTTAACTTCTGTACTAGAAAAAACTAGTTTTTAATCTTTATAACAATATCAACTGAGCACAGGTCCTTCATGTCAGGGAGGAGGGTGATGGGGCAGAGTGAATGTCTGTCTTAAGTCAAGTGACTAATCACCCAGTGTGAATGAAGTTTCTTCCTAAAATGTCATTTCCCGATGTGTGGATGCTTGTATAATCTTGTCAATAAGTGCTGCTTTTGCTTTTTCCTGATGGTCAGTGCCTGTCAGCAGCTTGAGTCTGCCTAGCGTGTCTGTCAGATGAATGAGAATTTCTGAGATTATTTCAGTGTGGGTGAGAGGAAAGGTCATGAGATACAACTCCTTTCTGTTTCCCAAGATCACGGCTCCCTGAGATACAGCATGAAAATGGGGCCAGAATGAAAGAGTAAATTCTGCTTGGGACCTGTCTCCCTCTGACAGTGTGTCTGATTAGGAGTCTGTAACTATACTGCCTGAAGAAAAACCATAATTAGGAAGAATCTGAGTCACCGAGCCTGTGTTGGTGCCAAAATGAGAACGTTTTTAGCCCCAATTTCTAACACACAATATCTTTAACAAAAAGAACAAAATACTTAACCAAAAAATAATTCCGTTCTAGGCACTGGCTTTCCCCCAGGAGATGTCATACCTTTGAGTTGGAGAATCTAATCCACGAGAAATCCTCTCTGCCCTGTTAACAGGGAAATTAGCAGGTCCCCAAAGAGCAGTAGGCTCTTGGTTCCTTCTAACGTATACTAGAAAAATGCCAACCATGTTGCATATTATTTTTTATTTAAAAAATATCTGAGAATCTTGCTATAATGCACATTATACATATGCCTTTATGGTGCTGTTAGTTTTATGTGCAATTAAAAATAAACTTGACAGTGTTGCAGCCGGAAGGAACGGGAAATGCCACGTATCACACAGCTAGTTGAGTGGCAGGGCTGGGAGTAGGATCTGGGTCCTCCAAATAGTTGGAATTCTTTCCATCTTACCCAAGGATAAGGTAAGATCTGGGTTTGTTTTTTTTATTGTACTGAGAAGCTAGATCTTCCAGGGAACTTCAGAGCCACATATGACTTCCATATAAAAATATCATATAATTTGTTGACATTGTGTGATCAAATGACAATACTGTAACAGAGAAGCAGCAAGAAGGAAATACACTGACTGAGACACTTGGAAAGCCGTCCATGCTGGACCATTAGAAACCATTGCTTGTTTTTAAAACCAAATTATTTTTGCAATTACCTCCTCTCTACCCCGTCCAAAATCCAACCAAATACAGAGAAACGTGGTGTCCAGACTCACAGGAAAATGTTGGGGAACCGTAAACAGGCACGGTGAGGACATGATGAAAGATTAATTGACTGCATGTCTGAAATGTATCTCATTTTCAGCACATTTGGTTAATATGGGTTTTGCTACCTGTATATATTACTCTCAAGCACAGAGCATTTGCTGGTAGCTGAGAAAGTTCTTAAAGCTAAAGGTAACATTAGAAACTGAAACAGGAGGTGCACATTTGTATTACTGTTATTGCGGATAAGCTCCTTAGGAACTGATCCAACACTGATGAAAAAATATCCACACCCCAGTGTGCCTCCCAGGGCCCAGCCCCGCGTCCCAGCTCACTAGACAGCCTATTGCTCTAGTGGCATTAAGTCACAAACTGTACGTTTAAGACTTTAAAAATGTTTTTCTTCGCCCGTTCATTCTTTCTGCATTTACTGAGCACCTGCTGAGTGCGAGCCACCGTGCCAGCTGCTGGGGAATCAAAGCAAGACACCGTTAGCTGCCCTCTCCCAGGGGACAGACACCTAACTAAGTATGACACGCGTAACAGGTGCAACCCCATGTGCTCGGGATCCCAAGTGAAGCAGGGGAGGGTGGGCAGAAGGAGGTCTTTAAAGGAAGGCATCGTTCACTGGGATTGCCTGTCACTGGGAGCACAGAGGGGGGGACAGCAGTGCTCAGGACTACAAGACTGGGCGTGAGGGGTCTAGTGACGATTAAGAAACAATTACTGCAATGGCCAGACTTAAGTATACATTAACCATTATTTAAAAATAGACTTTAGAACAATATAATAAACTGCTCCTGAATCCTTAACAATTACATTCACCTCAAATGGTAGCTTTCGGGACGTTTGTTTTTAAACGTCCATCTGGCTTCATGTCAGGGTGCTTCTGGATTCTTAGCTTTCAGCAGCCCGTTGTTTTCTGTCTTAAGGCTAACAGTCCCCAGCTCATCTCAGACCCAACCTTAGTTTTTGTCCATTCACTTTTCTAAAAGGTCTCACGAAAAGTAAACTGAAAAACTTGAGAGACAGCAGCGCAAATAACACTCAAAATACTGAGAAACGAGCAATTAGTACTACTGGTATGTACTTCTCCAAAAGTGGAAAGGCCTCCAGGCTCAAAAGACGGGTTTACTTTTTACATTAACTAAATTACGGCTTCCTGAATTTGAAATCATTTAAAGCAGGTGATCCCAGTTTTTTCATTTCTCACTGTTTACATAATTCCTCATTTCCCTGCCTTTGCCTTCGGTCATGGCCTACTCTGAAGGTGATCAGAGGGCCCCCTCCACCCCTCAGTCCAACCAGGTTACTGTGCCTCTCTCATGATAACACTCAGCAGAACTCAACCTCTAGAAAAGTTTCACAGGCTGGCACATTGAAGGAATTCACAGTGGGGGCGGGGAAGATCAGAGACAAGGGAAAACACAGTGAACAAAAAAGATACAGGAGAGGTCTAAGCAGAAAGAAGAGCTGGCAGCTGGGCTTGGCAGAAGATGCCACCCTGTGGTCTTGCCGCCCCAGCGGCTGCCGGGGACGGATGACGCCAGTGAAAGCCAGAGGGAGGGAGCGAGGGGCACAGCACGGCGGCCTGAACCCCTGAGCTCAGTGTCTCCACAACGCCAGCCTGAGAAGGCTGAGTACACGAAGACTGAACAGAAGAAAGGATGAAGTCAGAGGAAACCGAGGGATGTCTGCAGGACAAAGTAGCCTAAACCCAGCACTTCACCCCCTAAGTTAGAAGCCAGCTGGCTCCCCGGAGAGACCGCAACCCCTGAGCATCCGTGGGCACCCCCGCGGGCACCGTACCTTGAACAGGGAGGAGAACACGTGGAAGGTGTACACAGCACAGGAGCCGTCTGAGTCGCACATGAGCTGGTTGATGTGGCTGCGCCAGGCCTCCTCGGCGTCGTCACAGGCCGTGGGCTGAAACGCAGCGAGGATGGCCGAGAAGAAGGGCGAGGGAGGGGGCGAGACTCCCCTCTCACCTTCTCCAAAGCTGGAAAAAATGCACACGCCAGTGTCAGGAAGTGGCGCCCTTCTCACCTTTGCCGCCCGTGTCTGCGCTCACCCTGTGGCCACCGTCCTGCTCACTTCCCCCGCTGGGGTGGCTCTGGGAACCTGGCTCGCATTCAGAGCTCTCGAGAGTCTCTTCTAACTCTAGAAAAGAGAATGTTCACTTCTAAAATTTCTGGGATTCCTCCAACCCTGATTTCCTTATAGAAACGGCACCTCTTTCGGCAACTGCCCCTCGCTCTCCTGGCTGGCCTTTCCCTGGACACAGGACACATTCATTCCTGTGCTTTGGCCCATTTCAGTCCTTTTCATTTTTCAGTGCAAAAAATGATGAGAAAGTTTTTGAATCTTTTTCACTTTTCCTTTGTGGAGGGACAGTATTAGTGAAAGCATA
Organism: Hippopotamus amphibius kiboko; assembly: GCF_030028045.1. Lineage (NCBI taxonomy): Eukaryota > Metazoa > Chordata > Mammalia > Artiodactyla > Hippopotamidae > Hippopotamus > Hippopotamus amphibius. Next base: position 71,838,538 of record NC_080199.1, read on the forward strand.
TATGTAAATGCCCGGGAGGAAAGGAAGTGAAAAGAGAAATGCAGGGGGAGACAGAGGAACAAAGAGGAAAGAAAAGTGAACAAACAGTGAAAAGTCAAAGTCCTTCTCTAGGTACCACCTTAAGCTGTTTCTCTGGCAGACGGATAGGCGTCACTGTAACAGAAGGCCTCTGTCCAGCCACATCAGAAGCTTTTACTTAATTCTTATTTTCAGCATGCAGAGGAGTGATTTTAGGATTCTGACTTTCTTCTCCTAAAGTAAATCTGCAGCATTATTATTTGTGATTTATTCTAGATGCCACATTAGCGGGTTTTTAAAAAAAATCTGTCCTCTGCATATTTTTTCCTATTTGTATTCCCTGACTAGATCTCACTTGTCTCAGAAATGTCAGCCACAAGTCTGAAAGCCACCCACTTAAAGAGTAGGTATTTAGCGTATAAAGGGCCTCTTGTTCTGGTCTTTTAATTCAAAATGGAGAGACGTCCCTATTTCCAAGCCTTGCCATGCTTGCTTATTTTCAAAGCTTACAAGGCCTGGACCACATCCCCAGGCTCCCTCTTGGCTTTTTACGTTACTCTAGGGCTTTATGAGTTCTGAGAGGCGTAGCCTTTCTGGTTCCCCATCAGGCCCTACGCTGGAGCTAGATGACTGTCCCCGGCCGAGAGCCCTCCCAGTCGTATGTCTGCTTGGACTCCTTTGTTAGGAAGTCCCAGCAGCATGAGCCTGACACTTAACTGGAGGTGGAGCGAACCCACTACACTCTTCACCTGGCAAGAGTAAACTGGTCCAGCGCTCGGTTGCCTTTTTCTTCTGCCTCAGTCATATCCAGGCTAAAGCTATCGCTGCATTCGAACGTTGCCGGGAGTTCATTGATGGAACTGGAAAGATCGTCCTCATGCACCGTGGTGTCCTCCTCCTCCTGGACAGCGTCGGCCTGGGAGTGTAAAAAGAGGAAAGAATCCCCCCAGCATGTAAGAATATCCACAGGAAAATCTGAAATCCTGAGAGTAACAGAAATTGGGTGCATCTGTCTTCTAGCTATGGTATAGTCAATTTCCATACCTGAACTCAAGAATTCTCTGAAGTACTGTGCTTTCTTTATCTTCTTTTCAGTCTTTTCCAGGAGAGTTCCCAAAGAGGCTCTCAGTAGATTACTGTATTTGACCCATGCTTATGAAGCATAAATGCTAAACTTAGAAGAGACCCAAGAGACCCCCTGGTCCAACCTCCACATTTTGTAGACGAGGAAACAGATGCTCCACGTGGGAAAAGGACGTGCCTAATATCAGGTATATAATCAGAGCCAGAGGTGGGACTAGAGACACCATCTCTGAATTCAGAACTCTTTTCATTGTACAACCCCAGTCTTTTAAAGCGAGTTATCTGGAGTTAACTCTCCAGTATATTATATAATATATAACGTATCCACTATTACCTATGGAAACTAGAATTTAGAATCATCAGTGCCTGGCATAGTAAAGGCTCCAGCAGTATCTACAATGCTCACGAGTGATCCTGAGTTATTCACCGAGCCTGCCACGTTCACAGACCTTTCCATACTGAAAATCCTCTGAGATCCAGATACATATATGCTTTATTCTCAGGAATATCCCTTGAAGATAACAGAAATGAGAGGCTGCTCTCACGTTGCTATAAGATATGGAATGAGCAGCAGGATGAGAGGGCTCTTGGGCAGGCAGAGCTGGGATCACCGAGGGGCAGGAAAAAGACGCAGCAAGTCAAATGGAAAAAGAGGCTGGGCTTGAACCTGGGCCGGGGGAGGTCATCTGGAGAACTGATTGTTCTTTACGGAAGGAAGGAAGGCAACTGGATCACGGAGCAGAAGAGGAGAGGAAGAAATCGCACGTACGTGGGTCAGTGAGTCATATTCTTAAAACAAAAACAAAATCAAGGCGAAGTAGATGTATATGCGAATTAAGAGTTATCACAGGATGACATCTGACTGCCCATTTGGTATTTTGAATCTAGGATGAAATAGGGAAATTAGGAATGTTTACAGATGTGTTAGGGAAATAGGTTATCTCAAGTCTTTGAAGGAATTGCTCTTAAATACTGAGTTTCAGAGGCTTATCCACATCTGCTTCTTCCTCCTTTATTTTTTATTTTTATTTTTTTATCTTTAAAACATTTACTATTGCCATTTAAAAAATACATAGTTTCTCTCCAGTTAGAATTTCATTAACAGTCCACTTCATATAATTTTGTTGTTGTTAAAAACTCATTTATCCTTTACCCCAAATTTTGAATGTAAACATTAACTGTCAAGGTTGATAGCCATGCCATTAACCAGCTTAATTTTGGCTAGATGAATGAATCTGCTTTCTTGTGTCTGATAAAGTGGACAGGACACTGTATTTTATTTTACTTTTATTTATTTTTTAAATTAATTTTTATTGGAGTATAGCTGCTTTACCTCTTCCTGCTTTTTAAAACTAGAGTGGTGCCAATGACACTGCTGACTGGCCTTGGTTATTAGTGTTTATAAACTTAATCTGTTGGGGGTGGGCTGAGTTCCTATAAAAATATCTTCTGTTTTCTCTTTCTAATATCACAGATATAACAAACATTGCAGAAGCCCAGCTGATGTGAAAAACAGAGATAGCGTTCCAGAAATTAGACTCAGCCATTCCTTGATAGAATTTCTTGTTAGATTTCTCTGTGAATCCATGAAAATATTACTACTTAGGCAACGCTTTGTATGAGATATCTATGTAACTTAGCATTCAAAATAGAAAAGTTGAGAAAATGACTATTGCAAGACTGAGAAATAACAAATGCTAATGACTTCACATTTATTGTGTGATGTCCTTTCCATAAAGTTTAATTTCCTAATATTAAGATTCTGGCATTTTAATCTCAGACAGCTTTTCTTTCTGGCCCTTTTTTTTGGCTAAAAAAGGACTCTACTAATTCTAAGAATCCTAGTCATATTCCTTTTGCAATGGGGAAGTCTTAGGAATAATTATTTTTTAAGCTTCAGTATTTTTAGGTGATTGCAGTTTCGTTGGTTGCTCTTAGTTTAAAGTATATAGATTTTGCTAGATCTCAGACATATTATTATTACACTGTAAAAGAATACAGAATAGCCAGTATTACATTTTTCTAGTAGAAGCATCAGAAAGAATATACTTGTATAAGTGTTTTCTTTCTATTTCATTTTCTGTTTTATACCACCACAACCAAACTAAAGATAAAGAAAACTTTATCTTAACAGCAGTAGGTTATTTGGGTATTTCTAATATAAGAAAATACAATTCTGTGCTAGTAGGCATTTATGTGGGCACATATATGAACAGTGTAGGAGTTGATAGTTTTATGGACAAGATAGTTTATGGAAATTTTGAGAAAATAAACCTTCAATGAAATACAGATTTTTAGATTTATTTCTAAAAGCTGATCTTTTGAATAAGGAAATTGTATCTATTACTTACTTTTCTCCTCAGAGAGCCTGCGTAGGACAGTTTTCTGCATAATACTGTGATTGATACAGAAAATTCTGATAGTCTGCCAAAGGCGAGGACGGAATCAACGTACAGACTGTATAACCGGTTCCCACACAGGAAAAAATTTCCCCCGGTCCGTGCACGCACCCACACCTCACTTAGCAGATTGTTTTATAAGTCATAACAAAGAAGGGCAGTTTTGCAGTCTCGGCTATCTCAGACGTATACCAATTTGTTTTGCCATTAATCAGCAGTGTTCACGCTCTATGGCAGATGTAGAATGTTTCTTTAAAAGGACCTCAAACCAGCTCTCTTTCAACCAACAGGAAGATGGCTGCTCAGGTCTGTGAGAGTAAAGCAACTTCAAAACCTAGGTTTAGGGGCACAAACGCAACTATTTCAAAAAAGAAAGAGGAAGATAAAGATAATCCCTCCATTACAACCTGCTAAGAATGCTCAGAAAATCAGAAGGACATTTTTTTTTTTAAAGAAAACTATAATGAACGATCGCCAAAATCTCTTCACCTTTGAACCCTCAGAAATCTGGAGATTATTCACATCAGGCAGAGACGCGTCAAAGCTGGCTATCCTGCTGTGAAAGGCGTGAGGGCCAGCGGGGGTCACGTCGCAGGCGGTGCTGAGTTCCATGGGGTTGGTCTCCTCAGAAGGGGAGAGGTTCATGATCTGTTGGGAAAGCAGAGGAAGTAAAACACAGCGTGACGTTCCCATGCTTCAAAGGCTCTAATTATTCTTTACATACGAGAACACACCAGCGTACAAGCTAGCTGTTGGAGGACAGGTGCTAACTGTTGAACATACATACTTCACTATCACTGGAACTTGGACACAGCAGCTGGCAAGGCCCAGCACTGGAAAACCCAAACACCCCTATTTCCAGATGACCCCATCAAAATGTCTGTCATATTTCCTCAAACTTCAGATGTCTGAGGAATTTTTAAGAAAAGATTTCAGCATAATAAAACTTATTTGGGGAAAATCTAGGCCTGAACAGATCTGATGGCATTCAGGGCTTAGAAAAATCCCAGTGTTTGTTTCCATTTGCAACCTACAGAGGAAAGGCGGGTTAGAATCGGTTAGACACCACCTAATGTTTCAGATTTTAGCTTAGCAGCTGTGGAAAGTTTCTTTAGCTGCAACTGGAAACTGCACCACTGCTTTTACAGAAAGGAGTCTCCCAGTGTCTTGGGAAGAGAAGGTGGAGGGTTCCTACTCACTAGGTCGGAGTGCTCCAGGATCTGGCTGGTGGTGAGGTCCTCCTCTTCGGAGGACTCGTCGGAATCCTCGTGGTTCATTTTGTTGAGGCTGGGGGAACTTCCTGAAAGCTGGCGCTCCTCCAAAAGCTGCAGGTCGCACTTGTCCAGACTGTCCAGAGAACGCCTGCGGACTCCCCAATTGAAATTGTCCATGCTCTCGCCCTGAAATCACACCATCCGCTGCTTTTTAAGGTCAAAATCCTCCTGCACTCACACCTTCACACATTTGATTAGCCATAGCTTAGCAATAAATATTTCCATCACGAACTCTCAAGCCCTCATGGCCATGGGCACCGAACACTTGGCTTACATGATGTGAAAAGTAGTAAAAAGCACACTATCTTCACCTAAATGCGTATTAAATCATAGGTAGACATGGTTACACACTCTCCTTCTGCAGAATGGGTCACATCTTGTTTTTTTGCAAGTTGATCTGGGGATACTCTATAAATGACCCGTGTTAACGAAAATCTGTCAGAAAGAGACTCTTAATGTTAAAACAACATCAAAAGAGATGTCCCCTCCCCAAACCCTGCCCCTGTTTAGTACTGCTTTCACAAGGAGAAAAAGCAAGGGCTATGCTTGTGGCACATTCCACACCCTCTGGCTATTAAGTAGAAGAGCATCAGGTAAACATTCCAGCCTGTTTCTGCTGCAGCAGTTTTCACAGGTAAAATGCAGCGTTACGGGGTGTCAGAGCGCAGCTGGGCACATTTGGACCATCATGCACTGTGCAGGGGCCAGAGCAGCAAGCCTTCAGTTCTGCCTTAGGCTCATCTTTAAATAACTGTCCCAACGTAGAAAACAGTTGCTTCCCTGGACCTGAATGGACTGACTCGGTACCAAGGATTGTTGCTGAACTGTACATCTGTACCGAGAACTGGGCTAAGTGGCAACACAAAGTGTTAAATAAAGAGTGTAGATATATCTCAGACTTTCTCTGCAAGCCATCAGATATTAAATAAGTTTATTTGATGAACATAGTTTTTTTTTTTTTTTTTTTTCCCGAAAACTAATCTGGGTTTTATTCTTCTCTCTGTTAAGATAGGAATAAATCTAGAGAAATATTACTAGCCCACTGATGAGCAAATTTTAACCTAAATAAATAGGTAACCTGAATAAAATCCAGCACGGAATCTTATTTATATTAGTCATTTGAAACACTGATGGTTCACTGACATAAATAACTTTTTTTTAAATGTGATGTTTATTTTTATTTTATTTTTTGTATTCTGGCCACACCGTGTGGCATGTGGGATGGTTCCCCGAGCCGGGATCGAACCTGGGCCTTTGCAGTGAACGCGCTGAATCCTAACCACTAGCCCACCAGGGAACTCCCATAAATAACTTTCTGATGAGAGCTCAGTAAATAGCATAATAATATAATTTCAATGAGAGAGGTAAATTATTATTAAAATTAATGAACATTAAATTTATTTTCCTCTGGTTTTAAGGGTCTATTTTTCTAAAGAAATTAAACTTGCCATTCTCACAGATCTCTCACATAATAGATGCTTAGCTTTTCCAAAGTCTGTTTTGGTTATTGATGGTGTAAGGCAACGGGTAAGAATCCTGAACGCATTCTGGATAGGATATGGAAATTATCATCATTCACCCCATTTATGGTATTTATGATTGTTCTTAGGACTGTTTGCTTACAAGACTCAGAACATGGTTTCCATAGTTTGTAGCTGTATCTATACCTTCTATCTGTAACTACTGTGATAAATTACCACCAAATGATTTTTTTTTTTCCTGGTAGAAAAGGCTGACTGTTGTGCTGGTATCTTAAAATAGCTATTTTAGTGAAAAGATGAAAAAAAATAGGAAGAGGCAAGAGTTCTGGGAAGAAAAAGAAAACGCATTGTGTGAAGAAATAAAGAGGGTAAAGAAAAATGTGATTATAAAACAGAGAAAAAAGAATGTGAAAATTACTGGGGAAAAAACTTAAAACTATAAAACAAATTCACAAAACTGATTCTCTTGCACCAAATCAATGGATAGGTTGGATGAACTATCTCAGGCAGCAGTTCTGGAAATCTCTCACACTGAACCTGGGCTGCATTGAGCTTGCAGAGAAATACAGACATCTAGGGCCAGAGAATGCTACACTGGGCACAGGTTGCTGCTGGCACCGCCACCGCTGCTGATTTGATTGCAGCCCAGGTGAAGACCTGAATCAACTGGGCATGAGAACTGGGAGTCAGGGAAGCTGTTCTTGCAGGAATAACACCTGGGTGTCTTGCTAGAGGATGCAGTCACTCCATTAGAGGCAAAGATGTTGAAATTGTTTCCCTGGTTGGTGGCTGAGGGGCTGAGATGCAACAGTAGCCTAGCCTACGTTAAAGTCTGTCGTGATTAAAAGTCAGCTGGGCCTTCTCATAGCACAGGAATACCCCTATTGGGAGAGCCACCTTCCAACCTCCCCACACCCAAATGTCAGATGTGCATTTTATGTTACCCACAAGGTCAAAAGCCAAACAGTGTTTCACTGATTGAGTCATAGTTTCTATGTGTGAGAAAATTTAGAAGATGGCTAACTATTCCTGATGGACAATTTGCATATCCCAGTTATCAAACTTAAATAACCACTCAGGACTTATAATGATTGAATATTCTAGAAATGCTGGAAATCATATTCTTTGATATTGGAATTCCAAAAAGTAAGAATTATTGTTGAAGGAACTTGGATGGTCAAATATGTTCCCCCAAATGTACCTACTCAGAGTAAGTCTATATGACATAGATACATGGTAATCGCAGGTTAGTTTGCCCAGGATAATCCTGGTTTATGCCTGTTGTTTGGGTGTAATTATTACCAGACCCCTTTTACTTGTAAAAGGGTCCACATCTGGATGAAATTTTATAGTCCCCATATAAAGATAGCTCCTAATTCCTGGAAAATAAAAGAAATTGATTGGAAGTGCATGTCTTATATTGTTAGATGCAGTTTGTTGATTTCACCTTTAATAGAAGAATTTAACAACAAAACCAATCCAGTTGTGCAACTGCCTAATGAGAAATCACAGGATTTCCACGGGTCATATTTAAAAACTCACTCTCTCTCAAGAGATATAATCATGCAACTTCCAGAACTAGACATATAAAGATTTTAAAACTATCCTGTATTTATACTTCAGAAAATATTTCCCTTCTAGAGCAACCAAGAAGAAATATTTCTTCTGTCACACACATCTCAATGTAAATGTGCAAATAGGCATACATACTCTAGAAGGGGGGAGAAAGCAGTTACACAGTTATAAATCTGCAATGATGCAAAATATCTACTAGCGTATCTGAATTGAAAATAGCATCATCTTACCTGAAGTTCCTGGGTAGCAGATTGAATGGACAGAAAAACAAACAAGAGGTCTATTTAAAATGATTACATTACAAATACTCAAGCGCATTTGTCTTAGCTTTAACACAACAGCAACTAACTGTGCTAACAGTATATACTTCAGTAGATGCAACTTAAAGATGAAGGCAAAGATACACAGACTTCAAAGAAAGCAAGTAGTACCAAACACCGGAAATTCCAGACCTCTTAGCAGCGGATGATGTAGCTGGTAACAAATCATAAACACAATTTCTGAAATAGCTTTCCACTTCACTGACAACTTTGGTCTCCTCAGCACTTTTTTTTTTTTTTTTTTTAGAATGCCTAAATTTTTATTTGTGAGAAAATCACGAAATGTCATGGAAAAACTAATGAGGGTCACCAGCCGGGAAAAAAAGGTGGCATCACCTGACCCTGCTCACAAAACCAGGAGTGTTTGTGACCATGATCTGTTTCACTGCCGAGGCGCCATTAATAGCAAAGACGCAGCACCCTTTAAAGACTCTGAAAGGTTCAAAGGCAAACCCTGAAAGGTATTAGTCAATAAATTCTGAGACTATTTAGCGAAAAGCAGTAGACATGACAAAAACCTTGTTTTTTTTTTTTAATCAATGGGTTTTGATCTAGAAGCCAAATACGCTTACCTTTTGCAGATGAGGAAATACTGAAATTATTCAGTGACAGTACAAAGGAACAGACATTTAGAATGCCTACTCTGTGCCTGAAATTATGCTAAAAGCTTTACATAGGTCATCTTACTTGATCCTCACATCAACTCTATAGGCAAGTATTATCACCCCCATTCAATAGATGAGGACACCAAGAGAAACTGCATCCAGGCTTAAGCTGGGTCCAGTGGCAGAGCTGAAAGTCAGAGTTGGACCTGCCTGACTCCAAAGCCCTTACATTTTCACTCTACTACTCTGTAAGCACGCTAGAATCCCTTATTATAACCTTATTAAAAAGTAACAAAACATTCTCAAATGGTTTATTTTATTTGGATAAAATATATACTTTCACACTTCAATTTCTTATAAAATCTTAATCATACAAGGTAAAATAATCACTGTGATTTTTTAGTTCTTGTTGGTTAGGACAACAGAACATTAGAAGGAAGGCATAGTAATCATTTTCTATTGTCCTTGAAAAATATTAGTATAATATTTATTTTCAAGTGATGGCATCTATGGTTTATTTTGATAGAAATTAAATTTGTTAATTCTGAAATTGTGTCTGATTCCTCTATTGGACACCATTCCTGCTAGGTCCCTTCACATAACACATTTTTCTTTGGCTGACACTGAAAAATGATGCCTTTCTTGTTTCATCGATTTTTCCCTCCTTAGTTTAGCTTCCAGAGTGAAGAGGGTGTCCAAGCTTGAATTCTAGCCTGAGAGCAAAGATAAAGTCAGTTGCTCAGATCAGGAAGCTAAGCTTTTGACATTCCATCTACCTCTGGCTCGTTTCGAAAGTATTCAAAACAGTTGTATTTTGCGTTAGACTTTTTAAACAACCCTCACTGCATTTAGCGGTTAATTTCTTTATCACTAATTATGGTTAACAGTCAGAAAACTCTGCAGTGCTTTTTACTGGTTTGAGAACAATTCAAGGTGAAAGCTGACACTTATTTTAAAGATGCCTTGAGGTCAGTGCCTTTATACTGTTAAAGCACTGGGTCTGCTAAACTTGCTTCCAGGGCAAGAACTGGTAAAGAAAACATTCTTCATCCTGAGGGCATGATTCTCCCTTGCTGAGCACAGACAGCCGGGGTGGTCGGTGCCAGTAAGGACAAAAATGGATAGCTCCGTGGCCTTGCCTCCACATAAGTGGGTCGGTCAGCAATCATATCCTTTTACGGAAGGTAAGCAGTTACTGGAAGCATCATTTCCCACAAGTTTATAGTTAAGTTAGGAGGTGCCTCCCTGCCATAGGATATGATAAACTTTGAGCCTCTATAACTGTACGACTAGCAGGAAGCCCTTCCTTTGTCTGGGAAATAAGAGTGTGCTAAGTTACATGTGAGCTAATGTACGTGGAGCCCACCACATGCCAGGCTGGGTACCAGGCTTTAATTCAGATGCCATCCCCACTTCAGGGAACTTCGCATCCATCCCAGGAGGAAAAAACCTGCCTCTCAGCTGGAACATGCCCCCGAGCTACTGAAATGATACTCCTCCTTCCAATCCCAGTTTCCAAAAACATGACTCATAACTGAAAGCATCTTACTAATAAACAGATCTGCATTTGCCTGTTGAGACTTGAATTCAGCTGCTCCAGGTGTTAAGAACCAACTGAAAGCAGAGCCAAGAGCTCTCGTACGTTAAATCTAGCTTCAAGTTCCGAGGATTTCATCAAACAGCACAAAGATGCCGGGCCCCTCAGGCTCCGATCGCGTGTTTCAGCAGGCAAGCTTTGAAGTCATCACATTAGAGCAATTTCACATTTAAAATAATAAAATGTTGAGCATGTTTTACCCAGGTACCAGAGAACAGGCTCGGATCTTGAATGTTTGCATGATTTTTTCTTTTTTGTTTTTTTTTAAAGTTCACCTTTGGACTACACACACACAGAGTCTCTGTGTGGTCATTCAAAGTCAGATCTTTGCCGTTTAGAAAGAACTTGGCAGCTTTGGCCGTGGGCTCAGACAGGAAGGGTGTGGTGACTTTTGCCAAAGTTAAGCTGCTGTACTTTGAATAAACTGATTCAAAATAAAGTTTACAGCTTTCTAATTAAAGAACTCATTATTTAGCAGATAGAAAAGAAACCGCTTTGTCAGTCAAGGAAAAGGCTGAGCGGATGGTTTTCCCTGAGCCTGTGCCATACCTCTCCATCCTCCAGCTCCACGTCTAGGAAATCGAAGTCTCTAAAGACCCGGAACTGCTGCTCACTGTTGGTGTCGTCCATGTTCTCCTGCTCCCGGGCGCCGTCCTCGGAGGACACCAGGCTCGTCTGATGCTCCAGGAGATCCAGGTCCCCACACGACGAGAATATCACCTACGGACCAAGAGTCCCCTACTGAGAAACCGCTCTCCCTTCGGTTGTTTGTGCTACAAAAACTGTAACTGGCTCCTTGGAGCACTGTATTTCCAGTACACACCTAATTCCTTAAGTGGGTATTTTTAGAATGTTCTTTTATTATTTATGTTGGACAGGTGCCTTCAGATTAAACTCATTGCAAAGACGCAAGTTCACGCACTAGGAAAATGTTCAAGAGTGACATCGCTCCTTCTTAATGAAAAGTGGATCGTGTGTGTGTGTGTGTCTGTTGTGTGTGTGTCTGTGTGTGACAACTGTGTGTGTTCACAGACAGTCTACAGCGGCCAAGAAACTTTCCACTGTTTCTGCACTGACTGAGGTTAGAAATTGACTCACACACACATACACATCACATACATCTTATCACGTGAGATTTTAAGGATTACTGATGCCAAGATAGTTATTGTAGAGTGAACTGTGAGAGCAAAGGATTTAACCCTTTTAGAGATAAACCAGGAACTGGTAAGGAGAAGGAAACAGAAGTCAGGAAGTACAGAAGAGAAGCTGAGCAGCCATGCTGGTGCTTCATACTTAAATTCCTGTCCTGTTGATTTAAATAAAACTTTTTTTCTATTAAAATTTTAGTCTGTTAATATTTCAAAATTAACTGCTATGTTTAGGTTCATTTCACTTGGGCCATTTTAATATAACTTTGTAGGAATAATAGACTTCAAATAAACCTAAATGTTTTGCTATCCAGCCTCTCCTGAAAGCAGACTGATATTAAATAAAATGAACACATTCTTTATTTAACTATTATAACATCTTGGTCTTCCTTGAACATAACCAAGTTATTTATAAGAATTTAAATATAACAAATGTCTCTCAAAAGGAAAAAGAGTAAATGGAGTTTAAATATACTTTTTTTTCTCCAGTGTTTAAGAACCATCATAGGATTTGCACTAGGTTTTCATAAAAACAAGACACATAGTCTGTATAGGAATTGCAAATGCGTATATGATATAAATAGCACTGAGGACCAACTAGTCGGTGAGAGATGAGACAGTAGAATTCTGATTTCCTCAGCTGAAGGCTCTCTTTGCTAGTTAGTGCTAGTTTTCTTATTTGTAACATAGTAAACATTTCTAGCTAGAAGGGCCTCAGCACAGAAGCAGACAGTTGAAATCTGAAGGACACAGTGTAAGCACAGAGGCTGTAAAAAATGGCTCTCGCTGGCTGTCCAGCTGTTTTGGAGGTAAAGGGCTCTCACTCCTCCCCCTCGTGGGCTGGGAGACTCCATCTACCATGCCATTGTCTCCTCCTTGTCCCTCTTCCTCAGTGATGTCACAGGAATAGCAGCAAACTCACTGATCAAGAGCTCAGAAGGAGACTTCAACGGAGGCCACCCTTCTGGCTGGGGCACATCCCCAGATGATTAGAGGTATCAACTTGTGCTTCAGCACATACCTGTGAGTCTCTTCTAGATCACCTGCTCATGAACCACATTAGCATATACATTTTACAATTTTAAAAGTAGGTCCACAGAGAAACTGTTTGCTAGTTCGTACTTGGGAAATTACTTAGTTCGCTATTTTCTTTTTTGGTTACTAACAAAGATGCTGTGATATAGATGAAATAAAAATACCTGGTAAAACCAAACCCTGAGATTTTTATTGCTTTTGCAACAATATTCTCACACACACAATTTGAATTTTCTAAACTTTATAAAAGCATCAGAAGCTAATTTCTAATATTTCAATTATTCACTTATTTCAAAGCCCAACGGCATATTTTTTTTTCCAACTGTAGTATCGTGGAAGTTTATGAGAAAAAACATGGTAGTATATCACTATGTTCACCTTTATTGTACATGAGTAAAACAGTCACATCACAGTAAGAGGTGTGTGTACAGAGAGTAAAATTACACCCAAAAGGAATGTATATCATATACGGTGGTGCAGGAGACAGTCACATATACATATTTTAAGGAAGTCTGGGCATATTTATTAAAAAAATCCAAGATACTAAAAACATGAAAATAACAGTTTTTATTTACCAGCTGGAGCAAATAGCCAGTAACATCTTTCATTGTTTCTGAACTAAGTAAGATTAAAAATCAAAGTGTGGAGAGAAATAATCTAAGGGTTTGATCTAGATGATGGATATTATACTTGTAATTCATAGTTGAACCCTCTAAACTATATGACCAAAGGCAAAAAGGATATGATACCAAAATAAATGTGATACATGACAGAACTTACTGATGGATTTTTGCTTAATCCTACTTCTTGGCCACATAGAGAGAGGACGTGCACCAACTTCTCTTTCGTCCTCTTCTGGAAAAGAAACACACAGGCAGCTTTTAATCATGGGGTCCTGTGATCAAATCTCCTCTAATACTGTAGCCATCAGCCACACAAGGTTAACCCACCTGAAATGTGGCCAGTGAGAATGAAGATACAAAATATATAAAGAGTTGGTATGAAAAAAGAATGTAAAATATCTCATCGATCATTGTAAAATATTGGTTACATGTTGAAAAATATTTTAGATCTATTAGGTTAACTAAAGTATGTTATTAAAGTTAATTTTACTTTTTTTTTTTCAAAAGGTGACTGTTAGAAAATTTAAAATGAGGCTCACATTATGTTTCTACTGGACAGTGCTGATCTAAGTTTTCCTAAGGGCGGGGATGTGAAAATCAATCCCTTGGTTCTTTAGCAGATATTCATTTCTCCCCTTGATAATCTTTTTTGTGTGCTACAACTTGTCATTAGCAATCCTTTCCTTACACCTAAAATTAAATCTACTATGTTACAACACAAACCTATTTTCCTCAAATGGGAGGATAACTTTACAATTTATTCCTTCTGTAGTTAAACAGATTCAATTCCTTTTGCTTTTCTTTTTAAACCTTACTTTTCAGTCCGTGAAGCATGGGGATTCTTCCACAGACCATCACATTTTCCAATGACATAGATAAATTAGGTCTCAGAATGATAGGTGAGTTTGAGAATGAAAAGGATGAGTAACCAGAGCCTAGAAAATGTTACTGTGCTTCAAAATTGCTCTTAAAGCAATCCTCCTAATCTCTTGAAAATGATTTTTTCCCTTTTAATCGGATTTAAGTTAATATGGAGACTGCATGTGGGCCAGTATCACGCATAGATTTTCCTTCTTAATGGAACTCAGTTCCCTGCATCCTTCTTTTCAAATTATAGACAGGACACTCAATATGGCGTCATTTCAAGGTTAAAGACAGGAGGACCTTGATGGTGATGGATGGCAAGAGATTCACTAACCTACTGTCCTAAGTTTTAGTGTGCCTTTTACAATTCTGGGAAGGAATCGAGGGAGAGAAACATGGAGTTGGGCTGTACATTTGTCTTCTCTTTTCCAAATCTCCAAGGAAGTCCAGCGGGCTCTCTGTTCAAGCACACGGTGAGCCCCCCTGGGAACCAGCTCTGCCCCAGCAGGCGCTGTACTGTAGGCTCCACTTCCCTGACCGGTGAGAGTGACGAGGAGTCCTGCTGGGCTTGCACACAGAGGGTTTTTCTCTGCCCAGTACCCATTTCACCTTCTTCCGGTAATGCAGTCCCTCCTTTCATCTCTGGAAGGCTCTTCTCCCACCAAGTGGGGCTTTGCCTCCCTAGCACAGACTGCAAGAGTCCCTTCTCTAGGACTGCTGTGGACGTTGGGGAGGGGAGGCCTCTGTCCTGAAATCATCCGAGCCAAAGACCATGTAAATCTGGAGTGGCCAGAGGTCACTGGTGCCTCACATGGGAAGAGTCTGCCTGAGAATGAAGGCAGCAGAGAGGAAAGCAGGCTGACTTTGGGAAGGGAAGGTGGGAACAGTGAGCAGGAGAGAGAGGGTCTAAGGCTTCTTCTGTGTGCCAGAATCCAGTTTTTTGGGTTTTTTAAAATATTTATTTATTTATTTGGCTGAGCCAGGTCTTAGTTGCAGCATGCATATGGGATCTAGTTCCCTAACCAGGGATCGAACCCCCGCCTCCTGGATTGGGAGCGTGGAGTCTTAACCACTGGACCACCAGAGAAGTCCCTAGAATCCGTTTCTGCTTGAAGCCATGATATGGGCGTGAACACATTCCTTTTCCACTTACAATAATTTTTCACTGGGCTTCTGGCACATGTCACCAAAAGAGCCCTGAATAATGCATGAGTTTTACTTGACAGTACGTCCAATGACATCAATACTGTGATTCAGTCTCCAATACAGTGAATACAGATAACAGGACCATGGGGAAATCTGGCCGCCCGCTCCGCTCTGCAGGGTCAGCCATGCACAGAGCCTGGACTAGAGGGCAGACTCACAGGGCAGCAGCGAGAATGGTCATTAGGTTTGTGCCCCTGGCATACAGGATTGGTTGGGAGAACTAAGGATGTATTATTTGGAGAAAAGAGGACCCATTGGGGTGAGTGGCACAGGGGGTAGGGTTTCTTCAAGTGTTTGAAGGGCTGCCACGTGAAAGACAGATCTGATTTCATTTTCTAAGCCTTAAGAGAACTAGGACCAATGAGTAGAAGCAACAAAGTGTCAGACTTCAACTCCACATAATGAACTGTTCAAAGATAAAATGGGTTCCCTCAGAAGAGGGGATAACGTGAGAGCCTCACCACTGAAGTGTCGATGCCCAGATGGGCAACGAACGCTAGGATGGTGGATGCAGGAATCCCATATCACAGCTGGGTTCAATAGGTCCCCTAAGCTCCCTTCCAATCCTGGGAGTCGAGGACTCTTTTACCTGAGAATACTGGGGCCTTTTCCAGCTCACAGGAACAAGGACATTGGAGTTGGAGCCAGATGAGGTGGAGGACGCGCTCCGGGTGACAGCCATGGCCCTGGGCTTCCCATCCCTCCCAGCAGAGCTCTGCAGTTCATCATATCGCCTCCCGATGATGGGTGTCTTGAGAAAAAGGAACAGAGAAGCATGCAACCAAGAACTGCTTGTTTGGTTCAGTGTTACAAGGAAGCTCATTTTCCTGATGTTCAGATACACATTCTAAATCATTCTGTATCTTCAAGATACAGAATATCTTTCCCACCCTCTTCAGCAGCTGAACACAAATCCAACTGCTTGTTCTTAAACACACTCTAGAAATAACTCTAAAGATTAGAAGGAAAACGTAGGAAAGCAAAATAGTTCTCAGATGTATAAGCTTGAAAGACTTTCTTATAACAAGACCAAAATTCCTTCCCCTCAGCCCAACCTGCAATTGATACTCTCAATTATTTAAAAAGTTATTTAAATTATTTATCTCTTTTCAATTATTTCAATGAATGAGGTCAGGGCCAGGTTCTTGACAACACTTTAGAAATTTCACTTCCTGAGAGTCCTGGAGTGTGGTGGCTGAGTAGGCAGCACCTCCCAAACTTTAGCCCCAAGGAGGTCTCTGCAGAAACCCGCTCGTAGGCCTACATTCAGAGACGGCAGACACTGGCTGGTAACTCTCCATTTGTCTCTCAAGGCCCATCTTTCTGGAGCAGCTGGATCTCTGGGGTGTGCAGCTGATTGGCTACAGGTTTTCTGTACCTCTTTGGAACAGAGTAAACCTAAGTCAAAGAATAAGGTCCCCCCACCTCCAGCAATGTAAAAAAAAATGTTAAAAATTGAAAAATACTGACTTGATACCTTAATATCATATACATACTAAATATCACAATGGTAGCAAAATAGTATCTCATCCTGAGTATTGAAATGATGAACGGTCAGTGAGACCACTGTGTGAAAAAACTCAATCTGGCTACAACCTAACTAGCAGAGTGAGTAAGTTCCATGTAAGCAGATATAGTTTATTCCCTTAGTGAACGAATTCATTCAGCTGTGCTGAAGAATATTTATGAAGTACCTAACATGCATCAGACACTGTACAGACCCTGGTTACAAAGTAGACAGACCGCAGTTTCTGCTTTGGGGGACTTATGGCTCATGGGGTAAGAGAGACAGGAAAGCAAATGTATTTTTACATCTTAGACTAAAACAGTGAAGGACAGGCCTCCCAAAAGTTCGTTCATGGACCAGCAGGTAAACCTGACTATTTTCTGTCTTCTTTTCTTCTTGACTCCATAGTTCATAAGTCTCTTCCCTCCACATACCCATCTCCTTCAAGGCAAGAATTTAGTTAGTTATACTGGCTTAAAAAGCAGTGTGACTTGGGAAAGTGACCATAAAGGTAGATTCTGTATTCCTGTTTATCTCAGGCATCTGCTGGTTTGGCTGCAGTTCAGGAAACAAGGTTTGAGGACACAAGATAGGATGTGACAGCTGTCAGATAAAGAGTGAACGAAGGTCATGGTTTAAAATGCTTAAGATCACTCCATTGTAAAGTTATCTTTTTTGGGGAAATCATCTTTATATAACTGAGGCCAGCTTCTATTTTTAAAAGCTGCCAAAGAAGAGCCGCAGTGAATATAACACTCAACGCGTTCTTAAAAAACAGAACCTAATTTAGGCCTTAGAAGCTTTCATTTGACATAACTGGAAAGTAAGTCTCCCTTTCTCCAGGCGACTAGTTTTGACCTCTGCCACTATGTATCCATGCTAAAGCTTACAGAAACAGTTAAGGTACCTCTGAAATATCAAAGTGAAAGTCCAGGGTTTTCCCAGGTAATTCTTTAGACGCACTGGTCCATACTCGATGTATTTCTATCTTTGACAGGTCGCTGTGTTGGTAGGAAGGCAAAACCAGGCTGGCAGATCGAGAAACTACCAGCTTCAAGATATTCAAAGCTTCTCTCCAGTGGACGCTCTGAAGGAAATCAAACGGTCAGTGACTAAAAATAATTTCATCTAAAAAAACCTAATATGCCGCTAGCTCCTGAAACGTCTCATGACCAGCCAGAACTCATTGATTTAAAACAGTGCAGGAAATTCTGTGATGTGTAAAAGGCAAATGACATAAAAAGATAATTTAGACATAAGATGAGCTACATTTAGGAAACAAGCAAATAAAAAAAGACCAGTTATGTCCACATTCAAAGAAGCAAAAGTTTAAAATAACAAGGTAGTAGTTTTGCTCATGAGGTACTGCCTCAATTTGAAACCCAAAACAAACAAACAAAAAACCCTCAAGAACCCTCTCATTGCGTTTTATGCTATTGTCTACTCACTCTTTCTCAAGATCCTTCCACCGCCCGTTTCCAAGCTGCCTTGGCCTTCCCCTACTTCTCTGGCTCTTCGGGATCCATCTGGTCCTGGGCTTCTGATCTCGGCCCTCAGCCCTCTTCTCTTCACGTTCTACACCTTCCTCATGACCTAAACCCAGGAATCTGGGAGCCGTGCCGCCTCCCCGCTTCCTCTCCCTCCTGACAGCTTGACCTCCCCTCTCCATTCCTGTCGGCGCTGGCTCGGCTGAATCCTCTCTGGCCT
Source organism: Hippopotamus amphibius kiboko (assembly GCF_030028045.1). NCBI lineage: Eukaryota > Metazoa > Chordata > Mammalia > Artiodactyla > Hippopotamidae > Hippopotamus > Hippopotamus amphibius. Next base: position 71,856,980 of record NC_080199.1, read on the forward strand.
CTGCCTGGACGATCTCAATGACCTCTTAATCGGTTTCCCCATTTGCAGCCTCTCCTGGGGCCCATCAAACCCACTCCAGCTACCGTGAACTTCTTAGAATCTTCAGCTCAAGCCAGTTGCCTGCTTAAACTCCTTCAAGGGCTCCCCCTGGTGGACAAGGTGGAGTCCATACCCTTTGAGCACAGAGTTGCCCAAACCAGCCAAGGTCTCAGCCTCTGTGCCTTTCCTTATGCTATTCCCTCATCCTGGAATGCCCTTCCTCTCCTCACTGCCTTAGCAAACTCCTACGCTTCCTGTAAGTCTCACTTTGTTTCACCATCTTTGTATTCCTGACAACCCCCAGGCCGACTGAGGTACTTCTCTCGCAAAAATACTAAACGTACGTAAACTAGCTTGATAAAAGTTATTATTGGCCTATGCCTTGGAATAAAAGCACATGAAATAGGATACATTTCCTTCACTGTTAAATGCTGCACATGGGAGGTCAGAGTTTGAATATGAAATTAGCCACCATTCGAGATCAGATCTTGGGTACCAGGGAAGGCCCACAGGCCTAAGAGTAGGTAGCCTAATAAAACAACGATTTTTTTTTTTTAATGACGGCACATGATTAATAGAAAGATGTGAACTGACCCTCTGCCTCTTGTGAGTGTAAAGTGAAAAAGCAACAACAAATGTCTACCATGTGGTACAACTATTATTGGAGCAATGCCACTCAAAGGAAAAAAAAAAAGCTTGAAAATCATTTTCGCATTTCTGCACATAATGTGACTAGTGAAGTGAGGATGGACAAAAAAATGTTATAGCTGTAGGGCTTAGTCAATGAGTTTAACCAGAGAAAAACCTAGCATTTGCCCTTGAACTCCGAAATTCACCAAGTACACTATGTTTGTCTGTTGGAGCATTTTCAAGTACTTGTATGCTAATTTCTTAACCTTAGTTCCTTCACCTCTAAAGTGACAATTTTAACTTCTGAATTAACCCTCCTCATTTGAAACACCTGGCCGAGAACCAGGCACACACAAGTTGCTTCTTCCTTCTCTGCTGAACTAGGACCCCCAAAATGAGACCCTGCCCCTGCCTTCCCAGCCAGGACTGTGCTTTCAGTCTCCAGCCTAGAAGCCCAAGGGGCAGAGCTGTGTCCCCTGACGGCTCAGGAGTGCACCGGGGCGCGGGCCTGTCTTTCTCCTCAGGGTGTGGTCAGCCACCGCCTCGGCCGCTCTCGGCGTGTTTCAGGTGTCAGTGAATGAACACACGGCCTGGCACCCACGTAGCTCCGTGGCCAAGTACAAGCTCCGCGCAAAGCCTCGGTCTTTCCGGAACGACTCTCTGGAAACATCCTGGTTCAAATACTCACCTGCACGTATTTTTCAATGGTCTTCAGAACTTCCACGTTGAACTGCTTTACGGGAACGACGGAAAGGTCCATGTAGCTGAGCAGACTGTAGATCACCTGCAGGAGGGGCTGCTGCACGCTGGGGAGGCCCTTCTCCAGCAGCTGGGGGCGCAAGGCACACCGAGAGTCAGGGCGACACCAGGTGTTCACACGGAAGCACCATGGCTCCCTAGTACCTCTACGACTGCACATCTCCTCAGGAGGGCAAAGGAAGTCCTAACTACTGCAGAAATGGAGGTTTTATCAAAGGCAGTGCAGGTTGGTCTGAGTACACAAATATAATATTACACAATGGACTACAACAAAACAAAAGGAAAGCATAAACCATCACTAGTGACTGAAAAATATAAATGAAAAACAAAAGGTACATTTATCAGGTATCGAATTGGCAAAGATTATGAAAAACAAAAGGTACATTTATCAGGTATCGAACTGGCAAAGCTTAGCCATTGATGATAGCACTGGCGAGGATGTCAGAGGGGTGTGCTTCTACACCAATGGAAATATAAATCGAATAACTGGCAACTGAGATCAAGCGTACTAAAAGGGTTCATATCTTTTGAAATGGTAAGTACACTTTTAGGAACGCTCCCAAACCTAGAGATGGATACTAAGATTTAAGTATAAGATTTCACCAAGGCATTATTTATAATGGTAAAAAAAAAAAAAAAATCCCACACGAAGCAAGAAAGCGCTGTAGGCAATTTAAATATCAAACACTAGGGAAATGGACACATAAATTATGGTAAGTTGTGTGATGAAATATCATGTAGTCAATAGAATGACATTTTTAAAGACAGTAAAGGATATCAGATAATACTAAGTGAAAGAGGAAGGATATACAATTCTATATAATAGATGATGCCAGCATTTATGTGAATGGGCGTGTGTTATATAGAAATAACACTGGAAGGAAACGCAACAAAATGTTGATACTGTTTCTCTCGAGATAATATAATTATTTTTTATGATTTCTCTTTTCTTTTTTAAAAAATTTTTCTTTCAAAATTTTCTGTTATGAACACATACTGCTTTTATAATAAGGTGAAAAAAATCAATGATATTTTCAAAAAGGAAAGCAAAATAATGAGAAAACTGATGTGATGGACATAATGAAAAAGGTTACTGTTCAAAATTTAAAATTAATAGAAATGATTCAAGTAAATGCTGAAATTCCACATTGAAAGTGCCCCCCCCCCCCAAAAAAAGTGGCCCAATGAAATAACTGAACAGTTAACAGATGAGGAAATAAACAATTACATAAATCTATTGTATGGAAAAATGAATATCTTCACTAGAAAGGAAATACATAAAGAGATTAATTTTAAAGTACCAATAAAAATATTAAACTGAAAACATGAATAAATGGAATGATAAAATTTAGCAGGGATATAGGATAACAAGAATATTTATACAATTGTTTGCAGTATTGTAAACTGGGAAAATCTCTGTGAAGACCAATTTCCCAAACACATGAAAGAAGTAAGTAACACATCCACGCATCCAGGAGCTTTACCTGGATGGTTACTTTGGGAAATGCCACCAGGAGAAATGAAGTAAATACGGACTGTCTTCACCACTTCTGTAAAGGCCCTAGCAAGAGCACGGATGCATATTCAGGAAGGAAAAGCAACGCTGAAAATGCTAAAAGAAGGTAACTGCTATCAATCACTTGCCTCATAGATTTCATGGCCTTGCAGAGTAAGGTCTGGGGTCTGGGAGTGCTAAACAATACGTTTCATCACTTGCCCAACATGCTGTGTATTTCCAGCACCAACGTACACGGAATTCAGAGTAGGGGTTCGTAATGAATGTGCTAGGAAACCGTTGGTATGAGGACAAAGATCCCATCCCGGTTTTAAAAACAAACACAAAAGATGAGGATAAACAGGCTTTTTCTTAAAAATGTATGCTGTGTTAACGAGTTCAGAGCAAACAGCAATTAAATATGCAAGCCACACAATAACTCCTTAAATATGATCTGAACACCCAGAATAATTCAGATAAAATCTCGTCTCTGCCATGTCTGATAGGTATTAGTGTAGTAAAAAGGAGGCAGCTATACCTCATTTCAAAGGCTGGCTCAGCCACCTTAAACCTGTGGTGGATTACGTAACCTGGCTGAGTCTCAGATTTTTTTTTTTATATAATTAATTAATTAATTAGGCTGCACTGGGTCTTCATTGCTGCGCGCAGACTTTCTCTAATTGTGGTGAGCAGGGCTACTCTTCCTTGCGGTGCATGAGCTTCTTATTGCGGTGGCTTCTCCTGTTGTGGAGCACAGGCTCTAGGCACACGGGCTTCAGTAGTTGCACCACGTGGGCTCAGTAGTTGTGCCTCACGGGCTCTAGAGCACAGGCTCAGTAGTTGTGGTGCACAGGCTTAGTTTGCTCTGCGGCATGTGGGATCTTTCCGGACCAGGGATAGAAGCCGTGTCCCCTGCATTGGCAGGCGGATTCTTAACCACTGCTCCACAAAGGTCAGATTCTTTGTTAAAATAATACCTACATCACTGGGTTGTTCTGAGGATTTTAAATGATTCTGTACAGGATCTATGCTAATATACAATAGGCAGTCAATAAGTTAAGGCAGTTTCAGATACAGATTTTACCCACAGACACTATAATAGATTTTATCCTTAGTTGAAGAGCTTACCTCTGCCAGGTAGGTAACCATATTCAAGGTAATGTCAGCATATGCTTCATGAAGGTACCGACAGACCACATTGACCCACGTGGCACAGTCCCTCGTGTAGCTGTGTGTTTTATAAAGAGTCATGACGTGTGCAAGATTGGAAAGTTTGGGGTTCTTCTCTTCCAGACAAACCTTTTATGGGAAGAAAATCAGTTAGGGATAAAATAGCCTGATGAATAGGAAGAAATGTTAGCAATTTTGCTATAAGCCCCCGCAGCCTGGAAAATTAATCGATACATTTTTTGGGGGTAGCTGCAGAAGCGCTTAGTAATTTAATTTTCACAATTTTTTTTCCACCTGTTTTCTCAATAATGAAATGACAACGTCAATCGGCCACCCAGAGATGCGAGTTACCAGTGATATCAGTTATTATTTCCAACATAGGGCCTTGGATCTGCCTGAGGGTAAAATTGTAAGGCATACCTGAGCAATCCTTTCGGCTACGTCCTTACAGAACTGGTTGGGGTTTTCAAAATGCTGTATCAGCTGGGGCAGAAGACACAAGACATTCAGTGGAAACCCTGGATTGGAGAAGATACAATGGAGATGGGTGAATATGGTGCATTTGAACAATTAACAGCGGGAAGGCATATGACATATTTTATTCTGAGGTGATGCAAAAGCAGTCTTTTGAAGCAGCTTTGATGTGAAATGAGATAAAATCCAGGAAAAATGTACAGCCTCCTTTGGAAAAGTTCAAAGGAGGCACTGAAGTACATTTGTAATTTGCAGGTGCAGCAGCTGTCTTGCTATGCACTAGTATAAATAAGAATGATTGGCACAGATTTTAAAAAGCAGATTAAAATGAACTGAAGCACTAGTTGAAATTTTTATCAAAAATGTATTTTAAGGAAAACCTGTTTGAGAAGATGTAATCAGAAAGATTCTTTAATATAACGAGGGGTAGCTTAGTCCCAAACTCTATTAAGCTTTGGCTTCCTGGAAAGAATTCTGGGCCACATGCCACGGTATTAAAAAATCTGGTTCTTGATTTGGCTTAATTCAAAACAACAGGGAACCAGGCGAATTTTCAAGAGCAAAAGAAAGGCTTAGAAAAATAAAAGATTTAGGAGTTAAGAAAAAAGGGGAAAAAGTGTCTGTACAACAGCAATGGGATAAATCAACACTGAATACAATTTGATCTGGAAAGCATAAAGAAGTGACTTCTAGCTTATGTATCACTCTTGCCCCTTTTATGCTACTGTCTTAAAAATATCTCTTATAATATATTCAATACATAATTAAGACATATAAAATTACAAAGGAAAGAACTATTCTCAAAGAGCCATTTTAAAAGCAGAATCATTAAAAGCATCAAGCTCACATTATCTTATTACATTAAACATGAGTCCCACCACGACCAGAACTGTAAGAGCATGAGCGCTGTGGGCTTTACCAGTGGCTTGCGATGAGTCCACCATGGATACTTTGGACACCGGTGTCAGCAAACTGAACAGCTGCAGAGTGAGGTCGGTGGTAGTGAGGGAGGTGAATCCCTTCAGGAGCAGCTGCTGCAACCCTGAGAAGTCCGCCCACTTGAGCTGCGCCTGGAGTTTCTCCAGTTTTTCTCTGTTCTCAGCTTTATCGAGAGGCATGTGAGCCAGTAGTCTGTTCAACAGCCTTAAGGCCATGAGGTATTCAAACTCGAAATCGGATTCCATTAAGGCCACCGTGACCCAGAAGATGGTGGCCAACAGGTTGGTTGGATGGTTTATGTGCGATGGGTCTGTGAGGCTGTCCTTCAGGGAAGATGAGCTTCTGGTTTTCGAGGAGAGGCCTTGTTGGGTACAGGCCTGAATTCTGTCCAGGGTGGCACTTCGAGGCGGGTCTGAGGACCGGTCCACAACACCGAACTTCTTGGGCACAGAGAAGCTCCTCTGATGCCGGCTGCGCTCTGCAGTTGCCGTGTTGCCACTGGCTGCCCCCGGGTTCACGTTGAGCTGTCCTGTGCTCTTCCTGCTTGCTGTTAGTTTAGTGCTAGAGCTTAAATCTGGTGATGAAGAGCTGGGTATAAAAATAAAAAAGTTCAATAGGAAGCCAACACGTTTCAGTGAAAGGCTAGTCCTTTCAAGATCCATCAACAAACAACAAGGGAGGGAAATCATTCTTTGGAATTATTACTTTCTATTCATTTTTTCCACTATCTTAAACTGAAAGGAATATGTTTCCTTATTCTTAAACATAAAGCTATGAAAATCAAAACTTAATCAGAATAACTCTTACCAACAAACGCACCAAAACCAAATACTAACTTCCACTTCTTGACAAGTTAAAGAGATAAGCAGTTGGCTGTAAAGTTTACTGATCTTTCATTTATATTTTGTTTGAATTTGGGTAAGAGTAATTATGAAATAAAATGTACCTGATAGGTATGAACATTAATATTCTATAAATGACTGATAAAAAGGACAGATAAAGAAATATCTAGGGAAAAAAAGTAAATGTGTCAAAGGAAAATTTTTGCACTCATAAACATTAATGAAAAATGATTTCTAAGTTTATTTCAGGCTGAAAAGATAGAACTCTTTATCAACATTCTTGCTAAATTTTTACTGACTTAATCTGTAGGTTTATATAAATAAGTATGTATGATGTTAGTAATCACACTAAAATTACCTATCCATAAAAATGTTCAACTTAAAAATGAAACAAAGCTCAATGTGATATAACATTATTGATTCAATTTCAAGCGAGATGAACTTAATTACACAAACAAAATACGAAATTGTGAATGATTTGAAATGGGTTATTAAACACTGGCAGGAGCAAAAGGAATTAAAAAAAAAAAAGATCCTAAGGTAGAAATTTCTTCAAGTAAAATCAACATTTATTCCAACTGGTTTTATAGTGATGGATCAGTTGTGTTTTATATATTATATTCATTAAGAATAATACTTTGTTTCTATAGAATATAATAAATAGGATAATTACATAAAACCTGAAAAAATAAATAGGAAATGAAAAATCATTAATATTTGTATTATTTATTTCTAAATAGAAATAACATTTATTGTCTATCTTCCTGATGTTTTAAAATACTAACATACTGTGTGTGTGTGTGTGCGCGCGCGCGTGCGTGTGCGTGCACTGTAACTTCCTTTTTTTTAACTTAAGGAAATGTCATACATACTTTCTTGGGTCATAAACAGACTTTTAAAAACTAGATTTGTTCTTTAGACTCTGCCCAAAGTCCAGGCATGTCCCAAATGTTCAGTACAGTGTATCTGACTTCAAAATGTCATTCAGCTGATTCTCACCGAGATAATACAGTTAGGAGATCACTGTTCTTCAAGCAGTCAGACAAGTTATCCACGGCAGCTTCCAAGGTGAGGAGGGCTTCCATTACATAACCCTGCCAAACATGCAAAGACAATATTCTGTACTGCTTATGACCACTGTTAAGTTCCAGAAGATAAATTTAACTAATGCAAACTTTATTCAAATAATGATATTGTTGAAAGCTAGACAGTCATGACTACTTTAATTTACAAAGTCTACAAACAAATTTTAAGGGCCACTTAGGAAATTCAGATGGCTTAGGCATTAGCAGATAAGCATAAATATTTATTTCCCGAGGCGTGAGGTCTTCAACAGAGCAATCTCATTTGAAATCCAGTAGGGAGGGGGCAAGCATGGCCCTTTGCTGAGGGGGATGGAGGGCGTCTGAAATACAGAGTGGCAACATCTGAAAGCCAGAGAGTAAGAGATGAAGTATGAAAAGGGCTGTGTCTCAGGGGGTATTTTAAAGCGCCCCATGGCCAGAAGAGGAAAAGAAGCTACAGTCTACAGGCATGCAGGGCCCCCTGAGATGCAGAACATTTCTGATGGAAAAGAAGGGCTTGGCCCAGGCTACAGAGGTTCTAATGCCCTTGGCTTTCCACCTGCCTAGCTCCCCGGTCTCTGTGGTCCCCAGTCCACAGGGTCTTCTTTGTGGCATCTACTCTCCTCACTACTTCTTTAGCTTGTCTCAGTTTATGGAAGGCTAACTACACAGACAAGGGTGGTGCTTTGCACACATACAACAGCGATCCCGTCTCTACACAAGGGAGGCTGCACAACTGCATCCTAGGTTGGTAGTAAAAAGATGAAACAAGACAAAATAACTCCCCCAGCCCCCACCAAATAAAATCAACAAAAACAAAACAAAGAGTCACAAAGGATTTCAGTTGTTGGCTCAAATAAAAGTGCCCACTGAATTTCTAGAACAATGCTCCTTGCAGTGCTTTTTATAAGAATAAAAATCCACCTCTAGAGTTTTTAAATATTATACATGTCCAAATGGCTGGGATAATTGGCGAGAGGAATAAAGCTCAAAGAAAGTCACGAACTCCTCAACTTTGAGCTGCGAGAGGATGAGTTCCTGGACGTTCTTTCCATACCTGAATCTCATCTCCATGCTCTCCAATCACCTCCACCAGCCTCGAGAGAAGGTCCGACAAGGCGTGTGCCGACAGAGGCTGTTTGAGGGCCCGGAATATCTGGAAGGACCTTCCGGCATAGTGTCTGGAAGAGCTGGCCAGGGCTGTCTGCAGTGCAACTTCACTGAGGTGCTGCTCCAGGTGGAAACCTAGGGCACAGGGGCGGGAGCAGGTCAGCCACTTCTCTGCAAACTGCTCCTCTGCAAACCGCGGGTACCAGTTACTGGCGCGTTTACAACAGGCCAGCTGCACAGCACTACCTCCTGGTGGTACTTATTTAAAAATTAACGATTTTATTTTATTTCATTTTATCTTATTTTTTAAAGATTTTCTTTTGATGCGGACCATTTTTAAAAATCTTTATTGGATTTGTTACAATATTGCTTCTGTTTTCTGTTTTGGTTTTTTGGCTGCCAGGTATGTGGGATCTTAGCTCCCCGACCAGGGATTGAACCTGCACCCCCTGCATTGGAAGGCAAAGTCTTAACAACTGGACTGCCAGGGAAGTCCCCAAATCAACCATTTTAAAATAAAAACCAAATGTGAATCAATCTTAAGGAGGCATAGGGTAGTAGAAAGAGTCAGAAGCTTTGGAGCAAGGTGGTCCTGATATTGAAGGAGGGATTTGGGACTCTGGGAAGGAAGTTAATTCCCCGTGAGCCTGTTTCCTCGTCGTTACCTTGTGAATAAGAGCATCTACGTCAGAATGGCTGTGAAAATCAAACAACTAAAAAGGGTGTCTGACACACAATGTGTGCTTGCACATGTATTATTTATTACCCTGTTATTGTCCAACACTGTTCTTCTGTACTACTTTTACATAGATACTTTTACTCCTTTTTCTGTAAGAGAATTTTTTAGAAACAAATGTTCCGAGGATGTGTGTACGCAGAGGAAAGCGGTTAGTGGATGTGGCCAGCTGTAAACATAACCAAGGCCTGGGCCAAAGAACGGTCCATAAACCTGCAGGTATGGAGGTGTCGGCATTGCAAAGGCGGCGGCAGCACATAAACTTTCGCTTGAAAGTTTGTTCGTCCAACAGCAGGAAGGTAATCTCAGTCCTCAGAAAACCAGTGATCAGAATGAAACAAAAACGTAAGAGAAAGTCCATGACTGAATTCTGGGGCATTTAAACCCTACACGTGCTGTGCCTCTTTACAGGGAGAAAACCAGGCTACGAGAGTCAGAGGACACAATGAAAGCAGCCACTTGGGCTGTCCCCGTGGTCTAGAGGCTCTGCGGCACATTTGATTGTCCCACGAACGAGGACCAGGAGGGATAATTCAGTGTTATTGTCCTTAGCTGCCGTTTGGCTGTCTGACCCCAGGGACACGTAGACCATATTAGAAAATGTTCCTACAGAGTCAACAAAGGGTCCTGGAAAATGGACTTAGAGACACTCAGGGTAGTACATACAGGATGTAACCCATACAGGCAGTTCACAACCTATGAATGGACGTTTTAAAATATGTTTTGAAAAGCAAAAGAAATATGTAAAAAGCTATTTTTCTACTTAAGCCATTTTATACATGGAGGTTAGACCCCACGGTAATGAACAAAAACTTACTTAAATCACACTGCTCGAACTGTACTAGTAGGATTGCCAACTCCCCTGCCACTAACACAATGTCCTTTGGGAAAAGCTATTTAATGGGTGGCAGAGAAAAGAAAAGTGTTTCCTTTTCTCCCTGTTACACACTGAACATACATTTCCCAGCCCTCCTGGCAATCAGGTGCGACCTCGTGCCTGAGTTCTGGCCAGTGGAACGTGGGAAGAAGCACTGGACACCACATCCAAAGCTAGCATGTAAGCTGCTGAGCAAGTCCTCCAGGCACTCTCTTTCCCCGCCTGCCCCATGGACGCAGAGGGCTGAGTGGAGACCTCCGAGCCTAGTTAGAGGCAGAGCTGCAGGGTGGTGGAGGGTCTCTGAAGCATCCCATGCAAGGCTGCTCCCAAACATCCACATTGAACTGTTATGCGATCCAGAAATAGCCTCCTTTGTTGGGTCTCTGAGCTTTGGGGGTTATTTATTATAGCAGCTATGCTACCCTAATACAAGTGTTTCCAGGACACACTTTATTGTGCTGTATTAGAAACAGGCAGAAAGTAGCAACATACAAGGAAATCGTAGTGGGTAAAAATATCTTGGGCAAAATGCGAAAAGATGTAGAATATGCTAAGCAGCCTGAAATACCTGAGAATACGCTATATAAGGCATTCATATGTTTTCTCATTTTTAGTATCTTCATACAATCAAGAGTTTTACACAAATGAAGAGTTCACATGCATCATAAATTTCTTTAGGCTATTAAGTGACTTTTAAGTCAGGGAAATACCAATAAAAGCCGTCTTAATATTTCAAAGAAATTCCAAAGGGGAAACTCAAAACAAGAAATGGCAATCCTATTCCTGGAACAACATTCCCATTTCAGTTTAACAGTTTTGTTTTTTAGTAAGTATCCTCTGATAATGAAAAGAGATGTGGCCAATCTGGAATGTTTCAAACTGTGAAATGTGCTAATTATCAGAGCAGCCAGGAGAGCTGGTGAGCCGTAGTTACGATGGCCAGCCTGCTGCATGAAAAAAGGCAGAGATAGCTAGCTGCCTGGTGTGTGAAAAAAGGCAGGGACAGCTGTTGTATCATGCTGAGGAAACACATTTAAATTTCACACACCTATCAGCCCTGGCCAAGCTGAATCTGGACGGAATGCAGCAAAGGGCTTAAATATTGAGATGCTGTTCTTGTCTAAATGGGAATCAGACCGTGTTCAGCATATTCAGTGGTCACTGGCACAGGACTTGTTAGCAAATACTTTTAAAGCCCAAAGCATTTATTTTTGTCAGTTTTTGTCCTTTAATCATTTAAGAACTAACATCGACACGTTATGAAATCAGCTAAAGCTAAAAGCATTTTATCACAAAATTCTTTTTTTTTTTTTTTTTTAAAACCAGTTTGCAAGGCTGACAGTTTCTCACAGGTGAGTCTGATGACAGTGAATACAACTTCTTTCTCATGGCCTTCTTTAAATAAAATTAATACAGGCACAGTTTAATTCTAGTGAGGTAAGTGAAACAAGCAGAACAGGGACGTTGAGGAAATTATCTGATACAGCATCATACAAGCATATGTGACATTAACTATCATTCAGGTAGGCACACCTGAAAAAGCTTCAATATTCCCTTTGACTCTTCCCTTGCTGTTGCTGCCAAATGCAGGATTTTACACACACACAAACACGCACACGCACATACACAGTGTGTAGTTATATGGGGAGAATGAGCTCTATTACAGAAAAATGCTGACACTGGGATTTGGAGAAATAGGAAGAAGTACCTGATTTGGAGTCTCTAAACACAGATACAACATGACGTAGAAAATTAGTAAGTTGCTCAGCACTCTTTGAATTCTGATTTTTGGGTGTGATGTCCTCATGGCACCAAAGTGGACCAAATGCCCTTCAACAAAACACACAAAATGTCAAAAATGTAACTATGATTTTGCATTTTTAAAACCATATACACAGTTCTGACTCCAAAGGGGCAACATACATTTTTTAAAAAATTTTTTATATATTTGGTGGTAAATTTCAGTCTTCTAAAGCTTAAGAGCATACTCAAAACAGATCTAGCTAATTGATGGAGACATACGTTTCCTTATGTTTTACTCACAAAATTAAACCCCCTCAGTTCACCAGGACAGTGTTTATTTAGCACATAGCAGCTACCATGAAAGTGTCTGTTACACAAAATGATATAACATGTTAAATAAAATACAGATTTAGACACGGACTCCATTTCTATAGCTTAGAATGTGCAGAGATAATGCTTTTATCAGGGTCATGGCAGTAGGTTGCCAAATGCTATAGCAGCAAATTGAAGATACAACCTCTGTACGGGGATATGTGTATAAAAACAGATGATTGAACTTGGTGTACCCCCCAAAAAATAAAAAATAAAAAAAAAAAAAAGATACAACCTCTGTTGTCTATTCGGTTTTCTACAGTAAGAATCCAGGGGTGAGAATTTCAGGGAACACCTTTCCCAGCATGTGGTACTGACATCCGTGAGCAATGACAACACCTTTCTTCTCCACAAACCAGTCAGGTCTCTGCGGTACCCGATACGCAGGCAACAGCAGCCCCTTCCTGAGCTTCCTGTATGTTAAGTTCTATGTTGAGCTGCGTGCTGCACAAAATACTCTAAACCCTTAATTGAAAAAAAAGCTCTCTCTTCATTTTTTGCATTAATTGATGCATTAGCTGAAGAAAGAAAAATCATGGGAGATACTAGATAACAAATATGTATAGACTAGACTCTCGGGACTTAACTCACTGAGGAAGGACAGTTGCCCTGAGTCACAGGTGAGCATGCATTTATACAAATACTGGACCTCAGGGGACTAGAGGTTTGGAAGCTTACAAGCTAAATTGTTCCTTAGAGGAAATAGAAGACCTGAAAGAAACAGGATCGCTCGTTGTTCTTGATTTTGATTTATTATTAGTTTGATTCCTTTTCTATCACGCATTCTATTGTTTCTGGTTTCTGAGTTCCATTTATAAATGATCCTTTGGACTAGAGGAGCAGACAGTGGTCTCCTCTGCAGTTGCTACTGGGTTGACGGTGGCTAATATCTTTGGTTTCCAGAGCGATGTTCTTTGCCAAGTCTCAGAATTCCCAAATCCTGGCAGCTCTAATAGATGGTGAAAGTCACGCTCACCTCCGGGAGCTACGTTTTCCTGCCTCTATCTGCTACAGGGTCTTTATGCACGAAATCTCCTTGTCCCTCCTGTGTGACATCAGTGCGATCTTAGAAAATGCCTACCAGGGTCTGCCTTGTCCACAGACTCCAGCAGATGCAATTTAGAAAAGAGATGACTCTGCTAGAACTCCAGGCTCACTTTTCCACCTGTGGTTTGCAAGCGACGTCCCTTTTCCAAAAGACTAACCTGAAAACAGCTGCCCATCGCCTGAGCCCTCATTACCTGGTTGTCAGAAACTCAATGAGCTTGTTTGCCTTCTCGTCCGTGTCCGCAGCCGCATCCGCGTCTTCTGCCTCTTGGGTCATCTGTGGGAGGTTCCCGCTGCTGCCCCCCAAGCTGGTGCTGGAGGAGGTGGAGCTGGAGCTCAGCCCCGAGTCTGGCACCGGGGAGGACTGGTCCTCTCTCAGGAAGTCAAAGCCACCTGGGGTGGGAGACAAGGTCAAGGGGGAATGCACAGGCTGGGCACGTAATGAGGGCAGGATGTGTGTGTAAAGAAGTGCGCAGTTATTTACATTTGTTGGAAAAAACACTTGATTTTTGGCTATGGCGATGATTACGTGAGACGGATACTCTTTCCCTGCTTATGGAATAGTTGCACTGCTGTGTAAACGAGAGTGTATTTGGTAACAGAGGGTGATGTGCTCTTTTCTACTCTGGTGTTTTAATTGATGCTTTCTGCAAAAGAAGCGTGAGTGTGTGTGTGTGTGTCTGCGTGTGCCTGCTTACACACGTGCACAGGCCGATGAATAGTTCCACTGTGCATTTGTACCTCACTGTGCTGCCAGTATATTATTCTTGGGTAATAGATGACTTAAATATGTGAAATGATACCATTTTTGAGGATATCAGCGAAAAGTAGGTTATACATAATGTTTTGAGTAAATGTGCCCATAATTGTGAGTACTGTGTGTACATTAATAAATTTTATATAATAAAATATGTCTCAAAGTAGGCAAAGAAATATGGTACAAATACTACAGTTAGTATTCTACATCTCTGGGTAGATTGTGGGTTTGAAAATGTATATACACGACCATCCCTTTTCTCCAACTCAATAATCATAAAAGTACATAGTTCGGGTATGTCTGACAGGTATATTAAATTAGGATTAAGAAGCCCTGGGTCTGAGTATTATCTCTGCCATTTACTGTGTAATCTCAGGGAGTCATATGACTTCTCTGTACCTCAGTTTCCTATTACAATAAGATGAAACAATTTTTATCACATAGGTTTTTAGTATAGATTTGAAAGCAATATAGTGGAAACTAGGTGTTCAATAAATATTTAACAAACGTTTATAAAAAGATACTTCTCAAAGATTTTGTATACCTGGTCCATGTGTACTATATATAGATTCAATCATTTTACCATGTCTTGCCTATGGTATATTGTGTTGGGTTTGGTTTTGTGAATCCCCACTCTAAACCATTTTATGCCACATCAGTGGTAGAGTGAATACAAAACAGATGTATTCAGAGACACACAACAGAGATTATAATTTTCTCATTCTAAGGCCATGCACTTAGTGGAATACATCCCTATCCTGGGGAGACAGAACAGCCAGAGTCTTCCAGTTCTTAAGCATCATCTATAGCAAAGAGTTTTGTGTCTCTGAGAGGCTATTGATGGCTTACTTCCAATTAAATGTAGCTTGGTTCAAAACAAAGAGCTTAAACTGAGGTCAGTAGTCCTTACGTCTCAGAGCTAATGACTTCAGATTTGTTTTTCAGAGAAATACGCAACGTCTGTCAGAAGACAAGACAGGGCCCAGTACAAGAGTGGGTAAAAGGTCCTTCCGTTCAAGGTAATAGGGGAAGTACATGGTGACTTATGAAATGCCATCCCATATTCAGTGACAGTGCGATGTACAAAATAACCAGGTAAAGAAACGTAGCTCCAGAACTCTGTCCGTTCATCACTAGTTTCAGTTATTTTAAATGTTTTGGTCCTAAATGAAAACTGCTGGCCAACGCTTTGGGGAAAGTTTTCACAAGTAGCGAGACACAACAGACTCATTTCTTTGACTCGGCTGATGCTTTCTGTCCTCATTTCTAAGAAGAAATTTTTGGTTTCAGAACAGTAATGATTTTTCATAGACTTCTACTAATGGTGCCTTCCAGAAAAGTAGGTCATTTAATAGATTCCTTCAGGGGAACTAGAAGGTACACAGTGAAATATCTGGCACCTTGCGATGCCTGCCCTTGAGGTGACACAGACGGTCACTGTTTTCCGCTTTCTCCTCCACAGGTGCTCTAGACTCACGCTCTTGGTCAACGGACATTCACATTTTCGAGACATCAATGGTAACATATTTAACGAAAGCAGCAATCATCATCATAATTTAAAAAGCACATTTGAAAATATTTACTAATGAAGAAAGATTCTGAGAGGCAAGATCACACCAAGTGAAATGGTGTGTATTTATAGTGCTGCTATTTTATCACTTGGAAAGCTGGGGGAGGGGTTAACAGCATCTGAGAAGTTAATCTGGGCTCCAGTGACACCTCTAGTTATCCTCATACTTGTGACTTTGCCTCAGGCTCCCGGCCACTCCTCCTTTTGGTACCTGTGTAGAGATATTCGGGCTGATACGCTGGTTGAACTGTTAGAGTCTTGGCTTCACCCATCTCTCGAGTCTGCAGGAGCACGGAAGCAATGGCATGGAAACTGCTGTTGCAAGAGAGGGCGATCAAGAGGTGAAGAAGCAATTTTTTGCTGTGTTCAAAGACTTCAGGCCGGTAATGGTCCAAACCTGGAACAAAACGGTGGAATCTCTTAGTATAAACAACTCTTCAGCTCATTTAGATTCCAGGGATAGTAAAGATTCCAAGATACCCGGGAGGATCAAGTTAAAAGAATGCTTAGTTTTCTTTGTTATTGTTTGTGTTACTGACATAAAGAAGTTGGGCTTAGGCAAAATAAAATGTTTTATTCCTTCAATCAAATGTTCTCATAAAATGCTGACAGATGGACTTTTCTTGACCTCTCCGTAGCATCTGACATGGTTCGCATTCCTCTTTCCTGAGATGTTCTCTCCCCTGGATCTCCCTGTTACTGAAGGATTCTAATTTTATCTCTCTCTCTCTAACTGAACTTTTGAGTCTGCCTGCCTGGCTGGTTCCTCTTTCCATTCCTTTTTCGCTCTACAACTTGACTATTTTAAAATCTCAGTGCTTGGCCCACCGTGCCCCATATTCTTTCTTTCTATGCATTGACTGTGTCTCATGGCTTTAGATTTATCACATCAAACCAAAGACCCGCAAAGAGGCCCAACTTGTTTTGGATATCTTTATAGAAATAGCATTGGCGAGGTACCACTCTATACTGTAGTAACAGGACAATTTTAAACAATGACTGACCATCTGGAATTTTAGAGATGTCACAGAAAGACAGTGAAAAACAGAAGAGACTAGATATTTCGGAAATGAGGGGAAGCAGGATGTCCATGTCAAAGGAAAGCTCTATGGATGACTTCTGTACGTTTTTTGACCCTATTGGCTAGAATTCCTCTTGGTTCCAGTCTTACCTAAGAAGACAGCATGCAGTAGCAATGGGAGATGAAGAGCCCAATCTTCTCTTACACTGTGATCCACCACCATCTCAGTCATAAAAATGACAGCAATATTGCACCTAATCAATGAAATGATGAAATTAATGCAACTTCTGAAAAGGATGAAAATATACTGATAGAATAATAAGTCATAATTACATCCAACTCCTAAAATTATGTAGGACCCTTATTTCAGGGAAATGGAATTTAACTTCTGACACAGCACAGAGCTCTATGAGCAGAAGAAACTTCAGTTGAGCTACTTCATGTAACGGGGAGTCTACTAGTCACTAGGCAATGAGAGCCGAGGGATGAAGAGAAACAGAAGACAAGGGCCCTCTCTTCAAGCTGCTCACAATCTACAAAGCATAACAGAAGGAATACCCACACCAAGACTGCATCAAGGGAAAATTCAAAGGGCTACAAAGCAGCTCTGCACACTGGTTAATGGTCGACCAGACTCCGCCAACATGCTGAGAGCTACGGTTCACGTCAGCCTGTTCCCTCTGATTTCAAAGGTCATTTCACTTGATGGGACCTGCAATAGGTTTCCCTCTTTTCAAAGGAAGAAAAGGCCAGTCAAAGCGAAGTGATCATTTCCCTCTACCTGTACCTGCTACTCACCTGTGGAGTGGCCCCCGCGGAGTGATGGTCTCTGGGAGGTAGTCCACCAGCGGGGCCCAGCATCCTCCAGTACAAGGCATGGGTAAGGGCTGCGGCTGTTTGGTCTCCGTAATAGTCAACAGCCAGCCAGTATAGGGAGAAATTGGGTCATCTGTCGCGTGAGAAAGACAAGTGTGCTTTATTTCCAGGGAGAGAAGATTGTTGTTTTCCCTACTTGACTTTCTAGAAACTTACAAATTCATGCTTGTAAAAATAACTTTCTATCCATTCCATTTGGTGAGTATGAAATTATATGATCAAATGGGTTGGAATTACTTGATTACGTTTCTTTCATTCCTTTATTTCTTGGATATCTGATAGCTATTCACTTTAGAGTGATTGAAAATACACATACGCAAAAAGAAAAACATTACATCATGTGAATTCTCATCACCGTGACAACTTGCTCTTTCTCTAATCTTCTCTGTCTCGGTATATTGCAATTCTTTATTTCCAGGTCAGGACAGGCGCCTTGCAGTCCTCCCTGACTTCTCCCTTCCATCTCATAGCCAACTTCTAATCATGATGATGGTCATGGTGGTGACAGGAATAATAAAAATAACAACATTAAAACTAACGCAGACCAAGGGGGGTGATGGGATGAACTGGGAGATTGGGATCGACATATATATACCACTACGTATAAACTAGATTCACTAATGAGAACCTACTGTAGAGCACAGCGAACTCTACTCAATGTTCTGTGGTGACCTAAATGGGAAGGAAATCCAAAAAACTCTAAAGGGAACCTATGTATACGTATAACTGATTCACTTTGCTGTACAGCAGAAACTAACACAACATTGTAAAGCAACTATACTCCAATAAAAATGAATAAAATTTTTTTTTTAAAAAATTGAAGGGAAAAAAAGAACTAACACAGAGAGTGCTTACTTTATGCCAGGCACTGGTCTACACATCTCACATATTAATAATCCAATAATAGGGACCTATTATCCCTACTTTGCAGAGGGGACACTGAGGTTAAGTAACTTGCCACCATGCATATGTTCACTGAGCTCTACCTCGAAACAAATCCAGGATATGAGCACTTTTCACCGTCTCTATCACTGCTCTCCCAGGCTAAGCCCCCGTCGCCTCTCATATGACATAGTGCCTCCCACTGTCTCCCTGCCTCCATCCTTGCCTCTCTACAACCCGCTCTCCGCAAAGCAGCCAGAACCATCCTCTTAAAGCAGAAGTTCATTTGGAGTCCCCTTCTCGGCTGACCACTGGCCAGGGGCTCCCCTTTACACTCAAAATGAAACCCAGCATCCACACCAGGGCCTTTGCGGCCTGACAAGATCTTCCTCCTGTGTCTTGGCTTGTCTCCTACTACCGTCCCCTGTGTTCACTGCACGCCAGCCACCTTGGCTTTCTTGCTGTTCTGTGACCGTGCCAGACACCATCCACCCACCGTCCACCCCAGAGCTGCAGTGCTCGTCGCCCGACCCTGCGGGGTGCACACTTTACTGCAAGCAAGTCTCTGCCCAAGCATCACGTGACCGCAGAGATTTCCGTGGCCACTCCACTTAAAATCCAGCCCACCCCCAACCACCTTCTCTCCCTCATGCTGCTTTAGTTTCCTCCCCGACACAGATCCCCAGTTCACCAGCACCGACTGCCGCCCCCTCGGCTTGGAACACAAGCTTCCCGAGAGCGGGACTTGCCCTATTTTGTTCCTAGTACATAGGGCAGTATCTGGCACATTGTAGGGGATCGAGATATATATCGATATATATAATAATTAATGAACTTCCTCAACAAAATATTTTTAAAGTAAGCACAGCAACAAAGTTCATGGAGTTATTTCTCAGAACGCTCTCAACATAGGCCAGTGGCATTCCAAACAAGCAGCTACACTCAGGGCCACGTGATAGGATCCACGCATACGGCTTCAAACAAGCTGGCTTAATCCTGGGGCAGGTTTTAGTGTATGAAGAGGAAGGATGTATTATAACATCCTTAGGCAGTTTCTCCAAAATATAGCTTTCCTTGGTTGTTCTTTTGAAGGTAGTGAGATGCAGCTCGTTCGATGCTGCTGGTGCATTGTAGGACACTGGCTTTAACAGTTAGCAGAGCTGGTGGAGGGGATGCCTTCCTATGGTGAAAACTGAGGCTCCAAACACAGATAGGGACTAACCCAAGCACAGCTCACTTCTCCTAGGATGTGAGCTAAGGGAGCCCCCGGGGGTTAAGGTCAGGAGTCACCTCAGAGAGTGACTGTTGACTCTAACACATCAGCAAAAGAGCACCTAGAAACCTGTCATTCTATGCCAGGAAGCCTGGCCACAATTTTAGCCCAGAAAAAATCTAAAGCAGGTATAACAGTCACTCAGCTTAGTCCACTCAGTAAACTACCTACAGGATATCTCACTTTCAGCAAGTTAACTTCTTGAATATCTGTCCAAGATAAGTTAGTTGCAAAATGCACTTCTAAATAATTACTTTACAAAACTAGAAAGGGGAGCAAAAATGGGAGAATATTGAAGAATTAAAAAAAAAAAGAAAAAGTTGTGAGATTTCTATTAGGAAAGGACATGCTATTTTTGTTCTGATGTTCTCAGATATATATCCAGTCAGCAAAAATGTGCTGCGAAGGATTAAGTTGACCGAAAACTGATTTTCTACAGTTAGGTCTCCACCACTATGACTCAGCTGCTTTCCAACTTAACTAGCTGTATCCTTATTGTGGGGTTACATACATTAGCATATGGCCTTGGAAAATAATCAAGATATTTTAAGTAGTTCTGGGAAAAAAAAAAAAAAAGCTTACATAACCAGATCTGAATCAGTTTGCTTGTCCATTTTACTCAAGGTGGTATAGTTTTTTAATAAAAAATAGATCTAAGAGGTATACACCACCCATATTTTTGGATGAACCCAGACCATGAAGCACAGGGCCATGAGGTCTTTCCTGATCCCTTCTCACTCTTCGTACCTCTGCCGATACCTTCAGGGAGGAAATATCGGCCCTTAACATATACCAGTTGCCTGGCCGTAAGATTCTGGAATTGAGCCTGCTAACCTCTGCTTCTCTTGCGGCATACACCGTATCTGTCATTGAGTAGCTGGAACCAAAAACGCATCTGGGAGGACCCGGTTATGTAGTAGACACACTGCTTCATCCAAGACAGTCAAAGTCAAGTTCTATTACTTGAATGTCTGGGAAGGGATCTTAGCATATATTTTATGGACTTCTGTGGTGAGGATCTGTTTGAGTAGCTTGATTCCATTTTTCTCTTACAATGAGTAATTTAAGATTTAAGCTCTCAGCACCCAAACTATTTACTGTGAACTCCAATTTCCCTGGTTAATACCAGTAATCTCATGAAGAATATTACTGACGCACAACTCAATCAAATTCAAGTCCTGTACCCAAAATTTCCTATTAAGATGCTGTTTATGCTGATATGACACATTCATAAACATTTCTGCGTAAAAGAGAGGCCATGATGATAATACCAGACTGCTCTTTACGCCTTATCTGCATTCACAATAGTTTTTCTTTTCCTTTATAAATACTTCTATTACTTTTTCTTCTTGTCCCTAAAGTCAGTGATCTGAGTTTATGTAATGACACAACTATTAGCTCGTTTTGTTACAATTATCCCCTGAAATTCACTGTCCAAAAATATATAAGGAATATGAAGTTTTAATACCAGAGGGCTCCGAAGACGTATTTTCAAAACGGTTGTTACTTTGTTATAGCGATTTCTACCAAATTCTGTGTCCTGTACCCAGAACAAAGAGATACGCTTTGAAGGAATCAACTGGCCAAAGTACAGCAATACTCCTAATGTAAAATCCACAGTCACAGAACGCTTTGCTTTGTTATATCATGCCTGTCACATTCTGCGGCAGTCAGGATTTCACTGCCTAAATTTTCTATGATTCAGTTTTTCTGTCCTCAGATTTTGTGGTACCAATATTGCATAGCAACAAGACTTTTCTTGAACTCCATTCCTCAGGTACTACCCTCCTCATCTACAAAATTTGGTCCTGCCTGGAACTAACGGTCTGTGCTCCTGAGATGCAACTGTTTGGTGTCTGATGGAGCACAGAAAGGAGGGAAAATGCAAAGCAGCTGTTTTTTTCCCTCTAACCTCACACTGACTGTTCTAGAAAAAGGTTTTATAGGGACGCAGTTAAAACTTAATCCAAGTATAGCAATATATATGGATTTTAGACATTCTTCTCACTGGTACTCTGAATGGCGGGGAACTGCCTATCTATACATTAAGAAGTAAAGTAAGGGCAGCTGAAATGTGGTGTCATTAGAACTGTTTAGCACTTATCCCACTCTGCACATTTCCCGTAAGGACAAAATAATTCAAAACAACCACTACAAAGGCCCAATGTACTGGCTTACAAAATGAACCTAACTCATGAGATATCATACTACAATTTCCACCAAAATAGACAAATAAGTTCCACCAGATAATTTACCGATTTTCTTAGCATACCTAAATGTCAGTGGGAGTGTTGTTCTTTGGTTCCCAAATTTCTGTAACTTGTGAACAAGTAATATTGTTACCTGCTGCACATCTACACAACCTGTCCAGGGCTTAAACAAAATTAATGAATGCATTGACCTTTTTGGTTTTTCCAACTTCCCAAGGTACAATGAAATTCCTGTGATAATTATCTCTCAGTCTGGCGAGGTTTTCGCTTGGCCACTGAGACTCTGGCATTGAGAAATTCAATGTGAAAACAGATCTACCCTGGGTGAGCTGACTCACAAAGCGTAAAGGTTAAACCCACTCCCTAGACAGGTTGAAAAACTGAACGGAAACATTTGTTTCCTAATGAGACAATTTCTTACTAGCCTTTCTCCAACCACATCACCAAGGAAAAGGGCCAAGAACACAAAAACATGGTTTTAGGTAGTAGCTTGAAGTTTTAATAATTTTGCTTCATCCACTGCTTGGCTTCTTTTCATTTTTAAGAGGCTGACTTGCCCATCCGCATAGTTGGATTAAATGGTTACTTAATACTTACAGGCCCCTTTTTAGTGATTTAGAAGAAGAATAATCAAAATACTCATTTTCTGTTCTCCAACCATTTGCATTCCAACTGAAACCCCCAGCCTGTTGGTACTTACTTTTATCCTCATCGTACGACCCTCCAGAGCTATTGCTGTATCTTGACTCCAGACGGGTATGGGCTCTGATGACGTTACTAAACCTTCATATACAAGAACAACCGTCATGAGATACTGACACGTGAGTATGTGCTGTGACACACAAAAACATACTATTTTGGGGCAGCTAGTTCTGGTGATACTTTTTCTAAAAGAATACTGTAAAAAGTGTACACCAAACATTCCTTTTGTCCTTGAGAGGGCCAGTGGTCACTCTTGCTCAGGAGCACAAGTTCAAATCTTGAAAAGAAACATTTTAAGACTAATATTTGAATTAAACTAGAAAATTATAATATTTGTTTGGAAATAAAAAGGGCATGACACTGAAACACATGAATCCTTTATTCACATGGTAACCTGGCATACAGTAGGTGGTCCAGAAATAATTGCTGAATATGATTGAATAAGTGAAAGGAGACAGAAGTGGAAATACACAAAAATAGTTTCATGACAACTTGTGGACTTAACCAGCTTTAAAGTTCTCCTTAAAGTGTTTTTAGGAAAGGGTACCAGTTGAGGTGTCATATAACCAGAGGGATGCTCTCTGTCTGGTCTCTCTCGTGCCTTAAGAAGTACTCAAAAAAAAAAAAAAAAAAAAAGGAAAAAAGTTTGAAGTATAACAACTTCATATAGATTATCTCATTTCCTCTCACTCACTCATGTCTGAGATAAGCAACATTTACTTTGCAAATGAGGAAACAGGCCGCGCGAGGCTAAGCAGCCTGTCCACTAATAGGCTGAGGAAGGTGACAGGGCACGGATGCTTTTATTGCCAAGCTGCCTCCGAGAAGGCGGGACATGTGGTCTCAGGCTGAGCTCTCCCTCATTGGCTTGGTGACCCTGGGCAAGTCCTTTACCTCCTTGGGGACCTTGTTTGCACATCTGCCAAAAAGGAATGATAACAACACTTCACCATTTATTTTGTTGGGGTTGCTGTGGGAATCAAAAGAAATGATGTGAGAATGTTTCCAAAACTATGAGATGCCATCCAACTATAAGATATTAATTATTATATTTCTACTTTGGACTTCTAGAATGACTTATTTTCAGGGCACCAAAGACTTACAAATCAATAGCATTTTTATCATCCAAAGAGCTATAAGGTCAGGGAGAGGGGGATGCTGAGGGGAAGTGTGGGTGAAATGGTACATCTATTTTTTCTTTTTTAAATAAAATGATACAAAGGAGGGTTTTTTTGTTTTGTTTTGTTTTTTTTGCCATGCCTTGTGGCTTGCGGGATCTCCCTGACCAGGGATCGAACCGGCACCCCCTGCAGTGGAAGCACAGAGTCTTAACCACTGGACTGCCAGGGAAGTCCCCAAAGCAGGTTTTATCTACATTATGGACTGGGTGCTCTGTCTTAATTGAGAGCAGACCAACACTCCATTTCCTCTGGAACACTAGAAAATGCAGGGGTATAGCTGTCCTCATCAATGTATGGAGAAAGAGTGATATTTCAGGAAAAAGCACTGGATGTGCCGCTAAGATGCTCCCTTGTCCCGGGTGTATAACCTCAGAACACTGTAATGGTGATTTGGCTCTGCTGAAGACAGAAATGTATTACTAGAAAGCCTTTGGTTTTGTTCACTCTGTAGATATTTGCAGCAGCTTTTTTTTTTGGTCCTGACAAGCTATCTTTTCCCCAGTAAACTCTGTATTTCAAACATTCTTCACTCACCTATCGTTTGGGCTATGACTTTGTGAATCCATAAGGTGGAATACAGAGGGCGTCTGCTTAGTTTCATACAAATCAGGCCACGTAATTGTCTAACCCAGACCGGCACTTATGAAATTGGAAAAGTGACAAACCTATTACCGTCTGAAGAAGCTCTACAATCATATTCATGCTGATAAATGCAAAGATATAAACAGCATATGCAGAACCCAGACATCATTCAACAATGAATAAAAATGGGGTGATGAAAGAATTCCACATCTGGAGATTTCCACAGGACAGAGAGCTGCCAGCGACTCAAGAACTGTGATACACACCGGTTTTATAATTGTGCTTGTGAAGGCCAGGCAGCTTAGAATTACCGAACGGATGGCAATTCTTCTATTTTCCTTTTGAGACAGAGCTAAAGGATTGCTAGGAGGACTTTATGACACCAAGATGAAGGGAAGGAGAAAGCCCCTTCCAGAATATTCTCCGTATTCTGCAGAAGATCAAAACCACAGCACTGGGAAATGTATAGTTGGCAAAAAGAACAAGTAAAAACCTACGCCCAAGAGTAAAATCTGTTATGTTCCTTTGCTTTCCTGGGTTGAACTAAATAATTTTGGGTCTAGGTCCTAGAGGAATTTCAAGGATTAAGTAGACCGAATAGTCTTTTAACATAAAGGTACATGTCTTAGACATGTATCATAAAAATAGCTCTGCGAAGAGAAAAACTAGAAGGACAAAGTGTATCCCCAACTTTTCTCTTGCTAATTTAGCTGAAATGAATACTTAAGCAACTTTCTGTGGATTACACATCTCTATCCCTGTATCAATGCAGAAACTTACACAGCTGAAGTTTACTGCTTTTAATTTCTTATGAACAATCCTTTCATGGCTTTTATTAAGGGTTGATGTATTAAAAATACATAAAGAGTTTGTTTCTGCATATTTTACAAACATTTTAATTAAAAATATGTGGTCACTTTATTGTTTAATTAAAAAAAACTACATGATAAATACTTATTGGAGCTTAGGGATACTTATTTAGTAGCTTCCAATGAATTGTTTTTGTTTGTTTACTTTTTTGATGTACTGGAAGTTACAAAATGTGCTCTATTTTTCTTTTTTTACCTTGACTATTGAGGAACTCAGGTTAGCTTAATATTAACTCTTAGTAGTTTTCCTTAGTCAGGGCTTTCGACACAACTATCTTATTTTCCTTTTAGTGTGACTCATTCTTTTAATGGTTCTTTTACTATAAGCTACCTAGATTTTTTTGTCAGTAGGTATGGCATTATTAAATATTTCTGAAGTACATCAAAGAACCACTGACTAGTTGTAGAGAACATGGCATGGGGGCCGCTGCTTTGCACAACTCCATGGCGCCCCCTGGAGCCCAACAATGCTTTCTGGTGACTGGTACCCCCAGGAGTTGCATCACACCGCAGCCAGGTCATCAGTATTTGTGACCAAGACTGTCTCTACAGACTCTTTGTCTAGAAGGATTGTAAAGAATAGAGTAAATAACTGTCTTCTGTATGGGGGTGAGCAAGAGGGAGGAAGAAACGGGCTGGAGGGTGTTTGCACAGCTTATCTACCTCTGGGCCTGTGGTGTTTCTCCAATTTTCCTTCACATACTGAATAAACACTTTAAAAAATGATTACTATGTGCAGCACAGTCGGGTAACTATTGAAGACAGAAATATGTATAAGAGCTATATAATATCTGCTTTCCAAGAATGAAAATCTAGTGGTTGAGACACAAGCGTGTATACAAATACCTATAAATCAACATGACAGGGCTCATAGGGAGAAAGTGATACGTAGAACGCAGAGAAAAAAGGTACTTGGCTGAGGGCACAGTCTACCTTCAAAGAAAAGATAGAATATACTAGAGAGATAGTACAGGTGGGAATATAGGGTCAATGGAATAACAGTACCCTTTGTGATAGAATATTCATATAGGTATGATCATATATATATAAATATGATCACTTAATCTACCTACAGGTAGATAAATAGATATAGTCCGTATGAAAGGATTAGATGTGCATGAGCGTGTAAAAATGTCATGGCATCAGGTTTTCCAATGGCCAACAGAAGGCGGTGACAGAGCAGGAAGGCCTGAGAAAGCCTCTTACAGATGCTCTCTGGTTGCGATGTTACAGAGATAACTGGCTTCTTCATTTTAAAATATAGGCAGGACACTCAGAACTCTGGTCCTAAAGGGGCCTTGGTAACGAGGTGTTCATGTATGGAAATGTATCACCTTTCTACCCTTAATATGACTGATATGACAAATTCAGTCTACATAGTAAATGATAAAGAATGTTACACTCCCACCCTAATGTAGAAATATCTTTAGAGAAATATGTGATTTTTTTCTTTTTTAACCATGAGGGAGTTTTCCAAAGAAGGTACTGGCAAATACAGATTAAAAAATAACACGTTAATGAATAATCTCGTACTGTCATTGATGTATAGAGTATGAAAACCTTTATCCATTTCTGAGAAAGAAAGGCCTTTATTAGAGAACTATAAAGGAAAAGGTCCATTATTCATGACCTGCTGACTTGGGGCTTTTGGTCTGAAGGCAAGTTCATGTGGACGCGCAACTGCCTAAAGGCAGTGCAGCCGGTAATCAACATGTTGAGGAATCTGCTAAGTGCCTAAATCAGAGAATGAACTTTGAGAACTCCAGCCCTCTGTCCAATAACCTTCCACCTGTAGCCCCTGATGTACTGTCGCACACAGGGTGGAATCCTGAGGAGGGTCACAAAGCATCCAGGGGCTTAAGCTAAATGAATTATTTTCATTATTTGATCCACTAAATTTTCTCCAGTATGAATTTATGACTATCGCACCCTTGTCATTAATTTCTTAAGTGAAAGGGCTCCCCCTTACTTTGCACTAGAAAATACTCAGCCTACGGAGTTTTCAACACCATGAGAATCACCCTAAGTTTTATTTTCAAATTTGAGTCCCGTTTCTCTCTTTTGTTTTTGTCTCTCTGCTCTTCACAACCAACTGCAGGAAACAGTGATCCAGCTTTTGCTTACGTATGAGTAGCTCTCAGACGATGTGAAGGCAGAGATATGAACAAGAGAAATATTACCATTAAAGTGCTAATGGGAAGGGGCTTGAGACTTCTTTTAGACAGTGTTCCTGGTTAACCACGATGTGACAAGGTAAAGGTACAAGAAGAATGATGACGCTTCCTAGAATTCACCTCAAGGTAACTATTCTATCTCTACGAAATTATACAAGGACCAGATTTGAATATTTCACATGGAAATTCCCTCTAACTCCGGATGGTCTGTGCCCACTAGCAGAACAACTCATGGTTTTTTCTAAGCCCTGGGGTAAGTAGGCTTCAGCCACCAGAACAACATCTCTCTTAATCTTTCTCTCCTCTGGCTTTGCTCAGGAGGAAATTGTTATCTTTAGGGATATACAGAGCAGAGTCTGAAAGT
The DNA here is from genome assembly GCF_030028045.1 of Hippopotamus amphibius kiboko. Classification (NCBI taxonomy): domain Eukaryota; kingdom Metazoa; phylum Chordata; class Mammalia; order Artiodactyla; family Hippopotamidae; genus Hippopotamus; species Hippopotamus amphibius. The sequence goes on from NC_080199.1 coordinate 71,884,738, forward strand.
CAATCTGTGTTTCTAAAAAACAAAGAAAGATTTGTGTGTGTGTGTGTGTGTGTGAGTTTATCTGTGTGTGAAATTTATGAAGATGCACAAATTTTACTAATGCTTTGTATAGACAATTGCTGAAAGTTAAGCTGGATATTAAGCCAAATTTGTGCACCAACCTCTCATCAGATTCTTTCAATATCTTGTTCTCCTCAGCATCTGGGAAGCTGTCCTGGCCGGCAACCACTGTATTGCTGCTGGAGGTGGTTCCTGAAGATGGGACGAAAGAACAACACTTAGAAATGCCTGTGATGGGGTCAAGCTCAAGTCTCAAGTAATTCCAGGAAAGGATTTCCTGTAAAATCTCCTGTTTGCAAGATTCCTTACACCTTCTGCACAATCTCAGACATTCTAAACAACCTTCCAAGCAAGCCCGCACCACTGACATGGAGAATCCCAGACATCTGTTATGGTCAAACCAAATTCCTCACCTCTCTTATGCACGAGGCGACAACATTCTTGAAACCCTTTCTTCCTGGCTACTTAGGGAACGAGCTTATTTATAGTGACCAGCCCTGCTGTTAGCTGCTTTAGCCTTTCTGGGTCCAGGAGTTATTCAACAAATGTTAGTGAAGCAATTCCAAGTGCCTAGAGCTTCTGATCCCCAGGCTATAGCTTCTCCAAGAACCCTGCTCTGGAGGCAGGGCGTGGGGCACACAGATGGCAAAAGAGACCAGGGGAAGAGAGGGGCTTGAAGGCTGTTACAGCGTTAGGTGAATCAAAGGGAAGGTGGCATTACGGAATTTGAGGAGGGTGGTATACATTTCAAAACATGATGCTGAGAGGCCAATTTATTGAAAGTGTTAACACTGGTTGGGGGGAGGGGGGAGCATTTTAGTCAACCCTGGGAGAATATTAGCCAAGAGAATCCCATCGATTCAAGGAGGAGGGTCCAGAAATGAGATTCCTAAATGACTAGCGTCCGCCCTAAGCTCAGCCTAAAGTAAAAAGTTCTGTGGCCTCTGAGTCCCCGGCTCCCAACTGTTGGTTATCCTTACAAAATCATTTCATTAACAGGACAAGGCTCTACGACTCTCAGCTATCCTTCAGCCATCTCTTAGGTGAATATATATGTAGGAATAGGAAAAAGTAACAAACACATCCTTATATCCTTTCAATGCTCTACAGAAAAGAAAATCCAGAGCTCCATGACAAGGTGTCTACCCAGCCGCCCGTCCCCTACCGGAGGCTGCTGCCGAGGCCTTGCTGCTGGCCGCGAAGCGGTAGAACGGAGGGTTGTCGCAGTGCTGGACGATGGGGTTCACCGGCTCCGTCTGCTGTAGCTCAAACAGAAGCTCCTCCATGGTTTGAATGGTGTTATTACGGCACAAGTATATGGCCACCTTTTTAATCTGAGATGAGAAACAGAACACAAGGGATCTTTTCCAGAGCGCGCTCACAAGAATGCTAGGCTGTGGACAGCCGAGATGGAAACCCACTCCTTTTGACGAATGTGTCATCTCCCAGGAGTGCTCACCCTGAGAGCTCATCTGCCTTCTCTCCTAGGAGGAGCCAAGGGTTTGGGTTAAAATTCACCTCTTTTCACATGCACATCTGAGAGGAGTGTGTGGCTGAGTTTATAAAAGTTACTTTGGGGATAACTTGTGGGCTAAAGATGAGTTCTATCTTAAATTAAAAACTTGCCATGTAAGGTCTTATCTTGAGAAAGTATTTTATTTATACAAACCATGGGGGAAAAACTTCTAGCTGTTTCCGTTTAAAAAAAAAAAAAAACTCAGTCTCCTGCTACTCTCTTCTACCCGAGAAACAAACGAGTTTGAGCTGTTTGCATGCTTTTAAGTTTTAAAAATAACTCTGGATTAAAGCTCTGCATTACTGTAGCTCTCAAACCTGAGGCATGGAAGCTGCAATGAGGCTTATGTGGCCCAGTAGAGCAGGCAGGCCTAACATCTCTCAGAAAAACAACCAGCACACAGATGCCAATTGAGTTAGGGTTTTAAAAATGCAGTGGTTTTGTTGATCATATTAGCTTTAAATATGAACACTAAGTGGTGGGCATCTCAGTAGGATTTCTCTTTGCTTCTTTCTTTCTCTTACCACCTGCCTTTGAAGAGATAAACTGGGATATTCTGCATTTTTCTTGTTTTAAGAGCATCAGGATGTAAACATGAAACATTTTTATTAGTAAAAATATAATGTGTTACTTAGTTTCTCTTATGTAACGGGTGGGTCTGATGTTTGTAGAAGACAGATTTAGGTAATTGTTCGAAAAATGTCTACCCCTAAATTCACAGGTTTCTGTGTCCAAAGGCTTAGAAAGGGGACGACAGATGTGTCACTAGGACACTAGCCTAGTGTCTAGCCTAGTGTCTCAGGAGGGCAGAAGGGAACTTTTTTTACAGTATCTAGAAAGCTCACAGGAGATTAGCATGACTGATGAAATCTGACATCTCTATTCCATTCGGAGCAAAGAGCACATTCCAACTTGCAAATTGCCGATGGAACCACTGACAGAATGACGACCCCTGAAGGTCAGAGGGGCACTCACGTAGGGCAGGAGAAGCGTGTCACTGCTAACCCCGCACAGGCTGATCAGGAACTGCAAGGTGATCCTCAAGTTGTTGCTCCATTTCTCGTTGTTGGCTAAAGCGTTCCAGGCGTTCTCCATTTCTGGTCCAGGAACTTCATCTCCATACTGTAACCAATAAAATAGAAACCGGCTCGGGAGACACATGGGAAAAACGTGAGGACGCACAATGTCCGATTAAAAGTCTTTTTAAGGGGCACGGTCATCTCAAAATCGTAAGGAGGGGGAAATGGCTGCTCATCAGAAAGATGCTACTTTTTAGGACATTACAATGTACACATCCCTAACGCACAAAACCTGTTCATATGATTTCTCAATGTTAGGATTAGGGTCACGATTAAAATTATGGTAAAACACACATAAGGTTTCCCACCTTAACCATTTTTATGTGTACAGTTCAGGGGCATGTAGCACGGTCACACTGTCGTGCAACTGTCACCACCATCCACACCCTACCGTGGTTTTTAACGGTAGATGCCACTTTCCCCGGGTCTGATTAACCCCGGGTTTCCTGGGATGCAGGAGCACGTGATGGAGGCACGATTCCTCGGTGTTTACCTTGGCCGTCATGTACATGAGGTTATTCAGCACCAGGGACGTAGCTTCCGGGGAGCCCCAGCCATTGCCTTTCAGCCCGTGGGAAGCCGTCCCCTCTCCTTCCCGGTCCTTGGCGTCGTCCTCGGGGCTGCTGGGGCTCGAGCCCGGGAGGAGCAGCCTGCTGTCCACCAGCTCGATGTTGTGCAGCCAGGGCAGCAGGTAGGTCAGCATGATCTGACGGCCGTTCGGGTGCGTCGTGGGGAAGCGCTGGCTGACCTCTAGAGCGAACGGCAGTGACCGAGAGCCATGTCATCGCAACAAACGAAACCGAAAGACGGACAGCAACTGACAGATCCAACAGAGCCCTCCGTTCACAAAGCATTTTCATATACATCATCTCCCCAAGGCCATACAATCTTAAAATTGGGGCCCCTCACTTCTCAGCAGGTGCTCCGTGGAGGAAAGTGAGAGCACGGCGGGGAGAGCACAGGCTTGGTGGGGTGGGATGGAAAGCCTCCTGGGTTCGGATCCACTGTAGTGGAAGAGGTACGTTAGGGTGGACAAAACGGGGGACCTGGAATCAGAAGGATGTGTGGCCAGATCCCAGTTCCTCCACATACTAACTGCATGAGACTCTGGGTTATTTCACCTCTCTCTTCCTCAGTTTTCTCATCTGTAAAATGGGGCCAACAGGGTCCCGCACTGGGCGACTGTGAGGATTAAAAGATAAAAATCATAATGTGTATAATATGCTCAGCACACTGTATGTCACCCAGCAGGCTGTAAATAAACGGCAGTTACAATTATTGTAACAATGACTATTATCTTTTCACTATGCCTGTACTTTACAAAGTGCCTTGCATGAACCATTAGCTGTTAAAAAGTGAGATGCGAACCTCCAGGAGGAACAAACCCAGCAGATGGACTCACATTCGTGGCGTCTACTTGAAAACTGCCAACTATGTGGAAGGTGAGTGTTCAATGCTGTGCTTCATTTGTGAAATAAATGAGTCAAAAGGGTAAAACTATATGACCAGTGAGGTCATCTTACCATTACTTCCTCCAATAGCATTTTTACATTGTTTCACTGCCAGCAGCATTTAATTTTACGATCTGAATAAGCTTTCTATAGAAATAAAAGCACAGCTTTATGTATATGCTGCAAGCTCTGAAGTCATCTCCTATTTCTAATATTTACAGAAGAAACTGTTTTATCCTAAGGGAAATTAGAAAGCTTGGCCTATCATCCAGTGTGGCATGTAACCTCATTTAAAGAGCTTGTGCCTGCTACAGAATAGAACAACATAGATGCCAGGAATTACACCGAGATAATCCCTGAAATAGTAACTTTAATTGATTTGGCCCTTTTCCCAAAATGACAATGACAATTTTTTTATTTTGAAGAATAAGAATACACTTAATGCTGTGCCACAAAAATCAGATCTGTGATGCTGTTATATTTCACACAGGTCAAAATTTCAAAATGTATTAATTTCTAAATTTATATGGATGTGATGACTGATAGTATGGACTTTCATGACATGTATTCAGATCCCTATAAAATGAGAACACTCATTTATTCCAACATACTGGGCCTTCTCGAGGTGCAAGGTGCTCTGCGAGGCACTTTGGAGGCAGCAAAGACTAAAGATGTGGTCCTCCCCCGAGGGGGAGGTGCTGAGACTAGCTATGTCTGCAGACAACCCTGGGGCAAGGTAGAAAGTGACAAATGATGCAACAGAGGCACACAGTGCTTTGGGGCTTGGTGGAAGAAAATGACTTCTGGTTATAAAGATTCAGGGCACTTTTATGGCAAAAGAACCACTTAAACTCTGCTAGAGAGGATTGGGACTTTGGAGAGAAATAAACCTTTCCAATCAGAGGGACAACTGTTTTAAGAATACCTGTCATCTTTGAACATGGTATAAAAATCCACAGGCTTTTTGCAGCAGTAACCACCTTCCATCATATTACTTACTTATGTAAAACAAGTTTGTATTTATAAATTTATATTTATAACTTTTATTTAAAAGTGTATATTTATAAAATTTATAATTTGTGTATTTATGTTTATTGTATCGTCTGTCAGACATAAGGTCCAAGGGGGTGGGGATGTCTGTCTGTGGTACCCCAGGCACCCAGATCAGGGCCTATATGGTAGAGAAGTTTTAAAGGGAAAAGAGAAAAAAAAAAAAGCCATGACAAGTGAACAACCCCTCATTCACCGCCCCCCCCCCCCCCCCACGAAACAAATTAAACAAACTGCGAGACCACGTCAGTGGGATGCTATATACATTTTCTGGTTTTTGGGAGAGACCTGAACAACTGGCCTGGCTCTTACAAGAAATTAAGTCATCTGAAATTACAGGCAGTAAAAATCTCACCACAGAGTTTTTAATGATAGAGGCACTATAAACAAAAGTGAGGAATCTATTATAACCTCCTTGCTTTCTCGTGTTATTTTTAAAAAGTTATTCCTCATAAATCAAAATAGCCAAAAGGTCAATTCTTGACAAAAACTTAGGCTGAACTTGCTTGCAACTCATTACATGAGCTTCTTTTCTTGTTAAACTTGCTGGACTGTTTATCTTGTGTCTCCCAAATTGTCAGCCTCTCCCCGTCTACTAGCATCTCCCTCTCAGCCAAGAACAAGCTTGAGTCCTGCTCATCCTCCAACGCTGCATCCCATGGTAGCCCCATCCTCTCTTCTTTTGCATCTTTCTCAGCCAAGCCCCTGAAATCTGGCTTCTGCTGCTACTTCTCCACGGAAACGATCGACAGTTAACAATGAAATCCATAGGGTAATCTTTAGACCTCACCTCCTGGGCTCTCTCTACTCTATAGGAGGCAGTGGGCTGCTCACTCCCTCTTCCTAAATCCTGTCTTCTCCAGGTTTTACATAAAGCACACTCTCTAGGTGTTCTCCTTCCATAAACCTGCCTCCCCCCTTCCCTCTCTGCTCCCTCGCCCTTCCTTGGCCTGGTCCCTAAAGGTGGGGCTCCAGGTTCTTTCTCTCCCTCTGTACCCTCTCCATGCACGGCCTCATTCATTCCTGTGGTTCTAACCCGCTCTGGTCTTCCACTGACCCTGGTCTGCCTATACTCAGGATGTCCAGCGGCATCCTCGACACCTCATGATCTCTGCCTCTCCCGACTTTCTTCTTCTCCCCGACTCGGCTCTCCGGGTGGGGTCATCCCCAGCCACCCCCCAGATATCCCACGAGGCGCTCCCTTCTGTGCACTCCGCCCAGTGGCTCCTGACTCTGGTCTCTCCCCTCCATTGTCTGAGTTCAGGGCCTCATTGCGTCCTCCTAGGACTACTGCCATTGTTTCTCAGCGGGTCTCCTCTCTCTAGATTGGAGGTTCTCTAACCCATTCACCACACTGAAGTCCGTCTTTCTCAAGTGCACGCTGATCTCGTTCCCTCTTTTGTTTGAAATGGACGAGTCGTTTTTAAACCCCAAGCAGCTTGGATGCCCTTCCTGTTCACAGGCTCCTGCGGGGTTTCAAGGAGCACGTATGTGGTCACTGGTCTACAAACTCCTCAGGGTACAATACAAGGCCTTCCAAGATTGACTTCTGCCTCTCTGTCTGTCCGTGCACGTTATATTAGCCAAACTGACTACTATATAATCTCTCAAATGCACCATGCTATTTTATACCTAAGCCAGTGCATATACTATTTCCTTGGCCTGTAATGCCTCTCTACTTGCCAACTGCAGTGTCAACTATTTATCTGCTCTGCAGATTTCCACTCTTCTTTCAAATTGCAGCTCAGACATCAACTTCTCTGGGAAGTCTTTCCTGAAGTTCCTGGCACGATAATGGTTTACTCCCTGATCTTCCATCTCATAAAGAGAAGTGCTTTTTAAAAATTGCACTTGCTACACTGTATCATAACCATACGACTGCACATCTTTCTTTATTACTAAACAATGAACCTTTGATGGGAGAGACTGTTTCATCCACCTCAGTATTCCCAGGATCCAGTCACAGTGCCTGGCACACAGGTGGCACTCAAATCTTGGTTGACGCGAATAAAAATACATTTTAGTTTTCCAAGAAGAAAATTAATTTGTCAAAAAGGTTTTTCTTGAGTCCTTCCACTGCTCCAGGCACAATGCAAGGATGTGACTAAGTCTGTCTCAGATAAGTGTATTTTCCAAAACATGATTCACAAAGATTACTTGTAAAAATGTGCCCCGATTCAAACTCTCAACAACCTATATGCTACAAAGTACCATCATCACCACCACCAAAAAATAACTTACAGCAATTATTTGTATTAGAAGTTATACCACCTATATTTAACTTCTTTGGGAAATTTTACACACACAGTATATGGAAAGTATCACGACTCATCTAAGCAACTTCGCATTTGTCCTATGTTTACTTATACCTACGCTATATTTTAGATAAACACAGGGTTTTAAAGATATTCTAGAATTTACTTTTCTATGTGATTGAACTTAGCCCAGCAAATTTTGATCTACAAAGTTAGCATCAATAATTTTGACTCTAAATTACACTAGAATTTAAAAAGTAACGACACTCAGCGCAGAAACGATTACACATGTCATGACTGACTATGTCATGGTACCTGAGAAGAGAGGGAGAGTGAGCTCAGGGTACATCCTGGCCAGTTCGCGTGACAAGAGGGCTAGTGACACACTGTGCAGGGGTGGCAACGGGCCGTGTGTCCCATAGAGAATACTGCCAGGTCTTTGTTCAGCTACTTTCTTCGAGTACACAAAAAGCTTTGCTTCAAGGATCTATAAAGAAGTAGTACAAAAGTAATAAACAGTAGGAAAAAACATTGGCTGGCTACCTCAGGAGTACTTATATTGAATAAAATTTTATAATAAAACTAATGAATGCATATCTGAATATTGTATTAAAGGTAAAGCATCAGTTACTTCCTATGTTTCCAGAAGATTATGTAATTGTTTTCTCACTCATCATACCCACCAGTGATATGCAGAAATAACTAAATACATTTCAACAAACAGCAACCCAATGGATCAACTACCATTTCTATCCTCTGCGCTCAAGGATGGAAATTTCTATGTAGCCAAGGATACGTGCCTGCATGAGCTGCATGGAGATTTCATAGATCTCTCTGTTGGTGTCAGAGGCCTTGAACAGAACAAGGTTTAACAGTGTCACTATGTCGAAGGGATAGTTCCTAAAAAAATAATAAAATAAACAGCATAGTTTATGAGACAGCCTGGCTAGTATTCTTGATAAATCATTATCTCTCAAAATTCTAGATGGCACACTGACCTCTGTCACACTTACTGATGACATTCCCATCCCCTTTTGGCCATCCGCCCCCCCCAATTCTTTTGCTGTTTATTAGTAGGTGAAAGGAAATAGCTCTATTTTGGGTTAAAACTGAATACTGTCACACCAGGATAAGCAAAAAGTCTATCTATTGCAAACAGATTTCAACAGAAACCAAATACAAAAGGAAAAGACAGAAGACAATATGCCCACATTTACCAACAGCTCCCTGACTTATTTTCATTTCACCCATCTAAATTTATTAAGCACCGAACATGTAACAGAAACAACTGCAAAGCCCTGATGACACTAAGTTAGTAAGGCTGGTGCCCTCCCTGAAGGAAGGCTTACAGTTTAGTTAGGGAGACAAACTATACAGTCTAGTTATGATGAGTTATGGTGGGATTATCCACAGCACAATACAAAATCCCGACAAGGGATACCTACATCAGACTTGGGGTTAGAGGAGGCTTTTCCATGGAGGAAAAAAGTAAACTGAGCCTTGAAGCACCAAGAGGCATGGTAATCGTCAGCAAGGCCATGGGAGGGGTAGCATGGGGCATGTTCCGTGCAGCGAGAACAGCATTTTGAGAGATTTTATATATATATAAATATATATAAATAAAAATACCCCTCCCCCATCACACAGACCTTTAAACATAAATGTGATCATGCTACCTACATGTGTTATTGGAGATTCGCTTTCTCACTGGACAGTGAGCTCACTGCAGTCTTCCTAGTAGCTGGGCAGCGTTCCATAGTATAGACACACCGTAAATAACCACGCTCGCAGTGGGTGCTGTGGTGAGCCACCTAGATCCCCATCTCTGGACAGAGGCACTCGATCTCCCACTGCAGTGCCAGAGGCTGACGTCTCTGGCTGAATCCCGCTCTGGGAATCGCCAAGACGGAGGTCATGCCTACTTTCCAGCAGCAGCCCTGTGGGACCGGTTGAGGTTTCTTTCCTCTGCCCAGTCCTGTCTCCCTCAGTTCCCCACAGACGTTGATCCCAAGGGCATTCCCTAATAAATTTCCTGGACTCAAATCTCCACCTCAGAGTCCTGTTTCCCGGGGAAGCCAACCTTTGACGTGTGTTGACAGACATTTAAAGGTTACTTTCATTTTTTCACTACGATAATGCCACAAACATCAAATGTGCATGTATTTCTCTAGAGCAGATTTCTAGAAGAGGTCACGCCGGGTCAAAGAGCACATTTAAAAATTTGGTAGATACCGTTACATTGCCCTCCAAAGTGGCTTTACCGATTAGCACTCCAAAATGATTCCTTTTTCGAGAACTTTAAGTGAGTGAAAATGCATGAGGTTGATGCGTTAGATGAGAAATTGGGCAAAGCCCCCCAAATGATGGTGGTGGGGATGAAGAGGAACAAGGGGTAACATTTATGTGATGATGTGCTTACTTTGTGTTAGTTACTGTACCAAGTCCTTTGCCGAGACTTGTTATTTCATCTTCACAATAAGCTTGTGAGGCTTAAAGAAGTTAAGTACTTGCCAAAGGTCAGGGAAAAGTAGTGGAGCCTAGACTCCGCCTTGGATATGTCTGACTCCAAAGAGTTCAGACACTTATCCACAGTGCTATCAGCCTCCTAGACACCCCACAATAGATCGTTTCAGGGCCAGTCTAATTTGGAATTCTTACAAACTGCGTTATCTGGAAACAGACCTTTCTGACTGTGAAAATAGAAAGGTAAGTTTCTTCTGAGCCCCACCCTAGCAGCGATGTCTTACCTACACTGCTGTCTCTGACACTGGGATTAAATACATATATATTTTTATATAAATAAACACTGGAAACTACTAAGGATCACTGAGGATTTAAAGGCAGGAGAAGGGTAGACAAAGCCTCCCTCTTGTGCAGGGCTATGCTCTTGACCGCAGAATTAGGGAATTCAATTAGCGGCTTGAGCATGAGCTACGGAATTTAAGGGGAACAATGTTGAAAAAGAATAACACAGATAGAGAAAACGGAAGAAACCCAGAGAAGGAAAAAATTAGAAAGATCTCAAATGAGGGCAAGAGCACAAACAAAACATCTGTACTTGGATGTTTAAAATAGGCTTAGAAACCGATTTTTCAGTATTTAATTCTTCAACACAGGCAGTGGAAGCGTAAAAGAAATAGAGACAGCTGTGCCCACACAGAATAAAAATAAAATGGTAAAATAAGCATAAATGGCAGATATGGTTCAGAAAGTAAACGAGACATAAAACTTTTTTCAATCTGAAACAAAGGAGATTTTGAAGAAATCTGAGAAAGACGCACTAGCTCTGGCTTATCTAGAACTGAATGACAAAGCTCAGGATAATTTTATTCTAAAGAAAAGCGGATTTTATTAGTTGTTATGATTACATCATAGCTCTTTGCCTCCAATAGCTGTTGAATAATAATAGTGTTTACAGAGTGCTTACTGTGTGATAGACCTTAGGTCAAGAGATCGGTTTTATTTAATCTTTACCCTAACCCTATTATAACCCCTATTTCACAAATGAGAAAGCATTTGTAGTAACTTGTTCAAGAGTACACAGCTTAATGCAAGGCAGAGCTAGACTTAAACTCAAGACAGTATGTTTCCAGAGGCAAAATTCCCTAACTCTGTCCTCTCCTGAAATTTTGCAGCTCAGTGACACAACCAAATGAGGCTCTACATCACCAGGTAGGGAGCACGACTGAGATTCGTAAGTCAGAAGCTTCCCTTGTCTTCCTTGGTAATAGATGGATGCTATTCCCTTAAGAAATGTGGGGCATTTACTTTTAAGAATTCAAGTCTGCAGTGCCTGGTTTAAATCAGGAAAGATTTATAGACAGTTGAAGCAAGACAGACATACAAACAACAATGACAACAAAAACCACCTCCAAAAATAAACGCAACAAAATTCTGTTTTAGAATTCTATATAAGATCAAAGTTTCAATTTGTTGGAGAGTAAGAGTAAAAACAATGGAATTCTTAAGTATTTAATTAAATGTGAAGAGATTTCTGTTAGTTAAGCTAGTGATTGGAAGCGGTTTATACTTTTAATATAGAGCATATTATTTTTCTTGATTTATAACCTTGGAAAGCCATTTAATCTCTTTCTCAATTTCCTTTTCTCTCCCAAACTGATACAACTTGGAGCTGAGGGAAAAATTAATAAGAATGCACACAGAAGCCAAACAGTTATTTGAACTAATGCTGCCTGAGAGGTGAGCTATTTTCCTTCGTGCTAAATTATACTACTGAGCTGCATTTGATAGGTTTTAATCAAATATGAGACATATGTTATAAAAAATGCTTCAAAATTAATATTCTCAGTTCTACCATCACTTTCTACTTTTATCCTAACTTCCCCTGGTCCTGTTCACTTTCCACTCTGACTTCCAAATCTCTCAATGTAACCAAAGTCAGATCGTAGTTGTAGCTACAGTTATAATCTTGACTAGAGACCAGCAAGTTCACAACACACCTGTATGTGCATTGGCGCGCGTGCACACGCAGTCATTTATAGAAATAAAAGAAACCAGAAAGAAGAATGCAGAGAACCATTTTTTCCCATTATCACAGCTGCTGAATATAAGAACTGATATATTAACTATGTAAAAATTGCTTTTGTTCTAAAACTAAAGATAGAAAATTTTAATCCACAAGAGCATTTTCAAAATGTTAAATTTTTTAGGTATTTTAAAGTCAATTATAAGTGCTTCCTTAATAAATGAGTCTGCTTATAAGCTGTCATTTTCCTACAAAAATAAATCCAGCATATATATTCATTCTCCTTTGAAAAGGAAGAGGGAATTATTTTCTTTACAGGAAGAATTCTTCACTTTAGAGTAGGTCTTATTGTAGGAGTTACTATACAGATAACTTGTTTGAAGAATTTAAAACATGATCCAGTGTATGTATGACTTTTCAAGAACAGATTATTTCATAAGTTACTCAGGTGTTTTTTAGAAGCAAACTTGCAGAAAACAAAGTCTAAAACACCAGAATTGCTTCTGAAAAAAGGACTGACAACCTAAGTGCAAAGATTGCTCAAACAAATCTGCAGGCTTATCTAGACTACACAGACTGAGAATTTATGGGAAAAGAGTGAATTTAGGCCACTGCTGAAACTTTAAGTTCTGAACACGCCCTGTGGTGAGAAATGACGGAAGTGTTGGCCACTGTCTTGGCAGAGAGGCTGCAGCCACGGCACCGCCTGGCCCTCTGACCTCGTCTCAGAACAGATGAGTGTCGTGAATGCAAGTTGATGGGCAATATTTAAGAAACCAAAATATCGTAGGATGCTATCTTTAAACATTTACTCTAAACATAGAGGGCTTTATAACCTAATATTTTTGTGACTGCGATATTACTGGAATTGAGACTATATTGCTAAATTCATAAAACATTTATTTGTGTTCCCTAAAAAAATACCTAGATTTACTCAGAGGAATGCAGTGCGACATTTTATGAGATGGCCATGCAATGAAATAAATTTGACTACGATAGTTCAAACCAAGTTCACTGGGAGAGGGGCAGTGAAGAGAGGAAACTTATTACTCTTATTTTTATCAAATGAATCTATGGTTCAAGTCATAGATTCCTTGGAATCTACATTTTTCAAACTCAAAGCACAGAAATTTATTTTTAGAATGTTGAAATACCTGAAAATACAGCAACACTCCAGAGAAAGATACTTCTATAAAAAATGTTATTTTGGTAATATCCTATAGGGTAAATAAATATTACTTAGCACTGCTAACAGCAAGAAATAAACCAACGGAAAATCAGACAGTTTAGATTATGTTCATCTGATATGACTTTTACAGAAATTAAAGTATATATATATAATAAAAATTTTACTACTAAGATTATGGAAAATGAAAGCCCTGGACATGAAATGTTATCTACTATCTTTATAAAAGAAAGAAAAATATTAAAGAGAAACTTGCCTCTTTAAATAGCGTGTTCATTTTAGGTTTATTGAAAGTAGATATTTTCTAAAATTCTGTTCTTATTAATTTAGAACCATAACAGGTTGGAATTTAAAACTAATTTACATTTATTCCCTTCACCCTGCAGCTCAAGATAGCTATTTAAAATGCAATATTTAATTGAAAGGAACAATCAAAGTCTATATGAGTCCTTTCAAAAATAAACTTGAGTTGCTTTCTCTCAATTTCTAATACATAATAAGCTCTTTCTTGGGGACAGCTTTTGCAATCTGGGGAGTCTTCATTAACCCTTTCATCTTAGTTATGAAATTATTTCGCTCAATAAAGTATAGAACTGAATGACTCCACTGGATGACTAATTTACATAGCTAGGGAAGTGTTTTTTTTTTTTTTAAAGAACTTTTATTGACATACAATTGACATACAATAAACTGCATATATCCAGAGCATACCATTTGATATTTTTTTATTAGTGATGTATGTATGGCAATCCCAATCTCCCAATTGATCCCACCCCAAACCCCCCCCAAATTGGTGTCCATATGTTTGTTCTTTACATCTGTGCCTCTATTTCTGCCTTGCAAACCAGTTGATTTGTACCTTTTTTCTATATTCCATATATATGTGTTAATATACAATATTTGTTTTTCTCTTTCTGACTCACTTCACTTTGTATGACAGTCTCTAGATGCATCCATGTCTCTACAAATGTCCCAATTTCGTTCCTTTAGGGCAGTGGTTTTAAAAGTGTAATCTATGGAATCCCAGGAGACACACTGTCCTTTCTTTTTTTCTTTTCTCAAGTTTCAGACAAGAGAGATTTAACATTTTTAGGCTGCTTCAATGGCTGAAGGGCTTACAGTCCATTCCCGTCACAAACATTTCTAGAAATTCCTTTAATGTATCTTTGTCATTTTCAAATCCTGCTCTAATACTTCATTGTAAATTTCCAGGCAATTAAAAAGAAGAGAGCTTTAACTACAAACCATTCTCCTGGTACAATGAAAAATCAATGTAGCTGTAAACTTAGAGGCAATAAGGTATCTGCCGGGGAAAGACAGACCATTTTGTATTTCTGTAGAATTTATTCTGCTCAGTTATTTGTAGAAACAGTTAGTTCTCAATTATTCATATGGTAAAGAGCAGCCTTAATTACACTTTCCCGTGACCAGCATCTTCCCCATAAAGAACTCATACCTGCTTCCACACACAGTTGCTATGGCTTTGAAGCAGCCAGATGCGAGCTGGTAGGAACCAGTGTAGCATCGGTCAATTGCCCAATTGAAAAGATTTATTTGGTCAGGATTTAGTTCCAACAGCAAGACGACAACTTCGCAGCCAAGCTGATGAACCTGGACACATGGAGAAAAGCAATCATTCACGCTTAATAAAAGATTATTCAAGGTAAAGACACAAAATCAAGCTTAGTGAATACAAATTGTATAAAAGGAGAGTGAAGACAACATTTATCTTAACTTTTATTCTAGGAATTCCTCTTTTAGAGGATGCAATGTTGCAACTAAACACTGAAATCTGTAAACTGAATTTGCCAGTGTAAATGTCACATAGGGTCCACTCATTTTTAACTCCGAAAAGGTGACAAAGACTTCTTTGGCAATGTTTCTTTCTTGCATTTAAAATATTTTTGAAAAAAATACATGCATTTGGCTTTAAAAAATTAAATATATAAAAAGATAGCCTTAATGCATGCAAAGTCTTTTAAGGAAAAAGATCAGAGGGAATGTGTTTATGAGACTTGATTACTAAATATACTGTGTACAGCTTAGTTGGCAATCTTTTAAAAAGAAATACAGTATCAATAAGCTCTTTTTAATCAGAGAGTTTCATATGACAAGATGGTCACACTAGATGCAATTACGAGGATCATTAACTGATGATTCTTGAAGCTACTGTTAAATTACTGGATGGTGACATTTGTCCAGGACAAGCCTGGTGTCTGGAGGCTGTATTCCCCCCAGAAAGTAACATTTTCCTGCTGCTTCCTGAAGTTGTCTATTCTCCTGCCAGTAGCAACCAGATGGAGAAGGAAAGATTATGGCTTGTTTGTGTGTGTGTGTGTGTGTGTGTGTGTATACATAATTTTTGCTTTTTTAAACTAAAAAACTTTATTGTGTACCAAACTTACTGTTTCTTAAAATTAATTTTTATTGGAGTCTGGTTGGGGAGTTAACTCCATGGTCAAACATCATCAACCTAGTTCACCACGGGCCTAAGTACTTAGCAGCAGATAAAAGCTGACGATACTATTGCAAAGGACTTAAAAATAACATCTCATTAAAAACTCAGTTTGACTTGAAAGAAGATCAGCAAGTTTTTGTTGTGCTTCAGAAACGTTACAAAATGTAGGCAGTATATAATTCACAAGTAAACGGTGAGTTATCTTAATTAAACACACTAGTGTGAATACCAGAAAAAACCAGATCACCAGCACCGCCGAAGCCTCTCTCTCTTCTCAGAAGTAACCATTATCCCGATTCCTACCACCATTGGTTAGTCTGAGCTGTTTTGAACTTTATGTAAATATAATTATATAGTATATAATTCTGTGTCTTTCACTCAGTTTACATTTAAAAGTCATCTACCTTTATTCATTTTCATTGTTGTATAGTATTCTAATTTATGATTGTGCCACAATTTATTCATTCTGCTACTGATGAACATGCGAGTTGTTTCCAGCTTTTGATTTCATAATACTGCTTTGAATATTTCTGTACATGTCTTACATTGCATGTACTGAATAACCTCTTTTGTAAATTGCTTAAGTGTCTTGCTCATTTCTTTATGAGTGCCTTTGCCTTATTTATTTGTAGAGGTCCTTTATATATTCTAGATAAGAACTCGACTTTATGTTGCAAATATCTTTTTTTTTACTCTATGGCTAGCCTGTTTATACTCTTAACGGTGTCTTGTGGTGAACAAAAGTTATTAATTAGTCTCTCCTTATGGTTAGTAATTTTTGCATCCTGTTTAGGAAATCTTTCCCTAACCCCAGGGATTAAAATATCCTGTTTTATTTTCCAGAAACTTCAGTTTTTCAGCTTTCACATTTAGATCTACAAACTATCTCTCTTTTTTTTTTTCAATTTTTTATTTTATATCGGAG
Source organism: Hippopotamus amphibius kiboko (assembly GCF_030028045.1). Classification (NCBI taxonomy): domain Eukaryota; kingdom Metazoa; phylum Chordata; class Mammalia; order Artiodactyla; family Hippopotamidae; genus Hippopotamus; species Hippopotamus amphibius. Next base: position 71,901,204 of record NC_080199.1, read on the forward strand.
TATAGTTGATTAACAATGTTGTGTTAGTTTCAGGTGTACAGCAGGATAACTCAGTTATACATATTCATGTATCTATTCTTTTTTCAAATTCTTTTCCCATATAGGTTATTACAGACGACTGAGCAGAGTTCCCTGTGCTGTACCATAGGTCCTTGTTGGTTATCTATTTTAAACACAGCAGTGGGTACATGTCAATCCCAAACTCCCAGTCTATCCCTCCCTACACACCAGTAACCATAAATTTGTTCTATAAGTCTGTGAGTCTGTTTCTGTATAAACGATTTCTTCTTTTTTCACTCCTGATATCTTATTTTTTCTTTTCCAATACATTGGCTGGGATCTTTAGTATAATGTTGATAGAAGTAGTGAACTTGGGTGTCCTTCGTCATTCTAATCTCAGAGAACACTCTCAGCGTTCACTATTTAGTATGATGTTTACTACAGGTTTTGTTTTTTTAAAGACATCCTTTATCAAATTAAGGAAGTTCTTTTTCATTCTTAGTTTCATTAGAAGTTTCTCTCATGAATGAATGCAGAATTTTATTAAATGCTTTTTCTGCATCTACTGAGATGATCAAATAATATTTCCTTCTTGAGACTTTATTAATGTAATTAATATACAAATGAAATGGACATTTGAATATTAAACAAATCTTGCAGTTTTTAAATAATCCCAACTTGATCATGATGAATCATCTTTTTAATATATCTTGAATTCAATTTTCTAATATTTTGTTTAAAGTTTTTGTATCTATGTTCATGAATGAATTTGCCTTTTTACCATCTTTCTTGTTAAATCCTTGTCAGGTTTTAGTATGAAGGTTAGTGGGTCTCATAAAACATGTTGAGATACGTTTCCTCTTGATCTGTTTTCTTTCTGAGGACTTGTATTAAATCAATGCCATTTGTTCCTTAAATGTTGAAATAATCCATAAAGCCATCTGGTCCTAAAGTTTTCTTTGTGGGAAGACTTTCAATTATAGATTAAATTTCTTTGTTACTCAATTGACTATTCAGATTTTCTTTTCTTCTTGTGCTGTGTTTTTCTAGAAATCTGTCTGTTTTATCTAAATTTTCAAGTTTATTGGCATAAAGATATTCATATGTTCTCTTATTTTTAATATCTATAGCATCTGTAGTGATGTCCCTTTATATTTCTGAGGTTGGTGACATATGCCTTCTCTCTTAATCAGACTTGTCATGGATTTACTAATTTTATTAGTCTTTTAACAAATTCAGCTTTTGATTTAAATGACCATTTCCAGTAATTTTTTCTCTTTAATTTCTGTTGTTATATCTATTATTTCCTTCAATGTACTTCTTTTGAGTTTGATATGCTATTCCTTTTCTAACCTCCTGAAATGGATGCTTAGGTCATCAGCCTTTTTTCTTTCCAATATATGCATTTAAGGCCATATATTCACTCTAAGCAAGGTTTTATTTATAACCCACAAGTTAAGTATGTAGTGTTTTCATTATTTTTCAGCTAAAAATATATTTCACTATTTTTTTTTTTATTCTTTGACTCACTGGTTATCTGGAGGAGCATTTCTTAAATTATATTTTTTATTATTGATTACTAGCTTAATGCCACTGTGATCAGAGAACACAGTCTGTGTCATTTCAATCATCTCTATTTTGTGGAGATCTGTTTTATGGCCTAGTTTATGGTCAATCCTGGTAAATGTTTCCTGATGCATCATAGCATAATGTGGACAACATGTAAGCCTACACTTTTGTGGCTGATGTGTAAAGAGATTGTGCTGTAAACAATGATTAGACGTGTCAGTAACCCAACTGAGGCAGAACAATCAAAACATTTAAAAACAATGTATTTTTGGCTAGTACTTACTCGTAAATCTTGACAAGCCAGAATGTTGTCAAGCCACTTATACAGGTAGCCATCTGGAGAAAGGCCCACGTTGTCAAACACTGGGCCACAGCACAATACCGCTGACATTGCCTGATGACAAAACAGAACACAACCTGGAAATGACACCTGGGATGATTGAATGGTACGCAACTGACTTTAAAACACATACTACCAGACTTATAAATGATGAGGGTCTTGTAAAGCACTTATTTCCACATGATTTTAAACTATTCCTTAATAGATTCAATAAAAAGTACCAGATCCCCAATTTTGTCTCTCCTTATGAGTTAAAACCCATAAATTGAACTCTGTAGACGTAATTTTACAATAAATCTTTATGATGAAAAGCTAAGATACTCAAAACAAAATGACCATTTCACAGTACTTAAACTTAGCATCAGTGACTTCAAGTGAACAAGTTCTGCCTATGATAAATGTAGCTTTTCAAATTTTGCTCTGATGACAAATATTTGACTAATACACTGAACTGACAAACTTGACCGATATCGGACCAATGTACTAAACTGGCAAACTATGAAAAATGTAGAAATAAATAATTGTGATTCTTAATCAAAGATAAAGGAAAAGAAGAATATAAACTTTAGTTCCTTTGAAGTGGGGAGAAAGCAAGAGAAAGGAAGAGAAGGGAGAATCTTGATTCACTTTGTCACTAGTTGGTCCAAATGACTATCAGGGCCACGGCTCCATGAAGTCAAAAGTCAGCTTGCCAGTGATCAACTCCTGGTATATATGACAGACTCAATACACAGTTTGTTTTCTAAAGGAAATTAAGCTCTAAGGAATCATGCTTCTGAAAATTCTGAACAGTCCTAGTAGTGTAGAAACTTATTTCTGGGAGTCTTCTAGGATAAGAGGAGACTAAAAAGGGAATATATATATTTTAAGTGGAAGTTAATTGGCAAGGCAGTTACTTAAAGGGTAAATAAGCAAAAACTATGGTTTTCATATAGTAGAAACCTTATATAAAAATGAGATCTTGGAAAAGTTTTGCATTTTGAAACTATGAGCACAACTGGAATAATTACATGTCTATATATAGCTATTTTTATTTATGTGCGAATATTTTAGGATTTGCAGAGTGAGCTTATGTATTTATACACACATATGTGTTTGATTTTTTTTTTTGCGTATGTGCTTATATTTTATCATGTCGTATTGTATTATTTATTTGAACCTTATTCAAGGCATGGATGTTTAAGGAAACAGACCATCAATCTGAGAAAAGTCATTCATGAGGCAAAGGTGACCTACCTTTAGTGCACAATACTGGTATCTTGTAATCTGATGGTTTCTATCACTGTAACGGTCCAGAGGAGTGAACATAATGCTGAAGGGTCCTGCCCACTGGCTAAACAAGATGAAAAGGTGGTGCCTCAGGCTTTGCTGGGGGAAGAGAAATCTTCGGTGGTGAACTAGAGAGAAAAGAAAAATAAGGCGAACACACTTTACGTTGCTAGTATGCATGGTTGTTAAGTTTTGGGGAAAGGGGTAATTTCATTTTCTAACTCAAGTGTTCTTTAGGTCATGAAACGTGTATTTAAAATGTCAAGCCTAATGTTCTTTCCTCTCCTCATGTTTTGGTCAATTTCTCCTTGTCTCAGAGCAGAAAGTAGAGATAGAAAATGGACTCACAGACACTATTTTCTAATCAATGTCTAGAAAACCTGCAACACCTTCCACTCGGCTGCTGATTACAAATAAAATGTTCTCTTGACTGCTGCTGCATCTTTAGGAAGAACTGCGAAATACAATGGATAGACTGTCTATTTCAAACAAATGTTCTTAAACTGAAGAAGTTAACTCAAATCTTAATTTAGGGTCATTGAAAATGAGGAGGATTGGTAAGAAGGTTTTACAACATCAAAATGTTAACCATAACGAAAAACAGAAACAGATGAGTTGCAGCTTTTTGTAATTATGCCAACAAATTTTAATTACAGTAATTAATTTTTACACCAACCTAATCGGTTATTTTTATTCTTTATGCTTCTATTAGATGAAAATGTTTGAGACCCATTTGTTCTATGAAAAAAAATGTCGATAACAATTTCTTAAGCTGTACAGAATTCTACATAATGTGTTGATTGGATAGAGTCAAGAGCAGGAGTATTGCTGAGATTATATGTTCACAAATTAGCAGGGCTTCCCAGGTGGCGCAGTGGTTAAGTATCTGCCTGCCAATGCAGGGGACCTGGGTTCGATCCCTGGTCCAGGAAGATCCCACATGCCATGAAATAAACTAAGCCTGCGTGCCACAACTACTGAGCCTGTGCTCTAGAGCCTGTGCTCTAGAGCCCGCAAGCCACAACTACTGAGCCGCTGTGCCACAACTACTGAAGCCTGCGTGCCTAGAGCCTGTGCTCCACAACAAGAGAAGCCACTGCAATGAGAAGCCTGCACACTGCAATGAAGAGTAGCCCCCACTCTCTGCAACTAGAGAAAGCCCGAGCGCAGCAATAAAGCCCCAACGCAGCAAATAAATAAATAAATAAATAAATAAATAAATAAATAAAAAACCAGCACAGAGAGAATGAAAAAATAAAGCCTCTGTGAACATTCCCTCTGAATTACTTTCCTCCAATGGAAATCACACAGGTTCATTTTCCAATGGGAACCAAAACAAAGAATAGAAATAATGACGAGGACAAAGCCAGATTTAATTCCTACTGTTCCCCTTCCAACTTTGCACTGCAGGCCCACAATCTGTTCTCAAGCATTTCCAAGCAAATAAGTGATCCCATCCCAGACCTGCACACAGGCCAATAGGTTTAAAGAGGAAAGCACAGCAATGGAGAACACAAATGATATCTCAAGCACCAAAGGTAATTCACAGGGATGCATCCCTGTACCTGGAACGCGCTGAATCAGGTTGGCAACCATGGCACTAAAATGTGCCCGGATGTCTTTAAGTATTTCCACTTCTTTATCGTTTTCAGCTTCTAGGAGCATGCGGGTCAGGTCCACGTATTCTAAGAACAAAGCTCCAAGGGCTAAAGTATCCCGTTCTAAGGCTCCATTGGTGCTGGAATAAAAGGAAATTAAACTTTTAGATGATTAGCCTTTACGTCAAAGTAGTACGTGCTTCATGGAAAATAAGATTCACTGTCAGAACTCGCACACTAAATTTATTCTTGACCAGTGTAAACAGAATATGAAAAAAAACCCAACAAGCTTTTTTGGACTTCTCTAAGTAAAAGTTAAAGATAATACATTAAAAATGAAAGAAAAGAAAGAAGAAAGACAGAAAGAGAAAAAAGAGGCAAAAAGATCAGTGTGTTGAAGGAGATCAACTCAGTTTAATTTCCACCCTACCTGTCACTTATCACACCAGCATCAGCCAGAAGTTCAAAAATGCGAAGTAGTTGTAGCCTTAACAAGTCTCGCCGTTCTCGGCGTTTTTTGTTCTGTGTAGAAAGAGGTAATACCACTTATAAACACGGGCACGATAACATTAACTTTGCTTTAGGAAACTGTATAAAGAAAGGCGTGATCTAGTCCTTTTTAATTTTCTAAACACAAAAGACAAAAAGTATTTTCCTTTCTTCCTAGTCCTCAGAGAATATGCTTGCTATCACAAGCTATAAGAGAAACAGATCACAAGTGGGTCAATAAATATCTGTCAGCTGGAAATGTTGAGAGTCAACAAGCTCATTTCTTAGAGGCTCCCGGCAGCTGCTAAAAAACTAAAGCATCAGGCAATCCCAATCTCTCAATTCATCTCACCCCCAACCCCCATCCCCCCAATTTCCCCCTTTGGTGTCCATGTTTGTTCTCTACAACTGTGTCTCTATTTCTACCTTGCAAACCAGTTGATTTGTACCATTTTTCTAGATTCCTCATATATGTGTTAATACACGGTATCTGTTTTTCTCTTTTTGACTTACTTCACTCTGTATGACAGTCTCTAGGTCCATCCATGTCTCTACAAATGACCCAATTTCGATTGGGACTGCCATATATACATTAATATGTATAAAATAGATGACCAATATGAAAAAAAATCAAACTGTACACTTTAAATATATGCACTTTATTGTATGTCAATTATATCTCAATAAAATTCTTTTAACAAAAAAGAAAACAAAACAAAAGGATCAGAAAGAAGTGGAGGAGGGCAGGGGACACTAATTATCCCACCAATTCTGGCCACAGAGGTAACACTGTCTTACTCAAATTGCCAAACTTCTGCTACTTCCTGTATCTTATCTACTACATGGGAAGCCTCTTTTTCAGTCTTGTTCTATTTTATCTAATTTTTTCATCCTGCTACATTATAAGTTTATCCTTTTCAGAGTTCACATCAGGGAAGATACTGCTGAGGAAAGTGCTTCCCATACCAGATGAAACAAGTAATGTTCCTGGCTACTCAACTCCTTGTAAAAAAACAAGCAAACTAACTAAAAATCCAAATTTAATCTTAACTCAAACCACTTGCAAAAGAATATAATATCTTAACATACATATGACTATTTAGGTTGCTTTTCTTTCATAACTTTAGAACTTAAAATCTTTTAAAACTGGAACCAGGTTATACTAAACACTCAAATATCAAAACATAATGAAACTAATAAAAGTTAAAATAGTAACACTCATTGTTAAAAGCATGTTGGTATGTTCGTATTCTTTACAGGGAAACCATTGGGTATGGTTTAAATTCACACTACTGTCCAAATAAACCATGGCATTAGTTCTTTAAATTCAAAATCTTACCTCTGGTCTTCGTTCCAGAGCCTCTTTCATTAAAGGATGAAGTTCTTCTACCAATTCTCTATGAAGGAAAAAGGTCAGCATTTAGAACTCATTATTGTTGATACCAAATTTGTCACAAAATATAACCATTCAATTCCAAATAATCTGCTTTTTAAACTTTCCTTCTGACATCAAAATCTCCCCTGGCAGTTCCATTTCCCTATCATGTGGTGAACTGGAAACAGCCAGTGGCCTGTACTTTGTATTTTCAGTCTTAATTAATCCCAGTGCTACACATATAATTTGGGCTCAATACATACTTGCTGACTTGATTTTGATTTAATGTTCTGTAGACTCTATGGCAAAAACCCCTACCAGGACAATTAAAACAACAGTATTTTGGAAGTGCCTACTAAATTCAAAGCACTTTCCCACAGGCTGAGGGGCTGAAGAGAAATAAAATTGATTCCCTGAACAGAAGAAATTTTCAGTCTAATTAGAGCAAAAGAAACAGGTTCAAGGACTGTGGCACTACCTTTGAGATTTGTGCTCAGGGGACTAAAAGTTGATTTTAAAATCAAGTCTTTCTGGAATTTCAGAGATAAATGCCTTTCTTTGAGCTATATGATAAATGCAAATTATGGCCAGTACTTTAACAGTGAGGTTCTCATCAAAACATTTTCTCTTGTATAGTAAAAGTAAAAATTTTTATCATATTAATACATGTCTGATATTACATGTATATACGTCATCTGTCCCCATTTTCTCCAAGTCTCAACTTTATACTCACTAATCTCATCAACTGTCATCTTTAGGAACTAACTTCTGAATTGCTTTGCCAAAACAGACAAAATTAGGAGGTCTAGCCTATGGCTAGGTATTTTGTCTATAGTCCGCTCCCATGTCTGAAAATATTGTACTTTCTGGTACTATATTTTGTGCTACTAGACATCACCATCCAGGGAAATTCAAGGACAGGAAGGTAAACTCTACGGCATTCTGCATTGAAGAACAGAAATCTTGTATTCCATTCCAGATTTCTCCAATACAGATGCTAGAATTTCTTCATCAAAGAAATGGAAATAGCTCTAATGGTGTCTTTCATCTAATAGCAATCAAATATTTACTATGCACATTTTTACATTTAACCCTCTCAATAAATCTATCTTATAGATAGTTATACCAGTTTTTTTTAATTAGTGAGATACACTTTATTTTTATTCATTATAACAATTTTACAGGTCAGGAAACTGAGGCCCAGGGACATTGTTTTCCACACACACGTGGCTAGTAAATTGCATAATCTTACCTGCTCCTAGGAATACTCAGAGGGTAAGATATGCAAAAGACTCTCAGGTTCTTTGGGAAAGACATTAGGTAATTCCAGGAATTGTTTTTATTATCTTCTTGTCGTATTTCTATATGATGCTTTGTCTTAACTAATTAACCAATGAAAACACTGGTTAACTGGCACGCATGTAGTCAGAGCTCACAATTACATTTTTTTAGGATAGAATTTGACTCTGTACTGTAACAGATCTTTTTCAGTTGCTTCTAAAATGTCTCATTAATCTTTATTTTTCAGATAGAGTTTCTCACAGATGCTTGGAGGGTTCCTTTTTCTGTGTACCTGAAAAACTAAGATTTTCTTTGTCCTTAAAGGCTTTCATTGCTAGATAAAGTCATCAGAGGCAGCCTGAATGAACATTTTATGATTACTCTTTGAAAAGGCTTTGACACTGCCTCAGATGGAATGGTTATTTGCTTAAAGGTGTGAAACGAGTAAGGAATCCAGAAAGTGAGACGTGATGATTCTCTTAAGGCAGATACAGCATCTTATAGAAAGACTAGCAAGTGAGATGCGTAACAGACACCCCTGAAGGGTTCTGTCAATGCTTAACCTTTGAGAGTTTGTTGCGTGAGTTGCTGATGAGCAGACACTCATTATTTTGACGTTACAGCCTCTGAACAGTCTGGCTAATGGGGGATTGACACAGAATTATCTTCATTTATAGCTATCTAAACCAAAGCTTGCAAGTGAGAGAAAATCTGAGAGGTAAAGTCAAAGTTGCATGACTAAAGGTGAAATTCGAGGCAGTTGCAAAGAATGCTTGTCACATGCGTGTCGACCAATAAGGACATAAAGGGAACTGTGCAAAGCCTGCATACTCTCCGGACACATGCCAATACGCGAACTCAAACGTGGGTTAGAAGCAGGAACTACGATAGCAGCAGTATACAGGAATTGAGAACAACTCATTAAGACTACCGTACCTGAAAACAAGGGAATTTGTCCTTCCAAATCCTAAAACTAAGGACTCTGTGATCTCAATGCCCTCTAGTCTCATCAAAGGCACCAACTGCTTTAACAGAACTCCCACCGATGGGGTGCCTATGGCCTGAAACAAGTTGATTAAAAGTGAAAAAGAGGCAACACGATAACTGATGCTTCCTTTAATCAAACGATGATTCCATTATAACAGTTTCAAAGTACTGAACCACACCCCAAGGCACTGCCATCATTTCAGGGGAAAAAAAAAAAAAAAAACACATAAATTTTAAAACAGCACAATGAATGCATTTTTCACTTGGGACACAAATTCTAAATAACATTCTTACTATAATAGTCTTCTTTAAAAAAAAACACTTAAATCCACAAAACCATTAACAAGATAATTTAATCAAGACATGGTTTAAAGGTGAATACTTGGTAAGGAGTGAGAGAAATGTGGTATGTAGGACATGAACCAAACCTCAGGGCACTAATAAATACAAGTTACTCTATGATCTTAGGCAAGTTTCTTAACTTCCCTTTATTTTCAGTTCCCCACTTGTCAGGGAGGAATAATAAATTAGTCACACAAACGTTCAATGGAATTTAGAAATGTGGTAGGATGAAAATCTGACCCCATATGCTCCAGATGGCAGGCACAGTGCAATTCGCACTGTGAACTCTAGACAAACGAGCTAAAAAAAAACCTTACAGAATAATTCTTCTGAAGCATGTCATGTCACCTTGTTATCGTAGCTCACTGTACCATCAGGTGTCGTTGCCATTATTTCTGGAGTGGAAGCTCTTAAGTGTCCCGGGCTCATAATACTGGGTTTTGCAACTCCAAAGCAAAGAATAAGGTAATTTCTCCACAAGGTAACATAGTTGTCCCCGCTGCTGGCAGTGCTGGTTTTCTTGGCATTAATTGGGCTACTAGAAATACAGAGTGAAAAACAAGAGTGAAACTAAGTTCCAAATTTTAGGTATCACTTATTAAATAAAGATCCTGGGAAGGGCTCCAACTGAGTTGAACAATTGTCTGTCAAGGATTGTCTGTCTGAACAGGGAATGTCTCTATCGGATGGAGAGTTGAATGGAACTTTAAGATCCTTTTCACCAGTGAGAGTGAGATTCCGCACTCAGACAATAGCACTGATTATTCAGGAAGGGAAAAAACTAGCTCTAGACAAGAACTTTTAACCTGTTTTTACTCAATGTTAAGAATTCTGTAGTAGAAGGTTCAGAAACTAGAGGATTATATCCTGATCTCTTATATAAAATGAAAACATAAGAGGGCAAATGGTAAAACAAGCAAAACTGAGGGAAGCTAGGGGTCCCTTACTTCGGGTCTACCAGAGGCATCACGGACTGTAGCCGCGTGAAGGCGTAGGGCCAGGCATAGCTGAGGGCGGTGGGGCAGTGCTTGGGCAAGTTCTCCTGCCGGAGGAAGCTGAAGAGGCAGAGGACCCAGGGGTCTTTGACAGACTGAGCGAAAATCCAGACGTGGGAAGGGCTCTTCACATCGTAATGGCTGTTGACCAGGACGGCGTTCCACTCCACCAGCCACTGCAGGTCCACGGTGTGGGTCAGCGGTAAGGTTGCCTGCAGGTGCAAGAAGCAGGTGATGAATCGATGCTGAACTGCAAGTTCCACGTCCTCGCCCCGACTCTGCCCAATGCCCCAGCCTCCACAGTGCTTTTCCCATCCACCTCTGTAACGGGTCCAGCTCTGAACCTGAAACACCCCTCCCACGCCTCCTACGTCGGACCTGGGTTTGCGGTCACGGCCGTTTCTATGGGCGGCTGCAGGCAGCAGACGTGCAGGGTTTAAGGACAGGGGCCAGGCTTCATGCAGTTTCCATGTTGCAGAGCCCCGCATACTAGTACCCAGGAGCTGCTCACTAAATGCTTGTTGAACAAACATACGGCATGAGTTAATTTAAACCTGACCATGAATTTGCCAACTTAAAATTCTGAAAAGTTATTAATCTCTGAGGTTCATAAATGTGTTATTATCCCTGTAATTAGTATTTTTTTAAAGCCATGATGTTGTTTACCTTTACTTGGACTGAAATACCTTCCCTCTGGCTTAGGGAGGTGGCTAAGTGCAACCCCTTTAATGAAGGGTATTTTACTGATGATTTTTGAGGTAAGATACCTCCTTACACTTGTCCTATGATATCAAGCCAAAATAACACATTCTACAGCCTTTGGAAACATATCTATATTTAATCTATATTTATTTATATATTTAATATAAATTTACATATATTTATATTTAATAATATATTTATATATTTTTATTAGTATTTATTATGTAATACATATTTATAATTCTATATAAATATTTATTAGTTATATACTTATATATTTATATTTATATATAAATTTATATATATTTATATCTATATATTTAATTTATATTTATTTATAGATTTAATATAAATTTATATAAATATATTTATATATTTATTAATATTTTATATAAAATTATATATGTATTATTTATATATATTTATTTTATACATATTTATATTTTTATATATTTATATTTATATAAGTAAGGTATCACCTCACACCAGTTAGAATGGACATCATCAAAATATCTACAAGCAGTAAATGCTAGAGAGGGTGTGAAGAAATGGGAACCCTCTTGCACTGCTGGTGGGAATGTAAATTGATACAGCCACTATGGGGAACAGTATGGAGCTTCCTTGAAAAACTAAACATAGAGTTACCATATGACCCAGCAATCCCACTACTGGGCATATACCCAGAGAACACCATAATTCAAAAAGACACATGCACCCCAATGTTCATTGCAGCACTATTTACAATAGCCAGGTCATGGAAGCAACCTAAGTGTCCATCAACAGATGAATGGATAAAGAAGATGTGGTACATGTATATAATGGAATATTACTCAGCTGTAAAAAGGAAAGAAATTGGGACATTTGTAGAGACATGGATGGACCTAGAGACTGTCATACAGAATGAAATGAGTCAGAAAGAGAAAAACAAATATCGTATATCAACACATATATGCACAATATAGAAAAATGGTACAAATCAACTGGTTTGCAAGGCAGAAATAGGCACACAGATGTAGAGAACAGACACATGGACACCAAGTGGGGAAAGTGGGCCGGGGTGGGAGGCGGATTGGGATGAATTGGGAGATTGGGATCGCCATATATACATTACTAATAAGAAAAAAAAAATCAAATTGTACACTTTGAATATATGCAGTTTATTGTATGTCAACTGTATCTCAACAAAAGTCCTTAAAATATTAAATATTTATATATTTACTATATATTTGTAATATTTTATATAAATTTATATATATTTATATCTATATATTTAATCTATATTTATTTATAGACATTATAAATTTATATATAGTAATATTTTATATTATATATTTACATATTTAATATTTACATCGCATATTTATAAAATTATATATTTATTAAATATTTATATATTTTTGTATAAATTTATATATTTATATCTATATTTAATCTATATTAAATTGATTAAATTAATTGATAACACATACTTTTTTATATTTCATTCTCTTTTAAGTGCAGAGTGTCAAAGCTGAGGGAAGACCAAGTTTCAAATAATCTAGCTGTTGTGCCAAGAGAGAAAATCAGCATTACGTTTGTCAGGCATTTAAAGGGATCCGTTTTACCCGCTGGGTCTCCGAGTCCCTGTGGGTCAGACTGCTGCACCCGTGGCCTCCACAGTTAATGGGCCGAAGAGGCACAGCTTCAGCTTCAGACCCAGAGACTTAAGGCTCCAGCAAAGCCTCTGCCCCAAGCCTGTGACCTGGGAACATTTCTGAACATCCCAGAGCCTCTCTCTGCTTAATTTATGACTTGGAAATTACAACGCTGATCTCACCTAATCTTTAAGTGAATGACATGAGATAAGGGATGTCACAACCTGGCACAAGGCAGACACTGCTTCTCCCCCACGCCTCTTCTCCCCTTTCAGTGCATCTTCCTACACGCAGTGCTACTGACCTGGTTACCCCGGCTTAAGATTTAGATTCTGATAAACACAGAACAAAATGACATGAACAGAATATTATCTGCAGGGAAGCAAGGTATGTATATAAAACAATTACACCTGACTCTTCTAGTCTGTGTCAAAACAATTTGCATTTCTGAAAGAAGAGGTAGGACGATTCCACATCACTGCCTGGCTCACAGTTTTAGCAATCATCAGGAATCTCAACAAATAAGTAAGAAGAGGTTGCTACAAACAGGAATCTGTGTTCAATCTCAGAAAAGGTCACGAAAAGCTCACAAATGCCTTTAGGTTTTATATGCACTTATAGGTCTTTGTCGAATATGTTTATACTCATTTACAGTTATCGGAGCAGCATGTGCAAGGGCCGTCAGCAATGTGGATTCGGCAGATGCGCCCCGCCTCTCTTCAGCTATTTCGCTAAAGTCAATCCAAGTCCCATTACTGTGCTTTACTAATTTAAAAAAAAAATCAGGTAATTCAAATCAATTTCAATTTCCCTTCGACTTCATCAGAAATTGAAAGCTCTTTAAAACCAAGAATGTATTTGTGCAGCAGATAAAGCTCTACTAGATTCAGAGTCCAGACAGGGTCAAGTCCAGGCCCTAACACTCTGTGTGACTACGGCCCTGACCCTTAATGTTTCTGAGTTTCAATACCTATGAGAGTCAAAAAAGATAATAAATGTGAAAGCACCTTGTAAACTGTAAAGCACCACATAAATACAGGTTACATAGTGTTAATAAAGCAAATTAATTTTCTGAAAGAATCCTGAGCAATTCTTGAAATTGCAATTAGCAAAATTTTATCTGTCTTCCTCAGACTCAAATTTTGTTTTAGATTTATCTGAAAGTCTCCTGAGCTGGTACTGGAGAAGCTCATCTTGTTTTCCTAAGTACTTATGTGTCAGTTTCTTAACCTGATATTAAGCCTCAGAATTCTTCTACATCATTTTTCTTTGTGTCTCTTTTCTAGATAGGTCCAGAGCTTATACTTAAGAACTGTCAGCGGGACTTCCCTGGTGGGGCAGTGGTTAAGAATCTGCCTGCCAATGCAGGGGACACAGGTTCGAACCCTGGTCTGGGAAGATTCCCACATGCCGTGGAGCAACTAAACTGTGTGCCACAACTACTGAGCTTACTTTCTAGAGCCCAAGAGCCACAACGACGGAGCCCGCACCTAGAGCACATGCTCTGCAACAAGAGAAGCCATGGCACTGAGAAGCCCTCGCACCGCAAAGGAGAGTAGCTCTCGCTCTCCACAACGAGAGAAAGCCTGCGTGCAGCAACGAAGACCCAACGTAGCCAATAAAAACCAATAAATTTATATATTAAAAAAAGAACTATCAGCAATCAGGATCAAACGTGTACTTACTGAATCCGAAGCTGCTACATGAATAAAACTTTCGAGAATCGAAGAGCTTAGCTGATCCATGACATCAATCATAGGCCTGTCATCATCCTGTACAGAAGGGAGGCGGTTACTCTCCATAGGAAGATGAACCCTTCCACCCTCCCCACCGCCTTCGTCCCGCACATGAAGCAGAACAGCTTGCAAGGTAGTGATAAGGGTTTTCTCACAGAAAAGTGAGTGCCAAGGTGGTGAAAGGTAGTGGGTAAAACTCCCTATGATTCTGAGTGTAGTCTTACAAGCTTCAGTGGAAGATGACTAGAGCTTCAATTTGACATTGTACTGAAAAGACACGTACCTGAATTTCTAAAATTCATGCACCTACACTTATTTAGACTGGAATCTAAATCTCAGTATCATGCGTTATTCACTAAAGTGTTCATGTTGTCATTAATTAAAAAAAAATGGAAAAACCACAAGAATATGCTTTGCCAGACCACAAAAATGCTACTTACTTAAGTCACTGATCTGGTAAAATAACTGATAAATTGTTGACTGTGATTGAATTTCAGTCCTAAAGAAACTGCACTAGAGACTGACCACACACCCTCCGTAGTATCTATGTTGTGCACAGCTATTTGGTAAAAGAAGCAATTTGGATAAAAGAACAGAAGAGAGTATTTTACAGGAAATTCTTTTACATGAATAGCACGTAAATGCATGAACAAGTACATGTTTGCCATCTTTTACCGCAGAGAGGCTCGGAACTATGAAATTATTTTCTTAGAAGCCTTATAGGAAAGCTTTGGAATGTCCTTATTCATGTTTGAATGAGAATGGTTTCAAAAAAGCTGTGGTTGAAAAAAAAAGAACAAGCGCGTAGATACAGAGAACGGATGGTTGGTTCCCAGAGGTGGCTGTGGCAGTGGTGGTGGTGGTGGTGGGGAGGGGTTGGCAAAATGGGTAAATGAATCAAAACGTATAAACTTCCAGTTATAAAATAAATAAGTCATGCAGATGTCATGTACAGCATGGCAACTAGAGTTAATAGTATTGTATCGCATGTTGGAAAGTTGCTAAGAGAGTAGATCTTAAAAATTCTCATCACAAGGAAAAACATCCTGTAGCTATGAATGGTGATGGATGCTATCTACTCATTGTGGTGAACATTTTACAATATGTACAACTATGGAATCATTATGTTATATACCCAAAACTAATAATGTTGTATGTCAATCATACAAAAAAAAAAAAAGTTGTGGCCGGTCAAAGAAAGCACAGTATGAGAAACATTCTTAACAGAGTCTGTTGGAATAGCAGCTAAGAACCTGGGCTTTAGAGGCATATATATCTGGCCTTCAAGTCTGGCTCTGCCACATCCTAGCTGTTGATTCTGGGGAAGGCATTTAACCTCCCTGAACCTCAGGCTCAGAATCTGCGCAATGAGGATAATAACAATACTGATTCTTAGGTTATTGTGTGTCTTTGGTGAGATAATACATATAAAGCACAGCTCAGTGCCTGACACATACACGGTAACAATTTTTGTCATCGATATTATCATAATTAGAGACGTAATGGAGATTTATCAAAATACAGCATGTCTTAGAGATCCATTTACCAGATCCCAGAGATGTCCTAAAATACACCAGAAAGCTCGCTGCAGAAATGTGAACAGAAAGGCCTGGGATACATCTGAAAATATTTTGTACAGACAATGATCATTTTGAGGGCCATAAAACCAAGATTAGCGATATGAAACAAGAAAACAGAAAGTAGCGTTTTTCTAAAGAAGTATGTGACATAAAATGCTGGTCCTTCTTTCATCAACTTGTGGATAGGGTTCGGCCACCTGAGCCGACAGGCAGTGAACCTTAACGTCTAAACAAGGGCATACAGCCCTTGACTGAGGGCAGGAGAGTAGCTGGAGGCAGTCATGGCTATTTGTCGGCTTACTTCTCTCATCTCAAGCGGACATGTTTTCTTGTGATGCCATTTTTCTACCACTATTGAGGTTACATAATTTTCAGTGAGCCAGACTGTTCGGTACCTTGCTCATTTTAAATGGGATGCACTGTTTTCCCAAGTTAATTCTCTAATATGAATGTAATATCTTCTTAATTCTATGTATACTGAACATTATGAAAGAAAATGATCTATAACTGGGAGACTGGGATACCAAATTGTACACTCTAAATATATGCAGTTTATTGTATGTTAACTGTATCTCAATAAAAGTTCTTAGAAAAACAAAACTAAACAAAGAAAATGATCTATAACTGAATCTTAAGATTCACTTCTTCACAAAGCACCACCTCTTTAGAGAATCAGGAATGGTCTATTCTACCGCCCTCAGAATATATGACTTAGGTCTTGCAGATCAAGAGTACGATTTCACTATTAAAAACCCACCCTGAATCAAGAATTATTTGTTGACCTCATGTGACATGACAGTACATAAAATAGTAATACATTCTTTACAGTTTTTAATTTAAACGTTGAAACTGTTGCAAGATATGAATTGGGAAATTCAGAAAAATAATCCATACCTCAGGCTGACCCAGGGCCACAAACAAAGCTCGAATTTCCTTGAGTATTAAAACAGACAGTTTGCGTGTGGCCACCTGGAAACTGCAGAGTAAAACCAGGGCAAAGCCTTCCACGGCATGGAGCACGCTGCAGTGGGGACCTCGCTCCGACTGGATCCGCGGGCTGGAGCCATTGGCAATTAGCTGTTGCGCAATGAGAACAACATTCTATGCTCAGAGAAACAAGAGTGGAAGAAGAAACCACTCTTCTATGTACATCTTCTGGCATGTCTGACCTTGTAACACTAAAATAAGTTACCCGGGCTTAGAACCCGACATGACTATGAATTCATTATGATTTGTGAAATATCACAGATCCCTTTTTGATTTCAGAGCAATTGTCACTGTGAAATATCATCAGCCCTCCGTTACCCCTGATAAGGAATAACTTTTCAAAGGTTAATAGGAATAAGAACAAAACTGCTTCCATCCAGACCATTTGAGAGGACATTATATATTTAATTAAAGTGACCTAATTTGGTTTTACTTAAATGCTCTATAAAGAATTCTCTATTTTAAATTCTCTACTTTAGTTACTATTACATTGAATTTTCAGACATTGACTTTCTAATAAGACTTTTTTTTTTTTTTTTTACTTGTTTTCATGTTACATTTTAATCTGTGTTTTGCACATTAATGAGATGGGTTCTGAAAGTTCCCAAACCAAGAGAGTATAAAACAAAAGCAAGCCAGACAGCAGGACAGATTCCACCTTCGTTTCAGTCTTCCTTTTACAAGCATATGTAACCCTCGTTTTCCAGTCGTCTTCTGGCAAGTGTAGGACAAAAGGAAGGAGGAATGTCCTGAACCTCATCTCCGAAGTGAGCCCACCTGGGATCCTAAATGCTTTCCCACGTCCCGAGCCTCGACATTCCTCAGACCCTCAGTCACGCTCTTCCCCAGCCAGGTCCCCTCCCCGTCTGCACACTGCCCTGGTTCTCCTCTGACAACACTCCTCAACCTGCTCTTCAAAATGTTATCTTATTTTCACCATCCAGGACTGAGGCGAGAAAGCACAGAGAAACCACAAGACTGCTTTCTTCTCTGGACATTGGTGAAAGGAACCCATGTACTGCAGACTAGGGGAAAAAAAAAACTGGTGGGCAGCTATTATATACCCATATCCATATCCAGCTCTATATCCACACCCAGCTCTATATCCACACCCAGCTCTATATCCACACCCAGCTCTATATCCATATCCAACTCTATATCCATATTCTTATCTATACCCATTTCCAGCTTTATGTCCACATCCACAGCCAGCTCTATCTCTTCCCTATGGTCATTAGCTCTTACAAACAAATGTATAGTCACAATTCTCTGAAAAACAACAACAATTTCTACTCACTAAACGGCCTTGCTAACATGAATAAATCTAACCCGATGTGGCATGGGATGCCCTGAGCTTCTTGTTCACAGTTTAAGCAGATGGAAAAACTCAAGGTCACCATTAGGGAGAAAGCTCCCAGGCAGCTGAAAGTGAAGAACCCCGAAGGTTCTTTGGGCTGCAACTTATTTACATACGTACTACATAAAAGAATATCAATGAGTGGGAAGAGGGTGAAAATCACCTCTGAATTTCTGATTTTGTTGGCTTGTTCGCAGACTTTTCCTTGAGTCTGTGTGACCAGCTTCCACTGGGTGAGCAGCTGGAGCAGTAACTTGAGGGATGAATCGAGGAGCGTGTGATGCATGTCATTTACTTCCCGGAGCAGGAAGTTGGTGAAGCCAAACAGGACATCTTCCCTCCAGTCTGAGAAGTCGACAAGTAAACCCTGAAGAGAATTTTGTGCAATATGTCGCAGCTCATCGTCCATATGAATAGAGAGCCTGAGAGAGGAACGAAGACAATGCAGTCATTTACTGTACTAGCTTTTCTTCTACATCTGTAAAGGAACACACACAGGGCCCTGTCTGAAAAAATGGGTCACCCTTCCCTGTTATATTACCATAACTTTCACTCAGCTCCCCTACTGTTACTGTTTTATAACCACGGTACTTGATCAAAACTAAGACGTTAACATCGGTACAGTGCGATTAACTAAAATACATGTTTTATTCAGATTTTACCAGTTTTCCATTAATGTCCTTTCTGTTTCAGAATGCAATTCCATATACCATGTTGCATCGAGCTGTACATGAGTACTTTTTTCATACTACAGAATAAATCAGTATCAAATCTTGCCACTTTTAAGGATGGTACTGGAGAAACGCAGGGACTCATGCAGAAGTTCACTGAAGATGAGCCGTTAAAGCTAGGTCAGTTGTCCTCAGTTGGTTCTGCCCCCACCAAGAGGCTTTTGGTCATGTCTGCAGACATTATTGATTGTCACAACTTGGGAGTGTGCTCCTGGTATCTACGTAGTCCGTAGAAGCCAGGGAAGCTGCTAAACTCCAACAGCGCACAGGACAACTGCTATGACAAAGAATTATCTGGCTTACAATGCTGACAGTGCCAAGGGTGAGGAATCCTGAGTTTGTCAACTGAAAGATTTATCAGTGTATTTGTGGTTTAAGCCAGAACATCATCATCATATCATTAAACAAATCTCAACATTGGTACCGAGCCTTACAGTTAACTTCACACTTTACATATTCATTCATTCACTTACTTAATAAACAAATGCCTTTGAGGTCCTCCTAAGATTCAGCCCTCAGGATACAGAGTGCATCTGGCTGTGCTTACCGGGTAGGGTGCCAGCAAGCGTGAGGTGTGAGACAGTCCTGGAGAGGGAGCAGGGGCGGTTCGGTGGAGGGTCTGTGGGCCACCCAAGGAGGCAACACAGCGGGAAGAGGTTAAGTGGGTCTGCTCTGGAATCAGATTGCCTGATCATTCTTGCTTCTGTCACGCAAGAGCTATGTGACCCCGTGCTACTTACTTAACCCCTCTAAGCCTCAGAGCCTCACTTGGAACATGGGGATAACAGCTGTACTTGTATCTCATAAACCTGTTGTGAGGTTCACGGAGATGATCTGCGCACAGTGTTTAGTACCACACTGCACGTGGAGTAAGCACTCAGTACCTGTTGGCTATCATTATGAGAAGAAAATGAACTATATTCTGAAAGTTATAGGAAAAGTAACGATTGGATTCACATCTGAGAAAAGACAGGCTGGAATATGGAGGATGCCTTGGAAAAGTTACATGACTGAGGGCAGAGACTGGCTGGGAGGTCATTGCAGTTGATTCGGGCACCAAGTGGTGGGGGCCTGACCCAAGGCAGAGAAGCAGTAAGGAAGGGAGAGGTGGAGAGGAAAGATAGCCGGGAGACAAAATTTCCAGGACTCAGCATCCTGGAAGGGTTCAGTGTCAAAGACGAAGGTGGCCAAGTCAACAGGGGCCCCCATTAAATAGGACAGATAATATCCTCAACCAGTAGAAAAAGAAATTGTGAACCAGAGTGGTTAAGGAACTTCCTCAAAGTCCGGGATTCCAACCCACAACTTCTCACCTTTAGTCCAAACTTTTCTCCATAAAACAGGTCTGGTACATATTTCTGAATAGAAAGTATTTCAAGAACTTGATACTGAACACCCTTTTGATTCTCTAGAGCATGAAGTGCACTAATCAGTCCAAATTTGACAACATAAACCAGGCAAAAGCTCATTAATGAGCACATATACACCAAGTCAGGGAAGATACATTTTCTGTTCCAAAAGCAAGTCAAGTTCTACAACGATGCTGAGAAGGAAGAGCTGAGCTAATTCTTCAGGGCAGACTTGCTATTAAGTCTATAGGTATTAAGTAGGTCATAGTTACTGAAAGAACAGAAAGAGGTCTTTAACCTGGGCTTCTAATTAAGGACTAAGGCAGGAATTAACAAACTTTCTTTGAATTTCAATCAGCAGCTCCATTTTTTTTTCAAAAAACTTTATGTAGAACTCTAATATATAATACATAAAATCTGAGTTGTTCTGTGAAGCTGGGTAAAGGGCCTGAACCCCCCCCCCCGCCCCCCCATGTGGGAGGAAACATTGCTTCACTCTGCAGGCAGCTTCCAGTCACCTTTGCAGCCCATGGTTTGAAAACACTAATGTAGGGAAAACACTTGAGGTCATGTTCCTAACGTACGTTTATTATTCCTGTTTACTACATTTATACCTGTCTATAGTCCTGAATGTCTTAGAGAATAAGCTTCTGCAGATGGCAAACCACCTTTCAAGGACAGAACAACAGGGACTCAATAACTGTTAACTGATGGTAATGACATTGGTCATTGTTACGGGTTGGGTCTCCTCCTGAATTCACATATTGAAATCTAAACTCTCAGCACCTGAGAATATGACATTATTTGGAAATTGGGTCATTGCAGATGGAATCAGCTTAATTAGGATGAGGTCATGTTGGAGTAGGGTGGAATCCACATGGTTGGTGTCCTTATGAGAAGGGGAGATTTGGAGACAGACACACAGGGAGAAAGCCATGTGAAGATGAAGGCAGAGGTCAGGGTGATGCTTCCATGAACCAAGGCAGGCCAAACAATGCCAGAAACCCCCAGAAGCTAGGTGAGAGGCACAGAATAGATTCTCTCCCACAGCCTCAGAAGGAAGCAACCCTGATGACACTTTGATCTCGGACTTCTAGCCTCTGGAACTGTGAGACAATAAATTTCTGTTATTTAAGCCACCCAGTTTGTGCTATTTTATTATACGCATGAAACTAGGCTAGCACATATCTTTAGAGTCAAAAGTCAAAATAAGAGCCATGTCATGGACCAGTGAAAACATTCAAAAATATTCCTGGAGTACGAAGAGACAGGACCAGGGAAGGGAGGGAACTTTGGGAATAAAAGACCCAGTGGATAATAAAAGTGGAATGTTTGTGGAAGAAAAAGGTCCAACGTCACGGAACTGAGACAGAGTCTGAGTGGCAGCAGGGGAGGGAGAAGGAGAAGGAGCTGCGGAAAGGGCCAGAGCCCCTCCCCCTAGTCATTCCTTGGAGTCTGAGTAGGGAGGTGCCTATCAGACACAGCCAAGGCCGTTTCTTCCACCCAGATCTTTCTCATTTTTACTTTCGTTAGATTTTAACCAGATAATCACAGATCGTCTTGTGATGCACATAGGATTTACTAGTATAAAACAGAAAATGGGAAAAAAATTTTAGTTAACTAAAAAGGAAAAGAAGACTCAGAGTTAAACGAGAAGGATGCCCAGCCATCGTGAGGATGCAGGATTTCAGGAAACATGCATGATGCTGGCTGACCCATTTACAGTCTCACGATGCCTCCTGGTCCATTGAGGGAGGAGTGGCTGAGGAGAAGGCATCCCCCAAGCCTTGCTGGGCCACCCTATTGAGAAACCAGAAATGAATGGACAGGTTCTTGCCTGTAAAATAAACAACCGTGATGACAATAAACGACAGGCCTGTGAATCCGGTGGCAGCAATTGAAAGAGACGAGTGATGTTTAGAGAAGGCAGCTCAGGAAGTCTGACTAGCTAGGGGGACCCAAGCAAAAATTTCTAAGAAGCTGATCTGGTTTCCAGGAGCCGAAAATGGGGTCACAGGTATGTGGTTACACACAAAACCACCAAGGGGGCCTGAAAGGACTCCACCATGACACAGCAGTCAAGCATACCGAAGGAAACTGCCGTTGCCAACATCAGCTGCACCAATTGCCTCCCCGGCACGAGGCACATGGACCAGCCTGGCCTGATTAAACACACGGCGACATTCTGCACAGGCCAATGGTCGCGAGGCCCTGCTTGGAGTAATCTAGGCTGGGGGTGTGGTGTGAGCACAGGGGCACTAAGGATGTGGGTAAAATGGGGAAAACCCAAAACTTGAGCAAGGCCGCCTTCCTGGTTGGTCAGATCAGACAAACGACTGAACAGAAACACTTTTGTAAAGATGAGTTCAGGTTCAGATGGAATCAGCTTGGTCGCTTTGAAGAACTTTGTTGCTAGAGGTGCATGAATGAAAGTGATTTCAAATTCACAAACTATACCCAGAAGAAAAGATCCATTAGGAGGAACAGCCTCCTCTCAACTCTGGAAGGACCAACACAGGTTATCAGGCAGAGGTGAGGAACCTGCTGTCCCATCACGTCACCAAGGGCAGCAGCAGAAGGAATGGTTCTGAAGGGAAGGCTCGGAGACAAGGGTGTCCAAAAGGAGGGACGTGCTGACAAGCGGACTGTTAACCTCTGGAATGTCCACCAGAAGTGGTGGAAATTTCTTCCCTAAGGTATCAAAGAATGAGCTCCCACTATTTACAGGGCTTTGAACTACATCTCAAGTAAAATAAAGAAATAAGATTAAGTGGTTTATTGTGGCAAGACGTGATTGAGTCTATTGTTCTCACCCAGCTACTCAAACAGCTAGCCACCCTCCACGATATAGACACGGGCTGAAGACCGAATGATAAATGAGAAATATTTTTCAGATACTGAAGGTCATGAAATTGTGTATGCATTACTTCGGGAAGTTCCACAAGTTGTAAAGAAACACTGCACAAAATGTGTTTGTCATTGTCTATAAAACCAATGATGTGTGTCACTTCCATTTGGCTTCTGGAAAATGCTGTACATTTGGGCAACCAACGTTACTCTTCTAAAGTTCAATCTCCTTGTCTGAAAATAGGAATGAACATGTGCCCAGCTTTCCTGACATAATGTATATGAAAATGCATTGTACATGGTGGCATAATATGTTATTCAGATTTAAAGATGCCTAAAAATAATAACTAACATTTGCTGAGAGCTTACTGCGTTCTAGGCACGGTGCTAAGTGACTTATATGCACTGTTTAATTCTCACAACCCTGTTTCAGATTTTTGAAATGAGGGTAAACATGGAACAGCAAACCCTTAGTGCATCTATAGTGCTGCAGGAAGGGACAGAGGACAGGAGCCTGTGGCCTGTTGGGGGAAAAGGTCCTTCCTGAGGTCAAGGGTAGAGCAGGAAACATCTGGGAGGAGACAGAGAAAAAAGATGGCGATGGCCAAGGAGAAAAGTGAGCTCCCCCTTCTTCGCCTGTTTTGTCAATAAACCATTGTTATGCTAAACATACGAATACAAGTCTGAGAATAGAGGGTCTGTGGTATTTAGCCAATACCTGAACAGCTGGGAAGGGAGCCTGGGGCCAGTTATGGGGGACAAATCCTCAAAACTCCTGTCACCTACAAACCGGCCCTTGCCATCTGCCTCTACGAGGATTAAACCGTGAGCCGCTGCAGCTGCTGGCCTGCAACACCCCCTGAAAGGAGTTCAGGGCGGAGAGCAGGAATGAGGCCCTCTGTGCTCTGGGAAGAACTGGCAGAGCAGGTCTTTAGATAGTTAGATATTTTCTGGAGAAGATTTTATGAGCCCAATTCTTGCATCTCCTCATATCTAGAAAAGCACTAAAATCCTTCAAGGTGACGTCTGCTCCTGGTGACCAGCAGGAACCTTCTGCAAAAAAAATAAGTGCTTGACTAGATGTACTCCCCCTTCACCAAAATCACATATATACTGCCCTTCCCCCCTACCTCTTTGGAGCAGTTTCTCAGAGCTATCTGAAATGCTGTCTCCCGGGCTATAGTCCTCATTTCACCCCAAATAAAACTTAACTCACAATCACAACTCTCACATTGTGCTTTTTTTTTTTTTTTTTCCAGCCAACACTCCTTATTCCAGAAACTGAGCTGTGAGGGGCAGGAGCGCCTGCCTGAAAGTTGGTCTTATTTTGCCAATTATGAAGAAAACCAAGTTTTTCTCCAGTAAAAATGTACCACGGATGCAACCACAAAGTGTCTGGAATAACAGGTCTCACATCTCTCTGACTAGACCATCTCAAGAGTCAACTGACTCCAAATGTGATTGGACTACAGGGGAAAAAGTGACTGAAGCCTTCAAACCCACATTACTGCTCTTCAATTTCTTCACTTCTGTCCTGTGACCTTCTTGAGATCTGAAGGGGTTCATTTTCTCATAGGTTACTGGACCCAGTGAGAGGGCCAGCACTCCGCGTTATCCTTCCCCTGAGGAGAACGGCCTCTGGCTTCTTTGGAAGCTTATGAAAACGGCCCCTTCACAGGCTTCCCATATAAGTCCAAGTCATTTTCTTGACTTTGCCCTAAGACTTGAACTCTCAAGAATATTTATTTGTTCTTTCCCCTCATAAAAACAGGACCCACTGCTTTGGGCTTTTTAAGAATGTATATAATAATAAACACAGGCACTATAAATAGCATCGCCATTCCAACCAGGTCTGACAGAATTCCCCCCCTCCCCCCACCACGCCTTGCACCACGGTCCCCAGATCTGAGAGTCCCTGGATGAGGCTACCAAGGAGATTCCACAGGTGAGAGTCTCCTACACAGATTTACAGCAAAGTAGCATTAGAGACGGTACCAGAGGGCTGCACGACATTCAAAACACTGAGCATTTCAACGGGCTTAGTTACATAATCATCACCAATTAGAACTTCCCTGAAATGAGTGAACTTTCCTTCTACTTCAGTTTAACTGATAACTGTCTTTTCCCTGCTGACATTTTCTCTTTAATTAACCAAAGTGCCATGTCTTCTGTCATTTAGCCTTTTATGATAGGCAGCATTACTGCAACTCCACCACGGAAAAAAGACAGGCTGAGCCAAATTATTGTCTGGATCACATGACTAGTAAAACGGCAAAGCAGGGAAGAAAAATTCAGGATTTCCGAAGGGAGTCAGTATTACTCCCACTGTTGTCGCACCTCCTCCACATCTCTCAGGTGGTGGCCCCTCATTCCCTGGTGGTTCACAGGCCCTTCCCTCATTCCTCACTGCCACACGCAGTCCCTTCACTCAGCGCCCCTCCTCTGCGGAAATACTGGTCTCCTAGTCGTACCACCCTCCCTGCTGCTGTCCATGGCAAATGGACAGCCTGCTCCTGTACCTGTCTGGGTCATTTTGCACTTATCTCACAGCTTTTCTTTATTCTCAGTCTTTGCGGTCAGCCTGGGAGACTCCACATTAGCGGGGGTGACCGTCCACAGCATCTTGGTCTCTTGATTCCTCAGCTCCCCCAGCCCCAAATCACCACTTTCATTATTCACTGGGAATCTACCCTTTGTTCTTCCTTAAATCTTCTCCTCCCCCAGAGAACTGGAAGCCCCTCTGTGATCCAGGCTTGTTTTTCCCTCTCTCCCCACAGCTCCCCTACTTCTGATGAAGCTGCTCTAGGCGCACGTTCTGGTTGCTAGGTTTCAGCAAAAGCCTAGACCGTAGTTTGTTTTTGTTTTTCAATTTTTATTTTATTTTCATTTCATTTATTGGCTGTTAGGTTTTCACTGCTGCGCGCAGGCTTTCTCTAGTTGCGGAGGGCGGGGCTCCTCTTCATCACGGTGCGCGGGCTTCTCATTGCAGCGGCTTCTTTGCTGCGGAGCACGGGCTCTAGGCGCATGGGCTTCAGTAGTTGCAGCACACGGACTCAGTAGTTGTGGCACACGGGCTTAGGTGCTCTGTGGCATCTGGGGTATTCCTAGACCAGGGCTTGAACCGGTGTCCCCTGCATTGGCAGGCGGATTCTTAACCACTGTGCCACCAGGGAAGTCCCTGTAGTTTGTTTTAACTTTATATTCTTAAAATGCATCCTACACATTGAATAGAAGAAAGAAGAACCCATGGCCTGGAGATGGCTGAATGCAGGAAAGAACAAGTTATAGGTCTTAGGTGACAAAAGTCAGCTAGAAGAGTAAAAGGCTGTGGCCAGAGAACACCACGGCTTGACAGAGTGGTTGTCAAAGCAGTGGATCTTCAGTAAACTGCACGAGCCAGCACCATCCTGAGCTTAGTGGTGACCGGGAGAGGGAAAGGACTGGCTCTGTCCACACTTGGAGTGAAGAGAATGGGGAAGGACAGCCGGCTATGAAAGCTATTAACTGATAGCAGGAGGCGATCAACACAGCAGTCCAAACAGCTGTGCAGAGCAGAGCACAACGACCACGACCACCAGGACACCGCACTCCATGGGACACTCAGAGCCGTGGGGAGGCCACTGGGTGGTCTGCAGGCATGGGGGTCCAGGCCTTGGGCTGTTTTTTGGATATTGATGGGAAGGGTGCTCTCCAAAGGCTACAGCATGTGGGTAAACAAGGTTGTGCAAAGAGTGTCTTTCATCCAATCATCATCAAGATTTGTTTTCCTTCTCTGGCCTGTCCTCTATTCTACCATTATCACGATAACCAGCTGAAATGACATTTTTTTACCATGTTATTCTCCTGCTTAAAAACTCCATTAGTCTAAACACCTCAGCTAGTAGTAAAGATTAGTTGAAAATCTACCTCTCTAGTTTCTTGTTATCATGGGGTTTCTAAACTCCTTTTTCTTTCTTTTTTTTTCCCCCCAAAAGCAAAGATGACTTTTCTTCTTCCTCACTGCATTCCCTCCAAGCACCCCATTTCTAACGATCTTGTCTTCTAAACGCACTTAGGTAATAAGTCACTTTTGATTTTTAAATGAAAGACACGCATAACTGTTAACTAGAACTTCAGATCAACACGCGAAAGATCAAGCTTATGTAACTACAATAATATAATTTCTTTCAAAGCAAGTTAACTTTAGGTTCTAGTTGGATCATGCATTCTTATGGAAGATGGGGAGGGGGCTAAATGTATGATTTTTGGAAGCTTTCTGAAGTACAAAAATTAGCTTAGGATCCCTATTACACACCTTCTTGCCTCCCTAGGGGTGTGCTAGTCTCAGACTGGGAATCACATCCTGAATGAACGTTTTCCCAGCCGGACTCATCTCATTTCCCAGTCCCACCTCTGTGCTTGTCCTCCTGTCACTCCCTTTACATTTCTATATCCTATCTTTCCTTCAAACGGCAGTTTAAGTTCCACCGTCTCCCATGCGTCATCAGCTGGTATCCCCAGTCCACAGGAATCCTTCCACCCTCTGATTTCAGGTATTACATACACTTTTTTGGTGCCATTAACATGCACAGTTTTAAGGCTTGAGTTGCCAGTTACTTCGTATGCTTATGTATTTGCTTCTACATTGAATTCTAAACCCCTTGAACATGGGGGGAAAAAAGTCCAAATCAAAAACATCTCTTTATTCTTCCTGGGCACTCCAGATAGTATCTAGAATTAGTAAATGTCCATTTTTAATAATCATGCTATTTTTTTAGGAATCACGACAAAGGTGTAAAATCAATTTTCATCAAATAATGCCCACTAAAGTTCTCACCTACCTTGCCAACAAGTCAATAAGTTCAAGTTTTGACATCCCATCAGGAAGCAGTCGAGGAATAGCAGCAACACAGGTTCTGAAAAGATCTATTTTGGGCTTTCTCTCACCCCTAGAATTTGAAGACAAAGTTTAAACATAGGGTCAAATGTTATGAAAAAAAATGTTTTAACTGATCAAATATGTGAACAAAGACTAGAATCAATGCATTCTAAGTCACTGCCTGGTGTCTGCTCCCTATTATTCATAAATATTTATGCCTTTATTGTTTGGCCAGTTCTAAGAGAACATATGAAGATTTAAACATTAGTGAGATAGCATTCTATTGCTATCATATGTCTTGCCGTTCAGCAGGGCTCCATGGGGTTTGGTCCCTGTGGGTTGTATTTAAGACACTGAATTCACCGAATTGCCCAAATACATCAGTGTGTAAGAAATACAGTGCAGTCATTCCTACATCCAACATTTAGAAACGGGATTTAAAAAAAAAATTTATTTATTTATTTGTTTGTTTACTTATTGGCTGCATTGGGTCTTCGTTGCTGTGCACAGGCTTTCTCTAGTTGTGGTGAGCGGGGGATACTCTTCATTGTGGTGCATGGGCTCCTCACTGCAGTGGTTTCTCTTGTTGCAAAGCATGGGCTCTAGGCTCATGGGCTTCAGTAGTCGTGGCAATGGGCTCAATAGTTGTGGCGCATGGGCTTAGTTGCTCCGTGGCACGTGGGATGTTCCTGGAGCAGGGCTTGAACCCGTGTCCCCTGCATTGACAGGTGGATTCTTAACCACTGCACCACCAGGGAAGTTCTAGAAATGGGATTTTAATATATACAACTAATGGTGCCTCTAAGAAGCATGACATCTGGAAGTTTCTCTCTGATGAGTTTTTTTTTAAAATCAAGTGCTTCCAAAAACAAGTCTTTCATAATGTCAAGTAATATATTTGTGAAATGTATATAACTGTGAAATGTATATAACTGTGTACCCATTTCTGATTTTTAAAATTACACTGATGGTCCTGACCTCTATGGAGATTTCTTTTTACTTTCTTAAGAATGTGAATATTTAAAGGTAATTAATGCCTTCTATATTCTGCTGTAAAATCCGAAGGAAAAATATAAATTTGGTGATAAATTATTTCAAGTTTTACTTATTTTAATAGGTAACTGATTCTTAACCACATATTCTATCAATAACCTTTATGGAAAAACTAAATTACACATCAAATCTTTCAAATAACTTGTGACATAATATAACAGCATATTTAAATTCTGATGATTTAGTCCCCTGAGAATAAATATAAAATTGGTACCAAATGAAGACAATCGTAGGACACAAACACAGTAATGAAAACACAAAGTAGCAGAGAAGTAATTCCTTCTTGGAACAGTAAACTGTGTCAGAACAGAAATGTAGCAGGCAGAATCCATGCTCTCTATAAACTAGAGGTGATAATCAAACAGCAATTTTGCTCTGTGACATTACTTTTTAGCACACGTTTGTAAGTTTGTTAGGAATAAATAGAAAACAATATGAAAAATAAAACACATATATGTTAATTTCTAAAATACTCTGTTTTTGCGGGGGGGAGGTCGTAAGATTATATTCTCTCCGTTTGCATAATCTTTTTGCACAGGGCATGCAAGGACCCTGGAGAGGACTCCACTGCACAGTGGTTTCCGATCAGCTGAAGGAAAGAGAAGTCTTCAAGTGACATCCTTGATGGCCGGACAGAGTTAGAGTCTAGTGATCTGATTCCTCATGTGTGACACAGGCAGTCTTTTAAACAGTTCTCCTAACGTGCTCACTAGATGTTCTAAATAGCTGGGATTATTTTCATATCTGTCGGAAAACAGACGACCCTGCCTGGCCTGAAGTGTAAGGCAAATCCTGCCTGACAGACTTCCCAGCTGATAAAGCAATCCTAGATTAGAAACTCTAATTGGTGCATGGTTTTCTTTTACTGCAGTCCTGTTCCCTGGACTTTTACGGGAAGCATCTGAGTCCCCCAAATAACACAATTTTTATTAAAAGATATTATATAATTATTAACAAATATTATATAATTATTATTAACAGTCATTATATCAATATTATTTTACTTACTACTACTATTATTTGCCAGCATAAAGCACAAAAGGGATGAGGAATGGAAACACAGCATACAGAATGTTTCATGTTCAAGTTCATACCCTAATGAAGCAAGGCCTGGAAAAATGGTGGACCAGCCTCAAATATCAACTCCAATAACTCTTTCCATCGGTGTGGTGTGAACCTCAACTCTGTTTTCCTAAGTGCTTACATGATTCACTAATGTTTTTCCTTGTTTTTAAGAAATGTAGCCATGAGCTATTTTCCACTCAGAGATCTGCTTTAAAGCCTAGCATGAAAATTATTTCTAGCCCTATTTGGGGGGGTCTTAAGATGGTCGAATAGAAAAAAGCAAAGAATCACCTTAGAAAAAGTTTAAGATATTGTTAAAACACAAATGGAATGTTTACATTTACATTTAAACCCAGTACCATTTATGGTTTTGAATATGTATATTGTTTTGGTCCTGACCTTGTCTTATGATCTCTGGATTATAAACTTAGTTTTCCTTTCAAGGTCTTTCATTCCTTTACTATTTTTAGAGGAAACAACTATATGGCAGAAGTTTTAAAAGCATTTCTTCTATCTTCTACATTATGCATTGAAAATTGCTTTAATATAGTCAAAGAGTACGTAATAAGGAGGTTAAAGTTTGATGGGACAATCTGGCAATTTGTGAGGTAAGTACCAGAGCTGTAGCAAGATATTTAATGTTATTAACTTCGGTCAATTTCAATTCTGCTATCATTTTGGTTGAAAAATCTAAAGCAACATGCTCTCCATATCATTTAAATCAAATGATTGGCAAGCTGCAGAACACTATACATCATATAACCCCATTTTTGTAAAACAACAACAACAACAAATATATATATATATATATTTGTGCTGACATTGGGAAAGGTCTGGAAGAAATCACACTGAACCAAGGAGTGGATGCAGATTTCAAGTGGAGCTCTGTAGAGGAGGTTTTCATTTTAACTTCCCATTCTGCTAAATATGTCTTTAAAATAATTCTGTATTTTTAACTTTATTTTATCATGTTTTGTTTCACTGTACTTTGTTTTTGACATACTACCATTGTAATAAAAACACACACCCATAATATGAACTTCCCTACATAGGAAACGCCTTCCAACTAACTGTGATATTTGGAATTGGACACACTGAGTGACTAAGAAAAATTTCCAAATGCTATTTTTAGAAATTTATGCCACAGGGGCCAAATATAACTTAATTCATAGTTCAACAACAAAGTCCAAACTTTCTTAAAATGTAAAGTCATAACCTAATCCACGTTCCTGCCGTAATGAATCAATACACAAATACAAGTTGTGTGAGTTTCTAATGAAGAGCTCTAATTACAAATCTATATCTCAGATTCCAGCTCAGAACATCTGATTTCTACATTCTAAGCTACAAATACATTTTTAAAGTCTAGTACTTCTATGGCACAGAGAACATTAAGCAGATGCAACTCTCACAGTTCAGGAACACTCACTAGAAACAGGTGAACTTGAGATTCATAAAAAAGGAATATCTGTAAACTGGTGATGTCTCTCTCATTACATGGGCTTGGGAGCAAAATACCACTTCTGAAAAATGTGGACCAGTAAAAGTGTCTTGGGCCCATTTTGTAATTTACCGGCCTAATGATACTTGAAATATAATCAAACCAGATCAATCTCAGAATTGACCTTATTTTTACAGTTAGTCAAATGTTATCAAACAATGTTCTTACTATCCCTACCACTTCTTAGAACTCCGACTCTAGTAACATGAGAACAAAACACAGAATAAAGGGGAAGAATCTCTGCTGGCATCTTTTGTTTCATTAATCCTTCACTGAAAACTCAGTTCTCACTCTACTCACGTGATCATGTCTTCGGGTTCTTTGTTCAGCATCTGGACGTTAGTTAGCATCATACATCTTCCTACTTCTTTATCAAGGTGCCTTAAAATGTTGTCCACAGCTTTTCGTACTTGAGAGTAATATAAGGACATGCCTGAAAAATATGCACTGCAGTTACATCTTTGACTAAACGTATCAAAGTATGAAACCCCATTTTACTCATCCCCTGGGATATATTTTTACTGAAGACTTTCTGTGGGTCAATGAATTTTCTGAGCAGAGTCTGATTCAATCTATAATCTGCAGGACTCTTAGCATAGTGCCCACATGTGGTGGGGTTCCCGAAAGAATCATTTAAATTTAACACATAGGAATTCTAATACTTTAAAGGGAAATATTTTCCAGAAGAGTTAAAATAAATAAGGAAGCAGAAAGTTCCATGCTGGAATTTTTATGTTTCTAGTTAGTATAAAAAAATTCACCATCATGAATGATTATGTGAATAAAAGATAATTATCATTTAAGGTGAGAATTTTAATAACTTTATATTATTCTCTGAAATATATGGGTGGGTTTTTTTCTAGTAAAAGCAACAAAATGACTTCATATCATAAATTTTTAAACAAAGGGAAATGTATTTTAGCTATATTGTTTTTATCAGTCTCATTAATAGAGTGGAAGACAAATGTGTACAGAATATGTATTTCACATATGTATATGCATTTTATATATTTATGTACATAATACAAATGTAAAGCAAACTGCTTTGCATTTAAAATTTGCACTTCAATGAAATAATTATTAATGGTTATTTCTCATGTATTAAATCTTTTTGAACTCATTTAAGCACTGCATAACTAAAGATATATATTTTAAAGGAAAAAGTTTCCTCATATGTTTCCTCCAGGTCTTCAGAATCCAGAAAGTATCTTAACAAGTTTGCAGTAGATTTCTAAATTCAGGAACTCAGTAAAAAAGAAACAAATGCAAAAAATCACCTCTGGGATAAGATAGTTAAATTAAAAAGAAAACAATCTCATGTAGGCTAAACTCACAATATACCCTGGTATGTATGGGATGTAGCATGTTTAAAACACAGATTAAACTACGTTTACTGAAGAAAAAACAAACAAACAAAAGCAACTATAAAAATGAATGAAGGAAATAATACATGAATGAAAATATTTATATGATTGCTTTATAAACAGGATTATCTACCAAAGGACACAGATGTCTTAGAAATTTACTGTAAATGGCAGATAATCAATATTAGAAGTTTGAAAAGACCACAGATAAAAATCTAACATTTAAATGGCAAAATGTTTACCAGGAAGTTCCAAAAAGCTTAAAGGGCAGTAAAACAAACCATGGCATGAATCAAAACAATTAATGTTGGAATGTCTCATCAGCTACTTTCATGAAGAGTTTTTAAAAATGTATCTCACTAAGGGTAAGTGTCTACTGGTCATTTTAAAGGCTTGATAAGGCCCAGCGCAAACACATCTTTGAAACTCACCTATCATTTTGGCTTCCTCTTCAGTTAATGTTTTACTCAGATATGTTTTCTTCACCCTCAATGTGTTTCCTGAAGGGAGAACAGCTCCGGTAACCGGCATGGGAGGCTCCCCATCTTTCTGCTGCAAGCTATCAGCTATGACCAAGAATGCCCGTAAACCAATGTTCATTCTCTGTAAGAGACAATATGTTCATGATAGACAGCAAAACCCAATCATTGTCATGAAATTAAACCATCAGTCTTTCAGAGAAGTTAAGCATGACTTGCCATCTAGATTAGTATGGGAAAGTCATTTCAAAGGGTTTAGGCCAAACCTAAGAAAATAAAATTAAGTTTCTGACACTCCTCGTTGCTGCATCACAAGAAAACAACTGGGAAGATTTTCACCAATCTTGGAGGGTATGTTTGAGATGGTCAGACTCATTCTGTTTGGGGGATCCTGGATGCCCCTCCAAGGGATAGGCAGTCCCCCTCTGAAGCAGCTGCAACTAAGGTAAACTGAGATCAGCCAAAGTCTCTTCTGTCTCCTGGGAGGAGACGTGTTAATTCACAAAGACTGAATGAAAACAAATAGGAGTTCCAAATGTGAGTCACAAAAATAAAAGTCGTCTGCTCTGAATCACAGGTTGTTGACTTCTGGTTCACAAAGGCTGGCAAGTTTGAAAATAAATTTAAAGAATTCAAAGCCACAGAACCTGTTACTGATAAAAACACATAAACTTATAAGAAGAAATGTCATTCTGGGCCAGATCATTATCTTTCCCAGGCTCAGGTAAGGCATAATATTGGCTTTCAAAGATGACTCAGTAAGACAGTTGCTCCAAGCAGCAATAATCTTAAAAGGTCAGGAGATTCTAAAACATCTGTACTTCCTTAAACAGCTATGTGTAAACATTTACACTCATATTTTCAAACCACATCAAGTAATAACTTCCCTAAGTAGACAGCTACCTAATACAGAAAATAATTACCAGCATTAACAATGATAATCTAATTACAATTTGAGTTCTTAAAATATATCCAGAACTGCTCATTAAATCTCATCTTTAAAATAGCCATGCAAGGAAGGTATGATTAGTCCCATTTTTGAGGCAAGGAAACTGAGGGCCACATAACTGGTAAGTGGGAAGCTAACGTCCAGGTCGGGTTTGCCCGGATCACTTATTCTATAGTACATGATTACATCTTACAACATGAAGTAATAGCAACTTCTAGTTTAAAACTATTTACTCAAACTTCAAGGAGTAGAGGTATTTCAATCAGGATGTGGTAAACATTTCTCTGGCCCATTCATAACCATTCCAATGTGTATTTTATGATTTTAGGCTCTTCAGTAATATTCTTTCTCCATTTTCTCAAATGAAAGAGTACTCATTTTAAAAAATGACACAGACATAGAGAACAAACGTATAGACACCAAGGCGGGGAGGGTGGTGGTGGGACGAATTGGGAGATTGGGATTGACATATAAACACTAATATGTATAAAATAAATAACTAATGAGAACCCGCTGTATAGCACAGGGAACTTCTACTTCTCTGTACAGTAGAAACTAACAACATTGCAAAACAACTACACCTCAATAAAAAAAATTAACCATATAGTAAAGTCCATTAATTCCCTCATTTATTTTAGTAGTTCTTTCATGAAATGTTTTCTAGGTGCGTGGATTTTTTTTTTTTCAAGACACAGCAACTTTGGGGATGAGGCAATACGATGTTCAATTCAGGAGATGCAGTACCAACAGGATGGCTGTGAACTGACGTAAATGATCACGCCTTGATTATCTACAAGTGGATTATCCAATTTATGAGCCATCCTTGCCAGTTCTCTTGGTTTTCCTTTTCTCTGCATAACACTAAAGCAGAAGTAAGTTGGGATAGTTTGGGAAATATACATTTAACTTAATTTCAAAAACAACTTCTTCTTTTGTTATATATAGCTCTGCATCATCTCTCTCCTTCTATTATCTGTCTGGTCTTGAGAAATTACTTAACTTTTCCAAGTCCAAGTGTCAGCTGCCTTTCTGTAGAATGAGAATAATAATACCTACTGACCATATATGGCTATGGTGAGGATTAATGCCTGAAAAGTTACCACTGGCACATATATATTGTAGGCTAGAATCTCGACTTTTTTGCTACTGAAGTCAAGTTTATTGAGATATAGTTCACATGTAGTAAAATACACTCCTTTTGGTTGTACAGTTCTTTGAATTTTGAGAAACATATATAGTCAGGTAACTATCATCACAGTCAAGATATAAAATATTTCCACCACCTCACAAAGTTCTCTCCTCCAAGCCCAGCACCTGACAATCAGTGTCTAATTTCTGCCTATAATTTTACCTTTTCCAGAATGCGATATAAACATAAGCAAACAGATACAACCTTTTGTGTCTTGCTTCTTTCACTTAGCTTAATGCTTCTGAGGTGTTGCAACATCAGTAGCTTGTTCTTTTTATGGCTGAATACTATTCCATTGTATTGATGATTCACAAGTTGTTTAGACATTCATCAGCTATTGAACAAGAGGTGCTTTCCTGTTTTTAGTGGTCATGAATAGAGGTGTTATAAATGTTCATACCAACCTTTGTGGACATATGTTTTAATTTCTCTTGGTTAAAGACCTTGGGGTAGAACTGCTGGATCATATGCCAAGTATATGTTTAACCTTATAAGAAGTTGCCAAACTTCTTTCTGAAGTGGTTGTGCCATGTTGCATTTTCACTAAAATAGTATAAAGTTCCAATTGCTCTGTATTCTCAGCACATCTCACTGCGATTTTAACTTGCATCTCCCTAATGACGTTGAACATCTTTTCATGGGTTTATTGGTCATTTGCATCTCTTCTTTGGTAAAGAGGCTCTTCATTTTGCCCATTTAAAAAATGGTGTTATTGAGTTGTGAGTTCTTTATATATTCTGGATAGAAGAGCTTGTTAGCATGTGTTGTGCAAATATTTTCTCCCAATCTGTGGCTCTATATTTTATTAACATTATCTCTTAATGTGCATACTTTTTATTTTGATGATGTTCAATGTATCAACTTTTTCTTTTGTAATTTATGTTTTTCGTATCCTAAGAAATTTTTGCCTACCTAAAGGTCACAAAGGTTTTATCTTATGTCTTTTTCTGGAAGATTTATGATGTTGGATTTCACATTTAGCCTTATGATTCATTTCGAGTTAATTTTTGCCGATAGGGGAAATTATGGTTTGAAGTTCATTATTTTGCAAGTGGACGTCCAATTGTTTAGCACCATTTATTAAAAAGACTATCTTTTGGGCTTCCTAGGTGGCGCAGTGGTTAAGAATCTGCCTACCAATGCAGAGGTCACGGGTTTGATCCCAGCTCCAGGAAGATCCCACATGCTGCGGAGCAACTAAGCCCGTGTGCCAAAAAAAAAAAAAAATAGATCTATAGAAAGACTATCTTTTATCCATTGAAAGGCTTGGAGCCATTGTTCCCAGGCAAGAGAAGACTCTTTAGTCACTGGGCCATGGGCCTCATTCCAGCCAAAATGCCCTGAATTTGCACTGGCTTTGTCCCCCTCCCGTTGGCCCACTGACCCTTGCTGCAGCCATTTCAGAAGCCTGTGATGTTATTAAACACCAGACAGAAACTCCCACTTGGGGGCTTGCTGGGCTGTCCCTACATACATGGCAAGCTTCGCACCAAGCAGAGAATGCAGGGTGTGGAGGGAAGAGGCATGAGGATGCAGAGAGACCTGGTTTCTCTCTGCTGCTAATCCGCTGCCTGTTCTGAGCCCCTGGGCTCTGGGTCTCCTTCCTCACCGACAGAATGAAGGAGCCAGACAGTATCACAGTGATGACAGGAACGACCTTTTAAAAAACTGTTTTATGGTGTGCCATTTCTTTCTTTTTTTGCTTATGAATTTGTAACATCACAATGATTCTGCGAGGTCATCGAGAAAAGCATTTTGTCCCTTTTACTGGTAATAAAGCTGAAGTTCAGAGAGGTCAGTGTCTTATAGCTAGTAAAGGTGGCAGAGCCTGTGGCAAGTGGGAAACCCAACTCTGCTGACTTCTGGGTTAGTGTTCTCTCCACAATCTTACAGGGCAAAGGCTGCAAAGAGGCAGCTTAATGGACCTATTTCTCTTGGCCAACAGTCTTATTTATTTTTGGCCATGTGGCGCAACTTGAGAGATCTTAGTTCCCCAACCAGGGATTGAACCTGGGCCCTGGGCAGTGAAGGTGCAGAGTCCTAACCACTGGACCGCCAGGGTAGTCCCCCAATGGTCTTTTTAGAAGCTGAAAATTGCATGTGCTTCTCATTTGCATAGGCTCCCCCCACCCCCACCCCACCCCGCCACAAGGTACATCATACCTACTATACACTCATTTCCATGATCTGTCTGGCCCTTGAATTGTGACATTGCCACAGAATCAAATATACATACATTACTTGTTTAATTTCACTAGATTTTAGTATTTTATCATTGCATGTATTTATTCTTGTTTCTTCACTTCTCAATACTCCTCAACTTGCTAATCTGCATCAAAATAGTGATAAGTATTGACTTTTCTAAAGTAAGCAACCAGACTTATAGTGACAGATTACCTTTTGGGGGCACGGTTTACTCCTTTCTACAAGAACAGACTACGGTAGGACATCAATCTTTCATTATTCTAATGCTATTCACCCCAAAATCTTACTTCTGAAAGTCTACCATCTGTACTATTTTAGCTAAATAACATGGACAGAAACCAACAGAAGACTTCTTGGAGGAGAACATGACCTTCACCCCATTCCCCAAGGTTGCAAAGCAAAGGCAGGCTTCTGTTGATACACACTAAAGGGTTGTTCTTACCTCTGGATTGAGACTGAAAGCTTTTGCTGGTTTTCCCACACAAAGAAAATCAAAAATGATTTCTTTCATTGCAAAATCTAAACGTTCCTATAGTGAAAAAGAGAAAACAAAACAAAGTGTTATACTAATTCAACATGAAAATGTCTGTTTTTGTCACATGCACCAAATGGGTGGCTTCTGAAAGAAGAAGGTTACCGCTTAGTTTTCTGCATCACAGAGAATCCCTGAAGGAAAACCATGTCCATCTGAACCTTTACTGGAGCTGCTCCTGTTTACATGGGGCATGTGGAGATGCTTTCATTATATAATATATGCAATTAGGCCCTAAAGCACAGCATGATTAATAACTAAAAACCAAAAAATCAAAACCCAAAACGCTCTGAGTATCTGGGCTTCTACACAGTACAAACTCTTCCTGCTTGTCCTGCAAATGCTGACAACGTCTTGAAACTCAGTTCAAAAGATATTTTGAGGGGGGGACTCGAGGGGGGGGGGAGTCAAGGAAGGGAGGGAATACGGGGATATGTGTATGGGAACAGATGATTGAACCTGGTGTACCCCCAAAAAAATAAAAAAAAAAAAATATTTTGAAGAATACCACTGCAGGTTGGGGTGGGATGACTTGGGAGATTGGGATTGCCATATATACACTACCAATAAGAAAAAAAATATGAAATTGTACACTTTAAATTTAAATACATGCAGTTTATTGTATGTCAATTATATCTCAATAAAATTTCTTAAAAAAAAAAAGGATTCCACTGCAAAATGACCATTCTCTTCTCTTCTCTAACATTTTCAATCTCTTGGCTAATATTACAACAGACAATCCTGCAAGTGAAATGAATAATCAACAAAGAAGTTACTTAAATGAGAACTTTTAAGCCAGATTCTAATAATTTGAGACAGTGACTGCTAAAATACGTCACGTTCATTTTATACAACATATTCCAGAATAATCAAAGCATATTCTCAGCCACATGATAACCACATGTAGAAAAATTCCGTTAATTCATCCGCCTGCAAAGCAAGTAATGTCCTTTCCCTAAGTACAAATATTACAGAGACATCTCCTTGTACTAAACACACAGAGAGATATCATATATTAAACAGTCTGTGAAGTAGCAATTAAACTTCACATCTTTACATCAATATCAATTGCACTTCAACAGTATTTTCATGCCTATTATTTCCCTTTATCCACATAACATTCTGAGGGATACTGGGCAAACATTTTCATCCATATTTTATAGATAAAGCCACTGAGAATAAAGATGTTCTATGACTTCTTTGGGGTACAGAGCTGGTTCATGACAGAGGCTGGACTGGAATAATTGTCATGCTTCTCTGTAAATCACAAGGAAGCCAAAGTTGGAGTAAGACCATTTACACACAAAGTGTTTTAAAAGTCAAAGTCTTGGGTCAAAATAGTAAACTAACACTAAATGTTTAATATTTCTGGACCCAGTTCTTAAGTAAAACAGTATGTGTAAAGTGCTTAGAACAGTTCTTGGCAAAGGATAAGCGCTTGATAAAGGCTAATTACTCCTGTTACATTCTTCTTTTCCACAGGGTGAAAGTTAGAGCATTTATGATGTGCTCCTCCAAGTTCACTAAACTGTCACCTTCTGATTTCCTCCAAATATCAGACTCAGCTTCCTCCTGACTTGCAAAATCTAGAGCAGACAAGCAGGAAAAAACAGGGACTAGGAGTCAAGAGACCCTCTTACTAATAGGCTCTGTGACCTTCGATGAGTCACTTAAACCCTGTTTCTCAGTTCCTTCATTTGTCAAATACTGAAAACACTTGGCATGCCATGTCATAATTTGTTTTGAAGCAAAAAAAAAAAAAAAAGCTGTGTATGACAACGCTTGAAAAACCATTCTGAAAAGTCTGTACATGTTAAGATATTATTTTAGACCCTTCATCTTTCAGTACTTCATGTGAAGGAGGTGGCTGCTTAAAGGCAATGAGAAGACTCTCAGTGCCAGGAGCGTCTCCCTTACCTGGGCAATGAACTGGATGATTTTCACAAAGATGTTCAGAGGCATATCCCTCGGCACCACACCACGGGACCCTTTGGGGAAAAGTGTTGTGATGATGGTTATAAGACGGCTGAAAGATAAGGGGAGAAAAAGAGAAAACAAGCAAGATTGGCTGAGCTCCAGTACTTTAAGGGAAAGTGGCAGATGCTTCATCTTATCTAAGTATCAGGGAGAACTGAGGAAAGGAAAACAAACCACTTCATCTCTTTTCCATTAGCATAATTACTCTATGAAAAGATCTTCTGGAAACCTGAGGGCAGTTGGAAAATTACAGCCATTTCCTTTGTTACAGTGGCAAATGTAGCCCTGACACAGAACTCGGCAATCCTGGTAGAGGCTGGAGTTTCTATAACAGCTGCTGAGCCAATGTCTAAGGAATGCCTGAAGATGTCCAGAGGACTTAGATCTTTTAGAAGCTGTCAGCTCTGAGCAGCTTCTAGTTTGGTTAGTGTAGGCGTCAATGAAACAAAACACTCTCCGCATTGGCTGGGTGACATGGTTACCATTAACCCAAGCCAGCTCCTTACCTCTGAGTAGCTGTGTTGCTTTCACATTTAATTCGAATCATGTAAACCCAAAGTAACCTGTACAGAGATTCCAGTGCAACTCGAGCCATCTTGGGGTCTTTATTCTACAACAGAAACCAAGATACAAGATTGCAGATTAAATGGTATTGTATGGAGATTATTCTTTTCTGAATCCCTGGAAATGGAGGGCCCCAGGTGGGTGGCAGGGTGCCTACCAGGTACACTGCATCACCTGGGACTTACGGCGTATCTGCCTCCTGGTGCCCAATGCGTAAATAATCTATGAGGAGGGATCCAAATAGCCAAGAGGGAGGGACTGAGCAGTTCTAGGGGAAGTCAGTCTTTCTCTCCTTTCCAAGGTGAATACTGGAGGTTGCCTCCTTGCTCCAGCCGTCGGCAACCGCAGCCCCTGGCGCCAAGAAGAGAATCAGTCTGTTCTTTCTATTGCTGATTATGCCCTTATGAACACTGTTATTGCTTTGATTTCCCAAACTCCTCACCTCCCATCTAATTACCCTGCAACATCTACTGAGACTAATATATACTAAGCACTGGGATATAGAGATAAAAGTTAATCCTTTTGGGAGACTTCCCTGGCGGTCCAGTGGTTAGAATTCCATGCTTCCAGGGCAGGGGGCACGGGTTCGATCCCTGGTCGGAGGAACTAAGATCCTGTGTGCCGCGTGACCAAAAACAAAAATTAATCCTTTTTCTCTAAGATGTTCATAATCTATGGGGGGTGGGGGGTGTTGGGAGATGGATAATAAACAGTCAACTCACAGACACAATGAAAACCTGGCAGGGACAGGAGATAAGAGGATGGAAAGAAGGACGACCTATGGCAAACTCAGGGACTGGGGCCAGGAAAGGTTTCCAGGGGCAGACGAAGACTCAGATGAACTTTAATCCATTCATTTACTCATTTGTTCTTTCAACACACATTCGAGTGGCTACACTGGGCCAGGTACCATGCTCGACACTAGAAACCCAAATTATGGGGAGCGAAGAGTTTTTGCAGAGCCCATAGCACGAAAAAGCTAAGAGAACTGGTGAAGAGGGGTCGTGTTTTGGAAGCCGGGGATGGTCTGCAGCCCAGGGCGTAGGGCCGGGTGAAGGAGCAGCGGCCGATGAGGCTTGAGAGGAAGGCAGGGGTCACACGAAGGACCCTACGTGTCATACTAAATAAGGGGACCAGGCTTCTCAGGATGGTGACAGGAAGCCACACAGCTCAAGGAGACCACGTGAGACGAGCAGAGCATGGAGCAGAGCAGGGAGGCCAGCCGGGGTGCAGCTGCCCACTTCCAGGCTGCAGCAAAGAGGCCAGAGGGAGGGAATGGATTTTGTCCTCGGAGGGACATCACCCTCATTCCTTCCTTTCTGACTCTCACTCCATCCCTTCAACTGATTTTATAGATTTCATGTACAAAATATGTCTTGAATTTGGCATCTTCTCCATTCCCACTTCCTGTTACGGTTCAGGCTTCCTGCACCATCTCCTGGGATGCTGCAGTCACCTCCTAAACAGTCTCCCTAAATTGGTACCCTCGCAATCTTGCACTGATTATAATCCTTTCTATTTAAACGTCACAGATGGGGTAGTTTTCCTGATGCCTTTGGCATCAAGCTAACACTTCTTGGCACGGCGGACCTGACCAGACAGGATCTGGCTCTAACCTACCAGTGAAGGATGCCGCCCATGCTGTTTTTCTCCCATGAGCTCCCCAAACTCTAGCGAGGCCATGTGCATTCCACCTCTGCATCAGGAGTGGGTCTCCTACCCTCCCCATGCCCTTCATTTCTACCAGGTGAACCCCACTCTTTCACAGCCTACTTGAGGGTTCCCTGCTCTGTGTAGGCTCTCTGTTCCTCCCCAACATCCCAAATCCCATCCCATTAAAACAAATGATTCCCTCCTGAGCGTCCACTGACCCTCATACAAACATCGAACATAGGCTTTCAACTCTTTACTTGTGGTCTTGCATAGACCTCAGCTCCCACATGAAGGTGGGTTCTCTGAAAGTGAGGGGCATTATTCACCCAAACATCTATTAGAATTCCTGCCACCCTGCAGGGGATCAATCCATGTTTGCTAAACAGTCTTCAAACGTCACT
Organism: Hippopotamus amphibius kiboko; assembly: GCF_030028045.1. Lineage (NCBI taxonomy): Eukaryota > Metazoa > Chordata > Mammalia > Artiodactyla > Hippopotamidae > Hippopotamus > Hippopotamus amphibius. Next base: position 71,944,162 of record NC_080199.1, read on the forward strand.
CTTAACTTTCTTATAGGTCTTTTGCTTTTATGTTACTTCTCTTCCTAATCATTTATTAGTCTTGTCATAACCGTTTTTGCTGTTCTATTCTTAGTGTAGATAATCCAGGTCCTGATTTTTGAAGAATTCATAACTGTTTAGATCTAATCTAGGATAAGTTTACCTTTAAGCTACTTGCTGAATAAAGATGAGTCACATAAATAAATTCTGTGGAAAAGACTGCAGGCAGTAGTTTTTTAGATTTAGGGAAGACAGACTTCTTATGCCTAAGTAGTTTTAAAATAACTTCCTGGTGTGATCATTATTATGAAATTCTTAACTTCTACATGCATTTTGGTCTCATTCTGGATTTTTTGCTTCTATTAATCTAAATAAATAAGTAAATAAAAAATGATAAAACACATTATTTCAATTTTGAGGCTTTATGATGTGTTTTACTACCCAGTATGGCCTACCTTCCACCACTTTTTCTTTTTTTTTTTTTTCTATTTTTAGGGTTTTCCCAGATATTCCTGCATATTTATTCTTCTAAATAAACTTTATAACTACTTTCCTAGCTCCAGGGGAAAAAAAGCCCCAACTTTTTAGAAGCATACATTCATACATAAAAGTTTTTTTTGTCTGCTAGTAAAATAAGTGATACATCTTATAATTTGTTGACTGTCTTGGTTACATAAAGAACTTTAATAAACTACTAAACTAGTAAAGTTGCATTTAAAATATTCCATCATTTAAAAATTTCAGGAATTCTAATTATCCTTCCTCCAATCACTCCAGATCAGCAAATGTCTGTGATGTGCTTAGACAGGGGTTAAAAGCAGACTCTGGACACACACTGCCTGGATTTAAATCCATCCTTGCTCTGCAATTTATCAGCAGTGTGGCCAACCTCAGGGAACCTCTGTAATCTCTCTGAGCCTGATTCTCCCTGTCTGTGAAATGCAGATGCTAATCCTCCCTCCCTCCTAGAAGTGTTAGGAGAACTAAAAGAATTAGCGCGCAGAGGGAATTTAGCACTGTTCCTGTGCATAGTAATTATTATGTACAAGACACAGATACAGCAGCAAACAAAGGATATGTAGTCCCTGACTTCACGGAGCATCCATTCTAGTGGGAATGTCTCCTCCTTTGTGAATTGCCCTTTATTAGTGTATATATAAGTATTTTATATTGATATTTGCATAGTGTGTCATTCAAAATTCTCTCTTGTGCCTTATCTCACATTGTGAACCGTGACCAGGTAGGGCAAGTAACATCTAATTTTCATTTAGGAGCTTAACTAAGATCTCGAGTTCAAATGATTCATATTACTGTCTTCTGTTTAACTTCAACTTCTGTTATACTTTTTTCCTGTCCTCCTACCCACAATTACCTTTTTGGTGCATCTTGTTGTAACTGATGTCCTTTCACTCTTAAGAATATGTTTGAGATTGGCTATTTTTGCTCCCATAGAGACTGAAAAGGGGCTGACTTAAGTTTTTATGTTGTTTTACCCATGGATCCTGTACTGGTAACTGATTTTTAGCATTTCCAGATGATATCACTGATCACTGCAGTTCCCTCCTAAAGTGATTTGCCTTCTCTTCCATTCTCGGCACTATCAGATATTCTTAAACTGCAAATGTGATCGTTTACTTCCCTGCATTTAAAGTACTAAACTGGCTTCGAATCACCTCTTGGACAACATCCAAATTCCATGATGTGATGCATGAGGGGCCTTTGGTGACCTGGCTCCCCCATCACCACCTCCTGCCTCCACCTCCAGCGCACTCTGTGCCTAACATCCCGTCTGCAGTTCACTGAATGCCTGGAATGCCTCCCTACCCTTGTTCTACTTGGAAAATTCCTACTCCCCAGCAAGATTCATTAGGTGTCACTCCTCTGGTACATTCCCCTGCCCCTCCACTCCTTCCTCCACCCCAGAGAGATTACCAAGTGCTCCTGCTCTCTGTCTTCTAGAACGTTGTTCTATCCCTTTACCTGTATGTTTCCTACCAGACTGTGACCTCCAGAAATTTTGGTTTGTTCATCTCTGTGCCCTCAGGGACTGCCATACAGCAGGTTATCAGTAAATATCAAATTTTTTTTTAAAAAAGCAAACTGTGGGTAGTAGCTGAATAACTTGATGGATAAGCAAAATTTCTTTATATAAAACTGTACAAAAGGCATACATAGCTGAAGCTAACCAACATGATACGTTACTACTAAACATCTTACACTTGTATGGCATTTTCCTATTTCTGAAGTACTTTCATAGATCATGACATCAATTGGGGAATTCTGTCACTGAGAGAAGCCAAACCACTGGCTCAAGGCTTCAAGCCAGTTAATGACAGCTGGGATAGGAAATGACTTCTGCTCCAGTGAAGACTTTTCTCAGAGACTGGAATGTATGTATTATAAGACACTATATCAGGCGTTGTAATCAAAGTCGAACATATGAACTCTTTTTAACTCTCAGAACAACCAACAAAGCAGATATTGCTACTGTATCCTTTTACAGATGTGGAAATCAAGGCCCAGTGAGGCTAATAAGTGGCAGAACCAGCATCTGAACCTAGACAATTGGGCCCTGGTGTCTTCCGAACAGGAATGTTTCCACTTCAGTGGAACCAGTGTATGGCGGCCACTCATATATGCTACTGGCTCCGACTAGGTTGTACTCTACTTGCAAACAGGACTTTTTCCTCATTGTCTCTGTATGTCAACAGCAGCTAACAACATGGTCTTGATACATAGTCTCAGGATACTGACACTTTTATTGTATGTCTCAAACCACTGACTTTCTGTGCCAAAGATCCCTACTCCAAGATGGAAAGATTATTCTTCCATTGTAATATGCTTTTCAATTAATTAATTAACCAACAATGTATTTATATCAGCTCTGAGGTTACATTGATAAAACTGTTCAAGAAACTAGTAGGTTTCAGAGTGGATCTTCCCCGGACTCCTGCATCTCATCTCAGTGCTGGTCACCAACACACTTCACGTGACACGTCAGCCTGTCTAACACTATAACCACCTTCTTTAAGTTGTGCTTTTGATTTAGTTAAAGCAATTTAGTGTTAACAGGAACACGTAGGGCGCACTGAATTCACTGATAACTTGGCTGGTGACAGGGTCATTGGACAGACCAATGTTTCCCATGATCCATCAGCTAACCACCTGCACCCAGTCACCTGGGCTTCTCATAAATATGCAAATTCCTTGGCTGCACCTCAGACATTCGAAACCAGAATCTCTGGAGGTAGGTTTCAGCAAGTTGTATTTGTGACAGACTTCCTTAGAGATCCTCATGCATACAGAGGTAAAGATCTATTGATAACAGATTGAGAAACAATTTTAGTCTTTTGATCTTGTTATACTCAAAACTCTCCTGGATTTCTTTTGCACCTAAAGTGACTGGCACAAACCTATTTCTTTCTAATAGTTCCTCGCATATCACAGTCAATACCTTCCTTCTTTTTGGCATTTCCTTTTGATACCCAAATCAATTTACTTTGATCATAATTCAGTCTTTTTGATGACTGTATTATCCAAATAACATATGTGCTATAGTTTAGGATAACCTCTGAAATTACTGGGCCAACAATTTACAGAAATTACTTTTCCATTCATTGGTTGAATAAATAAGGCATTCATAGAAAGTAATACACCTGTCACCTGATCACCGATTTTCAGACAATTTATGTGCACTGTTAGAATTTATAAATTGCACTTTGAAATGTGCCTTTGACAGATCTGAAACATAGATGAGATTTTCTCAAGTTTATAGAAATATGGTTAATATTAAAGCAGAATAACTACTTCTTGAAAATTAATATTTTAAATAGGTAATATTGCACCATTTAAATTTGATATTTACAAAGAGGACATTAGTTGTTTTAAATGTACTATACACTTTCATGCATTCAGGCAATGACCGTGCAACCCTTAATATGTTAATGCCTCCCCTTATAAAATAGTCATTAATACCCTCACTATTATAGGAGAAGAAAAAGCACTCCTTGAACTTCTCTGTGATTATCACACAAATATATATTAATTGCAAAAAACAAGTTTCATCAAAAAAATTTACAGCAACCAAACTTTTTTTGAGAGTCTTACTGGAAATCAAAAGACCTTCCTTGTCCCCTCCCCCTCCCTGCACCTCCTGAATATGTAATTTTCTATCATCATATCCTATTTGATTTTCTTCATAGCAGTTATCACTATCTGAAGTTTTTCCCTCATCTGTTTACTTGTTTCCTGTCTGTCTCCTCCACTAAATTACAAGGTCCAAGAGACAGAAGAGTGTTACTATCTCATTCATCCCTTATTCCCAGCACCTGGTACATTTCTGGTGAAGACTTGTTGACAATTGACTAAGTGAATGGATTCAAGTCCTAGCTCAAATAGTGGCTGAGACAAAAGAAGAATCCTTTTTAATTCTGTCCTTTGGTTTCCAGGAATATGAAGCTAAGCTCATGTCTAACCTTCAGATGATATACCTTCAATATTGCTATCTGAGCAAAATTTTTAGAAAAACATATAATATCATGAAAGCATAGGGGGAGGTCAATGCAGCCTGTGACATTGTCATGAAAATCCATGACATGTATGTTAAGGTCCTACTGCTGGCCTGGCTCATAATAGATCTTAAATTAATGAGACCTAATTGTTGTTATTAATTACACAGTAAATAGATTTCTTAACTTTTGAGGTTTCGTTTTTTGTTTTTATAATCAAGACCTCACTGGTACTATATTCATTACTGTAAGAAAAAGGAAATTTAAAGATTCTCCCAATTATATCTATTTTTGAGGATAAGAAACTTACACATACTTACTATGAACAATTAATAATTATGACATTTTAAAAGAACTATTAAAAAATGGGGATTCATGACAAAAAATAAAAGTACTATTAAGTTTTTAAAATATATTTCTCGGTCTTCCCTGGTGGCGCAGAGGTTAAGAATCCGCCTGCCGCTGCAGGGGACATCGGTTCAAGCCCTGGTCTGGGAAGATCCCACATGCTGCGGAGCAACTAAGCCCGTGTGCCACAACTACCAAGTCTGTGCTCTAGAGCCCACAAGCCACAATTACTGAGCCACTGTGCTACAATTACTGAAACCTAGAGCCCATGCTCTGCAACAAGAGAAGCCACTGCAATGAGAAGCCCTCGCACCACAAGGAAGAGTAGCCCCTGCTCGCCGCAACTAGAGAAACCCTGTGCATAGCAACAAAGACCCAATGCAGCCAAAAATAAATAAATAAGTAAATAATAAATATATATATATATTTCTCTTTTTCAGAATTAGATCTATTATGGCAGATATGAAGGGAACATAGCATTTTAAAATAGCTCAATATGTTCAGATTCTGACATAAAATACATAGAAGAAAAAAGTATTGGTCACCACTGACCAGGAGTTCCTGAAGGATGTCAAGGTTGTGGTGAAAAGTGCTGTAAATTTCTCACCACTTTACAAGGGTATATCGCTAATACATGGTTGACCGAGTTCACAAGTGTAAATAAAGACTTCACATCTGTGCTACCAAAGCAGCCTGCTTCTAATAGACTGGCGCTGAGGATAAACCAGGGCACGGACGTTAAATGAGCTCTGAATCTGAGAGCTTGTTTACTTTGAAAGCAGATTTTTCACACTCACACACACTTCTATTCTGCTCTATGTCATGCTGCCACCTTGATGACTTTCCCCTGCAGGACACATCCAAGGTGGCTACCAAGTTCGATGTGCAGGGTTCAAACACTGGGCTCCTTATACTTGAGCACACACCGGGAATGTGGAGACAAGGCGGGGAGGGGGTGCAGGGAAAAAGGGATGGTGACCAGAGGAAAGAGCCAGCTTGGTGGTCCTTTCTGAAATGATATGGTTGGCTCTAAATTCCACAAAATACAGACGCCATTCAAGACAAAGTGTATTCCTGAAGCCATGTTAGCTTTTCCTCAGGTATTTCTTTGCTGTTGAAGACTCCTGAGGAGGTTTGGAAGGTTTTCTGTGTATTTATGACATTTTTAAATGGTCCCATTTAATCCCTGCTGGGTTTAGTTTGAAATATGTGTGATACAATTTTATTCCAATTAAATCTCATCAAGGATCTTTCTGTATCTTTTACCCTTGAGGAAGTGAATTCCAACAATTTATTTTCCATGAAGTGAGACATCATTGCCTTTCCCCTGCCTAATAACTACTTCTTTCATGCTTCATGGATTATCAGACTTCTAGAAATGACACAGGTATTTTTCTACTCCCAACTTCTACATCCCTCCTGGTCTGCATCACAAATTTTGAAACTTCATTACATATCCCCCAGTGAAACGCCAAGTTCCTTGAGAACAGGGACCCTAGATCTAGTTTTTATATAACTGCCTTCCCTATCTTTCCCACTTCCAGCACCTTCCCTAGCACCTCTACTCTTTCCGATCTTACTCCCTTTCCCTTTGAGAAACCCTGACGCTTGAAATGCTTGCACAGGGAAATGCCATCAGCCTGCAGTCCTTCTTCTCTCAAGGGCCGTGTGTAACCCTGTCATTAAGTCTTCTTGGTGGGCTTTGACCAGACCTTCAAACAATATTCTAAGTGTAAAGCAATTAAGTTCAAAGTAAGATTATGCTGCTGTATTTCAAAAGCAACCCTGGACACAAAACATTTTGGTCTTTTTGGCCACAACATTAAATTGTCATGCAAAACACTATTTTGAGTCTAACTAAAATTCATCACAAACACATTTAGCATAATATATACAGAAAAATGAACATTCTTAATCATTTCTTGTTTTGTTTTGAACAAAATGTACTTTTTCTCTTTGTATAAAATGTAGAAGGAAAAAAAAAACGTTTAACTGGAATAACTGAATAACTTAAAAGTGGACCAATTTAACAACAACAATGACACTGGGTTGTGTGTTTGAGGGGTATGACAGATGGATAAATCCTTGAATAAAACATCCGAAAATGGCCATTACATAATAGTTGATACCCTGAAAAGCATTTTGTTTTCCAGAATTCTTAAAAGCTTAATTCTATATCCACTGCTATTATATTTCCCTGCCCATCTGAAGAAAATAAATGATTCTAATCTTGGATTTCACAATCAGCTTTTAGAGCCAGTACATAGCTGGTGCTTAAAACAGCCCCAGTGCAGATTATTGTCTCATTATGGTAAATGCCAAAATAATATAATTAATCTTAACCACTTCACCAAATCAAAGCGTCTTAGAACAAAAAAGACAAGGCAACATGTATAAGCACATACAGGATTTTATAACTAAGTGCATTTCAAAAATTCTAAAGAAGCAAGTATTAAACTTGTAAAAGGAATTCAGCATCTTTGGACACAACTGAGAACACCTGTGGAAAACATGTACTATTTGCACATATTAGAAACAGGGTTCATTTCGTTGTGTTCTACCAGCAGGTCCCTAAAACTTAAAATATGTTCACCACATTAAAAGCTATAAAGCCAGTTTTCAAGCTGACCACTACAGCTGTTTTAACCACGGGTTCCTCAGATTCAGGCACCATGACTGGTTCCTCACATCACCCAACACCTGAACAGCCACTGTTCAGTAAATGCTTAGGACTAACTGTGACTTTAATAGAACACCTTCAAATACTCACAAATAAGAGGGACAGGAAATAAGTGTTCTCTGTTACTAGGTCAATCCTCCCACAAAATGGAACATTTCCCCCCCCAAATATTTTCCTAGCCTGGAGGGGGTTAGAGAAAGGCTGGAGGAGGTTTAGGTGAGCTTCTGCCAGTGAAGTGTGTCCTCTCTTTTTTTAATCATTTAGATAAACTGTGACCACAGATGCATATAAAGGGGCATTTAATTCTACCTTTAGAGTGATCCTTCTTAGGGACTTCCCTGGTGGTCCAGTGGCTAAGACTCTGCGCTCCCAATGCAGGGGGCCCGTGTTCCATCCCTGGTCAGGGAACTACCTCCCACATGCTACCACTAAAATCCCGCATGCCACAACTAAAGATCCCGCAGGTTGCAACAAAGATCCCCTGCAACTAAGACCTGACACAGCCAAACAATTAATATTCTTTTTTTAAAAAAAGCTTCTAAAGTGATCCCTCTTAGACAAGATTCTACAACACTGTAAGTCAACTATACTTCAACAAGAAAATTTTTTTAATTTTTAAAAAGAAAAGATATCCCCCCCAAATCTGACATGATTTCTCTTATCCCCAGCCACCTCCTAAAACTGACTCTATTTAATAAGGAAAACTCTTATTAACTTCTTTCACTATTTCAATAGTATAGGATCATTTCCCCCAGAGGCATCAGGAGTCACTCTCAGAATCCCACATACTCATGCATATTTTGAGCTGACAAATACTAACTTTAAGGTTGGACAAGCAGTTGCTGAGGAAAACGTGCCACCTGTTCAGAAACAGCTGCTTCTGGCTGACGCAGAGCAGACAGGTCACCAGGGGGTACAGGGCCTGTGGAGAAAGAAGATGAGGTCACAGGATGATGTATATTTCAACCAACCAGGTAACACAGGCTCTCTGGAACCGCCACCCGTACATCTCCCTCTGTGTGCTGTGCAGGCCAGAATAAACACGACGCTCTGCAACACACCCAGGCCCAATGGGTGCTGTGTAGAGGTGGGCATTTTGCAAATGCTTTCTGAGGATGACGGGGATGGAATACTCTAGAGGATGTAGAGGGTAGAGTGAGTTTCATGGATCATGAGTGGAAATCTGATTCACTGATTTAGTCTTCACTTATGAATTTTAAAAGCAGACCATCGTAGATCACTCTCAATCTTCAGGAAAAAAGCAGGAAGGCACGTTGATTCTGAAAATGTTACTGGCTTTTTTGCTCATAAACATCTACTAGTTTGTCCCTGTCTTAGAGGTAGGTGTATATATTTTCTTTTGCATGCAATCTTCCTGTAATTAAGGAAGATTCCTAAAAGAAATGTTATTGCATTGGTAAACTCCACCAAGACAAATTTAACCGCAGGAGGAATTTGCTTACGACCGAATAAACAGAGGTGCTACTGTGCTTTTCCTGCCTGACTGGGCAGGTTTCCCACAGCAACTGGAGAAGACAGAGGAGCTTGTGAGTGGCCACCCAAACAATATATGTGCAGAACCTACCACCATTTTGCTGAACCAGACAAAACACGCACTTTTATGGCTCCCCCCAAAATTAGGACGAGCGAAGACTGAAACAAAAATGTAACTGTCTCATCCATTAACTTGAATTAGGAAAGCTCTGTTGCCACAATGAGATTCAGTGCTTAACAATCCACTAACTTTTTTAAAATTAACTTAGTTTTAAACTGACTTTGAACTACTACTGCCATTGAGTGCAATTCTAATTCCAGCTGGTAATTTAAAGACAAAAATACAACCAGTCACATTGACCACAGACTGCACTTAGATGAGCAAATTTGTCACCACTCCCAACAAAGCAACTCTGAATATTTGCTCAAATAATGGTGGGTGATGCTCATACTTCAAAGATTAGCATAAACAGGGCTTCCCTGGTGGCGCAGGGGTTAAAAATCCACCTGCCCATGCAGGGGACATGGGTTCGAGCCCTGGTCTGGGAAGATCCCACATGCCGCGGAGCAACTAAGCCCATGCACCACAACTACTGAGCCTGTGCTCTAGAGCCTGCAAGCCACAACTACTGAGCCCATGTTTCACAACTACTGAAGCCTACACACCTAGAGCCTGTGCTCCGCAACAAGAGAAGCCACTGCAACGAGAAGCCCGCGCACCTCAACAAAGAGTAGCCCCCACCCGCCACAACTAGAGAAAGCCCATGTGCAGCAATGAAGACCCAACGCAGCCAATAAATAAATTTATACGTGTATATAAAAGATGAGCATAAACAATGCTAGAAACCAGCTACCTAAGCAACCTGCTGCCTCCCTACTATCACAGTTGTCACTGGTCTATCACCTGCTATTCATAAACCAGAGCTTTATCTACCACGGAGGGAAAAAGTTGTGGTAATGGAAAAGACTCTTCTATGTTGCCCTTCAGTACAAAAGCATTCCCCAAAACTGATCTCTCAGCCTTCAGAGAATCTTTCCAATGGCCAACTATCTGTGTCCCAACCCCCTTTCCTGCCTGGTTCCATTTTGATTCTGAATATCAGGATGGGAATTAGCCAGTGAAGATTCCTGGGGATTGAGAAGAGAAACTAAAGATGCTGTTATCATCTTTAGCCTTCAGGTTGGAAAAAATACTCAGAAGTGAAAATAAAAATTAAGTTAAACCAATTCTGAAAATAAACAGTGGAATCTTTGGGACTAGAAGGGTCCTTGAGGGGGCAAGGTCTAATTTCCTTATGTTGCCACAATTCAGTCATGGTCAGTACTAGGTGCGAGCTCTAAATTTTGAAATGCTACCTCTCTTTGAGGAAGCTGGAGGTAATTCTCCCATCTGTAGAACCCTTATGACTCTCAAATAGATTTCATCCTAGGAATTTTAGCCTCTGCAGTTTTGTGTTTTGAATCATCTCAGAGTTACCAACCAAGGAATGCTTCTTTCGAGAAGAAAGTTCCAGCGTGGTATCATATAGGCTTTCAACAAAGTTTCTGAGGCACGGCACGTTTACTTCATTTTTAACAGCCTGAAATAGAGATGCATGTTAATATCATATTCATGAAATGGTTGATTCTCTAATCCAATTTGAAGACGTTCTTAAAAATGAAAATGTAACTCACAGCAGCAACTGGAACAAGAATTTCAACAAAAAGTCCAGCCAAGGCATGCTTGATATCTTTGTCTTTGACCTCGAGGAAGTAATGGGCACATTCCTAGGAAATAGAAACAGAGTAAAGAGAGGGAGAAAGATTAAAATGTGCACAGAAAATGTATGTAAACAAATTTAAGTAAACAGATCTTAAGTCAATCACACCCAACAGCACAGCATATTCCATGATCTATTTAAAAAAATCACTGGATTCAAGCATTTATATTGAAGTTCAAAATACCCTTCAACGACATTTTACAAAGCTGGTTTTCTCACTCTCCCCCTAGCTTCTATCTCAAAATCACTGAAAATCACCTTGTCCTTTGGTGAAAGGACAATGCATCTATAACCAGCAAGCAGATATCCACCCACTGATTTACCTGTTGGTTCATTTAGTCACTCATTTACAACAAATTTCTGTTGACTACCTACTGTGTGGGGGGCCCAGGTCCTTGATTAACCCACGAACACAGATCCCCAAAGAAGGTAAACATGGGAAGAGAGGCAGAAGACATTCAACTTATTTTAGGCCCTAACAGCCCTGGGCACAGAGCTGTTTACTTGTTAGCCCTGACATTTTAGGTGTTTATTATTCAGATAGTTTCATGAGCAAGTCTGGAACGCTTCCTTTCCCCACCTCGGACAAGGAAACCTTTGGAACCGTTCCTCAAGCAGAGATGTCTCTGCCTGTGGACTCCTGTCTACGAAAGCGTATTCTGGTTGCCCAGAGAATAACCTGTTAGAAGAGTTGGCCTGTCCAGAATTCTGCCAGCCCCTTTCCCCTTCCTGGCCTTTTGGGTAGTAACTTACTGTGGTCTTTTTTTAGGTGTTGTTTTCATGGCAAAATCCAAGGCTACACATGTTTATGATGACACTTTAATACCTATATCAGCTATTACCTCTTATTTTCAGTCCACGTTGGGACTATCGCCAACAACAGTTACTCAAGTTCCTAGTAGATCAATATCACATGAAGACATCAGCCCAATTTCGGCACTGCCAGCATGGGACGTCTTTGAGAGTTTTCCCAATACAGAGTGGAGCTTCATGGTTTCCCAGAATTGTGGCCCTTTCCTCACATTATTTTGCGTATGCATATAAATACCATCTCAAATCATCATTCAAGTACGTAGATAACAAAATCATTAGCATGAGAAAAAGAGAAAAATAGTCAGCATTTTCTGAGTCCTTACCACGTGCCAAGGATGCTCAGAGCCTCTTTCCAAAGTTAGTGGTATTATCACCACTCTGCAGAGAAGGTAACCCATCTGCGACGGGTTAAGTGTGACTTGTCCAAGGTCACAGAGCTGGCAAGTGCTGAAGCTTGAATTCAAACCCAAGAAGTTTGATATAGAGCCTATATTCTTTTTTTTTTCAAACAGGTTTATGGGGATACAGTTTATACATACCATGCAATTCACCCTTATAAAGCATACAATTTGATAGCTTTTAGTATATTCACAATTGTACATTTTTCACCATGATCAAATTTAGAACCTTTTCATTAACTTGGAAAGAAACTTTGCACCTGTTAGCAGGCGTCCCCACCCTTCCCTATCCATGCCCCCCCTCCTCCAGCCCAACACAACTAATCTACTGTCTGTCTCTATGGATGTGTCTATCCTGGACTTTTGCTGTTATGAATAATGCTGCTGTGAACATTTGCATTCAAGTTTTTGTGTGGACATATATTTTCATTTCTCTTGTAAAACATACCTAGAATTGGAATTACTGGATTATACAGTAATTCTAGATTTAAACATTCCAGGAGGGACTTCCCTGGTGGTGCAGTGGTTGGTTAAGAATCTTCCTGCCAGAGGGAGGGTGGGAGGGGAGTCAAGGGAGGGAGGGAATACGGGGATATGTGTATAAAAACAGATGATTGAACTTGATGTACCTCCCCCAAAATAATAAATAAATAAAATTTAAAAAAAAAGAATCTTCCTGCCAGGGCAGGGGACACAGATTCGATCCCTGGTATGGGAAGATTCCACATGCCGTGGAGCAACTAAGCCCGTGAACCACAACTACTGGGCCTGTGCTCTACAGCCTGCGAGCCACAATTACTGAGCCTGCGTGCCACAATCAAAGCTCACATGCCCTAGGGCCCTTGTGCCACAACTACTGAGCCTACGTGCTGCAACCACTGAAGCCCGTGTGCCTAGAGTCCGTGCTCTGCAACAAGAGAAGCCACCACAGTGAGAAGCCCCTGCTTGCCACAACTAGTGAAAGCCCACACGCAGCAACAAAGACCCAATACAGACAGTAAGTAAATAAATAAATAATAAAAATAAAAAACAAAAATTTCAGGAACTGTCAAACTGTTTTCAAAAGCTGCTGTGCTACTTTACATTCCCACCAGCAGTGTATGAGAGTTCCAACTTCTCTACAATCTCACCAACAGATAACTTGCTGTTGTGCGTCTTTTTGCTTATGGCCGTCCTAGTGGGTAGGAAGCGGTACTATACTCATAACCCCTGTATCTAAACTCTTTATTAAGATCCTCACTAAATCTAATCCACGGCAGCATTAGAAAAAAAATCCCTCTAGATACTAAAGTTTTATAAAATCTGATAGAGCTGTGGGGACTTCCCTGGTGGTCCAGTGGTTAAGAGTCTGCGCTTCCAATGCAGGGGACGTCAGTTCGATCCCTGGTTGGGGAACTAAGATCCCACATGCCTGCCACATGGCCAAAACAAAACAAAACAACACACACACACATACACACACACAAAACTAATAGGGCTGTGTATTCTGGGAAATCCTCATTAGCAATAATTCTTTTCTTAGTACATAATGGTGAACACTGTGTCCTAGACACCTAAACCTCTATGGTTTAGTTGAGTTTTTAAAAATTGATTCCTTTTTATAGTATGAACAAAAAAGATCTCATTACTTAAAGTTCTGAATGCCTAGAAATGTTAACATCACCAACTCAATGTTATGGATCTTAAAAAGTAAAAAATCAGCTACATTTTACTGACAGAATATGCAGCCGATGGGTAAAAAAGAGAAAAAAAAAATCTATAAATAAGATTCCAATGTACACCCTACTCCAAAGGTGATATGAGTTTAAAAATGAAAGTATGTGCCTGAAACTCTATTACTTGGTGATGAAGCCCTTTATGAATTATTCAGGGAAAAGTGCAGGACTTTTTTCCACGTGGGCAAGTGAATGGGTTCTCACAGTCCAGGTTCGTCGCTGTGAGGAATGAAGATGCTCACGCTGACAGCCCCTTGGTTCTCCTGCCCAGGACAGTACCTGCATAAACTGGAGAGAGGCCTCGAAGTCCTCCACCGGGTACATCTTAATTCGAAAGAACTTCATCCCCATGATCAAACTGATGATGCTTTGAACAACATATGGGCTCTGTTCTTTGTGCCGTAATTCTTTGAGCTCAGCCATAAATTTCTTCTTTACAGCAGGGAACCTAAGAAAAGAACACGAGTGATTTATCAAACAACGGGCAGCAAAGCGACTCTAACACAGGCCCCCAGCATCTACAAGTGGCAGGGCACAGGGACGGACGGGGACCTTCGAATCAGCTCAAGGACAACAATGACTATTATCTTGTAGAGGTTCTGATATTGGGGATTTGTTGAAGAATTCAATCTTCTCCTCTCTTTTCTTATTCTATCAGATGCTCAACGTCTCCTTCAGGCTAGGGAGAAGAGCCAAAGTCATTTAGAGCCTCTCAAAATGGTCTAGCTCTGAAATTGAGATGATGAAATGCTCCCTTTTCTCGGGCTTAGCAACTTCCCAGGTACTTGCAGATCCCAAGGACCTGAAGTATCTAATTGTGAGCAGATGAGCAACAGTACACGAGGCCAGGCATTTCTGACAATGACAGCAAATGACACCAAGTAATATTCCTACATCCATTTCCAGAGTTTTCTGTTGTTTCCTTTATAGTTTTAGGTTAATGACTATTGAAAAAAATATTTTTAGGTTGAAGGAAAATCTAGGAACAGGAAAATTCAAATCATCTCTAAAAGATAAGCTCTCTAATCATGTATGGGACTTTACAACTAAAAAGACCCAGTCCCCAAGGAACTTAAGGTATTTATCTTGCTTGAAAGTAAAATAATATTAATAACTAATAACATTAATTACAACACTATCATAAAAAGTTTAAAAAAAGAATAGATCCTAAGAAGGTGGAAAGTAGCAGACTGCCAAAGTGCCTAAGGGTAAAGGAACATATACAAACAAGTCATCCAAACTATTTCTGAGATGGCTGGTTTGACTATTCATGAAAAAAAGGAAAAACAAGGAAAGCATTCTGAGACTCACTGCATTTTGTTTCCTGAGACCATCAGCCTGAGTTTCTGCAAAGGATCAACTGGGAGCAAGGCATGATCAGAGAGGGTAATTACGATTATAAAAGTTAAAGACCAAGTAATAGAATCCCAGAAGTTTGGAAAGGCAACTCATCACACCTCAAGGTAGAAATTTTAGGACATATAAAGGAGGTGGTAGACATACACTGTTACGGGCTTTGTGAGAGCTGCCAATTTTCTCCTTCTTGGCTTGAGTGGAGGAGGTTACATGGTGTCCATTTGGTAACAATTTATGGATCTTTCTTTACATTTGCTGCACACTATAAAAAAAGGGTTTAAGAAGGCAATGGAGCAGAAAATAGGTAGTGAATGCATTTCCATTTTATGAATGAAGAAATAGATCGGAAGATCAAAGTGACAAAGATGAGACTTTGTGATCTTCTGATGTGAATTTCAGAAATTTCCACTCTTTTGTAGCTGCCTTAGACAGTCATGAGCTATGAAATGTAGTCCCTGCCCTATTTACAACAGTGTGCAGTTTAACTGGAAAGATAAAACAGAGTGGCATTGACCACGAGCCACAGGAATAATAGTAATAATTTTAATAATAATAACCATTGTTATTATTTACGATGTATGTTAGATGGCACTGGGACTTTACCTGGATCTCTCTGGTCCCTCAGGGAGGTTTAATGCCTCAGGCCAGATCACCTTCTCATATTCCACACTGCCTCTTGTGTGAATGATACACCTGAAGAAGCTGGGGTGGGGGGACCTGGAGAATGAAGGGGCTCTTTCCAGCTGGATAATCAAAGATTTCAGAGGTGATTTACGTCAGGGGGAAGGGTGAGCAGAGGCGTTCAGGCAGAGATAGGTGAAGGACAGGAAGCATAAATGGCATGACAGAGCCATGGAAGTGATGCTTTCCATCAAGATTATAAAAATGTAATAGTTCCGAACTAGATTTTTTTTAATTATATTTTAATTCAAGTTGTTTCCAAACAGTTAAAAAAAAAAAAAAAACTATGGTTTTAATCTTGAAGTGTGAGAATTTAAAAGAAAAAAGTAACTATAGGTTAGAGTTTATCGTTTTAAAGAGCACATGATACTTCAAAGGTGTGTTTTCCTTTTCTAATCTGTGACTAAAACAAGGAGAGGCAGGAAAAGGCAGGTTATTTGTACACCTCACTATTTCAATATTCTCACAAGTTAGTGGCTAAAAGTCTATTTCTCATTTAAAAATAAATATAGCTATCTTTTACTTTAAAAAGTCCCACATGACATAAACATGTTATTTTAAAATAAAAATAATCCAAAAATCTATGTGTACTAAAAATCTATTTTCCCTTAAAATAATTTTAGGGAAAAATTAATTTCTTTTCAATGACCATGCCTATAGTGTTTAGTATTCTTTACTATATACAGTAACTAAACAATTACCCAAGTCTTCTGCTTTAAAATGTATAGTATATATTATTAAAGTGAGAGTATAAGAATATATACATTAAAATTTTATCACATAGAGCAGTTTTGAAAATATGAATCTTACAAGCAATCATCACTATTTAAATGAATGTGTCAGATTTTAACCCAAAAAACTTACCTTAAAAAACTTATTTTAACTTAATTGACTTTGAAAAAGTCAAGACCCTGGGTGAATATCACTTAATAGCAAAAAAAAAAAAAAAAAAAAAAAAATTTCCCTTAATGACAGGAATTGAGTGCATTCTCACTAGTAACATTAAACACAGTGATTCTGCTAAAAGTTAAAGACTGAACTAAGTATTAATAACAAAAGCCATAAGGAAGGAAATATTTTACATGCATTACATCTGGGATCTGGATATAAAATCTAAACTTAGAATTGTTACATTACTCAAGTTTATTTTTAAAAAGAGATAACCATCTTATACCAGATAAGCATACATCCTTTTTTTTCCCACTGAAAACAAAGAAAGCAGTAATTTTCTAAGGCGACAATAAAATAATGGTCCTGGTATACTTATGAGAAGAATGTAATGTGATCATCTATAGTAAGACACCAATTTAAGACTGTACCATCTATCAATAAAGGTCAACTCTATACTGACTGGTTGAGAATTTATTATTGTGATTACTATCTATTATTGCAATTAGTACAAGAACCCACTGATCAAAGCATTTTCTTGTGACCAGAAAGTGCTGGAGCATTGTCCAAACTGAGGTATTTGTTATAGCCTACTATTGCAGAATTGAGACGAATCCGGACATCATGAAAATGTAAAAAGTCACTGTTGGCAAGAGAACATTGGCTCAGTGGATCATAAATCTGACCTAATATGGAAATTCCCACAACCGTAGAAAGTTGCTTTAATTATGACATTGTCTCTCAATTCATTCTCAACCAACTGAAAATTGATGTAGCTAAGGCAAGTCATTCTATAGTAATTAATATTGTTATGTACAGTTCACAAAAACTAAGAAAAACACAAGAAGTCATTTTTGGCATATTAAACTTTCCAAATGATTGTATAAGAGAGTTATGCTGGGATAATTACAAAGGACTATAATGAGATTTTCATGGTTTGACAAAGCAGCCAAAATACATATTAACAACTCATTTTTCTGATCTTTTCTAGGAATGAAGTACAGACACATGAGTTAATCTGCCAGATAATTGCAGCTTATTCTTTCAAAAAGCCAATACTTTTATTATTTAATTGCAATGGAAATCTCTCCAAAATGCATTACACTTTTTTCTTAATGACTCATGAACCGCAATTATTACAATGGGCTGTAATAAAAGTACAACATATATTCTCCCGCCAAATGGTCCAGGTGACTCTATTATTTAGTTCTTATGAATGCTTTGGCCAGTTTCTCTTTCCTCTCTGTTGCTGTCAGTTTTTTGATCTTGATATTTCTCAGTGCGTTGGTGTATCTAACTCTCTTCCATCTAATACTGATGTGTTATGTGTTAGAAAAAAATAGGGAGTCAAGATGAATAGACAAATGGGGTTAGATTAAATAAGTCACCTCAAGGAGTTTTGGGGGTCTGTTTCCTGAGCTCCCATCTTTTGGCTAGTTCAAGTTGCCAAGTGAGTGCTTTTAAAAAATTTTACTTTGTGATAAATTGAGTGTTTTCCATGCTGCTAAGTTAGGAAATTCCATCTCCTGAAGATAAAAATCTTTCTGGGGGTTGCATTTCACAAAGATCAGGGCATCACTTTTGCTCCAAGCTGGCCTCTTGGCTTGGATTCACACTGCGTCTCTGGCCCACACTGCCTAACCTAGGCATTCAGGATCTTGCCCGATTTGCCTCAGGGTTGAATAAGATGAAGCCGGGTGAATAGGGTGTGACGTCACTTTTGGAAGAAGCATATTATTGCTAATAGCCTAATACCACTTTGTTCTAGCCTGCTAAGTAGTGTTATGGGGCCAGATAAATTTAGCAATGAGAATTTTCTGACTTGTTTCCATGACAGAGTCTGGGACATTTTTAGTTCAGCTGAATTAAGTAAGGTCTATACTAAAGGGACATTCTAGGATGGAATTTTCCCACTCATGGATGCTATATTGTAATCACCCACTCATGGAATACAGAAAACAAAACTTTTAAAACTGATAAACTTCTTTGGAAAACTGAGCAGGAAGAAAAGTATTTCGGTTAGTCCATTTCTTTCTCATACCCACCTACTCATGGAATATAGAAAACAAAACTTTTACAACTGATAAACTTCTGAAAATCGAGCAGGAAGAAAAGTGCTTTGGTGAATCCATTTCTTTCTTGGATGCAGTAGTCTGAAACTCATGGACTCTTGGTAGAACCTGGCCCAATTGTCAAGTGAAAAAGGTAACGGAGAAAGCAAACTGGAAAAAGACTTGATACTTAGGCTGGGAAGCTTCTTGTGAGGTTCAGAGACAGGGCACACACAGCAAAACCAGTCCCCAGTTCTCATAAGCTCACACCCTTCCCCTTGCTGACAGTAGGGCTGGGGTGGCACAGAGAGGAATTCATGTTGCTTTGGTGAAGGATTCTGAGGTTCACTTACTTAGCTTGTGCCAACACTCCAATGACTTCTGCGTACAGGTCTGCCACAATGTGCATATTGCCAGTGTTAGGACCAAGGTACCTAAACAAGATACAATTAGACAAGTTAGGAATCCCCCCAGGTCATCTGAAAAGAGCAACTTTGATTTTGTTTTAAGTACCCAATGTCTTCAAATTCAAAGATGAGAAATTACTTTACCCTTCTTTGTACTTAAAGTGCTTGAAAGCCAAGTTAATAACATCATGTATTAAACTGTCTATTACAGGATGAAGTGGAATCTGGAAAAAAAAAAAAAGATGGCTCTTTAACTTGGAAGGGAATTTTAAAGATCAAATCGGTAAGAGTACTTACAGTGGACTATATATGGCCTTTAACAATTAATAAATATTATTCATATGACATAGTATTTGAAATTCATGAACAATTTAATAAACTTAGACCTTAAAAAGATAAGTAGTTTTTAGATATATAAATAAACCTTATCTAAAGTAACATTAAATTAATAACCTACCTGTTTCAAAACTTCTATTAACACTAAAGAAAAAATAAAATCAATGGCGAGGTCCCGTCTTTCCATTAAATAATCTCGCTGCTGTTCATCACTGTAAAATTTAAAATATTCACATTAAATGGGCGCTGAAAATATTCTCAGAGTGATATAATTCACCAAAAATCTAGGACTCATCCCCAGTGGACTGCAAACCAACTTTGTTATGACGAGATTGCAGCGGTAAACACACACTGAAGTTATTCCCGTGGTCAGTGTGGTGCAGTGGACAAACACTGGATTTGAATATCTGACTTCACGTTTTACATGTTCGACCATGTTACCTTGAGTAGCTATCTGTGAGTCTACAATTTCATCTCGTGGACTTTTTTAAGCTACCTTACAACCCAGGAATCCTATCATCTATAAAATGGAAACAAACACGACACAAAGCTCCCATGCTGGAGGTAGACACCGAGAGGATCTTGTGAAAAGAGTTAAACAACAGAAAGAAAGAACACGATTAGCAATGGGGGCAGAAATGCATGGGTGGGGAAAGGATCCGCATTACATTTCATTTTCTCCCCCCAGTCCCTTTCCTCTTGACCTTCTGCCACTTGAGATTTACGAGAGGAAGAAAGAAGGTGTGAAGAGGTGGTGGAAGAGAGAAAGATTAAAAAGCAGACGGACGCAAAGGTAGGAGGGGCAACGTGGAGCCATGTGAACTCATTCCAAAGTTAGGGAGCAGAATTAGCACCGTCGGGAGGACAGAAATGTGAGTTCATACCCCCTCCCTTCACTTCCTGCTTGTCTAATGCACTGAGGACTAATTTGGAACTGAGCAAATGAAGTGACTGCAAAGTTCCTGAGCACAGAATAGTGGTTCAGAGTGTTGGTTTTGGTGTAGAACAATCCTGGGTGAAAATTACACCTCTTCTACTTACCAGCCATTTTTCCATCTACAAAATGGAAATAACAATAGTAATTACAGTAAGGTTTGCCTGAGTATCAAGAGAACACGTCTAAGTATTTAGAAGAGTCTCCCAAACATACAACGGCTCAGTGCTTGTATATTAAATAAAACCAATGAGAAAGGATGAGAGAATTTGGATTTGTCAGGCAGGCAGTTTCAAAATAAACCAAGACTATCTTAAATATGGAATGTTTTTGTCTCCAGTCAAGAAGGAATGAGCAGAAAGCATATAAAAGATACAAAAAAGAAGTTTGGAGGAGCTCTGCAGCCTTGAGCAAGTCCAGTTACGCCTGGTAGGAGACAGAGCAGGTCAACGAGGGAAGCTGCAGCTTTACCTTTCAAGGGGAAATGTATGGACTGGGCAGGAATTCATTCATTCAGGGTCATTTACAAACAGTCCTGCCAGGAGGAAGAGCAATGGACCAAACCATCCATCTGGAGCCCTTCGAGACCCACTGGAACTAGAAAGCGTAGCTGCGAGATGAAGGGAGGAGAGGAAAACATATGGAGCTGCAGTACAATGAAAGCGTCCACAAGTCTGACCCAGAGATTACATCATGGAGAAGAGAAACAAGAAGTCTGAAGCCCAAAGGGAAGGAAAACTCTCAAAGATAGCCAGCAGCGGTAGAGAGAAGAGGGCTTTAGTAAGGGGTCTTCAAAAGGGGCCAGAGGACCTTGAGAAAGTCGCCAAAAAAATTTGGTAGGAACAAACTTTTAAACTCCTGCTTCTATTTTATTTAGTAAGCCAATTTATGCTTTCAGATGACAGGAAGTCATATACATTTCCAATAATGAATTCAACTTTATTGCTGGTTTGAGGTCTAACTCCCAGGAACCAGAGGCATCTGACAAATTTATTTGGCGGTCTAAATGTTGATATTACACTAACCTTAGAAATCTTAACGCAAATACACATCCATCACATTTGACTCTTTTCAGTTGCTTATGCTTCTCCCTAAAGTTCCTCTTTTCTAGTTTCTGGTAAGAGAAACCCCCATTATTAGCTACATCACGTTCTAGAGACCCTCATTCTTTTGGCTTTGTCCCAAACACACGTTCTCTCTCTTTCTCTTATTTTAAACTTTCAAATGCTAACCAAAATGCAACTGAGCTGAATTTCACCGTCCCGGTTCTGCATTTGACCTCGGCAATTATTCTGATCTCCTGGAAATAATCACTAATACAACCTAAAAACCTATTCTTTTTCAGTCCCTGAAGAAATCAATTCATGAAAAATCTAGTTATAGTAACTAAATTCTGACACAACAGGAACAACACTAAAACTCACTTAATTCAACTCACTAAAACTGCCCCACTCCCCACCCCCAGAAAGGTTTAGTGTCTATTCATAAGCTAACATGAAAAACGGGGAAAATTCTAAAATAATGCCACTAATTTACTAATCAGTGGGAACCATTTTCAAACAGAATTGAAATTCTACCTTTAAGTTTGACACATTAAAAAATATTTATGAGACTGCTAAACTGGTATGGGGTTTCTTTTTGGGGTTATAAAAATATTCTTGAATTAGACATTGGTGAAGGCTGCTCAACTTTGTGAATATACTAAAAACACTGAATTACACACTTTAAAAGGATACAGTTTACGGTACATGAATTATATCTCCATTTCTAAAAAAATCCTTCTTCAACTAAAATAATTATTCAATGTACAAAGGTATTAATCTCTCCCCCAAACAAAATGATAAGTAAATGAATCTTGAATAAACTCAAGCATATTACAAAATGAAATTACAAGTTTAGATGAAATGTAATTTGGTAAAATAACAGGTCTTCAATTTCAAGCAGAGTTTATATATTTTTAAGAAATATTAGGGGTGTCAGAAAAATGAGGGATAAATCACTCACAGGTAGTAGTTAATATCTTATTTTCTGAGTAATTAATTTCAGTTATATTGTCTTTAAAAGCATTAAAAAAGGTATAATCTATGTGGAGAAATCAAAGTGCTTTTAAAATAATCTCTTTTTTTAAAGAAAGGTAAATGTATTAAACTTTCTTCAATTTGCTACCTTGCTATAATAGGTTGATTTCAAACATATGAAATGATATATATTTACCTAAAATTCCAGGGGACATACATTCACTGGAAAGAACGAAAATGATAAGTTTTATGGCTGAAAAGCTCATGTAGCAGCATGTTCCACTTTTCAAATCCACAAGAGAAGGGGACCACAGGACAAATAAACAAAATCCTCAGCTGAAAGGGAATTTAGAGATGGGGTGATATGACTTCCCCGCTTTGCTCATGAAGAGGCTGAGACAGACAGGTGAGGAGTTGCCCAAAGTCACGCGGCTAATTAGCGGCAGCTCCAGTACTACCTCTAAGGTCCAACCCACAGTCCTTCCCACAAGAGCACCCTGGGCACTCGAGGTTAGGAACACAGGTCCAAACACCTAGGCGACGTGGTGCAAGGCCTGCTGCCGGCTTTCCGCCTTTGGGTATAGACTGGAGGAGAGAGGGCCCAGGAGAGCAGCAGACAAGAGGGTTACCTGGGGCCTTGACACCCTGCCAGCCCCACGGTCAAAATAAGGCCGTGCTATAAGTTTTAACCTGTGACAGCTGGCAGCAACTAGTATTCCAAATGTGCCCCCTGCTAGGCAAGGTGGTGCTCATGGGTGAAAAGGCAGGAAGAGCTAGATGTCTCCCAGCTCCCCCTTTGATTTGTTTCTTAAGAAAAAGGAAACGAAAGGAAAGGAAAGGAAAAGGAAAAGGAAAAAAGGAAAGGAAGGAAAGAAGGGAGGGAGGGGAGGAGGGGGAGAGAGAGATGAAGGAAGGAAGGAAGGAAGGAAGGAAAGGAAAGAGACAAAGAAACTATAACCCTCGTAATCCTTATAATAAAAGAAATGTACCTTTTGGATTTATTGCTGGTTCTTGGTCTGTATTCATGTGATTCATCCTCAATGCCGTTTTGCCTTTTATACCAGTCAAATAATGTTCGCAGAATGGAAGGCAGGCAGTACTCAGAAAGGGAGCTCATTGAACTGATGACCTACAGAGAAAGGCAGGCGATTAAAAAGCTTCGGTGGCACAGCCAGTTAATGAGAAACTTTTTATTTCGCAAATAACTCCACACCATAGTCACTACAAAATTTGTTTATTTACCACAGTCCTCTTGTTAATAATCTTTAGTAGTACATTCCCAAGAACCCAAGTTTCTTACTGTTGACAGAAGTCCTAATACAATAATAACTTTGTGGTTTAAGAAAGTTAATTACTTTGACTCCCTTTCATTCTAGAAATCAGACGTTAACTGCACACAGGTTATTCATGGACTGCAAAGAAATGCTTTTCCCACAGCACTACAGTAGACTTCTCAGGTCCTCAAAAATGCTTGTTATATAAATAAATACATTACTTAATAGAATTAAATTAACGGCTTAGGTGACATAAGAAATTATTTTTTATTAGACTCTACATATAAGTGATATAGTATTTGTCTTTTTCTTTTTTTTATAAATTAATTTATTTATTGGCTATGCTGGGTCTTCATTGTTGCACACAGGCTCTCTAGCTGCAGTGAGCAGGGGCTACTCTTTGTTGTGGTGCGCGGGATCCTCATTGCTGTGGCTTCTCTTGTTGCGGAGCACAGGCTCTAAGCACGTGGGCTTCAGTAGTTGCAGCACATGGGCTCAACAGTTGTGGCTCACGGGCTCTAAAGAGCAGGCTCAATAGTTATGGTACACGGGCTTAGTTGCTCCGTGGCATGTAGGATCTTCCTGGAGCAGGGATCGAACACGTGTCCCCTGCATTGGCAGGCAGATTCTTAACCACTGCACCACCTAGGAAGCCCGACATAAGCAAGTCTATCCCCCAAACAGATAAGCTAAGTGGTAACACAATGTATGGTTTTCTTTTTTCTTTTTTTTTTTAATTTATTTATTTATTGGCTGTGTTGGGTCTTCGTTGCTGCACACGGGCTTTCTCTAGTTGCAGTGAGTGGGGGCTACTCTTCGCTGTGGTGCGCAGTCTGCTCATTGCTGTGGCTTCTCTTGTTGTGGAGCATGGGCTCTAGGTGCGTGGGCTTCAGTAGTTGTGGCACACGGGCTCAACAGTTGTGGCTCACGGGCTTTAAAGCACAGGCTCAGTAGTTGTGGTGCACGGGGTTAGTTGCTCCGCGGCATGTATCTTCCTGGAGCAGGGATCAAACCCATGTCCCCCGCATTGGCAGGCAGATTCTCAACCACTGCACCACCTAGGAAACCCCAATGTATGGTTTTCTGCCAATAATCATTCACGCACTCACCTGAGGCGGGCCCCAAACTAGACCCAATGAATCAGTAGCAATAATTGACCCTGTGTTACATTAAAGGCAAACGTCTCCCCTCTTCTTTAAACAAATATGCCTTTGATAGATGTTATTCTACTTACCTTATTTTGGAAAGATTCCTGATTCTTTTACTAATTATCACCCCCCAAAATAAGCCTCAATCCTTATCTCATACTATATGCAAAAATGAACTCAAAATGGATCATAGATCTAAGTATAACACCTAAAACTCTAAAACTTCTGAAGAAAACATGAGGGAAAATTCTTGTGACTTTGGGGTAGCCAAGGATTTTTTAGGGATCAAACCAAAAGCAAATTCCATGAGAATTCTATATGCTGAAAATCATCAAAATTAAAAGTTTATGCTTGTAGAAGGACACTGTTAAGTGATGAAGGGACTGGCCCCAGACGATGAGAAAATATTTGCAAAACGCCTGTTAGAGCTCTTATAACCAGAATGTGTCAAACTACAATGAGATAGATTTTAATTACATAATTAACAAAGAGTATTGGCAAATCACAACACCCAGGGCTGATGAGACAGTGCTAAGATGAACATGTTGATACAATACAGATAGAAGAAAACAAATGGCATAACACGTGGAAGGTAATTTGGAAATACACATCAAGCACTTAATAAAAAGCATCCTCAGTAAGTCCACTCTTAGGAATTTATCTCAAGTACATAATTAGAGGTAAGAATGTTCAGGACAGCATTACTTATCACAGCAAAAAAAAAAATGGAAACAAATGTCCAGCTATATGTAAATGCCTTAATCCAGTTTGGAATTTGATGTAGATTATCTGTGAAACCATTAAAAAAATCTCATTTCAAAAATATTTCATGCTATGAAAATGTTCATGACATGTTAAGAGAAAAAAGTGAAAAATCATTTAATTGGTATGATTCCAATTTGATAAAGACCCTATATATAAGTACACATATATAGAAAATAAGACCAGGAGGAAATATACCAATGTATTAAGAGCGCATACTACAATCAGGAGATCTCAGGAGAGATCACCAGAGGGAGAGGGTAGGTGGATTTAAGAGAAATGAAGGCAGGATTTTACCTAGGCTTTTTTAGGAAAGGGTAGACATTTGAAATGAGAGTCAGGAAAGAAACTAAGCAAGGAGCCTAAGCAGGAAATCCTATGGTCACAAAAGTGCAAAGTAATTATTTGTTGGTAATGATTATGTGATTAATGAAGGTTTTGAACTGAAAGAAGAACTATCTGACTGATGTAGGGACTTTGGTACACCAGAGTGAAGGGACATAATGTTGAAATTTAAATTGGAACTAAATCATAAAAGGCACTTAATGCCAGTCTAAAAAATTTCAGTTTCCTTCTCTAGAAAATGAGAAGCCCCTAAAGATTTCTGAATAGGATACTCAGCCCATAAAAATGGTGTCTGGGGAGGTTTAATCTAGCAGTGACGTGTAGGCTGGACCACAGTGGTTTGCTAACAGAGGCAGTTAAGAGAATACACATACTTATGCTTGAGTCTAGTGAGGTTATTACTGCAACCGTTCTAGGACTGCAGTCTCAGAGCCTGAGCTGGGGAGGTGGCAGAAGAAATGGAAAACCTTAGTTAACTTAAAATATTTCTGTAGTTAAGCAGGCTAGGCTTAACTTCCTTTTATGAAGCAGGAAACTAGAGCAATGAAAGCGCAAGTGCTTCGTGTCAACAGGACTTTCCACTGTCACCTTTAAAACAAAGCCTAAGAGTGAGCAAAGCAATGATTGCTTTCTTCCTCAGATTCTATTCCTTGATAGCTTATTTCACGCTCTATTATAATTATGATTACATGTACATAATACAAAATTGTACATTATCTTTAGTTATGGGTTAATCTAAGTTAAAAAATAAACAGGCTATTGCATTCAGCCTGCCTGGTGAACCTAGCCATTGTTAAAGGGTTTTGTAATTTAAAAATATCTAATCTTCCTTTTTTTTTTTAAAGAGCCCTTCCCTCCCTGCTGTAACATCCACAGCCACAACAAGTTTTCCTGCTCTTCCTGTGGATATAACAGCAGTAAGTTTTTGGAGGAAAGCCAATTATGGTGTGTCAAGGGGGTAATTTACTAGTTCTCTCTAAAGATACCCCAGCTCCAGAAAGGATATTTCTTCAAGTCACCATCATCTAAAATATTTTGAATTGGGAAACAAAGGGGGTTCCTCCCACAGGGGAAAAGGGATCAGAATTCAGAGTCCCTGACCATGGGTTAATGCTGTCTTAATTACTAAATATGTAATAAAATTCCAAAGCAGCTGCTATTATATTTCAATAATTTAAAAATACTTGTACAAGTCTGGATGAGACTTAAGGAGACACGATGACTAAATGTAACGTGGTATCCTCAATGGTATCCTGGAACAGAAGACAGGTATTAGGGAAGCACAAATGAAATACAAATAACGTATAGAGTTTAGTTCATAGTAATGTGATGATGTTGATTTCTTAGTTATGATAAATGTACCTTGTTAATGTAAGATGTTAATAGGAAAAACTGGGTACGGGGTATATGACAACTGTCCGTGCTATTTTTGCAACTTTTCCATAAATCGCAAACTATTCTAAAATAAAACGTTTATTTAAAAAGCATTACAGGGTCTTCTCTGGTGGCTCAGTGGTTAGGAATCTGCCTGACAGTGCAGGGGACGTGGGTTCGATCCCTGGTCTGGGAAGATCCCACATGTCTCGGATCAACAAAGCCCGTGTGCCAAAACTACTGTGCCTGTGCTCTAGAGCCTGCAAGTCACAACTACTGAGCCTGCATGTTGCAATTACTGAAGTCCGGGTGCCTAGAGCCAGTACTCCACAACAAGTGAAGCCACTGCACTGAGAAGCCTGCACACCGCAACAAAGAATAGCCCCCCGGCTCTCTGCAACTAGAAAAATAAAAACCATTACAGAATATTGAGTAGAGCTGCCAATATTCCATAATAACCTAAATGAGAAAAGAATTTGAAAAATATTTGAATAGATACATGTATATGTATAACTGAATTACTTTGCTGTACACCTGAAACTAACACAACATTGTTAATCATCTATACTCCAATATAAAATAAAAATTTAAAAACCATTTGTGTGGGACATTTACAAGCTCCTTTACTTACTTCAGACCCACAAAGGTGATATAAACCTGTGTCTGACGCCTAAACCTCTCTGGGCAGAGCATTCTCTAACAGGGCATCCAGCTACTTCACTTAGGTGTAACCCACATTCTCTATAGAGAACGTCAATCGCGTTCTTCAAACCTCAGCTGTAATCATTTTTCCTACCCGTTAAAAAGTCATCCTGAAGCCATTCTTGGTACTATATCTACTGGGCATACTTTCCATGCCAAATACACTGAGACCGTCTTAGAAGAGATGAAAGGTCAGCAGGGGGTGGATGTGTGTGTTTTTTCCATCTCTCTGTTACTGCCCTTTTGAGTTCAGGCTTTCAGGAAGGAAGGGTGGAATTTGCAAAGACCTGGCCCTCAAAGCTCAGGAAGGGAGGAAGGTCTAGCTGGCTTCTTGGTTACTCAACTCCTTCATTTACGGGAAGCAGAGCCAATGGTGAGATGAATTCTAGCTCTGTGCTGCTGTGAAAGGGGAGGCCCATTTACAAAGATGTTCTTGTTGCATTTAAAGGCTCACATTCTTCCATCACAGATGAGCTAGGTACTGTGCAGCTTGAGGAGATGAAGTGCACAGAATCACAGAACTATTTCATAGTGGTGTTTTCTTTTGGGGGCGGGGAGAGGGGGGATAGAGGGGAATACTAAATGTACTTTGCAAATGTTTTCTTAACGTTTATTTTGGCATTTTATATATAAATAGGCTAAAAGAGACTGTCCGTTATGCTGTAGCTAAGACATGAATTTTTCATAAGCATTTTATTATACTTGTTGAATGCAAAGGAAGAAACTTCACACATAAATATTTGAATAATTACTCAGTGGAGTCATTGCATATTTTACACTAATAAGGCTGACTTGTCATGAGTGGTGCATTTAACGAATAATTTTAAAGTAACTTCATTGATGGCTTAATTTCTCAAACTAGTTCAGGTGGCCAAGCACCTGGGGGCCAGGGTACTCTCTATGTAATACCACAAAATACTGACCTATTAAAGCAATTCAGGTGCAATTTTTTTTCACTTGATCACATTTCATACTATTGCTAGATTACAGTATCGATGACTAATGACAGACACCAAAGGCTTAAGAATAATTTACTATAAAAACTTAAAATTATAAAAATCTGTGTGTTAAATATGCTTTTCTTGCAAATTAGGAAAAGTTCTTCATTATTTGATTTTAACATCTTGGTCCATTTTATGGAACTCACTGTTCCACTGGAGAATAATTTAAAAACACTGAATGACACTGATGTGGATCCAATGCCAGCTAACTTGTTTTTACTCTTAACTGCTTATATTTTTCACCTACACATTTTAAATAGATTTTCACTGAATTGCAGCATTAGAATCAATGTTGAAGCACTAGAATTTCATCTGCCTCCTTTGCAGGAAAATTATTACTACCCAAGATGGTAAAAAGTTATTTATTTTAGTTCTATTATAAATTTATAACAGATTTATTTTACCATGTGTTTCCTGTTTACAGATGGCATTTTTAATACATTAAGACACTAAGGTGCCACTAAAGGACATAAACATACATCGTCTAGGAGAAAATCCCAAAAGAAGTTAATTAGAATACTTGAACAAATTATCTGGAATTTATAGAGATGACACAAGAATAGGTCATGCTGAATTGCAAATAGCTGCAAAACTCAGTGTTCTCAGGACAGCATATCTGAAGAATGACCTTCACAAGCCGCATTTTCATAATTTCATTAATGTATTGGGAAGATCAGGCGTTTTGGGTTCAAGTGACAGCTCTGCCTTTTATTGGCTGTATGAGATTAGCCATGTTGCCGTTTCCTTGAAGCTCTGTTTTTAGCTATAAAATGGGACTTTAGAATACTTCCCTCACTAGGCTTTTATGGAGACTAAAGGAGAAACTATAAGATGTAGGGCACATAACAGACCTGCAAAAGTGTCTGTTTCTTTTTTCCCCTCTTCCATTTCCAAATATTGAAACTGAAGCAGAGACATAAAATATTTTGACTTGATAAGATCATAGGCTAAGTTAATGATGGAACTAATGACAGAAGTTGATGACAGATTTTATCAGAGCTGATAAATGTTGCTTTTGGGTACAGAGTCAGCCCTCTGTATCTGCAGATTCAACCAATCACAAATCAAAAATATTCAGAAAATTTAAATTCCAGAAGTTCCAAAAAGCAAAACTTGAGTTTGCCGTTCTCTGGCAAAGACTGACATAGCATTACATTGTATTTAAAACTATTTATATATCATTTATATTGTTATAGGTATTACAAGTAACCTAGAGATGATTTAAAGTATACAGGAGGATGTGTGTAGGTTATATGCAAATACTATGCCACTTTATATAAGGGACTTCAGGATCTGTGGATTTGGACATCTATGTAGATTGAAGGCCCTGGAACCAATGCCCTGTGGATACCCAGGACAACTGTAGTGGGAAAAAATAAAGACCCACCTATCTCTTATCCAGAACAAACTATCAAGGCCTCCAATAGAACCTTTTTGCTCAGTTTGTATTCCCAAACTAAGCCAACCTTTCTGGCCCTAGCTGATGTAAACACAGTGCCTTCCAGATGGTTACTGTAGAGGCCTCTGAGCAATGCCTGTCCTATATCAGCTCCTTAAGAGAAAGGTAGCAACACTGGATCTCCGAGTTTGCTGCAGGCACAGCTCACTCTAAAGCAAATGGGAAAGGAAACAGAGATAGTAACTATTCCGGAAGTAGAATCAATCTGTTGAAAAAAACCCAATTATTGTAAGTCCTGACTCATCTACACATCTGACTCTCAGGAACCACAAGCATCCTGGAAAAGGTGTTGAGCCCCAATGTGAGTGAAGAACGAACACACAC
The DNA here is from genome assembly GCF_030028045.1 of Hippopotamus amphibius kiboko. Taxonomy (NCBI): domain Eukaryota; kingdom Metazoa; phylum Chordata; class Mammalia; order Artiodactyla; family Hippopotamidae; genus Hippopotamus; species Hippopotamus amphibius. The sequence goes on from NC_080199.1 coordinate 71,974,938, forward strand.
ACATGCACACACACATAAATAAACAAACTGAACCAAACAAAAATGAACACACAGATGCTGAGAACAGAGTAGTGATCACCAGAGGGGAAGAGGTGGCGGGGAGGGCGAAATGGGTACAGGGGGTTAACTGTATGGTGAAGGATGGAAATTAAACTCTGGTGGAGAGCATGCTGTAGTGAATACAGAAGTCGAATTATAATGCTGTACACAAGAAACATATGCTATTATAAGCCAATTTGTAAAAAAGAAGGAGGCGAAGGAAGGAGGAGGAGACGAAGGAAGAAGAAGGAGAAGAAAGGAGGAGAAGAAGGAGAAGAAGAATGGACACAACCTTTGGCAGAAAGGCACAGCATTAAGCTCTTGTATTTCATGCAGCAGAAGAGGGTTCCATCAACACACCCAGCCCCAATGTGACTCCACTCTCCCCTCTCTGACCCACTGCCGGTCCCTCTTCCGGCCGACAGCTCAATCCGCCATATACTAGGGATGCTTCCTCTTCCTGCCTCACTTCTTCATTCCTGAAACCTGATTTCTGCTCTTGCCACAGTACTGACATTTTTGTATGAAAGACCAGAAAGGATAAAGCCACGACTAGCCAGCCAATGGCCTTTTGGCAATCATTTCCCCTGAAGTCTCCTGAGCACATGGCATCATTTATCAGCTTCCCTAGAAATGCTTTCCTCCTTGGGATTCTGCGACGCTGCCGGTCAGCTGCTCGCCGGCACTTTCTGTCATCTCCCTTACAGTTACTTTAACAACACCAAAGCACCGTTAGACAATGCATCTGCGAAAAGAAGGGGCTGAATTCTAATCCTGAGTGTTCTGACACAAGCCCCTTTGGGGAGTAATCATACTTTTCTATGCAGAGAGGAAGTAACTTCCACTTGCACTATGAGACTGTTCTAAGAAACAATGTTGGAGCAATACTTCAAATAGAAGCACATCATGCAGTGTACAACTGTTTGCATCATTAATTTACTGGTTTATGTCACCATCAGATATAAGCAAAAGTCTAAAAGTCAAGGGGCAGAGAAAATTGGCAAGGAGCATACCTAGCTGGAAGGTATATGAAATATAAAGATTCATTTGTTACTTTACTCAACAGCAAGAATTGTCACCTGTGAGTAAATGTATCTAGTGACTAACATTAGTACCTCCTGTACCAGGTAAGGATTACACACCCCCTCAGGTGACGGTTATTTTGGAGTGGTGTTTTTCACTTTTTAAAATAGGTTAACTTGATATCTGAGCTGCATTTGATCACCATCTACCCAGGTCCACACACATCCCAGGTTAGCTGGTTTCACTGGAAAATCCAAAATAAAAGGCCTTGGCCTTTATATTTTAAAAGAATATCTGTAAACTTTGATAACAGAGGAAAGTTACTCGAAGTTAAAATGGGCAGCTCGCCATGCTCTTCCCTCATCGAGGGCTGTGCACACATCACACAGATGGGGAACTCATCACTGGTACCATGACTGTGCACACATCACACAGATGGGGAACTCATCACTGGTACCATGACTGTGTTCTGCTGTAATGCTTCCTAATTTAAGTGTTGCCAAACATGACCAGCCACTATAACTTGGCTGTGAAATTAAGTCTCTTAAACTATTGAACAGTAATCCATCCATTTGAAAGTGTATCATACATGGCAATGAAGAGCCACTGCAGCAAAAGGCTCTTTGGGCTCCTAACGGCGAACCTCTCATTCTTCCATGAGAGTCCCTGCACAGGCTGCCGTCTTGGGCCACCCCTGCCCTGGGAAGCGGCATCTTCTTAGCCTTCTCTCACTTTTTTGGCCATACCTCTTCTGGTCCTAAACGAACTATGTTTCCCTATGGTATGCTTTCCCTACCCTAACCTTTTAGTGTTTGTTGGGTGACCATATAAATGAATGAGCCCTGGTGATCTCCCCCGAGGCATTTTACCTGCACTCAAAATTCAGTACGTGTGACACTGATTTATCCCCTCTTGCCAAGCACAACATTCCTTGAAGAACTCCTCATGCAGAGAAAGCAGTCCAGCCTCCTCACTATGGCACTGTGGTCACGGGAACAGCCTTCCTACCTTCCTCCCGGTCGCTCCCCAGAACTCTGCTCTTCTCTCCTTCAACTCTCCACTCGGCTCGTCCATCTGGCATCACCCAGCCCATCTTGTGCATCTGGATCACAGACATCTTTTGTGTGTCACTGCCCCTTCATCGCTGCCTGTGACACACCTGCCCACCTTTCTACCATCCTTCACTGCTCCCTACTTGAGTCCCCACAGCCCGTGAGCTGTACCTTCTTATCGTGTTTACACTGCAGTACTATCTGTTTAGGCATCTGTCTTCCTCCTGGGATTGAGAATTCCTGGGGGGCAGGAACTTTCTCATACTACTTTGTAACCCCAGCGCCTTGCACAGACCTTGGCATGCTTCAGGTGCTCAGTGTTTGTTAAATTGAATGGAAATGGCTCCAAATCGTGGTTGAAAACTGCAGTTACCTTTTGTTTCTCCTTCTCTCAACCAATACTGGTTCTTCTAATATAATGTTGCTTATAGTCATTCTTTCTTTCTAGTTCCACTGTCTGTTTTAGTTCAGGCCCTTTTAGCCTCAACTCAAATCTTTATCAATGCCCCAACTCCACAGATGCCTCCAAACTTTAAAGATCTCTCCAGTCATGGACACTGTTTCCTCAGGGTTTAACACCAAGTCTGCACTTTGAACTCTTTGATACTGGCAGGTAGAGGATAAGGCCCCACCCCCTAGCATCAAGGTCTTCCACAATCTGACCTCTCCTATTTGGAATGCAGGGACCACATCCTTACATCTCTTTGTCCCACACAGGGCTTTGTCGTATATGTACACACATACAAACACACAGAAACACACACACTCACTCACTCACTCATTTGCCTAATAAATGTTTGCTAACATAACTTTACTACCAGGACAATTTTTTCATTTATTTTGCTTTCTAAGTGCTGAAGGTTAATTTAGGCATTTAAAAAAAATTAGTGTCAGTATACATTTTCAAAATGCTGTTGGAAATCTCATCTACCTTCAGTAACTCTCATACATGACTTTCTCACCAGCAGGAACTGGGAGTCCTCCCTGGCTCCCTAGTATAGAGGAAAGCTTGCTCTCCTGGGGCTCGTACCATGCCTGCTTCTTCCATTGTGAGCTTCTTTACTAGATTGACGTTATAATTTACTTGATTTACATCTTTCTTCGTCTCTCCCACTAGACTGGGGGACTTCCAGAGCAGGCATTATGTTTCCTTCATGTGTATTTCCACAAGCCGGCATAAATTTTGGCACATGGCTGCCACAAGGTAGGTACTGTCTAAGAATGGATCAAGTTCACATTCATAAAATTTCTAAAAGGTGAAATTCTGGCAATGAGGGTACAAATACCTAGCTCTCCAATATACAAAAGTAGTCACTGATGTGGTTTTCCTCCCACTAACACTGAGCTTCAAAAAATTAATTCTGTTTAGACAACTTGTCATTTATGAAACAATAGAGCTTTTTCAAAAACCGGGTCTATTCTATATATGTTTAGATTATAATTAGATTAAATAAGAGATATTAAACCAATAGTTAATAGAAAAGAAACAGAAAACTTAAGGAAACATGCAGTTTTAACCTCTAACTATACATGTGTTAAAATTCAAACTGGGGGCCTCCCTGGTGGTGCAGTGGTTAAGAATCCACCTGCCAATGCCGGGGACACAGGTTTGATCCCTGGTCCGGGAAGATCCCACATGCCACGGAGCAACTAAGCCCGTGCGCCACAACTACTGAGCCTGCACTCTAGAGCCTGAGAGCCACAACTACTGAAGCCTGTGCGCCTAGAGCCCGTGCTCCGCAACAAGAGAAGCCACTGCAGTGAGAAGCCCATGAACTGCAACAAAGAGTAGCCCCCGCTTGCCACAACTAGAGAAAGACCACGTGCAGCAACGAAGACCCAACACAGCCAAAAATTTTAAATTAACTAATTAATTAAATTTAAAAAAATTCAAACTGGAAACTGACAAATTCTAGGAGATTTCCACAGTGGGAAAAAAAAAGAGGTGGAGAATTGTATATAATACACTTTACTGGGAATTTTGACCAAAAAAGGCTATATAATATCTAGTAGAGACAGGTAATACTCAATATCCACTCTTCTCTTCTTCCTTAGTTATAAAATACCTCATTTTTAGATGGACACATGGTTGACCAAAATAAAATGTCCTAATCTTTCTTACAGGTATATGTGGCTATGTGATGAAGCTCTGGCCAACTGGACATAAGCAGAAGTGGTGTGTGCAGTGTTAGGATGTTCTAGTTTTGTTTGCTTGTTTCTATAATTTTTTTTTCCATTTCTCCTTCCTGCTGCCTGGAATACAGATGTAATGGCTGAGTTCCAGAAGCCAAACTGGACCATGAGATGACCTTGGGAATGTAAGCCCTCATGCAGGAAAACAAAAATACAAAGATACGGGACTGATTTTCTTTGTAATTCCTCAATGTGAGGGAGAAATAAACTTTTATCTTGTTTAAGCCACTGTTATTTTATGTACCATCTGCAGCCAAACCTAATCTTAACTGATATAGGATCTTAGATCGTTTACCTGTTGAAAACTCCCCTCGAAATTCTCACCAACTTAACTTTTAGAAATATAAGCACATTACAGAGTAAAAAGCACAAGTTTTATAGTCAGAACATATGATTCCCGCCTCAGTCCCTTCAGGCTTTAGTCATATAATACTGGGCAACCTCTCCAGGACTCATTTCCACTCACTAACTGCAACATAGAGATGATGACGAGACCTTCTTCTTGGGCTTGTTGGAAAGGTTAAATAATGTCAGGTGAGACAATACGTGAGAAGGGGCTTGGTAAGGCACTTCCCTGGCGGTCCAGTGGTTAAGACTCCGTGCTTCCACTGCAGGGGCACAGGTTTGATCCCCAGTCTGGGAACTAAGATCCCGCATGCCGCAGTGTGGCCAAAAATAATAATAATATTATAAAAATTAAGAAGAGGCTTGGTAAAGTATAAAGTATTACATGATTTTTGTTATTTTGTTTTTGCTTCTATTTCTAACAGGAGAAAAATGAACTTGGGGCTGGCCTTGTCAAGTGAAGGAGTAAACAGGGCTACCCAGGATCAGGCACTGAAAGTGTAGAAACCCAGATCTCTTTAGCCCATCACTCATGCCAGGGACCTTTAAAACGGAGAAACTGATAAAAAATATTCTCTAAACAGGGACCAGTTGTCTGCTGCCCAAAGGATGCACGTAGCATAGCACCTCCCCTATGGGAAGTACGAAATAAATGTCCCTTCCACTGGTACTACAGCTCCCAGGAGTGCAGCAATGGAGCCTACAGCACCAAAGAGGCGTCACCAGCGTGTCCTGCTCCCACAGATGGACCCCTGTGTGAATGCAGACTAACTCCGCCTGCTTGGAATCAGAATAACGGGAATTACAGAATTTGGACCTTTGATATCAAAACACTAAGAGAGCTTGATACAGTCACAGCCTTGCCAACAGAACCACAATTCTTATAATTTGCTGTTGAAACAGTGGACGGGCGCTTTCAAAGGTGACTTGGCTGACATTTTTTTTCATTGAATCCACGGAGGGACCAACTTCAGTCAGGTTTCCTTCTGGCCCGGGAGTCTCGTTGTCTCTTTAAAATGAGACAGACTTTGTAGATTGCCTTCTCTCATGGTTCACGTGTAAATTTATGATTTTAAGATCAGAGGAAAATTTTATCTGCCTTATTTGAATGTTCTCAGTGACCGTGTCACTGCTGGTTCACTCCTAAAGCATTTTTAATACACAGAGATGTGTTACAAGCGGTGGTTCTCAGGCGTCAGTGTGTGTGAGGGTTACCTGGTGATCTCCTTACGCTGCAGAACCTGACTCAGTAGATCAGGGCAGAGACTGCATTTCAACATTCTGAGCAGCAAGGTTAAAAGTATTATAGCTAATTAAGTGGCAAAGTTGGGATTTAATCCAGGTCTGTCTACTTCCAAAGTCTCTTTCCCACAATGCTGAAATGCAGAAATAGAGTGCTGAGTAATAACTGAGAAACTGTGTCTAAGCCAAATTATTTGGGATAACTACTATATGTAATGTTAAAATGCTAAAGTACTATTCTGCCAGAGAAAAACAGAAAGGAGTACATTAAGCTGAAGAAACAAAAAAACAATTTTTTTTTGAGGCAAGGACAGTGATAATCTAAGAGGATAGAGACAAAGAAGATAAAACAGAGTGAAAAATTATGGAAGATAATATTTGCATTCTTAAGGAGAACAGAAAGAGCCACACTTGCCACAGTTCCAAAATAACGAGCCCAAACATTCACCCCAGCTCCCTGACCTCCCATGAAGAATCAGGTGACAGCAACTAAGGATGATACGAGGAGAGGAGACAGCTCCATGACACAGAGAGACGAAGCCCACACTCCACGCCACCAGCGTTCCAGAAACAGCCTGCCAGCGACACAGCGCAAAGCCAGGGCCACACCAGCCTTCCAAGAGTGTGTGAACGTGTGAGGTCGCCCTCAGCCAACAGCTTACAAAATAGAGAACGGTGGATTTTGTCTCTACAGTCAGTCCTTACAGTTTCAGATCGAACAAGTCTGAACTTGAACAGTCAAAGCATTTTCCTCTTGATTCCACATTACAGGCAATTTCAAAGCATTGCAGAAAGCGTACTCTCTGTGTGTTCTCCATAAGACAATACACCCCCCCACCCCCCTGTATTAGATCAGACCATGGTGCATCCAGCAGGATTCTGTCTCTGCCACTGGCACCAAATGAGGTTTATAAAGAAGAGCATTCTGTCCTCTTTGTCATTAAATGCTGCAGATGTTTAGGAAACACCACAAACACATCTGCAACCTCCTCTGATATTCTGTCATCCATCATTCTAAACACACTGAAAGCCCTCCTGAAATGACTCAACCAGCGTCTATAAGATCCTGGTTTCCTATGTTTATTACCCGCTGTTTAGAGATGGAAGTCCTTTTACTAGTCCTGATCCATTTTCAAAGGATCTTCTTTGTATTTATTCTGTCTTAAGCAATTGTGTTCATGTATCACTTTCTCTATTAGAATCTAAGTTACTACATTGTTTTATAATTATTGCTCAGGTGGTCTCTCTCTCACAGGATTGCACATTCTTGAAGGGCTAAAATTTGCCCTAGATTTTGTATCACCAGAGCCTAGTGCTGTGTCGAGCAGATAGTTGGCATTCGACAAAACGTTGGCTGAAAGCTCTACTGCAGAGATCTGATCGTCATATGGTACCATTATTCAGAAGAATCTCAATACGTTTGTGAATGGAAATTCCTTATTTTTCAGTTCTTTTAATTCTAGTATTCAAAGATTCAGAAAACAACCAACTGAGGACCTACTCGTATTATTTCAACACTCCAATTCTTTCCAATTCAAACCAATCACATTTACTAAACATCTCCTATAAGCTATCTCTGTAAAAAGCTGCAGGACACAGTTCCTAAGATCACCCTCCTGTATCCTCTTTGAGGAAGTTCATCAACACACCATTCAGCCCTTGCCTTTGCACATCTTGAAATAAATGAAACCCAGCATATAACATATATTACATACTTGATCAAACTGGGGGTCTTCTCCACGTTGCAGAGATTTTGTCAATGGCTTTTCCTAGAAAGGAATATAGACAAGAAAAATTACAAGAGGTTCTTAAATATTACAAAAGAAATGCCATTATTATTAAAATTTTTCTCATCTCTTTCTCCCTTTATGGGAGGAAGAGATGCCAGTTTTCAAATACATGAGAAACTCTTCCTTACTAGTCAAACTTTAAAGAATAGTGTTTGATCATCACCACCAGGATTTTTGCTATTCATCTTCCTTCACACATTTGACCAAGACAATACATACCTGATGTTAGAAGTCGTCCTGTGTTTTCAATGGAAACCACATAATAGGGAATTCGTTTGACATTTTAGTACCTATCTTGAGACTTGACAGATAATAAAAAGTTGAAAGTGATACAATATTCCAGGTCCCAGGATTTAGAAACAAAATAAGGTCTAATTATTAGTCTGATGTTGAGGGACAGCCTACCAATCACACACTTACTAGGTGTAATTGGCAAATTTTGAACATAATATTTTGACTCTCGACACACCCAAATCTCTGCAAAAATAATCTGGGTAGTGACAAAGGTCTATAGAAATAAATTTTCCTAACCATTATGTCTTTGTTTACATTAGGAAGTCTTAACTGACCTTTCAGGAGGGCATTTGATAACTGTTTATCCTTATCTGTACCTTTCTCTTTTTTTGGAAGTTAATATTGACTCAAATTTGATGTAGGATTAGAAACCATACAAAAAGCTATACATCAAAAAATAATGTTTTACTTTAGCCAACGATGATGTCCTAGAAAGATTCCATTTACATTTTGCTGATCACATAGACCCTTCCCCTGCCTCATTTCTCCATGCTTCTCTCCACTGAAAAGATGACATACACCCAAGGCAGATGTAAGCTCCACCCTCGCCCCATAGAGTCTTTGTTCTTGAGGAGATCAGCTCAGTCTGGGTACCTAAAGCTTGACCAGGAACCATATGAATTAACTGCTCTGTCTCATTTAGCAAAATACACAGCTTCAAAATGTGTATTCATCTAAAATAAAGAGAATGCTGTGTTCTTACCGGCTAATAACCATTTTCTCTTCAAAGTATATTATACTTTTCCTTTTATAGCACTTATCACAGAGCAAAATCACATCACACTGTACAATTACACATCCAAGAGTGATGAGCTGACTGCCACCCCCAGCAGACTACAAGCTGCAGAAATGCAGGACCCTCTGTTCTTTCCCAGCACTTAAAATTACCAGGCAGGGCATTGCTTGGTAATAGTTAAACAGTTGCCAAATTAATCAAAGCTCTAGGCTAATAATGTCCAGTTTCTTCAACTATGAGATGCTCTTATTGGCATTTGTGTGTTCTGTTCTAAGCTAAAGGAATTTTTTAATACACTTTTTTCATTGTGGCAAAATACATACAATGAAAGATTTATTTTAACGATTTTTAAGTGTACAATTCTGCAACATTAAGTGCATTTACAATATTGTCTAGCCTTCACCACTCTCCATGTTATGAGGATCCCTTTTAATATCAAAAATTTTCATGAAGTTATTTGTAGTGAGGTGGATGCACCTAGAGACTGTCATACAGAGTGACGTGAGCCAGAAGGAGGAAAACAAATACTGTATGCTAACTCATATATATGGAATACAAAAAAATAGTACTGATGAACCCAGTGACAGGGCAAGAATAAAGATGCAGATGTAGAGAACGGACTTGAGGACATGGGGGGTGGAGGGCAAAGGGGAATGAAGTGAGAGAGTAGCATAAAAAATTTTTTTTCATGAAATTCTCAACCATCAAACATAGACTTATACCCGAAACATACAGGATAGTAATTCTATCTTGTTGTTTAAAACCATACATAACGACAGAGCTAAAACTATGATTTCAATGATACTTTTAAATGGTTTTGTACTATAATAGTAACAATACTTATTTTATATACATTAAGGAAATGGGGATACATCTATATGGGAGACCATGATATACTCAGTCAAAAGCTAATGGCTGGCTGGGCATATACCCAGAGACAAGCATACTTCAAAAAGACACATGCACCCCAATGTTCACTACAGCACTATTTACAATAGCCAGGACATGGAAGCAACCTAAATATCCATTGATAGAGGAATGGATAAAGAAGATGTGGTACATACATACAATGGAATATTACTCAGCCATAAAAAGGAACGAAATTGGGTCATTTGTAGAGACATGGACGGACCTAGAGATTGTCTCACAGAGTGAAGTCAGAAAAACAAATACTGTATATTAACACATATATGTGGAATCTGAAAAAATTGGTATAGACAATCTTATTTACAAAGTAGAAATAGAGACAGAGAGAACAAATGTATGGATACCAAGGGGGAGAATGGGGGTGGTGGGATGAACTGGGAGATTGCGACTGACATATACACACTATTGATACTATGTATAAAATAGATAACTAATGAGAACCTACTGTACAGCACAGGGAACTCTACTCAATGCTCTGTGGTGACCTAAATGACAAGGAAATCCAAAAAAAAGAGGGGATATATGTATATGTACAGCTGATTCACTTTGCTGTACTGTATAAAGTAACACAATATTGTAAAGCACCTACACTTCAATTTAAAAAAAAAAAAGCTAATGGCTGAGACTTCCCTGACTTCCCTGGGGATCCAGGGGTTAACACTCCATGCTCCCAAGGCAGGGGGCACAGGTTTGACCCCTGGTCAGAGAACTAAGATCCCGCATGATGCATGGCGCAGCCTTGGGGGAGAAAAAAACAAAAACCTAATGGCAGATACACATGTGTATCTGTAGACCCTTGCAATACCTTACCAGTCCTTACCTTGGGAATCTGCTGTCCATTCATCCTAAAAGGTGAGATCCTGTCACAGTGGGGGCTGGAGGGTGACTGTGCCCACCCACATCCTGGAACGTCCCATGCCTAAAAGTCATTTTTTCCCACTACTAACTGGGTGGGAATGGTGATAAACATGTTTGATGCTCACATATTTGCATACATACGAAGTAAAGAGCCTATGGCAAGCCTCACTATGTCTAGCAGGCAAAGTTAATACGGGGTAGGTTGTTGCTATACTCAAAAGTCAAGTCCATTAGCCAATTACTTGAATTCCATGCCCCAGTAAAACAACATAGTTTTACACAAAGCTCTCCTGAATTGTTCTTACACAAATAAGCCACCTTCATCATATTCTTTGAAGACTTAGTTTAAATGTTACTTCCAAGATGAAGTCATTCCCCACTTTTCCCAGGCAAAGTCATCTGTTGTCACATGGCACTTTGCATCTATTCTTGTCAGCATTTCCAATGTGTCGTAACGTGTCTGTCTCCCTACGCTTCTAGTACGGAGTTGAAACTTATTATTAGGGTTTATTAAATGAATAGACGCCTATGAATTTGGAAAGATAGCTTTGGTACAGAGAATTGAGTTCACATTTTAACATTCCCAAGATTATCTTTGCATCAACATAGATTTTATTAGTGTCAAGAGGTTAAAAAGTAGACCCAGGGAAGACAGTATCACTGGCTAAAAAGTAAAGAGAAAAGGAAGAATGAAGGAAGAGAGGAAAGAAGGAAGGGAGGGAGGGAAGGAAGGAAAGGAGGGGAGAATGGAAGAAAGGAGAGAGACAAACTTGCTTGAGCTCATAAGAGACTCATCTGAATACAGGGCAAAGACCAATAAGATTCATGCCCACTTGAGAAAAGAGCACTGCAGAGGCCTGGTTCTGCTTGAGGTTCTCCTGCAGGAGATCAGCGCATGGAATTAAGGTCTGCAAGAATCCAAGGTCTGCACATTCAAGAAATCCTGGTTCTCAGAGAGCATTAAATAGGCAGTAAAATGAAACTGACATAGAATAAACAGTGGGCACTTAAAGAACAAGTAGAAATAGACTAGAACAGAGGAGGCTCAAAATAATAGTCCCATTTGTCCAATAAGAACAGTGTGCTTTGTACACTTTTAAAATTTGTCTTTGTTCTGTATTTCAGTACAAATTTATTTACTAAAGGTTCATTAATTGAATGATATGTTTGTTTTTCAAAAATCATTGTGAAAAAACAAAACTTTAGGTCATGAATCCTTGAAAATTCTTAGTAGTCTAAAGCTGGGAGACCTGAGTCTGTAACTCGATCTTGCCCAGAAGCTCCAGCCACTGGGTGACAGTGAACAGAAGAGATGGGCAAACCAAAAAGATCGTGAGACTTGGCATTGAACATCGGGGGTTGCCAACAGCACAAAGAGAACAAAATAGACATTAAGCCCCTCCTGATGGAAGCAAACATTAGTGGATTAGTCTTGACAAAAACAAACAAACAAACAAAACCCTGAATGTAATCAAGCCTTTAGATATCATTTCCAGTTTTCCACTTTTCAGGAAATACAGGAGTTAGGAAGGAGTAAGAGGAATAGGTTACACTAAGGCACAGAGCTGCAATCAGCAAGACTCATACTGAAGGAAACTGAAGTAAAAAAAAAGATATTTCATCAATAAAAAGTTGTAAAGAGTTAAAAAAAAAAATGGAGAACTCGAGGTTTGGGAGGGGGCGGGGGGTGAAGGGGAAGCTGAGATGAAGTGAGAGAGCAGCACAGACATATATATACTACCAACTGTAAAACTGATAGTCAGTGGGAAGTTGTTGTATAACAAAGGGAGTTCAACTCGAGGATGGAAGATGCCTTAGAGGACTGGGGCGGGGAGGGTGGGGGGGACTTGAGGGGAGGGGAGTCAAGGAAGGGAGGGAATACGGGGATATGTGTATAAAAACAGATGATTGAACTTGGTGTACCCCCCCAAAAAATAAATAAATACATACATACATTAAAAAAAATGAAGGTGGAGCCTATTAATTTTTCTAAAAGGCTATTGCACAATGTGAATCTGATCTGGATCTCGATTCAAATAATCTCTTCAGAGAAAGTATGACATTCATGAAACCATTGGTGATCTGAACACATTAGATATTTGACAAGGTTATGGGATTATTTTAATTTTTTTAGGTGTGGTAATGGTCTTTGTTTAAAAAAGAATCTTTATCTTTTAGAGACACACGCTGAAATACTTACAGATTAAATGACATGGTATTTAGCGCCTGCTTCACATACATTGGGTTAGCGTAAGACACAGGATGTAATGGAATAAACCTGAACGGACTTTTTAGCCAACCCAATTCTATTGGGAAGAGGTGCTGGGAGGGTAACAAATTGGCCATGAGTTGATAACTGCTGCTGCTGGTCACTGTATTCATTACATGGGCTTCCCACTTGACCACGTTTGAAATTCTCCAAAAAACAAACAAACAAAAAACTAAAAAACAGGGGAACATGATGTATTACTTCTGTTATTATGAAAGAAAATTTTTTATAATGCCTCACTTTCTAAGATGGAATAAGTCACTTAAAACTGATTTCTATAGTACTTACCCAACTCTATCTTTTCCTAACGGAGCTGCAGAAGGAACACTCCCTCCCTCCATTTCCTCCCATTTCCAGCCAGGATCGGGTTGGGCAGTGGCGGGGGGGGGGGGGGGGGGGCGGGGGGGGGGGCAGAGCGGTGACGCCAAGCTTCTCGCCTGCTATGTGAAAAGCAAGCTGCTCTTCTCAGTCTGCCCTGTGGGCTTTCCTTCGGGAGTTTGCTTCCCCTGAATCAAAGAGCACTGCTGTCCCGGCCCATCCAACAGATTTTCTCCTGTCAAGAAGAAACCTGTAGGGGTTTCCAGCATTTTCATAGGAAAAGAGAAAGGTCCCTGTTTGTGCTTCTCACACCTTGGGACGTTCCAACCTCTCCCTCCCTTAAGAAAATACAAACTCTAAAAGCTCTTTGTGTCCATACCTACCTAAAGAGGCCACTGACTTCTGCCTCAATTTTCAAACAATTTCAGTGCACACTAGCTACATTTTCACTTTACAGTCTTTTCACACTGGGCCTCTCTGTAATCTATAAGAGAAAAGATGGCCATAGTACAGCAGGACATGGCAGTGAGACAACTCTAGAGAGTCTTCTGTATCAAAAGGTGTTTTATTTGGGGGATACAAGGGACTTATTTAATAAATCACCTTCTACTTCTGAAGTTTTAGTGGCCTAAAAAAACCCCCAATGTGCCCCACACAGGTAGGACTTCACTAATCTCAAACCATCCCAATATTACTGCCTTCAGAGATATTTTAATAAACATGTCACCCAGCAATGTCACTAGAGTTAATATGAGCTTATTCAATTTGTTAACTATGTCACCATCCTTGCTTATGAGATGCTATGTTAATGGCTTTTAATTATTATATAACAGTTCAGTGCATGGACTTTGGAACCTGAGAGATCTGACTTTGAATCCTAGGTCTCTTATTAGATCTTAATGATACCTAATCTAAGTTTCAGTTACTTTTAGATAAAATGCAGATACATAATGCAACCTACCTCACGGAACTGAAAGATGAAGACACAGAGTACTCAATCATTGAGAGTCATTACTACTATTAAAATTCCTTTTAATACCACTATTATTGGAACTAGATAAGATTAAACTGTGTAACCTCTTTCATAATCTTCAGGGGCTGAAACTAAGTTCCACCTCTTTTCCTGGGGCAACGCACACTCCCACTAACATTAATTAAAATTTTAATTTTAGCTTCCTGGAAGCTTCCAAGTGTAACTAGAAAGCTGTATTACAGAAAGTAGGAAAGAAATATTACGAAGGATAATTGTCCCTCTCTCTTAAAAAAAAAAAACAAACATTATTACAGCGACTTTAATTGTTAATACATAATTGAGAGAAAACCTTTCAATGGTGGGATGCTATAAAAACAACCAGGTTTAAAAAAAAACACAAACACCAAACTTCTCAAGTCTTGAAAGCACAGTGTTTTTGACTATAAGAACATGTTTAGGGGCTTCCTGGGTGGTGCAGTGGTTAAGAATTCGCCTGCCAATGCAGGGGACACGGGTTCAATCCCTGCTTCAGGAAGATCCCACATGCCACGGAGCAACTAAGCCCGTGCACCACAACTATTGAGCCTGTGGCCCATGAGCCACAACTATTGAGCCCATGTGCTGTAACTACTGAAGCCCACACACCTAGAGCCCATGCTCTGCAACAAGAGAAGCCATGGCAATTCGCTGAGATGAAGCGAGAGAGTAGCACAGACATATATATAGTACCAACTGTTAAATAGATAGCCAGTGGGAAGTTGTTGTATAACAAAGGGAGTCCAACTCGAGGATGGAAGATGCCTTAGAGGACTGGGACGGGGAGGGTGGGGGGAGGGAGTTGAGGGAGGGAGGGAATATGGGGATATGTGTATAAAAACAGATGATTGAACTTGGTGTACCCCCCAAAAAATAATAAATAAATTAAAAAAAAAAAAAGCCCACACACCACAACAAAGAGTAGCCCCCACTCACCGCAACTAAAAGAAAGCCCGCGCACAGCAAAAAAGACCCAACACAGCCAATAAAATAAATAAATAAATTTATTACCAAAAAAAAGAAATAAAAAAAGAACATGTTTATGCATCACTGACTCAGGATTTTGATACCATCAGCAGTGAAATTTTATAATACACGTCTGTTTTGAGTAGTTAACAAAAATTTTTCAGAGCTGAACTTTCACAACTGGGATCCCTCTCCCTCACCAGAACACGGGGAGGATGAGTAGTGAGCAGAGAGCTGTAGGCTCGACTGGTGAGATGCCACTAAAGCATCTCAACCCAGGACCTTCTGCACACAGCGGCACGCACCTCCCTCAGGATGAACCAAAGAAAATGATGTTCAAAATATCTTCACGTCTGACATTTTTTCTTCAGATCTTATTTGTGCCAACTTTGACTCAACCATGGAAACAGATCTAAGGAACAAGCCTGACAAGTCACAGTTCTGAATACTGACCATTTCTCCCCAAAAGTCTCTGCCACGTGAGGGGCAATCTGAGTCATCTTGAAGATAGACTCTGGTCATCTTGGTTGCCTGCAGGGATCACTGAACTTCCGGCAGAAGACTCAGCTCCCTTGATGGTGCCTCTGTTCGTCCACAGGTAAAAATAAGCATCACTTCACGCCAACCTGGCTAGTTTCTTAACAAGAATTCATGAGCACTAGTAAAAACCATTGGAGATTTAATGGAAGAAGGGGGCTTATCAAAACGGATGAAACTGTGTTTCCCTCTTATTCTATTCAGTTACTAAACAGATTTCTTTAAACAAGACAACATACGCTGATTCTTAACCAAATTATTGAGGAAAAATCCCAAGATCAAGACAATGATAGAGAGTATCTCAAATCAGTTACTTAGCAAGTAAGGTGCTGCCTGGCACTCTATGAAATGAGAAGGTAGATTCAAATCTGTAGGAATATTTTGGCACTTTTTCTAAAAACTAGGAAGTCTTGAGAGAATCTGTCCTATTTGCAGCTGGCTTTGCACATTTCTGAGAAGCCAGTTTCTCTGCCAAATCTAACAGTCCCAAGGACAAATTTATTATTTGAACATTGGAGGGGAAACTTCAATTAAATTTGGCTACAAAGTTAATTTTCATTTTAATTGAACAAAAGAGCAGCTCTCACAGGCTTTCTTTTTTTTTTAAACTACAGCAGCTACCAAGAAAAGTAAGATGCCACCTTCACTGATCTGTTTCTGGCTTACATTCTATTTTGTGGGTATTTTGGATTTTTCTTTGTCCCAGTATATCCCAACTGTGCACGCTACGTCCACTGAGTGGACATTTACACATGGATGGACCTTTCCCTGCCTCCTCTGCGACCTTGGACAGTCAGCCAGCTCTTCACTTCCCAAATGTCAACCTCCGCCTGTCTCCTGGCTCTTCTGCTCAGCTATCAACACGCTTAGAGATTTGCATCTTAGCACCTGCCTTCACCACACATCCACCTCTGGCTGCTGTTTTCTTTCTGCTCTCTTCTCATCCTTAGTTCTCCAATGATGGGTCTACACTTCCTGTCTTCCCTTCCTCCCCTACTCTTTCTGCACCACTAAAATTAGTCCCCCCAGAAGCCCCAGTGACTTTTGCAAATGACAAATCTGGTGGCCATCTTTCAGTACTTTTCTTTCTGGATCTTTCAGCTGCAATGAAATACTATCGACGATTCCCTTCTTTCCAGTTGAATCATTCCATCCCCACCTTTTCTCCTCCTCCTTCTTTAGACATCCCTTCTCTGTATCCTTCATAGGCTGGTCTTTCGCCTCAACTGTTTGCATTCCCCAGGGATGTTCTTGGGGACTTGAAGTCAACCATGTTCTGATTTATCTTCTGGCACCACTAACACATCACACACACACACTCTTCTCAGACCCAACCAAACCACCTCTCATCAAAAAATTGTACGTGTCCTTCAAGGTTCATTTACTCCACCACACTTTCCCTGGTCACTCCTACAAGAAGTGACAGTGGTTTTACTCTTAGCAGTTCTTTTGGTATTCTCTAGTTCTTGTGTCCCTAACCAATGTCATCCTGGTTATTCACATACACATTTTTTTCCCAGGTAGATGAGAGCTTGGACTTCGGAGTCAATCAAACCAGGATGTGAATCGGGACATTAACCCTAACCACACCACCTTTGGTAAGGTTTTATTAAATCTCCCAGGTTCAGCTTCCCTAACTGATAATTAGGGAGGCCATCAGTGCAGTGGTTAAGAGCAAGGATCCAGGAGATGCATGGTCCACGTTGGGTGGCAGCCCCGCTGCTTACTAACTGTGTGACTTTTGACAAGTTGTCTCCTTGTATGTGACGTGGGGTATACGAGTGCCTATATCTCATGATGTTGATGTGAAAATTAGGTGAGCTGATGTATTCAAGTATTAAGAACAGTGTCTGGCACTCAGTAGGCACTACAGAAACATGAACTATTATTATTATCACCTATCTGCCAGGGTTAATATGAAAATTAGTGAGTCTGAAACGTGACAGGTAAGCCAAAAGATGGTAGTTATTCTTATAAAAATCTGTCTTATTCCTCTTTGTGTAATACACAGCCTCAAGTATAGTCACTTGCACTTGGAAGTTAGAAAGTACTATCCATCCATCTATTTACCTATATCTATCAGCTATCATCAAAAATGCCTTATAAAATATAATTATTATAATTATTAGCATGGTTTGTGGAAATCAAGACATGCTGGTTACTCAAAGACAAAGAAAATAAACTTATGGTTACCAAAGGGAAGAGGGCGGGGAGAAATAATAGGAGTTTGGGATTAGTAGATACAAACTACCATATATATAAGAGAAATTACCATATATATAAGAGAAACAACAAGGACCTACTGCATAGTACAGCGAACTATATTCAGTATCTTATAATAACTTACAATGGAAAAGAACCTGAAAAAGAATAGGAAAAAAAGACTTGTGTTGGTTAAAGTTGTACTCAAACACTGTTTTTTTGACCCAAAGACCATTCAAAGATAACAAACACACTGTGGTATATACGTTAAATGGAATTCTACTCAGCAATAAAGATGAACGAATTACTGATAAATAATAAATGGAAGAGCCTCAAATACATTATGGTGAGTGAAACAAACCAGGGCTTCCACTTATACAAAATTCTATAAAATGGGAGCTAATCTATATCCTGAGGCCCCGGGTGGTGGTGTGGGCTGTCTGCATGGGGCATGGGGAACTCCTGGGGCTGGTGGAAATGTTCTGCATCTGGACTGAAGCGATGCTGACACAGGTGTATAAATCTGTCAAAATTCGTCAAATCCTAGATTTTAAACTCCTGTAGCTTACTGCGTGTAAATTGTACTTTAATAATGTTGATTTAAGGTAAAGCACTTCACTGAATGACTGAGAAGAAGAATTCCTCATCTGTTGGAAAGGCATTTTATTTTCTTGGAGACCAAAGGGAGGAGGGGAGGCAATGCTGATAGGAACAACGGAGCTTTAGCAGTGGGGAACCACTGCCTCGCTCTCCCCTCCATCCTGAGCATAAGCATCACAGTTTTTGCCTTTGAGAAGTTCACAGTGTATTATGCTGCCCACCGGGAATCCCAGAAAACCTTGGGCAAGGGGGTATGGATGAAGCCACAGAGCTGATACTTATGGGTAAGACACTGATCCCAACGTGCTGGCTGGGAACCTCTGGAATTAGAACATCCTGACTGACCAATCTGGTATGTACGGGGCATCTATTTAGATGGAAAGGAATGTGATACACACTCTGCGAGCCTTTACAGCCAAGTGCCTCTCAGGGTATTACTGATAGGTCAGTAGCCGACACTGGAGAACAGAAACCACTTCACTCGGCACCGCAGAGAAACCTCTTCTCAGGTGGGATGTGGTGACCCAGCGCCGTCATCTGGGCCAATAGCTTGAACCCGAGTGAAGGGGGATGCTGCCCTTGCCGCCATTTCTGAATTGGAACTGGGCTTGACTCAAGGGTAAGTATTTTCGTTCCTGTTGAAGTTCCACAGCCCCTAGGTGTCTTGAATTTTTGTTTTATACATGAGATAAAAACAGCAATTTCACAGGCAGCATCCTGTTCATGATAATCATTACATCATATTCATTATATACCCAAATTCACACAGCTAATCAAAACTTCCCCGTTAAAATTGAAATGACCCAATTACTTTAACCAAGAAAAAAAGGTTTGATTTTCTGGTAGAAATAAAAGGAAAATTCCGGGGGATAAAGAATTGGAAAAAAAAAAAAAAGATCAAAATCTACATACTTTATCTTTCAAAGTGCTATTAACAGGCAATACTCTGGAATTAGCAGTGGATATTGTACAGCTTCGTGAATACTCACTGAATTGCACAATTTTAAAGGATGAATTTCATGGTATGTGAACACACCTCAATTTTAAAAAAAAGCAATACCTACATGTTAAGTCAATCAAAAATATTTAAAGGTTATAGTATCTAACCTCCCCCAAAGTTCCATGATTACAGCTTATGAATTGAGGAGAAACCCCTAAAGGCATCAGGAAATACCATCAAATGGAATGCTGAATTTTAAGAATCAAGTCAGAAATACTACATAAATACATGACAATCAAAAATACCTAATAAAGTATGTTTTCCTATTGTTAGCATGGCCTGTGGAATTTTACCCAGTTAAAATGACCACAGTGCTAAAGATTGCTCTGCCCAAAACTGCATCAATGACTTGGAAAGTCAAAACATAAAATGCTATGTGGAAATACAGTGATATTATATCACAGTGTTTGTAGGAATGGGCCTTCAATGCTTATTATTATGTCATATAACAAACTTATTTTCACTGGTATTTTCTGTCACTTAAAAAATGATGATGTATTTTCAAATGATCTTTAGTGTTAAAAATGATGTCTCTATAAATAGTAAAAAGAAGCATATAATCAGAAAAGGATAACTTCAGCAATAACCTTCCCCTGGTTTTGTATTCTCAAAAAGAAGAAACTTTGATAATCTTCTCATAGTCACTGGACAGAAAAATCATGGCCTCACCCATGGGTGAAGTGAATTGCATACTATTAAGCTGAAATAAAAACCCCTTTGAGGTTTTATTATTATTATTACTTCATGATACTTTCCATATGGTTTATTTGCTATCAAGTTCAATCGAACTTTTACTCTCATAGTGCATTAAATTTCATTTCATGGCCAAAAAAGCCCCATTTAACAATCACAAAAGAACTTTTCATCTATACGAATCCAAGAATATTCATAACAAGAAAAACAAACTTCAAGTTGAACAGTACACAGAAAAAAGTGAGTTTGTGAGGTCACTGGAAAGATCACCTCATTCAGCAGTTAAATGCAACCTTTCAACAATTATGTCTGGTTTTAGCTACTAATATTATTTTCTTTCTGGGTTAGGGTGAGTTTTCAGATTTCTGGTGAAAGTCTTACTAGATTAAGTAATGGGTGCCACCCTGAGCTGCTTTGCTAAGAAGTAGCTATTTTTAAAGTTATTTAATTCGGAAAATAAGCTAGTACTTTTGTCAAGTGTAATATAAATATTCCTTATCTGACCTGAACTGTTTCTGAGTCTCCTTTAAGGGCAGCATTACTTTGATTCTATCACTATACTCAGTAGGGAATTAAATCTAGAAATTATTTTTATTCTTTTTATATTTCCCTTATTAGGTTTGTTGAAGCAAGAGGAGCCTCTATTTAAAGAGAAGTTTGGCTGAAAACACTAGCTGGTTGTCCTTCTGGGAAGCTGACCTGAAGCCACAGTGCAGAGAGATATTAAAGCTGCTGTTTCTGCTATTTACACATCCTTAGATGACAGACATGTAACACTTGGGAGGTATAGGAAGACTGGCATGTAACACCGGGAAAAAACTACCAATTTGCAAATCTGAGCATGATGAAATATTATTTTCAAGTATCAAAAGTGAGGTTAGTGAATGGCTATCAGGCTATAAGCATGACTAATTATGATAGTTTCCATGAAATTCCACTATATAAAGATTCGAATTTAATTTGAATTTGAGGCAGTAATTCTGTCCTTCAATTAGTGCAGCAGGATTCCTAATTCAAAAATTCCTTAAATATTAAAAAAAAAAAAAAGCTCCTCATTTAAGGGTCTTATATTTTCTGATATCTAGATATCAGCAGACAACTCAGGTACCTGCAGAGGTGAAACACAAGACTACAACAGAATGTTCAATCTGTACATGGGTCAGAGCACCACCCCCCCAAAAGAAAAAAATTAAAGAGCTCTTTTATAACTACAAATAGACCATATCCCAATCTTCATCTCTTACCTCTCATCAGATCCAGTCTAAAATCCTAAGAGGAAGCTCAGGTAAGTGTGCATTTCACTTACCAAAGGCATTGTTTACTTAGAGCCACAATCAGATTCATGAAAACTGCTAGAACCACTCACTGTACATAGTTTGTTGGTGGTGGGTCACCTGTGTCATTATTATAGCACAGTGGCCAGCTCAAGTTTGGAGTTAACTGGAGAGCTGTCCTGATGCCAGCCCTGTGACGTCAGGTGGAGGAGCTGAAAGCCTGAGACACAGGGCCAAGAAACAAAGGTAGGTCAACAGGCAGTACTGCCCGAAGCTAGAACCACATTAGCTTGCGGTAATGCGGTCATTAGCTAATTGCTCAGCCTTTCCGTGTTTGTGCCAGCTGGCCGTGACCCCTGTCCCTACAGGCTTGGTCTCAAGGCATGACACATTCACTACAGGTTGGTGGTATGGGTGCAACAGACATTGGCATCCTGGATTCTTTAAACACCTGCACGCCAAGAAACTATTTTGGGGTTACTTCTAGTTTATTTTTAGTCATATTATAACAGAAATTCCCTGACTTGTGTCTCTTATGTTAGCAAACCAGCTAGATCATGCCCTGTGACTATTAAGGCTCCATCTCAGCATTCCCCAGTGAGCATCTCTATGCGCGAGTGTCTATCATCCCTCACTTATGCTCCAAGCTCAACACAGGGATAATATCTGAAAGCTCCTGCCTGTATCCAGTCCATTAACTATTTTGTGAGCAGGGGCCACCAAGGCTCAAGCAATCCCAAAAATAAAATCTTCCTACTGTCACATAACTTTTCACCCTAAGAGTGTCTTTAAATGCCAGAAGACTACAGGAAGGCAAGCTCGGGGCTCCTGCTCAGTCACAGGCTCTGCTAAAGGACAAGATGAAAGGCCTGTGTTCTTCTTTTGAGATTATGCAGATGTTTTCCTCCCTGCAGGTTTCCATTAACAAAGAGAATAAATTAGTTCCTTTTTAAGTCTTAGGTGAGTTAGAATTTCTTCTTCCTGTTGACATTTTATGCTGATAGGCTGTAGATGCAGATGAAACCCCTGGCCCAGTACCTGGTTCAGTGTCATTGCAGTTCCTGGAAGGACAATGAAAGCTTTAACTTGGGCGGACTCACTGGGACGTGACTTATTCACTCAGAGATGTGGACAGTTAAGGCTTATATTTCACTTGTTACATACATTAGAGCTAAAACTGGGCTTGACTGTGAACATTTCATAGAAGAGAAAACAATGATGGATCACATTTACGTGACTTTGTTGGAAGCACAGGCTAGTAGCAGGGCTGTGATGAAAAACCATGTTTCTTGTGTACTGGCCAAATTATGGGAAGGAGGGTGGACAAAACAGGCAGTCTGAGAAGTGTGGCTGGAAATTCTTGAAGGTACACACTTCCAGTTATTACATACATAAGTTCTGCGGATGTAACTTACAGCATAGTGACTATAGTTAACAATACCAGGCTGCATATTTGAAAGCTGCTAAGAGGGACTTCCCTTGGAGGTCCAGTGGTTAAGACTCCACGCTTCCACTGCAGGGGGCATGTGATCCCTGGTCAGGGAACTAAGATCCCACGTGCCGCAGGGCATGGCCAAAAAAAAGGAGGGCGGGGGAAAGAGAGTTGCTAAGAGTAAATCTTAAAAGTTCTCAACACAAGAAAAAAAAAAAAAATGTGTAACCATGTGAGTTTAAGGATGTTAACTGAACTTACTGCAGTGATCATTTTATAATACATACATCAAATCCTGAAACAAATACATTACATATCAATTCTATCTCAATAAAACAGCAAAAAAGAAAAATCAGTTTGACTTGATGACTAACTTTAAGAAAACTAGGTATTTCTCCTTCTGAGGTTTTCAATAAATTTAACGATATGAATGAGAAAAAAGAAAGTTCTTGAAATTTTCTGAACTTGCTTTACTTAGTGGAATAAACCAGCCTTTCACACTTTGTGCCACTGGCTTCCCAGCACGACCTGGCACCACGATGTTCCTACTTGTCTCCAAGGCCCCTGCCCTCAAGAACCTGTGAAATTTCCTCTTGGAAAGCATTTGAAAACTATTCAACGTGGACTCACCTCAAATCCCTGGTTTCATTTCCTAGGTCCTCACAATTTGTACCCACATAAGCCTCAAGTATTTTGCTGGAGATACGGTGAGACAGCGCTGCCTTCTCTTATAGACTTTTATTTGTTTGCCTCTGGCACCTTCCAGAGCCTAAGTCCCTAAAGGGTCCAGACCAGGGTGCTGGCAGGCATCCAACCACCCTGTTCAAGCCTCCACTCCTTCTGAATGAACACAAGGAGAGGAAGTACCAGGCGATCGCCAGAGAAATACACCAGACATTTTGCTTAGCTGACACCAGGTCCTCGGTGACAACGAGGCTGGTGATGGTGGTGACAACTGAGCACCTAGCAGGTGCTAAGAATTACGACAAAGCTCCACCCATTCTCTCAGCCACCCCACGAGCTAGGCTCCTGCAAATGAGAAAAAGGGGAGACTGACTGGCTGGCCCAAGGCCCCACCACACTAAAGAGGTAGAATGAGGGTTCAAATCTAGATGAGGCTGAATGAAAAGTTGTTTTGTCTCTAGCTTTATCTCTTCTTCTCCATTAAATCTGCAAAGTCAAGATTATGGGAGCTCTCAAATTTTGAAAAGCTGAAGAGTCTTGCGTTTTTGGAAAAGTTTATTGAGAAGGTAATTGGCTGTGACTCCAGTGACAGATGCTGTATAAATGGAGAGATTCAGAGGTAATGAGAGCATATATTCTGAGACTGTGTTCAACCGCTAAGAGTCATCCTGACTCTCCTCTTCACACACTGCTCGGGTGAAGTGGGACCAGGTGACCGTATCAATGAATAATGAGGTATTCTTAGATGCCCCAAGGCAGAAGGCTGAGAATTAACATCCCTTGTACTCAGCAGACTGTAGGGCATTCATCTGCTGAGGGGTACAAAGGACAGAACAAAATCCATTATTAGCGGTTTAGAGGTTGGCAAGATGACCCTCAGAAACATACAGGATCCTACATTCTTTTTGCATTCTTTATTCATCCTTTTGTTCATCTATCCATTCATTCATTCATATACTCATTCATTCATTCAAAAAACACTTACTATCTACAGTATCTGAAGGAGACTTTCTAGACACAGGGCTGTGTGTGTGTGTGTAGATAAGACATAGGTAATGCCTGTAAACAACTTAAAGACTAGTGAAGAGATTTCTTACCTTACAAAATATTTGTATCCTCTGCCCCTACTCACCATAAAAATATACATTTTATACCAAGGTCTGGTATATATATATACACAACTGAAAGTTTCATAAAACAACATCTACCCTTAAAACCTATAATGTACTCTGATATTTTCTATTCTAGTCTATTCTGATACTCTTATTTAATGAAGGCAGTTTGCTTGAGATAATGATATGGAGGTTCAGATAAAGTAGAGGTGTGTATATGCACATCTGCATAATTGTGTGGAGTCAGCAGGGAAGAAATGAAGTAAACCTTTTCAGAGGTGTTTGAGTTGGACCTTGAAAGACAGGCAGGGTGAAGAGATGGGGCATTCCCAGAGGAGGGGACAGGGTGCTATACACATGGTGACAGGCAAGCACAGATTTGAAACACAGCTCATAAAGACACACGGAGGGAGAAAGGTAGGCTGCAGGCAAAGCAAGGAGCAAAAGGGTGTGAAATGAAGGATCTGAATAAGACAATGAAAGGGACAGAGTTGTATTTAGGGAAGACTCATCAGGCAAGATCACAAGAGGAAGACTTGGTGACAAGCCCCTCACTCTCCCTTTTATTCATCTTGGGGACACCCCACCTTGCCATGGGAACATCTGCTTGCACAGGAACCTCACAGTGCAAAGACCCACGCTGCCCATACCTGCATGAAAAGCAAACCAAGAATTCTGCAAAGGGCTTTGGCAGGACAACAGACCAAGCTAATGCAAAAGCTCACATGCTACAGACACTTGGAAATGTTGAATGGAGTATAAGATTTTTTTTTAATGCAGGAATGAATTCACAAGACAGGAGAAGGGGAAATGAAAAGCAGGAAGATATAAGGAGACGTAGTGGCTGCACAGGGACAGGACTACTGGTCTCATCATGCTGGAGGCTTTTTGTTGTTGTCCATTTAGGGACAGGAAACAAAGCTGTGAGCCTTGAGAGGTGAGACACCGGAAATAAGACACCTACATAAAGTCTGGTCCTAAACAATGAAACAGTGGACTATGGACAAATCTACGCACTGGCACAGGAAGATGAAAAGATATTCCAATGGCTGCTGCCTGGGTTCTAGGTAAAAACAACAACAACAATAACAACAACATCCTCCTCAAGAATTTGAAACCACAGTCTTAAGTCTTAATGAGTTTGGAGTTTACATTTATATCACCTTCTAGGTGCAAAGGCTTCCAAACTAAGAAATTAATGTAATATTTGGCCCTAGACAGTGAAGACTCTTGGGCTAACCTAAAAGAGGACACACACAAAAATCTGATTAAAAAAAAAGAAAGATGATTGAAGACACAAAATAGAAATTGTAAACTTAAGAAAGGAACAAAATACACCTAAAAAAATCCCTCACATAAATAGATTTTAAAAGAGTACTTCCATAAATAAAAAATTAAGTCACCAAAATTATAATTCTCACTGGGCACATTAAACAACAGATTAGACATAGCCCAAGAGAGGATTAATGAATTGAAGACAGATCTGAGAAAATTACTCAGAATGCAGTAGCAAAAGACAGAGAGGTAGAAACAACTAAAGAAGGGTAAAAAGATGTGTAATATAGCATGAGAAGGTCCAATGTACATCTAATAGGAACACCAGAAAAAGAGAAGAGGAAAAGTGGAGAAATGGCGATATTCAAATAATTAATGGCTAAGAATTTTTCAGAACTGATGAAATATATAAACCCTTGATTCAAAAAGCATAATAGTCTCAAACAAGAAAATAAAAATAAATCCTCATCTAAACACACAGTGTAGTGAAGCTACAGAAAACAGAACACTATAGACAAAGAAAACAGAGAAAAGAGTAAATAATCCACAAACAAATAACAAATCAACAGCAATGCTAGAGGCAACATAGTGAAATACAAGGTCAAAAGTCTAGAAGGAGAATAAATGTCAAGCCAGAATTCTATTCCCAGCTAAACTATCACTGATAGTTGAGGGGAAAATATTGGCATCTGAGATAAACAAGACTGAGTGATTTACCACCCACTGACTGTTACTTAAAGAACTACGAAAAGATATACTTTGGGAAAAAGAAAATTTAAACCAGAGGAAAGAAGTAGGAGGCAAGAGGGAAAGCATCTGTTACATTGTTTTCTGTACTTTTCTGTTTTGACATAAAAATATAAAAAAGATACAGATGACCCAATTTACCTTGTTTAGAACACTTTGCTTGGGAAAGGTGAAATAATGGTAAGATCGGCCAAGAGCAAATGCTATCAAATGACCCCATGAAGCAACAAGAATAGAGTAAAATTACTGACTTATCCATAAATGTTTATGAGTATCTTTTGGATATAAAGAACAATACTGCTGAACCAGTGAAAGATGTTTAACAAGAAAAAAATCTAATATTTTATCTTGGTAGAACATTTTTGTTTCCTGTCCTTTTTTTCCTATTTAAGTCAGCTATTTGGATATTGGTAATTCATAAATACAACTTCAATTTGATATTGCATATAACTGATCCCACACAGCCTAACCAATGTGGAATTCTGAAGGATTCAGTCTTTCAAAAATAAAACTGAAAAACACAGATTCCTGAGTAGCCCCATAAATAATAAAGCTTCCAAATTTTTAAAAATTACCCTTGCTACTCCCATACAAGTTTTAATTAGAGATAACAGAATAAAATCTTGTGATATGATACAAGCCCACATAAGTCCAGGGTTTTAAAGGATTCAATGTCTTTCTAAACAAAGTCAACCTCAGCAAGAGAAATAGTAGGGGATATTTATTTGGAATTCCCTTTAAAGGTACTACACATACATCAAAAATAATACCTCTTCTTGCTATGGCTATAGAACAAAATGCCAAATACACATTTACATTAGAATCAGGTAACAAGCCACAGAATCTACTTACATTTATTATCCCATAAGTAAGGAAATACAAGGGCAAAAATTACTAAGCACTTTTTGGCAGACAAGAAATGGAAATGGCACAGAAGCTTACATCTCTGCCAAGAAACACAAGGGGAACAGTCTCTTTTTATAAAAAGCAACAATACTGAAAATTGATTGAATACCTTTCTTCAGCTAAAAACACAATGTCCATCTACTTGGCCATCAGCATCTAGTAAACTCTCTCACCCCAAGCACTCAATGAAGATTTGCCAATGAAGAGAGCTTACACTTTTTCTTTTCTATTTTTCTTGTTTGGGGACCTTTAAATTGTCTCACAGAAAGGAAGCAAACGTCTACCTCTAATTAAAAGAATGCTGTGATACATGTTAGTTTTTCAGACATAATGTTTACTCCAAGAAGAAAAATGTCAGGCAAACACATTTCAAACTGAGTAAACTAAAGATGAAAAAGTTAAACCCAAACTCTTGTACTTCATAAATTCTTAAGTAACAGTATCTAAACTATTATTTTGGAAACAGGTATGGCTCAGGATCTAGCCTTCTAAGCACCTCTTTCAACTACTGTACAACTTCCCAGTTTCCTGGAAAAATCCACCATGATACACAATTTCAGAGAGCCCTGGCCTGCCATTTTGGCACTTTTCCACTGTCAAGGAGTGAAATGATTCTTCCTTGTGCTTTCCTATTCTCTCCTCCTTAAACTCCCCTGTGATCTCTGGAGCCCAGGTGGCTTCCCACCCTCCGCCGAGGGATGGGGGGGAGGTAAGGGGGGTTGGGGAGGGGGCCTGGCCTGCCTCAGCACCTCTCAAGGAGCTCAGAGGGTTCCAGGGATCAGCACTGTTTTGAGCAATGGGAATTTGGGTATGTGGTTTTTGGACTCAAGTTACAGGGGAGCACTGTATTGGCTTGTTTTAAGAAGTAAAAGAAGGTATGTTTATATGGAGATAACCATGGAAAAGACTGTCAGTAGAGTATAGAATGGTTCAGAGATGGGTGCGGAAGAGACACAGCTTGAATTCAAATCAATGCTGTGTGACCTTGGGCAATTACTTTCCCTTCTCTGTGCCAGCTTTTTCCAAATATAAACAGGAATATAAATACTGCCTACCTAAGGTCATTGTGAAGATTAAAGGACATAATAAGTTAAGCACAGTGCTTGGCACATAGTAAGCGCTCCAGAAATATTAGCTATTATTAGGTATTAAGAGTAGTAGAAACACAAAAACATCGGCGAATGGGAAAAAAGGTACAGTACTAAGGTTTCATTTATTATAAATGATTTAAACTGTAAAACCAAGAAAATATTTTCCTTAATAGGAAGTTAGAATTCATTGATCTAATAAAAATGTTAAAACGCAAAGTTTATAACTTTTGGGTAACCACACACTTAAATATTCTTGAATTGTGATTGCCAAACCTTAAATTGTGATTCTTATAAAGTTCATTTTTAACAGATGATGCTAAGTATCATAAGTTACACATTTCTTTTTAAAGAGACTTGGGCTATGGGCTCAATGTTACATTTAATTATTTTAAGCCATGATGTTTCAAAGCCAACCTCAGACCTCTTTTCATGTCCAGTCTCTTCACAGGAGGTACAAAGCTAAGCTTCATAGAAAGCTGCGTCACTCTGAATTCTTTTCCTTTCTATTACTGTGTGTGGCTTGCCAAGGTCAGAAAACAAGTAATCTGAATCTTCCATTTGGACTTTCTTCCTTTCTGACTGTCCTTCTGAGATTTAGCACTCTGTCTTTAGAGCCCTCGTTGAAATAATTAACATAAGGCTGAAGCACAAGCCTTATTTTGCAGCAGAATCATTTGCAAAGAAAGATACTGACTACTGACATTGAAGTGCATTGTCTAAGAAAGGACCTAAGGGTAACCAAGTCAAGAATTTCCTGTCTTCCAATAACAGAGTGGTGTTTCTGAACAACTCACCAAAAAACTTCCTCAGATAATATGTCCCTGAGACCATATGTTCTCACACTGGGAGCTCAGGAAGCCCCTTGAAGAATGACGGGTTTTTTTCTTTTACTTTAAAAATAGGACAGGGACTTTCCTGGTGGTGCAGTGGTTAAGAATCAACCTGCCAATGAAGGGGACACAGATTCAATCCCTGGTCTGGGAAGGTCCCACATGCCGTGGAGCAACTAAGCCCATGCACCACAACTACTGAGTCCACTTGCCACAACTCCTGAAGCTCGAGTGCCTAGAGCCTGTGCCCCTCAACAAGAGAAGCTACCGCAGTGAGAGAAGCCTGTGCACCGCACTGAAGAGTAGTCCCCATTCTCCACAACTAGAGAAAGCCCACATGCAGCAACAAAGACCCTATGCAGCCAGTAAATAAATAAATAAATAAATAAATAAATAACTATTAGGTTAAAAAAATCAACCTCATTGAGGCATAATTTATAAAAATAGGACAAAAGATTTTGACTAAAGTATACAGACACAGCAGAGACTATGAACACAATTTTTCTACGGTTAATACGTCCCAGGATAAATTATGCTCATGTGTCCTAAATGCAGTGGTGAAGCAAGCCGCTGAACTGTGTTTGCTAAGGATTGTTTTAAAGTCCTTGATCCTCGATTTTTTTCTTAAATCAGGAAACAACTATTATCTTTTTAAAATTATCTATAATATTAGAAAACATTTGGAAACTAGAGGGAAAGACCCATCCTTTCTTAGAGCTGTGAAATCTACATTCAGCGTCAAGATGCCTTTAAAAAGACGCGCGTCTGCCGCGCAGACTCACCAGGGGCTCTGCCATGATGATGCGAATCTTGCGCTCAGCCTGAGCGGTGAAGTTGACAAATAAACTCTTGAGCACATATTCTCCGGGTTTGCTGTCTGGGTCCACACTGATGGGTAACATGGTTGGTGGCCCTTTCTCCTTCTGTGTGCCCGAAACAGGTGGAACTGGTGGCTTGATATAACCGTTGCCAACGGGAGAGGCTGAAAAATAGAATGGATATTCTTAGCGGCTGTCGATAACATCATCGACATTCACGCTGGCTGTGCTAAACCATCAATATAAGAATATGAAACACACGAAGGATGCTGGACTCAGTATCATAACCCGGCCTTACGGTGTCAGGATTTAACTATTTTGATTATGTAAGTGTGCATTATGCCGTATTTGATTATCTTGAAATACTTCTGGTTACCACACTGCTTTAGGTAAATCGTGTTGCAAGGACATAATACAGCTGATATATCCCAAAACATTTAGGATGTTTTTAGCTTCTTTTTTACATTCCAGGGAAATGGACTAAGAAAATGCATAGGGGAAAACAAGTGATTTCTTGTCCTGGTTTTCCTAATGACCAGGAGCTCTCTGTCTTCTGTGATTCATTCTAATAATGGAAAAGACTCTGCGGTCATCCCTTCCAGAAGTTTCCAAGAACCAATTTTCAGAAGCCCAGCTGGCTCTTGCTCCCAAAAGGGATGCCCCTTCTGAAAGAAAAAAGGCTCAGTGCTGCATCTATGCCATTCAAGGTGTGGGTTCTTTTCCCTCACACTATCCTTTGGTTCAAGCTGGGATGCCCCTCCTTATCCTTTATAAAATGTGCAGATTCCCTGCTTGGATTAGACCTTGAACAGAGGCCATTATCTGAGTCTCCAGTGAGTGGCCTCCTTTCAGGATGCCACAGTTGGACCCCTGTTTTAATTTGACAGTTCCAGAAAAAAAATTTTTATTCATAAATGAAAATTTCTTGTCTCTCTACTTTTAACTATCCTTTAACATGTCAACTTTAACATGCACTAGCCCCCTCCCCCTAAGTACCTGAAAGAGGGTCAGTTATTAATATCCAATGAAAGAAATATGAGAATAGGTAGGCTTAGGAGACAGGCATTAGTGTGGAATGCTGAGGACGATGATAAAGTAGACTTTTACAAGGAAGACTATATAGTTTAGGTGACTGGATACAGAGATTAAGGAAAGGAATAAAGAAAAAAAGCAGATTTCCAGTTTGGACACTGGTTTGGCTGTCAGGAGAACGGTGGTATGTCATCAATAACGAAGGAAGGAAAAAGTTCTCCATGAAAGCCGAACACTCGTCTCAAAACTACAAACTCACTCAAAGCTTCTCTTAACCTTCTTTCTATCTTAAACGCCAAATTCTGAGGAAGCCAGGCAAAAATTTTATTGATTTTATGGAACTACCAACATGTCCTCACGTCATGGCGATTCTCCGTCATCTTTCCTACTTTCCGAACGTCCCCTCCTCTCTATTTAACCTGCCATACAGTGGGGGGCTCCCTTACATCGGGAGGGTCTTCCCATATCTCAGCTACCACTAACCCTTACGAATGTAGCCTCTCACGTTACAAAAATAAAATAAAAGCGGTTGTATGTGATTCCACCTTCTCATTTCTCCACTCTCACTAGCTCTGTCCTAGTCTAGCCCTTGGAAACCTACGGCCAGGTTAGTACGGCAGCCCCACTGCTGGCTGACGTTCACTTGCTTCACACACCAAACTCATCTTCCTTCAGCTTAATTCCACCACTTTTCTGCTCAGCATGTCGTGTGGCTCTCAATTCTCATCATCAAGCCTCAAACACACAGCCTGGTTTTGACTGCACCCAAGTCGTGCTGATGCCCCGGCTGGCCCAGGAGCACACCGTTCACACCTGCGCCTTCCTGCTGTCCCTCCAGCTGCTGCTTCCCACTCGTCTCTGCTCATCTAATCCTCCTGGCCTTTCAGAACCACTCCTAGTCTCATCTCCATAAAACCTGCTCCACCAGGCCAATCCTCACCCGTCAGTTTGTATTACAAGGTTTCAACATTTAACTCACGCTCTTTCTCCTTGTGCATCTTGCGTGACCTAAGGAAAGTGCTGGACAGAGTTGACAGGTGAAATCATGATCAGTTGGTCACACAATTCTGCTGAGGGTTGGCCCTCTAACGGACCCATGTTCTCCTCTGTGTCCCCTAGCGAGACTGTAGCCTCCCAGATCTAACGCAGAGCTCGTCACACATATAATACTTAACAAACCTCCTTAACTAACGTTACCTCTTATCAATACTTTATTTCTGTACATCTTGAAGCGATTCATAAGGAGGGAACTCTATGAGAAGAATCAGTGGTCAGAGTCTTTAAAGGAACAGGGTGAAGCGTTTGCAACGAAGAGTCATCAGTAAACGGCACTCCTCGCAGCTTACTAAAAGGTACAATTAACTCGAAAGAACATATTAAAACAATCCGGTGATGCAGATGAAGTCCTGGCCATTCCTCTGCGTTGCCTCCTACTCTAAGTGCAAGCACCTGGTGGAAGCAGAGAGCCTCCCAAGTCCAACCCACAGAAGGATGTGGGATCTCCATGAGACAGTACTCTAGCGTATTCAGGGCTCTGTGCCACAGGCTGAGACTGAGATAAAAAGCAAAGAAGTCTAAGTGGAGGACTTTTTATTCCCTTTAGTTTTCCACAGGATTTAATCCATTTCTAGAAGACAGGATTGATGGAACAATAATCAGGTGGATGGGACAGACAGTTGCAAGACCAGATCCACAATCATAAGGCTCTGAAAAGTCCTAACTACAGTGAGAAAATTTTCCTAACAGTGACCTCTGGGCAGTCCTCCTGCAAAGCTGCATTTTGAACCTGAAAGGCTGAAATGCAGAGACAAGAATGTCTCCCAGACAACTCTTTCATTTAAAAGGCCAAAGTACCAATTCACTACTATCATAAAAAACGGTATCCGCCTATACTTCAAAGCCAGACATCCTTGTGCGTACAAAAGTCTGTGTGCACAGCCTTAGCGAGCTGGAACTATCCAAGCCCAGCAGAGCTCTGTGCCAGAGCTGAAAGTGATTCAAGGAGAGGGTGTCTGTCATTCTGGCTGCAAACGGATCAGCTGGGCAGACAGAGATGCAGTGAGAGTTACCAGGGTAAGTGTCTTTGAACTAGATCCACTTCCACATTTTAGTAACCCCTCTACATCTTACCATAATTAATTCATAATAAATCCTAGGTTTTTGTTAAGATAATTTTCAGAAGTAAACCTCTGACATGGCACCTTTCAGTAACTCATTTACTCGGTAACAATATAGTTGAGAAGTAGAAAACACATGTTCCTGGTAGTTGAAACTGAGTTGCACAGTTCATATGAAACATTAGACCACTACCGCTGGGAAAAAATGTTACACCCTCCCTCAGCACTTGTTTGCTCTTAATCTACACATAATTAAGATCAATTGTCTAGTTTCTGAATTCACGATAGTCTGGGACTTCCTAGGTAGTGCAGTGGTTAACAATCCACCTGCCAAAGCAGGGGACACGGGTTTGAGCCCTGGGCTAGGAAGATCCCACATGCCGCGGAGCAGCTAAGCCCGTGCACAACTACTGAGCCTGTGCTCTAGAGCCCATGAGCCACAACTATTGAGCCCATGTGCCACAACTACTGAAGCCTGTGCTCTGCAACAAGAGAAGCCACCATAATGAGGAGCCCGTGCACCACAATGAAGAGTAGCCCCCACTTGCAACAAGTAGAGAAAGCCTGTGTGCAGCAATGAAGACCCAGTGCAGCCAATAAATAAACAAGTTCATGATAGTCTGGAAACAGAAAATTACAAGGTGGGGGTGGGTTGGCGTGGGTTGGGGTGGCATGAATTGGGAGATTGGGATTGCCATATATATATTACTAATAAGAAAAAAAATCAAATTGTACACTTTAAATATGTGCAGTTTATTGTATGTCAATTGCATCTCAATAAAAGTTCTTAAAAAATTTAAAAAAAAAAAATTACAAGGGAAAAGGTACAACATCTATGGATAGAAACACTAACAGCAAAAGAAGGAAAAAACCGCACAACTCTCAAAAGCCACCAGAACTTAAAAACGCAGTTGCCTGAAGCCATTTAGTACAGGGCCACAGACTACGACATGCCCACAGGCTTGGGGGCAAGGATATCGCTATCCTGCAGGTTGTCACAGTTACAGTTAGCATCCGTGATGATAACCCTGAGTCCATGGAAAGGTTAGAATAAGTTTAACGTTTAGTCCCGTATTTGAGAAGGTGGGGGAAAAGAATGATATAAATTTCCAAAACATTTCCATTTCAAAAGGAAAACACTAAAAAAGTTCTGGTGTATTAAGGGGTAAACTTGGCTCTCAAGAATTAAATCTATTTCTTCATAGGTGTGATTGTTTTAAAATTGACATATAGTTGCTTTACAATGTTGTGTTAGTTTCTACTACACAGCAAAGTGAATCAGCTATACATATATATATATATATATATATATCTCCTCTCTTTTTTGGATTTCCTTCCCGTTTAGGTCACCACAGAGCACTGAGTAGAGTTCCCTGTGCTGTACAGTAGGTTCTCATGAGATACTACTTTATACATAGTATCAATGGTATACATATGTCAATCCCAATCTCCCAGTTCATCCTATCCCTCCTTCCCCCTTGGTAGCCATACCTTTGTTCTCTATGTCTGTGTCTCTATTTCTGCTTTGTAATCAAGATAGCCTACACCAATTTTTTCAGATTCCACACGCCTTACTGTATGATCTTTGTTTTTCTCTTTCTGACTTACTTCACTCGGTATGACAGTCTCTAGCTCCATCCACGTCTCTACAAATAATGATTTTTAACTTAAACTTATTTTTCATTGAAACATAAAACCAACCACCCATTCAATAACAGCCACACTTAGGCCCGATTTTCCAGCTCTGCAAATGGGCAGTTACAGTCTGCCCTCTGTCGCCTCTGCTTCCACATTTGTGGATTCAATCAACGCTGGATGGAAAATGTTAAGGAAAAAAATTCCAGAAAGTTTCAAAAGGCAAAATCTGAGTTTGCCACAGGCTGGCAACTATTTACATACTATTTACATTGATTGTACTTACAACTCTTTACAAGGCATGTACATTGTATTAGGTATTATAAGTAATCTAGAGCTGAATTAAAGTATACAGGAGGAGGTGCATGGGTTACATGCAAATACTATGCCGTTTTATATAAGGACAGATTTTGGAATCTGTGGGACTCCTGGAACTAGTGCCCCATGGATACTGAGGGATGTACAACCCTACAGTTTGAATCTATTCCTCTCTACTGCTTTCTCTGCTTTCTAACCAGGCGGGCAACCAAGCCCATTCACACTTCAGGGTCCGGTCTCTACCCTCTCCTCCACTGGCTGGGTCTGGCCCCTGCCCTCCACTGGGCTCTGCTGGACACTCCCACCCAGCTGCTCCGGATGGGTCAGCATCTTCTTACCGTCAGGCCTCTGAAAATGTGGATCCTTTAGGATGAAGGGTCCTAACAGGTCTTTACCTCCTCTTCCCCACCTAAATACAAGTTGAAGGAACTATTTAACCTGTTGGCTATTTAACCTGAAGTAAACACTTTTCCCATTTAAATTTCTTGTATGTGATGGGTTTTTAAGCTTCAACTCCATCTGCCTTTATCCTCTCTCCTTTTCTTCTCCTTTCCATCTCATCTTCCTATTTTCACACAAATGAAATGTCCCTAGAAAGTCACTAAAACCAGTGCTCCTGGGGGCAGGTGGGGAGCTGAGGTGGGGTTGAGAAGAAGAGCATCACTTTCAGATATTAATCAGGTCTCTACTGAATCTTTTTGAAATTTGCTATTTTCCCATTTACATTTTAATCTCAGATTAAACATGTTCTAATTCTTCTTTTGTCTTAAATGGGCTTTGTTGATGCTATTTTATTACTTTTATTATAAATTCTGTTTCAGGTTGGTTCTGCTAGATGGTTTCAGGAGGTGTTTTTCCCCTTTTACTGGGTGTCTATTTCTTTTATCAAGCAGGGTCCATTCCTCAATCTCTAAGAAATCTGTCTTAGGTTTTGCAGTCCATTCGTTACTTCTTTATTAGATCTGTTTCTAACTGCAAGTGACGATCTTTTGAACGTGACTTGTTTTCCCCTAATTTCACTGACTAATACTTTAATTTTTAGCTCGACCGCTCTTAGCAGGCTAAAGTCTTCAGTACAATTTCCCTGAGTTACTAGCATTTCCAGGAATTACTAACCTCCTAACTGCAACACCAACACAAACACCCCCAAACTCATAGTTCAGCTACATTTCTATTGTGACACTAAAGGAAAGGAAAGGCTATCCCGAGTTTCCTCATGTAAATGCCCCAGAGGCTGGAAGTGGCCATCTATGTTACAAGAAAGCAACTGGTTTTCTCAGATTTTCAGAGAAGTTAATCCCATCACTCATTACAGTCTACCGTTTATTCGTTCATTCACCCATTCACTTCAACCAATATTTAACGAACGAGGGCCAAGTTTTCAGGTTCTGTTCTAGGCACTGGGAAGATAGCAAATGAACACAATAGATGGGTCCTGCCCTCATGGAGTTTACAGTTCACTGAGGCAGGGTCATAGAGTCAGCAATTTCGTGTGTGTGTGTGCGTGTGTGTGTGTACACATACACACACACACGCACCATGTGTTAGACTGCAATGCGTTCTAAAAGACAAAGGGAATATTAAATTGAGTGAGTGGACAGAAGGACCTCCTCTGGTCTATCTGCCCAAAGGCACTCAGATGTTAGTCTTGAACTGTTGTGGAGAGGGATGAAAAACACAGGCATTCTTGGTATCCAAGGAAACCCAGAGCACTTGACTCAGGCAGGGTCTGCTTTTCTGATCCATCCCTATGGCCTACCTGTATCTGTATCAGTTCGATTGGAAGTGAGAATTTTAACCAGCCTATAAAGGACATGAATCAAAATGCTGACCGGACACACTGCTTCTTCGCCTCCTTCACAAAGTACAGGACTCAGAATAGGGGCCATCTCTGCTGGCTCTTTAGCAGCTTACAAAGACAGACAAGCGAAGAGCCAGCTTTTCAAAACACTCAATGCTTTTTCTGATGTTTCCATTACTGTAATCACACTCTAAACCATTTTTTATTTCAAAGTATCCTGAGTAGTATGTAGTAACTGTTCAAAGCAGGTACGCCTTCTAGAAAAGGAGGTCCATTTAAACAACTCTACTTTCTAGAGAGCTACGTAACCCGATCTTTCAACATAGGAGTAAATTGATGAGATCTCTTTGTTTGCAGTTGAATGTAAGTTATTCTTTCTGCTGGTTCTCAATGCCCCGTTCATTTTGTAGGTTTGGAGGGCAAACAAACCCCTCTCGTAATCAAGAACTGGGTCTTTCTTTAGGGCCATACTTCCCCCACCTCCAATCCCTCCTTTCCTGTAAGACTTATTTTGTTTACCGGGATTATAGGAACATTTCATAAAACATAACAAACCAAGGATGACGCAGCCACTGTGAGAACGTGTCACACTGTGTATAGAACAATAACAAATTGTCCACTAATGCATTTATGAGGGTGCTTAAGAAATGGCATTTTAAAGGGACTGCAAATACTCAAAATGGCCAGAAACCCTGAAGGTCATGGAAAGTAAATTAGGATGAAAAGAAAAAAAACCCTCCAAGTATGATCGGATGAATTATTTTTCTCTGAAGAGTATTATTAAGAAGTGGAAAATGCTGGAATAAGAAGAAACATTTAGCTTGAGCAACAGAAAAACATTTCTTAAGAGATGGAAGATTCCTAAGTAATATTATATATTTCAAAGTAGGTCAAGAAAAGACTACTAGGCAAAAATACTCAGAAATAATTTTTGCCTTGGAAGAAAAATATATTCAATGACAGGTTAAGTTCTGCTTATTTTCATAAAGTTCTAATAATGTGAAATGTTCCTCCCAATTTTACTGACTAAATACATTCCTGCTTTCTTTTACACTATTTAGCTCTCAATTCTATAGTTCTCAAATTGTGTTCCTTTAAGTTTCAGAGTTCACAAGATATCTCTAGGATAATTAATGTCTTTAATCCTCCAAAACAATCCTAGAAGGTCAATGTCCCTTTTACTGATAAGACCATGTAGGTTCAGAGAGGTTAGGTGATTTGCCCAAGGTCACAAAGCAGTTTGTCTCGGGATCTGAACCTATGTCTACTTGACAAACATGTCTTGTAAGCATTCCCTATTATCCTGTCTTTTAAACCAAACCAGTTGCTTGTGACGAATACTAAATAAAATAAGTCCCTTTACCCGCAGGGTCTTTCACCCTGGCATAAACTAGTCTGGAGACTTCAAGGGATGACAAGATAAAATATAAATGTTGTAATTTGGAGAATGAGGCTTCCTATAGATTAGCATAGGTGGTTATTTTCTAGGAAGACTCATACAACCTCCAGCGATGGGTCCCCTGCCAAGTTGTCCGCCTTCTTGTCCTTGAATGCATCTTTTAGCCATTAAAGGAGGCTGAGAAAGGCTGGGAGTACAAAAAAGTATCAAGAATTGAGGACCCATGAAATCTGATTAACGACACACCTTAAAAAGGTCTAGAGACTATTCTTTCCTGATGATATAACTTTTACCTGGTTGTTATCCTAAGAAGCAGCAAGTGAACTTGAAGGCACAGTTCTCTGGGTTTGCTTCAATCTGCAGCCTCTCAAAACTGTCTTTGTCTTTGGTCTCCCAAAGACAGAATACCTTGGAGGGAGTGAAGTAGTTCAGTAAAGACAGAGTAAGCATCAAGTCACTGCCGTGTTTTCTTTCTCTCTCCCTTTGCCTTCCAGTATTTTATCTTAGAGAAATGACAGTAACACTTCAGTAACTTCCTTTATAAATGTCTGTCATCTGCTAAGATGCAATTACATGGACTTTCCCCTGATTTTCAAAGTAAGCACTGTCATCAGAGCCTGAAAGAATGTTTGCCAAGATCTGTGAGCAAAGGAAGATGAGGTTACATTGACATTTCAAGGTCCTTTCGCACCGAAAGGAGATCATATGACCTGCTAGAGGCAGGATAATCCTGAATTTCAACTTCCTTCTTCTCCCCGACAGAGCTGACAAACTGCTCTCATTCAGGCGGGGTCCTGGCCATCCTCTCCTCCTCCTCCTCCTTGCATTTCCTCCTCCTTTCTATTTTCTTCCTCTTCTGGCTTATTTTATTCAGTAAAATCTCATTAATTTGAAATTCCTTAATTCAAAATTGGTGATACATTGGACACGGCCTTGCATTCTTTTATGTTAGCTTTGAAAAAAGATGTGCTGCCTTTCGATGTGAAGCAGAGGTGCTCAGAAACTTTGCATATCAGATTCACCTGGAAGGCTGTGCCCCATCCCCACCCCAACTCAGGGGCTCTGGGGTGGGGCTTGATAATTTGCATTTCTAATCAGTTTCCAGGTTATGCCAATGCTGCTGGCCTGGGGACAATATTCTGAGATATCTGAGGAAAGCAAAGGGGACCAATTAATACAATTAATAGAAGTGGGTTTTTTTTTGAAAATGCAAATTTCTATTATCATGACTATTTTTTCTCTTTGTTTCTATATTGTGTTTTTTAGAAGTGTTTTTCATTCCTTTTTCCTATAGCAAAACCGATCTGCTTCATGAACTCCAACTAAGTCAATCCTTTGTAGGCAAAACAGAGGAGGAGCACTGAATGGAGAGTCCAGGGTCTGAGTCCTAGCCCAGCTCGGTGTGACCTTGGGGGAGGAACCTGTACAAACTGGGCTTCACTTTCCTTACCTGTCCTTCTTAAAGAGGCCAGGTCTTGTTGTCCTTTCCAGCTCCAGCGTCCTACGACTGCATAAAAATATGCACTGACAATGCATAACACCACTTATTCAAAATTCTCACAATTCAGACACTTCAGAGCCAACCCTTGCCTTCCCTTGAATTAATATGAATTAGTGAGATTCTACTGTCTTTCTCTCTAGAGAAAAGCTTGACAAATAATCCTGACCCTTTCAGTTCTCCTCCAGTTCCCACCCACCTTTCTGAGACAGGCCACTCCCTACACTACAGGTGGACATAAGAGGAAACCTGACTTTAGGCCTAGCTGTACTCTCAGGACTTGTGTCAATATTTTTTCAGAAACATTACGTCCTGAGAGTCTGCCTTTCACAAAATCCTGTGTTAGGCCTAGAAGGACAGAGGCATCACCTCTGCTCCCGGCCACTGATTGGCCAGACTTTGTGTCATAGATGGCATCTGACCCCAGGCTTAAGGGACAGGTGGGGCTCTGACAGGTAGAGATGAGACCAGCGCAGCCCAGGCGAGGTCCAGCATGGTGGACACCTGAAGGCGTCTGCTGAGGGTCTCTCCGCATCCCCTCCTCCCCTTGCCTCTCACCACGCATCCCCCTCACAGCACACATGCCTGACGTAATAAACAACTGCGCTTACTTAGCTGAACTGAACCCATCTGACTCCACAGTACAGTCTTTGTGTGAATGAAATAACTGAACACGTATATATATGAAAAACTTGAGCTCCTAAGTCATATAAAAATGTAGGTCTTTAATTCTTATTAGTAGGTCTTTAATTCTCATTAAGGTCTTGGATGACAAGCCAATGAGTTTGGATTTTATTTGGAGCTAGCAGGTTTCTGGGAGGAATGTTGATCGATATTGTTGTGGAGGATGGGCTAAAAAGGGCTGTTTGAGGGACAACACAAATTAAAGACCACTGTACCCACCCTGAGAAAAATAATGAAGGTGGGAATCTGGATAGGGCGCCCATCAAAACAGAAAAGAAAATCCTACATCTTCCAGAGACAATCTGAAATCCTGTCACATCATGATTTTCCAGTAAGGAAATCATGCAAGATATGCTTCCTGGTGAGATGTTACAATGATTACGGTGTTTAAAACATTTTTTTAGAATACTGACTCAAGATGCTTTCTCAAAATTCCCTCCCAGTGGCAGGATATTGGTCAGAGTTCTTGAACCCAAGTATTGAAAACGGTCAGCTATGTATCCCTGGGAATAGCAGAGTGGTTCCCGGTCTCCTAGCACTAGAACAGAAATGACCTTAGCAGCACGGCAGAGAGGGAATTGTATCTTGCCCTACGTCCACGCTCATCAAGTTTTCAGTAGAGCCAACAACCATTTACAAGAAACAATGGGGATATGGGAACAAGTTAAAGGTCACCCTAAGGAGGCAAAAGAAGTAATCTAGAATTAGGTCTATTTTATAAGAAAAGTGTACTAGTGTCTACAAATCAATGGAAGAGATAAAAATAGGATGATTAAAGGAGACTTAGGAGATGGAACACTCAAATATAATGTGCAGACCTTCTTTGAAACGTGACTTGAGCAAACCAACTGTTAGAAGACATTTTTTAAAAAATGACAAAGCAATTTGAATATGAACTGGATATTACGTAAAATCAAAGAATTGTGATTAATCTTGTGAGGAATGATAATAGCATTGTGGGTAGGTAAGAAAATATCTGTATTTTCTAGACTGTATGCTGATTATATGGAGGTCAATGAAATGAGGCCTATATTTGATTCAAAATACTTTCAGAGAAAAAAGGTATAAATGAAGTAAATTGGACTAACTCTTGATAACTGTTAAATCTGAGTGATGGCAATGTGTTGTATATTGAACTATTCTTCCTCCTTTTGTGTTCGTTTGAAAAATTTTCATAATAAAACATTTTTTGAAAGAAAAGGCTTGTTTGTAAAAAGTTTCCATTATTGCCTTATAGTGGCAATAATGAAGGAATGTTATCTTAGAACCTCAATTTAAAAAAAAATTATATAAGGAAACTGAACACCAACTATAATCTAGGTTTGATCACATAAGTTAGGATGATCACTAAGATTTCAAATCCATCCACATCCTCTCACGTTAATTATGTTGAACTGAATGGTGCGTAGCTTGGAGCACTTACACTTACAACACACAGCAGGGTGAATACAGGTGGGATGTCATTTACCTAGATGTCCTTTTCATCCCTATGTTACGATATTTCAGAAATATTTTTTTGTCTGAAAATACTATAAGTGAGATCAGTTAATCCATTTGCTATGAAACAAATGTTCATGAGTCCTTCATACGTACAAGGGGCTCTGCTTTGAAGAAAACAAAGATAAACTGACCACGTAAAAGATTTTTTAAATTTAGTACATTTGGTCACAAGATGCCACAAGTCAGTGTCAGGCTGATGGGACAATGGAAGAGCACATGAATTTAGGAGAGTGGTCACTAATCTGTTCATTGATTCGGTCATCAAATATTCCCCAAGGCCCACTCTGCTTCAAGCATTGTGCCAGCTGCAGAGGAAAAGCAGGTATCTCTCCTGTCCTCATACAGCGGATGGTACGTGGAGAGACAGGCGTCACATAACAAACACACCCAGAAAGATAATCACAAATGGAAGTGCTACCAGGGCTGCTGGAAAGAGAAACGGGGGAAAGAGTCACCGACATAGAAAACGAATGTATGGTTACCAAGGGGAAAGGGGGGAGGGATAAATTAGGAATTTGGGATTAACAGATACACACTACTGTATGTGAAATAAACAAGGACCTACTTTACAGCACAGGGAACTGCATTCAATATGTTGTAATAACCTATAATGGAAAAGACTGAAAAAGAATATACATATATAACTGAGTCATTTTTCTGTACACCCGAAGCACTGTACATCAACTATACTCCAATGAAAAAAAAATTCTACGAGAGCGAGAGACAGACAGGGTAGACATATCGGTGCCGATGGGGTCAGGGCAAGACTGTCTGGGGTGGTGACGTTAACATTGAGACCTAGAAATAGCTGATGATAGGTACAGTCAGAGAAGCTTCGAGGCAGAAGAGAATGAGGGCGAAGTGAGGGAAAAAGGATGCCTCATGGTGGCTCACTTGCTCAGTTCCTTCTGGTTTTATTAGAGGCTCTTCTGGCCAGACACTCCTTGGCACTTCCTTTTGCTGACAGCCTCCATCCCGCTCACCCAGCTTTACCCTCCTGCAAAGCGCCAGCCACCTCTTGATATACGACATATTCTGTATTTGTTTTCTATCTGTCTCCTCCACGACACTTAAGTGCAACAAGGGCAAAGAATTTGTGTAATTCCTCTTGGATCCTCACTTTCCAGCTTAACAGCCAGAACTCAGTAAATATTTTTCGCATGAAGGAGGAAGGAAGCATTAAGATACATAAGCTCATGAATGGTCTCCAGCCTAGAATCTCTACATTCAACCCAAGACTCGCAGCAAGTCTACTGGGAGAGCTCTTTCTGCCACCTAGCAGGATGCTGACAAATGAAGCACCGAGATGCCCAGGAGGAGGATATTATATCAAGGACGACAGCATGTCCTTTCAGGAGCGAAGTGGACTAATGGTGTGTTGAGGATGC
This sequence comes from Hippopotamus amphibius kiboko, assembly GCF_030028045.1. Taxonomy (NCBI): domain Eukaryota; kingdom Metazoa; phylum Chordata; class Mammalia; order Artiodactyla; family Hippopotamidae; genus Hippopotamus; species Hippopotamus amphibius. The sequence goes on from NC_080199.1 coordinate 72,018,572, forward strand.
CTGGCTTACGAAATCTTTGCAGCAGAGTTTGTCAACTGTGGGTTGTGAAACCAGCTGAGTAGGTGCTGACCATGGCTGCAATGAAATAGAACAGAAAACCACAGAAGAAAGAACAGCAGAGCGATGGCACTCTGTAGAGTGAGGGAAAGCACTGTTTCACGAAACCTTTGTTTCCATTCTCTGTCTGTGCCCACAGATACGTACATGCGTGTGTTCTGGCTCCTAATGCAAAATGTGTTTCTCACGGTGCGTCATGGCCAAGAAGGCTCTAGAGGCTGTGGGAACAGTGGTCGTTTGCAAGCTATGTCTGGACATTAGACTCAGACTCACCGAAAAGGACAGACCCAGATTCTTGAGCTATTTGATTAGCACCATATTTAAGTCAGAATCAAGGGCAAGAGAACAGAAGTTCTTGCAGCTGCATGAGTGGGCACAGGACACAGGGACCCAACCTGAAGGGACAGTGAAGATGGGGCTGGATGTGCAGGGCCAGCCACCAGAGAGCAGGGCCAGGCGCTGTCCTATTTCAACATTAAAGGTCACGAACCTAAGTTTTAGCTGTTCCAGAATCTCCTTGGAGACTACATGATGCAGGGCGGGAGGTGAGGGGACATGTCTTTGCTAATATAATATATATCATAAAACAATATACATATGGGGGGGTGGGATGAATTGGGAGATTGGGATTGACATATATACACTATTATGTATAAAACAGAGAACTAATGAGAACCTGCTGTATAGCACAGGGAACTCTACATCACTTTGCTGTATAGTAGAAACTAACACAACGCTATAAAACAACTATACCCCAATTAAAAGTGAATACAAATAAATAAAATAAAGCATGTTACTGTGCAAAAAAAATACACATCAATAAATATACATTACAATATGCATTCTACTATAAAATACATACACACACATATCTATAATAATCTACATACACATACGTATAATATAGATGTGAAACATATGCATTATTAATATATATATGATAACACAAGATATGTTTGCAACATCTATAGTGAGGGAAGGACTTCCAGTGCAGGGTATACAACAGAAACTATCATTTGTCAAGGAACTAACTGAATAAGTGATATCCTTTATAGTCTGGTTATTTTTTGATTTTGTCAAGATCAATATATTTATTAAATTCCTGGTTCATATATGCTTATTTATTTAGATGCCAACTCATTTAATAAAAAATACTTTAGGTTTTATTAAATTCTTAAATAGTTAGGGAACTGTACAATGACTGTGAAATTCACTTGAAACACGCCCACCAGAAGCTTATCATCAAAGGCGATGATAAATCTACCAATTCACAGAAAACATGAGTTTTTGCCAATCTCTTAGCAAAGTTAAGTTTAAATATTGTGAACGAGAAAGACAATGAGTTAGAAGTTGGCATGGCTACCAGAGCTTGGGAGTGGTCTGTCCAGTGGTGACACAGCAAGGGTCAATAACATTCCCAAGAGACACCAAACAATAAGAATATGAAGCATTTCACGTAAGTCCTATTATGATGCAGCATTGTTCTAAATGCATCAAACCACTAGTTTTGTCTTTTAACTTGTATGCTTGTTATACAGTTTAAAAAATTTCTTGAGAGGAAAAAAAAGTTTCTAACACACTCCACTTTATAAACCATAAAGTAAGGGGTAAATTAATGACTAACAGAGATTTCATTCCTAGAAACAGAACAGTATTATATGTAAATATCTAACAGTCTCATTAGAGATAGTGCAGTAGAATAATTAACAAGTAATTAAATCTACCAAATCATTAATACACAAAATGTTTCTCCTCTATTAGAGCAGTATGTTGTGCCTTTACCCTTTACAAATTAACTTTTCCTCCACCTTCATTAAATAGAAAGTTAAACGGTCGATATCCAAGATGCATGTAGTTAACTCTCTGTCATGGAAGTTTCCTCTCATTAGTTTTTTGGAACTCCCGTACAATATTGCTTACAAAGTTATGCTAGAGCTAATGTAACCAGGCTATTACTTGGATAAAGAAAAAGCCGCGGCACACAATTTGGACCCAGTTAATGTTGGTTAACATATGGTATCCTGTTTTTTAGTTCATTAATAAGAAAAGAAAAATCTTTTTTAAATGTTGGAGAAGGCCAGGCCAAAAGCAAAGGAAAAACTATGCTAGGCTCATTTCAACGTTTGAAAGCAAACAAGTAAGATATTTGCAACAATATTTAGAAGAGATCAAGCATAAACTCTACCTCTGCTGTAATATTAAATGTGACGGTATTAACTATTTTCCAAATGCATACTAGCAATTTTTACAGATGAGCAATTTCATAGAACAGACAGTCATATTGAATCTTTTGGTGAAACTTCGGCGCACAGAAAAATTCCATGACATCACGGCTTTGTTGCTCCGTAGACTCACACACAAAACTGACCAAACCTTACCTCAGAACCACTGCAACCCAAACAGAAACCCTATAGGGTATTATTCCTGCCTCGGAGCAGTGACACGGTCAGTCAGTCCCTGCATGGAGACACAGGTGCTCCTCCCACCCCCATCCATGGAAAGGAGAATCCTCCCTACACCCAGTGTTTGATAACCCATTACCCACTCCACACAGTTAACAGCCGTTCATACCTACCAAGCCCTTTGATGAAGCTGATCACACAGGATCGTCTCCAGCAAGCTGTTGTAACCTCCATGAGCCTGAAAAGGAACCCAAACTTGCAGTCCGGAACTCTTACACAGGCTATGTTCCAAAGCAGAAAAACAGCATGACCGAGCCCATGATCCTGCTGCTCTCCGCCACCATGAGTGTCTCGCCCACAAGGTAGGGCTCTTTTATTTCTGGCCCAAGGTGTATTTTTAGGCAGGTGCTAAAGACCTACAGTAGAAGACAAACTAAAACAGGCCTTCCGCCCAGGGCAGACTGATCATACCAATGGGACAATTTTTAGCTGCACAGTAAGACAGTGACCCACAACTAGCAGCGCGCCCGTGTGTCTATATTTAGCCGCAAGAACATACTATTGCTGCCAGGTTAGTCAAGCTGCTCAGAGCACTCCAGGAACATGAGCCTGACCTCCACAGCTCGCTGCAAACAGTCCACGCATTCCGATTCCATGCACGGCCCATGCAGCCAACCCACCCACCGGGCTACACACGTGCTCCTGTGACCGAAGAAATACAAGAGCAAGGATAACACAGGGTGGGTGATAAACCGTTGCTTTGGGAACCAGGAGCTCTTGGCCACAAGTGCAAACAGCTTTAAACAGCTTAAGTTCTTACAGACAAAGCCAACAGCAGAGAATCCCTATGTGAAGCCAAGCGTCAGTGAGAAACTATACACCCTTAAGGAAAAAGAAACACTGAACATCTGTTAACATAACCAGTAAAGAAAAGCGATGGGGTTTAAATCTATAGTTATGTTATTTTAAAAGGCACAGCCTAAATCAACTTGCTAAAAACTTAATTTGTAAGACCAAGAAGGAGCCAACTGGTGAGTGTTAAGGGTTTCACCTCCAAAAGAAAACAGGTTTAGGCCAGTGAGGAGATTGAGAAGGAAAATGCAAAGTTATTTGAAAAAAAAAAAAAAAAAGTGTAACTAACTGATCTTCCAATGGGCATTATCTCTGACAGAAGCATTTTATGAGGGTCAGTGAAAGTCTATTCCTTCACTAACACAGCTGTGAAGAACACGAAACCCAAGTCATTTTCTATTCTTGATTTACTCAGGGTAATTGAAGGTTTGCTCTAGCAATATAGGTTGGAATTACAAAACAGCATGGTATGGGGACTTGACTGATGAACGGAAACATTTCACAGGGAGAAAAATGTCCAAATCACCAAAATGAACACTCCAAGTGTTTCAGGCAAACTAAATGCCAGCAAAGATGCCCCCGTGATACCACTGTGTCTTACACATCCAGGGTTTAGATGCCTTTTTTTTTTTTTTTAAAGAGTTGACTGAGGTGCCTATGTGGCATTTGGTTTATGTTTTACTAAAAGGGGCCAAAACAATTACAATATAAGTGTGCCCAGGGAGGTATCTGAGTTCTGAGTAATAAGAATTCTTCAATTCTCCTTTCTGAATCTAAACTGGAATCAAGACTCAACTGAAAATTTGTACTTTGTCAGCTTCAAGTCTCTAGTGCTATTATTAGACCAACCTTTCAAACAATGTGACTGTCATTCAATTAAAAGAACATTACTTAAAAGAGTCTCATAGTAAGAAGAAAAAAAGTATCCTTTTATTTGTTCACGCTTTTTACAGACACCAATTACCAAACAGCATTTAAGAGAAGTGCAAGGGAGAAAGAAGTAGAAAAAAGAACTCACATCAGTGAGACATGGAACTGGATTCCGGCACTCTGCCAGGCACTCAGGTGTTATTTCGTTCAGTCCTCGCCGAAACCTTGTAAGGTAGGTGATACCAACTCCATTTTAGAGTCAATGAAAAGGATTAAAAATGAGATTGCTCAAGGTCATCCAAAGACAGGGTTGTCAGACTCCAGAGACACTGCATTTGTTATTTTTTATTCTAGTACCTTCCTTACTATGACCTGGAACGTCTAAACAATGGTAACCTTAGAGTATTTGTTTTTATACACATTTAGGAGGAGCCCCCAAGTGATCTACGTGTTAATCCAGAAATTTCACACAACAAAACCCCAGCTGAATGCCAGAGAGTCCAGTCTCTTTTGATGCCTTCCAGGGTCTATTCGTCCTTCTGTGGTAGCCTGGTCCTTACCAGTCTAGGGAACCTCCTAAGGGCATGCAGCACATTGTTCTCCTCTTTGGATGCCTAGTAGAGTTAAGTTAATGAATAACAGAAGGTGGCTTTTAGAGTCAAAACAGATGGCACAAAGTCCATCCATTAAAGCTCAGTCTTTTGTTACTAAGAATTCCCACCTCACCTCACCCCACCCATCCCCACTTAGAGCTTATTTCTCCTACACATCATTCTAACAATCTTGACCTTGCCTCAATTTAGGTTGGATTGAAAGCATCAACTCATAGATGGGTGAAGGCTCTTACAGGCAGGCACACTGACAGCTGAGTAAGTGACAGCTGTCAGCGGATGGATGATATTGATAGAAAAATCAGAAAACAACCACAAAAAGAAGACATAAAACTCTGAAGGATAGCACAGCCTTAGGTTATTTTAGTATAAAAAGAGATAGCCCTTAACATTTCAAGAGCCCCAAAGGTAGCCGTGTATGGTGAATCTTTAATAATGAATACATGTGCTAATGACCTGAATTCACTGAGACGTGGTTAAATTATGATAGCATACGACAGCACAGACAAAATACAGAGAATAATAAAGTGCACTGTAGAAAGCATTCTATTCAAAATTATTAAACTGAAATGTTCTCACATTTCAAGGGTTAAGCTTCATGACTTGGAGAAATTTACTCAGAGACCATTTGTTCCCCGATGATGCTAAATAAATGTCATGCATTTTAAACTATGTTAATGTAATCTAAATTTAATAAATAACATACACTGGACTTGCTGGCATGCTTAATTGATAGTTCCATAATAACCCTCAAATATTAATTGAATATTGACTTTAAAGTTGATGCTTTTTATTACTTTAACAGTTAATCTAATATTCATAAACATTTCCTTTCTGTTTCTGTGTGGCCTGGTGGCTTGACTGCAAACATTTTTAAGTGCAAGTCCAAAGCGGTTGCTTCTCTCTTCACAAGCTTAGAAGTTTCAAGGATGTTCCTGAGTGTGTCTAGTTAACCTCATTGCTTCAGGAAAGACTGTTCTAGGCTACGGATCGATGGCACTACCTCATGCTAGTTTGTTGGTCTGAAGGTTAGATTATATAACTGCTCTCATCAAGTGCAGCTTACTGGACTGTATTCACCTTCCTCAGTGTCCAGTCAATCTGCTCTGTTATATCATGGGAAGCAAGAAATATCCTTTAGACACCAACTCAAGAAATTTTTCCAGCTTGAAGAAGTAGTCAGCATCTAAAATGATGATACTGAACATTACCTGTATCAATCAAAACCTTAAAGTGATAAGCAACTCAAGCTGATAATGGTTCTTCCCCCGCCTTCCCCATCATTGGTCTTAAAAACTCAACATTTCTCACTGAGGCTTTAGAACCAGTCTGTGATATATTTAATGAAATATTTCAGTCATAAGATGTTACATTTTACTTGCATAATCACATGCACATTAGTCCTTCTAGAAATTTAGCAAATACGAGTGTTAAAATAGTACCACAGAATTGTGGCAGTTAAGGATAGATGCCAGTGCCAAAAGGATTCTCTCTTTTCAGTATTGTTTCATGACATAACATAGTACAGAATACATTCATTCACTTGGATTAACAAATCTTTCACAGACAAAGAGCCTCTGAGGCTGTCTTAGGGTAGGAACCAAATTAAGTACAACATAAGCAAACATCACGTGCAGCCTTGCCCCTTCCCTGTGGAAACCATAATAACGGCAGAGAACCTATAAAAGACAATGTGTCATTATGCTTGGAGGTAATGGCTATCAAACAGGCTTCTAGTTGTAGGTAGCAACTGCCAAGCATGTCATTACCTAAAGACGTACACAACAAAGAAATGCACCCCCAAAATGTTTACCAGGGAGGCCTCTAGGAAAATACTGGTTTCTTTTGGCACAGGGAGCCTCTGGAACCCAGCCACTGTTAAAGCAGCGTTCTTCCAACAGGTGTGCAAAACTTATTATGTACAGACTGTTTGAACTCTACACAGAGGCTCTCTATAAACTTCCGTGTACCATCCGTTCTCTTGTAAATTACCAGGTGCACTTAAGTCGGACCTTGGAGAGGACAACCAGAAGGGGGTCTGTGCTAATGAGGAGTGAAAGAACTTACATGTGTTAGAAATACGCTAAACGCTTTTTCTCCAAAACCTCTTCTCTGATGATGAATCAGCTTAGAGACATTCCCAGTTCCACAGCTATAGTGCCATCCTCAAATGGATCTTTCCCAGGCCTGCACGCTTTTAATTATGCCCTATCGGAGGAACACTGCGTTGATCCCATTTCTTGAGTTTACTCATTTATTCTGGGGGGAGGGGCCTGACAAAACCCCATTTACCCAAAGCTGGGGAGCTCTACAAAAAGTACAAACTCCAGTACAAATTTCACCAACTTCTGATGAGGCTGGAGTCTGTCCTTTTTAAAGGCTCCACACATGATTCGGATGTGCAGCCAGGTTTGGAAGCTACTGGTGGCCTCTGGAATACTTAATAATAAAGGATAATTGAGTATCCTGTAAACTGTCTCCCCAGATAGGGGAATGCATAGGAGGGCTTAAAATAGTTACCATCTTGAACAGAGCTATGAAGCTGGTAATGTCATACTTACAACTCGAAACATAATGAAGAATCAGGAAGTAACTCCCCAAAACTTTGGGTTTATTTATGTTGTCCTTAATGTGTTTCTCATCGTAAAACAGCCTCATAGCTTCTTTGCCCAAATAGATGCCACAAAATCCAAGTACTTTATACAGAGACTAATGCAAGCTCTCACTCCAAGTCTAACTTTTATTTACCTACAGTTCAGCAGCCTTATTCAGTTTTTAAACCCTCAGCAAACTGGATGCAGAAAATCAACAGGCAAGATGTAACAAATGATCGCTTCATAGATGCAAAAAGTCTAAAAAGCATTCACACAATTAATGACAATGCCAACAAAGGCAGGGCAACGCCATTCAGGTTAGAGGAAGCCTCCTGGAAACACTTAATAATCCACAGAGACATTTCTGACTAATGATCCAGAACAAAAAAGGGACCATCTTCAAGATGTGCATCAATAGTAGAGGGTGAAAACTTTAAGGATTTTCATATTTTTATCCAAAACATCTAAATACTTAATACAATAAATTTGACAATGGGAGCTCAGATAGGTACAGTTAAAAAGAGAGTAAACAACTACTTGAATCTAAGAAAGCATCATTTAAACCAAGATTCCTGAACTTGAAGTTTCGGCTGGTCCTGCAAACATCAACCTTTTCTAGAGAGTATGTAAATTCTGGTGAAATAGTTAATGCCAGGAGCTCAAGGAATTAGCTTGTATCCTTTCTGACTATTCATTAAGAAAGCATATAGGAACCAACAGTGTCTAAAAAGCAGTTACACTGAATGTTAAGGAAACATTCAGCTAAGTAGCCCATATCCATTTCCACCCAATGCTTATGAATCATCTTTACTGGTTTTAGGTAGCAGCAAAGAAGAGGGACATTTCCAAAAGGGAACTTTATACATAGAGATGTACATAAGAGCACCACTACTCTGGAGCTATAATTGTTGTTCTTCTATCAAGTTAAAATTTGCCTTTACAAATCAGTGAAGGAGCAGGAAGAAGGCACTTAGCCACATAGATTTTTTTACTACTGAGGAAGCCTCCTTCCCCCCTGTCCTTCATCTCCACAACCCTGCTCTGCCCAAGGGTTCTTTGAGACAATTCAGTTGACAACATGGTCTGCACACTCCACTTTGGATTTCGGGTTGATGATATTTTTGAGAATCAAAAAATATGGCCTGAGGAAGGGTCCTCCTTCGGGGAAGACATTAAGTGTCCAAAGCAGGGCATCAGGGACCCACCTGCATCTAGATGAGGCAAAAGAAGGACTCCATGGCAACAAGGACCCATGAGTTCAGATTTAAGGGATACCTGCCCCACAAGTAGCCATGGGACCTTGGGCAAGTCAAGCAGCTTGAGACCCAGACTATTCGTTTAAAGATAACAGATTCAGATGCTTACTATGAAAAAAACAGCACTCTTTCTGCAGCATTTTGAAAGCAACTAAACATTCCTTAGGCTAATCTAGAGAGCTTCATTCAAAGGCGATGTCATAAATCTAGCAGGCAGAACAAGCTGAATGTCAGAAGTCACCACTAAGCACAGTCGGTATAAGGCAACTCCCAAAATGAAATCCAAGTTTAGAACATCTTTATTTTTTATTATAAAATGATTCTGCTGCCTAAAAGTCTGGGGACTTATTGAAAAACAATTCAAGATTATTTTACCTGTGCCATTCAGTACCAGCCACATACAGCTATTAAGCACTTGAAATGTGGTTAGTGCAACCGAGTTACTGCATTTTAATTTTAATCAGTTTAAAATTGAAAATCTGATGTCTGATTCAGTTATTGGAAAAATTTTAGGTACATTTGTAATGTGCACATGTACAACTACTCTTTAAACTGTAAATTTTATGAAATCTAAATAGAGATCAAGTATTTTTGACCAATTTGGTATTTAAATTTAGATGTGCTGGTGGTGTGAGATAAATACACACTGGATTTTGAAGAATTATTCCCCCCCCCCAAAAAGAATGTAAAACATTTCATTAATAATTTTTATGCTGATTATGCATCCAAATAATATTTTAGATATACTGGACCAGGTAAAATACTAAAATTAATTTCAGATGTTTTAAACTGTTTCATGTGGCTACAAGAAAACTTAAAATTGCAAAAAGGCCTTGCATTATATTTCTATTGCTGTTCTCTAGACCAATGGCTGCTTTATAAAACAGACATACTGGAAACCATTTTTGTGAATAAACATGGAAAAATAAACATGGGAAATTTTTGTGAACAAACAATGAAAAGCCACAGCGTTGCCTATCTATGAATTAGTAAATACGTGTAGTCATAAATATTCACGAACAGGTGATAAAAATATTGATTTATTGACTCAATAAGCAAACATCTATTAATCACCTCAAAAACTCTCAGGCTAGCAGGACTTCCCTTGCGGTCCAGTGGTTAAGACATTGAGCTTCCACTACAGGGGGCGCGGGTTCGATGGCTGGTTGGGGAACTAAGATCCCACACGTCACGTGGCATGGCCAAAACAAAAGCAAATAAAACAAAACCCAAAAAACTATCAGGCTGCGTAAGACCAGGAATTCAGTTTTAGGGGGACTCGGTTTCAAGACCGAGGGGTGGTTATCGTTATCCCCGCTGAGAAAATTAAAGTAACTTGTCCAAGTAACCGCACATCCAATTGATGCTGGAAAAAAAGGACCCAAATACAGCTCTCCTACTCAGAAATGTGTACTCTTCCTGCTATCCCAGATTGCCTCCTAGAAGCTGAGATGCAAGAACACCATAAAAGGTATCTCGGATATTAACGGCTTCCACATGACACCCCAATCCATACAGAACCAAAACTATAAAGCGGACTAGGAAACAGATTTTTAAACATCTTCATACCCTCCGCGCCGTATCTAACTCTATCACCTACATGACAGCTGAGGACACGCGGGTCTGTGATAGTCAAAACAGCAGGGACTCCCACCTTGCCTGCCTCTTTGGGGTCATACCTCACACTTCTTTGCCGTTCACCTGCCTCCTACTGCAGTATTTTGTATACAGTGGCTTCCCAATGAATATGTATTCATTTGTTTACATCTTTATAATTTTTAAGCCACATGAACGTGGGAAGAAAAGCTGGTGAAACAGTCTGACAAAATGTGAACTCCTCACGCAGGCTTGCTTTAGCAATACAGGCACAGCGCAATCTTGATTCACACTGTTTCCACAGCAGAATCATTTCATTAGTGAATCCCCACCCGAAACCTCAGGAGTACTTCAAGCGCTGGGGAAAATGGGCTCCTATTCAAGCAGAAAGGTAAACTGGCAAATGTGCGTCTGCGTCTGAGGTTTTGGTGGGCTTCTCTTTCATTCCGGGAGGTAGTTCTGGAATTCCCTTCAGCTGCTCTGGCCAGCCATCCCACCACTCCCTTCCTCTGTTTCTTCACTCCAACTACACGCTTTTTGCTTGACATGCCTTTTCCTCCCAATCCTGCCAACACATCTCCTCTTTCAAAGATCTTTTAAAAATCCGACTTGCACCACAAAACCTTCGTTAACCAAATAAAAGGGAAACAGTTCTTTTCCTCACCCAGTTACATCCTGGGATGCGATAATTTTGAGCTCTCAGATTGGAAAAGGATGGAAATATTTAAATATCTATATGAGTGGAGTTTTGTTGCTGTATAACTTCTTGGTTTAAAGAATTATTTCTGTCCCAACTGTACTGCTCTAAGTTCGTCTACTTAAATAATCCTCATTATTAAGAAGCTTTTTTTTTAATTTTTTAGTTTTTTAGGACTTTTTTTTTCTGGTCACATGCGGCATCTTAGTTCCCGGACCAAGGATGGAACTCACGCCGCCTGCAGTGAAAGTGCAGAATCTTAACCACTGGACTACCAGGGAAGTCCCTCATTATTAAGTAGGTTTTTAAGAGCTTGTTCACAGGCTGGTGTGTTTTCCTGAAATACTGTATGTGGTGGATGCATAATTATTACTTTAAGTTCCTTTATTTTGCAGTATTCATTTAGAGAATTGAGTGCACAAGACAGTATAGGCATAAGGTTTATAGTGTTGTTTTATGACAAATTAGGTGCATGTCTGCCTTACTTTCTTATGTGATGACAAACCACCTGCCATGATATTAATTGTTACAGAGCACTTTGCGGCATTCCGAAGTAGTCACTGCCATGCCCTGGCAGCCCATAAAAGTTAATACAACTTCCAGAAGGTACCTCATGTAAGGACAGGGAGGAAGCATTGGGAGAATCTGATTCATCTAGCCTAATGAGATAGAATTTGAACTGGCATACAAACACAGAAAAACATGTCATCATCAAGTTGCCTAAGATTAGGAGTTTTCTCCTAGAGCGATTTATGCAAGTCCACTTGGGCCTGGAAAGCACACAGCTCTCCCTAGAAGGTAGAAAGGAAAGTGAGAGCAGGTCCTCTCTGTCTGAGCAGGACCAAACCATGTATGGCTATGGATGCAACCAAAAGCAGCTAACAGAGATCATCTTGAACCTTGTTTCTTAAGAAGTGTTCTCTTCAAGACCCTTCATGATGCACTGCTTTCCTGTAAAAATTACACTACACCTTCCTGGGAGACTTCCATATACAAAAGTTGGTTAGACAATTTAGATGAAGTGATAACCCCAAACCATCCCAAAATATTCCTGGGGGCTAATGCAGTATTCATTTGAGCCCAATGTCTACATTTAAATGATTCAATGTAACTTGCTCATCTAAACTTTATATTTTATTGAAGAATAAAACAAAATAAAACCTCTGTCAACCTATAACCTGGGACTCACCATAAAGCAAATTCAACAGAGGCTACAGACATCAGCGTCAAAACACCCCTGTAATTTTGGTGCAGTAAATCAAATGAGTTTTGTCAAGAGGTGCCTCCACCATCACCTTTTAGCTTCAACACAAATACTCTAAGAACACAACTTCTGTTCAAGGCATAATTGCAAAACACTCTTCCTCACGTGATTGCTTGTCTCTTGCTCTAAGCAGCCTGCACGAGCTACATCATCACACATGTTTATACCAAGCATCAAAATCAAGCACAGGCTGGATCTACAGAGGATACCAAGCCCCGGAAACTCTATCCCAGACAAGTTGCTTGAAACTGTTCCTCCTCTCAACACCTCTCCTCCTACCTTACCTTGAGTCCTTGTCAACTCTTTCCTGGGTTTTCCTCACAGAGAGTCTCTCTACCTCCATTTTCAGCCAAGACTCCCAGAATTAGCTGAGAGCTGACCATGTTGCCAGTTAAAAAGCTGTGGGGCTCTCCTGATGCTTTCAGGGTAAAGCCTTGCGATCTGACCCCATTTGTCTATGGGTACCGTCTGTCATTCTGCTTCTGGGACCCTGGGATCCAGCTGTCACTTCTCGAGCCCAAGAATTTTGGACCCCCCCAGCATCTGACCATGCTCTTCCTTCTGCCCTCTCCCCTCTTTTCTGCAGCACTCTTCAAGTTCAAATGTCACAGCCTCTTGGAACAAGTCCTCTGCCTCTTCCCTCCCACATAAAAAGATGAATCACTTTATCCTCTGGATGATTATTCATGTCAGTATCCCTGAGTCCAAGCACAAGGCCTGGCACAGATAGAACATTTATCTAATCAGCATTTTTGTTCTCTGCAACTTCCTCGTATCTCTTCTTTCATCAAAGCCAGCTGTCTTTGACTAGGAAGCCCACAGAAGGCAGGAGGTGGGCCTGCTGAGAGTGCTCTATCCAGCCCAGTGCCCTACTCAAGTAGGCATCTAATAATTTATGAGAAGAGAAGGGGAAGACTGTTGATTCACTTGCAGGAACTTCCTGAAGCTCATTCAGGCCTGTCCAGTTTGGGCTGATGCTCTGAGTACATCCGCCTTAATCGTCATGATAAAATCTTTGGGTTCGGAATTTTGTTTCCAATAAGGCAATCAATTTCTCCAAATATGAAGCAGCAGCAGCCCTCACAAGGAAAAAGACCCTGATCAGTAATGAATAAATTATCTCAGTAATTTCACTGATAATGGTTTCCTTCTGAGTTGGCAAAAAGTAGCGAGAAGGTTTAAAAGTAGTTAAATTAGACAAATGTAAAAATAAGTTAACACTTTCTGTAGAGAGCAATCTTTGACAGTGCTGACTGATTTACAACAAAAACAAAAAACCCCACCACAGAAATATTCCCTGAAGTTGGCTGATTACAACATAAATAAAAAAATTATTTCACTCTAACTTCATTTTGACTTTCACAGACACATGGGCCCTGAGTTCTGTGAACACAAAGGTGCAATTTAACTGGTTAAATCCACTCAGAGAAAATCGGTGAGGGTCACAGAAGGAAAGGGACTTTATAGCTGAGATTCGATGATGAGTTACTGCTTGGAGTAAAACAAAGACCCTCCCAATACAAAACATTGTCACTGCTTGCTGGGGGCTGATTCACAATGGGATAAATGCTAGTTAAGTTTGGCCATAAGCCTCCCACACCCATCCAGGTAATTTTATTCACTCTGTCAACATTTGACAGTTTATTAACAAGAGCCAGTGTGCCCTGAAAGGTCTGGGGAATAAAACGATGAACAGACAGGGGATTCTTAGCTCAGGAGGGACCTAGACCACAGAGCACACTTACACAACAATGTGGCCATTGCTACAATGAGAGTATGTAGAAAGGGCAGGGGAAGTGGGTCAGTCAAGAGACGACTTCACCATGAAGGTGACACCTGAACTCATACTTGGGAGAGGACTTCGGCTCAGGTCCAAAAACCACATGCTTAAGGTTTACTTCATGTGACACTTGCAGGAGAGGCTGCAGCTGTAGGACATGCTAACACCTGGCTGTATTAGTGGTCACTCCACACAACTCTGAATTTGAAAGGAAGGTATTTCAACTTGGACATCTTCAGATGGTTTATTTTCTGAAGTTCTAGAAACATACTTCTTTACCAAATATCTGCTCTAGGAAGTGGTAAAGATCAGATCTCCAAGCCAAGAAGATGTCACAAAGAGACTCTGGGACTCTTTGGTCCCTGGTCCTATTGTCTTGGCAATGAGCAAACATGATAAAACCATTAACTCACAGAAGAATCTAGACAAGCAATAATTAGATACATTAATAATAATGGCTACCATTTATCATGCAATTACAATAGCGAGGCTGTATACTAAACATTTCATAAACATTAACTCATTTAATCATTATGGCTTTATGGTAGGCATGTTACATACACATGTATACCTGTTATGTATTTATGAAGATATATATTAAGACCTTTCTACAGAATCAGAATTGAAGCACCTTTTCTCAAGGTCACCTGGCAAGTTAGGGGCTGAGGCAAAGCACATGTTCGTAACTATCCCAAATCATACAGAAAAGTAAATCAAACAAGCTTAAATCAATTCTTTCCATATGTTGTATTACAATCAAAATTAATGAGTGCAGTGGTCAAAAGGCAGAAGAAAACAAAAAGAGACAAAAACAGAGTAAAACCTCAGGGCCCCTCCATATAGAAAAGGTGCCACGTTTAAGAACCACAGTTCTGTGTTGTTTCCCCACGTGGGGACTGAACCTCTCCTTACCCCAGAACACGATGAAGAAAACTAGGTTTGCATCACAGGCCGTTTTCCTTTGTGCCACGTGACCAGCATTGCCTCACTTCCTTCTGCAGCAGGGCTCCGTGAAGAGTGTGATTCACTTTTGTCTTCAGCAAGGAAAAAATAAAAGCAAATAACCCAAATGGGATGACACTCCTGGCTGAGTCTTCTGGAGGTGTTTAACGTTCCACTTACAAAGAAACAGATGGAGACTTGGACTCAAGCTCTGAGCCTGCGTGACTTTGCCAGCCCAGCACCATCAAGCCTGGGTTGTTCTCTGGCATTAGTTGAACCCTGTCCATAAAGAACATTCTAACCTCCTCTCCATTGTGTGGGTCTACTGCAGAAACTTCATGAAAACACTGAGCTGAACAAATCAGCCGAGTGGTCATCTTTCAATACAACACACAGTGCAGTCTGACACAGACTGCAGTGGGGAGGGACGGCCTAGGAACAGTATCAGTGTCTCTCTATCCTTTTCCCAGAGCCTGAAGAGCGCTTTCATTCTCCTGGCCCAAGAAGTGACAGTCTCTGAGTCACTCCCTAAAACAAGAGCCTTATCTGGCAGGACAATATGATATTTGAGCTCACGGGGCCAGTTTGATGACTGTTATTTTGTGTATAAGGGACACTTGAGAATTGTGGAGTGGGCCTTCCATCACTGGAGTGTGGACACTCCACGAGTAGTCAGATCCTCTCCCTGAGTTCATTTATTTTATTAGCAGATAGTAATACTTAGCTCAAGGTCTTTCACTTAACTTGAGCCCACCTTTTCCTTAATTTCTGCATCATGCCTGTCAAATCCAGGCTCTTCAAAGCTCAGCAGCATGAAAATGCACAGAGCAGTGTGTGTTCCACCTTTCATCTTAAAGTGCGTTCCCAGCACTACAATAACCCTCCATCCCACCCCTGGCCCTGACTGTGATGACCGAGTGTGGGGCAGAGATGGAGTTCATTTCTGCATGCTACAGAACTCTTAAACCTACCAAAGCAAATGGTTTGGATATACATGGTCATGACCATGAATTCCGATGATGATTTTGAGTTCATAATGACATTTTAATCACTCAGTGTGTTGCTACCATAGACATAGTGCAAACCCAGCCTGGGGAAATCTCACCCTCAGTGCCGGCACTCAGTTATAGGAGCAAAGGTGAAGATCATCACCCAAAGCTGTGGCAAGGACCAGACCATCCTGGAAAGGCGGCCAGGTGGTGGCAGTAGACAGGCTGGCAAGGAAGAACGTTGATGCCCCAGATGGGAGGTAACGAAGACCTGGAACAAGGCAGTGGCAGAGGTGATGGCGACAGAGACCCAGATGAGGGAAAGAAGCACGAGAAGTTTCAGCCATGTTTTGAATCAACGACAAAGAAGGGCTGGAAAGGACTAGGTTTCTTGCCTGGGACTGACAGAGAAATTTGGCATCTATGATGAAGAAACTGGGAACAATGAGGGACCCGGAGAAGAGAGATGAAGTCATAGCTTCACCGGGCTGCTAAGAAAAGATTCAGCTTTGGAGAGGACTATCGGCAAAGCAGGGAAATTACAGAGAAAAGCTGGCCTTCAGGGCCAATGAGTGATATTTATGTACAAGCAATAATCAGTCTTAGAGATGCAATTCTTCTTTCATGTGGTTGGTTCCTGGTCATATTCGATTGTAATTATTGACTTCCGTAGGTCTCTTTCACTAGACAATCCTCTCCTTAAGAGCAGGAGCTTGACTCATGTCCAGCTTAAAGTCATCTCTGGGTATTAGAATTTAGTTGTTTTTTGGTGGTTTTTGTTTGTTTTTGTTTTTACTGCTGTCTACACAAACTGTGTCCCAAGGCTGGCTGCAGCAGCTCCATTAGAGTGGCAAAGAATGAATTTCTCCTATTTTCAGAAAGACACATGCATTCCAGAAGCTCCCCCAGCAACTGAATCGCAGTTGCAAGCTTGCACAAAGCAAGCTCCTGCTTCTTTCAAACATTCTGGTGGGAAATCAGCACAGGAGAAGTGGGTTGGCCGTGGCTCCTGCTGGGCTGTCAACAGGAATAGAGGCTGCTGAGCCAGAAGCAATTTGAATCCAGGTGGCAGGACTTATTCACGTACTCCCCTTGGGGAAGTCTCTATGTATGTATGCATGTATTATTTACTTATTTTCTTTGGGTTTTTTCATCTGTGAAATGGGATTTGCTGCAGTAGGATTGGATGAGGTTTAAATGAGATAGTACTTAGCACACTCGCTGAAGCACAGACAATTCTTGGACCATTGCAAGATTAGCTTATGGGGGGGCCATGGATAGGTAAAGTGAGTCAAACTAAAGCCCTTTCAAATTAATAGCTGAATCTGAACAATGAGATTGAAATCTAAACCTCATTGGAAAATACTGACATTCCTATATAAATGGAAATATTCGAAAACAGGAAAACATTTTGTTATTTTTTTTTTGGTAATGACGAAACTAAGGATATTTCATCTACTACTGTCAGATGGCACCCAAACGAATTAATACTATATTTGTTCATTTTAATCTAACAACAGACTTTAATAAACCTTTCACATTCATGTGGTGTTTTTTTATTTCAACTGGGAACTGGGTACAATCTCAAGTTTCTGACCTAGTAATATTCTTCCTCACAATTTGCTTTTAAAGAAATAACAACAGATTCAATTTCTTATTGAATGGGCATAAGAAAGAAAACATCAGAAAATGCTCCTTTTTCTGAAACTGGAGGCAGAGAGAGAGAGAATTTTTATTTTCAGTTCTCTCAAAACTCTTTGCCAGTGCTTTTTGACAAACACCACTGGGTAACTTCCTAGGAAGTGCATGTCAGTATTCTTCGGCTCCTACCTGAGATTCATCAATTTCACCTACTGTTAATCAATATCTTTATCTTACAACTGACGATAAGAGGTAGCATGATTTAGTGTTTATCCTAGAGTCTAGGTTTGATTCCCGGCTCTGTCACTTACGAATGGTACATGCAAAGGTGGGTCATGGTGAAGATTAGAGAAAGTCACGCAGGTAAAGCATGTAATAAAAGCTTGACACTTTATAAGGGCTTATAAATATCAGCTACTATTACTGTGCTAAATACAAAGTTATACAACAGGTGATGATTAATAGTCATCTACCAATGTACAGTTTATATTTTACAGGGGTTACTGTTGGTTGCCCAGCCTCTCTCCCTTCTGTTCAGGTAGCAGGTAGAAATCTTCTGTCTAACAGAAGGTGGACCCACCGCAGTGCAGGGCACGCATCATGATTTATGGTCATTCCATTCAACGGTGCCAGTGATTGGCATGTGACCCAATTCCAGAGAAATGCAAGAGGAAGTTTGCTGGGGTTTTTAGCAAAACCTTCCCCTTCCTGCCAGAAGAAAGACAGGGCCTCCTTCCTTCCTGACTTAAGTAAGGTGGAGATGCTTGGAACTAAGGTGGCCGTTCTGTGATCATGCACTGACAAGTCTAAAGACGTGGATGGTCTGGGTCTTCCAGCTTCTAAAGCCACTTGGAACCTCCCAGCTCCATCCGGGCTGTGGGTTACACAAGCTAATGAAAAGTCTTTATTCTTTCAGCCACTATAAACTTCTCCATTCACAGCAGAAGCACCCTAAAATACTTTTCAAATTGCTGGATGGCAAACATTAGTTCTATGTATTAACCATACCATTATATCTGTGAACGGCAGGTATGTTACTATATTTTGAGTTGTGACAAGAGGGATTTAGGATTTAGAGATGAAAGTCACTAATCTTCAGAATCCTGCTCAGTAGTTTCCAATTTATATTTCTTGTCTTTTTCCTTTTTTAAAAATAAGCAGTTGACTAATTACAATGATAATCATTTGAATTTCAACACCTTTCCCCTCTAAGAAAATGGTAATAAGCATTGAAATAGAACAGTTAACAAAGAGAAAGAAACGAAGCTCAGGTAAAACAGATTTTTGGATATTTAAACTGCGATAGACTCTTCATTCTCATTCACAATTGTGACCTTTCTTAAAGTTCAAGCATTTAAATTGTTAGTTAAAAAAATAGTTTTTGTTTCAGTTGAAAATGGGCCAGGTTTTTAAACACCTTCAAAATTGATATCTCAGTTGGCATAAACTAGGATTACCTTTCCCATAATGATAAGGACTGGGGGTTTGTTTAGTAAATGGAATGCAAAATCAGAAGGCAAGACTAAAACGTCTCATTTTCTTATTTGCTTGCAGTTGTATTCAGTAAAACAAAGAGGACAGGTTGTCCTGGAAGAAAAGATGAAGACACGCTTGGGGCCAGCATTACATCAATAAGGGAAGGGAGACCAAACAACCAGTGTGGCCCAACAGGGGGTGGGCATCTCCAGAAACTCCTGAAGGAAGCTATGATTCTAATTAGAAAAGCAGAAGGTCAGTAAAGAGGTAGGGGATGAAGAGACACAAACTATTATGCATTAAAAAAAAAAGCTACAAGGACATATAGTATAACCCAGAGAATACAGCCAATATTTTATAATAACTACAAGTGGAGGATAGCTTTTAAAAACTGTGAATCACTATATTGTACACCTGCAACATATAATACTGTAATCAACTATACTTCAATTAAAAAAAAGAAAAGTAGAAGATTAACAGTGGGGTGCTGAAATAGTACAAGTGATACTAAGTCCACGTTGTCATTCTACTGCAAGGCATCATTTCTAGGGACGATTTGTTAAAAATATGGTTTTCAAAAACGAAAAGTTGAAAAGCAGGGTTTAAGAAAAAATGCAATCTATGTTCTCCTTGGTGCTCCAACCTGTAAACTTTAACTGTTTATAATTTGCTAAAATCGTAGGCAATCTGCTCACCTACAGCAACTTTTCTGGTTTTAAAATTCTTTAAAGCTGTCACAGAGCTTTCTACCTAGCTGCAGGCATTAAGTAAAGGTGAACAGTGTAATAAACCAAACGATGTTTCAGACAGATTTAAAAAACATTTATAGTTAATTTTGTGTTTAGTTTAATCCATAATATATTTATTTTAAATTAAATATCTAAAATTTTTCAGTTTTACAATATATTTATGTTAAAATATTTTAAATACTAAGCATAGTATACAAATATATTTTAAATATATAGAATATGCATATATTTTAATATTGAAATGGTTCTATTAAACTATTTAAACTCTACTTTCTTTATACTACAAGTATTTAATACAGTTTTACTTTTCTATCTTTGATGGAAGCAAACTCATTCAAATTTTCCAGATTACTTCTTCACTTGTTTTTAATTGAGGGAATTACTGTGTTTGACAATTTCTAATGACCCCGTGACAATCTTAACTAATTTTTAACTCATGTTCCTGAAACGTCAGACAGATTTTTTAATAGCATCTTGCGTCCTTATGAACTTCCTTATTTCAACATGTCTTAACTGAATCACAGTATCTACCAAAACCTAGGAATGTATCCTTCGGCTCTACATCCTATGTTATAAAAACCTCCAGAATGTCAGGAATCTCCACGAACACCATATCTTACTATGCAGAAAGAAATGTCCATCTCGGGATCAAGAATGCCATGCTGCAGACTGGAGACAACCCTGTTCAAATTCACCGGGTTAGACACACAGTCACTTTCCTGTGAAAATAATGTTAGAAAGAACCCAATAGGCTGTGTAGTGTGACAACTTTTTCTTACTCAGAATACTGAAGAGCGAGCGAGTCCAAGAAACTGATGAAGCTTAGGAAGTCAGAGATTGGTCTCTACTTATCTGTTAAGTTCAAAAATGTACAGCTCACCCTCCTTCGGGCTGGCTTTCATGGGGCAGCAGAAATAACCAACAAATATTACGGTGTTTACATAAACCTCTTTTTTCAGAGGAGGCATTTAAAACCCTTCACACAAAACAGCCAGAGACAGTGTCAGGTTTGTTCCTTTCACACAAGGAAGTGAGGGAAGGTCACACACAGAAAAATAACAGAAAAACAGGGGAGGAAAACCTAATCTTGTATTTGCACAATTGGAGCATTTTATTAATTTGACAGTTACATAATAAATCATTTTACTCATTTGCTGAATGCTTCCTACATAAATATAACATTCAAATGGAATTTTACTAAAGTACTGCCCTAGTTAATCTAATACCCTATCCTTTTCGTGGCTGCCAAAATACATATTTACCTGTTTAAATCCAAACTCAAAGAAGTCAGCCTAGTGTTTCTTAAGCTTAGGACAAAAAAAATTTAATGGAGATTTAATTGTATGTTTCCATAATGTTGTGCTTGCGCCATTAGCCTAGAAATCCTAGAAATTTCAAAGCTGTCTTCCACTGCTAAACTACTTTGCACTTTGCAACTGATTGAGAACAGCAGAGGCAGTTAGAGTTGTATATCAAATTAGAGTTGATAAAAGCACTTAATGTAGATTTGAATGCCTTCTTGAAAAAGATTTCAACTCCCTTAAATTGACATGACAACAAGTTCTTACAGCAGCATAAAAAGTATTAGCTGAAATGTTATGGCTTTGGCTTAAATTTCCATCTGCAGCTCATCAAATGACTAAACAGTAGAAAGGAATTAAACCAAAATCAGACTCATTACAGAGTCTGATATGCTGGCAGAATATAAACTTTCACTACTTAGCATCTGGAGTTTTGGATGACTAACATTTAAATGCTTGTGCTTGTATGTTCTGTAAAAGAAGAAAAATGTTTGTAAGAACATAGGTGCGATATATGATCATTAAACAATGTATAGAAATAAATAATTCACACACACACACCTATACATACATACACAATCCTTCTAATTTCCCAAGTTTTCTGAAGAGTGAGAGGACCACTCCAAATGCACTATAACAGCTTTAAATTAGCCCCACACCAAAATTCTGGATAAACGCCATAACGCTTCTTCACATTTTTCTAAGGTAAAGAATGCTGATCTGAAACCCTTGCTCTCCCAAATACTGACATCTGGTCAAGTGTTCCAGAGTAAATAATTTACATTTCCTCTCCTCCTTCAGCCATCCTGCTAGGAGGAATATTGGAAAATGTTCTCACAGGACTTTGCCTGCAAACACCAGGCTTCCAAAAGCCTCTGATGCAGTGACAGTACAAATCCAGAAAGTTAAAGTCAACAGAATCTATCAAACACCTCCTCCCAAATAAACTTCTCTAGGGCATACAATGTCTCTGAAGTATCACTGGATCCCCTCCTAGTCCTGGGAATACTGCATTAATAGTTCTGAATTCTGAATCTAACAAGCAAGGAAGGGAAACTCTGAGACCCCTGATGGTGGGATCCAGGTCTGATTCAGCTATGAAGCTCCTGAAGTGGAGTGTCTAGTGCACAGAAGATGCTCAAGAAAGAAGTAATGCATAGTGTTTGCCTTGCTTCTCTGACACTGTCAAGCAGCAAGACATTTTGGAATAATAACCAAGAAAACTGATGCTACGACAGTAAGTTTTTGAGTATAAGGCAGCATTGAAAAGTAAATAAAGATGTTCTAATGGAAATTCCATTGCTCCTCCAAAACTTGGAGATACATTTCAGCTCAGAGCGCATTCTTTTATTCACATAGCCAACAGTTCTACAATGGAGCAATATTGAATATGATGAACGGGATCTATCAAATGAGAGCGATTAGTAAGAAAAAAAAGAGATAAAGCTGTGTACTATCTTTTCCATAAATGCCACTCTCCAGGAAGTGGCTGCCTGCTGAACCTTCTGCACTAGGGTTGCTTGCAAATAGTGGGTGATTTCCATATTGTGGAAAATTAGAAATGTTTAAGTGTTTAAAAAAGAGGACTAAGAAATGCTAGAGAACAAATCCAGAAATTTTTAATACATATGTTTGTTGGGTGGACACACCCCTGCATCTTACGTGATAAGTGCCAAGGCTCTACTACATTTAAAAAGTCCCATTCAAAGGTCAAGACCATGGGGTAAGATCATTATTTGTCCATTTGATCTGAAACCTCACAAAATATACCTACGTGATGCCGTATGGGTATCTCATACCACAGAAGCTGAACTTTGGGAGAATTAAGCCTTATCATCCCAAACCAGGAACATTTCAGAAGAAGCTAGTTTATTCAGATTCAATGCATCTCATTCATCAAATGAGGTAATGTGGAGTTTGAAGGCGCTGAGCAGACTACAAGGCACTAAATAAATTTAAGGTTTAGTACAAACAAAGAACCTGCACAAAAGGCTTATATTCAGGGCTGTCAGTCTATAGAACAGCTTCAACACAAGGAAAATGTCATTTCTCATCAGCCCAAACTTACTTCTGAGCCCAGCTCATTCTGAATATCTCACCCTGCTCAAAAATATAGAAATAACTAATAAGATGATCAGGACACACGGAATCTATTTAATTCCTTGAACTGTACCCAAGAGTGAACTAATGAGTCGTGGGTATTAAACTGTTTTGAAACAGATGTCTTTTAAATAAAGGGCATATTTGCATGTTATAACGGTTGAAACATCTAAATACTGGCAACTTTCTCAAATATCCTGGGCTGTTCCCAGATTGTAAAAATATCCAGGTCATCTCTGCTTCTTGTCTACTGTTGTTTGCCTTTCTATTTAAGTTCTTGCTGGCAACTTCTCCAAGCAGCATGCAAAAGTAGGCAAAGAAGTTGAAATTGAACTATTCTGTGCGGCCAGTCTTGTTGCGGGGAGGGAGGGGTGGTTATAGTGGCAGAGACCAGAGCTATCAGGTAAAATAAGAGACCCCAATTATAGACAGATTTCCATCATCCCTTGAAATAGTCTCCCTGCTCTCACCGCTAAAGATAATTAGGGGTTTGCTACGGTTTCCTAAAAAGGACACAACATAGCGGAGAAACTTTGACAAGATAAGCAAAAGACAATTCTACAAGAAGACCATTAACACATTCTTATTTGAGCTACCTAATTATGTATTTACATACACTTTTAAAAATGGGGGAAATCAACAAAATATTCTAACAGAAGAAATGTACCTTTTTACTATAATTCTTTGTGTGTGTGTGTGTGTGTGTGTGAAATCAAATGACCACAGGGCACAGAACTGCCTGTGTTTTATATTTAATAATGAGAGTGAAGAGCTGTTAATAGTTAGGTTTTTCAAGTAGGCCTGTGCTAAGGGGATGGTGTTCTCCAGCACGGGGGGGGAGGGGCAGAGAGAGAGGGCGCGGGCTCTTCAGAGATACACAGTGGAGGAGAGGAAGAATTGGGAGCGTCGTCAGCCAACAAGAACGAGAGTACCCATAAAGCACTAAATGCCCCAATTGTTCTTGATCCATTGATCATCTGTGGGTGATTTTTTTAAAGATGAGATTACCACCTGGCTTGGGGGAGGGGTTTATGGGACTTACTACCATCCTGGCTGCCAGCAAATCACTTTTTCAACTCTCATTTTTTCATCTCTCTCCTTTCCATCCGTAAAACGTCGACAATACGTAACCTTTCAGGACTACTGGAAAGAGTAAAGATAATAAACAGAGTGGTCATACGGCCTCCTCTGCCCAGGGCAGTCCCCGTTTACGCCTAGTGTCCCTGCATAATTATTAACTTTCACTCTCAAAAGTGTCTCAGTTTGGACAAATAATGATGCGGTTTGCCCTACATATAAATTACCAAGCATAACACTTGACACGGGGTGGGCCCTGAGGCACTGTGGCTGCTACTGCTATTCTAGATGCTAGGATTGTTCGAGCATTTCAACCAAAAAAACAAAACAAAACCCCTCAAAATAAAACCCCTCAAAACAAAAGGAAATGAAAATCTCAAATGTGCCTCCACCGTAAACTCAGGATACATCAACCCTTTCTACTTAGAGAGCGTGGGTATTGATTTGGGGTTCTGTGTCTCATTAGGACGATCTACTACTTTAGCAGAGGTGACCATGGCTATAGGAACACAGGGTAACTCTCCTCTA
This sequence comes from Hippopotamus amphibius kiboko, assembly GCF_030028045.1. Classification (NCBI taxonomy): domain Eukaryota; kingdom Metazoa; phylum Chordata; class Mammalia; order Artiodactyla; family Hippopotamidae; genus Hippopotamus; species Hippopotamus amphibius. The sequence continues at coordinate 72,043,354 of NC_080199.1, forward strand.
CATGCCTGGGACGGTGCTGGGTGCATCCTGCTGAAGAACAAGGTGGCTGTGCTTGCACTTGACCTGTCCTGCTCTGCTAGACTTGGGCAACTTGGTTAACCTCTTCAGTTTTCTACTTCTTTAAACCAGCTCTGCAAAACTAACTAAACGAACATCTTGAGAGTTTTCTTAAGGCTTTCTCATAGCATCTTTGCAGTATCCTGGTGACATAAATAGGGATCAGTGAGTACCGCTCTGCAGTGAATAGGATATGTTTTCAAACCTCACTTGCACGTGGTTTCTCTTCATCCCCAGAGCTTACCATATACGAACCAACATTTCTATGTGGGACAGAAATACCGTCCTTATCACCATGACTTAACTCACTACAACGTATTAAAAAATGCCACACTCAATTCTTCCACTAAAGCAAGTTTTTCTACAGCAACCTGAGTCATTTTACAATGTACAGCAGTGCCTTCTAGAACAGGGCAGGGGCTTGTTCGGTTCCCCAGAGCACTTTATGTGTCAATGGAATTCTCCTTCCCTGAAAGCATTACAAGGCATTCAAAGGTTTCTCTCCATGGGGTTAGGAAGGTTTGCCAATGTTGTAGGAAAGACATGAACTGCCCTTCCCTGGAAAGATGAGGATGTTGAATGGACACTGAATGCCCCTTCATCCACTGGGCCCCGTGTTCCCTGGATATTACGGGGTGGATAGAAACACAGGGGATGCCAGTTAGAAGTTGCAGATCAGCGGGAGAGCCTACCCAGCAGCTCCGTGCATCAATCCAAAGCCCTCCTTTCCCATGAAATAGCTTCTAAGTATCTGCTCTGAACATTTTCTGTGTTCAGCAAACCTGAAAGGGCAAGGTGACTTTCTGCCACCAAGAATACTCCCAGGCCATCTCCCACTCTGCTGGAAGGTATGTACTTAGGGAAGGCAGGCATTTTCCAATAGTAGCTGAGGTGGAGAAAGGGGTAAAGATAAAAAGTAAATCTAGAAAAAAGGCCCAAAGCAAGAGGTGTAGTAAATGTTGACTATTCACAGAATACCCCACTAAGGCTGTCAACGCTAAGCTGAAAAATGGTCTAAGTTTGATTTCAAGGGGGTTTAGGAGAGAGGGACGCACTGGAATACATTAATATTATTTCAACATTTATTGAGATTCACAACGTGCCGGATATTGCGCTAAGTACTTGACATCTTAATGCCTCATTTACTCCTGCGAGGTATTCATTATTGTTGCCTCCATTTTACAGATGAGAAAATTGAGGCAGAGAGTAGTTAACTGATGGTCCAAGGCCTCACAAATGCAGGAGCCAGAGATCTGAAACAGGCCTATCTGGCTGTGCAGCTTGTGTGTTCTAGGTGAGGGTGCCACGTTAGGGGGCGGACGTGTACGGGCATGGACTGGAGAGTTACGCTAGTGAAATGCAGAGCAGGGAGTAGAGGACCTGTGGCTGGAGCAGAAAAACAACACAAGAGAATATGAACGAGGAATTCAAAGAGGGTCCTGTGTGGTGGTCACTGCCACTTGGGGGCAGAAGGGTCTGTGATGTAGTCTTTGAAAAGCTGGCAGAAGCCTCTCCAGGCTGCTCTGTGTCAGGTGAACCAATGAGGAGACCACTGCAATATTCCAGGGTGAACTGCGGAGGGCCCGTGGAGGCCATGGCCGTGAACAACATGGGGGTGCAGCTGTAAGGATCACTGAGCAGCTGGGGAAGGCCTGGATAAGAGCTGGGAAAAGCAACAGCACAGGTGTACACGCAGATAAGGAAAGCAGTGACGTCTACAAAGGACATCCTATTTCCAGACATCAAGGCCATTTGAATTCCCAACTCCATTAAAATGAAAGAGCAGCCTGACAGAGAGGGCAGGCCAGTGAAGAAAGGAGTGTCAAAATGAACAGTGAATGAAAAGCTAATATATCTCACCAGGCAATGACTGATGTAATTGACTTGTTAATTCTTCAGAGGAGACAAATATATACAAAATTACAAGGTGCATTTAAAAAAAAAGATGGAAATCTTAACCTGGAAATGCTTATGGAATCATCTTTCCTCTTACTATCACCTTGCAAAGCAGTCAGCCGTAGTTATAGGTTTGTTTTATTGCTTTTGAATTGTTGGACGTTTATAAATAAGCACCACTACATAATTAGGGGCCTGATTCTCCACATTCAGGTATGTGGTTGCAGGGTGGGGCATCCTCACCTCTCAAATCTGTGATGCTAGGCCAATTAGCTGCCTGCCCGTGGTGCATCCCCTCAGCCTCGGCCCCCTGAGTAGGCTGAGCATCCTAAGGCTTCTGTTTTTCACTTTGTCTTCCACACAAATTCCTTTCTTTTTTGCCACAGAAAATATGTAAAGCTGAGAGCTATGCTAGTGCTGCAACAGGATTAAGGAAGCCTAAGCATAAGATGTATTTCCTCTTCCTCTTTTAAGAAAGGACTGAAAAACATTCTGAACCCCCCAAAGGCATGCTAGAGGATCACCAAGTTCACTCCTCTGCAAAAAAAGAAATTAACATAGAGGGCAGGTGCTATGACTTATGCACCTTTGTAGCTCCACAGCCTGGCATGTAGTAGGTGTGGAATAAATATTTGCTGAATGAACTGAAAGAATTCAAAACTGTGTCTCAGACACTCTCAAAGTAGAAATGAACAGTCATTTTGAACCATCTCCAGATGTAAGCATGGGGGGGGCGGGTAGCGGAGAGAGTTTAGGAAGGGGGAGGAAATATAGACTTTGTCTAGAGCAATTTGAAAATAGACAAGGCGAGAAAGATTTTAAATGAAATCCCACTGGCCTCAGGATTGTCACAACACAATTTTTTATCTAATGAGGCAACGACAGAAATTGATGGAAGAAAATAATCTGGCCTTAAAGTACTCAAAATAATAATTCAAAACCACACACTAATGTCAGACTCACAGTAAGTCTTTCCAGATATTGGAAAACTGCTCCGTAAAGGACCCTGTATGTCAAATTCTTTTCATTCATCAAAGGGTTGATAGACAAAGGAAGATTCACCCTTGAGTGTGAAGTATTACACAAATAATGAATCCAAGATAAATGAATTATGACTCTAACAAAGGAATGCTGTTGGGGTGACAGTATTACTCCCAAACGGCTTCCCACTTGGAGAAAAACAGCTTCAGACAAGCCCCATGGTGTATACAGTGGTGCAAAATGATCTGGAAAAGATGGTTTCTATGGATATCATTTAGAGATGCATATCCCTGAATACCTTCAGGCTGAAGGTACTTTGGCTCTTTTCTCAAAGCAATTACTGCACAGGTTTTCCTGCCCAGGTTTTGTTTACATAAGAACAATCCTGGCCACAGGTCATTTGTGTAGGAGATAAGTAATCTCCAGCTCTTTGAGCACAGGTAGGTTAATTAGTATGCACAGAATACAACACATTTTTTTCTTGGAAAATTTTTTAAAATTTCAAACAATTAGGGATCTGTAATACCAGCTGATCTTTTATCCAAAGCAAGTACAAAGGCTGGTTAGTGAAATAGAGAAGACTTTGTTTTTGAACTGTTCAGAAAATACAAGGCATCACTGATCACCTGAAGGCCTGATTTTAATTTGATTCCAGATCCATGATGCCTCAGAGGTTGTCTTTTTGAAATATCTTACTGCTAAAACCTTTAAGTAGGTCAGAAATGGAACTTCAGAAGCCATAACATTCTGATATCCTAATAAATGATTTTATGGTCAGCACCTCACTTGTTTATGTTTCAGGAAAGCACTGTATTTGGACTACAGCAAACATGAGGATTTTTTAAAAAATTCAAATATAATAGCACTCTGAACATCATCCACACAGATGAGGGAGAGCTCAAACAAATCCACAAATGTCTCTATATTCAAAAAAGATGAGTCAGGCTTTGGACCATTAAGTACTTTTTTCTTTAGATAATACCCTAATAAAATAATTATGAAATACTCTGAAACCTGGCCACACCCCTCTGATTACACCACACTTCATGAAATATTTCGATAAAACCTGAACACATTAAACAAACACCAAGGCAGGAAACGCAGCCTGGAATGCCCCATCCTGCACTCCCCAGAGCCTGAAGGGCCATCTCACTATAAAATTTAATCAAACCAAATCTACTGTAATTCCACTGCAGCCTCTGCACTTCAGGAAAGCTAGTTCAGCCTCTGACATTTTGATTTTCATAGCAGATGGGAGCAAAAAACAAAACAAAACAAAAAAAAAACTTCCTCGGCTCACAAGCCTACACGTCCAGTTGAGATTTTATTTCTCGGACCTTAGGCAACACCCAGCAAACAAACAAAAAAAGGTTATTTTCTATTACTCACTATTACTCCAGGATTTCAGTAAATATTTGATACTGATCTCAAAGAAGCCGGAATCCTGCTGGCTGGCCATGTCGGCGGCATACAAAGAGGCTGCTCCTCGGACTGGACCGGGAGCCGCCGGGGGAGCAGGTACCGGGCGTGGAGATGCGCTTGTCACAGGTTAGTGATGTAAGCGGGGTCAGCGGCCGGGAGGGAGGCTCTGCAGATCTACCTCCGGCGCCGACAGCGAGTCCACATTTAAAGGACACCGAGCGAGGAGCGGGAGAGAGATGCTCGGCCGCTCCTCCTCCTCCGGGTCCAGCACTGGCTCCCTATTTGCTGGGTGCGATCCCGAGCCCTCGGAGGCGGCGGCGGCGGCCGCTGCTTTCATTTCCGAGCTGCCATCACCAGCACCGCCCGCTGCCGGCCGCCCCCAGGCTCAGCCCCGGCAGGTACGCGACGAAGGAAGTCCCCACCTGCGCCGGGAGGGAGGGTTTCTCCGCCAGCCTCCCGGACGCGGCGCAGACAGGCTCAGGCCCCCGCGGCTCCCCCGGCCGAGGGATGGGCTGGGAGGGCCGCCCCCACCCCGCCCCTGACCCCGGGCTCAACCTGAGCCACCCCCAGCCCCGACTCAGCCGCGGGAGGACCCTCCCAGCTTCAGAAAGGCTCCCGGGGAGCCGCTCCGGGGCTGCACCGGCTGCGGCTCCCCCCGCACCGGCCCCTGAAATCCACACAACTGCGTCCCCGCAGGAAGCCAAGCTGCACCGCTGAATCTGGTTGCAGCGACGTGTTTTTTTTTTTGTTTGTTTTTTGTTTTTTGTTTTGAAAAGCCCCCTCCGTCCACCCTGCTGCAATAGGAAAGCTTGATAACAACAGGATATCGGCCTGGGCTTTTTCCTCCCCTCCTTTCACTGGCACAGTGGAAGCTACACTTCGTGCTGGTCCCTCCCAGAAACGCTGTCATTTTGAGGGGCACCCCTCCCCACGCCCCACCGTTGCATCCGAAGGGGAAGGTACAAACTGCTTAGGCTTGTTTACCCAAGGCCGGGCTCCACAATGCATCTGCAAGCCTGTCTTTTCTAAGAATCACGGAGCGCAAAAAAGCTTATTTTTATTTGTATTAAAAAGACGAGAAGCAAAAGCGTTATATTCCTTGCTGCACAATGGCTTTTTAACTCCACGAAATCTTGATATCAGGTGTCCTGATTTCAGTTCGCTGTGTTTCATGTTATTACTTAGCCTGACCAGGGGATTCAGTAAGAGAACTTTCATCTTGCCAGGCTCCATCTGAGTAGGTGGGGTTTGGTTACACAGCTCATAAGCCACGAACCCGTCCCCTTCCCCAGTACATCTGTGATGAACATTTTCCAAAGGGATTAATGAACTATATTAATAATTATTTCACCAAAAATTTTGAGTGCCCCTCATCCACTCAAAATCAGCACACAAATAGGACGTCCCGGACTAACAGTTCATTTGAGAAACGGCAGGGAAAGAGTACACATTTTCTAAGACTAAGAATTTTTAAAAATTCAACACTAAGGAGAACTTTAGGACTATGTCCTGAAGTGCCCTAAGACACTAACAATACAATGAGCGTTTCAAACTCCTTACACAAAACGCAAGCACTCCACCAAGATTTCCAGCTCCACTCACAGCACTTCCTTCTCATGGAGTCTCCTCAGACTGCCTTCTTGTTCATCGACACCCACGCTAGACTTGAGCTAATTTCGTTTTATGACCTGTACTTTGAATATATGGACTCCAGGTGAAACAGGACCCAAAGGATTTACCAAAAGGGCTGTTACATCTGAAAATAAAAACTAACATCCACGCCCACCTTTCTGGTGCCTCCCCCACTGTGGATGGCAATAATGAACAGGGAGCCTGCAGGGTGCCTTGGTAACGCGCACAAAGCCTCTCAAAACAACACAACTTCCCAGCTTGCTCATCTGTAAAATGGGGATCATAGTGGTACTGACCTCAGTGAGTTGCTGGAAAGGTTAAATGACATCATTAGGACCTCCCTGGTGGCGCAGTGGTTAAGAATCCTCCTGCCAACGCAGGGGACATGGGTTTGATCCCTGGTCCGGGAAGATCCCACATGCCGCGGAGCAGCTAAACCCATGTGCCACAACTTCTGAGCCGGCGCCTTAGAGCCCGCGAGCCGCAACTACTGAAGTCACGTGCCTAGAGCCCGTGCTCCGCAACAAGAGAAACCACCGCAATGAGAAGCCCCAGCACCACAATGAAGAGTAGCCCCCGAGCACCGCAACTAGAGAAAGCCTGCATGCAGCATCTAAGGCCCAATGCAGCAAAATAAATAAAAAATTTTTTAAAATGACATTATGAATAAAAGTGTTCAGCAGATTTTTGCATACAGTAAACACTTAATTAAATTTTAGCTATCTTGATAATTACTGTGAACCCTCAGGGACTCCAGAATAGAACTTTTAAATTTAGGTTAAATACATTTTTTGGTGCCATTTAAGGTCTATCACTTTTAAACACCAATGGTAACTATTGGGGAACTGCAAGTTGGAGACATTTAGAACAGCTGCAATAACCAAACATGCTATTTAATACTCTTACTCAAGCAGACAGATTTTCTCTGTTGACTTTATAAAAGAGATGTTAACTGGCTTTTAAAAGTTTTCAAATCCTGCTATAAACATATTAATTTGTTGAGAATGCCACTCATGTATAGTATTACAAGAGAAGCTATCATAAAATTTTAAATGCTATTTAGAAAAGAATGTTTTTAATGGTATCTAGTTTTCCCTGTGAAGAGTGAATCAGCAACTAAGAGCCCAGTTTCTGTCCGTTAGAAGCCGAAATCTTGTCCAGTGTTGGCTTTTTTCTCATTCGAGTACCTTTAAAGAGAGCATATATTGTAAAAGAACAGAAAAGGCCTTTTGTTTTGTTGAAAGGCCTGCAAATCAAATAGAATGACACCTGCTGCAAGCTGGGATAAGACATTTATCCTTTTGTTTCCTCTCTCTAGGTAGGTGGGGGCGCTTATAAAAAATGTAGTCAGAATGGGCACCTGGACAGAGGTACTTAAAATACAAAATAAAGTCTGAACTCATCCCTGGCTTCTTATGAGTCTTCAGTTGTCATTTAAGATGAACTAAAACTATTTCAGCTTTTATATCTATAAAAAGACGGACCCGTCCTGAAAAATCTTAGGAGAACAAGAATCTTTAGGCAAGGAGTTAGGCAGACACATTGGAGGCTGAGAGAAAAGTAGCTGTAATACAGGAAAAGTGGGAGGCCTTGGGAAATGGTATCCAAGAGTGGGGGAAAAGTCAGAAAGTGATGTGAGACAGAGATAACAAGGACACCATCTACATTTACTGAAAAGTAATATTGTGCTGAAAATCCCTACTTTATCATATTTAACCCCCCCCAAGCCTATGAAGTACTATTAATAGCCTCATTTTACAGATGAGAAAATGGAGGTTTAAAGAGGCATACAATAAGGTCAAAGGTCACAGTCCTATCCCTGGTAAAATGGAGATCTAGCAAATTTTGGAGCCTGAGTCATTTATTCTAAATTTTATTTACTTACTTTAATCACAAGCAAGGCCAGAAGCACACTCACCAACCTCTTTAGCAAACTCCAGGAAGAGGTGCTAAGACCCCTGTTATCACTAAAAGGAGTGCTGCAGGCCCCACTGGCTCTCAGGACCACTCACTGCCTTCCCCTCTGGCTTCAGTCTTGAGGAGGAATTGTTCCCTGGGGGCTGTAGCCCCACCCAAAAGAAACCTAAAGAAGAAGGCCATGATTTTTCACATGAATTTGATTCACTGCACAGGTTCTGTTCTGCATAAGGGATGCCTGACCTAGGTTGGGGGTGCGGTGATGAAGGATGGAAATCTAGTCTGAACTCCATTCTCCAAGCTGCAAAGGGATGGTGATGGGCTGTGTCCACCCTGCTGTGGGGCTGCGTCTACCCAATACTCAACCCACAGGAAGGAGTGCCTATTTGTGATCAAGGTACCTAACGGGCTGGTAGTAGCCTGGGCGGTACAGCAGGAACTAAGAAAAGAGTTTCAAGAAGGTAGAGTCCAAGTGGTCCTCTAGGTCCCAGGTTACTGGGTGGCAGGGGGATGAGGAAGGTAAAGGGTAAACTGTCTCTTCCAATCCATGTGGCATTTACCTACACCCTGCCTGGATTCCCGTTATAACCATCTGTCCCGTCTCCTCCCAGAAGACCTGTGTGTCACTCTGTTGTGTATCCCCTACACCTCCTAGCACATGGTAAGACCTCGTGCAAAATACACACATTGAGTGAATCAGTGAGAATACACTCATCATGCATGGCTAGTGCTGGCTGTTGCCTGTGGAAAAAATGTGCAACAGAAGTGCAATCGGTCTGTGCTCTCATTCATATTTAATTTTCCCTTTCCTTAGCATTTCTGACAAATTTTTTTTGAGACCGAAATGTGTGGTGTTCAAAAGAAAAGTGAAAACAAAGCAAGGCAAACCATCTGGGTGCTGGCCAACATGGAGAGCCACTACCTAATGGCTTTAAAGTGTCTGATTGACTTGATTGGGTTAGGACTGGGATCTGCCCCTTTCCCTGTGGATGGCTGCACGTGGCTACACACGTGTAATTATTGTCACAGTGACATGTACATTCACGTACAGAGTGTATGAGGCAGAGGAGAAATGTTTTCCCAGCATCCTGAGGAAACAAAGGAAAATCGCTCAACATAAGAAAAAAATTCCTGTATCATTTTTTTTGATCTGGAGATTCAAATTCCAAAACAGCACCAAATATATTATATCCCTACTAGTATACATTGTTTCAAATTAAGCATCACCTGGATGGAGTTAGAAAGAGAGCAGCTGAGATCAATGGAGACAATTGTGGAAAAAAGGGTTTTCTTTTTCCTTAAGCAGTAGAATAAGAGGCCTTTTAGAGATAACCTAAAGAACAAATAACTGACATAAACCACAAGCTGCTATTTTGGTCTATGCATAATTTGAGCTGATCTATCCTATGCTAAGAAATTAGAGAAAAAAACAGGAAGTGATGGCATACAACATTCATTTCGTAAACACGGAATGTAATCATCGTTCCCTTAAAAAAATCCAGCCCACGTATACAAATCTTCACAAAAATAGATTCTGCAAGTTTTGAAAACATTTACTCCATTACTATCCAACACAAATAATTCTTTGAAATGAATTGAAAGACACTTAAATTTTTTGAATGCAGCAGAACTTCACTAAAGCACAGCTTGTTGCTGCACAGATTCAGACATAAACAAGGAAAACCACGGCTCCTAAAATTGTTTTCATTAAAAAAACATCAGCAGAACCCATTTCTCGTCCCCACTCACCTCCCCTGCAAAGGAGTTTCACAAGGAACCGGGGGCCATGACAAAGGAACTGGCTGTGGGTTTAGGGCAATGGGAAGCCCTAAGAATTTAAGCAGGAGAAGAAGAGAGGAAGAAGCTTGAAGTCCATCCCCTTGCTGTTCTCACAGGGAAGGCCTCCTTCCTTCCTGAGCTCATGTCACCCAGGGTGTTTGACAAGGTCAGAGTTGGGAAGAAGGATGGATGTTTACTGAGCCCCCGATGTGGAGATGCTGTGCTAGGCTGTAACTCAGAGGACCTGTACAGACAAAGCTGAACAAAGGGGCAGGTCCGCTGGGGAACTGTGGGGCCCCTCTCTACAACTGGCACTTAGATACCGGGACAAGGAATTGGAACTAAAGCATCCCTTAACTCTAGTCTCCACCCCAGCACCTTCCTAACTGGCGAACCGAAAACTGGGCCTCCCCCTCGACACTGCTCCAGACAACCGAATGGAGACTTTGAGGGCAAACATTCAAAGGATATTAATTAGAAGGGAAGCAATATAGGAGGCCAGAGTCTTGAACATCTCAGGGTCTCAGTTTCCTTGTCTGTAAAGTAGCACGTATTACACAGGTTCTTTTATGAGAATTAAATGATGCACAGGAAGAGGACAACTGGTAAGCAGCAGATCTACAGCTAGCAATGAACCCAGAACGCCCAGCACAAAATGCCCCCTTTACTCCAGAGCCAGGTTAGGGAAAGGGAGTGAGGATAGGAACCCTGCTCACCACAGAGGGTCCCCTGCTCCAGCCACCCACCCCTGCTGGCTACCAGGGGAAGGACGAAGTTCTACAAAGACAAATAAAACCTAAACGTGCACATACAAAAAACAAAGTATTATGTGATATTTTACTGCTTCTAACTTCAGGTGCTCAGGGTAAAGTGGAGCAGAGGTTCTAGTTAGCTTCGTATCAGCTCAATATTTATCTAATTTACTCTTCCCATTAACCTCTCAAGGTAGGGTCTGCATGTTTAGATATTATTAACCTAGAGCCCAACCCAGGAGATGCTGTGGTTCCTATATATTTTGCACATATAAAGATCTGACCTCAATTTCTGCAGAGTAAATGCAAGGCACACGTAATATTTAATATTTTTCTGATAGACATGCAGGGAAAATGTGGAAAGGTTTCTCCACTGACCTTTATCACAAAAGGCAATGATAACTTTCCTACCCTATTTTCATATACCACCAGCAACCTGAATAACCATTCACACCGAGATACAAACAGCTCCAATATAACTAGCTACAATAGCTAAGGATTAATATGTGGTTATAAAATATTAAGTCCTTTCTGAAGTAAAAAATGGCATTTGCTTCGCACATCATTATTTACCAAAAACGCACAGATAATACTTATATTAATCAGCACTCTTCCCCAAACACTATTTGCCATCTAAATGAGAACTAAGAAAATGTTGGTTCTTCCCCATAGGAATGACAATTTCACAAACCAAAAAGGAGCATTCTTATAGTTACATTAAACTTTTTGAGCTATAGTAGGCTATTTCCATTATCTGGTGATAAAAATTAATTACTTTTTAGGGCTAGAGCTAACACTCCCATTAATGGTCCCAATTTCATGCATAAACATAAATATGAGAGTTTGTTATAAGGGTCAGATGAACTTTTCCTCAAAGGTACCATTTAATGTGTATCGTTATTGAAATCTATAATTTTAAAGTCAATGAAGCTGGAAAAAAATTATAAGTTTTGATTAGTTTATGCACTCATTACTTAAATATAACATATGCTAAATTTTTTTTCCTTCTTCCATGTCTGATCACATGTTTATAGTTACCTACCAACAAAGACTGAAGGACTGGGAATCAGGAAACCCTTTATTCTGCTAATTCTGACCCTCATACTGTGCCCGTGGATAAGTTACTTTTGTACTAAATGAAAGATGCTGCTTCATATCACCAAACTGCCTCATCTCTTGGGCAGGCCACTTCTGATTTCCTCTACTATTGGGAGGAACCATGGCATGATGAAAGCAGAACACTGGAAAAGAAATTATTTTACGTAAATCTTTGGCATTTATTATTTGAATTTTTGGGCAACAAATTCACCTTCTCGATTACGTTTTGATAAAGCTAGTATCGAAAATATTCAACACAAAGCACACACAGGCTGACTAGTAGGAGAAGCTGACACAGGACCAAAAAATAATTGGGAATTAGAGAGAGAGAAATTGACATGAAAATGATGGAGGTGTCGACTGTGAAATTAATGAGGCAACATCGAAGTATTTTATTCAGCTTAAAGGATAACTGATAGGAACGATACAACTGGACCCATCCTGTAAACCAGGGATAAACCATAGCTGAGGCCAGATCATCACCACTGAGATTAGGAACAGTTGAACTAAGGAATTAAAGACATAGAATATCACTTCATCCGGAAATAATGCTTTAAAAACAAGTATCTGCCTCACTGAGCATCACTGACTAAACCTTCGACATCTTCAAAATGACCATCTGCTCCTGGGGCTGTGTGGCTCCTGCCTTTGTACCCTCTGATTTCTGCCTTTAGAAGATTGTGGTCTGAGCCCAACAGCAGTGAATCAGAGAAACACCTACATCACATGCTTCTCCCAACAGGCACGGTTCAAACGTAGCAGAAAATATAACTGTGAAGGGGCAAGTATATTTTGGAGGATAGAGAAAGTCTTGCAAGGCATGTTTTTAGAAAGGGTGGGGAAATCACCACCCGGCTTCCACCAGACAGGCAGTGCTTTGTGTAGGAGGGTGGGGCTGTTAGAAACCAGCTGAATGATGGAAGGGAGCAGCTTAACAGGCTGGTGGGAAGAGCAGTTCCAAATGCTTAGGAGCCAGAAGGGAGAATAATGATCTTTGCAGACGGTCAGGGTGGGTGAGGTTACTCTGAGAAGCCCAGGGACACAGAGGTAGAAGGTCATAGTTCTGACCCTCACGGTGTTAGCTATGGAGACATCCAAGCTCATGGTCAGCCCCTACCCCAGCGGGTACTGGCCACAGTGATCCACTTCTGTGTTTGAGCTATTCCCTTCTTATCCATAAGATGCACGTGATACGCTTCTATCTGCTGTCTATGGAAAGTTGTTTCACGGTCTCAGGAGATTCTGTAGATTAAAGGGCTTTGTATTCCCAGGGTGTTAGTGTTAAGATGCTCAGGGCTCCATCAGTTTAAGGATCAGACAAGCAAAAGTGTGGGACGCTCCTCCTCAGCCTTTTCCTCTTAAAGAAACACTGTCACCTCAGCTATTGAACACAGCCTGCTGGACTTTTAGTTTAGGGACACACCAGGGTTGTCCTGCTATTTAAGTGGCCATTTCCAAACTCCAGGAATCTGCTGGTGGTTTGCTTGGGTCTTATCCAAATGCCACTTTGAGCCTCTGTGGATAAATACAGGATGAGTGGCAACTGTAGTTTGCCTAGGACTCCACCCGACCTCAAGACTTATTTCCATCTTCTTTAGTCTGCAAGGAAATATCCCTTGGAATTTCTCCTTTTCTCTTACTCTTTAAATTAAAAAAAAAAAAAAAAACTCACTTTATCTATGAATTCTTATATCCTCATCTTTGTATATCACTCTCACGTATATAATTAAAATGTTTTGTTCATTAAGACAACGAGCAGCAGAAGAATAAGGAAAATGGATGTGGTGGTGGGGCTTCTGCTGGACTTCTGGGTAAGATAAGATGTCGGGGCATTTCTGATCGTAAGAAACGTATTAGCAAGAAGGCTGAATCTGGAATGAACATAGCAATGCTCTCTCCTTTGGCTCTCTAGCTACTTCTTAGAGATGAGGAGATGGCAATAATGGGGACCTGACAGCTAGGACATGGCGGAATAATGATGCTAACAGCAATGAAGATACTTGCTGGTTATGTGATCATGCCAGGACTGCAGCTCTGATCTGGCACTAGGCCAGTGAGGTCCACATATGCAATTTAAAATTTCCTAGTATCTACATTTATAACTAAAAATAAACAGGTGAGATTCAATATATTTTATTTAACCCAATATACCCCAAATATTATGTCAACGTACAATAAAGTTACTAGTGGAACATTTCATGGGTTTTGAACTAAATATTTATGTATTTTACAGCGCATCTCAGTTTGGACCAGCCATAACAGACCACGTGCACAGAAGCTGCACGTAGCCACTGGCTCCCTTACTGGGAGGATAGCTCTAGGGGCTTCGTAAAGATGTGGGGGCATGAACCCCTTTGGCAAAGCCAATAGCTCCTTCTCAGAGTGTGTTTACATGACTGAGACCAAAGACATGGGATTATAAGGGAACCAGTTATCCTGAATTAGTGTTTTCATTTTTTCTAAATATATACCCAGGAGCGGAATTGCTGGATCATATGGCAGCTCTATTTTTAGTTTTTTAAGGAACCTCCATACTGTCTTCCACAGTGGCTGCACCAATTTACATTCCCACAAACAGTGTATGAAGGGGAACCAGTTATTCTGAAATACAGTTATCAAATTATTTTAAAAAACATATTTAAAAAGTCAAATTATTTTAAATTGTAGTATTGTAGATATGCACTTCTTTAACACACTAAATAACACAATCTAGAGACAAGCCTAAAATGATAATAATTTTAAAATAAAATAATGAGCATAATATTGAAATATACCGAAAGTAACTTTAATGGGATGAAACTTATCTCTCATTTCAATTGGTAGTGAAGTTGTAGGTACTGCTAATACTATGGTTGTTGCTTATATTTGTAATAGAAGAAAATACAAAATTTCAGTTAGAGGTTACTGACAAGTAAAATGTAACTTTTTCCCCATCTAAGCCCAAGGAGTAGACCTGTTTATATCAGTCCTTCATTCCTTTTAAAAGAATTTCCTCTAACCCCTCCTCTCTACTGCTCTGCATACACAAACGTAAGTGCTGGGTTGCAATGTAAGATATATTTCTCATTGTACATCACAGTCAAAAAAGTTTGAAAAATCTTACACATCACTGGTGACAATGAAAAATGGTTCAGTTGCTGTGGAAAAGTTTACAGGTTCCTCAAAAAGTTAAACATAGAATTACCAAAGGACTCCACAATTCCATTCTTGGTATACATCCGAAAGAATTGAAAACAGGGACTCAACAAATAGATTACACCTGTGTTCACAGAAGCACTGTTCACAATTGCCAAAAGGTGGAAACAGCCCAAATCCCCATCAGTGGATGAATGAATAAACAAATTGTTGTATATCCATACAATGGAATATTATTCAGCCACGAAAAGGAACAAAGCTGACACATGCTACATGGATACGCCTTGAAAACATTATGCTAAGAGAACGAAGCCAGACCCGAAAGGCCACATATTGTACGATTTCATTTATAAGAAATACCCAGAATAGGTAAATACATAGAGACAGAATGTAGATTGGCTGTTGCCGGGGGTACAAAGAGGGGGTAATTGGGGAAAATCTGCTTAATGGTTAAGGAATTTCACTTTAAAGTGATGGAAATGTTTTGGAACTAGATAGAGGTGGTGGTTGCACACCACTGTGAATGTACTAAATGCCATTGAATTGTCACTTTAAAATGGTTAGCTTCGGGCTTCCTAGGTGGCACAGTGGTTGAGAATCCGCCTGCCAAAGCAGGGGACACGGGTTCCATCCCTGCTCAGGAAGATCCCACATGCCACGGAGCAACTAAGCCCGTGCACCACAACTATTGAGCCTGCGCTTTAGAGCCTGTGAGCCACAACTATTGAGCCCATGTGCTGCAACTACTGAAGCCCATGCACCTAGAGCCCGTGTTCTGCAACAAGAGAAGCCACGGCAATGAGGAGCCCGCGCACCACAATGAAGAGTAGCCCCACTCACCGCAACTAAAAAGAAAGCCCATGCACAGCAAAAAAGACCCAACATATCCAATAAAATAAATAAATTAATTAATTTAAAAATGGTTAGTTTTATGTCAGGAAATTATTTAAAGGTTAAAAAAAAAAAAAGCTCGAATGCCCTAGCCCTAGAAGGCTTGTCCCCAGGGCTGCTTTTCCATTTGCATGGTGACCACTGCGGCGCTGCTACAGCTCCACCTAGTGGTGACGGAGATTCCTCAAGGACTCAAGGACTAAAGACTCCTGACTGCCAGGCGAACCACCCTGACATCAGAGGGAGTGCAGGATCTGAAGCAAGTCAAGGTCCTTAACCGGGGCCTCTCCTTCCTAAGTGTCCAGAGGATGCACAGTCCAGCCTCTTTGGGCATTAGGTAGGGAAGATGGACAGTTTCCAGTCCTGGCCCTGAAATGTTTCTCAAGAAGTCACAAACGTCTCTGGGATTTATCTGTCTATAACCTGGGACCCACACTGTAAGCGGGATGACCATGAGAGTTCGTATAGCATAAGGAATGCACCTAGCAGGTAAATGCTCACCAAGTGTTAGTTTCCTTCCTCATCCTTCATTATTTCTAAAGCTACACGGTATGGACTTATGAACCCCAAACAAGATGACTGGTACCTCCAAGAAGGCTCCCCTGCTTCAGATTGTCATTAGAAGAAAAACAAAGATTCTGGGTGTCTGAAGCAAAAAGGGATCTAGAGAACGCACGCACAGGACACAGATAAGATGCTAAGCAAACTCAGAGCCCTGAGGAGAAAGCAGCAGGGCCTGGTGAGTGCCAGGTGTCTATCGGGAACTGGCAGAGGCAAGGAAAGGTCTAGCAGACATTCTCATTATTGCCACAAATGTTGCCTGAAAGTTTCTAATTGTGTGTGGTGGTGGGGGGGGGTGTCTGTTGGGGGAGAGAGAGGCCAAAAAATACACAAGGCAAAGTATTTGGATATTTTTGCAAGTGAGCTTGAGTGAAAGATTCCAACTTCATCATGTGTTTGATAAAAATGGGATGGAAGGCAGGCTGAACTGTGATATGTAGTTACAAGAAACGGGAAAACACAGACACAAAATGGTGTGCTTTTCAGATTACGAGGCCAAAGGGCATAAGCAACTCAGAGAGCAAAATCAAGAACGTGGAGCGGGGAGGATCATGAAGTTAATCAAACATAAAATAGGGAAGAAAAATTACCAGAGCAAAATGCACTGCTCCCATGGCAGAATATTCCGGATTTGTAAGGAAATTACACAAAGTGGTATCATTTGGCATTGGAAAACCACAGAAAACAAAATGAAAATGCCTCCCTTATACACTTCTGAGAATGCTGACGGGATCAGCGGGGCAGGTGGTGAGGAGAAAAGAGCCCTGACAGCAGGTACGGGGACCAGGCCGCCCCACCGGGGGTTGTGGGGTATGCAGGACCCCGTCTCTGCAGCTGTCATATCTTGCTTGCCTTTTCCCCACCTGCCATCCCATTCTCAGGGATACCTTTGCCTCACAGGTGGCATCAGATGTAAAGGCTCCTATTTTTCTGCCACCAAATCCCCAAAACCACCATCGCACATCTCCCGTTAGGATGGAGGGAATGCCTCTTCTGACCCCATCTCTGCCTCCTTGCTGGGACCTCACTCCCTCCGTCTCTTGTATCTTAACCTTTCTCTTTCTATGAGATCCTTCCTGTCTTTATTAAAACGCGGAATACCTCTCATCTGAAAAGCAAACAACAGACAATACAAAAGCCTTCCTCTTATCCCTCACTTGCTTTCAATGTCTACCTTCTCTTCCTGACGTCCCTGTTGTAGCTTAGTGTCCTAGCTCCGCTGCTTTTACACCTCTCCCCCCAGGTCCCGTCTGTCTCCTGTGGCCACACTCCCGCTAAGGTGACCCGTCGCATCCAACGAGCCAGCAGCACTACTCAGTCTTTAATTTAAACGGCATCTCAGCAGCACTTGCTGCCCCGACCCCCGTGCCTCTTCTCAAACTCTCCTGGTTTTGCAGGTCTTGTACGGCTGGCCCCACCTGTGTTCCCATCTCCCCTGCTCTCCCTCGCCCCATCCTCTGGCCACCTCACCCTCCTTCACCTCAGGGTCTAGGCTGCTGCACTGCCTACTTGCTTTCTCTGTTCTGTTCATCCTCCCGTTAGACTAAGCATCACTTCTTCAGAGAAGCCTTCCCCTGACATCCCGGTCTAAATCCAGCCCCACTGTTAAAATTCCTCATTGCTACTTTTGCTTTTTTTTCCCCCCAATAGCCCTATCACAATCTGTAGTTATGCATTTATTGTGTAACTTTTTCCAATACACTTTCCTCCCTCTTTGGACTATCAGCCCCACTAGGGCAGATTACATGTTCACTGTGTTCACCATTTCACGCCAGCGCCCTGGGACCCCAGGTGAACCCAATAAACACGCCACACAGGAGGTCCTCAGTAAATAATCACTGAATGAACAGCTACTGGGGTAAAGGAACGAATGAGCAAATATTCTAACCAATGGCAAGGGGTCAAACCACATTAGTGACTTTATTCTGGCGGCTCCAGGCCTTGAATCTCCTCCATGCAGAAGCTGTCCATCATTTTTCAGGCTCCCAGATATCTGTTTGAACAAACTCCTGTTTTGGCCAAGAGGAAGAGTAAGCTGGCAGCCCAAAGAGGCAAAAAGCCAAGAGGAAAGTATGCTGGAAGAAAATAGTCTCAATTTTCTTGGTGTTTGATTTCTTATCAAACTGCCACAATTTCCAACCATGTCATTTGTAGATAGGGCTCTTTCCTAGCAGTGTACTGTAGACCAAAAACTACAGAACTTAGGCATGAAGGGGAAGTAAAGCACGGGAGGGATGGGGAAGAGAAAAGAGAAAGAAACCCTGGAGATGGAATCAAAGTCTGGTGGACCTGGAGACGTGGGTCTTGTAAGTCCTACAGTCAAGTCCACTCATGATATGGCTGGAAAACCCAAGCCTAAGCTGGAAGGAAGTCACCCCAGGTCTCCAGCAGTGGGAGAACTGGATGGACAGAAACCCAGTGCTCTTTTACAAGCCCGCAAGCGCCTGTTAAGGTAGGATGCCAGGTGTTCCTTCTGACATGATAAGGAGAGATTCCTCAGTGGAGCCACTTCCCACCCATCCCAGTCAAAGCATCAAGGCCAGAACATCTCCAGTGAGATTCTGAAACTTTTTTTGCTACTTAGGAATAGTAGGTGGTGTTAGAAAGTCCCAGGCAGGTGTCTGACCGTGACTGACTTTGAATGTAAAAATTTCGACCCTCAGCCTCTAAGACAACACTGCGAGGAGGCTGTTGATCTGATTATGATAGGGAATGCCTGGCCGCATGTGGCCAGTTGAGCTGGGAAAAGTCACCTTTACAGATTCAGCAGCACCAGGTGAAACAACACACAACCCTCTCCTCCTTACAGCCAAGGTTCTTAAACACACACACCCTTTCTGAATACCCTTCCCACTTCCTCTCGTGCTCTCATTTACTGCCACTCCAGCTCGTTGGCCATGAATGTGCTTGGACCACCAACGTCCAAACTCCAGGGAAGCTTCTGGTCCTCACTGTACTTGGCCTATTGGCAGCCTTTGGCTCTGTCGATCAGTCTTGTTTTCTGACACTCTGACTTTCCTTGGCTTCTGTGGTATCAGTCTCCTCTGTTCTCCCCCCCCCCCCCCACCTCTGTTTTGGTTTCATCGTCTTAAGGGCTCCTTTCTCCTCCATCCTCCCCTTAAATAAGAGTAACTCAGAGTTCCATACTGAGTCCTTTTTCTTCTCATACATAAATATTGCTTAGGATATTTCATCTAAACCCTCTGCTTCAACTGTATGTACGTTTCCTAAATTATTTCTGCACCTCTGATCGTCTGCTAAGGTCTCCATCCATATGTACCTCTAAATATTGTTGTCTGTCTCCACCTAGATACCACGCAGGTGCTTGAAATTCAACATATCGAACTCTGAACCCACCACTTCCCTTCCCCAGTCCCTACTATCTCCTTTACTGCCTGAACGGCACTGCCACTTACCAAGTCCCTCAAGTTAGAAAGCCAAGAACCCTGTTCTTTCCCATCCCCCCCCCCATCCAGACTCAACAAGCCCTGTCAATTCTCCCTCTTAAATATTTCTTGTATCCATCGTCTCATCTTTATTCCCACCACCACTGTCTTAATTCAGGTCCTGATGATTCCTTGCCGGGCTCAATGCAACAGTCCTCTCATTAGTCTTGCAGACCTGCCAACAGCTGCAGATTGTTCAATGGTTCTCTATCTTTTTGAGGATAAAGTTCAACCTTTAGTTGTCATCCTAGACCCTTTCCTACTTCTCCAACTTCATGCAACCCTGTGCTTCAGCCAAAGGGAATTGTCCACAAGTCCCCCAAACATCACTCTGCCACACTGTTATGCCCTGCACTGTATATTCTCCTCTTTCCCTCTTTCTCGGCTCTAACCCTCCCCCATGCTCCTCACTGGGCTCCAGTAGCACTTGTGACGCAGTCTTGAGATTTTTCGTTTGTGTGCCTCCTACTAAACTGCGAGCTCCTTCAAAGAAGTGGAAGATCTTGCCCCTCATCTCTGAATTACCAGCATCTAGCATGGTGCCTGGAGCATCACAGATTCTATAAAATGCTTGAGGAGGTTTATTTTTGCGGGTGAGCCCGCAAGCAATGGCTATAACATCCCCTCAATACATTACACAAAATGTACCCTTTCGCTGTGCATCTGTCAAGTGCTTTTCTGTAGAAATCCACAGACCCAACAGAAAGGAAAACAACTGTTTCAAACAAAGACTACAAATCACATGACAGTATGGAATAGCCTAGCCTGTTTTTACTAAAATATGCAAACAGAGAGATGTAATTCTAGAGACTAATTTTGAAATATTCTGCCATTATCACAAAAGTTCTTTAAATGGCATATGTTCAACCCTTAGAAACAACCAGGCAGATGCAGGATGTGACCCATGAATCTTACAGTCCTCTGAAAATGCTTGTCCAGGACAAGACAGTTTCACGGGGACACATTTACCCAGCCGGTCATTCACAGAGAAGCAGTGCAACCAAGAAGGACCACCACGGCTCACCGTGACATTTTTTTCCCCCCAAGATGACACCAATTAATTAACATTATCTCCACATCACATGAAGGTCCACCACATCTGTGAAATTTAGCCATTGGAGAGACTAAAGCATTTAAATAAAATGGTTATGGCCAAAGAAGGAGACTCAAACACTGTTCTTAAATTTGCCAACTTTGCTCTCAAGACCAATGGAAGCTATGCTGGTGCACTTCAGAGTCTACTTCTGAAGCAGTTAAAGTTTTATTCATTTGCTCTATCTGGTACCTCAAGTGTCCTGGCATCCTCTGAAGGCACAGCCATGGCCCCGTTGGGCTGTTGGAACCAGTCCAGCTGGACGAGCTGAGCAATGCTCACCGACATGGCGTCACCTGCACACCCTCTGCCTCCAACACAGGTCGCCTCTCAGACACATGGAAACATTCGGAAGCATGAGAACGGTTTGCTTCATAACCGGAAAAATCATCCCAACCTTTCTCAGGACGCATAGTACCCAGAAGCGGACTGCTGGGAGGTCAGGGAAGACCAACTGTCCGTGAAAAGAAGACTGGCCTCAGGAAGTAACTACCCCCCGACCCAGGTTTTGCTTATAAAATTTTCTGCACCAATGGGGTTGCACCTGCCGTAGCTTAACACAGGTGTGCGGAATCCTGCAAAGACTCAGAGCTTTTACTTAAATTACCCAACTCCTGTGCTTTATTAGGAGGATGAAAACGACAGCACTTGCAGGAGTGATGGCTAACAGCAGATGCATCACAGGCTACAAAGGGCTTTTTAAAAAATCAGGTAGATGAGTCTCACACTCTCACATTTAAACATGAAAATATATGTCTCAACCACTCACCTAATTTCATTAAACGTGTAGATATGTATACATACACACATACATAATAGGTTTGTACACACACACACACACACCCTGGGATTATCTCCTCAGCCAGTTAATAACTTAGACAGTAGAACCAAAACTTTCTTTCCTCACATACTTATAGGTAACAGCAAGAACAACAGCAATAATAAAACAGAGCAAGTCTAGTGAAGAACTGACCTGATTTTCTGTTACACTTTCTGAAACACTAGCAATGAAGAAGCACTAGGTCCGCTCCGGCCACAGTGGCCTCCTTGCTGCTCCTCAACCAGGCCAACCCCAGGGCCTTTGCACTTGCTCTCTCCTCTACCTGTACTCTCTCTACCCAGATGTCCACATGCTTTACTGCTCCCCTCTCTTTAAGTCTCTGCCTATCAGGAAAATCTGCCCTGACCATCATCTATAAGGTAAGATTTCATTCCCCCATCACTGTATCCTTTCCTTCCTTTATTTTATTCAAAGTATGTTTCACTTTCTAAAGAATACATATGTCCACATTCATAGTCTGTCTTCCATCCTCACTAAAATAGAAGACCTGTGAGGGCAGGGGTTATGCCTGTTATATTCCCGGCTGTAATGCTAGTAACTCAGAAGAATACAGGGACAAGATAGGTGCTCCAGGAATACTGGATGAATGAATAAATTAATGAATGGATTTTAACTGCAATCTAACTTACTCTACGTATATTGTGGATTGTAATGTGCCGGTTCCATAAGGAAACTAATGTCGAATAACATCTCCATGAACCAGTGCTTACCACAGTACCTCTCTGCTCATGAAGCTTGACAAGCCGTGGTCCACACCACACTGAAGGTCAGGTTGGCTGTGTATGAAAGCGTTCCTCTTCTCTGCTGCTCTCAGTTTGCGGCCACAGGTGTGAAGGCAACATAACCTTGGGGTGTGTGTGTGTGTGGCCCCATGATGGTCTCAGCTGACCTTCCTGCTGGATGAACCGCTTGGTCCCTGATTCTCTGAATTTGACTGCACTCCCCCTACCCCGACCAGAAAGAGAGTCAGTTCAGGGGACTGGCGGCCGAGCAATCTGGGGTGCCTTTTACCCCAGTGTCGGGTGTGCTGGCTGAGGACAGACACAGGGGCTGTGTCTGTGGGGGAAACCAGGTTGAACCAGGGCAGCAAGTGCACAATGGGTTGTTAATACCAAGGATGCCCAAGGTAAGAAGAGAGAGGACACCGTGGAGCTGGCCTTGGACCCATGCTACCTTGAACCCAGATTTCTGGAGTAGCCCCGCATAGGCAGGTCAGGTCCATTTAAAAGAAGCTGATGGGCATCACCTTTGAGCCTTGACACCATAAAACATCCTGTTTTGCAAGCAGTGTTCTTTCTCTTTAAGTTGAAAACAACTCTCATTTCTCCACATTATGAGTGAAACACTCATAATGGACTTGACCTTTTAAGAACCATCAGACAGACAACTTCAAAGGCCTTTGGGGATAAATGTGTCATAACCAGAGGAACCTTTAAGGCTCAGGCTAGTGATACAACAAAGTTAGCAGTGGGCAGCTTGAGTCTTGTTAACATTTCTAATATTTCCTGCTTCAGATATGATGGCTAGACCTTTAGCTATGTGTACCTAAAGGATATTACTGTTAGTTCTATGACAACAATGGTATTGTTCTGATCTGTCAGGCATTTTGATTAATGATTTGGATGAAGACAGAGGTATCATACCCATCACAATAGAGAACAAAGTGAAAGTGGTGAGGGAGGTACCATGTACAATAAATGACAGCCAGGATCTCTCCTGTGAATGACTGGGACAGGATGGAATATGGGCCAAATCTAAAATATAATATTTTATTTCAAACTCTGTACTTTGGCCACCCGCCAAAAAGCTGTCAAAAGTAGGGTGCCTCTCATATATCCATTTGCTTCATAGCACATATCAATTTATAGTTACATATCTGTTTGTTCACTTGTTTACTGAAAGCCTTCACGGATATAATTTATGCTCCAAAGAAGGCAGGGACGTTGTCTGCCTGTTTCCCTGCTGCATAGCCAGTGTCTGTGCAGTAGTACCTCCAAAGTAGCAGGTGCTCAGGACAGATTCATTGAATGAATAACTGAACGAATGAATAATCTATGCAAAGAATGGAAGATGTGACTTACAAACAAGTCGTTTAAAGACCTGGCACTTCTTGTTGACTGCAAGTTCAATGTCAGTCAATATGCTGGAGCTTTCAAAGGTAATCTAGATGTCCAGCACGTGGGATGTGACCATCCTGCCTTATTCTTTCTGTGGAGTACTCTGCCTGCTCGTGAGTGTTTCAGTTTAAGAAGAATATATGTTATGGGCTGAACTGTGTCCCTTATTAAATTCATATGTTCAAGTCCTAACCCCCAGGACTGCAGAATGTGTGTAGTTGGAGTAGGGTCTTTAAAGAGATAATTAAGTTAACATGAGCTCACTAGTGTCCCAATCAAAGCTGACTGCTGTCTTTATAAGAAGAGGGGATTAGGAGGACACAGACATACGCTGAGAAAAGATCATGTGAAGACCCAGGAAGAAGACGGCCGTCTGCAAGCCAAGAAGAGAGGCCTTAAAGAAACCAACCCTGCCAACACCTTGATCTTGGACGTCCAGCCTCCAGAACTCTGAGCCAACATCTGTCGCTTCCTCCGCCTCGTCTGTGGTCCTTTGTTACGGCAGCCTTAGCAAACTGGTATGTATAAGTAGCTGCTTAACCAACTAAGAGTATATAATTTGAAAATGAGGTGAATTAAGAGGGCAATGAGCACTTTCTTCAAATATCTAAATGATCTTTATGGGAAAGCAACTATAAGGGAAAACTTTCTGGCAAAAAGAGACATCTGAAAATGGAATGAACGAACACCCTAATATATAATTTATTTCTGTACTGAATTTATCATTTATGGCTGACTCCTCTGGCTAGAGGTAAGCTCCACAAAGACAGTTACTTAGTAAGTGCTCAGTAAATATGCTGAGTGAATGAATTTCCTCTGGAGGTAATGAGTTTCCTGTCACTGGAGGTATGTGAACAGAAGCCAAACATGCTGTCCATGAGGATATTATTGAGACGTTTCTGGCAGAGGGCACAGGGTTAGGCTACTTCAGGGTTTTTTTCAATGTTGATATTTTATTAATCTGACTCTTCTACTGATGAATGAAATACAGGTAAAGGTCCACATTTAAACATCTGTCTTCATGTGTGTTTTTTAGCCAAAATGTCAGGCCTGCACACTTATATTTCACATTTCTTCAACATGAATGTATTATCTCCTAACACAGAGAAAAAAAAATTAGGTAGAGTTTACTGCAAATTGTTTGCTTAAAGCCAGCTCTTTTTAGGTTTGTTTGTTTTTTTAAGGAAGATAGACATTTCTGTTTCTAATGTGAGTTTAATTTAATGCATGAGCTCCTACAGCATAAGACTGTGGTGTCTTAATAAGTGTCTCATGATGAATAATTAACAATATTAACAATTACCAAGAGCAGTGGCAGATGGTGGATTCTGGCTGTGCCCAATTCTTGCTGTGCCTGTGGCTGCCCATAGATCTTTCAAGAGGCCAGCATTCAAAGCACATAGTGAAACTCACAAGAATCTCATGAATTTTGCTGTTGTTTTTCCAGAGTCTTCTGGCACAGACTCTGCTCTAGCAGATGAGCCTGTATACTTTCAATCTCAGCCATTCAGTTAAAAAATAATCACCAGATGACCTTACAGAGATTTTGCAAAGTAGGCCTGTCCTTGAATGCAAAAGAGACAGGGGGACAGGCCACCCTCCTCCTTCCACCCCATGGAAGATGCTGAGTCCCAATGTCGAGATTTCAGGCCCTTCACATAGCTCAGAACTACTGAGCACGACAATGTTCAGGTAACTGAAAAGCACAAACATTTTTCATTAAAGAAAATTTTTGTTTCATAATTCACTTTGGCAGATGTTTAACATTTGCTGCCTCCCAGAAACTTGATTTCCAATTTGCTGAAATTCTGCCATGTGCTCAGAGCAACACTACATATGGAGCCAGGATAGTAACTTCTGCAACCAACATATGTCTAGGTCTGTAGTACCTCCACTTCCATGTTTGTTTATATTCTAGCTGTACCTCCAAAATATTTATTTTCATAAGAAATATCATCACTCTAAATGGAACCAAAGAAGTGATCAACACTGGCAACCAGGTTAAAAAACTCTGCTACGACATGGATGGTGATAAGTCAAACATACTTATAACCCCAGGCAGCAGTGCTCAGTACTGCAAGGTAAACTGTGTTGAATTATTCCTGACAGTCAAATTTCCCACCCAACTCCCATAGTCCACAATGCCGGCATGAAGGCATTGGGAGAAATGTACAACGACAAAGAGGAGTTGCCAAGAATAGGGTTATCTGCTCCATCTTTATCTTCATCATTGGAAAAGCAGGGCTTGTGCTATTTATAAAATGTCACTTGAGGCTCTGAGGTCTCAAGAAACATTTGTTATTCTGTCCAGTGGTTTCCAAATTGTTCTACGAATCATTTTTTAAGTGGGATTTGAAGTTAAGGGTGAGCTAGGTGCATTGCAAAGGCTCGAGGCAGCACTAGCGTGGTGGAAACCACACTAAGACTTGGAATTGGAAGATCTGTGTTCAAGTTCAACTTCGCCGATTAACCAACTGGTGACCCAGAGCAGGCCATTTAATTTTCCCACTCTTCAGCTACTGCCCACGTAAAAATAGGAACATTGGGATGTCTTGGGAACTTGGGATTGACATATATACACTAATACGTATGAAATAGATAACTAATGAGAAGCTGCTGTATCGCACAGGGAACTCCACTTTGCTGTACAGTAGAAACTAACACAACATTGTAAAACAACTACACCCCAATAAAAAAAATCAAAAATAGGAACATTCATAATACATACCATGGGATGTGTTACTTAACCAGAGGCGTGGAATACTTTCGCAGTGTGTATGGTCACCATACACAGTGTGTATGATTCATAAATCACCTTCATGTGAAATATAAATATCTTACAATTTTATACGTCAATTATACCTCAATAAAGATGAAATTTAAAAAATACACATCACTTAGGACTGTAACAAAGACGGAGGTGGGACATGTGCATAGCATGCAGTAGGCATTATAATGATATTAATAGCATAATGGCACCAATGATAGATAATATTTATTAAGAGACTGCTTTGAGCCAGTGATTATGCTAAGCATTTTTCATGCATCATCTCACTTAATTCTCATAATAACTCTCTGAGCTTGCTATATTATCCCTATCTTATACACGAAAAAAACTGAAGTTCAGAGAATCCAAGGTCACTCAGATAATAAATACTGGCTGGCTGATGAAATGTCATTTTTATAAGCTTTACTAGTTCCATGATTGAACACAAATTTCACCTAACTGTAAAGGGGTTAAATATCTTATTTTAATCTAATGAGACCTAATATTTATCAAGTTTCTTCTATATGCCACATAATGAGCTATTTGACAGGTTATTGCACTTAATCCAAAGACCTGTGCGTGTTTATGAATGAGGAATTACCCCCACTTTAAAGATGAGAAAACTGAGGTTCATCAAGGTTTAGTGCCTAAGGTGGCACAGCTGCAAGTGATTTCTGATCCCAAACCCAAGCATAGCTCAGAACACAGCCTTCCTGCCTTTTCGATGGTGATGACCTCCCCACAAGAATATGCCTCTCGCAAAGGATCTCCTTCATCCCCCTCCAGAAGAGGAGAAGAGGAAACACAAGAAGAAGCACCTGGTGCAGAGCCTCAATTCCTATTTCATGGATTTCAAATGCCCAGGATGCTATAAATCACCACCGTCTTTAGCCATGCACAAACAGTAGTTTTGTGTGTTGGTTGCTCTACTGTTCTCTGCCAGCCTACAGGAGGAAAAGCAAGGCTTACAGAAGGATGCTCCTTCAGACGGAAGCAGCACTAAAAGCCCCCAGAATCAAGATGAATGGGAAACCATCCCAATAAACACATCTTGGATAAAAAACAAACAAACAAAAAAAACACAGCCTTCCTTTAACTTTGTGTGCTCAGCTATTCTAACATTAGGTACCTGAATGAAGCCAATAAAAAAATAATAAAATAAAAAAATAATAAAATAAAATAACAAAAAATAATAATAACAAAATAAAATAAAATAATAAAATAACAAACTAATAATAAAATAAAAATAAAATAACAAAAGATAACATTTTCTCTTTTCTAATTCTTGTTTTTAACTTATTTAACATGATTACTAAGCATTCAATCCAAAATCAGACCATGAACATTGTTTTTTCAATGGCACAAAGAAGTAAGATGAAAAAACAAATCTCTAAGAATATTTCTTTTAAAATGGAACTTACAGTTAACATCAGGTCTTTTCAAGTAATGCTGGTCAAAAGTAGATAATCAGTCTGGTCCCCACTCTGCCAAACAACTTTCTCTACGTTTTTCCCCATCAGGCAAACTTCTCCTTCTACTCACCATCACCACCACCACTATCCTCTCCCCACCATCACCTGGACCCCTCCCCTGATGCCTCCCTTCCAACCTGTCATGTTCGCTGCCACCTCCAAACCCTTGCTACACTCACCTCCCTTTGCCTAGGACGTGGTCTGCTGCACCAGTCCAAATTCCCTCCATCGCTCAAGATGGTGCTCAAGCCCTCCCATTCCAGGGAGGAATGGCCATCTTTTCCTAGTCTCTTACTGTGTTTAATGACATCCCTATTCCTCACGGCACTTGCTTAGTAGCTTTAGGGCTTTTAGATGTGTAACCCATCTCTCCAAATGGATAATAATGTCCTTGAGGACAGACCATCTTTGTTGCTTTTCTCGGCCCTATTGTATTCAAAAGGCTCTTAATTGTTTTCCAACAATGGAAGAGTATCTTCTTAAGGGAAAACAGCACAGAGCCTGTAGTTGCTAGCATCTTTTTTCTTACATGTTATGTTTAAAAAATTCAACAAAGAAAGATAATCTTCTCCAACTAGGCACAGATCATTGACTATTTTCTAGGTTTGCACAATCTAGCATTTAATAGCTTAGTAGTAATATCTTAACAATGAGGTTTGAAAAAAGTGGCATGTATTACTTATGAAAGTGGTATCAGTTCCTTTGAAAATAAGGCAGATGTTCAAGAGTCTTTATGTTTTGAAGAGGTAGCTACTGAGCACCAGTTAACTGCCTGAGACCCTGTTGGACACTCTGGATACAGTAAGGTATGGTCTTGACCCTCCATAGGCTAACAGTCTAGTAGCAAGGCAAATGGTGCTCATTCAATACAATGGTGGCTATAAGTGTCTATTATAATCACACTCTTTAATAAAATAGAATCAAATTTATTACCAGGCACCCTTAATGTTCGATAGCAGTGGTTCTTAAAGGGTGTGAAACCACCATTTAGGGGGGTTTTTCAAAATGTGTGGAGATGTTTTTGGTCATACCAGTGATGGGGGAGAGACTGCTGACATTACACGGGCAGGGGGCAGAACAGCTCAATGTCCTGCAAGGCCTGGAGCTTTTCTGCCCACGAAGAATTGTCTCCTGTCCCACTGACATTCAAATGCTCCCCGTGACATCCTTATACCTGAAAAACTCACTTACGATGATCTAAGTCTGGAATCTAACTGCTGTCCACGTGAACAGTATTTTTGCACAGGTTAAATATCTTTTCAATTTTCAAGGACTGCAACTACTATGTAAATGGAGGAGAGACTGTACTTCATTGTGTTACAGCTTTAACAAGCATTGGGCATCGATTTGGAAAATCGTAACAGCCAAGGCAATGCCACACCTGGGTCAGTCTGCCTGGGGGGCTATGCGTTCATGGTGGCTCTGGGACAGATGTGGGCATCTGACTATTTCAGCATGTCTCTTTACATGGCAGTGTCAGAGGATGGAAAGTGTTGACATTCAGAGGAGTTTATCATGGATTACTTTCCTTACCTTTCTCTTTTTATATTACAGATATGAGATACAGATAAATATATTTAAATACAGATTTTTTAAAAGAAATTATATGGATAGGTGATTTGTATTATCTTTCAGTTTCTTTTCAGGATAATAAAGGATATGTGACAAAATATTTGTGATAAAAGGGGGAGTTGATCTAATAGGTGGCAAATCACTAGTTCTAGGCTCCTAAAGACATTTAAAGACAAAGTTCCTGACATTAAGAGGTCAAATTACCCTTTTTTTTTTTTTTTTGAGTGTTTCCCTTTTTATCTTCCCATGCCATGACAGGGCTTCCTACAGTCAGCTACGCTCTTGCACTGTGGGCATTTTTAGCAGATTGCATTTGATCTCTGCGTTCTTCCTGTAGTGAGTGGCATTGGTGTGGATTTCAGAAAAGAGAAGAAAGGCAGACATATATAAAGAGAGAAAATTTTTACCATCAACTGTACACTGAAGTCCACCTCAGAGAAATGAAATAATTCATTCAAGAGAAGAGTCAGAAAGTAAGGAGATATGATAATTTAAACCATTAAGACCTATTTCAATTAAAAATGGGAACTCAGAGAAACATATAATAAATCCCTGCCCTCACATGCTTGCAACATAGCTAAACATGCAAAAGCTATGTGCAGTTTCCTTCATACCAGGAGCACCCTGACACTAAGTACCCTGAATTCGATAGGGAAGGTATGCATTTTTCACCTGATTCCCAGGGGTACACCTGCTGGGGGGCTACCAGGAAGATGGTTCAACTAGAAAAGTGATGTAGGCTAAACCATGAGGACAGAGGAAGAAAAGGACAGTAAACAGCCAAGGGACTGTCACAGGGAGAGGGAAAGGCAAGATGGCGAATATTCACAAGGTTACAACTGAACTGATTTTATATCAATATCAAAATTAAAGTCATGGGACCTCCCTGGTGGTCCAGTGGTAAAGAATCCATCTTCCAATGCAGGGGACATGGGTTCGATCCCTGGTCAGGGAACTAAGATCACACATGCCTCAGGGCAATTAAGCCCACACGCCACAACTATTGAGCTCACACGCCTCAAGTAGAGAGCCTGCGTGCCGCAAACTACAGAGCCCACGCACCCTGGAACCCACATGCCACAACTACAGAGAAAGAAAACCCGCATGCCACAACCAAAAAGAAGCCCGTGCTCTGCAACGAAAGATCCGCATGCCTCAGTGATGATCCTGCATGCAGCAACTGAGGCACGATGCAACCAAAAAAAAATTAATTAAAAGTCATATTTATATATATTCAGTAAATAAATAGGGATTCATTTGGGGCAGATACACAAGTCTGTTTTTCAAGTAATTTTACAATAAGCATAAATATGATCTTCAGCATTCTAAGAGGAAACTCATTGTTTTAAATTTATTTTGTTTATTTATTTATTTATTGGCTGTGTTGGGTCTTTGTTGCTGCACACGGGCTTTGTCTAGTTGCGGTGAGCAGGGGCTACTCTTCCTTGTGGTGCGCGAGCTCCCCATTGCTGTGATTTCTCTTGTGGAGCATGGGCTCTAGGCGCGTGGGCTTCAGTAGTTGCGGCACATGGGCTCAATAATTGTGGCGCATGGGCTTAGCTGCTCTGTGGCATGTGGGACCTTCCTGGACCAGGGCTCAAACCTGTGTCCCCTGCATTGGCAGGCAGATTCTTAACCACTGTGCCACCTAGGAAGTCCTGAAACTCATTGTTTTGAATAAATGATCTGCATGTTAATAATTTTGAGGTTAATTATTTTGAGGTGATTTTGGAATTCTGGATTTATATATGATGACAACATAGGAAAGTTTAAATAGGAATTGAGCCACCCTGACAGTCATGGCAGTTGCATAAGGTTAAACAAAATCATGCTGCTGAGGCTACAACACATTAATAATTTGAACAGAAAGTTACAGCTCAAAAAATTATTTTATTGGGAAGAAAAGGAAAATGCTAATTCACAAAACGGCTCTTTAATATGTCACCAGCTAAACAGAAAGCTAACCCTGACTATTTTTGGAGTAGAAGATGATGTCTCATTTTTTGAGAGACCAAAACAATTTTGATTTTTCCTTTTCTTTTCTTTTTTTTCAAAAAGGTTTGACTGAGTTTAAGAAAGGTGATCCATCCTAATTGGTTGTCATTTTTAATCTCTGTATTGCACAGATTTGGGCTGCTTTTAAGATCAAGAGCATCCTGGCCTGCTGTCCATTTCTGAGGTGACACTTGACTCCTCCCGCGGCTGCTGGGTGGAGTCACTCAGCAGCTTAATCTGTGTAACGAGGCCACTCTGTCCTGGCCCTGCTGTGACACTCACTACCGTGCAGGAGACGAGATCTGATTTACTGTGTTCTAACCTGACCATGTAACTCACATTCTAGAATATTCTGGGAGAAAAAGTGACCTCCAGGGGAGAGCTTCTGTCATGGACAAATAAGGTAATCATTAAGGCCTGGAAGCATATTTCCCCTTGGCCTCTGCTCTTGAAAGAATTTATTCTACATGATTAAGAATTCATCTCAAAATGTTCTCGTACACTAGGCTGAATGAGGATGTCAGCACAGCCTTGGGAGCACAGATGTTCAATTAAATGGTATCTTGAAGGGGACTTCCCTGGTGGCGCAGTGGTTAAGAATCCATCTGCCAATGCAGGGGATGTGGGTTCGAGCCCTGGTCCAGGAAGATCCCACATGCCACGGAGCAACTAAGCCCACGCGCCACAACTACTGAGCCCACGTGCTGCAACTACTGAAGCCCCCAATGCCTAGAGCCCACACAGCGCAACTAAGAGTAGCCCCCACTCACCACAACTAGAGAAAGCCTGTGCGCAGCAATGAAGACCCAATGCAGCCAATAAATAAATAAATAAATAAATAAATAAATAAATAAATAAATAAATGCTATCTTGGAGACAAGCAAAAAGTGCTCGAAAGTTGTTCTTCGATGGTGAACTCCCCCTCCCCTTACCAGAGGAAACACAAAACTCACAAAATATCTCTATCAGGAAGAAAAATACAATCTAGATATTTTTGAAAGAATCTAAAAGTAATTCTTTATCAGAAAGTGACATGGTAATTTCAAGGAAAAATATAATTCAGGCCTCATGTATTTATTAAAGGTAAATTATAACAGATAATTACAATAACACCTGGTAAAGAGATAATGCATTACAGTCTCATGAGCACAGGACTATACATTATGGAGACTCTTACACCTTATAGATTTTAAGTAGAGAAAAAACTTACACCTATTTTTACAAATTAGAAAACTAGGGCTCTGAAAAACCAGTTCCACCTTTGAAATGGGTGGTAGAAAGAAGACTCAAAGGTGAAAGCCCATTTCATATATTTGAAGGGCCAGGGACCTCTCTTTAGGACTGCTAGCCTGTGTCAGGCTCCCGTCATACTGTCCGTGGGGACACGGCAGCCTCTAGGTACCAACTCAGATGGGCACATACTTCTTGAGAAGCACGGTGGTGAGATGCCCCAGAGAAGAGTCTCCAGTCCTCGGGCCCCACTGAGAATTCTGCTCTGTCACACCCTAGCCATGTCACTGGGAAAATTACTAAGCCCTCCTGTGCTTCACTTTTCCATAAAATGAGATACTAATAATAATCTCTATCTCAAAGGGTCTTTATGACGATGATATTAATATATAAAGAAAACTCGAAAATGCCATTAATCACTATTACCCCTTTTACAAACACTGGAAAGCTCTTTCATCACCAAATACATGTCTGATATAGAAAATAAACCTACTCAGGACTGCCATGGCAGAGTTGAAACAGAAAACAGGATCTGATTATAAATGATGTTAAAAAAAGATACGGGCATCTGCACAGATCCCAGGGTTTTATCTACTTCATGAATTTATGTTCTAGACATAAGCCAAGACACACTGGCAAGCAAACAGGTCCCTGACTAAGAAACAGGTCCCTGCCAGCCAAGAGAAGGGCCTGGGGGCCCGTGGGGTGTTCGCAGATCCCTGTCTCCCCTTAAATTTTGGGGGAAAGCCTGTATTATCTTTACACCTTCTACATTTTTCTGTGTGTTTTAAAAATACCGAAGCCTTCCATATAGCATTAAGCTGTTGAAACATCAGTGATCTCTGTACAGAGATGATATGAATTAATAAAATATTCCATTTAACTTGTGAGGTCTGTATTTTCCTCAGTGGCATTGGTTTGTAAAGATACGTGCAGTTATTGCTAGAGGAGTTTGATTATTATCAAAGGGTCTGGTGCTAAAAAAGCATATACGAACAGGCGTCCCCCACATCGCAGCTCATTCACCGCAACAGACAATCAGCATCGATTTAAAGCTGTTGTCTCTTTCTAAGCCTGCATCCTACATCCTGCAGGAGGGAGCACTTCATGGGAAGAGTTCTCTTTTGCAGGTCAGCTCTATTCTATCAGCCACCTGCAGAAAGCCTGGGCTCAAGTCTGCAGTGGCTCTGCCTCCCCAGGCCAGCTTCCTCACCTGGAAACCTAGGGGCTCCAAGGTGTAGCTAAAGTTCGTTTGTTTGACCCAGTGAAGAACAACAGTGAACCTGATCCAGGATCTGAGAGCCAAGTTTCACACGGGCCTTTGCAACAAAGAATCCCACTGCTCCACCCATGGCCCTGAACGTCAGACCTTCTGTTTCCGTCTTGGCTGGTATCATCCACTGCTGTCTCGAAGGTGTCAAGCCACCTGCTGAGGCTGGCAGGGCAAGAAAAGACTTCACTTTCCCGCCAAAACGAGCCGGGCCACCAGATCTCGGTGAAGGAGGCCCAAAGCATGACGAACGCATCCCGCTCCCTCTCCTTGCCCCACCCCCACCCCCTGCTGCACTGACGCTGAGCCCCTTCCCAAAGCAAATGTGTGGCTCCCACCTTTGGGAGAGCTGGATTCCTCAAGGTCCCTCCAAGCTTCCGAATCCCCCAGGGATGAGGAGCGTGAATTCTGGACCCCACAACAGGAGGGTAGCACAGATCTACATCCAAATCAGCCCCGAGACCGAGAGACAGACCCGGAGGCCTACCTTCTCTGCAGCTGTGTAAGTGACACCTAGCGGCAGCAAGTAATAAAACCCCCTGGAGGAGAGATGTTCGTTGGATGCCACCGCCTGCCTAAGAGGATCCGGCTTGTGCGCAGTGGCAGAGGATTTCAACGTCCAAATGGGTGAAGCTGCTCATTCCAGCTCTCTACCTTTACAATGCATTTCCTTATTCTTTGTTTAAAAAATAAATGTATTTATTTATTTATTGGCTGCGTTGGGTCTTTGTTGCTGCACACCGGCTTTCTCTAGTTGCGGCGAGCGGGGGCTACTCTTCATTGCAATACGTGGGCTCCTCATTTTGGTGGCTCTTCTTCCTGGGCAGCACAGGCTCTAGGCGTGCACACTTCAGTAGTTGCAGCACACAGGCTCAATAGTTGTGGCACATGGGCTTAGTTGCTCCAAGGCATGTCGGATATTCCTGGAGCAGGGATCAAACCCACGCCCCCGGCATTGGCAGGCGGATTCTTAACTACTGCTCCACCTAGGAAGTCCCCTCTTTATTCTTTTTTTTTAAAATAAATTTATTTATTTATTTTATTGGCTGTGTTGGGTCTTTTTTGCTGTGCACGGGATTTCTTTTTTTAGTTGCGGTGAGTGGGGGCTACTCTTCGTTGTGATGCACAGGCTCCTCATTCCAGTGGCTTCTCTTGTTGCGGAGCACAGGCTCTAGGTGCGTGGGCTTCAGTAGTTGCAGCACATGGGCTCAATAGTTGTGGCGCACGGGCTTAGTTGCTCCTCAGCATGTGGGATCTTCCTGGAGCAGGGGTCAAAGCTATGTCCTCTGCATTGGCAGGCAGATTCTTAACCACTGTGCCACCTAGGAAGCCCCTCTCTTTATTCTTAACACCATGAGTGTCTAACAATAATCCTGTGAGATGACAGTGATTTCACAATAAAATTATATCTTCATGAAAAAAAATTTTAATTATACCAGTATCTTTTTCCAAGAGATGACGTGGCAGGCAGAATTTCTAAAATTGTCCCCCAAAGCTGCCCTGCTCTAATCCTCAGAACCCATGAATTTGATAGGATATCACTTCCAGGATC
Organism: Hippopotamus amphibius kiboko; assembly: GCF_030028045.1. Taxonomy (NCBI): domain Eukaryota; kingdom Metazoa; phylum Chordata; class Mammalia; order Artiodactyla; family Hippopotamidae; genus Hippopotamus; species Hippopotamus amphibius. Next base: position 72,078,830 of record NC_080199.1, read on the forward strand.
ATGTTATGTAATGCTATGTTGCAGGGCAGACATGACCTTAAAATAGGCATATTATCCAAGTGGGACTGATCTGATCACAGGAGCCCTGCAAAGCAGAGGGCTTTCTTGGGCTGGCAGCGGAAGAGAGCAGAAGATTGGAAGCACGTGGGGGCCTCAACATGCCATTGCTGGCTTGAAGATGCAAAGGGCCTCAGCTCACAGCCAACAAGGAACCTGGTTCTCGGTGCTACAATAACAAGGACCTGGGTTCCACCAATAGCCTGAATGAGCCTGAAAATGGATTCTTCCCTCAAGACTCCAGGTCAGAGCCCAGCTCAGTCAAAACCTTGATTTTAGGGGCTTCCCTGGTGGCACAGTGGTTAAGAATCCGCCTGCCAACGCAGGGGACACGGGTTTGAGCTCTGGTCCGGGAAGATCCCAAATGCTGCGGAGCAACTAAGCCTGTGAGCCACAACTACTGAGCCCATGTGCCGCAACTACTGAAGCCCTTGTGTCTAGAGCCCATGCTCCACACAAGAGAAGCCACCGCAATAAGAAGCCTGTACACCACAATGAAGAGCAGCCCCCGCTCTCGGCAGCTACGGAAAGCCCGCACACAGCAACGAAGGTCCAGTGCAGCCAATAAATAGATTAATTAATTAATTAAACAAAACAAAACAAAACACTGATTTTGGCCTATGGAGCCTCGAGCAGAGATCATGCCTGACTCCTCATCAAGGAAACTGTGAGGTAACAAGTTAGTGGTGTTGTAAATTGCTAAGTTGGTGACAACTTGCCACTCGAGAATAGAAAACTAATACAGATGATTTGGAAGCCTCCGTATTCACACACACACACACACACACACACACTCTCTCACAGCCCATCCTACACTGGTACTAAATGCTACTCTGAGCTAGTTATCGTATTTCCCTGCTTCCTCACTATTTCAGTAGACACTTCCTACTCTCTCATTATCTTTTATCTGGATTCTTTTCCGGCTTCCCTCCCTCTGGTCTTCCCACCCTTTTCTCTAATCCGAGGCAAGGCTGCCAGATTCAGTTTCGTAACATCACAGTTCCCAACACTGTTCTCTAGAGTAACGGGGACAGGAATGAAGTTTTCAACCGTACACGGTATCAGGAAGAAGAAGAAGGAGAAAGAGAAGAAGAAAGGACAATGTGGTGAGTTGTTTTTCTTTTCTCATAAAGCTAAATATTTTACATTTGAGGAACTTTTGTTCTAACTTTTTTTGGTAAGATGGCTTCTCTTCTATGAAATGAGAATTATAACTGCAGTAGACTGCAGCAGAAATGGTCATAATTCTCGCCTGTTTGTTCGTCCCTTTGCAATATGACCGACAGCTCCTTCCAGCAAGAAGGGGGCCCCATCTCTCTAGCCCTCACACCTAAGCTCGCCACATGCCCTGCTTTGGGCAGCGGTACTTGTGCACTGGGCTGGGGCTTCCTCTCTTGCTGCTGAGAACCCTGTGAGCACAGGTTTCCAGCCTGGGCTAGGAACGAGCCTGGGCTGGCCTCCTGGGATCTGAGGCCGAGTGAAGAAAGGGCCTGTCCATCCATCCTAGCTGCCCAGCCCGAAGGCCCAGACATGTGGATGAGGGCATCCCTGACTGCCCAGCCCCAGGCCAGCAGACCCAGACGAGAAGAGCCTCAGAAGCCCGACGGTAATACAAGTGCGGTGTTTTAAGCCGCTGCATTTGGGGTGGTTTCTCATACAGCAAACTGATACAACAGCAGAAACTAGTTTGCAGTTGTTTAAAAATATACATTCTTACTTAGAAAACCAAATAGTGAATACTCTTTGTAAGCACTTTTAATTTTCTAAGTATTTAACTGCTCAAGAAATTTTTTTTAAAAAATCTTAAAACCATTGCCTTAACCCACAGCTCCAAATACGTCTTTGTCTTGCTCAAAGGGTTATGAAAACTGCTCCGTAGAGAAAGATTTGGATGCCCACTTATATAAATATTTATCTGCTTGATAAATGACATGAGGCTAAGGAAGAGCAGAGGGCTGAGGGGAGAAAGCTGTAGCCCGAGGAGGTGGAAGCCATGGTTGAGGGCAGTGGGGTCAAGGTGAAATGATCTTTCGTCAAGAGGCTAGAGAGCTGCTGAGAAGCTTAATAAACCCAGATCTACCTTTTTGTTGTTTTCTAGGGAAAACACCTGCTGGTCGATGTAGCCCTTTGCTCTTGGAACTTCTCAGATATGCTCCACTGTATCCCAAAGAGTCCCATCCCTGCCCATTGTGTGCTGCCCCCCTAGGGTGGGCAACTGTCACTCTGACATGCAGCAGTTCTGGACCCTACAAGCCAGAGGCTGAGGGCCCTATATATCTTGCGGAGCGACGGTGGCTTGAACAACGTGAGCTTGCATGGATCAGTCTGAGGCTGCCCTCTGGGCGAGGACCAGTGTGATGGCCACCCTGTTAGACAGTTATCATGCAGTGATTGTAAAGTTAGCTCAGGTGCATAAATGGTGTAATCTTGTAAAAGGAACAACGTAGTTGATTGCTTAACCATATTTTTCTGATTTTTACTGGATCAATTTCTTTTCCTACCAGTTGCCAATTTTACCAAATTTGAAACAAAGATGGAATTGGTAAAAATATGGGAAGGGACTTCTGCTTTGGGCAATATGGAGACTAGGTACGTGGACTGATCTTCCTTCTAGAAACAACTTAAACGTTATGAATAAAATATGTAAATTCTTGGACCTAAAACCTAAGTGAAGGAACTCAGAGTTAAATGCAGCACTGCAGCTGACTCTCTCTCTCTCTCTCTCTCTCTGAGAGCACCTGCTAAAGTGCATGAACTTTAGCTTTGATCTTTATGACCACATAGGGTGTGGGTAAAAAGCCTAGATGGGGGGTAGTTTGAGTTCCTATCCAACATAAAGTTGAGACTGCAAAGGGTCACACCCTCAGTGTAAGTGAATGGAAAATGACACCCACTCCTCTGCACACAGGGGAATGCCAAATAAGTAGTATATTTTCAAATTTAGGCACCAAGCTGAGAAGAATCATTGCTGAAAATGTGGGCTCACAAACCAGTCCTTGCATTAGCTTGGAGCTCAGATTCACACTACTTGGGAAGTCCAAAGCATTTCAGGCCAAAACTCTGATTGTGAGTGGTCCTTGATGGGTAGTGCCCTCTGCTAGTGTTCTGGTAGAAATAGATGCCAAACCTCTCTGAAGGAATGCATTTTTGCCTTGTATTAAAAGAATTATCATACATAAAATTCAAAGGGAAATAAGTAGTTCACAGTAAAAAACTAACTAGCTAACTAGCTAAACACACAAGAAAATAATGCAGCATAAGAAACAATTAGCAGAAACAACAGACAGCAAAAATAGACCCCCAAAGATTTCAGATAAACAACCATATTTACTATGTTTAAATACATAAAAGACAAGATTGAAGATATGTTCAGGGAACCAGAAATATTAAAGAATATCCAGGGACTTCCCTGGTGGCGCAGTGGTTAAGAATCTGCCTGCCAATGCAGGGGATGTGGGTTTGAGCCCCGGTCCAGGAAGATGCCACATGCCATGGGACAACTAAGCCTATGTGCCACAACTACTGAGCATGAGCTCTAGAGCCCACATGTCACAACTACTGAGCTCGAATGCTGTAACTACTGAAGGCCTTGCACCTAGAACCCGTGGTCAGTAACAAGAGAAGCCACCGCAATGAGACTCCCATGTACCACACTGAAGAGTAGTCCCCACTCTCTGCAACTAGAGAAAGCCCATGTGCAGCAACGAAGACCCAATGCAGCCAATAAATAAAGAAATAAATTTTAAAAAAGGAATAGCCAAATAGATTAGGCAAGGAAACAAATAAACTTCTAGAAATAAAAATAAACTTCTAGAAATAAAAAATATAATAATTGAAGTTAGAAATGGACAGATTTAACAACAAATTCAACACAAGTAGAAGAAAGAAGTGATGAACTAGAAGATGTATCTGAAGACTTTATCCAGAATACAGCACAGACAGAGGAACAGAGAGAAAATATGAAGCAGTTTAAGACACCAGTAGGATAGAAGGAGAAATTCTAACATATATCTAATTATAGTTCCAGAAGAGTAGGATTGGCATTTTTTAAAAATCTTTTTAAATTTAGTCTTTATTTTTATCAAAGCTGTATATGCATAACATTTAGAGTCATAGTTCTACCCAGTTTCTAATGAAGAACAGCATTCCATGTGCTCCCACTCCTATTTTCTACTCCTCAGAGAAAAGTATTTTCATTTCTTTCTAGCTGATTTATTTGGTATTTATGTCAATATTTCTAAAGAGCATGCTGTGGTTATATCTTAATGTTTCTGTTTGGGGCATTATTTTTCGACTTCCCATGACGGAAATGAGTTTTGTTCTTTCTTAACACTTTCTGCTTAATCACACGTACACTCTCTTCTCCCTCCCCCTTCTCCTGGGGTAATTGTATTGGATCCAGTCTGTTTTTCTACTATCACCACATCAACACTGTTTGCACCGAAGCGGCGTAGTATACTGTGACTACCTCTTTCTCCCAGGACCACCTTTGATTTCTCCCTGATGTTAATAATTGTAGGATGGACATTTTTTGACTTATTACTTGAGAATTTCCCCAACTTTGTCAATTAAATTTAATTATAAGCAGGGGAAATTCATACTATGGAAGAAACAGAAAAAGAAGACTGACTCTCAGTATGGTACAAATGGGACTGCAAAATCATTGCTAGGTGTGGTAAGAGAGCACCAAACAGAAATATTGAGTTTAGGGGGCTCAAGTGTGGTTAGACATCTTTGCCAAAGAGTATTAGCAGTGGGAAAAGCAAGGAGAAAGGCCAGACAGACATTCCAAACTTGAGGGTTAAAAGAGTTGAAATCTCATGTCAACTCTTAAAACATTTCCTTAAGAATTGTTCTGAGAAAAAAAATTAAAATACCTAACATTTATTGAGTGGGTCCCTTCATGCTTGAGCTTTATAAGTATGATCTGATTTATTCTTCACAATTCCAAGAGGTAGGTCAATCATCACCTGGATGTTACTGTCTTAGGAAGTGAGACTTGGAGAGGTCAAGTACCTTGTCCAGGCCATACGTTTAGTAACTGGTGGGACTGGGATTTAAATTCAGGCCGCTTGATTCCAGAGCCATACTGCTTCAGAGAAACATAAAAAGTAATAATTTTTAAGGAAAAAATAGAATCAATGCTGGATTTGGAGTCAAAATTATTTGATTTGAACTCAGCTCTGCCATTTATAGGCGCGTTTCTTAGTAAGTTACATTAACCACTCAGAGTCTCAGTTTTTTCATTTGCAAATTGGGGATGATAGTACCATTTGACTCTTATGTTAGCTTGATAATTAAGTATCAAGCTACATATGAATGCATAATGTGCTCTACAAATAGGAGATGTTATTCCTAACTACGACAAACATAACCCAGACGCAGACTATTCAAGGCAAAAACTTTTAGCTAAACAATATAATATGTGGAAACATTTTTTTGTTGTTAAACATTCTTCCACATAAACTCTAGGGGCTGGGAAAATCAGTATGAACAGGCAATAGTTAAGCCACAAACAGGATGTTATGGATTGAGAGAGGTTAATTTACATTCCAGAATGTACTTCATGTCAGATAAGTTTCCACATCATCTATTCACCATTGTCCAGGTAATGAACTTAAAAGAAAGTGTTTCCTTCTTGTGACAAGCATATTAAACATTATTATAGAAAACAGTAAAATCCATGGGAAATGAAGTCATATCACAGAAATCATAGAATTTAAATTGATACCTTTTGCTATGCCTCTCTTTCTCAAAATAAACATCTATTAAAATACTCCAGCCAAGAGAATACTCGTATACGATTGGAGATACTTCTGTCCTTTGGGACACCATCATCTTTGCCCATTCAGATTTAATCTCTTTGAAAAATGAAAACTCTGGCCTTTGTTTTTCTTATATAGTTTTTGTTCTAACGGGATACAGTCCAATGTATTGTTCTTCCCTCCTTTGGCAACTATGTTGGAAGAGAAAAACATCACATTCACATGCCTATATCCAGATTTTCTCAAGTTATGACCCATATGCTGCTTAATGTCCTCTTTTGGCTAAATTCTCTCTCCCGTGACATGTCATTTCAAGCTTTTCACGCTTCATTATCAAAGATGCAATGGACTGGAAAGGGGGACTTTGAGAGATCCTGCGTCAGCGTATGTGGTCCTTTAGCTATTGTTTTTACTAAAAAGGCGTGAGGTACCACAAAGGATGGTAAGGGATTGTTACTAGTTGTTCCATATTTTAAGCAAACAAAGATTGTGTCAATGAGGCAAACACAAAAAAAGTCTTCAAAACATCTTTCAATCACTTGTGCTCTGGAATCCTTCCAAACAGATGTAAAAACCCATCCATAAAATCAAATCACTTCCACAACTGAAGATGAGCCTTTCTTCTTGGGAAGCTAGTTCTCTCCGTTTCTTCCAGAATTACAGGCCTTTTTTGGATCCATGACCTATTCATCTTTGGATTCCTAGGGCCAAGCATCGTACCTGCTGTGTTTGTGGAGTATTTGTTGGGTGAATGAATGAATGTATCAGGTCCGGAAACGACAAGGTATTTAATTGTTTAGGATGAACAGGTCCTCCTAAGTCCTCTGACCCCATCCCTGCCCCACATGCTGCTTTTGGGCTCAGAGCATCTTTGCAGTCTGACGTTGTTCCTCCATGTGGAGGTTAAGTCTCACCTGCTCCTCTTTCTGCCTCGAATGGGGGTGTATTTTGAAGTGAAGTCCTCCACAGGAACTCTACTACCTTTGCCTAAAGCTGACCTCAGACTCCCCCTGCTCAGACTCCCAAGGTCAAAACTCCAGGGACCCAAGCCCCACTCCCTCTGCTGTTCCACCTCACAGGATGGGTCCAAGCACACAGGCATCCTCCTCTCCCAGAACCTGCATCTCTGTCCCTGTTCTGCCCAAGGGGATCAACAGGGCCACTTTCCACTGATCGCCCCCACCTCCCACCCAAACCAAAAAATTAATTCCATCACTTTTAAACAGCTTAACAGGAAGAAGGCCCAGACTTTAGGACCCCAAACCCTCAAAAAAACACCCCATTTTTATGGAGTGTTCTGAGAAAGAGCAGCCAATTGCTCTCGATAAATCTCAGTCTTCCTTGTGAGTTAATTCTTTCCTCTTCATCCCATGAAAAGAGCAGAGAGCAAGACTCCCCATCATATTAGAAACAGACACACACACGTACACAGGAGCCTCCAATGTTCAAGCCTTTGATGAGGCTTTGTTCTACCAGTTTTATGTAAAAGTTTCAGATCATTTCTTGAGAGCATTTTGGTAGGGACAGGGTATGGAGAACATGGGTATTTGTGTGGGATAATGGAATCTTCGTTAGAGGAGGGTAGACAGTGGGGAAGACGGTGACCCTAGCTTGCCAGTAGGTCCCCCGTATGTGCAACTGGAGGGTCCATGTACATCGAGAGCTGACGTTTTGTTAAACGTCTGGGGTAAAAAAATGGAGGATGTAGCACTCGGTATATTTTATACATTCCACATACACAAAATAACAAGATCACGTGGAAAGACAAAAGAAGCCTCAGTGGTTTATTTCAGGAGGCTATACCAAGCACCTTTTTTTACATTTCTGATTACAAGGCTAAGAGAAAACCAAGACTTTAAATAAAGCATTCGGTTTCTTATTTCACAGATGGCATCTCACACTGTCTTCTAGTTCACCTTGAATTTGCATTCTCCCTGGGAACCATCAGCCTCAATCTAGAGGCTGACATCAATTTCTCAGTTGTAGGTCCACTGCAATGCCTATGAAGTCTTTCCTTCACGTGGGACCATGGTGGCAGTATCAGGGAATACTGGATTCATTCCACCAGCAAAAATTACTTGATATAATTATTCAAAACTTAGCACTTAACCAATTAAGCATACAGGAAAAAAAAAATCAGACTTGGAGCTTTCAAGAGGCACCTCATATGGTCGTGGAGAAAATGTTCCCTTCCGAAGGGGACAGATTAGTCGGTACCTGGCAGGGCAGGTAACTTCTGAGTCTGCCCTGGGAATGTAGCCCAGAATACTCTTGTAGGCATTCTCTAAATTCAATACCTGTTTGTTCAGGTGCCCTCTTTTACCACGTGCATCCTACCTGGCCTTAATGATCTTTTCTAGCAACTCAAAGAACAACAAATCAGCCCTTTGTCTTCACTCACCCTACCCTCCTGCCCTAGCATTCTCCTACATTTATTATCTTACAACATTTTTTTTCAGAGCGTTAGAACATTTTGAATGGGTCAGAGGTAGAGCAAGAATCCACATGTTACAGAACCTCTTGTGTAGCTGGTTGAAAACCCAGAAAATGATTTGTGCATTTTATCATTCTTAATTTTTAAATTGGGACCTTTGTTCCTTACCCTGAAGCACAAGATTTTTTATCTAAACACTACATAACCAGGTCTCAGTTTCATTCAAATCATTTGACCAACCTGCATAGTGATATTTCTTTTGTTAATTTCTTATCATAGCCTAAATATATTATACACAGTTATGTATACTACATACGAAATTCCTTTTATTTTCACTGAGGACAAGTAGGTATTTCTCCGACATGTTGAATTATACAAACAAACAAACTTGGCTTTGGATGTCAGAAAGCTAAATAACAATTCCTTCTTTCACTTTGCATTTCTGTTGCAACCCTCCATAAGCATATCCCTTATACAACAGGGCAATTTTGAACATAAGAAAACGCAAAAGAGAAAAACACCTTAATAAACATGATTCTTGTTACACACACAGGTGATTCGCAGATTTCTCCCTTCCGATCTTCTACTTCCACATTTATTGAGTATCTACTACATGCCAGGCACTGGGCTTTGTGCCAGGGACACAAGAGATGGTTTATGTCCTCACTGAGTCATAGACTAGACCTGTATTATCCAATATGGTACCCAATACTCCCACGTGGCTACTGAATACTTGAGATGTGCTGTGTAAAACACACATTAGATTTCAAAAACTTAGTAGAAAAAAAGAATGTAAAATATCTCAGGAGTAATTTTTACATTGATCACATGTTATCATGGTAACATACTGGACATACTGGGTTGAATAGAAAATGTTATTCAAATCAATTTGCCTGCTTCCTTTCCCTTTTTATTGTGACTATCAGAAAATTGAAAATTGCATATGTTATCTGGGTAACGTGGTAAGTGCAGGATGGAGGAAGCCACAGGGAGCCACGTGGGAGCAGAGGGAGGAGTTCCCATCTCAGCCTGTGTGGGGCAGGGATACAGTGGGTGGTGTGTTGGTTAATAAACACCCCCTAGAGGGGGTTACATGTGAGCTAAGTCTGGAGGGATGACTAGGAGCTAACTGTGTAAAGGGAAGGAGGACAAAGAAGGCCATCCAGTTAGGGCGATACTTATGATTTCCATGGCTCAGGACTCGGTGTGTAATTGATGTGTAATAGGTTTTCAATCAATGAAAGCTTCTACAGACACGGACAGGGGACGTGACATGGAGAACGAAGGAAACTGAAATCAACGGGAGTGACCAGAATAAAATGAGGGAGCAGGAAGTGGCAAAAGGAGACTGGAGAGGTGGAGGACCCAGACGGTGAGTGAATCTTTGCCAAGAGTTAGGGGGTTCAGTTCTCGTCCTGTTGCTGGGAGATGTACGTGAAGGGTTTTAAGAAGGTGAGTGAGATTTTCATATCAGGGAATTCAGCTAGTGAATGATGGATTAAGGGGGACAAGAATGGAGAGGGAGATGAGTTAAAAGACTGTTGCAAAAGATCAGGCAAGGAATGCTAAGGACCTGAACCAGGTTAGTAATAGTGGGGGTGCAGAGTCGATGAACAGTTCCCATTTAACTGAAAGCCACTGATTAGATGCAGGGTGAGGGAGAGAGATGACTGAGGACTACTTCCTCAGTTCTAGTTTGGGTGATTAGGTGAACAGTGAGGTCACCAACTGAGAGAGGGTGTCAGGAGATAAACAGTTGTATACAGGAAGCTGGGTTCACTTTGAGCTTGTTGCCTTTGAGAAAATAAGACTATGGGACTCCGTGTCTCACAAGCAATCAGATAGACAGTATTGGGATTATAAAGACGGCTGTGCTGGGGATCTCGTTTGGGGATTCCTTTGTGACAAAGAATAGGACAGGGTCAGATGTGACTTGCTTATTATTTACAAGACAAGAAGAATAATTCACATACATTATTTTACATCACAACACAATTCTCTACAGAGCCTCTGCATCAGATCTCTTCACCCCAGAAGACCTCTTAAGGTCTATCAATAGACCAAACCTTGAAAACTGATGCTTCAGGGAAACAGGGGGCCAAGGGAGGGTTTTCTCCTTTACTTATTTTAAATAATGGGAGTGGGAGCACGCTCCTGGGTGCTGAGAAGAAATAGAAAGTGACATCAGGAGATTCAGAAGAGCCAGAGGATGGTGGAGAAGCTAAGTCCTGACAGATTTAGGAGGGAAATGTGGGAACCTAGAAAACAACGAGGGGTACCTTATGCTCTGAAATTAAGGAAAATGAGGTGAGCAGTGGTGTGTCTCCCACAAGGGGTGTGAAGAAATGTCATAGCAGTAGGCATCAGGGAAATGTAAAATTTTTGTTGGTTATAAATGTGTTTATAATAAGCTTTAATAGTAAATTAATGAAGTTGGACAATACATCTGCTGGTGAGATTATAGGAAAATAGGTACCTTTATGTTATTGGTGGGTCCATGTTGCTGACAACTTCAATCCAAATTACAAACACATCCCATCCTGGGCATCCACCCAGAGGACACCATGATCCAAAAAGACACACGCAACCCAAGGTTCACTGCAGCACCAGGTACAATAGCCAGGGCATGGAAGGGACCTAAATGCCCATCAACAGATCAATGGATAAAGAAGATGTGGTACAGATATACAATGGAATGTTACTCAGCCCTAAAAAGGAATGAAATTGGGACATTTGTAGAGATATGGATGGACCTAGAGACTGTCATACAGGGTAAAGTAAGTCAGAAAGAGAAAAACAAATATCATATATTAACGCACATATGTGAAATCTAGAAAAATGGTACACATCAACCGGTTTTCAAGGCAGCAACAGAGACAGATGTAGAGAACAAATCTATGGGCACCAACAGGGGAAAGCGTTGGGTGGGGGGATGGGGGGTGGGGGGTTGGGGTGGGATGAACTGGGAGATTGGGATTGCCATATATACATTGCTAATAAGAAAAAAATATCAAATTGTATACTTTTTTTTTGTAAACTTGATGAGATTTATTCTTTTGTCCCCCTAAAGGTGCATAATGTTTTTAATTGAAGTATAATTGACATACAATATATTAGTTTCAGGTGTACAACATAATGACTTGATATCAAATTGTACACTTTAAATATATGCAGTTTACTGTATGTCAATTATATCTCAATAAAAGTTCTTAAAAAAAGAACCACAAATAGCAAAGAAAACCACACCAAAACAAACAAAAAACCAACAAAAAACCAAATTACAAATACATGTAATTTCACTTTTGGAAATTGGTTCTGCAGATATACTGGCTTATATTTGGAATAACATATATACCAGGTTATTCGTTGCAGCACTGTTTGTCATAACAAAATGTTGGAAACAATAAATGTCCGTCAGTAAGGTAGCAGGTAAGTAAAAAATAGTATATTTATCAAGGGAATACATGTATCTTTAAGAAACAGTAAAGACCTTCTCTATGTACTGATATGGAAAAATCTCTAAGATATGTTAAGTGTAAAGAAGCGAGCTGCAAAACCATTTTTATAATATGATACATTTTGCATAAAAGAGAGGTAATCTATATCCATATTTACTTACATGTGGATAAAGAAAACAATAATTGTGTAACCTGAGGGGTAAGTGAGGATGGGAACAGGATGGATAGGGTACAGGGAAATGAGGGAGGCCTTTCACTGTACAGTTTTTATACTTCTTATGTTTTATATCATGTGAATTTGTATTATATTAAAAAATGTATGTCCAGAAAATAAGTTAAGAACTGAAAGGAAAAAAAAAATCAAGCATATTTAAGATAGGGAGTTACCCTCACAACTCTTGGTCATATATAGACTAGCTTCGACAAAATGCTATGCCTAGACCACCAATGTTTATTCTTTTTCACATTAAGCTTGTAATGCCTGCACCACCACCCCACAATCTGCCTAAAGCTGCTTTATATTCTTTTCTTTTTCTTTTTTTTGGCCATGCAGTGCAGCTTGTAGGATCTTAGTTCCCTGACCAGGGACTGAACTCGGGCCCATAGCAGTGAGAGCACGGAATCCTAATCACTGGGCTGCCAGGGAATTCCCTACATTCTTTTCCTATCATTTATTACTATTTCAAAGAAAAGATGATTCCTTTTTTTTGGCCAGGGAATTTAAAAGGATACTAATGAAAAATAAAAACAGAGACAGACAAAGATACTCATGTAATTGCTAGAATTTCAGAAGCAGATACACAGAAGCTTAATGAAGAAATAATACTAAAGCAGTTCAAATCTGTGCATTCTATGGTAGGAAGGCTAAAAGCTCAGAACAAACTAAAGTTAAGGGCATAAGGGAACAATTTGTTGAGCTAAAGATGTCTGTTTTCAGATACATCCAAAGCCAGCATCTGCGTCACAACTTATGAATATGTAACTGAATGAAGGAGGGATTCAGAACTGGGGTCAGAATACTGAATTCCTCACAAGTATTTTGTGTTTATCTTCTTAATCAGTAAACTTTATTTTTCTTTTTTTCTAGTAAACTTTATTTTTAAATTACATGAGTTAACTCAGTGCTCTGTGACAACCTAAAGGGATGGAATGGTGAGGGTGGGAGGGAGACTCAAGAGGGGGGATATATGTATACATATAGCTGATTCACTTTGTTGTACAGCAGAAATTAACAGAATTATAATCCAATAAAGCAATTATAATCCAATAAAATGTAAAAAATTTTTTTTAAATAAATTACATGAGTCAGAGGAAATAAAAGCCTAGTATACATAAGAGATAGTAAGAGAGTACCCAGCCATTCTGAGTTTCAGTCTTCACACCCAAATAAGTCATAAGTGAGCATCCTGAAAAAGCTGTAGATGTGGTTGTGAAACTGCTGTTATTAGTCTTAGAGAAACTGCAACAAAGGGAAGAAGTGGTAAATTCCAAAGAAAGGGGAGAAGCATATTCTAGGAACTGCAAAGCTATAACGAATTTTATGTTCAAATCCAAGAGCAAATTATAAAACACGTACTTTTTCAGTTCTTTGAAAATAAATCAGTAATCATTAGGAACTAATAGTTGTCCACAATATTAACCTCTTCTCATATTAGTAGATTAAAAGGTCAAGGAAATGTAGCAAGGAAGTTTGCAAAATCATTCATTAAACTTTCATAGATAATCCAAAAAATACAGACCTGATATCACACTTGGGGAATTCATAATCACACATTGAGTGACTATTTATGTGCCTCACACAGAGAAGATTCTCAGTAAACACTGAATTTATTGAATGAATGTACAAATGATTAGTCTTTACGAGTTGCCCCTCCCCAAGGCAGTTCATTCCCTGAGTCCACATATATATCACACGTCACACTGTAGTTATTTTTTATGTGTCTGTCTCTCCCACTAGCACATCATAAAATCCTCCAGCCAGAATCTTATTCATCTTTGGTCCACAGGGCCCAACATTATGCCTGAAATAGCATGGTGCTCAATTACTGTTTGTAAATGAAACAAACAAAAAACCCAGAACAGATATACCCAAAGCTCAGAAAGGTTGGAAATGAAAGTACTAAACTCTCTTTATAAACAATAACATGATAGGACTACCCTTCAAAAGAAAATATAATCTTGATCTGGATGAATAAAGGGCCTGTCATTCCGGCAGTGCTCAGAGGTGTCAGCACCTTATTTTATTAAAAGGAACCTTGATAAACTAAGGCCCATGATAAACCTTTGATAAACCTTGAAAAGTATGGGAAACAAGCTCCTATGAAGAATGACTTGAAAACTGGGAGATATTTAGGTTAAGAAGAGAAACTCAAAAGAAACATGACCAGTTTCTTCAAGTATTTACAAAAGGCTGTCACAAGAAAGAAAGACTGGATTTACTCGATGTGTCTTCAGAGCTCAGCATCGGGTAGACGGTACAAGAGGATGAATTTGGTTATACCATGAGGACTAGGTTCTAGCAATTAAAATTGTTCACTAGTGCAATAGACTGATTTTAAAAGTATAAAACTCTTGGGACTTTCCTGGTGGTCCAGTGGTTAAGACTTCACCTTCAAATGCAGGGGGTGCAGTTTCAACTCCTGGTCGCAGAACTCCAGACAGAGGAAACCGTGGACTACAGGGTCTGTGTGATGCCCTGCGTCCTACGACGGCACTTTGAGGCAGAACCGGGATTGGAATCCAGGTTTCCTGTCCCTTGGTCTGAATATCACTTCAGTTCTTTTCCCCATATTCCAAAAGAGAACCCCAATTACAACTCCTGTATGACAAGGGACCTTATGGAGCTCACCTTCCCCACACGCTCTCAGGACTGATAGACTTCTACCTCAAGATTTCTTTAAAACTCCCAGAATCATTGCCAGGGTTCTCCCACCACCCTGCCCCTTTAACAGGCCCTTCATTTTCCATCATAATCAGTTTTCCTAAGTTTATGTTCAGCCCCTCAAGTGATATAATACGTATTTCAAACCATTTTATAACGGAGGAATATAACTATCCCATTATAGTCTTAAAGTAAAAAGGCTTTCAGTCGTGGTTTGAAGCTGAGTGCAAACCTTGTGCTGGGAATAGGGAGCTGGTGGAGGAGGCGTGGCCGGTGGCCCTGAAGCTCCACACTTGTAAGTGGTACATGATGCAAGTCCCGGGCTGGGTAGGATGGAGAGGGGTGGGGGGAGCTGACGCTGACAGTCTGAGCCTGCGCCTCGGTGCTCGGTTCTGGGTGGTGAAGCTCAAGGCACCAGTTCTCTCCAGCAATCTCACAAGAACACATTTAATCAGGAAGGATTTTAAATTACTCGGTGTTATTTCTCAGTTTGGCTGAGAGCCCATCGTGTACCTTAAGTTTACTGGCCTTTAAGCAAACAAATGTAGATTGTAGCAAAGCATTAGAGACATCGGAAAACATAGGTGTAACCTTGCCCAGGGAAGAGCGTCCTGGCCCAGGTTTCCTGGAAGGAAAAATGACTCTGTCAGAACAGAATGTTTCGGGTGAAACTTTGCTTAACTGGGATTTCTAGTTTTATCCTTCCAGTAACCAGCCAGGATTCATCTCCATCAGCCTGTGAAGTTGTGGCTCATGAGCTCTAGGGCGCAGGCTCAGTGGTTGTGGCGCACGGGCTTAATTGCTCTGCAGCATGTGGAATCTTCCTGGCCCAGGGATCGAACACATGTCCCTTGCATTGGCAGGCAGATTCTCAACCACTATGCCACCAGGGAAGGCCCCATATATGTCTTTTTTTTTTAACTCTTTATTGGAATATAATTGCTTTACACTGTTGTGCCAGTTTTTGCTGTACAACAAAATGAATCAGCTGTATTTATACATATATCACCATATCCCCTCCCTCCCAAGACTCCTTCCCACCTTCCCTATCCCAGCCCTCTAAGTCATCACCCATCATCAAGTTGCTCTCCCTGGGTTATGCAGCAGCTTTCCACTAGCTATTTACATTTGGTAGTGTAAATATGTCAATGCTACTTTCTCAGTTCATCCTGGCTTCCCCTTCGCCCCTGCCCCGTGTGTCCTCCAGTCTGCTCTCTACATCTGCATCTTTATTCTTGTCCTGTCACTGGGTTCATCAGTACCATTTTTTTAGATTTCATATATATGAGTTAGCATATGGTATTTGTTTTTCTCTTTCTGGCTTACTTTGCTCTGTATGACAGACTCTAGGTTCATCCACCTCACTAAAAATAACTCAGTTTCATTCCTTCTTATGACTGAGTAATATTCCATTGTATATATGTGCCACATCTTCTTTATCCATTCATCTGTTGATGAGCATTTAGGTTGCTTCCACGTCCTGGCTATTGTAAATAGTGCTGCATGAACATTGTGGTACATATCTCTTTTTGGACCATGGTTTTCTCATGGTATATGCCCAGTAGTGGGATTGCTGGGTCATGTGGTAGTTCTATTTTTAGTTTTTTAAAGAACCTCCAAACTGTTTTCCATAGTGGCTGTACCAACCTACATTCCCACCAACGGTGCAGGAAAGTTCCCTTTTCTCCACACCCTCTCCAACATTTATTGTTTCTAGGTTTTTTGATGATGGCCATTCTGACTGGTGTGAGGTGATACCTAATTGTGGCTTTGATTTGCATTTCTCTATTAAGTAGTGATGTTGAGCACCTTTTCATGTGTTTGTTAGCCGTCTGCATGTCTTCTTTGGAGAAATGTCTATTTAGGTCTTCCACCCATTTGTGGATTGGGTTATTTGCTTTTTTGGTATTAAGCTGCATGAGCTGCTTGTATATTTTGGAGATTAATCTTTTGTCCGTTGCTTCGTTGGCAAATATTTTCTCCCATTCTGAGGGCTGTCTTCTTGTCTTGTTTATGGTTTCCTTCGCTGTGCAAAAACTTTTAAGTTTCATTAGGTCCCACTTATTTATTTTTGATTTTATTTCCATTATTCTAGGAGGTGGGTCAAAGGGATCTTGCTTTGACTTATGTCATAGAGTGTTCTGCCTATGTTTTCCTCAAGAGTTTTATAGTGTCTGGCCTTACATTTAGGTCTTTAATCCATTTGGAGTTTATTTTTGTGTATGGTATTAGGAAGTGTTCTAATTTCATTCTTTTACATGTTGCTGTCCAATTTTCCCAGCACCACTTACTGAAAAGGCTGTCTTTTTTCCATTGTATATTCTTGCCTCCTTTGTCAAACATAAGGTGCCCATATGTGCGTGGGTTTATCTCTGGGCTCTCTATTCTGTTCCATTGATCTATATTTCTGTTTCTGTGCTAGTACCATACTGTCTTGATCACTGTGGCCTTGTAGTATAGTTTGAAGTCAGGGAGCCTGATTCCTCCAGCTCCGTCTTTCCTTCTCAAGATTGCTTTAGCTATTTGGGGTCTTCTGTGTTCCCATATAAATCATAAGGTTTCTTGCTCTAGTTCTGTGAAAAATGCCGTTGGTAATTTGATAGGGATTGCGTTGAATCTGTAAATTGCTTTGGGTAGTACAGTCATTTTCACAATGTTGATTCTTCCTATCTAAGAACACAGTATGTCCCTCCATCTGTGTGTACTGTCTTGATTTCTTTCATCAGTGTCTTATAGTTTTCTGCATACAGGTCTTTTGCCTCCTTAGGCAGGTTTATTCTGAGGTATTTTATTCTTTTTGTTGCAATGGTTAATGGGAGTGTTTCCTTAATTGCTCTTTCTGCTTTTTCGTTGTTAGTGTATAGGAATGCAAGAGATTTCTGGGCATTAATTTTATATCCTGCTACTTTACTAAATTCATCGATTAGTGCTAGCAGTTTTCTGGTAGAATCTTTAGGGTTTTCCATGTATAACATCATGTCATCTGCAAAGAATGACAATTTTACTTCTTCTTTTCCAATTTGGATTCCTTTTATTTCATCTTCTTCTCTGATTGCTGTGGCTAACACTTCCAAAACTATGTTGAATAATAATGGTGAGAGTGGACACCCTTGTCTTATTCCTGACCTTAGAGGGAATGCTTTTAGTTTTTCAGCATTTAGAACGATGTTTGCTTTTGGTTTCTCATATATGGCTTTTATTATGTTGAGGTAATTTCCTTCTGTGCCCATTTTCTGGAGAGCTTTTATCATAAATGGATGTTGAATTTTGTCAAAAGCTTTTTCTGCATCTACTGAGATTATCATATGGTTTTTATCCTTCAATTTGTTAATATGATGTATCACATTGATTAATTTGTGTATATTGAAGAATCCTTGCATTCCAGGGATAAACCCCACTTGATCATGGTGTATGATCTTTTTAATGTGCTGTTGGAGTCTCCTAGTATTTTGTTGACAATTTTTGCTGCTATATTCATCAGTGATATTGGCCTGTAATTTTCTTTTTTTGTGACATCTTTGCCTGATTTTGGTATCAGGGTGATGGTGGCCTTGTAGAATGAGTTTGGGAGTGTTCCTCCTTCTGCTATATTTTGGAAGAGTTTGAGAAGGATAGGTGTTAGCTCTTCTCTAAATGTTTGATAGAATTCGCCTGTGAAGCCATCTGGCCCTGGGCTTTCGTTTGTTGGCAGATTTTTAATCGCAGTCCCAATTTCAGTGCTTGTGATTGGTCTGTTCATAGTTTCTATTTCTTCCTTGTTCAGTCTTGGAAGATTGTACTTTTCTAAGAATTTATCCATTTCTCCCAGGTTATCCAATTTATTGGCATATAGTTGCTTGTAGTAGTCTCTCATGATCTTTTGTATTTCTGCAGTGTCGGTTGTTATTTCTCCTTTTTCATTTCTAATTCTGTTGATTTGCATCTTCTCCCTTTTTTTCCTGATGAGTCTGGCTAATGGTTTATCAATTTTGTTTATTTTCTCAAAGAACCAGCTTTTGGTTTTATCAGTCTTTGCTACTGTTTGCTTCATTTCTTTTTCATTTATTTCTGATCTGTTCTTTATGATTTCTTTCCTTCTGCTCACTTTGGGTTTTTTTTTTTTGTTCTTCTTTCTTTAATTGTTTTAGGTGTAAGGTTAGGTTGTTTATTCGAGATTTCTCTTGTTTCTTGAGGTAGGATCGTATTGCCATAAACTTCCCTCTTAGAACTGCTTGTGTTGCATCCCATAGGTTTTCGGTTGTCATGTTTTCATTGTCATTTGTTTCTAGGTATTTTTTGATTTCCTCTTTGATTTCTTCAGTGATTTCTTGGTTGTTTAATAGCGTATTGTTTAGCCTCCATGTGTCTGTATTTTTTACAATTTTTTTCCTGTAATTGATATCTAGTCTCATGGCATTGGGTTCGGAGAAGATGCTTGATATGATTTCAATTTTCTTGAATTTACCAAGGCTTGATTTGTGACTCAAGGTGTGATCTATCCTGGAGAATGTTCCATGTGCACTTGAGAAGAAAGTGTGTTCTGTAGTTTTTGGATGGAATGTCCTATAAATATCAATTAAGTCAAGATGGTCTAATGTATCATTTAAAGCTTGTGTGTCCTTATTTATTTTCTGTTTGGATGATCTGTCCATTGATGTAAGCGGGGTGTTTGAGTCTCCTACTATTATTGTGTTCCTGTTGATTTCCCCTTTTATGGCTGTTAGTATTTGCCTTATGTATTGAGGTGCTCCTATGTTGGGTGCATAGATATTGACAATTGTTGTATCTTCTTCTTGGATGGATCCCTTGATCATTACGTAGTGTACTTCCTTGTCTCTTGTAACAGTCTTTACTTTAAAGTCTAACTTGTCTGATATGAGTATTGCTCCTTCGGCTTTCTTTTGACTTCCATTTGCATGGAATCATGTCTTTTTTAGAAAATATCTATGGTCACTTTCAGAAAGTATTCTTAACAATGGAAATGAAATTTGTTTTTATAATGAGATGCTATAAAATATTTTATGCCATATTATGCTAACATTTAGTTCATCTTATTGAAAAAAAAAACTTTTGTCAGGTCCTAAATTCTTGTCATCTCATGTTACATACAGTTCATAAGAATCACAGAATCTTACAGCTAGAAGGTAACTGAGGAAACAGGCCTGGGAGAATCACTCTTCTAGACAAGGGTAAAACACAGTACATAATTATGCATAGTCCCATCAAATCATTAACACACAGAAGAATTACTACAGGAAAATGACTGGTTCATGAAAATGAAGCTACAACTTCTGCTTTCTGCAGTGCTGTGGAGAACATCACCAGAAAACACTCCTATTAAAATCACTCAGATGTTCTGGATAAAGTACAATATGCAATTGTTAACACTCATGGCTAAGTTTGTAAGAGAGAAGGGGAAATTTCAGGGTTCCTATAATGCCCCAGGAAATGACAACCAGTGAGCATGAGGTGACAGGACGTTGGCCCTGGGACACAGTATTGGGGACACAGTATTGCGCGAACACACGCACACACACACATACACACATGCCTAAATGGAGTACACTATCCCTAAAACAAGGGACAAACGAGGATTCTAGCTTTCTCACCAAGTTGTACTTTCTATTTTATGCCAAATTAATCTTCTAAAAAGATTTCTAGGAAGCACACTGGAGGCCAAGTAAGAGTTTCAAAATAAACTTCATGTGTTCTAAAAACTGGTAGGATCTATAAAGAC
Organism: Hippopotamus amphibius kiboko; assembly: GCF_030028045.1. Taxonomy (NCBI): domain Eukaryota; kingdom Metazoa; phylum Chordata; class Mammalia; order Artiodactyla; family Hippopotamidae; genus Hippopotamus; species Hippopotamus amphibius. The sequence goes on from NC_080199.1 coordinate 72,099,141, forward strand.
AATCCTTCAAAATCCCGAGATTATAAAACCTGTTTCCTATTCATGTGAGTTACAATTATAACACATCTGGGGGTAAAAAAGAAACTAGTATGAAAGAAATGAGATTACCCATAGAAGGGGCTACAATGTCAACAAGCGAGAAATAACAAATCAGTTTTGCAAGGATCAGAAATGCTGGTTCTTTCCCTTTCTATTACATTTCTGGTGAGTTCCTCCCACACGTTATTCCGATTTTTTTTTCTGCAGCTTTCTTACTTTCAGGTGAAGTTATGTTTCCTGCATACTTCTCTCCCATCTTCTTACCTATTTACCTCTTACTCAAGACACTGTTCTGCTATAGGCAATCTTTGGATCTCCCCTTCTCCCTGTGATTACTTCCTGCCTACTAATCATTACACACCCAAGCAGCATATGAATCACCAGGCCAGGTAAATCACATTATCCTCATTTTACATGAGGAAATGGAAGCTCTGGGAGGTTAAGTCACTTGTCCAAGGCCAGTTAACCAGCGATAAATACAGGTTTCAAACCCCACTCTTTCTGATTCTAAAGCATTTGCCCCCTACCCCACCTATGCCTTCACTTAAACAAATATTTAGTTAGCACCTATTACGTGCCAAGTATTGTGCTAAATGCTTGATATACGGTGTTGCACACAAACTACAAAAAGAAAAATGACCCCTATCCCCATATAGACAACAGTTTCCTCTCTGAAATGTTTCAAGAAATCTAGCTCTAAAGTGGCTCTGGAGCTGCCTGGGCCAGGAAGCAGACATCAGTGACACCAGCTGGCAGTGGTTTGTTTTTTGTTTTAAATTCCTGAGATACTCAGCATAACGTCCCCGAGGACCACCAAAAAGATGCAGGCATGTTTTGCAGTCTGGGCTACCCCTCTCTTCCACACAGCCCCCCGACCTTCATCTGCAGCCACGATGGATGACAGTTTTCCCCAGATTTGATTGTGTATTCTATCACAGTAATATGCCACAGGCTATGGACTCTTCCTCAGACTGTACTCTGAGTTGTTGCATCTGGGGCACTTCCCCACCAGGGCAGACGGAGTGTAAAGGGCTCAAGAAATCTAAGGTTGAAACCTGTCTGCATGGTGGGATCTTGGTCATTTAACTCTCTGTGTCTCAGTTTTCTCATTCATAGAAAGGGGACAATAAGATACCTGTTGTTAAAAGGATCAGATGAGCAAATGCCTCTAAAAAGCCCAACACCATGCCAGGCACATAGAAGAAACTTGGTAAGAGTTAGTTTGAATTCTTGTCAAATATTGCATTTACGGACCAGGATGAAATCATTCATTCATTTGTCCACTTATTCTTTCAGTACATGTTTGTTGAGTCCCCACAGATGCCAGGCAGTGTTCTAGGTGTTCTTAATAGAAAGACAAGTTTGATGGTTTTTATCTTCAAGAAGCTCAGTATCCAATGGGGAAGAGAAACAAGTGACTAGAACATTATGAGCAAGGTTTGCAGAGGATTCTTGGGAGTGCTCAAAAGGGGGACCAACCCAGCACGGATATTAAGCTTCCCAGGAGGGCTCATGCCCAAGCAGTGTTCTGAAGGAGCATGGAAATTACAGGGCAAGGAGGGCATTGGTGGAGCAGGGAGGGAAGAAGTCTATCTCAGCCAGTGGGGACAGCGCAAAGGGGAGGGATGGTGCGTGAATGGTGGGGTCGGAGGTGCATATGGTGAGGAAAATGGTGTGACTGCTTTGGGTTCAGCATGCCTGGAGTGCAGAGGTGAGTCTGGAAAGTCAGCAGTTATCCAGATGGGCACCTGCCTCAATGACATCAGGCCTTCGTGAGGCGACCTTATCACCTGAGGCAGGCCTTTTAAGAGATAAGGCTTTAAGAGGCAAAACTATTCTCTGTCTCTGTGCATGACCACGTGTCATCTCTGAAAAATGCAGCCCTGTGATCTGCTGGAGTCAAATCTCTGAATATCAATCACACGTTAAAACAAAGACATCATTCACTGAACAATCATGTCTTTCCAGCCATCAGGATTTTGCTAAAGAAAAATATCTCTAAGTGCATAATAGTGAGTTATGACAAGAATTCCATCAGTGTTTCATCATTCTCAGTATCCAAAAAAATGGGGTTGTTACTTTCTCTACAGGAGGTGACATTTGATGACATATTTGTCTATTTCACTAGATAAGAAATGAGAGGCAGGAAATGTACCACAGCTACAGGATGAGCAGAAACTAATTAGCTGCTGTTACTTGATATTTTTATAGCTTTTGTTTTTCTTGAAAATACTTCAAAATATATGATTAATAAGAGGCAGGACTCTGGAAAATTCCACTTCTCTGTGGTGTAGGAAAGTGGAGTATGACTTAGAGGAAAGAACCCAGGGGTACATTTGCAATAACTGTTTACGTCACTCCCCAGCTAGAAGCCTGGATCATCCCAACTTCTCAGATTTCGTACTTTACAAGCCAATAGAGTTTTCTCCCATCAGAATGGAAAATCTGGATATATAATGATCATCTTCTAAAATCTGATACTTAGATCTTAACTATAGCATTATTTATCAAGGGTTAAACACACTATCTTGATCATTCTACAGTAACTCAAGAACAGGTTTTAAAATTTTTGTTTTCTTTTACAAGCTACTACATTATGATTTGTTAAGTGAGACATAGTCCATACGAAATAGTAGTTGCACAAAAACCAACATTCTCTAGTATTGATAGCAATTTGAATCCTGGCCTATAGAAACATGATCTATAAAAAGGTCAGTGCCCTAAAGGGGAAAAAAGGGCTAGCTGAAATTCCTGTTTTTTTTCTATTTTCCTTTCATAATCTCTAAACATAACATTTAAACTGTCATCCTGAATGCACACATTTATTTACATGGCTATAAATCTGTCAAATTAGAACCATTTAGAGAAGATTCTCACAGAATTTTTTAAAAGCCTCAGAGTTGATAACAAAGTATTGGCTCAAGAGCCAGGAGACAGAAATTATTTTTATCACTTTGCTCCAAATTTACTGAAATACCTGGAACCAACCAGTGTGCTATAAGTGACCTTGCTTCCTGTCTAATTTTAGGGGAATATTCTGGGAATCAGAAAATAATTTTAGGGCACTTAGGACAGCTTGTTTGAGAAAGATAAACATTAATGCAAACATGTCCTTATATAGAATCTGTCTAATGTGTATTATTGCTGAGGAGTAGGAGTTTAAAAAAAAAGAAAACAAATCAACCTAGAGATTTAAAAGACTGGCTTGCACTTTTCCTAGTCTACATTTTAGTTAGTAGCGTCACCATCCACAAAACTGCATAATCTAGTAATATTGGTCAGAGGTAGGGGGAGAGGGAAAAAAGAACCTAACTTTTATTAGTTGCCCACAATATACTAGGCACATACATGTGTTACCTCTTTTAATCTTCACAACCGTCCTATTTAATACATGAGAAAATGAGCTTGGGATGGCTAAGAAACTTGCTTAAAATCAAAGTTACTGGGATCTACTTGTCTATTTCTTGATTCCATATTTCCTCTGTCTTCACATCCCTGGCACATGCTTCCAATAGGCCATTGAGCCTTAGAACTGTACCTCCTCAATATCTCTTGAACGCATGCCTCCAAGTTCAGGCTCTTGTCATTTTTCACCTAGTCTAATACACAGGTTTCCAATGGTTTCTCTGGCTCTGAAGTTTATTTTCTCTTGTACAAGGGTGGGTAATCTTAGAGTTATTTTTTTCAGAAGCACAAAGCTGTTTATGTCATTCTTATTGTGTGTCTCTTTTCCTCCCTGGATTATGAGTTACTTATTAACAAGGGTGACATCAGCAAGATGACAGAATAGGAAGCTCCAGGCCTTTGTTCTCCCACAGAAACACCAAATGAATAACAACATATGGACCAAAGTAGCTTTGTGGGAACTCTAGAACCAGTTAAGAAGCCGCAGCAACCAAGTGAATGCCTAACCAAGAAAAAGCCACACTCAAAACAATAGAACATTCGTGGCATTTTTGCTCACCTTTACCCCACCCGCTTCCCAGTGTAGCATGATGTGGTCAGGGGGATGCCATCCAATTTCTGGTCCTTCCTTCAGGACAAAGGGAAAGAGTAGAACTTGCTTGCAACATTCTGCTTTGTCTGGGGAACAGGTTTCTTTCTGGCCTGACTCAGAGCATTGATGGAAATGGTGACATATTTTGGATATTAAGTTAGAGGCTGCTGAAAGCAGTGGTGGGCGAAGTGGCCTGTGACAACTTCAGGTAACTGCAGACCCAAGTGCACCTGGGGGCAAGAGATTGCAGGCAGAGGAATACAACAGAACATCTAAGGTCCTGAGAATGAGCAGGGATAAGCCTCTTAGGAAAATTAAAAGATTTAAAAACAGTCATGTATAAAGGAGAATTGGAGGGAAAAAAAGCATCTGTATAGGTGCAGGAAAGACCTGCACCACCCCAGAAAAATTCTAGGAGAAACTTAAGCCTTCATTCCAGACTGATTAATGAAGATTCTCCTCCGTGCAGAGCCAGTCTGCAAAGGTTGAGTGAGAAAATGGTTTTTCAAATGCCCAGTTTTCAACAAAAGATCACAAGACATATAGAGAAAGAGGTAAACATGGTCCATTCAAAGGAACTAAATAAATCTCCAGAAACTAACCCTAAAGAAACACAGGTCTTGGACTTACTTAATGAAGAATTTAAAACAATTTTCTTAAGTGTGCTCAGTGAGATAAAGGAGAACACAGACAGGCAATTAAACAAATTTAGGGGAAAAATGCATGAACAAAATGAGATTATCAACAAAGAGATCAAAATTATTTAAAAAGAACCAAACAGAAATAACAGAGCTGGAAAAAACAACAGCTTGATTGAAAAATTCACTAGAAGGGTTCAACAACAAATTCAAACAAGCCGAAAAAAAGAATCAGAAAACTTGAAGATGGGTCATTCAAAATTATTGAATCTGAGGAATAAAAAGAAAAAAGAATGAAGATAAGTGAAGAGAGCCTATAGGACTTACAAGATACCACTAAGCAGATTAATATATGCATTATGGGAGTACCAGAAGGAGAAGAGAGAGAGAGAAAGGGGCAGGGAATTTATTTGAAGAAAGTAAGGTGAAAATGTCCCAAATCTGAGGAAGGACATGGATATACACATATAAAAATCTTAATAAACTCTAAGTAGGATAAACCCAAAGAGACCCACACCGAGACACATTATTATCAAACTGTAGAAAGCCAAAGAGAGAATCTCTTCCTGAAAGCAGAAAGAGAAAAGTGGTTTGTCATATACAAGAAATCTGCAACAATATCGTCAGTGGATTTCTCAGCAGAAATCTTGCAGGCTAGAAAGCAGTGGGATGATATATTTAAAGTACTGAAAGAAAAAATGTGAACTGAGAATACTACATCAGGCAAAACTGTTTTTCAAAAATGAGAGAGAAATTGAGACATTCGCAGGTAAAGAAAGCTGAGGGAGTTAACACTAGACCTGCCCAACAAGAAATGCTAAAGGGAGTCCTTAAGTTGAGACAAAAGGATGCTATTAATAGATAGTAACTTGAAACCATATGACCGTAAAAGTCCTTTGGTAAAAGTCAATATATGGACAAATATAAAAACTTGAATTCTCGTAATTTTGTTTTGACTCCACCACTCATTTCAAAATAGGATGTAAAAGACAAAAGCATAAACAATGATTATAAATTTATATTAACAGGTGCGCAATATATAAAGAAGTAATTTGTGATGTCAATAATGTAAACTAGGGTTGGGGCAGAGTGTAAATGAGTAGCGTTTTGTATGCAATTGGAGTTAAGTAATTAGTTTAAAATTGTTATAACTTTAGAATGTGTTGTAATCTCATGGTAACCACAAAGGAAAATATCTATAGCATATACACAAAAGGAAATGAGAAGGAAATCAAAACATGTCACTACAAAAAAAATCAACTAAACACAAAGGAAGGCAGCAAGGAAGGAAATGAGGGACAAAAAGCTGTAAAACTTACAGAAAACGAATAACAAATTGGCAAGAGTAAGTCCTTCTCTATAAGTAATTGCTTTAAATATAAATGGATTAAACTCCCCAATCTAAAGATGTAGACTGGCTTAATAGATTTAAAAAAAACAAAACAGGATCCAATGATATGTTTTCTACAGGAGACTTACTTTAGATCTAAGGATTTAAGAACACAGATAGTTTGAAAGTATGGAAAAAGATAATCCACCCTAACAGTAATCAAGAGAGAGCAGGCGGTGGGGTGGGGGGTGTGGGGGGGTGTGTGGGGGATGACATACTGATAACAAAAAATAAACTTTTACAAGAGACAAAGAACTTCATATAACGATAAAAAGGTCTATTTACCAAGAAGATATAACCATTATGTATGCACCACACAGCAGAACTCCCCAAAATATGAAGCAAATTGACAGAATGGAAGGGAGAAATACAGGCACACCATGCTTTATTGCACTTGACTTTATCGCACTTTGCAGATATTGCATACTTTACAAACTGAAGGTTTGCGGCAACCCTGCTCAAGCAGGTCTGTTTGTACCATTTTCCCAACAGCATTTGCTCCCTTTGTGTCTCTGTGTCACATTTTGGACAGTCTTGCAATATTTAAAACTTTTATTATTATTACATTTGTTATGGTGATCTATGACCAGTGATCTTTGATGTCACTAATATGGGTCACTGAAGGCTCAGTTGAGATATGCGTACTTCGGATATTGCGGGTTCAGTTCCAGATTACCACACAGAAAGGCGAGTCCCACAAATTTTCTGGTTTCCCAGTGCATATAAAAGTTATGTTTACACTATACTGTAGTCTGTTGTGTGCAATAGCATTATGTCTACATACACACCTTCGTTAAAAAATACTTTATTGCTAAAAATGCTAAGCATTGTCTGACAATGCAGGATTGCTACAAACTTTCAATCTGTAAAAACTGCAGTATCTATGAGGCACAGTAAATAGAAGCATGATAAAATGAGGTACCCCTATAGTAGGACAATTGAATACTTATGAGCAAGTTCTAGTCCACTGCCTGGCATGCAGTAGGTACTCCAAAAGAATCTGCAGAATGAATGAACAAATGGATGGATGGATGAGCTGGTACGTGATTCTTCCATGAATCACAGCCACTGGTAGGGTAATCAATGTGGAAAAATGATCGTAAGAATACAAATTACAGGGTTTATTAATACAGAAATGAAGATTGGATTAAGCAAGGTCATCCTAGTCAATGATGGAGAGGTCAAAATCAGTATTTGGGGACTTGGAAGACATCCATTTTTTAAAAATAAATTTATTTATCTATTTATCTATTTATTTATTGGCTGCGTTGTATCTTCGTTGCAATGCAGTGGCTTCTCTTGTGGAGCATGGGCTCTAGGTGAACAAGCTTCAGTAGTTGTAGCATTCGGGCTCAGCAGTTGTGGCTTGCCGGCTCTAGAGTGCAGGCTCAGTAGTTGTGGCACACAGGCTTAGCGGCTCCGCGGCATGTGGGATCTTCCCGGACCAAGGCTCAAACCCATGTCCCCTGAATTGGCGGGCAGATTCTAAACCACTGCGCCACCTGGGAAGTCCCGACATATATTTTTAAAGGTGTTCCGAGGAATAAATAAGACATGTCACACTTAGAAACAGTGTCAGTGGCTTATACGATTCCGGGTATATGCATGCATTAATAGATTAATAGATTAATTATACTAATAATTTAAACATGAGAGTAATATAGGTATAAATCATTGTAATGGGAAGCACAACAGTTACTGTTAGGTGCTGAAGGTCACCTAACTGTGAAGACTCAGTGCAACAGACAGAGCTCCCTGTGTTCTTGCAGAAAAACCTACCTGGGGTTCACTTTCCTGAACGATGGTTTAACTCTGTAAAAGTGAAAGTGATTACAGGTAGAAATGATCCTGATATTGGTCTGGACCAAAGAACGTTTCCAGTTTACCCCAGTCACCCTTGGAAACCTCAGTGTGCACAAGCAAAACTTCTGCAGGCTGGGAGTTCCCAGATAGGAGAGGAAGACAAGGTGAATAAAACCAAAAGGATTTGCACAGCTTTTTTTATGGGGCCTTAACTACTTTACTTTTGGTGAATAAACATGGGCCTTTGGAGGACGTTGTTGATGGAAACAAAAGACAGATTAAGTCCTTCTGTGGGCTGATTAGCACCATCAATAGCAAATACCGCTTGGCATCAGCCAAGATGGCAGCTCCAAATGGAGCCGACATACAGGAATTGTGGCAAAAGTCACGAGAGAGGTTGGGACGAAGATGAAGACACTAGCACCATCAGAAAACTCGAAACGCCAGCCTTGGAAGCATCTTTTTGCAAGAAACTTTCCAGTTGAAAGTCCTGTAACTGCCCATAATGGCCCTTTACATCTTTATCTCATTTTACTGACAAAGAAACCAAGGGACAGAGTCCACACGATTAGCAGACTTATCTCCCAGAGCCAGTAGATTTTGTCCTTTTCGATCACTTTAAATGTGTTTTTCTTTTAAAATTCACATAATTAAATAGCTGTGCTAGTCTATGTGTCTGTTCCCATAATGATTCTCTTCTTCTATATAATGAATATTGGGTAAATTTCTCTTAAAGGAAAAATTATAGACAACAGATGAAATATTTAAGTAGTAGCATTTAATAATGAGCTAATTTACATCTTCTCTGAGTAAAGAAGCACCAATATGATATCTGGAAATAGGCAGTACACTAAAATCTTGGGGCCAGAATCAACATTCGAGATTAGATCTTTTTCAGATGAGCAAGCTGACCTCGGGAGAGGTGAAGTGAGCTGCCCAGAGTCTAGTCGTGAGAATACCAACGAGGTATTGGTGTAACCTCAACAAAGGTGATTGTTTTACCTTTAGGAGAAAATATAACTCACTCTCTAAGTCACTGAACTCTAAAAATGAAGAGATTTTTTCCGCCAGCTATTTATCTATATTCCAGTCACCCAGAGCACACCCCAAGCCTAGAGAAGATGGATCATCCCAGAGAAACCAGCTAAGAGAGGTACCACACCTCAAGTGATTAATGTGGAAATACATATTTGATTACGGACATGACAAGTCAGGAAGACTTGACCTGCCAGGAATAGGTGTGGGAGGAACTGTTATTAAATATTTATACAGCACTGATACACAATAAGTATAACTGTGCCAAACTTATGAAGTCCTTGCCCTAAGGAGTTTGCCGTCAGCTGTAAAGCTGGTTATTCCTGACTTATCAGTTGTGTTGCTTCATCAGGTAAACAATCCATTCCATACATCAAAGAACCATCATTTTCATGAGCTTTCTTTGGAATAAGACTTTATACCTGAGGATTTAATACAGAAGTTGCATATACTTGTCACCATATTAATAATTTTAGGAAATTCTCTTTGATTCTCTGACAAGCTTACAGTTATCTTTTTGTTGAGTCTCTTTTCCTTCTTTCTACTTAACTCTTCCAACATTGTTGCACAAAACACAATTATAATCTCTGCTATCGCAGCATGCAAACGATACTAGCAAGAGTGAAGTGCATTAGAAAGTTTTGATTTTGTAAATCTGTGTTAGCCAAAAAGAAATTGTCAAATAATTGTAGCCAATCAGGGACTTTGCTGGTGGCACAGTGGTTAAGAATCTGCCTGCCAACGCAGGAGACACAGGTTCGATCCCTGGTCTGGGAAGTTCCCACGTGCCACGGAGCAATTAAGCCCATGAGCTGCAACTGCTGAGCCCTCGAGCCACAACTACTGAGCCCACACACCTAGAGCCTGTGCTCTCAACAAGAGAAGCCACCGCAATGAGAAGCCTGTGCACCGCAGTGAAGAATAGCTTCCGCTCAGAGCAAAAAGTCCATGCACAGCCACGAAGACCCAATGCAGCCAATAAATAAATAAATTTATAAAAAAAAATTCTAGCCAATCATGGATGCAGAAGCAAAATAAATTAACAAAGGGTACTGACTCAAAACATTAGGCAACTTGGACACATAAAGAGCTGACATCCGTTTTATTCAGGATACAGTAAGTGGGGAAGGGAAATGGAAAAAATGATGCAGCCTTTGATGGAAAAAGATTTTATTTAGCTCAGATGATGCCTAGAGGATATTGTATTATACTTATCACTTACTTAAATCTGCAAAGGATTTAAAGTAGCTAACACGATAAGCAAAAAATCCTCTTGAAATGGGCTATATTAAGGCAAGAGTAAAATAACAGAAATCCAGATGATGAGGGATTTGGAGAGAGGAAGAGAAACCACTTTCACTGGAAAACTAATACTAAGGATGACTATAGCTTCTTGGGAAATAATTTAGTTTTGCGTATGTTACCGATCGCTAAGGCAGGCCAGGCGATTAATATATAGACAGAGAGCAAAAGCATTCACTCATTCATTTACTCACTCATTCATTCATTCATGGGATACACAGTTTCTGCCTTCAAAAGGCTTGGAGCCTGGGCAGAGAGGGTGGTGATACCCACAGCATTAAACACCATAACAACAGGTGAAGACCTACAAGACAGAAGGTAAGATACAACTAAATCATCTGGGGGGTGGGAGTGTAAGGAACAGTTTGAGATATAAGGTGACATTTGAGCTCAGCCTTGAAAAAGAGTATGACACAGAAAAGCAAGGTGGGCAGATGAGGAAGCCTGTGTGAGGACCCACCGCAATGAGAGGCGAGCAGGGCCAGAGGGCATCCGTGGTCCTGTGCGGCATGCGGCTGGAACGTGTGCAGGAAGGCTAGGGGCGAGGACCAAGCCTTACATCTGAGCACGGCAGCAGCCTGGGAGGGCTCCCGGGTCTTCAAGGCCGTGCTCAAGAGTGTAGGCTTGAACCTGAAAGTAAAGGGGGTAACACATGACAGAGGCACTATCAGAAAGAAAATACAGGGTCTTACAGAATATCTCAATGTTTAATAGAATAAGAGCTACTGGTGGATGAGAGAACTAGTTTAGGGATGCAGTTCTAGACTCCAGAAGGGTTCTTAAACTAGTAGAGATTTTTAGGACCAGATACTATCCATCCCACTTTTCAGGGAATATTCTAGGGTGTACAGAGCAGCTAAATTACTTATCTAGGTCCACACACTGTTACTGGAAGAGGGAAGAGTATGACACAGCTCTGGGTGGGGTGCAAGCATTTTCCTCAACACCCACTGAGGGCAGAAATAATTAGATAAATGCTTCAGGGATGTTAAAAAAATAGAAAATTTAGCTCTTCTAATCAAAGAGCTAAGAACTGAGGTATAAAGATGGCAGAAACATGACAAAAAACAGTAACCTTATTAGGAAGGATAGTATAGATATATACGTATTTCTTTACACAACAGAGTTGACAGCTTCCTGAAAAGCACACCACATTTTTGTAAAAAGAATTATTTAAAATGAGTCGAAGCGAGAGAGTAGCACAGACATATATATACTACCAACTGTAAAACAGATAGTCAGTGGGAAGTTGTTGTATAACAAAGGGAGTCCAACTCGAGGATGGAAGATGCCTTAGAGGACTGGGGCGGGGAGGGTGGGGGGGACTCGAGGGGGGGGAGTCAAGGAAGGGAGGGAATACGGGGATATGTGTATAAAAACAGGTGATTGAACTTGGTGTACCCCCCCAAAAAAAAAATTTGCAAAAAAAAAAAAAAAGATCAGTTGAATAAAAAAGAAAACCCAATAAAAGAATAGTGAAAAAATAAATAAAATGCATTATATTATGTAAGAGAATTTATTAATTTACAGTATGGATAATTTATACACTTTTTACAACCCTCTGATCAGTTTCTGGTTTGTAATTAAATTATCTTTTAAAAGGGACACAGCTATCCTGTAAACTGAGTGGAAAATAAAGCTAATCTCATTGAATAATGCTGCCCAAATCAATGCGAACTTATCACAACTACTCTGGGTATTAAAAATATAAAATAATGTGGCCATCTGCTAACTCAAGAGGGTCTTACTTCCTGATGCCTTAAGACTGTCTTCTGTTCTATATTATTGGAAGATGGGAAGCAAAGTTCCCTGGGTTGTCCCAGAGCAAGCTTTGTCCTCTATGTAACTTAGCTACATGGGTCACTGGGCCTGTTCAAGTGAATACAAACATGTTTGACAAGATAAATCCTCTTAAGACAGGAAATATGAGTCTTATCCCCTAGTAATGAGTCTACTGAAGTTTTAACTGACAGAGCTTCTAAGAAGAGTGATTTGGGGCTTACACCATAAGATGGTCAAGCAATAGTCTGATGTGGAGATGTTTAACCCCAATCACACTGGGGTCTTTGCAGGATTTTGTCTAGAACAGGTAGACTCTATAAGTAAAGAAGGAAAAAACCTGCCATGTAGAATCCAACTGCCTCCTATAGAGGACGACCCTTATTAGACTACAGATTTTCTCAAAGAATCAGCTGAAGATCCCTCAATCAGAATCAAATCATGACTACTAATAGTAAGTACTCCCGGGTCAACCCCAAACCAATGAGCCAGCATCAACACTTAATTTTAAAAAGATCTGAGATGGTTTTTATGTACTCTTATGATGACCATGGGCTTAAAGGACGTAATCTCAGATGGCCCTTTGATTTTGGTGAGCACCTCAATTGGTTTTGGATGCGCTGTGACAGTCCCGAAGAAGAGCTGGGGGTAGGAGCTGGAAAGATCAGAAGTGGCTCTATATGACAGAGGGAGAAGAATATGAAATTCTGGGGACGTTGTGGTAGAAAGCAATTTGAAAGAATAGATGAGAGAAGAAAAGAAGAAAGAAGCCACCAAGATGTTGAAGCCACCAGAGGTTGAAGAATACTGGTAGACGAGGCACTGAGAAATCTCAAACGGATGGGTGACTGAAAGGGCTTTTCAGGAACAGGGACATGTAATATTAAATCAGACTTGTCTGTGCTGAACGAGTATCTAAACCCTACATCCTCTTTGTCTCTCTGGACATCCACAGAATCTGCTACACACACAGGCTTTTATGTTTCAGTTTTTGTTTGTGGAAATCAAGGAAAGAGGCCGAGCTTCCCTTCTGAATCCACACAGTAAGTATGGAATGGAGACAGCATAAGAAGATCATGAGAAAATCCATAAGCGGCAAAAAAGAACAGACATTGGCAGAAGCAGGAACTTCAGAAGGACAGTGTCCCTGAAGTTACAGAGATCTGGGCCTGGGCCTGGGCCTTTCTGCAGGTATTGGCATGGAAGCTTGGTCAATCTTTACTTAAATTTTAAGAGCAAAGTGCTCCCAGCTGACTTTTAGGTTATGTGAGGTTATATGACCTTCTTCTCCTTCTACTATTTTAAAACTTTAAAACAGAAAAAACAAACAAAAATCACAAAAAAAATCTGTATTTTCAAATTCTAGTGCTTAGAGGAAATTAGCTTTAAAAAAATTTTTTTTTGCTTTATTTTGAGTTCTTTTAGAATCCTTTTCCCAAAGTAATGATTATTTATTAAAGGATTTAGGTATCCTTTAAGAGTTGTAGAACTTTCTATTAGACATTTTAAACTGAGGACCACACAAAACAACAGGGTGACTTATTTTTTCAAAGATGAAATTGAGCCCTGACAGCCTTAAAAAGTGATACATTTCCCTCAAATGAGCAAGGTATTTACTTTTCAAAGACAAATGCAGGCACACCGCTGCACCACCAGTGCAGTCAGGCTAAGTCTACTGTCTACCTTCCATGCCCCCTTACTTGGGGGCCTTATTAACTGATTTTTAATTAGGGATTTGGTTATACCCTGTGTGGAAAAAAAGATATGTATTTTTTTGTTCAATCACTAAGATACACGGTTTTAAAGCTGCTTCGGGTTACAACTTTTTGAACACAAGAACGGAATAAACCTCAGAGAATATTTGGTGAAGGAGAACCTGAAACTGAAAATTTGTGAAATCTTATCTTGTCTCAAATTTGCTCTCAACATTGAACAAATTATTTCCACAAGCTTCAGCTTCTCCATGGTGACACGGGAATGGTGATCTTAGTCTGTGAGGACATGACAATTTAGTAGACCCTTTTTTCACTCTTCAAAAGGAAAATAGCCCTACACCTTTCTGCCCCGAAAGAAATGTTTATATAGGGTCCAGGTTTTCCCCTGGATCACATCTCTCAGGACAATCATGCTTCCTGTGCGTTTCCTTGAACTAAAGTTTCCCCAAACTAAAACTCCCCCTCTCTTGTGTGATTGTTTTCAACAAAGAAACACTTCTCATGTCTTAAGGAGAGAATGAAAAATAAAGCCAGCTGAGATTCTGATGCTGTGAACTGGACCGGGCTTGCCCTCCAGCTGGGTGTGTCACCACCTGTGACTGACATGTACCTTTTAAAGCTTCAGCCTTCCTCCCCACCCCGCAGTGTCCTGTGCAGAAAGGTAGGCGAGTGGAGGAGTGGAGGCCGGATAAACACATGCTGGTGTGTGGACTGCTTGCCTCTGGGACCCACAAGGAAAGCTGAGGGTATTATTTTCTCCTCACTTTCTTGTTCACAAAAAATGACCCCAGAGGTTCTTAAACTAGGTTATGGGGATGGTCTCAGGAAGATTTAGCCTGGGAAGCAGGAAACCCTCAGTGTAAGCTGTCTGTGTAGGTCTGCATCTCTTCATCTGTAAAATGAGTGCAATGACTGAGATGCTCTCTAAGATTTCTTTCAGATCCATAATTCAACGAAGCTCTGATTTTCCACTGTGCTCCCTGCCAGAGGGTTTATTTGCTTGTCTACGTTCTTCAACAATACAACCACCAAGCACTTATTGCAGTCTGAGCTCTGAAAAAAACAGTAAATCCCCAGGACTCAAAGACATATCTATAAGACGAATAATTAGCGGGGAATTAAGAATTCAACCTTTGCAGAAAGGCCATAGGTCTTCTAAGATGCCCTATCATTGAATAAAATAGTAACAACAACAACAACAAAACTGAACTAGCTCATTAATGTCCAGAATTGGCAAGATCGAAGCTTGCAGAATCCCCAAGACTTTAAAATGGGTGTACCCTATTTTCCCAGTGATGAAATTCAAATATTTTGAAAGTGAGGGATAGTTCTCACCTAATCATATTCCTTAAAGGCTGACTGGAGAAATATTGGCACTTGGGATGCAATTATGACATTTCAGATTTTATAATTTTTTAAATTAAAAAGTTCTAAACTATGCAATAGTTTATTACGCTGAATTTAAACAGATGTCATGAGCCATTCCGTTCAGCAACGAGTAGCATACAGCAGTGTGGGACGTTAAGATATAACTGTAGAGGAAGCAAGGTCTGGAGCTTGTAAACGCTCTGGTCCAGTCAGGTGATTAATCTGTATTTTGTACACATCAATTACATATTAATCTATTTTATAGTGTTAATGTCAAATGTCCACACTTTAAGGAACAGCAACATCTCATCTATTAGTAGTTTCTATCTCTGCTGCCCAAATACAACTGAGCTAGATCCTAACATTGTTTTTTGTTGTTGTTTATTTATTTATTTATTTGGCCACGCCATGCGGCGTACAGGATCTTAGTTCCCCCATCACGGATGGAACCGGAGCCCCCTGCATTGGGAGCACAGAGTCTTAACCACTGGACCACCAGGGAAGTCCCCTAACATTGTTTTAAAGCAATCGTGTGCAGGCTGAGCTAGGGAGACTTTCAAGGACGAATGTGACTATGAGGAAAACCCAATGGATTCTTTGGGGCCTGCTCTGTCTCCCTCCCCAGTGCTCCAACTTCCTATAAATCAATCCCCCAAGGCAGTGGTTGGGTAGAGATAGACAATCCATTGTTGTTTGGGGGAGGGGCTGGAACAGAAACCTGTCACTCTTCCTACCTCACTTCATTCGATCTTGTGTTAACTCATCATTAGTTTCAATGTTTAGAAACTTTAAAAGGGCCTTTTAAAGAGAGAACCATCCCTTATTAAATAAACAAGGATTACACTCCTGCTGCCATCCTCCCTCTTAATCACTCAGTGACATTCAGGGAGCTTCCCCACTCCCCAGAGGCAGGCACCAAATCCAATTTCATTTTGGCAAGTCCTTTTGCCCCATCCATAGCACTAAAGTTTTCAAAATAAAAGCCACCCCACAAATTCCCTACTGTGGGAAGTGACTGCAGAAGTGTAACATTCTTTTCTTTTTGTTTTTTTTTAAGTTCCCTCGCTGAGCATGTTAGATAAATTCCTTCTGGGCTTCCTCTGTACCTCCTGACCCCCAACCATCACCCCACTAATGGAGGTTTTGCATCTTCATTTCAGGTTGTCCATGAAGGATATAATTCCAACCACTTCCCTGCTTCCTGCCCACCCATGTTTGTGCTTGTGGGAGTGTTCAGTGTGGAAATCAGAAGCTGATTTATCACCAATAAAATGGCTTCTATCATTATAAATATTCATTAAGCATGATTAAGCATACAGATTTTAGTTACCTACTTTTTGCTAAAGGACTGAATAGCACGGGTATGTTTGAAACAGCAAAGCCCCTTCTAATGTAGCAAAAATTAAGGCAAAGTACAAGGCCACAATGTTGGGATGTTTATGGTCTTCCAAAACTGCATTGCCTCTTATTTAAATAATTATGTAGTACTTTGTGGCATCTTTATCAAAAGTAATTACATTTCGGCAACATTTCTTTTGAGAAGTTGCTCAACTGCTATTTATTTTGGATGGATGTGATTCCATAACAAAAGAAAATACATCGTTATAGTTTACTCTATTTCTGAATAACGCAGCTTCAGTGCAGCACTAAGTATCGTGTATGATATTCATCAACTTTTATTCATTGAGCATTTCCATATTTTACATTACTTGGATTGTTTGAGAGTTTTTCTTCTTAAGGACTCAGATATTTCTCATTCATCCAATCGGCTTAGTCAATTTAGACTGACATAGCAAACTACCATAGACCAAGGTGGCTTTGACAACATTTATATCTCACAGTTCTGGAAGCTGGGAAGTCCAAGATCAAGGTGCTGGCTGATTTGGTGTCTAGTGAGAACCCGCTTCCTGACTTCTCACTGCGTCCTCAGATGGCAGAGAGAGAGAAATCGAGAGACATCATCTCTCTCCTATCTCTTTTTTATAAGGGCACTGATCCCATGAATGCGGGTTCCATTCTCATGACCTAATCGCCTCCCAAAGGCCCTATCTGCAAGGGCCACTTCACTGGGGGTTATTCAACATAAGGATTCTGGGGGGACACAAACATGCAGCCCATAGCACATTGTTACCACTGAAAAACTTATTCAAGAGGTGGCAGAAAGAGTCCTAGTGTTTTACCCTCTGACGTGAGCAGGGATGAGAACAAAGACCTAGGTGGGTAGTCTGTAAGATTATGTGGGAGAGCCAGGAGGAAGTCTGTATATAATGGAACTCAAATCCAGACACTGTTAGGAGAGAAAATACAGGTTTTCTTCCTGCCCAAGAACACACTGACCTTTGAGGGTGGTGGAGGCTGGGGGGGGGACCAGATGACAAGGGGCAGGGATGAGGGCCTCCTGCTTCCTACATGTGAAACAGGATAGTTTAAGAATGACTTTGGGGACTCCCCTGGTGGTCCAGCGGTTAAGACTCTCCTGCCTTCCAGTGCAGGAGACGTGGGTTCGATCCCTGGTCAGGGAACTAAGATCCCAGATGCTGTGGGGCAACTAAGCCCGTGCACTGCAACTGCAGAGCCCACACACTCTGGAGCCCGAGAGCCACAGCTAGAGAGAAGCCCGTGCGCTGCAACAAAGATCCCACGTGCTGCAACTAAGACCTGATGCAGCCCCCAAATAATTAATTTTTTTAAAGTTATAAAAAAAAAAAAAGAATGACTTTGATCTTTGAGGATGTTTTCCACTTCAAGTCTGTAATTCTCAACTAGGGGATGAGACCAATGTCCCATGCACCAGGGGAAAATTTTCACAAAGCTGTTAGAAGCCTGGTCCCAGCCTAGACTTCCTCAATCAAATCTCCAGGTTGGTGCCTGTGGATTCTGAAAAACCTCCTCCAATAATTTGCATTTGCACAGTTGATTGGAAATGAATGCCCTAAGTTGCTAAGTTAATATTCCCTTAGTTGTACAAGCATTTGAGAATCTCAGAAGACTGGACACCCTTCCTGAACTGGGCTCTGGGGAGAAACATTCAACTATAACCCTTTCCCACTGAGCTGTGTTTAGAGGGTGCAGAAGCAGCACAGATTACAAAAGGTAAACAACCTCCCAGCAAAGAAACCCTGATGTAGAGGATAATTAAGGTCCCCTGGGACTTTCCTGGAGCAAGATGCTTCACTTCCAGGTAGGGCTTCTGCACCAGGTGACATGGTGTCAGTATTGCCATTGGCTGGTGCAGCACAGAGGCTTAAATACAGGTGCCAGAGAAGCATGAACACCCAAGTTAGTGCACCCCGCTCTCCTAGTAAAAGATTAGATAGGGGAACAAACTGCTGTGTATCCATGTCTTAACCATCAACCAGGTCTTCACAGTGTTCTATGTCTAGTAGACATTCAGCAAGATAGCTTAGATTTTGTCGAACAGATGTTGTCATCTTTCTCATGCATATCTTCCATTTATCCTTGGGCACTATTTTGATACTTAAAGAATGTTTCTTTAAAGTGAATCTTTCTGAGGACTTCTCTGGTTGCACAGTGGTTAAGGATCCACCTGCCCATGCAGGGGACATGGGTTCAATCCCTGGTCCAGGAAGATCCCACATGCCTCGGAGCAACTAAGCCCATAAGCCGCAACTACTGAAGCCCGCACGCCTAGAGCCCATGCTCCGCAACAAGAGAAGCCACTGCAATAAGTCCGTACACTGCAATGAAGAGTAGTCCCTGCTCGCCACAACTAGAGAAAGCCTGCATGCAGCCACGAAGACCCAGTGCAGCCACAAATAAATAAATAAATGAATAAATTTTTTAAGTGAATCTTTCTGGCCCATAATTACTCCCAAATGTCATCCAGTATTGGTTATCCATCAAGATGACTTAGACTTTCTTAAATGTCCGGGTGCGAGAGAAGAGCATCATTTGATAGCCGAGGAAGCACCATGGAGAAATCTGATCTACTGACAAAGGTACACACCATCTTTGTGGTTCTTCCATCTCTGTCCTCTGAACTCCCAGGTTGTTCAAAGATAAGTCTGATAATCAGCTGTGTGGCACAAAAAATTAACTCATGCCCCACTTAGGTTGGAAAGGTTTTAAAACTGTGACTGAAAAACACTCTGACCATCTTGTAATGAAAGTTTTCACATGCATGTCATCCAAAAATGACTACCTGTTTAAGCTCATTTTGTAAATCCCTACTCCCAAGTCTATATTCTTCTAGATTTTAAAGAAAAGCTGGAGGTACTCTAGTTAAAATTTGAAGGGAAACATTCTTTACAGAGTTCCAAAGTATTTTAAGCAAAAGAAAGTTGGGGTATGGTTGTCTCTGTGCATAACTGAGTAACTGGATGGCCATTCCCCCCAGGGTAATATTAAAAGTACATTATTCATACAAGAACCTACTGTATAGGCCAGGGAACTCTGCTCAATATTATGTAATAACCTAAATGGGAAAAGAATTTGAAAAAGAATAGATACCAGTATATGTATAACTGAATCACTTTGCTGTACACCTGAAACTAACACAACATTGTTAATCAACTATACTCCAATATAAAATAAAAAGTTAAAAAAGTATATTATTCATGGGAACAATTAAAAATGTTTAAAATTATCACTGAAGTATCCTAAGTAAATATAAAGTTATGTGGATGTACAAATACATAATCTTTTCACTGTCTAGCTGTGACTACTAGACCTTAGAGTGTTATTTAAGAATGGGAAGAAAAGTGGGAGCTCTCAAATATGAAAAGTTATACATTTGCTATAGATCAGCAAATGAAAATGAAGTGCTTTTAGAACAGGAATGTTTAACCCACTTCTCAAAAGACTTATATCTAAGTCCTATATTCAGGACCGTGTATTTGTATTTATTTATTTATGACAAGGAGAAAAAGCCTGAAGTCAAGCTGTAAATCTAACGCCTTCTGCATGTTCTGGGTTCCTGCATAAAGGTAAAACATATTAAAATTCCCCTTAGTTTATCATCCATGTAGATAATATTAGCATTTTTTGTTTTCCTTAAAAGCAACTGGCACAGGGAGACCAACTTGATGATTGGTGATGATCTACAGGGGTGGGGTAGGGAGGGTGCGAAGGAGTCAGGGAGGGAGGGGATATGGGGATATGTGTATAAATTTAGCTGATTCACTGTTGTACAGCAGAAGCTGGCGCAACAGTGTAAAGCAATTACACTCCAATAAAGAGCTTAAAAAAAAAAAGGATTAAAAAAAAGAAAAGTAACTGGGTTACTGGGACTTCCCAGGCGGTCCAGTGATTAAGACTTCACCTTCCAATGCAGGGGGTCAGGTTTGATCCCTGGTCAGGAAACGAAGATCCCGCATGCCACATGGTGCAGCCAAAAAGGAAAACAAAATGCCTAAGCTGAATTTCCAAAAGCAAGGCCTTAGACAAAGGTAGGCAAAATTACTAAACAAAAGGCCACAAGTAAGTTTTGAAATCACAGAGAGTGTTGTTTAATACGGAATAATTTTCAGAGGCCTGACATGACAATACTCTCAAGTTTAACGGGTTCATGTCAAGAAAATAAATGGATATTTTTATTATGAAGAAGAGCTTCCATGTTATCCTCTTTTCATGGAAAATTCATGGGTCTTTTAGTGGTGTCTATATAGAATTTACACTAGCAGAGGGCCTGATTAGCAATTTAGGATAACTTTCCAACCATGAAGATTTGCAAAAGTGTTCCAATTACACCCACCACCCACCCATGAAAAGGACAAATCATGAGAAACAAAGCCTTTGATATCACGAAAGAATAAGCGAACACAGTCAATTCCAGCTGTGTATCACCTCATCGTCAGGCATTATCTCATTTGCGTTTCACATGACCCTGTGATATTGGTGTTTTCATTCCCATTTCACAGATGAAGAAATAAACAGGCTCCCAGATATCAAGTGACTCGTCCAAGGTTGCACGTTAAGTGAGATGGGGGGGATGCGTCAGAACTTGAACCCAGTTGTGAGGTAGATACTTCCTTTGTGAAATCCTTTGTCTGAAATCCTTTCACGAGAGGACAGGTTCACATTCGTGCCTTTGAGGCTCCCTTGCCTTCAGCCCTGAGCACGGCCACCTCTGGAAGCGACTGTGGAAGGAAGTCACACGACCACATGGGCACGGGTGCCGCCCCGGAGTGGTCGTGACAAGGTTGTTCTCACATGCCTCCACCCTGCCTGCCCATCTCACCGCCTCCGGGACACCTCCCACATCAAAACCCCACAGTGGGCGTTGTGGGGACACCCGGGTGTACAAAACATGCATCCTGTCATCACCAAGAGGAGCCAATGAAACCAATTGCACACAATCCCAGGAAGCACTGTTTACAGCACATCTCTAGGGGGGTCCTACCATGTCCTCCTTGTCCCCGGAAGGCCCTGCTGAAACGTCATCAAATCACTACCCAGCAGGGATCTCAAGTGACAGCATTCTAACAGCAAACACAGCACTGGAGGGGCTGGCTTAATTACAGTGTCTTTCCCTGCGCCTGGGATAAGCAGGGGCCCAGGAGGGAGCCCGAACCCAGCTGCTCAGCCTCACTGTCTCCTTCCGGCCACCCTCGGGGAGGCCAGAACCATCTAGCCACCACTGTCCTTACTACTTTCCTGTGTTTCCAATAAAATCCTACATGCAGCAAGAAAAAGAAAAAAAAAAAGCAGTTTTACTTTAGAAATGTTCAAAATCTGATTATTAAAATGATTTTAAATAACTTTTTTTAGATTGTTTAGGATTTTTTAAAAACTCCCCTTGGAACAGAACCGATGCAAAAACGAGAATGGAGGTTAGCTTGTGTGCTGGCATCTCTGCCACGTGAGTCCTGACCGGAGGCCCTGCTCCTCTTGGCCCCAAGCTCATCCTCTGACTAAGCAACAAGGAAGACATAGAGCAGCCTGTTTCCTTCAAGCAGACGGCTCCTTGCTTTTCAAACAGATGATTGTAAAATTAGTAGAATATTTTAAGACCGAGCTGATTAGACACACCCACTTGCTTGCTTACGCATGCTGAATGAACAACCTGGCATGACATGTGGGGCTCAGGTGGCATGACACCTGGCACCTGAGCCCCACTTTCTTCCAGGTGCAGGATGAGATGCTCATTTCAATCCAACATGCCTGTGGGTGTGGTATGTGTAAGGACCACTTCTCTCTCCTCCTTTGCTTTCTTTCACTGAGCTGAGCCCTCTGCTCTGGAGCTGCTGGAGTTCCTTCAGGAGCACGAGAAAGGCAGGCTGGCTGCCTGCTAGAGACCTACCTACACTCTTAATGCCTGGCCTGGTGAGGCCAAGATGGTAGAGCTTCAACCAAGCAACTCAAACTAGTTCTACTGTTGAGCCTTCTTCAAGGGAGGAAAAATGGTTAGTTTTTTATGTTTTTGTAAAAATCATAAAAATATGATTTTGAAATGTGTTGGTTTTGCTTTTTAAGATGCACTGCTGTGAGTATGGTGCCCCTTTATTTCTTTACTCAAGAGGTATTTACCGGGTCATACAATAAGCAAGGCATCCTGCTAGGAAAATTCTTTCCCATCTGCCACATAAGAACTGTCTTCTTTCCTGCTCTCTTCCCAAGGTCTAGAATAGATTCTGGCATACAGAAGAATTCTGACACATTTTTAAATGAATGAATTACACACTGAGACAAGGGGTACCTGCATGTCCCCCCATCAGGAGTTCCTACAGTGATGAAAATCAGTATAAAAACCTTACCCTTTGACAGTGTCTATCTGCCAACTACTTCTTTCCTGGTGCTAGAATCAGATAGGCCCCACAGGATGCACACAGCCTCACGGCAAATTAGTTAATTCACCACCAGATGTTAACTGAGCACCTACTATGTGTGATTCCCTCTCTGATACAATTGGGGCATTCAAGGACACATAAGACACAGCCCCTGTTTTCAAAGAGTTTCTATACAAACAAAAACCTGGTAGCCACAAAGTGAAAAAACGACCACTGAACCCATTCACAAGCTGACAACTGCACACGATCCCAAGAAGAAAGGGAAGGACTCTTTATGTGGTACTGAGGCCAAGGAGGCGGTAAGCATAAGGGAGAACTCAAAGAGGCCAGAAGACTAGGTGATTACAGCAGACGGAAGTCTTGAATTAGGCCTTTGAGGCAGAGCATGGGAGAAAGGGCCTAACAGGAACACAGGCGTGTGTGTGTGTGTGTGTGTGTGTGTGTGTGTGTGCGCGCACACGTGTGTGCTGGGAGGTGAGGGAGGATGGGAAAGTGGAAGAAGGCAGAGCACAGAGGGCACACCAAGAGTGCATTCTGTCCAGCACGATCTGAGTCCACTGAATGAATATTTATTGAGTTCATGTCATGCCAAGCATTGTGACAGACCCAAGGGACACAATGGTTCACAAGACTGGTATGGCCGCGGCTCACTGGCTAGTGGAAGATACAGTCAAGTAAACAGATATTACAATACACTGTGACAAGTGCTGTGATAGGGGAAAGTCCAAGTGTTATGAGAAGGACAGAGAATGTACCCAACCCAGATGGGGAGGTCAGGAAAACTTCCTAGACATTCCCCACAAGGCAGGTCAAGCGGACACCGGAAGCCAAGGTAGGAATTAGTTGGGGGAAACTGTGCAGATAGGTTACGTAGTGCCCACCCTAGATGAGCAAGCGTGATGGGCCACGGGGATCTGAAGTGGGCTGAGTCTGCAGGACCGCAAGGGGAGGAGAGCGAGGAGATGGGCCGGGGACAGGAGCTCTGGCTGGGTATGCAGTCTCACCTACTTCACATTGAGGAGTCTGGACTTTATCCTAAGAGCGAGGGTAGCCACTGAAGAATTTTAAGGGAATGAAACAAACATATTTGCATTTTGGGTAGGTAACCATCTACAGTGTGAGATGGCTCTTAGAGGAGAGATGGCTGATAAAGACAGAAGAGTAACATGTAGCTCGCTTGGTTCTTCCAGGTCCACCCGAGCCCAGCACAAGAACTAAATGAATATTTCATGAGTGAATGAATGAGCTGATCAACCCATCAGTCAATCATTCCGCACAGGACTGAGAACAGGAGACTTGAGGTGGAGGATAAAGCTGTCTGTGTGTATGTAAGGGTTAGAGTGAATGCACGTCGGAACACGGACACGTCTTCAATCTTGAATCTCACCAGACCAATTGTAACAGTTGACAACGTAGTGCAGAGTAATAGAGGGAAACAGCTGGAGATAAAAGACCCACCTCTGACCCTACGTAGTTTTGCCAGTTATTAATTCTGAGTTGTGCCTTAATTTCTCTGACGCTCAGGTCCCACAATATATCTGCTCTTTATGTGTAACTACACAGCGTGTAACATGGGAGTGGCTATCACAATCTATGTACATTTCTGTTTTCAGCTGACGTTTAGGAGCTGTGGTGGGATATGCACCCGGGGGGCATGTCCAAGTCATTCATTGTAAAAGGAAGTTAGTGGAACCTGCATGACAATGAAGATATGGTTTATGTGAGAGGGAATTTAGAAAAAACATAGTGTTTTCAAACAGAGTGTTGTTCAAACTTTGGGCAGGTAACCCTCTACCTTGTCCATTGGAGACCCTGGCAGGTAGGGAGGATGTTCAGAGCTCATCTCCTGTTGCTGTCCCCAAGGAGGGGAACAGCAGCAGAAAGAGGCAGAAAATATACTGGAAGGTCACAGGGATCGGTGAGGTGGCTTAGAGACCATACGCAGCCATTTAGGGACACAGTCTGGACTAGAACCCATCAAGTGCCCACGTTTCTAAATCATCTCCTAGTTATTTCCTAAAGCAATATAAAGACTCAGCTGTTAGGGGGGGTTCATTTAATTTTCATGATGACGTAAAGCTCGAATGAATTATTCTTGTTTATTTTCTATCATCACAGGCTTAGTCCTCAGCATCTGGGTCTGATCTTAAAGATGCCAATCAAGCAATCAATCACAACAAAAAGGCTACTTTCAGTTTCTCCAGGAAACTCCAATGCAAACAGTATTGAAGTAAGTTGACTAAATAATTCATCCTCTCCACTAATCGCATACCAGTGATAGCTCAGTGAGAGTTCACGGTCACGGGCGTCTCATACAACCTACACACCTGTAATTCCAGGCATGGACATCTAAAGCGGCCATCAGTCACTTTTTCGAGATGGAAATCCCTGAGTCTTCTGTGCTCCAACACATTTCACCAACCTCATTGTTTAATTGAGCCCTTTACTACAAATGGTTTTAGGCTCTGATGCAAGACAGGAATTTGAAGCATGCATTGGAGTATTTAATGGTGTTAATTTCTGGTGCACACAAACATCAGCTTCACTCAACAATCCAATAAATCTCACAAAATAAAGAAAATACGCCAGAGAATGAAATGCAGCATGGAATTCTCCAGGACTGCAAGCACAGCAGTTCCGTGATCCTGCTGCCTGATAATAAAATAGCTGCCTATTTACAGACCCTTAAAGATGTGAAAATAAATTTAAAAAAAGAAAAAAAAAGGGGTGCTTTCAGATGAAAGAATCATTCTATTTTTTATGCGCAAACATGTTTAGTTGGCTGCTTCAACCTCTCAAACACGTCCCAAGTTAATTTTAAATGTAACACACCTGATTGTAACAAATGAAATAGTCCTTGTTGTTTTCGTTTTTGTTTTTTAACTGGCAGCTATCAACTGAAACAAATCCTACCTGGAAAAATAGACGGTCTCTTTTTCGGGCGCCTCAGGTGAACGGGCTCCAAGTTTTTAATGTTTCTTTGAAGTCTTCCTTTAATTTCATTTCCTATGAGTAATTCAGGTGGCAAGCTACTCCGTCTTGATGATTTATAATCATTTTGAGATGAATTTAGTTTGTTCTTCGTCCTGGAATATAAATTGCTGTCATCAACTGCCATGGTAGGAAATACATCAGATTTTCTTAACAAAAATCTGAAAAGTCAAACCAAGCCGCAGCCACCTCCCTCTCCATTCCAGACTCAGATGTTCTCATGCTTTACCCGGCACTTGTTTGGGAAGCTTAGCAAGTTGGTAGGCGTGGACTTGAACAGGTGTAGAATTACTAAGCAGCCCCTCCTATCCACAGCTAATAGCACGGGGGAGGAGAGATTCAAAAAATCATTAGGTTCAGAGGACTCAGGAATTTGAGCAGATGTGGCACACAGGTAATAAAAGGACTGTAATGGTTACTGGGTGAAATTTGTTTTATTGGTGTTATGCCAGAAAGCAAACAAAACGTACTTTTTAAGAATGAATACCTATGCAAATCGCAAGCCTACTTATATTATTTCCCAAACTCTTCGAGATTTTTTTACAAGTTTTCGGGAAACGTGTTTACATCCCTGGCTACCTTTTTGTCTCAAACTCCACAGGCAGAACAAACATCTGTCTTTATTAAATTCCTTATCTGGCAGGCAGCCGACTAGAAGTTGGCTGGACAAGGGAGAGGAGAGATGGTTGGGGATGATCAGGAAGGAACCCGCGGTGGGTGTGTTCCGAGCAGCATTGCCGGGAACCCAGGGCAGCTCCCCACCCCTCACCCCACCCCACCCCCGCCCCTTCCATCCTGCGCTCTACCTGGCAGATGGCTTCTCGAAAAGGTCAGCTGTCTGGCAGCGAAGTCAGAGGTCTAGCAAATGAGCTGTGACCTACAAGGGATGGCAGCGTCCACTCAGCAAATGGAAAGGAAACTTTGTGATCTCTGCGGGGATTCTGTCCTGCTCTCAACTAACATGGTCAACTGGTTTGGTGGTCTGAAAAAAGCAGCACTTACTAGATTCCTGCTCGACCTGTCCCATACTTTCTTTCTTTTCCAGACTCTGCATTTTTGTGCCCTTTGTTCCCTTCCCCTTTGCTCTATTTATGTGGAAATGTTTTGCCCTTTTCTCTGTAATGTAGTGTGCAGAAATCATAATTCTATCCTTTATCCTCTCATGTCCCAGGGCTGGGTCTCCACTCCCCTGCCCTCTCCTCTGTCTCTGTCTCTCTGTCACACACTCACCGCCCGCCCCCCCCCCCCCCACACACACACTTTTTACGATCTGTCTGGTTGCAGCGTGAGTCAGAAGATGAAGCTGATAAAATCTGCTTTTTCTCTTCCCAGTGCCTGGAATCAGTAGATACATAACATTATAAAGGATTTAGGGGTTGTTTCAGAAATCACTGTTTACTTTGGTTTCCTGGATGCCAAATAGGTTGTATTATTTGGTAGGATTTAGGAGCTGGGTCTTTTCGCCTAATTGAGGATATACTTCAACACAAATATAAGTTTCATCCTCTTCTCCTTTTAGCAAATAGATCTTCAAACTACAACAGGTTTTCTGAAGACGAAAGTATTTTTTTAACAAGTATATTCAGATTAGGGATGAATAAGAACCCATAAATTATAATTATAATCCAGCAAGCTATTTACATATTAGATTATTGAGTTATTTTACTAATTCTGAGAAACACCTACCCCATTTCCCTTGCAGGACTTAAAACTATTTTGTCAAGTTGGAACGTATCACAAACTTCAAAACAATGAGTGGTTTGTACAAAACTATTCTGAAAAAGCCCATGAGACTTCTTGAATCTCCTTAATGAAAATACGTGGGGGTTTTTTCTAGTAAAGAAATAAAAAGTAAAGCATTACTTGAAGTTTGAGGTAACGATTTAATAGGAGAAAAAATACATTTCCATAATGCAGATCTCAAGAACAGGGTTTGAGTTTTGAACACCTAACAGGGTAGAGCTCTAGGGCACGCAATACTGGATGCTAACAGGGAGGAATCTAGCAAAAGACAAGATGAAAGTCAAGCTATTTAGTGACTTTCCCAATTCAAGGTATCCTCACGGGCTAAATAAGAGTGTATATGAGATGCAATGGAGTCTCAGAGGAAAGGTGTTATTATCACTCGGTGTGGAATCTTGGGGAGTCTGGCTGCAAGCACAGGGTTAAGAGCAGATGCATCTGGAAGGCATTAAACAATAGCTGTGGTTTATTGCATGCTTAATACCGGCCAGGTTCTGTGCTAAACTTTGGACATGCATCATCTCACTGATTCTTCCTAATCCCCCTGTTCTGTAGACGAGCACACCGAGACTGTCAAAGGCCGAGGAACTGAGGGAGAGGAGATCTGAACCCAGGTTTAACCTGACTCCAATGCTTATGGCCCAAGTCTGTGCTTTAAACTACACCATACTGAAAAAACAAAAACAAAAACAAAAAACTACACCATACTCAAAACAAAACTATACCATACTGCATTATTAAATGTATGTATGAAATCTGAAAGAACTCTGAAGTCTTTCTCTATTTTCCTAACACAATTCTTGGTTTTAGGCAGATTTCCATCGCATCACTGAGTGAGGGAGGAGTGGTCCAGCTGACCTAATGGGGCCTCCCCCGTGTAACCCAGCTTTCAGGATGTCTTAAGATCCATGGAATGACAGTAAGAAAAAGCAGAAGGAGAATTCAGATTTTTGTTTTAATAATAACATATTCATGTTGAGACTTCTGCATATCAAAATTCATTTTAGATAAGCGTATTCCATTTTCCTGAGATTTAAATCATTCTTAGGGGAAAAAAATCCCTACCCTACTTGTGAAGATGCCCCTAATCTTCTGATCCTCTAAAAATAAAGTGATGTAAGAGAGGGCTTGAGCGTTCCTGATACACACAATTTAATCCCTCTCCTGCCCAACTGTTCTCCCATTCACTGGGAGTATAAACAGATATCAATCTAGCTAATTTAATATATTTTCTTAAAGAGAAAAGTGAGAACAGCTTGAATTTGCTACTATTCAAATTTTAGGGTGATGAAAAGACAATTTTTATTTCTTTTAAAATAGTATTAAATTTGTGAACATAAAAAACATAAACTTTCCTTCCAAAATATTTAAATTGGCTGACAACACGAATGATAATCAGCCACAAATAATTTAGCTTGGTTTCTGCTAAACGAGAATACTCACAGACTGTAATGTTGTCAATCCCTCCCTCTTCAATAGTAATAGCCAAAAGTGGAATTTCATTTTTTTCAGGTAGTCAAAAGAATGATGATGATATTGGGCTCTGAGCTAAATCTTAAAACTTACAGCATAATTAAGTAATTTTAAATACATAATTGGACATTTTCTATTCCTATTTTAACAACCATTATGTTTTAAAGGTTTCCATTCTCCTAAAAATCCAATATATTGATCTCTTTTGAATTATTTTAATTTCTTCAAGAACTTGTGGTTTTGGGGGGGTTTTTTGACCAAAATGGTTTAAATTTAATATGTGTGGTACCACAAGCTTTAGAGCTTCCTTTTTTAAAAATTAATTTTTATTGTAGTACAGTTGATTTGTAATGTTGTATTAGTTTCTGCTGTACAGCAAAGTAGATCAGTTACGTATATACACATATCCACTCTTTTTTACATTCTTTTCCCATATGGGCCTTTACAGAGTACTGAGTAGCGTTCCCTGTGTTAAACAGTAGGTTCTTATTAGCTGTCTATTTTATATATAGTAGTGTGTATGTCTCAATCCCAATTTCCCAATTTATCCCTCCCCCCCGTTCTCCCCCCTTGCTAACCATAAGTTTGTTTTCTACACCTGTGACTATTTCTGTTAAGAATTTGTGTATTTTTTATTAAATGATGTTACCATCTCACGAACATTTTATTCTTCCTACTAATAAGACACTGTCTTCTTTCTTTTAGAATGTTCAAATATTCCATAGAAAGACATTTATTTCCTCACTTTGCAGCTATAATTTCCTTGTGAATTCTGATAGTTTTTAAATAGCACTAGTAAGTTACCTGGCTTTTTTGAGAAAGCAGCAAGTTGTACAGTTTTACAACTGTAACCATCTTGTTCATTACCACCTTTCAAGAAATGACCCACCAAGATTTTAGATCGATTAAGATTCACCCAGTTAGCTTCCAAATCTCAATCTGATTCTGCTGTACTGTATATTCTGCAAATACTTCTGACTTTTGAACTCTTTATTCAGTTCGTAAACAGAGAGGACACATTATTTATTGGGTTTGCCACCAGGAAAAAAAAAATCATTGTATAGAATATTAGAATGATAGATATCACCAAGCCAAGCAACTCCACTGATGCATCTCTCCAAGAGGTCACCCGCCACCTCTTACTGCCAACACATCTTTGTTTGGTGTTAACACACCTGCAGTATTATCTAGGGTGTGACCACAGCTGAGGAAATCTTTTCTCAGTTCCTAAAAATACAACGGAGATTTTCAGTACTTATTTCATTGGCTCTCAAGTTCTCTTTCAATTAGCACTAATGACCAGCCTTTCCCTCTTCAAATTCTCTGCTCCCTTGGCATCCATGTGACACTACTATCTCTTGTTTTTCCTCCTACATCTCAGGTCCCTTCTGCTCAGATTCTTCAGGGGCTCCTTAGAAGTGTATTTTCTTCCCTCCTCCTCTCACCCCTTCTCTTTGGCAAGCCCAGTGACTGAGCATCTACTGTGTGTGTGACACCAGGCAAAGCCCAAGGTGTCTGCTCTCAAGAACCTCTTCATCTAGGAAGGGAGCAGACCGATAACTAATTAATTGCTGGAATACAGAGACATCACTCTGTGCAGAGGTGACATTAAAAAAAGCTACTTGGTCAGCTCTTCCTGATGGGGAGGGAATGGGAAGGGAAGGGTTTTCAGGGGAGGAGGAGAGAGTTCACAAAGCAGATGAAGGCAACCAGTGCAAAGGCACTAAGACATGACATCACACCAAATGCCCACAGAATGGCAAGCCCAGCTATCCCGTACCTACACTGGAGCATTACATCATGCAAAGGTACAGACATTGAAAAGTGATATTGAGCAATCTTAGCAAATAGGGAACAGAAGGAAAAAGCATAAGTTGGCATTTTACATATTTTTTAAACACCACCACAAATTAGACATAAAGAAGACACCTCCTTTAAAAAAATCAGTATTAAAACGCTGGCTCCAACCTTTTCAAACAATTTGGAAATTCCTAACAAAATGTAAAAAGACATGTTAAAAAAATTTAGTTCCAGTAAATAACCATTCTCCTGAATCATCTTTATTTATTCCAGAATCTATGATACAGAGATTTTGCTGAAGCAGACTCTTACACAAATTTTTAATGTCATGCAGACTGTACCTTTTAAAAAAAGCTTTAGAACCAGCTCTTCCTGGCTTGAAATCCAACTTCATTTGCACTTGCATTCCTGTTTGCTCAAGTTTGCAAGTCTCAGCAAAATACCAGCATAACTGCCTGGCCTTTTCTCAAACTAAGGTAGGGCTTAAGGGCACATTTTTCTAGGCTTGTTGTGGAGCTCTTTGGTGAGAAGGTACAGCATAAACAAATCTCCCTCCCTGTACTACCCCAGACACACCCACATGGTCTCTGAGAGGAAAGATGGATAGTCATTCTTCGGCTTAAGGAACTGAACGGAAATTTGCACTCATAAGAGAATCCAAGCTTTTAAAATATTTTGTCCAAATACTAGACGATGTAACCTCAGAAATGCGGTTGCTAAAACCAGGTTGGGAAGTGATGGCTGTCACTCAGATGGCAGCAGTATTAGTGGCGCTCAGCAGACATTCTCAGCCACGACTGCAACTTTCATCTGTGTGCCGATGACGTTAAGTCCAAGCCCTATCCCAAATTTCTCTGTAGTGTTCTAGATCTGAAATGCTGGGGGGGTGATGGATTCACAGGTGTATACATATGTCAAAACTAACCAAATTCTATACTTTATTTTTTTTTATTTTTTAAGAACTTTTACTGAGATATAACTGACATACAATAAACTGCATATATTTAAAGTGTACAATTTGATTTTTTTTTATTAGTAATGTATATATGGCAATCCCAATCTCCCAGTTCATCCTACCCCACCCCGCCCCCGCTTTCCCCCCTTGGTGTCCATATGTTTGTTCTCTACATCTGTGTCTCTATTTCTGCCTTGCAAACCAGTTGATCTGTACCGTTTTTCTAGATTCCACAAATATACAATATCAAATTCTATACTTTAAATATGAGCAATTTATTATATGTCAATTACAATCCAATAAAACTTTTTTTAAAAAAAGGCAATGTTATACCTTCCCCCAGCGTATGTGACCAGGATTCAGACATGTCTCGGTTTCAGTTAATAAAATTAATAAATAAAAGTGGAAACAATTCTTCTGATTCCATTATCTACACAGAGTGAGTGAAAAATATACATGGACTCAAGAGTTACGTGGGTCGTTCTCACTTAAGAATTTTCTTATCCTGAACTATGTCTTTCCTGTTTAATTTACACCCTGCAGAACTCTGAGAATGCCTGGATGACGTCTACATGATACTCCCAGGTAACACATTCACTGCTACAGTGAGGTGCCCAGAGAAGGTGCTCAGTAAGTATTACAGAATGAACGAAGGAGTGAAAGAGTAAAAAACTGCAATGGAAAAAAAAAAAAAAAAAAAAAGAAGGCACTTCTTACGAGGAAGTTTCCTCACAAGCTACCAAGAAAAAGTATGAAATCTTTTAGGCCAAAGAGCTTAGATCAGGATAAATATCGGTTATCCTAGGTGACGTAGGCACAGCCTTGCTAGACCAGCAAAGGGCTGGATGAAATGAGCTAGTCTGAAGGTTCTTTCTACAATTTCCGACACTGCTGATGTTCTTTAGATTCTCCTATTTGAACTTTCCAGACGTAAGTGGCAGCATGAACGCCTTCACTGGCTTTGGAGCTGGATCAAACCCTGCACTGATTATTCAGGTGATACGACCCTTTTAACGAAAAAATGTGAAATGCCCTAGTCATTGAGCTAGCTCTATTCTGTGCAAATTTAAATCCCAACTTAGCTTTATATGGTTAGCATCTTTACAAACATCTTATTGCTTCTTATGCAAACAAAAGTAAAAATAAAGTTTCTCAGAAATTGATATTAAGCAGACAAAACAAACAAACAAAAAACAAAACCCTGTAAGAATACAGATTTAAATACAGAGAACTTTGTAGCCAAAAACAATGTTTTAAATTTGTTTAGAATATCTAAAAAAAATGATGTACCATGTACAAGGCCATGAAACAAATCTCAAAATACCGATTTTTTGTTGTTGCTGTCATACTCTATGAGACGTTCTCTTATCACTACCCAATAAAACTGGGAGTCAATATAAAACAGAGCAACAAACTTTTTCTCTTAATCCAATGCTAATAATAGTATTTATTGTGTATTCTCCCTAGTCACATACTGTGCTAAGTATTTCTCATGCAGTACTTCCTTTGCCCTCATGAGTCTGGTACTACCGTTTTCTCTACTTTATAGAGAAGGAAATTCATTAAGACGGGCCGAGATACTAAATCACTAACTAATTTCAACCAAGCCTGGTCTTCCTTTAATACCAAGCTGTCTAAAATATACATTTCCCCTTTGATCCTTTGTTCCTCAACTACCTCCAGGCTCTTCCCTTTTGATTTTGTCTTCCCTCTCCCTGGTTCCTTATCTTCATCCATAAAGCATCTCCTTTGCCCCACCCTCAATTCTGGGCCTTTTTTTATGAGCAGGAAAGAGTAACTGAATCAAATGAGCAGTTTCAAATGATGTCCTTCCAGCATCTCTCCTTCAGATGCTGAAAGGAGCCATCCTTCTATTTCCTTTGTCCAGGAATTAAATTCCAACACAGGATTCCAAACGTCTGTTTCACACAAGATTTAAGAACGTGTGATGTTTGTTTACTTGCTGTTGAGTCCTAGTCAGCTTAGAGGAGATTTTATCAAAATTGGGAACTATCTTCCCCAGTTTGGTGGGCCTTAATTTTCCACTTCAATTCTCCCAGGCTCCCCTATCTTCTGAGAAAGATCTAACTATCCTACTATTTATTTATTTTTATCATTTTCTGTATAAAAGGTGATTTATTTTATGTCATATTCTCAAAGCTAGGAAAGATCCAAGTATCAAAAACCAAACTTCACATAAGCCTAACCAACATCTTTCAACCCTACCTCCACAAAATATAACTACAAATTTATATTATTAACTCACGGTGAATAGCTAAGAGATAGGACCTTAAGAGAACTCCTGAAGCAGACCTATTTTTTGGTTTCTTGCATAAATTCATGCTTCTCTTACTGGTTTTATCAGTACTATTAGTAATCAGGATTTAAAGGAAGGCAGGTATTTTCACTGTAGCTGTATGGCAAAAGAAAAAAATTCCCTATTTCAGATTCTTTCTGGCTGTTTTTTTTTTTAATTCTTTATTATTATTACAAAGGAAATATATTTGTTGCAGAGTATTTGCAAAGCACAGAAAAGTAGAAAAAGGGAAGCTGAAAACATTTTATAATCTCATGAATCAAGACAACCATGGTCAACAGTCTGGCACATTTGGTTCCAGATTCCAGGCTTTGTCCTGCCATCCACCACCCGCCCACATTGAACCTCAGAGCCCCTCTCATCCGCGTGAAGGGGACCATGTGGCTGGAGGGGCCGGTATGTCTGGAGCCACCCAAGGGAGATCAATGAGTGAGGCTGTCACGAGTATGGAAACGGGGTGGGTGGACAGTGATGAACGGGTTGAACATCTCTCCCGTGAAGGGCAGTGGCCTCCCCAGGTCCAGTGGACTGTGCCTGTGGAGGACTGAAGGCCCAGCTGGCCTCATCCTCTCATTTTTCAAGAGACGCTTGAAACCCTGATTTTTGTGTTGAAATATCCCGATTTGTAAATGTTGGCTTCAGGTTTTTAAACACAGTGTATAGGCCAAAGAAGCCAAAATTATGCACCAGTTGAGGCGTCTGGTTTAACCCCTTTCCCTGGACCACATGGTCAAGGGCTCACAGAACTCCTCGAGTCGG
Source organism: Hippopotamus amphibius kiboko (assembly GCF_030028045.1). Taxonomy (NCBI): domain Eukaryota; kingdom Metazoa; phylum Chordata; class Mammalia; order Artiodactyla; family Hippopotamidae; genus Hippopotamus; species Hippopotamus amphibius. The sequence goes on from NC_080199.1 coordinate 72,133,993, forward strand.
TCGGTGCCTTACCTCACCATTTTCAAACACGGGATCTGTGAAAGCCCTAGTGACAAAGCTGTGCCCCGGTAAGAAACATCTCGGAAATTCTGCAAACAACTGTCCTCTCTTGGAGAGTCACCCTGCAAGGGTCCATGCTGAAGACTCTTGAATCTTGCAGCAAAGAACCAACCTTACTTTACTCTGTTTAACTGACACTTTCCAAACTTGATTGAATAGAGAAATTTCTTTCCCTTTGTTTTCTATGTAACAGCTATTAGTATCCTTTGGCCCTGATGTTTCTGCAAAACAAAAAGCCATCTGTTAACGGCCTCTTGGGCGTTGTGACAGGCCACGTAGGAGAAAAGAACAAGCTTTAAATCCCTGCACGTTGTTTGCCAGGTACCCCACCCGTCAAGGAGAGCAGGCCTCTGTGCTATGCAACCAATACAAAATCAGCTACTTTTGCCTGTGCTAAAGAAGACAGGCCAGAAAAAGTAATTTCAAACAATTTATATCAGGCTCAGGAGTCCAATATAAGCCACAGAAACTGTCTTTATAATTTATTCAGGCAACTAAAGAAATGAGTTTTTACTCTTGGAACACACCAACTGTTGGAAGGGGGCAAGGGAAGTCAAAATATAATTATATTTGTCTACAGATTGTCCTCAAACGAGACAGAAAATAACTGAAACTCAACAGTGTTCTCACTCGACCAGCAGTTACTCTGTTACACACAAACCTGTATTTTTCTTGTTGTTGAACAAGTTTCGCCACAAAGGATCAGCTATCACACCACCTTGATGAAATGCGACCCCATTAGGGGAGTCGGTTTTTTTCTATCTATGATTACTTGTGGTTTCACTTCTATCTTTACAGAGATGTAGAAGTTCGACTAGTAATTTAATAAAAGACGTTTTGTGGTTTGCCATTTTTCCACAATAATTCTTCTGAAATTCTCAAAAGACGAACCCCTACCTCAGCTCCAACTTTTGTATGTCTTTTTTTGGTCAGACTTTTATTTTTATTTATTGCTGATTTTATTTATAACTGTGGTTTCTCTGATTCCCCTTTTCTACCTTGAGAGACAATTCTTACAGTAATGAAACGTTTAAGAATTCTGGAAAATTTTAGAGTTTTGGAGAAACTAGCATGGGATTCTCAGTGTAATCCAGACTTAAAAAAATGATATATTTATCAACTGTTACAAATGTTCATTTCTTTGCCATTCCGGGAGAGAAACCATAAGAAATAAAATTCTTTAAATCATTTAATATCAACACAAGAGGTCCCTGTATTGAGTTGTCATTTAGTAAGGTAATACAGTCGTCCTCAGTACCCGCGGGGCACTGGTTCCAGGACCCCCAAAAGTGGATACGAAAATCAACAGATGCTCAAGTCCCTTTGTAAGATGCCGTGGTTGACTCAACTGGCGAATAAGGAACCCGCAGATAGGGAGGGTCAGCTGTATATATTGTACTATACAGATATTCAGATGACACTTCTTTTCCCTAGAAAACATCTACAATTTAACTTCCACTTTGAAATAGCAAAATAACTTTAGTGAATGCCCAGATCTAAAAACCAGTAGTATTTTGTACAGTTTCATACTTACTGGGGTGGGGTGGATTAGGGAGGAACAGCTGGGTGAACACATTAAACACAACGTGAGGGTCAGTGGGCCGGGGACGTATTAACGGTGACTTTATCCGACACTGAGGATGTAAGGGGTTCTCTTGTGACTTCGTGTGAACATTCTTTTTCCCCAAGCCAAACAGCTTAGTCATTTGAGTCTTCTTCTCACGTCCTGTGGCTGTCAAACGCTCTTCCTTGACATGGATACAAAGCTGTAATTTTCTGCATGCACTGCTCTTTTTTTGGAGGAGGTATGTGGTTTGGGTTTATGTTGTTTTGTCTACATTCTTTGCAAACACTTCTTCTGATGCAATGCTTCACAGAATATTTACTATTTTACTAATCCTTAGCAGGGGAGGGAATGGGGGAACATGTATGTGTACGTGTGCACACCTCTATATCTTTATATTGACCTATACGTCTAAGCAGCCTAGAATTTTTAGACAGGTATTATTAACTGAGGGGTAAAATTTCATCACCCCTGTGCTCTCTTTCTCAAGTACTGGCTGTGTGTTTTGCAGACACACAAAATCCTCAGATCTATGCTACCACCTCATCATTGGGCTCGTATTCAACTACCTGATGGATATTTCCATCTGGATATTCAAGAGCACCCAAGGCTCAACAGGTCCAGAACTAAAGTCATCATGCTGTCTAAATTGCTACCCCTCCTGCACTTTCTTGACCACTTGAGTTTCTAACTTGGGAATCATTCTAAATTTCCTCCTCTCCCTGCCACCATACATAGCGTTTACCCAGTGCTGCCAATTTTACCTCCTTGAATTCATCACTTCATCTATTCCTCTCACCCTTGTCCTAATGCAGGTCTCCATTAACTCTTGCCTAGACTCTGCGGTAGCTTTCTCTCTGCCTCCAGTGCTCTGCCCTTCAAACATGTCCTAACTGTTGGTGCCAAATGGCTCCATCAAAGAGGCAAATGGGGGCTTCCCTGGTGGCACAGTGGTTAAGAATCTGCCTGCCAATGCATGGGACACAGTTTAGAGCCCTGGTCTGGAAAGATCCCACATGCTGTGGAACAACTAAGCCCGTGCACCACAACTTCTGAAGCCTGAGCACCTAGAGCCCATGCTCTCCAACAAGAGAAGCCACCGCACTGAGAAGCCCGCACACCACAACAAAGTGTAGCCCCTGCTCACTGCAACTAGAGAAAGCCATGCACAGCAACAGAGACCCAACGCAGCCAAAATAAATAATAAAATAAAAATAAACATTTTTAAAAATGTTTAAAATTTTTTTTTTAAAAAAGGGAGGAAAAAGCAAAAGGCAGGTCATTCTGCTTAGACCCTCTTAATGGCTCCCTGGGTCTACAGGTAGAAAGGCAGTGATGGCCCCATTCAACACCTTGGCACCAGGAAGCCTTTCCTCTATGACCTGGCACCAGCTCGCTTCCTTACACTCACCTCTCACAATTGCCTTCTTGGCATGTGCCTGTTCAGCAACGCTCAGCTGCACGTGGGTAGTGCCCTGAACATGCCGCACTCCCAGCCATCTCTCAGTGAGTGCCCAAGCTCATGTTGCCATCTCCTCCTGGAGTCCTTTTCTTACCCTCTCCTCACCCCCGTAACCCCCTTTTCTCACTCCCTGCACCATCTGCTCTCTTTCCCCACCCCCTATCCCCCAGGCTCTATTAAGAAACTGTTTCTGGTTTTTCCCAGCTGCGTTAGTTGCTCCTCTGAGCGCCTAACTCTCTTGCACAACTATCTATCACCGCCTTTCCTACACTCTTTTATAATGATCTGCCCATGCACTATCTCCCTTGCTGGCATGTAACTCATGTCTTACACAGTTTTGCCTGCTGGGTTGTGGAACTGGAGGTTCACCCTCCTGACTTATTGGGGTCACCTATGCCAGGCTTCCCCTGGGGCTAAGATCACGGAGCAGAAGTGGATGCCAGGAGAACTGTGTCTCTTGAGTCCTTGCAGCTTCTAGAGGCAGTTTGGGGCTGCAGGAGTTATATTTTCATACACTTAAACAAACACAAATACCTAACTAGTTGACATCAGCAGAAGAGAGGAAGTTAGAAAAAGAAAAATGAGTTCAAGACCCACTGAAATATGCAGGTAAAAGGCTGGTATGGAAGGATAAGCCCTGAACACTTGACTCTAACCTTCAAAGGGTGATTCTCTCGATTCACAAATGGCTTTAACGTGACTATAAACAATTGCTTTGGTTAAGCTGCAAAAGGAGTGAGTGCAAAAAGGCCTTTTTTTTTTTATTTTGAAGTTATACCAAGTAAAGAGAAAGAAGGGAAGAGAATTCTAGTGCTAATCCGTTTAACTGACATTTAATTTCAATTCTAAATGACACACAATAGATCTGGGCAATGACAACAGCCCCATTCCAAGGGACCTCAGTTCCCTTCTGGAAGCACTGGCCTCTGAACACAGCATGGGGCTGGTGGAGGTACAACCAAGACACACACCAAGGGCTGATGGATGCTACGGTTCCACTCCATTCAATGCACCATACATTTACTGAGCTCTTTTATGGATCAGAAATGTAAGTTCAGGGATGGGAGGTGAGAATAAAAGAATAAAAAAAAAATTCCTGAGCTTGAGGAATTTACAATTTTTTAAAAAATTAATTATTTAATTAATTTATTTTATTGGCTGTGTTGGGTCTTTTCGGCTGTGTGAGGGCTCTCTTTTAGTTGCGGTGAGCTGGGGCTACTCTTCGTTGTAGTGTGCAGGCTCCTCATTGCTGTGGCTTCTCTTGTTGCGGAGCACGGGCTCTAGGCGCGTGGGCTTCAGCAGTTGCAGCACATGGGCTCAATAGTTGTGGCTCACAGGCTCTAAAGCTCAGGCTCAATAGTTGTGGTGCACGGGCTTAGTTGCTCCACGGCATGTGGGATCTTCCTGGAGCAGGGATCGAACCCGTGTCCCCTGCATTGGCAGGCGGATTCTCAACCACTGCGTCACCTAGGAAGCCCAGGAATTTACAATTTAATGAACCAAAGAGAACAATGTTACCTGACCAGATGAATTGTCTAGCTACTATAAAGAACAGCCAGGGTAAACCTTGAATAAGAAAAGGCAGTGGGGGGGGGGGGGGGTAGGGGGAGGAGGAGAAACGAAATTTTCATCTTGGTATTTAATGAACAATTGAAATAGAAAAATGAATATAAGCAAAAATAATAATAATACATTTAATTTGTGCCAACAAGTGGTCCAGTGTTTGTGCTGAATTTCACAAATGCAGCAGACCGTGCTGTCCACTCACAAGTTCAAAGGGTTATCTATGTGCCATTCTGCGGGCAGGGTAAAATACAATATTTTAGAGGCCAAAGGAAGAACATTTACTTAAAATTACATACTACGGCTGACTTGTTTAGCTTCCAACTACAGAAATTCACATAAAGTTATAAGATGTACATCGGTTCTCAGAACGAAGAGCATAGGAACGAACACCTGGATTTCATTTAAAATAAATGCTGGTGCAGACTGCTTTAACTTCATTTTTGACTTAGTAGTAGCCAATCAATTTGTGACTGGAGGGAAGAACTTCTGAAAGACAGCTGAACGTCAGCATGGTAAATTAACCATGGTGGTGATGATCTTGACACTTGATCACAGATGTGTTGCTCCGGGCACTGGTGCAGTCCAGCGAGGTGGAAACAGCGCAAGCGCTAGAGTCCCAGGATGAGCGAGAGTCCTTCTGAGGACAAAATAAGATACCCTTTGGGGAGCGTAGCTCATTCTCTGCCTGGGACATAGTATTTGTTAAATAAAAGCAATCTCTTATTCCTTTCTTTTTCAAGTTCTAAATCAAATGGCGTGGAATAATTCTGGAACAAAAAACTTATTATGTAGGGTGGTGGGTCAGGAGATGGCTAGTTTTGAAAGGGCTTACAGCATTGTTACCTGACCTTTCAAAGCATGCTCATGTAATACCTTGATAAAAATAAAAATCAATAAAAGGTAATAATCCACAAAGCATATAATCTCCTGGGAAACAGCTGACAACACAGTGTATGAAGATAAATGAGGCATTTTCCTAGACCTTGAGGAATGGATCATGTAGTATGAGATGGCTCTGGTCTGGCAGGCAGATGAGTCAGTTTGAAATCAGAAGATCTGGGTCTGATTTTAGATTCTGGCATTTATTAGCTGTGTGATCTAGGGTGAGTGAGTTAACCTCTCTGAGCTTCTGTGTCTTCATCTGTAAAGCAAGAATGACAGCATTAACTATGAAGGAAACAATTCTACCAAAAACAACCTGGGAGAGAAGCAAGAATTGTTTCCTAAAGCAAATCACTCACTCCTTGATCTCCGCTCTCCTGGGCAGAATTTCATGCACTCAGTAACATCTTTGGTCGTGGTAGTCTAGTTCTTCTAGTAACTTTGTTAATGTGCTGTGAATGATTGACAATTTGAGTATGTAGTGTATATGATATTAAATTGTGAATTAGTGGGACTTCAGATGTAACGGCATATCAATATTTGAAGATATTGGTACTTGATATCCTGTTAAGGAAAATTTGCCTCCAAATTTTAAGCTGGAAAGTCACTGGAATAACTGTTTAGAAAAGAATCATAAATACATGATTTTTTAGATTTTTGGTACGTATGTTAAGAATTGTGTACGAATTGAAATGTCTGTGTACTGATCCTCAAAACAACCAATAAAATCTCAGTTATGAAAGAAAAAAAACTATGCAGGAAGTGGCTATGTGAGAGTAACAAGATAATTCTTGTGAAAGCCCCTGGGCACAGAGTTAGTCTTTAATAAACATCAGTTGACTTGGAATTTTGGGGAGCTGCACTGACTTTTACAGGTGATACCAGGTAACAACAATAAAATATCTCTTATCTTCATGCAGGGCAAAAAATAGGAATAAAAATACATACTGAGCGTTATTCTATATAAAAAGGTAAAACACCCAGACAAAACAGATACTTGAAAGAGTAAAATTATTCCCATGGCAAAAACATTTGTCACTTCACATAAAGATGCTCCATCACAAGATTCCCTTGGGTTTCAGACACTTCTAGGTGTGTAAAACATGTGTGTGTATATATACATATGCATGTCCACAAACCTGTCTGTACACACACATCCATCTTTATACATCTTCATTCTCAAAAGATCACCAATATCCAACATTAAAGGAAAGTACTGATTTTTCATAAGCCTTTGTAAGTAAAAAGGAAGAAAAACTCATTTTTTAAGCTCTTTATTGGAATATAATTGCTTTACACTCTTGTACCAGCTTATGAGGTATACCAAAGTGAATCAGCTGTATTTATACACATATCCCCATATCCCCTCCCTCCCATGACTCCCCCCACCCTCCCTGTCCCGGCCCTCCAAGGCATCACCCATCATGGAGTTGATCTCCCTTTGTTATACAACAACTTCCCACTGGCTATCTATTTTACACTTGGTAGTATATATATGTCTATGCTACTCTCTCACTTCATCCCAGCTTCCCCTTCATCCCCCACCCACCCAACCCCGTGTCCTCCAGTCCATTCTCTGCATCTGCATCCTTATTCTTGTCCTGTCACTGGGTTCATCAGCACCATTTTTTTTTTTTTAGATTCCATATATATGAGTTAGCATACAATATTTGTTTTTCTCTTTCTGGCTTACTTCACTCTGTATAACAGACTTGAGGTCTAACCACCTCATTACATATAGCTCCATTTCATTTCTTTTTATGGCTGAGTAATATTCCATTGTATATATATGCCACATCTTCTTTATCCATTCCTTTGTTGATGGGCATTTAGGTTGCTTCCATGTCCTGGCTGTTGTAAATAGTGCTGCAATCAACATTACAGTACATGTTTCTTTTTGGATTATGGTTTTCTCTGGGTATATGCCCAGGAGTGGGATTACTGGGTCATATGGTAGTTCTATTTGTAGTTTTTTAAGGAACCTCCAAACTGTTTTCCATAGTTGCTATATCAACTTACATTCCCACCAATAGTGCAGAAGAGTTCCCTTTTCTCCACACCCTCTCCAACATTTATTGTTTCTAGATTTTTTGACGATGGCCATTCTGACTGGTGTGAGGTGATACCTCATTGTGGTTTTGACTTGCATTTCTCTAATGATTAGTGATGTTGAGCATCTTTTCATGTGTTTGTTGGCCATCTGTATGTCTTCTTTGGAGAAATGTCTATTTAGGTCTTCCGCCTATTTGTGGATTGGGTTATTTGCTTTTTTGGCATTAAGCTGCATGAGCTGCTTGTATATTTTGGAGATTAATCCTTTGTCCGTTGCTTCTTTGGCAAGTATTTTCTCCCATTCTGAGGGTTGTCTTCTTGTCTTGTTTATGGTTTCTTTCACTGTGCAAAAGCTTTTAAGTTTCATGAGGTCCCATTTGTTTATTCTAGATTTTATTTCCATTATTCTAGGAGGTGGGTCAAAAAGGATCTTGCTTTGATGTATGTCATAGAGTGTTCTGCCTATGTTTTCCTCTAGGAGTTTTATAGTGTCTGGCCTTACATTTAGGTCTTTAATCCATTTGGAGTTTATTTTTGTGTATGGTGTTAGGAAGTGTTCTAATTTCATTCTTTTACATGTTGCTGTCTAATTTTCCCAGCACCACTTACTGAAGAGGTTGTCTTGTTTCCATTGTATATTCTTGCCTCCTTTGTCAAAGATAAGATGCCCATATGTGCTTGGGTTCACCTCTGGGTTCTCTATTCTGTTCCATTGCTCTTCCTTTCTATTTTTGTGCCAGTACCATACTGTCTTGATCACTACAAGGGTAGTATAGTTTGAAGTCAGGAAGCCTAATTCCACCAACTCCATCTTTCCTTCTCAAGATTGCTTTGGCTATTCGGAGTCTTTTGCCTTTCCATACAAATTGTAAGATTTCTTGCTATAGCTCTGTTAAAAATGCCATTGGTAATTTGATAGGGATTGCACTGAATCTGTAAATTGTTTTGGGTAGTACAGTCATTTTCACAATGTTGATTCTTCCAATCCAAGAACATGGTATGCTCCATCTGTTTGTATCGTCTTTGATTTCTTTCATCAGTGTCTTATAGCGCAAAACTCATTTTTGAATCCCTGTCTACACCACTTTGTTTTCTGCCCCCTTCTACCACCTTCACTAATACAAGTTAGGGCAAGAAAGGAGAAAAACGGAGGGAGCACAGTCACACACAGGCCAGACTGCGCATCAACTGAGCTGCTCTTATTCCAATTGCTCTTCTCCTCTGTCCGCCCCTACTACTGAGCTTACTGGCCCTGCACCTGGAGATATAATTCAAGGAGATGGCAATCCTTCTCCCAGGCGGCTCTGGGGTGAAAACGCAATCAAGTCAGGATGCAGGGACAATGGGAGGGGGTGGGGGCGTGGTCAGACTGGAACTCTGAGTGGGAAGAGGGAGGTTCTGTCACCTGGGAGGTCTGGTTCAGAACTGGGCAGTTGAAGGAATGTGAGCTCCTTTTTGACAGGTGCGGCTCCATTGGTCTGAACTCTAGTTCCAAAGCCGCCCTCTACAGGCCCTGCACCCTTCCTGAATCAACAGGTTTATTTATTCAGCTTGTGTCAATACAAACTAACCTCTGTCCCAGAGACAGCAAAAACAGTACTCAGAAAGCCCTTAGCTGGCTACTTTAAGTCCTGGCTTTTTGAGAGGTTTCCCAAGCTGGAAACAGGTCACATTCCCACCAGAAATGATCTCTCTTTACTTCTCTTGTTTTTCATTCTCCTCTCCTGTCCCCCCCCCCCTTTTTTTTTTTTTTTTGGTTAAGCAGCCAGTGGTAGAATGGAAAAAGAGGATCAGGAAAATTGTTGGATACTTTGATTCTGCAAGTAGCTGGTTGTGAAACAAGCCTTTAACCTGTTTGCTTTCCTAATATAGAAAACAAAAGATTTGAATTATATGGTTTTGACTATTTCTTCCAGTTCCAAAACACTTGTGACTCTATGGGACACAATGCAACTAAGATTGCTGTTATTAAAATGGAACAAATTAAAATAAATGAATTAAATATAGTACCTAAAATGACAGAGGAATAATATAAATCTAAAGAATGTGGAAGGGAAAGATTTAAGAGACATATAAAACCAGAAAGCAGTGAATTAGAAAACTGTAGAATTGATGAATCTAAGAATTGGCTCTTTAAAGTGACAATAAAAGATCAAAGCTTCTGCCAAAGGTAGATTAAACCTGGGAGAAAGTGCAAATATGTCACTTTAGGAATAAAAACTAAAATATATGATGAAGGACAATATGTATGTACTTGCATGCTCTGTTAGAAAATTTCAAAACTTGTAAGAAATAGATCTCACAGGAAGCTGTTACCAAAGTGATCCAAGAAAAAATTTTGACATCCCAATATGCTAATAAGTATGGAAGAAATTGTAGCAGTGACTAAAAACATAAAACCCAATTTCCCAAAACCACCAGTACCAAATTATTTTATAAGCAAATGTTAATGAACAGATACTTCTATATTATTCAAGTCATTCTGGAGAACAGAAAAAGATGGAAAGATTTCCAATTCATTTAATAAAACTCACATATCCTTGCTGCAAAGAGCAAAATACAGTGCCCCAGTGCCCCCCCCCCAAAAAGCAAGCAAAGCAAAAATCTATAGTCTGATATCTCTCAGGAATATAGATGCAGAAGTCTTAATAAACTGTTAGTAAAGCAAGCGAGTGTAAAGAAAATTATATCAAAATAGATCATATTCCAAAATGCAAAGATAGTTCAACCTTAGAAAATTTCTTTAGAATTAATTACTTCAGGGACTTCCCTGGTGGTGCAGTGATTAAGAATCTGCCTGGCGCAGGGGACACGGGTTTGAGCCCTGGTCCAGGAAGATCCCACATGCCACAGAGCAACTAAGCCCGTGCCCCACAACTACTGAAGCCTGAGCCTAGAGCCCATGCTCTGCAACAAGAGAAGCCACCACACTGAGAAGCCTGCACATTGCAGCAAAAAGTAGCCCCTGCTTGCTTGCCACAACTAGAGAAAGCCTGTGTGCAGCAACAAAGACCCAATGCAAAAATAAATAAAAATAAAATTAAAAAAAAGAAAAGAAAAAAGAAAAGTGCTGAGGCTAAGACCAGTTAAAGGGAAGAAGTTCCAAAAAAAAAAAAGAATTACTTCAATCTGTTGTAATTTATCTCAAAAAGTGGAAAACACATTCTCATTTCAATAGATGCTGAAAAACACTTAATGCAATTCACTTCCTGATTTAAAAACTTATAGTTTGCTAGGATTAGAAGAATAAATCATTAATATAATAAAATTGCAATCCAAAACCAGTCAACACCTTACATAAAATGGTGAAACACTATAGATATTCTCAGTAAAATCAGGAAGTGATAGTATTAAACAGTTTGATCTAGGAATTCTGACTAATGTAAAAAAAAAGAAAAAAAACTGGTTGCATTATTTGCAGATTATATGAATTTAAATCTGTAAAACTCATTATTGCAAAAGCATTAGCATTAGTAATTTTAGTAAAAAAACCTCATCACAATAATATAGAAAATTCATTGCTTTCCTATGTATTAGCAATAATAATTGGGATATAAATTTGCCACAAAGATCCAATTCATAAAAACAAAACAAAAACAAACAAAAAACTTAAGTAGAGGATCTATGCCATGACTTCTAAGATTAGTTTACTGTAATTTCTAAAACTAACTTACATATATTGAGAGCTTGATCTCTTGATAATACAGTCCTAAGAGTTTTATATGCATTATAGCATATATTCTTCATAGCAGTGATATAAAGTACTTCTATTCCCATTTTACAGATGAAGAAACTGTGGCTAGGCAGTGTTAATACCCAAACTAAAAACTGAATTCAAACCCAGGAGACAAACATTTTTATTTGCAGGTAATAAGATTATTCATCTAGCAAATATAGGAGAATCATGAAAAACTATAAAAACTATCAAAGATGGGTAAGGTAGTTATACAAATAAACAAAGATAAATTGACTTCCTACCTAGCAGCAACACACACACACACAAAAAGAAAAAAATGAAGAAAAAGAAATTCCGTTTCCAACTACAGTTAGAAATATTTAAAACCTAAGACTTAAAAAATTTGTAGAACTCATAAAAAGAAAGAAATAACACAAAATGTTGACGAGAGACAGAAAAGTGGAGTTAAAAATAGAGAAAACACCTAACTCTTTCCAAATTAATCTCTAAATCAGGTGGATTCACAATTAAAAAAAAAAAAGATTTTTCTGGGCATGTGACAAAATGATTCTAAAATCGTCAGAGAAATCTGGATGACTCTAGCTTAAGCAGTGCTCAGAGCTCACATCCCTGACCTGGCACAAACGGACAGCATTTTTGACATGACATGATGAGCAGGACACAGCACTGCTGCTAATGATATCCCTGCCAAAACATGCCTAGCTTGAAGTTAATCACGAAGAAGCTTCAGACAAACCTCAAATGAAGAACATTCTGCAATTAGACTGTAGTCTTAAAAAAATCAAGGTCAAGAAGGACAAAGAATGAGGACCTCTTGTTCCAAAATAAAAGAGACAGAAGAGACAAAACAACTCAATGTGATGTGTGACCCTGGATTGAATCCTGGACTTGGGGGGTGAGGAGGGGAGGCCGGAGGCAGGGAGGACAGGAAGGTGGTGGTGGTTGTGGTATGAGTATCTGTAAAGGACCTTACTGGGGCAATTGACAAATTTTGAATATGGACTTTGTCTAATTTTTCCTAATTAGATAAATGTACGATAGAAATATAAGAGAATATCCTTGATCTTAGGAAATATACATTGAAGGATTTAGGGTATCTGCACTGCAGTTGTGTCTGCAACTGATTCTCAAACAGCTAAAAACATAAGAATGTGTGTGTGTGTGTGTGTGTGTGTGTGTGTGTGTGTGTGTGTGTGTACGCAGGGAAACTGGGAAGAAGGGAGAGAGGGAGAGAAAGAGATCATGGTAATTTAAACAGTTAAATAAAAAGAGCAAATGTAAATAACTGGTAAATCTGGAAAGGGTATAGGAGAGTTCCCTGTAACATTTCTGCAACTCATATAAATTTGTAATCATATCAATATGAAAAGTTACAACTACATACATATATTATATATACACGTACAATACGTATTATATATAATGAGTGGCTTATACTCCTAGACATGAAAATATGTTTTAAAACCACAATAATTAGGGACTTCCCTTGTGGCATGCTGGTTAAGAATCCACTTGCCAACACAGAGGACATGGGTTTGATCCCTGCTCCAGGAAGATCCCACATGCCACAGAGCAACTAAGCCGGTGTGCCACAACTACTAAGCCTGCGTGCTGCAACTACTGAAGCCCTCACACCTAGAGCCCAAGCTCTGCAACAAGAGAAGCCACCGCAGTGAGAGGCCCACACACCACAACGAAGAGTAGCCCCCGCTTGCCACAACTAGAGAAACCCCGAGCTCAGCCTAACGCAGCCAAAAATAAATAAATAAAAATAAAACCACAATAATTTAAAAACATGGTAACATAAGTAATCAGAAAGAGTAACAAAACAGAGTAGAAAGTCCAGAAGCAGATAAACTATCAGTAAGAATACAGATTACAATAAAGTTGAAATCTCAAATCATTAAGGAAAGTCAATCTTGGGGTACAGAGAGATTTTCAAAGTATGGCTATGAGGACAGGAACTATAAAGAAAGAGATTGGTAGATTTGACCATGTACATTTAAAAAATTATGTATAAGTTCCCGCAGAAAAGTAAGCTAAGGTCATGAATAAGTAATTCCTCAGAGATGAGTGAATAATAGCCAATAAATGTATGGGAAAAGTGTTCATTCTTAGTAATGATCAAAGAAATAAAAGCAACAATGAGATTTTTCATTGATCGAATTACCAAAGAATTAAAAAATAACGGCCTTTCCTTGTTGAACACGCATACAATAGAAGGCTACACAGCTAATAATAATAATGATATAGACACATTTATTACTATGGAAAGATGTGCACAGAGTCCCGCCTTCCTTTGGTCAATTCACAGTTATCCATTCATTCTCAACATCAATATCCTTCCACAGACCTTCCCCTGGCATCTTGCACTCACCCTTCTTCTCACTCATTACAGTTTAATTGTATCTGGAACTGTCCGTGCCTCTCTCCCCAGCTGCCTCCCCTTTCCTTTTGAAACAAACTGCCTACATTGAGATTATAGGTTTTCTCCACAACTTCCTAACTGCTCTGTAGTTGCCATTCTCTCTACAGTTTTGTCCATTCCTTGATAGATTCATTCATTCAAAAACATAAGGCCTGCTATGTGGCCTTATAGGGTCTGAGGATCATCAGTAAAGAAAAGAGAAAAACCACTGTCTTTGCTGAGCTTACATTCTAATGAACGGGTTCAGATCATATACTAAGAAAACGTACAGTAAGTAAACTGATAGAAGAGTTTAGGTAAAAGTGTTTAAGTAAAGGATTTCGCTGGCAGTCCAGTGGTTAAACCTCTGTGCTTCCAATGTGGGGGGTGAGGGTTCGATCCCTGGTCAGTGAACTAAGATCTCACATGCCGCAGGACTTAGCCAAAAAAAAAAAAAAAATTAAATTAAAAAAAAGTGTTTAAGTGAAAAATAAAGATGGGGGATTGAGAAAAAGAAAAAAAAAAAACAAACAAGGAAATAGGTGTTAGTAGGAGGAGAAACTTCTTATGGGCCAGGCACTGTGCTGTGTATTGAGTTCTTACAACAGTCCTGTTGCAGGATTCTAAGGCAGATCCCCCCACCCCCCACGCCGCCACTTCCACACCCACAATCTGTCCATCACACCCAGGAGCAGCGGGGAGGCAGGTGAGAAAGTCTGGATGCAGGGAGACCAGTTCAAGGCAACATGGAGCTGATGAACCTGAGACTGGGACAGGGACGATACAGATGGGGAGAACTAAACAGATGGCAAGGGATTTTGTAATCAGAATACATAGGGCTAAATGGCAGACTCCGGAGAAACCAAGCTGTGAGAAAGGGAGAGGTCAAAGATAACGCCAAGATTCCTGGCTTGAGAGAAGGATAATGCTCTTAAGATACACAAGACAGGAGGAGGTAAAAATGTGGGGAAATACGGATGAGTTCAGCTTGAGTGCCCTGAGAGACAGGACACGGAAATATCCAGGGACTGTGGATGTGGCGTCTGGAGCTCCGGAGTCAGCGCCGGGGCTGACGGAGCAGCCATCAGTATGTTGTACCTGAGTCATCGTTGAATCCAAAGAAAACAGAAGAATACCCCCTAAAAAGACTTTAGGATAGTAAGCAAGGCTAGCATGAACCCAGGAACAACAACGGTTACATGAAAAAGAAAGAGAAAGATCAGAACTAAAATTAGAGAAGACGTGAAGACAATACTACCTTGGAATTCAAGGGAGGAGAGCTTTTTAAGGTGGGGAATTTCAAAGAGTCAAAAAAGTAAATACTATGTAGAATCACTGGGCATTGGGGTGACCCTGCCCTTTGAACTAAGAGGGCATCTAAAAGAAATTTCCACTAAACTATAAGCTGCACGGAGGCAAGAACTGTGTCTGTCTTATCTACCGAGGGACAGCACAGCACTTGGTCAGTAAGCGTTCAGTAACTGCGGACAATCCCGTGAGCTGGCTTGGAATAATGCCAGAGCCTGAACCCCAAACATGTCAGCTGGTGGAAATCAAGTCCCTTCTCTGGTCCCTGCATTTAATAAGAGACAGTAGGGAGAGACGACTGACTCTTGCTGTTTGCAGCCGTCTTTCTAATAATGCCTTCTAGCCCTGTTTTCTTTACCCTACTTTACTACTTTAGTTATGGGCAGAGGAAAGATGTTTTTGCACCCAAATGGCTGTGATTCAAAGCACCCAAGTTAGTGTTAGCGTGTATTGTTAAGAAAGTCAAATTGTTTGATTCTTTAAATTTCAGGGGGATGAAAATACAATGAAAATATTTTAAAATAATTTAATGGAGGAAGATATTAACCCTGAAGTTATCTAAAATTCATTCTTCCTGCCTCTAATGAGTCCCCTCTCTATTCTAAGCAGATTGTGAAACCTCTGTTAGCGAGGCTTTTTTTTAACCTTCTGCCATATAACAACTAGCTTAAGTATCTTGTGGTTTAATGACAATCTTCCCTAAATCTAATTCAATTTTTGCAAAACTCAAAGAATATGTGAACCACGGATTTGATAGTTCAGAGAGAGCGGACACTACCAAAGTCAGATAATGAGTGATTCTGATCATTTAAAAATTTGGTTTAGGTAAGAGTTTATTTATGCTGACTGTATGAAACCATCTTTAATACGCCATTTCTTTTTCTACTCATGTTAAGGTCACAGTAAACATCTGACAAAATGTACCAAGAGTCATTTTTTTCATCTTTTACCCAGTATTTATATGTAGACAAATACATCCACAGTTTGAAGAACCAAATAGATAAATGAAAGGAAGAATAAATTCTTTCTAAAAGGAAATGTTTGACTGCAAAGACGGTTTTAGGTGTGACAGGATACTTCTTGTACACTGGGACCTCCAAGTCCGTTCTCTATCTTTAGATACATCTGAGTTTGGGAAGTAGAGTCAACCAGATTTCTGAAAATTTGAGTCTAGGTGCTCTCCTTCTATAATTCAAATTAAGATACTAGTTGCAGTTTACTCTGGGTTAGATGGGCAGATTTATTTTTCAAATAGGAAGCTTTATAGTTAATGTAAAAATCCTGAAAAAGTCATGAAATAGGAGACTGTTTTCCAAAACAAGCTTTCAGTGTTTAGCATTATTATTATTATTATTATTATTATTATTATTATTATTATTTTTCCCATCTCCAAAAATTCAATTCTGTAGGCAACTTCAGCTCATCCCTCTTACAAGTTTGGCAGTTCAGTTTCTAGCAAGATCCTAGTTGGCCCCATGCAGCATAGAATGACGTGCTAAACTATTAAAAATAAAGTGAATAATGGGATAGCCCATTTTTTTTTCCTTTCATCAATATAAAAAGAAGGTCTTTGGAGAAGAGGAAAAAGAATACAGTAAGAATGTGCATCTTTTGAAGAAAAAAAGACTGTATGGGGAAAGTAATGCTTTATCCTAGGTCTAGTATAATCTCTCCATTTCACAGTTCTGGCTAATCTCCTCTTCTTGGGTAAACTGCATAGTTAGGAATAAACGGATTAAACATTGTAGTGTAGTGATCTATATCATTTCTTTGGGAACTGTGCTAGATTCAGTATGTAATTGCTTTTGACTGTGCTATACGAAAGAAATTCTCTATGCTGTTCATAGTCTTTCTGCTTTTATGACAATGCTATTTATATTTGAGTCATAGCTTTCTGTCAAGTGTCTGGTGATGACATTGTACAAGGAACACCAGACTGAAAATTAACAGTGTTCACTTTGAATTCTAAATTCCCTTTCAGCTTGTTTTCTAATGGTAGAGGCCAATTATCTTGCTCTTCAAACAGGAATCCAGTTTTTATCACCTCACATGCCTGAGAAATGTCATTTCAAGCTAAATATGATTCAGTTCCTTAAAATATTACTTAAAGCTTTACTCCAATAGCAAATGGAAATGTCTACGTGATGTCAGCCCCAAATTTTATAACTTATATATTGGATTCTTGGCTTTTCAAAAGAAAAACCTTTACCCATAAAGCAAATACAGACTAAAATCAACAACTATGTATCCAATGACTACTGTGTACAAGGCAATGCGTGAAGTGCATTAAGATAAGGAAGGCAGAGTTCTTGTCCATAAGGAATCTAAAATCTATCCTGGAAAATACGATTTAAAAGTATGAGAGAGACTTCCCTGGTGGTGCAGTGGTGAAGAATCCACCTGCCAATGCAGGGGACATGGGTTTGATCCCTGCTCCAGGAAGATCCCACGTGCCGCGGAGCAACTAAGCCTGTGCGCCACAACTATTGAGCCTGTGCTTTAGAGCCCATGAGCCACAACTACTGAGCCTGAGTGCCACAACTACTGATGTTCACGCACCTAGAACCCATGCTCCACAACAAGAGAAGCCACTGCAATGAGAAGCCCGCACACCGCAACAAAAAGTAGCCCCCGCTAGCATCAACTATAGGAAGCCCACGCCAGCAACAAAGACCCAACACAGCCAAAAATAAAAAAATAAATTTATTAATAAATAAATAAATAAATAAAAGTATGAGAATGTAAACAATAATCTGTGATTTCAATGACAGTTCACAAGACATACAAAACAGTTCAAAGCAAGTGTTGAAGAGTTGGCATAAGTCAGTATATGATTTATTTCAAAATAAATCACAGAGACAGTAATAGCAGGTGCTCTACGCATTGAAAGTTAAAGATGATGCCTTCATTTGGGGACAAGCAGGAAAATATTAATGGAACAGACTGACAAGGAACTGGATACCAAAAGTGAACGTTTCGTTTTGGCAGAGAAACAGGGAGAGAACCTTCTGGAAGTGGCAGTGGTGGATGCTGACCTGTGCAGATGAGAAAGGACTTCAGGCAGTTCTGACCACTGCCTTTGGCTCTTACTACCTGCCTACCTCTTTGTGTTAAAATGAAGAAAATAGTGAGAACGCCTTTATTTAGCAAAGGAGTCAATATTTCTTGGTATAACCAGATGTACCAGAACTAAAATAAATTGGTCTAGAATAGCAAGGTGCATAAAATAACAAAACCACTTGCTGCCATTAAAGTTGCCTTAATTATAGCCAGTAGTTGCTCAGTATAAAAAATAGACATATTTATAGCAAAGGAAGGAGTCCCAAATTCGAAATGACTTGGTAAGTATGGCCCATAATATCTGTTCACAAGTACTACTTCCCATTGCCAAGAGATGTCCTAACTGCCTGTTACCAGGGTGTCGATTTGGCAGAAAGCCAATCCAGCCGTGATAACTGGATGCAGAATTGTGAATGGAAAAGCCAATGATTCCTAGACTCAGTGCTTCCCGCACTTTTGTGTGCATAAAACATCACTAGAGGAACTGGTTAAAACACAGATTCTTTTTTCAGTAGGTCTGGGGTGGAGTCTGAGATAAATAACTTACTTATTCATTTTGATTATTTATAATGTCCCCCTTCCCTCTAAAATGTAAATTCCAGGAGGACAGAGGTCTGTTTATTTTGCTCATTGGGGTGTCCCAAGCACCTAGAACAGCGTCTGGCTCTGTGAGGCCCTCAGTCATCCCGTACAGGATGAGCGAATGGCATTACCTACAAAGCCCCGCTAACGGGCGAGGACGGCGATTCCGACTGGGGGATTAGTCTTGCTCAAGAGACACTACTTCCTCGTTAAGACTGAGCTAGGTCTACAACAAGGACAGAGGCGACCAGATGGCCAGAGGAGGCCACAGGTTTGCACCACATCATTTTCAGAGCCACCACCTTCCACATGGGGTTCACCCTGCCTAGAGCATCAGCCTTTACTTGCCCCACGCTAAATGGGCACAAGGATTGACTCGGCATAAATTTCAGCTCATGATCCGGCTTCCTGTGACTATGAAGCTCCCTGGGGTGTTCATCCCTATAGCCTTGAGCTTCCCCACCTCACCAAGTCTTCCTCTAAATTCTGCTTTCTCCAAAAATCCTTCACGGTTTGGCTTAAGACCTGAATTCCACATCACCCTGGCTGTTGACCTTCTAAGCTCTGGCAAAGTTGAAAGAATTAGGCATCAGCTTGGCATCTAGCTCCAAATCACAGTGTCACCCTGTGAATTTCTAAGGACTGTGAGCCTTCAACCTGCCACCAGTGTCCCCAGGTGGCTGAGCTGTTGCACGGGTATCTGTAAGGCCTCAACATTACATCCTCGTAACTAGGGAGGCTGGGTGTTTTTTCACACCAATTAAATTTCTTCTGTGTATTTTATTTTCATTTTCTTTGCCCAGTTTTATATTACACCATGTTTCTCTATCTTATTGATTTGTTGTTTTAAAATACATTCTGGATACTAATTTTTAATCACTTACAGCCAATGCAAATATATTCTCCCATTATGTAGCTTTCCATTTCATTTGTAGTATTTTCTGTTGAACAGACAACTTTAACTTTAATGTAGGCAGGTTTATCAACTGTGATTGTGCTTTCTTTATCCTGTCTGTGAAATCCTTCCATAATGTGAGATTTTGAAAATATTTTTCTCATGTGTTTGCTGTTAACATTTAGGTCTTCAATCCACCTGGAATTTATTTCTGTACCTATGTGTTATGAGTTAAGCATCAATTATTTCCCCTATTTGACCTGAAATGTCAATATCTAGTGCCATAAATCAAGTTTCTATATTTGCATGAATTTGTTTCTAGGGTCTTGACTTTGTTTGGTCTGTTTCTACTCCTGTACCAATGCTCCTTTGAGCAAATCAGTATGGCTTTCAAATAATTTTCGTATCTGATAGAGCAAGTTTCTCCAGATAGTCTTCAAACTTGTCCTAGATATTTTTGGCTTTTGTGCTTTCTGTGTGAATTTGGCTTGTAAAATTCCACACTCCCACTCACCCACATACAACCTACTGAGAGTTTGGTTGAAATTTTATTGAGTTTTAAAATCAATTTGGTAAAAACTGGCTTTGATATTTAATCCCACCATCTAGGAATATGGGCTCTCTCTCCTTTGATTTGCATCTTATTTTATGTTTCTCAGCAGTGCTTTGTCAATTTTCTCCATAAGGATTTGGGTATCTTTTAGATTTGTTTCTTCTGCCTTTTAGCTTTTGTTATGACTGTGAATGACAACCATCCCCCATCCCACCTAACCCACTCTTAACAGTGTTTTTTGTTGGTGCCAGAAGGCTTCAGATGTTTGCAGGTTGACCTTGCTTGTGTCTGGCTGTCAGGGTTCACGGCTTCCCTGAGGCTTAGCCATAGGCAGCAGGTTAATACTTTTTCTGTTCTCAGGGAAGTGCAGGAATCGGGGTGTCTTCTGAGATCTGCCTGACTGATCCCTCGGTCCAGACTTGGTGTTACTACTGACTTGGGAGCCTGTGATTTTCCTCCCGTGAGGCTGGTGAGGGGCTCACAGAAGGGAAGGGCATCCATCATTTTAGGGGTCCCACTGTACCCAGATTTCCTATTATTAGCCTCACTGTCAGTGGTTTAAAGAGATTTATTCTTCCCAAAGTTGGTAAGTTATGCTCACTCAAACCCAAGCCTCCCGACCTCAAAGCCAAAACTCTCACTCTTTGCTACACATCTCCTTCCACATACGGCCTCCCTGGAGGAAACGAAATTCCAGCCTCAACAGCATGGACCCAGGACTCTGACAACCTGACCCCATGGTGGCTTCACTTTCATCCAGAAACACAGGCTGGAAACCAGGGCATCGCAGATTTCAAGTGCGGAGCCCGGGGACTCTGCCTTCCAGCCGCTCCCAAATCCACTCCCCACTCTGTGTCCTGGTATCATTTCACCGATTACTGCTGACAACCTCCCATGTCTCCCCATGTCTCCCCTCCACCCCTACAGGCTCTCACCTCACAGCTGGGCGATCTTTTTGTTACATAAACCTGATCATATCTCTGCTGTGTTTAAAATCCTCCAGTGCAAAAAAAAAAAAAAAAAAAAAAAATCCTCCAGTGCCTCCCACAGCGACTAGAATAAATCTCTCTCCTTCCCATGACCTGCGAGGCCTTTGGAATGTGGTTCCTGACTTGTTCTCTGGCTGTGTCCTAGCAGTCCTGCTCTATTCCCCGCCCACCAGCCCCACTGCTCTTTATTCTCTCTGCCAAGCTCTTCACGACCTCAGGGCCTTTGTCCCTGCTCGTCTCTCTACCCAGAATGTTCCTCCACCAGGTCCCTGCATGGCTGAGTCTATCTGTCAGGTTTCCGCTTAAATGTCACCTCCTCAGATTCCTTCCCTAACTATGTCACCTGGCGAAAGAGTCCAGCCCCCACCTGCCCCTCAAAGTCGCTCTCCCCAGCATCACTTGCTTGATCGCGTCATTTAATTTACCGCCATTTATGTTAAAAAAATTTTTTTTGACCATGCGATGTGGCATGGGAGATCTTAGTTCCCCGACCAGGGATTGAACCTGTGCCCCCTGCACTGGGAGCACAGAGTCTTAACCACTGGACCACGAGGGAAGTTTCATGTTTTAATTTTTCTGCCCAGAAAAAAAATCTACCTGAAACATAGTTTTGATCACTCTTTCTTGCATTTCTTTACCCCACAGCCTCACAGACTGTTTGGGGAGTGAGGTTTGGGGGTTTTTTTAAATTGTAGTATAAGATATGTAACATAAAATTTATCATTTTAACCATTTTCCATGTGTCATTCTGTGATTAAGTATACTCACGATCTTGTGTGAACATCACCACTATCCATTTCAAGAACTTTTTCATCTTCTCAAACAAAAATTCTGTACCCATTAAATAGTAACTCCCCACATGCCCCTAACCCGAGGCCCTGGTAACCTTGATTCTTTCCACCTCTATGAATTTGATTACTCTAAGTACCTCATACAAGTGGAATCATACAATATTTGTCCTTTTGTGTCTGGCTTATTTCACTTAGCATAATATTTTCAAGGTTCATCCATATTTTAGCATGTATCTGAATTTCATCTCTTTTTAGGTAGAATGATATTCCATTGTAGATGTGTATATACCACAGTTTATCCATTCATTTATCAATGGGCATTTAGGCTGTTTCCACCTTTTGGTCATTGTGACTAATGCTGCTATTTATTAATTTTATTTTTTAATTTTAGTTTTAATTTTTTGGGGCTGTGCCACATGGTTTATTGGATTTTAGCTTCCCGACCAGGGATAGAACCTGGGGCCCAGCAGTGAGAGCACTGAGTCGTTACCACTGGACCACCAGAGAATTCCTGTATTAATCTTAAAGATGTGTTTATAGTCTGTCTCTCCTGACCTGAACATAAGCTCCGAAAAAAACACAGACTGTTTAAATAGAACAGTGCCTGGCTTCTGGTAGGCAGGAAGAGCCTAAGCTGAGTGCAGTGTTATCAGCGAGTGTAACATTATAAACCAAACAGTCACATGAGATGAATATAAAAGAAACGACTCCTTTCCCTCCTGGGTCTGCAGCAGCTCTCTGCTGGAGGACTGCAGGAGGGAACTGTCTGGCCTCTTGTCTCGCTACTTTTCAACCCATTTTGCCTACTTCTGCAAGAGTGATCTCTTTAAAACATAAACCCGATTATAACCCTCTTCTTAAAAACCGTCAATGGCTCCCTATTCTTATAATAAGCCCAACTGCTGGCCAGGGCTCCCAGGCACTGGGTACCTGGCCTGATTTACCCATTTCAGTCAGGCTCGTCACGGTGCCTCACAGGCTTTTGAAGATGCTGTTCCTTTGCCTAGACATCTCCTGCCCTCTTTCATCAGTTCCTTTGTGTCCTTTAGATTTGTTTGGACAGAATTTACAGGAGAAGGCTTTCCCAACACTCTGAGTCTGGATTAAGTTGTTCCTACTGTGTTTGTAGGAATTGCCTGGTTTTGTTTTTGTTTTTTGTTTGTTTTTCTTTGATCCCTTAGACTGTAAACTCCACAAGGGCAGGAACTAGGTCAATCTGTTCACCAATTGGATCTCCGTGCCTAGCATGGTGCTTGCACTCAGGCAGGGCTCAGTAACTATTTAGTGAACAAATAAATGGATTTCTAAGCCTTACCTATTGTGTTGAAACAGAATCAGTAATATTATACTTAACAGATTAGAAAATATCAACCTAACGGTGTCTAGGTGTCCATACACAGCCTTTTAACAAACGTGGCCCATCTGAGATCTCTGAAAAATATTTTTTAACCTAATTACCTGGATCTCATATATGACAGGTCAAACAGAGCCTTACCATCTGTCCATCATAGCACTGTGAAACCCACTGCCACCAGGTGTCACCCAGCTAGGGGGGGATCAATTAGTAATTATAATTGAAGCATCATGCAATTAATTACTTAATTCTAAGCTGCTCAAGTTTAATTCCACTGACATCACATCATGAAACCAGGGGAACTACAGAAAATAATTGAAAGGGAAAAAAAAATAGATAGGAAAAAATCCTGGGCAGACACTTTCCCTAGGGCAGCCAAGAACTTGGGAGTATTGGGCCAATTATATCAACACTTATTAGGATGAAATAATGTGGGTTGGGCAGAGTTGTCTGATTATAACTTAATCACTGGTGTTAAGTGGTAAGAAAGACTGTCAGCAGACAGCAAAAGGATTCAGAGGCAAAAGGGGTCAATGTATCCACATAACCCAAAAGAGGGAGCACTAGACATGGGGACCTGAGTCATCTGGTCTCCCACACAGACACACAGATTTATGTTCCCGTGGCCCATGAATGAAAGAAGAAAGAAAGGGAGGAAAAAAAGGAGGAAAGAAAGGCTGCTGCAGTAGTTTTAGTTCAGCCCATTTTATGGTGATCTGTCCTGTGGCTTTGGGATCACATCAAAGAGCCCCCTCTATCAATATTGAGCACAGATTTAAAATGTTTTTATACTAGCACTGCATAGATCAAGCAATGTTGACATTCAGAGATTTAAAATCATCTGGACCTGTCATGTTCATCACTAAATGACGTTTATCACCTGGCTCAAGATGAGGAAATATGAAACCAATACAAATTAGTTAAATAAATTACAGCGTATCTATACAGTGGAAATCTATCATCCCCCCCCCCCGCCCCCCAAATGATGCAGATCAGTGACTAGGACTCGGGAATTTAGACACTTGCTAAAATACAAATTCCAGAGCCATAACCCTGGAGATTCTGAATCTCAGACCAAGTTAGGGTCTAGGAATCTGAATTTCAACAAGCATTCTCCTGGGATTTTTACACAGTGAGTTTGTTGACAGGAACCATCATATGGAGATCAGACTTATTTATGTGGAAATGCGGAGATTATTAAATGAAAAAAACAGACTATAAAATAGTGTGCATTATAAAACAGTGTGTATTGTAACATAATCTCATTTAAAAATACCTAGATAGATAGATAGATAGATAGATAAAAGAAAGACAAATTAACACAGATATGTTTGTATAGAAATAAGTTTGGAAGGACAAACACTCAGATGTTAACAGTAAACTGTGTGAGAATATGAGGTTTTTCAAAAATTGTTTTTGCTCTATGTATTTTATAATTTTCCACAATGCATTTATACTGCTCCTAATACTAATAGAAGGATATTTTAATTACAAAAGAAATATTTACCAGTCTCCTAATGTGCATTGAGTGTTAGGCCTACAAAGATGAAATCAGGCCACGATTCTAGATTCTACCTTCAGTCCCTGGAGGGAGAGGACACATTCCCAGGTGCATTGGGACACCTGGATGACGAACTGTAGCAACACTGAAGACCTGAACACCACCTGACCCCTGCCCCACACTCCCCCCCACCGGCCCCCCCAGGCAGCCAGCTGTCAAGTTGGGCATCACAGTAGCATGCACCCATCTGGCTGCAACGGAGCGGTGAAAGGCCAGGAAAACTAACAGCAATATCAGGATGGAGAATGAATTGCCACCTTACAGACAGTTGGGATTTTTTTTCTGGTCAAAGAAGCATCACAGGGACTTCCCTGGTGGTCCAGTGGTTAAGACTCTTCACTTCCACTGCTGGTGGGTGTGGGTTCGATCCCTGGTCAGGGAACAGAGATCCCAGAAGCCGCATGGTGCAGCCAAAAGTAAACAAACAAACAAACAAGCATCACAACGATAAAGCAAACTCTAAAGCAAAACCCAAACAAAAAACAACAACCAAAAATTCCAACATGACAAACAAAGCAATCACATAACATAAAAACAAACGGCACTTGTAACTTTGGATTGGGACCTGGCCATGGAGGGACCAGGAGATGCCGGGCATGCTGCTGCCCGTGAACCCTTGCTGCCTCTCCCTTCCTGCCAGGCTGTTATTCTGAATCGCCTGTTCTCTGCCCCACCAAATCCTCCCCAGCCTTAAAGCCCAGTCAGCCCCACCCCTGCTACAAGTCTCCCCAAACCCTCCAGACCTGCAGCAGCTCCATCCTTTAGACACACGGTATTTTACCTGACACACATTTGCAAAATTCTGTATGTTTGATAGGTATTATTTATCTCTTGGATTAAGTTGTCACGTGACAACTTCTTAACGAGAAAAATATCTTGTTTCTTCAAGTAGACTGCCAGGTCTTCAGGGTAGAAATGGTTTAAAAGAGAATTCTAGGCACACAGATACATAAACATTAGACACTAAATTCCCACTTTTAAAATAAGTTATGTTGAACGAAAATACTTTATTTAGAATTTTAAAATAGCTTACTATTGAAAATGAAAAGCTTCTGGTTAAACTAAATTGGTTGTTTAGGAATAAACGCCAGTGTAATTTTCTAACCACTCGTACTTATATATGTTTTAGCACTGCTACGTTATCCTGATGCACTCATATGTTTTATTTTAAATTCGACAGTAGGCACATACTGATTGAATGACCACATTCTGAGATTCTAAAAGCATGTTTGGAAATAATTCATTTCTTTAAGATCTTGCAGATTAGAACCACTAAGCATTTTAACACACGATTCTCTCTTGGGAGAGGACAAAGTCACAATCTTGGAAGAATAAGAATGTGCTTTCCTTAAAAAAAAAACTGTCTAAGAAGAGATTACTAAAGATTCTTTACTTAAGTTCAGCACAGGAAGAAAATACCTGCTTTTGAGAAAACGGTGATTAGAATAATAAATAACAACAAATGTTTGACTCACATCATAAAGCCATGTAGTATAAATTCCAGCAAATGTGTTTAAGACAATGTCGTACACTATTTTAAAAGCTTTTAGTAGGGGGAGTGGGTTGGGGGAGGGATGGAGTGGGAGGATGGGGTTAGCAGATGTAAGCTATTATATTTAGAATAGATAAACAACAAGGTCCTACTGTCTAGCACAGGGAACTATATTCAATATCCTATGATAAACCATAATGGAAAAGAACATTAAAAAAAAAAGACTGTGTATGTGTACATATATATGTGTGTGTATATACATATAAAACTGAATCACTTTGCTGTAGAACAGAAATTAATGACCTTGTAAATCAACTGTACTTCAATAAAAACAAATAAATAAAAGCTTTCATTTATTTTCTGGAAGGCAGAGCTAAGGGAAAAGCACAGGCACATCACAATGTGACTCTAGCGCCCTCAGGTGTCCTCTTTGAAGTGCGCCTGTTTGAGTTCATTATTTGCTGCAGTTTCTAGAGCTATTTGCAAAGGAGCTCTTTGGGAAGCCACTGCAGGGGAACCTCTCACCAAAGAAAAGCAAATACCTGGATCTTACAACCTGATGGTGTGCTAATTATGCCCATACACACTGTTTCCCTCTCTCAGGGGAGCTAGAGCCAGCACTGTGCTCATCAGCCTCTTACAGGTGAGTGAAATCAGTAAATCCTAGGACTCCAGAAGGAAATCTTTGTCATCCTATTCAATGCTTGTTTTGTGGAAAATGTCCATGGGAAGCCACAGGTGACCTGATGAGAGCTGAATGTTTGGTGGACACCTGCCGGACTAAACCTGCTTCATTAAAAAGAAGTTGAGCAAATGAGATGAGTGAAGACTTATCACCCAAAGCAATGTCAGCTCTTTTTTTTTTTTTTGGGGGGGGGGTCAGGAATGCAAATATGCTCCTTTAATACACACAGAATTTTTTTGCCAATGATAACTTTAATCTTTCAAGGAAAAATTAGACTTTTGGTAAACGTGTATCCACCACTGTGAATTTGACACCCTCCCAATTGTTAAAGATATTTCTAATCAGTGATTAGATTAGATCAGTAATAATACTAATGATTTGTTTTAATTATTATATAATGAAAATGTATCAACATTTGAAAATTCTGCGTAGCTCAGTGAAACAGTGTTTTCCAAACAAAAAATGTACTGTGTCACAGAATCAGACAGGGAAAAAAGATGAATTCAAAATGCAAAACAGACCAACAGAGTTCAATGCAAAACAATACAAAAGGTTCACACACATTTACATACAGATTTAGAACTGACTTCAGATTTGGGAGTTGACCTAACCTGAAATATTAAAATGAATTAATAACTGTTACTCAATAAATATTCTAAAACTAACAATAAAAGTATGTAAATTATCCCTAGGCATAAACAAAGAAATAAATACCCAAACAAATCTAATCAATTTACTCTAATATAATGAATCTCTGAAGGAAATGCACACAAATACGAATAGGGTTTATATTAAAGTCATAGAATTATGTTTCATTTTTTTTCTTCTATAATATCCTTTTTTCTTTTTTTTTTCCTTTTGGTCATGATAGGCAGTTAGCTTTACAATGGGGGAAAAAACTCACTTCAATAAATAAACATTCTGAAAGAAGAATGAGCTGGCTCAGGTCTTTCTAAAAATATACGTAAAGAAAATTAGGGCAAGAGGAGGGGTATTTTGTCCTGCTCCCAAATTGTCCCAGTTGGTAACTATAAAACAAACTTTTACTTACGGTAACTTCACCTATTGCCTTTGACTCTCTCTTCACCTAATCTGAAATCCAAGTGCTGGAAGTCGCTGTCCTCATTTCTGGCTATTGCTGTCCTGTCGTTTTCATTGTCACAGCTGAGTAATTGACAATTTATGCAATCTAGTTCATCTGCTTAGCAACAGGAAGGGTGGGGCTCAAAACAGAGGAAAACTACACCAGTAGCATTCTGTAATTGTGAAATGAGAAAGAAAGGAGGAATGGGGAACTGGCTAGAGGCCATGGAAGACTATTTTCAACACTAAATAAAACTATTTTCAATGTGCTCAATACTAAATCCCTAAACGACAAATCCAACATGAAGTGTTCCATACGCTTCTCATATAAAATTTTACAATTATAGTCTTAGCAGTGTCATGTGATGAGAATGCCATGCATAGTGCTTTAATGGCAAATAAATAGAAAGTTCCTTACCCCTGGATCTCTGAATGGGTCCGTGGGTCAAATCTCCTTAGGGAAAGGGCGTAGTTTTGCTGAGAAACAGACTTAGGTTCACACAGCCGCTCTAGCCCCACAGGTGAGAACCTACAGTACAGTTAATCCTGACTGAGGACATCCCAGGCCCATGCCTGCTGCACTTTTTATTTCATTTTGTAAAGAAAAAAAAAAAAGGAGGGAGGACTGTGGAGAGAACTGGGGTATACACTGGAGTAGTTCTTAGTACTACAGCTTTCTGTTTCCGCCAAACTATTTGAAATTTACGGCCACAATCTCATCAAATAAATGAGAATCTAGATACCACAGGTCATAAGGATCCTGCCTCCAAGTCACATTAACTTCTCATGCATCTAATCAGAAACTTACAATGCCATCATGTTTCTCCGCTATGGCAGCCTTGATCGCAAATGCAGAAGAAAGAGGGTTCAATAAACTCAACTGGCCAAATAACAGGAAGTTTGGTTTTTTTTTTTTTTTTTGATTAGTTCTTAGGAATTTAGCTAGATCAGCCAAGACCTCGCTATGAAATAAAACAGAAAATGTCATCCATTTCCGCCTTCACAGATTTCCCTATTGCTTGAATGCGTTCATTTACTTGTTCAAAATGTGTTTTTTGAACATCTTCTACATGCACTGTTGCAAGCGCAGAGGTTATTATGGCAAATAAGACCTCCAAGGTCCTGCTCTCAGAGCTTACAGTATAGGGTCGTATGCCCACATGCAGACTAAAAAGTAAAAATGAATAAACAGATAAGCAAGACAATATCAGATAGTAATGAGTAATAGGAGAGAATTAAAGCAGAGTGACATGCTAGGGGGGTGACTGCTTTAGATGAGATATCATGGGAGGCATCTCCAAGGACGTGAATTAGGTGGAGATCTGAAAGTTAAGAAGGATCCAGCCACTCAGAGATGAGAGGTAAGAGCTTGTAGACCGGAGACAGCTTATACAAAAGTTCCATGGTAGGAACATAATATTTGATGTGTTAGAGAATGAGAAGTAAACAGTCTATAGTTGGAGTGTGAAAAAAGGGAGATTGATAGGAAACAATACTGGAGACCCAGGCAGGGCCCAGAGGATGCAGGGGCTTTGTAAACCAGGGCAGAGTCTGGATGTTACGGCAGGTAGAGGGGATGCCATTGGGGGAAGGAAGGTGTGATAAATGTTAATGTTTCTAAAAAAATCACTGTGGCTGCTGTGTAGGGAAGTGACTGCAGGGAGACAGGTACGGAATCAGGGAGACAGTTGGGTGGCTACTGCCACAGGCGGGGGTCAGAAACGGTGGTGGTTTGACTGAGTATTGGTGACGGAAATGGAAAGGAGGAGACGGAGCGGGATCTGTTTTGGAGGCAGGCCTGACAGGATGGGCTGAATGTGGAGGGTGAAGGTAAGAAAATAATCAAGGATGAGCCCTAGATTTTTTGTCTTGCTGTTGGATGATGTGTGACATACTGAAATGGGGAAACTGGGGGAGGAATAGGTGTGTGATAGAAAAATCAGCTTTTGTTTTGGCCATGTTTAGTCCGGAATGCCTCCAGGACCTCCAAGTGAAGGCATTTAGAATATGAGTTGAATACTTTGGGGGAGATGTTAGGACCAGAGATTTGGGGTATGATCAGCACATGGGATTGGAGGAGATGACCTCAGAGAGTGGGAAGATAATGAAGAGAAGGAGGCTTGGGATACTCGGCACCAGTGGTTGGGCAAGGGAGGAAGAACCAGACAAGAAGATGGGAAAGGAGCCGCCACTGACGCACAAGGAAGTCAGGAGGGTGTACAGTCCAGAGAACAAGTGAAGGACGTGGGTAGGTCAACACGTCAGCTACTACCAGGGGTTTTAGTAAGACACGAAGACAAGGATGATCAGGGAATCTGGCAACATCGTCAGATTGAGGGGAGGAGGGTGTCTGCACAAAAACAGGGCAACTGAAACTATAGGCAAAGACTGTGATTATCCTACAGTCTTTATAAACATAAGATCTCTTTCCTAAGTTATATGAAGCATCTTTCCACCGCTTACAGCTCATGTCTTTTCTTATTTCTATAACCAAACCACCTAAGTACGTACTTCAACATCTCTAACCTTATAAATACATGTTGTCATACATACACTGAAAACAGGCTTTACCAATATTGGTTACCTTTCTGTTTCTTTCCTACTTTATCTTACTTTATTCAAAATCAAGGGAATTCAGTGAAGGAAAGGAGGTAAAATTAAAATCAATTAATGGCTGCCCTTCGTAGAAAACATTTTTTTCTGAAAAGAAAATTGAAACCATTGGCTACAAAAAAATTTGGTGATCGCCTCTGGGTTTCAATAATTCAAATGATATACTATCCGCTTTTTATTACAGAACAACAGGGTCAACTTTCTGTAGACTTGCAACTGAATCTTAGTGATGGAGAAGGGACTTGTGTGTCCCACCCAACGATTCTTATTCTTTCTATTTTTATTTAGACAATTTGTCTTTATATGTTGGACCATCTCCACATTCAAAGCCTGGGAAATTGCCATTCGTGGAGCCATTGAATTGAGTTGCTGGTAGGAGTTCGCATCTTGTCCTCTGAACTCAAGGGCTGCCCAGCACACTCCTCTGACACAGCCCAGTCTTGAGTTGTTGCCATTGTGTTGGTGACAATTTAAATTTCCCCACCGCAGCTACACTCCCAAGTGCCTAATCTAGTACTCTGCAAACAGCAGTTAAAACAGCTATTCACCATTCTTCAGCAGTGAGAGAAAACAAAATTTCCATTTACCTTAATTGATATTCACACAGAGCTGCCTCAATTTGAGCAGGAACATAATAAAGAGATGAAAATTCAGTGTGAGATGGACAAATAAAAGTTAGTTAATAGACCTGTTCTTAGAGGAACTAATTTTTAAAAAAGCGACAGCTGGCTAAGACATTAATCGGAACAATGGCTTGCTTTATTGCACTAGATGAAGAGCCACTAAAAAAACCCTTCTTTTGAAAGCTTCATCTAAAAGCAGCTTTTACTTTTAATAATGCTTTCAAGTCACATCACTGGGTAAGTAAGTGTAAAAAAAAAAACAGGTGTTTCCTTCATTTCCTCAACTGGCACTCTCTGGTACCAGAAATTCTACATCCTGATGTTCCACACGAGGGTCTTGTGGTGATACAGTACCCCAACAACAAAAATAATAATATCTCACATTTACATGGAGCTTTACAATTAACAAAGTATCTTCACACACATTGTTTCACTGGATACTGAAATCCAGTATCAGATGCTGTCACTCTCTTCCCACAGATGAGCAAATGGAGGCTCAGAGAGACTAAATGACATGCCTGGGGTTGCACCATCATTAGGAAAAAAAAAGCTAGGACTCAACACCAGACTTTCTGACTGTTTTTTTCTTCCCCACCATGGCTTAGTTCTGCGGCATCAAGAAGATAAACTGTGCAAAAAGTTTCATGATAGGTTTATTTTATCTTACCCTACTTGTACGAAAAAGCAGCCATCGGGGGTTTGAGGATTCGATATAGGGCTCTCTGCTAGTTAACTGTGTGATCCTGGGAAGACCATTTCCCTCTACAAAATGAAGGACTCAGATTAAAGACCCTCATAACTCCCCAGATTCTGAAATTTTATTAATCAGAACATATGACTGACCAGACCATTCTATTCACCTACCAGGCTTGTACTACATATATTTCTCCATGTGTTTCTGGGTGCAGCAATTTCAGTCACACTGAGTAATGCTGTCTTAGGTCAGCTTTAAAGTGAAAGCTTGTTAAATTATTCATTTGAATGCTCTTTGGGAAATTATAGTCATCTTTGAGTTGATCCTGTGTTTCCCACTAGACTATCAGCTTCTGAAAGGTATTATTTTCTCTATTATTCCCTATTCAGGTATCAAGTATCAACTAAGTATCTCCTGTATATCTAGGAACCAGGAGATAATTATAAAAACACAATTTGAATTTGGTTCGTGAAGAGTTTATAACGAATGAGATCTGAAAGCCCAACCAAGGTGAAAAAACCAAAAGTCAACTAAAAGCTGAACTGGTATAACAGACTGTAAGGATTATACAGGCTTTTCGTCAAAGTGCAAATTAATAACAAATGTTTGCCCCTCTTCATGCTTAGTTTAGCGCTGTGCTGGGGGAAATGGAAAATAAAGAGGACTCTTCCCGGCTGCCTCTTTTTCAGTTTTCCTAATTAGGAGAGTTTGTGATTTTTCCCACTATTTCATGTGTGTGAGTTTCTAAAATAATATACAGAATTTCTTAAGGGCAAGGGTAATTTGTGTGTAAGAGTGTGAGTGGTAAGCTGAAAGCAGTGGATCTGATTTTTCTATCTAACTTACGGAAAAATCATTCTCCTGAATTTAGAATTTTCACTGAAAATGAAATGTGTGAAAAGAGCTGAGAAGAGGATTTTTTTTTTTTTTTTTTTGGCTGTGTTGGGTCTTTGTTGCTGCATGTGGGCTTTCTCTAGTTGCAGCGCACGGGCTTCTCAGTGTGGTGGCTTCTCTTGTTGCAGAGCACAGGCTCTATGCGTGGGCTTCAGTAGTTCTGGCGCATGGGCTCAGTAGTTGTGGCGCACCGGCTTAGTTGCCCCTCAGCATGTGGGATCTTCCCGGACCAGGGATTGAATCCATTCCCCTGCACCGGCAGGTGGATTCTTAACCACTGTGCCACCAGGGAAGTCCCTGAGAGAAGAGGATTTTTAAGTGTAGAAAGGAAGGTGCTTTTAGACAGAAAAAGCCTAAAGATAGGGAGGGACCATTGTTGGGGTGAGATTTAGGGAAAAGATACACTAGTTTAATGTGTTTCCTCTCTGCTTGTGGTTCTAACCAATCAAACAAACATTTCTGGAAGACCAACCACGGCCAGACACTGGAGTGGGGGGAGAGGGTGACAGAGAAGAAATGCCTTCTGCGCCCAGTTTCCACCAGGATGACATGTTTGCCTGAGGTCCTCCCAGGCCCTCCGTAAGTGGAGCCTGGGAGGCACAGTCTGTGGTGTGGAGTTAAGCTTTCTTTGTGGAGCGCTATCTGGCCTGAACAGGTTCTGGAACAATGATTGTGGCTTTATTTGCACCATATGGCACCCAACTTCTAACGGACTACTCAGCAGTACTCATTTTAGGATATAAATGTTATCTACTTATGCCGCTGCAAAAAACAAGTCTTCCCAATGTGTTGTCAACTGTAAATATTCATAGCTCGGTTACTCAATATGACATGCTTATAAGCAAAGCCTTTGAAAGCCACTTCATTTGGATTTTAAGGCTTTCTTGTACAACGAAAACAGGAAAAAATGTCAAGAGAGGTGTCATGATGGAATTAAGTGATAAGCTGTAGAAATCAAACTTCTTAAAAAATAGGCATAATAATAATTAGTATATCAATCAGAACTGTTTTGAGTCTGGATCTAAAGCTAAATGGAATTAGAAGTGTATGTGTTTGGGGTGGGAGTGGGGGATGGAGATTAATGAATCAGAGGAAAAGAGGACTAAATACCCAGGCTTTGGGAGGAGAGGATGTCGGGTTGCTCCAGGGGTCCAGTCACTGGAACTACACACTCGGATGCTGCACCATGAGTCCATCCTCTCCACCATAGACAGGCTTTGTCACGTGGATGAGAATCCCTGGCTCTGGGAGCGCAAGTCAACGGAGAGAAAACATCTCTCCTTCGCCAGCTCAAGTCTGCAAATTCCCCAAGGAAGGACTTATTTTGGTTTGATTTGAGTTGGGAGGAGTATAATGTGACTGATTTAGTTGAGAAATCCCTCCCTCCCACTAGAAGCACATGGTCTGGTGAAGACTTTGTTTTGGAAGATCGGTGGGTGACAATGTAGGAAGATAACATAGGAAACAATCACTACGGCTACCATTGATGGAGACTCTACTAGGCCCCAGGGGCTTGGCATGTATTATTCTGATTAGTTATTCCAAAAACCATGTGATGCAGGTATTATCAATCCCATCTCATAGATTGCACAAGTGGTAACTGGCTTTCCTAGGATCATACAACTAGATAAACGTACAGGAGAGATTTGGACCCAGATGGATCTGATTCCAGAACCCACCCAAGTTCTTTCCACTAAGTCAGGATGCCTTGAAAAGGAAAAAAAAAAAAAAAAAAAAGCTGTTATGCAGTCTTCATCTAAATTTTAAGAATGGTAAATATGTGGCATATATATTTCTACTCTCCTATTCTGCACCCATGCAGACACTACTAATTGGTCACAGATCCTTAACTCTTAGCACAGCATTCTGTCAAGTCAGATTGGCACCTGAGTCAAGACCTGTCTGTAGTATGTACAGTTCAAACACAGTCTGTAGGTCTTTGTGGTTCTGAGTGGACTTGCCTTCTTTAACTGCTAATCAAATCCCAGTCATCCTCCTGTGATGTTTTAGCATTATACCACTTGACGATTGAGGGAGAAACAAAGGAAATATCAGTGTGATTTTTTTTTTTTACCAGAAGGTGCAAAAGGATAGACAACAGCAATACTTCATTCTGAAAAGCATGTAACTGTGGGCCTTTGATTCCGCTTGCTGACATTTAGAATTCAATGAATGTGTCTGATTAAAAAGCAATTATGGAGTTTTAAAAGAGATGCTGTAAAAATCAGTTTAATAACTTACTTCAAGAATGAAGTTTTGGTTGGTTTCTCTTGTCCGTTGAGCCAAAGGAAGTCATCCACTAGAGGAAGTATAAGATTAACATATAGCTAAGGCAGAAAGGCAAGAATGGAAATAAAAAAGAATAATGGAGGGATGAGAATAATGTCCTGGAAGGAATGGCATCCTTTCAAGCTTTAATGGGATACAGGAAGTAAGAAAAATAGAGAAGAGCTGGCAATTATATTTAAGTGAAAAGCCTGAAAAAAAAAAAAAGCCTAAGGCTATTAAACCAACCCAGGATATTAAGATCTTAAAATACCACTGGAACCAAGATTAGCAATATTTTCCTTATATGGTTCAGGTCTGATGGATATGTTTATTTAACAATAAATATAGATTCTTGCCCCTTGTGACCAGAGTTTTAAAATAAATCAGGAAAAACTGAGAAAATGAACAAAAATAAATGTAATAAAATCTGTCTATCTCTCTCTCTTTTTTTTTTTTGTCGGCTTTGCTTGATTTTTATGGAAACCTGTTTAGCTGCCAGAATCATGTTTCTGTTTGATACAGGTCAATTTTTATATTCTCCCAGAGGTCTAATGTAGAATACAATAAATAGATGAGATATGAATATGGGAATTGTAATTCCTACAAGTCAAACAGATTCTTATTTTTCTCAAAAGTCCTTGCAGTACTATGGTATCAACAACACTATCTAGGTGAATAAATACTCATTCAACTTCTTTATAATTTATCATGAATTACTTCCTCTGAATAACAAACACAATGTATGCTTCCAGAAGCATTTAAACTTCATGCAATTGACAAGCACGATTTTTACTGATATAAAAAGCTCAGACTCACCAGGACATACTTCTTGGTGCCCCATCCTCTTTCCCTTCCATATTGCTCACACACGCCTACGCTTCTGCCCCCTGGCTACAGACTCTCCAACGCGCTCTTTTTTCACCTTAACCACTATTTCCTCATTCGTAACTCTCTAGCTGAAATTCAGCCACAACACTGGTAATGTAATTTTGGAAAAGAAAAGTATAATCCCAAGATGTTCAGAATCCAGATATCAAAAAACAAAGAAAGAGGAAGACATGATTATTAAAAGAGAATCAGTGAGATGGGAATGTAAGGAGGATTTTGCTTGGCTTTGAAGATGGTGGAAGGAGCTGTGAGCCAAGGAAAGTGGGAGCCTCTAGAAGGTGGAAGAGGTAAGAAAAGAGATTCTCCAGAAAGTCTAGCGTCTGCAGAAAGGATCTTGGCTAGTGAGACACATGCTGAACTTCTGATGGACAGAACTGTAAAAAAAACAAACTTGGGGGACTTCCCTGGTGGTCCAGTGGTAAAGAATCTGCCTTGCAGTAGGGACTCAGATTCCATCCCAAGTCAGGGAACTAAGTGAGATCCTACATGCTGCAGGGCAACTAATCCCGTGCACCACAACGACAGAGCCCACACACCCTGGAGCCTGCATGCCACAACTAGAGGGAAAACCCACACACCACAACTAGAGAGAAGCCTGCACCACAACCTCTCACCACAACAAAGAGCCGGTGTGCCACAATGAAAGATCCTGCATGCTTCAACGAAGATCCCGTGTGTCGCAACTAAGACCCGACACACACAGCCATAAAAATAAAATTAATTAATTAAATAAATTTTTAAAAAAACAAGAAAAAAAGAAAACAAACTTATACTGCTTTGAGCCACTGAATCTGTGGTTCTTTGTTACAGCATTAGCAGGAAACTAATACATCTCTTCCCTCAGATGAATATCTTTCAGGCTCACAGTCCTGTGTCTGGTCACCATAATTTAAAAATACAACCAAATCTCACCATAATCATTCATTATAGAGTTGAATTAAACATGAGACTCATCTAAACAAAACCCCAAACCCCAAAGTCAGGGCTGTGGAGAATCTTTATTAAAATTAACTTCCTCTAGTTAGTAATTATTTCTGACTCCCTTTGTTAAAGGCCTCTAAGGAACTCACTACTACTGTCCATCCAAAATTTATCTCACATCCTTCACTTCACTGCTTTTCGGGTCCAGCCCCTCTGATCAGACTTGTCACCTGCTCCCTGTCTCCCACCTGACATTGTTATTCACGGGTCCCTGTGCCTGGGGCACTTGCCTCCTCATGCCAACCACTTTGCCTCATTCGTAGTTTAAGCTGGGACCCTCCTCACCTTCAACATTTCCTTAGACTTCCATTTCCTGCAGGAAGTGGTATAGCCAAGCATACTGAGCAAAGGCACTATTACACACTCAGGTAACGAGTGAAATTCAAAGAGGCGAGGCTGTGAGGTGTTGTGTGGCATCCTCCTGTCCCTTTACTAGGCATGCCACACCCAGGACCCTCTTTTCCTCGTGTCACAGCACCTTCTGAGTCCCCAAAGTCATTGAGTTTATAATTGGCTGCATCTAAGTTATCTATCTCGGGCTGCAGACTCCCTGGGGAAAGGAAAGAGACTTTATCTTTCTTGGATTCACTTCTGTATTGTACCAATTACAGTGCCTTCCATAATCTTAATGAATTCCATCGTTTTACTTCCATCATCTACAAACTGGGTGTTATCTTTGCATCATATATGACAACATATTTTCTTTTTAGAGGAACCGAGGCAGGCTGCCTGGCTGCAAATCCTGGTTGTGCTACCACTATCTGTGTGAACTTAGGCAAACTACGTAACCCCTCCCACACGTTAATAATAGGACCTACCTTGGGAGTTTTCTGAGAATTCAATGAATTAATATATGTAAAGCCCTCCTAAGTGTCTGCATTATCACTCAAGTTTCTTAAAGATCTCTACTCCAGAGCATTTACCATCTCATCTCCATGGGGAACAGCAGAGGACAGAGCACAGGCTTCTGTGTCTGGCTGCCTGGGTTTAATGGCAACTTCACCTCTCCCTAGCTGTGTGGCCTTGAGTAAGTTACTCAATCACTCTGAGCCCATTTTCTGTAAAAGCATCTTCAACCTATAGTTCTGAGGATTAAACGGCGTAACATGTAAACAGCTAACGGTAGCGTCTGGCATATTAGTAAATACTTGATAAA
Source organism: Hippopotamus amphibius kiboko (assembly GCF_030028045.1). Lineage (NCBI taxonomy): Eukaryota > Metazoa > Chordata > Mammalia > Artiodactyla > Hippopotamidae > Hippopotamus > Hippopotamus amphibius. The sequence continues at coordinate 72,172,153 of NC_080199.1, forward strand.
TATGAGTTTTAATTAGGCATCAGCAAATCCCTTTTATGCATTAGGGAGCACGTGACACAACATGTGAGGGGTTTTCCACTGCCCACTGAGAGGAGGCTGCGGGCAGCTGAGCACTCTCCTCTGCTCACATGCTTGTGCAGACGTAGGGATGCAGAGGTCAGTCCTGGGGCCCTGGCCTGGCACGTGCTCTTCCAGCGGGAGGAGAACGGGGGCCCCCAGCAACCTCCAAGGGGCCACACACAGGACAGTGCTGAGCATCATTAAGTGATCCCCAAACGTCCAGCTTCCAAGCTGCGCAGGTGCCCCACGCTCCAGCCCTCAGCTTCACACCCCAGGATGGAAGCTTCTACAGCAAGCTCCGCCACCTGCCTTGGGAATTGAATTCCGACCTCCCCTCTGCAGGCAGCTCCTTCAGGCACTGTCAGCACACAGTACTGTCACCCATCAATGCCCCGACGACCTCCTCTACTACAAGAGTGCTATCTGCTAACCCGGCCCCCAACTCCAGGGTGGCAATCTACCCTGAACTTTCTTCCTGCTGCTTCTTACCACCACAAGCCACAAGACGAAGCCAGAAAAACACTGTACTTTAGAGGAGGTGCTGTGCTAGACTGCACGTTCAGGTCACCGCTCTCGGACAGGGCTGACTACCGATTTATATGCTAAACATAAAGCAAAGACACCCTGTAACCGAGAGGAGAGGAGCTGTCTTGAGTGTAGTTTGCCTGGGGTTCACGGCAGCCCCTCATGGGTGGTGGGCTCGCAGTCACCAAGACTGCAAGATGATTGAAAAGATGCTGTGGACCACATATTAAACTATTTACAGAATGTTAAGGGAGAAACTCCCTCTTTCTGAACATAATACTTGAATACATTTTCATTTTTCACACATAAAATGTATCAACCTGTAGAATTCTGTGCAGGAAGAAACTGACCTTGCATAACCTTCCACGTTCAACATTTTGCCAGTTTGATCGATTTCAGCCTAGGTAAACGGTCTAACACACTGGAAGCCTCAGTGGTGTAGCTATATAACGGACCCACAGACATCCACATCCTAATCCCAGCAACCTGTGAATATGTTACTTTGCATGGCAAAACGGGCTTTGCAGATGGGATTAAGTTAAAGATCTTGAGACAGGGAGATTATCTTGAATTATCTGGGTGGGCCCTATGTACGGTCGCGAGGGTCCTTATGAGAGAGAGACGGAAGGATGGGAGTCAGAGAGGGAGACGTGACTACGGAAGCAGAGGTCAGAGTGGGCAGGACCAGGAGCCAAGAGATGCAGGAAAAGGCAAGCAAAGGATACTCCCCTAGAGTCTCCAGCAGGAATGCAGCACGGCTGACCCATTCTGGCCTTCCGATCTCCAGAAATGTAAGAGGATAGATCTGTGTTGCTTTAAGCCACGAAATTTGTGGTAACTTGTTACAGTGGCCAAAAGAAACTAATACACTCAGAGTAGGGTACACAGGGCATTCTGTACTATCTGTACAAAGCAAAATGTAAGTAAACAACAGATGTTCAAAGAGTATATTATATTAAGCAGCTCCTAATCATTTGCCTTACACATAAAATAAATAAATGATAGCTAGGTTAAGATTTAAACTCTGCAGTATGAGGTTTTAGGGTATTTAAAAAACTGCGTCTGATCTTAGGATCCAGTGGTTTAAATCCTATCATTTTTCTGCTTGTTTCTTCCACTTCATTCTCCGTTCTTTATACCATTCTCCTTCTACTCACAAGGGCAAAGGCTGTGGTCTTAAACGATCTCTTTTTCTTGTCTTAGAGTAATATCCAGTGCGGAAAAAGCTCTGCTGTGGTTTTCAGCTCCCAGAAACCCCATGGGATTACTTAGTTACGCAGCTATGGATGGAGTCTGCTTTATTGAGGGTGGAGTCCTGTTTTGAGGGTGAGAAAGCAGTTCCTCAGGGATGTTCAGTGAGCCAGCAGGAGGCCCTGCCTCCTCCCGTGCAGGGGTCACTGTTCTTACCCACGAACTGTCACAGTCAGAGAACGAGTCTCTACAGCCCCATAGGGGGCTGCAGTCAAGGACTGGGGACTGCAGGGGGGCCTCCTCCGGGTGCCAGTGTCATTTCAGATGTGCGCCCTCTGAAAAAAGAGACCTTCAGAACTGAGGGTCCCCACGCCCTCTTCACAAAAGGCCTGTCGTAACTTGTAATTCTAAGAGGCTGGGCATCTTCTGATTTTCTTCCAGGCAAAATGACACGAAGGCACTTTTTCTTCAAGCTTGGCACTGAACCCCATTTAAACCTCTACGCAAGTGAGCACAAAACGTTATCTGAAGTTGAATACCCCTTCCTCCTGCCCATTCTTTAAGCACCAAATCTTTGAGAACGTTTCCAATTGCTCAGATCTCTCCCACCCTGAACATCCCTAACTTCTGTTTTTCTACTTTTCTATTAACTTAAAGTTCCAACTTAAAACAATCACAATCTGAGTCTATAGATACGTCTAGTGTTTTTTTTTTAATCTTTAATGGCGTATAATTGCTTTATAGTATTGTGTTAGTTTCTGCTGTACAACAAAGTGAATCAGCTATATGTATACATATATCCCCATACCCCCTCCCTCCCGAGCCTCCCTCTCAAACTCCCTATCCTATCCCTCGAGGTCTTCACAAAGCATCAAGCTGATTTCCCTGTGACATTTAATGTTTTGAAGAGAACACTCTTCCTGCAGATATGACATCAACAATAACAATGAACAACAGAGAGCTGGGCAGGCCATGCGCTTGCTCTGTGACGACCCGTCACCAGCATTTATTAAGTGCACATCACGTGCAAGACACAATGCCATGCGTGCCGTGAGGATCAAGCTGTTCCTGTACTCCCCACAAAACATTATTATTTTCATTTTATAGATGGGACACTGGAGTTTTGAAAGGTAAATTGTGCAGAATTACATAGTCTGTAAGCTGGGATCCAACTCAAATCCAGGCCTGTCTAAATTAATATATTAGATCCACTCAGCCCTCTATATGCACGGGTTCCACATCCATGGATTCAACCAACCACTGATCAAAAATATTTGAACAAAAAAACTCCACAAAGTCCCTAAAAGCTAAACCAGCAACTATTTACACACATTTACTTTGTGTTAGGTATTATAAGTAATCTAGAAATGGTTTAAAGTATATGAGAGGGAACTTCCCTGGTGGCACAGTGGTTAAGAATCTGCCTGCCAATGCAGGGAACTCGAGTTCAATCCCTTGTCTGGGAGGATCCCACATGCTGAGGAGCAACTAAGCCCGTGCAACACAACTACTGAGCCTGTGCCCTAGAGCCCGTGAGCCACAACTACTGAACCCATGTGCCACAACTACTGAAGCCCTTGAGCCTAGGGCCCATGCTCCAAAACAAGAGAAGCCACCACCCTGAGAGGCCTGTGCACCACCACAAAGAATAGCCCCCACTGGCCACAACCAGAGAAAGCCCACATGCAGCAACGAAGACCCAACCCAGCCAAGAAATAAATAAATTTATTCATTACAAAAAGCAGACGTATCAACTACACTTCAATAATAAATTTTAAAAAAGTATATGGGAGGATGTGCTTAGGTTAAAAGCAAATATTCTATTTCACTGAAGGGACTTGAGTATCTGTGAATTTGGGGCGGGGGGAGTCCTGGAAATAGACCCCATGGATACAGAGACACAACTACCTTTGTACCAAAAACAGCCACATGCTAGGAAGTAATGCTATTGCAAATAAAGCGTAAATAGTAAAACTGTCAAGCATAAATAATAAAAAAGTCATGTTGGTTGGTTATGCATTTTGTTGACGTTCAAGGTAAAACAGTGGCTACGGACGAGATGCCTCCGTAGAAAGGGTTCGTCTTCAGTGAAAGATTGAGACTGAGGTTCCAAGCTGCGTGCCTGCTCAGAACAATCAAAACGAGAACGCAAGCAAAAATTAAGAGGCACTCTCTATGCGTTTCTCAAACAAGCCATCAAGATATCTTAAGTATTTCCCACCTCCTCTCAAAGATGCATATCATGACTTAATCTCAATTCGGCTGCATCATGAATTATTTGGCCTTTTGAATAGCTGTAGTAAAATACAGAAAGAATGATAAAGGTGATGCATAATACTATGTCACAGTAAATGTAATTTCACATGGTAGGAAGCTTAATTTGTACAGTAAAAAGGTATATAATTTATAAAGGCTAAATAGTCGATGAAAGATGGTGCTGTGTCCATTATTTTTAAACTACTGGATATTAGGACCTTGCTTAGAAATGCAAATTCTTATTCTATTGTTAGTTCTGGGGAAATCACATTAAACACATCTCATATTAATTTTTTTCCTACAAATATAATTTGCTGTAACTTGGAGTGCCCCTGGAAGTGAACTTTTATAGATGTAAATACCAATAAAATGTGATCTCTCTTGACTTTAATATCTTCTGGAGATTTCATTTACCACTGATTCTTTTTAGTACTGTTAGATGTCTGTTATAACCATTAACTCCACTTCACTGTGATTACTAACTTCGTATGTGTTTTTCCTCCATCTCCTGACCCATCTATCAGATTATGAGTTTGTCGAATTTCTCAAGCATGCATCTTATTCATCTTCTAAGCAATTATTCACTAAATATTGACACTTTTATGTAAAGAGCACTATGCTGAACGCTGAGACCAACATCCCCAGCTCTAACACAGTGCTTAGCTTACAACAGATGCTAAAAGTTTATTGAACAAATGGATATTTTTTAAACATAAAAAAACTTAAGACATACAGGTGGCCAAAAAGCAGATGAGAACATGCTCAACATCATTAATTATTAGAGAAATGCAAATCAAAACTACCATGAGGTATCATCTCACACTGGTCAGAATGGTCACCATCAAAAAATCTATACAAACAATAAGAGAGGGTGTGGAGAAAAGGGAACCCTCCCACACTGTTGGTGGGAATGTAAATTGGTACAACCACTATGGAGAAGGGTATGGAAGGTCCTTTATAAACTAAAAATAGAGCTACCAGATGACCCTGCAATCCCACTCCTGGGCATATATCCAGAGAAAACCATACTTTGAAAAGATACATGTATCTTTTGTTCATTGCAGCACTATTTACAATAGCCAGGCTGTGGAAGCAACTTAAATATCCATTGACAGAGGAATGGATAAAGAAGATGTGGTATATATATACAATGGAATGCTAGTCATAAAAAAGAACGAGGGCTTCCCTGGTGGCGCAGTGGTTAAGAATCTGCCTGCCAATGCAGGGGACATGCGTTCAAGCCCTGGTCTGGGAAGATCCCATGTGCCGCGGAGCAACTAAGCCCACGTGCCACAACTACTGAGCCTGCGCTCTAGAGCCCATGCACCACAGCTGTTGAGTCTATGGGCCGCAACTACTGAAGCCCATACACCTAGAGCCTGTGCTCCACCACAAGAGAAGCCACCGCAATGAGAAATCCATGCACTGCAACAAAGAGTAAGCCCCCGCTCTCCGCAACTATAGAAAGCCCACACACAGCAATGAAGACCCAATGCAGCCAACAAAAATAAATAAAATAAATAAATTAATTAAGAAAAAGAACGAAATAATGCCATTTGCAGCAACATGGATGGACCTAGAGATTGTCATATTGAGTGAAGTAAGTCAGACAGAGAAAGACAAATATCATGATATCACTTATATGTGGAATCTAAAAAATGGTACAAATGAACTTATTCACAAAACAGAAATAGAATCACAGATGTAGAAAACAAACTCATGGTTAACAGGGGGAAGAGGGGAGAGGGATAAATTGAGAGATTGGGATTGACATATACACACTACTACACATAAAACAGACCTATTAAGGACCTACTGTACAGCACAGGGGACTCTTCTCAGTACTCTGTAATGACCTCATAAGGGAAAAGAATCTAAAAAAGAGTGGGTATATGTGAATGTATAACTAATTCACTTTGCTGTACAGTAGAAACTAACAACGTAAATCAATTATACGCCAATAAAAATTTAAAAAAAAATAGGGTCCACAGTGGGGCGGGGGGGGGGATCTTAACAAAAATTGGAAAGATTTGGATAGATAAATGTTGTCAAAAATTACACCCAGTCATTCATGAAAATAAGTAGATGTGGGAGTACTGATAATGGGTCAGACTGTACATGTGGCGGGGGCGGGGGGGAGGGGGAGCATGGGAAATTCTATACCTTCTCCAAACAAAACTACTCTAAAAAAGTAAACTCATTTAAAAAAATAAGTAGATATATTTCAGAATATTCTACTTAATACAATCTGAACTCTCCAAGGGTGCAGTGAAAATGTTCTGTAATATTATAACAGGACACTGAAGATGCTTTAGAATATATTTGCTGTTTAACTGCACTATTATCAATTTCCTTCACTGGACCCTCAATTTTACTTAAACCTTCACTTATGTCCTCAAGTGTCACTGATTTCAACCTCTGACTCTTCAGACTGTGAAAGCTCCCTCCTGTTGCTCAAGGCTGAATCAGTTCCCATGTGCAGGTTTTGTGACGTAGCAGCAATATTACCGATGGACAGCCCTCCCGGGCTCATCTTTAGACACAAGGATAAATGTGGAGCGTGTCCAATCGTGTTGTTCTGACATCTCCTTAAGAATGTTACTTTTCTCGTGAGAAATCATCCACCATCTAATTTTCATGACTACAAAGTGGAAGTCAGTCATTCAGCACAGACTGTCGGCAGAGTGTGGAACAATGGGCACTATTCCACCCCAAAGATAATGTACACATGCTCATTAAGACCACTAACGTTATAATTGTGTCTCTGTTTCTTTCCTGAGCTGGCTAGACTCTCTCCAGGAACCATTAGTTCTTTTATGTGGGGCACTCAAGAGGGTAATTATCCATCCTGTCGGGAGAGCCAATTAATGACATTATGTGGTCCCTCCCTCAACATGGTTTTGCTTCCTTTGCTAGTACCCATGGTAAAAAAAAAAGAAAAGCATCATAAAAAGAATGAATTTCTTTATGTCCACAGCATGTTTCTGACTATCAAGGACTTACAGATTATGTTTTCCATATGAAAATACCAGAAATCTGATATTGTACACAATTTTCTCCATGTACAGTGAAAAGGAATATCTATAGTATGTGTAGTTTTGAAATATACTTATTTGAAAAGTGAAAACACATTTCATACTCTTACATTCAACACTGCAAGCAACATAGTACATAAAAATGATTCAAGCAGAAATTCTTGCTTATATATTTTCTCTCAAAAGCTAAGTGATGGATATATCAGAAGTATGATCTCATAACTGATACTAAGAAGTAGAAAAGGATAGCCAGTTCTTAGTTTCTTAAACTTCACATCAAGTTTCATATAAGTAACCTTCGTATAAAGTAAGGGAAGGAGAAAAAGTTTTAAAGCCACTTTCAGAATGAGCTGACATTTAGAATAATCTAAAGCGGAAGACACCTAATATTAATGTATCAGTTTCAGATTAAGATTTAGAAGGGAGGTGCAATGTCGCCACAGTGAATTCTATAAGATAATGCACAAGATGAGCCAGGCTAGTGAATAATTGATTTGTGTCTAAGATTAGAAAAGCTACTTTACAGGCTCTTCCCATGTGACGGGCACTAGGAAGTCTCAAGTGAGCAAGTGATGGGCCTGACAGCATCCCATGCAATTTTATATGCTATTCACCATGGAGGAACATGTTCCAGAGACTGAAAAAGCAGATGGCTTTATGTGAAATTATGCCCGTTACATGATATTGTTAACTATGCGATAAAAAGACAACAAAAAAGACACTAGAAAAAGCAGTGCTCTGGGTCAGAGCATCTCCATGTATGTACCTCACTGCATGCTCACAGCTGCTTTGGGGACCCTCTACACCACATGCAGAAATTGTGTCTCAGAGGGGCAAGTGCCTGGGCTGGGGCTGCCTGACTGGTACAGAGCAAAGGACCCAAGTCTTATGCCTCACCTTCCCCTAGAAAGTAAGTCCCTTCTGTTAATATGCTTTGGGGATGTTTCGGTGTCAATCCTTAGTTCTAGATAAACAAACGGTACTTTTGATGCATTAAAAACATAAAGCCGGCACCTCCTTCCACCCCCAGCTAAACAGAGTTCTGTTCTCGAGCAAAGGTATAGAAAGTGTCTTTAAAGAATTATTGTCTGTCTTTTATGTTTTAAGCAGATCAGGAGACGTGACAAGAAGTCCAGGTCACAAGGAGATTCATCTTCACCTGCTTCTACCTGTTGGACCGCACTGGTTTGTCACACCCTCATCCAGGGACACAGAAATATGCTGAGTACCAAAGACAAGTGAATGGAGAATTAACAATGCACATCCAACCCAAAGTCCTGCCGCTATCACGAGAGATTACAAAGCTGCAGAACTCTCACGCCAAGTATCTGCTAATATTTATGTACAAAAGAAAGGGCTGGAAACCCGGCCCTGCTGTGTTCTTTTTCACTTAACTTCCTTTCAACTCTGAGTTCTGTCTTACGGAAATGAATTGCCATATCTGATAGTGATGTTTTCCAAACGCTCCGGGCACTGAAATGAGGGTTGGCATCTAGGAGGCGGCCTCCGTAGCCCTTCACTGGAGCATGCTGGCAGCAGCTGGCAGCAGAGGCCAATGCTTGAGTGCCTGGCGCTTAGTAGGAGCTTCACTGTTTGCTGAATGGTTTGTTCACCGATGCCACAGAACTGCTGTAATGCACGGAGCCCGCACCTGAGGCCTTCAGCCATTCTGCAGCATTCCTGGGCATTTCCGAGCCTTCTCCATATTGACTTGCCTCAGTTAATATGTAGGCAGACGGATACCTGCCAAAGATTCAGCCTTGCAAATCTTACTCAGGCAGGACCAGGTACCAATGCACGAGCATGCCTTATGCATGGTACAGGCATGCATTCCGAACAACAGAAACGCTACATTAAATGGAGCAACGTTTAAAAATAGCAACAGGAATTATTCAAGTGGCAGTGATGAAATGCTATTTCTCTGCTGTCTGCTTATCACCATTCCTGGTTTTCCCTTCAGTCATCTTGCAAGAATTAAAAAGTAAGGGTTCAGTCAGGAACGTGTGATTTGGCTTTAAGGAAAGAAAAAGGCATCTGGAGGTTATGGAAAGGGTGGCAGAATCCACAGTGGCTGAGGCTGCAGGAATGGGGGTGGCTCGGCAGGTAGGGGGCCTCCTGAGCTGCGACTTTCAACCTCTGCTTGACAACAGCCCACAATGAAACATGCATGGTTTTTACAGAGAAGACACACAGGACACATGTAAATACACACACAGGCACATGCAAACACACAGACTTATATAAACATACAGCAACCACTGGGCCAGCTGTGGACTTCGCTCCCCAGCAGGCAACACAGACACCAAGACGGACCTGAGGACAAACATAAGCTCCTTGTGATTTACTGACATCAGCAAAGGGGAGTGGGCATGGGGTGCTCTGTCTGGACGTCCTGTTCAGGGCTGTACTTGAGGAAAAGAGGTGACATCGATTGTACTATGGAAACTGGACACGCTACTTTCTTTCTTCCCCTCCCCCCCCCACTGGTTCATTCACTGACAAATATTTGTGCATAATCACGAACAAGATACTGTGCTAGGATAGCTTAGAAATCAGTGATTATGAAATGGTTAAAGAGAAGAACATAAAAATCTTGAGCAACGCATCCAGAAGGATGTTTAAGGGTGGAACATGGGAGGTATTACAGAGTTGCGTTCATCCTTAAAACGGCTCTCTTCTGCCAAAAACTGGATCAGGATATGAACCTAAAATCCTTCTCATTTGTCACAGCCCAAGACGCAAGATTAGAGAGAAGCAGTCTTGCATAGAGAGAGAGAAAGGGAGACAGAGAGAGAAACACAAAGAGAGATGAGTGTGCATTCCTGGCTTAAAAAATAGCTGAGCAGGTATTTCCCAGAATGTTTTGAAATCCATGTGGGTAAACTTATGTAACAGTAGAACCTCCAAGTACAGGTAATGACAACTAGATCCTTTAAGGTCTGAGCTGAAGCAACATGAGATAGAAGTGTCTCTGCAGCCTGTCACAGGGGATCCGAGGGAGCATCGACCCTGACACTAAACAAATGTGATGCACAGGAAAGGATAAGAAATCTGCACTGTAAACAAGAAGAGGTTCTGAGCAGACTGGGCGCTAATGGTCTCTGAGCAGCGCTAGGACAGCAAGGCATGGGCTTGTGACGGGAAAGGCACGGTAAGGTGGACTACGGTATATGAGTTTCCTGTTTTTGTTAGGAAAACCATGATTTACTTTTCTTAGGTAAAACTTTACTTTTCTCTAGGAAATCTGAGCCGAAGAATTCCTACAGATAGTTTTCTAGATTCCCAAATCCCCATCAAGGTGCAGGGGCTCAGAAGAGGCAGATCTGACCAGAAACAACCTTGCTTATTATTTAGTCCTATCCAAGAGTGCTACCCATGACACGGGGGGCCCTGGAACATATGCCGAGGAATAAGAAATGGACTCTGCTTCCACCCGACCCCACCCCCCATTTAATAGGAGAAGTGAACACTTTATATAAATAACAATAATAGGATGTTAAACTGGAAAGCCCCATGAAAGAAACGCAGATCAAGCACTATGAGAATTTGTAAGGAGGGTAAATGACTTCCGGCTGGAGGCGGAAGCAGGCAGCATTTGGAGGCCAGGAGTATATGTGGTGGCCAAGAAGTAGCACAAAGGCTCAAAGCCTGGGCTTTGGAGTCACACAGCTTGGATCGGAGTCCTAGCGCCTCCATCTCAGGCAATTCACGAAACTCCTCTGAGCCTCAGTTCCTGCGGTTGGGAAATGCAGATGAGAAGGCTGAACGCAGCCCCCCAGGGTGACAGGCACTGATCTCCCAACAGGACACAGAGTCTGGCACTTGGTAGTAGACGTGCTCAGTTAAAGTGAGCTGCTATTATTTTCACAGGCTAAGCCTGGCTTCAAAGGCTAAAGATGACTTTGATTAGTGGACAGGGACGCTGAGACAAAGCCATGGCAGGAGAGGGTGGTGTGAGATGTCCTCCCTCTCCCCCCATCTCTCCTCTCTGCCCTGCAGCTCTGTTAAAGCAAACGCAATGCTATGGTTGGAATGAGACGTTCTGTGTGTCCTTGCACGACCTCATGGCAGCTCGCTCCTCCCACATGTGTGAGTGAGGGTGGGGGTGGGGGAGTGAAAGGATTAGCGTGGTCCACCCTCTGTGCACACAGGCTGCAAGTCTCCAGTGACATTCCTACAGTGGCCGCACAGGTCAATCACTTGTCCCCAGGACGTAAAACGTAAGACTCCTGACTGGAGCACTGCAATACCTAGGGATACAACAGGAAACAAGTGTTCATTTGCATAGCATCCCCTAGAAACTTACACATTAGGACTCTATTATGCTGGAATCTGACCCGGCAGGGCCCATTTTCTCCTCTAAAAAGCTATGGTCTTAGAACAAGTGAATTTAAAAAAGCAAGAGCCTCTCACATTCCAGAATTATGTTCTTAGAGCTTTCAGTCAAGTTAGTTTCAAACCAGTGGGAGGTTCATCAAGGTCATTGCTACAATCGTTTCCGACTTGAAGAGACCCTGACTCTGCCACACAGGGACCACACAGTGTGAATTCAGCCAACGCAGATGTGTTATGTGCTTCTGCAGGACATACAATGTTGGATTAAGATGATGGGATCAACAGTCTCCTTCTGCTTCTCCATTTTCCCCCCACAACACGGGTCTTGATAATTGTCAAAACCAGCAGGAATATTTCACAAGATCCTTTGTTCAATTCCATTCAATTCACATTTACTGGTGTCAACACATACAGTTGTACTAGGGACACAACAGTGCCTATGACAGTCTCTGACCTTCCATGTTCTACAGTCTATTTGCAGAGACAACTAAGCACACGAAAGAAATGACTGAAGTACACCAGTAGAGAGCTCAGAGTCTGCAGCCAGAGTTTCTGTGTGACATTGGGCAAATGATTTAATCTTTCCGTGTCTCTTTATCTCTAAAAAGATACAGTTGTGGTGTACCCCCCAAAAAAAAATAAAAAATAAAATAAAATAAAATAAATAAAATAAAAATAAAAAGATACAGTTGTTTCACCTCCCCCATAAAGTGGTTGTGAGGATGAACTGAGTCTGTATATGCAAAGCACTTAGAACAGAGCATGGCACTGGGATTAGTTACTAACTATTGTTATTCCAGCTACAAAGACGTTTCCGTTTCAAGCCCTCAGTGTGGCATACAGGCCATCCTGCAGCCTCAGTTCCTGTTCCTCCCCAACATACCCAGGAACCAGCCACATCAGACACTGACACTGCTTTTATCTTCTTCACCTTTAAGCAAAATGGCCTTATGGGCAAGTCGACCCGAGTTCAAATCCCGGTTCCACTACTGGAGAGCATATTTAACATAACTAGCACTTATCTTACAAAACGTAACTAGTTGTTTTTATTCGTCTTCCCAAGTTGACTGTGAGCTACAGTACGGCAGAGACTTGTGTTTAATTCATTTTTGCGCCCCGAATTGCCTGGCATGTGATATTTGCTCAGTAAGTGTCTGCTGAATGAATGAATGAACAGTCTCTTGTTAGAGGAAGGAACATCATAGAGATGTGAAAGCACAGGTGCATGAGGGACAGTCTGGTTGATGGGACAGTGGAGTTTGAGGACTAACATGTGAAGAGCAGGTGAGAGGCATGTCACTAAGAGTGGTGGATGCTGGCATCAGGATTCAAAACCCAGGGTAATGGCGAGACAATGGAAATTTCTGACCAGACGATAAGTAATGGTAAACTAACCCAAACTACCCGGCTGACTGTAGGAGGGGAAGTGAAGGGCCAGGTCTAGGAAGCATTGAGGAAGAAGACTTTATAGGACCTAGTAATTCAGGGAACAAGGTGAAGTCATTAACGATGAAGTGAGTCACGATGCCAGGAAAAAGTTTACAGAAAAGATGTAGCATCTTTTTCACAATAAAATCTGATTTGGGTGCAATTTAGTTTTTAAAAACTTTTTTTTCCCCATTTATAAAAATAACATATTTTTACTGTAGAAAATCTAGGACAGGCAGAAAAGTATAAAGAAAACTGAAAGTATTTGTAATCTGGCCATCCAGAAATGCTGATGGTCATGTAATCCCTTTTCAATGCATACATATATATTTGCTATGTTACATCTTGGTATATGATTGTACACATTCACACAATTCCACATTATATAACTGTGCACAATTCACACCGAACACTATAATCAATATTCTTTGGACTCTTGATTTTTTACATCGTCACTGACGAATCATAATCTATATAAATAATTCCCTATTGTTCATCCAGGTTATCTTCAGTTTTTCACTGCTACAAATAATGCTGCAGTGAACATCCTTACATATAAATCTTTACCAATATTTCTAATTACTTCCTTACAAAAGATTTTAAATCACATTTAAAGCTCTTAGTTTGTTGCTAACCAGCTTTCCAGAAAGGCTATATCGACTTCAACTTATATTCCTCCCAGCAGTATATGAATGCCACTATTGCAGGCTATCTTGTAAAAAAAAAAAAAAAGCTGATTTAATAATAGAAATAGTCACCTTACTTGTTTGCATCTCTTTAATATCTAGAGACAATGACATTTTTCACACTAATAGCCACTTACATTTCTTCTTTTATAAAGAAAAATCATATCCCTAATCATGTCCTGTGTCCATTATTTTCTTGGGATGGTAAAGTTTTTTATAATTGGTCAGAGATTTATTTATATATTAACCCTTTGCCTATCATGTCTGCTGCAAATATTTTCCTAGCATGTTGCTTAACTTCTATATTTTTGATATGTAGAAATTATTTGCAGTTAAATTTATCAAGTTTTCTTTTGCAATTTTTTCATTGTTGTATTTATACCTCAACAGCTTTTCCCCAAACTAACCTTCCGTCCATATTTTCTTCTTGATTTTTATGGTTTCGTTTTCTGCATTCAACTCTTTTAATCAATCCTGAGTTTACTTTAGTGCATGATGTGACTGAACGCTCTTCCAACAGTGGGAAGAATTGATCTGTGAGTAGCAATACGCAAGGCATTTAGCTACGTTCATTTTTAAAACGTTAGAGTGGATAAGCTAGGTCATCTATGATTCAGGACTAGTATAACACCTTGTTTACTTTCTCAGCTTCAAGATAATGCCCTCTTCAACAATGAGACTCTGAGAGCATGTGACAGAAAGGGGAGAGCCTGCTTTCCTAATAAAGCAAATCTCTAGAGAATGGAAATACTGAAATGCTTATGCTTTCCCTCTAATTGCTGAAATCTGGCTGCTCTGAACAATAGATATTCACATAGCTCCTGAGGCGGTCAAGGTCACCTGGAGATGCTGCACCTCGGGGTGGGGCGCTGCATCTTGAGACTAGATATCCTTTCGTGATATCAGATTCTCTTCCCACCTCACTTTACTCTGAGAGCATGAGAAGACGAATCTGACTCCAAGGGCATTTCAGCACACATGGAAGATTGTTTTGAAATAAAACCATCATCATCATAAAGACAACAACAAAGTGAAACACACTCAGTGATGGAAGCAAATTTTTACATTCAGTCGATCATTTAACTGAACTGCGGAAAGATCACACTGGGGTATCAGTTCAAAAAGGATCTTACAGATTTGTTACGTGACCAAGAAGTTTCTATCTCAATAACACATCAATTCCCCCAGAGTATAATGAATCCAGCCCAGATTAATCCAGCACATATACTTTCTCATACATATTTCATTTCATCATCTTAACCTTAATGGTAAGTTGTTTCGAGGGAGAGAGCACTAAACAGGTGTGGGAAATAAGGCACTAAGACATCAAATGACTTCTCAAGATCTAGGTCTCCTGGTTCCCACCTTTAAGTCCTTCCTTTTACTATTGCGCTACCTCAAAAACACACTACAAATAATCTGGGATAGTTTTTAAATCTCCAGAGTAGAATCCTGTGACCTTAGATACATCATTTGACCTTCCGAGTTTTTAAAAAATAATTATGTTTTTAATTGTAGTAAAATATATGTAACATAATATCTACCATTTTAACCATTTTTAAGCACATAATTCAGTGGCATTAAGTATATTCACACTGTTGCACAACCATCACCACCATCCATCCACAGAACGCTTTTCATCTTGCAAAACTGAAACTCTGTACCCATTAAACAATAACTCCCCAATGGTCCCCTCCTCCCAGCCCTTGGTAACCTCTATTCTAACTATCTGTCTCTGTGAGTTTGACCACTCTAGATACTTCATATAAATGAAATCCTACAGAATTTGTTCGTGATTGGCTTATTGCACTCAGCATAATGTCTTCAAGTTTCACCCATGTTGTAGCATATGACAAGATTTTCTTTCTCAGGGCTGAATACTATTCCATTGTATGTATGTATGACATTTTGTTTATCTATTCATATCAATGGACAGTTGGGTGCTTCCACCTATTGGTTAGTATGAAAAATGCTGCTATGAACATGGGTGTACAAATATCTCTTTGAGTCCTTGCTTTCAATTTGTTGGGGGGGGGCGGTATTTATTCAGAAAGGGAATTGCTGGATGATATGGTAAATTTTATTTTTAATTTTTTGAGGAACCGTCATACCGTTTTCCAAAGTGGATGCACTATTTTACATCCCCACCAGCAGAGGAACAAGTGGAAGAAGAGTTCCAATTTTTCCACATCCTCACCAACATTTCCTCCCTGGGTTTTAAGTTATTTATGTACTTACTCATTCATTCAGTAAATACTTGCACAAAGCCTGCCATATATCAGATGCTGGGGATACAGTGAGGAACAAGGCACTCTGCCTGCCCTCGAGAAGCCTGCAACCCGACACAGCATAGAGATACGGAACAAACACTTACTGGTGGGATGAATGTTTTCTAAAAAGGGGGAGTGCAGTCAGCTGGAGCAATGAAGGGCTTATCCCAGAGGTTCTCCAGCTCTAGGTTCTATGAATACATGAAATTTTCTTTCCTAAAGGCACTTGAGTTAGCTGGGAAATCACTGAATAGATTCTAATGTGGGGTAGAGTCCATACATTTAAAAATATGTTCACACACATTTGCATTTGTGGAAACCAGGGATCCTTTATTATTCTTTTAAAAAAAAAATATATATATATATTTATTTATTTATTGGCTGCATTGGGTCTTTGTTGCTGCATGTGGGCTTTCTCTGGTTGTGGAGAGCAGGGGCTACTCATCATTGCAGCGAGTGGGCTTCTCCTTGCGGTGGCTTCACTTCTGCAGAGCATGGACTCTAGGCACAAAGGCTTCAGTAGTTGTGGCATGTTGGCTCAGTAGTTGTGGCTCTCAGGCTCTGGAGGGTTCAGCAGTTGTGGTGCACAGGCTTAGAGCAGCACGTGGGATCTTCCCAGGCTAGGCATCAAAGCTGTGTCCCCTGCATTGGCAGGTGATTCTTTTTTTTAAGTTTTGGTTTCTTTTAAATTAACTTATTTATTTTATTTTTGGCTGTGTTGGGTCTTCGTTGCTGCGCACGGACTTTCTCTAGTTGTGGCAAGCAGGGGCTACTCTTTGTTGCAGTGCACGGGCTTCTCATTGCGGTGGCTTCTCTTGTTGTGGAGCACGGGCTCTAGGCACGTGGGCGTCAGTAGTTGCAGCACGTGGGCTCTAGAGTGCAGGCTCAGTAGTTGTGGTGCACGGGCTTAGTTGCTCCGTAGTATGTGGGATCTTCCCGGACTAGGGATTGAACCGGCATCCCCTGCATTAGCAGGCAGATTCTTAACCACTGCGCCACCAGGGAAGTCCCAAACTTTTACTGTCCTTAACCAAACCTAATATTGCATGTTGGATGAGCCAGAGAACCTGATTTAAAATATGAAACGCTGGGAACAGAGGCCACAAACTGGCAACCTAAGGGCCAGACCCATGTGCTGTTTTAAAAGTTTTGAATTCGTTGTCAACATTTAAAAATCAAGAAGTTTCCCACAGGACTCTGAATTTCTGGGTTTCCCTGAAAAATCAGAAAACCTGGCAGCCCTAAGGCCATGGCAGGAACGGGCGGGGCTGAGAACAGCTGGGTCCATTCTAGAAAATTCACAGCTTGTCACAGGCCCCATTTGGCCTCTTGCTCCATTTTTCTTACATTTTAGCCCCTGTAAGTCTTTGGTCTAGAGCCGTGTTGTCCAATGTGGTAGCCACAAGCCCAATGTACTGAGCACAGGAAATGAAGCTACTCTGAATCTGAGATGTGCTGCAGGTATAAAATACACACCAAGCTTCCAAAAGACAGTAGGAAAAAAATGGGACACATCCCATTAATATTTTTTATATTACTACATGATGAAATGATAACATTTTGGATGGACTGGGTTAAAAATGTATTATTAAAATTAATTCACCTCCTTCTGTTTTTACTTGTTTTTATGTGTCCACTGGAAATTTAAAATGACATACATGGCTCACATTATATGCCTTTTCCAGTATAGAATATCTTCCCCGCATAGGGAATTACCATTTGAATTGTGTCATATTAACTCCTTCTTATAATGCATAACTGCGTATGTATTCCACTTATTAAGCAAGAAAACAATCCCAGGTGGAAAAAAATTGATTATTTAAATAAATTACAGCTCACATAAAAAATCTGAAACCATGGCTCTTCTATCACTTAAAAACACATTTATTCCTCTCCATACTTAAGCATTCCTCTGAGGCTTTCTAACCACTCCAATATTTGGCTCTGATTTTCCTTTACCTAAGGTACTTATAGTAACTTACAAGGTAAATTGTTCATATTTGTTTATGTCACTTAATTCACTTTAAAATGAAATCTAATCCATTCATATAAGCCCTTTTCACAATTCTTTTCACAAAAGGCTAAAGTATGCTGCTGGCATACTTAGCATTTTTAAAGGGCCATCCGTTTATGATTTTACTGAATAAATTACTTTTTAAAAATCTTTTAATTTAATTAAATAAGTGGACTGTTAAAATTAATTTCCAGCAGGTATGGAACAAAAGAACTGTAAGCCAAGACCAAGGAAAACATTCTAATTGGTTTTTTTTCTTTTTGGCAAAGATACCACTTAAATTTCTATTGTTTTCTTAGCAAATAAGAAGTATTAAAATTAAGCGAGAGTCTGATTTTAGATGTGTAGACTACATAGATATGTAGGGTGAAATGTGCTTCCAGGTGACAGTCATTCACCACACAGAGGAAAGTGAACACTGAAGAAATTATGGATCAATTCAGGTACAGCTGAACAAGGAAGACCCAATTCTGAAGCAAAACTAAACTTTGGACTGCACTTTCCAGTTTGCATATACACACTGATACAATTCATCTGGTAACTGCACAACCTCCCACTCTTCTCCACCAATGAATGTAACTACTAGAGAAATTCCTGGGGGCAGTATCCACTTCAGTGGAGCCCTACAGAAGTTTTTCCCTTTTTGTCTTCCTTGTTTTGCTCTCCCTCCTTTTTCTCCATAAATTACTTCTACAGAAGGATCACCCTATATAGGCCTGACTCTTGAGGAAGTAGATGACAGAACAGCAGATTCCCAGTGTGCTCGCCCAATGCCTCACTTCCAATATGTGTGAAGCAATCATTGGAGTTTGCATTTGGGTCACGGGACATGAAAGGACATGCTTTATAAAGTGGATAAGAGGACAGATCACATCCTGGCACAGAGCCAGCAAGGCCTGGCTGTGAGTAGAAGTCTCAGCCAGGCTTGAGAGAGAAAATACAACCCATTAGTTTACCACAAGCTAGGGGAAAGCTCTGTTACCATAAAACTCCACCATTCTTCCAAGATAAAAGTATGCAATAAAAATGGTGTGTCAGGGCATCCATGGCTAACAAATCCCTTGACACCTTTAAAAATACTTTAACTTTTCCATCTCTTGAGTTATTTTTTCCTATAATATATACGCTAAAATGTAGTTATGCCAACGTGGCTTTTGTCTCTGCTTAACTGCCTGCTTAATTCCATTCACTGACATTTCACAGGGGTGCTTAGAATTCAGTTTATCTCAGAGATTAAAGGAAGGCTTTAAAGAAATCACATTTAACATTAGTAGTGATGAAAATAGCAAAACAAATGCCTTGCACATGGCAGGAATTATGCTGGGTCTTCCTGTGCATTTCACTAAGAATAATGTTTATGTCTCACTAAACAGGAGAGAGAAATACTGTAGACACCTCTAAGAATCTACAAGCTCATTGAATTTGAAGCTAAGAAGGAAGGATTCCATTTCTTTATGAACTCAACTATCAGAAGAGCCAACTGTTTTCTGAAACATAGAGCTGGCACCACAAACACAAGAGAACCTTTGCTCTCGGTTTTAAAAATAAGACATACTCACAGCTGCCTCCTCCCACCTGACACTCAGAATAGATTCTAAGGTTTTCATTTGTGCATTCATCTCAGCTTGACAGGTGAGAACATTTTCAGAGTGTAGGTTCAGTAAGAGCCTTCATCCACAATGCTATCAGGAAGTGGCTACTGTTGACTTAGGCTGGGCTTTACGAGTTCTGTCCTAAAATGAATGCTGACTTTGAGGAGTAAGAAGTTCCATGAACACGCAAAATTACGTGGAGCAAAACAGTACTCATTACACTGGTTGGGGACAGGCATGAGGTCCGGAAGAATATAAACGACGAGGACACGAGTGTTTCAAACATACACAAAGGCGTCTCTGCCAGTGCAGGAGAGCCCCAGCACTGAAACCCTGCAGCGCTGCTGTGTGCCCGGATGGGAATGATTGCTAAATACAACACTAAGCAGACTGCATGCAAGAACAATGCTTAGCAAACTGTTAAGCCCCTGGTGTTGCTCAGAAACTACTTGCTGAACAAAAGAATGAAAATGCCTAAGGAACTTAGAAGGAGTCTTGGTATTCAAAAAAGCATAGGACCCGAGTTCAAATCCTCAGTCCACTTTCTTAGATACATGACTTTGGTTAGTCATTTAAGCCATAAACCTCGGATTTCTCATTGGTAAAATGCAGATGACATCATCTACCTCAGAGGCTACTTGTGACACTCAAGTAACACCTGTGGCGCGCAGCACTTAGAGGCACCCATCACGTTGCTCCTCTCACAGGTCTGTTCTGTGCATACTACTTATTTTTTATTATCAGCATAGAATTATAAATTATTTTATATAAATTTTTATTTATTATACTTTTTATAAAATAGAAATTGGAGACTATTATAAATACTTTTCTTATAGATATTATTTTTATTATAAGTATAAAAATTGGAGACATGCAAAGATTTCACTTAAATAATCAACACCAAATTGTGTGTAAATTAATGAGATTTAATAGTAGTAGTCCAAAGTCTAATTATATTATCTAAATCACTTAATTTTTTTCTTCTAGTATATTTACGGTCATGTTTTAAGGCAATATTTAGAAATAACTTACTACATCAAGCTATGCATCTTTACTATTATATTATAATTCCATAGTATAGATATCATACCATATATTTCTTTAAGCTGGAAGCAAATCTCTAGTCTTTCCTGGTGAATGGGTTAGAATCAGAAATAGCCATCACAATATCAAAGATAAACCTGGATGCACATGAATATTGGCGTCTCAGAGCTTATGTTCCCACTAGGCACAGGCGCTTTTCTCATCAAATAAATTTTGATTCCATGGTAATCTGAACATGTTTAGTTCAGACCACCTCACATTTGAACCATGGGCTCCTATGGAAATTACATTTCAAAGTTAGACCTAATTTCAGGGCAGCAGCTTACTCCTGCGGTTCTATAATGATGTCTCCCCTCTAAGGTTCCTGGACCTGAGGCCAACAATTAATTTCTCACACACACACACACACACACACACACACACACACACACCCCATTGGAAAAGCTTCCCATTGCCTTTATTCTTTTAAAAGAAGAAAAACTGTTAAGGAAAAAGCAAAAATATGTTTTAATCAATAAGCTCAGGCATAATCTACCCAACACTGGTAGATAATGCTTTGTAAGTCTAGGGATATTTACAACGATTTACAACTTCCCTGTTGTTCCGGAATGTACTTGAATATCAGGGAAACAATCTGAGAAAGAATTCCAGCCATCTGGGATATATCTTTAAATATAAGTGTACATAAATACACGTGCATGCATACATCTATCCACACACACATGCGCGCGCACACACACACACACACACACACACACACACACTTGCATACGCACTTGGATCCATGCTCTGCCTGTCTCTGTCTCTGTCTCTGTCTCTCTCCCTCATATACCACAGATGGTCCTTTCTAAGCAGATATACACTGAAATATTGTACATACACATGAACAGGTCTCTCCATAGGCTGACAGCATCACATTTCAGGGGCAGCTATCACAACATCAGGATCCCAGATTCCTCTTCCACTCTGATCCACATCCGAGGGTAATGCTAGTGCTCTTTATCTGACTGCGCTTCACGTTTCCACTGCGTCTCAGTTCCACCTGTTACTTAATCTGCAGTCAGACCACGCAGAAGCTAGAGGTACGGGTCTATTGGGAAGTACGTCCAGGCATCAATCATGGTCATGAACTGACACAGTGCACTTTGAAAACTGTCTTAGCCGTATCCACACTTCACTTAGCAAAGATAGAGACCTCAATGCAATCAAGCTCTCAAACTGAATTTGGGTCCTCCTTACAATATCTTAATAAATCAAACAACTGTTAAAACGTATTAAAAAAAAAAACCCACAAACATTTACCAAGAAACTTAAATGGCTAGTCCCACAGGAATGAGTCTCAGATGCTGAGCACTAACCAACCACGGGACTCAGCCTTTTCACACAGGCCTATGTCGCGTTTGTTGACCTTTCACTTGAAACCCAGAATTTTGCTTAATCCTCTGAGCAGTGGATCAAAAGCCATGCCTTAGATTAAGTAATGGCTGAATACGATTTAAAAATAGTCGGGGCTGATTCCCGAAATAGGAATTTTCCATCTGTCTGGAAACAAAAGGTCCCTGTAGATTCCCCCTATGGGCAAGGGAAAAAAGAGTCTATCTCAGAGTTAAAATTTCAAGTGAGCTTTCATTCTGCCCCCATTCTGAATTTTTTTAGTATGCCGTTGAAGCAGAAAATTTGAAAACTCACATAATTTATTTGTGGAGTAAGAGAAAAAAAGAATACGTATCCTCATTCGAATGCCAAGGATTAGAACAGAATCAGTTGGTGGTCATTTAATATATCTTAAATTCTATTAATGAGTAGCAACCCAGGCTAAGAATCTCAAAACTGAACTAGAAGCTGCAGACTCACATTCTTGCCCACTTATGTAAGGCACACATGCACATCTAGAATATTCAACTTGGACAGAAAACTAATGTTGCAAAATCACCGATGCCCTGACATGTCTCAGAGGACACAGAGTAATTAAATTAAAAAGACAAGAATGTGCAGGAAATGTTTTACTACCTTCATGTCATCAATTATGAATGTCACTTTCTCAAGCTAATTTTCAAAAAAGCCTCTTTTGAACCCAATGGCTATTCCTATCCAACACACAATTCTTTTCCTAGAAATCTTTGATATACTCTGTGGTAATCATTATTTTCTTCCCTAGTGCTTTACTGAATTTTTAAGTTAAAGTTCTTTCTTTAATTTGCCTTTTTTTGGTCTTAATTAAAGTCAATATTTGGCCTCTTATGAATAATGCTAACTGCCTCTATTCCCCCTTTATCCTCATCCAACTAGGGGTAGATTTTTCTAGTTGAGTCTCTCTCCTGGAATTTTCTTAATGACACTGCCCTTCCCAGGATTTCCTGACAATCCATCCAAGTGCACTTTCAAGACAGGTCATGTACAAGCTTAAACTCATTAGAAAGCTCATATTTCAGAACCCAAAGATCAAATGGAGTACCAGAACCCACTCTAGTGGCTATTCTAGAAAAGAATCAAAACACAAAGTAAACAGGACCCATCACAAAAATATCCTACCTGGAATGCAGACGGAGCATCCGTTTCAAAAACTTCTTGGGGAGCTCCAGGTTGCAGGATGGCAGTGGACACTAAAAGATGTTCTGGACCGTCTAACCTCACTTGCAAGTTTAGTGTAGACATAGCCTTGAAGACTTTGCTTTTTCTTGCTTGTGTTAATTATAAAAAAAAAAAGATTCTACTGTTGGTCAACTGCCCACTCTTTTTATTGATCACCTGTACTCAAATTCTATCATCCGCCCTCTGTTTGTAGGTCCCCTATCTGACTGTCCACCCCAGATCTCTTCATCCTGTGGAATCTTAACTGTCGGTTATCTCTGCAGCATCTTCTGTGTGGTAGCTCATCAGCAATTCAAATGTAACTTGACCAAGACTGTTGTCTAAAACTTAGCAGGACTTTCCTCCGTGCCGCTCAGTCTTGTCATCTGACTCTCGTCTTCTAGCATCTTTCTCTAACCCCACTCTTGTTGATTTGCCCCTTCTGGCTGCAGACCCTCTTGTTCAACCTTATTAAGCGTGTATTTTCATGGGAGGTTTGACAACATTCTTAAGTAACTTGTCTTTCTTTTAGAACCTATAGAAAAAAAGAGAGGTCCCACCTTTGCAATCCTTAGGATCACATCAGCACCCTAGGGATACAAAGTCAGTGCAACACCACGTTTAATTGGCAGGCCAAATGGCTCTTGCATCTTTTGGTTTATTAGGTGTGTTACTGCCCACTTACACTGAACAAAAGAAAAAGCACTTGACTCTGCCGTAGACACAAGGCAGTGTATGCCTCACACTTTTCATTTGGTGTTTATCACTGTAACTGAAGTTACCAAGCAATATTCTACTGCACAATGCAACTTGACTTTCCCCCAGTTTTATTGAGATATAACTGACATATAATACTGTATAAGTTTAGGGTATATAGTGGAATGATTTTATATAAGTATATATATAATATAATATATATAATATATATAATATATTAATAATAATATATATAATATAATATAATGTAATATAAGTATATTACAAAATGATTACCACAACTGATTTAGTTAATATCCGTCACCTCACATAGTTACACATCTTTTTTCCTTGTGATGAGAACTTTCAAGATCGACTCTCTTAGCCAATATACAATACAGTGTTGTTAACTGCAGTCCCCATGCTGTACATTACATTTCCAGGACTTGTTTATCTTATAACTGGAAGTTTGTACCTTCAGGCCACCATCACCCATTTCCCCCACCCTGCACAATGCAACTTTAAACAGATACTGTTTAAATCCCTGGGCTACTATATTCCCCAAAAGGTAGCACTCACAGAGCCAAGGAAACCAAGGGCCCTGGCATCTCAAGAAGCAGTTAGGCAGGAGCAAAATAGGCAGAATATGTACAAACTTTGGACACTATGGCCTTTAATGCTTCAAAATATGCCCATTTTTATTGAATTTGGGAGAGTAGTTATGACGACAATATGACATTCTAAAAAGGTTTTGAGGAAGCAGATGGAATAGATTATTTTGTGAACCTACATAGATCAGGAGTGGGTTGGCAATCTAAAAAAAGAAGGAAAATAAATAAACAACCAACTGATAGAAACCTCATTCTTACATCCTGAGCAGTGAATTCACTTTGAACTTGTCATGAGAACTGAACTCACTTCATATTGTCTATATCCTTGTAGAGATCTTTAAGTGTGGTAAGGATCTTAGAATTCATTTATTCCAATTGTCTTGTTTTACAAGCAAGGAAAAAGAAACACACTGGGCAACCCTGTCATCAGGACCACAAAGCCAGGTGGGAGCAGCAGTGAGCTCAGAATTCAGGGGACCTGCCTCCTTGGCAAGACCTGTCTGTGTTCCTGTAACCACCTTCTCTTCCTCTTTGTTATGATATTTCTGCTCTTTCCATTTCAGATTTGAATCATCAAGCCCTTGTCTTTGAATCTTTAGGGTTTCTTTTTTTTTTTTTTTTTCAGTGTTGTTTGTTCTGTTTTTAGATCTGGCAATTTTCCTGACTCAGGAGACAGGTGGCTGCAAACACAGATACCTGGTGTGGCTTGGAAAGAGCAAAATGATGCCTTTTAGTTTATCTTAGGTCTTGCTTATGTTGAGACTCTACAGGTTAGGGAGGCTTTGTTGTCATTGCTGTTGTTTTATTTCTTGGTTCCTGAACTCCTGAAACCATTTTCTATCACCTGCATGCATCCCTGCTGTCCCCATCCCGGGATTTCCCTTGCTCGGGATACAGTTTGAGAATATGATCTTCTCATCATTTTGAATATGTTACACATAATATTCTCTGTTGATTTAATCATTTTGGTTTCTTGATCCCAACCTGGAAACTTCTCTTCTGTGCATAACTAACCCTACTTATTTTTCTCACCAAGGCTCCCTTCCTTTCTCCTTCAACATTATCATTATTGAGCCCAGGAGGGTCACATAGAAGGTTAACTTCCTCCTTTTCCCCGCCAGATGGGATGCTGAGCTCCCAGCTGTATCTCCATCACCTAATAAATCAGTTTTCATTTCATTCAGTCACTTGAATTCTTTATCATAATGTTTCTCCTTTTGCATCAAATTGACTTTCTCATTTCTAGTCTCAAGGCTTAGCATTTATTCTTCACTTGTGAATCATCTGTTATTTAACTCAAAGTCACACTCCTTCCCAAAGCTTCTCTTCCTCTTCCTTCCCATTGTTAACTTTCTGCGGTTATGTCTGGATCAAGTTTCTGCCTTGCTGGTGATGTTGACCATTTGGGTAGTGGTTTATCTTTCACTTGCTTGCTTCAGCACCTCCTGCATATTTTATATAAGATAAACATATTCTCAACCTCCACAGACAAAAACATAGCTTTTAAGCCATCCCTATAGGAACAGGAATGGGGTGCATATAGGTATGCTGGGGGCTGGGACATGATCTCAGCTCAGATACGTCCTGTGTGTGTGCAGGGCTGGGCTAGATGTGGCTACGTGGGCAGCTTCCTGGTCTACCTTCTCACTGTCCTATCTTGGTGTGTAGCCCAGCTCCTGTGCACACTGTCCCACCTGCAGAAGGTCCTTAGTTAACGTGCACTGGTGCTCCCAGTGGGAGCATGTTGAGGTGGGGTCCCTAACAGCACCGCCACACCCAAAGCATAACTGACCACTCCCTCCTTTGACCCACCATGGAAACAAGTTTGTAATTTACTAGCGTTCTCCCAGTACTTGCAACCACATGCTTCCCCATCCAGGTCCGAGCTCCTCGAGCGTCTGGTTCCTATTTGGATCTCCATAGTTGGGGCTTACCAAGCGCTTAACAGACATGACTTCTGCTTCCCTGAAGCGGCTCCTTTACTCGCAACCCTGGGCCCCAACGCACAACTTTCATTTTGTAATACTGACTTTATGAGTAAAGACACAGCGTGACAAATTATTAGAGAAATCAGAACTGTCCAGGGCTTACATTTTCACAGGTGAAATGTACTTCAGAAGATTTGTGCTACACACCTAGTATGATTAGAGAATACTGGAAGCATTTTTCAAGTATAGCGGTTGGCCTGGGACGAGAGGGTAAGAAAATCTGTAAACTAAAGCAGTGATTCCTTTTTCTACCTCTGACAGATGGCCAGCCAGCCGCAGGCATGTGCATCGGCACTGAGAGCACCATACCTGCACCCGGAGTCCTGTGGGATCAGTTACACCTGCATCACCACTGCAGCCCTTCAACAGCTTCCTTGACGCTGAACGCTTAGAGAAAAGCCAGACTAGAGAAATGGCAGCAAGAAGCTTACACAAGGTGGTAAGGAAGGAAAAAGCCAGGAAGTCGGCTGCTTGGCCAAAGGGAAAATCCAAAATAAATGTCAACATCTGGACTTTGTTTCCACTGTGGACAACTAGCACTTATTTAAGAAAAGTGAATTTTCACCCTTACCACCCTCCGCAGCTCACCCTCTCCCCATCACCAAATTGGCACTTTCCTTCCTCCATCACTGTCTCCTATTTACCCTTCC
This sequence comes from Hippopotamus amphibius kiboko, assembly GCF_030028045.1. Lineage (NCBI taxonomy): Eukaryota > Metazoa > Chordata > Mammalia > Artiodactyla > Hippopotamidae > Hippopotamus > Hippopotamus amphibius. The sequence continues at coordinate 72,199,105 of NC_080199.1, forward strand.
AGGAATTTGATCTGCCCAATCGTATTCTTTAGATGCTAGAGGCTTCCTTTTTAATTAACTAATTAATTAATTAATTTTTATTTATTTTATTTATTTTTTGGCTGCGTTGGGTCTTCGTTGCTGCACGGGGGCTTTCTCTAGTTGTGGCGAGCAGGCGCCAGTCTTTGTTGTGGTGTGCGAGTCTCTCATTGTGGTGGCTTCTCTTGCTGCAGAGCTCAGACTCTAGGCATGTGGTCTTCAGTAGTTGTGGCACGTGGCCTCTAGAGCACAGGCTCAGTAGTTGTGGCACACGGGCTTAGTTGCTCCACGGCATATGGGATCTTCCTGGTCTGGGGCTCGAACCCATGTCCTCTGCATTGGATTCTTAAACACTGCGTGGAGGCTGTCTTTTTATCTTCAGTTCAACGTTTGATCTTCTATGGGTGATGGGAAGGCTTGTTGAGTTAATGAAGGTTGAGTAGGTGCCATGATACGACACTTAGAGAGCCTGTCCTCATTTGCCAGATATAAATATTAACTCATTTAATCCTCCTTAATACAGACACTGCTCTTTCCTCCACTTTATGGATGAAGAAAGTGAAGCACAGATGGGTTAAAGAACCAGCTCTTGGTCACATAACCCAAGCAGTCTGGTTCTGGAGTGTATGTTCCTGTATTGCTTCTCTGTTTTATATATTTTAAGTAAAAATAATAATCCTTTAAAACAAAATGATTCCCCACCCCCAAAAAAGAAAATAAGTGTGCCCTTGTGAATGATGCGTAAAACTACTCAAATACTGAAAGTAATAGGGCTTTACAGAATTTCTACGACAATACGTGAAAGAAATGTATTGGTGACAGCCTTGAAATAGCCCAATTGTGTTCTCTACTCCTTGGAAGAACCTGTAGACTTGCCGTTTGTGCTTTTTTTAATCAGATTTTATGTTTTATTTTTAGTGTCAAGACTCTAAATTTTGAAATGCTACTGAAAACGTTTAAATATTTACAATATTTGCATTATTATCATTGATTTGCATATTTCAATGGCATTTACAAAAATATAGTTACAATAGAGTTTTCAAATATTTAGGATACTTAAATTAATAGCATAAAATATTGGTTTACATGTAATGGGATATTTTTTGGAGGATCATATACGTATATTCATTTCTTCTGTCTAAATATAGCAACTTTAAGTAAATTCATTATTTTCCTAGAGAAGTTATTTTCCCGAAGCATAAAGAAATAAACTATCTCTTGATCACTATACCTAAAATGTAATTGAAAAAATAATATTTCCACATTGCAAAAATGTTTTAAAGTAATGAGTCAAGCTTCTCTGACCAAGATCCACAGTAAGAAATACACTTAAATATTACAGTCCAGTCGCCAACATAGGTGTACACATATTCACATATGTATAAAAATTTGTTTTACAAAATATTTAACCTTATAATACACACTTTGACATTTCTAGTTTATTCTACTTAATTTTTTTTGACAGTTGGTTTTGAATCACTAAGTCGATTTTCTGGTCCACTGATGGGTCCTTAATCGCTCACGATCCGCAGTTTTTTAAGACTAAAGAAGTGGATTCTGCTTAAGAGAATATTAAGAATCATGGCCTTCAGCAAGAAGTTTTGCTTCATATTTTTGATGCTTTTACACCATTTATATATTTTGTAATCCTTATATATTTTATAAATGTTATATATTTCATTTTTATCTGCCATTTCCATTTTCTGACTATGTGTATGTAATACTTTAACCTACACATTATCATCAGCAACTCTGGAAAATGGGGACATTGTCATTATTGCTTTCTTTTCAATGCTTTTTTTAAAAAGTATCTAATAAATATTTTAAGTAGGAAAATAAACATTTTTAAAAAAAATTTTAAAAGTGGATTCTGGAGCTCAGAATTTTCTCCCTTCGATCCTGGTAACAGCAGGTTACTTAGAGAAGCTTACTAGTCATAAGGAGGGTAGGCCCATAAAATACTGTCGCCTTAGGCAGCCAGGAAAGGCACCAAGTCAGTGTGGGGTGCACTTACCCCATTTTCCAGGGACAGTAGCCTCCTGATTAATTACTTCACAAATTACTCATTAAAACTTGGCTTTCCAAAGTTAGCCCTTGGTCCAGTTATTGCTGCCAGATTTCCTGTTTACACTGAGTTCCGTGTATTAAGTTATTGTCCCCACTGGAAAGTGCTTTAGACAAGGAAAAAGAGTGAATCAAAGCAAGAAACCAGACTCCCAGCATCATTTCATGGTGCACCCTGGCAAAGAATGAGTGAACAATAAATAACTGTGGATGAGTCTTGGAGCCCACAGTAGACATGAGCTGACCAAGATAATTCTATAGCAAATGGTCCAAAAGGCTTAATACAGTGTGATGAGTCTGCACTGCTTTCTCCTGGTAGTCACGGACAGCACAGCCCACCGGTTTAACTTCAATATTTCTTAGAGAGGTTTCACAATGAACATTTTCTATATTCCTAAACTGAGAGGTATGCTAAAGCATTCTGCCCCAAACCATGTGGATACAGATATCTGCTTCAATTAAATTAGCTACTGCAGGCACACTTATTTTCTTAATTTTAGAGTTAAGAAAAGTTGCAATAAAAAAGCCAACTCTTAGTTTTGACATCTTCCTATTGTTTTTCTATTTTCTATCTCATTTGTTTCTGCTCTAATATTGCTTATTTCCTTCCTTCTACTAAATTTGGGCTTAGTTTGTTCTTTATCTAGCTCCTTGAGGTGTAAAGTTAGATTATTTGAGATCCTTTTCCTTTTTTAATATAAATGTTTATTGTAATGTACTTCCCTCTTCTGTTTTTGCTGCATTGCATAAGTTTTGGTAATTTCTGTTTTCATTTTCATTTGTCTTGAGGTATCTTCTAATGTCCTTTTTGATTTCTTCTTTGACCTAATGGTTGTTCAAGAGCATGTTGTTTAATTTCCACATACTTGTGAATTTTCCAGTTAGTTTTTGAAAAGATAAGCAAAATTGACAAATGCCTAGTTAGAGTAAGATAAAAAGAGGAATAAACAAAAGAGGAATCATTACAACTGACACTACAGAAATAAAAAGGATCATAAGAGACAGCTATGAACAACTATACACCAACAAACTGGATAACCTAGAAGAAATGGATAAATTCCTAGAAACATACAGCCTACCAAGACTAAATCAGGAAGAAACAGAAAGTCTGAACAGACCTATAATTAGTATAGCAACTGAATCAGTAATCAAAATTTCCCAAAAAAGAAAAGCAGAGGAACACATGGCTTCATGGTGAATCCTACAAAACAATTAAAGAATTAGTGCCAATCCTTCTCAAACTCTTTCAAAAAATAGAAGAGGAGTGAACACTTCCAAACATTTCATGAGGCCAGCATTAACCTGATACCAAACCCAGATAAAGACACCACAAGAAAGCTACAGCCAATATCTCTGATGAATATAGATGCAAAATTCCTCATCAAAATAAGACCAAACTGAAGCCAACAGCACATTAGAAGGCTCATACATCACCACCAAGTGAGATTTATCCTTAGGGTGGAAGGATGTCTCAATATGTGAAAATCAATTAATGTGATAGACCATATTACCAGAACAAAGAATAAAAATCACATGATCATCTCAATAAATACAGAAAAAGCATGTGACAAAATCTAACAGCTTTTCATGATATAAATTCTAAACTAGAAATAGGAGGAAAGTACTTCAGCATTTAATAAAGGCTAATTATTAAAAGCCCACAGGAAACACTATGCTTAATGATGAAAAGCTGAAAGCTTTTCCTCTAAGAGCAAACCAAAAATCTCCTTCACAGCAAAGGAAACAACCAACAGAATACAAAGGCAACTTATGGAATGGGAGAAAATATTTGCAAACCATACATCTGACAAGGAGTTAATCTCCAAAATATATAAGGAACTCCTATAACTCTTCAAAAATGGGCCAAGGACTTAAATAGACATTTTTCCAAGGAAGACATACTGATGGCCAAGAGATACATGAAAAATGTTCAATGTCACTAATCATCAGGGAAATGCAAATCAAAAGCACAATGAGACATCACTTCACACCTGTCAGGATGGTTATTATATTAAAAACAAAAACAAAAAACAAGAGACAACAAGCATTGGCAAGAATGCGGAGAAAATGGAACCCCTGCATTCTGTTGGCAGGAATGCAAAATGGTACAACTGCTATGGAAAACAGTATGGAGCTCTCTCAGAAAATTACATGTAAAACTACCATTTGATCCAGAAATCCCATTTCTGGGTATTTATCCAAAATAACTGAAAACAGAATCCTGAAGAGATATTAGCACTCCCCTGTTCATTGCATCACTACTCACAATAGCCAAATGTGGAAACAATCTAAGTGTCCCTTGACAGATGAATTAATAAAGAAAATGTGGTAGATACAGACAATGGAATACTATTTACCTTTAAAAAGGAAAGGAATTCTGCAATATGTGACAACATGGACATGAACCTTGAGGACATGATGCCAAATGAAATGAGCCAATCACAGAAGAATAAGTACTGCATGATTCCACATACATGAGCTATCTAAAACAGTCAAATTCCGAGAATCAAAGAGTAGAATGGTGGTTGCCAGGAGCTGGGGGTGGAAGAAATCGGAAGTTACTAGTCCACTGACACAAAGGTTCAGTTGAGAAAGATAAATAAGTTCTAGAGATCTTCTGTATGACACTGTACCTGTAGTCAACAATACTGGACTGTACACTTAAAATTTTGTTTAAAAAAAAAAAGGGTAGCTCCCATGTTAAGTGTTCTAGTCACAGTTTTTTAAAAAAATAGAGCTGCAATCAGCAAAATTTTTTCTGGGCAGGATGACATGCAAACGAACTAATTTCTCTCTCTCCCTTCCCCATAAAACCCCTAGGAGATTACAGCACAAACATTTTGCTCATCATGTAGTTTTTTCATCAGGAGGTCACCCATTATAAACAGGTGACTCATCTTCACCTCCCATGAAGCACAGCCTCTCCACCGATGCCAAACAGCCTTTTCTAAAGTACCAGAGGGTCAAGTTCATGATTAGGGTGGTCAGGGATGTCTACCCGAGCGTCAGCCATTAAAATCATGAGTTAGTACTAAGAGGTACCAAGCTCTGGACCTACCTCACATCAAACCCGCCAGGAAAGCTTGACCTTCCTTATTGTCTAACAAAACCAGCCCTACGTAAGTCTGTTTCCTCTTGCTTGATTCTTCAAGAAAACAACTTTGAACCTCATGCAACTGAGTACTTAAGTTTCTATAGTTCAGTTGGTTCATTGTTTCTCTTAAGTTCATCTCCTCTATTCCGTGGCCTTGAGTTTGTTTATTTATTTATTTGGCCATGACATGTGGCTTGTGGGATCTTATTCCTCAACCAGGGATCGAACTTGGGCCCCCTTCAGCGAAAGCATGGAGTTGTAATCACTGGACCACCAGGGAATTCCTGGCCTTGAGCTATTTAAAGCTGGAATTTTGTCTTGCATTTTTCTTGTATCACCTCCACCTCCCTCAGGCAAGGGCACCCACCTGACACCTCTGGTATAACCAGCTGATTTCTGGGCCTATCTGGTGGGTGCTAGTGGAGAGGTGAGTGGAGTCTAGGATGGGAGCAGGTTCTAAGAGTGTGGCCCTTGAGGTCCAGGGAAACTGACACTCTTCTAGAATTACCTATCAGCATAAAGGTTGTCTTTGATCCATTGTAAAATCTGAGAAAGCAGTTGTCTGCAACAGTCTAATATCAAGTTCACGCACCAGGCCACAGTATGTTTGTGGGAACGTGCCTAATAAAGATTATTTAGAAGAGATTATAAGGCTATGGGCCTTTAAAATTATTTCTAGTAAATAGTATATTATTTTGCACCAGTTCATTTCTAAATACCTTATGATATGATGTAGGTCTAAACAGAAAGCTGACTTTACAGCTCTCTAAAGCCTTGTAATCCTCATGTTGGTGTCTTCCGACATTTCTGTGCACAGGAAATCACACTGGGCATCTTCCTTTCAGACATTTAGGAGAGAAGTATTTACTTGTCATATGGGTTCAAAATGTAACATGCTTCTGTGGGATGAAAAATTACTACATAAATATTACAGGGAATCCTTTCCTGCACCTTATGTCCCAAAACATGCTTAACTGGTATAAAAATAGAATATACCCCAAATGGTAAATCTGGTGAATCATTTACTTCTATATTTTCTAACATTCATATGTAAATAAAATTTCCTCATTGACCAAGAAGACAATAAACCAAACAAATATAGTACATGTGGGGGTGGAGAAAATAAATCTGACATTTTTCCTAGTGCCTGGATCTATTTATTATACTTCTAATTATAGAGCAGGGACAGGGCTGTTTTAGGCTGGAATGCAAAGTTAGTGAGAAAAGATCATTTCCTGGGTAGAGTCAGAGCATTTCCTAAAGTATCATTAATCTTTCTGTTTTTTTTTTCTTTCTTTCTCAAGACATACAATGCAGATGTCTTTTAGTGTAACGATACTAGTTTCCAGATAATCAAATTAGAAATGCAAAACATGGCCTGATGCTGATAAGCCAGTATGGTCTAGCTGATTACATCTTCCTTAGGTAATTTTCAGAGTCATTAGGATGCTACTTAAACATACATACACACACTCCAAAATCATTCTCTGAGATTCATCTCCCCCTCGCTGCACATCTTATTAAGACATTCTAATCGAAAGTTATATGCGAGGAAATAATCACCCCCCATCACTAGAGCAGATAAAGTAAACTCAGGGTCCCTAAGTGCCTTTCCATGACCAATAATGATAATGCTGGGGCAGTCACATAACTCAAGTTCTTGCTCTGACCTATTGATTTTTCACTTCATCTAAGTCGCTTACCTAGATTACACAGGCTCCCCACCTGGACCAGCTAAATGGCATTGTAATGAGGCTCTAATTTTCAAACCTAAGATGTAAAGGGACAACCTAGAACTATCCTGTGAACTTCATTAGTGGAGAATACAAAATACTTCTTCTGATCCAGGATGGTTTGGGGACCTAAACTACCTGGTTCACACCTGCACAGTAATCAGTTTTGTTGATCAGCTGTCATATCTTCAGGTGACTGGCATTTATGAAGAGAAAAGGCTGTAAACAACACTAGTCTGAAACTGAAAAGGGAAAAAAAATTAAAATGCTGCTCTAGGACAAAAGGAGAAGCTGTTGTGATAACCAGACTTTTCTATATAACTGAAATGTGTTTCCGTCTAATTACACAGCATCTAATTATGCTATTTACAGCCCCGGTAACCACAACTATATAGACGTTTAAAGCAAGAAAACTGTAGATGTTTACATCTATGGTCTAAATGTATCCACTTGCAATGCTGAAAAAAAGCATCGTGAAATAAATACATATTGGAAGAGGTGTATGAAATACAGAGATACTGTCTCCATTCCACGAAAGAATTAATTAATTGAAAATAGAGGGGGGAGAAAGATGGCGGTGAAGTAGAAGGAGATGGAATGCATCCCTCTCCACAGATGCATCAGGAATACATCAAAAGATGTAATAATTCCCACAGAGAACCAGCTGAACACCAGCAGACGACCTCGGACACGAGAAAGGACTGCAAAGATCCCAACATAACTGGGACAAGCAGCCTCTGAAGTCTGGACTACTCGATCAGAAGTCAAGTAGGAGGCTCTGGGGAGGGAGCACTGAATCCAGGATGCTAGACTACTAGGGAGTCCTCAGACACAGGGAAGATTAACTGCAGAGAACTCTCACGGAGCCCTGTATCAGAGTCTAAGACTCGGCTTTGTCCGATTGTCTGTAACTGCCAATGCTGGACACCTCACACCAAACTACAAATAAGAGAGGAACACAAACCCACCCATCAGCACACAGACTACCTAAAGTCATATTAACCTCACAGAAACCCTAAAACATACCACCTGACATGGCCCTGCTCATCAGAGAGAAAAGACACAGAGCCACACACCGGAAAGCAGGCACCAGACCCCCCCCACCAGGAAGCCTACTCAAGACACTGGACAAACCCCACCACAGAAGGCAGAGAACAGAAACAAGAGGAATTACTACTAGGTAGCGTAGGGAAAGGAGACAGCAAAACTTATAAATTAGACAAAATGAGAAAACAAAGAAACACCATGCAGGCAAAGGAGCAGGAAAAAACTCACAAGACCAAATAAATGAAGAGGAAATAGGAAAACTGCCTGAAAAAGAATTCAGAGTAATGATAGTAAAGATGATCCAAAATCTCGACAACAAAATAGAGAAAATACAAGAAACAGTTAATAAGGACTCAGAAGAATTAAAGAGCAAACAAACAGTAATGGACAACAAAATAACTGAAATTAAAAATGCTCTAGATGGTATAAACAGCAGAATAACTGAGGCAGAGGAATGGATAAGTGAGTAGGGAGATAGAATGGGGGAAATAACTGGCACAGAGCAAGAAAAATGAAGAATAAAAAGAGTGGAAGACAGTCTTAGAGACCTTGGTGACAACATTAAGCACACCAACATTTGAATCATAGGCATCCCAGAAGAAGAAGAAAAAAAGAAAGAGTCTGAGAAAATATTTGAAGAGGTCATAGTGGAAAACTTCCCCAACATGGGAAAGGAAATAATTAATCAAGTCCAAGAGGCACAGAGAGTCCCATACAGAATAAACCCAAGGAGAAATACACTGAAGCACATATTAATCAAACTAATGAAAATGAAATACAAAGAAAAAATATTAAAAGCAGCAAAAGAAAAGCAACAAGTAACATATAAGGGAAAACCCATAAGGATAACAGCTGATCTTTCTGCAGAAACTCTACAGGCCAGAAAGGAGTGGCAGGATATACTGAAAGTCCTGAAAGAGAAAAAACCAAGAATACTCTACCCAGCAAGAATCTCATTCAGAGTCAAAGGAGAAATCAAAAGCTTTACAGACAAGCAAAAGTTAAGAGAATTCAGCACCACCAAACCAGCCTTACAACAATCGCTTAAGGAATTTTTCTAAGTAGGAAACACAAGAGAAGGAAAACATCTACAAAAACAAACCCAAAACAATTAAGAAAATAGTAATAGGAACATAAATGTCAATAATTACCTTAAATGTAAATAGATTAAATGCTCCAACCAAAAGACACAGACCGGCTGAATGCAAACAAAAACAAGACCCTTATATATGCTGCCTACAAGAAACCCACTTCAGACCAAGGGACACATATAGACCGAAAGTAAGGGGATGGAAAAGATATTCCATGCAAATGGAAGTCAAAAGAAAGCCGGAGGAGCAATACTCATATCAGACAAATTAGACTTTAAAGTAAAGACTATTATAAGAGACAAGGAAGGACACTATGTAATGATCAAGGGATCCATCCAAGAAGAACATAGAACAATTGTAAATATCTATGTACCCAACATAGGAGCACCTCAATACATAAGGCAAATGCTAACAGCCATAAAAGGGGACATCGACAGTAACACAATAATAGTAGGAGACTTTAACACCCCACTTACATCAATGGACAGATCATCCAAACAGAAAATAAATAAGGACACACAAGCCTTAAATGACACATTAGACCATCTCAACTTAATTGATATTTATAGGACATTCCATCCAAAAACTATAGAATACACATTCTTCTCAAGTGCACATGGAACATTCTCCAGGATAGATCACACCTTGAGTCACAAATCAAGCCTTGGTAAATTCAAGAAAATTGAAATCATATCAAGCATCTTCTCAGACCACAATGCCATGAGACTAGATATCAATTACCTGAAAAAAAACTGTAAAAAATACAAACACAGGGAGGCTAAACAATATGTCATTAAACATCCAAGAAATCACTGAAGAAATCAAAGAGGAAATCAAAAAATATCTAGAAACAAATGACAATGAAAACACAACAACACAAAACCTATGGGATGCAGCAAAAGCAGTTCTAAGAGGGAAGTTTATAGCAATACAGTCCTACCTTAAGAAACAAGAAAAATCTCGAATAAACAACCTAACCTTACACCTAAAACAGTTACATAAAGAAGAACAAAAAAAACTCAAAGTGAGCAGAAGGAAAGATATCATAAAGATCAGATCAGAAATAAATTAAAAAAATGAAGGAAACAATAGCAAAGATCAATAAAATTAAAAGCTGGTTCTTTGAGAAGATAAACAAAATTGATAAACCATTAGCCAGACTAATCAGGAAAAAAAGGAAGAAGACACAAATCAACAGAATTAGAAATGAAAAAGAAGTAACAACGGACACTGCATAAATACAAAAGATCATGAGAGACTACTACAAGCAACTATATGCCAATACATTGGATAACCTGGGAGAAATGGATACATTCTTAGAAAAGTACAACCCTCCAAGACTGAACCAGGAAGAAAATAGAAACTATGAACAGACCAATCAAAAGTACGGAAATTGAGGCTGTGATTAAAAATCTCCCAACAAACAAAAGCCCAGGGCCAGATGGCTTCACAGGCGAATTCTATCAAACATTTAGAGAAGAGCTAACACCTATCCTTCTCAAACTCTTCCAAAATATAGCAGAAGGAGGAACACTCCCAAACTCATTCTACAAAGCCACCATCACCCTGATACCAAAACCAGGCAAAGATGTCACAAAAAAAGAAAATTACAGGCCAATATCACTGACGAATATAGATGGAAAAATCCTCAACAAAATACTAGCTAACAGAATCCAACAGCACATTAAAAAGATCATACACCATGATCAAGTGGGGTTTATCCCTGGGATGCAAGGATTCTTCAATATAGGCAAATCAATCAAGGTGATACACCATATCAACAAATTGAAGGCTAAAAACCACATGATCATCTCAATAGATGCAGAAAAAGCTTTTGACAAAATTCAACATCCATTTACAATAAAAACTCTCCATAAAATGGGCATAGAAGGAAATTACCTCAACATAATAAAAGCCATATATGAGAAACCAAAAGCCAGCATCATTCTAAATGGTGAAAAACTGAAAGCATTCCCTCTAAGAACAGGAACAAGACAAGGGTGCCCACTCTCACCATTATTATTCAACATAGTTTTGGAAGTTTTAGTCACAGCAATCAGAGAAGAAAAAGATAAAAGGAATCCAAATTGAAAAGGAAGAAGCAAAATTGTCACTCTTTGCAGATGACATGATATTATACATAGAAAACCCTAAAGATTCTACCAGAAAACTGCTAGCACTAATTCATGAATTTAGTAAAGTAGCAGGATACAAAATTAATGCACAGAAATCTCTTGCATTCCTATACACTAACAATGAAAAAGCAGAAAGAGAAATTAAGGAAACTCTCCCATTTACCATTGCAACAAAAAGAATACAATATCTAGGAATAAACCTGCCTAAGGAGGCAAAAGACCTGTGTGCAGAAAACTATAAGACACTGATGAAAGAAATCAAAGACAATACAAACAGATGGAGAGACATACCATGTTCTTGGATTGGAAGAATTATCACTGTGAAAATGACTATCCTACCCAAAACAATTTACAGATTCAAAGCAATCCCTGTCAAATTACCAATGGCATTTTTCACAGAACGAGAACAAGAAATCTTACGATTTGTATGGAAACGCAAGAGACCCCGAAGAGTCAAAGCAATGTTAAGAAGGAAAGACGGAGTTGGTGGAATTAGGCTTCCTGACTTCAAACTATACTACAAGGCCACAGTGATCAAGACAGTACGGTACTGGCACAAAAACAGAAAGGAAGGTCAATGGAACAGAATAGAGAACTCAGAGGTAAACCCAAGCACATACGGGCACCTTATCTTTGACAAAGGAGGCAAGAATATACAATGGAAAAAAGACAGCCTCTTCAATAAGTGATGTTAGGGAGACTGGACAGCAACATGTAAAAGAATGAAATTAGGACACTTCCTAATACCATACACAAAAATAAACTCAAAATGGATTAAAGACCTAAAGGTAAGGCCAGACACTATAAAACTCCTAGAGGAAAACATAGGCAGAACACTCTATGACATATGTCAAAGCAACACTCTTTTTGACCCACCTCCTAGAATAATGGAAATAAAATCAGAATAAACAAATGGGACCTAATGAAACTTAAAAGCTTTTGCACAGCGAAAGAAACCATAAACAAGAGAAGAAGACAACCCTCAGAATGGGAGAAAATACTTGCCAAAGAAGCAACGGACAAAGGATTAATCTCCAAAATATACAAGCAGCTCATGCAGCTTAATACCAAAAAAACAAATAACCCAATCCACAAATGGGTGGAAGACCTAAGTAGACATTTCTCCAAAGAAGACATACAGATGGCCAACAAACACATGAAAAGATGCTCAACATCACGAATCATTAGAGAAATGCAAGTCAAAGCCACAATGAGGTATCACTTCACACCAGTCAGAATGGCCATCATCAAAAACATCTAGAAACGACAAATGTTGGAGAGGGTGTGGAGAAAAGGGAACCCTCCTGCACTGTTGGTGGGAATGTAAGTTGGTACAGCCACTATGGAAAACAGTTTGGAGGTTCCTTAAAAAACTAAAAATAGGGCTTCCTAGGTGGCGCAGTGGTTAAGAATCTGCCTGCCAATGCAGAGGACACGGGTTCGATCCCTGCTCCAGGAAGATCCCACAAAAAAAGAAAAAAAAACTACAAATAGAACTACCATATGATCCAGTAATCCCACTCCTGGGCATATACCCAGAGAAAACCATAATCTTAAAAGAAACGTACCATAATGTTCATTGCAGCACTATTTGCCAGGACATGGAAGCAACCTAAATGACCATCAACAAATGAATGGATAAAGAAGATGTGGCACATATATACAATGGAATATTACTCAGCCATAAAAAGGAATGAAATGGAGCTATATGTAATGAAGTGGCTAGACCTAGAGTCTGTCATACAGAACAAAGTAAGCCAGAAAGAGAAAAACAAATATTGTATGCCAACTCATATATACGGAATCTAAAAAAAATGGTACTGATGAACCCAGTGACTGGGCAAGAATAAGGATGCAGATGCAGAGAATGGACTGGAGGACATGGGTTTTGGCAGGAAGTGATGGCGAAGGGGAAGCCGGGACAAAGTGAGAGAGTAGCATAGACATATATACACTACCAACTGTAAAACAGATAGCTAGTGGGAAGTTGCTGTATAACAAAGGGAGATCAACTCGATGATGGGTGATGCCTTAGAGGGCCAGGACAGGGAGGGTGGGAGGGAGTTGTGGGAGGGAGGGGATGTGGGGATGTATGTCTAAATACAGCTGATTCACTCTGGTGTACCTCATAGCTGGTACAAGAGTGTAAATCAATTATATTCCAATAAAGAGCTTAAAAAAAAAAAAGACAAAGGGAAATTTAAACTCTGTGGACATTTGGTGGTATTAAAGAATAATTGTTAGAAAAAAAAGGAAATAAACATTACTCTTTTTTTATTGTTAGGCATGTACTAGAAAAGGTTCTTTCTGTAGGGATTTATACACAGAAACCAAGTGATCAAGCCATTTAGTGTGGCCAATAACTTAAATATGGAGGAAAACTGACTCTAAATACATTTAAATCTCTCTGTACTTACTAAAAAGTTGCACTGACATGCATAGTGATGTGAGCTCTTCAAAACTCCCATTTTATTTCCCCTTAGGTCCTTATTACTTGCCTTATTTTATCATTCATGTTATTTACACTACAACATCTACAACATAAATTAAGCCAAAACTTTTGTCAAGGTACGAACTGTAGGCTGACTTCAAATGAAGCTGGATAGGGGGCTTTACACTTACAGTTTCTAAAGAGCTCAAAATTTTAAAATTGCAAGGCATATTTTAGAATTTTACCAATGTCATAATAATGAACTAGAAGCTATTCTTTAACCCAAATCCATCTTGAGAATAATTAAGACCAGTAATCATCGTTACCCTGAACTAAATGTTGTCCATCCTAACTCTCTTTCTATTTTTTAAAGACTCCTACTTTAAAGTGCTATTTATAGCATAAGAAAGGTGTGGAGCCATCCAGGTAACTGTAGGAACCAGGTGTACATTAACTAGTCCAACAGGTATGCAAAGTAACCATAATGATCTGTGGAGGGGAAAGGTCCACAAAAATCAGAGTGAATAAGCAAGAAAGCACAGACATCGGGGCTAACTCAGCTTCCTGGACAAATGACCCCACATCCACAGTTTTACAGGCCCAGGAAGTACATACATTCCCAAGTTCACACAGAAGGCCCAAGACATCCAGAAAAGGGAACGTTGATTTCAGCATTGTTTCAGAAGACAGAGTGTCATCCTTTTAGAAAGAGTCCCAACAAAGTGAGTTTAAGTTATCTGAAAAACTAACATATTTGGAACACATTCCCCTGTAATGGCAGATAAATGAGGCTTTGTTGTGCTTGTGAAATCTTAAGCGACCGACTTTGCATAAGCCCTCCAAACAGCACACTAAGCTACCCTTGATGCCACAGACAGCGCCCTATTTGTAAACAGAGGGATGGACTGGGCACTTAGGCAGTAATGGTTTAGGATCAACGATGGGGTAATCAGATTAAGTCCAGCCAGTCATCACCTAATTCTGCTTTGGTTCATTAATCCTCAAGATCTCCTTTCAGTCAAGCACATCCTCTTATTTACTGGGTGTTCAAGTAAAATAGAGACCACCTTGCAAAGTTTTGCAAACAAGTAAATCCATCCACAAAAATCCAGAAACTTCACTTAAATTCACAGATAAAACTCAAGAGCAGACCTGATAATTCAAAAGATTAGCAAGAAGGAATTTAGTCAATCAGATAGTGCAAAATAAAAGTTATTTAGACTCTCCCCTTTAAAATACGGTTGAGCCTTCTCTACAATACTGATAATAATGTTGATATGAAGACACTAATAGAAAACTTTTAAAAATAAAAATTTCCTATCTTTCTTTCTTTTTCCTGTATATATATTCGTATGTATACCAATTCATCACAGTGTGACAATAAAGGACAGTCCTCAAATGCTCAAAACCTAACTGCATACAAAAAGGACTTGATTATGACTTGATTTCATTCTTATTTGTTTTATATCAGAGCAGTCATTCTTAAAAAGGAGACTGTTTAATTTATATATGTCATTCAAGCACCCAGTCTTTCCACATTGACCAATATCCATACTCTTGAGGAAATTATATCCTGAGTGGCGAACAAAATGAGTATCATCAATTCTCACTATACTTATGAGCCAAAAGAGCACATACTTTTAATTTACTGTTAGTAGGGGGTGTATTTTAGATTTTAGGATTCTGCAGGTGCATTTCGACCTTAAGCCATTTAGCACTATAGCCAACGTTGCGGGAATTTATACCTACTTGAGCCAAAATAATAAAGGTTTGTTCACAGAGCCGAACTGGCAGCCACTTTGCCCAGTTCTGCTACGCGGTGCAGCACCTTCCCACAGCCCTCAGACCATGCTGAGAGTGAACCGTATCACTCCCCATCAACACACACACTGTTAAGCCTCAGCAGAGCAGCCTCCTCTGGTTCTGTGACTTCTTGGACTCCCTGGGTGCTCAGGAAGGTAAGGCTTTGGGTTCAAAGGGTCCTCTCAACCACAGTAGCTGAACGTGGAGGTTTAGAACACCTCAAACTTCTTCCCTTTCATGACAACCTGAATAAAACTTGGACTCAGCAAAGGGGGAGGCTATTTTAAACTGGAGAGGAAAACTAGAACCATGGTTCTTAAACACTTTCTAGCCATGGATTTCTCTAAGATCTAAGAACTAGAGCAAAGCTACGGACTCTTTCCAAAAAAAGAAAAGAAAAGAAGTGAAAAAGAAAGAAAAGAAAAAAGAAAAAGAAAAGAAGGAATACCTACATGATTCACATTGCCCGTGTTTCACACAAATTTCAAGGGAGAAATCATCGACTTCCTAAATTTCACCCAGGATGCAAGTGAAATCAGTGATACCCCCGCCATCTCCCCAGGTCCCTTGCTAGCTTTGAATTGTGTTTCTTGTCTTCTAGTCTGGGGTCCAGCTGGCTTGGCACCTCGCTGGGTCAGTGGGCCTGGGGTGCTGTGTTGGGTGGGAGAGGAGCAGACAGGAGGGGAGGGGGCCACAGATCTGGGCCCCTCTCGCTGCTCCCCTAATTGGCAGTCCTCACAGTCCTAGCTGAAAGCTTAGGAGGTTGTGCCAGCTCCGACTGGTCTTCTACTAAACAGGGTAATTCACATAGAATTTCTTTACAAGACTTCCAGGATTCCTTTCCAGGGCTAAGGACATGATCCCACAAGAAATCGAGTCCGACAGTTTCAGCCAAAAATACAATTAACAGCACATACTAGAATGTGTTTGTGCCCAATAGCCATTTCTGATAAATACCTCAACTGTTTAACAAACACTGAGGAGAAACCGAAAACATCCGAAAGCCACTCATCCCATTTGCACTGGCCTGTAAGTGCTGGCAAACGTCAGCGTCTGGGAAGGCTTTTAATGTTATCGATAGCTTACTCATATAGGCTGCCGTGGTCCCCCAGGGCCTGAATCACTACTACTGCTGAGGAATAAGCCACTTATACAGCAAGACGGGGAGAAAGCTCAGAATTAAGTGCTGGGCTGTGTCTCAATCAAAATGGCCCTTCTCAGCATCTATGACATAACCAGAGGGCCGTGGCCCTTTCTTCCAGTTACAGCCCAACTAGCCGCAAGAGTGCCGTGAAAGCCAAAGCGCGGAAGGGCTTCCTTTAAGAAAAACCAAAAGCCAAAACCAAAAAATCTTTTAAATAGGTAGCACTGTTTCAGGAGACTTTAACAGCTGTGATGGTTGCAGAAAATACCATGGTCTCAAAATTTGTCCTTTCAGATACATCACATGTCCTCCCTGAGAGGACAAAAATGTCAGAGCACTGTCCAGAAGGAAAGCAGGGGAAGAAGAGACAGGGCAGTGCTGAAAAAATACTTGAAGTTGGGGGAGAGAAGACTGGACAGGTGAAGCAGCTGCCCCACTCTGGCCAGGGAGGAAAGGATGTCGCGTGCTCGCAGGTGCAATGGGTACCTGGTGATTTCAAGGCTCAGTGTTCCTCGGTGGAGAAGGTAAAAGAACAGAAATATTTGTGGCTAGAGAATGGTGGCTCTGATTCATTTTTAAAATGTGTATTTGTGTGTATTATGTATATACATACACATGCATAAATACACATAGATGTGCAAATAGAGAGAGAGGTGGGGGTTTGTTTTTGTTCTTGTTTTGTTTTGTTTGCAGGAGGGTGGAGATATGATGCCAGACTGAGCAAAGAGAAACTCAAGATAGTGTTTTTACTTAAAAAAAAAGAACATCAATTATTTAGAACTTATTTGAAGAGCTCTGATGGGCTTTTGGAAAATGTAGGTAGCAAAAGGCAATTTATATGTTCCTGGGTAAAACATCTGGATAAAGAACCACAAAGGCATAACAAGTGTCTGATTCTACTCGTATAAAACATCATGCTTAGGACTCTTCACAGTGAACTCATAGGAGGTTTCAGAGACTGATATGCTCAGACTGCAGGATTACAAAGACAGGCTGGTTGCTTGTCTGTCTGGCAACCAAATTTTGGCTATCCCATTGTTCATTAGGCTCTGAATAAGGGGCTAATTAGGGGAAATAAAGGGAGAAGCTCACATCAGTCCATTGTGAGCACCTCTAGCTGAAAGATGGACCAGAAGGAGATTTAAACTATCGTGAAGTTTGTTTTTTATCTGTGGGTTTTAATTATCTTGGATCTTGGCTCCCAGGGGAAGCAGTAATTGAAAGCCAGCTGTAGAAATGGAAATTATAAGATGGGGAGGGTGTCAGCATTCTCAATGGCAGTTTTTGATCAGCAGATGGTCCTGGTTTTAAGAGACCAGTTGGGAGGTTGTGTGTCTCCTGACGTTCATCCATCAGAAGATACAAGGCAGACAAAGCGCATTTGCAGTTCTGTGTCAGAGCCGCCAGGATGACACTGAGACTTCTCAGTAGACAAATAGTAGGAGACTCATGATGACAAGAGTACCAGGCAGGGGTAGGAGTCCAGATGTAGACCTCCCACTACGCAAGCGAAACCCAGCTTGGGGGCTTAAAAACTCCACAAGGCAGAGAGTGTGCCTTCTATAGAGATGGACAAAGTCCTCAGCCTTGCGGCTAAGTGGAGGCTTTTGTAGCATCTCGAAACACAAGGACCAAGGTCCGATGACTTTTTGTCTAAAACTCTGTATAATGATTTACGGTCATGGAGAGATATCTGGGATAAACTGTGCTATGTGAAAAAAGCAGCTTATAAAAGAGTCTATTAAATGATTCCATATTCTATATCTCTACATGGAAAAAGAAATCTGGGAGGAAACATGCAAAAATGCAAACTGATTATATTTAGGAGCTGGGATTATGGGTGGTTTTTATTTTCTACTATTTGCTTAACTAAATCTTCAGATTTTTCAACATTGAGCATATAATACTTGGATAATAAAACATTTTAAAACACATTAATATTAAAATGTATTTAATTTATTTTAAACACATTAAAATGTATTAAAAATGTATTAATGAGGTATCATACACCCATGGTATAGAACCTGTGAGAATAAAAAAGTAATTTCACAATTCATTTCTAAAAAATTCTAAGTGGATGCCCCAGGATCTCTTCAAAGAAAGGTCTGGAGGAATGCAATGTAGGTTTCACTGGCTACAATGTATTTACAAGAATGTTTAAGGTCGATAACTACTTAAGACCTTAGGGAACTCGTAATTAAATGTACTCTTTCTATATAGCTATTGCTTCAAGAGTACACGAGAGTTTGCCTATGGTTTTCTTCTTACTTGAGAAGATAACAGATCCCGGGCTCAAAGGATGGCAAATGAAGATAATTCCCCAGTTCTAGGCACCAGAGTGTTGAGTGGAAACTCTCCTCCTGTTTTCCTTTTGGTGGACTTAATTCTACTGTTTTGCTGAGGGGGTAGAGGTTCCCACAAGGAATAGCGCCACTCTGCCTCCCTCCCTTTTAAAGTGTTTCCTCGTCCATTTCTGCTGCTTCCCACACATACAGTCACTCTATGTAAGGAAGAAAAGATTGGTCCCAGTGGAGAAGAGAGGGTTCTAGACTGGACTTAACGGAGGTCAGTAAGGAAGCTCCTGTAGATGTGCAATGGTGAACAGCTAGAACAGATAGAGTGGTTGCCATGGCAATGGGCACGACTGGGCTAAATCTGAGAGACAAAAAAATACTTGGGGCTTTGACAAGGTTGTTATACAGTCATTTCCCACAGCAACAAAGACAGCAGCAACAACAGGCAACCACTCTGCATCAGGCCATTAGGGCACTTGATACTTAACAGACAAAGAAGCTAAGCCTGAGGGATGTCAAGCACACCCCATGAGAGCAGAATGTCAGTGCTTAAATGCGTAATTCTGAGGTCAGACACTCCGGCTTCTTCTCTCAGCTGCTTCACTTGCTATGAGGGTAACACAGGGCAAAATACCTAACCTCTTTGTTGTTCAGTTTCCTCAGCTATAAAACGGAGATAGTAGCTGGGTCGACGGCCTGGGGGCTGTGTGGGGATTAAATGGCATAAGGAGAGGACGTAGAGCCTTTAGGGTGGTACCAGCCACACCTTCAGCTGGCACTGATGCACTTCTCATTCCATGACGAGGGGATGGCAAGCCCAGGTCTGTCTGAGTCAAAGCTATTTCCATCCCCAAAACACACCCGATATAACATAGCTACTGCTCAAGGGGCCTCTCAACCTCTGTTCTGATCCTTTCCATGGTCTGGAAGGTCATCCTTCAGCCACATGCAACACTCACGAGACAGAGCTTCTACCTCCACTTCCCAGAGAAGCAAGAAAAACAACACTGAAGTCAACATTGAATGAGGATTGAGACCAGATGTCAAAACCTGAACTACTGTTTCAGATAAGTGTTTTTTTAAGAGATACAACTAAGATACAGACACTGTCTAATGTGCTACTAGTATCTCCAAGTGTCCAAACTATAGTCTTATGTCAAATGTGTTTCTATTGTCTGGAAAAACAAGAGAAGAAAATTCTGATATGTAACTGTCTCAAGTGGTTTCTGAATAAAGCTCTTAAGATTGACCTCTTCCAGTGGTGTTTCAAGGATGGTTACTGTTATTTTTGTTTTACTAGTGCAACAAATGAACAAGCAGTCAGTAGATACAGAATTAAAACTTCCCAAATTACTTTTGATCTTTGTCAAAGCACAGACTGCACCTTTAAGTGGCGGTAGTCAATGTGTATGTTTTTTGCTCTGCGCCTATCATGTGATGATCTAACATTGGTACATCAATGTCCACAATGTGTGCTCCTCTCCCTCAACCCCCAGAATATGAGATCATGCCACACATTCCACATTTGTATCAACCCCTTATATATTTTAGATAAGTTTTCATTAGCCATGTTCTTTCTCATTTTGCCATTTTACCTTTTAGAATTGTCTTACTGAGTGTCATTATTTAAGTGATTATCAGTTTTCTATACTCCAATGCATGTTCTTTTGTAAGATGACAAGAAAAGTCCAAAAAATCTTTACTGCCTTCAGACTTGGGAATAAAAACATTACTTTGTTTTCTTTCCCTCCTTCCTTTCCTTCCCTCCTCTCTTTTTTCTTTTTTATTGACTTTATTTTTTAGAACAATTTTAGGTTCACAGCAAAATTGAGGGGAAGGTACAGAAATGTCCCATATGCCCCTGCCCCTACACATGCACAGCCTCTCTCATTATCAACATCCCCCACCTGAGTGGAACATTTGTTACAACTGATAAACCTACACTGATTCATCATAATCACCCAAAGTCCATCATTCACATTATGGTTCACTCACAGTGTCGTGCATTCTGTGGGTTCGGACAAATTTATAATGACATGTATCCATCGATATGGTATTTCTTTTTTTTTCTCCAACACTTAACACAATGGCTTATTGGAAACTTATTGCAATATTTGGTTATGACCAAAATATACGTTATTCTTTTTCTTACTGTTTTGTCGTCAAACTGTTATTCTATTGTTCCAGCAAGCTTGATTAAGGAATTGATCCTTTCTTCAAAAGCTGTATCGCTTATTTCTATGTGTTAAGTTCATTAAATAATCTAAATCAAAATCTATTATTTCTGTACTATTATTTTTAATCCGCCTCGCTTTCAATCCAACATCATAGAATCTTAATAATGATCATTTATAATAGATTTTTAAATTTAAGATGAGTTTATCTCCATGACTTCTATTTGTTAAAATTTCAGTTTTGATGTTTTTGATTCCTTACTGTAGATGATTTAACTATCAAATTATAAGGTATTTTGTGAGGATTTTTATTCATAAGTAATAAGAATCTTTGAGACAACGAAGGATGGGAATTCCTGCATCAACCAAAAGATATGTTTAAATTCAGCAAGTAGTTATTAAGCCCTGGCCATCTGCAGGCAGTTTTCTAGGCTCCAGGGCTGAAGAGATAAGCAAGGGCAGGCCTCTTTCCACTCCACTCACAAAGGGAGCAATTCAAATTCATAAATGTTAAAATGAAAATAGACCATAAATACCTAGAACAGCTCCAGGAAGGCTGCCCCCTCTTCTCTCACCGTCCCAGATGGGGTCTCACTTATAAGTATCAACACAAAGAAAGAGCTCCAGGAAGCAAAGTATTCACACGTATCACCAATGTTGAGAAATACCTGAAAGCAAGATGCAGATTGATGTAATCATTCATTACATGTCTTGGACAATTCAAATGTTTCTGCATATTATCTCATTCAACTGAATACTCCATTTTTACACGGGCCTAATTCATGTAGGGAATCAGAGGTTAAAAGGCCATAAAAGCCTTGGTTATAAAATGTATGTGAGGTTAAGAGATAATGTGTCACCGGTGTGGATAAAACCAAAAGACCACCCGACCAACAACAGATATAAGTCAGCAACATAAACCAGGCAGAAATACTTTCACTGGCCAGTTTAGGCTACCATCGCCACTGCAATTAAAGAGTTATGATGTCAGTGTGGAAACACAAAGGGAGAGCAGCTATGTCCCAGTGAAAACACTTCTGCAATTTCCATCAACACAGGTAAGCTCCTCCACCAATGCAAAAGAAGAAATGTGTGCAAAGTCACAAACTAGGAGGAACTGTGCGCAGAGGGCGACTTTTCACTGCAAAGGAACTACCTGTCTTAGATAATTAGATTGACCGCCTGCATATGTTTTCGTTATTATTTCTTAACATACATGGTCAAGGTTCTTAGGAAAAGTCACAGGACTCTGAAGACGTTATAACCATTAACCAGCCACACGAAGAAAAGTCAAGAGGCTGACCAGAGGAACAACTCGATTACTTTACTTCACCATGAGTCTGGACACACCCACCCTCCAGCACCCCTGCCATTCATCATTGAGAGTCACGCCTTGAGTCTAACCTCAGGTCCACCCTACTCATTGCCATCCTCCACCAGCATCCTCAAAGCAGACACTTGTTAAACAGGTACATTTTAAACATCCTATGCCTAGACTTGTCACCACCACATGTCCTATTAATTGTCTTCAAATACCTCTATCCAGTACCATTCTTTTATATGTATGGAAATCACCTGCTCCTCTGATCAATACTGACATGCAGTTGAGAAGAAAAGTATGGTTCGTGCTATTTTGAGTAACTCACCTTTAGAAGTCTATCCCTGAGCGCACCATTTGCAGCACACAATTCACTTCCCAACTCTGATTTTACTCTGAGAAACAACCTTCCACAAAACTGCCTGTAAATTTCATGCTTCCTGACTTCTATTGATATTCCAAAACCACAGTGGATAGGAATCACCCCAAACATGTAATTACCTTATAGATCTTAAGATCTTAAAGCTGATGATGTATTTGCTTAAGGGTTCATTTATGTTTTTAGAGACAAGTGTTTTGCCTCCTCTTCGTCTTAGGTGGTTTGCTCATCTTTCATCTGTGGATCCTCTACACAGTGTACAGTCTCTCATTTTTTTCTTTTTCTGAAGATGAACAGTACATACCTGACCATGGTATCCAGCAAAGACTGACTACGAGCATGGTCGGACCATCCGGCACTAGGGCTCAGATTAAATGAATGTTTACTGGACAAGAACCATGTGTTAGATCCTGAGCTAGGCACTGCTGCACATTTGGCTGCACCTGGGCCTAATTCATTAGTTGACTATTTAAAAAATCCCCTTGTATTAACATGCCTTTTATTTTCTGTATCCTGATCTTTTGACATCTTGGGGCCTTGAGGACCCTGGAGAGACTGCCCCTCCCAGCATGAGCCAATTCCTAGAGATAATCAACTTGCCTTCCCGCAAGCCTTTCATACGCTAACTGACTGACCCTGAGCCCACACTCCTAACCGCCTCCTTGTTCTCACACCCCAGACCACCCTCCACCTGCCCTCATCACCTCAGGGCCAGGCATCAGCCTACTAGGAACAGCCCCTGGGTCCCAGAGCCTCTGAAATTCCTCAGACTAGCTAATCCCAAACCCACTCACCTGGCCTCTCCTGTTCTTTCCAGTGGAACCACAATAAAGGCTCTCGTCCACAGATTCCCTCCTCCCCTCCTCCCTCTGCCCCCACTGCATGATATACTGAGGCTCCCGCTTCTACCAGACGGTGCGTATGAAAACCTTCCTCCTCTATGACAGTCATCTCCAGGTCTGCCTGTCCCACCACACCTGATTGAAACAAATCCAGGGTACCACTAAAACACCCCACAGAAACATAGAATCACAGAATTGGCACCTAAGATTATTATTTTATTTTTTTAATTCTACACTCATTGTTCAGCAAAAACAAGTGTTAATTCCCCCGCCCCCCTTTTTGTGTCTTTTGTCATTCCACCCATGTTAACAATACTTAATGAAAGTAATTATATATAAGTTCCCTTAGTAAGTAACCAAAAAGATTTAATTAATTATTATTTTTTCTGTGTGAAAGAGCCAGCTCTGGTTTATCTACTGGGTCCCTGCACAGCCCCCACGGCCATGCCACATCGCTGCACCTGTCCATGGGGGAGGCAGTAACCAGCCTCTGTGCACAGTCTCATGCTCTTCCTGAGCAAGCCAACTAAATGACCCTTAGAAACCCAGGAGTGACCTTGGTTTGTTAGATGTGTTTCAAAGGTCCCACATGTCCCTGGACTGGAATCTGGGTGTGCCTCTGTAGGTCCAGCTATTATGTTCATAGACACTGCTAATTCATTGCAATCCTCAGGATGGCTCTAGAGCTTGCTGCTACGTCAACTTCTCTGCCATTCCTTCTTCTGGCATCTTCACCCAGCTCCCTATGCCTGGCCTAGAAGTGCACTCTGCTTGACCAGGAGCAATAAGGAAGCAGAGGCACTGGTAGATGCAGGTCTGGCTTGCCCATCAAGGTTTTCTCCTTCTTTTCTTCCTTCCTTCCTTGTTTCCTTCCTTCCTTCCTCTCTCTTTTCTTTCCTTTTTTTCTCTTTTTTTCTTTTGTCTTTTTGTTTGTCAAATGTCAAAATGTAATGACGGCCTTTTTAAGGGGGTAAAAAGCAGACTGTAAAGCAAGGCCTGTAAGTAGACATATATTTTCTTGGAGATGTACATCCAGACAAGGTCACCAGCACTGAGTTTCTGTTTCAGAGGAGACTACTAAAGGAAAAGGTATTTACCTGTCATCTGCTACACGTTACATCTGCAATCGGACAAATACATGAAAATGAACTAGGCATAAAATTCAAGCAATTAATGATTATGGATTATATAAAAGAACCAAGACATAAGTTGTTATAAATTCCTTCAGTGGTCAAAGATCAATAAAAGTGACCAGAATTTTTTCTACCAGAAACTAGTTTTGCAATGGCATTTTGGATTGAGCCTTGTAAATTAAAAAAAAACAAAAAAAGACGATGCTGGCCTGTATTCTTTTTCTAAGTTTGGCGTTTCTGTCAATGTCATAATTTTAAGAATATGTTTTCTAACCAGCAGGAGAGTAGTGAGCTGCCTGACGTGTCTGCAAGGGGGTTATTCAATCACTCATTCCACGGATATTTACTGAGCAGCTTAACTACGTGGTGGGACTGTTCTAAGTGGTTGGCATCTGGTAGAGGACAAGACAGAAAAAGTCCTTGTCTGCTTGCAGCTTGGAGTTTAACAGAATGAATGAGTCTGAATGAATGAAAGAATACATGCAAGATGGTAGGCAGCTTAGCGCTCACGAAACTGAGTGGGCACAGATTCACATATTTCATTCATAAGGTTCATTTTTCCCCCCACTTTCATATCTCTGAAATCAGGATGTGTCTTAATACCGAAGGTATCTTGAAATGGCTGACAACGTGGCAGTAGTCCCAGCACAATTGTCACTTCCCTGCATTTGCATAAACTTGGTCATGGCTCTTCACTTTGTCATCATCTCCACTAAGTTAGGGGCATCCTTAGCACTGCACGTGTTCTGTTCAATTGCCATTTCAATGCTTTTCCAAAAGAAAACCTGATTTGGCACTTAAAGATGTTATTGTGTACGCACTAAGGTACACAAACAGAGCCGTGGGTCCTGAATGTTATATTACTGAAGGAAATATTTGTCTTTGGCATTTCTGTATTACCTTGAAAAGCAAAATCCAAATGCTTTAGCAGACTGAAGAAAAACACAGAAGAGGAATCTGTTACAGTTTGTAACTGAGACATAAACAAACCGATTGCCTATCATACCGTAAGCAATGCTACTGAAGGTACCAGAAAGAAAAAGTACCAAAACCCACAGAAGAGATGAAGGAACTTTGAGAGCAATGAGATGCTACTGTGACAGACTTATGTGGTGTCATGGAAAACCACTGTTAAAGTGGCATGTCATAATATAATTGGCAGTTATTTTCTCTTTCTTTCCGAATAACAAAAATAATACTATGTCTTACAGCTGAAGACATTTTTGATTTGATGAAATATAGAAATAAAGATGGACTGCTAGTTAATGAGGAGTTTGTTTTTTTTTTTTTTGGTTGTGGATACTAGTAGTTCATTTCTTTTTATTGCTAAGTTGGCTGAAATTTTATGGCATTTGGATATTATTTCTGATCTGACACACTGGAACTGAAGTTTGAATTGGTTACTTTTAAAAACAATGAATATTTTTTCAAATCAGTTAAATGAGATACACATGTAGCTAATTATATGAATTGGAATTTGTTTTCTTTTTTTATTTATTATTATTTTTATTTTATTTTTTATTGGAATATAATTGCTTTACACTCTTGTACCAGTTTTTGAGGTACACCAAAGTAATGAGGAGTTTTAAAGCTAGAATAGAATGTAGAGCGGCCTTTTGTTGATACCAGACACTTTTAGGTTAGTGAGGCATCTACATGCACTCAACTTCAGGCAAATTGTACCATGTCAATAACTTGGTATAGTTTTGTAGATCCCCAGTCATTTAAAGAAGTCTACTTCACTCTTTCTCCCCCCATATGTTTTTGGTACATTTTCCATTCTTGTGCAAGAGTGACAATGAGCAAACCTCACGTTCTACTTTCCCAACTTTAATTAGTGCTGCTCCAGTTTTCGGCAGAGATATCAGAGTGGAGGTGCCAGGGCTGTCTTCTAAACTAAAACCGCACCATGCTGCAGGGGATGGAGGGAAATAATTAGACAGGAGAGCCCATTTGAAATCCCAAAGCATGCACACGGGACTTTGAGATGCTTAGCACTAGAGTAACATGAGTACAATGCCAACTACAGAGATATGCTTCCAGGCAGCATATGGCCACAGCTCAACATGTATTTATTTCTTTTTAGCCTTAGTACTGCAAATCATTTTGGAACCAGAGAGAGCTGAAGACTATACCAAGGGAGAGAATACATACACACACACCCCTCCCCTCCCCCCCAGGGAAGAGAAATAATACAGTGGCTATAGGTTATAATAATAGACACATTTTTTTAAGGCGCAGCTCCAAAACTTACTGTCACAACTGTGACACCAGGTTTCCATACACTCCAGCCAAGTGACAACTGCCTTGCTGTAAAAGTGAGTCATCAAATCAGAAATAGGTGTGTGGCCACATCCATCACCAAGATAACCGGTGAAAGCATTTCTATATGGTGAACACATACCTTCAATAGTGTTGACAACAGGCTACACCACACACACGGCATTTTGTGCTATGGAGAAGGCCTACTTCCTCCTCCTTGGGTCCTAAGTTAACTTCTTTTCTGGTCAGTAGAGGAGAATCCAGGGATTCCCTGGACTAATACCACCTTGCCCAGCGACCTTGTTTTGTTGTAAGTAGGCAGGGCTGTGTCAGGAGTTCTCTGACAGTTGGTACAGGAGGATGAGTGTGACGGTATGAACACTGCAGGGGATGTGCTCCTGCCAGCTGGTGGGGTGGACTTACACGCGCAGACTTAAAATAGACTTGAATGGCTGAGGGGGAGAGACTGCTCCTAAGTGCCAGTGAGGGAAACACTTGGTTACCTGTCTCCTGAAACCAAGTTATCTGGAGGGGACGCAGTTTATACGTCTGGAGATTTCTATCCTGGGGACTGGGAGTGTGGGGGAGGAGTCTGTGGAATCCCTGATGTCACCCTTTGGTGGAGGGAATAACTGCAGGGCACAGGCACACAGTGGTGGGTTCCCAGAGGGAGAAGATACTCTATAAAGGAGTCTGATCAGGCGGGGAGACGCAGTGTATGTTGCCATATTTGGATCTCCTACTATCTCATAACATGGGCAACTCTCTTTCAAGAGGGCTGGGAGACAGCATAGTGTAGCGGGAAAGGGCATGGACAAGGAGTCAAACACATCCGGGTTCAAATCCCCGCTCTACCATTTGACATATAATCTTGGGAAAACTGCAAAAACTCTTTAAACTCTAAAATAGAGGAA
Organism: Hippopotamus amphibius kiboko; assembly: GCF_030028045.1. NCBI lineage: Eukaryota > Metazoa > Chordata > Mammalia > Artiodactyla > Hippopotamidae > Hippopotamus > Hippopotamus amphibius. The sequence continues at coordinate 72,226,981 of NC_080199.1, forward strand.
GTAATAATAACTCATCAGGGTGACTGTGAGAATTAAAGTCATATATAAGATACCCGGAACTCGATGATGGGTGATGCCTTAGAGGGCTGGGACGGGGTGGGGGGGGGGGTGGAGTCGCAGGAGAGAGGGAATATGGGGATATGTGTATAAATACAGCTGATTGATTTTGGTGTACCTCAAAAACTGGTACAAGAGTGTAAAGCAATTATATTCCAATAAAGAGCCTAAAAAATAAAAATAAAAAATAAAATAAAATACCTGGTACTACAACTGGCACATAGCATGTGCTCAATATATTGTGTCACCACTGACTAAGGAGGTTTCCTTCTGTTTAATAGGTAAATGTTCTTACAGAAGTGATGTGACCTGGTGCGGGGGTAAATCATATGGACCAGAACAAGAGGTTGATGTCCTTGGCTAAGGGTGTCTCCAGAGTACCAAAGCTGGTATTATGAAGTTGTCTTATGGTATGAGTATTTTTGATAAGAAATAAAGTACCTGTGAGAATCCACAGGTGTGATCAGAAAGGTATCAGACTGAGCAGAATTAGACAAAATTCAACATATACTTGTTGAGATCTGCTCAAGTCCACAGGATATCCACATGACCTCCTCTACTCCGAGCTACTTTAGGGCAGATGTGTTCCTACAATCGTGTGTGAAACTCAACACTAACCCTATTTTTCTGCATTAGAGGAAGTTTTGTAAAGAATCCACACCCAACCCATCTTTTTTTTTGAAGGTTGAAACTTTCTCCCATCTTCAAGTGGGTGCGCGTGCTCTGTATTCCTTTTTCCCACCTCTCACCCTGACAGCTGGGCCATAATTTCTACTCTCTTTGGTGTGCTCCATCCCAGCACTCAGGGAAAGGCAGTTGGAAGCATGTAGCATTAAGAAAATATTCAAGATTTGACAGAAGAATCATCAGCACCTTGGACACATATTTTAGGAACCTTTAATTAGAAGGAAGGTAGACTTAACTCCCTGAGGCAGAAGCCACACTACGGGGGCTCTGAATGCCCGGTCTCCGGAAAGCGCCCACCTCCCCGAGGGGCATTCCCTCAGAGGAATGTCCTCAGGGAAGAGCCTGCGTCAGGAATGCTGCTCGGGTCAGAAAGTGGCCTGGGTTCCTGCATGCCCACATTCAGATCGCGGGCGTCCCCGGCCAGGGGGACCTGTCTCTCTCTAAGGGGGCGGGCGTCGGGGACCCCCGGAGTCCGGCTCCTCGCGTCTCAGCATCAAACTTTCTCCTGGAACAAAACCTCTTTCAAACCACATGGGGGCAGGAGGATGTAGGATGGCGAAGCCGCCAGCTGCTGCCGGGAGACGGCCCTCCTCCCCCAGCCCGCTTCCCTCGGCCGCCACCCTCTTCCTCGCAGGGAAAGCGGCCCAGACGGCCCCGCCCAGCCCCACCCGCCCCGCGCCCCAGCCCACCGCCCGTGCGCGACAGCCCGGAGCGTCACAAAGCCACCTCCCGGCGCTGCGCGGCGCGCCCGGGGCGACCGGGCGAGCCCAGCCGAGTACCTTTAGGAAGAGGTCAGGACACCGGCTCCCGAGGAGACCCGCAGCATCGCCCGCTCGCCGCCGCGGGAGGCTACTTCGCTGCGCAGAAAGCCGGAGCGGGCGGGGACCCGACGCCGCCGCCGCCGTCTGCGCCGCTCGCGCTCCCTGCGCCGCGCTGCGCTCGCTGCGCCCCGGCGCCGCTGCCCGGCGACCGCCACTGTCAAGCGGAGCCCCGCCCCCTGCGCCCGGCGAGCCGCGGCCCCCCGGGACGCGCGGGCCACCCGGATTGGCTGCGGAGTCGCTGGCCCCGCCCCCGTCGCCGCGCCCCTCCCACGCCGGGGGCGCGCGCGGCGGCCGGCGGTCTCCAGGGGCGCCGCGGAGGGTGGGGTCCCCGGGCTGGGCGAGGCTTCCTGCGGGTACCGCGCGCGGGGACTCCGCTGCTGCGACCTGCAGCTGCTCCTTGGCCCGCCCAGGAATACAGCACCGAAAAAGTGAGAAAAGGAGAGAACATTTCCTCTGGGGCCCTTGGCGGGGAAAGTACCGGCTACAGAAATTCTGGTGTGAAATCTTAATTATATAAAGACATTTATTAGGGAAGCCCGGGAAAGGCTACTGAGGGTGGGATATTGGAGTTATAGCCAGAGGGGGGTTTTTTGGTTTTGGTTTTGCTGTGTTCTTTTTTTTTTTTTTTTTTTTAACCCGAAGGTGCCCTCACACACTGTCCAAACTTCTTCATTTTGTGAGGAAACTAAATCCAGTTCAACAACTTATCCAAGGACACAGAGCGAGGAGATTCTGTACTTCTATACTAAATCAAAGCTGCTTCAGCTTTTATTTCTCAGTCATGCACAGGGATGCGTTCTAATAATTGATGCTATGTACACAGTGTAACAAGAAATTAATTAAAAATCCATAGGGAAAAAAATCCATAGAGACAGAAAGTAGATTATTGGTTGCTAGGGGGTGCGGAAGGGGCGGATGGGGAGTGACTGCTAATAGTTTCGGGTTTCTTTGGGGGTGATGAAACTGTTCCTCAATTTGTTGCTGGTGGTGGTTGCACTATTATGAATACACTAAAAACCACTGCATTGCACATTTTGAGTGAGCTTGTGGTACAAGGTTTTCCCCACTGCCTGAAGTAGAGTGTTCCTGTGAAACCTTTCGCAAGCCAAAACGGCATAAGCACAGAAGCAATTACCTTGGGGCACATTTTGCTAACGAACACACAAAATAAACCGAGATAAAGCACGGATGCTCACAGACACAGTTCAGAGCTACGGCAGATTGATGCTGAGATGCTGAGTGTAGTTCCCCAGGGCAGGACCTTGGCGGCGCCACTCTTCTTGCCCGTCTGGGCACTGCCTCTATAAGGGCTTGGTGCAAATCGAATGCCGAATGCTGTTTTTGCTTTTTGCCTTCTATATAAAAGCAAAAACCCTCTTTGGATTTCCTTTGGTTAGCGAAAATGGTTACTAATGTAGTTTTTTCATCAAAGCGAAGTGATATGCAGCAGACTTTTGAAAAACTGGGGATACCTGTATGTGAATTACATCTCAGTAAAGCTATTATAACACTATATTGAGAGTGATAGTGCTTTAGGGAAACACACATAAGCACGTAGTTGGAGTATGTCACAATTCTGTTCTTTATGGGCAAAAATGGTTTATCTGCACACACGCATCCTTTCATTCAGTAAACCATATGCCTTTATCAGGTACTCTGACAGGAGTACAAAGATTAGTAAAATACATGAGCTCTGTCTTCAAAGAGTTGCCAGACCATTAAGGGGGCAATTGTAATACAATAAGGTGTTACTCCAGGGAGGTTAGACCGGGTTTAGGGTACTAAGACCTCAGGAAGGACCTTGGCACAGTCATGGAGGGGCTGGTATTGTGTTGTCTTTTAGCAATGTCTGATGTGGCCCAGGGTGGGAGGTGTGGCAGGAAGTGAAGCTGGACAGTTATTCACAGGACAAAATATCACCGTGGATTAGAGTTCAGTTCAAGAAGGGCAGCCTAATCAGGAAGTGAACATTCAGATTCCTCTGGGTCTTTCTTATCCCCCCTGTAGTGTGTGATTTTGGTGAATGGTCCTAATCTAAGCCCAGTTTCATCATCTCGTAGGGGCATAGTAGTATCATTAGGTGGCCTTTGCTTCTACCTTTTTAGTACACAAAGGGCTTTCCTGCACTCTCTCTTGCAGGTGGAGAGGTGATGGGATGCGCTCAAGGCTGTATGGTTTTTAAGTGACGGAGCTGGGACAGAACTCATTTCCTGGCTCTGGGCCCCAGGTTCTTGACTTTTCCAGCCTTTCAAGTTGTGAAGCTTCCATAGAAATGCAAAGAACTCTTGAGCTAAGAAAGCTTTTTAAGCAGCAGCAAATGGAACTGTTTTTACACTTGGAGTTGATCTACTTTCTGATTGGGAAGTAGGACTGTTAACAGACCCTAAGGGAAGAAACAGCTACTGATCTCCTTAGTTCCTCATTTGGGTCTGTGCAGGAAAATCCTGGATTCCAGGCTTTATTAAAAAAAGTGGCTCTGCAATTTGAAAACTGGAGGCTACCTACCTGTATTGTCAGTATACAATTGTCAGCATACCGACAGCATTTTCCTTTTCCTCCACCTTTTCTTTCATCCCTCCTGGGATTGTGAACACCTTTTGAGAGCAGGTACTGAGTTTGTTAATTTCCTTATTTCCCCTCCCCCCACTTGCATCCCCATTCATCTGTCCCCTGTCCCCTTCTACACCCCCTTCCCCAGCCCCGTCCCCAGTCTCAGTGCCTGGGACCCAGTAGCCCCTCAATGAATGTTTGTTAAATGCTCAATGTCATTTTACCATCAAAAAGGGTATCACTTTTGTTGTTGTTACTAATTGTTTATACTGCTTACATACATTATGAAATTTGGAAATTAATTGGCCCATGTAGTATGTACACTCTAGTGTTTTGGGACATAGTTGTAAGAACATTAGAGAATCACATCCCACACTTTAATAAGCTGTGAGTTGAACTCTAAATCTAAATGCCTGAAATTTAAAAGTTAGTCTCAATCTAGGAAAGCACAATTTTAGTATTTTAAAAGTAAATAAGCAAAGTACTTGACCGCAGAATGTTTAATATTTATTATAGATTTTTTTTTCCCTCTGAGGAGATAATTTCCTAGTGGTTTTAAATATCTCTGAAATCTTTTCTAAACCTTCCTTGCTTCCTTTTCTTTTTCAGGTCATCCTTTTAGTCTCATTTTTATCTTTCACAAGACTGTGATATCTAATTAACACCACAGCATTACAATTCTCTTTTCCATAAATTTCTGTGCAAAAATCTAGGGAATCCAAAGGATTGGGGGAGTGCTGGTCTCCCTGGAGTCTAAAGCCAGGGGAGAACCAATGAGAAGGCTGGAGATATTCTCCTTGCAGGAGCTGATGTTGTCCCTCCCTAAGGAGTTATGATGTGCTGGAAGAAATGGGATCATGAAAATAAGCAAGCTACTTTGTGAATGGTATCAAATACCATCAGCCCCAGCCAGATAGATCCCTAAATAAGTATTCTTTACTGATAAAAATAAAGCCAGATGAACATGACAGTTTTCCTAATTTATTTTGAAAAAAAAAATGATTTGCACAAAAGGACCAACGTAATTGGACCACACATAACAGCGCTTGGGAAAGTCTCTGGGAAGAGGATAGTGGTGTCACTGGAGGGGTACAGCTGGCTGTCAGCCATCCACTGTCCCCCAGCCGTGGCTCTGCAGCCTTCTCAAGCAGGCCTCCTCCTTTCCAGGTCACTTGGCAGAGAGCTATTGGGATAGTGATCGGCTACTGCCCCTGGGGTGTTTATGGGACCTGCTTCTATGGGTGAAAAGCCAATCAAAGATAGAGATGGGGAGCCAGAACGTTCTCCTGCTGAGCTGTCTGCAGATCCTGGTGTTTCCAATCAGCTAGCCTGGGGTTCCTTGCTGTGCTAGGAAAATCATTGTACCTTATGATGAAATTTCAGGAAACAGAGGATACGAGCAGACTACAAACGTTGGAAACCCCATGAAAAAGAACAATTTTGTAAGTAGTGAAAATGTGAAAACTGTGAAGTTTTTTTGTTTTTTTAATCAAAACTAATGCTACAGTTGAATACTCTAAGAAATTAACAGTGGGGACCTGATCCCTAGCTGAGAAGAGAACACATCATCCTGTCTGGCTGATCAGGGGGAAAGGCATCATGATGGAGATGGATTTTGAGCTGACAATGAAAGATGAGTAAGGAACAGTAGTCTGAGAATGAGGGGGAGGGAAGAGCATTCCGTGTTGAGTAAACAGCACCTGGAAAGTCCTGGGGTGTGAATGTGTATATGGTTTCAGAAGAAAGCAAGCTGATTTGCTGTGGATGAAGTGCGGAAGGTATACATGTTTCTTTTCATCTAAACTGCTTATACCTTCTCTGACTTTGCATATTATAGGTCCCCCACCTCCACTTCCAGGCATATAGCTTTGTATTTAAGAGAGAAAAGAAACAGGCTTGAAGTAACTTGGCTGTTACCATAGAGAATAAGAAAATAAAAATTTTCATATTATGTGAAAGGGAAGTCAAGCATGATATGTAATTATTCAGAATAACCCACTAAAAGAGCTCTTCAGTACAGTAAAGAATAGTTATCCCAAAGGAAGCTACTGTTTTGACATTTAACTGGGAAGACATCCAAAAACGTAGACTAGGATTATAGCCCTTGGCTTACTTTTGGAAGACTTCTTTGTGATTATTCAGAGAAGCTGATGTGTGTAATTCTAGTTACCTTCAAATAATAATAAAAAAAACAAAACCCAATGGATGTACGTGTAGAAAGGAGGTTGACACTGAAATCATTTCTGTCTTTTCCAATAATTGATTTGAAGTATTTTTTGATGTAGTAGCTTCATGAGTATCTAAACTTCTCTAAAAATGAGCACAAGTTATCCTTTTCTATTTCTTAACTCTCTCGTTCTGATTACTTTTAAAAACTACTATTGCCATGTTGTCTTTGACCACTTAACATAACAATTGCTTTGCTTCTTTCGAAGGGTATCGTTCTAGTTTTGAAATGAAACTAGAGGAACTCCGACATTGGTGGTGGGTGCGGTAGGTGCAGGGCTGTCCCAGGACTGGTTTGAAGTCAGGGTGAAGTACTTTGTGGCAGGTTTGAATCATCTAAGCTAGTTTTGCAGATTCGGTTCTCATTTCCAGCTAGCATTTTTCTGCTTTTATCAGGTTAAAAGACACATGACTGCTGGAAGTCCCATGTATATGTTACATTCTAAGTAGCAACTGCAGTGTTTCCAGCTTTAGGTTGGTTCCTGAGGCTTTATGCTCTGCACCCACGGCCCTCAGCGTGATTCAAAAATCAGATGGATGCTTGTTAAGTTGGCAGCCTGGGGGCTCATGTGGAGACTGGCCAGCAGCAAGGGCCTGGAGAGGTGAACATCAGAGCAGTTCCACCTCTACCCCTGTGCAGAGTGTGGAAAGCTCCAGTAGCATGTGTCTCCGTTAACAATTTATTGAAGTGAAATCTGGTTAAACTAAACTCAGCAGTCACTTTGAAGACAGAAGGGTAAATTGCAGCTTGAGGGATGTGCATGGACAAGGGGAGGGAGACCCCCACCTGAGCTGGGATGTGGAGGTTGGAAAACCGTACACATGTGCATCCAGGTTTTTCTCAGCACCGTCTGCAGTGTTGTTCGCAGCTTCTCTCTCGAACACAGCCCGTCCTCTGCCGCTCTGTGGGCCAGGTGTGGTTCAGTGGTGGCGTCAGCAGGTTTGCCTACAGCTATCAAACCTCGTGAATTTCTTGTGAAATATTTATGTATTTCATTAACTTTTCCCCCATAGACTACATGTTTCTAAATGATGTAATTCTCTGTCTTTTCAAACCAACACCTACCAGGTCTGAAATAAGAGGCTCTTAAGTATTTTACAGTTGAAGCTTCCAGTTTGAGGTCTCTATTCAATGCTGACTAAAACCACAATAAATTACAAATGTGTAATTTTCAGGCATGTGCTGAAAATTTACCCAAATTATAGATTCTGAAGTTTCAAAGAAACAACAAAATTTGTAATTTTGAAGAATTTGGAAGTGTTGAACAATTAATTATTTTAAATAAAAATGAAATTCTTGATATGTCTTTGCTAAGAAAAAAAAATCAATGTTAAATTCAACCAGAAAATAAAGATGAACTGTAATAAGTGTTGAATCAACTGTAACCTGATTTATTATGAACCAGATTAATACAGTAATAATTAGTTTGATTTTAGTCTATTTATATATCAGAGCATGAATTTAAAAAGCTTGAAGTAATATGCAATTACAGAGTAAATTTTTTCCATAAAAATGTGTCTTACTTTTCCTAAAAATAATCATGGAAAGAAAAATTACAAACCTCATGTAAAGCAAAATATATTTATATCTGTTTGCTCTTTCAATATTCAAAAATTCCTAGGGACTCTAAAACCCTAACAAAAATATTATATTTGTTATAAATGTTGTTGCTTTATTATTTAGTGATTGCTCTTCATTGATGTAATCCCTACAATATTATCTTCTTTCTCCAAACATACCTTAGAAAAATGAATTAAGCATCATGTAATTAGTAGATAATAATATTGAACTCATAAGTAATATAACTGCTCTTTTTCCTATAATTTAAAAGAAATATTAAGATAAAAGAAAGATAGTTAACCTGTACTTTATTCATTTCTTTGTCAGTGGTTGTAGTAGCTACATATTACTAAAACACAGAGTTTTAGCTGTAGAAAATCTATGTCTAAGCTGTTCAAGTTTAATGTTGTTTCATCATTTAGGTCATCTCCTAAGTTGGTTAAATGTAAGTATTGTCCCTGCACAATCAAATCATACAGACAGTATTGAAAATGTAGTTTTTCTGTTGACAGAGTATTCCTTTGATTTTTCTAGAAAATGAGATGTGCATGCCTCTAAGATGAATAATGCCCAAGTATGCATTTAAAATACTTTCAGATATTGATTTTTAAGTCATATTTCAGAAACCATTATAGCTGTGCTTACAAGCACAATTACAGACATCTCTGTAGTATTCAGTAATAACTGTTGGCTCAGAGAAATAATGTACTTCATTTTTTAAATAATTTAATGCCAGATATATATGTCCATTATAAATGTGGACTTAAGATATTTGATTAATAGACAAATACAAGGAAACAGTTCTACTTTACATTCTAAGAAATTAAACTTCTTTTCTGGGTCAGTTATTAGAAGAGAAAGACCAAGTCAATAATCTGGTTTATTTTATAGTATCCAGTAGGTGCACTGACACAGTTGAATTTTTCTTTTAAAGGATGTTTCTTTGTTTTGTTTTCAAATGTTGTTCCTTAATTGGGAGAAAGTTACTCAGATCCTACGGAAAAAAGATTATTAAAAATCATACAATTTGATGATATAAATTAATAGCATAATTATGCAACAAAATATTATGCTAACCAAAATAAAATTATGTAATTTCCTTGAAACATAAACTGAGTAAACTCTTCATCTCAAAAAAGGAAACAAAAAACCATACAATTTGTTCTCCACCTTGTAAAAATTGAATATTTAGTCAAGACTATGAAAAAATAAATTATTTCTTTCTTGCAGTTGATGATTATTAATTTTGACGATCTGATATTAAGCAAAAGTGAGTAACACTATGATCTTGCAAAAACTTAAGTTATTGTTTTTGTTTTTCTAAGTCTTGCATTTTAATGTTGTTTTCTTTATACAGTGACAACTCAGTGAACAAATCCTTCAGGGATAAAGTTTCATTATAACAAAACTGAGCAAAGTTGACAGAACTGACCTACATGAAAACATAGGAGGTAAGCTCCTTGACTTTGGTCTTGGCAGTGATTTTTTTATTTTTAGATTTGACACCAAAACCAAATCACCAAAAGCAAAAATAAAAAAGTGGAACTACATCAAACTGAAAATTGTCTGCACAGCAAAGGAACCCATCAACAAAATGAAAGAAAATATAACCTACAGAATTGGAGAAAATATTTGCAACTCATACATCTGCTAAGGGATTAGTATCTAAAATATACAGAGAACTTTTACAATTCTATAACAAAAAACCAAACAATTCAATTTAAAAATGGGCAGAGAAGACATATAAGTGATCAATAGGTACATGGAAAGGTATTCACATCCCTAATCATCAGGGAAATGCAGATCAAAACTACAATGAGATATCATCTCCCACCTGTTAGAATGGCCATCATCAAAAAGACAAGATAAAAAGTGTTGGCAAGGATGTGGAGAAAAGGGAACCCTTGTGCACTGTTGGTGGGAATGTAAATTGGTTTAGCCTCTAAGGAAAACAGTTTTGGAAGTTGCTCAGAAAATTAAAAATAGAATAATCATATGATCCAGCAATCCCACTTCTGGGTATATATCCAAAGTAAATGAAAACAGAGTATCAGAGAGATATCTGCACTTCCTTGTTCACTGCAACATTATTCATGATAGCCAAGATATGGAAACAACCTAAGTGTCCATCAACAGATAAATGGATAAAGAAGGTGTTGTATATATACAGATGATCTCCAACTTATGATGGTTCGACTTAACGATTTTTCGGCTTTATGATGGTGCAAAAGTGACATGCATTCTGTAGAAACTGTACTTTGAATTTCGATCTTTTCGCAGGCTAGTAACATGTGGTTGATACTCTCTCCTGTGAGTCTGCACAGAGGCAGTGAGCCACAGCTCCCAGTCAGCCAGAGCATGACAACGGTGAACAACTGATACACCTACAGCCATTCCGTACCCATAGCAACCATTCTGTTTTTCACTTTCAATAGAGAATCCAATACATGACATGAGATATTCAACATTTTATTATAAAATAGGCTTTGTGTTGGATGATTTTGCCCAGCTATAGGCAATGTGAAGTGTTCTCAGCACATTGAAGGTAGGCTGGGCTGAGCTGTGATGTTCTGTAGGTTAGGTATATTAAATGTACTTCTGGCTTAAGATATTTTCAACACATGATGGGTTTATGGGGTATAACCCTATCGTAAGTTGAGAAATATCTGTATACACAATCGAATATTATTCAGATACAACAAAGAAGGAAGTCATGCCATTTATGACAACGTGGATAAAACTTGAGGGCATTATGCTAAGTGAAATAGGCCAGACAGAGCAAGACAAATGCCTTATGATATCACTTATATGTGGACTCTGAAATAAATAAGTAAATAAATACATAAATAAGTTTAAAAAATGTCAAACTCATAGCAACAAAGAGTAGAAAAGTGGTTGGCATGGGGTGGGGAGGGGAGGGGAAATAGAAAGAGGTTGCCTAAAGGGCACAAACAAAAAAGTAAGCATCTTACGATTTGTATGGAAATGCAAAAGACCCCAAATAGCAAAAGCAATCTTGAGAAGGAAAGATGGAGTAGGTGGAATTAGGCTTCCTGACTTCAAACTATACTACAAGGCAACAGTGATCAAGACAGTATGGTACTAGCAGCACAAAAACAGAAATATAGATCAATGGAACAGAATAGAGAACTCAGAGGTAAACCCAAGCACATATGGGCACCTTATCTTTGACAAAGGAGGCAAGATTATACAATGGAGAAAAGACAGCCTCTTCAATACGTGGTGCTGGGAAAATTGGACAGCAACATGTCAAAGAATGAAATTAGGACACTTCCTAATACCACACACAAAAATAAACTCAAAATGGATTAAAGACCTAAAGGTAAGGCAGACACTATAAAACTCCTAGAGGAAAGCATAGGCAGAATACTCTATGACATTCATCAAAGCAGGATCCTTTTTGACCCACCTCCTAGAATAATGGAAATAAAATTAAGAATAAACAAATGGGACCTAATGAAACTTAAAAGCTTTTGCACAGTGAAAGAAACATAAGCAAGACAAGAAGGCAACCCTCAGAATGGGAGAAAATACTTGCCAAAGAAGCAACGGACAAAGGATTAATCTCCAAAATATACAAGCAGCTCATGCAGCTTAATACCAAAAAAGCAAATAGCCCAATCCACAAATGGGCGGAAGACCTAAGTAGACATTTCTCCAAAGAAGACATACAGACGGCCAGCAAACACATGAAAAGATGCTCAACATCACTAATCATTAGAGAAATGCAAATCAAAGCCACAATGAGGTATCACTTCACACCAGTCAGAATGGCCATCATCAAAAAAATCTAGAAACAACAAATGTTGGAGAAGGTGTGGAGCAAAGGGAACTCTCCTGCACTGTTGGTGGGAATGTAAGTTGATACAGCCACTATGGAAAACAGCTTGGAGGTTCCTTAAAAAACTAAAAATGGAACTACCATATGACCCAACAATCTCACATACCCAGAGAAAACCATAATCCAAAAAGAAACATGTACCGTAATGTTCATTGCAGCACTATTTACAGTAGCCAGGACATGGAAGCAACCTAAATGTCCATCAACAGATGAATGGATAAAGAAGAAGTGGCACATATATACAATGGAATATTACTCAGCCATAAAAAGGAATGAAATGGAGCTACATGTAATGAGGTGGCTAGACCTAGAGTTTGTCATACAGAGTGAAGTAAGCCAGAAAGAGAAAAACAAATATTGTATGCTAACTCATATATACGGAATCTAAAAAAAAGAAGAAAAAAAATGGTACTGATGAACCCAGTGATAGGACAAGAATAAGGATGTAGATGCAGAGAATGGACTGGAGGACATGGGATTGGGGGGGCCGGGGGTGAAGGGGAAGCTGGGACGAAATGAGAGAGTAGCATAGACATATATACACTACCAGCTGTAAAATAGATAGCTAGTGGGACGTTGCTGTATAACAAAGGGAGATCAACTCGATGATGGGTGATGTCTTGGAGGGCCAGGACGAGGAGGGTGGGAGGGAGTCGCGGGAGGGAGGGTATATGGGGATATGTGTATAAATACAGCTGATTCACTTTGGTGTACCTCATAAGCTGGTACAAGAGTGTAAAGCAAGGATATTCCAATAAAGAGCTTTAAAAAAAATGTAATGCATGTTAAAAAAAAGAAAAATAAGCAAAATTGACCAGATTTAAATCGTATACCTGTACATGTATAAGCACAGCTACCTGTAAAAGCACAGCTACCCACATACATTAACAGGAGGGAAAAGCATATCTTTCAGCCGCGTACATGTGTTACATCCAAGTGGAAGGCAGACATAAAAATCATTCTGGAATATGTGGAAGTTGATGAAATATGTCTCCCCCGTCCATCCCTATCCCCCATTTTCCACTCCATCCATTTCACCGAATGAGTGAGTGACTTGTTTTTAGTCATTTTGGGTAGTCCAGACTTTGGGGCAACATCAGTGATGTGGGCCTTATATTTGCCAATTCATAAGAACGAAAGGAAAGCTTTGCCATGTTGGTTTCTATGCTTCAGGTGCCCTGAGATCGGGAGATGAGCAGCGGGGACGTGCTGGTAGTAGGGGCAGCGGCTGAGGTCCTCATCCGTGCTTTACCGCTTACCCTCACGGCTTCTCCATTTGTCCCACTACACTTTGCAGACCGTCATCTCTGAGTCCTCTTTGCTTAGTTTCCGCTCTTCCCGCCTCCTCTCAATGGCAGCTGTGCTTCTCACAGGAAACTGCTGTTTAATGTCACCGCGATCAGCCTCCCCAAATACCCTTGGCAATGTCACTCTGTTCACACAGCTTCTGCCTCAGGAAATGCAGAATGATTCTGTTGCATACACTGGAGGAGTTTTAAAGCTTCATGATTTTTTAAAATATGAAAGTGAAAATACCGCGAGTGTGTTTGGGTACCTACTACTTATCTTTTGGGTGGCACTCAGTACTTTAACACATAATCATTCTCGTGCATAGGGCACCGCTCCTTTAATTGTCTCATTTTGGCACATTTATCTTTCCGAATTGCCAGATCAGAGGAGATCATCATTGACAGACACTTCAGTCCTCTCTGTTCTGAAGCCAAGTATACTACCAGACTCAAGGGAATTAAGGGAATCAAAAAGGCTTTTGGCAAAATAGTATCGATGTTCCCAGAAGTTTGAAGGAAGGAAACTGGCAGGTAGAGGGCTCTGCATCAAAAGATTAGGGCTGGGAGGAACCTCCTCAGATTGGGGTGAAAACAGTCCTTCTGGCTGCCGTTCTCTTCGCTCCCCCAGCCATGGAGCCCAGCTCTCCCCAGCTGTCGAGTCTGAAATGTCCACCCCTGGAATCTCTAAAGGGAAGAGTGGTTCCCACAGACCGCTTGTCTTTAGGAAGCTATTATTAACATGTATTTGTTACGTGCTATCTGGGAGCAGCCCGTCCCCACCCAGACTCTTTTTGTAATACGAAGTTAGCCCTTAAAACCCGAGGTCATTAAGAACCCACTGACTATTGGGGTTATGACTGGGGAAGGAGTGCATGCCTTGGGTTGGGGGATGGAGGCAGAATAAAGATACTGAGTCACGGACGGCCAGACTCCAGTGAGGAGTTTGGGAGGCCAAGGGACTGCAACGGGAGAAATCTTTACAAAGGTTGGTAGATCCTAAGGGAGAGAGAAAAGTGAGATGAAGAGAGAGGGGAAGAGACGAGATACTTAAATCAACTTTGCTTTTTTCATTTTTCTTTGTTTAGCCTAGATCGTGTTCTCTTTACTTTCAAACGGACCCCCACTTTCTCTATTAATTATTTATTAATATTTTGGGGTGGAAGTCAAGGATACTTTGTTCACTCTTGTTTGCCGGTGTTGACAGAGCAGCCCCACTTTCAACAGTGGGCTTTTTAAATAGCATCTGCTTTGTCCTTATCAGTGCTGGAAAAGGGCTGAGAGAAAGGTCGCGGCCCTTAGCAAAGGGAAAATGCTTTGACTTTTAATTAATATTGTGTTTTTCCGTGAATTGAAGATCTCTGAAGGTTGCTTAAGGTGGAGAGAGGCTAAGACTCTCATTATAACCCCTAATTTTTCTTTCATAGCAATTTACTCGTAAGTGAATTGTTACACTAATCTGAGACTTTCTCAAAAAAAAGATAGCAATGATAGGTATATAGATAGATGATAGAATATGATAGATAGATGATAGATAGATAGATAGATGATAGATAGATAGATAGATAGATAGATAGATAGATAGATAGATAGATAGATATAGATAGATGATAGATGGAGTGTTTGCAGTGGCTGCAGGTCACTGGGTGCTACATCTTACCGACCTGGCCCAGGACACGGTGGTCCGAGGTGGTCAGAGCAGGCACATCTTCTCAGTGGAAGAAGCTCCCAGTGACGCTTCTCACTGGAGAGCTGCCATCCCTGCCATGTCCAGTCTCTGCGTTATCAGTCTCTCCTTCCACTGCAAATCGAAATGTCCTTCAGTCTTCTGATTTCCAATTGAGTTACCATCTCTCTAATGAGACTCCTAATTATTATGAAGAAACTTCAACAACAGAAAGAAAAATGAACCAAGGCGTACTTACAAAGTTCTGCAGCCAGGATGGGTTGAAACATTAACAGCAGACCCTCCTCCCCATGAAATCATTACACTATAACTTCCTATGCATTAACAGGACTTGGGGCCACATACCTCCTTTATATCCATTGCTAAGTGTCTACCTCAAACTCTCTTATGTCTTAGTTCATTTATACCCAAGACTACAGGGTCTCATGTAGCCTGGGATCTGGTTGTGTAGTCATAAAATATTTTATGTAGAAATGTTTGTTGTAAACTTGCAGGGTCCTTCACTCAGAGTTCTTGATTTTTTTTACACCTCTTTATGAGCCTTAAAGAGTTAGTTCCAGCCACCTGTGAGAATAGCCCAGGGAAATATTTTTCTAGAGCAATCTGAATGGTTTCATGCTAAGAAGGATGAACTTGAACAACAGGCAAAGAAAAGAACAACTCCAGAATCTACCAAATAACAAATCATCTAACATCCTACAGTCTGTAGACTGTTGTCACAAGACCCATATTGTCTTAAGTCCTCATGACCATAACCCTGTAAGATAGATGGGGAGGAACTATTCTCGTTGTACAAACACTTGAGGTTCAAGACAGTAAGAGACTTGTTCAAGATCACTCTGCCTCTCTGTGGCTGATCTGGGACTTGAACTAGGTCTTTTGATCCCTGGTGTGAAATTTATGTTCCATTTCTACCCAAAGGTCTGAAAACCTCATCTTTCTCTTACGGTGTTTCACAGGTTGGTATATTCAGAAAGCAGACTATGAGACAGAGTTCAGTGTTCAGGGGGATTATTAGGGTGTACCCCTGTGGAAGAGAGAGGGAGGAAGCAGATTAGGCAGAGGGAGAAGTGAGCTGGGATGCAGGACCAATGCCACGGAGAGCTCTGGACCCAGGCAGTTTGGTTCCAGTTTCCCCCTTCAGTGACCTTATCTCTTTTCCCCTGACATTGTCAAGAGCAGGGACTGTTTATGTCTCTAATGTTTAGTACAGTGTTTGGCACATAAAAAGTACTTCCCGCTTTCTGAGTGAATGAACAAAGTTGCAAAGAACCAAAATGCTTCGCAGCAGGGAAGTGGTTAAGTCAATTAGAATTAATACTTCAATGGAAAATTATGCCTCTCAATATAGAAAAAATAACAATTTTGAAAACTGGAGAACATGAAAAAATCTTACACTCTTGCAAAAGAAAAACAGCACCATGTAATTGTATATAGGCTGGGTTTGCAATGACAGAAAGCATGTCTATTAACATAATAAGGGCCAGAAAATAAATGAAAATCATATTACATTAAAATGAGGGGATTATGGGTGATTTTCAGTTTTTTTAAGTTTCTTTCAATGTTGCCACAATTTAGTTGGTGCAATACTAATTACATTATTAAAAAGAAGACAAATCACTAGTTTGTGGCTTTTCCAGCACCACCGTTGGCCTGGGAGCGAGGATGTTGGGCCCCAGCTGTGAGTGAGTTGGGGATTATAGAGCTGAGGGGTAGATCTGGCAGACGAAGTCATTCACCCACTGTGGAAGTCAAGGAAAGCTATATTTTACTTCCTTAATCCACCTCCAGGGAAGATGTTATCTCCTTGGCTAGAGGCTATTCCCAAATCTTTTAACTCTTAAACTGAATCTTCGGTATCTGCTGATTCAAAATTGCATTGAGTTAATGGAATTTTGTTTCTTTTGATTCACATTCATCACAAGATGTCTGACTCTTTTAGTAAATTTTTTTAAGAACTCATGATTCCTGTTTTAATTAATTTTTTTTTTATTGACTGCATTGGCTCTTCATTGCTGCGCGCAGGCTTTCTCTAGTTGCAGTGAGCAGGGGCTACTCTTTGTTGCGATGTGTGTACTTATTGTGGTGGCTTTTCTTGTTGTGGAGCAAGAGCTCTAGGCATGTGGGCTTCAGTAGTTGTGGCTCACAGGCTCTAGAGTGCAGGCTCAGTAGTTGTGATGCACGGGCTTAGTTGCTCCGCAGCATGTGGGATCTTCCCGGACTAGGGATCGAACCCATGTCCCCTGCATTGGCAGGCAGATTCTTAACCACTGTGCCACCAGGGAAGTCTGAATCCTTTAGTAAATTTTTGATTTAACACAATCATACAAGTTCAATATTTGCCAGTGTTCTCTAAGCTTCTCATGGTGATACACCAGGAACCCGTTCAGGGATTGCTGTCTTTTGGTACAGAAAGAGACCCCTTTTCTCTTCTTAATGTGCTTTGCAAGTGATTTAATAACATTCTGGCATTTTTGCTAGATTAGATATTGCTTCTAGTTTGACTAGTGGTCTGAATTTTCCAGTGTGCTTCAACCTGACTGCAGTATTTGCAGGGGGGTTTAAAACCTGATCCTCACTCTTTCCCTTTGAATCCCTTCCCTCTTCTCTCACTCTCTGAAGCAAATTCTGCCAAATAAAACTCTGTTTGCTCAGCCACTGGGCAGTCTCCGCTGAGACTGGGACTGGGGTGTGTTCTCTGATGCATCCCATTCTCTGCTGAGAGCAGCTCGGCCACTCGGGGTGAGTGACGGGTGCCGCAAGCTTAAAGAAACACAGACACAGGTTTAAGAGAAAGATGGGACCGGGGGACTCAAGACCTCTAGGATCAAGAGCCTTGCTGATTCATCCCACGTTGCTTTTATTGAGCTCTCGGCATAGCCTAAGGGTCTGACACTCCCAGTTTCGTCCCACAATCAAGGTTATCTTTGAAGTAAACAAAAAAAGGCCTCACATGACTGGGGGCAGTGATCTTTGTTTGCCCTCCTGGGTCCGATTTCAGCTGGGTGGTGGATTTGAGCTGGGGGTGGATTTGAGCTGGGCGTGGAAAGCAAAGCAGCCCTGGGGTCAGGAGACCTCTCTCAGAAGGAGTAAGGGTCTGTCTGTGCCCCACCCCTGTTGGCCCCTCTGCGACTGTGCCTGTCTTAGGTTGTTCCTCCCCTGAGGAATCTTACCCGTCTCTGGCTAACCAGCCATCCTCCGGGGCCAAACAGGGTGATGTGAGGTGTGCAAGTGAGAAAGGGGCTGAGCCCCCAGAGAGGGTCAATTTTCTGTTTCCATGGTAGCCTATGCCCCCATGGTCTCCACGCCCAGTACCCTTAGTTCCTCTGCTGCTCAAGCAGGACATCCTGCATCCAGTTGCTTGGCCCACATACTTTAATTACTTTTAGTAACATTATCAAGGTTTCAGAAAGACTTCTGAATGTTTTCCCACAATTCTCTGAGCTAATTTTCCCCCTCCTGTAGATCAAAGTCACGGGTTTTACTTCACCTCCTTTTACCTCTTTGTTCTGAGTGGCCACTTTCACCCTCAGCACCAGGAAGAAGGATGTCACATATGCCTCTCCTTTAAGGAAGTCTGTTTTCACTGAAGATTACACAGAAGTTACTCTATTCAGTACGTAATAAGGTTGTGAAAAAATCTTATCTGAATCTCAGTGTCTTTCTCTAGGTAGGGTTTTTATATCCCTGAATATGTTTTTTTATGTATTGATGATCTATACTTTCTAATATGGCTTTGAAGACAAAGGATGTAGGCAAGGAAGAGAGTAATAGAGATGGGGAATTTCTGGAAATATATATACAGACATATATATATACATATACACATATATACATATATATACACATACATACATATGAACACATCTCCCTCCATCCTGGATAACACCATTTCAACCATCTATAACCCCTGGGTGGTTCTGGATAACTAAATAGAGATTTCAGGCAGCCAGGGACATACACATTTCATTCATCCATTCCACAAATTCTTGAGCCCCTACTATGCATTAGGCACTGTTCTAGACCACCATTTATCCCCCCAAAGCTTAAACTTTGAAAAGAATTCTTTCTGAAATCTTTTAGATTTCTTTTCACTTTATCTTTTCTTTAGTACTCATACTAATCTAACCTTTTCTTGGTGACATAAGGTTAGATACAGCTTGGTAGAGTGGAAAGAATTATATTAAGTGTCGAGAGAACTGGATTTTGTTTCAGTTCTGCTATAAATTACTTGTCTCCTTATGTATTTCTTTACACGTTGTTTCCTATACAAACGTTCCTTGTAAACTGTGGAGAGCTATGCACAGCTAAGGCATCATCCTTATGGACAGTAATTCTAATACTGGATCATGATACAGATATTTCTTCAGTATCAACTGAGGTATATGGAATTATTTGCCCCTATACTAAATGGACCTAGATTTCAGGGCTTTTAGCATTTGCATGTATGTGTAGGGGGGCTGAGTTGGGTAAACTGTGGGCGAGGGGATTGGGGGAGACTCACCACTCTTGCAGATTTCTTCTGGACAGATACAAAGTGAATTTTCATACTGTTTTCCTTCTGTTTTCAGAAAGACTTGTACGGGGAAGCTATCTTTCATAAAATTTGTTCATGCTAAAGGAAAGCCTATAATTTCAAAGCTTTTCCTTCTGTTTTGTGCAGCCAGAGGCTGGAGACCCTAAATAGAAGGCCCTTTGTTGAACAATGTGGATGCATGTTTTGGATAAGCAAGGGTAGACTTGACACTCGGTTTGGGGCAGGGATGAAAAACAACTACTCTGAAAAAGGGATTCACCACATTTGTGGGACAGAAGGCTAGCATTCAGGGTAGGGAGAAGGGGTGTGCGTGCGTGTGTAACAGAAGAGCCCCGGAAGATGGACAGTGCAGCCTCCCCCAGAGCAGCCCTCTGCTCTGCAAGTGTGTTGATGGCAGTGCCATATCGAGGGAGTACTGAGGCCCGTGGTCCCGACAGTTGAAGCTAGAGGAGGCCTAGAGCTGGGGATCGGGGTGGGGAAGAAAAGAGCTCGCAGAACAGGAACCAACTTAGCCAATTGTAAGTCCCCTGAAAATTCAAAGAAACCTTGCTCGAAGAGACTTCTGGACATTCTAACCTTATGATATGCAGGATAAGGGATGAAGCCACTTAAATTTTAATTCTAAAAGATGGTGGAACCACAGAAAAGTTTAATACTAGTACAATAAACTATAAGTGAACTAATAGAATATAACTGATAACAATGTATATACATCGGCAAAAGTAAACAGATAATCACATTAGTGATTTTTGCTTTAGGTTGTTTGCTTTTTTTTTTTTTTAAGAACAATTGTTAAAGACAGATTAATTTTTTTTTCTCTCTTTCCGAGAGGTAAATCCTTTCTTAAAATTGCAGAATATCATTCCCGTGTATTAGGTATATAAGGGACATATTGTTTTGTGTTTTAAAAATTTGTGTAAATGATATACTGTTAACCATCTTTTATAACTTTGTTTTCAGTCAATATTATGTTCTTGACCTTTCTCTGTTTTGATACATGAATGATAACTGATTGTTTTAATAAGCCATAGTTTATCCATTCTCTTACTGTAAGTCAGTTCGATTGCCTCTGCTTTTGTGCTAATACAAACATTGAACAAACACTGTAGCATTGAATATCTTTGTATTCATCTCTTTGCGCCCATGTGCTGTGATTTCTCTAGGGTGTACATCTGCAAGTTGAATTGCTGGTTTGTGGGACGTCAGCCTGGATCCCCTAGAAAAATCAGAGCCTGAGGCAAGGCTTAAGAGCTAATGCTTTGTTGGGAAGCCAATCCAAGAGCAGTGAGGCTGAGGGAAGCAGGAGGTAAGGCAGAGAAGGATGAGGAGCAAATGCAAGGTTCGTGCAAATGCCAAGGCTTCAGAGCAAGCCAAGAGCAGCTGGGCAGGGGGACCCCCTTGGCCACATGGGATGTCTCTGGATAGGCTTTAGGGGAACGTATTCCTGGAAACAGTTTGCTGGCGGAGTGCAAGTGGAAGTGGATCTGCTGGCCCCCTTTTCTCTTCTCTCTCCTGTGGACAAAGGTCATTCAGAGGGGAGTAAATCACCCTGCACTTTTGGATTATATCACCTGGCTTCTTCAGTAGCTGCTGGAGAAGCCAGATTCCACACCACCTCCTCCACTCTCACTGTCTTGTGGCCTGATGCTTCTTTCTCAACAGGAAGTGATGGAAGAGCCAAAGACTCTTGTACACCTGAAACACTGTATATCAATTCTACTTCACTGAAAATAAATAAAGTAATGTATCTATTTATTTTCAGTGAAGTAGAATTGATATAACTTTATATTCGTTTCATGTGTACAACCTAGTAATGCAATCTTCACGAGGGCAGCTCAGTGGAGTGGTGAGGGTGGAGGTTAGCTGTTGAGAAGTCACAGGAGATGCTGATGACCAAGAACATACCTTTCTTGCAAAATGTTTGGCTGTAAAGAGAAGGCAGGAATAAGACAGATGCTACAGGAGGGTGCGGGACAGTGGGATGGTCTTTATCGTGGTGAGAATGATGGCATTGTGAGCTGAGTGGAAAAAGCCAGCAGAGGGAGGGAGAGGCTGGTGACAAGGGGAGGGAGTTTACAGCTGATAGTGCAAAGTTGGAGGTTAAGATCAATCCTGGGTCAAGAACCACATGTTCTAGGTTGGTTCCACGGGGAAATCAGATATGTCCTTGTCTCTTTATCCTAACAACGCTCTTCCCAGGAGTATACCCAGTCGTAAGTGCTGGACATCCCTGTGCATCTATGTCTGTTTAAGAGGATGATGCAGGTGATGGTAGACCTATTTATACACTTGTGTGAAGAGACCAGTCTATGCATTTTAGTTACTATGTTCGCCTGTTAATTACTCTCATCTCTGCATTCCTGGATCCTGCTAGCAATAGGCCACCTAATTTTTAAGTTGTACTTACTGCTGTATTGTTGTAAGCACCTGTGTCTTAGAAAAGCTTCCACATCTGAGGCTTTGCTTCAGAATTTTTTCCAGACTAGAAGCCTCCTGGAAGGAAATCCACTGAAAGGAGTGGCTTTCTGAACACTGGTGGTCTGTGCATTGATTCTTCCTGAGAAAAGGGCAATTGAGAATTGAATGATCTTCGAACTTTATGTAAACTTTTGGATTTTTAATCCATATCCACCTTCAGCAAGTGTTTTGATCCACACAATAGATCTTCCCAGAAATGGGACAAGACATCAGTTTATGTGATATAATCTTAAGGAAAGTCAGTTGCAGAGAATGATAGAGGTTTAAAGATATTTGTCTGAGGTCTTGTAAGTAGTTGATAGCTGACCTGGAACTACGGCACCCGCCCCCTCACATTTGACACTGTATTTCCTTGTATTAAATGTGTGTTATCTTTAGCAAGAAACTATACGGCTTTCATTACAAAAGCTATACTGAATCAAACACCCTTGCACCATAAATTCAGAGAGTCACGAAGCAAGTGAACGTTTTACTAGTTCCAGACAGTCCAGAAATAATTTCTTCTGGTATATAAAGTGGTTATGAGCTTACAACTCATTACAAGTTTGCTTAGGTCCTAGGGGTAGGAGGTGTCACCAGGGACTGGGACCAGGCTGTGCAGAGAGCAGAAGATCCCCACTCTGGAGCTGCAGTTTTGTCACTCGGCCTTTTTGTTCTCTATTTCTTCATTTGTAATTTTTTCCTTCCATGAGTGTCATGTGGAGAAATATCCTGAAGACTACTGTAATGAAATACCTCGAGTGATAGGTTTCAGTTCGCTTACAGGGCTGTGGGAAGTATTTCTCAAGGACTTTGAGATCTCCTACAGAAAAGCCATTTGAAAAGAGAGTCATCTAATTTCATTTCATTTTCCTGGTTCAGAGATTAACATTATCATTATTAAATATGCATCTTCTGTTTTTCATAAACAAGATGTCAGACAACTGATATGTAAACAGAAACATACGTAAACAAATAACTACATAAATAGATACGTATAAGGAGACATCTTTGTAATCACTCTCTCTTATCCCCCAGGATAAGGAAATAAGAAAACACAAATACTTATCTTCAATGTTTTGTTTCTTGAGTAAGGTTGCCTAAGGCTATTTATTAAATAGAACCATATGCCCACTTATGTTACACTGCAAAAACTAAAAAGAAATACGTTTTACATGTATTCCTTGCTGATTTTGGAAGATACATTTCCTTCAGACTCCCTTGGAGTATTTATCAAATGATAGGGTGAATATGATTGACATGAAATCATTATTATTTCTCCTTCTCTAATATGTGCATCCTCTGGATCTCTGCATTGCTTATGAACTTGAGGATGGTAAAGCAGAGTGAAGAATCACCTGGGGTGAGATTAAATCTTGAAAGTGTGGCATATGTAGCAAATTACCAAATGCTAACTTGGCCTGGCAACTGACACTGGGGAGATGGGTCTGCTTTTGTGGCTCCTTGATGCTGTAGAGACCAGGTAGATGAAGCTGCAGAATTGGGGTGCAAGATGGGGCTGGGGGAAGGTGATATTGCTACTTATACAAAAGCTCAGATATACCTAACTTCACGCAAAGCACCTGGCCATCAAGAAGCTATTTCAGCAACTGTGAAGGGCATAAATAGTTTAATTAGATATAAAACTTAAGAATAAAGCAAAGTGATGTAAAAAAAGCTTGGCTATGTCTAGTACAGATAAACCACACAGCCTCTCTTTGTGCTGTTGTCTGAGGGTCCATATTGATTTCTTAGAATATCTTTTTCTTTTCAAGACATGTTATACACAAAGGCATAGTAGGATGTGGATTAGGTAATTTGCCCTCACCCTCTCCTACTCAGAGATGGCACAGTCTATGGCCTCTTAAATTCTGGAGTGATGCTTAATTGATGTTTATATTGTCATAGGAAATGGCTCAAGGACAGAGGTGGTATTTTCATAACCACATAGAAATACTGGGTTTAGAAAAACACGTCTGACCCAACACAAAAGACTTCACTCAGTCCAGATAAAAGACTATCATTTGCTAAAATCAAACATGTTTCTGATGGTTTTTCTATTTATATAGCAGTACAGAATAAGACTGTAAGTCACTAAGTGATCAGAATTCAATTTTATACTCTTAGTTGGCATGCTGTGGACCAATATGCAGCTTCCATTTTTTCTGTGAAATATGCTGCCTGTTTCTCTGATGCATCTGACCTTGTGCTTCTCCTCAGGTCCAAAACTTAACTGTAAGAGTGCAGACTTTCACAAACACAGTTCCCAGATCCTTGCTTCCCAGCCCAAGCCTGAGGCCTCTCAAGAATGGGAAACTGGGAGACCACACATTTGTGCTAAGATTGAAATACTGTAGGCTCAGGGTCTACTCTTTATTTATGCTTCTGATGTTGGGAAATATATGAGGAAATAAATCATGTGCAGCTCAAGGACTGGCAAAGGACATTTAATAAAACAGACAAATTGGGAAGCAACTAATCGTAAGGAGACAAGACAGAGGAGATTTTGAAACTATAAGGGAAAAGTGCAGCCTTGTCAATGGGTAGGGACATTATTTCTAAAATCAGAGTGGAAAGATTTCACTGATGTAAGAAGTGTCTCACTGGACCAAATAAAGGAACCCACGTGATGGTTTTAGTCAGTATTAGATGATGGCAGGTAAATTACCGGCACAGCCGTGATGCATAAACTCTGGGATTCTTTCTTTCCAGATGTTACTGGATAAAAGTGCATCTCACCTAATATGCCGTAGGAGATGATCTAGGGTTCTCAGCTGCTTACATTTCATCTCATTAAAGGAACTCGGAATGAAGTAAAGAAATTGCTTTACTGCTTCATGCTTTGGAAAAGGGCGGGGTGGGGGGTAGAGAAAGAAAAATGTAAGAGGTGTCTTGTTAACTGAGCCGCTGTGTTTCCTAGTTATATTCTCTACCAGGAGAAACATGAGTAACAGTCAATAAGCCCCATCAGGGGTCTTTGTTGAACTTGATATATAGACAAATGCAAAATGTAATTTTTTTTTACCTGATTCTTTTTTTCACATATAAACTTTCAGTATAAAAACATGTCCAGGCCCTCACAAGTACTTTTCATTTTCGAAAAACAAATCCAAACTTACTGACCTTTTGGTTAAAAACATTGGGAATTTATTTGCATCCAGTATTCTTAAGTCCCCCCTTAACACTTCTTATCTGTGTGTTCTATGCTGGCAGAACTTGCCAGCACTAGGGATACGGCTCTACAGAAATTATACTTCCAAACATATTAAAATGTAGCTTTTGGCAGCTGGAGTGCCCAAATTTCCTTTGTGGCATGGGCAACCTTAAGGAAAATATTTTGGGAGTTCAGCTCTTCTGACATTAAATACAAGCCAAAAAAGTGAATGGTACTAGGCGAGTGGTCAGCGCGCCTCTCCGATCCTATGTTACACTTCGAACCTCGCACGAAGTTCAGCTTTCAAAGCCGCTACTCCCCGGGCCGCCACAGGGCAGAGCTTGAGGTGGGTGGACATCTCAGAAATCCTTTGCTATCATTTCAGCAGGATGCTGATGATTTCACTTGACGTTGAAAAAGCAAGCAAAGAGATGTCAGGCTTATGCTATCATGGCCGAGCTAGGGTTAGATGTCGTGACTGCTTTTATTGTATGCACAGCGCGATTCAATTTAAAAGCAGACCACGCCGCGCCAGCGTGTGGGCATCCGCTGACAGGGTGGCCGTGTTGACGAGCTAGGGATCAACTGCTTACCAGCGTACTATCGATTCACCTGTGCACTTTCAGGCATGTCAGGGTGAGGAGAACCCTCAGGTACAGCTCTCAGCCCACTTGACAAACTGTACAGCTGCCATGGAGATGCAGAGCCTGACGTCGTCCTGCTGTGCTCTCCATGCACAAAGGTTCGCCGTTGGAAAGGATGCAAAGCATTGCAGATGTCATTTTCCAAATGCTGTGCTTTTTCAGGTAGTCCATTGAACGTCCAGTGCTCCAAACCCATGACTAGGAAATTGGTTTCACTATGTTCTCCTCGAGGTTTATTTTGTTCAAAACCCCAAGTTTCAGTGAAGAGGAGTCATCTGCCCACACGATGGATATAGACAAACTTTTTTTTTTAGTTTTGAAAATCGATTTCCTCCGATGTTTGTGCAGCAGCTGTTTCAACTTGTCCTTGAAAAAGTTGGTTGTGAGAGTGTAGAGGATTGGGTTCAAGGCACTGTTTAGCGGGAGGAAAAAAATGACGACCCAGGAAGTGATTGTTCCTGGAGAAGGAAACGAAGTGTGAAAGACAATTGAGGTTTTCACAGATACAAGACACATAGCATTTTATAGTCAGTGATGTTTTTGAGAGGGCTACCTGGTTCATCTAAGTTTTCTCTCACCTTATGGAAAACCCCTTTGTTGGAAGAGCATAGGAGCTACGAACTCAGGGTCCTACCGTTAACGTTTCTCAGTTTCAGTAACTACTTCGTAGGTTGTTGTGGAACAAAATGGGAGGAAATATGTGAAAACACTTCATAAACTATAAACTGATATATAATGCATTCTTCTTGTTTTTATTGCTTTTCCTTACAGAAAAATAAGAAGATGAGGAAGTAATTCGTAATCAAGAGGACAGTGTCCAGGAACCTCTGGTCCAGAGTCAGCTCTGACCTTGATCTGAATTTCAGTCCTTGAAGGTCTTCCTGCCCTGCCTTCATATTCCTGCTCTTACATTCACAGTGGAGTCAGAAGATTTGAAGAGCAAAAGAGAATATATCTGCAAACTCAATGAATTCCTTATGTGTGAAGCCTTACAAAGGCTAATAGAATATTAAGGCAAATATGCCACAAAAAGTGAGGAGAAGTTTTGGATGACAGTGTCCTTTTTGAATTCAGTTGTCCCTCGGTATCCAGGGTGGGGTTGGTTCCAGGACCTCCACAGATACCAAAGTCCACAGATGCTCAAGTCCCTCATATAAAATGACATAGTATTTGCATATGACCTATGCACATTCTCCTGGATACTTTGCATCACCTCTAGATTACTTGTCCTACCTAGTATGATGTACATGCCGTATAAAGAGTTGTAAATACAATGTAAGTGCTATGTAAATATTTGCCAGCACAAGGGTAATTCAAGTTTTGCTTTCTGAAACTTTCTGGAAATTTTTTCCCCAGTATTTTCGGTCTGCGGTTGGTTGAATCCATGGACTTGGAGTGCAGGGGTACAGAGGGCCGACTGTACATCATTTGGTTGGTTAGGATAAAATGTGTTTTCCTT
The DNA here is from genome assembly GCF_030028045.1 of Hippopotamus amphibius kiboko. Lineage (NCBI taxonomy): Eukaryota > Metazoa > Chordata > Mammalia > Artiodactyla > Hippopotamidae > Hippopotamus > Hippopotamus amphibius. The sequence continues at coordinate 72,253,969 of NC_080199.1, forward strand.
CTTAAACAGAGCCTGCTCCTAAGGTTACACACTTCTTAGCTATGTGACTGTGGGAAAACCACCTAAGCTCCCCAGATCTCAACTGCCTTATCTGTGAAAGGGGCTGATGATAACTTACATGACTGAAGTCAGGGAGCTGGGCCGGCTCTGTGGACGTCCCTTTTCAGCACTAATACCTGTGGTTTTCCAGCCCCACCCCCCATCTTCAAAAGTCAGAGAACTGCCAGCTCAGGTGAGGAGCTAGACAGTAAGGCCAGCATCCTTCCTCTCTCTGTCTCCTTTGTAAGTACCCCCTCCTGCCCCATCCCCTAATTTTCTTCTCCTTCAGACACTGTTACTTGTTCTTCTCTTAGCCCTGCTCTGTCTCCTACACCCTTTCTGTTCTTCTTCTGGTTTACTTTTCCATTTCTTCTCTGACTACTTCTCTGCTCTTTCCTCCTTCCCTTTGATCTCTCCCTTCTCCTTTTTCTATGTTTGCCTTTCCTCTTTTCATCCCGTCTTCTCTTTCTTTTCCTTATTTCTTTTTAACTGGAAAGAATATGAAAGAAAAACATTTGTATTTAGCATATCTTAGATTTATTAAATGAAGTTTCATATTACTATATTACTTGTCCTTAATTCTTAAAAAATTAGATATGAACAGTGTGTGATGGCAGAAAAATAAAGTCAGTTGTTTTTTGTCTGCTGTGTCCCTAAAGGAGGTTGTGATCAGGAATGAGACTTCCCATAAGCCTCAGGGTGACTCAGTGATGTAAGGTTAGCAGGTGAGTCCTGAGATGGGACGGCTAAAGCCGGCTTATCTTTGGGGCTGACCCTATGGACTGTCAGTGACCGACCATGATGGAGCAGACCCTGCAGTTCTTGGAGGGTGGGGACAGGGTGGGCTTAGGTCCATGAATGTAGCAAATTCTACGACACCATGGGAACTTGGGCAGCCAAGGAGGGGCTTGGTCAAGTGTGGTAAAGACTTCTCTCCTAGGTCCAGTGAGGTAGTCAAGACAAGCCTGAAAGTACTGACCTATAAAATGTAGAGCAAGACCAATGTGTGGCCCCATAATGTTTTCATGATATTTTTTTCCTGTTCTAGTTCCTTACCATGATCTGAAATGTCTTTGAATCGCTCCAAGAATAATGATTACTACCCCTGCTGTCAGAAAACCTTGTTGAGAGACTCAGCTGACAGGTTAAGGGGATGCTGCAGGTGTCATGCATCATTTTGCAGTGAGGCATTTGACAAGGCAGAGGGACATAAATAGCTGCAGGTGTTTGTTACTTGTACCTTCATCATGCTTTTATAAGGGCTTCATGTGTCAACTCCATGCTTGATACTGGGGTACTAAGGTGAAGAAGATAATTCTTTCCCTAGAGGAACACTCCAGATAGATTTGCAATAGGCTGAAACAGTGCGTTGAAGATCATCCCAAAGTCTGTTTCTCTGAGGGTTGGGCAAAAGCCCTGGGTGGCTCCTAGGATGGCTATAATTTCTAGGTCTCAGAACGGGCTACAGACAAAATCCTAACTAGTGAAAGGTGATTTTCTCCTGGTTGAAGTAGGGGTGTGGCCTTTTAGATGAGGCACTTGCATGGAACTTCTAGCCCTCCACAGGGCGCAGTGTGACAACCACGTGGCTAGGGCCGTGAAATAGACGGGTGGTTCTTAACCAGGGGCATGCACCTCAGAGTCACAGGGGGACTTTTCCAAAACACCCAGGTATAGGCCTTGGCCCCTATAGACTAAGTTCAGAGGCTCAGGGTGGAATCTGGGCATTATGTTTTGTTTTGTTTTGTTTTATGTACTCTTGGTGAAGCACCGCTACCTAGCTCAGGTGGAAGCAAGACACTAAGACTTAGTTTTTCCTCCATCTCCTGTGCTTTCATTATTCTTGTCTGGGTTGTACCATTACTCAGTTCCTATCTCAGAATACTGATGATAAAACACTGAGGAAATCATAACTCTTTGCACTGAAGTTGTAGGAATTCATAGGGAATTTACTACACGTAAGGCACTGTATTCTGGCCTCATCAAACATAGGGCGTAAGAAAGCACAGCATACCTGGGAATAACAGAAGGGACTGACCTGGTATTTCCACCCGGAAGAGGGAAAGAATTTTAATTACAAACACAGGAATCCAGCAGATGGCATCAGAGAACACTATAAAAAAGAAACGGTTCGCAACAGCCACCTCTCTTCCACTGCTACTCCTCACTTCTGAAGTCTGCAAGGCAGTTTTTTGAATGGAACAGAACATTATAGTATAGGAAAACACAATGGTGAGAAAAGCCAGCAAGTTCACACCTGTTGGGAAAAGCACACCTCTTAACATCTCAGGTGTATAAATTGACAGTAGAAATATTGCGCTACTTAGATGTTCAGTATGGTGCCTCTTCCCCTGTACTTCCAGGAAGCAGTCTTTGTATAAGCCCAGTGGTAATCAGCTAAAATGCTGAATCCAAGGCTATAAATTGTAATAACCTAAAAGAATTGGGTTTGCCAGATCAAAAAGGTATTTCAAACACATGAACACTTTACGAAGAATTATAGACTTTGAAATTCAGATCTAGATAAATTTTAGCTTTTTTTTAAAGCAGGAAAAAAAGCTATTTCATTTTTAGCTCTCTGCAAATTCAAACCTTAAGGGATTACTGTAATCACATGTACATCTCAAGAAATCAATATGCTCCTATTCCTTTATCTTATAAGTGGGGATAAGATAACCTTGGAATATCAAGAAGATAATAGCCTCAGAAATATTATTTCTTATGTTTTCTGGTCTTAAATAAAAATAATACATAGGACTAAAACACATTTTAATTTTTCTCCAGATTACCCACAGTAATCTAAACTAAAATTCAGAACCCTTTAGACTTGTTTTAGAAGAAAGAGGAATAAGAAAAATTAAAAATTCAACTATATGAATTACTCTTTTAGGGTCAAATATGTTCAGAAGATTCTCACTTATCATTATCCTATAATGCTGACTTCTTTGTCGCTTTGTTATATTATTGCTATCATAAAAATCCTAAAAGGAATCATCTTATTCCTTATGGAGAACATAAAACTTCCATATAATTTCAAAGTTGTTTAAAAAATGTGAGACTGGTGAAGTCTAGAGGCAAATACTATAAGTTCAAGGTGTTCCATGTTTTTATCCAAAACATTTCATATTCCATGGAATCTCATTATAAAGCCATATAATAGAATTTCATAAAGTTGGTTTATCTTAGGCCTATTGTCAGAAAATTTAGTTAAGAATAAAATAAAATGACTGTTAAAGATGTTCCTCTGGTACAAATTCTGAAAACAGACTTACAGAAAGGTTCAGAAGTGTATGTTCTGAAAGCACCATAGAAATGTGAGAGTAACAGTAGAGGAACCTGAGTGAGGGGTATATGGAAACTGTACTGTCCTTGCAACTTTTCTCAATATTCTAAAATTAAAAAATTACTTAAAAACTATATATTCTTATATTTTTTAAGTAAAAAGGGGGCTCTAGGACTCTATCTCTCACAAATAAGCTGTGTGTGTGTGTGCACTAAACCCTTTTACCAACCTCCTACACCTTTACTGCAAGATCCAGCCACACCAAAGTTCTTTTGCCCTTTATCTGGACCTGTTCCCTGGCTGTGGGTCTCTAACTCCTGGGACACGACCTCTGTCTTCACTTGGATAATGCATCCTCATCCTTTGGCCCTCGGCTTGGATTCATTTCTACTGGGATGCCTTTCCTGGTCCTCAGATCTGGGGCTCCTGGAATACCCTATACTCCTTCATGGCACCTGTCAGCCTGTAACGCAAGGATGTGTTCACTTGTCTTCATCCTCCTTTCTGGCTGCAGGTCTGTGGGGACCAATCTGCTTTATCTCCAGTACCCAAAATACTGCCTGGCCTCTAGTAGTGCTTAATACATCCTTTTTGAACCAATGAATGTAATGCAGTGTGTGTGCATGTGTGTGTGTGAGGGAGGGAGTGTTTCCACAAAGTGCACCTACACCAGGAATGACTTGCAATATGGTAGGAGTGACATAGCCATGAAAAAAATGGTATCAAACAGGGTTGTATGTGAGGAGTATTATTAAAATGGTGCAAATAAAATGTCTCCTTTTTCAGAGGAAGAAGAGAAGGAATAGGTGAGGAAGAGCTCAAAGTGGCTAATTTAAACTTGACCTTGGTAGTAGGGAGTTCCTAAAGGTCTCTGAGCAGAGGATACTCGGTCCTTTGGGTACTCAGGTAGTGAACAGATAAGAAGGAGAGAGAAGACCCAGAGCTAAAAGAGCAGGAAGGACCAATGTAACAGTTCAGGGTGGAGGTCGTAAGGCTTTAAGCAAAATTGACAGCATTGGTAGAGACTGGAAGAAAGAGAAGACAGAGATGTATTTTGGGGGAAAAACATTTGATGAAAAAGAAAGGATGATAGAGCATATTGACTCCTTAGTTGAGGGAACAAGATGAGAAGGGGGAATTGAAATGACGATACTGCCCTAGTTAAAGAGAGGACATGGAAACGGTCTTAGTTTTAAGCAAGAGAGGTACCTATTATATAGTTTAAAACGTTTTCTAACCTTAAAGGGCTAAACTCCTCATTTGTTTGTAATAGAGAAGTTAGGGTTTTCTTTCCAAAAAAATTAGGGAGAACTAAGAAAACTAAAAAGCAAAGAGTTTTATTAAGCACCCTTCTGTTGCTGACTTTAGAGCTGCACTTACCAAAGGCAATAAACCTTCCTGGTACTTCCATTCAGATCATCTCCTGCTAGTGAGTTTCAAGAATTTTATGATTATTATTTATTTAGCTCATATCTAGACTGTAAAAAAGTGAGTTCAAATAACTTGGTAGCGTCACAGGACAAGGCAGTGAACTAGAATTTCTCCAGCTCACTGTCACTGGGTATGAACATGAAATCAAAGGGTCTTACAGATAATAAAAAGATTATCCCGAGATCCTGACAGTGTATTTTTGTTTTCCACACTGTCTCTATAATAGAAAATTTAATAAAAACGCCTATAAGTATGCAGCAAGAACTTTTCTTTTAAAAAGGAGACAGTCTTGACTATATTTGTTTACTTTCTGAAACGGACAAATTTGGCTTTACTGAAATTTATGGTATTTCTATGAAAATGATGTTCATCCAGGAAATGAAAAATATAATTTACCTAGGAAAATTCCAAGAGAATACCCTTTGCTTCCAAGATCTTCTGCTTGGTCATAATAAAGTGGGAAACATACTCCATTTTTTCCATAAAAGTTTCCAAAATAATCCTCCTTGCAAAATGGAATCACAGCTATTAAAAATCCCACAATCCAGATGCAAATGAGGATGACCGAGGACTGCCATTTTCCAGGACGAAGGTTACTGAAGGGAAAGACAACGGCCAGGAACTTCTCCAAAGTCAAATACGTCAGCAACAAGACAGAGACCTCAGTGGACAGCATGGCCAGGAAGCCCAGGAGGCGGCACTGTAAGCTCTCCATCCACAGCAACGCATACTTCTGATACTGCCCGCGGTATTTTAGATCAAAATAGCCAATGAAGAACAAATAAACACCCATTAGGCAGTCCGCACCTGTTGAAGAATCACAGAGTGTATGTTGGTAGTTTTCTGATTAGGTCCACTTCCTCCATCCTGTATTAAATGAACTAACGCAAAACCTACAATAGTACCTAGGAGCCAATGGACTTCCAAAGGTGTACTATGTCTAAAGTTTTACACTGGGTCTTTGTTTTATGATTTTGAAAAAAATGGTGTTGGGGAGATAATTTGCGGGAGCGTGGGGGTCTAAGTTTTAAACAGTAAAAAATATTACTTACATAGTTAAGAAGGGGAATAATTTTCTGGGCTTGAGGAGCATGGATGTTGTAATTGAAGCATAGTTTTATAACCCACAACCTGTCCTCTATAATCCATCCCATGACTCATCAGCTCCCTGTTACCCCTGCAAGACATAAATCTCTGCAGACATGCAATCTAGAACAGAGCAGCCAAAGAGACCAACAGTACCTTCACACTTTGAAGAAATTGCCCAGCATATGTAATTCATACTAAATGCCATTTGCTGAAGGTCAATATACTCTAGAGCACAGCTCACCAAAGATATCCTTAATCCATTTACGTAGGAAACATACTTACAACAAAGGGTTTTGATGGAGGTAGCGTGGGTCATGTTTTCAGCTTTAATGAAAGATCTCATGCCAATAACAAAAAGATTTCCAAAGCAGGTTATGAGAGCTATAACCCAGACAAACACTCTGAGGATACTGTTAGCCAAGAGGTCCTCAAATGAAGAAATGCCGTCAGTCAAGGGCATACATATTCGGACATGGGGAGCATAGGAGCAGTATCGAAAGTTTTTGAAATAACTAAAGTCAAAGGGAAAAAAAGAGTCACTTTACAGCAATGACACAGAAACAATAGTTGCAGTCCTATCGGGGCTGCAGCTGTGTTAGGTATGCAGCTTCACTAGGCTTGGTTATTTTTGTTTAGTAGTGATTATGTAATTATAGAGTTCTTCATTAAATATGACATTGCTCTAGGCAGCGTCCTTCCTTTACAGGTGAAGAACTTAAAGAACATAGGTATGTGTGACTTGTCTGAGGTGAGTCAGGGGAGGACATGAGAATGGAAAATCTCCAGGACTCTACTTTTCTTGTCACTTTGGGTGATTCTCTAGGGTATTATAAAAAGTAGATTGTTGGTTAATTGATCTTTAGCAAACATTCAGGGCCTTGGGTTTGGGATGTAAAGGACCCGCAGAGTAGCTTGCTAAAAACATTTCTGTCTTGTACTTAGTTTTAAGTATATTCACGTAAACTAGCCTTCTTTTCCCTGATACAGGCAGGAAGGGAGGGTCCCTGAGACTAGGAAAATTCATTCTCATTGGAGGAGAAGGAGAAGCAGCTGCCTTAAACACAGATTCCTTAACAGGGCCCGGAAGGACTTCAACCATTTCTAGAGGAAAATACAGGTTTGTCTGTGATCAATGCATTTATGATCTGTGTGTGGAATTGTGAAGGGTTTGAATTGGGGAGGTCATTTTGTTTTACCGCCATTCTCCAAACGTGCTGTGTTTAGGATTTTCTCCCATAAAACTCATTCTATTTTTGTATTCATTTACCATCTCTTTTAGTTCTTTTCTCTTCATCTAATCTTTTTTTTTTTTTTTTTTTGGTCACCTGTCCATTCAATTGCTAAACTAGCAAGTTAAAGAAAGTTTTTGTTTTTGTTTTTTTTACATTTATATGGGTAGATAAAATTGCTTTGGTAAAAAATATTCCATCAGGTGCAATTAAAAGAGCAATTAACTGCGTTATTTTAAAAAGCCAATGTTCTCACCGTATGAATACTATATCCTCTCGCACTTTTTAAAACCTTTTGATGTTCAACATAATACAACAATTTAAAAATATTTGAAAAGATATGGCACAGTATGGTGATTACAGTTAATAATACTGTCTTGTATAATTGAAAGTAGCTAAGAGAGTAGATCATAAAAGTTCTCATCACACACACAAAAATTGTAACAATGTGTGGAGATGGCTGCTAACTAGACTCACTGCGCTGATCATTTTGCAACATATACAGTGGTCCAACCTCTCCTCCCACTGTGCCCAGAGCACCGGTTGGCAGGTGGAGGTGTTTCAATAAAGGACGGGCAAGGAAGATGAAAGAAGAATCATTAAGTCACTTAGTCAGGGAGTAACTAAGTTCACACATTTTCTGTTCATTGTTGGGTCCTTCTTGACCTCAACCTGAGGTTCACATTTAAAGCAGCAGCCTCTCCATCAAGCTCTACAAAGGTTGAATTTCTCTTTTCTAAGAAGACCTCACATTCTGCCCACAACAAGGAAATGATAGCCTCATTAAATATGTATCTACTGGAGCCACAGAAAGAGAAATTATGAAAACCATGTGGATAGACACCAGACACGCGTCTTTGGGTAATCATGCCTATTGCACAGACATAAACAGAATATTCTCCCAAAAGTGCCCCTTCACACCAACCATTTCAGCCACTTGCTGCACCCAACTTGATATCTTACATCGAATCCTCCCTATTGTTGTGGATAACAATGGTTAATTTTTGAAATCACGAACACAGAGATCACACAGTTGATAAAGAAATGATCATGTCATAAACATATATATTAACACAACTTACACAGTGCACTTTAGCCAAATATATTAACGTGACTTATCAAAAACTACTATAAAGATTAATTACCTCCATTTTGCAGTGCACTCAGTAACAGAAACAACACCTGGCATTTATATAGCACCTTTCTTCCTAAGGGCTCAAATCTTAGAGTAGCCGACTGCTCACTCATGTGAGGTGAATTAATGTTTCCAGGTCTCCTGAGTACCATTAGCCAGTGACTTCATCTTGTGTAATATGTGGCATTCTGGTACCCTGATCTCTTATTGGGCCTCAATTGGATAAACAGCGTGTTTCCAGAGAGAAGTGTCAGTCATGTCGGCACATCATAATATTGAACTCTATTTGAACAGGGACCAAAGGTGACAAAATTAAAAAGTTCTCAATAAAAAGACTTTTCTTGCATAAAAACACATTGCAGTGATACATTAGACACTTTAAACTAGAACATCTGCAACATTTCACCATACTTTCTTCTCCATTCTTTCATACATACATACATGTGAGAAAGATTCTTCATGGGTTGAAACATTCGTGTGTTTATGTTTGGAATCTCTATCCTTTCCAGGTCTCTGGAAAATACACATGATAGGTTTTATGTTTTTAGGGTTTAACTTTTTAATCATTGCATTCTTTGTCAATCTTAAAAACCATGCTTCAAAATCTTGTTATCAATTTAAATTAGGATGAAAATTTTACAATAAACTGTCTTAGAACATTGCCATTTCTATTTATGCCTCCTGTAACTTGGAGCTGGTTTTGTCACTTTCATATGCAGGACTACCTTCTAATAAAACATGTTCATTCATTTCTTTGATTTAAAAATGGCAGTTGTGATTTGTGATTGTGAAATTGGCTCTGTGGTTTGATTTTATAAACCACGCAATTTGAGTTAGAGGGTTTCAGACAGGAGCTGATATTTTCAACCTGAGAACATCACTGAAAGTGAGTTTGGTCAGAATCTGGATTTAAATACTGTCATTTCTTCCTGGCCTATGTGTCTTTAGGGTAGAAAACCATGGAAGCAATAAAAGGAGCTCAAATGCAGGACAATCGTTTTTTAAGACAACAGTGGGAAGCGTAATTCCTTTCATTCCTCCAACCCCATAAAGCATCCTCAGAGGGCTCCAACGATAACCTCTAACACTCCTCATTTATCCAGAAGTTTCTTCAAATATGGATTCTCTGAAGACTCTTTAGGATGGAATGAATTAAGGGAGTGTGCTATGTTCTCAGGAAACACAGATGGAAAGAGGATAATCTAAAAAGACAGAAACCTTTTGCTTTTTAAAGGCTTCTTTTGAAAGATGTTTGATTCTCACTCAGCTTCCTCTGGGCAAATCTGAATAAGGATTTCTTGACAAGGTTTTGAGTTTTCCTTTGCATATTGAGTCCTTTACAGAGGACTTTGGTGGTCAGAAATGGGACTTAGGAAACAATTTTACCACTGAATCATCACAGGGCCCCTCCTGCAGGAAACTCTTGGGTCCTTAAAGGATTTTTCCCCTCCTCTTCTTTCATTTGCTCTCTAGCTTCTCCTGAACTTACCACAGTTTTACCATTACATGAGTTACGTGATTACTTGACAAATAGCCTATAGTTTTAAAAAGAGCAGAGGCTACTGTATACCCAGTGCCCAAGAGAGTGTTATGATTAAGTTGGTCACCAATAAATGTTTGTAAAACAAGTGTGTAAATGAATCTTTAGAGAAAAGGAAACGAGACAATAAAGAAAGAAAAGAAATGAAGAAAGAGAAGTATGGAGTAAATAGTTACTACTTTGACTTTTCAGAAAGGCATGATGTGTAACTTGATATTTTGCCTTTCAGAATTCAGTATGTGGTGAGTTAAGGGAAGATCATTTGGTCCACATCCTGAGGTCTATTCTTACACTTAAGAACAACGGATTATTTACATATATATATATATATTTAATATTCTAGCTTCTTGAGTGCAGGAACCAAGCCTTTTTCTTCACTGATGTTCACCAGTATCTACTGAGAGAGAATCTAAATCTTGTATTAATTTCCAATAGAAAACTAGTTAGCAAGAATAAAAAGTGATATTAAGGATTGGTCTTTGGAATTAAATGAACAAAGGCTTTGGGCTGAGATCAAGTAAGGTAGTATGTGCTCTGTGGAAAACAAAACTAAACAAGACAACTTTTGACCAACACTAGCTATTCATGGGAAATGAATTTATAAGGTTCATAGAACAACTGGCAGAGTTCTTGACACCACTTGATATCTAGTATGTTTGAAATTTTAAAATACTAAACATTAATTGTCTGAATGTCCATATTTGTGGGATATTTTTTTCTTTACTGTTGAAAAGTAAAAAGCATGCTCTGTGGATTGATATCAAGTAGACTGTTGTAGGAAAGAAGAAAGGGAAAAAGTAGAGAAGACTTACATAATTTTTTTTTTTTTAAAAACTGCTTAGTCACAAAACTATCGCAAATTTAATTATTTGTGAAAACTGTAAGATGAGATTTTTCCATATGAATCCTGTTTTCAGGAAGGACCTATATATAGCTTCAAACACAGAAATGGTCTTTACTCACAGTAAATGGTAAAAAATGAGATTTTGTGGTCATTCAGTGCGTACTTGATGGTAATCATGATATTCACAACTGTCTGAGGATGCATGTTCAAATAAAAAGCCCTCTTGTGTGTCAAACACCCATCTAAAAATAAAAGTGGTTCTAAGTAACGCAAGCCCAGTAAAATTATAATCAACATACTGTTACTTTTCACTTACAGAGACTGAAGTTGTTTAAGACTTTCAAACTGGTTCTTGTGGAGATACAAAAGAGGATTGGACGACAGATTCCTTTTGTAACATTAGAAGGGAGGAGGAAAGAAGCATCAGGATGTTATTATTTTGGAAACTCAAGATGTTGCCATTTAAATCCGATGACAGTGGGAAGAAGAACTTACAGTTTTTGTAGAAGCTTCAGGTCTTTGAAAATGTGGGGTGGTAGCTCCATTATCATATTGCTAGACAGGTCCCTGTTGGTAACAGTGAAAACCCAAAGCAATTACATTGAAAATAAATGACACAGTTATTATTCCTCACCACTGTCATCATCCCATGTGACGTAACAGAAGATGCAATCCAATTTAACCAAGCTGATAGCTTGTTACGCAACAAAGCCGTGTGAAGCAGCCAAATGGATGTGTTTCCATCATTTGAGGCGTGTGACATTTTGCTCACCCAGTTCCTGTCTGGAATTTCCGCTCAGCCCCTCTCCCACACATTCCCAATGTCTACTGTGATTAATTCCCTCTGTTTTAGGTACTCTTTGTACCTTCAATCATTCATTGCTTCTGTGATTCCTATTTGGTTCGTGTATGGGATATCTTGTTTATCCACTATATTAGAAGCTTTCTGAGGTCAAGACCTCTGTCTTCTACTTATTTTGAATTCCAACTAAGAGAGTTTTGACCACATAATATCTGCCCAGATGATCTTGAATGGATAAGTTCACATATTTTTAGTCTATTTTTATATGGTACTATTTTCTAGAAGAAATTGAGAATTTAGATCTAAATACAATAGGGCTGTTCAATCCAGAAAGAATTGTAGGGAAGTGTTTCTACAGAATGTGAAAAAGAGATCTGTTAGGATAAGAATGAATAGGTAATCTTTAAGGGTTCAAAATATCCTTCTGAGCCAGAGAAGATGTTAAAAGTGAAATAGATGTGAAATTGCCTAGGAGTCAAAAAAAAAAAGGTCTTATCTATTTTTGAGGCTTTGGCAGGGGGGTTACAGATAACCATGACTTAGTTCTTTCTCTAAAGAAGCTTACAATTAGAGGAAACAATGACTGTAAAACAAGCAAAGAATGAAACAAGTGCTATACAGAAGTACAGATGAAAACAGAGGAAGGAATCATTCAACTTGGCCTGGGAGATTAGGAAGTGTTTGAGCAAAGCTTGATTTTTATAGGTGGAGTCAGAGAAGAACAGATTTTCAGGTGAGGATTAAGCAGTACCAGAGAAACAGATGCTTAGAAGTCAGTAACATCTCCAGGAGTCAGCAAATGGTCCAATGTGGGTGGAGGATAGAAAGGATGGGGAGATGTAGTGGAGGTGGGCCTGGAAAAGAGCATGGAGACAAAATGGGAAGGCCATGAAAACATTCCAAGGCAGCATTTCCCAGAGTACAGTTCGGGTATCAGAATCAAGGAGGATGCTTATAAAAAGAGCACATCCTGGTGCCACTCCAGAACTATCACTCCCGAATCTCTGGAAGGGAGCCGGCTAACATACATTTAAAGCCAGCATCCCTTGTGATTCTTCTTAATGTTAACATTTGAGAACTGTGTCAAGGACTTTGCTTTATGGCAGGCAACAAAGAAGGAGAATGTTAAACAGGACAGTGGCAAAATATGCTCTGGGTTATGGGATGATAATTCTGTTAGGAGAATGAAAGATCGGACGAAAAGCCAGAGACTCAGAGGAGGGAGACTTGGCAGGAGGCTGTGACCTTGGACCTGGTGAGAGCAAATGTGGGTTTAGGGAGGCACTGGCAGGGCTTACAGTCTGATAGGACATCAAGTGTAAAGACAGTGAGGAGAAAAGGGAACAGTCTTCCAGCCAGGCTGCCAGGAAGAATGCAGACTCCACTAAGATGGCAAGTCCAGGGGAAGAAGCTGGCTGTGGGGTAAGGGTCATCTGTCAACTTCAACAGACGGCTTTTGAGGGGCTGTCATGACATACAAGTGTAGACAGCCTGCCAGCTGGTGTTCAGATCCGGTGCTCCAGATGTGAGGAGCACATGTGGGTCACGAAGCAGAGGAACGCCACCGTGTGCACAGATCAGAGGGAGCGTGACGGTGATCTCGCACACCGGGAAAACATCTTGCAAAGTGCTACCTTGAAAAATCAAGTACACTCTTTTGTGCGAAAAGGATCTGAGTGGCCTCATCTAAGTGCTTATTCCTCTCCAGGAGGGGCCTGTGGTCATGAAGGCACAGTAAAATCATCTAACATTTTTGTAAACTGAAGTCATGTACATGTCTTGTTCAAGTTAATTCTGTTGAGTTCTGAATTTCTTCCCTCATACTGATGCTGTCTGGATTGGAATGAATTATTGGTGGTCCTAAAAAAAGAAAAAAAGAGTCTCTTACTTAGGCTCTTTCTCGGGGGGTGCACGTGGGGGGTTTTGCCTAAGTGTAGGATAAGAGGAGGATTAGGAAAATTTTCAGAATGTGGACTGTTTCCTTTAGTTTGCATAAAAATACACTTATGTTTGTCCTGGGCTACTCTTCCATTCCACCCCTGTAACCCAAATCCGTATCTGTCCTCTAAGGTCTAATCAGGAATGCCCCCGTGACAAAGGAGTGAGCAGTTCTGAGTGAGCTGTCTTTAACTTTTTTTGCCATAAAATGATAATATTTTAGTTCCAATGCAGTGCTTTGCATATCACAGGCACTTAAAAAAATGTGTGGATTTGGTTTATGATATTCATTAGATTAAATTATCTTAATTATTCGTGAATTGTTTTTCAAATTACTCTTATTGAACCTATTTTTCACAGTCCTTTCTGGATTTCAAAACAAGGTATAAAGAATGGGGGAGAAGGTGATTAAGAAATTAATTTCCATTTTTTAGACTTCAGACCAGGAGGAGGAGATCTCTACCCTAATCACCACTATTTGTAATGTAACAAACAATTTTAAACTCCAATGATACACCATGTTGTGGGTGGCGATGAATTAGTAGCAAGACAGATGATCTTCAAAAGGCTGAGATCTACAAAACATATATTTCAACAGAAAAATGTACATGAGCTCTCTGAATATTTTTCAATGAGCCTCATCCTCTTTCTAGACATTTCCATTAGCTTCATCTGCTCTAGAAGTCATAATTTCTTAAGGGATAACCAGCATGTTCACTCCTTTGTTTAGCTATAATTGATTAATATTATTTCAGTCAGTTATTCATTCAGCAAGCATTTATTGAGAATTTATTGTACTCCAGCCATTAGAGATCAGAATCCCTGAGTTTCAAGAGCCATGGAAAACTCATTTACGCCCAAACACACATATATATGAAATCACCCAAAGAAAACAGGCAGGGAAATTAGAGTAGGCTAAATCCATATTAAACCCACTGTCTGATTTTAATTTGCTTTTAAGATAACGTTGGTTTTCTTAATTGATTTTGAATATCCAATAGTCTACAGGATATTGATTGCCACTAGTGAAAAGCAGTCTCACTAGTCGTTTAGATTTGTAATCTTGAAGAAGCAATCATATTTTCCTAGTAGACAATGCTACTTACAGTTCTCCTAAATTTTTTAATGAAGAAAATGTCTTCTCTGGAACAAAATCAATTTGATTTCTAGGCAGAAACCTGTAAGACATGGTGAGAGTCAGCGCTGTCGGTTTGTGTCTGCTGTAGTCATCAGTTCTCATCGGGAGATTGATCTGGGTGTAATTTAATGAGCCTTCTTTGAAGTCTCAAAGCAAGAGACTTCATGTTCAGGTGTGGAGCACACGCGGGAGTTTCTTACCGACAATTTATCTACACGCTCTCTACGGGACATGCTGCCGTAAGGAACTAGAGGTGCTGAGAGTGGTTTACAGAGCTGCGCTTGGTTTGGATTCTGATCGTTTTAGAAAGCGTTTCTTTCCCAAAACACACACATGTAATGTCAAATTTGGACCCTGTTAATAATTCTTAGAGAAGGCTTTGAGAGGATCTTTGGGTAAGGCACATTCCTTACAAGAAGAAGGCCAGAAAAAGAGCAAAGCTTGAAGGCCCAAACCCATTTGGGCCACAAACAAATTTTAAATTTGGTGGGGGGACAGTGATTTTATATTTCCTCCATCTAAAAATGGAATCCTCCAGGACAAACGGCAAAAAAGAGGGGGTTGTCAGCTAACTGCCTTGCAG
Organism: Hippopotamus amphibius kiboko; assembly: GCF_030028045.1. Taxonomy (NCBI): domain Eukaryota; kingdom Metazoa; phylum Chordata; class Mammalia; order Artiodactyla; family Hippopotamidae; genus Hippopotamus; species Hippopotamus amphibius. Next base: position 72,269,020 of record NC_080199.1, read on the forward strand.
AGGTGTTAACAAATGAGACAATGAATATGAAGGGGATTCAAATCCACCTGGAGCAATAAGCTAGAAGGCATGGAGGGCATTTGTTTAGGTTTCCAGTGTTCTCTCTCACTACCCAGGAGAGAAAGAATAAACTCTTTGCATCTCCTATGTGAGATAGCCTCTTTTCTTACTAAATATGCTAATCTTCAACCTGATTGATACATTTGCAACCTGGCAGTAGCCTTATGTCTTAGTCTGTTGGAGAAAAGTGGTTAGGTTACTGCAAATGGATATGCTCTGATTTTCTTTTCCAACCACCCATCCACCTAACAAACATCACTAAGTACTTACTATGTATGGAGAACTGTGATTAAAACAAAAGCACAGGCTTGTGTTTTTAAGCTTCCCAGTGCAAATGTGCCAGTTAACCCATTCATCTGCCTTCCAGCCCCCATAAAAAACATATTCTGCAATTGGAATCACCAATCAGAATCTTTGGCCAATCAGAATACATTAGAGGGTCTTCTCTTTAGAATGAAATTTTGTTTTCTTTAAAGAGACAGACATCAAGTGATAAGTGTCATTGGCTGTAGCCACTTTCACATCCGTTGTCTCACTTCCTCGGTGACCATAGGGTTGGGTACCAGTTCAGCTGAGAGAGGGCAGAGAAATGATGATTGCCCTCAGAAGGAAGAAGCCTTAAATGGTAGGCAGCCAAACATAAGCCTTGGCCCTTCCATCAAAGTCAATAGATCCATGCGTACATTTTCTAGTACTGCAATTTCAGACCAAGGCTGTAAACAAAATGTACTTTAAAATTCCTTGTCAATGTTTTCTTTTGATTTCCAAAGCTACTGGGTTTCCCCTCATTTACTGAATTGCATCATATACTTACAGCACTGTGAGTGAGTTGCATGACAGAAAGGTGGAATTTGTGAGATATTTTATTTCATTGCCTTCCAAATCCCTAAAAGGCACGGAGGAAAAATATTTTTAATGTTTTGCACAAATCATACATCTAAAGGCACTTTTCAGTGATATAACAATTCTGAACTTTATTTTTACTTCAATCCAATTTTTAGGCGTTCCTCCTAATTATTGCAGGGTCAGTATAATTAATATTCTGCTTCTTTCCCCGTTCCAATTCTTGTTAGAACTGAATGAAATTGAGTGAAAAGGCAGCCCACCATTTAGTGAATGTTTCTCTGTGCTAGATACCATGCTATTAATTAGCATAATGTAGATACCATAATAGTAGTAACTCCCATTTATTGGGCTTGTACAGTGTCAGGTAGTATTCTGAGTGCATAATACACACTCCTGCACAGTTGGCCTTATTACCTCCATTTAACCTACGGGGAATCTGAGGATCTTGGAGATTCACTTTTCTTCTGGTCACACAGCTACTGAGTGATAGAACTGACCTTCTAACTCAGATCTAAATGAATCTGATGCCTAGACACTTAGCCATGGCATCATAGACTGTTACATTCTCACCGCTCACCCCCCCACCCCCCCCACCAAGGTCAGGTAGACATTTGTGTCTCTGTTTCGCTGGAGAGACTCAGGCCAAACTATCCTCCAAACACTGGGTGCCAGAGTGAGGATGCGAAGACTCCCAAGCTGTGTGGAGGAAACTGCCTGCTCTTTCTACCTCCCTCCGTGGTGCTGATGCTGAGTGCAGTGCTGCTCCAAGGGTGCCTGAGATCAGGTCTCAGCAACACCTGGGACTTGTTAAAATGGAGATTCCCAGGCTCCACCCCAGACCTCCTGAATCAGAAACCCTAGGACTGAGATCCAGCCGTCTGTCCTAAGTCCTCACATTGCTTGCGATGCGCGCTGCTGTTGGAGAAGCACTGGCAGGGAGATTACACTCTGCCAGGTGGACCTTATGACGGCAGCACCCATGTCATCAGGGAACAGCCTCAGGAACACTCTGACATGACCGCTTCCAGTAGCGCCAAGGAATGAGAGGGTCAGCTGTTCTGCCAAGTCTCCCCACTTCTTTTTATAGTCGGCTTCCTACAGTCCTCCCGTAAATGACAATAGCTGTTTTGCTGCCTCTGACCCTTCCTCACGTTCCCATTAAAATCACCAATTCCTTTGACATTGCCTTTAAAATCCTATTTTAAAACCATCTTGGAGGTCTTGCAGGAACTCAACTTTTTTTTCACTCTTAAAATACAGCGATTGCAAATAATAAACACTGTACTCCCTTGAAAATCCAAATACTGTTCAGTAGAATAGGGAAAATGTTTTTACATCTCATAAGCATAACACTTTGCAGTTGTGAGCAACAGTTCTATTGATAGCAAGTGAGGGAGGAGAAGCGTGACCAAGGCAGGTTTTTTTCTGCCTTTGAACTGGGGCGATTCGGGTCTGACCTCTCAGCTCTCGTTTGTGATCAGCCGGTCTTGCTAGCGACATCTTTTTCATTGAGTGTCTATTTTTACCCTCATGTCTGTGGGAGCCTAGAGTGAAAATGAGTGTTCCCAGAACCCAGGGCTTGGATGCTGATTCCTGGGCTCCTCCCATTTGGGGGATGGGGGCAGGCTGGGGGCCTGATCTCTTTCTGTTAACTTCACTTTTCCATTGCTTTCTCATTGTGTGGATATACTTACTTAGTTTCTAAGCATTTTTCAGCTATTCTTAATTGGTTTTATTCTTGTGTTTTTCAGATCATCAGTTCCCCCATCCCTTTTTTAGACCACTCTGCGCAGCATGCAAAATCTTATTTCCCTGGCCAGGGATCCAACCCATGCCCCCTGCACTGGGAGCACAGCATCTAAACCACTGGACCACCAGGGAAGTCCCATCGCTCCCATTTTTAACATTTAGCACACTTACGTGAGACCTCTATTGCCTTAAAAGCCTTTGATAACAGGTATATAAGTAATTTTTTTAAGTCGGTAGATAAACACAAGGTCACCTAATAGTGTTGTAACAGGTAATTCTGAGGCTAGTTCAGAGAGGATGCAAAGCTGAGGTTCTACAATTTTATCACATTATGGGTACTGAGTCCCCTGATTTGACAAGGGGGTGAGTTCTGGGGACGGTACAACCAGCATTTCCCCAGGGCAAGAAGTCGCTCTTGTGCCAATCCTGCCTATCTCAGGAGACCGTGAACATGAACACAGCGGACTGGTGGGTGGCGGTGGTGAAACCAAACGAATGGTTTAAGCATATTGGTCGAAAGCTGACCAGGAGTGGAAATGGTTTAGCGCATTCACTTACAGAGTTCTTTTCAGCACTATTATTGCTGACCACTGTGCTAACGATAAAATCACAGAACTTAGCGAACGGTAGAGGACAAACAAGTAAACAGATGGTTCTATGATGACAGTGCCCTGAGACAGGGGTGCAGTGGGAGGAGGGGGGCGTGATGGAGGCTGCTCCTGCTGTAGTCGGAGCACAGAGGCAGCCACTGGACTGGTTGGCTTCCAGGAGGCGATGCTTAAACGAACTTTTGAAGGAAATGTTGGAGTTAACCAGAAGAATGAAGAAGCAAGACCTTTCAAGCTGAAGGAACGATGAGTGCTCAGGGAACTGATGGAAGGAGCAGTAGTTTGGTGCACCTGGAAGGAAGGCATGAGAGGAGACAGGGGCCAGGAAAGAGACCAGGTGGAGTAAGGGGTAGAAGACGAGGGCTCTCTGGGGCTAAATGGGGAGGCCTGAACTTTACCCTCACATCGGTGGGGGTCCTCAAAAGATGTTTAAACCAAGAAGGGACATGATTGGATTTGGTTTTAGAAAGAAAAGCACAGATGAGCTTTTTGTGTAACTGTGAATCAACTTCAGGGCTAGTTTCCTAAATCTGGGCGAATAACACATTAGCTGCTAAGTGCATACTCACATCCAGTTGAGTTGAGGCATTTGGGCACACATCTGCTTGGGAAGGGCTTCTAAGTAGTTATTCACCATAGACCTTTACACAAAGAAGAGATTAATTAGAAACAAAATGGAATGCCACTTTAAGAACAGTATTTTTAGTATTTCCACAACTGGAAACATGCATGCTAAAATCAATATATTAGGATGAAGGCTATAAACACAACCACCTCTCCAAAATGGTCTCTAGCTATGTGTGTGGCACGGATAAGGGAGCAGACAGCAGAGAAACTGTGAATGCATGAGTGCGATTCATGACCTAGGAATAAATATGAACGTTTGACTTTATGAGATGAAACACAAGTATATATTGGGTAATAATTTTGAAGTTCATGGTAATTTTCCTTGTCAACTTCAAATCTGCAGTCATTTCCTGCATCATACAACCAAAGTTTCATCTTAAGGGAATCGGTAATCATTCACAATATTAAAAGGCCACATTGGAAACCACATTAAATCTAAGAAGTGATAGCAGGGGGCATTTGGGGAAGAAAATAACTCATGAGCATGTTAAGCTGCACGATTAATTTATGATATTGTGGTCCCCTTTCACAAACAGAAAAATAATGATGCTATACGATCAACCGTAGAGGAACATAATAATCCCCTGCTGATAAATCATCCCAGTGTATTAATAAACACTGAAAATGGAATTATGACAAAAGCTTCGTAGCTAAGACAAAGATTTTGGAATTTTCAGCGACTCTTGCTGGGCAAATGCACAGTTTCCTTTGTTAAAAAATGTAGTTGGAGCTGAACTCCTAGGACATTCTAACAGATTTAAAAGCAGTAAGGAGATAAAAATGAATACTATCTCTGGTCAACCACCGCAAATAAAAACATGCCTTAGCACTACAGAGAATTAAAGGAGATCAAAAGGAAATGAACTGGTAGGCTTAAAACACACCACGAGCCATGGCCAGGAAGTAGCAACAGTAATTGTGGCTTGAAATACGGGAAAGGTTTTGATGAATAGAAATTTTAGGGGGCCTGATTTTCTTAAAGCTCTTTTTGTAAGATGGTTTTAGATGTCCTTGCAATTTATAGACAGATGGTTTGAAAGGTAGATGAATACTTACAGGAAAAACAAGGAATTTAATCCAGTAAACAACCGCTGTGAAATTCTGGTTATGGGATTGTCATCTAGAATTCTGACAAGACAGATCACAAACATTTCCAGTGTTACAGACATTTGTGAAATAAAACCAGGAAGAAATAAAAGGCCCTGTCAATGCTGCCTCCCCCCAACACCTGCCCTCCTCCTTCCTGTCTGTCCACACTTGGCTCAGGCCTCTTACCAGGGAGCTTCTCCTTCACCCCGTGGTTGCCGCAGCACTCTTCTCCAAACCCCCACAATCCCCATCCCAGGATTTATCAAGTCCATCCCCATGGTCTTTGCTCCCTGCATCCACCTCCCACTGGGCTTAAGACCCTTCACCTCTGGATTCCTGGGGCCACACAAGCTGCACTTAGCTACCCGCTGATTGTGGGCTCCATAAATGCTTTGACCTACCGACTGACTGAATGAAGGATGAATGAAAACAAATTCTTAGGAAATCACAAATGGTTCCTTGGTCTCATGGGGTTTAAATGATGTATTTAGTAAGGTCTATGCAAACAAACTTATTAGGAGCTTTGAGTGAAAGAGTAAAAAGATTTACAAATTCAAATCACTGTTTTTAACTCTATACGGCATTTTCCTTAAAAAAAACAGATAAGGGGAGATATGCCTTCTTTTCTCTTGTTGCCTTTGAAGCTAGGTACTATTTGCTCTTACTCTCAGAGGCACCTGAGGGTAGGATTTGGAGAAGGGAGCTACACCTGCTATAAGCCAGGCGTCCTGCATGTGGCACTTTACATACGTTATATGATTTAATTCTCACAGCATCCCTCTTAGAAAAAAGGAATTATGATTATAGTTTAAAGATGAAGAAAAAGAAGCCTAGGAAGATTAAGAAAATTGCCTGGAACATGAAGCATGGGGCGATGACATACATGAGGATCTGGATGAAGCTGAAGTCCTGGCTTTTTCCACTAGACCAGGTTGACCTACAGAGAACAGGAAAACTGACACAGTCTTCTAACTGCCCTTTGTTCATTTTTCCTGATGAAAACACGGACCTCTGATGTGAGGCTCCTTGGGATGGAGCTGGTGGCGCAGCCTGCTAAGTGATGAAATACCACAAGCTCTCATATTTTTAGTCTTTTCTATGAATTCTCTGGAAATCAAAAAACTCCCATAACTTGCTTACTTCTAGAAAGTCAATGGTTTTCAACAGAGGGCACTCTTTCCCCCAAGGGACATTTGGGGTTGTCTGGAGGCATTTTTGATTGTCACAAATACTATTTGCATCACTGGGGATAGAGGCCACAGATGGTGCTAAACATCCTATAACATACTTTCCCCACCTCCCCCACCCCCCACAATCAAAGAATTATCTGGGGCAAAATGCCAGTGGAGCTGGGTGGAGTATCCTTGCTATAGGTAAACACCTGGTGGATGGAGGACTTAGCAAGCCTACTGCTGGGTGCAAAAGGCCACCAGAAAAAGCATAGCACTGATTTCTCTTCGCACAACTACCATTTGGCATGCCATCATCTGAATTGCTTGGGTAACATGCTCTAGATTATGTGACAAGCAGAAAAACTAGTAAACAAGATACATAAAGAGATGGAAACTATGAGCCTTAATGAGTATCACTGGGACTGTGATTCGAGGGAAGGGAAAGCTAGAATACTTACAGCCAACTTAGCTGATGTAAGTCCTTGAATACTCCAGGTCTGAGAGTTGTAATGCAGTTGTGGTTGAGATATCTATGAATAGCATGTGTGAGTAAATTAGGCAAACTTAATACTCCACTTTAGCCATATATAATTACTGGACATCTGTTTCTGAAAGCACTCTACTGGATGAGCCGGGGGCAGAAAATCAAGGACAACTGGGAGATACAGATAACCACAAGCCCAGTGTGACAAGCACCAGGGCCAGGACCAGGAAAGTGGCCGAAAATAGTGTACTGGGATATTACATCACGCTAGAGTTTAAGAGGAGAATAAATACGCGAGGTGATTTTTGCTTTTGTCCTTTTGGTCACATCCTTAGTCGACTAACATTTTAAGAAAGTATGTAGGTAAGTTTAGCAAGGGTTAGAAAAAATAAAATGCTAAAATATTGGGGAAATGACCCAAACGTGAGGAGACAAGATGATAGAGAGCCTTTATATCTGTCTTCTTGTAAAGCTAGGAATTTCTGAGTAATTCTTTTAGTGTAAAAACGAATCTGAAAACCTATTTCTCCTATTTCTCTATATCCAAAGTCAAGACTTTAAAAAGGTACCATTCTACCCTTTTAATCTTTACTTAAAATTGTACTCATAATTATAAAAAAGTTACTCACAGTATTTGCAGATTATGTAATCCAAAGAATGCTTTCCTGGATATATGTCTAATACAATTATGCTGGAGGAATCTGGTAGGAATAAGATAGGAGAGTCATGTGATTATGGTTCATGTACTTCATTAGGTTGTTGAATGTGCTCTCCACTTTCTTCACTTAAAGGCAACTTGTGCACCTGGGTCATAAAGTCCTGAGTCCTATTCTCATGTTGGGAGGTAGAAGTATTGCCAGTGAGAGAAGGCTGGGAACCCAGCAGTACCTACTGTCCCAGTAGCACCCGTGCTATGAGATCCCAGCATCTCTGACTTGAACCACTGAAGTCCAGGGCACTGTGTGTGAGGAGGGAACTACTCTTGTTTCTGCAAACTGGCGCTCTGGTGGCCTTCCTGCTCTGACTTGCAGGAGTTGCCCATACGTGAGATTAGCCAGGCTCTCACTGCTGAGTTTTCTTACTCTTTCAGTACAGAGCTCCACCTTCAGCTCCTCATTTCTCTTCATTCTATTCCCATAAAACAAGGCGAGGGCAAGTCTTACTCTGTTCTGTTTCAAGACGCAGAGTGAGAAGCAGGTGGAGAGTGAGAGAGGGGCTCAAGGTCACAAGCGGCGCCAGTGGCTGAACTGGGGCCAGTGCACCAGCTTCAGCTCACGGGGCCATGATCTACTTAACCTGCGAAGCAATCTAGCAATAGCGTATGAATTCAGTATCTAAGTAAATAATTTCTATTTCCTGTGCGCGTTATGCAATGGAATGTTAGCCCTGAATTCATATTTTCTAAAGACCTGAGGCAGGAAATATTCATGCTATGGATAGTAACTACTGTCTACATAATCTTCTGAGTGGCTTCCCTATCTCTTATTTTGATTTGATTTGGTTCCTAAAGTTTTGTTCTTTTTTTTTTTTTTCTGGCCACATGGCTTCGGCTTGCTGGATCTTAGTTCCCCAACCAGGGATGGAACCCGTGCCCCCCTGTGGTAGAATCACAGAAGCTTTAACCACTGGACGGCCAGGGGATTCCCAGTTCCGAAAATATTTTACAACACTTTCTCATTGTTATGATACTTCACTGCAAAACTATTGATAGCTCTTGCCCCCTTGCGGCATCTGGCTGTTCTCTGAATTCTGTTATACCGTGATTATTCCCTAGCAAAGCTCTCTAGCCTTTGAATCGTCTGTTACAGGTGTGCTGGCATACTGATGTTCTCAGCCCTCAAGGTGGCAAAGTAAAGCCAAGATTAGCTTCCAGTTATTAACAAACATCTTTTATCCCAAATATTGAACAAATATTGTCATTTTCTCAGTGTACCACCACGTGGAAAATGTGGGTACCACAGAGCACATGCGTTACAGCTATAGTGACACACAAAGCATCAGTTTCAATCCTGCAAAGTAAACTTGAAACCCTGTAACAACTTGTGCCATTCCACCCCTCCCTCCCAGCTGTAACATGTCTGTGAGGAGAGGCTTCCCATTGTAGCATAAATTCTGCTTTTGTTTTAAAGTTCTGCTATGAATAGAACGCACCCATACAGATCAATATCTGTTTTAGCATTTTCAGAGCCCTTAGAGTGATGTAATGAAAGTTAATATGGGGACTTACAATAGTAAATGAAAACAGGAAAAGAATATAATACCATAATATATGTATTTGAAGTTCCTCATAAATATAAAATTTACTACTTAACTAGTGTTATTTACATTTTTTAAGCTCTTTAATGGAATATAATTGCTTTACACTTTTGTACCAGCTTTTGAGGTACACCAGAGTGAATCAACTGTATTTAGACATATATCCCCATATCCCCTCCCTCCCACGACTCCCTCCCAACCCTCCCTGTCCTGGCCTTCTAAGGCATCACCCATCATCGAGTTGCTCTCCCTTTGTTATATAGCAACTTCCCACTAGTTATCTATTTTACATTTGGTAGTGTATCTATGTCTATGCTACTCTCTCACTTCATCCCAGCTTCCCCTTCGCCCCCCGCCCCCCCCCCAACCCCATGTCCTCCAGTCCATTCTCTGCATCTGCATCCTTATTCTTGTCCTGTCACTGGGTTCATCAGTACCATTTTTTTCTTTTAGATTCCGTATATATGAGTTGGCATACAATATTTGTTTTTCTCTTTCTGGCTTACTTTGCTCTGTATGACAGACTCTAGGTCTAGCCACCTCATTACATATAGCTCCATTTCATTTCTTTTCATGGCTGAGTAATATTCCATTGTATATATGTGCCACATCTTCTTTATCCATTCATTTGTTGATGGGCATTTAGGTTGCTTCCATGTCCTGGCTGTTGTAAATAGTGCTGCAATGAACATTATGGTACGTTTCTTTTAAGATTATGGTTTTCTCTGGGTATATGCCCAGCAGTGGGACTACTGGATCATATGGTAGTTCTATTTGTAGTTTTTTAAGGAACCTCCAAGCTGTTTTCCATAGTGGCTGTACCAACTTATATTCCCACCAACAGTGCAGGAGAGCTCCCTTTGCTCCACACCCTCTCCAACATTTATTGTTTCTAGATGTTTTGATGATGGCCATTCTGACTGGTGTGAGGTGATACCTCATTGTGGCTTTGATTTGCATTTCTCTAATGATGAGTGATGTTGAGCATCTTTTCATGTGTTTGCTGGCCATCTGCATGTCTTCTTTGGAGAAATGTCTACTTGGGTCTTCTGCCCATTTGTGGATTGGGTTATTTGCTTTTTTGGTATTAAGCTGCATGAGCTGCTTGTATATTTTGGAGATTAATCCTTTGTCCGTTGCTTCTTTGGCAAGTATTTCCTCCCATTCTGAGGGTTGTCTTCTTGTCTTGCTTATGTTTCTTTCACTGTGCAAAAGCTTTTAAGTTTCATGAGGTCCCATTTGTTTATTCTTGATTTTATTTCCATGATTCTAGGAGGTGGGTCAAAAAGGATCCTGCTTTGACGTATGTCATAGAGTGTTCTGCCTATGTTTTCCTCTAAGAGTTTTATAGTGTCTGGCCTTACCTTTAGGTCTTTAATCCATTTTGAGTTTATTTTTGTGTAAGGTGTTGGGAAGTGTTCTAATTTCATTCTTTGACATGTAGCTGTCCAATCTTCCCAGCACCACTTATTGAAGAGGCTGTCTTTTTTCCATTGTATATTCTTGCCTCCTTTGTCAAAGATAAGGTGCCCATATGTGCTTGGGCTTACCTCTGAGTTTTCTAATCTGTTCCATTGATCTTCCTTTCTGTTTTTGTGCCAGTACCATACTGTGTTGATCACTGTGGCCTTGTAGTATAGTTTGAAATCAGGAAGCCTAATTCCACCAACTCTATCTTTCCTTCTTAAGGTTGCTTTGGCTGTTCAGGGTCTTTTGCCTTTCCATACAAATCGTAAGATTTCTTGTTCTCGTTCTGTGAAAAATGCCATTGGTAATTTGATCGGGATTGCGTTGAATCTGTAAATTGTTTTGGATAGGATAGTCATTTTCACAATGTTGATTCTTCCAATCCAAGAACATGGTATGTCTCTCCATCTGTTAGTATTATCTTTTATTTCTTTCATCAGTGTCTTATAGCTTTCTGCATACAGGTCTTTTGCCTCCTTAGGCAGGTTTATTCCTAGGTATTGTATTCTTTTTGTTGAAATGGTAAATGGGAGAGTTTCCTTAATTTCTCTTTCTGCTTTTTCATTGTTAGTGTATAGGAATGCAAGAGATTTCTGTGCATTAATTTTGTATCCTGCTACTTTACTCAATTCATCGATTAGTGCTAGCAGTTTTCTGGTAGAATCTTTAGAGTTTTCTATGTATAATATCATGTCATCTGCAAAGAGTGACAATTTTATTTCTTCTTTTCCAATTTGGATTCCTTTTATTTCATTTTCTTCTCTGATTACTGTGGCTAACACTTCCAAAACTATGTTGAATAATAATGGTGAGAGTGGGCACCTTTGTCTTATTCCTGTTCTTAGAGGGAATTCTTTCAGTTTTTCACCATTTAGAATGATGTTCGCTTTTGGTTTCTCATATATGGCTTTTATTATGTTGAGGTAATTTCCTTCTATGCCCATTTTCTGGAGAGTTTTTATCATAAAATGCTATTTACATTTCATTCAAGGCAAGTCAAAAGTGCACTGCACATTTTACCTACACGTTATCAATCTTGAAGAGATGGGGGCAGTCGTAAATTGTGACTTTGACCTTGTGCTTTTGATCTGCATGACTCACCTGATGTGTTCAGTCTATCTGCCTTTACTGACACAAGTTAAGACTCCAACTTCTTAAATAATAACGAGCCTCTAGTCTTCTTTTTAGTCAGTTTGCTGGCACCCCATGGAGAACTAGAGTCCCAGGTCCCTCGTCTCAGACCTAGGCTGCTGAATTTTAACTTGATCCTCCAGTATCTGCTTTCTTCTTTACAGAATAGTAGCTTGGTGAATAGGAGGGGAAATTTGGAAACATGATAATTTGGCAAGTGGTGTCCTCTTTTTGTTCAGAGCTGAGATATGAGCCCGTTTGATATACTTTGCACAGAATGGCTTTTCTAAGAATAACTTACTGGTTCATGAATTCCTGCTGTTTCAGCTGTCAGGACTTTTCAAGCAGAAACGCCAGGAATTTATGTACCTGAAACTAAAGCAGATAAATGCTTTAATGACATGCATGTTTATAGGCTATTTTTTAATGCAACATTTTGTATTCATGAGCCAGGCGGACTCCTTGAATTACATTTTGTTGCCAATGATTGCACTGAACGAGAACCCAGTTTAGGAAGGAATTCCTAATTTACATAAAATTTATGTCACAGTGAGGAGAGGAAATGCTATTGGTTTCCGTGGTAGTGATGATAAGGTATTATAGTCAAGCTCATAAACTGTATTTTATTTCTCTGAAAGGTTATCTTAACTTGCTTCTTACCACCCCCCCCCAAATGTTAGAAAGTTTAAAAGATTATTAAAATGAATAAACTGATCACTAGTAAAAGCATTCAAATAAGCTGAGGGACATTTGTTAATTTAGAAATTAAAATTCTATTTTGATTTAGGAATTTGTTTTTCTGGATGCCTAAATCACCTCAATTTCACTGTGAATATTTAGAGCATGCAAGACTGGAGACTCACCCGACATTAAATTGGGTAATCCCCTAGGATATAGCCCAATACAACTTAAAAATGCATATGAACCTTATTAGCTTGATACAATGTAAAACACATATTCATGAATGTCTTTTCCCCGGTCAAGCAGAATAAAGCCCAGATTCTTTAGTCTAGCATCCAAAGGCCCCACAGTCGTGATTCAATGACCTCTCCAGCATACACTCCACCATTTCCCGTGGGAACTCTTTTCCTTTAGACAAACTTCCCCGGTCACTCTCTTCCTAATAGCCTCTGAGTGTTTCTGTTTATGTATTTTTGGTCCTCCTTGCTGAAGATGCTCTCCACCTTCTCTTTAGCCCTGTGTGTTCGTTCTACACATCATTCACTCCTTCAACAAATACTCACTGATTCTCATATACGTTTCAGCATATGTGACAATATGAGGTGGTGGCAGTGGTGGTACATGGTACTAGGAGAGAACCAGAAGGACCATCCAATTTGGGAGGAGGGTATGATGGTCATGAGGGGTTTCTTCAAAATTCAAGAATGATTGTGAGGGGTTCACAAAAATGGAATCATAATTGAAAGAATGACCCAAGACATGTTTAAAACTCAGAGAGTCAAGAATACTACAGGCAATAGAAATGAATTTCTAGGTATATTTTGGAAACAAGACAATGTTAAGGAAAAGCCCCAGCCTGCTGTATGGGACCTGTTTTATAATATTATGAAATAATTAAAAAAATATATAAATTCTCAACACCTACATTGCTCTTGTTCTCTTGGTCCAAGAAGATGATCTCAGAACTGAAGTGAATAAATAGGATACAGGGTTATGGCAGTGAAAGCCCAAAATGGTAGAATAAAGTTAATCAAAATGAGTTAAAGCCCTCTGGTTTGGACAATTTCTCCCAGAAACTGAAAAACACTGAAAATGCGAACATTCAGTCATGATCAATGACTGGGGAAGCTGGAAAAAGAAAGAGCAGCTGGAAAATTAAAGATGGCAAATGCTGTTTTCACTTTTCAAAAAGGGAAGCAGATGTCACAAGCTATCGCTGGATGAGCTTGAAGTTGGTTCTGGGCAAGATCACATGATGCTGCTTTGTGAGCACCACAAAGAGAAAAGGAACAGGGCCGTTCGTGAGAAACAGGGCATGTCGGACCAACATGATTTTCTTCTTGGAAAGACTGATCAGACAAAAATGCTTTGTTGACTTTGCTTATGTGTCTACCAAGCATTGATCAAGTGGTTTTATGATGCTCTTATAGACGAAATAAAGAGCAGTACACGTTGTCTGAGGGAAGGTGATGAAGAAGGGATCTGGAAGCAAGATTTGGCACCGTCCTGCTTAATATTCTGCTCCACAACGTAGGTAAAGACGGCCCATCTGATTTTCAGATGACAGAATGCTGGGGTGAAGAGTGAATCTGTTGGATGAGCCAGAAACATCTTCATGGTCTGGTAAGAAAAGCTGAATCTAACAGGATGAAACTGAATAGGGTTACATTGGAAGTCCCACAACTACAGGATGCACAAGTACCGGAAGGAGAAGTCATCACTTGTCAGTAAAGCATGTGGCACAGGGTGAGGAATTTTAGAGACATAATCACTAGGACTTAAGAGTATGAAGTAGCCCTAAAAAGAACAAATGTAGCTTTAGGGCATAAGGAGTTTAGAAAGGAAGGGTTGCTAGCTTCCCCCTGGTCTGCCCTTGTATGTGTCATACAAGTGATAATATTACATTTATTCTAGATACAACATGTAAGGAATATGTAGGTGACCATTTACAGAGTGATGAACAGATGTGAAATTAGGCCCTTTGGGAAGAAGTTAAAGATTCGAGTCTGCCTGGGGAGAGACCTGTGGTGGGGTGCAAGGTGACGATGGCCAGGTTTGAATATCAGAGGAGTTATGTAGAAGACTTATTGGGTGTGTTCTGATCGGTCTCATGGGGTAACACTCAGAATCACGGGGAGCTTTAGCAATGCCTTGGTCGGTAATGGAGTTATGTGGCAGGACAATTTATTAGCATATTGTTTGAAATTCCTTTCCCTCAGCACCTCCTAATTCCCTTCCTGTTTTTTTTTTTTTTTTTTCCATAATCACTATCTAACACACTATGCATTTGATCTTTCTCCACTGGAAGTCAAGTTCCTTGAGGAAAGAGCTTTTCATATATGATGTTTACCGCTATATCCTCAACACCTCATAGGTACTGATAAGTATTGGTTGAAAGAATGAATGAGCATGTGGATTTGCCCAGCTTTTACCCCTCTTGCTGTCTCTACCAAGAGTTCTGGGGTTGTCCATCTAGTTTCTTCCTTCCTCGGACACCTTTTCCTGGAGATGGTCTGTGTTTTGCTATGTTGGTTGTCTGGACTGTTGTAATGTAGGATCAGGAAGAAAAGAGACAGGACAGGACAAGGGTTTGCCTGAGACTGGAGAGGTTTTTCTGGGAATTTGGGAAAGAGTGGCAAGAGGAGCTGAGTGGTATGAAGAAGGGGATGGGGGGAGGGAGATTTAAAGAAGAGTTGCTGAGCTTATGAACTGCTTCAGGTATATTTGAATAAGGCTTATAAAGAACTCCGGTTATTGTGAAACCAAAGTTTCTTTTCTGAATGCTTTCATCAATGGTAACAATATTCTGAGACTGGCCAAGAGGGTGGACTTGCAAAGTCAGAGGTTTGGCTTTGAAGTCAAGCTCTAATACTTGTCAGCTAGCTGACTTTGGACAGATAACCTTTCTTCTCCTAGGGTGGTTTCCTCATTCCTGAAAGGAATCTAAAGACTCCTTTCACCTTGCAGACTTTGAGGATCAAATTCCAAATGAGAATTCCAAATGTTGGAAGTCTTTGTCAACTTTAAAATGTGGTATGTAAATTGTGTTTTACCCCCTGTGCTGTCCCTTGCATGTAAGAGACACTTGGTGAAAGTTTATTGATGAGTTGTATAGTTTTTTATTTTTTTCTTTGAGTCTCTGGGAGAATCAAATTGCCTGGAAAGCATCACGTAGCAGCTTGCATTGGGAGAACCCCTGCTGGGTGAAACTCAGGTTATGATGTGGTACTTAAGTTTTCTCAGACAAAGTAAAATTAAACATTTAATTGAAGAAATATCCAGCTGATCTGGGCAATCTGCGGAAATAAAATATCTACTTTTTTTTCACTAGGAAAAATTGGGTCCTCAGTTATCAAAGTTAGTGCTTCCACATTCTTCTTCGGTGGGTTACCAGATACTGAGAGAGAAGTATTGACCCAGAACAAAGCCATGGATCAGTGGTCCAGGCAAGGACTTGGTCTGAGAAGTCTAATTTTAAATCTCCTCGCTTAATCCTCTAGTGATCATGGTGCCTCCCCAGAAGTCAGCTTTTCCCAAATTAGGGGCAAAATGTATGGAGGGAAGTTCTGCGTGAGACAGAAGAGTATGTGTTGGTAGAAGATTCAGTTAGCTGCTAGAACAATTTCTTTCCATCTCCAGGTTTATGGCTATTGTTAAACACCACTGAATTGGGCATCAAAAGGTATGGGCTGTAATTCTGGCTTTTCTACTAATTAGTTGTAGATCTTGGGTAAGTAATTTAATTGTTGCAAACTTTAGTTACCTTGTAAATAATGATAAGATTTAATTAGAAATTCCTAAGACTTCTATGACTCTAGATAATAGATTTAAACAGCTACTCTAAAACATGAATATTTTTCCTTCCTTTCTGCTAGTGCTATTTTATTTTTCTTCCCTTGCGCATTATTCAGGGAGTGAAAGGACAATATTGACTCATAGAATGAACAGGTTGTGATTCTAAGCATTTCCAGTAAGACCAGGAGCAGTATAGTTAAGATTTCTTCTCTAGAGGAATCTGGAACTCCAGAGCCAATGCGTCGCTACTCCAGTGGGACAGTGGCAACGTGCCACATGCTCCGAGATGGGGCAGGAGGAGCTCACTGAATCACAGAGGCTGCAGTCAAACCCAGGCATGATTCTCTGTGTTCACACAAGATTCTTTCTCACTGATGGACTTCCTTCAGGGACTTTCTTTCTTGCATGAGGGAGTCTGTACCTAAATTTATGAGCAGCACAGAACTGTTGATGGCATTTCAAACCAAATGTGTTTGTCGAGTATCAGCAAAGAATCAGATTATTTTTATTCCTGGATTTTAACATACACCACATTTCTAGAAACTTTCTCTTCTATTCTGAATGTTAAAGGGCAAAATTGCAAGATGATGGTACTGCCTAGGGGCCTCACAACATTGTCTTGCTAATTTTCTAATTTAGTCTAATGCTCATCTTGGCAAGTGCAGAAATTGACCTCTCCATCATCCTAGCGTGACTCAGGCTCAGAGGGACTGACACACTGTAACCAAACTTTCAAGGGGTTGAATATTGAATTGTTTTATTTAAACAGAATGTATTCCATACCACTAACTGGAATGTTCTTATTCCCCATCCAAGGTAACCTCCCAAATAAACTTTAGGAAGTATGAATGAATAATTTAGGAAGTTAATGTAGTATCATAAGGTTGACTGATGATCAGGGAATCAAAGCAAAGAGACTCTCCATCTTGATATGGATAGTGTCACAATAAAGTTCACAGGAGTTATAACCCATCCCTGCCTCCAATAGAGACCATCTCTAGGGAGTGTATCTCCCAGACCCTGGTTTTCTTTCTTTGATGTTGCTGGAAGCATCTTGACACTTTGTTTCTCATGGCTGAATGTATCCTATTTATTATTTTCTTTCCTCAGATATGCTAATATCACTAATTTGACCAAGATGGTGTTTTTGCTCTTTTTATCCTGGGAGACAGTCCTTACCCTATCATTATGTGTTTTAAACGATCTAATGGTTGTTTATGCTAACACTCTTCCAGGTGAAAAGTGCATCTAGTACCTCTGAATCTGCAATGTCACTTTCCAAACGATCCGGAGTAAAAGTATGGGACTATATATTTTCTAACTGAGATGCTCAATGCAATTTAACTCTCTAAAAAACATTTAAATAAAACCAGTTGTTATTTTAAATAATGAAATGGAAAGAAAGCATTCTTTTCAATGCTTTATCGTCTAATCTTAATTACATTTAGAAAAATAACTAATGATAATGATTATTATATTTCATTTTACTCTTAGATTAAAAACATCTTAAAACATCCCATAGATTTTCCCATAAAAACACTATTAATAGCTACTTACATCTTTTTAAGTTCTGTGTATTTGATGAAAACTTTATCTGAAAGACTGTGAATCTTGTTTTTCTTAAGAGACCTAAAACAACATGTAAAGAACATTTTATTATGGATTTTATGACCAACCAAACTCTTCCCTAAAAGCTGCATTCTTGAGAATATCTGATGATGCTTCATACTACTTCACACATATTTTAAAATGCTAATAATAAATAAAAACTTTCATGTGAGAATGAGAAGTCTATCAAGCAAAATTAAAGCAGTTTGCAAATATTTGACAAGGTTAGCCAGTTAGTACAATATAATAGACTGGAACATCTACGGCGATTTAACTTTTTCTTCTCCAGATAATTTGACAAAAAACAATAAAAATCCTAACCAACTCATGTATGCCCAAATTATGGTATGTCTGCAAGCAAATTCCTGAGGCTCTCAAAACTTGTATTCAGAGATCAGAAAAACTTGCATGATTATGCCACAGCTAGCTTTGTGGACCTTTTATACCTTTAAAGTCCTGCACAGATTACCACTAGTTAAAATGAGATAGAATAAGTGAGTACTTTTCCTTTTTTTTCAAATTTTTATTTTCACTTGTAGCATACTGGCATATTAGTAATAATACATAAGTTGGAAAATAATTGAAAATAAGAACTCCAGACCACAGACGTTTGTGAGCTAAATGATAACCGGGCTAATCTAACATACAGTTCTTAAAACATTTTTTTCCCTGGGGAAGAAGCATGCAGAATTCTCTGATGGCTGGTGGTTTTAAAGGGACTTTCTATTATTTTGCTAATATATAAGTATCATAAAACAGAACAAAGAGTTTAGATTAGACTACGTGGTTTTCATATGACTTTAAGAGCAAATATCAAGATTTGAATTCTACTCACAGTAATGTCACATTGCTGGAGATGGTTGGCACAGACTTCAAGCCAGCATTTATACATTCCAACTCGGTTTCTTTGCAGTCACAGCGCTGTGGGTACTGATTTAAAACTAGGGGGCGAAAAGAGTAACGATTCAATAGGAAAAAACCTTTCTCTTTAATTATGACTTTAGTAATTGACATTGTTCTTTTTCCATTGAATGTATAACATTCACATCTTGTTAAATAAACTTATTCAGGCTCATAATAAAAGGCAAACAAAAATTCTCTCCTAGTCAAATATAGACTCCTGTGGTAGTCATCTCAGTTCTAGCTTCCAGTGGTCATTTCAGAGGCATTTAACAAGTGATTAGAAAGAACCCACAGAGATGTTTAAATAGCATAAAAGCACATGGTGAACAAGATTAAGTTCTTCTCAATGAAAAACATGAGTGTGATTGAGTAAATCTTTAACGGGTATAACTGAGTCAATTCCACTTAATTGAATGGCACAAAGAGATTGCTCAATAAATGCTTGTTGGTTAAAATTAAATTCAATTATTTTTCCCCTTCCAAGCTTCTCTTAGAGCTGTGATGAGAGTTAGATGCAGGTTCTGCAGTAGTCACCATGGTGCCTGATTAAAGTCAGCCCACTCAGACACCCTATCATTCTGGTTCTCAGCTTTTCATTACTAGGAAGCTAAAGTGGCAGGTAAAAGTTGTAGAGAAACTATCAAGCAGAAAAAAAACAAAGATCCATCTATCTGAAGCATTCGGAAGGAAGAAAAACACTTCAGGATTTACTCTGAAGGAACTCACGTAATTATTAATATAATGGCATATTATCATAATTAAGATTTATCATAAAAATATATTAATAATATACGAACACTGTCACATAATTTTATTATTTCTATATTGTGTCATTATAATTATGTTAATTATTAAAATAATGGCATATGAGAAATCTATGGAGAAACCAGGCCAAGTTGGTCCACAGAACAATGACTTCGTGTGTGTGTGTGTGTGTGTGTGTGTGTGTGTGTGTGTGTCTGAGAGAGAGAGAGAGATAGAGAGAAAGGGAGTTGGGGGGTGATGTTTATGGAGCATTTGATGTTGCCTCTGATCCTGTGGGTATTTTTTTTTTGATGGAGCTAAAAAAAAAAAAGAGTTATTTCCAAATGTTTATATTTATTATTTATTTTTCTAATTGCGCTGCTTCTTTCAGATCACTTTTATTCAAACTTTATTTTTAAAATCAATTTCACTGAATTTTAGTAAATCCAACAAAGTTTCATTGAGTACCTGCTGAATTCAAAAGATGCATTCTAGCGTAAAAACATTTAGAAAATATTCTGTGTTGTTCATAGGCTTATGCTAATGATCTCAACTTCCTAAAGATAACTCCAGATTGTTTACGCCAATGTTTAATTGACACTGAAAACAGCAGTTACCTTATTAGTTTGAAAACCTAGGACTGGAAACCCTTATCTATCAATAAAAGAATTTCTTGTAGTCCAACCTGGGCCAGTTGACTAAACCAGAAATGTGAGTGTAAATCCCTCACCTGCAGGTCAGTCAAACCCCAACCTCTGGATTCTTATTCTGAAATGTCTCTTGCATCTCTCACTACCTCACTCTTCCCAGAGGTATTTTCTGGGCTCAGATTCTTAGTATTAGTCTGGAGCATTGCAAGAAACATAATGTTCAGTGTCCCTATCACCAAGCTTTCTCCTCAACCTCAGCAAGGCTGACATTTGGGTCGGATCATTCTCTGTCGTGGGGTGTGTCCTGTGCATCGTAGAAGGTTCAACAGCATCCTTGCCTCCACCCTCTAGATGCCAGCAGTCACCCATCCCTCTCCAGTTGTGACAACCCAGAATGTGTCCAGACATGGCCAAATGTTCTCCGGGGGCAGAACTGTCTTAGGCTGAGAACACTATTCTAATTCAGTTTTTAAAATTCTGGTAGAAGAATCATTTTCAAATACGCTTCTTATCATTTCATCTTCCTCTTCATTAAATGGACATAAGCTCGCACCTTGGTGGTTGCTCCCTGTATACAGCAGTGATCTCCACAATGGCATGTGTACAAGATGACCCATTGTGGTTCGGGAAGAAAATGTTAGAACTTTCAGTTATATTTATTTTTAATCTTTTTAGTTTACTCTTTTCAATTTCTAATTTTATGTATGATATATTTGTGTATAGTAAAATATATAATAAGTGGTGATTATAACCTGGTATTATAAAGTTCATAATATGCTGTCAGTGTAGTACTTAATATACGGTCTTTATATACATACATTATATATGTATATATATATATATAATGTATGCATGCAATTGTACACACACCTACATAATTATATCTATGCACATACATATTATATGTAATATAATCATACGTTAACATATAATATAATCTATATAGGGAGAGGTCATATTCTGTCTATATTTATCTATGTAGAGAGATATAATTCTATTGATAGGATAGAGGCCAAGCTCCAAAGAGTGCAGCCAAAACCCTGTATGGGCTGGCCCCACCCTCCTGGGCCCAGCTCCTGCTCCTCCACTTCATGCACTCAGAACGAATGTGAAGCAGGCTCTGACCCCACTGTTTTGCTGGCGTGCCCCCCTGCTCTTCCTGTCCCCTCTTACCCTTCCCTCCATCCAAGGACTTCCAAGCCCATCTCAATGTCACCTTGTCTGTGGATTTTTCCCCATCCCTGGCACAGCCATTATTTCTCCCAAAGGGCTTCCACATTCCCTTGTGCAAACATCCTTCCTTCAGTTTAGCACAAATATTACATCATTCCTGCTTCTGTAAGGGTTTGTCTTCCCAAACAAACAGTGTGAGATGTTTGAGGATCGTAGTCACCCTTGCACTCTCAGTACCTAACACAGGTCCTGGAAAGTAGCAGATGCTCAACATCTTTATTAAAGAGTGTCACCAACGGGAGTCAGATCTTTATCACTGCTCACAAGTGTTGAGTGCCTGCGGATTCTTGCAATCATAGGCTAGGACATAGAATGAGCGTGAATGGAGCATGTTGTTTTCTTCTATCTTTTTAGTCCCACGAGCAGATAATAGACCCGCTGACCACTGAAATACATTGAGCTGAAACTAAAATTCTACAGGGAATTTATTACACTACCCGTATCAATCCACGCACCACAAACTTGATACTGAGTCTTCGAACCAATACCACTTACAGCACTCCTGTGTTAATGCCACGTTCTTAGCATTTCCATGGACTGTGCCAAATATAGTCGCCCATCCACTAGTGTCTCCTGTGAAACACATGGTGATGAACATGTTTCAGTTATTCTATAAATCAAACATCAAATTACAAAACAAAAAGTATAAAAATTTGATCATGAAATCAATTTAAAAAATTTGTTTAAGTAACAGAAAGATAACAAGGGAGAAAAAGGTAGGCAAACACCTGGAGTTTTATCTTTCTTTGCAATTACAAATATTTTAAATGTATGCATCATAAAATATATAATGAAAATAGATGATTATTTTCCACACATGTATCCATCTTGAAAAACATCACCTATTTCTAATGCTGACATTTTAAATGTTTGATCTTAATTTTGAGGTCCTCAGAAGAAAATATAATCTGAATTTTATTTTGTCATACACATATGTTTATGTACATACATACTTGATATATGTAATGAGTTCTGACGAAATTCATGTCACTTGACCTTTTTAATAAGGCAAAAACAAAGTTCCTTTTAATAAAGTCTGTTTAGTCCTGATGAGAAAAATATTTTCTCAATTTGTCAGATGATATAACCTGCTTATTTGCCAAGTTTTTCTTTTTTTGCCATAAAATTATATTCATTTCAAAAAGAAGGCTTGATTTTTGAAGTACCATTACTTTTGCAAAGCTATTAAAGTGAAAAAACACACAATATGATGTATGATACTGAAGTTCATACAAATAGAAAAGTAAATTAAAATAATTGCCCACAGGTCCCTTTGATTCCTGCAAATTTTAGTTTATTTTTATTTCTTATTAATAACAATGGTTTTAAAAATTATTCTATTTGATGCCTTTACATGAATTACTTAATTTGCGCTTGGAATACCCTCAGGAGGTAGATAACGTGGATGGTCTAAGATTCCCACGCAGTGAAGACCAAAGGCCAAGAATCTGAGAGCTGCCCCATCACTGAGTGCTGATTGTAAGCTACTGTTCTGGCTTCTGGTGACACCAAAAGAAATAAGAACTCTTCTCAAGTTTATGTCTAGTAAGAGAAGTACAGTGAAAAGATGAGGCAGTACTTGTACAATCATGCAGGTACACACAGCGTGCTATGGCAACAGAGAGAAAGGATGCTCGTCCTAGACCCAGCGTAGAGCTTCAGGATGGCGAGGCCTGGCCGGGAAAGCCAAGCGTCTCAGGGGAGGAGAGGACACCTAAACTGCATCCTACGGGCTAAGTAGGAGTGATTCACAGGTGGTGAAGGCAGAGGTGCTGGGAGCATGCATGAGTTCCCAGGGGCGGGAGAGCAGATTCTAGACACAAACCAGGCACTTCTGGACTTTGCTTTTGCCTCTGATTGCTAGCTGGGCAGTGCCAAAGACTGGCAGTTCTGTGTGGTAGAAAACACACAGGATTCGTTCAGATTCAGTAGACCTGGGTTCTAGTGTCTACTCTGTGACTAACTAGACATGTCAACCTCTCTTGGCATCAGTTTCTTCGAGAGAAAAATACATCAGTTAGATTAGACCACATGCACAGTCCTGATATAAAGACCTAAAATGGCTTGTAAGACCTTTTGTGATGTGACCCTTCTTTACCCTCTTTATCCTTGCTCACTCCGCTCAAGCCAACCTGGCTTTTCCTTCCCACAAACACATTGTCCTGTTTCCTTCAGCCTCAGGGCCTTCGCATTTGCTGTTTCCTTTGCCTGGAACTCTGTCCCTCCAGAATATTTCATGGTTTCTTTCTTCTTTTCACTTCATTCCCAGTTCAAATGTCATCATCTCAGAGAGGGATTTTTCTGGCTGTGTCTTTAAAGTAGCCTCTTCCCCAAGTCACTTTCTATCCCATTATCCTGTTCTCTATACTTCAGGGCACTTATCACTCTCTCAAATCATTTATTTATGTACTGTTGTCCTCCTTCTTCACATGGCCCCTGTGACCTGCGCAAGGGCAAGACTCCCTTGAGCCTGCTGCGTCCTGGTGACTTGGAGAGCACACAGTGGGCAAAAGATACAGGGCTATGGATAACTTAGTTCTCTAGGCAGGCCCACTTGCACCTTACGGATATCCCTGCAGCTGAACTAAATTACCAAGCCGTAGGAAGTGGTCATAGTAAGCCATTTAAAATTAAAATATAGGTATCCAAGTAGAATTTAAAATAATTTTAGTTTTCATCATCTGTTTCATCACACGACATTTTGTAACACTGTATTTCTGACTTACGCAACCTCCATATATGAAAGTG
This sequence comes from Hippopotamus amphibius kiboko, assembly GCF_030028045.1. Lineage (NCBI taxonomy): Eukaryota > Metazoa > Chordata > Mammalia > Artiodactyla > Hippopotamidae > Hippopotamus > Hippopotamus amphibius. The sequence goes on from NC_080199.1 coordinate 72,292,871, forward strand.
TGGGTAATTCTCACAAACACATTGGGGAGCAATCAGTGATGTCCCAATAGGATTCCCTATAGAGCAGCAGATCGCCCCTCCAGCTCATCACCATTAGCATCCGATCCACCCACAGTTTCGGGGAGCTCATGAGCGGCGGCATCCATATGGGGCCCAGAACTCACCACAGTTCTCCTCGTCAGCTCCGTTCCTGCAGTCGTCCACGCCGTCACAGTGAAAAGCACGGGGTAAGCACTGGGTCAGGTTCCCACAGGGAAAATATCCTTTTGGGCACAAAGGAGTGATTGTATTGCCTTCAGTCAGTGCAAAATCTATGTGAAAGTGGGGACAGAAATCTTAAGTAATGGGAAGAAATTGTTAATATGGCCACACTCTTTTCGTGCTATTGCATTTAATTTTCACAAAATGCTAGGAGTTGAGTTTGTCTGGTGTTATTCTTAGCGCACAATTTCTCTGAATAATGCTCTTAATTATAACATTTAAAATAATCACAATCACACCAAATACCAGCTATATCAAGAATGGAATCAAGGCTCATTTTGAATTTGCTTCAGGAAGGCAACAGTAAACAAAGCCAAAGCAATTGTCCTACTTTTGTATGAAATCAAAGACTTGTTCTCTCCTGGAAACAGGAAAGTAAAACCATGAGCTAACAGGATCAAATAGATGGATTTATTCACTTATTAATCCTTTAGAAGAAGGATTTGAGGTGACATATTGAACATACACATGCAAAAGGAGACTTTAAGTGTGAATGAAAGTAAAATCCAGAACCACATTGGACTAAGGAGAGATAATACTGAGTAATAACACCTAACGCTCATTGGGCTTACTGTGTGCCAGGCAGTTTGCACAGTGGTTAATCTCAGTTATTCCTCAACCAGTCTCTGTGTGGGTGACAGTATCCCTCCCGTTTCAGGGTTAGGAAAGTTAAATGCAAAATCACACAAGCAGATTTGAATCATCCCTCTGACCCCAGAGGCCCATTTTTATCCATCTTGCTAGGGAGAATTAGGAAGATGCATCTCAAGGAGCATAAGACCTCTAAGAGGATGAATTAAAAATAATCGTGTGCTGGGAACATAAGAGAAAATGAATGAGAGTTGAACTGCTGCTGGGTTGGATGAGAAAGTGCAGAAAGGAAACATTTCATTTACGAAGTTACTATATCTGTGGATAGAATGATCAAAGAAATTCCAGAAATTTAGATGTAAGAGACATTCTTTCAATTTTGAGAGTACTTTCCAGAAAATAAAGAGATGTGTTTTTTTTGTAAATACTCTAATAAAAATTTAGAAGTCATGTATTTAAAAAAAAAAGGGGGGGAGAGTGCGGGTTAGAAATAGGTGAGGGGGATTAAGAGGTACAAACTAAACTTCCAGCTGCAAAATAAATGAGTCAAGAGGATAAAATGTACAGCATGGGGGAAAAAAGGAGTGCAAGATGAAACTTCACAGAAATGTGATTTAAGGAGAGTGTAGACAGGCAGGGCTACAGTTCATTATGACTCATTGAAGGAAACAAGGGCTGTTGGCAGAGTTTTCCTAACCATGCCACTGAAAGGTCAGCATTGTCGCCAGGGATTTCCTTGGGTTGGGGGTACAAGGCTTTTTAATACAGCAGAGGACTAGAGAACCAATCTTCGTGGAGCACCTTCTACTGCGTGCTGGATATTTCCTAATTATTTCACTTAACCTTAACGGCATCTTTGTGCTGTTGGTATTATCATCTCTACGTAAAGATGAGGTACGAAGGCTGAGAATACGAAGGCACGTCTACTCTGGTTCTTGGGAAAATGCCTTGTGATGTCTGGGCCCTCCAAGCAAATACTGTCTTGCAGTGAGGTATTCTCCCACCAGACAGGTCACCAGGCTCTCCTAAAGTCGGTGAAGCCTGCTGGCCTCCTTGTTTAACGAATCGTGGCATTTGTAAAAGGGCAGGAGTTTGCTGCAGGCACTAAAGCTACGTCTGCGTTACGGTGCATGCCAAGCTTTTAGTGATATTTTTAGAGGAGATGAGCAGGTGATTTGATGTTTTTGAGCTATAGTCCTTTAGTTATGATAACCCTCAAGATTCAGCAAATGCATAAAAGAGCAGCATCTGGCCCTCTCCTGCGGACAGGCAGGTGTAGCAGTGCCCACTCTCCCCCGGAAGCTGCTGCTGGAGCATCTGCTAGGCCTTCCCTGAGTGGGGAGTACGGCCCTTGGATTCTTTTCTACCCACTGGATTTTTGTTTTTACAAAAGCAAAAGATATTTTCTCTGCTTTTGCTGCAGTGGTCGATGAATGATTTACTATGAGCAACTGGACCTAAGACCAGCCAGGTCTGACTATTTTAGGAAAACTCTCTGCTGTGTGGCTCTGGGGAGGGCTTGTTAAGCCTATTCGCACAGAGAGAGGCATGCTGAGTCATAGATTTTTAAATCTCTTAAATTCGTTCTTATAAAGATTTCTACAGAGAGCAGATTTATAAAAACTCGTTTTCCTCCTGTGTTTGGAACATGAATGGGTAAGGGTCAATATTTCTTAGTGTAGCAGCTTTAAATGTGTTTCAAATAGTAACTCACAGTTAGAAAAAAATTTTGTATCACTTCACAGTCCAGCATACAAACTCACACACACACACACACACACACACACACACACACAGACACTGACAGGGAAAGCAAAATTTCTTGAAATATTACTTACCTTTTACTACTAGACGAACTCTGGTCATCGCTATTCTATTTTACTCACTTGAAAAGGTACCACAAGTCACTGCATTAATCTCGTGGGTCACTGATGGCATGGGACCCACTATTTTAAAATATTCATTAGTAATGAAATCCTCTGGAGATCATCGGACCCGGATGATAACTCTCTGCCGCTCCCAAGCTGTGTGACTTTGAACAAGCTGCTTAATTAACCTCTTTAAACTTTAGTTTTCTCGTATTTAAAATAGGGTTAATGATACTATCCCAGGAACCAGACAAGCGCGTGCTCGTGAAGAGTGCCTGGCCCGTGGCAGACCCTTGGTTAATGTTGGCACACGGGCAACTTCAGCGCAAGGTGAAAAAGCAGGACGTTAATGGAAGCTTGCTGCACCTTGGCACTGCGTGATCTTTCTGTGTGGCCTCCGTGAAAGAAATAATAGGACTATAATAAAACTTCTCCTACTATTTTAAAAGTCATGTGACACATGTGGTTTCTATTTTAAGCAGCCTCAATTCTTTTGAAAGCTGAGGGGCGTTGTAAGTGATTAAGCAACAAAAATGTCCTTGCGGCTTCCTGATCATATCTTTTACTGATCTAGAAGAGGTGATGAAGCATTTGGTTACAGACCATTTTGAAATAGAAAATGAGGCTGTGTAAATTATTCTGGAGGCAGAATATTGTCTTCCCTTATGGGGTTTCTCATGAAGATAACCTTGAGTCCTCTGAAGGCTGGACCCAACTAAATGTCCATCTCACAGATGCAGACATCCTGAGGTAGACAATCAAGTTTTACAGACAAGAAGGATCAAGATTATTTCCTTTTCCTTGGGGAAAAAAATGGGTTTCATCTAGCAAGTATGGGTGAAGGAAAGCAACATGAACAAATAGAACCTACCAATTGTATTTCTCAAAATTCCCCATTTTTCACCCCAGAATGGAATCTTCCTGAAAAACAACTCAAGGTATAAATTTTATGTAGAAAGAAAATAAATAAAATCTATTTCCTACCTACCCCTTGCCCTCTGTATCCTAAATCCCTATCGGTACTCACTTGGTGCTCAATAAATTTTTTAATGATCAAATGAATTAATGGAATAAAAGTAGAGTTGAAGGAAGAACCCCTGTAAACCTGTAAAATTCCCAAAGTTGCAGGCTAATGTTTTTATTCTGATGACAAAATATTGTTTAGTCTTCCAGGTATTTATCATTTATCTTTCTGTCATTATACAATTTAGAAAATGATTAAGAATCCTTGCTGTTTTGAGCACATACTGAAAAAGAATCAATACCCGTCTGTAGACAGCTTATTGTGCTATCTATTCTTCCTGCCATCTGTGGAAGTGGAGATAACTTTTATTGAAACTTGGGGATTATAAAAATGCAGGATGCCTACATAAAAGCTGTGTCAATAGCTTCTGCAGCAATTTCTATGGGACCCCTGCCAAACACACAGCTGAGGGGAGTTTTGAACACATGAAAGAAAATTTCCCCGTAGTAGTCTCTCTCGTCTCTCCTCTGGTCAATATTCTGGACATGTCTGTGCAAAGGGATTCCAAAAGGATTCCTTGATAGCTTTTTGAAGCCAACTGGACTGCTGCCTAAGGACGTACTTTACTGCCCACCAACCCCTGCTTGTTGGGAAACAACAGATGAGAATGAACTTTTTAAGTGCTCAGTTTGAGAATCAATGGAGATGAGTAAGTCCCTCTTTGCTTTCTCTGATTCTCTGCCAATGCTTGTCCTGCACGAAGCTGAGGAAAGCCTTTATCCTCTCAGCCCACAGGGGGCCCAGGGGACCCTGGCCAGGGAGGCCATTTCCCAGAGTGCGCTGCTCCTGGTGGAGTTCAGATGGAGAGGAAGCCTGTGCCATTTACCCTAAAGAGCCCATCACTGCAGCACAGGAAGAAACATTCATTTAACATCCAGAAAGTGTTAGCTGAGCGCGTACTATGTGCTCAGTCAACAAGGCAGACACCGTCCATTCCCACCTGGAGCTCAGGTGGCAGGATCTCCAAGAGGAGCAGCAACGCTACTCAGTGAAGCAAAGGTGAATCCAGTTCATTCGCTGAGTCCATCTGCTGGAGGCCCCCTGCTTCTGGGAAGAGTCTCAAAGCCGCTAAACCCCCACCTTTTTAGGGCACCAAATGTATTGTTTGTTTGAGGGAAACTAGTAGAGTCTTCCTTAAAAAGTTGTTAAGGTGAGTGGAGAGAAATTAGCCTCTTGGTGGTGGTTGTTTTTTGGGTTTTTTTAAACATTTATTTATTTGGCTGCGCCAGGTCTTAGTTACAGGTATGTGGCCTCATAGTTGTGGCAGGCATGTGGATGTAGCTCCCTGATCAGGGATCGAACCCCGGGCCCCCTGCACTGGGAGCAGGGAGTCCCAGCCACTGCGCCACCAGGGAAGTCCCTTGGTGGTGGTTTTTTAAAGTTGGAAATCTTATCCCTTTATGCTGTTCGGTCCTCCCAGCCTTGACAATTCTGTGTGGCTGTATCAGTCAGCATGTGTAGAATTCAGATTCAGTTTGATGCACACATTTACCCCACCTTCTTCCCATTTCAAAGATCCCTACCTTAACTGAGTTTCTCTAAGCCCCTGTTCACTGTCGTGTGCTTCTGAGACAAACCCACCTCCTCCGACTGGTGAAGGCTTAGGTGCTTCAGGATCCTACTCACAGATTTTCTGCAGAAACCATCATCCCATCTCCCTCTTCAGATTACTGCCCAATGTTTGGACAGATTTGGGGAAATGATGCTTAACTATGTGGGACAGAGTACAGGTTTGATACGTATGGATTTAAATTGGAAAAAAAAAGATTTTTAAATTGCCAACATCATCCTTACCAGCGATGGATTTCTGTCCTATGTCCCCCTTGGCTGTGTGCTTTTATGTGGGTCACACCATGGTTGTTGATGGGTTCAAAGGTATATGCAGTCTTCTCCTCCCAAAAGATCTCTTCTACTGACCAGTAAACTACTCAAGCTTCATTTTGAGGGATGCATTCTTTTAGGTTCATATCTTGTCTTTTAGTATGTAAATTTCTACCTTGTTCTGCATGAGTTTCAGAGCCTGGCTTCTTCCTAAATTCTGCCTGTGTACAATGAACTCACAGAATGAACACAGTGGTGGGTGAAGGGAAGAAGAACGTGGAAAGGGTGATTATGAAAGAGACAGGGTAAAACCTGATGGAAACTTGGCATGGGAAATGTGGAGAGGAGAGAAGATGATACCTTTTTCCTTTCACGTCTCTCTCTTCTAATTCCTCTCTGATTTGTTGACTGCTCTGTCTTGAGGGACTTTCACTGGCTGTTCTTCTTGGTGGTAATTCTCCCAAATCCTAGTCAAATCAACTTCATATTTACCTGTATCCTAGACTGCTGCATATGACTGGGCAACACACACCTCACACAAGCATGGGGCACCGTTCACACAGCTGCTACGGTTGAGCTGTGTAGAAGCCGCACAGGCCAAGGCTGAGGCCCTGGACGCTTCTTTTTCGATGCACAAAGGTTGATGAGCTCCCTTCCTGCCCATGGAAAGCCTCCCACATGTGTTCTATATTCCACTTCACCTCCTCTTCTCAGAATCTCTCTCCATCCTCTCCTTTCTCTCCTGTATGTCCAATATTCCTGTCTCTTCACTGGTTTTCCTATTAACGTTAATCTTATTCAAGCAGCTCCCATCTTCAAAACAACTAAGTCAACCAACCAACCAGTCAACTAACCAACCTAAATCCTATTATGTTCACAATGGAACTGAGACACCGTTGTCCCTTCAAAGTTAAATTTCTCAGAAACATCACACTAGCCGATGTTTCTGCTTCCTCACCACCCTTTCTTTCCTCAGTTCACAGCTTTCAGTCTTGGCCTCGCTGCTCCACTGAAACTCTTCCCACTGAAATCACTGATGTCCTCTTTGTTACTCAACATCATAGATGTCTCATAGCCTTTGTTTCACTTAGTTCTCTGCAGCATTTGATATAGCCAACCACAGTCACCAGGTTGAAACCTTTTCTCCCTTGGCTTTGTGATGTCTCACTGCCCTGGTTTACTTCCTTCTTCCCTAAGCTAACAGCCCCGCCTCTATTCCCACCCCTTCTCCTTAATGCAATGGCTCCTTTTTCTGTGTCAATACCCTAAATGTCACTGATGTGCATTAGGTCAGAATCAAATCAATTAAAGAATTTAGAGGGACCTGCAAACAGTTACTGATATTTTAATTTGTCAAACAAGAACATTAAAAAATCCTAAATTACAATTATTATAATAATGATTATAAGAAAAACAGTATTTTATTGTTAAAAATTTGAGAGGATATTTGCACCAAAGAAAAGACAATCCTTTGAAAGGAATGCATTTAGCTTTATAAAAAAACTAACTTATTTTTGCTCCTGGACTGGTGAAACTTTCATTCCTGACAGCAGTGGCCTGGAACACAGCGTTTGGAACTATGTGTGAGAAAACCAAATCTGGCAACGTGACCAGAATTCTTTAGGGCTTTTAGCGCTCTGTTCTATAACTCACAAACATTTTCTCCCAGTTTGTCACTTGTCTTTAACTTTGCTTACAACAGAGGCTCCACAGAGGAAACAATCAGATCCTGACTTAAAATAATTACATAAACTGAAAATAGAAGGCAACTTACTTGATTTAATTAAGGATATCTATAAAAACCCACAGCATATACTTAGTGGTAACTTTTTTTTTTTCCAAGTGAGAAACAGTGGAAGTAATTTTAATACAAGACTTTTCCCTTCATGGACTACATCTTGCCTCTGAGCCTCCTTCCACCACACCCTTTGGAGCCCTTCTCAGCAAGCCCCACCCCCTCCACAAAGCTCTTCCTACCCCGGACCTCCAGCCGGGTGCTCTGCAGGTTTTTTTGAGGGGTTTTTTTTTGCTTGTTTTTTGTTTTTTGATTTCTTTTAGCAGACAATAAACAGCACATATTTAGAGTGTACAATTTGAAGACGTTTACTTTGAGGCTGGGAACAGGGCAGTGATGTCCGTCATTACTACATCTTTTCAAGATGTAGGACTTTGAGGACTTAGCAAATGTAGTGAGGCAAAGCAAGCATATCAAGAGTATACAAGTTGGAAGAAATAAAACTGTCACTATTCATGACTGGTATGAAAAAAATCCAAAATAATAAATTATTAGTATTAGAGGGTTTATCAGGTTTTCTGTAAAATCAATTTAATTTCTATACATCAGCTACAAACAACTAGAAAAGGAAACATTTAAAAAAATACTTTTAGGGACTTCCCTGACAGTCCAGGGATTAAGACTCCGTGCTTCCACTGTAGGGGGCACGGGTTCGATCCCTGGTCAGGGAACTAAGATCCCACATGCTGCATGGTGTGGCCTAAAAATTAAAATATTAAAAAGACAAAATAAAAAATACTTTTACTATAGCAATCAAGTGTCATATTTAAGAATACATCGAACAAAAGCCTGTAAGACATTTATGCAAAGTATATAAAATTATTGATAGACCTAAATAAATGGAGTTAATCCTTTTCTCAAATTGATCTATAGGTTCAAAGCCATTCCAATAAGAATCCAGGAGTGTGCATGTGTGTGTGTGTGTGTGTAGAAACAGATAAGCTGCTTCTCCAAGGCACGTGGTGATGACAAGGGACAGGAGGAGCCAGCTGTGTCTTAAAGAAGCAAGACAAGGTGGGAAAACTGGTCACCTGTGTCTCAGGACTTATCATAATTATACAATAATTCAGAAAGTTCAGAGGAATACAGACACTCACTGACATCTGGTTTATGACCAAGTGGCACTGCAGAGCAGTGGTGAGGGACAGTCACCTCTAGGTAGAGTATGGATCTAAATATGATAGGTGAAACAATAGAGTTTCTGGAAGATAATATAGGAGAAAATCTCTATGACTTTAGGGTAGGATTTTAAGGGGAATAAAACACAAAACAGAACCAAAAAAACAAAAGCATTAATCATAAAGGAAAAGATAGCTACACTAGACTTTATTAAAATTCAGAACTTCTGTTAACAACAACAATAACAAAGCCACCATTAAGAAAATGTAAAGGTAAGCCTCAGAGCAGATGTTTGCAAAAAAATTCATAATTAGGAGAGACAGAGATCAGCGCTACAAATTAATAAGGAAAAGATGAACAGTAAATAGGAATATGGGCAAGTCTTAAGCAGACACTAAACAAAAGAGGATATCCAGATGGCCAAAAAACATCTGAAAAGGCATTATATCTAATTAGTAATCAGGGAAATGCAAATTAAAACTACAGCGAGATATCACTCCAGATTACCAGTACGGTTATGTATAATTTAAACAACAACAAGCATACACTGTTTGAGAATGTCAAGCTTTGCAAGCTCTCCTGCACTGGTAGAAGTGGTAACTGGAACAACTGCTTTGGAAAACAGTTTGTCTTTATCTACTAAACTTGATGCTTGAGAACCTTGTGAGTCAACAGTTTTATTGTAGTTCTAGGTCCATAGAAATGCATGCACACGTGTGCACCAAGAGACTCAGACAAGAGTATTCACAGAAGCATTACTCAGCCCCAAACTGGAAACAATACAAAAGTCCTTGAAAAAAATAAAGTGGATAAAAATTGTAGCATATTCATCAATGACTTACTGTACAGTATCAAAAATGAACAGTCATTAAAAGTGATTTCAGATCACGCATAGCCAGTGGGCAGTTTTCCTTTTTATGATTATTATGTACTCAGTCAGCAAAACACTGCTGGCAGCCCTGACTTTTATGGTAATAAGATATCATGACTTTAGCTTGTATTGTTCTCTTTATCTAAAATGCATTTTCCCCCTCCTTTCTCACTTCATTATTCTTTGATATTCATTTCAGAAGTCATTTCTGTGAAAACTCTAACTGATCCTCTCCATGACCACTCCAGAGTATTAACTTTCTCTTTTTTCTTCCCAAAGCATCTTGTACATACCTCCATTGTAGTTTCTATGGCATTTTATTACAATTACAGATATTTTTTTCCCATAGCCCTACCTATGGAAGGGAACTTATTTTTATTAATTTTGATTTTCACAGTGGGTAGAAAAGTTCTCAGTTTTCGGCACATACCATTTGCCTGAAAATTGTTACCTAAATTAACATTTTCAGGGATAGCAATATAGTTTCCGTCACTGGGCTACGCATACCTAAATCCCCGTATGTGGAAGTGGGGAGCCCAGAGGTGCTTCAGTGATGACCCATGTCAGAAGCACAGGCCAAACCCTGGCATACATGTGTTGGATGTGACATCAGTGTGGATTTGATGCATGTAAGAAGCTCTATGCTCAGCTCCTTTTTATCATTTATCTTGTATCAATGCCTCAGTTTTTTTATGTTGACATTTTTGTTTGAAGCTATCTATGCCATAGCAGAGGAGCAGTGGTTAGGTCTCTCCTAATTTCCAGGTGGACTCTATGTAGGTCAGGGTAAGGTGGCCCCCACTGGCTTATTATACCATATGTTCTATGTCTGGGATTCAGCTTAGAGTACAGGTAATTTCTTCATGCTTTACTCTTTGCAAAACTCTTCCAGTTCACACATACAATGGATGAAAATAACATAGCATTTGCAAAACCCTGTGCCCTTATGGAGGGCAACTTATTTTTCCACGTATTAACAGATCATTCTAGTTTTACGTAGTTATTACAATAAGAGTGGCATTTTCAAGTGGGAAACAGGAAAGGATCACAAAAGAACGTCTTCTGGATAAGGGAACAGAGGTTTTCAATAACAGTGTGGACTATTATCCGTTATCCTGCCTATGAGTTTATATAAAGGCTCCCTTATCTCATCCTCAGGCAGAATTGGAGGCTTCTAAGAGGATATTCTTCAGTGGCCCTCAAAGGCAGAACGGAAGAGAATCAAGATCTTTCAAATTTATTTCATAAATTTACATAAAAGGAAGAGTAAAAATATCTACAATAGATACATGTTTTAGCCTGTGTGGTTGAGTCAGAAAGTCTCAGGCAAGGTGTGGATAAGAAAGAGAGGAGGAGAGGAGAGGCGGGGGAAAGGGAAAGGGAGGGAAGGATAATTCAAGAATGAATTATCACTCTTGTCTTGCTACAGGCACATGACTGGTCCAGGGTCCACTGGCTGGACCATAATCGAACATAAAAGTGAATAATGAAGACCAGGTGGCGAATGAGAAAGACAGTCTTGCTCCAAACCAGCAGAGACTCTTCCCTATCCACTTGTGTCCTTGGTTTACTAATTTCTTATTTCTTAAGGAAGAAGTGGTAATTAGCATCCAGACTATCGATACTTTATAGCTAAACCTGCACATTAATTATGCTTTTTTGAATTCTACTCTCCATTGAGTTAGCATATTGATCATTAGATCAGCTATTTCCTTGCCAAGTACTTAATTTGTCCTTATAACGCTCAAAATTGAAAGGAAAAAAAGAAAGCTTTGCCAGTAGGATTAGTCACACAATCCAGGTGAATCCAATTAGTGATCCTTGTATGCACAAAAAGCGTAACAAGGAATCCGCATCCCTTATAGAAAAAAGCCTTTGATGTGCTAACTGCAATTGTCAGTGTTTCCAGAGGTGTGATCTGTGGGGCAGGTTCATCAGATCACCTGGAATGCTTCTTAAATGTGCAGAGTTCCACACCCCACCCTAGAGGTATCAAATCTGTGGGGGGTGGGTGCTGGAGTCCCAGAATCTATTTCTTTAACATCATCACAAGTGGTTCTTAGCAACTCAATAATTGCACCGATGTTTGGCTGCGGCTGCGAGGTTATCTGGTATGCTGAAGGTCAAAGGCTACAGAGGATCAGGGCTATGCCTTGAACACAGGTCAGCTCACCCCTAAATCTAGCACCCTTGCCACTCTGCTGCCTCTCCTATCCTAACCCCTTTCATTCCTGTAGCACCTGACCTCATAATTCCAAATCTCTGGTGTGTTTGCCCTTTCAGGTCCAATCTCTGATTAAGCAAAATCTGAAGAATTAAAAACTACCTTCTTTTCTGAGCTTTGGGTCAAAGATGATCTATTGTGAGCAAATCCTAAATATGCTCCCCACAACATTCACTTTTCCAAAGACAGAGAAGACTGATAATATGCTTTTTCCCTGAAACATTTAGTTTATCGAAAAGAGAATCTCCACAGAAGGTGAGCAGAGAAAAAGCTGCGATTGTGAGGGGAGCTAAGCCCACTTGGTTGACAGGAGCCGGGACTAGATGCACAGTTAGATCTGGCATCCATGCCTGTCTGAGAAAGTGGCTGAATGAAGCCCGACCAGCAGAGCCTGGGGCCTACACGAAGCCACCTGCTGGGACGGAGCCCCTAACAATGCACGGGGTATGTCACACCTCTGCTGACCACCCAAGGTTGTGATTTGAATATTGCCCCTTGCCCATGGCCAGTAGGGAAAGCAGTGATGGTATTTCTGCAAACTGAGCATGAGATTTGAAACTGGATCACCCACAAGGTAAAATCCCTGAGATACTCAAAAACTACGGCTCAGAAGTGAACACTCCAGTGGACTATGTTGAGGCAATTCTGAGACCACTCATAGGGAGACAGGCAGGAGAAAAGTCCCTCCAACTTCATGAAAATGTCCAGGCCTCCAAAAAAGAAAGAATTCCTACCTGGGGAATTGGGAGATAAAATTATCTTCCCCTTATCAAGCACTTATTCTATTAACACAGAACTTCCCTGAGCAAAAAAAAAAAAAAAGTGATATACCACTGATAAGAACAATATTTATTGCAAGCTTAATTTTTTTCTATACATACACAACATCTAGAATTATAGGGATGAGGAGTTGATGCATGTTAACAAAGCATTTACAAATGTTTCCTCTAATTCCACTATGATTTCTTATGAAAACCAAGCACATTCATTTTGCCTGATGAATGTTTTTACATATTTACCAAACAAATAAACCAAGCTGTTTTGGGTTCTCAAACATATACATACTCCTAAAAACTCTGTCCAGTTATCATCATATAACTATGTACACAAAAATTATTCTTAGTTAATTGAATTTTATTCAAGCCACAATTTCTTGGGACGAAATGCGCCATTTTTTAGTGTCAACTTATTTGAATGCAACATCCCCGTTTTTGTCTTTAGAATTCAGGTGACAGCCAATTTTGTCACTTCAAGTGAGACTCCTTAAAACTTTTTTATTACATCTGGTCATATTCATTCACAGTAAAATGGACAAATGGACAAATGAATAAACATCTCTTGTGAGATGTATTTAGTTAGGACCTTTAGAGATAATTTATCTCAAATGTCCTTAACTTCTGGGTTTCTGCTATTTTCCCTCCTCCCTCCCAGCGGGCTCCATTCAGCCGTGAAGCAGGTGAGTTTCTTTTTCATTAGTGGTGCTGCTTTAGCCTCTCAGTATGACTGTCCTGCAATATAATTGATTTTCACAGCTATCGGCAGCATGGATATAGTTGTGTGAAATTAAAATTTAGTTCAAAAACCTCTTCTCTAGTCACAGCATCAGAGCTGAACTGACATTACTTAGAAATGACAAAGTTGAGATTTGAACTAGTCCATTAGGGGGCAGTCAAATACTGTTCACGTCAAAATGCTGCTCTTGCCCTGCTTTTGATAACTACGTTTTTCAAGGTTAGCAAATTATTTGAATAAGCAGCAATAGGTAGTTATCCAGTAGCATCTTCAATACTTCAGGCTTTCAGTTTCGCATATAAGCCCATGTTTGGGGTTTGCAATGTTGTTCATAATTAGTCCATAAAAAACTCTTTTTTGGAGGGAGTTTGAAGCTGGTTAACAAGGATACCCAGTGAATAAATGGATAATAAAATACATGTAAACAGCGAGAATAAGACGTTATCTTATCAATTAATGTCTGTAGCTTAAAATAGTCATATCATTCATTCCATAGGCATTCAAGGGTGATCATGGCCAGACGAGAAAAGACAATCATATCATTGTTAACTTTTCTTTTGTTTAGATCTGGTCTAAGAATCTATCACAAATATTCATTTAAATTTAAAAAGCAATTTTTACTCTTACATAATTCTAAATGACTTTTCTTTGTTTATTACAAAGAGCCTTACTGCTTTAACTGTATAATTTTAACTGCTTTAATTTAACTCTAATTTTATTGTGAAAAAGAAAAAAGTTTTGCTAATATATATAGCAAATTATTATTTTTATAAGTAGGAGTAAGATATCAAAGCACTGGTTAACATATCTAACTTTGAAAATAAATGATTTTAAATATAAAGGTTTAAATTAGCAATCAAAAGTAATATAAAATTAGAAAGTAAAAATTTCCAGGGAATTACAATTAAAAATATTTATCAGATTTGTACTATGGATTTTAAATATGGCATTTACTTAGAAACAAACAAAAAAAATCATCTGTTTAAAATTTCTTTCCTCCTTTTTTTAGTTTACAGAACACCATTACATTGCAGTAAATCTTAAAACATTATTTTAGTGATAGATTTTCTTCTCCTCAAAAAGATTTTGTTTTTCTAAGGCAAATCAATTAGATGCATTACCATAAGCAAAAGTAGTACTTTAGTAAAACTGGTTAACTATACTTACAGTCCTGTACATAAAAGAATTTTTTAAGGGCATAGATAACCTCTATGAAGTGTGTTGAATCCAAGAACCTATTTTTTATCTGTCTATTCTTAAAAATCATAAAAAATTCATTACAAATGTGCATAGGGCATGAACTTCTGAGGGAAGAAGACCTTACATCAAGAAGACTGCTTTCTACAACTGTATTTCATGCAAAATGAGTTCATATATTGTTTCTCTTTAGATAACACTTAAGTTTTCATGTAAGAAAGATTAAAATATAACACAAAAAAAATAAAACACAAGACAAAAATTGTGCTACATGTATTAAAATATTTTAAAATAATTTGAAACAAAGTTTTAGTATTTCAAATTCAAACTAAAATTTAAATATTAAAAATCTTTTATCTGTTAGAAGTTCTTAAATAATTGCTCATAAATACTGCATTTTATTTCAGTATTTAAATATTCAGTTGAATTCATTTAATAAAATTAAACATTTAAAAAACCTAAAACAAATTTCTCAGAAAAGAATAATTTTGAATTCTAACTTTATTCTCAGAGGTTTATCAAAAATCTTTAAGAAAGACTGTGAACTTAAATACATTTTAAAATAATAATAAACCTAATGTGCCTTGGATGTGATGAATAGATTATTTACAAGTGTACAAGCTCATAACAAAGCAAGTCTGTATTTTTCTTTAAAATCAGGTAAAGATTAAATTTTATTTTTTTCTCAGCTTTACAGTAAAAATGCCACCAACTTGAAAATGAGCAGTTTGACTAAAATGAAAATGTTTAAAAATTAGAAACAGAAAAGAGAATTATCTAAATAGGTAGCTTTTGTCCATTTTTAGTTATTTTATTTTACATAGGTTTGCTCTTAGGGAGAGATACTGATTTTTACATTTGTCTTTGGCTTTGCAGTTCCCAGTTAACTAGTTAACAATAAAACATAGCTAGTAACAATTATATAAAATTTATGAACAGATTTCAACAGGTTGAAATTTCTTAAGGCAACATTTTAATTTATTAATTTGTCATACACTTTTTCAAATACTAAAAAAATTTCTCTATTATAATTGATTTCTCCAACATTGTTTTTTAAAGCTCTCTTATCTACAATTTCAACAACATTTAAAGGCAAATTTCCATGAAAAATTTGTTGCGTCTAGAAATTGCCAGGATGGGACTATAAGCAGCTAGTGACAATGACAATGCAAAGTGGATGTCTGCGTATCAAACACTGCAAGGAGTGTATTATAAATTTGACAGAATTAAGTAGAAGCATTCTGTTCTTTTGGAATTGTACTCATTTAAGCGAAAAAACAGCAGCCTTACCTTTGACATCTATCAGAACGATGAAATGAAGTAGAAGGAACATTGCAATCAATCTGCAGCTCAAGAGACACTTAATACCAGAAAAGTAACAATGGGTTCACAGCAAATGAGTTATTAGACGTATGCTCCTTATACCTCAGAAGGAGTTCTGATATAGTAACTTCGGTGCCTCCCCTGTGTCTGAGCATGCTCACAGCTAGAACTTTACTGGCACGAGAGAAGACGGTCTTTGTCACTATGCAGTCTATCTTTTTCGTTCTCTCTTTTTTGGTTTCATTTTATTTGAAATCTACAACTGCATTCTCGGTCATTAATTCATTACAGAATGTATAGAGAGACACATATAAGACTCTGGTATTATTAGATAAGAAACATCTTTTTAAATCACTCTAAAAAATGTTCCCTTTAAAGCATGTAGTACAATTTGCTCTTAATTTAAATCCAAATGTCTACAGAAGTTCTCAAATAGGAAGGGATATAGATTTACACTGAATAGGTGATGAAACTCTTTGCAAGCATATTTTTCATGCCATAAACAAGTGACAAAAAACTACTCACTGGTAAATACATGAAGAACACCTACTTCCATTCAAATGTACTTAAATATTTTCAAAGGACATACAGAAAGATAGTAATAACTAAAATATATGGTCCTGTGTCTAATAGTTACTTACTAATATTGTGTAAGACATTCACAGAATATTTTAAACTTCATTTAGTTCCTCCATAATCATGTTCCTTTTTAAAAGAGATAATTTTATTCTTGCTTTTAATCCCATGTTGCCCACCTATTAGAAAATATTAATTATAATTCAGTTCTTACATTCTGAAAGCAGCTTTTAAAACAGCATAGTTAGTGCAAGTTAGAGTACAGAGAGGGACTTTGGTTGTAGGATTCATTTGATCCTAGTGTAATAATAGAGAGTCTACAAAAGCACATTGCAGAATTTCGTTGTCTATGAAATTCTGAGAATTCTAGGTAGACATGAAACATTCTGCAGTGCTGATTTGGACACAGGAATGATACAGATTCTCTTATACGTTGTTGTTAATCATGCCGTAACAACACTGAAAAGCTATCCTGTGACAACTGGCTATTGTCATCACAAATCATGAGAGAGGGGGTTTTCATTGTTCTTTCTTTCATTCCAGCTTTGATGGAATAAAGATTCAAAGGGAATTTCAAATAGAAAATATTTTATTTATCACATAATGTAGTTAGTTCTCTTCTCTTTTAAGAAGTGAGCTAAATTCCCTAAGACTCTTTCCAGGTTACATTTAGATGTGTTCCTATCTTATTTTTCAAACTAAAAGAGAGACCAACAAAGAGAATAAAGGAAACAATGAAACGAAAAATGTCAAGGCTTTTTCTTTCATTTCAAGCACCTTTTTTTTCTTCATTAACCTCGAGGTTTTTTTAGATAAAATTTGCCTTAGTTCATGTAAAAAAATTCAGAGTGATCAGTTTTTCTTACATTTTGTGTTCTACTGGCAAGATGATGGGTGGTAGTTTCTGGCAATGAAACTTTGAGCATGAATTCTTAAGTGCAATTAAATACCATGAATTGCCCATCACAAGTCTATTTGAAGTTTAAATATATACTCCATGAAAACACACTTTTTGAAGAAAAGATGTCAAGCTTTCCAAGAACTTAATTTCAACTTCTTTGTGAATATTAAGCCTTAGAAATAGATTTAAATTGCTAAAAAGTTGAATCACCATCCCTTTGCATTAAGCTTGTCAAAGTTAATCTTTGAAATATTAACATAAAAAATTCAGAACTCCCTAATTATAAATAATAGTGAAAAACATCTTAGGCTCATTATTGGTTTCTAAAGGCAGAAAGTGCAAGTAATGAAACGTGTTTCATTTAATTTGTTTTAACTTTGATTTACCTAGCATGAGTATCCAGCATTTTAAACTGAAACCCAAATGGTTGAAATGTACACGAGGATATAACATACATGTTTAAATAAGGGTGAACGAATTTACTCTTTCCTTGGAGACGCAGTCGGTAAGGAAGCTGCAGAGAGTGTTTCATGCAGAGCTGAGAGGAAGACTTGTACAAACTGATGCATCCCTGGATGTTAACTTCAAATTTGCACATGTGTATTTCATTGATTTTTGCCTGAATCAACTATTCCTTCATTCCATTCTCCTTGGGTAGCACTCATATTTTTGGCAATAACAGTATGAAAGCTCATATAAATATAGCATTTAATAAACAGCACAATTCAATATAATTCTTGCTAATTTAAGGGAATTTATTTACTGAAAGGACTAATTACCTAGTTTAATAGCAGCGGGTGGGGGTGGGTAGGAAGGTAGGGGCATTTTGTTAGCCTCTACTATAACTTTTATTCAAATCTTAGAAGCCATTATTACATATAAAGTTCTGAAATCCAGAACATAATTTATTTAAATATGGTCAGAAAACTCTGATGTTAACTCACTTTCAGAATTGTGTGATTGTTTTCATATAGGCTATAATTCACTATCTTGCTAAATCAATGTTTTCAATCAAGATATTTACTAAACACTCTATTTCATGCCTGTACAGGCTTGTTAAACTCCTCTTATTTCCACAGTCTGTCTAGTTTTTTATTCACAAAACCTGATTCATTAGCTGTTCAGTGTCACTTTCTGTTTTGAGGGAAAGGACACAGGATAATCAATGAAGGAGTTATACTAATAGATAAGATTTTTTCCTCAAAAAGATAAATTATAGAATAATAAATAGAAGAATCCCAAGCTCATAATATTAGGCCAACAACAGCAATGTTCACTTGAATAGTCTCCTTACCATGAATGAAGTTATAGTAAAGCCTTAGATATTCAGCTATACCAGCTAAGTATTTGTAATTATAATTATGTTAGCCTTTCTTCATGAGATTATATCATTAACTCATCATGCAATAGGACTGATGTTTTGAGTAAGCTTTTCAGCAATGATAACAGACTTATTTGCACTCTGTAGGCAGAGCAAACCTAACTGAATCACATTATCTCATTAGCATAGTGTCAGTCAGTTAAGCAAACCAGTCCTGATATAGGGTCCATTTTGAGAAGGGAAGTCTCAGTTAAGTGTTCTAACTCTGATATTTTACATTTAAAATAATTTAAGTCATGCTCCATTTATCTTGGAAGTTCAACTCTTGGCAAGCTCAGTGATTAGGAGCATAGCTATAAACCCAGAGTAAAAAATATCACCAAGACATCCACTCCTGGTAGGATGGTAGATTAGATACTCTGAAAAGCCTTCTTGCTTGAAAATAGTATCTCCTGCATAAAACAATTTTCACTGCATTTCTGGAGTGCTAAAAATGAGAAGAATTAAGTCTAATTGAAAAACACAAGACAAAACCAAACCAAAATGCTGAAACAGAAATGCAGAACAGTAAACAAACATAAAAGGCAAGACATCCTTGCAAATAAATGCAGATATCAATTTTTAGACCAAGCCTTGTGCCAGTGGCAAGGTCTCAGGGCTCAGCCTCAACCTCCCCAGAGGATTAAGCTGAGCCCTGTCAAAAAGGCACCCTCTAGCACTGTGCAATAGGAACATGAACTCAATAGGAACAATTTAGTTCCTTTGGGTTCACCCAGATTAATATCAACCAAGTATTATCAAAGATCAACCAAGCACACTTGGGTGACACTTAGCAGAAATAAAAGCAATGGATTTAGAACCCCAAGAACTTCACATATTGAAATTATCAGTTATGGGATATAAAATGTTTAAAGAAAGAAACACATGGAATCACACAAATGAGTAAGAAATAAGAAACCACTCAAAAGAACCAAAGAGAATTTTTAGAAATGAACAACGTATTTGGGGAACTTAAGAACTCAATGGATGGGTAGAAGTAGTCATTAAAACATAGTTGAGAAAAAAAGCTGTAAATTGGAATAAAGAGGCGAAGAAATTATCCAGAATATAGTACAAATAGGGAATGAACAAAACTAAGAAAGTTAAGAGCTTTGGAGGAAAGCATGAAAAGTTTCGACATACAGACCCAGGAGGAGAAAACCATGAGAATAAAGAAGGGAGAATATTTGGGGAGATGATGATTGACAATTTTCTAGAAATGATAAAATATAAGATTTACAGATGTAGGAAGAACAATTTCTAGTAGGCAGTGCAAATAAAAATAAATCCACATCTGGACATTTGGTGTTGAAATTGGGTAATATCAAATATACACAGAAGGCTTTAAAAGAAAGTAGAGAGAAAAAACAGATGACCTACAAAGGGAAAACTAGGATGCTAGGAGACTTCTCAACAACAATGATGAAAGACAGAATAAGTGCAATAGCATTTAAATTCTGAGAGAAAATGACTGGCAACTAAAAACTGTGTTCCCAGGAAAACTGTATTTTAAAGGGAGCACAAGATATATCAAAAAGTTAAGTAAGAACCCAAATGAAAGATGCAGATAAGAAGTTTAGTGGCCTTTCAGGGAAGGGAACAATCTGTCTGAGCTGCAAAGACCACTAGAGGAAACCTGTGCTCTGCACATCTTGAATATAACAGATTGAGAGATTAAGATGTCCTATCAGCTATTCTCACAGTGGTATTAAGATACTCTCAAGTCAGGCTGATGGCAGAAGGAAGTAAAGCAGATTCTTGTACCCGAGTGAAATGAGAGAATCCTGCCCACACATGCACGGCCAGACCAAAAAGAGGATAGTTGCTCAAAAAGCATAGGAGAGATGTTATGGTATGTTAGATTAGCATTCCCAATTATTCCATTTCTGCAAAAGGATTAGGCACTCCCAATTTTGCCACGTGACTTGGCAGTCCTTTTTACAGGTAGTGTATATTTCTCTGCTGCACTGACTTTTGCCTTGGTCGTGAGACTGATTTTGACCAATTAAATGTGCCCAGATGTAGCCTGTGCCATTTAGCAGAGGCTCTAAACGGTGTGGCGTGGCTTGGCTCCCCCACTCCTTAGCCAGAATGAGAGTCCCATGCTTGAACTTGAGTCCAGCCAAGCCCAGAAGAGCCACAGATGACCCACAGACCCGGGAGCAAGGCATACGAATTTACTGTTGTAAGCCACTGAGATTTTTACTTTATGGTTGCTGTTTTGGCTCCCACAGCAAAACCTGACTCAGACAGCTGGATTTGGAAGTCATTGGTCCTGACCTTAGTTTTTCAGGACAAAAACTGAGGCTATTGGGTTAGTGGTATGTGCTACATATATTGAATAAATTAGTGCACAAATTCCATTTTTCTTTGAAGAAATTTTCTTCTTTTGGAATGTCCTCTACATTATATACTATTCCCAAGTTTCTCAGAGTGAATTATGCAGGCATTACTTGCAAAGGTGACATTCCATTCATTATTCACAAAATGGTTCCTAAATATTTACTGTACTAAGTTCTTTTGTTTTTCTGAGATTCTGTATAATATGACAGCTTAAATAAATAAGTGCTATTTTCTAGTGCATGTGTACCGTGGTCTCTAAGAGCCTTCATTTTAAAGCTTCAGGTAACATAAAATACATTAGAACACTACTTGGTGAATGTTTTAATTTTCAAGTCTGTGTATTGAGTTTACCCTGACTGAATGTACCTTTCTTTATAAAACACAATCATGTATGTTGCTGGGTAATGATCTTTGATGTAAAGTGAAAAGCCACAAATCATTTTTATCTAAATTCTTCTCGAATTCATTATGCCAGCCCTTCGTTTTATAGGATCATAAAAACACAAAACTGGCAGAGACTAACAACGTCCTCAAATCAGCCCAAATGCTCATAACGGCCCTTATCCTCATCCTGTTCTCTAATTTCGCCTTTTCCTTGAGTATGAACATGGATCTGTGCGCTGTTTCTTCATTCTATAACTTTCCATCCTGACAACTGGAAATGTGCGCAAATTGCTGGTCTTAGATGGGAGAGTGAGCAGAAGCAAGACCCCAAATCAGTAATAAATTGGTTCATCTCTGGATAGCAGGGTTAACGCCATTCACCTTTGGGCAACTTTGGGCAACTCTTTGGTAACTCATGATGGATATTTTCATTTCATTCGTGGATTTCTTCATTCAATAAACCTTCATTGAGTTTAGCTATGTTGAGGTCGAAGAGCGGAAGTGTGTGGCCTTACAAAGGGTGGAGTGAACGGGGCTGTGAGAGGATGCCCAGTGCTTTCGTGGACCAGGGACAAGCTTAGTAAGTGCTCTTCAAGCCATGGGAAGAAATGTAGACCTTATGTGGCAGGAAAGGGGGAGTTGTTGAGAAGCTTTAATTAAATAGAACGGGGAGTGGGCTGGCCACCATGTGGAGGGTGTGTTGGAGAGGACACAGTCTGAAAGCAGGAGCACCCATTAGATTCACTGCAGTAGCCCAGGAAGGCATTGGACCAAGACAGAGCAGACAAATCAGAGATGTCCTTAGGAAGTAAAATTGAAGGGATATGGTAAGCAATGGAAGGAAGGGAGAGACAGACGCCTCAGGTGATTCTCAGATCTCTAAACTGAGCCAGTGGGTAACAGACCCAGGAAGAGGAGTGCTTTATCAGAGACGATTGTTGACTGACCATTTCCATGTACTGAACTTGAGAGGCCTGAGGAACATCCAGATAGCAATGTCTAGCCAGCAGATGGAAACAGAAGTTAGAATTCAGGAAAGAGGTATGGTGTGGGAAACAAGGAGTCTCCTCCGTAGAAAAATTACCTAAAATACTTCAAAATAAAGAGATTGAAAAGCTACAATTAAAATTTGTTAATCATTTAGTTGCTATACATATATAAGAAGATATTCATTAGAAGCTTTATTTAAAAGCTATTAAATTCTAAGGCACTAGAGCTACACACAGCTAATTTCAGATTACTATCTAATGAACATTCATTTTAGGACCAGCATACCGGGTCTCCATCTGGGTAAACCAAAGTAAAAGATTTAAGAAAAGAAAAATGACAATACCACGGATAGTAGGTGAAGTAACAGAGGATTTTAGCCTTTATCCAGCCCTGCGCTTGGCTCTACTTATTTGGATTCATCCACTAGATCTGAAGTTAGCTGCTGTATCAGATCCCACAAAATAAAACTTTTCAATATTTTCAGAGTTTAGTGTTTATTCCCATTCGTTTGTTAGCTTTGTGTGCCTTAAGTATGCATTCTAAAATCCAGTACCATTGTATTGATAGGATCTAGCTAACATGTGCATACTCCAAGCACATATGTAGAAAATTAGCTAGATCTTGTCAAATCCTCTATTAAATCACGGAGCTGTCCTTGAGGCAGATGCATGTAAGCATGGCTTCTCTAGATCTTTATTTTAGGAGTGTCCTGAGCTCCAGTGAGAACCAAGGGAGCTCAAAGAGACTCAGGAAGGCAGCCCAGATAGGAGCTGAGGTACCAGCGAGAGAGAGAGAGAGAGACATGATTTCACCAGCTGGTGCCAACAGAGGCCTAAAGTGCCTACATGAGTCATGCAGAACAGCTGGCTGCCTAGAATCAATACTGTGTTCCTGTCCACATGCCTCTGTAGGCTTAAGACATTTCCCATCCTTTTAGTCATATTTAATATATATATGTGTACACACACACACACATTTGACGTAGGAAGATGGTAGAGGTAGGGGCACATCATCACTGTACAGTATTTGAAAAGTGAATACGCCAAGAGAAAGGAACTAAGTAGTAGAACAACTGATAACAAAAACTTATGAAGGGAACATGTACACTGGAGAACAATGAAGAATTATAGGCTAAAATAAGGAGATGTTTCCACATGTCATCGCCCCACTTAGAGTAAGCCCATGGAAGAAAAAGGAAAATCCAGAATTGTATGCTGTATATACATTTTTTTCTTTTCTGCTCAGGAAAGCTCAGAGTGAAAAAGCTTCTCTTCCAAAAATATGCTAGTAAATAATTACAGTTTTTGTTCATTTCACATCTGCTGGTGTTATTTTTCTTTCTTTTCTTTTTATTTATTGTTATTATTATTTTTAAAGATTGATTGATTGATTTTTGGCTGTGTTGAGTCTTCATTGCTGCACATGGGCTTTTTCTAGTTGCCGTAAGCGGGGGCTACTCTTCATTGTGGTGCTTGGATTTCTCATTGCAGTGGCTTCTCTTGTTGTGGAGCATGGGCTCTAGGTGTGTGAGCTTCAGTAGTTGCAGCACATGGGCTCAGTAGTTATGGCTTGAAGGCTCAGTAGTTGTGGCTCGCAGGCTCAGTAGTTGTGACACACAGGCTTAGTTGCTCCCAGGCATGTGGGATCTTCCCAGGCCAGGGATTGAACCTGTATCTCCTGCATTGGTAAGTGGATTCTTTATCACTGGACCACCAGGGAATCCCGGTACTGTTATTTTTCTATTCGAGACAGTTAATAACCAGTTACTCAGGAAGTCACACGACCATACCAGGCAGGATCATTTACAGATAACTGTCAACAGAACAACAATCCACAGTTCAGCAATAAACAGCAGTTTTCCCAGGAGTGGCTTGGCTGCTGGTTTTTGAGGAAGGCCAAAGCTTATATCATCACAGACTACTACGACATTTACGTGAGCTGGTGCTCAAGAAATATTTAGCTCTCCTATAAAATTTCCCCCCTGCAAAAAAATTCCTATAAAATTTTCCCCAAAATTTTGACTTTCCTATAGCAGAGTTCTTTTATTTCCTTATTTTTATGTTCAATTTTCTTTTAATTATTTATGTTTTTTTGGGGGCTGTGTTGGGTGTTCATTGCTGTGCGCAGGCTTTCTCTAGTTGTGGTGAGTTGGGGCTACTCTTCGTTGTGGTGCGTGGGCTTCTCAGTGAGGTGGCTTCTCTTGGTGTGGAGCACAGGCTCTAGGCGAGTGGGTTTCAGTAGTTGTAGCACATGGGCTCAGTAATGGTGGCTTGCCGGCTCTAGAGTGCAGGCTCAGTAGTTATGGTGCACGGACTTAGTTGCTCTGAGGCATGTGGGATCTTCGTGGCCCAGGGCTCAAACCCATGTCCCCTGAACTGACAGGCGGATTCTTAATCACTGTGCCACCAGGTAAGTCCTTATGTTCAATTTTTACCTTAAGTTTTTTGCTGTTGAAGTTTTTCAGAAACAAATCTGAAACCTTTTAAGGTAACTATGTTAAGGATTGTTCAAAATTATTTTATAACTATTGCCAAATGTAGCAATGAAGTCTCCAGTGGATATAACAGATATATATAGGAAATCCCTAAAAAAAACATAATATGCAACTCTGTGTTTCTTATAAAATGGAGATATTTGATTCATAAGACTTCTCCAGGACAGACCCTCTGGATCCTAGATGAGCTCATGGTTTGAACAGAGTACTTTGTAAAACACTATCTTCCTAGGAGAGGAGAACTTTTAGCTCACCCTTTTACACTCAATGTAAACAAAAATGCATTATATACAATAATAGGTATATATTTATATATTTTAAAAACTCTACTGAGTTATACATTATATACTATATATATATATATATATATATATATATATATATATAGCTTCCATACCTATTTTGTGTACCTATTTACAAAAATTTTAGCTCTTACATTTAAGTTGAAAAGACCAGAAAATCATTACATTGTAGGATTATGGAGATGGACTGAATATGTTAGATGGCACATATTATGAAGGTCTTTAATTTTTTGGCATGAAGCCTTTGGACTTGATGCAGCAGGTGACAAGAAGCCGTTTGTGGCCACTGAGCAGGAAAAGCACGCGAGGGAAGCTATGTTTTGGGGAGACAGGTCAAGCAGTGGTGTGAACGATGGAACAGAGTTAGGAGGGAGAGACAAGAAAATAGCAGAGCAACTTGGTAAAAAGATAAAATTAGATCTATATCTCACAGTGAACATAAGAATAAACTCCAAATGGATTAGAGATCAAAAGGTAAAAGATGAAAGCATACAAGCACTAGAAGACAACATGCGTGAATTCTCTAAGATGTAAGATAAGACTTTCTAACTATAAATCAAAATGCAAAGGTAATAAAAGAAAAACTGGTGCTTTCTCATGGGAACCCTCACTGTGTGTTAGCTCATTTCCTACTGGAATGCTGGTTGATGTGTTGATGTGCTGTTCTCCTGTTAAATTTATTGAACCAGGATTTCATTTATTTACTGTGGCTCTTATTAGAATGAGGAGCAGCTGCTCTGTGATTTTAGGTCTTCCTTTACTAGAAGTAGGGTATGAAAAACTACCATAGCAGAGTGCACTGCTCTCAGAGGACTTCCATCTTTTGGTTTTATCTTCCAAGCAGCACTTTCTTCCTTTTCTCTGCCTCTGACTAGCCCTTGTATCATATTTAAGGGTTCACCTGCTGAATCCCTACATAATGGTGTAAAAGAAAAATTTAACCTTTTCTCACATAAAATAATTCTGGAAAGTTGGTTGTCCAGGCTGGTCTGGTAGATTCGCTATGTCAACGAGGGTTAGAGAATGGGAGATGTAGTCTTTCACTCCAGGTGGAAACATGCAAACTAAAAAGCAGGGCGAAGCTACTAAGAAGGAAGGAGAGGGCTTCCTAGGTGGTGCAGTGGTTAAGAATCTGCCTGCCAATGCAGAGGACACGGGTTTGATCCCTGCTCCAGGAAGATCCCACATGTCGCGGAGCAAGTAAGCCCATGCACCACAACTACTGAGCCTGTGCTTTAGAGCCCGTGAGCCACAGCTATTGAGCCCATGTGCCACAACTACTGAAGCCCACGTGCCTAGAGCCCGTGCTCCCCAACAGGAGACGTGACGGCAATGAGGAGCCTGCACACCACAACGAAGAGTAGCCCCTGCTTGCTGCAACTAGAGAAAGCCCGCCTGCAGCAATGAAGACCCAACACAGCCAATAAATAAATAAATAAAATAAAATAAATTTAAAACAATGACTTTCCTCTTAGAATGTTTTTAAACCTACCCAATTCTTTTTCCTCATTTTGCTTAAAGGTCTAAATGATAAATAATGTGACGTTTACACTTCTGCTAAATGAGAAAGTTGCAGCTTTGTAAAACTCTTCCAATATTTTCAAGCAGAACGTAGTTCATCTTTCTTTGGTTTGCATTCTCAGACATGTTTTCTGTCCTTTTCAGAAGCTATTGCTAACAGAACACTACAGAAATAGAGGAGGATGTGTGTATCTATGTGGGTATGTATGAGAGAGAGAGAGAGAGGAGAAGAGGAAGAGGAGGAGGAGCAGGAGGAGAGTGAAAGGGAAGGGGAGGGGGAGGGGAGAGAAAGAAATCCTCTGAGTAGGAAAAAACTGAAAGCAAAATAGTGTTAACAATCCAGAAAGTCTGGCCATTGAATAAACCAGAAAACCTCATTTGCTGAAACAAACACTGAGAATCTGATAAGTCTGCAGAGTCTGACTTTAGCATACATTGAACCAGTTCTGTATCTCAAAAACTGTTTAAGCACTAATTTTAGCAAATTTTCTAAATTGTTTTTTTCAGAGCTTTATTGGAGTCAAATTGCTTTACATTGTTGTGTTAGATTCTGCTGTACAACAAAGTGAATCTGATATACCTATACATATATCCACATATCCCCTCCCTCCTGAGCCTCCCTCCCACCCTTGGCATTTCGCCCCTCTAGGTGGTCACAAAGCATGGAGCTGATCTCCCTGTGCTATGCAGCAGCTTCCCACTAGCCATCCATTTTACATGTGGTAGTGTATATATGTCAGTGCTACTCTCTCACTTTGTCCCAGCTTCCCCTTCCCACCCCCATGTAATTTTAGCAAATTGAGTCTATGGATTTTATAACAGGCACAAATTATGTATTTGAATAATTATATATTCAATTGTGTTGAATAATTGAACACTTTTCATTTAATGCATCTTTTAGGAATATAAACAAGTTGGCATTCCAACTTCTGATTATGATCATTTTTCACTACATGAAACTCTGAATGCAGGACATGATCACATACTGCATAATATTTGTTGGAGAAACATATTGGATTATTTTGGATTTGGCAAATCTCCAGCCCATGGGCCAAATTTGTTCCCAACTCTAGCTCATCTGAATCTTGACAAATATCCTCCATGTGCATGTGGGCCTCGCAAGAGCTTCTGCGGCCCTCAGGGCAATTTTATTGCTGGGATTATTGAGAAGAGTTTATGAAGGTTTAACGATGCTTTGGGAGACTGATAAACTGCAGATTTTAACTCAACAAAATGTTGAAGGACAGAACAGCACCTCAGACAGCGCAGCCTTAGAAAACAGCAGTTTACCCTGGACTCCCTCTGGTCCAGAAACTACAGGGCATCTCCCTTGTTTTTGTTTTTGTTAATTCCTTGCTTCTTCCTCCCCCTCTTTCTTTTTAACATTGGTCCAGGCACAGAGAAGACTCTCAGCAAACATCTGCTGATTGTGTAGATGGGGGATATTTCCTTCACCAATCTTTCTCTTTACTCTCCGTTTCTTTCCACCTCTCATCGCCTTGTTCTTTCTCTCTTTCGCTGTTTCCCTCATTTAAATTAATACAACATGGAGCTCAAATACATTTAAATTCCAATGGTTTTAGTTCCATTGTATTTAGTTCTAAAGACTTTAGATTTATTTGCTAAAAAGAATTTCAGGATGTGTGTAATCCATGAGTAAATTGATAAATGACTGTTTATAGTTTTATAGAAAAGAAAAAGATTATTTTTAAACCTTGGTTGATTTCTTTGACATTATAAGTTATTGAGAGAAAAAATGATTTTATTGATCATAACTACTTGATGAACAAACTAAACATCATTATTACAAAAGAACCAAAAATGATTTTAAGATAGTGGCATTGAAGTAATCAACTTTTGCTTTGCTTCTTTTCCCAAGCTACTAGGTTCTAAAAGGTTTACTTTAAGTACTAAGGATTATTATTTTTATTTTTAACCTTTTTTTTTTATTTTTTATTTTTTTATTTTTTTTGGGGGTACACCAGGTTCAATCATCTGTTTTTATACACATATCCCTGTATTCCCTTCCTTCCTTGACTCCCCCTCCCTTGAGTCCCCCCCTCCCCCCCCCCAGTCCTCTAAGGCATCTTCCCTCCTAGAGTTGGACTCCCTTTGTTATACAACAACTTCCCACTGACTGTTTTACAGTTGGTAGTATATATATGTCTGTGCTACTCTCTCGCTTCGTCTCAGTTTCCCCTTCACCCCCCGCCCCCTCCCATACCTCGAGTTCTCCAGTCCATTCTCTGTATCTGCATCCTTGTTCTTGTCACTGAGTTCATGAGTACCATTTTTAGATTCCGTATATGTGAGTTAGCATACAATATTTGTCCTTCTCTTTCTGACTTACTTCACTCTGTATGACAGATTGTAGTTCTATCCACCTCATTACATATAGCTCCATCTCATCCCTTTTTATAGCTGAGTAATATTCCACTGTATATATATGCCACATCTTCTGTATCCATTCATTTGTTGATGGGCATTTAGGTTGCTTCCATGTCCTGGCTATTGTAAATAGTGCTGCAATCAACATTACAGTACATGTTTCTTTTTGGATTATGGTTTTCTCTGGGTATATGCCCAGGAGTAGGATTACTGGATCATATGGTAGTTCTATTTGTAGTTTTTGAAGGAACCTCCAAATTGTTTTCCATAGTG
Organism: Hippopotamus amphibius kiboko; assembly: GCF_030028045.1. Classification (NCBI taxonomy): domain Eukaryota; kingdom Metazoa; phylum Chordata; class Mammalia; order Artiodactyla; family Hippopotamidae; genus Hippopotamus; species Hippopotamus amphibius. The sequence continues at coordinate 72,322,009 of NC_080199.1, forward strand.
GCTGTACCAACTTACATTCCCACCAACAGTGCAGGAGAGTTCCCTTTTCTCCACACCCTCTCCAACATTTGTGGTTTCCAGATTTTGTGATGATGGTCATTCTGACTGGTGTGAGATGATACCGCATTGTGGCTTTGACTTGCATTTCTCTAATGATTAATGATGTTGAGCATCTTTTCATGTGTGTGTTGGCCATCTGTATGTCTTCTTTGGAGAAATGTCTATTTAGGTCTTCTGCCCATTTGTGGATTGGGTTATTTGCTTTTTTGGTATTAAGCTTCACGAGCTGCTTGTATATTTTGGAGGTTAATCCTTTGTCCGTTGTTTCATAGGCAATTATTTTTTCCCATTCTGAGGGTTGCCTTTTAGTCTTGTTTATGGTTTCTTTTGCTGTGCAAAAGCTTTTAAGTTTCATGAGGTCCCATTCGTTTATTCTTGATTTTATTTCCATGATTCTAGGAGGTGGGTCAAAAAGGATCTTGCTTTGATGGATGTCACAGAGTGTTCTGCCTATGTTTTCCTCTAGGAGTTTTATAGTGTCTGGCCTTACATGTAGGTCTTTAATCCATCTGGAGTTTATTTTTGTGTATGGTGTTAGGAAGTGTTCTAATTTCATTCTTTTACATGTTGCTGTCCAATTTTCCCAGCACCACTTATTGAAGAGGCTGTCTTTTTTCCACTGTATATTCGTGCCTCCTTTGTCAAAGATAAAGTGCCCAGATGTGTTTGGGCTTACTTCTGAGTTCTCTATTCTATTCCATTGATCTTCCTTTCTATTTTTGTGCCAGTACCATACTGTCTTGATCACTGTGGCCTTGTAGTATAGTTTGAAGTCAGGGAGCCTGATTCCACCAACTCCATTTTTCCTTCTCAAGATTGCTTTGGCTATTCGGGGTCTTTTGCGTTTCCATACAAATCATAAGATTTCTTGCTCTAGTTCTGTGAAAAATGCCATTGGTAATTTGATCGGGATTGCATTGAATCTGTAAATTGCTTTGGGTAGTACAGACATTTTCATAATGTTGATTCTTCCAATCCAGGAACATGGTATGTCCCTCCATCTGTTTGTGTTGTCTTTGATTTCTTTCATCAATGTCTTAAAGTTTTCTGCATACAGATCTTTTGTCTCCTTAGGCAGGTTTATTCCTAGGTATTTTATTCTTTTTGTTGCAATGGTGAATGGGAGAGTTTCCTTAATTTCTCTTTCTGCTCTTCCGTTGTTAGTGTATCAGAATGCAAGAGATTTCTGGGCATTAATTTTGTATCCTGCTACTTTACTAAACTCATCAATTAGTGCTAGCAGTTTTCTGGTAGAGTCTTTAGGGTTTTCTATGTATAATACCATGTCATCTGCAAAGAGTGACAATTTTACTTCTTCTTTTCCAATTTGGATTCCTTTTATTTCATTTTCTTCTCTGATTGCTGTGACTAAAATTTCCAAAACTATGTTGAATAATAATGGTGAGAGTGGACACCCTTGTCTTGTTCCTGTTCTTAGAGGGAATTCTTTCAGTTTTTCCCCATTGAGAACGATGTTGGCTTTTGGTTTCTCATATATGGCTTTTATTATGTTGAGGTAATTTCCTTCTATGCCCATTTTCTGGAGAGCTTTTATCATAAATGGATGTTGAACTTTGTCAAAAGCTTTTTCTGCATCTATTGAAATGATCATATGGTTTTTATCCTTCAATTTGTTGATATGATGTATCACATTGATTGATTTGCGTATATTGAAAAATCCTTGCATCCCAGGGATAAACCCCACTTGATCATGGTGTATGATTTTTTTAATGTGCTGCTGGAGTCTGTTAGCTAGTATTTTGTTGAGGATTTTTGCATCTATATTCATCAGTGATATTGGTCTGTAGTTTTCTTTTTTTGTGACATCTTTGCCTGGTTTTGGTATCAGGGTGATGGTAGCCTCGTAGAATGAGTTTGGGAGTGTTCCACCTTCTGCAATATTTTGGAAGAGTTTGAGAAGGATAGGTGTTAACTCTTCTTGAAATGTTTGATAGAATTCGCCTGTGAACCCATCTGGTCCTGGGCTTTTGTGTGTTGGGAGATTTTTAATCACTGCCTCAATTTCTGTACTTGTGATTGGTCTGTTCATGGTTTCTATTTCTTCCTGGTTCAGTCTTGGAAGATTGCATTTTTCTAAGAATGTATCCATTTCTTCCAGGTTATCCAGTGTATTGGCATATAGTTGCTTGTAGTAGTCTCTCATGATGTTTTGTATTTCTGAGGTGTCCGTTGTGACTTCTCCTTTTTCATTTCTAATTCTGTTGATTTGCATCTTCTCCCTTTTTTTCTTGATGAGTCTGGCTAATGGTTTATCAATTTTGTTAATCTTCTCAAAGAACCAGCATTTAGTTTTATTTATTTTTCTTATGGTTTCTTTCCTTTCTTTTTCATTTATTTCTGCTCTGATCTTTATGATTTCTTTCCTCTGCTCACTTTGGGGTTTCTTTGTTCTTCTTTCTCTAGTTCTTTTAGGTGTAAGGTTAGGTTGTTTATTCGATCATTTTCTTGTTTCTTAAGGTAGGACTGTATTGCTATAAACTTCCCTCTTAGAACTGCTTTTGCTGCGTCCCATAGGTTTTGGGTTGTTGTGTTTTCGTTGTCATTTGTTTCTAGATATTTTTTGATTTCCTCTTTGATTTCTTTAGTGGTTCCTTGGTTGTTTAGGAGTGAATTGTTTAGCCTCCATGTGTTTGTATTTTTTGCAGTTTTTTTCCTGTAATTGATATCTAGTCTCATGGCATCGTGATCTGAGAAGATGCTTGATATGATTTCAATTTTCTTGAATTTGCCGAGGTTTGATTTGTGACCCAAGATGTGATCTATCCTGGAAAATGTTCCATGTGCACTTGAGAAGAAAGTGTAGTCTGTTGTTTTTGGATGGAATGTCCTATAAATATCAATTAAGTTGAGATGGTCTAATGTGTCATTTAAAGCTTGTGTGTCTTTATTTATTTTCTGTTTGGATGATCTGTCCATTGATGTAAGTGGGGTGTTCAAGTCTCCCACTATTATTGTGTTACTGTCGATGTCCCCTTTTATAGCTGTTAGCATTTGCCTTATGTATTGAGGTGCTCCTGTATTGGGGGCATAAATATTTACCATTGTGATATGTTCTTCTTGAATGGATCCCTTGATCATTATGTAGTGTCCTTCCTTGTCTCTTTTAATAGTCTTTACTTTCAAGTCTAATTTGTCTGATATGAGTATTGCTACTCCAGCTTTCTTTTGACTTCCATTTGCATGGAATATCTTTTTCCATCCCTTTACCTTCAGTCTATATGCATCCCTTGGTCTGAAGTGGGTTTCTTGTAGGCAGCATATAGAAGAGTCTTGTGTTTGTATCCATTCAGCCAGTCTGTGTCTTTTGGTTGGAGCATTTAATCCATTTACATTTAAAGTGATTATTGACACGTGTGTTCCTATTACCATTTTCTTAATTGTTTTGGGTTTGTATTTGTAGGTGTTTTCCTTTTCTTGTGTTTCCTGCTTAGAGAAGTTCCTTTAGCACTTGTTGTAAGGCTGGTTTGGTGGTGCTGAATTCTCTTAACTTTTGCTTGTCTGTAAAGCTTCTGATTTCCCCCTCAAATCTGAATGAGATTCTTGCTGGGTAGAGTATTCTTGGCTGTAGGTTTCTCTCTTTCAGGACTTTCAGTATATCCTGTCATTCCCTTCTGGCCTGCAGAGTTTCTGTAGAAAGGTCAGCTGTTATCCTTATGGGTTTTCCCTTATATGTTGTTTATTGCTTTTCTCTTGCTGCTTTTAATATTTTTTCTTTGTATTTAATTGTCATTAGTTTGATTAATATGTGTCTTGGTGTATTTCTCCTTGGGTTTATTCTGTATGGGACTCTCTGTGCTTCTTGGACTTGGTGAATTATTTCCTTTCCCATGTTGGGGAAGTTTTCCACTATAACCTCTTCGAATATTTTCTCAGACCTTTTCTTGTTTTCTTCTTCTTCTGGGATGCCTATAATTCGAATGTTGGTACGCTTCATGTTATCACTGAGGTCTCTGAGACTGTCTTCTAATCTTTTTATTCTTTTTTCTTTTTCCTGCTCTGTGGCATTTATTTCCCCCATTCTATCTTCCAACTCACTTATTCGTTCTTCTGCCTCAGTCATTCTGCTGGTTATAGCATCTAGAGTATTTTTAATTTCAGTTATTTTGTTATCCATTGCTGTTTGTTTTTCTGAGTTCTTATGAACTGTTTCTTGTACTTTCTCTATTTTGTTATCGAGATTTTGTATCATTTTTACTATCATTACTCTAAATTCTTTTTCAGGCATTTTTCCTATTTCCTCCTCATTTATTTGGTCTTGTGGGTTTTTTTCCTGCTCCTTTGCCTGCATGGGGTTTCTTTGTTTCCTCATGGTTGTCCAAACTTTTGAGGTTGCTTGTCCTGGAGATAGAGGTGTTTATAGAAGACTGTCCAAGCCTCATAGAAGAATGTCCAAGTATTGGATTAAACGAATATTAAGTCTAGGAAACACATACATGTATAAGACACAGAATTACTGAATCCGTTAGGACATAAGGCTCTAGAAAGACCTGACAGAACCCCAGTGTGCTATCAGATATTCAAAGAGAAACCCAACAGAAATTGACAACTGAAAGAGAACAAATCAGAGACAAAAGCAAAAACAAACAAACAAACAAATAACACCTTACACATACAAACATTAATCCAGGGAGATTTTGTAAGCTAGGATCAAATATAGAAAAGAGCCAGAGTACCACCAGAGAGAATGGAGATTCTCAGAATGTAATTAGACAACTGTACTAAGAACTAAGATAAAGACAAAAGCCTAATATTAAATACCAAGGCAGTGCGTCCTCTGGAGAATAGAGCAAGGAGTCTGAGCAGACCGATAGTGTTGCTTGTAAGTATGTTAAGATAAAATAAACTTAAAAAGGCTGGAAGAAAGGGGAACAGAAGAGCGTAATGTGGTTGGAAATATGGAAATAAAAAGAAAGGAATAGAAATGTATAAAAGATAGGGATGAAAGGAAAGTATGAGAGATATTTTGTCCATACTACCAAAAACTTAGCTAGATATAGAAGTATATAAAAAGGCAAAAAAAAAAAAAAGAATAAAAAATATCATTAAAAAATTATGTTATAAAACTTGTAGATCCCTTAGGGCTAAGATTGTATTTAATAAAGAAAAAAAAAAAAGAGAGAGAGAAAAAGAAAAAAATAAATCCAGAACTGATCCCAGAATGGATCAGTTCAATAGGTATTGATACTACTATTTCTGTTTCCTTAGCGTCTCAGCTATAAGTGTCCTTCTCCTTGCCTTGAGTTTTTTTGCATTACCCTGTGACCAGCAGAGGTTCCTTTATTGTTCGTCTATAAGCGTCAATGTGTGGGGAGGGAGAGGGTACAACTGTGGCTCCTTCTCCTGGGAGTGAGTGTGCAGTGGCGCACTGTTGTTTCAGTCGGGCTTGGAGGTGCCTGTTGCAGAGGGACGCTGGTGGCTCAGGCGTAAACAGAAAGTCTTAGAGTTGGGCCTCCCTCGGGTTTATTTTTTTGGTTGCTGTTGTTTTTTTTTTTCTCTCGGCAGCCTCCCTGCTGCTGGCGTTGCAAGGGGTTTTAATCTAGCCCCGCCCGAGCGCCTGAGGGTGCTTGTTATCCCTGAGCGCCTTAGGTGGCCCACAGGGCATCTCTCCACTGCCTGTTGCAGAGGCGCTGAAAGAGAGAGAGAGGCTACGCGCGCGGCTCCTCCCCCCTGCCCGGGAGCCTGCAGCCTCCAGCCGTCATCATGGCTGGGCAGCTCTCAGGGACCGGCACTCCTCTCCGCGGACCTCCTCCCTCCTGTCCTCTCGGTCTGTCACCCTCCCGGCAACAATGTTTCTCACCCTGAACCAGCTCTCCGGTTCCCACGCTTCCGCTCCCGGACCCTCCGTTCAGCCGGGGATCGATGTCTCGGTCCGGGAATGCTGAGCTGCGCTGCAGACCCTCCGTATGTTTCTCACTCCCTCCTGTCTGCCACAGCTCCGCCGCTTCCCCCTCTTTGAGCCGTAGTAGATGCCTCCCTACCGGCCATGTCGGGCTCCCCGCAGTCCTTTCTGGTGTCCGAGGCCGTCTGCTGGTGTCCAGCTGGTTCTCTGTGGGAATTACTGCGTCCTTCCGTGCATTCCCAATGCATCTGTGGAGAGGGATGCACTCCACGTCTCTCTACTTCGCCGCCATCTTTTCTCCCTTCCTATTTTTAACCTTTGAAGAGACAGGGACGTTCTAAGAAAATAGCATCCTGATTCTAAGCATAACCACGTTATATAAATCAAGAACAGGTATATCCTAACTAAAAGATACTTAATTATGATTAGACAAAATGCTTTGACACATGTTTTATCTTAGAATATTCCTCCTTTGAGGTGTCTTCCCTAGAGGTAATTTCCTAACTTGAGATGGTATATGTGTGCCACACAGTTGACTGGAACTCCCTTGGGATGTCACTGAAAATGGGGTAGGAGTGATGACTGGGCTAGTGCTGAAGTTGGGGATGGAGGATCCCTGGAGTGAATTATTGATGGAGACAAAGCAGAGCTGGGAAAGCCTGCAAACTTGTTTTCCTTTGGCCACTTCATGCTTCCTTGACTCCAGCCACTTAGTCTACCTTAATGTTTTTCAAACATATCCCTGATTTTTCACCTACAACCTTTGCTCACATACTGTTCTCCCTGCCTGCAGTGGTTGCCTAGAGTCTACATATGCCCAAATACATATGATGTGTCCTTCAAGATCTGATAAAAGTCCCACTGCCTTCTCATCAGAACTCTTCCAAATTTCCCAGATCACAGAGACTTCTCCCTCTTCTCAATTACTGAGGCAGTTTTTGTTCACAATATACAATTTATTGCTGCCTATAGTATGGTGACATTATCTGCTCTTTTGAGTATATGTTCTCATTCCTCTTCTAAGTTCTAAGCTCTTCAGTGGCAAAGACCTTGATGACCATGGTGCATTAAAGTGACTCGGCTATAGTAATTCCTCCATAATTATTTGCTCATTGTAACATTAAAGGTATGTCTGGGGGTGGTGGTGGGATGAATTGGGGGATTGGGGTTGACATATATACACTAATATGTATAAAATAGATAACTAATAATAAACTTATTTTCAAAAAAAATATTAAAAATAAATTCAAGGCATGTCTGATCTGAAGTTTGAAGAATAAAAGCGGGAGATTTCCCTCTAATCTTGGGAGCTTTGTTCTTATGAGCAGTAAATGAGATAATACATTTAAACTAGGGTCAATTAGCATTGTTATTTTATGACCTCCCCAAATGTTGGCTTTTATGATATAATAAATGCCTGACTTTTCAATTCGGTTTTAACTTGATCCTTTTTCTAATTAGCAACTCAGTTATATAATAATAAATATAATAACTGATAATATTTCACTTCCATAGGCCACTTTATACTTTGCAAAGTATCTTTACAGACCTCGTTTAACCTTTGTAACAGCTCTGAAATAGGCAGGATTAATATCCTTCACCCTGTTTTTTATTAGGTGACAAATTCAGTCCAACAGAGTTCAAATGGCTTCCTCAAGGTCACTCCCTCACTGCTCATGCAGCTCAGCTCCTTGTCTAGTGCACTTGCCCCATTTTAAAGATTATTTCCCTATGGTGGTGGGAAAGGACGCATGACTTCCGTTTGGTCTGTCAGCTTGGTAGAAATGAAACCTAAAGCTCCTTTTGTGGCTGAGTTAACCTAGAGCAATAAAACCCTGGGAAACAGGGCAATACTATCCAAACTCATAGTGGTTCAAGTTGAGGCAGAAAGCCAACTTCACCATTTTTAATGAGGAAAATGACTGCCAGGATGTTGACAAGGAGTATCAACACATTTTCCTTCCTAGCAGTGAAGCCTGCTTTGGAAACCAAATATCAATTCATTCTATCTGAAGAGAGGTTTTGATAGTTAACAAAGCACTTTTAAATACCTGTTCTCAGTTGATGCCCTTGTCATCCTTCAGTGTCAACCAGAACAGGTATGATTATCCCTCTCCTCGTTCTATCTCAGGAAAGGGGGTTGCTGGCAGGCTCCCTGGGGGAGGGGTCCTACAGATCTTTGTTAAGACCACCCAACAGTGGGGTTCTGGGGAAGGGACACACAAGAGCAGAGAACCTTAAGTGTATTGTGGAATTTTTTGTAATTAATTATTGTTCTTCCTGCAAGTCTTCACTTTCCCTTGTGACTAGCTGTAAAATAATTGTGAAACAAAAAAAGCTCTTGGAAAAAGAGGATGAATGAGGTTAAGGCAGGCACTGCTGAAACTGAGATCAGGACAAACCTTTTGTGAAATAATAGGAAATAAATATCCATTGGCTTGCCCCTGGTTCCAGACAATGTTTGGTCTACGACCCTGGTTCCTGACACAGAGCTCCTAAATTCCTTGTAACTTCCTGGTGATAGGAATGTCTTTTGTTCCAATGAGGTGACTTGATGGATTCCTGGATTGGGGCTGTTCACCAGAAAGACCAAACCATGATCAGAAGCTTGGAAATTTCAGGCCCACCTCCCATTTTTGGGAGAGGGGTTAGGGGCTGGCAATTGAGTTAATAAATAATCAAACCTTCATTTTAAAAGATCCCTAAAAGTTCAGGGTTCAGAGAAACTTCCAGTTTGGAGAACACATCTACAAGCTGGGAGAAGACACACTCTAGCTCTATAGGGACAGAAGTTCCTGTGCTCAGACCTTTCCAGACCTCATCTGCCCTATGTATCTCTTCTCTCTTGTTCATTTGTATCCATTGAAATATCCTTTGTAATAAACTGGCAATAGTAAGTAAACTGTTTTCCTGAGTTCTATAAGGTGCTTAGCAAATTACTGAACCTGAGGAGAGGGTCATGGGGACCTCTAATTTTAGCCAAGAAGGACATAATTGGTCGGCAACTTGGGGACCCACTCCTTGGGACTGGAAACTGAAGGAGGGGGCAGTCTTGTGGGGTCTGTGGTAACCTGTGTAGTGTCAGAAATGAATTGCAGGACACCCAGCTGGTGTGGGGGAATTGGTGGGTGTGGGAACAAACCCGCCCACCTGGTATCAGGAGTATTGTGAGTATGAGAATCAAGGAAAACTGTATGTTTTTCATAGACACCTTTGTGCACCTTTCTCAGAAATCAAGCAGCTCATTTAGAAGCAAGATCCCAAACTTGGTTTCAGGCTTTACAATTGGCTGACTTATTTACAAACCACCTGGGGGTAGGAATGGGGAAGGCGAGGACCCAGGAAACATACTGTCAAGTTCAGAGAAAATTTTGCTAAATGAAGGATATATTTGATTCCAACTATTCTTAATATTGAACTGTATAAGTATTTTAGCCCAAATATTCTCATTGGTAATTGTTCTCCATTGAGAGTATCTTTCTTTTTCATATGTATTTTTAGTTGAGGTATAATTGATGTGAAACATTATATTAGCTGCTGGTGTACAACATAATGATTTGATATTTGTATATATTGTGAAACTGTCACCACAGTAAGTCTAGTTATCCCTCACCATGCATAGTTACAAACTTTTTTCCCTGTGATAAGAATTTTCAAGGTTCATTCTCTCAGCAACTTTCAAATATACAGCACGGTATTATTAAGCATAGTCATCATGCTGTACATGTCCATGACTCACTTATTTTATAACTGGAGATTTGTACCTTTTGACACCTTTACCCATTTCAACCCTTAATGCCTCCCTGCCTCTGGTAACCACCAATCTGTTCTCCGTATCTACGAGCTCAGTTTCTTTGTTTTTGTTTTAAATTTCACAAATGAGTGAGATCATATGGTATTCGTCTCTCTCCGTCTGACTTACTTCATTTAGCATAATACCCTCAAGGTTCATCCGTGCTGTAAAAAATGGCAAGATTTCATTCTTTTTAATGGCTGAATACATTCTATTGTGTATATACATACATACCACATTTTCTTTATTCATTCATCCGTTGGTGGTCACTTCGGTTCTTTCCACGTCTCGGCTACTGTAAGTAAAACTGCAATGGACATGGGGTGCATATATCTTTTTGAATTAGTGTTTTTGTTTTCTTTGAATAAATGCCCAGATGTGAATTGCTGGATTACATGCTGGTTCTATTTTTACTTTTTTGAGGAAACTCCATGCTGTTTTCCATAGTGGTTGCACCAATTTAGATTCCTACCAGCAGCGAACAAGAGTTCCTTTTTCTTCACATTCTCCCTAACACTTGTTATTTCTTGTCTTTTTTATAATAGTCATTTTAATAGATGTGAGGTGATATTTCATTGTGGTTTTTGATTTGCATTTCCTTAATGATTAGTGATGTTGAACATCTTTTTATGCATATGTTGTTCATTTGAATGTCCTCTTAGGAAAAAATGTCTCAGATTCTCTGTGCATTTTTTTTTCCTGTCCATTTTTAATTGAATTTTTTTTCCTATTGAGTTGTAGGAGTTCTTTGTATATTTTGGATATTAGCCCCTTATTAGATATAGGATTTGCAAATAATTTTCCCCCATTTAATAGTTTGCCTTTTCATTTTGTTGATGGTTTTTAATCACGTTTTTATAAAACTCACTACATAAGTTGTCTTTATAATTATTATTGTTTTGCCAAATTTAGGGTCTAAAAATGTGTAGGCCTACTCAATTTCATTTAACCTTGATATAGTTTATAATGTATCCAATTAAATATAAAGGAGCTCCATCTAAAGGTTCTTCCCACAAGTCAAGATGTTCCAAAGCTCACCACTTATAAGCTTTCAGAATTAAATCTAGTGCATGATTAAGCTCTCTTCTTTAATTTGTTCACTTCCTCCTTGGCTTTAACAGGGGAAAAGCCAGAAAATGTGTTGTTTTCAATCAATGCAATTCACTGAAATCTTCAAAAGCTGAAATCTTTGGCACTCCATTTGTTTTACCCTCTGATTAAAGATTTTTTAACCAACCTTGCAGAAAAAGTACAGCCGAGATTTAGAGGGCTGATTGGTTTACAAGGTAGTTCTTCAATGGCTTAAACCATTTCCCAAAATCTAAACAATGATGGGCAGCTGTATTATTTTGCTAGGGCTGTTGCAAGAAAACATCACAGACTGGGAGGCTTAAAAAACATTCATTTCTCACAATTCTAGAGGGTAGAAATTCGAGATCAAGGTGTTAATCGGGTTGGTTTCTTCCGAGGCTCCTTTCCTTGGCTTATGGATGGCCTTCTTCCCCCTGTGTCCTCACATGGTCCTCCCTCTGTGTCTATGTCCAAATTTCATCTTATGGGAAAACCAGTCATATTGGATCAGGGCTCACGTAATAACCCCATTTAATCTTAACTGCCTCTTTAAAGGCCCTATCTCCAAATATGGTCACATTCTCAGGGACTGGGGGTTAAGACCCCAACATGAATTTGGGGGGGCACACAATTCAGCCCATAAGAGCAGAAAGAGAGAAAACACAGGCTGCCATGCCGTGCTTTGTCGGCACATCACCAACCCGTCCTCCATTTCATTGTCCAGAAGGTCTTATCCTCCTTGCACGGCTACCTAGTCCCTGGTGTGGTCTCTGACCCCTCCAGGGTCTAAGTGGAAGCCACAGAAAAAAAGAGGAGAAGGAGGAAGGGACTTACCTGGCTTTTACCAATCTAACCAGGCTTTTGTTCTTTCATTGGCAGGTATTTAAAGCTGATTCTCTGGGTTGGTGGTAAATGAGCAAAGCTGATTCTTTTTCTTGGGGTGCAACTCTGTGGCTTTCAGAAATCCTGATGACAACACTTGGCCATGGTAGCTGTGCAGGCTTCTAGCTGGCCGCTTGGGGTTCCTCCACTGACTTCTGAGAACTCTGGGGGGTGGGGCCGGGGTGGGGTGGGGAGGGCATTCCTCCTGGCTGTCTTCTGGGACAATATTTAAAACAGACCCAGATTTGCTTTATCTCCTAAGTGGCCCATGTTGGCCAGAGGAGATGCATTCTTGCCCCCTTTTTCTCTGGCTGCTGTGGTTTTTAACTTCAATTACCTGAGTAGTCACTTGGGATCTCATCATATCCACAGCTGAAGCAGCTGTTGGGAGGCCCCCAGTGGTTTGCTAGGGAGGCTGCCCCCTCCATGGTTATGAAAGCTGGTGAGCCTCAGGGAGCTGGGCTCCACGGAGAGGCCAGGAGAAGAAAACACCCCAGAACAAGCTGCCACTTGTGGACACCTCTTTTCAGAGTAGCCATGTCTGTGCTCAGAGACTCTTCTAGTGGAAACAGTACAGCCAACCTGTGATTTCACACCACCAAGAACCTCATGCTGTGACTCATGGAAGTAATTGTGTAAGGTCCCTGGCACTCTTTCTTCTAACTACAGCGGTTCAGACTTGGTTCCTGGGGCTGTGTAGCAGTAGACACCTCACCACCACTACCCATGGGGTATGGAAGACTGGGTGGGGAGATGGGAGGAAGCTGCAGCTCCACCCGCCCTCAGGCCCCTACTCACGCTCTACCTGTCCCTCCTTTCCAGTCACACAACCAAAACCATGCGCACAAATGGAAGCAGAATAAAGAAGGGTGTCTGTCCTGCACAGCCAGACAATGTCTGGTTATAACTGGAAATATAGCAAACTGTCCCAAATGTGGTTTCAACACCATAATCATTATTATTTTTAGCTAATATTTTAAAGCTCTTTCTATACAAAAATGACGTTCCAACTACTTTTTACTACTACTTTTTAACCATATCATTAATCCTCACAACCATATAATGCAGTAAATGCTATGGGTATATGTAGGAAAGGATATTACACAACTATCAAAAAGCATGTTAAAAAAAGAAACTTAAGGATATGGAAAATGCTCACGGAGCAAATTGAATGGAAAAAGAAAGTTAAATATATTTAGATAGTATGATCCCAAATTTTTTAAATGAAAAATTACACATGCATTGGAGAAAAACTGGAAACAACTGAAATTATAATCTTAGTGGGTGATGGAATTATAAATTATTTTATTTTCTTCTATCATATGCTTCTGTATTTTCCAATTTTTTTCACAATTAGCATGTATTATTTTTATGATCAGAGAACTGTTACTAAAGAAAGATATGTCTGTCAGCAGTGAGGAAGATGGTTAGGACAGGGGAATGATGGTTCTAATGAAAACTAATATTTATGAAGCTCTTGTTATACACCAGGCATATTAAGCATTTATATTAATTAAAATGATTTGCACAATAATCCTATGAGGTAGTTACTATTATTGTCCCCATTGTATAGATGAAGAAACTGAGGCACAGAAAGGTCAAGTTGCTTGAGGTAGGCAGAGCCAGCATCCAAAGTCAGGCCTGGGTCTGTTACAAGTTCCTGGCTCTTGGGGCACAGCCATTAGGCACCTAACGCTACAATCCAAAAGGAGCTTGTTGTTATTGGTGGCTCTTCAAAGGATGGATTTATTCAGTCCCACATGCTGAGTGTTCTAGCCTGCCATCAAAGGAAGGCCCAGCAGGCACCGATGAAGGGTTCTTTTCTGACATTTCAGGCCATACTCCCCCAGACGACCTGGTTCTGGAAATGGTCAGAAGAAAAATCCATTTTGTGGAGCAAATTGCCAAGAATAGGCTAAAGGGTTTGTAACTAAATATTATTTCAGAGGGTGAAACTTGGAACCAATCGAGGTGGCCAATCTGCTGAACACTGATCTGCAAACCTGAACCTGCCAGATTTGCTCTTCCCTCAGACTTTTCCACAGGCTCTTCTTCTTCACAGGATGCTCTTTCCCCGGATCTTGGTGGAGTTAAAGCTCACTTCACCCAGGTCCCTGCAAGGAGAGGCCCTGCTGACTAGGTTATCCAAAATATCCAACTCCATCCTGCTACCTCCCCTCACCCTGCTTTCTCTCTTCCTAGCCCTTGCTCCACCCACAATCATTTTATATACAAGGGTGGGTCAAAAATTATCTGCACTCTGGCTGCAGTATTCAGAGAAGTGTTAATATAACTGGAGTGCAGGTAATTTTTGACTCACCCTCGTATCTATGTCTTTGTTATCCGTCTCCTCTCTTTAGGATGTAAGCTTCTCAAGGCCAAGATCTGTGACTGTTTTCTTCACGATACCCAATACCTACAACATACTTGGCTATAGAAGATGCTTAACAAAGTATTTGTGGGGGGACTGAGTGAATGAGTGAGTTCATGAGCGAATGAAGACCTCTATATGATATTAAGAGAGAAGAGTTGGCATGGTGATATTGGGGAGCAATTTCTCTAGCTTAACAGCTTTGGCATTGCTAGTGGCTTTGGCACACAGAGTGGCCAACACCTTGAGTGATGACAGTAGGGAATATGTGCTCTCAATAAACCACATGGCTCCTCTATGTTGAGAGCACATTATCTGGAGGAACCATCAGGGTCTGCTAAGGTCATCACAGGTCACCTTATCTAAAGAAAAGACTTCAAGAAAGGATTCTGCAAAGTATAAGTAACTCCAGAAAACAGAGTCAAGATGATTTTCTGCTCCAAAGAAATTTTATGACGTCAATGCGTTTTCTTTCTGGGTAAGAAATTCTTCAACCACCTTGCAGGGGCCGGTCCATAATTTTTTGCTTGAAATGGAATCCATCATGAATATGTATGTAGAAAATATTACAATATTTAAACCAAAAGAGGGAAAAACACCTGGGTTACTTGGCAATATAGAGTCCAGCCTGACGACAAAAGCCAGGCACTGTAATTTGGTATGATTTGTCACATTGTCATTCCTTAGGGACAGAATTGAATCTGTTTACAAACGAGGAAGTCTAAAAGCAGAGAAGCAGCTGCAGATTTTCCTGGATTAGACCAGTCATTATCTCAGGTTGATGAGGAAACTCTGCAGTTCATAGCTTCACGCCTGCTCTGCTTCTGTGAAACCTGCTCGCTGCACTAGAGTGAGGGCGAAATACTTTAAGAGTCAACTGAGGGCTTCCTAGGTGGTGCAGTGGTTGAGAATCCGCCCACCAATGCAGGGGACACGGGTTCGATCCCTGCTCCAGGAAGATCCCACATGCCACGGAGCAACTAAGCCCGTGCGCCACAACTATTGAGACCATGTGCCGCAACTACTGAAGCCCACGTGCCTAGAGCCCGAGTTCCGCAACAAGAGAAGACATGGGAATGAGGAGCCTGCGCACCACGAAGAGTAGCCCCCACTCACCACAACTAAAGAAAGCCCGCGCACAGCAAAAAAAAAAAAAAGACCCATCACAGCCAATAAAATAAATAAATAAATTTATAAAAAAAAATCAACTGGAACCTAAAAGAATGTTCTGTTCCTGCCCCTGCTCGCCTTTGTTTGAAAACCCTTTGCATGTAACCCCTAGCAACTCCCATGCTCTGTAATCACCTGTAATCTATGGAAACTGAGTAGCCAATCAACTAATGCCAACTGTAGCTATATGTCTTAACCTATATAAGGAGAGAATTCACCTAGAACGGGGCCCAGAATTTTGGAGCGTTAGCTTGTCTGGGTCCGCCGGCTCAATAAACCTGAGTTCTCCAACCCTCCGAGTGTGGTGCTTGGTTTCTCGTGGGATCAATTTCTGCAACAAGGTCTAAGGTAACTTTTAGAGCTTTTCTCCCCTCACTACTATACTGATTAAGTAAAAGCCAGATACGATAATTTGGAGCCCTGAGTGGTTGGGGATCTTTGATGGAGTGGGAGCTAGGAAGGCAGAAGACAGCTGTTCAACAACTCCAGATCTTTGTAGTCAGGAAGCAGGGGCTTCCAACTACGTATGTTGCAGCAGAGAAGCAGGAAAGAAAAGTTCTCCCAGAGTTGTTTTAATTTTAACATCTTTTTGTAAATATTGTTGAAGTATAACATGCAAAAAAGTGTGCAAATCTTAATCATACAGCTGATTGTATTTCCACATAGTGAATGCATTCGTGTGATCTGCAGACACAGATTAGGAAACTGCACTGCACCAAAGACAGCCCCTCTGACATCTCCTTCCTGTCACTGCCTACTGCCACTGAGCAACTGATGCCAACTGGGGCCCTGTGGGGCTCCTGGATGTGGAGGTTTTTGTTTGTTTGTCCCCCATTTCTTTTAGGCAAGACTCCAGCCTCCATGACCTTCCCTGAGTTCCAAATGGCAGACTGCAAACAATTGCTAATCACGGGAAGAACAGCCATGAATCCACCTGAGGCAAGATTAAAGGGACTAGAGATGCTCATCGAGATTAGGAGACCTTAGGAGAGACTAAGACCGTGCACACACCCTAATCCTGTCAGCAACCCCACCCTTTTTTTTTTTTTTTTTGGTACACGGGCTTACTTGCTCCGCGGCATGTGGGATCTTCCTGGAGCTAGGATCGAACCCGTGACCTCTGCATTGGCAGGCGGATTCTTAACCACTGCGCCACCTAGGAAGCCCAACCCCACCCTTTTGAAACTTTGCAGAAGAAAGAAGAATGCAAGGCTGCTACTGCCATGATCGTTATCACATACCTCTGACCACTATCCCTGACTATTTCATCTCTCTCTATTCCCCAGTGAAGGAGGTGGGGGGGGGGGCACAGTTCTTGAGGTGCTAGCCTACTATGTTCCCCCTTTGCCTGGCAAAGAAATAAAGCCACTCTTTCTTTATCCTCCATGGCTCTGTCTCCAAATTTTGATCTGCACAGGGAGCCGAGATTTCGGGAACACAGACACCATC
Source organism: Hippopotamus amphibius kiboko (assembly GCF_030028045.1). Taxonomy (NCBI): domain Eukaryota; kingdom Metazoa; phylum Chordata; class Mammalia; order Artiodactyla; family Hippopotamidae; genus Hippopotamus; species Hippopotamus amphibius. The sequence goes on from NC_080199.1 coordinate 72,338,665, forward strand.
ATGACTTCCAAAAGCATACGTTTTTTTTGGCCTGTTCTTTCATTCCTGTGTGGAATCACACACATATTCCCCTGCATGAGTAGCCTTCCTCACTCAATACCTCAGCTGCAAAACTTAACTAAATTTTGCAACTAAACCACATCCATCCTCACTGTTTTCCACTAAAGACATCAAGATCCATCCATCACCCCTCACAGATGAACATCTGGCCTGCTGCAGCCTGTGGCTACTGCAAGCAGTGGTTCCATGATCATCTGCAGCTGTGTCTTTTGGTGAATGTATATGTGCACTTAGCTGGGTGTATATCAATACCCAGGACCAGAGCTGCTCAGCCACAGGCTCCTCGCGAGCAGCAGGTTTAAGTCCAAACTCCATAGCATAGACCCGCATGCCCTACATTCCATGAACCTGTGGTCTGTTTCAGACCCATCTCTCATATCCCACTCTGCACTTCCTTAAGACTGATCGTCAAGCTACCCCACCTGTGCCAAGGCCATTTACTGTCCCTTGTCTGGAATGCCTTTCCCCTTTCTTGCCTAACAAACCCTTTCTGACGCTTCAAAGTTCAGCCTGAATATGAATGAGCCCTTGCCTGAGAAGTGCTCTTAAAGGGAAGATCCATTTATGGAAGAAATCACTGGAGGCCATGATTGTAGCTCCTGATAGGTTCAGTTTTTTAATTTTAAATGAATGCTTATTTATTTATTTTTATAAAATATATGTTCATTACGGAAAACTGAAAATAGGCAGGAAAAATGTAGTAAAGAAAAAAATAAAAGCTACCCAACGACAGTGCCATTGCCATTATGGACTGCTTACATGCTATCACTTTCGTGCTGAAGTCGATGATGCCCTTTCAATCCTCAGCATTTCTCAACACTATTACTGACTCTTGACACTCATAATTTTCAGTGACTACATAACATTTCTTGCATGGAGAGACTATAATTTGCTTAACCCTTCCCAGTTGGATTGTTTCCAATTTTTGTTACTATGAATTATGCTATGCAGAGTACCTACGTGCACAAAGCTGTCTGCATTTCTGTTTATTTCCTTGTGAGAGATTCTTAGAAGTTGACTACTCAAAACAGATATGAAGATTCTTAAGACTCTTTATACATATCAAGTTGCTTTACAGAAAAATTAGACCAATACTCCCACCTGCAATATATGAGTTTGTTTCATAGCACCCTAACCAGAATTGTGTATCTTTAAATGTTTTTTGTTTGTTTGTTTGTTTTGGATCTTGTTGTTATACTTTAACTTCTTTGTTTATTAGTTCAGTTGAACTTTTTCCTTCATATGTTTACTGGCTGTTTGTGTTTCTTCTTCTATGAGCTAAGTTTCAATTAACCAGCCTCAAGGTACAGAACTGAACATCAGTGAAGATGTTCAATAGTAAGAAAATTCATTCACTTCACTTATTGATCAAATTGAGCTATTGTATAAACTCATATATGACTATTTGTCGAATTAAGTTTAGTTTTTAAAAAACCATGTTAAAAAAACACATAAAGAAGAACTTAATTCACTCAACACTAATTGATAGTCTGTTATGTACCATTACCGTGCTAGAGATGGTAGACAAAGATAAATTAAACATATTTTGCTCTCAAGATGCTCACAAGTTATAGCATAAACAGTGCAAAACAGATATTTGGTAGAGAGCAGAAAAATCAGAGTTTGTTGTGCACCTGGAGGAGAGGATCTAACTCCTTCCTATGAAGTAGAGAAATCACAAAGGGCAGGAGATTTTTGAGAGAAATACTGAGAAGGAGTTTACAAGGCAGAAAGATAAAGAGTTACGTTGTTTAGCAGATACCAATTATTAAGGGATCCTCCTGTGTCCTACTATCCTACTGGGAAAAGTTCAGATGCTTGGTGGGATTGGAGAATAAGGTACATTAGGAAGTGGTAAGAGCCAGCAGTGGTTAGTTTGAGGCCAAAATATGAAGTTTATATGTATTGATAAGGAATTTTGACTTATCCTATTTTTGGTAGGGAGTCAACATTTCAAAACATGAGACTATTATCGTTATCTTGCAGCTGAAAAACTGGAGGTATAGAGACGTTACGTGATTTGCCAAGTTATGCTGTTAGGAAGTGAAAGAACTTGAAACCATCTTATCTGACTCCTGAAACAGGTTTTTTTATAATGCCGTAATTCTTCCCATTACTTCACTCATCCTCACCATATTCATAGAAGGTACACTCCAGGAACTGTGCTAGGTGCTAAAGACAGCAGGAGATAAATCTGTTCTGTTCTCTCTGCACATCACATGCCCACACCTGACACACACCCCTCTCCCCTCTCAACAAGAGAGGGAAAGCCACCCATCTACTTGGCAAAGGCTAGGATGTGGGAGACGATGCAGTGGGTGCTGGGATATCAACATCCTTTGTTTTAGACTCTGAACCAAAGGATATGTTCATCGACAATAAGAATATTAACCATGCTTCTATTTATCTTCCCACAAGCTAGTACGGCCTCAGATATCAAAGGTTACAAAAGCATTTTAAAAAATTTACACCCAAATTGGTTAAAGAGAATTCATTTATTTATTTATTTATTTTGAGGTACACCAAGTTCAATCATCTGTTTTTATACACATATCCCCGTATTCCCTCCCTCCCTCGACTCCCCCCCACCCTCCCCATCCCAGTCCTCTAAGGCTTCATCCATCCTCGAGTTGAACTCCCTTTGTTATACAACAACTTCCCACTGGCTATCTATTTTACAGTTGGTACTATATATATGTCTATGCTACTCTCTCACTTCGTCTCTGCTTCCCCTTCACCCCCCGCCCCCCCAAACCTCAAGTTCTCCAGCCCATTCTCTGCATCTGCGTCCTTGTTCTTGCCTTGTCACTGAGTTCATCAGTACCATTTTTAGATTCTGTATATATGAGTTAGCATACAATATTTTTCTTTCTCTTTCTGACTTACTTCACTCCGTATGACAGACTCTAGGTCTATCCACCTCATTACATATAGCTCCATCTCATTCCTTTTTATAGCTGGGTAATATTCCATTGTATATATATGCCACATCTTCTTTAAAGAGAATTCTTAATCAGATAATTAGCCTTTGTAAATTTGAATGAGAGGGAAAAATAATGTTTTTTTCCCTGGTCTTCAGCATAATCATTCTGTCCCTTATTAAGGGCCCATTGTTAGGGAAGTTTGGGCTGAAGAGGAAAATCAGAAATTTGCACTCAGCTAGAAATAACTTCATGCTTGCTCTGCATCTATAAAACCTGCTTGCTCTGCATCTATAAAACCTGCTTGCTGTGCTGAGATAAGAACAAGATAACCTAGCAATCAACTGTAACCTTAAGATGTTCTGATAAGTATGGAATGTTTTGCATCTGCTCATGCAAGTTGTTGTTTGGAAACCCCCTACACGTAACCCATAGCAACTCCCATGCTCTGTAACTGCCCGTAACCTACAGTAACCAGGTAACCAATCAACCAGTGCTAACTGTGACCATGTGCACTGACCCCTATAAAAGTAAAGCTCATCCTGAGCTCAGGGCCCCAGAACTTTAGAGCCTTAGCTCATCTGGGACCGCTGACTTAATAAACCTGAGTTCTCCAACCCTCCAAGTGTGCTGCCTGGTTTCTCGACAGCCCAATTTGATTTCCGCAACAGGGCCATACTCTAGAAAAGCAAACCCCTACACAAAAGGGGTGTAGCTCAGTGGTAGAAGGCGTGCTTAGCAAATCCCATTCCCTGACAGCATTCATAAAAGCAAGTTTTCACTTCTATCTTATTGATCTTCTCTCTCTTCACTTTCAATGCCCTGGCCTCCAAAGTTAAAGAAAACCTGAAAATACCACCTATGTTCATAAGACCTATCGTTTCCTTCCCAGCACTTTAAAGATACTGGAGATATTTTGCAGGTCTGTTCAGTTTCTGTGAATTATTCCCATGTGTATGGGCAGGAGCAAGGAGCCCGAGGGTTTGATAAGAAAGAAGTCTGCTGTATTTTGGCAGACTCTCTGCTGGATAGAAGCTTGTAAAGAACAAAGTCAGTTGGTGAACCTTCTGCCTGGGACGATGTGAGGGACCTCTCCAGAAAAGGCTGGAATTCATTAACCACCACTTGGAGATGGGGTTAAGTTAAGGTTCCACCTGTGATCTAAGTTATGTGAAACGTGAAGCCTCATTTTTCTGCAGCCTGCTAATTGTTCAGGAGATGCACATCAATCCTTTGACAGAAGCCCAATGCTAGTCACAGAGATTTGGTGGCAGAGAATTACCTTCACTTTCAAGTTCTTGACATGGCAACCCCTTTATTTTGATTTGATTTTCTAAATTTATAAAATACATTTGAATATTTATATTTATTTCATTTACATTCTATTTATTTTGATTCCCTATTGATTCTCTATAGTCTGCCTTTGTATATCATTCTTGAATCTTTTTTTTTTTTCCCTGTAAACAGCACTTCCCCTTTCTTCAAAGGGTCACTGCATGTATATTGGGGAAGACTTGAGAAATGCTGGCAAAGCTTCTGGGCATTTTTATTAGTTTGCACTGGCTATGTAGCCGCTCAGATTCTTAAAGAAAATATAAAGTACACTATGAATTGCATTTTCTAAAAATCTACCTCTTTTCATCTGAGATGTAATAAATGGCAAGATAAGGTAATTTCTGCAAGGATACAGCCAAAGATTTGAGTTTGACAGAATAAGTTTCTAGAACTAGATGATTTTCAAACTATTCAGAATAAAGTTCAAAATAAAAGAACACATCTTATAATCAAAGCAAAGATGTTTGTTTTGTCTAGTAAAGTTCAGGCGGTGGCTATTGTACTTTTTATGGGTAACAGTATGGTATTGATTACCAAGATAAGCCAGAGGTAAATAAACACAATTATGGGAAATTTCTTCTGACGTGTATATACATATATAAAAAATTAGATTTGAGTTTCTGCTTTGTAGCTTGAAGCCATATATGTACTAACCTTTTGAAAGATTTATTGCTTCTTCTAGGAGAAAGTAATTTTCTTCAGAAACTAAGAAATAATACCTTCTGTTTATTGTGGAGAGAACATCTGTTAATTATGATTTTTTTTCCTTAATCCAGGAATCTTTACGTGAACAAAAAAATGGCATTAACCAATAAGAGAAACATTAAGACATCTGTAGATAAACAAGCAAAGAGCCTGACTAGAAAACAAATAAAAGGGAAAATATGGCTGGAGAAAAAGGGAGGAAAAAATAATGGTTAAAAGTGATTGGCATAATTACTCAGGGAGAAAACTGCATTTGTTTAGCAAAACACTAAATGGGCCATTTCAGATAGTGAAAAGATAGCAGCCCTAGTGTTACTGAGTCCAAGCTCATTCTGCTTGCTCCACGACAGGCCAATGAGGTGTTGAGGCAAGGAATATGACTTTATTTGGAAAGCCAGCAAACTGAGAAGATGGCAGACTAATGTCTCCTAAAAAACCATCTTATTGGGCTCTGGATGCCAATTTGTTTTATATAATCAGAGAGGGAGGGGCTGTGAGGAAGTAAAGTGAAAGGGCCACCATCTTACAAAAGATCTCCAGGAATGACTAGCCTTGGTGAAGGGATATGTTAATTTCAGCCATTCACACAGGTGGGCAGGGCAGACTGTCCACAGGTGAGCTGAACAGAGGCACTTTTGTTCAACATTCAGGCACAGGGGCAGTGTTCCCTGGGACAGGCCATCATGTATGATTACAATAACAAAAGCAACAAAAAGCAAAGGTTAAAGTCAAAGAAACAGATTTCACATGGAGTCTGATTTAGCTCTACACAGTAACACCAGAACATGGCCGAGTGGAAGTGAGAGGGGGACGACAGGCCTCTGAGAGAAGCACAGGGCGAGGAGCCCAGGACTCAGGGGAGACAGGAGAGCTTGACAAGGTGTGGTCAGGAAGAGGCAGGCCATCCAGAGGTAGGAAACCAGGATCCAAGAAGGAAAGGGATCAGTGAGAAGTTCCTAGGAGCAGGAATGGCTGTGCCCTTTTATTTTATTTTTTTAAATAAGTAAATTAAAGTAAATGAGATAAGTTTTTTTTTAATTAAAAAAATTTTTTTGGCCACGTGGTATGTGGGATCTTAGTTCCCCAACCAGGGCTGGAACCTGCACCCCCTGTAGTGGAAGTCCCAGCTGTGCCCTTTCATGACAGAGATGTCTCATATTTAACTTCTAGGTTGTTTGCTGTGCTAAGAGGTTTCATCTACTTGAAAGTTCCACCTGTTGTTTTGCTGACCCTGGTATGAAGAGTGTTTGAGGGGAATGAAGAAAAGGGGACCGAGTGAGAAGAGTCACATGAGGTAAGAAATGGGAGAGACTGAGAGTTCCATTGATTCAAAAAATTGGAATAAGAATTGACTAGATAAAAAATATCATCTCCAGACCTGTGACCGTGGACACTAACTTTCCATCACCCACGGGCATTGAAGCTGTTGAATATTTTAATTTAAATATAATGGAACAAGGTGAAACCACAAGCAGGAGAGCTTGCTAACATCCCTGCAGCTAGTGTGAAGGTTACAGATTCTTCCTCAAAAGAATAAAAGATGGAAAATTGAAATAAGCAGCAGGCACCATTTTAGCTACCATATTAGAGAGGGAAAATGTTCACAATGAAACATCTTGCTGTTTCATACCTTCATATATCACTGAAGGCAATGGAAAAGGAATCAACCTTTTAGAACAGCAATCTAGCAATTATATATCAAGAGACATAAATATGTCAATATGCACAGACCAGTAATCCCACTGTGGGACTAGATCCTGAGAAAATCATCCAAATACGAAGATGACATCATTGCTATTTACACAAGTTAAAAAGTAGAAATGATGTAGACTGACAACTGTATTGAGGAGGAAAATTAGAAGTTTGCGCTCAGCTAGAAATAACTTCATGCTTGCTCTGCTTCTGTAAAATCTGCTTGCTGTGCCGAGATAAGAACAAGATGACCTAGCAATCAACTGTAACCTTAAGATGTTCTGATAAGTATGGAATGTTCTGCTCTTGCTCCTGCAAGTTTCTGTTTGGAAACCCCCTGCACGTAACCCATAGCAATTCTCGCACTCTGTAACTGCCCGTAACCTATAGTAACCAGGTAACCAATCAACCAATGCTAACTGTGACCATGTGCACTGACCCCTATAAAAGTAAAGCTCACCCTGAGCTCAGGGCCCCAGAACTTTAGAGCGTTAGCTCATCTGGGACTGCCGGCTTAATAAACCTGAGTTCTCCAACCCTCCGAGTATGGTGCTTGGTTTCTCGACAGACCGATTCGATTTCCGCAACAGTATGATTCTACTGATTTACCTTGTTTTTCTCCAATCCATCTGAAATTGGCAAATAGTTTTTTTTTTCCAGAGGAAACCTGTGTCAGCTCTGAAAAATTAGGGACATCACTATAAACAAGGGGAAAAAAATGAATCATTTTTAGACTGTATAGCAGTAACCAGAGAAGACTGCTCACATTTCAGCACAAGCAAAGGAGAGACCTCACCTAGGAAATGAGTGCAAGGGATCCCCCACAAGGATTCCCAATGAGCGCTGGAAAACTCCAGACACTGAAGAGAAGGCCGGCCATCAATCACCCCTTGGGGTGCAGGGGTGATACCTGCTTAACGGCACCAGTTTCCTCCACTTTTGTCCCAATCTTCACTGACGCAGGTCGGCAGTGGTCTCATGGTGATAGAGGTCACACTGTGCTAACCCACACAGGGGGCAGCAGCAAAAATTGACCACTGGAGCCCAGCAGGGATGGTTCCGCCCAGTGCAGGCTCTTCTCTCCACCCCTCTTCATCCACCACAGCTCACCCCACCTCCAGCAGGAGATTAGGTCAAGTCAGACCTGTCCTCCTGGAGGAAGACCCTGAAGACCACCCCCAAGGGTGCCTGTGTACCGACCTCACTGCCCAGAACAACCCTTCAGCCAGCAGGTTATGCTTCTGAGCCTTCCACCCTCACACCTCACAGCCCCTGGGGACTGCACTGGGGCAAAACAAAACTTGAGAAAATGTAAATTCTCCTCTTTCACTATTTGGCAACAGCTGAAAGGTTTCACACGCAATCTCAAAAACAAAACAAAACAAGCTGCTTCAAATCCTGATACTGAATAAACACACATTTTCTCCTGAAGTTGAATAAAAGGAAAATCACTAGATAAATAACAAGATTCTGTCCAAGGGCAAATAACTAATTTGTTAAAGGATCAATAACAATATTCTGTTAAAGGATAACTTTTTTTTCAAAAAAGTGAATCAAGACAGCCATACAAATAGAGAATGAACGAGTCAAAGGTTTCATTTAGTTCACTTTCCAATAGGATGTAAAAAAGTGGGAGGGGCAAGGACAAATCCAAAGAGGAGACACAGACATAAACAATCAGGAATGTAGAGACGCACCTGTGATGAGATGCAAAACCAGCCTCTCGCACAGAGCAGCAGCCAATCACATCCTCACCCTGCGAAGGGCATGGTCAGCACAACCCTTGGTCCTCAAAGAATTAACTTCCATCTCTATAGAGTTGCAAAACTGTCAAGCCAATGAAAAGCTCAGATCCCTCTCAAATTCAATAAGCTATTGGAATCCTCTAAACCAGGGGTCTGTGAACGTTTTTGTAAAGTATTTCTATAGCTATTTTAGGGATCGTAAGGGCTCTCTCAAATACCCAACTCTTCCCGGAGCCTGGGACCAGCACAGTCTCACAAGGGCCTGTGCTCAGAAGGATCCTGTGCTTGGGATTTAATGCTCTGGGATTGCAGCCTTCAAGTTCTTAATAATTTCATCTTTGAATCTGTGTTTTATAAGTGAAGTCCAATGGGACAATGGAGCATGTGCTGAGGGCTTGGGGTTTGGCTCCTGCAGTCCCCACACCTCCTCACGATGGGTTCTCTGCCATGTGCTCCCCACCCCCATGAAGCCCCAGGTCTTCTCTGTCCCTGCAACCACTGCCACCCTCCGCGTGGTCGTCAACATGGTGGCGGCAGGCCTGCTTTCCACCACCACCCTGGGGTCAAATGTAAGGAAGGCCGGGGCTGGGCACCTGACCGCTGCTGCTGGTGCTGCCACAGCATCTTCAGCGGGCAACAGGGGCGGGTGGGGGGGATGCCGCTCACCCACCCCTGATCTAGTAACAGCTGTGCCCCAGCATGAAGAAGGCAATCCTTTGGGGGTCACTCATCTGCCCCGTTGGGGCTGTGGATCCCTAGAAGGAGAGATACTTTGGTGGGTAAAAATGAGTAGCTTATTGTTTTCATATGCCTTCTTACACATCGTCTGCTTTATCCTTGATGCTTTCAGCCAAATAAGCCAAAAGCGCAGCTGATACTGAGCTAGAAATATACTCCGAGTGTTTCCAGGCATTCTTTCATCCTCAACTCCCTTCCACTTGCACTGTTTTCCTTTCGCAGCCACAGACTGTAATTCTGACCTTAAGCCCGTTCCAACTCTTTGTTTTGTTTCATTTTTTAAGCCTTCATTTGTGTGTGTATCGTGTGTATGTGTTTGTAACAATATAGGCTTAAACTTCTGCATGGTTACTCTCATAGATGTTTTCCTGGTGTCTTATTTCATCCCTTTTAACGAAGAAAATTTCCCTGAGCATTCCGTTCTATTCTATTGCTCCATCTGCCTGTTCTTTCATGGGCAGCATTGGGGGGTCCATGTCGGTGCAGAGGGGTGAAGAGATACGCCCAGGAATCAGGAAGACCCTGGCTTCAAGGCTGATTAGCTGTTCGATCTTGAACGAGTTATTGATCTTGAACAACCACTTTAATTGTCACTTCTTCTGTAAAATATGGATAATAATAGTGCCTATTTTACAGCATTATTGTGAAGAGCAGAAAAAATAATGTGCAGAAGGTGGTTAGCATACTGCCCAGCACATCACCAGTGCTTGACAAATGGTAGTTTATCATCACCACCACCATCTCTCCATCATCAACATCATCACCATCTTACAGGTGGATGCTGAAACTCAGTCGTTTACGTCACAATTCATCTTTTTCAAGCAATTTTTGCCTGTTTATTTCTTCAATAATTTGCAATCAGTTTGTAAAGTTCCAGAACCCTGTGGGGACTTTTAAATAGTAATGATGTTAATCCTCCAAGATAATAGGGTCATTATCTTTAAAAGATTCAGTATTCCCACCTGAGAACACAGTGGATCTCTCCATTTATCCAACTCTTACATCTACGGGGAGAGCTTTGTCATTTTCTTCATATTGGCAACTAGACACTAGATATTTGTCAAGGAGATGCCCATTGCCTGTGTGAGGGGCAAGAGTTAGCATCACGCCAGGGTCAGAAAAAAGTTGCAACCATGAGAGCCTATTTGGAGGGTCTGGGGCATACAGACTCTGAGAAAAGGTTCATAGCTACAGAATGAATGTTTGTGTGCCTCTGACGGCCATCTGCAAACCAGGCAGTGGGCCCTCACCGGAGACCCTGATTTTGGAATTCCCAGACTCCAGAACTGTGAGAACTTCTAAGCCACTAAGTCTGTGGTGTTCTGTTATAGCAGCTGAGTAGGCTAAGACACTCATCCATTTGAAGCTGTGTTATTCCCCCAAGTCTTCTGTGAATGGTCAGCAAGTGTTAGTTGGGTCTTTGACTGTGCCTGAGTCCACGCTGTGCCCCCAGCACAGCCCGGGGCAGCTTCTGGAGAGGGTAGGAGGGACTTGATGAAAACAGAAGAGAGGAGCAGGCCCTGGAGAGAGGCCACTGATTGAGTGACCATCAGGACAGATTTCCGGAAACATGCAGACTTAGATTCCTTTATCTTCCTACTGTGCCCCTCAATCCTCAGTCCTTTTCAGACCTCACAAGACAGGAGTAGAGACCTCTGGTGGGAAAGCTAGAGACTAGATCAACATTTTAAGTTAAAGGAAGCATTTTCCCATGTGTTCTCTTCCCGCTGCTTCTCTCCCTGCTGAATGACCTGAGGCATGGACGACCTCCCACTGATTTCAGTCTGGAGATCTGAGGGGTTGGGTAGCACCACACAGGAGAGAAGAATTGACAACGGATTGCTTGCTCTGAGCTCAAGGTGAGAGCAGGAGGAAAGAGAAAGGCAATCTTCTGCTTCCATTCTACATTGCGTCAGTTATCTAGAGAGAATAGTGACAGTCCCCCTATATAGGCACTCAACTGACTTTTTAATAAACTAAGACATCACCATTTTGTCATGGTGCGGAGAAGACTGACTCTGGCCTGCTTTGGGGATAAGAAGCCTGGTGTGGCCAAGGCCTCCCTCAAGTCAGGTTCACGTGTTTATACCTGTAAAGCCTTATCGCTCTCTCGGCCTTCCTGACTACACGTTTTGAGATCTGGAAGTCTCAGATTTTAACCAGTTATCAAAAAGCCTCATGAAAACACGTTTAAGACTAAGCCAGGTCTAAACCACCCACTTGCCTCAGCCCTACGGTCAAATGGAGGTTGTAGCTCACCGTATTTGAGTAAAAAGTCTTTCTTCCAGGAATATTGCCACACAGACTGTGAATTTTGTACACAGTCGACCCTTGAACAACATGGATTTGAACTGCAAGGGCCCATATACACATGGGTTTTTTATTTTCCCAAGAAATAGGTACTACAGTGCTACATGGTTGGGGCTGGTGGAACCCATATGTGCAGAATCGTGGATACAGAGGGCTGACTATAAAGTTACACTTGATTTTTCACTGTCCAGAGGGCCAGGGCCCCTAACCCCTACATTGTTCAAGGGTCAGATGTACATTCCACCTTCCCGCCCTCACAGAGGGAGCTGCAGGCTCTGGAAGGAAAATTCCCAGCCCCGTTTCAGCCAGTCACCTTTGCAAATCCAGTTCGCCTTTGCCCACCATTGTGCCTCCTCATGGACAAGCAGATTACGCTCTGCAGTGGGTGCAGGTAAGGTCAGCTACAGGTGGTTAAGTGGAAGGAAAGAGCCTCTGGGGAAAAGACTGAGGCCAGCTAAGAAGGAGAGAGGTTGTCCAGAAAACAAGAAAGAAAAGGGTTCCAAGAATCATGGAATCTTAATCCATCAAACACCTCAGAGAATTCCACTGAAATAAGGACAGATGTAGAAGGCCATGGGTCACATTAGCAGAGCAGTTTCAGTGCTGGAGTGCTGACTCCAGATTCTAGTGGGTCAGGAATGACCAGGCAGTGAGGCAACACGAACTCATGGGGCTGTTGTTTTTTTCTTTTGCTTATTTGATATGTTCAAAAGCACATTATGTAACACACATGTAAGTCATGACACAGTGATGAAATGAACGCCACCACCCACCTGAAGAACAGAGCACAGCCAAGGCTATTGCATCTACCGCGCCCTGAGGACTGCTCTTTCAAGAAGTTTGATTCTAAAGGGCACAATAAAGTGAGTGATGTATGCTAGAGGGGGAAGAAGGCAGGAACGGCACTTTTAAAGAAGACAGATGCGGAGGCTGAAGATACAGGGGAGAGTAGAAACACCCTCAGCAGCCTTGCAGGGCCTGTCAGAGGAGGTCCGGGGGCCAAGAAACAGGCGTCCGGCTCGTTTTGCAGGCTGTGCTCTTCCTGGAGGAGGAGTGACTAGCACTTCTCTTTCTCCGATGGGGCAAGTCTAGGAAGCGCATAATCAACACCAGCGAGAGGGATGTAGGTCAAAGTGTCGACGGCAAAGCCCATTCACAATTCCCAGGAAATAAAAAAGGAATTTGGGTAACAAAATAAATTCTAACCTTTCTGTCTTCTTTTCCTTCGAGCTTAAGCCTAGCTTCACTGGCTCACAGGGTGCTGCGCGGAGTGGCCTCGCACCTGGCGTTTCAGACCAGAGCTCTCAGTAACAAACGGTTGTGCTGAGGCGTCATCTCTGTGGGCCGGGTGCAGACGCTGCACGCGACACGCTCTCCAAGATGGTGGCAGCTGGCCACGACGTGCAGACGCTGCACACGACACTATCCAAGGTGGCGGCAGCAGGCCACGTGCAGACGCTGCACCTGACACTCTATCCAAGATGGCGGCAGCGAGGTGGGCGGAGAGGCTGCACCGGGCTTGAATCTGGAGCGGGAGCCGCATAACTGCGCCTGCGCCTGCGCCCACTCGCCAAGAATCCCTCTCCTCCCCTCCCTGCCCTGGAATCCCTATAAAGCAGCGCCACCTGCTGTCTGCTGTTTGTCGGGAGAACGTGTGCTCTAGCGCGGGAGCTTGTACCTCTCTATTCTTTGATCAAAGAGGAGCATTTCCTTTGCCCCTGGACTGAACTCCGGCTCGTTCCATTGGCGCGAGCAACAAGGGCCAGAGGACCCTTGTCGGGGCCCAACTCGAAAGGGTCGATGACAAAGCTCTGCATTTGTTGTAGAAGCAAGGCACTGAAGCACGCGTCCTGAGCGGTTATAGGAAAGGCTCCCGGCTCCGCCCGGGCTGCGCTGCACAGTGGCGGGGGCTCAAGACAAATGGCCACTTTGAGCTTCTCCCACAGGATGTCACTTTCTGTCCCCGAGCTCAGGATCCAGTCCCCTTGATGCAGCAGGTAAGGAAACGCCACCCTCATAAAGATAAAACTCATGTCCCCAAGACAGACGCAAAGGTTTCGAGAAGACACTCTGGGGAGCAGAGACCAAGCAGTTCCTGACAGTGTCCCCCAGTGTCTGTCACCAATTCACAGTTCTCATTGCCATGACACCGGTTGCGTTCAGACGCTTCCCTCCCTCTGTCCTCTGGCTCACATGTGGAAAAACATACAGTTCTTTTCAACCTTTCCTCTAACCAAAACTAAAATGGTCTGGAGTAGGAAATCAACAGTAACAAAAAAAACCCTCCCAAATTAACTAATGAAACAGAGCAATGTTTTCTGAGCATAAAAAGTACTGAAAAGGAATGAAATGGAGCTATATGTAATGAGGTGGATAGACCTAGAGTCTGTCTTACAGAGTGAAGTAAGCCAGAAAGAGAAAAGCAAATACCGTATGCTAACTCATATATACGGAATCTAAAAAAAAAAAATGGTACTGATGAACCCAATGACAGGGCGAGAATAAGGATGCAGATGCAGAGAATGGACTGGAGGACACAGGGTTGGGGGGGCTGGGGGGGTGGCGAAGGGGAAGCTGGGACGACGTGAGAGAGTAGCATAGACATGTTTACATGACCAGCTGTAAAATAGATAGCTAGTGGGAAGTTGCTGTACAACAAAGGGAAATCAACTTGATGATGGGTGATGCCTTAGAGGGCCAGGACAGGGAGGAGGGGAGGGAGTCGAGGGAGGGTGGGGATATGGGGATATGTGTCTAAATACAGCTGATTGACTTTGGTGTACCTCAAAAGCCAGTACAAGAGTGTAAATCAATTATATTCCAATAAAGAGCTTAAAAAAAAAAGTACTGAACTTTGAAAGTACCAACTTTGGGCTCTTTGGTAACAATCTGTTCTTCTCCTACGGGCTCTGCCAGCTCTGCCCTTGCCCAAGAACAGATGTTTATTTGACACTTATTATGCTCTAGGAATGGGCTAATTGCTTCAAATGTATTATCTCACTTGGTTTTCATACCGTTTTCATGAAGCAGCTGTTAATAAGGTTATCTCATAATTTTTTTTTTTTTTTTTGGTAGATGAAGCTACTGAGGCCTGGAGATGGGAGTAAGTTGCCCAAGTTTACAAGGTGCATCACTGGCAGAGAAGGCATTCAAACTTGCTTAGGAAGGACACCTGACTCAACTATGCCAGACAGCCTTGGATTTGTCCTTTATCACTCCAGGATCTGCCCCATAGCCTCTCAGAGAGGTGTTTCATGCAAGGTCTCCATTCTTCACTACCCCGTCCCCACTTCATTTGATGTGCTGTAGATGTTACAACTCTCCCTTGAAATAAAACTCCCAGAATTAAATCTAGTTCTTTAGCTGAGGTCTGGCCTGTGCCTAGGATGGTTGGTCTACTGCTTTCTTTGTAACGAACGTAAATTTTTTCTTGGGTGATGAAACTATTTGTTAACAAAAGACTACTCTGTGCATTTGTTTCTGTTAATTCAGTGTTGTCCATCCTGCACTATATCACAAATTTGGTTTAAGGTAAATGAAGGATTTTATATTCTTATTAAATTTTATCTTATTTGTTTCAGCCTATTGTTTTAGCAAATCAAATCTTTTCAACATTTTTTTCATCCAGCATATTAGTTTTTTCTCCAACTTTTTAGCATCCTTGTGCCTTCATCCATAAAATATCAAAGAAATCGATCCAGGAACGGAGATTTATCGCCCTACAAATCACCTTTCATTGCCACTGATTCTTCAGATAATGCTGGATTTCTTTTTAGTCATCCAGATAGGAACACAGCTAATTACACTATCTTGTAGTGATATTTTAAAAATATATTTTAATGAAGGTTTAAAAGACACTGCCAAGTATCCTGTTTATACTGAAGATATAATGTTCTCAATTCACAGACTCAGGTGAAGAAAACAGTGTAATTATACTTTTATTAGTTACGTTCTCTATCTGGATTCATCATTGTACTTAAGAGCAAAGTTCTTTTTTTTTGCACATGGGTTTAGTTGCTCCATGGCATGTGGGATCTTCCTGGAGCAGTGATTGAACCTGTATCCTCTGCATTGGCAGACGGATTCTTAACCACCGCACCACCTAGGAAGCCCAAGAGCAAAGTTCTTAATCTAGGTTCGTCCAGCTAAAGTGAATCAATACTGTGCCTATCTTTTGGTAGCATGTGAAGCAGGGTCACTGGTGAAAGCAAAGAGCAGAGAACAGGGGTGTGTGTGTGTGTGTGTGTGTGTGTGTGTGTGTGTGTGTGTGTGTGTGTGTGTGTGATGGGTAGAACTGAGCAGAAAGGAGAAGACAGGAAATTATCTTTTTGGAGAGTGAACAAGCACGTGTAGCAGAAAGTGTGCTCATCAGAGTGTGTCATCACTACGTCCTTAAAGAGAAGCAAGTCTGCTTGATTGTCTATTTGGTGCAGCATTGTTGAGCTGCTTGGGTGCAGGTGGGAAGCAGATGCATATCAGGGCTTAAGTTGGGTATCAGCTTTGCAAGGCCAGTGAAGTTAGGGAGGGAGGTGTGAGGGGCGTATGTTTTTAATCACAATCTGTGGAATCTGTGTTTTAATCACAATCTCATCTCTATACTGAGGGGAAGGTTGGTAGTAGGAAAGGGCCAGGTCGATGCTTTGGTAGGTGTGAGAATTTCTGGAGTGGACACTCAGGGTAGGCGACCCGGAAGGAAAAGAAGTGGTTATCAGGCGGAGGGCTTTTTAAAGATTCCGGAAGAGTGGCTGAGGTGGGAAGAGGTAACACACTGTTGGAAGCAAACAGCCCAAGGATTTGAGAGACCAAGAGGCTGAATCAGTTGTCTGTGTGGATGTCGAAGTTGTTAAGATTGATGACAGGAGTAAGAAAGAGCCCAGGCGGTAAGATCATCAGTGAGTGAGAGGGAGCAGGGAGGGGTTTCCAGACAACAACAAAGACAAGCCGCAAGAGGTCAGGTCTGCTGGTGTGGATTTCCGATGATAAGGTGTTGATCCTCTGGAGAGTTAGAAGTGATCGCGTGATCTGGAACCACCATCAGAGAGGTCAGATGTTCAGCTTGTAGCCTGTGCTGTTTCATTTGTTTGGATATTGCGGCATAGTGTGGGAAGGGCTACAAATAAAGTTAGAAAGAGGGAAATAAAGCTCTCTTCACTTTCTGAAGAACCCTCAGTGTTAATTGTTTTCCAGTATGCTTAATGTACCCCCACTGGCAATGGCAGACATTTGAACAAAGAAATCAAGATACTCTAGGGCTGGTAGCAAATGGCAACTGAAAAACATACTAATAACTCAACTGTTTCTGATGTTCAAAGACGGAGTTTCACTCCAGGCAGATTAAACATAGAGGTTTTGCCTGGAGACCATTAAAAAAAAAAATCCCAAGCTGCTAAGAGAAACAGAGCTGTAATTGGACTCATTTAGCAAAAATAAAATTTAGACAAAATAAAATAAAAGTTCTCTGTGAAATTGTTGTGGGTTATTTTTTATAATGCAGCTGAACAATATCCCTAAGGCTGTTTGTTTGGTGTGGTTTTTTTTCCATATCTAATAATGATGATAAATGCAGCTTGATTTCTGATTATGTTAACTGGAATTTGCAGCAAACACACAAAAGACACACGTGTAAGATAAAGCTACATTTTATAATGAAGTTTGAACAGGTTTTGCCATTAATTAACTAGAAGTGGAGGAAATTAAATAATATAATGTAGAATTCATTAAATGCAAGAGAATAATATAAAATATGTAAACCAGGGATATATGTATAATATATAATCTCTCTTCTGTCACCTACAAAAATACTAAAGTGTTTTTTTATTTTGTAAATTTATTTATTTTATTTACTTTTGGCTGCGTTGGATCTTCATTACTGCGCACAGGCTTTCCCTAGTTGTGGTGAGCAGGGGCTGCTCTTTGTTGCGGTGCATGTACTTTTCATTGCAGTGGCTTCTCTTGTTGCTTAGCATGGGCTCTAGGCTCATGGGCTTCAGTAGTTGTAGCATAAGGGCTCAGTAGTTGTGGCTCACAAGCTTTGTTGCTCTGTGGCATGTGGGATCTTCCCAGACCAGGGATCTGTGTCCCCTGCATTGGCAGGTGGATTCTTAACCACTGCGCCACCAGGGAAGTCCCCTAAAGTGTTTTCTATCACATATTTAAATTCTAGTCACCTATGAAACCAAAGCCCCATCTCCTTCATAAAATCTTCTAGAATTGCTGCCGTTATCATAATCTGCTTCTCTCCTGAAATCCTATAGTATTTTCATTCAAGAAAATACTATTGATCACCATTTATGTATCAAGTACTATACCAAGAATTGGGGCAGTAGGAAAAGAATATAACTAATCAGAGGGGAGAAATTGTAAAAGCAACAATTAAAATGACTAGTTCTGACTTGCCAGGCATCATTATAAGTGCTTTTACATGTACTAACTCTTTGATTTCGCCCCACAATATTATGAGGTAAAGCTATTATTATCCCCATTTTAGAGATGAGGAAATAAAGGCACAGACAGGTTACGTTACTTGCTAAAGGTCACAGGGCCAGTGGGTGGTAGACTCAGATTCAAAAGGAGTTCTCCCTGATTCTAAAGCTCTTAACTACCTAAGTCGCTCAATTGCTTTGTATCTCAATATCCACATCTCAGGAAAGAAAAGTATGATACTCTATATTTGCCCTACCTAATTTAAAGCCTTGTTATATGAGATTCAAGTAAGATAATAGGTTTGGAAATACTACTTAAAAAATTAAATCTGCTGTAGGAATGCTAAGTATTACCTATTATGACGACATTCGTGAATTGTTTTATGAGGACTAACTCGTTTGCCTCTCAAAACGACACTCTGGGGCAGTTCTTAAGATCGTGTCCATTTTATGATGGGGAAACTAAGACACAGAAAGAATACACCTGTTCAAGAGTCCAAACCAGGGAGTCTGACTCCAAAGGCCATGCCCTTAACCTCTAAATTCTGCTTCCTGTTTACTAAACTTTGTCCTGTCGACAATATATGGGACTAGGCTGGAACAGGTGTCCATGGTGGTAGGGGTAGGCACTGCTGAATTAGGACTGGACCTCAGGGAGGATGCTACTCCTTTCCCTGGCCTATATTTAGCCTAGGCCCAAGGCCATACAGATAAGCTCTGTCCTCCAACCACGTGGGTATCAACCCACACCCCCAACAAAATGACTGGATGGCAGAGGCCTGCCGGGAAGCCTGCACGGAGTGAGCTCCTGCCCTTTGCAAGGTAGCTGAAGCAAAAATCAGATCCTGAACTAAAATCACGTCCTACCTTCCCCGTGGGAAATGGTCAGAGTACCTGGGTCCTGTAATTCCTGATTGCCTCTGTGTAAACATTTTCCAGGACCAAAACCCACTGCCTCCAGAAAGAGTCCTTTCCATTTTTACTTAGCTCTGCTTTGTGAAGAGTCCTTCTTTAAGTAGAACAGCAAAGGGCTTAAATTGAACTATAAATTGAACATTTTTGAACTGGTTCAGGAACTGTCCTACTTCTCATAACAAAACTGGTTTGGCTTAGTATCTATATACCTGGTGCAGAAAATCTTGCTCTGGCCAAAATTCTCATTGTCTTATCATTCACTGTGAGAGCAGTATTGGGCGGGGGGTGCTGGGGAGGGGGTTACCTACTGATCTGGCATCAGGCCCCTTAGTAAGTTTAATAGTCTGAATATGGTAAGGAGACTGGTTTAACTTTGTCAACCCATCATTTCTCCAAATCATTTGCCAACAAGACTCCTTTTTAAAAAGCAGAATATCTGTTAACTCACTGAAGAGCTAGAAGTAAAGTAAAAGAAATCAACTTCAACAAATGGTAATCCCCACTGTCAAGAGTGGCATTTGAAGCCTAAGTATCAGGTGGTGTTTTTCACTGTGAAAAGTGGAATAATTTCCAAGCCACCAACTTCTTCATAAAGGCAATTTGGAAATACATTTTGGGAGATGTTGGCAAGAGGATGTATAACTGAAGTTATAATCAAGTGCTAATCTAACAGACACTTCTTCAGGTTCTAATCTCAAAGAAAAATTTGATTAGGACTTCTCGCCAACAGATTCAATGAATGCATTTTTTTGAGTTTGCACGGGGTCAAAAACATCGCAGAAAGCACTCCATGCAAATTCTGAATCATTAAAATGTAAAATCATTTGTCGGTTCAAGAGAAGAAAATATTGTATTGACGTGAAGTATAAGTTTTACATTTAACCACTTTCAGGCTCTATGAAAATTATCTAGTTCAACTCATTTCACAAATGTGAAACCCGGAGCCCAGAAAAAGAAATTTTGGTCATAATCACACAGCTAGTGAGCAAGAGAGAGCAAGAATATAAGACTCCCAATTGCAAACTTCAATTTGATTCCAAGCAAAATTTGAACATGAGGAATATACTTTTATAAATCAGATATATGTGAGTAATTAGTGCTCAACATTTCAGCAGATATAATGGAAGGAATATTTTCCATCCACCCTCTGGATCTTTCTGAAGTTATCTTGAGAGTTGTACAACATATGAGAGGATTTTTCAGATATCATAAAATAGCTTTAGAATGGAACAAACAGGGAAATTCCAACATTAATGGCAAAAGTACCATTCCTGTATGAACCAGAGTTTATCTTCTATGAAGATATTTACAGAGGTCACTCAAGATACTTACAAAGCCCACTAAGTCTCTGTTTCATATAAATATAAAAAAATACTCTGTATAAATTTATTTGGGGAGAAGATTGACAGGCTTGACACATCCAATGAGAGGAAATGTCTATCTGCTAATAGAGTTGTTTACTAGTTCAACAAAATTACTAGATACATAATCTAAAAATTTATTGCCTCCAACATTTTTCTATAAGATCTGAAATAAAACTTTGTATCACATTTTAAGACATGACTTTCTTACTTCCTTTACTTTGATACAAGTGAAAAGACTATAAAAATTCCTTTTATTTATTTAACACCAAATATATTAAATTATTATTTCCTTAGTTCATCCTTGTGACTAAAAATTCTTTTCATACCACTATTATATAGGGAACAAATCAAGAGAAACCAATTTCAACAAATTGGAAACATTTCAGCAAATGGAAATCATCACTGTCAAGTTGTTGGGAGTCTTTCTAAGCATCTGGTGGTGTCTTCCACTCGGAAAAGTGAAATATCTAAGCCACCAATTTCTTCATAAAGGCAATTTAGAAGGAGTTCATATTTGAATTAATTTATCAAAATAGAGGGCTCTCCTCAGCTTAGGTAGACGTAAAGGAATCAGAGTGAATTTTGTGTTTACAATATAGTGAAAATAATTCCAAATAGGAATTTTCTAAAGTGAAGTAACTTCCTTAGATATTTGGGAACTTTCATGCACGGATCCAGGAAGTTACGGTTAATTTTTAAGTAATTCCTCTTCATGCCAATGTAACAATCTTACTGGAAAATACTTCTCTTCTCAAGAGTTTCAGAACTAAATGCCCTCCTTAACTTAAACAAAAACGGTTAGATAGGAGCAGAATAGACATTAGCAGAGGAAACAGGCTGTCAAACAATGTGTTGAAGAGTGAGGATTTATTCAGTGCATCCTTGGAGTTTGGTTTCAATAGCTGTAGAGGATGGCACTCTATGTGTGATGACTTGAAAGAAAAGTCTGCAGAGTAAGTCTGCACATGAGCGGTTTTCTCTTCTCTAAGCATTACCACCAGCTATGCTCTTTGGAATCATGCCTTGTGGTCCCTTAATGTCCTTTCGGCAGATTCTAGATCTTTCTGATCACCTTCAGATGTTATAATCCACTGTAGTTCAAAATCTCAGGCTTAAACTAGATTTGTATTTCATCCTGAAGCTCTTCTCTCCTATCCCAACGTGGTCATCATTAGGACTGTTTAGGAGTCTTCTAGTCCTCCTCCTGAGCACATGGCAGGAAAACACTCCCACGGCCTTTGAACTTAGGGTGGCCGTATGACTTGGTTTTGGCCAGTGAAATGTCAGCAGAAATGACGTGCATCGCAATTGGGCAGAAGTTTTAAGAGCGGGTGCATGATGTGCTGCATCCCCTTCCTTCCTATGATGGTGAAGGAAGCACATGTCCAGTGAAGGCTCCTTCAGTCCAGGTCTGTGAGTGACCACTGTGAGCGCAGCCCCCTGCCGATGTGCTTTGGAAGCAGCATGAGTGAGCAGTAACCTGCTATGTTAAGCCTTTGAGACATGGGACTTTTCTGAGATGCTGCAGTAAAATCTAGCCTGTTCTGGCTCCTACATCCCAGCATAGGCTTGACTTGTAAACCCATCTGCTTGGAACTGAAGGAGGTGGTGGGGTGCATGGTCTGTCTCTGCGATAAGGCTTCTCTCAGTTAGGACGAGCCCGTCCTAACTTGGAAGGAGGAAGAAGGGAATCGTGGAGAAGACAAGGAATGTCTTATATCCACTGGCTGATGCTGGTGTCAGGGAGTTTCGCTGGCCTTATTCAGGTTATACCTGCTCCTGGGTGTCCTCTGCCGACACAGTGGTCTCTGTAGATGGACACGTGGTGTTGAATGTCTCTTTGGCTCTCTCTATTGCTGAGGATACCTTCAGGCAGGGATGTTTCCTTACCCTGCCCAACAGGGGCACCCCTCCTGTCCTGGTGGCCATCTCGGCCACTCCACACCTCCTGCGGCTGGCCCTCTACCCCAAGCTCCTTCATGGGACCAAAGGACATGAGGAAGTAGTGCGAGGATGCCCATCCCTGTCTTTTTCTTTCCAGCACACTGGACTACTATAATCAAGCCCTTTTTTGCTTACTAAGCTATTTACTTGATGTGGGCTCCACCATCAAGCCTCCTGCCTCTGGGAATAACCAGCTGAGAAGCAAACCCCAGTTTCCATATTTTTACATCCTTATTCCTGAGGATACCCCGGACTTTCCCAGGAACTCTCTCACTGCACTCGGCCAGCACCCAGCTGGGAACGAGAGCTGGGCTTCCTTTCTTGCTGGCATTCCCCATGCATGCACATGGATGTCTTGGACTCTCCCCCTTCCTTGATATTGGAGGCAGGGGGATAAATCCTACAGGGACACCACAGTGCCCGTAAGGCTAATGATGACCACTTTCCTTCCTCTCCTAGGAGGTCTTCTCGGAGGAGACTGGGAGTGGAGAGCTGAAAGTAAGTGGTAGATGGTGGTTAGTTGTAGTAGGGTCTGGGGAGGGGGATGGACGTCTGGCTTTTCTTATTGTGGTCTCTCTTTAGAATGTGTCACACGTTCTTCTTTGTCTATGGCTCTGTGGTTTAATAGTCACAGGTGAGTGCCACTAAGCATTAGGTCACATTTATATTTGGAACTAAGTTGATTGGTTGGGTATGCTAGGGGACAGAGAAGCAGGGCATTGATTTAATCATTAGTACCTTCTTTTATTCAAATATTTATTAAGAGTAACCATGTCCCTGGCACTCTTCCAGGCACTAGAGACACGGAGCTGTAAGGCACTCCAGGATTTGGTAGTTTGATGGAGGAGTAATTATCAAGCGAAGTATTGTGTATTGCATCACGGATCATTTGCAATTCTCTAGGGGAGTGTGGGAGGGGCCACTAGCCCAGGGTTCAGGTTGGAGAAGGACAAAGGATGAGCAGGAATAACACAGGTTAAGGAGGTTGGGGAGGAGTGCTGTAGCCGTGGGGGCACCACGGGCCAGGGCCCCAGGTGTGCACCGATAGGGCTCAGTCTGGCCAGGTGTGGGGTGTGAATAGAAGTGGCTGGTTCTACCTGGGAGGTAAACGGGGTGAGGCCTGGGGTCTTGCACGTCCCTTAAGGAACCTAAACTTTCTGCGGAGGGCAAAGAGAGAGCCATAAAGAATTTAAGGCCAGGAACAACACAATCGCAGTTATCTTTTAGAAAGTGGACTAGTAGCACTGTGGGTGATGAATTCTGTGGGGACCAGGCTGCAGGCAGGCAAGTCACTTGCAAGGATTCTGGAAACAAAGGAGATTGTCCTGAATGAAACGTTTCCGTGTCAGTGAGGCCCACGACCTTGTCATCAGATGACAAACCTATCTGGAGACACAGTGAGATTGGAACCTGAGATGAGGCTATTTGTGTACAAATCATTTACACAAAACTCGGAAATGACATGCATAAAATCACGCATCTATTTATCTGATATGTTCTCTGTCTGGTTCTCAGCTAGAAATCTCAACCTACCAAGACGTTTCACATCAGATAAGTGGAAACCAGATTTTAAAGCTGTGGTGGTAGGCTTGCAAAAGCAACTGAGGTCAGTGGTGTGAAACCCAGTGCTGGTGAGGCTTGAGAGTTTAGCCTCACCGCAGAGCCCTGAGGTCAGCTATTACTCCTGTTCCATGCCCTCCCTCAATCAAAGGAGAAGGCTGCTCTCTGAAATGACAGCTTCCGAAGCCAACGGCACATTTATCAGTATTCGCCTCTGTTCTGGATCCTGTCCCTGAAGACCACTAGGTGACACTGTGGAACAGTCACTGCATTCAGCTTTTTTCTCAGGCTGGAAAATGAATGCAGCTTTATATCCAACCCCCCACCCTCCCCTCAAAAGTTTTAGAAAAGCCACTTGCTTGTCAACCATTTCCCCCAATTCAGTTATTTCCCACTAGGTGGAACAGCTGGGTTCAAAAAAACAAGTCACCAGAAAAGTTAGCTATTTAAAGGATGAATTTCTTTGTCATACTCGTAGAATACAGCTAGCTCCAAATTAGTTGGTTCTGTAAAAATGCATGTTTGTTTAGGAGGTTTCCTTAACCGGAGCAATACCAGCAGCAACCATCCTCATCCTTCCGCCAACAGAAAAAAGAATTGTTTTTGCTGTTAACACTGTCTTCAGGCTTTGGGTATGCTGCATTGGGGTTTGTTTTCTCCTGTTCCTCTGAAATACAGTCTTCTGATAGCAGGGGATTGGCGTTTTCTCCCGTTACTATATCTACGCCCTATGTACTTAATGGTTTTCCTTTTTCTCATTTTTCTAACTTCCTGTTCTGCTCTCTTGAATAGTTCTGCATTTACCTAATTATTTATTCATTTATGCATACTCTAAAGATTTGTGGTTACATTGTTATTCTTATGGAAAAGACATTGTGTAGCGGGAAACAGACATTTCTGTACATTCTGCCTTGAGGGACATATGACTGATTACATCTTTTTAAGGTTGTTTTTCAGATTATCTCATCTTTCTGGATACTTGATGAAACAAACATACATTTTGTTGTTGTTGTTGGGTTTTGTTTGTTTATGTTTTGTTTTTTGTTTTCTTTAGTTTGCCTCAATGACTTCAGCAGATTGAATTTCTTATTTTCATCATTGAAACTCAGATTTTACTTTTACTGTAAATGTACCCTTCCCTTATTTAGCATCAAATCAACTTGGCATTCCTAGGCTATTTTTCTCTCCAATTTCTCCTTCAGAAAAAATTGCATTCCTTGATTTGGCATATTGAAAAATTATAGGGTTCTGATTTATAGGTCAATAGAACCACAAAAAGTTTGAATCCCTGTCCAGGACCCAGCTCCAGCTAAGCTGTGAACAATTAACACAGTTCCGGTCACTTGAAGATTAGGATTCCAAAGGGGCCGCAGGTGGGTCTATCAGCAGCTGGCTATGGAGCTGGCAAGGAACCTTCAGCTGCTAGACTCAAGAGTATCTTTCTTCATGTCAGGAACAATCACAGCAGCGTCTGTCCCAGCTGACCCCCGAGGGAATCTAGCTGCAGATTGATTCACTTCCTGATGTGTCTCCAGGGTTCCTGGAGTTTCTCTTTTCCTTTAAGGCTTCCAGCCCTCATGACAGCCCCATGTTTTGAACGCTGGCTTTTCTGCTTTGTTTAAAAGATGTGAAAACTTTGTGACAAAGTTTTCCAAACAGATCTCTGGAAATAGTCAACATGTAAGCAAGTTTTTAAAAGTTCTTCTAGTAGTGGTGTGGAAGAAGAGTTTCAGAAGGACAGACCTCTGAAAGGACTCAAAGCATAAAAATGTTGCAGCATTATATCATGTCCTGTTTTTTGGTTGTTTAGTTTTTGTTTTTAGCAATGCTGTACAAGAATATATGATTCCACATGGTTTATAATGAAAATAGCTTCTATTGCTTTTTTATTTTTATTTTTTTTGGTGTAGAACATTATCTATTGACTTCCAACTTTAATAGAACAGAGGATTCAGGTCTCACATATATATTTAGGTCATAATTTTTAGTTACATCAATATTCAATGAAGGGTTGCAGGTGTTGAGTTAGTCTTGTTGTCAGGAGTACTACAAATCAGCTTTGCACTGTCCGCTTCCTGACTGTCCTGTGGCCAAGGATGATCATACAATGTTTACTGTTGTAAAATGCACCTAAAAGAGTTAAGTATCTTAAAATGGAAAAAATGAGCTTCAGAATTAATAAATGCCTATCTGTTGATGAGCTTATCAGTGAAGTGATCTGATGGAATATTTTGATGAGAGACTTCCCACTCTTGGACCCCTAGGCATCTTCCTCTCCATAGCTTATTGGTATCCGCAGAGAGGGAAGCTTCTAAACTCTCACCTGTGGCTATTGTTCTGGGGGCCACAGGGGAATAGAGGCACATCTCAGACCTAGTACATCCTGAATTGAATTCCTGCTCTTCCCCACAAAACTGCTCTTTCTTCAGTCTTCTCATCTGTTAGTGGCATATATGTAGTCTCTTATTCTAAAATGGTGTCATTCTTTTTTTGAAAAAAATTGATTTATTTATTTTATTGAAATATAGTTGATTTACAATGTTTCAGGTGTACAGAAAGTGGTCAGTTATACATATATATGTATATATATATTCTTTTTCAGATTCTTTTCCATATAGTTTATTGCAAGATATTGAACATAGTTCCCTGTGCTATATAGTAGGTTTTTGTTATTTACCTATTTTATGCATGGTAGTATGTATCTGTTAGTCCCCAAACTCCTGATCTATCACTCCCCACCCTTTCCCTTTGGTAACCTTAGGTTTGTTTTCTATGTCTGTGAGTCTGTTTCTGTTTTGTAAATAAGGTCACTTGTATCATTTAAAAATGCTGGTGTCACCCTTGATGCTTCTCTCTCTCCCATACTCCATGACAGAATGATTGAGAAATACTGTTGGCTCCACCTTCAATATAGATCTAGAGACTCACTGCTTCTCAGCACTTCCATTATCACTCTACTACCTTTCTGGTCCAAGGCACCATCATTTCTCCTCAATGATGGCAGTAGCCCCTCACCAGTCTCTATGCTTCTTCCCTTACTCCTAGCACTGCTTGCCGCCCACCCCACCCCGCCATGCTCACCATCCATAGCTTGTTCTCAACCCAGCTGTGAGAGCGACGCTTTTAAATTAGAAGTCAGAGCATGTCAGTCCCTACTTAATATCTTGCAGTAGCTCCTATCTCACTTGGACTGAAAGCCTGAATTCTTACAATGGAGTGAAAGCCCTACGTGATCAGGACCTTTCTGACTTTATCACCTACCTCTTTCCCTCTCGCTCCCTGCAGTCCAGCCATAGGCTCTCTCTATTGTTCCTCAAACACCCCATGAATAACCCACCTCAGAGTCTTTGCTCCTGCCACCCCCCTTGTCCTTTGAAGATCTACACGGTCAACTCCTTCATCTCCTTTTAGTCTTCGCCCAAATGTCTCCCCCTCAATTAGCCGGACCACTTATTTAAAACGATGCCACATCTTCTTCATACCTGATTACCTGATTCCCCCTACTTTGCTTTGTTTTATTTTTCCTTTAGCACTTGTCACCTTCCAACATACTATGATATATTTTATTTCTTTATTGTCTCTTTTCCTCTACTTTCTAGGTATAATTGTTTTGTTCACTGATGTATAACAGTTGAGTAGCTGCTCAATAAATATATGCTTCAGAATTAATAAATTCACAGGATTTAGTCCCTCTTAAGGATTCAAGGTAAGATTTAATGAATATCTACATTGTAGTCAAAGATTTATGCACATTATCTTATTTAATCTTATCTATAACCCCATGAAGTAACACTATCTGTATTTGACAAATATGCAAACGTTTAAGGAAATTTTTCTAAAAGTTCTTAATTAATCGTGGAAGGTGGAATCTGAATACTGCTAACTAAATCCCACATTTTTCCCATTATAGCATGTTGGCTCCAACTCTTAAACCATCCAGGCTCAGCTCCCGCTTCTTAATTATCACTGTGTCTATCTTAATGACCACAATCCAAGATGGTAGCCACTAGACATACATGGTTGTTAAGCACTCGAAATGTGGCGAGTTCAAATAAAGATGTTCTGTACATGTAAAGCACATAAGATTTCAGACAGTATGAAAAAGAATGAAAATATCTTGAGAATTTTGAAGTATTTATTATATGTTGAAATGGTAATGTTTTAGATGTGTTGAGTTAAAGCATGTTATTAAAATTAATTTTACCTCTTACATTTTTATTGTGACAGAAAATTTTAAATTTCCTACATAGCTTATATTATATTTATACTGGCTAGTGTTGATCAAGACCATCTGTCCTTGGCTTTGTAATCACAAGAATTCATATTTTCATCTTTCTTCAGTTAAAGGCAATGAAATATCTGAAAAAAAGGAAGATTGATCGATCTATCTATCTATCTATCTATCTATCTATCTATATATGAATGATTGGTCAACCCTGTAAACAGGACAGGATGGAAGAGTTGAAAGATTTTAAAGGTCAATGTATTCCAAAACAGCTCCCCAGACAATCATCATGGATTTCCTACCATTAGACACTTTCCTCTGGAATAAAATTTCCAAGAGCTGTCATTAAAATGAAAATGCCATTAAAACAAAAATGTCATATGGCAGAAGATCATAGATGTTTATTAAATTATCTTTGAAAGGGCTAACTAGGTGTATGGTTTTGATTTGGGAAGGAATAAAAATACTGCAAGCTCAGGCAGACCTAGGAAATTTCAATAATCGAATAAACCAAATAGACCACTTTGGTGTCGTTTTAGAAGAAGATGCAACCATGACATGAAACTACATTTATGGTTATCTCTATGTTGAGAATTAATGACTATTATCTCTGAGTGATTTACACAATCTAGAAGTCCATATTGCTTGATGCTGTGTAGATAGAGCTATAGTGGGATGTGCCAAAAAACACTTTTGATGCCTAAACTTGCTTAAATTGGATTTTTTTTAAGTCATTCTTTTTTTTTTTTATTTTTAAAGATTTATTTTATTATTTATTTACTTATTTTATTTTTGGCTGCATTGGGTCTTCGTTGTCACACGCAGGCTTTCTCTAGTAGCAGCGAGCTGGCGCTACTCTTCATTGTGGTGCACAGGTTTCTCACTGCGATGGCTTCTCTTGTTGCAGAGTACAGGCTCTAGGTGCACGGGCTTTGGTATTTGCAGCTAGTGGGCTCAGTAGTTGTGGCTCGAGGGCTCTAGAGCACAGGCTTAGTAGTTGTGGTGCATGGGCTTAGTTGCTCTGCGGCATGAGGGATCTTCCCAGCCCAGGGATCGAACCCATGTCCCCTGCATTGGCAGGCTGATTCTTAACCACTGCGCCACCAGGAAAGCACAAATTGGATGTTTTGAAAGTTGTTAAAATATTTTAATTTTCATCAGGAAGATTTGGAATGATGAATTTATGTCGTTTAACATGTATGCTTTTCATGGGAATCCAGTCTATTGTCATTCTCTAAATAGGCATCCTTTATTTCCCCAAATATCTGAAAATGGGAGGCAGAGGGAAGAAATGCAAAAATATATAGCAGTACCTTTGCATTTGAAAGCAAGCTGAATTGTAATTTTGCTATCAGGAATTAAGAGATCAGAGATAGTTCTTTATTGATTAAAAAAATTTTTTTTGGCCATGTCTTGCGGCATGCAGGATCTTAGTTCCCTGACCAGGGATTGAACCTGGGCCCCCTGTACTGGGAGCACAGAGTCCCCCACACTGGACCACCAGGGAAGTCCCTCTGCTGGCATTCTTGATGGTCATATGCAACTGCCGACTTTGTGGTCATCTCTATGTTGCTCTAAATTTTCTTGAATAGTTCTGGTTTCATGCAATCACTTATTTTCCTCGTGATTCAATGAATGTGTAATTAAGTGTTATTTAATATAGGTTTTTTTAAAGAAATGAAATAAAATATTATTTAAAGCACATGTGAAACCCATACTGAAATGCAATCATTAAAAAATGCTTACTGTGTGATACGTATATAAGTGATATTTATTACTAAAGTGATCTTGGGTTGTCCATTACTTTGCAACTCATTCAGATATCAGGAAGAATTTTTTTTAATGAAGTTTTATTTTAGAACAGTTTTAGATTTATAGGATGCTTGCAAACATAATACAGAGTTCCCATATACCTCACACCCAGTTTCTCTTCCTATTAACATCTTACGTTAGTGAGATACATCTGTCACAACTAATGAACCAATATTAAAACATTATTATAACTGAAGTTCATAGTTTATTCAGACCTACTCAGTTTCTCCCTAATGTCATTTTCTGTTGTAGGATCCCATCCAGGATTTCACATTAGATTTATTGATCATGTTTCCTCAGCTCCTCTTGCTGGTGACAGTTTCTTGCACTTTCTTGTTTAGGCTGACCTTGACAGTTTTGAGAATTACCAATCATGTATTTTATAGATGGTCCCTCAGTTGGGATTCTTCTGATGTTCTTCCCATGACTGAAAATGTGTTTTGGAGAGGAAAAGCAGAGAAGTAAAGATGCCATTCTCATCAAGTTGTATCAAGGGTACCTACCATAAATATAATCTGTTTTTGATGTTGACCTTGATCACCTGACTGAGGTAGTGTCTGTCAGGTTTCTCTACTATAATTATTATTTTTCCCTTTCCATACTGTACTCTTTGGAAGAAAGTCACTATGTGAAGACCACACTTAAGGGTAGTGAGTTATGCTCAGTCTTCTTGAGGGTAGAGGATGGACATGAATTATTTAGAATTCTTCTGCTTGGGAGATTTGTCTATCTTCCTTTACTCATTTACTTAATCAATTTTATTATTGTGGATTCATGTATATTTATTTTACACTACTATATTTTGTTGCTCAAATTGTTCCAGCTTTGGTTATTGGAAGCTCTTTCGGTTGGATTCTATGGCTTTTTTTTTTTTTTTAAGTAGAAGGAAAAATGCATTTTTGTTTTTGTTAACATACCATGGGTTTATTATTGTTCTTTTCAAATAGATTAATAAGAAAATATTATAAAAATTTTCAGTTTTAAATTTCAAATTCAGTAAACATGGATAGGTATAATCCACATAAATGAAAGCTCATTGGCACCCTGAGTGATTCTTATGAGTGTAAAGGGCTCAACAGACAAAAAAGTCTGAGAATTACTGCTCTGTCTAGATCAGAGCTTCTCAGACCTGTATGCATGCACAGAATGCCCTGGGGATCTTGTGAAAATGCAGATTCTGTTCAGGGTGTTTGGGTGGGGTCTGGGTTTCTGCATTTCTAACAAGCTACCAAGAATCTCCAGTGCTGTTGGTCTAGACTATTCTTTTTTTGTTTTTTAAAGCTCTTTATTGGAATATAACTGCTTTACACTGTTGTGCCAATTTTTGAGGCACACCAAAGTGAATCAGCTGTATTTATACATACATCCCCAAATCCCCACCCTCCCTCGACTCCCTCCCACCCTCCCTATCCTGACGCTCTAAGTCATCACCCATCATTGAGTTTATCTCCTTATGTTATGCAGGAACTTCCCACGAGCTATTTTACATTTGTTAGTGTATATATGTCAATGCTACTCTCTCACTTTGTCCCAGCTTCCCCTTTGCCCCCCCACCCCACCCTGCGTCCTCAAGTCGATTCTCTACATATGCATCTTTATTCTTGCCCTGTCACTGGGTTCATCAGTACCATTTATTTTTACATTCCATATATATGAGTTAGCATATGGGATTTGTTTTTCTCTTTCTGGCTTACTTTGCTCTGCATTTATATACTCCTATCACTGCATTTTTTTTTTTTTTTTAATTTTGAAACTATTAATTTTTGGCACTAAGTACAATATGCTCTAGGCTCATCTTGCATATTTCTGGCCCAGTCCCAGAATCAATCATTTCTACAAGGAGCTCTGGTTCCTTTTATTGGATAATTGTATTAGAAACCGAGATCTGGGTGGTAGGTATGCTTGTTGCCACTGGAATGTTTGTGATTTCTTCTTGGCCCTCTCAGCTGACTGGGCAAGGAGATAAATATGTATATACCTGCATATATACTCACATCTGTAATTATTCTATACATAATTGGCTGTATCTGTATTAAGTTAAACATGAGTTCATACTGATGTCTCCGTCTCTAGTCCATTACCACAGTCCTTCTAGCCTCCTTCTCTTGTCCGCCTGCCACTTCCCACTTCAGAAGTGGGAAACCTGGCTCTCGCTATTCCTCATCCATTTACTTAATTGTTCAATTCCAGTAGAGTGGGTTTAGAACTAACTCACACGCCCATGGGAAAAACTTTATCAGCTAGAGTACAGTGCTTGTGTATAATTCCTTTTGCCTTTGGTCTTAAGAACCATTCATTTCCAAAGTTAGCATCTTGTTCCTCTACTTTCTTCAGTGAAGTTGTTTCAAACATTCATACTGCATTTATTTCTTTATTTATTTATTTTCATAATGCATTTAGATTGTCACATTCTGCATTCCATCCTGGGATCCCTGACTTCCTGAATGACTTTTAAAAAATTTGCATACATTAAGGTTTGCTCTTTGTGCTGTAATGTTCTCTGGGTTTTGGCAAATGCTTAATGTCTCATATTCACCATTAAAGTATCACATGGAATAGTTTCACTACCTGTGAAATTTCCTATGCTTCACCTAGTCAGTCTCCCACACCTCCTCAAAGTGGGAGGCAACTACTGACCTGATTACCATCTCTACAGTTTTGCCTTTTCCAGAATATCATTTAATTGGAATCATACATTATGTAGCTTTTTTAGACTGAGTTGCTCACCTTTCTAAATGTAATATATATAACTACAAATTTCCCCTTTAGCACTGCTTTTGCTGCATCCTATAACTTTGGGTATCTTGTGTTCTCATTTTCATTTATCCCTAAGTATTTTCTAATTTCCCTTGTGATTTCTCCTTTAATCCATTGGTTAAGAGTGTGTTCATTTCCACACACTTGCGACTGTTCCAGTTTCTTTCACTTCACTTGAAGAGAATGGTTACCGTACTGTTTTTGATTAGTGATCTGCATACGTGTGTTTCTTCTGGTTGGTTGGTTGATTATGTCATCCAAGCCCTCTATTTCCTTCCTCACCTTCTGTCTGGTTGTGCTATTATTTAGATTGGGTATTAAAGTCTCCAACTATTGTTACAGAACTATCTATATTTCTTCCTTCAGTTCTGTTACATTCCTCACAGGGAAGCTCCACTGGTAATGAGTTGCTTCAGAGTTTGTGTGGCTGAGAAAGTCTTCATTTCCCTTTCACTTTTGAAGAAGAATTCACTGGATACAGGTTTCCTGGGACGGATACAGGTTTCCTGGGACGAACCCAGGCCACCTCACAGGTACTGGATGGACAGCTGGCCCCAGTGGAACAGAACCACATGTTTGAGTGGTTGCATCGTTGGACCTTTTGGCGGGTCGGACTAGGGCCCTGGGGTTTCCCACCAAAGGGTCACGTGGAAGGCTCTGGATTTGCTCCTTGTGCATGCCCAGTTCATCTCCCTGGCTGTTCCTCCTGCACCTACCTGGCCGGCCCCTGAAGTGAGGGCTGTAGGGAGGGGTGGACGAGGCGTTGACTAGGCGTTGACTAGGCGTTGACTAGGATTAGGGTCTGCTTGATGGGTGGCGGGGGCTGGAATCCTTGCTAAAGGAGTCCGGGACCAGGGCCCTCAAGCACCCAAAGCACGCAGGCAGTTCTCATGCCAGAACTCCCAGCCCGGCCCCATAGAACCCTGAGATCTCGCGAGAGGAGGCTTCTTCTGGGAAGCGAGGTTGCGGCGGCGGCAGCGCTTTGGGCCTGAGCCCACAGTTCCCTGAGCCGTGCGTTGGGTGCTTACAGAATCCCAGCCCATCCTCTCCCTACGGCTCCACAGGAACCCCGTAACCTCCCCCACACCCCCGAGGCCCCTTAGCGCCCCCAAGGCTCCAGCTGTGCGCTGTTTGCCCTCCTGGGAAACCCCTGCCCTGCTCTGCCTGCCCTGCCCAGGCCAAGCCCCATCAGGGCCTGCAGGCGACCCCACAGTAAAGAAAGAAAATAGATGCCTGCTGCTTTCTGGGAGAAGTCGGCTGTCGGATGGTTGCCGCCATTGGTCTCTGAAGGTGAGGCGTCCTCCCACCCAACTCCTTCCACTTCCTGGGCTCTTTCAAGATTTTCTCTTTGCCTTTGGCTTTCTGCAGTTTGAATATGATATATCTAGGTATGGGCTTTTTGGTTTGTATTTGGGTTTTTTGGGGGAGGGTGGGGGGTGGGTTGGTTGGTTTTGTGGTTACTCTGAGCTTCCTGGATAGGTGGTTTAGTTGTTACAAATTTTGAAAACGTCTCAGCTTTTATTTTTTTACATTTATTTTTGCTCTTTTTTCTCTTCATTGTTCACCTGGTATTCCCATTATGCATAGTTGCACCTTGTGTAACTGTTCTGTTATTATTTTTATTATTAAAATTTTAATTTTGATTTTCAGTTTGGGAGATTCTGACCTATCTTCAAGGGCACTGACTCTCCTCAGCTGTGACCAGTCTACGGTTGAGCTCATCCAAGGTAATCTTCGTTTCTATTACTGCGTTTTCGATTCTAGCATTTTCTTTTGGTTCTTTCTTATAGTTTCTGTGTAAGAGACCCATCTCTTCTTGCATATTGTCTACCTTTTCCAGTACAGACCTTAACATATAAGTCGAACTTACTAGATATTCTAATACCTGTCATTTCTGAGTTTGGGTCACATATTTACTTTGGCTCTTCAGTTGGTTTTTTTCTTGCCTTTTGGAGTGATTTTTGTTGTTGTTGTTGTTGAAATTTGGACACGTTTATTGGGTAATAGGAACTGAAGTCAGTAGGCCGTGTGAGGTTTTATGCTAATCTGGCTGGGAGCTGGGCTGTGTTTGATGTTTGCTATGGGTGCCAGGTGCTTCGAATTCTTTCAGTGCCCTTGATTCAGTCTCCCTTCTTTGGAATTCTCTAAGTTCTCAGAGAGGGTCCATGTCCCTCAGCCCTTTCCGCTGTAACTCACTCTTATTATGCTGAGGCCCTGTTGGTGTGGTGGTCTACTTGAGAGAAGGAGCATTCTAGAGTCTTCCAAGTCTGTTTCATTGGGCCTGTGTCTGTAGTCAGTGACCACAAGTGTTTCTTGAATAGTTTCCCTCCCCACGCTTCTTAGGTAGGACAAGGCTAAATGGGGCAGGAATCAGAGGAATGACCTTCCTCCACAGCTCTAGGGCAAGTCTCTGGTAAAATCTCTCCCCCTGGAGGGAAGACTTTTGTTATAGAAAAGGTTTGGACCAATTTCACAAGCATTACTCCTCACCTCCCATGCCAGAGCTGGGAGGGTATCTTTATCAGCTGTTCATCATCATGAGAAGCTGGTGGGATTGGGATTCGTGGAGATAAAGCCAAGAAAATGTGCGCTGCCCCGGCCCCCCCCATCATAGTCCCAGGGAAATTCTCACTCTCAAGCTGGTGCACACTCAGCCTCCAGTAGTTCATCCAGATTTCCATTTACATGTTCCTACCAGTGGGACTCCAGAAGCTTCTGCTCCAGGTAAGCAGTGCTTGGCTGTGGCTGTCTGGATTTCTCTGACTCTCCAGATTTTAGGGTGGCAGTTTGCCCTGTGGCCTCCTGAGTAGGTCCAAGAAAAGTCTTTGGTTTTTAGTTTGTCCAGCCTTTTCTTGTTGTAAGGACAAGGGTGACACCTTGCAAACTCTTTACATGCCCAAACTGAAACTGCTAGTTTTTAAGACCTATGATTTTTAGTGAGTGTTAATGAAACAAAATCATGTGTAGGGTTTTAGAATTTGGAGACAACTGGTTTTTTAATGAGGTGAAGTAGAAGCACTTTCTGAGCCATGATTCAGAGTCTTCATCATTGCATCCAAAAACCTTGACTGAAACAGAATATGATGCCTACATTAGCTAAGCCCTGGGACAAGGAGATGGGAGAAAGAGGGAGATGGGGGGAAAATGCTCCTAAATACATGGACACTTGACATTGTGAAGACTGAGCATTTAGATGATGGGCTGAATACATTAGTTTCCTCATTGCGCTTTGTTGTCATGAGAACCCAGTGTATACCAGGAACATACTGACCATTGACGATTAGCCATGTTTACCCGCATGGAGCCCATATCTTAATGGAGGGTCCCAGAAATTGTTTATTGTCTATTCAACAATCATTTCCTCCTTTTAACAGAACCGTAGTTAGTTCGGGTAGCAGGAGGAAATCCTCTGATCTCCTGGAAGGGCAGACCCTCTGTCAGCTTCAGGGGCTGTATTATAATCAGCATAAGACAGTCAAGATAATCCTATTACTCTTTGCTAGAAACTCGGTACCCCAGTCTTCTCTTTAGCTAAGCAGTGCAAGGGAAAGTTTCCCAGGGGGCTTCCAGGAGGATTTTCTTCCTAAATAAGAAGCGAGGGCCTTAAAAAGTAGAAGCTTTTGTGTGTCCTTTCCTTCCTTCGTGTGGATTTTGGTATAAGGATGTGATGTCTCAAGTTGCAGACATTTTGTGACTCTAAGGGGGTAAGCAGAAGGACACAAAGTCAGAATATGTAGGTAGGAGAGGAGAAGGCTAGAAAGAGCCTAGACCACAAAGTGAACCTGCCTCCACTTATGTCCTGTGGTTTATGTTGGTGCCTCTGGTAATATGAGTGGTGAATGATAGTAATACTTGTAGTCTTCCCACTGTTCAGTGAGACAGATCCATGGATCTTGTGCTTTGATGTTGCAGCACTGTCAACTTGGAATCAAAGCATCAAAACACTCTCAGTTTGTGTGTTCACTTTATCACAGACTTGTAACGGATAGTTCACAGGCTGGCACTGGTCTGGGGACCATATTTTGAATTGCACCCATTAGTTAGCACGTTTAAGGATGACACAGACTTTTTATGTTTTTGTGTCCTGTTACCACCCTCCATCTCCATCACATGATTCAAAGAAGAGCCCAGCCAGGTGGCAGCAGGTAGATCTTGCAGTCTGTATCACCTGTGTCTCCAAAACTGAAGCCATTCTGATGGGACTTGGCTTCCTTTCTCAGGAGGATCCTCAGTCGCTCTGACAAAAGCATTTGCAGGGGCCCTCCTCACCTGTCCTGCCAGGTAAGCTTAGACACGCCCAAATCTCAGGAGCAGACATGACCTGGCTTCACACTGGTTTTACACACATAGAAACACAAACACATACATGCACTTCTTCAGACAATTTTGTATCTTTTCCTCTCTCTGATGATGTTTGTGAGCTCATTTGAAATGGATTTCCTGTAAATTGTGCCTCTGAGGGAGAAGGCTATGGAGGGGAATTCATCCTGTAAGGTGAATTCTTCTAGCAATAGACCTGGTTAGGGGCTCCCTGGGAATAGTACTCGGGAATAGTACTCAGTACGAATGCTTGGCAATTGAGAAGTCTTACTGGATTTCTGGAAAGCTAGTCTATCTGGAAAAATGCATCACTTCCAAGAGGATAAATAGATATGAAGGGTGGAGTAGGGAAAATTGTTAAAACTGCAAGTGTGCATCTAGTTAACTAGGTCAGAGAAGTATTGATTAGAAAATGTGATAACACTGTGAAGGAAAAACACAGAATTTCATGGGGAGAGATGCTTTTATTCCTCTGGTTGGAGTGAAATGATGTCAGTTTGTAATTCAGACAGAGGAAGAGATCATTCCACACAGAAATGTCTTGCATTTCCTTCTCGGCATAGACTGCAACATAAGACTTTGACATATTCTTCCTTTTCTCAATTAGTACTTAACTCCTGTGCTGGGTTGAATAGTGTCCCCCACTTCTCAAATTCATGTCCACCCAGAATCTGTGAATGTGACCTTAATTGGAAATAGAACATTTGCAGATGTAATTGAGTTAAGATGAGGTGTCCTTATAAGAGGAGCGATATTGGGACACAGTGGGGGGAAGGCCAGGTAAAGACAGGCAGAGACTAGAGTGCTGCACCCACGAGCCAAGAAGGCTGAGGATTGCTGGCAGCCACCGGAACTGTTTTGATAGGCCACCCTGTATATGGCGCTTTGTTATGGCAGCCCTTGAAAACTAATGCAGCCCCAGTAGGTACACAGTACAGTGTTAGAAGCATAATAGTTTTGTATGACTTTAGGTCATGTCTCTAGACCACCAGCATACACAGGTGAAAAGGGAAATGAAATCATCCAGTGTTTTGTTTAAAAATCAGCAAAAAAAAAAAAAAAAAAAAATCAGCAAAGATAGGGACAATTGCAATAACAGGAAAAGACCATCTTGCCAGGTGACTGATGTTTTCACCTTTCATTGAGACCCAGATAGAATGGTTCACAATATGCACTGAGTCTCTCATGGCATCTAATCCTATGTCCCTTGCACCAAAGCTTCTGGTTTTCCTGGTAGCCAGTCAGCTTTAAAGAGCATTTCTGAAACTTTTTTGAATGATGAAAACTACCTGGGCTGCCAGCAAATTCGAATTTCCAGGGAATCTGGATGTTTAACTAGCACTCAGTAAGTATCAATAGCCAGTTTTAATCAATGGGTTTAAGTATCCCAGACTTACATAACCAGAGATTATCCAGAAAACATAAAATATATTTTGATGCATTTGATTTGATTATCAAGCTCCTCTTGTATCCAGCAAACACCCACTGAGCATGCACGTATGCCAGGCCTACGTAGACTGGGAAGGACAGGGGACAGGGATGTGGGGTAGGAGAACCTGCACTTGAATCTTGATTATGTCTCGTGCTGTTTGCAAGGTTATCGTTTGCTAGGGCGAGTTGTTTAATCTTGTTGGATGTCTGCTTCTTTGTCTGTAAAATTGTGATAATGTGGGGCATTAGATAAATGCAGGGTATTATCATGAGAAAGTTGGATGTGTGCACAGATGTGTGCAAGAGCAAGCCTTACAGCACTAAAGGAAGAACTAGAAATATCAGAGATGTGAAACTAGGAAGGTGTTTTTTTTTCTTCCCTGAATGAAGAATATACTTTGAGTAAGCTGCTTCCCAAATGGCCTTTGTTCTGAAATAGAAATGGTCTGAGGAAGATATATATGGAGCATTGCCTGTCTGGGGCGGGGGGTACATACGAAAGGCAGGCCCTCTGACTCAGCTGTGACAGTAATTGAAAAGTCCTTAGGAGAAAATTGACTTCTCTCATGACTAAAAAAGAAATAGTATAAAGTTTTTTTTTAAAATGTGGAAAAAATAAGTTTTAAAAATAGGCCCTACTTGCAGAAATAATACAGAAGAACAAAGAGCGAAAGGACACAAAAAGGGAAATATCAGATCAATCACTTGCAATTGAATCCATTTCTCTCTTCCAGACAGAGAAATAAAAACCAAGCAAAAAGGCCAGAATGTCCCTTTTTTGGTCATTGTGATGATCACTGTGGGAAAACTCTGAATGATACAACTTTAACCATAACCACAGTACAGTAAAAAATACCTGCTGTTTAAAAAATAACAGTAATTGTACATCTATTTCTCTCCCTGAGGGTAATGTTAAGCTGGTGTTCAGAGCCTTGTGCTGCTGGATATTGATGAGATTCAGTTGTAGTTCTGGTTCATGTGATCCTTGGCTTCCCTAACACAAGGAATCAGTGACTGCCCCTCCCCACTCCTTGTCATTAACATTTATCATTTTTTTTTTTTCTGTTTAACTGGCATTTAAACTCTTATGTTTGGGAATTTCCTTCCTTATGTATGGGAAGTAAACATAGCCTACCCCTGTGAAAGCTGAAAATCCCAGTTGTGGATTTTCTGTTCCCCTGTAGCATGGGCATGAGACAAGTATTGTTTTATCAGTTGGAAACATCAGCCTTAGATCTTTTTTTTTTTTTAATTTATTATTTATTTATTTATTTATTGGCTGTGTTGGGTCTTTGTTGCTGCGCACAGGCTTTCTCTACTTGCGGCAAGTGGAGGCTCCTCATTGCTGTGGCTTCTCTTGTTGCGGAGCACAGGCTCTAGGCATGTGAGCTTCAGTAGTTGTGGCACATGGGCTTAGTTGCTCCACAGCATGTGGGATCTTCCTGGAGGAGGGATTGAACCTGTGTCCCCTGCATTGGCAGGCAGATTCTTAACTACCTAGGAAACCCCAGCCTTAGATCTTGAATCAAGGGCTAGACAAAGACAGAGGGGCCATAGAAAATCCTTTCTGGGGCCAGGAAGCAGCAGCAGTCACAACAACAGTGGGTTTCCATAGTTACTGGAGGCAGAGGTACAGCTGTGGTGTCTTGTATCTATTGTCAGTGGTGACAGTGGTGAACCGGAGAGGTGTTTTCAATGATCAGTTGTTTCTTGAGGGAAAATGGGAGGAGTAGAAAGGATGATGTTGATTGCTCCTAACCTTCATTTCTACCAGTTTTCTAAGACTGGTTCTTATTTGGTTGAAAGCTGTTCAGCATTCTCTTTGTAATTTCATTTCATTTTTCTCTTATCTCAGATCAGCTAGAGACAGAAACTTGACAGATACAGAAATGGTTGCAGGCAATAAATAGAGTTTAAAAATAGTTAGGAAATTTGAGATTATCTGACCTGGTTGGGGCTGAAGGCAGTGAAAATCCAGCCAGTATTTGGGGATGGGAATCTGACTGCTACAGCACTCAGTGGCCAAAAGTCTAGTTAAAATTTCACCAGTATTTATGTAGAATAACATGTCAATTGAAGGCTGGGGGCAAATTTTAGAGAAGCTCTCGGTTATTGATGAAGTCCTGGCTGCTTTGGGCTGGTTGCTGCACAGACTGTGGTCTGACCTCCTGGACTGGTTGTGGCAGACTGTGCTTCAAAGTTTTCTTTAGTCTCTCAGGGGCTTAAGAAAGAGAATGGTAGACTTATATCTAAATGTTCATCTATCTTTGACTTAAAAACAGTAACTTTCTATGACTGTGCTTAAAAAAAAAAACAAATAAGAAAATCTCAACTGTTAGGCCACTGGGGTCAAATAAATAAATAAAACCTATGCACTTTTATCTAGACTGCAGAATTACAAAGTTGTTGATTTATTGGCTTTGCCAGGACACTTACGTGGTTGTTCAAGTATTGATTGAGAAATACTGAGGACAAATGACCTGGAATAGAAACTAAGTGAGGGATCATGAGACTTGGATTACCTCAGCCTCCACTGATCCTTATCAGCCAGGAATCCAGTTTCTCCATCTGTTATCCATATCTGCCTTTTTGGAAGAGTGATGCTATGCTGAAAGGCTGGGTCAGTGTTTATCATGCTCTCTTACCTGCATACCAGTGACTAGACGTGTACGGCAGCATAGCAAGGAGGGTCTGTGACAAACTCTAACCTGGGAGAAGACGGCTTGCATGTCTGGACACCATGGTAAAGCATGGGGAATTTGTGTAAATATATTTGGAGATGTAAGACTTAGAACAGAATGTAATTTCAGTTTGATTCAGTGTGCCGGGTCAGACGTGTTGACTGGTCTTAGTGGCACCTCAGGGCTCTGGAGGTCTCTGGAACCAATGTGATGAGGCAACTCACAAACCAAAAATAGGATTTGTACACATCAAAATGTGATCTGATGCACAGAGACCTGACTTGAACCACCATGATAGTCATAGCTTTTCACCCGATTCCCAGACCTAAGTAATTTCAAAGGCCCAGAATATTGAGTAAAGGGAAGACAAGGTACCACTGAGGAAAAACCCTGTAATAACATCACAAATAGTTACAGTGACTCTCATCCTGGATTCCCAAAACGAAACCTGCACTCCTTCAGCAGTTCACTCATCTCTATAACCGGTTGACTAAAGAGAAAAGAAAATTTGCCGGGATCAACTCGGCGACTCGAGGTGAGTGACGGGTGCCTCAAGCTTGAAGAACACACAGACACAGACTGAAGAGAAAGATGGGACCGGGGGACTCAAGACCTCTAGGATCAAGAGCCTCGCTGATTGATCCCACGTTGCTTTTATTGAGTTCTCGGCATAGCCTAAGGGTCTGACACTCCCAGGTTAATCCCATAAACAATCAAAGGCCTCACATGACTGGGGGCAATGATCTTTGTTTGCCTCCTGGGTCCTGATTTGAGCAGGGTGTGGAATTGAGCTGGGTGTGGCATGGGTTTGAGCTGGGCGTGGAGAGCAAA
The DNA here is from genome assembly GCF_030028045.1 of Hippopotamus amphibius kiboko. Taxonomy (NCBI): domain Eukaryota; kingdom Metazoa; phylum Chordata; class Mammalia; order Artiodactyla; family Hippopotamidae; genus Hippopotamus; species Hippopotamus amphibius. The sequence continues at coordinate 72,380,433 of NC_080199.1, forward strand.
GCAGCCCTGGGGGCAGGAGACCTCTCTCAGAAGGAGTAAGGGTCTGTGCCCCACCCGTGTTGGCCCCTCTGCGACTGTGCCTGTCTTAGGTTGTTCCTCCCTTGAGGAAATCTTACCCGTCTCTGGCTAACCAATCATCCTCCAGGGCCAAACACGGTGATATAAGGAAGGCTCTATGCACCACCCCTGTTGGCCCCTCTGCGGCTGTGCCTGTCTTAGGTTGTTCCTCCCTTGAGGAATCTTACCCGTCTCTGGCTAACCAATCATCCTCCAGGGCCAAACACGGTGATATAAGGATGGCTCTATGCACCACCCCTGTTGGCCCCTCTGCGGCTGTGCCTGTCTTAGGTTGTTCCTCCTCTGAGGAATCTTACCCGTCTTTGGCTAACCAGCCATCCCTCAGGACCAAACAGGGTGACATTAGTCTCCACGCCCCGCACCCTCAGCTCCTCCACTGCTCAAGCAGGACATTCTGAATCCCATCGATCAGCCCACATACTTCAACATTTTCAATGTTTCAAAAAGGTTCCAGAATGTCTTCCCACATCTCCCCCTTTTTGTTTTCGTAGGAGAAGATAAGCCTGTAGGAGAAGATAAGCCTATTCCAGTTATTTTTCTGTCAATCCTTGGAGCGTTCCTCCTGTGCACCTGAGAACTAAACATAGGATAATTAAAAGACAACAAAAAGTATCAAAATGCTTAGGAGACTGCTATTCATGCCTTTTATCCAATCCAATGGATGCAATGCTTTTAATCCATCAGCTATACTTTGTAAAGTAGCAAATTTGGTGTAGAGACTGCAAAAATCATATTGCATGCCAGTTATTTTAGTTTGTAATTGTTGTATGTCCAGTGTGAGACCATCCGCTCCATATCCCAGCAGATGTGTCACTGGCATCATGGCCATTCCAGATTTGTAATGTTCTTAAACTTAAGGGAAGTTTCCATATTTCTGTTTGAGCTCTGCCATTCTCTAATTGAGGCCAAGGAGGTATTAATCCAATCCTAAGCCATAAAATGGGATAGGGCGAGTGCATGGCAATATTGGTATATGCCATCACAACCTTTTATAGGGATTGCAGGAGGAGTTTTTTTGGTGTAAACCATTAGAGACTGCATACCCCTTAGGGGACCAGTTTCATACTGTTCCATAGGAACCATTAAGTAGTATCACACCCTCCGTCCCACAGCAAACATCCCAAAGAATCTGATCTTGTCTGTCAGCCCATATCCGTTTTATTTTACACAAAGGTCTATCAGGGATGGCATAATTAGTAAACTTAGTCTCCAAAGCTCAAACCTGAAAACAAATGTACAAAGTTTATCTCCGGAGATTCTATATCCCATTCAAGATGGCGTTTCTTTGGAACGCTCATGATATGGCTTAATTCTCCGAGATGGAATCCACACAGGTTCCAGGCCTTGTCCTGGTGACACACAAGCAAACCCTCTTCCCCATGTGATTAACCTTCCTGATGACCAGATATTAGTCAATGGGTCCTGCCACCATATCAGCGGCTGTGCATCATTAAAATGAGTCACATTCTTAGACGAGGCTTGAAAATGCCTCTCAGCTGCTGTATCTGTAGCCTGTGCAGATACATTCAAAAAATTAATAGTAAATAAGGCTTTATTTAAAATTGTTTGTTGCCCTTGGGTGATTCCCCCTTTTTGTTTTTGGAGCATGTTTTTAAGTAGTTGGTTTGCTCTTTCAACTATTGCTTGTCCCTGGGGGTTGTAAGGAAGTCCTGTAGAATGTGATATAGACCACATATCAAGAAATTGTTGAAATGCTTTACTAATATAAGCAGGGCCATTATCTGTTTTAATGGCTTGTGGCAACCCCATGACTGCGAAGCATGCATATAAATGCTTTTGCACATGCTTTGCAGTTTCACCAGACTGGGCAGTAGCCCATATAAATTGAGAAAATGTATCAATGGTTACATGCACATAGGAGAGCTTACCAAAGGATGAGATGTGAGTAACATCCATTTGCCATAAAGAATTAGGGCGCAAGCCCCGTGGGTTTACACCAGGTTCAGATTGCTGAGGATTATTAATAATTTGGCATGATGGACACGTTCTTAATATATCTTTGGCTTGATTCCATGTAATATCAAACTTCATTTTTAAGCCTTTAGCATTTACATGAGTTAATTGGTGGAAATGTTGAGCTTCATCCAATACGGGTGCAACAAGTCTATCAGCAGCTCTGTTACCTGTTGCCAGAGGCCCAGGCAAAGTAGTATGGGCCCGAATATGGGTAATATAAAAAGGAGCGTTTCTAGAATGGACAACTCGTTGAAGTAATAGAAAAAGATCATAAAGAGGCTGTGGAATAGACTGCTTGATAGTAGCAGTTTCTATCATATTAGTGGCTTGAACCACATAGGCAGAATCAGATAAAATATTAACGGCCTGAGGTATGTCTTGCAAAGCACAGATAACTGCATATAATTCTGCTTGCTGAGCTGAAAAGTGAGGGACAGGGATTTGTCGTGTTTTAAATCCCGTATATCCCGCTCGGCCCTTACTAGAGCCATCAGTAAAAATTATAGAAGCATCTGGTATAGGATCAGATTTTGTTATTCGAGGTAGAATCCATTGAGTTCTCTTAAGAAACTGCAAAATGGGATTTTTCGGATAGTGATTATCAATTTTTCCAATATAATCAGCAAAGGCAATTTGCCAACTTACACAATTTTGGAAACAAGCCTGAATTTCTTTAGTAGTTAAATTAATAATTATATGTGAAGGGTCAGTTCCAATTAAATGCTTACTTCAAGTTCTTCCCTTCAGAACCAACTGAGTTAATAATTCTAAATAAGGTGACAAGGATTTTACCATAGTATTTGCTAAAAACAACCATTCCACAATTCCTTCATTTTGCATTAATATCCCCGTAGGTGAATGAGGAGAAGGTAATATAATTAATTGCAATGGCTGATTAACAGTTACTCTCTGTAATTGAGAAGAATGAATTTTATTTTATACAAGTTTTAGCTCCTCTAAAGCAGCTGATGTTAAAGTTCTTGGACTATTTAATTTTGAATCCCCTTTTAACAAAGCAAATAGGTTAGACAATGCATAGGTGGGGATCCCTATGCATGGGCGAAGCCAATTAATATCTCCTAGGAGTTTTTGCAAATCATTAAGAGTTTGGATTTGATCTGTCCTCAGTTTCACCTTTTGTGGTCTAATAGTTGTTCTATCAACTATTGTGCCCAAATATTGATACGGGCTATGCATCTGTACCTTTTCTGGAGCTATTTTAAGTCCTGCTCTATCAAGGCAAAGCTGCATGCTAATATACGCAGAAGTAAATAAATCTTGATTAGGAGCAGCACACAAGATATCATCCATGTAATGGATAAGATAACAATTAGGAAATTCTAGTCATACTGGTTCAAGGGCTTTAGCAACAAAATTCTGACAAATAGTAGGGCTATTCAACATGCCTTGAGGTAACACCTTCCACTGAAACCTTTTTCGAGGTTCTTTATTATTTACTGCAGGCACAGAAAAAGCAAATTTTTCTTTATCTTTGGGATGTAATGGAATGGTGAAAAAGCAGTCTTTCAGATCAATCACTATTAAAGGCCAATTAGCAGGGATCATATTAGGTGATGGGAGGCCTGGTTGTAAGGCCCCCATTGGTTGTATAACTGCATTGACTGCTCTGAGATCTGTTAATAAACGCCATTTACCAGTTTTTTTCTTTATTGGAAATACTGGAGAGTTCCATGGGCTAAAAGATTCTTCAATATGTCCTTTTTCTAACTGTTCAGTCACTAATTCTGTTAGAGCTTCTAACTTTTCTATGGTTAAAGGCCACTGCTCAACCCATACAGGTGTATCAGTTTTCCAGGTCAATGGGATTGGTGCTGGGGGAAGCAGTAAGCTTTTACGAACAGTGGCCACTAGTGAAAAGACTGATATCCAAGACCGTCTCTATTTGCATTACCTTCAGCTGGAATGGGAAATAGTTTCCCTTGATGATATTTACCAAAACCTAACCCTGGCTGATATCCTTGATTTATCAGCATTTCTTGACTTTGCATACTATAAGTATCTATCGTTGGAATGTGGATTTCAGCCTTCCATTGTTGCAATAAATCCCTTCCCCATAAATTAATGGGAAGGTCTGCTATATAGGGTTGTAAGTGGGCTGGCTGCCCATCTGGGCCAATACAAGGCAATATTTTAGCACTTTGCTGCAAGCCATGAGCTCTACCTAAACCTACCACTGTAATGCCTGCAGGACAAGTAGGCCATCGAGAAGGCCAATGATTACTGCTTATAATTGAAACATCAGCACCTGTGTCTATTAATCCTCTAAAAGCTTTCCCACTTATAGTTACTGAGCACGTCGGGCGTGTTTCTAAAATTTTTTCAGAGAGGAAAACTCCAGCCTCTCCTGTGCTTCCAAAGCCTTTCATTCTCCTTACTTTTGTACTATTGCCAATCTTGTAATATGGCAGAATAAGCAACTGTGCTATTCTATCACCTGGATGGACTTTCCATGGAACCGAAGTTGATATCACTTTAATTTCTCCAGCATAATCATTATCAATTACTCCAGTATGAATTCTAATTCCTTTTGATGTTAAACCAGACCTTCCTAGTATTAAGCCAACGGTTTCTTTTGGCAAAGGTCCAGTAATTCCTGTCCTGACCAATGCTGGAGTTTCTGCAGGCAGTATAATAATAGATTCTGCACAAGGAAGGTCTAAGGCTGCGCTGCCTGCTGTGGCTGGTGATAATTCCATGGCACTGCGGAGTATTGGGCCACTTCTGTCTGTTTCTAGATCTGATAGGCTCCCTTTGGTTGCGGGGCTAGGAGTGAGCCCCGTTGTTAGTTTCCCGACAAAGGGGTTCCATCCTTATGGAAGTTAGATTTACACTGGCTTGACCAGTGAAATCCTTTTCCACATCTTGGACAAAGTCCAGGCTGTTTTTGCCCTTTGATTACATTATCTTGAAAATTAACAGCCCTTCTATCCACTCTCTTCCTACATTGTTTCTTTGTATGTCCTTGTTTACCACAGTTAAAGCATTTCCCTGGAAATTTGTTATTTATTTTCAGTCCAGCCATAGCTTGTGCCATCATTGTTGCTTTAAAGCTCTCAGTTCCCACTCCCTGACACACTCTAATATAATCATTTAATGTTCCCTTTCCTTTCATAGGTCCAATGGCCTTCTTACAATCTGTATTCGCATTTTCAAAGGCCAATAATTGCAAAATAGTATCAGCAGCCTCAGCATTAGTGATCTGCCGCTTGATAGTCTCCTGTAATCTGGCAATAAATTCAGTATAGGGCTCTTTTGCCCCCTGCATGATCTTTTGAAAAGAGACAGGAGCTTGCCCTTTAGCTTCTATTTTCTCCCAGGCTCTTAAGCAACAACGTCTCACCTGTTCTATGGCCTGATCTTCCATCAGAATCTGGTCTTGAACTCTGCCCCAATTTCCACTACCTATCAATTGATCCAAGGAGATAGGAATCTGCCTTGCTCGATTCTGGTTTGCCATAGTTTCAGCATGATCACACCACCAGGTTTTGAATTGTAAAAATTCTCCCGGGGCTAGTACTGCACGAGCCAACGTTGCCCAATCAGCTGGAATCAAACGAGAGCCTTCGGCTACTCCCTGTATGATACCTATGGTGAATGGAGAATTTACTCCATAATTTTGTACTGATTGTTTCAATTCTTTCAATATTTTGAAGGGTATCGGCTCATGTACTGCCTCATAAATTCCATTAGGATTATTAGGATCCACTCCAGGTGCCACCCTTTCATGAACAGTCACTGGAAATGCCATTTGCATAGCCTCCAGATCTCCCTCTTGTCTAGCCTGCAAAATGCCCTTCTGTAAGGGTGATAAAACTGAGTGTCCTATAGACACAGGAAAGGCATAAGCTCCCCCATGCGGCATTAAAGAGGGTGGAGGAGGGGGCAGTATAGGAAGTTCGCCCTCCTCCACAAGTGAGGGAGCCGAGGGTCTTAATCCCTCAGCCATCTGTATTCCCTTTTGTTTTTCAGTTTTGTTTGGCACCGCACATGCCCATCGGTCCTCTGACAGACCGGCTTTTTCATCAAAGCTATCATTTGAGCCTTCAGGAGCCCATAGAGGCGCTAATAGAGGCTCTAATACTGACTTAATCAGAGACCACATTTGACCAAACAGAACCTGGTACGGGAGTCCCTTTAGAATGCAGTTTTTTAAGTTTGCTCCCAACCTTATCCCCAAGTACATAAACCCAGTGTTAGCCTAAAGAAGGAAACTATATACAATATTCTCTCAATTATTTACAGAATTTCTAACAATCGACCTTCACTTGCTTTTTACAAGACCTTCACTTGCTTTTTACTCCACCTGCCCTTAGGAGCTGCCGTAACAGGCATACATCTGGTCGATATTAATCTAAACTTTTATTTCCCATATTTTACCCTGAACACAGACTACCCAAGAGATTTACTTACTGGCAGGATTTTTTCAGAGGCCTCTTACTCTCCTCTTGGGGGCTTCACGGCACTTCCCAATTCTTTACTTTCATCAATTTCACTTTCCGTGAACCTTCGTCACTCAAGCCTTTCGAGCCCCACGTTGGGCGCCACTTGCCGGGATCAACTCGGCGACTCGAGGTGAGTGACGGGTGCCTCAAGCTTGAAGAACACACAGACACAGACTGAAGAGAAAGATGGGACCGGGGGACTCAAGACCTCTAGGATCAAGAGCCTCGCTGATTGATCCCACGTTGCTTTTATTGAGTTCTCGGCATAGCCTAAGGGTCTGACACTCCCAGGTTAATCCCATAAACAATCAAAGGCCTCACATGACTGGGGGCAATGATCTTTGTTTGCCTCCTGGGTCCTGATTTGAGCAGGGTGTGGAATTGAGCTGGGTGTGGCATGGGTTTGAGCTGGGCGTGGAGAGCAAAGCAGCCCTGGGGGCAGGAGACCTCTCTCAGAAGGAGTAAGGGTCTGTGCCCCACCCGTGTTGGCCCCTCTGCGACTGTGCCTGTCTTAGGTTGTTCCTCCCTTGAGGAATCTTACCCGTCTCTGGCTAACCAGTCATCCTCCAGGGCCAAACACGGTGATATAAGGATGGCTCTATGCACCACCCCTGTTGGCCCCTCTGCGGCTGTGCCTGTCTTAGGTTGTTCCTCCTCTGAGGAATCTTACCCGTCTTTGGCTAACCAGCCATCCCTCAGGACCAAACAGGGTGACATTAGTCTCCACGCCCCGCACCCTCAGCTCCTCCACTGCTCAAGCAGGACATTCTGAATCCCATCGATCAGCCCACATACTTCAACATTTTCAATGTTTCAAAAAGGTTCCAGAATGTCTTCCCACAAAAATTTAACCTTAGTTGTAAAAGACTCTGCATGATATGTGAACTGCTATAAGCTGGCTTCCGTAGAATTACAGACTCAATTGGGATAACACTGAAACAGGAAAAAGTGAAACTCCTCCCAGTGTATGTTAAAGTATTTTGCCTGGAAGGAGAGATTACTTAAGGACCTACAATGAATCACTGATTATTACTAATGGTTCTTTTGGGAGATAAGAACATGCAACAGGATTGGAGGCCCAGTGGCAAGGATGCTTGGGGAGAGTTATGAAGGTCAAATTTTGAAAAGGGCCGGAGTGTAAGAATTTGTGTTCCATATGAATGTTCTCCCCAAAGCACTCAAGTGCTAGTCAGGGAGCCAGAATGCCTGATGTCGTGAATGTGCATTCCCTAATCTTTCTAATACTCTTGTTTTTTCTCTCTCTCTCTCTCTTTTTTTTTTCCCTAATATTCTTAATAGGTTCCTGAACAAAGAGAACATGACAACAGGGGTGGTGGGGGCTTTACGTGGGCTAAACAACTTTATTTGATTTTAAAGATATTTCCACCAGGGAACATAGCAGTAGCTCCCTTGAATTGAAACTTGAGGATGCCTCCTGGTCATTTCAGGTTCCTCTTGCCAGTTAACAAATGGACAACAAAAAAGAGCTGGGAGTTTTGGTGTTGACTGATTCTGATTGTCAAGAGAAAGAAAGGCTGATACTCTTAATGGTAGAGAGGAATTTGAATGGAACTCCAGGTAATCTACTGTATTGCTTCCTGTTCTACCAAGTCAAGTAGTAAGAATTAATGGATTTTTGACAAAACCCAATCTAGGTAGAATATTCGTGGTTCAGATTCCTTACCTAATGAAGTTACCATACATAATAAAGAATCTGAACTAGCTGGAGGTTTGTCTGAACACAAGGGGGAAGTGGAATTGGTAAAATAGAGAAGTCATTAAACCAGTATACCCTTGTGACAAGTGAAGAAATGAGGATTGTAACATATGCATAAATTATTTCTTGCTGAAGCACATACATATTTGTGTATTTGAACTACTTATTTCCCACTCCCCTTTTCCTACTATTTTATAAAGGGTATATTGATGATTTCAACTTTATATTTTAATCCATAGATTATGAAAGATTGAGATGGTAACATAACAGAGTTGGTGGGAAAATGGACATCATCCAGAGTTCCAGGATTTGGAGCTAAGTTTCTTAACTGTGCTTTAGCATCCACCTTCTATGATGGGAAGCAGGCTTCTTCTACCAGATAGTGGGGAATTCTGGGCATTTCTCAAATGTGGGAAGAGAGTGCAGATGCTAGACATCCCAAAAGGTGGATGCTAAGTATCCATGTAGAATTCTCTTTGGTTTTTTTTTTTTTAGTATATAAATTTATTTATTTTATTTTATTTATTTATTGGCTGCATTGGGTCTTGGTTGCTGCACACGGGCTTTCTCTAGTTGCTCTAAGCAGAGGCTATTCTTCATTGTGGTGCATGGGCTCCTCATTGTAGTGGCTTCTCTTGTTGCGGAGCATAGGCTCTTGGCGCATGGGCTTCAATAGTTGCGGCAAACGGGCTCTAGAGCACAGGCTCAATGGTTGTGGTACATGGACTTAGTTGCTCTGTGGCATGTGGGATCTTCCTGGGGCAGGGCTCGAACCCATGTCCCCTGCATTGGCAGGCGGATTCTTAACCACTGTGCCGCCTAGAAAGTCCTAGAATTCTCTTTGGATGCCCCAGGTAATACAGATATTTATAAGGGGTGGGGGGGGGGAGGAAGCAAGACATACTTCTGCTTCAGTTATGTACCTGGCTTCCCTACCACTAAAAATGAGCTTATCCTCATCTCCTAAGTAGGACAACATAAAGTACAAATAATTTTATTCTTGAAAGAACTAGTTGGTGGGGGTGGGGTGGGGGGGGAGGCGGTTAGCTCTGTACTCTGAGGCAGCTACAGATTTATGACCGATTAAGGGATGATTTGGGAGTTGTTCTTTGAGTAAGGCTTGCCTTGGTTATGTCTGTGACTCCTGTTCTACCTGAACTATTCAAGAAAATATAGGCTTTCCCATGGTGCCTGACTCAACTTTGTGTGAGAGAGAAGATAGAGGACAGAGCATCTGCCAATTCAGTACCCCCCATGGACGCCAAAATCTGCAGATGCTTAAGTCCCTTATGTAAGGTGGCGTAGTATATAACTTACACATAGCCTCCTGTATGCTTTAAATCATCTCTAGATTACGTATAATACCTATACATGTAAATGCTTGTAAATAGTTGTAAATACAATGTAAATGCTATGTAAATAGTTGCCAGTGCACGGCAAATTCAAGTTTTACATTTTGGTACTTTGTGGAATTTTTTTCCTACTATTTTTGATCTGTGGTTAGTTGAATCTGCAGATGTGAAACCCATGTATATGGAGGGCTAACTACACAAATATACAGATTTCATTTTTGTGTTGGTTTGCTTAGAGGGGATCGCATGGTATGTACATTTTTTGTAGCTTACATTTTCACTTAACAATATATTTTGGAAATATTTTCAAGTAACTTTACAAATCTACCTGACACTTTAAAAATAATGAATGATATTCTGCAGTATGACTATTTAATAATTCATTTAACGGTTCTATTGGTGGGTATTTGTGTTGTTTCTAGTATTCAGATTCTTGTGAAAATGCTTCCAGAGATTATATCTGTTTGTGCCTCTTTGGGAACATAAATATTTCTCTTAAATACTAGGAAATGAGTGTTCTCTGAAGAGCGTGCATTTTACTAGAGACTATGGCTTTGGGGACTGCGTGTTAACTTCAGGAGTAAATATTAAAAACATCTCTGAGAGTGGGAGTGTGGTGGAATGATGCGGCAGACTCCTGCATGGCCCTATCAGAGAACATCGCTAATGACTGAGTCATCCCTCAAATCGCTTCCAGCTGTAGTGTTAGAAGGCTGAATCCATCTCTGGCTCTGCTAGGGAACTGTTTGCAGCACCCACTTCCCACTGTAAATAGTTGTAGAGTGATGGGCTAGACGGGGGTCCCCAACCCCCAACTGGGGCCCCTTTGCAGCCTGTTAGGAACCGGGCTGCACAGCAGGAGGTAAGCGGCGAGCCAGCAGAGCTTCATCTGCCATCACTCCCATTACCACCTGAACCACCCCTGGTGCCAGAAAAGTTGGGGACCACTGGACTGGACCGTATACTCCTCCAAATTCATGGAGTCAGGACTGATAGCTCTTTGTCTATGGTTCTTAGCAGATTCTGCTTCTGAGGTGCCCTGTGGATTGAACCAGGGAGAAAGCTTCAGTGCATTTGGTCAGAAGTTTTATTCCCCCTGTGTGAAGGTGAGCTGGCTCAGTAGCATTTGATTTCAAACCCACTGTTCCTAATCAATTTGGACATGAAGCAATTAACCATGAACTTTCTGCTTAGGAAAGAAATATGGTTTAGGAAATAGGTCACAAACTCTGGGTTACACAGCCCTGGGTCTGACTCTTAGCACTCCTGCTCCCCCTTCCCCCACTATTAGCTGAAAAAGTTTAAGCAGATTACTTAACTTTGCTGATGATCATCTGTGTAATGGGAATACCAGTAGCTACTTAATAGGTTTGGACTGGGAAGTAATATAAAACCTGGTAAATACCTGTTATATAGTAGGCTCTCCTGAGAAGAGTTATATGCAAGAAGGCAAATGCGTGCATGCATCAGCTGTCTAGATTGTTATCTAGGATGAAATTGTATAGCTGTGTGATACAGCTGATACCAGGCAGTCACTTTATATTTCTAAATCTCAGTTTCTTCACTGGCAAAAAGATTCAGCTATGTTAAATTGTTCATTGCCATCAGCGATGACCTTCGGCTTCTTAGGAACCTCTGTTCCTCCTTTATTCATTTTCTCATCCCAGCCTGGTTATTTTCAGTAGCGTTAAGGATTTTATTTGCAGTATTTGCCTAATGTGCTTTGAATCATAGTATTTCTCTTTTAGGTGTATTTTTAATATTTAAAAAATACGTGAAATTTTAATGGGGCTTAATTTGATTCATTCCAATCAAAATATCTCCACCTGAAAACATGGCTGTATAGTTCTCACCATTGGCTGAGAAGTTATTTTATATGATGTATTGGTAAAAATGAGTGACTAACAGACTCCTGGAAGTTTATAATGAAGCAAGAACTCTGGGAGAAGGGAAAGAAGTTTTTGTCTTCCCTGAGGCTGGGGAAAAGCCTACTCTGGGGAGATGCTCCCACTCTCTGGATCAGGGTCTGAAGCAGCACTCAGGTCAGAGGCTTCAGTGAGGGAAAAACACAGACACTGGGGATTTCTGGGAGCTGCCTCATCAGAGTTTTACTTCCACATCAAATTTAAATGTAGGTGATGTTTTATAGGTTGATTTCAGTACAGTCCTAAGGTGTTCATGGCTGCTGTCAGTTCGGTGATCTTCAGTCCATTCTGCCCTCGTAGCTCATAAGGCTCAGGTCTGCTGGCAGCTGGGAGCAGCACTGTTGCTCTGCCTAGCAGAGTGGCATCCTTCACAATTTTTGCAGAGCGCAGAGGGGAACATCTTCTGTACCGGCGTCCCTCAGTATCCATGGGAGATTGGCTCCAGGACCCTCCACAGATACTAAAATCCATGATGCTCAGGTCCCGTATGTAGAATGGCATCGTATCTGCATATCTAAGCATGCCTCATTTTATTGTGCTGTTGCTTTACTGCACTTCACAGATACTGTGTTCTTTACAAGTTACAGGTTTGTGGCAACCCTGCATCAGCACCATTTTTCCAACGGAATTTGCTCATTTCATGTCTCTGTGTCACATTTTGATAATTCTTGAAATACTTCAAACTTTTACATTATTATTACATTTGCTACAGTGATTTGTGATCAGTCATCTTTGTTACTATTGTAATTGTTTGGCATTTTTTAGTAGTAAAGTATTTGTAATTAACGTGTTTTTTTTTTTTTTTTTTAGATATAATGCTATTGCACACTTAATAGACTACAGTATAGTGTAGATGTAATTTTTATAACAGGGAGGGTTGGAGGGGAATGAATTGGGAGATTGGGATTGCCATACATACTAATTAGAAAAAAAATACCAAATTGTACACTCTAAATATATGCAGTTTATTGTCTGTTAACTGTATCTCAATAAAAGTTCTTAAAAAAAAACTTTTATAAGAACTGAGAAACCAAAAAAATTGTGCAACTTGCTTTATTGTGATATTCACTTTATTGCAGTAGTCTGGAACCAAACTGCAATACCTCCGAGGTGTGCCTCTAACCTACTCACATCCTCCTGTATACTTAATCTTTTTTATTTATTTTTTTAAAAATTTATTTGCTTTTGGCTGCGTTGGGTCTTCATTGCTGTGCATGGACTTTCTGTAGTTCTGGAGAGCGGGGGCTACTCTTTGTTGTGGTGCGCAGGCTTCTCTTGTGGAGCACGGGCTCTAGGCACATGGGCTTCAGTAGTTGTGGCACCCAGGCTCAGTAGTTGTGGCGCACAGGCTTAGTTGCTCTGCAGCATGTGGGGTCTTCCCAGACCAGGTCTTGAACCGTGTCCCCTGCATTGGCAGGCAGTTTCTTAACCACTGCACCACCAGGGAAGTCCTCCTCCAGTATACTTTAAATCATCTCTAGATTACTTATAATACCTAATACAATGCAAATGCCTTGTGAATAGCTGTAAATATAATGTAAATGCTATGTAAATAGTTGCCTGCATGACAAATTCAGGTTTTGCGTTTATGAACTTTATTTTTGGGATATTTTTGAGCCTCATTGGGTTGAATCCATGAATGTGGAACCTGCAGATACAGAAGGCTGACTTACTAATGCAGAGAGCTTGGAGGAGGAGCAGATCTCTAAGCTTTAGGCAGTTTCACTCTTTACCGCAGGACTCTCTGCTGTCTTATCTGTAGACCATTTGATCTGTGTGTTACTTCTCAGTGTCCTCCGTCATGGTGTGTGGAGAGGAAGGGGAGCACAAAGGCGCTCTTTTTGGAGCTTGTGATTTGAGAGTAGCAGTGACAATGCGTATTCCTTTCTGATCTGAAATAAGCAGCTGAAAGTTGTGCTGGGGTACCTTGACGTCTTTTAGGTGGCAAAGGAAGCTGATGACAGAAATGTTTCCAGCCTTATGGTATGTTTAGAAAATAATGGGGAGGTAGAATCAAGATGGCGGAGTAGGAGGACGTGCACTCACTCCCTCTTGCAAGAGCACTGGAATTAAAACTAACTGCTGAGCAATCATCGACAGAAAGACACTGGAACTCACCAAAAAAGACACCCCACATCCAGAGACCAAGGAGAAGCCGCAATGAGACGGTAGGAGGGGTGCAATCGCGTTAAAATCAAACCCCATAAATGCTGAGTGGGTGACTCACAAACTGGAGAACAGTTATACGGCAGAAGTCCACCCGCTAAAGTGAGGGTTTTGAGCCCCACGTCAGGCTTCCCAAACTGGGAGTCCAGCAACGGGAGGAGGAATCCCCAGAGAATCAGACTTTGAAAGCCAGCGGGATTTGACTGCAGGACCTCCACAGGACTGGGGGATACGGAGACTCCACTCTTGGAGGGCACACAAAAAAGTGTGCTCACCAGGACCCAGGGGGAAGGAGCAGTGACCTCATAGGAGACTGAACCAAACCTACCTGCTGGTGTTGGGGGGTTGCCTGCAGAGGTGGGGGGCAGCTGTGGCTCACCGAGGAGACAGGGGCACTGGTTGCAGGGGTTCTGGGAAGTGCTCATTGGCATGAGCCCTCCCAGAGTCCGCCATTAGCCCCACCAAAGAGCCTGTGTGCTCCAGTGCTAGGTGACCTCAGGCCAAATGACCACCAGGGTGGGAACACAGCCCACCCATTGGCAGACAAGCAGATTAAAGTTTTACTGAGCTCCGCCCACCAAATCAGATTAAAGTCTTACTGAGCTTTGCCCACCCAGCTCTACCCACCATCAGTCCCTCCCATCAGGAAGCACCCATGAGCCTCCTAGACAGCTTCTGCCACAAGAGGACAGACAGCAGTATCAAGCAGTATCAGAAGTCTTTCGTCTTGTGGAACTGAAAACCACAACCACAGGAAGACAGAGAAAATGAAAAGGCAGAAGACTTTGTACCAGATGAAGGGACAAGCTAAAACCCCAGAAAAACAACTAAATGAAGAGGAGATAGGCATCCTTCCAGAAAAAGAATTCAGAATAATGATGGTGAAGATGATCCAGGATTTTGAAAAAAGACTGGATGCAAGGATCAAAAAGTTTACCAAAGACCTGGAAGAATTAAAGAGCAAACAAACAGAGATATGCAACACAATAACTGAAATGAACAATACACTAGAAGGAACCAACAGCAGATTAACTGAGGCAGAAGGGCGAATAAGTGACCTGGAAGACAGAATGGTGATCATCACTGATGCAGAAAAGAATAAAGAAAAAAGAATGAAAAGAACTGAAGACAGCCTAAGAGACCTCTGGGACAATGTTAAACGCACCAACATTCGCATTATAGGGGTCCCAGAAGGAGAAGAGAGAGAGAAAGGACCCAAGAAAATATTGGAAGAGATTATAATTGAAAACTTCCCTAACATGGGAAAGGAAACAGCTACCCAAGTGCAGGAAGCACAGAGAGTCCCAGGCAGGATAAACCCAAGGAGAAACACACCAAGACATATAGTAGTCAAATGGACAAAAATTAAAGACAGAGAAAAGTTATTGAAAGCAACAGGGAAAAATGACAAATAACATACAAGGGAACTCCCATAAGGGTAACAGCTGATTTCTCAGCAGAAACTCTGCAAGCCAGAAGGGAGTGGCATGATATATTTCAAGTGATGAAAGGGAAGAACCTACAACCAAGAATACTCTACCCAGCAAGGATCTCATTCAGATTTGATGGAGAAATCAAAGCTTTACAGACAAGCAACAGCTAAGAGAATTCAGCACCACCAAACCAGCCCTACAACAAATGCTAAAGGAACTTCTTTAAGCTGGAAACAAGAGAAGAAAAGGACCTATAAAAGTGAAAACAAAACAATTAAGAAAATGGTAATAGGAACATACATATCGATACTTACCTTGAATGTAAATGGGCTAAATGTACCAACCAAAAGACACAGACTGGCTGAATGGATACAAAAACAAGACCCATATATATACTGTCTACAAGAGACCCACTTCAGACCTAGGGACACATACAGACTGAAAGTGAGGGGATGGAAAAAGATATTCCATGCAAATGGAAATCCAAAGAAAGCTGGAGTAGCAATACTCATATCAGATAAAATAGACTTTAAAATAAAAAATGTTACAAGAGACAAGAAAGGACACTACGTAAAGATCAAGGGATCCATCCAAGAAGAAGAGATAACAATTATAAATATATATGCACCCAATATAGGAGCACCTGAATACATAAGGCAAATGCTAACAACTATGAAAGAGGAAATCGACAGTAACACAATCATAGTGGGGGACTTTAACACCCCACTTACACCAATGGGCAGATCATCCACACAGAAAATTAATAAGGAAACACAAGCTAAATGACACAATAAATCAGCTTGATTTAATAGATATCTATAGGACATTCCATCCAAAAACAGCAGAATACACGTTCAAGTGCACATGCAACATTCTCCAGGATCACATTTTGGGTCATAAATCAAGCCTTGGTAAATTCAAGAGAATTGAAATCATATCAAGCATCCTTTCCGACCCCAACGCTATGAGATTAGAAATCAATTACAGGAAAAAAACTGTAAGAAACACAAACACATGGAGGCTAAACAATATGCTACTAAATAACCAAGAGATCACTGAAGAAATCAAAGAGGAAATCAAAAAATACCTAGAGACAAATGACAATGAAAACACAACGACCCAAAACCTGTGGGATGCAGCACAGGCAGTTATAAGAGGGAAATTTATAGCAATACAGTCCTACCTCAGGAAACAAGAAAAATCCCAAATATACAATCTAACCTTACACCTAAAGAAACTAGAGAAAGAAGAGCAAACAAAACCCAAAGTTAGTAGACAAACTGGGACATTTGTAGAGACATGGATGGACCTAGAGGTTGTCATACAGAGTGAAATGAGTCAGAAAGAGAAAAACAAATATCGTATATTAACACATATATGTGGACTATAGAAAAATGGTACAAATCAACCAGTTTGCAAGGCAGAAATAGAGACCCAGATATAGAGAACAAACATATGGACACCAAGTGGGGAAAGTGGGGAGGTTTGGGGGGGAATGAATTGGGAGATTGGGATACCAAATTGTACACTCTCAATATATGCTGTTTATTGTCTGTTAACTGTATCTCAATAAAAGTTCTTAAAAAAAAAAAAGAAAAGAAAATAATGGAAGTAGTATTTACCATTAGTTTTAATCATTTCAGCTGTTCCCCAGGTGCTGGCTGGGAGCAGTACATGCCACATCAGAGATTTGGCAAATGTGACCTTCAGAGATTGTGACTGTTTGACTTTGCCCCTCTAAACATGAGGGCACGTTCACAGCAGCCACCCCAGCTGTCGTTTCATAATCCTCAGTGCCATGTGTTCCAGAGACCTGTTCTTCTGATCAGTTACTCCTGTTCTGCGCTTGGAAGGATTGTGGACCGAGCTTAGCTTGAGACACAGGGTGAGCTATGGATGCTCATGTTGCTAGGACGGATGTTGGTGTTTGTCGTTTCGAGCATTTGCTTAAGACCCTGTCTGGCATCAGAGTACTGGGGGGGGGGGGGGGAGGGGTGTGTGTGTGTGTCAGTTGCAGGTCTTATCTAATCAGTGTAGGGGAGCCAAGTGCTGCAGCCTGTTTATTTTCATGGTCTTTACAACCCAGACTGAGATATAACCATCTATAGGGGCTGTGATCTGTGCCAAATGCAATATAAATGATCAGCTAACAGGGTTTATTTATTTCCTATGTGAGAACATTTTCCTTGACCACTAATTACAATAAGAATTTAGCTCAAAGTGCTCTAGGAATATCTACTAAAAAAAAAAAGTGTCCAGCTTGGTTACAATGGAATGAATGTTTCCTGAATGCAGTGGCCTTGGATCCTGCTGGTTAATCCCTGAAATTGGCTGTAAAAATGATGTCTCACTTCATTTTTTTTTGCAAAATTCAGCTTGGTCAGGGATCTCCTGTCTAATTTCTGGAAGAAGGTACGGTAACCCTTAAATAATAATAGTATATAAGTGAGTGATAGGAAGCAATGCTTAGACACTAAAGGTGAATGAAAAAAGAAAAGGTGAAAAATTTGCTGAACCTCTAAGCCTATGCAAATATAAGCAGGAAAGCAGTAGAGCTGCAGATGCGGACCTAAGGAGACCCCAAGGCATAGCCATCAACCAGGATAGGAGCAGCTGCAGAACGCATGGGCAGGGTGGTCCTGTCTATGTAACCTGCCTTCTACCCCAGCCTCTAAGTGAGTACAGGTTTGCAAACACAGGAACACACAACCCTGTTCTCAATGGCTGGAGTGTAAGCCCACAGACAGGAGGTTTGTTTTATACAGCTGTAATATAAAACACTTTTTCAGGAGTAAGTATAGATTACTTCTGAAATTTAACAACAGAAGTATTTCTAGAGAGCAGATTGGTGGTTACTAGAGGTGGTGAGTGGGGTAGGAGGCGAAATGGGTGAAGGTGGTCAAAAGGTACAAACTTCTAGGTATAAAATAAGCCCTGGGGGATATAATGTACAGCATGGAGACTATAGTTAATAATATTATATTGTATATTTGACAGTTGCTATGAGAACATCTTTAAAATTCTCATCACAAGAAAGAAATGTATACCTGTGTATGGTGATGGATATTAACTAGACTTATTACAATGGTCATTCTGTAATATATACAATTTCCAAAGTATTGTGTTGTACACATAAACCAATATGTCAGTTATCTCAAAACTTTTAAAAAAGGGAAGAAAACAAAACACAAAGGTATTGTTTAAACTGCATGGTGGCTACACAGGAGTTTATTCTCTTGTATGAACAATGAAGAAAAATAAAACATTAAAAGGTGGGGGTGACTGGGGAAAAAAAAAAAAGGATTTAGCTCAGAGTTCTCAGTTTACTTCCAGCAGTCATTTCTAATTGGCCAAATACCAGCTACTCTTTCTGTCACCTGTTTGGTGATAAAGTTTTGCATGAAGATAGTAAATTGAACCAACAACAGTAACAAATGGAACAAAGATTACAATAAGAATGTCAACAGATTTTTCATCAGAAAGTTTGGAGGCCAGAAGGCTGGCTGTTTCAGAGTGCTGAAAGGGGAAAAACAAAGCAAAACAAAAACAACGCAACAAAAAACCAAGACCCTCTTCATTGAGAATCTCATATCCAGCAAAATTGATCTTCAGAAGTGAGAGAGAAATTAACGTATTCCCAGATAAATAAAAGCTGAGGGAGTTTGTTAACACTATATCTTCCCTGTAAGAAATTCTGAAGGGAGTCCTGAAGATTGAAATGGAAGGACACTGGACGGTACCTCATGCTACATAAAGAAATAAAGATCTCTGTGAAGGTAAATGCATAGGCAATTATAAAAGCTAAGATTGTAACAATGGTTTGTAACTCCACTTTTTGTTTTCTGCATGATTTAAGAGACTAATGCATAAAGAAGAGCAGTTACTAGTCTGTGTTTTTGGACACATAATGTATAAAGATATAATTTTGTGACATCAGTAAAATTGAAAGAGGGGATGGTGCTGTATAGGAGAAGAGTTTTGTATGTTACTGAAGTTAAGCTGATATGAATTCAAATTAGAATGTTAAAATTTTTGAATATTAAGTGTAATCACTGTGGTAACTACAGAGAAAAAAGCTATAGAACATACACAGCAGGAAATGAAAAATGAGTTTAAATGTTTTACTACAAAAACTAAATGTAAAAGGAGACAGTGATGCAGAAGGTGAGGGACAAGAAGCTGTAAGATGAAGGGAAGACATAACAAAGTAACAGAATTAAGTCCCTTCTTATTAGTAATTTAAATGTAAAATGGATTAAATTCTCCAGTCAAAAGACAGAGATTGGCAGAATGGGTAAAAAACCATGGTCCAACTATATGCTGTATACAAAAAACAAATAGGTTGAGTATAAAAGGATGGAAAAAGATATTCCATACAAATAGTAACCAAAGAAAGCGAGGGTGCCCATAATAATTTAAAACATGATAAACTTTAAATCATCTTTTGGTTTCATATAGAAGAATCCATTGAAATTCTGCATCATGAAGATTTACCCCTATGCTTTCTTCTAAGATTTTTATGCTTTAGCTCTGTTATTTAGGTGTAGATCCATTTTGAATTAGTTTTTGCATATAGCGTGAGGTAGAGGTCCAAATTCATTCTTTTGCATGTGGGTATCCAGTTGTCTCAGGACTATTTGTTGATCAGATTACTTTTAAAATATATATTATGCCAGGGAAACTGGTTGCTCATTCCACTCTTCCTTTCCTGGCAAGGGGGACTCTTTCTACCTGGGAAGTTCCCTTAGTGTTGAGCAATGCTGACTTGGGGATGGGATGCTGCAGGCAAAGTGAAGCTCTCTTCTTTCTCTCTGCAGTTATTCTCAGGTTTTTTGTTTGTTTGTTTTTTTCTGATGTATTTTTTTTTTCTCTCAGGTATTTTTGTTCCACTGTGTTGCTGAAGTTTCTTGGGTGGACTCCAGAGCTCTCCCAGAGCTGTTTTTGTTTGTGGATGGATGTCTGATTGTTGATCTTTGTCGGGAAGCGGTGGCTGGGGCTCCTACATCACTGATTTTTTCAATATACATCTTAATTCATCAAATCTATTTCATATATATACTAAATTCCAGTGAGATACAGGAATGTTACTACTTTATCATTATATAAAGTTCATTTTTCTCCTCTTGTGTTATTACTTTTATATATATTACATCTATATATGTTACAAACCTAACAATACATTGTTAAAACTGTTACTTTATATATTTTCATGTGTTCTAAAGAAGCTGAAAGAAGCAAGGGGAGCAAGTATATATTTATAGTATGTTATGATAATTTTCTTACTTACTGTTGCTGGTCTTTTCACTTGTTCCTGTGGATTCAAGTTACCATATGGTGTCATTTTTCTTATTCTGATAAACCTTTGTTTTCATCTAACTCCTTTGTGCTATTATTGTCAAATATATTACCTTTATATATGAATAGGCCTAACAATACAATCCATATTGTTGTATACATTTATATTCGTCAGTTAAAAGAAGAAAGGGGAAGAAATATGAATTTAAACTGTCTTACCTAACTACATTTACCAATGCCCTTCACGTCTTTTTGTGTGTATTCAAATTACTGTCTGGGATAACTTTTAACCTGAATATTTAATATCCTTACAAGGAGGGTCTGATAGCAACAAATTCTCTTTTCCTGTTTATCTGAGAATATCTTTATTTCACCTTCATTTTTGAAAGACACTCTTTCTGGAAATAAGATTTTTGGTTAATAGTTTTTTGTTTTTGTTTTTGTTTTTTCCTTTCAGCAATTTGAATATGACATTGTGCTGCCTTCTGGCCTCCGTTGTATCTGATAAGTCAGCTATTAATCCATGGGGGCTCTTTAGTACAAAATGAATTTTTCTCTTGCTGTTTTCAAGATTTTCTCCTTGCCTTTGTCTTTTGTTGAGCTTCTTGGATGTGTGTGTGTGTGTGTGTGTGTGTGTGTATTATGAATCACATTTGGGAAGTTTTTATCCATTAGTTCTTTGAATATGTTTTCTGGTCCTTCTCCAGTTCCTCTCCTTTTGGTACCCCCATTACATGTGTTGGCTTCCTTAGCAGTGTTGCACATTTCTCTGAAGTTCTGTTCATTGTTGTTTTCTTTGTTCTTTAGTCTCTCTGTTCTTTGAATTATATAATCTCCACTTATCTTCAGTTTTGCTGATTCTTTCTTCTGTCAGTCCAATCTTTTATTGAATCCCTTTAGTACATTTTTTCATTTCTGTTATTGTCCTTTTCAATTCTTGAATTTCCAGTTTTTAAATAAGTTCTGTCTCTTTTTGATATTCCCTATTTGGTGAGACGGTGTCATCATACTTTTCTTCTTTAAGTGTGGTTTATTTCAGTTCTCCTAATGTATGTATATAATGGCTGCTTTGAAGTCTTTGTTGAATTTAATATCTGTGCCCTCTCACAGATAGTTTCTGTTGCCTGTTATGTTTTTGGTTTTGTTTGTTTTTTTTTCTTGTGTGTGGGTCACACTTCTCTCTTTCTTTGCAGGTCTGATTTTTTTGTTGTTAAAAACTAGGCATTTAAAATAATATATTGTAGCAACTCTGGATACTAATGTCCCTGCCAGTGGTTTCTTGTTTGCTTGTTAATTCCTTTAACAACTCAATTGGACTATTTTTGTGATACTCACTGATAGTTATAAAGCCGCTAATGTCATTCCTCAGAGGCACAGCCTTGGGCATGCACCCTCACCCTGGGTTAATGTGGTTTTAGCAGGGCTCTTTTACTGGCTCTTTCTTTGAGGCTTTCCCAGAGGCTGCCTGCCTCTGTTAGCATCACAGACAGATGTGAGGCTTCACTAATTGTCAGATGACTGTTCTAGTGTTTCCAACAGTGCCCTACAACATAAATTATTCCACTGTCTTACTCAATTTAATTTGAGCCTCTTTGCAAGGGTAGTTTTTGAGTCCAGTCTTTAAAGTTTGTTCTGACCCCAGGAGGGATCTTAGCCGTCTTTTTCTGTGATTCTCACTGGTAGACAAGCAGGCAGCTAGGGTTTAGCTCCTAGTTTTTAGGGAGGTACTTGCCTCCTCTTAAGTGCTTATCCCCAAATCTTCATTGTGTTTGAAAACAGCCTTGGGCTTGCACTTCCCCACACTTCTTCCAAATAAAGACAGTTCCTTTATGGAGAGCTTTGGAGGTCTCTGTTCTCATGGTCTGTCTCTCCCCTGGGCAGAGTCTCTGAGCCACTGCTCCAGAGCTGGTCTCAAAGACCCTGTCCTGCTTTCCTTGGAGTGTCACCCTGCTTTGTGAGAAGGATGCTGAGCAGGGGCCATAGCTTCTCGTCTTCCTGGCTTTCCTCACCCGTTATGGAACCTCCCCGCTATGAGCAGCCTGGGGTAAGGGCCGTTGAGGCCCCGATATCGTCAGCCTAACACACCTGAGGTAGAACCTCCACCCTATGAGTGGGGGCTAGGTGGAGGAAGGGAACTCCTGAGTTTAGACTCTGCAGCATGAAACTGGGCGTGATGGGGTGTGCTGGTGGCCTGCCTCCCTTGGGAGCTTGGGGGAGAGGGAGACACACCCACCAGAGTAGAATTCCCATCACACGGAGCTGCGGGGGAGGAGAAGGGGAGCAGGTATGACTCAAGTGCTGCAGACTCACTTTCTTA
The DNA here is from genome assembly GCF_030028045.1 of Hippopotamus amphibius kiboko. Lineage (NCBI taxonomy): Eukaryota > Metazoa > Chordata > Mammalia > Artiodactyla > Hippopotamidae > Hippopotamus > Hippopotamus amphibius. The sequence goes on from NC_080199.1 coordinate 72,403,156, forward strand.
CCAAGATATCATGGATTTTCTTGAATAAATGTTTCTTCATTTGCTGTATAACATTAGGACAATTTTCAGGGACCCTAAGTAGTTACTTTTCACACAATTTTTTTTGTTTTTCATTTTTGTTTTTGTTTTCCAGTTATGGCTGTTTTGCTGGGGTGGGGGGTGGTGTCTGCAGAGCTTATCATGCGGCCACTCCAGAAATGGTCTCCCTTGGAATGTGCAGAGCAGGGCTGGGTCCCCAGAGCACTTCTTCAGTTCTGGGGATCCCACATGGTTCAGCTTGTCTTGATCCTCCCGGCAAGAACCCAAATCACTATTTAGGTAGTTTGCATAGAAATAATTAGCTCCTTATTTTTAATCAACACTTCTTAACCAACACTCAACTTCCTGCTAGCTAGGCTTCCAGTGGGGCATAAACAACGAGTAAATCCAACCCCAAGGGTGATTTTGGTTTTGTCTGAGTCTAAAGTAAAATAAAGTATCTGTCGCTGAAGAGGAGAACTAAATAGCTCCTCAGGGTATATTAGGAAAGTAAGTGATTTTGCAAAACAAAATTAGCTCAGAGATGGGCAAAGGGAACAGTTATAAAAAGCTCTTATAATCCAAGTAATATCCTGCTTTTCCCTCTTTATTCAGTTGACATAAATGTAAATAAATTCAGTAATTTATTGTGAATTAAGTCATTCCTAAAACAGTTATGAGATCAAATGTGAGTGCAGTTGACTATTTGGATCATTATCTGCAAATATTTCTAAAAATATCCCAACTCAATGGTGGCTATATTGCCTAGTCTTTAATATGGGGTTAATAACAGCAGCAACAACAACTTTCCTGTTTGGTTCATGGGGCAGTTTTGCTGGCAGGAAGAAATAGTACGTGGGGTCTACAAAATTTAAAAACTTTGTAAATGTATTTGAGGTATTGTTTGAGTATATTTGAAGTACTTATTATTTTCAAAGGGACCTAAAGAAAAAAAATGTCAGATAAATGCAGACAAAGTAGAAATTGCTCCCTTTCTGAGAGCAGATTTATTTACCTTAAATTTAAACTAGGATATTGAAGATAATGGCCACCTCTATTTCCGGAGCAGATTTGCTTTTCATCTGTTTTATTATGGGAGTTCCACACAAGACTTCTTTTGTGAAAATCATGCCAAGGCTAAAATAATTTTGAAAGCCACTGTCCTAGAGAATTTAATATGATTTTAATTGCCCACATATGTATTGTGCACACATTTTCCTAAAATGGAAGGCATCTAAGAAAAAGGTAATGCAGTGTAGACACCATGCTTCCATTGGGTAGATGATGATAATACTGGTAACCCCTTCCATTATTGAACGTTTATATTATTCAGTTTAACACTAAAGCAGTCCTGCAACAAAAGTATTGTTATATTTATTTTTAAATAGAAAGGCTTGATGGTAGCTTTTCATAGGAAAGAAGGACAAAAGAGTGGGAAAAGGATAAAACAACTTTGGGAGCTGTTGACAGCATCCTGTTATCTGTGTTCTTAATTATTGTATCACCGATGTTTCATACAAGCTGAGAAATTTCAACGTCTTGGGGGTATAAATGTGAAGTGGATTTTTTTCCTTGTCATTGTTTTCAACTATATATTATTATGCCATGTCCCCTTAACTTTCTTGTTACTTTTGATTATAAGAACAGGTTCATTCCAGTAATAACACCTGAGTGTTCTGTATGTTTTTAAAAACTTCTGTGGCTCTGAGAGCAAGAGGAGGAAGACGGTTGCAGATGTTTTCTTAGACATCTTCTTATATAACTGCCCTCATGGTGGCTATAGGGAGGCATCTAGGGTCGCACTCTGGTTTAGCCTGATGCTAGTGGCTTGCTAATGTGGCATCTCTGGTGTGTGTGTATGCTTTTCGTGGGTACTTTCACCCTGACTCCTTCAATCGCTGACACAACCCATCAGGTAACAGCCATGTTTCCCATTGGACACGCCAACCATGCCCAGCTTCCCTGCAGCCACCTGGCAGCCGCACAGTGCCTATCCCTCTTAAATCTGTGTTCCTTCCACAGAGCCTCAGGAACCCCTGGAGATCATTTCTGCATCATCTGAGGGCCATGGGAAACATGGCGGGGCAGGTAGAGCCCACATTCTTTACAGGTTTATCACATCAGTATCTGTTCACATGACATACTCTAATGGGCCACTGTCTTTAGAAATATTTGGACCAGAAGTAGATACCAGTCTTTGCTTAAGTATATCCCTCATCTCTGGGGACGATGCTGAGCGTCATCCTCATCTCTTCCTTACTGGGGACAGCATCAGGTGGCACATCCTAGGCTCCCAGGAACTCTCATCACTCCGTGCTTTGATAGAGGCACCAGAGTGAGCTTGTGGGGAGCACAGCTCAGTAAGCACCAACTTGGAGGCACCCCCAACCCAGTATAGGAGGGCTGATTGAGTAGTGCCTACAGGAAGTTGGCTGGCTTCTGCTGCCAGCAGCTCGCTTAGAATGAGGAATAGAGGGAGGGGAGGTTTTGTCCCTAGGTTGGTTGATGCCTCACCACCTAAAATACTAAATCAACAGGAATAACTGGACATTCTGATACATTGCCATGTACTATAGGAGAAATAGTTCCTTGAGTTAAATCATTTGGGTTATGGACTGAAACATACTTTTTCACATTCATCTAGAATTCACCAAATTACCTATAATTGTCCTAGATCCATCAGATTTTAGAATTGGAAAAGTTTAGCTGTTAGAGATTCTATTTCTCTCTTTTTATAGACGAATGAACAAGCCTGGAGAACTAAAAGTATTTACTGAGGAGCTAGAACTATAGATAGAACTTGGGTCTCTTGACTTCCAATCTAGAGCTGTTTCTACTGCACCATGATCTCTGTGCATTGTTTTTCATGAATTCCCTATGAGCTGTGTGACCTAAAACAAATGGCCTCAACTTTCTATGCCTCAGTTGTCTCAGAGGTAAATGTGGATGGTAATATTACCTATCTCACTGAGACATAGAGATCAGTAATGTAATGCATATACAGAGCTCAGCCTATGATTGGCACAGAGTCGGTGTTTCATAAATGTTAGCTATTATTATTGTTATTTGTTGTTATTGGTTACCAATCCAGCATTTCTGTCTCGGTTTACTCATTCTGTTATGGCTAATTAGGCATTGGTGTTGCACAGTAATGTTTTAAGTGTTCCTTTCAGAAACTAAGAGTGGGATTCTGTGCTCTAATTACATGTTAATATACCCTTCTTAATCATTTCTACCTAACTGCACATGATAGGGAAATGGAATTCTTCCTTTTGGCCCTTCATTCTGAGAAACATCCATGGAGACAGGGGATAGGATAGGAGAGTCCAGCATCAGCTCACAGATCTAAGAAAGTGTCCTTCTCTAGTCATCACCTGGAACCCATGCACTGCTTTGCAGCCTGGGGGACAACAGGGTTCCCTATAGTTGGGCAGCAGCCTGAATGCTACCCTGGACGAGAAAGGTCTTCTGGGAGGGCCCGCATTCCTGCTCACCCAAAACCTTGGCCTCCACTTGAGGGGTTAGCTTTTGGACTGCAATTGCTACTGATTTTAGTTTCTTACCTTTGTTTTGATGATTTTAGTCTTTTTGATCATTTAAAAATTTTCAGGAGGTGGTAAAGGTACAAATAGTCATATATATATATATACACACACACACATGCATAAGAATCATGGAATCTTACTATGAGAGAGCTTTTCCAGCTGGGTTCCAGAGGAAGTCTTGTGTCTGATCCTGGCTCACGGGTTCCCTCATTCCCGCCACCTCTGCTAGTGGTTTCTGCCTGCTTCTGTATGGCCAGTGCTGGGCAGTGATGAATGCTCATGGGTCTGCAGTGATGTGCAAAAAGACAACAGTGTTGTCAATTTAGAAGGCTTTCCTTAAAAATGATATTCTTTATTACTTTTTGTTTCAAGAGGCCCTTTCTATTTTTTTATGATGTAATAGTTATAACGGATGGTGCAAGTTTTTTTTAACGTGTCATTTCTTGGAAAAATAGAAACCTTGCAGGACTGTGGCAGTCTCCCCTTCATATTCATCATATTTTAAGTTAATTTTTACATGAGTAATAAATTCACATGGTTAAACAGTTAAAAATAAAAAGGAAAAAGTAAATGGTCTCCCTTACACCCCACTTACTTGTTATGATTTCTTACTATTTTTGTGATTCTTTATGCAAGTGTGTGTGTGTATACATATAATTTTTTCACCTCTCTCCCAGCCTATTTTAGACAAAAGATAATATTCGCTGCTCTGTCCCCTGCTCTTTCACATAAACATATTATACTAGAGGGGTTTTTTTTTTTTTTGTCTATATCGGTACATAGAAGTATTTTTCATTCTCTCTTAATAGTAGCATAGAATTCAAAGTAGGAATAAGCTATTATTTATTTAAGCAGTCTTCTATCAATGGATACAGAACTGTTTCCAATCTTCTGCTACTATAAATAATGCTGCAGTGAACAAACAGGCATTGTTGTCATTTCACACTCATGCAAGTATATGTCTATAGGACAGAGGCCCTGAAGCTGAATCGCTGGGTCCGAGGATAGTTGTGAAGGTAGTTCTGATGATGTTAACAGGTTGTCCTCTGTAGAGCAATGAGGTAGGAGGGATATACCAATTTTCACTCCCACCAGCAATGTTTGAAAGTACCTGTCCTCCCACAGCTCCACAAACAGTGAATCTTTTGGATTATTACCAACCAGATAGATGAAAAATGGATTATCTCTGCAGTTTTAAATTGCACTTATATCACTATGAATGAGGAGGTACAGATTTTCCTATGTTTAAGAGCCATTTATATTTCTTTTTCTGTTAACACTTTATATAGTTTTCCCATTTTTCTGTTGGGTCGGTCTTATTCTCCTTGATTTTCTGATTATGAATATTACTGCTTTATTATTTGATACATGGATACTCATAATCTCATATCTTCATTAGCATTATAGAGTTCTCCTCTTTGTTGTTTTTTTTTAAACCTAAATCCCACTTTGTTTGGTATGAAGATTGTAATCTCTGTTTTTTGATTTATGTGCTTGCATTGCCCAATTCTCCTTTATTCATCCTTTTTATATTTAACCTTTCTGAGCCATGTCTTGTACACATGTAAACTCCTTTTTGTTTATCAGTAGATTTTTAAAAAAATTTTACTAATTTTATTTATTTGCTGCTTTGTGTCTTCGTTGCTGCGCGGGCTTTCTCTAGTTGCAGCGAGTGGGGGCTACTCTTCATTGCAGTGCTCAGGCTTCTCATTGAGATGGCTTCGCTTGCGGAGCACAGGCTTTAGGTGTGCAGCCTTCAGTAGTTGTGGCACATGGGCTCAATAATTGTGGCTCACTGGCTCTAGAGCGCAGGCTCAGTAGTTGTGGCACGCGGGCTTAGTTTGCTCTACAGCATGTGGGATCTTCCCGGAGCAGGGATCAAACCCGTGTCCCCTGCATTGGCAGGTGGCTTCTTAACCACTGCGCCACCTGGGAAGCCCCTGTCATTAGATTTTTATTTTGTCTTAGTTCTGTCAACATATTTTACATTATATTTTCTTTTTTAGAGTTTATTTTATGAGCATTTTATTATGCAGATATAATGTCTGTCTGCATTATTTCATGTCTCAGTGTTGAGTGGCAAATTTTCCAACACATAATGTACCAAGTTTCCATTTATTTCAAGTCTTGATATATCACTTTTATTTTTTCAGTCTTGATATTTGAATAAAAATAGCTTGTGTTTACATAGTTTGAAGTGTCAGTATACCTTTATGTGATATATACCTTTATTTGTTTAGTTCTTCCTAGGACTCTAATTATGTATAAATTGGATCACCTTTGTCTCTCTTCTTTAGCTGTCATTGTGTGCGTGTATAATCTTCCTTACCGCTTTATCTCCATTTTACATTGCTTACTTTCATATATCATCTGTGTCACTTGTGCTTTCTTCAGTATCACTTCTCCCATGTACTCATTCAGATTTCATTTTTATTTCTGTGATAGTTTTCATTTTTTCTTGTTTCCTGAGTTCTGCTACTTTAATTTCATCCTCTGTTACTTTACTGTCTCTTGTTTGAATTCCTGTATTTCCTTATTGAAGCTACTCCTTAATTAAGTTCTTTTAAATTCATATGAAATATTTGGACATGATTTTTATTTACTGCATAGCAGCATTTTTTAGTGAGAAATATTCTTTGTCCTAAGTTTTCTGTTTTTCCCCATATTTTTATTTTATACTCTTCAAGTCAATGCTTTTCTAGTGACTTTTTTGTAACTCATCCAAATACATTTTTCTTGGACTGGATTTTGCTGAAGGTTGATGGGTGTGTATGTACATGCACACAGGTCTGTGTGTAGAGGTAGCATGCACATGTAGGCTTCATATCCTAAATGTTTTCTCCTCTACCACACAAACTGCTTTATGCTAAAATGGCTCTTCCATGTTATTCTTTATTTGGTCTTTATCCTTTCCTTCTCTGAGCCAAACTTGTCCAGGCAGACTTGAAACATTCCTGCTAACCCCAGTTCTTACTCCCATTAGTAAAAACATCTATATAGGTTTACACATCAGAATGAGACCTCTTATTTTCAGGAAGTATATTTTTCTTGGCTCTGAGACATCTAGCCATTTTTATGATTTTTCTCTACATTTCTACTTGGTTTTGTCCAGTGTAAGCTCATTTTGGCATCCTCACACAAATTTTGAATTGTATGGATAATAACTGTATTCTAGTTTTACTGGAAAAAAAAAAAAGTCGGTGTTTCCCCCACTTTCTCCTTGTTGGCTTTTATATGACTTCTAGGAGAAAAAAAGATACTGACTTACTCAATCATGTTCATGTTGGAAGTCTCTCCCCATGTATTTGTTTTAATTGTAAAGCTCTAAAACCCAAGTCAGGGAACCATAGGACCTATACAGTAGTCTCTGAGTCACTTTATCTAGCTTTTTAAAAATGAATCAATGATGAACATATATGCAAAAATCCTCAACAAAATACTAACAAACAGAATCCAACAGCACATTAAAAGGATCATACACCATGATCAAGTGGGGTTTATCCCAGGAATGCAAGGATTTTTCAATATATGCAAATCAATCAATGTGATACATCATATTAACAAATTGAAGGATAAAAAACATGATAATTTCAGTAGATGCTGAAAAAGCTTTTGACAAAATTCAACATCCATTTATCTTAAAAAAAACTCTCCAGATAGTGGGCATAGAAGGAAACTACCTCAGCATAATAAAAGCCATATATGACAAAACCACAGCCAACATCATTCTCAATGGTGAAAAACTGAAAGCATTCCCTCTAAGAACAGGAACAAGACAAAGGTGCCACTTCACCACTATTATTCAGCATAATAGGAGTTTTAGCCACAGCAGAGAAGAAAAAGAAATAAAAGCAATCCAAATTGGAAAAGAAGTAAAACTATCACTGTTTGCAGTGATACATGGTATTATACATAGAAAATCCTGAAGATGCCACCAGAAAACTACTAGAACTAATCAATGAATTTAATAAAGTAGCAGGATACAAAAGTAATGTGCAGAAATCTCTTGCATTCCTATACACTAACAACGAAAAAGCGGAAAGAGAAATTAAGGAAACACTCCCATTTACTGTTGAAACAAAAGGAATAAAATACCTAGGAATAAACCTGCCTAAGGAGGCAAAAGACCTGTATGCAGAAAACTGTAAGACACTAATGAAAGAAATCAAAGACAATACAAACAGATGGAGGAGATATACCATGTTCTTGGATTGGAAGAATCAACATTGTGAAAATGACTATACTGCTGAAAGCAATCTACAGATTCAATGCAATCCCTATCAAATTACCAATGGCATTTTTCACAGAACTAGAACAAGAAATCTTACGATTTGTATGGAAACGCAAAAGACCCCTAATAGCCAACACAATCATGAGAAGGAAAAACGGATCTGGAGGAATCAGGCTCACTCACTTGACTATACTACAAGGCTACAGTGATCAAGACAATATGGTACTGGCACAAAACCAGAAATATGGAACAGGATAGAGCGCCCAGAGGACAATATGGATGTTCCTTAAAAAACTAAAAATAGAACTACCATATGACCTAGCAGTCCTACTACTGGGCATATACCTTGAGAAAACCATAATTCATTGCAGCACTATTTACTATAGCCAGGACATGGAAGCAGTCTAAATGTTCATCGACAGATAAATGGATAAAGAAGATGTGGCACATATATATAGTGGAATATTACTCAGCCATAAAAAGGAATGGAATTGAGTTATTTGTAGTTTGGTGGACGGACCTAGAGTCTGTCATACAGAATGAATTAAGTCAGAAAGAGAAAAACAAATACCATATGCTAATGAATATATATGGAATCTAAAAAACAAAAAACAGTACTGATAAACCTAGTGGCAAGGCAAGAATAAAGACACAGATGTAGAGAATGGACTCGAGGACATGGGAGGAAGGGGAAGCTGGGACGAAGTGAGTGTAGTTTGAAATATATACACTACCAAATGTGAAATAGAAGGCTAGTGGAAAGTTGCTGCATAGCACAGGGGAAATCAGTTCGATGCTTGGTGATGACCTAGAGGGGTGGGATAAGGAGGGTGGGAGGGACACTCAAGAGGGAGGGGATATGGGGATATATGTATAAATACAGCTGATTCACTTTGTTGTACAGCAGAAACTAACACAACATTGTAAAGCAATTTTCTCCAATAAAGACCTGGAAAAAAAAAAATGAATCAATTCCTGAGAAGATTCTCAGTTTTCAGTGATGCCATTCAGCATCATTGAGATCCTTGGCAACTAATCCTAACCCCACTTTATTTAATCAATAAATTTGGATAAACACAAATGCTATATGCAAAGTACCATAACAGTGAGGTGACTTTTGCTTTTAATATAATGCACGTGATTCTACCTCATAATACATTTTATGAAGCTGCTAAGTTATTTTTATACTTTATATACAAGGAAAATGGGAGACAGATCTCACTCATGAATGGTGATTAAAAAAAACAAACCTGAAACAAAGTGGCAAGACAAATCAGTTCGTTTTAGGTTCATCCCAGGAATTGCAGTGTTGGTTTGTAAGTAGAAAATCTTCTCATTAATTCAGCATATTAATACATTAATAGAGAAGAATTAGAGAGTCATCTTGATAGAGGCATAAAAACATTCAGTAGAATTCAGCACCCTTCATGATAGAGTCTTAGCAAACTAGCAATAAAAAATACCTTTCAAATCTGTGATGTATCCTCCCAAAACAGCAATAGCATTATTGTTACTGCTGAGATTTTAGAAACACTTTCATTCATAATTAGGGAAAAGTCAAAGATGTTCATTGTTTTCTTTTCAGTATTGAATTCGTGGTTGCATCCAGTGCATTAAGATGAGAAAAAGAAAAATTGATATAAAGATTGGAAGGGAAGAAATAAATGTCATCATTTATAGAAGTTATGATAGTCTACATAGAAAATCCATAATGACTTTCAAATAAAACATGAGGTTTTAGCAAGGTTTCTGGATATCACTGTGAAAAAAAAATTTTATACAGCAGAGACAGTTAGAAAATATCGTTTTATAAAAGATATAATTTATTATAGCCAAAAGTAGTAATCATAAAGTAATTGCCATGAAAAATATGCAGGATGACTGTGCAGATACTTATGGATCTTTAGTGAGAGACAGTAAAGAGATCTGAATAAAGAAATATACCGTGTTCATGTATGGGAGGATTCAGTACCATAAAGGTGACAGTTTTCACTTAAATAGATTTATAAATTCAAAGTGGTTCCGACAGAAGTCCCACCAAAGTATTTTTGAGGAATTGTACAAGCTACTTTTAAAATATGTGTGCAAAAGCGAAGTCCAAGAATATCCAAAACTCTCTCAAATAATAAGTTGAAGGAAATTGCCTTACCAGAATGAAGATTTACTATGAAACATCAGTGATGATGGCATTGTAGCATCAGTGAAGAGAATATTGAAGCAGATTAGAGGGGTCAGAAATAGGTTCATGCAGATGTGGGAAAGGAACTTGCAGTGTGGCAGGGCAGAAGAGTGAAGGAAAGATAGACTGTCTACAAATGTGCTGGGACACTTGGTTATTCGTGTGGAAAAACGTGAAATTGGAGCCATATCTCACAAATAAAAAAATAATTTCAGTTGGATTAAAATTTTAAATTCGAAAAGTAAATAAGGTAAAAATTTCAAAGAAAATATTAGAGAAAGTCTTTCTTATTTTAGGGGTATGAAAACTTTTTTAATGACAAAATATACACATACGTACAATATAAAACAAAGATTAATATATATTTGGGTAACAAACTCCTATTAATTAAAATGGTATAATAAAGTAAAAAAAGACACCCATAAACTGGAAGATCAATGTGGTACACGTAATACAAGGTGTTATGTCCCAAACCTGTTAAAGATCTGTAAATTAATAGATTTTAAAATGCGCAAGAGTGTTTACTGCAGTATTGTCTATAGTAGCAAAAAATCTAGACGTGCTCAAATGTCTTCAGTAGAAAATGGATAAATTTGGTCATTACTACTGAATAGTAGTAAGAATAATTAAACCGTAAACAGCATGGACAAATCTTAGAATCAGTGTCTAGTGAAATTTGCAGAAGGCTTTGTAGCATATCAGTTACAAAGTCTCAGAGGCATAAAACGTAAAGACTATATTGGTAAAGATACATATGTATGAAATATAATTATAGTAAAAAGAAATGGAATGATAAAAAAATGAAGATAGTGTCAGAGAGTGGCATGTAACTCAGGGGAGGTACACAAGAGGCTTCAGTGATACAGGTTTTTTACTTATTTATCTTAGTCACTGCTCTTTGAATGATCTCAGATGTAAAAATGTGAAGATATGTGCATCTTAGAATTCTTGACATATTGCATTTCATAATAACGTTTTTAAAAATTAAATGTGTGCATGTACACAGGTATATGTGTATATATAAATACACTACTTTCTCAGACATTTCTCATATTTAAAATATTTTTGAGAACTCCTCACCTTCCTCTTTCAGTCTGTCACTATTCCTCTTGGATAAACTATTGTGACCAGAACTGAACACAATACACATTTCCAGAATGGATTCTATCATCGATTCCTCACATAAGTGAACAAAGACTCCTACTCTTTTCTCCTTGACTAAAGGATCACATGAAAGGATTTTTGCCCTACTATTGTTACAGTTGTTGCAGAGCACAATTTCTAGATGGTTGGTCTGTAGACAGGAGAAAGGATGGGAAGTGAGTTCACAAAAGAACACATGCCACTTGAGGGGTGTGAAGGAAGAACAGCAGTTGCCAGGCAACCATCCTGTGTCCTTGGCCTTGAAATGCTGACTGCATGTGGCACATAGGCCTCAGGTCTTTCTGTGTGTGATGGTGATGTAGCCCCTTCTGCCTCCTTTCGGCATCTGCCTCCTTTTCCTTTCACACATGAAGTATAGGATTCTGCATGAGTTCCGTAATTTTGCATTCTTTACTGACATCTCTGCATCTAGTTGCCCATTTGATATGAGTTAACTCACAGAAGTAATCCTTATCTTTATGGAATTTCATGGGTTAAAAGTGAAAAGCAACCTTCTAGAAAGATCTTTTAATGTTTGTATTTTAAATCTGTGTGTGTGTGTATTCTCCAGGCTTTTTCTAGAAAGGTTTGGGGCAGCTGGAGTGTCATATGTTTCATTCTCAGTTGATAAAACTGGAAGTGAAATTAATTCCCTCTTCCATGATGTGTTGCAGAACAAAAGTGAGATTTTCAGTGGGAAAAAAGCATAATGTAAAAGCATGCTACTGCAGCTGCATGGTAGAGAGGACTGAATTTGGGGGATATAGGAATGTAGAATTGTTGACCAGTGTATGGCTTCATAAATGCCAATGGATTTCAAAAGCTGTTGTGTCAGAAAATCCTGTTAAGTATTAAGTTACTGTTTCTCAAGAATGGCCTGTACCAGTGTTGTCTGGAGAGTTGAATTAAAACAGAGATTCCCTACTGACTCTGAAGCTCAGAGCTCATTGAATAAGGTCCTTGAATTTGCATTTCTAATTAGCTTTCCAGGCAGTTTTGAAACACACCCCTTTAAGTCATTTTAAATGCCCCTAATCCTGAAGAGTCAGCATTATTACTAGCCTGGGCAGTCTCTCTAAACAGAGCATTTAAGATGCAATTAGCAGAGATAAGCCTTCACAGCTTTTAGGGAAATATTTTACCAAGAGTGACCTAATACAGTTATAGTAACCAAACATTCTCCAGTTGTTTGCCCTGTCGATCCCCAAAACTATTACTTCTTATAAGGATCATGAGCTCAGTCATTTTCTTTATTGTGTGTTTAAGCTGTCTGGTAGCAGCTGACCTACCCCTGTCCTTGAAGCCAGGTTCTCCCACTTACTTCCTGCCATTCCTACAGTAGACAAAGCCGAAGACTCAACATCAGCCAGAATTTGGTGCAAAAGCTCAGATGCCTGTTTGATTCTGATGTGTTTTCACTCGGTTTCATCGTCTTCATTCTTGACTCTTTGGACTTCCGGTTTTGGAGCCCATTCTTATTCTTGGCAGTTAGACCTGACACCTCTTATTATTCTAGACAATCTGGTCCCCTAGTAGTACCCATCACCTCTGGGTCCCTGGTGTCACCCATTGTCATGAGAGAAACCTGATTCTACCTCATGCCTGTGGAAGTCAACCCCAGTATGGCCAGCCATGGTAAGCCCTGCGTTGGGCTGGAAGCCCAACAAGGTCCCTTCCCAATGGCTCAAATTTGATCCAGAGCAATTGACCACAAGTGTTCAGTCTCTTGTGTCACCATCTGAATGGCCATAATATGAGGCAAGGCAGCTGCATCTAAACTCCAGTGTGGATGATTACTTCTGCCTACTGTGAGGAGAGCCTCCCAGTCTACAGAAAACTGTCTATCCTGGTGGTAGAGTGGGAACCCATCTAGCCCTATATGGTATCCACACTGAATTCCAGTCCTCTGCCAAGGTGTGTGTGTCTACTGGTGAACTTGTTTAACTCACATCTACCCTAGCAATCAGGGAATCAGAAATATAGCCAGAGACTCAACATATTAATTTAAAAAATATTTACTGAGTACCTACCATGTACCAATCATTATTCAAAGTATTGGTAATATATCATTGGAAAATACCAGGTCCCAGCTCTTGTGCAGTTTTTACTTTACAGGAGGGAGACAAATGGAAAAACAAATAAATATAAAATATGTCAGGGATGATACATGCTAAGAAGAAAAGTAAAACAGCCAAGGAGCCATCTTAACTTGGGTGACTCCCAGATCAGCTTGACAGTGGCTTAAGTATAGGTAGTTTATCTTTGGTAGATCCCAAGGTACAAGACTGAGCACAGTGAAATGGTAAAGGAAAGAACCCATCTTAGGGTGTGTTGCTGTTGAGGCAACTGGGACTCAATCCCCATGGGGATCTTTGAAGGCACTTCATTGAATGTGCATTAGAATTGCCCAAATCACAGAGGATGGTTGTATTTATCCATAGGTCCTGTTCCTATAGGTCAAGGGTTCCCCCGTTGGGTTCCAGTTTGAACATGTGGCAGAGTGGCTGAGTGGGCTCCCACAGGCAGGTCAGGAGAGAAGCCCAGGGGCAGAAAGCAGGAGCTCTGTAGCACAGCTGGGCGGGGGCTGCCTGGCTACACTTGCATGAAGCTAGTGGCCCCAGTAATGACTGGCGAAAAAGGCCAATTGAGAGGATCTAAAATGAGGCAAAATAGGGATGACTTGAGGCAATTTTATATTAGCTAGTCAGGGAAGGCATTAGACCACCTGGGCTGCATGCCCACCATCAGCTGCAATGCGTGTGACACCACTTGAGTGGGCATATTGGGAGGCAGGCCAGCCATGTCTGAACCGTGGGGTGGATGTTACTTTGCTGCCATTATGGAAAAAGTGGACCAGAAGAGCAGTCATGGCAGCTTAAGTCACATCTTAAGAAAGCTGTAGAATAGCGGTTTCCAAACTAGGCTTCTGTGAAGCACCTTTGGGGGCTGCTGAAGTTGTAGGGGAAGAAATAAATGGTATCATAGGGGAAAGGGGGCCAGTGGGTAGGAATCTTGGTTCCTTCATTGACTTCAACCAGAAGAACTCTGCTCATATCTATTTTACATATTGAGCTTCACTGTAATAATTCTAGAGCTAAAATAAATTTTGTAAATCACAAGATCACATCAGGAAATTCCACTAGGAGAACCAGGGAGGGACCAAACCCAGGCTGAGTTGCCCATCTCACCTCTGGCTACTAAGCAAGGCTCAAACTCAGTGAACCATTAAGGGAACTCATAAATATCAACCTGTATTCAAGGTAACTGCTCCCTCCCTAACACTATTTGATCTCAACCTGCTTTCACTAAGTTTCATTCTCTGGCTTATTCACTCACACAGATATTTCTTGAGCATATAGTCTGTGCCAATGTTGTGCTAGACCCTTGAGATATAAATAAGATATAGCTTTTATGTTCAGGAACAAATGAGGAATAAGGGCAGGTAGACAATTGCTATACAATGCTAAGCAAAGAATAAACAGAGTCCCATGAGAATGTGGAGAAAATCCTTCTAGTCTAACCTATGTGACTAACGGAAGGAGTCTCAGAGGAGTCAGATGTGAAATGAGTCCTGGAGAGCTTACAGGAGTTAGTCAAGCTCCAAACCCTTGTCTCTAACAAAGTCCCATCATTGATCTTGGCTTTCCTCTTTGAAATTTGGCTTAGCTTGAATTTCTGTGACCTGTTTGACATCATTTTAGAATATAAGATGTGACTGTGATCAAATTATTCTTCTGTAAACAATAGCTTCCCCATTTATCCCTGATTTTGAAATGAGGATAAGCCTGGGAAGAACAAGTGTCACCTTGCAATGATTGCAGAGTAGAGTAAATTATATTCATTGAGCAAACACATTCTGAACACCTACAATGTTCCAAGCACGGTAGCTGGTGCTGGAAATAGAAGTGAATGTTGTCTTAGTCTGTTAAGGCCACTACAACAAAATATCACAAACTAGGCAGCTTGTAAATGATAGAAATTTATTTCTCACAGTCCTGGAGGCTGGAAAGTCCGAGATCAGGGTGCCAGCATGGTCACATTTTGGTGTCGGCCCTCTTCCTGGTTCATAGCCAATACCGCCTTGATAAGTAGAAGTGGCCCAGGGTACTCTCCGGGGTCTCTTTTATAAACATTAATCCTATTGATGAGGTTTCCATTCTCATGACATAAGAACCTCCTATTGGCCCCACCTCCTAATACATCACATTGGACATTAAGATTTCAACATATCAATACTGGGGGGACGTAAACATTCAGACCAAAGGAAATATTTATTTCACATCCTCAAATAATCCACACTTTAAGGAGAGAAATAAGAAAGGATACAATTGCAGTGCAGCAGGTAAGTGCTGTGATGGATGTAAGCAGAGTGCTGAAGGATCCTGGGGAGATGCACATGGTCTGGGTCCTGAAAAGCAAAGGGGAGTCGACATGGTAAGGTGGAAGTGGGAAGGATGGTTCTAGAGAGCCTGACCCTTGGTAGAGCAGGGCACACAGTTCACTATTACTGGAATGTGAAGTGTGGGTTGGAGTGAAGTAATAGACTGAACTGTAGAGGTGAGTAAGGGCCATATTATAATCATGCTCCCTGTTACAGGCTAGGCTTTATATTAAAGACCCTGGGGAGCCATTGATGGGTTTTAGAAAGAGCCTTCTGATTAGAGCTTGGAGTATACATTGGAGTGGCTTGGATATAGGGAGTTTTTTCCCTCTAAATTATGACTGTGATCCAGAAGGGAGTTAATGATGGTCTGGACTAGCAGAGTGAGGAGGGCTTGTTTGAGTTAGCTATTGGTGTGTAAAAATCTACTCTAAAACTCATTTGCTTAAAAAAAAAAACAATTTCTTGTGATTCTGTGGGTTGAGTGATTAGTTATTCTGCATGATACAGTGTCCACTGTGGCTTGGGAATGGCTGGAAGGTCTAAATGACCTCATTCATGTGGGTGGCAGTTGGTGCAGGCCACAAACTGGGATCTCAGCTGAGGCTTTCAACCAGAGGTCTTAGTTCTCCTCCATTTGTTTGCCTCCATATGTTTCTCGAGCTTCCTTACAGCATGGTGGTTGGATTTCAAAAAGCAGTATATTAAGAGTTTAAGCCCCAAGTGCAAGAATTTAGCAAATCTCCATGTTCTTCACACTTCCTAATGCCCCGTTGGGCAAAACTAGATGCATAGTTAAGCCCATTGTGGGGCTACATAGGGTGTGAGTACCAGGAGGCATGGTTCATTGGGAGCTACCAAATTAATGTTCTACCACAGGGATGGAGAGAAGTAGATAGACAGTACCTCTTCTAGTGCCCACCCAATCCATGGCTGCTGGACCAGTCTCGTCCTCAGAATTTGCTCTGCTGGCATTTGCCTGTCTCTTTCCTCATAAGGGAGCAGGAAGTGGATGGGGAAGGGGTAGTGGGCTTATACTGCTTAAAAGACTTGCATACCACCACTAAAATATTACTTAAGTGAAAGAACTCTATCCCCTTTTTTTCTTCAAAGTATTTGGCTTGAGTTTATCATTGAATAGTTTTACAAGAAATAAATGTGACCATTTAGCAATCAGTAATTTTTTAATCCATTTTATTTTTTTATTTATTTATTTTTAGAACTTTTATTGAGATAGTTAACATACAATAAACTGCTTATATGTAGAGTGTACAATTTGGTATCCCAATCTCCCAGTTCATTCCCCCCCAACCCTCCCTGCTTTCCCCACTTGGTGTCCATATGTTTGTTCTCTACATCTGTGTCTCTATTTCTGCCTTGCAAGCCGGTTGATTTGTGCCATTTTCCTATATTCCGCATATATATGTTAATATACAATGTTTGTTTTTCTCTTTCTGACTCACTTCACTCTGTATGACAGTCTCTAGGTCCATCCATGTCTCTACAAGCAATCAGTAATTTTTTAAAAATATTTTTTAAAGGATGGTCTTACTTGAAAATTGATAGATATTCCACTTTATGGCTTCAAATCCCCAAGGCACAATTAGTATGTAATCTAATATATGCAAGTGAAGTCAGACTGGGAAAAGGAAAGCAGGAAAGAATATAGCTATAGAAGGAGCTGTGCTGTTTCTACATATGTTTAAATGTGGATCCTTTACTGTGATGAAATGACTTATGGTTGTGGTAACTGGCCCTTACGATTACTTGAGTATGTGATTTTCTGGAGTGAGTGAATGCTTTGAGAAAATGTTAATTTCTGTATGTTGCAAGAATACTTTAATCTCCCTTTATATTCAAAGATGCTGCATGAAATTAATCTTTTCTATGCCTAGCCCCTGGCATACGCCCCCAGTTGCCTCATTTGTAAAAAGAGAATAATAATAGTAACCTTCTCATAGGTTTGTTGTGAGGATGAAATGAGAAAAGTGCCTGGAACAAAGCCTGGCACTCGTAGGTGCTCAATCAGCTTGAGCTATGATTCTTACATGCTCTAGGAATATTTTGCAGATAGAGTTGTTATTCTTTCCCACAGATACATACATCTTAGAAAGAGCTCCCCATGAATCCAGTGGTTAAACCAAAGCAGGGTTGTTGATCTGAATTAGCAGGGATTGTGGGTTTGAGCACTCAGTTCACGTGATTCCAGGAGTCCCTCTGTTCCTCATGTATAAAAGAAGGGAATTGAGCCCAGTGTTCTCACAGGTCCCTTGACCGGCCAAGCCAGGCTGTTTGATGCCATCTTTCTGGAATCAGCAGCAGCCCCGACTCATCTGTCCCTCCTCTCTGTTGTGTGTGACAGAAGTCCTCCTTACCTCTTCTTCTTAATATTCCATGTTATTTGAACCACAGCTTTCTCTTTGGAGGTCTTAATCACCTTTGAGGACGAGCCTTTTGTCTGATGCATAGCCCTGGAGGTGTAATGCAGCAGTGAGGGCTTTCTCTTTCTTGCAGGTACCGTAATTATCTCCCTTTGTTTGATTTCCCTTTATTCGCTCTAAATTTATTCCATCCTCATTTCCTTGTTGGGTACACCTTCCTGTCCAAGGAGACTGGATTGCCTTCCTCAAGCTTAGCAGAGTCATTCTTAGTATCTTTTCACTTTCTCTGAGAGCAAGTACTCCTGTTCTCCATGGCATATGAACTCATGAGCACCACTAATCCCTACTTAACCCTGGGCTTCCTAGTTTAACAACTTACGACTCTCCTGCGGAGGGCTGGCCGTTGGACAAGATATCACCACACTCTGATGCTCACACACACAGCACCCAGGAGACTGAATGCAGAATCGCCTCCTCAAAGTTTCCCACCTCTTAGAGGCACCTAAGAGCAAACCATACTTTGTTTCACATGCACTTATGCATGGTCACAGGACTCGGAAGTAGCAAAGCCTCTCTGTCTAGAAGTAAATTGTACTCAACCCCAACAATTTTAGTTGGTCCCATTCCAGGGCCTGATTAGTAACATGCACAAGGAAAGAGATGTGCATTTCTGAATACGCAACACGGAACAGGGACTCCACATTGCAGAGACACTCTCTGGCATCTGACTTACCAGTAGTGGTAGAGTGCTAGCCTTGCCACTAGTGAAGCATTTAAATCAAGCAGATGTCGTGAGAGACTGGCATAGGAAAGTTGACCCAAGTTCGCAATATGAAATCATTTGTTATTTTTACCCTTTGGATTGAAAATTAGGGATTTTGTTTCAGTACCTAGATGCATCACTTTTTCATCGTATGATACAGAATCATTGAAGTATAGTTGCTTACAGATGCACAGCAAAGTGATGTTTCTGATCTTTCCCAGGATATCCTGCTCTCTACCTCTGGAAACATGAAGATGATAATCAGAGCACCCATCTCCTAAGATTCCAAGGCAGTTACCAGGCTGTCCGATGAACATTTAGCAAACATGGTTGTTTTCATTGAAGACTCATGACTGAGTCTGTTTTTAAATATGCATATTACAGGGACAATAGTCAAAGTCTGATTTCTTTGGCTTCTTTGTTAATCTTTGTCCTTGCTAACACTCTGATTATTCTCCCCATTTGCATTCTGAATAAGCCCTTGAGTGGTCAAAGCTCTCCTGAACTCCTACCCCTGAGGGAACTATTACCTTATGTTTCTCTTCACCATCTGTTTCTTTTTTGCAAAGCTTTTTGAAGCTCATTCTCTTGGAACAAGAGAATAACAAAGATGAAATTTATTGCCATTGATCACCTTTAGATAAAGCTGAGCATCTTCCAGCTACTCTGAATTGATTTTCTTTTCCCTTTTGAGAAAGTAACAGAAAAGAGTTAGCAGCCATGCAGGGGGCTGAATCAATATGAAAGTGAGGAGAATTTCATGGAGGTGATCATGTGTAGAAGAGCAGGGAGCTTGCAGGACTGGTTAATAGAGGTAAGCTGCCTATTCAGCATTCTTAAGTCAACTCACTGGGAAGACCATGACATCTCAGATATTCCACCTTAATATATGCCCCTGCTCCATTGTGCAAAGAATTCACTGTAATTTGTTGCATCCTTTCCATGATTCAGACCTGGTTAAGGCCTCTCACGATGACATTTAGGAGTGATGCGACACATCATAATGTTAGGAGTAATGAGCTCCAAAGTCAGGTAAGAGGGTAATAATTGTGATGATAGTAATAAAATATTGTTACTCGAATATCGTTATTTCCACTTAGAGCTGTGTAATGGTTACACTCCCTCTGCTCTTTGACCCCTCAAAGACACTGGTTACTGTCTTCCTTAAGGTATCTTTAAAGTTTTAAAAAATTTGGTAAACTATATATAACAAAAAATTTGCCATTTTAACCATTTGTAAGTGTACAATTCAGTGGCATTAACTGCACTTAGAGTGTTGCAACATCATCACCACCATCTATTTTCAAAACTTTTTCATTAGCCCAAAAGAAACTCTGTACCCAATAAACAATAACTCCTCATCACCTCACCCAGCACCTGATGCCCTCTAATCTGTTTTTTTGGCTTCACCTTCACTTTATGTTTTTTCCTTCCAGTTTTATTGAGGTGTAATTGACACACAGCACTGTATAAGTTTAAGGTGGACAACATAATGATTTGACTTACATACATTGTGAAATATTTACCACAATATGTTTAGTGAACATCCATCATCTCGTACAGATACAACATTAAAGAAATAGAAAAAATACATACTTTTTTCTTGTGATAGAAACTTTTAAGATTTACTCTCAACAACTTTTATCTGTAACATGTGGCAGTGTTAAATATCTTTATCATGTTGTGTTACATCATTACTATTTATTTATCTTAAAACTGGAAGTTTGTACCTTTTGACTACCTTCATCCAGTTCCCCCTCCCCTGACCCACTACCTCTGGTAGACGCAAATCTGATCTCTTTTTCTGTGAGTTTCTTTTTGAAGTGTAATTGATATACATGTTAGTTCCTAGTACATACCTTAGTGATTTGATATTTCTATACATTTTACAATGATTACCGTGGTTAAGTCTAGTTGTCATCTGTCACCACACAAAGATATTGCATAATTATTGCTGTGTTCACACACTGTACATTTCATACCTGTGGCTCATTTATTTTATAATAGGAAGTTTGTACCACTCACCTATTTCTCTCCTGCCCTCAGCCCCCTCCCCTCTGGCAACCACCTGTTTTTTCTCTGTATCTATGACTTTTTCAGTTTAGTTGTGTTCATTTGTTTTTAGATTCCACATATAGGTGAAATCATACAGTATTTGTTTTTTTCTGTTCGACTTACTTCACTTAGCATAACACTCTTTAGGTCCATCCATGTTGTCACAAATAGCAGGATTCCATTTCTTTTTTATGGCTGAGTAATATTCCATTGGCTCTCTGTATGTCTTCCTTGAAAAAATATCTTTTCAGGTCCTCTGCCTATTTTTTGATTGGGTAGTTTTTTTTTTTTTTTTTTGATGATTAGTTGTATGACTTATTTGTATATTTTAAATATTTACCTCTTGCTGGATATATTTTTTGCAAATATCTTCTCCCATTCAGTATGTGGCCTTTCTGTTTTGTTCACAGTTTCCTTTACTGTGCAAAAGGGTTTTAGTTTGATGTAGTCCCATTTGTTTATTTTTGCTTTTTTTCCCCCTTGCTTGAGGAGACATATCCAAAAAAATATTGCTAAGAGCAATGTCAAAGACCATACTGCCTATGTTTTCTTCTGAAAGTTTTATAGTTCAGGTCTTACATTTAAGTTGTTAATCCACTTTTTAAGAAAATATTTTACTTTTTAAATTTCTTAAAAATTTATTGACTGGATTAAAGCTTTACTGAGCTCCACCCACCCAGCCCTACCCATCATTAGTCCCTCCCATCAGGAAGCACACAGGAGGCTCCTAGACAGCTTCCTCCACAAGAGGGCAGACAGCAGTATCAAGCAGTATCAGCAGTATTTCGTCTTGTGGAACTGAAAACCACAGCCACAGAAAGATAGAGAAAATGAAAAAGCAGAGGACTTTGTACCAGATGAAGGGACAGGATAAAGCCCCAGAAAAACAACTAAATGAAGAGGAGATAGGCACCCTTCCAGAAAAAGAATTCAGAATAATGATAGTGAAGATGATCTAGGACTTTGAAAAAAGACTGGATGCAAAGATCGAAAAGTTTACCAAAGACCTAGAAGAAATAAAGAGCAAACAAACAGAGATATGCAACACAATAACTGAAATGAAAAATACACTAGAAGGAACCAATAGCAGATTAACGGAGGCAGAAGGGTGAATAAGTGACCTGGAAGACAGAATGGTGATCATCACTGATGCAGAAAAGAATAAAGAAAAAAGAATGAAAAGAACTGAAGACAGCCTAAGAGACCTCTGGGACAATGTTAAACGCACCAACATTCTCATTATAGGGGTCCCAGAAGGAGAAGAGAGAGAGAAAGGACCTGAGAAAATATTGGATGAAATTATAATTGAAAACTTCCCTAACATGGGAAAGGAAATAGCTACCCAAGTGCAGGAAGCACAGAGAGTCCCAGGCAGGATAAACCCAAGGAGAAACATGCCAAGACATGTATTAGTCAAGTTGACAAAAGTTAAAGACAGAGAAAAGTTATTAAAAGCAACAAGGGAAAAATGACAAATAACATACAAGGGAACTCCCATAAGGGTAACAGCTGATTTCTCAGCAGAAACTCTGCAAGCCAGAAGGGAGTGGCATGATATATTTCAAGTGATGAAAGGGAAGAACCTACAACCAAGAATACTCTACCCAGCAAGGATCTCATTCAGATTCGATGGAGAAATCAAAGCTTTACAGACAAGCAACAGCTAAGAGAATTCAGCACCACCAAACCAGCCCTACAACAAATGCTAAAGGAACTTCTCTAAGCAGGAAACATAAGAGAAGAGAAGGACCTACAAAAACAACAACAAAACAATTAAGAAAATGGTAGTAGGAACATACATATCAACAATTACCTTGAATGTAAATGGACTAAATGCACCAAGCAGAAGACACAGACTGGCTGAATGGATACAAAAACGAGACCCATATATATGCTGTCTCAAAGAGACCCACTTCAGACCTTAGGGACACATGCAGACTGAAAGTGAGGGGATGGAAAAAGATATTCATGCAAATGAAAATCCCAAGAAAGCTGGAGTAGCAATACTCATATCAGATAAAATAGACTTTAAAATAAAAAATGTTACAAGAGAGAAGAAGGACATTACATAAAGACCAAGGGATCCATCCAAGAAGAGGAGATAACAATTATAAATACATATGCACCCAATATAGGAGCACCTGAATACATAAGGCAAATGCTAACAACTATGAAAGAGGAAATGCAAGGCAGAAACAGAGAGACAGGTGTAGAGAACAAACACATGGACACCAAGTGGGGAAAGCGGGGAGGGTTGGGGGGGGGGGATGAATTGGGAGATTGGGACACCAAATTGTACACTCTAAATATATGCTGTTTATTGTCTGTTAACTGTATCTCAATAAAAGTTCTTAAAAAAAATTTATTGACTGCATTGGGTCTCTGTTGCTGCCCACAGGCTTTCTTTAGTTGCAGTGAGCAGGAGCTATTCATCTTTGCAGTGTGCAGGCTACTCATTGCAGTGGCTTCTCTTGTTGCTTACCATGGGCTCTAGGCACGTGGGCTTCAGTAGTTGTGGTGCATGGGCTTAGTTTCTCCATGGCATGTGGGATCTTCCCAGACCAGGGATTGAACCCATGTCCCCTGCATTGGCACCAGATTCTCAACCACTGTGCCACCAGGGAAGTCCCTGTTAATCCATTTTGAGTTTATTATTGTATATGGTGTGAGAAAGTCCAATCTGATTCTTTTGCATGTAGCTGTCCAGTTCTTCCAACATCATTTATTGAAGAGGCTGTCTTTCTGTATTATGTATTCTTGTCACCTTTGTCACAGATTAATTGCCCATATAAGTGTGGGTTTATTTCTGGGCTCTCAGTTCTGTTCCATTGATCTATATGTCTGTTTTTTGTGCCAGTACCATACTGCTTTGATGACTGTAGCTTTGTAGTATAATTTGAAGTCAAGGGAGCATGATACCTCCTGTTTTGCTCTTCTTTTATGGCTACTTGGGGTCTTTTGTGTTTCCATACAAATTTTAGAATTATTTGTTCTAGTTCTGTGGAAAAATGTCATTGTTATTTTGATAGGGATTGCATTGAATCTGTAGATTGCCTTGGGTAGTAGTGTCATTTGAACAATATTAATTCTTTTGGTCCATGATCATGGTGTATCTTTCCATATGTTTGAGTCATCTTGACAGTGTTTCATCAGTGTTTTGTAGTTTTCCAAGTACAGGTCTTTTACCTCCTTAGTTAGATTTATTCCCAGGTGTTTTATTTCTTTATGTGATTGTGAATGGGATTGTTTTCTTAATTTTTCTTTCTGATAATTTATTGTTAGTGTATAGAAACACAACAGATTTCTGTATATTAATTTTGTATGCTGCAACTACTGAATTCATTGATGAGTTCTAGTAGTCTTTTGATGGCATATTTAGGATTTTCTATTGTAGTATCATGTCATCTGCAAACAGTGACAGTTTTACTTCTTCATTTCCAATTTGGAATTCTTTTGCTTCTTTTCTTGTCTTATTGCTCTGGCTAGGACTTCCAATACCGTGGTGAATAAAAACCCTCCCTCACAATCCTCGGAAGGAACCATCCCAGCTGACACTTTCATTTCAGGCTTTTAGCCTCCAGAACTGTGAGACAATACATTTCTGTTGTTTAAGTGAATAAATTGGTACTACTTTGTTATGGTAACCCTAGCAAATGGAGACAGTTCCTAAATTTGGATTTATTCATATTTTTAGTCAGGATATGAAAGAGGGGGGCTAATTATCTTGTAATATATGATTTATTGTGCTAGATATGCTTTGTAGGTTTCAAATTCAAAATTCATGTGGGATTTACTTTTCACATTTCCCACTTTGTATTTTGAAACCATTTGAATGTGGCCAGTAACAACATTTCTGCCATGAAACTTCTGGTATTCATCTATTAGAGAGGTATTTGAGAATCCACAGTTTCTTTGGTTAGTATTTAAAATGGATTTTGACAATGGAAAAAAAATGCATTTCCAGGTCAAAGGAAATTTGACAGAAGCAGCAGAATCGCTGTAAGACAGGGAGCCTCTTTTAGACTGTACAGGAGCCTGTTTCCTTGGTGGGCAGAGCCCTTTGGCTCAGCCAAGCCTGTTGGAGCTATTACTTCTTTCAACAATTGGTTTTGCTGTTTTTATTCCTAGGGCCCAACTGCAGTAGTTAATGCCTCTCTGTATGGTTCTGTCAGAAGAAACTCTTTGTTCTTCAGTACAAGGTACAGGTATGCCATGAAAATATGTAAATTAATGTAATTCCTGTATTTGAACCTTCAGTCCATGTTCACATTGATCCCAGTTTCCCTTGGTCCTGGTGTTCTCTGAGGAAGTGGGGCCGCTTACCTGTGGCCAGCACACTGGTGACCAAGCCAGTGATCATACATAACTACAAATGGTATATGAACAAGAAAGAATTTGAAAATATTCCCCTTGAAGTGGAGCAGATTGTTTCCCCATTAGCAGGATTAGTCCCCAGATCAGGGTGGAGTCAAAGCTCAGAAATTGTAGACCTTGAAGTAGTTGAGTTGTGTGAGCAGATACAGAAGCAGGCATACATGAGTCAGAAAGAAGGCAGGACCAGACAGCTAATGGCTGTCTGTCTGCTTCTCAAGGTTGCTCTGACCCCCCAGATTCCATGCGCAAAATTGAAATGAAGGAATCCTGTTGCTCAGAGCAAGTAGAAGCAGGCTGTGTAGTGAAAGAAACTAGGATTGGGGTCAGGCAGACCTGAGTCCAAGTCCTGGTTCATCTGCTTCTAGTTGTGTAACCTTCAGAAGATTGATTAACCAATATGACCTTCACATCCTGCATCAGTAGCGTGTGAATAATACTGTATCATGGTCACTTCAGAGGGCTTTTGTTAAATGTGATCATATTTGTAAATCTCTGTGCCTGACACATACTAGCAGTTGCACAAGGAATAAAAATTTAACCGTGCTTTGTTTTTTTTTTTTTTTTTTTTGGCTCGCGGGCTTAGTTGCTCCGCAGCATGTGGGATCTTCCTGGAGCTGGGATCGAACCCGTGACCTCTGCATTGGCAGGAGGATTCCTAACCACTGCACCACCTAGGAAGCCCTATAACCGTGCTTTTGACTGGCTTGGGAAGCACTGTGAGAAGCACAGCTGTAGCCAGTCTTTGTTGGGAGACCATAGGATACACACTAGCTGAGAAGATCTCCATGTGGTATTAAAGTGAGAGAGTCATGTGAAGGAAAGCCCTGAACTAATAGTTCCACCTGACCTAGCATTGGGCTTAGATCACAGTTGGTACCAGATTGGGTCGCCACAGGGAACTCCAGATCAGAGAATCTCCTGCCCACCTCTTCTGTCCCTGAGCCACTTTCCTGAGGGTCCCAGAATAGGGATACAGTCAGAGGATCAGTTTCTGGGTTCCTGAAGGCCTCAACTATTTCATGAGGGCACAGAACCAGTATGTGTTCTTATCAGACTCTTAGTTTTCATTCCATGTATGCTTCTTTTGTCTGAATCCCCCCGAGAGCCTGTGCAGAAGATAAGATCATCACCCTGCCATCGGAATCACGCATTCCAACTTGGAATCTTCTTGGGTTCAAGCCCTCTTTTTATGAAACTAAACTTGTTCCCTGCTATACCAATGTCAAAATAAGAAAGTCCAACAGTTTTAGCATTTTAAAAAACTAGAATGCTAGAGTTGAAAAAGTGCCTTTGAAAAGGCAACTGTTTTTCTTTATGAGTATGTCATTTGGGGACAAAAATTTAATATCTCTTCTCTCCAGCCAGAAAGGACAAGGTCTTATAAAAGCTTATGGTGATTTGTATAAATTTGAAACCTTTTCCCTTACAAAGCCTAATGAAACTGAAACTCCACACCCTTCAAAACTGCCTAAGTTGGGTTCTCTGGCTTGGCGGAAACACAGAGTAAGAACAAGAATCCAAATCCATGTAGCTTATACAAGAAGAGGCAGAAATTCTGGGCGTATTCATGTGATCACTGACACGGTTCCAAACTAAGGCCTTAAAATAGGATAAGCATTTATGAATACCTCCTCCGCATGGGCACACGTTCCCGTGGCCTCTTGCAGGATTCAGGGATGTGATTCAGTACGCTGTCTCAACACACACATCATTGCCACAAGGAAAAGTGACCCAGCTTGAGCTTGACACATCAGCGCTTTGACAATGGAGAACTGTGGGCACCTTGAGAGGGTCACTGGTTGGAAATCCACTGTCTTAGTTAGCTTGGGCTGCTATAACAGAGACTGGTGGCTTAAACAACAGACATTTCTCATGGTTCTGGAAACTGGGAAGTCCAAGATCAAAGTGCCAGAAGACTTGATTTCTTGGTTAGGACTCTTTTCCTGGCATGCAGTCTGTTGCCTTCATGCTATATTCACACATGGCAGAGACAGGAAGCTCTGGTATTGCTTCCTCTTATTATAAGGGCACTGATCCCATCATGGAGTTTCCACCCTCGTGACCTCTGCTAAACCTGATTACCTTCTAAAGGCCCTGCCTCCAAATACCACCACACTGGGATTAGGGCCAAATGAATTTTAGGGACACAGATATTTAGTCCATAACACCTACCAACTCCAGATAGCCTTGAGTGGACAGATGATTTACTTTCGGAATCTTTCTTAAGCTTTCCTTTTCTTGTGCTGAGAAGTCCTGAATACAATCAGGAGAACAATCACTTGCTGCAAATTACAGTCTCCAAACTCGGATGAGTCTGGTTGATGAATGGCAGCTGGGAGGAAGGTCTTTGTCCAGGAACAGGAATGCCTTGTTCAACCCTTTGATCTGAGATTTAGATGAAGAACCAGAGAACAAGCTTATCAAAGATTCAAATAATATAAGGCTTAGCAAGAGGGAATGGGTTTCAGAATTAGATTTCCAGAGATCTCCATGCGCTAAAGTGGTGAGTCACTTCTCACAAGGTGAAATTTAATGGAGCTAGCTTTGTAAGGCTAGTGCACCTACATTTGAAAAATATCAAAACTACACAAGAAGAGATTGGGGAAGATGTGTCTCTCACAGCTACTTGGGTGGAAAAGACACGCATTCCATTCAAAACAAGGTTTCATATGAATGGAGAATGTGGTGTCTCTGCTGGAAAAGGTAACACAATAATAATAGACGCATGTCATCTGGAAGGAAGGAGCTAATAGACCGCTGGGACCCACCTGTGCCCTGTGTTCAGGTCCAGACCCCAAAGAAAGAAATGGACGCACTAGAGCGTGCGCAGAGGGAAGTATGCGGATGGTGCAGAAGTGCAGAGCTTCGACACTCAAAGAGGGGCCAGGAACCAGGGCACAGGCAGCTTGCAGGGAGGACGATCGGAGCCCCACCTTCTGCTTTCAGGTGTCATGAGGGAAGATAACAGAACGGACTGGATTTGGCAGGACATGTTAGGGAAGGGTTAAGGAAGCTAATGAAAGCCACCGGGGCATAGATTTTAATATCATTGAAAACTTTTCAATAGTTGGATATATACTTACACTGCTTGTACTTCTCATAGCCGGAGCCTGGGCATCCTGACGATGGTTCACTTCAAAGATCTTTAAACTCAGTGTCCCATTGTATGTGTTAGGTTAGGTTCTGCTGGGAGAAATGAGAAATCCCAGAGTAATAGTAACGTAAACCACATAGGGCTTTGTATCTTCCTCACAGAAAAACTAAAATGAAAACAACACATTCCAGAGATGGGAGACAAGGCAGGGTCTTCTGTCTTGCTGTTCACCCATCTTCAGTGAGCTGCCTCAGGGGCCAAGAGAGCCTCTCGTGTGAGGAAGGAGGTAAAAGGTGGAAGAGAGAAAGGGTTCACTTCATCCCTTTCCAGGAGACTTTCCAGAAGTTCCACACAACCCTCTGCTTATACCTCGCTGGCCTGCTTTAGCCCAGGTTGGAGTCTGAGAAATGTAGACTTTATGTGCATGACGGTGATGTTCCAGACTGAAAAGGGGGAGGGGATGGATGTTCAAGGCAGCGGAATTTCTGCCACAGTCTCGTGAAGACCACAGCCTCCACCTTTCCACCTCTCGTTTTATTACTCCCTCTGCAGCTGCTCTCCCACTTTCGCACAGGTTGCAGTTCCTGTATCCCTCCGTCTTCCTGTAGCCTGTCGGCTCCATGTCCCCCCACCCCCACCTCTCTTACCAGCCGGGGCTCTCAGCTGCATCATCTGTCCTGTTTACTTTCCCATTAGCGTCCTCAACTCCCTCTACCACTAGCCTTCACTGCAGTCACTGGTCCTGGATCTAAAATCTGCTTTTTACCCTGCCAGATAGGAATAGCCTAGCATTCCTGGAGGTTATGACAAAACCTTGGATACTGGTGCTGTGACAATCCTTCAGTTCCCATGTCAGGCGGGCCCTTGGCTCTGCCCACCCGTCCTTTCATTACCTCACAGTTTTCTCTTTTGCCCATGCCCCTCCATGGCTGATTTAAACCTTCATTATTTCTCTTAAGTATTGATCTCCCCATGCTCAGAAAATTATCTAATTTTCTAGCACTTCCAAAAAAAAAAAAAAAAAAAGACCATCAGGACGAAAAGACAACCCTCAGAATGGGAGAAAATATTTGCAAATGAATCAACAAAGGATTAATCTCCAAAATATATAAACAGTTCATGCAGCTCAATATCAAAAAAACAACTCAATCACAAAATAATGGGCAGAAGACCTAAATAGGCATTTCTCCAAAGAAGACATACAGATGGCCAAGAGGCACATGAAAAGCTGCTCAACATCACTAATTATTAGAGCAATGCAAATCAAAACTACAATGTGTATCACCGCACACCGGTCAGAATGGGCATCATCAAAAAATTTACAAACAGTAAATCCTGGAGAGGGTGTGGAGAAAAGGGAGCACTCTTGCACTGCTGGTGGGAATGTAAATTGATACAGCCACTATGGAGAACAGTATGGAGGTTCCTTGAAAAACTAAAAATAGAATTACCATATGACCCAGCAATCCCACTGCTGGGCATATGCCCAGAGAACATCATAATTCAAAAAGACATATGTACCCCAGTGCTCATTGCAGCACTGTTTACAATAGCCAGGACATGGAAACAACCTAAATGCCCGTCAACAGATGAATGGATAAAGGAGATGTGGTACATATATACAATGGAATATTACTCAGCTGTAAAAAGGAATGAAATTGGGACATTTGTAGAGACTTGGATGGACCTTGAGCCTCATACACAGTGAAGTAAGAGAGAAAAATATCATATATTAATGCATATATGCAGAATATAGAAAAATGGTACAGATCAACCAGTTTACAAGGTAAAAATAGAAACACAGATGTAGAGAACATAGACATCAAGTGGGGAAAGTGGGGGGTGGGGTGTGATTAAGTGGGAGATTGGGATTGCCATATATACATTATTAATAAGAAAAAATATCAAATTGTACACTTTAAATATATGCAATTTATTATATGTCAATTATATCTCAATAAAAATTCTTTAAAAAAAGACCATTGGTTGTCATAGCTGATATTTACTGAGGTTTTGATAAGCTCAAATATTGTACTAATTGCTTGAAGTCTGTCATCTCATGTAAACCTTACAACTCAATATGGATTTATCATTTTTATCCTCAGATACAACCCTATATTCCTAGGATAAACAATGCTTGGTCATGACATGTTATCCTTTTAACATATTGTTGAATTTGATTTGCCAACATTTTATTGAGAATTTTTTCGTCTGTGTTCATGAGGGATGATGCCAAATCAGAATTAATGGAAAAATGTAAAATAGTCAATTATATTTATTTTGAAGGTATTTGAAAAACTGAAATATGGCACTTTTTTGCCAGTAAAATTACTTCTAGATCATTTCAAAGAATTCATTTACTGAGCTTATTTTGTAGCTTTCTGCAGGAAAGTGTTTTGCCTTCCAAGTCCTCCTCCAACATTGTGGCCGAATCCCCAAAGCTAAGTGGTCCACCTGCACCTTCCCCTTTCTAGGACACTCCCACCTTAAGAACTAGACAGTAAATCTTCAGGGAAGCATTCTGCTTCCAAGAATCCGTGGACTCAGTGATACTGGGTACTTGAGGCCTTTCAAAAGCTTTTCATTTCAGTCCTCTTACAAAGCATGAAATCTGATGTCTGAAAACACAAATACCTATAGTAGAGATATTTCTAACATTTACTTCAAATCTAACTTTTTTGAGATAAAATTGACATACAATAAACTGCATATATTTTAAGTGTACCATTTGATATTTTTTTCTTATTAGTAATGTATATATGGCAACCCCAATTCAAATCTAACCCTTAAATCTGAACTTCTTCACGAACAAAGCCATCCATCTGTTTATGAATGAGGAAAGATGAATCAAAATCATCTACTAATTGAGAGCAATTGAAAGTGTTTTTCAGTAGGTTTGATGATATCCAGATATCAGAAAGGTCACTAAAGCATAAATATGTTTTCGTTCTGAGAGAGCAAACACAAATTTAAAAATACGTACGTACATACATACGTACATATGGTTTGCAATTCAAGATACTGTAATTCACTATTAATTTGGAGGCTAAAAGGAATAAATGAATGTAGCTTTTTGAATTCCCCATCATGTCAGATTTCAGCATATTTCGTTTTAGTTGTTTGGACATTTTTACAAATTTTTGACTGTGGAATTCAGCTCCAAGTGTGTAGGCAGCTAAAATAATTGGATTGGTTGAGCTATGGTAAACTTCACAGCTAATACCCAAGGTGACAGATTCAGAATTCATAAATTCCACATAGATTGGCTCTTA
This sequence comes from Hippopotamus amphibius kiboko, assembly GCF_030028045.1. NCBI lineage: Eukaryota > Metazoa > Chordata > Mammalia > Artiodactyla > Hippopotamidae > Hippopotamus > Hippopotamus amphibius. The sequence goes on from NC_080199.1 coordinate 72,434,592, forward strand.
GAGGGCATTAGCCAGTATGTTGAAATCGTACAAATTCAACTGTAAAATTCCTCTAAATATAAATATCAGCAACATAAATGTAAAGTGAGGGATGCAAGCCTTAACAGCAATTCATGTAAAAAAAAAAAAAGCCTTTTTTTTTTTTTTTTACATTTTATTGAAAATAATCTGAATATCCCACAGAGGAATTAAAAAAACAGAACAAAACACCTGATACCATATAAACAGAGCATTCCTATCAGGGAGATGATAATCCTGGACTCTGTGCTGATAAGAGCAGATAAATAAGGGCTCTAAAGCTAGAACAAATCCAGAGAATCACTTAGAAGAGGCCAGCTTTCAAAATCTTCCTTTAGGATTAGCCATGCGTGTAGATGCTGTTATATTGAATATTTTACCTTATTGTTCTGGGCAATTGAATGTATTGGTTAGTGACTGAGAATGCAACTCAGCAGCTGTATCTTCAACTTTTCTGTTTTAATAGGGTGCTTATTTTTCTGCCTGTGTTTCTGGAGTAGAATGAGCAAGACAGTGGAAGGTCATAAATCAGAGGGGTGACAGGGCAGCAGAGCACATAGGGTCTCATGGGTAAGAATAAGGATTTGGGAATTGATTCTGGTGTGATGGTGTAATTGTTGGTATTGGAGAATGGAAATGGCTGGCAAATTGAAGGAGAAAAGGATGTAATTCAGTGAATTCGGTCCTTATAAAATCCTTGGAAAAGTTGGAGGAAGGGGTTCTCAGTGGATCCCTGGGAGTACCTTCCAGAAAAGCTCCCCAACAAGGGCATGTCATAGAAGCTGCTCATCTTTTGCCAGGATCGGGAAGGTAGGGAGTCAGGGCTCACGTGGCATCCAGTCTCGTCTGGAGCCCATGGCTGGCAGTGGGATCAGTCATAAGGAAGCTGCTGCTTCTGCATCTGACTGTCTACATCCAGCAGGCTGGTTCCTGGACACTGGGCTGCTGCTGCAGAAAACAAAACAAAAGACAACCACACTGTTCACAATGGTGCTTGCTGTTAAGGCAGCTGCTAGATAGCCTGTGTGTCGGTTCTGCTTTCATCTTAATCAGCAGAACCTAATGTGTGTCCAGAACGTAACTGCAAGGTAGTTTTAAGCTCTGCATACTGGAGAGGTTCAGAATTAATGCTGAGTGTTGATCCACAATATCAGGTGCAGGTGTGAAGATTTCTACGTGTTTAAGCAGAGGAACAAATCATGATTTGACATGATTTGACTCCAAAGATCACTGTGGCGCCTCTGGGAAAGGACTGCAGGAGAGAGCAAGAGAGGTTGAGGACAGGAAGTGAGGGGGCAGCCCAGTTAGAGGATATTGTAAATAATAGATGAAATGCAAGGGGATGGGCTCGGGCCTGGGATGTAGTGGTGCAGGTGAGGAGAGTGAGGGGATTTGGGGTTTTTTTTTGAAGGTAAAGTCAAACATATCTGCTGATGATGTGGATATGGGGCATAAGAAAGCGAGAAGACAAGAATGAATCCAAAGTTGTTGGCCTCAGCAATTAGAGACCGTTTACTGAGATGGGAAAGAGTGTGGCAGAATCAGATTTAGTCAGGAAAGTGGAAGCTATAAGTAGAGATGTCATGTAGATTGTGGAGTCATAGATGACATTTAAAGTCATGAGACCCGATGATTTAAAGCGTGTACATGTGTTAGAAAAGAAGTTTGAGGGCTGAGCCCTAGAGCACTCCAGTGTTTAGATGGCAAGGAGGCAAAGAGGATACACGTAGCAAAGGAGAGTGAGAGGGGTTGGTCAGTAAAGTTGGAGGATTGAGACAGCATGTTCTAGAATCATGAAGAAAAAGCAAGTCAAGGATGAGATAGTTATCACTGTATCAGACACTGCTGGGGGGTTGTATCCCATTAGGAGTGAGAATTGATCTGTGAATTTGACAACAGTGAGGTCATGGATTTGAGTGGACTGGTGAAAGCAAAATCTTGATTGGAATAGGTTTAGGAGAGAAAGCAAACATGGACAGCTCTTTCAAGAAAATTTACTGTGAAGGGGCACAGTAAAATGGTTTAGAAGCTTGAGGTGGATATTTGGGTTATGGGATTTTTTTTTAACTTGGTCAATAATAGAGCAGGTGTGTTTGCTGGTGGGAATGGTCCAGTAGTGAGGATAAACTTGACGACCAAGATGACACTTTTTTTTGATAGATTTTGGCTCCTGTTTTTTTTCTGCTTGACATTATGAGCATTTTCCTGTTATTTTACTTTTTGTAGATGGCTTTAATGGCTATATTATATTACCTCTAACAAATATAGTAATTATAGACGCCTTCTCATTATGTTATGTGTTTCTGCTCTAAAAATCTATAAATTAAAAAAAAAACTTTTTGCTACTATAGATAATGCAAGGAGGAGCATCTCTCTATACTTGTCTCCCTATCTTTGTCTATTTTTATCATTTATCATTTCTAGCTGAGGGGTTTAAATATTTTAAAGTCTCAAATATTGATGCATTTGCTTTCCAAAAATCGTCTTCCAAGTTTTCAGTTTGGAATTTAAACATTTTTCTTTCAAAGAAAATATCAGCTTCTCTAGAGCTGACTTCTAGCTCAGTGTCATGCTGATGTATTGGCAAAATATCAGAGGTTCAGAAAAATGCCCCAAATGGCCCTACATCACTTCAACAAATTGCTTAGAAACACCTGCCAAAATTTCACTGCCAAGAAGTGTACTTCTTGCTTTATATATATTTTATGAAGGTCCCCAGTGGGAGAGCTGAGCTATGCTGAAAAGAAAGCATCATTAAGTCAGGGATTTTACCTAGATCTTTCTGTTGTTATCTGTGAAATTGACTAATGTTTTTTAACTTCCTACATATAACTTTTCTGACAGTCCTGCTTATTGCTTCTGAAGGGCTCAGTGCCTCAAAAAAAAAAAAAAAGTCTAGACAACTCTTTCTAGTTCTTCCAGAGTGGGGTGTGTGTGTGTGTGTGTGTGTGTGTGAATACGTGGTAAATATGTAGTTGTCGGGAGTTGGGGGACAAAGGAAAGAGTAAAAGAAATGATAGCTATTAGCAGTGTTGCTAGAATCTTTTAATATTCTGCAACTGAAAACAATTTCTTTCTTAATTTGTGCCATAGAATTAAAGAGAAGGGAAGATTGGCTTTACAGCTACCCCACTTGTACACCCCCAAAGCAAAACACAGTCATATGTAAATTTCATATTTTTTGCAGTCATATCTCCCTTCAGAATTGTAAACAGTCAAAATCTTAAAATAACCACATTGGTGTTTATTGATTTTGATGTGCTGAAAATGGATGTAATTTATAGTTCTCTCTAATTTTCTATACATTATTTGTACAGGCCAGATAATCTTAAAGATTAAGAGTTTTGGGGTTTTGTTTTTGATAATGTAAGTGAATTACAGCATTTTATAATCATTTTAGATTCTATATAAAAGCCCTAAAGAAAATCACTCAATAACGATGTAAAGCTCCTGAAAGACAAAGTACTTCTTTTCCGTGTAGGCTCTCAAACTCTTTTCTGCATTTACAGGGTGTAAAAAAAGCTTTGAAAATTGAAGATCTTTTTGTAACTCATTTGGCTGAAAAACTTGATCTAATCTGAACTCATTTGGCTACAAAACTTGACCTTAGCTGACATGAGGCTATAGTTAGTCTATTCATCCCACTTTATGTAAATATTCATACATTTATATGCAGAATTATTAATGTATTTGATTACTGATACTGCCTTAGAACACTGATGAAAAATTCTGAATACGAAAGCACTTATAACTCTAAGGATTTTGGAAGACTGATGATGAACTTGAATTACTTTTCATTTTTAGCTCTAATATATTGCTCTCTAATGTCTCCTTCTCTGAAAATAATTGGTGAGATGTACAGACTTACCTGATAATTGAGTTCTAAAATAGAGTCAAACTTTAAATTAGGATTAAGTAGCACCGGCGCCATATTCCTGCTTTTCTGGTTCTGTTGAAATTAATTATGCCTAATGAAAATAGAAAAGGGTTTTGATGATTAAGAAATAAGTCTGGTTAAAGTATCAAGTATTTTCATTCCTTTTTATTCTGAGGTACCTCCCAGCACATACATACATATTTGGTGATCTATTTAATGTATAATTGCAACTTTTATCAATTTATTGATAAGAGGAAATATACTTCTCTGGCCAGATTGTTCCTGCTTGAGATTGTGGACACAGGTGAGTTGATATTAGTAGCAGTAGTATCAGCATCATATAACAGAATTCCCTATCACCTGGGCAGTATGGACACATGACTCAGACTGGCCAATAGAATATCTCCATGGACACAGCTATTACCTCTGGGGGGTGGGCATCTCATCCAACAGGGATGATTCTGGGATTGATTCAAATGCTGGGGTAAGGGGCAGGAGAGGGGATCTCATTTTCTGAGACCATGACCTTCAAGGACTGCTGAGAAGCCATAAGCATCTTTTTTACACAGTGAAAGAGTGAGAGAGTCTGGCCTCCAGTTAGGTGAGGACAAGAAGAGGCAAATAGAGCTGAGAAATGGAGAGAGAGAGGGAGAGGAAGGGAGGGCTGGGGAGAGGGAGGAGAAAGAGTGTAAGAGAGAAAGACAGACTTGATGGCATCTTTTGAACGTCTTCATCAAACTGTGTCTGAAGTTACAAATGAATTTCCCAGTGATGTGAGCATACAACTGCCATTTTGGTTTAAGCTATTTTAGATTGACTGGCTTATTTCATTCAGCATAATGACTCAAGATTCATGTATGTTGTATCATAATAAAGGATTTTCTTTTTTAAGGCAGAATAATATTCATGTGTGTGTGTGAGAGAGAGAATATATATATTCACCGTATTTTTTTAATCCATTCATTCATCAGTGAACATTTAAGTTGTTCCCACATCTTGGCTATCATGAATGGTGCTACAGTGAATGAGGGAATACTAATATCTCTTTGAGATTCTGATTTTAGTTCTTTTGGATAAACACCCAGAAGTGAGTTTGCAGGATTGTACGGTAGTTCTAATTTTAATTTTTTGAGGAATATCTGTATTGTTTTCACCATTTTGCATTCCCACCAACAGTGTATAGGAGTTCCCACATCCTCACCAACACTTGTTGTCTTTTTCTTTTTTTTTTATAATAGTCATCCTAAGAAGTGTGAGGTTGTCATTCATTGTGGTTTTCATTTGCATTTGCCTGATGATTAGATGTTGAGTGCCTTTTTATATACAGGCTCTGCATTGAGGTGGCTTCTCTTGTTGCAGAGCATGGGCTCTAGGGGCATGGACTTCAGTAATTTCAGCACATGACCTCAATAGTTGTGGCTCACGGGCTCTAGAGCGCAGGCTCAGTAGCTGTGGTACATGGGCTTAGTTGCTCCACGGCATGTGGGATCTTCCCAGACCAGGGATGGAACCCATGTCCCCTGCATTGGCAGGTGGATTCTTAACTACTGTGCCACCTAGGAAGTCCCCTTCAGTTCATTTTTGAAGTGGATTATTGATTATTTGCTATTGAATTGTAGGAATTCATTATATAGTTTGGAAATTAACCCATTATCAGATATAGTTTGCAAACATTTTCTCCCATTTTCATAGGTTGTCTTTTCACTCAGTTGTTTCCTTTTGTGTAGTCTCATTTTCTTATTTTTGTTTTCTGTGCCTTTGGTGTCATATCCATGAAATCATTGCCAAGACCAAAGATTTTTTCCTTTGTTTTCTTCTAGAAATTTTATGGTTTTAGGTCTTATGGTTTCATTGGTCCATCTGACTGTCTTTATGCCAGTACCATACTGTTTTTATTACTGTAGCTTTGTAATATATTTTGAAACCAGGGAGTTTGATACCTCTAGCTTTGTTCTTCTTTCTCACCATAGTTTTGGCTATTCAGAATCATTTGTCGTTCCATTTGAAGGCTGTGTGTGTGTGTGTATACAACTCCAAAGACTCCACAGAAAACTCTTAGAGCTAATAAATGAACTCAGTAAAGTTGCAGAATAAAAAATCAAGATGTTAAAATTAGTTACGTTTCTATACAGTAACAATAAATTATCTGAAAAGGAAATTAGGTAAACAGTCCCGCTTGTAACAGAATCAAAAAGAATAAAATACTTAGCAATAAACTTAATTGAGGAGGTGAAAGATTTTTGCATTGAAAACTGCGGAACAGTGATGAAGGAAATTAAAGAAGATGCAAACAAATGGAAAGACATCCTGTGTTTATGGATTGAAAGTCTTAATATTGTTAAAATGCCCATACTGCACAAAACAATCTGCAGATTCATCACAGTCCCTGTGAAAATTCCTGTGACATTTTTTGCAGAAATAGAAAAAGCAGCTCCAAAATTCATATGAACCGGAAAGAACTCCAAACAGCCAAAATCTCTAAAATGTTTGCTGCTGCTGTGATAATCACCTAATGAAAAATCTCTCTAATAGGAAGATGTGGGACACAGATTTAGATGGCAATGTGCAGTGATACACAGGACCTGGCACACAGACACCGATTTTGCACACCTCTTCCTAACTCTGTGTTCAGTGATGGCATTTGGTAGTTTGAAATCAGATACAACAGGATTATTTTACGCCACAGAAAGCAGCAGCTTCTACAAGTCAGGACTTTTATTTGAAAAGCCAGTGGTTAGTTTTAAAGCGCACCACTGCCTGCATGTAAGTAAACATGGTAGGTCATTTTTGTTTTTCATAAGTTAGTATATACATAAAACTATATATATAAAACCTAGTGATATTAATATAGTGATTCTTGATATTTATTTCATAAGAACTCACTGCCACTTAGTCTGATAACTTGGAGTTACGAAATCAAAGATTTAAGTAGAACTCTGATTAAAGAAAGCAGGATAATTTAAGAAACTAAAATTGAAGTATTCCTTCTCAAGCTGAATTTTGACAAGAAATACAAATTTCAAAAAGAACTATTTTGAGACATAAAATTTGTTCTCTAAACTAGTAAATGGGTCACAGAGATTAGGTTGCCAGGTGTATTTAATAAGGCATCATGTTATTTAAGTCCTCTCCAGGGACTGGGAGGTGGGAAGGGCTTTTAACTGTGGCAGTGTAAGTCCCAGCATTATAGTCTCCTATTAGCTCATGCTGACTTTTCACTTGGAAAACAATAGTCACCTTCTGCATAACCCCCCAAAACAGTGCACCAAGCTACAGTGGAAACAGATTGCTGAGACAATGCTTCACTGTAATTGACATCCTAGTGACATGAAAGTTATGTTTCTCAGGGAAGAAAGATGTCAGGTAGAAAGATGTTGGCTGGCAAATGAACAATTAGGATGACAGAAATGTCTCATCACTGACAATAGCTTAATATGAGAACCCCCCTGGGACCTATGCTTTTTAAAAGAAGCTGAAGCTCCCTGATTAGTTCAGAAAGCAGTGGGAAAGCCAGATTTAGAGCTCAAGTTTAGTTTGTTCTGTAAATGTAAAATCTTTCTCTTCCCTAGCATTGTAACAAAACATGAAAATGAGAGTGTAAAATGAATTAATATTAAAATACAAGCCAACAAATCTGGCAGCCTATATTGAGTATCACCTTTGTGTGAGATTTTGAGATACAAACAGTCTATTCAAAAGAAAAAAATATATACATCCAGGGAAGTAAATAATGAGGGCCAAAAGAGTGAGAGGTGCATATTCTATAAGAGATCAGAAAGAAGGGACGTCACTTCTGAGTTTTGGTGGAAGATTACAAAGACCAAATGGGATACAGTGTAGTCCCTGATACCCTGTTTGGAATGAAGAGAAGCTAAGGGCAGAGAGAGCATTCATTATTAACAAAGGTGCAAATACTTTCTAACTGGAAAAAAAAACGGAGACGTGAGTGAAATATTGACCCACATTTTCTCTGTATAAGAATTTGTCTCGGGGAGTTAGTTAGGGGATTAAGTCCAGCCATTCTGGGATCATGTGGCCCTATGAGCTCCTGAAGTGAGGGCTGAGCTGCTGGATACAGGCCACATCCTGCCTGTGCCACTGACTTGCTGTGACTTGATTTGTTGTTGTTGTTTTTTTAAATTTGTAAAAGCAGCCAATTATAGTATTGAAGCCTAAGGATCCCTTCACATTCTTAAATTCTCTGATAATTCCTGGAACCCAGGGCCATCTGCATATCACTCCCCAAGCACACTGGCCACTTAATCCTTTTGTCCACTAGGTCCATTGTTCCTATTAGAACATATGTTCTTCAGACAGCCAGTTTACCCTGTGGACTGTGTTGCATGTCATGTCATTTTTGCTACTAATTCCAAAAATTGAGGGCAGATGTTACAGTTCCTTAAGATCCTTGACTGCTCATTAAAATCTCCAGGAGACCTTTAAAAATACTGACGTCCCACTCAGGGATTCTGATTTAGTTGGTCTAGGGCATAGCCTGGGTATGAAGACCTTTAAAAGCTCCCCAGGTGATTGCGTTTTGCAGCTCGTGCTGAGAACTACTGCATTAAGGGCATTTTCGGATCCTTGCTAACAGCACTAATTGTATAATTTTATAGATCATACCCTGCTGTCTGGCAAGACTAAATTGAGTTTCCTAATTTGCCTGTGTTTCTAAGCAAGCTTCAGTCAATCCTGTGTGGCTGGTGAGAGGGCTCTCTGTTGAGCCTGTCCTCACTCTCAACCCTCCCTTCCCAAACCAGAACTCTTATGTCAGACCCCTAGTTGAAATATAGGGGTGGGAATGAGGCTGTTCCTTCTCTTCCAAGCTTGTCCTGGACCACGTGCAGCTGAACTGTAAGCAAAGCTTATTGTAAAAGTTGATTATTCGGTATCTATGGGAGAAGGTTAGGAAACCATTTGTAAATGTGTATTTAATGCTTTTAATAATAGGTGAAACCTAAAAGTATAATGACAAATTTCCAAACGAAAATCCACTATACATAACTTGATAATAATATCTAAAGTTAAAGGCTTTAATAAATACCAGGAAGTCAGTATTTTAAATGAGTTCGAGGGATATAGCCAATATTTTGTAATAACTATAAATGGAGTATAACCTTTAAAAATTGTGCATCATTATATTGTACAGCTGTAACTTGTATAATATTGTAAGTCAAATTCTTCAATTAAAAAAAATGAGTTCAACGCTTCATAAGCCAGTAAAGGTAGCTCCTGCAATTTTTAACATGCTGTCATTCAGGAAAGACTACCTAGGAAAACAGGGAAAATAGAAATCTCAGAATAGATTATTGCAAAATGAAAGGCATATGGTGTGCAACTGCACAAATTTGGCACGCCTGTCCAAAGTAAATGCTTTCTAAATATAATCATTCCAAGTCACACCAAGCCTCAGTGATTCCATAGAAGAAAAATGCCTTTGACCACATGGCCAAATTAAAAGAGCATTTTTTGTTTACAGTGTGCATTCTTGTCTCTTAAATGAAAAGTGCTATTTTACCATCATGTGCCTTCAATCAAGCAGCCAAGTGACATTCTTTAGCCGTTGGAATAAAACTAGTATGGCCAGGATTATAGAAGTCGGGAAAGAATATCAGATCCCAGGGATCCACCCAGAATCTTCCTAATGCTGTTTGAGTGTGTGCAGTAAAACAGAGAGGTTACTATTGAAGGCTTTAAATCATCCTCTGAGGAGAGATTTAAGAAGTCCAGAGTAGGCAGAATTTTACTGCTGCTGGTCTGGGAGGGCTATGAAGTAGAAGTTAGCAAAAAATAGAACAAGTGCAGATCATTTGGGGTATCCATTATTGCAACAAAAAACTGTTCTCAAAACTTGTAGCTTTAAACACAACCATTTTATATCATGAATTTTTCTATTTTACATTTTTATTGGAGTAGAGTTGCTTTTCAACGTTGTGTTAGTTTCTGTTGTACAACAGGGTGAACCAGCTGTATGTATACATCTCATGATTTGATGGGTCTTTGGGGCAGAACTGGGCTGGGAGATTGTTCTGCTCCATGTGACATCAACAGAGGTCACTTTATGGTACTCAGCTGGTGGCTGGTCTGGTCTGAAGGGTCCAAATGACCTTTTAACATGCCTGGTGCTTTAGTGGTGACCTGAGGTCTGAACTCGGCTGGGCCCTTTCCCTACTCATGTTGTCCCAGGATCTCTCCTCTACGTGGGCGATTGTACTTATTACAGGGCAGGGCTCCGAGAGACCAGGCAGAAGCTGCTGGTCCTCTTAGAGGGTAGGTCAGAGTGGTTGTTACTTCAGCTGTACTCCATTGGTCAGAGTAGAAACAGGCCAGCCCCAATTCAGAGTGGGGGGAAACACATCCTGTGTTTCTATGGGAAGAGTATCAAGAATTTGCAGCACATCTTCAATATGCTGCAGCTGCCCTCTGGCCACAAATAGTTTAGATTCCTCCCACAAGACCCCCAAAGTCTATGAGGAAATCTGCACAACCATCAAATATTGTCCTGTTATATCATCTTTGGAAACTCCCGAATGGGTATTATTTCTGCCCCTCTTCCTATTCTTCTCCATAGGGCAGTATTGGAGAGAGAGGTCCACAGCTCAGTTTAGATATGAAGTCTGTCCTTTAAGTGTCATCTCTTAGGTCTAATCTAAACTGTATATTACAAAGCCCTGCCTATCTTGGTGATGCTGTTTGCACTGCTAATGGGGTCTACAGTCCAGAGTCTCAGATTATGCTTTGGTCTGTCGACTGACTGTGTATCTATGACCCAAGACCGCTGCTGTCATAGAGAAGGGAGTGTTTCTCTGGTGAATATATCTGAATCTCTGAGATTTGAGTTCAGAGGATTATTATACAGTATTCTCAAAAATAACGCTAGTGAAAGAACACAGAAAGTGGGATTGAACAGAATTTTAACTGTGATACAGTTGCAACAGCAGCCTCGGCTGGTCCAAATCAAGGCAAAGGAGTCTGGCCATTGGGCATTTTTCAGTCATTAGATGTCATCGACATCCAGGAACAGGGACTAATCCTGGGTGAGACTGCCGCATTCATCCAAGGGAAATGCCCAGAGAGTAATGCAGCCAGATCTTGGTGATGTATCAGAGCAATGACCATATTCCTCCCTTTGCACTACATATTTGGATCCACTTTCTTCATGTAGCAAGTTTAATCCTAGCTCCCCCAGAATTCAGGTAGTCTCTTTTCCTGGAGAAATTTTCAAGAGGAAGTTTTTTGGGACGAACTCTGTCCCCCATTGCTGCACCTGGTTTCAAGGCCACCATCACCCTCTTCTGTTACTCACTCCAGATTCCTCTTTCCCTTGGCTAGTGCCCCTGCTTGTTTCAGCAACTAACCTGGTAGGATGGCCCAGAATCTCATTCTGAGGTGTCTGAGCTCCTGGTCACTTTGTCCTTCTATAGTAATGTTATTGTCTTTCTTCATTTACCATGAAAACCAGGCAGAGCAATACAGAGTTATTCCAGTGCATTACCTAAGTTCCAAAGATACTTCCTCTGCACCCACTGTGTACTGAGACCTCTCTGTGCTAGCAATCAGGTTAATTCCTCCTGCCAATATGGTGACTTCTCCTTCTTTGCTTGCTGACCTTTCGGCACAAGAAGCCTAAGTGACTAATAAACAACAGGCACACTTAAACCTGAATGGGACTTTGTGTCCATTGGTTGGAGGGCGGAGACTTTAGATCTGTAGAGCCTAAAGATATGGGGGTGAGATGAACAGATTCCCCCGATGGGCCACTGAATGATGGTAACAGGACAGCTTCTGCTTCCATGTTTGGTTCCCAGACCCACGTATTCATCTACTGGGGACACAGTACTATGTATTGTCATTGATTTGGGGTGTATACTGCATCCTGGAGGATGGCAGGATATCCTGTACACAGGCTGTTCACCCCAGGCTGGCTCTTCAGCTGTACCTTCAGAAAGCTTCTATTGCTCTGTCAGGCTGACAGCCTCCAGATAGTTGGGTACATAAATAGATCAGTGAATTCTGTGGTCACATGCTCACTGCTGCAACTCATTTGCCAAGAGGTGGATCCCTTGGTTCACGTAATGTCATAAGGATTCTTGTGTCAATGGACGAAACACTCTTAAAGTACTTGAATAATGATGTTGGCTGAGGTCATAGAGGCAAAGGAGGCAAACCCTTACTTAAAATATGTGTGAATTCAGTCACTATGAAGTACAGCCTGTATTAGTTTCCTAGGACTCCTGTAACAAAGTACTGCAAAGTGGGTGCTTAAAATAACAGAAATTTATTTTCTCACAATTCTGGAGGCTAGAAATCCAAGATGAAGGTGTCAGCTGGGCTGAACTCTCTCCGAGACTCTGGGGGGAATCCTTTCTTGCCTCTTCCCAGCTTCTGGTGATTTCCATCAGTCTTGACGTTCCCTGTCTTGCAGCTGCATAACTGCAGTCTCTGCCTCCATCTTCACGCAGCGTTCTTCTTGTGTCTGTGTCTTCGTCTTTTCTCTTTGTAAGGATGCTAGTCATATTCGATTAGGGCCCACTGTAATGACCGCATCACAACTTGGTTGCATTTTCAAAACTCTATTTCCAAATAAGATCACACAGATTCCAGGGATTAGGGCAACAAAATATTTTTTTTTATTGGAATATAATTGCTTTACACTCTTGTACCAGTTTTTGAGGTACACCAAAGTCAGTCAGCTGTATTTATACACATATCCTCATATTCCCTCCCTCCCTCGGCTCCCCCCCCCCCACCCCGTCCTGGCCCTCTAAGGCATCATCCATCATCGAGTTGATCTCACTTTGTTATAAAGCAACCTCCCACTGGCTATTTTACACTTGGTAGTATATATATGTCTATGCTACTCTCTCACTTCATCCCAGCTTCCCCTTCACCCCCCGCCTCGCCCCTAGCCTCGTGTCCTCCAGTCCGTTCTCTACATCTGCATCCTTATTCTTGTCTTGTCACTGGGTTCATCAGTACCATTTTTTTTTTTTTTAAGGTTCTGTATATATGAGTTAGCATACAATATTTGTTTTTCTCTTTCTGGCTTACTTCACTCTGTATGACAGACTCTAGGTCTATCCACCTCATTACATATAGCTTCATCTCATCCCTTTTTATAGCTGAGTAATATTCCATTGTATATATGTGCCACATCTTCTTTATCCATTCATTTGTTGATGGGCCTTTCGGTTGCTTCCATGTCCTGGCTATTGTAAATAGTGCTGCAATAAACATTACGGTACATATTTCTTTTTGGATTATGGTTTTCTCTGGGTATATGCCCAGGAGTGGGATTACTGGGTCATATGGTAGTTCTATTTGTAGTTTTTTAAGGAACCTCCAAACTGTTTTCCATAGTGGCTGTACCAACTTACATTCCCACCAACAGTGCAGGAGAGTTCCCTTTTCTCCACACCCTCTCCAACATTTGTTGTTTCTAGATTTTGTGATGATGGCCATTCTGATCGGTGTGAGGTGATAGCTCATTGTGGCTTTTTTTTATTTTATTTTATTTTTTTATGATTGATCTCTGTGTAGCATGGGGAAAAATGGATGCTTGCTTGGAACACTGAGTATCACACTATCCTATTCTTCCTCCTTTTTCACTGGTAACTTCTAATTGTCCTCCTTTGCTTCTTTTCTTCTGTTCCCTGAACTCTGCATTTTTTAGTAACCCTGGGCTCCATCCTCAAATGTGCATTTTTTTTTTTTTGCTTTTATTTATTTATTTTTGGGGGCGGGGTACACCAGGTTCAATCATCTGTTTTTATACACATATCCCCGTATTCCCTCCCTTCCTTGACTCCCCCCACCTCGAGTCCCCCCCACCCTCCCCGCCCCAGTCCTCTAAGGCATCTTCCATCCTCGAGTTGGACTCCCTTTGTTATACAACAACTTCCCACTGACTGTTTTACAGTTGGTAGTATATATATGTCTGTGCTACTCTCTCGCTTCGTCTCAGTTTCCCCTTCACCCCCCGCCCCCTCCCATACCTCGAGTTCTCCAGTCCATTCTCTGTATCTGCATCCTTATTCTTGTCACTGAGTTCATCAGTACCATTTTTAGATTCCGTATATGTGAGTTAGCATACAATATTTGTCCTTCTCTTTCTGACTTACTTCACTCTGTATGACAGATTGTAGTTCTATCCACCTCATTACATATAGCTCCATCTCATCCCTTTTTATAGCTGAGTAATATTCTATTGTATATATATGCCACATCTTCTGTATCCATTCATTTGTTGATGGGCATTTAGGTTGCTTCCATGTCCTGGCTATTGTAAAGAGTGCTGCAATAAACATTATGGTACAAGTTTCTTTTGGGATTATGGTTTTCTTTGGGTATATGCCCAGGAGTGGGATTACTGGATCATATGGTAGTTCTATTTGTAGTTTTTTAAGGAACCTCCAAACTGTTTTCCATAGTGGCTGTACCAACTTACATTCCCACCAACAGTGCAGGAGAGTTCCCTTTTCTCCACACCCTCTCCAACATTTGTTGTTTCCAGACTTTGTGATGATGGCCATTCTGATTGGTGTGAGATGATACCTCATTGTGGCTTTGACTTGCATTTCTCTAATGAATAGTGATGTTGAGCATCTTTTCATGTGTGTGTTGGCCATCTGTATGTCTTCTTTGGAGAAGTGTCTGTTTGGGTCTTCTGCCCATTTGTAGATTGGGTTATTTGCTTTTTTGGTATTAAGCTGCATGAGCTGCTTGTATATTTTGGAGATTAATCCTTTGTCCGTTGCTTCGTTGGCAAGTATTTTCTGCCATTCTGAGGGTTGCCTTCTTGTCTTGTTTATGGTTTCTTTTGCTGTGCAAAAGCTTTTAAGTTTCATGAGGTCCCATTTGTTTATTCTTGATTTTATTTCCCTAATTCTAAGAGGTGGGTCAAAAAGGATGTTGCTTTGATGTATGTCATAGAGTGTTCTGCCTATGTTTTCCTCTAGGAGTTTTATAGTGTCTGGCCTTGCATCTAGGTCTTTTTTTTTTTTTTTTGTCTTTTTATTTATTTATTATTTTTGGGGGGGTACACCAAGTTCAGTCATCTGTTTTTATACACATATCCCCATATTCCCTCCCTCCCCTGACTCCCCCCCACCCTCCCCCGAGTCCCCCCCACCCTCCCCGTCCCAGTCCTCCAAGGCGTCTTCCATCCTCGAGCTGAACTCCCTTCATTATACAACAACTTCCCACTGGCTATCTATTTTACAGTTGGTAGTATATATATGTCTGTGCTACTCTCTCGCTTCATCTCAGCTTCCCCTTCACCCCCTGCCCCTTCCCATACCTCGAGTTCTCCAGTCCATTCTCTGCACCTGCGTCCTTGTTCTTGTCACTGAGTTCATCAGTACCATTTTTAGATTCCGTATATGTGAGTTAGCATACAATATTTGTCTTTCTCTTTCTGACTTATTTCACTCTGTATGACAGACTCTAGGTCTATCCACCTCATTACATATAGCTCCATCTCATCCCTTTTTATAGCTGAGTAATATTCCATTGTATATATATGCCACATCTTCTTTATCCATTCGTTTGTTGATGGGCCTTTCGGTTGCTTCCATGTCCTGGCTATTGTAAATAGTGCTGCAATAAACATTATGGTACATGTTTCTTTTGGGATTATGGTTTTCTCTGGGTATATGCCCAGGAGTGGGATTACTGGATCATATGGTAGTTCTATTTGTAGTTTTTTAAGGAACCTCTGAACTGTTTTCCATAGTGGCTGTACCAACTTACATTCCCACCAACAGTGCAGGAGAGTTCCCTTTTCTCCACACCCTCTCCAACATTTGTGGTTTCCAGATTTTGTGATGATGGCCATTCTGATTGGTGTGAGGTGATACCTCATTGTGGCTTTGACTTGCATTTCTCTGATGATTAGTGATGTGGAGCATCTTTTCATGTGTTTGTTGGCCATCTGTATGTCTTCTTTGGAGAAGTGTCTATTTAGGTCTTCTGCCCATTTGTGGATTGGGTTATTTGCTTTTTTGGTATTAAGCTGCATGAGCTGCTTGTATATTTTGGAGGTTAATCCTTTGTCTGTTGTTTCATAGGCAACTATTTTTTCCCATTCTGAGGGTTGCCTTCTTGTCTTGTTTATGGTTTCTTTTGCTGTGCAAAAGCTTTTAAGTTTCATGAGGTCCCATTTGTTTATTCTTGATTTTATTTCCATGATTCTAGGAGGTAGGTCAAAAAGGATGTTGCTTTGATGTATGTCATAGAGTGTTCTGCCTATGTTTTCCTCTAGGAGTTTTATAGTGTCTGGCCTTACATGTAGGTCTTTAATCCATTTGGAGTTTATTTTTGTGTATGGTGTTAGGAAGTGTTCTAATTTCATTCTTTTACATGTTGCTGTCCAATTTTCCCAGCACCACTTATTGAAGAGGCTGTCTTTTTTCCACTGTATATTCGTGCCTCCTTTGTCAAAGATAAGGTGCCCATATGTGTTTGGGCTTACTTCTGAGTTCTCTATTCTATTCCATTGATCTTCCTTTCTGTTTTTGTGCCAGTACCATACTGTCTTGATCACTATGGCCTTGTAGTATAGTTTGAAGTCAGGAAGCCTGATTCCACCAACTCCATTTTTCCTTCTCAAGATTGCTTTGGCTATTTGGGGTCTTTTGCGTTTCCATACAAATCGTAAGATTTCTTGTTCTCATTCTGTGAAAAATGCCATTGGTAATTTGATCGGGATTGCATTGAATCTGTAAGTTTCTTTGGGTAGTACAGTCATTTTCACAATGTTGATTCTTCCAATCCAAGAACATGGTATGTCCCTCCATCTGTTTGTGTCGTCTTTGATTTCTTTCATCACTGTCTTAAAGTTTTCTGCATACAGATCTTTTGCCTCCTTAGGCAGGTTTATTCCTAGGTATTTTATTCTTTTTGTTGCAGTGGTGAATGGGAGAGTTTCCTTAATTTCTCTTTCTGCTCTTTCGTTGTTAGTGTATCGGAATGCAAGAGATTTCTGTGCATTAATTTTGTATCCTGCTACTTTACTCAATTCATCGATTAGTGCTAGCAGTTTTCTGGTAGAGTCTTTAGGGTTTTCTATGTATAATACCATGTCATCTGCAAAGAGTGACAATTTTACTTCTTCTTTTCCAATTTGGATTCCTTTTATTTCTTTTTCTTCTCTGATTGCTGTGACTAAAACTTCCAAAACTATGTTGAATAATAATGGTGAGAGTGGACACCCTTGTCTTGTTCCTGTTCTTAGAGGGAATTCTTCCAGTTTTTTATCATTTAGAACAATGTTGGCTTTTGGTTTCTCATATATGGCTTTTATTATTTAGGACAACAGCATATCTTTTAGGAGGACACAAGTCAACCCATAACTGCCCTTCAGAGGGGACAGAGATCCAACATAGTCAACTTACCACCAAGTGGCTGGTTGGACTTGTTGAGGGATGGTGCCTTATTGCAGGCTCATTGTTGGTCTCTGTTGCTCATAGGCCGGGCATTCAATAGCAGCAGTCCTTAGGTCAGTCTCTTTCAGTGGGAGCCCATGTTGTTGGACTCATGCATAGTGTCCATCCCTCCCTCCCTCCGTGGCCACTCCATCATGTGTCCATCCTGCAGCACCAGAGTGAAAAATGACAGAGGCTGACTTATATCAAATAGCTGAGTTACTCTGTTTCCTTGAGTGGCACATGCCCCTTCTGAATAGATGCCGCGTGAGTGGTGTTAACAGGAAGATCTTTACATTCGATGGATCTACTCCCATAGGCCCAGCCACTTACTTTTTCTCACGATCTTCTTATCCCAAATCTCCCAAGGCTCTTTCTTTTAAGGAAACCAAACAGCCGTCTAAGTCATTTGCTACTGTTCATGAGCCTGTACTTATTCTTTCTTTGGCTACATTTCTTTCTATACAGAGTAGATGATCAGATGTACCATTTGTAGCCCATGCAGTCAGAGGTGTGAGCTGAGGCAAAGGTGCCAGTACAGCAATGGTGGGTGACTTGTTGGTTTGGGTCACCTGCCTCTTTTTGCCCTCTGGCTCTGCTCATGCCTGATCCTGGGTATCTCACTTCCATTTTACAGTGGAGTATTCCCGGGCCCATTGGACCTCCTAGTTTGGTGGGTCTCCCAGAACCCAGCTCATGATGGCAGCTCTGGATGTGTGGTCACCTGATGACATATACCAGGCGCTCTGTCTTTATTAAGGTCAAGAGTATATCAGTTTTATGTTTCAGTGGGTATATAATGCTCTGCTGCAAATACCCCCAGAATCTTAGGGGTCAACAGTGTGATTCTCCCATTGGCGCTTGCTCTAAATTCCACATGATGTTTTTTCCCTCCTCAGATTTCCTCTGATACTCTAGTATCTGCCCGGATGTATGGCCCGAGTGACAAACTGCTTGCACAGCAGCCTGGCCCTGCTGTACAATTCTTTCCTTCTCTGGGCCACACTCACTTGTTAAACGGTTAAGAGCAGTATCCCTGAGCATATCTGCAGTTAAGGCTGAGACGTCATTGAGTTTACAGCAGTCCATGGTCACCCTCCAGGATATGCCAGGCTTTGGTTGGGCCAGACTGGTGAATTAACTAGATATATTAAGGGAACTGCCACTCCTGCATCCTTTAGGTGTTTAAGGGTTGTACTGACTTCTGCCATTTTTTTCCCCTGTGATTTACTTTCTTGGCTTGGCAAGAGGCATTTCCAGAGGCTTTCACTCAGCCTACTCAACTACTGTGGCTCTTAGCAACAGACCAAGGAATGAAAGTGCTGACGACAGGTCCGTTCCCATTGTGTTCATTGGGAGACTAGGGTAATGACCGCTGGACAAGTGGTCTTACTGTGAACCGATCTGAGCCAAGATTCCATGTACTACCTGGCCTACATGTGTCTCACTTCTGTGAAGAGGCCCTTGATGGTGTCGTGTCCTGAGTATTAATATCAACTCTGATCCTGTGTTCAACAGTTCTCAGATGTCTACTTCTCAAATATCTAGTGGTATTTCCCCTTCCACAGTACATGATTACCCAAGCAGATGGTTGAAACCCTTTGGGGAAGGGCTGGGAGAATTATCACTTGCCATGGTGTTGCTGATTCCTTCCTCTGGGACCCCACTTGTAAGTCAGAAGGATGGCTCAGGGCTGGGTACTGGGAGAGGGATGAGAACTTTTTATTTGGGACAGCTGCCTTCAGCCTTCTTATCATGCATCCTTGAATCGTTTCGGTGGTATAGATGGAGCAGTGTGGTGCTGGCTCCTCATCTCTTTTGCCCCTAGGGATGCCATGTTGTATGAACCATTGCTGTAGCTCTCTGCAGGTTTCTCCCTGATTGCCATGCTGACCTTGCCACTCATGATAATTGTGCACACCTTGCACACCTCTGATGGTGGGGCATCACCTCCTTGCCTATTATTTCAAGATCCTATCTGTGGTCCAGGCATGGCTTGGGAGCCTGTTAGAAATGCAGAATTTCAGATCCTAAAGCAGTTCTACTAAATCAGAATCTTCATTTTAACAATATCCTCAAGCACTGTAAGTTTTGAGAAGCCCTGCTTTGCCTCAAATCTTAATCTCCCAGTTTTCAACTCTTATAAACCAAAACTTGATTGTTCTTCAGCTTTAATGCTATGGTTTTAAACCTGGGCTCTTCCCTGACACTGATTATCCCAGCCATTATAGCTCAGTAGTCTGGGCCCAAGCCTTCCCCCTGATGTAGTCATTAGCAGAACCAGCGAAATCACTGAGCAAAATCAGGAATTGTGTTTATCCAACCCACTCACACACATTTATTTAAAACCCCTTGCCTTGATTATAGTCCTTAGTGAATGGAAACATTTTTGTATTTCCATAAGTACATTTCATTTTTAAACATCTTGCATTTTACACCAAAAAAAGCCACTACTTTCACCGATGAGATCAAGAACATAGACAGAATGTCATTTAAGCATTTTTTGGTTGACAGACTTTACTGTGACCATCGATTGCTTTGTGTTGTAACATTAGCAGCACAAACATGAGGTTTGCTGGGCCAACAGCTACACAAGACATTGGTGCTGGGGAAGAGAACGAAGCCTAGTCACGGGGGGACGGCGCTTGATGATATTGGCCCAGCTGCAGAAACTGACCTTTGTGAGGTAGGTCCAGAAGTCCCGTGTGCAATGCCAGGGAGCATAGCCACGCTTCGGAGGACATTTTGACTATACTGTAGAACTTTTAAATGCATGTCCCATTTGACGCAGACTTTCCATTTGTACCAGTCAGGTATGCATTTGGCTGCATGCAGCTGAAATCTGATTAGAGACTTAACCAAGTAGAGCTTTATTTTATTTTCTTTTATTTTAAATTTATTTATTTTATTTTTTTATTTTTGGCTGCATTGGGTCTTCATTGCTGCACGTAAGCTTTCTCTGGTTGCAGAGAGCAGGGGCTACTCTTTGTTGTGGTGGACAGTCTTCTCACTGCAGTGGCTTCTCTTGTTGCGGAGCATAGGCTGTAGGCACGTGGGCTTCAGTAGTTGTGCCTTACGAGCTCAATAGTTGTGCTTTAAGAACTTAGTTGCTCCATGGCATGTGGGATCTTCCCAGACCAGGGCTCGAACCCATGTCCCCTGCATTGGCAGGTGGATTCTTAACCACTGCGCCGCCTGGGAAGTCCCTAGAGCTTTATTTTTGTCCTAAGGAGGGAATCTGAAATAAGGCATTCAGCTGTTATTAGTGTGTGACTTTTATCCTCATGATTACAAGATACAAGTCTCTCTACCAGACAAATACCAGAGGAAAGTGTAAAGGACAAAGGGCAAAAGGAACATGTCTAGCTGGGCCTATGCCCTACAGTAAGCTTTCTTAGAAGGGAAAATCACATGCACTTATATATCATTGACTTTGTCACCTTGGTCACTTTGCCATCTGCAACCCAAACTACAAAGGAGTCCAAGAAGCTGAGCATTGAAAGCAGGGCACTTTGTCACCATACACAAAATTGGGGTTTGGTTAGCAAGGAAGAAAAGGAGAGTGGCCACTGGGCAGGCATTCAGCTATGGCTGCCGCCTCACTGCTGGGAACTCATCCTTCAGATTTACTCTCAACAGTGCAAAGAAGCTCATGGTCACAGAAATCTGCTGTGGCAGTAATCTTAATGGCCATCAGTTGAGGACTGATTAAACAAATTATTAATTTAAAATTTGAAAAATTATGTGGCAGTTAAAAAAAACCCACAGTGTACTTTTGTTCAGAGGTGTTCAAAATGCTGTTAAATGGAAAAGGAAAGCTGAATTATACAGAACTATAAAGAAATATATATAGACACGTATACAATGTATATACTATGTATATATTCCATATAATATACATAGTATATATATGTATATTTTCCATTTGCGAAAAAGGAGAGAGAAGTTAGAGAATGAATTAGATGTAGGTTAATATAGGTAGATGATTAAAAAAACTTTCTGAAATAATACATGATAGACTGTAAATAGAATTTACCTCTGGGATGTGGAAATGGGGCGGGGTACAGCAGGCTTTTACATCCTTTGGTACTAATTGAAGTTTTTATCATAAGCATGTATTACCTTTGAAATTAATAAATTAATAAGGCATTAGTAGTAGGATACAAGGGAAAAAAGGATATAAAAACAATTAAAACTGGATATTTTAAGTAATATAATATGACAGTTTGGGAAATCAGAGTCCCTTCCTCCTAGGGTTTGTTGTTGTCATTTGTTTGCTTAGTGACTTTCCTGGACTAGTTCTTTAGTCTTTATTCTGTCCTTCGGTGTCTCTGCTTTGGTAGCCTGTTGATCCGGTAATAATTGGATTGAGATCAACTTAACTACTTTGATTCAGTACCTCTATCAGCCTTTGCTGTGGGGCTACTTACGTGTGTTTAGGCGTCTTGAACACTCTAGCAGTGCATGACTTGATTTTAGCCTTCACTTATTGCTCACACGAAGCCTCAAAGTCAGCGGGAGGTGAGAGATCAGGGCCTTCTCACATCATCCCTGGGAGTGTGCACAGACCAGCACATGCACATGGTTTTCTAGATCCCTGGCAGTTGTGTCAAAGGTTTACAAAGCTCCCTGTGTACTTGCCATTCCCCAATTTTTCCTTTTGAGTCTTTTAGTCAGCCTCTTGTTATCCTCAGAGGCTATTTCTGCCTCAGGCAGCTGTGAAGTTAAACAGCTACCACTGATTATTGTTGACAGATGCCTAGGGATAAGGCTGTTTGCACAGAGTCAGCTCTGAGTCAGGTCACATAAAGACAAGCTCTTTTAAGAGAGTTGCCACATAGGTCAAATAGTGACAGTTCTCTGTTGGTGGGGCTTTCGAGGAGCTTCAGACCCATTCTGGGCCCTCCCTTGGCTGCTCAGCTGATAATTTTCACAGCTATCATAGTTGCAAAGCTGTTCGTTTTCAGAGCTACTGCAAAGCTGAGGAAAAGTTGGTGGGGATAGAGCAAGAGGAAAAAACATAAAGCTGGCACTCTTGTCAAGATTCAGCCACTTAAATATAAGCGCCTGAGAGTTCTGCAACTCTCTGGTTATTTTCCAGAGTTCTGAAAAAGTTGATTTTGACAATTTCTGTTAGTATTCTCACTGCTTTTATGGAGTATTAAATTTTTGGAGGTTCTTAAGTCACCATTCCAGAAGTCAGCCCTAGTAACCTGGTATCATAGAATCAGAAGCATGTACTGAGAAGCTAGACTGGATTCAAGGAGTCTATGATAATTTTTTTTAAAATAAATTTATTTATTTATTGGCTGTGTTGGGTCTTTGTTGCTGCACACGGGCTTTCTCTAGTTGCGGCGAGTGGGGGCTACTCTTCATTGTGGTGCGCAGGCTCCTTACTGCTGTGGCTTCTCTTGTTGCAGAGCATGGACTCTAGGTACGTGGGCTTCAGTAGTTGCGGCACATGGTCTCAATAGTTGTGGCTCACGGGCTTAGTTGCTCTGTGGCATGTGGGATCTTCCTGGTGCAAGGATGGTACCTGTGTCACCTGCATTGGCAGGTGGATTCTTAACCACTGTGCCACCTAGGAAGCCCTATGGTAATTTTCTTTAAATTATTTTTGTTATTTCAGAAATGCCTTTTGAGAATGGTAGTCATCTCAATTATACTATGGCAAATTAAGAAAAGTTTTTTCACAGTAATAGGGTCTCAGATGTAAAAAAAACAAACTTACTGTTACCCCAAGGGGAAAGCTGGAGCAGGGAGAGGGATAAATTGGGAGATTGGAATTGACAAATACACACTACTATATATAAAATAGATAACTAATAAGGACATACTGTATAGCACAGGGAACTCTTTCTCAGTACTCTGTAATGACCTATATGGGAAAAGAATCTAACAAAGAGTGGATATACATATGTATAAGTGATACACTTTGCTGTACAGCAGAAACTAATGCAACATTGTAAATCAACTATACTTCAATAAAAATTTAAAAAAAAAAAAGATTTTTCCCCCAGGCCTAAACAACAGGGGGTAGAGAATTACAGAAAGAAACATGTACGCATAAGCCCCAGAGACATAAGTATTAGGAACTAAAATGAGTGATTCACAGGGGAAGGATGAAACTAGGAGTGGGCAGTACTGTGTCAAGTGGTCAGTGCTCCTCCCTACCTAGATACTCTTCCAATGCTAAAAAATGAGAAAGTTTGGATTTTTATTTGACTAAAGGAGGCAGTAAAGAAAAAAGGCATGCCTTTGGAAAAACTCTTACAACCAGTCTAACTAATTTAAGCTAAAATGCTTCAGCATTTCTGCCCTGAATTATCTAGATTCACTATCACAAATGCACTAAGTGTCAATCCACGGCAGCGATTGAATTGTGCACATTGATTTGGACTTTCAGTTCTTAATTTACTAGTAAATCAGACTTTGATTTTATGTTGCTGTTATATTTTACAATTATAATCTTAAAACCCTTTAGTCGTTTGAATTACCTCCCAAAGGGAGGTAAAGGGAAAATTAAATCTCTAAAGCAGTAATATAATCTGAAATAAAATGCTGCATTAGGAAAATTATGAATTAAGGTTTTTTAAAAGTTATTCATGCTTAGGAAACTTTGCTTATTTTAATTTTTTAAGAACTTTTATTGAGATGCAGTTAACATACAATAAACTGCATATATTTAGAGTGTACTATTCAGTATTTTTTTCCTTATTAGTAATGTATATATGGCAATCCCAGTCTCCCAATTCATCCCCCGCCAACCCTCTCTGCTTTTCCCACTTGGTGTCCATATGTTTGTTCTCTACATCTGTGTCTCTATTTCTCCCTTACATACCAGTTGATTTGTAACATTTTTCTATATTCCGCATATATGTGTTAATATACGATATTTGTTTTTCTCTTTCTGACTCACTTCACTCTGGATGATAGTCTCTAGGTCCATCCATGTCTCTAAAGAAGTCCCAGTTTCATTTCCTTTTACAGCTGAGTAATATTCCATTGTGTATATGTACCACATCTTCTTTATCCATTCATCTGTTAATGGACATTTAGATTGCTTCCATGTCCTCGCTTTTGTAAGTAGTGCTGCAGTGAGCATTGGAGTGCATGTGTCTTTTTGAATTATGGTTTTCTCTGGGTATATGCCCAGCAGTGGGATTGCTGGGTCATATGGTAGTTCTACTTTTAGTTTTTCAAGGAACCTCCATACTGTTCTCCATAGTGGCTATATCAGTTTACATTCCCACCAGCAGTGCAAGAGCTCTCCCTTTTCTCCACACCCTCTCCAGCATTTACTGTTTGTCGATTTTCTGATGATGCCCATTCTGACCGGTGTGAGGTAATACCTCATTGTAGTTTTAATTTGCATTTCTCTAATAATTAGTGATGTTGAGCAGCTTTTCATGTGCCTCTTGGCCATCTGTATATCTTCTTTGGAGAAATGCCTTTTTAGGTCTTCCGCCCATTTGTGGATTGGGTTGTTTGTTTTTTTGATATTGAGCTGGATAAACTTTATATATTTTGGAGATTAATCCTTTGTTGATTCGTTTGCAAATATTTTCTCCCATTCTGAGGGTTTTCTTTTCATCTTGCTTATAGTTTCCTTAGCTGTGCAGAAGCTATGAAGTTTCATTAGGTCCCACTTATTTATTTTTGTCTTTATTTCCATAATTCTAGGGGGTGGATCAAAAAAGATGTTGCTGTTATTTACGTTGAAGAGTGTTCTTCCTGTGTTTTCCTCTAGGAGTTTTATAGTGTCTGGCCTTAGATTTAGGTCTTTAATCCATTTTGAGTTTATTTTTCTGTATGGTGTTGGGGGTGTTCTAATTTCATTCTTTGACATGTAGCTGTCCAGTTTTCCCAGCACCACTTATTGAAGAGGCTGTCTTTTCTCCACTGTATATCCTTGCCTCCTTTGTCATAGATTAGTTGACCATAGTTTATCTCTGGGCTTTCTATCCTGTTCCATTGATGTATATTTCAGTTTTTGTGCCAGTGCCATACTGTCTTGATCACTATGGCCTTGTAGTATAGTTTGAAGTCAGGAAGCCTGATTCCACCAACTCCACGTTCCCTTCTCAAGATTTCTTTGGCTCTTTGGGGTCTTTTGTGTTTCCATACAAATCGTAAAATTTCTTGTTCTAGTTCTGTGAAAAATGGCATTGGTAATTTGATAGGGATGGCATTGAATCTGTAAATTGCTTTGGGTAGTATAGTCATTTTCACAATGTTGATTCTTCCAATCCAAGAACATGGTATGTCCCTCCATCTGTTTGTATCATCTTTGCTTTCTTTCATTAGTGTCTTATAGTTTTCTGCATACAGGTATTTTGCCTCCTTAGGCAGGTTTATTCCTAGGTATTTTATTCTTTTTGTTACAGTGGTGAATGGGATTGTTTCCTTAATTTCTCTTTCTGCTCTTTCATTGTTAGTGTATAGAAATGCAAGAGATTTCTGTGTGTTAATTTTGTATCCTGCAACTTTGCCAAATTCATCAATTAGTGCTAGTAGTTTTCTGGTGGCATCTTTAGAATTTTCTATGTATAGTATCATGTCAGCTGTGAACAGTGACAGTTTTACTTCTTCTTTTCCAATTTGGATTCCTTTTATTTCTTTTTCTTCTCTGATTGCTGTGGCAAGGACTTCCAAAACTATGTTGAATAGTAGTGGCGAGAGTGGACATCCTTGTCTCGTTCCTGATGTTAGAGGGAATGCTTTCAGTTTTTCACCATTGAGAATGATGTTGGCTGTGGGTTTGTTGTATATTGAGGTAGGTTCCCTCTATGCCCACCAACTTTGCTTATTTTAACAACAGATTATAATCCCATGTCTCATTTTTATTGGAGATGTCATAGCACTCTCTTAATATCCTTTTTTAGAATATTGCTTGTTTTGCATCAAGCTTAGTCCAGAAAGCCTAAGTGAAAGAAATATACTTTAATAATCCTAGTGCTAGGACACACTTTTGCGAACATGCTGATGACAAGGTAGCAGATTAAAGTTTTATTAAAAAGAAGAGAAGCGTTAGTATTTATAACCAGCTCATTGACGTTGCTTCCCAGGGTGTCCCAGGAGCCGCAATAAGTACTGCACAGTGCTACTTCAGTTCCCTCTGATCTTTTCATTTCCTGTGATGAAAGCACAGCACCCATTCAGATCTGCTTTCACCACTGGCCCCAGCTAGTCAAGCTGCCATCCGCTGTCTCTTTGTTTTCTCACAGCTGGTATTTTCTCCCGGTCAGCAGAGGTGTCTGTACCATGTTTGAAATTTCCTGATGTTAGCAGAACCAGCTTGGGAGACTCCCTTTTGATCTGGCTAATGAGTACACTTTTTTTATACAGTTAATAGTTCTTCAAATTGGGAAAAGAGTGGTTCCTCCTCCTGAGACTGCTTTAAATCAGGGGAACACTTCCACAAATTTCCATCACCATGTATCCCAGTACCTGCACCTCTGTGCCCTACTCTCCTTCCTCCTGCCATGAATTAGCTGCCCTGTTCCTAGTGATGCTCTTCCCTGGGCACAGGAGCCAGTCTCCTCTCTCCTACTCAGTCACATCACTTCAGAAATTCTCCCTTCTCTCTTGCCTCTCCTTCTTCTCTGCTGGTTCATTCTCATTGATACGCAAAATGAAATTATTTCTTCCATCTTAAAAAATAAAACTCTCTCTTGACCCCCATTTTCCAGTAGGTTGCTCCATTTCTCTGCTCCCCTTTAGAGCATAGGAAGTTTTAAAAATAGTCTCAACTCCTTGTCTAGTTCCTCTCCTCCCATTTCTTCTTGAACCCACTCTAATCAGGTTAAATCTCAGACCTCATTGTGCTTCCCCTCCCAGCCAGTTACTCTCTCCTGTTTGAACCACTTGCTTCCTGTGCTTTTCATTGTTTTCCTCCTACTGTTATGGCTGCTGAGTCTCAGTCTCCTTTACCTTCTCCTGCTCATCTCCCCAGCCTCTTAATTTTGGAGTGTGTAAAAGTTTGGTTCTTACATCTCTTTTTTTTCCCCTCCCTGTAGCTACATTCCGTCTCAAGATAATTCCATCTGGTCTCAGGTTTAAATACTGTTATATGCTGAAGACTCCCAGCTCATATCTCCAACCCAGACCTCTCCTTGAACTTCAAATTCATATATCTAATTACTTGACATCTCCATTTGGATACCTAATAAATATCTCAAACTTATCGTGTTCAAAATTTATCTTTCCTCTCTCTCCCCTACAACAGAGTCTGTTCCTCCAACAACCTTTGCCTTCTCCAGAAATGTTAACTCCATCCTGCTAGTTGTTGGACCCTCAGAGCTAGATTTGGATTTTCTTTTTCCCTTCCGTCTCACATCCAGTTCATCAGCACCTCTCGTTCGCTCAGCCTTCAGACCGTATCCAGAGTCTGACTGCTTCCTGCTCCTGTCACTCTGGTCAGCGCCACCATCTTCTCTCCTGTATTACCACCATAGCCTTAATAACTCATCGGCACGCTTCACCCCTTCACTCTTTCCACAGTCGTTCTTAACACAGAACCCAGAGTGATCCTGTTAGGTCCTAAATCAGATCATGTCACTGTCCTCAAAACCTCTAGAGCCTTCCCATCTTATGCAAAGTAAAGGGCTGCATTCTTACAATGACCTACCAAGCTCATCCTCTTGCTATTTCTTCCTCTTTGACCTCATCTCTTACTGCTCTACCCCTTACTCACTCCCCTTCAGCCACATTGAACTCTTTGTAGTTCTTCCAACACAGCAGATGTGTTTCCATCCCAGGGCCTTGGCATCTGCCGCTGCTTCCACTAGAGTGCTCACTTCTCAGTCATCCGTGTACCTGGCTCCCTCATCTCACTGAAGCCTTCACCCAGATGTCGTCTTCTTAATGAGGGCTTCCCCTACCACCCTATTCAAGATTGCAGGACATGTCCCCAAGCCTAAGCACATTCTGTCCTCCTATACTGCCTTAATTTTTCCCAAAGCACTTAACATTTGGCCTATAGCAGTTTTCTTATGTTACATCCCAGGCACCTAGAACTGTGCCGGCGCATTATGGATGATAATAAATATTTGTTGAACAAATATCAGTGGATCACTTGGAAGAAGAATTATTGTGTCTTCTCGTGACTGGGGAGCCAGAAGGCAGGGAGAAGGAGAAATAGTCTCCCACGTGAGTAAAGTTTCTCTTCTTTGGCCTAAATGACTAAAGTCAAGCATCATCTTAGAAATAGTGATTACCACATACATGAGAAGACAGACTGTGAATGGAAATTAGAGAATCAGTAAACAGTCAATATACATTCCCCAAACCTGTAGATACGAGAGCAATCAGAGTGCAGAATAGTTGCTGTGAGTTGTATAAAGGTGTAAAGGATACAGTTATAATAAAGAAATGTGAGGAATTCATAGAGAAACTTGAAAAAAAAACTTGAATCAAAACTTTAGGTAATGAAAAACTTAACTGTTGATGTCACAACACAGTCAGTGAGTTCCACAGCAGGTGAAATACAGCCAAGAAGAAGAGATACCTGAAGAATTTAACCAACACTTACTGAAGAGAGATGACAAGAAGGAAGATATGAAAGACGTTAAAGGACAAGGAGCGTTGAATTGAAGAGGAAAATTAGAAACTTGCACTCAGCTAAAAATAACTCCATGCTTGTTCTGCTTTTGTAAAATATGCTTGCTCCGCCGCCGACAAAAACAAAAAAACAGGATGACCTAGCAATCCAATGTAACCATAAGATATTTTGCTAAGAATGGAATGTTCTGCACCTGATCTTATAAGTTTCTGTTTGGAAACTTCTGTGCTCTGTAAACCAAGTAACCAATCTACCCATGCTAACGGTAAACATGTGCACTGACCCCTATAAAAGTAAAGCTCACCCTGAGCTCGGGGCCCAGAACTTTGGAGCATTAGCTCTTCTGGGGCTGCCGGCTTAATAAACCTGAGTTCTCCAAACCTCCGAGTGTGGTGCTTGGTTTCTCGACTGACCGATTTCTGCAACAGAATGAAACGTTCTAACATGTAAATGATTGGTGTCTCAGGAGGATAAAGGGAGAAAGTAGAGGAGAGGAAATAGTTTAAATGAAAATGACTGCAAATTTCTCAAAACTTAAAAAAAAATGACATGAATCCAGGGGGACCCAGGATATACAGTATCAAGTAGGATACTAAAGAGAAGTCCACAGCTAGTAACACTGCAGAGGGACTGCAAAATATCAGAGGAGGAGAGATCTAAAGAATAGTTACAGAGGAAGGACAGACTGTGGCAACATGAGAGCAGACTACTCAACAGCAAAAATGGAATTTAAAATACAATTCAATAATAATTACAAAGTGTAACAGGAATGAAAGCAAAATAAAATATTTATAAATTTAGAGTATCTGTAAATGGGAGCGTCTACTACAAAGAGACTTATTTCGAAAGAGTTATTTCAAAAGACTTCAAAGAGAAGGAAAGTGATCCCAAAAGGACAGTTGAGGATGCAAGACAGAATGGTAGACAATAAAATGGTGAATATTTAGGTAAATCCTAATAGGTATTGTCTGTATAAAATTACAAGGGTGGTTGAAAAAGCATTAACAAGCAGCTCAGAATTCCACTGTCTCCCCACAATGTGCCACCATGGAACCTCCAGCCTCCTCGCATAGCCCCATAGCCTTTCTCTCCTAGGCCTCCCAGAGTCTCACTCTGCCCCTACTCAGCGTAGTGTTCGCTCAAAATCTCCAGGGCATTTCAGTGCACTTTTCTGGGGCTTTTTATTTGTGTGGTTCAGATCTTCCAGTAGCCTCCCCACAAATTCCAGCTGCCTCAGCAACACTAGCGCAGGCCTGTGTCTCCCACCTTGCTCAGGACTGCTTCTGTTTGGGTACCACTTCCGTGCTGCAGTTTGGAATGTGCCCCAGACAGAAACCAGCATGAATATCAAGCTCACTTTGTGTGTTTCTTTTTCTCAAAGATAATGACCTTGTGCTGCCTCTTGTCCATTGCCTGAAAATGGTTGCTTCATATATGTTATACAGGTTTATAGTTGTTTACAGCAGAAAAATAAGTTCCTTGCTACTCCCTCATGGGCAGTACTGAATCCCTAATCATTAATTTTTTTTACCCTATAGCCTTCTTTTATGGCCGTAAATGATGAATTATAGCATGTGAGGCTCTCAGTTTTCTTCAAAGCCCAGTTTTTATTGCATCCCCACAAATTGTATGTAGTGCTTTCAATATAATTCAATTCTGAGTTTGTCTTTCTTCATCATTCATTGTGGTTTCTTTTTGTTATATAGCATTTAAAATTGTATTTTTAAACAAAAGACATGTACAC
Organism: Hippopotamus amphibius kiboko; assembly: GCF_030028045.1. Lineage (NCBI taxonomy): Eukaryota > Metazoa > Chordata > Mammalia > Artiodactyla > Hippopotamidae > Hippopotamus > Hippopotamus amphibius. The sequence goes on from NC_080199.1 coordinate 72,465,218, forward strand.
AAATCTTCAAAGGCACTTTATCCTGTAAAGCCGTAAATAAGAAACAACCCAAATGATCGTCAACAGAATGGGAAGTAAATTGTTGTGTATTATTACAGAGGAATTCTACATTGCAATAAAAATCACAGAGTTCTAATATGTGTAACAACAAATGAAACTCAGAAACATTATGCCGTAGAATAGATGCCAGACGTTAAAGAGAACAGGTTCTATGATGCCGTTCAATGAGGAAGTCTCTGAAAGTCCAAACTAATTTATGGCATTAGAAATCAGAATAGTGGTTTCCTTGGGTTTGGAGGCAGGGTGACAGCCTGGTCATCAGTCATTGTCCCACAATCTCCGTTGCTCCTGACTGCAGAGTCCTCCTGCTATTTCTGCACCACTCTGGGTGCCTGGTCCCATCATGATAGACATGCCATGCAGCGCTCCTTCCAGAGCAGAGGCATTTTTTCTGGAGAAATTACTGAGAAACAGGGTCCAGATATGACCTGCTCTCTGACCCCCAAATGTCTTTCTCTCTCCTCCACTCCCCTCCCCCCTGCCCCCTGTCACCTCAGGGAGAATCTGTCAGGCTTGGAGTCAGGGTCCCCACGTTCACTCCTGCTTCTTCAGAATGCTGCTGCTCCTGTATGCATGAATCCACTCCTCCTTTTGAGCTTAGGTTTTTGGAAAAACAAGCCAAGAGAAAACGTGTTTGCCAGGCAATGCTAGCTCTCCACCCTACCCCACCACCTGAGTGGAGCCATAAACTCAGAGTCAACTCTGGAAATTGAGAGGACAGAGGGAAAAGAAAAGAAAATCTGTAGAGTAACGTCAAAATGCTATCTCGCTCATATTCTTCTTCTCTCCTCTACCTTTCTGCCTTAAGGAAACTCAGACTCCATTTAAAATTCTAGTTACAGGGCACTCAGATCTTCTTTTTCTTGATTAGCCATTGAGATGTGTTCATAATCACCTTTTAAAAGAGACTCCCATGAGTCTCCGTTAGCATTTTTTGCTTATCTTAAGTGTTTTCTTGACTCTGAGGGCATCTGTGATGTGACAGGATTCACACTGCTGAGCGTTTATTGCCCTCAGTGACTGGAATCCCAGCTGTGGGAAGCAAGATTACAGTTTGGATAATCTGTGTGGCACCAGGCCAGCAGTCTCTCTTCCGTTCCTGCAATCAGCCTGACCTCAAGTGCACACAGGCACTTCCTGGCCAGAAAAGACCCACCCTCAGGCAAGGTATTTGTTTCATTCTGAAAATGGCTAAGAGTTTCTGCTCAACTATTGGCTAAGATGGGTAAAGGATAAATGAAGTTGTTAAAAGGGTCAAGGAAAAATATCCTTTGGCAATAACTGACGCAGAGTTCTGCAGAATGTACTGAAATCTAAAAGTATGCAATTGTGAGCAACTTTGGTTGAGAATTACTTCTTTGCTTGATTTTCCTAAGTATTGTCTCTGACTTTCCTCCTGTCCCATGATTCAAATCACTGCTCCATTAAAAAAAAAAAAAAGAATTTACATGCAAATGAGAACAAAAAGCACGGTAGCCTTTTTACTCCAATCCATTGTAATAAATGCCTGAGACTTTTGTATCAGAGACTTTTTCAAATACAAGGACAAAATGGACAAACTGAATTGTCTTGGTTAAGAGCAGCCAGTTAGAAATAGAACAAATTTGCTGAATTTCCGCTTTGTTGACTTTTTGGTTTAAGGTTGAGTGTCCTTTTTCCTCTGAGGCTGGTGAACCCCAGAGCATTTGGTTTTTATTTATTCATTGGACTTTCCCTACAGGCTTCTGGGGAAAAGCTCTGTACCCCCTGTGTTGTGCTCTGTGCCCTATTTCTCCAGTCCTCATGCTGTGGGTCACTGAGGTCACCCATCAGCCCAGCACTGCCTGGCGTTGCCAAGTCTCCTAGCCTGTACTCCATGTACCAGTGGGTAGAGGAGATGGTTCTGCACTGAAATTATCTTCTCTCCCTGTCTTGGGAGGTGTGTTTTTGAGAGGGTCTGGTGACAATGAAGCAGGCAAGTGAGATGGTCTGGGTCTTCTGCCATCAGAACACCAAACAAAGGAATTACTCTTTCCCGAGACTCACATTTCTAAAATGCTAATAAACCACTAAAACTAATATCTTCGCCTGCCCAACTTTTGGTGGAGAATTAGCCTCAGTAGGCTTATAAGATATCAATAATCAGATAAGCAATTACCAGCTTACTTAAGAATTAAAAATAGTAATTTACTAATATAAGCTGTCCCTGGATGCAGTTTCTTACTTTATAAGCTGATTTCTAAGTTAAACTTTAGAATTTACATAGCAAATGGTGTTTCTAATCTGATAATAATTAATTTTTAATCTATAATGTATATAATTTTACATATGCTTCATTCACTAATTCAGTTAGAATAAATGGGGTGAGTGATTTTAAGAATCAGAGAAAGTGCTGTATGACACCTATGTTTTCCTGGCATTTCCCTTAATACTTTTCGTCTAGGCTGGCAAAGAGTCTGTGTACCAAGACTCAGCAGATGGCAGTTTGGCCAAATGTTTTGGCCCGGCATAGTGAGGGTCACTGCTTTCCAACCTGGAATGCCTGGGTCCTCACCCATGGTTACTCTGTCTCCTCTCTTCAGTCATTTCCCACATTTTATGGATTGAAGGCAACTTGAAGCACACTGCTTCCAAGAATCATACACTATCGTCTATGAATATGTGGAGCTAAGTAGAAGAATACCTTACATGTGTAACATAAGTCTGGGGGTAAATCTTATTGACATTTGTTCAGCTGTTGAATGATACCTTCAGAGACCCAGGCTCTTCCCACCTGTCTTTCATCACCCTCAGTGTGTGAGTTTTTGACCTCAGGCTGCTTAATCACCTTATGGATATTTAAGTAACCACTGCTGTTCCAGCAAGGCAGGAAAAGGGGTATAAGAGAAAATCAATGTCAGCTGGCTATTTTCACTCTAAACAGAATTCAGATGCCACCCCAGAGACATCAGCCAACTTCTGCACAAGTTTCCTTGCTTAGGATATATCGCATAATGATCCTCAGCTGCAAAGGAGGCTGGAAAAGTAGGAAATAGATTGTCACACTAGCTTTAGAGCAATCATGACCCATCATCTAGTGATGGATGTATGACCTCCCTGAACAAAGCAAAGCTGTCTTGGCAAGAAGAACAAAGAATGGATGTTAGGAAGGCAGTTAAGGAACCTCTCCAGTGTTCAGCCGTTTTATCTTCCTTGGGGTGGGGTAGGAGGGCGGTGTGTGTTCATTCAGTGTTTGATGCATCTGCTCCTGTCCCACTGGACAGTGGGAAGTGTTTTGGAGGACGGGAGGGTTGGGTAAGCTTGGTGGTCTCTCTCTCTTCCTTGGATCCATATCTGGAGGTGAACCCTGCCAGGAGTGGGCACAGAGCCAGAGGAGAAGGAAGACTGCTCAGGTTGCTTATGGTATTTGCCATATATTGGTGAGGCAGGAAATTAACAAGTATATTAGTAAGTGATCTCCATAGTATTATGAGCTGTGAAGAAAGTAAAGCAGACTAGCAAAACGGAGCCCACCTGGAAGAGAAGTGGAGAACAGTGCTGATACTGCGAGTTTCAGATGGGACAGACAGGAAAGGCTGCCCTGGGGAGGTGATGCTTAATTTGAGACAAGAGTTACGAGAAGGCAGCAGCTGTGTGGAATCTAGGGAGCGAGCATCCAGGCAGAGGCAATAAGTGCAGAAGTCTTCAGTTGAGAATGAGCTTGGCCTGTCTGACTAGAGTGCAGTGAGCGAAGAGGAGCGTGTATTACATGTGGGAGAGGGGTGGTGACAAAATAGGGAAGGGCCAGGTAACCAAGGGCCTCATAGGCTTAGTAAGAAATTTGAAGTGTAAATGCAGTGAGAAACAAGAGAGTGACGTCGTCTAATATGTGTTTGCAGTATATAAGGGGCACTAAAGCATTCTTGGAATGAATCAGAAATACGGTGCCAGTTAACTCATGTCTTCTTTCATAACAGGTCAGATGTAATTTGGTTTCACTGTTACTTAAGGAGAAAACACTCTCAAGAGGAAAAAAGAAAACATTCCTCATAGCTGCCACCTCCAAAAATATAAATGTTGAAGAAATATTTCTAATCATGGTTAAAATGATTGATGAGTTGTTAGTTTGAGACATCAGTGTGTCATCATGTGATGACTAGCTTTAGGCAGCCTGTTAAGAAGCGCTTTTTCAAAAACAAACAAGGGTGGACTTCTGGCTTCCAGTCCAGCGTGGAAAGAGCTTGAAAGTGGTCACTCCCATCCTCACAAAAAGAGAAAAAGCTGAAGAAACAAGCTGATAACAGAGAACCACGGCTTATTCAGGTAGAAGCCCAGGAGCAGAAGCTGCCACTGGAGCCAGTACTAGGTTAGAAAGATTTATCCTGTAATTGATGAGTTGCTGAGGTTCAGGGTGGTTAAGACAAGAGTTAAGAACTCCAGGAGCCCAAACTTGGAGTTGAAAGTCCTCAAAGGCATTTTCCAATATGAGGTTGTTCATCTACATTGAAAATCTGTTGTTGAGAGCAGTCACCTTTGTTAATGACCTTGGCCAGATCTTCCAGATAACTTGCTGCAGCTTCTACATCAGTGCTTGCTGCCTCACCTTGCACTTTTATGTTATAGAAATGGCTTCTTTCCTTAAATCTCATGAACCAACCTCTGCTAGCTTCAAACTTTTCTTTTACAGGTTCCTCACCTCTCTCATCCTTCATAGAACTGAAGAGAATTAGGGCTTTGCTCTGGATTAGGTTTTGGCTTAAGGGAGTGTTGTGGCTGGTTTGATCGACCCAGACTACTAAAACTTTCTCCATATCAGCAGTAAGCCTGCTTTTTTTTTTCTTTCTTTCTTATCATTCGTGTGTTCACTGCAGTAGCACTTTTAATTTCCTTCAGGTACTTTTCTTTTGCATTCTCAACTTGGGTAACTTTTGGCACAAGAGACCCAGCTTTCAGCCCATCTGGCTTTCAACATGTCTTCCTCACTAAGCTTAATCATTTCTACCTTTTGATTTAAAGCGAGAGATATATGACCCTTCCTTTCACTTGAACATGTAGAGGCTGCTGTAGGGTTGTTAATTTACCTAATTTCAGTATTGTTGTGTCTCGGGATAGGGAGGCCCCAGGAGAAGGGGAGAGATGTGGGAATAGCTGGTTGGTGGAGCAGTCAGAACACATACAACATTTATTGATTATATTCACTGACTTATATGGGCACAATTTGTGGCTCCCTAGAACAGTTACAACAGTAACATCAAAGGTCACAGATCACAGATTATCATAACAAATATAATAATAATGAAAAAGTTTGAAATATTGTGATAATTACCAAGATGTGACACAGAGACACAAAGTGAGCAGACGTTGGAAAAATGATGCCCGTAGACTTGCTCGATACAGGGTTGACGCAAACTTTCAATTTGTGAAAAACGCAGTATCTGGAAAGCACAATAAAGCTAATTGCAGTAAGATAAGATATGCCTGTATACCTTAATACTGCATCAGTAGGGCTCTTGTATAGCAACAGGGAATTACAGTGGAAAGAACTCTGTGCCTCATCTTATTTAAGAAGAAACCTTTGGGGAAACTAACAGACAGTAGGGGAGATAGAAACAATGACACCAGAGGAAAATTCAGCCTCTGACACCTACAGCTACAGCAAACAGTAAGCACAGCCTAACTCCTACCTAGATAAACATAAAACTTTACACTAAAGGTTTGTCTACCTCAGTTATTTTTACCCAGTACGTTATGTTCAGCTTTCAAAGCATTCTAAAAGACAGACACGAGCTGGAGAGACATAGCAAGCATCAGAACCACACTCAAGATATGTCAGAGATGTTGGATGTATCAGATCAAGAATTCAAAACAACTGTGATAAATATGCTAAGGGTTCTGAGGGAAAAAGTAAATCCTTCTATGTGCTGATTAAAAAAACAATTCTCAGTAAAACTGAGTGGACCCTCCATGTCTGTGGATCGCACATCCACAGATTCAACCAACCATGGATCAAAAATATTCAGAAAAAAAAGTTCAGAAAGTTTGCCAAAGCAAAATTTGAGTTTGCTGGGTGCAGGCAGCTATTTACATAGCATTTACATTGTATTTGGTATTATAAATCCAGAGATTTAAAGCATGTGGCAGGATATGCTTAGATTACACACAGATACCATTCCATTTTATTTAAGGAACTTGAACTTTCACAGATTTTGATATCCTCAAGGGTCCTGGAACCAGTTCCTAGAAGGCTGAGGAATGACTGTAAACTCAACAAAGAGCTTTGGTGATGTAACTAATTAGTTGAAAAAACAGTCTCCAGTGTATTTTTGCCTGTTTTCTTTCCTTCCAATGAGAGAGAGATAAAGACTTATGATGTCAAATAGCTTTATGACAAGACATTGTCTGAAAGTGTAAACTTTCATATTTTTGTAGATAACATTGCAGAAGAGTTTTAGATAATTGCAAAAAGTGAAAAACATGTAGGAGACAGAGATAGTTCATTATAGTTCCTTAATTGTATTTACTGCAAATCACTCCAGACATAACTGATCTTAGAATAAACCTGCTGTTTTAAAATTATTTTCCCCTGTAACTTGGATCTTCTGTTCTGTATCTACTAGTAAGAAAAATCAGTATAATTTCTAAGATTTGAAGTAGCAGCTTTTCTGTTTTCTTCCTGCTGTTGCTGAAGAACAGACTATAATTATAATAATTTATAAACATTACAATTATAATATGATTAAGTGAACTGAAGGTGCTTCTGACCATTTGAAAATCTAAAACACAGCTCAGAACATTGCTCATTACTATTAGCCATTTAAAAGCACAGAAAGAAAATAAGAGCTTTTGATAGTAATGATAATATGGAGATGTTTGAAAGCACTAAAGGGGAAAATGGCAGAGACTGGACGATCTGTGGTCCAAAGTCTCACCATCTCCCCTCCCTTGCAAACTGACCCCTACCCCAAAGTCCATATTTCTACCACGAACACAGTCAGTCTCATTAGACAAATGTAAAACTTTGATGTCATCCTCAAACCTTCTCTCCTATCTGGCTTTCACAGTCCTCTCTATATCTCTAGAGATTACAATAAAGACATTCCTAAAGATACTATAGAATCAGTATCTCTTGAGCCTACAGGGACTCAGGCTTTGATCTGACCCTAAATACAAAAGGCATTGGATAGGTGGCATCCACCCCTGGAGATTAGGACCTACCATATTAGGCAGACCCAACTGAGGTCAAAGAAGAGCTATCCCAACAACAAAATTGCTTGGAAAGGGTCAGAGCTGCCCATAATAAAAAGCTGCCTAAACTAAATAAAGGATGGAATAAAATATGGTATAAGATTTCTGTGAAAACAACAACAAAAAAGGATTCTGTGAGAACACTGAGACCTGATGGGCTGCATCATGGATATTACCTCATAGCATGCAGGATATGTACTCTGTCATTGACTTTTCCACTGTGTGTTTACTGTGGATTGCCTCACTCTGCCATATTGGTCACATAGGCTTTGCTTCTTTCCGTGACTTCACATTGAGAGACTTAATTAAGGTCTCTGTAGCCAGACAGAAGCTTATGTGCTGCCCATGCCATGCCCCATTCCTGCCAGCATCTCTTGCCTCATCCCCAGTACTCACTGCCTCAGTCTCTGCTACCTTGCCTACGACTGGGCAACTTCCTCTTCCAGTCAGTCGGCAAGTCACATATCTTACATTCCTGCTCAGAGTGGGAACTCAGGGACTCTATAAACATTCATTCACTTGCCCTCATTCCTTTCCTCTTCTTTCCATCATTCCTTTGCATCTTCTATTTTTAATTTTTTTTTTATTTTTTACAATAAACTGCATATATTTAGAGTGTACAATTTGGTATCCCAATCTCCCAATTCATTCCCCACCCTCAACCCTCCCCGGTTTCACCACTTGGTGTCCATATGTTTGTTCTCTACATCTGTGTCTCTATTTCTGCCTTACATACCAGTTGATTTGTAACATTTTTCTGTAGTCCACGTATACGTGTTAATATACGACATTTGTTTTTCTCTTTCTGACTCATTTCACTCTGGATGACAGTCTCTAGGTCCATCCATGTCTCTACAAATGTCCCAGTTTCATTCCTTTTTACAGCTGAGTAATATTCCATTGTATATATGTACCACATCTTCTTTATCCATTCATCTGTTGATGGACATGTAGGTTGCTTCCATGTCCTGGCTGTTGTAAATAGTGCTGCAGTGAGCATTGGAGTGCACGTGTCTTTTTGAATTATGGTGTTCTCTGGGTATATGCCCAGCAGTGGGATTGCTGGGTCATATGGTAGTTCTACTTTTAGTTTTTCAAGGAACCTCCATACTGTTCTCCATAGTGGCTATATCAGTTTACATTCCCACCAGCAGTGCAAGAGCTCTCCCTTTTCTCCACACCCTCTCCAGCATTTACTGTTTGTCGATTTTCTGATGATGCCCATTCTGACCGGTGTGAGGTAATACCTCATTGTAGTTTTGATTTGCATTTCTCTAATAATTAGTGATGTTGAGCAGCTTTTCATGTGCCTCTTGGCCATCTGTATGTCTTCTTTGGAGAAATGCCTTTTTAGGTCTCCCGCCCATTTGTGGATTGGGTTGTTTGTTTTTTTGATATTGAGCTGGATAAACTGTTTATATATTTTGGAGATTAATCCTTTGTTGATTCGTTTGCAAATATTTTCTCCCATTCTGAGGGTTTTCTTTTCATCTTGCTTATAGTTTCCTTAGCTGTGCAGAAGCTTTGAAGTTTCATTAGGTCCCACTTATTTATTTTTGTCTTTATTTCCATAATTCTAGGGGGTGGATCAAAAAAGATGTTGCTGTTATTTACGTTGAAGAGTGTTCTTCCTGTGTTTTCCTCTAGGAGTTTTATAGTGTCTGGCCTTAGATTTAGGTCTTTAATCCATTTTGAGTTTATTTTTCTGTATGGTGTTGGGGGTGTTCTAATTTCATTCTTTGACATGTAGCTGTCCAGTTTTCCCAGCACCACTTATTGAAGGGGCTGCCTTTTCTCCATTGTATATCCTTGCCTCCTTTGTCATAGATTAGTTGGCCATAGTTTATCTCTGGGCTTTCTATCCTGTTCCACTGATATATATTTCAGTTTTTGTGCCAGTGCCATACTGTCTTGATCACTGTAGTCTTGTAGTATAGCCTGAAGTCAGGAAGCCTGATTCCACCAACTCTGGTTGCTTCTCAGAATTGCTTTGGCTATTTGGGGTCTTTTGTGTTTCCATACAAATCGTAAAATTTCTTGTTCTAGTTCTGTGAAAAATGCCATTGGTAATTTGATCGGGATTGCATTGAATGTGTACATTGCTTTTGGTAATATAGTCATTTTCACAATGTTGATTCTTCCAATCCAAGAACATAGTATGTCCCTCCATCTGTTTGTATCGTCTTTGCTTTCTTTCATCAGTGTCTTATACTTTTCTGAGTACAGGTCTTTTACCTCCTTGGTTAGGTTTATTCCTAGGTATTTTATTCTTTTTGTTGCAATGGTGAATGGGATTGTTTCCTTAATTTCTCTTTCTGCTCTTTCATTGTTAGTGTATAGAAATGCAAGAGATTTCTGTGTTAATTTTGTATCCTGCAACTTTACCAAATTCATTGATTAGCTCGAGTAGTTTTCTGGTGGCATCTTTAGAATTTTCTATGTATAGTATCATGTCAGCTGTGAACAGTGACAGTTTTACTTCTTCTTTTCCAATTTGGATTCCTTTTATTTCTTTTTCTTCTCTGATTGCTGTGGCAAGGACTTCCAAAACTATGTTGAATAGTAGTGGCGAGAGTGGACATCCTTGTCTCGTTCCTGATGTTAGAGGGAATGCTTTCGGTTTTTCACCATTGAGAATGATGTTGGCTGTGGGTTTGTCATATATGGCCTTTATTATGTTGAGGTAGGTTCCCTCTATTCCCACCTTCTGGAGAGTTTTTATCATAAATGGGTGTGAATTTTTTCAAAAGCTTTTTCTGCATCTATTGAGATGATCATGTGGTTTTTAGCCTTCAGTTTGTTAATATGGTGTCACATTGATTGATTTATGTATATTGAAGAATCCTTGCATTCCAGGGATAAACCCCACTTGATCATGGTGTATGATCCTTTTAATGTGTTGTTGGATTCTGTTGGCTAGTATTTTGTTGAGGATTTTTGCATCTAAATTCATCAGTGATATTGGTCTGTAGTTTTCTTTTTTTGTAGTATCTTTGTCTGGTTTTGGTCTCAGGGGGATGGTGGCTTCATAAAATGAGTTTGGGAGTGTCCCTCTGCAATTTTTTGGAGGGGTTTGAGAAGGATGGGTGTTAGCTCGTCTCTGTTTGATAAAATTCACCTGTGAATCCCTCTGGTCCTGGACTTTTGTTTGCTGGGAGATTTTTAATCACAGTTTCAATTTCATTACTTGTGATTGGTCTGTTCATATTTTCTATTTCTTCCTGATTCAGTCTTGGAAGGTTATACCTTTCTAAGAATCTGTCCATTTCATCCAGGTTGTCCATTTCATTGGCATATAGTTGCTTGTAGTAATCTCTTATGGTGCTTTTTATTTCTGTGGTGTCTGTTGTAACTTCTCCTGTTTCATTTCTAATTTTATTGATTTGAGTCCTCTCCCTCTTTTTCTTGATGAGTCTTGCTAGAGGTTTATCGATTTTATTTATCATCTCAAAGAACGAGCTTTTAGTTTTATTGATTTTTGCTATTGTTTTCTTTGTCTCTATTTCATTTATTTCTGCTCTGATCTTTATGATTTCTCTCTACTAACTTTGGGTTTTGTTTGCTCTTCTTTCTCTGGTTTCTTTAGGTGTAAATTTAGGTTGTTTATTTGGGATTTTTCTTGTTTCTTGAGGTAGGATTGTATCGCTATAAACTGCCCTCTTAGAACTGCTTTTGCTGCATCCCATAGGTTTTGGATTGTTGTGTTTTCATTGTCATTTGTCTCTGGGTATTTTTTGATTTCCTCTTTGATTTCTGCAGTGATCTGTTGGTTATTTAGTAGTGTACTGTTTAGCCTCCATGTGTTTGTGCTTTTTACAGTTTTTCTCCTGTAATTGATTTCTAATCTCATAGCGTTGTGGTTAGAGAAGATCCTTGATATGATTTCATTTTTCTTGAATTTACCAAGGCTTGATTTATGACCCACAATGTGATTTATCCTGGAGAATGTTCCATCTGCACTTGAGAAGACTGTGTAATCTGCTGTTTTTGGATGTAATGTCCTATAGATATCTATTAAATCAGGCAGATTTATTGTGTCATTTAAAGCTTGTGTTTCCACGTTAATTTTCTGTGTGGATGATCTGTCCATTGGTGTAAGTGGGGCGTTAAAGCCCCACACTATGATTGTGTTACTGTTGATTTCCTCTTTCATAGTTGTTAGCATTTGCCTTATGTATTCAGGTGCTCCTATATTGGGTGCATATATATTTATAATTGTTACTCTTCTTGTTGGATAGATCCCTCAATCTTTATGTAGTGTCCTTTCTTGTCTCTTGTAACATTTTTTATTTTAAAGTCTATTTTCTCTGATATGAGTATCACTACTCCAGCTTTCTTTTGATTTTCATTTGCATAGAATATCTTTTTCCATCCCCTCACTTCAGTCTGCATGTGTCCCTAGGTTGAAAGTGGATCTCTTGTAGACAGCATATATATGGGTCTTGTTTTTGTATCCATTCAGCCAGTCTGTGTCTTTTGGTTGGTGTATTTAGTCCATTTACATTCAAGGTAATTATTGATATGTATGTTCCTTTTACCATTTTCTTAATTGTATTGTTTTTGTTTCTGTAGGTCCTTTTCTTCTCTTATGTTTCCCGCTTAGAGAAGTTCCTTTAGCATTTGTTGTAGGGCTGGTCTGGTGGTGCTGAATTCTCTTAGCTGTTGCTTGTCTGTAAAGTTTTTGATTTCTCCGTTGAATCTGAATGAGATCCTTGCTGGGTAGAGTATTCTTGGTTGTAGGTTCTTCCCTTTCATCACTTGAAATATATCGTGCCACTCCCTTCTGGCTTGCAGAGTTTCTGCTGAGAAATCAGCTGTTACCCTTATGGGAGTTCCCTTGTATATTTGTCATTTTTCCCTTGTTGCTTTTAATAACATTTCTCTGTCTTTAATTTTTGTCCATTTGACTACTATATGTCTTGGTGTGTTTCTCCTTGGGTTTATCCTGCTTGGGACTCTCTGCACTTCCTGCACTTGGGTAGCTATTTCCTTTCCCATGTTAGGGAAGTTTTCAACCATAATCTCTTCCAATATTTTCTTGGGTCCTTTCTCTCTCTCTTCTCCTTCTGGGACCCCTATGATGTGAATGTTGTGTTTAATGTTGTCCCAGAGGTCTCTTAGGCTGTCTTCAGTTCTTTTCATTCTTTTTTCTTTATTCTTTTCCGCATCAGTGATTATCACCATTCTGTCTTCCAGATCACTTATTCACCCTTCTGCCTCAGTTAATCTGCTGTTGGTTCCTTCTGGTGTATTTTTCATTTCAGTTATTGTGTTGCATATCTCTGTTTGTTTGTTCTTTAATTCTTCTAGGTCTTTGATAAACTTTTCTTGCAACTTTTTGATCTTTGCATCCAGTCTTTTTTCAAAGTCCTGGATCATCTTCACCATCATTATTCTGAATTCTTTTTCCAGAAGAGTGCCTATCTGCTCTTCATTTAGCTGTTTTTCTGGTGTTGTCCCTTCATTTGGTACAAAGTCTTTTGTGTTTTCAATTTCTCTGTCTTTCTGTGGTTGTGATTTTCAGTTCCACAAGATGAAATACTGCTGATACTGCTTGATTCTGCTGTCTGCACTCTTGTGGAAGAAGCTGTCTAGGAGGCTGGTGGGTGCTTCCTGATGGGAGGGACTGATGGTGGGTTGGGCAGGGTGGGCGGAGCTCAGTAAAACTTTAATCTGTTTGTCTGCCAATGGGTGGGGCTGTGTTCCCACCCTGTTGGTCGTTTGTCCTGAGGCAACCCAGCACTGGAGCCTGCAGGCTCTTTGGTGGGGCTAATGGTGGAGTCTTGGAGGGCTCATGCCAATGAGCACTTCTCAGAACCCCTGCTGCCAGTGCCCCTGTCTCCTCAGTGAGCCACAGCTGCCCCCCACCTCTTCAGGCAACCCTCCAACACCAGCAGGTAGGTCTGGTTCAGTCTCCTGTGGGGTCACTGCTCCTTCCCCCTGGGTCCTATTGAGCACAATTTTTTGTGTGCCCTCCAAGAGTGGAGTCTCCGTTTCCCCCAGTCCTATGGAGGTCCTGCAGTCAAATCCCTCTGGCTTTCAAAGTCTGATTCTCTGGGGATTCCTCCTCCTGTTGCTGGACCCCCAAGGTTAGGAAGCCTGACGTAGGCTCAGAACCCTCAGGACTTCTGTGGTATAACTGTTCTCCAGTCTGTGAGTCACCCACCCAGCATTTATGGGATTTGATTGTAACGCGATTGCACCCCTCCTACTGTCTCATTGCAGCTTCTCCTTGGTCTCTGGTTGTGGGGTGTTTTTTTTGGTGAGATCCATTGTCTTTCTGTTGATGATTGTTCAGCAGTTAGTTGTAGTTCCAGTGCTGTTGCAAGAGGGAGTGAGCGCATGTCCTCCTACTCCGCCATCTTGATTCCTCCTTTGCATCTTTCTAATTCAGTTTCTCATCACCTCATGTCTGGACAAATCTCTCGTAACCATTCTTCCTGTATTTTGAACTTTTTGCTGTGTAATCTGTCTTTGTTTTTTATTTAAGAAGCTCTTTATTGGAATATAATTGCTTCACACTGTTGTGCCAGTTTTTGAGGTACAAACGACCAAAGTGAATCAGCTGTATTTATACACATATCCCCATATCCCCTCCCTCCCGCTACTACCTCTCACCCTCCCTATCCCAGCCCTCTAAGTCATCACCCATCATCAAGTTGATCTCCCTATGTTATGCTGCAACTTCCCACTAGCTATGTGTTTCACATTTGTTAGTGTATATATGTCAATGCTACTCTATCACTTAGTCCCAACTTCCCCTTCGCCCCCACCCCCGTGTCCTCAAGTCCGTTTTTGACATCTGCATCTTTATTCTCGCCCTGTCACTAGGTTCATAAATACCGTTTTTAAAAATTCCATACATATGAGTTACCATATGGTATTTGTTTTTCTCTTTCTGGCTTACTTTGCTCTGTATGACAGACTCTAGGTCCATCCACCTCACTACAAATAACTCAGTTTCATTTCTTTTTGTGGCTGAGTAATATTACATTGTATATATGTGCCACATCTTCTTTATCCATTCATCTCTTGATGGGCATTTAGGTTGTTTCCACGTCCTGGCTGTTGTAAATAGTGCTGCAGTGAACATTGTGGTACATGTTTCTTTTTGGATTATGCTTTTCTCTGGGTAGGTGCCCAGTAGTGGGATTGCTGGGTCATATGGTAGTTCCATTTCTAGTTTTTAAGGAACCTCCGAACTGTTTTCCATAGTGGCTGTACCAGCTTACATTTCCACCAACAGTGCAGGAGAGTTCCCTTTTCTCCACAGCCTCTCCAGCATTTATTGTCTCTAGATGTTTTGATGATGGCCATTCTAAACGGTGTGAGGTGATACCTCATTGTGGCTCTGAGTTGCATTTCTCTAATGATTAGTGATATTGAGCATCTTTTCATGTGTTTGTTGGCCATCTGCATGTCTTCTTTGGAGAAATGTCTATTTAGGTCTTCTGCCCATTTGTGAATTGGGTTATTTGCTTTTTTGGTATTAAGCTGCATGAGCTGTTTGTATATTTTGGAGATTAATCCTTTGTCAATCGCTTCATTGGCAAATATTTTCTGCCATTCTGAGGGTTGCCTTCTTGTCTTGTTTATGGTTTCTTTTGCTGTGCAAAAAGCTTTTAAGTTTCAATAGGTCCCATTCGTTTATTTTTTATTTTATTTCCATTCCTCTAGGGATCAAATGGATCAAAAGGATGTTGCTTTGATGTATGTCATAGAGTGTTCTGCCTATGTTTCCCTCTAGGAGTTTTATAGTGTCTGGCCTTAGACTTAGGTTGTTTTTTTTTAAAATTTTATTTATTTATTATTATTTGGGGGGTACACCAAGTTCAATCATCTGTTTTTATACACATATGCCCGTATTCCCTCCCTCCCTCAACTCCCCCCCCCCCCCCCACCTTCCCCATCCCAGTCCTCTAAGGCATCTTCCATCCTCGAGTTGAACTCCCTTTGTTATACAACAACTTCCCACTGGCTATCTGTTTTACAGTTGGTAGTATATAAATGTACGTTTTGAGTTTATTCTTGTGTATGGTGTTAGGAAGTGTTCTAATTTCTTTCTTTGACATGTTGCTGTCCAGTTTTCCCAGCACCACTTATTGAAGAGGCTGCCTTTTCTCCACTGTATATCCTTGTCTCCTTTGTCATAGATTAGTTGACCGTAGTTTATCTCTGGGCTTTCTGTTCTGTTCCAGTGATGTGTATTTCAGTTTTTGTGCCAGAACCATATTGTCTTGATCACTGTAGCCTTGTAGTATAGTTTGAAGTCAGGAAGCCTGATTCCACCAACTCCGTCTTTCCTTCTCAAGATTGCTTTGGCTATTTGAGGTCTTTTGCGTTTCCATACAAGTCGTAAGATTTCTTGTTCTGTGAAAAATGGCATTGGTAATTTGATCGGGATCGCATTGAATCTATAAATTGCTTTGGGTAGTATAGTCATTTTCACAATGTTGATTCTTCCAATCCAAGAACATGGTATGTCCCTCCATCTGTTTGTATCGTCTTTGATTTCTTTCATCAATATCTTATTGTTTTCTGCATACAGGTATTTTGCTTCCTTAGGCAGGTTTATTCCTAGGTATTTTATTCTTTTTGTTGCAATGGTGAATGGGAGAGTTTCCTTAATTTCTCTTTCTGCTCTTCTGTTGTTAGTGTATCGGAATGCAAGAGATTTCTGTGCATTAATCTTGTATCTTGCTACTTTACCAGATTCATCAATTAGTGCTAGCACTTTTCTGGTGGCATCTTTAGGGTTTTCTATGTATAATATCATGTCATCTGCAAAGAGTGACAATTTTACTTCTTTTCCAATTTGAATTCCTTTTATTTCGTTTTCTTCTCTGATGTGCAATCTATCTTAATACAGCTTTTTACCTTTGTGATTTATCATCCCATACACCCTCAATCCCTCCAATCATTCCATGACTCCCTATTAGTTACCAGAGGTATCTCTGTAGAGTGTTCATCTCCTCTGCAGTCTGGCACATGCCTCCCTCTGTTCCAGCCTGAATTTTTTTCCATACGTGGACATGAACACTTTATTCCTTCGAAACTGGCCTAGTCATTTTAGCCGTTCAGAGGAAAGAAGTTATCCCAGGTGTCCCTAATCTACTCACATGGACAAATTAAATGAGGGTCAAGAATGTGAAGGGTCTGAGATTTTACCCTACTTGAAGGTTAATAAGAGAGTCTGCTACAGTTTCATGGATGCCCGTAGAAGACACGATACTTCAGGATCAGAGACAAAGGACTGTGATATGTATGTTGGTCCATTTAATGGTGTCCCCTACATCCCTTAAGCTATCTTCACTCTTTTTCATTCTTTTTCCGTTTTGGTCCTCTAATGGAATGAGTTCTACTGTCCTGTCTTCAGGTTTTCTGATACGTTTTTCACTTGGTCTAGTCAGCTGTTGAGCAACTCTGTTGAATTTTTCAGTTCAGTTATTGTATTCTCTAACTCTGTGATTTCTGTTTTTAGTACTTTTGAGTACTCTGTTTTCTGTCTCTTTGTTGCAGTTCTCACTTTGTTCATGCATTGCCCTCTTGACCTCAGTGAGCTTCTTTGTGACTATTATTTTGAAATCTGTATCAGTTAAATCACTTCATTTCATTAAGATTGTTTCTGGAGTTTATCTTATTCTTGTCTGGAACATATTTCCTTTTTTGTTCATTTTTCTGATATTCTGTATTGGTTTCTGTACATTAGATAAAAGAGCCACTTCTTCGAGTCTTTCAAGACTGATCTTGTATAGAAGATGAACCTTGTCAATCAGGCCAGCCCAAGCTTTGTTGATTCTCAAACCTTTGTGATGGTCCAAGCTGCTGTCTTTATTCTTAGTGGCTCCTGGTGGTTGAGGGCCTGCCAAGACCTGTCAGTGTCCCAAAGGGGAGGGTCACAATATCAAGATGCAGGATGATTGGAAGCTGGACACTCAAGGCTGCAGCTGGGAAAGTATGCTGGTAAACTTCCCAAGAGAAGCTAGGGGATAGTTTTTTGTCTGCTTACTCTTCATTGAGCCCTGGAGGAATAGCTGAGGCAAGTGCTTAGCATGTATGCTTGTTTTTTTTTAATTAATTAATTAATTAATTGGCTGCCTTGGGTCTTTGTTGCTGCACTTGGGCTTTCTCTGGTTGTGGTGAGTGGGAGCTACTCTTCATTGTGGTGCTTGGGCTCCTCACTGCAGTGGCTTCTCTTGTTGCAGAGCATGGGGTCTAGGTGCGTGGGCCTCAATAGTTGTGGCACATGGGCTCAATGGTTGTGACTCACAGGCTCTAGTGCACAAGCTCAGTAGTTGTGGCGCATGGGCTTAGTTGCTCCGTGGCATGTGGGATTCTGTTGGAGCAGGGATTGAACCTGTGTCTCCTGCATTGGCAGGCAGATTCTTAACCACTGTGCCACCAGGGAAGTCCCGTATGCTTGTTAATAACTATTTCTTTGTTTGTTACAGTCCTGTAGGACTAGTGAATGCAAGCCCTTTTGGCTTTCAGAGTCAGATGTTCTGGGGGCATGTACCTTGGGCTGTAGCTGCAAAAGTTGTGGTGCTACATGTGTGGATAAGCTCCTTACAGAAAGTTGCTGGTGACCTGATTTTATTGTTGGAGCAAGCCAGAAAGAGAAGGCAATAGAGATTCCCAGCAGCCCTTCTGGGGTCCAGGGAGAATCTCAGCTAGCAGTTGGATGAGTGATTTAGAAGCTGGACCCTGGAGCAGCAGCTTTTAATGTATGCAGTCAGACTCTGCCAGGGAAGACTGAGAGATGGACTTCTTGCCGGCTCCCTCTGCACTGAGCCCCGGTGGGGATAGCTACGGTGAATGCTCATGCCCTGCTTAGGAACTGTGTCTTCATTGCTAAAGTCCCGTGGGTCTCCTGAACACAAGCTCTGTTGGCTTTCAGAGCTAGGTGTTTTGGGATGCTCTCTGTTGGGTGGGGGCCTTAAAAGTGGGGACAAGAGACTTGTGACCCAAACCCTTTGCTCTTCAGGGAGAAGCTGGAAGTTGGGGATCCCCTACTGATTGTAAGGCACTGTGCTGGGGACCAACATATAGGAGTCACTGAAGTGGTTTCTGAATTTCTCTCAAAGACAGTTAAAACCTATTAGCCATATGGTCAGTGTGTCTGTGGGATGAGGGAAATTCAGAAATCCCCTAAATCGCCATCTTGGTCTGGAATTCTAAAGGAAATTTGATACAGAGAAAGAAAGGCTTGGCAAAAACATACTAACTGTGAAAAACACGTAAGGTATTCTTACTTGCTGATGACAAAATTGACACTTTGAGAGATTATTTTTTCAGGTGGTAACTGGCAGAACAAGGCCTTTATCAAGTCTATTTGACTACAGAGCCTATGCTTGTAACCAGCGTGATACAATGACCCCTTGTTCACCCTTGCACCCATAGTGACTGGTACACTATTAGCATAAGGTGAACATTCCATAAATATTCCCTGGGTGATTGAATGGAAAGGTGAATAAATAAATGGATTAAGATAATGGCAAGTGGCCAGATGTGGCTGAAGCTTAAGATGTGTGGAGATCAGTGTAGGTATGTGAGGGTGAAGGTGTAGGATGGCCCTACACATCTCTCCCAATCTTATTTTCCCTAAGTAGGCTGTGTTTTACCACCGCATTCCACAGCTCTTGCCTCAGCATATTTTCATTTGTTTTCTGGCCAGTAATGCATCTCCCTTCCCCCGGTTTATTTAACCTCCTTCATGATTCAAGCCTTGCCAGATCGTTTCCAAAAGAAAGTTTCCTCTCTACAACAGTAATTGTATTGATAATATTGGTTTGCACAACTTGCTCATTGCTTCGTGTCTTATGAATATTAAATATTGCAACTCTCCAGTCAGATTAGCATCAGCTATGTGAGGACAGATCGAGGATACTCCCCCTTGGCTTACATAGTGAAAAACAAATTAAAGGTGCTTCATAAGTACTTATTTCTTGATTAACTGTTGAGGTATTGGTTAACAAATCAATAGTCTATATTTGGAAGTGGCAAAGCTACGTTCCCTGGTTGTAGATCAATCAGAGCATGATTTAAAGGTTGTAGACTCAGGACCTGGCCCTACCACTGATTTACTGACCTGATGCCGGACACTTAGCTCTACTGTGCTTGCATTCTGCCCTCTGTGCTGTTCAGTGAGCAGAATGCGAGGGCCAGAAGTCTTGTGAATTATTGAGACTTCATTTTAAAAAACACTTAGAAAAAAACTAGAAAATCATAACAAGCCACTGATTCCTGTATGTCCTGCAGAAATGAGGACCACTTCTGACCTGGTCATTTCTTCCATTCTGATGTAGAAACCATAACATGCCTGTACAGTTAATCTCTATAATTTGGTTTGTCTTGAGCAGAGTCCAAAATCCTATTTCTTTTCCAGTGCTTTCCTCACTTTTTTTCAAGGAATTATTTTTCTGGTTGTGAATGAGGCTTACGATATTTTTGTGTGTGTCAGATGTTTTCTCTGGAGGATTTTTTTATTCTCTCAGCAATGCTATACAGGTTTTTGACATTCTTCTTACAAATGCGTTACCTGATGCTTTCAGTAAGTACTTAGAGAAGCATCAAAGATTAATAGTAAGAAAATAAATGCAGAGCAAAAATCAGGTGTCCCAAATTTCCTTTCTTTAAAATACATATCCTGGAACTGACAAAATGAAATAGAAGCTTACAGAAGGAGTTAGGGAGTATAGCAAAATGCATACACATACATATAGATCAATCCTTTCTAAGCAAAATAAGCATAGCTCTCAGGTAATCGTTCTCCCCTAAGAACATTTTACAGGACCGTGAGTGGGCAGATGTTGCTGAGTATCTGTCTGAAGGCAATAATTAAAGATTATCTGTTTCTTTTCTTTACCTAGTCAGTGGTACTTAGGTGAAATTTTTAGCTTTTGTAAGATTAGAATTCCCTAGAGCAGCAGGGCAAGTGTCTTTATCCATTTGTGCTGCTATACCAAAAATACCATACACTGAGTGGCTTATAAACAGAAGAAATTTATTTCTTACCGCTCTGAAGGCTGGGAAACGCAAAATCACGGTGCTAGCAGATTAGGTGTCTGTTGAGAGTCTGGTGAGGGTCTGCTTCCTGGTTCATAGACAACTGTCTTTTTGCTATGTCCTCAGGTGACAGCAGGGGCAAAGGAGCTCTCTGTGGCTTCTTTCAGTAGGCCACTAATCCCATTAGTGACAGCTCCACCCTCATGACCTAATCACCTCTCAAAGGTCCTACCTCCAGATACTGTCACATCAGGGATTAGGCTTCAGCATGTGAATTTGGGGGGAGTGGGGAACAAACATTCAGTCTGTAGCAATGAGTGCTCTCAAGATCTAAAAGATGTTAAAGTGTAGCTGTAGCTGACCTTGCTGAAATGAAGAATGATATTGAAGAAAGTATTAGAGCAAAACAATTTGCAGAAATCTGCCCATAACTATGAAACATCAAAGCTTTCTGAAGTGTCAGAAACATCTTTGTACATTAAGACCCAGAGGTGAAAAACTTCAGAACAGCTTTTCTCTTTTTAAAAGACTCTAGAAGTAAAACTTCAACGGTTTCTGGATCCTGTGGGTTTAACTGTCAGTTCGTGTGTTTCTGCTCTTTTTTCTTCTATCTCCTTAAAGTAAAAACCCCTGCTGCTACATGTTATGAAAAAATGCAGTTTCTACTTTTGATCAGTTTTCATGTTATTGAAGCCACAAAACAAATTCAGGGAGAGTAAAAATACCTTCAAATTCCCTTTTCTATGTAGAAGGTAAGGAAGCAGAAGACGGGGTGTCCTCCTAAATCACCTTGAGGACATCAAAAAGAGATGGGAGTTGTCCTCCGAGCCTACTTTGTTATTAACTCCACAAGGCAAACAGAAAGCACAGAACTTTGGGTCATTTCAGGGGATTCGCTTATTGCAGGGTGAGAGCAACAAAGATGAAAAGGAGAACTGAGGGTCTCAAGGTAGGACATTAATGCTATTTTTTAAAGACATAAGAAAACTTTCATTATGAAGATCAGAGCCAAAGCAATTTTAATTTTGTGAATTTTACATCAGTATATCGATTGAATTTCTGAGAATTAATATAGGTAATATTCCATGATACAGAATTATCAAACTAACACATCTTCATGTAAATATATTGTCTACAGACCCATTTTCTAGAATTTTGTAACAGTCAGTGCCAAAAGATAAAGCCTAGAAATTTCATGTAAGTCCAAGAAGTTTTAAGACTGCAACACACAGCTTTTTAGAGAGCAGATGAATGCATTTCTCAGAATCATTTTTTTTATCATAACCATCTCCAAGGAATTCTGATGTTGCTTCAGATATGCAAAACAAAGGGCAAAATCATACAGAGGATTCTCAGAGTGGGTTTACAAATATAAGTTCTCTGGCTGAGAGGAGCCCTCTAGATTTCACATGTCACCATAGCAGGAAAGGAGCAGGGCCAGTAAGCTCTGTGTGGGCCATGTTTCTAGTCAGGGTTCCTCCTCAGTGGAGGAAGGGGAGCTTTGTTAGTTACTAACCTTGGATAAGTTAATTATCCCCTGAAGCCCAGTTTTCCTAGCTATGAAATTAAGATAGTAGTAGCTATGCTGGATTTTAAGAGGGTCAAATGAGATAATGCATGTGGAAGTCTTGTCTATCCAGTATCGGATGTGGAAGGATGAAAGATTAAAGACTCTGAGCTGCTGCCACCAGGAAAGATGTGCATATTAAATAGGGAAGAAAATGTATTTGGTCCAGTGAGGAATCCTTTATAGCATAGATTGAAAATGAAAATCATTCTCCCCGCCAAAAGAAATACACTAGGAAAGGCCCTCCAGTTGGGGTGATGTAGGCAGAACACAAAAGAGAGAAAGAGGAAGAGACAATCAAAAAGAAGGAAAAATTAGTGGCAGGATTTTTGTAGCTTATATTAAATGAAACAAACCTTGTTAGGGATGACATTAATGATCCAGTACTTCAAGTCTTTGAGGTCAGTAAAGTTGAGTGAACAGATGCAGGGGATGAAAAACAAAACAAAACAAAACACCTTTTTTAACCTCTCGAACATAAAAATGCTGAATATGATCCCCCACCCAAAGCTTTTAATACATAGCTCAGCTCTAAACCTAGAAATGAACAGGAAACTGCAGGTCAGAATGGTGAGTAGAAGCTGAGGCCAGGGAACTAATTCCACATGTGTGACCTGACACGTGAGGAATGAGTTCTGACCCAAGCGTGTGCACCGCAGGACCGGAAGCACAAGAGCAACTCTGATGGGAAAGTGAAAGGGAGTTTGCCTTCCCCTGAGGAGGTCAGGAGAAAAAAAAACTACTCATGAGAAATTCGAACCCTACTCCTGCACTGCACGTAAGTGTGAAGTCTGGGTTCATGTAGGAGGGATACCAGGTTGACTTAACACAAGAGAAATCCAGTACAGGTGAGCCCATTGTGTTCCCAACATAGGAGACATGAAGCACCTCTGTAAGGATGAAGTTGACCAGCACACTGGGGATCTCCACAGAAAACAACCAAAGGAAGAGAATCTCACAGTAAAAAATAATACTAATAGAAATTGTAGTGACGTGAGAAAGTGAAACAAAGAGAATCAGGAAAGGAGACATTGCTGGAAGAGGCGCCTTCTCAATACTCAATACTGGAAGGTGGCAGAACCATATCAAAGAGAATTTAAAACAAGCATATCTAAAATGTTTAAAGAAAGAAATGGGATAGGATACTGACAGCATGAAAAAAGAGCGCGGCTTTGACAGAACCAAAAAGATAGTCTTGAAACTAAATATATGGCTACTGGAACTCAAGCTCAAAGATTAGAAAAATAGATGTACAGAAAGTGAAAAGTAGTAAATTTGTAGGGAAGCATAAGAATATCGACCAAAATGCAGCACAGAGGGTAAAATGAAAGTGAAATTAAGACACAGGGGGATAGAAATAAAAGCTCTAATTTATATCTTGAAAGAGTTTTGAGAGGAGAGGTTGGGGGAAAGCTGTATTTGAAGGATGGCTCATAATAAAGGCTTGTTTGATGAAATCAGTGGACTTTTAGGTTATGTAGTGAAATCCAGTATTCAAATCTAGTTATTAAATAAGTATGGTAGAAATTGCTATAGGATAATAATTCTAATATTTAGTAATAGTAAGACATAATGAAAATAATACTAATATTTTTATCTAAGGCTGTTAAGTTCGGTATCTACCCTAGGATAGAAAAGGCAGCCTAACAAAATGAGCATAAAATATCCACAAATGTGGCAGAGGGGTTGACTGAGACAGCTTGACCTTATCCCATTGTTATTTCCATGATTAATAACTGACAGTTCACGTTATAAATGACCCGGGGTGGGGGGCCGGGGGCACGTGAGGGAGAAAGTCAGGAAAATTCCCTCTGAAGCAGTCATGGAGCTCAGCTCTAAACTCACTTCCTTTTCAAGAGAACCATTGTTGTGGAGGGAACCAACCTACTTCTGCAGCGCAAGAGGGATGTGACAAAAACACCTGCTTCAGTGTGGCACATATTGTATTTATTTCCTAATGTTAGCATACCTACCTCACTTCTCCAAAATACTTGAAGAGGAGTGGTGCCCAGCTCCACTCCATGGAGATTTCCACCCACTTCTGCTTCACGCAGTGTTTCCTGTCGAGTGAAGGGAGTGGCTGGTTTGTTAGCAAAGATATACTCTTGCTGGTCACTACCTCCCCAACACCTGTGCCTGCACACACCTGCTCTCTCTCACCTGGCAGTTAGTGGGTTGGGGTTGTTATATTTGGGGAGATATGGATGCCCTCAGGCTGACTCCCAGCAGCTTCTTCAAAGAGAGGTGGTGAGGTGGAGCAAGGTCCCTAGGGCAGTGGCTCCCTAAAGCAACAGCATCACCATCACCTGGAACTTACTAGAAATGCACAATCTTGGGCCCCACCCCAGACCTCTTGGAGTAGAAGCTGCAGGGGCAGGACCAGCCTTCTCGGTTGTAGCAAGCCTCTAGGTGATTCTGATTCTCATTCAGGTTTGAGAACCACTGGGCTAGGAGAACCAGTCTTTGAGCAGTGGCTACTTTTAGAATGAAAGGTTTCATGTTCTTTTGAAGCAGAAGTCCACCGACATGGAGAGTGTGATCTGCACTCTCCCTGCTGCACCAGGGTTGGGAACTTTTTTTTTTTGAAGAACTTTTATTGAGATACAGTTAGCAGACAATAAACTGCATATATTTAGAGTGTACAATTTGGTATCCCGATCTCCCAATTCATCCCACACCCAACACTCCCCATTATCCCCACTTGGTGTCTATATGTTTTTTCTCTACATCTGTGTCTGTATTTCTGCCTTGCAAACCAATTGATTTGTACCATTTTTCTATAGTCCACATATATGTGTTAATATACGATATTTGTTTTTCTCTTTCTGACTCACTTCACTCTGTATGACAATCTAGGTCCATCCATGTCTCTACAAATATCCCAGTTTCATTCCTTTTTACAGCTGAGTAATATTCCATTGTATATATGTACCACATCTTCTTTATCCATTCATTTGTTGATGGGCATTTAGGTTGCTTCCATGTCCTGGCTATTGTAAATAGTGCTGCAATAAACATTATGGTACATGTTTCTCTTTGAATTATGGTTTTCTCTGGGTATATGCCCATGAGTGGGATTACTGGATCATATGGTAGTTCTATTTGTAGTTTTTTAAGGAACCTCCAAACTGTCTTCCATAGTGGCTGTACCAGCTTACATTCCCACCAACAGTGCAGGAGAGTTCCCTTTTCTCCACACCCTCTCCAACATTTGTTGTTTCTAGATTTTTTGATGATGGCCATTCTAAACGGTGTGAGGTGATAGCTCATTGTGGCTTTGACTTGCATTTCTCTAATGAATAGTGATGTTGAGCATCTTTTCATGTGTTTGTTGGCCATCTGCATGTCTTCTTTGGAGAAATGTCCATTTAGGTCTTCCGCCCATTTGTGGATTGGGTTATTTGCTTTTTTGGTATTAAGCTGCATGAGCTGCTTGTATATTTTGGAGATTAATCCTTTGTCCGTTGCTTCATTGACAACTATTATTTCCCATTCTGAGGGTTGCCTTCTTGTCTTGTTTATGGTTTCTTTTGCTGTGCAAAAGCTTTTAAGTTTCATGAGGTCCCATTTGTTTATTCTTGATTTTATTTCCCTGATTCTAGGAGGTGGGTCAAAAAGGATGTTGCTTTGATGTATGTCATAGAGTGTTCTGCCTATGTTTTCCTCTAGGAGTTTTATAGTGTCTGGCCTTACATGTAGGTCTTTAATCCATTTTGAGTTTATTTTTGTGTATGGTGTTAGGAAGTGTACTAATTTCATTCTTTTACATGTTGCTGTCCAATTTGCCCAGCATCACTTACTGAAAAGGCTGTCTTTTCTCCATTGTATAGTCTTGCCTCCTTTGTCAAAGATAAGGTGCCCATATGTGTTTGGGCTTACCTCTGAGTTCTCTATTCTGTTCCATTGATCTTCCTTTCTATTTTTGTGCCAGTACCATAGTCTTGATCACTGTGGCCTTGTAGTATAGTTTGAAGTCAGGAAGCCTGATTCCACCAACTCCATCTTTCCTTCTCAAGATTGCTTTGGCTATTCGGGGTGTTTTGCATTTCCACACAAATCGTAAGATTTCTTGTTCTAGTTCTGTGAAAAATGCCACTGGTAATTTGATAGGGATTGCGTTGAATCTGTAAATTGCTTTGGGTAGTACAGCCATTTTCACAATATTGATTCTTCCAATCCAGGAACATGGTATGTCCCTCCATCTGTTTGTGTTGTCTTTGATTTCTTTCATCAATGTCTTAAAGTTTTCTGCATACAGATCTTTTGCTTCCTCAGGCAGGTTTATTCCTAGGTATTTTATTCTTTTTGTTGCAATGGTGAATGGGAGAGTTTCCTTAATTTCTCTTTCTGCTCTTCCGTTGTTAGTGTATCGGAATGCAAGAGATTTCTGTGCATTAATTTTGTATCCTGCTACTTTACTCAATTCATCGATTAGTGCTAGCAGTTTTCTGGTAGAATCTTTAGGGTTTTCTATGTATAATATCATGTCATCTGCAAGGAGTGACAATTTTACTTCTTCTTTTCCAATTTGGATTCCTTTTATTTCATTTTCTTCTCTGATTGCTGTGACTAAAACTTCCAAAACTATGTTGAATAATAATGGTGAGAGTGGACACCCTTGTCTTGTTCCTGTTCTTAGAGGGAATTCTTTCAGTTTTTCCCCATTGAGAACAATGTTGGCTTTTGGTTTCTCATATATGGCTTTTATTATGTTGAGGTAATTCCTTCTATGCCCATTTTCTGGAGAATTTTTATCCTAAATGGATGTTGAATTTTGTCAAAAGCTTTTTCTGCATCCATTGAGATTATCATATGGTTTTTATTCTTCAGTGTGTTGATATGATGTATCACATTGATTGATTTGCATATATTGAAGAATCCTTGCATCCCAAGGATAAACCCCACTTGATCATGGTTTATGATTTTTTTAATGTGCTGTTGGATTCTGTTTGCTAGTATCTTGTTGAGGATTTTTGCATCTATATTCATCAGTGATATTGGTCTGTAGTTTTCTTTTTTTGTGACATCTTTGCCTGGTTTTGGTATCAAGGTGATGGTGGCCTCGTAGAATGAGTTTGGGAATGTTCCTCCTTCTGCCATATTTTGGAAGAGTTTGAGAAGGATAGGTGTTAGCTCTTCTCTAAGTGTTTGATAGAATTCGCCTGTGAAGCCATCTGGCCCTGGGCTTTTGTTTGTTGGGGTGTTTTTAATCACAGTCTCAATTTCCATACTTGTGATTGATGTGTTCATAGTTTCTGTTTCTTCCTGGTTCAGTCTTGGAAGATTGTATTTTTCTAAGAATTTATCCATTTCTTCTAGGTTATCCAATTTATTGGCATATAGTTGCTTGTAGTAGTCTCTCATGATCTTTTGTATTTCTGAGGTGTCTGTTGTTACTTCTCCTTTTTCATTTCTAATTCTGTTGATTTGCATCTTCTCCCTTTTTTTTCCTGATGAGTCTGGCTAATGGTTTATCAATTTTGTTAATCTTCTCAAAGAACCAGCTTTTAGTTTCATTAATTTTTGCTATTGCTTCCTTCCTTTCTTTTTCATTTATTTCTGCTCTGATCTTTATGATTTCTTTCCTTCTGCTCACTTTGGGGTTCCTTTGTTCTTCTTTCTCTAATTGTTTTAGGTGTAAGGTTAGGTTGTTTATTCGAGATTTTTCTTGTTTCTTAAGATAGGACTGTATTGCTATAAAGTTCCCTCTTAGAACTGCTTTTGCTGCGTCCCATAGGTTTTGGGTTGTGTTTTCATTGTCATTTGTTTCTAGATATTTTTTTATTTCCTCTTTGATTTCTTTAATGATTTCTTGGTTGTTTAATAGTGTATTGTTTAGCCTCCATGTGTTTGTATTTTTTGCAGTTTTTTTCCTGTAATTGATATCTAGTCTCATGGCGTTGTGGTTAGAGAAGATCCTTGATATGATTTCAGTTTTCTTGAATTTACTGAGGCTTGATTTGTGACCCAAGATGTGATCTATCCTTGAAAATGTTCTGTGTGCACTTGAGAAGAAAGTGTAA
This sequence comes from Hippopotamus amphibius kiboko, assembly GCF_030028045.1. Taxonomy (NCBI): domain Eukaryota; kingdom Metazoa; phylum Chordata; class Mammalia; order Artiodactyla; family Hippopotamidae; genus Hippopotamus; species Hippopotamus amphibius. The sequence goes on from NC_080199.1 coordinate 72,493,076, forward strand.
TCTGCTGTTTTTGGATGTAATGTCCTATAGATATCTATTAAATCAAGCTGATTTATTGTGTTGTTTAAAGCTTGCGTTTCCTTATTAATTTTCTGTTTGGATGATCTGTCCATTGATGTAAGTGGGGTGTTCAAGTCTCCCACTGTTATTGTGTTACTGTCGATGTTCCCTTTGATGGCTGTTAGCGTTTGCCTTATGTATTGAGGTGCTCCTATGTTGGGTGCATAGATATTTACCATGGTGATATGTTCTTCTTGAATGGATCCCTTGATCATTACATAGTGTCCTTCCTTGTCTCTTGTAATAGTCTTTACTTTCAAGTCTAATTTGTCTGATATGAGTATTGCTACTCCAGCATTCTTTTGATTTCCATTTGCATGGAATCTCTTTTTCCATCCCTTTACTTTCAGTCTATATGTATCCCTTGGTCTGGATTTCTTGTAGGCAGCATATAGATTTCTTGTAGATTTCTTGTAGGCAGCATATAGAAGGGATTTCTTGTAGGCAGCATATAGAAGGGTCTTGTTTTTGTATCCATTCAGCCAGTCTGTGTCTTTTGGTTGGAGCATTTAATCCATTTACATTTAAGGTGATTATTGACATGTGTGTTCCAATTACCATTTTCTTAATTGTTCTGGGTTTGTTTTTGTAGATGTTTTCCTTCTCTTGTGTTTCCTACTTAGAGGAGTTCCTTTAGCACTTGTTGTAAGGCTGGTTTGGTGGTGCTGAATTCTCTTAACTTTTGCTTGTCTGGAAAGCTTTTGATTTCTCCCTCAAATCTGAATGAGATTCTTGCTGGGTAGAATATTCTTGGCTGTAGGTTTCTCTCTTTCAGGACTTTCAGTATATCCTGCCATTCCCTTTTGGCCTGCAGAGTTTCTGTAGAAAGGTCAGCTGTTATCCTGATGGGTTTTCCCTTATATGTTATTTGTTGCTTTTCTCTTGCTGCTTTTAATATTTTTTCTTTGTGTTTAATTGTCATTAGTTTGATCAATATGTGTCTTGGTGTATTTCTCCTTGGGTTTATTCTGTATGGGACTCTCTGTGCTTCTTGGACTTGGTTAATTATTTCCTTTCCCATGTTGGGGAAGTTTTCCTCTGTAACCTCTTGAAATATTTTCTTAGACCCTTTCTTTTTTTATTCTTCTTCTGGGATGGCTATGATTCGAATGTTGGTGCGCTTAATGTTATCACTGAGGTCTCTGAGACTGTCTTCTGTTTTTTTTATTCTTTTTTCTTTTTCCTGCTCTGTGGCAGTTATTTCCCCCATTCTATCTTCCAACTCACTTATTCATTCCTCTGCCTCAGCTATTCTGCTATTTATACCATCTAGAGTATTTTTAATTTCACTTATTTTGTTGTCCATTACTGTTTGTTCTTTAGTTCTTCTGAGTCCTTATTAACTGTTTCTTGTATTTTCTCTATTTTGTTATCAAGATTTTGTATCATTTTTACTATCACTAGTCTGAATTCTTTTTCACGTGTTTTTCCTATTTCCTCCTCATTTATTTGGTCTTATGGATTTTTTTCCTGCTCCTTTGCCTGCAGGGTGTTTCTTTGTTTTCTCATGGTAGTCCAAACTTCAGGGATTGCTTGTCCCAGCAGTAAAGGGGTTTCAAGAAGACTGTCCAAGCCCCAGACTAATGGCAGAGTGTTGAGTCAAACAAATACGAAGTCTACGAAACACATACATGTATAAGACACACAAATACTGAATCCAGTAGAACATAAGGCGCTAGAAAGATCTGACAGAAGATCCCCAGTATGCTATCAGACATTCAAAGAAGAAACCAACAGAAATTCAAAACCGAAACAGAACAAAACAGAAACAAAAGCAAAAACAAACAAACAAATAACACCACACACACACAAACACAAATCCAGGGAAATAGTAAAAGCTAGGATCAAATATAAAAAAGAGCTAGAGCACCACCAGACAGACTGGAGATTCTCAGAATGAAATTAGACAGTTATACTAAGAACTAAGGTAAAGACAAAAACCTAATAATAAATACCAAGGTGGTGTGTCATCTGGAGAATAAAGCAAGGAGACTGAGCAGATCAATAATATTGCTTATAAGTATGTTAAGATAAAATAAACTAAAAAAGGATAGAAGACAGGGCAACAGAAGAGCATAGTGTGACTGGAAATATGAAAATAAAAAGAAAGAAATAGAAATGTATAAAAGAGATGAAAAGAAGGTAGAGATATATAGTCAGCGCTACAAAAAATTTACCTAGAAATAGAAATATATAAAAAGGCTAGAAATAAAAATAGAATGAAAAATAGAATAAAAATATGTTATAAAACTTGTAGATTCCTTAGGACTAAGATTGTAATTAATAAAGAAAAAAAAAAAAAACTAGAACTGACCCCAGAGTGGACCATTTCAATAGAATTAATACTACTATTTCTGTTTCCTTGGGGTCTCAGCTGTAAGTGTGCTTCTACCCACCTTGGGTTTTTTGTATTATTCTGTGACCAGCAGAGCTTCCTCTATTGTTCATCTGTAAGCGCTGGTGTGTGGGGAGGGAGAAGGTACAATAGTGGCTCCTTCCCCTGGGAGTGAGTGAGCAGTGGTGCAGTGTCTGGGTCATGGCGTTTCAGTCGGGCATGGAGGTGCCTGTTGCAGAGGGAGGCAGGTGGCTCAGATGCAAACAGAATGTCTCAGAGTTGGGCCTCTTTCCAGGCTTTTTTGCTCTCAGCTGCTGGCACTCTAAGCCAGCCCCGCCCGAGGGCCTTTGTTGTCTCTGAGTGCCTTAGCTTGGCCCATGGGGTCCTTCCTCTGCCCATTGCAGGCACCGAGAGAGAGAGAGGCTATGCCTGCAGCTCCTCCCTGCTGCCTGTGAGCCAGGAGCATCCAGCTGCCTCCATGGCCCCACAGCTCTCCGGGGCAGGCACTCTTTGCTGCGGACCTCTTCCCTATTGTCCTCTCAGTCCGTCTCCCCACTGCCAACAGTGTTTCTCAGCCTGAACCAGCTCTCCAGTTCCCACGCTCCCGCTCCCAGACCCTCTGCTCAGCTGTGAATCAGCGTCTCAGTCCAGGAATGCTGAGCCGTGGTGCGGACTCTCCATGTGTTTCTCACTGCCTCCTGTCTGCCACAGCTTCACCTCTTCACCCTCTCTGAGCTGTCGTAAATGCCTCCCTACCGGTTATGTTGGGATACTTGCAGTGCTTTCTGGTGTCCAAGGTCGTCTGCTGGTGTTCAGTTGGTTCTCTTTACTATGAACCTTCGGGGTTGCTGCCACCGCAGCTACAGCCACCCGTTAAACAGCTTTAAACCAAACTTCACTGAGTTTTCTCTCTCATAGCCCTAAAATATAGTGAGCCAAGCTCTTTTGTATATATTTTAAAAAATACCAATTACAATCAGAAAAAAATTAAAATTGGTGTAAAGTACACTTAAGGCTCAGATGACCCTGTAAAGAAAGAAGTGGTTTTATTACACATAGAAAAGTCACCAGTGGCCTCAGTGGCCTCCTAATTTCTAAACCCAGTGGCTCATGTTCCACTTTAGGCAGTGCTGGATTTTCATCACCATCTTCAAATGCCTGAATTTTGTTTCCCCAGTAATTTCTATCCATTTATTTGTGAGCACCAAATCCTATTTTGCAATATATTAATGTAACCTACTTATTTCCCAGAAAACCTGGTTACATTTTAGTGTAGCCTGCATAAAAGGAAAACAACTAAAGTTCCTTAAATGATGAAAATTTAATTTGAAGACTGTAAGAGGAAGAAAGGAAGAAAAAAATCTTTCTAAGGTTCCCAAAAGAGGCTCATCAGCTCAAAGGCAGATGACATTTGACTTTCTAGAAAAGGAAATGTGCTGCACTGGGTTATAATTCAATTTCTATATTTCATGTACTCTAATTTTCCCTCTGTAATAGTTACATAAATTTTGAAGAAGAAAAAGGAAAGCAATTTTCCCCTTTTAAAGTCAAAGATAAATGCCAGTGGGTTTTGGAATTAATTTCAAAGCATGGAGTGAATTTTGCCAATAGGTACTTCTGCATTTGCGTCAGGTATTTCATTAGAATTTAGTTTTAATTAGGTGATATCATAGTGCTTTGCTTTTTGGCGGTTAAGGGAGAATTAGCACCATTCTCTGGTGCACTATTTAAAAAGTGTTTCTGATAGATTTGTTTCAATTTGACATTCGTGTGAATGACCCAGAGCTCAGAAAGAAAGCTGCACTCCTAATATGCTAGACTAGATGGTTCTGGTTGAGGCTGAGTGAGCAGAGTACGGAGGCACTGCTGGGAATTGTGCTGAGGGTTCCACAACCAAAAACTACTTGCTAATTGGAAGAGGTGATTGTTCTGGACCTGTCTTGCCCTAGCCTGGCCAGGTGCCCTCAGACACAGATGCAGGACACACTCCTCGACCCATGTGCTTTTCAGAGTGGCTGGTTAACCATGTCATCTGCCTCCATCACCCAAAGCTACTGAGGTGCCCCTGATGGCACTTAATGTTGTAACCCCGTCACCTGACACAGTCCTGGCACACAATAGATGGGCAACATTTGACTAGTAACTGAATGGTTAAACAGCTCTCGGGCCTGGCCCCAAGTTGCTCCAAGCTCCAGACCTCGCTGACTTCTTCTGCCCTGGAAATCTTTCCATCTGAGTTTCATTTCCTCTGCCAAGAAGAAAGAAGCAATGCATTAATTCCAGCTAATATACTAGCTAGCTAATATTTTACTCCTTTCAGATACCATAAGGTCTTCATTCAGTTCAGGCCTCCAGGCATATTTGCAGGTCAGTTGGAGAAATATTTTGAACTGGGAGGGCATGTTTCTACCCCTCAGAAGACCCTGGAACTAGGGTTCCTGGGGAGCAGCAGCTGCAGAAGGTTCTCCTTGGCATAGAAGAGTCAGTGATGCCTCGACTGCTCCTGATGCAAATGCAGAATGCTGCCCAGAGGGGGCGGTGTTTACGGTAGTCATGGGTTCTAAAAACAACAGCCGTTGGAGCACATGAAGACTGTCGTGGTGTCCACAGTATGGAAAGAACTCATTGGAGAGTCCGCTGCTTTGCAGCTTCTCTCCTTATGAAAGACAGACATCTTTTAATGTTACATCTCAATACTTTGTGGATTCAGGATCTCTAGTAGCTGAAAAAGGGAGGAAACCACTGATTCCATAAAAATTTTAGAAAATACACTGGACACAGAATAATTCCAGCATGTCTAATGTGGCAGATGTGGTGTAAACTAGGGCAGAATGCTAGCCCATTTCTTGTGTGTGTTTGTGTGTAGCTAAACATCCAGAAGGTGTCATAGAAAAAGGAATCAGGAATGGGAGACATGCGACAAGTTGTTGGTGCTGCAACTAAAAGGCATGTTGTTGTGATGTCAGTACATTGCACGCTGAGGACAGAGCAACCACACAGATTAAACTTCCTGCCCGCTTGAGGACCAGAGCTTTTTGATGATGGAACAGATGATACGAGGAGGAATATCTCACATCTTTTAACCAAGAGGTATTGGTACAAATTCTCCCAAATGGATTAACATTTTCATCTGGCTCAAGTGGTGGTAACAGAATCAATGGAAGTTAACCCACATTAACTAACAGAAACAGGCTTCCTTTACATTTCCTACTAAATAATGAGAATTAGCACTTTTTCCTTTTTTATGGCAGTTTGTATTTGAACTACACAGTTGACTCTCAGTATCCACGTGGGATTGGTTCCAGGAACCCCACAGACACCAAAACCATGGACGTTCAAGTCCGTTTATAAAGTGGTGTAGTGTTTGCCTATGACCTACGCATGCTTCCGGATACTTTACATCATCTCTAGGTTACTTATGGTACCTAACACAGTGCAGCTGCTATGTAAATAGTTGCCAGTGTGCAGCAAATTCAAGTTTTCTTTTTTGGAACTTTCTAGAATTAAAAAAAAAAAATTCCAGTCTACAGTTGGTTGAATCTGCAGATGTAGAATCTGCAGATACTGAGGGCCAGCTATATTTGCTGTTCTAAATGTCACGCATGGGCTGAAGAATGCAAATTCAGCAGCGAAGAATGACACAGAAAAGAAGGAAAGTGATGAGAGATGCAGTTTATCAAGAAACTCTTTTATTTTCCGTCCTGATACCCCACCCCCTGAAAAACTTACCACTGCACAGAGAACAAATTTAAGCAATGATCTTTCTAGAGATCATTGTGGAACTCACTTTTTAAAACCCTATAAATTTCCCATAAGACAACAGGAATATTATTATATGTGTAATGTCTTATGACAACAACAGGAAAGAACAATTATTTGCAAATGTAAGTACCCTATGTGTAATTGTGATTTTAAGATTATTTATTAGTTTAGGAAAGACCATATGCCTGTGAGGGAAAAATAAACATTCAACTCAAATTAAAAAAACACAGGAAAGAAAAAAATTTAGGGCTTCCTAGGTGGCGCAGTGGTTAAGAATCTGCCTGACAATGCAGAGGTCACGGGTTCGATCCCTGCTCTAGGAAGATCCCACATGCCGCGGAGCAACTAAGCCCGTGTGCCAAAAAAAAAAAGAAAAAAATTTAAAGCTGAAAAATTAGAAAACTGAAATTGGTAAAATACATAGACCCAAAAGCTGATTATTCTTAATTTTATTAAAATAAAATTTTTAGCAAATTTAATAAAAAATAGCAACACAAAAACACAAAGCAAACAAAATTAGAGATGCGGAAGAGAACTTTACCCCAGAGATGAGGAATTAATATGCAGACATGCTGTGGCTCTATTATTTGTGCCCTGGGCAAGACTGCAGGCCCATATCAAAGAAAGAGAATGACAGCACAAGCTGATCTGTTAGACCAGTGGTGCTGGTAGCCTGTCATAAGGCATGTCTAGAACTCTCTCCAGGGAGCAGAATCTGTGAACGTGGCAAATAAACAAAGGCATGTTGTGTTTCCATACTGTTCTGTGAGAACAGAAGCTGTGGAATAGTTATTAACACCCTCTGATGTTTTACGCTTTGTAAAATACTTCTGAGTATGCTGTTTTATATTAAAAACAAACAACAACCCTGGGAGGTAAGTATTATTATCATCATTCCATCATCCTACAGTCATGGAAACTCAGGATTAGAGAGAGGACATGAACTCCCCAAGGGCACGTCCTGGTGAGTGGTAGAGATAAGAGTTGAGTCAAAGGCCATGCTCTCAGCTCTGTCAGAATATACCAGGTTCCTCCTGACTGGCTTCACTGCTACTTAGAGAACACTTTAACAGTCTTAGCCACAGGAATGTGTCCATTAAAGAGGAAAGAATGTTAACAACCTGTAAGCCTAGGCAGGTTATTTGGACCTGCAAGAAGAGAAAAGTCATTTCCAGAGAGACACTATTGGATATGTTTTGCAGTGGCAGACTCTTTAAAATGGTTAGTTCGTCAGAAAAGTACTAATCAAGCTGATTAATAAGAGGCTGTGAGGAAATAATCAGGCCCAGAAACTAAGGAAATTCTTAAGAGTTGTGACCGTGATTTGATGCTGAGTGTCAGCATTTCCAGTTCTTACCAGGTGGTAGAGACCTTAGGAGACTAATTAGCATGTATTGTGGTGACCACAAGACCCCTAAATTGATACGTTTTTAAACCATTTTTTGGTCTTGAATGGTGAAACTGAGGAGGAAACTCTGGAGTTCATACCCAGAGCTGTATGCCTGCTCTGCTTCTGTAAAACCTGCTTGCTGCACTAGCGTGAGGACAGAATATTTTAACAATCAGCTGGAGCCTAAAGGGTGATCAGATAAATATGGAATGTTCTGTTCCTGCCCCTGCTGCCTTTGTTTGAAAACCCTTTGCATGTAACCCCTAGCAACTCCCTGGCTCTGTAATCACCTGTAACCTATGGAAACTGAGTAGCCAATCAATTAATGCCAACTATAGCCAATCAGTTAATGCCAACTGTAGCTATGTATCTTAACCTATATAAAGAGAGAATTCACCTGGAACGGGGCCCAGAATTTTGGAGCGTTAGCTTGTCGGGGTCCGCCTGAGTTCTCCAATCCTCCGAGTGTGGTGCTTGGTTTCTCATGGGATCAATTTCTGCAACAAAACAACAGCTTTTTAAGATGTTGGGCCTCAGGAGCAAAGGAGAACCTTATGGCCTTGGGAGAATAGTTAGTCAAGGGGAAGAACCATGTGACGTTTCTACTGCAGCTGTGAGCGAAACGTAGGAGGATACATCGCTGACAAGTTAGTGAAACAAGGCAGCCTTCAAGGGAAGACCTGATGTGGAAGTGCTGGCAGAGCTGGGAAGAGAGAGGCATCATTCATCAGTGTTCACGGCCAGTCTGTTGAAGCTGAAGTGAGAGGCGATGTCTTTTTTTCTTGTTGGGGGAAGGAATTGTGGCAGAAAACAAGAGAGAAGGCACCATAGGATTAGAAGGATTCTGGAGTGTGTGTTCCATGTGTCAGTTCATCAACATGATGACTGGAAACCAAGCATGGCTTTGCCAAGGGCAGTGAATTACAGGGGGTAAGAGATACTTATATTGGAATTGCGGTTTTCCTTTGATGGAATTTTCAGAATGGTTATAAAAGAGAGGAAAATTCTACTGACTCTGTCAAAACCCTGTCTCAGTATAGCTGCAAGTGCTGAGCAAGCAGCTGAGTTCAGTGGATTCAAACCACTCAGGAAGTGAATAGCTGTAAACTCCACAGGCCAAGGGGAAACCTTTATTTCACATCAACTGAAATGTTAGGAGAATAATGAACGTGCTGAAAGCTGTGGCTAAAACTGAGCCGTGAGCAGAATGCTGGTGGGACAGGAGTGAGGGCAAACATCAGTGCTCCTATAAGGGAAGGTGACCAAAATACTTGCCATTTTCCTCCTAATAAGGTGCGTCACAGTGGTAAGCGTGCTTGGCTTCTGGACCGTGAATTCCTCTCGGTGGCCTAATGCATCCATATAAGTTGCCTCAGCCGTCAATAAGCAAAGCTTGTTTCTTTTGGGGACTGAGTGGCAAGCAAGATACGTGAGCATGCTTCCTTCCTAATTTAGCTTCCCAGCTTTCCATGGATTCCACCCATCCAGTTCCTTCTGAACCCTTCATCTGTTTGTTGAATACATTTCCACTTGGGTAAATTAGCTAAATCATTCCCCAAGGCTTGTTTCTACTATAGAGGACATACCCTCCCATTGGATGTTTAATTCTGCTAATGGATTCAGTTTCTTCACATTCATTTCTTATTTCAGGCAGATTTTTAAAAACCATAAGACAAATAATATGGAAAGCAAATATATAGGCCCGTAATCTGAGTGGTTTAGTTAACATTTTCTGTAACACATAAACCTTAAAAATTGTTTCAAGGACTAAACCTGGGTAGACCACTGGCTGTGATGAGGTTTGAGGAAGTTACCGAAGAAAGTACAACTAGAGGCCCTGGACTCAAAGGTTTTCATGGTCTAGTTCCTTTCAGCTTTCAAAGGACAGATGATTCCCTTCAACTAATAACTCAGTATAGAAAAAAAAGAGAATTTTGTAAAAGCAAGATAATCTTTATTTTAATGAAAAGAAAGGCATAGACCAATCTCATTTATTAAAATGCATTAAAAAATTCCAAATAAATGACTAGAAAATAAAATTAGTACTGTATATTAGAATAATAATCTGACATAGTCGAGAAGATTTTATCAAGGAAGAAAAGATTGGATTAATAGGCAAACTAATGAAATAAAACATCACTTTGATAGATAAAATATGAGGAAAAAAATGAACCCTCTCAACAGATATTGAAAAGGTGTTCAATGTAATTGTTACCATTACTGATTTAGATAAATTATTTTAAATTTAATTTTGGAAGTGTGTTAGCTACCTATTTATTGCTGGATAACAAATCACCCCAAATTTAGCAGTTTATTACCTCACAAGGTTTTTGTGAGTGAAGAATTCAGGAGCCGCTGAGTTGGATGCTTCTGGCTCAGGGACTTTCGTGAGGTTGCACCCGAGATCCCGGCCAGGGCTGCAGTAACCTGAAGGCTAGCTGCGCCAGAGTGTCTGCTTCCACACACACCTAGGCTCACTCACATGCCCAGCGAGTCAGTGCTGGCAGGACAGGAGGCCTCAGTGCCTCACCACTGCCTGACGGTCCTCACAGCATGGCAGCTGGCTTCCCTCAGGGTGACTGAGCAGGAAAGAAATCACCAGGCAGAAGACTCATTGTCTTTTATGAACTAGCCCAGAAGTCATAAAACGTCACTTCCGAGATACCCCTACTGGTTATGGGGATCCGCCTTATTCATTATGGGAGGAGACTATACAAAGATGTGGCCAGCAGAAGGCAAGAATCTTCAGGGGCACTTCGGAGGCTGGCTATCCCAGATAGTTTCTCAAAGATAGGGTGAACTACATCTGTTTTAAGCCATAGACAACCTCAAAGTTAAAATGCAAATAGTAGAGGAAGTTGCAGTAAAACTCAGAATAAAACCAAGATGCCTGGTATAGTCTTATTATTCAACATGTTATAGAAGTTTCAGCTAATGCAACACACAAAACAAATAAGAAGTGAATTTATTGAAAGAACATTTTCAATTATTTTCATGCCATATGGAAATAGAAATAGAAAACTCACTTATGCCAACAATAACTACTTAGAAAATGCCTTTCACCATAGCACCAAAAATCACTTAACCAGCCAGAAATCTGCTGAATAATAAGAAAACTATACTGAGAGCTCTGAGGAACTGATAACTGCAGAGGTGCACAGTGTTCTCTGATGGGCAGAAATAATGAAAATGTTAATTGTTTCCAAAATACTTTAAAAGTTCATTGTTTCAATAGGCATCCCAACAGGCTTTTAAAAATTGTTCTAATGCTAGGTTAACAAACAGGTAAATTAGCGAAGTAGATTTTGAAAAGGAAGAGGAAGGCTAGGGAAGTCATCTTGCCAGATACTAAGTCAATGTCACAATAAAAATAGTTCAAAATAACCCAACATATATATGTTTAAAATAGTAATTTAAATCTTCAGTGCAGCTTAATACATATAGAAGAATTCAAAATAACATCAGAAATTGGAGAGGAAATGAAAACCTTTAAAGAATATAATACTGGGTTAATTGGTTAGAGGTGTGGGGAAAAAGTGATCTGAAATAGGGAACACTGAGTACTGGGAATGAAATATCTCCATTCTGGGAGTTTAATAAGACCTAATTTCTAAAGAAACAACATCTCCACTTTCAAATCTTTCCAAATTCTGACTCATTCTTTCAAATAAATAGAAAGTGAATATGCCTGGTATCTTGTTTTCACCACTGTTGTTACCGTGTAAAGCTAAATCGGACTCCATGTTGGATCTGTTTCTTTGACTGTAACCTTTGCTTTTCATTGCTTTAATCATACACAATGGCCTGCCCCAGGGAACCCTACCCACCTGTGAAATTAACACATCCCTTCCCTGGAGGCTAGTCATTCCAGGAGATGTTTTGCAAGACTGATAATCCTTTTTACTTTAATTCCTAGCCCCTGCCTCTCTGATTCTGTAGAACAAACTGGCATCCAGAGCCCAATAAGATGGTTTTTTGAAGACACTAGTCTGCCATCTTCACGGTTTGCTGGCTTTCCAAGTAAAGTCATATTCCTTGCCTCAACACCTCGTCTTCGATTCATTGGCCTGTTGTGCGGTGAGCAGAACGAGCTTGGACTCGATAACACTATTTCCAAAGCTTCTCCTTATGTGGTAGCTTTAATTCTAATCAGATTTTAAGGAAAACTCGCTTTACTTTCAGATAGGGCCTGATCTCAGGAAATGAGACAAGCTTATTTTAATCTGGTCAGTGTCCCTTGTAAAAATTCAGAAACCTAGTTCCGCCTTTCAAATTTCTACAAAGTTTGAATTTACTCACCAAATTAAACCTTTTCCTTGTTTTGTCTCTACCTTATCCTTCGAAAGTGGTTAACAAGAGAGGAGGGTAGGAGCTGGAGAGGCTTTACATTTCAGGCTTTTCTTTTTTCAATATTTTGAATCATCTACTGCCAAAAGACTCAGAATACGTGTATATGTATACATAAAGATTGTCTAACCAGAAGAAAGTGGGACACGTTACCAGTGTTGGAAGTAAGACTGGCTATGATGAAAGACTTACTGCCTAGGGCTTTAACTTCCTTTATAGAAACCAGCTCCTCTCACCCTATGTCAAAGTAAAAGATCATAATAGATTTGAAAATAAACCCCTTTTTTATGTGAACCCAAAACAGAAAGAGTAACATTGATGAATTGATCTGACTTGAGTGGATTATTCTAGTTTGTGGCTTAGAAATGCTGAATGAAATTCACTCTGGTTCCAGCTGCCTGAGGAGCTTTTCCAAATCCCATTCCCACCCCAGGATCCGGATTTTGGCTCCCCTTCATTCTCTAAGTCTCCTCTCTATCTTCATTTTACATCAGAATCACCTAGAGATGTTCTCAAAATTGCAGAGGCCTAGACCCCCAGTATGAGGCTAACCGCTTACCCCAAGAGATTCTAACATGAATGGAGGATGAAAATCACTGTTCTAAGTCATTGTCTGTTGGAACTCTCCCTGGAGTTTTTTTTCCCTCCAGTATGCCACCAGTATCTGTGATTTTTGAATAGTAAATTCAATACTTATAAATTTGTAAAATATTTTTTTCTTTTACATGTATTATTGGAATACACTCTCCTATATTATCTCTCTGCTATATAATATGCTCATGCGGTTGTTGCAGTTTTTGGTAAATGAATTATTCTTCCCATCATTTATACTTGCTCTAAAGCTCAGTACCAAAATGGTGCATACTTATGTACAATTTATTATGTACCAGGCACATCTAGGCACTTTATATATACACTCATTCAATCTTCACAGCATCCTGTGAGTTAATTAATATCCTCATCCCCGTCTTCAACTGAGGAACTCAGGCCACAGAGAAGCGAAGTAATTTACCCAAGGTCACATGGCAGAGCCATATTTGAGCCTAAATTTTCGGACTCTTATCACGTGTGTTATTCTGCCCCTGCTGCTCCATATTTTGTGTCTTTCTTGAAACTTTTTCAGAGCACTGGTGCAGCAGAATAAATAGCTTCTCTAATGAAGATAGAATTAAACATGTCAGTCTTCCTGACTTGTAAACGAACTATAATGTGGCTTGGTTTTCTTTTCCCCATAGGTAGGCAAATCAGGTAACATTAAAATTACACGGATGGAGAATTGTGAGTCAGTTGGGCTTTTGGCAGAGACTGAAAGGCCCTCACAACTTCTGACAGTCCTTGAGCGTGGCCAGAGATGGCTTTGGTGGCAGAGGTTTACACAACAGATAATTTTACCTGCCATCGTTTCAACCGTTGATTTTTTTAAGTATCAAATTATTCTAACCACATATTTACAGTTTCTTCATCCTGTGTGTAGAGACAAAAGACAACAAAGATCAAACCCAAATAGACAGAAAAACCTGCATTGACCTCTTCACCCATAAACATTTATTCAGCCCTGCCTACACGCTGAGCATCTTGTTGAACGTCTCAGAGAACACAGGTATGTAGGAAACATGTCTGATGGGCGATGCTCTGAAATCCTGATTGATTTGAAGCACCACTTTAAAGTCTGCAGAGGCGTGGTCTCAGTATCTTGCAGAAAACCACATGCTGGGCTGCTTATCACTGATGCACGGCAGTCCTCTGAGCTGCTTGGTTTTATAGGCAGTGAGACGGGGTAGAGCACCCTCCTGAGGGCTCAGTAAGGCTCATGAGAAAGATGTGCTGGAATTGAAACTGGAGGACAAGAAAGTTCATCCTATTTCTTTTTGGCAGAAGCTGAAACTATTCTCATTAACTTTTTTTTTTTAAAGGTATCAGACACAATTTTATTTATTTATTTTTAATTTTTATTGGCGTATAGTTCATTTACAATGTTGTGTTAGTTTCAGGTGTATAGCAAAGTGAATCAGTTATACATATACATATATCCACTCTTTTTTTAGATTCTTTTCCCATACAGGCCATTACAGAATGTTGAGTAGAGTTCCCTGTGCTATACCGTAGGTTCTTATTAGTAATCTGTTTTATATATGCTTGTGTGTATACGTCAATCCCAGTCTCCCAGTTTATCTCCCCCCACCCCCCCCAAATCTCCTGGTAACCGTGTTTCTTTTCTACATCTGTGACGTTTGTTTGTTAACATTCTTTTCCTTTGTAGGCCATTACAGAGTTATTAAGTAGAGTTCCCTGTGCTATACAGCAGGTTATTATTAGTTATCTATCATATATAGTAGTGTGTATATATTCCCATTAACTTTAAATTATTGCCTGAAGATTGGTGATCCTCTCTCTGTACTCTTCATTAGAAATGAGAAACCCTATGATTAATTAGTGATAATTGCTTACACCTAATTATTTTAGTACAGTTATGTTTATTAAATTATCTTTACTCCAACAGCTATCCCTATTGGATACCCTGCTGATTTAGGTAATTCATCAGACAGTGATATCCAAGGTGCAGTTTTGAAAGCTGAAGAGATAAAACTGGCATCCTGAGGCTTAGCTTTGCTTAGTGTAAAATACATAAGTCTATAGCCAATATCTCCGTGAGGTTTTTCTTTTTCATTCATCCATTAAATATTTCTTCTATGAGACTTTGGTGTGCAAAATACATTTTCAAATTTTTCTTTTTCCTGCCTTTTCCTTAGTACTGTTTGCATTTATAAATCAATTTCATTTAAGTAAAGCCAATTTTTCCTATAAATGAGAAGCTGCTGTGTTTCTTAATCACTCTTTAATTAAGGACTAAAGCCATAGCTTGAATTATAAGATCATAAAATGAGAAATCATAAAATGAGAAATAACCTTTTAGCAACTTACTGTATGCAGAATAATGAGTGATATTTCATACTTTTTTTATAAGTGACCCCAGAAACCCACTTAAGTCAACATGGAAAATGCTTCCCTGAATTTCTGATTAATGTTGTATTTATCTTTGGAGACAAAGATGTCTGATTAATAAAACAGACAGCACAGTCATAATTTTTTTTTTAAAGTTCTGGCATCTTAGCATTTTCAAATGCTGAAATTAATCTGAGGATTAATGACGAATATGGTTGTGAGGCAGTTTTAGCCTGCACATTTTGCAAGATAGAAATAAAGAGAGGACCTAATCTCCAAAAAGGGAGAAAGGAGTCAGAGACAGAGAGATCATAAATTCACTGAGGCCAGCGTAGTTAGTGTGCAGGATGGCCCGGCATCTGGGGTTTCCTTGCCATTGGCCTGGATTTATTGGCTTTACTGGAGTTTCACGATTGGAGCATAAAGTATGTCACAATCACTTAGACAATACCAGTTAGGCACTTTGTATTCATTCCCCAAACTTTCAGTCTCCCTGCAGACCCACAGCGCTGCCACCAGTCCTGTCACCCCAGAGCCAGTTTGCATCAGGGCACCTGATGTCACGTGTCATCCTCATCTCATTCACTCTGGAACCGTGGACACCACAAGAGATAAAACAATACTGGGTTTTAGTCTTTACATTTCCTGTAGACGTCTGTAATGCCCGAGTCCTGTAGGAAATTGGTTGGCTTCTCAAGGTTATAAGAATGCACGAGCATGAAGGTTTCCAGAAATGGGAAGCAAATTTCTTTAAAGGGGTTTCTGTTATCAAGTTGGATGAAGATGTCTTTCAAACTGAAGGAAGTTTAAAATATATTTTGAGTATAGAATGATAGTGGCAGCCAGATCGCTATTAAGTGGTGTATTTTTGTCTAGGAAAGGCTTTTAAAGGTATAACGCTAAATAAATTTGGGTTGAAAATGTGGAAAAAATCTCTCAAGCTCCTTCGACTACACCGTGATCCCACAAGCTTGGTCTGGTCCCACGTTGCTTATGTCCGATTCGGGCCCCTGCTTCCTTCCTGCCTCTAGTTTCTCATTACATGGCCATCTTCCAGCCTGCTGTCAGGCCAGTCTTCCTAAGATGCCATTTATTAAATTTCCTTCATGTGGCTCAGTAACATCTGGTGTCCCTGGCCTGGTCTTTTAGAGTTCTCCAGTATCTTCCCTGCCCCCACGAGCAGCGTCTAAGGACTTCCCCATCTTGGGGACGAGCCATCTACTCAGGTCAGCTCATTCATTCGGTGCTCCCTGCCGTATTGAATTCCTGCATCGGTGCTTGTACATGTGCTGTTCCCTCAGCCTGGAAGAGACCGCGTATTCCTCTAGCCCCGTGTCCAGGCCTAGCCCTCCTTAGGGTGCAGCACAGCCTCTCTGGATGTTTGCATCTCAGCTGCTTTTCCTTTCTCTGAACTCCCATTGCCTTTCTAGCCCAAGCCTAAGCACCCAGTGCTCTTAGTGCTTCGTGTGACTTAGTCACTCCTCATCTCCCTGTGAGCAGAAACTGTTTCTGACATGTCTTTTGTGTCTCTCACAGCACAGGTTTGATGCTGAGAACAGAGGAAACATAAACTGCCCATTGACGCGTGCCCATATCTAATACAGCACATCCTCTAGCCAGTGAGACTGTTAGTTTTGAAACTTCATATTCTATAAAGAATGTTTCTAATCAATCCTATATGAACCATATCCTATAAAGACCTTTCTGCAAAATAAAGGCAGCTTAAATTTGTAAGGAATTGCGCAGGTACCAATTATATGGATGTCCCCATATCCTCCAGCCTCACTTCAGCATTTATATTAAAATAGCTTGGTGCTTGTCCACAAATGATGGAAATCAGAACATCACCGCCGATGTTGTTCTAAAGTCATACCTTATTTCTTGCTTTTGTAGAACTTCCCATTTATTTGTGTTTCTCCTATTGTGATATTTGCTTTTTGTCTTATACTAATGTAAACAAGCATAGTTTCTCCTCTATTACCCTCTGTAGCTGTACAGAGCGAAGACAGAACCATGTCTCACAGTGTAGGAAATAATTTGAGACTGCATCTCAGCCTAGACACCTCTGAGCCACTCCCAGCATTCTCACCATTACCAGCTGGGGATTTCTTGCTGGCTGACCTTCATGCTCCGTCCTGTCTCCCCATCAGCAAGTTGTCCCTCTCCTCCCAGAACCTTACAATCCCACACTCCCCTCCCCACTTTCCACCTAACCTCTCCAGACCACTGTCCTCTGCCACAGTGGAGAAAGTCGTCAAGGTGCTAACACTGTTCTCCCATCAAGAAGAATTCTGCCACCAGCATAAAAATATTGTTTTATCTTAGAACATAAATTACCCTTCATAATTTTAAAGGAGAAAATTCATCTATATGTTACATCATTTTACTGAGTCTTTCTTCTGTATTTTGTATTTTAGGTATCTGGAGCTAGTGGGCAATTACTTACATATTTGGAGAGTTAGATTAGATTGTTGAGCCAAAATTTCATTTTTTTATTGAAGTATAGTTGATTTACAATTTGTGCCAATCTCTGCTGTACAGCAAAGTGAGTCAGTTTTACACATATATACAGTCTTTTTTTAATATTCTTTTGCATTGTGGTTTATCCCAGGAGGTGGGATATAGTTCCCTGTGCTATACAGTAGGACCTTGTTTATCCATTCTAAATGTAATAGTTTACATCTGCTAATCCCAAACTCTCAGTCCATCCCTCTCCCTCCCCCGTCCCCCTGGCAGTCACAAATCTGATCTCTATGTCTTTGAGTCTGTTTCTGTTTTGTAGATAGGTTTATTTGTGCCATATTTTAGATTCCACATATAAGTGATATCATATGGCATTCGTCTTTCTCTTTCTGACTTATTTCACTTAGTATGATAATCTTTGGTTGCATCCATGTTGCAGCAAATGGCATTATTCTTTTTGTTTTTATTCCATTGTATATATGTACCACATCTATTCATCTGTTGGTGGACGTTTAGGTTGCTTCCCTGTCTTAACTCAAAATTTCATTTATATAAATGTTCAGCATTTTCCCCTAAGCTTGAATCTTCCTGAAAATTAACACAAGGATTTTCTCCAACTTTCAAAGCACTGAATAATGAAAACTTAACTTTGAAGTATTTATTGTGAGGTATTATCTGGAAAAGGTTCTTGATAATGGGGTTTGTTTTCTTTGGTCCATTCAAGTCAATAAAAAGTGGATAGTTCTTCATCTTATAATCTAAGCTATTCCTTTGACTAGTTAGAAAGCCTGTAAGAATTTCCGTGGTGGTTAGGTGGAGGCAAAGGAAGGGAAAGATATTCTTCAGTATTAATCAAGAGGCAAGGTAGAACCCTTGAAGCTTGAGGTGCAGTCTCAGTCACTGTGTATTCTTAGGCACAGTTGGGAACAGAATCAGATAGTAGAGGGACTTAGGAAAGCTGCCAGGAATTAATTAATATCAGCCACATATTAAGAAGAAGATTCCAGAGCCGGAAGCCAGAATGGAGCTGAAGCAGGCAACCAAGGTACAGAGGTTGAAATAAGAAGCACGACCTGGCTAACATTTGTGGGCCCAGAACTGGGATACAAATGTAGGTCTGCTCCATAGGTCCAAATACTTCAAAGCTGTAACAAATCAAGCTAGTAAACTATTCAATGAAAGGTGTTCTATCCTCCTACCTTGACAAACATACCTTCCTAATAACTTGAATTTAAAATTCTCGGAGTCCTCAGAGTTTTACCCTGTGGCAGCACGGAGAGCTAGTCCAGCTCCCAGCTGCCCACTGCTGTCCTCTCCTTTCCCAGCTCAGTTCAGAAGCAGGGATGGACTTGCACACGTGCTGGGGGTCAACCCACTTTTCATATCCAAGCGCCAGCCACACCCCTTGCAATTATCTACCCCTTGACTGTCTGGGCCTATGGGTGTACACACAGGTAATATCTGCCTCAGGATGAGAGGCCCACTGATGAAGGACACACATTCTTTGAAAGTGGGCTTGGGGCTGTTTGGACAGGAGATTCCAAGGTGCTGTGTACCTGGAGTATGGTGTCGAAGGGGGTCATGTCTCCTTGACTGTGAGCACTCTGCCCTATGGGATGGAGCACAGCTTGAGGAAGTTCAGAGCAGGAGTACCAGGCCCGGGACCGGGGCCCCTCTTGCCCAGATTTAATGGCAGTATTGACAGGAAGAATGCGCACCAGCCAGGAGAACTAGGAAAGCCTAGTTGAGTCAAAGGAACTGAGCGTCCAGGTGTAAGGCAGAGGTTCCAGGCAGATCAACTGGAAGACGCCTAACCCAAGGCTGACCACCGCTAGTGTTTACGTCAGATTGATTGTACTCACCTATTCTCCAGTTACTTTTTAGTCTGGATAATGAGTATCACAGCTTTTAGAATCTATCACTCATTCCATATCCCCCAAACCTCTCTTTCTTGCAAAGTCCTCACCAAGTTCCCCACTGGAGGAGTACCGTTCGCTGTGTTTCCTTAGGAGGGCCTTGAGGACATAGAGTGGCAAGAGGTGACCTGCAGGGAGTGAAGGAATAGTCTAGAAGAAGATGTAGGCCAGGTTTAAAACCATGGAGGATCTCTGGAGTCTCTGGAATTATTGGGGAGAACTCATAAAAAGGCTGATCTTCCTGTTGTCATGCAGAGCGGAGGCTTGGTAAATGTTAGATCCTTCACTTCATTAAAGTGTAGGATCCCTGCAAACATCTGGGAACAGCAGTATTAAATGTTGGTAATGATGTGGAGTAAGGGAACACTCACAGTTCAAGATTATTCAGTAAAGTGTGCACAGATTCTCTGTAACCCAGCAGTTCTACTCCTGATACACGTCCTGTAGTAATACGCACACGCGCGCACACACACACCGAGAACACGTGCCAGGGTGTTCAGAGCAGTATCACTAGTGTGAACCTTAAACAGGAAACAACCCTAATATTATTCAGCATCAGGCTGGATAAATGAAGTGTGTATGATCATCAACAAAATTCTGTACTGTTGTGAGAATGAATGAATTACTGCAACACATAACAACATGGATAGAGCTCACAAATACACTCGAGTGAAAGAAGTCAGACACAAAAGAATGCTTATTCTTTTTTTTTGTTTGTCTGTTTATTGTTAAGACATTTATTTTGAGGAAACAGATTAAACGTGGCTATTTTTCCAAACTGTCTGCTACGCACTATGCGACAGAGTCACTCCATCATTTTGCTGCCGAAAAGTCCAACAAACTTTGTACAGTTGTCCTCCAGGTGGGCACTGTGGTCCACCGCCCGTAAGCACCCCCCTGATGTTGGACTGTGGCTCGGCTGTAGGGAGAGCTGGTGGCACTTCAGGGATTGCCTTGCCCACGCCGCTACCCGGGGTGCCCCACATCCAGGGGACTGACCCACACAGGGATCTGGCTGTCTGAGCCCAACTCAGGACAACTCAGAAGAGCTGTTCCAGCCGAGGGGTCTTGGGCCTGCAGTGCAGCTCAGCTTCGCCCTCTGCTCAGTCCTGTTTCCTTCTTTCCCTTCCTTCTACTCCGGTTGAAACCAACAGCTTGTGCTCCTAACCATCCCGCAGGCTGTGTCTCAGAATTTTCTTCCCAGGGATGCAAACTTTTAACATAAACACATACGCTTTCTCATATTGTCCTTTTATGTTCTCAATGTATCAGATTGCACATTCTGCTCATCTGGGCCAAAAGCCACAAGAACGGAACCTAGGGTGTGACAAAGGAAGGGCAGAAGGGAGAACACAATGGACACAGACCCACGATTTGTCTGTGCTGCTGAGGACCCGGAAAGAACCAATGATAACTGCCGAGACCAGCTCGGCAACTCGAGGCAAGTGACGGGTGCCGCAAGCTTAAAAAAACACAGACACAGATTTAAGAGAAAGATGGGACCCGGGGACTCAAGACCTCTAGGATCAAGAGCCAAGAATGCTTATTCTAAGATTCAGTTTATATAAAGTTCAAAAACAAGCGAAACTAAATTCCATTAGTGGAGGTCAGGATAGTGATTACCTTTGGGAAGGAGGGGGTGGGATGGCAAGTGGGAAGAATGTAAGGATGGTTGGCTGTGTTCTAGGTCTTGGTGGACACACAGGTTTTTCCTTTGTGATCATTCATTAAAATGTAGGTTTACATTTTGTGCGTTTTTCTTATACTTCAGTTAAGGGTTACAAAATGGAGAGTACAAGCAAATAGGGTTATTTTATGTATGTTCTCAGTTTTGATCATGAATGTAGCCCATTCTTCCTTACTTGTCTTCTATAGTAGCAGAGAGAGGTTTGCTCCGAGGAACAAGAAATCAGTCTTATTTTTCACCCAAATGAGGGTCGTATGTCAGAAATGGAAACATGGAAAATAAACACAGCAATCTATGGGGGCTTTTAAAAGTTGAAATCAAACATAATCAAGAAACTTGGTAAAATCCCATTTCAGAGAAGGCTGTCTGCTTTCGCTTGGTTCTTTTCTTTTTAGAGTGTTGTATTTCCTGGTAAGTTTGATTTTACTGTTAAAGTTTTGAAAACATGAAACTAGGTCTCTGGGAAACAGAGCAAACAACCAAAATGAGAGGCCCAGGCAGCTTCCTCCTGTACCTGCCTGCCAGTAACATGTAACTTTGCTGAGGAAAAACTAATAATGTCAGCTTGGATTTAGAACTAATTAAAGGCCTAAAAAGTCAGGATAGATTTCCTCTCTTCCCTGTATAGAGATGCACTGACAAACAGACTTGTCAGACAGAAACTTCCAAGAGTGGAAATCAATAGTCACTGGCCCTTGGGGCTGGAAGAAAATTTCAAGGAGGAAAACTGAAACCAGCATTTCTGTTGAGTGGAAATCAACAGCCACTGGCCCTTAGGGCTGGAAGAAAATTTCAAGGCAGGAAACTGAAACCAGCAGTTCCGTTGTCACAGCCAGAGGAAGCCTTCAGAGGATATCAGGGATAAGGAGGGAGTAGAATTTTAAGTGGTCCTAGGAGAGCCGTAATATGTCAAGTCATTTTCCTCACCTACATCTTTGTCTGTAGGTGTGAAAGTCCTTCCCTAAACATAGGTGTGGAAATGGCCACGGAATGGAAATGGAAAGAGAGGGCAGTTTTAAGATATTCCTTTGCTGCTAACTGGGTCAGCAAATAAATGGGAAGTGGCTGAGTGTCATGGAGTAAACTGTGTTTAGGTTTCCATTGGGTTTTAAACCTTGCTCTACTGTTGAGGTGTGTGGCCTTGGTTACGTAATCTTTCTAAGCCTTGATGTCTTCATCTGTAAAATAGACATAATGTTAGTCCCTGCCTGATAGGGTAATTATGAGAATGAAACATGTGAACTGTTTAAAGCACTCAGTGCAGGTGCTGGCACAGAGCAGGTGTTCAGTATACATCACCTGTGTGCTGGATCAGGCAATATGTCCCAGACACTATTAGTCTTAAAAGCAGAAATTGTCAACACAGAAGTGTAAGTACACAGCACTGAAATCACTTTGTAGTCAATCCGTTCATCATACAAGCCAAGAATTCAGTAAACAAAAACAGTGGTCTCCTTTAAGAAGCAGTCAGTGAAAAGCGGCTCTAGTATTTCCAAAGGCAAGGGGTACAACATGCAGAGCTTAGGCCAATAAATCTTTGTGATATTTCTTATTTATTTCTCAGAAAAGAGAGGAAAAAACTAAGAAGAGTGGATGACGAGGTGTCAGAGTGAGTAGTGGAGTCAGCAAAAGTATACTGACCTGAGAAGCCTTTTGCTGACCTGTCTGAAATTATTTCAGAAGTTACACAGTGGCTCCTGTTGAGATATTTGTGAGGTTTCCGTGCCAGTGAGGAAGAAGAGAAGCACCAGGCTCCATGGGAAAGGAACAGTGGAAAATCAGAAAAGCTTCCTTTTGTGCCTGGTACCCGTTGCATGCATGTGCTGTAGGGGTGCATCAGTGACAAGACGGGGTGGGGAGTAGAGCTGCAGGAACTTGAAAGGGGGCAGGAGGTGGAAACAAGAGTTGCTCCACTGCTGTACACTGTTAAGGAGTATTAAGTCATTATTTAACCATTAATTATCAATGATGTATGAGAAGAGAAAATAAGAGCCATATGGTGTCCAGTCATGGGTTGAAGGTGAATGTGTTTTTTGTTTGTTTTTTTGCCAGGGTTGCATCTGGTGGTTGTCTGGGATGGTTATGGTTACACAGACACCTGGTTCAGGAGTTGAAGGGCCAACCACTGATCTGAGCTAGAGCTCACTCGCGTTCCCCCAAAGAAGCATCCTTTGAGCAGCTGTTCTCAAAGTGTGGTCCCTGGCCCAGCAGCATCAGCATCTCTGAAAACTTGAGACATGCAGATTCTCAGGGCCCACTCAAAATGTGCTGAGTCAGAAGCTGTAGGGATGCTTGAGAAAGCCTTCCCTGAGATTCTGATGTGTGTGCTCCTTTGAGAGCCATGAACTTAGAAAATATGTGAGCAGCAAAGCGTGGTGACAGTCACGTGGGCTCTTGAGCAGACTGCCTGGGCTCAAAACCCATCTCAGGTTCTCTCAGTGAATCTGGGCAAAGGACTGAAACTTACAAGTATTACTTTCGTTGCTTGTAAAATGAGGATGATAGCCACATAGGGTTGTTGTGAGATAATTCATGTCAAATGTAGTACCTGATATAAGTGATTAATATTAACTGTTATTTTCACTAGTGAACGATAATAATGCAGACTTCCAATAATATAAATTGCTCACAGCCACAGCATGTCCATTGAACTGTAGCTATGTTCAGACCCCAAAGTAGAAATAGCACTGGTGGAGACTGTCTTTTAACTGGAACATTTAGCATATTTACATTTAAAGTAATCACTGAGATTTTGAAACTAAAGTTTCTGTCTTACTTTGTGCATTCTATATATTTGTTTCTTTCCCTTTCTTTCTAAACTGTATTTTATTTTTGTCATTTAAATATTTATTGGTTTAGAAGTTTGCCTATTTATATTTGTTTAGTTGCTACCCTAGAAATTACAACCTGCATATTTAGCTTACTGATGTCTGTTACCGCATTTACCCTTCTCCCACAAAAAATGATTTGAGAATACTTTATCTCTGCTTACCTCCTGCAGTAGTCTGTATAGTGATTTTCAGTTATTCAGTGCCACTCTCTATTGGGCCCATTTGTAAAAGCTTCTTCCTGATGACACTTCTTGGAGGGAAGATGTATTTCTCCTCCCGTGATAACATAAGGCTTGGCTATGTGACCTGCTTTGACCAAGGGAATTTGTGTCACATCTAAGTATAGAAACAGTAAGAGCAATCATTTGGTTCAGGCTTTGCTTGATTCCCTTTGCCAGATAGGCTTTGTTCTTCCACCCTGGATCCCAGAATGAAAAGACACATAGGATGAAGAGCTGAACCATAGCTCTCCCATCGCTGACATGCAACCTAAGTGAAAAGGAAGCCTTTTTTTTTTTTTAATAAACCACCAGGACTTGAAGATTGTTATCAAAGCATAACATAGCCAAGGGAGTGGCAAACTTGTTCTGCTAAGGGCCAAATAGTAAATATCTTAGGTATCTCAGACCACAGAACACTCTGGTACGTGTACTTCTGTGTTTTTGTTTGTTTGTTGTTAATAACTCTTTGAAAAAATGAAAAGCAGTCTTAACTCAGGGACCATGTAGAAGCAGACTGTGGGCCTCCTTGTAGTTTGCCAGCCACTAACTTACCCTGTTGTGATTATTGCAGCACCCACGTAGCATTTTTATATGAGAGACCAAAGGCAGAAGAGTATCAGGCTTTATGTTGGTGATGTGAGTGTTGAGAACTGCAGTACTGTAGTCATTAGAGAGGTAAGATTTCCCAGAATGGCGGTATGAAATGGTACACCTCTCCCAACAAATGTTGTTGCTGTGAGGTGTTTAGTTTGCTGTTCTTCTTCTAGTTCCTTAGGGGTAAAGTTAGATTATTGATTTGAGGTCTTTCTTCTTTTTCAACACAGGTGTTTACAACCACAAATTTCCCTCTGAGCGCTGCTTTCACTGTATCCCATAAATTCTGGTAAGTCGTGTTTTATTTTTATCTGTTTCAAAGTATTTTCTAATGTCCCTTGTGATTTATTTTTTGGCCCACTGGTTGTTTAAGATTATGCTGTTTAATTTCCACATATTTGTGAGTTTTCTGGCTTTTCTTTCTGTTACGGATGTCTAGCTTTGTTCCATGGTGGTCAGAG
Source organism: Hippopotamus amphibius kiboko (assembly GCF_030028045.1). NCBI lineage: Eukaryota > Metazoa > Chordata > Mammalia > Artiodactyla > Hippopotamidae > Hippopotamus > Hippopotamus amphibius. Next base: position 72,518,086 of record NC_080199.1, read on the forward strand.
AAGATACTGTGAGAGATTTCCGTCTTTTTACGTTGATTGAGGCTTGTTTTATGACTTGACATATGGTCTGTGCTGGAGTGTGTCCCATGTGAACTTAAGAAGAATGTGTGTTCTGCTGTTATTGGGTGTTACCATTGGTTCAGTAGTGTTTTTAAGTCTTCATTGCCTTACTGACCTTCTATATAGAAGTTCTGTACATTATTGAAAGTGGTGATACATCGCGATTACTGTTTAACTGCCGACTTCTCCCTTCAGCTTTGCCGGTGTCTGCATTATGCACTGCGGGGCCCTACTGTTTGGTGTGTATATGTTTATACTTACTACATCATCTTGATAAATTGCCCCTCTTAGGGTAGGAGTGCCCCCTTCCTGCTCCCCTCGTGGCCTTCACTTGCACCACAGGGGGATGGGCCGTGGGGAACATATTCTCTGCTAGGCCCCCTTTGACACTAGCCCTGTGGGGGGTGGGGGGGAGGGGAGGTTTGTTACTTCTGGGTAGACGTGGCATTCCTGGCTCCCCACAGTGGTTCCCGCTGAGACCGTGGGGCTGCCGTGGCCTTCATTACCATCCGGTACGGATGGAAGTCCGGCTCCCCGTGTGGCTTTCCCTGACTACACCCCACAGTGAGCCTCGGGGCCCCTCATTGTAGCACGGCCAGGATGGAAGTCTAACCTTCTCACTCTGCCTTTGCCGGCCTGGGTGGGAGTGGGGCCCCCGTATTTTCTGCGGTGTCTGGCTGGCGTAGAGCGGTTATTACTTGATGGTTTGGGGTCTTGCCAGGCTGCCCCTTGCCTGTTCCTTTGGTGCGAGAGAGGAGGCTTTTGTTGGGATTTTTCTTGTCTGAATTCATTGTTGTTTCTGGGTTGCTCGCTTCATTAACCCCAAGTCTGGAATATATGAGGCAAAAAGAGAATTCATGAAATTTGCCTCTGTTTCATTCCATTCGCCCCCCAAATCTCTAGCTGGTCTCCTCTGTCCACCTCTCAGAGTCTTCTTGTATTTGCTTTTATATATAATGTTGAAGGTTTTTAGTTGCACTTAGCAGAATGAATAGGGCAAAGTACATCTATCTTCCCCAAAGCAGAAGCTATAACCTCACTTTTTGCATGTAAATCACTGACCTTTTAGAGTTTGTCTTTGTAAGTAGTTAATAGGTACGCAACTTTAACTTTTTTCCAGATGGCCATCTGGTTACACAAAATCCATTTTTGAGAAGTCTGTGTTTTCCTCATTGATTCAAGGTAATACTTTCTGGGCTTTCTATTCTTTTAAAAAAGTATTCTTTCAGATATTGGATAATTACGATATTTATGATATGTTTTTTATCTGGTAGAGACAACCTCCTTGGTTTCTTTTCTACGTGAACTTTAGAATCAACCTCACTAGCTCTAGAAAAACACCTGTTGCTGCCTTTGCATACATCAGTTTAGAGGGGCTTGAGATATTTTGATGATGAATCTTCCTTCTTACTTTTTTATCATCTTTAATGAAGAAATATGTTTTCTTAACGTAATCTATTTCCTCATCTGACATTTTCTGCCTCAGCCATAATCTGTTCAAATTTTGTGTCCCAGTACCAAATATTTTACTTTTCTGTTTTTGTTCACTCTGAGGAGAGTGCTGACCTTACAAGCATCACTTTAGAGCCTTGGGTCTATTTCTCCGTTGTGTAAAAAAGTGTGTTTATTTTTGTTTAAAATTCAGAGTTTATTTTTAAAGTAACGAATAATCTCATTAAATTATGACAGCTTTTCCTATTTTAAAGCCTTATTTAGGTTTTTAAAATTTACTTTGGTGTCTTAGGTGTTTGTCATTCAAATAGCTATTAATCAACTGAGAAATAACTCTTGGAAGGCAGGGTCTGTGTCTTATTCATTGTTTTCTCTAGAGTTTGGCACAGTACCTGGGAAGTCCATAAATATTTAAGAAATTGAATTGAATACTAATAATCCTACAAAGTAAATGATGAATTTGTGTGGACAATAAACATCAACAGAGATGGAGGAGAGAAACACCACTTCAAGCAGAGGTTTTTAGTGGTGAAATGTTTTACCAACAAGGTAGAATTTGAGCTCCGCTTTAAAGAATTTTAAAGAATAAGTTGAAATTATAGAGGCAGCAGTGAAGGGGAAGATAATTTCATTCGGATATAGTGTGAGTAGAGGTACAGACACAGGAAAGCACCAGGCGTTTTGGAACCATTAGTAGTCAGGAAGAGAGGGCTAATGAAGACAAGTAGTTGAAAATAAAGCTGAAACTGCATGTTGCAGCTGACTAGGGAGTTATACTTTATTCTGTGTGCACGAGGGATCTTTTGTAGGCTTTTAGTATCTGCGTCTTCAATATGTAGACCCTATAGTAACTTTATTCCTTGCGTGATTAGAGATACTTTGTTCTATATCATGTGGCACTTACCTTTGAGAACAGCTTTTATTTCATTACACTGCTAGTATTTTTTAAAAACAAATGCAGTTTTTTAGTGTACTTGGATCCTATTATGAATAATGTTCTGTGGAAACACAGTAAACAAAAAATTTAATGTTATAAAACTTAAAAAACCTATCCTCATGAACAAATAGATACAAAATATACTGAAGGTGGAAGAAAATCTGTTTAATGTCATGTCCTAAAAATGCTGGATTATTAGAGAAATAATGACCTTTTCAATTCTTTGAAGATTAACTACCTTCTCTACCCTACTTATAACATTTTTTTAAAGGCATACACAGTGGAGATTAAAATCTTGGACTCTTCCTTTGACTACCTGGGTCCAAACCCCATCTCTGTCACTAATTAGCCATCTAAACTTGAACATAAGTTATTTAAACTTTCTAAGCAGTTTATTCATCTAAGAAAACGTAGTAATTGTATTTGTTTTCTATTGCTGCATAACAAATTACAGTAAACTTAGTAACTTAAAACAGCACTTTTTTCATTTTTTTTATTTGCAGTAAGATACACAGAACATAAAATTTACCATCATAATCGTTTTTACTAGGTAGAAATAGGCCCTTTATTCTTCTCTGAACCAGCATATGCAAACTATTGTAATACCAACTTTACTTCTGGGCAGTAAAATGGTAAACAGCAGAGAAGTGCCAGAATGACAGGAATTAATAAACCCATAGAAAATTTTGACAACTTGCATCTTGCAGTATATTGAATATCATGCCTGGTAGTTAACTGCTGTATACCTAGGTACGAGATAAAGGAGACAGGGTGAAGTTGAGTTATTGATTACTGATTTGACCTTAATGAAGGACATGCTGGCTTCCCTCAGTAAGTCTGTCAATCACTGTATATTTGAGTGACTAGCATTGGGACAGGAAGACTTGCCCCTGGTTTTTTGTACAATGTTGTTCCACCTAAAAATGTTTTTCTTGATTCATGTAGACCATGGGTTAAAAGTCTCCAAGGAAACCTAAGTGTTTAAGTGAATTATGTTTGTTTAAGTATAGTTTTTCCAAGTATTAAATAAGCAAGGTGCTGTATATTAATTGTTTGCATTGTTCTTGCACCTGGAAGAGTAAACCAGCTTTCCCCATCTGGCAAGAGAAACACTGTGTTGAAATAAAATGCGAATACTGAGTTCTGATTTCATCAGAACATTTAACCTCATTATGTCTGTGTAAAAACGTATGTACTAGTCTGTCAATTTCACCGTCGTGAGAAGCTGGGACTAAACCTGCTATCTTAGCTATGGGCTAAGTCTTTCTTATCTTTTTAGCTGAGAGAAAAGGCATGTTATAAAAATCTGTGGATACACACTGTTTATGACAGACTGCTATCTGTTCTCCCAGATTTGTTCTCCCTTTTTCCACACAGCAGTATGTCTTAAGCTGAGCCTGTGGCCACCTACCTAGAGACTGTATTTCTCAGCTTCTCTTACTGTTGGATGTAACAAGTGAATAAGTTATATGGGGCTGGTTTCTCATTGATGAATTCTTTAAGTAGGCAGTTTTCTCATCCTTGGACTACAGATGTGGGCAGGACTTAGTGGACATTTCTGTGTTCTTCTCCTTGGTAGATCCCAGAGCAAGTGTGCAGTCTCTTTTAAGCTAGTGTTGTGAGATTATACTATGTTCAGTTCCTGTAGAAAATATTTTAGATTGTGGAATAGGTGGGGAAGTGATGTATACTTCTCCTGTGTCACTTACTTTAAAGTAAATCGCTGGCCCTCCACATCCCAGGGACTGAGACAGGAACAAGGCAGTGACTCATTCCCCCATAATGATGAGATCAACACCCTTGGGAGTGGTGGTGCAATAAGATGAAAGCCATAACTTGGCGTCGTACCATGTGGAACATCATCACCCTGATAACAAAGGTCTTTGATGGATACTAGTGCTTGATATTCGCATATCCATATCCACACAGCAGAGTGTGAAGCGGCTTCACCCTGCACAAGGACTAGCGATGAGCACAGATGATGTGGAAAGTGTTCTCCTGTTTGGTCACCTACAACCCTCCCTCCGTGCACTGAATGATCACCTGAGTGTAACCATGGTAGTTTGCTTCTTATATCTGATATCAGGGCTGTTTGTGTGAATGATTACAAGTGTTAAGGTGCAGCCATTTTTCATTCATCAGACTACTTTCAGAATCCAAAGCCTTGAAAAAAAGTGACTTCTAAAACAGTTTGACCCTAAATATATTCTAGAAACTCTTAACAACTTGTTTCAGCAGCATACACAAGGAATAAAGTGGGGTTTGGAGTAGAGTGGTTGGCCCATGAGGAAAGAATATTTTATAACTGACATTATTTAGAAATGCCAGTGCATTTTGATAATTAGAAGCAGACAAACTTACATGAGTTTTAATAGTGTTTTAAAATTCTCTGCATTTAATTATCTCCCTTGCTGCCAGTAGCCCACTCCCAGTAGCCCACCCTTTGTATGCCACTGACTTCTCTGAATATCACTGGATCTACACAGCTGTTTTCAGAAAAGCTCAAATCCCTGGAAAGATAAGATTAACTTGTAGTAGTATTTGATAAAACAGATTAGTAGAAACTGGTAAACTATTCCCTGCAGACGTTTCTGCTGTCGTGTCTGTATCCCCTTGGCCATTGTTTTTCTCTGCTCAGCTGCCGTAACAAAATACCATAGACTGGGTAACTTGGACAGCATAAATTTATTGTCTCTCTGTTTTGGGGGCTGGAAGTTTGAGATCAGGGTGACAACATGGTCAGGTGCTGTGAGAGTTCTCTTCCTGGCTTGCAGACAGACATCTTCTTGCCATGTGCTCCCGTGGCAGAGAGAAAGAGAGCTCTCTGTTGCCTCTTCTGAGGACACTAATCTCCTGGGCACCCCACCCTCATGACCTCATCTGACCCTAATTACCACCCAAAGGGTCCATCACATTGGGGTGAGGGCTTCAACATGTAAGTCGGGTGGTGGGGGCGTGCAGTTCAGTCCCCAGCAGCAGCCGTTCACCGTTTTTCGTGCGTGCCAGTCCAGCTTTTATTGTATTCCTCCTCCTCCAGGGCTGGCAGTTGCTTCCTGCAGTTACTGTTTTTTTATTTTTCTGCAGTTACTATTTCTGCCTTACTTTTTTGGTTCTTCAATTCTGTATATTAAATTATCTTTGTTAAAATAACTTGTACAGTTTCTGTTTCCCTGAGTGGACTTTGATGCGGCATTAAAATTGTGAATCAAAAAATTTAAGTCATTCAGAAACCAGGCTTTTCATCTTAATGGTTAAAAGCAGTTAGGAAAGATATATCACCTCCCACAAATATATATTAAAAAAAATTTTTACCATGCAGAAAGTCATCATGGAAAGAATATTGAACTCAGAAACCAGAAACTCTAAGTAGGATATCCTATTTTATTTGTTGGTCAACTTTAGACATTTCAGCTAGCTAGCTCTAAAGCTCTCATAGGAAAATAATCATCCTTGCCTCCTTCACAGACTTGAGGTGCAGTTCACATAAGATATAGATATTACATTGCTTTGTAAGCTATAATTCCCTTTACATAGTAGTTACCCATTATTTGTTAATAATTACACCTGTAAGAATTAAGAATATTCAGCTTAAATTCTAAAGATTATTTTCTTTTAAAGTTTTACGTCAATTTTATGTAAATAACTGACTTTTGCAGGCTGTTTGGCCACAAAAATTATTTACTTATACTGTCATTTTCTTTCTTACCCATAGAGATGACTGTAAACTCACCGTCGATAAGATTTGTGCTTCTGTCTACTTACTAGCGGTGGAGGTATGGTTGCTTTGAGCCACTGAAATACACAATTTAATATTGCATTCAGAATTGCGAATCATTTATTAATAAACACTTGACTAGAAAATTAAAGGACATAAAACAGTGATTTTGACCCTGATATGTTCTTCCTCTTGTCAATGATATTTTTGGTGATTTTTCTACCATTTCTGAACATATGATGTTAGATCTTTAAATCCTATGAGTAGCCATTTCAGTGCTCTCCACTTCTGAAAATAAGGATTTCTGTGAGTCATACCTATGATTACAGAAGAAAATTGCTGGTCCTGAGATTGAAAATAGAAAAATAGCCAGTAGACATTATCACGTGGATGCCTCACCAACTCAAACTCATCATGTTTCAAAAATACCTCACTGTTTCTCCCACTAGGAACAGCTATAATAAGGCTATTTCTGTCTCTCAGTCATTCACACTGTAAATTCAGAATCAGCTCTTCTTGGGGACCTCTAGCTGCAGTAGCTTGACAAACTCAGTTGTTTCTCACTTTTTAACGTCTGCCACAGTGCACTTCTTCCTTCGTTTCCTTTCTCACTGCCCAGCTCCTGCCCTGGCCTGATACCTGGACTGCTGCCTTCAGCTCTTTCAACTCTTAACCTGCCTCCAGGCTTCTGGTTTTTCCACTTTCCAACGCAATCCATACTGTACTGCCAGAATGACTTTCTATACTCCCAGGGTCCTTGAGGAAAAGCTGTGAGACCATTTGGCTTAGATGTCATAGAGAAAATCCAGAATGGACATCCTTTCCAAAACCGAGAGTGATTGTAACCACACATCTTTTCCATGTAAATCTCTTTTTATTTTCTTTGTTCCTGACTTTTTCCAGTTTCTTTACTCCAAAATCTGTTATATGGTACTCTTGACTAAGAAGTAAATCTTCCCAAGTTAGAAGGGCTTCTGAATTGAATTTAAACTTACACTGATTTCTTCTTGAAATGCTTAGAGCGTGAGTCTTGTTTAAAGTCTTCTTATTAAGAGGAAGGTGTTTAAGTTGTTCTTTTCTGAGTTGTATCGTGTGTTAAAATTGAATATAGAAGAATTTCTTAAGACTTCTAGTCTTTTCTATATTTAAGCAGGTTTGTATGTTGGAGACTTTCTGATTAGGTATATTATCTCATTATGTTATTTAGTGTTCATTCAAAGCTTTGGAATAAATTAAATAAATTACATAAAAATACTACTAATCATAGGAACTTGGGAATTCCCAAAGTTTTTGGGCAATCATTTACTTAGTTCCAGAGTTTTTGAAGTCTCTTGAGAAATCCTTTTGAGACATCACATTTTAATATAAAGTATAGTTATAAATAAAACCTTGGTATTTCTGCTTTTTTATGTCTAGCTGAAAGTTAAAGCAACTCATCTTTGTGAAAATACACAATTTTTAAATTTTACAAATAACTTGGTGATCTCACCACCCTTCTCTGCTCCCATCCATGGACCCACTGAGTGAGCAGCTTGGCCCCACTCTCTGGATCATGGCTAACTGGCTATTGGGAGAGGAAAACATCTCACCCAGAGTGAGCCTGTCCATAGGCTGACCAGCACGTAGGGCACGTGCAGCCTGGCTCAGAAAGATAGTGGCATCAACCACATTTTTCTCTAAGAAAATTGAACTAAAACGCAAGGAGGGGGTATTCTAATTGGAAAGCCTAAGGGTGGAGCTGAAATGCATCAATGACAGCCCTGGGCTCTGTAAACCTATTAATCTCTGTGTAGTGTAAGTCCTGACAGGTTGAGTTTTCTTTCTTGTAGTGCAAGTGCGGGACTGAAGCTTTGATTACTGAGGCATCCACTTCAAAGATAGCTATCTTGAATAAACACATTGCCAGCCAGAGGGCCTCTTGTTTTCTCTCTTTCCACACTTAAAGTTTTTGCTCTTATGTTTTAAATTCACCAATAAAGGGGAGTGAGTCCATGATACCCTGGGCCCCCACCCTCGACCCTAATAAAAGCAGGACCCCAGACGTTTGCTTGTGGCCGCTCATTCTTGCTCTCTCTCTCTCTCTCTTTTTCTTTCTGCCCAGAACCACTAGGGCCTAGGTGTGCTGTGTGTAATTTCCAGGACCTGTAAGTAATAAACCTTTTAATGTTTTCCCAAAGTTTTCTGGTGATTATTGCTGAGGGCGTCTTGCAGTCATAATAGGAGTCACAAGAGTGGGTCCAGCCACAACATTTGTTATTGACAGGCTGAGATCAACAGAAAACATTCTGGTATTGGATTGACATGAAATATCCACTATCACTTGTTACAGTAAACTCTTAGAAGCCAGTGTGAGGGGCCTTTTGTCCTGCCAACCAAATAAACCTAAGTAAAGACAAATAGCAGGTAAATCTATGTTGTCATCATTTGTAATTTGACTCTTAAGAGCACATTATCAGTATGCTCTAAATCGTAAACACAGATGATCTTCCAAATAATTATATTACGCATGTGTTGGCACAGTGTGTATCACAAGGTAGGCTCTCAATCAGTATTTTTGAATGACTCAACCAATGACTAAATGAGCTATCATCCAATAATATTTTTTAATATTTATTTTGTTTATTTATTTATTTATTTTGTTGCACTGGGTCTTGGTTGTGGCAGGCAGACTTCTTAGTTGCAGCTCGTGGGCTCCTTAGTTGTGGCATGAGAACTCTTAGTTGTAGCATGCATATAGGCTCTAGTTCCCTGACCACGGATCGAACCCGGGCCCCATGCATTGGGAGCGTGGAATCTTAACCACTGCACCACCAGGGAAGTCCCTAATATTTGACATGAATAAATAATGTCCATATTGTGGAATAGTCTCCACAATGTCAAAGCCTTTTTTAAAATTAATTAATTTATTGGCTGTGTTGGGTCTTTGTTGCTGCACACAGGCTTTCGCTAGTTGCAGCAAGCAGGGGCTGTTCTTCACTGCGGTGCGTGAGCTCCTCATTGTGGTGGCTTCTTGTTGCGGAGCACAGGCTCTAGGTGCGTGGGCCTTGGTAGTTGCAGCACGTGGGCTCAATAATTGTGGCTCACAGGCTCTAGAGCACAGGCTCTGTAGTTGTGGCACACGGTGCTTAGTTGCTCTGTGGCATGTGGTGTCTTCCTGGGGCAGGGATCGAACCATGTCCCCTGCACTGGCAGACAGATTCTTAACCACTGCACCATGTAGAAAGTCCTGTCAAAGCCTTTTAAACGCCATTTTCACTCTGTCTCACGTAATTTCTTTACATTTCTATCGTATGGTCCATGTCCTTGCAAAGTGTGGTCTGTGGACCAGTATCATCAGCATCACCTGGGAGATTGTTAGAAATGCAGATTCTCAGGCCTGACTCGAGTGAATCAGAATCTGCATTTTAACCACATCTTTGGTGATTTCCGTGTACACTAAAATATGAAAAGGATTGCTGTAGAATAGAGGCTGCTTTGATAGAGATTAATCGGTTCAATTGTTCTCAACTCTGGATACAATAGAATTTTTAAAATACTGATTCCCAGGCCCCACCCCAAACCAATTAAATTAAACTCAGTCCCACTGAGTTAGGTAATGAGAATTACCTACATTGCATAGGGACTGTACTACCTATGAAAAAATTAATAAACAGAATCCTTAATTAGATAGACTTCGGAGACTAGAAGGGGGAGCTCTCGTGCCCTGCAACACTGGCAGAGTCCAACAGGAAGAAGAAAGACACCTCTTCTTTCCTGGCGAGAACTCAGCCAATGAAAAACCATGGATACTTTGTTTAGTCCTCCCAACCTCCTTTTCCTCCCTATAAAAGCATTAGCCTTCCCTTGTGTAGGCATGTAGCTCACCATGGTTGTAGACCCCACATTGCAATTCTCTGCTGATCTCGAACAAACCCGTTTTTTCTAGAGAAGTTTCTGACAATCTGTTTCAGGTCCACACACCAGGGGTACATGGTGACACTATCTATATCCATATCTGTATCTATATCTTTATTCACATATCTTATCTCCATTGATATAAATGAAGAAGGGGAAGTAAGAAGGGATGACACTAATGATTGAGTTCTGATAAAGAGGGTAGAAAGAAGTTTGGGTAAAGTAGACATAATATTTTGGAGCATGCTGGAGATCAGTGCCAACAGAAGAAAATTAGAATAAAGGAGTATTTATAGAGCTTATGTAAAGCAATGATCTGAGTTGGGAAGTTACCATTTATAACCCAACAAATAGAAACCAGAAATAAAGACTCAGTCTTGAAATATAAAGATGGTAAGAAAAAAAATGCACTGCAGGTCGGTTGGGAATTTTTATCTACTCAGAATAAGAGTTAAGTGGTTTATAGATGATTTCAATCGCTTAAAAAATATTTTTGTTTACCCTGATTTTAGTAAAGGAAAAATTTCATTATGAAAAATTGAGAAAGAGAAGAAAGTAGAAAAAACAAAACATAAAGTAGTCATCCTATAACCCAGAAATACCTATAATTAACATTTTATTGTACATCCTCTTAGGAACCTATTTCTGGGTGTGTATCTTATTTCCTTGGTCTTGGAAGCTTTTGTTTTTAAAACACATTATTAATTTAATAACATTTTTACTGGGAAAAAAGTGTACAGAATTTTCTTTTTACAAATTCAAAACATTTAAAAAATATATATAAGTAATACATAATGCATTCTTCTAAGCCTTCTACTTTATTTAATCTAAATATTGTTATAAATTACTCTGTGCTGTCTGCAGCTATCACTGGCAGCAGAGTGACATGCTGCTTTTCATAATTCATGCCTGTGATCATTACTTCTTCATCCCTTATAGAACTGATAGTATAATATTGAGAGATAGTTTTGAAATATCAGGATTTTTCTGCATTTCCTATTCAGTTAAAGTTAGTCCAGGTTTTTCCTTCACTAGGTTACATAGTTCCTCTTGGTCCTCAGTCAGAGCTCTTGACATGCAGATATGCAGGCCTGAGTAAAAGCCCTTCACAATGTCTACTTGGTCATGCCATCTCTCCTAGATTTGAAAATTTTAAGACCAAGATCAATTTCTGTAGACTTTAACGCCATCACCTAGCACAGAACCAGCCAAGTGCATGGCAGGCAGTCTTCTGCATACAGAATAATTTTTGTTTGAAGTATGCACCTAGAATAATTTTAAGGCATTAAAAGCAATAATTTGCATTTCAAATTTATGTTAAAATACACTGCTTGTACAAGTCCAATAAAATAACTGAAGTGGTAGTCAGATGTACATAAATTTTGATTCCTATTTATGATTATTTTTTATGGCACATTCTTTGATAACCTAAACCCAAAGCAGCTCATTACTTTGTTTTATCTCAGGTGTCTTTGATTATTAGTGAGATTGAACATGCTTTGTGCTTGCTGGTCATATTGTCCTGGAAATGTCCTCTGTGCATTTTTCCTAAAATATTAAGTAGCGTTTGCTTATAACATTTAAGGCAAATACTTTTCCAACATCTTGTTTGACTTTTAAACTTAGGTTTATGTGTGCATACAAAATATTTATATATGTTCAAGAAGTCAAATAATTCAGTTTTTTTATTAGGATTTTTTTTAATGACTTTATGCTTGGGAAGTTCTTTCTCCAGTTTGAGATCAGATTAAAAATTAATGAATATTGTATTTTTTAAATGTTTTTTTGTTACAGCTTTATATTTTATGTGTATCTGTTTGATCCTGCTGGAACTTAATGTATTATATATAAACCTCAAATATTTTTAGCCCAAAGGAAACTGTTCATATAATTCATCCCCTGCTGAGTGGTATATGATACTTTGCTTATTATCACATTAGGTTATATAACCTATTATATACAGCAAGGTTTGTTTTTGGATTTTCTGGATTTTACTTCTTCCCAGTAGATCTTTGTCTTTCTTATATCAGAGGTAGACAACTTTAATGTTGTAATATATCAATTTGGATGGTATTCAACTGTAATAAAAATCTCTACTACAAGGAAGGCATTATTTTGTTCACTCAGTAACAAGGCAAGGGGTTGGTAGCCGAGGGATGATTCAGCTCCTTCTTATACTATCAGAAACTCCAAATTCTTCTCTCTTCATGCTTCATCAAACTTAATAACTTCTGCAACTCCAGCCACTACACACTCATTTGCATGAACAAGGAAAAACAGGAAGAGGCAATATCTATGCTACAGGGTCATCTTCACTGCAAGAAAGTCCAAGAAACTACAAGAGGGTTTTATAAAGGTTTTTATTTTTGTTTGCTTGCTTTGTCTTTTGCTTGTTTTTTTTTTAAGCCTCTGTAATTTAGAAGACAAGACAAAAGGGATAGAAATCAGCACTGAATGAGCCAACATGTAGCATCTGTCACATGTGGCTTTACACTGTGTTTGATATCTTTTAGGAAAATTGTCCCCTTACTCTTTCAAAATTTCATAGCTTTTCTTTGTTTATTCTTCCTAATGAACTTTGGAATTTTAGATTTTATTTTAATAGATATTAAAAATCTATTAAATTTAGATTTTTTTAGATTTTAAAATCTAAAAATCAGATTTTATTAGGTTTGTGATGAGAATTCCTCATTTGAGAATATGGTATATCTTTATATCTTCTTAAATATCTTTCAGTAACATTAAGGCCCATGAATTCTTATTAAGTTAGTCTCAGACATTTAGTGTTTTGGGGTTGCTTTGTGGAAATTTTCATGTGGCTTCTAATTAGTTGCTAGTGGATTATCTATTGATTTGAGGTTACCTGTCTTGTATGCGGACATACAACTATACCCTTAGATATAATACTTCTTCCTTGACTTGGTATTGTGTCTCATTTCCAGATTTGCTGTATAGAATGTTTTGCTTAACATTATTTTTGGCATACATTTGGAACATGGGCATCTTGCTTTTAAGTTTATTATCATTAAGCATAAATTTTATTAAGAAAGTTATTGGACTAGATTTCAAGCTTGAAGAGAAAAATATTGTGTTGGTTAATTTCTTGTGCCAACTTGACTGGATTGTGAGGGACCCAGGATTTGCTCAGACATTATTCTGGCTTTGTCTGTGAGGGTGTTTCTGGATAAAATTAACATTTGAATCAGTAGACTGAGTAAAGCAAACTGCCTTTCCCCAGGTGGGTGGGCCTCATCTAATCCGAAAGCCTGGATAGAATGAACAGGATGAGTAAGACTTTGCTCTCTCTGCCCGACCGTCTTTGTGCCGGGACATTGGTCATCTCTTTCCTTTTAGACTCTGACTGGAGTTTCACTATTGGGCCTGGTTCTCAGGCCTTCAGACTCAGACTGGAGCGACACCATCAGCTCTCCTGGGTCTCCAGCTGACCAGCTGCAGATCTTGGGACTTCCTACCCTCTATAATTGTTTGCGTCAACCCCTAATGTGTTTCTATACACAGAAAGTGAACTATCTGAAAGGGAAATTAAGAAAGCAGTCCCATTTGTAATAACATAAAAAAAAAAAAAAACAGTAAAATACTTAGGAATAAATTTAACGAAGGTAGTGAAAGACCTGTATAGTGAAAACTATAAGACATTGATGAAAGTGATAGAGAAAGATACAAATAAATGTGTTCTTGAATTGGAAGAATTAATATTGTGAAAATGTCCATAACACCCAAAGCAGTCTATAGAGTCAGTGCAATCTCTATCAAAATTCCAATGGTTTTTTTCACAGAAACAGGAAAAAAAAAAATCTATCCTAAATTTTGTACAAAACTACAAAGGAAAAAAAAAAAACCCCAAATAGCCAAAGTAATCATGAGAGGGAAGAACAAACTATATTTCAAACTATATTACAAAGCTGTAGTAATAAAACAATATTGTATTATATAAAAACAGGTAGACCAGTGGAACAGAGTAGAGTTCAAACATAAACCCACACATATATAGTCAACTAATTTTTGACAAGAGTGCCAAGAGCACACAGTGGGGAAAGGATAGTCTTTTCAATAAATGGTATTGATAAATTGGGCATCCATATTGCAAAAGAATGAGACTGGACCCCTGTCTTTCACCACTCAGAAAAATTAACTCAAAATAGATTAAAGACTCAAATGTAAGACATGAAAAACTAGAATAAAATATAGAGGAAAAGGTCCTTGACATTGGTCTTGGCAGTGATTTCTTGGATAAGACACCAAAAGCACAGTCAAAAAAAGCTAAAATAAACAAATGGGACTATATCAAACTGAAGAGCTTCTGCATAGCAAGGGACACAGTTGATAAACTGAAAAGGCAGCTTACCAAATGGGAGAAAATATTCACAAACCATATGTGTGATAAGGGATTAATATCCAAAATATGTAAAGAATCATACAACTCAATGGCAAAAAAGCAAATAATCCAATTTAAAAATGAGCTAAGGGCCTAAATAGATATTTTCCCAAGAGGACATACAAATGGCCAATAGGTAAAGATGCTCAATATCACTAATCATCTGAGAAATGCAAATCAAAACCACAATGAGATAGGAGGTATCACTTCACACCTGTTAGAATTGCTATTATCAAAAGACAAGAGGTAATAAAGGTTGGCAACGATGTAGAGAAAAGAGAACCCTTATACACCATTGGTGGGAATGCACAGCCACATGGAAAGCAGTATGGTGGTTCCTCAAAAAATCAAAAATTGAACTACCATGTGATCCAGCAATCCCACTCCTGGGTATATATTTTAAGGACTTGAAATCAGTAGCTGGAAGAGATATCTGCACATCCGTGTTTACTGGAGCATTATTCATACGCAGCAGCCACGGAGCACGTCCTATGGTCCGTCTGGACGGGGAGCCAAGCCAGTGCCCTGCCCCACTGCTGAACACAGCCCCTGGCCCTGATAGCCAGGGAGCCTGAACAGTGACCCTGAGCAGTCTTAGAGCCCAAGCAATGATGTCACTGAGTTGTGGAGCTGAGCCTACAATCCCACTGGGCAGTGGAGCCCAGTATGTGGCCTCTGCCAGAATGTTCAACAGAGCCTGCAGGAGCCCAGTAAGCCAGTGACCTTACCCAATCACAGAGCACAGCCTGTGGCCACATCTGACCCAAGAGGCTGAACAGAGGTTCTGCCCAACAGCAGAGAACACTCTCCAGTTCCACCCAACTGTGGGGTACAGCTGGAGGCTCTCCCCAACCAGAGACCTGGCCAACACCTTTCCCTAACAGCAGAGCACAGCCAGTGGCCTACTGGATGGCCTCAGCCAGCCCGTGGCCTCACCTGCTTTGGGGCACAGCTTGGAGCCCTATCTGATGCAGTACATAATACACTGAGGTCCCAACTGACCAAGAGCACTTATGGAGCAGAGCCCACAGCCCTGTCCACTCTTGTAATCCAACCAGTAGCACCAGCCTACCGGGGAACACAGCCTGTGACCCTGCCTGACCAGAGATGATTGCAGAGCCCAGCCAGTGGCCCCACCTGACTGCAGAAACACAGCCAGCGGCCCAACAACCAGCAGCACCACCCTCCCCATCTCAAAATGGTTTAAAGGCTTAAATGTAAGACCTGAAACTAAAACTTCTAGAAGAAAACACAGGTAAACAGCTTTGACATTCATCTTGGCAGTGATTTTTTGGATATGACAGGCAACAGAAGCAAAAATAGATAAGTGGGACTACATCAAACTAACAGACTTCTGCACAGCGAAGGAAACCATCCACAAAATGAAAAGGTAAGCTATGGAATGGGAGAAAATATTCACAAACCATATATCTGATAAGGGGTTAATATCCAAAATATATAAGGATCTGATACAACTCAGTAGCAAAACAAAAAAAACAAAAAAACACAATCTATTTTAAAATGGGTAGGGGAACTGAATAGACATTTTTCCAAAGAAGACATACAAATGATAAACAGGTACATAAAAAGGTGTTCAACATCTAATCATTAAGGAAATGCTAATCCAAAGCACAATGAGATATCACTCCACTCCTGTTAGGATGACTATTATCAAAAAGACAAGAGAGAACAGTGTTGGTCAGGACTTAGAGAAAAGGGAACCCTGTTCCCTGTTGGTGAGAATTTAAATTGTTGCAGCCAATATGGAATACAGAATGGAATTTTCTCAAAAAAATTAAAAATAGGACTACCATATAATCCAGCCATCCCACTACTGGGTATGTATATAAAGAAAAGGAAATCACTATCTCTAAGAGAGAGATTTCAGTGAAGCATTATTTACAATAGCCAAGACATGGAAACCACCTAAATGTCTGTAGACAGATGAATATATAAAGAAAACATGATACACACATACATTCACACTCACAATGGAGTATTATTCAGTCACAAAAAAGAAGGAAATCCTGCCATTTTCTACAAAATGGGTAAATTTTATGTTAAGCGAAATAAACCAAAGTCTGCATGATCTCACTTAAATGTGGACCTAAAAACTGAACTCCTAGAAACAGAATAGATTGGTGGTTGCTGGGGTGGGTAGGGGTGTGGAGACAGGGGCAATGGATGAAGTTAATCAAAGGCTATGAACTTCTAGTTGTTAGATGAATAAGTTCTGGGCATGTAATGTATAGCCAGTCAAGTATAGTTAACAGTAATATATTGTGTACTTGGAAGTTATTAAGAGAGTAACTTGTCACCACACACGAAATGATAGATGTTTTAACTAATCTTACTGTGGTAATAATTTTGCAGTATAGATGTATATCAGATCATCACTTTGTATGCCAGAAGCTTACACAGTGATATCTGTTAATTATATCTCAATAAAGCTGGAGGGGAAGGATAAATAAATAAAACAATTTCCTTACCTACTTCTGTATCTTCAACTAAGGTGAAATTTCCCTGCTAATATTGATGCTTCTCCATGACTTCTGTTTTTCATTCTCAAACTCTTTAAGTTGTTCTTTAAATTTGTGTTTTCTACCATGGACCATCTGAGAATGGTGGTCTGTGGTCCTCAGTGTAAACTTCAGTCACACTCTTGCCCTGTTGGGAGCCCTGGGTGTTGCTCTGTTGCCTTCCAGCATTTATTGTTTTTGAGGAGTGCTCTAAGACCTACTTGATTTGTTTCTCTTTGTGGGTAACCTGGATGTGTTCTCTTGGCTGCTTCTAGGATCTTCCTGTAATCTTTGAACATTCCACCAGAATGTCTTTCTATCATTGTTTTTCTTGTAAAAGGAAGTACAGCCTCAATTTTTAGATCAAGGTTTTATTTATTTAGATCTATAAAGCAGGTTTCTGTTTGATTACTGTTTCTATGTTTTGTATTTCTTCTCTTTGAAATTCCTGTAATCTGTAGTTTGGATATCTGAAATCGAGCCTCCTTTTATGTCTCTTTATATTTTTCACTTTGTTTCTGGGAGAATACTTTCTCCTTCAGAAGTTTAATATTTTCATCATTAAATCCTTTATTCATGGACTAAATCAGTTTTTAATTTGTTAATTGTGTTTTCCGTGACCTTTCAAATCATGGATTATCCTTTAATTATGACTGTTTCAACTTCATTGATGAAACTCCTCTCAAATCATGTTGAAAAATATAAATATAACTCAAATGTTTTCTGAGATATTTTTCACCTTCCTTTTACTAAATATATTTCAAAAGGAGGTAGACTGTAATTCTTTTGTACTACAGCATCTCTTTACTGACACCATGATCTTTCTCTTTTTTTCTTTAAGGAGGGAGGTGATTGCTTGTTTGGTATTGTATATCAGCTAGCCATAGCTACATGACAAACCTCTCCAAACTTCTTGACTTAATTAGCCATATTTAGTTCATAATTCTGTGGAACAATTTAGGCTGAACTCGAGTGAACAGTTTTTCTGGTTTTTATTAGTCTCCCTTGGGCGTCTGCAGGCAACTTCAGGTCAGCTTGGTGGCTCTGATTCTGGAAGCTGACTGGCTGTTAGATAGGGTACCTCTGCTATCCTCAAATGACCTCTGCTTTTTCACCAAGTTAGCCTGAGCTTGCTCTCATGGCAGGATAAGGGGTCCAAGAGAGCAAGTAGAAACAGGATAGTACCTTTTCAAACCTCTACTTGTATCAAGTTTCCTACTGTTTCATTAGTCAAAGCAAATCATATGCCTAAGTTCAACGTCAGAGTGGGAGAGGACTACAGAGTTACAGAACAAAAGTTTATGTATACTGGAGACCATCAATGTAATCAGCATACTAAGTACTGGATCATATTGATGTAGTAATTGAGCTTAAGTCAGGAAGAAATTAATTGAGATGCCCATCCAGGTCTTCATAGAAGAAACTTGAGGCCTAACCAGTTCCTGTGGGTAGTGGGAAAGGAGGTATAAATAGCAATAGTAGAGATATTTTATCTTATTCCCGTCCAACCATCCAGTGACTTGGTCTACCTGATTATCTGCACAATGTGGTTTCCATACTTGAATTGAACTCTCATGTCCCTGGAGCTGCAAGGTAAATGGTAAACCCACAGTCTGTTCTTAACCAGTATTTCTAGTAGTAACCAAGCAATAGTGGAGGCTTACCAGTACTCCTACCCACCCTGTGCAAAACTATTTTCTTTTTTAGAAGAGAATGGCGTATAAGGTCTTTATAACCTATATGTTGTCCCATCCAAACTATATATTGGGTTAGAAATTCCATGAAGTTTGTGATGTGTCAACAATATCATCTCTGATTTTCATCTCTAATTCAGGCTTTTCCAAATTTGTATGTTCCACTGTATTTGTTGCTGCTGTTGTTGCTGAGGGGTAATTTACATACAATATGTAGATCTTTAGTGTTCAGTTCAATGAGTTTTAAGAAATGTTCATACTCATGTAAGTCCATCCAAAATCAAGATACAGAATTTTTCCATTATCCAAGAAAATTGCCTTGTGCCTCCTTCCACGTAATCTTCCTCCTGCCAAGGCAAAAACTTTTTTGCTTGTATCATGAGAAATTGTTTTGCATCTTCTTACAAGTCATACGGATGGCATCAGGCTTATGTCACTCAACAGAATGCTTTTGAGGTTTACCCGTGTCATTGCCAAGTGTCATTGGTTTATTCCTCTTTGTAGCTGAGTAGTATTCCAGTGCTCAAATAGACACAGTTTGTTTATTCATTCTCCTGTTAATGACATTTTATTTATTACCAGTTTAGGGCTGTTGTAAGTAAAGCTGCAATAAATATTTCTACTTTTGTCTACTTGCTTCTGTTGAATTTCTGAGTAACAACTGCCTATAATTCAACAACCATGGAGATTCTTTCAGTCTTAAAGCAAATTGTAATGAAAGTTTTCAGAATGCCTTAGCATTGACCTTAATTTTAAAACACTGCTACTGTCAATTTTAAAAGTAGGATTTAGTGATTATTAAAAGTGGAAAATGTGTTTATATAAAAAGTATTATTTACTCATTATCAGCGAAAATCTGAAGGGCGATCTCTGGCGTAATATCTATCTCTGTCCTTGATTCTGTCAGAGCTACTCCCCAGTTCAGTATTTTAGGAATTAAAAAAAAAAAACCGCTCCTGTTTATCATCTCTGTAGATGATATGAAGCTCTAGATAAAGGAATGAATATAGTAGATAATAGTATCAAATTGAGAACAGTATGTATAAGAGTAGGAAAAAAATTTGCAGAGGGGATTGTAGAGGTGATTGCAGAATCAAGTAGGAACCGAAACTAGGGGTGTGGGGAATTAAGAATCAACATTTTTTTCAGAAACGCCCCAAGCAATAATGAGGTATTTGTTTGGTTGAGGATTTAGGACTCTGAATTGGATGACCTCCAAGGCCCCTTCTAAACTGAAGGCACTATATTTCTATTAATAGTTTGAATGCCTTCTGATGACCTTGAATTATGCCAGAGCCAGGTGTTATCTTAGATATGCCAAAAGGCATTTACAGTGATGTGATAATGCATCTTTCAGAAGATGAGAGGAACAACAAAAAGGGCACCAGGAAGGATAAGGAAGATGAGAGGAGCTGCGTGGATAGAAGGGCCAAGACCAAGAAAGGATGAGGATAAAATAATTCCCAGGAATTTGGCTTCTGCTTTTATAAATTTTCAAAGTTTCTAGATGCATAAAATGTGAATGAATTTCTGTCATTGTTTGAAAAATGGATAGGCATTTTTCTTGTGTTAAATAGATGTAAATGGAGTGAAGTATAGATTCTGTGCCAGCAATCTAAGCTATAAAAATGTAATTGCTCCCAAATTGAGATACATTATCAATTCCTAGTTTAATAGTGGTTCACAATTAAAGGTCATTAATCAGCATGTTTGGCACAGGCAGAAGCATGGAGCAATCTAAAATAGGTTTTTAAAAATAGGGAATCTAAACATTAGTTACCATTTTTTAAGTTATGCACTGTGGGGGTAGGTCTTGTGCTAGGCACTTTACTTAGCTTGCCTTTATTCTTTACATCAGTCCTGCAAATTAGGTTTGGGGGTCTAGAATATCAGCAGACCATACAATATAGTAGAAGGAAATCTGGAAACAGTATTTTATTCTGAGCTTTGCCACTACTTGGGTGACCTCTGTCTTATATAACTACTTAATGCTCTGAATGTAAGGTATGAAAAATAAAGAGTAACTTCAAGGTTCATAATGTATTGAAGAGGATTGCCTAGGTTATGCTGCTGTAACAAATAGCCCCATCATCTCAGTACTTTACACAGTAAAAGTTTTTCACTCATACAGAATCCACCCTGGGTGTGGCTGACTGCAGATCAACTGCTCTCCACACAGTGATTCACTAATCCAAGCTGCTTAGATCCTCTGGTTCCATCATTCAGCATGAGGGAGAAAGACCAGAGAATCTGCCTCTAACCATGAGACACTGCATTTCTACCCACTTGTCATTGAGTAGAATAAGTCAGGTGCCCCCACCTAACTGCAAGGTAGCTGGAAATAAAGTGTTCATAGGGAAGACATATAGTCCAAGGAGTAGGGAAGAGCTAGGTTTTGGTAAGGCCTCTTCTTTTTAAGTGTGTGAGCATGTACAACCTTGAGGATACTTGGTTAAGACCATTTGATTCCAACATTTCATAAATGGGTAAGGAAAAATAGCCTCTTTAATTACCCAGGCTCTTGCTACTGGTCACCTCTAATGCACGTTTATTTTTTGTATTATTATTGCAACCGATCTTTAGATATTATGACAATACACTAAAAACTTGAGATAATAATAACAGTTAACATTTATGGGCAATTTGTCCAGGATTTGAGGTTGAGTGCTTTAAATAGATGACATTAATTCAGTCTCACAAATCTATGCAATATGTATTTTTATAATTCTTGTTTCATAGCTTAAGAACAAAAATAAAAACATTTAAAAAGGCTTCAGTTAAGTAATGTATCCATATTGAAATCATTAGTATATGATGGAGCCAGACTTGAACTGTCTGTGCTCAAAGCTCATGTTCATAACCAAGTCATTCTTTGTTAACAAACATGGAAACTGAGGCTCAGAGAAGCACATGTCCTGATCAGTGTCGCTGATCCTGAAGGTTGTGAGGCCAGAACACATGTACCGTTGGGGTTGGAATATTTATTTAGTCTACATTTCTTCTATGCCTGAGTCACTTAAGATAAAACAAGGTGACTCTGAGAATAACCTCCAAAGCAGACATCCGTCTGTTACTTTCACTTATATTCACTTTTTGCTGCCAACACCTTGGCCACGATACTTGGATCTACAGGATTCCCCAGATTTCTTCTTTCAGTTTTTTTCTTTATCCATGCCAACGGTATGGAGGCACACACAGAGTCCATTCAAGGGCACATCTCTTTTGATTACAGCACAAAAGAATTTTAGAGTACAATTCTCCTATTTTGATTTTTTATTGAATGAAAGATTCTCTAAATGCTGTAGTGTTTTACAGTTTTCATGTTTCACACACGATTTCACATAATCCCATAATTTCCCATAATAACCCTTTTTGTCACCTCCTCCTGTATTGTCCCTCCCTGCTCCCCTCTCCCCACTGGTAACCACTGGTTTGTCCTCTGTATCTGTGAGTCTGCTTCTTTTCCTGTTTTTAAAAACTATAGAACCTATTCTCTTGGTCAAGGTGTGTTTCTCCTTTAGGAGCAACTGTATCACCAGTCAGTAAATGTTTGTTGAGATAAAGGCATTTGAATTATTAAGTTAGAATTAAATTCAGTGCATTAATAAGGAAGTTCTTATGTGTTAGGACTGAGAAGTTGTTACAAAGTTATTCCATGTACCTTTTTTTCCATTATTCAAGAGCAGCTGGCCTTAAACAAAAGGGAGAGTGAGAGACTTAAATTGCTGTTTATGAGGTTATATCATAGGAGTAGGACTCTAGCAAGAGATAATCCCTTTACTTTCTGTCCTTCAGGACATCTTTTCTTTCAAGAAAATCTCATGTTTCCCTCTGTTTACCATAGGAAATTTTCCTACAAACTTTTCTAAGATCTCTTGACTAAAGTACCAGAATAAGATCTGTAAAGAAACTTAATTCCTAAAACTATAAAGAAACCCTCCCTCCGACCGTCCGTCCGTCCTTCCTTCCTTCCTTCTTCACATTCCTCCTCTCCTCTTCCCCCTCCTTCCCCTCCCTCTTCTTCTCTCTCTCTCCCCCTGTTTTTTCCTTCCTGAAATGTGCATCTATCTTTTTATCAGCTGTCACTGAGGTATGGGAGTTACCCATTTATCTTTAGTTATGGAGGGAGAAATCCAATACAGTAACACAGTATCTAAATAAAATGTAAAAGTTATTGTCTCTGGAACCTTTCTGAAAGGGAAAAAAGTTTCCAAAAGTGATTTAAGAGATAATTGAGCTATTAAATGCAAGCAGGCCCTCTCAGCTTAAATACTTGAAAAAAAGGGAAAATGAAAATAAAAATAGAAGGATAAAAAGGAAACGTTGAAAAGAAAGAAATTAAAGTAGAAAGAAGGAATAGAAAGCAGCAGTCCTGCAGCCGGTAAGCGGTCACCATGCAGCTCCTCACCCCCAGGGGCAGGGACTGACTTGTTTGCTGACTGTTACAAAAGGTGCTGGACCCTAAGTCCTGGATTCCTCAGCTTCTGTGCCACACATTGCAGGCAGAGCTTTCTGGGCCCATCATATCACCCGTGGGACTTGGTGACAAGATAAAGTGGCACAGCTATGCTAATTCTGCTGTTTTCCATACCGTACAAAGGATTTGAATAGACATTTCACCAGAGAAGCTGTATGAATAGCTAATAAGTACATAAAAATGTGTTAAATATCATGAATCATTAGAGAAATGCAAATTAAAACCAAAATAAGACAGCACTTTACTCCCACTAGCATCATAATAATCAAAAAGACAAAAATGTGGGAATCAGGAGCTCTCATACATTGCTAGTGGGAATGTAAAGAGCAGAAAGTCACTTGGGAAGTCAGTTTCCTTAAAATGTTAAACATAAACTTTCCATATGACCCTAATTACTACTTAAGGCAAATGAAAACCGTGTTCACTCAAAGCTTGAATGCAGATGTTTCTACAACATTATTTATAATTCATAACAGCCAAAAACTGGAAACAATTCAAATGTCCACCAATGATGAATAAATAAAACATAGTATTTACCCCTACAATGGAATACTGTTTAGCAATAAAAAAGAATGAACTACTAATACTTGCTACAACATGAGTAAACTTCAAAAACATGCTAAGGAAAGAAAACTCATGCCAAAAATTACATATTTTATGAATTCATTATATAAAATATCTATAAAATGCAAATCTTTAGAGACATAAAGTAGATTACTTGTCTGCGAATGAGGATGAGAGCAGGGATTGACTAAAAATGGGTTCTGAGGATCCTCTTGGAGTGATGGCAGTGTTCGAAAACTAGATATGGTGGAGGCTGTACAACTCTATAAATTTACGAAAAATCACTGAATTGTATACTTAAATTGAGTGAATTTTACAGTATGTAAATTGTACCTCGATAAAGTTGTTTTAAAAAGATCATATTCCACTCATTAAATAAGAACAGGATACTATGAAATAGAAACCATAAGAACAAGAGAGAACTCTTAGAAAGTAAGCATGATTTTGAAAATAAT
The DNA here is from genome assembly GCF_030028045.1 of Hippopotamus amphibius kiboko. NCBI lineage: Eukaryota > Metazoa > Chordata > Mammalia > Artiodactyla > Hippopotamidae > Hippopotamus > Hippopotamus amphibius. Next base: position 72,542,249 of record NC_080199.1, read on the forward strand.
TTCTTAAAAATATAATAGAAGTTTGGAATTAAAGGTAAGGCAGTCTCTTATAATATGGAACTGAAATATTGAGACATTAAAAATCATAAAAGAACCTAATCCAACAGTTATAACGTCTGACCAACAGGTGTTCCAGAAGGGGAAGGGAAAAAGTAGAGAAATTTTTAAATAAATAAGAGCAAAAGTTTTCCCAGGGCTGAAAAGAAGCAGGAGTCCTTCATATTTTAAACGTCTGCATGACCCAAGAAGAAGGAATGAAAAACAAACAACTTTTTAGAGATATTGCTATTAAATTTCAAAACACTGTGGGAAAAGGCCTTAAATTTCCACAATGCAAAACACAGAAAATAAGAAACAGACAGGCATTGGCTGTCTTGTCAACAACAGCAAATGCCATAAGACAGTGGAGTAATGGCATTGAAGTTCTGAGAGAAAATTGTTTTAAGCCTAGATTACTGTAACTACCCATGTTGTCAATGACGCTTAAGACAAACAAAAACATTTTTATCTATTAAAGGACTCAGAACATTATCTCACATCCTTTTTGTGAAGGGTAAAGAGAAAGGAAATCGTGGGATGTAAAAAATAATGAACCTTAGTGAAGAGCTCGATGAAAGTGTTTCCTGGCCTGTCGGTTATACAGAATGTCTAGTAAGCAGCTGGTTCAAGTTAAAATAGGAAGACATTGGACTCCAAGAAGAAAAGGGAATAGGATGGATTCTAAGCAATGTGCAAGGACTTCAGAGTTTTCTTATATTAGTAAAAAGTGGTGAAAATAAAAACAAACAAAAATATGTTTCTACCCTCAAGAGGAGAATAAAATAATTAAAACAGCTAAGAAAGCTATAAAACTGTATAAGAAGGGCATGTCAGATACACTGCAAAGTAAACTACGGCATGATTTCGAACAATAGAAGTAAAAGGAAACCCACGCAGCTTGAATGCTTTGAGTTGTCTCCTTCAAGTGATCCAGCAGTCAGGATACTGTACCCACGGAGGATGAAATATAATCCTGACGCCCTGTTTTGCATATAGTTACGCTTTGGTAAATATTATTTGTTTTTCAACTTTAGTAGATAGTTCATTGAAAAAAATCCTCATCCTAAATATAGTTACAAAACAGTATAAACACCATTAACATTAACTATATAAAAGGAAAAAGGGCAGACAAGGAGGAAGGAAGCTGGTACTAATATCCTCATCTAACATAGTGGGAAGTTGAGATATAATATCTAAAGTTGGTGAAACAAATCGACGTTTAAACATGCCATTTAAAGTGGAGCAAGGAGATAAAAGCTTGGATAAGTTACAGAGTTAAAACCTTATTTTTCACAGTGAGTAGTTATGTGTTAAAAGTAAAACCAAGAAATAGTGATATAAACATATATAGAATAAAGGGAGGTAACTATCTTAACAAAAACTGTTAAAAGTGTTTTTCTTGATTCAATGCAATCTCAGTTAAAATCCCAGTAAGTTGTTTTGTGGGTATCAACAAACTGATTCTAAAGTTCATGTGGAGAGGCAAAAACCCAGGAGACTCCACACAATATTAAGAAGATCAAAGTTGAAAGACTGACACTACCCAACATCAAGACTTCCTGTAAAGCTACAGTAATCAAGACAGTGTGATATTGGCACAAGGATAGACAAATATGTCAGTGGAACACAACAGAGAGCCCGGAAGTAAACCCACATAAGTATATTCCGTTGATTTTTAACAGAGAAGCAAAGGCAGTACAATGGAGCAAGCACAGTCTTTTCAACAAATGGTGCTGGAAGAACTGGACATCCACATGCAAAAATACAAATCTAGACACAGAACTTAAACCATTTGCAGAAATTAACTCAAAGTGGATCATAAACATAATTCAAACTGCAAAACTATAAGACTCCTAGAAGATCACATAGAAGAAAACCAAGATGATTTTTGAGTATGGCAATGACTTCTTAGATACACCACCAAAGGCATGGTCCATGAAAGAAATAATTGATAAGCTGGACGTCATCAACATGTAAAATTTATGCACTGATACAAAGGGCAATGTCAAGAGAATGAGAATATAAGCCATACTGGCAGAAAATATTTGCAAGAGACACATCTGATAAAAGACTGTTATCCAAAGTGTACAGAAACCCTTAAAACTGAACATTAAGAAAACAAACAATCCAGTTAAAAAAATAGGCCAAAGACCTTAACAGACACCTCACTAAAGTAGATACATATGGCAGATAAGCATATGAAGAGATGCTCCACATCATATGTCATCAGGAAATTACAGATTCAAACATAATGAGATACTTCTACATGCCTATTAGAATGGCCAAAATACAGAACAGTGATTGACACCATCAGATACTGGTGAGGAACTCTCATTCATTGCTGGTGGGAATGCAAAATGGTATAGCCACTTTGGAAGACAGTTTGGTGGTTCCTTCCGGAGCTAATACTCTTACCATACAACCCTGCAATCGCATTCCTTGGAATTTATCCAAAGGAGTCGAAAACTTATGTCCACACAAAAACCTGCACATGGATGTTTATAGCAGCTTTAATTATAATTGCCAAAACATGGAAGCAATCAACATGTCCTTCAGTAAGTGAATAGATTAATAAATTGTGGTACATTCAAACAGTGAAATATTAGCACCAAAAACAAATGAGCTGACACAGGAGGCTCCTAGATAGCTTCCTCCACAAGAGGGCAGACAGCAGTATCAAGCAGTATCAGCAGTATTTCGTCTTGCAGAACTGAAAACCACAGCCACAGAAAGATAGAGAAAATGAAAAAGCAGAGGACTTTGTACCAGATGAAGGGACAAGATAAAGTCCCAGATAAACAACTAAATGAAGAGGAGATAGGCACCCTTCCAGAAAAAGAATTCAGAATAATGATAGTGAAGATGATCCAGGACTTTGAAAAAAGACTGGATGCAAAGATTGAAAAGGTTACCAAAGACCTAGAAGCATTAAACTGCAAACAAACAGAGATATGCAACACAATAACTGAAATGAAAAATACACTAGAAGGAACAAATAGCAGATTAACTGAGGCAGAAGGGCGAATAAGTGACCTGGAAGACAGAATGGTGATCATCACTGATGCAGAAAAGAATAAAGAAAAAAGAATGAAAAGAACTGAAGACAGCCTAAGATACCTCTTGGACAACGTTAAACGCACCAACATTCTCATTATAGGGGTCCCAGAAGGAGACGAGAGAGAGACAGGACCTGAGAAAATACTGGAAGAGATTATAGTTGAAAAGTTCCCTAACATGGGAAAGGAAATAGCTACCCAAGTGCAGGAAGCGCAGAGAGTCCCAGACAGGATAAACCCAAGGAGAAACACACCAAGACATATAGTAGTCAAGCTGACAAAAATTAAAGACAGAGAAAAGTTATTAAAAGCAGCAAGGGAAAAATGACAAATAACATACAAGGGAACTCCCATCAGGTTAACAGCTGATTTCTCAGCAGAAACTCTGCAAGCCAGAATGGAGTGGTGTGAAATATTTCAAGTGATGAAAGGGAAAAACCTACAGCCAAGAATACCCAGCAGGGATCTCATTCAGATTCGATGGAGAAATCAAAAGCTTTACAGACAAGCAACAGCTAAGAGAATTCAGCACCACCAAACCAGCCCTACAACAAATGCTAAAGGAACTTCTCTAAGCGGGAAACATAAGAGAAGAGAAGGACCTACAAAAACAAAAACAAAATAATTAAGAAAATGGTAATAGGAACATACATATCAATAATTACCTTGAATGTAAATGGACTAAATGCACCAAGCAGAAGACACAGACTGGCTGAATGGATACAAAAACAAGACCCATATATATGCTGTCTCCAAGAGACCCACTTCAGACCTAGGCACACATACAGACTGAAAGTGAGGGGATGGAAAAAGTTATTCCATGCAAATGGAAATCAAAAGAGAGCTGGAGTAGCAATACTCATATCAGAGAAAATAGACTTTAAAATAAAAAATGTTACAAGAGACAAGAAAGGATATTACATAAAGATCAAGGGATCCATCCAAGAAGAGGAGATAATTATAAATATATATGCACCCAATATAGGAGCACCTGAATACATAAGGCAAATGCTGACAACTATGAAAGAGGAATTGCAAGGCAGAAACAGAGAGACAGGTGTAGAGAACAAACACGTGGACACCAAGTGGGGAAAGCGGGGAGGGTTGGGGGGGGGGATGAATTGGGAGATTGGGACACCAAATTGTACACTCTGAATATATGCTGTTTATTGTCTGTTAACTGTATCTCAATAAAAGTTCTTAAACAAAAAAACAAAAATGAGCTACCAAGGCATGAAAAGACATGGAGGGATCTTAAATGCATATTAGTAGATCAAAGAAGCCAATCTGAAAAAGCTACAAACTGTATGATTCTAGCTATGTGACATTCTGGAGAAAGCAAAACTATGGAGACAATAAAAAGATGAGTGGCTGCTACAAGAACAGACACATAGATCAATGGAACAGGATAGAGAGCCCAGAAATAAATCCACATACTTATAGTCAATTAATCTACAACAAAGGAGGCAAGAATATACAATGGAAGAAAGAGAGTGTCTTCAGTAAGTGGTGCTGGGAAAACTGGACAGTTACATGGAGAGGGATGAAATTAGAACATTCTGTAACACTATATACAAAAATAAACTCAAAATGGATTAAAGACCTAAACGTGAGACTGGATACTGTAAAACTCCTAGAGGAAAACATAGGCAGAACACTCTTTGACATAAATCACAGCAGTATTTTTTTTGGATCTGTCTCCTAGAGTAATGGAAATAAAAGCAACAATAAACAAATGGACCTAATTAAACTTAAAAGCTTTTGCACAGCAAAGGAAACCCTTGAAACAATGAAACGAAACCTACTGAATGAGAGAAAATATTTGCAAATGATATGACCAATAGGGGGTTAACATCCAACATTTATAAAGAGCTCATACAACTCAACATCAAAACAAACAACCCAATTTAAAAATGAGCAGAAGACCTGAATAGACATTTTTCCAAAGAGGAAATGCAGATGGCCAACAGACATATAGAAAAGAATGAAATTTTGCTATCTGCAGCAATATGGATGGACTCGGAGGGCATTATGCTAAGTTAAATAAGTCTGACAGAGAAAGACAAATACTGGTATATCATATGTGTAATCTAAAAAATACAACAAACTAATGAATATTAAAAAAAAAAGCAGACTCACAGATGTAGAGAACAACTTAGTGGTTAACGGTGAGGAGAGGGAAGGGAGAGACAAAAAGGCTGGGGAGTGGGAGGCGCAAGCTGTTGGGTGTAAGATGGGACTCAAGTATTGTGGACACAGGGAATATAGCCAGTATTTTGTAATAACTGTAAATGGGAAGTAACTTTTAAAAATTGTAAAAAAGTTTTTTAAATTTTAAATAAAAATTAAAAAACATGAGTGGCTGCTTGGGGTAGGGGATGGGGGAAGGGGACAGTTGAATAGGTGGAGCACAGAGGATTTTTAGGGCAGTGAAAATATTCCATGATGTTAGACACATGCCAAACCCGTAGAATGTATAATACGAATAGTGAACTGTAATGTAAGCTATGTATTTTGGGTGATTATGATATGTCAGTGTAGGTTTATCAGTTGTAATAAATGTACAATTCTAGTGAAGAGGCTGTGCATGGGTGGTGGCGGGGGTATGGGAGAAAACTTTGCACCATCTCAATTTTTCTGTGAACCTAAAACTTCTCTAAGAAAAATGAAGTCTTAAAAAATAGTTGTTTTTTGTTTTGTTTTGTTTTGTTTTGTTTTGTTCTGTTAAGTGCTTGTCTTTGGGAACTGGAACTGGCTAGGGCTGAGAAAGGGCTTATAATTCTTTAATCCATGCATTCATTCAACAGAACCTTATTGGATACCAGCTATGTACCAAACCTCATTTATTGTTTTATTTTAACATTGTGCATATATTGCATTAAGAAACATTAAAAATTGGAAAAAGCTAAATAAAAATAAAAATGGAAATAAATTCCAAATATAATTTAGCATTTACCGTATAAAAACTTCTTCTATGACTGGAAATGTTTTTAAAAATTTGGTCTATGTAGTTCCATAATGTATAACTTTGATTTCAGCTGTATTACTCCTTAAATTGCCTTTGTCCCTAAATGAACCAGAAAGACTCAAATTAGAGCATTCATTTTCACCCATACTTCTCACTGCTTCTTCCTTTCATTGTTCCTTTAGCACTTGCAACTACTAATCAAGTATTTCTGAAACTCAGAGTTTAAATAGAGAAAAGTCTTATGGTATAGACTGAATTGGCTATTTATTATTTATACAATCATTTTCTTCCAAAAATAGTTTTAGGAATGTCGTAACTCTAAAATGAAATTGTTCAAAGAAAGAGGGAGGAAGCAGAGATCATTATCTAGACCTGGCAATTTTAGTTTTTTTAATTTTTGAAATTTTTTTAATTTTTAGCTTTTTTATTGAGGTATAGTTGATGTACAATATTATATGTTACAAGTGTACAATGTAATGATTCACAGTTTTTAAAGGTTATACTCCATTTATAGTTATTATAAAATATTGGATATATTCCCTGTGTTGTACATGTATCTTTGTAGGTTATTTTATACATAATAGCTTGTACATCTTAGTCCCCTACCCCTCTTTGCCTCCTCTCCAGTGGGAACCACTAATCTGTTCTCTGTATCTGAGTTTACTTCTTTTTTGTTATATTCACTAGTTTGTTGTATTTTTTAGATTCCATATATAAGTGATATTATACCGGTATTTGTCTTTTTCTGATTTATTTCACTTAGCATAATACCCTTCAAGTCCATTCATGTTGTTACAAATGGCAGAATTTCATTAAGTGTCTGAGTAATACCCCTGTGTGTGTGTGTGTACACACACGTAGACATGTACACGACATCTTCTTTATCCATTCATCTGTTGACGGACACTTGGGTTGCTTCCATATCTTGGCAATTGTAAATAATGGTGCTGTGAACATTGGGGTGCACATGTCTTTTCAAATTAGTGGTTTTGTTTTTTTCTAATATATGCCCAGGAGTGGCATTGCTGGATCATACGGTAGTTCCGCTTTTAGAGAAACCTTTGAACTCTTTTCCATAGTGACTGTACCAGTTTACACCCCCACCAACAGTGTACGAGGGCTTCCTTTTCTCTGTATCCGTGACACCATTTGTTATTTGTGTGTTTTTATTAATGATAGCTGTTCTGACAGTTGTGAAGTAATATCTCACTGTGATTTTGGTTTGCATTTACCTGATGATTAGCAATGTTGAGCATCTTTTCATGTTAGAGAAGACAATTTTTAAAATACCAGTAGAACAGAACCCTGCTATGGCTTGCTTGTAGCAGTGCAGGTTCTAATAGGTCACAGGTCAAATCAAACTTCTTGAGCTATGGTTACTTGCAGAAAAATTCTGGGCGACAAGCTTTACATACATGCAGGGAAACGTTTTCACTGATGTGCATTGAGAAAGAAGTTTGGGGGATCCATCCATGATGCAAAAGATGGGTTGGGTCCTCCCACGGGCCTCCTTGAGCCCCAGCCTTCCCTATTCCTTCCATTTTATATAGAGAAATTCCAAGCAAGGCATGAGAATCCGAGATAATAAACAGTTTGCACAACAGAACTCTTCTCCTGTAAAAGTCAATCAAAGTTAATGTATCTCTTACATAGTCTGTTTAAGCAGTTTTCTTAGCTATTTCCTTGGGAGAATGGAACTGCAGCTTAGCCTTTCATAACTTCTGCACTGCTGTAACAATTATCTCCAGCTCACACTCTTCTGAACCTCTACTTTGTAAACCACCATTTGTTAAAAACCAAACTTCTCCCCCAAATCTCCATCATGACCCTCCTTCCCAGTCTACTTTAGTGCTTAATATTTACTTTAGTCTTCCCTTGGTCTTGGTGTAACTAAAGAAAAAAATGTGAAGTTCTGTTTGCAGGAAATTCACAATAATATGAGAATCAAAGTTCAAGTAAGAAAACTTTTTAGGGCCAGAGACAGAGGTGTTGTACAGAGAATAAAAAGCAGGAAGAGTTCACTTTATGGAATAGGGTTGTATTATTCCCATTATTTCAGTGGTTTGGGGGAAAAAACACTCTGCCCTGCTACATATCCAGTGCAGGGGAATCTGCAATTACCACATGGAAAAAATAGTGTAGATCAAGATTAGATGATAAGGTGAATATATCTGAGCCATTAATAGAAACCAATCAGCTTCCTCTCTAACGAGCAGAATTTTTCAAGTAGGCTTCCTGCTGTAGAGCGAAGGGTGGATATGGAACATAACTGCATTGTGATCAGTGCAGCCAGCTCTTCCCATTGGGAGAACAGGTGGAAAGACATTGAGCAAACGGGAGCTACTGACCTTTAGTGGTAGAGCTGGGCTGACACCAGGCTACCTAGGTTGCATCCCACTCCATTTCGCTGTGTAACATGGGGCATAATAGTTACACGTCTGCACGAGGTGGTTGTGAGGAAAGATGAATTAATATACATCAAGTGCATGGCACATCATGGCCATTCATTAAACATTAGCTGTAATAATAATCATATTACTTCTTCTGCATTTCCCTTAGTATGTAAAATATTTAGCTGGAAAGAGATTGCTGCAGCCACTGAGTTCTAACTGGGTAGCCATAGCAAATCTTACTTTATTAGCTGCTGCAAAATAGGAAGATAAGCAAGTATTTTGAAAAATCGGTGTGTTGGTTTTTGCTGTCATGTTTCCCCTGTGTTCATGGTATTCAGGCCTAGAAGACCAAAGAGATACAACAATACGGAGATTTCGGTGAGGGTTAGGAGTCATCTTCGCTTTCTCACGTGGAAAGTGGCTGATTTAGGGGTTAGTGTTATTTATTTATTTTACAATATCTGGCCTCAGAGTCAAGGTATATGCAGTAGTGGGCCGAAGCCAGCCTGTATCAAGAACCAGTTGTTAAATAGTCAAGAATTTTGCAAACTGGTCATTAATCCGTTGATAGCTTAAAATCAACCATGGTGGAAGTATTTATACTACAGAAATCAGTAAATGCTACAAATTGGGGTCTTTTTTCCCTGAAGAGCCACCACTGAGTACGTGTGTCCTGTACAACACATGGAAGCAAATGATGACACTTCAAAGGTACCAAGTTGCTCTTTCCCAAGTGTGTTTCCATCCTGTCTAAATAATCTTTCTACCAGCTCTATGGCAGTGGCAGAGCCATTATTATTCAGGCTGCCTGACTTAGCACAACATTTGCTCTAGCCTGGTTTTGAGGTACAGTATCATAGGATTTTATTTTTGGCAATTTGGGACTTCTAGTTAATTTTAAGAGATGCTATATTTTCTAAATGTAAAAAAGGAAGAAATCACCTGAATTAAATATTCCATGTATCACTTTTCCGGAGGTTGGAGGGAGAGGAGGAAGTTGAGGACATGGTAAATTTTCCTACAGATGTAAATATTTATTTGTCAGTGTTACAGGACTCCTGTGTTGGTTGCCTTTGGGTGTGGAAAGAGGATATCAAAGAAACAGAACATGTATGCATGTCCCTGAGGGAGACTTTGTTATAAATAGGAATCCTGCACATATCAAATGCTTAAGGATGTTTACAAAGCAAGATAACAAACACAATACAATTGTGTTCTGACTGGGAACCCAGGCCTGAGGGGCTGAGCAAAGGAGGCCTCCTGAATGGGGCGGGGGTGGGGTGTGGGGGAGTTTCGAGGTGTTTCTTCAGGAGGTGTTAGCTAAACCTGAACTGATGAAGAGGACACGAGAGGATGTGAGTTAAGCAAGGAACTCCGCCCTGGAGTCCCACCAGCCTCTGGATAATGTTACCCCTTCTAGGGAGGGGGAGGAAACTCAGACCAGACGATTTTATCCTTTTTTAAAATTTTAAACATCTTTTCCAGTTTGGTTAAAAAAAAAAACGAATGAAAAACAGAGGTTGAAAATCAGTGACAAAGTAAATTGAAGCCTGGGATTTTCTTTTGTTTTCCACCACTTTCCTTAGTCGTTGTGATATTCCAGTGGATAAATCACTGTATCAGGTAGAAGAATAGCTGAGAAGTTTTTCCCTTTGTGCTCTCTGAAGCTGCATGACATATTGTTGTTGCACAATGAACAGAAATCTAGCAGACATGTCCAAACTTGTAAACCAAATGGATCAGGGTGTGGTTGTTTACATCACAAAAAGAGCTCTTCATTCTATGAAAGGTTTCACCATTGTTTTATGCATTCCTTTTTTTTAATAGACATTTGCTAAGTGCAGAGTATATTTCAGGCACTGAAGATACAAAGCTGTATAAAGCAGGATCCGCTGCCCTCACAGATCTCAGAGTATGCTGGAGGAGCCAAGACACTCTGGCATAATTAGTCACAATCTAGTTTTGTCATAGAGGCTCAGACACTTTAGAAATTCAGTGATCAAGACAGTTAACTGTTGCAGATATTGAGCAAGTTTACAAAAAGAGGGGGATGCTTCAGGAGGAAATGAGTGGGTTCACCAGACCAAAAGAAAAAACTTTCCTAAGGGATGATAAAATAGCAAAGTAAGCAGGTATTAAAAAAAAAAAAAAAAAAAAAAAAATCAATGTGTTGCCATGGTTTCCACTGCATTCATGGTGTTCCAATCTAGAGGATCAGTTAGATATAATAACTGAAGGACTCATGTGAAATTAAGAGTAATCCTCACTTTATGACACAGGAGCAAAAAGATTGTCATGGTGATTATAATTGGAGCAGGAAAATAGAAGTTTCTGGAGAGAGATTAGGTGTGTGTAATAGGAAATCACTGAATGTTTTTAGCAAGAGCAGGAGTGGCATGCTCTGACTTGTAACTTTCTGAAAAAGATCATTTTAGAGATGGTATAGAAGATGGATTGAAAAGTTGAATTCTGTATAAACAGAAGCTCCCTTATTACAATACATTTAAAATATGATATTATTTACGAAGTTCTGCTTGCATAGAGCAAGCTCTTAACCCGTCCTCTGGAGCAAGCAGACACACCTCTGACGTGACAGGTAAAGTCCAAGAAAGCCCAGGTGTTCTCAGTGTCTTAATGCCATGTGCCCCCATTTTTCAGTGTCACAAAGCCGTTCTGCTGAGAGCAACTGTCCCAACTTTAAACCCGATAAAATGATTGATTTTTGTACCACCAACGCCATAAATATTTTCAAAGTATCAAAACAGTGCTCCAGACAATTCAGATGTAGAAATTCCCTGTCGTTTATCTTCCATTTTCGCACCAAAATCACTACAGGTTCTTTGAAACCCTAATGTGACTTGCCTTTTCCTTTGCTTTGAGATGTTGCTGTGAGTTAAGAATTATCTGGGCTGTCTGCACAGCTAGGATAGGATTCACTTAATTCTTTAAAATACACAAAGGACAGCTTATAAGGAAATTTCTCAGAATGACAGCAACAATATATATGATAGTCCCTGGGTATTTTTCCAAGGAATTTCTAAATTTAGTTTAGAGTTTGCTTCCAATGGCTAGCATCCTGCTGAATTAATGAATTTCAAAATCAGAAGACATAAAATAAACAGAATTGCTTCTGAAGATACTGTGAAGGACTGAAGGAAGTCATGATTGCTCAGGTTTGTGTTTTGGAACGTTTGCTGATACAGCCAGGGATCCTGTTTTATCCTTTGTGTTTCAAGTCATCTTAATTTGGAAATCATCTTTTGGTGCTTATGACCCCAATTCTACTCTGCCAGCATAGAGGACAACTATTCTGTTTTTCATTTTTCACTTTTAAAAGAGGTGAGGAACTTTAGAAAACTCAATCTCAAACTTCTTGAATCCAGGAAAATGGTACCTCACCTGCCACTTATAAATAAACCAAGTAGATTGTAAAGTCAGAGAGCCTGGAAATCAATTAACTCTACCTCTTTCTTCTTTTATCTGTTGTTGACAGATTTTCATATTTTCTTAACCTAGGAGGAGGGGGAAAGTGTCAGTTAATGGCAAATTGCCTATGATTGAAACAGACTGTAGGCTGCTGAAAATTTTTAAGCCATTGGCTTTTAAAAATATATATTGATCTGTAAGTCTGCTTGCGTTCATGATCTCATTTCTTTTTAATTGAAGTTTAGTTGATTTACAATATTATATTAGTTGCAGGTATACAACATAGTGATTCAGTATTTTTATAGATTATATTCCATTTAAAGTTATTACAAAACAGTGGGTATATTTCCCTGTGCTGTACAATCTATCTTCATTGCTTATGTTTTTATACATAGTAGTTTGTATCTCTTAATCCCCTACCCCTATCTTGCCCCTCCCCACTTCCCTCTCCCCACTGGCAACCACTAGTTTGTTCTCTGTGAGTCTGTTTCCGTTTGGTTGTATACATTCATTTACTTATTGTTTTTTAGATTCTGCATATGAACGATAACACAATGTGTTTGTCTTTCTCTGTCTAACTTATTTCACTATGCCTAATACTCTCTACGTCCATCCACATTGTTGCAAATGGCAGAATTTCATTCTTTTTACGGCTGAGTAATATTCTATCATATATTGATATATATATATATCTCTCTCTCACATCTTTATCCATTCATCTGTTGATGGACGTTATGTTGCTTCCATATCTTGGCTACTATAAATAATGCTGCTATGAACATTGGAGTTCATGTGTCTTTTCCAGTTAGTGTTTTAGTTTTCTTCAGGTATGTACCCAGGTGTGGAATTGCTGCATCATATGATAGTTCAGTTTTTAGTTTTTAGAGGAACCTCAGCACTGTTTTCCATAGTGGCTGCACCAGTTTACATTCCCACCAACAGTATACAATAGTTCCCTTTCCTCTACATCCTCACCAACATTTATGATTTGTGGTCTTTTTCATGGTAGCCATTCTGACATCTGTGAGGTGATATTTCATTGTGGTTTTGGTTTCCATTTCTCTCATGATTAGTGATATTGAGCATCTTTTCATGTGCCTGTCGGCCATCTGTAGATCTTCTTTGGGAAAATGTCCGTTCAGGTTTTCTGCCCAGTTTTAAATTGGGTTGTTTGTTTGTTTTTGTTATTGAGTTGTATGAGCTGTTTCTATATTTTGGGTATTAAGCGCTTATTGGTCATATCATTTCCAAATTTTCTCTTATTCAGTTGGTTGTCTTTTTGGTCTGTTGATGATTTCCTTTGCTGTGCAAAACCTTTTAAGTTTAATTAGGTCCCATTTGCTTCTTCTTGCTTTTCTTTTTCTTTTTTTTGCCTTTGGAGACAGATCCAAAAAAAATATTGCTACGGTTTATTCAGAGTGTTCTGCCTATGTTCTCTTCTAGTTTTTATGGTTTTAGTTCTTATATTTAGGTCTTTGATTTATTTTGAGTTTATTTTTGTGTATGGTGTGGGGAAATGTTCTAATCTCATTCTTTTATATGTAGTTTACCCAGCACCACTTATTGAAAAGACTGTCTTTTCTCCATTGTATATTCTCACCTCCTTTGTCATAGATTAATTGACCATAGGTGTGTGAGTTTATTTCTGGGCTTTCTGTTCTGTTCCATTGATCTATATGCCTGTTTTTGTGCCAGTACCATGCTGTTTTGATTACTGTAGCATTGTAGCATAGCATGAAGTCAGCGCATATGAACCACGAGATTTGTTCTTTTTTTCTCAAGATCACTTTGGCATTTTGGGGTCTTTTGCAGTTCCATATAAAACTTTAAGATTATTCTAGTTCTGTGAAAAATGTCATGGGTATTTTGATAGGGATTTAATTAAATCTATAGATTGCTTTGGGTAGTATGGGCATTTTAACAATATTAATTTTTGCAATCCAAGAACATGGGATATCTTTCCATTTCTTTTTTAAAAATTTTTGTTGGAGTATAGTTGACTCCATTTCTTTGTATAATTTTTAAATACCTTCATCAGTGTTTTATAGTTTTCAAAGTGTAGGTCTTTCATCTCCTTGGTTAATTTTATTCCTAGGTATTTTATTCTTTTTGATGCAATTTTATTTTTTTAAAATAAATTTATTTATTTATTTATTGGCTGTGTTGGGTCTTTGCTGCCGTGCATGGGCTCCCTCCAGTTGTGGTGAGCAGGGGCTACTCTTTGTTGTGGTGCATGGGCCTCTCACTGTGGTGGCCTCTCCTGCTGCAGAGCACGGGCTGTAGGCATGTGGAGTTCAGTAACTGTGGCATGCGGCCTCAGTAGTTGTGGCTCGTGGGCTCTAGCGCACAGGCTTAGCAGTTGTGACACACAGACCGAGTTGCTCTGCAGCATGTGGGATCCTCCCAGACCAGGGATCGAACCCATGTCCCCGGCATTGGCAGGTGGACTCCCAGCCACTGCACCACCAGGGAAGTCCCTGATGCAATTTTAAGTGGGATTGTTTTCTTGCTTTCTCTTTCTGATAGTTCATTATTATCATATAGAAAAGCAACAGATTTCTGTATATTAATCTTGAATCCTGCAGCTTTACTAATTCATTTATTAGTTCTAATAGTTTTTTTGTTGGAGACTTTCTATATGTAGTATCATGTCATCTGTAAATAGTGATAGTTTTACTTCTTCCCTTCCAATTTGGATGCCTTTTATTTATTTTTCTTATTTGATTGCTGTGGCTAGGACTTCCAATACTATGTTAAATAGAAGTGGCAAGAATGGGCATCCTTGTCTTGTTCCCGATTTTAGATGTAAGGCTTTCACCTTTTCACCATTGAGTATGATATTGCTGTGGGTTTGTCATAAATGGTCTTTATTATGTTGAGATATGTGCCCTCTATACCAGCTTTGATAAGAGTAAGTTTTTGTCATGAATGCATGTTGAATTTTATCAAATGCTTTTTCTGTCTGTTGAGGTGATATGATTTATATCCTTCCTTTTATTAATGTGGTGAATCACACTGATTTGTGAATATTGTACCATCCTTGTTTCCCTGGAATAAATCCCACTTGATCATGGCATGTGATTCTTTTTATATATTGTTGGATTCGGTTTGTTAATATTTTGTTGAGAATTTTTGCATCAATATTCATCAGAGTTATTGGCCTGTAACTTTCTTTTTTTTTTTTTTTTTTGTAGTGTCTTTGTCTGGTTTTGGTATCAGGGTCATGGTGGCCCCATAGAATGAATTTGGGAGTGTTTCCATCCTCTTCAATTTTTTGGAATAGTTTGAGAAGAATGAGCATTAGTTCTTCTTTATAATTTATAATTATAATTTTATTTCAGTCACAGTTTTATTTATCTCTGCTTAATTGACTTTAGGATGTGACTAAGTCTTTTAAGACCTGAAGACTGTAGGCCTTTGTTGCATAAGAACTCAGGAGGCTTTGCCCAGATGCTAAGTGGCTTTGAAAATAGTCAGTGATGTTGGGGGTGGTGGCAGGAAAGCAGTAGCCTGGTCTAAGTAATGGTCCAAATAATCATCTTAAAACACCAACTTAATCCTTCTTATTGTATCAAGACTAAATTCTCTGCCTTAGGATACAATACCTTCAATTTACAGACCTCACTCTAAGGTGCTGTCTTGCTTTTCCCTGGTATGAACCCCCTTGTCAGCCACTGCCCTATGATTTGCCTATTCCTTTCTTATCATGACCCACATTTTGCGTCTTTGTCTTTGTTTCTCATAGCCAACCTAGGATGTTCTCTTAAGTTCTCTCCATTAAACTAAGTCCTCAAATTCCTTCAAGACCCAGACTTTAAAAGCTCACCTTACCAACTTAACCCATTCCTCAAAGATTCTTTGGTACCTTGTTAATACTCTAAATCCTTTGTCATGTGTTTTTAGCCTTTTCATACATAAATCATAGGACCTGAGAGCTAGAAGAGACCTTAGAAATAATTTACAGAAGAGGATGGTGAGGCCCAGAGAGATTAAGGGACTTTCCCAATGACACAAATCAGTACAGTGAAGCCTGATGCCCCTGAAGACAGTCTTGAGGCCCAGTGATATCATGATGATATCATGAGATGACTTCACATTCATCAAAGGATGGTTCATTATAGCTTCACAGTTGAATCCTAATCTCAGAAAATAAGAATTCTAGGTGGTTCTTACATGACATCTCTCAGTTCTGCATCACAGGTATACTTGAGAGCATCACATTGTCCACTGATTCCAAGAGCAGAGAGCATGTCTCATATTTTGGAAAGATTCCTTGGTGGTTTTCTGTAGTATTAAGGTTTCCTCTTCCCCTTTCCCATAGCAACCATTTACTTTCTCATAGCACATATTTACCATTTTTATCATTGAAATGGACTGTAATTATCATATTATTATAGTAGTGATATTATAACTGGACTGTAAAATCATGAAGGTAGGGACTAGAATTATTTTGTATCGTATTCCAGAGTCTAGAGCACAGTGCCTTGAACACAGCAAGTACTCAAGAAATATTGAATGAATGAATGATTAAGCCTTTTTCTCAGCTTACATGTAAAGTCAACAGGACAGGGACTTAGTTCTTATTAGCTTAAAGCAAGTAAATTAAAGCCAAATCAGGGTTTTAAAATAAAATGTACTATAACAGGAGTCACAAATTTAAATGCCTGTAGATGGAAGCAGGAAATGTAAATAGCAAAGCCAGTCTGGTGTGAGAAATACACTAGTGCAAGCCCAATGATTAGAAAATGATACTGATAATGGTGAGAAATGGCAAAGGAAAAATAAAGCTCCTAGGCCTCACCTAAACAGGCTGGTTGTTGCCATGTAGGAATGGAAACTCCATGTCAGTAGGTCTTCTGATTTTTCTAGAGAAGCTGAAATCTAAACTTTAGTATAAAAATATCACAATATTAAAATATTGGTAATTAATTAATTTAAAAAGAAAAACACGGGAGTGTGAATGAGTGTGCATGTGTCTGAAATTCACCATATACCCCCACCTGTGTCTAGCAAGGAACAGGTATTTAATGTATTTTTGCTCCTGACTGCAGTGTGCATGTATTTTCTTCCCCTCCATGTTTTCTAAACTTACACTAAAAACATTCATCAAATCATCTTGTTCAAATGGCTCAGGATTGTTTTTCTTTTGCTTATTACCCTGTGCTCTTGGGTTCCATAGTATTTCTGTAATTATGTAACAATAGTGTTGCACTGTAATCTATCATATAGAGCTATATGTATGGAAAATTTTGATCAGTTTTTTTAAGAAATGTATCCTGTTTGCAAAGGCACAATAAAGTTGCGTCTTATAGACTATAGGCAATAAAGCTAACAATAAACCTTATTTAACACACACACACACAAAAGAAAAACACTGTGTGGACAAAACAAATCTTTCTGTGAGCAGCTCAGAGACTGCCAGTTCCCAGACACTGGTCTAGAATCAAAGGAATACATCAAGCACCTCTATATGGATAATTGAACCCAGTCTTCCTGTCTTTCCTGTGTGGGAGTCCTGTGGTATGTAGCATCACCATGCCTTCATACTTGTGCCACCCCGAGAGCCAGATGGACCAATCCCTTTATTCTGATCCAGGACCTACAGGCGCCAGGAAGAGATGGCGCAAATGTGCCCTGCTGGCAGGCCCTGCAGCTTCAGAAGGCAGTAATTGACTTGACATTTTTAAAATAGAAAAAGCAACACGATTTATGCAATCTAAATTGACCATGGAATGCTCTCCAAGCAAAATTATCACCACGCCTATCTGAAATGTCTTCCCAAAAAATCAGAAGGGGGAGGACTAGGAAGAGGGAAGCTGCTTTTCTTAAATTTACACATTGTACTTTGCCTACATATTTGAGACAATTCTTAAAATAGTAGTGTGGAATTTGAAATCTTTTATGCATAATACAGAAGAGCATGTGCACAAGAAAAGGCTTTTTCATAAAAATGATTTAGTTTAGAACATGCAGTATATCACTTCTTTCTTGCATGGCCTGCTGTATAAGAAATAAGTGATATATATTGCATGTTGTAAACTAAATTATTTTAGCCAAAACAGTTTTCCACCAGAGAAAGTTAGTCAAATTTCTTACTTGAATGAGCAGTCATATTTTTTAAAATATCAAGACAACCAAAACTTCAAAAACTCAAGCAGCATGTTTGCGCACATGCGCACACAGACACACCCCCACCCCCACACACACCGACACCCCCCCCCACACCCCCCACCCCCCACCCCCTGAGCTATGTGAACGGGATTGTTTCGTTAAAAACAGGATTTTGCCAAACTGCCTTGCCGATGTGCCCATGGCCCTAAAAGGGCCTTCATTCAGTTGCACATTTGCTGATGAGCCCAGTGTGAAACGGGGGAAGCGGGCTGTCAGAATTAGTGCCTCCTGGAGCGGGGCTTGGGGTCAGTCTTGCATTCAGCGGGTGGTGCAGCTCGCTGTGAGCCGAGGCTCTGTGGGAACCCCTAGACTCCTCGCTCACCCCAGCCCTGCTCCCAGGTGCTCAGAGACACCCGTTTTCAAGGTTAGGTGCCTAAGGTGTACGCTGCGCCTCAGAGTGAAAATGTCATCGTTTCGAACATATCCATGTTTCTCTGATCCCATTTGGATGTCATCTGACAAACAAAACCTATGCAGTCTCAGCACAGGTGCGGGAGCTTTGACTCACTTTGTCACCTTCTCTCTCTGGACCCTGCCGGGTGCCCCCACCCTTCCTCCCGGGCTCCCTGCTTTAGGCAGCCACTCCCAGCAGATCCTTTCCCAGCCTTTGAGTTAGCTGGGGACATGAGAGCATTAAACGAGAAAGAATTCTCAAAACTCGAGTCATATCCTGGTTCCACATTACTTTATGCACATCAGTTAACCTTTCCCTTATGTAAAATGAAGCAGATAACATCTGCCCTTCCAGACTCAGAGGAGTGTAATGAGAATCCTAGGGGTTTACACATGTGAAGTCAAAATAGAGAACGTATCCAAAGAGAAATAACCCTCTTTAACTCAGAATTCCTATCAGTAGTCACCTGGTTTTGCTCACTCCAGTATCTTAACTATTAATTATAAGGTGGGGGGGGCGCAAGTCTAGCTACATAGTGCAGGGTTTGCTTTCTTCCTTCCTCCCTCCCTCCCTTCCTCCCTCCCTCCCTCCCTTCCTTCCTCTCTCTGTCTCTCTCTCTCTCTGTGTCTCTCTGTCTCTCTGTCTTTCTTTCTTGGCTGTGTTGGATCTTCGTTGCTGTGTGCGGCGTTTTTTTTTCTCTAGTTGGCAGTCAGCGGGGGGCTACTCCTTGTTGTGGTGCACGGGCTTCTCATTGCGGTGGCTTCTCCTGCTGCGGAGCATGGGCTCTGGGCGTGTGGGCTTCAGTAGTTGTGGCTCGAGGGCTTAGTAGTTGTGGTTCGCAGGCTCTAGAGCACAGGCTCAGTAGTGGTGGCCAACAGGCTTATTTGCTCTGTGGCATGTGGGATCTTCATGACCCAAGGATCAAATCCCTGTCGCCTGCATTAGCAGGCGGATTCTTAACCACTGCGACACCAGGAAAGTCCCGCAGAGCATTCTTTAAGATGATAAAAGTAACAAAAAACACATATTCCTGAAAATGACCAACTCTGCTCAGGAATGAAGGCGTGTACTCTTTTTTTTTTTTTCCAAGATGAAATTTATTGCAGTATATAGAAACAATGAAAGCATGTACTCTTTACCATTAATACTTACATACAAAGAACCAGGTTCTGATATCATTCTCTAGTTTACCCCCAAGCTAAAAGATGATTTCTGGTCCACTCTGAGTCTCACCTCTGGAGTTAGAAACTTAGGCATTGTCTCTCCCCACCCCCACCCCCCAACGGTAGTCCTGGCGCTTGTGCCTCTTGTCTCTTGACTCAGTGAACTTCTCTCCATCATCCTAGTGCAGATCTTCTTTGTCTCTCATCTGGATTATTGCAACAAGCTCCACATTGGTCTCCCTGCTCTAGGGGTGTTCCTCTCCCATCCCTCCATCACACAGTCACTGTGGTTCTGTTGCTAAGGGACAGATTTGACCAGGCCACAGCCCTGCTCAAAACCATTCAGTGACCCTCCATTGCCTTTAGATGTAAGACTCAACTCCCAGGCTTCCAAAGCCCTCCAGCCTCTGACATCTGCCCATTTCCCCTGCCTTTTCCTGTTTACCATCTTATACATGTGGCCATCTTCCCTCTTGCTTTTAGGCCTTCCCATGTGCTAGTCTTAGCCATTTTTTTCCCTAATCCAGATTGACACCTCCACGTGACTAGGCGAAATCCTACTCATCCCTCAGCTCCAGCTTAAATTTTACTTCCTCAAGGGGACCTTGCTGAACCCTTAAAATAGGTTAGAACACCCTCTGCTTTCCCTGTAATATGTCATGATGCATTATTGTGTAATGTCTGTCCTCCCTGTGAGGCTGTAAGCTCTATAAGGGTGGGATCTACTCTGTATAGCGGTGATATATATGTATACGTATATGTATGTATATATATCTATAGCGCCTCCTATAGTGTGCTGGCACTGTATCCCCAGTGCCTGGCACAGTGAAGAGCACATGCTGGGATCTCTGCAGCATTTACTGATAGAGCAAGTGACTGAGTGAGTTAATATCCCATGCTGTTATTCCTCCCCCTCTAGGCTGCCTGTTGTGTGCTATGATACCTGCTTTTTTTCAGGGCTCTTGTTTGTTACCACACACAGTACTTAATTTTTCTTATGCTTGATAGTGTTTGAGTATCACTCTTATCCACTGATTTCCATTGGTAACTGCATACCACCATACCGTCCCCTTCCCAGCTGGCATCGTGAAATATTACTACTCAGTTACAAAACAAGCAGGAGGATATAGATCTCCTCATATTGAAAATCTTGAAGCCATTTGAGTGAATAAAGCAATACTTTATTAGTATAATACTTTATTAGTATGAATAAAGTGAATTAAAAAATACTTACACTAAATACTACTATATATTTGTGCAGGGCTGTTTTAGGAAATTTGTACACCCTAATCGATCTTAAGTTTTGAAGGTGCTACTCCACCTAATTTGGGATGCATTTCTCAAATTAAATGTAAATTTGTTGCAAAAATAGGAAAGATTTTTTCTAATTTTGCTTTTAAAAAGATTTGGTTATGGGCTTCCTAGGTGGCGCAGTGCTTAAGAATCTGCCTGCCAACGCAGAAGTCACGGGTTCGACCCCAGCTCCAGGAAGATCCCACATGCCGCGGAGCAACTAAGCCCGTGTGCCAAAAAAAAAAAGATTTGGTTACAAGTAATTTGCAATTAGCTATGACTTTTCAATAATTATCATTTATATTTGGGAACATTGTGAAGTGAAGAGAATCCAGTCTTTTCAAATGTAATGACTTGTTAGTGAATACTGAGTTTGACAATATAAAACTTGGCAGTGTTTTAAACATTGCTTTTCAGTTGTTTAGCTTTCTTTTTATACGGTAGAGACAATACAAAATACCTCTGAAAAGTGGAGAGACAACTGTCATTATGCTTATGGTGCCCAATGGATCAAATGGCTGTATGGCTATTCATATAGATGAAAACACAAAGAAGAAGTAAAAGGGCTGGAATTACATACAATAAATTGATAACAGTGGTTACCTCTAGGAAGGGAACCAGGATTGGCAATGGAAGGCTGAGGAACGCTCGCTTATTCATGTCTGAATTTTTCAGAGAGACTATCCTTATATTACTTGAAAAATACAATTTAAAAGGAGACAATATTATTTTTTAAATAAAGTATAAAGAGAAGACTGGAGTGGGTGATCTCATAGACACTAAGGACTTTCAAGTAGATAGGGGTAGTTATTAACGATAGAAGTATTTCTAAGCCTGTTTTAGTCTGGCTGTAGTATATTTGGATACATGATATAGTGTTGATTTTATATAAAACAAACAAAAAGTTTCCAAGATAATTATGCAAGAGCATCACTGTAGTATCGGACAATATCAGATCTCTCATATCTTTGGTAATAAATCTTCCCCATTGTTAATATCCAGTTTTATAGCTTCTGGATACTCATAATGGAAAAAGAAACTGCCTTGAAACTTCTGGCATTAAAATGATGACACTCCAGAGGAAAAAATAAGTAGACCCCTTCTCAATGTTGTTGCGTTGTGGTTAGTTGGGTTTCACCTCAGCATTTATTCCGAGACCTGGATTCCTTGCAAAGGCTTTTCTAAGGATGCCAAACCAAAGGAGATGTTATCAGAGATGAAGATGTGGGAATTTCATGTAACAGGACTCCCATTCTTTCAAAATATATTTTAATAATTATTTTTTCTGATATCTACAAGCAGACCTAGGGTATGTAAATATAAGCATAAAAAGCTAATGTTTGTTTTAATGAAATCAAGAATATTCTGCTTTCACCCATTCAGACAAGACAGTATTATTTTAAGTGTCAGAGTTTTTTTTTATAGTCTAAAACAATTTAAAAAAAAGTATTTCTCTAATAATCTGGCTACCACATGGTTATTCTCCTGTATTATGTGATTAATTATGAAAAGTAATTCTTGAGTTCTTTTCTTAATAGCCTTCTTTTGTTTTTAAATTTCCTTCATATTTAGTTGTTATTTTCAAATACAAAATCTGAATTGACCCTGGTGAACACAAGGACTATCTTATGTTCTGTTTTTTAGCATGGGGAAGTTTATTTATTATCTTTTTATTTCCAAGTTAAAGTCTAAAGAAAATGTTAATTGATTCCTTTTGGCAGTACTTGAGATCTGGCAAAAGTACCATTTTAAAAACATGAGGTAGACTGTAAAATAGATAGCTAGTGGGAAGTTGCTGTATAACAAAGAGAGATCAACCAGATGATGGGTGATGCCTTAGAGGGCCAGGATGGGGGGGTGGGGGGGTGGGAGGGAGTCGCAGGGGAGGGGATATGGGGATATGTGTATAAATACAGCTGATTCACTTTGGTGTACCTCAAAAGCTGGTACAAGAGTGTAGAGCAATTATATTCCAATATAGAGCTTAAAAAAACAAAACAAAACAAAAAAACTCATGAGGTAGCAAGTAATGTTAAAGAAAAAAAAAAGTCAGAAAATATCAAAGCCTGTTTTTCCAAAATGACGTATTATGAAAGGATGTGGAGGCTTAAGCATAGGGATAAGATACAGGAACAAGGAAATACATCAAACCAACGAGAACAAAATTATCCAAATGCCATAATAATACTCAGAAAGGGGCAAGCAGTAAGAAATTAAGGCATCTCTGCAAAAGATAGGATTGAAAACAGTGAATGTAACATGGAGCAGTGAAAAGTGAAGAAATGAGGAAAATTAGCAAATTGCAGTCTTTAGTGAATTGTGACACTTAAATGAGGAAAAAGCAACATGAAAAAGAAAACTATTTAAAAATACTAATCCTATGAATTCTGTAACCTGAACCAAATGCTGTGAAACAGCATTCAGTTAAAATTATTAAGTGGAAAATGACCTTCTTTCCAATAGGAAGCCTTGGTCATCTAACTTAAGGTCTTGGTTCTATTCTGACATTGTATCAGTATTTGAGGTAATGTACAGAAACAGATCAACTTTGAGATAAATTCTGAGCCATCCCACACATGCAGCAGGTGTTTGGCCAAAAGCATCCCCATGTTGCTCTGCTTCAGCTTTGGGTTTGGCAGAGCCAGGTGTTTTGTGGCCTCAGAGCTTCATCTAACGGTAATGATACTGCAGTTTCCTTCCTTCATTGGAGACTGACAGGAAGGGCCATGCTTCATTTTGATTGGGTCTTAATTTAATTGAAAATCTCCTGGAAAAAAACATAAAACTGCACCCAAACATTGAAGCCACATACACAGGGCCACCCCGTCCCCTCCGAGAGCCCCTAGGAGCCTTGCAAGCCTGCGCTCAGCCTGATAGCCAGACTTTACCAGGCACAGAGGCATTACCCCTGCAAAATCCCGGAAAGCAGTAAACTCCTTCTGTATATTCTAATTTGCAGTGTTGGGGAGAAGAGACGTTCTGGAGGAAATAAAAATGTTCTTCAGTTCCTGACATGAATATACTAATGAAGTCCCATGTCAGCATCCAGCATTTGGGGACAAGGAAATCACGCCACACCTGGGGACGTTTTGGGACTTCCATCTACCCCACTTCAAATCTAAGAGAATGTTTGAAAATGAGTCTTAACACTGCCTGCTTTCTGCTGAAATAAGGTGGCTGCTTAAAAGGTTGTTTTAATTTACAGAAGCTCCAGTATGTCAAAAATATTCTTGCTGTGACACTGAGGTTATGAAGAATGAGTGTGGCTGATTGTCTTTTTTCTTTAAATCCATTCTAAATCTTGGGCTAAGTTCAAGCTTTACTTTTTTTTCTGTGTTCACCCAAATGAACTTGACTTGTTAGGCATGACCCCAGGGGCACTTACCCGTGTGTGCAGGTTTTTACCTCCTTTACAGCCTTCTCATTTTCATCAGTAAAGCAGGCCATCAGCCAACATTATGTTTCTCTTTTCAGCTATCTTCGTGGCTGTAAAACAGGAAAAAATAAAGTTTTGCTCTGAGTGCAGGCACAGCATTGTTCCGAGTTTACGTTGCTGAATTCACACAGAAAGACCTCATGCGCACGACATCTACAGGCCTTCTGGTCAGGGAGGAGCACCCCTTGTGCCTGTCTCCTGTCCAGTGGTTTGTGTGGCATCTACCCTGCTCTGGTGTCCATTCACCTTAGATTGTCCAGAAAAGCCTCCATTTAAAGTATTTGTGGAGGGGCCACTCCCAGGACACTTCATGGCCCCAGATATCCCATATGAGTTATGGAAATGCATCGGACAGGCACTGCCTTCTTCCCTGTTAGCCTACAGTGATTAGGGTCTGCTGTCTTGGGCACCAAGCTTTGGACCAAGCTTCTGTCTTTGTAAGAAACGGCATAACTCGACCATTTCTGGAGGGTCCAAGGATAGCCTATTAGCAGAAGGAATCCCACCAATCACAAATACTCTTGGAGTCCGGAGGATGATCTAGACTATCTCTTCACTGTTCCCTTTGGTCATTTTTCAGACCATGCAGAGGCCTTCTCAGAGGGAGTCCCTTCCAGGAGGCCCTTCTCCCTGGTTTTCATCCTTCCTTTTCCACCCTCAGGACCCTCTTTGTCACATGACCTCATTTCTCAGCCCCAGGATACCCATCCCTGGTTTCATCCAAAGAGGGAGCAGTGAGTTCTCACCTTCTTCAGCAGAGCCCTTTCAAAACAAGCAAACCTCTTTCATGTGTAATGCAGGTGTGTGATCGTGCTGGAAAAATCCCCCCTGGCAGAGGCAACGATGCATAGGAGTAAAACGGTGAAGGGGACAAAAAAGTCTGTGCCACCACACAGGGCTAGCAAGAATCAGGGCAGAGGGAGGTTTTTATTTTTTTGTTTGTTTTTTAATTTTTATTTGACTATAGTTGATT
This sequence comes from Hippopotamus amphibius kiboko, assembly GCF_030028045.1. Taxonomy (NCBI): domain Eukaryota; kingdom Metazoa; phylum Chordata; class Mammalia; order Artiodactyla; family Hippopotamidae; genus Hippopotamus; species Hippopotamus amphibius. Next base: position 72,567,561 of record NC_080199.1, read on the forward strand.
TGTAATGTGTTACTTTCTGCTGTACAGCAAAATGAATCAGTTATAGGTATACATATATCCACTTTTTTTAAGATTCTTTTCCCATATAGATCATTACAGAGTATTGAGTAGAGTTCCCTGTACTATACAGTAGGTCCTTATTGGTTATCTGTTTTATATATACTAGTGTGCATATGTCAGTCCCAGTCTCCCAGTTTATCCCTCCCCACCGTTTTCCCCAGTACCCATAAGATTCTTTTCTACATCTGTTAACTCTATTCCTGTTTTGTAAATAAGTTCATTTGTACCATTTTTTTTAGATTCCACATATAAGTGGTATATGATATTTGTCCTTCTCTGACTTAGAGAAGAAAAATTTTTAAATGAGAATAGATTGCCTAGGAGACTATTTTTATATATATAATATATATATAAATATGTATATATAAATATAATATATAAATATAATTTATAAATATATATAAATATGTATGTATTTATATATATAAATTTATATATATATATATAAATCATGGTGATTGAGGCTGGCATATTGCCTGTCAAGATAATGACAGCTAATATCACTGAGTACTTTCTTTGTGCCAGATACTGAGCTAAGTGCTTTACTTAGATTATATTATTTAATCCTGAAAACGACTCAAAGAATAGGTGTTATTGTTGTTAAAATTTTGTAGATGGGGAAACATACTAGGAAGATTGCATTGCTTGCTTGCAGTTAGACCATGCATCCTGATTTTTGGTTCAGAAGATGATGTGCACTGCCCACATGATAGTTATTTGATTTTAAGAATTAATCCCATATTAAAGGAATCTGGAAGTCAAAAAGTTGTATACCCATCTCCCCTCACACACACATACACACACTTACATAGAGCTTAGAACATATAAGGCACTAACACATGTTTGTAAAATGCATGAAGGCACAGCAGGGTTTGCATAGGTTAATGCAGGAATATAACCACACTTTTGGAGTTATAGTCAGGTATTCATTCTTTGAGGTCACACAAACAGAAATAAGTAAAATATAGCAATGATGGGGAACATATTTAAAAAGAAAAACAAAAGACCTTAGCCAGAATTTAAAACAAGAGAAATATTCTGGACCAGAGATGCAATAGAAATACAGAAGGGTGAGGTGGCTGAAACCAAAAACCTGCTGGGCTCAGGGTCTGGACACCCAGGAGGTGAGGTTCTGCAGGCCGAAGGGACTTCGAAGTTCTCCATCGCACACAGGGAAGGAGCCAGGCTCATGATGGGAAGGCAGGGACTGAGGTGGGTCTCTCCCTCATCATGAAAAGACACTCATCAACAAAGGAAAAACAATGTGCAGCTTCTTCCTGGAGCTGTGGTTTTTAGAGAGCTGAGCATCTAAGAAGGCATGTGGGTTCAGGGAATGTGAGGCAGTAAGCCAAATTCCTGATGGCTCTGCTGGGGGCCCTGTTGTCTCCAACTGATCATGACAGTGGAACAAGCATATGAACTGCCCTTCCTCCTCCTGATTTCAGAGGCTCAGAGGGCAGGAGGAAGCAATGGCAAATCTGCTAGGATGAGGGAGACACACTGAAATCTAACATTAAAAAAGACAGCCAAATGGAGACCCAGATGTAGAGAACAAACGTATGAACACCAAGTGGGGAAAGCGGGGAGGGTTGGGGGGAATGAATTGGGAGATTGGGACTGCCATATATACATTACTAATAAGAAAAAAAATACCGAATTGTGCACTCTAAATATATGCAGTTTATTGTATGTTAACTTATCTCAATAAAAGTTCTTAAAAAAAAAAAAAGCCAACAAAATCAGCAATTGAAACTTTTTTATAGAATATTTTATAGACTCAATTTTGTAGAATATTTTTGTCCAGACCTTTAAATAAGTATGCTAAATGTGTTCCAAAAGATAAATAAAGCATAACTTTTAACAAGAAAAATACTGCATAAAGTAAAAATAAGGAGAAATGAAACAGGTACAAGTTGCAATGAAAAGGAACCAGCTGTGAACTTGGAAATGAAAACTGTAATACCAAAATCAAAAAATATGGTAAATTCCACTTCGGATGGAGTTGAAGAAAGACAGCTAATGTGGACAGTAGCAAAGAGGACAAGGCTGCTTTTCAGTGCACATCAGGGAGAAGGTACTTACTAGGTTTTGCCCTTTTCTTTCTGAAGGCAGTCTCACGTCTGCTTAGCCTCTGCCAGCCTTAGTTCAGCAGCCATCTCGGAAAGCTTTCTAAGAGGAAATGCATCCTGTTTCTGTCCATTAAGGATGTTCGGTTCTGTAAAAGCGTGTGTAGCCCCACTTTGCTGGAATAAGGATTCTAAAGCCATGAGAAGCGAGTTGCTCCTTCCATTCTCCTCAAGCCCATTTCTGTGACAGAGGCAGGGATGGAGCAGCTGGATGGGGGCTGTGTCCAGTGAGCAAACTCCTGGGCTCTAATGGAATCCACGGCGCGAGGGGCCCAGCCCTGTGCCGTCAGCCCCAAGGTGGACAGGGACAAACCCCTCAGTGAAGGAACATCTCTTGTCGTTGCCAGGAGCTGTAGAGGAGAGGGTTAGGGATTAAAAGAGGTGTTGGTTACCTTGTCTGAAGAGAGGGATGGTGCTGATGGGTTTTGCATAGTCTACTCCAGGGCAAAAATCAAGCTCCAAAAGAAGAGTTCTGTATGTGACTGTGAGGAGGCCTCATTCCTGGTTGAGTCTCGAGGTCCTTGGGGGATAAGATGCATCAGAAGGGTGCCTCGTCAGGTCCTACATCTTAGAGCTGTAGCCCCTGCTGAAGAAACCACTGCCCTCCTAACCGGGAGGGCCCATGGCAGAGGGTGGCAATAGCTCCCCCGAAAGAAGCCCTCTGCCCAGAAACTGGAAGCACACCAGGAAACGGAGGGCCACTGTGCGACTTGAGGCTGCAGAACGGAGCGTATATGTTGAATTTTCTTTCAATGTATTCAGACTTTTAAAAATACTATGGACAGTGTACCTGCTATGTAAAAAGTTAATGTTCACCATTGCTGAGGATTTGAGGAAAGCGAATATAGCCTGGAGCCTTTAATGCATGGGCATCTTTTAATTAATAGCAGTGTCATCTTGAAAGATTGAGGAGTTTGAGTCATTTTATTTGGAGGATGCTATTAGCAGTGGTTGCACTGAGCAGTTTGGCTTGTAACTTGACCTTAGATGGTCTCAAGCTGAGCCCCACCTCTTCCCGGCTCCCATACGGTGCCAGATCCAAGGTGTGGACCTTGGACTTGGGATGCACCCCTCGCGTCCTTGCCCGGAATCTAGTCTGCTGCACTCATATCCTTTAGCCAAGCTTTCTTTCTGCTCTTTAGCGACGTTCACCTCTCCAGAAAATTCTACATCCCCTCCTGTCTTGTGTAAAAACTTCTTTTCATTTTCTCCTGTTATTTATTTTGTTTTGTTTCCATAGAAACAGAGCTGGAAGATTAGGGATTTTCTAGTTAAGTACCCACATCTTACAGATGAGAAAACTGCAGTCCAGAGGGATTGATAGTGAGCCAAGGGAAGAAAGACTCTCAGAGGAGGATTTGGCTTCTCTCAGAGAGCTGGCTGCATTTCTAGGACTTTACGTCAATAGTTTCTCAGGGTGGCAGACTTCCTGGACCCTCCGGAACGCCCCAGAAGTCCAGCAACACAGGTCGTTCTGGAAGGATCTGCTCTCCCTCAGGAAGGCTGACTCTGTCTCTGATCCTTTTGGACTTGTGGCTTATTCTGACCCAGCGTGCTCCTCTCCAGCTTCCTGACAATCCTGATGTCGTCCAGAATGTTCTCCCGCCAGCCTGACCCGATTTTCCATCTCACTGCCTCCGTCTAGTTTTCATCTCCTTGCTGTGGACTTTGCCTGTGGGTCCAGCGGCAGGTCACCTCATTGCCCATCCTAGGTGCTTCCCCGTGACCATGAGCAGGGATCAGTCACTAGGCTGCATTGGGACCAGCTCTGTTCCCAGCTCCACGGCCATTGAGACATGACCCATCTGCACCTGCACGTTGTGCCTGCCAAAATGTGCCGAGGAAGACGCTTACAGATGTTAGGGCTGATGAGGTTGGGGCTCTCAGAGAGTTCTTGCTGGACGTCTGTGACTCGGGCTTCTTCTCTTCAAAGGGAATAAAGCAGGAGAAACTCAGGTGGCCTTAGACTCATAGAGTGTTAGTGCTGAATGGTCAGCAAGAGACAATCTAGACGGGAGCCCAATGGGTATCAGATCTAGGGTCGTCTGACTCATTTTAGGAGCTTGTTAAGAACTCGGGTTCCTGGGCCTTACCCACAAAGATCATGGCTTACGGGGCCCACGGCAGAGCCCAGGAGAGGGAGTTTGTAAAAAGCACAAGTGTTTCTGATTTTGAGCCCCTCGATAGCCACACCTCCCGATGCTGCAGATGAGGGGCTGAGGGCCAGGCCCACAGCGTCCACCACCTGCTGGTGCCCCGGCCCTGCAGAGCAGAGCCTCTAGCATCGATCTGGCACCTCTGCACTCCACAGGCCGCGTCTCCTTTTGTGTCTGTGCCTCTTCCTCTGGCTCAATGAGAGGTGGGCTGTGTCCCAGAAGTGTAGATGGAGGAAACGGGGGTGCACAAAGGTACCAGGGCGGGTGGCACAGAAAGGGAGTGGAGGAGTGGCGAGGACAGCTGTCACGGCTTGTCTTTTTGCCAAAGGAAATTACTGAGCCGAAGCATCCAGTCAGCGGTCTGCCAACCATGAAACGGGGTGTGTGGCTCCCCGGCTGACCCCACACGAATGCCTGCTGCCTTTCCCTCCTCAGCCTCGCTGTCTTCTTCTCTCTCTTCCCCCTCCTCCCCCTCCTCCTTATTTTACTTTCCTACATGTGATGTGAAGCGCTACACTGGGAAGAGAGATTAATATAAAAGCTGCATTATTTACATGATGTCAAACTTGTTTATATTTTCCAAGAGTCTTTAGCTATGACACCGTGCAAATGAAAATGTGTAAAGTTGTCATCTGGTTCCTAAATCTACCAGGAATGAGGTGACAGCACAGCCCTGCCTTCTTGGCTTGCGTTGCATTTCCTTTTCGCAAAGGCCCACCAAGGATTGAGTATTACATACACAAAGAGTGCAAAGGGGCAGGAATGGGCAGTTTCCTTGTGGAAGTGCCCTTTAAAAAATAATTTTATCTTTTGGTCTGAGTTCCTCTTTAAAATTAAAATAGCCATTCAGCTCTTTTGCACCTAGTGTACGATTTCACATTATTTCCCTCTTGTAGTTGTCTCAGTGCTTGCCAAGTCCTCACGGACAAGAGGATGTTTTATACCCTCAGTATAAGTTATGTCCACTTACAGACATTAATCACCAAATGCCAAGGAGTGGCAAATATATGGGACAAAACAACCAGCATAAATTACATTTTACGGCACCTAGATAAAAGAGCAAAGTTAACATCTCCACGTACCACCTCAGATCTCTTTTGGAATTAGATAGTGGTATAAATTGCAAGTTATAAATACATAAGACGTTTCCACACTGTGTTACACCATCATAAAAGCAAACCACTCTTTCCCTTTCTGAGTGTGTCTGAATTTGAACCAGAAGTTAAAATGGTTTTATAGAAACACAGAAATGTGCTAAATGGAAACAAATTTAAACTGGGCATTTTTTTTAAATCACTAAGTGAAAGTCATCATCACACATTGCAGCTGCTAAAGAACTCTGATCAGAGTGTGACAAAAATTCCATGGATAAAAGATCCTCTTCCACTTTGTTGGATAGTGCTTCACATGTGGATTTACTTAAAATATTACAGTTACAGCCATATCATTCCTGCTGTGAGATGTCTGGTTAAGAGAACACCGTGATGGAAATCCTGATGATAAAATGTGAGGAGCGGCCCCTGAGGCCGGAACACATCACACACGTGTGTGGTGTGAATTATCTGTGAGTGTCGTTCTCAAGATGTGCCAGAAGAAGGTTTGAACTGCAAGATTTTTGAAGTGGGGGTTGTCTCTCACAGGCGAGCACCCAGAAGATATTAGATAAATATTCAACAAATGAAAGTAAAAGTGGGAGCGTTTGTTTCTGCATATACTGAATAGACATTTCTAAGACATGCCTGACTACAAGATACTTCCAGACATTATGAAGAACTTTTGTGGGGAAATTATTTTTTTAAAATCATGCTTAGTTATTGAAGGTGATTTTATTGTGGTTTTGTAGGAGAAACATCATTTTATGCATAAAAATATCATATTCCATATATTAGAACCAACACAAAAATCATAATCTGTAGATGTAGCAATATTGTAACAATTATGGGCAAAAGGTGTGAAACCATATGGTTAAAATAAATATATGGACATCAGTAAATATAAAATGCAACAAATGTACTGATAAATAAAACCCTATATACCTTTTATATGATACTATAAATGCAAATAACAATTTTGCTTTTCAGAGAATGCTGGTACCTGAAAAGCCAGTCATAATGTAAACTGTATATTTCTCATTTTTTTTTTTTTACAATAAACTGCATATATTTAAAGTTTACAGTTTGATTTTTTTTTCATATTAGTAATGTTATGTATGGCGATCCCAATCTCCCAATACATTCCCCCCACCCCCAGCTTTCCCCACTTGGCGTCCATATCTGTGTTCTCCACATCTGTGTCTCTGTTTCTGCCTTGCAAACCGGTTGTTTTGTACGATTTTTCTATATGCCACATATGTGTGTTAATGTACGATATTTGTTTTTCTTTTTCTGATTCACGTCACTCTGTATGACAGTCTCTAGGTCCATCCATGTCTCTACAAATGTCCCAATTTCGTTCCATTTTACAGCTGAGTAGTATTCCATTGTATATATGTACAACATCTTCTTTATGCATTCATCTGTTGATAGACATTCAGGTTGCTTCCATATCCTGGCTAATGAACATTGGGTGCATGTATCTTTTTTTTTTTTTTTAATACTTGAACCCATAAACATTTCATTAAGGTAAAAAATGCAATAATTTTTAACCGTGACATGTTAAATTCATACAATTAAATAAACGGATGAGCCACCCAGGGGGACAACCCAGCAGTATCCTCAGCAAATACTTTCTGAAGAACAGCATTTGTACATGACTGTAGCCACCCAAAATTCAGATCTCCCATATCTTTGGCTATTTTTATCACTTCAGACTTAACTCTTAAAACTGAGATAGAAATCTTTCCTTACTGAAATCAGAGTTGAGGCTGAAAATGTTTCTTGAGAAACAGATGAGAAAACTATTTAGACCCAAATACCTGTATAAGGGACTTTTTTTTTTTTTTTTTTTTTGGACTTTATTTTTTTTATTTTATTTTTTTATTTTTTTGGCACACGGGCTTAGTTGCTCCGCGGCATGTGGGATCTTCCTGGAGCTGGGATCGAACCTGTGACCTCTGCATTGGCAGGCAGATTCTTAACCACTGCGCCACCTAGGAAGCCCAAGGGACTTTATAATAACAAACCTATGTACTGTTTTACATCAGTTTTAATGGGAATAAAAGAGGGAGTAAAAACAGCATTATTTATTAGTGGTTTACATACCTGCTTGGATGGCAAAAGTGATTTTAACCTGCATAAATAATACACTCAAGAACACTCCACACTCCTTTGTAGGTTAGTGCAATGCAGTTTATAAAACAAAAATGTGACTATTCCCGTTAAAGTAGGCATCAAAAATTCGTTTTGAGAAAGAAGATGAAAGGAACATTAACTCCTAGATGCCAGGAAGCAGAGTTTTTCAGAATCAAAAAAAAGAGAGCCCTAATTAAGAGCAAGGCCCCACCCCTCAGGGGTCACAGAGTTGGTTCTTTTACTGTAATTCATCATTTTCACATATCAAAGGATTTTTCTTTACCCAAAATTAAAACTAAAGAGACATCATAATACTCTTCGGAAATGCAAACACCCTGAGATAGATCAATACCAGGATCTGCTCAAGGGTTTGCGATTTAGGTGTAGTTAGTATAATTCATATTTAAAGTCACTTCACAAAAATAACTGTCCCAATCTTCGAAGTTCCATTTTCTCCTATGATGATCACCAAAGCAATCTCTATTAAGATTCTTCTTCATTGCTTGAATGTAGAAAATGCTTAGTGAAATTCTCCAGCTTGTTTTCAAGTTGAACAGCTTTATTTCTTAAGCGCTTTGAATTGTTTTGGATTTTCTCCAAATGATTTATTTCTTGGGATAATCTAGCTATTTCTTCTTCTAGATGTCTTTGTGTAATGTCAACTTGTTGGCACAGGTGAGCAAAAGTGGTTGCCATTTCCTGTTGTACTTGATGGCTACAGTTGGCACTTGTGAAGCCAACAATCATTTGCAGTTTTTCAGTTGCATAATTCACAAATTGCTGTTTAAAGGCTCTCTCCGTGGCAGGGTGGTCCAAGTCAGCCTTTCACAAAGATACAAAGCTCCATACGTACTTAAACAGATATGAGTTTCCAGCCTACAGTTTTCCAAATCACTCCTCCAACAGTGATGCCCATAGAAGTTCTACATGTAAGAGAAGCTAGTGCTGTTATTAAGGTAACCATGAGTTCTTCCTGTGTTGCTGGTTTGGTAGGAGCAGTGGGAGTAGAAGCTAAAGATCTGGGGAGCTGAAAGATAGGCTCTGGTAATCCTAGAAGCACCTGCTGAGCATTTGTAGGGTCCAAGAAACTATGGACGAGGGAGGACCAGCCCAGGGAAAAATGAAATACAATATCCTCTTGAAAATCTGAACATAACTTGTGGCAATTTAGGTCACAGCTGAGATCAAATTTCTTGCAAGGAATCAATGTATGTAGTTTATTCTGTATACTAGCTGGAAGTAATGGCTTCAAATTTTCAATAATTTCTTGCTGAGATTGAAGCATTGAAGCATTGACTTCATTGGTGCACTGATCAACCAAATTTCTTCCCATTCCATCTTCTGTGTGCTTATTTAACTCATTTTTATATACTTTTAATACACTTGGAGTAGGATGAAACTCAGAACAAAATTCATCAACCAAAACAGAGAGTCGACAAATTTCATCTGTCATTGCACACGCAACCTTATTTGCAACCTCCTCTGTAACCTCCTTGATTTTTTTCTTAACGTCCAGTGTTAAAAGGTTCATCTGGTTTTGGATAAAATCCAGTCTATCAATTTGGTCTTCCCTCTCTTCTATTGAATAAATCCTTTTCTCTGCTGCTGCCACATTTATTGAATCCGTTATGTTTTTCACAGTTTCTAGAATCTGTTTAACTCTTATAGTGTGCTGTTCAAACTTTGTTTTCGCTGCTGACTGTGAGATACACTCCTCAAAGATTTGTTCAAAATTATGAAACTCCTGTAACCTTGCCTGAAATCCATCTGCAAGTGGCACACCCCCCCCCCCCCCACCTTCTGGTATGCCGTGTGCTTTGTGCTTCCTAGCCCTAAGAGCTTCCTTTGCAGAAACAAAAAAGATACGATTCCATGCTTCTAAAGGATCCACAACTTTGAGCTTCTCCACCAAGAAATGTAGGCATCTTTCCATGTGCTGTCTGTGTACATCTTCCATATATTCTAGCTCTGATGCAGAGGCATCCCAGTGATTATTCAGAATAAAAATATTAGGCTTGGAATGTCTCTCATTTACCTTGTGAAAAAACCTTTTCCGTGTTCATTAGAGTTGATTCAGAATTTGCAACCAAAACGAAGACATCAGCATCTAAGCAGAACTTATCAATCCAGCTATCCAGCTCTGTAATGACATCTGTACCTGGACTATCGACTAAAACCAGGTCGTCTCTCAAGAGGGCACATTTTGCCTTTGGCCAAAACGCAGGTACAAGAAAGCCAGCTTTCAAGTCTTTGTCCATATGAAGGGCATGGGCCAGCTGATTGTCTTCACACTCTTTTTTTCATCTGACCCTTCTGTCATGAGATAGGCTTTATCTCCATCGGTTCCTTCAACACTCAGGAAGCAATTGGTTGTATGGCCAATTCCACTAGGGAGGACTTTATCCTACAATATGGCATTGATAACAGAGCACTTCCCACTGCTTGTCCTGCCAAAAATTGGCACTTTCATGTGTCTGCGAGACAGCACCTCACCAATGATGGAAAGCTTGTTTTTATACCTCTGTATTTCTATCAAATCATCCTCAGTAGCTACTCGGTCAAGTTCTGGATTCTTGTATGTTGCTTCAACAAGATGTGATCCTTCAGTAACATAAACTCCAGTAACTGGTCAAAGATTGTTGTAATTGCCTTCTTAGCCAGCACAAAGTGCTTCAGTGGAGAAGCAGTTTCTGCCATCATGCCTGTCTCGGCTCCGACTTGTCACCCAGCAAGTGCAGCTCAGCCACTGCATGTGTCTTTTTGAATTATGGTGTTCTCTGGGTATATGCCCAGTAGTGGGATTGCTGGGTCATATGGTAACTCTATTTTTAGTTTTTCGAGGAATCGCCATACTGTTCTCCATAGTGGCTGTATCAATTTACAGTCCCACCAACAGTGCAAGACAGTTCCCTTTTTTCCACACCCTCTCCAGCATTTACTGTTTGTAGATTTTCTGATGATGTCCATTCTAACCGGTGTTGTAAACTGTATATTATTGGATTTTTATGTAGCACTCTGGACAAAGTAAATATATCAGTCAAAATTGAAAAAAGCAAGTAGCAAAATACAGTAAATTTGCACATAAACAAAAGAATAATAACTGGTAGAAAGCTTTTAACTACATAATAAATTAGAAAGAATTCCAATATCATGCCTTACATGCAACAAACTAAATACTTCCTGACTGTGAATAAACAACAGAAAACAAGGGAAAACATTAGGAATTCTAATAGATCCTACCCTGAACTTGTTATTAAAATGATTCTTTTGGTTTTAAGTCATAGGTTATTTTGAGACAAATTTGTATCTGAAGTTTAGCGAAGTAACCCAGAGTTTGGTTATCTTCTTATCAGTTACGTGGCTTCAGGATTGTGGGATTGTTATTTTTTGTTTGAGAAACAAACAAAAACACTCTCTGGATGCCAGGTTGCACCATGAAAAGTAGGGATATCACTGTCTTCAACCATCCTCAGACCTTAGGGGCCTGGCCTGACCGTTGGAATCGGAGCTCATGTAGGGAAAACTAGTTATACTTGGAGCGGCTGGGGGACATGTCGTAGCCAACAAATCCAGCGCATTTAGATAAGTGTAATGACGGCTGATATATTGGTGTGTTGATCATTTTAGTTTTGTCTTTAGCAACAAGATACCAGCTCTTGAACACCCAGCTGTCTATAACCCCAGTTTTTGAGTCTAGTGCCTAAAGATTATAGTAACACAGTATATTAGGTTCATTTGCTGGCCAGAAGGAAGAGAGGACCCTGATTGGCTGTGATGCTAGTGCAGTTTCCTGTGCTGACAAGGAGCCTGCGGTCAGAGTGTAACAGTGTACTGAACAGTGCTTACAAGTAAAAGGGACGAATAGGGATAATTAGAAAGGTTGCCTTAATTAGATCATTAATGTTGCGAGAGGCAACTATGCTAAACTACTTAGGAATTCATTTAGCCGCCTTTATGAAAAGGAGGCAAATGAGTATTATGCAAATTGATATCAAGGATTTTCCAAAGCAATAATAACAAAAAACAGATTTCAGGACCATAATTGTGTCTATACTCCATCAGCCCACAATCTACAGTCTACGTCTACATCGAGTCCTCAGTTACAGTGAACAAATTGAACACAAAGTGAGTAATGACATACTTATATGCCCAAGGATTATCTCTGTTGTGTGTTCCAGTTAGTGTGCTCTGTCTCATAAAACAAGGACATGTACATTTTAGAAAGTTTCCCGTTAAAAATGAATTATAAAATTTAAAAGGTTTAAAGATAATAAACTTGGCTATCCACAAGTTCTCATTTCCTAAGCACTCTGGATTGTAGACTGTTTTAAAAACAATTTTGTGTAGATTGATTTGGATCAAACTCCTTTTTAAAGATCACTTATCTTCTTTCACCTCTTCACCTCCTCATCCACACATGGTGAGTGTTTCTTTCGATGCACGAAAATAGTTTTTCAGCTTGGCATAAATTTCCCTTATCTTTTTTCTAAATTTTTTTAATTATAAACTCTTCTTGTTTTAGTCTCTGTCCTCTCTTTCTCTCTCCCTTTTCTTTTGGAAGCTATAGTCACAGTGCAGGCAAATGTCTACCTGTTGAATGTTCTTTATTGCAAATCGGGTGGTCTCTCTGAGAAGAAAAAAAGGGAAGTCCTCGCCATGCTACACTCTCACTGTGGCTTTCTGCTGCCTTCTGAACTCTAATCCCGGAATTTGAGCTTGGAGAGACCCTACAAATCACCTGGCCTCCTCTTTGTATTTTATGGTTGAGGAAATTAGGACCCCACGATGTGAACTAACTTTTTCCAGCATTACACTGCCGGCTGACAGCAGCAAAGGTGGTCTTATCATTTCCCCTGAGCTCCAATCCCGTGCTTGTCCCACTGCATACAAACCTCCCACCCCCGCTTCCTCTTACTGATAGAGATGTGCACTGCAGTCAGATTGCTTGTTTGGGAAGAGATGAGTGAAATGGGTGGTGGGAGGGGAGCTGGCTGGATACTGCTTGTCTGTTTTCCAGAAGATTATGAGGATGCATGTACATTTCAAACATAATAATTATATTTCCTCAAGGGGAAAGCCACCCCACCCCTGCCAATGAACATAAAGCATTAATAAGAATCAGATATGGTTTGTTTAACCACAGTATGGTTAACATCCAGGTATAGACTGAGGAGGACAGAAATGTATGCCTTCAGAACTAATGTCTTCCCTTCTTGAACACTGGCAGGTATGGAACTTAAACATCTCCACAAGCCCCCTGTGGCTATGATTAGGAACATTTCCAACAGTGCTGTAAACAAAATGCTGCAGGATTTCTTTTTCTGAAGTGTATACAAATGTCTCCTGTGGAGTTTTCTTCAAATCCAAACCATGATATAGATGTGCACAGGCTGTTCTTCTTCCTGTCCCACAAACCATGATGCCAGCATACGGACCTCCAGGGCTCTGCCTCCACTTCCCAAGGTTTCCTTTTGTGTCCCTGGTGGCCACAGGAGCTCGCCACCTCCTGGCAAGAGTACAGCATTGCTGGGAAAATGCCACAGAAATCTGCGTAATACTTATTAGTGCAAAGGACCTTCTGAAATTTTCACACAGCCACCTCATACCACACAACAGAGACATACTTACTTAGGTAACAGCCTCTATGCAGTTTACATGTAATGCCAGTCAGGGCTAGCTGTCAACAAAATTGTGACCAGACAAGAGTTTCTAGCACATTCTGGGCCCTTTGCCCTTTGGGTAATTCCGATGACCTTCAGTATTCCCACTACTGTAAAGCAAGTTTTGAAGAGTCAGTGAAGTTGCTTTAGCTTCATGAAAATATAAAAAAGAAAAATCAGTGGTCCAGCCTAAAGCATGCTTATGGGAGTGACGCTGAAGAGCAGTTTGGACACAGAGAGAATTTCAGAACAACTCACGTGCACACCAGACTCCACGTACAGGAACTGGCCTATCTGTAAGGAAACTTTAGGGCTTATGAAAAAACTGAGGTGGAAAAAAATACTTGTCATGAGAAAGACAGCATTAGTTGTTTTTTTAAAAGGCAATTTGGTTGAGTTGAAAATCCATTGAGTCTATGAACTATTATTTCCCGAGTTCAAAAAGTGAGACGTTTGTATGCTAATTGTCCTTGCACTCAGTGCTTTTAAACTGGAAATCGGCCATCATTTTTCAATCCACTTCTCTTTCAAATGATCCAAATCTTTGCCTCTCTTCTTTATCCTAACTATATGTACTTAAAATTTTCTTTCTTTTCCCAAAATCCTTAGAAAAGGGAAGGCGTGGGAGAAAAAAAAGACAGATTTAACAGTCTTACATAAAAGTTTGACAGCAGTTTTCATTAATCCACAGCAATAATAAACTGTTTTCAGTGACTCTGAGCAGCTTTTGACGCTCTGAGAGAGAAGGGTGCTGATTCACTGACCTGGGTGCTGGACAGAAGCGAGAGGAAGAGGTGACCCACTTACCACGTGCTCGAGGAGCACTCAGATGTTAAGCTGTGGTGTTGGGACGCCTGCATCCTGGATGAGACCTGCCCGCCACCCCCTCCCAGCTCCTCACTGTCCGAATAAACTCCTTCCCCGTTTTTCAACAAATGTTTATTGAGCAACTATCGTGTGCCGGCAGTATACCAGGTCCCCGCCCTCATGAAATGTACTTTCTAATTGAGAGAAAGAGAGGCAATAATATCTCATTAGCTCAAGTGTAAAGTGCTACCAAAAAATAAACAAAACAAGATGTTTTGAAAGGAAGTGACCTCACTGTATGGAAAAGGGCAGTCAGGAAAGACCCCTGAGACCACTGGGTATTACGTGTCAGGTGCCTTTTCTCTGTGTTGCTGCGGCTCGGAAAGTAAGTCTTCATTCCTGTCAGAAGAAACAGAAGAGAAGACTTTTTTTAAAGAATAGTCAAATATGCAAGAACAAGTGTGTATACTTGGAATATATAAACACTAGAGAACATAAGGAAGCTGGAAAACCAGAATAGCTGTTCTAAACAGAACTGTCTAGTTTTGTAAACCAGCATTGTCAGTGGCCTGCATTCCCTAAAATGTAAGAGCCTTGGTTCTGCCCCTTTGTCCTGAGGACTGAGAGAGTCACTACAAACTTACCAGGGGAGGTTTGGTGTCTTTGCAAAATCCCCAGGAAATGCTGCTATCACCTTCCACCACTAAAAGATATGGAAGGTGCCCTGTGAAGGGATGAGATGGGGTGTAGTTCAAGGGGAGATAAGTGGCAGAAGGGCCTTTAGAAACCTGGTGGGACCTGGTCACAGCCTTGCCTGGAGGCTGTGGTCTGATGTTCGCAAAACTCCAGAGACAGTCTAGTTTCCAAAGAGGAGAAAGAGGAGAAAGGTGGTTTCCTTTGGTTATTGGACCTTGATGATGGACATGTGGTTCTAATTTATACCAGCCAAGTGTTTCCAAACTTATACTCAACATCGATTTTTTTCTAACTTTTTTAAGCCACTTTTTGATCCTAAGCAGCTCAGAGAGGGGAACACAGTACGAATCATAGAAGCTCAGTGTGCCAATCCCAGTCCTTACCTTGTCTCCTTGCTAACAGTCTTCACAGTCTGGGCAGAGTGGGAGGGGAGAGGCTTAGGGAACACTCAACAACCAGCCTACACGCCCACCATGCCACTCCCCTCCGTCCGTGCATTTCACAGACCCTCATGTGTCCTCTGTTGCATAATCATGTCCCTGGTTCAGGACAGAGTAGCTAAAAAGGAGGGTGCCTCATTTTTAGTCCCATCCATCATTTGTGTTAATACATCCTATTTGCTTTTAACAGAAACAAACAAAAACAGTGGAATAGGTAAGGGAAAAATTCTGTCTGGACCTTTCTTCTTAAACGGGTTTTGAATTTTCAAGGTAATTGTTTTGGTGCCTTGTTTTTTTTCTTGAGAACCTTAAGCATTTTTTCGTTAAAAATGTTAAGAATAAGTGCAAAGTATTTTACTTCCCATGTTGCTCATGCAGATGAGAAATGCTACAAAAAATATTACAGTTGGTTATCAGGCAGCAGTTTCCACTTGCTGATGGTGGTGGGAACCACATTTAAAAGCTGAATCTTACGTGAAGTACCAGCACATAAAGTCAGTAAAATGTGGGCGTTCTCGGTGAAATGGGGCTGAAAGGCCTCGATGTCCTGTCCCTTTGATCTGTCCCTGACTCCTCTCTTACACAGGTGTGCACGTGGACACACACGTACACACACACATGCATCAAGCACTAAGGAGGCTCCTGACACACTCCCCGGGATGGAAGCCTCTGAGGGACAGAATTATGGAGCCAAAGCTCCGGATGGGCCTCGTTCTTTCGAGCCTCACAGTGACCCACTTTTAGAGGTGGCCATATTGGTATCCTGAATAGGATTATTTTGTTTGCATGTCTAACATTAGACTTTGGCCTGTCTCCAAAGACTACCAGGAAATTTTAAAGGTACCACATTTAACGCACTTTTTATTTCTCTGTGCCCTTCTATAAAAATAGAAATAAAAATAAATTATTATAATAAAACTGCTTTGAGAGGAACCTAGAGATTTCACCTGGATCTGCTCTTAGGCTTAATTTAAGTTTTTTGGTTTTTGTCTGTTCGTTAATGTGTTAAACAGCTATTTACTGAACTCCTTCTACATGCAAGACAGTTAATTGTCCAAACCAACCAGCTTCAGGCAGCATGGTTCAATGGAAAGCACATGGGCTTTGGCCTTTGGAGTTACCCCAGTTCAGCCAATTACTGGTTATCCCACTGGGCCTCAGTTTCTCCATCTGTAACTTGGTGATAATGCCTGACTTGCAGTGTGATTTGAGGCTCAGTGGGATAAGGCATATGAGAACACCTATCCTAGCACTTGGCCCAAAACATACTGAATTTCCCTCGAGGTGGGAGCTGGAGGGGGGAGGGGCGTGGCCAGGCATTTTCTGTGCTATAACCCGAGAGTGGAGAGTAAAAGCCTGACATCTAGTGGCAGAAGTGACAGTTGCACTTCATCTTGCTGTAGGGTTGAGTCTCAGAAGTTCCCAGCTTGGGTCTGCATTGCAATCGCCTGGAGAACCAGACCCTTCTCTTGGAGCTCCTGATCCTGCAGGTCCAAGCTAAGATCAGGGAAGGTCTAGTTTTACGAGCTCCCCAAAACGATTCTTATTCACCTGCCAGCTGTAGGTAGTTTGAGGTCACGGACCTTAGGGTTCAAAGAGGAGAGGTTGGTGGATGCGAACGTTCTTTTTTTTAAGCTTCTTATAAAAAAGAGGGATGGTGCCTGCAGGAGTGCCAAGTCAAGAAAGTACTTTATGAGAGAGTGGATTTCTAGGTGTGCAAAGTCCAGCAAATCCAACCCAAACTAAGAATGATCCCGTGGAGAAAAAGCAGTAACTGTAGCTCCTCCCACGTACATATGATTGAGACAAGCTTACCCAGAAGCACTACACTGACCCTCGCATTATAGTTTATTCTGAGAAGCACAGAAATGAATTATAGAATTTCTATACATTTAACAAGCATTCTTGTAACAAGTATTAATTTACAACCAGCCATGTTCCAAGAACCATCTTAGACCTTAAAGATATAAGCTTGAAGAATAATGTTAATTCAGTATATTATCTTACAGATCTTTTTAGGCTGTGAGGAAGATAAACACATGATCAGACTATTACAATAGAATCTGAAGAGTCTTAAGACATCAGAAAGGAAGGTTTGGAAGCACATAGAAAGCCATCGGTATTAGTTTTCTGTTGCTGCTGCAGCAACTTACCACAAGCCTAGTGGTTTAAAACAAGACAAATTTATTATCTTACGGATCTGCAGTTTAGTCTGAATGGGTTTACAAGGCTAAAATCATGGTGTCCACAGAGCTGTGTTCAGTTGGAGCCTCTAGGGAAGAATCTGCGTTCTTGCCTTTTCCACATGTGCCCTGGCTCATGGCTTCCTCACTCTGACCTCAGCTGCTGATTTTTTTTTTTTTAATATTTATTTATTTGGCTGTGCCAGGTCTTAGTTGCAGCACATGGGATCTTTACTTGCGGCATGTGGAGTCTAGTTCTGTGACCAGGAATCTAACGCAGGCCCCCTGCCCTGAGAGGTCAGAGTTTTAGCCACTGGACCACCAGGCAAGTCCCTGGTCTCAGCTTCTGTTGTCATGTTTCCTTCTCCGATTCTGACTCTCCTGACTCCCTCTTATAAGAACCCTTGTGATTGTATTGGATCCATCTTGATAATCCAGGATGATCTCCCCACGTCATGATCCATCACATAATCACATCTGCAAAGCCCCCTTTGCTATGTAAGGTGACATATTCCCAGATTTTGACATTAAGATGTGGACGTCGTTGGGGAGCCATTATTCTGCCTTCTGCACCATTTCACTGAGACCTGGAGACTCAGGGCGTGTTCCTAGAAGAGACATCTAAACTGAAACTTAACTGATAAAATATTGTATTTCTGGGGTAGGGGAGGGGTGTGAGTGAAGGAGTCAGATCAGTCATAGAGCATAGGGAGAGGAAGATTCTCCAAAGAGAAGAAATGTGAGAAGACCCAGAGTTAAAGACAGCTTGTTTGTGGAACTAAAGAAAGTGCTTTAGGGCTGTGTGGTAGGTGGGAGAGGGAAGGCCCTAAAACATAATCAGAGGTCAGATCATGGAGAAAAATGTCAAAACTCATATTCTGGACGTTGGACTTTAAGGGTAACAGAAAGCAACTAAAGAACTTCAGGTAGAAATATCATTTCACTCTGGTGTGAAGTGAAGCTTGGGAAAGGGAGGCTGGAGGCTGTCGTAGAAATCCAGAGTAGAGATGAGAAAGCTGCGTAAACGAGGGATCAGTGGTTAATGACACTGGTTCATCCTGCAAGGCTTCTTCACCTCTGTCTATGACCTTCTACAACCCGCTCAACCTTTTTGTACCTCATTTCCCTTATCTGTAGAAATGGGGATAATACTCGGGCTCAGTGGAGCTTGCCCAGTAGTATTAAATGAGGGAATACATTTAAAGCACATGGTCCAGAACCTGGCACGTAATAAAGGTCCAATAAAAGTTAACAGTTGCTATTTAATGGCCGTTTCAGTAGGAATTGAGGTAACTGAGGGGATTCAAGAGATATTTAGGAGCAAGAATGAGTAGAACCAGGGACGGGTTGCTGAGGTGAAGTGGGGTGGGCCTGCGGCTCCGAAGGGCTGCGGTTCAGCTGTCTCAGTGGCAGGTGACTCCACGGTGCTGCAGGTGACAGTGGCTCAGAAGGGGAGGGGGACGGTTGCTTGGTTCTGTTTTTGACATGTTGACTTTGAAGGTATTCAAACTCTTCTCTCAAGAGGAGAGATCCAAGAGACATTGTTTGGATTTCTTTAGGAAGATTTGTGCTGGAGATTTCTATTTGGGAGTCATTACTTGAATCCAGGAGAGTGAACGAGGTCACTCAGGAACACATATAAAATGAGGAAAGGAAGACCTAGGATGGAACCGTGGGAGGAAGAATGGATGAAGAGGACTCTGCACTTTCCTTCTCATGACATTTATTACCCTTTATTGTAATTTCTCATTCAGTAACCCTTCTGGACTGCAAGCGCCCTGAGGGCAATTGCTCACCACCGTATGTCCAAAGGGTGATAACAGCTGTCATACAGCCCCACTCAATAAATAGCTCCAGTTGAATGATTAGATTATAGGCATCATTCAAAGCCAAGTTTGAAGGCAATAAAAGCCTTTAAAAAAAGTGCTTAATATCTGCCAGGTACCGTGCAGGTTGTTTTACATAAGTTCATTTAACCTTCACGACAACTCAAATTAGGTAGGGTTGTTCTTCCCATCATGCAGACGGGGGGCCGGAGGCTAAGAGAGTTTAGGGGACTTGGCTCAGATCTATGGTAAATGACAGGGTCAGGCTGTTCACCCCCAAAGCCGTGTGCTCCCCACTGTACCTGCGACTGAAGACAGGTAAAGGGATACAGGCAACGTCTCCTGCAGAGGCGGCGGCCGAGGACAAGACTGGTTTCCCTGCTGAGCACTTCTTTTCCCACCCAGACCGGCCTCCTCCGGCCCTCCCAGGGCACCCCTTCCAGAAAGCGGCTGTGGGTCGAGGCCACTAGCGGGCAGACACGCCTGGAAAGTCACAAGCCTCGTGGGGACTTATGCCCTGTTCTCTCTTGGCCTCATTCAGGCCAGGACTAGAGGAGGCGCTCCTGGGTCTGCAGAATAAATGGTCATAATTACCACTTGAGTTTACACAGCCCTTCACAGGTCACAGATCCCTCCTGCATCACGTTTCACTTTGTCCTTGACACAGCTTCATCAAGTAGCGCTTTTTGTCATCTTCATTTTACAGAAACACTTATAAAGTAATGAGACAAGTACCTGTGATTTCGTTATCGATATTTTTCTGGATTGCAGAGACTTGGAGAAATGTAGAAAGCACTGGTGCCTCAAGAAAGCACTGGTGCCTCAAGACGGGCTGGGCGGATGGGATAAGCAGCCCAAGGCGTGGAGTGTAGACACTTCAGTCTGGGGTCCCCCGCAAACAGGTGCTCAAGAAACAATTACCTTAAGTAATTAAAGAAAAAACCCTCAAGAACATATTATGTCAAATACACGACTTTCAGAATTTTACAAATAGGGCTACTTGTCATTATCTCATTTTAAAAGCAAGGTATCTATTATCTTAATACTTTCCCCTTTTGAGTAAACCGTTAAGTTAGAGTTTTATCCGTCTTCAGTAGTCAAGTGTTTGCTATCTGTTGGCTGTTAAAATGCTCACAGATTTTAAAGCCTGTGATGGGACAATTTGTATGTATTTTCTTAATTGGATGTATTTAATTTTCAAAAGACATTAATAAAGCTGAGATGAAATAGAAAAAACAAAACAAAACAAAAAAACAAGGTATCCAAAGCCCAGAGAAACTAATGTTAAACTACAAAGTTTTTCAGTGAAAAAAGTGGGACTTGTACTAGATGTTTACTTTCAGAACTCTTTTCACCATACCTAATCATAATCACTACATCTGGAATCCCCAGAAAATCAAGGTCCGAAGACACAACCTGGCAGATTCTAGGAGGCTGGGTGAATTCAGGCCATCTGTCACTGACAGGAAGAGTCATCTGCAGTATGTCCAGCCTACTCAGGCTGACGAGGGTTAGAGAAAGCTGCTCACCCTGTTTACAGGGTGGTAGCAAGTTATAGATCACAGAGCATTGGAAGAACTCTTTGAAGCCTTACTGTTTAAGAGAAGGTTAAGAAAAACTGCCTCTAACTAGGTCATTAAGATGTCCCACTGCATGCTAGCTGGTAAGAACGTCTTCGAAGCTACGTTGAAGATATCTGAACTAAGACAGTGGCACGCGCTGCTTTGAAATCTCAGAGGGTGAAATAGTAAAGGAAGAGAGTGTCCTGAAAAGCTTACTCCACTTAATCCTTCAACCAGATCCCAATACTTTTACTCCAGTAGCTGAGAAGACTCCTCAAGCACAACTGCTAGCTGTTCCTCTGCCCACCCAGCTTATTCCATCTTGATGAACCTTGGTTGCTGCCTCTTCAGGTGATACTCCTTTTGGACTCTTTCTCATTCTCAACTCTGGCTTCACCGTATTCTGCAACCCTACCACCAAATGCACCCCCGCTGCCCCCACTTATAATCCAGTGCCCAGAAACCCATGCTGTGTGGATCCCTGGCCCCACTTTTCAGTAAAGGAGTTCCCACAGAAAGAGAGCCATTTTCATAGCATTGATTCAGCATCATTCAACAAATACTGATTCCATGTTACTCAGCAAGTATTTATTATGAATATTCTGTGTGCAAGGGTTGTGTTAGGTACAGGCAAGGATCTAAAGAAAATGGAAATAAAAATCCATATACTCATAATGTTTAATAATATGTTGGAAATGGGGACAGATTAGGGCAAGATAACCTTAATATGTGATGAAATGGGTTGAATTTCATCACAAGTAGAAATGCTATGGGTGTCCAGAGGAGGAAGTGATTACAATCAAATTAGAAGGATCAGGGGAACCTTTGAAAAGAGTTGGCATTTAATAAGCATTAAAAAGGTCTGAAGAGAAGGGTGTTTCAAGAGAGGCAGTGACACCCTCAAGAGCACATGCAGAGAAACCACTGAAAGCATGTCTAGGTTTGTGGAGTGGTCTGATGTGGCTGGAGAATAGGGAGATGGGATCCTGGAAAGGGTGGGGTTGGGGAGTCAGCCACATGGCTTCCTGAGACTCAGGAAGGAGATAAATGAAACTGGTCTTCTCAAGCAAAGGGTACAGTATGTTCTGAGACATCAAGTATTGAGCAATACTTAAATCACAACATTCCTGTCGGGCAGGCTTGCACTAGCTGGAGCTCCTGAGAGACTCGGTTCATCTGTGGTTGGAACACCTGTTCCCATCCCCTCCACAGCTCATTAAGCTCTTTCCCTCTGCTCCAGCACATCATCAAACTTCCACCTCTTCTTCCAAATCCTGACTCACTTCCTAGAAGAGGGGTAGGAATTTCACCTTTAATGACTAAATATGTTATCCCAGGCTGCCCTTCAGAGCTCACCTCCTGCTCTCCCCATAGCCTTCATACCTCTTAGACATTTTGCTCAATTTTTGTTAAACTGTGACTGTTAAAAATAGGTTATGCCTGTGTCCATTGCCACAGTGCTGCCTGTCTCAGACGGTGACGTCTGCGTGCTGTGGTTTTCCACGTAGCGTGAACCACTGTCGTGTGTGCCTGGAAACCAGGGCTGAGGAGCAATGCCAGGGTCCAGCCTTGTACTCCACGAAGTGCGTGATAGATACTTTTTGTGGTTAAAATCTAAAGTGCTGATAGAAATCTAAATCTCAGTTTACAAACTCTTTTGAGAAGTAGCTCAGGAGTGATCTGAGGTGTGGTACCTGGTGATAGATTCATTCATTGCTGGTTTGCTGTTAATTCCCTGGTCCTTGTCAAATGACAAGACTTTGGGTTATGTGAGAACGTGCTACTTCCTTACGTGCGTCTTCTATAGGGAATGATGGTAACTCAGTACGACCGTTACAAAAAGCTTTCTGCAGGTTGATGATGCATCCAGAGTTCCCAGAGCAAGGGTGAGCATGGCGAAGAGGCAGGCCCTTCTGTCTGTGTGTCCACTTCCATAGAATGTGTTGTAAAGTTGTCTGTAAGAGCCAGGAAACTTTACTGATTAAAGCTCCATTAATTTTCAAAAAACCTCATTTAAAATTCAGAATCCTTTGGGAGGGTACAGGACTGAGAGGCACGTTTGTGTTCATCTGCAGGGGGGTAAAAAGACTTGTAAGTGAGCAGCTTTCATGAGTGTATCCCCTCCCCCCCATCGCTATGAATCATTCCCCCCGATTTTACACGTGTATTTTTCCTCCATCGAATCGGCTGATCTAATTATTAGCTGAACATGTCAGAATGAATGAAACGATACATTGATTTTGGTCCTACAAGTAACAAAAGAACAAAGAGAGATTCTAAACATTCTGCTGTAGAAGTAAGGTGGGATTCTAAAACTTTTGCTCTGGATGCATGATTTTCACCATTCTTCAGAAATCAGAATAATAAGAAGGTAACTACCAAAACATGGATGTACAAATACGGTAACAACATAAAGACTGGAGGGATTTGAAGAAGCATCCTGTGAGGGATTGTGCACGTTTTTTTTTTCCTGCAATTCACTTTACAAACTAAATCATCCACACCTTAAATGGGCATTTTATTCTATTTTCACGAAACATTCCTTTGCTCCTCAAGTGGTTTGACGTTATTTGTGCAGTCCAAGGTAAGGGCAAGCATTAGCCATTGTCCAGGGTGTGTGTTTTAACACACATCTGCACGTAACACTTCCTTATCTTTATGGCCATGTGTCCATAAAAGCAGATTGGTTGCAAGAATAGGAGGGATTTCATCGTTCTCTGTTTGGGTTAACACATCTGTGTGGTCTCATGATGAGCTTGAAGCCAGACACACCAGGCCTGCCTGTCCTCAAGCCATGAGAGCTGGTAAAGGCCAGATCTCTGAACATGTCCACTTGCTTGGGTGGGTTTGAACCCTCAGCTGCAGCATGTGCCCTGTTCAGTCTCTTCTCAGGGATCCATAAGCCCAGCTTTGCACACTGCATTTCTTCCTATTACATCTATTCCAGAACCCCTCACTTAACATACAAGACACACACATCTAAGCTAGGCGTTCCTTTGGTTAGGCTTTTCTTGTCCTCGTGCTCCAGCTCGCAAGACAGCAATTGCCAACAACTACCAAACTCTGGTCTTGAGAAGCCTCATATCTGGTCCTCATCGGTGGCTCTTATTTATTGGACATTGTGAGCGTCCTGAAGCTAACCACATGGAATTGTTTTAAAGAACCGTTCTCTAAGGAGAAATCAGTTTACAGAGTGAAAACTCACACCCTCCTGGCTTCTCGCTGCCCACAGGACACATCCTGCCTCTTTGGCGCCTCATCCGGGCATTCAGGTCCCTTGTCGCTCTGGCCCTGCTGCCTCTAGTCCCTTTACACAGCCACCCGACACGAGCCCCTTGCTGCCTGCCCCTGACTTTGCCTGTGTCTTGCTCCAGGCCTGGGATGCACTTTGCTCTCGGCTTGTCCACACATCACTCCACTCCCCAGGAAAGCTCCTCCACGTCCCCGTGAAGCCTTCCCACGGCAGTTGGTCTTCCTCTCTTCTCTGAATCCAGACAGCTGTTTATCCATCCTGTTTATTTCCCAAGTGCTTTAATTATGATTCTGTTGTGTCTTATCATTAACTTCTCATATTACTATTTGACTTGTCGTGACCTTTATTCTCAACGTGTCCCTGAGTTTCTTGAGGACATGGACCCTGTTTTCTACATCTTTGTATCCCTCAGGGTACCTAACATAGTTAGCACGCAGCAGGGACTCAATACATGTTTGTTGATAACATATCAGACTCCAGAAGCCTTATCCTCACGAGAGATTGGAAAAAATGTGTGTGCATGTGTATTTCTTTTTTTCAGTGATGCCAACTCTCTGGAGAAACAAACAAAGCCAGCTCTCCTCATGGCCTGGTGTCATTTGCAGGCTCTGGCCCCTCCTCTGTGCTCTGCCTCTGACCACACCCACACGTGAAAGAGGCCCAGGTGGAGAGATTCGGTAAGCAGCTGCTGCTCTATATTCTGCCCTCTTTCCACTTTCTTCCCCTGGGCTTCTTATCTGGGTCAGGAATTCAGCACTTGATTTTTCACTTTTTGTTTTGCTCCACATTAGAATCCATTGGCTCCAACAGTGATCAAGCCTAAATCCCCCTTCACAGGTCTGTGTTCCCTCCGTCAGTGCCTGGGTGTGTGGTACGTCCCTCCAGGTATTTTCCTCTCCACTATTGGCATCCTTATAATGCTTTGTTCCACTCCAACCCAGCCCTTCCTTCCTCCCACGTCCTTACACTTTACCCCTCTGTGCTCCCCAGTATCTACAGATTCCCTGTGTCCTCAGACCTCTCGTGGAACCTCCTCCCCCTTTCCCCAACTAAACTGTCACTAGCTCTCCCCAAAGGCACCAGTTCTCGAACAATCCAAGAAGCTGCTCATTTCCACACCCTTGTGAAACGGGATAGACTATATAAAAAACTCAGCCCACAGGTTGGTACCTACTAAGGCCTCCAGAAACAGTAGCTGGTAATAGTCCATCTTTATGATTTTCATTGTAGTTGTTCCTGGAGTCAAGCGATGAGGTCACTCCCCCAGAGCATTGCTAGACCATTCTCTTTCCCCTTCCGGCGAAGAGCCTACCCTGTGGAATACATGTGCTGCCCAGGGAACATAAGCGTTGACTCCCCTGGAACTTGGGGGCCCTGACTCGCAGAAGCGCGTCTCCTCTTTGTCCGCCAGCCCTGCTTCCTCTGACTCGCTCCTTCTCTGGGACTTAGATTTCGTGGTAGAGCATCTCCACCCACCCTTGCCCAAACCCTAAGCTCTCTTGTCCATCTTCCACGTCTTTCTGACTTGCCCAGATAAGTCTCATCCCTGAATGGTACCAGTTCTGCTTTCTCTGTGCCAGCACCTGAGCAGGTAAACCCTGAACTCAACTTGCTAGTGTTTATACAAGAGTTTTTTCATGCACTTCATAATATAGATTTTTCTGAAATTTTCTTTCTGTAACACATTGTTCACAGCACTGAGCGTTTATGGAAGGTCTGATTTGCTCCCAGCTCTAATGATAGCAGTGAAGACACTGACATGGTCGTGGACTTCTTAAAGCCTAAAGCTGTGGCTGCAGGTCTGTAAAATAAATTGGCAAGTTTTCATCTTTTTATGCTGTTGGACAGTTTAACAGGACAGCATTAACCTAGTCCTTAAACGTTTGGTGATGATTAGTGATGATTGATTTTAATGTGGAGTTTTGGCCTTTGATGAGAATCGTTTGGAAATGGAAGTTATTTAAATCGACACAGATTCAGTAATAGAACCAGGAAGGCATACTTGACTTTAAGCACTTCTCTGAGTTCTGGATTGTTCTTCAGTTCTTAAGACAAGTTTCGGTCAATTTACATTTGGTCAAGACAGCATCTTCTGGGCATTTGGTCTTGAATTGCCTGGTTGCAGACTATACAAAAAAAAAAAAAATTATTTAAGAGATTGCTGAGTGACTAATTTGGGCACAGAATTCTATTTCCCTTACCTCAAGCCTGTAACATACAAACCCTTCCTGAGTTTCTAGCCTGCAGGTCTGTAGGCTTGCCAGCCCCCACCATTACATGAGTCAGTTTCTTAGGAGAAAAAATATGTGTTCTGGAGGGACCTGACTGTTACACATAATCCAAAGTTTACTACATTTTAACTGTCCCTTCACTTTCCAGGGACCGTGGTCTGCTATTATTTTCCTTCTTTTGAATTCACGGGCAATACAAGGCATTATTGAACTGCTAAAGTTTCATGAGCACTTAGGAGAACCTAAACCCTCAGATGCTTTCAAACAATGAACTCATGAAGTTTTTGGAGAATTTTTTTTAGAGTAAAAACACCTGGGAAGATGTTTACAAAATTATATAAAAAATTTTAAACCAATAGATAATCTATAAATACTTGGTGCCTGATGTCCAGTGCACTGGTTCTTTCAGTTCTGATTTTTCTTGAACTTCATTCCAATTAGGTATGATCCCAATTTTGATCTTTTCAAAGTCAAAAACAAAACTGAAAAAAAAATATGTGCATTGTTAATCTTCTTGAGATAGAATTACATATGGAATGTTTAATTTTTATTTGCAGTGAACATATATTACTCTTATAATAGGCAAAAATAAAGATTCTGAAAAATAGAAATACTTGTTTTTATAGTGTGCAATCAAAGCAGAGTAGGAAATTTTGGATAATGTGGACAAAAACATTAAGAAGTTGAGAACTCAGGGGTATAGGAATGTAAGTTGATTCCTGTAATACCATAAATATATGTGTAAGGTACACAGAGGGACAAGAGTACAGTTGAGAGTATTAACCATCACACCATAGGAGGAAACTAGGGACTCAGCTTCCTGGAAGAGCCAAGCCCAGAGGTCTGAACACTAGGTAGTGGAAAATGACACTATTAAAAAGTAAGGCTGGTAATTGGGACCCAGAGCCCTAGCGTTTCAGCATTGTTTCAGTTCATCAGCCTCAGCTGGGGATATACCCCCAGTGAAATGGTAGGACAAAGTTAAGAGTGGCTGAACAAGGAGAAAAGAATCGGGACCAAAATGTTATCCACAGAAGCTGAACCATAGAGAACTAAGAAAAGTGACTCAGCTCTTACACCTTTTTTTTTTTTTGAAAGAGGAATATGTGTCATAATAAGTTAAATTGAAATGTGTTGCATCTGAAAATACAGCAGCAAAAGATGAGAAAGATATTCAGAAATATATTTAAACTGAGAAACTTTATCAATCAAATGCCATCCCTTCTGGATAAAAATCCTTTCACCAAATCATGTAAAGGCTTTATGAGTTTTTCAGAAGAAAGGCACCCTGGAAATTTAAGTTATTTTTATCACTTTTATTGAAAAGGCCATTTCTTTGCTTTGAGGCTGAATTCTTTGATGCAAGTTCAATAGCTTTGGGGTGAACCTGAATGCCGTCTTCAGAGCAGTGAGAAAAACCATGCAGTGTTGAGATGCCAAGCTTCCTCCAGGAAGTCATTTGAAAATAACTGATAAAGATACTTAGGGCTCTGAATTATTGTCAAGTATGGTATTCAAAGAAACTGGTAGTTTGGAACACTTTTCTATAATTACATGCTGCTGAATTCTAAAATGTCACATACCAATGTAAGAGCAAGATATATTCATTTTTAACTCACTGTGGACAAAATGCATAGATACAGTCTCCAGTCTGAGGCTAAGGAGGTAGATGTGTGTGCACCACTCAGGTTATCTTGTTGACTGAGCTTAATGATCGTCACCGATGCCATGGCTGTCAGTTCTTAGGGAGGGAATGATTGCATCCGCCATTTCAATGATTTGGCAAAGATGCATCAAATGCCAGAAGGAAAAATGGGAAAGAGCAGAAACAATGACAGGGGAAGTCCTCGTGACACCGAGGGACCTAAGCTGGCCCATGACTGACATAACAGCACACAAACACCAGTAGCATGCCACTCTAATGCGAGAACAAAATCATATCGTTTCTGGAGTTTGGGCATTTTGTGGATTGTTGTTTTTCAGAATTTTCCTGCTGCTCTGTAACACAATTTGAACTTTAAAACTTCTCCTATATACTAAAAAGCCACTCATTTAGTAATAATAGTGAATACATACCACGCTTTTTCTGGACCAGGCATCGTGGGTTTACAGATGATATCCCACCATAGTCCTTTAAGATAGGGGATCATTTCCACCCCCATTTTGTAGAAGAGAAAACTGAGTCACAGAGAGGTTAACTTGCCCGAGGTCACGCACCTCTTCAGTGACAGAACTAGAATTCAAAGCCGGTTAACGCAGCTTGCAAGTCGAGGCCTTTACGCTGCGACACCACACAGCTGCAGCTTCGGCTTTTACTGGGCGTCATTAAGGATGTGGTGTGTCGCTTGTTTCTGTAGGTGATGTGAAGTATGAGACAGGGTGGTGGTTGTTTTTTTTTTAAGTTTTAGTAAATTCAGTATTTTTCTGCTTTCTGAAAGCCCGTGTGCGTACACACTTAGTAGCTCTCCAGGTAGCCTCTGGTCCCACCTGTACTGAAAATTCCCCAAACATTGAAAATAGCTCACTGGCAAAGAAGAGCTGATCACAGGACACCCAGGCCTCATCTATCGCTGGGTAATCTGTGGATCAGCTGGAGCAAACCTGCTGCCCAGGGATGGCTCTGTGGGCTGGAAGCCTGTGCTGCAGTCAGCCTGTAGTGACATCAGCAGTGAGAGATCCCCCCGCACCCCCACATGTAGCCCACTCCCCATCCTCAAGAGACCAGCACCAGGGAAGTGGCCTATTAGGTCCAAGCTCATCCCTGGTTGCCTTTGGATGAGTGTTCGCTGTAACTGAAGCCTAGTGAAATTAACAACAATATGTTACTTATGCATATGTTACATAGCACTGCTCTGTGCAGCACTGATTTGTTATAGTACTCTCATCACAGAGATATTTTTATTTAAAAATACTTATAAATCTATTACAGTGAGGAAGAGTACAGTTATTAGGGTGAAGCCATATGTAATTACCAACATTCAACCATTCTGAGCAGCCTAAGCCAGTTTTCTTATGTAAACTGAGTAGCGTAAATGTAAAGGACTGTCATAAGCTCTCAGCCAATGAGTCACCTTCTCATCAGGGCCTTTGCTCAGTTAGAATGAGGTTCAACTCTCTGTGGTCTCTCTCCCATCATCATATATTCTTGAGGTTCAATTCTGACTCACAAATAACAAAGTGTGCGCAGGTGACAATGCCTCAGGTGCTGTAGGGGTGGTGGTGACCTTCCCAAGGAAATGTCAAAAGAAGCACAGGGTGAAAATAAGCTGCCGAGGGAGTGGTGCACGTCCTGCGACATTACGACAGCATCATAAGCATCCTCGTTACCCTGGAGAAATGAATCAAAGCAGAGGCACTGCAGGAGGCACAAGGAGAGCAAGTGGCTGTCAGGAGTGCCTCTTCCTAGGAATTATCCTTGGGAAGCCTGTGTTTCAGGAAGCGTTCTCCATGTTAAAAAGATATGCACAGAATAATAACGGTAGGTCAGCAGTTCCTGAGGGCTGTGACGGGCACGGCACTGTGCTAACTGCTTAGCACATGTGTATCCATCAGGCTTCTCCAGAGCAGCAGAAGCACTGGCACACGTGGACATTGACATTTACTCAAGGAGTTGCTCACGCAGTGGTGAGGTTGGCAGGTTCAAACTCCGTAGGGTAGCCAGAAGGCAGGAAAGTCTCTGGCAGGGGCTGGTCCTGTCATGTTGAAGCAGAATTTCTTCTTCCTCAAGAAGCCTCAGTTTTGCTCTTTAGGCTTTTCAACTGAATGGCTGAAGCTGACTTAGATTATAGAGGATAATCTTCTTTACTCAAAGGCAATGAATTTTGGATGTTAACCACATCTACAAAATACCCTCAAGACAACACATAAATAGTGCATAAATGAATAAACAGGTGCTGTGGTCTAGCCAGGTTGACAGGTAAAACTAACCATCACAACATATATGCCATTTTTTCCCCATGAAAAATCTATAAGGGTAGTACTATCGTATCCCCATTTTACATATGAAGAACTAGAGGCTCAAGAAGGTCAAGAACTTGTGCACGATCACACCATTTGTAAAAGATGAAGCCATGCTTTGAACCCAGGGAATTTGACCTGAGAGCCTTTGAATTTAACCACTGGGTTCTTCTGTCTCACCAAATAGCAAGGGTTTTCTGCTAAGGATGTGAGTGTTGAGTAGGGAAAAGCCAGCGAGAGGTAAAGCCAGCTCTCCATTGTCATAGGCTTCACGGCCATCTTACCATGCAGTAAACAGAAGCTGAGTCGTTTTAAAATGAACCACTCTGTAAATAGAGGCAAGGTTATAATATAGTAGATATGGGAGTACCAGCTTGTGTGAAAAAAATCAGATCAAATTTGATTATACATTAAGACAGACATCCGGGAGATGAGTGAAAAATTCCTTCTTTCTGCCATTCCAGATAGACCCCTTTCAAACTTCCACTCCAGCCAGCACAGCAGCATCAGCAGTATCTGGGAAAGCTGGCCCCTGGGAGCCGGGACAGTGTGAGCATAGAAAAATGTGGGGCTTGGGAAGTCCAGGGGGGGCAAAGTGACCGCTAGTTGGGGTGGCATTTTACAGTTGCCAGAGAACTCTCCCTCACCTCCTAAACAAGTGCATCTCTCCCACTCTCCCTATCCTGTACTCCATGGTGGCACTTAGAGAACTTCTCCATGGCCTTAAAGCAGACAGTTCTGCTTGCAGATACTTTAGCTGAAGACTTGTTTCCACCTTAGAAGAAAAATAAAAGCCAGCAGAGACAGCCTTCCAGATGTCTCTTCACAGCACTGCCAAACACAGATGACCTGTACCAGTCTTCCGTGGCTTCCTCTGCAAGAAGATCTCTCGTCTTGTGCCCTGGACTCTGGTTATCATTGCCATCTGTCACCTCTACAACTTGTCCCATCAGTCATCATGTGCCTTTCCCTCACTCCTCTCTGCCTACACATAGAATAAATGCTTCCACTATCTCAAAAAATACCTGCTTCTAAATAATCATGAGAAACATAAATAGACTAAAATGTAAATGGGAAAATTTGATCAGAGCAAATGGGAGTAAAATAAAAAACAAAAAACAACTATACAGCTCTACCTTCACTTACAGTGGGGTACATTCTGATAAACCCGTTGTAAGTTGAAAACATCCTAAGTCAAAAAATGCATTTAATACACCTAACCTACCAAACACCATAGCTTAGCCCAGCCTACCTTAAACATGCTCAGAACCCTTATATTAGCCTATAGTTGGGCAAAATCATCTAACACAAAGCCTGTGTTATAATAAAGTATTGACTATCTTATGTAATTTACTGAATACTGTACTGACATTGAAAAACATCATGGTTGTAAGTGTATCGGTTGTTTATCCTTGTGGTGGCATGGCTGACCCAGGGAAGCATTTTGCTGCTGCTGCCCAGCCTCAGAAGAAAGGACTGTACTGCATCTTACTAGCCTGGGAAAAGGTCAGAATTCAAAATTCGAACTATGGTTTCCATCACCTTTGTACCATAGTAAAGTTGAAAAATTACAAGTCAAGCCATCTTAAGTCGGGGACCATCTGTATTCTGAGTCTATGAAACACATTTTACATATGAAAATTTAGAGAGATTGAAGATAAGAGGATAGAAAAAAATTCCTTCCAAACTCTGAGCAGAAGATAGTGACTATCAGATAAAGAAAACTTTAATGCAAGAAATATTACTAGAGGTCAAAAGAAATTTCTTAGTGATAAAAATTTCAATTTATCAGAAAGCTATAGAAAATTCTACACCTGTATATGCTTATAGTATACAATTGTAAATGTATATACTCTTCTAAATATAGACAGCAAAAATTAACAAAAGTAAAACAGGAAATGTACACAGGTGAGTCAAAAATTATCCGCACTCCAGTTATATTAAAAGTTCTGTAAATTCCACAGCCAGAGCGCAGATAATTTTTGACTCACTCTCGTATGTCAGTAACGTACTGTGGGTTTTAACACACCTCTGTCAGTAACTTACAAAACAAGTGGACACGTGCACACACAAAAATAGTAAGTACAGATGATTGGATCAAGATGCTCTAACTGACATATTAATACATTGGGTTATCAACTGAATATATAGATGCACTTTCACTATTTCTAGGGGTATGCTCAACTGAAACAGGCACACGTAGATACTCAAAGAAATTTACAGGAATATTTATAGCACCACTATTTATAATTGTCAAAAATTGGAAATAATCCAGTGATATCAAGGCAGAAAATGAATTGTAAGATTTTGAAAAAATACACCTTGCCTCAATTTTGCTTCCCCTCAAGCTACCAAAATTTTTCTTTCTTTTCCTATATGATAATTTTAAGTACAAATATTTTTGGAAAAAAAATACCAGCTCTATTTCCTCACTCCCAGTGCACACTGCTCAATCCTTAGCAATATTTCCAGCCACTGTCTTACAGCAAGCACAAACCTCTGTTATCTTATTTCTTGTTCCTGTTCTACTAGGCTGGCTTCTCAGCATATCTGACACTGGTGGTCACTCCCTTCAACCTGAAAATCTCTTCTTTCTTAACTGATTTCTCTCTTGGTTCTCTTTCTGTTGCTAAAACCCTTTTTGTTCCCCAGTGTCTTCCACAGACTCTTGTTCAGCATTGCAGATACAGTGGGTGCTGGGGTCCTGTCTTCGTTCATGCTGGGTGATGATATTTGGTCTCATGGCTTCAGTACATCCTTGTGCCAAGGCAGTAGGTACGGTGATGTGGTTGAGCCTGGACTTTGAAGTCAGTTGACAAGCCAACTCATAAAGCAAGGTCTCTAAGCCCAGCCTTTCTCCTGAGCATGAATCAGAGGGGTACTAAAAGTAAACTTGACCCAGATCATAACTGTGTCTGTCATGAACCAGTTTTGCATTCCTCCGCGTTCATAAACTGACGAAAGCCCACATCCTGTTCTCATAATGCCAGATCCAGTTTATGCCCTTCTCAGATTTGTTTGGGCATGTTTTTCTGCTTGATGCTACTGGTGACCCTCCAGGAAGATCACTTGGCACCAGTGGCATTCTTGTCAGTACAGAGAGATGATGACCATCCTTACTGGGAGGGCTCATGGAGCCCCGTCCATGCCCTCGTGTTGAAGGCTGATTTGTCATTGCTCTGGGCTGCCCAGCAGGTGGTCCTGCTGTAGCAGAGCTGCTCCTAATCTCCCGTGTTGCTGGAGGCAGCACCGAACTATGCCTCTTCTCACACCTCTGACCTCACGCTGCAGGGCCCTCCCCTCCTGCTCGCGTGCTTCCCTGTCACTGCTGACCTGCAGATGCCAGGGCCTTACTGAGCGCTTCACCCACCCCACTGGCTTTCTAGGAGGGTCTTCAGGGCTGCAGCTTGCAGAGAGAGGGGCATAAAGTGTTGCTGTCTCGTGCCCTTTCACGAGCTTGATGCCACTGCTCTGGTGACGAAATTTCCCAGGAATGTGGGGAAACTGACACCCAGTGGTGGAGAGAAAGAGACACTGGCCAATAAGCCAAAGGAAACAGAAAGGACCCAATAGATAGATTCTCCTCCTTTACTTCTCCCCGAGAAACTGATCTGGGACCCAGCGTTTCCATGTACCCTCTCTGGGGATGTCCTATGTGTTCGAGCAACCAGGGTGTTTCCCTGGTAAACTCCGAACAGCTTGGAATGCACGCCTTTGTACTCACTTTGCTTCTTCTCCTACCTCACTTACCTGGTTCCTTCACATTTGCTTCCCTGGACTGCACCGTCAGCAAAGCTTTAGCACTTAAATTTTGGCTTAAGCTCAGTTTTCTAGGGAAACCAGGCTGAAAGATTCACCATCAAAAGGAAAGGGAGGACAATCCTCTTGGTTCCCTACTAAGTGACTGTGGTTTTGCTAAATGATTTACCTTTATTATCTCTTTAATCCTCAAAGAAAACCTTACCGTAGATATCATCTTCCCCTCTTAGAGTGAGGAACTGAGGCCCAGTGAGGCTTAAGTAACTTACCCAAGACAGCAGAGCTAGGAGGGCAGAGTTCAGATGCTCATGCCAGTGTGTCTTGTTTCAGAGCCAGCGTTCCTCCCACTGCTCCTCACTGTCTCTAACATGAGGACAGTGGGGCCTGGGGATTCTGTGTCGTTTCCATGTGGTAACAGAGGCAGAGTTCTTAGAATCTTTGAGGATGATTCAATGAAGAACATTTTAAATATCTGAGCAGAGCATGAAAAGAGAGTCCTGAAATGACCGACTGGTGAGCAATCAGTAAAGGCAGATGGTTAAACCACCATTATTTGACATCTAGATTCACTTTACATAGTCATTTCTAAATGGAATCACATCAGTGAACCATGAGAGTAGCTGCTACAGGGAGGAGACACGAGCTCAGGAGAAGAAACAGGGCTCCTCCCCAGGCCCAGCTCAGAGCTCCATCACACGTGTGTAATTGCTGGGCCAAGGTCATCTAGATCTGTCTGTCCTCTTAATCCATTAAGATCTTTGAGAACAAAATGTGCAAAGATGTAACTAGAAAATTCATCTTGAAACAAAGTAGAGGGGTCCTGACTGCCAGCGACTGAAATGGGAAGGACTCCCTGGTCCTGCACAGAGTGTTACTGGCAGAGTTCTGTGTGTGTCCAGAGATTTGGGCTAAGAATTGCACTTTGGAGACTGGAAAAAGACTGAATTTGGACCTTGATACACTACTCAGCATCTCTCCAGATTGTGGATTTGAAGTGAAACTTTTCACTTTGTGTCCCTCCTCTGGGAGAGAGTTGTTTTTTGTGTAGTTAAAAAGTCAGACTGTTTACAAATCTAATCATTTTATCTTGGTCTGATAAAAAGGCTGATAAAAGTGCTTGAAGAGAGTCATTAATTCATAAGTACATACTTATAAAAACAGGCAGATTTGTCTATATGTGAAGAAAGCATTAACACTACCTGCCTGATGTTGAAACTCCTGCCTTCGAACTTGACAGGCATCTCAGAGGCCTGCAGGAACTCTGCTGTGCCACAGTAGAGGTTAGTCCTCTGAGCGTTGTTGCCAGCAGAGGCTGTTCTCAAAGAGGCCTTTTCCTTTTGTGTATTTCCCCCGCATGCTCTTCAGTCGCACAGTGTGATAGCAAACCCCCACCTAAAGAATCAACACTTACCTCTTAAAACAGCTCCCACCCTCTCATCCCCCAACCCACCCTCCAAAAAAACACCTGCTCCAAGAGCTTAAACCACAGTATCTCCGGTTTTAGTATCAGTCACCTGGATGTCTTGATAAAATGACATGACATTCTGATTCAGTAGTTGAGGATGGGACCAGGATTCTGCATTTCTACCACATGCCCAGGATGTGTCAGTGCTGATCCGTGAACCACGCTGCGAGTAGCAGGAGCTTACAAGACCATGCTGTTTTCCTTTCGAATATTTTAACGATGATTTGGTCCTTAGAAAAATTTGCCCCTTAAAAATGCCTCAGTGCTACCAACAAGCTGTTCTGGGCACCACTGCAGAAATGTTCAAACAGATGGGGCTGAAGTTAGAAACACTGAGAACATTATGCCAGAGCTGTTCTCTTGGCCACATTTGTTTTAGTTCTCGGCACAAGCACAAACTCAATGCTGACCTAAAGGCATACTCTCAAATTACACATAAAAATGAGTTTTACCAACACTGCTTGACTAAGTGTGCTTGTCCCTGAGACCACCAGGCTCATTTCATTCAGTCTCAGATTGGTCATTTTCCTTTGGGTAATTTCAATTACTGTATAGGGTGAGAAGATTTTAATGTTAAAGCACATAAACAGAAGCAGCTTAATTGTGTATTTAAATTCTATATTTGATTGAACAGAAGTAATACTTGTTATTCTGCCTCTATTTCAGGGTTTTCATTTTCTGCTTGGAGAATTCAGTCATTTTAATGTCCAAAAAAAAAACAGTTGTGGAAAATGCAACTGGTCCAAAGCTTGGTAAACTGCCTTAAACAGATGGAAGAGAGGGGTATTAAACTAGGCAGCTTTTTCCAGATGCTTTAGAAATGTTTAATGTATATTGCTTTTTACCCAAAAAAGTGTAACTATACATTATCTTTTGTAGAAAATACCTTACTTAGAGAAAAATTAAAATAAACGTGGTTTTGTATAAACTATACCAAGTCTTACTTAGATTTATCCCTTACATTCATTTTTGAAAACTGCCTTCCTAGCTCAAATCTTTACCAGTACATTTTGCTAACATCCTCCTGGTATTCTTGTCTCTTGATGCTATCTATTCCAAATAGATGTCTATTCCAAAACACATTTGACAAAATAATCTCCTTAACTTATGGAGAATAAGACCTTAAGAGCTATATATCAGTCTCCTATTTGAAGACATTTGCTCAAAACCTATAGCTCTCAGCGCACTTACTCAGCACCTTTCACTAAATAAATTAACAAAAAGCTCAGGTTTGGGAACCAATCAGTTCCTCACTGGAGGCTAAATAAGTGGCTCTGCCTCCCCAAGTTAGTCTCATTTATTTTTCTCTGTCCATACTGACTTGAGCCATTTAACTATGACTTCAGTTTTTTTTGTTTTTTGTTTTTTATTTTTTTAACAAATACAGAACTATATCTGTTCATCTTCTGTGAGTTTTGGTAGTTTTTGTCTTCCAGGAAATTGTCCCATTTCATCTGAGCTTTTGAATGTATGTGCTCAGAGTTCTTCACAGTCTTTCCTTGTAATAGTTTAACATGTGTTGGGTCTGTAATGATATTCTTTCACTCCTGATACAGTCATTTGTTTCTAGTCTCATGTTCTTGGTCACTCTGTTTAGAGGTTTAGCAGTTTTAACGATGTTTTCCAAGAATCAGCTTTTGGTTTTATTGATTTTGCTCTTGTTTTGCTGTTTTCAAGTTTATGGATTTCAGCTCTTATCTTTATTTACTTTCTTCTGATAAACTTGGTTTATTTTGCTTTTCTTTTTCTAGTTCCCTGAGGCAGAATCAGTATTCATTTGAGGCCTCTCTTTTTTTCTAGTTTACACATTTACTGACATGTTTTCTTCTAGGCACTGCTTTAGCTTTACCTCACAAATTTGATATGTTGTATTTTCATTTCCACTCAGTTTAAAATTTTTTCTAATTTCCTTTGAGACTTGCTCTTTGGCCCATGGATTATTTAGAAATATTTAATTTCTAAGAATTTGGGGATTTTCCAGGTATTTTTCTGTTATTGATTTCTAGATTAATTCCATTATGGTCAGAGGATATACTCTGTATGATTTCAGTACTTAGTTTTTTCAAATGTGTTGTTTTATGACTCAATACTTAGTTTTCTCAAATATGTTAGGGTTGTTTTATGACCTGGTATGTGGTCTATGCTGAGAAGTGTTCCTTGTGCACTTGGAAAGAATGCTGCTCTTTGATAGAGTGGTGGTGTTCGATTCTCCTGTGGTCTTGCTGGTTTTTTGTCTACTTGTTCTATTGCTCAAAGAGGAAACTGAAAGCCTCCAACTATAATTGTGAATATATTTCTCCTCGCAGTTCTTCCAGTTGGATTTTAATGCTTTTTTGGGTGTGGGTTTTGTTTTTCCTGTGTGTGCATACATGTTCAAGATCATATGTCTTTTTAGTGCATTGACTTTCATATCATTATGAAAGTCTCTTTGTTCTTGGTAATTTTCCTTGTTCAAAAGTCCACTTTGTCTAGTGCTAAAAGATAAAACCCAGTTTTCTTTTGAGAAGTGTTTGCTTAGTATATATTTTTCCATCCTTTTACTTTTAACCTATCTGTATCAGGATATTTCAAGTGAGTTTCTTGACTGCATATATTTGAGTCTCAGATTTTTGTTATTGTTGTTCAATTTAATGATTACTATCTTCTATTGCTTAAACCATTTGTATTTAGTGTAATCACTGATAAGATGGTATTTTGGTCTACCATTATTTTGTTTCCTTTTTGTCCCCTCTATTTTGTATTCCTCTTTTCTGCTTTTGTGCATTCTTTTGAAGTATTTGAATATATGTTTATATGCCACTTTAATTGATCAGCTTTTTGTATTTATCTCTGTGTAGTTTTTTTTAGTGGCTGTTCTAGATATTACATATATCACTTTTTACAGTCTATTAAAATTGTTTTACCTCTTCAATTAAAATGTGAAAACTTGAACCCCTCCCCCTTTTATATTGTATCTGTAGTTGTCATTTGCGTTACATCTACATGCATTTAAAAGCCTACTGGATGGACAGTGTTATAATTTTGACTTTCCATCTTTGTACATATTTCAAAAACTTTAAAGGAGAAAGTAATTTGTCATATTTACCTAATTATTTGCCATTTCTGATGCTATTCCTTTATGCCCTAGATTCCCCAGTTTCCCTGTGGTGTAATTTCCTTTCTTCCTGCAGTATTCTTCTTTAGCATTTCTTTTAGAGAAGGCCTGCTTTTGACTAATCCTCTTAATTGTATTTCATCTGAGACTGTTGTTATTATTTCTTCATTCTTGAAAGATATTTTTATGAGATAGAGA
This sequence comes from Hippopotamus amphibius kiboko, assembly GCF_030028045.1. NCBI lineage: Eukaryota > Metazoa > Chordata > Mammalia > Artiodactyla > Hippopotamidae > Hippopotamus > Hippopotamus amphibius. The sequence continues at coordinate 72,606,264 of NC_080199.1, forward strand.
AGCCTGGGTTGACAGTTCTTTTCTTACACTGCTTTTAAAATGTTGTGTCACTTCCATTTGGCCTCTATTGTTTCTCATGGGAAATCCAGTCATCCAAATGTAATGTGTCATTTTTTTTCTCTTGCAGCTTTCAAGATTTTTTCTTTTAAACATTGGTTCACAACAGTTTGATTAAAATGTATCTGGACATAGTTTCCTTTGAGTTTCTCCAGTTAGGGGTTCTCTTAGCCTCTTAAATTTGTAAATGTATGTCTTTTATCAAATTTGGAAAGTTTTCAGCCATCATTTCTTCAAATATTATGCACAAATCACACATCCTCCCCTCCTATGACTCACTTGGCATGAATGTTATACCTTTCTGTACTATTCCACAAGTTCCTGAGACTGTTAACTTTTTTCCTCCAATGTATTTTTTTCTCTATTGTTCACATTAGATAATTTCTATTTCTCTATTTAAGTTCATAGATTCTTTCCTCTGTCATCATTAGTTACTTTATTTTTAGTTTTAAAATGTTCATTTGGTTATTTTTACAGTCTCTCTTTCTCTACTGAGGATTACTGTCTTTCCATTTGTTTCAAGAGTGTTCAGCCTTACTTCATGGAACACAGTTATTAGAGCTGCTTTAAAGTTTTGTTAGATGTATATCACTGAAACTCAGGTCAACACAGGGTAGGCAGCTGTTGAGTACCTTTTTTCTTATGAGTTGTTAGGTTTTCTCTATTCTTTGTGTGTCAATTAAGTTTGAATTGTACTAATTATTTTGCTCTAATTATTTTGAATATAGTATTATGAGACTCTGGGTCCTGTTAAAATCCCCTGGGAAGAGGGACTTCCAGTTCTAGCCAAATTTTAGTAACAGAGACCAGTTTCACCATCCCTTTCAATCAAAGAAATGAAAAATAGACAAAATATAAGCAACAGTGGTTTGCAAGACACTGGATATGAGGCACTGAAGGTCGGCAGTCCATGAGGAATAGAAAACAAATGAGATGAGTGCTACAGTTGCCCCTTTTAATTCCTTGAGAGAGTGATCAGGCCATGATGCAGAGAGTGGAAACCAAAGCAGAGCTCAGTGGATTCCCTGAATTGAGGAGATTAAGCTGAGCATCCAGAGAGACCAAAGTAGCTGGAATTTATAGTACAAATAACAGATATGAGAGACTGCCCAAAGCGGGGGCTCTGGAGTTCTGCAAGTGACCCTCTCTGAGTATTCTGGAGAGGACTGATCAGTGCATGTTTGTAAGGAGACCACCTGATGCTAGGAAGTAACCATCCTAAAAGATTAGCAGAAATATTCTTCGGAGTTCACACAGGACCAGGAATAGGGGCTGTTAACCACCAGCCATAGTGGAAAAACCTCATAACCAATGAAGCATCTGATAGAGGACTCAGAAATATCTTATTTCAGTAGTGGGAAATAGCCTTAGGCGAAATGCTGCTCTGATCTTGCCTAAATAAATCTTAAAAGCAAGGCACAGAAAGATCAAACTGTTTCCAAGTATCATAATTTCATCCCATAAAAAGATCAAGAATATTTACAAAAAACACAAATATGTTCAGCACCTAACAAGGTAAAATTCACAATACCTGAAATCAACTTTTTTAAATCACTGGGAATGCAAATAAGTGGGAAAATATGACCCACAATGAGAATAAAATTCAATCAATGGAAACCAACCCAGAACTGACATAGATGTTAGAATTAGCAGATAAGAACATTAAAAGTCGTTATAACAATATTATATATCTTCAAAAATTTAAGTAGAAACATGAGGAGATATAAAAATGATCCAAATCCAGTTTCTAGAGAGGAAAACAATGTCTGAAATGAAAAATACACTGATGGGAATAGTAGTAAATTAGACATCACAGAAATAAAGATTAATGAACTTGAAGACAGAGCAATAGCAACTATCCAGAGTATATTTGCTGATGATATGGCTAACCATGTGGAAAATATACAAAAATTAATTGTATTTGTGTATATTAACAAATAATCAGAAATTGAAATTTACAAAAAATACAATAGCACCTCAAAATATGATATACTTAGGGATAAATCTGACAAAAAATATGCAAGACCTGTACACTGAAAACTATAGAACATTAATGAGAGAAATTAAAGAAGATCTGAATGGAGAGATATACTGTGTTAAAGGCTCTAAAGACTCACTAGTTAAGATGTCAATTCTTTCCAAATTGACCTGTATATTCAGTGCAGTCCCAATTAAAATCCCAGCTGGCTTTTTGGGGAGTAGAAATTGACAAGGTCATACTAAAGTTTATATTAAAATACAAAAGATCTAAATGAGCCAAAACAACTTTAAAAAGAACAAAGTTGGAGAATTAATTCTGCCTGATTTCAAGACTATTATAAAACAAAAGTAATCAAGACAGTGTGGAAATGGCATAAAGATTGATAATAGGTTAACAGAACAGAAGAAAGATTCAAAAAATATGTGGGCAAAAAAAAGCACAAATTAGAAAAATATGGGCAGACTAACACATACGGACAGCTGATTTTTGACAAAGGTGCAAAGGCAGTTCAATGGAAAAAATATTCTTTTCAGCAAATGGTACTGGAAAAATCAGATGTCCATATGTGAAAAGAGAGAGAATGTCAACCCTTCAATCCATGCTTCATATCATACACAAAAATTAACTCAAAATGAATCATATGATTAAATATAAAATCTAGAAGTATTAAACTTCTGGAATAAAACATAAAAAATAAGAAAAGCTACAGAATGGGAGAAAATTCTTTGCCCTTTTTTTCCCCCCACACTTTAAAGCTCTTTATTGGAATATAATTGTTTACTCTGTTGTGCCAGTTTTTGTTGTACAACAAAGTGAATCATCTGTATTTATACATATATCCCCATATCTCCTCCCTCCCGTGACTCGCTCCCACCCTCCCTATTCCATCCCTCCAAGTCATCACCCACAATCAAGTTGATCTCCCTGTTTTATGCAGCAGTTTCCCACTAGCTATCTATTTCACATTTGGTACTGTATATATGTCAGTGCTACTGTCTCACTTCATCCCAGCTTTCCTTTCGTCCCCCTACCACCCTCCCCCACCGTGTCCTCAAGTCCATTCTCTGCATCTACATCCTTATTCTTGCCCTGTTGCTGGGTTCATCAGTACCATATTTTTAGATTCCATACACATGAGTTAGCATACGGTATTTGTTTTTCTCTTTCTGGCTTACTACACTCTGTATGACAGACTCTAGGTCTATCCACCTCACTACAAATAACTCAATTTCATTCCTTTTTATGGCTGCATAATATTCCACTGTATATATGTGCCACATTTTCTTTATCCATTCATCTGTCGGTGAACATTTACATTGCTTCCATGTCCTGGCTATTGTAAATAGTGCTGCAAGGAATATTGTGGTACGTGTTTCTTTTTGGATTATGGTTTTCTCTGGGTATATGCCCAGGGGTGGGATTACTGGGTCATATGGTAGTTCTATTTGTAGTTTTTTAAGGAACTCCAAACTGTTTTCCATAGTGGCTGTACCAACTTACATTCCCACCAACAGTGCAAGAGCGCTCCCTTTTCTCCACACCCTCTCCAACATTTATTGTTTCTAGATTTTGTGATGATGGCCATTCTGACCGGTGTGAGGTGACACCTCATTGTGGCTTTGACTTGCATTTCTCTAATGATTAGTGATGTTGAGCATCTTTTCATGTGTTTGTTGGCCATCTGTATGTGTTCTTTGGAGAAATGTCTCTTTAGGTCTTCCGCCCATTTGTGGATTGGGTTATTTGCTTTTTTGATATTAAGCTGCAAGAGCTGCTTTTATATTTTGGAGATTAATCCTTTGTCTGTGGCTTCGTTGGCAAATATTTTCTCCCATTCTGAGGGTTGTCTTTTTGTCTTGTTTATGGTTTCTTCTGCTGTGCAAAAGCTTTTAAGTCTCGTTAGGTCCCATTTGTTTATTCTTGATTTTATTTCCATGATTCTACGAGGTGGGTCAAAAAGGATGTTGCTTTGATGTATGTCATAGAGTGTTCTGCCTATGTTTTCCTCTAGGAGTTTTGTAGTGTATGGCCTTACATGTAGGTCTTTAACCCATTTTGAGTTTATTTTTGTGTATGGTGTTAAGAAGTGTTCTAATTTCATTCTTTGACATGTAGCTGTCCAATTTTCCCAGCACCACTTATTGAAGAGGCTGTCTTTTTTCCACTGTATATTCTTGCCTCCTTTGTCAAAGATAAGGTGCCCATATGTTCATGGGTTTATCTCTGGGCTCTCTGTTCTGTTCCATTGATCTATATTTCTATTTTTGTGCCAGTACCATACTGTCTTAATCACTGTTGCCTTGTAGTATAGTTTGAAGTCAGGGAGCCTGATTCCTCCAGCTCCATCTTTCCTTCTCAAGATTGCTTTGGCTATTCGGGGTCTTATGTGTTTCCATAAAAATCATAAAATTTCTTGTTCTAGTTCTGTGAAAAATGCCATTGGTAATTTGATCAGGATTGCATTGAATCTGTAAATTGTTTTGGGTAGTACAGTCATTTTCACAATGTTGTTTCTTCCAATCCAAGAACATGGTATGTCTCTCCAACTGTTTGTATCGTCTTTGCTTTCTTTCATCAGTGTCTTATAGTTTTCTGCATACAGGTCTTTTGCCTCCTTAGGCAGGTTTATTCCTAGGTATTGTATTCTTTTTGTTGCTATGGTAAATGGGAGAGTTTCCTTAATTTCTCTTTCTGCTTTTTCGTTGTTAGTGTATAGGAATGCTAGAGATTTCTGTGCATTAATTTTGTATCCTGCTACTTTACTAAATTCATCGATTAGTGCTAGCCATTTTCTGGAAGCTTCTTTAGGGTTTTCTATGTATAATATGTCATCTACAAAGAGTGACAATTTTACTTCTTCTTTTCCAATTTGAATTCCTTTTATTTGTTTTTCTTCTCTGATTGCTGTGGCTAAAACTTCTAAAACTATGTTCAATAATAGCGGTGAGAGTGGACACCCTTGTCTTGTTCCTGTCCTTAGAGGGAATGCTTTCAGTTTTTCACCATTTAGAATGTTGTTGGATGTTGTTTTGTCATATGTGGCTTTTATTATGTTGAGGTAACTTCCTTCTATGCCCACTTTCTGGAGAGTTTTTATCATAAATGGGTGTTGAATTTTGTCAAAAGCTTTTTCTGCATCTATTGAGATGATCATATGGTTTTATCCTTCAATTTGTTAATATGATGTATCACATTGATTGATATGTGTTTAATGAAGAATCCTTGCATTCCAGGGATAAACCCCATTGATCATGGTGTATGATCTTTTTAATATGCTGTTGGATTCTATTTGCTAGTATTTTATTGAGGATTTTTGCATGTATATTTATCAGTGATATTGGCCTATAATTTTTTTTGTGATATCTTTGCCTGGTTTTGGTATCAGGGTCATAGGCTCATAGTTTGCCCATTTTTAGTATTGAGTTGATGATGCCCTTATTATTATACTTCAAGAGTATTATAGATAAAAATTCTGTGTCAAATGCATGTTTTAGAAATATTTTCATTCAGTTGCTGTTTTGTCTTTTTATTCTTTAAACAGTCCTTTAAAAAGCAGACATTTTTAATTTTGATTAAATCTATCAGTTTATTCATTTATAGTTCATGCTTTTGATGTCATATTGAAAAAATATTTGCCTAACCCAAGGTCGGAAATGTTTCTTCCTGTATCTTCTTCTAGAAGTTTTATAGTTCTAGCTTTTACATTTAGGCCTATAATCCATTTTGAGTTATTATATAGTGCGAGGTATAAATCAAAGTCAAAAAGATTTTTAAAGTTTAAAAATATTTATAAGTTAATAAAGGATTTGTATCCAAAATATATAAAAATAATATCCAAAATTCACTAATGAGAAAACACACAGCCCAGTGAAATAAGCAAAAACAATGAGCAGATGCTTCTCCAAAGATGCTATACAGATGTGCATATGAAAAGATACTCAGTATCATTAGTTATTAGAAAAATGCAAATTAAAACCACAGTGATATACCACTACCTACCTGTAAGAACGGCTAAAATTGAAAAGACTGATCAAACCAAGCACTGGCAGGGATAGGGAGGAAATAGAACTTTCATAGGCTGCTGGTCAGAATTTTAAGTGGTACAATCACTTTGGAAAACAATCTGATAGTTTTTTGAAAAAGTTAAGCATACACTCACTGTGTGATTCATCCTTCCTCTCCTAGATATTTACTGAAGAGCAGTGAAAGCCTATGTCTATACAAAGCTGCTATGAATGTTTTAGAAACTTTTTGTAATAGCTGAAAACTGGGGATAACCCCAGTGTCCAGCTACAGATGAATGGGCAAACACATTTTGTATATTCCTTTATATCAGTATCTTAGAGCTGCCATAACAAAATGGGTGGTTTAAACAGCAGACATTTATTGTCTCACAGTTCTGGAGGCTGGAAGTCCAAAAGCAAGGTGATGAATATGTTTGCTATTCTTATTGTGATAATTGTGATCATGCAGACAAAATGACTAGAGACAAAACAGTCAAATTCAGAGTCAGTGGAATGAAATGACACAGAGAATTAATCCAGTTATTGGCAATGTTGAGCACCATTACCCAGGACAAAGGAAACAGTGGTTCTCCCTGCTAGCGTCACTGCCATGTCAGCTATGCTCTTCTAAGAACTCAGTTATGCTCTTAATTTAGTGGACCTAGTGGGAACCCTCCTATGTCTGTTTCACCTCTAGTTGCTACAGTATTAATAAGGCAGAGAGAGTCAGCAGAAGGGAGGGGCTGTCACATACTTTGATCCAACTATGTAGGTAGGCACTGACCCATGTTGTCAAGGCATAAATGATGGAATCTCAACCTATTTCCCTGTCTTTTTTGTTCTTTTAATGATTCCCATTTTTTTTAAAGAACTTTTATTGAGATACAGTTAACAGACAATAAACAGCATACATTTAGAGTGTACAATTTGGTATCCCAATCTCCCAATTCATTCCCCCCCAACCCTCCCTGCTTTCCCCACTTGGTGTCTATGTGTTTGTTCTCTACATCTGTGTCTCTATTTCTGCCTTGCATTTCCTCTTTCATAGTTGTTAACATTTGCCTTGTGTATTGAGGTGCTCCTATATTGGGTGCATATATATTTATAATTGTTATCTTCTCTTCTTGGATGGATCCCTTGGTCTTTATGTAATGTCCTTTCTTGTCTCTTGTAACATTTTTTATTATTTTAAAGTCTATTTTATCTGATGCGACTATTGCTACTCCAGCTTTCTTTTGATTTTCATTTGCATGGAATATCTTTTTCCATCCCCTCACTTTCAGTCTGTATGTGTCCCTAGGTCTGAAGTGGGTCTCTTGTAGACAGCATATATATGGGTCTTGTTTTTGTATCCATTCAGCCAGTCTGTGTCTTCTGCTTGGTGCATTTAGTCCATTTACATTCAAGGTAATTATCGATATGTATGTCCCTATTACCATTTTCTTAATTGTTTTGTTTTTGTTTTTGTAGGTCCTTCTCTTATGTTTCCCGCTTAGAGAAGTTCCTTTAGCATTTGTTGTAGGGCTGGTTTGGTGGTGCTGAATTCTCTTAGCTGTTGCTTGTCTGTAAAGCTTTTGATTTCTCCATCGAATCTGAATGAGATCCTTGCTGGATAGAGTATTCTTGGTTGTTGATTCTTCCCTGTCATCACTTGAAATATATCCTGCCACTCCCTTCTGGCTTGCAGAGTTTCTGCTGAGAAATCAGCTGTTACCCTTATGGGAGTTCCCTTGTATGTTATTTGTCGTTTTTCCCTTGTTGCTTTTAATAACTTTTCTCTGTCTTTAATTTTTGCCAATTTGACTACTATATGTCTTGGCATGTTTCTCCTTGGTTTTATCCTGCCTGGGACTCTCTGTGCTTCCTGCACTTGGGTAGCTATTTCCTTTCCCATGTTAGGGAAGTTTTCAACTATAATCTTTTCCAATATTTTCTTGGGTCCCTTCTCTCTCTCTTCTCCTTCTGGGACCCCTATAATGCGAATGTTGGTGCATTTAATGTTGTCCCAGAGGTCTCTTAGGCTGTCTTCAATTCTTTTCATTCTTTTTTCCTTATTCTTTTCCACATCAGTGATGATCACCATTCCGTCTTCCAGGTCACTTGTTCACCCTTCTGCCTCAGTTAATCTGCTGTTGGTTCCTTCTAGTGTATTTTTCATTTCAGTTATTGTGTTGCATATCTCTGTATGTTTGCTCTTTAATTCTTCTAGGTCTTTGGTAACCTTTTCGATCTTTGCATCCAGTCTTTTTTTCAAAGTCCTGGATCGTCTTCACCATCATTATTCTGAATTCTTTTTCTGGAAGGGTGCCTATCTCCTCTTCATTTAGTTGTTTTTCTGGGGTTTTATCCTGTCCCTTCATCTGGTACAAAGTCCTCTGCTTTTTCATTTTCTCTATCTTTCTGTGGCTGTGGTTTTCAGTTCCACAAGACGAAATACTGCTGATACTGCTTGATACTGCTGTCTGCCCCCTTGTGGAGGAAGCTATCTAGGAGGCTCGTGGGTGCCTTCTGATGGGAGGGACTGATGGTGGGTAGGGCTAGGTGGGCAGAGCTCAGTAAGACTTTAATCCGATTTGGTGGGCAGAGCTCAGTAAACCTTTAATCTGCTTGTCTGCTAATGGGTGGGGCTGTGTTCCCACCTTGTTGGTTGTTTGGCCTGAGGCTACTTAGCACTGGAGCCTGCAGGCTCTTTGGTGGGGCTAATGGTGGACTCTGGGAGGGTTCGCGCCAATGAGCACTTCCCAGAACTCCTGCTGCCAGTGCCCCTGTCCCCTCTGTGAGCCACAGCTGCCCTCCACCTCTGCAGGCAACCCTCCAACACCAGCAGGTAGATCTGGTTCAGTCTCCTATGGGGTCACTGCTCCTTCCCCCTGGGTCCTGGTGAGCACACTGTTTTGTGTACCCTCCAAGAGTGGAGTCTCTGTTTCCCCCAGTCCTTTGGAGGTCCTGCAATCAAATCCTGCTGGCTTTCAAAGTCTCATTCTCTGGGGATTCCTCCTCCTGTTGCTGGACTCCCAGGTTGGGAAGCCTGACATGGGGCTTAGAACCCTCACTTTAGTGGGTGGACTTCTGCAGTATAACTGTTCTCCAGTCTGTGAGTCGCCCATCCAGCATTTATGGGATTTGATTTTAATGCGATTGCACCCCTTCTACCATCTCATTGAGGCTTCCCCTTTGTCTCTGGATGTGGGATGTCCTCTTTGGTGAGTTCCAGTGTCTTTCTGTCGATGATTGTTCAGCATTTAGTTGTATTTCCGGTGCTCTTGCAAGAGGGAGTGAGTACCTGTCCTCCTACTCCGCCATCTTAATCCTTTCTCCTCGAATGTTTACTCTTAACCAAAATGCTAACCTCGGACTTAGGAGTATCACAGGGAGAAGTCCCATGACAGTAACTTGTGTTCACTGGGAAGCCTAGCGCTGCAGAGCAGTGCAGTGAGGAGACATTCCATGCCTCAAAGGATAGGACTCATTCCCATTTTTTAAAATCAGGGAAGCAAGAGAAAGGATATATGTGTGTTCCTCCTAGGCAGCGTTCTATGTAAATTTATTTAAGTATCCGTTTTGCCAAGCGTTGGATCCTTAGGCAAGATATTTTATTTTCTGGGTCTTTGTTTCTTTAGCTGAACGATACATATAATTATATTTATTGCATTTCAGCCAGACTTGAAAACATCTGCAGTTATTCCATGTTAACACAATCTTAAGAAAATTTTTTTGTTGATTTAATAAGATCTGACAGTACTGTTTGCCAGCCATTGTTCTAAGCAGTGTACAAACATGAATTCATTTAATTTTAATAACAATAATATGATGTGGGTATTATTTTCCTCATTTTTAAAGGTGGCATAACTTACCCAGTATCACAGAGCCACAAAGGGCAGAGCTGGGGTTTGAAAGGAAGAGCACATTCTGGCCACAGAGTCTTTATTCTTAACCACCATGCATGCTGCCTTATATTTGGGATTAGATGTAAAGTTTTAACAGGAAAAGAAATTAACGTACCTCACTAAAAAAGGACAGTCGTTGAAGCAGTAGTTTGCATTATCCAGCAGTAGATAATACTTGTGCTCAATGATTTTTACTCTCTACCAAACTTTCTAGCACACAGTATGAAGACACACGTATTGATTGCCGACTTGTCACACTATTAATGCTCAATTAGCTAAACTAATGAAACACAGAGAGCAAGCGAGTAATAGCCAATCATTTATATTTGGTCTATGAATATTGAATATGCTAAAACAAGCTGGAGAGGCTTTTTGTCAGCCATTCCCCTTCCTTAACATCTTTTCCCTTGCACATTTACTAAACTGTCCCTCAGATGTTCTGCGAGAGGTCAGTAAATCTTCTCTAACTTAATCTCATTAAAAATATTTTCTGATCACTGTGGCCTTGTAGTGTAGTTTGAAATCAGGAAGCCTAATTCCAACTCCATCTTTCCTTCTCAAGATTGCTTTGGCTATTCGGGGTCTTTTGCATTTCCATACAAATCGTAAAATTGCTTGTTCTAGTTCTGTGAAAAATGCCATTGGTAATTTGATCAGGATTGCTTTCAATCTCTAAAGTGCTTTGCTTGGTACAGTCATTTTCACAATGTTGATTCTTCCAATCCAAGAACATGGTATGTCTCTCCATCTGTTTGTGTCATCTTTGCTTTCTTTCATCAGTGTCTTATAGTTTTCTGCATACAGGTCTTTTGCCTCCTTAGGCAGGATTCTTCCTAGGTATTTTATTCTTTTTGTTGCAATGGTAAATGGGAGAGTTTCCTTAATTTCTCTTTCTGCTTTTTCGTTGTTAGTGTATAGGAATGCAAGAGATTTCTGGGCATTAATTTTGTATCCTGCTACTTTACTAAATTCATCGATTAGTGCTAGCAGTTTTCTGGTGGCATCTTTAGGGTTTTCTTTAGACAGGATGGTACTGGCACAAAAACAGAAATATAGATCAATGGAACAGAACAGAGAGCCCAGAGATAAACCCATGAACATATGGGCACCTTATCTTTGACAAAGGAGGCAAGAATATACAATGGAAAAAAGACAGCCTCTTCAATAAGTGGTGCTGGGAAAATTGGACAGCTACATGTCAAAGAATGAAATTAGAACACTTCTTAACACCATACACAAAAATAAACTCAAAATGGGTTAAAGACCTACATGTAAGGCCATACACTACAAAACTCCTAGAGGAAAACATAGGCAGAACACTCTATGACATACATCAAAGCAACATCCTTTTTGACCCACCTCGTAGAATCATGGAAATAAAATCAAGAATAAACAAATGGGACCTAACGAGACTTAAAAGCTTTTGCACAGCAGAAGAAACCATAAACAAGACAAAAAGACAACCCTCAGAATGGGAGAAAATATTTGCCAACGAAGCCACAGACAAAGGATTAATCTCCAAAATATAAAAGCAGCTCTTGCAGCTTAATATCAAAAAAGCAAATAACCCAATCCACAAATGGGCGGAAGACCTAAAGAGACATTTCTCCAAAGAACACATACAGATGGCCAACAAACACATGAAAAGATGCTCAACATCACTAATCATTAGAGAAATGCAAGTCAAAGCCACAATGAGGTGTCACCTCACACCGGTCAGAATGGCCATCATCACAAAATCTAGAAACAATAAATGTTGGAGAGGGTGTGGAGAAAAGGGAGCGCTCTTGCACTGTTGGTGGGAATGTAAGTTGGTACAGCCACTATGGAAAACAGTTTGGAGTTCCTTAAAAAACTACAAATAGAACTACCATATGACCCAGTAATCCCACCCCTGGGCATATACCCAGAGAAAACCATAATCCAAAAAGAAACACGTACCACAATATTCCTTGCAGCACTATTTACAATAGCCAGGACATGGAAGCAACCTAAATGCCCATCAACAAAGGAACGGATAAAGAAGACGTGCCACATATATACAATGGAATATTACTCAGCCTTAAAAAGCAATGAGATGGGGCTATATGTAATGAGGTCATAGAGAGTGTAGTAAGCCAGAAAGAGAAAAACAAATACTGTATGCTAACTCATATGTACGGAATCTTAAAAAAAAAAAAAAAATGGTACTGATGAACCCAGCAACAGGGCAAGAATAAGGATGTAGATGCAGAGAATGGACTGCAGGACACGGGATTAGGGGGGCAGGGGTGCGAAGGGGAAGCTGGGACGAAGTGAGAGAGTAGCTTAGACATATATACACTACCAACTGTAAAATAGATAGCTAGTGGAACTTTGCTGTATAACAAAGGGAGATCAACTCAAGGATGGGTAATGCCTTAGAGGGCCAGGACAGCGAGGGTGGGAGGGAGTCGTGGGAGGGAGGTGACATGGGGATATATGTCTAAATACAGCTGATTCACTTTGGTGTACCTCAAAACTGGTACAACGGTGTAAAGCAATTATATTCCAATAAAGAGCTTAAAAAAAGTATTTTCTGTAGTTCTGAACTCATTTTACTTTTCCGGTCTTCACAAATCTGTAACTCATTTTATTCAGTAAGCTCTTTGAAATCAGAGCCAGGTCTACTCCAGTTTATAGACTTCATCAGCTCAGGGATGGCAGGCAGGTTTTTTCTGGAGGGTCGACTCTGGACAATTGTGTCTCCCTTAGAGCAGTGGCTAGAAGAGTTCTGGGCTGGCTCCTGGCTTCATGAAGCACCATCTACAGGGGACCAGGGTAGACATAGCCACAGCGTGAGACTTACTTCCATCCCTGTGGCCCAGCTCCTTACTCACTACTGTGTGTCTAACCATCAGAGTACTGTAATCATCATGAGGGAGCCAAACACCATGGTTAGAGGATCTTCAGATGGTGAGGGAGACACCTTCATTTTATTAAACTCAAATCCGGCAAAGGTAAGAGCCATCAATGTCAATATTTGCTTATCATTCTTAAAACTCAGCCTGGATTCTACTCCTTATATTTTTTCAGCTTCAGGTGACTAGCCTCTCAAATAAGAGAGTCAGGAACAAAGGTCATTAGAGATCACTTTACCCTCAAAGTTGAGAGGCTGGATCTCCTGCTGGATGATGCAGGTCCAGTCAAGGGTGGCAGGGAGACCTGAGAACTAGTGTTTACATCAGGTTCCTGGTTGTCTGTGAGCATCTGCCTATGAAATGTCACCTGTTTATCAAAGATGAGTCACTGGGAAATATAATGAATTTATAAAGATAGGGAATATTGGAAAGTTATTAGAATTCTTTCTCCTAATATTAACTTAGACAAAGTCAGTTTTTAATGAAGTAAATGACAGCACTAAAAACAAATTATTTTAATTCTTTTAGAGGAAGTCACTCAGTTTTCTTTCACCGAATGGCCTGCTCCTTGGGAATCTAAGGAGGTGGTCAATATGTGAAGAAAAGGAAAAATCCACAAAAGCTTGGTGGAAGGTTGAAGAAATGAAGATTGAGTCGGCCTCTGCTGTGTACTTAAAAGGCTGGAGGCCAGATGGGCAGTGATTATCTTGGGATATTGTCCCCAGATCATGTTTACTCTTACTACTTTCCTCTGTACAAAGGCACAGGAGAGCGTGCTCATTTTGTCTACCTCAGAGACCTCTGACAGCATCAGATACTCCACTGGTGCATGGATTTCTTCTCCCGTCATTGTGGCAGGTCTCTTCAGAGGAAAGATCTGAGGCACATAATTATGGTTGACCAGCCCAAGACATCCATGAATTACCAAGTGTGTAAAAATGTTTCTGCCATTTCGGTTTTAGAACATTAGAAAGAGACTTTTGTAATTGAAAGTAGTCCAATGGCTTGAAATATCTATTAGGTTTTTAATAAATGCATAAATGAAACTGGACCCTTCGCCTCTCAAAAAAAAAAAAAAGTAGGTAGAACTGTGTCATTTCACACTGATTTTTTTCAAAGCCTTTGACTCTCCACTTTGAAAAGAGTGACATTCAGTAAGAGCTAAAAGCCTCACATTAGTCACTCCTTTTTGAGCTTCTTTTGAATGTGGTTTCTGATCATGGTGTTCCTGGATAGACTGTATTTACAGCTGCCCAGCCATCCATTAAATTGAGAAGCAAGGGGCCGCATGGTGGGGCTAACTGCACTTAGTGCAACACTGACAGGAGAGATGGCAAAAAAGGTTTTCTCCAGTCAGTTGCAAAGATGCCTCTACACCTGGGAGCAGAGGGAGAACTTTCAAGTTAAAGCACAGAATAATCTTTGAAACTCTAGGGATCAGAAATGGAATTGTGACACTTTGGTGCCAGATGAATCAAAGTGATTTTAAATTAGTATTAGAAACCTAAGAATGTGAAGCCTGTGAGAGGATTTGTTACAGTAATGCTCCAATTATTACTGCTTGTCGATGGATTAAACTTTCCTCTTTATGAAGTTCTGTGAACATCCCTGAGTAGATGACACCTTCATTGCTACCTCTAGTCAAACCTAGATTATTTATACTAATGTAGAGTAAAATGGATGACAGACAACTCTAGGTAACCTCCCTGGGATTTTTTTATTTACATGATTCTTACTCTCACTTCTCACAGAGATCAAATTCTAAAGAGCACAGTTTACAAAGATAAATGTGAAAACTGCTTCTTTGACACAGGCCTTTTAGAAGACTCCATTCCTGATTAATGTGACCAGTAGTGAGTTGGATTGAGAAGTAATCTACATGCTTTCTATATGTTTGACCCCCGCCCCGCAAAAAAAAAAGCATTTTTAAGGCATAAGAGTAGTAAACAACAGGCCCATGTGTTTTTTTATTAGCTTTTTACTTTTTGAAATAAGTTGCAGAAATAGAATCGAATAGAATTCTGTGAACCCTTCACCCCTCTTTCCCCAAAGGTGTTACCTTTTATAACTGCAGTGTAACATCAAACCCAGTAAACTGACATTGGCACAATTCTGTTAACTAGATTACAGACCTTATTCAGTTTTCACCAGTTTTTACATGAACTCATTGTGTGTACATGTGTGTGTGTAACTTACATGGTTTTATGGGTAAATTCTGCCACGCTTTCAAGAAACAGATTATTCTAGTCATATATTAGAGTGGACCACATGAAATGTCAACATTTGGTCAGTTAAAAATTGACTGTTAAAATTTTGATATAAATATAATTCCATTTTTGCTATTGAGAAATTATAACAGTAGTTTTTTCATTTTGTTTGATTCTTGAGTTTATTTTCATTGTTTTTATTTTTCCACAGAAGTGAACAGTATAATGTCTTTGAAAGAAATGCAAATCTTTTTTTTTTTTAATCAGTTTAAACTGAAACATCATATAGCTGAAGCAGGTAGAAGCATCATTTGGCCTGTGGAAAAGCTCTGTTAGTGAAAGGATTATTCAGTGATAGTTCAAAAATTTCTTTCTGTAACTTTGTAGTATAGTCTGAAGTCAAGCCCTCTAAATCCTCCAGCTCCATTTTTCTTCCTCAAGATTGCTTTGTCTATTGGGGTCTTTTGTGTTTCCAAACAAATTAATAAGTTTTTTATTCTAATTCTGTGAAAAATGTCATTGGGATCTCATTGAATCTGTAGATTGCTTTGGGTAATATAGTCGCTTTGACAATATTCATTCTTCTAATCCAAGAACATGGTATATCTCTCCATCTGTTTGTGTCGTCTTTGATTTATTTCATTAGCATCTTATAGTTTTCTGAATACAGATCCTTAGGTAGGTTTATTTCTAGGTATTTTATTCTTTTTGATGCAATGGTAAATGGGATTGTTTCCTTAATTTCTTTTTGATCTTTCTTTGTTAGTGTATATGAATGCAAGAGATTTCTGAGTATTAATTTCATATCCTGCAACTTTACCAAATTCATTGGTGAGCTCTAGTAGTTTTCTGATAGGATCTTTATGATTTTCTATGTATAGTATCATGTCATCTGCAAACAGTGACAGTTTCACTTCTTTTCCAATTTAGATCCCTTTTGTTTCCTTTTCTTCTCTGATTACCATGGCTAGAACTTCCAAAACTATGTGGAATAAAAGTGGTGAGAGTGAACATCCTTGTCTTGTTCCTGATCTTAGAGGGAATGCTTTCAGTTTGCTTTTTTTTTTTTTTTAACTATTGAGAACGATGTTAGTTGTGGGTTTAAACAGTATGACACTGGCGCAAAAACAGAAATATAGATCGATGGAATAGGATAGAAAGTTCAGAGATAAACTCATGCATCTATGGTCTACTAATCTATGACAAAGAAGGCAAGAATATACAGTGGAGAAAAGGCAGTCTCTTCAATAAGCGGTGCTGGGAAAACTGGACAGCTACATGTGAAAGAATGAGATTAGAACACTCCCTAACACCATACACAAACATAAACTCAGAATGGCTTAAAGACCTAAATATAAGGCTGGATACTACAAAACTCTTAGAGGAAAACATAGGCAGAACACTTTCTGACATAAACCGGAGCAAGATCTTTTTTGATGCACCTCCTAGAGTAATGAAAATAAAAACAAAAATATACAAATAGGACCTGATTAAATGTGAAAGCTTTTGCACAGTAAAGGAAACCATAAACAAAATGAGAAGACAACCCATAGAATGAGAGAAAATCTTTGCAAACAAAGCAAACCACAAGGGATTAATATCCACAATATACAAAGAACTCACACAGCTCAATATCAAAACAAAGCAAACGTGAAACAACCCAGTCAGAAAGTGGGCAGAAGATCTAAATAGGTATTTCTCCAAAGAAGACATACAGAAGGCCAAAAAGCACAAAAAGATGCTCAACATCACTAATTATTAGAGAAATGCAAATCAAAACTACAATGAGGTATCACCTCACACTGGTCAGAATGACCATCATCAAAAAAGCTACAAACAATAAATGCTGGAGAGGGTGTGGAGAAAAGGGAACCCTTCTACACTATTAGTGGAAATGTAAATTGGTACAACTACTATGGAGAACAGCATGGAAATTAAAAATATTCTCTATGACATAAATCACAGCAAGATCCCCTTTGACCCATCTCTTAGAATAATGGAAATAAAAACAAAAATAAATAAATGGGACCTAATGAAACTTAAAAGCTTTTGCACAGCAGAAGAAACCATAAACAAGACAAAAAGACAACCCTCAGAATGGGAGAAAATATTTGCCAACGAAGCAATGGACAAAGGATTAATCTCCAAAATATCAAGTAGCTTGTGTAGCTCAATATCAAAAAAACAAACAACCCAATCCAAAAATGGGTAGAAGACCTAAGTAGACATTTCCAAAGAAGACATACAGTTGGCCAATAAACACATGAAAAGATGCTCAACATCACTAATCATTAGAGGAATGCAAATCCAAAAACCACAATGAGGTGTCATCTCACACTGGTCAGAATGGCCATCATCAGAAAATCTAGAAACAATAAATGGTGGAGAGGGTGTGGAGAAAAGGGAGCTCTCCTGCACTGTTGGTGGGAATGTAAATTGGTACAGCCACTATGGAGAACAGTATGGAAGTTCCTTAAAAAACTAAAAATAGATCTACCATATGACCCAGCAATCCCACTCATGGGCATATACCCTGAGAAAACCATAATTCAAAAAGAAACATGTACCACAGTGTTCCTTGCAGCACTGTTTACAATAACCAGGACATGGAAGCAACCTAAATGTCCATCAACAGTTGAATGGATAAAGATGTGACACATATATACAATGGAATGTTACTCAGCCATAAAAAGGAAATTATTTGTAGTGAGGTGGATGGACCTAGAGTCTGTCATACAGAGTGAAGTAAGCCAGAAAGAGAAAAACAAATACCGTATGCTAACACATATATATGGAATCTAAAAAAACGATACTGATGACCCTAGTGGCAAGGCAAGAATAGACGCAGATGTAGAGAACAGACTTGAGGACATGGGGAGTAAGGGTTGGGACGAAGTGAGAGAGTAGCATTGACATATATACACTACCAAATGTAAAATGGATAGCTAGTGGGTAACTGCCACATAGCATAGGGAGATCAACTAGATGCTTGGTGACAACCTAGAGGGGTGGGATAGAGACGGTGGGAGGGAGGCAGAAGAGGGAGGGGGATGAGGAGATATGTATAAATATAGCTGATTCACTTTGTTATACAACAGAAACTAACACAACATTGTAAAGCAATTATATTCCAAAAAAGATCTGAAGGGGAAAAAAATTAAAAATAGAACTACCATATTATCCAGCAGTCCCACTCCTGAGCAAATATCCAGAGAAGGCTATAATTTGAAAAGATATATGCATCCCAGTGTTCCCTGCAGCACTATTTACAATAGCCAAGACATGGAAGAAACCTAAATGTCCACTGCCAGAGGAGTGGATAAAGAAGATGTGGTACATATATACAATGGAATACTACTCAGCCATAAAAAAATGAATAAAATAATGCCATTTGCAGCAACATGGATGGGCTTAGAGATTATCATACTAAGTGAAGTAAGTCAGACAAAGACAAATGTCATATGATATCACTTATATGTGAAATCTAATAAAAAATGATACAAATGAACTTATTTACAAAATAGAAACAGACTCACAAATCTCAAAATCAAAGTTATGGTTACCAAAGGGGAAACATGGGGAAAAGTGACAAATTAGGAGATTTGGATTAACACATGCACACTGCTATATATAAAATAGATAACTAATAAGGACCTACTGTACAGCACACTGAACTCTACTCAGTACTTTGTAATGACCTATATGGGAGTAGAATCTGAAAAAGAGTGGATATATGTATATGTATAACCAATTCACTTTGCTGTACACCTGAAACTGATGCAACATTGTAAATAAACTACTCCAATAAAAAAATTTTTTTAATTTCATTCTGGGAATCTCATTTTCAAATTTGAGTCTCAAAAGAGATCTAAATTTGTTTTAAATAAAAATCAGTTAAAAGCTAACCCACAAACAATAATTGAAATTTTGTTGCAAACTTAAGCAGTGTCCAATAAGACCGTATACCAACAGCTGGCTACAATAGGCAAGGGCAAGACATCGGACAAATGGGCACAACAATTTATGGGTGATTCAAAACTGAGACTTGTTTTGAAGAGGATCAAAGCCTGTGACAGTTAAAGCAGAAATTGTACAACAACAAAAAGCTATCTGGACAGCATCTGGATGTTGTTAAAGTATATGAATATGCATAGAAAGCATCACTGCAGCTAGAAAAGATTCTGGTGACAGTATCTGGTCTGTTAAACCCAAGTGAAACAACTACCAACGTCATCATTTGCATGTACCAGACTTGCTGCAACTCTCTCCAACGTACTACCCTCACGTTCCTCATCCAAAAAACAAAACCTCCCTCGGTAAAGAAGTGGTAAATTGGAGAGCTAGGACAATTTATGCTAGCTAAAACTACCTAATTTTTAAAAATTGAACATAATATTTGATATGTTAGTATAAGAAAATTTTAATGCCAGTGGTACATATGGGTTGACTAAAACTTTTTCCCCCGAAACGCCAGAATTTTCATTATTGTATACAAGAACAGCAGTTTCATATAATATAAAATGTTCTAGTAAACAGAAAAATAGGAGGGCATTCCGCAACTTATCTGTGAGGCCCACACAACTATAACACCAAAGTCAGGCAAGTACCGTATAATAAAGGAAAATTATGGAACAATATCATTCATTTATCTACATGAAAAAAATCCTAGACACGACAAGATCATACTAGATCCAGTAACATAAAGAATGCAAACTGCATTCTGACCAAGTTGGGATTATTCTGGAGACGCAGGAGTAGTTACCATTAAAAAGTCTCTAAACTTAATTCATCACATTAACACAGGAGGAAAAAGTACAGACACTTCAATAGGGGCAGAAAGTACATTTGATAAAATTCCACGCTTATTCACAATTTAAAAAAAGAAACTCTTGGCAAACTCATGGTAAGAAACAGAAGGGAATGCTCTTAATATGATTAAGGTTATCTACTCAAAACCTACACCTGACGTCATGATGGCGAAACACTGAAAGCATTCCCTTGAAAATCAAGAAAATGATGCCCGCTACCACCATATCCATTCCACGTTGTTCTGATAATTCTGGACATAGTGGTTGAACAAGAAAATAAAACAAAGAATATAAGGATTAGAAAGGAGAAAATAAACTGTCATTATTCACATCAGGTTGTGTACATAAAAAGCCCCAAACAACCTACAAATTATAATAATAATAATAATCAGTAATCAAAAATTAATATTCCAAAGTCAGTTTCATTTTTATACACAATTTCTATACACAGATTTTATAACACAAGTTAGAAATTGTAGATTTAAAAGAGAAAACTAATAACAATAATAAAATAGTACTGTACCTAGCAATACAATTTTACAAACTATATACAAGACCTTCTCAGAGAGTATTTTTAAATGTTTTTGAAAGACATTAAAGATTATTTAAGTAAATGAAAAGATATACTTAGTGGAGAGAAAGATTCAATGTTGTGAAGATATCAGTACTGTTGTAAAGATTGTAAATTTGTAAATTTTGTAAAGATATCAGTTTCCACCAATTTCCTTATACATTGTTTGCAATGCTTTCCAAAACCCAAAGTGGGATTTTGCTAGAGAAATTTAATAATTCACTCCAAAATATATGTAGAAAAGAAAATAGCAAAAAAAAAAAAAAAAAAAAGTAGCCAAAAGATGATGAGAGGACTTGACCTACCAGATCTCACAACTCATTATAAATCTATAGTAATTAAAGCATTGTTTAACTGGTTGTAAGGATAGACATGTTGTCAGTAGCGCTCATAAGAAGACTCATACCTACATAGAAACTTAAGTGATAGAGGCAGCATTACACATCCGTAGGGAAGACAGGCCAGATTGGATCCCTGTCTCATACCTTACATAAAATTGGTTCTAGGTATTTTAAAAACTTAACTATGTAAAGTAAAACTTTAAAACTTTTAGAAGGAAATGAAAGAGCATTTTTACAGCCTTCGAGTAGGGAAATTCATCTTAAACAAGGCAATAAACTTCTACCCATAAAATATTCAAAATCATGATGTTAAAATTAAGGACTTAGGTTAAACAAAAGATATCATGAAGTGAAAGGAGAAGCCATAAAAGCAAGAAGATATTTATAACACGTGATTGACAAATGATCAGTATTCAGAATTTTATACAAAATCTGAAAATGAATTAAAAAAAATAATGCAACGGGGTCGGGGTAGGGTGGGAAGGAATGGGCAAAAGATTTGAACGAGTTTATTTCACTGAAGAAAAAATATTAATCAACAGACGTTCAACTTCGTTAGTAATCGGGGAACTGCAACTTAAGATCATAATGAAGCATCATTTTATACCTTTAAATGGGTTAAAAAATAAACATATTAGACATCTGGCAACAACAGCTATTGTTGAGAATGTATATTAATGGAAATTTATGTCCTGCCGACGGATGTAAATTGATTTAACCATCTGTAAAACAATTTGGCATTGTCTCGTAAAGCTGAACACCTGAATACTTACCTCACTAGCTGACTGTGAACCGTCCCCCAGTGTTCCTACACCTGTTCTTCCTTTACTAACAGAACACTCCCAAGTTTTAGCTGAATGTATGGCCTTCCAGCTTCAGAGTAGATTCCCTAGTTTCTGCAGGTAGGTGTGGCTAAAAGACTTAAATTCTGGCAACAGGACGTGAGAAGTGATTTGAGCAACTTCAAAGCCATCTCTTTAAAGACTCCAGATTCTCTTTCCTGTGTCCCGGTGACTGGAACACACAACAACTGGGCAGCTGCTTTGACTCAGTGATGGAAGCCCCATGTTGAGAGGAGCAGAGCCAGTGCCCCAGCCAGAGGCATGGATGGAATGGAGTCAGAGAAGCCCAGGCAGCTTAAATGGTGGTACTGGTAATGGTCTAGATACCACTGTACCATTATTCATTTGTGCACTTTTCTTTATAACTTACAGAAATTGTTCTGTATGCTTCAAATATCGTAGAATGCAAAGTTAAGGGAAAAAATACAGAAGAGGTGTTCTCTTTGGCCCGCTACAAATCTGCATTCTATAGAGCATGTATCTCTGAATGGTGAACACTATTCCTCCCAGACACGTCAGAGACACTCCTGGGCTGCACCCTGAGGCTCAGGCTTCAGCCAGACTCCCCGTGACCCCTCTGAGAAAGCTGTCCTCTCTGCCTTCATTTGTTCTGGGAAGCTGCTGCATAAAACAGGGAGATCAACTCGAGGATGGGTGAGGACTTAGAGGGTTGGGATAGGGAGGGTGGGAGGGAGTTGTGGGAGGGAGGGGCTATGGGGTATATGTATAAATCAGCTGATTCACTTTGTTGTACAGCAAAAACTGGCACAACAATGTAAAGCAATAATATTCCAATAAAGAGCTTAAAAAAAAAGATACTATTTATTAGTCCACATGCAGTAGCCCATAGAGTTTTCTACCATCATCTCGCCACAGATCCAGCCCTAGCATTTCAGTCCTTAATGTTCCCTTTGGAATACCAGCCTGTTCCTATAATTCTTTGGCAGTTCTTCTTCTTTTTTTTTAATTTATTTGACTGCACCAGGTCTTAGTTGTGGCACGGGATCTTTAGTTGCGGCATGTAGGATCTGGTTCCCTGACCAGGGATCGAGCCCAGGTCCCCTGTATTGGGAGCTCAGAGTCTTAACCACTGGACCACAAGGGAAGTCCCGTTGGCAGTTCTTAACCCCAATTTTACAAACTTTGGGCTGCTGTTACCCCCTGGCTCTATCTTGATCCCTTCCTTCGGTTCTTGTCCCCAGTGCTCTCTGAGGCCTTTCTTCACACCTGGAACAGAATTCTTTCACAAACCAATCTGTCTCCCTTTCCTTTACTAAATTCTTCTCCCCTCTTAACTTCTCCATGAAACCCTTCCTGACTAGCTAGAAGGAGATTTAAAATCTCTTCAGCTTAATTTTGCTAATCATCTCAGGGGTGTATTAAAAGCACTATTGTTTTCAATAACAAAAGTTGGGAGATACAATCTAGAAAGTATTGCCAGGCTACCCTGTAGCACAGAGGGTGGATTTTAAACTGAGGCTGCTCCCTAATATCTTGGCAGGTAGCTGCTGGCATCCAACTAGGTCCTTCATCTTAAGTACCTGCCTGCAGGCCAGTAGCAACAGTACCAAACCCCATATGAGAGGAAGGAAATTCCTCCTCCACTGAAGCTGGGGCTCGTGAGATTGACTGCAGTGAGGCTGTATCCACATCCACGTCTTACTGCCTCTCCACTGCCTCACACTCCTTATCTGGCTTTCCCCAGCCCATTCTCCTCAATTCAGCTGCTGGGTTGTCTTGGTTTAGTGAATTCATCTAATCTCGCCTCACCTGGCCCTGCGGCTTGTGACTTATCCCCTCTCTTGTAGCAAAAGATTTCTGTGGACGGCTGCTCCAGAGTCTGGCCTCTCCATCCAGCCGCTGGGAGGCTCTCTTCTTCCCTTTCTCTGTCTCCTCCACAGACTGACGCAACAGGTAGCCTGGGACCTCGCCCAGGGTCTCATTCATCTCTGGTCAGAATGTAATCCCTATTATCTGAAGCAAAAACCAGCAGCCACCACTCCTTACATTCCTAACTTTTGACCAGCCTCCTGGTACTGTAATAAAATTCACAAAAACTGATATTTTGTAGGTACATAATATGTGTTTGGCATTATTTTTTAAAGTACTTTACAATTGTCATCCATTAAATGTACACACCCCAGTGAGGAAGATGCTAACATTATCTCTAGATAAGAAAACCGAGGTTTCAAGAGGTTATCGTTTCTAGTACTTGGTGGAACAAGGATTCTAATCCTGACAAACACCAGCAGCCTTAAAATCTTGAATTCCACACTGGAAAAAGATAGAACTATGCAATGTCTGATTTGCTGGGAAGTGCTCAGTGAGCGCAAGGCAAGCACTGAAAGCTGGCTGGCCATCAGCAGATGCTGTCACATTCTAGTCTCTGTTAATCCAAATATTGGTCACAGTTTGTGCATCTTAGAAAACAGTCCTTATTCTTATGGAGGGATGCCAGAGAAATTAACTTGTAGTTTTTTTTAACATTACATCTGCCGTCAGCAAAATGAAAAAAACCTACCAAATGGAAGACAATATTTGCAAATCATATAGCTGATAAGAAGTTAATATCTAAAATATATAAAGAACTCATACAACTCAGTAACAACACCAAGAACAATCCAACAAAAAAAGTGGGTGGAGGAACTGAAAAGACGTTTTCCCAAAGAAGACATACAAATGGTTGATGGGTACGTGAAAAGGTGTTCAACATCACTAATAATCAGGAAATGCAAATAAAAAATGCAGTGAGATAGCACCTCACACCCGTTTGAATGCCCATCACCAAAAGGACAAGAAATTACAAGTGTTGGTGAGGATGTAGAGAAAAGGAAACCTTGTGAACTATTGCTGGGAATACAAATTGGTGCAGCCACCATGGAAAACAGGAGGTTTCTAAAAAAATTAAACATAGAATGATCCAGCAATCCCATTTCTGGGTATTCATCTAAAGAAAACAAAAAGATATATGCACCCCTGTGTACATTGCAGCATTATTTACAATAGCCAAAGCATGGAAACCTAAGTGTTCTAGGTGAATGTATAAAAAAGATATGGTGTGTATATATATATATATATATACACAGACAATGGAATATTATTCAGCCATAAAGAAGGATGAAGTATTGCTATTTGTGACAACATTGATGGACCTTGAGGGCATTATGCTAAGTGAAATATCAGACAAAGACAAATATGTGGAGTCTAGAATAACAACAGCAATGAAAAATCCAAAAAACAGAACAGATTGATGGTTGCCAAAGGCAAGGGGTGGGCAAAATATGTAAAGGAGGTGAAAAGATACAAATTTCCAGTTATGAAATGAGTAAGTTATGGAGATGTAATGTATGCATGGTCACTATAGTTAACAATACTGTATTGCATATTTGAAAGTAGCTAAGGGAGAAAATCTTAAAAGTTCTTATCACAAGAAAAGAAATGTGTAGCTCTGTAGAGTGACAGATTTTAACTAGATATTGTGGTGATAAGTCCATTATATATACAAATATCAAATCATGTCGCACACTGGAAACTAATATAATGTTATGTATCAATTGTACATACATAGCACAAACTCAAACTGTCAAATCTCACCCAATATGAAATGGATAATTTGAGTAGCCTTGTAACTAATAAAGAAGTTGAATTCATAATATTAAAAAAAAAACCTCCTGGAAAAGGAAATCTCCAGGCCTTGATGATTTCATGGGAGAGTTCAACCAAATGCATGAAGAATTAACACCAATTCTACACAGTCTTTTACAGAAAACAGAAGACAAGGGAACACTTTCCAACTCATTTTATGATACAGGTACTAACCTGATACCAAAACTAGACAGAAATAATACAAAAAGGAAGCTGCAGACCACTGTCCCTCATAAAAAAATAAAATCACATCCTTTTCTTGCCGGTAGCCAGGTATCTCAGAACTCTGACCCTTTCATGGCCTTTGCCTTAGTTCCTGATCTCTGCCCAGTCAACTCCTCTCTTTGCTTATGACCTCTCCTCCCTGGCCCTGTGTCAGCCTCTCACCCCCTGCAGAAATGAGCCTTGTTAGCACAAGGGTGTTGCCCCCTTGGGGATGTAATGTAAACTCTGGGAACCCAGTCTTGAGGTCTACCCAATCCAAGTGTGGCAGAGAGAAATACCTGGAATTCTTTAACCTGGGATTTTATGTGAAAATAGCAAAACCATATACTGAATATGACTGAACACATAGTTGGAAATGAAAGTGATATGAAGTTTGTTATATGCATGTGAAAGGGCATTTTTATCCAAGGCCAGAGCTGCAGAACCTTAGAACTCATGACCTCTGACCCACAGGCCAGCTGCGATGCTCCAGGCAGACTCACCTCTTAACTGCCATGGAACGTTGGCAAAGTTCTTAACTGTCACTGAGAGCAGCGTCCAGCCATCTCTCTTGATGTACCTGATGGAGCAGGACGTCTGGAGGAGTTTGAAACCAATATATGTTCAGATATTTCTGCTGGACTGAGTGTCCCCAAAAGAAATCAGATTGAAGGGAAAAACTGTAAGAGTCCTGAGAGGAGATCCCTGTGAATAAAGACAGAGCAGGGCAGTGCACATCTGCCAGGGAACAGGGATGTCCTGAGCCAGCTTCTCTACCCACCTTTCCCCTCCCCGGTGGGGCGTGTGCTCCAGAGGGGAGACGGCTGTGGTCCACAGGAGCAACCTGGGTCCCTTGCACTCCAGTATCAGTGGAGAGGTGACCCAGCGGGGAAGGGCAGCAGTGTGGGGTGTGGCCTGTGCGAGAGGAGACGGGAGCATCGCGGCAGGGCAGGGGCTTCGAAAGCCTGGGGGCCGTTCTGAAGCAAGCCCCCATGCCTCCTTCCAGGTACTTCTGGAAGAAAAATGAACTTACCTTCCTAGAAGTAGGGATGTTCAGATTACAAATGAAAACACACTTTAAAGTCCTGTGGAGCAGTTTGAAAAGAAGGATCATGAAAGGGGACAAATAGGATTTTTGCTGGGCAAAGAAGGGGGAGGCCGGAGCAGGGAGAATGGCGGGGTCACCAGGAATGGGGAGTGGATGCCCTCAGCAGCAAGTGCAGCTGGCTCGAAACTAAGAAGAGTGTACGTGGGGTGCGGGTATGAACCTGGATTTCTTCCCCACCAGGAATGGAGGGTAGCCCTTAGTCCTATCCTGTTTACTTCATGGCAGGCTCTACTTCCCCGCACTAGGGCCTGTGAGCTTTGCTGTGGCCACAGTGGGGCTGCCCTCCCTCTCCAGCCCAAGTCTGCTGTGCCTGTTTCTGTGTTCTCTTTGGCGATTGCATTCTCTTTGGGACCCGGCTTCTTCCTGCATGCTACAGTAATCAGAGTGGTGATTCACATCCAGCTCAGGAGCTGAATATCAGCGCAAAAGAATCCCCACTGGACAGAAAGTAAGGATAGATTTAACATTGTTAACATGAAAGGTCAGTTTGTTTGAAATTGGAGGTGAAAAGTGTCCCCGCTAGCCCAGAGCATGGACACCAATCCCTTCCTGTGCACCCAAAGGCCATGAGCCTCTATTTAGCCTCCCAGCCCATCCTTTTGCAAAAGTAGCTGATGGCAAGTGTATTTTGCCAATTTTGTGCCTGTAATTAATGGAAATCTCCCCAGGGCTGGTCCTCAGACTTAACTGCCCACCTCTGGCCATTTTACTTCTTTGTTTCTTAACCTGTAGGTAACCTCCTTACCTGCCTGGTTTAGACTCTTGTTTCCCCTCCCTGTTGTCCCCTTTAGAGGGGACCCAGATAACAGAAGTCCAGCTTCATAGGAAGAAGGATCTGGAAGGTGCAGCCGAGAGGCTGACCTCCAGAAGTCAGTTGAAAAGGGAAAAAGTAGACACTGTAGGTTCATATAGACACATACAGAGTTTGGAAATTCAGGTTGCAGGAGCTAGACAGCCCCCTGGGGTGCAAGAGTGACATCTTTGGCAAAGGGCCCACGATGTTAAGGAAAGCACAGAGTTTCTGGTTCTTATTCTGCTTGACTGAGTTAATTTGATCAGGTCACTCTGACTTTCTGACCTTGGCTCTTTATCCAGATTTCAGGGATGATGGGGAAAAGCTGGAGGGGGTGTTCCCTGGGGATTTTGTGGGCCTGGCGACCCAGAGGCAAGGATGAGCAACTGCAGGAGGTGCTGAGAGGGCTCAGCTGCTGGTTTATGACGCCTGCCACGTCTGTGTGGCCCACGACGGCTCTCAATGCTGGCATTTTCCTGTGTCTCCTGACTTCTGCAGCTCATTAAGCTGCTTGTTCCCAGGACTCTCAGGACACCAGAAAGAATCCTGTGATTCCTTTCCCCAGAGCAGGGCACTTCTCCATCTGTTTTCTTGTTGAAGCATTGAATAGACAGCTTCCCAGCGGTAAGAAAGACAAATTCTGATGCAAGAGCAGCCTCATTTTGTCATCTTTTTCTCTTTTGATTATTTTCATTTTTAACTTAAAAGTCATTTTTAATTAAAAAGCATGCAAGTTATGAAATGAATGGCACTCTCTCACTTAAAACCTTAGATGATGTCCCATTGCCAATGCAGTAAATCAAGCTCCTTGGCAGGAAACACAGTTGTTCACAATCCAGCCCGAGCCTCCCTTCCCAGTGTCCTGTCCCGTCCCGAGCTCCCACTCTGGTCACTCTGATTCCTTCAGAGAGCCTGGAATGTGCTAACTGCTTGGGTTGCTGTTCCTTCTCAGTCCTCTGTTTCTGAAGCATCCCTCTGCGTAACTCCATTATCTTGTTACCCTCCCACCTCTTTCCTCCTTGGAAGGCATCCATCCTCCCTGCTCCGTGCTCCAGAAGTCCACTTCACTTCTTCTCGTTTTCATGTGTCTCATCTTCCCACCTGTTAAAACTTTTTGGGCCATAGGGATGGTTCTTAAACGTCTCTTTTATGCTTCCCATGTTGCCTGACGCAGTACACACATGTAGCTGTTCAGTAAATGCTGGATTAAAATACAGGGAAAGAAAGGAGTCAGACCAACACCTTAGAAGGTGTTAGAACCTTGAGTTTTCTTTCTAAAACTGACATGTCACTCCTCCCTGCCTGCAGTGTTCAGGTCAGTGGATCCACGTTGATGGTGCTGTTGCATGTCCTGCTCAGTGGTAGTTGAAGCCCATCTTCCAATGAGAGCAGACACCTTCCGGACATGGCTTTCAGGATGCCCAAGTCTGGCATATTGAGGTTAGACTAAGACGTTAGGAAAGGAAAAAACGAGTCACCTGAAGCTACACCTGCAGAAAATCTGTCTAGTTAATCTTATTTTAAGTAGACAGACTGTATTATTCAAAGTTTAAAATGGAGTTTTTGAGGAAATTGATAAAGTAGATATCTAGCTCAATACAGCTTTTATTTTTCTGGATGTCTTTTAAGTGACAGATTATGTCTTAGAAGTCTTGGTTTATCTACCTTCTCAAAAGAAAGCCAACTGAGTTTCCTCTCCCTTGATTTCCCTCAGGAATAAGAGATGAGAAAGGTTTATTATGGTAATTGAAAAATTGAAAGCAGAAGGATTCTTAAAGGAAGCTAGTGATAGCATTTGAATTCATTCTTACCAACTATCCCCAGAACATATATTATAAATATTTAATATTTACATAACATAGGTAATAGTGTACATCAGAACCAAACACTGTATGCCCTTAAATCTGGAAAAAAACAAACTTGAAATGAATGCTGTACTTTACTTGACTGAAGAAAAACCTTCAATCCCAAGCTACAAAATTCTGCAAAACCACGAATTCCATGCTGGGGTGACATTTACTCTCATTCTTTCCTGGCATTCTTCAGTCTTTAAGGATAGGACAAAAAAAAAAAAAAAAAAAAAAACCAAACTGCCTAGTTGGGATAAGGGTATCCCGCTGAGAAATACAAATTTTTCCAGAGCAAAAATAAGCCATGAATTCAGCCACTTATCAAGATCTGAAGATTAGGAAGATTTCTGTATCTTGGGCTGTTACTTGTTTCCCAGAAATATCAAAAGACATCAGTTCCATTATCCTTAGCATAATTAAAACCTATTGGAATCAAAATTGCTTTGAGAGGTAGCCATGCACATGATACTCACAGCCTAAACCTCTTCTGTTCTGGACAGATACGGACAGCATTGCGGAAATTGCCCAAGACAGGGGTTTTAATCCTGCAGTCAAACTCCACTGGATAAAATTTAAATTATCAAGAGGAATTCCAGTTTATAATTTCCATCTGACTTTTCCACTTCATTAGTATATGATTTCAGAAATGTGGACATGGAAAGATAGTGTATATTCTCATTTTTACCTGTCATGCCCTCCTAATTGCTCTCCTTGACTCCCTGGCTCTTACCCTCTAATCTCTTCCGCACAGTGCAGGCTACCGTCGCTCTGAAATGCAGATCTGATCATGTCACTTCCCTATTTAAAATCCCTCAGAGGTCTTCCATTGTTCTTAGGATGAAGTCCCAAAGGTCCTCCATTGCTCTTAGGATGAAGTCCAAATTCCTTATCTTGGCTTACAGACTGTGCTGGATGGCCCGGGCTTCTCTCTCCAATTTTCTGTCTTTCCCGCCTCTCACCCCTGCCGTCACCACACATCTGTGCTTTCCAGCTGTATCGGAAATCCCTTAATCCTCTACGCCCTCGCTTCCATGTCTTCAGCATTTCGTTCCCTTCTACTCCTGCTCTTACACTTCTACTCCTTTAACTTAGACTTGACTTCGTATGTACATGTTTGCCCAAACACATGTATGAAGGAATGCATTGGGTGGTGGGAAGAAACTCCTAACTACTACACACTACACATCCTGTAGCGATTTTACAGGCCACTCTGTGACTTACAGTGGTAAACACTGTGGTATTTTTGTCTTGACTACCATCGCCACCCCACCAAGTCAGTCTGAAGGTTTGACGTATTATGAACTAAGTTCTTTTTCCAGTGAAAAGCAGCTTCACCATGTAGAGTGTTCTGGCCATCTCGTGATGCCTGTAACTGTGCACTGCTGAGATGCGACGTGGTCGCCCCATCTGTCTGTGTTTGATTTGGCTTGGTCTTACCTGTGTAAAAGGTTGTACAGTAACATTAATGAGATAATTCACCAAAAAGATAATTTTCCCATTTTCTAAATTAATAGGAAGATAATCTAGGGGAATACTTAATACAGTTCACCTAATTTCATATAGATTTCACAGTTCCCATAGATTTTTAGAAGAAGTATTGTAGTACTTTTTGTACTTTCACAGGAAAATAGTTTTGCATCTGGACCCAATACCTCTCTCTACCTCTAAGCTTTCGCTTTCAGCTACAGACATTCAGGATCAGATATAGTAAGAGTTCAAGATTTTTGCTGGTTATTGCCAAAATATCTTGTTAATGATCTGAATTCTTCAGTTTTCAGTTTTAATGCCAAGAAAGCATAGCCTTATATAACTCAACTTTAATTCAGTAAGTTTGTACTAAGCACTTGCTGCATTTCAAGGGTTTGCTCCTTAAAAAGGCCCTTGTTTGTGTCAACCTACTTGAGTGATTATTAGGTGTTCCCAGGCTGTAGAGGAGTGAATGTCCTAACACGGACTCTCAGGCTCCCTGGGCAATCCGGCTCTCCAGGGGCTGGGCTTTCCCGAAGCTGCCTCTGCTTGGGGTCACGCCCAGGGCTGCGTGGCAGTGCCCAGATAGCGGACGTTGTCTGCCGCGCAGTGCTTTCATAGATATGCTACCAGGATGGCTCATTAGCGAGGGGTTTGCAATATTGAGTTCTTAGGATTGCTTCTTATACAATTCCCCAAATCAAGATTTGTACAGCCAAGGCTATTACCCAGCTACAGGTTGATGCTCAGGATCCCAGCTCCAGGAGCCCAAGAAGTCCTGTCGTTGAATGGTTGCTGGGGGCTGCGCACTGGGCCAGCAGCTGGGGCGGCCTTCATCGATCACCCACGGCCCCCGCCCCACCCGGAAGATCCGACGTCTAGATGTCAGGACCTGGGCCTGGGGCCTCTCGCTGCCCTGGTGTTCACAGGGGCGCTCCATTAACACTGAATTAGAGAATGAAGGGGAAGCTTTTCAGAATGGACAGGCTTATCCTGAGATTAAATTTGTTCTTGAGAACAAAAACAAGATTAAACCAAACTCAGGGAGCAATACTCTAAGGGCCAAGAGCGAACAAGAGCATTGTGATTTGATAGACAATAAAATCCTTACTGGACATAATACTTAAAACTAGGCAGCCTGCCAAGAAACAAGCTACCATTGCCTCACAGCAGGGATGGTGCTGGGGCCACGGGAAGGAGCCTGAAGACTAGGAGCAGAAAGAACCGACAGAACTTGGTCTCTGATCAGGAAAGATGGGTGGAAGACACAGAAATAAAGACGTGGGCGGTGACTTCCTAGGCGAGCTCATCACTCTGTGTAGTTGAAAAGGAGCCCCTGCCTGTGGGGCACGGACCCTCCCCCAGTCTACGCGGGGTGCGGGGATGGGAGAGCTGGGTCCTTGGGGATCCTCCCAAGCTCTGGATGCTGTGCCAGAGGAGGTTTTCTTTCCAGAGAGCCACACCAGCTCTGCGTGGCAGCTGTGGGAAGGAGGCCGACCGCTGGGAAGGGAGAGCTTCTGGCCGGCGGGGGCAGGGGGACCCAGGACGGAAGGCAGGGGAGGGTTGGGACCTACAGGAAGCTCCTCAGATGGCATTAATATCCTTTCCTCGACCTTGGCTGTTGGGTACACGAGTATTGGTTGTACAAAATATTTGTTAAACTGCATGGATTTTATGCACTTTTCTGTATGTTGATTTAGTTTACCAAAAAAAAAAGCTAAAAAATAACAGAGCCCAAGAGTCTAACAGGAACCCTCTTCCCTGCATCTTAGTAACTGTAGGACTTTGGGCAGTAAAAATACAAATAAAAGCTATTGAATGCTGACTGTGTCCTTGTACTAAACCCGTATCATGCAGCAGTGCTATAGGCGAGATATTATTGTGCCCATTCTACAGATGAAGAAATTGCCTTAGCAGGGTGAAGGAATCTGCCCCAAATTACACACCCTTTGGGAGGCAGGGCCAGGTTTGGTCTACCCAGAGCCTGCCGTCCTACAACGGTGCGGGACTGTGCCCTCCAAGGCCAGCTTGCTTCTGGTACAGCCACTCAGACAAAACCACCCTGTCATGCTGCCCCTGGAGATGAGTGCAGAGAAAGGTTGCTTTATGAAATTGTAATCCGAAGATGTCGTCTTGACAGAGCACTTAAAATAGTGTGCTAGCAGGGTACGGGTAATTGTGATGATTCTCATTGCTTATAATTGTGTATTTTGATTCAGCATAAGTAATGTTTCTGCTGGGTTGTGTAAAGAAAAATGCCTGAAATACATTATGGCTGGAAGAGTTTAAAGCACTTCAAGCGGTTTCTGTTTTTGTTCAAGGGCGTATGAGAATATGGGTGTGCCGTTGACTCCCTCTGTGGTACCTGGTTTGGCCTCTGGCTCTAGTGACGCGCCAGATCCTCAAGGCCCCCATACCATGGTCCCTCTGCCCCTAAGAAGCAGTGACTTGGAAGGTCCCTGTTGTCTAGTGACCCTGGAGAGCGACAGCTGGTGGCACGTAGCTCCTCCCAACCTGGACACATGGCTCAGCACAAGGGGACCGAGGACTATTGAACCATTTCTCCAGTTTCTGGCTTTTGCCACACAGACAAGGGCAGGACAGCTATGCAGGGCTTGAGGCCCAGGGCTTTGGGGGCGAGGTGACTGCCAGTGACTGTGTGTTGAGCCGTGTCCACAGTCCTGTGGAAATTGCTGCTGCACAGAGTCCCATCTGGTTCCCAAGAACCCCTATGCTCATAACCCTGGTACTATAATGCCATCCCCATGCTTCCCAAAAAAGCAGGGTGCTTAGATCTGGATATAAGTGGCAGAAGGTTGGGGACACACAAGCCACTAGGTAAAATGTGGACATTTGCCTAAAGTAGTCAAATATTGTTAGAATTGCAGAATTGTTCCTGTGGCCTGATGCTAAGAGACCCCTGGGTGTCTGAGTCTTGCTCGTGTTCACAGCTCTAGGAGCAGGGACGGTTCTAGGCAGCATTGGCCTGGAGCAGCCAAGGGTGGTAAGTCAGGAGAACGTTCACGCTCACGTTGTGCTGTGCCGGCCTCCGTGGTGTATCTGGTGTGATGCGGAGAGCAAATGGCGTGACGCCCTGCAGGGGAGGCCTGGCACGTGCTCCCCGGTCTTCGAGGCCGGGCTCAAGGTGGGGGGGAGCATTGGGTGCTGGGCGTTGAGCCTCCACTGGGGCCCTGGAAGCTCAGGCCTCCGTCTGTCCCTCAGCTGCCCTCTATGCCGTCCACCCTGTTTGCCTAGGCTTTTCATCCTTCAGAGACACAGATCTTGTTTGCTAGGCCTGTGCCCCGTGTGTCAGCCTGAAGCTGTTGTTGCCATTTGTCAAAATGGGGGGACTACAAAGATAAACATGGACATATATGTTGTAAATTACAAACTTGCCTGAATTTTAAGACAAAACACGAGATTTCAAAACAGAAGCAATGCTTTGGGGCAGCTTTGGGCTGGCCTAGAGGGAGGTTTGGGAGAGTATGGATGGCAGCAGGGATGGTGGGGTGTTATAAATTCATCCTCTGCCCTTGGCAACATCGCGGTGCAAGAGCTTGAAGAGCTGATTCCCCGAGTCCCCGCTGCCTGCCGCCTCTCAAGAGCAGGGAGCAGAGCAGGCCCTCTGCAGACTGCGGTGCTGCCCAGGGAGGAACGGCATCAGTGGTGTGTCGTAGAGCTCAGACCAGGGGCCAGGCTGCTCCCGCCCGGGCTCACGTCCCAGCCTTGCCGCCTGCTGTGCCGTCTCAGGCCAGTGACATCTTGGCGTCTCATTTTCCTCCTCTGAGAAAGTGACCATGATCATTCGTAGTCCCTGCCTCATAGAGTTGTTGTGAAGATGAAATGGGTTAGTTCCTGTGGTGCTCTTAGGAAGCGTCTGGCGTACAGCAAGCACTCAGTAGATGTTAGCTTGCCTCCTAGTGAGAGGGATAGGAGTGGGGGAGCAGGAGGAGGAGTGCCCTTGAGGAAACGCAGCATCCTTTCCAGGGATCCCAGCCTGCTTCTCCCGGAGGTCTCCTCGCTAATCTGTCCTCTGATTGCTTTCAATGGTTTATAGCATTTTCATCCATATTTTTAAATCCGTGAGCAATTGCAGGGACTTCTTGAGAGAAATACTTAGCAGCTCCCCTGGGCCATGAGCTGTTACAACTACTTCTCATTTCTCCTCCTCCTAGAAGCACATGATTTCCATATTCATCTTCCTGGGCCAGCGAGTAAACACCAAGCTGCAAGGGCAAAACCTGGCCTCTAGATGCCACCTGACTTCACTTTCCATGATGTTCCCTGTGTTCCCTTTCATGCAGATCCCCACCTCAGAGGCTTTTCAATACCAAATAGAGAAAAGGAGAGAGAGAGAGAGAGGCACAGAGGACAAGCCCAGCTCCTTTACTGGATCCTAAAATGGTTTCCACAGATGCTCGACAGGCTACATAGTCCTGACTCAACACTGTAACGAAACATTGAAGGTCAAGGGTAGAAAGTGTGTCCCTCCCAAGCAAGGATCTTACCTGTATTTTTCAGGCGCATTCCTCATCGGTGTAGTGTAACCCTCCAGAAGCAGCGAAGTGTGTGGGCGCTGGACCACACGGGCCCACTCGCCTCAGGCTCCAGTGGGACCCAAATGCTCGGCCAGGATAAGTGACCACGGAGGGCCGAGAGGGAGAGAGTGTCTTTCTGCCTTTGTAGTTTCAAAAGCATAGGCCATTATGGGAATAGGAAAGCCTTTGGCTTTAAAAGATTTGGGAGAAAGCCTCCTGATTAAGTGCAAGATTCTCCACTGCCCTCCACACCCACAGTGATAGGAGGAGGCTCCTCTCCAGGGCAGAAGAGAAGAGGGTGTGAGGGCCAGTGTCTGGGGGTCTCTGGAGGAGACCCCACTCTCCGGGTCAAGCCCTGGGAGGTCTGTGTGGATCATACGAAGAGGGAACCTGTGCCCTATCTCCTGGGTAATCCCTGGGAAATGATCAGACGCTAAAAAATAGATGGATAAAAGGAGTGTGCAGAAAGATGTCATCTTAGACAGCCTCTGAAAACTTCCGTGCACCCCAGACTGGCTGCAAATCCAAAGCTGGTTCCTTTGTGTCTGAGGCATGGAGTATTGATGGAACTGAAAAGCGAGCAAAAGATGGGACCCAGGGACATCCCTGGGTCTGAGTGGTCCAACAATGTGAGCCCAATGCAACAGTGGCCATCACAGTGGACACTGTCTAGACAGGTGACACAGAGGACCAGCTAGCCCTCTGGACCCTTTTGTAAAGCCCCTGGAACTTAGCCAAGATCCTGAACCAGAAGCAGGAGAATCCCTGATTTGACTGGGATTCTTTTCCCATTAGGTTGACAGCTTCAAAGATATATCGAAACTGAAATATCCATTTCTGAGATGTGTGGCCATTTAGATACACATGCATCCTAAAAGTATACAAAACAGTGTGGGAACCATTGAGCCTGGACTATCACTACTGAAGACGTCTCTATAAGTGAAAGATTTCTAAACTCATAGAAAATGAGTAAAATGTGTTAAGGGTTGGCTGTTAAAAGGGCTGATTCCAGGTCTGGTGTGGCACTGCCCGTGGTGGTAGGAGGAGTGGAGCAGCACGGCTCAGGGCAGGCAGAGGAGCTGCACAGGCCCACTGCTGTTGGTGGCGGTGGAGAAGGTCGTCTAACATTCCCAGACCTTCAAGGAGACTTTGGAATTCTGAGAGGAAGACTGACCTAGAGGGGGTCTGAGATCAGGAAGAGGAAGGTACAGAGGACAGTGGTAAAGACTCTGGCCATAACCTGATGGAGCCCAGCATCAGACACCTGAGGCCCAGGCCATTGAGCCACGCTCAGCACACACTGCAGGGACAGACAGCCATGCCCACTGGGGACAAGAAACCCCTTTCCCGGTGCCAGACAGTACATTAGCCTTCTTCTCCCCCAGGTACTTAATGTCACCTCCAAAAAGAAAGGCAGGTGAAAGCAGAGAGAAAAGAAACCCTGGGAAACAGTACATCCACCCCATCATGATAAGCCTTGAACTTGACAGTGACTGAGAAAATAACATTTGAGTATAGCCGAAGAAAGTCCCTGGATTAGATTGAATACGTCAAAATGGGAGAGATTGAGTTATCTGTTCTCAAGAGCAAAGTTGAGTTCAGTATTCAAAAAAATGTCACATTTGCTCACATTCAAGTTCATGATGGTCTGATGTAGACAATGCAATTCATGCCAAGGGCAGTACAAGAAAAGTAGGGAGGCAGGAGTGTTGTAGGAAAAAAATGCAGGCAGTTATAATCATGGGAGCCCATATGCAAGAAGATGTGGTCCTCCAAGAGGGTCTGACAGCCAGGAAACACTGCACTTCAACTAGAAAGCCACTGCTCAAATGTTGCATTAGAAAAATCACATGAGTAGCGATAGAGCAGAGAGGGTGAAGTTGGAGGTAGGAAGCCAGAAAAGAAGCTCTTTTACCAGTCCAGGAGCAGAAAGGTGGAGAAGAGATGGATTTCAGAGGCAAAAGGAAGAAAACTTGCTTTGTTACTAGACTAAGGAGAGGGCAAAGGAAGGTGAAGGATTCCAGGTGACTTCATTCACTGCTTTTCCCAGGAAAGGCAGGGGCTGCAGGGACAGATTTGGGTGGTGAAAGGAAACGAGAGACATGATGAATTTGAGTGCCTGAGGACCAGTCAGCTGAATGGTCTGGTAGCCAGGAATCTAGAGCAGAGATCTAGAAAGGAACAGCTATTCGGGAGTCATCCGCATGCAGATGGAGCTGAAGTCAGGCTATGTGTGAGGTTGCCCAGCGGCCAAGCATAGAGTGAAAAGAGGGAAAGGGCCCAGGGGCCAGAGAGGTAGGGAGGAGGGTCGTTGTGCAGAGTAAGAAGAACCCATGATGAGCTCAGGTGATGAGCCGCCAGAGGTTGGAAAGAGAACCGCGAGAGAGTTGGTTCAGAGAAATGAGTGGAGGATTTCAAGGGTGAGTGAGTCGTTGGGTCGGAATTCCAGAGGAGCCTGGTAAGCTGGCAACTTTGGAGTCAGAGGCTCTGAGCTGTAACATTTCTGTGTTCTCTCTTCCATGGCTGCATGATTCTGGATGGGCTCAGGGTTGCTGTGCATTGTCTTACAGAATCACCAACCAAGGTGGAATTTTGTTTT
This sequence comes from Hippopotamus amphibius kiboko, assembly GCF_030028045.1. Taxonomy (NCBI): domain Eukaryota; kingdom Metazoa; phylum Chordata; class Mammalia; order Artiodactyla; family Hippopotamidae; genus Hippopotamus; species Hippopotamus amphibius. Next base: position 72,644,045 of record NC_080199.1, read on the forward strand.
TGTTTTTCTCCCGCTGCTCCCCTGATTTAGCTAAGAACAAATAAGTTAGCCTGATAGTGACAGTAGAATGGCAAGAACTCGGGGGGCGGGGCAGCAACTCTGATCTTCTGAACAGACCCCCGCCCTGCTCTTCCTGGGAGCCTTTCACCTTTTCGGTGCCTCCCCTGAACTACAGCTGCTGGAATCTCCAAGAGTCTCTAGAACGCTTTAGGGAAACTTGGCTAATGGATACAATTTCTAAGTGCCCGGGGAATTATGCCAGGGTTATAGAGCATCCCAAACCACATAGGTCCATGCTTTGAATTGTTTTCAAACATTCTGCACAGCCATTCATCTCCTTGGAGCTGGGTAGCAATCAGTACTAACCTTATTTTGGTGTATAGACCTATATAAATTTATGGCCCCTTTTTATCCCACAGTATGGGCCACTTAAAGTTATGCTCAATCACCTCTTCAGTTACAAATGGAAACAGTGTGAGTTAATCAAACTCTTCTCTGTGCAGTTCTCCTCGGAGGACGTGTCTTCGGAGACGTCTCCGAAACCTCCATCCTCACTGCTCCTCCAGCCCCACTCGGATGCAGGACTGAAGACCCCCAAGCCGGGAGCCCAGCTGCGTGCCATTCCTGATCATTCTACCCCCTAAGCAGTATCAGATGTGTGTCCAGTGCATTCTGGGGTACACATTGGTCCACCAGCTCTTTCTTTAATCCCAGCATGGTGACAAGTCAGTCTTATTTTCCTGATTGTGCCGCAGTTTGCCACACTGGGATAGGAATTCTTATCAAGCAAACTGGTACTCACTTTGTCCCATAGCCTCACCTGTTCATCAGCTATTCATTTTTATTCTCAAGAGACCCTCAAGAGACACTGAACCCAGCATGCCATTCTTTTTTTTTTTAATTTTATTTATTTATTTATTATTTTTTGGGGGGGTACACCAAGTTCAGTCATCTGTTTTTATACACAGCATGCCATTCTTAAATAGCATCTAATGGTTTATTCATTCAACAAATATTTTCATGCCAGATACTGGGATATAGTGAGTTAAAACCCAGTCCTTGCCCCCATGGGACATGCAGCCTTGCGATGGAGACAGCCAAGAGAATAGACACATTAATGTTGTGATAAATGTGATAATGATAAGTGCTCTGACATCGTGGGAAAGGTGCATAGCCCAGCCCTGGAAGTCAAGAGCAGTGCCCTGGAAGAGGTCTTAAGTGGAGTAGAGAAGAATGAGTAAGGCATGGGGGAGAGGGGGTGGGGAATGGCACTCCAGGAGGAACAGGCAGCGGAGGAAGTCAGCATGAGCCACCAGAAGAGCCCGAGTTCTGGGTCATGTAACATGTCACAGGGTCAAGAGCAGTGAGGGGCACATGGTGAAAGCTGGGGCCTGTCGGGAAAAGAGCCTGGACTTTATCCAGTAGGCAGTGAGGAACTTTGGGGAGGGTTTTCGTTGTTGGAATAACAGGATGAGGTTTTGTTCTGAGAGGTCTTTGGAAGGCCCTGACTGGCTTTCACCAGGGTCTTAGGCAGGCAAGACTGTGCTGTTAAGGAGGATTAAGAAGTGATCTCTTTGGGATGTCATGGCATTGACACCATTTTTTAAAAGGAAATTGACCTGCATCTTTAGAAGCGGTTAGGTTTTGGATGTCTAGACTTGAAACTGAAATAACGTTTCCTTCTCCTAGTTGGAAAGGTCTGAGTTCTGATTTATTTTTGCCAGTCACTTCATGGTTGCTGTCCTGCATTTTCAAACATGTACATGCATCACTTTATCATCCCTCTGTGTATCTTCACTATGGAAATCTAATGGTCACCAATTCCTGGCTTTGACATTTTCCAGTTTTTGACTCAGACTTAAGCCCCATCTTAACACTGCTGCAGAGCCAGTACAAGAAGAATATTCAGAAAGCTCAATTTGACTTGAATTCCAGCTGTGTACATTGGTGGAAAGATGTGAGAATGTTTGTGGTGTTCTGAATAAAACCCTCATTTGGTAGTAGAACTCACTTCCCTGAGCCACCTGTACCCCTTTGTCATGAAAAATGTCCCCTCTAAAGGACCATGAGATGGCAGAGCCGGTGCTGAACCGATGGTGGCCAGGGTCATGCGAGACACCAAGAGGTGCCGGCCTGTAAGGGGCGCTGCGGAGAGCAGGCCCTCGTCAGAGCAGTGGAGGGACTGTTCCCTGAAGGCTGAGGTCCACACTCTCTCTGAGTCTCCCACATAAACCTGTTGTGTGAGTTAGAAGGAAGGGTCACTTCAACTGGAAGAAATGATACAGAAAACTCTGAGCCTGAGCTAAGTGATTTTTTAAAAAAGAAATGGTATGTCCACATTCTGATCACATATTAGAAAATATTAAGGACCAGTCTCAAAATGGCGATGTTTCCAGCTGCTATTGTTTTTAAGAACAAAGCTGTAACCCTTGCAGATGTTGTAGAATAAGAAACAAAAATTCTCAATTCGATAAAAGTAATGAAGTGCAACAAAGCATTCCAGCTACCTGTGATAACCTTGGCTCACCAGAATCACTCATTTCTGAATTCCTCTCATGCTAAAAACACAGGAATCAAAAGTATAGAGTTAGCTCTTAAAAGTCAAGGAGTGCTATTGTGGAAAAGCAGTTGCAAAACTTGTATTTCTGTCTAAAATAGAAGAAACAAGTGGAAGAAACCAGTGATTCCCTTTTTTTAAAAGGAATGAACACCATTTTCAGATATTAATGAGGCAATTAGATATGATAGTACAGTCCTTTGGAGCAAAGGTAAAAACAAATGGCATGGAAAGAATTTACCAGCCTAATAAGCTTTGCCAACGAAGACAACTCTTCTGCTGGCCCATGTGCGTGCTCCTCCTGGTGATCACCAGGTCCTGTGGTGCCGCTAGCTAGAAGCTTAACGCACCGTCAACAAAGAGCAGGGAGCTAGGAGGTCCCTGACGGGGAAGGGAAGCTGAGCGACACTGACGCATCGCTGGAGGAAATGCCCACCTGGCAGGAAATACAAAGTGCGGGGTGGGGGCGGGGAGGCTAGGTTAGGGGGAGGGAATTGCTTGATGGCGGTGGTGCAGGCGGAGGAGGGGGTGGGAGGGAAAAGAGGTGCGTGGGCAGAGGTGGGGGGAGGTGGAGGAGAGTGCTGGCAGAGGAAGGGGAGGGTGTCACAGAGGGTCATGTGGAGCGGCCGGAGGGGATGGTGGACATATAGGATAATTTTTTTAAAGAACCTCATAAATTGCCTGTTTAATCTTCGTAGACACTTCAGGCATACAATCCTAAATAACGTGTGAATAGCATCTTTAAAATAGGCACCCGATGTTCTTGAATCAGGTTAATAAGTGAGAGTATTATTTTATACTAACAGTTGCTCTCTTAAAAGAAGTAAATTTTTCCCCATATTTCACAAAGTCTGAGTATGGCAGGTCTTTCTCTACCGAAAAGATAAAAAATAACAAATATTTTAAATGGAAATTTAACTAAAATATTTGTTAGCAACAAACATGAGGAATGAACAGTATGTTGGCGTCATAATTGAATTTGAACTGTTAAACCTATTTCAAGTTTGAAACATAAATTACTCCACTTATAAGGCAAAGAAATATAAACTTCTAGCCATATTTAAAAAAAAAAGCTGGTCAGTAAAATTTTTTTCTGAAAGTGGTTAAATAAATTACAAATCCTGGTCCTGTCGAGCCCTAAGCAGGCTGATGAGGGTCTCCTCGGGAGTTGCGGTTGGGTTACATGGAGCAGGCCGCTCTCCTGCCGCTAACAGCTTCTAAATAAAGCCTCCCAGAAAAAGGCAAGGGTTTCTTTGATGCTGCAAGCTTAGCCACAAGCAAAATGATGAGGTCAGAAGGGTCTTGCAGCATCTGGTCCCTCTTCCTTTGTCAGCTGAGTGGGGACCTCCAGCTCTCAGACCCCCTAGCCTGCAGTCACACTCCACCACTTTGCGTGAGTGAATGCAGGGAACGAATGAACAGATGAGTGAATGACAGGACTAGGAGAGTTAGCAGGTGCTGCCAGGTGCTCAGAGCCCATAGGCCAGTGGTGGAGGCACAGTAGCATAGGAAACAATAGAGTAAGAGAGTAAAAACGTGTTCTAATTTTGATTAAAACAGAAGATAAAACAGCAGCAGGAAGGTGCGTTGGTAGCAGTAAGTGTGGCATGCTGGAGCCAGGCCAGGGCTCTACCCTGTTTGTTTTCACCCCTCTTTCTGCGTCTTCTTTGCTCTGGGCCACGTGCATCCCCGCTTCATTTGTTCAGCAGTTTTTACTGGGCACCTACAACCCACCCACAATAGTGAGCAGGGTGTACCAGACTCTGCCCTCATGGAGCTCATATTCCGACAGGGAGGGACAAACACACAGCATTGGTGGCTTCAGATAATAATGAAGATTTGGCCCAGCCTATTCATTTTAATATGAATTCTCAGCAAAATGCAAGACTGACTTTTGAAGGATGGGCACGTGTGTCCTCACGGTTCCCCTCTTGAGCATGCTGTGGCTTGACGCTGAGCCTGGACTTCCCAGGTATCTGCCTGACAGGCTACTCACCTGGTTGTTCAAAGCCTATCATGCCTGTCCCCACACCTGAGTTCCATGTGTCCGTTTCCCTCATTTTAACTCAGTTTACTTACTGTTCATTCTTTCATGCATTCATTTCACAGGTGAAGTGACTTAGCACTAAATAGCAGTCAAGGTGCTACATGCTGTGGATGCAAAGAACGTTTGGTCCAATGATGCTTGCAGGAACTTCAGAGTTAGGCACTGGCAGCATCGGGGGCTGTATCAAACTGGCTGATGTGCACGTGGAGAAACTGCTTATCCTTTCTGTACCTCAGTTTCCGCATCTGTAAAGCAGGGAAGAGAGCACATGCTTGGCACCAAAATATGTGTGGGAGGAAGGACGTGCAAAGGGAAGGAGGCATGAGGAAAGGGGGTGGGGTGGGGAGTGGGAGCAGGAGGAGGAGGAGGGAGGATCGGCACTTCCCTCACATGTGAGGACTAAATGAAACACAGGCACTTAACGCCGTGCCTGGCACATGGTACAGTCTGTAAAGACTGCCCCTCTTTTCAAGGAGCTCACCGTTGAGTAACAAAACAGGAACACAGTTCAGATAATATTAACAGCTGACACTTACTGAGTGCTTATAATGTACCAGGCACTGCTCTAAACTTTACATGTTTAGACTCACTTCATCCTTAACACTTTTTAAGTCAGGGCCTATTGTTATGATCCTGACTCCATAGACAAGGCGACGGGCAGGGAAGGGTGAAGTTACTTGGCCAAGGTCACACAAGGGGTGAGTGGCTAGCAAAGCTGAATTCAAACTCGGGCACGTTGGCTCCAGTCACCACAACGCACTGCCTCGCACAGGTGTGAGCAGATGCAGTAACAGCGGTGTCCACACGCTATTATGGGGGACTTGCGGCCTGGTACGGTAGCAGTGTGGCCGCAGAGCTGTTGTGAGGAGGGAGAACTCCTGCATTTGGGGACTTCGGGATGCCCAAGGGGAGTCAGCCAGGGGAAGAGGACGCAGAGGGCATCGCAGAGGAGACAACACGAGCTCAGCTCCACGTTGCTGGAGCAGGGGTGGGTGGCGCAGCGTGGCACACCATGCTAGGGGCTTGGACTTTATCCTCTAAGCAATGGGGAGTCCCTGAGGGGCAGCTTGATCAGAACTGCACTTTAGAAAGATTACTCTGAGGCTGAATGGATGTGAAGAAGATGATGGTGGAGGAGGGAGTTCAGTCCAAAGGCTGCTGCTTGGGTCCCCCAGGGTAGTGGCCACGGGTAGGGGCAGATCCATGACATATTTGGAAGATGTAATTGGAAAAAAAAAGTGGTACTTGTTGAATGGAAAGTCTGAAGAGGAAAGAGGAGATGAGAAGGACTCAGACTTCTGACTTGGAAGCTGGGAGGATGGTGGTACCATCTCTTGAGCAGGAAAGGCAAGAAGAAACTGTTTTGCCGAAAGCATTGCTTTCAGTTTCAAGGTTCGTAGGATTCACTGGCAAAATAACCACTCTGCACTCAGTTAAACAAGAAATAAGGGCTTCCCTGGTGGCGCAGTGGTTGGGAGTCCACCTGCCAATGCAGGGGACACGGGTTCCAGCCCTGGTCTGGGAGGATCCCACATGCCGTGGAGTGGCTAGGCCTGTGTGCCACAACTATTGAGCCTGCACTCTAGAACCCACGAGCTACAGCTGTTGAGCCCACATGCCACAACTACTGAAGCCCATGCACTTAGAGCCCGTGTTCCACAACAAGAGAAGCCACTGCAATGAGAAGCCCGCACTCTGCAATGAAGAGTAGCTCCCACTCTCCACAACTAGGGAAAGCATGCGCGCAGCAACGAAGACCCAACACAGCCAATAAATGAATAAATAGATTTATTTTAAAAAAATTGAATTTATTAAATTAACAACGATCACAGTATACTAGTTAAGAGAATAATTAGCTAAGAAGGAATAGTGAAGACAGAGGTTTATGTATCACTGAATTGGGGAAGCACCTACATCCAGATCCAAGCTGTGCTTGGAGGTCCCTGGAACAGCACTCTGGAGCCCCAGTTGGGAAGGGTCCCGGGCAGTGCGTCCACTCCAGGGGTGAGACTTCCGATTGGAGTTCTGGGGGCTCCTGCTTATCATTCCAGGCCCCCAGGGATTTACTTTAACAATGTTGTTGGTTTCATCATGTGAGCCACAAGATTCTCCAGAACTCTGCAGACCCTGGGGGACTGGCCAGGTCCCCAGGGCTCAAGAAATTCCAAGACCCCCTCCCTTTCTTATCATAAGCGCCGTGTGACTTGCTAGCAGCAGTTATTAGGTGTGTCAGCAAGTGCGCAATCCAGGCAGGGTCACAGGTCGGTCAGAGGCCTGTTTCTGCCTCTGAGGCCTGAACAAGACTATATTATCAGCTTCCCCAACAGAAACGTTGGCATCAAGTTCTCAGGAGCAGAAGGGCTCCTGTGTCCCAAAGTCTGGGAGTTTCCCATCCTCTTTTTTAAAATTCGTTTTACAATTAAAAAAAAAGTAAACATATGGAAAAGGAAAAGAAATAGTACAATAAATACCTATCACCTAGTTTCAACAGTTCCTTAACAATTGTTGAAGTTACCACATCTCCATAAGTATATAATATATATTTACATAGGTACATAGTACTTTATCTTGGTTTTTATTTTTGTTAAATGATTTTAAATAAACTACAGACATCATTACATTTAGCCTTAAACAGTTTAGCCTGTATCACCAAAAAATATGTAGCTAAACAATCACAATACCATTGTTACACCTCAAAAAATTAATATTTACCTAGTATCATCTAATAGTGAATCTGTATTAAAAAAATAGTGATAAATAAATCTTTAAAAAAAAAACAAAAATTTGTTTAGGATTCCAGTTAACAAATATACTTTGCTAATAAATATTCTTCTTGTGCTTCTGCCCCTCCCAGTTATTTTTCTAAAGTTTACATCTGTAGCATTTCAAGTGTCAGTTTTTTCTTTAGTATTTATGAGAACTAAACTAATTTTCTTTTTATGAACAAAAATATCCAAAGAACACCAAAGAAAATTATACTCCAAAACTTAAAGAAAATATACATTTGTTCATGAAAGTTCACATATTCTAGATAATTTTTTTCCTCTTCACACATTAATATAGTAGGCTAACATCTAATTCATGCTGCAGAAGTCATACTAAATGAAACAGTAAAACATCACAAGGATGAAGGAAACAGTCTTTGTAAAAATACATGTAAGAGGATAGAATTAAAGATATTTAATATCTTTTTTTTTTTTTTTGGCAGAAAATAAGTATCATGTCAGGTAAAGACTCCTGAAACAAGTTCTGTTTGAATTTTAACAGAATTTTAATTCTCCCCTATCTTTACCAACAATTTGAGAGCCTTGTCTTGGGGCCCTTCTTTCCTCCCTTTCATTGTATACACCTTTGTTTAGAAACCTGCCCAGTAATTCCTGTAGATTCTATAGGAATAGTATCGTATAGTTTAGCATAGAACACAATCTTAGTCATGTTTTAGAAAGCCACTGTCACACCTTCTCTCCTAATTCTAGACAGGCGCTCCATTTTTTTTTTCTTGCCTAGAATAAATTTCTTTGAAAGTTGATCCCATTAAACAGTGATCTTGAGTTTTTAAGATACACTTCACAAAAATACAGTTTACATTCATTTCCCAAGTCTGAGATTAAGAAACCATTAGCTTCTTAACCATTCGTTTACACCTGGTTTCAATACTGGTTTGAAGTTCCAATACTTACACTGTGTAGACATTAAGTATTGTATTCAAATATTAAACATTAAGTTTTCCTGACTCTGCAGACAGAAAAAGAGCAGGGATGTCAGGCAAGACGTGAAGTTGAATTAATAGATTTGTGCCTCGTCTATACCATCTGCAGCAAGGGAAGATATTTCAGCATGGGTTTTAAAAAGGCGTGGGAGATGCTTTCTCAAAATTCATCTCTACTAGCGTAAACCATTTTTTCTTCTGCACAAACATTCAGTCCTCACTAAGGGGAAAAAAATAGAATAAAAAACTTGGATGGTCTTCTGTTGTGTAATACGAGGACCAGCTGTGTATGCTTTTCACAGTCGTGGAGATTCTGAAGCAGTAAGGGAACTGTCGTTTCACTTTTCACTGCAGGTTCTTTCTACACAGAAGAGTTCTTTGTGAGGAGTGAAATGTCAGTCCTGTGTACCCCCAGGTGACACTTGAAGAGTCTGATTTGGGCACCCACGGTGATTCCCGGCTAGAAGGAAACTGGCCTCCACCAACGCTGAGGATTACTGCACAATATTTTAAGCACCAGGCAAGCTGACTGTTTCAGTAGCCCTCAATGCCACTTGCCAGTGCATTCTCAGTTAAGAATTCGTTACCACTTTCAAAATCAGCCCTCAGCAAAACTCAGCTTGCCCATAGAGGTGTAACCTTTGTGAACGACAGAAGTTGTCTGGCTGACCCAGCCCCTCCTCAGGGTCCACTAGGCTGTCATCCCATAGCCAGTCTGCACCTGATTTGCTTCCTGGTCTTCATCCTGACCTCTCATCACTAACTTGTAAATATCCTGAGCAGCCAGGCCTGTCAGTTATGCAAGGGAAACCAAGGGACAGCAATAACAGAAAGTAAATAAACATGGGGGGAAAAACCTTCTTTGTGTGTTTTCACAGTATGTTCAGAGGCAGAGGTAAGCCGTGATTCTCCTGCCTATATAATCAACAGAGCTGTATTAATTGACAACTAATACGTAAGCTCCAGGGCCTCCATTATATTTCTTAGCGGTAGAATTAAGCTCTTGATTTCTGCCACCTTCTCACCAATGTTAACGGCCACCTCTATCAACAGAGCCCCTGACTAGGAACTAAGCTGTGACTCAGCTGCTGGGTACCATTAGCGCAGGAGCAGACTTCTTTCTCAACCATCTCTTTTCATCTTAAAGAGAACATTCTCAATGAGTCTTAATGGTTCAGCCAATGGAGCAGGTGATTTTAGGCATCTTTACACACAGTGTCTTACCCTTGCCATCACGAGGCTATCATTTGACATTCTTTTACCAAGCCCCCTAGAAAATGGCTTTTCTTTTGAGACAAACTTCCTTGGCAAGAAGTTGAATTCAGTAAATTGGCTACCCAAAATGAGATTTCCCCACCCCAAGTCACAGGCAGGGCTCTTCTGAACACCCATTTCACAAAGCTCTCCAGTCCCTCTATCATGCCAGCAGGCTCTGGCCACAGGAGCCTCCTCAAATCGGACAGCAGTGGTTTGGAAACCAGTTGCTTGAGTTCCATCTCTTCTGTGCAAGCAGACCATCTCTACAGACCATTGTGCAGGCACCCCCTCTCTGCTGAGGTCCCGGCAGCCATGCCTTTGCTGGGCTTTCTCCTGTGGAGTTCTTAGCACTAGGTGATGGCTTTGACTTGTCAAAAAAAAAGAGTTTGAGGAAAAGTTCCCAGAATACAGGCTTCATGGAAGAACAGCTCACAGACTCAGTCACTTCCTTTGTAAAGACTTCATTGGACTCCCTCTTCAAATCTGTTTTAGGACAAAACCAGGGCTATTCTTATTTCTGTCAGTTTCAGCTTCTTCATCTCCATCTTCATCAGTTATTCTGTCTTCAATCTCCTATAACCTCCTCTGGGCAGCCTCCCTTGGGGACTGTCCATTCGCCCAATCCATTGTTTCACAAAAAAGGCTTCTCACGCTGATTGCAGAACGTTGAGCAGCGCACGTAGCCCTGTCATTTGCGAGTCTGAGAATGCTACCTGGGACCCAGCTCAGAGCGGTGCTGCCGGCACAGGCTCCACCATCGTCGTCGTGCTTTTTGCCTGCCTGTGTTTCTTTCCTCAGTGAACTGGAACTCCCTAGCCTCTAGAAGCCCGCCAGGGCAGCTCCGGGCAGCCTGACCCGCAGCGGCAAGAGCACTTCAGCCCACCTGCCTGAGGAGGAGCTCAGGCACGTGCGGAGGCTGCGCGCAGCTCTGGCCCCTCCCCTCCAGTCCGTGAGCTGCAGCCCCAGTGTTGCCTAGTCCTGACCCTAAAACTTATCTTTTTATTTGCTTGGAATCCCCACTGTGTTTTCTCCCACAGATGGGGCTGTCTCCCTGTTGCAGAAGGGTGTTGGTGAAGGTATTCCTCTTCTGGCTTCTAGAACACCCGTGTGCGTATTTAGCCACATCCTGGTGCAGGAGAGTTATTATTGTTTGCTATCCACTGCCATCAGAGGTTCCACTCAGAGAAGTGGCATTGAATATAGAAAACATGGTAGAAGACCGCTACTCTTAATTCATCTGTGCGTAAGAACCACTCGAGAGAGTTTTCGTTGCAAACACAGATTCCCTGTACCCCACCCTAGTGGGCGTGTGATTTGGGAGTGCCTTATCTGGCTTTTGGAACCACAGGTGAAGGAACACATGTCCATCCACGTCTCTAGCTCTGCCCCCTGTGGCAGGGTAATGATCGAAGTGTTTATGCTGTTTCCCTTTATTTTTTTCCTCTCGTACGGACCTCTCAACTCCAAGGAAGTAAGGGCTTGTACTGGCTTGCCTCCCTTTGAGTTTCTCCTGGGGTTAAAAGCAGAAGTGGCCTGAAGTCCAGCCTTCTTCCTGTCTCCGTGAAAGCCTCAGCCCACTTCCACGGAGGACATATCGTCAGATACTCCAGAGTGAAGGTGCTGGACCAGAGTCATGCAGTGGGAGTCCTCCCACACTAAGAAAGGGACAGACATCACAGGTCCTGCCGTGGTAGAGAACTGCGCAGAACTGCATGGCATGTCTCTGGGGGGCGAGGAGAGGCTACAGCTCTACATGTCAGCAGGCCCCATCCTAGACCCTGGGGTTCCAGCCTTGACAAAGGCTGGTGCCCTGGGAGAGCAGCGTGGAAGTGGAGGAGTCAGGGTTCTCCCAGAGAAGCAGTACCAGTAAGATGTAAATATGTAGGGATTTATCAAAGGGCATTGGCTTAAGCACTCACGGGGATTCAGTAAGCAGCCTGAGCAACGTTGTCTCCGTGTCTGGAGCCCAGAGCCCACAAGCTGGTGGTCGGGAAGGAAGGTCATGAGCAGGCTGGAACCCCCAGGCATGAGGCCTGGCTGACCCACATCGGTTCTTGTTGCTTCTGACCTTGGTAACAAGCACATCCTGCAGAGGCCACGGTCCGTCATCAAGGATCTGAACCCATACACAGCTGACCCAGGAGTCAGAGAAACTGAGAGAAGTTCTAGGGGTCAGGGAGAGCAGTGGCAGGCCACGTTGCTGCTTCAGGCCACTAAAAGGAACCAGGAGACGGGAAGCAATGTGTGTGCCACAAAGGGGCTGCCCCCTCTCTTCCCCCCAAACCATGGAGAGAATCTCCTTGGAGCTCGAGCCAATGGGAAGCACAAAGAGGGGAATTCTGGGAACTGTAGGTCAGCGTGGCCAGGTGGGCACGTGGCCAAGCCCTGGCAGGAAGCAACAGCAGAGGCTGTGCATGTGGCAAGGAGCCAGCGTGGACCGAGACGGAGGCCCACCCTGAACATTCTGTCCTGTGGAAGGGCTGGGAAAACACTTGCACCATCCTGCTGGGAAGCCCAATAATTATGAATGTTAAAATTTTTCTGCCAGAAAGGAGGAATGAGTTAGAATTATTTTGATCTAAAGGAGATCTAAAGTGATGTGATGAATGTGTTTGAAATGTTCTCCGTTGAGGCCTCCAGAAATTAATATATTTAGACCATTTTACATAAGCTCCCTTCCAGAACTATCTTTATTAAGAATTCCTTTAATGTTATGACTTCTTGTTGTCAGTCATTAGAAGAAACAACAGCATAAACACCACTGCTGTATTTGTTGGTGAAAGAGCACATCACTAATGTCAAGGGCGTTACTTAGTTTGCTCTTCCCTGCATAACATCCATGGAGAAAACCAAAGTCAGCATGGCCCAGAGATGCCACTGGCTGAAGTAAGTGAGAAGTTCATGGGCCATTTTGGCTCAGAAACACATTTGTGAGGATTTCTGGGCAGGCTTCTGATAGTTGAGTTAGAACAGTCTGTTCTCACATCCTGAGGACATCTTGGAGACCACGATGTCCTTTCCCACAATAATAGCTATTCATGACGGTCTCCACGATGCCTTAAATTTGGCTAATAACTTTCTTCCCTGGCCAGGACCCACCCCACCACCTTTCCATCAATGACTGGGACCCTTGGCCCATCCTGTCCCAGAGAGTCTATAACTATATTCCTGACCACACGAGAAAGCATCCATACAAACAACTCAAAGTGTTAAAACAAGTCTATGAGAGCTAAATGTTTTAAAGAATATCACTGGGCCAGGTTCCAGCTCCTCTTGGAAAATGCTTTAATCAATGTCAAAGTCTATAAAAATCCGTTTCTCAAGTCAAAAGAACTAGTAAGTTATCTTCTCCCTCTGGTGTCAACTGCTGGATTGCATTCCTGCCAGCACAGTTCTTAGAATCTGACGTTGTAGTTTACCCATGATTGTCTGGAGGTAAGGCAGAGACACTGCCCATAAAACCTCTGGGTTTTATGAAGAGTCAACCCAAGTGTTTGTAAACTCTGTCTTTATGCCTCAGGGCCTTTGTCCCTTCGGGGTTGAGAGCTAGAGAGTTAGCCGTACCCTGTGGGGAAGCCCAAGAACTTGGGCCTGGCAGACCAGAGGTTGGCTGTAACTCTCCACTGACCAACAGAGGGACCTTGAGCAAGTTAGGAAGTTTGCTGAAGAGCAGTCTCTTGTAGGAGTAGCCCAGCTACATCAAGTACCTGGCGGCGCTCATTTCACCACGGCTGTGTTTATGGTGATGGGCACCACCTGTGCCTGTGCACAAGATTGCAGGTCTCATTCTTCAAAAGCATTATATATACATACTGCATTACCTAGAACAGTTCCACTATATAGTGTATATATAGATATATGATACTTTGTGCTGATGTCTAAAAGTCATAATCAAATATGATACTTAAAGGAAAGCAATGAATAATCTCTCAAGAATTCTACCAAAAATGTGAGAAAAGAGAAAGGAAAGACAAGAAAGAAAATCTCCTTATTCTCAGCAACAACAACAAAAAGTGCCTGAAAGTAGTGTACCACTTGAGTGATTAATATTTTGCATGGCCTTTTCAACAGTAGTATCACTTTTTCAAACACCTATTGATGAGTACTGACAAAAATTTATTTTTGTACTTGGTCCTCAGTTGGTTGAGATTTAGGGATGGCAATGGCAAGGAGAAGTTTGACAGAAAATAGGGATTATACTAAATTTTCTTGCTGAAGATGCTTCCAACTCTGAGTACTGGTGCTCAAAGGTAGAGCTGGCCACTCCCCTGGAGAGAATTACTGCCCTGAAAGTCAAGAATACGTGCAGCTTTGGCTGTGAAGATGACCGCGGCACAGAAGCCACTAGAAGGTGACTCCTGGTTTGAAAGAGAACCAAGAGTACTGTGGCCTAGAGCCAGCCCAGGGCCCTAAATTCTGCTCCTCTCCCTGGATTCTGAGGAGCTGGGCTTTCTGAACTTCCCTGAGACCGGCAGGTTCTAGTTGTAAAGCCGTAGAAATCTTCCTATAGGAAGAGAAAAGTGGGGCATGAAGCTTATACCTTGGGAGGAGAGACGTGAGTTTGAACGTCACCCCGTCTCTGTGATTTAGATTCTTTCTGACCAGACACCATGTCCTCGCATCTGGGCAAACAGGGAGGGTACAACTGAGAGCAAATAAAGAGAAAAAGATCTCTTTCACTAAAAATCTCTCTAAGGCCTTGAGGACTCAGGAGCGTAGTCTTATACAGCTTAGGAATACAGAGAATAAAGCATGCAAGGGCAGCAGGTCCTTTTTTTAACTGGGACCAAAAACAGACACAGTGACCTGAGCAATAGGCCATTTTTCATCTTGAACCCTAACTAGAGAGAGAAAAATAGGAAAGAGTAAATATGACTAGGCAGCATCATTAGATATTAACAGCATTTACATTTTTTTGTGTAGTAGGTACAAATGCAGTATTTACTATTTACAAGGCCCTGTTTGAAGCACTTTGCAAATATTCACTCATTTGTCATAATGACTCAATGAAGTGAATATTATCTTAATCTCCACTTCTGATGGGGACCTTCCATTGTTGTATAATACATATAATATCCATCTCATTGCGTATTAGTAGCTTCTGTGGCACTGGACTCTACAAGTCAAAATAAAAATGAGAGAAAAAGTGAATGCAGCTGGTATATACAACCATGAGACACACCTCCAAAGGGATGCTGAGTGTATTTGGGAAGAATTTTAAGTGGCTAGATTGGCCCGTTCATTTATATTATTTAGACTTAAGAAACCCAGGTCTCATAATATTGTCTGAAAACATGATTAAAAATATCTTAATATCAATTCCAATGGTGCTTCATAGCAAAAGGCCACCAGCTCAGATCTCTGCAAGGGCCATGCAGGTGACATAAGTGAATGAATCTACCCTGGTGTAGAAATACAGTGCCTGCCCCGTGTAAAGGGGGAAAAGCTCCTCAGATCCAACCAATTTGCTCAGACTCTCCATTTTTTTGAGAGAAGCTAAAAATCCATATTTTATGCTAAATCTCCCTATTTTTAAATGTTGGCAACTTAGTTTTTCATAACCCTGTGTAGGTTACACAAAGCAAGTCTTTGGGCGTCCGCTGTGCAATCTCTGCTCCGTGGCCTTGGCCCACGGCCGCGTGGGAAATATTACCTTATAAGACACTCGGAGTCCTGTCAAGGGCTCCAGCCTGCATGCAAGGCATCCTCCTGCTGAGCAGCAGTGGGCACAGAGGTTTTTTTTTTTTTCCCTCTCTGGCATTTCTTTTCAAAACATTTTGAAAGCACTTCTTTAAAGGTGCCACCTTTATTTATTCCTGTGGAATCTGAGTGAGGAAACAACACACTCCATGACTGTTTCCCAGAGTCATCCCTTGAACCCATAATCGAGAGGCAGGATTACTGTGAGGTTTCTCTAATGAGTTCAAGTGCACGAGGCTCCCTCTTTAGCAGTGTCTTGGGCATTCTCTTCTGTTTCAAGGGCTATCATGAGAGACTTAGAACAACCTAATTTCCCACTAGCTCCTGCTCCCGCTGCTCCATCCCTGGAGCTCTGAGGGCCGCTCAGCCCAGGGCACGCGCCCTTCTTGGCTGTCCCACCTAGGTCTCAGTTTGCTGTGGGTACCCACAGTCCCTCCAGTCCCCTCGGTCACAAGAGCTGCAACCATGTCTGTCTGGTTCACTGCTACTGACTAATCTTGGCCAGGTGTCCAGGACAGACCCCTAGGTAGGGGCCAGTAACCCAGAAAGCTCACTGAGGATGACTCACTGTAGGAAGGAGCAGATCCTCTTTGATATTTTATCACGTGTGCAGCTGACCATCCCGTCTGCATGAAATCTCTCGGACGCCTTGCCTCCGGGGACACTGCCCGTGCCTCCTTGCTTCTCGGGGTGCTGGCTCCTCCCTCTCTGGCCCGATTGTTCTCAGTTGCCCCTCAGGGGGCTCCCAGGCAGTTGGGACTCTTCCCTCTCTGTGCCTGTTGAGCTCCTGTGGCAGCTGAAGGATCTCTGCAAACTGGGCTCAACCCAAAAGGGTTCTGTGTGCACGTAAGCTAGGAAGACGCTAAGCGGACCCACGTCCTGGGTCTCTCCACAGCAGGGCTTCCCAGGGCCTGTGGTTTCCTAACGTGCTCTGAAATTTCCAGCAGAGTTGGTTTTTTTTTAATTACTTAATTCCGAAAGTCTCCTTTTGAGAAGTATCTTTAAATATTCTGTGGATCACACCCTGGGAAACCCATTCTAAAGAAAAGTAAGCCAACTGAAATAACCCTCCAATGGGCTGTGTTTAGGAGAGAAGATTAAAAGGACACGAGTCATGGACCCTGCCTCCTGACCCTGAGATGGATGAAGGTCTTGGAAGTGAGTGAGCAGTTGCAGTCCCTTCAGGAAATCTCTCCAGGTCACGGGGCTGTGCTGTGGCTGAGTCACTTAGCTTTACTGAATAGGACACGTGACACAATTCATGTCCACGAAGAGTCCTTCCTTTTTGATCCAGTCTCTGACTGGGTCTGCCCCAGAAGCCCCAGAGGAAAGCACTCAGTCAGTCTTTCTGTGTACGTGTGATTGCTTTGATGACATGTGAGGGAAGAGGTATAAAGGACACAAATTAGGAATAAAGCTTGATAGAACATTCAAAACCTGACGTAAAAGTTTGTCAGTCACAGAGAAGAAAGGAGATGTGTAAAGGTCCGTGAACAGAGAACGAAGAGCCAAAACGTTTCACAGAGGAGGAGCCAGAGAAGAAAGAAGAAAATCAAGACACTGTATTATTAATAATAGTGACAGCAGCTAACATTCAGTGAGCTCTCACATTTATTCACTGCATTCATTCAGTGAGCTTCACACTATCTTAGGAGTCCTCCCAGGAGTCCCTAAGTGAGCCTGGTGAAGTCCAGGAAATGCCCAGGGTCACACAGCTGGTAATGGTGGTGGAACTGGACGATGGAACAGTCTGCCTCTCGGGCACACGGAGAGGCGTAGTGCAGGGAGAGCTTCGGGGAAAAGAGGACAGCGACAGTGTCAGATGCCACAGAACACAAGTAAATGAGAGCTGGGAAGCATTTTGGATTTGGCAGTTAACATTTTTTGGCAGGTGCACTGCAAGTTGAGTCACAAAGACACAAACCAGATTATTGGTAATAAGGCAGTGATTAGATGGAAAAAAATTTAGAGGTATTTGGTTATGTAAGATTTATTTCAGAAATTTGACCTCAAAGGAAACTGAGCGTTCTGGAAGTACCTTAGTAAACCCTTAATCTGTGTACTGTGAGCCCAGTGTACTAGTCAGGATGCACTAGGTATTTTAAAACCCCCCAAATTCCAGTGGCTTAAAACCATAGAAGTTTCTTTCTTGCTCTCATTAGAGTCCAGTGAGGATGTGGAGGGGAGCGCTCTGCTCCACGTGGTCGTGCAGGGACCTGGGCTCTTCCTAACAGGTGGCTCATCTGTCCTCTGAGACCTCAGAATCTTCCACTGAATCTGTGACTCCTTAGGCAAAGAAAGAGATAGTGGAAGATGGGGAGAGGGAGAAGGAGTAAGGGCGAGGCTAGGATGGGGTGTCTGTCACTGCCATGCATATGTGTTTGGCTCTCACGTGCTCACGTGACCCCACTCTGACCAGAGGGCTGTCTGGGAAATGGGGTTCAGGTGTGTGCCCAGAAAAGCAGGCAACACAATGTGAGCCTCTCTCTGAGCCCCTCTGCTGTGACTCCTTGATCAAGTCTTGCTGTGCTCACTAGGTACGTGGGAGAGTAGACAGATTTGGATGCTTAGAGATCCTGGTTTCTTTTCCACTTTTGTCTCAGAAATGAACTTGAAGTCCAGTCTTGGTGTAGGCCACCATTCTTCCCTGCTTCATCTCCTCCAACTGGCCCAGAGCTGGCCTCTACCCGCGGTGCTGGACTTCTGCTTCCAAGGAGGCTGGTGGCCCAAGCTGGCCCTGAAATAAGAGAAGTGATTGTGGGATCAAAGCAAATACAAAGCAAAAGAAAACCCCATGGCTTCTGCCGAGGCCTCCTGTGCTGACAGTGCAGGGAACATGGGGACCCATGGAGAATACGTGCCCCTCCTAAACTTGGAGCTGAGTAGCCGTGCATAAGAATATGGGGCCCTGGTTGCCAGATCTTCACATTTTTCTAGAAAAGTCACAAGTCTGATTTTTATTTGAACACTCAGTTTTTAAAAATTGGCTCAAACAAAGTATCTGTGGGCCAGATGCTAGCAACCAGGCTCATGATTTCTGTCTCTGGGTTAGATTCTGAATGTGACTCCCGGGCCTCCGGCCTCCCCACCACGATGTCGCCAAACTCTGCCCACATCCAGGTTCCTGCACACCCCACTTTATTCTGTGCTACAGTGCGACTGAGTCACTACAGTCTCAGCAAGTGTTACGCTTAGAGAAGGTGACCGCTGCATAAACTAGTTACAGAAGGCCAGTAATGGTCTGTTCCCATGTGGTATTTATTGCATCTGTGATACCCAGGCTTGCAGTTTTGACTTTTCTCCCACCAGCTCAAACCTCAGTTGTGTATGTGTGGAGGTATGTGTCTATGTCTGTATCTGTATACACACATGTGTTCTCATCTCCGTCTGCTGAAGGGGCCTAGAAGCAATGGCAGCCCAGTAGCAATGAGCACACTGAGTGCTCAAATCAAACTTGGTTTCTAAATGTCCTCCTTCACTAAAAGGAGCCAGAGCTCCTCAGAGAAATTGCTGATTCCATCACTGGATAAGGAAAATACAAATAGGCTCAAACAATTATAAGGACAAAAAGAATCAGAGCCAGCTTGAAGGGGCCCCCACTGGCCAAACCTAGAAATATTTGAGCATCTGAATATAAAATGGGCAGCTGTGAGACCTCACACAGCGCTGCTGGTGCCCTGCTGGAGACTTTGAGGCCAACATTGAATTTGAGGGCACAGGAGTACTTTAGCAACACAAACACTTGTGTTGTCAGTGAAGAAGCCATTGGTCAGAAAGGTCACCTGACAGTCTCTCCAGCAAGTAAATCCCCTCCCAAAGGTGTGCCAGCCTTCCCCGACGTCTGTGCAGGCACAGCTCCGGTTGGTGGAGAGCCATTTGCTCTTGGACTCTTTGATACTACAGGGCAAGACGGTTATGGCAAATTGCAACCTCGTGCCAGTCCACAGACAGGTGCACCCCTCATCTGTTTTTCAGCAGACGTCTTCGTTTGAAAATCAGAAAGAAAAGTGGGTACTTGGAACCCACTGCCCAAAGACTCCTTTCTTGCTTGCGGGGACTGAGATTGACCTCAGATGGTCCCTCTAATACTTAGACATTAGCTAGGGACAAACAAAAGCTTGTCACCTTGGAGACACCCTGAAAAGCAGACAAGGCCTGAAGGCTGTGGCATGTGAGGATTGTTTTGTATTGTTACAGAAGGGCCTAAAGAGTGTGTTTGACAAAATACTATTGGCTGCCCTGCAGCCTTCAGAGCAGAAGAGCCACAAGTGTGTGCTGCTGTGAACACCCTCCAGAGCTCTTTCTGCACCAGTGGTGCTGGCAAGCTACCAAAAGCAATGTTTAAATCAAACCAAAGATTAAAACTTATTTGGTTTTGCAGTAATGTCCTTCCCCGACACACGTGTACTCTTGTGAGACAAGCCCTGTGGCCGTGGCCTTCTTCCCCTCCTAACCCAATTTAAATACTGGTTAATGTTAAGTAACTGTGCATCATTATAAGAAAACTGATCAGTACCATTTTTGGTTCTGTTTATTTCAAAGAGTTTTGCTTGTTTAAAAGGAAGACATTCTTGTGACGGCTTTGTGATAGATAAACTCCTGGCTCAAATTGTTGGAACTGCTTCCTGGTTACACTCTGGAGAGTAACTTGGTACATCTTAGTGGGCTTTCTTTTCATTTTCTCTTTTTGTTTTGTTTTGTTTTTGTACTTTGAGGGGATGTATGAAGAAGTTTTTATTTGGTCTTGTTTTTTAGTAACCAGGGGACAATGGAGAGTGCTTGAGCAGAGGAAGATGGACTGAGTGCTCACTCCACCTCCTAGATCTAATTTGGAAAACACATTCCCCATCTGGTGCTATTAGGAAGTAAGAGTAAATGTCTCCTATAATCCACATACTCCTATTAGAAAGTCGTCTTTTTTCTCCGCCCTTGATTGGGTCCAATATTTGATGAAACTTGTGAGAGAGAATGAAAGTTTCATGCCCCTCATCTTTTCTAGGATGTACCATGTATGTGACTGTGACTTCCAGGGAAATTTGTTTGCTGTTCTTGAAGTTATTTTCTAACTTCCTTCATTATTGAATGAAGAGAATTGTTGCAGCTTTTGAAATAATCCAAATAGCTTGAGTTCATAATTCCCTGCTTTGGAATATGCACACAGTGTGGGATTATAGCCCATTGAATAAAATAATAACCCACGAGTCCATATTAATAAAAATAATAAATACTAAGTGCAGAGGGGAAAGTTCTTCTTTAAAAGAGAATGCCAAGCAACGTGTGTAGAAGGAATGATAAAAAATCACCACTGCTTGGCCCCATCACAGCAGCAGTTGACAAAGGCAGGAGTTTTCAGTGAATGTGAGGTTTGCTGGGTGGAGGGTTGAGGAAGAGGATGATCTCACCCCATCTCTCCACAAAACACTGATCAAATAGAAAGGGGGAAAAGAAGGCTGGCAGATGCTAACTTGCTGAGGTTATCATGGTGACCCTCTTAGTGGAGCCGGTCAGCTTCGTGTGTCCCCTGACACGACGTCCTGAGAAGGGCCCAGCATCATTTCCGTGCAGTTTTCTGCCAAGAACATGTGGCCTGAGTCTAGTCAGGAGGAAGCACGGGGCCAAGCTAGATTGGCGGTCACATTACAGATCACCTGTATTCTTTAAGCTTTGCAAGGTCATAAGGACCGGAAAAGAAGAAAGTTGATGTGACGTCACTGCTAGACACAACACACATCCCTAGATAGGGTGCTGCACCAGAAAGGAAACCAAGACCATGGTGGGGCGGGTGATGATATTGGATCAGAGTCTGTGGACTGGGTGGGAATGTGGTACCAATGTCATTTCCAGATTTTCAGAGGACTGCACAGTGGCAGCGTAGGAGAGAGTTCTTGTTTGGGGGAGTACATCCCAGAATACTCAGTGGTAAGGGGGAGCCTGGGTGAAAGGGATGAGGGGGTTCTTTGTTTTGTTCTTACCAATTTTCAGTAGGTTTGAAACCATGAAAAAAGACTGAAAGAAAATAAAGCAAAATGCTAAGAGTAGTTGCCCTCTGAATGCTGGGAATATGCCTGTCTTTTAAATGTTGTGGTAAATTTTGGTGTACTTTGCAGATTCTACAGTAGACATGCATTTTCGAATTGAGGGGCATGATAATAAAGAACAGGAAGTGTACTGCTCGAGTCCTTGTGTTTACGCGCTGGTCACAGCACTGACTTCCCAGCTGCATAGAAGGTTCCTTCAGGCGGCTTCCCTGTCTATGCCCCCCACCGGAAGTTTCCATGGTTCCAATCGCTATCAGATGTTTTTTACCAGTTGTTGAATTTCATGTAAATGGAACCACACAGAATGTTCTCTTTTGTGTCTGGTGTCTTTTGCTCAGTATACCTGTGAGAGAATCATTCGTGTTATATCTATCAATACTTTGCTCCTTTATGAATATATGGGAATTTATCCATTCTCTTTTTGGTCAGAATTTAGGGTTTTTTTTTTCCCCATTTTGAGGCTGTTAAAGTAAAACATGAATGAATTTCCTTGAACATTTCATTTTGTGGAAGTATGCATTTAGGAAAGGGATTGCTGAGACCTGGTGTAGACCAGGGATCTGCGCACTTTTTCTGTAAAGGGCCAGGTGGTAAATACTCTGGGCTTTGCAGGCCAGACATTCTGTCATCGCTGGTCACCTCTGCCATAGGGGACCTGTGAACAGACAGTTCCAGTGAGACAGAATTTCACTTACAAAAGCAGGTGGTGGGTTGGATTTGGCCCATAGGCTGTAATTTGCTGAACCCTGGTGCAGATGTTTGGTTTGCTTTAGTAGAAACTGCTGAATGGTTTTCCAAAGTGGTTGCTCTTTTAAAACTCCAGGCAATACTTCACAGGAATTCAGTGGTTGCTCCACATTCTCGTCCGCACTCAGCATTGTCAGTCCTTTGCGTTTTAGCCGTGCTGTGGGCGTGGAGCGTATCTCGTTGTGGTTTTCAGCCGTGATTCCGTGACACTGACGATGTGGAGCACTTCACAGTGTATATTTAGCAGCCGTTTGAATGTCCGTGGTGTGTGTGTGCAAGTATTTTGGACGTTTTCGGTTGGGTGGTGTTTGTCCCAGGTTTGTAGCCATGTCCCGGCCATGACCCTGAGCCGTGCGTCGATCGCAGCGCAGCAGTAGTACCCCGGTGACGCCGAGCGACCTAGGCCCGTCCTCCGACGGTGTCTGTGGATCACGAGTCTGAGCCTGGCTCGGCCGGGCCTGTCGTTTCAGAGCCTCTCACAGGCTGCAATCAAGGTGTGGGTCAGGGCTGCGGTCCCCTCTGGGCTCCGACAGGGAAGGATCGGCTTCCGGGCTCGTGGTTGCCGGCAGCGGCCAGCGCCCTGTGGGCTGTTGGTCTGAGGGCCTCAGCTTCGTGCCAGCCTCACTTCCTGGCCACGTGGGCTTGTTTCCTAGGGCCAGCGAGGGACCGTGTCTCCTCACAGGCTTATGGGACCCAGTCACATACCTCCCAGCACCTCTGCCGTATTTTGTTGGCTAGAAATAAGCCACAGGTCCCGCCAGAACTCCAGGGGAGAGGATTACACAAGGGTGTGCATGCCAGGAGTCAGGGATTGGAGGGATCATTTTGGAGTCTGCCTGTCAGAGTCCTTGGCAGATACAGGGATTATATATATCTTCTTCAAGTCTGTAACTTACCTTTTCCTTTCCTTTGATAGAAAAAAACGGTTTTATTTCAAACAAGACCAAACTTATCCATTCTTTATTTTATGGATAGTGTTTCTTATTATCTGCTCGACACTTCATTGCCTATGAAGATATTCTCCTGCTTTTCCTCCAGGACAAGGGGTTGTCAGCCTTGGCAGTACTGACATTTTGGGCTGGATGACTTTTTGTCGTGGGGCGCTCTCCTGTGCGTTATAACCTGTTGAACAGCATCCACGGCCTCTAGATTTCCCTGGCACCTCCTCCCCATTGTGGCAACCAGAAATCTTGCCAGACGCCTCCTGGGGCCAAAAAGCCCCCAGCTGAGAACCACTGTTGTATATGCTTTTACTTTAAGCCTTAAGTAGTATGTTATTATCCATCAAAGCTTAGGTGGCTGCTTCATATCGTTCCATGGAGATATCTGATTTCTCCACCTAATTTCCCTCATGAATTGTGTTTATTGCTTTTGTCTTAAAGTGCCCATATACGTATGCATCTTATTTTTGGACTCTGTTCTGTTCAATTTGTCTACTTTATATCCTTCTGCCAATAAAATATTTTTTAGTCGTTTTTTGCTAAGTCTTAAATTCTGGTGATGTAAATCTTCAAACTCTGTCATCAAGATTAGAATCAGTATGTCAACTTTTACACACACACAAAAAATTTACTGAGATTTTGATTGGAAATGAATCTGTAGATCAGTTTGAGATCATTGTAGTCCTAAGAATATTGAATATTTCAGTACATGAAATGACGAATCTGCCACTTATTTAGTTCCTTTTAAATATCTCTCAGCAAAATGTTATGGCTTTCAGGGTAGAGGTCTTGCAACTCTTTCATTAAATTTATTTCTAGGTATTTGATATTTTTGACATTATTGTAAAGAACATTATTTCTCTAATTTTATTTTCTAATTGTTGCTGGTGTGTAGAAATACAGTTAATTTTTATATCAACCTTATATCTGATGATCTTGATAAATTCATTAGATATGGTACTTATTAAATTTCTTTGGATTTTCTCTGTGTACACTCATTTGATCTGCAAATATAATTTTACTTCTCTATTTCCGTTCTTTATACAGTTCTGTTTTCCATGTCTTCTTGCCCTGTATAGGATCTCCTAAACAATGTTGAATAGGAAGTAGTGATAGTTAAAAATTCTAGTCTTTTCCCCACACTTAGGGGGGAGATAATTCAATATAGTGACATTAAATATTCTGATAGCTGTAGATTTTCTGTAGACACGCTTTACTATATTGAGGAATCTGCCTTCTATTTCTAGTTTTCTGAGAGTTTTTACTGATTTTTTTTCTGCTAATACTATAAAACACTAAGAGTTTATTAAAAATCGCAGCTATGAGGATGGATTTGTCTGTTTTTCCTCTTAGGCCATTCAGTTTTTACTTTATAAAAATATTTTGAAGCTATATTATTAGATGCACTCAAAATTAAAAATAATTATATCTTCCTGTTACATTTCCTCTTTTACGGTTATGATATGTTTCCCTTTATGCTAGTAATAATTTTGCCTCAAAATTTACTTTGTTGCTTTTAATATAGCAAACAGATTTTTTTTTTTGGCTGCCACTAAGCTTACGGGATCTTAGTTCCCGACCAGGGATCAAACTCATGCCCCCTGCAATGGAAGCACAGAGTCCCAACCACTGGACCACTGGGGAATTCCCATTGTTTTCTTGATCAATGTGTGCAGTGCCCATTTTTTTTCATCCTTTTATTTTCAACTTATAAGGGTTCTTTATATCCAAAGTGTGTTTCTTTTAAACATATAAAATTGGGTGTTACTTTTTAACCCAGTAAAACAATCTTTTGTCTCTTAATGGAAGTTTTTAGTCAATTTATATTTTTAAGGTAATTACTGATTTGGTTAGATTTAAGTGTTTTTACTTAGTTTCCATTGGTCCTATCTGTTCTTTGTCCATATATTTTTTTCCTTTTTCTGGTTTATTTTGGGTTAATTGAATATTTTAACATTCTGTTTTATCTCCTCTACTAGATTTTTAGTTTTTATTTTATTTTAGTGATTACTCTAGAAATTACAGTCTGCATCCTTGATTTATCTACATCTCTCATAAATTTGTACTTCACCTCTTCATGAGTAATACAGTAAACAAGAAGACATCTCCATTTACTCTCTTCTGCCCTTTGCACTTAGGTTGTCATATATTGTATTTCTATGTAGGATCTAAATCCCACAGATTGTTGTTATTGTTGGTTTAAATAGTCAGTGCTCTTCAGCCACGTATTTAGCCTTTCTAGGCTTCATTCCTTTCTGCACTTTTGTTTCCTTCACAGATTATTCCTTTCAACTAGAAGAATTTTCTTTAGTACGTCTTAATTGTAGGTTCTCTGAAAATGATTTATCTAGGTTTTTATTTGTTTTCAGGTACCTTCATTTCTACTTGATAACTTCACAGAATTAAAAATACTAGGTTCTTTAGCACCTTAAAGATATTCACTGTCATCTGGATTCCAGAGTTTCTTTTGAGACATTTATCAGTCTAATTGTTGTTCCTTTGACGTTAATGTGTCGTTTAATTCCTCTGCCTACTTTACAGATTTCCCTCTCTATAGTTAGTTTTCAGAATTTGGCCTGTGATGTATATAAATTTGACTTCTTGTATTTTTCTTGCCTGGGATGCACTGAGAGTCTGTGGATTGAGATCTTTCGTAGGTTTGAAAAATTCAGAAAAAAAAAATACTGCTTTTGCCCCATTTTCTGTCTTCTTTAGGACTTCAACCACATGTTACATGATTTGACAGTGTTCTTCACATTTTTAATATGTTGGTTTTTATTTTAAATTCCTTTGTCTCGGTGTGCTTAGGTTTGTGTAATTTCTGTTGTCCAATTTTTAGTTTACTAATCGTGTCTTCTCATGTGTTTAGTGTGCTGTTATGCTATTAAACTCATCCAGTAGTTCTTTAAATTTTTCAGGTTTAGAATGTCCATTTGGGATAGATAAATAGATTCCATTTACCTGTTGAAATTCTTCATCTTTTCATCAGTTTTGTTCACCTTTTCCCCATATTTTCTTTAACATGTTTATGATAGTTATTGTAAAGCCTTGTCTGTTAAATATCTGGGTTTATCTGCCTCTATTGGTTATTTTTTTTCTCTTGATTATGTCACATTTCTCACTGCCTTTTCCCCCAAGTATTGTAAATTTTTTCCTGTGTGGCAGAAATTGTGTGTATAAAAGTTGTGTAAAGGCTGAAGTGAATGCTGTTTCCCCCAGAGAGGATTTGCCCTTTCCTTTGTCAGGCGGGCAGCATGAGATGCTAGTCAGCGTGCTGGAGCCAGCAGTGCAGCTGGGCGACGGCTGTGGATTTTGTTAGACTCAGTTCACCTCTGGTTTCAGTGTCTGTGCTGGCTTACTGCGTGCTCCGCGTCTCCAGCATGATCTTGAGAGCAAGAAACTTCACTCTGCCTTTCAAGCTCAGCTTGCACCTCCCCTACCACCAAAGCACTGCTTAGAACTGCCACGATAGGAAAACCATCAGAAAAAAAGTGTCTTTGCCTTAGGAAGCCCCCGGATTTGAAAGTTTCACACCAGCCCTCAAAAGCTCTACTGTTTCTCTTTATTCTACTGAGTCCAGTTCTCAGCCCATGCACACCCTTGTCACATGCCTCCAGGAGGAGAAAAGCTAGATCTACATTCAGAGAAGAAAGATGAAGATCTTTCTACTTTGGAATTCAGTTCCTCTAGACCTTTTTTATTCACAGTATGCAAAGTTAGTTTTAAAACATGATGTTTTGCAGTTCATCCAGTTTCTCCTGTTTGTTGTGGTGGGAAGAATGGTCTGCTGCTGCTTTCTATATCTTAGCTACAAGCAAGTCAAACATGCACTAGTTTTATAATCAGAGAAAAGGAAGTAATTCTCAATCAAAATTATTGAACACTTCCAAGATACCATGTACAAATATCACTCCATACATTTTAGCATTAATGATTAATTTTGTGAAAATCACTGTCTCTAAACACAAATCAATTTCTTCCAGTTGTGGCTCACCCAGCACCTATTTCTAACCATCTTCTTTTACCATCACTGTTAGGTTAAAAAACTAAATACCTACTTTCTAAGCCTCCTTAGCAACTAGTAGAGCCCACTGGGCACAGTCTGACACGTCCTCCCTTTTTGCCATGAATGCAGGCATGATATCTGAGTCTGTAGCAGTTGTTTTTGATCATGAGGCACAAGCATGAGAACAAAAGCCACGCAGTAAGGATGACAGGGTAAAAATAACATACGGAGAATGAGTCCCTGACAGCATTTTTGAGCTGCTAAAGCAAAGCCAAAATCTGTCTACTTTAAGAATACTTTTTTGTGAGAAAAATAAATCCCTATTAAGATTCTATGAGTTTGTTTCCTGTTACTTGTAACCGAATGTGTTACTAGTACTTAAGTTCAACCTCAGTTATTCAGTACGCCAACACAGATTTGTTGAATAGCTGTAGTACACAATGGTTTCGTTAAGCTTTTGTTTAACAAAGTGTTAGAAGGAGTTCACAACAGGATTCCTACCCTGAAGAAGTATATAGTGTCTTTCAAATTGACAGTGTGTCAGTAAACATTAAAAAAGTGAACATATGATACATCACAGCCTGATTTCAGATAAATGATCCAATAATAAATGACTGATATTTCTAAATAGAATTATTTTCCCTCCTCCCTGTAGGAACATAAGTATTCCTTGCCTGGATATTGAAAGCAAAAGGATTGCTGCAGTCTGGAGGTCAAGGTTGATGCCATTCACAAGAGAGAAGGCAGCTGCTTTTCAGAGGGGTTCAAGGGCCACTGGAAGGCCTGTGTTAGCAAAGTTGAATTCCTCAGTCTGACAGTCCTAGTGTTTGAAAGCCCACTGTTAAAACCATTCTTTGCAATTAGGGAATTATCCAGAAGGGGTCCTGATTAAATATCTTAGCTAGAAGCTGTAACATTAGTAACCATCACTGCAGGTTCATGTCCCAGGTGCCAGCTGAGAGCAAGCCTCTGAAGGACTGAGATGCCAGAGGTAGAATTTGAAGGTTTGCAAAGTGAGGTTTGGAGGTAGTTTTGGAAGGGGAAGAACATTCCCTACGAAGCCAAGTGTATTTGTCTACTCAGGCTGCCATAACAGAATACCACAGACTGGGTGGGTGGCTGGAACAATAGGAATTTATTTGCTCACAGTTCTGGCAGCTGCAAGTCCAAGATCAAGGTGCCAGAAAATTCAGTTTCTAGTGGGCCTCTCTTGCTGGCTTGTAGATGGCCACCTTCTCACTGTGTCCTCATGTGGCCTTTTCTTGGTGCCTGTTCATTGAAGGGGAGAGAGTGCTCTCTGGTGTCTCTTCTTATAAGGACACTTAATTCTCTTGGATCAGGGCCCGCCCCAATGACCTCATTTAACCTTGATTACCTCCTTAGAGGCCCCATCTCCCCAAACAGCACCAGTAGGGGTTAGGGCTTCCACATATGAAAACTGGGGAGACACAGGCATTCAGTCCATGACACCAGGGAACAGAACGAGGTGCTGAATGTTGAGGGGAAGGAGTGGTCACTTGCCCGGGACCGGGCTTCTGGCCCAGACCCTGTCATCAGCTTACTGTGTGATAGGCGGTGGCTCAGTCACTTTGCATATCTTCAGTCAGAATGAAAAGAGTGAGTTTGGTCTCTGTAGTCAAAGATATAACGAGACAGACATGAAAAGAGGCCTAAGGAATAGGCCTCAGATAAGGGAAGCCGACTCCTGCCCCTGGTCCTGTGCCTTGGAACCCAGTGCTCAGGAGTGCCCTTTGTGAAGGAAGTCACTCTCTGAAGCCTGGCACCAGCTGGGACCAGCCATGCCACCTACACTTGGTGTCCCAAGCCCAGATCACGGCCCACATGGGTCCAGTCCTCACGTCCCCTCTTGGGAGCACTCTCCAGCCCTCTGCCTCACAGGCAGGGTAGACCAAGAGCCCTGTGGAGCTCTGGAACGCATGCGTATGGTGTCAGCCTAAGACCCCATCGTGGGGCGGGGTTCCCACAGGAGGACAGCTTGGAGGAAAGGGTCCTCCAGCTGGCTGGCACAGCGGTTCTTTCACAGAACCACATGAGACTGGGCCACCAGAATAGGGCTGAGACTCTGGTCTGTGGTGATTCTCACTCACACAGGGTACAGGACAAAGGATCTTCACGTGCGCTGACTGGAAGATAAATAACAAGTCCCTCTTTTTCTACCCATCATTCTAAGTCTTCATCAGTCATTCACATGGGTCCATGAATTTTGTAATACATTTTTAATCTAATTGTTTATATACACAGGTGCTCTGCAGAAATGTTTTCCTGTAGCCACATGCCTTAGGGGTAGCCCTAGGAAGAGGCCTCCCTATTTTACATTTTGTCTGAAACCGTATCTGGTGAAGAGATTAGAGGAGTCAAGGAAGAAAAGAATTGATGGTGGGCAGGTTGCTGGAAGGGAAAATCTTGGCAACTAGAATATCACTCAATCTTAGGAAAACAGAAGAGCATTTCTGAACCTTTATACACCTTTGTTTCTGTTAGGATAACACTCGGAACAGTAGATTAAATTGAACCTCCAGACTTAACATTAATGAGTGAGTGTTGAGCCTTGAACACTTATGACATGTCTGCTGCCTCGGTGCTGACTTACTCATTGCTCTGTAAACAGCCCCCTAACCCTGTTCTTGACATTTGAACCGTAGAGTAGGCTGCTTAGGTCTGGTGTTTTAATCCGTGCTCTTACAAGGCAGATACAACAGAAAAAGCAGCTAGACAGTTCTTAGAGGGTCAGTTCTAGGCCTTAATTAGACTGATGTTTTCAGGGTTTCTGGTGCCCAAAGCCTTTGGACACGGTGCCAGTTATCAGCTGATAGTCTTTCAGCTCCAGTCCATCCTTCGTTACCTGCTCTGCCGTACCAGAGCATGACCATTGTAGCATTTCTCCTTTGCAGCAAGCGTGATGCTAAGCTCTGTCAGCAAAGTGCTGTGGAGCGACATTACAGGAAGAAGGGGCTTCTCGTCCTGGTTCCAGTGTGTTTGTCTCACTAGACACCTGCATGCACATGGTCTTTTCCGCTCTGCCTGAGGGGCCAGCAATGTGTGGCTCCTTCCAGTGGCATCTTCCCCCACCACTCACTTCAGGAAGCTGTGTAGGAAAAGCCCTCTGCTGGGGCAAGCTCAGCATCACAGGCTTCCCCAGCTCACTCCCCTTTGTACCTTCAGAGTCTGCTTTCCAGTAAAATGCTCTGAAATACTCACTTTCTAATGCCAGACTTACAGCACTCAGTGTGAAGATTTTCTTTTTTTTTTTTTTTTTTTGAGTTAATTATACTGTATTTTGAATTATTTTCTCAGCTTCTCTGGATCTGTAGCATGATGTTTTCTCTGATACAGTAAAACATTTTAATATAGGATAGATTACAAGGTCTGTAGTGATGAATTGATAATGTGCTTTTCATCTATATACAGATATAGCTCAATAGTTCACAGATACAATTCTCCCTGTTTTTGGTGGTTGACAGAACATAAGCAGTTTCTCACATATCTTTAAAATTTACAATTAGGCTCCTTCCCTTTATCTGAAAGGAAACAGAGTTCCCCTCTCAGCAGTGCTTTCGTCTTGTGGAAAAGAGACGAGGGGGAAGTGCGGGTGAGAAGAAGGTTGGAGGGGAGGAGAGGAAGAATCACGAGCAGTTTCTAGAAAACATAATGATTAAAAAAGGAAACTATCCATGCTTCTGGAACAGAAAGCTGATTTACACTTTCCCATGACTGCTTTCTGTATTCCAAAACAAGCAAGGGGCCAAGGGCAAGAACGCCCATTCTAGGATGGAGCACGCAACCACCCATGGCCAAAACGCTGCTGGAACAAACCGCTGTTGCCCCTTCTTGGTGATACAACGCCATAAACAAGGAACATGCTCTGGCGACCTGTCAGGACAGAGCTGTCAGGATGGGGCGATTGAAGATTTTCATCGTGTAGAAGATTCTGCAAATGGTTAAGAATTTAAAAGCAGAGATGAGCCTTACGGAACACCTACATTTCTCAGCATGTTTGCCCTGTTCTTATTCCCCAGAGGAGGAAAGCCTGGGACAAACGAAGACTGGATGGTACATGCTCCCTAGGCAGGTCTTGGCAAATTTAACAGTAATCTGGCTTTTAGGTCACCTGAAAACTCTGGTGTACATCTAGATGCCAAGGTCACATGGGAACACTTGCTGTGTATCAGGCACTGTTCTAAAGATGGTACTAGAATAACTCATTTAATTCTCACCGCCACCATATGAGGCCAGTCCAGCTATTGGCCTTGCTCTAAATGAGGTCAGCTAACTTGGTTGAGGTCTACAAGCGACAGAGCTTGGATTTCAACCGGGGCATCCTGGCTCTAGACCACACACTCTTAGCCACTGTGCTACAGTGAGGAACCTGGTGGCCAAGCTTCGTGTGCCTGTGGAGGAACCCTTCAAGAAGCCCTTAAAAACTCCCCCCGCAGCTCCGCCCACTCTGTTCTCCGTCACACGCAAACGGCCACACTCCAAATCTGTTTGAACCCGAAGGTTCACTTTCTCCACTTGGCATCCTAACACTGAAAGATGCTAGAGATGCCACGGAGCCAGACTCTGATTCCAACTTCATGGTCATTCATCTCAGAAGGACACTCAGCCCTTCTCGCTGATCCCACCATTCCCTCATCAGAAGCTCAGGTTCCCTCAACCTGAGACATTTCAAATTTCTCTTCTCCCCTCAAACGTCCCACACCCTCTTCTCAACAGCTTTTCCCCTCCCTTACTTGCGTCATATTTTACTGAAAAATGGACATCATTCGTAGACAAGCGCTCCCCCATCTTCTCACAGCTGAATCCACAGGTCCTGCTGCGTTTGCAGACTTGTTTTTCTCCTGTTGCAACGGGAGAGAAGTTCTTCCTTCTGACAACAGTGGGTCCTTCCACTGAAGTCAGATCACGTCTACTCTGCTCTTCAGGAGTTCACTCCTTCAGCCACCTCCGCTCTCTCCTGCTCTCTGAGATCAGTGCTCCCTCTCTCCCTGACGGATCCCGTCAGTTTGTTCATAGGCTCTGATATCTCCTCTCTTCATAAAGAGCCCCTGCTTTGACCCGGCAGCCCATTGCTCTCATTTCTCTGCCCTCTTCTACAGCGCGCCAGCTGGACGTGGCCGTGGGCGTTGTGTGGCTCAGCTCCCTCGCCCACTCCAGTTGGCTTTTTTCCCCGGCTCTCCACATGAACCTGCACTTGTCAAGTCCCCGGTAACTTTCATGTTTTCAAAGCCAGTGGCTTTTTCTCAGAAACTTACCTTATTCCATTAATTTGGTAGCATTTGACACTGACTGCTTTTCACAATGCTTTTCTTTTATTTATTTATTTATTATTTTTTGGGGGGGTATACCAAGTTCAATCCTCTGTTTTTATACACATATCCCCATATTCACAATGCTTTTCTTATTTTGGTTTCCCTTATAACATAACTTTTTGGTTTTCCTCCATATCAGACAGATTGGCCAGGTCAACCAGGGATTGGAGGACATTTTCTGTTAAGTGCCAAATAGTGAATATTTTAAACTTTGCAGGCCCACAGGACGCTGAACCGTGTTCTTCTCTGCTGCTGATTTTTCTTCACAACACTTTAAAAATGTTAAAAAAAAAAAAAAAAGAAAGAAAGAAAGAAAGAAAACTTCTTAGCTCATGGGCAACACAAAAGCAGACTACAGGCCAGATTTTGCCTGGGGTGCAGTTTGGCTGTCTCTGGCTTAAACAGCAAAGGTTTAATTTTTGCTTCTGTTCCATGTTGCTCACGGGTCAGATGAGGGTTCTGCTCATTGTAGACCCCTCGAGACCCAGGCTGGTTGCACAGCCACCACGTCAAGCATGACGTCGCTGTGCCAGAGAGAAGAGGGGGCCCTGGGGTGCTCCGCGTCGGCAGGGGCTGCTCACGCTCGTTGGCTGGAAGCCATCACGAGGCCCACCCAACTGAGAGCGACCCAGGAAGCCTAGGCCCACTGTTGAGCATCACTGATCCGAACCACGGTCAGGAGACAGCTCTCCACAGCTCGCTCCTGTTTGTGTGCGTGTTACAAGGAGAGGCACTGACAGCCTTTGTTCCAGACCATCTTTTCAATGATATCTGCATCGCACAGAGCCTTGGAAGACAATTATGCCTCATTCTGGAGCCTGGGGCAGGTTTGTTTACTCTCCAGTATAACAGAAACAATGTCTTCCTGAGGCAACAGATGGGCCAGTGTGCTTGGAGCCCATTAAAAGGACTGGGGCTCCCTAAACTGCGACTTCCTCACCTATAATGCCAGCCTGCCGTGCTTGCAACATCCACACGCCACTCCGTGGGGTTTGGGGGGAAGGGGAACTGACACAAACACGAGGTTCCTGCTTCCTTCCGTGCCATGGGAAACAACGTCCTTCGTCTCCAGCCCAGCATCTTGTGTCTTCTGTCAGCATCCATGAACCTGTAGCAGGCTAAGTCACGAGACAAAGAATGTCCCCACTCTCATGGGCCCTGTCTATCAGTAGCGCCACTTCCATTCTTGTCACTTCATCAGAAAGGTCTTTCCTGATCCACTTTCCTACACGTTACTCTCTACCTCATCATCCTATTTCCTTCATAGAAATATTTAAATCTGAAAAATGAATTGCATCTTAATTTTCCATTTCCCTCCTCGTAAATGCAAGCTCCTTGAAAGTTTACTAACCATCTTCAGTGCCAAGAACAGTGGTCTGGCACATATTAAGAACTCGAAAGCTATGTTGAAGGAAGGGAGGAGGAAAATGAATGTGGGTGTCCCTGACCTACGACTGGTCTGAGTACTTCTCTCCAGCTCCAGAGTTTAAGTGTGCTCAGGGCTTGGTCATAGGGTTGGCTGACCCTTCAGAAAAGGCTAGCCAGTGAGAGTCAGCCCAGACTCAGAGATCCTTCTCCCATCAGGAACAAGAACACTGGGCCTATTCCCACGCCAGACTGTATCCCTGATGGGAACTAAAGGTTTCTCCCTTGAATGGACAGGTGGGTGTGGGTGTGGCTGTAGATCTTGACTGGCCCTGAGCTGAGTTTGCTGGAAGCCCTCTCCCTGCTCTGCAAAGCAGCCCTGCCAGTGTGAGAAGGCCTAGAACCATGCTTCACAGGGGTGAAGGGGGAGGTGGAGATGCGGGGCCGGCAGTCTGTCTTTAACTTACACCTCTCTCAGCAGGGATTTTGTAAGGTTCTCCCAGTCTACACTCTCTGTGGATTTGATTCCCAGTCCTGTGGCTCCCACTATTTTTAGGTCAGAAATCACGCACCTTGCCTTTACTAGCCCTGCCAGATTTGGAGGGGAGACGCCCAAAAGTATGATGTTTGGGTAGAAATATGTCATTTTGTATTGAGTTCTGTGAGTTCTTCATATATTTTAGATAGTAACCCATTATTGGACATATCGTTTGCAGATATTTTCTCCCATTCAGTAGGTGGCCTTTTCATTTTGTTGATGGTTTCCTCTGCTGAGCAAAAAAGCTTTTTAGTTTTATGTGGGCCCATTTGTTTATTTATTTTTAAAAATGTGTATTTATTTGGCTGCATCGGATCTTAGTTGTGGTGTGCAGGATCTTAGTTGCAGCACGCGGGATCTTTCATTGTGGCACACGGGTTTCTCTCTAATTGTGGCGTGTGGGCTCAGTAGTTGCGGCACGCAGGCTTTCTAGTTGTGGCACACGGGCTGTAGAGTGCATGGGCTTGGTTGCCCCACAGCATGTGGGATCTTATTTCCCAACCAGGGATTGAATCCGCGTCCCCTACATTAGAAGATGGATTCTTAACCACTGGACCACCAGGGAAATCCCCCATTTGTTTATTTTTGCTTTTGTTCCCCATGCCTGAGGAGACACATCCAAAAAAGTATTGCTAAGACTGATTTCAAAGAACATACTGCCCATGGAGTTTCCTCAAAAAAAAAAAATAGAACTACCATATAATCCAGCAATTCCACTCCTGGGCGTTTATCCAAAGAGCATGAAAACAGTTATCCAAAAAAGTATATGCACCCCAGTATTCACTGTAGCATTATTTACGATAGCCAAGATACAAAAGCAAGCTGAGTGTCCACTGACAGATGAGTGGATAAAGAAGATGTGGTGCGCATATAGACTATGGAATATTACTCAGCCATTTAAAAAAAATGGAAGCTTACCATTTGTGACAACGTGGATGGACCTGGAGGGTATTACGCTACGTGCAGTCAGACGGAGAAAGACATTGTATTTTTTACTAATGTGTGGAATCTAAAAAACAGATGAACAAATAGAACAAAACAAAAAAGACTCACAGAGAACACACTAGTGGTTGCCTGAGGGAAGAAGGGTGGGGAATGGCCGAAATAGGTGAAGGGGCTTGAGAGGTACCGACTACCAGTTATATAGCATGCATGGCACAGGATGCAGTGCACGGTGCAGGGAGTACAGTCCGTGTTATAGTAACTTCATATGGTGGGTGATGGATGAAACTATCTAATCACTGTGATGTACAATGGAAACTAATATAATACTAGAAGTCAACTATCCTGCAGTAAAATTTTTAATTTTTTTTTCCTAACTTGCCGTTCTCTCTTTCTAAAACTCAGTGTCTCCTGTTAATTTTTCTTCCCTCCTGCCCTCTTAGTATTCTTCCCCTCCTCTCATGCTTTCTGCTCTCCACATTGCCAGCTCTCTCTGGGATTTCACCTGAAATCCACTGCATTATCCTGTATATGTTGACATTTTCAATATGTCATTTTTACCTCAGTTATAGATATTGTAAATAGGCTTGGGGAGAAAGATAGCAATTTTTTTACTTATTTACTTTAAATTGGCAGCAATAGTTCAAAAGGTTTTGAATTTGTAGATTAAGGCAATGTGTTATTCTATTAATTCAACCATTTAATACAGACAGAAGAATTTGCTGGCTTTTGAGTCAGCATGACAAGTCGAAGACTCAGTAACTTTGCCGAAGAGAGCCAAGCAAACGTTTACTTCAGTAAAGAAGAGCAAACGTGCATCCCACACTTCTCATGCCTTGGGATTGCTTTCTGTTTTGGCTAACACGGTGGTTCTCACAAAGGCACTCCCACAGAATAGTTTCCCAAGGAGATGGGTTATCGTGCCCAAGCGCTCAGATTTTAACAACAGTTTCTTTCCCGTTTGCCTGGGGAAGAAACTAGATGAATTGAAATATTTTCTGGATTTTAAGATTTTCCTCCCGTAGTGTCCACGCCTGTGCAAGCTGCCGCTGCTTCATCTGTTAACAAAAGTTAGAAGACAACCAAATCTAATGAATCAGTGCCAACAGATATTAACAGAAAATCCTAGTTGGAGGATCCTGATAAATCTGCTTGCATTTTTTCCAAATATATAATTTTATGTGTATGAAATGGTTCCTGGTTTCCTAAGGAAATAGACTCAATATCTCTGGGTTTCTAAAATGAATTCTTTGATTTCTGGTTGTTCTACTATCTGAACAAAGTTGTGATTCATTAGTCCAGGCTGTGCCACACATCAGTGGCCCTCATAAGTGCAGAGTTATAAAGTGTTTAAATCCAGTCTTGCAGTGTCCTCATGCTACTACCCAGTTCTACATTCTTCCAAATGCATTGGCTAAAGAGGGACTCCTGAATGAACACTACAGAAGGTCCACACTCTACAACAGGATTGTACCTACCCTTCTCTCCTCTGTGGACTTTCTTATCTGGTTTGGCCACTTAAAACCACAAAGTCAGAATGTTTCTTTCTTTCTGTATTGGTCAATTTGAAAAATGGTTGTTCCTGTCTAGGAAAACTTGGCTTACTTAATGCCAAAGGAACTTGAACTCGGATTCTTTCTTTGTTGATGGTTGTGCTGGCTATGGGTTTTCAGGTTACCATTGTTTCTTATTCATTTATGTTCGTGCGTGTGTGTGTGTGTGTGTGTGTGTGTGTGTGTGTGTGTTGACTCGAATGACATATCATTCAACCTCAGGCCAACAAAGTGATTTAAACCACTATCTCTGTGGACCCATTTAAGATGAAAACATATCAATCAAGTGCTATGAAATAATGAAGGCAACATCACTCATCAAACTGTTAGTCTGCAGTAATGAGGCTGGATGCTGGGCTGGCATGGAGGGGAGCAAAGACATCTCATAACGTGTTTGACATATGGAAGCCGTATGCCCAAGTGCTTGTGGTGTAGATCATCTTGCAGGAGACTTCATGCCTCTACTGAGAGAACACACTTGGTATTTATGACCCATCTGTCAACTGAGAGTTTCCTTTGGTTTTTATGTTCCCAGTGCTCGCTATCTTGGTGACCACAAGAAAGTCAAGCAGTGATTGGTTTCCATGGAGATGTTATCACTCCTTGCATGTTGAACCCTTTAATTCCACTTGTTTTCACCTTTAAGTGTATCAGTAAATCTTTTCCCCAAGTGGATTTCGCGCCCAGACTGTTGTTACTTTTTCCAAATGTCTAGTTGCCTCTAAAGTTACTCTGTGAGAGGTAAGGAGGTACCTTGCCTGGACTGAAATTAATAGCCAAGACTACATGACCAGCACTATGTGGAAAGTAAGTACCAGTAAATGTACTGTTTGAGAGCCAGCTACCGTTACTTACCCAACTAGACTTCGACCTCTTACTGCATAACAATTATGTGAAGAATGAAAAATTCATTTGGTTTTCTGGTTATTTTTCACTGCCTGTATGTTCTGTATGCGACTAAATAACTGCTAATTTTGTGCCACATAACAATTGTGATAGAGAATGTGAAAATGAAGTGAGTTTCAAACAGTGTCTGTGCCAGGAGTCGTGCCCAAGTCAGGCGGCCAGGTGTCCTCTGAGGCGTCCAGCCCCCAAGACACTGCGGTCATCTGCCTAGCACGTTAACTTGGGTGTTTTGGCGACGCTCTTCTGGCCCGTGGCTCCTCCTGTAGTCTCTGAGTGATGTAGCCCACAATCATGGCCTCAGTGGACATGAGGACACTGTGTTATTGCCCCAGACATCCCTCCAGAGCCGTGCACCCATATTTCCAACTGGCCCAGTGACCTTCCAGAGGCCACTGCAGGCACTTCAAGCTCTTGGTCAGCCTGCTGCCCTTTATTCTTTACCTCTGGGGTCTGCGCCACCACACCCCACTGCCCAAGCCAACCTTCCTCACATCCGATGCCCGCCGCTCTGCTCAGTCCCTCATCCCTCTTCCTTGTTCTAGTGCAATAGCATCCTTACTGCGAGCTGTCACTGGTCTGAAACCACAGCAATCAATCCCTCAGAATCTTTCTGTCTTATACAAATTGTAGTAAGCCTTTCCCTCGATAAAAATTCAAGATCTTACCATAACCTAGGATAAAATCTAACTCCTTTTTACACCAGCTCTTCATAAATCTGGACCTTAGTTCTCAAATCAACACCATCTTTTAAATTTCTTTGCCTTTGAGATGTTTGTATTTTCACATTTTATAAAAAGAATATGTATACATAGTCTTAAAAATCAAGTAATGCGGAGAGAAGGTGGTGAAAAGCAGTAGTTGTTTTTCTAGTCCTCTCCTCCCCAGTTCAGATCCCCAGGGCAGGCACTTTTCATCACTCGTTTCTAACTCTTCTCGTGTTTCCCAGTGTATTTCTAGATGATATACTTTTGCTGTCATCACTTACGTAGCAAATACAGGGACCCTCTTCCCTGCATTCTCCACCTCCCCCCAGTATAGTTATAGCACCTGTTTTTCTCTCTACTAATTACCTTTCTTAACGTCAAATGATATAATTAAATTTCTATTTCTGATAGCATCAACTCTAGGTATTATCTTTCAACACTTCAGATTGTAATATGAGCATGTAGCCTTCCTACCCTTCCATCACCTCCTCTCCCCACTCCTCCCCTCCCCTCGCCTCTTTGTCATACACACTTTTACAGTCTCTATACGCTATTTGGAACAATAATTAATTCTTCTGTTCTTGGTCTGTAGGTG
This sequence comes from Hippopotamus amphibius kiboko, assembly GCF_030028045.1. Lineage (NCBI taxonomy): Eukaryota > Metazoa > Chordata > Mammalia > Artiodactyla > Hippopotamidae > Hippopotamus > Hippopotamus amphibius. Next base: position 72,682,980 of record NC_080199.1, read on the forward strand.
GATTTTTAAGGTTTTAAATATCAGTAACGTACTGACATTATAACTGTGTAAATACTGTTCACTGCAGAGCTAGTGTGCTATGATCATATGTCTTTCCTTTACAGCTTTTGTTTTCTGAAATATCTGACGGCCTTTCTAGCATTTCCTCTCTTTATCATATTCTTAAGTTCATCCAGCATCTCAGTGGTACTGTAAGGCCTTACGGATCTCCTTTCCCCCAGGAGATCGCCCTCATGGAGTTGTCTGCCTTCCTGCTGCAAGCTGGATGGATTTTTCTCTAGACCTGCTGCATTCTGTCACTCTGGGACACTTACTGTTCAGCTGAGGAGGAGGCTTTGTTTTCTGGAACCCTTCCTTTGTTTACTGTCTCATTTGGCGGGAGTGTGAGCAGCTTCCTAAGAAGCAGTGCGCAGTGCATGAGAGAAAATTTCTGCGTCTTGGCAAATTTAATAATGTATTTACTGGCTCTTCACACTTGATTGACAGTGTGGCTTGTGTAACAATGCAAGTTCCAAACCACTTACTCTCAGCACGTAAAAGGCATTGGTCCTTTTGATTCCAGCATCTAGTATCCTCAACACCCATCTTATTCTCCTTTCTATAGGAGTCCTGTGGTTTTCTTCATGGATAATTTTAGATCATCCCTTTATCCTTGGTTCTGTCAGATTTCGTATTGCTGTGTCTAAGCATTAGAGGTCCTTATGTTTTGCTTTTTATTTATTGTATGAGACATAGAATAGGACATTTTAACTGGAAAATTGAAGTCTCTCTACCTCCCTAGGAAATTTTAGAAAGTTATTTCTGTGATAATTTATTCTCTCCAGTTTCTATATTATCCATGGAAAACTCCAGTCATGGGATGTTGTACTGAATGGTTTCATTTGTATGAAATTCTGGGAAAAGCAAAAACTGTCGTGACAAAAAGAAGATCAGTGGCTGCCCCAGGCCCCTGGTGGGCAAATGGGACTGTCTACAAGGGAACATGAGGGAACATTTAGAGAGATGAAAATGTTCTATGTGAAGATGATTTCGGTGATAGCTTCATAAATACACACATTTATCAAAGCTCATCCAGTTGTAACACTTAACCATGAGGTACATTATACCTCAAAGAAAATAACTTTTTTAAAGTTCCTGAGTCAAAACAGAGTAAAATGGGCAATACAATCTGTAGCAGGTTTTATTTATGTAAATTAAAAGTAACCACAGGGTGTCCATGCAGTTAAATATTCCAGCCATAAATAGAAAAGAAGTATGGACACATGCTACAATGTGGGCCATCCTTGTTTTCAGTGGTGCTGAGTGAAGGAAGCCAGACACAAAAGGCCACATATTGTGTAATTCAACTTATATGAAATATTGAGAATAGGCAAATTCACAGAGACAGAAAGCAGACTTGTAGTTTCTGGGGCATGGGGGAGAAGGGAGTGGGAGTGACTGATTAGTGGGTATAGGGTTTCCGTGTGGGGTGATGAAAATGTTCTATAATTAGGTAATGATGATGGTTGCACAACACTGTAAATGAACTGAATGCCACTAAATTGTACACTTCAACATGGTTAAAATGGTACATTTTATGTCATGAGTATTTTCCCACAAAAATACATGTATACTTTTCTGCTTGCAGCACTGATAGAGTAGCTTGTATTAGACCAAAATTTTCACCAAGAAAAACTCTAAAAACAGAATAAAATTTAGAAAAAAAAGGCTTTTTTTTAAAGTTATAAAATGTAGATAATTATTTATAATGACTCTTGTCCTGTTCACAAACATGTAAAATGTAGAGGCATACATTTTACTATTTAGTATATAGTTAGTTCTGCTAAAAGGAGACATACATGTTCCTAAAAATCACACTGCAAAATCATGCCCCCAAAACCCCACTTATGGGAGAAATACATTTAGGGACACAACACTCAAAAACGTCATCAATGCAGCACTTTCTTAAAGGAAACTAGTAAAAATGATAGCACAGTTTTATACATAGTAAATAATTAAGAAACACATAAACACTACAGTAAATATGGCACTTTGCCTTGAAAATACCTGAAGTATGCTGGTGGAAGTGGACACTGAAAGGGGTTGCAAGTTGTGAGTTATTGTAACGTGGTAGAAGAAGAGTTATTGAGATTGGATAGAAAGTTTTAACACTAGATGTGGGTGGGTGTGGCCATAACACAGGGTGAACTACCTTAGCTGGTAGATTTTTTTTTCCCATTTTTATTGGAGTATAATAGCTTTACACTGTTGTGCCAGTTTCCGCTGTACAACAAAGCAAATCAGCTGTATTTATACATATATCCCCATATCCCCTCCCTCTTGAGCCTCTCTCAACAACTTGATCTCCCTGTGTTAGGCGGTTGCTTCCCACTAGCTGTTTTACATTTGGTAGTGTATAAATGTCAGCACTGCTCTTTCACTTTGTTCCAGCTTCTCCTTCCCCACCTCCCCACGTCCTCAAGTCTGTTCTCTACCTCTCTGTCTGTATACTTCCGCTACCACTGAGTTCATCAATGCCATGTTTTTAGATTCCATATATACGTGTTAGCATATGGTATTTGTTCTCTTTCTGACTTCACTCCGTATGACAGACTCTAGGTCCATCCACGTCACTACAAATAACTCAAGTTGGTGGGAATGTAAATTGATACAGCTACTATGGAAAACAGTATGGAGGTTCCTTAAAAAACTAAAAATAGAACTACCATATGACCCAGCAATCCCACTACCGGGCATATATCCGGAGAAAACCGTAATTCAAAAAGATGCATGTATCACAGTGTTCATTGCAGCATTATATACAATAGCCAGGTCGTGGAAGCAACCGAAATGCCCATCAACAGATGAATGGATAAAGAAGATGTGGCACATATATACAATGGAATATTACTCAGCAATTAAAAAAAAAGCTTTTGAGTATGGTCATCAAAAGTTGGCCAAGGCAGGCAGGACATGAGGGACAGTGGACTTGCAGGTGGTCCCCAGTGATCCTTGCCTCATGGTATGTGTGCCTTTGTGCAATCCCTTCCTCTTGAGTGTAGCTATGACCTCTGATTTGCCTCTAACCAGTATATCACAAAAGTGACAGGCTGTCACTCCTGTGATTCCATTACCCAAGACTGTGACGTCCACCTTGCTAGCAAACCCTCTCTGCAGCCTTCTCAGTGTGAAGATGCTGATGAGCAGCCGTGCTGGGGTAGCCTGTGTGGAGGAACTGAGGGACCGTGGCCAGAAGACGGCTGGGACGTGAGCCCGCAGCCCTGCAGCCCACAAGGATGTGAATCCTTCCGGCAACCCTGACTGAACTTGGAAGTGGGTCCTTCCCTGGTCTAACCTTGAGATGAAGTTCTAGCTCCCCTGACACCTTGACTGAACCTCATGAAAGATCTGGAAGCAGAGGACCCAGCTGAGCCATGTCTGGATTCCTAACCCTAAGAATCTGTGAAATAACAAGTGTGCGTTGTTTTAAGCCTCTAAGTTTATGCTGATTTGCTACACAGCAAAAGAAAGTTAATACAAAGAGCTAAGAGCCTAAAGTTAAGGGCAAGATACTGAGGTGACTGAGGTGAGCTGAACCTTCTTTGTCCCCCTTTCCCTCAAGAAATGGCTGATTTTCAGTGCAGAAGGTTGAGACTGGGCAGAAATGCGTGCAGGGTTAGTAAGGCAGCCAGGGCTTGAGGCACCAGGATCCTACAGTAGAGGAAACCGCGGAGGAGTGAGCCCAGCGCTCCGCAGTGTTCCCGCCTGCCTTTGTCCTCAAGGGATTTGCCACAACAGACACTCTTCCAGGTCAGGAGGCCAAGAAATGGCACAGAAGACAGTTGCTAAGTGGCTGCCTGATGAAACAGCGTTTACACAGTCTAACAGAGCCGAGGAAGTAAAATTGCAGATCAGAAGGAGACAAGGTAGGTTTTTAGCTGAGATCCCTGAAGTGCCCAGCCCTAGATGTAAGGAGAGAGTGGAAAGACCAGCCCTCAGAAAGCCTGAAATTCCCCTTGAATCATCTCAAATCCTGATTGGATCCATTTTCTTGCCCCTAGTCTGCTGTCTAGAGGGAAATGAAGTCTTGTCTGGGGAAGCTGGAAATAGAAAATAAAGAGAAAATAGAGAAAAATCAGTGAAATTGAAAGCTGGCTCTTTGAATAAATTACAGTGTATCTCTATGGTGGAATATTATGCAGTCGTTAGAGCACACGTGCGTGCACACACACACGTGTTTTTGTATTTATTTGTTGACCTTAAGCATCTTCCTGACATTTTATTAGGTGAAAGAATCAAGTAACAAACCAATTCATACCATATGATCCCAATTTTGTGATTAGACATAAAATAATGTCTTGCACAATGTATATGAACTGCGGTTTTTCCAGGTACAGGTATTACTTGTGACTTCTATCTTCTTCAGATATTTTTTCTTTATATATTCTGCATTCTGTGAATTTTTAATAATGAACATATGCCTTTATAATCAGAGAAAGATACAAGCTGTTTCTTATTTATAAAAACAAAAAGGAAAGTATTTCCTAAGTTATAACCTTAGGAGCAAAATTGCTATCTCTAGCATAATTGGAAACTACTCCAGAAGAGGAGGAGAGAGCTGTTCTTACATTTCAGTTTGACAAAAATCCTTAAAACGAATTCGACATGTCACATGGTGTCAGCCCACGGGCCAAACTTTCCAGTAGTGGACAGCAGGTACCCCCCTTGCCATCCAAGTCGTGTGAGGGAAAGTACCAAAGGGACTGAACGTATTTCTAGAGTTCAGTCCTTGCTGCACTAGAGAGAACCCACGGCACACCTGTTGTCTTCAAGTCTCCAGGGATGCAGTCTGAGCATTTGTATTTTTTCAGAGCCACTCAGGAAATCCTAATGATCCTTGAGAGTTGAGGACTTAAAGCTCTAAATTGCAGAAGCATGAAAAATGAGCCTGTTAACTAAATAGAGGAAGGCGTTCTTCGATTCCGCAGTTGAGTAATGCAGAGCACCAGATGAAACAAAAAAAAATTTATTCGAGGAAGAGAGAAACCTTCCCTTTCCTCACTAGAGACTTTTTAAACTTTGATTTTTAATTTCCAGAGCACCAGGGGAAGTGTTTGGGGTGAACTGTTTGGTTGTGGCTTTCTTTTTTTATCGATAACTCCATCCTCTTACCAGGCCAAGCCATTTGCTTAGTTGGGAGGATGAAATCTTGGGTGTAATGGGTCATTCCCCTTCATAGTCCCATCTAGAAATGGGGAAAGCCAAGAATTAGGAGAACAACCTCCCTCCTCTTCCTCCCGGGGCCCGGTCACACAGATCAGAAAAGTTCACTGCCCGCTCGCCTCCTCCCTTCCTTGCTCCTTTGGTCAGAGGTGAGGACGAGTAGGGTGTTTCACTGTGGACTCCCCTCCAGGATGGTGGCTCAGCCTCCCCCTCTGCCGCAGGACACAGGAAGCCACCATGGGCCCCCTGCTCACCAGCCCCATCACAGAGGCAGCAGGGCCATCCTCTCGTTTCTCCCAGTTGGGCTGCTGTGATGACGAGGGAGTCACGGGAAGAGAAGGAAATGAGAGAAAGAGCGTGCTGGCCACCAACCGCTCACGGGTGGATGCTAGCCGTGACCCGTCTTTCATGCTGAGGACACATCGGAGTCTTTTGGCATTAAAATAACCTTTGTAAAATCAGAAGACAGATAAATATTCTAATCTGAAATATTGGAATATATGTATTACCTCATTAGCAAAGACTGGTCTGCAGGTTAACATAGTGTGCCTTTGGATGAATTTAGGGAGCTTGATGCGTTTTTTTGTATGTATTTGCTTTTTTCCCAATTAATTAAATTAGCCCTGACGCCCATATGAGGTTATAGAATGAAATTATTTGGAAGTGCATTGTAACAAGAGAATATAAAAGCCTACTTGTTTTACATTTTGAAGATCACATGTTGAAATTTAAGTATCAGCTCCTTGAGAGCTTGCTGGAAGAAGAAGAGAGGGAGGGGACTGCGCATGTTTCCCTTTCTGTGTGGTTTGAACTGATGATCCAGCGAAGGGTGATGGCTCTGGTCAGACTCTTCAAACATTGGTGTGTTCTGCTGACTTTCTTGGGTGGACTGCCTTTCTTCGTGTCACCGGGGACATGGTATGATATTTCTGCATCTCAATTCCAGGCAGGTGAGTTAATATGACTTTCTGCGTTAATATGTCAGAATAAAATATCACCATTAGCTTCTGATGATAGAAGATATTTTTCATCTTTCTTGAAGTGCTTACCTCAAAAAATTGTTGGCAAATGCTGATATAAACCTCCAGGTTGTATTTTCTTTATTTTGTGAGTTTCTCCTTGGAATTATATTGGGAGGTATGTCTGGGCTAGTTGCGCAGCTGGTAGATGGGTTCAGGGCACCTGTGCGGGGAAGTCATTTAAACCCACGGAAAGGTCAGCATTGGTGGCCAAGGTAATCCTGTTTTGCAGCATCACAAAGTCATGGACTAAATTCTCTAGAGTAGCAGCCTTCAGACCGTAAGTGGTTTGGGATATTTGATAGAATTCACTTCCAGACCTGCACCTGCATCCGTGCTCTGGACTCTGTTCTGCGGGTACAGGTTCTCTTTCCTCACCTCCCCTTTCACAGTCTCTTTCTCACTCTGTAAAAGAAAGGCCTGCTGCTCTTCCACCCCTAATCTCACTATGATATCTTGCTCTGGGTGGACAGACCCCCTAGGTACAAAACAAAGGATCCACTCAGAATCTTGGTATCAGCGATGGGAAATGACCAGGTGAAAACCCTTATGTAAACCGGGTGGTTTCTAGTTCTTTGCTGTCAACAAAATTGAAGGATGATGTAATGGAGGTATTAGCTGGTAGATCACTTAAACATCGTTTTGGATGACTAAATTACATTGTAATTTTTGGCATACAACTCAGAGGATTTTGAAAAATTAAGTAACAATACTATAATAATATTATTTCCATTTCGCATCGACTTATTGATGTGCTTACATCAATAAAAATTAAAATAGCAATAAATAATATTCATCCATGAATATATAAAAATTGTATAAAGCTCCACTAATCTCATGGAGTTGCATTTCCAATAAAATACTTTCTTATATTTAATAACTATCAAAAAATCTAATATATAACTGTTTTAATCAATTGTGTTTTCATAATAATTATGATAAATCAACCAAGAATTTTTTAATGTTTAAATCCTCAGTCAGAGGAAATTTCTTAAAACAATAATTCCAACATATATACATTTTTTGCCAAGAAGTACGATAGGATTATTAATAAATGGCTTTTGAAAATTGTGGGCATGAGTTTAAGGAGAAAAAAACAATGATTTTGCTTGTTAAAGATGAGCTCATTCCTGTATTTTTAAGGGAATGATAATAGGTGTTAAGTCACCATTGTATTGGAATGCATCTGGATAGAACAAAAGAGTGATTTAGCAGCTTTAAATTTTTTACAGTATGCTGCAATTACATGTTTTATGACTATTTGAACTGTCAGAGCATACAAAATGTTAAAAACGTAATTATAAATAGATGTTAAATATCCTACAAATAGATGAGTCAACATTTTTTAGTTAACCTGTTCAAGATGGGACCAGCATGAGACAAAGCCATTTTGAAAAGGATATGAGAAACTGGGATTTCATGTAGTTAGTGAGAGAAGAAATGCTGAAACAAGATTGCTAAATTAGAAACGGAACTGGCTAATTCCTACACGGCAATAAAATCATAACCCTTAAGGTTGTCTGCTCTAGCAGACAGGAGAAAAATCAACATACCTTATTATTTCTCTACAAGCTAACCTCTGACTTTACAGAAATGTAAAATTGTAAAATGATTGGGTTCTAATCAAGTATAAAACTAAGTCAGACTTCCATTCTCTGAACGTCGGGTTGTCCTAAAACTGGCTTGTTAGAAAATGCTCTTAGCAAGACAGTAAAAGTTCGCAGAATCATCTTTTTATCTTATTTACAAGTTTTGGATAATTCTCCTCAGTAAAACTTATGATGAAACACTTTAAATGTTAAGAAGGTAAGAAGAGCAACGTAATTTTTCGAAATCCTTTTAAAGACTACATGGACAATCATGCTGTAAGTGTAAGGATACAGTTCATGCTGAACTGTGATTCAGAGGGTTCATGGGCTATTTCTGCCCAGGTTTATATGTATTTTCTAAGAACAAGAACATAAATAATAGCACAAGGATCAAACTCAGGACATTTAACGTAGAATTTACGGATGTCATCATTTATCCCAAACAGTCCTTTACAGCTGTCCTCCCCTATCTGAGGTCCAGTATGTGAGGCGATGTGATCCTTACCAAAAGAACTCTCTGATCTTTCCACTTTGTATAGAAAGGAAACGAGAATCTGGGTGGGGATGGATCTGAAGGGCAGGGGATCAAGGTGGAAGGAATATAAAGTTGGATGAGGCTGAGAAGGGCTCACGAAGCACAATTCTGGATTCAGGGTTTTAGCTGGAGCGGGAGGAAGAACCCTGTTTGGTCGATTGTCTGAAATCGGACGGAAGGTGGCAAATGCCGGAACTGGCTTGGTGTATTGCAGAGGAAGGTATCCAAGATGCAGGGATGCTGGAATGTTAAAGTGGATGTGTCGTATAAATCCTGCGCACCCACCTTGGGCGGGACCAGAGGACACACTCATTACCGTGACTGTGGACGGGAGGTTTGGTATTGAGGGGGCCCCCGCATCCTTGCGAGCTCTGTTGTTGCTCTTCTCTGTGGGTCAGAAATTACGGTGGGAACCACTGCCATACAGCTGGGATCTCTAAATGCAGGGTGGATTATCCAGGGTGGCAGAGGCCAGGAGGTGGCACTTAACTGCCAAAGGTGGAAAATATTTAGCATGATCCCAGTAAAAATACCAGTATATTTTTTTGTTCTTCAGCAATCCGTACTTAGATATACCAGGCCATAGGCCTGTTCTTAATATTTCCCTGCTTGCTGTGGAATTCTCTTCCGGGGGCAGGGGGGATGGGGCGGGGGGGGGGGGTTCTGTGTGTTGTGCAATGACTAACCACCCTGACCCACTCCGTCCTCTCTGCACAGACATTGTGAGATTCCAGCTCCTCAGTTTTACATGGAAGTGGCCCCTTCCGGGAACCGTGCTGAGTTGGTACAGGGCTTTCCTGCGCTGTATGCCCCCTCCTGACGGTGGGTTATTACGAATCAGGCCTTCCTACGTCTCTGTGGGCCTGGTGGATCTGAGTTAGATACCACATTGCCCACAGAAGCTTGTCATTTCTTCAGTGATGTATTTGATTCTCTGCTCCCTCAAAGTGCAAATAATAGAACTTAAATGGGGTAATTTGAAAACAATCACTTTTATCTTCTTCTCTGAACCCCCAGGTTTTCCTCTCAGGAAATTGTATTTACAAGTCTTACAGTGAGGGCTTGTGTCATTCATGGTGCACAGCATAAAAGCAGAGCTTTATTAATTTGTGCTTTGCAGGACATTCCTATGTAAATCATAATCCATTTTTCACTCTCTGGGGGGACTGTAATTGGAATCTCTTGGAATAGAATCCCCCTTGAAAGCAGCAATGAACTCAGTTTGAAGTAGTCAGAAGCACTGATGAAAGAGGCTGCCTTCCAACCATCACCAAGTGGGTCTTACGTCACATTGTTGCCCCGCCTTCCATGATAAAGTGTGAGAACACCAGGAGATGGTGATCATGTGTAGACAGACATGTTGATGAGCTGTTGCAAAAACGTCAGGGGGCTTCTCCTCTGTAGGTTCCAAATGTTCTCTGTGATGACAGGGAGAAATGTGTGCAGCTGTAAACTAAAAACAGTTTTAGGACAATGTCAGTTGCGTTCAGGTTATACAGAAATGCATGTGTAGTTGCCTTGGCAGAGACAGCACTTGCTACACATTTACCGTAATCATGCATGTAGCCCAAAGCAGCGCTTAACAGAAGCACACCCAGGTAAACCGTACTTCCAGCCAGGTGGAGCAGAGCCTTGGATGTATGGTGGGCAGAACAATGGCCCCCAGAAATGTCTACATCCTCATCCTCAGAACCTGTGAATATGTTGCCTTCCATGGCAAAATGTATGCAGATGTGATGCACTTAAAGATTTTGAGGTGGGAAGATTATACTGTGTTATTCAGGTCAGTCCAGGTTCTGATGAGAGGGAGGTTGGGGTGGGGGGTCGGTCAGAAGTAGAGAAAGATTTAAAGGTGACGAATGCTGCCGTCTTCGAAGATGGAAGAAAGAGCCAGGAGCCAAGGAATGCAGGTGGCCTCTAGGAGCTGCAGGGGACAGATCCTTTGCTTAAAGGGAAGAAAATGGATTCTCCCCTAGAAGCTCCAGAAGGAGAGCAGCCCTGCCAACACCTTGATTAGCCTGGTGAGATCCATTTCAGACATTTGACCTCCAGAACTATAAGATAATAAATCTATGTCGTGTTAAGCCTCCGTCCGAGTTGTGGTAATTTGTTACAGCAGCAATAGGAATCTAATACGATGGCAGATCCCCAGCTAGGTGAAACGTTCCCACGTTCTGTCTCGTATTCCTCCCAGTTGGAATGGGTATATACTTTACAAAGTGCCCCAAAAGTCCGAGTATGTGTTTTTTATGATATGTTTTCAGAGAGTTTTAGTGATTCTATTGCCCAGTGTGAAAAGGAAATTAAATTTTTAAGTAAGCCTCTGGGTCCTTAGAAAACAATGTTAAATGTTGCCCAGCACACCTCTTCCATACCAAAGGTGCATGCAGCTTTATAAGCAAATAATTTGCACCTTTGTTAGAACTAGCAGCCCAAGCTAAATCTTGCCAAGGATAGCTCATGCACTTTTTATTTCCCCCAGGGTTTCTTGTTGGCAACTTTACTAAATCCCATTTGTTTATAAGTTTTAGAATGTCTTATATCTTTTACTTCTGTCTAAAATTTTTTCAATTATAAGAGCTATTTACAACTAGCATACGAGGGTAACACACACATAAGTTAGATATGTGGCTCTATCAATAATTTTTTGACTAGGGAAATTCCTCAGGAAGATTAGGAGCAAAATGGCATGAATAATATTTAAATACATGACACAGCTTTAATGTAGATTTCTGTATACTATGCTAGATATTCTGATTCATTTTATCCTTTAACTCATTTACTCCTCAGAGCAACCCTAAAAGATAGGAACTGTTATTATATCCATTTTACAAAAGAGAATACTGAGGTGTAGAGAGGTTAATTAACTTGTTCAGCATCACACAGTAAGTTGTAGAGCCAGGATTAAAATCCAAGTATTGTGACTCCAGCACTCTCCTATTTTAACTACAAAGCCCTGTTTGTCAGATTTAAATAACAATAAGGCCCTTTTCCAGGTAATACTACTCAAGGAATCTGGCAACCAGCTTGAAATATTTTTGTTGTAATGTTACTTAAGCGTGTACAAACATAAGACTGATTGTACATTTCTGTATTTGTCTACTCAGGCTGCCATAACAAAATACCACAGACCAGAGGGCTTACACAAAAGAAACGTATTTTCTCACAGTTCTGGAGGCTAGAAGTCGATGATCAAGGTGCCGGCCAGTTCTGTGTCTGGTGAGGCCTCTCTTCCTGGCCTGTAAATGTCCACCTTCTCCCTGTGTCCCCACATGGCCTTTCTTCCCTGTGTGTGGGGAGTGGAAGAGATCTCTAGTGTCTTGTAGGTCTCTATAAGAATAGTCCTATCAGATAGGATCTCACCCTGATGATGCCATATGAGCGTCACTACCTCCCTAAAAGCCCTTCTTCCAAATTCAGCCACATTAGGGGTTAAGGCTACAGCCTATGAATTTGGTGGGGATACAGTTCAGTCCATGACGGTTTCTTATGTTATAGCTCTTACACAACTCTGAAAGGAAAACTAACTGATAAAGGAAATCCAAACAACATTCCCAAACTGATAAAACTAATCATATTAATTTATTTTTAAAGTTTTACGTATAGCTGATTTACAATGTTAATTTCTGCTGTACAGCAAAGTGACTCACACATATATATTCTTTCTCATATTCTTTTCCATTATTGTTTATCACAGGGTATTGAATATAGTTCCCTGTGCTCTACAGTAGGACCTTGTTGTTTATCCCTCCTATATATGCTAGTTTGCATCTGCTAATCCCAAACTTCCAATCCTTCTCTCCCCATCCCCCTTACCCTTGGAAACAACAAGTCTCTTCCCCATGTCTGTGAGTCTGTTTCTGTTTTGTAGGTATGTTCATTTGTATCACATTTTAGATTCCACAGATGAATGATATCATATGGTATTTGTCTTTCTCTTTCTGAGTTCATTTAATATGATAATCTCTATATCCATCCATGATGATGCAAATGGCATTATTTCATTCTTTTCTGTGGCTGAGTAATATTCTGTTGTATATACATACCACGTCTTCTTTATCCATTCATCTGTTGATGGACACTTAGGTTGCTTCCATGTCTTGGCTATTGTGAGTAGTGCTGCTATGAACATTGGGGTGCATGTGTCTTTTCGAATTATATTGATAGCTTTGTCTGGGTATGTGTCCAGGAGTGGGATTGCTGGATCACACGGCAACTCCATTTTTAGTTTTTTGAGGAACCTCCATACTGTTTTACACAAGGGCTGCACCAATTTACATTGCCACCAACAATGTGAGAGGGTTCTCTTTTCTCCACACCCTCTTCAGCATTTATTATTTGTAGACTTTTTAATGATGGCCATTCTGACTGGTGTGAGGTGGTACCTTATTGTAGTTTTGATTTACATTTCTTTTTTTTTTTTATAAATTATTTATTGACTGTGTTGGGTCTTCACTGCTGCACATGGGCTTTCTCTAGTTGCAGCGAGCAGGGGCTACTCTTCGTTGTGGTGTGTGGGCTCCTCATTGCCGTGGCTTCTCTTCTCGTGGAGCATGGGCTCTAGGAGCGTGGGATTCAGTAGTTGCGGCACATGGGCTCAATAGTTGTGGCACACAGGCTTAATTGCTCCATGATGTGGGATCTTCCTGAAGCAGGGATCGAACCCGTGTCCCCTGCATTGGCAGGCAGATTCTTAACCACTGTGCCACCAGGGAAGCCCTGATTTGCATTTCTTAAAAATTAGTGATGATGAACATCTTTTCCTAATCACATTAATTTATGTGATGAATTTTTTTTCCCTAAAAGTAAATTTCTGGTATTATGTTTAATAGCAGAAAAATGGAACCTCGGGTCTGGTTTTGACTATTATGACTATCTGCATTCTGACTTCAGTAACCATTTGATACAAAATGTTGTTAATAACCTCAAGACTGATCCAGAGAGCTCAGCCAGACGCCAATGACTGATGCTAGCTGGAAGTCACAGTCAGCGTCGCAGTCCCATGAGTCTCCTCCAGGTTTCTTGGCACACATGCAAGCACAGGACATCTGCCTGAATGGGGCACAGCTGGAGGCATCAGCACCTCGAGGCTGTGCTCCGGGAGAGGGAGCCTGCCCCTCCCCTCCCTGCAGGTGCTCTCCCTTTTAGGCATGAGAGCTGCCTTACAAGCTGGGGGCAGCCTGGCCTGGGGTGCCTGCTGCTCAGGGGAGTTGCACGCTGAGAACAGCACCTAGAGCGTCTTGTTAAAGCTTGAGTACACTTGCAGCATCTCCCGCTGAGGGTAGGGAGCACCTGGTCCCAGCTAACTCACTGCCAACTCCGCCAGGGGTGTCAGAGCCCTGGCAGAAAAGAGATCTCACACGCAAATTGGGTAGTTGAGAAGAATTTGTTAAAGGGACTGTTTGCAAAGGTGTGGGCAGGGCGTAGGGACACCAGCAGGAATCTTGCAGTACCCCAACCCTAGCAACTGTGAGGAGCCCAAAGGGGCAACAGGAGGGGGCTGTTACTGGCCCACAGGCAGAGGAGCTGCATGGGAGAGGCTGTCCAACAGAACAGGAGGGCATCGCCCACCCACGGTGCCCAGCACCGAGGGAGCCAAAAGACCTCTCTCTCCACCGCTGCACAGCCTCCTGCAGGTGTCTCGCACTGGCCAAACCAAACTGGAAGCCAGAGGGCCAGCAAGCCTCCCAGGATGAGAAGAAGGGCAGAGACAGATGCCAGGGGCAAACAATATGCAGCACACCCAGCAACCTGGAGTGAGCCTCCGGGGTCATTTCACAGACACTCCCATTTGTCCACAGATGCTTTGTTTGCTGACTCATGATAATTAAATCAAACAGGTAATAAGAGCAATGCTAATAGTATAATAGCAACATTCTTAGAACGAATTGGTCTTTTGAAAACAAGATTAGTATTGTGGCATTATTGAAATCTACTTCAAAATGGATATTTAATCTGATTATTGCTGGACTTAGGATCTGAAAACTAAAGGTCATTTGCATGCACGTAATGAAAAACTTCAAACTCTTAAAGGAAACTGGTAATAAGGGAAGGGGCTTATTAACTCCATTTTCAACAGTAAATCAAGGTTTGTTGCTATTGCTTCCACTTTGCCTTCAGTGCGAATTATATCCACACATGCAGAGTCTGTTTTTGTAGGTGCCAAGACTTCATTTGGCCTTTGCTGTACACAAATGCACCATTTGTGAACTGGGTTTGCCCCTCTACTTTTCCAACTAAATGATGACAAAGTAGCATATTACTCATCCCAAACTGTTGTTTTCACATCAAGTCAAACCCTTTATTAAATAACTCTTTGTGAAAATGACTATCATTGATTATCTGAAAAAGGAAAATTTTACTTTTTGTAGTTGGTAAGAGAATGTGATGTTGGGTATCATTTTGATATCAGTGATTGCTTGGTGTTGACACAGAGACACAAAGATTACAGCTACCTGGTTGTCAAAAATGCTTAAATTGATTATCATATTATCTAAGAGTAAGCTCAAAATTAAAAGATTATCACAGAGAATTCTCAAACTCCAAGAATAAGTCCAGAGATCTGTAGTCTAGGTTAACTGTGTGGTAGGTTCCTGACCACTAAGGACATTTGTGCCTTAAAGACCCTCAGAAATGTGGGCTCGAGAAGGTGGAGAAGAGTCTGTTTCACGTGAGCAGAAGGCCCAGGATGGCCGGTCCTGTATTAACCATTCCTGACTGAGCTACAGGTTAACGCTCTTCCACACGTATTTACTGAGAGCGAGCTCTGTGCTGGGCTCTTTTGTAAAGGACACCAGACGAGTACGCTGACGTCCCTCACCTGGGGACCCTCCAGGGTAATAGATAAATGAGTAGATTGAGATCAAAATGAAAAAAAAAACAAGTACCAAAAAAGAAGACTCTCCTAAAGAACAAAAATATTCTCAAATATGAAGAGCCCCTGTGGGTTGGTGGAAGTCTGACTTGGCACATCGCTAGAGTACTACTCCTTGACAACACACAGTGAATGCCTTCGAACGTTTATATAAGCTGGAATTTAGCCTAAGGAAGTCATCTTGAACTCTTGAACATGTACCAAGATTTAGCTATTAGGATGTGCATTACAGCACTGTTTATAAAATTTTATATACATGAAATGCATTGACAGGTTCTCCCTGGAACCTGTCAATATATGTATATTTATATGTATACGTGCGTGTGCGTGGTGGGGGGTGGGGGGGGGGAGAGAAAGGAGAATGAAGGGAAAAGGGATGGAGAGGTAGGAAGGGAGTTGGGAGTTGCAATAGACATGCTTTTATTATATTCCTTTCACTTTCTTCAAAGAAACACCTTTAATAAGAAAAACAGTTAAAGTTCCACAACCCACCTACCTGTTAGGACCAACATAACCAACCTAACTCAGAATCACTGCCTTAAGTCTAATCTTAGCCAAGTCATCCTTCGTCTCTTGCTTTAATTTAATCTCTCATAAAAATTAAAAGTGTGGAAATGGCAAATGACCACAATAACTGGAGAGTTCCTTAGATGAATTACGGTGTAAACATACAGTGACTGCTCTGTAGGGGTTTTGTTATGGAATATTGACAGCATGTGAGACATCCATGATGTATGAAATGAGGAAAGCCAGTTACAGAGGGGCGTGGAACGCGATCCTAGAGCATTCCAGCCTCACTGGCTTTTTTCAGTTTCTCAAAGAAGCCGTAATCCCTCTGCCACAGAGCCTCTGCTGTTTCTTCTTCCTAAAAATGCTCTCCTTCTGACTCCTTTACCTGATTAACTGCTTTTTACTTTTATATCTCACATCAAAGAGCAGCTCTGTCAGCATTTATTAAAGTTTATAATTATATGCTTTAGTGGTAATAGTAGTTTTTGATTACTGTCTGTGCCCTGGATGATGGACACTACAAGAACAATGTGCTGGCTGCGTTTGCTCACCATGCATCTCCAGAATCTTAACACATAAGAGAAAACTTAATATTTCCTGAATGAGCCAAAGTTAACTTTTGTATACATGAAGATATTATCTTAAAACTCTTATTACAGAGTTTTCCTATGTTTCTGAATCCGTGAATGAAAGTCAAATATATTTCAAATTGATTAAACTCAATATGACAAAATTTTCCAGATTGTTAGAGCAAGTAATTCATAGTAATTAGAGAACCTTGAAGTTTTGAGATTAAGGTCTTTCAGGATGGAACACAGATGTGGAAATAGCACCTTCGGGGAATATTCAGTGATGTGGGTCCTATATTTAGATAGTAGAATCATAGCATTTTAAAGTTCAAACGGCATTTCATTACAAAACTGTAGCCCAGAGACACAATACGACCCTCCCAACGTTGCATAATGAGGCCAGCACAGGACCTTTTAACCCAGTGCTCATCCCACCTTGATATAAAGGAGCAGAATAACTCCCAGTTCCAGTTGTGGAATCAGTAGAAACTCGGAGGAGGGATAAAACAGGAAGTTAAAATAGTGACAAGAAATTCTAGATTTAGGAATGTCTGAAAATATCCAGTAGACTGGTGGGTAGAAAAGCCCAGAATAATGCCAGGCAGGTCTTTAGCCTAATTTCTTCTCTGCCTAAAGAATGACTCGCTTTTTAAAATAAGAAATTTGTATTTGTGTGTGTGTATGTGTTTGCTGATAGGAGATGGTCTAGGTGGCACCACTGAGTGCCCAGTGTTTAGCACAATGCCTGGCACAAGGTAGTTGCTCAAAATATATTTGTCAAGTGAATGAATGAGTGAAAGAAAGAGCAGGCAGGCAGGCCCTCCTCAGACTCCCCCAGGTCACCCACTTGTGTGCCGGTGTGTGGAATCACTCATGGTGTGGTAGGCTGAACAATGCTCCCTCCCAAAAAGATACCCAGATATCCACGTCCTAATCCCTGGAACGTGTCAATGTCATTTTATATGGAAAAGAAAAAAGAAAAAAAAGAATCCTGCAGATGTGATTAAGTAGAGGATCTGGAGACTGGGAGGGTAGCCTGGATTACCCAGGTGGGCTGCAGGTGCAATCACATGTATCCTTATGAGAGGGGGGCAGAGGGATATTTGACACACAGACATTAGATGAGAAGTCAGTGTGACCACAGGGGCAGAAATCGGGATGTGACCACAACCAAGGGATGAGGCAAAGAATGGATTCTCCCTGAGAGCCCCTGGAGGGCGCGCTGCCCTGCCAACACCCTGATTGTGGCTCAGCGATATTGATTTCTGACTTCTGGCCTCGAGAACTGTAAGATAATCAGTTTTGGGTAATGAAGGTTGGTTGTTTAAAGCCCCTATGTTTGTGGTAATTTGTTACAGCAGCCACAGGTACAAATTTTGGTACCGGGAAGTGAGATGCTTCTGTAACAGATGCCTAGGAATGTGGAGGTGGCTTTGGAATTGTAGTGGGTAGAAGCTGGAAGAATTTTTGATACACATGATAGAAAAAGCCTGCATCGCTTTAAACAGACTTTTGGTGGAAATGGATGTCAAAGATACTGCTAGTGAGGACTCAGGAGGAAGTAGGAACATGGGAAAGAAAGCTGTATTTTCTTAGAGAATACACATACTGTTATAAACAGAATGTTGGTAGATACTGGAACCTTAAAGGCCCTGCCAGTGAGGGTTCAGAAGGAAATGAGGAAAGTATTTTTGGAAACTGAAGGAACGGGGATCCTTTGTTATGTAGAAGCAGAAAGTCTAGCTGAATTATGTCCTATAGTTATTTGTAAAGCAGAACATATACGCAATGAACTTGGATATTTTGCAGAGATCTCCAAGCTATTGGATTGTGCAACCTGGTTTCTTCTTGCAGTTTATAGTAAAATTTGAGAGGAAAGCAATAAGTTGAGGTAACTGTTAAAGCAAAAATGAACCTGGACTTGATGATTTGGGAAAATTTCAGCTAATCCACATGGTAAAAGATGCTAAAATTAGGAGATTCACCATTAGAAAAGCACATTCCGAAAAGAAAGCCACAGGTGTAGCTGGACAGTCATTGGCTAGTGCCTTGAAAGGATGGAAAGGTCAGAGTTTTCCCTCACACAGAGGGTTCCCTGATCACGAATGTAGCCCGTCAGTCATCTCAGCAGGAGCCAGGAATAGAGATGAGATTATCAGGAAAGATCTGTGGAGGAGACTTTGTCTAACAGCCTGAATCCTCTTGACATACACAGGAGATTCACAAGGCTTTTGAGGTTGTTATATAAGCAGAAACACTGCCAGATTGAACTAGAAGGGACAAAAACAAGGCGAGATGAAAGAAGGCTGATAGGCTCCCCAAATTCTACAGGCAGGACACAGGATAATAATCTGTTTTTTTAAAGCCACCCCGTTTGTGATAAATTGTTGCAGGAACAACAATTAATACAGGAAATTAATACTCACACATTAGGTGCTAAACAAGACATTTTTGCTCTTTAATTAAATCAAGTCATTATTAATTACACCAAAATTAAATGTTGAGCAGGGAATATTCATAACATATGCATCAGGCATAAAGAGTACTTATAAAACAAACACTCATGCACCCACCACCGTGTCTAAGAAACAGAAATTACCATTACCTTTGAGTCCCTCTGTCCCTCTGAGAGCATATTCCTGTCATTCCCCCAGAGGTAGCTACTATCTTGAATTTTGTGTTTATCCTTCTCTTTTCTTAATTTTTTAGATGTGTATCTCTACATGTTTATTTTTTCATTTTGCATGGTTTAAAATTACATAAAGGAGATCCCACTATAAGTTTTGTTCTGTGACTTTTTAAAATTGTAGCTATATTTCATTAGTACTAACTGCAGCATAATGTGATATTGTAAAGATATTCCAGAACTCATTCTTCAAGTGATGAACATGCAGGCTGGTCCCAGCTTTCAGCTCTCCTGAACTGTGTATGCCGCTGTGGACATCCTGTTCATGCTTCTTAGTGCAAGGAGGTGTGTCTCACTAGGCATGTGCCTCAGAGTAGAGCTTCTGGGTCACAGTATATGAGTATCTTAACCTTTACCGGAGGAATTGTTTTCCAGAGTTTTAGAAGTTCAAAATTGAGTTTTAATGAGCCAGTTTCTTCCTTCTTTAACCTTCCAGCACATACTGCTTCTATTATTTGATATATAATCATGTTTGCCTTTAATCTCATATAGGGTTACTTCACGATTAACTCTTAGATTCTTGGTGGTCTTTACCTATGCTAGTGTTTTAGAACTAGGTATACATTCAGTCTGGGAAGAGGCTACATCTTCTTGATGGAGGTGAAGGAGCACAGAGATTAAATGAATAAACTCTAGAGCCAAAATGGTTGGGTTCAAAACCCAGCTCTGCCATCTACTTACCAGCTGTGTGACCTTGAGCTGGTTACTTAATCTGTCTGTGCCTCAGTTACCTCCAGTATAAACTGGGGAAAGCACTAGTACCCACTTCAGAGGGTTACTGTGAGGACAAAATAATTTCATGTGTGGAACCCTTGGAATTGTGCCAAGCATAAGTAAGCATTATATAAGTGGTTGTCATTGCTGTTCTTATTATTAATGTTGTGGTTTCCATAAAGCAAACCTAAGAGTCAAACACTCTCAGCAAATAACACTGTCTCACACTTAATAGAAATGATCAGATGTAAACACCCACATCTTCATGTCAGCAAATCTAAAAACCTTTCTCTGTGCCTACACTGTCCCTGCATCTGACAGTAGACCCTCCTGTCAGATTCCCCCACAGGGCTCTGGGTTCCATGCATTGTCGCCAGGACCGACGCGGCCACCCGTCACCCTCCCTCTCCACTTGATCATTCTTATCTCACACAGACGTTTCCTAGAATCTTCCAGCGTAAAAATATAAACTCCCAAGACCCATGTTCCCCCCTCAAGCTACCTTCACTTGTCTTTAAATCATAAAAAGAATTAACTATAAAACCCTCCCCCCCCCCAAATGTTTATAATTGCTCTCCACAATCGGAACTCCCATCCGGCCCCCACTCACTGGGAACAGTCTTGTCAAGGTCACTTCCATGCTGCTGAGTCACCCTGTCACTTCTTCATCCTCTCTTAATGGACCTCTTGGCAACACATGACACACTTGATCGTTTGCTTCTCAGAACACTCTTTCCTTGGCTTCCCTTATGCACACCCCTGCCCCAGGCTGGTGTCCCTTCCACCTCACTGACCGTCCTCCTGCTCAGGCTGACTCTAGTTCCTTCTGTCCCTACACAGTCTTGTCCAGTGGCTTTCTAAACCTTTAAAAGTACTGATGAGTTCCAAAATTATAACTCCAGCACTGACTTCTCCGCTGAGCTCGACTTCCATAGCAACTGTTTACCTGACATCACCTGGATGTTTAATAACATCCGTGATGATAGCTAAGCAATCACGGGCTTGCTTTCTTTTTCAGACATGCCAACTTTGTCCCCGCCTTACAGCCTTCGAGTTTGCTGTTCCCCCTTTTTAGAACACCCTGCACACGTCTCAGCATTCCTGACTTTGTCCATTCAGTGGGGTCTTCACTCAAGCATCACTTTCTCAGCGGTCCTCTCTGACCACTCCATCCAAACTGGTCCCCAAACCCCACCCAGCCCTGTCTCCCTGTTCTTAGTGCTTTAGAGCATTTATTATTATTAGAAACCATCTTGTTCATTCATTTGTTGCTGGTTTATGTCCTTTTCTCTGTACCTACCCCAGCTTCCTCCAGAAATATGTCTTTAAAATGAAAACATGTGCTAAAAGACTTAATGCCAGAAACAAAGCCTTCACTTTCTATAGATGGCAGGAAAGCATATTTTGCAGGTGACATGCTTATAGAAAGCTTGGGAACATAAAACATGTTTATAGAAAGCTTGGGAGCACCTACTGTATGCCAGGCATTCAAAGATGCCAGGGGTAGAGTGGTAAGTGGCACAGACAAGGGGCATCCTGGAAGGTCTGACATGTGGTGGGGGTTTAATAAACAGATGCTGAATGAATCTACTGATTGATTCATTTTAGTCCACAGAAGTTATATCTCTGATTATGAATGGAAGACAATAGGAACATTCTTACACATGTCTACTCTATTAATCTTTGAGGAAAATACATAAGCAATTATAATGGGATATGGATGTGGAAGCACTAAAGGTGTTCAATAAGTCAGAGACCCCAGAGAGCACTGGTATTTACATACCTGTGCACAGCATCACGTGCAGCCCAGCACGCTATTGTTCTGTGTTCCCAAACAGTCTATAAAGGCTGAGTTTGTGTCTAGATTTCTGATTTGGCTGCAACATGTAAAAATCCCACACAGTCAGACAACATACTTTGGCTGTATCAGCAGAAGTGGCTTTCCAGTGATTCCACCCATCACTCCTTGATGCTGACATCCCCAGTATAAAAATAGCCATTCAAAGTAAATTCCTATTTAAAAGGCAAAGAAAATATGAATAGGACAGTATCTGTCCAGGAAAGTTCAGATTCAAGACTAGTTCTTAAGATACGAATTCTATGAGAATCAGTTCTAAAATATCTCCAATTCATTATATAATAAAATAGATAATGGTTTTATAGACTTTATATAAATATATCTTCAATGTCTGATGGTTTTCTCTTAAAAGGATAGGTTTTTGTCTTTCTTTTTAAAAACTGTGTTTACTGAGCTGCCAATTTTCTCTCTGATTTCATTACTTTCTTTTCCCCACAACCTTCCCTACTGCCACTCCACTTGGACTAATAAATACATTTGAGAAATCAGAAACTTAGGCAAAGGTCTTTTACTTGTGGTTAGGCTTACATCATTCCAAAAAGTAAACATAATTAACAAAACACTTAAAAGTACCAGAGAAGGTGCTCCAGTATCAGTAGAAGGCACTGATCATCGTAACACAGAGAAAGCATGACATGGACCTTCACGTACAGATGCCAGGACAGTCCTAGCAAATGAAGACACTGTTTTCTGAGTGTGACAGTGGTAGGCAAGCGTAGGAACTGGAGGCTCTTCTCCACTGGGTCAGGCAGCCAGGCCCTCCAGGAGCAGTGTTACAGATAACATGAAGGTGACTATGATGGTAACCGTGACAGTAATCCCAGCTCTGACAGCAATACTGACATCATCAGCAATAGCACCTTCAGGTGCTTCTCACCCAGACGATCATCCTGGATCCATTGCTTGGACGGACCACAAAATCCACTTTCACAGAAATGAATCCAGTATATTCAGTTATCACTGAAAACACACGAGTCCTGGTATTTGCTAATTTGGAAAAATGGTAAATACTTTTGCATCATTTTGGAAATCAGTTACATATAAGCTACAAGAAAAATGTATTGTTAAAAAAACACACACATGGGTACTTTAGGTAGCATGGCTTTAAAACCCTGTGCTTGGCTATAAAAACATTACAGGCAAAATTAATGAATAACAATTTTTATTTAAAAAAAGAGGAAAGTATTTTACTATACCAGAATTAGTTTGACATATCAAAACCAAATTTTATGCAAATACCTTTAGAAAACTGAATTATATAATTAAAATGTTAAATACAGAATAAGCTTTAAAAATTAAGAATGTATTAAATTACTATATATTAAAGGTATGATTTGGAAATAAGAGCTATTTCAAAATACTGTTTGCAAATTTCATTCTTTTAAGAACTCTGAGAAGTTGCCAAATCACCATGCGGTCATCCCTTACACCAGGGCGTCTGCTCTGAGTCTGGAGAGAGTCATTACATAACATACAAGTAAAAATAGGAGGAAATACCAGGTACAATTAATTTAATTCACTTCCCGAGACTTACACAGAGCTCAGTGACTTGAATAAAATACAACCATGTTGTTTTTTAAATATTGAGGACACTTTTTCTGGCAGCAGCCAGTACACTTTTGTGTTACAAGTAGGTCATAAAGATAGGGCTTCAGGGAGAAACAGAACAGAGATGAACATCTAAAGGAGGAGAAAGCTCTCGCAGAAGACTTCTTATTCTCTTTTTATGAGGCACAAACAGAAAAATAGATAAAACATAACAACCTTGATTATAGACTACAGAGGATTTTTCATCACTAGACTTTTATGATGTTTTATGAATGAGCCTTAATACAGCAATCTTCCTACTGAGCTACCAGGAAATAATTTCAGTCATCAATAATACGGTTAAAAAGTTCACCTCCATTATAATATCCAGGTCAAGAGACCTTCCCTCTTCTTTATTTTATATATATAATAATAGACAGTCACATCTCTCCAGTCTCATGCCCAAATGAAACTTCCATTATAATGAAGAGAGAGGACAGGAAGGAGGCTTCTGGTACCATTTATTTTTCTGTGACAGAAATAAAGCTGCTCTTTCACAGTTTGAAAAATACACAGTAATCACTGTGTATTACAATAACCGCATAATACAAAAGCAAGTGATTTTTCCCAGGAAAAAAAAAATCTGTTTTCCCTATGACTCCTTCCCCGCCCCCAACTCCAAAATGACCAAATAATGATGTCCACCTAAAGTCAGGAAGCTTCCGATGCCACGTGCCACATGTAAGCCGCGGCATCCAGCACAGCAGGACAGTGCCAGTCTCTGCCTCTGCGTCCTGCCCGTGCCCACGGCCACCACGCTTTACAACTCTTCTTTAAAGCCCTTTTGTGTCTCCCGCCTGGCTCTGTCTTCCTCACTGGGTGCCAGCCACGTGAAATAGACCTCCACGGGATCGATGTTCCAGTGCTTGTGGAACGATATGGGAACCTGGTGAGACAGGTAGTCCTTAGGGTAATCCACGGGCCGAGCCTGCGGGAGAACATAGAACCCCACTCTCACTCATCGAAAACAGTTTTGCTTCAGAATAGTATTTAAATGCATGGAACAACTGCTTTCCTTCAATATCTGATGTTCGTTGTGGGAATCTAAAAGCAAGAAGGAAAATCTTTTCCATTAAAATCTTCCCTCTAACTGTAGGCTCTTTGCTTCTGCATCTCCAATTACTTTCATATCCCAAGTGCATCACGTTCTGCTTCTAGGTTCCATAGTCATGCCTCTGGGAGACTCCTCCATCGTGGTAATAAATATGAAAAGTTCTCCTTGGTAAGTCATTTAAATTACTATTATGACTTCTGCAAAAAGGCAGAAAAACTTACTTCCCAGGTCTAAAGAAACGAAAACATGGTGTACGTGCGGCAAGATGGGGCAAGGAGTTTGGGGGTTCCTGTTGCCTGTCCACTGCTCTAACGTGGAATTGGCGTGGGTCTTACCGAGTAGAGAAACGCGGAGCTCATCAGGGAGAGGGTAAGTCTGGAGAAGGAAACACTCTGGAGACAAAGCCAATCAGTGGCGTCCTGGGTCTGCAGATGGGGTGGGGAATGACTGCAAACGCATGCAAGGGAATCTGGGGGCGTGATCCTAGTGTCCTGAAACTGGGTCTGTGGTTGCCTAACTCCAGAAATTTGCTAAAATTTTCAAGCTACCATTCACACCATTACTATGCATCTCCAACTACCATTCACACCAATTACTATGCATTTCCAATTACTATGTGTGAACTGTGCATGGTACGTAAATCACACATCAATACAGCTATAAAAAATGTCTAAAATACCATTTCAATCTCCATTTGTTGCACTGTGTGCTGTGATCTTCACAGATAAGAAGCTTTACATTTTGCCCAGTTTATGCTCTTCTCATGCAGTTTAAGCTCTCTCTCCGTGTACACAGCTTCCCACCACGCTCCCTCCCCTGCCTGTGAGGGATTTCCTTTTGTTATTTTGGGCACAGAGGTTGATTATTAGAAGCTCTAGAGACTTCTCAGCATCACAGATGCCTCTGTGGATGATGCATTTTACTTTTCTAGTTTAGTCTTGTTCTTTTCCACGACCTCATTTATCAGAAATGATTAGCACATCTCATGCTTAATAAGTCAGCTCTTCAGCTGCATAGATGACTCCTAAGATGCAATTAATCACTTCTGGAATCTGCATCAATACAGGCAAAGACATTATGGATTTATTTTTCCTGTTAGATGTATTTATATCTACAACAGTTCATTTTTCAGTGTGAAAAACAAGCAACAATTTTAATATGTTGCTGGATTCAGTTTGCAGATATTCTATTAAGGATTTTTGCATCTATGTTCAAGACACTGGCCTGTAGTTTACTTCTGTGATGTACCATTTTAAATCCTTTAATTTTTTAGCTGTTGGTTTTTTTGTTTTTTTTTTTTTAGTGATTTTCTTAGTGCTTGCTCTAGGGATACAAGGTACATCTCTGACGTTTTAGGTTAACATTGGCCTCATAAACTGAATTAGGAATCATTCTTGCTTCTTTAATTCAATTTCATCAATGTATGTAAGTTTAAATACATTTTCTATTTCTTCTTGAGAAATAGGCTTGCTTCGAAAGTGAGGCTTTAGAAATTTCTCCATTTCATTTGAATTGTTTAATTTGTTGGCATAATTTTGGTAGGGTATGTAATGATGCCCCCTTTCATTTCTGAGTTTGGCAATTTAGGTCTTCTCTTTCTCTTGGTGAACCTAGCTAAAGGTTTACCAAATTAGAACTAATTTTTGATTTAATTGATTTTCTCTGTTTTCTATTTCATTGATTTGTGCTCTGATGACTAGTATTTCTTTTATTCCACATAGTTCAGATTTGACTTGATATTATCCTTTTGCTTCTCATATCATACCTTTTGCTTCTTAACATCTTGATTACTGATTTAATATCTTTATTCCTTTCTAACATGTTTAAAACTATAAATTTCCTTCTAATCACTATATAGCTGCACTCAAATTTTTTGATACATTGTGTTTTCATTTTCATTCCATTGAAGGTATTTTCTAATTTTCCTTATGACTTATTTATTTATTTATTTATTTATTTATTTATTGGTGTGTTGGGTCTTCATTGCTACGTGCAGGCTTTCTCTAGTTGCTGTGAAGGGGCTACTCTTCGTTGTGGTGCATGGGCACCTCATTGCTATGGCTCCTTTTGTTGTGGAGCATGGGCTCTAGGCCGTGGGCTTCAGTAGTTGTGGCACACGGGCTCAATAGTTGTGGCTCACGGGCTCTAAAGCACAGGCTCAATAGTTGTGGCACACAGGCTTAGTTGCTCCACGGCATGTGGGATCTTCCTGGAGCAGGGATCGAACCCATGTCCCCTGCATTGTCAGGCGGATTCTCAACCACTGCACCACCTAGGAAGTCCCTATGACTTCTTTTTTGAACCATGGGTTATTTTAAAGTGTGTTGTTTAATTTCCAAGTATTGGTGGAATTTTCCCAATTTTTTTTCTGTTGACTGCTAATTTCATTCCATGGTTCTGGCAGGTATACTGTGCATGTCTTCAGTCCTTCTAAGATTGAGACTTGTTTTATGACTGAGCATATGGCCTATCCTGGAGAATGTTCTATATACATTTGAAAAGAATGTTCATTATGTTGTTGTCAGGTGAAGCAGTCTGTGTGTGGTAGATCATGTGGTTAATACTTGCTATTTCTCTTTTCAGTTCTGTCCATCTGTGTTTCATGTAATTTAAAGATCTGTTAGCTGTGTACATACATTTATAATTGTTTTATTCTCTTGATATATTGACATTTTGTCATGAAATGTTCCATTTTCTGTCTAGTAATATTTCTGGCCTTAAAATTTACTGTTTAGTGTTACTATAGCCACTCAAACTCTTTGTAATCAACTGTTTGCACAGTATACCTTTTTAAGTTTTTAAACTTTTTAAATTGAAGTATAGTTAATTTACAGTGTTGTGTTAGTTTCAGGTATAAAGCAAAGTGATTCGGGGGGGGTGTGTACATATATGTGTGTGTGTATATATCTTTCAGATTCTTTTCCGTTATAGGTTATTATAAGATATTTAATATAGTTCCCTGAGCCATACAATAGGTCCTTGTTGTTTAGTTTATACATAGTAGTGTATATGTAAATCCCAAACTCCTAATTTATCCCCCAGCCCCTGATGTCTCCTTTGGTAACTATGTCTGAGAGTCTGTTTTGTAAGTTCATTTATATCAGTTTTTTAGATTCCACATATAAGTGGTATCACATGATTTTTGTCTTTATCTGACTTACTTCACTTAATGTGATACTCTCTAGGGTCCACCCATATTGCTGAAAATAGCATTATTTCATTCTTTTTTATGGCTAATGTTCCGTTGTGTATATGTACCACATCTTCTTTAGCCATTCCTCTGTCGATGGACACTCCCAAGTCCTGGCTCTTGTACACAGTGCTGCAGTGAACACTGGGGTGTATGTGTCTTTTTGAATCGTAGTTTTCTCTGGGTATACGCCCAGGAGTGGGATTGCTGGGTCATATGGTAGCTCTACTTTTAGTTTTTTAAGGAACCTCCATACTGTACTCCATAGTGTCTGCACCAATTTACATTCCTCTCTACAACACAGTTTGTATGGTATATCTTTTCCTTTTATATTCAACCTGTTTGTGTCTACAAATCTAAAGTATACTTAACGCTTACAGACAAATCATGCTTTTTATCCAGTCTGACAATCTCTGTGCTTTGACTGGGGTATTTGTATTTAGTGCATTCATATTTTTTTTTTTACAAATTTATTTACTTATTGGCTGTGTTGGGTCTTCATTGTTGCACACAGGCTTTCTCTAGTTGCTGCGAGCAGGGACTACTCTTCATTGTGGTGCGTGGGCTCATTGCAGTGGCTTCTCTCGTTGCGGAGCACGGGCTCTAGGCATGTGGGCTTCAATAGTTGCAGCACACGGGCTCAACAGTTGTGGCTCACAGGCTCTAGAGTGCAGGCTCAGTAATTGTGGCACATGGGCTTAGTTGCTCCACAGCATGTGGCATCTTCCCAGAGCAGGGCTTGAACCTGTGTCCCCTGCATTGGCAGGCAGACTCTTAACCACTGTGCCACCAGGGAAGTCCTAGTCCATTCATATTTAATGCAATACTAGATGTAGCTGTGTTTTCACCAGCCATTTGCAATCTTATATGCCATTGTTTTTTACACTTAATTTTTTGTCCGTCTGTTCCTCCTTTATTGCCATTTTTTATTAAAATCTTTTAGTATACATTTAAACATCTTTAAAATACAGCTAAAACATCAATAAAGCTATTTTCTTAAAGATTTCTCTAGGGATAACAGGCATCTTTAACTTACCAGGTTAATACTGACTTAATTCCAACAAAAATCAGCCTTGCCCCAGTAAAGCTCCACTTCCTTCCCCTGCCTTTGTTCTGTTGTCATCATATATAATTGCATCTATCTGTGTTATAAAGTGAACAATATAGAGTTATAATTATTGTTTTAAACAATCATACTTGTTAAAGAAATTAAGAGGAAAATATCTGTATGTGAATACAGCCATAAAAAAGAATGAGATAATGCCATTTGTAGCAACATGGATGGACCTATGTGTGTTCATACACACATTTTTTTCTTCGCTTAATTTTATTTATATACACACATAAACACGTATATACATACACAGTCTTTCCAATGTAATTAATTCCTTCCTAAATATTCTAGGTACCACATGGTGTCATTTTCTTTCAGCCCGAAGAATTTTCTTTAGTTTTTTTTTTTTAAGAGAAGGTCTACTAGCGAAGAGTTCTCTCATTTTTTGTTTATCTGGGAATGTCTTTATTCTAATTCCATTTTGGAAGGATAGTTTTATTGGATATAGATTTACTGGTTAAGTTTCTTTTTTTCTTTCTGCCTTCAGACCTCTATTATTTCTAATGAAAATCAGCCAATAACATTTTAATTTCCATTTAGATTAGATGTTTTTGTTGCTTTTAAGATTTTCACTTCATCATTGTTTTCCAGTGATTTGACTAACGTGTTCATGTGTGGTTCTTTTCCTGATAATCCTACTTGGGCCTTGTTGAGTTTCTCAGCTCAGTAGATTAATGTTTCTCATTACATTTGAGAAAATGTATTTCTTAAAAAAAATGTTTTTGTCCCATTCTTTATCCCTTCCCTTTTTAAAAAGGACCCCCATTAAATGTATGTTGCTGTACTTTGCTTTACCACTTGTCTTTGAGGCTGTGTTCATTTTTCTTGTCTTTTTTCTGTTCTTTAGGTAATTTCTATTCATCTACCTTCAAATTTACTGATTATTTCTTATGCCATCTTAAATCTACTGTTAAGTCCATCTTGATAATTTCTAATTTATTGGGTTTTACAACTATAGAATTTTCATTTGGTTCTAAGTTGTTTCTATCTTTCTATTAAGATTTGCTATTTGTTGAGTTATTGTAACCATATTTTCCTTTAATTCTTTGACCACAGTTTTCTTTAACTCTGTGACTATAGGTTTTGTTTTTTGTTTTTTTTTTAATCAGGTGCTTTGAAGTCTTTGTCTATTAAATCCAATATGTAGTCCCATTCAGAGTCTGTTTCTGTTCACTACATTTTTCCCTGAGTATTTTTTTTGCACATTTCACAATAATTGACTGGAAACTGCTTATTTTAAGTAATGTATTATAGCAACTCACAGATCTGTTTATTTTTACTACTGTTTTTTAAAAACTAATTTGCCTGAACTTACACCATGGAATCTTCCTCCATGGAGCATGTGGCTGCTGGTTTCTCAATTTTTAGTTCTTATTTTTATTTTCTAACATGACTTTCTAGAAGTCTCTCTTGAGTCTGAATAACTTAATGGTTAGTTTATAATCCAGGCAGAGATTGTGCTCAAACATCTCAAGCCCATAAAGCTACAATCTATGTGTGGATTGGAAAGGACATTCAAAGCTTCAGTGGGTTTTCAGATAGGCCTTGGCATTCACTTTCTGCCAGGTTCATCCACAGTCTTCCCCAGTGGGCCAGAGAATCGTGGCCAGCTTATCTAGCCCTTCTGTGCTCTCTTATTTCCAGGGTATCAGGTAGTATTTCTGACCAATAATACCTTCACCATAACTGACACTACAGCCCCAGGCCAGTGAAGATGCAGGTTCTTCTTTGTTTCCTACCCAAGTTTGACAATTTCAGCTAAAGTACCTGTGGGTTTTCATCTCTCCCACAAATCAAGTCCACCCCCTCTGACAGCAAACTTGTTTTTTTTTTCTAACCAGGCCCATATTGGTGAAACTACTGCTGCTCTCTCCAACCAAGCTGGGATGGAAGGCAGGTAGGGTGGGCGGGTTTCAGGCAGAAAGGCCTCAGATCCTGTTGCTCTTACCCAGAACTAGAGTAGTTTTTCAGGAATTAATGCTTCTTAATTTCTTTCTGGGTGACTTCCAGAGTCCTGAAATGATTATTCTGACAGTTTTGTGCAGAGGATTCACTGGCCACCACATGCTGCCACATTCACGTGGCATATAATTTTGGAAGAACAGAAAACCACATGGTCTAGACACTTTATTTTTTACGCGGGGATATACTAGACATTCCTTGAGGCCTCCTTCTGAACCTGTGATTTCACAATAACCTTCCCTGACTGAAGAGAGGAGGAATGTGGCCCAGGCAGCTTTGTATCTGAGATTGTTTCCAAATGTCCGCTCTATCTCTAACTCACCAGGAATCCTAGGTTTTATCTCTTTCTCAATATGAACAAATATACTGTTTGGACCAGTGTTCAAACATTACAAATAGAAAGTAATGTCCAAATCAGAGCAGACTCTCTTAAAAGAGGCTTAAGAATTGGAAGATAAAGCAGTGTGTGCTGGGGAGGATAGGTTTTGAGCATACTTTACGACTCTGGAAAGGTTTAACATTTACTATGTGAATTAGAGAAATCAAGAGTTTTGAAGTATAGAAAACAACAACTTTATTTTTAAATTATCTTCAAAGGACTTTTACTTAAGGATTATTTTCCTTCTTTCTTTTTTCCTTATCATTTCATTTACTAACGTATTCTTCCCTAAGTGAAAAAGGCTGCTATAAAAACCTAAGACTATGATAGTAACAGTGATAAATTTCCTTTATACACCAACAGTTTAATTACTGTTCCTTTCTGTGAGTGAAACATTATGAGACAGAGCAAGAGAGAGGGTAAGAGAGAATAACTTGCTTTTCTAAGTCATCATAACCCCACACATAGGCTCAAGGTTTTAAAAGATGGCAAAGTACCATCTGAGTAGTACCAGGAGGGAGGTTTCTCATACATTTCTTAATATAAAGGTCTACTTTTATCCTTCCTTGCAGTCCTCAAGATTCTGCCTTTCTTGGTAATGCAAGCACTTTCTTTGCCTTGTTCAAGTGATCTCCTATGGTGCTATTTCTGTCATGCCCAGTTGTCTATATGGCTATGATAGTGTTTGCTACTGGTTACTAAATAAAGCATGAGACTGTATTTTCAGTGTAAGGGAGCGCACTTAAAATACCTGCATTCAGATATTTCAAATTTCAAAAAGCTTTGAATTTCTTAAAGGAGAGCATTAAATGAGTGTGGGCTATGGTAATTTTTAGTGCAAACATATCTGCTATTCTTACAATATCAGAAGTCACTGATCAGAATATTCACTGACCTGATTCTTCAAAAAAGAAAAAAATATTGCAAAAGGATTCCCTTCTTACTCCACACTGCAGGATGGTGAAGCTGTTAGCACCAACCATCCCACTAAAAACACCATGTCATCATCTCTTCTATAAATCCCAAAGTATATGCTTACCAAGATATTATATGGAAACTTAAGTTTAGCCCTCAGTTTAACAGCAACCAAAGGGGAGAAAGCCCAATGAAAAGTCAGCCAGCAGACAGTGTAAGAACTGAGGACAGTGTAGAATTGCAAACACGTGGTGGCTAGCAGAACTACATTAGGTCAGTCCTGTACATTTCTAAATAGCATCTGATAATTTTTAAATGTCATCAATTTTTTTTTTAACTCAAAATTAAAACAAACAAACAAAAGAACAGCTTTTACCTGATCCTACATGCAAGGATGCTGGTCAAACACAATTTCATTTTCTAGGTGTTTCTGCATTCCATCTTCATGATGTACCTGGTACAGGATCAACCCTCTAGACAAAGAGGTCTGTTAAGGATTTCCCCCTGGAGTCCATCCACATAGTTCTTAAGACAGTTTCCAGAAGAAGAGGTGAAGGGAAAGAAGGAGGACCTTCAAGTGAGAAGAAAGCCCCCCTCTCCCTCTGAGGTAGCAATAAAACACTTTTCTCACCTGATGGAAGAGAGGGCTGTGTGTCACAGGGATTCCTAAGCCGCTAAAGCACATCCCCAGGACCATATCGTCTGGAGCGTCGTTGCTGTAGCAGCGACACTTGCTGGCGAGGAGTCTCCTGATTGCTGCTCTGCTGAAGACCATCCTGGGGAAAGCCAAAGCAGATGGAGAAGGCAGTTAGCCTCTCATGACCAGTAACCTGAACAAGGAAGTAGAGTTCAGAGCCGCATTTCTGATAAAGATGCTGACATCAGCAGTGTTTTATATTTGTTATTCTGAGGAAAATGTGTGTGTTTCTGTGAAAGAAAAATCGCTTTTAAGATGTTTGCCTAATAGGCAGTTTTATTTCTTTATATACATATATCTTATACACTAATGCTTGGCAGTGTTCTTTTTCTAGTTTTTCAGTGTTTTGAAAATATACTTTTCTTTTTCTAATTTTCATTGGAAAATTAGAATAGTTCGTTAGTTGACACACTCTTGATGAGATCAATGACAAAATCTGCCAACATTCCCAGCAGGTAGATGGGCCCAGAAATACTAGGTACCTCAGTTATACAGATGATGACTGACAGTGAGATCAAATCTAATTGAAGAAACCACGCATGGTCCCAGTGGTTCCAATGCACAGAGGCTTAAGGTAATTTTTGAGAAAGAGGGAAAAGAAAGAGGCAGATTGATTGATTTGCCTCAGATAGTGCTAGGATGCTGCCTGACCTGATATGTGGGTTACTTTCTGGTGAAACGCACGCCCATCCCTGCCTTTCTGTGCTCCCCTCAGTGCTGCAGGCGGCTAGAAACTTTACAGTATTTTCCAGACTCCCTGGCCAGATGGGTCCTGGCTTCGTCCTGACGACAAAGGGTCCAATACTGGGGCAGGCCGTCTGCTTCTGGCTCTGGAGGGTCTCTGCGGCAGAGGTGGGTGACGGGGGCAGCCACAGGCTCCAGCAGAGCCCGCACAGGAGAGCAGAGCGTCGATGATGGTCCCAGGTCTGCCCCAGATGCAGGGCTGTTAACCCAACAGCAGCAGCGGCCGCAGCCACCCGCCCGCACCAACGGGCTCCAGAAAGCAGCACCCTCTGCTCCCCAGCCTCAGAGGCAACGGCACTGCCTACAGTTACTGAGCTCCGGGTGAAGCCACCTGCTCCCTCTTTTTCCTCCGGCCCTTTCCAATACCTTGGTACCAAGCTCCTGCTATAAATTCTTCTCTTTTAAAAAAATATACATTGGTTTCTGCTTTCCCTCTGGTCCTAGGGTAGTGATGGATCTTATATCATGAATAACCCAACAGCTGATAGGACTGATATGGTTCACAAGTTCATTCCCAATAAGCAACAACTTTCTTGAAGGCAAAAGTATCTAAAATCTATCCATATATTCCCATAGCCAAATACAGGCTCTCACATACAGTAAGCCCTCAATCAAACCCTGATGATCCAACAACTGAGAACAAAGCCACCTTTGCAAAGCTCTTCCCCGGGGAGGGAGAGTTCTATGATCAGTCTACTCGGAAGGGAAAGAGGACGGGGCTGAGCACAATCCCTGATGCAAACATGTGGATTCCCGCTCAGCTGGGCTCAGTTCAGTGCCGTGTAACTCACTCCGGAGACCATAGCTGGCGAAGCAGTGACACGGAAGACACTCCCTGCCCGTGCTGAGATGTCAGAAGACGATGGAATGTGACCAGACAAGGAAAAGAATCTCTTTATTTAAGGTGATACAAGGAAGTACGGCTGTACAAGAGGAGAAAAAAGTGCTTATGAACTATATGAAAGCGAAAACTGCATGTGTGGAAACTCACCGTAAACTGCCTCTCTCTAGTGTCCATCAGTGACTCTGGGCCTCACACCTACATGCAGAGCCAAATTCCTGCTCTATTGACTACCCCAGGAAAGAGCCTGTGTGAGCAGATGTGTGTTCAACCATAAACAGACATTTCCCTCAAGTGTCCGTCTGATGCACTGTCAAGGAAAGTTTCATAGGGAACTAACTGTGCCAGTCACAGCTGGCATCTTGTCCTCTTAAACCCTACCTGAGTAAAAATGCTTCTCTTCTGCCAGCATCCAGTAGAGCAAAAAAAGGAAAGCCTTTCATTTTGGCCTGCTCTACCCCCAAAAGAGGAAAATTACCAGGTATAGCATAGTATGTCCGTTCTACCAACTTTTAAATATTAAAAAGATGTGTTGATAAATAAAACCAAGAGTTAGTTCTTTGAAAGGGTAAATAAAATTGACAAACCTCTGGCCAGGCTCACCAAGAAGAAAAGCGAAAGAACCCAAATAAAGTAAGAAATGAAAAAGGAGAAATCCCAACCAATACCACAGAAATACAAAAAAAACATAAGAGGGACATCCCTGGTGGCGCAGTGGTTAAGGATCCACCTGCCAATGCAGGGAACATGGGTTCAAGCCCTGGTCTGGGAAGATCCCACATGCACTGGAGCAACTAAGCCCATGTGCCACAACTACTGAGCCTGAATGCTGCAACTACTGAAGCCCACGTACCTAGAGCCTGTGCTCTGCAACCAGAGAAGCCACCACACTGAGAAGCCCACACACCACAACGAAGAGTAGCCCCCACTCTCCACAACTAGAGAAAGCCAGCATGCAGCAATGAAGACCCAATGCAGCCAAAAAATTAATTAAAAAAAAAACATAAGAGAATACTATGAACAACTATATGCCAACAAATTTGACAACCTAGAAGAAATGGACAACTTTCTAGAAATATACAGCCCACCAAAACTGAATCAAGAAGAAACAGATCATCTGAACAGACCAATCACTAGAAGTGAAATAAGATCTGTAAAAACAAAAAACAACAACAAAAATGCCCTACAAACAGAAGTCCAGCACCAGACAGCTTCATAGGCAAATTCTACCAAACACACAATGAAGAACTTATACTGCGCTTTTCAAACTCTCCCAAAACACTGAAGAGGAGGGAACACTCCCAAAGATATTCCATGAAGCCACCATCACATTGATACCAAAACCAGACAAAGACACCACCAAAAAAGAAAATTACAGGCCAATATCTTTGATGAACATAGATGCAAAAATCCTCAACAAAATATTAGCAAACCAAATCCAACACATAAAAAAGATCACACATCATGACCAAGTGGGATTCATCCCAAGTTCACAAGGATGGTTCAACATACTCAAATTAATCAAAGTAATACCCCACATGAACAAGAGAAAAGTCAAAAGCCACATGATCATCTCAATAGATGCAGAAAAAGCATTTGACAAAATTCAACATCCACTCGTGATAAAAGCTCTTACCAAAGTGGGTATACAGGGAACATATCTCAACATAATAAAGGCCATTCATGACAAACCCACAGCAAATATAATACTCAATGGTGAAAAGCTGAAAGCCTTCCTGCAAAAATCTGGAACAAGACAAGCATGTCCACTCTCTCCACTTCTATTCAACGTAGTATTGGAAATCCCAGCCACAGCAATCAGACAAGAAAGAAAAGGCATCCAAATCAGAAGGGAAGAGGCAAAATTGTCACTATTTGCAGATGACATGATTCCATATATAGAAAACCCTAAGGACTCCACACAAAAACTACTAGATCTAATAAATGAATTCAGCAAAGTAGCAGCATACAAGATTAACATTCAGAAATCAGTCGTGTTTCTTTACACTAACAATGAAATATCAGAAAGGGAATTTAAAAAAAAAACCTTTTAAAATTGCACCAAAAAAGTAAAATACCTAGGAATAAACCTGACCAAGGAGGTGAAAGACTTACATGCTGGGAACTATAAGACATTAATAAAGGAAATTAAAAAGGGTTCAAAGAAGTGGAAAGATATCCCATGCTCTTGGATTGGAAGAATTAATGTTATTAAAATGGCAATACTACCCAAAGCAATCTACAAATTAATGCAATCCCTATCAAATTACCCATGGTATTTTTCACAGAACTAGAACAAATAATCCAAAAATTTTTACAGAACCATAAAAGACCCAGAATTGCCAAAGCAATCCTGAAGGGGAAAAAAACACAAAGCAGGAGGCATAACTCTTCCAGGCTTCAGACAATACTACAAGGCTACAGTAATCAAAACAGTGTGGTACTAGTACAAAAACAGACATACAGATGAATAGAGAATAGAGAGCCCAGAAATAAACCCACACGTGGATGGACAATTAATCTTCAACGAAAGAGGCAAGAATATAAAATGGGAAAAAGATGGTCTCTTCAGCAAATGGTGCTGGGAAAATTAGACAGCTGCATGTAAATCAAGGAATTTAGAACACACCCTCACACCATGCACACACACACAAAAACCAACTCAAAATGGCTTAAAGATGTAAACATAAGACATGATACCATAGGAGTCCTAGAAGAAAGCACAGGCAAAACATTCTGTGACATAAATCATACATAAATGTTTTCTTAGGTCAGCCTCCCAAGGCAATAAAAATTAAAGCAAAAATAAGCAAATGGGACCTAATCAAACTTATAAGCTTTTGCACAGTAAAGGAAACCATTTTATAAAAAAGAAAAAAGAAAAAGACAACATACGGAATGGGAGAAAATATTTGCAAATGATGCCACTGACAAGAGCTTAATATCCAAAATATACAAACAGCTCATACAACTCAACAACAAAAAACAAACAACCCAATCAAAAAGTGGACAGAAGACCTTAATAGGCATTTCTCCAAAGAAGACATACATATATGGCCAGCAGGCACATGAGATGTTCAGCATCATTAATTATTAGAGAAATGTAAATCAAAACTACAGTGAGGTACCACCTCACACTAGTCAGAATGGCCATCATTAAAAAGTCTACAAATAACTAATGCTGGAGAGAGTGTGGAGAAAAGAGACGCCTGCTACACTGTTGGTAGGAATGTAAGTTGGTGCAGCCATGATGGAAAATGGTATGGAGCTTCCTTAGAAAACTAAAACTATTTAGAGTTCCATATGATCCAGCAATCCCACTCCTGGGCATATACCTGCACAAAAGTATAATTCAAAAAGGCACACACCCCTATGTTCATAGCAGCACTATTCACAATAGCCAAGATGTGGAAAAAACCTAAATGTCCATCAACAGATGAATGTAAAGAACATGTGGTACTTATACACAATGGAATATTACTCAGCCATAAAAAGGAACAAAATTGGGACATTTGTAGGACATGGATGGACTTAGAAACTTTATACAGAATGAGGTAAGTCAGACAAAGAAAAACAATTATTGTATATTAATGCATATATGCAGAATACAGAAAAATGGTACAAATCAACCTGTGTGCAAGGCAGAAATAGAGACACAGATGTAGAGAACAAACATATGGACACCAAAGGGGGAAAGTGGGGGGAGGAGATGAACAGGGAGATTGGGATTGCCATATATACATTACTAATAAGAAAAAATATCAAATTGTACACTTTAAATATATGTTGTTTATTGTATGTCAATTATATCTCAATAAAAGTTCTTAAAAAAAATACACACACCCCTTTGTTCACAGCAGCACTATTTACAATAGCCAAGACATGGAAACAACCTAAATGTCCACCAACAGATGAATGGATAAAGAAGTTGTAAATGTATACAATGTAACACTACTCAGCCATAAAAAAGAACATAATGCCATTTGCAGCAACATGGATGCAACTAGAGATTATCATACTAAGTGAAGTAAGTCAGAAAGAGAAAGACAAATACCATATGATATCACTTATATGTGGAATCTAAAATATGGCACCAATGAACCTATCTACAAAACAGAAACAGACTCACAGACACAGAGAACAGACTTGTTGCCAAGGGCTGGGGAGAGGGAGGGGGAGGGAGAGGGATGCACTGGGAGTTTAGAGTTAGTAGATGCAAACTGTTACATTTAGAATGGATAAACAACAAGGTCCTATATCTAATCTATATATCCAATCACATGAACTATATCCAATCTCCTGGGATAAACCATAATGGAAAATATAAAAAAAAGAATTTATATATGTGTATAACTGAGTCACTTTCCTGTACAGCAGAAATTAGCACAACGTAAATCAACTATACTTAAATTAAAAAAATAAAATTTTAAAAATGTTAATAAAAAAACATGTTGAAAGGCTATATGACTTCCTTTAATATAACATATACTAATTTTAGAAATAAGAACAACTGAAATGGAAGGCAGGGACTTGCGCAAGGGCATACCTGCAAATCAAGAAGAGGCATGCGGTGCAGCCGGGGGCTCCTAGTGGATGAACAGGTCATGGCTGTCTCTTTGGGCAGCATTGCCAGGGCCTCTTCCAAGAAGGCTGCCAAAAACACTACTGACATCCTGACCACAGCTTCCTACCCAAACATACGTATTTTCAAAAAAGAAGATAGTTATTGAACTAATTATCTCTAAATATCCAAACTTTTGAGGAGTAATCAAAGTGGAAGACAGACACTTGGATTCAAATAGTGCAAGGTCTCATTTTCCAAACAATACAGAATACCTACACAGAAATCACTGGAGTCCACACTCCTGGTTTAGCTCCGATAAGTGGGGCTGAAGAGGGATGATTTAAGGCAGTGGTTTCTAAAAACTTACTTGACTAATCCACGGTGAGAAAACAAGAAACACAGTTCCTATGCAACCATTTATGTATGTGAGTGTATGTGTATAAAACTGAAAAATATCACATAACAATACTTACTCTTACTACATGTGAGGTATGTGATATATCTGTTTTATTCTATTCCATTCTATATTTCATTGTTTTTATTTTTCCTCAGATCTTTATTGGAGTATAACTGTTTTACAATGTTGTGCAGTTTCTGCTGTACAACAAAGTGAATCGGCTGTGTTTACACATATATCCCCACATCCCCTCCCTCCTCTCCTCCCTATCCCACCCTTCTAGGTCATTATTTTTAAATGATGCTTATGGTCCATTCACTGGTTTTATAAGCCATTAATTGATCCTGACTTGCTGTTTAAAGAAACATGTTGGTTCTTAAGCCAGATCATCAGAAAAGCCTCTTGTAATATTAGAGGAACAATTAATGTCTGCAGCTTTTAGCAAAGGTAGATAGGAGACAATCTCATGAAGAACATTTCTGCATCTCTGTAATGTGCTGCTGAGAACAGGTTATGACACTGGTCCATATTAGTTATGTAAAGATCAGCACCAGTGTTCATGCACCTGTTTATTCATTTATCCCTTGTACCCTGTAAAAAATAAGTCCCCACGCTAGGAAGTGAGGATGGGATGGGAAGTGAGGCACAGGTGCCGCCTTCAAATAGTTCATAACTTGGGTGGAAAACAGAAAAGTAAATAGGCGATTAAATGGTAATGGTTTGCATAATATGCTATGAAAGTATATTAGAAAGGCATCAAACCCAGATTTCAGAGGCTGGACTAGGGTGAAGGCTTCCAGGAATAAATAACCGATAGCACTGAGTCCAAAACAAGACGGATTAGCCCGGAGACAGAGGGGGACAGTGCTGTGTAGAGACCAGCAGACACCATATCTGGGGGGAAGACTTTAAAAAGCGCCTCTGAGGAATTGTAACAGGTTCAGCGTGAATTCTTTTAAGATGAGGGTGCAGATAAATGAAGCTAAGAAGGTGAAATAACATCTGCCAAGATCAGGAGAGGCCTGGTGAGCCTCAGTGAGGAATCTGGACTTCATCCTAACAGCAGTGAGAGGTTACGAAAAGATGTGAAAGACTTTCACTCCCCTGGGAATGCAAAGAAAAATCCAAGTAAGATAAAAATCACATTAACCTATGGAACTGTTGAAGAGAGGATAAAATGAAGCCTAGATGAGCCAGTTTCCAGGGAGGAGCCCTTCCTGGGTGAGTAGCAAGAGGGCAAGCGGGTCTGGGGGCGGGAAGGCGGAAGGAAAGACCCGCTGGAGACTTAGCCCCAAGGCCACAGCTTCAGGAGCACCTGGGAGGCTGGGAATTAGGCCAGCAAGGGGTGGTTAAAATTGAGGCCTGATGCAGATCAGTGTGGCTCTGGCTGAAATCTGAATGATTATCTCCTAGTCAGAGGCCAGAAGTAGGAAAGCGTTCACACTAAAAGTAAAGGGCAGGCAGTGCAGGCCCTGAGCAGGGAGTGAGAGCACCAGGTGCTTTCAGAGTCTCTGTGACTGCAGCACAGAGAACAGCACGGAGTGGAGGAGGACAGGAGCAGGGAAGCCAGAAGTCTGTTCCTTCTGGGTTCAAAGTATTAACACCTTCCTGCTGCAAAACACATATACCCTGGTACAAAGAACAAGGCCCTTTACAAAAGGGGAAATCTCGGGCTTAATGGGCACCAACATCTCACCAAGGAAAGAAACTAATGCATTTACTATAAGGCTGCAAAGAGATGGAAACTTTTTTTTTTAAAGACGGTGAGCTCAATACTCCTTGGCTTTATGCTTTAGTGTCTTAAAGGCCTGTGTGGACCCCCGTCTCCTATTGCTAATGGCTGCGGGCGGGTCAACAAAGATCAGTACTCCTGCCCAGGCCTGGTCATCACTAGGAAAGGGCTGCCTCCGTGAGCGGCCAGAGCAAACCAGAGCACCTGGAGTAGGACCCTGCAGCAGTAGGTCCTACAGCAGGAATGGTTCTAGCCAAGGGGACTGCCAAGTAAGAGTGTAAGGTCCTAGCCTTCAGAAGTCTGTAATCCAGTGCCTAGAATGTTGCTCAGCACACCGTGGGCATCCAACAAAAACTTGCTGATTAAATGTAAATTCCTATAGTGGATAATGTGATACTCCCCAAATATCCCAACAGCAAAGCCTATAGAAATAACAGAAGAGACTAACTGCTCCATTGATTTACTCACAGAAATCAAATCAAAATCTTTCCCCCTAAGAGATTAGGCAGATACTTATTTAAAAGCATTGATTTTTCACTGTTACTTAAACCCTATAAACCCCACACAAACATCACTTAATTGCTTAAGTCTCAAACTTCCATACCACTCTTCTCCCAAACATGATTTATAAGCACTGGATAATTAAAGTCTAATGACTTATTTTCTGAAATTAAAATCTATCCAAAATTTTTTTTTTCATTTAAACACAATCAAAACTAACTGGCTGCCTAGAAGCAATCATGACTAAAGGGACACGTCTACCAAGTACCCTGACATACATTTATATACTGTCTCTTAAAAGAGTGAAATATTCTTCACTGTGGGTTCTTTTTAATGTTCACTTTCCTATTACCGTAACAGCTCCCGTTTACAGAGCACTTAGGTATCAGTACAGATCCCGTGGCGACAGCCCCACCTCTGCATCCTGGAAACGGAGTGTAATGTAGTGAGTATCTGCAGCAAGCCATGCTCATAGTTACCCTCCTCCTCCTGTGATGTAGCTGTAGCCGCCGGTGCCCAGGCCGTAGCCGTAACGCTCTCCCAGAAACACGGGTTCTTGGGCGTCGTAACAGCTCAGCAGGTGCCGGAGCCTGGAGATGCTAAGATTCCCAAGGGAAGAGAAGGGACAGTTGCTTAATTCAAACGTGTTTTCAGAGTATTTTATGGTTGTTAGAGCCCACTGATTATATTAGGCAATACCACATGTAAATCATTTAGAGATGAAATTCAAGAGACTTACAGAAAAAAAGATTTTTTTCTAAAAAGAAAAAAAGAATTGAACACTGTATGTTTACTGGAACCAGGAGAGGAACTGAGAAACAAGGGCCTCCCCCCGAGTTTTAACAAGCCCCTGCCAGGCATGACTGCCTCATTTGGGTGGGCAGGGTGGCAGGATGAGGAGGTAAAGGTGGAACCAGTGTCCTAGCTCACTTCTGCCAGTCCTGGTCTCCACTGAGAGTGAACTAATCATCACACTTTTCAGACGTACTTGGTATTTTTAAAACTTCTTCACGGCTGAAAAGGGAACTTGTGAAGTACAGACGAGGTCCGTGTCAAGCAGGTACCTAGCAGGCAGGGAAGGGCATGTGGGCACGAAGCTCTCCAGAAAGCCTTCAGACATGATGCACCCCTGTGCTTACGCTCTCAAATGAGGCTTCCCTCATCTGTGGTCTTCCGTGTCTGTCTGTTTATACCTCTGGCCCCTCTGCTTCTTTGTCGTGTGTCAACAGTGACAGCTTACAGAGGGCCTTGAGAGTATCCATGAGCTGCTCAGAAAAATGCCAGCAGCTACAGCTGCTGTTAGGATGGAAAAAAAAGATTTCATAGGACAATAAAACCTATAAAAAATTTTTAAGTGGAGACAAAGGCTGATGTTAGGAAAGGCTAGTTTCCTTGATTTAAGAACTTTTGTCCCTTATATATGCCTTATAAAGACCTTCTACAGTTTCTTCTAAATGTAGAGCTTTTCAGGTCACACACACCAAATCCTAACGTCCCTCATGATACTAATTAAAAAGTTTTTCCATGGCCAGTGACTTTGGGTTAAATACATTTTATGGACGAAGTAAATTTCCGTGTTTCTCGAGTCTGTGGTTCATCAGCATCGTGCATCTAAGAGGTCGGTATGTCAAGCACTTCTCTCAGTTATCAATCGTGAATTCTTTTCTCAAGAGCAACACTAACATCCAGAACACTGCTGCTCTGGAGTCTCGTTTTCCCTCTCTTTCTGGGGGGTGGGGGGTCATAAGAAGACAGAACAGAGATGTTCAGGAAGGGGCCATCTTTCCCATCCGCGCTTATGCACCTCACACTCAGCTA
Organism: Hippopotamus amphibius kiboko; assembly: GCF_030028045.1. Taxonomy (NCBI): domain Eukaryota; kingdom Metazoa; phylum Chordata; class Mammalia; order Artiodactyla; family Hippopotamidae; genus Hippopotamus; species Hippopotamus amphibius. The sequence goes on from NC_080199.1 coordinate 72,726,031, forward strand.
AGAAAACAAATTTGATGTATGAAAAAAAATCTCTTCCAAGTGTGGTGCCCAGAGTCTACAAGTTGACTGATCAGCTTTATATCTGCCCGAAGGTCAAGGGCTCTGATAATGATGACAGTTTCTAAGTGGCCAGAAAGTGTTTGAAAACTACCCTATTTTTGACACAGAAGTTAAACATTCTGGATACCTAGTTTGGAATCGGTATTCAGGAAGTCACCTAATAAATACCTCTGCGGGGAAAAGCAAGGAAGGATGTGGACACCTAGTAAATCACCATTCGGTCATGGAGAAGACACTCTTAGGAAGTTGCAGGCTTTGCTTGGTATAAAGCTCCCTAAAAGCTCAAAGTCCCTTGGGGCAAATGTGTGACGAAATGAGAAGTATTTCCCTTCTTTCTGCATTATAAAATTAGCAGTTAAAACCTAAACCTTCAATTTCTGAGGTTAAAAGTAACTAGGACTTAACATCTCATCTGGGTTTCCTTTCCTGGTAACATTAAGTATTTTCATGTTCGCAAGTTCATATTAAAGCTGGAGAAGCATTAACTGAGCGTGACCACTATCACATACTTCATATTTGCTGGAAATTGGAAATGTGGCTATAGCAGGCAGGTCTCCAGCTCAACCCAATTGGGCTGGCTACGGGTCCAGGAAGAGGACCTCATTTAACCATCTGTTACCATTTCAGGAATTTGAGGCACAGAAATAAACAGAAACAGTATGGAAATGGTCAAGTGCTGTCAAAGTTCTGTGAATACATTTTAGTCTTTCACCATTCACACTCAATTCCTCTATGTATGTGTATGTATATGTATGTGTATACACACACACACACGTACCTATATCTATATTTTGCATACATCAATGCGTATATTCCAGTAACAGTAATGAAAGTCAGCCACCTCAGAAATCCTACCACTGACACAGCAGCTTTCTTAAAAGGTTAAAACACACTTATTGTATGTCTAGCCATTCTGCTCCTCAGTATGTCACCAAGATAAATGAAAGCAGATGTCTACACAAAGATATGTACACAAAAGTTCACAGCAGCCTTAGTTATAACCCAGCACTATAAACACTGACACAGTGCTTATATCCAAGCTACCATCCATTTTCCAATTCTATCAACTAACCCAATAACGTGCTTTATAGCATTTTCCCCTCCAATACAGGATGCAGCCCAGGATCCTTTATTGCATTTATTTATCGTTCACTTTATTCTCCTTTAATATGGAATGGTTCCTCAGCTTTTTGTCTTTCATGGCATTGGTATTTTTAAGTAATAAATGATGCCCACACCCTATGTTTTTAATAGACTGATTCTCATCTTGGGTTTGTCCTATGTTTCCTCATAATAAAGGCAAGGTTATACATTCCCAGGTGCAGTATGGTACACGTGATGCTGTCTGGCACGTGGTGGCCACCTGTCCTCCAGTGGGAATATCTATTCTGATCACACAGTGCTGTCTCGTGTCTCCCCTGGATACTCACTGTTTTCCCTTTGCTATTTCTCAGTCTCTGGGAAGACACTTTAACACCAGCAAATATCCTGGTCTTCATCAAAATTTACCCCTAGCTTAGCATCCGTTAATGATTCTTGCCTGAATCAATCTTTACTATAATGGTTACAAAGAGATGACTATTCCAGCTCCATCATCACTCCACATCTGTCAGTCAGGATTCCTCCTCTTATCCTGCTGGCTAAGCCAGAGCCCACCCGCTGTGGACTGAATTACGCGCCCACCGACAACAGTCATATGCTGAAGCCTTAATCCCCATGTGACTGTATTTGGAGATGGGGCCTATAAGGAGGTAGTTAAGTTTAATGAGGTCATAAGGGTAGGACCCTGACGCGACAGAGTAAGTGTCCTTAAGGGACCCCAGAGGGCGCTCTCTCCACAGCACACAAAGAAGAGGTCACGTCAGCACCACCAGGATGGCAGCCACCTTCAAACCAAGAGAAGAAGCCTCAGAAGCCTACCCTGCCAGCAGCTTGATCTTGGACTTGCCAGCCTCCAAAACGGTGAGAAATAAATTTATGTTGTTTAAGCTACCAGTCTGTGATATTTTGTTATGGTGCCTGATCTGCCTCTTGCATTTATCTATGTATTTATTTATTATAAGCATGAACTCATTGGTTCCTTATTTTAATGGTTCATAATCCATTATCGTCCTTAATCATACTGATGCTCTTGTCCCAGATCCCGCCAACAGGAACCTTTTTAAGCTCACTTCTGTGTCCTCTTGACATACACTTTTCCTTCTTTTTTCTCCCTAAGCACTTCCTTAGTCTCTGGCATCAAAAAGAATGTTCCAAATGTCTTCTTGTATCTTCCCTGCCTCAGCCTTAAAATCTTGCCTCCACCTTTCTCTGAGAAGGCCTGGTTTCTTTTAGTGGGAAAGCAGTATTAGTCCTGGTCATTAGTTGTTTAGGGCCACTGGGATGTCTTTGCTTCCGGTCTTCTCTGGGGGGAAGAACTAGAAAGATGTGTGTGCGTGTACACACATACACAGACACACTTTTTAGAAATCGTGAGTCTAACAGAAATTATGAATTCTTGCAGATTTTTCCACTTGTTTTCATTTGAAATACAGTTGGGTTCATTTATTTCAGCTTTCTCCTCATCCTTGTTGATTTTTCTCCTGTCCTTATAGATTTATTTTTCAATAGGTAAAATATTAGCATGCTTCCCAAAATCAAAACTAAACTGAGAGGTAAACTCAGAAAAGGGTCACACACACTCCATCTACCCAATCCTCCCACCCACCCCACTTTGGAAACTACTTCATGGTTTTCCGCCCATTTGTTTTTTGTACAAATAAGCCTACATGGGAGTGTTTTATTTCCCCTTTTCCTTACACAGAGGGAAGCAAACTAAATACATTTTTGTGCACTTGGCTTTTTCCACATAATGGTACCTCCTGGAAATCACTCAGTACAATTTGTTCATTTTTTTTCTCAAGGAACCAAAATTTTGGTTCCTTAGTTTGATCCTCTGCTTTTTTTTTTACCTCTACCTCATTATTTCTGCATTTATCTTTACTATTATTTTCTTCCTTGTTTTGGGGAGTTTACTTTGAGATGCTTTTTGAGTTGGGAATTGAATTTTTTATTTTTGTTGTTCCCATTGTCTTGGCAAACCTTATCCAGCCCTTTATTGTTATTAGACTTTTTGAGTGACTGTGTTTATGTGTCTCTCATATAAAACGTACAGTTAGGGTTTGTTTTATGAGCCAGTCTGAAAAGTTTGTTCTTTTATTAGGGGAGTTAAACCCACTCACATTTAGTGATATGATTGATGTTTGATTTCAACACTAAAATTATTTTAGGTTTGCATTAATACACATATGATACTATATTTACTGTGTTTCTTTATCTACTTAACATTTGGATATTTAGAAAGTTTTCTTTTCCTGGTACTTACCTTCTATCTAGCTTTTCATGTCTTATCATGCTTTTTCTCTTACGTGGTCTGACAGTTCTACGTGGTACCCTTTGAATTCTATCTATTACCTGTACAAAAGGCCATTATCTTATCCTACTATCCCTTTTCCTTCCTTTTTTAAGTTGCAAGCTTTCTACTTTGTCAGAATATATAACATTTACATGCTGTTATTTACTCATGTGCCCCCCCCCATTCTGCTTTTAGTTCTACAGTTAAATATATGCAATGCTCACCATCAGTCATTTTGCCAAGATTTCATCTTAGTTGCATGAAGTTCTTTCCCTAATATATTCCTCAGGAAGGGCATGTTTGTTCACGTACACTGAGAACCTTTTCTGTAGCCTCGATCTGAAGAACATCTAGCTGTGTATAAAATCCATGATTCACAATTTATTTGTTGAAAACGTTCCTCCCCTGTTACTATACTTATGTTATTTTGAGAAGCCTGACATCAGGCTAATCTTCTTGTTCTTTAGGTTATTTCATCATTTTTCCTAAAGGCGCAGACAACTGTATGATCAAAATCTAACAGTTTTACTAGGATATGTGATGAAGCTGATGATTCCAGGTCAATTTTCCCTCCTACCTACTAGGCCCTTTCAATATATAAATTAAGGTCTTTTATTTCTGGTAATTTACAGATCATTTCTGTTCTGATTTTTGTCCATCAGGGACTCCAGTTATACATGTGTTAGACTTCACTGCTTCCTCCATTTCAAACACAGACACTGTGAAATTTTACCTTGCTGGTTGCTGGATGTTTGTGTTTCCATAAATATTCTCAAGCTTTGTTCCTGGATGCAGTCCAGTTACTTAGAAACAGTTTGGTCTTCGGGGGGATCTTGCTTTAGTATTTGTTAGGCACGACCAAGCACTGCTTAGTTTAGGGTTTGCTATTTGCCATTATTAAAGCAAGACCCTTCTACAAACTCTACCCAATACCTGTGAATCAAGGGTTTTCCAGTCTGGCTGGTGGGAAGAGGTACCATACTCAGCCCTCTAACAGTGGTGGGCACCACTCCCTCTAATCACTCTGGTTAGTTCTTTCTCCACCTCCAGTAGCTTCCTCACACAGATGCACCCACCAAACTCTACTGAATTCCTAAGGGGCACCTCCACAGACCTGCAGTGTTCTCTTCCTGTGCAGCCCTCTCCTTTCCAGTGCTCTGTCCTGCAAACTCTTAACAGCCTTGGTCTCCCCAGACTCTCAACATCATCACTTCAACTCAAGGGTTTGGCCAGATTCCACCTGGGTCCCCCTCCCTGAGCAGGGATGTGGGAACTCTCTTAGGGCAGTTAGCTGGGGCGGCCATAGGACTCACCTCATTGCTTCATGTGTCTTGCAGACTGTTGTCATTTGCTGCCTAAAATCAGTGTCTTAAAAACATTTATTTCATTATTGTGTCCTATGGGGGGTTGTTTCAGATGGGAGGGTAAATCCAGTCCCTGTTACCCCATCTTGGCCAGCAGCAGAAGTACCCATCATACTTTCTGTCTATGAATATACGTAGACTCTAAAGCTACCCTAGAACAGGAATGACGCCTTACCTTATTAATGTGTCATCATCCACAATGACTAACCATGCTATTTTGTCATGGCTGTGATTCAAAAATCTTTCCAAAATGGCAAATGTCTTTCCACAATGACCTAGGAAGGGTGAGAAGAAAACAAACAATGCATTATTTTCCTTAAAATGTATATAATTCATTTGGAAACACTGTTTTAAGGTGTTATAAGTAAAACTAGAAATGCTGACATGCACCTTAAGAATTTCATATTTTAAAAATTAGCCTTTTCTAATGTCCATAGACATAGTGAACCAGGGAGAGCATTAGAGATCATGCAGTCAAAGTCATTCATTTCACACATGAGGAACTGAAGACCTAGAGGTGAGGGGAATTACACAAGGTCAAGTACAGGTAGGACTAGTATCTTCACGCCAGACACACAAGAAAGTTGTAAGCCTCATAGAAATTACAGGAGCCTGGCATCTTTCCTTAGATCTACTTACAATGAAGGGAAATATTAGAACCTCAAACATCACTACATTAGGGAAAGTGGTGCAAAAGCACAATATTCTACCTTCAGCTATTTATTTTGTAAATATTTGCGATTAAGTTTCTAATATGCCAGACATGGTGGCCAGTTCTAGGACGTGCTCTAAAGGTACAGTGCTAAGACAAAGGCACAGTCCCTTAGACGCCAACAGATATTGAAGCTTTAATGGAAAATGCTGGGACCAGGACAGCAATAAAATGCTTGAGAAGAGAACTCAAGTCGATAAAAAAGAATAAGCCCCTCTTTTCAACAAAGTATTTGGTGACACAGTAGAGAACAAACCACTCGATTTAACCTTTATTTTCCTTATTCTTGATCTATGTATTTTTAACCATTACAGTATGTATTTTTGAAAACCATCTCAAATTCATTTTGGATAAAGTAGAAGATAAATATGAGCAATGATAAGGTCAGACTGGAAATGAATTAAGGAATCACGTAAGGATTACATCAACAGGTAAGTGATTACTAGAGTCAGCAAAGTCTAAACAGCAAGATTAACAGAAACAAACAAAACAAAACAAAGGAAAGAAAACTCAATCAAAAATCGTTTTCCCAAAACAGACAACAGACAGACAGACTAAGGGATATATTTACTAACCTTGTCAGAATAATCGATAACCACAGGAATGGCATATCTGATTCTACACTGTACTTGATCAGTCAAGGCATTATGAGTGACACTACCATAAAATAATCAAGATAAATTACTCTATAGAACAAGATAATTAACTTACTTTTTTTTTCCCATAAAAGGGTTTGGGGGAACCAGAGAACTAAAGAAAAAATATGGCAGGAACACTGGATAAAAATTGATGAACAAAGAGCATCTGAAGGTGAGATGGCCAAATTTCTACTTCAATTTTGTTGAAATTAAAAAAATACATATATATATACATATATATATTTTAAATTAGAAAGCCTGCAATGTGAAGAGAAAAGCAGATATACTTACAAAAATTTACTGATTAAAATATTAATATATATGGATACATAGATGCACTTACACTACATATATTCCATGTAGGGTGTGGTTAAGTTCTACTCAGCAGTACAAACAAAATGCATCCTAGACCATAATAGACCATAAGCTTCAGGAGGATGGAAACTGCCACCTTCATTCCTATTTCCCTCAGTATCTACCCACGGCTGGCAGGCAGCAGCTGGATAGCAGTCCTGGCCAGATAAATGGCTAAAATTAAATGAGGAGATGCTTTGTATGGGAAGATGATAAATTAACTCTGGGTGCCTATTGTGGCCACACTGAACTATGAAGGTACAAAAAGATCTATTATTAAACTCTATCCTGTCATAATTGTTGTGTATCAACGACATCCATATGACCGACTGAAAACTTAAAACCTTTGTTAGCACTGAAAACAGCACCTAAACTGCAAGAATCGGTCCCACATCCGTGGGTAAAGATGTGAGGGGAGGAAGGAAAGAAACTTACAGGTGGAGAAAATTACAGTATTTATAAACGATTTCATTTTTATCCTAATTTACTGTATGTACAGAACGGACATTTTGCTTTTTTTTTTTTTTCCGCTGTGCCACATGGCTTGTGCAATCTTAGTTCCATGACCAGGGACTGAACCAAGGCCACAGCAGTGAAAGCGTGGAGTCGTAACCGCTGGATGGCCAGGGAATTCCCCAGAATGGAACTAAGAACTCACCTCTCTCTGTATTAGGAATTCCCAGATCCACCGCTGGAACGGAACTGTCTGCGTAATCGCTGTAGTATTCAATGCGACCTGCCTGTGCCGCCCAAGTCTGCTTCACGATGGGGACTGAAAAAATGAGAGAGGGGACCATCACTGGCACAGGCATCTAGGAAGCCTGGACTCAAAGCAGCGGGATAGCCACCTGTAAAGTCAGGGAACCATTACTTCTTGTTCTTTAGGGGTCCCAGGACTTGGAGCTTGCTTTCCACCCTGAGACATGCCAGCAGCACAGGAATAAAATCCTCTTCTAGAGGCATTTTCAGATATACCCTAGAGCCAAGCACTTCTCATTGCTAGTGATAAATACACTGCCTCCATATAAGGATACATTTTCTAGTCTGATTATACTGTTGTGTTTAACTTTAATTTTTCTCTTTTCCCAATAGGTTGCTTCATTTAAAATTCACAACTGGACTTTTATTATTTTAATGCAATAAACACAAACAGCAGAAAACTTTGCTGGTTTTCTATATTTTAGGGTGAGATGCTCAAAGGTAGCTGTGTCTCCACACCTGACGTACAGAAATCTGCTTGATCTATTTGATATTAATTTACTTGACCGACTACCCCAGTAATTATTTTCTTCTATACTTTTTTAAATTACTATCTGTACATATCTAAATTTTAAGAAGGGGTATCTGTTGTTGTTTTAATGGAAAAGACCATCACATCTACATTTTATACTCTGTTGATTTAAGAATGTCAACTCTGATGAACCACATCTTCAGGTCAGTATTTTGAGACTTTATCATTTATCAGATCATTTATCTTTTCCTTTTTCCCAATCTAAATAAAAATAAATGATATGCAAAAACTACCCATGCAGGGCTTCCCTAGTGGCACAGTGGTTAAGAATCCACCTGCCAATGCAGGGGACGCGGGTTTGACCCCTGGGCCGGGAAAGATCCCGCATGCCTTGGAGCCACTAAGTCTGCCAGCCGCAACTACTGAAGCCCGCACGCCACAACAAGAGAAGCCACCACAATCAGAAGCCTGTGCACTGCAACAAGGAGTAGCCCCCACTCACCACAACTAGAGAGAGCCTGTGCACAGCAACAAAGACCCAACGCAGCCAAAAATAGAATAAATAATAAAGTAAATCTTTAAAAAAAACCCAAACTACTCATGCAATGCCAAATTTAAGTGTCTAGCTATGCTAGTCAGCAAACCAGGAGACAAACTCAGACAGCCCTTATATAGAAAATACACAAGTCCACCATTTTACAGTTCATTATTCACCAGATTTTAAAAAAGAAAAAGACCTCTGAACTCTGGACATTTGCTACAGTAATCTCCAAATTACCTATTTTAAGCCACTAAGTATTATTTTTATACATTAAAATGCAATTTTTCTGCAGTCATAAAAAGGCAGATATAAAGGTTTCTCCATGCCAGGATGAACAGAGATGCAGTAAATAATATATAAGGTTGTTGAGGGGGGAAAAAAATCTTTACTCTGTCCCAACTGCAGCACAACAAAAATCAGCCTTGGCCCTGCAGTGGCAGTTTGCTTTGCATACAAGAAGCACAGCTTACCCAGACAAGGCTCCCTGCAGCCTGCAGCCTCTAGTGCACACTCTTGGGTAAAATGTCCTCCACTGCGTAACGGGAAGAAGCTGTGAGGAAAGGCCAAGATTCCCCTGGGTCTCAGCACTGGGTGCCACAAATTCTGCTTGTACTTTCCTCAGCCTTTAGCCTTCAGATTCTGTTTGCTCTAAGAGCTTTAATAAACAGCACCAGCATTTCTTCTCAATTCTCTAATCTGAATGAAGTTAAAATCAAAATCAAGTGTGTGTTAGCTCTTCACTACACCTAACTACTTCCAGTTTTCACTTGAAACAGATGAAACAGAAATGTCACTCAAGGTAAGAATTACTGTATGACAATGCCCAGCACCTGACACGGGGCCTGGGACGTAGCAGGTGCTCAATAAATAGCTGACTGAGAACTGGGTTTTGTAAGAATTCCAACAAAAGGCCGAGGGCTCTTTTTGGAACTAGTTTAAAAGAAAGTTTTATTCTTGAATATCAGTGATTCATCCTTTGGTACAAGACTGATACCACGATTACCAATCATTTAAAAACAGACAAACCATTTCAACACAGTAATGTGTTCTGAGACTCTACCACCAAAAACATCCAACAGTGTGTCATCTGTCCCCTCATCACTGTAACACCTGTACATTTCTAAAGAGCTAAAGTTAAGGCTAAGTCTTCTACAACAGCAGGTGAAGACTATTTTCAAAGAGTTGATTCAAAATTACTTAAAACTTTAAAAATATTGGTCTGTTTTATTATCACTGAATCCTAAATTGAATTCATTCTATTATTTAAATATATTTCATATTGTATTAAGGCACTATATTCCGAAAGCTATTAAACTCGGAGAAAATATTTCAATATAGTTACGTGATCTACTATCTCATTTTCAATACAGAGAAGCATACTTTCTCCCACATAATAAAACAATAGTGAATGCCTCTTTCAAGAATGTTTGCCACAAGATAATTTAAAATTGGGGCAAAGGAAAAACTGTACAATTTTTAAAAAATAAAACCCTCTGCCCAGATGGCATAAATCTTCCACGTGGCTTTAAAGCCTGGAAGCAGGAGATGCATCTCCCTACGAGGCACAGAACACACTTTTGCTCCCAGTGAACTGACATGGAAAACTGATTATGAGTGAAAATGAACTGACACTTGAGCCCTGCACAAAATCTACCACACAATCAGATGTGCGTGATCATCTTGATTTAAGGAGTCTGCTGTTTTCCACTAACAGACGGACCCTTTGTCTCAGTATGAAAGTCAGTGACCACAAAATAAAGCCCTGGTTTCTCTTCTCTCTTCAGGAGAGGCTTGGCGATAGCGCCAAGGGTGTGCTCTCATTCCCGGGTCTAGAGATGAGGCGTCTGTAAGACGGAAGACCCCCCTCCTGGCTGACCTAACAGGGCAGTTTGGCCCGTCTTCATCTGCGCAGCAGTGGGGGGGAGAACTCAACTGTCCTTATAATTAATGCACTCATTTCACCTAACACAGGACGTGGCCTGCCTTCTGGTTGCGTTCTGATTCAAACCTCATGTTTTCAATGAGCAGATTGTACCACAGTACCCGTAAGCCTCTCCAACCCGAGGGACCACAGCTACCGCACGCTCTTCAAAATAAGGTGTTCAGATCTTCTAGAAAAGATCACTACAGTGAAGATACTGAACAGATTTTTTTTTTTTATCCTGAAAGGAGTAAACTTTATTTTTAGGAGCTCAGGAAGCTATCAAAAGGAACTAATGGCTGAGCAAATGGCAATTTAACCTCTTTAATGAGAGGGAGACCGCAGGAGAGGAAACACCTCACAACCCACCATTTGACAAACAGAAACAGTAGCTGCCACGAAGTTTTTGAGGCCCACGTGCGAACCGCGTGGCAGGAGGACACGGAGAAAATTCTTAACATTCATTCACTGACAGCTCACGTCACACAAGGAAAAACACATAACCCAAGAGGAAGCGATCAAGAGGAGTATTAAACTGCAGAGGTCTCTTCCTTGCTTAAACGTAACTTCACGTGCTACAGCAGTTCACTGCTTTATGTGATGCCCTCAGAGTTTCTTTAAAACCCTACCAACAGCTTGCATCCCAGCCAGTGCTGCTGTCCCGATGCTGTCGATATGTATTTCTTTCTTAAACTAAAAGAGAGAGTACATTTTTGCTGTGTCCTAAGATGCTTTATTTCATCTAAATCAGAATCAAGACACACACAGTTACGTAAACGTTTGTTTCACTGTTAGGCAAAAAAAAAAGTACAAGATGTAAAATCGTTTTTTTCTACTTTTGGAACTTGGCTTTATTGCAAGTTCTTTCAAAAGAGTACGAAAAAGGAGTTCAATGTATACGCTCCCTTGGCTTCCATCCCTCATCTCACCCCTGGAGGAGCCAGGAGTGGGGGCCGTGGCCAGTGTCCGCTTACGCTGCGTACCTGGGGCAGCGCCCCCACAAGTGAGAGCCTGCCTCCAGAGAAGTCACTGACAGCGTGGCCGGCTCTCGGGTGCTCAGAGATACAGTCTTGCCTGTGTTTATTTTTTCCTTTATTGCCATTTAGTTTTTGTAATTTCAAGTATTTCTACCAGAGTGCGTACAGAAAGAAAAAAGTAAACGACCCCCCCCACCCCAAGTCCGTGTGTTCTGCTTGACTAGAGCAGTAACGTGCGAGGACAGGGTGGCAATCTGAATTCCCAGCTCAATGTATATTTTAGATCAAGTGTGGATCTGAATTCCTGGCTCTCTCCTCTGCTACTGAAAATAAAAAGCCTCCTGCCACCGCTTCTGGCCACATCAGAACCAACCCTGAGCACAGCGGAGCATTAACACAGCTATCCAATGCCATTTATCAAGCGTTAGGTTTACAATACGTCCACAGAGATTACAGCACAGCTCTGCCGTAGCAGAAAGAACTGGGGATTTGGAGCCGGGAAACCTGAGCCCCAGCTCCCCTGCTCAATCTACAAGAAGTTGGGCCACTTGTGTCTTGTCCCATAGTTAGCTTTCTCTGTGATACCAAGTGAATAACAATAATGACCACATCACAAGGAACTGTTGACATGAAATCAGATGATAGAATATGGGTGAAAAACACGCCAGAAAATGTAAAAAAGATTAGCAGTTAGAAGCAGTTACTGTGGCGTTGTCATTGAAGCTAATATGATCACTGGATAATTCTTTGGGCCAACTGGTAGCTGGACTAGATTTCCCAAAGGAGGTGCAGAGCAGCCCCCGGCCTGGCAGGTTTCACTTCCATCAAGTAAAATGGACATCAGAGCCCCTAAAATTCTGCTGCCTAGGCCATCTTTTCAAACAAACAGGTCCAAGTTTAAAGATGGCTTGCCACAGCAACTCGGCTGCAAAGTCCTCAAAATACCTTTTAGGTCTCAGGCTATAGTGACCCTAGATCCAAATCAGTAGCAGTAAGTCAGTGCATCTGGCTTTGGGAGGTTTGGTTTTAATGCTCCTAACAGGCTTGGAAGAGTTTATCATTTTTAAAAACCTCTGACTCAAAATTCAAATATAAAAGCATTTGATAGGTACCTCAAAAGTTTATCGCAACCTTATGCAAAATTAGAAAGCAATAAACTAGATTATTCAAAATGACTAAATTAAAATTAGCAAACTTTTTTTCGTTTCTGTAGAATATGGAAACAACAGGGACGGTCCCAGATTTTACTGCTGTACTATCTACTTGAGAAACATGTTTCAAAAGAGAAAATACCACCACCCCCATTCCTAACACTGATATTATACTCTAAGTGCAGCTTCAAGATCAAATAAATCAATTCAAGCACTTCTGCTTGCTGTTTAAAAAAAAGCCACCTAGTTCATTTCCCGTGACACTTTTTTAATGAAAGGTATTTGTCAAAAATCATCCCACAGAGCCCTTACAGATTATGAAAAAAATGAAAAAAATTAAAGCAAGGTTAAATTTATGATAAATGAAATTTTTAATTTAAGTGCTATATTGATCTTTAATAGTATTTTAGGACTCGTATAATGAATGCATATATTTACTAAAGTTGATTTAATAGGACTTAGGATTTATCATGACTATTTTAGGTAACCTTGAAGGTTTATAGTAAATGTACTTGTTTGACTATAACAAGATTTGAATTGCTGTCAGTGTCTTAAACAATGCTTTAATCCCGAATTATAATATTCTTTTATTTGGAAAATATGTTCCCCTTTAAAATACAGTTTGCAACTATTGTATTATCACATAAATTATATACATGAACTCCCCACATAGCTCTAATCCCACAAAAGTGACAGCCGGTTTAGAAATCTCTCCTTTATAAATATCACACTCTTGGTGAAACTGAGAGTCTTTTCATGGAAAAACATTAAAATATGTGCTAATATTAGAAAATGCAAAAGACTGTCTAATCTTCAATTTCAGAAAAGTACTGCTTGAAATAAGGTGAAAAAGGAGATCAATTATGTATTTATACTTAAGAGAGGCTTTTTAAAAAAATATTACCACCCTAACTTAGTAGAATTCTGTAATGACACGAAAAATCTGAATAAAAATAACATTCATCTACATGCAGGATTTCCTGAAGAAGGAACCACTGCTTGGAAGGCACATTATTCCTTTTTTCTATACATCTACACATGAGCAAATACATATCCTGACTTAAAAGTTCTGACGCATGCATTTGAAATAAACATAAAAAGAAGGAACAGTGTTAGAAAGACATTTTTTTTTGGCATTCTGTCACCCTGAAATCCCCTCTTATACTCTTCTCACAGCTCAGAGACTGCACTTGGACATAACAGGGCACTGTTTTGCAAAATGCAATTATTCACTTAGTGTCTCCTAGATTGAGCTTTTCCACTCCAATTTAAAATACTGCTCGAATCAGTCCTTAGAAGGGCTATGACCACTCATGTTGCAATACAGAATTGTCTTTTCTAATTGATCTTGGTGATCAAAGTGGTATGATGAGGAATACTGATTAAATAACTGCTTTTGCTTCAACAATGTATCTGTCATTATCCCTTTCTTGGGTGGAGTTTATATCGGGTTTGTACTGTCTTTTCATAGGCAGTTTGGATTTTTAAAGTTCAATAAAAATGAATAACCCAAAACATACTTCTGTCACCATGAAATTTCTTGCATGTTTTTACTGCAACAAAAATATCCTCCTTCTTCACTGGATTTCCCTAAAACAAAAAAAAAACAAGAAAAATATATGCATACATGAGTCAATGTATCTTAACCTCACACCCACATTAACTCTCACACGCTCTTGAGTTCAAATTCACCAGTGTCAGGGACATCAAACTTGTCTCCAGGATTAAGCTTTAGGGGAAAAAAGGAACTGTAGCTCCACTGACCACGAAGCCTTTGCTCAGCCAGACCGACACCAGAATCCCAGCTCTGCCATTTCCACTGTGTCACCTGGATGTGTGTCCTCAGCTCTCTCAACTTCCGTCTGCTTGTTTAGGAAACTGGGAGGATAACCACCAGTATGGCTGCTTTGTTACCACTGTTTATGAAGAGCATCATAGGTACCCAATAAATGCAGGTTACCTTCCCTTTCCTTTTTCCAGCCGGTGAAGATTTTGACAAAGGGAGAGAAAAGAATGGGATGTTTTAGTGTAAAGTAAGAGACAACTCCCGTCTGGGGGCCTGGCCTTACTTTAATGTTAAAATATTTTTACGGCTCTTTATCATCTACCCAAGCTCAGGCAACAGCCACATTCAGTCCTCTGCCAAAGGCAGGATTACTTCCAACGCCTGCGGGGAGCCTGGAGGCTTGCTCCAGGCTGGCTCCAGCCCAGGCCACTCACTCAGATGAGGGGGCTCAGGGAGGGCCTCACGGACAACCCACACCCAGGCCGTGGGCGCTTGCCGGAGTGGGGCCGGGGTGGGGCCGGGGTGGGGGTGTGTGTTCTGACCCCTTTATCACCATCTTAGGCCTGTGGTGATACTCAATCCTGAATCTGCATCATTTGGGGCTGGTGTATCATGACACGTAACTGTAGTTTTGTCATGTCAGCCAAGGCACTAAGAGGTCAACCCCTCCAGATTGTCTAGAAGAACACTAAGGAACAAGCAAGTATAATGTCTAGAAAGACACTTCCCCTGCAGGAACTGTGCCAGCAGTACAGATTCTCTCCCGCTGGTGGTGTGTGTGTGTCTGTCTGTATGTACATACATTCCCGTTTGAAAATGCAACATACAGGCTACTGCATCACTGACTTGAAAACAGCAGACAACATCTGGGGTAGTGAATATATTTTTCCTTATGAGAAAGGACTGTTAACTAGCCAGCTGAGTCCCGGGGTCTTCAGGCCCCTCCTGGGAACTGGACCAAGGGTCTACTCTAACGTACAGTAGCTTCGTTCTGAAAGTTCTGGACAGTCTCAGGTGAGATCAAAACAGGGTCACTGGCTGAGAGGGTAAAGCAGGCAGGCTTGAGGAGAAGGCTTAGGAACAACAGGAAACGTATGACCTTGCCTTCCTAGGAAACAGAACAGGAATTCCAGCAGCTACACGTTACATCTTCAACAGAAGAAATGACTCCAGGCCTCCACAGCTCTCAGTGCCACTTTGCTCTCTTCTCTTGTGTAAAATAGGGTAACGACAGTGCTTAGCTTATGGGGCCGTTATCCCTAGAAACATGATACACAGTTCTCACCTGGCACATGGCAGATGGGGTGTTTTTAGCATGTAAAGTGCTAGGACAACACTGTGCACAGCATGTATATTTTCCTTTGACACGCGAGGAAGGTGCCTTTCTATTACTTACACAAAGTGGTAGGAAAGAATGGAATGTAGTAGCACAAGAGGAGTCCACACCGTCTGTGCAAAACTCAGGCACGGGAGTGAGGGGAGGTCCGGCACCTTCGTCCCAGATGTAGAGAGCAATCTGTCACACAGGAAACTGGCATGAATGAAAACGCCTAACCACCACCACAGGTCCCTGAAGGCATGAAATATCTCAAGCGCAAGCAGACCTCCCCTTCTTTAGAGAATATTAAATTGAACCACATCAATATGTCAGCATTCAACAGTTTTTTGTTTTTTACTTACAAAAATTGTAGTTCCATGTGGAGCAATCTAATCTTTTATTAACCATTAACAATTAATCAATATTCTGACCTTCAAAAAACTACAAAAATTTTAAGCTATTTTAGGGAAGCTATTTTAGGGATTCTAAAACATCACAGAGAAAGATAAAAGATATTTAAATATCATCATGACTGGTTTCCTGCAGGATGGTAATTACATACCCTGAAAAACTGACTGGCTGAAAGTATCTTAAAATATTGGATAAACTATCTTTAAAATCATTTTAAATGTGTGGCTAAATTGGCACAAAAATGTGGAGCTTTTGAGGACAAAAACGGAAAGTGGGAACCTCGGGGAAAAGGGCACTGAAGGTAGTTTTCCCCAGCAGGTATCAGCTGGGCTCTAAGGATGCTGAGTTTCTGAAATGTGTTCAGGACAAAGCGCCTGACCCACCCAAGGGCGGGGCGTGCCTAACACCAAACCCCCACAGGAAGCCAGGACTCTGGCACCAGATGGAGGAAAAAATCACCTCCAGATATCCTGGGATTTTGGAACCAAAAGCCAGGCCCCCCTAATTTGTCACCTATGTGGTCCAGAAACATCTGAGTAATTTAAAGTGGCCCTAAGTCGGCCTGAGCCTCTAGCAGCAGGCCAAAACTAACTCAAATCCTTACTGAGGAACCCACAACCTTAATATAGGACCCGGGGGACTGCCACAAAGTTCCCCAGGAGTGCGAGTACTCAGGAAAATCACAAAAAGTAGTGCAAGTGGGAAGTTGCTGTATAACGAAGGGAGATCAACTCGATGATGGGTGACGCCTTAGAGGGCCAGGACAGCGAGGGTGGGAGGGAGTCGCGGGAGGGAGGGGATATGGGGGTATATGTATAAATACAGCTGATTCACTCTGGTGTACCGCAAAAGCAGGTACAAGAATGTAAAGCAATTATATTCCAGTAAAGAGCTTAAAAAAAAAAGTTCTGCAAAGAGATGAGGTGATGCACAGGAGCCAACGAACCCAGCTCCGTCAGGCCCAGAGACTGCAGGGGTTGGAATGTCAAGCACAGAACAGAAAATTACTGTTTCGTACATTTTTATAAAGAAAAGAAAAACTTTAAAACATGAGCAACAAACAACCCAATCAAAAAATGGGCAGAAGACCTACATAGGCATTTCTCCACAGAAGACATACAGATGGCCAAGAGGCACATGAAAAGCTGCTCAACATCACTAGTTATTAGAGAAATGCAAATCAAAACGACAATGAGGTATCACCTCACACCAGTCAGAATGGGCATCATCAGAAAATTGACGAACAGTAAATGCTGGAGGGGGTGTGGAGAAAAGGGAGCGCTCTTGCCCTGTTGGTGGGAATGTAAATTGATACAGCCACTATGGAGAACAGTATGGAGGTTCCTTGCAAAACTAAAAATAGAGTTACCTTATGACCCAGCAATCCCACTGCTGGGCATATACCCAGAGAACACCATAATTCAAAAAGACACATGCACCCCAATGTTCACTGCAGCACTATTTACAACAGGACATGGAAGCAACCTAAATGTCCATCAACAGATGAATGGATAAAGAAGATGTGGTACATATATACGATGGAATATTACTCAGCTGTAAAAAGCAATGAAACTGGGACATTTGTAGAGACATGGATGAACCTAGAGACTGTCATACAGAGTGAAGTGAGTCATAAAGAGAAAAACAAATACGTATATTAACACATATATGCAGAATATAGAAAAATGGTACAGATCAACCAGTTTGCAAGGCAGAAATAGAGACACAGATGTAGAGAACAAACATATGGACACCAAGCGGGGAGAGCAGGGAGGGTTGGGAGGGGGATGAACTGGGAGATTGGGATTGCCATATATGCATTACTAGTAAGAAAAAAAATACCAAATTGTACACTCTAAATATATACAGTTTATTGTCTGTTAACTGTATCTCAATAAAAGTTCTTTAAAAAATGAACACAATATTTCTGAAAGATTGTACAAGAGAGCAAATTTGAAAACAAAATATTTGGAATGTATAGATGTGAAAAATATGACGCTTAAAATAAACATTTTAATGGTGAGGACAAACAGCCTGTTAGACATAGCTGAATAAAAATTAGGGAACTAAAAGATGAAGCCCCCCAAGTTATCTGAAATGCAGCCCAGCTAGAAACAGAGATGGGGAATGTAGAAGAGAAGTTCAAACCTCTGGCATATATCAGAAGTTCCAGAAGAAGACAACAGAGGGGATGAGAAATAGTTGAAAAGACAATGGATGAGAATTTTAAAAAATATAATTAAAAAAAAAAAAAACAGGATTGCTTTACAGTTCTATTATAGAAAGGCTCAATGAATGCTAAGTAGGATTTGAAAAAAAGAGTCTGCACCTAGACATATACATATGGTAGTGAAACTACAGAACACCAAAGACAAAGAACAATCTTAAATTCAGCCAGAGAAACGGCACATCACCTACAGACGAACCAGGTAAGAGTGATGGTTGGTTTCCCAACACAATAGCCTTAACAGAAGCCAGAGCACAGGGGAACAACAGTACTGGGATGAGAGAAAATGTCTCCCAACCTACAACTGTACACACACAATGCAACTACGTCTCAAGAACCAAGTTGAAAGAAATTATTTTTAAACGGGAAAAAAATCTGAGAATTTGCCACCCACTAAAAAGGAAATTCTGAAGGATGTACTTCAGGAAGAATAAAAATGATCCCTATTGGCATGTCCAAGAAGCAAAACAGAATAGTGAGCACAGACACGGCAAATACAGGGTTAAGCTAATGCAAATGATAACTGCATAAATAAGGACAACATCTGAGTTGCAGGGTTGAAAACACAGAACAAAAATACTGGACAAAAGAGCATAAAAATTGGGAGAGTGATAATCAGAGTTAAATTATTCTCAGGCCCTTGAATTTTCAGGCTATTGATTAATTAGCCATGGTTAGGTTAAGAATGCATGTTAAGTGACTTCCGTGGTGGCACAGTGGTTAGGAATCCGCCTGCCAATGCAGGGGACACGGGTTCGATCCCTGGTCCAGGAAGATCCCACATGCCATGAAGCAACTAAGCCTGTGTGCCACAACTACTGAGTCTGTGCTCTAGAACCCACAAGCTACAACTACTGAGCCCATGAGCCATACCTACTGAAGCCCTCGCGCCTTAGAGCCTGCAAGCCACAACTACTGAGCCCACATGCTGTAACTACTGAAGCCCACACACCTAGAGCTCCGCAACAAGAGAAGCCACTGCACCACAATGAAGAGTAGCCCCTGCTCGCCACAACTAGAGAAAGCCCACACAGAGCAACGAAGACCCAATGCAGCCAAAATAAACACATACATAAATAAGAATTTTAAAATTTAAAAATATTTTTTAAAAAAGAGTGCGTGTTAAAATACATTAAGTGGAAGAGAAAAAGATGGCGGCGAAGTAGAGAGACGTGGAGTGCATCCCTCTCCACAGATGCATTGGGAATGCACGGAAGGACACAGTCATTCCCACAGAGAACCAGCTGAACACCAGCAGACGGCCTCGGACACCGGAAAGGGCTGCGGAGAACCTGACATAGCCGGTAGGGAGGCATCTACGAGGGCTCAAAGAGGGTGAAGCGGCGGAGCTGTGGCAGACGGGAGGGAGTGAGAAACATACGGAGGGTCCGCAGCGCAGCTCAGCGTTCCCGGACCGAGACATCGATCCGCGGCTGAACGGAGGGTCCAGGAGCGGGAGCGTGGGAACCGGAGAGCTGGTTCAGGGGGAGAAACATTGTTGCCGGTAGGGTGACGGACCGAGAGGACAGGAGGGAGGAGGTCCGCGGAGAGGAGTGCCGATCCCTGAGAGCTGCCCGGCCATGATGGCGGCTGGAGGCTGCAGGCTCCCGGGCGGGGGGGAGGAGCCGCGCGCATAGCCTCTCCCTCTCTTTCAGCGCCTCTGCAACAGGCAGCGGAGAGACGCCCTGCGGGGCCACATAAGGCGCTCAGGGATAACAAGCACCCTCAGGCGCTCGGGCGGGGCTAGATTAAAACTCCTTGCAACGCCAGCAGCAGGGAGGCTGCCAAGAGAAAAAAAAAAACAAAAAAAACCAGCATCAAAAAGAAAAAACCCCGAGAGAGGCCCAACTCTAAGACTTTCTGTGTACGCCTGAGCCACCAGCGCCTTCTGCAACAGGCACCTCCAAGCCTGACTGAAGCAACAGTGCGCCACTGCTCACTCCCTCCCAGGAGAAGGAGCCACTATTGCACCCTCTCCCTCCCCACACACCGAGGCTTACAGACGAACAATAAAGGAACCTCTGCTGGTCACAGAATAACGCAAAAAAAAAAAAAAACCCAAGGCAAGGAAAAGGACACTTACAGCTGAGACGCTAAGGAAACAGAAATAGTAGTATCAATACCTATTGAACTGGTCCATTCGGGGATCAGTTCTGGATTTTTTTTTTTTTCCTCTTTTTTTTTTTTTTGATTTATTAAATACGATCTTAGCCCTAAGGGATCTACAAGTTTTACAACATAATTTTATAAGGATATTTTTTACTCTTTTTTTTTTTTTTGCCTTTTAAAATACTTCTATATCTAGCTAAGTTTTTGGTAGTACGGACAAAATATCTTTCATACTTTCCTTTCATCCCTTTCTTTTATACACTTCTATTCCTTTCTTTTTCTTTGCATATTTCCAACCACATTACGCTCTTCTGTTCCCCTTTCTTCCAGCCATTTTAAGTGTATTTTATCTTAACATACTTATAAGCAACACTATCGGTCTGCTCAGACTCCTTGCTCTATTCTCCAGATGATGCACTGCCTTGGTATTAATATTAGGCTTTTGTCTTTATCTTAGTTCTTAGTACAGTTGTCTAATTACATTCTGAGAATCTCCATTCTCTCTGGTGGTACTCCAGCTCATTTCTATATTTGATCCTAGCTTACAAAATCTCCCTGGATTGATGTTTGTATGTGTAGGGTGTTATTTGTTGTTTGTTTGCTTTTGCTTTTGTCTCTGATTTGTTCTGTTTCAGTTGTCAATTTCTGCTGGGTTTCTCTCTGAATATCTGATAGCACACTGGGGTTCTGTCAGGTCTTTCTAGAGCCTTATGTCCTAACGGATTCAATAATTGTGTGTCTTATACATGTATGTGTTTCCTAGACTGAATATTCGTCTAATCCAATACTTGGACATTAGTCTGAGGCTTGGACAGTCTTCTATAAACACCTCTATCACCAGGACAAGCAACCCCAAAAGCTTGGACAACCATGAGGAAACAAAGAAACACCATGCAGGCAAAGGAGCAGGAAAAAAACCCACAAGACCAAATAAATGAGGAGGAAATAGGAAAAATGCCTGAAAAAGAATTTAGAGTAATGATAGTAAAAATGATACAAAATCTCGATAACAAATTAGAGAAAGTACAAGAAACAGTTCATAAGAACTCAGAAAAACAAACAGCAATGGATAACAAAATAACTGAAATTAAAAATACTCTAGATGCTCTAACCAGCAGAATGACTGAGGCAGAAGAACGAATAAGTGAGTTGGAAGATAGAATGGAAGAAATAAACGCCACAGAGCAGGAAAAAGATAAAAAAATAAAAAGACTAGAAGACAGCCTCAGAGACCTCAGTGATAACCTTAAACATACCAACATTCGAATTATAGGCATTCCAGAAGAAGAAGAAAACAAGAAAGGGTCTGTGAAAATATTTGAAGAGGTTCTAGTGGAAAACTTCCCCAACATGGGAAAGGAAATAATGAACCAAGTCCAAGAAGCACAGAGAGTCCCATACAGAATAAACCCAAGGAGAAATACACCAAGACACATATTAATCAAACTAACGACAATTCAACACAAAGAAAAAATATTAAAAGCAGCAAGAGAAAAGCAACAAACAACATATAAGGGA
Organism: Hippopotamus amphibius kiboko; assembly: GCF_030028045.1. Classification (NCBI taxonomy): domain Eukaryota; kingdom Metazoa; phylum Chordata; class Mammalia; order Artiodactyla; family Hippopotamidae; genus Hippopotamus; species Hippopotamus amphibius. The sequence continues at coordinate 72,747,743 of NC_080199.1, forward strand.
AAACCCATCAGGATAACAGCTGACCTTTCTACAGAAACTCTGCAGGCCAGAAGGGAATGGCAGGATATACTGAAAGTCCTGAAAGAGAGAAACCTACAGCCAAGAATACTTTACCCAGCAAAAATCTCATTCAGATTTGAGGGAGAAATCAAAAGCTTTCCAGACAAGCAAAAGTTAAGAGAATTCAGCACCACCAAACCAGCCTTACAACAAGTGCTAAAGGAACTTCTCTAAGTAGGAAACACAAGAAAAGGAAAACACCTACAAATACAAACCCAAAACAATTAAGAAAATGGTCATTGGAACACACATGTCAATAATCACTTTAAATGTCAATGGATTAAATGCTCCAACCAAAAGACACAGACTGGCTGAATGGATACAAAAACAAGACCCTTCTATATGCTGCCTACAAGAAACCCACTTCAGACCAAGGGATACATATAGACTGAAAGTGAAGGGATGGAAAAAGATATTCCATGCAAATGGAAGTCAAAAGAAAGCTGGAGTAGCAATACTCATATCAGATAAATTAGACTTGAAAGTAAAGACTATTAAAAGAGACAAGGAAGGGCACTACATAATGATCAAGGGATCCATCCAAGAAGAACATATCACAATGGTAAATATCTATGCCCCCAATATAGGAGCACCTCAATACATAAGGCAAATGCTAACAGCTATAAAAGGGGACATCGACAGTAACACAATTATAGTGGGAGACTTGAACACCCCACTTACATCAATGGACAGATCATCCAAACAGAAAATAAATAAAGACACACAAGCTTTAAATGGACACATTAGACCATCTCGACTTAATTGATATTTATAGGACATTCCATCCAAAAACGACAGACTACACTTTCTTCTCAAGTGCACACGGAACATTTTCCAGGATAGATCACATCTTGGGTCACAAATCAAACCTCAGCAAATTCAAGAAAATTGAAATCATATCAAGCATCTTCTCAGACCACAACGCCATGAGACTAGATATCAATTACAGGAAAAAAACTGCAAAAAATACAAACACATGGAGGCTAAACAATTCACTATTAAACAACCAAGGAATCACTACAGAAATCAAAGAGGAAATCAAAAAGTATCTAGAAACAAATGACAACGAAAACACAACAACCCAAAACCTATGGGACGCAGCAAAAGCAGTTCTAAGAGGGAAGTTTATAGCAATACAGTCCTACCTTAAGAAACAAGAAAATGATCGAATAAACAACCTAACCTTACACCTCAAACAACTAGAGAAAGAAGAACAAAGAAACCCCAAAGTGAGCAGAAGGAAAGAAATCGTAAAGATCAGAGCAGAAATAAATGAAAAAGAAAGGAAAGAAACCATAAGAAAAATAAATAAAACTAAAAGCTGGTTCTTTGAGAAGATTAACAAAATGGATAAACCATTAGCCAGACTCATCAAGAAAAAAAGGGAGAAGATGCAAATCAACAGAATTAGAAATGAAAAAGGAGAAGTCACAACGGACACCTCAGAAATACAAAACATCATGAGAGACTACTACAAGCAACTATATGCCAATCAATTGGATAACCTGGAAGAAATGGATACATTCTTAGAAAAATACAATCTTCCAAGACTGAACCAGGAAGAAATAGAAACCATGAACAGACCAATCACAAGTACAGAAATTGAGGCAGTGATTAAAAATCTCCCAACACACAAAAGCCCAGGACCAGATGGATTCACAGGCGAATTCTATCAAACATTTCGAGAAGAGTTAACACCTATCCTTCTCAAACTCTTCCAAAATATTGCAGAAGGCGGAGCACTCCCAAACTCATTCTATGAGGCTACCATCACCCTGATACCAAAACCAGGCAAAGATGTCACAAAAAAAGAAAACTACAGACCAATATCACTGATGAATATAGATGCAAAAATCCTCAACAAAATACTAGCTAACAGACTGCAACAGCACATTAAAAAAATCATACACCACGATCAAGTGGGGTTTATCCCTGGGATGCAAGGATTCTTCAATATACGCAAATCAATCAACGTGATACATCATATCAACAAATTGAAGGATAAAAACCATATGATCATTTCAATAGATGCAGAAAAAGCTTTTGACAAAGTTCAACATCCATTTATGATAAAAGCTCTCCAGAAAATGGGCATAGGAGGAAATTACCTCAACATCATAAAAGCCATATATGACAAACCAAAAGCCAACATTGTTCTCAATGGAGAAAAACTGGAAGAATTCCCTCTAAGAACAGGAACAAGACAAGGGTGTCCACTCTCACCACTGTTATTCAACATAGTTTTGGAAGTGTTAGCCACAGCAATCAGAGAAGAAAAAGAAATTAAAGGAATCCAAATTGGAAAAGAAGAAGTAAAATTATCACTCCTTGCAGATGACATGATACTATATATAGAAAACCCTAAAGACTCTACCAGAAAACTGCTAGCACTCATTGATGAGTTTAGTAAAGTAGCAGGATACAAAATTAATGCACAGAAATCTCTTGCATTCCTATACACTAACAACGGAAGAGCAGAAAGAGAAATTAAGGAAACTCTCCCATTCACCATTGCAACCAAAAGAATAAAATACCTAGGAATAAACCTGCCTAAGGAGGCAAAAGATCTGTATGCAGAAAACTTTAAGACATTGATGAAAGAAATCAAAGATGACATAAACAGATGGAGGGATATACCATGTTCCTGGATTGGAAGAATCAACATCGTGAAAATGACTGTACTACCCAAAGCAATTTACAGATTTAATGCAATCCTGATCAGATTACCAATGGCATTTTTCACAGAACTAGAGCAAGAAATCTTACGATTTGTATGGAAACGCAAAAGACCCCGAATAGCCAAAGCAATCTTGAGAAGGAAAAATGGAGTTGGTGGAATCAGGCTTCCTGACTTCAAACTATACTACAAGGCCATAGTGATCAAGACAGTATGGTACTGGCACAAAAATAGAAAGGAAGATCAATGGAACAGAATAGAGAACTCAGAAGTAAGCCCAAACACATATGGGCACCTTATCTTTGACAAAGGAGGCACGAGTATACAATGGAAAAAAGACAGCCTCTTCAATAAGTGGTGCTGGCAAAATTGGACAGCAACATGTAAAAGAATGAAATTAGAACACTTCCTAACACCATACACAAAAATAAACTCCAAATGGATTAAAGACCTACATATAAGGCCAGACACTATCAAACTCCTAGAGGAAAACATAGGCAGAACACTCTTTGACATACATCAAAGCAAGATCCTTTTTGACCCACCTCCTAGAATCATGGAAATAAAATCAAGAATAAACGAATGGGACCTCATGAAACTTAAAAGCTTTTGCACAGCAAAAGAAACCATAAACAAGACTAAAAGGCAACCCTCAGAATGGGAAAAAATAATTGCCTATGAAACAACGGACAAAGGATTAACCTCCAAAATATACAAGCAGCTCATGCAGCTTCATACCAAAAAAGCAAATAACCCAATCCACAAATGGGCAGAAGACCTAAATAGACATTTCTCCAAAGAAGACATACAGATGGCCAACAAACACATGAAAAGATGCTCAACATCACTCATCATCAGAGAAATGCAAGTCAAAGCCACAATGAGGTATCACCTCACACCAATCAGAATGGCCATCATCACAAAGTCTGGAAACAACAAATGTTGGAGAGGGTGTGGAGAAAAGGGAACTCTCCTGCACTGTTGGTGGGACTGTAAGTTGGTACAGCCACTATGGAAAACAATTTGGAGGTTCCTTAAAAAACTACAAATAGAACTACCATATGATCCAGTAATCCCACTCCTGGGCATATACCCAAAGAAAACCATAATCCCAAAAGAAACTTGTACCATAATGTTTATTGCAGCACTCTTTACAATAGCCAGGACATGGAAGCAACCTAAATGCCCATCAACAGATGAATGGATACAGAAGATGTGGCATATATATACAATGGAATATTACTCAGCTATAAAAAGGGATGAGATGGAGCTATATGTAATGAGGTGGATAGAACTACAATCTGTCATACAGAGTGAAGTAAGTCAGAAAGAGAAAGACAAATATTGTATGCTAACTCACATATACGGAATCTAAAAATGGTACTGATGAACTCAGTGACAAGAACAGGGAAGCAGATACAGGGAATGGACTGGAGAACTCGAGGTATGGGAGGGGGCGGGGGGTGAAGGGGAAACTGAGAAGAAGCGGGAGAGTAGTACAGACATATATATACTACCAACTGTAAAATAGTCAGTGGGAAGTTGTTGTATAACAAAGGGAGTCCAACTCAAGGATGGAAGATGCCTTAGAGGACTGGGGCAGGGAGGGTGGGGGGGAATCGAGGGGGGGGCGTCAAGGAAGGGAGGGAATATGGGGATATGTGTATAAAAACAGTTGATTGAACCTGGTGTACCCCCCAAAAAAAATAAAATAAAATAATAATAAAAAATAAATAAATAAAATAAAATAAAATAAAATAAAATAAAATAAAATACATTAAGTCCCCTACATATGAACGAGTGCCATTCTCAGAGCACATTCCTAAGTCCAATTTGTTCCTAAGTCCAACAAAGTTAGCCTAGGTATCCAATGAACACAATCAGCTACCTAGTACTGCACTGGAATAGGTTTATAATATGTTCACATCTTTGAAAGTTCGCAGCTTGAAAGCTTATATGTAGGAGACCTACTGTATTTAAAATAACCATTAAGAAACAGACATCGAGACTGAACTTCAAAAATAACAGGAGGGAAAAAAATGGAATAAAAAGTTTTTTTAATCTAAAAGAAAGCAAGGAAATATTCAAAAGAAAAAAAGAGTTGACAAAGAATAAAATAAAGTGTTAGTAAACATGGAAATGGAAATGTGCTGTATGGTTTGAAGATAAAGATGGTCAAACTGGGAGAAAAAAACACACACGTCCTCTTTAAGAGAGACGCAGAAGATGAGGACACAAAAGGACTGAAAGAAAAAAACGAAAAACAATGATGAGGCAAACACGGAAAGAAAGCTAGTGCAGAGGTGTTCCTGTACAACAAAACAAACTCTAAGGCAAAGAACATTACTAGAGATCAAGGTCAATTTACCAAGAGGAGGTAGCAATTCTAAACTTGTATGCATCTAATTAACATAGCCACAGAGTATAAACAGCAAGAGTTGGCAGTTCCACAAAGAGGCACTGTCACCACTATTATGGAAGATTTTCACATTCCTCCCTTAGTAAATGGTAGATCAAGCAGACAGAACAAGAGGAGGAGGAGGAAGGGAGGAAATAAAACGTGGAGAGCACAACAGATTAACTGATGAATCTACTTCCTCTTTAATAGACATAAAGGGAATATTACACCCCAAACTAGAGAATATACATCTTTTTCTCCATTTATGAAAGGTGAACATGAACTATGCCATAAGGCAAGCCTAAAAATACTTCAAATGACTGTTACATAGACCAATCATACTCAGTTAGAAATCAATAACAAAACACAGTAACAACACACAAATACACTGAGTCACAATGAAAAATGTATTTTTTAAAGTGGATCACAGTCAAAAAAAAAAAAAAAAAACAGTTTAAAAGCTTATGCCATAGAGAAACTCCTGGAGATGATCATCAGGGCACATGTCAAAAAATCCTCATAGAAGCAGTACGGGCAACATCAAGAAACCAGTAGCAACACAGAGGCCCAGTACCAGGAGGCCGGGCAGACACACTGCGGTCCAGTTCTCGGAGGGACTGTTCCAGAAAATGATGATTAGAACCACATTCATGGTACAGTTCTGTTTCTGTAAAGTCCAGACGGATGCAAAACTACGAGGGTGGGTCAAAAATGATCCGCACTCCAGCTACAGTAAATCTTCTATAAATTCTATGGTCAGAGTGCGGACCGTTTTTGGCTCACCCTCGTACATAATCTATTATTCAGAAAGACGTTCACACGTTATAAATAAAACATGCAGGGAGAGAGGGTGAGAATTCAAAACAGTTGTTGACCCTGGTGAGAACAAAGGGGGGGCCCGCTGGGGAGATGCTTACAGGTGGCCTCCAAGCAACTGGTCAAGTTCTCTGTCGTGACTGATCTTTATACCTTTCACTTATGTTCGAGGGGTTTTTTTGGTATGTTGTTCAATGTTTCACAGATTGCCAGATCTGGGTACCTCTACTTGAGCTGCCTTTTCATCAAAAATATCTAGACAGACCTGGCTTTCAACAAGTCATGCTTTCCCTTTTTGGAAAAGAATGATTTTTGACATGAATATTTCTTCTCGAATAACCTATCTCATCATTTGAAAATACTCCCCAAATTAAAATCCTGTGAGAGCCCTTTGCGCTCCTGGCAAGCTGCCAGCACTGCTGGACTGAGTTATGTGTCATGACTGACCCCAATGTCCTAAGACAGAGTCCTACAGAGAGGAAAGGCAGGTCTGTTTCAGGCAGTGAGATGTACCCATGAATGAAATGCACAAAGAGACCTTCTTAATGATGATTCAGGAGAGACTAATGGGTTAATGATGGGACGCCTGCCACCTGCCTCCAGGGTGATTGGTCACAGATGCCCACTAAATGCCAGGGGGACCAGCTGGCTCAATTCCGCTTTACGGGGCCCAGCACAGAGACATAGCAAAGGCACATGTGCAACTGAAGCATGAGATAAGACCAGAGGTATTTCACTGACGTTGCATGTTTTTAAAAATCCACCTCTGGGCCCATCCACCTAGTAGCGTGAAAACAAAGGATCAAGAATCACAGACGCAACTGTTTTTTCCGCTATTCCTTCTCCACCTACGTGACCAAAATGAGCTTTAAAAGAAGGCCCTCACTCACTGGAGTGTGTGCAGTTTCCACGATGGGAGATGGATGTGAGTGGGGGAGGAGTGCACCTTTAAGGGAATACAAAACACTTTTTATATCACAAGATGTGAATTCTTGATGACAAAGACTTTTAACCAAACAAATCATGACCTACCTCATGTTTTAAATCTATCGTAAAGTCGGATTTCAGGGATTCACTCTTTAATCTCTTGGTAAGCCTAGAAAAAAGAGACAATTTGAGATTTTTTAAAAAGCCAAAAAAAGCATCAAACAAGAATAACACATTCTTGAGACTTTCTAATGTTTGGAAACAATAATATAAATTTTAAGATAAAAATAAGAGTTTCATTTCCTTGAGGCAAAGGACTATGAAAACACAATTATTTTGGACCAGGAAATGAATGCAAGGTGTTGCAAATGTAGTGTTCGGTATTTCAACATCTGGAGAATAACGTAAAACACAATATGATACAAAAAATGTCTTTAAAAAAAAAAAGCCATGAATTGTGTTGACTCCTGATAATCCTTGACTAAATAATGGCAGAGAAAGAAAAAGAAAAGAAAAAAAGCTTACATGAAAGAGAAACTCAAGTTGCTACTTTTCAGTCTCCTGCGTTTAACAACCCTAACGAATTACAGTTTGTAGAGTGTTCAGGGGGAGAGAGCCTGTGGGTTCAGGAGAGAGTAACAGTTTCAAGCCACTTTCTTGCTTCAAAAAAATCTGTAATGGGTCTTCTGGACACAGAATAAAGCCCCAGACCCCTGGGCCCAGGCTCTAGAGCGCCCCCGCCCGCCCAGCGCGGACCCGCTGCCCCCAGCGCACACCCGCTGCCCCCAGCGCGGACCCGCTGCCCCCAGCGCACACCCCTGCAGGCACAGCTGCCGAGTTCACCCCCAGCCAGCCTTCACCTGGCAACCTTTTCTTCAAGACCAAACTCAAGGGCTTCCAGGCTTGCCTGCAAGAATAAATGGAAGCTTCCTTTGCTCCCAGAGTGGGACGTACAGCCCTCTTCACCACGCACGGCAGTCCCACCAGTTCCCTCTGCACCCCTCCTGCGTCAGACCCCCAACACCACCCATCACCCCGGCCAAAACGAGCACTCGGTGAGCGGCCTGAATGCACGAGGGCAAACATCAGTACACGCCTCGATTCCAAGCTGAGTGACGTGCTCAGCAAGACCTCTGCCCTGCCACAGGGTCTATTTATGACAGGGCTACAGACCCGACCCTCCTTTCAATTACAAACCTCCTATTCAGTATTTACAACAGTGGTTTTAAAAAAGAGTAATAAGTTTCAGAAGTCTTTCCTGAGTTTTCAGTTTTCTGAGCCACCAAGATTTCTTTAAAAATTTACTTCTCAGGAAAGATAAAGGAGGACGCCGCAGGTGATAATTTACATGTAGTTCTGAACCACTGGTCTCACGGTTGAGATGAGCGTAGCCCGAGGGCAGAAAGACGGCTCTAAAAGAAGCCCCAGTGGAATCTCTGTCACACTCCTGCTCAGTATCTGCCCACGGACCCATGAGCAGGAGTGGGTGAGGATGTTACATAAAGAGACTACATCCCCAGATACGTTCCTGATATATATTAAGAGAAAAAAACCGGCCCTGACATGGAATCTGTCCAGCTCCAACTCTGCTTGGTTGGAGCCAGGTTTTATGAATAAACTCTTTCAAGGTAACTTTGGGATTTGGACTCATGCTAAGTGCCTTCAAAATCTGATTGGACTACATTCAGACTCCAAAGACAAATGAAAAAAAAAAAAAAGTCATACCTGGGCTTACTGCCAAAGGCAAGGAACACACAACTGTGATCAGAATCCAATGGCCTGTGACATCTACAATCAGATGGCCATGCTGCCCACACCCCTTAGAAGACAATAAACACCTCTGAACTGTTGACTTCAACATGCTCTCTACTCTTCTGGATTTTTTAAGTTTCTCATTCAATTCTTATACATTTTTCATTGAGGGAAACCACAGAGGGGTAAAAATGACAGCCACTGATAGAATCTCTTTAAGATGAAAGAATCTCTTTCAGATGAACAACGACAGATTGGAGACCAATCAGTATGTACACTGACATCTGCAAGTGGCTACGTTTAGCAGCCTGTGGAATCTGCCAAAACCAGTGATGGTTACTTCAATATCACGAACTTCACGTGAATGAGTCAGCCTCATGGGACACCCAGGGCCTAACCCAGTCACCTTGCAATCGAGTCCCCGTTCTGAAAGTGTGCAGCGGGCATTCACCTAACTTAAAAGGCCAGTCCCAGTGGTGGGAACTTGGTTTCATTTTTCTACACACCAAGCAAGGGCTATACCCGAGGGCTTTTCAAATGCTAATTTCAGTAACCAACAATGCCAAAAATACAAGGCCAGATATCCCAATTATTTCGTGAAAATATTTCATTAAATATTCAGTTTCTGGCAAATAAGACGTCTGACATTCAGCTTTCCTACTTTCAGAAGGCGTTAAGTCATGTCCCAATAACACAACCAGCTAGACTGGAAACCTGCAACAAATATAGGGTCCCTTCAACTCCGTACCAGGAAAACTTCCTACTTGACGTTTCTAGTCCCACTTGTGAGACAGTCAACACAGCAAGATATTGCAGGAAATCTAGATAAGGTTTTCTGGTGGAAAAACAACAGAGGAAACCAGTAACAGTGTTCCGTAGTAACACATATTGAAGAAATCATCTTATGGAAAATTAGGAAGCGTTTCTCCAAAGATGCAAGTATACTTTTTTAACTGATGCCGTGGTTAGAAGATCCCGTAGGTGGAGCACTGGGAAACGCTGGGCAGAGAATTCAACACTCACTGCTGCAGGACTGCCAGCCCCACAAACACTTTTGGTGAGAAAGTCTAGGAAAGCGAATGTCACGAGATGTCTTTAACCAGTTTTTCTGGTGACTTGAGCGGAAGAACGTCTTAAGTAACTATAAATCATTGTTCTACCTACTAAGTGAGCCACAAAGTCAAGGAAAAGAGACACAGGGCATCAACACTCCCGGCGTGGGCGCTGTCGGCTACCCACACAACACAGAGCCTCCCCTTCCTTCCTCTAAGAGAATTCCGACTCTGATTATTCAGGGCAATAAAGGGGCTCCAGGGTCAGAGTCACTTTGATCTCAGTCGATGCACTGAAGTTCCCCAGCATCTGTGAATGGTCCAGAGGTTGGCAGAGGCCTGACGTTGTCCCAGTTGACTTTAATTAGACAGGACCCACCTAGAGACTGAGGATAAGCACTTACATTCCAGGTCAGAGGCTCTCTCCTGCTGGACATAAATAAGAAACATATAGCCCTTACTGCCTTGAAACCACAGAGCAGAGCAGATTTCAGATGAGGTGACACCGTGCCCTACACTGGAGAGACAGAGGGAGTCAGCCTCCTCGGGGACACTGCTGAACTCCTGCACCAGCCACCCCCCACCCTTGCGGTTCCAGCCGCAGCAGTCCCTTCATCCACTTTGCCTATGTCTCTGCCACTTGCGTCTACATTGGGAAGGAGAGTATTCCATTGCAAGGAACTTTCAAATGTCCAGGGAGCAGTTCATAGCTTTGGGCAACCACACATGGCAAAGTTATCTCCTACAATGGGCTGAAACGCTTTTCAGGACTCCAAACCCTAGAAGCAGGACACTAACTGTAAGAAATAATAGAAACACTTTCATCTCTGCAGATATAAAAACCACAGCTGCACTATCAACTTTCCGTTCCCTAAAGAACAAAAACACGTCATCTGAGTTATTTAGGTTAAGAGGGCGGTCGACGGCCACATTTCTCCTGAATTACAACTTATCTTCCCCTTTCGCGTGGCAAACAGCATGGCGGTGACTATCACACACACCGCTGGGGACGCCTCCTGCCCAGACCGTGTTTAAACGCGCCTGTATATCCACGCACATACCCAGTCATCACCCCATCCCTGGGCGTGCGGCTGATTCATTTCCTTACTGACGATCAGAGTCACGCCTGGAGCTCACTAGGTCCACCGGCAACAATGGTCACACCTCTGGGTGCAGAGTCCTGAGACTGCTCTCACGGTTGATCATTCGCCTCATTTTGCAGGTGAGTAGGAGGAAGGACAGAGCAGCTGAGCTACGAGTCTGAGGCGATGAGTGAGTGGTGGGGCCTCGCTGCCTCTGCCGAAAAGCTCACTCAGATCTATCAACTGCAGGACTCGGTGAAATAAAAGTCGATTCATACACAAAACAAAATGTAAAGAAAGTCTAATAAATTCTTACTTGTTTACCAGTGGAATACTAAGGGCCCAGCCAGCTGCAAAGTCTGGATACTGAAAAACTGTAGGGTTTTCAGAAAAGGCATAATGGTGAATTATTGTGGACTCTTCATCATGTAATGCTTTTCCTAAAAACCATTCCTGTTAAATAAAGAGAGAAATTTTTTTAAAAAGCCATCTCATGTAAGACCAAAAACAAACTGGTATCATTAGTTTTAGTTAAATATTCTGCATGATGGAGAATAAGCACAGATTATGTATTTTTAAATAATTTTCACAAAAATATTATTACTTATATGATAATGGATATAGCATAATCTTGGTCTACAGAATAAGTAATTTAAGTTCATCAGGTTGAACAAAATGTTAGTCATCATTATTCTTATAAACACATAAAAGTGGTATTTTATAGACTATTCCATATCAAAATACTATTAATGTAAAGAAAGCAGTGTTCCTTTATGTCCCACTGAGGTTTGCAAAGGTGAAAAATTCCTTCCAGAATCAGTGCCTATTTTATTCATTCATTCATTAACATTTATTAATATGTGTTACCAATCAACATTTAACATTTATCCCACACCAGCTGGGAACAGAACTTACACAATAGTGGAGAGACAGAAAGTAAGCAAGTAAATAAAGTAAGTTCAGACAGTGACTGCTGTGGGCTATGATGAAAATAAAACAGAGCGACAGGGGACCACCCGGAAAGAGAGGGGAACCTCTTAGGAGGTAACAGCTGCACGGAGCCAGCCAAGCACAAATCTGGGGAAGAATAAGTAAGGCAGTTAATACAAAGTTCCTGAGGTGGGAAAAAGCTTGATACATTCGATGAAAAAATAAGTCCAGTGTGGCTGGAATATACTGGGTATGAGAAACACGGTATGAAAGAGAAGCAGGAGATAGACCAGGGTTCAGATGTCACAACAGAACAGCCTGCATCAGATCAACTCTCCCACCGAGAACAAGTACAGAAGCTGTACAGAAGAAATTCTTAGAGCAAATGATTGAGGGCATCAGAAAACAACAAAGGCAAAGAGGATGCGAGGGCTAACATCCCAGGGAGAAGGGCACCCCACCCATGGGAGCCCCACATGCACCTCCTTTTACCCTCAAGGAATTTGCTGGTTCCCAGAGCAGAGGACAGCACACAACGGAGAACAGCAGCTGGGGACTCGTGCAGTCTGGCTGCACTGCAGAGACAGAGGCTGGAGCTGGAGGCTGCCAAGAAGGTAGAGATGTAAGGGGATCCCAGAGGAGGGAGCCCAAAATCTTGCCTGCAATCTCCCTTCAACTCCTCGGCTGCACCAAAACCAAGGGAAAACACAAGAACCAAGAGGAAAACAGCAGTAAGTGGCTGAAATCGGAGCAGAGGCTTCTCAGCAGTAGTTCTGGGAGCCCAAGGTTGGAGTGCAGGGTCTGCCAGGGGAGAAGGGTCTGGGAATAAGGGTGGTCTGTAAACAGACCCACCGGAACAAGGTCTGCGACCCAGAGAACAGTAAACCTCCTGAAGGAAGGGGTATCATCCACAGCCTCTTCAGGTTTTCACATAAAATATCTGATAGTGAGAAATTACCAGGCACGCCAAGAAACAAGACCTGACCAAAAACAGAGAAAAATGAGAAATAGATTCCCAGATACATCAGATTTTGCAGTCAAAAAAAAAAAAAAATACTATAATTAATATATTTAAGAAAAAACACGGAGATGAAGATTTTTACCAAAGACGTCTATAAACAAGAGTCAAATGGAAATTCTAAAACTGAATAATGCAATAACTAAAGTTAGGAATTCAAGAGAATATTAGATATAAAAGAAGAGTGAATAGCAACCTAGAAGGTAAGTTAGTAAAAATATCCATATGGATGCACAAAAAAGAAAACAAAGAGGGACATACAGAAAAGAGCTTACTTAAGTGCAACATGAGACACAGTGAAAGGTCTAAAATACATGATGTTCAAACTAAGTGAAGTGAGAAAGAGAAAGACGAATACCATATGATATCACTTACATGTGGAAACTTAAATATGGCACAAATGAACCTATCTACAAACAGAAACAGACTCACAGACATAAAGAACAGACTTGTGGTTGCCGGGGGTCGGGGTATAGGGATAGACTGCGAGTTTGGGTTGGTAGGTTCAAACTATTACATTTAAATGGATAAACAACAAGGTCCTACTGTTGAGCAGAGGGAACTATATTCAATATCCTGTGATAAACCATAATGGAAAAGAATATTAAAAAAGAATATATATGTGTGTATAACTGAGTCTCTCTGCTGTACAGCAGAGATTGGCACAATACTGTAAATCAACTATACTTCAATAAAAAATAAACTAAAATAAAATACATGATGTTCAAAACCCAGAATAGGAAGAGAGAGACAATGGGACTCAATCAATATCTGAAGAAATACAGGCTTAGAATCTTCTCAGAAACTGACAAAAGTCATCAAATCATAGAGTCAAGAAGCTCTATAAACTCTAATCAAGAGAAATACAAAGAAAACCACACATAGGCATATATTGGCTGAAAAACCAAAGATAGAGAAAATCTTAAAAGTAGTTTTGGGGGAGGGGTTACATCTTTCTTTCAAAGGAACAAAAGCAAGGCATGCAGTTAACTTTTCAACAAAAACAAGTGAAGTGAAAGAATGGAGCATCTTTACAACAACAGAAAATTACTGCTGACCTGGAGTGCTATACCTAGTGAAACTATCTTAGGTGCAGTGGGAAACCACAGGAAGTTTTTGAGCAGGTAAGGGAGATGACCTGAATTACAGAGATACTGGATTATTGGGATGGCAAGAGTGGAAACCAGGAGAGCAGTTAGGATGCTTAAATCATGGTCAAGGAAAGATGACAGTAGCCTGGACCAGAGTGATAGTATTTAAATGGTGAGAAGATGGATGAGGGGTGTATCCTGGAGGGAGACTCCACTGAATGTCCCAACATGAAGTTGAGGGGAAAGAGGACTCAATCACCGGTCCCAGCTTTTTCATATGAGCAACCGGATAGACAGTGATGCCATTTCTGAGACGTGGGAGACTGAAGATGGAAGAGGTTAAAAGGGGGCATGAAGAGTTCAGTTCTGAACAAGCTGAGTTTGAGGCTCCCGTCAGACAAGTAGGCAGCTGGACATAGGAGTGGGGAGCACATAACTCCCTCCCTCAGTTCCTTCACACGTGGCTCAAGTGTGACCTGATCTGTGAGTTCTTCCTGAACACTCTCTATAGAAAAGTAAGCCCACCATCCGTCTACCCTTCATCCCTCTTATTTTGCTTTATTTTTCTCTATAGCACTTATTACCATCTGACACATTATTCCACCTTTGCCTACTCCCTGTCTCCCCTGCACAGGACTCTCCCTCCTTGTGACCAGGGATGTTGTCATTTTGCTCTCTACTGTATCCCCAGGACACCTAACATGTCCGAGGTGCTCCTAGTTTTGTGTTAAATGATGCAACAAGCCCGGGGGGCTTTCAAAGGCAACTATTAAAGAAACATCAGCAGATAATTTAGCTCAAGTACCCTAAGTTCTAAACGTTTCATATATTTTCTCTCTCATCCAACCGTCACCACCTCACTCCCTATTCCTTATCAGAAAGTAAAAGCAGGAGCGATATAGTGCTGTCTCCTCAGAGCCCGCCTCTGCTCATGGTTCTGTTCCAAATACCTCCCAGAGTCTTAGTTTGGGTCAATTCATCAACAAGTCATAAATGAACATACATGAAAGCCAGTAACATAACTGTGTGTCTAGGTTCATAGTTCCACCCAAGAAGTAATTATAAGGCAAACAGCCTCGGCTTGAGATAGAAAATTCAACATCGTTTTAAAAAATCAAACTACTAAACATTAACCAGTATGAAAAGCATCACAATTAACATACCATGTAAACATGGCTTGTTTCAAGAAACTAAACACTTCAGGATATTTCAGCATCTTTCTTAATAATCTTTCACTATTATAATCGCCTGTTCCAAACATAAATTTATGCAGAACATGTTTTTATGTTTTAACAACTAATAGCAGTGTTCAGCTGTTACCTAGTATATAAGATTGTTTTTCCATATTTTTGTGGGCAGTTACACTGTAAACTAAGGGAGAAATTAATACAGATTCTGTGAAGAGGCACTCCCCCATCTTTCTTAATAACTTTCTTAATGGCTTCTTAATAAAGACAATTATAATCAAGACAAACTATAAAAGAATAACTCAATGTTCTATTAGTATGTTAGAATCACTCTTTGCCAGCACTCATGTTTCACCTCTATTAAAAATTAAAAATTCAAGACATTTCAGCAAATGCACACATATTAAAAGCATACTGTGGGGAAAAAAAAGAAAGACTTCAGTAAGATACAGAAATTTAAAAAAATCACCTAGAAAGACAACTTAACAAAGATTAATTACTTTAATAAAGATTAAAGCTTTTCACCTAAAATATAACAGCATAAATTTGCATCAGTAAGAACGACAAAAGGATATTGAAAAGTCAGAATCCAACAAAATAACTGATACACTAACACAAAATTATTATTTTAATGTAGTTTATCTGTCTCAATATCAAAGCCAGGTTTGTTCTATTCTTTTTTCCTAAAACTTCATATGGTGGGGGAAAAAAACACACACTGGTTTGAGCTAACTTCAATATTATGTAATTTTTATTCCCTAATGGTAGTTTCAAAAGAAATAAAGCATCCTAGATTTTTTTTATGTGGTATATAGCTCACAAAAGAAGAAGAAAATATCTCATTTTCCCTCTGTTCTGTACTTGCTTTTCATGAACTTGCTTTGAACTTTTAAATTTATCATTCCAATTTTCATTAAAAAGTACAGTGAGTCACCGTCTTCTGTACAGAATTAGAGCTACGGATGATGGAAAAAATAATCTCCAGGTGAAATGAACACTAGGAGGAGATTAAAACTCCTACATCCTAAAAAAGACCTGGGAGTATTTCTCAAGTCAAAGGCAAACATAAAAGCCTAACAAATGTTTTCCATAAAACATGGCACAGAGTACACAGAGGCTGCTCAGCGTCGTCTGGAAAGACTGGATGAGACACGTTCGTAATTCTTTTCTCCTTTGAAGGAATTATTTTTTTAACCTATCAACCTTCTCATTCAATTATATATGTACTTTCCCAGAAATCAAAAGCATGAAGAGAAATCATAATGGATCCTTTCAGCATTTTAAAAACATCAAAACCAGTGGTTTTATTAAAATAACAAACTTTCCAGCATTTGAAAAATCAGCCTAATGATCACTGGTGCCCAGCTTTGCGTGTCCACATCAACAAAGCAGGCGGGCACCCAGAAGCCGCGGCTCCTCTCCACATCCTCGTTAAATCTGATTCACTGCTGGGGTGGGCATCAGGATAGGGCTGGGGTGGGTGTCCAGCGGTCCCAGAAAGGACCCGATTCTGCTTATTCCACGTTTAAAGAATTGCACACGGTGATCAGGGAGTAACCGGGACTTCTCCAAGAGAACTAAACAGCCTGGTTTACCCTCCGCACAGCTCCAGGGCCGCCTCTGAACCTCTGAGACACTGAACACAGCCCAGGAGGACAGATGACATTACAGAGTTGCTCAGTCGCATGCAAATATTTATTGACCACCTACTAAGGGTTAAACACTATGCTCAGTGCTCAGAACTTATAGGTAAACAAGATCCAGCTGCGACATCATAGCTGCACAAAATAAAATGTTAAAATATGAAAGCAGCAGTGAACTTCTCACACAAGATGCATCCCTTCTCACCTTCAGACCTTCTCAAATACTGTTCCCCCTGCTTAGACCACTCTCTCCAGTAACTCCTACTCATCCCACGGGCTCAGGTTAAATGTCACTTCCTGCCATGACCTTCCCAGATTAGCTCTGATGCCCTGCTGTGCGCTCCTAACAGTGCCGGATCTTTCCCTTAGAAGACATCTCACTTCTCAGAGGAACTGCTGCTTCAATGGTTCATCCTCTCCCTGCTACTCTGTACCATCCAGGCAGTCAGGACCCTTGCCTGTCTGGCCGGGCCCTCTCTATACACAGTTGGTACTCAAAAAATATTGCGTATCTAAAATAATATGTGGCCACTGTTGATAAAGAGAAATAACCAATTTAAACTTCTTGATTAACCCTAGGTTATAGTTTCTTAATTCTCTAAAATTGCTAACACATATCAATAGATTTTTTCACTTAAATATGGCTCATTATATGTTCCACCCACCGATGGCTACAAACCCCAAAGAGAATTATTTAACATTGCTTCCAGATAGTCAACTCTTATTTCATTCTTTTTTTTTGTTTTTAAGTGAAAGCAGGTTTATTGAGAGATATACACGTTCCATAGATAGAATGTGCTCCATTTTACAAGGCGAGAGCAGCCTATTTCATTCTTAATTTTAAATTAAGTGTTTTTATTAGACTAAAAAACCTCTTAATCAAAATTAGACTTCTTTTAAGCATTTGCTCCAAAATAAAAACACTCATATTGAAACTGTGTTTACCTTAGAGGGGTCGTATCTTCTGAGTGTTTCTAAGAGTCGTGGAATTTGTATTCCTGTCTCTTCTTCACAGAAGAAAATCCATGATGAATTGCTGCTATATGTTACAGCAAAGCTGACAAAAAGAAACAGGTTATAGTAATCACTTTTATAAAGTGAGTTTACAATAAGGTTTAAAACTGATAAGCAGGAAACAGATGAAGGACAAACAAGCTGGCAAGAAATCTGGAATTTTTTCCCCTATATTTTTCTTCCATGTAGTTTCAGCTTATAGGAAAGCCAGATACTAGTGGTTTATGAAATAGCTAGAGTTCTTAGCGTTAATTCTTTCCATGACAAACTCCAATTCAGAAGAGATACAATTCTCAAATAAAATATCAAATATATTGACATTATATCTTTTAAGAAACATTTAAAAATAAAAGCTATTCATGATTAAGAATCAATCATCAATGCTTAAAATGTATGAGTAATTCAGTTTGATTATAAGCACATCTAGTTTCTCTAATATTAAAGTAGTTCTAAAGACACATGGTACATATGGTACACGGGAGACTCAGAAAACTGAATCATTTTTTGTAAAAAAAATCCAAGAAATACCTAATTGGTTTGAACAAGTGCTTATGTAGTACTTAGGATGTATAACTTGGGAAGAATTGTTTTAGACATGAGACAAACAGTAAGGAGCTGGGGAATTATGGTCAGTGTAGATTAATTCAAATAAAACCCACTGCCTAGTAAAACAGGAAAAAAAAAATCAGTCATCAAGAAATCTGATTCAGGTAGGGGTCATAGAGTCCACATTGACTTTACTTCCTGACTCTGAGGAAAAAACACCCCCTCAGTAAGAGAACTAGGAGCCTACAAGTGTCAGGTAGAGAGGCCAACACAAGCATGGTTCACGCCGAGCAAACGTACTGTGGTAACAGCGGGAGCACGGTCCACGCACCTTCCTGCTGAGCCAGCTGGTGGAGGAGGAGGACTCTGGGGACTTCCTGAAGAAACAACCGTCAAAGCAGCGAGAAATAAAAACCACAATATGACCACAACAACGTCTTAAAAAGACTCTAATTTAAAACCAGGGATTTTTAAAGATTTGACATTTCACTCTTCCTACTACTCTTTCTTCTCTTCACGAGCCACTAGAAATGAAGGATTTTAGCTGAACCCACACAACCCCTTCAGCACCCAGACTCCAGACGGTGCTGAAGCCCTCCAAGAAGGGTCTCCAGTGACACCCAGAGCCGACCTGGAATTTGCAGAGTTGCAAAGGCTACTGAAAGGGAAGAGGCCGGGGGCAGTCAGGGAAAACTCGGAGGCATAAGGACAGCTTTTACTCTGCACACAACAGAGGGAGCACGTGGAAAATAAAACACTTTGGCTAAACAAGAAGAATAATATCCAATTTAGCTCATATGAAGAAAAAATCTTCGAGTGCCCTAAAAACAAGAAAACGCCATCATAACGAAGAGCTTTGCATCTAAATACTAGAAATAGAATCCTCAAGTATTCAGGCAACAACAGTAATGCATAATGATGGATTTCCAACATTTATAAACTTAGGAGGAACTAAGGTCCAGAAATAGACAAAACTATGGTTACATATACACACATACCTATGCAGAGAGAGAGAGAGAGAGAGGGAGAGACTGACTCATAGTTTTAAATATATAAATGTGAGCTTTGAGGTTAAGCACTGTTTAATCTGTTTCAAGTTGTGATAAGCCGAAACTCAGATATGTAACCTGCTTGGACATCCCTACAACAAACTTTAGTGTATTCTGTTTTATAGTACCTACATCCTGGCAGTTGTTACAAAGGACTTTAAGAATAAACAATTAACTATTTGAAATATTACCACACTAAAGTAGATTCCATACCATTCTTGAAGTTCATATAAGTTTATTATTTAAAAAGATTAGTTTTCAATACAAATCTTTGGAATATCAAATAAGCCTCATTTCTTTATTTTACATAGGATTTTTTTTAACTTCCATGTACAAATATGAAATGGAAAAACACTCACAATATGGCATGTTAGAGAGAAAAAGCAAACTCCTAAAGGCTGAATGAGCAGCTACCCAACGTAACTCCAGGCTTTCCTATTGTTGATTCTGAATGATGAAGTTATTTTCATTTTCTTTTCAAAAATTTCTGTATGTATATATATACACACACATATTAGCTATATGCCATATACACATATATGCCATACGTATAACATGTATATGCCATATACATATCTATACACATATATGCATATATAGCTATATGCTATATACATATGCTATATATACATATATACACATACATATATATCACATACATATTCACGAGGGATTCTATAAGCAAAAATCACATGTGAAGAAAACTAGTGACATTAATATCTGCATAAAACTTTCAAATAATTATGCGAGCTTGCTAATGTGAACTAGCTAGAGTAACAACAAAACTAAAAAAAGTCTTACAAGAAAGTAAGTAGTAAAGGAGCTATTACGTAGCAACTGAAATTATAATAAGGAATACATTATGACAATGGAATATCTTTATGTTACATGTTAAAACAGACATAATTCCAACCATATAAAACAAATTCATAGATGAACAGAGACCAGACCATAAGGGAGCCAGAAAAATGAAAATATTTGTGTCAGAAGGATGAAATTATTACATATATGCTTTCAAATACACTCTTAAGTAAAAAATTGTTTTGAGCAAAAATAAATACAAAAATGTGGCTTCAAACAAGAACCACCCTTCCAAGTTCCAGGAACTGTACAAGTGATGTCAACAGGCATTACACCCAGACAGGCCACCTCCGCACAAAGGCTGGGAGGGCACGTTCCTGGCAGAGATGCAAAGGCAGACTGACGAACACCTTCTGTCACGGCAGTAAAAGTGCAGCAGGCAAAGGTTTCGTCAGCGCAAAGGTGGAGTTACATTCTAGACTAAAATAAGCTCTCTGGATTACTGGTGGGTTACAATCTTTCCTACCTCCATTACTTTTAGTTTACTAAATCATGTGCCTGGATTGAGTATTTGCTTCAGTTGGTGAACACAAAAGTAGAAATCAAGTTTTCTGTACCCCTGTATCTCCAAATAGAAACATTCTAAAGACTAGTGTGCTGTTGATAACTATCTCCAAACATGTGGATTCCTTTGTCTCAAAAATACAAAATAGGTCCTACCAGAATTACAACTAACTGCTGAACAATCATCGACAGAAAGACACTGGAACTCACCAAAAAAGACACCCCACATCCAGAGACAAAGGAGAAGCCGCAATGAGACAGTAGGAGGGGTGCAATCGCGTTAAAACCAAATCCCATAAATGCTGGGTGGGTGACTCACAAACTGGAGAACAGTTATACTGCAGAAGTCCACCCACTAAAGTGAGGGTTCTGAGCCCCACGTCAGGCTTCCCAACCTGGGAGTCCAGCAACAGGAGGAGGAATCCCCAGAGAATGAGACTCTGAAAGCCAGCAGGATGTGATTGCAGGACCTCCACAGGACTGGGGGAAACAGAGACTCCACTCTTGGAGGGCACACAAAAAAATGTGCTCACCAGGACCCAGGGGGAAGGAGCAGTGACCCCATAGGAGACTGACCGAGACCTACCTGCTGGTGTTGGAGGGTTGCCTGAAGAGGTGGGGGGCAGCTCTGGCTCAATGAGGAGACAGGGGCACTGGCAGCAGGGGTTCTGGGAAGTGCTCATTGGTGTGAGCCCTCCCAGAGTCCATTAGCCCCACCAAAGAGCCTGTAGGCTCCAGTGCTAAGTAGCCTCAGGCCAAACAACCAACAAGGTGGGAACACAGCCCCACCCATTAGCAGACAAGCAGATTAAAGTTTTACTGAGCTCCGCCCACCAAATCAGATTAAAGCCTTACTGAGCTCTGCCCACCCAGCCCTACCCACCATCAGTCCCTCCCATCAGGAAGCACGCCTGAGCCTCCTAGACAGCTTCCTCCACAAGAGGGCAGACAGCAGTATCAGCAGTACTTTGTCTTGTGGAACTGAAAACCACAGCCACAGAAAGACAGAGAAAATGAGAAAGCAGAGGACTTTGTACCAGATGAAGAGATAGGATAAAACCCCAAAAAAACAACTAAATGAAGAGGAGATAGGCACCCTTCCAGAAAAAGAATTCAGAATAATGATAGTGAAGATGATCCAGGACTTTGAAAAAAGACTGGATGCAAAGATCGAAAAGGTTACCAAAGACCTAGAAGCATTAAAGAGCAAACAAACAGAGATATGCAACACAATAACTGAAATGAACAATACACTAGAAGGAACCAAGAGCAGATTAACGGAGGCAGAAGGGCGAATAAGTGACCTGGAAGACAGAATGGTGATCATCACTGAGGCAGAAAAGAATAAAGAAAAAAGAATGAAAAGAACTGAAGACAGCCTAAGAGACCTCTGGGACAATGTTAAACACACCAACATTCGCATTATAAGGGTCCCAGAAGGAGAAGAGAGAGAGAAAGGACCTGAGAAAATATTGGAAGAGATTATAGTTGAAAACTTCCCTGACATGGGAAAGGAAACAGCTGCCCAAGTGCAGGAAGCACAGAGAGTCCCAAGCAGGATAAACCCATGGAGAAACACGCCAAGACATACAGTAGTCAAACTGACAAAAATTAAAGACAGAGAAAAGTTATTAAAAGCAACAAGGGAAACACGACAAATAACATACAAGGGAACTCCCATAAGGTCTCAGCAGAAACTCTGCAAGCCAGAAGGGAGTGGCACGATATATTTCAAGTGATGAAAGGGAAGAACCTACAACCAAGAATACTCTACCCAGCAAGGATCTCATTCAGATTTGATGGTGAAATCAAAAGCTTTACAGACAAGCAACAGCTAAGAGAATTCAGCACCACCAAACCAGCCCTACAACAAATGCTAAAGGAACTTCCCTAAGTGGGAAACATAAGAGAAGAAAAGGACCTACAAAAACAAAAACAAAACAATAAGAAAATGGTAACAGGAACCTACATATCGATAATTGACCTTGAATGTAAATGGACTAAATGCACCAAGCAGAAGACACAGACTGGCTGAATGGATACAAAAACAAGACCCATATATATGCTGTCTACAAGAGACCCACTTCAGACCTAGGCACACATACAGACAGAAAGTGAGGGGATGGAAAAAGTTATTCCATGCAAATGGAAATCAAAAGAAAGCTGGAGTAGCAATACTCCTATCAGATAAAATAGACTTTAAAATAAAAAATGTTACAAGAGACAAGAAAGGACATTACATAAAGATCAAGGGATTCATCCAAGAAGAGGAGATAACAAGTATAAATACATATGCACCCAATATAGGAGCACCTCAATACATAAGGCAAATGCTAACAACTATGAAAGAGGAAATGCAAGGCAGAAACAGAGACACAGATGTAGAGAACAAACACATGGACACCAAGTGGGGAAAGCGGGGAGGGTTGGGGGGGAATGAATTGGGAGATTGGGACACCAAATTGTACACTCTAAATATATGCTGTTTATTGTCTGTTAACTGTATCTCAATAAAAGTTCTTAAAAAAAAAAATACAAAATAGGTCCTCCCTTGATGCTCAGAAGCCTGGTGTAACTATTGATTAAGCCAAAGCCATTTTACTTATAAACTTTTATCTACTAATCCTCAAAAAGGGCCAAGAGCTCTTACTGTTTTATGTGTGTGTGTGTGTGTGTGTGTGTGTTTGTGTGTCTTTGTGTATATATCCTGGCTGTGAAGGCACACACAGACCCAGACTTAGATACACACATACTCATGTGTATTAGCACCTCTAAGGTAAAATAATCTAAAAGGTCACAATAAAATTTTCCATGAAATGATCGTATCTCAGTTCTTACCACTCAGGACAATAATAATTTATATTCTTTCTACCTACCTGTCTGTTCTACCCACAAGACTTAGACCTCCTTAAAGATGCCACATCACCCGCTGACAGAACTTTTAGATGCAGAGAGAGATTTTATTATGTAATTGCATGGATGAATAAGAGAGTTTTCAAATGAAAAGTCAAGGAAAAAGTAAGAAAATGTTTTATCAAAGGAGACCTTTGGAATAAAAGCTAGAAGCTAGAGCAAAGGCACTCATGCCTGTCATCAATCTAAATGATGCCTATTCACCAAACCATGATACTATTTCAAACCTAAAAGTTGAAGGAAAAATTCTATCAAAAATGAGATAATACCGCAACAGAGGCAAGCATAAAAGGACTAAAAATACAAATAATCAGAAATGGATAAATGGCAGAAAAGGAAAAAAAAATGAAAAAGTTGATCACAGTAATTGAAACATTCTTACGTTAACGCTGTTTGTCTCGTTGAACCAAAATCTACCTTCGTTTCCATCTCTGGCATCTGCTGCTATCCTAATAAGCACTTTGAAGTCAGAAAGCCTACTGGACCTTCAGGCAGTACTTCCTTTGAACATTTTTTATCAAGGCATCTTCACATTTAATGCCACTAATAATTACTGGGAAGCAACAAATTCAAAACCAACACTCTAATGCATTCCCTGGTTCTCATACATATTCACCATCTTCATTTGGGAAAGGGTTTTGATTGCATAGCTGAGCATTCTAAAAATGCTTTGAGAATGGAGAAAGCCCATTATTCTTGATATGGAGGGAGAAATCATTAAACATTTATATCTAGAAATATTAATAATATGAATGAAAAGCCAACATTTGAATGTGGATCAAAGCAGATTAATATTTTAAATGTCATAAATAACTTTAATTATTTGGCAAATTTGGTTTTGAACCACTTTAGTCCTTCTGCCTCCGTCTGGGGAAAAAATTCAACTAATTGAACTCCATGATGCTGGCCTTTTCCCTTCACAACATCTGTAACGTGTCCATGCCTTAATTTAAAATATAAGCCTGGCAGTACATGAGTTTATGGTCTAATTCCGTCTCATTATTCAGACCAAGTACTAAATTAGAAAGCAAAAACCAAGACATTTGTTCAGTATTAGGCAAAGGTTCTAAAGGACTGAATCCTGTTTTAAGACTGATTCCAGTTCAACTGTATTTCCAAATCCCTAAGAACTAGTTCTTAGGCACTGAATTGAGGTTTTAGACCAACATACAAATCATGACGAAAATTAACATCTCTTTATTGTTATCATTTCTTCCATAGGAAGTAGGTCTATCTTAGGAGGATAATAATAGAGATGTGTAACATGCTGTTTGTAACATATATCAGACAAATTTCCTAGTCTTTAAAAACCCAGTATTCATTTGTGGACCAGTAGATTACATGCGATGCTGTAATAACAAACCTTCCAGGAGTCTGCGCCTATATTAAAAGATATTTTTTCCCCACGAGTCTGTCTTAATCCTTAACTGTCATTACCTAAGAGAAAAATATTACCTCATCATTGATATACTTTATTTTTATTAACTATTTACTTTGAAATGCATGACTAAGTACACTTTTATAGCTCATATAAATTCAGTCATTCATGAAAGGCTGTAAAGCTTAGCATTTAGGGACCTGATTTCTGGAGCCAAAGTGCTCGCATCAGAATCCTGGCTCCAGCTCTTCTGAGCCCCGCGGCCCTGAGCGAGTTCTCAGACGTGCCCGTGGTCTGTTACCTCATCTCTAATACGGGGGTCACAACAGTCCTGGGGATCGAGAGGTACCACGTGCCAAGCACGTGGCACAAGCTTGCGTGTGATGCTTATTAATGTCATTATTGATTGTACAGCGTCTGCTGAGCAACCACGTGCCAGGTGCTGTTCTAGGTACACAGTAAACAGCTGTGAAAAGGCAGGGCCGAGCCCCTCCCCTCTTAGATCTCAAGTTCCAATGAAGGAGGCAGGCAATAAACAAATAAATCTAGACTATAATGTCAAACAGTATAAAAAAATAATAAAGCCAGGTAAAGTGAGAGAGGGCACAGGCCACTGTTTGCTGCCCGCACAGGATTACCTGCACACGGCAGCGGCAGCGGTCTGCTGCCCCGGCCGTGATGAAGGCCCCCCCTGTGTGTCAGGAGTCAGGACAGCACTGAGGTGCAGGCCTGGCCGCACTGCTCGGTTAGTGATGTGAGCGTGGGCAAGTCGCTCAGTCGCTCTAGGCCTCAGTTTCCTCTCTGCACATGGGGAGAATTACAGAAACTACTTCACAGACGTCGATGAGCTGGTGCTTGAAAGCGGCACCGAGCACTGAACTGAGCCCGAGGTAGAATACCGATGCTGATGCGGAGCACTCAGTGAAAGCCCACGGTGAGCACTGCTGTGGCTGCCGGCCTCCTCCAGGGTCTCAACACTGCAGACCCTGGCCCCACGTGTTAGGTGTCTCACTGGTCCCTCCAAGCCCACCTCCCCAAACACGGACTCAGGGTGTTGTGGTAGCTCACAGAGTAGCTGATCTCCCTGCAAACATCCCACAAGACCCGAGATTTACTGTCTCCATCAGGGGGGGTCCTCACCGTTGCCCCAGGCAGGAGTCCAGCAAACTCTCCCTATTTCTTCAAGGCTCAGTTCAAATGTCATGAGAAAGCCTCCGCTGACCTTTCCAGGCAGGGTGGCCCCCTAGCACGAGCCTCCCAGAGGGCGGCACAGGCGGGCCCCATCCACCGGGACTCGCCGGGAAGAGGCCACACTGCAGGGTGCCACCTCCCCCAGAGCACTGGCCTCCTCCTCACTCGGTCCCCGCTGTCACCACCAGACACTGGGCACTGATGTGAGGGAGGGAGATCTGAAGTGACCACTTATCCAGGTCCCTGGCTCCAGACTCAGAATCCTGTGTGGCCATGTCCAGCTGCCCACCCTCCATGAGCTGGGGAGACCCCAAGATTGGCCTCTGATGTCCTGAGTGGGCTGAGCCCACTCCCACCAGACTCACACCGGGTAAGGGAATTCTCCAGTAAGGGAAGGGGTCCAAATGCTGGGTACCAGACCGAGACCCCTGTTCACAGCATGGTGTGAAGAAGTCGCTACCGCTGAGCAAGCCCCCGAGGAAGTGCACTCGGTCTCACTGCTCTGCCTCCTCCGGGGGCACCTTGCCTAAGTAAATATTCCACCAAGATTTAGTAAATATGTGCATAAATTCTCATTCAACAGTCAGTAACAAAAACGCCAGTTTAATAAATACCTACATGTGATTACTTAACACTTATCAAAATTAGGACAAAAAAACACGTTTTCACTAAGTAATTAAGCATCCAATTGCTCTCACCTAAAAGGTAAGTTTGGTGAAAGCAACTCGGTTCTCACAGCTAACCTTTTAATGAACCACCTCACACTGTCTTCTTGCCAATAAAACAAGTCTAAGAATAGAAAACACAAGGCCTGTTTTCTCAAGCTTCTTCACACTAATCTCTGAAAGGCTTTGCTCCCAGCTCTCCTAGTTTATCACATGGAAATGAGGTTTTTTAAACTAAAGAGCCAAGACCTAACTCTTCTCAAGAAAATAGTGATTTCCAAAACTTTCTGTGAGTAAGCAGAAAGAATCATTTATTTCTAAGGTTGTGAATCTGCCAGGTTTTAAATAAAGTTCATACCACAAAAGAAGGCAACAAAACTGGAAGTGTCTGTTCTCTTCAAAAGCTATTTAGCTGCTGGTAGGGAGAGGACAGGGGTTTCTAAACAGCTAGTCTGGCCCGTTTAGGCCTAAAACAGAACATGTAATCCAATACCTGTCATAAAGTGAAATTTACAGGGGTACCATACCCCCCTAAAAACAAAACAAAACACAACACCTTATAAGCCAAACTCACTTCTGAATTTTCTTTTCTGTATTTGGAGGATGCTTTAAAAATGGGTCCGTAACATGTCCGTGGTTCTGCCCCTCCCACAGGTCCCGCCTTCATTCTAAGTTCTGCTCCTCCCCTCTCTCCCTGTACTCACTCCTACAGGGGCTTATTTCCCATTCTAAGTGATTCCCCAACCAAGCATGACCTATGCCCTTGTGCTAAGGTTAAAGGTCACACTTCAGAGTCTTCAAAATATACGAGTCTTGATTTTACCAAAACCTACTTTTAAAAAAACACATGATGCTTTATCCTCTCTCCTTTATTGTTT
Organism: Hippopotamus amphibius kiboko; assembly: GCF_030028045.1. Taxonomy (NCBI): domain Eukaryota; kingdom Metazoa; phylum Chordata; class Mammalia; order Artiodactyla; family Hippopotamidae; genus Hippopotamus; species Hippopotamus amphibius. The sequence continues at coordinate 72,775,375 of NC_080199.1, forward strand.
CCAATTTAATCTTATTTTGAAATTCCTCTGGCGAACAATAATGGTTTCTATAATTTTAAAGCAAGCGTTGATACATTTCTGAAGGTGCAGTAAAAATCATCTCAATCTAAGATCAGCCTTGGTTACTGGATCCCAGGTCCTAGAAGGAAGAAAAATTCATTTGACAGCCTCTCCATTACAACATAAACACAAGCTTCTCCAACAGAGTCTTCAGCAGCAACTGAGCTGTCTGTGCCCATTTCATGGAAAAAAAAAAAAAATGTTCACGCAAACATCCACTCAAGAAGGAATTTTTTCAAGTGCAAAAAACGGAAGTCAAATCATAATTGACACACAGATGCTATGCACGTAATAGGTGTTTAAAACAAAACACATCTGGGCTTCCCTGGTGGTGCAGTGGTTAAGAATCCGCCTGCCAATGCAGGCAACACGGGTTTGAGCCCTGGGCAGGGAAGATCCCACACGCTGAGAAGCAACTAAGCCCATGCACCACAACTACTGAGCCTGTGCTCCAGAGCCTGAGAGCCACAACTACTGAGCCCATGTGCCACAACTACTGAAGCCCGTGTGCCTAGAGCCCATGCTCCTCAACAAGAGAAGCCACTGCAATAAGAAGCCCATGCACCGCAATGAAGAATAACCCCTGCTCACCACAACTGGAGAAAGCCCGCGTGCAGCAATGAAACACAGCCAATAAATTAAAGCTAAACAAAATTATTTTTTTATAAAAACACACTCAAGTGCCTGATTAATTCAGAGATCATCACACAAATTCTCCTAGTGGGTTTCTGTTTGCCTCACCTGTCTGGCTTTTGTTTATACACCTCTCTGAATAGTCAATCTTTGTAACGTCACATTACCCTTCCTTGGCAGTCCTTCCAAATCTGCATTCTTCTATCTATAGATGTGCATTTAGGAACCCTGTACTGGTTAACCACCTTTACCAGCTCTGCTTTCCATTTTGATCTAAAAAGATCACTATTCCTGCTGAAACCCACTTTACCCACCCTCCCCACCCCAAACAAATCCTAGGTCCCCTGGCATCCCAAAAGCAAACCTATCTGACACTTCAGGTCTTCGTCTTCCAGATCCAGTTCCGTGCTCCAAACCAACATCCCTGCAGCTGATTCCCTGCCTCTCCCACCTGATGTGACAAGTCTTCCTTCATGTGCACAGTTAGCACTATACTTACTCGTGCTGTTTACACTTTGCTCCACTTCCTAAACAGCTTTGTGACCGTCAGCTTTCTCAAGGGCCCCATGGACTGTCTAGAGATGTCCTGCTACGTCCCAAAGTACCTAATATCGCTATAGATATGCAATTAATATCTGTTGCATAGATATTTTAATAGGCTTATTTTGCACTTCTAATGTCTACTTAATGATGATCATTTCTGAGTTCATTACCATCTATCTTGTAAGTAATTCAAAGAAGTAGAGTATCTTTTCTGATTCCTCTCTAACTCTGCTCCACAGCAACCCAGGATGGGTCTCTGTACATAGGAAGCACTTGGTAAAGTCTGCCAGCTTTCTGATGAGAGGAAATACATCATGATAGACTTCAAAATCATTATGAACTGCATTATAAACAGCAAACCTGGAAACAGGAGTGACAACTCACAGTGACCCAGACTGCTTCAGAAAACAAGGAAACAGCTTCACCACTCTGGTAACAACTCCAAGTACTGTGTTAAGTTTCACAAAGAAAGTTTGCTCAGGCTCCTGTTTTTATACTCACATGAGAAGAATGAAAAATGTTTGTGTTTTCAATAAGACCACATTTTAGCACCTTGAGGCAAAAAAGGCACAGGCAATGACTTGCCAAAGCAAAAGAGAACAGCTAGAAGCAGATGCATAACTGCAGAAACCATTAAATTTTTGCACCTTAATTTTTGGCAGATTTCGTAGTCAAGTGCAACCCGACAGGAGTGATGGATAAACAAACAGCAGTTCTAGATATCTGGTGGCGTGGGAGGAAGAGATATTTTAGTCCATCAGATGAATATTCAGATGACAAAACTTAACGGCTGATTCCTCCCTCACTTAAGCAACTGTGGTGAAGGCTCACGGTGGGCAAATCTAAGGAGAAAAGCAAAATTGTAACCTGAAGACATCATGGTTCAGGTCTCAGGTGACATCCTGGCCCATGAGAGGCACAGTGCATACCTGGCAAACCACGGGGCTGACCCCTCCGAGGAGGAGCCCGCCTGCTCCCCGCTGCCGTGCTGGGGGTGCCCTGACAACTCTGCCTCGGATCCAGCCGTCCTCAGTTTCCCTGATGGATGACTAGACTGTCAATTCTTTTTCAAGAATATGTCAGTTTCTTAAAACAAGCTCCAGTCAAGCTGTAACTAGGGAGCCATTACTTGCCTCTCCAAGTAACTTTGCTGCCCTACAGTTTGTGCATCTTGGCACTTAATTCTCTGCAGTTAATCTTCTTTCTCTATTTTCATGTAGTTCTAGGTCAGGGTAGCTCCTCATTGCTCCAAGTACTGTCCCCAGACCCGACATGAGCTTTCAACAATCTGGGGGTCTCCGAAATGCTATTCAAGGAATAAACTCGACTTGCAATCACATATGTAACATAAAGAACTCTACAGAGAGAAAAAAAAATGAACCCGTATCATGCATAGTTGCAAACTCTAAAATCTTTCCAGCCACCTCAACCAACAAAAGACTTGTTAACCCAAATATGAAATTACCTAAGTCATAACCATATACCCTGGATCTTGTGAGCAAATTAAATCCAAGTGCTAAAATAAAGTTCTGTCACAACTACTTCAGTCCTCATAGCTGGCTTCCACGCTAGGAAAGAATTTCAGAGTAAGAAAACCAGACCATCTGATCATTAAAGGGAGGTTTCCTATTGCTTTAGTCTAGACTCCATTCAAGATCATGGAAATTAGATGCTGGGGGAGAGGCGTGTGCTTGATGATACTGCTTAATTAGATCTTTAACTGTAAAACCAATATTGCCACCTAGTGGCCATCTAAGTCACTGGCTAAACAGGTGGTGTAAACGGCAAACTGTAAATGCAAAGGACTATACAAACTAAGTAGAAGCATACTGAAACTAAACAGAAGCACAGAATAAAGTGTTGGAAAAGTTCAATACTTTAGAGAAATGGAACTCTTTTCTAAGTTTCAAAGTTGAGAATTACGCATCCACGAAAATACAGTCTCTAATATGGTGTGTTGTACAACTTCAAGGTTATATCCTTACAAGGAAGCTGCTGTCCTCCACACACCAGGATGCAGACGTAACGGCGGTTAGCCAGCTTCGGCCACGCAGAGGAGGACTTGACTCCACGGCGAAGGCAACGTACCGAGATGGAAGGAGACCCGAGCAGAGCTGCCTACCCCCGCGTCCCCCCACCCACCCCCCACGACGGACTGTTTGCGGGGGAACTAAATCTCCACCTTCCTTCGTCACTGTTAAGCTGTCTGTATGAAAGCAGTCCGCGAATTTTCTGGTTCTTTCCCATATTGTCATTCAATTAATCATGAGATCCTACCTTCCGAGCATTAACTCACGCTCCGTGTTTTACTCTACTCTTCTCCCTAAACTCTGCGGCTCCCCTGGAGAAGTAAAATAGCTGTTGTATTCACTATGAGAGGGGTTGGCCCTTACCAATTTAAAAATTAACAAAAATTTTTTGAATGAGTAAATTTACAGTACTTAAAATTACGTTTAGCTTTCATTTGTTCAATGTCTTCTGGATTCCATTCAACTGCCGTATGCTGACTACCCACTGGGCTGAAGGTGCTACGGAGGAGTCAAATCAGAACCAGACAAAGCATCTGCACTCAAAGAACCTGTGATTTCACACGGGTGTGCATGTGTGCGGTCCAAAGTGTGCACAGGGGTCTTCCCTGGTGGCACAGGGGTTAAGAATCTGCCTGCCAATCCACAGGGGACATGGGTTCAATCCCTGGTCCGGGAAGATCCCACATGCATGGCGCAACTAAGCCCACGAGCCACAACTACTGAGCCCATGTGCCACAGCGACTGAAGCCCGTCTGCCTAGAGCCCATGCTCTGCAACGAGAGAAGCCACTTCTCACTAACAAGCCCGTGCACTGCAACAGAGTAGCCCCTGCTCTCCCCAACTCGAGAAAGCCCATGTGCAGCAACGAAGACCCAACACAGCCAATAAAAATAAAATCAATTAATTAATTTAAAAAAAAGTGTTCACAGCAGCACTATTTACAATAGCCAAGACAGGTATACAAACTAAGTGTCCATCCACAGATGAATGGATAAAGAAGATGTGGTACATGTATACAACAGAATACTACTCAAAAGAATGAAATAATGCCATTCGCAGCAATATGGATGGACCTAGAGGTTATCATACCAAGTGAAGTCAAACAGAGAAAGACAAATATCATGCGATATCACTTATATGTGGGATCTAAAATATGATACAAATGAACTTATTTACAAAACAGAAATAGATTCACAGACACAGAAAACAAACTTATGATTAACAAAGGGGAAAGGAGAAGGAGGGATAAACTAGGAGTCTGGAATTAACAGATAAGACACTACTATATATAAAGCAAACAGCTAAGACCTACTGCATAGCACAGGGAACTATACTCAGTATCTTGTAATGAGCTATAATGGAAAAGAATCTGAAAAAGAGTGTGTGTGTACATAAAACTGAATCACTTTACTGTACACTTGAAACTAACACAATATTGTAAATTAACTCTACTTCAATTTAAAAAAATGGTTTAAGAAAAAAGTGACCATACTATAAAAGAAATAAAAGGAAACTTCTATCACAACAGAAAAGAGAATAAGGAACAGTTAGGCAACGAATTTCAGGGATTCAGTTTAATGAACATTCACGGAGGACCAGGCTCAGTACATGGAAAGCTCTATGCTTGGTTCCGAGGCATCAAAAACTAGTAAGACACACTCTCTGCTCTTGAAATTTATGAAAGAGACAGACAGAGATGTAACAAACAGAAATAGTACAAAGTGAAAAGTATACAATAAAAGTGGAGGCAAGGAGAAAGTGATTTGTCCCTGCGGGTCAAGACACTGCACAGAAAAGCTTCACCGGGACCCAGGAGCTTGTCAAGAGGAAGGTCATCCCGTGCAAGGCCACAGAGGCTTGGCATAACAAGGTGACCCCAGGGACCATGCAGAGTTCGAAATTATTGGCAAAGAAAATGCAAGGGGACGAGTGGTAGGAAATGAAGCTGGGATCATAGATGGGGATTTTAGTTAACAAGCTCTGGTGCAACCATCTTGGCAAAAAGTAATGAGCATGGGAGGTTCCCACGGCTCGCTGCTGGGACCACACCCTCTCAGCTGCTGCCACCTTGCCTCCATCCCTAAATATGACGGCCAACCTCAGCTGAGACAGGAGCCTGTGAGCATCCTCCCCACAGGCTACTGCCAGTTTTAAGTACCCAGTGGTTCTGCATCCCAGGCCCCATCCTCTAAGCAGCCCCAGGCCTCCCGAAGAAGCAGGCATTCCCAGCCCCTCACAGCACCTTCTGCCTACAGGGCAGAAGAGAAGACAGAACATTTCATAACCTATACTGCTTCCCACCGAAAGGTACCCACATGTCTTCTCCCCACTGTAAACCAAGTCCTCGGAGCACTCTCCTGGCCTGGTTCCCTGGAAGCTACTCTTCCCAGAAGAGCAAAGGGGAAAAGGCAGGTAGGGGGCCAGTGATGAGTACCCACTTGCACAAAAAAGGCCAAAAAAAAAAAAAAAAAAAAATTAAAAAGCAAACGACAACAAAAAAGGAGCTGACAAACAGTAGAGCAAGTATTGGGGGTTATACTCAATCAGCTGGCCTTGGCTGGCAAAGAATGTCATCACCCACATTAACAGCAAGGACTATCACTATGGACTAAACGGGGAAGGTATCTGATCTACACACACGACTCTGCCTCTGCCTCTGCAAAAGGGAAGGTATTTCTGGGAACGAGGTACACCGAGATACACGTGCCCTTAATTCACATATGAATTGAAATGATACACAACTCCGTCCTGACGTCATCAGTGATTCACAGTTTGGGGTAACAGCCAAGGCCTGACTGAGCTCAATTCCATGAACGCTCGCCTGGACCCCACCGAGGGACTATGTGGGCCTCTGGCTCCACCCACCCCCCGCCTCCCTTGCAGAGGCCCCTACTGGAGCCCAGGGAGGAAGCCCTGCCCATCAGGGGTGCTGCAGGACTGCCTCTCTGATGGAATCTGAAAAGGTTTAGTAGAACTCTCCAAAGTTGGGTTTCCAGACAAAGGAGAACTTGAAACTCATCAAGCTGCTCCTATCTCCAGTTACTGAAAACACCACCACCACACCTGTCTGCAGCCTGCAGTTCTTTCCTCGCCCTGTGATAGGTATGATGCTCCAAGTAGAGGAACCAAGGATCTGTCCTGGCGGGGACATGGGGAGGGTGGATGAATTTTATACGCAAAGCATTTAAAGATTAAGCACAATAACCCTTACTGTCAGCAGTGCCTTAACCTTGAATACCATTCAGGTTGTTCAGTTTTCCATCGATATTTCCCACCCTTTACTTCCAAGCTCCCACCAAGAGAACGCAAGCCATCTGCAAACACACAGCTCCCTTGTCAGAGGTCCTGATGGCTTTCACTTCCAGGCAGTGCTTCTGTTGTGAAGGCCACAGCCACGTAGTGTAGCCGGGAGGAATTTACTTGCTTGGCTAAGGAAGAAAGCTTCTATGTGGCAGCACAAGAAGGTAGATCTTCCTCTGCCCCAAACCTCCAGCATTATCCAGAACAGATTTAAATTCAGTTCATGCCTATTTTAAACGTTATTAAAGTGTACCTGGATGTGTGGATCTTTCTCTCCATAATCCTTCTCAGATATTATATTATAAATCAAATCAAAAGTTCAATTAATATCCAATTAAAAGACAGATTAAGAAACTCACAGAAGAAGCACCGCACTAAGGTTAATGAAAATGTTATTTCGACATAAAAATTGCCGTAGAACTTGTTAACAAAATTTTGAACATTAATTATCTTTGCTATTTTAGGCTCTTCCTTTAAAAAGTTATTTCTTCCTCTTTTTTTCTATCATACTTTAGATGAAACCATGATCATCCTATACATTTATATAATTCTCTTAAAATATATATAATAAAGGACGCAGATACAGAGAATGGACTGGAGAACTCGAGGTATGGGAGGGGGTGGGGGGTGAAGGGGAAACTGAGACGAAGCGAGAGAGTAGCACAGACATATATATACTATCAACTGTAAAATAGATAGTCAGTGGGAAGTTGTTGTATAACAAAGGGAGTCCAACTCGAGGATGGAAGATGCCTTAGAGGACTGGGGCGGGGAAGGTGGGTGGGACTCGAGGCGGGGGGAGTCAAGGAAGGGAGGGAATACGGGGATATGTGTATAAAAACAGATGACTGAACTTGGTGTACCCCCCCAAAAAAAAAAAAAAAATATATATATATATAATAATTTAGATGCTTTGAGCATTAGGAATTAACTAGAGCATTTTAAACAATATAGTGCATATTAAGCCAGCAAAACAAAAACAGAAGAGGTACTTTATCTAAATAAAATTGATTCTCCATGGACCAAGAGCTTTGGAAAACATCAATGTACAAAGAAATAAATAATTATTAGACATCCCAAGCCACCTCTACATACCTGTGTAAGATCTGCAGCTTGCTTTAAGATGCTGTGTTTTAACTGTTCTGCTTTCTTCGCATGAAAAGAATTACTTTGACTCTGGATGACAAATACAATTCCTTTTAAATCTAGAACAACAACAACAAAAAGTTTTCAGGTATTTTTTTTAACAACGACTGAAATAAACTTGAAAACAAGTCAAAAAAAAACAAAACCCAACCACAAGGCAAGCCTTCAGGCAATAAACTCTTACGGAAAAAAATCAATTTAAACGTAATCCTAGTGACAAAAATTTCTTTTTAAACTGATCTCTGCAACTTCCTAGAAGTTAGCAAGTAAATAAGCTAGCTGTACTAGACCAAGTCTGTAACAAACTGTGAATCTGCTCCTGTATCTGTCAAAAAGTATGCAAATGTAAACCTGGGAAAGTATGCAGATGTCTAGAACACTCACCTCCCTAGTCACTGAAAATCCAATGTTTGCCAGAAGCCTTTAAACAATTCACACGTAATCCTACAGTGTGCCTACCTGTTAGGGGTTGCATCGTGTACCCCAAACTTCATGTCTTGAAGTCCTCACCCCCAGTACCTCAGAATGTGACCTTATTTGGAACTGGGTTTTTACAGAGGTGATCAAATTAACGTGAGATTATTAGTATAGGTCCTAATCCAATACACAATACTTGGGGTCTTTATAAAAAGGAGAAATCTGGGCAAGGATGCTGTGAAGACAGGGAGAGGACAGCCACCTGCAAGCCAAGTAGAGAGGCCTCAGAGGAAACCACCCCAGCCACCAGAACCGGGAAACGAATTTCTGTGGAAGCCACACGGTTTGTGGCACTTTGTCCGCAGCCCTAGCAGATGAACACTCTACCGCAAGCACGTCCTGGACAGCCCTTCACAGTGACCCTCAGCAGTGCCCCCACAAGGCACCAGGCCAGGACGCCATGTGATCTCCAGGAGAGCAGCCCCGATTCCATGCAGCAGGGCTCAGGCAGGAAGGGTGGCATAAAAGCCCGTCACTAAGACTGGCTTCTGGGCAGCTGGCATCTTGACAGGGGCAGGCAGGGAGGCAGCCCTGGTCTGTCACCCCCTCCGGACCAGGGGAGGACATGGACATCTCACCGCAGAGGGGGCGGCCCAGGCCCCACACCAGGGAAACACGTCAGGCTGCCCAGGTTCTGAGCTCAGGATAAAGAAAAGAAACTGCCATTGTGTCAGGACCCTGACACCAGACAGGGGTAGTGGCCGAAGGTGTATGTCACGTAAAGTTGTAACCTCCAAGCAGCATGGATGGACCTGGAGATTATCATGCTAGGTGAAGTAAGCCAGAAAGAGAAAGACAAATATCCTAAGATATCACTTATATGTGGAATCTAATAAAAAAATACAAATGAACTTATTAACAAAACAGAAACAGACCCACAGACTTAGAGAATGAACCCCTAGTTACCAGAGGGGAAGAGCTGGGGGGTACAGATTGGGAGTTTGGGATTGGCATGTATACACGGCTATATTTTAAATGGATAGGAACTTCCCAGGCGGTCCAGTGGTTAAAACTTCGCCTTCCAATGCAGAGGGTGCGGGTTTGATCCCTGGTCGGGGAGCTAAGATCCCACATGCCTCATGGCCAAAGAACCAAAACATAAAACAGAAGCAATACTGTAACAAATTCAATAAAGACCTAAAAATTTTTAAAAAAAATAAAATAAAATGGATAACCAACAAGGACCTGCTGTAGAGCACAGGGAACTCTGCTAAACACTCTGTAACAATCTAAATGGAAAAAGAATTAGAAAAAGGATAGATATATGTGTATGTATAACTAAATCACTTTGCTGTACACCTAGAACTAACACAACACTGTTAATCAACCGTACTCCAATATAAAATAAATTTTTTTAAAAAATAAAAAAAATAAATACAACTGTAGCCTCCAGCCAGGCTGACAATAAATGAATGTGGGGACCCTCCCCCCACCGTAAGCATTTCCCTTTAACACTTGGACCCTGGAACACTAAGCTGGCTTTAATTTATTCCATTATATTTTATGGTTCTCATGTTCAGTTCTATAGTTCCATTCATTTATCCACTCACTCAAATATTCACACAGCAAACAGCTCCACAGAGAGCCGTCCAGATCCCAAAAATAATCCAAAATGCTCCTTGGTTAAAACTCAACAAAAAATCTAAAAGGAAATGCTGAACAACCTGCTGAATGTGACCTAATTCTTTCTTTGTGGGAGTTCATGTAAATACGAACCTTCCACATACCTAGCTCTGTTTTTTAAGTCAGCTTCTTGGTTCTATAAATCAGACACACAGATAAGGCTCAAGGGTGTCCTCTATTTCAACTGAAATGTAACCTCCGATCCAGCCCATCTGAAACATTAACATAACTGACTTGGCAAAATGAAAAAGATTTATTTTTGTCAAGAATGGAGTCAATAAACCTCTGAGAATAATTTCTGCAAAATGTATTAAACTGAAGATGCACATGTGCATTGACCCAGAAACTCCACTCCCATTCGTCATCCTTGAGAAACTCTCAATGTGTGTACAAGGGTGCATCACAAGAGTGCTCACAGCAGCACTGTGTAAAAAGAAAAACTTGGCAGCAAACCAGATACCCACTAACAAGATACACAAACTGGACGACTACACGGCAATGAAGATTAACGGACACTACATGCATCAATCCAGATGGCTGCTGGAGGTGACCCTACCGACAGAGAAAAGCAAGGTGTGAGGGAACAACCATACAGTATACATCAGTGGTTTCCAAAAATATAAACATGAATATATACAAAGGGGATCTATACCACAAATATGCATGTGCACACATCAAATATGATGTAAAAGTACGAAGGACTACATGAGAATGATGAACACCAAATCAAGATACTGGTTTAGGCACTTCCCTGGTGGCGCAGTGGTTAAGAATCTGCCTGCCAATGCAGGGGACATGGGTTCGATCCCTGATCCAGGAAGATCCCACACGCTGCAGAGCCACAACTGCTGAGCCCACATGCTGCAACTACTAAAGCCTGTGTGCCTAGAGCCCGTGCTCCACAGCAAGAGAAGCCACCGCACTGAGAAGCCCACGCACTGCAACGAAGAGTAGCCCCTGCTCACTCCAACTAGAGAAAGCCCACGTGCAGTAATGAAGACCCAACGCAGCCAAATAAATAAATATTTAAATATATATGTATTTTTTAAAAAAGATACAGGTTTCAAGGCTGCAGCGTGTTAGGAATCTTTTATTTCTTCATCTGGGTGGTAGATACACGGATGTTACTCTTTGTAGCTTCCTGTATGTTCAAAACAATGCATAACAAATTCCTTTTAAAAGAACAACTCCATCTGTCAAAAGGTTAACCCTGCAGGAATCAACTCCCACCACCTCTTTTACCAGATCAGCAAAGTTCCCACTGTTGGCAGAAGCAGCTCTTCCACGTGGGGAAGAGGCTTAGGGAGAAGGAGAAAAGCGAACTCTTCCCCTTTTCATATACTGGGTCCTGTGCTATGACTTGCATGTGTTTCCTCTTCTCCTGAGAGGTCACCCCCTTCCTTCATCCCATGCTTGGCTCTCACATGCTATGCGTACTCATTCAGCCAACATCTCCAAGCCTCTTCTGAGCTCACGCGTCCAGAGACAAAAAGGAGCGAGCGCGGCCCCAGGACGGGAGTCTAGCTCAGAAGACGCCATCACAGCACAAGGCCGTGGGTGTTGCTGCAGAGCCAAGTGGGGCCCTGTGAGCACCGAGGAGGGGAGCCAGTGCAGGGACAGCTTCTGTGAAGGGGTGTTTCCTGAGGTTCCTCTGAAATGCAGCAGTGGGACTTTCCTGGCGGTCCAGTGGTTAAGACTCCATGCTTCCACTGCAGAGGGCATGGGTTCAATCCCTGGTTGGGAACTAAGATCCCACATGCCAAAGAAGTTTTTTAAAAAATTAAAAATTAAAATTAAATAAAATGCAGCAGTTTTCTGCAGATGAAGGCACAGAAGGTGGCAGAAAGAAGGGGTTATCACAGAGCCCACAGTCCACCTTATCTCTGCAGCAGCCCTGAGAGGTGACCAGGGAGTTTATCGGGCATTTCTGAGAAAAGGATGAAGGGAACAGTCAGTGGTAAGTTAGAGAGGAAGGCTGCGTCAGCCAGATCAGATCAGGAAGGATTTATGTGCCAGGCAAAGAGGCCCGGTCTACAGATTAACAGCTTTCAAAATGGGGAAGGACCCCAGAGCCCTCCAGGACCCCAGCTAGCAGGGCCTCCCCAGGGGACATGATGAAGACACCAAGTCCTAGGGACACCCAGGGACGACTTTCCCAACAGAGGGCCGTGAAGGTTTGGGACAGCAAGCGGAGTGTGGGGCCCTGAAAACATTAGTTAGGTGTGGCTGTACAGTGAGGTACGGAACAGGACGCAAACGGCGGAGTTACCTCTATGGGGCAAAAGAGAAAGGGTGTACCCAGATCCTAAAACCCTGATACACTAAACGACAGACAATCCCATTCAGTCCCACCCCCGCTCCAGAAAAGAATCAGCATAGTACAGTTTGGTTCTTAAATTCCTGCTGTTCTTTATATCAGCACCAAGAAATATTTCCTGATGTATATTCTAAGCCCTCCTAGACTGCACTGCATTCTGGCTGAGCCCAGACCCCAGGCCTAGACCCCAGGGCTGTCTTCTCTGTTCATGCCATTCAACCATCTGTCTCTTTTTCTTTTCTTAATATTTATTTATTTGGCTGTGCCAGGTCTTACTTGCAGCATGCAGACTCTCAGTTCCTGCATGCAACTAAGGGATCTAGTTCCCCAAGCAGGGATCGAACCCGGAGCCCCTGCGCTGGGAGCGCCAAGTCTTAACCGTTGGACCGCCGGGGAAGTCCCAACCACCTGACTCTTAAGCTCCCACTGCCCAGTCAGTGGAGCCAAAGAAGACGATTCCACTATTTCCCCATCCCTCTGCAGACACTTCCATAAACCTATGGCAATTTGCCTTTAGCAAACACTGTCACAACTCGAGACAAACTGTCACTGTTTCTCCTCCAGGAATGAGCGATAAATGGGTCGTGCACGAAGTGCCTGACAATAGTGACAAGAGTGACGGGCGAGAAGGGAAGATAAAGACATTAGTCAAGGGTCCGGCGAGGACCTACGTGGTGACAGGAGCTGCAGAGCTTCCAGGAAACAGGACCGGAGATGGCTAAAGAGGGAGCCCTGCAAGAGGATTAACTCTGCTGTGAAGGGAAAAGCAGAGGTTCTCCAATTCTCCCATCTCTGAGATACACCATGCACCAAACATTCCACTAAGTGCTCCTCTCTCCCGGTCAGAAGTTATCTAGGAACTCGGATTTCCTCACACTGGTGCTTTTCCAATGAGAAAGTAGAGTGCTGTTCTTCTGACAAAAGCTGCATATATACATTACTAATAAAAAAAAATATCAAATTGTGCACGTTAAAAAAAAAAAAAAGCGCCTGAACACACACACACACACACACACACACAGGAAGAGCCACTCCCATGATGTCGTACTTGGTAAGAACAATGGTCACCAGTGAATGTATTGATTAGGCAATGAGTCCAAGGAGGAAAAAAGACTGCCCTTGGAGTCGGTCACCCAGCCCTGAGTACTGAGAGACCATGATCCAGGCGCTGATTCTGCTGGGACAGCTGCTCCAGGCGCCCCACCCCCACCCAGCCCTGCAGACTCACATTAAGAGTGTAGCAAATAAGTCCCCTGGGTCTTTTTTCAGATGCACCAATACCACATTAAGTATCCCTGGACTTGCCATTTGCAACTGCGAGAATATATAGGTTCACTCGCTCAGGCAGCTTCCCAGATACACTCAAGCCCACGTTCCAGACCAGGGCCACTGTTCATTTAAGAACCATTTACCAGAGGAGGCCCACCCGTTCCCACAAAATAAACACACAGACAAATGCCCAAACCCACAAGCACTGGCCAGAGGTAAAATCTCTGAGGTTTCTAAGTCTCCTCCTGTGAGGAGCAGCTGAGCCACGCAGGGTGTTGCCACGCAGGGAAGACAGAGCCACGACCCACGGCAGCACCTTCAACACGGCCGCTCTCAGACCCGAAGACGCCAGCCGTGCCCCTGTGGTCCCTGCACACCCAGGCCCAGCCCAGGCCATCCTACCCCTGCACCGAGATGGGGGGATGGGGGCCTCTCCTGCCTTCTAGACGCCTCAGAATCCAGGCCCCCGAAGCAAGGAGGGCCTAGGAAGGGAAGCATCCCTTCCCACCCCGCTTCCGAGGCCCACCTCCCAGGTCTCCACGGCCCACCCTGGAATGACTGACGATCATCAAGTTCACAGCCTCCGGGAAGAAACACGACACACTGAGGTGCAGCCGTGCCCTGCCATCAACACCCTGCGGCCCGCTGCCCGTGTGGGGGTGGGGGGAGGTACGTGCATAAAGCAAGTGCAGATACGGGCGCTGATAGGCTGTGAGGCCAGCCTGGTGTGTGTCTGCAAAGCAGCCAGGAGCCGCCTCCGCTGCAGGGTGAACAGGACACGCGGCTGCCAAGCTGACCCCAAGGGGATGGCGTTGCTGCCTGCAGGTCAGGGGTGGCGACCCGACTCCAGGCGGAGGGGATGTGAGCAAAGGCCACGGTGGACCCTTCCTCCCGCTAAGTGCGCGCCCCTAAGAACAGACGCTATCTCATTTGCCTCTGCAGCCCCCACAGTGGCCCAGCCTGGCAACTCAAACCGCGGCCGAGGGAATTAAACCCAGCATATTAGCTGCTACTTCCAATACATCAGTCTGAAAGTGTTCTCCCCGTGTCTTCATGAGGGTAAACACCAGGCTGAGCCAAAGACGTACTATTTGGACAACAATATCTATCCCGTAAATAAAATGAGAAAGAAAAATTCACTGAAATATAATTTACAAGAAATACACCTGGATACAAACTCTTAAGTTCAAAAAGAAATCATTACTCACCTATGTCATTTTTCTCTGATACACCACTTTTCTCCAAATTCTGTATTTTAAATAAAAGAGAAAAGAATAAAATGTCGTCACATAACAACACTAGCAATACACCAAATAAATATGTATGGTACATATTAACATTTGAGGGGATGACACTGAAAATGAGAGCTTGGAAATGCTTCCCTAAAGAAACAGACCAAGCAGCAAGGATGTACTTCTGCATCACAACAGAAGATTCCTATGGGGCCATTCATCTTGGGCAAGTCACTGAATTGAGTTGAGTGTCTTTCTTCCTGTGTAAAATGGTTCACGATGCTCTCGGGAGGGTTCATTTTAAAACCCTGTAAATACTGAGCGTTACAAACGTATCAGAGACAGTTCCGGAAGATGAGCTCTACTAATTACTGTATTTAACATTTTGGGGGCTCAGACGTACTGCCATCAAGAATGTCACCACTGTGTTCTCTCCTACCTGAGAAGCAGGTCTGGGGCCCTGAGCAGGACCCTGGAGGGGTCAGACTGAGGCTCATGAGATTTCACAAGCACAGAAGGGTCGTCTCAGAGCTGCAGAGCTTCAGACACAGAAACCTGGACGTGGGCACGTGGGCGCAGAAGCACCTGATCCTGATCGTGGGTAAATCGGGGAGGAGCTCTTCAAAGACTTCTCTGACAAAGCGCAGAGTGTCAGCAGCTAAATCTGCCACTTTCATTGTCTTCTCTGGCAGAAGGAATTTTCTAATTGCCCCTTTCCATTTGTAAGTGCTACATGCTATAATTATGACAATTGGACGGTGGCAAATATCCCTCCATTTTCTTCCCAGACTGCAACAAGAAATGCAGTTGTGAGCCTTTATCAACAAAACCCAACAGCTAAGAAGCCAAGATACTGCCATGAGATGCGGGAGGGACTGTGACAGCACACAAAGGAGAGAACACAGGGGAGCAGCCACCTTTGGGAGCATTTTCTTAAATTATCTTTGTCTCAAAGAACAGAAATACCACCAAGTCGAGAAGAACCTCAGAGCTACATACTGATGTGCTACAACTCGGGGTCAAGTGACACTTTACCTAATCTTGATAAAAACACATATATTTCAGAAAGGCCACTAAAAAAGACTGGAAAGCTCAAGCTACTTCCCTTAATGTGCTGAACCAGAGCCAGGCTATCATCCTAGGTCAGGGCTTGTGGACTCCCTGCCCCTCTGGCCTGGAGCACAGCCTGCGCTTGGGGAGAGAGCCCTAGGCTTCCCCGTGACCAGGCCGCCTTCTCCTTGCCAGGCCACAGCTCTGGCTGCCAGATGAGGGTGGTGGAAAACTGGAAATTTTAGATCTAAAAATAGCAGCGGAATAGATGAAGAAAATGTGGTCCCTTCATGCAACGGAATATCATCCAGCCTTAAAAAAGGAAGGGAATTCTGACACCTGCTACAGCATGGATGAACCTTGAGGACATTATGCTAAGTGACATTGGCCAGTTATAAAAAGAAAGAGACTGTATCACTCCACCTACATGAGGTACCTGGAATTCACAGAGATGAACATAGGGTGGGTGGGGGCCAGGGGCTGGGGGAGGGGTGGAGAGTCGTGGTTTATTGGGTGCAGAGGTTCAGTTCTTCAGGATGAGGACAGTTCTGGAGACTGCTTGCACGACAGTATGAATATACGTACCACTACTGAACTGTATACCTAAATATGGTTAAAATAGTAAATTGTATGTTATGTATATTTTACCACAATTTTTAAAAAATTGCATGGGAGATGATCCAATCCAACACTCACTCCCTTTGTGCAACTAAGGGAGGCTCAGAAAAGAAACAGGATTTGCCCAACATCCAAGAGCCATTCCAGCTGCAGAACCAGGATTAAAATCCAGGTCTCTGACTCTGTTCCAGCATTCCCTCCTCACACCCCCTGCCCCCATAACGTAGGCCTAGTCCTCCTCCAGAGGCGTTCCTCAGAAAACATGCGTCATTAGGTGGAAACGTATTTTGAGAGTATGCTAAAATACCTACAACAAAAGTCACCTTTACCAGAAGTTGAACATAAAAAGTATCCTGAACTCAATGTTTCCAGACTAAGCAAGCTGGAACAGGAATTGGACTTTCTACCAGATGCCTTTGTGAAACCAAAGAAAATCAACCAACCCACAGCTTCCCATTTGTTATTAAGCACTGCAGCTCCGACTGCCTGACACAATAGCTAGGAAATGATTAGCCACTTCAAATGGCTCAATTTGTAAACTGTAAAAATAAAATATCTAAGGAACACTTGAATTAGGTGAACTGAAACGGAACCAAATGGTCTCCAGTAATTTCCCCTTTGAGAAAGAAAATTAGACTAAATGAACGGATTGACAGAACATTTAAAATTCTGTCTCCAGCTTCCCTGGTGAAAAGGCTTAGTTCTTCCTGAGAAGAAACACGGGGTTTGTTTTATTCTCTCTGCTGCTACATGTTTCTGACACTGACTCTGAATATCCCTGAGAATGTACTCACTGTCAAAGTTTCCTAAGTCACCGGAACTGCTACCAGGGCATCTGCCCCACAGACAGCTCCTACCCCAGCCAGGCAAAGACAAATCCAAGTCACCCTTCTGTGCAGGTTTTATCTGAAGGCACAATAGATTCGAACGCTTGCAGTCCGTATATGTGATGCTTAGTTTATAAACCCTTCATTAAAAGCAGATAAAACAGCCTCAAAAGAATCAGTTATGAAATCTTTTAAAAAGAAAGAGACGTAAACTGGCATCTTCTACCTGGTTGCAAACCACCGCCCCCTAAATTTTGAAGAAAATGAATGAATCCGATGTGTTCATTGTTACACTCGGTTGTAAGCTGGGCCCATGTTCTAATTCTGCCTCCACCACCACTAGCTCAGGCCTCAATAATTGTAAGCTCCTACTCATCTACTTTATATGAAGTCAACCATCACCATAAAAAAATTTAACTGATAAAAGCAGTAAGGTCTGTGGTTCCTCTTGTTACTCTGATCTGTGTGGGTACCTGTTAAAAGGCTGCATAAGACATGTCTTGCTGTCATAGCAGGTAAACATTTAAACAGGGACTGGCACTGCTCCGAGTGGTGGACACACACACACACTTTACCTTCAAAACAGCTTTTTGAGGGTGGTCCTGTTACCCCATCTTACAGACTAGGAGGCTGAGCACAGCGAGGTTTGGTGGGTCCCACAGGGGGTCAGGGTTGGAGAAGGGCCGTGAGCCACAGCAGTTTGGCTCCACAGCCCGACTCTAAGCCTCCATCACACAGGGTCCAGGATCATAGGCCAGCACAGGATGTAGGGCCGGGCAGAGCTGCAGCTGGCAGACAGGTCTGTGGCTTGGCTGAGACAGCAGCCTGAGTCCGAGCCGGGAGGGCAGGCTCCACGGAAAGCCGGGGTGGGTCAGAACCCGACAGAGCCAGGGGCCAGGAGCCCAGGAGAGGAGCCTGGGCCTGAGGTCAGGTCCCAGGCAGGACGACGGGGCGGTGGCAGCCTCGGGATCGTGGTGCGAAGCCACTGGACGCCAGCCAGCATGTCAGTCGATTTGCAGAAGGACCCCAGCCCTGAGCAGGGCTGGCCTAGCTCCAGGGAACCAGGGCCCTCGACCAAAGCGAGCAGTGGGGCGAGCGGGACGGAAGGCGGCCTCCTGGGCAGCGGGGTCAGATCCTGATCAGTTCCACTGAGAGTGATGTGCTAACGGCAACCCCAGGTTAACGCGGCTGCTGCTAAGAGCCTTAACTCCTACCTCGGGTTCATCTACAGACTCCAGACGACCTTGGACAAGTGATTCTTCTCCGTCTCCCAGCCTCGGGTATGGGCTACAGGAGACATTTGATCGCTGCCTCTCCTACGGGATTAATGGCTCTGTGGCCTAAGCACAGATGGGATTGATGATATTTTTCAAGGGCTTTAATACCTTTGCATGAAAAAATGGCACTAAGACCTAGGACTCACCTGATCTCTATATTTATATTTATATGTGTATTTAAGGCCCAAAATACATATATTTCCTCTTTTGAAAAGATCTGTAAAAACTTATATTTGAAAGTATGTGCTATAATTTCTAAATTTCCTACACAAATTTTTAATTCCCTATTAATAACCCTTAAATTCATTATAAATGAGCCTCACTACTGACACACACACACACACACACACACAACTACAACACACATGGTAAAATGTAATACAAAGTTACCGTGTGAAAAATTTGAGGAGTCTGAAAATTTGGATTCTGACTTCACTTTTAATAGTCATGTGACCGTGATCAAATTACTGAACTTCTCGGAGGGTAAATTTCTCTGCTCTCCAAGCAGTAAATATCTGCTTTGCTTAGCAATAACACGACCACTGACAAAAATTAAATGAAATGTCTTAAAATGCTCTATTAACCATAAAGAATCTTAAAACCATAAGGAATTATTATTCTTGTTTCCCCTGTGTAGGGATCCCACGGTATAGTTAGAACTGATGACACTCTGTTGGTAAAAGAAACATTCTATTTAAAAATGTTTTTCTACTAAATTGTGGGGTAAAAAGAGAGTCAACTGAGCCTTAATTAATGTGACAAAAACAACTCATATTTTTAAAATATTCTCTCTCTCATATGCTAAGCTGATCTAACGCAACCCCAAATGGTAAAACTTAGACACGGTTCTTGAAAGCAGCCGATGGAAAAGGAGCAGCTCTGAGATTTGGATAAGTGCTGCCCCCTCTCCACGGGTCCCCCAGGGCTCGGTTTCGGGTTCTGACTGTGCAAGGAGCCTGGCGGTCACCTTTGGAGTCTCTCAGCCAGTCCCCAGGATGCCCTCTCAGACGGCGCCACCTTCAAGGTGAGGGACACTCAGGCTCTTGTGACCTCAACACAGCGCAATCCTTTCACAGGCTGGGAAAATTAAGCCCACGGTTAAGACACGGTCTTAACTGGAGGAAACTTAGGTATCCAAGCAAGACTTCTAAAATGTCTAGCTCCATATCCAAGCACCTTTTTTCTTAAAATGAAATTTAAAATCAAGTTGATCTGCCTTAACTTTTAAAGGATTTTTTTTTAAGCAAGCCTCTCTGTGGGTTGCTGCTGTGGATTCAAAACCTATGTGGGCCAACACTTCATTAATTCACTGAAAGATGAAAACATTACGGCTCCCGTTAAAGAAACTTCAGACAAAAGCTCAGAAAGGAAGAATAGGTTTGACTTTAGAATTAGTACCTTAGACTGTCTGACCTCTTTCTTCACATCTTCAGAAACCAAAGCAAAAGCTGGGGAAAGAAAAAAAAAATATTTTTACATTAAAATTAGCAATTAAGGGGCGACTGGGGGAAAAATTAGCAATTAAGATTCCTTCTCATATTCAACAGTTTTGCTTCAAATGGGGAAAAAAATGATACCTTAACAAGATAAATTTTTCTCATCTTTAAAAGCAGCTGCACTGCTGCAAACTAGTACCACAGGCTGCCCTTCTCCAGACCTAAGATTATCCATCGGTGTAAAGCCGACATGCTTCGGCCACCAGCTAAGGAAACACTTCTACATCAAAGGAGTTGGGATCCGAGTGTGCCACTTGTGTCTGCAGCTATAACCCACAGATAGATGCATACAGAACACAACTTCTTAGAAACCTGGATTCTGGTGCCTTCTGCAGCAAAAGGGAATTGCTGAGAATCCAGCGGGAAGAAGTACAGATTCCCACTCTCACATCCCTGCCAGAACTTGGCGGGCAGCAGAGGTAAATCTGGGGCAAGCTTTCCACCTCAGCAGTTTCGGGTCAGCCGTGCGGTGCAGATACTGCTCTGGGCACGGAGGGGAGAGTTACCTGAACCCTGCTGAAGCCATGGGGCCAGGGGAGTGAGAGGAATTGGAATCCTTCCCCATTTAGAATGATTTAATGTTTTGAGTTGGAGCCCATAAATAGACAAAGATATCCCTGGAGACACATCTAGGCTCTACATTAAAAATAATAACAACCTGACCATAACACTTCAAAAATGGAAAGCAAAATGATAAACCAAACAGTCAGGAAGGCTGACCACACACAAAGAAGAATACCTTAATTTTACAGTGCCTGTCTCCTGGAAAGCTAAGAGGAAAGTATTTCATAGACTTTGCTTTCTCCAGTTGGCACTCCCGGGAGAAAGCAGGCAACGCCAAAGAGCAAGAAGGTACTGAGGGGCTGGCCAGGCAATTCCAAGGAGCAGAAATGCAGTGCAAGGAGCACGGGGTGGCGAGGCAGGGGCTGCTCCCGAGGTGACAGGAGACCCCAGTCAGAAGCAGGAGACAAGGCCGCCCATCCCAATACCTCTGAACCCTCCCACCCCATCCCCAGACGTCCACTGCCTCAAATTCCCTCTCCGCTCACATCTGTTCAAAGGAAACAATCTAAAACATATTCACACTAGGAAGCAAATGACTAACACGGTTTAATCATTTCCACTTCCAGGATGACACTGCAGGAGGGTGAAATCCCAATGAACTCTGTGGGAACCGAGATGCCAGCAGGTATCGTACGAGGCTCCCAAGAGTAAAGCCCACGGCCAGCCCCGCCCTACCCTTCACTCTGCTCTATTCTTCTCCAGAGCACTTACCACCCCTGACATAATATATATTTATTTGTTTATTGCTTGACTCATATATTAGTTTAATGTAAGCTCCATGAAGGCAGGAATGTGGTTTTATGTAGTGTTTGCCCCCAAACCTAGAACACAGCCAGCACACAGAAGGTCAATAAATATTTATCGGGGGCTTCCCTGGCGGCGCAGTGGTTAAGACTCTGCCTGCCAATGCAGGGGACGTGGGTTCTATCCCTGGCCCAGGAAGATCCTACATGCCGCGGAGTAACTAAGCCCGTGAGCCACGACTGCTGAGCCTGTGCTCTAGAGCCCATGAGCCACAACTACTAAGCCCACGTACCACAACTACTGAAGCCCACGCACCTAGAGCCCATGCTCCGCAACGAAAGAAGCCACCACAATGAGAAGCCTGCACACCGCAACTAGAGAAAGCCCGTGTGCAGCAAAGAAGACCCAATGCAGCCAATAAAATAAGTAAATTAATTAATTAAAAAAATATTTATCAAATGGGTTAATGAACGAATGAAAGTCTTCCCAATCCATCACTTAAGGGCTGTTTCCTCCTCACAACTGAACACCACCAAGCCAGTAGAACAAAGGAGTTTAGTGGCCCCACTTGGTTTATGTTCTCTAGGATCTGATCTGCTTTCTCACTTTTTACAGACACACACACACACAGCCCCACCACGAGGAACATGTAAAGCCCAAACCAATCATTAATTCTAAGAAGAGAGGACATTTAACCTCAAACACCATTTAAATTCTGCTTCTGGGTATTTAATATTTGGGTTTTTTTTAAATTTATCTCTAACCTAGCATGCATATTTAAAACCCTCAAAAAGATCTCAAAAATAGAATTATTAATAAACATCATACAGGGAGGTTGCCACACGTCAGCACCACGCAGCCACAGAATTCCAGAACACAGAACACCGTGGCAACCTGCGGGATATAAAAACTGTGGTCGATCTAATGCAGGACTTGAGACTCAAAAATCCATCTCCCCCAACCCCACTGATGCCTAATTCTGAACATGGACAGTGAAAGCTCTCTGGGTTAGAATTTCCTCTTTTATCAAGAAAAATAACCTTCCCAGTTTAACAAGTTCAGGGACTCCTGTTAGTCTTACCTCACTTTTTTTTGCAAGGCCAGATGGCTATGTGAAAAAGAAGAGTATGTCAACCCAAAAGCCCCCACCCTTCAGAACACAGACTCTGTAACGAAGAAAAAGTGTCTTCAGTTGGTATTGGTTCTAAACACGACTCATGCATCACCTTCCATAAATAAGCAGCCAATAGTAGTTGACAGTGTTACTGTTTAAAGTAGGAATTACATAGAGGAAAGATGTTTCCCGTAAATCAAATGAATTCCACAAATCTTCCCTGTCTTTGTGGAATAAAGACACCATACTTTTATTCAGACAAGGCTTCTCTGAGGGAAGGATAAACTAGATTTTAGTTGTCTCCAAAAATACATGGGCCTAAAGTTAAAATATCCTTTTAAAGAAAAGGAAACAAAACATATTTCTCCCTAGCACCCTGCTATAAAATTAAGAAACTCCTTTTTCCCACGATAGAAATAAATTATACAATATTTAAAGCAATAACATAAGAAATACCGTTACTTGCAGGCATAAGAGCAAATCATAATATGGCAAGATAATCCCCATTAGATGAATATTAAAAAAAAAAAAAGTTGGTTTTATCTTTGCATTTCCATATTCTAAATAAAACAAAAGAAATCATCAAGGAACCAAATGCATTCTGAAATCACGGAATATGCCATACCATTAACAAGCCCGAATTTAAAATAATGAATCATTTACAGAATTCCTACCCACAAAATGCCAACGTTTGCCGTTTGTGGAAATGAAGGAGAAATGGTGCTAATAGAGGAGAAAAGTGAGAAAAATTAGCAAGTGGGGTAAGAAATGTTCTGTCACCTTCAGGAGAGCACAGAGTGGGAATCTCACACAGCAGGAGGGAGGGAGGAGGACAGGCAGTGAGGCCCCAACCAAGGAGGGTGGCCCCCTGGGGCTCAGTGTTTGCTGTCTAGCTTCATACTAATTTCCAGATTCAGTGGGGGAGGGGGGGAGGGGGCAGGTAATGTTCTTGAAAACTCGGCCTTAATGCATAGTTGGAGAAATATTCCAAGGTAAATCATGCTCTTCTCTGCCAAAGTGCTGTTTAAAAGCAATTTTCCCTTTTCTATTTTCAACATGAATTCCTGTGAGTTGCTACAGGGAACTATATTTAAAGTGCAAATCAGGGCAGGCAAGAGAAATAAGACCTTTCTCATGATAACTTTAAATAATTCCAGCCAACTAATGCGTGTTAGCACACCTATCCCGAGAGATAAATCAAACTTCACAGCTAACCTGGGCCTAAGATTTATAGGCTAGCCTCAGCCCAAGAGTGCGAGAAAACGGGAGAGGAATTAATTGCAGTGCCCTTAAGCAACACTAACCAACTGTCCTCTGTTCCTGGGAGGGAGGCAGCAGGACCAGCCCAGGCAGGAAGAGGACTGCGCCTCCTAACTCCTAACTCTGTTTTGTTCCTGTGCCCGACTTACCCTCCCAAGCTCTCCCTGTAACATTCATCAGAGAAACCAAATTAAATACCAAACACCAAAAGCAGTAAGACGCTAAATGACCCCCTGAGAGGGGAGCCGCGGGGATGACGTGAGATGAGGCGGCACGTGTCTGGCGAGGGCTCAGGAGGTGCGGGTGGTGCTGCAGCCGGTGGAGGAGATAAACGATCGACCGCCTGGGGCCCGGTGGCCGTGGGTCCCCCACACAAGCCGGGGGGGAGCGGGCAGGGATCCAAGCGAGGCGGGCCTGCCGTCCAGGTCAGAGCTCACCGCACCCCTGGGAGCCCATGACTGGCGCCTCCCCGGCTCAGGGATCCTCCTGGCCCGTCTTTGCCGTGACCTACTTCACTTAACAGGTTTAGGCGGCACAGCCCCGCCCCTGCAGCTCCTGCTCCTTAGGGCTTCCACGCTTAATCCCAGCTCCTCCAAAGGGGCCTGCAGCTCCAGGATGCAAGGCCCGCAGCCAATTTACGCGCTTCCGACTACCTGCTTTGAAGATAATCCCTGGCAGCAGAGGGAACAGAAACAAAGGCACCTGGCCCAGGGACAGGGGCAGGACCTGCTTTCCTCTCCTCCTCGGACAAATCCACTGTCCCCAGGACTGTGAACGTGGGGCGCGTGGGGCGACGCCCAGACACAGGATGGCGCACCGGGCACTCCGCAGGGCTGAGGACAGAGGGCAGAACCAGCCCAGGGGGCGGCCGAGGACCCCACGGCTGAACCCACGTGACCGGCCCAGAACGCCCGGCTCGCGTCGAGGGCTCTGGGTGTGAGCAGCTGCTGCAGTCATCACCACCCATTACGCTCCTGTTTGTTCCACAGAAAATCAAACTGTGGCTGCAGGAAGGCTGCGAGGAGCTGGGCAACGGGGACTACGCAGCTCCCGGGGGGCCGCCGCCTTTCTGATGGCACCGCCCGAGGGAGCCCCTGAGGAGGCAGGAGGGCAGAGCACCCAGCAGGGCAGCAGGCTCCCCGCTGGGGCCTGACGCGGTAAACCCCAGGCAGCAGAGATTTCAAGTACAAGAGGGGGAGGCCTGGAAACAGGCCTCTGCATACAAAGCGCATTCAACAGTCCTGGGGGAGGGAGTGACCCAGGCCTGGACACCTGGGGGGGAGAGAGTGACCCGGGCATGGACACCTGGGGGGGAGGGACCTGGGCATGGACATCTGGGGGGAGAGGCTGACCTGGGCATGGACACCTGGGGGGGAGAGAGTGACCCGGGCATGGACACCTGGGGGGGAGGGGAGTGACCCGGGCATGGACACCTGGGGGGAGAGGCTGACCTGGGCATGGACGCCTCGGGGGAGGGAGTGACCCGGGCATGGACACCTGGGGGGGAGAGAGTGACCCGGGCATGGACACCTGGGGGGGAGGGGAGTGACCCGGGCATGGACACCTGGGGGGAGAGGCTGACCTGGGCATGGACGCCTCGGGGGAGGGAGTGACCCGGGCATGGACACCTGGGGGGGAGAGAGTGACCCGGGCATGGACACCTGGGGGGAGAGGCTGACCTGGGCATGGACACCTGGGGGGAGAGGCTGACCTGGGCATGGACGCCTCGGGGGAGGGAGTGACCCAGGCCTGGACACCTGGAGGGGAGAGAGTGACCCGGGCATGGACACCTGGGGGGGAGGGGAGTGACCCGGGCCTGGACACCTGGGGGGGAGAGAGTGACCCGGGCATGGACACCTGGGGGGGAGTGACCTGGGCATGGATGCCTCGGGGGAGGGAGTGACCTGGGCATGGACACCTGGGGGGGAGTGACCCGGGCATGGACACCTGGGGGGGAGTGACCCGGGCATGGACGCCTGGAGGGGTGCGACCCGGGCATGGACACCTGGGGGGGAGTGACCTGGGCATGGACACCTGGGGGGAGAGAGTGACCTGGGCATGGACACCTGGGGGGAGAGAGTGACCTGGGCATGGACACCTGGGGGGGTGTGACCTGGCATGGACATCTGGGGGGGAGTAACCTGGGCATGGACACCTGGGGGGGGAATGACCTGGGCATGGACATCTGGGGGGAGAGAGTGACCCGGGCATGGACACCTGGGGGGGAGTGACCTGGGCATGGACATCTGGGGGGGAGTGACCTGGGCATGGACGCCTCGGGGGAGGGAGTGACCTGGGCAAGGACACCTGGGGGAGGGAGTGACCTGGGCAAGGACACCTGGGGGGGAGGGTATCACTGGGGCCAGAGGTGAGGCTGGAGACAGCAGGGGCCACATCCTGAAAGGGGTTGCTTTTAGGGAGTCTGGTTTCATTCCGAGTGCCATTAAAAGCTTTTTGAGGCTTCTAAGGAGATGCCATGTTGAAATGTGTGCCTTAGACAAGTTTCTAGAGGCAGCGTGTGGGGTGCGCTGTGGGGGGAGGGATGGACGGACGGACGGAGAGACAGACACACACGCCAGCTAGGAGGGCCACGGAGCCAGACGATGAGAGGTCGGGGACCTAGTGAAGGCGGGGCAGCGCCCAGGCACAGCGGGGCGGGAGCAGGAGGGGAGCTGGGGACACTGAAGCAGCAGAGGCTCCAGGCCTGGAGATAGACCCGCCAGGTGACGCGAGCAGGGACGGCACCGACAGAGAGGAGTGTAGGTGATTCCAGGTTTCAGATTCCAGGGACGGGTAGACTGGGGAGCCAGTCATAGGCTAGAGGATAACAGAGGGTGAGTAGACTGTGGGAAGACTCAGTTTGGTTCCCAACTTCCCAAGGTGCCACACCCCACCGCACCTGGTCCCCAGTGTGCAGCTCAGAGCCAAGGGTGAGAGGAGCCTCCACGCACCGAGTCTCCACGGCGGGAGGGAACGGAAGCCACAAGGCTGGATGGGAAAGACGGGAGCAGGGGAACCCCAACATCTCAGGGTCAAAACTGCAGAGGGGACAAAGGGTGCGTCCAGGCAGAGAGGAGAAGGCACGTGTGTAGGGCATCTTCAAGGTGTTCTTTGGAGCAGTCCTCTCCTCAGAGCTCCACAGGACGACAGAAGATGCCGCGTCCCAGGAGCCCCGCGGGACCACGAGGACGAGCACAGCACCCTGGCCACACGCGGAGTCCAACCCACGCCCCGTGCAATCCAGCCCAGGCTCTGCCACTTAGCAGCTCAGCAACGTGGCCTCCGGGAGCCTCTGTTTCCCTCCCTGTAAAGGTCGGGATTTGAACCAGGGTCAGACAAGTCAATGCTCGTACAGGTTCAGGGCCATGCCTGGCCTATGGGAAGAGCTGAAGCCTTTTGCTCAGGTGCCAGATACAAACTCTCAGAAAATAAGATCGGCTGCTTTGGGGACAATGCCAGCACAATTCTGCCGCCACAGCAGACGGAGAGCGGTTCGGTGTGTAGGGTCGGGAACCCCTCTGCCAAGTTGCCTGGGCTCCTCGACCCTGACAAAGGACGCAGCGAGTTGGGAGAAGCAGGGAGAGGCGTGGCCCCTTGTGGCAGGGAGCACACAGCCCTGACACCCCTCCTCACTGAGCCCAGGGCTGCCTGCATTTGATCTCCCTCCAAATGAAACACGTCCCGTTTCCTCTTAGAAGCCGGTGGGAAAGTGGAGTCTGGAATACAGATTTTCCCTCACTTGGCAACAACGTTTGCCAGGACCAACATAGTCTATGTGCCAGAGGGTAAGCATATGTACAGGAAGGACAGTAAATGGGAGGGGGGAAGAAAAAGAAAAAGGAAATAACCATATATTTTAGGAAAGAAAAGATCTTTTGCTTCTTTGATTCATATTTCATTTAAACAGACGATATGAAAACCCATATGCCACTCAGGATCTGAAAACAAGAAAACTCCAACTCAAACAGTCTGGAGAGAGATTCATAAGCGCGTCGCACAGGCTAAGCCATGGGTGAGGGGCAAAAGAATCCCGGTCACGCCACCCACTCCAGAACACACGGAACAGGTCCCAGAGGACAAATACGCAGACACAGGGAAATCAGCGCTCCGCACAATTCCTAGAGAGAGTATTCAGCAGTTAACTATCAGGCTCATTTATGCCTTTCGGTATCTTAATTTTGTAATATAAAAAGTGGGTCCCAAAAAGCAGCCCTGTCAGTGCCACTGAATCCGTGGCATCCACAGCCTCAGATGTCCTAGTGCCGTTAGGAACTCACCTATTATCCAAAACCTCTGCTCCAACAACCCACCACTCCAGGTTCTGAGACTCACTCCCCACGCACGTCAGTCCCTCCAGCAGCATCTGGATATCTGCCAAACGATGCTGGAACCAGAGGAAAACTTCTTAGTTCGAATTCTGGGCTTTCTGGTTCCTCTCCCAAGGAGACAGAGCCCCTGACTGCAGAATATCAGGCCTCAACTCCACACTCTTCGTCCAAAACAGCTCCTTACTTCATCTTAAAGACAAAGCAACCAGCAATCACCTCCACATTCTACAGATGTTCAGGAAAATTACCCAGTAACACTCCCAATTTACACCTGGGCTGGGGTGGCCTAAGCAGGGTCCTGTACCTGCCAGCACACACAACTCACCTGGCTCCTTGTTAAAGATGCAAATCCGCGGGGCCTCATTTTGGCTCTCTTGAATGAGAAAAATGTGGAGCAGGAACCCAGAAATCTGCATTTTAACAAAGGGGACTCTCTAAGACTCTGAGGAGTTCCCTGTGTGCTGAAGTCTGAGAGACACTGGGATGGACAGGAAGACGGGCATTCAAGGGAACAGAAGGAGGCTTTATTCCCCCAACAGGTTTTGGCCATTTATCTTCCTTTACTTCCTTCATTTCATAAATGAAAAACAAGCTCCTGTGTATCCACCCTCAAGGATCTGGAGAAGATAAATTCAGCGTGATGTATAAAGAGCCTTGAGCTTCTTATGGGAAGCAATGATGTAAACCAAAACATATCACCTTTCCAGATCATAAAATATTCCTTTAGGAGTGAAAGTAAGTTGTATCCCTCAGAGAGACTGGCATTGCTATATTTGAGATGCATTCAAAATCTTATTTGATGATACCTTAACTCACTTGTTTTGTCGAAACCTGCAGCTTTAGATCATATCAGCTTTACAGATAGACTGTATGCTTCCCCGAATTCTACCAAATCTTCAGTACACACACATTTTAAGTAAATGTTTAAATAAATTTATGTTGCCAATCAAGGATCTCTTCTTTAAAAAGAAAAAAAAAAACCTCAAATTTCCCCCAAATCTCTCTCAAGCCAACCTCTCCTCTGAGCCCCAGACCCGCAGATCTAACTGCCCACCAGACGTGGTACCTGAGCATCTCACATGCACCCCAAACTCAACCTGTCCGAACAGAACTCATCATCTTCACCTCCCCTTAAATTTGAGAAAACCGTCCGGGTACTTAATGCCACAGAACAGTACATTTAATGACTCAAACGATTCATTTTATGTCATATATATTTAACTACAGTAAAAATTTTTTCTTTTGATTAAATCTGGTCCTTCTGCATCAGTGCTTCTATCAGTAAACAGTGCCACGCTCCACCTACAGCTCAGAGCAGAAACCTATGACTCATCCTTGACCCTTCCTCTCTACCTACTGTACCAGTCCAACCACCGCACCTCAGATTCTTAATCAGCTCTCACGTGGTGGACTTTGGCGGCCTCCTCACTGGTCCCACATGTCCACGCTGGCCCCCTCCCATCCCTCACAACCAGTGTGAGCTTCTCAAAACAGAAATCTAATCACACTACTCTCCTCTGACAGCCCTGCCACACCTCCCTACCGCTGTAAGGACAAAGTCCAAAATCCCTACCCCCTGCTCTGCGAGTCCCTGCAGAAGCTGGCCCTGACTGACCTTCCAGCTGCGCCCCTCTCTCCAGTCCCGTCCTTTCTCCACCGGCTTCCCTTCCTCCAGCCAGAGCTCTGCCCCTGCAGGCATGCTCCCCCCCTTCCTCCCTCCAGGTACCTGATCTCGGCATCCCCTTCGGGTGTAAGCTCTCTCTGATGCCCTTCCTTAAGAAACTCCGAGGTTCTCAGCCTGGCGCTATTGATGATCTGAACCAGATAATTGATTCTTGGGGGGGTGGGGCGTGGTCCTGTTCACTGTGGGCCGCTCAGCAGTGCTGCTGCCAAACCACGCCCTGTGGCAGCCATGAGGTCTCTCAGCACCTACAAGTGCTCCCTGGGGGGCAAGATGCCCCCCCCCCCCCCATTGAGAACCACTGTTCCAGACTCCAGGTAAAGCCACACAGTCCCTACAACACTTGTCACGGCGCTCAGGTCGCTGCCTCCACAGCACCGAGCTGGCTGCAATCCACGTTCCTGGTGCAGTTTGTGTTCAATGTCACCTTCCCTTCAAGACTGCAAGTTCCACAAGGCTACAGACAGACTAGATGGGTCTTCCTCCCGCAACAGCCCCAGGGCCTGACACATAGTAGATAGTACTCAACACTTTCTGAACAGACGAAGACACTTTGGGTACAGTTTTTCCTTTCAATACTATTTAAGTTATTAACATGTTCTAGTAGTTCAAATCAGCACCTACACTGAATCCAGTTTCTTTGGGAGTAGCGTAGTGGACAGACCTTTGAAATGTGGCCTTAAGGGAGACTTAATCAATAAGAGGTCTGATGAACCCCTGACACCCATCATCACTTTTCCTTTATATTCAGAAAGGTGGAATTAGCACTCGTGTATATTGTTCTTCAGCAAGAATCTGCTCAACACCAAGAAGGAATACACACAATGCTATAAGGAGGCAAAATATACAACATTTGCAAACTCTGCTTGCTTTGTAACGTTTCTAATGAAAAGCAAGAAAACCTGGCCCTTAATGAGGTCAGTAATTATGACTTGCTCAAGTACTGGGCCCACAATGTTTGCCTCTGATGAGGAAGTTAACAAGAGGGTCAGGACATCGCCGCCCCTCCCGCCATGGCCATTTGAAACAGCTGCTCTTCCATCCGGAGAGCCTGACTATCTGCTACAGGCAAACTCCCTTGGGTCAAGTCCATGACCAAGGGGGCCATGCCAGATTGGGGGTCCTAGACTACCTGCACAAAAGAGCATCCACCCAGATGGTTAAAATCTGTGCCGGTTGCACTGCTGAGGAAATAAACGGAGGGCTTAAAAATCCAAAATAAAAAAACACAAAACAACCTGGAGCCAGGTGTGACTCTTGAGGTCCTAAAATGTTTGACTCACTGCAATGAAAAGAATCCAAGCAAGACCCGGCTCAGAATGAAAAATCATCCCTAATTTTGGCAGTTGCTAAGAAATATAATCCTGACTCAGAGTAGAAACAGGGATAAGAAACATAAACGTTAACATAGATTATGTTACCATTGGTCCAAATAAGCTTCTTCACAGATGTATCAATGAGAATTAAGTTTGGCTGCATGTAATAAAAGAACCTTAACAATTAGGCTTAAACAAGACAGACTTTTTATCTCATGCCATACAGGTGTGTTAACAGGCAATGCTGGGCTAGCACGGAGCCCCACATCCTCCTGGCACCCAGGTGGTGCCATCCTTTTTGCTCTACCGTCCTGACTACTGGTTTCTGTCTTCAAGGTCGCCTCATGGGCACAAGATGGCCATCGTAGCTCCAGCCATCAGATTTACATAATTGGCAATGGGAAGGAAGAGGAAACAATGGCAGAAGACCTGCATCCCAGCTGGGTCAGCCACCTTTCATAAGCTTTACCAAGAGACGCACCCAAAAATCTCTACAGATAGCTCACTGGCTACCCGTTTGCAAGGGCCACGGAAAAGTGTTTTCTCACTGGACACACTGCCGTGGCCACAACCACTCCTCCACCCTTCCCCTCACCCCCTATATTATTAGTCTGCTAGGGCTGCCATTATAGAACCCACAGACTGGGGGGCTTAAACAACAGAAAGTTTCTCACAGTTCTAGAGGCTGGAAGTCCAAGATCAAGGTGCCAGCAGGCTTGGTTTGGGCTGAGACCTCTCTCCTTGGCCTGCTGGGTGGATATCTGCTCACTGTGCCCTCAAAACCACCTCTTCTCTGTGAGCATTTCTGGCGTCTCTTCCTCTTCTTCTAAGGACACCAGTCCTATTGGATTAGCGCGCCACCCTTATGACCTCTTTTAACCTCCATTACCTCCTTAAAGGCACATCTCCAGATATACTCATATTGGGGATCAAGGTTTCAACACAGGCATTTGAAGAAACAATTCAGTCCATAACACTGCCGATTATCTATGAGGTTTTTCATTCAGGAAAAGAAGGAACTAAGGGATGTGGTGTAGCAGACAGCAGACTCTGCTACAACAGAATCAGTTAAAACTGTAAGGGACGGCAAAGTTCTAATATTTTATCTAGTCTATGCCTCCCATTCTATATGAGAAAACCGAGACTCTAAGCTATGAGAAACCACACACTGGCTGACCTAAAGGTGTGAATAAATCTTCTGAGACTAGTACTGGCTTTGGACTTTAGAACTGAAGTTGCAGTGGGTTTGGTTTGTATAACCATATGGGTTTAAAATAAATGTTCTATGTTGACCTTTCTCTAAAAGCTCAAATGAATATACCACAATTTGTGGGAAAACTAAACTATATACAGTCAAGCCCCCGCCCCCCTTCTAAGGGAATATTTAAGGTATTTTGACTTTGCCTGGATTATTCACATGCCTTGGAACTCCTATCATGTTCTCTATTTCAGCAAGAGTCCAAGAATTCTTATTTCAAGATATACAAAGACTGGGTACCACAGCTTTTTATTACTCCCTGCCCCTCCGCAACATCAAAGCAGAGCTCAACAAAAGGAACTCAAGATTGACTTCAGACCTGGAAGAATACAGCTTCCTGTTTGTACCAGCCCATGAAAGCCAGTTCACAAAGCCAAATGTCTCACAGGGACCTTTTAATAGGTTTTATGTCTTATTTATTGTGCTTATCTGACAACTTCACAAGGCTAATAGACATCTCTAAAAATGTGTGGACATTTGAGTTCATTCTGAATGTCCTTTAATGTATTATCAAGTATGGACAGTGCAGATATTCCCTTGCGTGCAGTGAAAAATAGATACACACAGCAACACAAGTGTGCACGTCAGCCTATAGTGAATATATTATATACATGTATTATGCCCCCAGTACATCCTTACAAAATGCAGGGCTATAAATAGAATGCCAATTTCAGCTGCCACCCACCCCATTTGGTGAGTTGCAAACCGTCTTGGCAGCAGGCCAACTGATGCAGGCAGGGGTCCCTTAGCCGAGGTCCCACCCCTCCAGCCTCCCCTTCTCCCAGGGCTGCTCCCCCCTCCACCAGCAATGCATTCTTTCTTCCACTAAAGCTGATCCCCGCCAAGTTTAGTTGCTCCCCACCATCAATTAAAGTCTTCTCTGCCCAAGGTGCCCAAACATTTTTAATTACATTACTTACTTAATCACGCGTATGAACAATTACCAATTAATCCCCCTCGATTTTCCCACACTTACTGAGCTCCTATAGACATGCCAGGGGTACACAGACAAGGTCCTTATTCGGAGAGTTTAAGGCCAAATCAAAACGGCAGTCAAGGTTCCGGCGGGCTACCAAAACAACAGTGTGCAACGACGCGACGTCTTTTCCTAAATGACACCAGTCTGCCATTTCTAAAAATCTGAAATTACTGCCTCTTAACAGGCTGTAAACACAAAAGTCTGGGATAGAAGACAACCACCCTGAGAAGACTGAGAAGGAATAATTTTTCCTCCAAGCTTTCACACTTGAACACATCTCATCATGAAAGTCAATTGCAATGATCTTCTAAAAAACTTTCATCACATTATTTTATGATAAAGCGGGGAGCACGCTCCTGTGAGGAGCATGAAAGGAAAAGGGGGCACGACAGCAGCAGCACACAAGCACTGTTTTACATAAGTGTTCTCTCACTTCCCCCCCATGAAAACGCAAGATTCGGGAAGGCTGCCCCACGGCCTCCCCCACGCCACGACGGCCACACGGAGGCCCAGCCGGACACCCGGTCCTCCCTTCCTGGTCAAGGAACCCGCAGAAGGGGCTGGTGCCCGGTGGGCATCCCAGCCTAGGGGGGCCAGGGCAGGTCCGCGGGACGCCGCGGGGAGCCCTGGCAGTCGCCCCCACGGGCCGGGCCGGGCCGGGCGGGCGGGGCGGGGCGGAGCGCGCGGGGGCCCGGGCCGCGCAGCCCGCCCGCCTCCAGCCTCTGCCGCCGGCGCGGGGCGCGGGGGGCCGGCGGGGCGCTGGCGGAAGGTGGGGGGGCGGGCCCGCGGCCGCCGCTTCCCTCTCTCCAAAGTTTCTCGCAGTTGCACATTCGCTCCGCGCTTCCTGTGGGGGTGGGCGCCGCGCCCTCGTGCCGGGCCGGCCGCCCGCTCCCGGCGGAAGGAAGCGGGAAGACGCGGGTCGGGCGGGGGCTGCGGCGGCGGGACCCCGCGAACCCGCAGGGGCCGGGAAGGCGCGCCCCGGGGCCCCGAGGTCGGGGGACACGGGTCCAGCCGGGGCTCCGCGAGAGGGCGCAGCCGCGGGCGCGGCGGGGACGGGGCGGCGGGGCGCGGGCGCCCGCGGGGCGGGGCGCGGCCGGGCCGCCCGGCGGCTCCCCGGGTGCGGACGCGGGGCGCAGGCGGCTGCGCCCGGGGAGCCCACGCCTCTCCCGTGCGCGCCCGGGCCGCCCGCTACTTACCCAGGGAGCAGGCGAGCAGCGAGAGCAGTGCCGGGAGCGCCAGGCGGCGGCTGCGGCGGGCGGGCGGCCGCATGCCGGCAGCGGGGCTGCGCGCCCTCTCCGGGCGCGGGGACTGGAGACGCGCGGGGAGCGGAGCTGCGCCGCTACCGCCGCCGCCGCCCCTGCCGCCGCAGCTGACCCCTCTCTGCCGGCTCCCCTCCTCCCTCCCCCAGCTCCGCGCCGGCTCCGGACGCGCCCTCTGGCGGCTGGTCGCGGGAGCGCCCTCGTGCTCGCGGCTGTGGCTGAGGTCCGCGGCCCGGGCGCGGGAGGAGGTGGCCGCTCCTCCGCGGGGACAGCGCCCTGCTTCCAGGCATCTGACCTCTGCTCCCTCGGCCTCCACGCCTCCTCCTCCTTCCTCTCCCTCACCTAGGCCCCATCCTCTCTCTCCGTGCGCTCCCACCTTACTCCATCACCTCCCTCTGCTTGATCGCCAGCAGTAGGTCACTAGTGCCCCTTCTTATCCCCAAAGTGAAGCGGGGGTTGGGGGGGATGGGCGGCAGAGGAAGGAAAGGAGAATCACTTTTCTTCCCTGTTAATGTACCATCTGCTATAAAAAAAAATCAATAATTCAACTCAGTATTGTTGGCACCAATGTTCTGCTTTGATGAAGGTGTTTTTAATCAGCTCAACTAATTTACTTCATATTCTCTTTTTTAATGGAATTTTGCCAATAGCTTAGGCCTGGAATTTGGCCTTTAATAGAAGTTTGTGTAAATGTCATTTTGTATAAATGTAATTTTCAGTGTTCACCATAATGGAAGGGAGAGGAACTTTTATTCAAAAGTCTGATAAAAAATAAATTACACTGGAACCGAGAAAAGCAGAGGGAGCACAGAAACCTCCTTTGCAAAGTCCCTCTTGTCCCCAGGTGAACCTGAGTTTAGACCATGACCTCCTGAAGGTCACATCCATGTTTTCACTGGTACTTCGTCATAGTTTTTGGATGCCCACTATATGCCCGGGACTGTGCCAAGCACCCTATGAACACCAGTATCTACCACATGGACACGCAACATTCACCCACTTGCTAAACATTACATGAAGACCAGTGCCAGGCCCCAGGGATACCAGTAAGACGTGGGGGAGACAGAGAAGCAGGTCCACGTGAATGTTTGGTGTCTTGAGACCCATAAACGTGAATGGTCACTGGGAGGTTTAACCTTCAATACACGAGGCCAGTATGGTCATCTGTCCTTACAACAGTGGCTACAAGTGTTTTAAAAGGAAGTCTGGAGACAAGGGGGTTTCTCTCTCTGGTTTATGTTGACTTCTTAAAACTGGGAACTGCATATTTTGTGCTTTCTATTTTGTGTGAATGCAAATAGTGCCATTTGGTTCCATTCAGCCAAGGTTTGTGGCTGCAAGGAAAAGAAATGTAGGACTCCTTCCTTCCATTTTTTAGTGAAGCTTTTTAAATTTATGGTTGACTGCATTGATCCCTTCTATCCTTTAAAACCCACCTGTCTGGTTTAGAGTTCTAGAAGTTTTCCAATTTCCAGAGCTGTTTAGCTTTCTTCCAAGAAAATATTCTTCACATATGTTAGATATTAAACATTAAATCAAGGTGTTTAGGGACTTCCCTGGTGGCACAGTGGTTGAGAATCCACCTGCCAATGCAGGGGACACGGGTTCAATCCCTGCTCCAGGAAGATCCCACATGCCACGGAGCAACTAAGCCCGTGCGCCACAACTACTGAAGCCTGAGAGCCTGTGTTCCGCAACAAGAGAAGCCACCACAATGAGAAGCCCATGCACAGCAACGAAGAGTAGTCCCTGCTCACCGCAACTAGAGAAAGCCTGTGCACAGCAACAAAGACCCAATGTAGCCAATAAATAAATTTAATTAATTAATTAATCGTTTAAAAACACACACACATACACAAACAAAGGTGTTTAAACAGACACAGAAGCCTAGAAATTAAGCAGCTTCCTTACTGGTTATGCATTCACATACCTACTCCGTGTTTGGAAACAAGCAACTCTAGATGCTTAACCAAAATTTTCATCCAAATTCATCATGTGGAGTAGAGGTGTGGGAAACAGCCCTAAATACAGCCGAGAGCACCATCTAAGTCATCAGCTTGCCCTGGCGTTCTTCCTTCCCACAGTAGACACAGATAAACGGCACATCACAAAGCTTCATAACTCACATGTTAAAAAGGATTACCTTTCACTTACTCTAGTCATATGATTAATGGACTTGCTGGAAGTGTTCCCTCCCGATCACAGGTTGAGAGTTTCCTGGAACAAAACGTGCTCGCGGGGACACTAATGTTCCTGGTGATGCCTGCCTGCCTCAGCGCCTGAAACACCAACTGTAAGGGGACACCTTTCAACAGAGAGGAATTAATTTCATGCACTGTAAGACTGTGATGGAAAAAAGGGCAGGTCACAGCTCTGCCTTCCTGGGGTTCACTGACCTGAATTCCAGATGCTCCCCACACACTGGCCCTCAAAAGTATACCCTTCCCTTGTGCAGGGGTAGAACAGGGTGTCACCTACTTGGGGGGGGGGGGAGCTATTGCATCATGATTGAAACAGGTAATTTGGGGAGGGCATGGGTTTGATCCCTGGCTGGGGAACTGAGATCCCACATGCTTCACGGCACAGCCAAGAAAAGAAAAAAACCAGACTGGTAATTTTTAAAAGAATTCTCTAAATACTAAAGGAAAATATAAAGATATATGCAGAAAACCATGGATAGACAAGATATCTAATAAGTTCCAAACAGATGGTTTCTGATCTCATAATAACTATACTTTAGGCCCAAAAGACTGGGCTCCATTTGTCATTCAACTGACGCTGAATGCCTTCTAGCTGACATGCCCATTGCTAGGCTCTGGGGCAGATACAAAGAGCATAAAGCCTGGCCTTGGGCGCAAGAACACACAGTCCAGTGAGGGAGATAGAAATATTCAGAAGTAAGGTTCCTGCGGTAACGTTATACTACAGCACAGGTGGAAACACTTCGGAATTTACAGAGGGGAAAACAGCATCTATCAGTGCCATGGGATTTGGTCAGAAAAGCAGAAGTGGCTTTGGGGCAGAGTCTTAAAGGGAAAATAGGTTTCCAGGCTGAGAAAAAGAGGAAAGGCATTCCCAGCAGAGGCAGACACGCATAAAGCAAAACTCAAAGTTGTCTGGTGGGTGGGGGAGTGATGATAAGGGCGCAGGCTTCATGCCCAGCCCCGCCCAGCCGGCGTCCTCTGTCCCAAGACTGGGCATCCTGTCTTGAATCAGCAAAGACCAAGGGACAGATTCCAGCTCTCCGTTCTCAGGGCATCAGGAGGGTCATGCTCTTCGCACACAAAAAAAGTGGCCTTATGAGTTATGAGTGCCCTTGGGGGTTACTTTCCAAACCTGAAATCCAGCCTGGGGTCTGACAGTGGATTATAATCTCTAAAACTGGGTCTTTGTGATTCTCAGACCCATAATTTAACCACCTGCTAACCATGCCTCACACCCCCAGAGTCAGCGCACACCTGGTCATAGGAGAGAAACCAGTCACTTCACCTGAGGCTTTAAGCTTTAGGGAAGCAAGGGAATCTTTATCCCCTACAGGAGAAGAGATGGCGAAAACCTCCACTGCTAGGTACAGTAGACCGAGTGGCTATGGCCTCCCCTGCTGCAGGCTCTCAGGAGGAACACTCCAATGACAATTAATACAGGGGTCTCTCCCATGCCCTGGAGGAGCTTGTCTCCCTTTGCTTCCAAAGCTATACCAAGATTGTAAGCGAAACCATGATTTTTACCCAAAGAGGCTTAACCACAGGATTCCTACAGACTATCAGCCCTGAGACAAGATCCAGGAAATAAAACAGAGGTTACCATCTTGGTAGGCCCCCAGGACAAGCCCAGAAACCTGAAGCCATTGACATTCTGGGTTTTTGTTTGTCTGTTTTTGTTTGTTTTGAAGATAGAAAAAGGTGTAAAGTCTTCTCC
Organism: Hippopotamus amphibius kiboko; assembly: GCF_030028045.1. NCBI lineage: Eukaryota > Metazoa > Chordata > Mammalia > Artiodactyla > Hippopotamidae > Hippopotamus > Hippopotamus amphibius. The sequence continues at coordinate 72,813,694 of NC_080199.1, forward strand.
ACCAAAAAAAGCTATCTCCTAGGGCTCCTCTGGTAGTGGGGTGGTTAAGAATCCACCTGGCAATACAGGGGACACGGGTTCAAGCCCTGGTCCAGGAAGATCCCACATGCCGTGGAGCAACTAAGCCCATGTGCCACAACTACTGAAGCCCGCACACCTAGAGCCTATGTTCCACAACAAGAGAAGCCATCGCAATGAGAAGCCCGTGCACCACAACGAAGGGTAGCCCCCACTCTCCGCAACTAGAGAAAACCTGTGTGCAGCAATGAAGACCCAATGCAACTAATAAAAAATAAACAAATTTATAAAAAAAAATTTTTTTTAAGTGATCTCCTAGAAACTTTTGATCAGAAACAGATTATCTACTTGGCTCTTTTATTCTCCTTTCTAGAATCATAAAACCTCCCATTCTCAGTAAAGATCAGGAATCGCTCCTAATAGGCCTATCAACAAGAGCAACAGGAAATGTCTGCATCTAGCTTTTTTTTTTTGCAATTTAAGTATATTTTATTTCCCCTCTATGATCCATTTTTAAAATTCAATTTCTTTAGACTTAAAAAAATTGATCCATTTCTCTCACACTCTACCCCCTGCCTCTGGCAACCACCAGTCTGCATCTATGAGCTTGGCGTATGTATATATTAACTTCCACATATAAGAGAGATCATACAGCGTATGTTTTTCTCTGTCTGACTTACTTCACTTAGCATAATGTCCTTGAGGTTTATTCATATTATCACGAATGGCAAGACTTCTTTTTTATGGCTGAATAATACCCCACCAAATATATACCACAAGTTCTTTACCTATTCATCCAACAATGGACACTTAGGTCATTTCCTTCTTTTAGCTATTTTAAATAATTCTGCAGTGAATATGGGGTGCATATATTCTCAAATTAGTGTTTTTGTTTTCATCAGATAAATACCAGAAGTGAAATTGCTGGATCTGATAGTTCTATTTTTAATTTTTTGAAGAAACTCCTTACTATTTTCCATAGTGGCTGCACCAATTTACATTCCCACCAACAGTAGGATCTGTGCTATTTGCAGATTACATGATACTATGTACAGAAAACCCTAAAGACTTCATAAGAAAACCACTAAAATAAAGGAATTCAGTAAAAAATGAAAAATATATGCATTTCTATATACTAATAATGAATTATCAGGAAGAGAAATTAAGAAAATCTCATTTACAATTGCATCAAAAAGAAATATGTAAGAATAAATTAACCAAGGAGGTGAAAGACCTGTACACTGAAAACTGCAAGACATAAATGAAAGAAATTAAAGAAGACAAATAAATGGAAAGATATTTCATGCTCATAGATTGGGAGAATTTATATTGTATTGTTAAAATGTGCTAACATGCACTGAACATTTGCCATAGCTAGACACTCTGTTAGTTACTTTCAAATACATTATTTCATTTAACCCTCACTAAAATATATATATGACTATTCTTTTTCCCGCTTTACAGATTAGTAAACTGAGTCTCAGGCAGGTCAAATACCAACAGCCAGAACTGCCTTTAACGGCAGTTTCTTCCCACCAAATCACACTCTGTATGCTGGGTGGTAGCAGCAGGAATAGGAGAAAGGGACCATTGTGAAGGCGTGACAGAGATCACATCAAGAGTACTTGTGATTAGTGGCTGGAGTGAAGAGAAGGACCACAGGAGACAGGTGGAGCCATTAGCTAAAACAAAGAGCTGCCAAAGGAATGAGTTTATGGGGAAAAATAAGAGTATCATCATTACTACTATTATAAATGATAGCTATACCCTCACAATATCAATAGATTAATAGTAGCAGTAGCGAACATTTAACAAACACTTGTTATATACCAGGCACTAAGTACTCTCCATGCATTATTTCTTTCCTTTGTTTGTTTGTTTTTGTTTTTGTTGGAGTATAATTGGTTTACAATGTTCTGTTAAACAGCCTCTTCAATAAGTGGTGCTAAGCAAACTGGACAACTACATGTAAAAGAATGAAATTAGAAAACTACCTAATCCATACACAAAAACAGACTCAAAATGGTTTAAAGACCTAAATGTAAGACTGGACACTATAAAACTCTTGGTTTTAGGAAAATGTAGGGAAAACACTCTTTGACATAAACCACAGCAAGACCTTTTTGACACACCTTCTAGAGTAATGAAAGCATTATTTCTTATTAAATAATATTTTATTTAACTCTCTAAACAGTTTTATTCCTATTTTAGAGAGGTCAGGTGGCTTACACGTCAGCAGTTCTCATGTGTGGTCCGCTATCCTCCTGGGGTCCCTAAGACACTTTCATGTGCCCAGGTTCACAAGTCAAAACTTTTTATAACAGTACTAAATATTAAAACATTACCTGGGTTTTTTCCTGTGTTGAATTCCCACCAATGGTGCAAAAGCATTCACGGGAAAAGGTACTGCCTTAGCACTAATGAAGGCAGGGGCAACAATAAAAAGCCAAGTTCACTTAAGAGGACCCTTGCTGAAGCAGGACAAATTAATAATTTTATTAAATTACACCCTTGAGCACACATCTTTTTAACATTTTGTGGGGCAAACTGAGGTGTAACATATAAGTACTTCTGCTCTATATCAAACTATGATGTTACCTCAAGCAAAAGCACCTGTGTGATTGCTCGACTTGCAAGCTGAACTAGCTGCCTTTTTCACACAACATGGCTTTTAGCTGACAGACTGATAGGTAAACCATGGTTATTCACCCTTAGGGACTGGGCAAACAATTTCTCAAAAATAAAGTGAGCCTGCCACTTCGAGGAAAACAACTGGTGTTATTTGTGACAACTGTAAGATTTAAGCTTTGACATAAAGCTTGAACTTTTTGGACAACTTGTTTCTGCTCCCGTGAGCTTCACAGCCTCCCATCCCTGAAGACTTTGCAGTGATGTCAATGATAGTGCTAATAAATGTGATTTTTTGATACTGTAGTCAACATTTGGAAGTCCTGCAACTTCTGGGAAACAATATTTTCCAAACAGCCTATGTAAGATGTTACAAAATCATGAATGGGTTTTTTAAAAAGTTCCATTCAAAGCAAATGGGTTTTAATGTAACCCCATACAGAAGTTCACTGACACAGCTTTAGAGTCATGTTGCATCTAACCGTTAAGAAACTCTTGATCATGATGAATTTTGGTGTAATGTCAAAGAATACCCACAATTTTATGGAAAGATTATTAAAAACCCTTCCATTTTCCAATTGTGTATCTATGAAGTTGGATTTTCTTCACTTACTTCATCCAAAACTATATATCCCAACAGATAAAATGAAGCAAATATGACAATCCACCTTCTATTAAACTAGATATTAAAGAATTTTCAAGAATGTATATTAATGACAGTTCTAATTTGGGGGGACATAGTTATTTCTTATAAAAATATATTAACGTGTGATAATATAGTTATTTTTAATGAATTGATAAGTCACTGTTAAAAATCTTTGGTCTTGTATCTAATACAACAAATATTCAGAGACATGATGCATATAAACAAAAGTTCTTTGGGGTCCTCATAATTTTTAAGAGTATAAAGGGAGCCTAAGACCAAAATGCTTGAAAACTGCCAATTCAGGACATATAACTTGTAAACTGTAGGAGCCAGGATTCAAACCCTGATCAGTCTGACTCCAAAACCCTCCCTCTTACCCTGAATTGCTCCCTGTTTTGGTTTAGATTTGTTGCATTCAAGGCGCCAAATTTCCAAGAATCCCACTGTCTCTCAATTACCTATTTAAACTCCTAGTCACTAAGGATTTAAAACAAAAAGTATCAGTTAGATGGGCAACGTTATGCTCTGGTAACAAACAACCCAAAAATTTCAGTGGCTTGAAGCTACCAAGGCTTTCTTGGTCCTGCCAGGTCTGCTGCTGGCCCAGACACCCCACCAGCCCAGCCGTTCTGCATCGTGGGTGACCTCCGGGCTGGCCGCCATCTCAGCTCAAGTTCCCTTTCATGGGGTGGTGTTGGAAGAGAAGAGCACGTTGCAGGCACAGAATTTAAAAGGACCTCTCAATGTTTGGAATCAGCATCTTCTTTCTATGATCCCTTCAGGTAGCATCCCTCAGTCTGCTGAAATGCTTGAGGTTAAATCATAGAATATATGAAGCAAGATGAGGAAAGACGGTTGAGGCCTTGAACGGCAAGCTTACAAAGCTGTACTTCCTCTGAGTGTCAGTAGGGAAAATTTATGTTGTTGACAGGCTGACCCTCATCAAAGTAGCCCATGAAGAAGGCTCTGGTGGGAGAATCCGGATGCACCAGAGAGTGTAGACAGACAGACAGACGGCAGTGAGGTGGTTTGAAGACCGTTGTGATGGTCCAGGCATAAGACGACAAAGAGCCAAACTAGAGCCGTGGCTGCAGAATTAGGAAAAGAAAGGGAATGCAGGAGTCATCGTGAAGGATAAATCGAAAGACTGAGGATTAACCAGAAGAAATTAAGCGTGATTGTGACGTTTGGAATCTGAGTGCCAAAGTACCACGGTCAGAGACGTGAGGGAAAAGAACACGTTCTGTATTTCTGTTTTCTGCATTAGACAAACTGCATCTGGGGTGGGGGGGAGCAGCTGAACAGAAATATTCGGTAGGCAGATAGACATGAGGACTGAAACCAAGAGAAGGGTCAGTGACTGAGGTACAGATTTGAAGCGATCCGCAAAAGAACTGGAAAGAAAGTTCACAGGCATCCTGAAGAGCAGAGAGTGGAAAACAGCAGAACACCAAGTTAGGGGCACCATCCTGAGCGCTGTTCAGTTTTTCCCTCTCGACACCAAGTACTTTTCCGACGCTGCATCTCCAACGCTCTGATACCAGCCAGGTGTCCAACAAATCCATTCTGACACCATCTACCTGGACTCCGTGTCAGATCCCACAAGTTAAAAGCCTAGTTCCACAGACTGCCCCATTTCAGATGCCAACGGACCGAGAGGCTGAAAATGTGAGGTTCCCACAACCTCCTCTTCAGATTCAGTGATTTCCTGGAACAACTCACGGAACTGAGGAAGTCAGTCTCCTTAGGTTTATCAATTTATTACAAAAGATGTATATGAACAACCAGCATGCATTGGGTGACATCCAAAAGGGTCCCAAGCACAGGAGCGTCTGTCCCCATTGAATTGGGGTGCACCACCCTTCTGGAACATGGAAGTACTGGCCAAATTGGAAGCACTCCAAATGCCATCATTTAGGGGTTTTCATGGAGGTTTCATTATGAGGCATGATTGATTTGTCATTGGTGATTAACTCCAGCCTCTAGCCTCAATCTCTCTCTTCCCTGGAGGTTGGGAGTGATTAGAGGGGTGGGAGGGTGCTGAAAGTTCCAAGCTTCTAATTAAGCCTTGGTCTTTCTGGCAACCAGCCCCCACCCTCAAGTATCTAGGGGCCCACCCCAGAGTCACTTCATTAGAACAAAAGAAACTCCTATTACCCTTATCACTCAGGAAGTTCCAAGGATTTTAGGAGCTTTTTGCCAGGAACCAAGGAAAAAGACCTAATACGTTTTTATATCACAGGGGCGGTCCTCATTTAAGGGCCAAGGGGAGGAAGAGAAGCTAGTGACAAAGCATTCCAACAGGTGGGAGGAGGAGCCAGACCAGACATTTCAGAAGGAGCTAGCAAGTGAACATGTAGCTCTCATTTGTTTTGTTTTGGCCACACTGAGTGGCTTGTGGGATCTTAGTTCCCTGACCAGGGATTGAACCTGGACCTTTGGCAGTGAGAGCACAGAGCCCTAACCACTGGAGCGCCAGGGAATTCCTTTTGACTCTCCAGCATCTCAGCCCTTTGCTACATTGAGGGAATTTCTCGCCTTACTGGACAAAGCCTGATCACTTTCCCAGCCTCCCCTGCAGCTAAGGAGGGAGTGGGGGCATAACCTTGACCCTGCCAATCAGACACTCATGCCCCAGGCTCTGAACAAGAGGCTAGGGACGCTGCATGGAACACTGCATTGAACTGTGGCAGCAGCGACAGGCCATCCAGTATTGGAGCAGCATAAGGAGCGATACTCAGGGCCAGCACCAGATTCCGCGGATCAATCTCCAGCAGGATTTTGGGAACTTATTCTTGGCTGTCTGGCTTTCAGGCCTGGTTCCCTGCTCCTCCCCAACATCCACGGTCCAATCCCCCCAGATTATATGAGCTACCCAATGCCCTTCTGTTCCTCTTCTCCTTAAATCAACCTGAGTGATTTCTGCTACTTGCAACTAAGACCGGAACTAGAACAAAAATGTTGCCAATAATGTAAAGGCCTACAGACTGTCCAAGGGGGCATTTGAGGGAATTCCCTGGGAGTCCAGTGGTTAGGACTCCTTGCTCTCACTGCCGAGGGCCCAGATTCAATCCTTGGGTGGGGAACTGAAAATCTCACAAGCCACACAGCGTGGGCAAAAAAAAAGGGGGGGGGGGAGGGCATTGACGTCACGATTTGGTTATTTGTGATTTTAGAGATCTAGTCATAGGAATAACATGTTATTAGCAGTGGAAAAGAGCGTGTGTTCAAAGATAATGCTTATCTAACCCCATGTGTGAGATCAACAATGTGCTCACCAAAAGTATGGATTTGCTACAGGCTGCTGCAGGACCATTATGGTCCAAGGGTTAAAAACCCAAGGCCCTCTTCTGCTGGGGCGGGGTGGGGGTGGGTATGTTTTAGAGGTTCGGTGCAGCAGGAGAGTTTTGGATTCTCATTCCTTCTTCCTCCAACAAAGGGAGACCCACTCAACATCACAACTAGGAAGAGGATCCCACAGGTTGGCCCCGTGGGCTGTGGGAAGGTGTGATCAGCCACCCTTCTCTTTCCTCCCCTCCTGTCCTCACAGGGGGTAAAACACAGGTCCAAGAACTCGGCAAACAAAGTCCCTCTCCACCTTTCCACCACCTGGTCCTCCTCTCCCGCCCCTCGCTGGTCCCACTATGGATGCAAGGCTCTCTCCAGCCCGCCCACATTTTGTAACAGCATCACATTCTTTCACACGTGTGAGAAACACTGCAGTATTTTTCATCTGACTAACATGGTCCCCCTGCTTTTCTGCCTGGCAAAATCACAGGCTTCCTGGGGCATCCAGATCAAATACTGCTTACTCAGGGATGTTATTCTGAGTCCTCCGCACCTCAGATCAAATGATTCCTGTTTCTGGTCTCATTTAGCAGTGAGTCTAACGACCAATTATACACCACAGCTACCTACGTCTATTCATAAATGATGTGTGTCACTGGACCAATTATGTCATCTAAAAACTTACCAAAATAGAAAAATTTAAAGTATGAGATAAAAAATATAAAGACAAGTTCTAATATTTTTTTCCTGTCCCTCCCCTACCTCCAGCCTGGGACCCCCCTTTCAGCATAGTTCTATCATATTCATAGCATCTATCACATCCTATTATAATTCTGTTTCAATACCCTGTCTAATTTCCCTTGTATCCACAGAGTGCCTGACGCAAAGCAGATGCTTATAAATATCTGTTGAATTAACTTATATAACATTAGAAATCATTTTTTACAAATAGTTCCAAGTTCCCATAATTTCTCAGGAATGGCTGATTGTAGACATTGGTGCATTGAATGACTTACTGAAAAATCCGGTTTAAACTCAGGCAAATTGCTCTCCTTCAAACTGTCCTGACACATGTGCTCAGCTGGGTTTTCTCCTGTCAGTCTTGGATGTATGCCTTAGGGCACAAATGAACACTATCCAATCCCAGGCCTGGGCTATTAAAAAATTCCAGGGTTTGTTTTGAAATGAAGTATTTGGACGTTACCATCTCAGCTACGACTGGGTCATTAATTTGCAAATGTAAAATTCTCCCCAAACAAGCCAGAAGCCCAGTTATTCACACAAGTCTTGAGTCAGAAAAAAAAAAAAAAGGAATATACCTTAGACAGTCACAATTCCCATTTCTGAAAATTCTTTGAGCATTCAAGGCTCAGTGCTTTTTCTTATGAGAATTATCTGTGAACACTTATTAAAAAATAGAATCTTTAAAAAATATTGTTGTGTTGTGGTCCTTCATGGTGTTCATTCTAGTTGTTTAAATAATACTGCTGATGGCCAAGCTAATCAGGAAACAACGTGTTAATAATCATTAAAGTGTTAATAATTAAGTGTGTGAGTTCTCTGACGACAGCCTAAGTGCACCTGCCTGATGGGGAGGTGCCTGGTGAGTGTTAACTCTGCACCATGTTCTACAGCTTCATTTTCCAGCATCCTGCCAAGAAACCTCCAAAACATACCCTTTAATAATTAAAAAAAAAAAAAAAGGCTAACTTGAAATAGGTCCATAAAGAGTCTTAGCTGAGCACTTATTCTTTATTTTGTTCTTTGTTTACTTCTCCCTCAAGACAACATTACATTTCTGTTAGGGCTGTTTGGTAACAGTAATATGGGTGAGCTATTAGGAATGCTGCTTTTGTTTGGGGAAACCCTACAGATAAGGAAATGAATAGTAGATTGTATGCTATTAAATGAGCTGTTTAGGGTTTGAGCTGGTGTTTAGGGTAATAGACCACTCATTCATCCTTCCCCCTTGGGATTTATTCCTGTGTCCTACACCCAAGGAACAGTAGCTGAAGAACTGCTAGAATTACAACCCCCACAGCTAAGCTGGAGTTAGGCTGGGTGCGTATGGCTGAATGTGGTTGAGGCCAGGAGACTTAACAGAAGGTTTTTCTTCCAATCCTTCCCTTCCAAGTCTAAGGTGGCTAAATTGGTAGAGCAGAGCAAGCCCACTCACCCAGGCAATCAAACGGGCAGAAATGACAAGCAAGGCCCTGAGGAGGCAGAATGTAAACAAGAGAGTAGGTCTTGTCAGTCCAGACCTTTAAGACCAACAACACAGCTCACTAGCAAAGCGCAGGCCAGGGATTGTCTTGAATTCTAATCATTCAGTAAGTTCTCCTTCTGCAGAAGCACTGAAGTGCTTGAGCATACAGATAAATATGGGTTAAAGTATCCCATCCACTATGGGGAGGGAGACTGAAAATGATGAGAAGGTCTGAAAATTCCTCTTTTCCGATAATGGTGATATTCAGTTCTGTGATGTGCTGGTGTTTTTGAAATTTTGTGGGTTTGAGGTGATGTATCTGTCAGGTTAGGCTATGCTATACAGAAGTAACAAAAGACCCCCCTCTCTCATACTATGTGTCCATCAAGGTTTAGCTGTAGTTCTTCTCCACGTCATTCTGACTCTAGGACACAAGATGATACAGCAGCCTCTGCCTGGGACCTTGGCAGTTGCCACAGCAGAAGGGGAAAAAAATACAACAAAATGCACATCACTTTTGTTCACATCTCTTTGGGCAAAGTGAGTTGCACGGCCACACATGAGGGAGGGGACGTGTCAACCTTTCTAGGAAGGATTACCACAAGCAGAACACTGAACACAGTTGAACCATATTACAATCTGATGCACACTGTTACATTTTTATGTTGCATACTGACCTCAGAGAACTTTAGAAAAGAGAGACACAAAAGAGACCCAGAAATGGAGAAATACAGCTATGGCAGTGTTCTAGCCTGTTTTGCTTCATCGACAAATAACTCAAAAACAAATAATATAGGCTTATTTTTTGCTCATAACGCATGTCCACATCAGGCGGTTCTGCTCTCTGGTGTCCTCACCCAGAGACATGAGCCTCTGCCCCATCATCTGCCACATGGGGGACCCAGGGCAGGGAAAGAGAACATGGTCACATGCACAAGCTGTCTTGACTTTCACCAAGAGGTAACACAAGACATTCCTGCTCCCACGCTGTTAACCAAAATAGGCCACATGGCCATGTCCAAACGTAAAGGGAAAGTACTATCCCATGAGGTACCTGGAAGGAGGAGAACGAAACTACAAGTGACCCCCCCCCCCAATGATGCCCACGGGGGCCACTGAAGGGGTTACATGGGTTGAAGGTGGCCTGGGCTGAGCAACTGAATAAAGAATCCAGAATCCACCAAGCACCTGTGACTGCTCTGGCCAGATTTTGAAGAATAGGGGGAAAAGAAACAACAACAATAACAAAAACATCTTTCCTTTGTCCCTTCAACTTAAATTTCCCTGTGGGAAAAACAAATGAAAGGGTTAAAGTTTTATATGTTGATGCAAAATTTGAGTTATTTTGGATACTAGCAGTGTTATCGAGGCCAGGTTCACACCTGATGCTCGCTGTGTAAAATTGGGGCAAACCCAGCTAGGCATGGAAATCGACCACTGATGAGTTCTCAGCCTGTTGTAGAGGGTGACCCCCAGCACAGCAATGAATGCCTCGCCTTGATCCAGCTTAGAGGCCACATCATAAAGGTCTTGAGGGACCCAAAGGCCCTTACAGATTCCTGTGGGAAGGAGCGGGGAGGATGGGGATGTTAATTCTGTGAAGGGTCCAGGGTCCACTCCCCCACTGGGCACAGCAGGCATGGTGTCTGGGGCCCACAATTCTTTTAGGGCCCCAGGGCAATGTATTACGTCTTTTTAAAATCAGAAGAAACAAAAATTTTTAGGCCAAAGAAAATGTTTTAATATATAATATTAATAGATCCATCTTTTTATCAATGCAGTAGTAAAATATAGTTTTTAATTTTATGGGAAAAGGGGCTCATGAAGACAACAGTGCCTAAGACCCATGAGAGTTAATATGGTGCTAGAAGGGGCACCCAGGATTCTCCCCAACCTCCTCTCTGGAGAACAACAGAAATATGGTTAGCTACCATACAATCCAGCAATCCCACTCCTTGGCATGTACCTGGGAAAAAACCATATTTTGAAAATATAAAAGCACCCCTAAGTTCATTGCAGCACTATTTACAATAGCCAGGACATAGAAGCCTCCTAAATGTCCATCAACAGAGGAATGGATAAATAAGATGGGGTATGTGGAATATTACTCAGCCATAAAAAAGAACAAAATACTGTCATTTTCAGCAACATGGATGGACCTAGAGATTGTCATACTAAGTGAAGTAAGTCAGACAAAGACAAATACTATATGATACTGCTTATATGTGGAATCTAAAAAAAAGGGGTACAAGTAAACTTATCTACAGAACAGAAACAGAGTTACAGATGTAGAAAACAAACTTATTGTTACCAGGAGGTAAGAGGGGGGTGGGATAAATTGGGAGATTGGGATTGACATATACTAATGACTATATACAAAATAGATAACTAGTAAGGACCTACTGCATAACATAGGGAACTCTACTCAATACACTACAATAGCCTATATGGGAAAAGAATCTAAAAAAGAGTGGATGTGTATATGCATAACTGATTCATTTTGCTGCACACATGAAACACAACATTGTAAATCAACTGTACTCCAATAAAAAATTTATATAAAAAAAGAAAAATACATACACACGCTGAACAGAAAAAGAAAGAAAGGAGTATGGTTGACCCAGTCTGACTATTGAATGCATTTGAAATTAACAAGCCAAGAAGGCAAATCAGAAAATTCAGGCCTCAAAGGGAAAGTAGAGTTTCTGCCTACTCCCCACCCCAGGGCAGACCGAGTGGAAAAGTGCTGATAAGATGGTCAGGTCTCCATAATAATTCGGGGATCTAGAGATGGTGGGGCTTTCCTGGTGCTGGAGTGCCACGAGGAAGGCGTTACAATGCTCAGGCAGAGATGAACGTCTACTTCTGCCGCCTCCTCTCCCAAGGTGGGGTCCTGTGTCAGGCCTGGAGGTGTTCCCAATACAGATCCTGCTTCTCCCTACAGCGAGCAGGGATGGGAGATTCAGCGAGTTCTACCCTCTGCCTCAGGGAACAGCTATGATTTCTCCGGATTGCTCCTCGCCTGGGTGCTTCTGCCCCCGGCTTCATCTTTCCTCACCATTCTCTCTCATCTGCACCACTGCAAGAATGTCTAACCTGGTGACCCTGTTTCCACCCTTGCCCCCCCATAGTGTAGACCTGTGCTACCCAGTATGGTAACTGAAACTGAGCTTGACCGTGTGGGACTCCTGGGCACAAAGACTTTCTGTGTCCCCACCCCACCCACCTCCACTTCTTGTTTGCAGGAAATGGGCTTCATTCAGCCTTCAGGATCGTCCCTGAGTTCCAACAGGCAGGTTCAAGCAGTTGCTAATCAGGGAAGGGAGGGGGTGTGGGGACAAGGGAGGAACAGTCAGGAAACTATAGTGCAGCCTTGGGGAGGGTCCTGGTTTCCCCTCAAGGGACACACATAACATCTGTGGGCTGTTTTGCAGATACTGAAACTCCCACCAGGCAGGGGAAGTTAACTGTTTGCTGCCCACAAGCGCGTAGGCCTCACGCTGGTTGGAACTAGAAAGTTGATGATGTTGACGCCCAATGACCTCACCACCAACCAATCAGAAGAATGTCCACGAGCTGATCACGCTCTCTTTGAACCATGACTATAAAACTTACTACCCCCTCCAGGTGGGGACACATAGTTTTGAGGGTATTAGCCTGCTGTGGTCCCCTTTGCCTGGCAAAGCAATAAAGCTATTCTTTTCTGCTTCTCCCAAAACTCTGTCTCCCAGATTCAATTCAGTACTGGGGTACAGAGGCCAAATTTTGGCTATGTAACCACAAGCCAGGAAGGGCTATTAAACACTTGAAATGTGACTATTCGAAGTAAGAGGTGCTGTAAGAGTGAAATATACACGAGGTTTTGAAGATTTAGTATATAAAAAAATGTAATAACGAGCTCAATAATTTTCTGTTGCTCACAGGCTGTGCTCTTAATAATTTAGATATATTAGGTTAACTGTATTGAAATATTTTCACCTGTTTCTTTTTGCTTGTTAACGTGGCTGAGGCAGGTTAATAACAAAAACAGGGAAGGACAAAGCAACCACAGGAAAATGCAAGCCCCAGGGAATAACTAACTTATGGCCTCTTTCACAAGACCCTGCCAAGGACAGCACAAATATCTGGGTCAACTAGATAAGGAAAAACTAACCTACGCACTCTGGCTTCTGTACATTGCTTCTACGTAGATAAACATAGCTAGAAGCTCCCAAAAGCACAGGAACTGATCTATAAAAGGAGAAGCTCTCCTTTGGTTCAGGGCTCAGTCTTTGGATGTGAATCCACTGGGCCTGTGCCGGTCCACTGGGCCTGTGCTGGTACAATAAACATTGCTTCCTGCATTATAAGCCTCGGTGTCCTGCCTACCTCTATCGATTCCTCCAACATGGCTACTAGAAAACAATTTTTAGTTACATATGATTTGCATTTGTGGCTCAGGTTACATTCTGTTGGATAGCATTGCTCTGGACTCCATGTAGCACCTAGGGTGATGCTTTGAGGGTCGTGAGTCTCATGTCACTTCTCTACTCAAACTCTCCAATGGCTTTACATGTCACTCAGGGGCAACGAAAAGATCTTATTGTGGCCTGTGAGGCCTCAGATGGCCGTAGATGATCCCAACTACCTCTCCGACCCCCTCGCCTGTCACTCCTGCCTCTGCCACTCCATTCGGGGCACACTGGCCTCCTTGCCCCTTGCCAATCCTGCCAACCAGGATTCTACCCCAGGGCCTTTGCATGTGTTATCCCCTCTGCTCAGAATCCCTTCCTCAAATATTTGTATGTCACTCCCTCCTTCCTTCAGGTCTCTGCTCATCTGTTACCATCCTATTTAAAGTAGGAGTGTGTTCACGCACACACACACTCCCCTGTACCACCTGTTCCCTCCTTACTCTGCTTTAGTTTTCTTCATGGTGCTTACCACAAGCTGTCATTTTTTTTGTCTGTCTCCCTATCTTAGAATGTAAGCTCCATGAGGGCAAGGATTTTTGTGGGTTGTTTACTGTTGAAGACCAAATGCCTAGAACAGTGCCTGGCATGTAGTAGATACTTAATGAACGTTTGTTGAATGACTATCAGAGTGGTAAATATGTGTGGATCCAGGGGGCAAAAAGTCCAGGCTGCCCCTCGGGTCTGCTGCTAGCCGAAGTAAAAGGATCTCCTCCACCGCCAATAGATTTTTACTCTGGGGTTTGAAGCAAAAAGCCTTACAGTAACGGTCTCCTTTGCCTGACCTTGTCTCAACAGAAACTGCAGGAAGTGGCTACGGCAAGACGGGACCTGGGTGCCATCCAAATACCATCAGCCCTAACACAGCTCACCAAGGTCTCTTGTCTGGGACTTCCCTGATGGCACAGTGGCTAAGAATCCGCCTGCCAATGCAGAGGACACAGATTCTATTCCTATTCCGGGAAGATCCCACATGCTGCAGAGCAACTAAGCCTGTGAGCCACAACTACCGAGCCCATGCACCACAACTACTGAAGCCCATGCGCCTAGGGCTCATGCTCCACAGCAATGAGAAGCCCGAGCACCACAATAAAGAATAGCCCCTGCTCACCACAACTGGAGAAAGTCTGCACTCAGCAATGAAGACCCAGTGCAGCCAAAAATAAATAAAAATAATAAATAATAATAATAAATTAAAAAAACTCAAAAGTCTCATGTGTGTATGATCTTTCTTCCTTCCTTCCTCCCTCCCTCACAACTAAAACAAAATACAGTATTTTTAAATTCTTAGGTAAAATCAAAAGAAAGCAAAGAAATCCAAATAGCATAAAACCACTTGCTGTAAGGCTTGGGCTGTGCTCTTACAATAGCTAGAGTCAAGTCACAGATGGATTAAATTTTCAAGAGCGAGGCCTGGCTTCCTTGGGCTTCGGCTTTCATCTTCTCCAGGTCATCTGTGCTCTGGACATTACCTCATCCGCCATTCCCTAGCGTTCTCCTGAACATGCTCCGTCCAAGGAGAAGCTGAAAAGTCAGCTTCTCTTGTTAAGAAACCCTTGCTTTCTAGAGGCCTCTAGCTCACAGTTTATAGTCACTTACACACAGTCAACCCCAGTTCTTCCAGTCAGTACCCCCTCTGCCCCCACTGGCCTGGAGTCATCTCTGTAGGCTGTTCCCACCCCTACTGGACTCAAGGCACCCTTCCCTCCACCCCCCCCCCCCCCCCCCAGATTTAGCAGCTCTGTCCCAGTTCACAGGGAAATGAGCGCCTGAAGGCTGCCGGGGCCCCAGATGGTAAGAGCCTCCTGGGTCAGCCTCACCACCTGAGAGCAGCCTGTGGACCCTCTGTGCCCCTTCCCCAGGGGGGGCCTGGACTCTGCTCGGTGTGGGCTCAGATAGGAGTACCATCCCCACAGATACTCCTGAAGCCTCACCTACTCCATCCCCACAAATTGCTGGGCACCAGATATTAACTTGTGCCTCTAATGGAATGGAAATTCTGTTCCATTCTGTGGGACTTACCTGTTAGGGGTTTTATGAATTAGGCTGTGCTTGAAGAAAGGAAGGGATTACTTAAAAGCACATTCCGTTTTCTCACACCCACCTGCGCCCGCCTCTCTCACCCCCAGCCTGCCAGCCAAGGTCCCCAGGCCCGTCCCCATCAATTCCTTCAGATCAAGCAAAGACTTCCATGATTAATACCCGGCTCCACCACCTAACCACTTCACAGTTGGGGGAATTACTTAATCCAGCTGAGTCTTATTTGTAAAAACGAGGATGAAATACAAAGTACCTATCTCAGCGAGACCTTGGCGCTTATCTGGAAAACACGCTTGACGCCCACCCCGCTCCTCCAGGTGTAAGTACTACGTCAACCTGGAGCTGGGCCGGGCTTTGCCCCCACGTGAGGAAGGCCCCTGATGGAAGGAGAGCATCACGGGGCCAGAGCGCAGCTGAGAGGTGGATAAAGAAAGACAAAGGCAGGGTGAGTCGTGATGAGCCCACCCTAGCCCCTGGATGTAGCTGCACCCAAAACCTTCAAGTTACGTGAATCAGTACATTCTCCTTCATTCTTTTTTGTTGTTGCCTGAAATTGCAAAAGCCCAAACTGAAATACTACATTTCTGGTCCCCGGCTCTTAATTTAGGCGGCTTTGTGTAAGAGATTCATGAATCTCTGGCTCCCCTGGGTGGCAAAGAGAATAAATTCACATGTCTAGGATTCCTATTCTCTGCACAAGCATCCTCATCTCTACGATTTATTTACAGTTCGACTCCTCTCGTCTCAGATATACTCAGGTTTGCTCTTAACCCACAAATGCCTCGACAGAGATTTTTTTTCATGGCTCACCTGCTCTCCTGGCTGTGGCCGTGCTGTGTCTGTGGTGAGCCCGTTGAATCCCCTCACTGGTCCTGTTTGGGGTGGCTATTGGGTTTGAGTCGGGGTAGAGTGAGTGGCCTGAGTCAGGAGGGCAGTGGGCCACCCTCCTCCAGAAGCGGTCAGGCCATGAAGCGCCATCTTGACACTATGAGAAGGTTTTGCCAACCATGTGACTCCATCACTTTTAAAAGCCCCAGTCACGTGACCTGGGCTCACCAGATTACTTCGAAAGAGGAAAGTGCAGAATTGGGGGAAAAAAAAAAAAAGTCAAGCTGATAGACATTTTCATTATGAAATTTGTGAGGACATATTCAAAAACACAAAGGGACTTCCCTAGTGGTCCAGTGGTTGAGACTCTGCGCTTCCACTGAAGAGGGCATGGGTTCGATCCCTTGTCGGAGAAATAAGATCCCACATGCCAAGCACTGTAGCCAAAAAACAAATTACTGAAAAAATAAAAAATAAAACCACAAAGATTTGGCCATATGGGTTTTATTTGATCAGATCAATGTCCTCCTGGAGAGCCACAGCTATTCCTTGAAACCCTCGTAGTTTCCTACTCAGAGACAGTCTGGAAACACAGTTAGTGTGTGTCACTCTGACGTGCTTGTTTTTACATCATTGTTGCTCATTTCCTCATTTCAGAAACAGTAACCTACTCATCCTCACAGGTATCACCACCTCCTGTGCATTTGCATATTTGGCCGAGAAATGGAGGACCCTACCTCCAGCTCCGCACCTCGGCTCAGGGGTCAACGACTTATGCCCCCTCCCACATCCTTGCCCCCGGCTGGGCTGGGTGTTGCACATCTCGTTCCAGTAACGTTCTGTGCACAGCACTGTCACTACAAAGATTACTGGATAATTGTCTGTTTACAGGTTGTGCCCCCAGCTAGATAGGGAAGCTCAAGGTGTGGTCTTTATCTTTTTCTTTAAACCAAGTGTTTCCTAGCACAGGGCTTGGTTCAAAGTGTATTTACTTATTTATTTATAAAAATATTTATTTGGCAGCGCTGGGTCTCAGTTGCGGCATGTGGGATCTAGTTCCCTGACCAGGATCAAACCCAGGGCGGGGCGGGCAGGAGCCTGCATTGGGGACTCAGAGCCTTAGCCACTGGACCAAGCAGGGAAGTCCCCAAAGTTTATTAAATGAACATATAAGTTAGAAGGACGGGAGAACATAAAATAGCATTTGTTGAGGACCTACTGGCTACATGTCTCAGAGCACTGTGGCAAGCACTGAACAAGGGCATAAGTAAATTACCAAGGAGATGTACCCAGCACACAGTGGATGTGCTTGTTGAATGAATGACAATGGAATCACATGCTGAAGATGGAGATGCTGAGGCTCAGAGAGCTTAAGCTGCTTCCCGGAGCCACACAGCAACAGTGAGTGAGTGAGGTTTGAGCATAGCTCTCTCTGGTCCCTAAGTCCTTGGTTTCACCTATACTTTCCTGTAGCCTTTCACTTACACCTCCCTACCACCCTTGCCCCAGCAGGTAGGCAAACATTTTTTGTTAACAAGGAGCTTTGAATCAACTGTAACACTTCCATTAATGGCTTTTTATGGAAGGAATTCCACAAATATTTGTTAGATGAATGGATGAATGGCTAGACTTGGGGAAACTTCCAGTGCTGACCAAGGGTGGCTGACTAGTCCATGCAGTGCATAGTATTGTAATATTCCTTTAGAAAATGTACCAGTATCACTAGAGTGATCCGTTAAGCAGAAAGGCAATGTGTTATAAAATAACACTGGGGAAAGGGCTTTAAGAGCAATGTAATAGAAATAAAGGTTAAAGAAAAATAATCTTTCCAGGACACTGACAAAGTTTAAATCTGTAGTATTCAGAATATTCTTAAGAATTTCTTATGGCTGAAAGGAGGCATTTAAATCTCCCTGCTAAAATTTGATTCTCTGATCTTGAGTTATCAGCAAAGATATTAACACAGATCTATCGAACATTTTGAAGTCTGTGACTGCCGATCGTCTAAGCAGTGACGCCACAGGAGCGGCGCCCTGTGAAAGATGAGGTTGGGTAAACAGTTGTGTGTTGTCCTGCTGGGAAAGGATTACGAGGGGAAGGAAGCGTGGAGGTGTCTTTGGGGACCAGGGAGTTAAGTCATCAAGGCAATAACCACCACAGCTGCCCCCTTTTTGTGGTAGGCACTTTGCTTCCATTGTATTAGGTAACACAAAGCCACGTGGGGTAGGTTTCCTATCCACATTACAGGTATAATTTCACGGAGGTTAAGTAACTCGCCCACAAGATGTTGTAGATGCCAGGACTTATACCCAGATCCATCTGACTCCAGACACAGAGCCAAGTGTATTGTCTTGAAACTCTCACTGTAACACAGAATCCAATGCCCGGCCGGCCAGGGCCTGAACCTTGTTCTAAGAGCTGCTTCCCCTTCAGCTTTCTGAGGGCAGGGCCTTGGGCCATTCATCACCACATCTCCAGTCCAAAGTGAAGGCCTTGTACGCCAAAGGGCCTCATCCACTGTAGGTGAAGCCAAGAGTGCAAAGATGACTAGTCAGGAAAAAAATACATCAAGCCAAAGGCTAACAGGCATTTTCATTATGTAATCGGTAAGGACATATTCAAAAGCACAAAGGTCTGGCCATATCGGCTTTATTGCATCATGATGACTTTCCTTGAGCCTCGCTGCTATTGAAAAAAGTCAACAAGGTACTTGGAACCCTTCCTGGAAACAGCCTAAGACTCCTCAGTACTGGAGTTCCCCTCTCCCCCACTTTCCTGCCAAGCACCCCCTCATTCTCTTACACACTTTACTCTGCCCAGGGAAGAGTTCCGATTCTGTTCAAGCACAAACGCCATCCTCAAAGACATGTCATAGGTCACAGTAGTGAGGGTGGGGCTTCTGTACTCTCTGCCCCAGTGGTGATAAACCTAGATTGGTCTTGCTCCTCCTTAGGAGGTGTCCTCACCATTGGAAGACCAAACAAGGCGGGTGCAGGGACAGAGGGAAAAATGGTCTGTCGTGGTTTGTTCTAGGAGAGAGGGGCACTTTTTTTTCTCTTCTTTTCTTTTTTTAATACTTGATGATGTAAGACAGGACTGGGGTTGCCTTTTGCAAGTTATGCCCCTCAGCCCTTGGAAATCGGACAGGAACAGAACATGCACATAGGGCTTAAGAACCTTGGCACAGGTGGTCAGGGATCTACATTCCGGGAGTTAGGAGACACAACAAATAGTAAGTGAGGAGGCTGGACACAGGTTTAGAAAGGCAGGAGTCAGGAGCTAAAGACAGACTTTCTTGACTTCTTTGTCTCGGGCTGACCCTGTTCCCTCCCTTCAGAGATAGAGGCGTCAACTAAAATAAAAATGCACAACCTGAGAGCTGTGACTTTCAGTTTTATTTGGGGACTTACCGAGGACACTAGGCAGGGAGAGAGCCTCTCCTGTAGCTCTGAGGAACAGCCTGCAAGAGGTAAAAGGAAGGTCGACATGTTACTGAAAGTGGGGGTCCGGCTGCTCGCCACTAAGGGCAATGAAGGGGCAAGGCTGGTGGGAAGGAAAGTTTGCTTCACTTCAGATGCCAGCAACCAGGGCAGGGCCAGGGGTGGGGGGGTGGGAGGGAGGTGGACTCCTGCCCAAAGGCCAATGCCCCCCACAGATGATCAGTGGGCAAGGGCTTTTATAGCTGGAGGGAAGGGACTACATGCAGAAACCGCACAGTCAGCTCTGACAGTCATCTTGAAATTAGTCATGCAGTGGTCTGACCAGTGTCATCTCGATTGTTTTAAGTACAGTTATTCTCTAGTTCCAGGGTTAGTTTGTTCCCATTTCTTTGAGGCCAGTTGTCAGAATTGTGGCTACTTATGTCATGGCTGCAGCCTGATCCTCATGTGGTTAACTTCTTCCACCTGGTGGGGGTTTCAGTATCTATGAGACGGTCACAAGGCACAAATATCTTAATTTCACTGCTCTTCTAAGTATGGGAAGATGTAAGAAATTGGGTTCATAAAATTTTCTCCTAAAAATATCTATCTGAAGGCCTGTTCTGCCAGTTCTCCCAGTGCACAGAGTGCCTCCTCCTGATCTCTGCCCTCAACTCCTTTCAAGGTGTGCTGAAGGTCAGTGACCGCAATGGCTAATGACTTAATCTCTGTAGACATGAACGGCGAGTGACATTCTTTGGTTGGCAAAGGGGAAGAATTCATACTGTCAAAAAATGAAAAGAGCTGATAAATGGTGAACTCAGGAGAGAGGCTTTGCAAGCATAAAATAAAGTGTAATAACATTTGTGGAGTGTATTTTCTTTAAAATGAAAAATAACAACTTACAGGGAATTCCCTGGCAGTCCAGTGGTTAGGACTCAGCACTTTCACTGCCGAGGGCCTGGGTTCAATCCCTGGTCAGGGAACTGAAATCTCTCAAGCCATGCAGCATGGCCAAAAAAAAAAAAAAAAAAAAAAAAAAAAAAAAAAAAATCCAGAAAGAAAAATAACAATTTACAAACTTCTTCAGGAAAAACAGACTTAACATTTCAGAATTTAAATAGCTGGTGTCAGGGTTATTAGTCCACAATATCAGCTTCCTAACAGTAATTGTGTTTTCCCCTCTCTACGAAGCTGGAGGGATACATCTTCTCCAATGCTTTACTCATTCCTTCGAATATACCTTAAGCCTTACGTTTGCTGACGTAGAAAGCAGTTGGGAGGCATGTGCAATTATTTTGGAGTGCCTCGTCTCAGAATTGGAAAGAAATACCCTTTTTGCTGTTTCTCCTTTGTGTGGGGGAATTAAAGTAACTTTAATTTGCATGACTCTCAGTTCTCTAGTCTCTTCTTTTCCACATTATGCTAGTCGTCCACCACAAGACAGCTGACTGTGCTTCTATCCATCCTTGCCAAGATTTTCCTTTGCAATCAGGTAGCCAGCTCTCCCGAACTATCACAAAGAAGGGATTTCGTTTCCCTTGGCACAAATGAGGTAAGAACAGTCCCACTTGCCCAATAAAAACAAACTCTGAAAATGTTACTCACTGTACCACTCCCACCACTCCCATTAATTCACTGGGGGAACTGAATACATCCTTGGTTCCAAGAACGTAATGTGCCACCCACTGACGGCATCCACCACAAATTCTAACATGTCTGGAGCTCAGACACATCCTGGTTTCAGAATCTATCTCTTTCAAAAAGAAAAAAAAAATACACCAACACTTTTCTGGTTATCTCCTCTCTGAAAGGAAGGTGCTTCCTTTCAACAGGGCAAATCCAAATAGTCTGTACTGAAATGACTCATCTGTAAGTATAACCACTGTGAATTTACCCCATTATAGCTCAGAGGAGAGCAGATACAGGATCCTCTTTCTCCTTTTGCTTTTTCTCCCATGTGCTGAAGAAACACAAAGACGAGGAAAAGAGGGATCTATTTATGGCATGTGAATTTAGTTTTCAGGGTGAAAAATCAGAATGGTATGTAAGGCAGCAATGATCCCGGTTATCCAAACACTAAGTTTCTTTCTTTTTCTACTAAAACAGAATGGTTAAAGTAACCATAAATGTAAGAATTATTTTTCAGCAACTGTGCAGGCATTCAAAGTACTATTTCACAAGCAAGGAAACTAAGGCAAAGAATAGTGGTGAGTTATACATACTTGTCTGAGGGAAATAATTTATAATCACAAAAAAGTACTTCTCACCCACAGTCAAAATTAACTCCTCAGGGCTTCCCTGGTAGCACAGTAGTTGAGAGTCTGCCTGCCAATGCAAGGGACATGGGTTCAAGCCCTGGTCCAGAAAAATCCCACATGCCGCAGAGCAACTAAGCCTGTGTGCCACAACTACTGAGGCTGCGCTCTTGAGCCTGCAAGCCACAACTAATGAGCCCATGCGCCACAACTACTGAAGCCTGCACGCCTAGAATCCGTGCTCTGCAACAAGAAAAACCACCGCAATGAGAAGCCCACACACTGCAAGGAAGAGTAGCCCCCACTCGCCACAACCAGAGAAAGCCCGCATGCAGCAACGGAGACCCAACGCAGCCAATAAATACATACATACATTTATAAAAAAAAAAAATTAACTCTTCGGAATGGGCAGGGCACATTTGCACCACAACAAGCATGTCCTATAGCTAAACAGGAGGCATCCTAGCCCTCCTCACCTATTGGACCAAATACAGGCTGGCGTTGCCCGACTCATTCACAATGAGGTCATCATTCTTCCCATCCCTTAGTCTCTGTGGTTCAGAAATCGAACATTACTTTGTTTTCTCCTGAAAACATGTCCTAAGACGATCCCCTTTTTGTGCCAGTGAAGCTTATATAAAATCTTACAGCTATGGTTCTCAATCAGGGACAATTTGCGGGTGCTGCTAAACATCCTACAATGCACAGGACACTCCCCACACAACCAACAATTACCTGCCCTAATATGTCAACAGTTGAAAAAGCCGGTATTAGAGGAAAGCTGATACATGTCCCTTTCTCCTAATAAGTTTATAAAAGAAACAAGGTCATTGCCTTCCTGAGTCATACAATTCAAAGAGTAAAAAAGAGTTAACGAACAAATAAACAAGATAACTGCAGATTGTGGCATATAGTCAGAAGGAGATACATGGATTAACAAAAGAGGGTAACTGGGTCCCCGGGAAACGCTTCAGATAACAGAGCCAAGGAAGACTTACCTTGCAGAGGAAATTAGGATGTTTTCATAGGCAGATAACTGAAACTCCCAAATCAAGCTTGCTTAAATGGTAAGGAAACGTAGGGTTCACATAACTTAAACCCAGAGGTAGGGTGGATTTTGGGGTTAACTTGAGCCCCTGGCTCCAACTTCTGTCCAACTCTGTAGGCCAGCTTCCTTTTCAGGACTGTAGTAAGGTCGCTGTAACGTCATAACCTCACAAGACTGTGCCTGGAGGTGGAGGGCACGGAGAAGATGGAGCGGCAGAGGGGTAAGGCTCCCATTCCTGCCTTCTAAGTGATGGTACTCAGTCACCAGTTGAGCTGAGTAGGTCACGTGCCCACCCCTGAACCAATGACTGTGGTCAAGGGGAAGGAATGTGCCGATTGGCTCAAGCCCAACTTGGTGCTAGGTCTGGTGCCAGGGTCACCTTAATAACTAAACAAACACTGGGTATTCCTTCGGGAAGGGTGATGTGCTTATTGGTTGGCATTCAGAAAATTCCTCTGTGGGAGATGAGATTTACACTGAGCCTTGAAGCATGACAAGGAGCTGGCCTAGCCAAGAGCCTGAGGAAGAGCTTTCTATGCAGGCTGGACAAGCACAGAATTCTTGAGGTAGGATAAAAGGCCATGGTGCTCCAGGGGAAAGTGGTTCTCAGTGAGCTTCGAGGGGCAGATGTGAACATTATCCTATAATTTGAGTTTTTGCTAACTACATTTGCTATAAAATATGATGATCCTTTGTAGGTTAGAAGGAAAAAACAGTGTTTGTTTCCTTTAGGATTTTCCCATGTATTCCTATTTTTAGGTGATCATTCTTTCCAATATAACTTAAAATCAAGATAAAATAGATTTTACAGGTACCAATTATTTTTAAAGAATAAATTTCAAGTTAATACATGAGAAGGAAAAAACATCCTTTAGAAAGCAAATACCTTTGAAAGAGGCTGAAATGGACAAGATTTCAGATATCTGAGCATTCAGATGTACTAGCATCATAGACAAGCTGTACAAAAGGTACCTTGATTTAGAACAAGTTTGGTACTCCTTCTGTACCCTCCAGCATCCGGCACCATGCTGAATACAGAGGCGACCACAAGAATACTGACTCACACTGAAAGTTGAAGGTTATGAGCACTTTCATGTATATTATTCTGTCTATATAGCCACTCTTTGCCCATCTCTTCCTTCCTTTCAAGGCAGCCTGTCACAGCTCTTTACATCTACTGCACATTCCCTCTTTGAGAGGCATTTTATTTGGGCTTTTTTCTTTTATATTTGCATATTTTGTTTTATCGTTGTTGTTCTTCAGGAGCGGTCTCTGCTTCCAGGTTTGAAAACCCTCTTTGTTCTCTAAGACAAATATGGGAGAAAACCCAATAACTGCCATGGTAGCTGCTGGCAGACTTAGGATAAAGTCCCCTTAATTCCCTATTTACCTCTGGATCCACGAAATAGTGATTTGTTGAGATTAGTTTTATCTGGTTTCATTCTAAACTTTCTGACACTATGGTAGAAATAGTATGAGAAATTGTATATATTTTAAAAACGCAGGGAAAAGAAGCACAGTCTGAAAAGACACAGCAAACATCAGAACCAGACTCAGAGAAAGAACAGAAAAAAAAAAAAAAAAAGGAAATTGCTTCCCTGGAGGAAAAAAAAATTGTATGATAAAAGAAATGTTGGAACTTCCCTGGTGGCACAGTGGTTAAGAATCCGCCTGCCAATACAAGGGACATAGGTTCAATCCCTGCTCCAGGAAGATCCCACATGCCATGGAGCAACTAAGCCCATGTGCCACAACTATTGAGCCTGCGCTCTAGAGCCCGTGAGCCACAACTACGGAGCCTGTGCTCCACAAAAAGAGAAGCCACCAAAACGTGGAGCCCGTGCACCACAATGAAGAGGAGCCCCCCTGCCGCAACTAGGGAAAGCCCCTGTGCAGTAACGAAGACCCAATGCAGCCAATAAATAAATAAATAAATTTATTTTAAAAAGTAATAAATCTAAATAAATAAAATGTAGTAAGGTAATAAAAATGACAAGGATTCTACGCACATAATCAATGCATTATTAGATAATAAATGTGGTAGTTCCTATGGCCCCTACGCATTCACTGATTAAATAAAAGGGGATTACAAAAATGTACAACTCTGCATCCACAACAGTACAAGTGGAGCTAAAAGTTCTTATGCTGGTTTTTCTTGAACAGTATCACTATTACTACAACTTCCTGAATACCTGCTACCAAACTAGATGTTTTATTTAGGCTTCCAAACTCCCAACAAGGTAGATATATGTCCATTTTGTTCAAACTAAAGCCCAAGGAAGAATCTGAAGAATATTAAACGGATATCAGATAATAATGACACATGTTTAGTGCTTTACCTAACCTTACAATCATTACACACCTCCTGTGAGGTGGAGCACAGGAAGGCTTAGTAATTACCTCAAGGCCACAGAGCTGGCAAATTCGTAAGTAGTATACACGGCCAAGACCCAAGCCTATGAAGTCTAACTCCAGGAAGGCTGGTGCTCTCACAAGCTGCACTATAAAGCATATCAGTATTGCCCCAGGAGTTGCATCTGATCCAAATCTGTCTGGTTCCAAAGACCCAGAACTGTTCCTTTTTCCTGTCTGCACAACAGTTGCCTCATCTCAATGTGGGAAGCAGACCAAAGAAATCTCAAAGTTCTATCTCTGTTAAAAAATGCTATGATTCCATGGATTTTAATATCAAGTGTTGATACGCCCCTCCCCCCAAAAAAGTGGGGACGGGGGGGGGGTGGGGGTGGGGCAAGACGCTTTTGTAAAGCAAAACAAAAATAACTGTAGTTAATTATATTTTCAAATGGACGCATACAATCACCTTTAGAGACTTACTCTTCTATTAAAGTCTCCCCACCTTAAAGGCGGGTTACCTGAAGCCTGTAAAGGGTAAGTAGCTTGCCTAAGGTCAACTACACGGCCGACTTTACATGTAACATCAACTTGGGCTTCTAGCCTTGTCTCTGACTTGACCTCCTAAGGACTGCCGTACTCTCAACCTTCCTAACTTCAGGTCGAAATTCCCACATATTTCATATGTATTTCTATGTACCTGAGCGTCAGCAGTGAACCAACTTAGGACCCTGAAGGGTAGAAAAGACTTAACAGCGGCCGAGTGCCACCTGTTTTCTTCTTTTCACGCTCGTCTCTTCACTGAAAATCAGCTAACAGGGATACCGCTTTTCAGGGAAAGAAACAGAAGCTAATTCAGATCGAACAAGAAGCAAAACTTGTCATTTATGAGCGGCAGGGGAGAACAAGGTCCGTTTCACTCAGATGTATTAAAACTAAGCGGAAAGTGATACCACGGAGAGCTTTCCAAATTACGTCACACCTAAAATTCGCTTCAAAAAACCCAAACCCACAGAAGCCTGACATCTTATTCCACAAAAGAACATTCTGCCGCTGATGAACACAAGAACATTTACCACAAACCCTGTGCTTGTTACTAGAAGTTGAAACGGAAACTCCTTCTTCTAATCCATAATTCACCAGCCGTGGGGTAACCTAGACAATAAAAGAAGCGAACACCGAACAAGCAGGCACACAAAATAGCTGTGGCGGGAGGACGCGCGCGAAGGTGCCCGGAGGGAGCCGGCCGCTCCCGCGGGTCCCCCAAGACAAAGCCGGCTCCCAGCGCGCACTGCGGCCGGGACTACACAACCCAGCATGCAAGGCGACACGATCTACGGACTACGCTTCCCGACATGCTCTCCTGACAGCGGGCCGGCCTCCCCGGCGCGGGGGGCCTCGGGTCTCTGCAGAAAGCGGGGTGTGTCTCCGCCCGCTCAGCCTCTCCTTGGAGTCTAGGGAATCGGACGCCGTCGCCCACTAGTAAATTACGAAGATTACGGTCTTTCGAGTCATTTTTCTTTGCCCGTTTTATTAGGACAGCAAAGAGCCTCTGGCTCGGGCGGGGGCGTAGGCGGGTCGGCTCGGCTAGCTTTAGCCAATAGCGTGGGAACGGCTTTCCTGCTGCCATGGCAACGGCGGTCGTCCCCCCCACACCGAGGGACCAGCCACCCATTGGGTGGAATCTTTCGAGAAGGCTCGAGAAGAAGGAAGCGGAAGTGGCACGTGGAGGGGCCGGTGGCGGCGCCGGTGAGTACATGCCGCAGATTCTGGAAAGTTCCGATCAGTGCGGTACATAAGGCTGAGGCGCTGGGACCTCCCTTTTCAGGTCGGTAGTTGAGCGCAGCGCCGGTGCGCGAGCGGCTGGAGATCCAGGCGGGCAGGCGGGCGGCCCGAGCTGCGGAGCGACCTGCGGAGACCGGGCGGCGCCTTCTCCCCGTGGTGACTCTTCTGCGAGCCGCCGCTGTCCCCGGGAAGCCAGGGCCGCCAGACCGGCGGACTGTCCGTGCGTCCGTCCGCGTGACCGGAGCGGGAGCCGCGAGCGGCCGGGACAGGAGGCGGCGGCCGGAGGACGCAGACCCAAACCGACCCGAGAGCCGGCCATGTCGGTGGTGGGGCTGGACGTGGGCTCGCAGAGCTGCTACATTGCGGTGGCCCGGGCCGGGGGCATCGAGACCATCGCCAACGAGTTCAGCGACCGGTGCACCCCGTAAGTGGGAGCCTGCGGGGGCGCTGGCGGGGGGGTGGAGGTTCTGGGGCGAGGGGAGCAAGCCGGCTGGGGACCCCGGGCACCCCGGGGTGGCGGTTGTCTGCGGAGCGCCGGGCCGGAGGGAGGGCCGTGCAGGGCGCGCGGTGCCACCCCTCCCTGGGGTCGGGGTGCCGGCGGCCCGACCGCTGGGCGGGGGAGGGGGCTCGCCGCCGCGAATCGGAGAGGGGGTGTCTCCGGGATTAGAGGGGCCGAGGGAGTCGAGTCCCCCGGGGTCGCCACTTCGGGCGGGCGGGCGGGCTGGCTTCCTCCTGGGGGCCGTTCTGCGGCCCAGCCCGGGACTCCGCTCCCTGTTCTTGGCAAGACGCTTCAGCCGGCTCCTTCCGCGGCCGCCCCCGTTCCCCCATCCGGCTTCGCGGAGCCGGCTGAGCCGCCCCCAGCTCGGCCCCCTCCCTCCGAGCACATCCCTGCGCACCGCGGAGCTGGGGCTGCTGAGCCTTTTCTTCCGCATTGTGAATCTCGAAATGAGCTGGAAGCTTCCAGAGCCCGTGCGCTGCTGCTTGTGCAGCGAGCGGGCGGGTTGTTGTTAGCGACCGCGGAATCGCTCCTTGGATGAGGAATCTCTCTCTCCTTGCTCACTCTTGGATCATTTGCGAAAGATGTAAACGGCCTTTTTGCTAGTTTTATGGAAGCCGTTAAAGGGAAATCATAAATCGTGTTCTAATTCGTTTAATTTTGAACAGCTTAAATAAGGGGAGAAAAGAAAAATTGCACACTTATGTGCTAGAACTCTTTTAGAGGAAGAACGTTGTCACTGAATTAACCAGCAGCGTGGGGTGGGCAAAGGGTGACATTTTAAAAAGCACCTTTTTTGGAGGGGGTCTTAATCTCTGAATGGAATGTGTGCAGGCATACCTGCAGGTAGATTGATAAAAACAACTGCTTGCTTCTCAGGGAAAATGGTGTAGGTATTTATTTTAAGCGCCTTAAGCCCAAGGTAGAAATCATAGAATGAAACATTGAGCCCAGAGGTGAAATGACTGGGCTTGTAGCACTACTTGAGTGCAGATGAACGTTTATGAAAGTGAATGGAAACGGAAAATAATCGAACATCGACAGTTTCAGTAGCACTGGGAAGACTTATTCCCTGACCATCACGTGCATCAATCTCTTCATAAATCTAGTCTTTATTTTAGCTGTGCATGGGGCTCTGATTGGAGGATAGTAAGAAAGTATGTCAGGTTTTCGTGCCTAGGTGCAGTTTACATCTTTGTTCTCTTCAGAGGAAGAAAAGCTGTCTAAAGGTGAGCAGGGGAAAATTGTGTATGTGGCTATAGCGACCACTGTGAAACTAAAGATGACAGGTGTATCTTTCAGAAATGTAAACCGAGGGCAATTAATGGAGTTTCCTTTAATGTTTTTTATATACTAACTGTTTGACTCAACTGCATTGGCTACTATTAATTTCTATTTAGTATAATTAATTTGGTTCTCCCCTTGGAAAATGAGTAAATTCATTCTGCAACGGTGTGTTTACTCTGAGCTTGGAGTGTTACTCTGCTTTTTGAAAGGTATTTTAAAGGTCTAGCCTTTGCTCTGACAGTTCTCTGGCTGTTAGGATGCTATTTAGCACCTGCTCAGATAACCTAAGTCTAAGATGTCTCTGTTTTAGCAAGTTTAAATTTGATTCGGCTTGATATTTAATGCCCTTAGTGTATTCCCATTTTGCTCCTTTCATACCATTATTCCTACCTGCCCTGTAATCTAAAACCTAATTCACTTCTATCCTTCTGACAAGACTTTCTTGTGCTTGGCTCTGCTCTGTGCTACCATTCTATTTCCATTGCTCAGAAGGCTGTCTCACAGTTACAAGTCACTTTATCTCCTCAAACCTGACTTAAAATGTAACTGATTATTCAGTCCTTTTTCTAAACATTTATACTTGATTCTGTTTTGGTACTTGCTCTGCATCATTTTTCTTGGTTTCGTCAAGTAGAGGCTTCTGTATGGGACCCTCTTTTGTGCTTTTAAACTCCAGAAGCATAACTTAGGCCTACTTGTTTCTGTTTATCTAAAAACCTTTGATCATAAAGCGTCAGATGGTATATCAGGACAGCAGTAGGTATGATAGTGACATTTAGATTTGAATGGAGTTGGTAACTGCGAAGTAGTTACACCATATTTTGTTGATCTTGTCTGGGGCCAAGTTAATGATATTCTAACTATTCAAAGTATTTTCAGAGTTAATGTTCACTTCCTAATAACTGGGGCCTGGAGAATTATGGTGGTACTTGTGGTGTTGGAAAGTTCTCTTTTGAGTCTTGAGCAGACTGTAGTAGGGGCTGGGGGTGGGTAGTGGGAGGCTGGCTGCCACCTAGACTGGATTCTCAGAGTAGTAGTTAAGTGGGCCCTCTTAGAGTAGCTGACCAAAGCTTTAGAGTCCAAAATTGTGCTGTACTATGCCCCCTTCCCCAAGAATGGGTAGGGAATTTTTTTTTCTTTTTCTGGGTAGGAAATTTATATTAGAATTTTCTTCTTGTCGGTTAAAAACATCCACATTTATGTTTTTTAACATTTGTGAAACGTGGTTTTTTTTATTTCTTTTAGATCAGTCATATCATTTGGATCAAAAAACAGAACAATTGGAGTTGCAGCCAAAAATCAGGTAAGTTGTCTAATAGGATTCTGATCATTTTTTAAGGGAGAAGTTTTAAAAGTAAAACCTCGGAGACATAAAAGAATATGAAATACCTAAACCTACCTATTTTTGAGTTTTAGAATTGTAATGCAGGTATTCCTTACGAGCCCTTAGATATTTTTTCCTTCTGTTCTCTTTCTTTTATTGAATAAGATCTACTTTAACTTTGTAATCTTCCAATCTTTATTTTTAATAACCTTCTTACCTTCTAATATATCTAATTTTTAAAGCTTAAAAATGAGACATGTTCTTTCATGTGAAGTTTCTCATGATACTCATTTAATAGTTAAAGATTCCTTTTTTAGAAGGAACATCTAAGAAGCTCTGTGTTTAAAAGCGTTTTCAGATTACTTAATTAAGGTAGTACAAAGAGAACTTGTTGTCCAGGCCTGTGCTTTCCTATAGAGTAGCCATTACATGTGGGTCTTGAGCACTTGAAATATTCCTAATCTGAATTAAAATGTGAAGTATAAACTACATGGGGTGGGGTTTTTTTTTTCCCTCGATTTTTTTTTTCTACATGGGATTTTGAAGGCTTAAAATGAGATAAAAAGGTAGACAATCTCATCAATTTTTTACATTAAGTACATGTTGAAGTAGTATTTTAGATAAATTAGGCTAAATAAGTTATTGGAATTAATTTTACTTATTAGTGGAGCTTGAAAATTTACATACGTGGCTCCCATTTAGGGCTCACTTTGGGGATTGGGGAGAAAAAGTAAATGTGAAATATGAAAATCCCTTTAGAGAGGCTTTTTTTTTTTTAAATTAATTTGTTTATTGGCTGTGTTGGGTCTTTGTTGCTGCACATGGGATTTCTCTAGTAGTGGAGAGTGGGGGGCTACTCTTCATTGTGGTGCGTGGGCTCCTCATTTCAGTGGCTTCTCTGGCTTAGTTGCTCCATGGCATGTGGGATCTTCCCCACTCAGGGATCGAACTCACGTCCCCTGCACTGGCAGGTGGATTCTCAACCACTGTGCCACCTAGGAAGTCCCTTAGAGAGGCTTTTAAGAAAGGGACTGAAAGCAGTCCTATAACAATATGTAAACGTATCAAAGTAGCATACACTATATACCTTCAACTTACATGGTGTTATGTGTCATATTTATTTAACTGAAAAAAATTTTCTTAAATACAGAAAATAGTATTGCTAAATCAAAACCCTGGGGTACTTATGGCTAGTTGGAAGAGAGGAACAAAAGAGGAAAAAAATCAAAGCAGGGAAGAGACATGGCCATGCTCACTCAAAGTGACCTATTCAGAGAGAGACACTGGTGAAGTAATAAGCTTCCCAAATGTGGCCGTTGAGAAGACTGATATCCCTGACCTGAGATCCCACTGCATAAGTGGTTGTGTGAGGAGAGTCCGTTGAGCCTTAGATCTAGCCTGTAGATTATAATTTTTTTTTCAATGTGGTACATGACATCTTTCTTCTTTTTTTTTTTTTAAATTAATTATTTGGTTGCACCCAGTCTTAGTTGCAGCTTGCAGGCTCCTTAGTTGCAGCATGCGAACTCTTAGTTGTGGCATGTATGTGGGATCTAGTTCCTTGACCTAGGATTGAACCCTGGCCCCTTGCACTGAGAGCTTGGAGTCTTATCCAGTGTGCCACCAGGGAAGTCCCTACCCTGTAGATTACTAGACATATGTCCATATGTCATCTCAGTTTTAGAATCACAAGGAATTTTAGTGCATAAACATTGTTTAAAATATTTTGTATTCCATATTATTTGAAAACGAGTGTTGCCAAGCTATGTTTTTCTCTTTAGAAGAAGTAAGTCAGAGAAAGAAGTAAATAGTAAACTGTTTTGGTATTTTCAGACTAATAACTTTAAAAGTCTTTGTTTTTCATCTTTTATTTAATTATTTTTGTGTTTTAAATAAGGTTCCCACTGCTGACATCTTTGAGTGAAATATACTGTGAAGTGGGACTTTGTATATCCAGAACCTAATCATAAAAAATATGTACGTGCAGTTGAAAGCATTAGAAACTTTTTACATTAACCTTGCTTCTTTTGCTTTTTGGTGTAGATAATTAACATTCTGTGCTATTGATAGGAAAAGTAGCAATCCATATATTTTGTGGCACGAAATACTTACCCTGGCCACTTCACAACTTAATAGACTACTGTAACAATTCACTCCTTTTTTAAAAAATGTAATTGGACTATAGTGCTTCTAGATATCCTTTTTCATTTACTCATTAGGTATAGAACAAGTTTAGTGGGAGAAAAGGAATGAAGTAAAGTGATACATACAGTTCTTGGGGTTTGTTCAGAGCTCCAGTGATAGTTTCACTATCTTTGAGTTGATCTTGCAGACAGTGAAGTCTGTGTGTCCCTCTCACTGCCTCCCTCATGGCATTTACATAGGAAAAGGTGAAAGAATAAAGTCCATTCATTGATGGAGAAAGTCAGGGCTCTGGAGAAGGTTACTTATATCCCTGTGATTTGAGTCGTAGAAGTGACTTTCTTTTTTATTTATTTATTTATTTTTTTGGGGGTACACCACGTTCAGTCATCTGTTTTTATACACATATCCCGGTATTCCCTCCCTCCCTCAATTCCCCCCCCCCCCCTCGAGTCCTCCCCAGTGACTTTCTTTTTAATTGCTGTAAGTACTGATAGGTGTTGAAATTAGAAAAAAGTTTAAATCTCAGTTTTTTTCTTTTTTCCAGCAAATCACTCATGCAAACAATACAGTGTCTAATTTCAAGAGGTTTCATGGCCGAGCATTCAATGACCCCTTCATTCAAAAGGAGAAGGAAAACTTAAGCTATGATCTGGTTCCAATGAAAAATGGTGGCGTTGGAATAAAGGTAATATAACTGAGCAACGTGAGATTCCTTACTAGGAAACTGTTTAATTCATCTACAGAGAAAAGTACTTAATTCTTAATAGATATTTAACTCAGTTTTCTTAATTGGGCAAGGTGATCTTTTAAATTTTTTTTGTCTAGTTTCTCTTAAACTATAGGTTTATATTTAAATCATCCTTGAAAATTATTCAAGTGGTATATACTGCTATAACTTAATTTGCGTTCTCATAATGTCTTAGGAATTATAAAATTTAGAATTCATGGTATTTAAAGAAATCTAAATTATGTTGTTATATCAAACAAAAGTCTGTTCCAATACAGCTTGTTTGCAGTTGTTTGGAGAGCTGTAGTGTAATAGAACCAGAAATCTTTTTTTAAACTACAGAGGCATTCCTGTCTTATGATCTACACAAAATAATATTTATCCCAGTGATTCATCTCTTCAGTTAGAGTGGAAATTTACTATCTTCTATCATGTTTTGACTACTACTTTTGAATAGGGGAAAAATCTGCCCCAGCTTTTTTTCTCTTCATCTCTAGGGGAAAATCTTTCTTCCTTGTTTCTTTGCTTTGCTTTCCCTTTTTCTCTTCCTTTTACCTTTCCTTTCCTCTTTCTTTTCTAAATAGCTATAACAATAAAGGTTTTCTGGAAGAGAATATGTAATAATATTTGGGAGTTAATATCATTAGCGTGTAGATTTAAGGACTACAATATTTAAAGGCTTTTCTTTCCTCCATACAGGTCATGTACATGGATGAAGGACATCTGTTCAGTGTGGAGCAGATAACAGCCATGCTGCTGACTAAGTTAAAGGAAACTGCTGAGAACAACCTCAAGAAGCCAGTAACAGACTGTGTTATTTCAGTAAGTAGAATTCAGCAAGGCAGTGTGTTTTGTTTTAATTTGCCTTCTTCATGTTACTTTTCAGCATTGAATGTGTGAACGCTGTTCTCCTGCTAGAGAGCAGAATCCTACCGGACTGTGTAACGTAGTGTTCAGCAGCAGTGCAGAATAGATTTGAGTGGGCTTTTAGCGAGAAGTTGCAACGGTTTTTGAGGGCAGTGCATATCAAAATCTGTCGGGCTTCTTGAAAATACAGACCGGTCAAATTGGAGGACGTTCTTAAAGTTAGTTAATGTGTGAGAGAGAGTTGTGTACTTACACGAGAACTTTTCAGAATTTCACCCACACTGAGAACCCGTGAATTAGTTCTTGGTGAGCAGTAGTTTTAAAATGTAACCTACTGCTAGTGACAAAACCTAGGTTTTTAGTATTGGCAAGCCCACTACTTCCAATGGACAGTTGATTAGGTTATTGAGGAGTATTTGCAATGGACAGAAGTCGTCTGTTATTTGGCAGAGTGGCCACCCAGACCTCTCAGAAGCCTTTATGGCAGGGCATCCTGGGCTGTGAAAGAACAGAGGCAGAAAGGCTGAAATTTCTCTTGCAAGACAGAGGGTGTTCTCCTAAAGGAATATCTGGGTGTTGCTTGGAGAAATGGTATTAATTTCTGGTAAAATTAAAAAATTAAGTTGTAAGTCAGTGGTCCTTCCATCCTTCTCCCCCACCTGCCTTTAAATAACCTTGTATGGAAAACTGAAGAAAGAAGTGCTTTGCTATTGCCTCTGTCTCTTTCTGAAGCATTTATAGATACTTGGGGAAAAATGTGAAACCCACTGTACCACTTAGGTACTCTCCAGTTAAGTGATTGTATGAATGTATTGTTAGATGCTCTTTTGGAAGAATGTGCTAGTTAAAATGCTGTCCTAGAAAGCGATCAAAAGAATTCATCTAGCTAGAAGATAGCACCATAAGAAACTTTATCCCTTGAGTTGTTTTATTCTTTTTCCTCTTAGAAAAATCAGCACTTTGACAAAAAAAGTTTCATTTTTGTAATCTTTACAGGTCTGCTGAATTAGAAGGTAGGCTATTGATTAATGCAGAAACCCAACAAATAAACTAAAGGGCAGTGGCAAGAATTAGCTTTGTGTTATCTTTAAGTTCTTGTAGTCTTTATAGTTTAATTACATTTAATGTTGACTTAGAGTAATTTCCAGATGTCCGTAGAAATTTAAGACTAGTTTGGAAATAGTATTTCATCCACTTAAACTTAAAGCTTTCTGTTAGAGTTTAAGTAACTTCGTATGTCTTATGAATACTCCTGATTAGTTTTTTTTTTCAGGTTAAATTTGGTTATAGTAAATTTAATACTTATAATTTTAGGTCTGTCTTTTCAAAAGTAGTTACTGTTTTGAAAGTTAAAAAACTTGCCAGAAACTTGAAGTTCATTTTCTGTTTCGTGGCTTGGCTAGGCACCTATTTAGCTGGGCTGTTGTGAATTGATTACAAGAGGTTGTGAGGAATTTGTATGTATTTTTGTGTTTCAGTTAAGTTAAAATTCTTTCCCTTCTTGTTTGCAGGTCCCTTCTTTCTTCACAGATGCTGAGAGGCGATCTGTCTTAGATGCTGCACAAATTGTTGGCTTAAACTGCTTAAGACTCATGAATGACATGACAGCTGGTAAGAGAACTGTTTTTGTGTAGAAGTTAATAAATATACTGTCGAAACTAAAGTTAAGGGCACACCTGTTTGATAACAGGTGCTGTTATCAAACACTTTCATGTAGGTGTAGAAACACAGCCTATTGAAAAACAAGTGTTAGATTTGAAAACAAAAATTCTAGCCTTTCAGATGTTTGTTTTAATGAGAAGTTGGTACTTTTTCAAATGTATGAATCTGTTTTCATTAGGAAATTCTTGTATATATATTTTTTAATCCTTTGAGTTGTGTTGGGTCTAGTTTTTTATTTCCTTACATTGTTTTTATAGTTAAGAAACAAGTTTTCCCAAAAGCTTTTGATTTTGACTTTTACAACTACCTTGATTTAGCTTAAATTTTTTTTCCTCATATGCTTCCCGATCGTATGTAGTTAGGATTTGATCATTCATCTTATATCGAGTATTGATTTAAGGTGTACCATTTGCCAGGCATTTTGTTGGAATGGATATGGTGGGAAGCAAAGCGCTCATTTGTTTCCTGGAGCTTGTGTCAGCGTATTGTGATTACAGGTGGACTCAAAGTCAGTGGCAGCCCAGTGTAGTTAGGCAAAACAAATAAGACTTTGTTTAGTATATTTTTAGTAGATGTTTTAAGAACTCTTCAGGTATTGGTAAAGGTGTGTTCTTAACTATACGTATTGAGAAATAGTGGTTTCAAAATTCAGAAAAAGCTGAGACAGACTGTTTAAGGTAGATCAGTTATTTGCTTTGAGTCTAATTGGTAGGAACTGCAGTTGCTGTAGTTATATATTAAATTCTTAATTTTTTTGGATAAGCAGTCTCCTAGCAGGTTGTGGTTAAAAGGTAAGTATTGTATACTGAGTCTGGTATTGTTTGTGTATGGTTACATGTGGGGTTTACATGGTATTGTTTTTGCATCGCATACGTTTTCTCTCACATCTCTCCATGTATTTAAAAGTGGTAGAACATTTTTCTAAAATCAGAAAGGGACAAAGTATAAAGTCAGATATAAAAGAAATGTGTTCACCTTTAATTGATGCAAGTATAGTCAGGTTTCCTGCATGTGTAATTATATTGGTAACAATGAAATTCCTAAGAAAATGTGAACCAAAGAATTGAAACATACTTTTTTTTTTTTTTTTTTTAGTTGCTTTGAATTACGGAATTTATAAGCAGGATCTCCCAGGCCTGGATGAGAAACCGCGAATAGTGGTTTTTGTTGATATGGGACATTCAGCTTTTCAAGTGTCTGCCTGTGCCTTTAACAAGGGAAAATTGAAGGTAAAGTCATAAATTGGAACTAAGTGACCCAAATATTAAATATGTGACAATTGTCATCACTTTAAGCTACTGAGCCTCTTGATTGTGCTCTTCTAGGTAATGAAGAGTTTTGGGTAAAGAGATTAAGCTAAGAGTTGTTCCTAACGTTGATCCTCCTTAACGATGATGTAACTTTTAGTGTCCTCTTTACCTGTTCTTGTTTAGGAAAGAAAAGCTTTTTAAGATTATCTTCTATGTAATCATTAAAGTTAAAAATATCTTAGAGATTTATCATTTCATTTGGATTTTGTAGTTACATATCTCCTAACTGACTTGGGTTTCAAGTTGTAGTTTAAATAGAAATTTTGAGCCTATTAGTTTTTGTTTGTTTGAGTAGCTATATTTAAGATTCTAGTTACAAATATGATTGAAAATAACCAGATTATTTGTTGTTTTAACTAAATTAGGTACTGGGAACAGCTTTTGATCCTTTCTTAGGAGGAAAAAACTTTGATGCAAAGTTAGTGGAACATTTTTGTGCAGAATTTAAAACTAAGTACAAGTTGGATGCAAAATCCAAAATTCGAGCACTCCTTCGTCTGTATCAGGAGTGTGAAAAATTGAAAAAGCTAATGAGCTCTAACAGCACGGACCTACCACTGAATATCGAGTGCTTTATGAATGACAAAGATGTTTCGGGAAAGATGAACAGGTGTGTCTTAAATTCTGACAGATTAAATAGAAGGAGCTTCTTGCTGAAACTAGTCTGGGTATCAGCTCTGGCCGTGGTGTTGTGAGTCCCGGCCTGCAGTTCACGATGGTGTAGTACCTGCTGGAGAGACTGTCAGCATCATTAGAACTAGGGTTGCTTCTGCGAAGAGGGTTTTTAGGAAGATCTGTGCTGAGTGCCCTCGCAGTGAAGTCTTTCGGGTGTTTTCCACTTTTTAGTATTTCTGGGCCAGTAATTGAATAATGGTTTCAAGTGAGTGGAAACATTCAAAGTAATGAAAATGGGATCACATAAAACATTAAGGAGCAAAATGGAAATCTTAATGTAAAAGTGATTTCTTCTAATGATACTGGTTGAATTGACTTTCTCTTCATCCCTTTTCTACATCTGTTTTGTATATTTTTTGGGAAAAAAAAAGTTACAAATTACAGTATGGTTGAATTTGGCCCATGTGGAATTCAGGGTGTCTGAGGGAAGAAAAAAATTGTTGGGTTGATAAGACTTATTTTAAAAAATAGGATAGGATATTGGTCTTAAGATGAGTTTTCTAAAGATTTATAAAGTTTTTGTCTTAATTTGCCAAGGGCACAATTTGAAGAACTCTGTGCTGACCTACTGCAAAAGATAGAAGTTCCCCTTTATTCATTGATGGAACAAACTCAGCTCAAAGTAGAAGATGTGAGTGCTGTTGAGATAGTTGGAGGCACTACACGAATTCCAGCCGTGAAAGAAAAAATTGCCAAATTCTTTGGAAAAGATATTAGCACGACGCTCAATGCAGATGAAGCAGTGGCCAGAGGGTGTGCACTGCAGGTACTACCCTCTCATTCCTTCTCTCTCCGGGCGCTCATTCCTTAAGCCATTCCTGCTTTTATTTCATTGTGGTGGAGCCTTAGAGTAAGCAGAGCCCAGTGCCCAGTTAGACACCACAAGGGAGTTACTTTGAAATAAATTAATAAGGCTGTGGGGACACAGATCTTCAAGTATTAGAAGACTTAGGAAAATTTAAAAGAACTACAGAGCTAGTGTTTCTCAAACTGGGAATTAGGAACAGGCATGATTCTGAGGAGATCATCAAAAACACAGTTGTAAAGCACAAAGTAGCCGTATAGTGGTGACAGTTGTTACAAAGCACAGAGGAGGGAATGAGAATGGCAGTGTGGTGCCCTAAGGAATTGATTTGGGGGGACGTCTGCAGGGTTAAGAGCATTAGCTAACAGGTGGTTTTATAAAAAAGCTGCTTCCCCTTCATATTGATTGTAACCTATCAAATAAGGAGGCAGCTCAGAGGCATGAAGTTTGGCAAAGTAAAAGCACAAAATCTAGAAGTTACTGATAATATTAGTTTATACTTAGGATATTATAGTCAAATCTGAGTAGTTTGAACTGAAGCTTTAAGTTAACTTGTTTAAATTTAACCTAGCACAGTTTTTTTAGTATGTAAAGCAAAGTATTTAGACTCACTGTTCTGTAAAACTTAAAAAAGAGCAAATAGATACTATTGCCTGTAATCTCTTGCATCGAGATCCTTTATGTTTTGCAAGGTTCTTATTTTTGCTTCTTCTTGGTAGTGGGGTGTACCTCCTTCACTCTTTCCCTAAAACTTTGGGAGTTTATAGTTTCTTTAGAAATAGAGCTTATTTTGGCGTCTCTTTTAAAGAATGCTGTGCTTTTCAACGATTTATTGACTTTTAGTTTAATCATTTAGTCATTTTTATGTGACAAGTCTGCATCCACCTGTTGGTGTGTCGGGAGTTGTCTACCCCCGATTTGAAGGGACCATTGCTTCCTTCATTCATAACATTACTTGAAAATAGGAACATTTTGGTTTTACCCTTTTTCCGTCTTAGACATTTTTTTTTTTTTTTTTTGTTTTTTTTTGGCACACGGGCTTAGTTGCTCCGTGGCATGTGGGATCTTCCTGGAGTAGGGATCGAACCCATGTCCTCTGCATTGTCAAGCAGATTCTTAACCACTGCGCCACCTAGGAAGCCCCCGTCTTAGACATTTGAAAGGCAATGTGGACAGAGCTGTTTGGATGTATATACACATTCAAAAGTGATAAAGTTTGTAATTAAAATTCGTATCAGGAGGGCGTTTCTGGAAAGACCAGTGTTTTCTCCTAAGCTGCTGTGAAACATTATTAATTAACAGTTCTGGCCTAAGACACATTGTATTATTTATTTTTATATCTAGTGAATGTTATAGCATTTAGATGGTAAATCACTTTATGCTTAAGACACATATGCTGTAAGCAATTTTGAATAAACCTACCCATCCTATTTGAATTGATCTTTATATTAAAAGTTAAGTGAAACTTTTCATGTGCTCATAATAATTTTTTTTTTTTTTAAAGTGTGCAATCCTTTCCCCAGCATTTAAAGTTAGAGAATTTTCTGTCACTGATGCAGTTCCTTTTCCAATATCTCTGGTCTGGAGTCATGATTCAGAAGATGCTGAAGGGTATGTAGGAGAAAAATAACTTTCAGATACTTTATTTTAATATAAAGAAAAATTAACAAATGACTTTCATGGTAGTGTTTGGTTAACAGGGATCTTTCAACAACCGAACTTACCAAATATTTCTTTCATTTTGGGTAATAGATGGTGAGGTGGGATTGATACAGCTCT
This sequence comes from Hippopotamus amphibius kiboko, assembly GCF_030028045.1. NCBI lineage: Eukaryota > Metazoa > Chordata > Mammalia > Artiodactyla > Hippopotamidae > Hippopotamus > Hippopotamus amphibius. Next base: position 72,853,738 of record NC_080199.1, read on the forward strand.
TAGAATGTGTTTACGCTGTGTAGCACAGTGAGCTTGAACACTTGAAGTACTGAATGCCTTTGCTTTGCTCTTAGCATCCATGAAGTGTTCAGTAGAAACCATGCTGCTCCTTTCTCCAAAGTTCTCACCTTCTTGAGAAGTGGGCCTTTTGAACTGGAAGCTTTCTATTCTGATCCTCAAGGAGTTCCATATCCAGAAGCAAAAATAGGTAAGCAGTTAATTGTATTTACTCTTTTGAAGACATAACTTAGTGCACAAACAAATGTTTTTTCCATTCATAGCAGTGTTGAATGAAACATAATGCCATGTGAAGATATTTTCAATTTGGAATAATGGTAATGGGGAAATCTCTTCATTTTATTGATGAATAAACTGGCCTATAGAGATGAAATGACTTGCTGGTGTTGCTGTTACTTCCGTGTGTGTGTGTGTGTGTATGAGCACATGAGTATTTTTCCTTTTCTGATACAGTCTATACTTAAAGGATTATCATATACTTTTGTTTTTTTTTGTTTTTTTACTTTTTTCTTTTTTGGCCACACCATGCAGCATGTGGGATCTTAGTTCCCCTCCCAGGGATTGAACCTGCGTCCCTTGTAGTGGAAGCACAGAGTCTTAATCACTAGACCTCTGGGGAAGTCCCAGTCACCTTTTATTCTATTTTTTTATTTTAGAACTTTTTAAAAATTATTATTTATTTATTTAGCTGCTCCAAGTGTTAGTTGCAGCACGTGGGATCTTTGTTGTGGCATACGAACTCTTAGTTTCGGCATGTGGGATCTATTTGCCCAATCAGGGATGGAACCCGGGCCCCCTGCGTTGGGAGCATGGAGTCTTAGCCATTGGACCAGCAGGGAAGTCCCCCAATCACCTACTTTTAATATTAACTTTTCCTCTGGATGAAATGTTACTTGCAGAATATTACTTCCAGTTTAAAGCCTGGCTTGGAAACCATTGGAACTACTTCTCACATGTACCTTTGTATTGTAGTCTTTTTAAAAAATACATCTTTTTTTGGTACATTTTTCTTTGAGAGGTTTGAGACTATCCATCTGTTTCGACCCAGAGTAACTCCGAAAATCTGTGGGAGAGCTACAGGCATCCTCCTGAATGGCTGTGCCTCTCTCCCAGGCTACGGGTAAAATTTGCCAATGTTGCTAGGTCTTTTCAGGGTTAACCTTGGCCCCACACCATTTCATAATGAAATTGTTTAAAGGAGTCTAACCTGGCGAGTTGTGTTTTCTTTCTTACTGCTAAAAACTAAAAATGTTCTGACACAGGAGGGTTTTATTTTTTAAAACAGTTTTTATGAACTTATAGATAATTAGTTTAAGAAATCATTGAATATAGACTAAAATTCTGTCAGGCTGGATTATAGTCCCCGTTGTGCAGAGGATAAAATCTAAGCTCTTTAGCATGGCATCAGATTTTTCATTTTATCTCCAAAACTGAGAAGCTTGCATGGACTTAAGGAGCCATCTTACATCTCTCTCCTGTGAGTCTTCTTGGGTTCCCTTTAGTAAATGCTGTTTCTTTAACTGGATCTTATGACAGTTATTTCCTGAACCTAGTGATTTGATAATTGATAAAGGTCTATTCCAATGTATTTCAATGACCTAGTAAAGAAATCTAACTTTCTGTGTGTTTGTGTAGACAGCACTTTAAATACAAGGCTATTAAATCCGGTATAGTCCTTTGCACGTAATGGGTTCAGAACACTTAATTTTGTTCAGTGGTTTCTGTAATAACAGTGCTGTTGGTGGAGGTGATAGCTACCACTTAGTGCTTGGTTCCATAGCTTTAAGTGCTCACCGTGAAATGCTGACCAACTCAAACCCCAGAGGCATAGATGCAGTAACTTACAGCAGGTCACACTGCAGGGACTCAACCCTGGAGACTCTGGGCCAGAGTCAGCACTCTGAGCTCCTACTCAGTGATGCTGGAACTGCTCTATCATGCGTGATAATTTCAGGCTCTGATACAGGTCTTAGTTCACCTCTCCTATTTGAAACGTAAGAAAATGTTTAGATCATTCAGTCAGAAAAACAATATTCCCTGAAAGGCCCTGCAGAATCCAAATGCAGCAAGCGCTTGGTGTCATCTCCCTTATACTTGAGATTTTCATGTCGAGGTTGTGCTCACCTAGAGGAATAGGGCAGGAGGAGGCGGAGACGGCTTGTCATGAGCCTTTCACACAGTGTCTGTGTCAGAGGTTACATAGAAAGTCACAAGAGCGCCCTTGCCTTTGAAGGTTTTATGGCATATTAAGACTAATCCCAAGTATTATAAGTATACTGTGTACTTACGAGTCAATTTTAAAAGGTTATGTTTATAGTATACATTAAACAGCTTAAATCCAGCTCAGTTGGTAGAGAAAATGGGGAGGCTTTGTAATAGCAATATTTCTTAGCCTTTGTCTGCTTGGTAGATTTAGAGTCCGTTCTGAAATTGTCAGTTTCTTTTTGTTCTAGGCCGCTTCATAGTTCAGAATGTTTCGGCGCAGAAGGATGGAGAGAAATCTAGAGTGAAAGTCAAAGTGCGAGTGAATACCCACGGCATTTTCACCATCTCCACAGCATCTATGGTGGAGAAAGTCCCAGCTGAGGAGAATGGAGTGTCTTCTGTTGAAGCAGACATGGACTGTCAGAACCAGAGGCCGCCAGAAAACCCAGACACCGAGGTAAGTTTGTGGGTAAGCCTTTGAGTTTGAATATACAGTTGACTCAATCCTAAGCCCTAAGAGATGGGTAGGGAAGGGTTAAAATATATTTTTCTTAGTTGTGATTAAATTTTTGGTTAATGATGACAATAGCAGTTGCTAGATGATGGTGATATATAGCCTGGAGTTTGGTGAACTGTGGTTAAATTCTGTGTAGCGTTATTTGAACTGGCATGTGACAATTTAGAGTGGGTAAAGTTTCTTTGATTGTTTTTTTTAAAGACATAGCTTATGTACTGAGAAGTTAAATGCCAACTAATGAGGAAGAAAAAAAAGAGTAAAAAGCTATATAGTGAAATACATGCCAAATATTAAAGCTGTGGGCTTTTTTTGCGGGGAGGGGGTGTTCATTTTATCATCACATGGTGAAATTTGACTTTGGTGTTTTAGAACTTACTCGCTTTTATTTACATGGTTTGCTGTGTTGTGGGAGGCAGGAAGTGAAGTGTCCGCCTAGAGTGTAGAAAGTTGTTACTGTTCATGATGCTAATTTGGACGTCCGTTAGCATGCGTGCTAGTTTTACATGGTCAGCGTAAGAATTCTAAGAAACTTTACAATAGATGAGCTGTTATAGTTTACTTCTGGGTTATAATCAGAAATAGCTTAAGTGAAGAGGTAGGCAGTTACAGTATTTTAGTTCAGATGTGAAAAAGTGTGATGTCCCTGGGGACAGAGAACTGTTACCACTATGATCATTCCTAGAACATTTAAGGAACATTAGTGTTTGAGCCTTAGTTTTGATCTCATCAAGAAAACCTGCGGTGTGATCAATTAAGTGACGAGTGCCACATACTTTTTCATTTGGCTACAGACAGCGTTATTCTAATGCCTGTTGTGTCCAGTCTCTTAGTACCTTTTGGGTATATATATACCAGGAATGCCTTGCTTCCAGATACTTCAGTGTCTGCCTTAGGATCTTGAAGCTCTGAAAGAAAAATACGGGAGACTTCAGAGTGGGCAGCAAGGTCGAATGTTTCCGTCTCCTCCCAAAGATGGGAAAAGATGACCGCGAGCACTGGTTTACTGGGGGCTGTGGTATCTACTAATATGTAGCGTTCCTTCTTTACGCTGGGAGGTTTTGAGGTGTAAATAGTTGGATCACAAAAAGAAAGTGGGGGCAGAGAGGGTCTTGCGTCTCTAAACTGAAGCAATGAATGATGAGCCCCCAGATAACTGATGGTTGGCCATTTTATGTAACTGTTCAGTCCTCTGAAGTGGAGGTGTGTCAAGATGCATGACGGCCACTGGTGGAATAGTCTTTGGGAGCTTGTTTCTGGGAGAGAGGAGAGGCCTGGAGTAAACCTACTTCTTGTGCGTTTGAGAGTTAATGCCTGTACGAGGCTAGATGGAAGCTTCAAAGGAGCGTTCTTGTCATTACATCAGTCAGAATGCCTGCTACTCGTGTTATTTCACTGTATTAACTGTTATCATTTGAAGAATTTCTTACAGGTTTACAGTATCTAAGAAGTGTTCAAATACTTTTTGTTCGTTTTGCTTTTATCCAGTATCTTTTCCCCCCAGCTGTTAAGATTTCAGAAACTGAGTGTACTGTCTTTGGTGCCCTGTAACCTTTTAAATTTATACAAGTACACCTGCTTTCTACATCCTTTGTGCCTGGGCTTTCATTTCAGAAAAATATCCAGCAAGACAACAATGAAGCTGGAACACAGCCCCAGGTACAAACTGATGGTCATCAAACCTCACAGTCTCCCCCTTCACCTGAACTTACCTCAGAAGAAAACAAAACCCCAGATGCTGACAAAGTGAGTGACTCTTCTAGTTCATTCCATTAGACAATGTTGCAACGTGTGATCATTAATGATATCATTCAATCTGCAGTTTCAAGAGCAAGCACCAAGTTATCCTATTCTGTGTAGGGTTTTTTTTTCCTGTTAACTTTCTATGTTTTTCAATTAAAATCAGTTAGAGGTACTCCAGCTTAACTGAGGGAATTGAATATCCTGCTTTTTACACCTGAAAGCTTCTCTTGAATAACTGCCACTCCAAGCAGTGGGAGGCGAATGCATAGCTTTTGTTGTCTTGTCTAGAGCTAGAGGTATCTGAAAATGCGAGCATCCGAAACAGATACGTCCCAGTGCTGTGTGATTAGTTTTCACTTGAATTCATCCCATGATAAATACACGGGCTATAGGAGTCTAGTAAACTGTTTTCTCCTCTCAAAACTACCTGTCAAATTTCTATAAATTGATTATGATGCTCTGGTAATAAGTTTCCATTGTTATTCCAGATCTGTGGTTTTGCAGAACTTCATTCTTTGTGCAGGTCACATGTAAGTGGTTAACCTTTCATTAGTAGCTTGGTTTTCTCTCATTCTGCGGATAGAATTCTTTACCCTCAAATGAATTACAGAATTGTCCATTGGAGTCCAAATACACTACACGTTCCACTCGGTGTAAGGTTTGGGTTTTGGGTTTTTTATCTGCCATGCCCTGATTGATCCTGTGGGGGGGCCTAGTAGGAGCTGCAGGTCCTGACTCTGAGTTCTGAAAGCCTCCTTTTTCTCCTGTTAAAGAGTTATGTGTTGATGGGTAGCAGCGTTGCTTTCTTTGCAATGACAGCTCCTTAATTTCAGCATCCCTCCCCTTTACCACTTAGTGTTGAGCATTAGCTGACTCAGGCTGGGGGTCTCAGTCCCTGTCTAGAACATGACACTGGGTCGCATCTCCTGTTCCTAGTTGTCAGTGGGACCACTCGTGTCAAACCCGTTGGAACATTATCACAGACCCCCTTGGAGCTTCCTCGTCCATACCGTGTCGAATGCCATTTTGTGATCCGTTGGTTTTGTCAGTAGTTGGTTTAACGTTGTACTGCTAGATAGTCTCATCCTCACTTAACCTCCATACATGTGGCTGTCATCCATTTGATTCCCAAATATCTGTTGCACTCTTGTGTTTCACCAGGTGTAGGTGTCCCTTTTCTTTCTCGTGTTTCATGCCCCCAGGGCATGCACAGAATGTTGGGGGTCCTCATGTGACTAAAGGGAAGAAGACATGGATGCTGCAGGCTGACGGACCGGGTCATTGCTAAGGCTGCAGCTCGCAGCTTCACACCGTGTGCTTTCTCAGGAAGGCTGAAACAGAAGTCTGGGAAACATGTGTTCTAGTCCCATCTCTGTCTTTGTAATTTTAGCCAAGACATTGAACATCTTTCAAGTCCCAGTTTCCTATATAAAGAGCCTAGAATTGTAACATCCTTCATAACTCCCCCAAATTCCCCAGTGTCAGTGCTTGTTGTGCCTTGTGGGCTCGTGTGTTCCTCTTTTACCACCTCAGCCAGTCAGGGTATGTGTTAAATACCCTTTGGTTATCTTCTAACCTGTCCTACAGCTGAGTTTCCTAGTTTGTGGTCTTTGTCCTTTGTGCTTGTAGGAACCTGCAGAAATGAAAATACTGTGAAAGGCTTGGAAAATTGAAGGCCATAGGAGATACTTACTTCTTTAGCCCTGTATTTACATATTTTGCAAAAAACTTACAATAAACCTAGCACTTGCTGCATCATTCCATTTGCAATTTTAAGACTTTAAAATCTTTTGACCTCGCAGAGTTGCTTATAGAGAAGTGGTGTGGCTCAAAGGCAGATAGTAGAAATAAGGGTGTGTATGTGTGTGTGTGTGTGTATATATATATATATATAGACAGGTATATGTGTGTATGTCATTTCCAAATTCAGGAAATTTTAAAAGGCACTCTTCAGTTTACTGATAATTGCAAATAAAGCACATTTACTACTGGGATATAGGGCCTCAAATATAATATTACAGGAATAGAGTCGATCCTAATATGCCTAGCAGTTGGTCCAAGTCTATCTGGGGTTATTATTAGATTGTAGACTATAATTTAAAGATGTGGTAACTTGTTAATAATATTTTTGACTTTTTGGAGTTACAAACATTGCTTAAAGGGATTAGAAAGTAAGGACCTACGAAGAAAAGCTTTAGCAGGAGAGATTAAATTTAAATTTAATATGAAACGAAAAATGTCCTGGTGAATTCTTGAAGGCAAGTGTGGTGTGTTTAAGTGTAATTGGAGACCTGATTTAAAATGGGTGGGTGGGAATTAGGTGATCTTAAACATTCTTCCAACTTTATGATTTTAGGGATGTTAATTTTGCCTGAGTCATCAGTAAGTATGATAGGGAGATTTTTGTTATTCAAGGACTATTTAAGAATTTCTCCCCCCTTTTTTTTTTTTAACCCCTCTTCCCAAGGCTAATGAAAAGAAAGTTGACCAGCCTCCAGAAGCTAAAAAACCCAAAATAAAGGTGGTGAATGTTGAGCTGCCTATTGAAGCCAACTTGGTCTGGCAGTTAGGGAAAGACCTTCTTAACATGTATATTGAAACAGAGGTAAGTACTTCATTTAAATATTTTTATTTTGGAATATGTTTAGTTGTTTGGCCCTGTTACTCATATTTCTAATAGATAAATGGCTGTAATTCTTTCTCATATCTCATAAGCTTTATACAATTTTTAGGGATAGGATGAAGCCAAAACTAATGGTTTTTCAGTTAGATTTTTTTTAACAAGTTTTGTTTATATTTTTGTAAACTTAGTAAAGAAATCTATACCATAGATCTTTCTGCTTGCTATAAATTGATTGCCTAAGTTCTTGTGAGGAAATTAGGTGCTAATATCTTCTAGCACAGACCGCAACACAATTCGTATTTCAGGCCTCACTAAATATTTCTGTTAAAATACATTGTGCTTCTTTGTAGTCTAGATACATGAAATAATTGAGATTCAGTTTTCCTTTACTGACATGGGAACATTGTGTTTAGAAATTTAATAAGTTACATTCCGTTCATATTATAGTTGATAAATAGACTCTAAGTACATTTATTTACCTTTGATTTTAAAATCTGGTGGCAAAATTGTGTGGCCGTTTTGCATTGGTTAGTGTTAATCCCAGTAGGAGACAACCATACAACTACATAAAAGAAAACAAACAAAATTGTATAAAAGCAATAGATTGGTATTTTCCTTGGTATTCAATCTGAAATGTGAAAGCTATGTAACTTATTATATAATGTTTTGAAAGAAAAAATCCTCATTCTGTGTATTTCGAAAATGAAGATCTTTGTAGGAATTATTGGAAGAATTTTATGAGGTATAAATTAGAACTGTCAAGACTGATTTTTTTTTAATGTATGTATAAAATCCTTGGTTTTGTTAACTCCGGAATTTAAACAGTTAAAATTTAGTTCCACTTAGCAGAAGGCTGGAAGCAACCTTTTCTGTGTCCTGACAGGGTAAGATGATAATGCAGGATAAGCTGGAAAAGGAGAGAAATGATGCTAAAAACGCAGTGGAGGAATATGTGTACGAGTTCAGGGACAAGCTGTGCGGACCCTATGAGAAGTTTATATGTGAGCAGGTATGTTGAGAGCTCTGTTTTTCTTCAGATAATGTCACTATGAAGTATTTAATATCACGTTTGACATTCAAACCTCTACTAGATTATGTAACTTGAGCTTTCTGAAAACAAAACAACTTGAAATAGAAGTTGCATAAACAAAGTCATGGAGAGAGAGGCTCCCTAGTGATGTGCAACTTCATTCTAGTTTATCCCAGTGACTTTAGTTGTTACCATTGAAGAAAGCAGCTGTCAGCGCTTTTATTCATAGTCTGTGACATCACAGTTACTAGGGCCTAGAAACATAAATAAGAGAAAATCCTTGCTTTCAAAGACCTCAGACTTTTTTTTATGACTCTGGTGCCTGGGTTGCTCTCTGTCATTGCTTTATTCCATAAGACTTGTTCAAAGTTTATCAGGCGCCAGTATTCCCCTTAGACTTTTCTAAGCTTCCAGAAGCGGTATGGCTCTAAGTAAATTCCAGAAGCACATTTGTGAAAGATGGGCCTTGGAGAAAGATCAGCTAGATAGAAATCTAGAGTGATTTCGGGATTAATTGTGAGCTGAAGAGAATTTAAACTTAGCAGTCTAGTTTAGTCCTAAGATCCTTGGGCTGTTTTGTAATGTATTTCATTTTCAGCTCTGTATTCCTAACATTTCCTGGATTTCCAATGATTGGAGTTCTGAAGTAGAAATGACCCAGCCAGCTAGACCTCCTAAAGCTAGAGTGTAACTATGTCCTGTGCCTGAGGTGGTTAGGGATGACTTATGTGTGTGTTCAGTGACTGCATTGTCAACTTGTTTAGTTTTCCTTTCAGTATTTGGTAGTTGTGGAAGTGAGAAGAGAGTTACTCATCGAGACCTAATTGTTTTGGAGAATAGGAAGATGATTCTGTAACCACATTTCAGTATACAAATTATCCAAAATCGGACTTCTAAGATATGATGTGTAAAGGAGACTAGCCTAAGAAAGACTCAGTCCCTCGTGTAAAGTGTCGTATGGAGCTCATGGTGGAGTGTTTATTGCTCCCTGATGTTTTTCACGGAAGAGAACCCAGCTAATCAGAGTGCCTTTCTAGAAATAATACGAGCTGCTTGAGGACGACTGTTTTGTCATGAAAACTTTTAAAGTAAGAATGCCACTTATGTTGATTCTTATGTTCCATATGTAGGATCATCAAAATTTTTTGAGGCTGCTCACGGAGACTGAGAACTGGCTCTATGAAGAAGGAGAGGACCAGGCTAAGCAGGCATACGTTGACAAGTTGGAAGAATTAATGGTAGGCCCTTCTCTCCCCCTAGAAAGTGGTACTGCGTTTTAGACTAGACTTTGAAAATATAATTCTGACAAATACTAATTTATTACATTCGGTTTTAGAAAATTGGCACTCCAGTTAAAGTCCGGTTTCAGGAAGCTGAAGAACGGCCAAAAATGTTCGAAGAACTAGGACAGAGGCTGCAGCACTATGCCAAGATAGCCGCCGACTTTAGAAATAATGTAAGTCTTTGTATACAGTGAGGAAGTTACCCTAGATTTATAAACTCATATTTAAGTTGAGGAACCTTCATTGCAAACAAATGTTCTTACATGAGAAATTGAGTTTTGGTGTGTGAGGCCAGAGATTTGAACTTCATGGAAAATTGGGTCAAGTTGGATGTTACTGTTAAATACTTAATTCTACAGAATGACCAAGTTTTTCCATCTAGGATGAGAAATATAACCATATTGATGAGTCTGAAATGAAAAAGGTTGAAAAGTCAGTTAATGAGGTGATGGAGTGGATGAATAATGTCATGAATGCTCAAGCTAAAAAGAGTCTCGATCAGGACCCCGTCATACGTGCTCAGGAAGTTAGAGCAAAGATAAAGGTGAGTGTGATTGTCTGGTGTTTACTGCCGTGTTCTCTTAGGGATTCCAGTTGCAATCACTTGAACCTTAAACACAGCCATTTTTCCTTTAAATCTTTTTACCTCATCCCAAGACCAGATTTCTTAATTCATTATTCATATTACAAAATGTGGGCGACCTTGTAAGTTTCTGTTAAATTTCTGTTTCTTCATTTGTTCATTTAGTTCAACAGACACATTTGTTGAGCCCAACCACGTGCCAGTTATTCTAGGAGTTAAACTGTCAGTGTGCAAGGAAAGCCCCCGCCCCTGTGGAAGTCACCTGCCAGTATGAGGAAGACTTGACAGTAGTAATTATGGAAGGATCAGATTGTGTTAAGTGCTGAGGGGAAGATAGAAGGGACTGGGAAACCTGGAGCGATGGAGAGGGACCCAGGCTGGTATTTTATCAGGAAAGACCTTGCTGAGTGTTTGAGGCTTGAAGGAAGCAGGGAAGGAAACCAGGGACCTGCTGCTTTCTGTTTGGAAGAAAATTCAAACACAGTGAAGGTTAATGTGAGCCTGTGAAGTCATCTCTCTGCTCACTACTTTTTCTGTTCCGGAGGTTGAGTTACTTAACCTCTCCTCCGCGGGTGGGGATGGTAATTCCTACCTTTAATGATTGCTGAGAGGATTAGATGGGTTAATACTGTGTGAGTAGTTAGAAGTCCCTGACACAGTGTAGAAGAATGTTGATGTCTCTCTTGATTAGGCTTCAGGCTATAGTTTTGGGCAGATGTATTGAGCAAATGAAATTCTTTGAGATATGTATAATTGGAGTTGGTAGAAACATACCGGTCTGGGTATGTAAGAAAGTGATTGAAGACGAACTAGAGTTGGTCTGATTATTAGTTTTGTTTTCCTTTCTTAGGAGTTGAATAACACTTGTGAACCTGTCGTAACACAACCCAAACCAAAAATTGAATCACCCAAACTGGAAAGAACTCCAAATGGCCCGAGTACTGATAAAAAGGAAGAGGACTTAGAAGGCAAAAACAATTTCAGTGCTGAACCCCCACATCAGAATGGAGAATGTTACCCTAACGAGAAGAGTTCCATTAATATGGACTTGGACTAGATAACGTTAAACTGACTTAGTCCTTCAATTAATAAAATATTTTTGCCATAGTATGTGATTCTACATGACATACTGAGACTATTTATATTTTCTTTTTTAAGGATGTTTAGAAATTTTGTGTATTATATGGAAAAAGAAAAAGCTTTAGTCTGTAGTCTTTATGGTCCTGAAAGGGAAAATTGCCTTGGTAACTTTCAGATTCCTGTGGAATTGTGAATTCATACTAAGCTTCTGTGCAGTATTCCTACTTGCATCACTGAGGATGAAATTGACTTTTGTCTTTGGAGAAAATAAAGTGTACTGCTTGTTCAAGAGGGCTGTGATTAAACTCTTCAAGCATTTGCTCCTGCCAAGGTAGTTTTCTTGCATTTTGCTCTCCATTTCAGCATGTGTGTGGGTGTGGATGTTTATAAACAAGACTAAGTCTGATTTCATAAGGGCTTTCTCAAATTAATTCTGTCCAATAGAATATGATTTTTTGCTTTGGTATTATTAAAAATCCAATGACTAAAAGCAAAAGCTAGTGAACTGTGTTAGCAGCATGCAGAACAAAACCTTTAAAATCTCTTATTATACAGTGCGTTGTCATGTGAAGGTGTAACATGGAAGAAATGTTGATTCTGTTTGTAACTGATATTGTGAAGCCTCTATGAGCTTTAAAATAAAGTTCATCTTATGGTCTCATTTCTAAACAGTTTTGTCACTAATTTAAAAATGGGATTGGGGCAGTGTGGTGTAAACTGAAAATCCAGCGTTCCTTCTTTGCTGTTTCTTACACATGCTGTCACTTTTCTTAATGAGAATGACTTTCTCCTGATAGAAAAGTAGCATGTGTTGATTACAGTTTTTTTAAAACTACAAAGTTGCATGTAACTTATCTACTACCCAGAAAAAAAACAACTCTTGTTGTGTATCCTTACGCAGCCTCTCTCTCTCCTGAAGGTGGGATGTGTGTCAGTGTTGGGATGTGTGTTAATGTTGTGTAGGCTGTTTTAAAGCTCTGTGTATCAGGGAAATCCGTAAATATGGTCAGGTGTTACAACTCTGGTGCTATTCTGAGTACATACATAGATTAAAAACATTTAACCAGCCCTTGTGTTGGTGGGCTTTAGGTGTTTCTCATATTTTAAATAATGCTGCGATGAATCTTGTCTGAAGCAGTGTTGGGTGGGGAGGAGGCCTGCATATTTAGGATGGAAAATGAGTAACCATACTACCCACCAAGGTGCAGCAGTTCCCTTCCTTACCAGTGGGTTGTTAATCTTTTACCAGTTGCCAGCCGATTATAATAACTACTGTTGAGCTACTCTGTACCAGGTACTTCACGTAGTTTGATACTCAGAACCACCTGCATGGGTAAGTAAATTACAAGATCACATGGGAAGTGTCAGAGTTGGGAACAAACCTGGGCGCTCCTTACTCAGATTGTAGAGCCCACACTCCAGACAGCCATTCTGCACTAAGTACCGTGTCTTCATGTGTGTGGTGGACACGTCCACACTTCAGATTGTCTCTCCCTGTTTCATGAATGGAATGTTTTATTCATTCACATTTGTAATGTTTGAATATTGGTTTTTGTGTGTGTGTGTTTTAAGCTCTTTATTGGAATATAATTGCTTTACACTCTTTTACCAGTTTTTGAGGTACAGCAAAGTGAATCAGCTGTATTTATACATATATCCCCATATCCCCTCCCTCCCACAGCTCCCTCCCACCCTCCCCGTCCTGGCTCTCTAAGGCATCACCCATCATCGAGTTTATCTTCCTTTGTTATACAGCAATGTCCCACTAGCTATCTGTTTTACATTTGGTAGTGTATCTATGTCTATGCTACTCTCTCACTTCGTCCCAGCTTCCCCTTCACCCCGCCGTCCCTCCAACCCCGTGTCCTCCAGTCCATTCTCTGCATCTGCATCTTTATTCTTAACCTGTCACTAGGTTCATTGGTACCATTTTTTTAGATTGCATATATATGAGTTAGCATACGGTATTTGTTTTTTTCTCTTTCTGGCTTATTTCGCTCTGTATGGCGGTCTCTAGGTCTATCCACCTCATTACATATAGCTCCATTTCATTCCTTTTTATGGCTGAGTAATATTCCATTGTATATATGTGCCACATCTTCTTTATCCATTCATCTGTTGATGGGCGCACCTAGGTTGTTTCCATGTCCTGGCTATTGTAAATAGTGCTGCAGTGAACGTTATGGTGCATGTTTCTTTTTGGATTATGGTTTTCTCTGGGTATATACCCAGGAGTGGGATTGTTGGGTCATATGGTAGTTCCATTTTTAGTTTTTTGAGGAACCTCCAAACTGTTTTCCATAGTGGCTGTACCAGCTTACATTCCCACCAACAGTGCAGGAGAGTTCCCTTTTCTGCACACCCTCTCCAACATTTATTGTTTCTAGACTTTTTGATGATGGCCATTCTGACTGGATTGAGGTGATCTCATTGTGACTTTGACTTGCATTTCTCTAATGAATAGTGATGTTGAGCATCTTTTCATGTGTTTGTTGGCCATCTGCATGTCTTCTTTGGAGAAATGTCTCTTTAGGTCTTCTGCCCATTTGTGGATTGGGTTATTTGCTTTTTTGGTATTGAGCTGCATGAGCTGCTTGTATATTTTGGAGATTAATCCTTTGTCAGTTGCTTCGTTAGTAAGTATTTTCTCCCATTCTGAGGGTTGCCTTCTTGTCTTGTTTATGGTTTCTTTTGCTGTGCAAAAGCTTTTAAGTTTCATTAGGTCCCATTTGTTTATTCTTGATTTTATTTCCATGATTCTAGGAGGTGGGTCAAAAAGGATGTTGCTTTGATGTATGTCGTAGAGTGTTCTGCCTATGTTTTCCGCTAGGAGTTTTATAGTGTGTTGCCTTACATGTAGGTCTTTAATCCATTTTGAGTTCATTTTTGTGTGTGGTGTTAGGAAGTGTTCTAATTTCATTCTTTGACATGTAGCTGTCCAATTTTCCCAGCACCACTTACTGAAGAGGCTGCCTTTTTTCCATTGTATATTCATGCCTCCTTTGTCAAAGATAAGTTGCGTGTATCTGTGTGGGCTTACCTCTGAGTTCTCTATTCTGTTCCGTTGATCTTCCTTTCTGTTTTTGTGCCAGTACGATAATGTTGATCACTGTGGCCTTGTAGTATAGTTTGAAGTCAGGAAGCCTAATTCCACCAACTCCGTCTTTCCTTCTCAAGATTGCTTTGGCTATTTGGGGTCTTTTGCGTATCCATACAAATTGTAAGATTTCTTGTTCTAGTTCTGTGAAAAATGCCATTGGTAATTTGATCAGGATTGCGTTGAATCTGTAAATTGCTTTGGGTGGTACAGTCATTTTCACTATGTTGATTCTTCCAATCCAGGAACATGGTATGTCCCCCCATCTGTTTGTGTCGTCTTTGATTTCTTTCATCAGTGTCTTAAAGTTTTCTGCATACAGATCTTTTGCCTCCTTAGGCAGGTTTATTCCTAAGTATTTTATTCTTTTTGTTGCTATGGTAAATGGGAGAGTTTCCTTAATTTCTCTTTCTGCTTTTTCATTGTTAGTGTATAGGAATGCTAGAGATTTCTGCATATTAATTTTGTATCCTGCTACTTTACTAAATTCATCAGTTAGTGCTAGCAGTTTTCTGGTAGAGTCTTTAAGGTTTTCTATGTATAATATCATGTCATCTGCAAAGAGTGACAATTTTACTACTTCTTTTCCAATTTGGATTCTTTTTATTTCACTTTTTCTCTGATTGCTGTGGCTAAAACTTCCAAAACTATGTTGAATAATAATGGTGAGAGTGGACACCCTTGTCTTGTTCCTGTCCTTAGAGGGAATGCTTTCAGTTTTTCACCATTTAGAATGTTGCTGGATGTTGGTTTGCTTATATGGCTTTTATTATGTTGAGGTAACTTCTATGCCCATTTTCTGCAGAGTTTTTATCATAAAAGGGTGTTGAATTTTGTCAAAAGCTTTTTCTGCATCTATTGAGATGATCATATGGTTTTTATCCTTCAGTTTGTTGTTATGAGTATCACCTTGATTGATTTGTGTATACTGAAGAATCCTTGCATTCCGGCATAAACCCCACTTGATCATGTTGTTTGATCTTTTTAATGTGCTGTTGGATTCTGTTAGCTAGTATTTTGTTGAGGATTTTTGCATCTAAATTCATTAGTGATATTGGCCTGTAATTTTCTTTTTTTGTGACATCTTTGCCTGGTTTTGTTATCAGGGTGATGGTGGCCTTGTAGAATGAGTTTGGGAGTATTCCTCCTTCTGCTATATTTTGGAAGAGTTTGAGAAGGATAGGTGTTAGCTCTTCTCTAAATGTTTGATAGAATTCGCCTGTGAAGCCATCTGGCCCTGGGCTTTTGTTTGTTGGGAGATTTTTAATCACGGTTTCAATTTCTATACTTGTGATTGGTCTGTTCATATTTTCTATTTCTTCCTGGTTCAGTCTTGGAGGATTGTACTTTTCTAAGAATTTATCCATTTCTTCCAGGTTATCCAATTTATTGATTGGCATGTAGTTGCTTGTAGTAGTCTCTCCTGATCTTTGCATTTTTGCAGTCAGTTATTACTTCTTTTTCATTTCTAATTCTGTTGGTTCCCATCTTCTCCCTTTTTTTTCCTGATGAGTCTGGCTAATGGTTTATCAATTTGTTTATCTTCTCAAAGAACCAGCTTTTAGTTTTACTGATCTTTGCTATTGTTTCCTTCATTTCTTTTTCATTTATTTCTGATTTGATCTTTATGATTTCTTTCCTTCTGCTCACTTTGGGGTTTTTTTGTTCTTTCTCTAATTGTTTTAGTGAATATTGGTTTTTGTATAAAATGTTCTTATAAGGATCTTAATTATTTGCCAGGTGGTCACCATTTTCCCACTTTGTAATATCTTTGAACTTTTGCCATCTGGAAGCCTTACATTTAAGTGTAATCTGTCTCTTAGGGGTTTTATGGTTTTTCTTGTGTTCCTTTAATGCACACTAATATGTATTCATTGAGTATACATTTACTCACTGAGAGGTGAAGATAGCGTTCTCTGTACAGTCAGGAAGCTCATAAAAGCTGAAGATTTCTAAAAGGTGAATGGGAAAACTTTTTTTTTCTTCCACCCCAAAATAGCGCCTGATGATAATGGGGGAAGTGTCAATCTGGCCAAAATCACTTTGTTTTCTATTCAAGGTGAAAAATTTTCTATAGCATCGCTTTTCTGTAAAGATGAAGAATATTTAAAAAATGGCTTAACTGACTATAGTTTACTTACCTCAGAATTGCGTTTCGGATATGGGAGAACACACTGTCACGTTGACCATCTTATAGTACATATTCATATCATACTTAGTAACCACCTAGAGTCCTCATGACATGGACCAGTTTGGATAAATGCTGTTCCACAAAGGACTGAATTTTATATTCAATTTTCCCTTAGGTTGTCACTTCATGACAATATTTCTAACAATGTCTAGTCATTTTAGCAGTTGAACTTTGAGAATTAAACCTTGAGTCTAGTTCATCATGAACGCACGTAAAGCCTGAGCAACGGTTAACGTACTTTCTTGGGTAAAATCCCCGAAGCTGACTTGATGTCTCTTGTCCTTTATTCCTTGTCAAAAAGGAGCGTAATATGCCCTTCTCCAGAGGAGCGTATAGAGAGTTACTTTCTGAAAGGCCAAAAAATAAATTTTACATTCAGTTCATGTGATCAATGACCACTCACTTTCATCACAGCTCTCGGGGTGTGTTTTGCATGTTACCACTGGTCAGTCCATATCCAGACTCCGTCTTGCCTGTGGTATTTGCTGTGGGGGAATGTCACTCTCTTTTGCCACAGCACGAATAGTTTTGTTTTCCTTTTATGGGGGAGACGGAGTCTTAATATTGGGGAGAGATTCCTTTTCTTAAAGTGTGAGTAGATTTGGCTCCGTTAAGCTCTCCTGGTGGACAGGATGATGAGGAAGGTTCCCTACGCTATTGCTACTAACTGCGGCAGATGTGCGATGGTTTTGTCCTAGTGGCCTGACTTTGCTAGCCCTGGGTACTTCCTAAAAGACAACCAGTCAAAATTAGTCATTTTTGAGTCTGTATTTGCTTGTAGTTTTTAAACTAAGCATGTGTAGCATAACTGACAACTTTTGGGTAAATTTAGCTTTTCCAGTGACTAGTGGTTTTACTTTCCCAGAATTGTAGTGTAACACGGGCCCCTTAATTATTCTGCTTAAGGACTGGTGGCAATATGGTGTAATGGAAAGAGCACATTTTTGGGTAGGAAAAGATTTGATTTTTTATCCAAAGGTCCAGACTGTGCCCTCCACCCCCACCCCCAACCTGTGCCCCAGCACTGTGGTTTTTAGGCAGATCACCTAAATTTTCTGAATTTCTATTTCCTCATCCACATCTAGAGAACATAAGTTTGAGTCTGTCTCTGATGGTGTGGATTCCTCTAAGGCAGGGTTTCTCAATCTTAGCTCTATTGACATTTTGGCCTGGGTAATATATATATTTTAATTTAACACACAGCTTGTTTTTATGTAAACAATTGAATATTTTGTTCATCGTGGATTTTTTTTTTACTTGAATTTTTTAAAAGTATAATTGATTTACAATTATATTAGTTTCAGGTGTACAACATAATGATTCAAAAATTTTATAGATTATACTCCATTTAAAGTTATTATAACATTTTGGCTATATTCCCTGTGCTGTACAAGGTATCCTTGTGGCTTATTTTATACATAGTAGTTTATATGGGCTGGGTAATTGTGGGGGGGCCACCCTGTACACTGAAGAATGTTTAACAGCATCCCTGGCTTCTACCCACTGGAAGCCCTTGTTGTGACAACCTGAAATAACCCCCGCCCTTAGGACTTCTACCCTAGGGAAAGTGACTTTGAACTTCAAAATCATACACAAAGAGAAGGAAGTAAACTGGCACTTACTGAATGCCTTCTAGTGAGCCGGTGCCATGCTCTGTGCTCTTACTCAGGGGTCATGATAATCCTCTCACTGTTTTATGGGTGGGAAAATGAGGTGAAAGACCATCCGGCCAAGTTAAAAGGTTAATCAGAACTTCATCTGCCTGGCTCCAAAGTCCATGTTCTCTCTGTGGTAGTAAAGTGACCACAGCATGCACTTACCCAGGTGCAGAAGCTGATCAGCACTGTCAAAGTACACTTTCATCCTCACTGAAAACTCTTAATGGGAGAGCTCAGAATCTGCTCTCTGAAATTATCCACAGAGTTCACCCATGTTAGGATTTGCTGTGTTTTCACCAGGCTGTATCCAGTTTTCTCACCCCATGTGTATATGAAACACCAAAGCTTTTCTTTACCAAATACAGATTCTTAACCCACTGTTTTCAAACCTCGTCAAGACCAGTATCTTTCTTAAAAAAAAAAGAGTAAAAATATCAGTGCCTCAGAAGGAGG
Organism: Hippopotamus amphibius kiboko; assembly: GCF_030028045.1. NCBI lineage: Eukaryota > Metazoa > Chordata > Mammalia > Artiodactyla > Hippopotamidae > Hippopotamus > Hippopotamus amphibius. The sequence goes on from NC_080199.1 coordinate 72,872,216, forward strand.
CGAGGTATTATTTCTTGATGCATTTATTAGACAGTTGCAATTGTTCATTTAAAAAACAAGAAACAAGCCTGCCTTTTGTTTGAACGTTGGATTAGAAACAGTGATTCACAACATCAGCTGCATTTTAGAATTTCTCAAGGGCTTTAAAACACCCCCCCCCACACCCCCGCCCCGAGAGATTCTGATTTAATTGGTCTGGATGGGACCTGGGCACCAGGAAAGCTTCCCAGATGAGTGTAATGTACAAACTGAAATCACTGGGCTGTTGACTATATGTGAGCTGTCCTATGTGATAACTTTGATATCTCAGCCCTAAGAACTTGCAGTTTCATTTTCTGAACGTCAGTGCTGTACTTATTCTGTAGATAAACTGATATATGCTTCCCCATTTACATTCTTCTGTACTTACCCTTTTCTCACTGGCTATAGATGTTCACCACCGCTCACCCCAACAACCTCTGCACAAACACATACTCCACCCCAGAAGCTTCCTACAAATGTGGTATTGTCTTTTATTATTAAAAATAAGTACAGAGAATCAGAAACAACCCCCTTTGTACTGAGTCCTGGCACATCAGCTGAGTTGGGGGCAGTACTGGCTAGTAAAGTAAGTGCTCGGATGGCTTTTCCATCAAACACGTGGGCTTCCATTCTGACTCCACTTTTTACAATCGCCATGGCCTTGGCATTGACCTCCCCTGGCCAGTTTCCTCTATAAGATGGGTTTGTCCCTCCACAAAGTGGTTGTGAGGATTAAAGGAGTTTGTACTTGGGAAGTGTTTGGTGTTTGGTGATGTTGGCACAGAGCAGACACCCAATGAAAGTCACCGTTACGAGGACCATTGGGCTCCATCTTCCGTCTCCTCCTTGCTAGTTTCCTTCTCTGCTGTCAGTGTATCCTGTTTACTCCTCACCTCCCACCACTGCACATACACACAAACACACTGATTTTTAAAAAAACGTCTTCCCTTTCACGCTTTCTGTGAAAAATGTGGGTTTTAAATAGACACAGGCAGTCAGATCATGCCTTTCTTCCTGCTCGGTGAACCAACCAGCCACTGTGGGTTTAGCGGAAACTCAGTGTCTGCTTTTAGTGCCCAGGGCTACCTCTTTGCTAACCACTTCCAGGCCGGGGAATGTTCTGAAAGCCAGATGGGGCCAGAAACGTCTCTGGAGAATCTTGACTTGACAGTCCGTAAACAGAGGACAATATCTTCCCAGTTCCAAAGATGTGGTGATTGTCAGAATTGGTGAATTGTCCTGTTTACGAACATAAAAAACCTCTCTCAAGAGTCACTTTAATAATATCCTTTTCCCTTCAAACCACAGCAATTCCAGGGTAGCGTTCTTTTTTTTTTAATGCCCCGCCTTTTAATTTAGAAAAGTTGAAAGCATAGTGCAATGAACACAGGACCAGTCACTGCAACACTCACCCCTCTGTCTTCACTGCAAAGCTTCTCAGCACAGTGACCTCCTCTTCCCAGCGGCAAGTCCATCATCACATCCAAGAACCGTTTCGTAGGCATGCTAGGCATGCTAGTATTACCGCGTCCAAAATCCCCCAAATGTCCTTTACAGCTATTTTTGGATTCAATCAATATACAATCAAGGATTATGTGCTTCATTTGGTTGTCATAATCTGCCCAACACTTTTTTTTTTTTAATAATTTAAGATTATTGTATTTCCTTACAGGAGGAACGTTTTAACGAATTTTACAGGTGTCAATCAACCCTTGTTCAAACTGGGCATACATCCAATCTAGCATTATGGGAGTTTTATTTATTTGGAAGTGACCTTAGTTATCAATACAAATGCCAAGATACTACACAAAACATCCACGGGAATTTTCTTCATCTTTTTTGAGTTGTTCACAAACATTTCCTACATAACCCAACATACAACAGAGAAATGGTACATCTTTTTCTTTCAATTTGCATACAGTGGAAAAACAAGTTTATTTTACACAGTTTAACTAATAGACACTACCAAGCTAACAGTTTGTCTATAGGTGAGAAATTATCTAATAAAAAGTAATCAGAACTTATTTAGCATCAGTTGCCTCCATAGCCAAGTATTATTCTGATTAATAAAACTTGCCATCATTTGGCTTCGGGTGTATACTTATACCACTACTCCCTCTGTCATATACCCCACCTTGGTTCTCACAGTTATGAACAGAAAATCGTTGCAAAGTAGTGCCCAACTCTGTTTAAATGATGTAAGTTTTGTTTGAGAATTTTGGACACTTTACAGCAATACTATACATAAGTGTTTTGCCTAAAGGATAGCTTTATTAGAGGAATTAGAAGATGGCTCTTTATCGGCCAAATTATTTTTGTTAGTACTTGTATCCACTTACGTTAAAAAAGCAGCATTAAATGTGACTCGTCAACTATAAGGTTTCTATAAATTTTATAGAATGTACTTGTTAAAGTACATCTTTATAAAAGCTACTGGGGTGATCTAGTGATAGGGTCATAAACTTTCTCATTAGTATGCGATACACACCCAGGCATAAACAGTCCCAATGCTTAACAGCCACAAAAATAAAATCTAGACCAACAAGGACCTACTGTATAGCACAGGGAACTCTGCTCAATATTCTGTAACAACCTAAATGGGAAAAGACTCTGAAAAAGAATGGATACTTGCATATGTACAACTGAATCACTTTGCCGTACAACTGAAACTAACACATTGTTAATCAACTATATTCCAATATAAAATAAAAAGTAAAAAAAATTATTGAAAAAAATCTAGACTAGGAGATCTCTACTTTACAATTGCTATGTTTTAATGAAACATAGGGGTGTGTCCTGCACATAATTGGTCTACTACACACTTTCCACACATGGCTGATGGGTTCAGGTCACGCTCACCAGGAGTGCTTGTTTGGCTGGAATTCCTCTGCCTGGCAGCCGCAGTTGCTCAGGAGAGGGCATTGCCTTCACTGCACTAGCAAACCAGACCTCTCCGTTGACGATGTGTGTGTGATTTCAGAGCTTGCAGAACACAGAACACACAGCCCTGTGCCCCTCCCCGCTGTCTTTGTTGAAGTATTGCTTCCCGGGCAGGGTGGGAAGCCCCCAGCAGACATGCTGACACACACCTCCCTGTGTCAAGGAGTCGGAAGAAAGCCTGTGATGGGTGCCTTCCTGGGGAACAAAATATGCCCAGGAGTGGGCACTGTAAGAGCTTGGCCACCACCATTCAAGCTATGGGTGGAGTGGAGGGAGGGGCACTTCTCAGAACAGCGGGTGCAGCTCCCAGAAGAGCGTACACACAGACACACACACACACACACACACACACACACACACACACACACACACACACACACACACACACCCCACCAGCCCCACCTCCCACAGCCCTGCCCTGTCTGTCTCCCCCTCCCCCAGAACTCCCGGAGGATCCTGGCTAAACTTCCTGACAACATCCCTTAGCTCCCCCTGGGGAGCTCCCTTTATGTCTCTCCGGTTGTATTTAAGGCGTTTATAGTGATCTCTTTATATTTCTTTCTCCCACTAGACTGTGTACTCCTTGAGGACAGGAACAGTTTCTTAATCCCATCTGTGTCCCCAGAGCTTAGTGTAGAGCCTGATACGTAGATGAAATGTTAGCTAAATGAATAAATGAAATAATTAACAGACACGTGCTGGGCAGATCCCACATTCTTTTTTTATTTTTTTTTTAATATTTATTTATTTATTTAGGCTGCCCTGGGTCTTGGTTGCGGCACGCAGGGTCTGCATTGTGGCATGTGGACGTCTTAGTTGTGGCATGTGGACGTCTTAGTTGTGGCATGTGGACGTCTTAGTTGTGGCATGCGGGATCTAGTTCCCCAATCAGGGATCAAACCTGGGCCCCCTGCATTGGGAGCGCAGAGTCTTACCCATTGGACCACCAGGGCAGTCCTAGATCCCACATTCTTAAAAAGGAAAACCATGCCCCATTCTAGAAAACTTAGTGTCTGTATTCAATTTCCTGAGACTGGTGTAACTAGTAAACACAAACTGGGTGGCTTAAAACAACAGAAAGTATTGTCTTACAGATCTGGAGGCCAGGAGTCTGAAATCAAGTTGTTGGCCGGGCTCCCTCCAAGCATTCTCGGTGAGGATTCTCCCCTGCCTCTTCCAGCTTCTGGTGGCTCCACGCATTCCATGGCTTGTGGTTGCATCTTCCTTTGTTTCTCCCTCACCTTTTCCCTTATGTGAACCTGTCATCTCTTTTTGCCTCTCATAAGGACATTCATTGTGGCATTTAGGACCCACTTGAAAAATCCATAGTTATCTCCTTATGTCATGATGCTTAACTTAATCACATCTACAAAGATCCACTTCCTAATAAGGTCACATTCAGAACCTCTGGAGATTAGAACTTGCTGTCTGTGGCTGGCCGTGATTCAGCTCCTACGGCTCTCCACAGTGCATGAAAAAATGCCGCCTACGTCTTTTTTGCAATGTTTTCCTGTCTGTGCTTCACCAGAGAGAAATCTCCCAGATAAAATATGCCTGCTTTGTTTTTGTCTAGGAAAATTAAACCAGTAATTAAAAATGTTCAGCCTTTAGTAATATCTCTGATGGTCATAAAGATGCACAGAAATGACATGGTGGTGAGAGTCACCACGAACAGAAGGTAGAAGGAAGAGGCTGATGGGTATGTTTCAGGATGGGAGGTCTGGGAAGGTGTGACATGTCAAACCACCCAGATTATTTCAGACTAGCATATAAACTATAAAATAGTCTCTTGGGGATCTTGAAACTGAGAGGAGGGGGGACCCAGTTGTCACCTGAGCTCAGCGAGGGCAGGGGGTGGTGTGAGGGATGGAGGGTAGAGGATGGCCTCAGGGAGGGACCCCCAAGTAGTCAGGATTCAGGAGTCACAGAGTGGCCTCCAGGGTCTAGAAGAGTGATCCTGGCCCCATCCTGAATCTCAGAGGGATCAGACCAAGCTTCCAGGAGCTCCCCCTGAGCACCTAGAGTGGAGAAAAGACCACAGTCCCTTCTTGACGGACCCCAGTTTTCTACCAAAGCGTCCTAAAAAAACAAACAACTTGTGTTCTGAGGCTTAGTCAAGAAGTACTCCTTTGGATTGTCCAGACAAGAGGAGAGAAGACAGCCCCATCCTCTAATACCACTGGTATTAGAGCCCTGGGTCCTGACAAGACTTCATTACTGATGGCAGGTCACTCACACCAGGGTCGTCAGGCTCACAAACTCGGGGGGTCAGATCCGGATAGGAGGAGGGAAGACCCCCTCAGAACCCAGGTCAGAGGAAAAGTCAGATGTTTCACTCCTTTGCTTCACGACTTTGCCCCATTTTCTTCAAACCAGGCCAGACCAATTGGAAGTTGCACCTGGAAGTATCTGGAACCCTGCTTGGCTTGATTTATAAGATGGGTTTTGTTCTGAACACCGCTGACTTCGTATAATGGCATTATTTCCTCAAGGGATTAGTTAATAGAGGGAACACTGCCCTCAGCAAAACAACACTAACGCAGAGCTCTCAATTTAAAATAGTACCAAGTAGGCAGGCTGGGACCCCTAGGATTAAACTCTAAATGTTTTGGCCCCAAAATCAAGGATTAAAAATGAATACTTGGGGACCTCCCTGGTGGCGCAGTGGTTAAGAATCCACCTGCCAATGCAGGGGACACCTGTTCGAGCCCTGGCCTGAAAGATCCCACATGCTGCGGAGCAACTAAGCCCGTGCACCACAACTATTGAGCCTGCATGCTGCAACTGCTGAAGCCTGCCCGCCTAGAGCCCATGTTTCGCAACAAGAGAAACCACTGCACTGAGAAGCCCGCTCACCGCAATGAAGAATAGCCCCCACTCGCCGCAACTAGAGAATGCCTGTGCACAGCAACGAAGACCGAATGCAGCCAATAAATAAATTTTAAAAAAGGAATACTTCATTAAAATAGAAATCCACTGTTATAAGGTTTATAAAAAGCAGGGTGGAAAAAGAGGTCTGGACAAGTTAGGCTGATCGCTCAAAGGTCTAGAAACAGAGGTGGGAAAACCTGTTTGGGGAGCAAACTGCTCCCCCCCTCCCTTTTCAACAGCTGAGGAAATTAAGGCCCAGGGAATAAAGGAATAATATGCTCTGGCCCGTCAGCAAGTTGGTGGCAGAGCTGGGACTGGGATCCCTCTGTGCCTTTGGATCCTGTGTTCAATGGGAAGGAGAAAACCTAGGATTCAAACCCGGGTCAGGAAGGAAGGAAGGAAAAGTAGGGAGGGAAGGGGCGGGGGGGAGGAGAAGGCAGGCAGACAGACAGGCACAGTCTGATCGTCGAGGCAATGGGAATAGATCAGAGACCTTACTGGACATGCCGAGGATTGTCTGTGTTCCTAGCATCCGCCTCTTCTCCTGGCAACAGTGACCACAGGGCCTTTGCATCCCTGTGGCTCTAGGAGAACAGCCATTTTTAAAGGAACCAGCCCCAGACTTCAGTTGGTTGGTCCTAGGTAAGTGATGACCCAAGATTTGTCAGCAAGTCCCTTTGCTAAGGATTTGGGACTTGAAACCCAAGAGAACTAAAAGTCCATCTCTTCATGGAGCTAAAGCTGCAGACGAAACCTGGAGACTCTTGTAGCCATGCTTCCCGCAGTGTGGAGGGAACTGGTCGGCAGAGAGAGAACAGCCAGCACTATAGGGGCAGCAGCTAGAAGTATAGTCCTGATGGGGTTTTTTAGTTCCTGGTCATAGTTTTCCCCACGGTTCTAGGAGCCAATAAATTTCTTTTTTGCCTAAGCTTGTTTAGCTTGGATTTCCTCATGGGTAAGTGCTCGCTGATGTGAGCGTTCTCCACAAGCACGTGCTGGAGGTGCCCAGCTCTGGGTTCCTGGATGGTTGGGTCAGAAAAATCCTTGGGGAGAAATCAGGCAATTTAACTCAGTAGCAGAGCAAACATCTCCCGTGGGGCTGCTGACAGTTGAGACACACGTGGACTGTCAGTCACAGTGGGGGTGGAGGCCGGGGTCCTAAAAAGTGCCCGGTGAGGAACCAGCGGTCTTGGCAACGATGGTCTGTCAAGAGGGACTGAAGTCCCCAGGGCCTTGAGCTGCGGGGTTGGAGGAGTCTGAGAAATGAAAAGGAAGCCAGGGCAGACTCACCCCTAACATCTGGGGAGACCAGGGCAAGAGTACAAGTGGAGGCCCAGTTTTTAGAAAGTTAAGTATCAAATTGACACACTGTGACATTCCATATTTAACACACGGTGAGTGTTCTGTCTTCCTACCTTGGCCACCCCGTAAGGCCCCGGAGGGCCAGTTTAGATGTAGAATTCTTGGAGTCCTCGTAGCTCTGTGGTGAATGTGGCGGTGCAGGGACAGCCAGTCCTTCCCTGACTCCCAGCCCCTGGCCTGCTCTCCTTCTCAGAGGGCACCCCAGGGCCTCAATGTTCATACACATACACCCCTAGCCAGCATATCCAATATCTATGTACACCCAGCAAACACGACCCCTCAGCCACCTTGAGGGGCTGGGACCGTGTGGTCCTCCCTTGGATGGACAGATCCCTGGGAAGCTGCACAGGCTCTGAACATGGACTTGTGGCTACCTGGGCATGGGATCTCCAGGTCATGGGACCTGCAGTGTGGTCTAGAAGGGGATGCAGCCTTGGGGGATGTTTCTCCTTGGTCCTGCAGGCCCCTGGCCCTGTGAGAGTGCCCTCTTGCCCCTCTGGGAAGGATACTGGTCATGGGCTGACCCAAGACGGGGTGAGCTGGTCCTGGAAAGTGCTGCACTGGGTGGGTCGAGACTTCCTAGCTTTGCAGTATGGGCTCTCTTCACCACAAGGTCTTTGTAAAATGGTAGCTCTGAGTCACAGGCAGAGATTAATAACACAGTGCTTGCGGCCAAACTAAGGTTTCAATTTGGAGGGTTTTCTTTTCCCCTTTGCTATATGACTTTAGGCAAAATGTTGACTTTCTCTGAGGACCAGTTTTCTCATCTGTCAAGCGGGGATATGCCGTGTCTAGGCTGCTTTGAGGGTGAACTGATGTCCATGAGGAGATTAGCATAGTAAGTGCTCTGTAACCGGCAGCTGCATTGTTACTCCTTTTCCGCTATTGTTGGGACCTCTGAGATGGCTTACAGCTTTGAAATGACTGCCCTAGGGCCACGCTTGGAAAGGAGAGGCCCACTGGCCTTCTGATTTATTCCCTCTTTTCTGAGAGTCGCTGCTGTTGGTAGTTAGGAGCGTGGGCTCTGATTTCCTTGCGTCATTTACTTAACTGTGAACCATCGGCAAGTCACTTAGCTTCCTGGAGCCTCCGTGTCCCTGTTGGAGAAATGGGACAGACAATAAGAGCATCCACCCCTGGGGTGCTATTAGGAGTGAGTGAGATGATCCCTCTAAGATCTTAAGCAAGGCTTGCCTGGCACAAGGCGAACTTTCGAAACTGTCCGCTATTTTTCACAACACCTCCCTTCCCTCCCCCGCTGTCCTCAGCCCAGCCATGGGCAGCTGCTGTTGTGATATCTGGGGGTCTGGGGAACTGCTTCAGGACCCATCAGCCTTGCGCAATTTTCCCTCAGTGGAGTAATGGCTTCCGGGGAACAAAAACCTCAAATCCAATGTGTTTGCTTAAATCCAAGCTCTAATTGCTTTGGGAGGAAGCCCGTGTAGGCTGAAATCATTTCTTGTTTTGTTCTTGTTTTGCCCCTGTCGGGCAGACCTTAATCTCGGTCAGACTTGTTGATTAACCGGGGAAGAAGAATTTGCCGAGAAAAGAAAACAGCAGCCTGGTTTCTTCAGAACTCAAACAAGGAAACTGCTATGTGATCAGTATTCTTTCTGCCCAGCTTCACTTCCTTCTTTTTCTTGTGTAAGGAAATCTAAATTAAACAAATCTGCGCCCAGGAGGGACAAATCCGGCTCCTCTCCGAGAGCTGACACGCAGGCGACCTCGTGGCACTGGAGGGTCTGGTAGATGCTGGCCGTCCCCAGCGCAGGTGCTCCCCTGGCAGGCTTGCTCTGCTCCCAGGGCAGCCTGGAGGAAGAGATCCAGGTAAGTGCAGACTCCTCAGGAACCTGGTGGCTCACTGCTGCCTCCTACTTACATGTAAGCCTGGATGGAACCCCGTGGTACCTGTCATCGTAGCACGTGGTCCACTAGCAGAGACATGTATATGCTGATCCTTTCTACGTGACCTTGTGTCACCAACTCTTTCTTCCTGTTCATTTCTGAAAACCTTGGAAAGCCACCTAGTTCCACGCCTCAAATGCTTTTCTTTCACGGCCCGGCCCCTGTCACTTTCGCCCCCTCTTGGCTCTGTGCTAACCACACTTGCAGCTCCCAGAACCTCCCCTTTCTGCCTTGCCTGGGGCCTTCCCTCATGCTCCTCCTTTATTTCTCTCTCTCTCTTTCTGTCTCTGTCTTTTTATTATTATTATTACTTTGGCTGCACTGTGCAGCTTGCAGTATCTTAGTTCCCTGACCAGGGATTGAACCTGTGCCCTTGACAGTGAAAGCACGGAGTCCTAACCACCATACCACCAGGGAATTCCCTCTCTTGCTCTCGTTAATTTTTAATTGTGGTAAGACGCACATAACATAACATTTACCATCTTTAAGTGCATAGCTCTGTGGCATTAAGTCCATTCACACTGTAGTGCAACCATCACCACCGTCCATCTCTGGAAGCCTTGTCATTTTGCTAACCTGAAACTCTACTTGATAAAAAGGAACTCCCCCTTCTCCTCTCACCCAGCCACTGGCAACCACCATGCTACTTTCTATGAGTTTGGCGGCTCTAGGAACCTCATGTAAGTGGAATCACACAGCATCTGTCCTTTTACAATTAGCTTATTTCACTGAGCATAATGTCCTCGTGGTTCATCTATGTTGTAGCACCTCTTCCTTCTCTTAAAGTTCCCTTTGAAATGGCTACATCCTAGCCATCTTTTGAGACTGAGTATGAGTTCCTTTCCTCCAGGAAGCCCCCAGTCAAGCCCTGCTGCTGGTGCTTCCACAGTGCTTTGCACCCTCCTTCAGGGGAGAGCCAGGCAGAGAAGGGACGGAGCCCAGAGACCCCTCTGCCCCCACTGAGCGTAGCTGCTTGGGGCACAGACTCCTCCCCATTCCCAGCTGTATCCCAGTATCGCATCACAGCCCTGTGCCCGGCAGAGCAGAGCTCAACAAATAGTGCAGAGTGAAAGTTGAACAAACTTTCCCTGAAATGTTGGAGGAAAATTTCCAGCACAAATCTTGAGACCAAATCTGCACGTACTTGACCTATCAGGGCTACAGGGAATCTTAACCAGCCCTTGCTGAGCACGGGGTTTGTCTCTAAGGCCCCACTCTTCATCCGATCACTGATTCTCTGGCCTCTCCCACAGCCCTGCTCCGTCAGGTCAGCACCCGCTGTCTCTCGGGGAGCCCAGTGGTGTCTCCAGCCTCTGTGCTCCAGGCATAGCCTCCGTCATCCACTGGCCTCCTGGTGCCATGTCTGTGGGGGTGGTTTCCCAGTCTGCCTCTCCTGGCCTCACTTCACCCTGCACAGCCTGGGAAGCACCTACTCCCGGGCACCTCTCTGCCCCTTTCCACTTAAGGAACCCCGGCCATCGTGTGTCTCAGTGAGTCACACCAGCGCCATCACTCAGGTCTGCATTCTGGGGAGGATTCTTTATTCCACAATAATCTGCCCATTGCCGATAGCTTCTATTTCTTTCCTTCTTATGCTCATACCAAAGCCCTTATCTGAGGCCGGGTCCTTTCACTGTGGGGGAGTGGACGGAGGGTGGGACCATGTTCCCGCCTTACCACTGACCAGTGGCTTGACTTTGGGCAAGTCACAAGTCCGCCTAAGTCATTTTCCTCATCTGTAGGTGGAGATAACAAGGAGCGCATCTCCAGGTGCCTGTGAGAATGAACAAAGTAACATAGCCATTCCCTACCTCAAGGTCAGTGATGGCCGTGGGTGGCAGACCCTCGACAGTGGTTGACATTGAATGAGGCCTGTGCTATTGCAGGAGGAGGGGCCCCACCGAGGTGATGCAGGTGAGGCAACACTCACCTGGGTGGACTAAGGACGACAGCATCACCTCCCTCCTTCCCGCGTTCTCCCTCCCCGTCCTCGGTGCCACAGCCAAGTGGCAGGGAAAGCACTGATCTGATTTCTAGGGAATGCTTGTTGCTCAGAGGATCACACGTGGTAGACACTCTTTTAGCTGAACTGATGGATTGACAGACTCTGTAAACACCCTGCCGAGTGCCCACAGAATGCTCTAGACGTTCACGTCTGGTAGATGGCACCTCTGCTCCCAACGGCTGAGGGGTTGAGTTATATACTTAACAAGAATCAGCTGTGTTTGTTCCCAAACGTGTGTATGCCAGTTGTACATTTTATTGTGATTATAAATTTATTTAAACAAAATGAAAATTGATGAAATGAGTGTGAAAGAACTTTGTGAAAACTAAGATGAATACTTGGAAGACTAGATGAAGGGTCATGTTTAATTGAGGATGCATGAGACAACTGTTAAAGCTTGGGGGAAATTATAAAAAAAAACAAACTAAGTCTAGGACTCTCTCATTGCTTTGCAAATATCTTTAAGTTCTTGCTCTACTTAAAAAAAGCAGAAACTGAAAATGATAAATGATGCATTTATGGCAGACTGTGCTGAACTTGCCTCTTCCTTGAAGAAAAAGCCTTGGCCCTACATGAAAAGACTGGGGATGAATTCAACTCTTGCAAATTGAAATAAAATGTTTATAGGATGTACATATATTTTTTTAATGGTTCTTTGCCTTAAAATATACATTTTAAAATTAACCCAACAATCACTGGTGTTAATCCATCTGGGTGAGAGGGTTTCTGCCCTTCAGCCTCCTGTTTGGGACCCTCGAAGCAGCCCCGTTCTGGCCTCGTTCGCAGCTCACATCTCCCACTTTCTGTTCCACTCATTTAGTCACTCACCACAGAGTGACTGAGAATCAGAACCAGCTGTGAGTTCCGAGCTGCCTCCCCGCGCTGCCTCTACCTGGAGCAGGCGGCCGTCTCCTGCCGTGGGGGAGCTGCTTGCTCATGTTGTTGGGAAGCCTTTTCCCACTTTATGTCCCACAGCATCTTCAGTGCTTTGGATTGAATTGTGTGCTCCCGCCATCCCCAAATTCATATGTTGAGGCCCTACCCCCCCGTGTGATGGTCTTTGGAGACAGGGCCTTTGGGAGGTGATTAGGGTTGATGAGGTCATGAGGATGGGGCCCTTCAGAAAGGATTCGTGGCTTTACAGGAAGAGGAGGGGATAGAGACTGCTCTCTCTCCACCCCGTGAGGACACAGAGAGAAAGTGCCAGCCTGCAAGCCAGGAAGAAGGCCCTCTTGCGCCTGGAACTGAATTGGCTGGGACCTTAATCTCGACTTCCAGCCTCCAGGACTGTGAGAAATAAATGTCTGCTGCTTGAGCCATCTGGTCTACGGTAATTTGCACAGCAGCCTGGACAGTCTAACGCTATGAGGCAGCTAAGACCACAGCAGGTCCTGGGGAGGTGTATAGAGGGTGGCGCTCATGCTGATGCCACCAGAGGAAGCTGTGATGATGTCAAACCCTCAAACTCCTGTTGTGGACAGAGGAGCCCCCTCTCTTCCCAGTCTCAGATGCCAGCACACCGTCGCATTCATCATCTCATTGCAGACTGACCCAGGAAATCTCCAGGTATACAAAGAGGGAGTTTATGTGACTAACCTGAGGTCACACTGTTTTCTTTCTTTCTTTTTTTTGTTTTTTGGCCACACTGTGCTACATGTGGGATCTTAGTTCCCTGACCAGGGATCAACCCGTGCGCCCTGCAGTGGAAGCGCGGCGTCTTAACCACTGGACCGCCAGGGAAGTCTCCCACACTGTTTTCAAAGACAGACCTTTGACTGTAACCAAAGCCTGTGACACGTTCTAATAAGCCAAGTACTCTCCCACACCAAACTTCAGATTCATGGCGCTCTGCCACTTTCCGGCATGAAATGCATGATGAATGGGGTTTCTAGGTGTGATACCCTCTGACCTTGATGGCATCCAAGGGATTTTACTATCTGACCTCCAGGATGAGGGATTGCTAGTTGTCTACTCCCCAATCCTTTCCTGCCTTCCTCCTGAGTTACAGAGCTCTCAGCCTCTCTTGCAGGGAGATGTGGCTGTGTGACTAAGTTCTAGCCACCAAGATATGAGCAGAAGTGGGCAGGACCTCTTGGAAAAGTCTGTAAAGGGAGCTGATCTGGCTGGAAGGTGCAGCCCTTTGCTCTGGGCCCCTGTTCTGCCCACTCCTGTTTCTCCATGCTGCCTGGAGTGTAGGTGGAAGCAGGAGGCCGCAGCAGCTGTCTGTACCACAAGGCACCGTGAGGATGGAAGCCAGAGCTGAGATGGGGGCATAAGTGTACAGGAGGCGCCTGGGCTCTTGCTGCGCTGAGAAACTGGGAAAGTCGTGAGACAGGCTGGGACCTGGGACCCCTTGCTGCGGGGCTGCAATGCTTGCACCTGGACACAACACTCCTCCAGCAACAAAATACAAGCAAACTGTATGGGGCTGAAAATAACTGTGTGCATGTGCAGCTGGGGTCAATTCTGGACCCAAAAGATACAAAGAGACCACCCCCCTCCCCGGCCACCCGGCCAACTGCCACTTTTGAAGAGCTTTGAGCAAAAGCAGAGGACTGCGCACACCCCATGCACACACCACCACCCAAGCCACCCCTCCGGCCCGACCCCTGGACACACCTCTACCCTCACCCCATATAAGGAACCAGCTCACCCCTCCTTGGGGAACAAGCAAGGGAACCTGTTTGCTCTCACCCCTCCTGCTGCAGCAGGGGCCCCAGTAAAGCCTGGCCTGAATTTCTGACCTGGCCTGTAGTCAATGTCTATTGATTGAGGAAGGCCCGGAACCCTGGTCGGTAACATGGGGTGAGGGGTATCACCACCCATGCAGCCCCACGACCTAGATCTAAGTCCCACGATGAGAGGAGGGGCAGGGGACGTTGAAGGAGCTGTTTCCATAGTTGTCATGGTGACTGGAACTCAGGAAGGCTGGTGTCGGGCCTGGGGAGCAAAACTCCTCACAGACCTGCAGCGACAGGCAGTATTCACTCGCCCTACTTCTCCGTAGAACCCAGGCCCCAGTGCAGGGAGACAGCAGTGCCCCAGACTCTCCCAGTTTTGGGATCCCCAGGCCCTGCCCCCCCACCTCCTCTGGAGGTCACAGGGGCTGCACGGGGCTCCAGTGGGAGGAACAGCGGGGGGTCCTGCCTCAAACAGCCTGGTGGGGCAGTAATGACAGCCATGCAACTCGAGGCAAAGAACCTGAGAGGTGGCCCTTGGCTGCACACGATGGCCAGACAAAACGGGGGCTCCTTAGAGTGTCCTGAGCCGTACAGGCAGGACATCAAACTGGCGAGATTTGAGATGTGACCTTGCTATACTCATAGGCTGTGGGGCTTGGGGACAAAGGACTCATGCTGATGGCAGGGTGGCCTGGGATACCATAGCTGGGAAAGCCTGCCCTTTATTTCAGGAGGGCCCTCGCTTCAATGTGGGTGTTTCTTTTAGCTGACCTGTTGTTGCAAAATGCATCCCATCCATGTGCATCTTCCTTCACTTCAAGGACGGTATCTTCTGGAGAGCGAGGGTTAGAGGTCTTCTCAGGCTGGAAGGAAAAGGAGCAGACATAGGAGGAACTCAGGATCACACTGGTGACAGGGAGCAAGGATGATTCGTCCGTTACACGGATTTTCTGTGTTAGAACAAGACCCAGGCTGGCTGAATCCATTAGATAACGAGAGCATTTTCCCCTGAGCTTTCACTTGACTCTCAAACTACCAACTCATCTGTGATGTTTTCCAGGTGAATGGTTTTCTGCATCCAGTCAACTTATTTTAGTTGTGGTTGCATTTGATAGGCTGCTATCCTGGAAGAATCACTCCTGACATCCAGAATCCAATCAACGCATTCAGTTTTACAAAACAGATGTGCAGAGAAACGTAACATTTCTAGGACTGAAATGAACTGAAAGATCAGACAATCCCACCCCTCATTTTATAAATCAGAGGAAGCGATTGCTGGAGGTCACACAGCTATTGAAGGCGAACTTCAGAGTAGACCTCAGTTAACCCTAACTTGTAAATGGTGCTGCAAACACTTGGTTTTGGGGGTTTTATTTGTTTGTTGTTTGTTTTCTTTTTAGTTCAGCTGCGCCTAGCGACAAGCAGAATCTTAGCTCCCTGACCAGGAGTCAAACCCATGCCCCCTGCAGTGGAAGCACAGAGTCCTAACCACTGGATCGCCAGGGAATTCCCATCCAGATGCACTATATAAGGGCGCTTGGGGTTCTTTGTGTGTGTGTGTGTGTGTATTTTTCTTGGAAAGAGTTTACAGACTGTTTCCTGAGGTATTTGGAGTCAAGCTGAACAGAATTACAAACATGGAAGCACCTAATGCTTTCCCTACACAAGATCAAGGTCACTCATGAAGTCTGTTGCATCACCCTCTTTTACCCATGGAGAGCGAACATCATAGGAGTTAGGTATTTGGATTGTGTTGAACTGAGTATCCTTCCCTTTCTTCCCCCTCCCCTTCACCTCCTTCCTTCCCGCTCGTTCAATCCCACCCTCCCTCTGCTCCCTCCTTCCCGCATCTGAACCACAGTCGGATTTTCTCCAGGTCTGGTGTGGAGTGTGTGTAGCATTGGACCCGGGCTTTGGGGCAGATCAGCACGTTTCCCCCATTTCCTCCTTCCGTCCTCTCTTCCCCCCTCCCCTTGTGCTTTTGTTTTCCAAATTGTGGGCCTGTCAAAATTAACGAACTCGTTTATTTTCTCTATATCAAATGCACACTGAAATGACTGTATTTCTAAACAGGCCGATAGTGTCACGTGGATGCATTCTGAGTCTCCGGGAGCTACCAAAGCACTGTGTTCTAACCTTGGGAATGCTTGTGAGAACGAGATGGGGAAATGTGGGAGGCCCCTGACAAGACAGAAGGTTTTCTTGATCAGTGCTTGCCTGGTCCCTTTATTGTCCATTTTGAGCATGTCTGGGGCTCCCCGAGGACATCAGTGGTGAGGACACACTGTGTGATCAGTATTCCAAGAGGCTGCCAAGGCAAAATCTAAGACATGTGATTTTGCTGCAGAGCAGGTGTCATGCTTTGAGTTGTAACATAACCAGTGAGCAATAGCTCATGAAATGACCTTCTTTTCAATTTATTAAAGGGCAAGCATTTCTTGGAAATCCATATATTTCACTGAGCTCTAAATCAAGACTGCATCTAGCAAAGCCCTTTCAACATCTCTTGCTCCGACTTTGACTTTCATAGACTCAGGCACTAAACCGATCATTCCTTCCTTTCACTCATCAGGAAGCCCAGCGTTAAAATATATTTCCTGATGGTGAGCGTGTGCTGCGGGCTGGATTTCCAGTGTCTGTCTCTCTGATGTGACAGGGGTTTGAGCGAGGTGTTGAGTCTCTCTGTGTTCTAAGGCAACAGACAACAGCTTTTTGCTGGTGAAAAGGAGGACAAAGTCAAGCGATGCTGGGAGATCAGCTCCAACTACCCCCAGATGGACCAGTAAGCCCCCTGGCCCTGGTCAGTAGCACGATCTTGGAACGTACTTTTATTCCTGTGTTGACTTGGTTCTCTGGGTCATGCCTTGACCCTTTCAGGGTGCAGTTTACAACCCGTGCTGATCTGCCTGGAAGCTACAAAGTAAGCCCAGGGGAACTGGATGTGCCAGGACCAACCTTAGCACTGGCCTTGCCTTCCACTACCTTGTCTTGCTCCTCTTCTCCTGTGCACGTGGTAGGAACACCTCTGTCCAGCACTGGGTGAGCAGACATACTCTGCGGGTCTGTCAGAACTTCACAGGGCACTCCGGGGTGGCTCCAGGAGGCAGGAGTGAAAACATCCCAGGGGCTACTCTGTGCAAAGGTCCCTGGGAGAATAGAGGTAAATTAATAGATAGTAAGCATAGGATGGGAGGTAACCTGTCTTCTCATAATAGCAAAGCTTGGCTGGGTCTCCTTAACCCTTGCTAGGTCCACTTAATCAAATTCAGTTCTGCTCTGTAATTTCATAAGAAACAGTTCCAGGGCAATTGGCCCTGGACACTCAAGTCAGAACGCCTCCTACAAAATGTACCACACCCGGGCACAAGCGACTCAGTATGTCCTAAGAACTTGCAGGATAGATGACAAATAGCTCTGGCACCTGCTTCAAAAAACATCAGCTAGGGAGACAAGAGCGCCTGCTGAAACAGTACAGAGTCTCACTGAGCAGTAAATCAGGTTAATCTCATCACCCCAGCCCAGTTTCCTATCACACAGCTCCCCCAGGCCTGAATCTTTCCTACCAAACCATGATAACACGTTTCCATACCAAATTCACTGCCTCTATTCTCCCCGAGTTCTCTAAATTTAAATTGGATTTTGATGATTCTTGTGAAAGTAAACTGACGTTAAGCTATACACTGATTTTTGTCCCCTGCCCCCAAATTCTTATGTCGAAGCCCTAACCTCCAGTGTGACTGTATTTGGAGATCAGGCTTTTATGGAAGTAATTAAGGTTAAATGAGGTCATAAGAGTAGGACCCTGATCCAATAAGAGCAGTGTTCTTATAAGAAGAGACACCAGAGTATTTGCATTTTCTGTCTGTCTGTTTCTCTCTCTTTTTCTCTGCCCCTCCCCCCACTCCCTGGGCCATATAAGGACTCGACAAAAGGTGTCCATGAAATAATCCATCTGCCAGCCAGGAAAAGCCCCCTCCCCAGCACCTGATCATGCTGGCACCTTGGTCTCAGACTTCCAGTCTCCAGAACCCCACACATGTGAGAAACTAAATTCTGTGGCTTAAGCTGCCCCAGTCCATGGTAGGTATTTCATTACATCAGCCCGAGCTGACCTCAGAGAATTCACGACACAATGGAGGCTCCATCGGAGGCCCCGAACCAGGACTGAGCTGGTGGTCAGGGGAACGGTCCTTACCGATGTACTCCCTGTCTGTGCTCCACAGGCGAACGGTGTGGTCCAGGGAGGATGACAGCACAACCTTTTCTTTTTCTATCAGCTCCAAACTAGTGAGATAAAAGGGGAGGGGAGATGCCCCGAGGCTGCTCCAGCATGAAAGGGACATTGGTTAAGTATGTCAACACTCCATTAATTAAATTGGACTATAGAAGCCAGGTTAGTCTCCTGCGTTATTCTTGGTACCATCCTCTCCCTGTATCCTCCATGCCACAACCCCTCCAAATTCCCCAACGCCAGCCCAAGACATCAGACAGCACTCCAGCACTGACTCCTTTTAACTCCAGTGAAAAAAATCTAAAACTTACTAAGCTTCTAAACTTATACTAAAATACCAGATCAATTCAAGGAAAACAATCGCCCATGTATAAGAAAAAATAAGACTCTGTCTCTTCCTTTACTCTCTGGAGGTAACATGCACATCTTGTTCTCATCAACAGCAGAATTATAACACTGCTCTCCTCTTTTGACTAACTCGGAGAGCTTCTGAGAGAATCTCTTTCACCAAAGCTGTGAGAAGTATTTTAACTCTTTTACACATTCTTGAACTCTAAAATGGATGGTACTCACGATGTCACCATGCTGACGTGGGCCCGCCAGAACATCACATCTAAATCAGAGGAAAGAGCATACCTGAGTACGGTGGGATAGGTACCGCCCTGATGCTAGATGCTGTATAACAGTCCCTAGAGGATGCGGTTGAATCAGGGTGAGCAGCAGGGAGAGAGGGATTGGTGTAGCAAGTCACTGGTCTGGCTACATTCGATACATGTTTATCAAGCACCTACTATGTCCAAGACCCGTGCCAGCTCCAAAGACATATGAAATGGGGCCTGTGCAAGGCCCTTACCCTATGGTTTCCTGTAGCACTTTGGGTTTGGTAAGCATGCAATCAAATATGATTTTTAAAATAGCTTGGTGAAAGTTACGTTCCCAGTTCTTGTAGTAAAGACCAATGCAAGGCAGATCACTCTTACTTCCAAATTCCCATTTCTTGTACTTTAGCATTTAAACTTCTCCTGTGGTGGAATGAAAAAGTGAATACAGGGAGGTATGTGAGGGAATTCCCTGGCAGTCCAGTGGTTAGGACTGTGCTTTCACTGCTGAGGGCCTGGGTTCGATCCCTGGTTGGGGAAGTAAGATCCCACAAGCTGTGCAGTGTGGCCAAAAAAAAAGGGGCAGAGATATGTGAATATTTACCTCTAAATTGGCTTTACAGAAATGTATTTAATGAAATATTCATAGCCATTTAAATATGCTAAATATTAAATATGCTAAATAGACCTAAATATGCTTATATGGAAAGCTGGCTAAGAGATACAAAGAAAAAAACAAGTCCTGAAAATGATGTAATGTGTGTCCTCGTATGTACATATGCATGTGCATAGAAACTTTCTGAGAGGAAATTGAAATTCATTAACTGTGTTGCTAGGATGCAGAAAGGCAGGTTAGGGTGGTAGAGCAGGTCAGGGAAACAACTACTTCTTTTCATTTTACATTTTCAGGCTGTTTGATTTTTTCTAAACATGAGCACTTCTATAATTGTATGAAAGGGTTTTAACATTTTAAACATATTTTTATTACCAAAGCATTATATATCCAGAAAAATTAGAAAAGACAGATTTCTAAAAAGAAGAAAATAAAACATATCTATAACCTCATGTAAACAGATAACATTTGTTAAATCCTAGATGTATATCTTTCCAGACTTTCAATTTCCCATGTACTTCTTCATTTTATTTATTTATTTTTAATTAATTAATGAATTTATTTATTTATTGGTTGTGTTGGCTCTTCATTACTGTGTACAGGCTTTTCTCTAATTGAGGTAAGCAGGGGTTACTCTTCATTTCAGCGTACAGACTTCTCATTGTGGTGGCTTCTCTTGTTGCAGAGCACGAGCTCTGGACACACGGACTGCAGTAGTTGTGGTACTTGGGCTAAGTAGTTGTGGATCAAGGACTTAGTTGCTCCGCAGCATGTGGGATCTTCCTGGACCAGGGCTTGAATCCGTGTCCCCTGCATTGGCAGGAGGATTCTTAACCACTGAGCCACCAGGGAATTTCCTGTACTTCTTCATTTTAACAAGAGAAGAATCGTGTTGCAATAGTTTTGTCATCTGATTTTTTTCATTTAACAATTTTATCATGAATATTTTCCCTATGAATACATTTTCATATACAGCATCCTTATTTAATGACTAAATGATATTCCAATGTACTATACCATCACATATTTAATCAATTCCCCTTGTGTGGGACATCTAGATTTCTCTATTATTTTCCTCTCTCTTATAAACAATATGTTGACTCACAACCTTTTAACTAAATCTTTGTTCACGTTTCCTAGTCTTTCTTTTGGCCAAATCCTTAGAAGTAGAATTGCTGGTTCAAAGCTTTAATGCATGTTGTCAACTTGCCCTTCAGATAGTAACACCAGTTCACCTTCCATCCAAGAGTGTTTGAGTGCCATTTTCCTGTTGCCTTGCCAACACAATAGTTTCCTGAAAATATTTTTCTCTAAATCTGTTCTTAAAGGGTTTTAAGAGACCCCTTCCTCACTGGTACAATTTAATTTTATCACCAGAATATTAAACTAAAACTGAAGCTGTACTCATCTCACTGTCTCATGTGGAGAGTCACTGCTTAATCTTGGGAGGCTGCTGCTCTGGTCCCCGCAGACCGTATTCCTCGATGTGGTAGACGTGCACAAAGCCATCCTGGTCAGCCACGTAGGTACAGGCATCTCCTGCTGTCACCACCATGCTGCTGACTGGGGCTTTATCTCTGGACTGAAAGACATACACATAGGGATCATTACACACACACACACACACACACACACGGCCCATCAAAGGTAAAGCTTACCTGTCAGACAATGGCAAGTAAAATGCCTTCTCCCATTTATAGGAAGAACTAGTCACCATGCCTATATTAACCTTCCGGCGAGGTAGAAATACAGATAATAAATCTAAGGGCTTGGAGCCCAGCTCAGCTGCTGTGTCACACAGGCTAGTGTCAAAAAACAAACAAAAACAAACAGACAAACAAACAAAACCCAAACCTGAAGCACGGAACTTATTTCCAATCCACTGCCCAACTTACAGGAGTGAAGTTTGCAATGGGACAGGCCCCGCCAGACAGCCTCCAGAAGGTGACAGAACCTGGGACGGGGGAAGCAGGAGGAAGGACACCTGGGTGTTTGCACTTTGTGGTTCCTGAGCTCCCTGGGGCTGAGTCTGGGAGTCTCTGCTGAGAGGCACTGCAGCCTCAGAACTCCAGGGCTGCCGCTTTGTTCCTTGGCTTAACCTGACCACTTAGAATGACTAATTGGTGAATACTGGGGAAGGGGTCCCCTTGGTGGGTTTTGGATTAAATAGCTCAATAGCGTCTCCCTTCTCCACTCTTCCAGGCAGCCTTCCTAATGGAGGAGGCTTCCTTGGGCTGTAGAGGGAAGGAATGGAAGTTTGTGCTATGGTGATAATTAATATCTGTGTGTGTGTGTGTGCGCGCGCGCACGTGTGCGTGTGCACACGTGTGTGTAAGTGCTTCCTTTAAACACACTGTGGCACTTGCCTAGTCAAGGGAATGCTCTGGGACTTCCTTTGGCCTGTCAGTCACAATTCTTGACTGCTTTGCAAACCTGTGAAGTGCGGACCCACGCATACCTCTTCCTCTTGGGGTCTCCCTAAGTCACCGGACTCCTCTCAAGGGAAGGAGGTCCTGTGCCCCCACCAGGTAAAGCAGAAGCAAGGGACGCCCAGGGTGGCGGGTGGACAGAGTCATCCGAGGGCACCTGCTGCCCATAGGCCTGAAGATTTGGGGCTGGGCTGGGGTTGAGCTGTGGGAGGAGGTGGTCTCCCTTGGGAGTGGGAGCAGAGGGAGGAGGTGGTCTCCCTTGGGTGTGGGAGCAGAGGGAGGAGGTGGTCTCCCTTGGGTGTGGGAGCAGAGGGAGGAGGTGGTCTCCCTTGGGTGTGGGAGCAGAGGGAGGAGGTGGTCTCCCTTGGGAGTGGGAGCAGAGGGAGGAGGTGGTCTCCCTTGGGAGTGGGAGCAGAGGGAGGAGGTGGTCTATGGAGGAGAATATAAACAACCGAATGTCCTGGGATCCATGCTCACAGCTCCAGCCTCCTCTTGCAACCAGAACACAGGTGACTGCTTTTATCTTGAGATTTAAAATAAAATCCTAGCGCTTTGGAGCAGGACTCGGCCCACTCATTACATTTCACCGAAGCCGGGACGTCCTGTCATCTGTGTACATCACCGAGCTAGTTAGCAGCAGAGGTGGACGCAGAAGCCGTCCCCTAGCGCTCGGTGGCCTGGCTTTCACGGCTGCCCCCATCACATGATTCTCGAGACTCTTCTGTTGGGCTGCCTGTGGGTGCTGTGACAGTCTGCCCCTCACGGGCTATGTTTGACATTTATTTAACCCCACTGAATGACATCGTGTGAGCCCCATGTCCTTCCAAGAACCGTCGGGGCCTCCGGGGAGGCAGCAGGGCAGGGAGACTCATCGGGAGGAAGCTGTCCTCCCCCAGCTGGCGGGTGAGGCTGAGCAGGTGGGGGTCGGTCAGCCGGGGAGCGCCAGGGGAGTCCTGCGTGCCTGGGGCCCCTCCTCTTGGAACCCGGGCTGCAGGGGCCACATCTTCGAGAAGAGCCTCAGGGCCTCGGTGGGCTCCGCTCTCACCTCGGGGCCTGTTGGCCATTAGGGAAGTGGCGGCTGATTCCAAGCTGGCTGCCCGAGTCTTCAGAAAGGTGAGGCAGGAAACACCCCTGTCTGGGCCTGGAGACAAGGAGAGAGTTTCGGCCGTGCTCTCCATGCAGCTCCCAGCTCTCCTCTCACCCTCTCCTGTGACTGTCCCGGACCCCGGAGTCACAGAGCTGCCCCTGGACGTGGGCTGAAGCAGGTGAGGCCCACGCAGGAGCCCAGAACCAGCCCAGCCTGGTTGGGGGGGTAAAGTCTGATGTGAAGGCTAACGGCCCCATGACCCAGGGCACCCCAGGGTTGCCCCAGGATCCTAGGACTTTTGCGGCGAGACATGGATTGGGAAGTTGGTTTCGGCTGAGAGAGCTGGTAGGGTGGTCAGGGTGGAGCTTGATGGGCACTTCCCAAGAGGTCCCCACTCCCTACAATTCCTGGATTGGAATAATACTAATTAACCTTTATGTCACTTTTTACGTTTACCAAGATGTAAAACCATGTGAAATCGCATGGTACTGGCTTATTCATCCCAGGGTCAGATGAGGCAATGGAGACAGTACAGTTGAAAACTTTGCTGGGCTTCCCTGGCGGCACAGTGGTTAAGAATCCACCTGCCAACTCAGGGGACGTGGATTCGATCCCTGGTCCACGAAGATCCCACATGCCGAGGAGAAACTAAGCCTGTGTGCCACAACTACTGAGCCTGTGCTCTAGAGCCCGCGAGCCACAACTACTGAGCCCATGCACCGCAACTACTGAAGCCTGCGTGCCTAGAGCCCGTGCTCCACAACAAGAGAAGCCACCGCAATGGGAAGCCTGCGCAGCACAACGAGGAGTAGCCCCCGCTCACCACAACTAGAGAAAGCCCGTGCACAGCAATGAAGACCCAACACAGCCAAAATAAATAAATCAATAATAAAATAAATCTTAAAAAAAAAAAAAACTTTGCTTAGAGCCATGAAGAGTTCATTCCTTTCTTCACTTTTTTTTTTCCTTCAGGTCTGTTGCATCTCTAGTAGGGACTAGGCGTCATGCTGAGTGCTGTGGAAATCTGGGGTAGCGGAGAGCTGAATCAAATGAAAAAGAACAACCCCCGAGGAACAAGCAAGATGCTGTCGGCACATGCAGGAGGGTGGGGGTTATTGTGTGTGGACAGATGAGGGGTCAGAGAAGCTTCTCAGGGGAAGTGGCTTTGGATCTGGAATCTTGAGAGATGAATTGGGCCCTGGGCAGCGCAGGGCCAGGAGAGGTCCAGGGAGAGGAAGATGTTAAGCTCTGATCTTCACAACACAGGGAAGTGTTGGAATAACTTCTAAACCCACATCCCTACTTCCCCACCTTCTAGTCCTCCTGCTGGACTCGAAGCACCATCAACACAGGGGCCACCTCTGTCTTTTTTACCACTTATCTCCAATCTCTCAGAGTGCTTAGTATGCAGAACTCAAACATTTGCTGTTGAATAAAAATCCTGCAAACCGACTTAGATGCAAACCTCCAAGAGCCTCAAAGAATGCAGCTACTTGGGTGTTAGCAGGTGGGCGAGGAGCTCCTTCATCTTACCCTCCCTGAGTCTGTGGGCGCCGGGGGTACCGCGCCTAGACTGGAGGTGAAAGGAAAGTTCTCTTGTAAATAACAAGATCGATGCTGGAGTTAAATACAAGAGGTGCTGCCCCCTTGTCTCAGCACCGTGGGGAAACCCACGACTCAGGCCGTTAATCATTCAACAGCATTTATTTGGGCCTGACTCTGAGCTCAGAGCTGAGCTGTGCACTTGGGAAGCCACCATGGAAGTGGCAGACTCAGGCCCTGCCCTCAGGTGGACGACGGCCACAGCGAGGATTATCCGCTTAGTGGACACAGCGCCAGACACTGAGCTAAGTACTTCTCAACACCACCAAGTTCAAGGATCACAGCAATCCTAATTAGACATTATGCTCTTGATTTTATCAGCAGTGAGAGTGTGGTTCAGGAAGAACTGCTCTGCCTGAGGTCACACAACTAATACATGGAGGGGCTGAGGTTCAAACCCAGATGTGTTTGCATCCAAAGCCCATGCCCTTGACATTGGGCTTTGTGGTTGTCCTTGGGGGACTGAGGGTTCTCAGGGGCAGATGGAGGGTCACCTACATCCTGCGATGCACAGTCAGTGATTGGGCTAAGTGTCACCTTACTATCAGGTTATCAGGCTCTTGGGGTATTAACCTAGGGGGTGGCGTGAGGGAGGATGATGAAAGGGGGGAGGGGCAGCAAAGATAAACCCCCTTTACTTGCCCACTTCATCCTAGGGGAGGGGCTGTGGAGTCCTGGGAAGTGGGCCTGGTGTGCTGCTTCCCCACTTACCCATCGGTGGTCTGGGGGAGCATTTCACTTCCCTAAACCTCAGTTTTATTCATCTGTGGTAGGGAGACAGTACTTCCTGTTTCACAGAGTCTCAGTGAAGATTAAATTAGAGACTCTATGGGAATCGTGCTCCATGACTTTGCTGTGAAGCCTGAATGCAGATACTGAAACTAAGGTCCTCAGAGCCACAGAGACACTCAGCAAATGGTAACCATTACAATTACTGTTAGTTAAGTCTCTAGCCTCAGTTTCCTCACCTACAAAAATGGGTCTAAGAGCACCTATCTCTCCAGGGTGCTGTGAGTACCAAGTGAGATAAAACACTAAAAGCACTCAGGAAAATGACATATAAGATTAAATATGTTATTTAAATAATTATCAACATATTGTTATTATGTTCATTATAATTGTATTGTTAAATATCATTATATATTATTTTATTAAAATTATATTAT
Source organism: Hippopotamus amphibius kiboko (assembly GCF_030028045.1). NCBI lineage: Eukaryota > Metazoa > Chordata > Mammalia > Artiodactyla > Hippopotamidae > Hippopotamus > Hippopotamus amphibius. The sequence continues at coordinate 72,897,728 of NC_080199.1, forward strand.
ATTAAATATTATTTTGTTATGATAAATATTATTATTTCCAAATGAAGTAAATATGATTACATTGTTTCCCTAGATAAAAAGCCTTAGTCTCTTAGAACCAATAAATGAATTCAGCAAAGAAGCAGGATACAAAGTCAGCAGACAAAAATCAGCTCCATTTCTATACTCAACCAAGGAAAAATCTGAAGAGTAAATAAACAAAGAAAAGAATTCCATTTACAATAGCATTAAGAAGAATAACATACTTAGGAATTAACTTAACCAAGAAGGTGAAATACTTTATAATGAAAACTAAAATACATTGTTGAGAGAAATTAAGACATAAATAAATGGAAACACATCCCATGTTCATGGATTGGAAGACAATATTCTTAAAGTGTCAATACTACCCAAAGTGATCTACAGACTCAAAGCAACCTCTGTCGAAATCCCTGAGACATTTTTAGCAGAAATAGAAAAACCCATTTTAAAATTCATATTTAAAGGACCTGAAATAGCCAAAACAATCTTGAAAAAGAATAAAAGTGGGAGACTCGCACTTACTGATTTCAAAACTGATTGTACAAAGGTACAGTCATCAAAACAGTGTGGTACTGGTATAAAGACAGATAGGTAGAACGATAAGAATAGAATAGAGAGCCCCAAAATAAACCCTCACGCTTATGGTCAACTGATTTTTGACAAGGGTTCCAAGACCGTTTTCAATGGGGAGAGGACAGTCTTTTCAAAGAATGGTGCTAAGAATATTGTATATGTACCTGCAGAAGAAAAAAGTTGGACTCATCTAATACTATGTACGAAAATTAACTCAGAATGGATGAAAGACCTAAATGTAAGACCTAAAACAATATGACTCTTAGAAGAAAGCATAGGAAAAAAGCTTCAGAACATTGGATTTGGCAATGATTTTTGGATATTGACTCCAAAAGCACAGGTAACAAAAGAAAGAATAGACAAATTGGACTTCACGAAAATTAAGTTTTTTGTGCATCAAAAGACACCATTGAGGGACTTCCCTGGTGGTCCAGTAGTCAAGAATCCACCTTCCAATGCAGGGGATGTGGGTTCGATCCCCGGTCGGGGAACTAAGATCCCGCATGCCGCGGGGCAACTAAGCCTACGAGCCACAACTAAGACCAACGCAGCCAAATAAATAAATAAATAAATAAATAAATAAATAATTAAAAAAAACCCACCATCCATAAAGTAAAAAGGCAACCTACAGAATGGGAGAAAATATTTGCAAATCATTTATTTGATAATGAATCAATATCCAGAATATATAGAACACTTCTAAGACACAACAACAAGAAAACCAGATTCAAAAATGGCCAAAGGACTTGAACAGACATCTTTCCAAAGAAGATCTACAAATGGCCATAAGCTCAACGTCACTAGTCATCGGGGAAATGCAAATCAAAACCACAATGAGATACCACCTCACATCCATTAGGATGACTACTATCGAAGAAAGAGAAAATAAAAAGCGTTGGTCAGGATGTGGGGAGATTGGAAGCCTGTGCACTGTTGGTGGGGTTGTAGAATGGCAGAAAACTGTATGGTGGTTCCTCAAAAAATTAAAAATAGAATTACCATATGGTCCAGCAATTCCACCTCTGGGTATACACCCAAAAGAACTGAAAGGAGGGTCTTGCAGAGATATTTGTACAACCATGTTCTGAGCAACATTATTCACAATAGTTAAAATGTAGAGGCAACCTAACTACCCACTGATGGCTGAATGGATAAGCAAACTGTGGTATATACACGTGGTGGGGTGTTATTCAGCCTTAAAAAGGAAGAAAATTCTGCAATACGCTACAACACGGATGAACTTTGAAGATGTTATGCTAAGTGAAATAAGCCAGTCACAAAAAGACAAATACTGCATGATTCCATTTCTGTGAGTAATCAAAATCATAAAGACAGAGGGGTACTTGTGGTTGCCAGGGGCTGAGGGGAGAGAGGAGAATGGGGAGGTATTCTTTAATAGGTACAGTTTCAGTTTCAAGAAAAGTTATGGGAATGGATGTAGGGGGTGGCTGCACAGCAGTGTGAATGTATTTAATACCACTGACTGTGCACTTAAAAATAATTAAGATGGTAAATATGACATTACATGTATTTTACCATTAAAAAAAAAGAAAAAGACAAAGAAAAGAAAAAGCCTGCCAGTGAGCTCACAAATTTCCTGGATTTTAGCCTGGTTGAAATCTCTTGGTCTCCTCTCTTTCACTCTCAAATTCTCTCTCTTTGATGTGGGAGAAGACGAAATAATTCTCAACGTGTATAAGGAAGAATGAAGCTAAACTGTTGAAAAGTTGGCAGAAAGAATATGTCTTCAGCTCATTCAGCTTTGCTCATACAATTGCCTTTCTCTCTTAGCTCCACTCTACTGAGAATGACTTTGGAAGAATTGTCCAGATGGTTTTCCAAATAAGATGGCAGCCCCTTAACCAATCCCATGTGAAAAAGACCACTGCGTTTTATTTTGACCTTCAAGACGAGCCAGTGCTGCTCTCTCCTGGGAGGCGGGGGAACTTTCACATCTTCCCACCTAATTTGTGCAATTGTTGCAATGTTGAAACGTGAATAATTGGGAACCAGAGCTGGCTTTGCATTTTTGGAGCAGAAGAGGAGTTTTTCAAAAACCAGCAGTCACATAACTTTAAGCAATAAACGCTGCTGCAAACAGGGTTTTAAATTAGAACTGCTGGCTGAAAGGTCAACACTGCATTCTGGGCCAGTGACTTAATTTTCATTTTAATGCAATGAAAATAAATCTTTAGAAGGAAATACCGTCACTTTTCCCCCAAAGATTCTTAAAACTATTAGGCATGCTCAGAAAGAGCTTCACAGAAGGGTCTTTTTCATACGTAGTAAAGGGGATAGGAACAGACGGGATAATAAATGTACAAGTAAGAGTTTCTTTTTAATCGCATGGTGTCTGGAGGTTTCAGTTTCTAGCCACTGCCCCCCAGAGTGTCTCTGAAGCACAGCGAGGCTGACTGCGTTGCTTTATCCCAATTTCACCTGTCGGGCAGGAACATCCTGTCTCTGTGTTTAGACTGTGAGCTCCTTGCGGGCAGCACCAGGCCTCACATCTCTCTCTCGCCACCTCTACGCAGCTCCCACGGGGTTATGCCACACCGGAGTGGCTCAAAGATATTTTCTGATCCAACTGAGTCACTGCAGCTTTTCCTTGGCTCCTAAGCCATCAAATGCCTAAAGTGGGGATTGGAGTCTGAGCCTCACGGCTGTCTAAGGACTGGCTGGTTGGGTCTCAGGAGATGCAGGAACTCCCCAGTTTTATGCAAAACTGTCCAGCACCCTGTGTCTCCCCTGTTGGGGCCCCATGGGTGTGCAGAGTGGGGCCTCTTGCTGTCGGCAGATGAGTGTCTGCAAATGGCTGCTTGGGAAGGGTGAGCCTGGACTTTGGACTTGGGGAGAGCAGTGGTAAGAAGCCAGTTTAGCCGTGGGTTCCCACCAGTTTTCCAACTCCAGTACCGCCAGCAATGAAACTGACTGATACGTGGACTCTCCCACGTGTATTTTCCGAACGGCTCAGGACTTGGTGGGGTGGGGAGGGATGTGATTACCAGCCCCAGGACCTAGCCCTGGGCCTGGCACAGCAGGAGCACGTCAATATGCTTCGAATGAGTAGGTGAGTGAATGGACGTGTGCACGCTCGCAGAGACAGAGGGGGCCTTGAGGAACTGGAATCGGGGCAGGAGAATTGGGAAGAGTGCAGTGGGAGGGTGGGGAGAAGTTCTGCACTACAGTATACAAGCAATAGGGACAGACCTCAGCGGCGTATAGGGGGCCATGGGCAGTGTGAGGACCTGGGAGCCTGAGGCCACCAGAGGGGGCTGATGGTGAGGGTGGCATAAAGCCTGAGGCCACACAGATGAGTGACCAGTGCGAGATGATGTCTGAGCCAGGCGGGGGGCAGCTGGCTTGCTAGCTGGGTGAAAGAAGTACGGGGAGGATGGTAGAGGATGGTACCTCTTGAAGGTAGAGGAGTAAAATCAGCACTGGAAGAGCTGTACCCACAAATCCAAAGGGGTTCAGCAGGGGAGCGAGTCCTCCAGAGGGGCAGAGGGTGAGACAGGGGCTCCTGGAGGTGGTGGGCTGGCCTGTGAGATGGGCCTTTTTTTACCCCCTGCATTTTCTTTTTTTTATTTTTTACTTTTTAAATTTTTATTGGAGTATACTTGATTTACAGCGTTGTGTTAGTTTTGGGCGCATGTGAGATGGGCTTTGATGGACTGGTGCCCGGGAGTGTGGACTGAGCTAGTCGAACTCTCAAGCTGCCCTCCAGCTCTGGGAACTTCCACCTGACAAGTCACGCCTGAAACCAGGCCAGTCCCTTATAACTGGGAAGCAGCCCAGAGCCGAGGTTACTTGCGACAACTTGCCAGGAGCCCGAGCCTGCTGGGCCTCTGACAAGCGGCCGTGGAGGCCGCTCCGAACCTACCTTCTGTATCGTCTGTGCCATCAGAGGGGCCAGGGGTATTCAGCTTGCAGTACATGTGGCCTGAGATGACGTTCCAAATGATAATCTCCCCCTCATAGCTGGAGGTGGCAAAGAGAAAAGGTGGGCATTGAGCCACACAGAGGATGTCCTCCTGTGCCCATGGTTCTGGGAAAGAGAGAGGGAAGGACGGAGTTAGAAATCTAACCCCCCATCACCCACAGCTCACTTCCCTGCGTTTGATGCCTAAGACAAGAGACAAAGGGGTTCCTCCTGTGGTTGCCCACATCGAGGACCCCCCTGGAAATTGCTGGCCCAGCCCAGAGGATCTGGGGCATCCCTCCAGCTAGGAGTCTGCTTGCAGGTCAGCCAGAGAGGTGCTGCCTCTCCTTGGGTCAGTTTTATCACCTTCCCCAGGGATGTGCTACTCCTAGCAGCTTCCTTCCCTCCCCACAGTGCTGGCAAGGAGGTGATACCCAAGGAGCCCTCTTTGGGGCTGCAAGGTAGATGGGAATGTGACAGTGGAACCCAAGCACACTGGCCAAGGGGGCCTGGCCTCCCAAGAGCACCAGGTCTAAATTCCGGGGTGTGGAGTCCCTCAGCTCAATTCCTCCAGGGCTCCCATCTGCCCCCCACAGTGGCTTACAAGTGCGGTTACGGATTGGAATTACCCACTCTTCTTGAAAGGAGGATTTGGGGAGATGGTTCCTAAAGAAAGATGAGAAACGAAATGAAAATGTTTTTGTTTTCGAGACCAGTGCTGCAGAGTTCAAAGAGTCCCTGGCCATCATCCTGCCAACTTTCTCTCCAGGGTATAGTTTCCTTGCAAACAGAATCAGCTTCTCCTGGGGCCGTAAAGATACTCTTTCTCCTTTGCCCTCACGTACTTCCCACAGAGCGTCCCTTGAGGGCCCATCTGTGATCATCTAAGAAGCCCCTTCTGCTTGAAAGCAGCTGGGAAGGTGGTGGGTAGGACAGTTGGAAAAGGGAAAGTCAGTGGCTCTCTCCTCCCCACAGTCTTCTGCCTCTAAATCTCTCCTGCTTCTGAAGTCTGTGAGCACTTGTGTCTGGGCTTCCCCTTCCATGGTCCCCTGCCTGTGGAGTGAAGTTTACATGCCTTGGCACAGCTTTCAAGCTCTGATTTAACTTTCCAGCCTCATTTCCCTCCTGTACCTGGTGCCCCAGCCCCTCAAACTATTCATAGTCCTTCCAAATAACACGCTTCTCATGCTTCCAGGCTTGGCTCACGTTCTCCCTCTTTCCCCTCATCTAGACTGAATTTCCCTACCTTGGCCTCCCAGAAAAACCCTAGTAATCTTTTAATATCCTGTATGATGTTAGAGCAAAGTTAGTAATTCCCATCTCTGGGTTTCTCCAGCATTTTATGTTATTGTATTAATACATTATTACATTAATACATTATTATCTCATCTGTCACGTCGTATGGTGATTACTTCCCTAGTTTATCTCCTTGCCAGTCTGTGAGATTCTGGGCTGGGAATCACATTTTATTCATGCTTGCATCTTCTGTGCCTACCCACTAAGCACAGCACTACGTCAGTGCTTGATAAATAGGGGTTGAAAGAATTGATAATTGAATGAGTAGATATTTGAATGAACTAACACTTCACTGACTCTTGCATGGCTTCTGCCATTGTAATGGCCATAGCTTTCCTGGGGACATTTTCTGCAAACTCTGTTCTTTCACTTAACAATCAGTGATCTGCAAACCCCGTGAAGGCAGGGACCATGTGATGACTACTTCACTCATCACTGCATGTCCAGTGAACAGCACAGGCTGGACCCACATTTGACACATGCTGGTTGAATGAAAGCCTATTAATTGGGCAGCTACTATAAACCAGGCACTGAGCTACATCCTGGGAATACAATGGAGAAAGCAGACAAAGCCTGTCTTCACCGACTTTGTATTCTAGTGACTTGTGGCTTTTGGAATATTTATAGGAGCATAAGGTAGGGTGGGGTGGTGGGAAATGGTTGTGCACAAAGACCTTTCTTTCTTGATACTCGTCTTAATGGCTTGACATCCAGACAGTTTTGAGGGAGGTCATTCAATCCTGGGAGGCTGTGGAAAGTTGGGGGCAGTTTGAGTGCTGATAAGAATCATGAGAAGTCCCCTGCTTATGGGCCCCTGACAAGCCACAGGGCAGCAGGAATGTCATCTCTTAGGTTCCCTGGCCACCCAAGGATGGCACCGTGAATGCACATGGTGCTGCACGCCAAGCAGAAGCAGCAAGTGGTTGCTTCCTTGAGGAAAGTCACACCCATCACACCCTAGGCTGCCTTTCCCACACTACAAGACTCCGGGCTGAATTCAAGGACAGCTGAGTGGATTTGCTCCTGGGCCTCCTGCCTCAACCTGAACACGGGCCATCGCTCTTCCTGGAGTGGAAGCAGCTGCCTGGAGCTCAGTGCTCCTGGCTCTCCCTGGACCCCAGTCATGAATCCCACGGCAGCAGAGACTCTTGAGATGCTGTGACCACCCTAGGCATGCCGAGGAGACTCTGGGTGAGCCTCTGGAGTGAAGGACATCCCCATCAAGTGCCACTGTTTGGGTTGAGAGCCTGACAGTGGACCAGGGCTCACCAAGTCATCCTGCCAGCGTGGCTGTGGCTTCCGGAAGTGATGAAAGTCACATGGTGTGTCCTGTATCCAAAACCAAACAGGAGGCGTTGTACAAGCAGTAAAATGAGCTGCCAACACACAACTTCAGAGGGAGGCATTGGCACATTTTACAACCCTGTCCCTCATCCCACCAGTCATGTAGATTTTCAAAATGTCAAAGCAAATTCCCCTAGTGCCAGTGGGAATAAAAAGCAATCCACTCCTGACATTCGGGTGATTGCATTTCAGCAAATCATATGCCAACTGACAAGCTCTCCTTGGATGGTCGGCACAGTTTCGCCTGCGTAATAAGACCCAGAGCCGATGCATGGGCTAAAACAAAAGCCGTCAGCCCAGGAACCTGTAATACCAAAGGACAAATTCAACGCCAAGACCTCTCAGGTAGTCATGTCTCAAATCATCTGAGGATGCTAGGCTTAGGCTGTGAAATACAACATACTTTCAAATGAATAAAGAACTTACAATGTTTAAAGACTTTGCAAATCCAGGGCCATCCAGCATAGCAAGCAGGGGAAATAAAATGCCACAGGTAGACTTAAAACATAGTTTCAGTCAGCAATTCATCTTCCCCTGTCTCTTAATCCCCTTTCCCATCTCTAAGCCAAAAAAAAAAAAAATTTTTTTTCTCTTCCACAGAGATGCATATGGATGGCATTTCATCTCCTCTTCCCATTTAGAGGGACTACAGCATAAAGACAAGGTGGGAGGAAGAAAGGAGGATTTAAAGGGCTGGAGAGTTGACGATCTGGTTAATCTTCAGTTAGGGGTGAGAATATTTGAGATGCAGCTGGAAGCCCCTGCATGAGGGCAGCAGGGGACATGGCCAGGCTGCACAAAGGGTAAGAAGAAGACCAGGCAAGGTGTGGACAGCTACCACGGTCAAGGCACTGTCTGGTTTGGAGCCCCAAAGACGCTCTCTCTGCCCCGATAGCTTTTCTCCCCAGGACTTTGTGATACTGTGATTTATAAGCAATATCTATTTGGTCTTTGTCCACATTCTGGCCCAGAGTACCTGAAACCTTGCAATTTCCAGAGCGATGGGGCCATGGAAGCTCCCTGCCCGTTCCCCACACCTCACCCTCCGCATCTCTTGCATCTGGCTGTTCCCGAGTTATATCCTTTCATAATAAACTGATAACCCTGTAAGTAAAGCATGTCTCTAAGCTCTGTGAGATGCTCTAGAAAATTAATATAACCCATGGAGGAGGTCGTTGGAACCTCTGATCTATAGCCAGTTGGACAGGACTTGCAAATGGTGTCTGAAGTGGGGGGCAGGGGTCTTGTATCTTGCAGGACCGAACCCTGACCTTGTGGAATCTGATGCTCTCTGCATGTATATAGTGTTAGAACTGAGTCGAACTGTAGGGTACCAGCTGGTGTCAGAGAATTGCTCGTTGGTGCGGGAAACCCCCCTCCCCACATTGGAACTGGCTGCAGAGTCATTATGTTTCTTCTCATAGACAAGCACTAGAGAGAAGAAACTGAAACAGAAAAAGTAAAAAGGTTTTTTAAAGGGAGGGAGGAAGGCAAGACGGGGAGAAAAAGGGGAGAGAGGGAAGGAGGAAACTCTTTTGTCTATATCACCACTTGGCTTATACCAGATAGAGGTATAAAGAATTTCTCCAAAATCTGTGTTTAGAGAGAAAAGTTTCAACACGGGGTGGGGGTGGGGAGAAGCATATCAGTCTGAAGCAGGGTTTTGAAAAATATCGTAATTGTATACATGTCACTTACAAAGTACACATTTATTCTTCTATCCCATGCAACAGCTATGATACACCTGGAACAATAACAGACTATTACATTCTGATCCTTCAGCTTATCATCTGTTTAATTTTTGCATAGAATCAGTACTGTGGCCTAATTTTGCTGTGTCTGTGTGACAGGTGAAGACAGCAAGAAAATCACCTCTTGTTTTTTTTTTTATGAAGAGCAAGATAAAATGTGATTTGATAAACTAGGGTCAATTTTTTGTAGCTGGTTCTTAAAGGATTAGGAAACAGAAACAGAACATCTGTTGTTTCTAAGGTCTGCTCTACGAGCAGCTGCCTTCCTGAGGATTATCCGATGCTGAGACATGGCTGGACCATGGAGGCAAGGGCACGAGCAGAAATTGATCAAGGGTTGTTTTGAACACTTTAATGTTCAGGAGAGAATTTTTTGGATTTTTATTCTTTGACTTATGGCTGCAGAATTTAACTACTCTAGTTTGTGATTTATTCCTTAATAAAGCATTTGGTGGAAAGACACTATTTCCTATCTCTAACTCTAAACAGTTATCAAAATGTGTAGAGAATTGTTTCCAATATTCTGGAAGAGTCTGGTTGCCTAAATTACCATCAGGGAGCAACCACAGTTTGGGGGAATTCTTTGACACATTTGCTTCTGGAAAATTCCCTTTAGTATCTTGGCATTCTCCTCTAGGGCAAAGTTTGCATCAAAAAAGATGCCCCACTAAATATCCAAGATGGCCCTCTTATATTCAAGTTGCATAGAACTCACTTATTTTGGTTCACCTCCAAGTAGGTACAATCACAGACTTCACCTTGCTTTTCATCTAGAAAGATAATGTTGTCAACTTAGTAAATATTTTTCATTAGTTCTTGAATCAGTTTACACATATTGGCTTAACCCAACTGAAGATTAAGGAAACTGCAGCACTTACTTTTTAGTTTTGCAGACCACAGCTAGGCATCTTTCAAGCCACCAAAACACAGCTGAGGCCACCCTCATGCCTCTAAAAGGCCAATTCAGCCCTCGCTTAGCTATGGGAAGAGGCTCACCTTCTCTTGACATGACCCTGCACAGTCCCTGGCACTTACTGGCTGAGCGAAAGAGCAAATGAATGCGTGAGGTCCAAGGCAGAGCTAGGAATCACACACTCATTACTCTGGGTAATTTTTATCTTCTACTTCATTTATACTCTCTGATAGTAGAGGAACATTTGCCTCTTCCTCATAGTTTCACAGGGCAGAACTGTAGAAATTTACTGAGAACAGACATGAACAAATGGAATAAGCAGCCTTGGGGAAAAAAATCACAACACATGAAAAAGACTAGCTTTTAGTTCACCTAGACGTTGTGATGCTTAACTTCTGTGATGTTTAAAATGTTTAGAAAAACTAAACTCTTTTAAGAAATCAGGTCTACACCAGGCAGTGAGGGAACAAATGCATGGGGTATAGATGGAAGAACAAACACGTATGTAAAGCATGTCCCTCCTGCTTAGACGTTTAGAGTCATTGGCAATGAAATGCCAGAGTAAAAGGACATAGAATTGTTACACGCATCCTAGATTTCATCTCATTTGATTTCTTCTACATTTGCTACAAGTGCCTAGTCTTGCATCATTGTTTGATGGGGACCCTTGCAGACAATGTCCGTTGTTGTAGCTCCATATTTTCAGACAGCCATCTCTGCCCCCAGTAACTAGCCTAGGAGACAGAGCCCCCCGTCAGGATGGCACGGCAGGGGTCACCCTGCTAACAGTAGAAGCTCCTGGAGAAGGCACATACCTTCTCCCACTGGAGTCAAAGGTCAGACAAGTGACTCCGGCATTGCCATGAGCCCCAATAAATTCAGACAAGAGTCTTCCTGTTTCAAAGTCCCATACGTTCACCACCTGTATCAGGAAGTTGGAAAAAGTAGCCTGGAGACACTGGCTATCAAATTAAAGAGAATTTGCATTTAGAGGTCTAGTGTTAGAGATATGAAAAAGATAAAACGTTATCCCGAAAGTTTCTGTACTTTCAATACAAGTTGGCTTACCTGAGTGTGCTCGTTATCTGGGGCTGCCATAACAAAATACCCTAGGCTGCGGAGCTTAAACAACAGACACATGTTTTCACAGTTCTGGAGGTGGGAAATCCACAGTCTAGTTGCCAGCAGGGTTTGGTCTCTGCTGAGACGTCTCTCTCAGGCTTGCAGACGGCCACCTCCTCACTGTGTCGTCACGAGGTCTTTCCTCTGTACTGTGCACTCCAGCATCTCTTTAGGTGTCCAAATTTCCTCTTGTTATAAGAGCACCAGTCGGACAGGATTAGGGCCTGCCCTAACAGCCTCATATTAACTTGATGACCTCTTTAAAGACTCTGTCTCCACATACAGCCACATTCTGAGGTCCTGGGCATTAGGACTTGAACACATGAATCTGGGGGGAGCACAATTCAGCCCATAGCACTCAGCGAGAAGATTAGGAAATTTAAAACTATTGGATAAAAATCTCCTGACCATCTAGGCTCAGAGAAGATAGGTGTGGATTGAATTTTGAGCAGCAGAATTTATTCTCCATCAAAGCAAAGCTGAAGGGGAATGATGACCCATTTTCTGGGGAGGATGTATAAACCCTCAGCTTTAAGACTTCACTCAGTCCAACTCGTTCCAGTCTTGTACTTACTTTCTTTTAGCCCCATCCCTCGAGCAGCCTTTGAACGAGAATCATCTTTAAAGGGGGGCGGGTAGCATCTGTCATGACCAGTTGGGGTAAGTGCCCACTCCTAGGAAGGGCCTCCTCTGGGGCAGGCTTTCTGGATCCTGCACTCAGAGGCAGTGACAGTGTCAGAGGAGAAACACCTGAGGATAGCATTCTTTCTCAGGTCCTCCTCGCCGGCCACTTTGCAAAAGAGGCTGTCCCATTGATATTAGAGAAACTTCTCCAAGCCAGAAACCAGACCGCACTGTTGTTGATTGCAAATTGCTGAGATCAGTAGGGTACATTTTGCTTCCTTCCCTCTGTCCTTCTACAAGGTCAGGGTTCCCAGGGGGGTGTACAGCTCAGGTGCATTCATCAGTTCTTCCTAATATTGCAATAAACGCTTAGCATTACTGGGTTTTACTTTAGTGGGTTCAATCTTTGCAAATATGCCAAAGTTCCACAACATGCAGTGATCTGTGATAAGGTTAAGGTTTGGAATTGATTTAAGTGCCTGATGGTGTGGACAAACGAGTAGCCAGGGCATGAGCTGGGCAGACAACCCAGGATCTTCACCCAAGGGAGGCATTCTCCCTTGGAACCTGCCTTCCTGCTGTGTGATTAAACACAATGTTTTTGTTTTGTTTTGTTTTTAATTCCCCCAAGAAAGCCACCTGCTACTGCTGGTAATGGAAGTGAAAAGACTGAAGACTGAAGTGAGCAATAGATACATCTCTGAAAATGACTTTGGGGTTCTAACAGGTATTTACAGAATCAAGAAAAGTCCAAAGGTGCTAGGTATCCTTTTCAGGGATACCTACCTCACTTGCATTTTGTACAGGGAATTTCATGCCATAGCAGGGCTCCTTTAAGAATTTCACTGCCCCAGGGACTTCCCTGGTGGTCCAGTGGGTAAGACTCTGTACTCCCAATGCAGGGGGCCCAGGTTTGTTTCCTGGTCAGGGAACTAGATCCTGCATGCCGCAACTAAAGATCCTGCATGCCACAACTAAAGATCCTGCATGCCACAACTGAAGATCTTGCATGCTGCAACTAAGACCAGGTGCAGCCAAATAAATAAATAAATACTTAAAAAAAAAAAGAATTTCACTGCCCCATGCTGTTCTTCCTTTTGGAGATCCCATCCAATTAAACATATTAAAATACAACCATGTCCTCAATGAAGTAGAATTTTGCTAGTAAATTTTAAAATAATTTAAAGAATATAGTTTTAAGCTCAGTTAATAAAAAACGTTATTTTTATAAACTTTGGTATTACATATAACTATGCGCGTGTTAAGTCACAGCTCATAAGTAATATGTGGCAAACATTTAATCGAACATTTATTAATTTTTATTGTGCAGTTTACAAGCATTTTCAGAGGCAAAGTTGGTGGTCCCTCCCACGCTGCTTATACAACGGAATGAACACAACGCGGAATAGGGGTATTCATCAATTCAGGCTTCATCAAGATCTTGGGCTATATTCTTTCCTCCACAAATATCAAGTGTAATGTGATTTATTTATTTTATTTTTTTAAAGATTTATTTTTTTATTATTTATTTATTTATTTATTTAATTTTTGGCTGCATTGGGTCTTCATTGCTGTGCACGGGCTTTCTCTAGTTGTGGCGTGAGGGGGCTACTCTTCATTGCGGTGGCTTCTCTTGTTGCAGAGCACGGCTCCAGGCACGAAGACTTTGGTAGTTGTACCACGTGGACTCAGTAGTTGTGGCACACAGGCTTAGTTGCTCCTCGGCATGTGAGATCTTCCTGGACCAGGGATCAAACCTGGGTCCCCTGCATTGGCAGGCGGATTTTTAACCACTGCACCACCAGGGAAGCCCTGTGATGTGGTTTATATGCCAGGAATTGTGACGGTGGGCATGAGGATGTTACAAAGATTTCACACAGCAACAGATTTGCAAGGTGAACAAACACTCAAATCAATAATTTAACTCCGTAAGTATTGGAGAGCTTATTACCAGCATGCGCCTAATACAGTAATAGCTGTGAGAGTATTTACATCTCAATTCAACCTCTACCTACCACCCACCACTGGGGGAGACGTGCATATCAAAATAATGCTATTGAGGGAGGCAGACTGTGTTACCATAGAATTAGGAGCCCAAATGCTAATAGAGCCATTCATTCTGCCTGGATGTGGGAGGGAAATCTGGGATTGTCTCTTAGAGGACCTGGTATCTGAGTTGCACCTTAAAGAATAAGAGGGTTTTGACAGATGAAGAAGGAGAGAAGCAGGAACCATAGGTGCTCTGATCCCTGCCCTCAAATGCCTGCAGAAATTGTTTAGAGGTGAGGCTTACACACATGAAACAGAGCAGGGCAGGTGAGAACACACTCCAGCAGCCTTGGGCGGCACTAGCAGTGGGTGGTCAGGAAGAGGGAGGCGCCTGCACGAGTCAGGGTGGTGAATGCAAGTGTTTCCTGGCGGAGACAGGACTTGAGTTGGACCTTGAAGAATTGCTCAGGTGTGTGTAGGCAAAGAGGAGGAAGCAGGAAATTCTGGGGTGGAGATGGGAAAAGGTTGCACAGAGCCAAGGGGCAGGTAAGTGCAGGATGCTGAGAAGGGAAAAAGTTGGCTTCTCTGGAGTCAGAGGTGACCCTGATAAATCTGAAGGATAAATGCCTCTTTACAAGTATGAACCCAAACTATGCTGGAACCCACCTTCTTTGAGATGAACTGAGACTGAGTCATCATAAAAAGAGACCAGTAATCTACTTCTTTTGGTACTTGATAAAACCATGGTGACCACTCATCTCTGGAGCAGAAACTAGGCAAGAGAACAGATGCAAAGACAGTCGACTGTCACTGGGACTGCAGCTGAAGTGAGTGTGAACGTGAAGGGGATGTGTCCGGGCTGTGATGCCCCTGATGCGGTAGATCCTAAGAAAAGGGGGGGACCCCAGGTTCTGGCAGGAAGAAGGGAAGAGGATGCGGCCACATGGCCTGGGACACTCACTTACAGTGCTGGAGCCTAGGCCACTGATGCAGGAAGTAACTGAACTAATATTGGAAGACCTCAGAACTTTTCAGCATCATGGGTGTACTTGGAATGTGCCCTCCCATTACCACAAGGGCAGGAGAACATGAGCTATGGGATGTGTGTGTTTCCCTGCTCTAGTTCCTTATTCAAGGAGCAATGACACCATGCTGGGGAAGTGGACGTGGCTGCTCTGAACCCTCCGTCCTGCACTAGTTACAGTGGATTAGGGTCACATAAATCATCCTGCACCACACAAGGGGATCGCCATGGAATAGCACCATTCTACAGGACCAGACGGTCCTTCCAAATTGCTCACCCTACAAGCCCCTGCAGAATCTGTGAGGTCTTCCATCCAGTGTTCACAGAAGAGTGTCCAAACACTACCAGGTGATCAGCAGAGTAGAACTGAACCGCCCATTCTCTACTTCCAGGAACAGAATGTCCCCAGAACACTCTGCTCCCTGCCAAGGTGAGGACAGTGGGGCCACAGCTGTAAACACATCATTGCTAAAGAGACCAAGAGTCAACACTTACAAATGCTTCCGAGCAGCTGACCACCTGCCTGAATGTGGGGTTGTACCGGCAGCACACCACGGGCTCTTTGTGGGAAACCACCAGGTGAGGCTCGTGGGGAGAGCTTACTCATGAAAAACAGAGAGAGAGAGAGTGAAAATCTGAACTGAGTGTGTGACACGCATACCCAGGATGAGGCATCGAGAGCTTTATTAAAGAATGGTTAAGAGGGTAGTCTTGAGTTCAAACGATGGGTCTGTGACTTTGGGCACGTCACTTAGCTGCTCAAAACTCTAATTTTCTTATCTGTTAAGTGAGGATAATGGCATCTACTTTAAAGCATTGTTTTGAGGATTAGATGAGAAATATTTACAGTTGTACCTCCGTATCTGGGGGGACAGGTTTGAGGACCCCCAAGAAAACCAAAATCCACAGATGTTCAAGTCCCTTATAGAAAATGGCATAGTACTTGCATATAACCTATGCACATCCTTTCATACACTTTAAAACATCTCCAGATTACTTATAATACCCAGTACAATTTAAATGCTATGTATATAGTTGCTGGTATGCGGCAAATTCAACTTTTTGCAAACTTCTGGAATTAAAAACAATATTTTTCCCCGGCCATGGTTGGTTGAATGTTCTGATGCAGAGCAGATGGGCAGGGAGGGCTGATGTACTGTCCTTAGCACAGGACCTCACATAACATAATGGGGTGTAGCCACTAACCATGAAAACTGATACCACATCTCCTTCTCGGGGCAGGAGGAGTGTGCTCTCCTGAGAAGGCAGAGCGGACCTTCTTCCCTATTAATTTACATCTTCCCCCAAACAAACACAAACCATATCATCCCATTCTGAATCCTCAAGCCTGAATGCCAGTGCTTCTCCTCCACAGCAGGGACAAGGCCAGGCCAGGTCCCAGGAGGCCCTGCAGGGTGCCTCCCATGGGTTGCCAGGTGCAAAGAGCTCACCTGTGCTCTTGGACCTTGTCCCTTAAGCCACCTCTCAGAGGTCAGCACACAGAACAGACAGCCCTTGGAGTTAAGCCACCCAACCCCTTTGCACTCATTTCCTCATCTGTAAAACAGAATCCTTTATGGAAATTCTATGAGGAGAAACGTAGGGAAGGACGTAAAATGCTTGGAGGAGGCTGGCATGCAGTGGACACCAAATAACCGAATGTTGGTGGCCAGGCTTCACTCTCTTTAGTGTCCCTGCAATGGTCAACCACAAACCTGGGCCACTAATAGAGATTTCGGGGCCTCTGAAACCTCAGACTTAGTGCCAGAAGATTCTCGGTGTGGGTGAACCCTCTTCAAGGAAAACAGGACTTGGCATAAGGATGATTAGAACTTTTGGGAGCAGAGTCTGCCCACTTCACAGATGAGGAAACAGTAGGAGGCTGAGAAGGGTTGGCTAACTTGGTCAAGATCACAAACCTCCAAGTGACAGAGCAGGGCAGACGTTATCTGGCACCTAAGTGCTGGCATTAGAGATGAGGCTGTTTCTACCACGAGGTGGAATTTCAGATACTTTGCTCCAAAAACAAAATCAATCCAACAGGCTGTTTATTCTACACAGTGATACCATGTAGAACAAACAGCAGTTTGATTGACCCATGTTCCCATTTTCAGCTAGTTGCTTTGGCCTCTGAAGTGAAGAGCCTGCCTTCCAGGCCTGGCTGCAGGGATGGCCTGGCAGTGCCCCTGCATGCCCCTGGGTGGCTGCCCTGCTTGGAGGCCGGGGTCTCAGATGTGGGCACCACTGCAGTCACGGGACTGCAAGTAGGTTGATGCCTTAGGACTTAATAAGCCCGGGGCTTCTAGGACAATTTCCTACCAGGTGAGGTCTGGCGGGTGGAATAGGGCTCAAGGGGTAGATTCCAGACCTTTGGATAATACAGGGAGGTGGTGTGGGAGAAATAAGTGGGAATGTTAAAGAGAGCTCGCCAAGTAAACTGCGTGCTAGGACGTGGGGCGTATAGCCGGGCTCCCACAGAGACCTCAGCTGGGGATCATTAAGCAGAAGGGCCCCCGCAGCTGCACTGGGCTCTGCAGGACCTTCTGGAGAGCTGACCGTTCGGGGCCCAGAGGATAACCTCCTACCTCAGCCTCAGGTGCAGGAGGGCGACGGTGTCAGTGGCCACACACAGGGCTCTGGGGTGGGGGAGGTGGAGGCAGGCCCCGGGCTCACCCCGAATACCGCTGGCTTTGGAGGAGACAGTAAACAAGCAGCTGTCGGTCTCCAGATCCCAGATCTGAGGAGGAAGTGAGGAAAAAGTGATGGGAGCGCTTGAACAGCCTGCTTCGCTGGGTTTCTAAAGGCGTCACCTGTTGGGGGGGGTCTGGTTAGGCTTGAGGGAGGCTTAAACACTGCCCCACTTCCACCTCACCCAGAGGAAAAGTAGTAACAGGGGTTTCTTCTCCTCTGTTGTTTGCAAAGGAAGCAGGAAGTGGGCACCGAGTTCCTCTGCCAGGCAGAAGCTGCCCAAGCGGCAGAGACCTCTGCGGGCCAAGCCATCCCCGAGCTGTGCTTTACTCTCCACAAGGAGACGGTTTTTCTTCCCATGGACCCAGCTTTCACAGCGGGGGCTCACAGAGTGGGTCTGATTCCTCCCCCAGACATGCTCCCGATTCTTACTACAGGTCCTCAAAACCTGCTACTGGTGGACAAAGGCAACATACCTAGGGTGGATACTAGTTGAGAGCATAAACCCTCTGCCTGGGTTGGAATCCCGGCTCTACTGCCTAATGGCTTGTGTGGCCTTGGACAAATTACTATACTCGCTTTTCCTCGGTTTCTTCATCTGTAAAATGGGGAGAATCATTATAGTACTTACCTTATAGAATTGTTTTAAGGAATCTAAAAATTTAATAAAGATAGAGTGCTACAAAATGGTATAATGTGGTTAGAATGACAATAGTATTGTTAATCATTTATTTTGATTGGCACACAAGCCATGCCATGGTTCTTATGGGATCTTAATGTTTTGTAATCTGGTGAGAGCTGCAGGGATGGCTGCATCCCTGGGGAGGAGGGGATGGGCCAAGTGTAAAACTGGGAAGATTGTGGTCATCACGAAGGCAGCCTTGTTTAGTGAGCTATTGTGCTCCAGGCGTTGTGTTAAAGGCTGCATGTTGTACTCTTTTACTCTTTGTTATGCTTTGAATTTTGTCCCCCCAAATGTGTATGTTGAATGACCCCCAGTATTTCAGAATGTGACCTTATTTGGAAATAAGGTTATTACAAATGTAATTAGTTAAGATGAGTCACAGAGGTGGCCCCTAATCTAATCTAACTGGTTTCCGTATAAAAAGGGGAAATTTGGAGACAGACACACACAGAGGGAGAGCATCACATGAAGATGAAGGCAGAGATTAGGGTGATGCTTCTACAAGCCAAGGAAGGCCAAGTGTTGTAGCAACTCAGCAGAAGCTGGGTGAGAGGCCTGGAACAGATCCTCCGTCACAGCCCTCAGGAGGAACCCACTCTGCCGATACCTTGATTTCAGACTTCCAGCCTCCAGAACTGGGAGACGATATTTTTTTCTTTGTTGAAACCTCCCAGTGGGTGGTACTTTGTTAGAGCAACAGTGGCAAACTGATGGGCTCTTAAATCAACTTTGGGAGGGAGATATTACCCACTGAGTTACAGCGAGGTTAAATAACCCATAACCTACGCAAGTTTACAGAGCTAGTAAGTAGCTAACCTAGGAGTCAATCTCAGGCCCATCTGCCTCCAGAGCCCACAGGAAAATTTAAGGATTGAAGCGGGTGGGATGCGCTTGGATGGGGCTTCTTCCCTGTCCTTTGTGACTCTAGGAAGCAAATCAGCTATTGTGAGATTTGAAGAATTTACCCCTTAAGTCAGTCTCTTAATTCTTGTATCTGTACTGTTGATTCTCCTTAGCAAACTCATTTTGAGAGTTGCAGCCTACCTGCTGCACAGGTGATTTTAGGTCATGGCACAGAAGAGGGGAGCCGTGTATCCTGGGAGGTCAGCATGGGGGTGACAGGAGTGATCAAAGTAAAAGAATCTCATGGAAGAGTGACCCTGAGGGCTGCTTGTTCAAGGGGCATCCTCCCCCTCCCCTACTCTGCCCCAACCTGGAGAATTGATTTGTCTGAAGATGCTCATCTTCCTGGCAGAAAGGTAACACACACAGTTCTTATCAGTCACTTGTACCACAATGGGAACCCATTTACATGCTAATTTCTTCTCAATTCATGAGATAATGTTACTGAAAGAAAGAGGGTTTGATGACAGGAGGAGAGAGGGAATTCTGGAGCCTGGGAAGAGTGATCTCAGGTGGGATGCTATAGAGGGACCTGGACCAGGTCTGTGAGAGGAAAAGGTAGGGAGAAGCTCTTCACAGTGACGTCCCCCAAATAAAAACAGTTACAACAAATTAAGCATCACTGACATAGCTACTGTCTGTCCAGCACCCTCCTGTCTTCTGTTAAGAGAATTGCCTCTCTGACAGTAAGCAGTGGACAAAGGATCCAAGCCTGCTCAATCTGTGTTCTTCCTTCAGGCTTTTCTGGCTGGAGCTGCTAGTGTGAGTGGAGTTGGGATGCGAGTTCAGGCTGTGGTTATGGATAGGTCCTGGCCATTTGGAAGGAGAATTCTTTTCTGCAGTAGGTGCTGATGAGACCCACGTGAACCAAGGAGAAGAAATGCAAAGTGCAGACACAGAGCAGGGGAACAATAGTACCCTCTGGGATCTCAGCTGCCCACGAGGCCATCTGTCCCAGGATCTGGCTTCAATAAGCAATAGATTCTCCCCCTTTTCATTATATACGTTTCAGATATATGTTATTATAATTTGACATCTGTGTACACTACAGAGTGGTCACCAGCACAAGCCTAGCTGCCATCCATCACCATACAGTTGACCCTTCGGCCAATTCACGCACCTCCCAACCCCACATTCAGTCTGGTAGCCACTAATCTGTTCTCTGTGTCTATGAGTCTGCTTTTTTAAAATTTTGTTTGTTTTATATTTTTAGATTTCACGTTAGTGAAATCATACAGTACTTGTCTTTCTCCATCTGACTTATTTCACTTAGCATAACACCCTCTGCATCCATCCATGTTTTCACAAACAGCAGGATTTCATTCCTTTTTCAATGGCAGAGTGGTATTCCATTGTTGATATATATACCACATCTCTTTTATCCATTCAACCACCAGTGAACACTTAGGTTGTTTCCATATCTTGGCTATTGTAAATAATGCTATGATGAACACAGGAGTGCATATATCTTTTTGAATTAGTGTTTTCATGTTTTTCAGATACGTACCCAGAAGCAGAATAGCTGTGTCACATGGTAGTTCTAGTCTTAATTTTTTTGAGGAATCTCTATACTGTGTTCCACAGTGGCTGCACCAACTTACAGTCCCACCAATTGTGTACAAGGGTTCCCTCTTCTCCACACCTTCTCCAGCACTTGTTATTGCTTGTCTTTTTAATAACAGCCATTTCAGTGAGGGCGAAGTGATGTCTCATTGTGTTTTGATTTGCATTTCCCTAATAACTAGTGATGTTGGACGTCTTTTCTGACGTTCTGTCTTGTTCTTTCAGTTGGAAGATATTTCTTTGTCTCCTCATTTTGCCCGATTTTCTGTGTTTGTCACTATCCCAGTCTTGAAGGAATGGACTTATTTAGGAGCCGTCCTGTGGGGCTCAGACGTGCAATCCTGCCTGGCCACCAGACCCAGGCGTTCAAAGGGTGTCCCCTGTGTGGGCTGTATGAGCCCTCCTGTTATGGTGAGGCTGTGGCTGCCTCGGGGTGCTGGTGGGCTGGGTTATCACTCAGCTGGCTGTGAGACCCTGCCACGGTGCAGGGTGGGCAGGGCTGTCGGCGGGATGTGCCCACTGGTGCTAACGGGTTAGATGGAGAATTCCAAAATGGTGGGCACCAGCACTGGCATCAGCAAGGGAGACTGAGATTGCACAGAGGTCTCCTGCCAGTGACTCAGTCTCCAGGAAGCATCCCAACTGACTCCTGCTTCTCCAGCAGACACTGGAAGATTAGTAAATGGGTGCCTTTTACCTATGAAACATACACTTTTTTTTTCTTTTTTCTTTTCTTCTTCTTCTTTTTTTAACATACAATAAACTGCATATATTTAGAGCATACAATTTGGTATCCCAATCTCCCAATTCATTCCCCCCCCCCCCAACCCTCCCCGCTTTCCCCTCTTGGTGTCCATATGTGAAACATACACTTTTCGAATTGGTGTTTCTGCACTGGTTTTCAGGTTGGGTGAGTCCATGGTCGGGGTTTTTGTTGCCTGCAGTTCTATAGTTTTCCTGGATTTATCCTCCATTGGTTTTCTTTTCTTTTCTTTTTTATAAATGTATTCATTTATTTATTGGCTGTGTTGGGTCTTCATTGCTGCGCACAGGCTTTCTATAGTTGTGGTGAGCGGGGGCTACTTTTAGTTGCAGGGCGCGGGCTTCTCATTACCGTGGCCTCTCTTGTGGTGGAGCAAGGGCTCTAGGCACTCGGGCTTCAGTAGTTGTGGCACGCAGGCTTAGCAGTTGTGACTCACGGGCTCTAGAACGCAGGCTCAGTAGATGTGGTGCACGGGCTTAGTTGCTCAGCGGCATGTGTGAGGGAAGCGTCCCCATTGGTTTTCAAAGCCAGGTGATTTGGGGGCTTGTCTCTCCTACGCAGGATCTGGGGGTTGGGGTGCTTGATGTGAAGCTCGAATCCATCACTCCTCAGGGAAAAGATCATCATTTTGGGGTCCCTCCCACTTGAGCAGCTGGGGCGTAGTTTTCCTTGGTAAGCCCATATCTCTGCCTCTTCCATGTCTCAGTGCTGTCCTTTTACCTTTTTTTGTGAGGCTCTGTTCATCCAGTTTTCAGATCTCTTTCTGAAGGAATTACTCCACTTGCAGGTGTAGATTTGTGTCTGTGGGAGGAGGTGAGTTCAGGATCTTCCTGTGCCGCCACCTTGAACCCTCTTGCTTGTGTTTGGAGGGATGAGTTCCTGTCTGTTTCCTGGTTGTTGGCCTCTCTCTCTCAGCTCCTTTCTCACCTACACCCCTCATCCTGTTGCCCCCTTTGTCTTTAAACCAGCAATAGTGCATTGAGTCCTTCAAATTCTCTCTTTTCAACTTAAACTATTTGTGTTAGATTTTTGTCCCTTTGACTCAAAAAAATCTTACTAGGTAAAACTACTCTGCGGTAAGCACAGTTCACTAATTATCTTTTATGAACACAACTAACCTATAAGATGGCCCTTTCTCCCATTGTTCGGAAGAGTTAACCAATGTCTAAAAGAATTAAGTGACTTGGTTCAGAAGGACTAAGTACTTCACCCAAGGTCATCCAAATTTGTGGTGGTTTCAGAGTTTAAACTCAAGTCTGTCTGTCTCCAAGGCATTCTGTCCCCACCTCCCCCAGATCTGTGCTTTCCTGTTCACAGTGTAAAGTTACTGGGAAGCAGTTACTGGACTAAGGCATTTCCCAGTTTCCTTTCACCCAGAGTCATGAACTCAGCAATAGAATGTGAGAGAAAGTGATGGTCATTTATGGCTGGGATCTTTTAAGAGGCAGGTATGCCTTCTCTATACCCATTGCACCTGTATTAAGAGGAATCTGAGAACCTAAGTAAGGTGGCACACTAAAATGGAGACAGCCCTGTTTTTGCAGGGAGAAAAGGTGCCCCTCACGAGGAGCACCGGCGCTGGACTGTTACAGCAGAAAGAAATAAACTTCTGTTGTTTCACGCTATGGAAAATATGGGGTTTATTTCTTATAGTGGCAAGCCTTAACTTAACTAATGCACCATGCTATCTTCCTTCCAAGAAATACCTTTCTTTCCATCCTAATTCCTGTTGATGCAAACCAGCTCTCTTTGTGGTGTGCAATATTAAATTCACAGAAAATAACAAGTGAAAATGGAAATCTGAATCTGTCACTTTACTCTTCTTTAGAGAATGCCAGAAACCAGCAGACTCCTGAAACATTTCATGTGTCCCCATAATTTAGAGACATGAAATATTTGGGCTAAAAAAATCAATCAAAGAACGAAGACTATCTGATCAGGCATGCTAGAAATTTAGCTGTTCGGTTCCTAGTTGATTAGTTTTTATTTGATAGGAATAATATATTCTGAAATAAATTACACACCCTATTTCCAAGATAGGATTTCAATATATTTTAAACACACTTTCGGAAGTGATTCAATATGCCTGAATCATCACAGGCAAGATGCTAATCTTGTAATCATGAGTTTAGATTGGAAGAAAATGGAGAGGCACTAGGAAAAGAAAATAGAATACAAGATGTGTCCTCACATACAGAATTATGATTATCTGATGGTGGCAAATTTCAAAAAAAAAAAAGTGAATTAAAAAAAAGTGAAATCTCCAACTTTGTGGCATTGGAGGTTCCCTTTGGATGAATTTGTTTTCAAAATATATCAGAAACTGAAGTCCATAAATCTTAACATTTTAATCGAATTTTCTTGGAGGATTGAGTTGAGTTTGGTTCCTGGTTGTATCCCTGACTGTGATCTCAACACCTAATTTTACATAAAATAACCTCCTCCTTGCCATGAGATGGACCCTAAGCTCATTGCACAGGAGCCATGCTGGACCTCTCAGACAGTAAAATCCCAGAGCATCACAGGGCCCCTGTGCTCAGTCTTGGGGGCTTTTCTCTCCTTTGCCCACTTTTGCTCTCTTTATGATCTCATCCACTCCATGGCTTAAAATTTCATCTAAATGCTAATGATTCCCTCGTTTGTATCTCCAGCCCTGACATCTCCCCTCAACTCAGGTGACTCTCTCCAGCACATCCACAGCTGGGCTTCTGACCTGTGCTCCTCTCATCCACCATCTTCCTCATCGCAGCGTTTGACTCAGGCCTAAAATCTTGGTGCATCCTTGACTCCTCTCTCTCTCCCCTCTCTGCTTTAAAGAAATAACAGCTTTATTGACATTTAATCCACATACTACAAAATCTGCATTTTTAAAGTGTACAGTTCAGTGGTCGTTAGCATATTCACAGAGCAGTGCAACTATCACCACTATCCAATTTCAAAATATTTTCATTCCTCCAAAAATAAACCCCATACCCATCAGCAGCCACTCCCTAATCCCACCTCACCCCACCCCCTGGAAAATACTAAACTCACCTGTGTCTCTGTGGACTTGCCTATTCTGGACATTTCATATAAATGGAATCACACA
This sequence comes from Hippopotamus amphibius kiboko, assembly GCF_030028045.1. Taxonomy (NCBI): domain Eukaryota; kingdom Metazoa; phylum Chordata; class Mammalia; order Artiodactyla; family Hippopotamidae; genus Hippopotamus; species Hippopotamus amphibius. Next base: position 72,921,997 of record NC_080199.1, read on the forward strand.
ATACACGGCCTTTTGTGACTGGCTTTCACTTAACACTTAAAGCTTCTCAAGATTTTCTGTGTTGTAGCATGTGGTAGTGCTTCATTTCTTTTTGTTGCTGAATAATATCTCATGGTACAGATGTACCAGATTTCATTTATCCATTCCTCAGTTCATGGACATTTGGTTTATTTCTACTTTTTGGCTATCATGAATAATGCTGCTATGAACATTCATATGCAAGTGTTTGTGTGAACAGATGTTTTCAATTCTCCTGGGTGTAAACCTAGGAGTGGAATTGCTCGGTCATATGTCAACTCTCTGGTTAACATTCGAGAAACGGCCAAATGCTTTCCAAAGTGGCTGCACCATTTTAAACTACCACCAGTGATGCATGGGGGCTCCAATTTCTCCACATCCTTGTCAACACTTGTTATCATCTCTCTTTAGATTTTAGCTACTCTGACGGGTGTGAAGTGGTATCTCATTATGGTTTTAGTTTGCATTTTCATAGGGACTAATGATATTAAGCATTTTGTCCTGTGTTTTTTTTTGCCATTTGAATATTTTCTTTGAAGAAATTTCTGTCCAAGTCCTTTGCCTGTTTTAAAATTAAGCTTTTGTTTTTATTTTAAAATTTGTGCTTTTATTGCTGAGCTTTGTATTCCAGATGCAAGTCCCTCATCAGATATATGATTTGCAAATATCCCATTCTGTAGGTTGTCTAATCACTTTCTTAATAGTGTCCTTTGAAGCACAAGTTTTTATTTTTGAGACAGTCCAAATCATTTTTTTCCCCTTTTGTCTCTAATATTTTTGATGTCATGTCTAAGAAATCAATGCCTAGTCCAAGGTCATGAAGATTTACTTCCATTTTTTCTTCTAAGAGTTCTGTAGGTATAGCTCTTTTTACATCTAGGTCTATGATTCATTTTGAGTTAACTTTTGTATATGGTGTGAAGTAAGGGATTCAAGTCCAAAGTTAAAGTGTGGATAGGTTTGGTTTCTTCAGAGGCCTCTCTCCTTGGCTTGCAGGTGACCACTTTCTTGCTTTGTCCTCACATGGTTGCCTCTCCGTCTAAGTGTCCTGACTTCCTCTTCTTATAAGGAACCTGTCATATTGGATTAGGGCCCACCAATATGACCTCATTTAACCTTCAGTACTTCTTTATAGGCCCTATCTTCAAATACAGTTGCATTCTAAAGTGCTGGTCTAAGACTTCAACATATGAATTTTGAGGGGACACAATTCAGTCCTTAACATCTATCAGTCATTTATTATACGAGTGGTCAGTGAGCTGGTTTATGCATCTGTACAAAGCAGTGAATCTGATCTCCTTCCCAAAGTTCCAGCAACTCACACTGCTCTAAACTCCCACCCCCGGCCCTGTGACAGTCCAGAAAAGAAGGTGGATGAGTCATATTCATATTGTCACATTCATTGGAAAAGCAAATGAGATGATGGATGAATAAAATCAGTGAGGCTTTTTTTTTTTTGTATAAAAAGTAGTGTATTACAAAGATCATAGAGTGACTGAGTTTTTGAGGTAGATAGGACCCTCGGTATAAAAAGAACTGTGAAGGCAAACAAAATGACAGTGGTGATGTCACTACCTCTGCCAGGGCCACAAATATTTAAATCCTAAGCCTCACAGACAGTGTTTCAGAAAGGGCCCACTCGCCCTCTGTGTGTTGCAAGATACGATGATAACATCTAGTGGCGAGGGACTGTGCCTCCCTATGTCCCCATTCTGTCCCCAGATCCCCTTCTCCATCCCCCAACCTGCACTCTCACAGGGAGTCCTTGGACAGAATGCAAGCAGGGGCCTCAGTGCTATAATGTTTACTCATCCCAGCAAAACACCAGGTATGGAAAGTTCTAGAAGAGGCTGCCCTTCTATTGCCTATGCATTCTCCCTTTCCAAAGCAAATCCACAAAAGTAAATACCACTTGAGTATCTGCTAATCCAGAGGCCCCAAAGGCTATGGAGAGAGGAATGAAAACACGAAAGGAGCATGTTCTCTGTCTGAAACCATACTGGATGACACATCAAAACACAAGAGGGCAAAGACCTTAATAGTGTTGTTGGTGGACATGGAAAATATTTTGTTATCCTCAACAGACACATGGATGTAGATCACTGGAGCTGTGTGGCTTTTCAGCATACCTGTTGGTTTTCTAGAACGGGAAAAGAACAGATGAACACCAAGCATTTCTAGCTGCGATTTCTAAATAAAAATGCAAGACTAAACTCGGCCCAGATCTGGCAGCTCTATTCAGCCCGAGGAGGGTTATGTCTCCCTCCGAAATGACACAAGTATATATCTTGTGTGATAAAAGGACTGAAGCAGATAATACCCAGTTATAGCAACACAGCTCCATGTGAGATGAAGCCCTGGGCTTTGTTTCTCCCACGGCTGACAGTATCACTATAAAAGGAATAAACGCGGAAGAGATCAGGGTGGGGTTGGAACAGATTCTGTGCAGGTTGTTGTGGGATGCAGTATTCAGATCTGCCATGAATGTCTTTTTAATAATAGTTTATTTTAAGGAGCTCTGAGGGATCACAGCACCCTGAGGGGCTCAGGGCTGGGTGTGTAGTGGGAGGGCGGGGAGGTAGGGAGAAGGGAGGTAGGGCTGAGGTCGAGGAGAGAGAACAATGTCTTTTTATAACCAAGTCACTGGGGAGTAGGCAAATTGTTCTCAGTCTCCAGACACATGGGAGGCTAAGGTAGCAGAAGTGGGTAGAAAAGTCATGTTTCTTTCTTTCTTACTAGGCATCTGACATGGTGCTGAGTGCTCTACATGGATGATCTCATTTGGGACTTTTACTACTCCTCCAGGAGTGGGTATTCTTGCTATTGCCTTTATAGCTGAGGACATGGAGGCTGCAGCCCTTGCTCAGTCTCACTGAGCTAGAAAGGGACCAAGGCAGGACCAGATCCCACGTGCTTTACTGCCACATAGCACTGCCCCGTGGCTGACAGGGGCAGGGGTCAGCTTGCAGGTCCTTGCTGATGTCTGTACAGAGGCTCAGCAAGGAGACTTGGCTTCCCCTAGATGACTGCTTCTTATCCCAAATCCCATGCTCAACTCCCCATTTCCCCCTTCCCTTCCTTCTTCAACACTTATCAATAGAAATGACACAGGCTTTTAGAAGCCCGGTTGCATTTGAACCCTGATTCTGCTGTCACTTCCAAAAAGCTACTTAACTCTTCTGAGCTTCAGGTTCTTCCTCGGTAAATGGAGTTGCTGTGAGGATTAGAGAGAATGGATATGGTGCATAGTGGCCGGTATCCAGTAGGTGCTCAATGAAATGACAGTTACTGTTATTTCCAAGAAAGCATTACTGAGACTTGCTCTGGAGGGTCACACGTGAGAGGTGGGGGCTCAATTCTAAGGAGTATGATGATTACACATTGAAGGGGTGACAGCAACAGTTTGCTACCCTGCTACCCCAATTCCAGCCTTTCCAGAACAATCCCTGCTTTCTTAGGTGAGTTCCGCGATACCTCAGGGGTGGTAGAGTCCTTGATTCAGATGGGGCTAAACAACCCCAGGGGAGAAGTGAGTGAGGTGCACAGAAAGAACATTGATTACACATCAAAATCCCTAATCGCTCTCTACAACGGATGGATCACCACTCATTGCAGGGAAGTTAGCAATAGGATCAAAGAAAATCCCTCCAATTGTGAGTGAATGATAGCTCCACACAATCTCTTTGTCCTTGCAAGCCATTTGCATTTTAAGTGAGTTGCTTATTAAACCCCAAAGAACGATGCTTTAATAGCCACAAGCAGAAATTTCCCAGGCTGTGTGTCTGGGAGATCAATTTCGGACAGGGGTTCTTAAGTTATTCTAAAGGGGAATTAGTGATCCCCAGTCCTGCTCTCCTGTACTTACTAGGTCAAGGGCACCGTTGGTTGGAGAAAGACTTACCCAGGCAGATAAGGATTCCAGACTCTAATTATTCGGTCCATTCCACCTGTCAGCAGCAAGTTCTTTCTTTTACAGAATGAAAATGCCTTGACTCCTTTATAGATGTGAAAACCTGTTTGATCACATTCTGCTCACCTTTGGGGCAAACCGAGGAATGCTTGGCCTTTTCTTGCTTTGACATCTTTTCTCACATCCTTTATCTCTTTCATCTTCTGCTTGACATTTGTTGTTCCCATAGTGCACCCTAAAAGAGTCACAGAAAAACAAAACACAGTTTCTTAACACAATCAGTCAATTTTCTGACAAGTTACTAATTTTTAAAGGTCTCAGCTCACTTTCAGTGACGACTCGTGTTTTCTTCTTTTTTATCCCCAGGTGTTAAACTATAGATAGTCTGAAGAATAAAAATGATATTGTAAGAAAAACAAGGTTTCCCCAGATCTCTCCTGAGTGCCAGGCACTGGGCTGGAGCCTCTCCACATGTGATCTTGTTTGAACCTCATGGAAACTCTGTGGGGCAAGCACCGTTACCACTGACTTACAGGTAAGAAAACTTACACCTAGAGAGGGTAAAAACTTGACATAAAGAAAACAGCGGAGCCAAGGAGCACCGTCTGACTCCTAAGTCAGGGCCTATTAGTTTCATCAACCCACCAGCCAGTTTCATCCTACAATTGTTTTGACAGATATTTTTAGTCAAATGACTTTTGGGCTATGAATCTACTGAACAATAGAATCAAAACAGCAGCATCACACAATCAATGGCCTTCCTGTAGGTTTCAGATGTTGGTCTTGAGACAGGCTGGGACCTGGGACCTGGGACCTTTTACAGGAGTGCTTGCACCTAGATAAAAGTCTCCTCGAGCAACAAAATACAAAGAAACTATAAGGGGCTAAAAATAACTACATGCATGCCCAGCTGGGGCAATTGGGAACAGGAAGATGCAAAAAGGCCATAAATCAGCTGCCTTTTCTGAGGCAGGGAGAGCAGAGCAGGGTACCACGCATGTTGCCTGCACACAGCACCACCAAGGGGGTGGGCAGACCCCCTAAGCCGCCCTTCCTGCCTGACCCACCAATCTGCCCCCACCCTCTCCCCATTTAAGGAAACAGCCATCCCCCCACCCCCACTGGCCCCGGGGGGAGCAAGCAAGGGCACCTATGTCTTGTTTTCGCTCCCCTGCTGCAGCTCCAGTCTCAACCAAGCCTTGCCTGAATTCCTTGTCTGGCCTCTTACAATTTCTATTGATTAAAGAGTCCAAGGACCTGAGACAATAAACAGTCTCACCAGGAGATGAGCGCAGAGGAAATCTGAAATACACTCACCAGGGCATCTCCCATCCACCTGTCCGTCTTTCCCCCTCCGACCTCAGCCTCGTCCAAGGCACCTAAAGGACCTTGGAGGAAGAAGGTGGAAGAACATTTGTCTTCACCCCTTCTCCCCTTCACTCCCCTATCCCCAAATAAGAATCCTCTTTCATCGTTTGTGACTTCATCCTTCAACTGGCTGAGGGAAAACTGGTTTAGTCTGGGTCTTGCGCCTGTTATCACAAATTACAAGCTCAGCTCCTTTCCAGGACTCAGGGAGAAGAATGTGCCACTTAGAAAAGTTCAGTCAAAGCGAGTGGAGGCTTCACCTCCCAAGGGTGGTGCTACTGCAACCCAGCGGACCCACGTGAGATAGGGCTGAGGCAGCCCTGCACATTTTCCCAGAGAAGTGGGAAATCTCTATTCTTCACTGGAAACCACCAGAATTTTACATGTTGGTACCCAGCTTCAAAACGTGCTTTAAATCTGTCTGTGGTGGCTGGGCCCACTGCTGCCTCTTAGGGCCTCTGGTTTAGGGTGTGTCGTGCAGGGGAGGATGGACAGGTGTCCGGGATGGGAGAAAGGAGACCTCATCTTTCCACTTTTGAGACATGGCTACCCTCCCTTTTATGAATTCCCATAGATAAGCAGAGTCATTTCCCAATGACTGGGGACTGTGATGTCCATATTATTTGGGGCTGTAACCCGGGTCCGGAGCCACCCCTGGCCGGTTTATGGACGGCGAGTTGAGGTGAGGACCCTGCTCTCCATGGCTCCTCCCCACAGTGGCCAAGGGCTGGGTCAGAGAGTCGCTCTGGCCCTCTCATTCCTTCCCCTTCAGCATGCAGCAGGAAGGTAAACAGCCTTGAACTTGCAGCTCTTTCATCTGCCAGGCAGAGGGGAGGGGAGGACAAGTGCTGAGTGTAGATAATTACTTCAGACGCAGCGCGAGCCTGCGTATCTGGGCGAGCACTTGAAATGTCAAAGCACTGCAGCAAACCCTCCACAAACACCAGTTTGACACTTTCACCCCTCTTGTTATGAGCGGAGATCTGAAACGTCTAAGCAGGTGTGTCACTTTATTTTTATTTTTTTAAGCGAAGGGAGAGCAGCCAGTTCATTTGCATGATCTCTAGCAGTTTGTTTCCACTGGAGCCAGAGGAGATACATGTTTAAGTGGTTGTCATGGAAACCAGAGAGCATTGCTCTCCCCCAAGGTCTGAAAGAAGGATGATGAAAAGTTTAAGCAATCACCATGGAAACCGAGAGCAGATTCAAGGCGGGTTCAGATCTCAGCACACTAACTAGGCTAAGCCTTCAGGTGCTGGGGTCTTGGTGAAGGTTGAATTCCGACTGCAGCTTCTAGAATCAGGGCTGACCCAGAGGCCACATCTGCAGTCACACGGGCTCAGAGCATCCCAGTGGTTCAGCAGTGAGGTGAGTGTGTCCTGCCAAAGCTCAGACCTTCAGTCTTCGTGTTTTGAGGTGGACCCTGGGGGCCTCTCCTATATCCCTCCCTATGTTTCATCCCCTCCACTCCATCCACTTCCTCAGTGGGGCGGGAGCCCACAGATCTGATGTCACAAAATGGGACCCTGCTCAGGTGTGCAGGAGAAGGGACATTTGAGGCCCAGCCTGGTCTGTCTATGACTTTGACCAAGACTTGTCCCCCTTTCATGTTCATGAATGACCAAAACAAGCAAGAGATTCCCACCTTCACCACTGCAAGTAAACAAATGCACTTTCTTGAAAGCACTTCCTATGCCGCAGAGCCTCCGTGCTATTGCTGGTCTCTTCTGTTACGGTTTTTTTCCTTTTGCTGGAGGTGATCCTGTTTGGGAACCACTGGCTGACCTGAAGCTGAGTTTTGAATCCAGGGGTATGTAAAGCGTGGTCCCTAAGGGGCTGTGGAAGAGGAGCAACCAGAAACAGAGACTAGAACTAATTCAAAGCGGGTTGTGGGATGGGGTGAACCATGTACCTTTTTCCTGACAGGGTTACGGTCTCTAGTGACCATTTAGGGGGTGCTGGTGCTACAGCACATGGTGGAGGAGTGTGTGTGGGGGGTGTGTGTAGGGGGTGGGGACACATAGTACCCGACTGAGCGGTGACGCGGGCGGAGGGTGCTGTGGGGACGTGTTGGAGGACGGATGAGAAATGGGAGGAGAACAGCACAGGAGGAAACACTTGGACAGCGCGTCACTACAGAGTCCCAGCTCTCCTGGCGTGAAACGCTGCAGAGCACGGCTTTGGGAGAGAGATGGATGTGTTAGGAATTCTGACTTCACAAAGAAACCCATTCGATACTTATGTATCGAGCACCTACTTCGGTGCCACGCTATTCGAGGTGTTTGGGTCAAGACAGTGAACAAAACGGACAAAACCCCTGCTTTCGAGGGGCTTGCCTTCTGATGAGGGAGGACACATCACAAACAACACACGTAACAGGTAAATTAGATATTATATTAGAAGGTGATTAGATGCATGGATTTAAACAAGGGCAGAGCAAGGTAAGAACAGGGAATGCCAAGGGCAGGGGACTGGGCTGTTCCGATACACAATAAAGTGGACAAGGAAGCCTCACTGAGAAGTGACATTTGAGCAAAGACTTCAAGGGGCTGAGGGAGGGAGGGACGCAGACATTTGCAGGGAGAACCTTCCAGGGACGTGGAAGAAGCTGTGAAAAGATCCCACATATCTTCAAGGAGACGGTGTGACTGGCACAGAGTGGAGGAGGGAAGGGAGTAGGGGACCAAGTCAGAGACGTTAAGGGTTGGGCTGGTACACAGGAGTGTGGGGGATTTGGACAGATCTGACTTCTCATTTTACAGCACGTCTCTGGCTGATGCGTGGAGAATAGACTATAGGGGCAGGATGGAAGCAGGGAGAGCAGCGAGGCCCTTGCCGTGATCCTGGGAAGAGAAGACGGCAGCAGTGCGGTTGGGAGACGCGGCCAGATTGGGGGTGTATTACAAAGGCAGGGCCAACCGTTCAGAAGGGGTTGTGAGAGAGAGGAGGCAGGGGTGACGACTAGATTCTGGCTAGAGCAACTGGAAGGATGGACTCAGAGCCAACTGAGATGGGCAAGACAATGTGAGGGAGAAGATCTGGATTCAGGCTTGGGTTTCATTTTGGTGTCTGTGAGATACCCAGGTCGGAGAGGACCTTTAGGGAGAGATCCAAGGCAGCTGGAAATACCAGACCGAAGTTCAGGGAGGGGCCGGACTGGAGATGTGCATTTGGGAATTGACAACATCATCAAGGGAGTGTTGCAGATGTGGAAGAGAAGAGGACTGAGGACTGAACTCTGGGGGCTGCAACATTACATCCCAGACGTTACAGCATGCAGAGGAGCAAGTGAGGGAGTCAGAGGAGCAAGAAGCAGGATGGAAGGGAGACCAAGAGAGGCTGGAGTCGTCAAGCCCTCTGAGTGACCTCTGGCTTCAGGTGTTAAGAGGGCAGGTGGGATGAGGACCGGTCACTGCTTCAGGAACACAAGGAGCACGGATGGCCCTTAGAGGAGTGATGTTGGTGCCATGGCAGGGACCAAGCCTGGCTGGGGTGGGTTTTAGACAGACTGGAAAGGCAGAAACTATCAATACATTGCTGTTGACAGAGGGGTTGGGGTGGAGTGATTCTTTCTACAGTAGCGTTATCTCTAGAGACACTTCATAGTGGTCGAGAGCTGTCAGCAATTGTCGTGGCCCCTGCTTTCCACGACGTGAGAAGCAGGAAGGGAAGGACAGGGACCTTACAGCAGAATGAGGATCTGTGAATGTGAGCAGGACAGACCCTCGTGTCCAGCTTCCTTATTGAACTGGAGAGGAAGCTGAGGCCTGAGATCACAGCTCTGTGAGCGGCAGAGCCAGAGCCAGAACCCAGAGACCCTCCCTCTAGATTCACTGATTTTTTGTTCTGTCACAACAAACACTGAATTTTGAGCTGCTTCAAAGGTCTCTGAAGGCTGACTTTCAGTTTCTTAGGGTTCATATCCATTACTGTTCTAGAAACCCACAATTTCCTAGTTCCAGGAAAGTCTAATGAAAATTCCCAAGAAAGTTTACAGCACATCTCTTTCTAACACTTTGGTGATTTAAATGCCAGTAAATCAGAAATTGATAAAGGAAGCTTTCCTTGAAAGATAAATGTGAATTCTGAGGCTGTGAATCAGAGGTGGACGGGGCCTCTGTCAGATTCCTGTCAAGAAAGAAGCAAAGTGGTGTTTCATAGGCAGCTGAGACCTTGAACGTGACTCATTACTGATTTCCCATGACGTTCAGTGGCCACTGCAACAAGATTCTAAAGGAAAGGAGGAAAAAGAATCTAAGATTTCAGCTTTTCCAAAGCTCAGAAATGCTCAGGCACAGCTCGGCTGCAAGGCTTCGTAAAAGAAATGGCTGCATGACGTGGGTGGCTGACTTCTGAGTCACTGAAGATGGTGTTAAATCCTTTCTTCATTACAAGTGCACTGCTTGGTGAAATCAGGCCCTTAGAATCAAGGAATGGGGCCAGGGATGGAGCTGGGAGGAAGAGGGAGAACAGGTGAGGGCAGTTAGGAGGGCCAAGAGAAAAAGGTGAAGATCATGCCAGCAAATGAAATACCTGGAGGAGATCTCAGGTAGGAAGAGACCCGAGTCATAAGTGCCCTTGAGTGATGAGCACACAAGCCCTGGTTTCCAGTCTTCCCCTCCTCCCATCTGCTGGCCAGGCTGGGCAGTGAACACGCGTGTCTGTGTCTGGCCTCCTCATGGAGTCTTTTCTCAGGCTCCTGCTGCTCCTGCTGCCGCCCAGGTGTGCAGGGACCCCACCCAGAGGTCACAAACACAATTAAGGCAGGCTCTACCGGCTACAACTTTCTCACTGCTCTAGAGTGAATGATGACAGTTCAGAGGTTTATTCTGCTCCAGGGTCAAAATCTCCTTTTGAAATGAGGCTGGCCCCAAACAAGTCCCAGAGCCTGAGGGATAAGGCTTTACTGACCCAAGTCTAGAGGATGGCAGGTGGAATACTGGCGTTGGGGTCAGAAAAACTGGAATCGAGTCCCAATTCCACCTCTTCCAGCTAAGTGACCTGATGGACAAACTTCTCTAGACGCACACGTCCTCACCTGTAAAGTGGGAGTGCACACATGCATACGTCACCTACCACCATGAAGAGCAAATAATAAATATATGTGAGTGGTTCTCAACCTTGGCTGCATATGAAAGCCACTGGGTTCAAGTTCATGAAGTGTCTAAAAAAATACAGATGCCTGGACCACCCCCCTTGGACAGTGCTTTTAAACTTGGCCACATATTAGAATCACTGGGGGAGCTTTTAAAAGCCCCAACGCCCAGGCTTTCTCCCAGACCAGTTAAGCCAGAATCTCTGAGGGCAAGACCCAGGTAGTGATCAGATTTTATAAAGTCCCCCAGGTGGTCCCTAAGGGCAGCCAAGACTGACAACTGCTGATGAGTGTGAAAGTTCTTTATAAATTAGTAAGCGCCAAACACATATAAGGAATAGTCACCAGTACCTACTTGAAAATTAAACATTTAATAGTGGTGATGTTGAATAATTGGACGAGGCTTTCCAACATGCTCTCAAGTGCTTCACAAAATAAGGATGAAGTTTAATAAAGTAAGTGTGAAGAATTGAGAAGAAGACCTTCAAGTGGCAAGTTATTACAAAACAATTATAAAAACAGACTATTAAAAAGTCTACAAATAACAAAGGCTGGAGAGGGTGCAGAGAAAAGGGAACCCTCCTACACTGTTGGTGGGAATGTAAGTTGGTGCAGCCACTGTGGAAAACAGTGTGGAGGTTTCTCAGAAAACTAAGATTAGAACTACCATATGATCCAGCAATCCCAATCCTGGGCCTATATCCAGACAAAACTCTAATCCAAAGACACAGGCACCCCTATGTTCACAGCAGCACTATTCACAATAGCCAAGACATGGAAGCAGCCTAAGTGTCCATTGACTGAAGAATGGATAAAGATGATGTGGGATATATATATGTTGGAATATTACTCAGCCATAAAAAGAATGAAATAAGGTCATTTGCAGTAACATGGATGGACCTAGAGATTATCATACTAAGTGAAGTAAGTCAGAAAAAGACAAATACCATATGATATCACTTATATGTGGAATCTAAAAAAATGTTACAAATGAACTTACCTACAAAACAGAAGCAGACTCAGACATAGAGAACAGATTTGTGGAGGGGGTTGGGGGAGGAATGGAGTGGGAGATTGGGTTTAGCATATGTAAGGTATTACATATAGAATGGATAAACAACAAGGTCCTAAACTATATGGAAAAGAAAAGAATATAAAAAGAATGTGTATGTGTATATATATGTAAGTATATATATATATATATATTTGAATCACTTTGCTGTACAGCAGAAATTAACACAACTTTATAAATCAACTACACTTCAATAAAAATTTTAAAAATAAGGAAAATAGACTAATATAGAAAAGAAAGAAAAAAATTGCAAAAAAATAGTATTATTGTGATTAAAGAATGCCCCTCAGACTTGACATGGACACAGTTTACCCGCAGCTCTTTTCAAAGGCAGACAGAGTCAGTCGTTCCAGGGCCGGCTGAGACTCTGCATTTCTGACACACTCCCAAGTCATGCCCTTGTTGTGAGTCTAGGGTTTACGAGCACAGGCTATGGAGGCAAACCTGCCTGGGTTCAAGTCCTTCGCCTTTCATTTCCAAGTTGCCTGGTGCAGGGCAGTAGTCATTCTTCACTTTTGGTGGTTAGTAACCCCGCTCTCCCCGTTCCCACCTCTGGAAAGCACCCGCTCCCATACACTAGTCAGGTGGTTTGAACGGGCACTGCCAGGTGCTTTTTGCCCCTGCCCTTCCTGGGTCAGGTGGATCATGATTGTCCCAAAGATGGGCCAAAGGGGCCTACGAGAACCTTCCCAGGGGTGGCTGGACTGGGAACCAGGAGCAGCAGCCGGGCTCTGTTGCTGGCAAAGCCGTGTGAGGCTGTGCTCATTGCCATCTGGGGGGACACCAAGCTGCTTTCCTATCCTTCACGTGTTATATAAGACATCCAAAAAATTGTCCTTTTTGCTTATGTCAATTTGAGGTTGGGTTTCTTTCAATACAAAAAAAAAAAAAAAAAAAAAAGCCATGAAAAATACCTGAGGACAAGTTACTGATTCTGTGCTTTAGTTCACTCACCTGTGAGATGGAGCTAGTGGTGGGATCTAATCATAAGGTTATTATGGAGATTAAATCAGAGAATACGTGGAAGGAGCTTAGCACAGTGCCTGGCCCTAAGCGTTCTGGTCAGAGTGCCCAGGGTCAGTCAGAGGTTGTATCGACTTCCGACCATAAGCTGGTATATCCAGGGAATGATCGAATGTAAAGGGATTGGTTCCCAGTTCAAATCTGAACCAACTGACCGCATGCAGCCCATCCAGTGCCAGGACGCACATCCTCTGTCTGGTCCAGACAAACGACTCCCACGTGAAGAGCACAGACTTGCCACATTCCCTGCTCCAAAGACCCAAGATCAGCCTGGTCAAGCCCACGCCCAGACTGCTGTGCATTCGGGGGTGTAAGATGGAGGGCTGGATTGGGACCTGGGTTCTCCTTTCTCTGAACTCACTTGATCAAAGTCCAGCTTCCAGAAAGTCCAAACGTCTTCAGGTTCTGGGTCTTCCTGTTGACATCGCTGACAGCCATTACATCCAGTGTGCCTTTTGAATTCTTAATCATTCCCAAATCCCACTTCGTACAAATGCCCCCAAACCACTGTTTTATGTCAATATCACTGTATATTTAATATCATGTAACACATCAGGGCTGCTCAGATGGTACGGCCTGAGATTGCTTGAAGTGGATTTTGCTCTTATTTCAACTCAACAAATATTGATCGAGCTCTCGGCATGTGCAAAGCCTGTGATAGGCGTACCCTCCCTCCCTCTGCCTCCCCGGCAGCCTAGAGTGAGGCTTATGAAACTCAGCAGTGGGAGGATGTCCCATTTTGAGCTGCACTGGGAGTTATTATCGAAGTGTGGGATGCCTGTTGCAATGCAGAAATTCTAAAGGTGGGAGAGAGACAAGGATCTGACACACAGAGAGAACATGGCAAACTTAAGAGAAGTGTAAGCAGTACCTATGAGAGCCGGGGGGTCATGGTTGGAGCTTCAAATGACGGCTTTGATAGAATCGTAGTAGTTCAGCTAGAAATGAAAAAAAAAAAAAGTGCTAATTAATATGAAAATCACACAGCAGCTCAAACAAGAGTTTGTAACAATATCCAAGGCGTTCTTTGCACACACATTTCAAGAGGGAGAAAGGAACCCCTTGTTCACAGGACAGGTGCATCTTTAGAAAATCACAATTGTGTGTGAGCGGAACGTGTGCAGGCGGCGTGGTGGGCGCGGCATTGGGGTCTGCTTCCCTTCACACTCACTCAAGGCTGATACCAGAACAAGCAATTCCTGGGTGTGCTGTCTGATAGATCATGCTGCAGTTTCTACTGCCTCGTTTAAATATTTCTGAGAAACTTAGAACGCCGCCTGCATAGCCGCAGGGGTTTCACCGAGGAAACAGCGTATCCTTCACTGTGAATCAGATTTCAGCTGGAAGCTGTGCTGAGTGTCCTACTGAGGGTAATGACCTATTTTCCCCTGTCTTTGGAAATGACGCACAGGGTCTGAAGCAGGTGTGCTGGGACTGGGGAAGGAGAGCCTTGGCAGGACCCTGAGCTGGGGCCAGGGCCAGTCTTGGGGGCAAAGAACAAGACCGGGTGGGATGTGAGGAGTGTTCGCCTCTCAGGCCTCCTTCTCCCTCTGCAGAAGACCTTAGTAAGAATATGAGGATGTGGGAGTCCAGTGGTTAAGACTCCGTGCTTCCATCGCAGGGGTCACGGGTTCGATCCCAGGTTGGGGAACTAAGATCCCGCATGCTCTGTGGTGAGGCCAAAAAAAAAAAAAAATAGGTTAAAGCCACAGTAGTATTGAAGGCGCGCCACGTTAATTACAAAGCGTTATTACTTCTCAGGTAGACCTCCAGGGATTCTGTTTAGTTTAGAGGTGGAGATGAAGATGACCCTTGGTTCTAACCCACATGGCGTGCAGAAGCCACAGACCCAGAGACGCCGGAGGAGGAAGGGTGGGTGTCTGGAGCTGGGAGGGCACAGGGACCAGGAATCTGTGGCCAGAGCTCCCCACTGAGCCCAGAACTGTGCTCTGCCTTTCCTCCGTGGGAACAGGCTCCCTGGAGACAGCTCATGGGGCTGACCTCTTGGAATAGCCCTGACCACAGCCCTCTGAGGTGCAGGGGGAGAAAGAAGGGCGGCAGCCTCTGGGGAATTCTAGCCAACAGACGGTTGCTCTCTGCTGGGTGCTGTTTCTCCCTACCCCGCCCCTCCGTGTGCGGTCCCCCCTTGGGAAGCACTGGATCTGGATCTCAGTGTTGTTCCTTCCACCTTCCAAGACACAGAGGACGGAACATAGCAGGAGAAGGTGGGCTGGCGGGGAGAGCAGGGTCTGGGGGCTGGCAATTCAGCGGGATATAATGTCCCACACTCTGCAAAAGCATAGCTCCGTTTTGCTAAGTGGAAGAAGCCAGGCACAAAAGATCAAATATCACATGATTTTATTTACAGAAAATGGCCAAAAAAGGCAAATCTATAGAGACAGGAAGTAGATTAGTGGTTGCCTGGGGCTGGGAGTAGGAACTGGGAATCACTGTATATGGTTAGGAGGGATCTTATTGGGGTGATGGAGACGTTCTTAAAATAGATTATGGTGATAATTGCACAACTTAGTAAACTTATCTACAGTCATTCATTGTACACTTAAAATGGGTGAATTTTATGGTAGGTAAATTGTACCTCAAACAAATCAAAGGAAAAAAGAACCTGGTTCCAACCGCCTTCGAAAAACACATCATATTACATGGCAATTTTATATGCGCGTGTTCAGTCAGATTACTGTTTTCTTTTTGTATCTAGCTTCTTAGCTCATATTTCCTTTCTCCTGTGGGAGTGGTACTCTACTTTCTTTTCTTTTGTGTTTGAAGCTTTGTTGGTCTTCATATTTTAGACAAATGTTATTTTCCCGGTCCAGTTTTTCTTCCCCTTTAATTTTCCTTTTCACTTAGCAGATACGTTTGATTCTTTTCCATTCACCCAATAATATTCCTCACCTTTCTTTTCTTGCTTTCAGTCTTCTTTACTAAAAATCTTCTCTACCTAGTTTAAACCTGATGTGTTTAGAAAGAGACAGATACGTTTGATTCTTTTCCATTCACCCAATAATATTCCTCACCTTTCTTTTCTTGCTTTCAGTCTTCTTTACTAAAAATCTTCTCTACCTAGTTTAAACCTGATGTGTTTAGAAAGAGACAAGAAACCTGATGTGTTTAGAAATGTTTATCCTTCCCCAGTGGAGGAGTCTCATCAAACCCAGAGGTCCCCTGCTCTCCCTCCGGCACGCCCACTCTGCCTTTGGTTTCTGGACTGTCTTTTTTTCTTCTTCTTTCAACTTAAAGTGTACAATGTAATGGTTTTTAGCAGAGTTGTGCACCATCACCATTATCAACTTTAAAACACTTTCATCACTTCAAAAAGAAACACCATACCCACTGGTGGCCGCTCCCCATTCGCCCACGAGTTCTTCATCCCTTAGGCAACCACTAATCTGCTTTTAGTCCCTGTGGACTTGCCTGTTCTGGACATTTCATATAAATGGACTCATGATTTGGGGTCTTCTGTGACGGGCTTTTTTCACTTAGCATAATGCTTTCGAGTGTCATCCATGTTATTGCTTGTATCACTACTTTCCTTTTATTGTCAAATAATATTTCGTTGTACGGATATACCACATTTTGTTTATTGATTTACCAGTTGGTGGATATTTGAATTGTTCCTACTTTTTGACTATTATGAATAATGCTTGCTACGAACAGTCCTGAACTAGTTTCTGTGTGGACATATGTCTTCATTTTTCTTGGTTATACTGGGCTGTCTTATAAAGGACAATGTCTTGCTTTTTTATGCACTTGGGAAACACTAACTTCCATTCTCAGAGCCAGTAGAAATCTCAGGGAAACAGCTCTCACGTCTACAGTCATATTATGGTTCTAAGACACTCGGGTCATTTGAGTTGGCTCTCACTCCTACCAGAGGAAGGAGAACAATCTACTATCTTCAGACCCTAAGGATACCTGGGGTGGAAACTCCCAAAACAAACATGCCAGGAATGTGTGATGTTCAAATTGGTTATTTTCACTCACTTCTAGAAACCAGATATTGGTCATTCTTTGTGCCATTCTGGGTATCTCACGTGATATTTACTTTTATTTGTTTTGAGCTAGGTTAATAAAGTTATCCCAGGACCAGTGATGACTCATTAAGGAATACATATACTGTTACTTATTTAATTGCTTGTGTGATGCCCCTGGAGAAAGAGACAGGCTGGCACATTACAATTTACATTTACTTAAAACTTTTTTTTTTTTTTTTTTTTTACCTGAGTAGCCCAGTCTCTGTGCACTTTCCAGCAGATATAATTTATATTTGGAGAGTTCACAGCATTATTAATGTTAATGTTTGGCATATTCTCAACTTTGGGTAGCTTCTTCCAAGTTCTAAGGAGAAAAACATAAAAATCACAAAATGATAAGAATGAATGTCCCTCCCACATCCTGCTCTCTCCAACCAGCAGCCTTTTCGTAGGCCAATCTTCTGGTCAGGAATCCACACCTCCTCTCCTTGGTTCATATAAATTCTTCCCATTCGCAGTGACCTCAATAAATCCTCCATGGGAGCCTCTCTATGTGCCGGACCGTTTGATCGCTCCCTTTTCTGGATTCCAGGAGCATTGAGCATGGCATTGATGCTTGATGTTTGCTGCTCTCATTTTCTCATCCAGATGTGTACAACCTGAAGGGAAGGGTGCTTCCTCTGGAGCCCCAGCAGGCCCGGTAGAGAGCAGGGACTCAACCAAAACTGACTGGCTGAGGATGCCAACGGGTACCCTTGTGTGTTCCAGTCGGGATTTGAACAGTCTTTTAGAAGCAGATATTGAGGTTTCAAGGTCCGTCTCAAAAAGAAGTGGGCCATGCTCATAGGCATCAGGTGTGAAGACAGATGGGAAGAACTTAGAAGTGGCATCAGTGATCTCACATGTTATAAAAGCTCTGTAATTATTGATTAATTCACATGAATACCCTGAGGGGCAGACCGTCCTTCCAACAGCCAAGGCAGGTACAAAGCAGCTGGTATAACAGAGGAATGATTAATTGTGGAGGACCTATAGTTACCTATCTAACAGACACTCTCTCCCTTCTTTCCTGCCAACAAACCAAGGCAGAGAGCCCTTGATTTCAGGGTGTCATGTGACTCAGTTCTAGAAAATGAGATCAGGGGAAATCAGCTGAGGAGCTCTGGGAAAATATTTTTTTCCTTCATAAAATGTGAAAACAGTCTGAGATAGTCTGTTTTTCTCTATCTCTCTCATTTTTCTTTCTCACTTTTCCCTCTCCCCTGGATGGCGTTGTTCTTTCTGATTTTAAACACAGTTGTGATATGAGGTATTTGGAGCTACAGCAGCCATTATGAGACCATGAGGCCATGGGCTGAAGGACAAAAAAGCCAGCATGCTAAACATGGTGAAGTGATATGATGGAGACTGAAGGCTCTTGATGACACCATTGATAAGCTAAACCAATGCAGCAATCACCTATATCCTGATATTTTTGTTAATGAAAGAAAGATAAACTCTTTTATCTTGGTAGTCATTTTTTATGTTACTATAATAGCAAATATTTATTAGCTTCTTATGTGTGAAGCATGGTTCCAAGCACTTTATACATATTAACTCATTTACTCCTTAACATAACCTTATGAGATAGGTACTATCAGTATTCCCTTTTTAAGGCACTATTATTATTCCTTCAGAGGGAGGAAAGAGGCACAGAAAGATTAAACCACTTGCCAAAGTTAGCAAGTAGCAGTGTCAGAATTCAAACCCAGGCAACCTGGATTGCCGCTTGAAGCTTTTTTTTTTTTTTTTTTAGCTGCACCACATGGCTTGTGGGATCTTAGTTCCCTGACCAGGGATTGAACCTAGGCCCTTGGCAGTGAAAGCATGGAGTCCTAACCACTGGACCACCAGGGTATTCCCCTGAAGCATTCTTAATGGATAACGGTACACAATAGTCTACAGTTGATGTTCTCACAGTTTAACAAATCACAGAATTATGGAACTGTTTAAAGCTGGGAGGCATCCACTGAGATAACTTTGAAAATATTAGAGTAGATGAACCTGGAGCAGTGCTCTATGTATCACGGATGCCTGTAGGCAAGGTGTTTTTGTACATACTGCCAGCAATTGTAGAAGTGCTTTTCCAAAGCAGTCCCAGTGCTGTTTTTTTCCCCGAGTAATGTTTTTAAATGATTAGTTATGTCATAATAAAGTTCTCCCTGCACTTTTTAATTGCTAGTATGGCAGTATATTTTTTCATTACTTTTGACTACTTTTCAGGTATTAAATTTGTAAATTTCAATACACTCAAAAGTTGTTTCTTGAGACTCTTTTGCAACTGGTGGCCCTATCAGGACAATAAGATACCCTCTAAACTGGCAATCACTGAGCACTCCCTCCCGGTTTGGTTATAACCCTCGCTGGACTGTCACATATTGAAGAGGGGTAAGGCAGAGTCTACGCGAGGACTCACTTTCTCTCCAAATGAACTTCTGTCGGGCTACCTCATGTCTAGGACATGGCTTTTCATCCATCTTTGCCTGATGAAGTGCTTTACTACTGAGTTTTCTGGTACTTTCCATCAAAGCCCCTTTATCCCCTACCCATCTAAGCCAAAGAGTCAGAGAGTTATAGATTGAGTAGATTTCAATCCCCAAACTTCAGACCTCCCAAAACCTGTTACTCATTTTGTGTCTGATTTCAGATTACAGGCTCTTCAGAAACCAATACTGACTACCTGACAATCTCCATTTTGCCTGCGGTATCGTCTTTTTAAGATTCATGTTAGGGTTTAGATTCACTTGGCTTCCCTAACAAAACCCCAACGAATCTGATCTCACTGGTTAGTGGAACTTCTCTCTTTAAAAAGCAGTTATCGAGAAGCAGCTTAAAAAGTCTGCTATTGTTACTTTATGAAATGTCTGTTCTCCAACAACAAAGCAGATAAAAAGTACTTCTCCTAAGCCTGCACATTTCTTTGTGGTACTTTGAAAATCCTGCAATTCATTTTCTGTCAATTAATCTTCTCTTGTTTCAATTTCCCTCAAATAAAAACTTTTCTGACCCACTCCCATTAACCCATCCATAATACTGTACATTATCTATGCTACCTTTATCTGGATACACTTAATCTCTGGGAAGGAATTTTCAAGACAGAAAATGGGGCAGAAGAGAAAAACTGGCCAAGTTTACAGACTTAGATTAAGGAGATGTTGATGCATGAAAGGTAACTGACTTGAAACATGCATTCATACCTCAACAGATGAAACTTTAGGAAAAACCTTTAAACTCCTCAGAATTACTGCTTGGAAGCATGGATTCATCCTCTTCTGCATGAATTAATTGATGGGGACAAAGTCTTTAAAATAGGGCTTGATTGTGATTTATAGTTCATTCTGACAATAGTTTCTGTATTATCCACCAATATTTTCTTAATTCAGACAAGACTCATATTATGTTTTTAAAATCTCCACCAAGCATAAAGCAGATAGATTTCCTGGGATACTTATGACGAAAGCTGTTCTTTTTTGAAGGCATCTACAGGGCAGACTGAAATAGTCTTTCCTCCATCAGTATTTCATCTGCTCTGCAATTGGTTTGATTAGATCCAGGTAACAATTGTGCATGGTACTGGCCTGACGAATTTGAGTACCTTTGGGTCGTTGGCCAATTGTTTACCTTGAACTTCATCTTTCAGCTTGTCAGAAAAGAATCTAACACTCATCCCAGCACCAGCACGAACTGCCAAAGAAGCAGAGACTGGAGGAGGCTGTCATTGCAACTGGAACCTCAAATCTGCTGCCCTCACCCAGGGTCCCCTAAGAAGTGGTGAAGTGTGGCACCTCCACACTTCACAAGGGCAAGGCATCCTGGCTCCATGGCTGTAGAAGGCTTATGCCACATGGGACTCTAGCTCCTAGCAGATGCACAGAGAAATTGTTTCACTCAATTGTGTGTGTGTATGTGTGTATATGGGGAGGGCGGGCTGTCCATTATAGGGCAAAACTCTGGCAAATTCATTCTCTTTCACCCAGATGCAACTGAAGGATTCTGTGAATTGTCTTGCTGTAACTCTTTAGAAGGAACAATTCCTGGAATTATTACCAGTACATTTTCTTTTCCATTCCTCTCCCAAAAGTGTCCTTGTATTATATCTTTGAGTAAATGAATAAGTACCTCTACTAAAAGCGAAGAGCATGATGTCAGGTGAATCCTACCCTGGGGAAGATTTAGTGACTAAGGACTCTGTTCTCACTGTGCCCAGTTCAATCATCTCCTCTAAGACTTGAATAAATACACAGAAATAATGTTAAATTTTTTGACAACACAAAGCTGAGAGAGAGAGACAGAGCTAATCTGCTAGACGGTATTATCAGTATTTAAAATTATTTTAACCAAATATGATAAGGATGCAAAAAAATCAATGAAATAAAATTTAGCAAGAATGAAAGCCCTGGATTTAGGTTCAAAACATCAATTTATAAGGAAAGAATGAGGAATACATGGCTTGAAAGTGGGAGGTAATATGCCAGTGGGTAAAGCGTTGGTGGTACCTTGTGGTACCCAGTTTGGAGCACTTGGGACATTGTCCAGAAGAGATGCCAGGATGACAAGATATCTTGAAATGAGGTCAGATGAAGGACAGCTGAGAAAACTAGAACAGTTTACCTGAGAGAGGGGAAAACTTAGTAGTCATCTTTAAATACGTGAAAAATCTGGATTTTTTTTTGGAGGTTATGTTTTGCTTGTTTTTCTTTTCCTTTTTTAAAAAAATTATTTTTATTTTTCTCTAAGTTATGTGCAGTTGCTTGAAGAGTCAAATAGTTCTGCAAGTTTAAGAAGCTTGACCCCTTTCTTCATTTCCATCCCTGAAGGCCTCCACATTTCCTTCTTTTAGATGATTATTTGCTATCTATTCCATGTCTCTAAATTGTATGCTTGCACTGCTTCTTCCTGTTTTTCAGTTTGGGGTATTATCTTTTGACTCTGGACTTGCATTTGCTTAGACTTCTGAGTACTTAGCGTTCGTATTTACCAAGCATCTCGGTCTCCTCTCAAGATATTTGTTGTTCATTCCATTGGTTCTGCCTTTTGAAGGGCCCTGGCAGCCCTATACCTGGTACACAGTTGCCATCTTGGGTCTGTGGGAGGGGAATAATTTTTCCTAGATCCTTCTAGGTTCTTGGCTGAGACCCCGCCCTCCCTACCACAATAAAAGACAGATTAACAGGAGAAAACCAAACAAATTTAATAACATGTAACCTCTCATATACATGGGAGATAGTCCAGGAAAACTAACTCCCTCAAATGGCCCAAGTCATCACCTTGAATACCATCTTCAGCTAAAGACAAAAGAAGATGTGGATGGGGGAGCCAGTTATGTGAGATTATCAGGCAAAGCACAGTAAACAAGGGTAAGGTCATTCATTACGCAGCTTGACATCATTGCTTTCTCCTGATGAGCATTTCTAGAGTTTCAGAGTCATCCTCCCCTTCCCAGTACAGAGGGGGAGATACCCCTACAACTGAAGATTTCCCTTATAAATGTAAGTGAAACAGTAACTTGGTTTTCAGCCCTTCTCCTGTGACTGCTCTTTCTTAGAAATAATCAGCCCCAAATAATCCTTATGGCAAAAAGACATATTTTCAGGTGACATATTCTGCTGCTTTTCAGCTCCTTCCCTCACTGTCACCCTGAAGGTGCCCTCTGCTCCCCTGCTTCTCCTTCTGCCATTTGCCTCTCCTGTTTTCCTGTATCCTGGTTCTTCTTTTGCTCAGTTTCCCTCCGCATTTTATAGAGAAAACCTTTCAGTGGTTTCCTGAGAAGGACACGTATATGGGAAGTACATTTTTGAAACTTTGCAACTTTGAAAAGTGACTTTATTCTACCCCTAAATTTCAATAATAGTTTGTCTGGATATAGAATTCAACACTGGAGACATTTTTCTTTTACAGTTTTGAAGGCGTTGCTCCATTGTTTTCTAGCTCCCAGTGCTGCTGTGGTGAAGTCCAAATCCATTACTGAGTCCTGAGCCTATGCATGGTGAACTGATTTTTTCCTCCTCTGGACATTTCTAGAATCTTCTCTTTGCTCTCAGTGTTTTGGAAAATGTTCTCAAACTATTTATTGAATTATTTTCTTCTCCCTCTTTTCTGCTTTTGTATGCTTAGTGTTTGGATATTGTGCTTTCCAGACTGGTCCTATGGTTTTCTTATCTTTTCTCTTTTATGTCACTTTTTGTTCTACTTTCTGGGAGAATATTATCTTCCAGTCATTCTATTAAGTTAAAATTTTAAAATCACAATTTTAATCTCCAAGAATTCTTTTCTCTCTGGATTTTCCTCTGTAATGGCAACTTCATATTTAACGGATTTCATCTCTTCTCTCCAAAGATAATAATGGTATTTTATTGTTTCCTGCCTAGAAGGGGAAAGTATGGCTGTCAGCGATCTAGGAGGCGTTGCTGCTAATTCTTGGGCCTGCGGGGTGAGGATGTGGGTTCTGTTTTATGAAATGGACTGACTCTTAGCTTTTCCCACAGCTGATCTAAGGATTTAGTTTTTTGGGGTTTCCTAAGTCACTTACCATTTGTTTATCGGCTTTCCAGCTTCCAAATGTTATTGCTGCTATTTCCTCTCATTCACCCCATACTTGTGGGGCTGTGCCTTTGGGGGAAAAAAATCCCTTCGCATTGTTTAGATGAGTATTATTTAGGAGGGAATAAAAGTAGATGCAAGAATTCAGCCTGTTTCCTGGAAGAGCAGAACGCCTATTTGGAGTCACCTAAGGGATCGCTTTCTAATATTTGGAAATAATCCACATCTTTAGGGGCTGCCTCGTGAGGCAGGGGCTGCCTTTTCCTGGAAGGGTCAAGCCAATTTGGAAAGTCTCCTTCTCAGGGATGTGGCAGAGAGGCTTCTGCTTCTACTGGAGTGGTCACTAGTTAGACAAGAGTTCTCCCTGTGACCTTCCTACTCATTTAAAACTCTGATTACATTATGCTTATTCCAGGCTCAGAGTAATGTTCTTATCCAGATATCTTGGAGAAAACGTGCTTTTGTTTTTGTTTCATTTTCTGCACAGCTTACTGTGTACTTTGTGGAAGAATGTCCTTGGTGAAGAAGTGACACTTGGGGGAAAGTTTGTGGTTCTGTCATCAAAAGGTTACAGGTGAATTGGGAGATTGGGATTGACATATATACACTAATATATATAAAATAGAAAAAAAAAGAATTACAGTGCTTGACATAATGTCTAGAATATAGTATGTGCTTAATAAATGTTAGATCTCTTTATGACAAAAAAATTAAATATAAGAGCAGCTGTTAATGAAATAGAAAGCAAATACATAATAGAGAGGCCCAACAATATTAATTCTTTGAAAAGAATTATAAAACTGTCCTATGCTTGTAGAGAAGTCACAAATAAATAAATAAACAATATCATTCACTTGGCTTAAGCGCACTATCTCTGTGTTCAGTTGTAAAGTTAAAAAAAATAATAAAAAATGAGAAAAAGAAAGAAACTATTAAAAAGCCCAACATACTAAAAATATTATTTCTAAGATTGCACCAAACCAGTAAGGCCCAACTAGGGATTATGTAGATGATAATTAGCTGGGACCAACCTTTTCTTAATAATACGTCTTTGAATCTATAATGCTCGTTCAACTTAAATATATCTGACTTACACACACACACACACACACACCACACAAAAGGTTACAGGTGATGAGAAGTCAGTCTCTAGTCATTGTCAGGAAACTGCCACCTAGGTCTCCCTAAAACAACAGTAGGTAGGGAAGAAATCTGCTTCTGGTCTAACACACACGGTCTGCACGTTCCAGCATTTCTCAAGATAAAAAAGGAGACCCTAAAGCCCAACCCAAACTGGACAGTGACAACACCAGAAAACTAGAGGCACTGAGAGATGTTTAGATTTTGTGGAAAGGCTCATGTCCTGAAAGGATTCTTTTCAGTATTTTGTCAAACAGAAATCAATCATTTGCAGCCAAACGATATATCTGACAGTGGCTGGCAGGGCAAGATGAGTATTAAGGAACTTAAAGTTACAACGTGAGCTACTGCTATTTGAACAGCAGGACAAGAAAATAAAGCATGTCTGAAGTTATATCTGGTCAATGGGCAAATTAGGTGCCGTTTATACAAATTTTTCTTATATTCAACTTTCCAGCCACACAGCCATCATGTGCAGTTGATGTGTACACGTGCTCACAAGTAGTTACCTGAGTGCACTCCTTCAGCCATCTCCTCCATGATGGAGAAGTTAATGTCTTATAGTCAGTTTTTAAGCATTTCTAATGCTTGACTAATTTTAAACTAAAAACGAAATCCCTGGAATTCAAAAACTGATGAAAGAGCTAGCATCCACCCATCCATCCACCCATCCATCCACCCACCCATCCATCCATCTACCCATCCATCCACCCATCCATCCATCCATCCATCCACCCATCCATCCACCCATCCATCCACCCACCCATCCATCCATCTACCCATCCATCCACCCATCCATCCACCCATCCATCCACCCACCCATCCATCCATCTACCCATCCATCCACCCATCCATCCATCCATCCACCCATCCATCCACCCATCCATCCACCCACCCATCCATCCATCTACCCATCCATCCACCCATCCATCTGCCCATCCACCCACCCATCCATCCATCCATGTCTACTAGGGACTCAGAAATAAGAGCTCTATTTCAGTCCTCTAGGAGTTCCCAGTCTGGTGAGAGAGACAGATTGAGGACAGGACATTCTGACTCGGGGCTATAATCCAAATCATTGAAATATGCATGGACTGCTTTGGGGACGCGCAGCTCCAAGAAGAGAAAAATGTTTCCCGAGGAGAAGATGCTTAGTGAAGACCCAGAAGGGCACTGTGTTCAGGCAGGGAAAACCACTTATACTGATGCATAGGGCCTTGAGAGGTGAGGGTGCTTGTTAGAAGCCCATCTGATTCAGAACATGATGGGACCTGGGGATGTGAAAGTGCCAGGAAGAGACAAATCTGGAAAAAGAAGCGGGGTCTCCGTCCTGAAGTGTTTTGTGGGTCACACGGAAGAGTTTAGATTTTATCTGACAGCAAAGGGGAGTCACTGGAGGATTCTGAGCAGGACAGAGACATCACGGCCTCTTACAATCTCTTCTGCTACCCCTGGGCTGAGTCACCATCATCACCAGAGTGACTATTCAATATGGAAGCCAGAGCACGTCATCCACGGCTTAAAACCCTGCAGTGGGTCCACCTGCTGCAAGGCCCATGTGACTGACCTTCCTTAGCTCTCTGACCTCACACCTTCCACTCTCACTCTGCATCGATTCTGCTCCAGTGACACGGCCTGTGCTCTTCCTCAAGCCCTCCAGGTACACTCCAATTTACGGCACGTCTCTGGCTATTCTGTTTGCAAGGAATGTGCTTCCCCCAGATATTCATGAGGCTCCTTCCCTCCCCTGCTTTGAGCAAATGCCAACATCTCAGTGTGGCCCATCCTTGCCACACACACACACATACTTGGCACTCTTGATCTTCTGTACCCTGCTTGTCTTTTCCTCTTTTCCACAGCATTTACCACCTTCCAAGATATATAAAATGCTATGTTTATTGTCTTTCTCCTCCCATTAAAACCTAACTCTATACGGGTAGATATCTTTGTTTTGTTCACAGATGTATCTCCAGCACCTAGAACAAACACTGAACGAATAGAGATTAAATTTGCTTTTTTCTTTTTTTCTTTACAAAACAACCCTATGAAAATATGGAGGTCAATGTGCAGGGCTTTGATATTAGGACCAGGGAGGCCAGCTAGGAGTTTGCTGTGATGATGGCCACAGGTTGCATGGGGCAGTGGCTGTGGGGAGAGAAAGGGGGGCCCAGGTTAGAGTTATTAAGGGGACAGAGTTGTCAGGACATGGTGACCAATTATTTGGGTGTAGGAAGAAAGAAGACATGCTAATTTTTGGTGGATGGCGAAGACATAGTGAGCTTAGTTTCAGATATCCTCTCCTTCAGTTCCCAGAGGGATGGGTCTTTCTATATACACAGTACATATTGATTTTATAATTTATTTATTTCCCGTCTATCAACAGTCCCCATGCAAATGCATTCAAATTACCTCAGATTTTTACTGAAATTGACATAATTGATTACAATAATTTACTGCTTTTCCTATTGGCCTTCCTTATGGTCTTATTTGAGATTTAAAAAAAGTCTGTATGCAGTACATCCAAGTACCTTTCCCATTTCTCCACTGTCCATTTTTATATTGATATCCGGAGTTGAAGTCTCTATATCACTACACCTCAGATGCCTCCTAACTTTCCCCCAAGTGATAACGTCCTTAACTAGTTTACTTCAGACCGGAGCAAACTCACTGCAACCCAATCCTTAGGGAAACCACTCTATTTTTTAAAAAATGGCTCTGGCTTCTTTTCAGTTCCTCAAAGCAGTAACCTCCTCTCATAATAAACTGTACCCACTTGCTAGAAACTCAGCAACTTTGTTCTTCCCTTTCTCTGCAGCTCCCAGATGGCCACCAGCTGGTCTGGGCTATTTCTTGCATTCTAATCCCTTTATCCGTCCTCTCGGTTTTCTTTTTGATCTCCTCGGCTCTCCTCTCCTCCTTCTAACAGCCACCACACTTTACCCCTCTTTGGAGACACCTATTTTCTAAGAGAATTTGAGGATTTTTTAGAGCATCACCTCTTTTTTTTTCTTCTACTTTTGTATTGTGAGGAGACCAGCTGCAGGGCTGTGTGGGAGGAAAAGCTTGTCTCTGAGAGCAGGACCGAGCCTCCTGTGAGAAAGGGGTCAGAACAGACTGTTTCCTGACAAGGCCACTGGGGTACAAAGGGGCCAGCGTGTCCCAGAAGCCACCCCTGGGTCTGCAGGCTGTGCTGGCCTCTCTTGAAGGGCGTGGGGGAAGGTGTCCCCTCACTGGCTTTCTCATGGTCACCATTTGATCTCATTTCGGCGGATCTCTGTCCCCTTCCCCTTTACCAGAGAGGGTTGTACCATATTCTCAGCTGTTCTTAAACCACTTTTAAAGGACTGTTATTGATTTGCAAGATGACAGCTGGAAGATTGCTTGAAATGACACATCAGAGAAGTGAAGCTGATGTGTCCGTGTCTTCGGCTGCGTTTGTTGGCCCTGTGAGTTCCATGTTCATGTGTCTGAGGGAGGGTTTCTGTGAGGTCTGGCTGAGAGTCTGCCTGTGAAGTTGGTGTCGTAGCGCACGGAGAGGGGTGGACATGCTTGTGCGTCTGAGTTGTGTCTGTCTGTGTGTGGCCAAGGTGCTGCGTGTGCGTGTGTGCAGGGTCAGGGGGTGTGGCTGCCTGTGTGCACAGGGACTGTGTGTGCGTGTGGCCTGTGAGAGGTGTTGGAGGTGGCTGTGCTGGGCCTGTGCGGTGCAGAGCGTGGAGGGGAGCGATTTCCAGGGGCTTTATGAGTGTCTGCGTTGGGAGACTGTGGGATGAAATTAGGAGACCTGTGCGGGAAATCTGCAGAAAACCTGTGGAGGGCTGTCGACGGCAGTTTGGGGGTATATTTTGAGGTGTTTGTGGAGGATGTGGGGGTGTCTCTAAAGCGTCTGTGTGGTGACAGTGGGGAATGTGTGGCGTGTGTGAGTGTGACTAGCGGTATTTATAGAGCATCTATGAGGTGAATGTGAAGGTGTCTCTGAAGGTGTGGGGGTGACCGTGTGCATTTGCAGCGTCTGCACATTTACCTGTGTGAATGTTTCAGGGTGTCTCTAGGGTGTCTGTGGGCGAATGTTGGTGGCGGGCTTGCTGGCGTCTGGGAGCGTCTTCAGATCTCTGTGTGGCGGCTCTGTGGGCTGAGTGTCAGGATTTACCACCCCTGAAAGTGAGACGGCCTCTGCATGTTCCAACAGGACTATCCTCACCTCCAGCTTCTCTGTCCCAGTGTCGCTGACACAGGCCGAAGACAGCTATCTTCCTAGGGCCCACAGGCACCAACAGCGATAGCACAGGACCTGGAGTGACGCCTTCCCTGAGTGACTGAGGGTGTGGTGTGTGACCATCCCCTGAGGGACCTGAGGTGTGACCTCCCCCTGAGACGGAACTGGGGTGTGACCTCCTCCAAGAGAGGGAAAGGGGTTGTGCTCTCCCCTGGGAGGCACCTGGGGTGTGACCTCCCTCCAGAGAAGAAACCTGGGTGTGTCCTCCTCCTCAAAGGGACCTGGGGTTTAGATGAACCTGACGTGCGACCTTCCCCTGAGAAGGACCTGGGGTGTGACCTCCTCCAGAGTGGGAGTGGGGCTGTGACCTCCCTTAAGAGGGAGCAGCCCAGGTCCTGCTGCCTGCCGCCTGTGTGGAGTCATCTCCGGGACCAACTGGGGGAGAGTGAAGAGGAGGCATGTTCAGCCCCTCTCTTTCCGGCTGTTTCTAAAAATGAGCAAAAGAGCAAAGTCACTTGGATTTCAATCCGCTTTGCGCCAAAGGGAATTATTCCTTCTGCTTAAGCAGAAATGAAATGTTCTGCAGAGACTGTGGTTTTCTCATTATCTCGGAAGTTTAAAATTAACCAATTTTACATCCAATCAGAGGAATCAGGGCCTCCTCATCAACAGGCCCCTGGGGCCAGGATGGTATTTACCTGGAAGGTGTGGGGTTGGGATCAGCATTAACTTTAAGCGCTTTCTGGAAGTCTGGGTTGCGGCTTGTATTTGCTCCCGGGTTTACAAATGGGGGAAGGGCCGCGGAGGCCTCCCTCCTCCGCGGCTTCCGAGGCCCCGCATCTCAGAGATGCCGGCTCAGCCTGGGACCCGGCAGGTCCTTCCTTCCCCGAGCCGAGAGCCTCCTTTCAGGTTGGGTGGCACCCTGGGAGGCACCCAGAGGCAGGGAGGCAGTGACCGGGCTTACCGAAGTCTGAGTCCTGGGCACAGCTGTGCTCTCTTTAGGGTGTTCAGCGCGGGTGTAAGCAGAGCTCGGAATGTGGCCGCAGAGTTCTTTCTTTTGTTTGCAAAAGCGATTCCTTTGTGAATTTCAGAGCCAGAAGCCAGGGGTGTTCATTCCAGACTTACCCCTTCCCATTGATTTCCGTGTACACCTCCTGCTTCCAAGAAGCCCCGCCCACCCCCATACGGCCACTCCTTTACCTCCTTGTCCAGCTGACCCAATGGGGGGTTTGTGGCCCCCTAGCAGGTGCTGGGACCCACCCGAGCCTCACTCCCCAGGAGGCCTCACGTTTGCCTCTCCATCAGATCAGGCTGGTGACTAATCTTCCTTGCCCTCCTTCTGGATACACCTGAATGACCTCAACCAAATCTCAAAACCCGTCTGGGATGAAAGGTGGTGCAGACATTACTGTCTTTGGGTTATGGATGAGGACACGGGGGCAGCCGTAGGCCCTGGCTACAGCCAAGCCACGGAGGGGACAGAGCTTGGGCTGCAGTGTCCCATCACCTCACCCTCCTCTCTCGCAGTCTTGAGCTCCTGCTGGGTGACAGGCACTATCCTCTCTAGCAGCATAACATTAAGTCTGTTGGAAAGGTGAGGTGTATCTATAAAAGCTCCCGACAATGTGCTGAAGGAGAAAGGCCCAGGTCAGGGGCAGACGATGATGCTGCAGTGGGAGGGCTTTGTGCGGCAATCAGGGAGGCCTCATGGAAGAGGCAGGGTTTGATCTGAGTGCTGAAGGCGGGAGAGGAATTAGAAAAGCTGGGATGGAGGGAAGGACACATTCCCAATGTGATGTTTGTAGCCGGGCAAAGATAGTCTTTCCCAGAGCCTGTGAGGAGATGGACTCAGCAGGCCCTCCAGTGGCAAAGAGGAGTGGAAAGAGGGGCAAAGGGAGAGATGACAGTAAGAGAGAAATCTCTGGTGACAAGACGGTTCCGTGCCACCAGCAGAAACGTCCCAGGAGACATATGGTGTGTTGTTGTCTTGGTATTTCCTTCTCAGGCTACGTGGCAACGACAGGCTGACGACTCACCAGTCCTGTCTCCCTCTGTGCTTGTTCACCTTTCCTGGCTTCCATGGCAACCAGGGTGGCGGTGTGCCTGACGTCGGGAATCTGGGCAGAAGTCATTCACAGCACTTCCAGGCATATCTCAGACGACCCCTGCAGGACCCCTCACCCAATCTCTTCCTCAAATGCTGCCTGGATGCAGAGGATCCAAGGCCCCAGGGGAGCGTGGGTCCCCGCATCACCACATGGAAGCCACCCACCAAGTGCAGGCAGTGAGCCATTACATGAGCAGGAAATCCATTTCTAACGTGAGAAGCCACTGAAGGTGGGGGCTTGTTTGTTACAGCAGCTTGTCCACCTTGACTGACACAGGCAGATGATGCTTTATCTGCTACTCTGAGGACTTTATGTTTAGTTCAAGTGTCCATCCTGACTTGCTGTGACTAGTTTTGGTTTCCCTGCCCTATCCTCTGAACCCAGTAGAATGATCTGATCCATCCTCAGAAAACACTTCTCGAATGAATGAATAAATGCACCGACTTTGGAGGTCCGTAGTGGTCTCCATGAGAGGGGAACATCAGAGCAGAGCAGGTAAATGAGGACAGCAGGGGGTGGGAATGAAAAAATTAGAAAGAAGACGAAAAAGCAAAGCCAAACCCTAAGCTATCTTAAGAGCATTTTCTGGGTTTATTCTTTTACCCCATGGCAACAGTTACATGGAGGGATTATGTCCTTGCTTTTAAAAAAGCATGCGTTATTCCCCTATTAAGTCAATTTAGAAATTAGACTTAAACGTCAATATTTACCTTAATAGTTCACCGACAGAAGCCAAAAACAGAATGTTCACACATCCCTGCAACAAAGTTTAAAAAAGAAAAGAAAAATAAATTCCCCTCAGAAGCAAAAAGCCAACACATTCCATTGATTTCCCGCACACTAAAAGCTTGTGTTCTCTCGGCAGAAACAACAAGCAATCTTTTTCCATTTAAAAGGGAGGCGATAGTTTTCAGGTGTCTCTGTTTCTCCTCAGATAGATGGGCTTTCCTATCTAGCAAGCGGATCTGCCATAACCTTGAGTGGAACCTGAGCGTGGACAGGCTGCCCTGCCCAAATCCTCGGACCAGGAGCACAGAGAGCTCCCTACCGCATGTGACAATGCACTTGGAGGACCTTGATCACTCTGGGATATTTCTCACAGTGACCTGCACTTGGAGCACCATTTGCCACAGAGGAAAACACTGGCATAACAACAGGGCATATAGAATAGCAGAGCTTGCTGTCTCTTGCTGCTAGTTTGTTGATGGTATCCTATGCTCCTGGAATAAGCGCCAGGCACCGCTCTAACTAGCTGCTTTGCATGCCTTATCTCGTTAAATCTTCACCATAATCCTCTGGCGCAGGCGATTTTATTATTTCCATTTTACAGATGAGAAGACTGAGGCAGAAAGAGCTTGAATGGCATGCCCAAGGTAACAGAATTCCTAAGTGGCATAAACTCTGGACTTGCTACAGTTCACCTGGTCTCTGAGCTCAGGTGGATCAGCACGGGATTGAGCTATGGTCTTAGCTGAGTTCACAGTCTGTGGAGTTCACAGTAGGTCATGTCATTTTCTTGCTCAGTCTGGATACAAAAGCAATCTCAGTGTGCTGTTCTTTTTTATTTTAACCTTAGGATGACATACACCCAAAATTCTGCATCACGTGTCTTTTGTAAGATTTTCTCCAGCGCATCATCTATTAATGAGAATTATATTAGCATCACTGGGTTCTGTCACTTTTTCCTGCGATTACAGTACCATTTAGAAACTCTCTTTGTTTCAAGAAATCATGGTATACTCTTGCCCTCTCTCCACATCTCTCCTCCTAGTTAATGTGTCATTTTCTTCCTCCACGTTCCCTCCTCAGAGCCCTGCAATCCGGCTTGTCTCCCTGTTCCTACAGGCTCCACTTCTAATACATGGAGTGCAACTGTCTCCGTCTCTCATCTTCCCAGAGCCCCCTGGATGCTCAGCTGCTAACGAGGTCTTAGCCCTCTGCTCTTTTCTTCCAAAACACTCTCTCTCTCCCCCTCCTTCTTCCTTCTCTCTCTCTCTCTGTCTCTCTCCCTCCCTCTCTCCCTCCTTTCCTCCCTCCCTCTCTCTCTCTCATGCTCCCAGAATATCACAGCCAAGCTGTCTTCCCTAAGCCAATGGCGCCCATGTCTGCATCCCTACCCCAAATCCCGAGCTGGGATAGCAGTTTCCCACACGACCCAGCACGTGGAGGATGTCACACTCTCCATGCGTATAAGCCATACTAAGTAGCTGGAACACAGCTCCCTTTCTGAGAGGCTCCGTAGCCCCCGGGGCCTGCTAGTCTCTTGGCTTCCTGAGGACGTACCTCGGAGCTGGATAAAATGAGAAGGGCTGAGGAGACCCTGCCGGCCTGGACAGCGTGCTCCATAAAAACGGTTTCCTTGCACTTTCCTTTCCCCTCCTTCTGTCCCTTCCGGTGTCTGCCTAGGCGTGGCTCCGTGGCTGTGTCTCGTGGGGAAGGGAGCTCCAGCCTTCCTCCACCCCATCCACCCTGGGGCCACCTCCACTTAACCCCTCACCCATCGGGCCTGGAACAGTGCGGGGCTTAGACCCTGTCTCCCAGCCCTGATTTCCCCAGTTAACCACCCTATTCCCGGGCACCAGGTAAATCCTTCGAACCCAGGGCTCTCCCTTTGCCACTTTCCTGCTAAAGAAATCACTATGGTTCCCTGCTACCAATGAATTTAGGTAAAGACCCTTTAGCTGGATTTCAAGATCCTCCATCAATAGGGTCTCTCATTCATTCCACATTTCCACCTCTACCCCCCAAAGTGGGAGCTCTCGCCTGCGGTCCACCAGCCACCCCGCCTCCTGCTCTGCTCCCGTCTCTGTCTTGATCAATCAGACCCCTTCCTCTACCCAGACTCTCTATTTCCTTCAGGATCTAGCTAATCCATAAAGACTGCCTTGCTTCCCCCAGTCCAAAACGTCCTTTATCCCCTCTGAATTCCTCTAGCATTTCTAGTCAACACTGTGCACCCTTCAAGGGCCATTCGTAGGGTTTGTTGAATTCTTACAATGTACAAAATTGACTCAATCTCTCCCCAAAATAACTCCACGAGATGAATAAATGTCCACCCAATTTTGCAGATGAGAAAACAGGTTCAGAAGGAGAATGTGCCCAAAACTGCGCCTGGGATTTGAATTCAGGAAGTCTGACCCCAAAGCCCACACACCTCACAGCTGCCCTGTGTTAAATACTCTGTATTCATTTCTTTTTGTCTCCCAAAGGATTCGGTGGCGAAGATCATTTATTGTATTATTTCTTTTTCTTTTCCAGTGGGCCTAGCTAAGGGTGGAGCACATGGTATTTATTTAATAAACACTTCTTTTGGCTTCTGACTTCTAGACTTAAAGATACTGTGACCCCAATTGAGTTAAGCAGTTGATAAAGCCAGTGGTCACACCAAGATTATCTGCCTGATAAATGGCAAATAATAATCAGGACCAGGCCGTAGTGACCAGTGACATCCTGACAATAAACTGCTTAGCCCGTTTTTCCTTTTCCTTTGGAAAAAAAGAAAACCAATGTTCAACAACAACAAACCTGAGCTCTCATTGCTAGTCTCAAATCATTTTGCTTCCAACTCTTATTCAAATCATCTCAGGGGCTTTGTTGACATTATCTGAGAATGATTGTAATCCCTCTTTCCAAAAGGGGAGAGGCACCAAGTTGTCAAGCTATACCTTTCTGTCCACAGAGATCTGAGGTCTGAGGTCACCTCCCTACTTGCTGCAAGGCCAGCTGCCTGCCCCAGGCCTCTCTGGATGCATTTCTAAAGGGTAGTATTTACAGTGTTGGATAGCTGGGCACGGTGGGGCTTAATGGGATTCTTAATAAAGGCGGCTATCATTAAGACAGGGAGCACAGGCAAGGTGCCCTTGCCTTTGAGGAAAGGACGGCTCAGCACAAGACGAATGCTCCTCCTGGGCTTGGAAATCATGCAGGTCAAGTGCCTTGTCATGCATTAACAGGCTTTTTAAGTTCCCAGGCAGATTGAGAGGAAGGGCTTAGATAAATGAAGCAGAGGAATCATGCGATCTGTCTTGGTAGCAGAAACACTGAGACACAGCAGCTGCATTTAAACAGAGCAATTTGCTAAATGAGTGGTCGGCTACGTTCCAGATGGCCAATGTGACACAGGGCTTGGAGGAAGCCTTTATTCAATCCTGCATCTGTCTAGACTGAGACATGAAAGGCCAGGTTATAGTCACTGCAGCAGCAGCCGCCGCTTTGAAACTCTTACATAAAACCTGTTCAGTATCACCAATGAGGCAGCTTGGCTGGAGACCAGCTGGAGAGGATGTGGCAGCCTGGCGTGCGTGCAGCCTCAAGGAAAGCCAGCTTCTCGGCTGAATGATGGCCAGCTCAGGACGGGGGCTCTCTCTGCGCACCCCCGC
This sequence comes from Hippopotamus amphibius kiboko, assembly GCF_030028045.1. NCBI lineage: Eukaryota > Metazoa > Chordata > Mammalia > Artiodactyla > Hippopotamidae > Hippopotamus > Hippopotamus amphibius. Next base: position 72,956,891 of record NC_080199.1, read on the forward strand.
CTGCTGTATCACTTCACCCACCTCCCATGTGCAGGGAGACAGTGATCTTAATAGGAGGAAGCACCAGGATGAGGTCAGAAGGCAGAGATATTGGTTGTGCTCCATGTGCCTTCTTTATGTGCACTTTTAAATCATTTCCCATGTATTTTGCCCTGGTTTTTCTAGTTAGGTTGTCAAATTCCCAATGTGGACAAAAGAATATTCTTGGTTTTTGCCTATGACCCCACTCTGTTTTGCCTTCTTCCTTCCTCTAGCACCTAATTCAGTCCTGACTTGAGCACCTCTTTAGAGATGATACCTCAAAGATAATTGGCTGAGAAGGCTGGAGGTAGACCAGATGACCACTCAGTTCTGGGGCCTTTGGGTCCATGAGACATGTTGACTGACTGATTTGGACTAGGTAAGGCAAAATGGAGCCACTTGTTGGGCGTCTTGCCCAACTTTAATAAAATAGGCAGCCATAGAGCTTCATTGAGCTGGTATGAGGACCTACAGGAAGGCAGCTCTACTGACCTATTTCTCCCTAGTAAGTTATACCTCAAGCCATTTAATTTTTATGATTGGATTGAAAGTTTCCATGGGTTGAGGCTTCCACTATGTTCTTCAGCAGCCATTCAAGTTTCACGGTTGGAACGTTCTGACCAATCAGTAAACAAGCCTGCTTCCCCCCACCCCAGCACGGTCCCAGAACCCTCTGGGCCTCCACACTGGACAGCAGCTTCGTTTTTTTTCTGATGAAGGAGGAAAAGTTTAACCTGATGAATCACCAGCAGCACTGCCTGCGACATTCTGGGGAAGCTACAGTTTGCTTAGGAAGAACTCCTAAGCACTTCACTTATTGCGGTTTCTGATTTACACAGATGTGGAAAATTTTGAGTTCTGCTGTATGCTCATACACCAAAGCTTTCTCACCACCGTTTTTCTCTCTTAGAAGTTTCCTATCATCGGGACTATGTCTACCCTATAGTCAGCCCGAAATAAATGAATTAAATGAACAAGGCTGTCCTAGGAGGGATTAAAGCACTCTCCCCATGCCAAGCTCACCCAGATACCACTTCTTATGTAACCATCTCTGCCCAGTTTCCTCATCTGTTCCACTAAGCACAGAAAGTGATTCAAGGGACTATTTTTTTGTTTTCATTTCTCCCAAGGATGGCACATAACTAGCATCATTCTAGATGCATAGGTGAAAAGCTAACCCACACATACTAGGGATGCCTTTGGACATGATTGGCCTAGATTTATTAATGGAGGTCTTTGTGGCAAGAGTCCAGGCTAGAGAAAGAGAGTTATTCTAGTATCTGTAATATTCTAGTAGTAGATATGCCAAAAAGGTCAGAGCAACGTTGCCACTGAACTCTGAGATAGTTACAAATCTGTTCCAGTCCTTGCAATGTGCAAATAGCTCAGAAAGGGTATAAAAGTAGATGATTAACCTTCTTCAGAAAAAGGTTTCCTCAGACTCACAGACTAGAGAACAGACTTGCGGTTGCCATGGGGGAACGGGTGGGGGAGGAAGGACTGGGAGTTTGGGATTAGCAGATGTAATCTATTATATATAGGATGGGTAAACAACAAGGTCCTACTGTATAGCTCAGGGAACTATAGTCAATATCCTGTGATAAACCACAGAAAAGAATATAAAAAAAGAATGTCTATATGTATATAACTGAGTCACTTTGCTGTACAGCAGGGATTGGCACAACATTGCAAATCAACTATATGTCAATTTAAAAATTTTTTTTAAAAAAAGAAACAGTATCTTAGTATGCTGAATGCAACACTGATGAGTATTATCAAATGATCTTTAAAGTGTATGATCCTGGGCTAGATGCAACAAAGAAAGAAGCCCAAGGATAGTCCCTCATTGAGACAGCCTCTGTGGTACCACGATGATGAACCAGGTTTCCCTCGTCTTCATCAGCATGTCACCAGTGTAGCTTCCCTTATGCTGAATGTGTCCCCGATTCCAGGGATACGTGCCCATCAAGAAATATGCAAATTGTGAAAATCTTGAAAGCTGACATAGGGTGGTCAGGTGGCCTTAGGCGATAAAACAGGAAGAGCCAGTGCTTCTACTTCATAAACTTATTTCTCTCTCAGGCACAACTCATAGCTTTGCTAGATGACAACACGAGCTTTTTAACACTACCTTCGGTGTAAGCCTTTTTTCAGCCTAAAGAAAATTTGATTTTAAAAATGAGCAGCAAATGAAGGCTTAATACTGTTTGAAAAGGTCGAGCCCTCTTAACATTCAAATATAGCTCCACAAAGAGCCACCCGTGATTGACATTTTATCTTATTAAAGTGCTGTTAATTAAGAATCACAGCCACAAGCAACAGCGATTAAAGCAGCAGACCCCGCAAACTATTCCTGAAACAGAAATGCAACTCTGATTTGCTTAGAACCGAAATCAAAGGATCACAGAATACGGGCTCATTCACTTCCGGTCCACTAGGGGACAGTGCAGGACCGAGTTTCCCCCAGACGGCTTTCAAGACGGTTGCTATATATACACCTGAAGTGTGGCAGGCCTTCTGCACAAAGTGAGCAGTGCCGCAGCGATGACAGGTGCAGGGAGCAGCCAGTTATTGCTACCAGCACAGTCTGTCACAAGGATGAAGTGAAATGAATCATTTGCATTTTTACCAATGAACTTGCATCATAATGAACAGGCAATGTCGCCTGGACGGGCCCTGGTGTCGACTCCCTGGCTTCAGCTGGACCCCTGCCAGGCACCAGGCTGGACCACGCCCAGGGCTGCAGCGCGGTGGACAGAGCCCGGGAGCCGGATTTAGCGGTCGCTGGGGGCTGGGGACCACACGGGCACGAATGACCGTGGCCGAGGATGGGGGTGGGGGTGGGGCTCCCTCTCCCATCTCATCCCGCTGCCCGCGTCCATTGGGGGAATTCCAGGCCTGGAAGCGGTGCCGCACACATCCAGGGACGCCATTCATGTCGCAGTCTGTGTGAATGGCGCCCCCTGGAGTTGGGCAGTGAGTGCAGAGTCCCTGCTCCCACCGTGCAGGGCCCTGGACCAGGGGTCTCTGCGGAAGCCCCATCTGCCCTCTCTTGGCTCCTCAATTTAAACAATCTGCCTTAAAAGGCTCTAGGGAAAATAGGTAACTCCCGAGCAAAATTAGAAATTGGGGCCAGTGGATCTCAGTGTCTGCCATGGTCCCTCCTCCTTCTTCCCCTGTCCCATTCTCTGATCCAAGTATCTGGTACCCTCCTGATGGTCTGTCTTTGTCTTGTTCCAACATGCTCTTCAAAAAGATTCTAGGACATCACACCATCCACTTCGGTTGTGTTTACATCACTCTGTCTCCTCAGCAGAATTTGCATTTAAACCTTATTTCTAAATGTGAAGCAAAATCCAGAGAAAGGATTCCTCCCTCCCGGCCCCTTTCCTCTTGGCCCCGATTAACAGGAGCCTCCCCTGCCCAACGGGAGGCGAAGCAGCTGTGCATTTTCCCCTGTGCTCTGACCTTAAAGCTTTCCGAGTGATTCCTTCATCCCCAGCCCCGTTTCTTCACACATTTACCTGGAACATCCCTTTCGTTTTACTTGAAAGCCAATAAAGCACAGCAGTGAAATGCAGGCTCAGAGCAGATTGCTTGGGTTCAAATCCCAGCTCTATCACCTCCCAGCAGCGTGTCACCTGGGGAAATTGAGTGACTGCTCTGTGCCTCAGTGTCCCCGTTCTCAGCAATGGCAATAAGAACATCACTGGGCGGCAGTGGTGTGACGACTGAAGGCACTGAGTACAGCACCAGGCAGAGGCGAGCACTCCATACCTGTTACTTGTTAGTATTTTATGCATTTGCCATAATGCTGTATTTCCTTTTCTCTTTCCTCCTCTTGTGCTTCAGCTTCAAGACACAGATGCTCCCACTCGCTTCCCTCCCCCTTGCTCCTCCCTGAAAGGATGGCAGATGGTCTCCTGGCCCCTGAATCATTGCCGACTGCCCCCTCCTGCCCTCTCCTGCCCTCCACACACCTACCTGATCATCATCATAGAGAAGCAGGCACTTGTCAGGATCCTCGTAATTAAAGCAAAGAACGAAAAAAGAAAACATCTTCAGACATCAAGAACAACAAGAGCTCCGGGGAAGGGGGGGGGGGGTGGGGATCCGATGAGTGTCCTTTATGTCACGCCTGTGTTCTATTTGCAGAACAGTCTTGGAAATAGGCACTTGTTTACTTCGCCCAGATCAGAAGTGATTTCAGATTTCTCTTCCTTTAATCGTCTCCTTCCACTGTGCAGGTTCATAATTAAAATAAGAAACTTATTTGTAACGCCAGTGCCGCAGCTGAGAGCTAACTAAGAGGAGATGCTTGGGCTGATGAACCCTCCGTCAGGTAGACCCCAAACCTCATCAGCCGGCCCGGAAGGAGAGGCAGGGACTTCCCTGACAGGTCAGCATCTCCTCCATCAGATGGGAACTGGGGGGAGCAAAGAAGAGGTGACTGGCTCCCCGATCCTAGTGTACAAGGTGGAGAGTGGCCAGATTTTCATGGGGAAATGCTACACCACCTCACTTTGGGTAAATGGCTGGCTCCAAGGGTAGGGTGCCCACTGGCTGGTGCCAGGATCAGAGGGAGGGAAACAGCTGCTGATGGAGGAAGACTTGAGCACCGGTGGAGTTGGCTGGGAGAAGGGATGAAGGGGCCGAGAAAGAGTAGGAGGAGAGGGTGGGACAGTGGGCAACCAAGTGGCAACCCTGAGCATGTGACCTTTCCCAGTGACCCCTCCAATTTCAGTATTATCCACAAAAATTACTAAATGTTTGGTGTGGTTGGATTTCTTGCCAAAACCAGTAAAGGAGCCAAGAAGATACAAGAGGTGGAGGTCTGCCAATATCTGGGAAATATCAACTCTACAACTACAAGGCTTGTTTGACATTATGTGGCTACATTACATTTTTTTTTTGGAAATACAGTTGATGTACAATATTATGTTAGTTTCAGGTGTACTGCATAATGATTTGACACTTGCATACATTATGAAATGATCACTGTAAGTCTAGTAACCATCTGTCCCCATACGTGGCTACATTAAATTTGATGAATAATTTGTCACTTTGTATTAGATTAATTTATTGCTCTTATTTCAAAGACAGAAGGGACCTACTAGAGACATTTCTTTCCAGTGTCAGTACCAGAAAGCTATGTGTGTCTTAAATATGAACACTATGAAGTGATTCATGGATGTTGTTTCCCTCTTTTTTTCTGGCGTCTAGGAAACTCAAAGAAAAATATGCTATTCATTTCTAAAAATTGTTTAGGGTATTATGGAGTATATTTTGTTCATTGACTTTGTCTTCCTATAAATATTTTTTCCCTTCACCTTCATTCATCTGTGTGCACGTGTATTATCCTTTATTGTATTCTCTATTCATTGCTGTAAACGTCCCCAAATCCTCTTTTAGACAATACGGCTATTAATAAACAAAACCACAAATAAATACATTTTTGCCTGTCCTGGAAGTTCTTACACTTCAATCTTTTACTGTACAGAATATTCCTCAAGTTTTGCTGTTAAATCTGTTGGTTAATCTTTTCTGGACTTCTGTCCTTAGAGTTCTGCTTTTGCAAAAGACATTTCTTCACCCCCCATTTTATTAAGATGTTCTCTTATATTTTCTTCTAGTATCTACTTTAAAAATATTTAGACCTTTATTTGGAATTTGTTTTTACGTATACTGTAATTTAAGGACTTAATTTTTCCCTTAACAAATAGCTAACAATTATTTGTTAGACTGTTCTCTCACTAATTTGAAATGCTTGTTTTAGCAAATACTACCTTCCCTTTATACATAAGTCATCATTGATTTATTCGTCTCTCCTTTGCACTAGTATCTTATCTCTTTCATTTACTGTAACCTAACAGCTTGCTTTGATATCCAGTAGGTCCAGTCTTTCCTCCTTATTCTTTTTCAACATTTTCTTGGCTATTTTCACATATTTACTCTTCCAGATGAACTTTAGAATCAACTTGTTGAGCTTCAAAACAATCTCTCAGATACTTTGATTGGAATTCCACTGTACTGGACATTTAATTTGGGGAGAGGTGACATCGTCACAGTATTAAAATTTCCCATTGAATGTAGTTGCTTCCCTTTTACTTGGGTTTTCTTTTACATTTTTAAGAAAGGTTCTTATTGCTCTAGATATATCTCACACATGTCTTGTTAGCATTATTTCTGGAAATAATCAATTGTCTACCAGTCAATTTCTTCCTTAGACAGAGAGGAAGTGAGAAAGATAGTAAAGAGTCAAGTTCCTCGTGGCCAAGGTATTCCTGTTACGAAGCCATGTTCACCTGCAAAGGTCTGACGTAACCTTTGCCCAGGAAGGACCAGTTCAGCCCATGTACGATAATGGAACTACTTGCTGTCTAAGGACAGTCACGCAGTTGAGTAAATTACAAAAAAAAATTAAAAAATAAATCCTACGTGTCCCCCAAGAAGACAAAGATCAGAAGCTCTCCACTGGGTTGTCGAAAAGACCTGTTTGGACTCTCAATTTTTCTCTATACTTTATATTTTTACAGAAGATTTAAAATATAAAATTCAACTCCTTGCACACATTGTCATCCTCCCCTGCACAACGCTTTTCATAATTCTTGGGATTTGAATATCAATCATATATAATCCATCCAGTCTACTGGTTTCTCATTTCCTTGACCTACCTTTAACGGTCTTGTCTTCTACCATATTTCAGCCACTCACTGCCCTGATTTTGTTCTCAGTAATACCTGGAAACCCTCCAGAATCTCCATTTCAAACATTCTTCCCCCAGTCTTTCTAATTTATTCACACTATACTCCAGCTTTAACTCTAAGACTTTCAATCCATTGATCCTAACACATTTTCCATGCCTCATTTTCCTTCATATCTGGCTTAAATTCCATGGTCACTTATAATCACTTCCACCTATATACCCTCAACTTTCTCTTTTGTTGTTGCTGTTCTATTTTGGCAAGAGTACACCCCTGATTCAAACTGACTTTCCACCCATCCCCTGCATGCACGCACTTGAAACTCTCTGTGTTGAGTAGTCTGACTTGAAACTCATGACCACAAACCACGAATAATTCTTAGCGCTTCCTGGCAGCCATCCCTCACCTCCCACTCTCCAAGTCCACTTCACACTTCCTCTTTTCTCCGAAACTCTCCAACACTTCTTCCCAATGTCCATTCTCAGATGGAGATCTTGCTTCCGGAGTCATCAAGAAAATGGAAACCCTCAAAAGAGGCTCCACCAGATCCCAGCACACACGCCCACACTCATGTGCACACAGACCCACCCCCTCGGGCTTCCTCCCCGCGGTCAGCCCTCCACACGTGCACTGGATCCCATCCCTTCTTGCCATCCCAAGGCTGCCTGCCGTTCAGCGCTTCTCCCCTCTCTCTCCCGCACCATCCAGATTCTGGATCGTCCCCATCAGCACACAAACATGTTCTTATTTCTCTCGTTGAGGAAAATAAAAAACACTAGTCTCTGTCCCCTCGCCCCACCAACTCTCACCCCATGTTTCTCCTTCCCTTTCCAGAAAATTTACTTGAAAGAGGGGTTGATTCTGCCGTCTTCCTGTTCCCAATCAATAGCATTCCCGTCTGGCTTGTCCACCTTGGACAAAACTGCAGTGACTTTCCAATGGAACTTCTGGGTCGTCATCTTTCTAGCATCTGCCCTTGACGCCGATCACCCAGGTTTGAGTGTCCAGGACGCAGCCCTTGCTACCTGCACGTGCGCCACCCGCCAGCGCATTCCAGCAGCCCAGGGCCTCCGACTCCACCTCCTTATGCTAATGACTCTGACTCCGCCGAACACGCACGCGCTGAGCACAGCGAATTTCCGCATCCGCTGCCCTCGCCTGGTCCTTCTTTCTCATAGCCGTTATCACGTTCTCACATCCTACGTAATCATCTAGTACGTTGATGGTTTATTATCTGGAAGCCAGGCTCCACTAGACTAGGGGTTCTTGCTTGCTTTAGTCGCTAATACAGCCTGCACGCCCAGAGCAGTGCCGGGCCCATAATAGGCTACACTGATCTCTGCTGTAGATGCTTTCCTGTGTTCCAGGCCGGCCACGCCCAACTCCCTGCACACACCCAGCCCCAGCCCCACGCTCACCGCAGAGCCTCAGGCCTCGCCTGGAACCCCGGTGCCTCAGTGTTGCTCTTCCCTCAAGCCTCTCCCCCAGCAGCATCCAGTGAGCACTGCCCTGTCCCACCCCCCTCCCCCTCCCCGCCGCCCATGTGCTTTCTAGTCCCTTCTGTGCTGTATGTCTTCTCCTTGGCCCTCGCACCCTAACACACTCCATATTGAGCTTATTGTCTGCCTCCTTCCACGAGAACGGAAGTCCCCCGAGAGCAGAGCTTTAATCTGTTTCTTTCACTGCTGTGTCTCCAGCACCGAAACAGTGCCTGGCACGCATATGTCGAAGGGACTTACTCAGAAAGCATCCTTTATAAAGTTCTCTGCAATCAACTCCCACACTTGTCACCACGAGTGTGGGACTGGAAGACAGTTAAGCACTAGCTGGTGGCAGTGGGTCTGGCTGGCACACTGCACCCACATTCCTCCGGGTGCCCTCATTCCACCTCGCCTCCTTGGCCTCCAAGCCTCAGTCATTATCACAGCCTCACCTAGAGGCCACAGGTCTCCCAATTCACACTCCCCACTGCCCTTGGCCTCCTTGATTTCTCAACTTCAGTCGCCCAGGCAAACTCAGGGCAGCCCCTCGCTCGCTCTGGGCTCTGTCATCCAGTGGAATGAATGCTGGTGACTAGCCTAGTGTCTGTACTGGCTAGGCACTCCCCCCAACACATTCATTCCTTCATTCTTCAAATAGTTATTGACTGTATACCATATGCCCAGCACGGTTCAAGGCTGATGGGATGTAACAGAGAAAGTTCTTGCCATTGTGGAGCTCACATTCTCAGGGGGAGGCAGATAATACATAAATAGCCCAATAAATAAATCATCGGTCAGATGATGCTGATTGCTATGGAGATAAATAAAGCAGGGTGAAGGCAATAAAGAACTCTGGGTCTGGGGGTGGGAGAGTGTGTTTTCATGGTCAGAGAGACCTGTCACAGAAGTGGGTGACACTGGATTGAGCCACGTGGATTTCAGAAGGGAAGGTCGCTCCTGGGGATGATAACGGCAAATGCAAAGGCCCTGAGGTGAGCGTGTGCTTGGGGTGTTCAAAGAACAGTAAGGTGTGCAGAGGCCTGGAGCAGGGTGGGCAAGCAGGAGGGTCCTAGTAGGGGCAGCGTGGCCTGGAGGAAGCATAAAGGAAGGGGGAAATCCCCCAGAACAGAAGGAGAGCCTCCTTGGGCTGGGGAAAGAGTAAGAAGAGCAGAAGAAGAACCACGAGGGAGGGGCAGGAAGAGAGAGCTGAGGGTCCTAGTGGGCACCCAGCCCAGCTTCCCAGGAGGCTGCCAGGCGGAGCAGTGGTTCCCCAGGAACGGGAGGGAAGTGGCTGCGTGGAGCTCCAGGCAGACGTGTCACCTGCAGCCTGGTGCAGAGTCTGGTGTATGAGACAGCCTCAGGCCTGAAAGGGCCTTGGCAACAGCTTCCCACCAATGGGCCCCTGAAATGTGGTACCATGTGGGTGGGGGAACCCCTGCAGTGACTGATATTATGGTGGGTGCTCAAAATAGAATTGAACTCGAGTTTTGGAAAATAAAGTAAGTTATAGTTCTTGTGCATCCAAGGTCACAGACTAAGATTCACACTTGCTACATTTTCTAAGTACGTTAAAATCAGGGGAAACAAACTGTCGTGCACCGCTGGCTTATCTTTCACAAATCTTTGCCCCGGATGTTGGCATATTTTTCTTACAACAAGACTTGAAAAAAATGGAGAGAGTTGGCTTAAGTGGAGATCTCTGCTCTGCTGCTGCTTACCCGGAAAGGAGGCTTCGAGCCTGCCTCAAAGCGTGAAATCGCCGACTTCTTTAAGAGAGAGACTCCAGTGGTTTTTCTGCCATAAAAAAAAAAAAAAAAAAAAAATCCCAGAAACACATCCATCCCGAGTATCAGAGCCCAGAAATTATTCATATCACTCTGCAACTCTGGCAAGAGACCAGATTCCTGGAATTCAAGGCATCTGAAACATGTCATTGTGTGGCAGTAACAGCAATAGACATGGGTGATAACAACCTAGAAAGATTGGGTTTTTCCAGGAGGCTATCTTTGGTTTTTTTTTAAGATGCAAAGAGGCCCAGTTTAGGACCAATAATTTCCTCCCTTCTTCAGAGCTCTCTCCAGCTAATCTGTTTTAATCTCAGTAAGGGCAGCAAGGCTGTCATCTCATTTAGGAGTTAGGTTTAGAGGAGTTTTATCCAACTTATTGTGGCCCAGGGATTCAGGAGAGCATTTTGTCACATCTAATAACCTGAAGCTTTCATACAGTGCTTAGGACAGGGCCCCAGACCCAGGGCGAACTCAGCATATGCTGCTGCTGGAAAGAACAGGGGAGGCCAGGAAATTGGAGGTACCCAGCAGAGCTTGGGTTGGCTCCAGATTTTATTTCTTTGAATCTTTCTAAATTGCAAAGCATCATGATAAGTGAGTCAATTTCTGACATGCCTTGGTATTCTAAATCCTAATGATCTTGCCATCTCTATGTTTTCTTCCCCCCTGGATCACAGTAGGATAAAGCATAGGATACATCTCTTGGTTTTCCCATTCAAAATGGAGAGGATCATGGAGTCCCAGTTACAAAAGGTGTTGGGGAGACTGAGAACAATGACGACTGTCTACAAGGGGCCCATTAGTGCTTTTTTTTAGGTGGCAAAAGGGAGAAATACCAGTCAGATAAGTGATCACACTGAATGTGTCTCTAGTTATTGATGCCAGATTCTTCCTCTCTAGATATCAACCTTCCAGGAATAAAGTAAGTGGATCATCAATGCTCCCAATTTGTAACTCAGCTAAGGAAAGAAGGCAGCTGTTTTTACTCAGTGCATGCTTGACCTGACTAAATTGATTGTTCTAAGGCATTGAAGTGTGGCTGGGATTCTGTCACTCACTTGAGAAGTCTCATCTGGGGCATCATGGGGATGCTGTTATAGGATGAACCATGTCTTGAGAGCCAGCCAATGTCTTAACATCAACTTGGATGAAAACAAGAAAACAATGATGATGCTGATCACTTTTGTACTTCAAAAATTTGGGAGGGATTGCAGATCATATGACAAGCATCAGTGTCCAAAAAGGCCTTGACCCACTGGTATACAGGCCAAATACCATTGATATTTGTTCAAGATTGTAAGCAGAGCATAGTCAAGTCTGCCCAGAGTTTGTGGGCCAAGTTGCAAAGAGAAGATACTGGAGACTGTGAGCCAGTCAACTAGATCATGTAAGCAATTGTTCCCAACCACAGTGGGGTAGTGATTACAGCAATGAGAACAGAAAAAGGACAAGAATTGGCCAGTGATTGGAAGTAGAAGGTAAGAAAGTGAGGAAGCAACCATAGGGAATTCCAAGGTTCTCAATTTGGATGATGAGATGGCGGCTATAATCAAGACAGAAAACATGGGAAACATTGCAGAATCCTGAGGGATGGGAGTTGTATTTGACACTTTAGTTTTGAAAGGCCTGTAGGATATCCAGTCAAAGATGAACCTAGAATTTAGAAGACAGGGGTCAAGAAGTAGATTTTAAATCATACCAAAGCCATAAAAAGGAAAGATAATACTTAAGGAGATAATGTGATAAAGGAGAAAGCCAAGGCTAGCACTTGAGGGGCTCTCAGCATGTGAGAGGGAAGAGGAGGATGAAGGCAAGAGGAATTGGAGAATCATAGAGGATGCTATTGCAAAAGTCAGGGGAGGAAAACACATGTGTCACACAGTTTGGTATAATGAAGACTCAATGGGGGAAAGGACTTGCCTCTTAGGATGTCATTGTTATTAGGTCTAGCAACAAATAGTGAGGTTGTGAGGCCTGGCAGTGATGGTGTCATGGGCACATGGCAGATGATCAGGGTTAGGATGCTGTGAGTCCCTGAATGTGCAGGGTGAAGGGGCATGTCCCTCTTCAGGCCTTTGCTTCTGCTGTTCCTCTGTCTGTACTGCTCTCTCCCAGGTATTCCCTTGGCTTCCTTGGCTTACTCCCTTGCTTCCTTTGCATCTTAGTTTGAAAGTCACTTTTTCAGTGAAGCTTCTCCTAACCACCTTACTTATTACTTCAACCAACAGACCTCCCCTCCATTCTCACCAACACACACACATATATCCTTGGCATTACTTTTTTTTTTTTGTCCATTGCACTTATAGCCTTCCAACATACTGTATCATTTATATATTTATAGCACTTATTATTTACTGTCAATCTCCCCCACTTGAATGAAAACTCCTTGAGGGCAGAAAATCTTACTTATATTGTACTTTGAAGGATTCCCTGTACTCACAACAGTGTCTGGCTCGTGGTGGTCCTTCTGTAGTATTTGTTGAGTGAATGACATAGCTGACTAGGATACAAGGCAGAGGGTGATAATGTCTGGAACTGAGATACAAATAAAGCTATAGGAGTACAGGCGGGAAATAGATAGCAATATGATAATAGTAGGAAACCTCAATACCTCACTTTCAATAATGGATAGAACATCCAGACAGAAGATTAGTAAGGAAACATAGCACTTGAATAACACTATAGACCAAATGGACCTAAGAGACATATATAGAATATCTGACCCAACAGCAGCAGAATATACATTCTTCTCAAGCACACATGGATCTTTTTCTGTGATAGATCATATGTTAAGTCACAAAACAAGTCTTAACAAATTTAAATAGACTGAAAGCATACCAAGTATCTTTTCTGATAACAATGCAGTGAAGTTAGAAATCAATAGCAGAAAGAAAATTGGGAAATTCATGAACATGTGTGGAAAAAAACCATATTTTTGAATCACCATTGCGTCAAAAAAGGAATAAAAAGGAAATTAGAAAATATCTCAAGACAAATGAAAATGAAAACACAACATACCAAAACTTACAAGATTCAGTGAAAGCAGTACTAAGAGGGATGTTCATAGTGACAAATGCCTACATTAAAAAGAAGAAAGATCTCCAATCAATTACTTAACTTTACACCTCAAGGAGCTAAAAAAAAAGAAGAACAAACTAGGCCCAAAGTTGGCAGAAGGAAGGAAATAACAAAGAGTAGAAAAGAAATAAATAAAGCAATAAAACTGAGTTGGTTTTTTGAAGATTAACAATATTTACAAAACTTTAGCCAGATTAACTAAGAAAATAAGAGAGAAGACTCAATAAAAAACATTAGAAATGAAAGAAGAGACATCACACATGATACAACAGAAATAGAAAAGTCACGAGAGACTACTATGAACAATTATATGCCAAAAAACTAGATAACCTAAAAGAAATGGACCAATTCCTAGAAACATAAAATCTACCAAGACTAAATCATGAAGAAATAGAAAGTCTGACCAGACATATAACTAGTATAGAAATTAAATTGAAAGCCCAGGACCAGATGACTTCACTGGTGAATTCTACCAAACATTTTAAAAAAGAATTAAGACAAGTCTTTCTCAAAAACTTCCAAAAACTTAAAGAGGAGAGAACACTTCCAAACTCGTTTTATAAGGCCAGCATTATCCTGATATCATAGCCAGACAGAGACACCAAAGGGCAAGAATATATAGGCCAATATCCCCGATGAATGTAGACACAAAAATCCTCAACAAATACTAGCAAGAGCACATTGAGAAGAATGATGGTTCAAGACATGGAAATCAATTAATGTGATACATCACATTAACAGAATGAAGGATAAAAATCACACCATTGTCTCAATAGAAGCAGAAGAAGTGTTTGACAAAATTCAACATTCTTTCATGATAAAAACTCTCAATAAACTAGGAAGAGAAGGAAAGTACCTCAATATAATAAAGTTCTCTTCCAAGAAATCCTCTGGGGTAGTAACGTCATATCCTTTAGTACAGTGCTTTTTTTCCCCTTCTTCTATTGTTAGTTTACTTTATGTTCAAAGAGGGCAATGTCTGGCCCTAGGTTAGCAGACAAATTAGCCATAGATCAAGCAGGGATTAAAAAAATACTTATTTTTTATGTACTCATCTATTTAGTTAAAAAGATAGCTATTGAATATCTTCTATGATGTAAGGGCTCTATTAGGCAGATATATTTATCACTCATCAAAAATATTTATTTTGCCTTCTTGTTTTGTTTTTATAGCTAAAAGTTTTAAGGCTGAGACACACCTTATAGTGCGTCTACAGGGGTGTAGAAGCAACAAAAAAGAAGCTGTATGTGAAATTGTACATTAAAGGTAATAACAGAGTGAGCTCCGTACATGGCAATTAGTTTACAATGTGCTCCCACAAATGCACTCAGACCCGGTGATTAATGCTCCCTGGAGCCTACAGTCTCTGTAACTAGCTATCATTGTACTTACCAGAACCCTGCTTTCCCAGGATATTATGATAAATACTATGTTTGTTCTAATATTGCTCTAAGTGATTAGGTCTGGGGGTGAGAGGGGGTGGTGAGATGAAATGGAGATAAAATGCAAAGGTTATGTTCTGGCTGCTTAGCTAGACATCAATAAGAAACCAAGCCAGCCATCCTTAAGTGAGGTTTTAGGATGACACAGTGACATCCCCCCTCCCCCTCCCCCACCAACACCCACCCATGCCCAGTCTGTGGGGTTTATAAGTGCTGTTTCAAATTGGTTTTCTTTTGGGTGTGTCTGGCAGGTAAATATCAGAAAGTGAATGAAAAAAAGAGAAAACTAGTCTCCATGTCAGAGGAGCAGGGCATCCTGAACCTCCTCCTAGTCCAGCAGAGAAGTTCTCAGGGAATGACATCAACTACAAACAGTCCCATTGGTTGATGGGATTGGTGCATGGCCAATACCATTGGCTCCATCCCAGATGAACCCCTCAGTAAGGGAGAGGTGACTGGTTAGAGTGTAAAACCCAAGTCAGGAAATATTCACTGTTGTGGATGAAATGTCTGTGTCCTCCCAAAATTCGTATGTTAAACCCCTAAGCTCCAGTGTGATAGTATTTGGAGATGGAGCCTTTGGGACATAATCAGGGTTAGATGAGTTCATGAGGGTGGGCCTCTCACGACAAGATTGAGAAGAGACACCACAGACCCCCCCATCCCCCATACATACACACCAAGGAAAGGTCATGTGAGGACACAGTGAGAAGGTGGCTGGCTGCAAGCCAGGAAGAGAGCCCTCACCAGACACAGAAGGGGTTGTCACCTTGATCTTGGACTTCCCAGGCCCCAGAACTGGGAGAAAATTAGTTTCTATTGTTTAAGGCGCCCAGGATGTGGCATTTTATTGTGGAAGCCCCAGCAGATTTATATATTCACATTCACCAGGCTGCGTTCCCCTTGAGGCTGGGTATCTTGTGCATTCAATCCCTGGATGCCCAGCCCACAGCAAAAGACTCCTCGCCAGCCCCCAGCTCCAAGCCCCAGGAGTGGTGGCACATCCTGGGGCCACAGTGTTCCTGGAACTTTATTAATTTGGGGTGCGCTCCATGCAGCCCTCCCCTGTCAAGAGTTCACCTAATCACTATAATGGAAACCAGAATTTATAGAGCCCTTCCTGAATGCCAGACAAATACCTGGCAAGTATTATCTCATGAAATCCTCCTGACAACCCAACGAGCTGGGTACTACTTTTATTTGCCAATTTTACAGACATGGAAACAGGCGCAAAGAGTTCAGACCACCTGCCAGTAAATCCTAGTGAGATATGACTTCAGAGCCTCAGTTTCTGATTGCTTATTCATTTTTTAAAAAAAGTATTGAACAGCTATTACTTGCCGTGCCCTGTGATAGGTGTTGGGTCTACGGTGGGGAGCAGAACAGATGAGGTTCCCACCTGCTGTCTAGTGACAGTCAACAGACAAAGAATTCACCATCTATACTCATAGCCCCTGACACGGGCAATAGGGAAAATGAACAGCGTCAGTGGGCGCAGAGTCAGATAAGGAGGAGGTGAGATTTAAATTGAGATCCGAAGGGAAAGGTGGGGGGTGGGGTGGGGTGGGGTGGGCGTGGCTTTCCAGGCAGAGAGAACAACGTGGGCAAAAGCACTGAAGTGGGAAAGGGCTGAGGCTGAGGGCATCTGAGGAACTGAACGAGGCCAGGGAGGGTGGTGCTCCGGGGTCAGGCAGCGAGTGGAGTGCGAGGGGGTGCGACGACCCTGGAGCCATGGTGAGGGCACAGAAGGCCCGTGGGCGGTCACGCATTGTTCATGCCGCTCCCAGCACGCGGGACTGGAGGAGGAAGGGCATTGGGTGTGAGGAGCACCTGCTCTGCGGGGTGCTGTGCGAGCGCCTACATCCAGGGCACGTGTCCTCCTCACCACAGCCTCAGCATCTCTGTCCCGCACAAGGGCCACCTGAAGCGGAGCATGCAGATGCCACTTGCCCACGTGCCCGGGGCTGAGATCTGGGTCCACCACGAAGTCCTGCTTTCCTCGGAGTCCCCGAGCTGCCCCAGGAGGAGCCCAGCCCCGCCCCCGCCCTCTCCCCGCCCCCTCCCCATGCTGGGAGCTGGAGTCTGGCCCGGGAGGTGGGGGAGGCAGGAGGCAAGCTCAGCAGGGCTGAGCTGCACGAGTTCTCTCGGGGGTGTCCTTTTTCTCTTCTCATCAAAGTGGCCTTTTGTGAAAGCAGAGATAACACAATCTATCATTTTCAGGAAACTCTCCGAGATGTCTTCAGTAAAAGGCAATCAATTTCCCACAACTCAATCACGTGCCGCCCTCGCTGCACCAGGCTGGGCGCCTGGGCCCCTTGGCGGGCAGCGCCAGTGCTCCCGGATTCCCGGGGGGCTGGGTGGGTGGGGGTGCCCTCCTGCGGAGTCAAGTGGGCCGCCCTCTGCGGAGGCATGGGGCCTCGGGTAGGGCCGCACATGTGCACGCGGGGCGCTGGAGAAGGGCTCTGCCTGGCTTTGCTCTATGGGAACACACTCGGTTAGAGATTTCCTTTTCAATCACTTCCTTCTAAATCCATCAGCTTTCCTCCATATTTCTCAATATCCAAAATGACTGGTAGAAGAAAATGAAAGATATATCTTACTGAAATCAACCAGCAGCAAGAAAAAGGGAAGAGGGGGAAGGAAAAGGCAAAATAAAACTGGATCCTCCTTTTGAAATCCGTAAGAGGTTTCTGACTTGGTCATTCAACAGATGTTTCTTGAGGGCTGACCCTGTGCCGGTTGGGGTGTAGGTGCCAGAAGCACAGGGCAAAGGCTGCGGCGGGGGTGCTGCCCATGGGTTACTCAGGACCTCGCAGCCGTGATGTCCGCAGGGCCCCCACAGCCACAGGCCACGGAAGCTCTCTGGATGGGGGTGGGGGGACAGGGGCTTCTGGGTAGGAAGCAGATTCGGGAGACTTCACGGAGATAACATTTGGGCTGTAAAGAATGGTACGAGTTCTGCAGGAACCACCGGCTCTGTGAGACTGTGAGAGCCTTTGGGAACCATGTCTTATTCATGTGTGTCCCCGTATCCAAGAGGTCGGGCTCATGGTACATGCTCAGGAATCCGGGTGGGAAGGATGGTTGGGGAACACAGAAGCATCTGGAAGAGTGTGACAGTGATCTGCCCGGCCTGAGTTGAGGGATCTCTGTTTAGGCTGGCTCTTGAGGCTCAGTGGGGAGGCAGGCTGGAATGGCAAAGGGGGCTTGGATGCTGTTGAAAGGTGTGAATATTATTGGAGAGGGATCTGGCAACCATTCAAAAGCAGAGTAACATGGTCAAGGTTGAGTTTCAGGAAAATTAACCCAGCCACATTTAAAACATAGATTAACTCAAAATCACATCATTTCACCTCTCTGGGCCTCCCTTTCCTCCGTAGATGCAGGATGGCCCCTCCTTTCTGGGCACTACTGTGATATGTGACATAGTCATGACAGGCTCCATGGATTGAACGCAAGTGAACATAATTGCCCAAGGAGACAGAGGAGGAAAGATTCGATACTCAGGTGAGAGGTGCCCACAGGAGGCCTGCCTGGCCCTGGAGATGCCCCTTTCTTACCAGTAGTCCAGTTTCAGAGGCACAGCTTCCAGGCCAGCAATCTGACAGTGCGGCTCCAAGTTAGAGAGTTCACACAGCTGGATTTCACGATTTCTGTTCAAAGATCAAACACACTTGTAGTAAATTTAAACTCCCCTCTTCACTTTTGTACAGAGCATTTTTTATATTGCACGGATTCCACAAAATGGAAACAGCTGACCAGTGGAATGCCTGCCTCTCGCTGAGCTTGGAGGGCTCCCTCCCCAGTTCCACTACCTGGGGACATCTCTTCCACCTGGTTCTAAACTGGCGGTGTGGCCCATCCTCCCCCATCAGGAGGCTCGCACAGTTTCCAACAGCATGGTCTCTGGATGCCAATCAGATCCCAGCTTAGCACACAGTTCCTTCATCTGTAAAATGGGACTCGTACCAGTTCCGGTCTCATAGGACAGTTACTAGGATTAAATGAAAGGATTTGTGAGAAAGTGGTTAGTCCGGTACCTGGGACTTCTTAAGTGCTCAAAAATGTGAGCTGATTTTTCCTGCTGATAGTAAAGATGATTAGATCTGCAAAGTGGAGGGTCGAGGCCTTTTTCTGTAACTAAGGGGCAAACTCAGTTCTCCACTAGTACCCCCTTCCTAACCTGTGCTCTTGACCCCTTCCCTCCTATGTTAGCTTGTCCACCCTGGAGCTGACTGAGATAACCAATTTATGAGTGTAAGAAAAACAGCTTACTGCTTCAGCCTATTCACACGGAACACACAGGTGTCACTCCCTAAATTCCAAAGCCTTGCCCTCATGTTAAATGCCTTTTTTCCACCTCCTTTCCACCTGCCATGCAGCTCAAGAGTGGTTCCCTGCCTCCAGGGTCATCTGCCTGGACTCATCTTCCATCTGCCAGCTCAGAGAGTCTCTAGGAAGTTACTGCTTTAATCTCTGAACGTCTATGTGTGTAAAAGACATGGTAATTAAAATTACTGAGCACACTTTTTAAAACTGGGTTGAATTTAGAAATCCAAATTTGTTGCTTTTCAATAGTTAATATTAATTATATGAGTATATATTAATATGTTAATAAGTGTATTAACAATTAAACTTAACACTCAACTTAATTGTATTTAATAGTCTGGATGATGTGAGGTTGTATTAACTGTTCACTAAGGTGGTTGAAGCCCAGGGAACCAGGAGTTGCTAAAGCAGGCAAGCCTGGCCTTGAGAACTGTCACAGGAGGTGGGAGGAGTCAGGGCGGTGGGAACCACATTCAAGCTCCGCCCCTTCACTTAGCCACACCCCCAGCCCCGTGCTAAACAGCCTAATTCCTCAGCCTGGACAACACTACCCCCATCATAGTTTACTCTCCCCAGTGTTGAACTTGCTTTTGCTTCAGTCTTGATTTGGAGTTTTCCAAAATTCCTTTCCACCAAGCCGAACCCCCTCATTACTGAGGTTGCTCCAGCGGCGCCTGGGACGCTGCACATTCATTTCCATTACATTGCCATTGACCAAAACCTTCGGTATCTTTCTTCACAGCCTGAGACCCATTCTTCTGAGGCTCTCCAGCAGTGAGTATAGTTTTTTGGGTTTTTTTTGTGGGTCTTTTGTTTTTACTGTGAATTTTATTTTTTGAAAAATAAAATCACTTTGGACTGAATTTTGGTGGATAATAAAAGAGCAGTATCATTTTGAATCTAAAATAAAGGGTGCTAAAAGGTAACATTTTTTCCTACTTTGGAAGTATTCCAAAAGAGGGCCCCGTCAGTTTGAGACAATGACAGTGTCATTGCAATAGGCCAAAGTGATAGCTTTCTTTGTATAGCAGTTTTGATGATATATGAGGTCTAGTATATTTTTTAAAGGGCTTCATACTTTATCTGCAAACGGTATGTGTCTGTGTAAACCCACACATGGAAACGAATTTCATAGCCCAAAGATGTTCACTTGCCCGTTGAAGAGCTGCAGGCACTCACCCGGTCCCTGGGATCAGTTTGTTGTACTGTGGCATGCAGGTGACATCCGTCACCCACCTGGGCTTCTGAATGATGGGCTTGTCCTAAAGGATTGAAGGGTGGAAATGAACAAAAACAAGCCCTTTTAATTATAAGACAATTTCCATTATCTCAAGCCACTCTGGTCCATAATGCATACTTAACATTATAGAGTTTTCTTTAGTTGACTTTCACTCTCAACTATAGGCGTATCTCGGAGATATTGTGGGTTCAGTTTTAGACTACGGCAATAAAGTGAGTCACAGGAATTTTGTGAGTTCCCAGTGCGTACGAAAGTTATCTTACATGATGCTGTAGTCTATTAAGTGTGCAATGTCTTAAAAAATCAATATACACACCTTAATTTAAAAATGCTTTTTTGTTAAAAAATGCTAGCTGCCATCTGAACCTTCAGTGAGTAGTAATCTTTTTGCAAAAGTAACATCAAAGATCCCTGATCACAGATCACCGTAACAGATATAATAATAATGAAAAAGTTTGAAATATTGCGAGAATTACCAAAATGAGACAAAAAGTGAGCAAATGCTGTTGGGGAAATGGCTCTGATAGACTTGCTCGATGCAGGGTTGCTACAAACTTTTCATTTGTAAAAAAATGCAGTATCTGCGGAATGCAATAAAAGGTCTGCCTCTATAGAGAACTTGCTATGTAGATTTGAAGAACCACCTTTAGTCCCTGTCTCTAGGGAGGGCTTATTTGGCAGCCTGAGGGGTATAGTTTAGCTGTAACTTCTAGGGTGGATGGTAAGTCTCCTAAAGGGCAGAGATGGGTGTCTACATCCCGGGAACCCGGCATAGACCCTGAACAGCCACAAGGGCTCAACTATTTGTTGAATGAGATAATAGAAGAAACACTTTAAATATAGAACACATTCAGGAATGGGCCAGGTATTGTTATTCCCATCCCAAGTGTATTTCCCAAATGTTTCTTGCCTTCTGAATTTCTGATTCTGTGATTCAGTAAGTTCTCTAAAGAGAAACCCTTGCAGAGCTACCTGAACTGAAATAACCATTAACAGGGAGAAGAATGGAAAATTCTTTTCCATTTGTCATTCATTAAGATATATGGTAAATTACATGATGGAATCATGTGTAATTCATCACTCCATCTGATTTTAGAAGCAAAATGAGGAATTATCTTGTGCTACATATAGAGATCATATTTTATTTGCATTCCACGGGCTGGCAAAATCCAACATGAATATATTATGCTCAAGGACACAATTTCTGTAATCATGCCACTTGAGGAGCAGTTTAAAATAGCAAATAAAATCAAACTGGAGCACTCAGCATCCTTATCAAATGAGAATCACATACAAAAACCAGCTTTCTTCTCTTCAACTTCAGCTGCAGGGACCAGAAATAAACGGCTCCGTCTTCTCTGATCATGATTAAGGTGTCATGAGGCACAGAGAGAACGCGCAGCACGGGACCCCCACATGACAGCCCCTGCAGCACAGCAGGCAGCTCGAAGGAAACCTCTTTCTGTCGAGACAGAGCATCAGCTTGCTCTGAATACACGAGCTGCAGATATGTGCAGAAGCAATCCTGGTGAAGAAAGGAAAATTCATTAAAGGTCTACTGTCTTTCTGTCTTTCAAAAATTCTCTTTATCCTCAGGGCATGCGTAAGTCCTTTCTTGGACACGACATAATTATTAGTTCACTGGTATGAACTTGGCTGCCAAAAACTCGGGGCTAATAACTGGGGTGCGCCTGTTCGGCGGAGGCTGGGAGTCTGCTACCTAGTGTCTCACTTCCCTGTCCAGTCTCTCTGTCTCAAGATGCTGACAATGATGGTTGAGCCTATACCCTGCTCCATGCCATGTGGACCTTCACCTCCATTCTCGCCATAACTGAATGAGATAGGTACTACTGCTCTCCTCATTTTACAAATTGGGAAACTCAAGCCTACAAAGGTTAAACAATCTGCCTAAGATCAAACAACTAGTAAGTGGCTGGCCTGAGACTTGAGCCACCTTTGGTCTGACTGCACAGTTCCGACCCACCAGGATGTATACCTCATTCTGAATCTCAGCAGTGCACACAGGGAAAAGCAGACCTGTGGTGCAGGGAAGGGGTGGGGGAGCCCACAGGGCCTGGGAACATCTCCATTTCCTCCCCACTTCCCCCAAAGCCCTCATTCACTGGAGCCTTTCCTTCTCCTCCTCAGAATCCCAACTGTTCCCTTTCAAATCAGGTGACAGTGAAAACACTTGTATTTGCTTTAGTTGGGGTACTGGCCCAAGGTCTGAATAGAGGTGAATGCCACTCAGCTTGTCATTGTAGAACTTAATTCATCCTAGAACAATAGAAGGATACTGATGCACAGTGGCAGAGGATTTTAAAAGCAGATGTCTCAGCTCCTCATTATGATACAACCCAAATTGGGAAACATGAATAATGAGAATGATGATAGCCTTTGCTGAGAAATTACTCTGTGGCTGTCCCTGTTCTAAACACGGTCCCTGTGTCAGTGATCTGATTGTCACCAGGTGTCATTTGCTTGCAGGATTTCCTGCTCACTGGTGTTTCACTTCTGTTTTTGGGTAAGGTGGCAGACGTACCCTTCGTTCCCTGGTCTTAGGAAAGCCTTCTTGGAACATGTCTGAGCTACTGAAATTCCTAGTTAAACTATTCCAAGCATATCCTGACATTACAAGAACTTGAAAATTGTGAATGTGCACATCCCCTTGGTTCAGCTTCCAGTTGAAGGTACTGAGGGGCAAAGGATACTCCAGAAAAGCTCAGACCCGAACATTTTATACACTTCCCCACTAACTTCAAGTCTGATTCACAGAACACAACCCAACTTACCCACCGAATTCTGCCCACTGCTTCATAGTCTGTTTTCATGAAAAGTTGTTCTATTTGTTCAATATTCTAGAGAGAAAAAAATAAATCTGTTTTTAGAGTAAACTATTCACTAGATTGGTGGGTGAGGGGATACGGAAAGGGGGGAAATCTTCATTTTTCCAATTTGTGAATTTCACATTCAGCAATGCATAATACTCAAAGATCTCTGGAATGTTTGCTCCAAAATATTAATAGGACTGTTAATCTGAATTCAGTGCACTGGACCTCCTAGAACTTTCTATTTTTGAAATCAAGCCTTACTTAGTAGGAGGAGCTGTGGGTCTCCCAGTGCTTGTGCTCCCAGGAGGCCCCACTCTCCCTTGGTGAGTTCCAGCCAGGGGACTGAACTGAGTTTAGGGGCCCCTGGCTGGAACTGGTTTGAAATAAACACCAAAGCAAGTTCTGAGGACCATGGCTGGGATGGTGAGGATACTCACTTGGGTGGAGCCAAGACAAAAAGATGCGCACGTCATGAAAATTACTTTCAAGTATTAGAAGGACCATTCTGTGGGCGAGACAGTAGATTTCTCCTGTGGGGCTGTAGCAGGCAGACGATAAGATGGACCCCATGATCCCTGCCTCTTAGTATTCAGGCTGATAAAACCCCTTCTCCTTGAGTAACTTGCTGGTAACCAGTTGAATACCTCAACACTGGTGTAATGTCACTTCTATGGTTAAATTACATGAGACCGTAACTTCTGTCTTGCTGGTAGGCTCTCTCTCCCTTGCCCGTACTGAGGAAGCCGGCTCCCATGCTGTGAGCTGCCCTGTAGAGACGCCTACGTGGAAACGGCCAACAGCCAACAAGGAACTGAGGCCTCAGTCCACCAACCTGCAAGGAACTGATTCCCGGCCACAACCACGTGTCCCTGAAAGTGCACTGTTGCCCAGTCAGGCTTTCAGATGGGACCCTCACGTAGCTTCCACCTTGGTGCAGCCTCATGAGACAGCCCGAAGCATAGACTCCAGCTAAGTCAAGGCTGGATGCCTAGCTTACAAAAACGGTGAGATAATAAACATGCAGTATTAAGCTACTGAGTTTGTGGTAATTTGTTCTGGTGCAATGGATAACTCACAGAGTGGTTCAAAAGATTAGAAATTGGGCTAATGGGTAGAATGTCAAGAAAGACCAATTTCAGCTCATAAGGGGGAAAAAAGCCTTTGAGCTCAGAGCTCTCCAATCTTGAAATGGGCTGCCTTATAAGGTATTGAGTTCCCTTTAGCTGACAGTATTCAAGCATATGCTGGCTCCTGGCTTAGCAGAGAAGAGAATGTGTGCATTGAAGAGGTTATATACTAAGTGACCTCTAAGCTCCTTTCAAACCCCAGGATTCCATAATTGCAGCTTCAATAGAGATGGTCAGGTTTTATGTCTATTTTGGGGAGTGAGGTGCTGGCTTTTCTCATATAAGTCTCAGGGGTATTTGCCTTTGCACAGTAATGACACCAAAATGGAGAAAATGAGATGATGCCTGATCTCCAAGACACCAGGGCGTCGCCCCTTGGTGAGTCGATACCCAGTGCCAGTGTAGGGGTCATGAGGAGATACCCTGGCTGTGGGACTAAGCCCAGCGCCTGTTCCCTCTAAGTCATGCTCCAAAGGAGACATCTCACATCTTGGGCGTGGCTGCCAGTGCAGATATTACCATGGCAACTATACAATATCATGCACAAAATTTGTAACAGCTATTTTTGGAATGAAAGTCCAAACAAACCAAAACACCTAGAGGGATGGCCTCCAGAGAGACCAGGATCAGAGAGGAAACAGGGAACAAAAGAGCTCAGGAGGAGGACAATCACTGCCTGGGCTTTGGCTGCCCACCCACACCACCCCTGTCACCACAAAGCAGAGCTTGGGAGAGGTGTGGGTCCGTCCGGGCACCTGGGAGCTCAGGGCAAGGGGGCAGCAGGCAAGGGCCATCACACGGCCTCTCCTTGGCCTTGGAGCACAGCGGCTCTGCCCAGAGATACCCAGCTTCCTCCATCAGCCAGAGCTGAAGGGGGCCTATGTCTGCACGAACAGCCTCTGCTGGCCCCGGGGAACTGCCTTCTCAGCACGATTATGTGAGGGACACTGAACCACTTCCTCCTCACATCGCTTACTCATTGAGCACCAGTGGTACACCAAGCCCCGTGCCAGATGCTGCGGCTTCAGGGCTGAAAGATGCCTTATTTGCCCTCATGGCATTCACTGTCTAGTGGGGTCACAGCAGCCAGCAATAGTGTGCAAAAAACAAATTCTGTGTGACAGGAAACTGCAGACCACTATCAGGTTAAAAGGAGGAGCAGTTACTTCTTTCTAGGAAAGTGAGGACAGACGCGTTTGAATCCATGATGACTGCACTGCCTTAAAGTCATTCATTCATTCAACAGCATTTATTGGGCACCTGTATGGGCCAGGTATGGTCCTAAACTCTGAGAATATAAAGAAAAACCAGGGACTTCCCTGGTGGCACAGTGATTAAGAATCTGCCTGCCAACGCAGGAGACACAGGTTCAATCCCTGGTCGGGGAGGATCCCACATGCTGTGGAGCAACTAAGCCCGTGTGCTACAACTACTGAGCCTGTGGTCTAGAGCTGCAACTACCGAGCTCATGTGCTGCAACTACGGAAGCCCACGCGCCTAGAGCCCGTGCTCCACAACAAGAGAAGCCACTGCAAGCGGGCAACAAAGACCCGACACAGCCAATAAATAAAGAAATAATTTTAAAGAAAGAAAAACCAGAACCCAGGAAGAATTATTACTCAGGCAAACAATGGGGGGAGGCAAGGGAATAGTACATGGGAAGATATGGAAATAGGAAAATAGGGCATCACCTTCTCTGCTCCCTAAGGGAACCACAGGGCTTGGTGCGAGACCCCCATTGCTCTAGATGCCACCCATGTCTGAAATACTCACCCTTCACATTGTGCCCCTGAAAACTCAGCCCAAAGTTCATCTCCTCCAGGAGAGCTTTCTGGCTCCCTGGTCTGCTTTAGGTGCTCCCAAAGTACCCAGGCTGAATTCTAGGCCAGCTCTGCCCTCCCTGAGGGCAGAGCCCACATCTTGACTGACTCTGTGCCACTAGTGAATATTTGTTGAATGAATGAATGAGTGAATGAATGAATGAGAGGAGAAGAGAATGAGTAGATGACTGGCCAGGCAGGCAGGCATGCTAAAAATGTAGATAATTAGACTGCTTCGGTGAAAAAGATCTAGGATGTTGTTAAAACACCTGATACTTTACCTGAAAACACTCCTCTCTCTATCCCATAGTTTTTTGCTTAATATTATGGACATGGAGGAGATATTTTTTTAAAATAGGTGTTTTTTAATGCTCAGTTCTCTGCAGTGGATGAAACTCTAAACACACCTAACTTCCACTCGAGCCATAGAAACCGAGGGCTTTGTAACTGAGAAGGGGCTCCGGGGACCTCCTCAGCCTACAGTTGACAATGGTGGGATTCTGTTCACACTCCAGGGACAAGATCGTAGAGCTTTACCTTGAATGATGTTTTCTATACTTTAAGATGTAATCATGAAACCTTAGCAAGTAGAGCGTAAGCAGCCTCTCCTGTTAGTGTGTGTTTTATTTTATGAATACAGCCTTATTCATTGCTGTGGTTTGCATTTTTGTGTCCTCTCCACATTCACATATAGAAATGTGACGGCATTAGGAAGTGAGGCTTTGGGAGGTGCTTAGGGCATGAATGTGGAGTCCTCAAGAATAGGATTTGTGATCTTATGCAAGAGACCCCAGAGCCCTCCCTCACCCCTTCCGCCCTGTGAGGCACCAATGAGACATCTGCAGCCTGGAGGAGGCTGACCTGCGGACACCCTGACCAACGTCCCAGCCTCCGGAACTGTGAGAAATAAATGCTTGTTGTTTATAAGCCACTTACTTTATGATATTTTTTATGGCAGCCTGAACAGACTAAGGTAGTTAATAAGATTTCATATTCTGAGCTAAAAACCGGGCTATACAAGATGGCAGAGAGAAGATTTAAAATCCTTGGTTCTAGCAGTTTGCGGGTGGGAAAAGTGCCCAAACTCTTTGGAAACAATCCACATGGAAATAACCAGTGATCTAATAAGAGGCTTTTTCTCCTTTTCCAGAAAAGTCTCTAAATATCTTGTTGGCCTAGTGTACTAAGTAATTTAAAAATATTTTCCCATGTAAACTGTTCGGTAAGTCAGCTGGGTCTTAGCAGAAATCACAGTTCAGAGATGAGAGTGACTGTACAGATAGATCATCAAGCCTAATTGGTTCCTATGGTTGAAATTTTAACTGTGGTTTCAATGATCCAACATTTATAAAACCCATTTACTTTCTTCTGTGACCTCATGCTCTGCTTCATTATGCATTTGAAAGTTTCCATATCCAGCAGCTGTCTTCCTCTCTTCTCATACTCCTAGGAGGAAAAAAGAATAATTAGCTATGAACACAGCTGCATTTTGTTTAGTCTGAGAACAAGAGTCCAAAGAATGGACTGTCTAATTGGACCTACCTGAACTCTGTCAACTTCTAACATGCTATCCCTTTTGTTCATTTCTCTGATGAATTCACAATTTGTTTCTAATTCCATTAAGTGACAATTACAGAGAATTTTTTCTTCATTGCTATTTTACAGGAATTAAAAGGATTGTACTTTTCACTGAAAAAAATCAACCATCAAAGAGAGAATCAAATTAGAAAGCTAACCTGCTCAATTCCTACCTGAAAGAGTGCATTTAAGTGTTGTAGCTCTTCAAGGGTCACTTGGTGTTCGATCTCATCAAAGCAAAAAGAAAATAAATTAAAAACATACAATGCTAATAGTAATGCCCATAAAATATAATTTCTGGAAACCCTTAATTCCTCTCTCTATGGGAGGCCAATGGGGTAGCTGAGCCTCTGAGTAACACTCAGGCTATTCCAACCACCATTGTTCCCAGCCTCTACTCCAATTCAGCTGATTCCTCAGCCCCAAGTTCTGGGGTAGACTTGGCTCAACTGGGCTGGAAAGAAGGAAGGAAGGAAGGAAGGAAGGAAGGAAGGAAGGAAGGAAGGGAGAGGTGGTGAAGTGGTGGAAGGAAAGGAGAAGGCAGACATTGACTTGGGACAGAAAAGACCAGGAATGGGACTGATACAAGAAAAGGGAGACAAAATGTTTTGCCAGATCATATGGCAAAGATGCTCTCCTCCCTGTCAGGAATCCAGTGCCTTAGAACTGCCTTGTGCCACATCCTCTGCTCCCTGGTCCATCTCACCCCAGGCTGAACCAGGAGGAGACCCTGGGGGAACTGATATGCAGCCTCTTTATCTGGGGTAAATTTTCTGAAGCTATGGTCAGAGGCTCTTGGTACCCTTGGTGTCAGGGAATCTGGTTATCTTTTAGTCCCCTGTCCTCAGCTCAACAAACGGATCCCCAGGGGATGCCTCTGCCTCACCCCCAGTCTCTTAGCTACTACCTCGACAATTTGGCTTTTATAAATGAAAATCCTTAAACTTCCGGCTTAGAAAGAATGAATAAGCTGTAACCAGTGGGTAGAGCTGAGCTAAGCTCTAATGTTCTTGCACCATCTCACAAAGCCTGAGGAAGACAGCAAAGGAGGAAATCAGCTATTTCCCCAATAGGATCATCTTCTGAAATCTCTGTGACCACCTCCAAGCTTCCAAGGTGGTGGCCTTTACCATAAAACTCAGACTAACACCAAAGCTACTGGGAGATCTACTATTTTGTAAAGTTGAAGCACCTTTCAAATTCTGTCTTAAATGACTCAATAATTACTTTTTAACTTGCTTTCACTGAGGAACAAAATTGGAAATCTAGCTCTAGAATGGGAAAACACTCCACCTGAAGTTTTCATTTAAAATTTCCCTGTAGGGCTCTTCTGGCAAGACCTGAACCCAGGAGGTAATGTTAAAAAAGCTGACTGGGAAAAAGACCCCAAGAGTATTCAACTATGCGTGAAAGACAATGCCATCAAAACTAAGGGGCCATTTCCCCTCCCCAGTAAAAGATATTACCACGGGATGAATTCAACATTTGCTTAGGCTAAGCCTTCTCCAGCATCCAAAAAAGCAGTGAGAGTGTACCAGGCTCAAACCAGGCTCACACACAACACGTATGAGAAAAATGTACTCAAATCTGAGACCTAACAAGAAGATGGTGTCTCTAAGAGCATGTGACTTCTTTTCCTCCACCCCAGATGTGACTCCCAAAGGATGAAACAATTTTTTAAGGATTTGGAAATTATTCCCCTTAGGTTGGAATATTATGGGAAAGGTAATATTATTTCAATTTTTCATTCTTTTCTGAGCCTTTACAGTTCTAAATACTCAGTATACTTTGAGCCTATACATTACATAAGACATTTATTCCTAAATTTATATTCCTAAAAACATTTATATTCCTAAATAGTGGTGACTCTAGATTTGTACAAAGTAATCAAAACACATTACATATATGTTACCCTTACGGCAGACTTCTATGTTTCCACTGCCAAGGATTATCTTTTTCTTTTAGCTTCAGAATTTCCTGAAATTTATACCGTGATCATTACCTGTCCACTAACCACCTTATTCTGTGAAATCGGCCTTTCACCCTTCTCTACCTCCATTACTGAAAAAGAACAAATAACAAAAAATTGCCTACCTCCCAGGAGGGGGCTCCCCAATCCAGAAAGAGACTAATTCATCTTCTCTCCGTCAATTTACTAGAAATGCTTCTGAGAGTGTGACGTGAACACCATCATTAATAATAGTAATGAAAGGCATGAAATCAAAGCCAGTGATTATATAATTTATAAAGGGTTTTACAGTGATTTTCAGTTAAGCGTAACATGTCACCGAAAAGCCTCACTTTCTCCCTTCGCCACTTCTCCCCAGACCCATCCCTCTATCTCCCCCCAAATGTCCTACTTACTCTTATGACACACCTGCATCCTCTGGTACCTTCCCAGGTTTGCTTTGTTGTCCTGGTCATCCTATTCCATCTTTGCCTCCTGGTTACAAATACACGTGCTTCCTGCCTCCCCTTCTCCCACTGTCCACAAAAATAAGGAAGTGAATGAAAACCCTAACCCTAACCCTAACCCCAGGAGATTTTTCAGGGTTGCAGTACCAAACGATATTAATAACATCACCACTGCACTTAAGAAATCGCTTCTTAAACCTCACGGCCCTCATCAAATTTTCATATGTCATGACGGAAAGCGAAAATTCTGTGATCATTAGCCAACTGCTTTTGAAAAGGCAGCAGTATAAATACATTTCGGAGAAACACAGCTACAAAACAGAGCCTTTATTGTGCTCTTCCTTGAAAATATAAATCAGGCCTTCACATAATTGCATGTTTTTAAGGCAAATTTGGAACACAAAGCAGAGAAAACATATGTCCCTTTCGGGTACTCCTGTGCTTGGCAGGGCTTGAAAATTTGTAACTGCCATCCACAGCCAGTCACATTGTATCACTAAAAAGCTTGAATGACTTGTTTTCCTACAAATAAAAACAGAGAAAAGCTTGACTATTTTATTTCCAAGCTATCATAGCTATAGTGACAACCATAAATAATTGAGCCCACAATTGTGGAGTCAAGTTTTAAACATATTATCTATTGCCCAGCGATGCGTTTTGCTGTATTCAAATGCATTTTCAGAGAAAATTACCTGGACAATTCTCTAATATCCTATATTGCAGAGGATTCATGGAGCTATGATTCTGTTTGTCCTTTCACTGCAGTCTCCCCAAAGCAAGCAGTTTTTATGATTAGAGTGGTTTTCCCATAAGGGTTCATTTGCCTGCTGGTTGCTCATTTGCAATGCAAATGAGCTCTCCTATTGTTACATCCCAACATGTCTTTGCTTCTCACTGTAGAGTCTCCTCAGTCCGGATGGTTTAGGGGTAATTTCACATCTACGACAGGGAATTGACTAATTAATCGAATAAAGTATCCTTTTGAAAATCTGTTCCTTGAGTGGCTGTCTCTATAGCTTCAGAAAATAGACAGTTACGATCCCGTGGTCTTAAGATTCTAAAAGAGATAGTAACTCCAGAAGATGTGGAGAGTTCTCTGGGTTGAAATTTAGGGGCTCCCGTGGTGGATCCCCCTGAGGAAGAGGGAAAGGGGAGGCTATAGGGAGTTCTCCAGTGTACCTAGGTCGTAAAAACAATCTTTTCCTTGTGTGACACAAGATCATAACCACGGGAACAAGAGTTAAAAAAAGGCCCCGGGTGATTCTGCCAGGAACTTTCAAACCCACAGTAAACCGAGGCTTAAAAAGATTGTCTTTTTAGCCATCTTAGCAGCAGGAAGATTAGAAGGTGGCTTCAATTTTAAACTAATTAATGCAACCTTAAACAGCACTGCCACTAACATCTGACCTTTATTTGAGCTTATTATGAGCCAGCTGCTGGGTACTTTACACGCATGTTTCCATTAATATTCATAACAACTCTGTAAGGAAGATACTATTACGGTCCCCATTTTATAGATCAGGAAACTGAGGCACAGAGAGGTGAATTAACTTGCCCGGCTTCCCATAACTAGTAAGTGCTGGCACCAGGACTTAGTACCAGCGCTCTTTTCTGCTGCCCTGACTCTGTCTGAGATCCCCGGGGACCTCCTGTGCCATCTCCCAAGAGAACACAGGTAGATGGGTAGACTGGAGGCGTGTGATAGATGGGTAGACTGGAGGCGTGTGGACTTCCAGACCTCTAATGTCCACTGTCACTCATGTCGCTTCTCCGGAGAGTCTAAAAATCAGAGTGGATTGTTTCAACCCAAGTGACTGGTCCCCTAGAAATGAACCTCAAATTCCCCTTTACTTGGAGGTATTTTTACTTGGCTGTTTTAGTTATGATTATATGTTATACGGTTAAAAGTACAGTGACATGTGAAGAGTCAAACCTCCTCCTTCCTTCGGTGAATATTAAAGACTTCCCACCACGGGAATATTCTACATCGTCTACAAGCTTTTAAGAGGATGCAAATGTGTTGCAAGGAGCAGCCCAAGCATTTCCCAGCTTGCTTCTCTAAATTAATCTAAAATGAATACTTCGCTGCTTTTGCAGCTGCTTGGGTAGATTCCATGGCCTCTTAGTGGTTAAAAAAAAAAAAAAAGAGAGAGAGAGAGAAGAAAAATGCTTCTGCCAGCCTTAGCGAATAAGAGTGGCAAAGCTGACCTTGCACATGCATGCTGATGGGCTGTAGCGGTCAAGTACTATGTTGAGAAGGATTCTGAGGCTCTTGGCCAGGAAAAGCCAGGATGGATTCTCTCTGTTTGCCAGGAGCACTGGAGGGAGGAGTAAGAACACAGGCAACAAGTACCAAGAACAAGGCGATGGAGAAAAAGACAGAGAAGGACTGAGCTGGAAGGGGTCTTAGAAACCTTATAGTTACCCCCCTTCCTTACAGCGGGGAAGAGGAGGATGGGAGAAGACAGGTCACTGCGGAAGTGAGCGGTAGAGCCCAAAACTCTTCATCTCCTACATCCAAAGCCAGTACTCTATGAGCAACTCTGGCTCCTCTAGTTTTAACACAAATTAAAAATAGCTGCTGGGTGCCTGTTTTCCCACAGCTCATTTAAATGTGTCACTGAAGCCATGCCTTTTCCTTTGAAGTGGCATCATCCCACATCCTCCCGCACAGCCTTGATTCTGCACCAGCCCACACAGACTTCACGCCAGGAGCTCCAGATCCTGGCACTGTTCCGAGATGGCAACGAGGAGCCTCGGCCTCAGAGACACCCTGTCCAACACAGCCCAGCCACAGGCAGTATGGCCTGGTCACGGCAGGCTCTACACTGGCTAACCCAGTCAGCAAAGGATCAAAACCCGGGCTGGTGGCAGTCGGTGAAAAACTCGCCCACAACCAGGAAATGCGCCACAACCTCTGACTGACTGAAACGTCCTCACGGAAGCCTGGAAGACTGAAAAAGGGTTTGACAGCAAAGCGAAGGTCGGAGTAGAACCTACACGCTGCATGCACCAACTTGATCCGAAAAGGATTGTTCATGAGGGTCCGCAGTGGCTGAAAGTCTCATCACATGCGAACAGCTCGTTTCAGACTTTTCTGATCCTTTTGACATCGTGACTGGATGCACACTAGGTAACAGAAGTTTCAAAATGCACTACCTGTGCTCATTCAGAAGAGGGACTCCGATATTAACCATGTCTGTCGTTATTTTAGATGCCGGTCATATTCCAGCAATTCAATCTCTTGACCCATTAATTGATCTCGCCCTCACTATGAAGATCCCTGCCCTGAGGAAAGCTCCTTTTGATATATTATCTGCATCAGTTACAATGGCAAAAAGAACAAAACCCCCCATTTTCTTTTTCTTCTTCCCCGCTGCGCGGCTTGTCAGATCCTAGTTCCCTGACCAGGGATCAGGTCTTTGGCAGTGAAAGTATGGAGTCTTAGCCCCTGGACCGCCAGGGGATTCCCTATTTTTCAAGCTCCTCATCATCCATTTCCAACCTCACTGTCCAGCGTGCATCCCAGTTCTGCTCCTCGGGCCCTGTTTAGTGCAATCACTTGTGTGGCCTTGTGTGCTGTTTCCTCCGTGTGGGGTGGCCTCCACTTTGTATCATCTTGAAAAAACTCCCAGAGAGCCCTGAAGGCTCTTCTCATATGTCACTTCCTCCCAGAAGCCTTCCTTGTCCCTAAAGCCAGAAGTCATTTCCCCCTCCCTGTTTCCCCATCAGGGGCACCTGTCTTTGGATATACACATCTCTTTCACTTACTGAGCTCCCGTTTTCCTAAAAATTAGTCATGAATCCACCATCTGCACAGATCTTTGTCACTTCTTTTATTTACTTAATATTTTTCTTTAAATAGATTTGCTTATTGTACATATTACCTTTGTTAACCTCATCTTAAACAATAGTAATCATGAAGTCATGGGTTCAGTGTGCCTGTTAGATTTCCAGGGAACATTAACATAAATATACTATTATTAAAGTTTTAAAAATCTCATTTTGGTACTCTTTAAAACATTTCCTTTGAGGAAAAACTGCAGTGGTTGCGTAAAGTCTTGAGGGGCTATATTTTGTTTAAATTTGAGTTTTTCTCTAGGGCTCGGTATGTGTTATTGCTCCATAAATGTTTGCCGAATTACAATCAAATGAGATGGATTAATTGGAATTTATTCATACCCTTAACATATTAGCACGAATCTGATTTATCCGGAGAGGCAATTGGAAAGCAAAAGATGAGACTGGAAAGGAGTTGGACCTAAGAAAGGAAAATGTTGATAGACGTGGAAAGGAGAGGGGGAAGAGAGGTAGGGAAGGGGGCCTTGGCCGGTTATAGGGATGCTTTGCGAGGTGTGTGCACGCGGGGAGGGCCGCTTAAGGAGCAGCAAACAGCCGATGGGTCTGGGTGGGTCTTCCGTGGGAAGAAGATATGGACCCCAGCTTTAAACAGGGTCACTGGCCACGGGCTGTAGGGGATTCCAGCCCAGTCCCCAGCCCTGCCCGAGAGCCCGCATGGCCCGCAAAGGTGGTCCACTCGCCTCCCCCTCACCTTTTCCGCCCGCAGGCTCCGCGCCAGGTCCGCGTGGGAAGGCGGCATCCTCCCCTGCGACCGATGCTCAGTTCCGACAGAGTGGCTGCGCATCCTTTGCCGGGTGAGGCAGGCCCGCAGCAGCCAGGCGGGGGCGTCTGCTCTCCGCAGCCCCTGCTCCCCAGAAGGCCGAGGTCCTGCGGGGCAAGTCTGAGCTCGAAGCATCTCCGGCTCCTCCAGGATCGCCGCTGCGTTCTGGATGCTGCCGGGACCCCATTCCCAGACACAGTCCCGTCAACGGTCTCGGTGAGGAGACTGGGTCCCACTCCTCCCCCATTGCCCACGAGCCCACGTCTACTTCCCTTTTGAGAAGCCACCTTCTCAGAGGTGGCACCAAAAGCTGGAAAGGACTCTTCTGGGTGTGGAGGCAGGATCTCTGCCTTAACTGACCAAGAAGGAAGGCAGCAAGCTGAGCCCTTCCCACTCTGCTTTAAATAAAGGGGGGAGGGCTTCCCTGGTGGCTCAGTGGTTGAGCGTCGACCTGCCGCTGCAGGGGACACGGGTTCTATTCCTGATCTGGGTGTATCCCACATGCCAGCAGAACAACTGGGCCAGTGGGCCACAACTAGTGAGCCTGCGCTCTAGAACCTGTGAGTCACAGCTGTTGAGCCCACGTGCCGCAGCTACTGAAGCCCGCACGCCTAGAACCCATGCTCTGCAAGAGAAGCCACGCAATGAAAAACCCTTACACAGCACCAAAGAGTAGCTCCCTCTAGCCACAACTAGAGAAAATCCGTGTGTAGCAACGAAGACCCAAGGCAGGCAACAATAAATAAATAAATAAATAAATAAATAAATAAATAAATAAAATCTTTAAAAACAAACAAAAACAAAACAACACAGAAACTAATAAAAAATAAATGAGGGAAAAAGGGACCCCTGATACAGCCCCGAATTCTTAAATGTTTTCAGCTCTGAACAGACAATGTAACAAGCAGTAGACCACCAAGACAAAATCCATGGAAGTTAAGGATTGTAATTAAATAAAGCTTACAACAAAGTGAATCTGTCATGATAATTTTTATTGTAGTGTGTGGTAATTAGATATAAATGACAAGTTGTTTAAGCAATAATTCTAATTACTATTAATTTCCAACACTGTTATGGGGGCTGTTCAGGAAAGTCCCCAAAGGTGCCTGGGATTGGTGGTTTTTCCATGTGTTTCCATCTTAAGGAAACAGAGGCAATAATAGGTTTGAGACTTTTTTAAAAACACTGTGCCCTTTCATATTTGTGCTCAGAGAGTGTAGCACTCGCTAGACTCTTGCTTAAACTTCCTTGATTTGAAGGTCTTGCTTATTAGATCTTTTTGAAAATAGAGTTAGGGAGAAACTCATTTCTTTGGTTGCCAAAGACAAAAGAAGTCTGTAATTTCATTTCATCTTATTGGGCCCATATTTGGGCTCTTGGAAAAGGAACAAAAAGGTAGACCAGTTATTCCATCAGAGGCCCAGCTCTAGGCTCTAGGGCAGATTGTGGGTCCTCATCAGGGTTCAGGATTATTGGATAATTAAGAGGACCCCCTTAGAGCACCCTGGATGTTGTGTGTAGGAATTGAGTCTACAGAGCCTGTGAAACTCTTTGAGGAATTTCTCACTCTTGGTGCCTTGAAATCGTATTTCATTGAACCAAAAGAACATAAAATCTGTGCTGGAGGAAAGACCCCTCCAACAATGGCAGGTCCTATATGACAAATCAGGCTTTTGGGGGTCAGATGAAGAGAGGGATAGGGAGCTAGAGATGAACTGAGTGGAGTAGGATTTGGATGAGTGGAGGAGGGGAGGAGGATCAGGGATGGTTTGGGACCATGGGGCATTTAAATGAAGCACTTTGGGCAACTACAATGAGAACACAAACCTCTGCAGGGTGGGGAGCTGAAGAGGAGAGACGAGGTTAGAATACGGAAGCGTTGAAGACACGCAACCTTTTTTCAGGGGTGGTATAGAGATACAGCTACACGGATTATATTATTAAGTTTCCCAACCGAAATGGTCCTAATCATAGTGCCCATCTCATAGGGTAAAAAGTGAAGTAAATGCTATAATGTATGTCCAGTATTTAGAGCAGTGCAAGGCACACAGTAGGTGCTCCAGGCATATTAGCTATTATTATTATTATTGTTATTATTAGTATTAAGGCCAGCTCTGCCTCCTTCTACCCTATGAAAGGCCGATCAAGTATGCTTGACCCTCTTGCCCGCAGCTGATTAGACGAGGAGTAAGAGATGTCCAACAACCTGAGGACGATTGAAAGGATGAGCGGGGCCAGTGTGAGTCTCTCTCTCTCTCTCTCTCTCTCTCTCTCAGTGTTTAAACTATGACTTTTGAAAAGGGCTCAGGAAATGGTGGGAAAATGTTCAGGAAATGGAGGCAGGACAGACGGAAGCAGACAAGTGGAGTGAGCGGAGTCATGTGAGCAAGGAGGCTCCAGAGTAGAGCTTTCGGGCTACTGCTCCCTGGCTCCCAGGCGTCCTCCGAAGCCAAAGCCACTCCTGACTCCCCCTCATCAAGGCCCAGTTCAGAGACAGCTTCCTGTTCTAAGATTTCCATGAGATTCCCTGTCATTGCATGTGTGTCCCCACCACAAAGCCCCTGGGCTTGAGCCACCTTGAGGGGATTTCTGTTTCTTCCAAAAACCCAAATTGAAAGAAGGAATTGTCTCTGGTGAGGGGTCCACACATGATTCCTATTTCCTTTTCTTTGTTCTTCTCTCTAGTCTATATTTTCTACAATGAGCCTATACAATCGATTTATAATATTCTATAATGAATACTTATTTTGTAAGTATAAAAAATGCTGTTTAAGTGAAAGAATTGGCCCATATACTTGCAGCAAGCAGAAGATTTGTGTAGGAAAGATCAGTGAACTCTAAGTCAGATCTACGTTCAGTGGCTTTCTCCTTATCCAGTCACGTGCCCTGACCCCTAAAATGAGAAAGTGGGCAAAGGAATCTCTGGGTTTCATTTTGGTTCTAAACACTATTGTTAGCTCACTTATTACCCAGCTTAGCAGAATCTGTACCCCTATACCTGCAGCTAGTCTGAGGAGGGTGGCTTTCTCCTGAGTCGGACTTGGAGTTCTGGAAGCAGTGACCCTTCAGAATGGGGCTGCGCATGGTGGCCTAGTGTTATGAAACTCTTTGTTCATTCCTTCATCCATTCTCTCACCTTGATCAGCATTTATTAAGTGCATGACCTATGCCAGACATTGACCTAGATGCTGGGACTATGCAGACAAAACAGAGGACAGACAGGTGAGCCAATAATCTTGACCTTCTGATAAGTGCCAAGTCTGTTGGAGCCCTGCAACTACACAGAGAGGAAGCACTTAACTCTGGCTGGAGAGGTCAGGGTGGGGAGGCGCTTCTCAAAGGAGAAGCCATTGAGAAGATAAGTATTCATTTTCCAGGCAGACTAGAGGGCTTCCTCTTCCAGGAAGAGACAGAGCAAGTCAAACAGTGGGGGTCAGATCTCGTCCCCTGTGGGTGTAGCGTATGTCGTACTTAGGAGGCTGGATTTTGTCCTCAAGAAAATGAAAAGACATCTTGACAAGACATCATAGAAAGACCATTCTCTCTGCAGCACGATGGAGAGAGATTGGGAAGGACGGAGACCATTTGGGAGTCTTGGAGAGAATTGCAGAGCACCTGAACCAAGATGGTAGCGGGAGTGGAGATGCAGGGCAGATGTTGGTAACAGGTTTCCATGACTCTGGAGGCTGGGGAGATGGAAGATGGCACCAGAATTCCAGATGACATGCATGGAAAGAGGCTTTAGGAGAACATGGAGAAAAAAAAAGATGAGCAATTTAAGATAATTCATTCACTGGGGCATATTGAATTGAAGTTCCTGTTAAGATATCCAGGTAGAGAGGTCCACCAGCAATTGGAAATGGAGGTCTGGAGCACAGGAGAGGTCTGGACACATCACTACAGAGGTCACTGTAGGGTGAGGGGACCAGGAAAGACTTGGGTGGAGGGAGACTTGTTCTCACTCAGAAATGTCAGTGTCACTGAAGTCCACGTGCACAGGGAGTGATAGTCAAAGTTATTAATTCAGAGGCAATTGTGCACACAGCTTAATAAAAGGTCAGAGCTTGGGGCCGACAACAGGAAATACGAAGCCAGAGGCTTTAAGAACGAGGGAGATCCAAGCGAGAAGGGGGTATCTGGCCTGGGTCTCTCTACCAGTCTGCTCTTCATGGAATCTGACCAAGACTAGTCAGTGAGGTGGAGACAGGTCATGTTATGGTATCATCAAAAATCACCTCATTCTTAACTAAATTTTTTCATGATTCTTGTGAATATCAGTGGCACTCTCACCAGGAACATCCCATAATTCATAATCTGTGCCCTTTCCCCCCAGATTCATATGTCAAAGCCCTCATCCTCAGTGAGATGATATGTGGAGATGGTTCCTTTGGAAAGGGGTAAGGTCATGAGAGTAGAGCCTTCACGAATGGGATTAGTGCCTTTATAAAAAGAGACACGAGGGCTTCCTAGGTGGCGCAGTGGTTGAGAATCCGCCTGCCAATGCAGAGGACACGGGTTTGATCCCTGCTCCAGGAAGATCCCACATGCCATGGAGCAACTAAGCCCATGCGCCAAAAAAAAAAAAAAGAGAGACACGAGAGAGGTGATCTTGCTTCCCAATGTGAGGAGGTCAGGAGAAGCCAGCTGCCCACAGACCAGGAAGAGAGCCCTCAGCAAGGACCCTATCGTGCCGGCACCCCGATGCTTGGGCTGCGACCCTCCAGAACTGTGAGAAGTAATGTCTGTTGTTTAAGGCAGCCCAAGCTGACCAAGACAGGCTCTTCTGTGAATGAATTTGGGTTTGTATTGACCTATTTAAGTGGAATCATCGCCAGTCATTCCTGTGTCCTCCCCTCCCCTCAGCCCTTTCAATGGGACCTGTCTGCCCCTCACCCCACTCCCAGTGTTTGTATTTGCCCAAACTACCTTGTCTTTCTTCTTGATGCCTTCCTGTTTCTTGCTCTTGGTTTTCCAACCAACATACATCAGCTCCAGAAATCTGATCAGGTGCTCTTTTGGGGAAGACCCGTTGGGCCCCCTTTCCAGTTGACCAACCAGCCTGCCTCCTGGCCTCTGACATGAGCACCCCTTTTGCTGCTTTGGCCTCAGATGGTCAGTAGTTATGAGTGGAGTTTGTCGGCACCTGCTCTAGTCCACACGGCTCTGTCACACTCTCCCCACTCCATCCCCCAGCCTGCTTCAACACAGACACAGAAGGGATACCGAAGAAGTCCTGTGCAAATAAGAGTTTTAAAAAGCTGCACAGTTCAGATGAGAACTAATCCAAACCATCACAGGGGTGCATTTGTTGTGGCAGCCAGATCAGAGCCAACGTTAACATCCTCTGCTGCCTTGGAGTCTGTCTGCAGAATGTGCTTCCCAGGCTGGGAGACATCAGCCTGTTTCAGATCACGAGCTGGCATGCCCTGGTTGCCATTGGCAACCCAGCTGCACTGGAGTGTTCGCATTTGTAAATGTGTGTGGGCTTAAAATTATATTATTGATTCTGTCTGGAAGACGATAGTCTGATTTGTATATAGCTCTGAATAAATTACCCATTATCCTTTACAGCCATCAGAATATGAGTCTCTCTCTCTTTCTCCTTTTTTTTTTTTTTTTTTTAATTTTAGAGAGACAGCAAATTGTGTCAGCAGATGTGAAATGAAATGCTTCCCATAACAACCATACTGAGAAATCAACATCCAGGGCACCATCCTGGGAAGTAGTCTGGGTATTACTGAATAGATAAAAAAATGGAACGGATTTGGGAGGGATGGAAACTATATTGGGTAGTCAGTTTCAAGGGGACCATAATGTGTAGTTTGAATTACACTGAAAAGCAGACGGGAGCAGAGGGAGATGCAGCCCCCACCCAGGGCTTGATCAGTTAAAGCTGAACCCAAGATTTCTGCTTTCTTTGATGTGTAGTATATACTCAGGCAGACTGAAGTATTGTTCCAGTTCATCACTCCTCCTTGTATCCATGCTTTTTGCCCTGTAGCTCTGTAGATCATCCCACAAAAGGCATCCTGTGCTGCCCCTGACTTTGGCCTTGATCTTACAGCTTGCTTGGACTAACTAGCCCAAGTGGCAGTGTGCCAGCTCTGAGCCATGGCTTCAAGAAGCTTCAAGTTTCCATTTGCCTTCCTGTGTTTTTTGTCATCAGTGTGAGAAGAACTTCTCTTAGGTAGCTGCTGCCCCTTGAGCTGGGACCCAGAATGAATACATGTGGAACATTCACCTCTTCACCATCAAACCCAGCCAGATCAATGGCTTGAAGCACTACACCAGCAATACCCAGCCCAGAGGAGCCACTCCAGCCAAGCTGCTGGTGCATGGGAAGTAAATGCTCATTGCCACCAAGATTTTATAGGTGCTTGTTATGCAGCAGTAGCTGACTGTTAAAATCCTCCATCTTTTCAACATCACAGCCATTAACGTCACTGATGTTGGAAAAGAAAAGAATAGCACCCCTCAACTCTTCATTTCAGTAGTCACTGATCACAAGCCTTACTGAGAGAAAAGGCAGATCACGCATCACAATTTCAGTTCACGTTGGGCCTTCATTGTGGCCACCCAAACGTGGCATTACTACCAGGAGCCATAAGGAGGCTAACACACATGAGAGAAGCTCCTAGTAAACTGTAAGGTTTCATCTCTACTCCTCTAGTGCTCCTGGAAGTCCTGCCAAAAGATTGGTGGGCTCGTGTTTGAACTGGGGAGGAAGAGATGCATTATAACTCTCAGAAAGCACTGTCAGTGTTTCTTTCAATTCATCCCGCAGTGAACACCTTTATCAGAATGCCACACATTACTATCCTCAAGCTCTTTCTAAACTTTCACATTTCCACTCTCCAGTCAAGGGATGTACCACATATGCACACTAAATCATTTTCAATAAATATTTACTGAGCACCTACTGTGGACTGGACACCTACTGTGGGAGTGGCGTGCTAGGTGTGTGTTGAATAAAAGAAGAGTGGCTGTGATGGGCAGTTAGGGAGGGTAAGAGTCAAGACTGACTCCCAGAAGTCAGTTATGAGACATCCTACAGATGGAGGTGCCACTAAGATAGGAAAACCTGGCAAGGAGCTGGTTTGGGGGAAAAGAAAAAGTTCGATTTGGGGCATATAAGTTTAAGATGCTACTGAGACAAGAAAGTAGAGCTGTCAAGTGGGCAGTTAGATGTCCAAAGATGGAGCTCAGAGGAGAGAGGTCTGGGCGGAAGATTTCCATTTGGAGGGTTGCCGGCATGTAGATGGCATTTAAAACCACAGGACTGAGCAGAGAGCATGTGCAGAGCAGAGAAGAGGGTCCGGGCTGAATGCTGAGGAATCCCAGTATTTCAAGGACCGACGGAGAGGAGAGGATAAGTAAGGTGACCGTGAAGGGGCAGCTAGAGAGATAGGAAGAAAACCAGAGATGTGCAGTGGAAAACACAGGTGTCTCCCCATCATTTCCGCTCAGCAGCCATCTCCCCCCACCCTCTCCTGCTGACGGAACTCTCCTTGCGTGGGGCTTGGGGGTCATGCCCTTCATGAGAGGCAGGGCTTCTCCCCAGTCTCAGGGTGGGGGGGAGTGAATCGTGGGGTCTAAGACAACCAACGGTAATCCACTCTCCTTGCTGGTTTGGGTTTAGTCATGAGCATGTGACATAACTTTGGCCAATCAGGTGTGAGTGGAAGTCCACTGAGTGGCTTTGGGAAAGGTTCCCATGCTTTCCAAAGTGAAGGAAAGGAGAAAACTGAGTTCCTCTCCTGACTCAGATGTGACCTCTGGATGGAGAAGCTGTGGCCATCTTGCAGTCAGGACAAATGTGAGCCCCAAAGCCCAAACAGTAAAGATAAAAAGAATATTTGTATTAAATTACACCTTTGAATTGTTGAATTAACTGACTTTGGAGCACTCCCTACCAACAGATTTATTTTGTAAGGTAATCAATTTTCTAAACGTTCGGGTGTTGTGGGTCTTCCATGACCTGTACATAACTCTAAGCATCCTAGCTGGTACCTGTGGTTTCACACCACAGAGAGCAAGGTGGCTTATGGCCACTGGGAACATGATTATGCCAAGGGCTTGAGGGCGATGTTTAGCTCAGAACTTAATGGTTTCTTTTTCCTTATTTGGGGGAACAGTAATTTTCCAATCTTGTAGATGTATTGTTTGTCACTCTTAATGTTAATTTAATATTATGCTTACGGTTTGTTTCTTTTTAACAGTCAAAACCCAAATTCTTCTGCTAGAAGAAATGAATCACTTTTAACTATGACATCTCATCCACACTTGGCCAGCAAGAAGGATGCTGAGAAAGACTGAGTTGGAAATATTCTAGGGCTTATTTTCCAGCTAACATGGAAAAGATTCAGGATAGGCAATGAAGGAAGGAAAAATAGATACTGAAGGGTCAGGACAACAAGAAAATGAGACAGAAACTTAAATATAAATTAAGTGCCCTGAAGTCAAAACGTTTGATGACACAGTATCTTAATTAACCAGATTTTAAGATAATGACTGTATATCTTCAAATGGTTTGGGCCATCCTTACAGCTCTTTGAATAGTGTTCTTTTTATTCAATTAATGCTTCTGAAAGAGCTTTAATTTTACATTAATCAAAAGCCCTCATGATAGTCTCAGGATTTACTCAAATTCAAGGGCTTTTTTTTAAAAGTGCAATTAAGTTATCAAGGTAGAGCCTCTGATTGCAGGGACGAAATTCCATAGCAACAGCCCGCTGAGCACACTAAGCCCGTGCGCTGCTGCACCCCGTGGTCATGCCAGGCTGAGGGGGTCGGGGCGCGTGGTCAGGCTTCACAATGAATGGGACGAGCTTCCCTTCACCTTCCTCCAGAGGAGCAAAACTTGATTCCTTGACAACGTAAATAGTTACCGTATGATACCCATGTTTACTGCAAACAGCTCTTTGCCTGTACCCCAAGCAGAATTCTAGAAAATTCTACGCGATTAAAAAAAAGAAAAGCAAACAATGAAGAGAACGTTTTCTTACCTGTTAGTGTGAGATGTTTCTAACCTTCCCAAAGCAGAACCTGCTCTTCTTCCTCTCCAGTTCATAGTATCAGACAGTAAAACCTGCCAGGGACTCCTGTACTGATTGGAATCGTGTCTACTCAGTCCCCAAGGGCAATTACTGATGATCAGAGAGACACCAGTTGAAGAAAATCTTACTGCTCTTTTGCTGGGAGCAGCCAGTGCTGAGCTGTACCCCCGGTGGAGGCTTGCCCCTCACTGTGCCAGGATTTGTAACTGGAGTACCTGGGTAGATTCCTCCTCTCTCCCCTCCTCCCCGGGTGCATCAGTCCCATCACATGTGAAGGTAATTGATGCTAACATGAAGCTGGGAGGTGAGGTGGGGAGGAAATGCCAGGGAGTGAACAAAGAGGAAAATAACTCTGGTATTAAA
Source organism: Hippopotamus amphibius kiboko (assembly GCF_030028045.1). Classification (NCBI taxonomy): domain Eukaryota; kingdom Metazoa; phylum Chordata; class Mammalia; order Artiodactyla; family Hippopotamidae; genus Hippopotamus; species Hippopotamus amphibius. Next base: position 73,000,784 of record NC_080199.1, read on the forward strand.
AATGCACTTATCATTTTGCCCTGCCAGGGTGCAGTCACTAGTAATTATATGTGGGTGCTAGCCACTGACCAAAACAGAACCCTTGATCACCCAATCTCACGCCTCCTCCTCCTGCCCTATCTCAGATAACAACTCCATTTTTCCAATTGCTTCAGGGAAAAACCCCTGGAGTCACCTCCCTCCCCTCTTTTTCTCCCAAACACACATTCAGTCCACCAACAAATCCTGTTGATTCTACCTTTGAAGTGTAGAATCCACAGGAATCCAGCCACTCCTCATTTCCTCCACCAACACCTCCAAGTCCAAGCCACCCATGGACCTCGGACCCTAGGACCCTTGTCTCTCACCTGGACCTTGGCAGTGCCTCTTGATTGGTCTCCCGGGTTTCATTTCTGCCCCCAATACAGCGTATTCCATGTAGAGAGTGGTCTTTTAAAAACAGAAGTTGGGACTTCCTAGGTGGCGCAGTGGGTAAGAATCCACCTGCCAATGCGGGGGACATGGGTTCGATCCCTGCCCCGGGAAGATACCACATGCCATGGAGCAACGAAGCCTGTGTGCCACAACTATTGAGTCTGTGCTCCAGAGGCCAAGCCACAACTCTTGAGACCATGTGCCGCAACTACGGAAGCCCATGCACCTAGAGTAGCCCCCACTCACTGCAACTAGAGAAAGCCTGTGTGCAGCAATGAAGACCCAACACAGCCAATAAAATAAATAAATAAATTTATAAAAAAATAAATAAATAAAATAAAAACAGAAGTTGGACAATGTCAATCCTCTACTCAAGTACGCGCCATGCTTCTCATATCATTCAAAGTAAAATTCAAAGTAAACTCCGTAACTTTGGCGACTTCTCTGATCTGCCGTTCTACCTGTCTGACCTCATCTCCTACTGTTCTCCCCTCACTCCTCCAGGACCACCTTGACCTTCTCTTAGAACATGCAGGGCTTCTGCCTTTGTTCCCTCTACCTGCAAGGCCCTTCCCCCTGACATCCACAAGCTCCTCCCCTCCTCCCTCACTGCTGTCAGGAGTGACCACAGTGCTATGCTATAGAGGCCTTCCTGACCACCCCTTAAAATACCAACCCCCATGTCTCTCTGTCTCAGCCTGCTGTATTTCTTTTCATACTCCTGAATTCAACATTGTATTATATATTTACCTGGTGTAGTATATGTATATGAAACTCACTTTAAATGAAAAGACATTGATGGGTTAAAAGTAAAGGGATGGAAAAATATACTGAAACTGAACAAGAGAGCGGAAACAGCTACATTAATATCAGAAAGAGTAGACTTCAGAATATGGAATGCTGTCAAGGATAAAGAGGGACATTATGAAATGCAAAAAAGGCATTTTCCTGAAACCCTACATGACCAATACATTCTAACAGGGCTACAGTTGTCAGCAGCCTCCGTTAGACATGGCAGGCGCCACAGTCCTCACCACTCCCTATGGCCTCACACCTGGCCCACTGCCCTCATTTCGGTCACCTGCCAAGCCCTTGTAGGCATTTAAGTTTGAGACTCTTGCTTGTGAAAATAGCATAATTACAGTGCCATTGCCTCCAGGAAATATCTGGGCCCAACTTGGTTCCAGCAAACTTGCCTGACCCTTTGGGCTGGGTTAGGCAAGCCTCTCAGAAATCCCGTAACACCCTATGCTTGGTTCTATCATATCTCTCTTCAGAGTTTATTGACATTTCTTTCTGTATGAGTGAGAACACTATTGACTCCCAGCTCAATCCAGCTTTCGTCAAAAGGCGACATAAATTGGCTCGTGTGGTCCGGGTGGAGCTGAACTCAAGGACTCACTCCAGTCTCATCAGGACCCTCACTCTCCCACATCTCCATTCTCTGGCTGGTTGGCCCCATGAGGCTGGAAGAAAGACCACAGGCAGCTCTGGACGGTCTTTTTTTTTTTTTTAATTAATTAATTAATTAATTTATTTATTGGCTGTATTGGGTCTTTGTTGCTGCATGTGTGCTTTCTCTAGTTGTGGCGGGCGGGGGCTACTCTTTGTTGTGGTGCACGGGCTCCTCATTGCCGTGGCTTCTCTTGTTGTGGAGCACGGGCTCTAGGCACATGAGCTTCAGTCGTTGTGGCACATGGGCTCAACAGTTGTGGCCCATGGGCTCTAAAGCGCAGGCTCATTAGTTGTGGCACACGGGCTTAGTTGCTCCGTGGCATGTGGGATCTTCCCGGAGCAGGGATCAAACCCACGTGCCCTGCATTGGCAGGCAGATTCTTAACTACTGCGCCACCTAGGAAGCCCGCTCTGGACGTTCTTGTAGCCTCAGAAGCATAGAGGAATGACAGCTCTGCCCATACCTCCACTGAGGAAAACCTGGGCTGGACCCCGACTGTGGCCAGAGAGGAGGGTGCCAGACGTGGCCCAGGAAGGCTGCAGTGAGTTTTCAGCTAATATCAGAACCACGTGGCTGGAGTTGGGGACAGGGAGTGCCCCTGAAGTGGGTCCACCCCCTCGGGCTGGTAAAATATTACATTGCTAACTTGTTTGTATTTCCCACTAGACTCAAATCTTTAAGAATAGTTACTCTGTCTTTGATTTCAGCATCTAGCAAGCACAGTGTCTGGCACAAAAGACTTAAAAATATTTTATTTTTATTTTTGACCACATTGCACAGCTTGCGGGATCTTAGCCCCCGACCAGGGACTGAAGCTGGGCCCCTGGCAGTGAAATCGCAGAGTCCTAACCGCTGGACAGACAGGGAATTCCCAAAAATATTTTAAAATAAATTACCGAGGGATAAAGTTTAAACTGTCATAATCGTACACCTTGGATTTTCTGGAACAATCCCAATCTCATGAAATGTGATTTTTTTTAAAGATTCTTTAAATGAATAATTTTACTTTCTATTTTATAAAGTGTTCTATAAAAACACATTCAGAAATCACATTCAGTCCTTGGTCACGCACTCTGCTTTTGCTTTTGGTTCAGAAAGCCTGGCCGGCTGTGTTGGTTATATTCTGTTTGGCCTCCAAACCCCCTCAATACCCTTCTGCAGCCCCCTCTGTGCCGCTGCAGGCTGACTGTTTGGGCTGCATCTCCCTCGGTACCTTCTGGTGGCATCCATTGGGCTTGGGCAATGGGAGTCACTGGAGGAGCTCAGATAGTGTCAAAGGGAAGGAGAAAGCAAGAGTGGAGTATTTCTTCCCCCATCTCTCCCTGTTTCATGTCTCTGGCTGTGGCTCTGTCTCTCCCTGACCACAGCCCCCAGGGCACAGCAGCTCCTCCACGCACCTGGGTCTCGCTGGGCTCCAGTCCCATCATCCATTTAGGCCTAGAGCTGGTAACAGCTCATCTCTGCAAACCTCGCCCTCAGAAGTAGTCTGTTCATTTAAGCCCCATCATGTGAAACAAATGAGGTGGATTCTGTTTCCTGCCTAGACCTTGACTGAACCATCCACTCAGACTTAGCAGGTGTGACCTGCTGCTCCCCTAGGTCAGTGGGGCTTCCTCTTTGCTGTGGAGTGGAATCACACGGGGAGTTTGAGAACAAACTGCTGCAGGTTCCACCCCTAGATTTTCTGATGCAATTGGTCCGGGGCGTGACCTGGGTATCAGGATTTTTAAAACCTCTCTAAGCCTATCTATTGTGCAGCCAAGGTTGAGAAGCATTGCTCTGGCTCGTATGCCTCCTGTACAAACAGGAGAATTTTAGCACATCACGAAAACTCAAATACACCTGCCCCATTGTGACTTCTTTCTTTTTATTATTTTTAACAAATTATTGCAGTCTTCAGCTTAAAGTGATGTTATTTTCCTATTCTTCCACTGGTGAAAGCATTTTCTAACAAAATAGAACAAGTTTAAACCTCTTTATAGAACGGTTTTTTCAAGAGGTCAAACACAAAGAACAGATGTTTCTGGAAAGCATAGCAACCTGCTATACGTACTTTTTTGGATAGGGTGTGTGTGTGTGTGGAGAGGGGGAGCAGTGTGTTTTCCAGGCGGTTAGAAAGAGAATCAAAAGAGCCACCAGGGGATACCACAAGAGAAAAAATTTCAGAATCATTATCTGTGTTGAAACACTGCTCTGTTTGAAATATAATAATGGAGGTACCTGTGCTACATAATTAACTCACGTCAAGTACATTGACTGATCTGGTCTTGACAATCTGCTCTGAAGAAAGGAAGTGTATTAAGGTACTCACTCACATCCTTTGGCGCATTAAAATAAGCAGTGGCCACTGGCCTCATGAGAACCTTTGAAGCGTTCAGTGTTTAAAATGCCTTCTCTATTTGGCAGGTTTTAAAATACAAAAGGACCACAGCCACCCTCTCCTGTCTTAAATGACAACCCCTTTAAACACATATGTCGGTGGTGCGCAGACGTAATACTTTTAAGAGGGGAAACGGATTCTACCAAGCCTTTCATTTTGAGGGTTCCAGAGAAGTGTCATCTAGATAAATACTGTGCCTGCATCAGTTAGCTACTACGGTATTAAGCTCAGTGGCATGTACACAGAAGGCACTTATTTCCCACCCGCACTTTGTGGGTCACTAGGGTAGGTCAGCGGGGGCAGCTGTATTCGTCCATTTGGGCTGCTATAACAAAACACCATGAGCTGGGTAGTTTTTAAGCAGCAGACATTTATTTCTCATAGTTCTGGAGGCTGGAACTCCAAGATCATGGCACCAACAGATCTGATGTCCGGTGAGGACTTTCTGGCTCAGATGGCCATCTTTTCTCTGTGTCCTCACATGGCAGAAGGGAGCTCTGTGGGGTCTCTTTTACAAGGGTACTAATGCAGTCATGACGGCTCTGCTTCACGACCTAGTCATCTCCAAAGGCCCCACCTCCTAATACCATCACCTCGGGGATTAGGATTTCAATACGTGAACTTGGGGGGAGGGGGGGAATGGCGGCGCAAACAGACTGTAGCAACAGCTCTCCTCCACACACCTCTCATCTTCCTCCTGGGACCAGCGGGCAGCCCGGACTCACGTCTGCGAACATCCCATTGGCTAAAGCAAGTCACGTGACCGAGCTCACAGTCAAAGGCTGGGGCTATACCTTCCATCTTCAGCAGGAGGGACTGCAAATGTACACAGCCAAGAGTGTGGAGGGTTCCAGGGAGAGATGAAGACTTGGAGACGATAACTCAGTTTACCACGGTGCCCAAAGAAAAAGTCTAATAGCGCAACCCAAACACTGTGTAGCATTGCACTGGGTAGCACAACCCAACATAAGTAGCATTTCTGGCTCTAGAGTGGCAGTCACTTACCTGTTCTACAGTTCTGCATGTAGGATGCCTTTCTGTTTCCAGCCAGGTGGATGGCAACACTTATCTAGAGGCTGTCTGCTGCAAGGCAATGGGTGACATTGGCTTTTCCTGGCTGTCCTGCCCTTAGGCTATCAAAACTATCTCTGAAGTAGTGAGAGGTTTGGGGGAAGGTCAACTAGGTGAAGCAAGGGGATATTTTAGGTGGTGAAACTATTCTGTATGATGCATAATGATGGATATGAGACCATGCTTTTGTCAAAACCCATGGAACTTTACAGCACAAAGAGTGAACTTTAAGGTATATAAAATTAAAAAAAATTCATTTAAGAGGTTCAAGGACTGGGAATTCCCTGGTAGTCCAGCCGTTAGGTCTCCGTGCTTTCTGAGGGCCCGGGTTCAATCCCCACTTGGCGAACTAAGATCCCACAAGCCTCACAGACTGGTCCAAAAAGAAAAAAAGAGGCCAAGGATCCCATTTGGGACTCCCGGAGGATGGGGAAATCTTAAGATGCAGCCACCATGTGTCTGCCGGGATGAAGACTCCAGCCCCAGGCGAAGCTCTCTTAGCACAGTCTGAAGAAGAGGACTGACGTAAAACCAAACCATGGTCGTGAGGGATCTACACTTGAACCAGCAGGAATTTATTGAATATTCTGGAACACAGACACTAGAACAAGAGAGCCCAGTGGCACTCAGTCCATCGTGATCTGACTCCTGTCCCCTTGACCTATGTTGTATGACTGACCGTCCACCCCGTCCCTAGCTGACTCGCAGTGCTTCAGCCACTCTGCCTTCTGACCGTTTCTGGAACGCTTCAGGATCTTTCCTACTTTGATGCCCTTGCCTTGCTGTTCCCCAAGCCTGGAAAGCTGTTGCTCATCTCTTCGCGTAGCTGGCTCTTCCCTTTCTTAACAGGTCAGCTTAAATGAGCCCTCCTCGCAGGAGCCTCCCGCTATCATAGCACGGCTACACTGTGTGTGGCACTTGTATTTGTAGTTACAAGTTCATTTTTGACTCATTTATGACCTGTCCCTCCCTCTGGAATGTAAGCTCCATATATGCCTTTTCACTACCCGTGTATTCCCATGGCCTACAACACTGCCTGGCATACAACAGGTGTTCAATACAGATTTATTGAATGAAAGGCTACTCATTTTTTAATATTTGGTCCAAGATCCCAATGGAATATGGACCATGCTTTGGAGAGTGTTGTGAGGACAGGAAGTCCCACTATACTGACTAAACTAAGAGAGAATCCCTATGAAATTACTGGTTGGCCGCAGCTACCCCCGTGCTCCAAAAACGACATAAATGGCAAAAAAGAAAAATGGGAAATTAAGTAAATGCAAAGAAAAAAAACAAACCCAGAATGAATGGCAACATGAATATCAATTAAAATGTAATTTAAGGTCAAAATCATTAATGGGGCCAACGAAGAATAACATGTAATGGGATAAAAATTATTTAAGCGAGAAGCTCTGTATAAGTCATAAGCATTGATAAACAACATAGCAGCCAAAAATATGTAGCAAAAATCCCAGAAATACAAGGAGATATTGATGAAAACACTTTTATTGTGGAATGTTTTTAATATGATTGCCTCAGAATTTGACAGTTCAAATATGCAATTAAGGCAAAGATAGAAGGAGCTTGAAAAATACAATAAACTGTATGTTTTTTCTTCTGGTATTCATGTAATACACAAATTAATCTTATACTTGGCATATTTTTGCTTATTTTCCCAAAGCAGAGATTTGTTTCTTAACTTTCAAACAGGAAATCAATAATAAAAAGATTTTGTTAATCCTCTAATTATTGAAAAATTAAGAAACCTCTTCCACATAATTCCTGGTTCAAGGAGGAAATCAGAATTGAAGACACAAATTAAGTATCCAAAAGAGAGTAGGAAAAAAACCATTATATCAAAACCTATTGGATAGAGTTAAAACTAGGTGGGGGTGGGGTGCAGAGGGAAGGGATGATTTGCAGCCTTGAATGATTTTATTGTTTAAAAATAAAACAAAATTATGCAGTCATGATGAAATTATATTTAGAAAAATTTTGATCTTGCTTTTCCTTGATTATTGAGGAAATAACCCAGTTACGTTCAGATTTTCTTCATTTGAGCTATTTTCCTTTTTTATCCGTTCCTTTGTCAACGTCACAGTAAGAGCAAATAAAGCGATCAAGAATCTGTCTGTCTGAAAATTATGAAGAAAATAGGATGAAAATGTTCATTTAACTATTTAAGTGCTAAACAGAGAAATTCTAGGAAGGAGGCAAATATCTCATAATAATACTTTAAATATAAATTCAATGAAACTCAAATCATCAAAGGATAGTATGTCTTATAGCTAAAAAGACAAAATTGTGTAATTATTGATTAAAAAGAGCAAACAGTATTCAAGAGTTCAGCAAGCCTTCCTGGAAAGAGCATGGATTTTGGAATGAAAATAGACTTAGGTTTCAGTTCTGTGTTGGCAAGTACATCTGTCGTCTCCATTTATTCATTTCCTCATCTTTGAATCCCGGTAATGATACTTACCTTGCGTGGCTGCTGGAAAAGGTGAGGAATGCTATGTGTGAAGCACCTAGACGGTACTTGGTCTGCATGATGTGGTGATAAACAAAACAATAGAGACTATTGTTCCAAAAGTTTCACCCAAGCCAGGGCTGACTTTCTGCCCACCAATGTTGGTAGGCATTGGAATCTTTGAGTGATGACTGATCATGGGAGGCCCTTCAATTCCCTGGCCTCCTTTTCCTCATCTGGAAATTGAAGGAGTCTTGTCTGGCTCTGAACATCTATGATCCCCTAATCCCAATTACATAGTTTTTAATTGTACATTGTGGAGCTGTAAAGCTTTGTCACTCCTAGCAGCTGCCATCTGTGCAGCCAGAACTAAGAAAGGAAGAATGTGGGTGATAACATGTTCTCCTCTTCAATGTCCATGTTATCATGCTCAGTGTTACAAATGCCAGCTGAGGGCTAGAGATCGGGGCAGGGGGGTGGTGTGTGTGTGTGTGTGTGTCCCTGGTTTACTCTCCAGTTATGTTTGCATATATTTGTTTTTGTGATCTTACATTTAATTTTCAACCCCGCACCCATCCTTCTCCTTGTCTTTCCTGACCTCAGCATTTTTCAGTTGAGGTGAACTTGCATAAAGTGAAAGGCACTGATCGTGCATGTACAGGTCGATGGGTTGACATTTGCATACATGCAGCTCACACGCATATAACAATAAAGATCATCTCCACCATCCTGGAAAGACCTGTCTTGCTCCTTCCCAGTCAATCCCTGCTACCCCAAGACTGCCTCTGTTGCAACTTCCTTTGTCTTAGATAAGTTTTGCCAGTTGCAGACTGTCAAATAAATGAAATCATACAAAATACATTATTTTGTGTCTGGCTTCTTTCACTTAGCGTAATGTCTTTGAGGTTTATACACTTTGTTGAATACATCAATAATTCATCCTTTTTTATTGTCTAGTAGTATTTCATTTTGTAAATATACCACAGTTTATTTATCCATTTTCCTGTTGATGGTGATTTGAGTTGTATCCAGTTTGCAATTAATAAGAATACAGTGGTTATAAACATTCTTTTACAAGTCCTTCTGTGCACGTATGTCTTCTTTTCTCTTGGGTAACTATCCAGAAAAGGAATTTTGAGGTCATGGAGTAGGAATATGTTTAACTTTGTTAGAAACTGCCTGATCTATTTCCAAAGTGACTGTACTACTTGATACTCCCACCAGCAATGTATTGCTTCATGTTGTCAAATTTGCTATTTTCAATCCTTTTCATTTTAAGCCTAAAAGGTCTCTATTTTAAATCTTATACCAGGGGCTTCCTAGGTGGCACAGTGGTTGAGAAACTGCCTGCCAATGCAGGGGACACGGGTTCAATCCCTGCTCCAGTAAGATCCCACGTGCCATGGAGCAACTAAGCCTGTGAGCCACAACTACTGAGCCCATGTGCTGCAACTACTGAAGTCCACTTGCCTAGAGCCCATGCTTCACAACAAAGAGTAGCCCCTGCTCACCGCAACTAAAAAGAAAGCCCGTGCACAGCAAAAAAGACCCAACACAGCCAATGAAGTAAATAAATAAATAAATTTTAAAAATAATCTTATACCAAAGAGTGAATTTTATTTAAGCAAAAAAAAAATTCTTATACCGAAGATAAGCGTATAAGATGAATCATGTTTGGCATGAATTTAAAAAGATGAGAATAGTCAAATTAATGTCACATTAAATAACTGTTCAAAAAGGCTACCAGTTGTAGTGCAAATGCCACTCATGTTAATTGCGTATAGAGGCAGATTCATGTCCCCATGATTTGTTGATGCTCTTCTCTCTGCCTAGGAAGAGCCCTGCTTCTCCTTGTCATGCCGATTCATCCTTGGCACTTAAAGGAGCCACCTCTGAGCAGCCTTCCCTCATCCCTGGTCGACTCACAGGGTAGGGAGTACCCTTAACAGGGGTACTCCCTTAATCTCTGTGAGACTACTTAGATCACAGAGCTTATGGCAGTTTAACTGCGTCTGTCTCCCACACCTGACAATGAGTTCCCTCGCAAGAAGGATGTTTTATTTATCTTGGTGTCAAGTGAGCATTACAGGTGTTCAATCAATGAAGTTTGTTGAATCACTGAATAAATGTCTTCTCAACAATACTGAATCACACCTGAAGAAGGAATACCCTTTGGATAGCCGTATCCGTGGGTGTTTTAGTTGGAGGAAGAGATGGCGAGGGAGTAATAGTTGACAGTTGCCGAAAACCAGATTTCAGAAAATTTTGCCTTTCCAGGGGGGATAGATGGGGGACCGTCGCCAACCCTAACCCAAAGCATAACAGAGCCCTGAGGGTTCGCTACTGGGTGGTGTGAATCGCTCAGAGAAGGAAACCATTTTGAAAACAGAGCAGCCCCCGAAGGCACCAAGTTCAATTTCTCCACGTCATATATATGGACACTCAATACCAAACAGCCACACACAGAGTCAATGACAACAAAATGTTCACCCTCTGAGGCCCCTCCTTCCTTCTTCCCTGGCTTTATTTATGTCTCCCTGGAGCTTCCTCTACCCCCACTCACCTCATCCCCTCCCAGCCCCAGACTCAGGCCGTTATACTGGCCCTTCCCCTCTCTCTTTCCAAATGCACCTGCTCTGGGCTCCTATACTGTCTGAGACACATAACACAGTAAAAGAATGTAAGCTGAGAGGAGGATGATTCATCCCATTATATCTGTGCGGTTTTTCATTCTCTTGCATCCTCGCTCGGCCCTCTCCCCAATGAGCTCAGCTGAGATATTCACCCTCTGAAAAGCACTCGCGTCAGTCCTGGACGATGGAAAGTGGCAAGGGGGTCCGGGCATAAGAATTCAAGGGGAACCTCCTATTTGCTTGTCAGCCTCCAGCGTTGCTGGCATCGATGAGCAGATGATTCCAAAGCAAAGCTGGGAAAGAGAAGCTAAACCCCACAGCAAGCAGATCCTGCCTACGCCCAAGTGGGCATAAAACGGTGAGGCTCTGGGGCGTGAGCAGTCGGCTTCCTGCCACCAGGGCTGTCGTGAGGGAACCAAGGAAGCAAAGAAGAAACCAAAGCGCAGACTGGACCTAAAGCTCCCTCGTAGGTAAGAGATGATGGCGCACCTGTCAGGGAGAAAAGCCCCACTGGATGGAGAGTGATTATGTGCGGAGCGGCTTGCCCTAGGAATCCTGGAAAGAGCCGATCCCAGGTGAGGAGAGGCTGCCAGAGCACCTGGGGGGGAGGGGGGGAGCACCGCTGAGGCTCGGGTTACTGATGACACACAGACAAGAGACACAGGAGCCCAGTGGCCACCATGGTGTCCATGCGCGCAGAGCATAGGTAGCTCCACCCGCGTTGCGGGAGCCTGGGCAGATGGGAGCATCTGCTTCAGGAAAACAAATACTCATCTGTAGGGCCAGACAGATGTGGCTCCTAAAGGTGGAAAGAGCACCTTACTAAATGCAGGTGACGGCTGAGTCCACGTGAATCAAAGCTGGGCGAAGGGACAAGCAGGCTGGCGCATGCGCACAGCGACCGCCCTGCCTCCCGGAAGGTGCGATTCGCACACCTTGGGGAGCCTCTCGGTTCCCCTCTCAAGTGTCAGACCCGCCCAGAGGCATCTGCTGAGAAGAGCGAGGCTCCCAATGGAAACTACAGAGTTCTGTTTCTGCCTCAGAGTGAGGTAGAACATCTGCTGCTTGAACTTCCCTGAAATCCCACATTCAAGCTCTTTTAAGGGCTTTTGGGCCCTCAGCCCTCAGTCTGTGAGCTGGGAAAATACCCCCTTTCTTTTCTGCAGTGCGCGCGCGCACACACACACACACACCCTTTTCAGTCTTGCCTACAGTAGGGTTTCAGTCTTGTGTGGACCCGAGGATCCCAGTATAAAAGGGTTTCAGTGAGGCTTCCAGAGGAGCAAGCTCTTCAGATTGCATCTGGGGACACCAAGGGACAGAGATTGGAGACGTGAGAGAGGTAGGAGACAGGGGGCAGTTGTGGGGCCGGGGGTGGGGGGTTGTCACTGAGTCTCTGGTGGACGTCCTGAGCTTAGGCCTGACCATGGGGCATAAAACAAGGCAGTGACCCCCCCCCCCAAAGCGCAGAGCACAGAGTGGGGTGTAGGAGATGGTCCACTGGGTGTGGGAAGGAATATTAGGATCTCTATTTATGCTTGCTTTTCGCTTCTTTAACATTCTGAATGTTTTATAATGTACATAACATGTTAGTTTAGGGGTATATGAATATACTTTATAGAAATATATACATCTGCATTAGGGCATGCACTAAAAAACGAGGAGTGATAGGTTGTGTGACCATGAGCATTGGGGGCTGAGAGGCAGCTGTTGGAAGAGTTTAGTTTCCTCTCCTCCGAGTCTTATTCTCTGAGTGGACATCTTACACACGCTCAGACTGACCACTTGCCCCTGAGATGCTCCCAAGCAGACTCCAGTCACTAGGCCCCAAATTGGGGTAAATCTCTGTTTTGTGGAGTGACCCAGCCTGTCCTGAATGGCATTTATCTCTTTGAGGATGAGATACATGAAGATTCTAAAAAACCTGTCACAAAAAGTTACCACCAAACTGGAAATAATGATTACACAAACTAAAACAAAGCTGTAAGATAGTAGAGAAACCCACTGGGGAAATCAATTAACCATAATAAAAAGAGAAGTCACCCTGGAGCAATCCAACCACAGCAAAGTGAGATCAGAAATGAGTGAAAAACTAGATGTTTCCTTTTTAATAAGTGAGGATATAGTCACTGGGGCCTCTTTTAAGAAAAAATTATTTTCAATGGGTTGAGGTTTGCACAAAGCTATGGGATTTTATTTTTGGAGGCTATATATATATTTTGTGAACATGTAACTCCAGTGGCTAGAAGTTGGAACAATTGCTATTTGGTGTAAAGCAGTGTATCTGGTTGGCCAGAAAGTTCATTCAGATTTTTCAATAAAATGTTCCAGAAAAACCCAAACAAACTTTTTGGTCAACCAAGTATTATTTTGATCTGTAATTTCTTAAACAGTAACTCAAGACCTCATCTTACCTTTGTAGGAAACACTCTGAATGTACTCTGTGACTTGAGAGGGAGTGAATGAGTTCAGAATTGTTAAGAAATCCAGGTAGGCTTTCCCGTAATCACTTTGGTAGGTGCTCTGCTTCTTCGTGCGCTCTTGATTCCTCATGTGGCTGTACAGCACGGAAGGAACTGGGGGACACAGGGGAGGGGAAAAAAAGGAGCTGTCACTGAGCAAAGAATTCCTGCCTTTATTTGTGGGACATGCCCCTGACAGCCCTGAGCCCAACTTGGAACTTAATTGGCGTCCTTAATGGTATTGGGAAGTGAGGAGGTATACAAGTGTCTCCTCCCGTGACTGGGGCCGTGCAGAGCTGCTGGGACTCAGCGCTGTTGCTGTTGGGAGTGGGAGTGACTGGAGGTGATGGCCCGAAGGTTGAGTTTGACCACCCTTCTGCCTGAAATCGACTCTTCTGCAGGTCAACATGTTGGGATGACAGCAGTCACCACCTGCTGAATAAACAAGCACCTTCCTAGAAACTTCTTTCCCGTTCAGTTCATCTCCTGAGCAGATGTGGACGGATACACTGATGGGCCTTCCTCAGGGACCCAGGAGTCTCAGGAGGAGCAGTTTGGAAGAACAATGACATCAACAGTTAGCACTCACTGCACATCCAGATGGACAGAGGTACGCAGTGCAAGCGAACCCAGAATCACTTATATTTGGTTCTGAATGTTGTTCATTTAAGGTGAGTTCTGCTAGTCATGGAATTCTCATGAAAAAGAAACAATGAAGAGGGCAGACTTGTGGTTGCCAAGGGGGAGGGGAGGTGAGGAGGGAAGGATTGGGAGTTTGGGATTAGCAGATGCAAACTCGTATATATATGATGGATAAACAACAAGGTCCTACTGTAGAGCACAGGGAGCTATAGTTAGTATCCTGTGATAAACCGTGGAAAAGAATATGTATATATATATATGTATAACTGAGTCACTTTGCTGTACCGCAGAAATGAATGCAACATTGTAAATCAATAAAATTTTTAAAAAACACAATGAGGACATGATGTGAGAACCTAATTTCTACCACTTGCCCACTCTGCATACCTTAAGGCCATCTTAAATACTGCTTTAGAGGGACCGTTAACCAGGTGGAGGGACAAGGCTAGTGAGGGGACTTGATGCTATATCCTGAGAATAGTGTTCGCAGGGTCTGGAAATACTTTAAGTGGAGGATATAGAGCACATATAATGAGGTTTTCACAGAATAATGGATTTATAGTAGTTAGCTTCTGTGGGAAAAAATAGAACCAATGGCCAGAAGTTTAGCAAGAAGATTCCAGCTGTTGAGAACTTTCAAACAGAGTATCCAAGAATGAAGGAGCTACACTGGGGCATGGGGTACCCTCCCCACCCCCCAGAAGAGTTTTAACAGGTAAACTGTCTCCTCTTGGCAAGGATGGGAGGATCTAGACTAGGTAACTTCTAGGCTACCTTCTAACCCCAAGGTGCTCAGCTTCTGCTCTGTGATTTTTGTCTAAAGCTCTACTTGATCCCAACTCCATGCCAGGAATAAATCATTTTCTCAGATTAATACAAAATTATCCTCTCAACCAGGAATTTAGGGGTGACTTGGTCATGGAACTTTTAAAAACTTTTCTGCTGAAAACAATAGCAGCTGGGATCATAAAACAACACTCAAGTAGAATGGTTGCTAAATCTGAAGATGCTTGAAGGAGGTGCTGTGTGGATAAACTTCTAGGGGAAAACCGACGAGTCTAATTTGATTCCCACAGAAATTTTTTTTTTTGGTTGTTTAATAGCAACTAAATCCTTCCTTTCATTTTATAAGGGGGAGTGTGTCCCCCAATCCCAACAACTGTCCCTTCCAGGCAGAGGATGTACTCATTTCACAGTATAAGCCATCAGTTCTCTTCTGAGACCTCTCATTCCCTGGGTTTGCAGCTAGGTGCCCCAGGGTCCCCGTTTTGATTTGCAGAGGTTTTGCTGACTTTCCCCATGACTGTTACCAAGGTCGCCCACCAGGGCCCTATGTGTTGCGGAATCTTGGAGCAAGAACAGTCTATGCAGTTGTTTTAAAAGCTACAGGTGCACTTACCTGCACCCTGAGAAGCAATGGGTAGGCTTGAGTAGCATCCATATTTGAAACTAAAATCTTGAAGCTCAGGAATTTTAGCTGGAATTTGGTAATTCCATCGAAATTCAGTGTCTGCAGGTCGGGGAAGTAACTTTTTCCAATCCAGAAACATCTGAGAACATTGCTTAATCTTCTGAGCTGGGGTTGGGGGTACAAATGGAAGGCAGTAATTACTCCTTGTAAGCTGCTGCTAAATAGCATCATATTTTCATTCCATTTTGCTTCTGGCAGTAGCTTCCAATTTATCACATGGAAACCCACTCTTCTTGCATTTAGAGGTACGGTCAATGTATTTTTTATGGATACTGCAACCAAGAAATAATTTTCTGCTTTATCAGGCACAGGAAGTACAGGCTCAAATGATTAGAAGTAGTTGCTAATAAACATATAGTACATCGGTTAGGCGTGCTCTTTTGTCTCTGCTCCGTGGACTCGGAAAGCATGTCTCACTCCAGTAGTCCTGCCTAGTCCCTCGGGCAGGGGTTAGGGAGCAGAGTGAGAGACTTTAGTTAGGGTTACAGTTGCCATATAAACATAGGATGCCCGTTAAATTTGTTTTGGCTTGTTTATTTGTTTCAGTTGTGCCTCGCAAGTTGCCGGATCTTGGTTCCCCAAACAGGGATCGAACCCGTGCCCCCTGCAATGGAAGCACAGAGTCCTAACCACTGGACCACCAGGGAATTTCTGGATGCCAGTTAAATTTGAATTTCAGATAAACAATGAATAATTTTTTAGTGTAAGTATGTATAAGTACTCACTTTTTACCTGTTGTACACCCTGTATTTTTAATTTCCTGAATCTGGCAACCTCAGATGCGGCAGCGCACGTCATCCCCCTTACCTGGAAAAGAGCCACTCAAAAGAAGAGAAGCTCACCCACGGAGGATTAGGTGAGATCACTGTCATCAGTGGACCGTGGCACTATTATTTTTGGAAATAACTGCTAACAAATATTCATTAAATATATGATCATTAAATACCTCTGAAGTATTGACTAAGACCAGGTTCCTCCAGCACTACCAGATTAACCAAGGAGAAGATCACAAGTCAATTTACTTAGAGTTAGTTCATCCCTAATTCTTGCTACACAATGTTGGTTCAGAGGCACACCCTGCCACACCAAATTTAATCGGGACAAAGATGTTAAACACACGAATATCACCTAATAAGGACCGACTGTACAGCCCAGGGAACTCTACTCAATACTTTGTAATGGCCTATGTTGGAAAAGAATCTAAAAAAGAGTGGATATATGTATATGCATAACTGATTCAGGCTGCTGTACACCTGAAATGAACACAACATTGTAAATCAACTATACTCCAATAAGAATTTTTTAAAAAACAAAATGAAGAGAAAAAAATTAATATTGTGGAAATATGGACAAAATCAGCTACTTGTGATAGGAGATGAAAAATAGATTAGGCATAAAAGTCAAAGTTTTCTTTGAAAAAATAAAAGAAAATACTGTGGTACTGGAAAACATAAAGTATTTATAACCCTAAAAACAAAACAACCCTCAAATATCACGAGCAACGTCACAACAGTGCTAATTACTATTAACGCTGACCTCTATTCTTTTTCCAAAATAGTTTTTCAATAGGTCTTTTCAAAATAAATTCAAATGTACATTGTATTTCAAACAATCTTTGAGGGCATCTACTGGCACCCAAGAGCGTTTTAGTATTGATTTTCAAAAAATGATCCGCCCAGACCAGCACAGTGGGAAAGGGTTTCACTACACGCTGCCTCTTAATTTAGATGACTCAGGGAGAGAGGACATGGGTACTCAATGGCCCTCATAATGACCTCATAAACCGCCCGAGGAGAAGGAAAGGTTACAGAGAGGAGAAACTCTAGGGCTCAAACATCAGCACATTCCTCAACTATTTTGGAAAATCATCTGGCATTGTTCCCAGTAAGCACCACCTATAACTTGGTTTTTGTAAATTACTACTAGGTTTATTGAAGAGCAAATTCCTCTTGAAATACCTGATGCAGATACCTACTCTTCTCGTCTAGCTAAAACTCAAAAGTAAATGTTTTCAGCTCCTATATGGGTTCTGTGCCAAGTCATTGTCCTACCTTAAGACAATCTCAAACTAGTGTGATTAGAGAGAGAGTACAGGACACACAGACATGGAAGTAGTATCTTGCAACCATAAACTTGGAACTGTGGTTCTCACATGGAGCTATTACATCTGAATTACCTAGGAAGGTTACTCCAAAATATATCTGCTGAACCTCATCCCAGACATTGAGAATTTCTAGACGTGGGACCCAGGCACTTACATTGTGAGCAAGCTTCCCATATGCATAAGAATCACTGACTCAGAGCTGTGGATGAGGTGCTGCAGAAGCCCAGAGGGAGTGTGATAGGATCTGTTAGCGGGAAGGAAGACAGTTATCAAAAAGGCAGACACGGCAAAAGGTGTGTTTTGATGACGGGTCAACACTGAAGCAAAGATGCACAGAATGTTCATGAAATGTAGTCTATTTGGTGTAAGTGTGAGGGATGCGGGGCAGGGGGGGAAGACTAGCTGGGGGGAAGCAGGAGAGGAAAGTTAGGAACCCCCTTGTGAAGGGTCTTGAGGGGCTGGTTCGTGTGGACCAGGATGGACTAGCATAGGAGTGGAGCAAGTGGAGATGAAGACCCAGAAAAGACAAAAGTCAGGCTCTGGATTTGCTCTGAGTTCCTTTGAAGATAAAGATTAAGTCTTCTTTTTTTAAATTAATTTTTATTGGAGTGTAGTTGCTTTACAATGTCGTGCTAGTTTATACTGCACAGCAAAATGAATCAGCCACGCATATACATACATCCCCTCCCTTCTGGATTTCCTTCCCATTTAGGTCACCACAGAGCATTGAGTAGAGTTCCTTGTGCTCTACAGTAGGTTCTCTTGAGTAATCTATTTTATACATAATATCAATAGTGTATATGTGTCAATCCTAATCTCCCAATTCATCCCGCCCACCCTCCTTTCCCCATTGGTATCCATACATTCTCTACATATGTGTCTCTTTGTACTAAGGATCAATGAAGAGTAAGATTAAGTCTTATTTTTCATTGATCCTTAGTACATAACACCGTAATAGACCTCATTAAATATTTACTAAATTAATGAGTGAACAAAAGAAAAAGAAAACCAGAAACATAATTGCTATGTATTAACAATTGATCTGAACCACACTCTAGTGACTGCCTATGTGATATATATTTAAAGTACCTCTTAGTTCTTAGTCCTTCTTAAATAATACTTTTATTGTCTTTATACACTTTCATGTTAATGAGTTCCCTCAGCGCTATTAAGAGAAATTCCTGATACAAAAGGACCTGACCAACACCTGAAGTCCCCATAGTGTTATCAAAGTCTGAACAGAGAAGACAGCCTGACCCAATGCTAACCCCGCCTCCAAGGCCTGGACTCCTCCTAGGGACCATCCCTGCCCCTCAGGAGATCAGCTCCCACTGGTTTCTTTTCTACTTGATAAAGGTGGTACCAGGGTAGTTATAGCCCAAAGGGAGAAGCTGACCCTTTAAAATTAGGTGTGGCGTCTGCAGGAAGGCCCCAGTAAATCTACAGCAAGGACTGTTCAAAACCACTAGGACCATGGGCACAGAGTCTACAGCCAGGTGAGAACTAGTTCTGCTGTCTTTATCTGCTGTTCTAATTCATCAAAACCAAGTTCACCGAGCATGAATGTGAAAACAAGCATTGTTTTTGGCTGCGCGGTGCAGCATGTGTGGTCTTAGTTCTCTGACCAGAGATCGAACCTGTGCCCCCTACATTGGTAGAGTGGAGTCCTAACCACTGGACCGTCAGGGAATTCCTGAAAATGAGCACCTTTTAGTGCTTCTCACTCACTCTCCTTAATTCAGTAACGAGGATTCAAAGATAAGACATAGTCCTTATGCTTCAGAAGCCTAAGGTATTAGAGAAACAGATACATAAAAAGTAATCATAGTATTATTTGATAAATGTTGAGCAAGATGGATAAACAGGTGCTATAAAAACACGGAAAGGTTACTGATCCAAACCTGGGGATCCAAGAGAGAAGACTCCTGGGAAAGAAATGAAGCTGACATTTAGACTTCAATTATGGACAGACACGCTAAAAAAAGGAGGGAGAGGTCTTCCTCAGGAGGAGACAGTATGTGAAGGGAACGAATTTGCAGGAGGCATCATAAGCCTGGAGGATGGAAGGCAGTTGGTCTCATAAAGAGCATGGGGGCTGGCGCGCGAAAAGGCTGGAGCGGTGGGCAAGGACCAGATTCTACAAGACTCACCTTAAGGCATTTTGCTTTTACCTGAGGACAGTGGGGAGTGGGTGTCACTGAAGGGTTTTAAGCTAGAAGGTGGTGTCAGTTTGCACATCTGGAAACTCACAGTGGCTCTAGTATGGATGGTGGACTGGAGGAGACAAAACTGGAGAAGGGCATAGATTAGAGGTCATCCAAGGGAGAGACAATGGTAGCTTGAACTAAGGCCATGGCCGTGGGGAGGGAGAGAAGCAGATGGAGGTGAAAGATTTAGGAGGGAGTCTTGACAGGTCTTGGGTATTTATCCACACATGGGGAAATGGTAATTTGTGCCTGCTGAAAGATCAACTCTGATTGGAAGCTCAGAGACATCTTTTAAGAATGCTGACATTTCAGATATTTTCCCATGACCCCGAGTGTTTAGCTGCAAATATGGAGGTCTTTTGATTCTGTACCCATCCAGTTTCAGAAAGTGTACTTCCCGTACATCCTCTCCATCATTCAGCAAATATTTACAGAGCACCTCCTCCACACCAGGACCAGACTCTACACTGCACTAGGTCCTGAGTGAATAAGGACTTCGGGGCACTTACTGAATTGTGAGGAAAGAGTAAAACACAAACAACAGAAAACAAGAATCAGTAAACAAATGACTGCAACATGCAGAGTGCCAGACAAACAAGGTGGCAGCAAGCCTCTTCAGATAAAATTGTAGGAAAGGTCTCACAGGCAAGGTGACATTTAAGCTAGAGTCGAGAGTGACAAAGTGAAACAGCGGAAAGAGCCTTTCAGGCTGAGGGGACGGGCTGTGCACTGACCCAAGGTGGGAAAGAGGTTGGCATCTTAAAGGACTTGGAAAAAGGCTCAGGTAGTTGGAGCCTAGTGAATGAGAGGGATGGCATGAGGAGGAAAGGTGGGGAGGTGTGCAAGGGCCAGCCCTGCAGGGCTTTGTGAACCAAGAGAGGGAACTGGAACGTGGATTTTATTCAAAGTGCAAGGGAAGCCAGTGAAAGGAAGCAGTAGAAGTATATGATCCAAGTAGACTGTGAAAGACCCTCTGGCTGCCATATAGCAATGGAACTGCAGGCACCTGTAGATAGTGCAGGAAGGTCAGTGCCGGGGGAAGGAAAAGGTGATGACTTGGGACCCTCATGAGACTCCTACTCGGTCCCCAAATACACAAAACCAGGGGCCTCAGGAAGGGCTTGGGGAAGAGATACAAATGCAGAAGTCCTCAGGATGATGGATGGTTGCTCTTGAAAGGAATCAGGAACTCTAAGGAACTCTGTTAGAAGTCAAATGGAAAAAAGACCAGAAAGAAGGAGACAAAGAAGTTCAAAGGAAGAGTCTTTCGAGTAAGTGGCCACCAACAATGAATGCTGCCAGCAAAACAGTCCACTGCTGGCTACTGGGCACCCGGACAAGAGCAGCTTCAATGACATGATGGGGACAGAGACCAGACTGGAAGGGATTGAAAGGGAAAGGGTTAGCAGTGCTTCCCATGAAACCCAGTGGATGGTATCCATGCATATGTGACTCCTCCCTCCCCACACTTGACCAGAATGATAGCAGATTAGAGAGGTTAACATATTTTTAGAAGATGAAAACCAAATGGAGATGCGGCAACTGAATTAGCAAAGTAGAGGAAGCTGAAACTAAAAGACTGCAGAAGGGGATAACAGAAAAGTGAGCTAATCCACACTACGGAACTCCAGCAGGCTTACTCTCGGAGGTAATTGGTACAGTGGAAGGCTGGTAGGGAGGCTCAGGGCTGAAAACAAGAGGCCTGGGTGAAAGCTTGGATACAGAGTGGTTAGAGATCCCTGCATCACCTTCTTAACCTCGTGGTAGTCATATGACTACCCTTCCCTAGCCAGAAGATTAGTTGGTGCAAAATTGAACCAAAGAAGCTCTGGTTTCAGGGACACCAGGCACAGTAGAAGGTGATGTACTGAGATGCTGGACCAGGAAAAAGCAGATTCAGCGAGTGTGACAGACACATAGAAAACTAAGCATATGAAAAGAGTCAATCATTAACTCTGGTAAAAAACAAAAGAAAACTAAAAGGAAACATAACCATAAAACAGCATCTGGCTCAGCAGTAAATGTTTACGTAATCATAATATACCATATCATCATAATCATAATACAAACACTAGCAATTGAATTCACCTCAAATCTGTAGTATGATTGTATTGAGAAAATGGATGGAGGGGGCGTGAGAAAGAATTATAGGAGGACCAAGTCCTCAGTTACCATAACAAGAAGTCAATCATAATGTCTAAAATTAATGAATAAAAAATAGCAGTATCAGCATATGTTTTTTTTTTTTTCATATGGTTTTAAAACATGGAGGCCCCCATAAGAACAAATAGTTGAAAGGATAGAAGTTGACAGCCAACAGCAGTAGGACCGAGAGTGGAGAGGAGCGGGTCAAGGAACTGCTCTTCCATTGTGAGCCTTTAGGTAACTATTAGATTTCACTCTGTGCACATACTCGTTTAATAAAGGGAATTTTAATTTAAGTAATTGAAAAATGGTAAACCAGCAGTTAAGAATTGAAAATAGCACGTTTAACTCGACCCCGTCATCGTCTCCTGGCTCATCCGTCCTTGTCCTTTGGACCCAAGAAGCCTTTCCTGACCTCCCCCACCCCCACATTAGGCTGGCTGTCCTACTGTGCGCCCCCAGCACCCTGCATTTCCCACATCTTTTTATAGGTGCTAACTAGGTCAACTATTGTTTGCTAAATCGCCTTTCTCCACATCTACACTGTGAGTTCCTTGAGGGAAAAGTCTGCATCTGTGTTGCTCACCACTGTGACCTAACTTTCTACCAGCGAAAGAAGAAAGATGAATGTTTACCTTTTGCTCTGTCCACAAAGTCTCTCCTCGTGTGGGAAATAAACTGATTTGCTAATGCCTTCTGAACCTCTTCCATTGAAGCAGCGATTTTCCAAGGGAAGTAGGTCTTTACTGAGGCTGTCGATTGACCTTGAGGCAGTGTCCAGAGAAAGAAATCCTATCAATACAAACACAATTTTCAAAAAAATCCACGTGGGTTCACCTCATGGAATGAAGAACGTGTGTGTTTATGTGTATGTATTCTTTACAAGCAGCTACCACACTGAAGTTGCAATGCATGCTGGGAGCCATCAGCTGACCCAGCTGTAACATGGTAGCCTGTCATTTCTTTGGCTTTTCGTGTTGAAGACAAGAAAATGTGATTGGGAGAAGTGATCATATTCTAAATATATTTGTAGGTAAGTAAGTTTTCCTGATGCATATTAATGTGGGATGTGAAGCAAAGAGATGGGCCAAGGATGACTCTGGGGACTGAAGTCTGAACCGTTGGAAGGGTGGAGTGGCCATGAACTGAAATGTGGAATGGCCTAGATTTAGAGGAACACTCAGGTGTTTTGTTGTGGGAATGTGACATTCAAAGTACCTTAAGCAAACTTCCAACAGGAGAACTTAAGAAGGTGGTTGGATATATGAATCTGAGTTGAGGCAAATAGATTCAGCTGAAGGTAATTTTGGAAGTCGTCTCATAGAGTTGAAATAAACTAAGACTGGATGAGATCACCAAGCTAGAAATTAGAAGAGATTTGAGGGTCAAACCTTGGGGCACTTCATCATTAAGAGGTTAAGGGTAAGTGGAAGAAGCAGCAAAAGAAACTAAGGGGCAGGCAGTTATCAAGGAGAAAACCCAAGAGAATGTGTTGTACTAGAAGTCAAGTGAGAAAGTGAAGGAAAAAGGACTTGATCATTGTGTGAAATGCTGCTGGCAGGTCAAGTGAGATGAGGATAGAGACTTGACCATTGGGTTTCGCAGAATGGAGTTCTTTGGTGACCTTGAAAAGAGCAGTTTTGGTAGAGTTGTATGGAGGAATGCCTGATTAGTGTGAGATGGAGGGCTTCTTGGAGAAATGGCAGGAAATGTATAAGAAGAGTGCCTAGCACATGCTAGGCATTCAATAAATATGCGTTGCTTGAATGACTGAGTAAAAGGTAGTACACATAACCATCCACTGCTTGAAGGCTTTGCCCTCCAGTCACTGTTAAGCCCAGGTAAACTGGTTTTCTCCAAGACCCTGAGTGGGAGTTGACCTCATCAGTGACGTCCGATGGGGTACCAAATAGGTCGCAGAGGTACCTGACATGGCGATGATCTCTTTCTTGTATCTCTTTCCCAAACATCTAAGAGACCACATCTTTCAGGCTTTGCTCTGTGGCTCCTCTATGGTCTCCATTTAAGGCTTCTTTCCTCACCCTGCACCTCAAACCCGGGGATTCCCCAGGGCTTCATCAGAGACACGTATCTTTACCCTCTACATGTTCTTCCTGGTAGTGGTGGTCACTCTGAGATGTCATTGCACCCATATACACACAAACCTTACCAGCAAAAGGGACCATCCAATAGGATCAACTGCAGAGTCTCCAGATCATTGGTCAAGTCCCAAGCTGCCTCCAGCCCATTTCCCCCAACAGCCCACACCTCAAGGCATCGTAATTGCTGCAGATACGGGCCCTCCTTTTCTACCTCCCTTTCCTTGAAGGAGCCCAAAATCACCAGTCTGCATTTTAACTCTTAGGGTGATGCTCTTCCTTTGTTCCTGAGCAGCAGACTCTGTTAGCAGAGGAGCCCCTTGCTAGTCTCATCCTAGTCCAGGCCCTGAGCCACAGCCAAATTTTTTAACAGAAAACAAAAATAAATGGCAAAGAGGCCTCAGAAGAGTAAATAATGCGATATACCCTCAACTCAGGTTGATGGGGAAGGGCATTCACGTGCTCGGAGGGTCTGCAGGCTGGCATAGGAACACTCATTGGCTGAGAGAGCACAGCCACTCTGGCTGTCATTGGCTGAGAGCCTTCAATAACATTTAAAGGGAAAATAAATGCTGTGCACATGTATGTGTATATATACAAATGTAATATGGTAACTGACTATTTCGCATTAATTCTAAATCTTAAGGAAAATACTCAAGAGGTAAGTAGATTACATGAATGGGTGCCATGAGGAACCAAGTTAAATGGGGGTATGTGTGTGTATTCTAATGACTCGAGAGTCTACCTACATCTATAGCTCGCCTCTTCCACTCGAGTTCCAGACCTGTGTTTTCAACTGCTCATTGGACATATCCTCAACCAACATGTCTTCAACTGACTCACATTTCCCCCTAAGCCCTTTCCCACCAAACCTGGTCCTTCCCAAAGTTCTAGTTCAGTAAATAGCATCAGCACAGACCCAGTCATCCAAGTAAAAAACAGGAACATCACCCTTAATTCATTCCTCTCCCTTGTCTTTTACATCCTTTCAGTCATCAAATCCTGACCATTCTACTGCCTTATTATCTATTGAATGTGTCCAGGAGGTTCCATCCCGGGTGGCACCATATCATGTAGCAACCAAGTAAACGAAACCCTTTACTACAATTGAGCCTTGCCTTTTGTGATAGGAGGAGGGTACACAGTACCTAGAAAACAGAAGGAGGGTCAGTTACTTTCCTCTGGAAGAGAAGGGAATTAGAGATGGCTCTCTGTAAGCTGAGCCTTGAAGAATCTATGAGTTTCCTTTGTGGACAAGAGAAGGGCATTCTGGGTAGTCAACAAAATAAAAAAGTTCTGATGGTTTGAGGATGCATCTACCAAACACAAATACTTATACGTGCCTGTTCATAGCAGCTTTGTTCATAATAGCCAAAAAGTGGCAACAACCCAAATGTCCATCAATAGATAAACGGATGAACAAATTGTGGTATATATACATAAAATAGAATATTATTCAACCATAAAAAGGGATGAAGTGCAGATAGGTGCTACAATGTGAATGAACTTCAAAAACAATGTTTTGAAACAGTGAGACGTGAAAGAAGCCAGACACAAAAGGTCACATATTGTAGGATTCCATGTATAAAATACCTAGAATAGGTCATCCATAGAGACAGAAAGCAGATTGGTAGTTGTCAGAGACTAGGGGGGAGGGAAACAGGAAGTAATTTCTTAATGGGTATGGGATTTCCTCTTGGGATTATGAACATATTTTGAAATGAGATAGAGGTGGTGGTTGTAGAACACTATGAATGTACTAACGGCCAGTGATTTGTTCACATTAAAATGATTAATTTCATGCTATGTGAATTTCACTTGAGTTTTAAAAAACTGTTTCTTATTTAGGTGGATAAGGGAGAAGTAGTTAGAAATAAATGTGAGAAGGTGAGCCAAAAATAGTCTAAGAAGGACCATAGCTGTAGATGATGAAGAATCTTTGCCACATAGCCAGACTCTCATTCTCATGGGTTACTGATACAATTAAATTCAAAAGACATGTAGATATTATCTTACTTGACTGGGGTAAGATTTGTGGTTCTTGATTCCTCTTGAAGTCCCAAAGTTGATCAAGTCTTCTTTAGAATATGATTTCCAAACATACTCATCATTGTACTGTGTCTGATTGGGAATAGGATCACTAAGTGAATACGTATATCCTAATCTTCTGGTACTTTTTTGACTATAAGAAAAGAGTGGAAATTAGAGTAAGGGATTAAATACCAAATTCCACAACAGTACACACATCAAATAATTTTTTAAAGACTGGCTGGTGGAAGACTTGATGTAAGAAATAATTTAATTTCTAGTTTTCCTGAAAAGAAACAGTCCTGTATCTTATATTGGACCTTAACAAAAGCATGGGAGTCCTAACATGAAATTTAAAAGAATAATCTGAAATTCATTAATTTTTTAATTATTTTTTTAAAGAGGTGAGTACTCTTCTGTATAAATGGTACTTCATTATAACCAAATACTCTATAAAAAAAGTATTCCAGTTAATAAAAGGAAGAAATATAAGAATTAGGTTACCACTG
The DNA here is from genome assembly GCF_030028045.1 of Hippopotamus amphibius kiboko. Lineage (NCBI taxonomy): Eukaryota > Metazoa > Chordata > Mammalia > Artiodactyla > Hippopotamidae > Hippopotamus > Hippopotamus amphibius. Next base: position 73,026,872 of record NC_080199.1, read on the forward strand.
GTTTGCAAGTCCCTAATGAAATAATGCATCTAGGCAATGATCTGCAGTTGCCACTCTGAATATACATACATAACACCATCTATTAAATACTTTTGTCAAAATACCCAACCTGAATCAGATGAACTCTTTGGAATATTAAATTACAGGAAATACATGAAAAGAAGGATATTTTTAAATGACATGATGGGGATGGAGTCAGAAAAATCCAGAACAAGGATCTGTTTCTTCAGCAAAGAAATTCTCAGGAAAAAAAGTGGAGGACGTGGATGGACCTAGAGACGGTCATACAGAGTGAACTGAGTCAGAAAGAGAAAAACAAATATCGTATATTAACACATATATGCGGAATATAGAAAAATGATACAAACCAACCGGTTTGCAAGGCAGAAATAGAGACACAGATGTGGAGAACAAACATATGGACACCAAGTGGGGAGTGGGGAAAGCTGGCGGTGGGGGGGGGAGTGTTGAGGGGGGTTGACTTGGGAGATTGGGATTGCCATATATACATTACTAATAAGAAAAAAATATCAAATTGTACACTTTGGATATATGCAGTTTATTATATGTAAATTGTATCTCAATAAAAATTCTTAAAGAAAAAAGTTAAAAATTAGAACAAAGTAGATGCTTCATAAATAATTGTTGAATAAATGTCTTCAATTGCCAAAAAAAAAAAGTGGAGGAACCTGTAGATTAAATGCAGTAAGAGAATACAATGCATAGAACTTGTCTGGATTCAATTTCTAACCAACTGGTTTTTCTTTTTTTAATTATGAAACAGTTGGGGAATATTTGGTCACTGATTGGTTATTTGATAGTAAGGAATTGCTTTTTTTAAGTAAGATAATGGTATTGTTATGTAATTTTAAAGAGTCCTTATCTTTCAGAGATACATAAAAAATATTTAGAATTAACATGCTATAATGCCTGGAATTTGCTTCAGTATTACCCAGTGGGAAGGCTAAGTGGAGGATATATATTAAAGATGTCCACGTGTTGTTGATTATTATAGCTGGATGATAGCTGGGGACTTATTGTATATTCTTTTGTGTATGTCTAAAGTATTTCATATTGAGTTTTTTAAAAAAGAGAGTTAGGTTTGATTCAGGTTATGTCTGTAAGACACCAAACATCTGGAAAGTGGGAGACATCTGGAGGCTGGACTATTTCACTTGTCATTCAGATGTGCAGATTCAAGCATGACTGTGGTCCTAAATCAAACTGAAGTCATCAAAGGCGCATGAAGATATTTTCCAAAGGGATCACAGCACAAATTGCTTTAAAGGAATAGATTTTCACATCTATATTTCTCAGTATATTCTTTCCTAACACGTATCAGCCCGAGAATAAAGCTACACATCTATGTGGGTCTTTTCCTTCCTGCGTCCTTTTCTCCCTTCCCCACTTCACCATAGGATCTTACTAAGGTGCATTACACCCTGGAGTGATAGCCGCCAACCATGAGAGGGGTGCCTGGCAAAGGGAAACTTCATTGTGGTGGTTTCGGGAAACCCCCTTGTAACCCAAATTCCATACACTTACCTAGGGCTTGCTGTTCTAGGTCAAGAGTGAAGGGTGGGGCTATAACCAGACCATTACGGCCTGTGCGGAGATGCTCTGAATGTAGGTACACTGTAGACTGGTGTGGCTGAGAGTAACGGCTAGTTTTCCCTGGCCTAACAATTATCAAATGTTCATCCCTCTTTAAGGAGAAGCTTCTAAGAGGAGAGCAGAGACTATAGATTGCTGAAAACGGCTCTTTCCCCCACATATTTAAAGATAAGCATTTTTCCAGCTTTTAAAAATTCCCTAGGTTATGTCATTAGCTGGAAAGGAGAGCATCTCCATGTAGATGAAGCAGTACAGGATGGGGATGCTGGTCCTTTTCAATGTAACTGGCATCTTTTCTGAGACCATCAAAATTTTAAAGATTCACTGGATAAAATGGGTATATAAAAATCTTGTGATCTTTTTTTCAGATTTTGTATTCATCATTCAATAAGGTATTTAAAGCTAATTTTTAACCCATTTTATGAAATATTACTTCAATATGGCCAGTCCTCATTTTATTTTATGATGTAAAACAATACATGAAAATATATGCTAGCTTGTCAGATTATTAATTTTACATATATTAACTATATTGTACTAACCGTATGTAACTTTTTCATTAAATGCAGAGAAAATGTTTGATTTGGTGTCTAAAGAAATCAGTGAAATTGTTTCTGATTTTTATGCACATTATTTATTTCCCAAAGTCAAGCACCAGACTTCTGCACACATGAGGAACATATTTAACTAAGGAACCTCACAGTTTTTTTTTGTCATTCTCCTCACTTCACAGATAACTTACATATTTAGCTACATATTTCATTGCATTATTTTAATTACTTGGATATAATTAATCATATTAGACCTTAGTCTTTTTACACTTCCCCTGCCTACTTTTAATAATCTTCCCTAAAATATGTATTCCATAATTTATCAGTAGCTTTCATAATATTCCTCAAAACATATATTAACATTTGTTTGAACTAGAATTGTCATCAGATTTTTATTTTGACATGAAGTAAACCTAATTTCGCTTGTTGGTTGGACCACAAGGACTGAATTTACTGATTTTATAGGTAAACATGGTGTAAATTGTATGAGTTAAATCTTCAGCTCAAAGACTTGGATAAAAATATATTTAAAGTAAGTAATGACAAAAGTATTTATAAAAAAAGATTATATTGGAAAACGTTTATTGAAATTAATGTTCCTATTTTCCAAGTCCTTTTTGAGTATATAATATCAAATAAGTTTCTTCCAAGTGAAGGAGTAACAGATGTAATTTAATAGTCATTTGTTAAGACGTGCCTTTTTGGTATACTACTCAGAAAATGAGATAGGGAATAACTCAATAACTGGATGACAAATCATCTAATTATTTGCTTTCAATGAAACTAAAGGAGTATCCAACCAAGCTGTCAGCCAATCCATCATTAAAAATCACCTTGTGGGGACTTCCAATGCAGGAGACATGGGTTCGATCCCTGACTGGGGAACTAAGATCCCACATGCTGTGGGGCAGCTAAGCCTGCATGCTCTAGAGCCCGCATGCCACAACTAGAGAGCCCGCATGCCACAACTAGAGAGCCTGCGTGCCACAACAAAGAGCCCTCGTGCTGCAATTGAGACCCGATGCAGCCAAATAAATACATATTTTTAAAAAAATCACCTTGTGATTTTTGGCATATAACCGTAAAGAGTTCAGAGTATTGAATGGCAATGCTACACTAAAACTCCTTTCATTCACATCTACTTAATTATAAGGACAAGGTTTCTCAACATTAGCATTTATAAACTGAAAAAAAAGGAAGCAGGAAAAATTGATGCTGAATGTGGTCTCATTCCAAAAATAATAACACTCAAATCTGGAGACATAAAGTAATTGAAAACAAAACAGCCCCATTTATCTCATTAAGATGCAATTCCAAAAAATTTATTTTTTGTGTTTAGTAAGTATTAACATTTGTAATGTTTATTGCTTTGAGCAATTCTGTACTAAAAATAATGGTGATAACTCAATACTTAGGGTCATATAACATGTTTAAAAATTAATTTCAATTAATACACTGAAATAGTTGCAAAGAGGTATAATGGAGGGATCGATAAATTGCTTTCAAACACAAAATATATTAGTGCAGGATAAAATTCTATGGAGGAAGTGGACTGGGCGTAATAGTTCAAGAAGGAAAGAGAATGAAATAAATGATCTATTAAAGAAGAGCTTGTTTGTATATGTTTTTTTATAAAAGGTCAGAGTGCGTATCAATTTTCTAAGGTGATTAGATCACAGACTGGTTATATGTACAGAAATGATTCAATGGTCTTGTTTTAAAATGTCAATATTTAGGATGGGCTGGAAGTTTTATCTTTTACAGCTATTTTAATTTATGATGAGAACTTTTCTGTGAACTTGAAATATATGTGAATTTGAAGACCGCTGACCTAGACTCTGTAAGTACCCATTTGGTTTTGGCTTTCATCCCAAATGTTTCTTCTTCAGACAACTGTACTGTCTGGGAAGCTGGCTTAATCGTCACTGTGAGATGGTGAATCTCCCGGTAGGGGACGTAATGTGACTCAGCGGGATAGCCAGTGACTCGGAAATCAGGAGTCTTGCAACCCTGCGCATTTTGGAAGTCTGTCATATATTACGCTGGGGGAAAATGAATGAAAAATGTGGGGGTAACTTCTTCATGCTAGTCACTGGACAAGTGCTTTCAGTTTGTCCTCAGGACAACCACATTAGGCAGGAGTCGTCATTGTCACTTTGCCAACCATAAACCTGAGCCGTAGCTGGCTGGTTACTTGCCCAGGGGAGCAGAGAGAATAAGGGCTAATTAGAGCGGGGAGCTGAGACTGGAACCCATTTCTGCCTGACTGCACCGCCATGTCTGGCCAGTATTCCATCTGAATTCTCGACAACGTGAACTTTTAAGGTGAAAAGATCTTCTATATTGGAAGCAATTTACAGAGTAAACACAGGCAAGGGAAGGTCCTCCACGCTGATTTCCCAGCTATACCACTGATGCAAAGAAAGAGGGGAGGGCTTTCCCAGCCCCACCCTCGCTTACCCACCAATGAGCTTAGAGAGGCAGCTGATGGACACCCTCCCTCGGTTCCCGTGGAATTGGGGGAGGAGTTGCAAGCCAACGCTGCTTTAGGAAGCATTAGTTGGAGGAGTGAAGGTAGAAGTAGGGGACCTGTGGCCTTGTTCCAAGACTTGTGCTGGGTGGAAGTGCTAACAGTTACGTATCCATTCATTCAGTTGTCATTGTCTGCCTACTGTATACCAGGTAACGGACTCAACTCACGCTCCATGTTTAGGTAGCACAATTCTGTTAACTATACTGGCTCTGTTGTAAAGCATGATACACAGTGGCTTAATGAACGATCCAAGTGTTAATTTTCTCAATTTTCCTGTAGGAGCTTGGGATGCTGTTTGAAGGGGGAAACCTCTGATGCTTGGAAGAGATGTGTGTGCGCAGGGGCTCTTATCTGATTGCATTTTCTATGAGCCTTCTCTGATTACTCTCTATTGGTTTTGGACTCTGAATAATAGAAGACAGGTGAACAAATTCAAGTGTGTATATCAATTTGACTCGAATAGGGATGTACCGAATTAAAGCAGGCGCTGCTCCTGTCTTAGGTGTGAATGCAGTCTTCATTGTGGTGGCATAGGAATCCCAATTGGTATCACCTGCTAAAAGCACAAAAAAACAGTTTTAAATGTGGCAAGTCAGCATATTTTGGTCAAATGTTGTAATAATTAAAACAATTTTGCAGGAGGCAAATATTTTGGGTGGCAATGTAGAGTCAGAACGAATGAAGGCCAACTTGTGAGCTCCACTGGGGAAGAGGGGAAGCTCACTTTAATTATCTGAATTTCCCCCTAAATAAAAATAGGTCTGTTGTTTTTCTTGAGAATTCACATATGCTATTTTAAAGAATTCGAGCAATACGTAGAAATATAAAGAAGAGAGTTCATTTGAAATTCTATCATCTTAAGATGCTCACTATGGCTGTTTTATTGCCTGACTTTTCATTCGTCATATTAGATATACCTGTAAATGCATGAACTGATTTTACACCAAGGGGGTCATAGTTTCCACGTCAGATTCTCTCCTGGACCCCTTCTCCTTGCTCCTCCCCGGCCCTGCTTGTAATCACCCTCCACCCCATCCCTCCTCCCAGGTGGCCGATGTTAACAATTGTGCATGTTTCTTTCCGGACTTTTATAACTGCTAACATAATCATATACAGATTGATGTATATGTATATCAATACATTATCATATTGGGTTTTAGTCCTATTTTGTTTTACAAAAATAGGCTCATCTTACACGAAACGTCCTTCTCTTCTATCTGTCACTTAACAGCGCCGTATGGGAAACTCCTCCGACTTGTCTGCTGCAGCTCTAATTCATTCTTTGTAATGACTGTGCAAGATTCTGCGGTAGAGATGTTCTTTAAAGCTGTGAGAGTGGGTGAGCTCAGCAAGGGAGGGAGTGTCATTAGAGGAGGTGACGTCCAAAAGCTGAAGCCCGGGGCCCCCCAAGGTCAAGAGGTTGGGGAGATGAGGAGCAGCTGGTGAAGGAGGCTGAGAAGAGCAGTGAGTGAGCTGAGCGGAGAACCAGGAGACTGTGGTGCCCGGATGGCTCAAGGAAGAACATGATTCCAGGGGGAGGGAGGGACCACCTACAACAGCAAATGCTGCTGGTGGGCCCCGGGAAGGTGAGCACAGAAAATTCGCCATTATGCAGACACAAGACTCGATCCGCCCCAACCTCCCATTGTCAACGGAGTACCATCAGATTACTTGGGAATATGTTTTAAAAATGTAATTTGGTCATTCTCTCCTTCTTTGTATCTAGGAAGTCACCAATGGCTTTTTACATTTCACTAGCACTTGGGTGAAATGATCCCTTCAGTGTTTGAAACAATGCCATCCGGGGTCCAACACCTCACCTCTCACACGGCAGCCACCTCACTGCCTGTGTTTGCTCCCACCCAGGCATCCTAAATACAATTGCTGTAAAGCATCTTTCTCAAAGGCGTCGTCAATTTCCAAATAGTCTTAAAACCTACATGCCACCGCCTACATATAATGCCCAGAAGAAACATTTGGTTTTTGCCATCTGTATACTTCTCCCTGTTCATCTCTCCATCTCTCCCATCCAGGGCTTGTTTCTCATTGAACAGGCCCTCGGATCCAGCCAGCCAGCGGGGTCTGCCCATCTGTAACTATTCACCTGCTGCCCTCACACCAGGTGAGTTTCACCTCCACCTGAGGCTTCCCCAGTCTAACTAAAGCCTTAGCCCCTGCCTGTCACACTGTGTCCCTCTGCTCGCAGACTCCTGGCCAGGTGTCTACACTCTGATCCCATTATACTAGAAATGACATTATCCTTCGATTCTCCTGCTTTAGTGGAAATCACTTTATACTTCAGGCATTTTATTCCAGGATCAGAATTCATGTTCTTTGTTAAGAGAATTCCAAGCATGGACACGTAAGTGGGGAGAAATTGTGAGATGGTGTTGCTCGTAAAAGAAACCATCACTTAACGTGATTTGAAGCTCTGAGTTTAACTCTTCAAAGGATCAGGAAGAATCCTCTGCACAGAGACCTTCTTTTTCCTAAGCAAGCAGCACCGACCTAGGCCTGGTCACTCTGCTGATGCAAGTAGGATTTGAGATGAAGAACAGCCTGGATTATCCTGTGGGCCCTAAATGCAATTTCAACATCTTCATGAGAGAGGCAGAGGGAGGTCGACTGCAGAAGAGGAGGAGGCAATGTGAGCATGGAGGTCGAGACTGGAGTGATGGCCCGCAGGTCAAGGATGCCGACAGCCACCAGAAGCTGGAAGAGGCAAGGGAAGATTCTCCCAAGGAGCCGCCAGAGGGAGTGCAGCCATGCCAATAGTTTGATTTCAGGCTTCTGGCCTCCAGAATGTGGGAGGAAAATGTCTATTGTTTTCAGCCACCAGTTTGTGTTAATTTATGGCAACCCTTGGAACGCATACAGCACTTAAGAGCCCAGTCGATAGTAGTGGTTCGATAGCAATTAGCTCATAGGCGTCATCAGTCTCCTCGTATTTTGAGACCAGAGCTGGGCAGTGACACATCGGGCCCACCTTTTAGAGGGTGACCCTTCCAGCAGTGGAGGATGGAGTCGCACAGAGTGGCTGTTAGAGACTCGAGACCGGACTTGAAGGAGCAACCCTGCCCCCAACCCAGGGGAAGGGCACATTGGAGGCAGAAGGAATGAGACCTGGTGATGACACTGAGGTGTCAGAGAAGCCGCTCTCCCCTCTTCTTTGAGCAGCTGGGACCCTCCTCCCTGAGCATCCAAGTCTAGGAGGACAGGGAGTACGTGTTGAGTTTGAGGCCCTTCTGTGACATCCGAATGCATCTGGTACACAGATGGCTACTTTGGTCTGAGATTTAGGAGGAGCATCTGAGTTAAAGATGAGAGAGCCATTGATTGGCACCTTTGTATACACTTGAAGCCTCATGGCAGGATGTGGCCACTCACGTAGAGGAGGTAAACCAAGAGGGATAAACCTTAGAGGACGCCAACCTTCCCAGGCAAGAGGGGGGAGAGCAGACAGTGAAAGAAATCAAGACAGGGTGGCTAGAAAGGGAGGATGAGACTCAAGGGGACTGTGGGGACCGGGGTGGGGGTGGGAGGGAATCCCAGGGAGGAGGCTCTCTCTCCTCTGCCTCTCCTCTTTGCCTGGACACCATAGAGAAACTCAGTGTTGTAAATATTTTTGTATTAATTATTTTCATTTGCTATTCCTAATTTACAAAGGGACGAATGGGATAAAAGTAGGCATTTCATTCATTCTCCTGGGACTACAATCCTAGGGAATTTGCGGTTGAACAATCCCCACTGCTCTGTAGCCACCGGGGAACCACAATTACGCAGCGAGAGGGCTGCAATGGGTTATTATTGGCATGAGAAAGGCCAGGATGGAGCTGACTACACAGTAATCATGCCACCAGCATCACAGCTAGAGTGGCTCGCCCTCCACTGACACAAGAAGCTGAGTTAGTAAACCCACTGCATTTGCATGCAAAATTAGTATTAAAAGCACTGCCTCTGTTAAATACAAAATCCCTTTGAAAGAAAAATCAGCGAAGGTTATTAGCGACAGCTGAACGGCATAGTTCCAGCCTCTGTTACAGCCACGTGGGGGAGGCCGCACATCCACTTGGGGGCCCGCCTCTCTGCGTTCTGCGGCCCCTCCCTGCCCCCCTTTCTGTGCTGTTTCCCAGATCCTGCCAGGGATGAGGGCTCCCGCTGGATCTGCTCTCTTCAGAGCACCCGACTTCTGTTCCTTCTTTGTCTTCGTCCTTGTTCTCCAGAAGGCACTAGTCCTTCCTTTTCCTTGTCGCCTCCTGCGCACTTCATGGGGTGTTTAAACACCTGAGCATTTTAGGGAGGAGTTTGGCAGAAGGAAAGGGGCAAGGCGGTGAACACCCTCCTATCCTCCCTGACTCCCAGCCTCTCCTAAAATTGAGTCCCACCCGTGAGAGGGAAGCACACGCTCTTGAAGACCCCAGCATTCTTTGCTCTAGGTACCCCATCTCCAGGAGAGACCCCGTCCCCGCCCCCCCGCCGGCTGGCAAGGTCCGCGGTCTTACTTGGCAGGATCTTGTGGCCGTATTGAGAAGGACACGGAGCCTCGGGCCCAGGCTCTGCCATTCTCGAGACGGAAGAGGCCGTCCCGGAGTCCCTTCCACCAGCTGGACTGGGTGCTGCGCGGCTGCTTTGTGACTCGTCGCCATGGAGACGCGGGGAGGTTCCAGGCTGCTTAGCCCGGCGGGCGGATGAGGTGCAGGGCGCTTCATCAGGCCGGCTGAGGGACGCGGTGCTGAAAGTAAAAAAGTGTGTTTCTAGTAATATGGATACCTTACTGTCATGTATTTGTCTAGTTCATGCGACGAGCTTTCCTGAGCACTGTCTTGTATATTTGCGGAGAGGAGCAAAAGGGGATTAGACTGAAGAGAATGTAATAGTGTCAGATTTTCAACTGCAAATTTGCATCTGTGCATAGCTTTCAACTTAAGCGAATGAGGGCAAAGTTGTCAGGGATCTTGCAGGATCTGAGCAAGCGGACACACACAAGTGATCTTGTGTAAGTGGAACTAGAACCAGAGTTGCTGAGATAGTTTCATGCAGTCAAACTGGTCAACCCTGCCCAGGAAGCGGGAGACAAGATGAAAGTGTGCTTGGAAAGAGGAGTAAGTAGGGGTGTGTGTGACACCTTTCTCCTCACCAGGCCATGTTCCTGGCACCAAAAATCGTGTTTGGTGATTGTCGATTTAATTGTTCTTCTGTTTCCACAGATTCAGCTGTGTCTCTCACCCCCACGTATGTTAGAGTTTTCCCAGTATGTGGAGGGTCTTTTATATTCCTGCTATTGGCAGCTCCTTGATACTTTGACACATAGCAGGTGCTTAGTGATACTGAATATCTCCAGGTTAGGGCACAGTGATTACCCACTTGTGTGAGAAGAGAAAACAGTAAGGCTGCACTGGAGACTGCCAGCACCATGTTTAGAAAGCACTTTACAACCATCCCTTATCCTTTCAAAGGGTTATTCGAACATAGATCTTAAGTGAACAGTGAAGTGTAATGCAAAGGAGACAGAACAGGCATCAAAGTAAGGATCCCATGTACATGTGCAAGGATTTCTTTAAACTGAAGAGCTAAACCAGAATTTTTTTTAAAGTTTTGATACTTTATTTTATTTATTTATTATTTTGGCTATGTTGGGTCTTCATTGCTGCGTGTGGGCTTTCTCTAGTTGTGGTGAGTGGGGGCTCCTCTTTGTTGTGGTGCACAGGCTTCTCAGTGTGGTGGCTTCTCTTGTTGTGGAGCACGGGCTCTAGGCACATGGGCTTAAGTAGTTGCACCACGTGGGCTCAGTAGTTGTGGTGCACTGGCTTAGTTGCTCCGAGGCATGGGGGATCTTCCCAGACCAGGACTGAAACCGTGTCCCCTGCATTGGCAGGTGGATTCTTAACCACTGAGCCACCAGGGAAGTCCCCTAAACCAGAATTTTCTGAGAGTAGAGTCCCATCCATGTAATGGAATGAATATAACACATTTAGACTCTCAAATTTATAGCAATGAATGGTGGGACCCACAGACTTCTGTCGATGTTATTAGAAGGAATGAATGTAAATTAGGATTTAGTAGTGGAGTCTAAATTAAGAAAGCAACACCCAATAACAGATTACTGTCTGGAAATAGTAGAGCTAATTAGCATAGCATAATTTAAGAGAAATATACTTTAAAAATAGAGCAGTGAGTGTATAGAATTTTGAAACTGAAATTTTATTAATGTCTTACGATTGTCTCCTCTCAGGCAAGCTGTGAAATGGGGGGAGGGGTACACGCTGAATGGAGAGCCAGAAGATCTCTCACTTCCTGCCTGGGGGCCTTGGGCGTAAAGTAGATACCGCTCCAAGCCTCAGCTTCCTTACTTGTAAAATGAATAAACGAGTACACACCTCACTGGGCTGTAAAGATGAATAATTCTAACGATAATTTATAAATCATAAAGTCACCCACACCTTGGGTATCGCTCTTTTGTCTTACGGCTCTTCTAATCTTCATTCTTTTTTATAGTCTTTCATTTCTGCTGCAAAACGGATGGCTGGTGTGAGTCCATTTCATTGCGAGCTGTACAGCGCACTTCCTGCCTTTGAATTTGGGTTCCCTGAGGCAACTCCAGTCAAGGAGTAAGTAGAATTGTTTTCCTTTTTTCTTTCCCTCAACAAATACTGACTGAGCACCAGAAGTGAGCTGTATGATGCTATTAAGGGCAGTGCCCCAGGTATCACAGGAGCTTGGGGGGCGGGGTTGTCCTGGAAGAGGAATTGCCTGAGCTGAGTTTCCAAGGATGCCCAGGAGGCAACCAGGTGAAGAAGGAGAGGTGCCCCAAGGCTGAGCAAGGGCCCAGGAGTGGGGAACGGCCTGTGTCCTCCAGAGCCCCTGAGAGTGTGGTCTCGCTGTCTGTGAGGGAGAAGGGGAGAGCCGAGCAGAAGGCCTCACAGCCACCGTGCCAAGAAGCTTGGACTCCATCTAAACAGGAGGAGAACGCAATGAAGTGGGTTAGAGGACAGCGTGAGGGGTCAGGTCGGCAGTTCAAGTAAATCGTCTTTTCCAGAAGTAAGAGAAGCCAGGTTCCGTATCACCTGCCAGAGTGGGTCAATCACACAGAAACTAGGACATTGAGGTTACCAACAGGCCTTTGACAGAGTTTTCAATTGATCAAAACCAGTTGAGAGCAGTTGCATCAAATGGGTTAAATAATTGTTTCCAATTTAAAGTATTACAATACATGTCTTTCTGCCACGCACACGTACAGGGGAAAGGTGATGTGAAGAGGTAAAGACAGGGGTGGGTGGTGGAGGGAAGAGACTGCAAGGAAAGAACACTCAAATTTTGCCTGTGAAGGAGAAGAGAGTCTCGCAGGGGAAGAAGGAGTGGTCAGGTAGAGAGTTATTACTTGAAAGGAGAGAAGAGTAACCAAGTTCATAGACCAAGGGTAAGGAGCAGGGAGAGAGGGAACTTGATGCTCCAGGAGAGAGTAGGTGGGGCCCCGGCCCGGAGAACGCAGACGTGCCAGCAAGCGGTCCCCAGACTGAGAGTGTCCACTGCCACCTGGGCATCTGGCGAGGACATGGGTTCTGAGTCAGTAAGTCCGGGTGGGGGTGGAGGGTGGGGGTAAGATTCTGCTTTTCTAACAAGATCCCCAGGTGATTCATAATGTTTGAGATGGATGGGTCTAGAGCTTTGCCCCAGGACCAGCGGCCTTGACATCACCTGGTGTCGGAGCAGAAGCTCAGGCCCCACCCAGACCTCCTGTGTTGGGATCTGCAGCTTAGCCTCCAAGAAATTCCAGGGCACATTCGATTTTGAGGAGCTCTGTTCCGGATAATATGAGAGGCAAGGTTGTCTCCTGAACAAGAGGGAGAATGGGAAAGAGTTGATGGGAGACTTGGCCAGTGGCTGCTTCTGAAAGCCCAGAGGAGGTCACTGGCATTCTTCAGCGATGCCAAGTGCTTTGGGTACAAATATGCTGAGTGAAGTTTTTCTGGCTCACTTGCTATATTTTGGCAAAAGACTTCCTGTCACTATGTGGTATGCAATGCTTTTATTCAAGTGTCTTCATGTAAAAAAATACTGCCTTTTCTCTTTGTCTTAGCTGATTGATTAACTTGTAAAACATTTTCTCAGTTTCTGTGATGGACTCTATATTATTAAGGGTTCTCAAGAGAAACAGAGCCAATAGAGAGAGAGAGAGAGAGAGTGTGTGTGTGTGTGTGTGTGTGTGTAGAGAGAGAGAGAAAAGGAGACTTAGTTTAAGGAACTCACACAATTGTGGGGCCTGGCAAGTCCTAAATCTAAAGTAGGCCAGCAGGCCAGAGGCCCAGGGCAGCCCAGGGCAGATCCGACATTGAAGTTCAAGTCTGAAGGTCATCTGTGCAGAATTTTGTCTTGCTCAAGGGAGGTCAGACTTTTGTTCTATTCAGGCCTTTAGCTGATGGGAGAGGCCCACTCACATTGTGGAAGGCAACCTGCTTTACTTAAAGTCCACTGATTTAAATGTTAGCCTCATCCAAAAACACCCTCATAGAAGCATCAAGAATAATGCTTGTCAAAACATCTGCACACCATGGCCCAAACAAACTGACACAAAAAATTAACCATCAGAGATCCAGGTCTTCCTGAGGTCACCTGGTTCATATCTGCCACTAACAGGGGTTGTGTTTAAGCCATCCAAGAATGACTGCTATCCTTTTATTGAAAAATCCAGAAAAGAAAATTCCATAATAGTTTCTATTTTCTTAGGACAGTCCAGTTTAATAGGGTAAATTCTAAGCTTTGCTTCTAACTTGCCACTCACCAAACTCACATTTTATCCAAATAAAGCCGTAACAGCAAGTTCAGACCTTTGATTCTACAAAAACGTCATCAATCGTATATAAATGTCACCTCCCTCCTGGGCCATCTCTGCTCTGATTCTTGTGTTTTTCTCTTCTCCGAACTCTTGTTATTGTTGGTTCTCTCAAGTTTATTCAAGCCGTGAGTATCAAGTGTGAACACTCGTTTTAAATCTGTTAGACTAGCACTTATCCATCCATATGAATGTTCTCTTCTTCAAAGTAATCATTTATTCTAATGACACTGCCATTGCTTAAAGCATCTCTGAAATTCTTTAGAAACTCCCTTCAGAAATGGATACACCTTCTTTTGAATTTCTTAAATCGAGGCATAACTTTGCTCTTTGAAGACAGTCTGGATTTGAAACAGTAAGAAGACGTTCGAGCTGAGAATTAAGGTCAGGCAATTAAGTTGGGCGATGTTATCCTTTGGGCAAAAATCAAACTCTAACCATGAGGTAATAAGAGAAAAACTCCCTCATTCTGTAGATAATGTCTGGATTTGCTTTCTTGTTGGGACACATTAATAGCTTCCAAGGTGACTCTTTCACTGAGAGCTTCACTAAATCAGTCGCTTGGATAAATCAATCCTTACATGTTTGTTTTAAAACTAAATTTTACAGTTATATGTCATTAATTTTATCTCCAAAACTGGATCACAAGCATTTTAGATGCTTTCCTTTCTGAATCTCTCCCATAGCACTGATTTTACTGCTCTTACTAGCTGTGCACCTGTCTTTTACAAGGGTGCACGCCCCTTGAAAGCAAGGGCCATGTTTTAGGCACCTTTATATACCAGCTCCAGTGCACTGCACACAGTAGACACTCAATTATATGCATTGAATTAATGAATGAAATGAATGAATGAATGTTTGCTTAGGCCATTCTTGTCCTATACATTTCTACTGATCTTAAACTGTTAAGGTGTCTGAATTAGGCCAAATATATATCTAGATTGATGCCTCTTTTACCCAGGAAGATCTGTCCCAATAGACTTTTCACCAATTTTAAAGATTCCCCAATATCGCTTCCTTGTGACATTTCCTAATGAAATACATTAGCACAGTGTATATATCCTTAGAGGCAGATGATAAAACTTTGCTAAGTGAATGTCAAATGAGTAAATGCATTTGATTCTGAGTCGACTGAAAAAAATTTTTCACGATGAAAGAAACCTTCTAGACCTTTAGTCCATTCCTAGAGTGATTACTGATGGTTTCCTTGAATTCAACTACTTTCAAAAAATGGACTTTGTCAATTTTTGTGAATAGAGTTTCTATCTCCTTTGGGAAGCATACGCTATTTGATACCCAGCTAAGAACCTGTTTGCTCTGGTATAGAACTTATTTTATTGTTAAATATTCTTCATTTTGCACTGAGTTTGAATAACAAATGTTTATTGTCTTCTGTTATTAAGGAACATCCCCTTTTCTGTATCAGTATCCATTTTTTTCCTCCAGTTACTTCATCGACCTGTTCTTCAAAAAAGGCTTTTCTTGAGAAAGTAGCTGTAAACCCCACAACTCTTACTGTAAGTCACTAAGTAACCAGGCCAGCATACAGCCTGCAAAGCAGGATGGAAAGATCACACATACTTGGTCACAAATTTAATCGATTCTGTGCTGAATGCGAAGGAAAAATTTAATTGCACAAATACAGTACATACCATTTCAAATATAAAGGAAAGGACATTCAGAAGCACTATCAAAAGGAATAATACAGGAACATTTTTTAAAAGGATAGAAAAATTATACTCAGGACCCAGAAATCTTTCTCATTATAAGCCTATGCAGGAGCTCATTCATGCAGGTTTTTATATGTAAATAGGATGATTTTTTTTTCCTTTTTGAAGAACTCAACCATAGCTATGAGAAGAAAAATGTATTGATGTAACAATGTATTATGGTAATGGTATAGCTTTCTTCTACTTTGCTTTTAGTGCTAGGATTGCTAAAAGCTTATGAAATATCCAACTGACATTATGTGCTTTTAATAGAGAGGACACTGCCACATACATTATCCTTCTCCTGTCATGTTTGGTATCACATCACCTGGCCTCTTTCTACACAGGCCACTTTATTAAGAGGGAGGTCAAGGGAGTTCAAATTTCAGGCAGCGGATGGCAGGGTTACCTTCCTATCAACCTGGCCAATCCTCCCTTGAGCTTCACCTTGAATGTTTCTCCTAAGGTTTCATCCTATGGGCAGGATAAAAAAACATACTTGCCTTCTGGTGAAAGATGTCCTGGGCTTATTGCTCAGCCAGGTTTGCAAGAGAACAGCACTGCTAACCCCATGCTTGCTGGGCTTGGGTTCAGGCAAGCAGAGGGCCAAGCCCGGATTTATGAAGCATCATAGGGTAAAACCCAGGTCAGACGGCTCCCACATAGTCTGCCTGGGTAGTTCCCAGGACGCCAGGGTGTAAACGAAGCATTCGGGGTGGCAGAACCCTGCCACTCCCCCTGCCTCTCTGGAGAAGTGTTAAAAGTTGAGGAACCTCCCAGGCTGTGGGGCCAAAGCCCTTCCATCCTGAAGTCAGCTGCATCGGCCCTGCCAAGGCATCGCCCACGGAAACGGAAGGGAGGGGCCTCTGTAGGAGCAGAGGGTGGAGGTACCCGCCTCCCACCTCTCTTGTATCCCCTCGGCGTTAGGTTCTGGCCCAGGCCTGGGGTGTAGGAGGCACCGGAGAATGTCTAGTCCAATCAGATAAATGGCTTGGGTGTCTCTTCAGATTCCAGGACGCATGGAAATGGTAATTCTGCCAAAAGAGGCTCCATCAGGGATGATCTGGGTGACAGATTGCAGTTAAAAACTTCATCTATTGAACCTGAAAAAAGTCAACAGGGCCTGCATTATTACCATCTATGGAAAACCAGAACCAAACCCCAACAGTGCCTAAAGCCCACACAACGTCCAACATAACCATTTCAATAGTGAATAGAGAATCCTGGCTTCCACAGAAAAACTCAAAAAGCTGACAGAAACGTGTTCCTTTCTGTTCACTGGGAGGGTGTGGATTGTCACGTGCTTCTCCGTGGGCTGGAGCTGCAGGTACCCTTTCCCACTTGATGACAAAAGGCCCTCAGGTGGGGAATAGGTGCCCAGGACAAAGGTCAGTTTTGAGAAGGAGATGGAGCCGGGCTAACTGACCACCAGGGCTGAGCCAGTGGAGCTGCCTGCTGGGCGGCTAGTGCATCTTGGCTGGGGCGTCTGTGGTATATAATGATCGCTCAGGTGGGCCTTGAAGAACCCTTTGCCACTGCTCTGGAGTGGAGGGACCCCAGGGCTGGCTCACATTAAACTCACAAGGAAGCACTGCCCAACTTCACATGCCCTTTGGTGTCCCCAGGATGCCAGTGGACACCGGACAGCCTATGCGACACACTGTGAGCAATGGTGAAACAGAGAAACCCTGCCCAGGCTGCTGTGGCCAGTGGCTGGAGGGTGTCCCAGGAAGGACCAGGCATCTGGGATGGCCACAACCAGGCAAGGTAATCTTCCCTGCAAAGGATGAGAGTATAAACCACACCCCTGCCCAACGGGGCTGCACTGGAGCAGAGCACAAAGGCATCTTTGTAAGGAACAGCCAGACAGATAAAGTAAAGCAACACAGAGGGAGAGAGAAGGAGCAGTAGGAATGGCAGGGAGGGAGGGAGCGGGGGGAGAGACAGAGACAGAGGGAAGCTACTTCCAGGATAAGAAATAGCTAGGAGTAAGCGTTTTTGCTAGAAACATTGGAAGAAAGCAACTGTCATTGAATACAATGGTTTTTTTTTTTTTTTTTTGAACTTTTTAAAAATGGCAGGTTCATGGAGACTGGCGTGTTTCTTTGCTTGTTTTTCTTTGTTTGTTTGCAATTAGCAGCAAAAGTCCTGGTTCAAGGAAGTTGCAGGCTCAGCAGAAGACAAATCCAGACAAGACTTGACTGATCTCACTGCCTTAGCCCCACCAGACTGAAAAGTCTCGACAGATCCTGGGGAGGAGGCACTGGATATAAAATCTAGAACGCAGCAGACGTGATCTGGAGTTTGTTAAATGACGCATTCTCAAGAGTTACTCTTTCATGGTCTTAGAAACTCTGGAGAACCCTTCCAAATATTTTTAAGATGGATATCTCGACCATGTGTCTTCTTCCCTCAACCAACACTTTTCCTTAATATTCTGTTGCCCTGAATCTGCACCTCAGGAAAGCATCATTCTTCTATAGTTAAATTATTGTTAATAATATTTCAATGAGTATTAACATGTATTTATGTTAATAATATATTTGAAAATTATTTTCTGGATGTGCTGCACCATGAAACTGCTATGTCAGAAAACTTTAAGGAGCCTAAAAGGACAAGTCACTATATTTCTTTTCTTTTCTTTTTTTAAAATTTTTATTGGTGTGTAGTTGACTTACAATGTTGTGTTAGTTTCCTATATTTCTCTTTGCTAGTAAATGTTTCTCACTTCTTACTTTCTGAAATATGTGATATTACATTTCCCCTTTATCAAGAGGTCTTAGCTGTTCCATTAAATGATTCTCCTCTCCCATGATATTATTCTACCTTTTAACTTAACTACCTTCCTCGGGTACTTGAGAATTTTTAACGTACCTCTGGAAGTTACACTGAATTTTCGGTCAGAGAAACTGCTCCTTCGGATTAAAGGTTCACTCATTTTGTCCAGAAATAGTTTAATGGTCTCCTTCTTTTCTGGACTTGTACTTGACAAATTCAGAACTTTTCCATTCACTTTTACAGTGGAATTGCTGAGCCCAAACCAATAGAAGAAATCAAATAATGCGTCAGCTTTGAATTCATACGCAAAGCTCAAATCTTCTCCATTAATCACTTTGTTTCCTGGAGGGAAAAAATTCTCTACTGCCTCTTGAAAATCAAACTGAAAGAGAAAGAAGCATTTAATTAATTTCATGGATATAACTATAATGTTATATTACAGACTTACATATTATCATCGAATTATAGGATTAACAGCAGTGCAATGTCCAAAATATCACACCCCTTCTTTCTCTTTCCTCCTGACATTTTTAAACTGTTGCCTTTAATTTTTTCAAACAGATCTTTGCATTTGCATCAAATTCCATGTAAATATCTGGAACCACTTGGCCAAATTTATATTTATTCTGACCCCATTTCTAAGAAGTTGCTAGAAACGAAGCTCATTTTATTGGTAGTGGTAATGAAGCCATCAGGAAACGCCTATGTCTGGGTTGAGTCGTTAGAGTTAAGCTCTAGGAACTCAGCCCTGGCCTGAAACACCCAGACCCCCTCACCTGAAGCCGGTAGCTTTCTCCAATCACTGAGGAGATGACCATGTCCATCCCCTGCTCTATCTGTCTTCTTATCTTGGGGTGCCTGGTGTTCACAAGAAACGCATATGTTCTTTCTAGAAATTGGGAAGCAGAAGTCAAACACAATGGTGCACAGGTGACCTAAACATACTTCTTCGTATCTGACAGAGCAGGGATTTCCACCATAGTTGGAGATTTTATTAATTTATAATCTCCCTCACTGCAGAGCCTACCCAGTTAGAAAATCAGCTCCCCTAGGCTACGCTTTGTCACTCTTGCCTCAGAAATTGGAAGTTCCAGTCCATAATGATCACGGGTGAGGACCGAGTCTCCTCTGCGTGCGTCCGGCATGGGAGCCAAAGTGAAAGCTGGAGGAGGCTGCTTTTCATGTCACCACCTTGCTGGATAAACAGCAACTTGGCTCTCACCCACATTTCCTCATTTGCAAAGCAGAAATGCCCCATGCCTTCCCCCTGCCTCTCTTTCCCCGTCCTCCCCTGAGACCTGGCTTTCGGTCCGCCAAAGAACTTGTCTAGGGTTCTAAGGACCCAGGCAATCTGAGATTGGTGCTCCTCCAAGCCCCAACCCAGCATAAGCCCAGCGGAAAAGTCCCCCCGTTGTTTAAATCATACCACGACTGTGTCCTGGCAGACAGTTTTGTTGTTGTTATTATTGATCTGATGAGTTTGGTTTGGTAATCCCTTAAATCCAATTCCGTCCAATTCTATATAACCTAAGCAAAGGGACGGTTGTTTACTCCCTACGAAATTTGAAATACTATTAACCAAACTCTTAACTTTTCAAGCCCCCAGAAACAAGCTCCACGCCCTTCATTGCTCAAGCACTTTTTCTAGGGAGACACATAACATCAAATGTTGCCTTCTGTTTAAAGGTCATGGACCTGCCGTCATGTGATTTGGGGAACTGAACATGCTGCACTGGCTTTGAACATTGAACCGGTGGTCCACCATTGGCAAGTGTTACATTCTTGGGGAATACATTTTGAACTAATCTTTGCACTCACCTTATCCATCTTATTTTTCCTACCCCTGTTTTCCTTTCTCCCAAATTATTTTTGGAGGGCACTTTAGATAGAAACTACCCTATCTCCTCTTTGAGAAAAGATATAAATAAGCAAGTAAAACAAGCTACTATTTGATACCTTGAATTAACTTGCACATAAACCAAACCAAGACCTTTGGGCTCATTAGATCCTTGGGGCCACCACCTTCTGTCCTCAGTTGTGCAGGCTGAGCAGGTTGTGTACTGCACAACTGTAGACGATGCCAATCATTTCCACAATGTCTACTTGTACATTTATTATGACAAACTTCTGGGAAGGATTAGTCAATTGTCTTGAGTTAATGGTGGCTTCTTCTAAATTTGCACAAAAGTACAGTTTAGGATAGCAGCAGGGCTGGACGTGTTGCCTTAATCACAATTTTCATAATGTAAACTTGATGATCTTAAGCTTACTGTGTCACAGAATCTCTTCATTTCATGGCTTTCCTCACAACTAACAAGGACTGGGTGTCTGTACCTCCTTCCACAAGAGTTTACAACTGTGTACCTTTTCTAGGCCACCCACAAATATTTCCTTATACTAATCCCTGTACGTTTGTTATAATGTTAAAATGGAGAGGTCTCTTATTCTTTCTTAAGAGTCCTCCCGAGAGACCAGCGCAGGAGGTGTACTGGATACATCTGTGAATTACATTCTTAGAGAATTCTCAGCTCTCTGGTCAGCAGCAAGCCAAATAATATCAGGGGCTCAGATGCTCTAACGAGTGTTGCTTGTTACAGTGTGATCTGTTCCCGGCTCCTCCTGCAGAGAAGGGCATGGTGACTGTGAATTATGAAGTGAGCAGGGAATCTGAATAACTCTGAATGAGAGGAGCAGAAAATCAGCTCCACGAATCTGAATAAGGAAGGGCATGTTTGAGGAAGCCTATTTGGAATTTGTAGACCAATTCTTATGCCCTCGGACTCATTTTAAGAAGGTTATTTAGGAGTAAGTTTAAAAAATTCTACTGCCAGGACTTCCCTGGTGGCACAGTGGTTAAGACTCTGCGCTCCCAATACAAAGGGCCCAGGGTTCGATCCCTGATCAGGGAACTAGATCCCACATGCATGCTGCAACTATGAGTTCACGTGCCACAACTAAGGAGACCTTGAGCCACAACTAAGGAGCCCACCTGCTGCAACAAAGACCCAGCATAACCAAATAAATAAGTAAATAAATATTTTAAAAAAAGAAAAAGAAATTCTACTGCCATCACAGAACGTATGCCCATGACTTTCCCCACGTATCATTCTGAGCAGGAGGAAGAAGGGAAAATTGAGATATTTTCATATTGGAATTTGAGTTAATATAGTTATCAGTCTGATTTCCTGGAAGAAGCCATAGATGGCTCTAAAACTGAAATTCGAAGGCCACATCATGAAACATACAAGCATCTATACAAGTATTTATTTTCTTTATCTTAGTTTTCTCATCCATAAAATGGGGATGGTTTAAGTACCGCATAGGCAGGGTGGCCAGGCGTCCTAGTTATGCCTGAGTCAGTTCTAGTTTATACTTCTGTCCCAGCAGAATTATTACAGTTCCCGCTTTCATGCTCAAAAATGTTCTCCTTTAGACGATATGCCCTACTGGGCTGTTGGCCAATTATTGACATTAACACATGCCTCACGGAAGTGTTTGATATGTGGTAGACAGTATTATATACTATCATCTTCATCACTCTGGTCATTTTTGCAACCCCTGCAGGCTCAGAGATCACTTCCTGCTTAGACAGGAAGTATGAAAGAAAACTCAGAGACAGATGGCTTCTGCGCTAGGATCACTTAGAGGTTTGATCTGCAGGCTTGTGCTGTGCTAATGGCCTCACATACCAGGCTTCCAGTCTTACACAAGCTGACACCTGCCCTACTTTCTCCATGCCTAACTTCTACCTCATCAGCAGGCCACAGTCCACAGCCCGGCAAGGCAGAACCAAACCCAAACACTTCTATACCTACCTTTCAAGGGGTCCTTGTTGGTCTGTACATTAATAAAGAACAGCATCGGTTTGCTCAGTATAGTTTCCCGGTAGTCTTTATAATCGCAGTAGTTGGTCAGTTCCACATATCTATGAAGCAAGCAGAGCTGATTACAAATGTGATGTACCTTCCCATGGAGGTCAGGAAGGGGACGGGCTCAGCAGGTACCTGCTACATCCGCAGACCCTGGGAGGAAAGTCCCCTAAAGTGTGTCCTTCAGGAGGCAGCCGTGTCCTGTACCAAATAAAGCAGTGCTCCTCCCCCGGGAGGCTGACAGATCAGCATGCAACCCAAAGGTGGCCCTGGTCCTGGGGGCGCTCGGCACCAACACCTGGCTCTCAAGGGCAGCCCGTACCAGGTGATGACTAGTACTGTCTATCTTTGGGCTGTAGGATAGCACTAACAGAGTGCTATGTCTCTCTGGATTGAAAATGAATTACACCCAATACGTGGAATTTTCTGGGTCTTCTCCAGTGCAGTCATCCTATCTAACTGGTAGGTCTGAAATTTTCCTGTCTTTCCCTAATCCCAGGATAAACCCAGTCCCCTCCATAAATTAGACAATCAACAAATATTCGTATGAACTAATTCACATCTCCCTAATCAAGAGCTTGTGCAATTAAAACAAAACACCGCCCCCCCCACCCCCAAAAAAAACCTAATATTGAATTTCAGCCCAGGACCCTATTACATTTAACCTCTTTGGTTTTCATTATTCCAGCCCAGGAAGATCTTTTACTATTTGACTCTGTTCTCCAGCATGTCGGCTCTCTCCCTACTCTACACATGTTGTAAGCAGCCTTTCTGCATTGTTGATTTAAAAAAAAAAAAAAAAAGACAGATGCAAGTGCAAATTGGCTTCCTTCAAGAACATGGCTAGTTTTCTAAATAAACCCAAGCTCAGAAGCAGCGGGTACACGGGCAGGCTGGATGTCCTCCTCAGTTCAAGACAGAGTGGCTTCCCCACTGACCGGCACCGCTGAGAGGAACGAGCTGCTTTTGCTACACAGCCCCACGTATTGGCTTGTGACATCTAATCCCGGTGGAGCCGGCTCCCCTGTTTCTGTCTGACTTGTCCTTCCAGAGCCTGACATGAAAATCACAGCCTTGGGGAACGCCCACAGCAGGGAGCTCTGGCCACACAGTCCCCTCAGCCTCCTTCCGCATCTCGGGCTTCTCAGGGACCACTTAGAGGGGCTGGAGCACGAGAC
Organism: Hippopotamus amphibius kiboko; assembly: GCF_030028045.1. Lineage (NCBI taxonomy): Eukaryota > Metazoa > Chordata > Mammalia > Artiodactyla > Hippopotamidae > Hippopotamus > Hippopotamus amphibius. The sequence goes on from NC_080199.1 coordinate 73,049,934, forward strand.
TCGGTCCCAGGCCTGGGTCAAGAGCAGTGGGAGAATATCTACCCCCGAGGCAGGAAAACACAGCTTCTGCGGTCGACCTCCAGCCTGGTTTCTTAGAAATCTGTGTCATTATCTTTTTTCTGGGATTGTCAGGTCTGATTTTGAGAGCTTTTAAAACCTGACCCCCGATGGAGCATGGAAAATGCTTCCTGCTTTCTGTTTCACCAGGCTTTTAACATAGCCTCCACCTCCCAACCCTGGCCACGGGGGTGGTTAGGGGCCTGATCCTGCGGTGGGGAGGGGGACACAGGCTGGTGCATCCAGGGAAGGCGAGGGGGTGCAGGTGTCGCTCTTCAGGGGTGTGGGTGCGAGGGGAGAGGAGAAGCGGGGGTAGCAGCGGAATGGACCGGGGTAAGACAGCGCAGGCGCAGACCCGGGATTTCTAAGGCTCTTCCTCCATGTCTCCCCTGCCCCCACCCTCCCCTGGGCAGAACAGTGTGGAGTGAGGATGCGGTGAGGAGGCACCTGAAGGGGAGTGTCACTGGGTCCCGCACCAGCAGAAGGGGAGTTTTCCTGTTCTTCTTTGTCCCAACCGACCAACTGCCCAAAGGTACTGATGAAAGGAAGCAAAAGAGCAGGAAGGAGAAAGGGAACCTCCATTTGCCGGGTTCATTCGCTCTCCATTCATTCAGCAGCGTTCACTAAGCACCGGCTATGTGCCGACCTGTGCCTTCCACATCTGAGGAGCTCAGGGCCCAGGAAGTGGGGATGGGGTAGCAGGGAGGCAGGACCTGTGCTCCCCACCCCTCCATCCATCTATTCATCTTCCAGGGACCTGGCACAGGTGGGCAGAGTGACCTGGGCAGTGGGTGAGGAGAGGCTGGCCGGTGAGAGGTCTTGTGGGGAGGGGTAGAGGGAGAAAGCAAGGAGAAAAGCTTGTAGTAAAAGAAGGGCAAGTCTGATTGGCGTAAACATCGAAGCGATAGATGCATGATGCCAGGCCTGGAGTCAGGTACTACCTGTGATCCATCCAAAGCAATTTTCACATTCTCCCACCTTATTTATCATGGAGTTAATTTACAGTCATTTAAGCACTTAATATTTTCCTCAAGGAGATTCCTCCACTTTCTCAATATCCATGGTCTCACTGTCACTCTCTAGGGCGTGACATGGTGTATATGTGTGTATAGTACATCCAGAAATTCTGTAGTTTTGATTACTATTCCGATGACCCAAATGACAGTGCAATACTTGCCTCTGCCTACAAGGTCGATTGATGTCTCATTGGAGGTATCTTTGGCAGGAAAAAGATAAAAATCTCAACTTGGAAAAGATCACTGGTTGGGAAAATAATCAGTTTCCCCCAGAATTCTGTGGAGGCTTTTTTGAATGCTATAGGGCTCAAAGAACTGTTATTTGTCCTGATCAAAAAAGGGGGACTTGGCAGGGGGAGAGGGAAGGGGGGTCTTCTTGAGAGTCACATACTGAGTTTAATGCATAACCTATACGTGAGTCACCTCTTTTGGAGCCTGAATTTAATAAGTTATCCTGAATAGGAAGACTATGTTCAACATAATTTAATCTTCCTTTGATGATTTAGGGGCACTCTTAGGATCTTAACGGGGCTAAAAACATCATCACAGAGCATTGCCAGTTATCACTGTACCACAGATGTGGGGAAAAGCTGTTCACGCAAGAGCTCTGATAACAGAATTTACAGACAAGAGATTGTGGCAAGATCCCTACTTAACTCTCTATTTAAACCAGGTCACAAATAAGAACTGCCTCCTTAATTCATCCATCCCGAGCCTTCCAGTCACGGTCCAATTGTTAAACACCTCAAAATTACAGCGGAATAAATAAATATGAGCATCCCTTTGGAATTCACTGGTATGAAATTTGGATATGTAAGTCACTAAAAATACAAAACGATTGAGGACCTAGTTGTTAAATCTCACATGTCTTTAAGTACCTGACATTTCAACCACAGGTTTTATTTTGAAATGAGCCTGACTAGACGAACTTAGGGACTAGTTATCTCATCTTTAATCATGCATATTTCTGAATTACTCATGCAAATATTGCTTCTGTGTCCTGGATATTTATTTTATTTGCTAAAGTTATCATTAGGGATGAGAAGCAAACAGTTTAAGATAGTTCCTTTAAACTCTCATTTCTTCATTGCTTTTATTCTGGCCCCAAAATGCTGTTAGGCTGGAACTTTCTATGCCTGGCTTTAATCCAAAGATTGAAAGTCAGAACAATGTGATGGAAAGCACAGTGATTTGAAATAAGAAGATTTAATTCACGTTCTAATTGACTGTCTGTGTGCATTCAGTCCTAGAGCCACAACTCACTGTGACCTTGAAGGAGTTACTTAACCCATCTGAACACGTTCCCTCATCTGTAAAAGGAATACAAGAGTATTGCCTTCCATTTGATGATGTGATGTAGTGACAGTAACATAGACATATGTATTTGGGCCCATAGTAGATGCTCAACAAACTGTATTAGTATCTTTAATTCTGGCCAACTCCACTGGCCTTAGGGTGAAGTTTTGTAAGCTTCTGACACACAACCAGGGCTGAGGGCTGTGTTCATTTGAGTTATCAGGAAAGAAGGACTATATGAGTATCTGAAAAATAAATGAGTAAGAGTTTCTCTTTCCTTGCTCCAGTTTCTTTCCTCATCCTTACAGTTTGGAAGGCTAAAGGGAGCAGCTTAATGAAGGCAATACCTGAAAGATGGGACCAGGAAAGAACACTGAATTTTTGGTTCTAGCAAATCAGTAGTAGTTGAAAGATCACCCACTCCTAAGATGCCTACCCTTCTCCAGAGTTTCCTTCAAGTTTTACATCATCTTTAGCATGATTCAAAAAGCTGCTCCAAACTACCCTGGCCACTGATAATGTAACACTCAAAGAGAAATAGGAAATCAAAGATGTGGCTCCCATCTGTGTGTATGTGTGTGTATGTGTTCATTTTTTAAAATATGGAGGAAGGAGCAGAGAAAAAGAGGACTATATTGGAATAGTTCTTGTGTAAAAGGCCCAGAAATTGCTAATAGCTTCCACAATCTTTTGCTGTGACTAAGCAAAAGCTTACAGGGACATTCCTTCCAGTGTTAATTTGTAGGTTTTATGCAAAGAAAGCCTCCCCTACACACTCAAATAGTTCCTCTGTTCATTCCCGCCTCTCCTTCTGTCCCAACTCTAGTGAGGCAAAAGTGAAATAAGTGAAATAAGCACAATTTTCAGATTTATCACTCTAATGTCTATAACTCTAATCAATGACACGCATTTTCATTCATTCACTCATTCATTCATGCAATAAACATTTACTGGGTACCTACTACGTGCTGGGCACTGGGGACACAAGATGAGGAAGGAAAGTCTTGTTTTCCAGAAGCATATAGTCTATCAGGGAGACAGCTAAGAAAATGTATCATTTCAATATGAAATGATACACATTTAAGACCTTGTTGCTTAAAGTCTGATCATCCGACCAACAACATGGGCATCACAGGGGAGCTTGTAAAACTGCAGAATCCTGAGTCCCTCTCTGATTGTATTCGATCTGAAATTTATGTCTTAAGAAGATCCTCAGGAGACTTGCAAGCTTATTAAAGGTTTGAGAAGCACTGGTCTAAGAAACGGTCCCTGTTATTCAGAAGCTTACAAACTAGTTAATCATTCAAACACACACGTGCTGGAGGAATGCACAGTTCTCTGCGTTCATGTGCCCACAGGGCTATGTCCTAATAATGTAAATAAGAAGGAGCAAACTCCTGGGGTTAGAACCATTTACTGCGCTGAATCAGGTACAGAGGAGAGACTGTTCCATCAGGCCAAGCAGACCGCCAGTGTGTGGGCAGAAGCAGGAGGGAGACCCCGGGGGTGAGGGTGGGGGGAGTCTCGGCTCAGCTAAGCCTTGGGGACTGCGGGTGGCTGCATCCAGGCCCACAGGTGGGCATTTGCAAAGACCGGAGGGCAAAGCAAGGCTCCCAACGAAGAAGGCAGCAAAGGCTTGTGGCTTTTGAATCACCTGATCTGGGTTTGATTCCTATCTCTGTGACTTTAACCTTGTTGAGATGTATTTCCTCACTTGTAAAATCTGGCTGACAAGAGGTGCCCCATGAGGTGGCTGAAAGTCTAAATAATGTGTGTGGAGCACTTGGCATTGGGGTTGCTTGATGAGAACGTAAGCTGACATCTTCCCCGTGATTAATGTGTGCCAATGACGGTTTTGAGGAATTTATACATGTTAATTCTGAACAACCACCCTATAAGGTTGTTGGCATTATTATTCCCATTTTACAGCTGAGAAGACTGAGTGATGGAGATTAAGTAACTTTCCCAAAGCCCTCAGCTAGTAAGCAGCAGAACTAGGATTCAAACCAAGGCAGCCTGGTCCCTGCACACATGCGTGTCCACACTTACTCCAGACTGAATCCCACAAAAATCACAGCTTGACACATGAGAGATTATTACTTCATCAGTACCACTATGCGTCCTGTTTAAGGGGATGCGGCCCTGGGCAGGTCATCAAATCCAAGACTCAGACATGGGGACCAAAGCAGAGGACCAGTCAGGAGCCCACTGAGGGCAACCGCAAGGGTTGCCGGGATGCATGTGGAGATGCTTCTGAGAGGCCTGGGCTGCAGACAGAGCCTGAGCATCTCCCACCCATGTGGGTGGAGGTGACACTCCCCCCAGTGAAAATCTAAGTATGAGCCAACATTGACTCATCCTCCCCTGAATCTTTACCACCCCCCACCCTCCTGCCGTCTCCTCCCCTCCTCCCCTGCGCCCCCTGCTTCAGGGGGCTGACCTCGAGGTGGGTGTGACTGTCACCCAGCTAACAGCTGGTCGGATCTGAGTAGAGCAGGTCACAGCACTGCTTTTAGTGGCTTCAAACCACTGGACTTACTTTCTCTTTTAAGCTGATCACATAAGATGTGTACTGGCTGACATCACTCCAGTTATTTATTTGAGGTTCGGGAAATCTATGAGAAAGCCACTGTAGCCTATAAGAAGCCAGAATTATTCAGGTTCGAGGCAGTTTGCTGACAGCATGGGCTGTGGAGAGGCCCTGGACCTGTGGCTCACAGGCATCTCACCCGGGAAATCACTTAATCTCTCTGAGTCCTAATTTTCTCATCTGTAAAAAAGGGAAACAGACAATGGTGCCAACTTTGTCAGCTTTTGTGAGATAATAGCTGTGAAATACTTTGCACCCATTGCTGGTACTCAAGTAAACATTAGTGGCCACCATTATTACTGTTGTGCTTATTTTTATTCCCCAAGCAGCTTCTTTTTAAAAAAACTTTGTTTGCTTTTTTCTAAGAAGCCTCTTCCATGCTAGAGGACCACTGAAAACAAGGAATTAGAGCTCTTCTTTGTCAAATGTTTGCCATTACATCCCACTAAAAGGCTGCATTATAGGAAAAAAAGTAGGGGTGTGTGTGTGTGTGTGTGTGTGATGTGTGTGTGTCTGTGTGTGTGGTAGTTTAATAGTAATTTACATCTGGTACCCTGAGCAAGTTTTGTTTGTAACATGGGTGGAAATCCTGAGCTTGAAAGAAAAAAATAACAATGAAGATCTTGCCATAAATTCCCCACAGGAGGACAAATAATTTTAAAGCAGGCTCTCAGGACCCGGGTGCCATCACTAGACCTTCCCACCACCCTAGTTTTCCTGAGGCTTACTTAACAGGTGCATATTTAGAAAAATGTTCCAATATTAGAAAATGAACCAGAGTAAGTTGAACCATCGAATTCTCCTCTTACTCTCTGAGCAAGTGAATCATATGACTATCAGGGTCAGTAGCTCTTAGCCTGTCGGGCTCTTTGGGAAAGGACCCTGTGAGTCACAGCACATACTTCCAAGGCCATGAAAAGAAATCTTGCTTACGCTGTGGGCTTATCCCACACCAAAACATTTGTTGAATTAAAAACAAAACAAAACAAAACAAAACAAAACAAAACAAAAAACTAAGTAGTAGAGGAAAGATTCTTAACCTGGATCCAAGCATCTCATAAACTACCTGCATGGTCAGTGACATTGGGTGTATCTCCACCTTTCTGGGGAGAAGGTCTACCTCTACCTACGAATCTCAAAAGTTTGATGGTCCAAAATGATTAAGAATCGTCACTTGGTGTTTCTTACTCCCCAGCCATCTTGGTGGCTGCTCTGGGTTGGTGACCATCCCACACCTAAGGCAGGAACATGGGCCACAAAGAAGGCAAGCCACTGGAGTCCATCTACTCTAGGCCCCAAGTCGTTATGGAAAATGGAAAGTACATGCTGGGGTACAAACTGACTCTAAAGATGACAGACTAAGAAGGCAAAGCAAAACTGGTTGTCTTCACCAATAACTGTCCGACCTTGAGGAAATATGCAACATCGGCCAAAACTGGTGACCAGGACCACAGGGGCAATGACACTGAACTGGGCAGAGCCTGCAATATGCACAGGGGCTGTCACTGAGCCACGTGGCTCTGGGATCTTTAGAAGTGTGCCAAGCTGACTGGTAAAAAGGAAACCACGCAAAATTCTTCTTCAGTTAAACTGGCTCAAGCTTACTGAAGGAGGGAAGGAAGGAAGGAAGGAAGGAAGGAAGGAAGGAAGGAAGGAAGGAAGGGAGAAAGGAAGGGAGGGAGAGGGGAGGGAGGGAAGGTGGGAGGGAAAGAGAGAGAGAGGGAGAGAAAGAGGTAGGGAGGAGGGAGGAAGGGAGGAAGGAAGGAAGGAAGTGGTGCTTTGGAGAACTGTTTTGAGAGAGGATGTCCTATGCTACCTCCAGACCAAAGACAACTGGGTAAATCTGTGCCAATTTCAGGAGCAGCAACTTCAGACGTCTGTACTGACTATACACCCCACTCCTGATCCAAGAAGGCAAAACCTCTCCCTGCTGTCCACAGCAGTCTTCTCCCTCTTTCTAGAAGGCTCTCTCCATTCAGACCAGGTTCCTCCCAGTCATCCTTCAGGACCACACACCCCGGTATAAGAGGCTGCTCCTCCTGCCATAGTATGTCCCCGAGAGGAAGACAGGTTGTTCCATCTCCCACATTATTCTCAGGTGCACCTTGCTATTCCCAGGTCAAAAGCCCTCACACGACTGCTTAGACAATGAGAACTCTGTATTTGCTGATTCCTGTTTGCACCCTGGTCTGTGTCACCTGGTCATTGTTTATTCTGGACTCTAAACTGCCAGGGGACCACTGCTGTTTAATTTTCCTTTGTGGAGGAAGTGTTCAAAGCAACAACTTAACAACCAGACTTCAAAACCATTTCAAGTTTGGCCGTACTGTTTGCTGAGACCAGGGGACCTGACTCTTGCCAAAGGCCTAACCTATAGTTTCGATTCATTGTGAACATTTTTATTTTTCATACTCTGTTTTCAAATACAACAGTATCTTCTTTTGAAATCTCTGCAGATCTGGTTTCTAACTCAGTTCCTCCCACCATCCCGGGCTTATGGCTTGGAATTTTCAATTCACTAAGAAAGGGAAAAATTCTTGCTGGGGAATGGTTTTTCAGGCACTCAAGGCCCTCAGCTCTTTGTGTGGAAAAGCGAGGTTTTCCCTAGCAGCTTGGAAGAAGGCATTTTAAATATCTCATTTTGTCTGCTGGCCCCTCTGAGCTCCATCCCACCCACAGGGCGCCCCTGACTGCTGTCTTTCCCCAGAGCAAAGGCTTTCTAGCTTAATAGCTGGCCGGCTTATTCATCTCTGAATCAACCTCTAGACTGCACTGACTGCTTCCCCTGTACTCAGCTCTGCAACAGAAATATAACCACCACCGCCCCCCGCCTTCCGCCACCCAGGGTGACCTCTGGAGGCACAGGGTAACCTCTGGTAGCAAGAGGCCCCACAGAATGCAGAGTGATGCTCTCTCCTCCTCTACCCTATCAAAGCCTGCTTTGGATGGACTACATCCCTGCCGGCTTTAAGTCTGCTAGGAAGTGCTTCAGGCACTTTGGCCACCACAGTTAAGCATCCTGTGACCGCCATCAAATTCGATTTGGCCCAAGCTCTGCCCGCAGATCCTGGCAGCCACACGCATTGCCCTCATTTTCGCAGAACTGACACTGCCCACTTGACAGCCCACACGGCCCTGGGTTGGACTTCATCGGGCTTTGGTCCCTTCTCAGCCAAGGTTTATTGATTTATTTTTTGAAAACTCAGTGAGGCCAAAGATGGGAAACTTTAAACTTGTACATCTTTCTCACCGGGTCACTGGATAAACTTCGCAACGCACAGAAGAGAACAACACTCCCCTCCCCGCCTTCCCCCCAATCTAAAGCCAGGGCGTGAGTCTCTGCTTAGCAAACATCCCCTGAAGGGTGTGCCCTCAATTTGAGCTCCTTTGACTCAGTTAAGAAGGCAGAAAGTTAGAATCATCCGCCCGCTCCGTGCTCCCCACCCTGCCCTCCCCCACGCGCCTGCCCTGATGCCCTCCCGGGAGGCTTGGACAGCTGCAAAATGTCAGTACCGAGGGCAGGAGAAGCCAGGGCCGGGGGACGCGCTGCACCTCCAGGTGACCTTAGCAATGAGAAAAACCTAGAAGTGTGACGGGGGTGAGGGGTCCAGGCTGGATCTCGGGAAGGGAGGCCAGGGGACGGGGGGTGGACAGCGGGGTGGAGGCCTCGGCGGGGCCCAGGCGGCGGGCTGGGGCGCGCGGCGAGGCCACCCACCTCCTGATGTAGCCGCTGAGGCGGTAGAGCTGCCCGTCGAGGCGCACGAGGCCTTCGCAGAAGACATTGAAGCCCCCGCGCGCGGCCGCGGGCTCCGCGGGGCCGGGCACCACGAGCTGGTCGCCGCGCAGCTGGAAGGCGCCGGGCTGCAGGCGCAGCAGCTGGGCCAGCGGCAGCACGGCCAGCTCGCAGTCGCACGTCCACAGGCTGCGCAGCTCCCCCGACGAGATGGACGTCAGGCTGGGCCTGGCCGCCGGCGCGCCCTGCACCCCCGCCATGGCCCGGCCCGCGCTCCCGCCGTCGACGGTCCCGGAGAGGCGCCGGGCGCGCCGACGCGGTGGGCCCCGCGCCCCGGGTCGCCGCTCGGGGGCCGCCCGGCCGCCTGCCCGCCGGCGAGGAGCGGAGCGCCGCAGGCACCGCGCGGAGAAAGCGGCCCCGGCGCCGCGCGGCCCTTTTATCCGCCTGCCGCGCCCCTCCCGGCCCTCGGGCACGACCCCAGAGGCTCCGGACGCGTTCCAGCATCTCAGGACTTGGCACGCTCCTGCCTGGCCGCGCCCGCGCGCAGCCTACGGTTACTCATCCCCTTGGGGTGCGCGGCTCCACGCCTGGGGGCTGGGCCCACCCCTGCCTGGACGCTGCCGGGGGAGGGGAGACACTGCCGGGGGTGGGGACGCTGCTGGGGGGAGGGGGTGGGGAGCGCCCGCGGGAAGGGGGAGGGGGGGAGAGCCGGATCTGGCCCACAGTGGGAGCGAGGGCGCGCCGCTCCCATCCAGGCCCAAGGCACCGCACCTCTGCGCGCACAGGTTGGAGGGAGGCGCGCATCCCTCCCGCCTGCGCCCCACCTGGGGCCCAGGGCCCTCAGGGGAAGGGCTGAACCTCTGAACTCCACTCTCACGCCCCCGCCCCCAAGTTGGCGTCAGCTGCCAACCACTGTCCTCTAACCTCAGTTTCTGCTTTTTCCCTTCCAGATCTCTCCCTTCATTTACCCCTCAGCCTTTCCCTGTAGGTTTCCTGCCCCTAAATTTGATGCCACAATCTCAGCCACTGTGCAGAGGTGGTGGATGGTATCTCAGAGATAGAGTTTTGGGTGAAGTAGAAAAGAAAGCTTTATTGCTTTGCCAGGCAAAGGGCGACACAGAGAGGTCCTGCTCTCAAACTCCATGTCCCAGCCTGGGAGGACTTAATGAGGGGCTTTATAACAGCGGTCCAAGGGTGGGGTTGCTGACACGATTCGGGTGTGTGCATGGCTTGCACTCCCTTCATCTCCTCTCAGGTGGTCAGTCTTCTAATCTTGATGAGTTTTTCTGGCCTCTTTAATCTCGCCTCTGGTGGTTTCTTGGATGCGCCTCCCTTGATTAGCAGCTGTTTGGAATCTGCCCTTTGGAACTCAGGGTAGGTCATGGAGCCTGAAGTCTTGCCTACAAGAAACTGGGGACAAAAAGGCCTCCGTGCCCGGGAGCCCCACAGGACCCCTATCAGTTTCAGGTTCCCTTCCTTGAAGAAATCCCACCAATCATCCATCGTGTCACTTTTGTATCATGGCTTCGTGAATCCCCCGTGGATTTCATCACTTTGGTCTGCTTGCTTCTCCCGCACGGAGGACCACAGGCACAGTCTGCCCAGTGGTGGGGCCAGAAGGGACCCAGCAATCCTCTCCCACCCCTGCCTGCGCAGAGGCTGAGCCCCTCAAGTCCTGGAACACACGTGTTCAGTCTGTAGATATCTCAGAGCCAGCTGGGGCTCATTCTGTGCACATACTGAGTGTGCCCCGTCTCCTGAGGTATGAAAGGAAGACTTTTCCCATTCAATTTCATTGAACAACTATTTCCAAAGCATCTACTAGGAGACAGACAGTAAGCTAAACTCCGAGAAGAGTAGAATGAATAAGCGCAGGCCCTGAGCTTGCCTCACTCACCATCCAGTAGAGCAGCGGACAAGCACTCCCGCCATTCCAGTGCACCAAATGAACATCTCTGCTGAGGATAAACCTGAGTTAATGGGAGGAGAATCCGGCCCGGTGCCGAGGAGCTGGGGAGCCTTCCTCAAGTAGTGTAGTTTCAGACTGACTCTAAGCCAGATCTGAAGTTGAGCAGAAGTTAGAGAACATCTTTAATTTGTGTGCCCCCGCCAGGACGCCGCATAGGTTTAATCACGTGGGCTGAAGAGTCTTTCTGTCACATCTCATTAACCCTCAGAATATAAGTGAGCTGCATTCACTCCTTTCTCTAGACACGGGTCCCTTTACCCCCAGGACCCATCGCCATGGCTGAGTCTCTGAGCAAATCGAATTTGCCCAGCAGGGGTTAATACTGAATCAGCCTTCTGTGGGAGGAAGGGGCTCTGCCTGTGAAGCAAGCGCCCAAGGGGAGTCTTTCACAGCACAAGCCTGGGGATTAATGCACAGCGGGTAGGTGTGCAGGGGGCTGAAGCTGTAGGCGCGGCCCAGAGGCTGGGCTGTGTTCACAGGGAGGGAGGTGGCACCAGGAATAGACCCACCACTCCCTCCTCAGGGTTCATTCTCACCCCACCCACTGCCTACAAAAACAAAACAAAGCAAGGACTCGACCTGAATGAGAGCTATGCTAGATGTGTGGCCTAAGTACTATGAGAGCAAGGTCCATGGAGTGATTGGTTCTACCTGGGAGGTCCCAGGAAGGGTTCTCAGAGGAAGTGACAAATGGGCGGGACTTTGAATACAGGGTAGGAGCGCCATCAATAAGAATTTGGGAGAGAAGATTCTAGACCAACCTATGCAAAGAAAGTATGGTCTAGTCGCGGAAGAGTGGAAAATTGTGTGTGGTCAAAGCAGGCAATGCCTATTTAGGGTGAGAGGGTGAGTTTTATAAGAGATGAGGCTGGAAAGGGAAGTCAGAGCCAAATTGTGACAGGCCCTCTGCGTTGTTTAAGAATTCAGATTCTGGGCTTCCTAGGTGGCGCAGTGGTTGAGAATCCGCCTGCCAATGCGGGGGACACGGGTTCGATCCCTGCTCCAGGAAGATCCCACATGCCTCGGAGCAACTAAGCCCGTGTGCCAAACAAAAAAAAAAAAAAGAATTCAGATTCTTAGGGCACTGGGGAGCCTTTGAGTGCTTTGAAGGGAGGAAGTGATATAATTATGCCTGAGTTTAGATAGATACCTTTGGTTGTGGCCACATAGAAGAGGTTTTGGAACAGGAAGATTGGAGGCAGAGAGACCAGGGAGGTGGTTGCTGCAATGGTCCGGGTAACATTTAATGAAGATCTGACATGGCAGCTGTGGGAATGGAGATGACAGGATGAACTGGGAACATTTTTGAGCAGGAGTCAGCAGGGTTTCATGAGCGAGTCAATGGAAGAGGAAAGAACGAGGCCAAGGAATAGACAGAGCTTTAGTCTCTTGCTTGGGTACTGTGAGGGTGAGGCCATTAATGAAGTCAGGCGTCGTGGCAGAAGGAGCAGATTTGGGGACAAATATGCTAAGTACAGGTGGAGACGTCCTGATTTTGAGCTACGTATGGACCACCCAGCTGCACAAGTCCAGGAGGCAGCTAGTGAGCTGGGTCTGGAGTTTTGGAGAGAAGACAGGGTTAATGATTGAAATTTGAAAGCCATTAGCTCAAAGACAGAGATCAAAGCCAGAGAAGTGGATGGAAACATCTAGCTAATAAGTGAGAGGATAGGAATTTGAACCTCAGCCTCTAGTTTACTTCCACATATTTTTGTTTTTTTACTTCCACAAATGTTTACTGAGCACCTGCTGTGTTCCAGGGCCAGTGGTTTGCTGGAGATCCCGAGGTGGATAAATAGAGGATGGCCCTTTCCTTAAGTAACAGAGAAATGCAGGCATCAGCTCAGCTAGTCTTCCAGCACCATGTCCAGACTTGTTGCTGAAGCCTAGCTATATTTTGCTTATAGTGTGTCTCTGGTCTACTGGTGGACTAAACTCCCAACAACAACAACAACAGCTCCAAAAGTTGTGTTCCCAATTATAAGGTCAATGAGAGCAGGTCCACTGTAGAACCCTACCCAGCCCCACATGCACCAAGCTCAGTACCGCTGGTCACCTTTAAACCTGCACTGTCTGTGGATGGTTTGGCTTTGTTGAGGGGTGAAGTGTGACATCAGAGTTTTATGTCAGAGTTATATGTACTTGTTAAGATAAACATAGCAGTCCGTCCCATGAAAGTCTGTTTCTGTTGTAGTAAAATATCAACATTTATTACCTGAATAGAAGAATTCGATGAGATTTTTCTTTGCTTTTCCATAGTTCTCTAATTTCCTTTTTTTTTCCTGCATTTTCTAAATGAATGTGTATTGTTTTGTACAGAAAAGTGATATGGAGCATATTAAAAACATTTTAAAGATGCTTTCCTGATGTGTTATCTAGAGGTTTCATTTGATGCATGTTCAATAAAACACCTGCATTTCTTTAAGGATAATTTATGCACTCCCGAAATGTCAAAGGAAGATATGAAAAAGTGAACAGAAAAGAACAACGTTCATTGTAATGCCAGCCATTGCTAATCAATGGAGAGCTACAGAGATCTTTTCGTGTGTAGTTTCTTTTTCTTTATCAAAGTATTAACCAGGCAAACATTGTCAAGGCTAGTAAAGATATTGTCAGCCTTTTTCATATTTAGCATGTTTACACAGTTGTGTTCATATGGTAGAATTTTCATTCTGCTTTTCTCATTTATGACTATATATATAATGCTTCAAAAATTGTCTTTGTAAGTACTGTATTCAACCACTATGTGAGTTTCCATTAAGTGGGTGGACTACTGTCTGTCTAGACATTTCTTTGTTTTTGATCTCTTACATTGTTCCCAGTTTTTTCTTATTATAAACAATGCTGCAATGAACATCTTTGCACTTTAATTTTTTTATCCAAACTCAGAAATGGAACTATTGTGATAAGTGATGTGACATTACGCAGTGCTCTTGAAACATGTACCACTGTTTTCCAAAAGAGTTGTACCAAATTGTCTTCTCACCAGCAGTGAACTCTCAAGATTTCAAACCTTTGGTACCTCATAGCTATTTACATTTGTTGTTTTTAGATTACAAATGAAGATAACAGTTTCCCTGTGATGTTACCATTCAAATTTAGGGACTGTTCATGGCAGAACAATCACTCAAAGGTGAGTCTGTGGCTATGTCTGCAGTTCAAGCAAAACAGTCACCATCTTGCCATCCCCATGCGCTCCAATTGGGGTGACTGTGCTTTGGCGACTTCACCAGCTTACAGGCTCGGTTATTCACTTTTGGAGGTTTAAGCAGCCAGACCCAGAGACCCTGATTCCAATTAACCAAACTACAGCAGACCGAAAGCCAGTTCTCTACCACCACAACCCCCATCCTTGGATTTCCTGTCAATGTACAAATACCTGCACGTTTCTCCCTCTTAAACAAAAAATAAGTTTTTGAACATTTTTATACCCCACCTCTCTTTTTAGCTACTCTCCCATCTCTCACCTTCTCTCTTTAGTCAAACTCCCTGAAAGGATCATCTAAATTCCTGCTTGCCATTCACTCTTCAAGACTACTACCTGACTTCCGTCCCATCACACCACTGAAACTGAACTTCCAGGGTCCCCAATGAACTCTGTGTGGCTAAATCTAATGGATGCTTTCTGTCCTAATCTCACTAGATGACACTTATCCCTGCAATTCTCTCCTCCCTTAGCTTGTGAAGAAGTTGCACAGACAAGTGGGAAGTTTAAAACCCGACTCTGCTACTTACGAGCCATGTCGTCTTCACCTCTCTGGCTCTTAACTTTCTCATCTCTAAAACCAGTGCAAGGCAGGTGGAGGCAGAACAGCAATGTGACTCTGAGCTCAGAGTTTGGTGCCTTATCACATGGATTCCAGTTCTGAGTCTAGCTGTGCAATCTTGAGCACGTCACCCCTGTGTGCTGTATTTTCCTGGAGTGTAAATAAATGGTGGGGCTTGGTGAGGATTAGATGAGCTACCACAAACTATTCTGAAAAGTGCATGGCATGCAGTAAGTGCTCTTTAAATGTTGGTTTTACGCCTACCAGAGAGGACTTCTGTAAGAGTCACATGAGATGCTGTCACTGCATCTAGCACAGTGCCTGGCAACATCAGGCCCGCAGTTAGTCAGTGCCACTTCCCTCTCATCTTCTGGTCTTCCTCCCGCTTCTCAGGCCACTGCTTTTCCTGAGTCCCAGGGTTCTGTCCTGGCCATCTTCCCTTTCCCTGGATGATCTTGTTCAAATCCTTGGCTCCAAACCCTTGGTCCCAAGTTAGCTGATGATTCCCGAATCTCTAGCTTCAGGCCAGACCTGTTTTCAGATTTTCAGACCCACATCCCAGCTCCCTGCTAAACTCTCCCTGCGGTTCCCACTGGCACTTTTAACCCATCATCTTCCTCCCACCTACAGATGTGCTCCTTCTGCCCTGTTCCTCATTCCAGGGAGCATCACCATCCTTCGGCTCAGACCTTCAGGGTCATCCCACCCTCTCACTTCCTCCCTCCACCTACGCCCTCCTTCACTGTCCCTCCGCCCAGTCCTCCCTGCAGACTGGCTGCCTCCACCTGCAGATTCTTCTGCACATCTCAGGGATCTCCTGCTTTCTTTTCACACCCACTACTGTTGTTCACGTAGCTCCCATCACTCTGCCCCTGGGCTATTTTAGTAGCTGCCATACTGGCCTCACCTCCCTCTCCATCCCTCTTCCACCTCGTGGCATTCAGATGAATTGTGTTCCATTAGGGAGGGGCCTAATAGGACCCTCCAATCCAATAGGACTGGTATCCCTATAAGTAGAGGAAGAGACACCAGGCAGCTTTGCCCAGAAGGATGGCCATGTGAGGACAGAGCAAGAGGGCAGCGTCTATAAGCCAGAGAGAGGCCTCAGGAGATATGTAAACTGCTGACACCTTGATCTTGGACTTCAGGCTCAGAGCTGTGAGAAAATAAACGCCTGCTGTTTCAGCATCCCCTGTCTCTGGTATTTTGTATGGCAGCCCGAGCAGACTGAGACCCCACCTCAGCCTCCGATCCACACCCTCTGCTCTAGGCTTGAGGGGTAGGGCGTGCCGCTCCCCGAAGCACAGGTTGACTTTCTTTCAATGATTCAGCACAGGCTCCTCTTGGGACACTGCCTTCTCCTCCTGTTGCAGCCCCACACTCACCCTTCAAGACACGGTTTAAACATCATCTACTCAGGGCAGGTTATATGCCCTTCCTGCTCATCCTTAGGACAAATGATACCCTCTGTGTGTGCCCCTATTCCAGACGTTGTGCTATTGATTTCCTTGTCTGTCTCGGCCACTAAACCCACGAGAGAGAGAGAGAGAACTGTAGCCAATGCCTTTTTCATTCCTAGCACGATGTATTTTCACAGAATACATCCAATTTATTTTTATTGAATGAATGAATGAATGAATGAATGAAAGGCAGCATCGTGTCATTACACATCAAGTTCTTAGAATGGTACCTGACACCTAATCTGTACTATTGAGTATTTGCTCAATAAATGGACAAAAATATACTGAACATGCTTTGAATCACTTTTTCTGCCATTGTAACTGTTGAAGTCTTATGAAAGCCAAAGTAAGAACATATGGGAAAATAAAAGCCCAGATCTGCAAAGAGATTTACCCACGCAAAGCAGTTCAAACTCATAGTTAGTGCCCTGATTCCTGACAACTCTAGTCACGGCTGAACTGGAATGGAAAATTTAACTTCCTTCCCTGTATGCTGACCTCATCGGTCTCTGGCTGTCTCCATCTCTGAGTTCACTGTCTGCCCAAATAAACACTCCCTCTCCATGGCAGAGTTCACAGGCAAGCCTACCCAGGCCAGCTGATTCATCCTGCTACGTTCTTTGGAGCTTTGGCTAAACCTCGTTAATTGCTGGTGGGGCACTGAGGGATGTGGGCAGGGAGGCGAATGTGGGTTAGGATGTTGTAGCAGCCCAGGAGCATCCTACACAAGGAAGGCATCTGGAGGAAGAGCAGATGACTGGAGAAGAGCGCTGTGTTGACGAGAACCAAGTGTGGGAACAAACGGCCAATTCAATTCTACAAACTCTGATGGGATGCCCCCGTGGGCTAGGTGCTTGGGACCCAAATGTGCCTAAGACCTGTTCCCTGCCTCCAGGGACCTCAGACCAAGCCAGTTACAAGTATTCAATAACCTTTGAAAGAGGAGACGGAGGAGGACAAAGAGAAGGAAGGAGGAGGACATGAGGGCAGTCAGATATGTGGGGGAGAGTGTCCAAGGGCATCTCCAGGACTTTTAATGCACTTGGATGCAGCTGAAATCTCACTGGTTGGAGGTGGCTCTGTAATAGTGGCTGCAGATAAGATCCCAACTGCAACTTACCTTGTTGGAGAAGAGGTTCCAACTCTGAGCCCTTAAGACTCTAAAATGAGCAAATTGGGAGGGCAGAGAGATGGACCCAGGGACCCCCACAATACCCTCAAACTCACTGCTGCCTATGAAAGAAATAAGCATGACAAACAGTTGTTGGGATTTTGCATCTTTCTGCATCCCAGTTACAGCATCAGCCACGACAATAACCACAGAGATGATGCTAATGTTTAGTGAGGACTTCTCTGTCCCAAGCACCTTCAGTGGATTATCCCACTGAATGCTTTGAGCAAGCAATTGTTCATAGTCCCATTTTATGGATGGAGAAATAGAGGCACAGTGAACTCCTGTGACTCACCTGAAGTTACAGAGGTGGTGCAATGGAGAAGCACTTTTCATAAACCCCTTCCTACCCCAGGCAGCTGAGCTGACACCCTAGATGGAAAAGTTCACACTTCTCATTGGCCTTGACTCTAGAACGCATGGGCTAACCATGGTCCCCAGGCCAAGTGCAGCCTGTCACCTGTTTCTGTACACCTGTGATTAAGAATGTGTTTTATTTATTTTTAAAAAATATTTATGTATTTATTTGGTTGCACTGGGTCTTAGTTGTGGCTCATGGGCTCCTTAGTTGCGTCATGCAGAGTCTTAGTTGCAGCACGCATGTGGGATCCAGGTCCTTGTCCAGGGATGGAACCTGGGTCCCCTGCATGGGGAGTGTGAAGTTCCATCCACAGCACCACCAGGGAAGTCCCCAAGAATGTATTTTAAATAGTCAGAAAAAATCAAGGGTCATATTTCATGATGGCTAAAAATTCTAAGAAGTGCAAAGTTCAGTGTTCATAAATAAAGTTTTATTGACACACAGCCACATTCTTGTTGACATTGGGTTACAACAGCAGCGTTGGGCACGCCTGGCTCTCAAAGCCTAAAATATTTACATCTGAAGTAGAAATATAATGCTGTACACATGCAACTTATGTAATGTTATAAACCAGCATTACCTCAATTAAAAATAAATATTATTCACTTTTTAAAAATAAAAAAATAAAATATTTATTGCCTGGACCTTTACAGAGAACACATGCCGGTCCCTGCTCTGGGTCCACACTGGAGTCTGGAGTGAGCTCCCCTGGCCAGGCACCTCCATCTCCTGGAGGCAACACTGTGCCCCGCACCCGCCCGCCGCCAATCTCTCCAGAGCCCAACGTGCCTGCCCACCCCACCCCACCCCTACAGGAGAATAAAAGCCACACCCAAAACCCAGACCCTCAATCCCCCCAAACCCTCTCGCAAATTAAAAAAAAAAAGTATCCTGACTTCATGGCCACTTTCACACTCTTTGGCAGGTGGGTGGTGGCCCTATCCATTCGTTCATTCACCCAGCCATTTATTCATCCCACAAACATTGGCTGACCCCTTGGGCCTGGTGCTTTCCAGGTGAGGGAGTGAGGAGTGGACCTGCAGTCTCCACAGAGTCAGGAGTTCTCTCCAGTCTTAGATTCTGACCTGAGTGGTCAAGGTACAGACTTGGCACTTGGACAGACCTGGGTTAAGATTCTGGTTTTGCCACTTGCGAACTCTGCCTGCACGAAAGCTACTAAACCAACGAGCCCTGAAGAAGTGGGGATGCTCTTATGCCCCTCTCACTTCTCCGCAGAGTGCTCAGGAAAATAGTGTGTTCAAAGCCCTCCGTACGGTGGAGGGGGACCAGTCCCAGGGAACTGAATCAGCCTCACCATGGACATTGCTCTTGTTGCTGAAGAATCCAATCAGCCCCGCCTCGGAGATGATAACATCAAGAAAGATTTTGAGGCAACAACCCTGAGTGTGTTCTCCCTTTTTAAAAAATTTAATGCCAGGAAATATTGTACTGTTTCTAGGCCCCTTGGTATTTGTAACAATCTCAAGAGCCAAAATGATTTGAGTCAGGAAAAAAATGAGAATTTTCCTCTCACCAAAATCCTCTGGGATTTTAGGAAAGCACGGAGCAGAAATAATAAGGATCTTGGCCATGCTGGGCTGACAGCAGTGGGAAGAGGGACCCGAACGCCCAGTCCCAACGTCAAGCCTTTGGAATGCTGGGCCCTACTGCAGTAATCCTTTTAGGAGAAGAAAGGACAGGCACAGAATGTTCAGAAAGAAGTGAAATTTAACAAAGAAGAAACAACTCATGTTGTGTCTTGTGAGGCTTTACGATCAAGGGCTCAGCAGAGACAGGGGTTAGGAAAGCTGAGTCGGCCCTTCCTTAACCCTATTTTGGCCTGTAAGTTACCAAAACAGCAGAATGTGGGGGAGAATGAATATTTCCTCACCATTTCTGACAACTTTGCAGCTTTGAAAAATTTGTTATTTGTTCCCGGTAAGCAATGTGTGTTAAGTGCGGAAAAATCAGAAGACGTTGATCTAATTTTTTAAATTAATAAACAGAAGTCTTCCCTCTGTAATTTCCCCCATCAGAGGTAAGCAAAGAAGGCTGGTCAGTGTGTGACCCTGCGCCTTTCTTTCTCTGTGTAAAGTGAGCGTGCAAAGTACACTTTTTCACGCAGTGTAGCTGGGCTGTTAGTTTAGACCAGGCACCTTGGAGCCACAGGACCCCGATTGGAATCCAAGGCTCTGCCCTGGCCAGCTGTGGGACTTTAGGCTAATGCTTCCTTCTTTCTGCCTCAGTTTCCTCAATTGTGATGTAGAGTTCCTTACAGCACCCACTTCACAGGTGCATCAAGACAGTGACGAGCACTGTTTTGTGTGTGTGTATTCATTAATGTATATATGCATATTTCTTAGACAAAATTACATCAAACTATTCATGGTATTTGGAAGCCCTACTTTTTTGTGGGTTAATTATAATATATATGACCTCATATTGTCAGTATTTTGTTTCTCATTTTTCACTATTGTTGAAAAAATAGTGTCATTTACATGTTTGTACATGGATCTTTGGCAAAAAGTATCCAATTACTTGCTTAGAATTTATCACTAGAAGCTGGGTCAGATGCAGTGCTCTTTTTTAAGGATTTTGCTGAACTGCTCTCTGAAAGGTTTCACCACTTTCAAGTCCCAGCAGCATGGCATGAAGATGCCTCTTTTCCTAAATTCTCAACAATACTGGATATTTTCATCCTATTCCATTTTTTTAAAATCAAGTTGGGGAGTTTCATTATTTTAATTTTTATTTATTTTGTTACCAGGAAGGTTAAACATTTTTGTTTATGTTTATTGGCCACTTTAATTTTTTCCACTGGGAATTTGCTCTTTATGTCCTATGTTAACATATGGATTCATCTTCTCCTTATTGGTTTGTAAGAGCTCTTTATATATTAAAGGTGTTTCTTATATTTTTAAGATTATTATAAATTTTGTTAAGTACCAAAGTATATCAGAGTATATTTTTCACCATTCAGAAGTTTTTTTTATGTGCATGTGTAAGTACACAAATCCAGCAATGTCTTCCACAATGACTTTTGTCCTAGAAGTCATGGTTATAAAATCCCTTTCTGCCATCACCCCTCAAATTATAACAATTATTCTGTTTTCTTCAAACATACTTATACTTTTATTTTTACGTTTAAAAATTGAGTTTATATCAAGCTTATTTTGCACCTTGTAACTAATATGTACAGTTTCTCCCGTGGACTCAGTGATTCTATAAACTGATCATTTATTCAACTCTCAGCTTTTTTGAACATCAGCGTTTTCCTCCAAAAAGTGCAAGTAATGAAATCGCCTCTGCTTGTTATATTATGAATATACACATTTTGAAAAGTATTAAATGACACAGCAGTGTACATAATTATCACCAAATTCAATTTTAGGGTGTGAAAGGTGTGAGACACAGAGGTGAAAGGTTTGAGAATTTCTTTCAAGACTTTGAGGAGAAGTGAGAATTTTCAGCTCTAAGTGTACCTGATTCTGAATGACCAATAAGTTTATTAAAGCCAGAAGCAGGGAGGCATTTGGGATTTGGTAGCATAAATGTCAGTGACACTTTATACCTTGAGACTATCACAGAACTGACTTTATATGCTGTCCCCCCCCAAAAAAAGAGTAAAATTCAAGTTTTATACCTTAAAAAATTAGAAGTCTTTACTATTAGCTGAAAAAAAAATTCCATTTCCTACATTGTTTTGATTTTCCGTAAACCTCAAGGCAAATTTATTAGTATTATGCAAGATTACCACTTCTATTGCACAATATTTGCAAACTGTCACCTTGTTATTTTCTTCAATCAGAATAGTGCAGATGAGGAATAGGTCAGAAGTGGCTGGTGAGGCCACTCCTCTCAGCCTCCATGTTCCGGGCTCTGCTCAGTGCTGCCTCCACCCACACGTGGCCTAGCACCAGCCTTCGGTGTGCTGTGAATCCATCACCAGAGAGGGCAAGGACGGAGCCCCCAGCCACGCGCCCTTCTGCTTCTCCTTGGTCCTTAACAGGAAGAGATCAAGCCATTGACAGCTGACGTGGACTCAGCTTCAAAGATGAGAGGCATCACCCAAGGGGAAACAGCACACGTTTATGAGTAAAGGGTTACAAAACTGTTTTCAACGTTTCTGAAAGGCTGCCGAGAACCCGCTGAGTAATCCTCAGTCATCCATCTCTTTTATTGTCGGTTTGCTCAAGGTCCTGCAGGACAATATCAGAAACATGAGGCACTTCGAGAGGGTTTCAAGGATGCGAACTAAGCCTTCCTCGTTTTCTCAGATGAATGTAGTAAATTTAGCAATAAGAGGAAGGCGAAGGCTGTCTGGCACTCTCATTATGCAGCCGTGATTGAATTTTGAGTAAGAAATGTTGCTGCTCTGGAAAGTACCATGTGTTCTTCATTGGCTTTTTCCTTTCTGTGCTATCGGACAGTTTGTGAAGAGAGATCCTTTTTTTTCTGATAAGAAAAGCAAGAAGTGTGACAACACTTTTTTAATGAGTCTAAGTTTGTCCTACTTCTATAAAAAGTACAAAATAATAGCTGCCTTTTCCGACGTGCCTGGTATACGCCAGGCACTTTGTGTGCACGTATCTGACTGCCGCAACACTCTGGTAAGGTAAATATTATCACGGTTTTCCAGGTGGGGAAAGGACTCTCAGAAGGATTAGGTAACCAGCCTGAATTGTCAGAGGTAGGATTTGAACCCAGCTCAGTCTCCTTCTAAAGAGTTTACGCTTTCCACTCACTGCTCAGGGCTGACTTTCCTAAACTTGACCCCCAAAATGCGTCTAACGAGCAGCTCTTTTCTCTGCTCTCATGCAGGATAGGAAAAGGGGAAGAAAACCTTGCTGAGTTTTTAAATCGTGAAACGATTTTCATCCATTGATTCTGTGGATTTAATTCTCTGAGGTTTCTATTTGATGTAAGGACTTACATTTCTTGGTTGTGTCTTTCTTGGGTTCCACATTCCAACCCTGGGAAATTACAGTTCAGGCTATTTTCCTGACTAATTGGTTAATGCCTCATTCTCGCAGCATAATCTACCTTCTACTTTCTTGTTACTTTAAAAACTGACAGAGTTTCAAATCTATATATTGCCTTCTCTGGTTAAGTACGGATTTTTGACCTACTATGACACACAGTAAAAGTCCATCTTAATGGTCCCCCAGAGATTTGAATGAGTGGACATCCTAACATATGGTCAGAGAGAGACTTAGACATTGAAGAGACCATAATTCAGTATTTGTGAAGTATCTGGCTGCATGGAGCACTTACGACATAAAACCACTGACGTGTCTTTCTACCTGAGAGGTATTCACGCCTGAGCTCAAGGAGGCAGAAACCGTGGACACGTGCAACAGAAAAGAGAAGAGATTTTAAAACACAGGGATCCTCTCTAGCAAATCATTGCTGGCCCTTAAGAAATCTCTTAACCTTTTGAAACTTTTAAAGAAGCATAAGAGGGAAGGCTCTTGCACTGCTGGTGGGAATGTAAATTGATAACAGCCACTATGGAGAACAGTATGGAGGTTCCTTGCAAAACTAAAAATAGAGTTACCATATGACCCAGCAATCCCACTGCTGGGCACGTACCCAGAGAACACCATAATTCAAAAAGACATATGTACCCCAATGTTCATTGCAGCACTGTTTGCAGTGGCCAGGATATGGAAGCAACCTAAATGTCCATCAACAGATGAATGGATAAAAAAGATGTACATATATGCAATGGAATATTGCTCAGCTGTAAAAAGCAATGAAACTGGGACATTTGTAGAGACATGGATGGACCTAGAGACCTTCATACAGAATGAAGTGAGTCGGAAGGAGAAAAACAAATATCGTGTGTTAACACATATATGCGGAATATAGAAAAATGGTACAAATCAACCGGTTTGCAAGGCAGAAATAGACACAGATGTAGAGAACAAACATATGGACACCAAGTGGGAAAAATGGGGAGGGTTGGGGGGGGATGAATTGGAAGATAGGGATACCAAATTGTACACTTTAAATATGTGCAGTTTATTGTTATGTTAATTGTATCTCAATAAAAGTTCTTTAAAAAAAAGCGTAAGAATATTAAAGACTTCAACAATCTTCTCTCTCTCTCTCTTTCTTTTTTTGTACTGCAGGTGCTGACACAGAGTATTGAAATTGAACACTTAGTCTCATGCCTGGTACACAGTAGGCATTTGGTAAATATTTGTTGAAAAAAGGAATGAATAATTAGAACAAAGCCTGTTGCTCTTTTTTCTATTTCAGTTCTGTTCTTCAATTTATTTCTTATTCAACATTTATTCTATCCAGTTGACAAGTAGTATAAAAGATGTTGGAATGCAGCATACTGCCTGTCCTCACATAACTTTTTAACTTACCATCTGTTTAACCTGGGGCAATGCCTTCATGGGTCTTTTCTTCATATAAGATGAGAGGAATTACAGCCTTTCTGAATATCCCCAAGGTGATGTTGTGAAAATGAAGTAGAATAAGATGATTTGTAAACTGTTTCGTTGTATACTAATATATTATCGATAAACTCTACCAGAAGGCAAGTAACAGAAAGCTTCACTTGAAATGGCTTAAACCACCAAGATTCTTTCCTTTCCCCTTTTTGGTGTCAAATTCTAAGGCTCACTCCCCTTAAGGCCCCCTATAGCTTCCAGCAGCTCTCAAGGATGGTATTTACTCATTCTAGCCCAGAAGAGAAGAGAGAGCATCCCTGCCCAGCCTTTGCAAAAAAAAAAAAAAAAACCAAGAAACAAAAACCTTAAGATTCTTTCTAATTGGGTCTCCTTCGGTCACATGCCCATCCTGTAACCAATGTCTGTGTCCAAAGTGATGGAAGGCACTGATTGGCTTAGCATAGGCTATACACCCCAGCCCTGAAGATGGATATTAAATCAGTTTCCGCTGAACCTCATGGATCCCTGGTAGTGGCTGGCTGCTGGGCAGAGAATGAGGATGGAGGGAAATGGACGATGAATGTGCAACCAACTAACTGCTCCATTAGCTGAATTTGCAGCAAGAGTCAACCATCAGTGCTGCCTGAAATCCATTTTATAGTCCTAGATGAACTAAAAAAGGCTCAATATTTGGAAAAATTAGAGGCATTAATAGTCATTCTATGATATATATAAAGGTTATAGAAACATAAGCAGGGCTCTGGTAACTAACACAATTAACAGATTCCTTGCCAAGATTCACTATTTTACTCCAAATAATAACCATATAGTTTAGATGAATTTTTGACTTTATACAATTATTAGAAAAAAAGTAAGTGTATGCCTGTCTGATGATAGATACTTTCAAGGAATTAAAAAAAATTCCTGTTTAAATATCTTATTCAAATCACTAGTTAGGTATGATAATTTCTCATTTCTTTAAAAAAATAAAACCTCTGAATAATTTATCTGGATAAGGCTGGGCCACCCCTTGGCCAGAGTTATATAGTTACACACCCAGAGGTCCACATAAAGCAGTTATAAAGGACCTCTTCCACAGGTGGAACTTACAGCCATTACATTCACTACAGCCTACGTTTTCAAGGTTGATCTATGTTATAGCCTGTGTCAGAATTTCTTTCCTTTTAAAGGCTGGGTAACATTCCATTGTATGTATGAGGATGAGTCAAAAATTATCCACACTCTGGCTGTAGAATTTATTTTCATTAACTTTTAGAAAAGACAAATACATCATTTTTCAACATAATCTCCTTGCTTTTCAATACACTTTGTCCACCTGTCAACAAGCTTTCATATTCCCTCATTAAAAATGCTTTAGGCTGAGCTGAGAGCCACGAATGCACCACTGTCTTCACTTCTGCATCAGAAGTGAATCTTTGTCCTCGTAGGGCTGCTTTCCTGGGACCAAACGGGTGAAAGGCCAATGGAGCAAGATCAGGATTATAGGGAGGACGCTTTAACACCTCAAAACGAAGTTTTTGCAGAGTGTCGACCGTGTGGGCAGAAGTGTACAGACGTGCACTGTCATGCAAGATCACAACACCCTTGGATAGGAGTCCTCTGGGTTTAATCCAGTTTAGGGTTCAGCTCTTCAATAAGCCTCTCACTGTAACAAGCGCTGTTGATTGTTGAAACTTTTTCCTGATAATGATCCAGTACTGGCCCTTGAGAATCCCAGAAAACTGTAAGCATCAATTTTCCAGCTGATGGTTGACTTTTGAACTTTTCTTGGTTGGCGATTGAAGATGTTTCCATTCCATACTCTGCTGTTTACTCGCGTAGTGATGAATCCATGTTTCACCACCAGTAATGATTCTCTTTAAGAAACTTTCACCTTCCTCAGAGTATCAGTCCAAACTTGGTTTGCAGATATCCAAATGCTTCTGTTTATGCTCTTCCGTGAGTTGTTTCGGTACCCAATTCGCACAAACTTTTCAAAACCTAAGTCTGTCGTGGATTACTTCGTTTTGAGGTGTTAAAGCATCCTCCCTACAGTCCTGAGTGAGGATAATTTTTGACTCATCCTTGTATGTACCACACTTCGTTTATCCATTCATCATCAGTGGATATTTGGGTTGTTTCCATCTCTTGGCTATTGTGAATAATGCTTCTATGAACATCGGTGTACAAATACTTGTTAGAGTGCCTGCTTTCAGTTATTTCCGGTATATATCCAGAAGTGAAATGGCTGGATCATGTGACAATTTTATGTTTAAGTTTTTGAGAAACTGCCATACTATTTTCTACAGCAGCTGTACCATTTAAAATTCTCACCAGCAGTGCACAGAGTTCCAGTTTCTCCACATCCCCACCTGCACTCATTATTTTCTGGTTTGTTGAGGGTCTTTTGGGGTTTTGCTTCTTATAATAGTGGACTTAATGGGTGTGAAGTGGCATCTCATTGCTGTTTTGATTTGCTTTTCCCTGATGATCCATTGAGCATCTTTTCATGTACTTATTGGCTGTTCATGTCTTCATTGGAGAAATGCCTATTCAAGTCCTTTGCCCACTTTTTATTTGGGTTGCTTTCTTCTTATTGTTGACTTGTAAAAGTTCTCTGTATATGCTGGGTATTAATTACTTATCAGATATTAATTTGCAAGTATTTTTTCCTCTCCATGGTTGCCCTTTCACTCTGTTGAGTGTGTCCTTTGATGCACACGAGCCCTCTCTTGTAGCATGTGAAAACGCCTCCCTACCTGCCTCTAGCTGCCTTCTCTAGGTTCCCCTGCACAGCCCCACAGGGTCAGCGGATGTTGGGGGCCTTCCTTAGCCCTGTGTCCTGCTGCCTCACAGGGTGGGCTCTGCGCTGGCAGCGGGTGGGGGATGGCATGCTGGGTGCTCCAGGTCCCATGTTTCCAGCCCCCAGGGGGGCTGCCCCAGGCCTCCTGCTAACACACTAGAGACTAAAGACGACATCCTACTGGGAGAATTTGCTGACAGCTTTTAAAAAATACAGAAATGGGTTGTGCACTTATTTCAGGGATAAATTTTTTTTTTTTAAAGAGAAAGCAAACTATATATTTTTAAAATCTGGGGATTGTAACAACTCCTCTGCCCCAGCCTGAGGGAAAGGGCTCTGCTGAGAGTGATTGGCAGCTCTGGAGCAAGATGAAAAGACAGGTATCTGCCTGAAGCCTGTAGGGGAGACAGCGGGTCAGGGGGAGGTAGCCCAAGATCAGGAAACACGCCTGTGGGGACCCGCTTCTGGCCCCGGCCCCTCCCGGGAAGTCTGGGGTGGGTCCAGGGCGATCTTGGCCTCCACTGGGCAGAGGAGAGAGCACAGCAGAGGAAGCAGACGAACCCGTGTCTGAGCTGAGCTTAGGGCTGTGATCTGGGCTGTAACTTCCCTTCCTTGGGCCTCGGTTTCTTATACGGAAAATCAAATCAATAATTGTTATAAAATCTTACTTTTTTGTTATATGATACAATTTACACAGCACTTCATGTGTATTATCCAATTCAACAAACATTCCAGAGCAAAGCACTTTGCAAAGAATAAAGTGCTTAACATATGTAAGGAATTCTTTTCTCTCTTTGAAAACTGCTCTGGGTGGTTCCACTATTGTTTGGTTAAGAGAATTACACAATTTTGAAACGCGCTCCCTTATTTTGTGCGGACGGAGAGGCAATTAAACAATTATTCGTGTCGGAATCTGAGGTACCGGGAAGGCTGCTTCAAAGGGTCCACTTGACAAAGCGAAAAGCATTTGAGCAGAAACAGAGAGCCGTGTATAATTTCCTCCTGGAATATCCACTCCAGATGGCCCGAAGCAAGAATTTCAAACTCCTCCATGGAGAGAAAGAGACAGAAATAAAAACATTAACTTTTTTGCTTTGAGTTCTCTCGGCCATTTTCTGAAGAGCCTTTGGAAACCATCCTTTCTTGTAAACAGAAACCAACTGAGAGACTCCAAGCAGGTTTTTTCCTCCATGTGTAGGGACCGTTCCGTCATGAATCAATGTCTCGTTCCAAGAGGAAGGTGCCAGCAACAAAAGTCGGTCATAAAAAGGACATTAAACTTTAGTAATCTCTTCATGGTCCCCTCTTATTTCTGGTTGCCAATAACAGAGACCACAGAGGACATGGGAAGGGAAGTTCCCCACCCACAGCCCACCACTCAGGACTCAGGGGTTCCAGCTTCCTAGCAGAAGAATAAAGCCAATAGTCAAGGCGTCGGCACGTATACCAAGACCACCCCCGCTTACACCACCCCCTACCACTTCTCACCACGGCCCGTTCCATACACCCCACACCCTGATGTCTCCTTTTTAACTCCTCTTCCACAGGTGTTATTGTACTCCAGGGCCCAGGGGGTAGAAAACCTTTCCCGGGACCATCGTCTGCTTCCCCGTGTGGTCTTTGCCCAGCCTGGACCCTCCGGGGGCAGCGGAACACACACAGGGCTGCAGACAAACAGAATTTCAAAATGACTCCAATCTTTGGCTCACTTTCCTAAAAACCACAGTATACTCCCTTGCATGTTTCCAGCCCAACCCACAGTTTCTCACTCCAGGTGCCCAGCCCAGCCCAGACACCCAGCCCTGCTCTTTTCTCTCCCTCTCCCTACACCTGGATCCCTCCAGTTTTCACTGCTATAGCATGACCAGTTGTCTGTGCAGCCAGGTTGCTTCCTCTTTGGAGGCGGCCATGGGCAGCGCAGGCTGGGCTGGGACAGGTGCGTTTGGTGGGTGAGCGGGTGCCCAGCCCAGCCCAGACACCCAGCCCTGCTCTTTTCTCTCCCTCTCCCTACACCTGGATCCCTCCAGTTTTCACTGCTATAGCATGACCAGTTGTCTGTGCAGCCAGGTTGCTTCCTCTTTGGAGGCGGCCATGGGCAGCGCAGGCTGGGCTGGGACAGGTGCGTTTGGTGGGTGAGCGGGACAGGTCGTCCCTGTCCCCACACAAGTGGTTGCAGCAGCCTTGACCTCCCTTCCTTCCTTGGCCTCTTCCAGCCCATCAACCTGGGAATCATGACAACTTCAGAGCCTGAGCTAACACCTGGACCTCTGTGGGGGGATGGGGGGTGGGGGTGGGAGGGGGATGGCAACACAGAGCGCAGCTTGGTTTGAAAGATCTGGAGAACACGAAAGAAAAGTTCTCCTTACCGCCTGCCACCCCCACTGCAGTCCCTCCCTGTGCTGCCCTAGAAATTGACTTGGAGCAGAAGTGGTGCTGTGCACAGCGCCCCCTAAGGATGAGTTTACTGTGTGCCCGCTCCCTGGCCGTGCCTTCCTCAGAGCATCACCGAGTCACAGCCCTCGCTGGAACTCCCCCTGTCGTAACTGAGACCCACCAGCGTGCTCACCTCTGAAATCTTTCTCGTTACATCCTTAGGGAGGGAAAGGAGCCAGCATTGAAGAGGGGTCTGGGCAAAGTTGGGACCTCTTTTTTTAACTCAATGTAACCTTGATTCCAAGAACAGATATTGCCGTTTCAAAGGAGGTCTCAAACAGAGCATTTGGTGTGCCTAGTAAGCCATGGTGTGATGGCTTTTAGCATTAGTCACCTCCCTGCTAGGAAAGAGGTTACAAGTCCAGAAATAAGGATATTGCAGACGTGGACTGTGTGGCTCACAAAACCACAGGGGAAAGGGTGGAGGAGCAGCCGGTGCCTTGCTTAAAGGTCACAAAGCATTATTTCTACTTTTATATCCACAGTCCAAGTGAAATAAACTGAGAGGTTGAGATCTAAGTGAAAATTAACTGAGGACAACTGTGCCATTTGGATTCTCAAGTTGCGCTTGCTGTAGGAGACTGCAAACCCCCTTAGCTACCTATCTTTCCATGAGCAGACATGGAGAAAAAAAGGTATTAATAAGAATAAACATAAAGAAAAATTGCTAATCACTGGCACAGAGGGGCAAGAAAATTTGGTAGAATTTGGTAGAATTCTTTGGGGATTCTTGGAATAAGACAGATGTATGAGTTAGGTACAGATGCACCTGGAAACAGTTTTCTTTCCCTGGAATTGTGATTCTGTGTTGTGTGTAACCCCTAGTTGTCCAGACCACCACAGTCAGAGTCATACTAGGGGTGCAGAAGGCAAGAACCATGCTGGCGGCAACCCACTGGCTTTGAGCCCCATCCAGATGAGCTATGGGAGCTCTGACCACCTTCCTCCTGGAAGAGTCTCTGAGAGGTCACATCTTCTCCTTGGTGATTAATAAAGGTTTGTTGCCTCTTTCCAGCCTGTGACTTAATGTCTCCACTTGTGCTGTTAATGGTCACTCTTGTATCCGTCTCGACCTGATGGTTCTCGTTGACGTTGGCCTTCCTGCCGTGGATGCTGTCAGAGGGGGAGGTGCTGTCCTCACCAGTGTTTCCAACAAAAAGAGGGGCCCTGTGTTCTCCGTTCGTTGTCTAATTTCCCCTGGTGATGCTACACGGGTTGCCCCACATTTCAGGGAAGTATGAGGGCACCTTCTGCAGGACCCCTGACACACATCTCCCAACAAGTCACCTCGAGTTCCGGGACAGACACTGAAAACAATGCCCAATCTACACCAAGCGCCTTTTACGCACTAGATACCAGGCCAACTGCTTTCCATGCATTAGTTCGGTTGATCTTTGCTTCAAGCCCACGAGGTAGGTACCATCATGTTCCTATTCTACAGAAGTGCAGAGACCCGGCACCTCAACTCTCTGACCTCAAGGTGAGAGAGTAGGAGGTGGTCTGTTCTGCCCTTTGCCACATTGCCATAACCAACCCTCACTTTCATTGTTCTGTCCCGTCAGGTGTCCATTGGGTCATCAAGGCCATAGTTCTCGAGCGGACATCAGGCTTCACTATATTAATGTGCTGATAGCTCTTGGTTTACTTTTAGTTACAACGCAATTTAAAATGTGAATAAAGGCTCAAGAAATACAAGATGTAGTCTGAACAGTAATAAAAGCTAAGATAGTTGTTAGGGAACCATTGATAGAAACCACCTGCCTTGGCTAGGCACAATGTTAACCACTTGCATGAATTGTCTCACAATAGGAGGTCCCAGTAAGGAACACGTGCTGAAACTAACCAGGAGAATTCAGGAGGGAAAAGGAGGGAGGAGGCACCAGCCCATAATATGTCCTACCAACCTCCCAGAATCTTTTGTGCTAGAATCTATCTTGGCTTAGCGATGCGTGTGCCACCAGGAAGGACCCAGACCAAATATGGGCCAAGCAAGATGACTGTCCAGAAACAACCCGGAAACTAACCCCATTACTATAAGACCTGAGACTTCGAGCCACGTGGCAGAACAGTTCTCCTGGGTTCCCTCACCCTGCTGCTCTCCACCAGGGCAACCCTTCCCAACAGGGTCTTTTTCTTTGTCAGCACGTGTGTCTCCTCAGACAATTCATTTCCAAGTGTTAGACAAGAGCCTGCTGTTGGGCCCTGGAAGGGGTCCCCCTTCCCTCAACATACTGAGGATTTAATATCATCACGCTCTGCTCTATGAGGACTCAGTCCTTATTACAGCCCTAGGAAGGAGGGACTGTTATTATCCCCATTTTATAGGCATAGAGAGGTTAAGTAACTGGCACAAGATTGCACAGCTCTTCAGTGGTGAAGCCAGCATTCAAATCCACCAATAGTGGGGGCCTGTTCCTAGCCATGCCAAGTTCAGCAAGGCTTTCAATCTTCCTGTATGCTTGTTTCTTATCTCACTTTAGAAAAGAATACACCAAAAAAACAAAACAAAACAAACAAACAAAAAAACCCCAAAACCAAAAAACAAAAACAGAATTAAAATGAGAAGCAGCTAAGAGGAGAGCCTTAAGTCCAGGGAGGGCTGAGGGGCCCCGGCTTTGTGAGTGGTCCCTCCTCTTTGTCCAACAGAGAACTGGACACCACACATAAATTGTAACAAAATGGGAAGAGGCAAGTGCCCTAAGAAGGACGCACATACAGCCCTGTGGGGGCTTAGGCGGCACAAAGTTCCCCACCCACTCCTTCCCAGGGGATGCACCATTGAGTTAGGTCTCAAATAATCCCTAGGCTCTCCATGGATGGAGACAGGAAAGATGGACAGGAGCACTGTCAGCAGAAGGAGGGCTTCTGGTGGACGTGTGCTGGGGTCCAGAAGTAGTGAATTACTGAGCTCCATGGACCAAGGAGGAAGTAATGACTGATTCCAGGAAGAGAAGATGCCTGGATTTATGAGAATGATTAGTAGGTGATGCTTGGCAACATTTCCAGCACACATGGGGCCTTCAGAAGCCCTTGGTAGTGGCCCGGGGGACAGAAGAGTTCCATCTGTCTGGGGAGGACCCTACGTATCTGTTGCCAGGATGTCTTGGTTCACACCTGCTTGGCATTCCATCTCCCATCCACTTTTATGGACAAAAAAGTATATGGCTACCCTGTACCTGGTACGTTCAAAGAGCCAGTGGGTAGGGTCCAACACTTAGGTGTATTGAAGTGCTCAAGAAATCATGTTTTTAAAAGCCTACGTCACAATTCCAGCTAAGCATTGTAAAGAAGATGGGTCTGGGACATTGAACTTGTAGGCAACTGCAACCACAGATAGTTTTGAAAGCCAGAGTCAGTTTTTCTTCTCTACACCTTATTTGGTCCGGGCCAAACTTTATACAAAATAATCCCAGTCGGTATCTATCACAAAGATATGCAGGAAAAGGCAGTCTGATAAATAAATAGCGTCCCATCTATCTGCAGTCAGAGCAAGGAAAAAGTTCACCACAGGCTTACAACACACACTGACACAAACTGATAGCCATCATTTTTTATCAAGGAGTGTTTTTGAGGTTAAAATAATTGAATTCCAAGAAGTTAATTAAAACCACCTGGAGGGGGCTTGGGGGGGGGGCGTCAAGGAAGGGAGGGAAGATGGGGACATGTGTATAAAAACGGATGATTGAACCTGGTGTACCCCCCCAAAAAATAAATAAATTAAAAAAAAAAAAAAAAACCACCTGGAGTTATCAGGGAGCTTAAACATCAAATACATAGCAACTTTGAAACAATGAGACTTACTAATTGCCATAGACAAGTTGGCTAGTTTTTGCAGAGGAGCCAGACTACCTGTAGATGAGCTAAAATACTTTCGGGAAAGAAAGAAAATTGCAAAGTGTTCACAGAGCAGAGGGCAGGACAAGAAGGAAGCAATTCTAATCGTCCTTTCAACTCGACATGGAATCTGTCTACAGGAATCCCTCAGTGGTACGAGTAGGCTTTTTAGCAAAGTCTTAGTTGATTGATGCTGTGTTGTTGCTTGGGTTTACTACTATGTGGAGTTGAAAGGCTTGATATTAATGCATCTTAAACTTCAAGCCTACCATGCACACCCTCGTTTAAACTTGACTGTGCTGGGCAGTGTGCTCTGTTCAGGTGGCAGTCTGGCTTGTGTGTTCCTGCCATTCCCCAGTGTGTGTGGTGAGACCACGGAGGCAGGGAGCCCGCTTCTCCTCTGGCTCTCTTCTGATTCTTCTGTTGTTTGTTCACTGGAAAACAAATAAATGATGACAAAAATTATTAATAACCCTCCTCCTTAAAGCCTTATATGTAAAAGAATGTGGAACCAAAACCATGAAAATAAAGCAACTTGAACTCAATTACACTATGAATAGGGAACAAAGACTTTGGACCTTCCCTAATGATGGAATCCAGATTCCAAATGTTTCATAAATAAAATATGACCAGCCGCATGAAATTGCAAGGTATGTACTGTGGGAATTATAGTCACAGGGAGAAGATGTTTTCAAAAGTTCTTGCTGGCAAAGTCAGACTTCTCACTGCCACTTTAACCCTGTCAAAGAAAACCATTCCAGATAGAGACATTGGCGAGACTTCATGGTACACTGAAAGCTTAAAATTTGTACTCTAGTAGGGGGAAGTCTGATTATATTCATTTATGCTCTATTATGGCATCTCTTATGTATTTTTAAGGAAAGAAAAGGCTTGTCACTTCCTTTGTACGTGTATCATCTAAATGAAGTCAATATTAGGTGTCAATGAAATGCCGTATGAAAGGAATGAGACCAGACCACCTACATGAAAATGTGTAGTTGTACTCTTATAAATGCGTACCTTTTATCCTAATAAATATTGTGAAGTATATACACAAAAGGTTATCTCATAAATAAAATTCTACTTATTTTCAGATGCTGAGCGTCTGAGAAGATCCTCAGGGGAGAAAAAAAGACCTTCAAATGTATTTGCTTTATTCCCAGATAATTCCTATGTACGTAAAATGTGGTAAGTTGAAACAATGGTGTCAAATACTCTATCAGAAATCCCCCAGGGAAAGCAAGAAAGTATATGCCCTAATTAGTCTGGTAGCCGTTTTCATAGTCAAGGAATGCTGAAGACACTAGCTTCTTCCCAGCACAAACCACCTTTATGCAGAATTGGGAGATAGAACACCTGGGTGCAAAGTTCAATTCCAAACCATCAAACACAAATACAAATGCAGAGCTGTGACTGTGGGCCAGGCCCCGTGAGATGCTGGAACTATAAACAAGCAATATCACAGTGGCTGGAGTGGAGGCCCCAAAGGTATGTCCACATCCTCATCCCTGGAACCTGTGAATGTGATCTTATGTGGAAGAAGGGTCTTTGCAGGTCTAATTAAGTTTTGTTAGGGATCTTTAGATGAGATCATCTTGGATTAGCTGGGTGGTCCCTAAATCCAGGGACAAGTGTGTTTATAAGAGACACACAGGGAGAAGGAGGAGGTATGGAAAGATGGAGACAGAGACTGGAGTCAGGGAAAATTTGGAGCCACTGGAAATTGGAAGAAGCAAGGAAGGATTCTCCTCTAAAGCCTACAGAGGGTGACCAGCCAACACTTTAATTTTGGACATCTGGCCTCCAGAACTGTGAGAGAATAAATTGCTATTGTTTTAAGCCACCAAGTTTGTGGTAATTTGTTATAGGAGCCCTAGGAAATGGATACAGGGACCATCTCAACATCTGGAAGCTTAATGACAAAATGTGGGGCAGGGAAAGTTTACCTAAAATTTACTTTATAAGTAGCTTCTTCATAACAAAGAAAACAATAGGCAGAAACATAGAAAAATTAATGGTATGTGTTTTTCTTTTAAAAATTCAAGCTAGATAAGGACCCACACACATATCTTTTGGCTCCTCCAACCCCAGGTGCTGGAGTCCTGGGCCATCTGGGGTTTAGCACGTAGCCTGGGCGCTCTGCCTTTCCAAGTGGAGCTAGACATCTTTACAAGAGGCCCTGAAGAGCTGGTTTGAGTAGGAAACACTTTCTTGTACACGCTTATTTATAGACAGCATATGTGGAATAAGGAACTTGAAAATTCATGTGAACACGTGAATATCCTTGGTTTGGTCCTGGGTACACCCACAGTGGGGGTTCAGCTGTACTGGGTGTGTCTGACACACTGGTGAGTTGGATTGGATCAGAGACCAAAGCAATGCTGTGAAAATTCTTGCAAGAAAATTCATCCTTTGGCGGGATTCTTACCTGAGGCCCAGGTATTGGCTTCCCAGGTCTGTAAACGTCTGAGTTAGTTTGTGAAATGCTGTACGTGTACGTGCAGTTTTCTGAGAGAGGGCTTTTATTACCCTTTTGAAAGTCTCTGTGACCCCTCAAAAGTTAAGATACTGTGTCCTAAGAGCCCAGAGGAAGACCCATAAGAACATCCTCAGTTGTCAGAGAAATTCTAGTCCCAAAGACACAGCTTCTGCCTGACAGGGCTCCTGCAGGCAAGATTGGGTCCGAGGCGACGGGAGAAGACTGAAGGCCATGACTGGGAGGCCGGTATGTGGAGGCCCGAGTGGCCTTGCTTCGGGGCCCTGTCAGGGACTAATGCAGCACAGAAGGCCATTCTCCATCCCCCCGCCAAGCGTCCTGCAAAGGTTTGGACCACTGAGCCTTTAGTAGCCATGACTGGAGATTGGCTGCACCTGTAGAGCAGAGCACACACGCAACGGCCCCTGGAAACCCCAGAGG
Source organism: Hippopotamus amphibius kiboko (assembly GCF_030028045.1). Classification (NCBI taxonomy): domain Eukaryota; kingdom Metazoa; phylum Chordata; class Mammalia; order Artiodactyla; family Hippopotamidae; genus Hippopotamus; species Hippopotamus amphibius. The sequence continues at coordinate 73,085,745 of NC_080199.1, forward strand.
TGGGGGGAGAGCGTCAGGGGGCTGGTGTCCTGCTGCAGCTGGTGGGACAATGAAGGCAGCGGAGTTCAGGTTGTCATGTGCTGTAAACTCATCACTACCCACAAGACATGGGAGCATTTGGGTGACACACCCCAATGCTGGGACACAGGATGTATACCCCCAAAAGAGTATACAAATATATGTAGGTTGATCAATGCTTGTTACATTGGGGACAGCTTTTCATACTTAGTCCTATTTGAAAAACAAAAAAATCCCCTACATTCCTGCTCAGATTCTTGTGATGGCAACGCTCACTCCCTAATGGGCCCGGAGCACCGTGCTTTGCCCTGAACATCGCAGAAGAAGAAGAAGAAGAACTGGAGGCATTTCTCTGCCACCTGTGATTGGATGGTATCTTCAGACTTCTGGTCGACCTCTGCTGTGCGACTGGTGGGCTAGAAAGGCGGTCCACCCTCTGAGGCTGATGCTGGTGGCATCTGTTCCAGACCACAACTGTTTTTTCCATTGAGGTAAACAGGAGAATCAGACCCTTTCTCAAAACGCTGGGAAAAAAAGAAAACCCACAAATGCATAGTTTTTGTTTTGTTTTGTTTTTTTATGGTCCCAACAGAGGCAGGTAAAGACAAGCATACATATTTATATAGAATGTATTTTGACAAAATATAAAAGGAGCTTAGGGAGTTCCCATTTTGTGATTCGCTTCAAAAACAAAAAAGCTAAAGCCTCAGCCGTAGTCTCTATCGAAAAAGAGAAAAAAAATCTGAGAAGAGGAACTAGTTGGAAAGTGGAGTGGATGCTGGCTTCCCTCTGGCCCACTCAACCCCGTCACCATGGAGACTCCTGAAGGCTCCTGGAAGGACTCACGCGATTTGCTGGTGAAGCCTTTGAAATGGAAGCAGCACGGCAGCACAAAGACAAACTTAGTCTGCAGCCCTTGAAGAAGGAGCCTTTGACTCCCAGGGTATGGAATTTGGGCTGCAGTGCTGCAGACAGGATGCCCTTTCCTTCTTCTGGGTCCTCATTACTTGGAGTGCTTGCCTCCAAGAGCAAAGGTCAAAAAATGCTTTTGCCTGGGATGGGGCTTTTGCACCACTATTGGAGAAATAGAGATGTAAAACCCGAGTGCGTGAATGCTGGGAAGGAGAGGTTGCAGTGCCGGAGGCTGGGGGTAGGGACTAGGGCCCTCGGATGCTGGGAGGACGCTTTCCAGAAGCACCGAGATGGGAACAGGTGTGCGGGCGCCGTGGGCTGTCTCCTCTCGGGCCACTGCAGCTCAGTCCCTGGGCTGCCCCTGTGTCTGCAGGAAACCCGCTCACCTTAGGTTCTTCAGAACTCAGGGATGCAGGCACCTGGCTGTATGGCCTTGGACTTCACCTCCACCTTCGCAAGGATGTAAAGATAGCCACAGGAGGAAGCTCAAAGAAAGATGGCCTCTGAGCAGAGTTTATCTGCTGAATACCTCTAAAATCATCCCAGGCAATGATGCCTGCCTTGGGGTTCTGGGAATCCACACAGGACAAACTGCATGCGCTCAAGGTGCTTCTTCCTCGAGGGCCTCGCCGGTGTATGGGGTCCTCTCGCCAAGGCTACCCTGTGGGCCGTGTCAGCTCCTGACTCAGGGGGCCAGTGCCTCTGTTCATCCCGGGAGGCCAGGCCCTCCCTTCAGGACTCGTCCCGAGGGCACATGTGTCAGACTGGGCTGTCCCCTTGCTCGCTGGGCACAGTCAAGCCCGCCAGCCACAGAGGAAAACCTAAGGAAGGAGGGAACCTTCTGGACTCAAGCCCAGGCCTTGTCTCAGACTGAACAAAAGCAGTAAACCCGAGACGCCAAGGAATTTGCCAGGGTTTCCCCCACAACCCTTTCCTAAACTGAAGTTCACCAAAATTCCAGAGTCCAAAAGACATGAAAATGACCCCATTTCTTCCCTCGAAGGGGAGACCCAAGGGGAAGATGTGTATTCTTTCCTCTTCCATCCTAAATCGATGCCCTAGGGACTGCACCTGCTTAACCAGAGAACAAGTAAGACATAAAGGTCTGAGCAAAGCCGCGTTTGCCTCCTCTCAACTATTTATTCTGATTTCTCGACAAGTGAGTTAATTGGATGGGCCCCCGTGACAGACATTCCACACTCAAATTCATAGCTTTCTGCCAAAACAACATATTGCGTGCTGCTATATTTTCTCCGTCGGAACTGGGAGCTGATGTGGGTCTTGAGCAGTTTTATGGGAGAAAAGGGAGACGAGAGGGGCAGAACAAAGGCAGCAGCCCCAGAGGTGCCGGGTGGCCTGGGAAGAAGAGCCGGAGGTCTGACCCTGCCCTTTGCAGCAGCACCTGCTCCCTTTGCTGTTTTATTGTGGCTCCGGCTTGGTTGGGTTCAAGTTCAAAGGGAGACACAGAACAGATGCTGGTTAGGGAGGCTCCCCAGCTGGGGCCTCCCTGCAGCCTGGGAAGGACTCAGGCTGTCTGGCAGCCTCCTCGACGGGCTGTCTGGCTGTCCCTGGCGGGCAGGTCCCTGCCACGTGGCCCTGTCCTTTGTCTCCGTCCAGTGCACCCAGGCAGAAGCGCCAGGATCTTCCCGAAAGCCTAGTGCTGACTGGCTGCCGCTTCCCCGGGAGGCAGGGAGGTCCTGGCAGCACAGAGGGAAGGGCTGAGGGCAGGCTCAGGGCTGCGAGCACATGCTCGCTGGCCCTCAGGGACCACCTGCAGCCTCCAGCACTGTCTGGTGGGGTCGTCTCCCTTTCGGCAAAATGTAATGGCTGCCTCCTATGGCTCAATGATGCTTCTCTCTGAAACATCTGTCTTCGTTTTCTGGGGCTTTCCATCCCTCCCTGCGTTCCTCCATCTGTACCATGGGGTTCCTTAGCACGCACCTTCCCTATGCCTCCCGGCCCCTCTCTCTGATCCCCTCACACTCACGGAGCACCAGGCAGTGATGCCAAGGCCCCGCCCGGCTCTCCTCCCAGTGCTTGGGCTCCCCAGCACCCTCCAATCTCTGTAGCACCTGCTGTCAGCCCTAAAGAGGCAGTGAAAGGCCGCTGCCTCCCTGGAAGTCTTTGCTCCCCATTCACGCCTCAGAACACTCAGCAGAGAGCAAGCAAAAGCCACCTGGGGTGCACTTGCTGGAGACAGAAGGCCCACCCCTACTGCATCCCACAGAGCACCCCCCCATCCCTGGCTCCCCAGTGCACTCCAGTGTGGGCCACCGAGCCATGTGGATTCCTCATGAAGACAGAACCACACCCTCCATTTCTCCATTGGTTCCCAGGAACTTTTCTAGGGGTTCCGCCCACCACCTGTCTGAGATGCACCCTCTCAGTTCTCCTCCCTGGCTCCCCTTCCATTGAACCTCTGGTTGGGGGTCTCAGTCCTCTTGTGGTCCCTTCTGCCCTGAAGCTTCACTCTCTCTGGGCGACCTCACCCATGCCCAGTCTGACTGTCCCAACCAAGAATCCAAAGCCACATCTCCACTTCCGACTGGACTGCTCTACCTCAGAGTTCTGAGGTGAGTTCAGTTCAGTATGTCACGAATTAAGCAAATTACATGTCTCCCAACCTGGTCTTTTTCTGGTATTGCCTGTCTTGATTAATGGCTATACTACCCACCCGGTCACCCAGAAACCTGGAAGCCCCCTAGACTCCTGCCCCCATCAGCACCCCTGCACCCAGCTCAGCACCTAGGCCATTCCTTCCAAACTCACCACATGTCGGGACCAGAGCGGAGCACTAACTCAGACCCCTTTATTTACTGCTCACCAGAAGTCTATGGAGCGAACTCTATTTTAATCCCTAACAGATGAAAACACCAAGATTTAGAAAGGTGAAGAAATGGGCCCAAGTCACACAAGTGGCAAGTAGTGGCTTTGACAGTCATGCTCAGACAAGCTGAACCTGGAGGAGACAGACACATCTTCCCGCACTCGGCCAGAACCTGCTCTTCACAGGAGAGGACCCCAGAGGCAGAGGGAAGTCTTTATATAAAGGGCAAACGGAGGTTCTCAGCACCTGGTGACCAGTCCCAGGCCCAGCAGAGCCATGGCCTTCTCGCCCCCCCACGGCCCAAGCTCCCTGCGAGGGAACAGGCTCCAGTGTGATCAACAGGGTCGCTTTCTGCTAACCGCCAATCGAGCTTAAAATGCTTGGGTGAATTATGAGTATTCTGGCGATGAGGAGTAGTTATTCTGAACTTCCATTGACTGAGAACAAAAGCAAGGAGTTGAAGTTTCAGCATGAAAGATCTAAATTTGAAAACAAACAAACAGAACTCTTGTAGGTTTGGAGAGCTGGTAGAGCTTCTATTCACTTGCCAAGGGGGTCTATGCGGCCCCTCTCTCCTGGAAACCCTTTCAAGCGGCTCAGAGACATAATGAGTTTGGAGGAACCAAAACGAAAGTAGTCCTGCCACTTGAGGTGAGAGGTTGCTTTTTTATTTTCTTTAAGAACTGTTATTGACATACAATTGACTACAATAAACTGCATATATCCAAAGTGTACAATTTGATATTTTTTTTCTTATTGGTAATGTGTATATGGTGATCCCAATCTCCCAAGTCATCCCCCGCCCCTCGCTTTCCCCACTTGGTGTCCTTATGCTTGTTTTCCACGTCTGTGTCTCTATTTCTGCTTTGCAAACCAGTTGATTTGTACCGTTTTTCTATATTCCGCATGTATGCATTACTATATGATATATTGTTTTCTCTTTCTGACTCACTTCACTCTGTGTGACAGTCTCTAGGTCCATCCATGTCTCTACAAATGTCCCAGTTTCATTGCTTTTTACAGCTGAGTAAGATTCCATTGTATATATGTACCACATCTTCTTTATCCATTCCTCTGTTGATGGGCATTTAGGTTGCTTCCATGTCCTGGCTGTTCTAAATAGTGCTGCAATGAACATTAGAGTGCATGTGTCTTTTTGCATTATGGTGTTCTCTGGGTATATGCTCAGTAGTGGGATTGCTGGGTCATATGGTAACTCTGTTTTTAGTTTTTCAAGGAACCTCCATACTGTTCTCCATAGTGGCTGTATCAATTTACATTCCCACCAACAGTGCAAGAGCCTTCCCTTTTCTCCACACCCTCTCCAGCATTTACTGTTTGTAGATTTTCTGATGATGCCCATTCTAACTGGTGTGAGGTGATACCTCATTGTAGTTTTGATTTGCATTTCTCTAATAATTAGTGATGTTGAGCAGCTTTTCATGTGCCTCTTAGCCATCTGTATGTCTTCTTTGGAGAAAGGTCTATTTAGGTATTCTGCCCATTTTTTTTAGCTTTTTTTAAAAATTTAGTTTATTGAACTACAGTTGATTTACAATCAACTGTGTTACTTTCTTCTGTACAGCAAAGCGATTCAGTTATACACATATACATATTCTTTTTCACATTACTTTCCATTATAGTTTATTAGAGGATATTGAATATAGTTCCTTGTGCTATACGGTAGGACCTTGTTGTTTAACCATTCTCTATATTATAGCTTTCATCTGCTAATCCCAAACTCCCAATCAATTCCTCTCCCACCCCTCCTCCCCCTTGGCAACCACAAGTCTGTTCTCTATGTCTGTGAGTCTGTTTCTGTCTCATGGATAAGTTTATTTGTGTCATATTTTAGATTCCACATATAAGTGATATTATATGGTATTCGTCTTTGTCTAACAATTCACTTAGTATGATCATCTGTAGGTCCAATCATGTTGCTGCAAATGGCATTATTTCATTGGTTTTTTATTGCTGAGTAATATTCCATTGTATGCATGCACCACATCTTTATCCATTCATCTGTCGATGGACATGTAGGTTGCTTCCATGTCTTGGCTATTGTGAATAGTGTTGCTATAAACATAGGGGTGCATGTATCTTTTCAAATTACAGTTTTGTCCGGATATATACCCAGGAGTGGGATGGCTGGATCACATGGCAACTCTATTTTTATTTTTTTGAGGAACCTTCATACTGTTTTCCATAGTGGCTGCAGCAATTTACATTCCCACCAGCAGTGTAGGAGGGTTCCCTTTTCACCAGAGGTTGCTGTTGGCCTGCAGGCCTATTTGCTTTGGAAGACAGTGTTTCATGAAAATCCTGATTTCTGGCTTCTCTGGAAAAGATCAGTTGGTATGCCAACCCCGGGCTCTCTGTTTCTGCTGGCAAAGCCCCAGCTGGAGCAGGGCCAGCCTGCCTCCCTGGTAGGGTCCTGCACACTGCAGGTGGCCGCGGCCCCCCGGGCCAGCTTAGCTACTGACGTCACCTTCCTGACCTCTTAGGCCTGTGCGTGGCTGACCTGAGGTGGCATTAGTAAGGTCAGCCTTTCCAAGGCGCACCTTTCCACTTCGCCAGAATCTCAGCGATCCCAAACTTTGTGAGGCGGCGTCAGAGTGTGGACGGCAAGCCGAACTGCTTTTGCCTTGAATGGTCTGGTTCCCATGCTCCTATGTTATCGCTCCGGAAAAACACGGCCAGATCAAGCAATCTTCTTGCTTACCTTCCGGGGAAATCAGAGAACGTATTCACCCGGTGTTGACATACAAACTTCTTTCTTGGAATTGCCAACTTCGCTGCACCGAGTCACGTGTTGATTTCCACCTAACGAAAAATCCAGAGCAGGCTGGAGTCTGACAGACAGAGCTGCCTGTTTACTCTGGGGCTAATCACAGGCATGTTTACAGGAAAATGCCCTCATCTGCTTCCAGCAGCTCCAGCCACTCAGCCATGTGAGAGCTGTCTTCAAAGTCAATTGCCTGTCATTTTGCTGATTTATGTTGAGCAACTGCAAGGCCCCCTCGAGGTATTTGTAGCGGCTTGATGACTCTCGGCTTATAAAGTGGCAGTGGGCAGAATGTTTCCGTTGAAATTCCCATCAAGACAGAATTTAAATCCCCGGCTCTGCCGCTCTTATTTGCAATGTGAGCACTTCAGATAAGCGGAAACCACCGCACTCTGAATGCTGGGGGAAGTTCAACCTGGGTTTCTTCAAATAGAGCCTGAACCCAAATCTTCTTTCAGACTTTGGCTGGAAAAGGATTCCAACAGTCTTTAGAATCGCGATCACATATGCCGTTTCCCAAGAAATACTGCCTACCGGGGCTGGATGGGAACTGTCGGCTCAGAGGAGAGGAGCCGAAACGCCTTTCCCCTCCCTCCAGATTGCATTCCTCACGTGTCAACCAGCAGAATCGGACTTCTTTGGAATAACTTACCCTCGAACAGAAGCTGCCTCTTAAAAATAAAAATACTACTGAGAAGGGTGACCTATTAAATGACTAACCCATTTGTTTCTGGTTTAGCTTAGATTTTAATGGAGTAGAGCCTGCCTTCTGAGACCTCTCCACCCCTCCCCCCACACAGAAAGTGCTGGAAGGTTCCAGATCCCTTCCCGCATCAGCAGAGGAGGGCCACCTCCTCTGCTGATGTTGGAAGGTGAGACAGCAGGTTCTTTCTGAGACTCACCCAGAGTCCTGTGGGGACACCTAGCACCCTTGTCCCAGCACAGGAACATCAACAGGTGAAAACGGATGCATCTTTCACGTTCTCTCATATGGTATCTCCAGTGACTTACGGACTGCCCACGGCTTACACTGCCTGTATTTCTGCATTGCTTGTTGGCTCAGATAATAAAATCTCATAATGTTAGGGCTGCAGGGAGGTTCAGAGATCTTGTTCAGCCTCTCTGGGTAAAGAAACTGAGGTCTGGTGACATCCCCCTAATCAGTAGAGCCCAAAGATCCTTAAAAACCCAGACATGTGAAAGACTGAGTCATCCAAATTGAGGCCTGCTCCAAAGTGCGTTCCATTGATTCACCTCCCTGTCATCTTTCTCCAGCTTTCACTTAGAGAAAGTGCGTATTTCTTCCATTTAGAAAAAGACGGCTCAGCCGTACTATGTCATCACCTTCTTTGTTCTCTTTATATCCCAGCCGCCTCCCTCCATGTTTCCATCACCTGCTCGATTTAGCCACTTGCAAACTAACTACCTGCCTTTGTGCCTGGGAGCGTGCTTTCCTGCAGCTCAGCCTTGGGTTCTAGACCAGCTTTCACGAGCCCCTCCTGCTTGGTCCTTGCGCTCATACAACCCGGTTCCCTGCCGCCTGGCAGTGGACTGTTATGCCTCAGAAGCGCCACTGGGTGGCAGTGTTTCAGAGCACTCCTGAGCCTGCGACGTGGCTCTGGGCTGGGCTGGTGGTTTGTCTTGTGCGACACAAACACGGCTTGTGTGAGCAGGCAGAGCAAAGAGGCTCGCTGTGTGCTCGAGAAATCCAGGATGGGATGTTGTGGTGACGAGGGCAGAGGTCTGCGTACCGTCTATGTACTTGCTGAGCTTGCCCGAGCCACAGAGCTGACATCCTCCCTCATTCTAACAAAGGGACCTCAAATCCCAAGGCTATTTGAGAGGTGTCCTCGAAAAGAGTGACTGTAACCCTCTGCCCGCCCTGTTTTGATTTTTCAACTGATCATTGGGTCCTGATTCATCCGTGGAAACAACAACCAAAGGGGAAGAGGCAGCCCTCATGAGCACTGTGTGTTTGCTGGACAGGATAGTAATGGCCTAATCCTTCTAATGGCTTTGGTCACTGCAGGATATTAGCTATTAGAAGGGTCTGCTGAAAGGGGGGGCCGTGGGGAAGGTGGGGCCGTGGGGAAGGTAGGGCCGGCCATCTGCTGATGACAGCATGCCCGAGGAACGGAAAGAACATTTAAAGAGACACTGTCTGTCTCCTTGGACACACATAATTCATATGCCATTTAAGAGGTATATGCAGGGCTTGAATTTCAGTATCTGAATTCTTTGCACGGCTCAAACTCTAAATGCAAGGTCGCAGGCTGGAGAGGGTCCCAGGAACTGTTTGTTTCCACCCCTCACGCTTTCTGAACATTACTTCTCTGGGGACTAAAAGGAATGTGGGCTGGGACGCTTGAGCATTTACATCATAGGTTGGATTCTGTGGAAGTCAGACCAAATGTTTTTATTATAAACAAGTCAGCCCAAGACCAAACTGCGAAGGACCCGTTTGATAGCAAGCCTCCCACCCCTGCCCCAGCCTCCACACAGGAAATAGTCCCCACATCTCTGGTGGCCCGGGGCCCCCTCTAGTTTCTCTCTCATTTCTTTTAGTTACATTTTACCTTCCCTCCCAGGCCAGAGAGGGAACTAAAGGAAGAGAGCTCTTCCTGAGTGTCAGGGAGTGTCAGGAGAAGGCAGGCTCTCCTCTCAGGGGAGCCGGGGGGCAGGCAGCCCGGATGCCCAGTTGGGTTAGGGCAGGACGGAGAGGTGTATAGGTAGATCCCTGGCTTCCCCTTCCAGCCAGACGCTGGCTCAACACAGCAACTGTTGTCATATCCAGGGATTTTATACCCCAACTCAGTGAGGAGGAAGATGTGGAGGACGTAGTTGGTATCAAATGCCACCGTCGTTGCAGAGAATCAAGCATTTGGGCCCTGAACCAAAAGAATGTAAAACTTCAGGAGAGGGACTTCCCTGGTGGTCCAGTGTTTAAGACTCTGCCTTCCAATGCAGGGTGCACGAGTTCAATCCCCGGTTAGGGAGCTAAGATCCACAAGCCTCACGGCCAAAAAAACAAAACATGAAACAGAAGCAAAATTGTAACAAATTCAATAAAGGAAAAAAAAAATCTTAGGGATAGATACTTCCAGAACATTGAGAGGTGAGTGCTGCCGATGTGAGGAACATGGGCTGTCCTGTAAACGTCCCAGGCAGCAGGAGATGCAGGTGTCCAGGGAGGGATATGGTTGCTATGGTGATGAAGTCATGGAACCCTCAAAGGAGAGGTGAGGCTGGAGTTGGGCCTTGAAGGAAGAGTAGACTTAAGCCAACAGAGGGAAGGAGGAGGGCATTCCTGATGGAGACTTTGGATGAACAAGGTGTGGAAAACAGGAACATTTGAGAAAAAAAGATACCCTGTGTGGATGCAGCTGAAGGGTCTGAAAAACACAGTAGGAGAAAAGGCGGGAGGAGTAGGTACAGGAATCTCTGTAGTTGGCTTTTTTGGATTGCAAGGAATAGAGCCACTTAATTTACCTTAAGTGAAAAGGGTTGAATCTAAGACATGAGGGGTAAGGAAGGAAGAGTGCAGTCCTGCCTCCAAGGAAAGCAGGGACAGCCACACTGCCGAGCTCCACAGAGACACGAGTGGAGCGTGGGAACAGAGCACTTGAACAGAGCGTGGGAACTTCAAGTGTATTAATAGAGACATTGAGGTACACTAAGGCCAACAGGTCAGAAGATGATTTCCACTGAAAGGACAGTTTGATACTCAGTTCTCAAGAGCCGGGGGCACCCCACACCGCACAGGGCCTCATGGGGAAGCACCAGGGCCAGTCCAGAGGCAGGGGGAGGAGGGGAGAGCTGGGACAGGAGCCTGTATTGTGGTGTATGCAGAAGGAGAGGGTGAGGAAGGGAGAGCGGGCTTAGGATTGGCTGGTTTGAGTAATTTCTGCAACCCCTGGGGAATAGGGCTGTCCCTAGTTGTCAGGTCCCTGGCCCTGGCATGATTAGGGAGGGGACTAGTGCCTGGGAGTGTGAGAGCTGTAAAGAGGTGGTGGAGTGTGGGCTCTGGATTGGTTGGTTTGTATTTGGAAAGCATGTTCTTGGATGGGTTTTTTCCCAGCTCTGGGACTTGACTAACCCTAGGAGAGGCGGTCCCTGCCGGGTCAGTAAGGCCCCAGGTGTCAAAGCATCAGAATACAGAAAGCTAAAGACATGCATGGTTAATATACCGAGAGCTCATCATTCAGGACCCAGTGTGGCTCTAGCAGTGCTGTTATTCTGCTGCCCCGGTGGCCACCACTCCAGGGCTCCAGATGGGGTGACGCCTCCTCCACCCTTTGCTGACTCTCCCCCACTGCCCCGTCTGGAGGTAGGCTCCCGGGAGAGGATCAGATTGGTCCAGTGGCCTGCATCCAGCACAGCTGTTCCTGTTGAGCAGATCTTTATGCCCGGCCACCTGTGCTGGCTCCTCATGCATGTGACGCCCACTCACGGGCTAACCAGTTTACTAGGGGGTCTCCCGGCTTGGCAAGCCATGCTCAGATCCCACTGGCTGGGGACCCTTGAGGTGGAAGAGACCCCCTGAGGATTCCCAGAAAATACACCCAGCCAGCACCTCACTCAGCTTTTCCTGTGTTAAGTTTCTGAAAGGCCAGAAATGAATCTGAGTCACAACTGCAGATGCACCCGGGGATTTTAAACAGGGTGGTGACAAGGAAAAGCAGCAGTTTTATAAGGAAGACGAATCTGGCAGAAACATACGGGAGCGGATTGGAGATGGAAGAGCCTGAAAACTGGAAGAATCACGAGGCTCCTAGGCGAGGTCCTCAGGGATTCAGGCACCTGGAACGGGCGGTGACCGTGGGGACGGAGAGGAAGGGGCAGTTCCCAGGGTCAAGGCTGAAGGAAGCACTGATGGAACTTAGTAACTGACTAGCCAAGGAAGAGGGAGGGAGAAGGACCACCCAAGGGCAATATCGGAGCTTTGAACCTGGAGGATGGAGAGAAAATGCCTCCCTAACAAAAACAAAACAAAACAAAAACAAACAAACAAAAACAAGCAGCAAAGATGGAAAGGGAAGAGATACAGGGGGACTTGTGTAGACCTGTAAACCAGTGTCAGGTGATGGACAGCGATAACCCCCAGTGACTGCTGAGTAGGAAACAGTGTGGACCTCGCAGGGAAACACCTCGCTGAGGAGACTACCTAGGGATGTTCTTATTTGCTCGTGGGTCCAGGAATTCCATGAACACAACTGCCACACCTTTAGATTTTCCCAGGCTTTCTCAAAGTCCAGGCTCTGGGTTCCCAGTAAATAAGTACCAACTCTAATATCCTCCACCCATCTCTGACCAAGTGATTTTTTTTAGTGATTTTTAAATCCTTCAAAGCATGACTCTCATACGAATATATACTGAGCACCTGCTAAAGCGTTATTCTTCTCACTGGTGAGGAAACCAGCAGGATGATAAAACGGGACCAAAGAGCATTTGTGGAACAGACGTTTTTATGCTCTCTCAGGAAAGGAATGTTGAAATAAGTTAAGATACGAAGCAAGTTTAGGTCCTACGAGGGAAGCCAACTGTAATCTTTTAGGTTATCTTTTCACCTGGACAGAAATGTGTGCACCTCTACTGGACAGAAAAAAAAAAAGTTTGCAACTGAGTGATTGCCAATAAGTTAACTTCTAACTTTGCAGAGCTTGGGCCCTAATCAAAAGTAATGAGTAGGTCAAACTAGGTTTGTTCCTCCAGATGGTTCTGGCATGGGCCTTTACAATGATGTTCCAATTTGACCCTGAAAGTCATGCAGTCACCCTCTTGCTTTATTGACAAGTTCTGGACCATTTTTAATATCCCTCTTCCATCCTTCCGATCTCAGCTCAAGCATCATTCCTCAGACAAGCCTTCCTTGACTTCCCTGACAAGCTCAGATCCCCTATTCATCTGCTTCCACAGTATGGAGTATTTCCCTTCACAGCAGCTAGGTGAGAGAAAAATCTCATTCTGACATTGGTTAAAGAGGAAAGGAAGACGTTCTGGACTCACAACAGTGCTGAGACTACCACAGTAGGAGAGGGACCAGGCTCAGCTCCCAACACAAAGATAAGTGTGAGGTTATAGCCAATGAGCAGGGTGAGGGGGTCAGTGGATAGAAAATTACTAAGAGGAGACATCAGAGCAGGGTTTTTTGCTAAACTGACTTAATAGGCTTCTAGCTGAAGGCAGGCCAGCGTGATAAGGTATCGCGTGTGGGGGATGAGGAATTAGATCCAATATCTCAGGTGATCAGATATCAAGGGTAGGAGGAGTCTCACTATACTAACTTAGCAGATTCTTGCTAAGACGGACCATGCAAGCCCAGCAAGGACAGGGCAGGGGCCAAGGTCGAGGTCTCGTTGAGAAGAAGGCTCCGAAAAGCCCAACTCACGCTGGGTGGAGGAGAGTTTTTGTCAGTTACCAGCACTCTAATGTTTACGAGTCTGTGTGGCCGCGACGTTCGTGTCTGCCCCCTCTTCTAAACTGTAAGCTCCTTGAGGACAAGGCCATTGCCATCTTCTGCTTACTGTTGATTCCCAGCATCTACACTGACCTTGAGGCATAGAAGCTGCTCCATAAATATTTCCTGAATGAATGAATCAATCAATCAATCAACGCAGGCCCGGCATCCTAAGTCCGGGCCGTGCCCTGGAAGGCAGGAAACAGCCGTCCACACACTGCAGCCAGCTCCACGCCTGCCTGTCCTTATGGCCTTCTTTGGTTCTGTTGCTTAATTGTACCTGTTCTCATTTGACTGCCTGACTGGGAAGTCAGCTCTGGGGGGACTCGGAGCAAAGTCAAACGTTTGGCTCCCGCATCTCGCATCTTGCGGTGCTGACTCAGGCGGTCCTGCCTGCTGAGGCCTAAAGGCACTGATCAGGGGATGCCGCGACCCTCTCCCTCTTACGCAGACACTTTCTGGATTGCACGCCTGCCCCCTGCCCCTTTCCCAGGACTCCCTGCCAGCCTTAAGCTAAGAGGGCTGACGACCAGCTCACTGTCCATTATTCAAGTTCTTGGGGGTGAGGACTAGGGGTTGCTGAGCTCTGAGGGTTGGGAAGGGCTCCTCTTTTCCATGAACAACTTCTTTAAGAGCGAAGCACTGAGAACCTGCCCTGGGGCTGGGGCTTGTCCGCTGCTCCTCACCTCCCACCTCCAACCCGCTGTGCCTCGTCCTCTCTCAGCCCCTCCCCTTCCACGTCTCCCTGTGCATCTCCCATCCCTTGCAGCACATCCCGCCCATCACACATCACTGGCCCTCCTGGTCATCCTCTGTTTGTTCCTTCCCAGATTCTGATTCCTCAAGGCTTAGGCCTCCAAGCGCTTCTCTGGTCTAGACGTTCACTCCTGGTAGCTCGGCTCTAAGGGGCCCGGCAGCTCCCCTCCCCTCCCTGGAGTCCCAGGCTGGCATCCCGGGGCAGCCTCTGGGATGACCCCAGTGGTCCCCTGCCTGGGGTTCGCCTCCCTTGAGTGTGGGCTGGATCCGTGACTTGCTTCTGACAAATCAGATGCGGCCAAAGCGATGGGAGGCTGCTTCCGCAGTGGCTCCCGTCACTGGCCCTCCTGCCCTCCCCCTTGCTGGCTGCATGGAGGCAGCTGCCAGCTGCGCTGCCCTAAGTACCCACCCACATGGCAAGGAGCTGGGCGTGGCCTCTGGCCATCACAGTGGGGACCTGAGGCCCTCAGCCCAAAGCTGTGAAGGACAGCATGGCAGCCCCGAGAGACCCTGAACCACAAGACCTGGTGAGGCCACACCCAGACGCTGACCCCAGAAACTACGAAATACTACCTCTTTTATTTTTTATTTTTTTAAATTTATTTATTTTATTTTATTTACTTATCTTCTTTTTATTTTTTTTTTTGCTGTGTCGGGTCTTAGCTGAGGCACATGGGATCTTTCGTTGTGGTGCTTGGGCTTCTCTCTAGTTGTGGCGTGAGGGTTTTCTTTTCTCTAGTTGTGGCATGCAGGTTCCAGGGCATGTGGGCTCTGTCGTCGTGGCTTGTGGGCTCCAGAGCACATGGGTTCTGTAGTTTGTGGCACGTGAGCTCTGTTGTCGAAGCGCACGAGATCACTAGTAGCGGCTCTTGGTCTTTGTAGCCCTGCAGCATGTGGGATCTTAGTTCCCCAACCAAGGATTAAACCCTCATCCCCTGCATTGGAAGGCGGATTCTTTACCACTGGACCACCAGGGAAGTCCCCTATTTGTTTTAAATCACTAAGTTTAGGGATCATTTGTTACATAGCACTAGATCACTGACACTGTATCTAGCTACCTCCTCTACTTGGATGTGGAAAGGACATCTCAAATTTAACACTGCTAACCCAAATCTCCATTTCCTATCCTAAGAGGAGAGAGAAGAGAATATACCAAATTAAAGAAAGGCAGGCACTGTTGGACAGAGAGAGCTGAAGAAATGCAAGTTTTCAGGTGACCCACCCACCTGAGAAACCTCCCAGAAGGAAGCAGCTCAAGTGTGAGAGGCAGAAAACAATAATTATCCCATAGGTGCAGGTGGGCACCCAACTCAGGGAAAACGTAGCCAGACCTCCTGCTAATTATTCTGCCTGATTAGCGGGGCTGGTTGGAGGGATTCACGGTTTAGCTGCAGACGTGGACACTGCCCAGGGGACATGCCAGCCAGAGCCAGGAAAGGAAGGGCATCATCCCTGTGACAAGAGCCACAGAAGCTCAACGCTGGGTGTGCATCATTTGGACATTTCAAAAAATCCACCCAGACCCACGCACACTGTCCAAACACTGTCCAAGATGCACAGCTGACCAAGCATTAACTATCTCGATGCCTTCAGCTTCCTCCTTATGTGAGCAATTGTCAGATTTTATTCCAAGTTTCTCTGGATAAAAAAATGGCAAAATTTGAGCTCACCCCACACACACCTCCATGGCAGGCAGAGCTAGAAGGAGAATCCTAAATCTGAACATTGAGAAATAAGCTCCCTCTGTGTGTTTTGTGTTTTTGTAAAACCTCGTATTGAGTGTGTGTGTGAAGTAAAGTGTGTTCTTTCACATATGTTAGCTCATTTGAGCCTCACACAACCTGTAGAAGGAATGGAAGACGTGGCTCTTTGGCCATTTTAAGTGAAAACTGGGGCTCTGAGAGGTCAGAGACTTGCCTAAGGTCACACAGCAAGGTCACACACAGTCCATTCTGGAACTTGCCCTGGAATCAAGTTTCCTGCCGTGGAGGCCCTTGAACTTGAGCAGCATCCACTACAGTTGGCAGAACAGGACCATAGCTGTGACCACGTTCACCGAGACATTAAAGAACCCACACTGGGAGAAGATGAAGCAGAGGAGCCCCACGTGGCTCGGAGGTCAGAGGGAAGCGAGGGAAGCTGCCCCCGCACGTGGCCTGGCGAGGGACACCAGCTTGGTCTCCCAGGCCAGCATCTCAGGGCCCTGATGGTTTAGCCAAACACTCTGGAAGACGTGACCACACAGAGTGGGGCCCCGGTATCAGCAAGGCTCTGCCCCATCTTAGAGCGGAGCACTGGACAGCCTTGCTTCGTCTGAAGTTCCGGGGTCTCCAGTGCAGCCCTGGGTGGAGACGATGGCAGTGGGGGCCCCACATGCTCACCACCTCGCAGTGGACAGATCTGGGCAAGAGCAGAGCGTAAGGGCAAACAACCGCCGTTGCTGAGCCTGGGATCCAGGCGGCTGCCCAGTGAGAGCGAGAGAACCGGGGCTGGAGGTCCCAGGGCTTTGCACAAACTCAGCGAAGACTTTAGACATCCGCACTGTCCAAGTGGAGGTTTGAGGCCATCCTGCCTTAAAATCCAGGGAGACCCCTGATGACCGACTACCTTTATAATGAAATTGAGACCCGGAGGCTTTAAGAATTTTCCCAGATGGTCAAACTCCCAAGCCAGGGCTCTTTGTACTATATCATGATTTTACATGTTACACCAGATCGCTCGACTCTGAGAATTCCCCAGGTGACTCTGGGTGACAGCCTGACAGTCACATGAGAGACACGCAGCGCTCCCCGCCCGCTGTTTGGCCCAGCTCCCTCTGTCCCGAGGGCCAGTTTCTGCCTGTCCTGTGGGTGTTTACTGAGTCTAAAGGAATGCTCATTTTCTAAAGGTTTGCCTTTGTTTACACACTTGATGACAGGCCTTCGCAAATCTATCCCTAGTTTATCAAATCTGATGGCACGCTCCAATGGGGGTGCGGTGAGTGCGGATTTCCTGGGTGAAGACCACCCAGGAGCAGGTTGGTCTCTGTGGCTGTGCCTTCCCTGCCAGTGGAGCCCCAGGCAAGGTCTGCGCAGATAACAGGCAGCAGGTTGCATGTTCAGTCCCTGGCAGCTCATCCGGCAGCTGAAATCTGAGATCTGCTTCCATAACGACTTCAGGTCATGGGGCTATGGGCCCCTTTTCAGCACTTTCCCGAGAACGGAGAATGGAGACAAGTTCAAATCACCCTGCAAAGTGGAAACATTCACAGCAGGCATTCATGACGTCCTTCAACACACGCTTACGGGGGGGAGAAGTACGTGCCAAGAACTGAGCCACGTGCCTGGAATTCCCCGGTGATCGAGATGAACACATAGTCCTGCCCTTGAGACGGAAACATGAGGGAGACGGACCAGTGGGCAGTTTACCCCTGCAGTGGGGAGCAGGTGTGCTGGGGAACACGTGCGGTCCAGGTGCTGACGGAGGGGCAGGGGGGCCAGCCAGGACACACACAAGGTGAGCTGCGGCCAGAAGAGCTGAGGGCGCCAAGCAGCGGCCAGAATTGTTTGTTAGCAACGTCAAGGTTGTGAAGAAGCTGGTTCTCCGAGAATCAAGATTGTGTCTTCAACGCAAAGGCCTGGGAACACTTCAGGAATGACTACCGAGCTGACACATACACTTCAGCGTTCATTTCTCCAGGACTCCCTGGCTGGACTTCTTTTATTTCAGCCGCCACGGATTGTGGCAGGATTGTGGCACTGAAACCACAGATTTTGGAAACAGACAGACCCAGTTCTGCCTCTTGCAGTGACTTGGAGAAAATCCCCTAACTCAACATCTCTGAACCTCAGATTCCTCAACCGCAAAACGGAGCTAATCACAGAATTGTTAGAAGATGCATAAGGGTTCTTCAGAGAAACAGAATCTCTCTTTCTCTATATATAGATATATCCTTCCTATATGTTAAGAGATTTATTTTAAGGAATTGGATTACACAATTATGGGGGCTGACAAGTCAGAAGCCATGAGTCAGCCTGGAAACTCAGGCAGGAGTTGACACTCTGAAGAATTTCTTCTTCTCTAGGAAACCTCAGTGTTTGCTCATAAGGTCTTTCCACTGATTGGATGAGGCCCACGCATCTTATAGACGGTCATCTCCTTCCCTTAAAGTTAACTGATAGGAGATGTTAGCCACATCTACAAAATACCTTTGCAGCAAAACCTAGATTAGCCTTTAATTAAATAAGTGAGTACTATAGCCTGGCTAAGCTGACAAAGCTAACCATCGTGGAAGGATGAAAATAAGGTAAGTATAACACTTAGTCCAGTCCCTGGCACAGAGAGTGCTCAGTTCTTATTTTTAATTTATTCAAAAATATTTGGGCACCTGCTATGACTGATGAAAGTATACCTACGAGGGTGTGTCAGAAATGATCTGCACTCCAGTTATATTCAAACTTCTGTAAATTCTACAGCCAGAGTGCGGATAATTTTTGACCCACCCTTGTAATTCCTCACTGATCATGAGAGAGATTAATAGTACACCCCCCGACTACTGAGTCTGATAGAAATGCAGAGCCTCAGGCCCTAGCCCAGGCCCAGAGTCAGGATCTGCATCTTTGCAAGGCACTCGGTGGCCTGGGTGCGCACATTAACGTTTGGGCCGCAGAGGCCCACTGTCAGGACTTGGCCATTTATTTTGAGGAGTAAGGTTGGATGCCATTGGAGTTTCCCAAATACTGGAGGATGCTGATCTGACTTACATTTCAACAGGATCACCAGGCTGGTGTGAAGAGAAAAGACTGAAGGGGACAAGAGGGGAAACCCGGAGACCAGTTAGAAGTCTTTGTCGCCAGGCAAGAGATGATGACACCGAGATTCAGAGTCGGGGTAAGAAGGGGTTGGATTTGCTCCTACAACTCAATAACTCAATAACTAAATAAATAACTAGCTAAATAAATAAATAACCTCATTTAAAAATGCGCAAAGGGTTTGAACAGACATTTCTCCAAAGCAGACATACAAGCGGCCAATAGGTATATGGAAAGATGCTCAACATTATTAACCGTCAGGGAAATGCAAATCCAAGCCACAGTGAGATACCACTTTACACCTATTTGGATGGCTCTTATTTTTTAAAAAAAGATGATAACAAGTGTTGGTGAGGATGTAGAGAAAATAGAACTCCTGTACACTGTGACTGGGCATACAGAATGTGCAGTCACTGTGGAAAGCAGTATGGAGTTTCCTCAAAAAATTAAAAATAGAATTGCCATATGATCTAGCAATCTCACTTCTGGGTATTTGTCCAAAAGAGTTGAAATCAGGATCTCAAAGAGGTATCTGCACGCCCGTGTACTCTGCAGCGTTATTCACAACAGCCGAGATGTGTAAACAACGTAACGGTCCATTGACAGATGAACGACAGAGAAAATGTGGTACACACGTACAATGGAATGTATTTGGTTTTTAAAAAGGAGGACTTGGGACTTCCCTGGTGGCACAGTGGTTAAGAATCCGCCTGCCAATGAAGGGGACATGGCTTCAATCCCTGGCTGGGAAGATCCCACATGCCATGGAGCAAATAAGCCTGTACACCACAACTACTGAGCCTGCTCTCTAGAGCCCTCAAGCCACAACTACTGATCCCGTGTGCCACAACTTCCGAAACACACTTCAGTAGTGCTGCTGCAACTACTGAAGCCAGCACACCTAGAGCCTGTGCACTGCAACGAAGAGTAGCCCCTGCTCGCGGCAACTAGCGAAAGCCCATGCGCAGCAACAAAGATCCAACACAGCCAAAAAGTAAATAAATAAATTTATTAAAACAATAAAGAAAAGGAGGGCTTTCGTCCTTTCTATCTGGGCAAGGAACTTCACCTCTGCAAGCCTCAGTTCCCCTTCTGTAAAATGGGTCTATTTATACTTTATAGTATCACTGCAGGTTTAGGTAAGCTAGTGAAGCTGAAGCAATGGGCAGTGCTGCTTGCCTGCTTCTAAGCTACTTTGGGGCTTTTTGTCCAGTGCATTAAATTTTTTGAAGAATTTATGTTTTCCACATATACGTGGGTGTACAAAGAACTCAAGTCAGATCCTAAAAAGAGACAGGAAGGACAAAAGGACAGAAACAAGGCCACAGAAATGAGAGATGTGAAATTAAAAAAAAAAGAAAAAAAAGAGAAAATGCTAAAGAAAGATAGAAAGAAAGAAAAATTAGAGATGTGATTAAGAAAGAAGCAGAGGAGGAGACCTTGGGCAAGAAATAAGGAGGAGACCTGGGGTGGGGACACAGAGACCCAGGAAGAGACGAGAAAGGTGACCAGACAGAGACATACAGGGCTCAGGCACCTACCGTGAAATGTGCTTGCATCTCCAGCTTCAGAGAGGCCTTTCCCATCGTGTGTGGCTTCTGTCATGTCATAAAATCCCTACAGCAGCAATGCTTATCTCCTTTGTGCTTTGCAACTCTGGTCTCCCTGGCAATTAGGTAATGAAGGGCTACAGTGCAGGCTGACAAGGCTTTGAGGGGGGTTGTTTTCATTTCCCTGGCAAGGATATTTAAACTGACTACATATGCATAAACATTTAGTCTCCTACTGCTGTGACCTAAACGTTTGTGCCTGCCCCCCCCCCAAAAAAAAACATTTATATGTTGAAATCCTAACCCTGAAACGTGATGGTGTTTGGAGATGAGGCCTTTGGGAGGTGCTCAGGTCATGAGGGTGGAGCCCTCATGAGTGGGATTAGTGCCCTTATAAAGATGCTCAGAGAGCTCCCTAGCTCCCTGGCTGTTGTAACCACGTGAGGACACAACCAGAAATCTGCAACCCGGAAGCGGGTCCTCACCCGACATGCTGGCACCCTGATCTTGGATTTGCAGCCCCCAGGACTATGAGGAATGTGTTTCTGTTGTTTATAAGCCACCCACTCTGTGGTTTTTGTTACAGCAGCCAGAACAGACTAAGATACCCACCTGGTCCTCCGCTGGCTTTCCTCACTCTGAACTTGGGAAAAACTAGCTGCATCAAGAATCACTCCCTGGCAGGTTTGAGACCGAGATTCTCAAGGGAAAGGGTGTGTCTATTTCTGCTTTGCAAGTAAGATCATCTATACCATTTTTCTAGATTCCACATACATGCGTTAATATGTGATATTTGTTTTTCTCTTTCTGACTTACTTCATTCTGCGTGACAATCTCTAGGTCCAACCACGTCTCTACAAATCTTTAAAACAAAGCATCATTAATTTGCCGGGAACATTGTAATCATAAGGAATGCAGAAGGAGGTGTGTTCTGACTGCATTTTGATTCTTTCTTTGACATAAGGTGCACGTCCTCTTGTGCCCAACAGCCTTGGATCCTCATGAAACAGGCACTTGTCTCCTTGTTAAAACAGCCATCAGGGTTTAGGAGTCTTTCTGACCTCAGCCCAGGTCCCCTTGTTAGGTGTGCTAACGGCTGCTTTGTAACTCACACCAGTTAACGTGTGATGCAACAGTGCTTTGCTTTCTTCTCTCAAGACCTGCAGAGGGCCTGAAATTTCACCGCACCTGCAAGCTAAGATGTTTCCTGGACACAAGATGCTGGGATCAGAGATGAAAACCTATGATTCGTGACAGTCTCACCTCACAGAATGTCCACCCATTTGCGCTTGTTCACCTGCCTCAAGTCCACGGAGCTACACGACCAGCTCCAGAGCCTGCGCTCTCTCAGTGAGCAGGAAACCTTGCAGCTGGCAAGCCACACCCACTCCTGGGGAGTGGGCAGTTCCAGGGCAGTCACCATGGGCACCTTGACCTATTTAGGCGTCCGTGTCATGAGCCCTGCCATCTGGCGTACACGGCAGGGACGTGCGGGGGCCGTCACACCCAGGCTGCAGCCTCTGCGTCTCCATCTATCCAAGTGTCTCTTCTCCAGCTTTCCATTGTCTGAGAACTTCTTAAATGACGTCCATGTGACTTTGCAGCAACTGAAATTCTGGCCTGAGAACCATATCTCCCAGGCAACCCATCTCTCTCACAAAAACAAACCACTTCTCAGAAGAGCAAATTAGAATTAAATATAAAACCAAGGCTTTTTCATCTTTCGCCCTGTGTTTGGGCTACGCTGACTTCATTTACAGAGTCACTGAGGCCAAGAAAGGTATTTGTTTGGTCGGGAGGGCGATATATATGTACTGTGGATGTATGGAGCTCTGAGCGCAGACAGCTAACAAATGTGTTGGGTGGCGAATATGTTGAGATATCTCTTACAATATAGCTCGCAAATGCTTTTTAAAATGCCATTAAACAGTCCTCCGCTAAGCCTGGTTGAACTTTAGGTCACCTTGAGGGGCACAGTGTGGGAATCTGTTACACAGGGTGGCAGTTCCATGACCAGGACTTCTATTTTCTATCTTCTGATGCTCTGACAAGAGGAGCTTTGTTGACCCTGGAGGGACTGACCCCCCAGGGTTAGTCAAGCCCTAGAGCTAGTGAACAACCCACCCAGCCACAGGCTTTTCACAAGCAAACCAACTAATCCAGAGCCCACACTTCCACCACCTCCATTGTGGGCTCTCAGGGTCTGGGCCATTCTCCACCTGCCCGGGGGCCAGGACCAGACCACTAGGAACAGCCTACGCCCCAGAGCCCTGTGAAATCACCCAAGCTGGCCAATCCTACGCCTGCTGGCCCTGCCTCGCCCCTTCCTTTCCCAGGAAACCACAACCAAAGCTCCTGTCTGCAGCTCCCCTCCTCCCTCCGCCTCTGGACCAGCCCAGGTGGCCCTGCCCGCTGGGGCTGGCGCACCCCCCCTTCTTGGAAACTGTGAGTAACCAATCATCTTTTCAATGGCAGTCAGCGCCTGATCTGTTGGCCTTACTGTGCCTCAGGTTTCCTATTCATATTACACTATGTTTTAAAACAGGCAGTAACATTTGTGCTTGGGGAAAGGCTGAGTGAGAAGAGAAAGAATGCAGCCCTGTGCTGTCAGTTTCCAGCTTCCTATGAGAGCCACAGCGAAGCTCTTGCTCATCTAATACCGATACCCCGGAGGTCCAGGTATCACATCCAGCTGTTCCCCTCATAGCCCTGCTGGGTGTTCCATAGGTATGCCCACCTGCACTGTACATCAGTAGAGATCCCCCTCATACACACACACACACGCACACACGCACATGTGCACGCACACATACACACAAAATCTACTCCTCCCCTAGCCTCCCTGCCTTCACACACGGTACCTCCATCCATTAAGCTGCTTAAGTTAGAAAAGTTGTGGGGCTTCCCTGGTGGTGCAGTGGTTAAGAATCCGCCTGCCAATGCTGGGAACACAGGTTTGAGCCCTGCTCCAGGAAGATCCCACATGCCGCGGAGCAACTAAGCCCGTGCGCCACAACTACTGAGCCTGCGCTCTAGAGCCTGAGAGCTATAACTATCAGGCCCATGTGCCCCAGCCACTGAAGCCTGCCCGCCTAAAGCCCGTACTCCACAGCAAGAGAAGCCACCGCAATAAGAAGCCCGTGCACCACAACAAAGAGTAGCCCCAGCTCACTGAAACTAAAGAAAGCCCGCACGCAGCAATAAAGACCCAACGCAGCCAATACATAAACTAATCAATTAATTGATTAATTTTTTTTTAAAAAAAAGAAAAGTTGCTGTCATCCTTGACCCTTCTTCTCCCTCCATTCCAATCCATCACCCAACTCTATCATTCTACCCCAAGATCTCTCTCAATTACACTGTTTCTCTCCATCTCTGCCACCCTACTCTAAGCCACCATCGTTTCTAGCCTGGACTATTTCAGTGGCCTCTCCATCCATTTAAACAATAAATCATACACCCCTTGCTTGAAAACCTTCAGTTGTACATAATAGCACAGCATAGGATGGGACAGAATATACAACCCTTCCGGTATGCGATCTGAGCCCTGATCACCTCTTTCATCCACTCTCACCACTTTACCTCTGCTCACTACCCTCCCTCCACGCCTGCCCCCATCCCCACCCCGGTTCTGAGCTCTTCCCCACCCCCCCAATGCCCTTCTCCCCACTCCTGGCTGGGGCAGGGGGTAGATGTTACGAGCACTCACCAAGATTTCTCATTCTCTCTCCTGGGCTCATGTCCCCTTGGGATTAGGCCTGGCTGTGATATTCGCCGTGGCCAGTGCAATGTCGGGGAAGTGACGTGTGTCCCCCACACACCCCCACACCCCCAGCAGTCGCATTAAGAGCGGGAGTGCATTCCTCCATGCTCCGCTCCCGGCCACGCTGCTCTCCGGAGACACGTTAACGGGGAGGTGCCGTCAGATCAAAGCCTCCTGGATCCTGAGCCCCATGTGGAAGGCAGCTGTCCTAGAGCCGCCCAGACCCTCAGCTGACTTAATGTGAGTGAAAAGTAAAATATGAACTGGCCATGCCATATTTGCCCAGTGCAGCCTGGCTGAGAGACTGTCGACCTCCCATGAGGAAGTCTTCCTTGACTTTGCTTACACAACCACACAGGCACGCACACACACACACACCCTTGTTACTCTCTCACAGCCTTCTTTACTCTGCCTTCGTCACCCTATCACAATGTGTAATTATATATTTAATTTGTGTTTATTTGCTCCTGGTTTGCCTCACCCACCAGACTGTGGACTCCAGCTGGGTAGGGACCGTGGCTGATTTATCAGGAAACCTGCACAGAGCCCGCACGCAGTAGGCACTCAAGGAATACTTCTTGAATGAATGAATGCTTGAATGAATGAAGGAACACCCTGATGAAACGACTGCCACCGACGGCATCCCCTCCGCCATCCCCACCTCCATCCTTCCCCTCTTCCTCTCCGTCTCTGCTGCTATTCCTGCCCCTCCTTCTGCCTGTACCCTCCCAGACCCTTTCTTTCCTCCTCTTCCCTCCCTTGCCTTTTCTCCACCGTCCCTGCCTAGGAGGGTGAGGCTCACAGCTAAGGAGCTTGCCCACCCTGGCCGTGGAGATCAAGGCCTGGGGGTGCCTACTTGCCATCTTAACTAACCATAAGGGAAATTGTTGGTCCCTACATGGGTGAAGAAAACAGCTAGATGTCTGTTTTCATCGTTACCTGACTTGGGGCTCTGACGGAATCTCCTGCTTCCGTTCCTCTGCATTCTGCGTGCAGGCACCACAGAGGCACAGCTCACGGCAGCCTGCTTCCCTCCACCTTCTCCATCTCAGAGTGGCAGGACCATCCACACGGGGCTCAAGCTAGAGTGCTGACTGTATCTCAGACTCTTCTCCCACTCACGCCACGTCTCATCTGTCATTTAATCCTGCACTCTCCATCCCCAAAGCACACCTCCCATCCGTCCCTTTCTCTCCACCCCATCACCCCAGCTCAAGCCCGCTGGTCCCTGAGCTCATTGCATCCTCTCCTCACTGGCCTCCCAGGCCCTAAACTCACCCATCGTGACCTCTGACCCAGCCTGACTGTGCTCAGGTCTGTGGCTCCTCTGCCTCCCAGAGGAGAGGCATGTGCCGTATCCTGGCACTGGGGCCTCGGCTGGGGCCAGCTCATCTTCCCACATGGTCTCTGGCCTCTTACCCTCATTCCCCAACTTGCTGGCCGTACTGGACCCCAGCTGTTTTCAAATCTGTGTGGTGCCCATCCTCCTAAGAAACTTATGTTAAAGCCGTTCCTCTTGGGGGCAGAATCACCTACACTGAGCAAAACACCTAGATACACTGCTTTGGGACAGAAGACGAGGCTCTCAGACCTGGTTAGGAGGAAATAAGAGATAGTGAACATAAGAAATGAAAGGGAATTTTTTTTCCTTCTCTTTTTAATGTGAGATGTATTGTACCTATAGAAAAGTAGGTCATATATGTTCAGTTTAGAAAATAATTATAAAGCAAGTACCCATGCAACCAGCACCAAAGTCAAGACAGAGAACATGGCCAGGATCTCAGAAGCCCTGCCCTCGTGAGCCCCTCCTGGCCACAGCTTCATGGGAGTGGGTGTTTGGGGTGGGGAGAATTTGGAGGAGAGGACACAGGGGCAGGGAGGTGACATGGTGGGAGGCCAGAGCAGCAGTTGGTGGCAATGGCCGAGAGGGTTTTTAAGGACAGAAAGCCTAATATTTGTGTTTTAATTACCTGATTTTGGTGCTGTAATGTAGGCCTTTTTGCCTTTAAGCCTCATTTCCAGTAGAAAGTTTTTATGTATCTGATAATGGAGAGGGGGTGCTGCAGGGAAATTGAGGGGGCAGGTTTGTCCCATGCTAGGGCTGATCCTGGCGCAGAGCTCAAGGAGGGTCTGCAAGATGCTGAGAGGAAAATGGAAATCCAGAGGAAACGGGGACCCAGAGTCAGGGGAGGTCTGGAACACCCACTGGGGGCCTCTCCCCGCACCCACTTCCCGCCCACAACTTCCAGATGGGTCCTGTTCCGTGTCAAGGACACGTGAGCTGGGGGCAGGAAAGGAGCATAAGGGGAAATGCACATCCTCCCTCCCTTCCTTCCTTCCCTCATTCCTTCCTTCCGTCCTTGACTCCTCCATTCAGCAGGTACATGGCGCATGCCAGGCACTGTATTAGGCTGGGGGTCCCATGGGGTTTGTTCACGGGGGTTTTCTGCTCGGAGGGTCTGCGCTCCCGCACGAATCCCTGCTGTGTAGGGCACAGCTCCCTAAGCCCTCCCTGGGCCTTTGTGGGGAGCGGGTGTCAGCTACGCTGCACGAGGAAGCTCCCCTTTGCCCGTTTCGTCCCTTTGAGGACTGTGTTTGCTTCCTCCGGGAATTCTTCTGTGCTAATCCCACCAGCTAACACGACATTGTCACCGCTTTCACCTTTTATGATCTTACGGGGCGTGTGTGTGAGAGAGGAGAGAACTAGCGCATTAGTGGATCATCAGAGCTCTGTCCCCTCCTTCCCGCATTCTGTCTGTAGGCTGTGTATCCTCCTGTCTGTCTTGCGCGCACACACTGTATGGATGTCGGCTACTGGGGAACATTTGTATGGACCTAAGTGCTAAGAATGTTGGGGGCCTTTGCATCCATTGGGGCCCATGTGGGGCTAAATACAAAAGCCACACGTCGAGGGCCTACAAGAAGAAAAGAAAACCCCATAAAGAAATACCCCGAGAACCTCCCCCTTCCAGTTCTGTCAATCAGGGCTCTCTTTCACCGCTTATTCTGGGATACAGGTTGCTATGGAGACAGGGGAGAACTGAACTGGAATGAATCTGGGGGAATTGTTGCAACGTAGGGAGACGCATTGGCTGCATCAGCTTCTGCGAAAGTTTACCCCTTTGACTAAAACCAGCAGTAGCTGTAGTCTAAAATCTCTTAAGATTCTGAAAATCAGGTTCGTTTCCTTCTTCCCCCCAATGTCCCAGGAACGGCGGGAAGGACACGGCCAGCCGCCGGTGGGGGCCTCAGGGCTGGATGACGCTTCTGTGATCGGAGGATGAACAGGCACAGCTTGGAGGAAGCATGTGCTTCCTTACCCCGAGCCCAGACTCTGGAGGAAGAGTGAGATCCACATTCATCCAGGTCTCGACCGCAAGACGTGTTGGGCGGCTACTGGCTGCCACTTCTCTAAGTGGCGGAAGTCCAAACTGCAGGGACCTCAACGCCGCTAAGGTGGGGTAGTGTGGCCCCCAAAGGCACCACTGACCAAGTGGAGGCCAGCAGGACCCTCGGCCCAGCAGCCTCCCATGTGGTCACCTGTCGCTTCATTTCCAGGTGTCTTTAGCAGAACCTGCATCAGCAGAGGTGCCTCGGGGGCGTCAGTCTTTGCGCTGGAGGCCCAGGAAGGCCCCCGGGCATTTGACCCTCCATGAGACACTCACTTTTCAGACACATGCTTCCCACCCCTGGGACCCAGGAGGTGCCTGGAGGTCCCTGGAGGAACGGGTCAGTTTCCTGCACAGGGTTTGCTGAGAAAGACAAGCACAACCTGAAAAAGAAGGCAGGCTTTCGTTCCAGCTGCTAGAACCACGGTCACAGCAAGGTGTAAAATGCTAGATTCTCCTAACATTTGGAAGGAAGCAGGAAAACAGAAAGTACAGAAGTGTCTAATACTTTGCACTTTCGATTTCTTTTTCTTTGAGTACCTCTCAAAGCATTTTGCCGCATCAAAACCAACTGTTTCATTAAATGAATACCTGTGCCATGTGAGGGGGTCGGGGCTTCGGGCTGCGGGAGATACAAAGGTACATCAGATATGGGTGTGCCCTCAACGAGCCGGAAGTCCCACAGGACAGATGAAGTGGGGTCATGATGATTGCAACACCAGATAGAAAGTGATAAATAGAGCTTCGATGCTAGTTTAGGGGCCAGAGCCGTTTATAGATTGGGTTGCCAGATAAAACACTAGATGCCCAGTCAAATTTGCATGTCAGATGAACAATGCATATTTAGTTAGTAGGTCACAAATATTGCTTGGGACATTCCTAGACTGAAAAAAGAATGCATTGTTTAGCATTGTTTGTCTGATATGCAAATTTAACTGTGTGTTCTGGGTTTTTATGTGATAAACCTGTCTACCCTGGAAGACTTCGTGGAAGAAACAACATTTCATCTAAGGTTTCAAAGATAGGGAGAGGTGGGCACAGGGAGAGCCAGGGCTGCCACACTTTCATGTGCCTCTCTGAGCCCTGCAGACACGTCCCTCCGAGGCTCACAAGGAGAAACAGCAGGTCCACACGGGTGGCGGTGGGAGGTGGGGGGAGGGATCTCTCCTGCCTGTGTCTGTGGCCAGCAAGGAGCCGGGAGGGGTGGGTCAGTGTCGCAGTCCCCACAGGCTGGGTCACACTGAGGGGGCACGCTACCCCCAGCGCCAGCCGCTCAGGTCCCCACTCCAGGACCCAGGCTGGGGTGGGGGGAGGGGGAGACCGCTATCCAGGACGTTGCCAGTTACCATGGCAAAGTAAAGGGATGCTGCACAGCAAAGCACAGGCTTTTAAAACGTACACTCAGACGTGAAGCAGCCACGTGCGCACAAATGCCCTAGTTCAACAAGACAAGAAAATGCCATCCTACCACATGCCTGGGGCAGGGGGCTGGGGCGGGGGGGGTGAGAAAAACACAAAGCTCCCTGAACAACCGGAAAGACCACCTCAGTCAGCACAGTCCAGTCTTCAGGTGTACCGCCAGCCTGGCTTCGGATCTTATTGCCGATCCCTTCCCCACCTCCCCCTGCACCCCCAGCCCCCGCCAATGCCAGACCCCAGGGTTCCTGCAGAAGGAGCCCATCTGGTTCAGGGCTGTCACATCCCAACGTGCTGAGCGAGCAGTTTTGGTGTCATCCCCGTTCCAAAGGCAAACATGCTTCCTGCCTCTCCCCTGGTGGAAGGAAGCCTAGGGATGCTTAAGAAACCCAGTAGTTCTGAGCAGCCGTGCATCCGGGGGGAAGGGCCAGGGCCCGTGGTGGGGCAGCACCTGCTCTGGGAGCGAAGGAGCTGACGTCAAGGTGATTCTCCCAAGCGGCAGGGGACCCGGAGCGGTGCCCTCCTGTTGGAGCCTTTTGGGGGGTGTTGGGGGTGACACCTCACTGTGCGGTTCTGCCCGGGGCAGACGCGGCGACCGGCCCCCTGGAGCCAGAGCAGCAGGGGGCCGACCCCGAGACAGACCCCAAGTCTCCGCTTGGCACCAAGAAGCAGCCTGCCTTTAACAACCAGCATGGAAAGGAAATGAAAAACGCCGCCCAGGGCCACGCAGACCCACAAGCAGTTTACGAGGAGGTTCCTGGAAGAGGCATGACGGACGCCGTCACTGCGGAGAGTGCCCTGGCGGCGCGCCAGCAGCGCTGTGCCCGCCTCCCCGGGCGAGGCCAGGTGTGGGCGCGGACAAAGGGCCTTCTGTGCACGGCGGGGGCAGGGCCGCGAGGAGCCGGACGTGGTGTCAGGGGTCGGGGAGCCCGCACCCCCACCCTGGCCCCTGGGTGCAGCGGGCCGCAGGGCACACCTGGAGGGGTCCTCAGACTTCCCCGGGGATCATTCATACCTAAAAGGAGAAGGAACCCGAACCCGCAGAGAACAACAGGCTCGGTGCAGGGACGCTGCAGGGCGGCCCGGCCGTCCACCCTTCCCGTCTGATGTCTAAACACACAGCCGGGCACAGGGCCCTTCCCTGAACTCACCCTCCACTAGGCCCTGAGGTACCTGCTGCGTTTACATCCTATTGATTAATTCTGCCCTCACAGCACACCCTCCTGATACGGATTGGATTTATTACCCCAGGTGACAGGGAATGAAACTAAGTCTCAGAGAGGTTAGTGACCTGTCCAAGGTCACACAGCTGAGGAGGAGATTCAAAGGCAAGTCTGTCCCACCCCAAAGCCTGTTCCCATAATGATAAGCTGCACCCAGTAGAGCTGCAGTAAACGCCACTTCCCTTCCCCAAAGCAGGGCCGGGGGAGCGTGAGGTGAGTCTCGCTGGCTTCTGGTGCAAAGCTGAACCGGGCACCAAAATCTCAATGATAATAAAAAATCAAAATTAATGCAGAACATCCACGAGGAACCAAATCTTAAAATGGAGAGAAAGACAAGATCCAGCCTGCATTTGTGGGACCTGAGGGTGAGTCCTCCCTGGACCGCCCAGCCCCAGGGGGTGGCTCCCTCCCAGCCCCAGAGGGTCGCACAGTGTTCACGTCGGATGCACAGCTTCCAAAACGCCTTCATCCCAGCAGATGGGCATCCCCTGACCCCGCCACCCACCCCAGCTGGATCACAAGACATTTTGGAGGTCCCTACATCTTCTCTGCTCCTGCCTGGCCGGTACAGGAGAAAACTGTGAAGGTCTCCCCCCCCCAACCACCACCCCCGGTTTCCCCGCTCAACCTAATGTCAGCCTGCACCCGACCCCAGCTCTGCTCATAGCCGGCTCTCATGACACACAGACTCAACCGATGAAGCCTTCAGGCTCATGGCTCTCAGCCCTGGCTGCACACGGGGATCCAGACATACAGCCACTGGGCCCCACTAGCCCATTAAACAGAGTCTCTGGCCTGGGCCCAGGCATCTGTGTCTCACAGGCTCTCCTGGTGACTCCCAAGTGCAGCCGGGGTGGAGGAGCAAAGACTGAAGGAGTGACTTACTTGGGGTGGCGGTGGGGAGCAGGCTTGCATTTTCATAGTGGACACTTAAAAGCAAAATATTCTCGGAGACCCAATTCTGCACCAGAATCCCGGGATTCAGGCTTCAGTGGGCGAGTCCACCCTGCCCAGTATCTCTCGAACTTTACACACAGGCGGGTCTTACTCAGAGGGGCAGCCCTGTCATATCTCCGGGGTGTGTCAGCCACACGAGGCCACAACAAATAAAACTGCGGCAGCCCCGCCCCCAACCTTATTTCATTCGCAGGCTGTCACCCCTCAGAATTCCCAACAAGGAACAAGTCACTGGGGATCTTTGCAGCTCCAGCCCCGAGCAGAGCACCGGGCCGACCCCAGAGAAGATTTGCTGAGCTGATGAATGAAGGATGCGCTGCCGTTTACCTCCTTTATTCAGCCATTTGTGTCACCTTGGGCTGCACCTCACTTATGCACCTTGGGCTGTGCTGGCTGTCCACTCAGCCCCCTGCTCTCTGCCCTGGGAAGCTCACCCGTCTGAGCACATCAGGGGTGCCCTGACCCCCTGGTCTCTGGTTGGGTGCGGTCAGTGGCACCCTGGCAGATCCCAGGAGGACAGGGAATGCGGCCAGGTCCCAATCCCCATGCTCACACCCTGGGTCGTTGCCTCAGACTCTCTGTGTCCTGTACCCACAGGTCGCTTCTCTCTAAAGGGTCCACGCTCCATGACTGTCTTCGCAGGTTCCGGAGACCACTCCCTCCCCATGTCTCTGTATCCTTCCAGGACCCAGGATGCTAAGAGCTTTGCTGGTGCTAACCCAGGATGCTGCGTTCTCCGTTGTGGGTTTTCTACATCCCGCCCACACGTTGGGAAACAAACCCTCGACAAATTGCCCTAATACAAGTGTGGCATTTGTTTCCTGCAGGGACCCTGATGCATGGAAGGGGAGGGAGAAGACGAAAATAAAATTCTCTGAAGTCCCTTTTATCTTTAAAGGATGCAAATGTATTCCCACTCTCTTACCGATTCAGTTCCTTATCATAAATCAAGTTATCTCCGAGGGACAGTGGGGCCGAAGCATTTTCGAGTCCTTGGTGAGGAGAGGCTGGAAGGAACTGCGGTGACCTTGCCGAGCTCAGCTCAACCGGTGCCGCAGGGAGGTCATTAAGATTCAGTGACCAGGGACTCTCCTGGTAGTCCAGTGGTTAGGACTCTGTGCTCCCATTGCAGGGGGTCCGGGTTCGATCCCTGCTCAGGGAACTAGATCCCACATGCATGCTGCAACTAAGAGTTTGCATGCCACAGCGAGGAGTTCTCATGCGGCAACGGAAGATCCCACACGCTGCAACTAAAAACAAAAATCCCACGTGCCACATGGAAGATCCTGCACGCAGCAACGAAATGCCCACGTTGCCACAACGAAGACCCGGCACAGCCAAATAAATAAATAAATACATACATAAAAAAGACTCAAAGGCCCTAGTAAGGGACAGAGGTGAGAGGACAGTGCCAATGTTTTCTTGAAGGGCCTTTAGGTCTTGGGCAAGTGGTGGCCGGGGGGGTGGGTTCCGTTCAGCTCCCCTTTCAAGAGAGCCTTTCCAGGAGCAGTCCAGCCTGGCCATCACTACCCAGCACATCACTTCTTCAATGGACGCACTTTGCTTGGGTCACCCAACCGGCCTGGCCGAGACTTTCTCAGAACCAACCCATGCTGTAATCTGAGGTCCCCCTACCCAATCCCTCTCTCCCTTCTCGGGTGAGAACAGTAGGATTTACAGAACTGTAGGGTAATAAATTTGTGTTCTTTCCAGCCACTAGGTTTGTGGTGATTTGTTCAGCAAATAGAAAACCCACTTACCATTACTCCCAGCGCCCCACTGGGGACTGACTTAGTGTGGGGGACTAACAAAATACTGGAGACGAGGTAGTTTAGAAACAACAGAAATTTATTTGTCATGGTTCTGGGGGCGGAATTCCAAGATCAGGGCTCTAGCAGGGTCAGGGGAGGTCGCTTCCAGATACAGACTTGTGGTACCTACTCGAGCACCACCCTGGAACCTCCTTTATCAGGTATTAATCTAATTCATGAGGGCGCCTCCCTCACGCCCTAACCACTTCCCAAAGATCCCACCTCCTAATACCATCATCTTGGCTATTAGGATTTTATGATATTGTAATTTTTTACAAGAAATATATAATTGGTCTTCTTCTATGATTCCCAGCACATTGCTTCTAAAACCTTGTAATTTCCTAAGTGATAAGAGCCACAGGGGCATCTTTTGTTCCCTGCTCCTGAAATAGCTCTAGAGTGATAAAGGTGAAATGGGTGATTTATGTGATTCATAACAAGCCCCCTTCAACCACACCTGAGTTTATTTTAATGAGGTGACTTTTGGAAAGCTCCAAAGGAGGGGGCTGGTTGTCAGGGGAACCAACCACGTGATTAGAGGGTCTAAACTTTCAGCACCACCTTCCCCCTCCACCTCTAGGGAGGGGAGAGGGGTTGGAGACTGAGTTCAAACACCAGTGCCAATGATTTAATCAATTACACCTGTGTGATGAGACCGCCATAAAAACCCAGAAGAACAGGGTCAGAGAGCTTCCACCTTGATGAAAAAGAATGAATCCAAGTGCTGGGAGAGTGGCGTACCCCCAGAATCGACAGGGACAGACGCTCCTGTGCTCAGGACCCTTCTGGACCTTCCCCTATGTTCATGTGTATTCTTTAATATCTTTTGTAATTAACCAGTGATCTAGTAAATAAACTGTTTTTTCTGCAATCTCTGAGTCACTCTAGCGAACTAATCAAAACCCAGTTAATCGGAAGCTCCAATTTATAGCTGGTTGGTCCAAAGCACAGGTAATTACCCGGGCTTGCAGTTGGCCTCTGAAGTGGGAGGGGAGGGGGCAGTCCTGTGGGACTGAGGCCATAAGCTACGGGACCTGAGGCTGTCTCCAGGTAAATGTGTCGGGATTGAGTGAAACTGCAGGACACCCAGCTGATGTCACAGAACTGCTCGGTGTGTGGAAAACCCACACATCTGGTGTCAGAAGTGAAGCACTATCGTTGTAGAGTGTTGAAGGTAGAGGAAGGCTTTTTGTCCCTAGCAGACTTCAACATATGAATTTTGAACATTCCGACCATGGCAGGAACTTTGTGCTTCCGGTTCCTGCAACTCTGGGCTCTGCGGGATTAGAGATCCTGGTCCCCAAAAGGGATGCGCTCTTGCCAGGGGACACCACAGGGAGGGTCCCGTGGAGGTACAGGTCACAGCTTGTGTCCACTGACCGGTAGGCAAGAGGGGGACTCCCATCTTGGCAGAGGTCATTGATTCTGATGAGCAGGAGGAGATGGGGCTGCCCAGGTAGGAGTACATTTGGAACCCTAGTGACCGGGGCAGGGGCGGTGGGGGGGAGGGGGTCTCTTGGTCCTTCCTGACACAGTTACAACTGTAAGCGAACACATGCAGCACCCACCCTGGCCTGAGAAGGGTGCGTCACCAAGAACTCAGAAGCTCAGGAAGGAGGCCACCCCACCAGGAGAGCCACCAAGACCTGTCCAGGTGACAGCTGAGGGAGAGGGGGAATTAAAAGGCAGAGCCAAGAAAAAAGGCAAAGGATAACCAGTTGTGGTATCGCAAGACCAACTGCAGTGACAGAGGAGGTGTTCTCCCCACCCCCTCCCGCTGCTCCTACGTTTGCTCTCTGGAAGAAAGGCCCAGGGGACCATGTTCCCCAAACCTGCTTGCAGGAGCAAACGGGTCGCGCTCGAGAGTGGACTGCGGCGGCCTCGGGGCGTGCCGTTCAGCTCCCCTCGGAGAGCCTGCTGCAGTCTCCAGCACCTCCAGATGCCCCGGGGCCTCCGCTGAGCCCACACCGCTACCCCCGCCAGGACGCTTCCAGCCAGTGGCTAAGCACCGGCCTCTTCCCACAGGTACCCTTTGCTAGAGGTCAACCCGGAAGCCTGGCGGAGACGCTCTGAAACGTGCCGCGGACTGACGCTCTTCCCCGCCAACCTTCCTCGGTGTCCTTCTGCCCCGGCGACAGCCCCGCCCCCTGGCTGCAGGCCCCGCCCACCTCCTCCTAGCCCCTCCCCTTTGTGCCTCACCTGCGTTTCCCCCAACACGCCTCTAGGGCATCACATCCTGTGCCCTTGTCTGCTTTTTGGAAGACCGGACCTGACCAAGGCTGGACGCGGATTGCCCCTTGAAAAAAATTAACGTTTCCGCAGCTCGTCAGGCTGGGGGCAGCCCACTTGGACGGAAAGGAGGCTGCGGTGCAGGAAATGTCCTTCCCTGCAGCCAAACGTCCGCGGTGGCCCTGACACCCAGGCACAGAGATTCGGGCACGTTTATGATGCCCTTGGAGGCAGGTTTGGAAGAAATCAGGAGGCCTGCCCAGCGAGAGGTGCCGGGGGTCTGGGTCGGTAAGGATCACGCCCTCTGCGCCGTGCTTCCTTTCCACGTATCCCTCGACCTCCTCGAGCCCTGGAGACTCTGCTTCGGCCTGGTTTCTGCCTTGCGGAGGGACATCAGGGAAGGACCTGCTGTATATCTGGGAGAACAGGGTCCCCTCCCCACTCTGAGGCCACAGTTAGATTCAGAACACAGAAGACCCACGCGGAGAGGATGAAATCAGGGAGACAGAGGCCCATGGGGGAGGGGGCTGAGGCTTCAGCTCACGGAGCAGCTGGTCGCTTGTGGCGAGAGCCTGAGGCTTAAAGTCCTCCCTGGCCTGGGGGGCCGTCCACGGCGCAGGCCTCAGCACCCCTCTTGTCTTCCCATGAGGCCATTGCCACTCCCTGGTCCCCACCTCCATCACCACCCAGACCAGCGGTGGGGTGATAAATGAACATGGTAGAGTGAGGCCGTCATGGAAGACAGTTCTCAGGGTCGGTCTAGGTGTTGGGTCGGAATACACGGAGAACCCCTGGTGCCGCCTTCATTTTGGGGTTCCTTTCCTAGCAGGAGGTATTGAAGAGGGGAATAAACCTGGAGAAAAGAAGCTCCCAGCTCAGTAAGATGGTTCAGCAAAGCAGAGGTGTGGCCGTAAGTCTCGTTCTCTGCCTCTCTCTGTACACATACATGCACGCACACACACGCACACACACACACACACACACCCTCTTTTGGGCTGTGGTTTTCATCAATACCTTTTGCCAAACATTTTCGGTTCTCTTCCTAGTCACACAGCAGAATTGCAGTTTCTAGCCCCCTTGAAATTATGTGTGACTGTGTGACTTGATTTGAATAATGAAATGTGAGCAGTGATGGTGTCCCTTCTGCCAGAAAATCTCAGAAGCCAGTGAGTGATTCACTGCAGTGTTTTCACCTGTGTCCCATCAGCCAACAACATCCCAGATGGAAGCTTCTCCATCACGGGGTCCCAGAGAGAGGACAACACAGAGCAGAGGCCCAGCCAATCGGTGATAAACATTTAGACTGAACAATTAAAAACACACAAACAAGGGAGTTCCCTGGCAGTCCAGTGGTTAGGATTCAGTGCTTTCACGGCAGAGGCCCGGGTTCAATTCCTGGTCTGGGAACTGAGATTCCACAACCGAGCAACCGAAATTAAAAAATGAATAAAAACAAACAAACAAAGCCCTTGCTGTTTTAAATGCTGAGATTGGGGGGGGGCGGCGGTTCTTACGTCTCCAGCATGATCTAGACTTCACTCCCTGACAGCAGAGTGTGGTTTTTGTGCTCGTCTGGTCCCCGTCACGTTTCCTCTGGGACTAAGAAGGAATTGGAGAGACGTAAAAGTTAGGGACAGGGTTTATATGCACTCAGTGGGGACTGGTCGGAGATGGGGAGAGAAAGAGGGAAGCTTGGGACTCAGATGTGACCACCATCAGAGAGGAGTCGCTGCCCACACCCTCGGGTCCAGTCAATTTACACCTCCATTTGCTCACGCAACAAACACTGAATAAACGCTCTGCAGCCCAGACCTGAGTGTGTCTTCAAAAACCAAGGATGACTAACACAGCTTCCATCCCGGGGGGCCATGGATTGGTGGGGCTGCAGGCATGGGACACACAGTCGACACACGAGTACAATTGGAGACACAAGTACAAAGCACCACGGGAGAGGCAGGCAAGCATTCAGGAAGCAGCTGGAGGAGGCTTCATAGAAAAAGCGATGGGAGAGCTGGGCTCTGGACCCGGGCAGGGCTGCCCAGGTGCATGTCAGCATATGCAGGGTCTGGCCGCTGGACGTCGCTTGCTGGCTGCTGTTGGCACCGCGCTAGAGAACAGCCTGTCGGTGGGAACTTCACAAGCAGAATTGTTTTCAAGCTGGGTAACTAACAGGTCATTCCCAAGACAGGTTACAATGACCACGTCCAGCAGAGGCAATTCTAGCACAATCCCCACTGAGGTGTTGATTGGCTGGGCCTCAGCTTTCAGAATTTTCAGGAAGCCCAAAGACAGGAAAAATCCCATAGTCTGGATGCTTAACCTTAAGGATCACAGATGAATGCTGGACTCTGAGATGTGATGTAAGGATGTCATGCAGAATCACCCAGAACTCAGGGACACAGCTTACTGTGAGCGAACAAGTGCTAGAAAAATAGATGATGATAGGTAGTTGATAGATGTTAGATAGATATAGATAGATGATAGATAGATAGATAGATAGATAGATAGATAGATAGATAGATAGATAGAGATAGATAGATGATAGATAGATGATAGATGATGATAGATAGCTAGATGATAGATGATAGATAGATGATAGATAGATAGATAGATAGATGATAGATAGATAGATAGATGATAGATATAGATGATAGATAGATAGATGATAGATAGATGATAGTTAAGTTGGGGGTACATAGCCCAAGATTTCTGGGGTCTCTTAGAGTGACCCAGTTTTTAAAACAAAAGTTTCTGCACAGACTGCCATCATTTTAGTTTTCTGACTTGTTTTACCATCAGGTTTTGCAAAGGTTTAAAAATGAAGTCTTGTTTATTTTGTCAAATAATAATTGCTCTTACTGAAAATGTTTAAAGACAGGAAATCCAGGTGTACAGAAATCAGAATAACATCAAATCAGAAATCCAGACTGGACTCCACCCAGGGACGGGTCTGACTCTTGCCTTGTTACAACACGGTGGCACCTCTATCCAAGGAAACCAGAAAACCAATACCTTCAAACTGAGCATGATAGTGGAAAACAAGCCATTTCCCTGACTTTCTGAGCCTGATCTCATCCCTACGTCATGAGATAGACCATTTACTGAAGCCAAATCCATTTTACTAATGCCTCAAATTAATTACCAGAACTTCACCAAGCTACCTTTGCTGGGAATAATGACTTGGTCTCCTGGCAACAGGAATGAGAGGAAGCACCAGGTGCCGCATTATAGGAAGTCCCCTGCCAGGGACTCAGGGTAGCCTGACAGCAAATGGCCCCCCACGAAGGGCAGCTGACAGGAGACACGTGGGTGGTGTCATTTGGATAGCACCTTGCTCAGAGACAGCTACAGCGTCAAAACAACTCATTGGTCCTTTAAGTGAAGACCCTGGCTGTCTTCTCTGATAAATGGAAAACTGCCCCAGCCTAAGCTTCTCTCTCGTTCTCTCTCCCTTTCCTCCTCATCCCTATTTGGGTGAATTTCTCTCCCTCTGTTTCCTCATTCACATCTCCATCCCCTCCTCTCTTTTTCTGATATTCATTCCTACTTAAAAAGACACGGGACTGTCGGATCAAGTGCCTGCCACAATGTTTGTAAAATCCTGTTCCCTAAAGTGACACTAATGGTCTGCGGAACTTCTCTGGCCTTAGTTGCTTGGCAGTAGAGATCTCTGTGGGCCGCCTCTCCGGCAATCAGTTCGTTCGGTAATTACCACGAGCCCAAGCAGCCGAAGCCCTGTGCTGAGGAAGGGGCGGTGGGTCAGGCTGAGACACTGGGGCTGCTGCCTCCCACGTGTGCACAGAAAGGCAACACTCACGGGGGAAACGCAGAGCAGCAGGGACAGACAGGTTCACCAGGTCTTCAAAACCAACATCACCTTCAACAGAAAAAGAGAATTTGTTTCTGCAAAACTAACACCATTGTCCCTTTAGGCCCAAATCACCAAGTCTCAGATGTTTCAGACCAACTTGCCCAGAGTGAAGTCTTGACATCTGGACCCTAGAATTCTGTCACACAAAGGGACGGCATCAGATGGCCAATGGGCAAGACTCGGCCCTGTTCTGCTCACACTGCTGAAGAGCGAAACTTTTAATATGAGATATACCAAACTGAAAATGAGTAGCGATGCCTATTTTGTAGAGGCTTCCATCACTTCGAACAAGTGATGAGGAAGGCTTTGAAAGGGAAGAAACCCAGGTGTCATTGGGCTACTTTGAACGGTAATATTGCAAAATCCAATTACAGGCACTGGGTTGTCATCCTATGTTTCTTGGAGATATGATTCTTACTGAACTGATTGAGCTCTGGCTTGTTTTTCATGATTTCTAGGACCTGTAAGAGTAATTTCAAAAGCTTTAAATTTACCCCCCTTTAAAAGTTAGCACTTAACTGATTAGAATGGGCAACACCAGAAAATCTACAAACAGTAAATGCTGGAGAGGGTGTGGAGAAAAGGGAACCCTCTTGCACTGTTGGTGGGAATGTAAATTGATACAGCCACTATGGAGAACAGTATAAAGATTCCTTAAAAAACTAAAAATAGAAGTACAATTTGACCCAGCAATCCCACTGCTGGGCATATACCCAGAGAACACCATAATTCAAAAAGGCACATGCACTCCCATGTTCATTGCAGCACTATTTACAATAGCCAGGACATGGAAGCAACCTAAATGTCCATCAACAGACAAAAGGATAAAGAAGATGTGGCACATATATACAATGGAATATTACTCAGCCATAAAAAGGAACGAAATTGGGTCATTTGTAGAGATGTGGGTGGACCCAGAGACTGTCACACAGAGTGAAGTAACTCAGAAAGAGAAAAACAAATATCGTATATTAATGCGTATATGTGGAATCTAAAAAATTGGTACAGATGAACTGGTTTGTGAGGCAGAAATAGAGACACAGATGTAGAGAACAAAGGTATGGATATCAAAGGGGGAAAGTGGGGGGAGGCGGAGGGTGGGTGAACTGGGAGATTTGGGTTGACGTATATATCCTAATACGGATAAAATAGATAACTAATAAAAAATTTATTTAAAAAAATTAGCACTTAGTACAGGTTGAGGGACATTCATTGCTGTTCCCCCAGCGCCGAGGACAGTGCCTGGCACACGGGAGGCGGCTGGTTCATATCTACTAGATGCTGACTGACTGGAACAGAATGGAGCATGTTACAGGTAATTTGTTTTCAGGCTGTGGTTTTCTGACTAAATGTTCCAATGAGCATTCCATCACCAAATTTATTAATTCAACAGATATTCATGGAGCGCCAACTCCAAGCCTGTCTGGAGCTCTGGGGCCACAATGGTGAGCCAGGCAGGCAACCAGCCTTGTTAAAGACACCACAGTCTCCACCCTTGAGCTGCTTATAATAGGGTGAGGGAACAGAACAGATCAGAAGCAATTAGAACACAATTAAGCGTTAAATTATATGCCTCTGACTAGCCCAGGGGATTCTCGGAGGGGGAAGAAGCTAATGCAGTCATTGCTGTTTTCATGGAGGAGGTGGGACTCTGGCTGGGCCTTGAAGATGCTCTGGATTTGGGAAAGCAGTGCAGAGAGGATGGAGGAGAATGTTCCTTCCAGGAGGCAGGTACCCAGAGCCACCCAAGGAAAATCGGGGTCTTGGATGTCCAGGTACACCCCGGAGCAGAATCACCCTCAAGTAAAGAGCCTGGAAAAGCTCTAAGAACTTAGAGGTGTTTGAGTTGGACTTACAGATACAACTCAGCTGCTGCCCCAAAGGCTAGTTTCCTTCTCCTAAAACTTGACCCTACAATGATTTCCTTCTGTCTTCTCTTGGGATAGAAGCTGGGGCTTCTTCTACTTGTTGGCCCGATCTGACTGCATCAGAATCTCCTGGGGACCTCTGCTCCTGGCCCCACCACCGGAGTCTCTGATTCAGTGGATTTGGGATGGGATCCGGGAATCTGTAGGTTTTTAAATCTCCCCAAGGGATTCTGTTAATCAGCTTGATTTGGGAACTACTCTCTTAGATTTATTTCGAAGACATTTCCTTTCTGAGATTAGCATGAAAGGGTAGGCATATAATAACTGAGGAGGTAGGTGTGATTTATGGCTACAAATCGCTCTAACAGGTGACCTGGAGAATTCGCAGGGGAAAGAAATCAACCTAACACTTTCTACTTCCCTGACCTCCTAAATGAGTCAAAATGGTCAAAATTTGGCCAAAATGAATTAAATTTTCCCTTTATGGCATAGGCACAGCCTGATGAATGAACATGAGAGATTTTCATTTTATTTAGACTAGTAGGAAGCTGAAGCTTTCAGTGAATTGGAGCTAAACTAATGTACTGACTTTCCTTATTTAGCTATGTCAGTTTGTACGTCCAATTCCTGAAAAATGTCCATTTGTGTCTAAGATGTTCCAAGCATAAAAATCAGGAACAGTGTACTTCCTTGGCCACACACACTGCTCAGAGAGTAACGCCACATCCATCAGCATTAAGAGGATTGAGAGGATGGTTTCGGACCAGTTTTTAATAGGCGATGCTTATTAATGTTTCAGGATGTTTTCCTCCTCTTAGACTCACCTAGCAAATCCCTGGTTCCATTTCCTTTTACGTAGCTAATTTACACTCTGCCCTGGGGATTGGTTTGCATTTTGCTCTCTTTGTCTGGATGTTCAATTCCTATTAGTGTCAACGGGAGTTATGTGCTCAAATTGAAGGCTTAAAATATACCTGCAAACTCTTTCCTGGCCAACACACATACACACGTACGCACATGCCCCTCCTCACCCCGCTGTGTTCGTGACCCTTGCTTAATCCAAGATACCAGTGTTCAATTTATTTGTGACATTTCTAAAATCTGACTCAGGTTCCCCTGAGGTCATCACAGTATGTGGAAATTAACTAGTTTCTCCCTTTCGGAAGCCGTACTGGTTTCCGAGGTCTTAATGGCTCAGAGGATGTACTTATTCTCCATAGACCTAGCTGTGTGACCTAGTTTATTATTCGTTCAGGATTAGTTCTGAATTGCTGGGAGCGAATCTCAGCGTTTTCATCCTTCTCTGCTTAGAGCAGGTTATCATGCAATGGCTCCGAATTCTCTACTGAAATGTGTGTCTGTGTTGTTTTAACAAATAACCAGCCCAATAATTATCATGGAGATTTTGTAACACCAAACAGAAGAGACACCACAAGTGCACACACCAAAGAGCTCAGTCATAAATATTCCACATCATTGTCACCATGATGTCATTGCAATTGCAGCATCCACTTCAGTGACAGCTAAGGAGTCAAGATTTACTTCCACGAAAACTGATAGGTGCAAAAGGGAAGGCACAAACACCAGCGCTAATTATACCTATAGTCATGTTACATTAGTCATAATCCTACAGGGAAGCAAACATCAAACTCATCATTAAACTGACAAGCCATTCATTCTAGACCCCATCTCCCCAGTATATGTGCCTTAGGAGGTTCAGAGCATTCTTTTCTGTTAGAATTCTTGGCGGCATCAAACGTATACTTTTTTCCAGAGCTGCCTATTTGAGAGTATTCTGGTGAGTTGGCACAGACATCAAAGGCCCTTCTAGGAGGCGATTCGGTTGCTTTATTCGCCCCAGGAGCGTGGGTCCAGCAGGCGCGTTGTGCCAAGCACTGTGCAAGTGGCTGAGGGTCCAACGGTAAAAACAGACACAGTTGCTGGTCGGATGAAGCCCTGGGCTGGCGAGGACGTTACAGGGGATCAGGCGACGGCCCATACGATGGATGATCCCAAGCCTGGTTGAGTGTTAGCACAGATGGAGCAGTTCTGAGAGCGGGTGACCACACACCTGGTCTAAGCTGAGGGTCAGGGAAGGTGTGACCAAGAAAGGGACGTATTGAGCTGCGACGCGAGGAATGCTTGGGGTCAGGAAGGCCACAGGAGCACACGTCGAGGAGCGGGTGGGGTAGGGACACAGCCCTGTGATGTGCGGTGAAGGACACATGTGTGGCCTGAGCAGAAGAGCCGGGAGAGGTGCAAA
The DNA here is from genome assembly GCF_030028045.1 of Hippopotamus amphibius kiboko. NCBI lineage: Eukaryota > Metazoa > Chordata > Mammalia > Artiodactyla > Hippopotamidae > Hippopotamus > Hippopotamus amphibius. The sequence continues at coordinate 73,128,630 of NC_080199.1, forward strand.
CAACACCTGACGCCGTGGAGCCAGGCGTCCCCTTCAAGGACCTGGTCTCCATCCTAAAGGCAACTGGAACCCACCAAAGATTTTAAGAAGGGGTGACTCAGTCAGATTCACACATAGAAATAACATGTAGGTGGCAGTGCAGAGGATGCATTGGAGAGGTGCAAGAGCAGATGAAGACAGGGAGGCGAGTGAGGAAGCTAGTTAGCCCTGAGCAGTTGGTATTGAGACTAGGAAAGTGGATGGAGGACAGATGGAAAAAAAAGGGATGGATGCCAGTGTCCTACAGGAGATAAAACACACAGGCCTTGGGAATAAACAGATCTCTGGGAAGGAGGGGGAGGGGCGTGTCGGTGACTCCTACACTCACTCCCAGTTTGCGCAACTTGAAGACTGTGGTCTTACTCACGGGACGTGGACAGATGGGCAGGATGGAGCGGCAGCGCAACATCCGAGCGGTGATGGGAGACAGGCAGATAAGATGTGTGGGCTGGAGACGCTGGGAATAACTCACCAGCGTCTCGATGGTCACGGCTGTCTTGGGCGTGAACGCGTGAGACGGGAGGGAAAAGAACGGACCTCGGGTTTCTGGAAAATGATTCCAATATGTGGAGGTGATCTGAGTGACATAATATACATGCACCTTCCTAGATTTCACATCCACACTGATTCACTGTGCTAGGGGACCATTAACAGCTAAGTTGAAGGATCCCTGTTACTTCTACATAGGCTCAATCTTAAGGTTTCCAATGTTTAAAAAGTCACTTACCATAATGTTTAAGTCAAGTGTACCTAGACGTGCCCAGGATGGTTTAGAGACCAGGCTGATGCAGCGGAGTGGGGTCAGGCTCAGTGTCTATTGCAGGCCCCAAAGTTTTATTTTCGGGGCTCTCCCATACAAAATCAAGGAGGTTTGCCCCAGGATCACTGCGCGTGAATCTTACTCACTAATTTTGTTAACCTCTATCAAGCAGGTCCAGGATATAGCTGATCTTGGGGCAAAGATCTTTGTTTATCAGCCCCCCGCCCCAGAACATGTTGATCAAGGTACAGTCACCAGCCAACTTTTTCTTCTAGTAAAGGCAAATTCAGATTCGTAAACACGCGAAAAACACTTCTTCCTTTCTCGCTCTTCCAGATGCAGATTTTATAATCTAATCACGGCCTAACCTGCATATTTTTATGTTGCCTTTCGCTGGTAGGCTAGCACTCAGAATTTCCTGGTACACTAGTCACCGGCAGATTTCGGTCCACTGTGGCTCCCGCCAGGCTGGGTGGGGGAGAGATGAGAAGAGCCCTGAGAGACAGGCATTTCTGCCTAATCTCAGAAGTACTGGGGCGGTGACACCAGGCACAGTAAGGTGGCGGAACCTGAGATATTTACGATCATGTTACAAACTTGGATTTCCAAAAACTGGTAGCTCAGAGACTATTGTGGGAATTCTAAGGAACCTACCTGCAATTCTATAACCACACAGACTACAATTTACAGTCTTTTGGAAATCCTTGCAATTTCTTCAATGCCCCAGGTTACCCCCTCTGCAGTGGTGGACTTACCAATAAGGTGGAAGGGACTGAGTTTGGAGCCCTCCAGAAGGGCACTTTAGTCTTTGCATGAATGGTTTACATGGGATCGGGGGGTAAGAGGATGAAAAAATGCTCTGTGAGGCCCAGGTCAGTTATTGTCCTATGAGTGTAAAGGGCCCCACAAGGAACCATCCTGGCCAGGCCGCGGAAGATGAGCTTGTGACTGGACCTTGGAGAAGTGGCTCCTCCCTGAATCAAGCAACTTCTCTTCAGCTGGACAACTCCAAGTACACACCTCATGAGTCACACGGCCTTTGCAGAGGCATCTAGACCATCAGCGCCACCTAGGCAACTGCACTGGCATTGCCAGAGGGTACCAGGGTCTTCTTCCCCTTCCCAGGTTTTGCACCTAGAAGATCCTGTGTCCAGTCACCCCCTTCCAGACACCAAGGAAAGACCACAGTGTCAGGAGCAAATGTCTTCTAAACCAAGGAATGCCAAGGCCAGCCCAGGGCCACGACTGTATCCCCCCCACTCTCTATACCAGTGATGGTCCAACTGAGACAAAGCTCATAAAAAGCAATGGTGTGGGACCATCAAAGGTGAGGAGCAAACACAGCAGGGAGGGCCTTGATAGAACCGAACTTCCCAGCACATCTGTTCCAAGAGTGTGGTGTGACCATGGTGATAAGGGAGAGCACCAGCCATCAGCTATGGGGTGGCCCCATAGGAGCGGGGGTGCTCTATTCCCAGGAAGCTGGAGCTACAGTCCACCCAGCTGGGACCTCAAGGTGCCCGAAGCCCAGCTCAGCTCAAAACCAGGCAGATGCTGTTACTGTTTGTGTAGTCTGGGTTTCCCTGAAACAAAGCCCAAACCAGGGCTTGCATCTGGTGTGTTTATTTGGAAGGTGATCCCAGGAAGGAGGGACAGAGCCGGGAAGGAAGGGAAAGCCACCGAAAGATGAGCTATTGAGCAGGTTGCGGCTGTGATAACAGGCTCCATCTCACTGGAGGCGCCCTGAGGGAAAATGGGTCTCAGAGCCGTGCCTCTGAAGGATGGGGGGCTCAGTTCTCTGTGGCTGGGGGACACCCAGGGCACGTTAACTACCCCACTCTTCTCATCTGCACTGGAACACGCTTGGCAAATTTCCACAGCCTCGAAGAAAACTCAGAGGCGGGCAGGCTAAGAGCCATTCGGACACCAGAGGCAGGACACTGTCTCGCCCAAAGGTGCCTGGCGGCTGCGTGTGGACCCGGGGCTACAGCCAGGACATTTCCTATTGTGTACAGGACACTTCAGCTCTCTTGGCCTCGGTTTCCCCATCTATAAAGTCAGCGTGAGAATAATAGCTAACTGCTAGGGCTGTTGGCGGGATAAAACAAAATAAGTTGTAAGAAAACACTTAGCATGCCCTAAAACGCTTTACAAATGTAAGAGATGAACCTTTAAGATGGGGAATCAGATTCTTTTTGCCAGTAAAATGTAAAATGGTACAACCCCTGCTGAGGGGAATTTGGCAGTATCTAGCAAAATTACATATGTATTTGCCCTTTGAAGCAGCAATTCCAGTTCTAAGAATTCATTCCAAAGATAAACTGGCAAAAATATAAAAAAGAAATGTGACAAGACAAATGCACATAGCAATTTTTAAATGCCTAATTTTTAAAAAGCAAAACCCAATTGAAACAAGTAAACTTCACTCCATAACGTCTCTGTGGTATAAACACACAAACAGGAACCATATCAGGACATTCTTAAATACCATATTTTGTGTATCTCTAATGGGATATACCCTAAAGACAAGGACTAGAAATGAAAAAAAAAAAAAAAACCTAACCTGTTTTCAATAAATATATTGTTGGTGGTAAGAGTGGTATTATATTCTGAGACCACTGTATGTATCCTGTGGAATAAAGCAATTCCAGCATGCAAGAAAGGAAAATGTTACAAAACCAATGGGGCTGAGTGAAAACCTCACTGTTCTAAATTGAGTGTATCCGTATAAACTCATGATGTACTTACTTTATATTAAACAAATGAAAAATGTACAACTCCCAGCTCTGACCGCTGAAAAGACAGACGTGTATTTCAGTGGTTTCTAAACACCATTTCCTGCTAGAAGGGACCTGGGCTTCTTGGAGAAATGGCTGGTAATAGGTCAGAGGCAGGTTGTGTATAAGATGAGCCTGGACCACCTTGTCACATAAGGAAAGAAAGAAACTATCAGAGGCCCCAGGTCATGTCAGAGGTCAATTGAAAAGGCCCTCCAGTGCTAAGGGGACAGTTTGAGCACCAATAAGGATACCAAATACACTAGGATACTAAAATATATAAAATATTTTTCATAATGATAATTAAAGAAAGTTATCACATAAAGATATTTTCTTCCCTAAAGGGCCCACTCTTCTGAACAACCAAAGAGTTGATGAGGGGAACTTTTTAATACAGAAGTTTGTCAGCTAATAAATGAAGAAGGGATAGTAGCATATCACCATTCAGTGCCTCCTAAAAAACAATGGATCTGCACTAGCATGAAAAATTGAATTTGAAATTAAAAACACAATACCATTTACACTAGCACCCCCAAACTGGGATACTTAGGTATAAAGCTGACATAATACACCCAGGATCTATACGAAGAGAGCTGCAAAGCTCTGATGAAAGAAATCAAAGAAAATCTAAATAGCTGAAGAGAGAGTTCATGTTCATGGATAAGAAGACAATATTATTAAGTCAATTCTTCCCAACTTGGCCTGCAGATTCAATGCCATCTCAATCAAAATTCTAGCAAGTTGTTTTGTGAATATTAGAAAAACTGATTCTCAAGTTTTTATGGAGAGGCAAAAGACCCAGAACAGCCAACAAAGTACTGAAGGAGAATGAAGCTAGAGGACTGATACCACCCGATGTCAAGACTTATCATAAAACTACAGTAACCAAGGCAGTGTGGTCTTGGTGAGAAAATACACAAACAGGTCCATGGAATATAATAGGAAGCCCATAAATAGACCCACACAAATACAGTCAACTGGGCTTTGACAAAGAAGCAAAGTATGACGGAGAAAGGATAGTCTTTTCAACAAATGGTGCTGGAACAACTGGACACCCTCATGCCATGAAATGATTCTGGACACAGACCTTCTACCCTTCACAGAACGGACTCAAAATGGATGATAAACCTAAGTGTAAAATGCTAAATATCAATATAAAACGTTTTAAAAGACCACAAAGGAAAAATCAAAATGACCTTGAGTTTGGTAATGAGTTTTTAGATACAACACCAAAAGCATGGCTCAAGAAAAAAAAAATCAAACCCTGGGCTTTAGTAAATTAAAAACTTTTGTTCTGTGAGAGACATGAAGACAAACTTGGAGGAAATGTTTGCAAAACGCAAATCTGATAACAGACTTGTGTCTAAAATAAATAAAGAACTCTTAAAACTCAACAATAAAAAAACAATTTATAAATGGGCAAACACACCTCACCAAAGAAGACGCATAAATAGCAAACAAGGATCTGAACATATGCCCCACATCTTGTCATTAGGGAACTGCAAATTAAAACAATGAGGTTCCCATGCACAACTATTAGAATGGCCAAAATCCAAAAAAGGTGACAATCTCAAAACTGGCAAGAATTTGGGGCAACAGGAGCTCTCATTCATCGCTGGTAGGAAGGCCAAAATGGTACAGTCACTCTGGCAGACAGTTTGGCAGTTTCTTAAAAGCTAAACATATTCTAACCACACATTCCAGTAATCGTGCTCCTTGGTATTTGCCCAAGTTAAACACGTCTGTCCACACAAAAAATTTGCACATGATTATTTGTAGGAGTTTTATTCATAATTGCCCCAAACTGGAACCTTTCATAGATGAGTGCATCAACAAACTGTGGTACATCTATATATTGGGATATTATTCCACGTGTAAATAAAAGAAATAAAAAGAATATAAAAAGTAATGGGCTATCAAACCATAGAAAGACAAGGAGGAAACTTAAATGAATGTTGTTAAGTGAAAGAAGCTGATCTGAAAAGTCTACATACTATGTGATTCCAACTACCTGAAATCCTGGAAAAGGCAAAACTATGGAGATTGTAAAAGGATCAGTGGTTGCCAGGGGCTTAGAGGTGCAGGGCTGGATGAACGGGCAGAGCACAGGGGATTTTCAGGGCAGTGAAACTATTCTGCGTGATTGTGTATGGTAGACACATGTCATTGCACATTTGTCAAAACCACAGAATTGTGCAAAACAACGAGTGAACCTTAGTGTAAACTGTAGATTAGATAAGAATTTATCACTATCGGTTCATCAGTTGTAACAAAGGTACACTAGTGAGGATGTTACTAATAGGGGACATGGGTGGCAGTGACGGGGGTCTATGGGAACTCTGTACTGTCTGCTCAACTTCTCTGTAAATCTAAAACTGTTCTTAAAAAATTAAGTCTATTTATTCTTTAAAAAGGAATTGATCTAGGCAACAGTCGTCAACAGCTGCTAATGCACAAACAGCAAAACAACCACAGGTTATGCCTCCTGATGGAAGAACAGGATACCACCCACAGAATAATGGTACCACAAAACAGACCGAAAACAAGAGAAAACTGGAATCTCATCAAGCCTTTAGCACTAACTTCCAATCAGTAGAAAATACCATCAAAATGTGGAAAATATGCAGAGCAAAGCAATATGTCCAACCACAACTCAGGGATGCAACCAGCAAAATGCAGACTATTGCAAACCCTGCAGAACAGAATACAAGTTCTTTGACACATAATTTGTAAAGAGAAATGAAAGAGACAGAAAGAGAACTCATAGATTAATAGAGACTTAAGCAATCTATCAAGAAATTACAATACAGGGACCTGCTTTGTATCCCGAGTCAAACTAACTGGAGGGAAAACCCCAAAACATGCAATAATAAACATTGATGAGACAATTGGAAAAACTGAATGCTAATTAGATATTTTATGATATTAAAGAATTATTGTTAATATTTTTCAATGTGATCATGGTATTGTAGTTTTATGCTTAAAATTAGAGCCTCTTTTGGTTCTAATTAGATCAATATCGAAATATAAATATAAATGAAATAATTTGTTGATTACCGTTTGCTTCCAAGAATCCGGGGGGAGGGAGAAAAGAATAGGGGAAAAGATGAAACAAGATGGGCCGTGAGTTGATTTCAGTTGAAACTGGGTGATGGGTAGAGAGAATCCTTATACCATCTCAAGGGTCTGAGGGCCAAATCTAGCCTGCCAACTAGATTTGCACTGCTTGTGAACTAAGAATCATCTTTCCATTTTTAAATGGTAGAAAAAGATTATTCCATAGCATCTGAAATCATATGAAACTCAAATGTTTAGTGTCCACAAGTAAAATTCTGTTAGAACACAGCGACATCATTTATGAACCGTCTGGGGCTACTTTGGGGCTAGGACAGCAGAGTTGAGTAGCTGAGGCAAAGAAAAACATTGATCTCCCTACTACGTTCTCGCAAAGACTTCCCACTTTCACATAGATGAGGCAAAACACACCCCCTGCCTCATCTATGCCCCTGGATCCCTCCTGCTCTCCAATTCAGAAGGCGTCCACGACATTGTGAAATAATATTTTTCACTGAATTAATCTTGACCTGAAGTCCAGGGTAGAAATTGCAACATTAGCACATATATGACTTGGCAGCCCGGGCAAGATTCTCATATCAAATTCTCCAGCCCAAGCTTTTCTTTGATGATCTGCATGAAAGTGTATATTAAAGCTACGTACCGGTTACGTGACCCGTGGCAGCTGTACCCTTGAAGGCTGCTGGGGCTTCCATGAAAAGCTACCAATTTAGACCCATTACTTGTGATTCTGAATTCTGCACCGCACGTGCTGGTGCAGCTCTGGGCCACTGCTGTGGATTTCTGCTGAAGTCAGGAGACCCGGGCAGAGGACCCGCTAGGAAAGAGTGCCTGGGATTCCAGCCTCGGCTCCGTGCAGCCCGCTTGCTCTACAGACCCTGGTGTTGTCCATCCTCAGGGCAGATCAGTCCTCAGGCCAGGTCTCTGGGGAGTTAACTGGGTGGGAAGGAGGTGGAAGGAGCCTGAGGATGGAGCCGCCACACCTGCCCTGTGGGGGTGGCCGGTGCCTGCCCTGCTGTGGCCGCCTGTCGGAAGCCGTGTGGCTTATGTGACAACAACTGGTTTGGACGTTGTGAGAGCGATCCCCTGGGCAGAGCTTGGCTGCTGCTGGGTGGTGTCAGGCAGGCTTGGGTCATGCCCTGGCGTTGACCTCATCACCTCCTGGCAGGGCAGGCTCACTGGGCACCACGCCAGCCCACTGGGTGGGGGCAGGTGGTTTCAGCCTCGCCCCATGGTGCACCCAGGGCGGTCCCTGATCAGTTTCCTCTGTAGGTTACTACCCCCTGATGGGGCCGGGGCCCTAGGAGGATGGCGCTCTGTGTATGTGTTTCCCCTGACCCCAAATGCACAGGGGTGTGAGGCTTCCTGGCAGCAACGGGCTCACTTGGCTTCTCCAAGACTGAGGATGAAAACCTCCAGCATTGATGACTAGATCAAGGTCCCCACAAGCCCAGCTCCTACCTTTAAGGTGCTGGAAGTCATGTGCTGTGTCTGGTGCCAGGAGTTGGAGGAGGTGGAGAAAATGAAGCCCTCACTTGGCTTTGCTTAACCTGGAGCAGACGGCCACCCACTCAGAAGAGGCTGGAAAGAGGCTGTCTGTCAAACTTCCAGAGCGTCTGGATGAAGGTGGGTGTGGGCCCTTCCTTTTTTTTAAGAATTTATTTATTTTTAATCTCTTTACTTTTTTAATTGAAGTATAGTTGGTGTACAATATTATATGTTACAGCAGTACAATATAACAATTCATAATTTTTAAAGCTTATATTCCATTTATAGTTATATAAAATATTTGTTAAGTCTCCGTGTTGTACAATAGATCCTTGTAGTTTATTTTATTCCTAATAGTTTGTAGGAGGTAGGCCCTTTGAAACAGAAAGGCCAGGAAGCAGTGGGAGACTGAAAGGAGAATAAAAGTCAAAATTCTCACCACGGCCCAGGCCCTGTTTAATCCAGCCTCTCTTTCTCTCATTTCATGCCACCTTCCCTCATGCCCACCTTGTCCCACAGTGGTGGTTCAGCTGCTCAAACATGTACAGCTGCAGCCTCAGGGCCTTTGCACGTGCTGCACCCTGTGCTTAGAGTGCTTCAGCCTCCCCTTCTCCACCCTCCTCACTCTCCCAGTCCTGACCTCCACCCTGCTCAGCCTGTAGCCCATCCTTCTCTCCCTTTGGCCCTGGGGGAGACCTCTCTCCTCCCCCTTACACCTTCCACAGTTATTCTGCTTCAGCCCTTTTTCGAGCCCTTCAAAGCCCCCGATACAGCTCACAATTGTTTTCCTTACGGTTTTACGTATTCATTCTTGTCTGCATCCCCAGCACCTAGATTATAATTCCCTTCGGGACTGGCACCCTGTCTGACTTATTTTCCATGGTACCCCCAGCACAGTGCCTGGACATAGCAGGAGGGCACTAAATGTTCCCTACATAAATGACAACTATCAGGCAGTCACTGTGTTAAATTTTTTTTTCTTGTTCACCATTCCCTCTGCAATTCGGCCAAGTGATGTTCTCAGGTTTGGCTGTTCAGTTCCCATCTTTAGTGCCTTTCATTTCTCCTCCTTTTGTTCCCCGTCTCCTGGCCACTTTGACACTTACTGACAATCTTTGTCACGGAGTGGGCGGAAAAAGCCATTTGCTTCTCTTTCACTGAGTCCACACCAGAGCTCTAATTACTGGCTGAGCTTACCATGTGGGGATTATTTATCACTCCAATTATCCATGAGATTTCTGTCCACTCAGAGCAGGCCGTAGTATTGGTCAGCATAGGCCAACTGTTTCAACAAATGACCCCCGAATGTCAAAATCTCAGATGAATGCAGGAGAAGTTTATTTCTCACGCCTGAGCGTTCTCCTCCAAGGAATGACTCACGTGACACTTTCATCTTCACACCTGGCCTCTCAGGTCACCCCGATGGGCAAGAGATCGTGGGAAGGCACCTGGCCACCTCATCCTCTTGGCCGATAGTGATGCCCACAGTTTGCACTCGGTTCCATTAGCCAGGTGGTCACATGGACCACAGAGATACAGGGACTGGGCAGAGATGTGAGAGATGGAACCACAAGGGGACTCTGAGTGTCCCTGCCATGGCAGCAGGTCACAGCCCGTAGGAAAGAAAGCTCTCATAACTTCTTGACCTCCCTTCACTTCTTATACCCTCCTGGAAGAGCCAAGTGCCCTACAAGCTCCAGGCACCATCCACACAGCTGCTCCCTCTGGAATTGTGTAACGTGCAGCTCTGCTTAAGAGCACGAGAGAGTTTTCAGGTACCTTCCACTCCCCTTGTTCACTGCTTCCGTCTTCCTAGCTTTTCCCTGAAAGGCTCTAGCAGGCAGCAGTGCCCTGATGTGGCCCCACTGGCTGCCCTGCCTCTTTCAGTATCCTGCCAGGCTATCAGCCTCAAAAATGCTCCATTGGCAAATGGTCCTTTTTTCTCTCTCCTCCATCAAATTCCCCCTTTGGGATGTGGCTTCAATTGGGTGCTTGGAAGACAGTGGTCCTGCTGGGTTTCCTCTCAATAAATCATAAAGGACTGACAACACAACCCACTCTGAGACGCTTGCCTCTAAGCAGCAGGTTGGTGGCAGACACAGATCTGTGCAGACAGTAAGGACTTCAGGCCGTCGGTGGTGGGGGTTGTCCATTTTGGTGTGGAGGTCTTCCTGGTGCCCTTTGAATGGCACCAGGCAATTGCCCTCTGTTTTAAAATGTAAGTTGTGGGACTTCCTAGGTGGCACAGTGGTTAAGAATCTTTCTGCTAATGCAGGGGACACGGGTTCAAGCCCTGGACCGAGAAGATTCCACATGCCATGGAGCAACTAAGCCCGTGTGCCACAACTACTGAGCCTGCGCTCTAAAGCCCATGAGCCACAACTACTGAGCCTGCGCGCCTAGAACCCGTGCTCCACAACAAAAGAAGCCACCACAATGAGGAGCCCATGCACCACAATGAAGAGTAGCCCCCACTCACCACAGCTAGAGAAAGCCCATGTGCAGCAACAAAGACCCAACACAGCCAATAAATAAATAATATTAAATAAATAAATAAATAAATAAATAAATAAATAAATAAAATGTAAGTTGTATGACCATTCAGGTATGGTGAAGCCAGCAGATCAGGAGACAATTGCTATTGTAAAGTCTAAGACTCACAATTCCCAAGAGCCGGGCCACACGGGGAAGCACCAAGTCAGTCAGGAGGCAGAGATGGAGGCGGGGATGGTGGGTTTATCCACACTATGGATGTCCTTCACCATGGCTTATCCACAGGAAGGGATAGACAAGGCAGGGTAAGCGGGCTTGGGATTGCCTTTGGGACTAGTTCAGCAGCCTCTAGGGTTGTCCTGAGTTATCTGGTTCCTGGGCCTGGGGTGATTAGGGCCGGGGACTAGTGGCCCTGTGTGTGAGAGCCTGATGGTAAAGGAGGTGGCGGGGATGCGGGTTGTGGGCTCTGCATTGGCTGGTTCGTATTTGAAAAGTGTGTTCACGGGCCACTTGTTGCTTCCTTCCAGGAACCACTAACCCTGGGAGGGGCAACCCCTCCAGGACCAGCAAGGCCCACAGGTCAAAGCACCAGAAAATATAGAAAGTAAAAGATGTGCTAAATACATGTCCTCCAACTAATAAGCTAATTAATGCAGTTCAATAGATGACAGTCCCCATCTAGTGGCAGGAGGCACATTTGGGGATAATGAGTAGCCCTACAGTCCTTTGTGCTGACGCCTTCCACCTCTCCCACCTCCAACCCACCAGCAGGTCCAATTGGCTCCAGCTCCAAAACACCCCAAACCTACTTCACGTCCTCTGTTCCCCCTGCCCCACAGTGCTTGCCTGAGCCATTGCAGAAACCCTCTACCTGGATGTCCCCTCCCCTCCATCCCGACATAATCTGTTCACTGGAGCAACCAGAGAAGATATTTTGCTGTTGCTTGGTTTTGTCTGCTTGCAGTTCTTTTTTCCCATTTTGTTTCTTCTGCCATTTAAAGAATTCTTCTGTAAACTTTTATTATAGCAATTTTTAAGCATACACGAAACAAAAGCGAATGTAATACTTCCCCAACCCCCACCACCCAGCTTCAATACTTAGCAACTCATGGCCAGTCTTACTTTAAGTAGACCTGGATCCACTATTTTGCATCAAATCCTTGACAACAGAGGATCTTTATAAGCAGATCAGATCAAGTCACTTCCTAGCTAAAACCCTCCCACAGCAGGACTTCCCTGTGGCACAGTGGTTAAGAATCCACCTGCCAATGCAGGGGACACGGGTTCAATCCTGGTCTGGAAAGATCCCACATACCTCGAAGCAACTAAGCCTGTGTGCCACCACTACGGAGCCTGTGCTCTAGAGCTCTCGAGCCACAACTACTGAGCCCATGTGCCACAACTACTGAAGACCACTCACCTGAAGCCCGTGCTCCACTGCAAGAGAAGCCACCACAATGAGAAGCCTGCACACCACAACAAAGAGTAGCCCCTGCTCACCACAATTAGAGAGAGCCCATGCGCAGCAACAAAGACCCGATGCAGCCGTTAACTGATTAATTAATTAATTAATTAAAAAACCCCTCCCACAGCTTCCCAAGGCATTGACAGTGAAGCCCTGCGCCTCACTGGGGCACTTAGAGCCCTGCTGCCCACACCGATGGCATCTCTGCACTCTGCTCCAGCCAGGCAGCCCTTCTGTTCTTGGACTCGCTGAGTGGATCCCTACCTCAGTGCCTTTGCACTTGCTCTCCTGCTCCCTGGACGGCCTACTGCCCTGCATTTACATGGCTGGCTCCACTGTGGCATCCACCTCTCAACCCAGACGCACACCCCTCTCTCTGAAAGGCTTTGCCAGTTCCTCCATCCCACACGTGGCTACCATAACACTCTGAAATTAGTTCCCTCACCTGAAGAATATGTTTGTTCTAAAATCAAAGCTCTAGAAAAGCAGAAACTTTGTCTATTTTGTTTAATGTCCGCATTTAACATTGAACTAGACTAGCGCTTGGTCTATAATAAGCACTTACTATTTGTTGAGTAAAGCCAACAAAAAAGAATAAAAATGAAAACTAATAACCTTAGGGTAGTTTTTAAAAGTGAACTTTCCAATTAAATTAACTGATTTGATTAAACATCATTTGTTAGGGAAAATATATTTATACAAATTTGTATGGGGAAAAAAACCTAACTCATATTGTTATATCTGCAAAAGATGCTAAGTGACCTGAGGTTTTTTGGTGGTTGTTTTGTTTTTGTTTTTGATTTTGGCTGCACTGCACTGCTTTCGGGAACTTAGTTCCCCAACCAGGGATCAAACCTGTGCCCCCTGCAGTGGAAGCAGAGAGTCCTAAACCCTGGACCACCAGGGAAGTCCCAGAGTGACTTCAGTTCTGATGCTGCAAATAGGGAAAGAAAGTCAGGGGTGAAATGACTATTTTCAGGCCTTGCAAGTAGCTCATGCTTCCAGCTAAAGTGAGAACAGAGGAAATTGTGGCTTATAAAGTTCATTTTGATGATGAGACTACACTCTCCAGCTCTTAATGCTTTTTTTTTTTTTAGGAAAAAAAAAGCCTCTAAGGAGACAAGAGTAATGAATTCTGAAATGAGAAGTAAAAGATTAAAATTTAGATTCATTCAAGAAAAGCCTCCATCGAAGGCCTTTGAGCATTTGGGGATCCTGATTGATGGAACGCACATTACAAAGTGAAATTACATTGTTTTTAATGATTTCCCATCCTATTTTAAAACAAATACCCACATAATTTATTAATTGGTGAAAATCCATTCCAAAATATCCTCCTTTCTCCCCAGCCCCACACCCTCACACTCCAGTCTATGCAGCCCTGCCTCTCCCCAGCCTCCACTGTCTTAGAACCGGGACTCTCTTCTTTCTGCCGGTAGGAACATTTTTGTAGAACTGGGGTTCAGTATTCCTGAATGTGAGTGCGTACTGCTTTACACAAAGCACGTGTGGTAGAAAAGTTTCATTGATTAAATCTGTATTAATCAGAGGCTTTTAAGATCCCCAGAAGGGTGTCCTTTCTGCAAAGCAAGCAGGCTCCCTGTAACTGCTCCGTTGTGCAAGGCCACAGGCTGAGCTGATGGAAAGCAGGAGGGACCCACGTGGGCATACCACCCCCCGCCCCACCCCCACCCTCCGCCCCCAGGCTCAGGCCAAACTCCAGACAGCTGGGCGGGTGACAGGGTCCCCTAGGCCTTCTCCCACACACCCCTCGTCTCTCAGGGAAACAACAGCATTATTGATTCATGCACTGGTAGGAACGATCAGGGTCCCAGCACGTAAACCCTTTGAAGATAGAGAGCCCCAGGCAACCAGGAGCGCCTGGCCCAGGCCCAGCAAGGAACTCACGGGGAAAGATGGGCCTGGCTTCCTTCACTTCATGCCTGACCCAGGCCTCCTGACCTTAAGGCTCTCTGCGGCTGGGCTGGAATGGGCCAGCCTGGGCCAGCCTGGGAGGTTTGGGATACAAGTTTCTTTGAAGAAGCCACTTTGAGCTCTGTGGATGGCATTCATCCAAAGACTGTACACATGCCATGTCACTTTGAGCATTTTCCTGGGTGCCAGCCAAAGCCCTTTACATGACGAGCTTATTTAAACCGCACAGATCTCTGTGAGGTGGGATTAATGTCATTTTACACTCAGTTGAGGAAACTGAGTCACGGAACGCTCTGAAACCTACTGACATCATACAACTAGCAAGAGGGGCAGCTGGGAATGTATTCCAAGCCATTTGACACCAAGGTCCAAATTCTTGACCCCTAGCGAGCACAAAGCTGGCACAGATAGAGATCAAAAACACAGAACCCCACTGCCTGGGATCAAATCCCAGCTCTGCTGATTTTTAGCTGTGTGACTTCAGCAGGCTGCTAAACCTCTCTGTGCATCAGTGGCTTTGAGTGTAGAATGGGACTCATGATAGGACCCACCACACGGGGTTACATGTGAATGGAATCAGGTGCTGTACGTCAGTGCTTCAATGGTGCCCAATGGATAATAAGGGCTCTGTGTCTGCCTTTGTAAGTCCTGCAGCACCACTGCCCAGCCTGCAGGATCCGGTTTGGCCGGCTCCTTTTTCCACCTGCTCATGGAGGGCACCTGCCCCCTGCAAACGCCAATTATTTCAGGTAGGGGGGACTTTCTGGAGGAGGCCCTGTAAGATGCCACCTCCGAGCTGCCATCTCTTTCTCTCCTGCTGGACGTTGTTTGGTGATGTCCGCTTTCAAGGATACTGCCTTCGAAGGTGCCTAGAACCTTGTCTCCAGGGCCCAGTGGACACAGTAGTCTCCCCAGACAATGGGGTGCCCACCCCCACGCTTGCCAGATGGGCCACTGCGCCCCGGTGCTCCAAGGCTGAGCTGGCTGTGTTCTCTGAGTCCTCATTGTGACAGAGCCACATGGGGCCAAGCCGGGCAGCCTGCCTGCGGGGCCTTGCAGAGCACTTAAGGGAACTGGCTTCCGATCTGTCCTCACAGAGTCCATGAGCTCATAGTAGGCTGGGCAGAGGGTCACATCTGAGGCAGAAATTAGAATGAAGCCTTCTCTGCAAACACCTGAAGCTCTCTTATCAGTTCCCACTCTGTCTCACCATCCCCCCTCACTCCTGCCCCCATACTCTCCCTCAAACCAGGGGCTCGCAACCTGATTCAGATCCCCCCTGGGATGGCCTGGGAGGTCTGCACTCTGTGAAACTGTGTGTGTGCCTTTCCTGGGAAGACCCCCGCAGTTACTGTCATGCTCTCAAAAGAGGGTCATGAGCCCCAAAATACCAACGATGCTGACTTCCATAGGGTAAGTCAATCTACAAGGTTGCTTCTCCAGGAAGGACCCAGAGATGGAGTTAGGCAGGCAGCCGAGAAACTCCTGTGGGAGGAGAACCCTCAGACAGGAGGGGGACCTGAGTCGGAGCCCTGCAACAGGGATTCTGGAGCACAGCCCGCCAAGGAGAGGAGTTCCATGTTGGGCGGAAACACTGGGCCTTTGGACCTTGCTCTGAGGTTGGCCTGGGCCACCCTAAGAAGAGTACACTGGGTTTGAAAGCTGAGGCATGTCTGGGAGGAGCCAACGAGGCTGCCAGCCAGCCACGCTCCTTGTCACTGGGCCTCATGCCCTTTCGGGAAGGGGATGTGGGCGGTGCATCTCTTTGTCTGCTGCGTGCCCTGGGCGGCCTCCGCACACGGCTCCTGGCCAGTCCACTCCATCAGGTTGGCCCAGGCACATCTGAATCCTGCAGGCGGCCCAGCCTAAGCCAACCTGGGGCCCCTCACCCCTGACTTAGTACTTACCAGGTCCCAGAGTCCTGGGCCCTGATCTTGACCTGGGGAAGAGGACTAGGGGGATGGGATGCTGGGTCGGAGAAGTGGTAGACAAGGAAAGTCCTCATCTTAATGAATAGATTATATACACGGTGGTTGTTTGGAATTTGGAATACATTTTCTCATGGAAATTCTATTATAAATGGTTCCCAGGGTTTTTTTTTTTTGCAAAAAATCTATTAAATTCGTAATGATGTCGAAATAGTAGGAAGGGTCATCCTGAGCTCCAAGACCCGGAAGACCCCAAGGGCAAGCTCCTCTGAGTTGCCCTGGGAAGCCTGCACAGCGGAGGACCAGGACAAATGTGTTGGCATCAGAGGGCAGAAGCAGCTGCGGTGCGGAGCCAGGGGCGTCTCAGGGCTTCTGCGGCGAAGGCAGCAGAGAGACGTAGAGCAGGGATGCAGAAGGACCAGGGGTCCGCGTCAGGGAGGCCCCTGCGGCAAAGGGAAGCCGGGTACGCCGCATCTTTATTAACGGGGTTTCTTGCCTACCATCAGCCCGGGCCCCTCTGCGACCACCCTCGCGGAAAAGCTCATCCAGGCTGGAAGGAGAACGCGAGATCCGGCAAGCTCTTGGTTAACCCCTGGAATGCCGGCGCCTCCCATCCCAGGCGCCGCGGGCATCCTGAGCGCGCCCCTGGGGGAGGTTCTGAGAGTGGCCACTAGATGGCGCGTCCGCCCTTCCCTACTCCAGGAGCGCAGGAGCCCGGCACCGGGCGAGGAAACCGGTTGTGCCATTGCCATTGGATGAGAAGGCTGATTGATGCCGGTGTGCCTTCCTCCCAGGGAAAGCTCCAGGCTTCTGTCAAAGGGATGGCTTATTTATCCTCCAACATGAAGAGGCCTCAATTAGACACATGTAATGTGACCAGAGGGGGAAACCATCCAAGGGATGGAATATCAAACCGCCCATTCTGGTCTCCATGGTGTGTAGTTGGACCTGGGATGGGTCTCAAGAGGGTCTGGAACCCGCGGAGGCCCGCCCCCTCCCCAGACAGGCTGAAGTTTGGGGGCTTGTCCAATAATCCACACACCTCAGGTGATCTTCGCTTCATACTCAGATTTCTTATTAGCCCCACACGGACACTCGCGTGGTCAGGACGTTCCTTACCGTGTGGGGGTTGAAAAATACGATCACCGGTGATATTTTCTGTAGTGTCTGCTTGATCTGTAGGGCAGATTCTGGAAGATGCCATTGTCTGGACCAAAGTACACAGATCCAAATTGAATAAGTCTGTGCCCGGGTATGGGGTATTGGGGAGCAGACTATGCACCGAGAAAAAACGAATTGAAGTCCTAAGCAAGGTTCACAGTTCGAGCTTCTACTGTTTGAGGCGAGGTCAGATACAGGATGCTATTAAGGTTGTGGCTTAGTACATTACACAGATGGGCGAGGAAAGGCCCCTGGGAGAAATGCCTGTCTTTCCTAGGTTCCCAAAATAGGGATCTCCGAAAGTAATTGATCGCTTTTATGTTAAACACGCATCCGTTTCCCTTTCTTCATTAACTCCTAGTGCCAAACTTGTGGCCCATTGGAGGGAAGTCTATAAACCCGCACGGTATACTTTTTATTTTGTCCTCACCTCACTCCTGGCTCCCTTGTATGTCACCACCCTTATCTTTTCTTTTTCTCTTACTCCTATTTTCAGTGTATATTAAATTTATATTTTGTGTCTCCTCTGTAAACTCCCTTAAATCCTTTGTGGAACAGAGCAAAATGCAAATAAAATGAAATAGACATCAGATGCATTCTTTCTGTGGCACAGCGTTAGGTCAAAATGCTCCTGAAATCTTGCTTGTACTTCTTTGCAAGAAAAGAGAATTTTAAAATTCTCTGCCAGCCTGCCTGAGTGGTGACGTTTTCCAACGCTATCAGTTGCACTTAGCAGCATCTTGACTTTTGCTTACTCTTGGATTTGGACATCTCCAAGTTGTGTCTTCTAGACTTTTCTCTCTTGTATGTCATACGCAAAGCCTAATTTTTCTGATCTTCTAACCTCAGAAAGCATATTCTAACTTCTCAGAGGACTTAGGTAGCAGATTCATTTTTAAAAATTTTAAACTGGTTTACCATCCTATTATAAATGGTTCCCAGACGTTTTTGCAAATTAAATTAATTTCATAATGATGCTGAAATAACCGGAAGGGTCATTCTGAGCTGCGAGGCCTGGAAGACCCACAGCAATATGATTTCACGAGTCTGGCTGGTGCCGTGGAAACACAGGAAGAAACAGAGAGACAGTCATGGCGGGCTGACTCAAAAACTCGGATATCCCCAAAGTGATATACATTTTCGGCTGCTGTTGCTATGACAAATATCGAGATAGTCTTTGAAGGCCTCAGTTCCTGAATCTCAAAGATTTGCCCCCAAATTCTGAACACAGTAAGCACTTATTGTTCAAAGAATAACTGATTTCACACAACCGAGCCAAGAGGCTAGGGAAGAATGAATGAATCCCTTGGGTCAGGCCTTGGCAGTTGCGGTCCCCAAGTGGGACTGGCTAACTTTCAGAGACGTGAAGATTTGCTAAAATGATGTTAACGTGCTTTTCTCAAGGAGGAAGTAACTAGGCAGGAAAAGGCTAGTCTCTGGGAAAGGCAGCCTTGGAGGAGAAAGATCTGGCGGCCCAGGAAACTTCTCTGGGAAAGGGCCTGGAACGCTGTTATTTTATCAAAACGGCCCCCGCCCTGCCCTCTCCCCCCACCTCCCCTCCCTCGAGTGTCAGTGACTTGCTGAATGGATGCCAGCAACGCAACCCCCCGTCCCGATTCCTATGCCTACTTCTGAATGTTTGTCCTGAGACGTTTTTTATTTCCAAGGGTTTTATGTCATTGGCCAGGCCTAAAGGTTTAAAAGAACAAAGAGGGTAATTAGTCTGCGGGATTGGGCTGTGTAAACAACTGATTTCTCTAATTTAGGTCAAAAGCTGGACTTGCCAAGGACAGGCATTTTTACTGAAAATATGCATTTATGTTAGAAAATATCACCCATTGGTATTTTTTTCAACACAGCGGACGGGTCTCATTCTGGCTGGCTCCTGTTGCTTTTGCTTTCTCTGGGATTCCTTTTTCAGGAGTTTTGAGCACCCCAGGGCTGCGGGGCTGGGCTTTACAAGAAGCAGACGGTGTTTGGTGTGGGGGTCTCTCCACAGGCTGGAAACGTTTACTTTCCCGTCCAGCCTCCCTCCCTGCCAAGGAATCCCGCGCCTGGGGGAAATGCTTTCCCTACGGTGTTTACAAAGCACTAACATTTCAAAGCCATTAATTCCCTTCCCAAAGAAAGAACCTAATGGAGTTTTCTGCTAGTCACTGAGATAGCAGTTATAACCCGGAAAGATGAAGAGAGCCAGAAGGGCCTAAAGTGAAGCCAGAAGGAGGGGACCCACGTCTCCCGCTTTAAAGGGAAATATTTTGAATATCTCCGTCACTACCTCACGCACTTGTGTATTTTATTTTCCTTTCCAGAACATCCAGAAGTGTTGTGTGGAGAGAGCCCCATCCTCCTCCATCCCTGCATGGTTTGTCCTGGGGGAGCTGGCTAACCTCTTACCACCGTGGGGGGAGGTCCCCTGGAGGCAGGCACCAGAGCTGGGGTGCCCAGAGTGCCAGACAGAAAGGGCCCTGTTTTCCCGGTGCTCAAATTACTCCTTGGAATCCAGGCTTCCGGGCAGACCCTTAACCCTTTCATGGCCACCAGGCTGCAGGGAGCTGTCCCGCTCTGCGCACATGGCTGTCCGTCTCTGGGTGAGCCCTGGCTGCCCACTCCGGGCTCTGGGGCAGGAGAGGGACGTGATTCCTGGTGGGGGCACTGCTTCCTGGGCCGAGTCACAGGAACAGCCCGCCCCCTGGGCCTTAAGGGGCCCCCTACAGCTCAACCAGGAGCCCAGGGAAGACTCCTCTGGACTCCAGTGTGGATTCGTGTTCTAGAGAATGCCCTGAGATTCCAGGTGGCTGTGAAGTGTTGCTGTGGCCAGAGGGGATGGATGCAGTGGTAGCTGTGTTGGCAGGAAAAGCAGCAGTTTTCAAAATACAGCCCACAGACCTCCCACATCAAAATCACCCGCAAAAATGCAGACTCTTCCCCACCGCCGCCACCAGCCCCGCCCACCACCTACAAGATCAGAATCTTCCCAGGGATTGGGGGAGGGGGTCGGTGATGTGTCTTCAATACAGGGAAGAGACCTAAAGGGTTTCTGCACCAGCCTCTGGGCCCCTGAAACAGGCTGCCCTCCCGGGCTCCTGTGATCGTCTGAGCAGACGTTCCTTCCAGGTGTAGAAATACCAGGCTCCCTGGGAGGGAACACTGCCCGGAGGCTGCAGGGGACTTCTGAGGTGTGCCTTCCTGGTGCGGTGGTCAGCAGGCTGTGCCTGCCACCCCTCCAGACTCCGAAACCTTCTTGTGTGCGCTGGTGGTGTTTTCTCCTCGATGCCCCTGGGTAGGATCCAAGAGAGAATTCGAATCCTTCCAGAAATCCCTGGATAGCATGGATTTTGGTCACCCTGGTGATGGTCTTGGTCCCCCTGGCCGCCTGTCTGGCATGGGATCTGGCCCTATCTTGTTCGCATCCCTAGAAACACTGCCATAAACTGTCTTGGAGGAAATTTACAGAGAGACCTAAGGATCAGGGCTGCCTTTAGTGGAAGGAATTCCCTATACCCCTGACTGTCAAATGAAGCCAGGGCCTCTGGACCACCAGGGTAGCCCTTGAGACCTGTCTCCTCAAGGGGACTTTCGAAAGGATGCGGGGATTCTTCTTGTGCGAGCCTTTCCTCTGTGCCACGCCTGTAAAGGCAAGGCGCCGGGAGCCAGACCCTGGTCCTGCCTCTCATTCCGTGTGGCCTTAGGTACATGACTCACCCTCTCTGAGCCAGAGATTTTCTTATCTGTGGAAGAGAAATAATAATAATAACAATAAAGAAAATATTCCGCAGCACTGAGATGTTGCTGAAACTTGTCTGCTCCTCTCCCTCCCTGCCTGTAGCATTCTCACCAGGCATCTACGCCAGAAACTCAGATCGTGGGACACTCAGGGCAATGGTACCAGGAAGCCATTCTAAAAGCCTATGTTTGACATCCAATCTGTCACACCTGATATTTATTCCCGAGTTTGAGGGGAGATAATTATTGTTTTGGGTTTGTTTTGGATTGGGGTTTTTTTGACCGCACAGCATGCGGGATCTTAGTTCCCCAACCGGGATCGGACCCATGCCCCCTGCAGCGGAAGTACAGCGTCTTAACCTCTGGACCGCCAGGGAAGTGCCTGAGGGGAGATAATTGTTCGTCTTTTTAAAGCAACAGTTACCCAGTCTGTTGACAATACCTCCCATCAATGCATATGCTTCACCGGGCTAGGAGTAGATGATGCCAAAGCTGTCTTGCTTCTTGGATTTTCTCCTGAGCCCTGCCATGCTGGGGTGACTCTGCACATTGTAAATATTTAAGCACACGTCTTGTGTAACGGTCACCAATCTGGATGCCCTGGGAGCTGTGGAGCAACATGCTGGCACCTGCCTAAGTGTCCCAGCTTCGAGAGAGTGTTGATGCCAATCCCAGGAGTCTGTTGGCTACCAGCAGCTGATAGGTGGCAGAATTCTGTGGCCTGTTAATTGTCTTGGAAACAAATCCTTGAATTGGGCACGCGAGAGAAAGGAACTGTAATTAAAGCTTGGGCAAAATTTCTCAGGGATGGGAACTGGCACATTTCTTGCATGCCCGTTGAGCTCCAGGCTCTAAGCTGGGAACTTTACCCACACAGATTTTCCTTGACTCACAATGGGGTTACATCCCGGTAAACCCATCATAAATGGAAAATATCTTAAGCTGAAAATGCATTTAATACCCCTAACCCATGGAACCGCTTAGCCCAGCCTACCTTCAACATGCTCAGAACAGCTGGGCAAAATCTCCTAACACAAAGACTACTTCATAATAAAGTGTTTCATATCTCATGTCATGTGTTGAATTCTGTACTGAAACTGAAAAACAGAGTGGCCGTCTGGGTGCAGAACGGTCGCAGGTGTATCAGCTGGTTGCCCTCTCAGTCTCCTGGCTGGCGGGGAGCTGTGCTTGCTGCCACAACCCAGCACCATGCGAGAGGCTCAGGCCACGTATCACTGGCCCAGGAAAAGATCCAAGTTCAAAATGTGAAGTGCAGTTTCTAGTGAATGCGTACGGCTTCTGCACAATCATAAAGACAAAAAATCGCAAGTTGAAACATCCTAAGTCAGGGACTGTCTGTTTTAAATCCTTACAACAGCCAGAGAAGGGACTCTTAGCATTGCCACCAAGAAACAAAGGCTCAGAGAGGTTAGATGCTCTGCTCAGAGAACCAGGGGGCTAGAGGGTGAGGCCAGAGTTGGGAGGTCTACCGATGGAGAGAGGGAATCAGTGCTGCTCTTTGTAACCCTGCAAGCTCGTCAGTAACTTACCTTCAGAGACTTAGAGAGAAGGCGCGTGTTGGTGGGGACGCCTTCAGGTCTCTCCCAGGTCCATTCTAAGCCCCTCCCTGATGCCTCCTGGATGCCCACGGGGCAAATACATTCCATCTTATCTCAGTGTATATATTTATTAAGACGCAAGGGCATGGAAAGACATCGGAGACAAAAGCAAATAAAACAAAGCAGGATTAAGAGGATGGGCAGTGAACAGAACCAAAGAAGCCAAATTATTAGAGAGGTCGCGCCCACTTCACCCCCACCTTCCCCTCACCCTGCGCCCCGTACCTGCTGCCTCCTGAGCATCCTCCCTCTGCTCCTCACACAGACCTCAGGGTTCACCAGCCACAGCAGACCCAGCCGCTGTTCCCTGCATCACCTGCAGCCACGACTACATGCACAGCTCCTTCTTACACAGCTCAGTACTGGGCTCCCTAGACACCCCCAGCTAGGAGTACAGCTGCTTGTTCCTCCTGGTTTATACTCCTTTCATGTGGTGTCATAATTGCACGTTTATACATTTGCCCCCCTCTATGAACCGCAAGCTCCTCGGAGGATGGACCTTCTTGTGTCCATCTATGCCCCTTGCATATGTCGTTCAGGTCTTGGCACATGGAAGGAACCCTGTAGATGCCACGTGGCAGAGGAATGACTACATAGTGGCCTAGAAAGAGAAACTACACATTTCTAATCCATATTCTGTGGCAGGAAGGGTCTGATCATTGCTTTCATTGCAAACTTAATTCAGTACTTTCTTTTCTTTCTTCTTTTTCTTTTTTTGGGGGGGGGGTTAGATATTCATTAAATCTTTGGGTGGATTTTTCTTTCAAAGAAGCAAATTTGATTTCTTCACTTACTAACGCAGTACTTTCTCACTCAAAGGTAGTCAGCATGACTTTGTTTCCTCAGATGGTAAATAAAGTTACACTGCCTCATAGAGATCTCCTAAGGAATAACCAGGAACTGAATAATAACCTAATGTTCACAAGATCACAGGAAAGCGA
Organism: Hippopotamus amphibius kiboko; assembly: GCF_030028045.1. Taxonomy (NCBI): domain Eukaryota; kingdom Metazoa; phylum Chordata; class Mammalia; order Artiodactyla; family Hippopotamidae; genus Hippopotamus; species Hippopotamus amphibius. The sequence continues at coordinate 73,152,037 of NC_080199.1, forward strand.
GAAGAAGACCTCTAGAATTCAAAGATAATTAAAAAAAAAAATCCTGGAAAAGTAAATGTTAAAATCTTCAAGCAAGTATTTTAACAGATACTGGGACAATTCGTTTCACTTTTAAAGGATCACTTCAACTCCAAAGTGTTTATTGAGTATCTCCCAAGTGCTTGATGCTATGAGGAAAATTAAGATCTCCTTACAAAGTACTTTATCCTTCTCTGCACACTTTCACAGAATTGCCTTTCTATTTCTCAGTTTCCTCATTATGGTCTGCAGAATAGTGGCCCCCAGTAAAATGCCCACGTCTTAATCCCTGGAAACTCTGAATTGGTGACATCACATGGTAAAAGGGACTTTGCGGATGTGGTTAACGATTTTGAGATGGAGATTATCCTGGTTCATCCAGGCGAATCCAACGTCCTCACCAGGGCCCTTATAAGAGGAAGGCGGGGAGTCAGAGTCAGTCCTGAGAGATGAGGTGAGAGAAGCAGAAGGTTGGAGTGCTGTGGCCGTGAACCAAGGAACGCAGGCACCTCCAGAAGCTGAAAAAGGCAAGGGAAGGATTCTCCCCAGGACATCCAGAAGGAACGCAGCCCTGCCGACACCTTGACTTTAGACTTCTGACATCCAGAACTAGGGCGTAATGAATTTGTATTGTTTCAAGCCACTGGGTTTGTGGAAGTTTATTACAGGTAATTTAATACACACATCTTTACAACGCAGGTAACCATAGTCCTTACCTCATGGGCTGCGCTGTTAGGTGAGACATATGATAAAGACAGGGCTGTTTAGTTACTTACTGTTATCGTAGAATTATTACTCTCATGCTATTTATTTGGTAGATCTTATCCTGTAAGGTCAGCAGTTCCACCTCATAGTTGTGGCATGAACCCGTATTAAGTCCTCGCTAGACACCAGGTCCTGCAGTAACACGGGGACCGGAGAGGAATCCTGGGAGCTCCTGGCAGGTAGGGGAGGCAGTCACCTCAGCAAGGACCGCCAGCACGGGTGACAGGACCAGTTAGTGGTATCTGCAGGATGGGAAGGGACCCAGAGGAAGGGGAATGGGGCTAACTGGGAGGTCCCTCTCATAAGGAGAGCCTCCAGCTAAAAACTGCAGACAGCAGAGAGCACCAGGCAGCCCAGGGGAGGGAGCTGCAGGCAGGGGGAGCAGGGGGGCTCCCCGCAGAGCGGAGACGGGTGGCTGCCCAAGATCCCGCAGCCGAGGACTAGACCTTCCGTCCCTGCCCTTCCTGCTGCTCTGGGGACACTGCACATATGACACAGCTGCTGGCGGCCCTCGAGGAGTATACAGTCTACAAAGGGACAACCAGATGCATCCTGAGAGCACAGTTTCAACCAACCCTCAAAGTCCCTGCTTGAGAGAGTTTAAAAGTAAATGGTACCATTTTTAGATTCCGTATAAATGGTACGGATGAAGTCAGTGACAAGACAAGAACAAGGACACAGATGCAGAGAAAGGACGGGAGAACTCAAGGTTTGGGGGGGCGGGGGTGAAGGGGAAGCTGAGACGAAGTCAGAGAGTAGCAGAGACATATATATACTCCCAACTGTAAAATAGATAGCCAGTGGGAATGTGCTGTGTAACAAAGGGAGTTCAACTCGAGGATGGATGATGCCTTAGAGGACTGGGACCGGGGGGTGGGGGGCGGAGTCGAGGGAGGGAATACGGGGATATGTGTATACATACAGATGATTGAACTTGGTGTAGCTCAAAAAAAATTAATAAATAAATAAAAGGAAAAAAAAAAGTAAATGGTGGGGAAATTCCACTGGCAAGACATAAAAGAACCGGACGTAGCGGAGATTTCAAGAGGGAAGGATGTGAGTCGGACCTTATGGGCGGATAGGATGTAGATAGTTGCGGGTGAGGGTGAAAGAAGAACCTTCTCAGTGTGGAGGCTGGTGGCCAAGCACGTGTGGGGAGCAGCCCAGTACAGAGACCCGCCGGCTTCTGGGGACGCGAGGATGACAGGCTGGGTACAGGAGGTCCCGTAGGGCCTGAAAGCTACTTCCAGCTAAGACTGTATGCTGAGGGCATTTGGGGGGTCTGCTGAAGGGTGTTTGAGTAACCGAGGAGATCAATGTGTTAGGAATACTTATGGGTGTGTCTGTAAGATGGGGACTTAGCTTTTGGTGCCTGTTCCGTGGTTACTGGACCGAATGGAGGTTTGTAGGATGGATTGAAAGAACGGGGAAATCGGACATCTGATCTAAACCCCACGTGCTCACTCCTCACTGGGAGGAGGACGCTAATGGCTGCCGACCTCCAAAAGGACCGCAAACCCTAGTATTCACAAGAGGTTAGAGGGTCATCAGAGGCTTATCTTTTCTTGTGTTGGTCCTTTAATCTTTCCTAGTAAATACTAAATATTTCACTAAGTGCAAATTGAAATAACCCTTTTCATACCGAGTATTGGCTATTTATATCTGAGTATAACTGAGTCTTCACCCAGGTATAAAACAGGGGCTTGAACATGTTAGTTCAACGCCAGATTCTGACGGGGAGAAGCAAAGTCCTGCCTATCTTCTGAGCCTTCGCTCGGGACGATCGCTACCCAAGCCCATCCCACGTCAGGAGCTGCTGAACTGAATAGGTGCCCAGCTGCCAAAATGGGCCCCAAATTGTGCACCAGAAATAATTGTGACAATATGATGCAGTACACTAAGAAACTGTTAGCAAGTATAATAGCAAGAAATGCAACTTGAACCTGGACAGAAGGAGGCGCATTGGTTCATAGACCCAAGTGACGGCAGGAGCACTGTGGGGACCACGGGAGCAGGGAGTCAGATTCAGACAGAACCTGCCGGCTGCTCTCGCCAGACGCTGCTCTCTGTATTTTGGCTTCATTGTCACCAAAAGGTGGGACACTTTTCTCCAGGACAGGGGTTGGGGCTGTGGTGGGCCATGACCACCAGCAGCCTCCAGGTTCTTCTCCCCTCCCCCCAAAAGGAGCACCTCTTCCCCACCAGCTGTCATTCTGATGCATCTCAGGGAGGGGATGGCTCAGATGTCCTCCCCTGCAGAGGACTGTTGCAGGGGGCGGGGGGGCAGAGACATAGAGAGGGATGACAACCCCCACTCGGGGACCAAAGGCAGTTCCACCAAAGAAGAGACAGGCAGCAAGAGCAGGAAGGAGTCATGGTGACCCAGGATGCAAACTTCAGTGTGTGCAGAGCAGCTTGTGGGGAAAGGAGACCTGGGAGGGGCCCGTCATCTCCTAGATGTAGCCGCCTGGGTGTCCAGGTCCTGTCCGGCTGCCTCTGATTTCTGCCAAGCGCCCCCACTCACCCCTCCACTTCCCTGAGTGAGTCTCAGCTCCTTCCCTCCGTGTTAGAAACTCAACCCTCATGGAGATAACAGCAGGCACAGGAACACGGAAACCTGGAAACCTGTAGCTTAAAAATGTCAGGTGTGGGTGAAATCAGATGAGGAAAGCATCCGTCATCCTGCAGAAGTTTGCAGACACCGCCCCTAAATGACTACGTGTTCAGCACCCACGGCCAAGGGTAAGTGATCTCACAAGCCATTGGTCATTGCACTGACCAGTGCTTCAACCCTGACCATGGACTGTCCCACTTATTGAGAAAAAGGCCTTGCAGGGGATAGAACGTTGCTTTACTTTAGGGATAGCACAGTTGTATCTGCATTCCACTGCTGCTAACACCAGAGCCTGCCCCACTGTTTGCAGTTGTTTTCAATCCTATGGCACCATTGATCCCTAATTGACCCCAGATTCCTGAGCGCCAGGAGCCTGCCCCGACGTGCGTCCAGCTGGCCAGCTGCGCATGTGTCCATCGGCTGCGTGCTGCTGAGCTCAGCCTGGGAGGCCGCCCTCCGAGCGTGAGCCAGCTGAGCCCTGGCCTCAGCAACCACAGAACCTCCCTGGAGCTAAGACACGTATTTTCTCTTATGTGAAACTGTTTAACACAGAGAGCTTATTTTTCTGGCTCTCTGGCCAATAGGAATTCTGTCTGTGCTTGATTACCAAATAGCTGGCTAGGCTGGTTGTAACCTAGAGAAATATTGAAGGTGGGTTGCCCACACTCAGACAAACTCTGTCCCTTCCCCCCAGGGCACGCCCTGAGCCTCAGCTCATCTGCCTCCCCGTCCCTGATGACGGGTGACCCCTGTGTCACCTGGTGCACAGAGGAGAGTGGGTTCCTGCACTGAGAACTCGCCCTGCACACGAAGGGCAAACTGGAGCCTCCTCTGCTCCCAGCCGGCTCTGCTGGAGCAGACTGGGGCCTCAGGGAGTCACGTTTGCTGTGGACCACAAGCAGCAATGTGGTCAAAGGTAGCTTGGCAGCCTGATGGAGGCTGCGTTTAAGCCCTGCACTAAAACAACAGAGCCTTGAGGCCCGTGCTTTATTGGGTGTTTCCAATAAAGATGCAGAGCCCAACACCCCCTGGGGAATCCACATGGCACACACACATCTGGCCACATCTGTGTGGTTAAGATCTTAGGCAGATCCAGACTGGGGGCCCCCGTGCCCTTCCAAGCATCCTGCTGGTTTGTCTCTGAAATCAAAGCTGCATGGTCAGATCCAGACAGAAGGCGGAGTGGCGCTGAGCCTCAGAGAAGCATTAAATGCTCAGAGAGGAATGACTCCTTGATTGTAGACAAAAGTGTGCTTTCCTCTTAAACCACGAACCTGGAATGTGCCCTCTGAGATGATTACAGGCCGCGTCAGCACTCAAGTGATGGAAACCAGGCCCGTGCTCTGCTGTCGGTGTCCAGGCTGCGGCACAGCTGAGGCCTAATGAGACCCAGCAGCCCTGCCCGGCTCCCCGGCAGGCGCCTGGGGGAAGGGTGTACAGGCGCTGTTCTGAGGGGCTCTCTGCCCAGCTTGAGAGCTCGACACACCTACTGCCTGACCGCAGGGCGCTGCAGGTGTGCACCAGGGTCAGCCACTCACACACGTGGATACCTGGCTCAGGCAACAGGGTGAGCGTGGTACTGAGGTCAGAGCATCCGAACAGACGGAGCTTTCCCCAGAACCACCTCCCCAGCCCAAACCATGACCTAATTGTCTGAATCTCTCATCACCACACTAACTGTGTCTGCAAAATGTAGATAAAGTTTGCCCTCTTTGCACTTAGTGGAAATGATGTCTTTATTCCATACATAATGAAGTCCTAAGATAACACACCTACAATAGTATAAGATCGGATGGCTAAAAAGTGAGGGGTGATTGATTTCCTGCCCTCTGCACCAAGCTCACCTGGTCATTCCACTTACCCCATTATAATACAAGCCCACATTTTATGAGACTAAATCTGGGGGGCCCTGCTTAGGAATTTACTATACTTATTTAGAACCAAGGGCGTGCAGAGAAAAATGCAAAGCACGCAAAACATCACTCCACCTGCTGCCAGGGCTGCTCTGGTGAGAGGCTACCGTCAGGGACGTTTCCACCTGAAAGAGCTCAGATTTGAAATGTCTGTGGTCATTGTCTCTAATCAGTGGCCCCCCAGGTGGAGGGTCGACAGGTGAAGGGGTTCACGTGGCCCTGGGGATGACATTTAGCCTTGAGAGGTGCACAGGTGAGGGATGGAAAGATGGCTCAATGGACAAGTCAACCAGAATGCTGTTCTGGTCCCCAAAGGACAGCAGACCCAGACCTGGGCTTGTTAATAAGCTGCCTCCTCTCTCAGCTCCAGGAGGGAAACGTGGCCGGTGATTAACTCTCCGCTGCTTTGGGCGGCAGATGAGGCAACGCCATCAGACGCAGCTGTTCCTTCCAGCCTCATCTTCCCCATCACTGTCGCTGGAGCCATGGGTCCTGAGACAAGGAGTGTCTTGGGGGGCTGGCACCTGCTCTTCTCTAAGCTGGCTTCCTATCACTGTAGATGACATTCTTAAAAGAGCTCTGGTTCCTGAATAAGAAAGAAAGGTGCCTTCGCCGCAGCTTCAGCACAAAAGATGCCCTTCAAGAGGAGACATTCAGCTATGGAGGGCATGGGAGGAAATATTAATATTCACAGTTAACGTTCATCAGACTTTCTGGGAAAGAAATCACAGTACAGTTTTTTTTAATATACATTTATTTATTTGTTTATTTATATATTGGCTGTGTTGGGTCCTCATTGCTGCACGAGGGCTTTCTCTAGTTGTTGCGAGCGGTGTATGGGCTTCTCATTAAGGCGGCTTCTCTTGTTGTGGAGCATGGGCTCTAGGTGCGTGGGCTTCAGTAGTTGCAGCACGTGGGCTCAATAGTTGTGGCTCATGGGCTTAGTTGCTCCGCAGCATGTGGGATCCGCCCGGAGCAGGGATTGCACCCATGTCCCCTGCATTGGCAGGCGGATTCTTCACTACTGTGCCACCTAGGAAGTCCCCACAGTACAGTTTCGACCTGGCTACTCTCTTGGAGGAAGTTTGCTTCACTGTCCAGAGTCTTGACCTCTCCTGAGGGGAAGCCATCTCCAGAGGTGGTCACACGGCTGCTGTGGTCCTCCTGGAGGCATCCTCAAGCAGACAAGACAGCAAACTCAATCTCTTGCTCAAAAGCATCTTCTCACAAAGAGAATATGAATTCTCTGGGCCCCCTGGGCTTCACCCACAGGGAGTGCATGCCTGAATATACTAGCATGTTCCAGAACTTCCTGGGAATTCTGGAATATCTGGACCTTCCTGCTAGGCAACTCAGCTTTCTGCTCCAGAAGCTTGCAGTTTTCAGAATTTCCCCTGCAGGTTCTTCCCCTACGTGAAAGGAACTCAAGTTCAGAGACTGGATGTGTTTTACGTGTGTTACCTTCTGTATTCAAATTTTCCTGCTACTCACTACATCTTCCCTGCACTGCACTTGCTTGTCCTCTAACTTATAATCACAGTCCACAGTGGCTGTGAGGCAGGAGAATCACCTGCGAGTCTGGTCAGCAATTGGAAATAACTGCAAGTTATACATCTCTTTTGCATCCTCAACATTCGATAGAAAAGCTTAACACAGTTTGTACCACATTATACAGCGACTATTGCTATGCCTTCCCCTGGAAAATATTAACTATCATTTACTGAGCACTTCCTACGTATCAGTGTTTAACATACATTATTTCCATAAGATAGGTATTCTTTTTTCCCTATAACAGATGAGAAAACAAAGGATCAAAAAAGCGAAGTAACTTCTCTAAGGTCACACAGCTAAACACAGAGATCAAGTTCAGTTGGGCAGGCCTGGCATCGAAGTCAACCTTCTCTCTATGACCCCGTCTGCTGGGCAGCGTCTTAGAAGCCCGGGGTCTGGGCTGAACCTTTCCTCTCTGTCCTGGAGGTCTTCCCCGAGACTGAGGGGTTTCCTGGGATGAGGGACTCTGGGTGCTGAAACGGAGACAGTTGGTCACCGCAAGTGTGAATGCGGGTACCTGGACGTTATGAGGGTCTTCGGGTGTAGGTGCCGGGCTGCATGGAACAAGCGGAAAGATCACTACACACAAAGATGCCCTCTGCAGGACAGGGACCTCAGTGTAAAGGTCTCCAACTTTTCAGGAAAGTTCCAGCTGGTCTCCAGGCCAGAATATAATCAGTCATTTGGAAGGTGCAGACAAGACCTGTCAGTGGGCAAGGTTTGCCAAACATTAGAGACACATCCCAGGGTTTTTCTCTTTTTTAACAAATCCAAGATATCTAAAACTGGGTAAAATTTTCTAAAGTATTCGCGGATCCGTTAGACTCAGATGCTCATCTCTGAGCAGGCTTCAGGGCCCACGACCCCCCTGAACTTGATCCAAAGTCCTTAGGTGCTCCCGCTGGAAGGCCGCCAGCAGCCCCTGTGCCACCCCCACCCCCCCCTCCCCGACACACACACACTCACCCTGCACGTGACCTTGTCAAAGCCTCTGCAGCTTCTCTCTGAGATTCTGCAGGCGCTGTTTAGACCAAACCTTCCCCTTTCCTTCCGGAATCCTACCCATCCTCTGGCCTATCCCTCCCCCAGAGCCTTCCCACCCCCTCCTTCCTGCCTGGGTCACATGGGCCCTGTGCCTCGTGTGGATGTTTGTTTCACACCCCTTCCAGGCGGGAAGCCCTGCCAGGCAAGGGCCAGTGACCATCTCCTTCTTGGGTTCCCAGCATCCACTACAGTGTTTGGCATACGGATGCTCAGTAAATGCTTCTTTCAATGAGATGGAAACAGAGCTATTTGGGGCCTGCTGGTAATGGAAACAGCCCAGCGTGAAAGGCACTCTGCTCCACATTGCAGCCACGGGCGACTCCAGGCTTGCTTACAAGCACAGAACGTACTGTCAGCTTCTAGCCAGGGCCACTGGTTCCTGGCTGCTGTGGAGGCCCCCCCACCGTTGCCACGGGAACCAGCCACTCACAGAGCCTGGGGATGGGGGGCCCTGAACTCCACCCCGCTCCCCGCCACAGATGCTGCCTGGGCTCTGCCCAGCTGCCAGCGCCTCCCTCCAGCCCACCCCTCCCAGTGGCCTTGGGCCAGAAGATGGGCGCTGGGCTTCAGCTGGGCTCAAACCACCCCACCTACAGCTGCTTTTATGAAGGAAGCATGCAAAGTTCCACAGAGACCAGCCGGTAAATGCACCGCTGGGCTGGAGCGCATCCTGTCCGATGAAGTGTCTTCGTGCTTGGCAGCGAGTGAAAAGGGCAAGAACCAAGAAGCAGGCAGGATGGGGACATGGAAGATGAGCCAGTTCTTCTTTCCCCACAGAGTGGCTTTTTTGGGCCGTGGGGAGGTCTGACGCTGGGCAAGGGGCACCATTTTACCAACTGGCTTTGAGAAGCGTCAGTGGAGCATTTCACAGATGAGGAAGCTGAGACTCAGAGAAGTTAACCAAATCCGTGTTATTATTGTCTTCCTGGGCACACACTGCCTGGCATCCCCAGCAACCAGGCTTGGCCGTGTGGCTTGTAGCCAAGGGGTCTGAACAGAAGGGATGTAGGCCTCTTCCAGGCGTGGTCTTATAAGTCTCCCAGCTTGCCTCCCTGCTCTCCTGGCTGGCTGCAATGAGGACGACTCTGGGCGACCTTGGAAGTGACCTGGTGAAGAGGGCAGAGCCTCTGCCAATCCAAGCCCCTGAATAACTTGCTGAATTGGGCTGCCCAGCAACTTCCTGTCCCTGCCCAGGAGTATTACCTGGACAAGAAATAAACTTCTCGTGTGACTACACATGTTGAGGTCTGTTTGTTACAAAAGGTAGCTTTCCCTAACTGAACAATGGGACAGGGAGCTTTCAGCTTCATGAACTCCATTCCACAGGACTAATTCCAGGGCAACTGGTGGCATCTGGGGTATGTAGACTCAGTTGGAAAAGTCCAGAGATGCTGGGATCAGAGCTGTTTTGTTCATCACGATAGCTGCTTCCTGTGCTCTGAGGATTTCCAAGAAGTTGGCTCCAAGACAGAACATTAATTGTTCACATAATGTGTTCCCAGAGAGATTATGGCTTTGCTGCATGGTGTCTGGTACTTAAAAGGTGTTCTATAAATACTTATTGAATGGATGGATAGATGGACGGATGGATGGGTGGATGGATGGATGGATGGATGGATGGATGGATGGATGGATGGATGGGTGGATGGATGGGTGGATGGATGGGTGGATGGATGGATGGGCGGATGGATGGGTGGATGGATGGGTAGATGGAGGGATGGGTGGGTGGATGGGTGGATGGATGGATGTATGGGTGGATGGATGGGTGGATGGATGGATGGGTGGATGGATGGGTGGATGGATGGATGGGTGGATGGGTGGATGGATGGATGGATGGGTGGATGGATGGGTGGATGGGTGGATGGATGGGTGGATGGATGGGTGGGTGGATGGGTGGATGGATGGATGGATGGATGGATGAGTGGATGGATGGGTGGATGGGTGGATGGATGGGTGGATGGATGGATAGATGGATGGATGGGTGGATGGATGGATGGATGGGTGGATGGATGGATGGATAATGGCTTCTACTGTAGGGCAGGGGAAGGAGGGAATGTCCTAAATACAGACATGGGAGTCTAACTGAGACATGAGAAAGAAGGTAAGCAGAGAGAGCTCGTCACTCCGGTGACAACACTCTCTTGCTGGATGTTGGCAAGTCCAGCTGGTTAGAGAAGAACATGTGACCAGAGATGGACAGGCCCAAGGAGGCAGCAGATGTGTGGTGTGAGTGGCTCCTGCTGCTGGAAATGCTTCCTACCCAGCCCCAACCAGGGCTTGGGATGCCACTTAATCAAATAAAAACACAGACGGGGACTTCCCTGGTGGTCCAGTGGTTAAGAATCTGCCTTCCAAAGCAGGGGATGCGGGTTCAATACCTGGTCAGGGAACCAAGATCCCACATGCCGCAGGTCAACGAAGCCCGTGCACTGCAACTAGAGAGAAGTCTGCACGCTGCAACTAGAAAAGCCCACATGCCACATGCCGCAACTAAGACCCGACACAGCCAAATAAATAAATAAATATTAAAACACACATGCACTCACACACGCACAGGGTGCCCACTTAAATTTGAATTTCAAATAAACAACTATTATCTGCCCTTCTGATGCTTGGGGCATACTTATACTAAAATACTATTCACTTTTTAAAATCTGAGATTCAAATTGAGCTGGGTGTTCTGTAGTTGATCTGGCAGCCCTAGTCCAGGCTGACCAATAAGTGATCTTGTATGGACAAACAGGGGATCCATCTGACATGGGCTGATCAAGGAACTCTGTTTCAGGGATGAGCAGTGGTTGCTTCTTCTGAATAGCCAGGAGGTAGAAGACCTCTAACAACTTCCCTGGGCCCACTTCTCTGCATTTTGAAAAGTGTTCTAAGTATGGAAAATGGCAGGTCTATAAATAATGTTGTAAATTAGAACAGAAAAAACAAAAACAGAAAAACAAGACAAAACAAAACCAAAAAACCCTTTGGCCTGCAGTCTACTAGATCCAGAAAAGAAATCCTTCCAATCCACTGACTGTTTATTAAATGTGAAACATACGGCCTCATTCAGAATAGAATTTATAGCATGGGGAGAACAAGGACTTTTCTGCTTTTAATCTTTGGAAGAAGACTCTCTGTTTTTTCCAAAATTCTTAAAACAAATATTTTCCACATGTAGTTACTGTCACTGTTGAAAACTTGCTGTTTGATAAATAAATCCATTGTCAGCACCGAATTCTTGGTCAGCATTTGTAAAGATGCTGTTTTTCTCCCTTTAGATTATCTTTTTTTTTTTTTAGTTTATTTTCTTTCTTTTTTTAAAAATTTATTTATTCATTTTTATTTTTTTTCTCATTTTATTTATTTATTATTTTTGGGGGGGTACACCAAGTTCAATCATCTGTTTTTATACACATATCCCCTTATTCCCTCCCTCCCTCGACTTCCCCCCACCCTCCCTGTCCCAGTCCTCTAAGGCATCATCCATCCTCGGGTTGAACTCCCTTTGTTATACAGCAACTTCCCTTTAGTTAATTTTCTTAAAATTCCTGGGAGCCATGGGAGAACGTTCTAGAAGTAAAGGGAGTCTAGCCTCACCCTTTTTCCCCACACGGATCACGTTACAATTTTACATGAAAATTAAAGGAGATTTTACATTAAAATCAAAGGAGAAAAAGGGCAAGAGGCCTAAAGGGCTAAGCCAGCCTCTTTGCAGGGTCAGGAGGACGGGTCGGGTGCCTGGACCACATCCTCGCTGGGCTATGACGCCTCCTGTCAACAACAGGATGGAGAGCTACATCTGAGCATCACATCGTGACAGAACCTCTGCCACCATCACCCCCACTGGTCACGTGCTTTCCTTGTCATTGTCCCCCATGAGAGTCCTGATGTTCACGCGTGCCTCTCTGCAGTCTGTTCCCCACCCAGCAGCCAGAGGGGGCTTTGGAAATGCCATTCCCCTGCTTTAAACCTTCCAATGAGTCTCCAGCCCTTGAGCAAAAGAGCCAAACCCTTTACTGTGGTCTCCAGTGCCCCGTGACTCAATCCTCTGACCTTGTTCTCACCCACTCTCCCTGTCACACTCACTCCACCCCCTCCCCACCCCCCACCCCACGCCAGCATTCTTTCTGCTCCTCAGACACGCCTAGTTCCACCCCCACTTGGGGCTCCCCATGAGCAGCTTACTGTGCTTGGAAAGTCCTTGTCTCAGGTGTTTGCCTGGCTGCTGCCTTGTCCCTCGGGGAACAGCATAAAGGCTGCCTTTCCAAGCAGCTTGTCCAGATCATGAAACCTAAAGCAACCCCCCTCGCCCCATCTCCTCACTCTGTTTTATTTTTATCATAACACTGACTACTATCTGATCATTTTTTGTTTATTTGCTTATTGGCCGTATCCTCAAAACAGAATGTAAACTCCAGGAAGACAGGGACCCTGTTTGTCCTCTTCAGCCCGTACTCCTGGCACCTAGAACAGCACAGCACATAGTAGGCGGTCAATGCATGTGGACCAACTGAATGAATGACTTGCAGAAACTTTCCAAGGCTCGTCTTATCACCAGGCGCCAAACCCTCGTGAAGACAGCATTTACACAGACTAATAACACGAGCAAACATTTATCCAGGGCTGGCTACCTGCCTAAGCACTTCACGTGTATAATTAACTCTCTTAATCCTCACAACGGTCCTGGGAATTCCATCGCATTATTATCTCATGTCACAGGTAAGGGCCGGGGGCACAGGTAGGGAACATCCTTGCCCATGACCACATGGGTCAGGGTATGTCTGGCTGGACCCAGGCAACCCAACCCCAACGCCAAGCACACTCTCTAAGCTGTGATGCCAAGCCCAAAGGAAGCCCAAATCCTGGGACATAAAGAGGCCGGGTTTCTGGAGGGTATTCTCTGTGAGGCTTCTGGTTGTCTACCTTGGTTTCTTTTATACCATTTGTTGAGTTCTGGTCATACTTCAGTGTCAGGAGGAAACAGAACCAACCTGTGATTTGGCAAGACTTAGGAGACAGCCAAGACAGAAGGTGAAGGAGGGCCCATGATAGAACCACTGTCTCCCGCGTCCACCCACCCGTCCACTGGCTGTTCACCCAACACCCAACCACCGCCAGGCGCCATTCTGGGCACGTCTGTCTATCAAGAGGTAGTGAGCCCTGCAGAGGCACAGAGCGAGGTGGGGGTGGGGTGCTGAGGAGACAAGAGGATGCTGCTTTGTAAGTTCCATGTGGGATCCTGGGGAGCAGCGTGTCCCAGGCAGTGGGACAGCAAGTGGCGAGGTCCCAAGGCAGGAATGTGCCTGGCGTGTGCCGAGGACAACAAGTAGGAGTGGGTCTGGGATGGGGATGCAGTGGGCAGGGATGGGGTCAGGGAAGGGAGAGAACTTACAGGTGCTGTAAGGTATTAGGGTTTTACTCTGAGTCGACAGGAAGCCACGGTTTGACTGACAGGTTTGGAGAGCCACTCCAGCTGCTCAGACACTGCGTGGCATGAGTATGAAGCGGGAGGACCAGCCATGGCCGTGGTTCTGCCCCTAGTGGACATCCGACAGTGTCTGGACACCTGTTTGGTTATCACAACTTGGGGAGGGGGGCAGTGTGCTACCGACATCCAGTGAGTATCAGCCGCGAATGCTGCCACCCATCCCGTACTGCACGCAAAGCCCCCGCAGCAGAGAATTATCCAGCCCCAAACGTCAGTCGTGCCAAGGTTGAGAAATCCGGAGTTAGAGGATGACTGCAATCGTCTAGGCAAGAAATTTACTCATTAAATAGCAACTGAGCACCTACTATGTGCCGGGCAATGTTCCAGGAACTGAAGATACAGCAACGAACAAAACAGACCAAGTCTGTGCCTTCATGAGTTTACGGTGCAGTGACAGTGGACGCTTAGAGCAGAGTGGAGGTGGAAGAGTGTGAAATGGCCAGGTTTTTGTATATTTGAAGGTAAAACCAACAGGATTTTCTAAGGATTGGGTGTGTAGAATGAGAGAAAGAGGAGCCAAATTTTTAAAAGAATAATTAATTAATTAATTTTTATTTATTGGCTGCATCGGGTCTTTTTGCTACCCGCGGGCTTTCTGTAGTTGCGGTGAGCTGGGGCTACTTCGTTGCAGTGCACAAGCTTCTCAGTGTGGTAGCTTCTCTTATTGTGGAGCACGGGCTCTAGGTGAGCGAGCTTCAGTAGTTGTGGAGCATGGGTTCATTAGTTGTGGCTTATGGGCTGTAGAGAGCAAGCTCAGTAGTTGTGGCGCACAGGCTTTGTTGCTCCGCAGCATCTAAGACCTTCCTGGACCAGGGATGGAACCCGTGTCCCCTGCATTGGTAGGCAGATTCTTAACCACTGTGCCACCAGGGAAGCCCAAGAGGAGCCAAAGTTGACCCCATGGTTTCATCATGGTCAGTGAGTACAGAGTCGCCATTTACTGAGATGAGGACCATGGGGGAGGTGGGGGCTGGGGTGGGGAAGAAAGTGACTTGGGGGTTGGGGAAATCAAGGGTTTTGTTGTGGACATAGTAAGTGCAGATGAGGGAAATTGGAGATTTAATTTGGAGGTTAAAAAAAAAGAGGTCTTTTTTGTAGGAAACACATTTTAGAAATTGGCAAATGTAAAGGAGAGCACTGAGGAATTCGATGTAAGTGTAAGAGTACATCCAGGAGATCCTTCCCCAAGCTGAGCTCTCCTCCCTGAGAACTCTAACTTCTAACCCTGTAGAAGCTGAAGATGAGGCTGAAGTGAGAAGAGAGCCAAATGAAGAAAGTGTTCCAAGAGAAGAGAGTGATCAAACCACACAAAGGAAGTGCTCCCAGGTCAGGAAGAAAAACCAAATACCACCCCTTCCCTATTTTCCAATGTTATAAATTGTTCTGGTGAAGCATCACAAAACTTGGTCCACTCATCACTGCCTTATCTATTTCAGTTTCTCCATTTACTTAATTAAATCAGATGTTGCACAAGATGCAAAAATGGTTAATACATCCATCCTGTCCTCATGAGACTCTCCATCTACTAAAGAAAATACAACATCCACAAAATCGTCCACCACATCAAAAGAAGGAATTTATTAGCACTCACTGGGTGTCTGCTACATTCACAACACTCTGTTTCTGGTTGAAAATACACAAGAGAGGACTTCCTTGGTGGTGCAGTGGTTAAGAATCCACCTGCCAATGCAGGGGACGCAGGTTCCATCCCTGGACCATCAAGATCCCACATGCACGGGTTCAATCCCTGGTCTGGGAAGATCCCACATGCTGTGGAGCAGCTAAGCCTGTGAGCCACAACTACTAAGCCTGCTCTCTAGAGCCCGCGAGCCACAACTAATGAACCCATGCTCCACAACTACTGAAGCCCCTGTGCCGAGAGCCCATGCTCCCCAACAGGAAAAGCCACTGCAATGAGAAGCCCGTGCACGGCAACGAAGAGTAGCCCCCACTCGCCACAACTAGAGAAAAAGCCCGCACACAGCAACAAAGATCCAACACAGCCAAAAATAAAATAAATAAATAAATGAATAAATTTTTAAAAAAAGAAAGAAAAGGAAAGGAAATACAGAAGAGAAAGACCAAACAAAGACTTCTGTCTCATGGAATTTGCAGTCTAGTTGCGGAGACAGGTGTAAACGCAAAAGAAAGACTTAGAGGAGACATATAGTGTGGAGTGGAGATGCTCCAGGTGTTGGAAGAAGGAAGCTGTTTATTACTGAAAGATCTTACTGTTCTCCAGCTGGAAATGTCTCCCTTTTGCTGTGGTTCACATATGTGTGGGGGCTGGGGGTCCCAAGGAAGTTGGGTATCAGGTGAGAGGATGTGAATGAATCACCATGACAACCTCTGAGAAAGTGACCCCATTGCCCACTGGCCATGGGCTGACGGTGGGAGGAGGCTTTTCCTAGGAGCTCAGGCTCAGGAGCTAGCACCCCCTAGGACTGGTGGTGGAAGGGGAGTTAGGGCCAACACGGAGCTGAGATATCTTGGTGTCTCTTCCCATTCATTAGCTCCCAGCTGTGAATTCCCCAGAAGTAACCAGATAAAAGAGGTTTTGCATTTGAAATGTGCGGGCTTTGGAAAAATCAATTTCCACACCAATTTCTCTCTCAGGTTTGATATGCTAACCCAAAATAGTTCTCAATTCTGCCTACCCCAGCATTATAGTGGGAAATTCATGAATTTCTGCATTAATATGACCAAATCCTCGTATTATAAGGAGCAAAGCTTCAGTGCTCACAGGAACTCTTTGTACAAGGGGCAGATGAGCTTCAAAGGACAATCAGGCATTTACTTGTTTTAGCCTCATTTCTAGAGTGTAAGCCAGGCAGTAAAGTGGTGGATTGCTGGGCACGAGTAAGTAGAACATGCTTTAAGTTTTTGCAAAATTTATACACCTTTTCTATAAAAATCTCAGGCAATTTTTAAGATAATGTGTATGACTTGAGAAGGGATCAAAGAAACCATCTATTTTCTTTTTGTACTAATTCCTGCAATACTGTTCCCTGAAGATTCAGGATACCTCAGAAGGAAGATAGAAGGACAAAGTATTTCCCAAAAAATGTCTCCTTCCTCTTTCTCGCCTTGTCTTCTTTTTCAAGTTAGTTTGCTTTAGCAACAGTGAGATATTTCAATTATCTGTTCTCTCAACCCCTCACCAAAGCCAAGGCAAACATGATCATTTTCCTTTGGTGTAAATGAATATGGGAGTAGATTATTTTCTCAAACAGCCAAGGACCATAGAGTTAGAAATCACCTATAAAGTCTGGAAGGCTTGCAAGGCCATTATCAGGAAAATTCCTTCAAGTCACATTTCTTTAACAAACAAACAGTGAGAAAAAGACCTGGATTTTTCTTTTTTTGCCAGTGTGGAGCCATCCTGTTCTCTGAGCCCAGTCCTAAATTGGGAAATACAAAGGATCAATTGATTTCTTATGAATGTGATTTTTCTTACCTGACATATTTTCCATAAATGAGGACAGTGATGCTGGGTTTTTAGATGAAAAGACCCAGTTCGATACATCTGTCCACGGAAGAGGAAATGAAGCATTTGCTTTGTGCCTCCATTAGGAAGATGACTTACAACAGGCAGCTGTCAGACAAGGCGTCTGGATTCTGGCTGAGCGGATTTAGACCCCTGTGCTGAAAGCCTTTGAGAACCCAGCGAAAGTCAGAGACCCTTAGCAAGCCCCTTCCCACCCCCCAACCCCTAGAAACAACATGAACAACCTGGAGGCCCACACATGCACGCTTGGGGGATAATTTGGGGGTTTTCAAGCTTCCCCACCCTGGAGGTCCAGACCCCAAAACCACATCTGAGCTCTGTGATTCAGGTCACTTACTTGCTCTCTCTAAGCTTCACCCTCCTCCTTTGTAAGTGGGCATGTGATAACAGTACCTCGCTCATCAGTTGATTTTGAAGATTAAATGAACAGATATGTCTGAAGTTCCTGGCACAATGCCTTGTCCGTAATGAAAGCTGGTCATTGTTAGCTGTTATTTTCATGCCTGGCCCATGAGTTTAAGATTCCCTGGCTAAAAAGAATAGTATAGGTACTTTATAGTTTATCTGTATCAATTTTTAAAAATCTATATGTCAGGTTTTATGGAGTAATAGTTAAGAGCATGAGTTTACAATGTCTATAATCTACCCGAAAATAGCTTGACATTGAGAATGAAAACACTGGTTTCCATTGTATTGGTTGAAACCTTAACTCTTGGGGCATAGAGTTGCTCTAACAGAAAATTCAGCCTGTGGGGGTGGTCAGCTGGCAATATATCAGAAAGATGCCACCTCTTCAAATCTCAAGCATCACCTGAGGCTTTGGACATTAAGATACTGAGTGTCAGAAATGAGTTTTTACTGGCAAAATGAGAGACTTGTTAGTCTACATGATGAATATCAGAAATACACTCTTGATAGTAGAATGAAAGGTATTCAAGTTTGGAAGACTGGGTAAAATACTCTAAAGATGCTCCCCAATCCATGCTGTAGGATCCACTGTGGCCTGGGGTCATGCCCATAGGGATGGCACGGAGGCCAAAGACAGTGTGGTGAACTGCCATTGGTTAAAATTTCTGGTTGCCTAATGCCAATTCTAGGGCCCAGCCTCGGGAATATTGTTGCTAGTGCCTGGGGGGAAGTTTGTAGTCAAGAGGTAGAATCCATCAAGCTCACAATTGTTTGCATTGTCCTGGGCTTGCTTTCTAAAGGAATGTTTGTTTAATAAAAGGTCTGTATTGGTGTCCAAATTTGGTCTGAGAATTGCTTTCTTAATAACATGGTAATGAGGTCTGAGGGCACAGCTAACTCTCACCCACCTTAATGTCTTAGTGACGTCATAAACCCAAATTACTCAAGAGCGGTGCTCAGCCCTATCGGATTAAGTCAGTTCACAATAGCTTTATATATGTATTTCTGTGGACCCACCACACAGCCTGTGGGATCTTAGTTCCCTGACCAAGGATAAAACCCTGGCCCCCAGCCATGAAATCGCCAAGTCTTAACCACTGGACTGCCAGGGAAGTCCCCACAATAGCTTTAAGGTAAGGTAGACTTGAATGTGACTCCCAGATGTGCTGCTTCCTAGCCCAGTGACCTTGGGCAGATGTCCTCACTTGTGGGTCATTAAAGGATTAAATAAGGCATACAGAGCACTGTGCAGTACCTGGCCCACAGTGAGAGAGTAACAAAGGCATCGTCATGGTTACGATGAAGTGTTCAGGGATTCTCATTTCTCCTAAGTGGCTTTCCAGTGTCTGTTGATGTTTGTTTTTCATAACAGTTTTACTCAGAACTGTAAGTCAAAACTGCCCACTCTTGGGTATCTGTGACCTGCTTTGCTCTGCTGCTTCTTATACCTCTTGGAGTCTTTAAAGTCCCCATCGGGATGAACATTCCTTGAGGGCAGGGGTCTTGTCTCTTAGTCACTGTTGATGCCCAGCTCCCAGACCCAGGCCTGGAATATGGCAGGGGAATGACAGGGACCTAATTGAAGTGTGCATCTTCTCTTATCCAAGCTCAAAACCAGGAGTTCTTTATTCTCCCTCTCCTTTCCCTGCTCTCCTTCCACCAAACATGCTTCCCCTTTATTGTTTATTCATAATGTTACATCTTCCAGCCTCTCAGCCACCACCTTGGTCCAGGTGCCATCTTGCATTTAGACACGGGCATCTTTACCTACGGATTATCTCCAGCTTGTTTTCCCTCCCGTATCTGGCTGGTTCTTTCTTCAAACTGTCTTCGACAAAGCAGCCAGATTATTCTATTAAAACTCTGCACAAGTCACCATTCTCTCAAAAAAAAAAATGACGCCCCACTTTCAACAGCTCTCTGCTGAGAGCATCCAAATCCCACAGGCTGGCTGGCAACTGAAGCCTCCAGGACCCAACCTATAGACCTTCCTTTCAGGAAGCCCTTCGCTCCAGTCACAGTGGTTCACTCATTATCTCTGCTGATCCCTGTGTTCACGGACCAGTGTCTCTCAAAAATCTCTACCGAAGGCTCCCTAAATTACAGAGGAGGGTGACTCAAGCACACAGAGGGAGAGGTTGCCCTCAAGTCTTGTGTTTTATATTAAGAACTCATACGGAATTTGCATTCCTAGCACATCGTATATCCATTCATGCTTGTCTTCATATATAAACATCTTAGATTATAGCCACTCTGTAAAATTGGATGAGTCCAATCTCCAGGCTCCAGGAAGATGTGCGCAGGTAAGCCTGTGGTTTGTGAATCCTCCGGCTCACCACAGAACACCATCTTCCCCACTGTCGCAAGCCCACAAGCTGTTCTTCTGGCTTCCCTCCTCCCTACCCTAACTATTTTGGGGAGCAGTCCCCGCCTTCTCTGAGATCCTACCCACTGTATCTTGAACCATGGACCACCTTTCCATAAACGATTCTGTCCCCCCAAATAAAAGGTAGGCTCTTGGAGACACCCTCTGTTACACCAGTGTTTATACGCTGCGTCTTGCACGAAGCTCTGAGCACAAACAGCCCTCAGCAATGTCTTCTGTATTCCTCACGTGCTTTAAAGTGTTTCTTTAACATTTTCATTTTATATTGATTTTTTTCCTTCTCTTTTCTCCTCTTTTTTTCCTGTCCCTTCAATGGCATTTCTTTCTCCTTTTTTCCTATTTCAGGGTCTGAGTGAACCAAACACAGTTATCTCTCGACGATAGGAGTTTTTCTGATGCTATGCTTAAAATGCTTCCAACAGAACAATAAAAAGTGGTGAGAGTAACAAAGAATGGCTTATTTATTTGCTTGTTTGTTTTTAGCATCTTATCAAAGTCAGGCCCTGTGCTCAGACATTTATTTGACTTGTTTCTTGATAACACACCCGTTGAGAATCCCTCACTGAAGTAAAGTGGAACATTTCAGAAAAGTACACAAGCAACTCTCGGCTTCCTGGAGACCCACTTCCTTTCTCTGCCTGGCCTCTCCCATTTCACCTCTCAGTAACAGCCCCACCAAAGGGGAAGAATGAAGGCAGGGACCTCATGAAAGGAAGGGCTTTGAGACAGAGGGTTAAATTGAGATGAGGTGCAGTCATCAGCTCTGCTATCTGTGGTCCCCGTTAACCCAGGTGACTGAAAGGGCGATGGAAAGCATGTGTCAGCTGAATCACAGAATGCTATTGTGGTTTTCTTCCTCTCAGTGGGCACGAACTACACACACACACACACACACACACACACCCTTCCCTCCGGCCCCTCCCCCCAGACTTTTTCGGAGGCTGAAAATAACACGCTATCATCTAGCCTCATGGCATCAGTCATGCCGGCCGGCACTCTTGTCATCTGTCACTGGCCGGTGCATCGGTAAGTATAAGTATAATTGGGGTGAGGGGGGGAGGCTGTGTGCCCAGTGGGCATGGCCTCCTGGCTCCAGGTGAGAATCCACCTTTCCAGACAGCACTGTGGCTGTGTTCATGTTGTCATAGCACTGCCGATGAGAACCCAAACGTATATGAGCAGAACCAGTAATCACCCACCAAATGTTCCTTCTTTTGCCCTCTTGGTGACTGGCTGAGCAGTTATTTATTTGTTGGAATTCTGAGAAGGCTTATGTTTCATTATGTTTATGCAGTGGTTTCCAGTCTACTAACAGCACGTCCGTTTTTGCAGCAAACTTCCTCGACCATTAAGGCCAATTTCTATTAAAAATTGTTTTCAAAAATTATCCAAAGAGAGACAGAGTTGTTGCTTTTCTGTAGATAGAACTTCTGATTTCCTTGAAGCCTGTGCTGACTCCTTTTAGACACGCAGGAGTGTGCCAATTTGCAGAGCTGCAGTAAATTTTAATAAGCTGCAGACAGTCAATCTGTACTACCTATCAGCACAGCATCTAAGTGCTTAGGCCAGGGTAACAAGAAAAAAGGAGGATAAACTTCTCCTGGGACTCTGGTCTATTGGTGTGCCAAGCCAAATTTTTAATTTGCAGAGCAATTCTGCAGAAATGAACAGAAACTGCTATCTAAACATTTTAATAAGAATAAGCCCCCCAGCCAATATGCAATCGAGTGCACTGCTTTCTAGTAATTTCACTTATACAACAGCTCCACAAGCTGTTTCTCTCTCCATATTCAGATAACCCTTGCCTCTAGGGTGACCGGAAAAATGATATTTTAATAATGTGCCACATCTGTGATCAGAAATACTTAATGAAACACTCTCATGATCATATGGTAACAAGCTTCAAAGAACTCTTTTCCAGATTTAGACAGGACCCATTTGCGTCTTGTGGTAATTTTCATTGGTGCATTTTTTCAATATCATCTGCAAGGAATCATTACCCAAAGACACGTGCTTGGGGTGAGGTCCAGCATTTTTTTCAGCTGGGAGACCTTGCTGGCTTCCACAGAACTTCTGCATCAGTGCTATCCAATAGAAATGTAATACGAGCTGCATATGTAATTTAAATTTTTCTAGTCGTGACATTACGGAAAGTAGACAGAAAAGGGTGAAGTTAATTCTCATGATACATTTTAACACAGCATAGCCACAAGACAATCATTTTGATGTGTAATCAATATAAAGACATTCTTACTGGGATATTTTACATTTTTTAATATTACATCTTCAAAATCTGATGTGCGTTTTCCATTTACAGCCCATCTCCATTCAGACAAGCCCAGGGCAAGAGCTCCGTAGCCACAAGTGGCTATGACATTGGGTGGTGCAGCTCTAGAGCAAAGAGCTCCTGAAAACACAGTCTGCATCCACCCTATCAGGAAAAGCCTGAGAATTTTAATAAGAAGGTGAATTCTTGGGCCCTGTTCCTGACCTACAGAGAATCATATCTCTGGGGGTGGCCCTGAGGGATTTGCTTTTTTTTAACAGTTTCAGGGCTGGAGCTTTGCTTACTAAAACTTGAAAACATCTGTTAGGCTCCCTGTCCCAAATTTGCTCCTAGTCCTTCAAACATCACCACCATAACCCGTACCACACGGTCCCATAAACCGGGAGACGCAACCCCATAACCCAGGCTATTCTGTTACTGGCTCACAAGGGTGTTCTGAGCGCTGATTATGTGCCAGCGCGGTCCTCGGCCCTGGGGTAGAGCGGTAAACAATAGAAGCAGAGTCCCTGCCCTCCGGAAGCTTACATTCTAGCAGAGGAGACAGACAATAAACCAGGGAAGGGGTAAAGAAGTGGTCCAATTTCAGGCGGTGATGAGTACATAGAAGAAAAACAGGGAAGGCAGGAGACGGTGGAGATGGTGGGTGGGGCGGAGGAAGGAAGGTGTGTTGGTCTTGGGGACTCTGGCAGGAGGTGATCACAGGCACTGAATAAAAGGAGGGAGCCCCGGGGCGATCTGGGAGGAGAGCCCTGCATTAGAGCCGGTGGCACGAGGGCTGAGATGGTAAACGTACGTGATTTTAAGCCACGAAGTGCGTGGGATTTCATTAGGCAGCAACCAAAAACGAATGCAATAAGGTAACAGTAATAAATATAATAAATCCAGAAATAATAGTGTGCGTTATGTGCTACATGTATTCAATTGCTTGCTCTCATTACTCCTCACAACACCCCGTACGTCTGGCACTGTTATTACCCCAATTTAGTACACGCAAAAGCTGAGGCTTAGGGAGACGGCACAGAACTGAGGACATGACAGAGCAGGGGTCCGGCCCAGGCCTGGGACTCTGCAGAGGGTCTGGTCACCGCGCAGGGCAGCCTCCTATTAGGGCTGGGGTCCCTCAGGCAGGAGCTCTGCGCCTGAGACCCTCTTCTTCACGACGATGAGGAGGGCCGCTTTCCCCGCGTCTTACGCCCCTGGTGCCTCAGTCCTGCACGGCCCGCCCAGGCCACGGCCCGCAGAGCCTCCAGGGGGCCATCACATCCCTTCCTCTCCTGCCCTCGGGAGGCCCCACGGCCCATTTGGACTCTGGGAGCTAAGGTGTCCCCAGGCCCCACTGGGCATATTCTGGCCTAGCCCACCCTTCCGGTGACCGGCTCATCTTGGTGACCAGTTCAGTCTTCCCGGGACTGTCCCAGTTTTAAAAACAAGAGCCCCACCTCCCAGGAAACCTCTCTGTCCCAGGCAAACTGGGATGACTGCTCACGTTACCATCCTCCAAACGGACCCAGGCTGAGGTCGGCCCAGGGGCCGCTTGCATCCTGAAGCTTGCCGTGACCTTTCCTGTCACCAAGAAGAAAAGAAAGGCCCAGCTAGGATACCGAGTCCTGCTCCCTCCCGAGGGCTGAGAGCAGAAGCGACTCCACCGAGGCAACTGGCGCCACGAAGCTCCTGCTGGATGGGGGCTTCAGCCTGGACCCTCAGACGGGCCCAGGAAACCATGGCCCCAGCGGGGAGGGGGGCTTTTCCCCTTGCACTGAGTCGCCTGCTTGCCTCGAGCGTCACACATGCAACACCCTGATGCAGACATCACTCAGGCCAGACTCCACGTCTCCATCGGCTCTGCTCCCGGCCGGACGACTGGGAGAAAGCGGGGGAAGAGCTGGCCCCGGTCTAGCCTCATCCTTCCTGTGATGGTGACGATGATGAGCTCGGCTGAGGGTAAAGGGACGCATCTGCTGCGGGGCACCTCGACTGAGCGCTCAGTCCCGATGAGGTGACGCCCCTGTAGGAAGGAGCTGGCTTCTCTCCGTCGGGTGTCCTGGACTCTTGAGCACACCTGGCCGTCTTCCAAAGTGTGCTCTTTGTGTCGAGGGACACCAGGTATGACAGTGGTGGGACCCCTACGAACCTGTACACGATGTGGGAAGTGGTTCGACACACATACTTTGTGAAGTGTTACCAGCTAGTGACCCATGAACTCATGCACTTACTTATTCATTTGTTTGACTAGTACTTGGGGGACCCTGTGACAGGCCTGGCATCAGCTTAGGCTCTGACACGGAGTTACAGCACATCTGAAACTGAATGATACGAAGCGTGCCGGTCACGGTGCTAGCACATAAAGATACCAACCTAGTTCTCATGGGGGGTGGGCGCACATTCAGCAAAAGATTCTAAGGGAAGTTTCTCTGTCCATGGGAAGGATCGTTTGTTTCTGCATTTCTCCATAATTTATTTATCTCATTAAAACTGTTAGAAAAAAAAAATCTTCATCTCATACAACTTACACCTACTGTCCCCTACCGTATGTCGCTGTACAGGACTCTTTTTTTGCGTTCCCAAATAGTTTGAGCCATTGGGTACCTGCTACGTGCCAGTCTCTAAGCTTGGCACAGGAAAAGCCAAATAAACAGAAACATTCAAGAGCTGACGATTGAGTGGGGAAAGGCGGCCATGCTAATAAACACCCTGACACTGTGACATGGATCTGCTGCGGCTGAGACGTGCACAGGGTGCTGGGGGCGTTGGGGGGATGCCAGACCAACCTGGCGTTAGGGAAGGCTTCCTGGAAAAGGCAGTCTTCAGATGTGTCCTGTTTCTTTGTTTAGTGCCATTTATTTGCCCTTAAATTTTTTCAAATACTACATGAAAATATAAATAAAAGAGTAAAGCTTACCCCAAATCTCTTCACCCAGAGAAAATCACACTTGACCTTTGGTAACATTCCAGGTGTGTGCGTGGGTGTGTGCGTGTGCGTGCACGTGTGCGTGCGCATGTGTGTGTGTGTGTGTGTGTGTGTGTGTGTGTGTGTGCAGACAGCATATTTTTTTACTATCATCATTAAGGTAGAGGAAAACAAACTAGTTATTCAACTGTAGCAATACACCCACCAAAATCTCAACCACCAGCCTCAAATATGTGTCTTCATTTTATTTTAGGAAGACATAAATTGGGTCACAAAACGTCTTCACAAAGCAGGGTAAGTCAAGAAACACACAGAAGGGATCTGAATGGCAAATCTGGGGCCACCACCACGTTCGGGGGGGTGGAGCTGACACGAAGATATTCTCTTCCAGGAAGAGCTAGGGTCGCTCAAGCTGCAAAGCCCAGAGGGTCATCAGATTTACAGCATCTTTTAAAGGGTTGCGTTATGCCGGCTTCTAGGTATTTATTAGCTGAGCACACCCACCCGGAATTCAGCTAAGGGATGAGGAGGAGAGGGGAGATGGTGGTGCTGACCGTCTTGATGTAGTTTTCAAAGTCACTTCCGAAAAAGAGGATGAGGAAATAGTTGAATATCCCAGCAAGGGACATGAGGAACAGGAACAGGATGATGCGCTTCCCAAATATGTAGCCCGGTGTGCTGGAAAAGAAGGAAAGAGAAAACTGCAGAAGCAGCACAAATGATACTAATTTAACAAAAATGTTATCACTTTGAGATACACAGGGTTTCAATTATAGCTCCTTTTACTCAAGAATGCTCCATTTACTTCATATGAAGGATGGAAGTGTCTTAGCTATTATGAGGCATTGGATGTAGTTCAGAACCAGGCTAGAAAAGCCTCAAAGCCCGTCACCATTGGGGCTCCGCTCTCCAGCTTCTCTGTGCCGTCGGGATGCCAGCTCCTGGAGGCCGTGAAGATGGTGGCTTCTGCTGGTCATCAGGGTTCTGACTGGGCACTAGGAACCCATGGACTCACTAAGACCATCCCCAGGAGCGCCTGTAGGAGCCATGCTGGCAGCTGTGTAGAATGCAGGACTTCCAGTGCCTCTGCGTGAGAAGGGATGCTTTAAATGAGCCAAGAAGGCTGGTGGAATCTAAGAGGTGCTTTGGCGTCTGAGGGCTCGATCTAGTCTCCTGAGGCTGCCTGGGAGTAACTCAGGTTCACACTAATGAGAGCTGGTCCCCAGAGCTGGAAGGCAGGCCCCTACATTTTAAGTGAGTCGAGGAAGGGAGACTTTTTAGTAGTCGTCTCCTGCTCTCAGAGGCTCTAAATCCTAAGCCGCTTAGAGCATCAGCCGGGGTCAGGAGGCGTCTCCCCAGCGACATGGGACCACCCAGCTGTGCAGAGCAGATGCCCTGGCTTCCTCCCTCCCCTGCAGCCTCATCCCATGATGGTTGTGGCTGGTCCAGCCGTGCAGCGTTGGCATGTTTAGAAAGTCCAGCCAAGTGTGTTGCTGAGGCTGGTAGTAAAGACCCTGGCAAGGGCCCCTGTGGCAATGAGGAGGGCTCCCCGAGCACAGCCAGCTCAGCTAAACAGGTGCCTTAAGGCTGCTCGGCCCTTGCTTGCTGTAATCAGAGAGCAGAATGTGGCGTCCACAGGTTCAACATTAGCAATTTTATCAAAAGGTAAAGGGACCCAAAGGTTCATAATGGAACTCTTACTTTTTCTGTGTCGAGAGTGTGAAAGTCATTCCACAGTTGAGTATCAACACCCTCGCTCCCACAGTGTCCTGTGGACCAGCAGCACAGGAGCTGGTTGGAAATGCAGAATCCAAGGTCCCTCCCCAGATGGACTGGATCAGAATCTATGCCGCTGCCCAGCTCCCTCTGTGAGTCCCAGGCACAATAAAGTCTGAGAGTACTGCCAGCTGACAGCATCCTGCTCCTTGGTCAGCTGTGTTCCTCTCTCCCTGGTTTCCTGTTCACAGTCCTGCTCAGGAAGTGACACATTCTAGCTCTTTGTTGGAGAAAAAAATGTTTGTTCCCAAAAGAGAGTGTTATGAGCTGAATTGTGTCTGCTGCATTCATATGTCAAAGTTCCTAAACCCCAGCACCTCAGGATGACTGTATTCAGAAAGAGGGTCTTTAAAGAGGCAATTAAGGTGGGACTTCCCTGGTGGTGCAGTGGTTAAGAATCTGCCTGCCAACGCAGGCAACACGGGTTCAGTCCCTGGTGTGGGAAGATCCCACATGCCACGGAGCAACTAAGCCTGTAAGCCACAACTACTGAGCCCTCGAGCTGCAACTACTGAAGCCCGAGAGTGTAGAGCCCGTGCTCTGCAACAAGAGAAGCCACCGCAATGAGAAGCCCACGCACTGCAACAAAGAGTAGCCCCTGCTCTCCACAACTAGAGAAAGCCCGCACAGAGCAATGAAGACCCAACACAGCCAAAAATAAATTTAAAAATAAATAAATATACCTTTAAAAAAAAGAGGTAATTAAGGTAAAATGAGGTCACTAGGGTAGACCCTAACTCACTATAACTGGTGTTCTTATAAAAAAGTTTAGGACACAGACACACATAGAGGGAAGACCATGTGAGGACACAGGGAGAAGACAGCCACCTACAAGCCAAGGAGAGATGCCTCAGAAGAAAGCAGCCCTGCTGGCATCTTGATCTTGGACTTCCAGCCTCCAGAACTATGAGAAAATACACTTCTGTGTGTTTAAGCTCCTCAGCCTGTGGCACTTGGTTATGGCGGCCCTCGAAGACAAATGCAGAGAATTACCTGCTAATTCTGGTAAGAAAGTGGAAAGAAAGTAAAGGAGTCTATTTTTCAGCTGGAGAACAGAGGCTTCAGAGAAATTAAATCGTTAAAAGTCAAATATTGTAGTGACTCAGATTTATCACAGGAACGAGGCCACCATATGTTCATTACAGAAACACGGAAAAGTGATTTGTGAAGCTATTTCAGAACCTGCTCAAGATAAATCTGCGCTGAAGGATGAAACAGGAGTGCCTCCCAATGAAATAGTGATGTTCTTGATTTAGGTAGGATGTTTCTAAGGATTTGAGGCATCTCGCCCCTAAAGGAGATGGGTCTGTGGTGCTTTAACTCTTCCCAGATGAGAACTCAGTACACACCCATCGCGTGCGGGGCTAAGTGTGAACGGGGGTCCCCAGCTCCAGCCCTTCATCCACTGCATTTTTAAGTCTCTCAAGCTTGGAGGTGGGCTTTTGAAAATCATGGCCATAATCACGTCTGTAAGCTCAATATCTGGGTTCTTGCACAGTGCCCCTGACTCTAGGAGACCCCTGGGTCTCTGCCACGCTTCCTGTTATCGCCTCACAACTGACACAGTGCCTGCTCAGAGCAGGCGGTCAGCAAACATCCTGAATGACGCTGAGTGAACGGGGTGGTGGGGAATGGGCCACGAGGAGAGGGTGGGCTTCGGTACCCCGAGTTCACAGGCCTCGAGTTGCCAGTCTTTGTCCATCCGGCTGTGAACTGAGAACCTCAAATTGCGAAGAGGAATTTGGTGGGAGCGCCCACAGGGAACAGGGCTCAGAGAAACAGGCAGACAGAGCAGCCTAGATGCGAGGTAGGTGGATAAAAGGCAAATAGGCTGGTAACATCATGCCAACTGCCATTGAGTTTGGGCCCAGACAGTAGCTCAGAATGAAAGGGGAAGAAACTAAGATTCACCCTACGCTGCAGTGTCGTTAAGGATGCTGCCAATGACCTAATCAGGACAGGGAGAAAGGGGCCAGGCTGTGGGCGAAGGACTGAGAATAAGAGCCACAAACTTCCAGGGGGAATGAAGGCAGGAGCTGTGACGTCCTTGCAGGGCAGCCTGAAGGCAGAAGGTTTTGCTGAGGGAGACACCTCAAGGAATGACATATCTACCCAATGGCCCAAAAATGACACTGGAACTTCTGAAGTGGGCAGGACCAAAGCAACTTCTGGGCAGGAGCAAAAGACGATCTAGAGCCCCAGAGAGAACGTTTTGGGGAAGAATCTCACTGAGCAGTAACACCCATCTGTTGGTGAGGCCAAGAACTCAACCAGATCCCGAGGGCACAAAGGCATCTGCAGGGTCCAAGGGTGACACAGGGGAAAGGAGTGGAGTTCGCAGCAGAAGAAGGACTAGCAAGTAGTTTCTAGAAGGCAGAACTGAAAATCCCCTTGACCTGACCACGGAGGCCCTCGGGCTCACACCTGCCTCAGGCTATACTGTGGTCTAGATTAGACGCTTCATCTGGCGTGTGTCATTCCTGCTGGTGACAACGGCCCAGAACACTGTGTTTAGAAAGTATTGTGAGGCCGCACCTGGTCTTGGCAGGAAAGTGCACCACGATGATTAGTGACGAATGCAGGAGTGGCGGGGAGGGTCCAGAACCTGCGCAGACAGCGGGCTGAGGGGCAATGGGGTCTTCCTGCTACCACCTAATGGGGGGGACCGGGGAGGGAGTGAAGAGCTTAGGCCACTTACACGTCAGTGAGGTCCAGGGAAGGAGTCTGTTTTTAAGTCTGTACCCTACTGTTTATTCTTGCTACCTCTTGTTCATTCCCTCGTAGTGATGACCTTTGAAATGAAAAGCACTTGTTGGGGAACGGACATATTTTGTCATGCCCCACAGAGTATCTTGGAATTAATGCAACTTTAAGGGACTTCCCTGGCGGTCCAGTGCTTAGGACTTGGCGCTTTCCCTGCCGTGGCCCCAGGTTCGATCCCTGGTCCGGGAACGAAGATCCCACAAGCCGTGTGGCCCGGCCAAAAAAATAAAATAAATTAAGTAACTTTAAGATCTCAGGCAAGTGGTGATGGATAAAGAGAAGACCAGTGACTGGGCTGAATTCCTGGGACTCTGGGGGAGGAAGACGGGGCTTCAGGGGAGGCAGCCCGGGCGCGCAGAGCTCCTCATTTCATTGATAGGTACTCCGTCCCCTTCGACTCTGGGGAGAGGCAGAATAGAGGTTTTCCAGGGTAAAGGAGAATAACAAATTTCATTGAGGACGGTGTTGATAAGGATGAGAGATGTAGAGGAGTTGTGGTTTTAGAGGATAAATAAAAACGGCTCTGGAGAGGAATGAGGGGGAGATAGCCTGGGGGAGAACCGCTGAGGGCACAGCCATTCTTCTCTGGCACAGCTCACCATCCAACCACCCGAAATCACTCAGCTTCACAGGCCCCCGGCCTCCCCAGATGCAGTGCTTTCACCTGGCGACCTCCTGGGATGGCTCTACCCTTGTCTCCGCTGAAGGAGGCTCTCTGAACGGAGAGCCCATTATCCACTAGAAAGGGCACTGCTGTGAGAGACGGAGAGGGGCGTGAAGGCAGATGAGGGAGAGAAATGGAGCGGGGGCTGGGGCCCGCGTATGCACAAGAGCGCCCAGCGCATCTTCCCGGCCCTCAGAGCCGATGGCTCAGGAACTGGTGGCAAACTGTAACTCGAACATTTCTTCTGTAAGTATCATCATTTATTTTACTAAACTCCAGACTTCCCAAGCCAGGCCTAGGGAAAGCACAGTCGCCACGTCGGGCGACATCTGTAAGGAACGCAGTGGTGACTCTGTCCACTGTCTCCGTCTGTTGCCTGCTATTGCATCTTAATTTCTCAACATTCTTTTCGGCGATCCCCGGATGATCTGTTACTCAAGAGGACTTATCACAGGGTGCAAGCTTTACTTCTCATTTCTCGAGGCAAACAATGAAATGCTTCACTCGCTGGAGGCCTTGGGAAAGCAGACAGAGAATGTCATTCAAGCCCCAGACTCTGCAGGGTGGGAGTGACGGTGTGGAGTTGCAAGGAATGTGTTACAGCGTCCTTTTGCGAGCCCAGCTCTGTGCGGAGGAATTTTTTAATGGGAGAACTAGTCAAGTGCCCCAGCTGTATTTCAGAACCAGCAAAGCTCAAGGAGAAGAGGATGAGGGATCCTAGTTGGCCTCTGCCCTCCCACCCCGAGTGGTCCCACAGGGCCTGAAACTGTAGGCAGGCAGAGTATCGCTGTGAATGATCACTCTTCCAGCTCAAAAACTGTGACTCCCTCCACGGTTCTTAAGCAGTCCCAGTGGCCTACCTCTGTGTTCTCTCCCCCAGGTAGCCGACAAAGTACTTTTGCCTCACAAACAGGTACATCAGTCCAGCAAAGGAGGCAGGAACTAAGTGGAGAAAGGAAAACACCTATTGTTAGTGTCGTAGACGCCAAAACACGCTAAGTTAACCCACTATTAACACAGTCATTAGGCAATCAGTGTTGGCCACAAAATCGAGCACAGCCCTCAGCTTCTGCCAGTCGAGGCTGATGTGAAATTCAGCAAAGAGCCTGAGGCTGGAAGAAATCTGAGATCTTTAATAATAGTCATGTTACCTTGTATTGGCATCGCGATGTAGTTTACGAAGTCTTTTCATACCCGTCATCTAATTTGAATCCTTTTCACGTGACTGATATCATCTTTTGTATTTCCAGATGTGGAAACATGGGCTCCAGTGGCCAAGGGGCTTGTATAAGACTGTCGGCGTGTGCATGTGTGTGTGTGTGTCTGAGTGTGTGTGTGTGTGTGTGTGTGTGTGTATTTAGGACGAGAGCTGGACTTGAACCCGGAGCCCTGCTTTGAAGTCAGTTCTCTTCAAAGTACACCTTTCACCTGTGAGCCTCCAGCAATCACGATGCTCAACCTTTTCTGAATAATTGCTACAGTTTAGGAAAGATCCCTGGGGAAAGAAATGCCCGTTGCATTGCAGCCAAATAACCCCATGGAGTCCTGAATGCTCAGAGCTGAGAGTTACAAAACCCAGCCCTGCCAGGACTATTACGACCTGGAGCTAATGCTTAACTCATTCTACATCTGGACAAAGGGCTGACTACAGCTTTCCTGCCTATCAGGAATTAGTATGAGGGGGAAACAGAAGTATGGGTATAAAAGCTCTTTGAAACCTCCCCCCAGTGTTATTCAAATACCAAGTTAAGTGCATTAACTGAGCACTTTTTATGTCAGGTACTGGCCCAGGCACACCAGGTACTCAGGTCTCTGATCCTCTCTTCTCTGAAGGTCACAAAACTGTCACAACTCACAATCTGCCTGGGACAAAGTTTCTCCTGGTTGGCCCCTTCTGGGTGGCTCTGCTCTAACTTACCAGCCCATCTCTCTTTCCCTGGGAGCTAAGCTGAACATGAGCTGATAGAAACCAGGGTGCAACGTGGCTGAACTTACTGAGCACGTGTGGGGAATGGTGCCTGCCTCTGGTGTGGACCTGGGCTGCTTGGAACACCAGGAGGGGTGTCGTGGGTTCAAATCCGGGCTCTAAAATTCTCAGGTTTGAGCAAGTTCCCCTGGGGTTTGGGCTCCTGCTCTGTAAAGTGACGGATTCAGGCTGGGCTTCCTTTCATCTAAAAAATTCTGCAATCTACCATATTCATAAGAAATGATGATTATTGAACAGGGGTGACCGACACTTCTGTTTCCTGGCAATGCCCACATTTGTTTTGCAGAAAATACTTCCAGGCCCTGAAACCCCTTCCAACCCTCTCTGTATTTATCTAACCAGAACAACCCCAGATTCGTCTACATCAGGTATCGTCTAAGACATAAAAGGAATCATCACTCCTACTCTGTGTAGTTCAATTTGATTTTTCAAGTGACGCCAGACGTGTTTCTTATTTAACTGAGGACGGAAAGTGGGAAATAAAGGGTGAGCTTCCTGCCAGCTTTACGGGCACGTGATGCTCCTGAAGCGGTTTCTGCTACTCTCCCTCACCTCCCTCCTCTCTCACTGCACCTTATTCTTTTCCTTCATGGTGTGTCTCACTCTTGGCAATAATTTATCCACACATTTATTTTCTATGGTCCATCTCGCCAATTGCTTCACCACCACCTCTGCTTTGTTTATCGCTGCGTATCCAGGGACAGGGCTTGGCACATGGTAGGTGTTCAGTGTATATATATTTTTTAGTATTTACTTATTTATTTGGCTGTGCCGGGTCTTAGTTGCTGCACACGGGATCTTTGTCGCTGCATGTGGGATCTTTTAGTTGCGGCATGCGGGCTCTTAGTTGTGGCGTATGGGATCTAGTTCCCTGGCCAGGGATCGAACCCAGGCCCCCTGCATTGGGAGCGTGGAGTCTTAACCACTGGATCACCAGGGAAGTCCTATGTACAATGTATATTTTTATGGAAATGGATAAAGTAAGAGGACACTTGTGAAAAATCCAGGATTTAGCCTGAAAGACCTGGGCTCCCATCCTGGCTCTGTTATTCACCAGCTGAGCAACCTTGAACAAGTCACTTTATCTCCCTGAACCACAGGGTCCTCAAACGTAACAGCGGGAAATAATATCCACTTTACCTACTTTATAGAATGAGTAAAGACAATAACGATAAAATCGTTTATTGGAGGACACTAGTGGCCTTTTCTCATGCACTGCTGGGCCACAGCATGGAAGACAGCCAAGTCACGCCAAGCCTTCACCACACACAGTGCTAGTCTCCAAAGGAGACCAAAAATTCCACTTGGGGACTTCCCTGGCGGTCCAGCGGTTAAGATTCTGCGCTTCCAATGCAGGGAGCATGGGTCTGATCCCTGGACAAGGATCTAGGATTCCACATGCCACATGGCAAGGCAAAAAAAAACAAAAACAAAAAAACACCCCACTCAGGTTTCCATTTAATTTTAAATCAACTCTGGGTGTCAACTTGCTGAAGTCAAGACTGTGGGCTGCTGAGAACTGGGTAGACTGGAGACCTGGACCCAGGCCTGAAGCTGGACCGCCAGGCAGAAGCCGATTAGCAGGACAGCCAAGTGACAGCTGGCCCAGAACAGACCCCTCGGGCGCTCTCATTTAGAATGCCCTTGCATCTGCGCTAACACTGCTTAAGGATTCTGAGTCACATGTAGCCTTAAACCACCCTCGGCAGCACAGCCGCTCTCCAGCGGCCACCAGGGAGTTGGCATTAGTGGTGCATCCCCGCAGGGCTCCGTGAGGGCACCCCGCCCCCTGAAACACAGCCTCTGGAGGGTCTCACCTCTCCAGGGCTTCACGGCTCAGAGCTGGAGGGCAGGCAAAGTCTTTTCAACAAAAAGCCTGCACTTGAACCTCCTGGCGACGCATCACGTTTCAGAAACAGAATGCAAGGGGAGAAGCTTGGGTTACCTTGGCTGCAGAGGAGCCCGGCGCTCCACAGCACGACGAGGAAGGTGGGGTATGCATCGACACAGTTCTGGCTGCAGAGTAAACACACAAGGGGGAAAATCAGAAGACACTTTACTGCAGCACAGTCTGAAAATTACCGGAAACCCCGAATTAATAATCATTGTCGTGCAGGGCACGGACCCCATTCATAATTCCACCGACCTCCACCCGATAAGGCAGGGATGTGGCCATGGCAGAAACAGACAGTGGTGTAAAGCGAACCCATGTTTGGAATCCATCGACTGCCTCGGTGAAGCCAATCAGAGACTTGGTTTCTCAAGGGATTCGCCTTGGCAGGATTTCCTGCAACGGGTGATGCCACAGCGCTTCTTGTAATTGAAAAGTGAGCAACGCGGACAACAGGGCTGGGCGGCAGTCACAGTGGGGAAGGCAGGGAAGAGGGATCTGACTAAGAAACCTTCAGGTCAGACACACAAGTCAGCCCAGACAGGGGCCCGGCTCAGGAAGGAAAGGCAAGCCTCAAGCAGCGGGGGAGCCAGGGTCGATTCAGCAAAGCTGCTGCTCAGGACGTTATCTTGCTGATGGAGACGGCGATGCACAGGGCTCGGTCCTCGCCCCCGTGCAGGGGTCTTACACCCTCCATGTCCTTTAAATGCACAGCAATCCTGCGAGGACATGTGGGGACTGCATGAGTTTCCTATGGCCGCTGGGACAAGTAGCCACAAACTCAGTGGCTTAAGACAAGTTTATCATCTGCAGGTCAGAAGTCCGAAATCGGCCTCAATGGGCCAAAATGAGGGTGTCAGCGTGGCTGCATTCCTTCTGGAGATCACTGGGTCTGTTTCCTTGCTTCTAGACGTCACCTGCATTCCCTGGCTCATGGCCCCTGCCAACTTCAAAGCCAGCAACGGCTGCTTATGTCTTCTTTGTGACACCAATTCTTCTGCCTCCTTCTTCCCCATTGGAAGGACCCTTGTGATAACATTGCATCCCACCCACATAATCCAGGATAATCTCTTAACTCAAGGTCAACTGGTCAGCAACCTTAGTGCCCTCTTGCCACGTGACATAACCCATTCACATGCTCCCGAGATTAGAATGTGAACGTCTTTGGAGGTCATTATTCTGCCCATCACAATTAGCCTCACGTTTCAGATGAGAAACTGAATCTTGGAGAAGCTGAATAACTTGCCCAGGGTCACCCAGCGACAGAGCAGCAAAGCCAGGATGCACACCCTGGTCTGTACGACTCTAAAACCAGGTCTGTGACCTCTTCGACTCTACAGGCACATCTTGGAGACAGCGTGAGTTCGATTCCAGACCACCACAATGAAGCAAATACCACAATAAAGCAAGTCACAGGACTGTTCTGGTTTCCCAGTGCATATAAAAGTGAGGTTTATGCTATACTGTAGTCCGATAAGTGTGCAACAGCACTATGTCTAAAAAACAAGGTACATACCTTAATTTAAAAATATTTTATTGCTAAAAAGTGCTAACCATCATCTGGCAATTCAGGGCTGCCACAAACCTTCAGTTTGTAAAAAAAACAAAAAACAAAAAAACCACAATAAAACGAGGTATGCCTGCACTAAAGCAAACAGTGGGTGTTCTCTTGAGTTTACAGCCTAGACCACAACAACCCACAGGCACACCCATGGACACACAGCACCACAAGACACAACAGAGGAGAGCAACGCAACAGAGCGGGGAGGGCAGGTGACCAGGATTTGGTCCTCCACCTGACGTTAACCTGCTGGGGGTGGGGGACTTCCCGGGGGGTGCAGTGGTTAAGAATCCGCCTGCCAGTGCAGGGGACACGGGTTGGAGCCCTGATCTGGGAAGATCCCACATGCTGCAGAGCAACTAAGCCCCATGCGCCACAACTACTGAACCCCACGTGCCTAGAGCCTGTGCTCCAGAGCAACACGAGAAGACACCACAATGAGAAGCCCACGCACTGCAGCAAAGACCCAATGCAGGCAAATAAATAAAATTTTTAAAAAATAAAAATAAGAACACTGGGGGCAGGCCCAGAAAGAGTTTTAACAGACCTCCAGGTTATTCTGATGCACACTCAAGTTTGAGAACCACTGCTCTAAGGTAATTCAAACTATAGAGGTAAAAGCAAAGATGCAATTTTCAAAATACATTTGGCCTTTTATTCAAATTCCTTGGATTCTTCAACTGGATTCTTCTTGATTTGGTTTTCATAAATTTCCTCCTAAAAATCAGCCTTGAATCCTTGTTCAAAGTGATAGGATCTCACGATTCAGTTGGTACCCTGAGAACCTTGAAATGACCAGCTCTTGGTCTGTCCCCTGCAGAGAATCCAGAGAGGCTGCCCTATGTTCCTGGCCACAGGGGCCTTCATGTCTCTCTGATGATCAAAAAATCCTTTACTGGAAAAGTCAACAAATGGAAAAGGTAAGAAACCAATGTAGGGACTTCCCAGGTGGCACCGTGGTTAAGAATCCGCCTGCCAATGCAGGGGTCACGGGTTCGATCCCTGGTCCGGGAAGATGCCACATGCCATGGAGCAACTAAGCCCGTGCACCACAACTACTGAGCCTGAGCTCTAGAGCCCATGAGCCGCAGCTACTGAAGCCTGCACACCTAGAGCCCATGCTCCGCAACAAGAGAGGTCACTGCATGAGAAGCCCGTGTGCTGCAACGAAGAGTAGCCCCCCACTCACCACATCTAGAGAAAGTCTGCATGCAGCAACGAAGACCCAATCAGCCAATTAATTACTTAATTAATTTAAAATATATACATATATAAAAGAAAGAAACCAATGTACCCTGTCCTGGGATACGGACACAGGAGAGGTAGAAGAGCCCTGCTAACCTTGCTAGGTGCTCTGGACGACCAGGGTGTCCACTTATCTGTGGACACAGTAAGAACCCCAAAGGGTGGGAGCCCCTTACAAGCCTACCATTTGGGGTGAAGCACTTAGTGAATAAACAAGCCCCAAAGTGATAAGTGTAGCAGCCGCTAAGCAGAAGCACCACATCTATTCTTACACCTCATTAGAGACGCAAAACTGCAGCCTCAGGACTGAGAAAAGATGGTCCATTTCCCAGTTTCAGAAAACTAGAGAGAAAATTCCTTTATATTTAGTTGAATACTGTTCCACCTCTGATGGGATCTAATACCTGATGCTCTAACAGTCTGAAAATCTATTAACACCAAAGATCTCCCCTGCTTCCTCTCATTCTCATGCTTCTGCTTTTGTTTGTTTTGAAGTTACGATTTTGTCTGGGTGATGCAAAATTTTTTTTTTTTTTACATTGATGCAAAATTTTTAAAAATTCTCTGTTGTCCAAGAGATGTGCTCATAGAGAGAAGTGTCTAGTGATTGGACATTGGACCACCCGTTCAATCATTCCTCCCTAGTGTCTCAAGTCACCACGGCCCCTGGTAAAACAGGGTCTGCCTGGAACTGAATGAAACTCTCCCAAGTCTAAGGAAATGGGCTCGTTTCTGGATTTCCAGAATAGGCCCAGAGTCCTAACCCTCACTCTGGCTCAAGCCGGTCCCTCTCCCCATCATCCAGGGCCTCTGACGCGTCTTCCATCCACAGCTGCACGCACACATGGCCCTCCCTGACAGAGGGCTGCTGCTGCGCTGTGCTGTGCGGCTCCGTCTTGGGGCCTAGAGGATGCTCGTCTGGTCTCAAAGGCACGAAGCCTGGGTCCAATGTGGGTTTGCCACTTTTTCACTGTATGATTGTGGGTGCATTTCCTAGCCTCACCGAGTCTCAATCTCCTCATCGATTAGAGGTGAATGGAGACATGAGAAATTACCTCCCTGGACTGCCGTGAGAGTAAAATGAGAGAAAGCAGCGCCAGGCTCAGAGTAAACATTCAATAAACGGTGGCTATTATTCCTCCGGCCCCTTCCTTCTTAGAACCCTCAACGGAAATGTCTTCCCTGCTAACAAATTCGTATTATTCCAAATATTCTTTTGTGCCATTTTTTTCTGCAAGACAAAACTGACAAACCCACTCTGTCTGTCATTTCTTGAGGTCTAATACAAGCTACTCAGCAGATCTCTCGACAATTCACTGTGCTGTGTTCAATTGGACGCACCGCACTGTCCGTGTTTTTATGGAGAAAAGGATTCACTGCAATTTTCCCTATCATTTTTCTCCACCTTTGGGAATGAGATATAGAAGCACTTAATGTTTTGCTAGTTAATTTGGATTCATTTAAAATAAGTAAATGTGGGAGGGATAAACTAGGATTTTAAAATATACACACTACAATATACAAAATAGATAACCAACAAGGACCTATCGTATAGCACAGGGAACTATAGCCAATGTCTTATAATAACCTATAATGGAAAAGAATCTAAAAAAGAACACACACACACACACACACACACACACACACACACACTCTGAATCACCTTGCTGTACACCTGAAACTAACACTGCATTGTAAATCGGCTATATTTCAATAAAACCTTAAATAAATAAATAAATAAATATCAGTAATAACAGTAATAATATCAATACTAATCAATAGAACCAGTGTAGAGCTGTCATCTTCAAATCACTTGACAAGTTCACACTACTTGGAAGTGAATCTAGAGTGGATTCTGAGAGGTGCAGGGGAGAAGGGACCTTAGGGTGTCATTTACCAAAATGCATTTTGTGAAACACTAAATTTTTGATATGCTCTGAAAAAAAGAGTGTCTGTAAACAAGACCTCTCCTTCTTGTAGAACCAAGAATCACAGTGTCTTAGTACTTTTTTTTTTTTAATTTATTGGCTGTGTTGGGTCTTTGTTGCTGTGTGTGGGTTTCAGTAGTTGTGGCACGTGGGCTCAGTAGTTGTGGCACACGGGCTTAGCTGCTCCATGGCATGTGGGATCTTCCTGGACCACAGCTCGGACCGTGTCCCCTGCATTGGCAGGCTGATTCTTAACCACTGTGCCACCAGGGAAGCCCATGTCTTAGTACTTTAAAGGTTCTCAAAAGTCTTGCTGTACAGAACCTGTTCTTCTCTGTAACACCTGTTAACAGCCCACGAACTTTAATCTACGGGACACATTTTGGAAAATGACACATCTCCAGAGACCCATCTTCTCCCCACAACCTGCGCTCACCTGCACTCTTGGAAAAGAACCTTAGGTCAGTTAACTGAGGCTTTTCTCCAACAGTCAAACTTCGACTGCTCTGGCTGTGCGCATCCGCTGGGAACAGGGTTTTAGACACATGAAGAGAGAGTCAAGCTCAAGATCCTTTTAACTCTCAAACCCTGACTCAGCGCTGCCCTCGAGGGAGATGGTGGTGGAGCAGCCCATTAACCGAGGCTGAGTCTGAGCTGATGGCCTCACCTGGCTGGGACGTCTGTTTATCAACAGCCCCCAAATATCGAACGACCTGCATCCGTCAACAGTCATATTTTATGCTGAAAAACATGAATCAATCTTTTGAATCCACCAGCATCATCTACTCTTTATGCTACGATCTCTAAACATTTATGAGCCCACACCTCATCAACCAAGAGTTTTGATGGTGCAACCTATGGCAGGTATGGTTATGTGCACATCATACACACATCCTACTCTCAATCTGTATACTAAAACAGAGTGAAGTTTAACTTCCTATTTTTTAGATAGCAACATTAAATACATGTTCTTTTCTTTTAACATTCCCTGGCTCATCTTGCACCTCTCTTTGGTGCTTTTAGAGGCCCCCAGAGAAGCTATCATTGGGGATGGCTTTCTACCAGGCTAACACGTACTGCCCTTCCCACCAGCTTCCTGGCCGGGGCACACAGATCGCGGGCCCCTGATGTTGCCAGCAGGCAGCAGCCTCTGGGCTGATCTTCAGCGCCTCCCACAACCCACTGCAGGCACACGCAGGGTGCTGCCAGCTGGGCAACAGAGGAAGTGGTCTTTGTCACAGAACCACAGCAGTGTCTGGGCAAGCTTTAGGTGATAGAAAATTCTCCCCGCCCTTAATTCCTACCCCGCCCCCC
Source organism: Hippopotamus amphibius kiboko (assembly GCF_030028045.1). Lineage (NCBI taxonomy): Eukaryota > Metazoa > Chordata > Mammalia > Artiodactyla > Hippopotamidae > Hippopotamus > Hippopotamus amphibius. The sequence goes on from NC_080199.1 coordinate 73,192,047, forward strand.
AGCTTTCTCTCCTCCCCTTCCTCTCCTTCCCCTTTCTTGGGGGGTAAGTGGGAAAGTCACATAGGTTTGGGAAGCTGGGCGGCAGCACCCACGAGATGGGGACCCCCCAGGCAGCATGGATCGCCCATAGCTCTTCTCCAGCACCTTCTGACCTCAGGGACCCCAGGCCACTGCAGAACTTCCAAACCACCTTCCAAATGACAGTGCAACCACCCCCAAAGGGCACTTCCACAGTCTGGAGGCTGGCGGGGCGGACCAGAAGTAAGCACAGCGGCTTCTTAGAAGCAGAGCTAGTCCACTCCTGGGGGAAAGGGCAGAAACCAGGCGGCCTGGCCTGCTCCGGTTCTTCATCGCTGGCAAGATGGAAACTTCGCTTCTCACCGGGTACAGAGAAATTCCACTGCACGCAGCCCTGCCCCACTTCTCCAAACTGGACTTGCTGTGTTCATAGGAACACGATATTGCTGACGAGAATGTAGCAATCTGGGCAGGAAGAAGCTTCTCTTTTCAAACAGGTAGAGCAGTATTCATGTTGTTTTGCACTCCGTTTTCAGCGAGGTTTTGGTGTCGTCCTCGATCGAGGATCCTGTCTTTGCCCCTCTTGCACTCTTGCACGTGGGTGTGTCTGAGGGCACCTCTCCCATCTCTACTGTAAACGGCACAGAGGGGCTGACTACACCCTACACACTTCCCCCCACCCTGTAAATGTGAACATCTAATATGGCTTAAATCACATCTTTAAACTTCTACAATTGATTCTGAGGATGGATACACTGAAGGCCAAAATTTTTTTTTATAAATTTATTTATTTTTACTTATTTTATTTATTAGCTGCGTTGTGTCTTCGTTGCTGTGCATGGGCTTTTTCTAGTTGCGGCGAGAGTGGGAGCTACTCTTTGTTGCAGTGCACGGGCTTCTCATCGCGGTGGCTTCTCTTGTTGTGGAGCACGGGCTCTAGGCGTGTGGGCTTCAGTAGTTGTGGTGTATGGGCTTAGTTGCTCCACGGCATGTGGGATCTTCCCAGATCAGGGATCAAATCTGTGTCCCCTGCATTGGCAGGCGGATTCTTAACCACTACGCCACCAGGGAAGCCTTCAAAGATGCCCCTCTACTTCATCTCCTTCACTAATTTCTTTTTTTATATCAGGTGGTGGTGGTAATCTACCTTCATTAAATGGAACCTGGTGTTCTGGTTGTCAATTGTTCTCAAAAACAACTGTGAGGGAGTCTTCAGGAACATCTTTGATAAATCCCTTGTAGAAAGCCCCGCTGGAGCCACGAACCTCTACCACCAGGTCTGCCATCTGAAGGCCCAAATCTTAGGATGAAAATTTCCCTGTAAGTAGTTCAGGAAGGGATTTCCTTGAGATCAGACTGCATAGGAGTGCTGGGTCTGAGGGGGTGGGGTGGGCAGGAGAGAGAGGGACCGGGAGGGATCGCCTTTGTTCCTGCAATTCCTGCAGTTCTAGAAGAACATTCCATGCGTGGCCATGACTCCCCCTTCGGAAGGCTCTCCAGGGACACCAAAGTCACCTCCAAGTGGAGACTGAAGGCCAACTCCTTGGCCAGCTCGGAGCTGCAGCCTCCCTTTCTGCCAGGCCTCCAGCCACAGGCACAGAGAAGCAGGTGACAGGCTGCTGGCTGAACCCTCTGTTTGAACGCACTCAGCAGAGAGGAAAATGAGTGTTTGCATAACATCCCTGCGGATTTGCATCCCAAACAGCACCCACCTCCTTCAGTGGGTTGTTCAGGTGTTTTCACACAGCCTTTTCATTTAGAAGTAGAGCACGACAGGTGGAGAAGCAATTGCACAATTCCCCCACTCTTTCTGTCCTCATTCCTCCAGGAGACCTGGCTGAGGAAATGCACTAGGGTTCCCCCCAGACTCCACCGAGGCGACCTGAGGGGCTGCAGGCGGCTGCCAGCTGGTCCTGCCTGTTGCTTCTGAAGCCGGCTGATGAGCAGTGGCCGGTTTTCACCGCAGCACCTCTGGACTAACTTTCAGGGACTTGATCAACCCTGCGACTGAATGACTGGCTGAGAGGTTCCCCCGAGCAGGGGGAGCTGTGGAGATCCACCCCCACCCCCAACCCCAGCACCCCTGCTTCCTCTCTTTCAACACCAGCACTGGCTTAGATGATAAAAAGTGCACACAAAGTCTCCCAGGTCAAGTTCAAGCTTCCCTGGGAACCCCGCCTCCCCGGCCTTCAGAAGGTTGGCCCAGACAGACATGGGGCCCTGCACCCAGGGCCCCTTCCTGTTAGTCAGGAGTGTCCGGGTTTGGACTCACTTGGCAGTGTAGACCCGCTCAAAGGCCAGCGTCCCCGTCCTCTGGAAGGTCCGCCCATTATGGCTCTTGCTTTCGTGCTCCACCTTGTGGGCAAAGAACCCTGCAAGGGGGAGAGGTTTGGATTTGGTTTATAATGGGCACGTTCACGAGCCTGGTAACCCCTTACTTTGCTAGAATGTTAGACGTTTCCTTAACTTGACCTCTAAACAGCCGTAAATGTCCTCCATCATATGTCACTGAGCAAAAATGTATTCAGCAGCTACTCTCCACTAATCGTTGCGTGCGTTTGGTGTTGGTGACTCAATGGTGAGACACGGCCCCCACGTTCAAGGATCTGACTGTCAGAAGAAAGAGACAACCAAGTAAAAAAATTACACTACACAGTGACTCGTGCTAAGATAAGACTGCGTGAGAACATGGAACCACCGAGGGTCAAAGGGATCAACCTCTTTCAGTGTTGGGGTCATAGAAGGATTCCTAGAGGAAGTGACATGTGAGATAAAATCTGAAGAACAAGGAAGATGGGGCAAGTAGAAGGAGGGGACAAGAGGCAGCAGAGGAGACCACTCCCCTCTAGGGGAATGGAACATGCAAAGGTCCAGAGGCAAGAACCCCTGGGTTTCAGTGCACCCAGCTTACTGCGGGTGGGGGTGGGATGGGAAGTGGAACCCAGTAGAATCACAGATGAGGCTGAAGAGGTAGGTGGTGAACTGTTCCTTCAACGACATTTCTCTATTATCACTTGCCATGTGCCAGACACTCAGCTTGTGTCTGAGAACAAAACATAGCCTTGGCCTGAGGAGCTTATGTTCTGGAGAGGATACAAGGAGAGAAGACAGACCACACACAGTAAACAAAAGGCAAGAATTAAAATGATACAGTGTGCCGAGCTGTGGACAAAAGAAAGGCAGAGCACGGCAGGGGCCACTGGGGGTGCTGGACAGGGTGGCCGGAGGGGGCCTCGAGGAGAAAGCAGTCAGCGAGCTAAGCTGAAGAAGACAGTGGCTGAGACGTGCCCGCTGGACTCAGCAGTGTGACCGTGACTGTGACCTCGACAAGAGCCATGTTAAAAACTTCTGAATTTATTTCCATCTTGAGAGCCACAAGCAGTTACTGGCAGGTGTAAGCTGAGGAGTGGCATCGCCAGGACGGGGGGGAAAGACAGAAGGGAGCTGGTTAGGGTGATGGCTGTGGGATTAACAGACGCAGAGGGGACAGAATCTGTCTTGTCTACAGGCTGGATGATGGGGGAGGGAGGAGGAAGTGCTCTCTCTCTCTCCCGCCCCCCGCCCCCCTTCTATTTTACTCCTTTCCTCCTACTTCAAGAGTGAAAAAGGGGAAAGTGTGATTGTCAGGGATCCACTCACAAGATTTCTTTCCATCGACTTCCTATTAGGCTCTTCAAAAAGACATGACAAGGATGCCTTATCCATTGTGTACATGAATAAAAGCCTTTGTGTTTTCCTTTTCATCAAAAGTACATTCCTCTGCTAGGACCATGCCCATTTTGAGCAGACCTGCAGGGCTGGCTTGTCTGAAGGCACTCTGGTAGGCCCTGGACATATGATGCTCCTTTAGTGGGCCTGGCACCAGCGCTGTGAAGTGGGCAGTACTGTCCCCACTTTGTAGACAAGGGCAGGGAGGTTAAATAACTTTCTCAGAGTCACTCCACCGGGGAACAGGGAAGCTGGGATTCAGACCCAGCTGGGCATTCAAGGGTGGGTCCAGCCTCCTCCTCCTGTCACACAGACGCTCACTGCAGGGATTCCATCAGCTACGCAGGTTTACGTATCCAACTGTCCACTCTGGACGACTCTTGTTCCCATAGAATACAGTGGAAAATTCTGATCACTGTCTCTCCAGGACCCACGGTGACGCCCCTTGCCTCTGAACATGTAAACGGGGACAGTATTAAGAAAGTCCGAGGTTCTTTCTGCAACCAGCTGCACAGCGCCGCCCTTCTTCCCTGAGTCTGCCTCTCTTCTTCCTCTCCTTGCCCAAGAACAGACCCCTTCCTCTTTTCCAAGGCTCAGCCCTCCCCCTGCGACTCTGACCCCGCTCCTGCCACCCTCTTTGGGTCTTTGTTCATCCGTGTTTGCCCCATTTCCTGAACCTTCGATCTCTGTTTTTCCTCCTAATCTTTACCCTCAAAACACACTCACTTCTTTCCTATCCTCAAAACAAAACAAAAACAAACCTGCCTCAGTCCTATATCTCACCAGGGTCCACCTCTCCTTCCTTCCAAGCTAAACATGAAAGAGTTGGGCCCCCTTTGTCCACGGCTCCAAGCACGGACACCCCAACTCCTATTATCCTTGACCCTGTTACAGAAACTATGCACGCGAAGACGCCTCACACACTTCTCTTGGCTGGCTGCTAGCATCAGGCCAAAGCAGAGAGAGACAGAGAGAGACAGAGAGAGACAGAGAGAGAAGGCTACACACCATTACCAACAACTACTACATGCTGGGCTCTGTTAACTACTCTACTGACGATATTGTCTCAGGCAACACCTTCAACCGCCACACAGCGAAGGTATTAGTAACTCCGCCTCTCTGTTGAGGAAACTGAGGCTCAGAGAAGGTAAATAACGTTCTTGGGATTTTCGTTCAGTTAGTATGAGTCAACAGTGTGATGTAAAAGAGTAACTCGCATATGCATTATTTTAACAGAACGGGTGTCTGGATCTCGGGAACAGTTTCCCTGCGTGAAAAAACACCCACACGCATCTTAGAAAGAACATGGCAAGTTGGTGGGTGCGGGGTGGGAGGGGGTAATCCAGTGACAAGAGACTCTGGAAACCAAGTCGTATGAGAAATGCTGCTGTGAAGAAGGGATGTTACAGGTGATTTTGTGAACACAGAAGCAGCAGGCACAGTCTAAGCTTTTCCAAAGAACAGACACAGACCAGTGGATAGAAATTATAGGGCAGCAGGGACCTCCCTGGAGGTCCAGTGGTTAAGACTCCCCGCTTCCACTTCCGGGGACAGGGTGAGGCCAAAACATTAAAAAAGTTTTTTAAAAATTAAAAATTAAAAAAAAAAAACTATAGGGCAGCAGATTTCAGTTCAGTATGAGAGAACTTCCTGAGTAGTGAGTGTTTGAATGAATGAATTCGAGACAATATACATAGTTGTAAAGGTTGGAGTAGGTTTGAATCCCAGTTTCACCACTACTGTCTCTGGAACCTCTAACCAATGGTCTAACCTCTCCAAGCTCCACTTTGCTTATCTGTGAAATAGGAATAATAATAGTATATATTTCATAGAGTGCAAGGATTAAATGAGATAATATTACGCCCAGCACGAAGCACCGTACTGGACACAAAACAAATTCTCAACACACTTAACAAGGGGAAGGGCAAGCCCAGTGGGTTGTGAGCACTCCGTCACGTGGGGGTGTTCAGTGGGGGCTGTTGAGGATGCTGTAAAGATTCCTGCTGTCCCCATTCAGGCCTCCAGGCCCCTCCCCTCAGCTCACTCTCCTCCCAACCTAATCACTTTGCTTCCTGTGGAAATCACTTTCTCCAAATTTGTGTTTCCGAGGTTTCCTTCATGTCAAAGCTTCTGGCACCTTGGCAGAGGTGTTGGAGGCCCTCTGGATGCTACGCATAGGAAATGCATCTCTCTACACTCCCTGGGGAAATAGGCTTTCGTAATCCTGGTCCAGGTCTCTTGGAATGATGTACTTTAAACTTGGTCTGAGTTTCCATACGTGCATTCTGCTGGATCAGGCTGGAAGAGGGCCAGGAGTTCAAAGATCTTGATGACTAAAGAGTGTCTGGGAGGCAGGAGAGGAAGTTCCATCAGGCGGGTGGGCTCTGGCCTCTCTCCCGGGGAATCTGGCTCACACAATGCACTGAGAGCACAGAGCCCCCCCACCACACACACACTGTCACAGACACGGGGACTGAACCTCCTTGTCTTGGGACAAAGACATCGTGCAGTGCCTGGCAACAACACATAAATAGTTCCTAAAGCTGACAAGAAGGGTTTCGCATGTAGTTGGCAGCGGGGACAGAGTTTTTGCATATTTTCTGCACTCAGTAAGGTAGACCTATGCCTGCAACATTGACGTTAATTAGAATTGCAAAGAGAAGTTCTGGACCTATATTTGGACCTTTATGTTTGCCTAAAAACTCATGGTTAAAAGAGGAAGAGGTGTTATCTCCCAAGTCATTTGAATTTTTCTTGTTTCCCTGCACGGGCACATTTAACAGAAACAAAAAGTCCTCACGGGATGATCTCAGCATCACAGGGGAGCCCTGCTCTCAGACTCAGAGGGGAGCAGGGCTGATCCTAAGCCTCTGAGGGGGAGGCAAGGGCTCCTTCTCTGGCTTCAAAAGGGCAGCAGCGTGTCTTTTCGCCCTGAGCACAGGTGGGACATCGCTGTGAAAAGTCACTGTGCCCACACGCTGCTCTTGCTACTCACGGTGGGGGGGGGGGGGGATGGGGAGGGACAGAGGCCATGACGTTGGGGCCGTCCTGTCCACACCACCACATACACACCCCAATCAGCTGTGTGCCCAGGATGAAAAGCCTCCAGCCCAAAGCAGCAGCTGGTCCACACTTGTTTCTCCCCCACCAGGAAGCCTCCTCAGCTCACGGGACTGTGTTAGTGAGACCGCTGTGTCCTGTTGTAATCTATCTGAAATGGCTGGCCGAAAGATTGTGGTTAAAACTCAGACACGTGGCCATCTATAATCTCTCCCCCACTCCTTGCACCAAAGAAGAAGGCTTAATCTCATCTGTTAAAAATAATTAGAAATCTCATCGTCCACCTCAAGTCTGCTCCGGGTTTGCTGTGCTTCTATGGAAAAGCTCAGGACCTCCTGGACAGACCAGGGCCAGGTCCCGGGGCATCTCAGGAGAGGTGAAGAGACTCTGTGCTCACAGAAGGAGACCCTACAGCTCCCCCCGACTCAGCTCTGGACCGAGAGGGAGGAGCTCAGGGTGGACTGGAACCTCTGCTCAGCCCCATCTGCCCAGGAGGCAGAGGGGACCCTGGCTCCCGTCCACTGTCACCGAGATGGATGGGTATCAGGGGGGAGGGCCCGAGGGGGCGAGTGGAACCAGGAGCACCCGCCCACCCTGCAGCTGCCTCCACAGGGCCCGGGGGCATCCTTGCAGGCATCCTGCTTGCAGCCTGCCCACCATTTCCTGCTGCCCTTTCCTTTCCTGGGAGGCAGGAACCTAGCTTTCTTGTTCACTGCTATATCCCCACAGATGCGGGACCCTTCCTGGACAGAGCGGAGTATCTGTGGGGGTACGCAGGTTGAATGAATGAATCCCTTGGGGATTTATACGACCAAGGGAGCCCCGGCATGAAAGAGCAATGGCTTGAGGCGATGGCAGCCTCAACCAGCCATTCGTCCCTTCTCTGAGCTGCAACCCTATAGTGTGAGGTTCAGTATGAAAATGTTTGGGTCAGAACGCTGCCGGCTGTTGTTCTGTGGAGGACGCACACTGGAGTATGTGAAGTTGGCCTCTCTGGTGCGGGGAGCCCACGGGAAGCCTTTCTCTTTGCCCAGAAGGCTCATCCCCAGCCTCTGTCCACATTCAAGTTGAGGGAAAATACCCGAATATCCCAAATTGATTGAATACCCAAATTTCCAAAGTGTGACAAGGTGTGAGCCTTCCATAATTACCATTAAGTTATCGAGCTGCCCTTGGTAATACCTCTCCTTTTTTCTCTATCTTCATAAACTGCAAATCCCAAAGACATTGGCCAGACCGATAAAAAGAGTCTGAGGCAGTCCCAACTCAGAACTTTAAAGAGGAAGTTCTACCCAGTCCTGCCTTTTTTAGTTCTAGGTCCCTTGCTTGGTTTAAGTGACAGCAGGGTTCGTGAAAATGCAAACCTCAAACAAGAAAATCCTCCCCACTTTCTCTCTCCCTTTATGTAAGTACATGATGCCTACCAAAAAATGCTTTCAAAATTACACATTGTTAGAGAAAAAGAAAATATTGCAAAGAACATGTTTCTTCAAAAGAAAAAAAGAAAAGCAGTACAGAGGTAAATTAATGTTAAGGTGAAATCCCCCTCACATTTCCCAAATTTCCTTTTTTTTTAGCCTATAGGTGACAGGTGAGTCCTGTTGCACGGAAGAGCGAGCGCCCAGCTGCACTTAGTATAACCCAGCGTCTGGGTGACCATATTATCCGATTGTCTCTTTCCAGGCTTCCTGCCCTCCAACTGGTCTCCGGCCACAGTAATTCATCGTTAAAATGCTGATTGCAGACACTTCAGTGACAGTTTCTCTACAACCTCCAGCTTGCTGCCCTGGCTCTACAGACGTGATTAACCACCCCCAATAAAGTGAAAGAACAATCAGGAGAAGGAAAACCCCCAATTCACACAGAGATGCAGACATCCCTATACATTCAAATAAAGACACAAATATGGATAAGACAAAAGCGTACACACACACCCAACTGTGTACGCCTGACTTTCAAACAACTAGAAACAAAATCTGGGATGCAGATTGCAGGAAGCCCCTACCCCAAGGGAGGGGCCTCCCTTACCATTCTGGACCACGCTGATGAGGGTGACGATGGCCAGCAGGACAATGTTGCCCATGGTTTCATGATCCATGTTTGCTTCAGGCTCCCAGCAAGGACTGCTCAGCTCCGTGGCACCCCAGGCCCGCACTGTGCAGGAAGGGGAAGTGAGGGCTGGACTCTGCCTTTCATCATTAGAATTTCCGAAGGTCCCAGCACAATTACAGGCGTTCTTCTTCTTCTTTTTTTTCAAACTAGCCACCAAAGTGCCCTGGCTCAGGGCATCCTGCCAGAAGAAGCAGAGCTCAGGAGAGGAGCCGGAAGGGAAGAAAGAGTGAAACATGTTTTTGATTTATTGAGCACCAAATAGATCTGTGTCCAGAGTACCATCTTTCTTTCTTCTCTTCCTTGAATTTCTGGGGGAAAAAACAAATATTTGACACATGGCAGGGTCCAGAGTAGCAACTGAGTAATAAGCCCTGGATGAACGAACAAATGAATGAGTGGTGATGAGGGCAATGGCGGATGTCTCTGTTTCCACGGGAAACAAGCAACAAGAGAATTAAAACTAAATCAAAGAACTCAGACGAGAAGCAGAAAGGGGGGGTCACCTAAGGAAAACTTCCACACAGGAAGGATTTTGAAAACACTGCATCTGGCTTCTCTGAAGTAATTACTGAGCTACTTCCCTGGAATCTTCTCAGCGTAATAAGAAGAGTAGAGAGAAGGTGTGAGAAGGAACCCGCTGACTGAGGCAGGCAGTGGCCTGGCATTTTACAGGACGATTTTCTCCCGGTAAATGGCAATACCCTTGAAGTTGCACAGAAAATGCAAGATTCCTGCAGTCTGCATCCCTGACTCAACAACTATTTGGCAGTGATGAAGCAGAGCCTTCATCTCTTTGAAAGAGAACACTGGGGACTTCTCTGGTGGTCCAGTGGTTAAGACTTTGCGCTCCCAATGCAGGGGGCCCAGGTTCGATACCTGGTTGGGGAACTAAGATGCCCACATGCCTCATGCTGCGGCCAAAAAGAAAAAAACCAACAACAATGAAAAGAAAGAAAAAAGAGAGCACTGGCCACTCTACTTGTTAGCAGCAGGATTTGCATCTTGGTGTGGGAGAGGCCTACACTGGGAGGCGATCACACAGGCCTCATATCTAGAGCAGCTGAGGCCAGCTCGAGTGAAAGAGGTCCGTGGAGGCAGTGTGCGGAGCTTGCAGAGCTTGGATGCACCGAGGCCAGCGGCAAGGGCAGCCCTGGCTGGTTGGGATGCTCTTGAGAACTCTCTGAGTGCCTGGGGCACTTCCCGACCTGTGGAGTCTTTGCAAGATTGGTTAGGGGCTCAGCACTAGCAAGGCGTGTGTATTCACCTGAACGAGATCTTGTTTGTAAGTTTCAGGGAACGCTTAGGTTCCAGGAGACAAGGGGTCTAGTTCCCATAAAGAGTTAGCCCTTCTAAGACTCCTCCTGTCTTAGTGACAGTGCATCAGAGGTGAAGGCCAGGCCCTTGAAAAGTACGCTAGTTGCAAACAATTAGCTCAAGCTAGCTTGGGCAAAAGAGGGAAATTTACTGACTCAAAGAATCCAAGGAACTGAACAACCACCCATTGAAAAGAGCAGAGATGAAGCTGGGCCTCTCACGTGGAGTTCTCCGTCTCAATCTCTCTCTCCACTTTCTCATAGCTTGCCAGCCTTGTTCTCTCTGCAGACCAGTTTTCTCCACCCAGTGGGAAACACCTCCACCTCCAACTCTGGAGCTTTATATTTTACAACTCTGTCACCTGTAAAGGACTGACTTTTCTCAGTGAACTATTAGGACAATCTCATTGGCCCAGGCTGGTCAGATATCTATTCCAAGGACAATCAGACAGCTGGAAAATGAAAGGACCTGGTGGTTTCCACAGTTGTCATGTGGTTGAGGGACACTGTCCCCTAAAGAAAGACTGGGGCGGGGTGGGGGTGGGGTGAGGCGTGCTGGATGTGGCTGCTGTGCTGTTGGGACTGTTCACGACTCATAATCCCAGGTTAAAATGCCCAGCTTTAAAGAAGTTTCTCTATCTTACAGCCTGATGTCTTTAAGGCTCATCTTAATCCCCTTCCTGCTTGGGTGTTTATGTTTATGGTGTTTGGGTTTGTGCCAGGAACTGCAGACACATAGAAAACAGCATCAACAGAATCTTACGTGGTTGGCCCAGGGCGCCGGTGGAAATCTCGCCAGTCCCCAGGAAGGCAGGAAAGCGGGAAGGCGCAGCCTCTCCGGCGTGTTTCCCGAGCCTCAGGAGCCCCGCAAACAGGGTGGGGGGCTGCCCAGCTGTCCACCTGAGAAGGCGCCTGGGAAGAGGTTCAGTAAAAGCACTCCCTTCCCGTGGTGGGACTCCCACATCTGACCTCCCGGAGTCACCCCGGGCGGGGCGCACGTGCCGCTGGAGCGAGTCCACTTCACCCGGCAAGAGAGCGTTTTAATAGTCTGCCGAGATGGCCATTAAATTACAGTGCGCACATTAAAATTCTGGCTGCGGCTGCAGAGGGACACTTATCAGAGGTGAAGCCTCTGGAAATGCCATTCATCTCAATAGAGAGCTGCTGAGACAGAACAAAAAGAGAGGGATGCCAGGGGCGCGGGGGAGGGGCGCCAGGGAGGGGCGCGCTGGATTCGGGATCCCTAACAGGTCGGCCTCCAGGCCTGAGCCGGCCCTGGCCCGGCCCAAACCAGACCAGACCCAGCCCAGAACCCAAGGCACTGAGCCAGCTGTGGCCTGGGGACCTCGCTTGTGCGTTTGCTCCTCAGCACACCCCTTTGGGGACAAACGATCCCTCCCACTGCCCAAAAGATGAGACTGAGGTTCAGAAGGGTTAAACCACAGGAAGCAAGGAGCAGACCTAGGATTCAAACCCAGGCCTGCCTAGCTTCAAAGTCTGGGTTTTTAACTACCCTGGATGCTGCTTGTGGAACAGTTTTCAGAGCTTGGGACTCCTGGTCCTTCTGCATCTGTATTTGGCAATCCTCTGAGAGGCCGTTGGTCACTTCAGGGGCTAGTGAAGTGACCAATAGCCACTCAGCCCCTAAAGAGTTTTTTTTTTTTTAAAGAAAAGAAAGGAAGAGGTATACATCTTGCAGGAAATAACATATTCCCCGGACACCTGACTGTTGGTAAAGGTAGTTTAACAAGAAATAGCCGCAGCTCGCAGGCTGTGAGCCCAACCGCCTCCCTCCTGGACCCCTGCTCCCAGCGCCCTCGGCACCGATGCAGACGCTGCACTTATCCGCGTGTGACAGGTTAGTTAGACAAATGTGCTGGGACTAGGGAAGAATAATTAGCACGTTCATTACTTAGAGTACTGTTAGTACTTTGACTGTGAAGGACAACCATTTGTTAACAGAGATCAGGACAGCCGGGGCCAAGCAGCGACTCGGGGGGGCAGCAATTCACGGAAGGCGGTGGCACTGACCAGCTGCTATTAAAATCCACCCGAGCTGCTGCTCATCCACTTAGCTGCAGCGCCTCCGTCACCATGGCAACGTGGGCCCGCTTCAGGCAACAACATTTGGGCATCCTTCATCTCACCTCGGGTGGTGTGTTGCCGTTTCATGACTTTTCTTGCCTTTACTTTCCAGCCAAGGTTGCCGTCAGCATTCATTAGGACGAGGATTTCCCCGAACATAAACATTGGGAGTGAAGGAGAGGGCGCAGAATGCTCCCAGGCTGTGGGTCAACTCTAGACGGGGTGTGGAGATGTAGGAACACGTTGGAGGTGGTTACAAAGCAGTTCCTTTTAATTTCAGTTAATCTAAAGAATTTTCAGACCTGGGGGTTCCCTGCAGGTCTAGTGGTTAGGATTCCTCTCTTCCGCTGCAGGGGGCCCAGGTTCGATCCCTGGTCGGGGAACTAAGATCCCGCAAGCTGTGCAGCGCAGCCAAATTTAAGAACAAAACAAAACAAAGAATATTCAGACCAATACTGATCTGAACAATAAGCGATAAGAGTAAAGATCAGGCCACGGTCTGTTCCAGATGTCATACGGTGATAATCTCCAAGAGAACCAACCAGCCTGGTTAAAGTGCTGTCCTTTCCTTCCCTGGCCAGAGTCAGATGGCCTTTCTTTACATGAACAGCCCGTGTTTCTGAAGTGAATTGAGTTAGATAGAGATGAGCCCTCATGCCTTAGATAGATGAGGAAACCGAGGGGGAGTGAGTATGCTGTGACCCCAGTGCTACTGAGGAAAGTCCACGCATGCTCAGGGCACTGAGCTAGATGCCTCACAAATCAGAATGACACGTAAGATATGAGCTCAGTTCTCTAGAAGCTCAAGTTTCAGGCTGATAACATCAGTGTGGGGAAACAAACAGAAGCAGAAGTCTGTAGACATTCACCCAAACTGCAAGAAACCAAGACAGTATATCCAGGAAGCCACTTTCTCTCCTGTCACAAACACACACCACAGTGGACTGTTATGAGTTTGTAGGAAAATTAAGCAAGTAACCCATATGTGTAGGAGACATCATGCTGTGTTCTGTGTACAAAAACAGAGGTTAGATACGGGTTCCTTGCCCAAGTATCAGCTTAATCTGCCTTACAGTCACTTCAAGGAAAGGAGATCATAAATGGTATGATGTGACTTGAGAACGTTCAGTTCTAATAGCATTAAAAGTTGTGATGCTTGTATGTGCTCAGTTGATTTTTGACAAAGTAATTCAATGAGGAAAGGAAAGTCTTTTTAACAAAGGGTATTTGAACAACTGGATATTCACATGGTGGAAAAAATGAACCTTGACCCCACCCCAAAATCACATAAAATGTAACTAGAAATGTCTTTAATCTAAACATAAAAACTAAGATTGTAAAGCTTCTAAAAGAAAACATGGGAGAAAGTCTTTGTGACTATGACAAAGCAAAGATTTTTGAGATAAAACACAAAAAGTGTGAGCTATGTAAGGGAAAAAAATCAATAAATTTGACTTCATCAAAATTGAAAACTTCTGCACTTCAAAAGACCATTAAGAAAATGAAAAGGCAAGCCACAGACAGGGAGAAAATATGTGTAATATGTAAATCTGATGAAGGACTTACATCCAGAAAATATAAGGAACTTATTTTCAGTCAATGACAAGGATATAAACAACTCATTTTAAAAATGGGTAAATGACTTGAACAGATATTTCAAAAAAGAGAATAGACAAATAGCCAATAAGAGATGCTCAACATCATTAGCCCTCAGGGAGATGCAAATTAAAACCACAATGAGATCCCACTATAAAGCTCTTAGAATGGTTAGCAAGGATGTAGAGCAAGTGAAACTCTAATCCGTAACTGGCGAGAGTGTAAAACGGTAAATGTAAAAAAGGCAAAATACAAATAAAAACATGTTGGGAAAAGGTTGGCAGTTTCTTTAAAAGCTAAATACACATTTACTATTACCTAGCAATTCTAAGGTATTTTTCCAAAAGAAATGAAAACATATGTCTTATATCAGCCAGGGTTCAACCAGAGATGCAGAACCACTAGCAGACTATATATATATATATATAGGTGTGTTATAGGGATTTGACCTAACACCATCGTGTGGTTAAATAGTCTGTGTGCATGTATGTATATGTTTCTAGGGCTGCTGAAACAAAGTACCACAACTGGGTGCCTTAAAACAACAGAAGTTTACTGTCTCACTGTTCTGAAGAGTACAAGTTCAAAATCAAGTTGTCGGCAGGGCCACCTTGCCTCTGAAACCTACCTGCTCATGCAGTTTACTTGTGCCTTCAGGCACTGCTTGAGCCCAGACTTTTATACGTATACCCCTTCCATCTGATGATGGAATGTGGCTTTGTGAGCCCCACCTTCTGGCTTGGGTCAGATGACACTCAGTTCACTATGGACAGCTCAGTTCACAAGCTACCATGATGGTCCATGGTGAAGAGTCAGCATTTGTTACCAAGAGCAAGCCAGGTGCTTCTTAAAAGGAGAGTAGTTATCTTCAGAGGAAACATAGCTCTGCTCCAACACCCCAAGGAACTGTGCTGAGTTTCACCTGTAGAGGCCTGACAAAGGCTCCAGACCGCACATTCCTACCTACCACTACCAGCCGCTTACCACTGGTACTTCAGACACCACTGAATCCCATTGTATCAGCAGAGTCTTAAGGCTCAAGTGACAGAGGAGCTTTCACAGCAGCCTGAACTTGTATGCAGGTCCTTCTCTTATTCTGGGTCTCACTCAAAACGG
This sequence comes from Hippopotamus amphibius kiboko, assembly GCF_030028045.1. Classification (NCBI taxonomy): domain Eukaryota; kingdom Metazoa; phylum Chordata; class Mammalia; order Artiodactyla; family Hippopotamidae; genus Hippopotamus; species Hippopotamus amphibius. The sequence goes on from NC_080199.1 coordinate 73,207,055, forward strand.
GCAGCTTTATAGGTTACTCAGTAAATGGGTTGGACTAATATGTCCAAATGAGGTATATATTGCCTCCAAGATCCAAATAGGTCTACTAGGCATTATGACTCTTTCTTAGTGGTAGGAGGGGCCAGATGTAAGAACTTGTCCTTTACTTTGGGAAGGATAATTCACCATGGCTCAGACTGCTGGATTCCTGAAAAATTTCATAGCAAAGGCAGGCCCCAGAATTTCTGTGGAATACAAATCAACCACAGTTCTACACAAAGACCTGTATTATAATTTGTAGCGGCTTTAGTCAAAATAACCCCAGGCTGGAAACAACCCAAATGTCCATCAGCAGGTGAATGGAATAAACAAATTGTGGTACATTCTTACAATGGAATTATTCAATAATAAAAAGGAACACATTACTAAGCAAATGAAGAGCGGTAACAAATTACTGAGCAAATGAAGACAGACACCGAAGAGTGCACGACTCCACGTACATGAAACTCTAGCAGAGATCAGCAGAATCTGTAGTGACAGAAAGCAGATCTGTGTCACCTGGACTTGAGGCTGGGCTGGGTATTGACTGGGAAGGAATGCAAGGGATACCTTTTTGGGTAATGGCAATGCTCTGTATCTTGATATCAGTGATGGTTATACGGATATACACATTTGTCAAAACTTGCCAAACTGTACACTTAAAATGGGAGAGTTTTATTGAATATAAGTTATACCTCAATAAAATTGATATTTAAATACCATTAAAATCTTTTTTGAGGTTGAATAGCTCAGTAGTGTTTTTCACTTAGAAGTTAAAGTGAATTACATAGAAATATACAATCATTCTATTGAATAAGTGTCAACAAAGGAATTTATATTAACTAAATAATGCAGCGTATGGCTTAGAGGATCTCCTGGCTTTGCATTTCAAATAGCTTAGAAACACCAGGTGGCAGAAAATTCCATCACCCATTCCTCCTACACAAACGCAATGCGGCCTGAAGGACCAAGCCAGGTACACTAATAACTTATTGTATATCTTTTGTCCCACTATTTACTTTGACCTCTATTTTAAGTCATTGGGTGGTAGGATCACCCATCTGAGATTCTAAGGTAAGGCGACCAGATGTCCTAGACTGCCCCAAACAATCAAAATAGATTTTACTTCTATGAATAATAATCAATGAAATAACTGTAAACTGCTACTGATCTTAGATCATCTTCTATCTTCAGCCAGAAGCCACTCAATCTGAGATTGGATTACCTGCTCAATCCCATAAGAAGGAAGGTGAGCAGGGAAAAAAAGACATCTGGAAATTAAAGGAAGATATTAAATATAAATGAGCTCCAAGAAGGGGCAAATTGGTCATCAAACAGGAGTTTGCCTGATTCTATCAGGAATCTGTTAGAAAGAGCTTCATAAAATCAGGTTTCTGTGTAACTAATCCCAAGCAAAATTCACAGGGACAACCTACCCAAAACCAAAAGAGAAGGAAATTGTTCTACTGGAGCCTGCGTCCTAGAGCATCGGAGAAGGACGTGCTGGGTCTGGAACCCCAACCAAGAACAAGCAGCAACAGGTGACATTTCTTGAGGACTCACCATTTGCCCAGAACACTGCTAAGCATTGCACATGCATTACCTTATTTAGTCCATTTTAGCAAGATAGAAACTGAGGCTCACAATAATTGACTCACTATTATAAACTAGTAAATGGCAGAACTGCCCAGAAGAACTCAGCCCTTTTTTTCTTGTCTACCTTCTGCCTTTCACAGGCTCTGCCACAGCTTCTGCTCCTCTTCTAAATTCTCAATTGTCTGGTAGGAAATATGGACACTTTCAACTATCATCACATTCTCAGCAAACTAGGAATAGAGGGGAACTTCCCCAACTTGACAAAGAACGTCCACAAAGCACCTAGAGCTGACATCACACTTAATGGCAAGAAACTAGAAGCTCTCCTGATAATATCAGGAAAATAGCAAGGACTCCTCCCTCACTACTCCTTTTCAACATTGTACTGGAAGTCCTAGCCAAGGCAATAAGATGAGAAGAAGAAATAAAAGATATACAGTTTGGGAAGGAAAATAACAGAACTGCCTTTGTTTATAGATGACATGATTGTCTATGTGGAAAATCTGAAAAAATCAACAACAAAAAATAATGCCTGGAACTAACTAGTGATTATACCAAAATTGCAGGATACAAGGTTAATATACAAAAGTCAATTGCTTTCCTATGTACCAGCAATGAGCAAGTGGAATTTGGAATTAAAAACACAATGCCATTTACATTAGCACCCCCCAAAATGAAATATTTAGGTATAAATCTAACAAAATATGTATAAGCCCTCTATGAGGAAAACTACAAAATTCTGATGGATGAAATCTAAGAACTAGATAAATGGAGAAATCGTGCATGTTCATGCAAGGGAAGACTCAGTATTGTCAAGATGTTAGTTTTTCCCAACTTGATCTGTAGATTCAACACCATCCCAATCAGAATCACGTCAAGTTGTTGTGTGGGGACTGACAGCTTGATTCTAAAGTTTCTATGGAGGAGCAATAGAACCAGAATACCCAATTCAATATCAAAGGAAAAGATCAAAGTCAGAAGACTGACACTACTCGACTTCATTACTTACTATAAAGCCACAGTAATTAAGACAGTGTCTACTCTTTGGTGGAGGAACAGACAAGTAGATCAACGGAATAGAATGGAGAGCCCGGAAATAGATCCACGTAATTATAGTTAACTGACCTTTGACAGGAGCAAAGACAATACGATGGAGAAACACTCAATTTTCGAGAAATAGAGCTAGAAAAACTGGACATCCACATGCAAAAAAATAAAAAATAAATTTAGACACAGAACTTACATTCTTCACAAAGATTATCAACACATTAGTCTCTGCATTTTCTGCTTCTTATATCTCTTCAGCAATGATCTATGGGATCTGAAATGAAGCATGACCTTAAAGACTCTTCAACACAGCAAGTATTTTTAGAGACCTGTGGTGAGTAGGGTCCCAAGTAATTTGTTAGAAGAGTGATCCAGGATCTCCCACTGACCCATGAAAGGAATCATGGAACTGAATACAGTTCCACCCACCCAGATCCTAAAGAGGATCAGCTGACAGTGGGCCGGAGCACTAAATGCTATATGTTCTCCATCTTCTTTCATTTACTCATGTATTCAACAAATACTTACCAAGCATGCATACCACTGGTTTCATACTAAGCAAAATAGACCCAGTCAGTGGTAATACTGGTTATGATGAAGTTCATCTGCATATAAGCAGAAAAACCAAACAGCAAGGGCTTAAATCCATTAAGGCTCAGGTTTCTCTCATGTAAAGGAATTTAGGGGGTAAGCAGACCAGGACTGAGGTGGCAATGCCAAGGTCACCAAGGACCCAGGTGCCTTCTCTCTTTCTGCTCCACGGTCATAACACGTGGATTCCATCTGTGTCCCTTCATTGCCAACATGGCTTCTGGTGCTTCTGCCATCTGTTCTGCATTTTAGGAAGCAGGAAGCAGGAAGAGTAAGAAGAGAAAAGGGGAATCACCCTCTTAAAGAGCTTTCCTGGAAATCCCACCCTTCAACTCGGCTTCTCCTTCATTGCCCGGAATGCTGTCATAGGGCCCGTCCTAGATTCAGAAGCAGCCAAGAATACAGTCCTTCCGTCGGGCACACCACTGCCCTGGATAGAGCGTGCGATGCACGGGAATGGATACAGGGTAGGCAACTATTTTTAGTCTTTTTTACAGAGGATATCAGGAAAATCTTCCCAGAGGAGGTGGCATCTAAGACAAAACTAAAGGATGAGTAGAAATCAGCTTGGCAAAGACAGGAGGAACCAGGAATCGACATGTTCACAGATCCTGAGAAAGAGGAAGATCACACTGAGGTTGAAGAGCTGATGTTTTTTTTCATTTAGCTGGAAACCAGGTTGAAAAGTGGTGTGGGAGGGGCCTGGGGAACCACATCACAAAGGGCCCTGCCAGTGCCTTCAAGGAGACTCACAGGAATTCTCTGGTGGCTCAGTGGTTAGGCCTCCACCCTCTCGCTGCCGAGGGCCCGGGTTCAATCCCTGGTCGGGGAACTAAAATCCCACAAGCTGCACAGGGCGGCCAAAAATAAAACAAAATAAAATAAAATAAGTTTCAAAATGATCCTAGAGGCAGAGAGAAGCCACTCAATGATTTCAAGGGGATTGTCTCGCAACTGGATTTGCATTTCGGAAGATCACGCTGGCTACAGTGCGGAGAGCAAATTGGAGGAGCCAGCACGGAGACAGGAGAGCAGCTAGGGGTCCGTTCCAGAGACCTATGGAGAAAAGATGGCCAGTTAGACTCCTGTGGTGGCAGTGGCTTCGGGCAGAAGTTGGTGAATTTGAGGGCGATTTATTGAGCAGTAACTCTAGGAGCCAGTGGGGGTTGGGATGAGGAAGAGGAGACAAGAGCGATTCTCCGATTTCTGACAACATTCTGGGTCTGGAGGAGGGTTGGCGCCCCTCCCTGAGAAGTTCCTCTCGAGACCCTCTGAGAAGTTCCTCTAGAGACCCTCTCACTATCTTCCTTCTTGCAGTACCTCATCAGGGGTCATCTGGGCGCACAGCTGAGTCCCCCGTGCTTCGCTGACTTTGGCTTTTCTTGAGTGAATTTTGGTAAGCATCATAGCTCCCAACTGATTCACTCGGCAGTGCTGTTGAGATGTCGCAAAATTAGACTTGATGCAGATGGACATGTGTTAAAAATGAATGCCCATCTCCTGTGGCCTCCTGACAGGAGGAGAGGGAGGTGTGCCCAGCTAGCAGAAGGAAGACACGTGGGGTAGACGCAGCAGAGTCCATGGACCCTGTGTGATGGCTGGAGAACTGAATTACAAGCTTCAGTTCCCCCCAAATACATGGCCACAGGGGGTTCCCAGCTCTAGTGTAGAGGTGCAGCGTCCACAGTGGATTACAACCCCTACAACCGAAGAGCATCTGTGCCCACAGAGAAGCGGGGAGAGAAATCAGAACAGTGGCTATGCTCCCTGGAGGATGCCCTCGGGGTGCAGACACCCCGCTCTTTTTTTTTTTTGGCACATGGGCTTCGTTGCTCCGTGGCATGTGGGATCTTCCTGGAGCAGGGATCGAACCTGTGTCCCCTGCATTGGCAGGCGGATTCTTAACCACTGCGCCACCTAGGAAGCCCACCCCACTCTCTTAGGGAGCAGCAGGCAGAAGAGAGAAAAACTCCTTTGTTTGTTGTTCTGTCGTGACTGACAGAAATTATGCAACAAGCAAGTACATAGAACTCAAATTAAATGACTGGGCATTCAAAGATTCAAAAGTTAAGATTCTTCCTCCGGCAAAACTAGCCTGACCACATTAACAGAGTGCATATAGCATTAAAGTGTTTTTGTTCCTGTTTTCCTTTTGAATAAACTAGCTGAAAACATTACTGCTTGTGGTGTTAAATGGATTTCATAACTAATACAGGATGTGGCTAAATTCATATTACTGTAATAATTTTAATTGAATTTCCTGACTCCTACATGCTTAATTGTCAACTTTTAACACTGCATTAAACATAAGGTTCCAATGTTATTAATATGAAATGCTCACATTCCTCTATGATTGTGACTATATTTTGCTTATCATTCCTGAATGTTGTATTAAGTTTATTTAGAGGCTATCCCAAGAGACCCTCATATGTTTACTGCATTAGAAAAAAAACTGATGTTCTCACATATCCTGAGAGAAATTACAATTTACATTGTATATGAAGGGCGTTGAGAACCACCTAGAGATCTTCTTAGGTGGCTAAGTTTTCAGTAATCCACAGCAGCTGATTTTCTCTGTCATATTATAAAGTTGGAAAAAAATCTGTAATATTATAAATTTAGAAAAAACCACCAATCACATTTTCCAAATGCGAACACGTATTTTAAAAGTATCCTTGAAAAGAAGACAAAGTATTTGAACCGTGGCCCTATTGTTCCCTGACTGCAATTGAATCACACTCACAAGTTAGAACTGACACAAGTTCATCAACAAAACATCTCAGTCACTACTCACTCACCTGCAACTTGCGCATTAACTGCACCAGGAACTTTGACATGCAAAGACAACCCTGGGCAATCTAAGCAGGTTTAACAGAGGATGTTCACTAAACACAACGTGACTCTTTGAAATGCCCTAAAGAGCCTGGTCATTGTATGCAGGATTGCAACAAGCCTTGTTCTCTGGAGGCTACACCTACAGGGAGAGAATAAGGAGGAACGATGGAGAGACTTTGGGAACATCTGTTGAATGCAACTAAGTGCAAGCAACCAGAGCACATTATTTATGTTTTTTTTAAATAAATTTATTTATTTATTTATGTATTTATGTATTTATTTATTTATATTTTTGGCTGCGTTGGGTCTTTGTTGCTGCGTGCAGGCTTTCTCTAGTTGCGCCAAGCAGGGGCTACTCTTCGTTGTGGTGTGTGGGCTTCTCAGTGCAGTGGCTTCTCTTGTTGTGGAGCACGGGCTCTAGGCGCACGGGCTTCAGTAGTTGTGGCACACAGGCTCAGTAGCTGCAGCACACAGGCTCAGTAGCTGCAGCACACAGGCTTAGTTGCTCTGCGGCATGTAGGATCTTCCTGGACCAGGGATCGAAACTGTGTCCCCTGTATTGGCAGGAGGATTCTTAACCACTGTGCCCCCAGGGAAGTCCCCACATTGTTTAATCTTGATAACAACCCTAAGAAGAGGCATTTTTGTCCCATTTTACAGCTGGAAACACTGAGGCTGAGAGAGGCCACACGAGCATATGGTGAAGCTGAAATCCTAGCCCGGGTCTGTTTGACACTAGAGAATCATAATAATAATAACAATAAATGTTAACACTTATTGGTTGTTTTCTAAGTGTGCCAGACACTATCTTGAGCACTTCATATCCATTATAACCCTTAATTCTTATGAAAAGACTTAAAGCCACCTTCTTTATTGTGACCACGTCACAGACGAGTGAACTGAGGCTTGGAAAGCTTCAGTCACTTTCCCACCATCACACAACCAGCTAAGAGCAGAGACGCGCCTCAAACCTGGGACAGTGTGACTCCAAGCCCACAGGATTTCACCACAGCCTGCTCTGCCCTGACAGTGGGGAGGGACAGCTGGAAGCAGGTACCATGGCAACAGTAAGAAGGGACAACGTGATGGCAAGCGAGAAAAAGGAAAAAAAATTAAGAAGAAGTCAGAACACAAAAATAAAGCTGCCCAGGCCGAGGCGTCCAAAAGATGCTGCTGTCACTCAGGATGAGGGCAGGAGTCTGGGGGAGGGGAAGACCGTGAGGCCTGCGGCCACACGTTCTGTGAACTTGGGGGAGGAAGAGTGGGGAGGTCAGGGGGCAGCTAGGCTATGCCCTCGAAGCCCAGGGATGGTACAGGAGTTCTGGAAGCTGCATTGGGAAGCCAGGGCCACCCTGATCCCACTCCTGATGTGACCTCAAGCCCCCGGTGTAGCCCCACAGGTCTGCTTATGGCTGGGAAACATGTAAAAACTAGCCAGATCCTGTGACACTGAAAAAGGAGCATGTCTTCCACATGGGAGGGTCCCCTGGCCCCTGGGGATTGCTCCTTCAGGCTGGTAGCTCCCATCACTCCAACGCCCAGTGCCTCAGACCCCTGGGGGTAGCTTAGCTCAGATGGGGGAGCCCTGACGTCACGCGTGGCAGATGTCGCCCCCAATTCAGCATCACAGGGATGATCAGGCCCTGAAAGGCGGACATTCCTATTTGCCTGTGACCATATTTTTTTCTTCTTAGCACTTTTTGAATGCTGCATTTGGTGGCCAGGGAGCGATCACCCTAGAAGTCAAGGGGCCACCTGCCTTGATGGGGGAAAGGGATGCTAATGTCTTACAGAAGGAAACTCAACGGGGAGCTTTTCAAAATGTTCTGGCCTCTAAACACATCCTGATGGATGAGCTCGTCCCACCATGAGGACGACTTCCACAGGGGTCAAGCCAGAAGGAGCCCTGGGGCAGGGCAGCAGGGCGCCCGGACCACTTCCCAACCCGTCAGTCATGCCCCTGCTGCCCCGGGCCACCTGCAGGCCTTGGAGGTTACTGCTGCCTTTCCCCCTGCAGGTACTGACAGGGGGACCTCCAGGCTCAGGAGCAAGTGAGACTAGGCATGGAGATATTCTCTGCCCCCAGTGCTTGCGAAGACCCTTACCACCTTCACGCTGGCCAGTGCACTGTGGCACAACTATGTGGTCGTGAATGTTCCTTACAACAAAAGCTAACATACAGCAAATGCAGAAAATGCACCAGACACTGAACCAAGTGCTCTGCAGCCAGTGCCCCATTTAACACGGACAAAACCCTATTGTTACCGCCCTTTTTACACATGAGGAAACTGAAGCTCAGAGAACCCCCGGTCGCTTAGCTAGAGTCACACAGCAAATGAAAACAAGGTACTCAAAGCCAGACCTGTCGACTCCAAAGCCAGTGAGACTTAGTTATCCTCTGGAGGCCCAGGGGGCTCAGGCAGCCGGCCCGCGGTGCACAACAACCTTGGGAAAGAGCAGGGTGGCGAAGCAGGGAAGAGGGCAGCCCTGCCACAGCCTGCGAGCCACAGCCAATCGGGAAGTGATCTGACCACAAGGTGCCCCCTTCCCAGCCAAGGGACAGTCTCTCACAACCCTGAGGCAGGTTCCAGAGGGGGAGCCCAGCGCGGTACCGCGGTGGGTAATGATGGTGCCGGGAGAGGCGCTGCTCACAGAGTAAGATGAATTTCCCAACAGGAACCAGAGCCTGTAAGCTAAGTGGAGACATTCTACCCCTTGCCCAGGACCCGGTGGCAAGCTGCCTTCTCAGAGGCCACAAAAGCTCCCCACGTCTACCACCCTCCCCTGCAGAGCATCCAGGAGAGCCGTCCGCAGACTACCCATCAGTGCTGGGTCCCGGGAGCTCCTCCGACCCATGGCAACTGGCAGTCCTCCCGCCAAGCCCCTCACCAGCCCACTGCCTCTCTCAGGAGGAGCCAGGGAATGCGGGGAGGGCAGGAAAGAATGCATGAGGCCTCGGGAAATGGACCACGCACGCTGTGTGATCCCACTGGTGTCCACGTGTGGTGACGCCCACACTTACTCCTCGAGTCTCCCCGACTTGACACACCCCCTTTGCCATTGGACCTGGAGAGGCCTCCCATAAGGAGGGAATACAGCTCTTCCCTGCACCCGAGTGTCTCTCTAAGGAGAGAAAGGAAAGGATGGCTGGGCTTCTCTCTCTAAGGGAACAGAGCACTGTTCTCAGCTCCTCGTGAACCTGAACATTCAGCTCAGGTCTTCTGTTCTAAGGTTAGTACATCCATCACTTACCCTAATGCTTATTCAGCGTCCATTTATAAAGGGCCAGGGCTGGGCAGTACCTCTCAGGGAGAGCACAGTGATTTAACGAAAGGCAGGCACGAATCCCGCAAACTCCCAGCTCCCGAGGGGGGTGACCCTGTGATTCAGATTTATGGAACAAAACTTTAGAGGAAACTTGGTTCAGAAGTAGGCGGAGTTGGATTGAGATTCTGGGACCACTTCTGCTGCCCAACACTGTTTCTGGGGTGTCAGCTCTTAAAACCCCTGCCTGAGGTCGGAGGGCCCAGGTGGGTTTGTAGGGGATGTGTAGAACGTGCCCCCAGTACACACCCACCTGTGCTAGCACCTCAGGGATAGCCCATGGTTTATATGTTTCCAACACTCCCCAAGGTGCCTCAAGATTTCCCAGATTCAGAGGTTTTCAGATTCTCCCGTGGACACCATGAGAGCTGCCGTTAAATGCTAGCGTTTTTGTCTCCGGTGAATTCCTGGAGTTGTACAAGGCCGGGTCCACAGTGAAGCGAGCTCTCCGTGGTTCTTGCAGGAGAGTCCAGGTATGTCAGGGGTGGGGGCTGAAGTGGGATAGGAGGAGAGCGAGGAGTGGGGGAGGAGGTAGGGTGGGGGACCTGGGAACTGCAGAGCTGCCCCCAGCCCCCCCTCTGCTAGGGCTGTGACACTGTCCCCTACACGTCCCCTTGTGACGGGAAGTGATTTCTGTCCCTTTTCTGGGTGCCTCTTGCCTCACCAGCCTTCCCCAGACCAAACACACCCCAGACGAGGACGGGGAAGGTGCCGTTTCTAACTGTGGGATCAGAAGCAATGCAGTGTGGGAGACCAGACGTTGCACTGTGGTCTCACTTACTTCCCTGTACCAGGCAGGGAGGAAGCCTCAGAGACTCAGGTCCGTAGAAGGACAGGGGTCTGTGTGGACACTTCCTGTTTCCCAACCTCTGTGTCACCGCATGTAATTGGTCTCCTACCGCGCCCCTGCAGCGTGGTGTCCTAGCTCCTTCCCCTCTTTAGGAAGTTAACCTTCCCACCACCATTAGCATCCACATTCTCTACCCCCATCCGCAGAAGGTGTCCCTTTTTGTGTCTTGGATGATCTAGCACCACAGAGCCTCTCCTCTGCCCAGCCACTGGGATGCAGAGTTGGTGGAAATGAAAAGCAAAAAGGAAGATGCAGAGTTGGTGGAAATGAAAAGCAAAAAGGAAGATGGTGGGCTCCCATACCCAGGCGTGGCTGCAAAGGCACACGCAGGAGCAGGAACTCCCACATCCTCAGGATGCTCTCTGCCTTTGCTTGGTGTCTTTGTGAGCCTGCTTCTTCCTCTCCAACTGAAGCTGGGCTCTAGAGCAGAAGCGATGACGTGGGGGGTGTTTTATTCCAGTTCACACTCCCCAGCAACGAACAATGCTCTGAGCACCTCTGTTATTATCTAGGAAGTAATTCCATCTAGTTTGACATGAAGAAAACACATGCTTCTGATGAACATAGCTTTGTTCCTGGACTTTACAAAATAGTAATCGTGGCACTGAGATGTCTCTTGTTCTTCACTTAACGCAAATATTTTGTTTTGTATGCAATCCATCTCTTGCCTTTTCCAGACATCTGCAACTACTTTTAAAAATGCCACTTGGGGGCTTCCTAGGTGGCGCAGTGGTTGAGAATCCGCCTGCCAATGCAGGGGACACGGGTTCGATCCCTGCTCCAGGAGGATCCCATGTGCCACGGAGCAACTAAGTCTGTGCGCCACAACTATTGAGCCTGCGCTTTAGAGCCCGTGAGCCACAACTATTGAGCCCATGTGCTGCAACTACTGAAGCCCACGCACCTAGAGCCTGTGCTCTGCAACAAGAGAAGCCACGGCAGTGAGGAGCCCGCACACCACAACGAAGAGTAGCCCACACTCACCGCAACTAAAAAGAAAGCCCGTGCACAGCAAAAAAGACCCAATACAGCCAATAAAATAAATAAATAAATTAATTTAAAAAAAAGGGCAGAGAATCTGAATAGATATTTTTAAAAAAATGTCACTTGGCATCAGAATGATTATAAACATATCTATGGATTCAGGTCCTGAGATGGCAAAGTAGTACTCCTATCTGAGGGAGGCATCAGAGAGCACAGGATAGGCTTATCTCCATCTGTTTCAATGATCATAAACATGGAAACACAACTTTAACACACGATCCCTTGCAGAGAACTCTCACAGCTCTGGGACTACAGCCATGTGCATCCTCCCACCCCCAGCCCTGGCGCGGGCTGCAGACCCCATCTGAGACACTCTATTCTTTCTCAAGTTTCCCTCAGTGCTTTCTTGCTTTGTTCCAAATCAGACTCCATTCAGTGCAAGAAAGCATGGTACGATTTCCACAGGGCTTTGGCTCAGGCCCGTGCTAGGATGTTTATGTCCTGGTGGTTCCCTAACTTTATCTGGCCAAGTATTACCTCCAGGCTTGATGTCACTGTCATATAAGGCAATTCCACGAGACGCCCCCTTCCACGTGGGATTTATGGACAGGTCTTTTTATTTTTCAGCCTCTGATTTGCATTGGACTTGGTACCCTAGAAGGGAGGGAGACGGAGGGGCCTGACTTGCTTTCCCCCTACCCACTGGCATGGCCACAGACTCTCACCAGTCAGGCCCCGGCAGCTCCCTCCTCTGAGGGTCCCTGACTGTCGGCTGGAGAACGAGTTCCAGGAGGGGGATGCTGCTCTTCAGGCTGGGAAAGCTCACACACTAGAGATCTTTACGGCAGACTCCGTCACCGGGGAACACGTGGCAGCGAGGAAGAGATGCTCTCACGTGGAAAGCCCCATCCTTCGGGAGAGCTTCCTCAACCAGCCCAGGCTGTGAATGAGCCCTGTGCCCAGCCCCACGCCGGGCTCTGAACACAGGGAGCTCTCCCCACCAGGAGCTGGACGTCTACACTTCTTCACGCCTACCCGCCCGGCCCCTACACCAGTGCCCACTTCTGCTACCTCTTGGGGCAAATGAGATCTTGGCCCTCCTGTGTCCCCAGGCTGCCAACCAAGGAGTCACCCTCGGCTGCTCCTTCGCATGCCTCCCCAAGGAGTCGAGGGTCTCGTGGCCCCACTCCTGATGTGTCCCTTTCCATCCCCCCAACAGTGTCTCCCTTCAGACGCTCATCACCTTTTGTCTGGACTACTGCAGTGGCCTCTGAAATTACCTTCCCGCCTCTAGTCACTCCTTTCAACAACTGATACTATGCACATCAACAGAATTATCATTCTTTGTGGGGTTTTTTTTTTCATTATTTTTTAAATTTTCATTTATTTATTTATTTATTATTTTGGCCATGCTAGGTCTTCGTTGTGGTGTGCTGGCTCTAGAGTGTGCGGGCCCAGCCGTTGTGGCGCACGGGCTTAGTTGCGGCATGTGGGATCTTAATTCCTCAACCAGGGATGGAACCCGGCCCCCCTGCATTGGAAGCACAGAGTCTTAAGCACTGGACCACCAGGGAAATTCCCTTTGTGTTTAAAAAAAAAAAAAAAATTGGCCCCATTGCACATACCACCATAGCAAAGCCTCGAACATCAAGACTTCTTCCAAGCAGTTCCCCAGCCTTCATTTCTGTATCTTTTGCTGAACAACAAATTACCCCCCCAAACGAGTGGCTTAAAGCAACAAAGAAAACATGTATTATCTCTCCCTCTCTGTGGGTCAGAAATTCAGGCATGTCCTATCTGGGCAATTCTGGCTTGGTGTCTCTTGGTGGGGGGGGGGGGGGTTTGGTCAAGTTGTCAGCAGGGGCTGAAGTCGTCTGAAAGCTGGACCTAGGACTTCAGGAGCCACTTCCAATGCCTCGCTCATGGAGACAGGAAGTAGGTGCTGGCTGTTGGCAGGAGACCTGAGTTCCTCCCCTACGTGGGTCTCTTCCTCAGCTGCGTGTGTGTCTCACGGCAGGGTGGCTGGCTTCCCCAGGGCAGGCAATCTAAAAGCCAGTAAGGCAAGTGACAACACCTTCTATGACCTAGTCTTAAAAGCCATGCACCATCACTTCCACTATATTTATTGGTCACACAGACCAACCTTCATACAGTGTCGGGGGGACCGCGAAAGAGCATGAATGCCCAGGGGCCAGGGTCACTGGGCACCACCTTGGAAACTGGTTACCATGATTTTCTATCTTGACCCTCACCACCCCCCCCACATCCCGTGCACCCTGCATGGTAACCACTCCTCCCACTCCTAGCTGCCAAAATCGTCCCGATCCTGCCAGCACTCCCTCTTCCATGAAGGCTTCCCAGATCCCATAAGCTTTAATAGACTCCTGGTTCACTTAGCACTTTCACTTCTGTTAACAGTACTTGTCACACCCTGCCTTGTATTATAGTTGGGTGCAAATGTATCTACCTCCAAAAGACCGAAAACTCCTAAAGAGAGATCCGTGACATTCACATTTTCACCCAGTCCTTAGCAAAATACTTGAAGAAGATGCTTTACAAAAAAATTTATTAAATTGAATTGAATGTGTCTTTCTTTCTGCCAGGTTATTGACTGGGAAGAGATTATTTCATTTAACACCATACTATGGGCCTACTATGTGCTAGCTGTACGGGACAGACGTGGTCCTCGCTTCCACAGAGTTTTCAGCCTAGCGAAACACTGATAACTTCTCACAAATAATGGGACAAATGACACCACATTTAAAAATCTCTATTCTGTCAACTCAGCGCCTTAGAATATTCCTGAAAGTATTTTAGAATAAGACTCTATAAAGATGGTATGGCCTAATCCTTCCACTTTCTTCTCAGCTTCTTTGCGATGGTTCCTATTCACGCATTCATTCACTCACCTACTCTTCCATTCATGCACTCAACAAGCACTGAGGAAGCCACTGTGGGGATTCAAAGATAGACAAGAGAGTTTCTCCTCTTAAGAACTTTGAAGGGACTTCCCTGGTGGTGCAGTGGTTAAGAATCCGCCTGCCAATGCAGGGGACATGGGTTGGAGCCCTGGTCCGGGAAGATCCCACATGCCACGGAGCAACTAAGCCCGTGAGCCACAACTACTGAGCCTGTGCTCTAGAGCCCTCAAGCCACAACTGCTGAGCCCACACCCCTAGAGACCGTGCTCCAAAACAAGAGAAGCCCCCACTTGGGACAACTAGAGAAAGCCCGCGCGCAGCAATGAAGACCCAACACAGCCAAAAATAAATATATATATATAAAAAAAGAAGTATGTAATCCAGTGGAGGAGATGAATGAGCACACGGACGCCTATAATACAGCAGGTAGCATGGTGGCGGCAGGGATGCTACCAAATTCTGACAGCGATTCAGGAGACGGTCCACCACCAGCCTGTGCGGGGCAGGGCCCTCGCTTTTGCTCTAGGAGCTTCTGAGAGCACAGTAACCACCACAAATTAAAAAGCTGTGTCTTTTTTGTCCAGCAAGATCTGGACACCATCCCCTCATCCCCAGAACAAAACATCCTTGCCAGTCTCTCCCACTTTCTATGCAGGGAATCGAGAGCCAAGAAAGGAAGTAGGAACAGGGGTGCATTGAAGTTCTCTAGGTAAAACTTCTCTGCAGTGTGCTTCCCTCAGAAAGGAGATGGGCTAGTTCTCACCTTGGACTGCCCGGGGCTGGCCATCCCCGCTCTGGACCGCGGAGGCCCGCCTGGAGAGGACAGGCACACCAGTGATTCAACACTAGGGACTCCAATCTATTGATAGAACCCACCCATCTTCTAGGAAGATGGGAAAAAACAAAAACATGCTCAGATATTAATTCCCAGGGAATGAGGACTATTCTTATCGTTACCGTATTTTTCTGATCCATGAATAAAAACACCTGGGCAGCCCCACTGTTTGGCAGGTGAGTCTGGTACTCAGGTGGGATATTTTCCTTCATTGCTGTCCTGGAACCCTGGGACATATGATTGCTCAAGTAAACCTCATAAATGCTCATTTATTCTTAATGCCTGTATTTTAATGTATGCAAGAAGCCAGCCCAGGACCCTGTCACACAGCCAAGAGCCAACCGGCAGTTCATTCCTACCAAAAACTCCTGGGAAACCAGATCCTGGCTGTGGTTGCCAAACACCAGAAAATTTAAAGGATGTGAAGGCATGGGCTTCCCCGGTGGTGCAGTGGTTAAAAATCTGCCTGCCCATGCAGGGGACACAGGTTCAAGCTGTGGTCTGGGAAGATCTCACATGCTGAGGAGCAACTAAGCCTGTGCACCACAACTACTGAGCCTGTGCTCTAGAGTCTGTGAACCACAACTACTGAGCCTGTGAGCCACAACTACTGAAGCTCGCACACCTAGAGCCCGTGCTCCACAACAAGAGAAGCCAACCACGAGGAGAAGTCAGTGTACCACAACAAAGTGTAGCCCTGGCTCGTCGCAACTACAGAAAGTCCGTGTGTGGCAATGAAGACCCCCCCCCCAAAAAAATAAATAAAATCGAAAAAATAAATAAATAAAGGATGTGAAGGCAGAAACATGGGGCAGAAGATGTAAATGATGAAAGCCTTCATTACCTACGTGCAAAGCTGGGTAAGGAGACATCTATGGTCTCACATACATTGTGGTTATTTTGTGTCAAATTGCAAACCTTATCCCTTGGAGCCAAAAATGATGTTAAAGCCAGAATGATCATGGGAATTTTTAATTCTACAAAAAAAACTTTCAAGAAATAAAAATTGTTTCCAGTGAAACAATTTATTGTATTTATTTTCATCTTAGTAGGAGGGCATGCAAGGGCCATGACCTCTTATTGTCAAATGTCTGAAATCAGAGTATTGGTAGAATGGAACAAAAGCTCTTTTTCCATGATCCAGGCTTAGAATGATAGACAAAAGGCAGGAAGGTCCGAGGCTGCGGTTTCAGGCGTCCACAGCAGGCAGGCTCGGGCGGGCAGGGCGAGTCCGCAGCCCGCAATGCCCTGTGGGTTTGTGTCTCCACTTCCTTCCCCTTTCTCCGCTCACACTCTCACTCTCCGCCCCTTCTCTTCCACTTCCACTTTCTTTCCTCCCACTCACTCTCCACTCCACCAGCTATATTTGTCTTTCCTGCCACACCCGTTCTCAGAATAACCTTCCATTTCCTGGCAACCAAATCCCTCTTCTTTCCACCCTTCCGAACTCTTGGAGAGCTCATGGCAAACGTTTCGGCTCTGACAGCCAGTTTCAGATGCCAAAGCAGCCCATGTTCGGGCACTGACACAGGGAGGTGACGTACAGGTATGAATGAGACGGGGACCTCTCGGCCTTGGAGAATGTCCAATCCAGAGAAGGAAGCAGACAGAGGTTCACAGAACTGAAAGCCAGCTGGCTAAGGTACTAGAAAGGTACTATGAAGATACCATAAAGGTAGAGTTAAAAATACAGGTGAGCCGGCACCGTGGGGAGCCGAGCTGCACGCTACAGCCAGGGAGGGTGTTCCTGGAGGCGGCAGAAACTGACCGGAAAGGCAGGCACTTGATTTCCTTACGTCTGAGGCCCGCTGGGAGGATGCTAAATAGAAAAGTTGGAGAGTAGACGCACGGGCCTTCAAAGACCGCTGATGGAGAGTTTCAGCACCTACCTGCCCAGTGGCGGCGGCCCCCAGCCCTGCACAGAACCCCAGCTCACAGCCAGCTTCACCTTCTCGGGATCTTTGTCTAGAGGCGCAGTAGCTGCCCCAGACAACCCACCTACACCTCTGAGGGAGATTACCAGAAGGCGATCTCCCTCACCCAGGGACTCAAACCTCGCCCAGGACACTCCCGTGCTTTGCGGCCACCCCAGGCCCGTCTGTGTAGAGCTTCCAACCAGCCCGTCAGCCACTATTGCCTCACGGCAGAAGGGGAGGTGAGGAAGTCCAGAGAGAGAGAGAAAGTAGATGATTCTCTCCAGGACCTGCCCTTGGGCAAACCATTTCCCCTCTCTGGGCCTCAGTTTCCTCATCTATAAAACAAGAAAAGCGGTCCTTGCCAGCTCCCACCTGACAGGCTGATTTCTGTTTCCTTCCTGCGCTCCTTCAGTACATCCTTCTCTTCCAATAAGACGGGCTCTGTCCCAATTTCTGGAGCCACTTCTCCCCACCTGCTTGTCCGCCTCCTCCCTCTTCTCCCCCCCACCCCAACCTCCACAGAGCTACTCATGCTCGTTTCAGTGTCCCCCCTCCTTCGCTCATTCTGTCTCAAAATGTTGGCTTTTCTCCCCCTGCCTGGCTTTACTAGAGGGTCCACGCGGCTGCTACTTTGGGGCCGGCTCTTCTGAGGTTTCCCTCCTCCCTCCCAGGGCCTCCAGCGGACACACACACACACACACACACACACACACACACAGAAGACAGGAAGTGGGCCTTTCAAACTGTCTGCTCAGCGCTTGTGGGGTGAGCCCTCGGATCTCTCAGTGGCGGCAAGAAAGAGCCATTAACACCAGCCTGACTTGCAAAAGGGAACTTAGAATCTCTGAAGCAACTGCCTTCTTTATTTAAAAAAAAAAAATCATGGTTGAGACTTCAGGGAAGAGTTAGCTATGCTTGCTGTGAGACAGAAGCTAGGCGGCACCTAGAACAGGGTCTGACACTCAGGGGATGAGAGATGTATGCGTCTGTTGCGAAGGACGTTTCCTCCTTTTAGAACCGTTGTCAGAGGAATGGGCTTTTTTAGGAGACACTCCATCTGGAGAGACAGCAAAACAATGCTTTGCATGTAAAATACATTTCCCTTTGGATCTTTTTGCTGGAAGTTTCCTTCCTGCCTTCTTTCTCCTGGAGTGCCTCCTAAAAGAATGCAGACTGCACACATCCCTTGGAAAGGCTTGTAAAGCAGAGGGGGCAGCCTAAGGTGACCGTTTCCCCCTTCACTCCCACTGCCCTTCTGCCCATGACCTCACCTTCCTCAGTCTCCCTGGGAACCAGCCTGAGAAGCCACTGCCAGTCAGAGCTCCCATCCCCCACCCCAAAGTCATACCCCACCACGCAGGGGGGGCATTTTAAATGCATGCGATCAATTTATCTATTCTTATCACCTGTGTTAGTCTTGATCTCTCCCTGCATGAAACCCCTTCAGCATTTGTGTTCTGTGGCACTCACCCAGCATTTAATAAACACGTTTATTACGCTAATCCTTTTAACATGCATGCCCCGACTCCCAACCAAACGGCAGGTTGCTCAAGAGCTAGGACCACATCTCATCCACCTCTCTCCTCCTGGTGTGTATCACTATGTCTAATTCATAGTCAGCGGATTCTTTGTTTATTTCTTATTGTGGTTTATTACACAAATAAAACATGCTCACGGTAGGACTACATGTTTATTGGCAAAGTAAATCACCACAGAACACAATGCAGAGCCTCCAAAAGCAATTAAAGAAACGCAAATGTTTCAAAAGGGAATATATATGTGTATTATATTAAGACAAATCAATAAAGGTGATAAAATGCTATGCGGGAATGATTATAGGAAAAGAGTGCGCTTAGACATCACTAGAGGGGTGCTGTCATCCGGTTCCAGACTTTGGGTTACCATCAGCGACGTCAAACAGGAAGTATAAAGATCCTCGTGGCCTTTAATCTGGGCTGTGAAAGTTGAACCTGGCGGGGCATCCTGACGCAGCTCCTCTGCTCTACATTCTGGAGTAACTGTCGTCATTCCAGCCCTTCTCCTGCTGCCCTCTCTCTAACCTCCCTCCCTCCTGCCACCTCCCTCCCTTCTGCCGCCTCCCACTGCTGTGTGTTTCCTTCTGGTGCTGTGTCTGGGTTCAACTGCATTGCCAAGAGCCAGTCCTCATTCTGCTCCAAAGTAGATTTCTCCCCGAGCTAGACTTTGACCATCTGTCCTCTCAGCATCCTCTCCAATGTCAGATAAGTCCTGATCTCATTTACATTCCTCCTACCAGGGTCTTTTCTTTTTTTTTTTTTTTAATTTTTGGCCACATCATGCGCTAGCATGTGGGATCTTGGTTCCCCAACCAGGGATCGAACCCACACCCCTTGCAGTGGAAGTGTGGAGTCTTAACCACTGGACCACCAGGGAAGTCTCCTACCAGGGTCCTCACCCAGCTCTCCAGGGTGAAACCAGCCACACTCTGCGAGCATCACCCGTGTGGCAAGGTGGCCATCCTTTCCTCCTGGGAGTGACATATGCAGCAAAACCCAAGAGCAGAGAGTCAGAGGCTGCCCAGGGAGGCCCCACAGGCTAAGGCCAGCATCCGGGGTGTGGACTACGCCCTCCTACACGGTGAGGCGGTGCCAGGGACGGCAGCCGGGAACAGTAGGAAGGGCATGGTCTTGGGAGGCAAGACTTGGGCTCAGTTTTTTCAATTAAAACTAACATTTGCAGTTTACTTTTCTGATAATGAAATTGTACATGTTTATAATAGTAAAATTGGAAAGTAGATACAATCAATAAATAAACAAACTGACAAACACCTGTCATCACCCCTTGATTATCTCTGTCATGACCTCAGCATGGAGCCTTCCGGGATTTCTTCTGTGTATACACATGTGGGGTGTGTGTGTGTCACACAATTCTACTAATCTGTGCACTTAAAAATGGTTGAGATGGTGACGTTTATGGTATGTGGGTTTTGGGTGTGTGTGTGTGTGTGTGTGTGTGTGTGTGTTTTAACCACAACTTAACAAATAAGAAAGAGATGCATAAGGAAAGAGGTGCGGTAGAAGGCAGCCACTGTCAGTCCGTAAGGGTCCCTACCCAGAGGACTGCCTGCATCGAGAAACCCAAGCAGAAAGAGGCAGGAGCTGTCCTGTTGCTGGAGATGGGACCGAGTGGAGTCGTAGGAGGTCAGCAGGAGAGGGATCATCCACTCGAAGGGACAGACACACAGACACCCCAGCAGTGGGGTCACTTCAGAACCTCCATCAGGGAGACAGAGCCTGGCCATCTCTGCCACTGTGCTGCTCCTCCAATGGGCCATCTTTGGTCCAGGGCTCCCCACTGGGTTGGCCAGCGCTCTGTCGGATCTCCATCACAGTGTGAGGTCTCCCCATCCAGTCCTGCATTCTCCACCATCTTTTACAGCCATCGCCCCGTAACAGACCTCTTGTACTTGTAACTCCAGCTCAATGTCTGTTCCCCAGAAGATCCAAACTGTAGCAGTAATGGAGAATTTCAGAACTAGTTTCCCTAAATCATTGTAAAAGCTGCAGGTTGAGCTGGCATCTCTCTTTAGAATGTGTGAGCACATTTCACCCTTTTCCCTCAGCTTTGAAACACTAACACTTAACATGCTGTTCCACATATTTATTTACCCTATTACATATTGTATAAGTCAACTTTCATTAGATAATACTGTGGTAACCTAAAATCTCTGTAGCTTACAGCAGCAAAAGTTTATTTCTAACTCATTTTTTATGTTACTGGTGTTCTCTAGATGTCTTCTCATAACAGAATCCAGGCTGAAAGAACAGCCTCTATCCTGGACATGCCTTCCTAATGGCAAAGGGGAGAGAGTAGAAATGCTGGTAGAAACATTTTAGACACCAAAACAAGTCACATGGTCAAACCTGACAATGATGCAGGGAAGCATATTTAACACAAGTATTTGGAATCATTCAGAAATGCCAGGGCTGAGGTTTCTGAGAGTCTCTTGGCCTTTCCCACATTGTGCCAAGATAACTGCTATAGCGCCAGACATCACAGCCCTATTCCACACAGGAAGGAAAAAGACATGGCAAAGACAAACAGAAAGAACTGCTAGCTGAGTCTGTCTCTCCTAAGAGTTTTCTTGGCAATCTCTCCCATGACGTCTACTGACATAGGGTGTATAATTAAGCTGCCACTCTCAACAACACAGGGGTTCTGTTAGCAAGGAAGCCTGATAATATGACTATTAGGTGGTCAACTAGCAGTTTCTGACACTCCAACATAAGAGAGACTATCTATAAATTTTTGGAAGATGCAAGATCAATGAATCAAGTCGACCGATGAAGCCCAAAGAGAAAACACAGTCTAAAATTTTCTGTAGTTGTTGCAGAGATGCTGGAAGCTGATCTAATAGAACCCTGATGTGTTTCTGGGCTTGAAGTCAGCAGCTGGGTTACAGGGCAGAAACAGAATGTGGGCTAAAAAAAGCTTACGTGGGGCTTCCCTGGGAGTACAGTGGTTAAGAATCCACCTGCCAATGCAGGGAACACGGGTTCCATCCCTGGTCCAGGAAGATCCCACATGCCGTGGAGCAACTAAGCCCATGCGCCACAACTACTGAGCCCATGCTCTTCAACTACTGAAGCCCATGCACCTACAGCCCGTGCTCTGCAACAAGAGAAGCCACCACAATGAGAAGCCCAAGCACCGCATGAGGAGCAGTCCCTGCTCACTACAACTACAGAAAGCCCGCACACAGCAACAAAGACTCAATGCAGCCAATAAAAATAAATAAATAAATGTATTAAAAAAAGACAGATTATGTGATGTCTCATATGGACAACTAAACTTTAGATATCATCTTCCCCACCACCGCCTAGAGAGCCAGCATTAACCCACAGGTAAAACAGAACAAAACCCAAAGATACGGAATGAAATATTCAAGGAGAGCTCACACTCTGATTAACAGGTTGGAACCCCATAATTCAGGCCTCTTTAGGCCCTTATTTGGAGGCCCCTGCAGCCTGACATCCCTCCTCTTGCCCACCTTACCCAGAGCTCTGAGTCTGAAGTCCTAATTGGTGGAGACACTTTGCCTGAAAATAGACAATGGCTGAAGAAGCTCACATCAGGCATCCACTCTTCCTGACTTATGTATAAGCAGACCTCTGGGGTTCACCAAGCAAATGAGGGGCTCTAATGCAGGGCCAGGCACAACTGCAGTTGGTGAACTCATACTGAGAGCCGGGCATTAAGTGAAAGTCCCACAGGCTGAATCATGAGACCTCCCAGCCTGCTTGTACCCATGCAACAAGAACAGGTTGCTATAAAAATGGAACATTCAGAGAACCACAAAAAAAAAGTGCTTATAAATTTAGAAATTCTGCCTACTACAAATATGAATATTAATACTGGGAAGCGGATGGTGGACTGGGATATTGCAAAGTAAATCTCCATATTGAAATGTTAAAAGGTAATGTGAAAGCCTTCTAAATACGTCAATATAGGTGATAGCATATAGTCTTGAGTTATGAAGGTAACCAGAAGCAGAGGTAAATAAAGAAACTGTTGAAAGGAAGGAAGGAAGGAAGAAAGAGAGAGAGAAAGAACAAACTAAAAGTAGAACTACCACATGACCTAGAAATTCCACTACTGGGCATATACCCTGAGAAAACCATAATTCAAAAGATACATGCACCACAATGTTCATTGCAGCATTATTTACAATAGCCAGGACACGGAAGCAACCTAAATGTCCATTAACAGATGAATGGATAAAGAAGATGTGGCACATATATACAATTGAATATTATTCAGCCATAAAAAAGAACAAAATTGAGTTATGTGTAGTAAGATGGTTGGACCTAGAGTCTGTCATACAGTGTGAAGTAAGTCAGAAAGAGAAAAACAAATACTGTATGCTAACACATATATATGGAATCTAGAAAAATGGTACTGATGAACCTACCAGCAGGGCAAGAATAAAGATGCAGACATAGAGAATGGACTTCAGAACACAGCAGGAAGGGGAGGCTGGGAGGAAGTGAGAGAGTAGCACTGACATATATACACTACCACATGTAAAACAGCTAGCCAGTGGGAAGCTGCTGCATAGCATAGGGAGATGAACTCAATGCTTGATGATGACCTGGAGGGTTGGGGTAGGGAGGGTGGGAGGGAGGCTCAAGAGGGAGGGGATATGGGGATATATGTATACATATAGCTGTTTCACTTTGTTGTACAACAGAAACTAACACAACTTTGTAAAGCAATTATACTCCAATAAAAATGAAAAAAAGAAATAAAGAAAGAAGGGAGGGAGGGATTGAGGGAAGGAAGGAGGGAGGGAAGGACATTGTCTTGTGACTTCATGGGAGGGAAGGAAAGTGGGGAGACTATGACTTTGCACTATAACCTGCTCTGTGTCGTTTGCTCTGTCACCATGCACATGCACTACTGGAACAAAAATAAATGGAAAAAAATCAAATAGGAGAACTGTGTCTCTAGTAATGAGGTCTGGAAATTCAGTCACACCATAGGCATCAAGCATCTGCTTATTAAGACTCAGCAATGTTTGTCAGCTACTAGGAGACAGGAGCCACCTGGTCAGAAAGTGTCCAGAAGATGCTATAAGATGGGACCACTTCAAGTAATCGTAACAATAAGAGCAAACACTTATTGATGCTTACTGGATGCTAGGGCTCCCCTGAGAGTTTTACTTGCCTGTTTCTTTTAATTCTCATAATAATTCTAAGGTCTAGGTGTTTTTATCATCATCCCCATTTTACAGATGAGAAAACTAAGGCAGAGAAGTAAAGAAATATGCCCCAGTGCCCAGGGTGATAGAATCTGAGTAGCCTGTTGGCGAGGGTACAACCTTAACCACTGTGCTTTGTTGCCTGTAAGGTAGCGCCCCAAATACTATCTGAAAAAATACTGGGCCATTACAATATTGGCATTCTATTATTACAGGTAAATTCACATAATGGGCCCTGACTTTTTATTTCCTCATTGTTTTAGCGTGGCTATTATAAGAAATGTATGTTAAAAGGCCTTGGAAACTGTAAACCATTCATTGCAAAATGAAAGATGTTAAAATGTTATTTTTTTCAGCTCACTGCCAGGGTTGGGAACCTTCGTTGGATCCCTTCTAAGCCCCACATAAAGCCCCAGCCCCACCGAGCACACAGGTCCTCCCTACTCACCGGCCCGTCTATTGTACATCCCACTCAACCTCCTCCTCGTCCCCAGAACTCCTCCTCTTCACGCATCCCTCCTCCCCACCCGAAGTAAGCTCTCAACTCTCAGCATTTTCTGCCACGTTCCTTGTTTGTATCACTTAACCATCGCCTCAGTTGTATAACTTAATTCAAGAGGCCCCAACCAGGAGAGGCAAACGTCTAGGAACTTGTGCTTCCCCCAGATGAGACGAGCCTTGTAGCAGATTACGGTTCCCAAAGAACGCAAACCCAGGCTAGAACAACAGGCCCCACTGAGACGTCAGCATCCAGCATGAGGCTGGGTTCACCCGCTCGCCGCCTAAGGAACGCACGTCCATTGCCAGAGAGCAATGCTCAGCACGAATTGTGGCCCTTCCTGGGTTCTTGGTAACAATTGAAACCTTGAAGGGTAAATCTCGCCAGGATACATCTGCCAGCAAGTGTAGGTTCTGATCCCAACCAGGGCTGAGCCTGTCCCTCTGGGGAAGTGGCTCTCAAATTTGGGGGTCTTAGGACTCCTTCACTCTTAAAAAGGACTCCTAGAACTTTTATTTATCTGGGGTACATCTATCAATACTTACTGTATTCGGAATGAAAGGAATTTTAAAAATATTTATGTATTATGTTATATTTTAAAATCATAATAAAAAACCTATAGCATGTTAACGTAGATAGCATATTTCTATGAAAAAAATTTATTTTCTAAAACAAAAAGAAGAATGACATTTTTGCATATTTCTGGTAAAACTGAAGACAACTGCATTCTCCTGCTTGCTTCTGCATCAATCAGTTTCATTAGCACACACCTTGTGGCCTGCCAAACACCACCGTACACAAGCAAGAAAACGACAGTAAAAAATGGCAAATAACACCTTGGTATTCATGTGACATTAGTTTTAACCTCAAAGATCCCTGAAAGGGCCATGTTTTGAGAATGACTACTCTAAAGAGTTTTTAGAAATGAGGAGGAGCATTTTTTGGCCGCCCCAGATAGTTGAGGGGAGAGGTGGCCAGGTTTGCTGGACATCTGGCACAGCCCCAGGCAGTTCTACATAAGGAAGAACTGTCCAGCAGGGAAACTATAACCTGCTTCCTTGTAGGAGATGATTTGGACTCTTGCATACTCACTACAGCATAATTTTACAAGAGCTTAATAAATATTTTTGCATTTGTTAAATGGACATAGTGGAACCAGATTGCTGACCAAGAAGGTTCGCATAATAATGAATCTAACTATGGGAATCCCCTGGCTATCCAGTGGTTAGGACTCTGCGCTTTCACTGCCGAGGGCGCGGGTCCCATCCCTGGTCTGGGAACTAAGATCCCACAAGCCGGTGGTGTGGCCAAAAATAGAAAGAACCTAAGTAAATCTCAGAGGTTCACCTAATAATGAATCTAAATCTCAGAGGGTTTTCATCCTATAGGCTTTTAAATACCACAGGTGGTATAATAGGAACTACTGCACATCCCAGGCAACATTCAAGCAATCTGGAAATTGTTAATCTCAAGGTTTTCTTCATTTGCTGTTCCTGGTGGACCAATGACTAGCTATCTGTGCAAAACAGTAAGACTTTGTGGTGACCACTTCTTCCCAGGAACAAGAGCAAAGCTCAAGGTGTAATAGGGCTGCTTGATAAGGAGAGTTCAGGTGGCACTCTGCATATTTCAGTGGAAAATGTCTAAGATAACTTCTGTGAAAGTAGTGTCCCTGTGTCTTTTTAAAGCATATTGTAAATCATAACTCTTACTCATTGTGGAGTCGCTGGAATAAATAGGGACTTCGGGTTCTGGTGTGCTGGCCTGGAAGGCCCTGCTTTCTGCGAGCTGCACTGGAGGCTAGATTCTGAATGCAGAGGTGTGGACACCGGCACCCTGCCTCCTTCACCAGTTCCTGGACAGAACCAATAGCTCTTCTCCTGGGTGTCTTTTGATAGGAACTGTCATTGGTAAACATTATTAGTTTTATCATTTATTTTGCTTTTTTCCAAGAGCCCTTATTTATATTTTGATTTTATGCCCACCAACTTCCCTTTGAGTTTGGTCAAAAAGGATATTGTTATCTACTTTCCTTTTCTTTTTGCAGAAGCTATTTGTGCTGAAAAAATATTCTAACAAAAAATGAAAGGTCATTGTCATCTTTCAGGCAATCCCACTCTCCAAAGATAGCTATTAAATGTTTTAGTGTATCTCCTTCAAGATCTTTTTGTACACATATACACATGTATATATATTATACTATACGTAGAGATTTCTCCTAAATCCTACTGGAATAGCACTGAATGTATGGATTAATTTTAATAAAATTTACATATTATAGTATTTTAAATCTTCCCGTCTACATATAAACTTACACAAACTTTCAACTTGCATGATCAAGTCAAACAAGAAACTCCCGAGGGAGAGCAGGAATTAGAATAAGGCGTTATTTCTACAACAACCATGTCTTTAGTGGTTTCAGTAAGGAGTTCTCACCTGCCTTTTTGGTTTTTTTTTTAAATTTTTTAAAGAAATGTTTAGTTTTTTTTTTATAAATTGATTTACTTATTGGCTGCATTGGCTCTTCGTTGCTGTATGTGGGCTTTCCCTAGTTGTGGCGGGCAGGGGCTACTCTCCATTGTAGTGCGCAGGCTTCTCATTGCAGTGGCTTCTCTTGTTGCGGAGCATGGGCTCCAGGCATGTGGGCTTCAGTAGCTGTGGCGCATCGGCTCAGTAGTTGTGGCACATGGGCTTAGTTGCTCCGCGGCATGTGAGATCTTCCCAGACCAGGGATCAAACCCGTGTCCCCTGCACTGGCAGGTGGATTCATAACCACTGCACCAACAGGGAAGTCCCTCGTCTGCCTTTTTAAATATCGTTATGAAATATTTCAAACACAAAGATCAGTTAAAATAAAGTAATAAAAACCTACAGAATGGGAGAAAGTATTTGCAAGTCATGTATCTGATAAAGGGTTCATATCCAGAATTTACAAGGAACGCATACAACTCAACAACAACAACAAAACAAGCAACCCAATTGAAAAGGGGGCAAAGGGCTTACGTAGACAGGTCTCTCAAGAAGATGGCCAAAAAGCATGTGAAAAGATGCTCAACATTATTAATTATCAGGGAAATGGAAATCAAAATCACCGCGCGGCGCTACCTCACTCATTAGGATGGTCACTAGCGACAGAACAAAAGATAACCAGTGTTTGCAGGGATGCAGAGAAACTGGAACCCTTGTGCACTGTGGATGGGAATGTAAAATGGTGCCACCATTACCAAAAACAGTAGGGAGCTTCCACAAAAGAATAAAAATAAAACTATTGTATGACTCAGCAATCCCACCAGTGGGTAGATTGCCAACAGAATTCAAAGCAGGATCTCAAAGAGAGATTTGCACACCGACTGTAAATTATTCATTACAGCATTATTCACAATAGCGAAGAGGTGGAAGCAACCCAAATACCCACTGAAAGATGAATGAATAAAGAAAATGCGGTCTATACAGATATATATACGCACATACATACACATATGCACATTATATACATACAACACAGCCTTAGAAGAGAAGGAAATTCTGACACTTGCTACAACATGGATGAATCTTGAGGACAAGTGAAATAAGCTAAGTGAAATAAGCCAATCATAGAAGGACAAATACTGTATGATTCCACTCGTGTGAAGAGTTGGAAGTAGTCAAATTCATAGAAACAGAAAGTAGAGAGGCTGGGAGGACAGGGGAATGAGGAGTTGTTGTTTAATGGGTATAGAGTTTGTTTTGCAAGATGAAAAAGTTCTGGGGCTCTTCACACAACAATGCAAATATACTTAACACTACTGAACTGTACACTGAGAAATGGCTCAGATGGTAAATTTTTTATGTGTTATTTTTTTCCACAATAAAAAAATAACAAAAATCTGTGTACCCACCTGGAACACTATCAAATCCTAACATTTTACTATACCTCCTTTAGATTTTTTTCCAGGAACAAAAGGTGGCAGACAATGGGGGCACCTCTTGTCTCCATGACCCTACTCTTCTGTTTCCCTCTTCAGAGGTATCTGCTTCTCTGAATTTGGTTTTTATCATTCCTACGTGTGTATCATATTATGATCGCGTGTACACGCATCCATAAAAAATATATAGCATTGCTTTGTCTATTGACTACTTTTATATCTAGGGCACCATACTGTACCTATCCTTTGTGCAATATCACACTTTAAAATTTACACACATTGGTAAATAAAGACCCAATTCATTATTAACACTGCTATATAGTATTGCAATGTTTAAATATACCATGTTTATTTATCCACTATCCTTTTGATGAGTAGTTGAGTCATTTCAAATACTGCACTATTATGACAACTCAACAATGACAAAAAACAACCAACCTGATTGAAAAATGGGTAGAGGGTCTGCATAAACATTTTTCCAAAGCAGACATACAGATGGCTGACAGGCACATGAAAAAACGCACATCGCTAATTCTCAGGGAAATGCAAATCAAAACCACAGTAAGATATCACCTTACACGTGTTAGAATGACTTATCAAAAAGACAAGGAATAATAAACATTGGAGAGGGTGTGGAGAAAAGGGAACCCTTGTGCACTGTTGGTGGGAATGTAAATTGGTGCAGCCACTACAGAAAACAGTATGGAGATTTCTCGAAAAATTAAAAATAGAACTACCATATGATCCAGATATTCCACTTCTGAGTATTTATTCAAAGAACACGGAAACACTAATTTGAAAAGATGCACCCTTGTGTTCATTGCTACATTATTCACAATAGCCAAGATATGGAAACACCCTGTGTCCACTGATGGATGAATGGAAAAAGAAGATGTGAGACACACACACACACACACACACAATACAGTGGAACACTACTTGGCCTCCCCCAAAAATGAAATCCTGACATTTGTGACAATACAGATGGACCTTGATGGTATAATACTAAGTGAAATAAGTGAGATGGAGAAAGGTAAATACTTTATAATTTCTGATATGTGGATCCCACTCTTATGTAGAATCTAAATAAACATGAACAAATGAAATAAAATAAACACAGATACAGAGAATGGATCAGTGATTACCAGAGAGGAAGGGGGTTGTGGGGTAGGCAAAATGGGTGAAGAGGGCCAAGTGCATGGTGATGGATGGTAACTAGACCTGAGTGATCACTCTGAAGTGCACAGAGATGTGGAACTATAATGCTGTACACCTAGGACTTATATAATAAAAATAATTAAATAAAAATAAACATAAAATATTTCACTACTGTGAACAACACTGGATCAAATCATCTCGTATATAGCCTTGTCTAAGTGTCTCTTGGGGTGAAGCCTGTGCATTAGATGGAATGAGTCTCTCCAGTGTCACCAGGATACTGACAAATGGTTCTCCAGGGCGTGTGCCCCAATTTCCATCCACAACAGAGGAAAGTGCCAAGTGCTCCAACCCACACCAACTGAATTTGCCAGGCTTCCTCTATTCTGCCAATCTGCTGGGTGTGAAATAACACCTCATTATGATTCTATGTTTTCCAGATTATTAGAAGAGTTGAGTGTTTTCTCATGAGTTTACTGACAGTATGGATTTCCTCTGCATTGATGCTTTGCCTGTTTTTCTCTTTTGTTGTTTGTCTTCTGCTAATTGGTAGCCATTCTTTATGAACTCTGGATACCAAGGCTCTGCTAGTTATATGAGTTGCAAATTCTTCTCAGTCTATGGTTTGTCTAAACTTATTTATTTTTTGCTTATTTGTTTAACAAAAGTTTTACTACATTTTAAATATAATCAAATACATCAACCCTTTATTTCACGCTTACACTTATTACGTTGTGCTTATGAAATCCTTTCTGATCCTGAGGACATTGTTCTGTCTTCCTTGGGGAACAGAGTAATGATTCAGTAAATATTTGCTGAATAAATGAATTATTTCTAGTTTGCTGGTCTCCAGAAAATTGCACAAATCCAATTTTTATTTTGTATAAGGCCCATGTTCATATAAGCAATTTTCATTGCAAAATTGGACTTAAACTTAAAAGGGGGTGCTACCATTTGTCCTAACGAGGCCAAGCTGAAGCATGCTTTTTGTAACACACCAGTGAGAGTAACTAATTATTCTTCTTCACAAAGGATACAGTTGAGAAACAGGATTTTTTAAAAATTTATTTCAGCTGCACTGGGTCTTAGCCTGCGGCATGTGGGCTCTTTTAGCTGCGGCATGTGGGCTCTTTTAGCTGCGGCATGTGGGCTCTTTTAGCTGCGGCATGTGGGCTCTTTTAGCTGAGGCATGTGGGATCTTTAGTTGTGGCATGTGGACTCAGTTGCAGCATGCATGTGGGATCTAGCTCCCTGGCCAGGGATAGAACCCAGGCCCCCTGCATTAGGAGCGTGGAGTCTTACCCACTGGACCTCCAGGGAAGTCCCCAGAATTTTTAAATATAACAACATTTAGATTAGAAAGTAGAAAGTAAGCCTTGTTAGCAAGGGCTACAGCAATAGAACAGGGCATCGAGAACAGCCCACAGCGTCAAAAATTTTATTGAGCATCTATTATGTAAGGAGAGTTGTAGAACTTCTTCCTTAAAAACTGCAATCATTAGGTGTCACAGCACAGTTAAATTCTTTGGCCATGCCGTGCAGCTTGTAGGATCTCAGTTCTCCAATCAGGGATTGAACCCGGGCCATGGCGGTGAAAGCCCAGAAGGGAACTCCCACAATAAAATTCTTAATGCCAGAGTTACTGCTGTCTATAGCCCCAAGTCAATAATTCCAACTTATCAACAAGGCCTCCTCACATCACTTGTGGTTTATCAAAATAGCCCCCTAACTAGTCCTCCCACTTGAGCTCCTCTCCCATCCTTCACTCGCCAGAGTAACCTTCCCAAAATCATGTGATCAAGTCTCTCCTCTGTTCAAAATTTTCAGTGCGTCCTTGCTGCACACTGTATACATACTAATTTAGACACTGTCCCTTTGATGAGTATTTAAATCATTTAAAAACTTCCAGTATTATGAGTAATACTGTTATGAACAATATTATTAATGCAAATCTTTAACTGGGTATTTAAGGGCCCCCATACTCTGGTACCAATTAACTTTCTTCAGGTTCCATCACACTCTATGCAAATCCTCTGCTTCCGTTGGCCTGACCCTATGTTCTCACAGTCCTTCTCCTCGCCATCTAAAGGATCCTGCCAAGGATCAGCCCAAGACCCAGCCCCTCCGAGGGTTCTTTACTGACTGCTTGATGGTTATTCTTGCCTCAGATCCCTAAAACATTTACCCCCTGTGCCACGCAGTTCGCACTTACTGCCTTGAAACTTTTTAATATATCTCTTGCTTCCCAAAGTAGATTAAAGTGATCTGTGGGCAGGATTGATGTCTCAGAGGGTCTTGAGAGGAAGGGGGAACCCTGAAGCATCTAACCCCGTTCCTCATGAGATTCAGTAAATATCTGCTGACTGCCAGTTAGCCCAAAATGTGTTTACTATTTTTTTTGCTTTCTTTTTTTTAAAATAATATTTATTTTTTTATTGGGGTATAGTTGCTTTACAATGTTGTGCTAGCTCCTGCTGCACAGTGACGTGAACTAACCATGTATATACACGTATCCCCTCCCTTTTGGATTTCCCTTCCATCCAGGTCACCACAGAGCATCAAGTAGATTTCCCTGTGCTATACAGCAGGTCCTCACTAGACATCTATTTCATACCCAGTGGCATATATATGTCAGTCCCAATCTCCCAATTCGTCCCACCCACCCTTGCCCCTCACTCTGGTGTAACGTATTATCTATTTCATATTAAATTTGCAAATGTTTTTTAAGAAGTCTTAATATTCTCCTACAGGTTGGGTTATCCTTCCCAAATGAAAATAATTCATTGTAAAAAAGAAAAAAAATTAGTGCAAAAAAATTTTTAAGAATATAAGTCATCTAAAATCTCAGGTACCAGTTCTTAAATGAAAGCATGTTCATTATTGAAGAGTTGCACATTGTAGAATTCCCCACAGGAGTGGTCTATGTGTCCCTCAGACACCCCTCCTCAGCAGGTGAAAGACCTGGAGAAGAGACACCAGCGTGACGGGTATACCGTGCTGGACAGAGACCCGTGTGTGCAGACACGGGACTGCCCACGTTACCACCTCACAGACTGGCACTCCTCTGCCCCCAGATGGAGGAGATCGGCTGAGAATAACCACCTACCACCCTCTATCTGCAATTCAGGGAAACTGCTTCTGCCACCTTTCATCAGTGGCCTCTTAAAAGAACAGCTTGCTGCAAATGCTTGAGAAAATAGTGAAAAGGGGGAAAGAAGAAAATAAAAATCACCGCTGAGAGATAACCGTAAGCAGTACTCATGCGCGTGCATACACATACATACACACACACACACACACACACACACACACACACACAGTTTGGGCTCATACCATGCATGCAATATGAGAGGCTGCGTGGGTCAAGGTCACAAGCATGGCTGCTGGTCTGGAGCCCAGCCCTACATGCACAAGCTCTATAACCTGAACAAATGCTCTCTGCTCCCATCCCCTCACCTGCAAAATTAGAATATGAGCAATACTGATAGTATCTGCCCCATAAGGCTGCTATGGGCTTAAATGAGATGTTATGTATAAAGCGTGTCTAATAGCATGAGACACACAGAAAGAAGACGCAGCTATGAGTTCTCATGACAACACAGTTCCCCATGTGGCCTTTTAACTTAACACTTCATCTTAACCTTGTTGTCAAATATTCTTTGAAAATACTATTTTTAGAATTATAGGGTTCTGTAGCCTACCTCTTTTACTTAATACTTTACCCTGACTATATGTTTTAAAATATTTTTTTTGATGTCTATATTTTAACACTCTATTTTCTAAACATACCACAATTTATCATTTCCCCCTGTTTCCGGACATTTGTTTCCTATTTATCACTATTATAAATAATACTGTGATGGTATACTTAAAACTTGGGTCATAACCCTGGTTACTTTCTTAGGATAGATTTCTAAAGATAGAATTTCTAGAATGAGAGGGTATAAACATAGTTCAATGTTCATATTACCAACCTGCCATGCAGAAATAATAGACCAAGTTTACTTTCATGAGTTCTGTGTGACAGTGGCTCTAACTATGCCCTTGACAGAATTTTAGATTATCTCTTTTTCTTCTTTGCTAGTTGAGAAAAGGAAAATTTTTACTTCATTTCATTTTGATTTCGCTAACTTGAGAGGTTAAACTTTTATCATTATATTGGTTACGGGTATTTCTTCTTTTGGGAATCTTCTGTTCATGTCCTCATTTTTGTTTATCTGATTTTTTTCAGTTGATTTGTAAAGAGGTATTTTCCCACATTAATTGATAAATGCTATTATATATTAGGAAGTTGATTTTTCCATCACATTTTATTTTTTTTCCAGTTTCCTTTATAGCTTACGTTTTAATTTACCATCTATTCCACATGGAGTTACTGAGCACCTGCTATGTGCTGAGCACTGTGACAGGTGCTGGGGATTCAGCTGGGAGCAAAGCCGACTAAAATCTCTGTCCTTGTAGGGCCTACATTTTAGTGGGAGCTTCTCATTGAGGGTGTCATTTCAGTGGACACCCTCACATTCCATCCCTGGAATGCCTGTTGCCTAGTTTGAGAATGACCTATAATTACTTAAACATACTTGGCTCATTCATGCCATCTTCCTTTCAGAAAACCGTTGTACCCACATGACTATACAGCAAGGGAGACCCAGCACTCAGCCTAACAGAGAAAATTTGATAATATTTTCAAACAAGTATGACTAACAGGGCACCCTTAGACCTTCAGCTGGGACTTGAAAACACTCAGTGGTTATTTCCTTTTTTCCCTTCCACACAGGTGCCTCTAAAATTTTACAACCATTTGTACATCCTACGGTCTGGGGCTGGAGAAATGGGGGCATGCAGGCAGGGTTGATGAGAGAAGGGAAGTTTGGGGGTCTTAGCTCAGGCTACTATACCAAAGTACCATGAACTGTGTGACTCACAAACAACAGAAATTTATTTCTCACAGTTCTGGAGGCTGGAAGTCCGAGATCAGGGCACCAGCAGGGTCAGGCTTCGGTGAGAGCCACTTCCATGTTGCAGACTGCTGACCTCACGTTGTGTCCTAACATAGAGGAAAAAGATGGAGCTAGATCTCCAGCCTCTTCTTAAAAGGACACTAATCCCATTCATGACGTCCCCACCCAAATACCTCCCA
The DNA here is from genome assembly GCF_030028045.1 of Hippopotamus amphibius kiboko. Taxonomy (NCBI): domain Eukaryota; kingdom Metazoa; phylum Chordata; class Mammalia; order Artiodactyla; family Hippopotamidae; genus Hippopotamus; species Hippopotamus amphibius. The sequence goes on from NC_080199.1 coordinate 73,241,413, forward strand.
AAGGCTCCACCTCCAAACACCACCACACTGGCAAATAGATTGCAACGTGAATTTTCAGGGGATACCAACATTCAGTCCATAACAGGTCCCATAAGCAGAGGGGACTGTGCCAGGAATGACTTTACAGAATGACAGATACAACAGCCAATTTCATAAGAGATTCCTTTCCTTCAATGGGGAAAGGAATGGGACCGGCAATAGGAGTAAAACTGCCTCTTCAGCAACCTGTGTGACTCAAAGACCAGCTGCGTTGCCACCCTCCAAAGCCTCAGCACTTGGAAACAACTCCAGGGAAGTGGACAGAGCAAATCTTGAATTGACAGTGATTGTGTTTTGGGCAGCAGAACAGGAAATTAAAATAGAAATTGAACAGAGTTACAGAAAAATAAAGTTCTATTTCTTATACCTCAAAGATATCACTGTGTTTTTAAGAGGAATCACAAAGAGAGAAAAGAGATCATCTATTAAACACTTAAATTAGAATTTCCCTCAGTCCTGGAAAAGAAACTGAAAATGCAAATGGAAAATTCCATTAAATTAGCATAAGTTTAAGCTAACTTTTAAAGGTACAGTTTGGAAAACCTTATCCATTCCAATAATTCCAAGGTGGAGGTCATCAATTCCTTCTTCACCTGTTGGCCACTCATTAGCACCATGTACATAAATAACTCCACAGAACCAGATTAAACATAACACCTCCCAAAGTTGCCCAGCAGAGACTAGCAAGAACCTCCTGACAACAGGATCTCTAGACAGTCCTACTCAGAAGAGTTCTCCTTCATCTCCTCTCCTCGCACAGCACATTCTCAACTCTGCAGCCCCCCTTAGCCCTTTCCCTCTGTCCCTCATCAGAAGCCGGCCTTCACGACTCTCGGCTTTCTCCTCATGGAAGCAGAGCTGGCTTTTGCTAGGAGGATGCAAGTAGAAGGATCAGAGAACCCAGATCCAAAAGAAGGTTCAGAAAATATGCTCAACATCCCTAATCACTAGGGAAAGCAAATCAAAACCACAAGGAGAGAACACCTCACACCCATCTGGATGGCTATTACAGACAGAGGGAGGGAGGGAAAATGAAGAGGGAGGGAGGAAGGACAGAAGTAAAGAAGGAAGAAAGGAAGAGGGAAAGAAAATAGCAAGTATTGGCAAGGATGTGGAAAAACAGAAACCTTTATGCACTGTTGGTGGGAATGTGAAATGGTGCAGCTGCTGTGGAAAACGGTATGAAAAATTAAAAACAGAATCACCATGATTCATCAATTGTATTTCTGAACATGTACCCAAAAGAACCGAGAGTAAGGTCTCGAAGAGATATTTACACACCCATGTTCACTGCAACATTATTCGCAATAACCAAAATGTGGAAGCACCCCAAGTGTCCATCAACTGATGAAAGCATAAAGAAAATGTGATGTAGACACACAATGGAATATGATTCAGCCTTAAAAAGGAACGAAATTCTGACCCATGCTACAAGGTGGACACACTTTGAAGACATGCTAAGTGAAACAAGATAGGACAAGTACTACAGAATTCTACTACAGGAGCGATTAAGTTCACAGAGACAGAAAGGAGAATGGTGGTTGCCAGGTTTGGGGAAGCGGGGGGATGTGGAAAGGAGGAGTTGATGTTTAACTGGTGCAGAGTTTCAGTCTGGGATGATGAAAGATTTTGGAGATGGATGGTGGTGATGGTTGCACGACAATGTGAGTGTACTTAACGCCAGGAACTGTGCGCTCAAAAAACAAACGGTTAAAATGGTGAGAAAAGAACTGGGAGGAAGGGGTGAGGGAAGGAGGAGGAGAAGAAGGAGGAGGAGGCGTTGGAGGAGGGTCTCTCACAGATAAATTGAGGAAACAGGGAGCACACAGGACTGGGTTTAGCGCGTGGGGAGCTGGGGTGAATTTCCTATTCCGTGGGCTGAGGAGACGGAGGAGAGCCGATCCCAAAGGAGCTGAAGCGATCCGGCTTCGCAAAAGCAATTATATTCCAATAAAGAGCTTAAAAACAAACAAACAAAATATTTTTTAAAAAAAGTAAAATGAAAGGCAGGGAGTTGTAAGGGTGTGGCAGAAAGCTACGGCTCCCACTCCCCTCCTTCCCAGAGACGGGGCGTCCCAGATCTCAAAGGCCTCAGGGCACAAGGCAGGGAACAGGGCGGGGGGCAGCCTGCAGAAGCCATTTCAACCCTAGACGCGTGTCCTAACTGCCACTCCCTCCGTAAAGCCCTTGTGATGTCCCCCAAACCCTGCACTCTCCACGCCGGCCCTACCCCCCAAAGGGGGGCAGACATTGGCTCTTAGAGGTGAAAGAGAAATGTGACTGTTTCCACGCACCAAGCCCAGAAGTGCACACGGCAAACTCACTAACACGCGGTGTATCTGTGGCACCAAAGTGCTACGGCGGGGGTGGTGATTGGGGGGGAAGCGTCCGAGGGAGAGGGGCCATAACGCGACCACGCAGAGGCTGGGACCCACGGCCCCGAAGCCGCGGGGCTCAGGGGTGCGGCTGCATCCTCCAGGCCCCCAACAGTCCTCTGCGTCTTCCCGGCTCGAGCGCGCGCGGGCCGGCAGCAGAGCGCGCGCGACCTCACGCCTGCCAGCATGCGCGGCCGGGCACCCCGTCGGCCGAGGGCGCGGTCGCGGCCGCCCCGCTACGCTGCGCACGGCGCGGAGAAGGGGAGGGGAGGGGAGGGGAGGGGAGGGGAGGGGAGGGCGCGCCCCGGGACCCGCGAGCCGCCGGGGCGGGGCCGGCACTCACTGGGGGCGGGGCCCGCGGGACGCGCTCGGCCCTGAGGAGCCCCGCGGCCCCGCCCGCCCGAACGTCCGCCCGCCGCCCGGCTCCTCCCGCAGCCTCCTCGGCGCGCTCCTCCGAGGTGCCCGTGCGGCAACACCCAGGGCGGCAGGAGAGCCGCCGCGGCCGCGCGAATCTGTACCCGGCGCAGCGCGGTTTGCGTAGCTGGGTCTCTGTGGCGCAATCGGTTAGCGCGTTCGGCTGTTAACCGAAAGGTTGGTGGTTCGAGCCCACCCAGGGACGACAGCGCTCGTTTTCTTCTACGGGGATTCATTTTAAAACGGCAACCTTGAGATTTTTAATCGGAGTACGACACTGCCACGTGTCTAGGACCCAGGAACACAACGTCCTCTTCATAGTATTCGGTGCCTAAAGCCGTGAATCCAAGAGCGAAGCTGCGCTCTGGCCTGCGAGCCCGCCGGTTGCTGATTCTAGTCCTACCGAATATCCGGGGGAAATGTGCACCTGTGGTTCAGGAGACCTGCCCCACCGTGTTCATCAACAGCAGACATCGTAATGGCGAAAACAGACAAACAAACAGAAAACACTCAATTGTCCATTGACAGGAGAATGAGTAAATACCCTGGTTTCTCTCAAAACTCTAATGCCTCCAAAAAGCAAATGTAGTTATTCAATTTTGCCATATCTGTGGCCAGAAGGATTTGAGAAGCAAATGCAGGTGAAACATGTAAGAGGATACATCTCAAACTATGAGGCACAGTCAGCCCAAGAAAGTATTTGCTGAATGAAGCTGTGTTACAGCTTTTGGATCAAGGACTTGAATCCAGGCAAAGGCCTTAACCGCTGGCAGGTTTTTTTCCCAAATTAAACTCAAGCAGAAATTGTTTGTATGGGGTCCTGTTAAGAGGTCTCAAATGACATATTTTCAACTCGTCTCACAGAAGACACAAATATTTTTCACGCAGATGATTTACATACTTTTTTTTCTGATTCTGTTGAGAAATAATTGACCTATATATCGCTGTATACATACTGTGACTTTCTATAAAGATACAGAACCACATGATAATATGATAACATGAGGATGTAATTCATTTCTGCCAAGATTGAAGTCATGTGGTAGGTGCTTTTTCTCTGGGATGTTCTTATCATGGATAGAATTTCAAGACCTCGAAGAAGGAATAGTTGACTGTCTCACTAGGGTGTCTTTTAGGGAATGCCTTGGCAAATGCTGACCGACAATTATTTATTAAATTATGATGAATAAAATACCCTCTACTGTCTCATTAGGATCCCTCAGGAAGGAGACACAATATTGCACTTATGGTGGAATTCCAGGCAGAATAACAGGTAGCATCCCCCTCAAAATGCTCTTAGGTAGGGGCCTTTCTGATGCTTCTCAAAATTCCAAACGTGCCACCTACCCTTAAGGATAGCTTACAGTTGCACAGAGAACTATATTCAATATCCTATGATAAACCATATGGAAAATATTTTTTAAAAATGTGTATGTATGTAGAACTGAATCACTGCTGTACAACAGTAATTGACAACATTGTAAATCAACTATACTTCAATAAAAAAATAGCTTACAGTGGAAATAAGAAAATGGGGGGGAGTGGAATTATGTCATAAGATCACTTATACACTGTTCAAATCGGGTCTCACATTTCAAGATGAAAGAAGGTGTAATATTTGCTGTTACTGAAATGATGGGGACTTAGCATGTCTTTCCACATTGAAGCTGAGTATATTTATACTACGTTATAAGCTCCCTGAGGGAAGAGACCATTTTCTGTTATTAACGATCATTTTAGGGTCCAAAGGATTTCCTTCAGGACACCGTTCAAATTCTTGAGCTTAGCACACAAGGGCTTTCATGATCCACAGCCCTGTCTCCTGCCCTGGTTCCGCAGGAGACCTTTTAGAGGTTATAGGCACTTAGCAGGAGTTCCTTGCATGGCCCAGGCTGCCTTACACCCCCTTTCCAGCCAGACGCCTGTCCCTTCGCCCCAGTGTGCCCTCCCCCACCTCCACTCTGCTTACCTGCTAAGGAGCTACCCCGAGGGAAGCCTCCCCCGACGCTGCCTCCCTCTGATTTAGGGGCCCGTCCTCGCCACGTTCACAGTGCCCTGAAACCAGGGAGTTCCTTGTCCCCTGCATGGGAATATGACCTCTTTAGAGGAGGGACCATGTCTCCGTTCACGTTGCTTGCTCATCTAGCACAGGCCTGTCCCACGGCACACTCTCAGGACCGGAGCAATCCCTGCCTTCTCGGGGTATGTGGTTGACAGAATGACAGTCAGATAAAGATGTATATGATGAAGGGTCAGCATGAGTAACACAGAAAAATGTGCCCAGGCCCTGAAGGAGGAAGTCAGCTTAGATGGACTGGACTGTGTCTTCATGGAGGATTTGAAATGATGCTGAAAGAGCTGGACAGGCCAGAAGGCAGGGGAGGGGCATTTGAGACTGGGGACATTTCAAGACAAGATGAGGGTGTGGCGGGGGTGGTGGGTGGTGAGCACAACCAGTATATAGCCAAAGTGTACTTAAACTGGGTGCAGGGAAAAGGTTCTTAGCTTGTGGAAGCGCCCTGAAGACCAAGAGAAGAGGCTGCGCTTTACCCTGTAGAGTAAGGGAGTCACTATCAAAGTTTCTGCTTCAGGACAGAATGAAAAATCTATTTTAGTGGTTGGGCTGGCAACAGTGTCAAGAAATAAGAGATCAGAGGACAGTTAAGACACAATTGTATTTCAAAGGAGAGGCAGTGAGGCTCAGGGTAAGGTGGGTAAAGGAAAGAAGGATGGATTAATTCAAGGGAAGGCTGGTTGAGATTTAAGCACTGAAACAGGAAGTGTGAGGGTGAAGCCCACGTTTAGAGCCTGGGGTACCCAGAAAATGGTGATACCATTGCTTGATTTGGGACTTTGGAGGGGTCCTAAAGAAAACCTGAAATTAGAAAAATTATAAATTGTCCATACTCTTAGCTTACCTACCTTGTGTCCTGTTCACCATGGAATGCATCTAGAACCCACTCTCAGAAACAATCTTTTTTTTTTTTTTTCCAAGTTTAACTTCATTGTAAGTTACACTTCATTTAAATAAAGATAAACCTCCCAGGAGACTACTTAGGGGTCCACAGAGCCCTGTGAAAATCTGATTGGGAAACTAAGGACCCTCTCCACAGAATGTACACATTCACAGAGAAAATTTTATTTACAATGTCCAAGGGAGTCACAGAGCATCTGGAGCAGTGTTCTTGGCCCCCCGATTCTGAAGGCCCGGCCCTGTATTTTTTTTATCCGATTTGTATTCTAGTTCTGATAAAGGTCATAAAGCACGTCAAATCCAAACTTCTTAAGTATGGGAAAACTGAAGATTTTAAGGTAACGCATAGAACTAGAAGAGTCTAATAGTACTAACAAGTCACAAAGAGAAGCCAGTTTCTTTTCTTTTTGCTGAGCAAATAAGTACATAAATAAAATTACTAATACAGGACTTGAGACACAAAAAGCTGACTTGAGGTTTTAACACTTGAGGTTTTAACACTTAAAGTTTTACTGTTACAGTTGTGGAGTGACTGGATGTACTGGCTGTGAAGGGCTTTAATATAATGATCCTTTGTCCCTTCTATGGAGATGTACACCATCACCAGATACCAATTTGTATTTCTTTTCTTGGGAGTTACTTTAATGACACCCAGCAAACTGTCATATTTTAGTCACCCCCTATTGAACCTTTTTTTTCCTCAGTAAAAACAAACCAAACATTACTGTCTGTCAAAGGTGACTCAAACTAGTTATTCCACTAGTTAAGTGGATTTTTTTATACACATCTTTAATGGAGTATAATTGTCTTACAATGTTTAGTTTCAGCTGTACAACAGTGAATCAGCTGCATTTATACATATATCCCCATATCCCCTCCCTCTTTGAAAGTCCCTCCCACCCTCCCCATCCCACCTCTCTAGGTCATCACAAAGCACCGAGCTGTGTTATGCAGCAGCTTCCCACTAGCTATGTGTTTTGCATTTGGTAGTGTATGTATGTCAATGCTGCTCTCGCTTCGTCCCAGCTTCCCCCCTCCTGTGTCCTCAAGTCCATTCTCTATGTCGGTGTCTTTATTCCTGCCCTGCCACTAGGTTTATCAGTACCATTTTTCTAGATTCCATATATATGCATTAATATATGCTGTTTTTCTCTGACTTACTTCATTCTGTATGACAGACTCTAGGTCCATCTACCTCACTACAAATAACTCAATTTCGTTCCCTTGTATGGCTGAGTAATATTCCATTGTATATATGTGCCACATCTTCTTTATCCATTCATCTGTTGATGGACATTTAAGTTGCTTCCATGTCCTGACTATTGTAAATAGTGCTGCAATGAACATTATGGTACATGTTTCTTTTGGGATTATGGTTTTCTCTGGGTATATGCCCAGTAGTGGGATCGCTGGGTCATATGGTAGTTCTATTTTTAGTTTTTTAAGGAATCTCCATATTGTTCTCCATAGTGGCTGTATCAATTTACATTCCCACCAACAGTGAAGAGGGTTCCCTTTTCTCCACATCCTCCAGCACCAAATACAGTTTAAAACAAGGAGATCCTCAACTACCTTAGTAATACACTGCGAAGTAGATCATAGATTATTATATGCACGTGTGAGCATATTGAGTTACAGTGCTGCTGGCCTTGTGCTCAATGTTCATAAATCAGCAATATATATTACAGAAGGGGTCTTTAAACAGAAACACACAAAAAACAACATTTGTCGATCAGGTGACAAAGTTGCTGTGAGCAGAGGCTCACAGAACCTAACCGTATTCCCCCAGGAGCAGTGGTCCAGTACGTGCTAATTCAAGTGTTCGTGGCGACTGTATAGAACAGAACTACCGCAAATAGTAAGAGGCAACCGTGTTTATCCCTTATTACCACCTAACAGTCTATATTTAGAAGGCAAATTACTAAATGGCAAGAATTTCCTTTATTTACTTTTATTGCCTTATATCTGAGGTTTACAACAGTGCTTAGCACTCAGTAGAAATCTAGAAATACTTGAATGAATAATTAGTAACAAGTAAAGGGTGGATAAGCAGTTCCTCAAAGAAACTCAACTGGCCAATAAAGTTACAAAAAAAATTCGACCTCACTAGTAATCATGGAAAGGTAACCAAAACCAGCCAAGGTTTCCCCGCCACCCTCAATGCTACTACCTAGTGCTGGTGAGGGTTCAGCAAAGCCACTCCAACAATCATGAAAAGACTAGAAAAAAGTGCATATTCTTTGACCCAGCAATTCCACTCCCAGAAAATAAAACCTGGATCTGTGAAAATTTTTATCAATAAGGATAATTAACAATTAACAAAACAGTACAAATCACCTCAAGATATAAATTGGTAAAACAATGGTAATACACACAATGTAACATTATGTAGCTATCCAAAAGTTGTCAAAAACTAAGATGGGAAAATGCTCGTTAAACATTAACACAGATCATGAACAAATAGGTACAACAGAATCTCATATTTATTTCTTAGTCTAAAATGCATGAAAATATGAAAATGTTTACAGTAGTTTTTACCACTAAGTGTTAAGATGAATGCTGCGAAATCATCTTGGTGTTTTCCTGTATTTTCCCAGTTTTTCCTTACAATAAACATGCGTGTCTTTTATGATCAGAAAAAAAAGGGGAGGTTTGGGAGTACATCTGACAAATCAGTTTTGAAGTACTGAGTCCCTAGTGCCACCCTTAAACCTTAGTAACTCTGTTACTAATTCAAATCACTACAGTAGTGGTGCTGTTCGCGCACCCGGACTTTAAATGGAGCTAGAGGTAGAACATATATTAAGTTCAGCCCTGTAGTAACCACTACTCAATTCCAGCTCTGCAACTTACTCACTCTGTGCTGTTTCCTTATCTGTTAAAAGTGATAAGAGTACCTCACTCACAGGAATGTTGAGGTTTAAATGAATTAATGTTTCATTTGTAACAGAATCGAACATATGCAAGCCTTACATGCAGTCGCTATTTCTCCCAAAACATAACTGTTAGATGGGGGTCCCACTTTGGGTATAGAAATAAATGTCTTGGGGGAGAAAGATGATACAACATAAACTCTTAGCACATGAACACAAAAATAGGTTATTTTTTCCTGTTATACATCATTTTTTGATCACTTAACATTTTGTAAAGTTCTAGTAACAAGTTTCCCGCCATCTTTTGTAAGGAGAGAAAGAGAAGTTGTATGAGGGGAAGTTCACACTCTACACCACTCTACTGGTAGAGGAAACAGGCTTTGGCTCTTAAGTAAGACCACAGAACCAATGGCAAAACAGTCATGTGTTCATATATCATATACAATGACTTAAGTTTGCATCAACTAGTGTTTTTCCTGAACCAACTAAAATTTACAATGTCAAAATTTAATGTACCCAAACTGCACGAACTACCAGAAACTACACACTACTTTTGGTTTTTAAGATTTTGAAATCCTCATTCTCTTACAAAGTGAAGCCAACAAGGAGAACAAATTCTTTACCATTTAAATTTGTGAAACAGACCACATGCTTTATGGGCATAACCAAAGGTAAAACCTTCAGCAGCTTACACCTTTTTCGAGACAAGGCCACTGTGTATACACTACCTAAAAACACAGTAAATTTTTCCAAGAGTAATAATAAATCTTAAACTAAAAAGAGTTAACGAGCACTCAACAATTCTCAAACAGATATTCATCAAAATGAGGTAAGTCTAATGTGTCATTTGCTAAAGAATTTAACGCTGAAGTAGAAAAAAACTCATCAAAAATATCAGTCTTCATGGGACTTTCCGAGTTCAATGTTCTGACGTAGGCATTACTTGTGAGTGAGTCTGGCTGAACTTCACAATGATTCTTCTTGGTGGGGCTGCAGTAATTATGGTCCTGTCTCAGATGCGTGTCATGGGGAGTACTGTTTAATTCATTAGGTCTTGGTGCTGGGATATGATTATCTCCCATTTCTAAGTACCTAAAGTCACCCTCCCCATTTTCCGAGAGCTCTGCTGAAACTACAGTTGTAGGGGACAGTAATTCTGCTAAAATTTCTTCATGACTTTGACTAGTGTATGGGGAAGCACTAGGAACTGCGGTGCACCCAGATTTATTATCGGCAATATCAATTTGATGTTGCAGTTCTTTTAACAAGTCTTCTATTGATTCACAGTCATTTGGAGATCCACAGTGGGACACAGCCTCTAAAGTTCCACTTGGAAGTGCTCCATTTTGGGGGGAAGACATAAGAGCAGCTAATTTCTTCTTTTTTGCCTTAAGTTTTTTAAGAAGTTTTAGACGAAGTTTATGAACCTGACCCTCAACTGGGTCTCCATGGTTTGCTGAAGAAACATCATTTTCATTTACATGAGAACTGTGGCTGAGGTGAGCTCCATATGAGTTTTCACATTTCTTCAAAACTTCCGAATCACCGTTACCATTAGCACGTAGAGGAGAAGCTGTGCTAACGGGTGATGGATGGCTTGGTGCAGGGTTACTAACTGCAGGGGGCTTACTCGCACACCTATGAGCTTTCCTGGATGCCCGGTTTGCCTTCTGTTTTGTACCTTTAGTTTTAAAGCCACCAAAATTACTTGCCCCCTTAACTGAAGGCTGCAAATCAGTCACACAGTTTCTATTATGAGCTGAGACACAAGGTGGCATAAAAGAAACACCCCTGCTTAATAAGCCTTTAACCCAACTTCCCACAAATGGTTTCTTCTGATTTTCTTTCACAGATGGATTCTGTGATGGCTTAGCTGTTAAGGTTTGAGAAAATGCTGCAGTTTCTTTTTCCTTCAAATCAGACACCTGAGATGTAACGTGTTGTTCTGGTTTTAATTTCTCAGTTTTTGGTGAAAGAAATTGTTTCGAAGAAGCATCCTTCTCTAGGGCAACTGTACCCTCCATTTCTACTGCCTTTACCCGCTGCATCAGGTCAGGAGCACGACTATCATCCCCAGGCTGCGTAACTACCGTACCTTCTGTACTCGGCTGTACTGACGGCACACTGGTATTTACAAGTCGAGATGAAAAGTCTAAATCCACAAACTGGTCTTGGGTAAGCTTGTCCTTGTGTGGAGCCGATATTAAAGAAGCCATTAGTGACTCCTGCGATTGTAAAGTCTTTGTTTTGATAACCCCTGTGTTTTCTGCCACAGGTTTGTTTTCTAATAAAAAACCTTCAGAGTTAACCTGTAACCCTTCGAGTGTCAAAGGTAAAATACTGCTGTCAACCAAATCTTTTGGACCTGAAAGTAAACAATGTCCAAGAGCTACGGCTTTATTCTGTGAAATTGTGTTAGAAGCGACTGACACACTCGTGGGGTGGGTTCCTGAGGACGCTTCAGCTGAGGCAGCGTCATCTACAGAACACAATGCTGGAGATACTTGCTTCTCATCTCCGAGGGAGTGTTGATCTTTAGTCTTTTCGAGTCGACAGCCGGCAGGTGGTGCTTTATCTGTCATTTGGCATGTTTTTCTTTCCCAGATAACAATATGTATCTCTGAAGCAGGAACTTGAAATTTCTCATGCCTTTCAGAACAGGGACCTTTTAAGTCATCACATTCCAGCCAACTTCCTGGGGGATGGGGAGTGAAAGTGAAAGAGGTTAGACATTCAAAAAACCACCACCTAGGTTAACTTTCTTGTGGCCTTTCTAATTGCTGTATTACTGGATATCCACCAAAGGAGAACACTTGAAAACATGGCCTTATCCTTATGTCACCATTTTTCTCTGCCAAATGTTAAAAGTCCTTATTTGCATAAAAAAAGTTATGGACTAACATCCAGAAATGTTGAAAATTGGGGTACTGTTTACTCTTCTCTAAAATGCCCACAAAAGGGCTTCCTAGGTGGCGCAGTGGTTAAGAATCCGCCTGCCAATGCAGAGGTCATGGGTTCGATCCCAGCTCCAGGAAGATCCCACATGCCGCGGAGCAACTAAGCCCGTGTGCCACAAAAAAAAATAAAATAAAATAAAATGCCCACAAAAAATCAAGACAAAAGCGTCCTTAACGTCTGGAACTTAGGCTACATTACAGTATCACCTAATATATCTAACAATATTAGAAAATAGATTAAATTTTTCATATATATGAATTTTCAAGATAAATGAAGCCTGTTACCTCAAGTACCAACACTTAATTCAATTCTTATTTTCTTTCTTTTAGGGTTAGGAAAAAAAGCTTTGGTTTTTAGGTGTCTGCTCTTACTTTATTTCTGAGCTCCTGTTTTCTCATTTGTCAAGTAGGAATGAGATGATGGATGACAGGGAAAGAGGTTAATGCCCCTCTGCACACCAAAAACTCCCAAACAAAACCATCTGTTACGTTTATGTGGATACACCCTTATAAACTATCTGAACCCATGACTTCTTACCCTATACCCATTAAAACTTTGAGAATATTTCCTTTGCCTAGGTCAGTGGTTCTCCACCACACACACATGTTAATTATAATAATTAATTAATTATAATCATTTGATTAATACTTGATCCTCAGAGACTGATCTACTGGTCTACGGGAGAGCCAGGACATTTTTTATAAGCTAACTATACAATGTTTATATGCTGTCAAAGTTGGAAACCATCTAACCTCTTCTACCTGAAGTGGATTTTTCATCTCTTGAATGCAATAAAAAAGTAAAATAAATTTTTTCAAAGTTTTTTTATGTTACTGAGAACCATTTCCTCCCCAAATTCTGAAGTAGGGTAAAACTTTAGGGTAATAACTATATTTATAACATGAGTTTCAGTTTGCAAAGCGCTTTTATAAACACATTATTGTGTCATTTATCCACATTAGCCCCGGGAAGAAAATATCAAAAATGAAAAATTTCCAAACAATAGTAAACAGAAAAATAGAACAAAATCAAAGCGATCCCTTATCAATGAACGGATATAAAACTTTAAGGAGACTGAGTTATCTTGTCTAAGACAAAGTGAAGATTGTGAGGGGAAATAAACTCGATAATAAACCACATTAAACATACAGAAGGGAAAAAATTAGCAAAATTCATACGCTGTACTAGTTAACCTTCTATTGAAAAGTTTAATTATTTAAATAAAGGCTTTACACCTTGACTATAGCTATTAGCAAACTAAGGATTTCAGATATTTTATTTCACAGTGAGAGAAGGTTACATAGTCTGTAATGTCTAATAGTCTTAGAAATAGATGTTTATTTTTATTTATATTACTAACAACTGCAAACTAAGCATAACTTATTCTATTTTTGTTCTCAATTAAAAACCTCCAGTACAATGCACTTTCTAAAAGAAGGTTATAGATCTAAAAAAATCAAAATTGCCACCATTTTTTACACTGAACATATATTACTCACGTAATAAAAACAAAAATAAAACCAAAGACATTAAGTGAAAATTAGCAAACTGTAAACCAACAGTAGTGCATCACCACAATCTAAAAAAGAAATATGCATATGCATGTGTATACCCATAAATATGCTGATATAAATAAGCAAAGTTAACAGTTAAGAGTGATTCTAAAGTGCAGTGATGGAGCAGAGGAGCAGAATAGTAAGAGGCAAGGACAAGAAGAAAGAATAGAGTCAAGGCAAAATCTGTCTTAAAAGAACAAACAGGCTTCCCTGGTGGTGCAGTGGTTAAGAATCCACCTGCCAATGCAGGGGACGTGGGTAAGAGCCCTGGTCCAGGAAGATCCCACATGCTGAGGAGGAACTAAGCCCATGTGCCACAACTACCGAGCCTGTGCTCTAAAACCTGCAAGCCACAACTATTGAGCCCACATGCTGCAATTACGAAAGCCCGCACGCCTAGAGCCCATGCTCCGCAACAAGAGAAGCCACTGCACTGAGGCCTGTGTACCTCAACAGAGAGTAGCCCCGGCTCAGCAGAACTAGAGAAAGCCCGTGCGCAGCAACAAAGACCCAACGCAGCCAGTAAATAAATAAGTAAATTTATTAAAAAAGAACAAGCTAGAGTTTATAGTCTCCATGTCTATTATCATAAAAGAAAAACATTTAAATACTTACCATCAGCATCTAAAATCCATGTTATAAAATGATTACTTGCTTGGTACTGAATGACAGAAGTTATTTGATAAAGACAGCCTTCAGAGTGAAATGAATAGCGCTGCAAGTCATTATGCGGTAAGCCTTCCACAAAGTGCAATATGAATATGAGAGAGACTCTGTGGGAGAGAAAGACAAGAAAAGTCAAACAAATGTAATACCATGTGTCTGCTTATACAAAAGATGGTCTGAAGCGAGCAAGTCACACATAACACTTTCAAGGCCAAGTGCACTAATTTTTCTTGAGGACCTCCAGATGTGTGCCTTAATTAGAAACGGAGAACTCAGTCTCAGAAGTATGGAACAGTAAACCCTTCTCAGAATGGTATCACTGACAGTTGGAAGCCATCATGCAATAAGGCTCCAACACAGACCATTAAACAAAAATTGCTCTGTAAGCTGAAACACTGCTTTGGCTTAAAGACGATCTCTCGGAAACTACTCTGCAGAATCAAAAGAAAAAAATCCAAACCTTTGAGAATTCTCTTTGGCACCCAGTACCCAAATTAATTCCTTTTGTTAGACGGGACAGGTAACATGTGAAACAAATGAACAAACCTAAGATATTTAAATAAACATTTAAAAAAAACCTGCCATGCTAATAATTTGGCCTATTTCTCTGGGTTTTCTCAGGAAGTAGAGAGGCCCATCAAATTGAAACTTCTACTTATCAACAATTTATCTGTAAGGAATAGAGAAGAAAATACAACATATTGGTGGATTTACTACAAACTTCAGGACATGCATAATTTCAAAAATACATTTTATTATTACAGTCACATGACAAACCAGAAAATAGAATCCAAAATAGGCCTCAAATAACTAAATTTAACAAAGCTCTCAGGATTTACAAAAACTGTTGAATATCTCTTTTCCCAATATTTAAATAGCTGTCAAAACTTACTTAGCTTAACACAATTTATTCAGCTGAAATAAACTTGAATCACTGTCTAAAATGCAGATTATTCAAACTGACAAGAGATAATCTGTAAATTATCCCTTGTCAATCTTTCTGCTATAGAATAATCGTCTTTAAAATTTAAGTACTTATAAATAAAAAGTCCTGCACAACTGTCTATAACACTACTCTCATTGTTTTTTGCCACATATCGATCTGAGATGCCACTGACTATAAAATGTACCATTATGAAAGAATACTGCCAATTAAACTATACCATGCCACCCAGTTTTAGATGTAGTCTCATTTCAAATATGTTAAAAGGTGAAAGTGTGTCTTTGAATCAGTGATCCACAGTAAAACGAGATTTGCTCTCACAGCTGGATATGTAGGCTTTAGGCCTCTTTAAGCACTAATATTTAGTTCTTTGGGCCTCAAATGTTACCTTTTCAATATATTTGCTGAGGCTAGTTACTAAAACATTCTCTTGTTGATAACCTAGACTACACAATCTCACTAGTTTCCAGCTTTCTTTATGTGAGTTTACACATGGAAAATGTTGGCAGCATTTCTTTCTTTCTTTTTTTTTTTTTTTTTTGCTTTTTATACCACTTTATTCCAACCTGAGCACCTCAATATAAAACTAACACTGGTGAAAATTTACTAATTTTGAATTACTGTAAATGTACAAGTTCTGCTAGCAGTTCAACACTTAAATAGATTAAATCATCTCTGACACATAAATAGGCAGCATTTATTTCTTAATGGCATAATTTTAAAACAGAACAACTTAGAAATGCTGGCTTCTTGGAGTCAACAAAATAAAGCAAATGCCTCCTCCTTTTTTAGTTTATTTTCGTCTCTAGGTCTCCTAAACTCTAAAAGTCATAGTATTTTCCTACCCATAATCCCAGCTTGTCTCATTTCCAGCCTCTCAGGTGAGGGTAGAACTCTACTTCTAGCTTGGCAATAATAGATTTTGTTCTCACACTTCTTCCTACCCGCAGTACCTTGAGTGTCAAAGATGGTGCTCAGAGCTGAGGAGAGCAAGTCAGGTTCTGACTCAATCAGAAAAAATTAGATGGGACAGGTTAAGAGAAGTGGAACCAAGAGTCACAGAAATTTCAAGGTAAGGTCCATTTGCACTCACCTCCTTAACATGAGGTTCAACTCCTCCTATTATGAGGATCTACTCTCAGGAAAAGAAGAGAAAATAGGAAAGAGAGAAAGCAAGCACAAGGGAACTGTGCTAAGTGCCGTGCTCTGCAAGCCAGCAGGAAACACTGAGTCTGCCCCACAAAAAATAGCCAGTCTCGTACTACCGGCCTGGAGTACAACTTTTTGATTTTCATCCCAACTAATGTAATATAATCATTCATATTTCAGAAAGTGCATATTTAACAATGTGCACATATGTACTTCTGAACTGTAATTATGTAGGCTTTAGGCAGAAAAAAATTTGCAAGTGTAATTTTTAAACCTCATTACATTTTACGTCTATTATATCGTTGCTAGAATTTTGAATATGACAAAAAATGAAAAATATGAGTAAAATTAGGTGTAATTCCAAGAATTAGAATTGGTTCATGTTAACTGTAAGTAAGAAAATACATCTTTAGAAAAAATTCAACCCTTCAGGACTTCCCTGGCAGTCCAGTGGTTAAGACTCCACACTTCCATTGTAGGGGGCATGGGTTTGATCCCTGGCTGGGGAACAAGGATCTCATATGCCATGCGGCCAAAAAAGAAAAAAAGAAAAAAAAATTCAACTGTTCAACAAAGGTTTACAAACTATGTTTTCTGGAGGTGGTTCAAGGATCTCACAAATAATAAAGCATTTCCTGCCAAACAATGAAGATTTAAATTAAGAAACATAATTTTAACTATTCAATATATCAGTATTCCATCCAAAATATGTAGAGTGTAGTTTATCTGTTTCAAAAGAGTCTGAAAATCATTGTATTAGACTGTTTAACAAAGCTCTATAAGCGCAGAGCAGAAATGTCTTATTTCAATTCTCCCTACTCCCCTAACCTTTGCAAATAATTATTTAAAAACAGATCACTGTTAGAACTGAACTTTAAGTGAATAAGCTTTACAAATGACAATCCAGGAGAGCATATGACTAGACTCCTACAGATCATGGCGGTGATGAGAGGTTCATTTCAAGAGTTTGTGAAGTAAAATTAAATCACATTCAAAGTCCATGTCACCATGCTCTGAACATAATTCCTAAACAATTTACTCAAATTTACTTAAAGAAAAGTAGCAGATTTGGACCCACTAGATATAATTCATCTGATTTATCAAAGGACCCTTTTTCGAGCGGGAACATATAGAGATGGGGATTACTGAGACAAAGTGTCCAGGGAACACTATCAGTTCTTAGAATGCTACAGGATTGAGTTACGCATGATATCGTGATGGACCTAATTATTTTTAAGTTACCCCTAAAAGCTATATTAAATTTGCTTCTAAATTCCATTAGATATCAACAACCACTTACACAAATTTCAAAGTAAAAAAATTACCAAGGACTTTATAAAGAACTTGTCATTTAAAACTTAAGTGAAATTTTACATACTAAGTTCAATTTACTTTTGAATATAGTAAATGTCCAAATTATTAATTCTGCTTATTAACTGGCCCATTCATTAGACCTCTAAACGCACTTCCCGTTGAAACACTGTTTAGATACATTTCCAGATCAAAGCATCAATCTTTAATATAAATAAAGCAATATATTTGTATAATAAAAATTATGTTTGTATAATTAAAAATCATATGTTGCAATGTGACAAAATAACAGATCAAACAAAAGAGCAGTGAGCTTATCTTCAACACCAGGGCTTGAGAAAAAGCACTATAAACTGTTATAATTATATATACCAAGAAGCCTCAAGTGATCCAATGATCCAGTGCAGGATGACAGACTTTCACATCCGGCTGTCCTTCTACCTCATCACCAAGGAAAGCACTTGAAAAAAAAAAAAAAAGGATTCCCTGGGAGTTCCCTGGTGGTTCAGTGGTCAGGACTCCGTGCTTTCACTGCCGAAAGTGCAGGTTCAAATCCCTGGTTGGGGAACTAAGATCACACAAGCCATGCAGCATGGTCTACCAAAAAAAAAAAAAAGAAAGAAAAGAAAAGAAAAGGGATTCCCTCAAGACTTAAATCTCAAAGCTTGGACCCCAGACAGCTATGGACTTTTGGTTAAAGATAGCTCTACTGCCCTCCCAATCAAATGTTATCAAATGATAGTAAAGGACAAGAAAAGATAACGCAAAAGGACAAAGAAAGAGAAAGGAGACATGAGCAAACAAGAGATAATAAATACTTAGAAGGCAAAAAGCAAACAGAAAAATGGTAACTTAGCAGAATGAATGAAGTGATGAAATGCCTGCTACAGAGTGGGCATACTGATAAGAAGAGCTTATATGCCCCCAAAGAACCCCCAAAGACTCAATACTGAGAGGCAACAGATAAAGATAAAAACCATACGATAATCTCAATAGATGCAGAAAAAGCTTTTGACAAAATTCAACATCCATTTATGACAAAAACTCTCCAGAAAATGGGCATAGAAGGAAATTACCTCAACATAATAAAAGCCATATATGACAAACCAAGAGCCAACATCGTCCTAAATGGTGAAAAACTGAAAGCATTCCCTCTAAGGTCAGGAACAAGACAGGGGTGTCCACTCTCACCATTATTATTCGACATAGTTTTGGAAGTGTCAGCCACAGCAATCAGGGAAGAAAATGAACTAAAAGGAATCCAAATTGGAAAAGAAGTAAAATTGTCACTCTTCGCAGATGACATGGTATTATACATAGAAAACCCTAAAGACTACCAGAAAACTGCTAGCACTAATCGATGAATTGAGTAAAGTAGCAGGATACAAAATTAATGCACAGAAATCTCTTGCATTCCTATACACTAACAATGAAAGAACAGAAAGAGAAATTAAGGAAACTCTTTCATTTACCATTGCAACAAAAAGAATAAAATACCTAGGAATAAATCTGCCTAAGGAGGCAAAAGACCTGTATGTAGAAAACTATAAGACACTGATGAAAGAAATCAAAGACAATACAAACAGATGGAGGGACATAGCATGTTCTTGGATTGGAAGAATTAATATTGTGAAAATGACTATCTTACCCAAAGCAATTTACAGATTCAATGCAATCCCTATCAAATTACCAATGGCATTTTTCACAGAACTAGAACAAGAAATCTTACGATTCGTATGGAAACACAAAAGACCCCGAATAGCCAAAGCAATCTTGAGAAGGGAAGATGGAGTTGGTGGAATTAGGCTTCCTGACTTCAAACTATACTACAAGGCCACAGTGATCAAGACAGTATGGTACTGGCACAAAAACAGAAAGGAAGATCAATGGAACAGAATAGAGAACTCAGAGATAAACCCAAGCACATATGGGCAGCTTATCTTTGACAAAGGAGGCAAGAATATACAATGGAGAAAAGACAGCCTCTTCAATAAGTGGTGCTGGGAAGATTGGACAGCAACATGTCAAAGAATGAAATTAGAACACTTCCTAACACCATACACAAAAATAAACTCAAAATGGATTAAAGACCTACATGTAAGGCCAGACACTATAAAACTTCTAGAGGAAAACATAGGCAGAACACTCTATGACATACATCAAAGCAACATCCTTTTTGACCCACCTCCTAGAATAATGGAAATAAAATCAAGAATAAACAAATGGGACCTAATGAAACTTAAAAGCTTTTGCACAGTGGAAGAATCCATAAACAAGACAAGAAGGCAACCCTCAGAATGGGAGAAAATACTTGCCAACGAAGCAACTGACAAAGGATTAATCTCCAAAATATACAAGCAGCTCATACAGCTTAATACCAAAAAAGCAAATAACCCAATCCACAAATGGGCAGAAGACCTAAACAGACATTTCTCCAAAGAAGACATACAGAAGGCCAACAAACACATGAAAAGATGCTCAACATCACTAATTATTAGAGAAATGAAGGTCAAAGCCACAATGAGGTATCACCTCACACCAGTCAGAATGGCCATCATCAAAAAATCTAGAGACAATAAATGCTGGAGAGGGTGTGGAAAAAAGGGAACTCCCCTGCACTGTTGGTGGGATTGTAAGCTGGTATAGCCACTATGGAAAACAGTTTGGAGGTTCCTTAAAAAACTAAAAATAGAACTCCCATATGACCCAGTAATCCCACTACTGGGCATATACCCTGAGAAAACCATGATCCAAAAAGAAACAAGCAGCATAATGTTCACTGCAGCACTATTTACAATAGCCAGGACATGGAAACAACCTAGATGCCCATCAACAGATGAATGGATAAAGAAGATGTGGCACATATATACAATGGAATATTACTCAGCCATAAAAAGGAATGAAATTGAACTATATGTCATGAGGCGGATAGACCTAGAGTCTTCATACAGAGTGAAGTAAGCCAGAAAGAGAAAAACAAACACTGTATGCTAACACATATATATGGAATCTGAAGAAATGGTACTGATGAAACCAGTGACAGGCAAGAGTGGAGATACAGAAGTAGAGAATGGACTTAAGGACACGGGGCTGGGGTGAGGGGCAAAGGGGAAGTTGGGACTAGGTGAGAGAGTAGCATAGACATATTTACACTACCAGCTGTAAAATAGATAGCTAGTGGGAAGTTGCTATATAACAAAAGGAGATCAACTTCATGGGAGATGCCTTGGAGGGCCAGGACGGGGAGGGTGGGGGGGAGTCACGGGAGGGAGGGGATATGGGGATATGTGTGTAGATGCAGCTGATTCACTTTGGTGTACCTCAGAGATGGGTACAAGAGTGTAAAGCAAATATATTCCAATAAAGAGTTTAAAAAAATAAAAGTAAAAAAATAAAAGTTCAAAAAAAAAAAAAAGAAGAGCTTATATGCCCCCAAAGAACCCCTAAAGACTCAATACTGAGAGGCAACAGATGTTGAAGAATGTAGGGGTAAGGCCCCAGGCTGAATACTGACATAGTGCCACAAGTGTGTATAGAGAAGACTCTCATACACCAGGCTCAGGGAGGAACCAGCAGAGATTAGAACCCTGGAGCAGGAGAAAACGTAGCCAGAAGAGAAGTTTCCAGAAAAAAAGGGGGAGAACTTAAAACCTGTGAGGCATTTGAGTGTTTAGAAAATTTATTAATGGGTATTTGAAGAATTAGGAAAAAATTCACAATGCATATATAACAAAGCAAATGAAAACACAGGCAATTAATAATTCCAGGAAAAATAAAGAGTTGTAAAAGAAATAAAACATAACCACGTATACTGCTTTGCTGGAGAGGGAATATATGCATATTCATAATAAACAATGAATACTGAAGTACTGTTTTAACCAAAAATGTAATCACATTGGAAGGCAAGAGAGAGGTTAAATAGAAATGGGGCCCAGGTGTTGGTGAAAGAGCCCTAGTCCTCAACTATTATAAAAGGAGAAGACTGTATAAAGGTGGAATGAGTGCACTGTTTTGAAATGTCAAAGTAAATACTACCTTAAAGGTTTAAAGCAGATGCCTGAAGATGAGGTAGGAGGGGCACTGCTCTTTTTCCCTTTTAAGCCTTGGCACTATTAGATTAACTGAGAATTTAGTGCTTGGATGAAAACAAACCATTAGGAAAGGTTCTAAGGGGTTTCTTGGCACATCCAAGGGCATCAGAAAAAGGTAAGAAAAGGTTAATGTCACTGGTTATTATATCAAATTAAACCTCAAAACACTTCCTCTCTGTAGAGATAAGGGCAATTGAAAATAAAGGTTAAAGAGGATGTACACGTGCGTGTAAATGTATTAACAAAAGACAAATTGTCTAAAATGGAACCGACCTACGCTGGAAAAGATAACTCTGGTCAGTCCTTGCACTGAGGAAACAAAATATAATAAAGACACATCTGCTCAAGGGCAGCAGAAAGCTTACAGAGGATGAAGGATCCGCAGGCCGAGGACTAGAAGAAGATGAGAATTTGGGCAGATGAGCCTATGGCTCATCTCTGAATCATCTTAGTTCTTGAAATAGATTAAGGAAATCGCAGAATTCTAATGACTCCAGCCACTTGGCAAAGGTGAGAAAAATGGAAGTTTAAGAGAGAAAAAAGGCAAAAGAAGATAAGACACCAGGAGAGTGGGGTCAGGCAACCGCCCTAGGTCAGCTCTGCAGGGGACGCCACCTGGATGGCCTGCTTACTGGCCAGAGTTTCTGACAGAGAGAAGTCTGTCGGCGATTCATAAACACTTCTTAACTCAAACTTTTGAAAAGTCAGTTGTAGTCATCCTGTTCAATTCTACACACTAAAAATAAAGTAAATTCACCTTCATTTTGTTCTAAAAAGAGTAAGGCAATTTACACTTACTTTTCTAACACCATTTTCCTTATTTGTGACTTATTGTTGCAGTTATTACATGGACCAAAATGGGCAGCATTCACTGGGTGCCACTCAGGGATGACATTTGTAAAGGTGACCAGATTCTTCACACATCTATAAAAAAAGAAGACATAATTTTGATTAATTTAGGTTAAATTCATTTATGTTAGCTTAAATCAGTGTCTAAAATAAAAGGTACTTTCCTTTATTTGTTTATTCATACTTTCCTATTCCCCCAAATCAATGTAACAATGTTCTTCCCTAACTCTTCTCTAGTAAAGCTCTCTGTAAGGACTCTCCACATTAATTACCTACAGTGTTTCAGCTCAGATGAAGAAAATATAAAGGCAGGGTTTCTCAAGAGCAATACCACTGCTATTCTGCACTGGGTTACTTGTTGTGGGCCAGACTTGTGCATTGTAGGATGTGTGGCCTCATCCCTGGCCTCTACACACTGGATGCCAGCATCAACCTCCAGCTGTAGCAACTAGTTAACTCCAGACACTGCCAAATGGCCCATGGGGCAAAAAGCAGCCCCTACTTGAGAACCACTGTTCTAAGGCTTTCAAATTTATTAAGAGTTCATCCCTTACTCAAAAAATTCACAATCTGGCTACCCATTACCGACAACCAAAACCAAAACGGAGGCACTTACAAATATATATAATCAGGAATAGAGACAACTTAATTATCTTGATCCTTAAAATATGAGAACATAAGCTGTGAAAGAATACTGTTTTCACAGTTTATGCAAGTTCTAAATTTGCACTTCAGCCTGAATACTTGATGGCAATTGGCATCTAAAAAGATCTTTACAGATGTACACTGCACCTCAACCAAATTTGCTTTAATAATATCTTTAAAAGAGCAATTATTTATTATCTAAGAGACACCACCTTCTTTTCTAAACAATAACAAATATTGGTAAATCATAAGTGAGATAAGCACAGGCTGTTAAAAACAGATCAGTTCTCAGGGAAGCTAACATTTTAAAAGCAAAGGCACATAAAGGTATCAACAAATGCATTGATGGTATTTCTGCTAAATCCTTAGTTTTCAAAGAAAATGTTAAGTAAAGGCTCCTATTTTTTAGTTAATAAAAGGGAGTTTGTCTCAGCAAATCCATGTTAATGCTCCACATGACATCTAACATTTCTGAGCACTTACTATGCACAAGGCACTGTGTGAAGCACTCGTCTACCAAACAAATCGAAGTGGCAGGTACTACTCATCTCCATTTTACAGATGAGGAAAGCGAAATACATCAGATGATAAATGACAGACGAGATATGAATTCAGGGAGTCCAACTCCAAAGACGGTGTTTTTAATTGCCTCCAGAATATACCTTCTAAATCAAGTAAAAGCTCTTAAACTGGCACTAGAAACAGCAGCACAACAATGAGTTTGCTGGATGTTCTTCCACTAGGTTAAGTGGAAACAGTTTTTGTGAAATGCCACTTCATTTTAGCTTTTCCTCTATAACTCTTTTTACTTTTAGAACAACAACAACAAAAAAAGGCAAAACCAAGTGGTTGGTGACTTCTTTCCCTTGAGCTCTCAGTTTTTTCTATACAGCTCCAAAATGCACTTATCATGTCTGAATTTGGCCAGAATAAAGATCATTTCTGTTGAGTTCCTGGCACACAGAATATGCTCAATGAAAAGCTGTCAAACAACTGAGATGGGGATTTTTGAAAAGCTGTAATTAAAGCTGATTTTAATCATGAGGCTTGTTTATGTTATTTATATTATTTAAAATCCAGGTGGTGATATGTATACCACAGTGAGCAGGAAAGTCTCAGAGCACAGAAAACCTAAGCTTGAATTTTGCCACTTACTAGCGTGTCACCTTGGGCATCAATTTAACCCCTTTCAAGCTTCAGTTTCCACATTTGTCAAATGAGAAGAAAGTCAGATAATTTATAGAAATCAATGACAGAAGACCCAGAAGCAGATATTTGTTCTCATATTCACTTACTTACACAAAATTATTTAAGTCCTAGGTATGAGTGAAATGCTAATTCTTACTCTGTTCTAGTACTTTCGAGCTAACTGGTGAAAAAACAAATATTTCCTGGTCCTGTAGCTCGCATTCCCTAGAGCATTCTCTCAGATCCAACTCTCCTCAACTGATCCCTAAATACCTAAAAATAATCTCAATTAAGATAATGAATATCTAAAGTAATATTTTTCTCTTATACTTTTATTTAGTAACTTGGAGAAACTCTAAATTTTCTAGTTTACTAATAGGTGAATTTAAGAAAAGAGAAAAGGATCTCTATTATAATAATTTGAATAAATGAGCAACAGAACCAGTATGGTCATCTTTTAACTGCCAGCCAGCCAGCAACTTTCTCATATATGGACAAAGTGAGGGTATCATGTCTGATGAACCTTTTCTCCCCGACTCCTCTTCTAAAACTTAATTTCTCTCCTTATTTATGTGGTAGGTGTATGGAAGCAAAATAAATTTGCAGCTTCCTTCTTCTCCATGCTTCCTCCCAAGTACCAATCTCAGGGTCATGTACAACAATCATGGCCCCTCTAATCCTCACCTAGAGGCATCAGGGAAGTAGAAAGTATGGCTGAGACAGCTCACATGTAGAAGGATTCTGGTGGTGGCTGGTCTTTCATGGGACTAAGGGAAGGAATGGGAAAGCATTAAGTTACCTCTGAGAATTGCCGCCAGACTCTGGGAGCCTAAAATCAAGTTTCCATGATGTTAAGAGAAAGCAAACAAAAATCCTAGTCCCTAATACAGGAGTAAACAAAACACAGTTTTTCAAAGAATTCTAAGAGGTATTCTTACTCAGCAGGGAACCCAGAGTGGGAGTACAGGGGAACGGGCTACTTTCCCATTTGTCCCCACTTTCCACTAAAGAACTTAAGAAAAATCCTTCTAGTAGTCTATCAAATCTTTTTTTTTTTTGGTACTCTTTTAGTATGAAGCAGCAAACAAATTGCGGTTTCCGGGGCTCAAATTTTTCCTTTTAACCTTAATGGTGGAGAAACTTCAATATATGGTGGGAAATTTTATCAAGGATAGAGAGAGCAGTGCTATAAGTGAAAGCAAGTTTTCTCCAAGTTTTATTACTTGGAGCCATTTTCAATAGAATGAATCCATTTTAAAAAACAGAAAAACTAACCTGTTTTGATACTTGTGTCCACAGTGTGAACATTCAAAATTCCAAGAAAAAGAATATGTGAAGAGCTTTTCGACGTGTGGTTCTGTTTTTAAGAGCAGAGGAAATGCAAACACAGGGCTTTCCATATCACCTTGAAGAAGAAAAAGGAAAATTATTGCTCATAATTAACTGAAAAAAGGTAAACCAAAATTACAAATTGCTGTCTTTTCTACTATATTCACAGTGTGAATATATGTGACTATGTATGTATGGCAGAGTAAGTTATTCACAGTTGGGCAAGGGAAGTTTTTGAAGCATAATGTCCATTGTAAAGATTTAATTAACACTCAGTATCTTTCATGTGTCTTGGTGCACACTTATGAAAACCTCTTAAGACAGAAGATACAAAAGACTCTTACTGTCTCCTCAGATCTTTACAGCTTTTCTCAGGGAAAAAAATCCTCAGAACTGTAACAGCCCTAGAGTATTATAAAAACAAAGCAAAAATATGTACAGATCTGTTTGGTACAGATACTAAAAATAATATAACTGGTCAAACACTGTAGGAGAATAATTTCGGAGTTGGACAAAACCATGAAAAAGCCATCTATATTATGACTCTCTTATTCTTCATATGGTGAGGGCATGACATATCAGATTTACAGGACCAGATTCAAATCTCCAGACTCCTCACCTACTACTCTTCTTAATCTTTTAACAATTAAAATTAAACAACTTTAAGGCTAAAGAAGATGTGAATTTTGTTGTCATTAAAACAAAAATCGAACTGTGAATTCTGTCTTCCAATTAAGAGACCAGCAAGTAAGTTAGTAGGAGGACTTATATTCTCCTCTTACATTCATCCTCCAATTGGTTTCTCTCCTGCCTATCCTCCAGGGAGCTTAGATGCTGCCTTACTGATTTGGCCCAAGAAAGAATCTGGATCCTTCCATCCCCTCCCTCCCCAGGGACAGTCTCACTTCCGAGGTTCGGTTCTCCCCTTGGCCTGAGACACAGCCAGGAGGAGTCACCTCGGCAGGACCAAAAGGCAAAACAGTGGGTTTTAATGCCTGAGCATACTCTATAAATATTAGTGGTCACAAAGGCTATTTTAATAGTCACCTATGTGGTATAGTCCCAGTGCTATTTTTGTACAAAACACATAAAACCAAAACAAAATATTTTTTATAAAGAGATAAATACAGATCAACCTCCTAAAAATGAACATATGCAACACCATATGCATAAACAATGTGTGATATAGCATGAGTCTAACTAGTTATCAGCCTTTAAATGCTTCCTCTATTATAACTAGATATTAAGTGAAAAAGTAAATAATTTATATTTCATAATGACAACACAGAACCTTTAGGTCTAAAAATACATAAAGTTTTCAATGAATCAAAATATCATGAAAAAGCTCAAAACACAGTTAAATAAGTTACATGAGTACAGATCATTTTAGGTAATTTACATAGCTCCTAAAGTGATCTTAATTATTTTTCCTTTGATTGTAAGTTTTATGGGTATAAAGCAACCTATTAGAGAACATATAATACTAATGCCTAATTCTAACATTTATAACATCCTGCCTAAATTAGTTAAGTGGTTTGTTTGCCTCTAGTACCTTACCCCCAACTCCTACCCAATTACAGATCTTCCTCATCTATGATAGGGTTATGCCCCAATAAACATTTACATTGTAAGCTGAAAACGTCACTAAGTTGAAATGCATTTAATACACCTAACCTACTAAATATCACAGCTTAGCCCAGCCTACCTTCAATGTGCTCAGAACACTTAACATTAGCCTACAGTTGGGCAAAATCATTGGATGCAAAGCCTTTTTTTAAAATAAAGCATTGAAGGGCTTCCTAGGTGGCGCAGTGGTTAAGAATCTGCCTGCCAATGTAAGGGTCACAGGTTCCATCCCTGCTCCAGGAAGATCCCACATGCCGCAGAGCAACTAAGCCCGTGCGCCACAACCATTGAGCCCGCGCTTTAGAGCCCATGAGCCGCAACTATTGAGCCCATGTGCTGCAACTACTGAAGCCCATGCGCCTAGAGCCTGTGCTCTGCAACAAGAGAAAACACTGCAATGAGGAGCCCGCGCACCACAACGAAGAGTAGCCCCCACTCACCGCACCTGAAGAAAGCCCACACACAGCAAAAAAAAAAAAAAAAAAACCCAACACAGCCAATAAAAAAAAAATTTATAAAAAAAAAATAAAGTATTGAATATCTCATATAATTTATTGAATACTATATTAAAAGTGAAAACCAGAAAGGTGGTCTGGGTCCAGCATGGTTGTAAGCGCATCGGTGGTTTACCCTGTGACTGCGTGGCTAGCTGGGAGCAGCAGCTCACTGCTGCTGCCCAGCATCACAAGTGAGTCCAGGAAAAGAGCAAAATTCAAAATTCAAAGTGCAGTTTCTACTGAATGCATTTGTCTCTTTAACACCATTGTAAACTCAAAAAACCAAAAGTCAGACCATTGAAAGATGGGGACCACCTGTACTTAGCTTGCATAGTTCCCTAAAGTACCTTTGTTTACAAGGATGCAAACCTTTCAGTGACTCCTTGCTGTCTAGCTATACAAGTTTCCTCTCTGTTAATTGCTCGTTAACGTCTTCTGGCTAGTTTTCTATCAGTTTTTGTCTTTTTTTTTTTTTAACCTGATGTACCAGAGTT
Source organism: Hippopotamus amphibius kiboko (assembly GCF_030028045.1). NCBI lineage: Eukaryota > Metazoa > Chordata > Mammalia > Artiodactyla > Hippopotamidae > Hippopotamus > Hippopotamus amphibius. The sequence continues at coordinate 73,269,390 of NC_080199.1, forward strand.
CTTTATAAGATATCCTGGATATTACTTCTTTGTTCTATCTTTGCCCAGAGGTTTTAAACTTTAATGTAATCACAGTCACCAATCTCTTCTTTTACGTTTTTTATTTAGGAAATTCTTCCCCACTGAGTGGTAAAATATTCACCTATATTTTCTTGCAAAGTTTTACAACCCTACTTTTCATGTTTAGGTTTTTAAATACGCTCAAGTTTCTTTCTAATTTAGGGATCTAATTTCCCCCTGTTATCAGAAACCAATTGTCCCAAGCACGGTTTACTGGATGGCCTTTTCTTTCCCCACCCATGTGCATCAGTACCTGCATCACGGTTATGAAGTAACCAAATGGGGAGGGTTCTCATCTGGACTTTCTATTCTGTTCTATTGGTCTATCTTTACACTGGTACACAACACTCAAAGACTAAGTTACTCTTTATACTTACATAAAGAAGTAGAAACCATAACAATGTCATCTTTTTCCTTAAGAAAGACAGACAGACAGACAGACAGACAGACGGACACACATTAGAGGGAAAGAAAACACCAAACTGAAGATAGTAGTTCAATTTGTGGGGAGGTAAGGAAGAATTGGGGAAGAGTACAAAAAGGGCTTCAGTTGTATTTCTAATGTTATATTTCTTAAACTGTGGGGAGGGAGAGCAGAGAGGACAGTTTACAATGTGTTTTTTAAAAACAATAATCAAAATGATCTTAAAAATTTAACCAACATTCCACATCAGTACGGATTCTAATTCTCTTTCTTTAGTACTTTAAAATACACGTTAATATTCAGAATGAGGACACATACATTGTAAGAATCTAAAGTGCTCCCTGAAGCAAAGATTAGATTTCATTAGTAGAATCTTAGGCTTTAATGTAGCACCTCTCGCTGTTGCCTGAGTAGTACAAACACAAACGAGAGGATGCTACTGTCTTGGAAGAGCTGGATGTTTGCCCCATTGCTGTGAGTGCACAAAACTTACAAATCCCTTCTCTGTTACACAGAAATCCAGGCCCATGGTGGCAGTGGGCAAGACACAACCTTCTAAATATAATTAGCAGGGATGAGAGGGTGATAATTCAAACTGGGGAAGAAACCACTTTTTAATTCAGTTGGGAACTGGAGTAGGGAACCTGAACAAAACATCTCAGGTCACTCTAGGAAGGAAATGATACCTGCAAAATGCAACACAGGAGCCCCTCAGTCTACACTCTGGCAATCTTATGGAAGAAGCTCCTTTGAAACGAGTATCCACCCAACAGATCAGTGGTGGCGGGTAAGGAAAGGGTCTGACTACAAAGAAGCCTGGGGAACATTTTCATGGTGATAGAACTGTTCTATATCTTGACTGTGGTAATGGTAACACAACTGTATACAATTGAAAAGGATTTTACTACACGTAAATCATACTTTGATCAAAAGAAAAAAAGAATATTCATCCCATCTGAGAGCCTACCTGATGATAAATTAGAAAAGCCCTTTAGTTCTAGAGGAGGCAAAGTCAAAGATTTGGCACGTGGAAAATCAGTTTATTATGATAAAAGCCACGTAAACATATATGTAGGAGTTTATGAAAAACAAAATAATAAAACTGTGGGGACAAAGAAATAGGGGATACAACCATGCAAAAAACACACTGCTTCCAGATACACGATCTGGGTCTGACGAAATGCCACTTGTTGACAGAAAACCTTGAAGGCATTGATATTTTACATAATTTAATAAAAGTATTATACTAATATGGGTATCATATATTCTGCTACTACGACACAATATTAACAGAAGAGTGAACACAAAGATAAAGAGAAATATGGGAATTCCCTGGCAGCCCAGTGGTTAGGACTCAGCGCTTTCACTGTTGGGGCCCCGCGTTCAATCCTTGGTTGGGGAACTAAGATCCTGCAAGCCATGTGGTGGAGAGAAAAAAAAAAAGACAAGCAAAAATAAAACAAAAGGCATCTCCTCAAAAAAAAAAAAGAATCACTACCAGCTCCCTTTGGCAATACAAAAAAATTTATAAAGACCTGGAGACTCTAGCGCCCTTGCCAGACTCTGCTCCCAGAGGTCAAAAGACAATTCATAGAAGACAAAGCAAGTCTCATTCTTGTGCCCTTTTTAAAGGTAAGAAAACTTTCCCAAAAGGTCATCACTATATTTCTCCTCATATTCCACTGGCTAAAATGGTACCATATGTCCATTCCCAAACCAATCACTGGCAGGAGAAATAGAATTACTATGGTTGGTTTAGACCAGAGATTCTCAATCCCGTTTGTCCATAAGAATCACATGAAGGCTTCTAAAAATTACTGATACTTGAACTCCATCCCGGATACTCTTATATAAGGGGCCCCTAGCAGTAGTTACTTATTTTAAATTTCCTAGGTGCTTTTTTAATGCACAGTCAAGGTTGAAAATGCTGGAGTAGTCTACTGGGGGAAGTACTGGGAAAGCAACCAATGGTGTACCCCCTGAGCACTCACCTGTTTCTGAGAACTGCAACCATTCTTAAGGGGTAGAACACATGCCTGCATATTTATATAAAACAGCTCTGTCCACAAATGATTTAGCCAGTGATTAAATGATCAGATCCCAAGAATCTGATCATCCCAAGTAATAAAACAGTATTATATTTCCTTTTGATGTAAGTATGCCTTTATGGTAGATGAGTAATATAGTTAAATTCCACAAATTACTTACCTAATGTACATCTAAGCTGAGGCTGAAGCCTACTAAAAATTTCATCTCTGACTTCATTCAGGCAGGTCTCTATCTTTGCAGATATTTCAGAAGGAAGTTTTTTACAATCTCCATCTAATAATAAAATACAGAGTATTATCAATTTCTCATCAACCTATATCTTTCTACAATTAAGACATTACCAAAAATGAAAGTCTGAGTCAACAAATTTTGCAGAAACAAAATGGAGACTATAAAATTCCTTAATTCTTCTTCCTCTCTCTGTGATATGCCACATACTCCCTCCATATTTGTTAACAGCACAATATTATTAATACTGACTGTCTGGCTCAACGTCACTCTGCCTGAGTAAAATCTCAGTGAAAGTCGGCCTCATCCAAATAATCACAGGTCTAGCTAAAGAGCCACACTTTCAGATATTTTGCCTATGTCTGAAACAGCCGAAGCTCTCTCTTTTCATGCAATTATTACTTACGCTAGACATCCAATCATTTAATGCTCTCTGTATAACTTTTACTAAACTTAACTAGATCACAGGAGCAGATAAATTTACAAGGAGTCTTAATAAAGTTATGATTATTTCCTAAACTAACATCTGGTATGTTTCCCTGCTTCTATTGTCTTCTTTTTTGGGGGGGGGGGGGTGTGAAGAGGTCTTCAATGACATCATCACATTTCATACAATTCCACACTCTGGTTTTTTTTTTTTGGGGCGCACGGGCTCAGTTGCTCCATGGCATGTGGGATCTTCCTGGAGCAGGGATCGAACCTGTGTCCTCTGCATTGGCAGGCGGATTCTTAACCACTGTGCCACCTAGAAAGCCCCCCTGGTTTATTTTTTTAAACACAAATCTGCTTCATTAAAAACTTTGCAAGCCACTTATTACACTCCAACTGCACCACAGTTTTTTCGCTATGATAAATACTATCATGATAAACACCTTTGGGCACACACCTGTTCATGTTTTTGATCATTTCTTTAGAGTAAAAGCCCTCAAAATGGAATTATTCTGACAGAAAACTTAGATTAATAAGAAACTTACTTTGAATAAAACCCTCAATATGCATCTGACTCTAGTTACTCCTAAACTACAAACAGATCTTTTCACTCAAATCTCTCATGAATAAATAATTCATAAGCCTGATCACACTGTTTATACGTTTCACTATGAAAACATATGGAGTCTTCTGTAATATGAAGTAAGCATAACCAGAATTTTTGTTCATTGAGCACACTAAAGAAAAAACTTACAATCCAAAGTAATGCAGCTTGAACAAATACAACTGCAACAATATCGTAAAAACCACAATTATCTTGTAAAAAATTAATATATTAAAATTAAAAGTTAATATTAATTCAATATTCAAGTCAAAATCTGAATGAACTATGTTCTTCCACAACAATCAAACAACTGTCACCTACTCAGTATTGGGGTTTCTATAATTGTAGAAAACAGAAATAAAGAAAAAAGGCAAAAGCAAACATGCTTGTGAGAAACTAAATTTTAAAAATTGCAAAAAAATTCAATTTCAAAGAAACTCAAATTGAAACAAAATATTTTTTATCTAACAAAATTACAACTTTTTAAACGTTTCTACCCAAAGGTGATTATAGACTGTTCTGGGATGTCTATTTCTACATATGAAAATGGGATTATTATGTTGTTATAACCCTTCTGGAAAGCCATTCAGACTCTTTTTGTGCATACTTTAACATCCCTTCTAGGGTATAATCAGCAATAGATTCAAAGGATACATGGATATTTGCCATGGTATTTGCATGTAATAGCAAAAAAAAAATGATAAGTAGCCTGAATGGTTAACAATGGGGAAACAATGCGTAAGAGTACACTAATCAAATAAAATATTGCACAACCGAAGTCAAATTGCATAAAGGTAAGGATTCTCCCCCTATCAGATACCAAGACCCCAAAAGCCATAATAATTAAGACTGTGCTACAGGGACAGAAAAATAGTCAACAATGGGGAAACAATGTATAAGATCTATATAAAAGATTGCATGATCAAAGTCAAGTTGAATAAGGATGAGGATAGCAAGACCTAAAATGCCCTAATAATTAAAATAGTGGTGTACTGGTGCAGGGACAGATAAAGTGACCAAGAAAACAAAATTGAGAGTTAAGGAACAGCTGCACACATACATAGAATGTTTCATGACAAAGCTGGCATGGCAGATTAACTGAGGAAAAAGGTGGAACCAGAAAAACTGGCTATGCAATGGGAAAAAAGGAACCTTTACCACACATCACACACAATTAACTCCAGTTGAATTAAGAATTTCAATGTAAAAAGCAAAGCTCTGTGACTTCTCAGTGAAAGCAGAGGTAAATGACTTTCTGATCTTGAAGAAAGGAAACATTTCTTTTTAGAGCCACAAATGTTGCTAGCTACAAAAGGAAAGATTAACGATTTCTGTACATCAAACGTTATCTTTAGGGACTTCCTAGGTGGTGCAGTGGTTGGGAATCTGCCTGCCAATGCAGAGGACACGGGTTTGATCCCTGCTTCAGGAAGATCCCACATGGTGCGGAGCAACTAAGCCCATGTGCCACAACTACTGAGCCTGTGTGCCGCAACTACTGATGCCCATGCTCCTAGAGCCTATGCTCCGCAACAAGAGAAGCCACTGCAATGTGAAACAGTGAAGAGTAGCCTCCACTTGCCACAACAACAGAAAGCCTGCGTGCAGTAACAAAGACCCAATGCAACCAGTAGATAAATTAAAAAAAAAAAGATATCTTTAAAAAAGTAGAAATACAAGATACAAACTGGGAGATTCACTAACTTTAGCAACATAAGAATATGATAACAAAACAAACAGGGATAAGACACAAACAGGCTTCACAGAGGGAACAGAGGGTCAATCTACATACGAAGAGCTGTTCAACCTCTTTGAAATCTGGGAAAAGCAAATCAAGACCACAGAGCATTTTATATCCTTCAAATTGCAAAACTCTCCAAGTGTGAAAACAACCAACGGAGGAAAGATGGATTAGGAAGATCTCTTCTACATTGCTAATGGGAGTACTGATTGGTACAATCACTTGGGAAAACCATTAGCTGTTATCTAGTAAACCTGAACTCACAGCCTATCCTATGGTACATCCAAGGGAAACTCTTGTGCCCAAGGAGACCTGCCTAAGAATAGTCACAGCAGCAGTATTTACAGTGGCAAAAACAACCCAACGACAGATGCATAAATACACTTATATACTTACAAACTGGAAATATTATATAGCAACAAAAATCAATGAACTACAAATACAAGCAGCATCATAGATAAATCTTTATAAAAAGAAGTCCCAGAAAAAAATACTGTAAAATATCTTTTTTTATAAAGTTCAAAACATTAAATTATAGACAACATATTGCTTAGCCATATATATGTAGGAAAAACTATTTAAAAAAGAAGAAATGATAAAACACATTTCAGAATAATGATTATCTTTGGGGGGAGGTAGAGGATGGGATGTGGAGGAACACACAAGTAGATGCAAGTCCCTGCAAATATTTGAATTTATCTTGAGTTGGAGGTCAGTTCATTTTATAGGAAATAAAATAAAAATATACCCCTCATTGTGAAGAGAGATTTTTGGGGAATTGTGGGATTATGGGTGATCTGTAGTTACTTCTTTATTTATTTTGCTTTATGGCAGCTCAAAAACTTAAAGTTTTATTTTGATGGACTCTATGTTGACCACCATTACCCTGACAGCTAAGATACAGCCACAGCCTCCTTATTCTTTATTCTTAGTTTTTGAAAAAGACTGCATTTTGGGCAGTCATGATACCAGCAATTGGTGTTAATTCAAGCTTCATGACATGGTCCCTGGGCTCCTTGTTCCCAGGGAGGGAGCCCTTTGTTCTACATAAAACAAAAGCTAATGATGACATCTTTTTACGTGCTATGAGACAACGTTCAACGTTAACCTCTTTAAAAAATTAAAGAGAAATAATATATTATTACTAACCTTTAACTCCATCCAACTGACTGGTATGCAGAAGCTCACTGGCTTCATTATACCTAGTAAACAACCGACCAAACACAGACTCCTCTTTAGTGCACAGGTCAGTCACAGTGCTTTTCAGCCCTTCCAAGTGCACCAACGCTGACAGGATACAGTCTAACCAACAGAGAGCATGTGCGTTTTTCCACTGGACACATGAAGTCTGGCAAAATGAGGTACGTCTGCTCTCCAATGGCATTTCCAGTTCAGATGTGCATCCTTCATTTTGAGGGGAAGTCCCTCCAGTTCCAGAAACATCAGCCATAGTAGACTCCTCTTCAGCAGCCATGTCAACAAAACCGGCTTTCAAATTCTCATTCTGCTCCATGGAATCAGCTGTCCTAACTGGCTTCTGTTGACCCCCGTGTAGTAAACCAGGTAAGTCTGATGAGCTTTCATCATATTCTTCTCCACTACGTTTACTGTTTAAAACTTGTTCACCATCAATACCACTATGATTTTTAGTCTTTTTGGAATTTGCTAAAAGAGGTGAATCTTTACAGTTGGTTTCCAAGACCTTCCTTTTTTGAGGCTTATTTGGAGTGTGGCAATCTTTCAAATCAGGAGAAATTAAGTTATTAAATGATTTAGAGCCCAAGGGATAGATGCACTAGAAAGAAAAAAGAACAAAAAATAAATACACTCAAGCTTTACTTTACAGATTCCGTGTCATGAAAAGTATGGATAAAACTTTAGCATTAATTTGACATGAAAGGGTAAATAATATCACCAATCTAAATTTGAAGGAACCAGGGATAAACAACTATTTAATCAAAAATTTAGTCCACAAAAGAGTAATTTTTCCTAGTTAATTTGAACAATCAAGGGTTTAATCTGAGCTATATGCTAGGGTAAGCTAACAAGGAAAACACATATTTTTGCTTTAATAAAGAATCTAATGTTGAGTGGATTAAAAATTCCAACATTTTATGATGAGTATTATTCTCTTTGGGACAGGTACACTGCATAGTATTAAAAACTAGAAAAGTATTTTCAAACAAAAAAAGTTGCATAGAGTAATTTCTATTCTTCCTTAATTTTGAAACAGTATTAATCTGAGAGCACATCAGTATAACAATTTTACACCCATTATCGGGTTGAAGAATCAAACTGGCTGAATTTTACAGACTTCACTATGCACAAACACAATTTCAGCCAAATATCAAAAGTGTAAACAAATCACTAAAATTATCAATGAATTTTCCCTAAGTTTGAAAACTAGCAAAATATTTTACAAGACAAATGCAAGAAATTTACATACTGTGTGCCCTCACTTAAAATATGCTTTCTTCTACACAGTATGGTGGACTGCTACCTTGGTGGCCTCTAGTGAACTAAAGAACTATACCTCCAGACATTTATGGAATAATACATATCTGAAATTAGAAGACTGTATTCCAATCACTGCTCTACTGCTTTATGAAGATGTTATGTTCCTAAATCCTCTACATCTGTTTCCTTATTCGTAAAATGGGAATACTTACCTTGCAAAGTTTTGAGAACTACATACGTGTATGAGTTTCCTAAGTTGCCAAGTACAGTAAAATGTAGAGTATTATGAAATTTAACATGCTCCTGTATAAAAAGCTGTACCAGTGGATACAAATTACTATAATTCTAAATGATATTTAGAGCTTTAAGTACATACTATTTAGAGATTAATAACTTTTTCAATAAGTCCCAAAGTTAATAAACCAACAGATGAGAGTAACAACAGCTAAAATGAACCCCACAAGGTTTAAAATAGAAATCTTGAAATATATTCTCTCCTCTCACAAGTCTAATGACAACAGAAACAAACATCTTCATGTAATAACTCAGGAAATCAAGTGGAAAAATAACAGAAAATATTTAAAATTGCAAACGAGACAGATCTAGAGACCCTGATTATCTACATATTAAAAACATACAGTATAAAAACTACAAAATGAGTACAAATTTAAACACTGAAGAAAAAAGCAAAAGGCTAAAACTTCAATACCATCTAAGATTAATACTTTACCTGCAGATCCTCACACAAAAAGACAGATTCTTGAAAACTAATTCGGTAAGTCTTTAAGGCTTTTAACTTTCCCTTCGCCCTACAAGCAGGGCAATACCCATCTGACAGGACTTTAGCTGAATCATAATTCTAAAAGAGAAAAAAAATTAATTAAAATATAGACATTCCTAGACTGTATCGAATTACAAAAAGTTAAATGGGAAAGTAACCAGAAAAAAAATTTATAATTTTCACCTAGAAGCGTCCTGGCAAGATATCTTAAAGATGGCAAATAAAAGAAATGCATATAGGCTTTAATACAGCTATTGGTCCAAAAAGAATATATTCTAGTTTTAAATATTAAATAAGCATTAAGAAATAGCATCAGTTTTATCTGCAAGAAAAAAAGTAATGTCAACTACCATTGAAAATATGTTCAATATTTTCAAATAGTAAACCATAAGGTCTATGTTTTATTTCTACTTTCACATATCAATAAAACATAGAGAAGTAAACACAAAACAATCTTTCGCCATTACTGTAAGATTTCCGTGGAAGATACAATTTTTTTAGAAATTAATTGGTAAAATTAAAACCAAATTTAAGTCTCAAAAATAGGAGGTGAAAAATCCAACTTTGCACTGAGGCAAAAAATAAGTTCACTAACTTTTCCCAAATACCCCACCATGTGGAGTGAAGATATCCCTATATCAGTCCCTGGTCCAATCACTGGCAAACCATTTCCAATCTTCGGGGAATCCATCATTCCGAGTCATTGGCTAATTTATGTCACTTGAAACATGTCAATATCACTAAGGATTTTTCAATGAACCCTGGAAAAAAAAAAGTCAATAGACAATTAAATAAAAATCCTATTTACTTTGAAAAAGAGCTACGCTCTTTTATAAGATGTATATACATTAAGCATATTTTGAGAACTATACATCCTAGGTTAAACATATTCTGAAATTGTAATCTTGAAGTGAAAACAAAATACCTAAATTTATTTATAAACCTAGCAAATCTGTGGGAAGAGGGCGTAAACTGGCAATAGGACCAGTCTTCACAGTAGACTCATTTGTAAACAAATTTATCAAAACTTGTAATAGAGGTGTTATTTAAATATATTGACCAGAGTTTGAAAACCTAAGTTTTTAGTCTATGCACAATTTGAAACAAATATGTAAGCATTATACTAAGAAAATACTTTAAAAAACCCGGATCCATTACTAGACAAGGACAAAAGAACCCCATACACTCCTATTGCTTTCTATACCAAGAATACATCACCAACTGAAAACAGTGCCACTTTTTAAAAAGCTGCCAACAAAATACTATTTTACATTAAAGTAAATAATCTGGAACAGAACAAAAATATAAACACTGTCATAGTACCAACTATACACGTAACAAGTGTTTTGAAATCCCCTGGAGTAGAATTACGTTCAGTAAAGTCAAAATTATGAAACAAGCTCAGCGTAAGGGAAAAGTAACTGTTAACAGTAGTTTAGATATGGATTTAAAATACAAGGAAAACCAGATAAAGGAGAACTTTAAGCAGAGTGAATCACCACTTCACAGGGATGCTGTAAGACAGTTTCAAGCAAAAGTCTTTCCCAAATCTAAGAATCCATGATTCTATGACAACCTCCTCCTAGGAAACTGGGGCTCAAAGGTTCACTTTAAACTAGTTCTGCTGTATAAACTTTACACACCTTTCAAGCCAAGTAATAATTTCAAAAATAAAAACACTTTTTAGAAAAGTATCAGTGGATTTCAACTTGCTGTTCCTAAAGAAATATCCATAAGCAGGGTTTCTCAACCACAGGATTATAGACAGTTTGAACCAGATAATTCTTTTGTTGTGAGGGCTGCCCTATGCATTAAGAGGATGCTCAGCAGCATCACTGACCTGTTAGATGCCAACAGCACCCCCCCTCAGTTGTGACCATGTCTCTAAATGTTGCCAAATGTCCCTCCAACCTCCCCCAGTGGTGTTGGTGGGGAGGTGGAATCACCCCATTAAGAACCACAGCCAAAAGGGTAAAAACAAGTCTGGTGTTAACTTTTTAAGCTCCTCATAGACAATACCAATTTGTTAACTTCGGCTGGTTCTATTTATAATCTACTTACAAATGGACACTATATAGGACAAAGTCAAACTTGTATGGTTCCAGAGAGGATAAAAGTATGGGATTTAAGTTCAGAAATTTATTTGTAAAATTAGTTTGTTCTAAGAATTAAATGCTTAGCACCTCACACACAGCAATTTTAACTACTATTCGGTGCTATTTTATACTTTAGGCAGAATATTTGCAGCATAGCTTGAATCATTCTGCAGTATTCTCAAAAGAGAAATTGGTAAGCTATGTATCTTGAACACATTTTTTTAAATGAAAATTTCCATTCACCTGAGGGATTAAGAAAACTTTTCCAGCTGGTTTTCTCTCTCTGTCTCTGCTATAAGTAAAACATGAGGAGCCTCCCAATCTGCTCTCCTGAACCTATCACCCAACATTTCAATGGGAAAAACAGATTGGTGGCTGAAATCCTGAATATGCATAACCTCCAAAAGAAAATTCACTTAAAAAAAAACACCAAAGATAGGCCACTCAGGTCTTCCAAGTACAATTTACTTGGTCCTACGTACCAAATCCTGGGGTGACACAACTTAACTTGTCCCTAAATGACTGCATTCACTACCTGTTCCTGCTCCTCTTGCTTGTATCTCACCTAGATTTTGGCACCTCCTTACAAACACACACACTAGAAAATCTGACTGGTTCTTGGGACTTCCCTGGTGGTCCAGTAGTTAAGACTCCGTCCTCCCAATGCTGGGGGCACGGACGGGTTTGATCCCTGGTTGGGGAACTGGGGAGCTAAGATCCCGCATGTTGCATGACACAGACAAAAAAAAAAAAGAAAAAAGAAAACTTGAGTGGTTCTCTACTCTTTCACTTCCTTCTTCACTTAGTGAAAGTCATCAAATCCTATGGACAGTTCTTAGGAAGCATCTCAAATCCCCACCTCTTTTTCTATCTCATTTCCACTCAGTATCAATGTCAAAGTGATGCTTCTTTAAAGCAAGTCTGAATCTGTCGCTGCTTAGCTTAAAATCATCTATTGACTCCAGTCTGATTATAGAAAAGTCCAAACAGCTCAGTATGACCTAAGGCTCACTGCACTGAGACCGCTGGTTTTCCAGCCTTACCCTCCTCTACTTCACTTCACCCTCCGCATTTTTTTCATGATGCCCCCCTTTTCATTACTTCTGTGAGCCACTGATGCTCCAGAAGCCCGACTGTCCATTGCTAGCTCGGCATGGACCCAGTTACAGCACAACCAAAGTGTGTGAAGTTGGCTCTGGGGATACTGAAAGACGCAATGAAGCTTAATTCACAGCCCCATGTGCAAAATGGGGAAACCCAGAGAACCAACTGTTCGAAGAAGGCCTTCTACCCGTTTGAGCTTTCCCTCCAAGACTAAGTGGGCTCAGCACGCCACCTGTCAAAGGTGAGGCCACAACAGACCTGAAACCAACGAATGGGGTCGGCTTTCGGAGCCCAGCCCTGTCCCGTACCCAAACCAGCCGTCCTGCATCACAGACTAAGACAATTAAGTATCCATGCCCAACCCTGGAAACCCGAGGAGGAGCAGGGTTCCGTTATCTCTCCCCATCTTCACTCTCCCTGGAAAAGACGGGTGAACTCTGGTTTCTCTTCAGCATTTACCTGAGTTCAAACGAATGAATCTGTGACTCTATTCTAATACCTTAATCACCAAGCCTTCCCACCTGAACCTCTCCCCCTCTTTTCCCCTCCCAGCCTAGCCCCTCCTTTCAGCGAGCAACTACCCCATAGATCACCCCAGCTCTGTCCCCTTTCCCTATTTCAGGAGCTGAAGGAAACTACTCCGTCTTCTCCTTTACCTGCTGCGGGTTCTCCCCGTCTTCGCACCCGGTCACCCCGCACTCCTGTTCCAGCTTGAGCGCCACACCGAGAGCGCAACGTTCAACCCACGTTACACTCAGCCTGCTCCTCCCCCACCGGCCCCTCCGCTGGGAAAGCAGCTTCCGGTTTGAGTCCGCGGCGAAAGCGTTCCCCTTCCGGCTCCGCGCGGGGCCCGAAACGACGTAAGCGTGGAGGGGGAAGGCGAGGACAGGAGCACTTCCGGTCGGCCTCCGCAGAGAGGCGTGGCTGTGCGCCCGGCTGCCGCAGCCGCAGTCTCAGCCGCGGCGACGACTAGGGGCGGGGCCGGTGGCTGCAGAGCCCGCCCTATGTGAGTGACTGGGTTTGGGGAGGCGACGTTTCTGGAAGCTGCTGGAAAGCGCTCGGGTGGCGGAGGTGACGCCGGCGGCCAGGGGGTGGGGCGTGATTAAAACTAGTGCGCGGCCGGCAGCGGAGGGATTAGGCCGAGGAAAGAACTAGGCGTGCGTCTCGTTGCGCTGTGGACGCGCGAGGCTGGGTCGGGAGCCGACGCGGCCCGGGGAGACATGGGTGGGTGGGCGGGTGGGCGAGGAGGGAAGGGCTGCCTGCACCGCGGAGGCTGCAATAGAGGCCCTTGGCCGGCGCCTCCCTGCGGCGCCGAGGTCTCCGCAACGGCGGGCCGCGCCAGGCTCCCACAGTCCGCTCTCCTAAAGCCTCGGCGAGAGCCGAGCGGCCGCCGAGCGTGTTCACAAAGGGTCACCACACACGGAGCTGCCCCTCCCCATCTCCCCAAACCCCACCTGCGAGGCCAGGGGCTTTCCCATCAGGATTCTGGGTGTTTCTCCTCCTTTCCTCCCTCCCAGATCTTCTCACGGTAAGGGGAGTTGCCAAAGCACAGGGACTCTGCTCTCCAGGACCCATGCTTAGGAGTCAGCGGCCGCGGGGCCCCCGCCGCGCTCGTCCCAGCCGCCCTGCCCTGTGTTCACTTCGGGGAGAGGGGGAGTTCTCGTGGAGCTGACGCGCCCCAGGCTCCGCTTCCGGAGGCAGGCCGCGTGGTGTGAGGGACAGCGTGACCGCGCGTGCTATGTCTCAAAGTCTGCATTCGCGATCTCGGGGGCAGCGTGTTCCAGAAGTCACCTCGCTCGACTGGGTTCTGTGTCCTAGAATAACCACGTGTAGTCTCTGACCATTTCTTTACAGGATAATCACCGTTGGCATTTTGGACTGTGAGGTTTGTTTGGTTTTTTTTAGTGGTCTCAAAGTATATCCTGGAATAATGCTGATCGTTTCGATAGGGCGGGTAGAGGAAGTAAGTCCCGTGCACCAAGAAATTCTTCAGTGAGAAGGAAATTTTAGTTTCCGGTACTTCTGGATGCAGATGGCCAAGGAATCCACCAGGGAGTTTGTTGTTTTGTTTTCCTCCAGAGTGAAAAACAGGCCGGTTAGTTTTCGTTTACCTTTTTTGTGGTGATACTAGGTAACTGACGTGCTGGTGTATGTGTTGTAAGAGCTGGCTTGTTAGGTTTTCTGTTTCTTATTTTAATGAATTATGATGCCAGCATGAGAATTTAGTACTTCGTCCTGAAATAGTGACCATAACTCAGAAGACTTTTCTTTTTCACCTTTGGTATTTCCATTTTTAGAATGGAATACACTTTTTTGTAATAGACACTTGCTGAATATTAACGTCATGCATTGAACAAAATACTTGATGCAGTTAAAATGTCGCTAAAATTTTAAGATTGAAAGTCAACATCTCCCAACGGAGCCATATCAATCATTGTTGTCTGCAGAGTTGATTTATAGTCTTTTAGTGCAAATTTGATTTTTTGCCAGGAAAAAATCTGTGATAGTAACAAACAAAATGGAGGTGGGGCTTGAGTAGTGGAAAGGAAAGAATGGATTTTAGTGTGTGTGTTTTGATTCCAGAGCTTTTCCCCTTGTAAAAAGTAGGAAAAGGCATGTAAGAATTTATAAAATCGAAGGAAGGATACTAATACAGACGTCAATCAGGAGAGGTTGACTAGAAAACTCCCCTTTCGTTTATATTAGAGTAATGGTTCCAAAGGGAGAAAATTGGGTACATTTCTGCTTCTCACCAGTACATTTGGAATGCCTCTGTCTATGAACATTGGTCCCCAAAAGAGTGCAGTTACCTTCTAATAGGATTCAAGCTCATTGCCTCGATACCCTCGTTAGCAATGTGGGACACGAGTTTTATTACCTGTTTTTATTAAAAAACTAAAATGAGTTAATCAAGTGGAGTTTTTTTTTTCAATTAAGTTAATAATCAGTGAGCAGCTCCAATAGGAATACAGTGTTGCACCGTTAGGACTTTTTTTCCCCCCTCTTTTCACATTGTCAGTTTTTGCCCTCCTCTGCTAGGTTGTATTTCTTAATGACAAAACAAGTCTGCACAAACATGGGATATAAAAGCTGCCTGCTATAATTGCTTATTCTGGGCTCGACAAGAGGATGAGGGTCGAAGTGACTAGCCATATTTTGTAGCAACACCGTTGTGAGTACAGTCTATAATCTCGTATCTAATTCCAACATTCAGAAGGCTTTGAAAACCAAAAATGTTTTAAGCTTGGAGACAAAATTCATTTGGTAGCAAAATACGACCTGAACTAATGAAAAGTTATATATATTCTTTATTTACCCCATTTTTTTTTGTTTTTTTGGGGGTACACCAAGTTCAATCAACTGCTTTTATACACATATCCCCGTATTCCCTCCCTTCCTTGACTCCCCCCCCTCGAGTCCCCCCCACCCTACCCCATATGTTTTGCTGGAGAAATAATATGTTTGATTATGGGGTGCTGCTCTTGGCCACTGGTATGTGAGGTGTTACATAATGGTTTGTGTGCCTTGTGACATTTTTTAATTCCCGGAAATTATTACTTCTAAAACACATTCAGCTCCTGGGTTTTGGTTAAGGGATGTGAACCTGTACTAATATTTTTGGCAGTACACTTATGCTAGGCATTCGGATATTTTTTAAAATAACCAAGACATTTTAGTTCTTGCCCTCAGTGAATTCAGTTGAGTTAGGATAGATTTATCATACTGTGATATGTGTGTGATATGTGATATATCACGATAGAGATTTGTACAACCTATTTGTAAGTATAGCCATATAGTGACCACATAAGAAATTAGTAGTCCAAGTGTTTGATCTTATTTTGTACTTTTTGACTCTAAAATTTAGACAGAAGGTGACAGCCCATTATGTAGCCTAAACTTACCTGGCTCTGGTTTGCCCACGCAAAATGAGAAGACAGATAAAGAAGAGTCTTAGAGCAGATGCTGAAATTTCTGGTTTCTAATCCTGTCTCTTCTGCTGTGTGGTCTTACACAAGTCAATTTTCAAGGCCTCAGTTTACAAATCTGTAAAGTGAGAAGTTTGGGATAGATGGATCTCTTAAGGAAGGTCCCTTATAGTTACAACATTCTACTTGTAGGTATTTACCCTTAGAACTACGCCTACTTTTTATAAATGTTTTCCACTAAGAACATGATCCTTTTTCATCACAAACTACTTTCTTGCTGATCTAAATTTTGTGTTTTCTTTTCAGTTAGGTAATATATTCACATGGTTCAAAATTTGAAACAAAAAAAAGAATATGCAGTGAAAAGTCTTCCTTCCACAACTGTCCCTCAGCCACCTGGTTCCTTGCCCAGGAGACAAATGGTGTTAACAGTTTCTTGTGTATTTTTCCCCCAGAATGTATGCTTGTACAAGCAAATAAGTACTGTATGTATATATTTTTTACATAAATGGTGCATACTATGCATAGTTTATGTACCTTATTTTTTCACTTGGAAGTTCTGTATATCATTGTAGGCAGTTTCCTCATTCTTTTTTTTATATATAAATTTATTTATTTATTGGCTGTGTTGGGTCTTTGTTGCTGTGTGCGGGCTTTCTCTAGTTGTGGTGAGCAGGGGCTACTCTTGGTTGCTGTGTGCGGGCTTCTCATTGCAGTGGCTTCTCTTGTGGAGCACGGGCTCTATGTGTGCAGGCTTCAGTAATTATGCCACATGGGCTTCATCACTCCATGGCATGTGGAATCTTCCCAGGCCAAGGATCAAATCCGTGTCCCCTGCATTGGCAGGCAGATTCTTAACCACTACGCCACCAGGGAAGTCCCTCATTCTTTTTTATGGGTGAATAATATTGCATGGCATGATGTTTCATGAGTCCTCTCTTTATGGACATTTAGGTTTTTGTCTGATTTTATTAAAAGCATTATGCAATGAATAACTTTGTGCATCATTTTTCCACATATGTGACTATATCTGTGCCCTAGACAGTGACACAGTTCTATTGGGATAGTGACATAGTTCATTAAATGTTATTTAATAACCAGTAACGTAAATAAGTTGATACATCAGGATCTCAAAAGTGTATTTCTAGGGTTCCATCAACTTTGACTTATGTGTGCCCTATGGCAGTATAATATGATGGTATAGCAGACTCAACGTCCTATTTAGTTCTAAAATAAGCATGAGATACATCACGTCACCTGAATGCTGTTTCTTCATTTGAACTTCTTGAGCCCTAGTTAAAGGATTATGTGTAGGGACCTTGTCTTAAACAAACAAAAAAATATAAAATTTTAAACACTAAAATCATGCAGTAGAGTAAGATTTTCAGTGAGAGGCGTTTCAGTTTTTCAATGAGAGATTTTCAGTCAGTCTCTCAAAAGCTGAGACTGACATATAACAATGGATTTGTGCTTTCCAGCTCTTGCTCACTCCAGGGCAAATGCTCCTTGGGTGCTATTTAAGTTGATATTTTTCTTTTAAATTTTTTGCCAATCACATATAGTTGAATTTGTGTAAGATGCAACATCTGTTTATTCCCTCTTTACCGGTAAGAAAATTAAGCCTGAAAGAAGTAAACAATTCACCCAAACTTGTATGACAAAGTGGCAGACCTAGGACTAGAACCTGCATCCTCTAATTTCTAATCTCAGACTTTTTACAGTATGTCACATGCTCTTCTGATTTAACATGTAGCACCAGCAGATCTGAGAGACCTTTACTCTGCCTAGGCTCCAGAGCAACGTAGAGTTCCGAAAACAGCAGTGCATTTTTCTGATGACAAAATACCATTCTATAAGTAATTGTTGAAGTAATCATGCAACACGTTGATTAGCAATCAGAAGGGCTCCAAATCAAAAAATCAAAGCTGATATAGGGGAAACACTCTTTCCTAATTGAGAAAGAGTTGTCACTTTGAGGTGAATTTATCACTTGTAAGGACTGAAAGGAAATTAGGATTATTTGGAAGGAATCTTAAATTCCCCAGAATTAATGCCATCGTTTAACTTAGCCAGGAAAATCTAAACCATGAGAAAAGAAGAAGTGGTGATAGAAATGATAGCAAAAGACTTGAAAAATAGAAGATTTGGGAATGTGCTATAATAACTATTCCCCTGAAACTGGCACTGCAGCACACGAACCCACACACACCTTTAGGCCCTTAACTGCTGACTGTTCTCCTCTTTGCACAACTGACTCTGACCCTTCAAGTTTCAGCTTAAATTTCACTTGTCAGGCTGTCCACCTATCTGAGCAGCTCTTTACCCTTCACCCCCACTCTAATTCCTTATTATCACCTGCCTTTTGTTTTCTTCATAGCGTGTGTATATATATGTTTGCTATTGTCTGTCTTCCTACTAGGTGTGAGCTTTGTGGGGGAAGAACTATATCTGTTTTGTTCACTATTACATTGCCTGGTGCATAGTACATATTTGTTGATGAATGAATGATCTTGGTGGTTCACAATTTACATGGCTGACTAAATCTACTCATAAAATGGAATGTTTTCAAAAGTGTATTTCCCTGTGTTCTTATATTTGTTAGTTCAGGGTTGATTTAGGAAATGTATGTGTAATTTATGTGCTCATCTTCTTAATGAGAAAAATGTTAACTTACTCGTCAGCAAGCTTTTATCGAATGTGCAAGGCACTGTGCTAAATGCTGGGTGAATACAAAGGTAAATAACGCACAGTCCTTATCCCTAAGGAGAAGCAGAAACATTTTCAAACAAATAGCTTTCCCACAAGGCAAAATGAAATAAGTGCTAAATAGTGTTGTACAAGCAATGTTGTATAACAGCAATGAAGAAAAAATGATTAGTTACAGGAAGGACCTCACAAAGTTGAATTTTGATTTTGGTCTTGTAGATAGAAAAGTAGAACTGAGGTCCCTATACACAGAGAATAGACAATAAATGTTTAGTTTCACTTTTAAAAGTCCTTAAAATAGTAATATTGACCACAAAGAAGTCTTATAAAATGTTGTCGTAAGGCAATCTTTAAAAAGTTCAGTTATAAATAAAATTACTCTGGCCTTAACATTACAATTCTGAAATTGAGGCTAACCATAAAATTAATTTGACTGTTTTGACTAGGTTGTTGCTTTCCAACTAGTTGCTAAGTCATCAGTTCAATCTAACAGTTGGATCCTGACTAACTGCTAATGGCAGTTAGTAATTATTTAGTAAAGTAAACAATTGAGACAAAACTGTAATGATTAAACAGTTATTTTCTGAGTGCTTTTGAAGCCGTTGGTGGTCTTTAATGTATGGTTCTCTGGCTGCATCACAAGTTAAAATGTAGTCTGTTTTGTAATAGTCTAATATTTCTTTCTTTTTTTAAATCTGGGTTTGCTTTTCTTCTTTTGTGCGTTTTCCTAAGCAATATAGATCTCCTTCCCAGCTTAGATTTAAAAAAAAAAAAAAAGGAAGCATAGTTTTTAGATTCACAGACCTGATTTCAGCTTGGCCAGTTATTAATCACAGTTCTGTGACTTGCCAATTTTGTTACTTCTGACAAAATATTTTACCTCCCTGAGGTTCAATTTCATCTTTAAAATGAAAACATCTACTAATCCCATTTTGTCATTTAACTAGTTCTGTCACTTCAGGCAAATTAATCTGTCTGAGCCTCCATTTTTCCATATATGAAATGAAATTGTCTTAAATGAGGTGATATGTAGAAAAGTGTCTGCAGTTAATAAGCCCTCAGTAAACATTGTTTTCCCCTGAATCTCTTCCACGTCATCTAAATCCTGCATATCCTTTAAAGTTTGCTTCAAGTTCGGTTTGCTATAGTCTTTCCTTTGCTAGCTCATAGCAGGCTCCTTTTCTCCAGAGTCACCACAGTTGCCGTGTGTGTCTTGGGTTTTTTATCGATAGATTTCTGTGGGTCAGCATTGTATTGAGAACGTATTAAAATTGCAGTTGCTTGGGTCCCGTTCCTGATTTTATGGGTTTGGCATGGGGGAGGTCAGGAGATCTGTATTTTTACCTTTCTCCTTCAGATTTTCTGATTCTTACAGATGATCATAATTTCTGACATATTTGGTAGTAATTATGTGCTTCTTATAGTTTATATTTGTTAGGTAATTCTTATATTATTATGTAACCCTTCAGGTGTTGTAGTTTATACCCCAAATAGGCTGTAAACTGCACAAGGGCGCAAAATACCTGTAATAGTTCTTTGTTACTTAGTTCAGAGGTTAAGTTGCCCTTCCCCCCTTTTTTCTTTTCCCTACTGAAGTTTGGATCCAGTTTAGAAATAGGACACAGAAGTCATATAGATGAAGATTTGAATGTAAGTTTAATTACCGAAAGTTGTTTGGAAGATATGGCTGAGGTTTGCGACAACAGTGAGCTTCCTAGTTGTGCAGATTTAAACCTCAGGTTTCTCTCTCTACAAGAATAGAGCTTGTGCCACTACATTTACTTTGTGACAGAGAGCAGACCAGAACAAATGGCTTTGTTCAGTCAGACAGATCCCAAGTGGAAAGGAGAGAAGAAGTAGCTGAGCCTCAGAATTCCTTCTCTCAAACTTATCAGACCAGTTACTCCCTTCTACCTAGGGAGGAGTTAGTGAGAAGTTAGAGGTCAGCCATGAATATTACCCTAAGGAAGTTTCATGTGGAGTGTGAGAGAGCTTTCTTGCCCTCAGTGATACTCAGTAGGTATTTGTTAGTGGATTTTTTTTACTGCCTTTCATTGCATCAGCATGCTGTGACTTTTAATACCTAAATGAGAAATTATAGAGTTATAACTTCAACCAGTTGAATTAGTATATATATTATCCTTTGCTTTGTAAGAAATTTCCCCCAAACAGCTTAAAAGACAAACATTTATTATTTCACACAGTTTTTGATGGTCAGGAAACCGGGAATAGTTTAGCTGGGTGGTGCCAGTGCAGGGTCTGAGGTGGTTGCAGTCGTCTGAAGGCTGCTTGAGAGTCTTCACAACAGGGCAGCTGGCTTTCCCCAGAGCAGGTGTCTGAGACAGAGGCAGAAACCAGTGTCTTTTATAATATAGCCTTAGAAGTGACATACCATCGCTCTGTTGCACAGACCCACTTTGATATAATGTGGGAGAGATGTACACAGGCTGTAAATACCAGGAGGCAGGGCCCACTGGACCCCATCTTGTAGGCAGTTACCACAAAGATATAACATTAGTTTGATTTTGTTACCTCACATTGCTTCATATGAGAGCAAGTAATTCAGTAATGTTTAATATCCCATTAAAATTATTGAAGTATTAAGGTAGTTTTGTGAAATAACTACTTTTGTATGTATTACTATATAATTTCCTAGCTGGAGAATAAATTGAGAGGATGATTTTCTGCTGCTGGTTGGTCCCTCCCTCCTGTCTAGCTCTGTGTCTAAATCTAAAGTTTACATAGTATGATCATGGTCTTTCGGATAGTCTGTGAAAGTTCAAGTGATCTACAGGCTGACTTATTATAAGGTAATCATAGCTACAGTTTTGATTTTTATATAAATTAATAATTCTCATCTTAGGGAAGGTGCTTCTTAAAGTCTGATTCCCAGCTTGATTTATTCAAGTGAGGGTTTTTTGCAGTGGTAATCAGGATCAGGTGGACTAGATGGCTAGTGAAGGTCATTTACATCACTGAAATAGTCCATAGGTCCAAAGGAGTTACCATCACTCTAAGTAAGCATCAGTGGTTTGATTCAAATTCCAATGCCAAAGCACTAAAAAGTCCACGTAAGTGGAATAAAATGGTTAAAAATTGTTAACCATTTTATTTTACTCATTTATTTCATCATATGAGATGAACTCACTTATTTCATCATATAACATGCTAAATAATTTCAGGTTTTGTTAGATAAAAAAATAGCAATGCAAGTTAGAGGGAATTTGAAATGTTCATTGAATTAAAAAATATAAAATTCATTTGTATAAAAAATTCTATTTTTAATGCTTTCCAACACTGGAAAAGACAATAATTTGAAGATTATGGCAGAAAATGTTTTAAGATAAATTGACCATGCCTGAATGTTCCTTGGAATTCTAGCTGTAAACATCATTGGGTCAATGTGCATTTTAAGCTGCTTAAAGAACATTCATTAAGTTGTTTAAAAAATTCGTACATGAATGACTGTTATAGAAGCCCAAATATGAGTATAATCAAACTTTTCATCTGTATTTAAGCTGTTTACTACAGAGACAGAAAGGCATATAGAACATACCAGCACCAGCCCAGTGAACTCATCTGGCTGTTCTAATTTCCTGTCATGCAGGCATATTTGACAGCAGCTTTCACCCTCAAGTATTAGGAGGCACTATTTTGCTAATCAGGAAAGAAATTTCAGATCATACATTTTACCTTCCAAATGTAACTTGTCATGACTAATCAATAAAATGATGTTTGGTTTGGGTGCTGATTAGCTTTACAGTGAGATCGCCCATGAATTCTTATAGTAAATGAGAGATGGGAGTGTATTTTTTCTGAATACAGAGTATATAACTCCTGAAAGTTGCTCATTTGAGTCCTCAGAACTAATAGATGGCAGTTAAACTTTTAAAAAATCTTGGGATAAATAGAGAATTTTCTGAAACTGAAGGGCTTTGCAGAGAGGTATCAGAAAATTGGGAAATGTTGATCTTAGGATATTGTGCCAGGAATGATAAAAATATTGACTACCCTCAAAAACTTCCCTTCTAGCATAGAAGAACAAGTTAAATGTCAATAAAGAATCAGTCCAATCCATTCTGTAAAACAGGTCTTTTTAAAAAGTCATTAAGAGAGACCAAAGAAACCTGATAACCAAATACAGTGCATGGACTTGGATTAAATCCTGGTTTGGGGAAAAAAAAAAAAAAAAGCAAAACTGCTGTAAAACACATTGGAGGAATTTGAGTATGCCTAGCTATAGAATATATTTGGGAATATATTTTTTATTTTCCTGAGTGTGTTAATGGTTATTTATTATGGTTATGCAGGAGAAAGGCCCTTTTTAAAGGAGGTGTATCTGAAGTATATTTAGAGGTGAAGTTATATATCTTTAATATTCAGAAATGTGTGTGTATGTATATACAGGAAAAATTAATATGATAGTGTTAAAATTTGAATCTCTGTGGTAGGTACAGGGGGAGTTGTCATACTATAAACTTTTCTGTATGTGTGCATATGTAAAATAAGACCGAAAGAGAAAAAAAAAATCCTCTCCAGATATTATTGCTTCTTTACACAGCTTTACAAAGGCCTCAAGAGAGTGGATCAAGTCGGTAGATGTTTCAAATTTAGTATGTCCAAAACCAAGTGCTTGAATTCTGCCAGTTACTTCTCACTCCCAAATAAAAGCAAAGCACTTGTTCCCTACCTTCTACTCCCACATCCTTCCTCATCTCAGTATGAGGCACTTCATTCTTCTAATTGCTCAGGTGAGAAACCTTGGTGTCATCTTAGATAGGAATCTTTTTCCCTCTTACTATACATTTAGTCCTTCAGCAAATATGGTCAGCCCTACTTTTAAAATATTTTAAAATATATCCAGAATCTAAGCATTTCTCCGCCTCTCCCCACTACTGTCGTAATCCTTGGCACTCTTCTGTCACAGATTGTAACAGAGTTTCTCAACCTCAGCACTACTGACGTTGGGACCATAATTCTTTTGAGGGGGGCAGTGGGCTGTCCTGTGCTTCATAGGATGCTTAGCAGTATCCCTAGCCTCTACCGTTCTCTGTGGCTTTTTAAAAATGATTTGTAATTTCTGCTAATTCTGTAGGTGACTGTAAAGTTCTGTTGGTCTCAGTTGGGTCCACTCATGAGGCTGCTGTGAGTTGGCCGCTGGCCTGGGGCTGGAAGGGTCTGAGGCCAAGGTGCTGCATGTCAGCTGGGCCTTTCTGCCTCCAAGCCATCACTCCTCATTCATCGTCTCCCTTGGACTTTTTAACAGGGCAGCAGAAGTGTTCCAAGAGGGCAAGAGCAAAAGGAGACAAGGTTGTTTGGGCCTAGTCCCAGAAGCTGCGCATCTGTTCTGCTGCCTCCCACCACACTATTATGTGTGCGCACCAACTCATTTGAACCTCACAGCGGCGCTATAAAAAGCAGGGCACCATTAGTACCTTCAATTTTAGAATGAGGAAAGCAGAGCTTGGCACTGGTAGTCTGACCACAAGTACCCACCAGGCAAGCCACAGAACCAGACATGGGTTTTAATCTCTCCCTACCTATCAGCACACTCTGTGACGTTAATTTATCTCAGCCCATTTCCTCATCTGTAAATGGGGTTAATACTATATAGAATTATTTAAGATTGAATAATTTGCTTTCTAAAGTACATAGCAAGAGTACATGATACAGAGCAGGTACTCAAAATGTTAATTTCATCACCTTCCTCTTACTCTTATGTTTCTTTATTAGATGAGGAATTGTTTTTATACATGGTATTTGTCTCACTATCTTAAAAAAAAAAAAAAAACTTGAATGACCTAGACCAGAATTATTGTTAAGGAAGACTGTTGTTAACATTCCAATAGCAGAGCAGTAATGAAGAAAATTCTATTATGATGGAATTAGTTATTTTAAGACTGCAGGTTTAGCTGTTCTACCCTAAGGTGTTAGTGGCTAATGATCATTTAATATATTATTCTTCCAGAGATTATTTACATTTTCAGAGGAAACAAAATGCCAGTGAAGGAACAGAATAGAAGAATTTTAGGTTTTGTGGCAAGCCAGTGAGGAAGCTATGATTAGGAAAGGGATCTTTGGTGCTCCTTGTGGTCCACCTACCACCATGGGCCAGCCCTGGCAAGTTATCAAGTAAATCACCACACTTTGTGTGCAGTTTATAGATTTGGGTCTCTAGAAAAAAAGAGGTGCTTTTTCGTAAATTCACATCATCATGCTATATTATTTCATTTGTATATGTGGCATGTAGATAGAGACGCAGTCATTGTACCATAAATGCAAACTACAGTGCTGACAAATTAAAGTTGGGGCCTGTTATGGGCTGAATTTTGTGTGTCCCCCCACCCCCAAATTCATATGTTGAAGTTTTAACCTCCAGTACCTCAGAATGTGACTATATGTGGAGAAAAGTTCTTTAAAGGCGTGATTAAATTTAAATGAAATCTTTAGAGTGGGTCCTGATGCATTATGCCTGGTGTTCTAAGAGGAGGAGGTTAGGACACAGATCTGCCACGTGCAGAGGGACGACCGCCTGAGGGCCCAGAGAGAAAGCATCCATCTGTAAACCAAGGAGAAAGGCCTCAGGAGAAACCCTTGATTGTGGACTTCCAGCTTCCAACTGTGAGGATGTAAATCACTGATGTGTGAGCCACTCAGTCTGTGGTATCTTGTTATGGTGGCCCAAGCAAACTAATACAGGGCCCATTTTCTACCCTTATAGATGCTGTTTCATATTTGGTATTTTTTAAAAACCAAAAATTTTGTTATAGGAGAACAAATCAGGAATGGGTTATAGGAATCTTTTCTTAATAAGTAATCAATTAAGTTATATGATGTGGTATTTGAAATAAACCAGGTTAGAAGTGTCTTCCTTCATTTTACCACTGTGGCCATAATAACCCCCTTTCCTTCTACTTCTCAGTCCTTTTCACCTTACCCCACATCACCCTGTGCCATTCCAACATGCATGCATTCCAGATAGCTGGCAGTTGAAGAAGGAGAGAGGGCATTGACATTTATGGAGCACCAATTTTATGCTAGGTGCTATGTTATTCACTTTACAGAAACCAGCTCCTTTAGTGAGAAAACAGCAGTGGCCCAATTTGAAAAAAAGAGAAGGAAAAGTAACTGTAATAGCCTGTGACATTACTTTGGAACTTTGAGTCTCTGGCCTCTGACCTGCTTTCTGTATACTTAGCCTTGCTATCAGATCCGCAATACCTGGCGATTATGATTATTTAAACCTCTAGTGTTAATCATCTTGTGAGATGTGAAAGCAGCATATCCTTGGGGTATTCTTGGGAAATGTCCCTGGAAATAGCAAGGGGTACTAATGCTTCTGAGAATGTGTAGTTGACAGTCACAAGTAATTTGCATGTGCATGCCTCCTTCTTAACGAATAGTAACTGAAGGAGAAATGGGGGAAGTTGCTATCTCTGGACTCTTACAGTGTAATAGTTATAATAGTCAAGAAGGGACAGCTAACTTTAAGAACTTTGGAAACATGCCTTGTCTAGTGTAAAATATCTTCCACCTGGTTGTGAAAAGAATGTGAAATAGTTTCCTTGGGCTTGGAACTATGAGGAAATGGAGCCCGAGGAAGAGAGGCTTGTTAGCCCTACGCATCATGGGTGAGCAAACTTGCCCCATGGGTCAAATGTTTTTGTATGTCCCTTGGACTAAGTGATTTTTACATCTTTAAAGAGTTTTTTTTAAATAAGAATATGTGACAGAGATCTTATATGGCCCACAAAGCCTAAAATATTTACTATCTGACTATAGAAAAGGTTTGCCATCCCTTGAATACAGTTACAGAGGATCTTTTTTTGTGTTTTCTTTTGAAAGACTGGTGGTATACTGTAAATAGTTGAATATGAGAAATCTTCCCGAACATTTGTAGTATTTCATAGAATTATTCAATTTTAAACCTTGTGGAATGTTAAGAGATCTCTCTGTACTGGTCTGCTAGGGCTGCTGTAACAAAGTACCAAAAACTGGATGCCTTAAACAATAGAAATTTATTGTCTCACAGTCCTAGTGGCTGGAAGTCCAAAGTCAAGGTGTCAAATGGTTGGTTCATTGTGAGGGCTGTCAGGGAGAATCCATTCCATGCTTTTTCCTGGCGTTTGGTCATCTGCCAGCAGACTTTGGTGTTGCTTGGCTTATAGACATTATCACCCCAAATTCTGTTTTCATGTGCACATGGCATTTTCCCTGTGTGTATTTCTGTCTCTGTGTCCATAGTTCCCCCTTTCAAATGGATGCAGTCACACCCTAAATGACTTCAATTTTTCAACTGCTAAGATTCAGTTTCCAAATAAGGTCATGTTCACAGGTACTGTGAATCTTTAGAGGACACAGTTCAACCCATGATATTTTCTAAGCCTTCATTTTACAAATAAGAACACAGAGGCCAAAGTGATTCAGTTATACATCATATCTATTTTTTTCAGATTCTTTTCCCTTACAGGTTATTACAGAATATTGAGTATAGTTCCCTATGATTTACAGTAGGTCCTTGTTGGTTATGTGTTTCATAGTAGTATATATACATTAATCCCAAATTCATGTTCTGACACCAGCGAGCCCTAGTTGTTTATCATAAACAAATCATCTGAATTCGCTGTTAGACCCTCTATAAAATGAAGAACCCGCTTGCCTTGTAAAACCTATGCAGATTATTGTTTATGAGGAAGTACAAACGACATTAAAAATCATATTCCCAGCCCTGCACCACCCCACCCCACCCCTGCCCCCCAAAGAAGAAAAAAAAAAAAACATAGAGGCCAAGAAAGTGTAAAGAAGTCATTCAGGTCCTACGGCTATCTAGGAGCAGAACGGGTATTAAAGTGAAGGTCCTCTGACTGTCCAGTAGTTGTTCACCTACATGCTTTACGCCATAATACACAATTGATGATGGAGTAATGAGGTTCACATCAAGTATAGTACTTGTTCCAGTCGGCCACTAATCACAAAAGAACAATACATTACAGGTGGATCAGAATTAATCCATCATTTCCGTTAGAAAAACAAGCACATATGCACTATTTTGGTTTAAAACTGTCTTTGTACATTTAGTTGAGAAAGAATTTGCTGAAGGTCTGTTGTTACTGAGAGAATTTAAGTGTATGTGTTCAGTACACGCTAGGTAGGGTTTGGGGGAACATTGTGGGCACGTGCATTGGTCTGGATCTGCCTTGCCTATTTCAGCAGCACTTAAGGGCAGGTGGTTCATCCCAAGGTTCTAGTCACAACTCTACTACAAGCCTCACTTTTTACTGTTAACAATCCACTTTTTTTAAGTTTTAATTCTCGTTTCTTTAAAAGCAAGGATGAGGTTTTCTAAAAGCCCTTGTAACTCAAGGATTGTAAGTTTCTGATTCTAAGACTGTGAGGAGAGACTTGTGTTTGCAATATCTGTTGGTTAGGGGCAGTTCTGTTACACATTTAACTTGGTACTGAGGAGTATATCGCAGACTTCTGTGCAGACTGAGGTTTATCTGCCTGCCTGGAGTAGTGTATATGAGTGTCAGTTGTGGGTCTCCAGTATCTGATTATACAAAGTGTAAAGCTCTCTTTGGATACATTCTAATGTATGCCTGGTTAAGAGAGGAAGAAATATTGTCAGACTGTCACATTCTGTTATGATTACTGGCTTACTTTCTGAGTGAAGAACTAAATTTGAAAGGTTATACTCCAGAGATGACCTAATTTTTTTTTTTTTAATCATTGGCAGCCCAAGGAATAGAGTTATTTGCACCTTCTTCGTACTCCCTTGGTATTCTCTGTCTTTTCTGGTAGTCAGCTTCCAAGGTGGCCCCTAGCGATTCCTGCCCCTTGTTAGTCATGCCCTTGGGGTGTCCCCTCCTATACTAAGTAGGATTGACCTTGTGTACCCAGTAGGCTATTGTGGAAATGACAGTGTGTGACTTTTGAGGTTAGGTCATAAAGGACATGGTGGCTGCTATTGTGCTCTCGTGTCACTCACTCTCAGGGAGGCCAGCTGCCACGTCATGCGTGCACTAGAACAGCCCTGTGAAGACGTCCGTGTGATGCGAAACTCAGGCCTCCTCCCAACAACCAGCGTGAACTTGCCTGGCATGTGAGTGAGCCACCTGGGAAGGCGATCTTGCAGCCCTAGTCAAGCGCTAGGACTGGAGACCCAGCCCATGTCTTGTCTGCAGCTGAACCAGCTAAACCCTCCTGGATTCTTGGCCACAGAGACTTTATGAAATAATAAACATTTGTTGTTCTGGGCAACCAAGTTTGGCAGAACATATTATTCAACAATAGAAATACCGCCTTTGTAGATTCTGCCCCTTTTTTCAGATCATAGTGTATATCTGTATCTCCCACTAGATTTTTATCTGCTAAAGGGCAGGGTTCGGGTCTTAAATCACTTGTGCAGGCCTTACAGAGGTTATTACAGTGCTCTGAAAATATTTTTAATTGGATGTGATTAACTTACACAAAGTGTAGAACACCTGGGTTGCACCTGTTGCTTCTGTTTGGAAAGATTATAAATTACCTCTACTATTTTATTTGGAAGTAAATGCAGTATTTTAAATAGGTTTCCTTAAAAAGAAGTTAGAGTTTGAACAATGTAAATAAAACAAAAACACATTTACATGAAAATTAACATTTTAACAAGTATCTAAATGAATGGGGGGAAAAAACTCACAGCAGAACCAGGAAGAACTGTTGGAGTTGGCCACCTTTAAAGAATTTACTGAGAAAGAAAAGAATGTCCTTTTTTGATTACCTGTTTTTATTCGTTTGAAAGTAATTTCAAACTTATAAGTTGGTGAGTTGAAAACAACAACACGAAGAACACCTATAATACCTTTTACCTTGATTTGTCTATTAAGGTGTTTTGTCTCATTTGCTTTATCATTTATGCTCCTGTGTGCTTGCTCTCTCTCAGTGCATGTGTTTGTAGATACATACATGTATGTATCTACACACACAATATCTTTTCTAAATCATTCAGGGTAGCTTACATACATCATAGCCCTATATCCCTAAATTCTTAGCTGTGTAATTCCTGAGAACTACAGTTAACAAACTTCAGTAAGTTTAACTTTGATACTTTACTGTTTATATTCCAGTTTTGTTATTTGAGCCAATAATGTCCTTTATGCCATTTTGCCCCTTCCCAGTACAGGACTGATATAGGGTTATGCTTAGTTGTGTGCGTTGGGTCTCTTTTAACCTGTAACATTTCCACAGGCTTTGTCTTTTATGGCATTGACATTTTGGAAGAGCACACACACAGGCCCTTCCTCCCTTTTTTTAGAAGAATGTTCCTCATTTTGGGTTTGTCTGGTGTTTCCCTCTAATTAGATTCAGTATCCTTTTAAATTTTCTAAAGTGAGAAAACAGTATTTCATTCAAAGGATCAATTTAAAGCAATGTTTAGGTCAAACTTAGTTCAGAGGAATTATTAGAAGCTGAAATGGAAAACCAAAACATGTTGTAGAATCTTAGGAAATGTTTAGAATAAGAGAGTTTTCTGTCTTTCATGTTACTGTAAATAGTATTGATTGACTCAACAACTGGATTTTTAAAAGTCAAGCAATGTCTTAGCATTGGGGTGACCTTAGGTGGTTTCATTTAGCTTCATCATGAATGGGCCTCCCCAGAAAGCCAGTGGTATATTTCTGTGGAAACAAAGGATTTTCTTCCAACTATTGCTAAATTTATTTAACAAACATTATTAAATTCTTATTATCTGCCAGACACTGGAGTGAATCCTGGGAATACAAAGAAGAATATGACAGACTTCGTATGCCCTGCTGTATATTACAAGACAATCACAGAGGCTGACATGCCCCAGGGGTCAGGAGGAGCCTCTGCCTGGGAATAGTTGTAACCACACTGGAGTGCAGAAGCCTAAATGCTCTTTTCTGCCTAAAAGGAAATCCCTGTTGTTTCTTTAAGTGTCAGATCCACCTGCTAGAAAAACTTACCTTGCTGTTGTTTGGCATTGTTACCTGTTCAGGTGTATTAAGAATGACTACATCATGTTGAATAATTTAGTGCAGGTAATCCCTTTAAGAGACTAGGGGGTAAAAGATTATTTCTTTTAGTGCTTAAAATCTTGAATTGTTGCAGTTGTTTTGTACTATATCAAATGCCTAGAAATTCACTTTTGTAAAAAAAAATAGCTCTAAACCTTTAATTGTGTATCTTTTTTTGTATGCATCATTCCCAACAGTATCCCAGATGAAGGCTTAAAACGTGATTTTAAGGTGAAAAATGTTTTTAAAGTCTGAAGATAAAACCACTTGGAATCTTCTGATACTGGGATCATAGTTATGGCTTTGTTCGTGGCTCTTTCCATGCAGCAGTGTCCTAGGCAGTTCATCTGCAGACTAATGCATTCTCAGCCACTCAGCTTTGT
Organism: Hippopotamus amphibius kiboko; assembly: GCF_030028045.1. NCBI lineage: Eukaryota > Metazoa > Chordata > Mammalia > Artiodactyla > Hippopotamidae > Hippopotamus > Hippopotamus amphibius. Next base: position 73,300,398 of record NC_080199.1, read on the forward strand.
GACCCTGGTGTAGGGAAGTGTCATTCATGGCTACTTAAAATACTATAATTTAAACTTGGAAATAAAACGCTAATATGCTGAAACTGGGATAATTTCTAATAAGAATACCAATGAAGATAATTTCTTTTTTTCCCAAATATAACTTAGAGGAATGGATATGGTTGTACTATTGTTCTTTATCTTTAACTAAAATTATATTACCTGTAAGGTGGATATTTTCATGTAATTCTCAATATAAAAATAAAGAAAATGTAATATTGATTCTAAATTCTATGTTATTTTGTTAATACAATAAATACCATGCTAAAGCAAAGGAGCCATGATTTTATATTGTCAGAAATGAGATTTTAAAAGGCACTTAGAGAACAGAAAGGAATTCTAGAAGATCTGAAAATTTAATATAAGATTGGGAAAGATTTTTTTCAAGTTGCTTTATATATGTCCTTACTTCTGTGTTGGTAAATACTGACCAAAGAGAAATATTTTATTGGTAAATATGTATTGTAATCAAAATAATTCTCTGCTATGACATAAATAAGCTAACTAATTTTGACAATTTTTCTTCTCTTAAATTTGAGAGGAAAAGAACACAGATGCTTTTCACCCATGCAGTTTAAATGCAGTTAACTTTAGTATATAAATATAATTGATCTTTCCAACTATCTTAGTTGTTGGGCTGCCCACAGTAGGACAGTATTGTGAAGCACAAGGTAGGCTCTGAATCTGATTATAAATGGAATGTAGATTACTTAGAGGTTATTTCTATTGTTAATATCAGTTAGAAATTGACTAGGTTGTCTTAAATTTTAAAATCCCTGTTGCTTTGCACAGAGCTTAGAGAGCAGAATGAAAAATGTTTTAAATTCCATAGCACAATATAGTATATAAAATTGCCAGTATATATATATAGTATATAAAAATTGTTTCTTTTTAAAATCAAAACTGGCTGAGTATTGGAAATGTTATGTGATTCAACCATAAAATGGGTTTCTTTGTAATATGGCTTCAGCCTCCCTCTCTCATCTCCTGTTGTGCCTCAGTCCACCTTGATTTTTATCTTCTAACAACATTCAGCAGTCTGTCATTTCCCCTGCCCACATCTAACTTTCACAGAATTGCACTGTCTGGTATAATAGACAGTACTAGCATGTTGCCATTTAAGTTTAACTTTAAATTCACTAAAATGAAATTAAAAATCCAGTTCTTGCTGCACTGGCCACGTATCAAGTACTCAGTAGCCACATGTGACAAGTAGCTACCTTACTGGACAGTACATATATCAGATGTTTCCATCATTGCAAACTTGGTATTAATGTAAGCATTTTCAGAAGCTACCCAGTTGCTAAAATACTTTCCAGTGTAATGCCTCTGGTTGACCAAAATAGTAAATATTTAAATAATTGGAAAATACCTGCAAAATAGTAGTGTTTGATTCATTACATTTCAAAGCATATGTGTTTGGCTGAGAAAATGAAGTGATCTAAGTAGAATGTTTAGCAGCTAGTCAATAAGCAAAATTTTATTAAGCACTGCTATGTTCCAGGCACTGTGCTAGGTACTGATGATACAAGAGTGACATGGTGTCTGCCCTCAAGGAATTCTTACATTTTAGGAGGTAGGGGTAAGACAACAAGCACATGCTACTTAGTATAGTAGTAAGCGCTAAATACCTGGTATAGTACTAGTTAGTACTTTGCATAGTGTTAGCAAGTACTGTGAGGAAAATGTAGTAGAGTGTGACTGGGATAACTGCTTTTGCTGGGTGGTCAAGGAAAACCTCTTTGAGGTAACCTTGAATTAAGACTGAAAAATGGGTGCAGGAGAAAAGCAAGTGTAAACGTCTTGAGGCAAAATTATATTTGGCTAGCAACAGGAAGGGGAGGCTCCTGGGACTGGACTCTGGAGTCATCTAGGAGTGGAATGGTAGGAGATGTGCGGAGAGTTAGTTGGGATTGAGTTGTGCTGATTGGAGGGTAAGGAACTTGGATTTGGGTTTTTTCCTTAATAGGAATCCATTGAAAGTTTTCAGTCAGGGAAGGGACATTATTAGATTTGTGCTTAGGAAGATCAGTCTGAAGGCTGCATGGAACAGAGGCAGAAAGACTCACTATGAGGCATCTGTAGTCCAAGTGAGGCATTGTGACAGTTCAGGCTATGTTTTAACAGTGGGGATGGTGGGGAGTGGTTAGATTCAGGGTATACTGGTGGATTGGATGTGGGTGTAAGGGAAGGAGACTCATCATAGTCAGCAGAAACATTTATTAGTACCTGTCCTGATATGGTGCCATGTTAGATAACAAATATACAGGTTGATTGAAGCAGTTACGTCGTTTCCTTCTTGGATAGTAATTCTTTATCTCTTCTGCCCATTTTGGTTTGTGTGTTTTTTCACCACCTAAATGATATAAAATTTTCTTTCCGCTTAAAAAAATGTGTTTTCAAACAATTTGTCAAACAATTTTTCAAGAGTCTTGATTACAGAAGTAAAGAAACAAGGATGGGTTGTGCTAACTCCAAAAGAGGCCGTTTTATCGATCTTCATGTATGTCTTCTTAAGTGTTCACTTCCTCGCACATTGACACATACCGCATCAAAGTGCCATAATTCTGAACCACCCTGCTTCTCTTGTTCATGTCTTGTCTTACTCTGCCTTCTTGCTGTTGGCTCTAGCTTTGATGCCCATTTGTTCTGGCATGATAAGGTCATTCTGTTGAAAATCATAGAATGCTCCCTTCAGAAAGTCCTGAGACACTTTTTCTCCCATCTCCCCCAACTTCCCAGAAGGTCTTGGTACTTATTGAAAAAAGCAGTCTTTGCCAGGGAGAACCATCTGTAGAAGCATGGTTAACAAATTAAATACATAACTGAGCACTTGTTCACATGTTGAAATGAACTCAGAACTTCTTCCTGCAGAAAATTCTGACTTTGCCTGCAGGTGTCTCCCTCCTCGTTGAGTTAAGATGGCCTTCTATCAAAGCAGGAGTCCTGATTAGGGACCTGAATTTCCATTAGAGATTATTAACCTTATCACCTGCTTGTCTGGTTTCTACTACATAACTACATGTAGTTATGCTCTTAATCAGCAACATAGAATACTTGTACTCTCTAAGGATTAGCAAACTATCTGTAAAGGATCTGTTATGGACTGAATGTTTGTGTCCCCCAATCCGTATGTTGAAACCCTACCCCGCATGTAATGGAGTTAGGAGGTAGGGCCTTTGGAAAGTAACTAGGATGAGAGGAGGTTATGAGGGTTGAGCTCTCATGAATGGGATTAGTGCCCTCGTAAGGGTCAAAGAGAGCTTGCCCCCTCTCTCAGCTCTCTACCATGTGAGGATACAGTGAGAAGTCAGCAGTCTGCAGCCGGGAAGAGGGCTCTCACCAGAGCCCAGCAGGGCTGGCACCCTGAGCTTAGACTTCCAGCTTCCAGAACTGTGAGAAATAAATTTCTGTTGTTTATAAGCCATCCAGTTTAGGGCAGTATTTTGTTATAGCCGCCTGAGCTAATACAGAGTTAGGTGATAAATATTTTAGTCTTTGTGGGCCATACAGCATCTGCCACAGCTGCCCAACTCTGCGATCATAGTGTGAAAATTGCCACTGACAATACAAAAATGAGTGGGAATGGCTGTATTCTAATAAAACTTTACCAAAACAAGCAGGCAGGATTTGGCCCATGAGCCAGTGTTTGCTAACCCTTTCTCTAGGCCTTTGTAAGACAAACTTGTTACACTGTTCAGCTCACATCAAAGCCGGGCTGTGCTCTTCATAGAACATGGTTAGAAGGAACCACCAGGTATCCATTCCTCTAAGTAATCTAAATTATAAGATTTAGTTCTTGGATTTGATTCTCTCTTGGGTTTGTTTAAAAAAATTTTTGTGTGTGTTAGGCAGGTAGACATATTGCTGTAAGTCTACATCATCTACAATAGAAATGCTGAAGAGGAAGAACTTTATGTAGCCAGTGGCTTCTAGGAAAAGGGTGTTTCAATTATGGTGACCAGTGGTGATTAGCTACATGGAAAAAATGGGATATAGGTAAAAACCTATTGTTGTCTCTCCAACTTTACCCTCTTTCTTGCCTCTGGGTGTCATTCTAGTCTCTAAGTTTACTCAACTGATAGTTGTTAATGTTTGTTAGGTGTAAGGCATAGTGCTAGGCAATGTCTCCTGAAAATATCCTTCTACTAGGAAAAGATGCCTAATGTAAACAATTGGCGTCCGCTTTCCTGCATGTATAGCCCACTCCCTGGCATGGAGGAGATATTTAATAAATCTTTATGGCTGAATTAGTATCTCCTATTATAAATCAATAAATTAATATTGTTTGTAAATTACTCTCTTATGGATTCAATTAACTTGAATCAATGGATGAATTGATAAAAGAAGCCAAAGCTAATGTCCAAGCATGAACCCAAGGTGATTCCAAATATCCTGTGACATCTAAGGGTTTTAACAAGGTTACCAAAATACCTCTTCTTTTCTTATACTGCCACATACAGCATTGAAATGTGTAAAAGGAAGTATCTGAATTAAATAAATACAATAGATTTGTTTAGGAAAAGTTTTATAAGGTATGACTGTGAGCTATGCTGTGAACCCAGTCTGCCTAACATTTTCACATCTCATTGAGTGTTTTCCAAACATTGTCATGGGCATTATATTATAGTTGAGGTCATTAAAAAAATAATAAATTATACTAAACTAAGAAATGATCATATGCAGTGCTTTCCAAGCTGATTTTTAAAACCACACTCCACAATGGCAAAAACATTTTACATTTCAACCCAGTACACACACACACACACATACATAGATGTAACTGATAAAAAAATTATGTGAACTAATACCCACCCCTACTCTATGTGATACCCTCTGAGGTTTTCAATTATTTGAATTCTTTTCATGATGGATAATGACCTACAGTTTGAAAAATAGTGATCTAATGTGATTTTACTTGGTATGTATTGTTAGTAGGACAGTATGATATTCAGTAAGCCAGAAGTTCATCTCATTTTTTCTAGCCATTCTGTTCATTAATTTATTTTTAAGTGTTTGTAGGGACTTGCCTGGTGGTCCAGTGGTTGAGACTTCGCCTTCCGGTGCGGGGAATGTGGGTTCAATCCCTGGTCAGGGAGCTAGGATCTCATGTGGCTTGTGGCCAAGGAGCTAAAACATAGCACAGAAGCAATGTTATAACAAATTCAATGAAGACTTTGAAAATGGTCCACGTCAAAAACAAAAAATCTTTTAAAAAGTAAATAAAACCATTTTTTTAATTAAAAAAATAAATGTTTGTACATACTGAGTGCTGACTGTACGTCAGATGTAGTTCTAGGTCCCAGGGTATACAAAGATGAGTGTGATTCAGTCCTTACCCTTGAACTCAAATGGGTAAGACAGAGTTATAATAACTTTTAGTAAGCATTATAATATCAGAATAAAAAATGTACTGTGGGGACAGAGAGGAGCAAGCAACTAATTCTCCCAGCAGAAATCCAAGAAAGGGTTGGTACAGGAGGTGACTTAGGAAAATTAGGTTATATAGAATGAATGCAAATTTTCCAGATGTGAGAGAGAAGGGCATTCCTGGCAAACGGACCTGGGTATGCACAGGCGGGAAGTATGAAAGGGTGGAACTTGTTCCAGTAACAGTAAGAAGTTCAGTGTAGCAAGAGTTCAGGAGCATAAAGATAAATGAGGAGGAGAGCTAGACTGAAGGACCTGTGTTCCTTGTTAAGAAGATTAGACTTTGTTCTTACATAGTGAGAAGCCCAGAGGTTTTGAATCCAGGATATGTAAAATAAGGTATTTGTGTTTTAGGAAGACAGTTATGTCAGCTGTTTAAAGGATGGTAAGGAGAAAAGAGATTTTAGAGACAGGAAATTCTTTGCATTGCCTCAAATGAGAAATAAAAACTTGAACTAAGATAGCAGTGCGAAGTATGGAAAAGATGGTCCGAATTCCAGAGTTCAGTTCCATTCAGTTTGTTAAACATTTATTGAATGTTAACTGTATGTTAGATTGTTAAATACTGTGATATAAAAAAGAATAAGAAGTGGTCTCTGACCCTGGAGATCAATTTAGTTTTCTGTCTAGTGGGAAACAAAGACAACAAATAGATGAGTTCTGTATCATAATGGTCAAGTGTTATGACAAAGACTTGCATAAAGTATGAAAAGAGCAAAGATGAGAGGTTCAGAAGCCAGACTGAGGGGTTTGTGCAGGCTTCCTGGGAAGGAAACATCCAAGTGGAATCCAAAAGAATGAATAGGAACTGCCCAAGTGAAGCGAAGGACAAGGGGCATTACAGGCAGAGGGCAGAGGAAAGCCGTCCTGGGAATTAAGGAACTGTGGGGAACTACCTGGAGTTCAGTGCTGCCGGAGCCCAGTGTGGAGGAGGAATGATACTGTGAGCCCAGAGTAGGAGTGAAAGGTTCACATGAGTTCCTGTAGTGGGACTTGCAGGTTTATATGGAGCCCGTAAGTCATGCTAAGGAGCCTTTATCGTGTCACTGGTGGGGAGCCTGGGGACTGACATGGGCAGCTTTGGTGGAGGTGGCATATTCTGATAATGTGGAGGATAATGACAGCTAACTTTCACTGAGTGCAGGTAATATGCTGAGTAATGTTGTAAGCATTCAACATGTATCACCTTATTGAAGCAGCCCTGTTGTTACTAGTCTCACTTTACAGGGAAGTTACTGACACAGATTAAGTAACTTGCTCAAGTTTACGCAGTCAGTGGCAGAGCAAGGACTCAGTCCCAGTGATCTGACTAACCCACAGTGATGTGCTGCTGGGTAGATGAGAGAGTGGCCAGACTATATGATGAGCTGTCCTGGGGTAATGGTAGCAGATGGAGAGAAGTCCACTCGAGTTACCGCCATAACACAATACTGTAGACTGAGGGGCCTAACAACAGAGATTTGTATTCTCACAGCTCTGGAGGCTAGGAGTACAAACACTTGATGCTGTCAGGTATGGGTTCCCAGAGGGCTCTCTTTCTAGCCTGTATTGATAGATGGCTGCCTTTTTGCTATGCCTTCACTGAATCTTTTTTCTGTGTGTGCATGTGGAGAAAGCAAGCTCTCTGATGTCTCTTATAAGGGCACTAACCCTGTCGAATCAGGGCCCCACCCTTTTGACCTCATTTAACCTTAGTTCTTACTTAGAGGCATCCCTTCTCCAAATACAGTCACACTGAGAGTTAGGATTTCAATGTATGAATGGCAGGGGTGGGGAAAAACACACAAGCCTTAACAACAACAATTCCAGAAAATATTTAGGAGATAAAATTAGCTTGTTGGTGATTGGTTTGATGTGGGAAGCAAGGGAAAAGGGAGAGTTTGACTCTCAGGTTTCTCGACACAGAAAAAGCAAATTGGCCGGGGGAATGATAGTTGAGTTGGGATTATAGTAAACCAGAAGCACCTGGAAAGCATCCAGGAGGTGGTTGGCAACGCTGATGCCAGGAGAGGCAGCAGCATCTGCTGGTAATTGGAGCCACAGGTTGGGTCACATCACCTAGAGAAATACGTAGAGTGAAAAGAGGTGGTACTGCCAAAAATGGAAAAATACTTAGAAGGTAAGCAGACAAACAGCAAAGGGAGATGCAAGAAATAGGAGACCTCTATCTTTGAAGCCAGGGGGAGAGAGAATTTCAAGCAATAGGAAATCCTTAACACTCAAATTCTTTAGCCTGTGTGGTTTGTATTCTGACAGGTTTGTATTCTAAGGTGAGAAAAGGGAACAGTTGTAGAATCATTGCATTTTATTGCCTTATAGGACCGGAGAGATGATTTTCCAGTCCCCTCATTCCATAAACAAGGAGGCTGAAGCCTTGCAAAAAACCTAGGGATCTCTTTCAAGGTACAGGTGGAGCTAGAATTTAGGTCTTCCAAGCCTCTTGACTTCAATCCAGTGCTTTTTACAATATATGAAATTGAATCTATTTGTAGGGTTTGAAAATTGGGTTTAAGTTGTCAAAAAAAATTACACTAAATAAAATGGAGAAAGAAGCATCAGAATTTTATTATTCTATGCATTTGGGCAAAGGAAGAGAAGTAGTATATAAAATGTCTAAAATTTAAAGGCGAGACTAATCATGTTGGCCTTGAATAATGATAAGAAAATTGACTAGAGCTTAGAGGCAGGAATTCTGTTTTTTCTCTATTTAGAGCGGAAATGGCACGTTGCCAGGGTCACCTGTTAGGCCCTGGGCACACATTTATAAATGTGACTCCTTTTTATGTTTTTCCTATCATTGACTAACCCCATATTAGGAATTTAGCAATACTGTATTATGAGAAAATTAGTGTTGTCAGTAGCCTATTACAGGCTTCAAACTGTCTGAGTTCATTACTTTTAGAGAGGATCAGCTCGCCCTTCTACAGGAATTTGAAGTTGCCTTCAGCTCATGGACTCCCATAAGTGAAAATTACTGTTGGTAACAGGTAAATTACTTTCGGTAACATTTGTCTTATAATTCAGTTAATGAAGTGTATATTGAGTATTAACTATAAATAAAGCACTATGCTAATCGAAGCACTTCGGCTTTGTAGGTTGTATCAGTATTAATGAATTGGATACAGTCCCTCTGTAAGACATGTAGAATCTGTTGCAGGTACCAATAATGTCATGTAAAGCTTTACACTCACAGATACTTGAATGGTGTCAGTGGGGTCAATAGTGCCGGTATGTCCTCATCAGGACTTACCACTGAAAATATGAGCTGGCCTTGGTTTCTATTTATCACCTTCAAAATTTTAAAAACCAACAAAACTAAAGCAGGTTTAGCCACCATTGTGGCTGATTTTTTACCAGCTAAGCAAGCATGAATTTGACTTAGTAACACAATAAAAAAAAAACTATTTTTTCCCACTTTATAACTCTATAGTTTGAAATTGTGTAAGTTACATTTAAAATAATAAGTATATACATACCATAAAGACACTTACTCTGTGTTTATATTTTCAGTAGATTTTAACATATCTGTTAAAGTAGAATTGTACAGAAAATAACTGATTCACCAACACACACAACTTTGGTACTAGGACATTAACAGAAGTTTTATATGGTATATGCATATTACAAAGAGTACATTATGTGGATAATAAACCAAGCTGGGTGTATGTAAGCATTGTGTAAAAGGACTAGATAACCTGCAGTTTGCATCATAAAAAGTATGTCTGTGTTTGATATAGTAGTTGGTAAGTTTCTGCATCAGGAGAGCCCGCAGCAAAATTGTGAAATAGGCAAAGCATAGCTCCAGAGGCCTCAGAATCTTGGCACAACCTGTGGTGTGTGTTTTTCCAAATATGAAATGTTACCACCGAAGGCATTTCATGAAAAGTTTGATCCATAGTGCTACACTAGTCAAGAATTTCAGTAAAATGGGGAGTTTATCATATTCGTCTTAATATTCCCATCCTAGCATTGTTCATGGAAATTAATATTCAGTAAATGTTTATTAAATGAATGCATTCTGTTCATTAAGTAAAACATGAAGAAGAAATTTTGACTGAGGATTGTGTTGCCATTGTGCTATTATGCTAAGAAGATTCCTTTCGCAGTTGTTTATTGAGCATCATCTGATATGTGTAGACACTCAACTGTGTTGGCATTAGGAATACAAAGATGAGTAAGATGGACTCAAGTGGTGAGATTGGGGAAACACTTGTAAACAGCTATGGCGAAGATGATTGATGCCACCGGAGAAATATGAAGACAAATAACTATAAAATAGTGCAATCATAGAAATATCTACAAACAAAATATAGTTATGATATTATGAAAATGCAAAGTACTGTGTGATCCCAGAAGAGAAATTAATTCCATTTGGAAGGGGGAGTATTTGGCAAGGTTTCATAGGGGAAGTGACTTGTGAGCTGAACTTTGAAGAATATCCCACTGGCATCTTGGGCATCTCAAATCCACTGTGTCCAGTGGTATATTCATTAGTCTCCTCTCCCACCCCTCTGTCCCAGACCCACATGTCTGAGAGTCTTGAACATGATTACTGATTTTATCATTCACCCTTGGATCCTTCCTTATGGAAAATGCTAGAATCACTTGACTCCCTTTCTTTCCCCTCCAGTATTAATTTGGTCACTATAGTTGCATGAAGTTTTGAATAGTTGAGTTTTTTTATAATCGACATACTTTCTTCATAATCAAAAGCTTATCAAGCATATTTGTATTTGAGCATATCCGCCTACTAATGACATATTTTAACTTTGTTGAATTATACACAAAAATGTCATATTTTGAAACAATTCACTTATTTTTTTCCACCATTGAAAAAATACAATTCTAATGTCTAAATAATGTACTGAAAATCGTAAATAACTTACTATTCTAGAGATGCTATCTGGTAAGCACTCATGACAGCATTTTTATTTTAAATAATACTGTTCTTAGAATATATTTCTTTTAATTTGTCCTTATCTGTACAGAACCATAACATTTTAGCACCACTCTAGAATTTCCAGACAGTAATACATTTCTGCTGCCATTTGGAGGAGCCTGCATCACAGAGTAGTGAGGAGTTGAGTCTGACTTGCAAAGATGCCTTCATTTGAAATTCAGACCCCACTCCCCCAGAAGAATTCTTAGTCAAATTCCATAATTAGTGAATTGTGTCTTCTAGATTTCTCTAGTACTGAATTTAATGGAAGGTACAATTATAACTAATTATTTTGTAGAGATTCTAATGATGTTCTTACACCACTGAAAAATAGATATTCTGAAAACTGAAAGTGAAACTGTCAGACCTTGGCGTCTGTAGTTAACAACTACTTACAGAGTTTTGTTGATAGATACTTAGGTAATTGTAAGACTAAACCACGAGTGTGGGAGGCCTCTGTGCTTTTCTAATGAAACTGTTTTAAATTTTGATAAAATCCATGACGCATAATCCTGGTCTCTTTCAATCCAAATTTTCAAATAATATCTATAAATACTTATTCTCTAGAGTGGTCTTAGGAGTTAAGGAAAGCAGAAGTTTATGAAAATTTCATTCTGTTTCTCTTTAAACCTTATGCCAGAGTTACTAAGGATTAGCAAAGTTCTTTGATACAGGATTTACTCTTCTGATACCTTGCTCTGGTGAAATACTAGAAAAACGTTTTGAGAAATAAAAGTCAGATATGTGAGTTAAAGGAAATTTTAGTTAGCAGACTTGCTTTAAAATGATCTTAACCATGATTGTGAAGTCTTGAATTCTAAATTTGCCTGTGCTAGTATAATGCTAATTATGTTTTACTTAATTTTTAAAGTTTTATAATATATAATCCAATTTCTATCAATAAGGTAGAGAATTTGCACTTAGAATTGCCTTCAAAATTAAACTTTCATGCCATTACAAAGTATAACTGAATGGTCTCTAAATGCCAAGATGAACACTATCTCTGATAATGTCCTTGCAGTCCATTGCTGACGTGTGTGAGGAAAGAAAGGTACTTTCTAATTGGAGTGTTTATCAACACCACTTACCGCTAATATTCATCAACAGTCCTGGGATCGTTTCATACCTGCTGACATGACATTCATCCTTTAAGTTTTAACTCAGAGTCAGTTCTTTGAAGTCATGCTTACTCTCATATCATAAGCCTGCAGAACTAGGCCTGAAGCTAATTTTCTTTCCTCCAAAGAAATACCTGCTATCCAGATTCATATCAATACAGAAACAGTCTCAGCTGTGGTCTCACGTCCATAGAGCTAGAGTTATGATACACTAAATTTACTGAGAGCCAATATAAGCTGTTTTACATTAATTTTTAAATATATAAATAACTCACTAAAATGGGTGGAATGTAAATATTAACCACTATTACTATATTATAAAAAAGTAATACTTGTAAAATACAGTACTCAAATTTACTGTTTTTCTTACTAGTCTTAAACTGTTTTCAGTCTCTTCTTAGACAGTCCTAGTTTTCTCCGGACTAATAGATTTAAATGTTCTTCATTAATCTGTTTGTGGCTTTAAAACCACAAGACTATGTTATCTATTAAAAGTGGAATTTTATTCTTGAGCTTAGTTATCTTTAAAATAACTTAGTCATTTTTTGCTAATCCTGTAAGCGTGCTTCCCTACCATAACAAAAGTAAAACAATACAGAATAAAATGTCTGTTTATGTCAAAAATTTCCTATGACTGTGCATTTCTAGTCAGAATAAGATTTTTTTCTACCGCCTTCCAGCTATTCTTGCTTTTTTACGTTTGACTTTATGAAAACATAATTTATAATGAACACACATTGTGAAGCTGACTTTTGAACACGACTTCTTAAAGGACCTATGATACTATTTTTTGAGAATTAATTTATTTGAAAAATCTTATGAGGATATGAAAATGAAAATTACCTTTATTTAAGAAGAGAGAGTTGCATGAAATCAGAACTCTTCCAGAAAACATGAACTGTCTCTATGGAGCATGGGCTTTACCTAATTTGACGTATCTTGGTAGAGTACCTAGCACAGTTGTACAAAAAGATGGGCATTTAACAAAAAGCTTTTAATAATCGGAATGAACTTCCTTAGATATGAAGTAACCAAAATGCTTTTATTCTCATTGTCCCGACAAGTGTAGGAAGCGGAGCATTTTAATGTAGTGCTTCAACAAGAAAGCTGCACACACAATCAGAAGTGTACCACGTAGAAAGATCAAGATTTACGGAGGCCCAATTACATGAAGGGTATGTTACTAGAGCCGCATGTGTCGTTATGTGAATGTAAATTGATTAAGTTAAGCACTTACTGAAATTGCTTTCTGAAAACTAAGTGATCATAAAATAAAATGTGGAAGTTCAAAGTGAGAAAGTTACCTTAGACTAAGAATAAAATGAGAACCCAATTATGCACTAAAGCAGTTTTGCAACACTTAAAAGTTTTCACTAATGTCTAGAGAGTCACAAGTGATTTTTTTAAAGAACGAGAACTGAATCCTTTGTTGCTTGCTTTATTAGTATACTTGTTTAAGCAGAAGGGTTGTTTCTGTGCAGCGACTCAGACTTCTTTCTCACTCCTACTCTCTCTGCTTGTGAGTCATCGAGACCAGAGTGCTTTCCTTCACACACAAAGAAGATGCCGTTGACCCATTGTCATGGTCTGCTCAGGCTGCTGTAATAAATTACCACTGGCTTAAACAACAAACATTTGTTTCTCACAGTTCTGGCGGCTGGAAGTCTGAGACCAGGGTGCCAGCATAGTCAGGCTCTGGGGAAGGCCTTCTTCCTGATTTATAGGTTGCTGTCTTGCTGTATCCTCACATGACAGGGAGAGAGAGATCACCCCTCTTGTGTCTTTCTTAAAAGGGCACTAATCCCATTCATGAAGGCTTCACCCTCATAACCCAATTACCTCCCAAAAGCCCCGCCTCCAGATCGCACACTGGGGATTAGGGCTTCAACAGATGAATTTGGCGGAGTTGGGGGAGAGACAAACACCCATCATCAGGGAGTGCACTGGATTTGTAATCATCAGTTCTGCTTTCCTCCTATTCCTTTTAACTAAGTCCAGGCATTTATAAACTGTGGCAGGTTGTTAGAGAACTATGGATGGCTTCAGACTCTGCTTGGACGGTCTAAGCCAGCAGTCCCCAACCTTTTTGGCACCAGGGACTGGTTTCATGGAAGACAATTTTTCTGCAGATGGGGGAGGGGGGTGGAGATGGTTCAGGTGGTAATGTGAGCAGTGAGGGGGATGGTTTAGGTGGTAATGGGAGCTATGGGGAGCAGCAGATGACGTTCTGCTCGCTCACCTCCTGCTGCATGGCCTGTGGGGGGGTGTGGGGGGTGGGGGTGAGGACCCTGGTCTAAACTTTCTCTAGACTTGAGCAACGGTGAAACATGCAGAAGTGAAATGCATGACCTTTGGCCTCATTAACACAAGAACTGATTTAAGTTCTATGTATATAGATTTGGTTTTAATGTCTTAAAACCTTTTTTTGTATTTTTTATCAATTCTTTTCCTCCTCCCTCCACAGTCCTTCCCTACCTTGTGATCTGTGCTTTCTTCTCTTTATCCATCAAACCACACTCTGGAGGCAGTACAGGAAAGGGATGATAGTGGTTAATAACGGGCTCTGGGAACCAGACTCAGAGTAGCTCATAGCCTGGCTCTGCCGCTTAGTAAACAGATCATCTCAGACAAGTGACACCCTTAATGACATTGTGTTCTTGGTTTCTTCATCTGTAAAATAGGAACAGTGCCTTCCTCACAGAATTTCTGTAGCGGTTAGGCAAGGTAGTGCATTTAGGTGCTTAGTACACTACCTAGCATATAGAAGTGCATACTAGCGAATAAATACCTAAAAATGGAAAAGGAACTAGACTAATGGATTTAACTTACAATGTGTGACTTGTCTCAGCAAAGTTCACTTTTTTAACGGGATAAGAAAATAATCTCTAAATATGAAATATTTAAATAATCTCCAACTGTGAAATTAGGACTGCAACACAGTTGGTGGAAAAGGCTTTATTTTAAAAGAGCTAATCCCAGCACTCCTGTAACCATAGGCACATGCCTGCTTTGCTGAATACAGAACTACAGACCTTTATCAACCTCTTTGCTACTTAAAGCTTGGCCATGTCCTAGGATGAACCATTTTTACCTTTTCATACTGTGAATTGGTTTCCTAATGCTGCCATAACAAATTACCCACAAACTTGGTGTCTTAAAACCACAGAAGTTTATTCTTCACAGTCCTGGAGGTCAGAAGTCCAAAGCCAGGGTATCAGCAGGGTTGGTTCCTTCTGGTGGCTCTGAGGGAAGAACTGTCCCACGCATCTCCTAGCTTCCAGGGTCACCAGATTTCCTTGGCTTGTAGCTGCATCCCTCCAGTCTCTGCCTGTCTTTCAAATGGCCTTCCCTCTGTGTCTATCTCAAATCTCCCCTGCCTCTCTCTTATAAGGATACCCGTCGTTGGATTCAGGGCCCATTCTAAATCCAGGGTGATCTCATTCAAGATTTTTAATTTAATTATATCTTCAGAGACCATTTTGCCAAATAAGGTCACAGTCACAAGTTCCAGGGATAGGAAGTAGATATACCTTTTGGAGCATCACCATTCCGCCACTATATACTGTGTAAGAGAACCAGACTTAGGGGAATGGGAGGATGAACTGGGAAAGGAAAGCGATACTTCCCGAAGATCCCACAGTGGGGGAATACTAGAGTGTCACTGCCGGTGTGGCCTGGGACCACGGAAGATTAGTTTTCTAGGTACAATTAAATATCTGTCCAACTGGCAAGTCTTCATCTTCAGCTGCAGTGAACTGCTGTTGAGATTTGTCCAGTTTTCATTTCTTTTCCAAGTATATCAGTGCTATCTAATTTCTTAAGCCTTAACTCTCTGTGAGTGAAAAACAAGCAGTGGTGCTAGAAGTGCATGCTTGTGGTCTGAGCTTGAGAGCGGTGGTAGCTTGTTCGAAGAAGCACCAGCTGAAGAAGATAGCCAAAAGTCATAGTACTTTTTAGCCCCTCAGTCACTTCAGCACCATCACCCCTTTTCAGCAGGAATTTACCATGCTTTAGGGGTGTGTCATTGGAAATTTGGTTAACAAGTAAATATGTGAAGGGGATTAGTATTTTTGACATTTTTGGTTTTGGCCTGAATCCGAGCACTGGAAATTGGCTGCAAGGGCTGAGTGAGGAAAGGTGAGGAAATCAACTAATTTTATTCACCACGATAGTGTGACTTGTGACTGGAAAAGGGACATTGTTAATACCAGGGCCCTTTACCTGAGACATAAAATTTAATCCTAGTAGTTCTACCTAAAATAATGGTTAGTTCAAGAAAACCCAGGCTGAATGAGGGTTGTAACTCTATGTGATAAAATTTCCTACCAACATGCAGAGCAAGCTGCCCAAAAAAATAGCATTGCACAAATTTTTAAAATCAACTCATTAGTTCATCAGATCTCTACCTAGACCAAGACATCTTCAAAGTTAATTACTACATTATTCCTTTTTGTGTCTGTGGTTTCTATTACAGTGCCTATTTAGGAGATGTTTAATTAACCAACTACTTTGTATACCACTGCTCACCTTTTAAGTTGCTGTTATTGATTTCCATAGAGATCAAAATATTGAAAAAGTAAACGATTTCACCTAAATGCTGGATTGAGGGCTTCCCTGGTGGTGCAGTGGTTGAGAATCCACCTGCCAATGCAGGGGACATGGGTTCCATCCCTGGTGCAGGAAGATCCCACATGCCATGGAGCAACTAAGCCCGTGTGCCACAGCTACTGAGCCTGCGCTCTAGAGCCCATGACCCACAACTACTGAGCCCACATGCTGCAAGTGCTGAAGCCCACACGCCTAGAGCCAGTGCTCTGCAACAAGAGAAGCCACTGCACTGAGAAGCCTGTGCACCACAATGAAGAGTAGCTCTCACTCACCACAACTAGAGAAAGCCCACGTATAGCAATGAAGACCCAATGCAGCCAAAAAATAAAAAATAAATAAATCTTTAAAAAAAATAATAAATACTGGATTGAGAAAATACAAACAATTTTTCAGGACAACTTCCTGTTTTCTTGGTTAAAAGAAATAAATGCATGCTTTCAAGGAGAAAATTCAGTTGATATAAATCAGTTCAAGATACTGCTTCTAAATGGTGGGCAGCAAACTGTGGCCTGTACGCCAAACCCAGCTCCCTGCCTGTTTTGTACAGCCTGCAAGCTAAAAATTGTGGTACCTTTTAAAATGATTGGACAAAAATCAAAAGAAAAATAATATTTCACGACACATGAAAAAGTACATGAAATTCCTACAAATAAAGTTTTATTGGCACACAGCTCATTTGTTTATATATTGTCCATGGCTAATTATGCCCTCCAGTGGCTGAGTTGAGTAGTTACAATAGAGACCGTTTGTGGCCAAGAAAGCCTAAAACATTTACTCTCTGACCCTTTACAGAAAAAGTCTTTTGACCCCTGCTGTACTGCACTGTTTATCAAAATGCTGATTTTCAAATTTCAGAATACAGAGAACTTGAGCTTCTCCCCTTGATCTGTAGTTTAACCTGAGGAGAGTAGGTATCAAGTAGCTGCCCAGCTTCCCTCCTATGGGCTGAAGGCAGTGTCCAGGCACTTGTAACTGGCAGACACTCCACAGTGTTCAGGAAATGACCAGAGTTAGGCGGGCAAGCCAAGGAACAGTCTGAACGGGACACTGCCCCTGGCACCACTGACATTGAACTGTCAGTGCCACTCTTGCTGGGAATTATTTCTAAACTGTCCTCACATCTTTGCAATGTGGCCTCAAGGATCATAGCCCTGGAAAGAAGTTTCTGGTTGGCTAGACCCAGGCCACATGCCCACACCTAATTGTCAGGGCACAGGAGAGTGAGGTACTCATTCTAATTTGCTGATTTTCAACTCATCCCTCCCTCCATGATGTAAGAAGAGTAGATTTACCCCAAATGAGAAGCTATGATAGGCGGCCAGAGAATGTAAATCAAACATCTGCATCTTTGCTACTCTAAGTGTGGTCTGAGGCCCAGCAGCAGCAGCATCAATCACCTGGAAGTGTGTTTGAAATGCAGCCACTCAGGTGCATCTCCTGAACTGCCCCCCCACACACACACACCAATCAGATTCTGAATTTTAACAGGATCCCCAGGTGATTTGCATATGCATTAAAAATTGAGATGATGCCCAAATAAAGTCCTAATTTGGCAGAATATCAGGCATATTATGAAGTGAAAGGAAATATTCAGGTAGCTTGAGGGTATATATTTTTGGCCTGGGACCTTACCTATAAACATGACAGCTGTCCCTAGGAACACTCCCCTCTGCTATGCCTGCTTTTCAGTTTCTTCCTTTCTTAAACCCTCAGATTTAAAACCTCTAAGCATATAGCCTTTCCCACAGCAGTGTACAAGGAGCCCCAACAGGGAATGTGGACAGCTGGGGAACAGGCGTTTAGATATGTGAGTTGTTTGTAAATGATGGCTGACCTTGTAGGTCACAAGGCCAAATAATATTTTAAAGAGCCAAAGGTGAGTTTATTGACCTAACATAAAATCTGAAATGGAAGCTTAATATGAACCCATACTTGGATTCAAGTCCCAGACTGTCACTTATTTTGTGATTTTTATGTAATTTACATAACCTTCCTGAGCCACAATTTTCTCATCTCTAAAGTGGGGTTAATAATATGAGTATGAGAGAGAATCTATGTAAAGGAGTTACCACAGTGCCCAGCAAGGACTATGTATTCCATTTATTTCAGCTATCATTATTCATTTTAATTTGCTGCATTCAAAGACTGTGGTACTTTAGTTAACCAAAGTGTCAGAGCTTACTAAGTCATTTTGCAATAGAATTGCTACAACTACTGATGCTGAGTTTCAGGATTACAGATTTAGGCATTCAACTTCTATTTCTGCCTCCAGTTTCTGTCATCATAAGGCATCATAGAGTACAGTTGTTTATACCATCAGGACAATTTGATAATTTGTTATCACAAATAATAGAGGGATAAAAGTATGTATTTGAAAAACTGATGAGTGTGGTAAGGATATTCTTTAAATATGACTTCTGGAATATTGCCACTTCTGACCACACTTGAAAAATCTCAGGAAAAGCTTTCTGTAGGGCAGAAATGATTACCCTTAGTTATCATAAACCTACTAAAATTTACTACCAACAATCTTTGGAATTGAAGAAAAACAGATCTTTGCAAATATGGGGCAGTGGTTGGTATCTTAAGCATATGCTATCCCTGATCATTTGTCTACATTTTCTTTGAGAATCTATAACTTCAATAAAATTTATTCTAAAAAAAAGTGAATTTATTTGCACAGCTAAAACGTTTTGGGCACGATGCCCCTGAAGTCATTAAACTCTCTTGAAAAGCAAGATAGGTCTTCCAGTTACTATTTTAATTTTTATTGCCTTGTAAATTAAGGACGAATGCAGTTATAGAGTCGAAAACCAGCTACTAAAGCTTAAACAAGTTAATAAATGAACTGGATACATAAAATCTTTAAACCATATCTCAGCAGTGAAGTGTCTTTATCCTCAGTTGATTAATACATTTCTCCCATGTACACTTGTTTTAAAGATATCTGTAACATGAAGGTCTCGGGTCACTTTTGACTAGAATCTAAATTCTAGACTTGCAGAAAAATAGCTACTAGGCTTTGAAGCACATGGCTAATATGTACCAAATGAAAGAAGATGCTTTATTATTCATAGCCAGGCAATATTATCAATATTGGCCAGGCAGCGTAGGGGACACCCTATCAGAAATTAAATTTGTGGAAATTTTCCCCTGTTCTTTAAACAAGAGAACTTCTAGATGCTTCTTTAAATGCAGGAATCAATTTTTTTTACCTTGAAGCAAATCTTGCTTGTTCTAGTAAAAGTTGCTTGAGTAGTTGACCTCAGAATGCAGGGCTAGGAGACTTCCTGCTCTCACTGCCACATGGAGCCTTAAGTATTGCAGGCTGACTCCAAACCATGCAGAACATCCACCCCAGGTCCAGCTCTGACATAGCACAGTCATTAACGCTAATCTACTTCCTTTCCTCTTCTGGGGCTAATCTCATCATTTTATGCCTTCTGTCAACCTTCTTAACCACAACCCTGTTGGAATCCTCTAGTTTACCTACTAACAGAGGAAAGCAGAGATTTTCTCCTTGATTTGCTCCCTGTCATCAGGGTCAAGCCCCTGCCATCGCAATAGCAGCACCTCCTCCAGACAACCTGGGGGCAGTTCTGTCCTCTTTAAGTGTGTTGGCCATATCCTGCCCCCACTGTCTCCAAGAAGGAGGTCTCTCTTCAGATCTGTGAATGCATCCCCCTAGCATTTAAACGTGCTTAATGATTCGTGCCTAATGAAAAGAAAGTCTTCCTCAGCCACGTGTTGCTTTCCAGCTACTCCCCTTTCTTTCTTAACTGAAGGTCTTAAAAGTCTTGAAAGAGTGGTCTGTGGTCTCTTGGCGCGCGCACACACACACACTCACTTCTTGCTCTCTTCTCAATCTTTGACCGTTGTAATCTGTCCTCTTTCCTACAGCTTCACTGACTTCACCCTCAACAGGGTCCTCAGATTTCCTTGTCGCCGGTATTTGGCAGCCACCTCACTGCCACTGATTCATTCTTCCTCTTGGAAACATCTTCCTTCAGTATCCCTGAGTCCACCTTCCCACCTCTCTGGCGACAGTTGCCCAGTTTCCTTTGAAGCCTCTCTTGTATTCCCACCACTGCCCCATGTCCAGAACATAAGGAGCTTCTCCTCATCCTTTATCTCTTCTCCTTTGCCACATTCAGGAGGCTGGGTAATCTCAGCTGCCTCTGTGATTTACCACCACCACACGCCCAGTTGTTTTGAGCTCCAGACAGGGAAGTTGTTGGCCATTCCCACCTTTGTGAAATACTGCCTTCTCTTGGCTTCCCTGGTTCCAGAATGCCTTGGTTTTCTTCTTTTCTTCTTTTTTCTTTCTTTTTTTTGCAAATATTTCTTAGTCTTCTTAAATCTGTCACTTTCCTACTTAAAGCACTTCAGTTATTTGAATTTAGTGTGAATGATAAATCCACTCATTTTCTGGCTCCTACCCACTTCCCTAGGTGCTTCCCACCTCACACCAGCCCTAGCTGCCCTCGACTTACTGGTCTTCCATTTCTTCCAACACCTTGCCCTCCTGTCTCTTGCTCCACATATATCACTGTGACCTGAAGCCAGTTCTGATTTATGAACTCCAACCTCTGCTGGTCTAAGTAGTTATTCCAAATTTTTATCACTTTTCAAATCCTTTCATATTGTTACCACTAGCCTCTCTCCTAGCAGTTGGCTTTGTCACCTGCTTTACATTAAAAAAGGGGAGTGTGGGGACTTCCCTGCTGGCTCAGTGGTTAAGAATCTGCCTGCCAATGCAGGGGACACAGGTTTGATCCCTGATCTGGCAAGCTCCCACATGCCATGGAGCAGCGAAGCCCGTGCACCACCACTACTGAAGCCCGAGTGCCTAGAGCCCTTGCTCCACAACAAGAAAAGCCACTGCAATGAGAAGAGGCCTGTGCACTGCAGTGAAGAGTAGTCCCCGCTTGCTGCAACTAGAGGAGGCCCGTGCAGCAATGAAGACCCAACGCAGCCAATTAATTAATTTTTTAAAGGGGGGGGAGTGTGGGAGTTCCCTGGTGGTCCAGTGGTTAGGACTATGAGCTCTCACTGCCAAGGGCCTGGGTTCAATACCTGGTTGGGGAACTAAGATCCCCCAAGCCATGTGGTGCAGCCTAAATAAATAAATAAATAAATAAAATTTAAAATGGGGGTGGGGAGCAGGGAATGAGGGCATCATGCTAGAATTTTCTCAGCCTCCTCTGTAAACTTAGAAATTTACCTCTGTGAGAACCCACCCAATCTTCCTTATTTTCTGCCTTAGGGGAAGAAATGTGCTTCTACCTCTTTAAGCCCAATCCAGTCCCTTCCCAGCTTTTCAGGAATGTGTTCTAAGTAACTTCTTTGTTGATACTGGCTTTTATCTCAAGTAGTTTCACCTAGTGTTGCACTCTTATACCCTTTGGAAAATCTGGTCCCTTGACTCCACATTTTGTTTAGCCATGGACCTAGCTCTGCTTCCCTTCAGATTCAGGTTTCTTGAAAGAGTGGCCAGTAATTGGCTATCCCCACTTCCTGATGCCTGTTTGATTCCTCGGCCCACTAAAATCAACTTCTCTTCCCAAAACTGATAAAATAATTCTTGCTAACTTGCCAACAACCTTCATGTTTGCCAAAAGCAATAGATGGCTGTTGTGTTTATCTTTCGTTGTGCCTTTGTGATGCTAGACACTGCTGATCGCTCTCCTTGGAACTTTTCTTTGATTTGTAGGACCCTACTTTGCCCTAGTACTTCTCCCATTTTTCTAGCTTTTTTCTTTGCAGCTTCTTTGGGGGCCCCTCTTTATTTATTCACTCAACAAATACCTCTTGAGCTACACCCTGGAGCTGCAGTGATGAGTAGAATATAACCCCTGCCCTCATGGAGTTGCCAGGGTACAAGGAAAGAGAGATGATCAAATCATTGCACGAATAACTATAAATCATTCTGAATTCTGGTACATGCTGTGAGAGCATGTGTTAGGGGCCTCATCTAGTCTTAGGGCACCTGAGATCTGAAGCATAAACAGGAGTCATCCATCAGACTGTACTGCCTTCCTTTTTCAATGTAAGACTTTGGTGAATGAATGCATCTACATCTTAGTCATGCCCTGAATTATTTAATAACTGTCACTCACATACCCTTTCACAATCTGTTGTTTCCAAATGGAGGTATTTTTAGCCTTTTTATTATACATTCTCCTTCTCAGTCTCCTATTAGTAGTTATGTAGAGTCTTGGGCTTAAATACATTTTTGTCAATTTTCCTCACTGCAGTTTTGCCTTCCTAGAGCAGCAGCCGCAGAACTTCACAGCATCGTAGGTACCCATCTTTCTGAAACAGAATTCCATTCACTTTCTTAAACATGGGGTTCTCCACATATAGCTATCTAAATTTAGATCTCGTGTTAGAGTAGGCAGCCTACTACAAGCACACTTCTGAACACTCCTCTGATATGCCGTATTGTTGAAGAGGTGTGGCAGAATACACAGTTGGCTTGAGTCTGACCTCCATCATCATAATTTTGACGAGTTGCTTGGATTTGCTCCTCAAGGAAGCATTGAAAGTCAGCACTGAAGCTCCAGCAATCTGATTGGGATTGGGGCTTTAACCTGTAAAATCATCCCTTGTTTTGTAAATGACAGTTGTCCCAGTGAAAAAACAATCTTCCCCCACCCCACCACCACCGGTGGTGTGCCTCCCTAGCCATTCTGAAGGCACAGAAAGTGACCAGCCCTGGTGTGAGGCAAGTTGGTAAGGAACTATCTAGGACAGTGGTCCTCAACAGGGAATGATTTTGTCCCCAACCCCTGGCTACATCTGACAGTGTATGCGGACGTTTTTGATTCTCACAGTCGGGTGGGTGCTCATGGCATCTGGTGAGCAGAGGCCAAGGATGTTGCTAAACATCACACGGTGCAAGAGACAGACCCCCCCCCCCCAGAACATCTTGGACCAGAACAAAGAATGATCTGGTCCAAGATGCCAATAGTACCAAAGTTGAGAAATCCTGATCTAAGGGATAATGGCAATGTGACAATTTAGTGACTGTACCTAAGAGAGAGGCCAGAAACAGATTCACCTATTTCTAGTGAAATACTCAAAAGGTATCTTGAATTTAAAAAAATAATTACAGATTCAGAGTTTTCTGGGGAAATATGTAGGCTACTTATTTATTCAGCTTTCAACAAGTTTTGGTCCCTGCCTTCAAGATCATACTCCAGTCTGCAGTGGTGGTCTTTAAACTTTTTAACAGTGCAGCAGAATCACGTGGAGGCTTATTAAAATCCACTGCTGGACACCGTTGCCAGTTTCTGGTTCAGTAAGTAGGTCTGGGGTGGGACCTAAGAATTTACATTTCTAACAGATTCCCAAGCCGTGCCGATGAAGCTGGTCTTTGAGAACCACTGCTCTCCGGGACACGGGAAAGAAAACGCCTGTGATTCTGGATGAACTAAATGTTTGTGTTTTGCCTAAAATTCGTATGTTGAAATCTTAACATTAAATATTACTTAACGTGATAGTATGAGGTGGTAGTTTGCCTTTGGGAGTCAGGTCAGGAGGTGGTGCCCTCACTAATGGGATTAGTGCCCTTATGAGAAGAGAGAGCTTGCTTCCTCTCTGCTCTTCACCTTGTGGGGATAGGAGAGGGCCATCTGTAACCAGGGTGAGGGGTTTCACCAGAAATTTGTCATGCTGACATCCTGATCTTGCACTTCCAGCCTCCAGAATTGTGAAAAATAAATGTTTGTTGTCTAAGTCACCCAGTCTGTGGTAGTTTGGTCTAGCAGCCAAGCTAAAACAAGTTTAACGTTGGGAGTATACGTGGGACACTGAGATTTGATTGTATCTGTCAGAAGGTCTTTGGAGGAAGGAAGATTTCATAGCCCATAGCCACTAGAGATAGACTTGGTGTTTCACTGAGAACTAGTATTATTGCTGAAAGCTCAGCTGTTTTAATTTATGTTTCTCTAAAGCTAGCAAGGTTGAACACTTTTTCATCTTAAAAAAAAGTTAATTTTTTAATGTAAATTATGTGTTCATTTCATTTTTTTTTCTTTTTTTGTATTTTCCTGCTGACGTCTTAGTGAGCAAGTGGTTTTAAACTCCACAATTCTGCCTAACAGTGAGATGCAAGATATAGACGCTAGTTCTTAAAATTCAGCACTGTTCACTTTTGCCAAGTGAACCTAAACTGAATTGCATCGTATTATAGATAACAGAGTATCTAGAATAGTCTATCATTTTTTGCTTTTCCCATTGAAAACTATAGTCAGGCAATCAAGGTAGCAAGGGTTAAGTTTCCAGATTGCCACAAGTCAGAATTGACAAGAAATGCTTTCTGCTCCATACTTGCCTGGAAAGGCTCCAAGGGAAAGGCAAGAAGCAGTAGCTCAAATCCTTGTTCCCTCCAGTTATCCCCCCCCTTTTTTTTTTTAAATAGCTTTTGCATAGGCTCGGTTTGGGAAGGTTGTATGATGCTAATTTAGGTATGTATGTCATTACGATTTTAGCATGCATCCTTCTCAGACATACACAGAATATTGCAGACGCGTGAAAAGAGGAGGGAGCCAAGCACAGGGACCTCCGGGACACTGGTGTAATAGTATTCCAGACTCAGTGACCTCTTCAGCACCTACCAAATTGATAGACCTGAGTTTCAAGTCCATCTCAGTACAGAGGAATAACTTTTTCTTATCTCTCACCCCAATGCCCCATGTTTATTCTGTAACTGTATTGTACATAGTTCCATAGGTTAGAACTAGAACCAATGGGTGAAAAACTAAAAAGCAGGGATGTTTGACTCGGTTTAAGAAATAATTATGTAACAGTTAGCTTTGTCATGGTTAATGAAATTGTTTATCTTGGCACAGAGGCATTCTTTCCTCTGGTCGTGATTTTACAAAGGCTGGCTGTTTGTAAAGTAGGGTGGCAGAGAACTGGGCTAGGTGACCTCCAAAGGCCTTGTAATTCCAAGGTGAATCTATAAACCTGGGATTCTTTGATCCACATTTATCTGAGCACCGCTAAAGACAAAGCTAGGTATTGGGCACATTCAAGAGATATAAAGCATGATCTTTGCCCTCCAGACACATACACACATAAATAATAAGTAACAGCACAAAATAATACAGACAAGGCTTTATAGTTTTAGCCCTAGAAGTTGTGTTGAGGGCCACTAGCACTATGTTTAGAATTAAATTCTTAGAGATTATTTAGGCTGATGTGCAGCAACCAAAGGATTTTTTTTTACCAGGATTGGGGTAAAGTTTCTGTTAGATTGGGGTAAAGTTAGTTTCTGTTAGAACACTGCTCGTGTAAAAATAAAGGTGAAACCATGGGAAAAGGTAACCCCAAAAAATGTGGAATTCAGTGCAAATTTTATTAGCCTGTAAAATCACATTATACAATTATTACTCTTCCCTACTATGCACATTTAAAATATTTACATAAAATCATGCAAAGCTATGATGTTAAAAAACATTAACATAGGACATAATTTGTTTTTAATTTGTTGTATAAGTAAATTAATTTCACTGTCTTAAGGATTCGATCAATTGTTTTAATGAAATCTGTCTTTGAAGACTTGCTGGTGTTTCCTGGTTTTTGACAAGTGAGGCTGCTGTTTCCAAAAGCTGCTTTTTCTGAGGTCTTTGCAACTTTCTGACATGTCTCCTGTTGAGAAAGTAAAATTTTTCTTCTGAGTAATTCTCATTTCCCACTAAGTGTATAAGCAACCTGGAGTATTTTATGAGATACAGATTAATACTTTAAGCATAATAATCCTTGTACGTTCTGGTTTAACTGTAGAGATTATGGTAATGAGTAGAGGTTTTGATCAAGACTGCTTCTGAGGTCTCAAGGCTTTGAAAATCTTAGGTAGAAATAAGACAACATATTCCTATGAGATATCGATGCTATACCAGTTTTCTTAAGTTTCTCATCTACAGATTGAGAATTTCTTCCTGAAACTTAGATTTGCTATATTGCATTATATTGTGAAATGTGGTTTGTCTTTTCCTAAATTTAGGATGGTTATTTTAAAAAATAATTGTACACATTGTTTATTCAGGGTATTAGTGTATTCGGTGCATTAGTTAGAACTTTGGTTGCTAATAAAAACGACTAACTAAAATTAGCCAATGCAGAAAAAGTGATGTAGGTAGAAGAATGCAGCTGGGCCTTAAGAAGGGGATGGACACTGGAATTAGGAGCCATGGAGACTCCAGGAAGCTCTTTCTCAGTCCTCTCTGTCCCTGTCTCCGCTGCTTCATGAAATACCATAGTGAAGCACTATGCTTCATATTTGCTTCTTTCTTTTTTTTTTCCTTTATTTATTTGGTTGTGCCAGGTCTTAGTTGCAGCAGGCAGGCTCCTTAGTTGTGGCATGCAAACTCTTAGTTGCAGCACGCATGTGGGATCTAGTTCTCTGACCAGGGATCGAACCCAGGCCCCCTGCATTCAGAGCAGAGTCCTAACCACTGCGCCACCAGGGAAGTCCCCATATTTGCTACTTTCTATAGACTAGATTTTTGTGCTTCTTCATCCATGTGGCAGAGTATGACTAATCCACAGACCCTGGATTTATCTTTTATAGCTAAAGCCATGTGAGAGGTTAGCTACCTATTTTTTTTTTAATCTCATGTTCAGTTTCTTAAGATAAAGAATCTACTCACAGCCCAGTCACCTCTGGCTAGAAGGGGAGCTTCACAAAGTTTCCTAGTAAACATGTGAGCACAGGAGCCCCCTCCCAAGAAACTGAGGGAAAGAGGTGGTAAGTTTTAAGGGAA
Organism: Hippopotamus amphibius kiboko; assembly: GCF_030028045.1. Lineage (NCBI taxonomy): Eukaryota > Metazoa > Chordata > Mammalia > Artiodactyla > Hippopotamidae > Hippopotamus > Hippopotamus amphibius. The sequence goes on from NC_080199.1 coordinate 73,327,304, forward strand.
ATGGAAAGGAGAAAGATGGTTCCTAGGCTGGACAGACATCCAGTGTGGTTTATTATGTTCAAGTATTACTCCAGTAATTTATGTATATATACACACACATTATACGTGAGGAAGGGAGGAATTTTTTTTTTTTTTGGCCACGCCACGTGGCATATAAAATCTTAGTTCCCTGACCAGGGGTGGAACCCGTGCCCCCTGCAGTGGAAGCGAGGAGTCCTAACCACTGGGCCACCAGGGAAGTCCTGGGAAAGAATTTGAAATTTCTAATTATCACAGTCCTGTAAAGTATTATTATCCTCATTATAAACTGAGGAAAGTGAGACTGAGAGAAGTTAAAGTACCAGCTCAAGGTCATAGCTAGTGAATGACCAAACTGGGATTCAAATTCAAGTCTGTCTGACTCCCAAGTCTGTGTTCTTGTCCCTTTACCACACCGTGTTAGTCCGGGCTCTCCTAAAAGCAGAGACTGTCTCGAAGACTTGGATGCAGGTGGCTTGTTTGAGAATGTGACCCCAGGGAACAGACTGTGAGAGACGGAGGAGTGACGCCAGCAAGGAGGGAAAGCCCATCCATGCATCCTCTTCAATTCGGCAACCACGTGATTATCTGCTACTTGTTCTGTGGGAGCGTTTGAGGAACCTTACAGGATGCGTCTCAGAAGCAGCCATCCTGGGTTCAGAAATGGGAGAAGCATTTTTCCATGAGCTCCTGTCTCCCATTGGTCAAGGGTCGCCCTAGAGACCTTCACTGCCTGGTTGCCATATTGTGCATGCCAGATTGAAGGCTAAGTGGTCCCCATTGGAATCCTTTGCCCCCACACCACTGTAACCCTGGGGCCAGAAAAGGGAGCTCACAGCACAGGCTCAAAGTGAGGTGCTGTCAGGTTGCATCTGCTTACAAGGCTGGTAGAAGCCTATGCAGGACTGGGCACCAGTGGCAGCTTTTGAAATAAGAGGTGAAATTGAGAAGACATGAGTGGTGCCCAGAAGCTGTGAGATACATTGACCAGTTATGATGAGAGAGTGGAAGGAGCATCTTGAATGTCACCATTCATTCATTCATTCATTCATCCATCCATTCAGTCAGCAATGAATGCCAGCTACTTACAAAGTGCAGGAGAAGTTGAAATGAGTCTAGTTGAGTTTCAGATATTACAAAAAAGGAAATACACAATATGTTAGTGTGGGAAGTGCTTCCATAGAAGTATGCAAAGGGTAGGAAAAGTAAGGAAGAGAGACACCTGACGCATTGTGTGTGTGTTAGAAAGGCATGTTCTTTTTCTGGAGCTTAGTCTTTTTTTAAAGAAAAATTCTATTGGCGTAAAGTTGATCTGAGCTTACTTTTGAACGATAAATAATAGTTAGCCAGTTGGGGAACTGGGAGAAATTTGAATGCTGATTGTGTATTCCCACTGAATTTTAGTATTTTAATGTTAAGTTTCCTGAGTGTGATCTTGTGTTGTGGTCATATACGAGAATGCCCTATTTTTAGGAGATACAGGCTGAACAATTTAAGAGTGAAGTGAACTAATGTCTGCAGCTTACTCTCAAATGATTTGGCAAAAGTAAACATGCATTGGCTGGGGGCGCAAAGGAGCACAAACATGACAAAGTGTTAACAACTGATGGATGTAGGTGAAGGATCTATAGGTATTTATTGTACTACATGTTTTGAAATTTTCCAAAGTAAAAACATTGGCAAGGAAAAGTTAATTAATTGGGGGCCATGGGCAGGTGTTGGGAGAGGGTGAGGGGCAACCTAGGATGAGATTGTGCAGAGACACCAAGGCAGGAGGAAACTTGGGGCTTTTCAAAATTTGCGAGCTGTTAGGTGTGACCGGAACACAGAATGCTTATGGGAGGAGAATGATGGAGGTGAGGGGAGAGAAGCCGTGAGCCATGCGGGAGTGTCTGGGCCGAATCCCGAAGGCATCAGGGTGACATTGAGGGATTCCACAAACCTTCTGGTTTTAGGTCATCGTATTAGCAGTGGTTTAACAAGAATGGATTAGAAAGGGGCAAAATTATGGTGGAAAGAGGAATTCATAAGAAATTATGAACTAGTTCAGATGACAGATTCTGTAGGCCTGAAGGCAAATGGTGCCAAAGATAAAGGGGAGAGGACAACTTTGAGACTATATAGGGCAGAAGAATCCCCAGGACTTGGCAATCAATTTCAGTAAGTTCGTAAGAAAGCTGACTTGGTTCCTTTCGGTTTGATGAGTCTTTTAACCCCAAAGGAAAAAGCAAGATTTGAGGTTGGATAAAATTAGTTCTAGAACTTCTTTAGCCATGACTGATAAATGAAGGAGATTGGTTTATACATCAAGGGTTTACTTATCTTTTATCACCGTATCTGGTACAGCTTGGCATATAGTAAGTATTCAATAAATTTTTGAAATTGTTTTTTGAAATCATGATAGTGGATAGTAAAATGCTTTCTTCAGTTGCCAATACTCAGGGGAAATATGCTGGATATTTTGTTAATGTTTTCTCCCTGAGGGCTAAGCATTTGGTGAACATCTGTCTCCTAACACCTGTTGAACTGGTTTACATGCAATCTAAAATAAGCACATGCCAGGGGAGTGGCACTTAAAGTACCTGTACTTTTTAAAATCTATCAGATGTGGCTAGAATTACTTGTCTTCCACCAGCTAGTTTACTGTCTTAGTTTAAAAAATACAGGTATCTCTACTTCTTAGTGAACTTAGTACATGAAATGTGCATTTACAGAACTTGCAAAGCAGTAAACATTTATATTTCATATAACATGAACTTGCAATGTAAAATTTCGTCTCAGGATTGATGCCTGTGCTTGAGAAGCAGTGACAGAGTAAATATGGTACTGAAGCCAAGCTCAACTAGACATTGCAAATACTCTGGCAAAAGAGGTGGCCTGGGTGTGTTATCAGAGGGTCCCTAGAGATGGAAACAGTTCTTTTGGTAGGCGGTGAGCTGAACAAAGAAGGCAAGTAAATGATAGGTAGTTACAGAAAGAGACTCCCTAAGCCAGGGAAACACGAAAGACACCAGGACTCCATTTAGATTTTTCTAGCCTCGACATCCCTCCTCCATCCTGTTAGGGAGACTATGTGCTCTCATCCCACTCAGCCACAGATGTATTACACTTGTTATAATAGCTTATAATTGTCTGCTGTCCTCCTTTGACTTTACGTAAATCCTGTGAAAGCCACCCCCCAGTGTCCCTCGCATTTAACATGGTGCCTAGCGCAAGATCAGAGCTCCATAATTTTCATATGTATGAATGAACACATGGACAAGTGAACATGCATGACTTCCTAAAAGGATCACAGGTCCCTATAGTCATCACAAGACTAGTGTTAATTCTTTTCTTTGTAATCAGTTTCAGTTTAGTATTTTAAAGAAAACATGAGATTTTTCAATAGTATACACATATTCCATTTAGAGTCTTTCTAGTAAATATGAATATTAACCTGTAAAAGCATCTAAGCTCATGTGCTTTACAAATTAGTATTTATTCCTGAAGCGTTGTTTTAGGATCTGCCACATACAAGGATACTGCCCCAGTCTGGCCAGACCTTTCTCCAATTCTTTTGATTTCAATAAAACTAAAATTTCACAATACCAAAAGAGAAAGCAGCTAAAGGGCACACACTGTCCCCTTTATTTACTATTAGGGACACTTAATAGTGACCATTCCCAGCTCTCTGCACAATGGCCTTTGCTGTCCAAGGTCAGCACTTCCAAAACAGTGGTTCATTTAGTCTTAGGGACCCTGAGGAGTTAGCCCACAATTCACAGTGCAGCTCTGTGGGCCGCTGCTTCCCTGGGAGAGATGCTCTGACTCTTTTATCCTTGGGGCAACAACTCCAGGTCCTGAGTGACATCGTATCATAATCCAGTGGAAACACTGAGTAGCAGGCAAGCATAAATCTGGGCAAAGAACAACTTCTCTCATCAGAATTTTGCAAACAATACATATTCTCTAATTTTGTTCCAATGCATATAATTTATCTTTGGTGAAAGAGGCAGACAGATCTTCATGTAATTTGCATACTAGTCACTGCTTATTAATAAAATATCCTTCTGAGTGGAAAGGAAAAAATATTCATGATGTCAGTTTCCCATGACAGGTGCTTATGTCATGATTTAGAAACCTGAAACATAATGATGTTGCTTTGGCAAGTTCTGTTAGGAAAACACCTTGAGATAAAACATAGCGAATGAGAAAGGGCCTTCCATTGTAGAGTGAGAATTTTTACTTTCTCCTAAACATAGGTGCCTTTTTTTTTTTTCTAAATGCTAGAGTCTTGTTTTTAAAGACCCTTATCCCATGGTATTAAACAGCTATTGCAATAATAATGCTTTGTAACAAATCACCCTAAACACAGTGGTTTACATCAACAGGTGTTTATTCTCATACTCACAAGTCTTAAGGTTGACCAAGGTCTAGCTTATGTAGGATGAGCTCAGCTGGATTGCTCTGCTTTAAGCTGTGGGTAAAGGACACTGATATTTAGTCAGATGAAAATAACCTTTCCCTATTTTAGGTTCATTAGGTTTTGTCACCATACATAATTACTAAACTTTCACTAAGACTGTTTAGCAACAGAAAAAGGAGAAGTAACAACTGACACCACAGAAATACAAAAGATCATGAGCGACTACTACAAGCAACTATATGCCAATAAATTGGATAACCTGGAAGAAATGGATAAATTCTTAGAAAAGTACAATCTTGCAAGACTGAACCAGGGATAAATAGAAAATATGAACAGACCAATCACAAGCACTGAAATTGAGACTGTGATTAAAAATCTCCCAACAAACAAAAGCCCAGGACCAGATGGATTCATAGGCGAATTCTATCAAACATTTTGAGAAGAGCTAACACCTATCCTTCTCAAACTCTTCCAAAATATAGCAGAAGGAGGAACACTCCCAAACTCATTCTACGAGGCCACCATCACCCTGATACCAAAACCAGGCAAAGATGTCACAAAAAAAGAAAATTACCGGCCAATATCACTGATGAATATAGATGCAAAAATCCTCAACAAAATACTAGCTAACAGAATCCAACAGCAGATTAAAAAAAATCATACACCATGATCAAGTGGGGTTTATCCCTGGGATGCAAGGATTCTTCAATATATGCAAATCAATCAAGGTGATACATCATATCAACAGATTGAAAGATAAAAACCATATGATCATCTCAATAGATGCAGAAAAAGCTTTTGACAAAATTCAACATCCATTTATGATAAAAACTCTGAGAAACTGGGCACAGAAGGAAATTACCTCAACATAATAAAAGCCATATATGAGAAACCAAAAGCCAACATCGTTCTAAATGGTGAAAAACTGAAAGAATTCCCTCTAAGAATAAGAACAAGACAAGGGTGTCCACTCTCATCATTATTATTTGACATAGTTTTGGAAGTTTTAGCCACAGCAATCAGAGAAAAAAAATGAAATAAAAGGAATCCAAGTTGGAAAAGAAGTAAAATTGTCACTCTTTGCAGATGACATGATATTATACATAGAAAACGCTGAAGACTCTACCAGAAAACTGCTAGCACTAATCAATGAATTTAGTAAAGTAGCAGGATACAAAATTAATGCACAGAAATCTCTTGCATTCCTATACACTAACAACGAAAAAGCAGAAAGAAAAATTAAGGAAACTCTCCCATTTACCATTGCAACAAAAAGAATAAAATACCTAGGAATAAACCTGCCTAAGGAGGCAAAAGACCTGTATGCAGAAAACTGTAAGACACTGATGAAAGAAATCAAAGACAATACAAACAGATGGAGGGACATACCATGTTCTTGGATTGGAAGAATCAACATTGTGAAAATGACTACTACCCAAAGCAATTTACAGATTCAACACAATCCCTGTCAAATTACCAATGGCATTTTTCACAGAACTAGAACAGAAATCTTATAATTTGTATGGAAACACAAAAGACCCCGAATAGCCAAAGCAATCTTGAGAAGGGAAGATGAAGTGGAATTAGGCTTCCTGACTTCAAACTATACAACAAGGTCACAGTGGTCAAGACAGTATGGTACTGGCACAAAAATAGAAAGGAAGATCAATGGAACAGAATAGAGAACTCAGAGGTAAACCCAAGCACATATGGGCACCTTATCTTTGACAAAGAAGGCACGAATATACAATGGAAAAAAGACAGCCTCTTCAATAAGTTGTGCTGGGAAAATTGGACAACAACATGTCAAAGAATGAAATTAGAACACTTCCTAACACCATACACAAAAATAAACTCAAAATGGATTAAAGACCTACATGTAAGGCCAGACACTATAAAACTTCTAGAGGAAAACATAAGCAGAACACTCTATGACATACGTCAAAGCAAGATCCTTTCTGACCCACCTCCTAGAATAATTGAAATAAAATCAAGAATAAACAAATGGGGATTTCCTAGGTGGCGCAGTGGTTAAGAATCCGCCTGCCAATGCAGGGGACACGTGTTCGATCCCTCCCCCAGGAAGATACCAAATGCCACGGAGCAGCTGAGCCCGTGCGCCACAACTGTTGAGCCTGTGCTCTAGAGCCCACGAACCACAACTATTGAGCCCCTGTGCCGCAACTGCTGAGGCCCACGTGCCTAGAGCCCGTGCTCTGCAACGAGAGGCCACTGCAATGAGAAGCCCGTGCACCACAATGAAGAGTAGCCCCCACTCACCGCATAGAGAAAGCCCATGTGCAGCAACGAAGACCCAACACAGCCAATAAAATAAATAAAGTAAATAAATAAAAGAATAAACAAATGGGACCTAATGAAACTTAAAATTTTTTGCATAGCGAAAGAAACCATAAACAAGACAAGAAGGCAACCCTCAGAATGGGAGAAAATACTTGCCAACGGACAAAGGATTAATCTCCAAAATATACAAGCAGCTCATGCAGCTTAATACCAAAAAAGCAAATAACCCAATCCACAAATGGGCAGGAGACCTAAATAGACATTTCTCCAAAGAAGACATACAAATGGCCAACAAACACATGAAAAGTTGCTCAACGTCACTAATCATCAGAGAAATGCAGGTCAAAGCCACAATGAGGTATCACCTCACACCGGTCAGCATGGCCATCATCAAAAAATCTAGAAACAATAAATGTTAGAGAGGGTGTGGAGAAAAGGGAACTCTCCTGCACTGTTGGTGGGAATGTAAGTTGGTACAGCCACTATGGAAAACAGTTCGGAGGTTCCTTAAAAAACTACAAATAGAACTACCATATGATCCAGTAATCCCACTACTGGGCATAATTCCAGAGAAAACCATAATCCAAAAAGAAACATGTACTGTAATGTTCATTGCAGCACTATTTACAATAGCCAGGACATGGAAGCAACCTAAATGTCCATCAACAAATGAATGGATAAAGATGTGGCATATGTATACAATGGAATATTACTCAGCTATAAAAAGGAAAGAAATGGAGCTATATGCAATGAGGTGGTTAGACCTAGAGTCTGTCATACAGAGTGAAGTAAGCCAGAAAGAGAAAAAAAAATATTGTATGCTAACTCATATATACGGAATCTTAAAAAAAAAATAAAATGGTACTGATGAACCCAGTGACAAGACAAGAATAAGGATGCAGATGCAGAGAATGTATTGGAGGACACGGGGTTGATGGGGCGGGGGGCGAAGAGGAAGCTGGGACGAAGTGAGAGAGTAGCATAGACATATATATACTACCAAGTGTAAAATAGATAGTTGGTGGGAAGTTGCTGTATAACAAAGGGAGATCAACTTGATAATAGGTGATGCCTTTGAGGGCCGGGACGGGAAGGGTGGGGGGGAGTCGCGGGAGCGAGGGGATATGGGGATATGTGTATAAATACAGCTGATTCACTTTGGTGTACCTCATAAGCTGGTACAAGAGTGTAAAGCAATTGTATTCCAATAAAGAGCTTAAAGAGAAAAAAATAAAATGCTGAATATTTAGCTTTAAAAGTAAAAAAAAAAAAGTTTAGCAACAATATTTTTCATGAAATGAAAGAATAAAGAAAACAAGTAGAGCAGTGTCTAATCTGCAGTAAGTTCTCAAATAATATTTGGAAAAAGCATAAAGCAATGGAATATTTTTAAAAATCAGAGATGATAAAATTTTATGAAAACTACAACATTTAGGAGCAAACCTTAGGGAAATTCTGCTTGACAAAGCCGAAGAACAGACTGCTTTTTACCTACTCCCTTGTGTTGTTAGTTATGTTAAGAACATTCTCAGGAGGACTTCAGGTTTAACATGGCAGGTTGACCATGTTTATTTCTGCTTCTTGACTAAAACCCATTACGATGATAGTAAAGGAGTAGACGAGGTGTGAATGTGTTTTGGAAGATGGAAGACAGATGAATAAGTGGTAATTAACAGTAGAAAGCTGAAGCCTACTGCCTACAAGTGTGTTTGCTGGAGTGGAGAGTGGTTAAATCCAATTTCAAGAAATGGGGGCCTTCGAGTACCTCTGAAGCTGGGTTTTCAGCGAGGTTGAAAAATTAAAGAATTACTATAAATTAAAGGATTATATAAAAAGTAATCAAGCTTTCAGATCCCCTTATCCAACAGTATAGTTAGGAAACTACTTCTCCCCAAGTGTAAAACGTGAGGTTTACTCTCCAGCACTGCCTAATAGACTTTTTGTGATGATGGGAGTGTTTTGTATCAGCATCATCCACCATCAAGTCCCTCAATGGTCAGGGCAGCCAATGTGACCAAGGAACTGAATTTCTCACTTAATTTCAATTAATTTAAATGTAAATAGCCACATGTGGCTAGTGGCCACCATATTGGACAGTGTGGTTCTAAATTCAGGAATACCAAGCACTGCTGAGAACAGGGATGACATATTACTGGGAAACATGGAAATTAAGAAAAATTTCATACTGAAATCTCTCAATCCTTTCTACTGCTTAGAGCCCAAGTTGGAGGGTTTCTTTCTGAGGCAGCTCACCTGCCAAAGAGGAAAGATCTGTAAATTAACATTTAATTATCCCCTGTAGCATATCTGGCACTCTCGTCACCCTACAAAAAGCCCTCCCTCACACATGGATCTCTCTGGTTTTTAGATGCCTCACTCTTAAATATGTTGAAGCAGCTAAGGATCACCATACATTTGAGGAAAGCTGCCCGGCCAAAAAGGAGACACATACAAACAGGAAATAAATGAACTGAAACCAAGATAGTACAGAGGACATAAGAAAAGAAGTTTTTTGTTTTAATTTTTTAAAAAAAGAGAAGCTATTGCAACAATGAAACAAGGTCAGCATGCTGTTTTTAAAATCAGGAAAAAAAGTTTTTTTCAGTTTCTTAAAGATTAAAGTTTTGAGAAGATTAAAAAGCAATAGAAGTATTGGAAAATAAAGTTGACATGTCCTCCTGGAAAATAAACAAAAAGGAAAATGTGGAAGAACGGTTATGAGCATTAGCGGATCAATACAAGAGGTTAATAGAGTCCCAGAAAGACAGAATAAACAGAAAAGAAAAGAGGAATAACTTATCAAAGAAATAATTCCAGAAAATTTCTCTAAACTGAAAAAGTAAATATTCACATCGAAAGGGTTCACTGAGTCCCCAGCTAAGAAGTGAACAGGGATGTCACACCAGCCAACAGAAGTACATACATCTGTTCATCAAAGGCCATGTTTATCTTTATAACAACACCAACTGTAATAGCCAAAAAGTGAAAACGATCGAGTCCATCAACATTAAAGTTGGATAAACCAAGTATAGTATGTTCCTATAATGGAACAAGAATGAGTTAATTACCACTACATGCTACTAGCACAGATGAATCTCACAAACTTAATGGTGAATAAGAGACCAGTAGCATGGACTTCCTAGGTGGCGCAGTGGTAAAGAATCCGCCTGCCAATGCAGGGGACACGGGTTCGAGCCCTGCCCTGGGAAGATTCCACATGCCACGGAGCAACTAAGCCCGTGCGCCAAAAAAAAAAAAAGAGACCAGTAGCAAAAGAGTACATGTTATATGATTTCATTCATACCAGAGTTCAGACAGGCAAACTGATGTGGTGTTAGAAATTAAGATAGTGGGTACCACTAGGGTAGGTGTGGCTGGAAGCAGATTCTTGGTAGAGATCCGTTTCTTAATCTAAGTGCTAGTTACACAGTATGTCTATTCATTTTGTAAAAATTCAAGTTGATATTTATGATTTGTGCTCTATGTAAGTGTATTATTCTCCAATAAAAAGCTTACATTTCTAAAAGTTTCATAACCAAACACATCATAATGAAGTTTAGATCAGATATAGAGGAGATTCTAAAAGCTTTGAGTGTGAGACCAGGAAGAGGTGAGGAGATAAAAGGACCAAGACAGAAAATAACTCCACTTCTTTAATGTAATGTTGGAAACCACAAGACATTGGAGAAATACCTGTAACATTCTGAGGGAAGATTATTTCCAACAAGTCAATCAAATTCAAGTATTGATAAAACACAGTCTCAAAAAATTTACCACCCATGCACCCTTCCACAGGAGGTTTCTAGAAAATATACTTCACAAACATAAGAGAACAGGGAACACAGAGGATCCAGGAGGCAGAAAAGAGGGAAATGATGGTAAAAAGAAGCCTCAAACTACAGCCAGCAGCAGGCCTAGTGATGCATGTGGACCATGGACAGGGGTCCAGAAGGAACAAGAGTAGCCTGAGATGTGGTAGCAGGTTTACAGTTCTCTTGGAGAATAGAGTGAAAATGGTGATAGGCACATAGAAATCCAAGCAAATGAAAGCAGAAAAGATAGCTACTAACTATAGGAAAACAAAGATGTACAAAAGAGATGTCATGATGGTACACTACAGTGACACTATTTACATAGCCACTTAAGAATATAAATAGAACTTCCTAGGTGGTGCAGTGGTTAAGAATTTGCCTGCCAATGCAGGTGACATGGATTCCATCCCTGGTCCAGGAAGATCCCACGTGCCACGGAGCAACTAAGCCCATGTGCCGCACCTACTGAAACCCACGTGCCTAGAGCCCGTGCTCTGCAACAAGAGAAGCCACAGAGCCTGTGCACCACAATGAAGAGTAGCCCCCACTCGCTGCAACTGGAGAAAGCCCATGTGCAGCAAAGAAGACCCAACACAGCCAATAAATAAATAAATTTATTTTAAAAAAGAATATTAATAACGAATATTGACTTAATTTTTAAAAAATCTTTATATTAGGAAATTAGAAGGAGAAAAGTGTGTTGTGTTGTGAGGAAGAAGTTGGGGGAAGAAGTTTGAGTCCTAATATCCTATGATAGGAAGTCAATAGTATATATACACTACACATGTATATTTGATAATTGTTTTTAAAATACTGATTATGAGAAGAAAAATAACTGGTCCATCTGCAAACACAATGAGAATTGTTTATTGCACTACCGTTTTTCTTTGTTTGTTTGTTTGTTTATGGCTGTGTCGGGTCTTAGTTGAGGCATGCGGGATCTTTCATTGTGGTGTGCTGGTTCAGTAGTTGCGGCCTGTGGGCTTAGTTGCCCTGCGACATGTGGGATCTTAGTTTCCTGCCCAGGGATGGAACCTGAGTCCCCTGCATTGAAAAGTGGATTCTCAACCACTGGCCCACCAGGGATGTCCCTTTTGCACTACATTCTGTTTAGTTGGAGAAAATAGTTTTCTATTCCTTCTGAAAGGGAACGTTTGAGTGCACTTTTTTCCCCAGTTTTGCAGAGCACGATGTTAGAAAACCAAATTTAAAACATGCTTCTGTTTTCTGAATTGTTGTTTGTAGTAATTACAAGAATGGATTTAGATTGAGTGTGTTGCATATATTTTGCCTATAGTATATTCCTGTCATAATTGTGGGGCCGGGAATAGAAAAAATGTGTATTAATTCTAACAAGTGGGAGGATAAGATATAGTAAGAGTGGTACCAAGATGAGAACACCTTTGCAGTTTTCCTGCTGAAGCAGTTAATCCTGGAAACTTTTCCAAAGTCCCAAATGGTTAAAATAATCATGAAGGAAAAAGGTGTTTATCTTCCTCTTTTGTTACTAGCATTTCTCTTCTTTTTGGCTTAGAGAAAGTAGCAACACGCACACACACACACACACATGCCTTCTTTTAATGAAGTCTTTGATTCCTCAGAGTATTGAATTTCAGAAGAAATTTTCTGTCCTTTTCATGATATGCAGTTTATTTTCCAAATCTCAACAGTTCTGAAACTTCAGAACGAACTACGTAAATGTGGAAGATCCCCCTTATCTTCCCTGAGTTCTGACAAAGCACAGTTTCAGAGGAACTCTGTCAAATTCTGTTAGAACCTTGTCAAGGCAGAGGGTCTAAAGTTAATGATGATTGTGTGAAGGACAGAAAGAGAAAGCCCAAATGGGGAAGGTTGCACAGAGAGCCTCTTTATTCGAGCTGTCATTGTTGGAGTCCCCACAGGAGAAGTTGACAAACAGTGGAATCCTGACTTGTGAAATCAGCCCTCATTCAAACATCTCTCTCCTCTTAACATATGAGCCATTGAACAGTCTCTCCAGTGTTGTAAGCATTAGATGTTGCTCATCAAATCGACAGAGTGAAAATGCAAATCTTTGAAAAGATGGAAGATTTTCATGGAGTCTCTGAGAGTGATGTTAGAAAACAGCTTGAATCTCTGACAGGAGTTAGACTAACAGTTAAAGGAAAAGAATTGATGTGGATGATAATATGATAGATGACTTAAAAATGAATGACATAAATATTTTAAAATTTGGAAGGCCCTGGGAAAATTGATCAGCTACCCCTCATTTGTGAAAAAACGATCAATGATCAAGATGTACAGTTCAAAAAAACATGAAGTAAAGAGTGCCATATTGTGCTAGCAAACATTTCGTCAGGAAAAGTACACCCCCCAAACTCAGTAATTTATTCAGTTTGTTTATCCTGAGAACTGGCATGTTTCTGAAATTAAATGTAAATTTTGATAGGGACTACCCTGGTGATCCGGTGGTTAAGACTCTGCGCTCCCAATGCAGGGGGCCCAGGTTCGATCCCTGGTTGAGGAACTGAGATCTCACATGCAGCAGAGCACAGCCAACAAATAAATAAATAAATTTTGATCAACGTAAAATGAAATAAATGTTTTCGTCTTATTTAGTTTCATCAATGAAACCTTTTATCCCCAAAAGGTTTATTACAAAATTCGGTGTTTTTGTTATTTTTCACATTGATTAATGTCTATGCCTAATGAGTGTACAATGTGACTCAGTAGTGTAGCCCATAATAAAATTAACACATCTTTATATAAAGAGCACAGCCAACACTAAACATACCCTTTTATTTACTTAACATTAGAGATACAGACATGAATAAGATGTATTTCCTATCTTTATGGAGCTCACAATCTAACAGGGAAAACAAAATGATACAAACAGATAGCTGCAATGTAAGAACTCAGTAAAATGTACAGAGATGGCACAGGAGAGATTATCTCAGGGCTTAAAGGAAGTGTTTTCTTTACAGATGAGGGCCTTTAAAACACAAATCTTTAAATATTATTTTGGCCTACTGAAGTATTATCCTCACTGCTGATTTGCATTTTGATATCCTGCCCTTGGCTTTCATTAAAGGGCATTATAAGAAATAACTTATATACCTAGTTGATGTAGAAAAATGGTCTAGAACATTGTTTTCTCTGTCATTTTTGTGGAATCTACCCCCTCATGCAAGTAGGGCCCAAGACTTGGGCACCTCGCCCAGATGTATGTGGACAGGGAAGCCAGGTTGAATGCTGGGGTGAATGTCACTGGTCCTGGGGCCAAGGAAAGGATGAACACACTCTCAGCCAAGGGGGGTAGATGAGGAAACCCAAAGAAGAGTAAAAAGGTTTCACAGAGGGTTGGAGACAAACTAGAGCAAACTCCTCAGCTAAGGAGGTAACTGCAGCTGTTTTTAATGTAGGTGATCATAGCCGTAGACCAGATGGGGAGGGACTATATAGCTCACTGCTTAACGATTCTTTTAGAATTTGGTGTTAGGAAAAACCTTATGTTCCTGAGAAAGTGTATGATTCTGTCTGATACGAAAATTATGTAACTGACCATGTCTCACCTTTTACCTTTCTTTTTTCAATTGTGGTCAAATATACATAACAGAATTTGCCATCTTAACCACTTTTAAGTGTACAGTTTAAGTGGTGTTAAGTATATTCACGTTGCTCTGCAGTGAATCTTCAGAACTTTTTCATCTTGCAGAACTGAAACTTTGTGATCTCTGTGTAAACAACAACTGCCCATTTCCCCCTGCCCCAGCTGCTAGCAGCCACCCGTTTTACTTTCTGTTTCTATGACTTTGACTATTTTAGATACCTTATTATATTTTAGATAAGTGGAGTAATACAGTATTTGTCTTTTTGTGACTAACTTATTTCACATAGCATAGGGTCCTCGAGGTTCATCCAAGTTTGTAGCATGTGTCAGAATACCTCCCTTTTTAAGGCTGCATAATGTTCCATTGTATGTATATATCACATTTTGTTTATGCACATTTGGGTTGCTTCCACCTTTTGGCTATTGTGAATAATTCTGTTGTGAACATGGGTGTGAAAGTATTTCTTGAGATATTGCTTTCAGTTCTTTTGGATGTATACCCAGAAGTGGAATTGATGAGTCACATATTTTTCACTGTGACTGTACTATTTTACATTTTCACCAACATTGCACAAGGGTTCCAGTTTCTCCATATCCTCGTCAACACTTGCTATTTTCTGGGGGGGGGGGGGGAAGTTGGCGGGGGGAGGGGGGAGGTTCTTTTTTGTTTTCTTCTCTCTTTTTTTCTTTCTTTTTTTTTTTGAATTGTAGTCATCCTAATAGGTGGGAGGTGATATCTCATTGTGTTGAGATTTTCATTTCTCTGATGGTTAGTAACGTTGAGCATCTGAGTATCTTTTCATATGCTTGTTGGCCACTTGTATGTTGTCTTTGGAGAAATGTCTAAGTCTTTTGCCCATTTTTAAATCAGGTTATTCAATTTTTGCTGTTGCAGAGTTGTAGGAGTTCCTTATATATTCTGAATATTGACCCCTTACCAGATATATGACTTGCAGATTCATATATGATTTGCAGATGATCGCCTTTTCCCCTTGTCAGTTGTGTCCTTTGATGTACAGAAGTTATGAGTTTGATAATACATTTTTGCTTTTGTTGCCTGTGGGTTTTCTTTTCTTTTTTTTCTTTTTTTTTTTTTTTTTTTGGTGGCATATCCAAGAAGTCTGATGTTATGAAGCTTTTTCCCTGTGTTTTTCTCTAGGAGTTTTAGTTTTAGGTCTAACATTTAGGTCTTTAATACATTTGAAGTTAATTTTTGTATATGGCATAAGGTAAGGGTTCCAGTTTCACTCTTTTGCATGTGAATCTTGTTTTCCTAACACCACTTGTTGAAGAGACTGTTCTTTCCCCATAAAGTAGTCTTGCCTCCCTTGTTCAAAGTAATTTGACCATTTATGCAAGGCTTTATTTCTGGGCTCTGTATTTTGTGCCTTTGGTCTATATGTCTGTCTTTAATCCTCTTTTGCCTTTGATGATCAGGAAGCTTTCAGGCCAAACTCAGGGTTCAACTGTAACATTTATGTGGACCTTCATGATTCAAAAGTTTATATTCTTTTAGTTCTTGCCTTGGCCTTGAAGTTCTTCTCTTATTTGTCTTTCCTGTCCAGATTCTTATTTCATATTTCTGTTTTATTATTATGCTGTGGTAAGTTATTTTCATGAAGTACCCCATATCCTTTCTAGATGGAGTGAGGCATCACATCAATCACATTAATCAATCTGTCAATCAGACACGGCCACCAGAATGTTCACGATCTCACTGACGGGGCCTGGCCTCTCACGTGGGACAGTGCAGGACAGGAGCTGTGTCACAACATATAGGCTCAGGTATTAAGCTCTAAGAGATAGTAAAGAAAGAGATCCATGTGGGGCAGAATGTCTAGGGCAGGTTGCACTTCAGCTGGACTTGTAAGGAGTGTTACTCTTTGGATTGATAACCTAGGGGTTGTAGAAAACAGAGCTTTTCCCTACAGAGGTGAGCCCTGTGAGGATAAAGTGAGAGGCAGGGCTGAACCTGGCCTAGGGTGTGATTTGACTGAAGACTTGTGAAGTGGCTGAGACTGAGTAGGTGAAAGGGGACCAGCTCATGAAGGAACCTGAATACAGAGAGAGGAATTTGGATGGCTTTCATCTTTTTTTTCTGCCCACCCACCTGGGGAAATAAAGACAATCTCATCCAGGATATAGTGCAGAGTTTTCATACTGGGAGTTTTGACCAGCATTATTATTTTTTTTTATGAAAGCAAAAATTTCACAATGTTTTGCATATAGCAAACGTTAAGCATTGTGTCATGACACTGCTGTTTCAGTTGCACATGCGTGCGTGCATGCCAGGTCACAAGGTGAGATGTTTTTCTTACTGAGAATTATGTAAGAAATCAAAGACACTGTTACAGAAGAAAGCCTGTGGTTCTGTTACGGATTTAAAAGACTAGAAAGGGACTTCCCTGATGATCCAGTGCTTAAGACTCCACGCTCCTAATGCAGGGAATCCGGGTTCGATCCCTGGTCAGGGAACTAGATCCCACATGCCGCAACTAAAGATCCTGCATGCCGCAACTAAAGATCCCATGCCGCAACTAAGACCAGGTGCAGCCAAATAGAATAGAATAGAATAGAATAGAATAGAATAGAATAGAATAGAATAGAATACTAGGAAGCCCTAACATAGAGCACACCACAGTACTGTGAAGTCTCCAGACTTCGGGAGCACAAGTGTCCCCTGTGCCCCAATCCCAGCTGCCCCTGGCACTGGACGTCCCAAGGTATATTGGCTCAAGGACCCTTTGCTCGGTCTTACTCCCCACCTCTTTGCAGTCCTTCAGTCTTTCCTCCCGAGTGTGAGTCCATGCAGTGTAGTAGAAGGAGTACATGTTTTGGACTCATCTGGACCTGGGTTTGAAGCTAGTTCAGCCACTTACTAACAAAGGTGTTAAGCCATTCTGGGCCTCTGTTGTCTTTTCTGGGGGGAAATCATACCTATCTCACAGGTTGTATTGAGGATTTAAAAGAATCTGTCCCCTTCTATCAAGCTATATTCTCCTTCCAGGAGTAAATCTGTGTAAATACTCACAAGTGCAAAGATTCTCATGCGTGAATAGTTGATTGCAATCTAACTTTTGGAACCAAAGATTTAGAAACACTTAAATATCTAATAGGTGATTGATTTTTTTAAAAATTATGATGTATCAGTTGAATGGAATACAATGCAGCTATTAAAAAGAATGTGATAGATCTAGATCAGCTGATGTGGAAAGCTATTTGCAGAACTATTATTTATAAAGAAAGGTTGTAAAACCTTGATCCCATTTTAAAAAATAGACCTGCATAAAGAAATTCTGTAGTCACATATAGATGGCTATAGTAGTTATCTCTGGAAGTCAGAATCATAAGAGAGTTCAAATTTCTGTTTTGTAAATTTTTCTTTTTACAGTGGGCATGTGTGAATTTTATATTCAGAGAAAACACTTAGCTGAATATACATACATGCACATGCGTGTATTACCCAGATAGTAGTTCTGGGCACATAGCTCATGGCAGTTGTTATAAGAATTCACTCTTAGGGCTTCCCTGGTGACACAGTGGTTAAGAATCCACCTGCCAATGTAGGGGACTCAGGTTCGAGCCCTGGTCCGGGAAGATCCCACATGCCTCAGAGCAACTAAGCCCATGCGCCACAACTACTGAACCTGTGCTCTAGAGCCTGCAAGCCTCAACTGCCGAAGCCCTCGTGCCACAACTACTGAAGCCCGCGAGCTGAGAGCCTGTGCTCCACAACAAGAGAAGCCACCACAATGAGAAGCCCTCTCACTGCAACAAAGAGCAGCCCCCACTGTCCGCAGCTAGAGAAAGCCTGTGCACAGCAACGAAGACTCGACACAGCCAAAAATAAATAAATAAATAAATAACATAAATCTTTAAAAAAAGTTCACTGTTAGCATGGGTGTTCTGCATCTTCAAATCAAACATTTCAGTAGCAGTGGAACAACCATCGTGCTTAGGATTTCTGTGGGAAAATATACCTTTTTTTCTTTCCTGATAGACTCATTATAGTTGAGGCCTGTTCTCTTTTCTTCTTTTTTTTTCTTAAAGGCTGTGTCTCTCTCTCTTCTTTTTTTATAAATTTATTTGTTTTTTGTTTATTTATTTATTGGCTGTATTGGGTCTTTGTTGCTGCACACAGGCTTTCTCTAGTTGCAGTGAGCAGGGGCTACTCTTTGTTGTGGTGCACGGGCTCCTCATTGCTTCTCTTTTTGCGGAGCACAGGCTCTAGGTGCATGGGCTTCAGTAGTTGCGGCACGTGGGCTCAATAGTTGTGGCTCACAGGCTCTAGAGCACAGGCTCAATAGTTGTGGCGCAGGGCTTAGTTGCTCTGCAACATGTGGGATCTTCCCAGAGCAGGGCTCGAACCCGTGTCCCCTGCATTGGCAGGCGGATTCTTAACCACTGTACCACCTAGGAAGCCCTCCTTTCTTCTTTATTATTAGCTTTAATCAGCAGGCTCAGGGCACCCCTCACAGGCTATGCCATCATTCATTTTATTTACTTATTTAATTTATTTGGTTGCGTTAGTCTTAGTTGTGGCAGTTGGGCTCCTTAGTTGTGGCACGCAGACTCTTAGTTGCAGCAGGCACGTGAGATCTAGTTCCCTGACCAGGGATCGAACCCAGGCCCATTGCATTGGGAGCTCAGAGTCCTAACCGCTGCACCACCAGGAAAGTCCCATGCTGTTATTCATTTTAATTTCTAAAATTATAATAGCAATTTAAGCTCATCTTAAATATTCAAACAGTACTGAAGTTTGTAAAATAAAAGCTAAACGTCTGCATTCTCACCTTTGCCCTTAAGTCCCACTCTCCAAAAATGGAACTAGTTCTGTGTATAGCCTTCAGAACTTTGATGCATATGCAAACGTGTATTTTTGTTATACAAATAAGATCATGTCATAAATACCAATAAATATCTTTCTGTATCACAGGCTTAGATCCTTTTTAAGAACTGCATAATATTCTACTTCACAGGTGTATCATTTATTTCACTATCACTCCACTGATATAATTTTTGCTATGGCTAGCAGGGCTGCACAAATATGTTTCTGTATAACTTTTCCCACTGCAGTAAGGGGATCTGTAGGATAAATTGCTACAAGTGGAATTACTGTTGGTCAACATATATCTCCGTGGGTGATAATTATCATGGTGCATGAATTTACACTCCTGCCAGCAGTGAGGGTATGAATTCCTTTCCCGACACGCACCTTCATGTATATTGAGACTATTATTATTAGTGTTATTATCTTAAAATCTTTGTTAATCTGATATATGAAAAAAAATAGATCTCATTGTTCAATTCGAATTTCCTTCATTGGGTGAAGATGAACATCTCTTTGTTGCCACCACCTATTTGGAAATTTTGTACATGTTCTGCAGACCGAACAGGAAGGCTGACTTAGAATTTGCAGTCCTTGTTAAGTGCTGGTAGGGGCATATTAACATGCTTAGATATGTGGTCCAAGATAGAGCAGTGAGGAAGAGTAGACAGAAGATGGTGCAGTCGAGTATACTTATGTCTTCATTTCGGACACCCGCGGCAGGGGCGAGGGACAGCTTGGATGGCAGCACGTTTCCATGCGTAGAACTCAGCCCACTGAGCACTCCCAAGCCCCTCGCCTGTCTGAAATGAGTCATCCTTTCCAGTCCAGTTTTTCTTCAAACGGTGGAAATCTGGTCCATTATTCACAATGTACTTGTCCCCACAGAAATGTGGCATGACACTGGTTCATCACCTGGAGGAGCCGACACCAGTTTATCAAGTCTGCATCCATCACGTAACGGTGCCCCATGTGCCTAAGGGATTTGATGAAGCTCCACTGCAGAATCACTGCTTGAAACGGTCACGTTTCAAAGCTCTGTTGAGAAACTATGTAAATGGAGAAAAATGTAGGCAGGACCTCCAATGCAAAAAGAGTGTTCAGATACCTTTGCAACCAGTTTTTTGGTAATGGCTCAGTCACTTTCACCTCCTTAGTTGTCATTAGTGTATAGGGCATCTGTGACCCAGCGTACGTGAACTAGAAGGTTTGTTCCAATACATGTTACATCCCACTTTCAGAACGAGTAGCCTTGGTAGAGGGAAAGCCTCGCTGAGCAGGGGCTGTCGCTAGGTGGGGCAGATAGAGAGACAGGGCCCCAGGGGAGAGGGACGAACAGACACTGCTGTCTTGTTCACCACTGAGAATGTCCTTACTGGTTGACAATGCCCTTGCTTGTGAAAGAACATGATTCTTTCGGACCACTCAGCTCCTCCAGAAACGATTCAATCTCACGCAATTTTCAGTCGAGGAAGTTTCCCTGATTCTTTTGCTGCTTCTCAGGTAGACCCAGTGGTCCTCATCTTTTTTTGTACCTATCAGCTTTTCCCCCAGGGACTTCACATCTTGAGATTTCATGTCTTCCAAACACTCTGCATTCACAGCTAGTTCACTGTTTCTCTTCTTTTTCAAATCATACTCAAATATGTATATGACTGCACGTAGGGCTTCTAGTCAACCTGTGGCAACCAGTGTTACCTCGTGAGTTTATAGAAACTCAGTCACCAGCAAGGGAAGGTAATATGTTAGTACGTTTGTGGGTAAACATACTCTTACCCTCCCCCACCACAGGAGTTCATTTCTTTATATTCCTAAAAAGGGAAGGGCTCTGGGCTGGGAACCCTGAAGTTATCCTTTCTAAATGGTGCAAATATCCTTTACCCCAGCCCTCTGGCTTCTCTAATTAGTTTGTGGCTGGTTGTGAAAGAGGGTAAGTGGTTCATGATCACCCCGTCGCCCTCCACCTGAAAAAGGACATTTCACGTTCACATTTTGCAGGTGACAGGAGCCCTGAGTCCAGAGTTTTATGCAGAAAACAGCCTAGGAAACGAGTTGCCCGGTCACTGGTGCTTCAGCACATTGAGTTCCCTGCCTGGGATCAGGTTGTTAAGCCCACGGGAGGATGAGGTGCTGTAAAAGTGTCTGCCTTTTCAATTTAGTTTTACCAGAATCCATAAATCCCCTGACAGTTTCTGTAAACTGTTCTTCCCAACTTTAAATAAAATTTTTTAAAAATTAACACCTGGTTTGCTTTTTTAAAAAATCTTGATGTGTGAGGTAGGGCTGGAGGAGAGTATAGATCTGGGGGCTGCGGAAGGCATTCCAATATAAGGGGAAGAACACAAGGTTTTCATCATTAGACGTGTTTGACTTTGAACCCTTTCTTCACCAAATATTTGGCTATTGTGACCTTGGGAAAGTTCCTTTTAAGTCTTAATCCACATGTGGGTGAGTGGGATGCTACTTCCTTGCAGGCTTGTTAAATCATAACAGCATAGACCCCGGCACCGGCTCCCGGCTCAGTAAGGGGTACTCGCCTGTCTCCTTTCGCATCTTTTTTTCTTTCATAATGAATCAGAGCCTGCTATTCCATCAGAGTAGAAAGGAGCTCTGGATGCTCTGTGGCGGTGCTGACCCTGAGGAAGGGGCCGTCCGGGGGGGAGAAGGAGCTAGACGACAGTCGTATTTCACCCATAGAAGCGAGTCCCCACCTGAGCCATCACAGACTAGCAGACCCCGGGGCAAGGTGAGCAGAGGCTGGGCAGCAGGACCTCTCACCCAGTGCTCAGGCTTTACTCACCCAGCTACACTGCCTCTGGGGGTCTCGTCATCCCCTAGAGGGAAGGAGAAGCCGTTCCTTCCTGGATTAGCTGAAGGGCAAGGTGAGAGGAGGCCAAGGGCTTTGTCCACCCTCCTGCCTTGGGCCAGTGCTCCCTGTTCCCGAAGTTTCTCTCAGAACTGAAGCTTCAGTTCCAGCAAATGAGCCAGTGGGCCTAAGTCCCGGGCCCCAGCACCAGCCTTCCCGGTCAGGGTCCTGTTCCCTTTCTGAGATAACTGCTCCCCTGCCTCCCTGGGGAGAGAAGGGGCGCCACACCGGATGCACAGCCACTGTGGACCCAGCTCTGGTGCGGATTCTTGAGCCACCCAGCAACCCTGACCTCCCAGGCTGCTTGCTGGAAACACAAGCCCTCGGGCCCCTCGGTGATCTACCCGGCCAAGGAGCCTGCATGGCTGGGATGCAAAGGAAAGGACCATCCACAGGAGGTGTTGAAAACATGGAGATAAGAAATGAGTGGCTCATGGGAGCGAAGACGTCAGGTTGATTGTGATCTGAGAAGCCAAGACAGAACAGTGCCAGGTGTTTCGGAATGGTTAAAATACTTGTGGAAACGGCAAGAGAATAAAGGTCTTCTCTGACCTAGGCCTCCCACAGGAAGGCAGTGTGGTGTAGTGGGGGAAAGCATGAGCTTTGCTGTCACATAGGCCAGGCCCCTTTCTGGTTATTTGTCTTGGGACATGTGACTTAGTAGTGACAGTGGAAGGAAGACTGTGATAGTAGCTCTTGCTGTTCTTGAGGGTTTTTTTGTTTTGTTTTTTTGGCTGCGTTGGGTCTTAAGCGCTCCATGCATGCTTTCTCTAGTCGTGGCTAGTGGGTGCTATTCTTCATTGAGGTGCACGGGCTTCTCATCTCAGTGGCTTCTCTTGTTGCACAGCACGGGCTCTAGGCGTGCGGGCTTCAGTAGTTGCAGCACACAGGCTCAGCAGTTGTGGCACATGGGATCGAACCCATGTCCACTGCATTGGCAGGCAGATCCTCAACCACCACACCACCAGGGAAGTCCCTGTTCGTGAGTATTGAGGTCTTACTACGTACCAAGCATTTTCAGTGTTTTATAGCTGCTCTCTCCCAATAGCCCTACAAGGTGGTCACTACTGTTGTCTCATTTTGTAGGAGGCACGTAAGTTAAATGCCCACAGGTGGAGCCAGTATCACTATTCTCTTATCCAACCTCTCTCCCACCTTCATTGCTTGCCTGCCAAATGGGAATTTAAAAAAACACGATTTCATAGAGTTGGAGAAATAATGAATAATTCACATCAAGTCTGTGGTGTATAGTAGGTGTTCAGTAACTATAAATTTTCCTCCATGAGAATGACTCCTAATGAAATAACTTTAAAAAAAAAAGAACCAAAGGCATTAGGTACAAGGATATAGCCTGGAAGCCAGCCTCATGTCCAACAATAGGAAAAGGTTTAGCACTTCATGACAGAATAGTATACAGCCACTAAAATACTTAAGAAAAGAATATGAAGTAGAAAATTTTATAACTTAGATTAATAAGGAATATACAAAATAGTATATGCATGTTGATTACAACCATATAAATTAAAATGTAGACAAGGGTTTTGAAGCAAAATATAATAATTAAAAGTTGTTAGACATAGGTAATGAAATGTTGTATACTGCCTTCCAACTGAAAACAAACAAAAACAAAGCAGTGCCAGGTGCTAGAAGTAGAAGCTGCTGTCAGCGTGATCAGGTAACACTAGCATGTCTGAGATGTGCAGGGGACACCAGTTGTTTCAACACACCAGTGTATTCGGAGAGTGGGCCTATCAATAACATCATTTTGTTGTTGTTATACTAAGACTGTAACACATCTTTGGGAAAAATTCTGAAAAAAAAAATTTTTTTGACTTCTGTGGACCTACCACCTGCTAATCAACGTACTGCACCCTGTACCTCCAATAATGTGTCATGGTCCAATGATTGGAAGCAGACTTCACTAGTGAGGTAGGAAAGCTTCCATTAAAGGCCTTTTCCCTTTAGTAACATGCAGATTTTCTTTAACTAGAGAAGAGTGGTGCTCTTAGCACCTAACCTCCAAGGAGATTATTTCATAAAATATTGATTTTTTTTTACACATAAAGGAGATAGTTCATGAACAGAAACTGTAAGCATAAGCAAACATTCCTCCAGTCTCTTGGTTTAAGAACACCAAAAATAATGAATCCAGCTTACCAACCAAGGCTGCCGTCTACTATACCGACTGGGAAACAGGCAGACCTAGGATATTATTCTTCCTTAGTGTTATAATTCCAAAAAGACACAAACGTGGATTGCACAGCCTTTTACTACAGGCTGTGAAGGCAAAGCTATAGACTTTGTTGTAAGTTGCAGACTTTTTTTTGCCTCTATACTTCCCAAGCTGCAACTGGGCCTTCTCCCAAAATCAGATTCATCTTATTGCACCTTTGCAGGTCAGTACGGTTCGCTATTACTGTCTTGTGAAAACCAGTAACAAACTTCACATTACCAAAAATGATATGGCAGTACTACGTCCTGGACCAACCTCCTCCGCCCCTCCACATCTTACCTATAATCCGTCATCATTCTTGACCTTCCTCTGTAGCAGGTGGCTGTGCTGAGGTTAAACTAGCCTGGTGTGGTGGAAGAGCCATGGTCCCAGAATCTAGAAGCATGTCAGTTCATATGCTGTCACAAACGGAGCTATCTTGAGCAAGTCAGTGATTCCGTCCGTGATTGCTTCCTTAATTGTGGATAAAGAATGCTGACAGATGTTGTGAGGTTCAAATGAGAAAGTGCAAGTGAAAGTACTTTAAAAAGAAGTGCAATACCACACGATGAAGATATCATTCTACACCCACTGTGTTTATATTGATGGCTGTAACCAAAGACAGATGATAGCAAATGTTGACAAGAATATGGAGGAACCGGGAGCCCCGTATACTGCTGGTAGGATTATAAAGGGGTGCAGCCGCTTTGGAAGACAGTCTGGTAGTTCTTCAAATGGTTTAACCTGGCATTACCGTATGACCCAGCAGTTTCACTCCTAGGTATGTACCTGGGAGAAATGAAGACTGATGACATCTCCACAAAAATGTGTACGTGAATGTTCATGCAGCTTTCTTCATGAGAGCCAAAAAAGTGGAAACATCCCTAGTGATGAGTGGATAAACAAAATAGTCTATCCATACAATTGAATATCATTCAACAGTAAAAGGGAATGAAGTATTGATTTGTGCTACAACATGGATGAGCCTTGAAAACATATGCTGAGTGAAAGAAGCCGGTCACGAAAGATCACATATTGTGATTCCATTTATATGAAGTATCCAGATTAGGCAAATCTGTAGAGTTGAAAAGTAGAGGAATTGTTGGGAGGGCTGGGAGCTGGGGGGAGGATGGACACTGGCTGCTGGTGAGTCCAGGGCTGCTTCTTGGGGGGATAAAGTTGTTCTAAAATTGACTTATGGTTATACTCTGTGACTATACTAGAAACCACAGAATTCTGTACTTTAAATGAGTAAATTGTATGGTATGTGAATTTCATCTCAAGCTGTTATGGGGGGAAAAATAGGTGCAATGCAAAGGCTATTCATGGCCACACTCCTGTGTTTTCTGCAAATAACCAAACAGAGCTGAACTCCAGCAAGGATCACTTCAGGGCTTGCTTGACTTATTACCAACATCTATGAAATCAAGATGCTTCTTCTAAATGAGAATTCTCACAATCCGTTGGCCAGGCTACAGTTGTCATTGCCTACATTTCCACGAACATCAAAAACAGCAGTGTCCAGACTTGGAAAATAGGTGTCAGTTGCTTGCAATAAAATCCCAGGAGGAAGAGCGAAGCCCTCTTTTAATCCCTGGGAACTAAATGTTTATGGGAAAGGGAGTGGGGGAAATGATAAATCATCACATGCTTGGCAGTAGTCTGAAAGCAGGAATCAAAAATAGGCAAGCAAAGCGTCTAGCCCCAAGAGCTTTCAGTACTTTTGGATTCTCTTAAGAAATGCTGCATTGCCAGTGCCCTTGATGGTACAAAGGATGACATGGAGTGAATAGGCAGTGACAGGACTCTGAGTCAAGCAAGTATTCAGAAGGCTGGGACTCTGAATGTGGAGACAATTTAGGAATATTTTAAATCAATTTGTTTTGCCTGTGTTTTTATTTTTGTGTATGCAGTAGAGTGATAGATATTTTTTTAAAAATCTAAGTCTAAAAGATAGCTTCATAAAGTATAAAATAAAAATTGTAAATGATAAGAAAGCATCATCTCATAGTTGGTAGACTTTTTTCTTCCTAAGTGCTGCATAATATAATGCTGCATCTCAGAAGCAGAGGTCTGATCCTTGATAATATTTGGTACTTACTAAAGGTAGTTCATGGGAATTCCCTGGCAGTCCAGTGGTCAGTGGTTAGGACTCCACACTCTCACTGCCAAGCGCCTGGGTTCAATCCCTGGTCAGGGGACTAAGATCTCACAAGCCATGCAGCGTGTCAAAAAAAAAAAAGTTCATGAGCGTGGCAGGAACTTCTAAATTGAAAGTGACATCTCTGGCTGTTTCAGTGAGAAATATTATAGTGAGTCCAGGTCTGGTGCAGGGGGAGGGTGGGGGCAGGGCCCAGCCCTGCCTACCTAGTCAGCCATCAAAAAAAAAAAAAAAAGAAAAGAAGGAAGGAAGGAAGGAAAATATTTAATATAATTCTTATTTCTCAGGATTGAAGTTGATGTGTGTTCTAGGACTTTCATAGAACTTTTGTTACTAATGTGAGTTCTGTGCTATCGGTTGCCCCCTTACTTTGTGCCAGGCAGGCTAAGTGCTTTTCATGCATGGTCTCATTGGCTTCTAACAACAGTGATATGAAGTATTTCCTATCTTAGAGTAAAAGAAACCAAGGTTAGGAAATATTAAATAACTCTTCCAGAGTCCTTCAGCAATTCAGTGACAGAGCCAGGACTTGAATCCATCTGACTCTTGACTGCTCTACCGGAATACCTTTATGGCTGATTGTAAATTGAATCTTAAAATCACAGACAATTAAACAAATGCAAAGGGAAATAGGAAAAGGAAGATGAATGTAGAAGTCATATGCTAGTTGCAGACTTCTGGGCATTCTCTAATTACACTAATGGTCAGCCCAGTCAACCCTGCGTTTTCCAGGTTACTGGAAGGAAGTTGGAGCTAAGGCAACTGAGAATCTGTAGTTACATGTTCCGACTTTCTCCTCCAGGAAATTCTGCTGATCAGCTGTAAAACTAATTACGTTTCTTTCTGTCTTCCACCTTTATTCTCCAAGCATTCTGATTCTGCTTTTGTGTGCTGAAATACACAGGGAGAACTACAAAGGATTTGAGATGCAGGGCCAGAAGAAGGATATTCTCTATCAAAGTCCCCAAACACAGGACTTAAGAGCTAAAAAGGATCTCTGAGATGGGCACGCACTGAAACCACCTATGGAGCTTTTTCCATACCTGTTGAGTGAGAATCTCAAGAGAGTCGGTACAAAAGCTGGACTCGCAGTGGTTCTCAGAATAGGCTTCCTGGACCGGCAGCCATCAGCATCACCTGGGAACTTGTTAGACTTGCAAATTCTGGGGCTCCACCCCAGACCTCTGGACCAGGGACTCTGGGGATGAGGCCCAGCAAACTGTGCTTGACGAAGCCTTCCAGCAGTTTCTGCTAAAGTTTAAGAACCCCTCAACTAGAGCAAAAATTTGGATAGAGTCCTAAGGTTATTCCTCCTTTTTGGAAGTCCATCACAACTCTATTTGAAATTCAATTAAAAAAATATTTATTTTCATATTTTGTACATGAAATCTCTTTTAGCATTTATGGTGTTTAGAAGCACAGGAATCCTAGTCTAAAAATCTGAATCTATTCTACTCTCCCCCTTAGCGATGAACACTGACTAAACATACCTTTTGTTAAGGTGTTTGTCAGTCTGAAGGGTTGTCTGCGTTAAATTGTAAGGTATTTGATGACAGAAACCACCTTGTCCCAATTAATTCTGAAATATATGCACTTCAGTAATACACAGATATAGGGTATCATTAAAAGTGTTCTGGAAAATTCATTGGCACATTTAATTTGCTGAATAAGTATTTTGTTAATATAGTTGTTAAAAATCACTTTTCCAATTTATTGACTCTAGAAAAAAAATAGTGAAAAGTTGCTATAGCCAATGGGGAAAGAGGGAAGATACTTTTCTGGCTTCTAAATATCTTTTATCAATTCAATTTCTGAAACATTTCTTTCCCTACTAATATTTTGATTTGATACTTGGTCTGGGGAAGTGAAAAATTTGTTTAGGTCAGCATTTCACAAAAATGGGTTCCTGTAAGATGTCAAGTTATTTCTCAGTGCAAAGGTTCTATGGTAAATAATCTGGGGAATGCTGTATTAAAAAAAAATCAAAGAGCTGAGACTTCCCTGGCGGAAGTCAGGGATTCCACCACATTGCACGCACCTTCAGAGCAGAGGGGAGCCCACAAGGATGAGGGTCATGCAGGGTCATCTTGAATTCTGCCTGCACAAAGTATAAGACACATCCCAATTCTCCAAAGTTAAAAACTAGTCAGGAGAAAATAAACATTAAGAAAAGAAAAAGAAATGAGAAACGTTAGGAGACGGATATACAAATATGAACAGAAGATAAATATTAAAATGACTGCTACAATTAATGGTGAAGTAGTTTATGGAAGGGTGACATCAGTGGACTCAACTGGTTAGAAAAGTCACATAGAGTTATTTTTTTAAATTGTACTGGGCCCTGAGGGATAATAATAGCAATGGCAGGACTTCCCTGGTTGCCGAGTGGTTAAGACTCCACGCTTCCACTGCAGGGGGCACGGGTTCAGTCTCTGGTCGGGGAACTAAGATCCCGCAAGCTGCAAGGTGCGGCCAAAGAAAAAAATGTGTCAAAAAAAAAAAAAAAGCAATGGCTTATAAGCCCAGGTACTGTGCTGTTTACCTGTAATATCTCATTCAATCTTTACAAAAATCCTGTAATTATTCCCATTTTATAGTTGAGGAGCCAGAAGTTTAGAGAGGTGAAAGCACTGGCCAGTGGCTGAACCAGCAGCAAGTGTCAAGCCGGTGGACTCCCCCTCACTGTTCAGTTAGCTGTGCCAGGCACTTTGCTTGCTAGGTGCTGCTAAAAAGGGAGAGTTGAGAAAATAAATCATTGCCCTGGAGTTTGTGACATGCAATAACAGTACAATGGCCTCACAAAACAAGGAGGAATCCACTCCGCTTGTTGATCCGTGGGTCACCAAGGGCTTCTCAGAGGAGGTGACACGTGAGCTAGATCTGAAGAATGCATAGTTCTGCAGGGAAACGTGGAGGGTTGGGATGGACAAGGAGAAACTCCACACTTGAGCAAAGGCAGCGAAGAGTGAAACCACGTGAGCCGCTTCCAAAGTTGCTAGTGTATCCTGGTGGTTATGCACACCTGGATCCTGAGGGACTAGGAAAGATAAGAGGTGGGGCTGGAAAAGCAGCCAGGGGTCCCCTCATAAAGGGACTTTCAGGACATAATGGCCCGTTTGGATTTATCCCATCAGTAGGGAATCCATTGAGTTGTTTTAAGCAGGAGAATAACATGGACAGAGTTGTACCCGAAAAAGATAGTTTTAGCATTCAAGTGGAGGATGTATTTGAGAAGAACAAGAGGAGAGCAGGGATACCAGTTAGGAGACCCCCTCACAGCCTAGATGAGTGATGTCAGGGGCCTGAGGTGAGGGGCAGAGCAGACAATGTGAAGGGACAATGGATAGATGAAACCTGCTGACAGATTAGATGTAGGCCATGAACAAGAAGAGACTTAGAATGACCCCTGGGTCTGATTTAGCTTGTTTGGATGATGGTACCACTGACTGCCACAAGGAGGGAAAATTCAGAATTGGCCAAATTAAGGTTGAATTATCTGTATCACGTCCAAGTATGTAGAGACGTATGAACACACATGCAGATGTTTCGGTGTGGCGATGGGCACGTGCATACACCTTAGGGGTGACTTAGGGGTGTCGTGTGATGGGCACGACATATATGACATACACCTTAGGGGTGACTCCCTAAGGCCGATGATTCCAGGGAGGTAGGAGTAAAACCAGGAGGGAATCCTGAAAGAGATCTTCTGTAGAGCAAGTGAAAAATGCCTAGAGAGCCAAAAATGGGGGTAGCTGGAGAGAAATGGAATCCGGATGAAGATAGTGCTGTGTTTAGCAGTGTGGTTTCCCAGTGGTGCTCTCAGCACGGAGTGATGCAGGGGCCGGGCCCATGAGCTGAGCAGACTGCCCACCGCAAGGCCTTCCCGGAGCATCTTTACTTGGTCACTTCACTGTGGTCCTGACCCTCTTCCTGAGGCTCAGACATCTGATTTACTCTGTTAATTACCATTGTTATTGCTGGGGCAGAAGTGGCTCCATTTCTCAGCAGTGGCCTCACCTTAACCGAGCTCACTGAGACTAATTACTCACTCGTATGCACACACCCGAAGGCAGTGCGTCCATCTGCCGGAGGAACTCTACTCCTGCCTGGCTAACCAGGACCCCTTCTGTGGGAAACCTAACTGGTCGGATGGTCGGGTGATTCCAGTGTTCTCTAGTGTCAGAGCCTGAAGGCTCACATTCTCCCTTGTCCAGGGAAAACCAGAATGTTTTACATGTATAGTGCTTGTAAACATACAGCAGAAACAAAGTACAACATTAATTAAAATACCTAAAACAATGCCAATAACAATCATATAACTAAAGAAAATGAGTAGATCACATTTTCCTCTTTTCTATCTGCCATAGCCCATCAGTCGTCAAGAAGCAAGTAACATAAAAGGGTGTATAGCTGAGCTGCTATATGTAGAGATCAGCGGTATTTACGTACAAACTGAGCAATGGGCCTCTGGAAGCCACAGCAGAGAAAACAGCAAGATCAGGGGGGCAGAAAAATCATAGCTTGAAAGGAATAGCAAATCGGGGCCCAGTAAGCTTCCAGAGGGATTTATCCTTTCTTTTTTTTTCCCCCCAGAGGTTTATTCTTTGCAAGAGACTTTTATGTGTATTAATCTCGTTTTAGCCCTGACAAAATCCAGCAAGGGAGGCAAGGTGGGGATTCTCAAGGGGGAACGGATTGGAGAGAGATTTATGATGGAGAAACAGCCAGACTTGATGACCAATTACTCTTCTGATTGAGGGTGAGGGAAGATCTAGGATGACCCTCACCAAAGCACTTATACAACAAATGCTGCTTCTTTTTTTTTTTAAATAAATGAATTTATTTACTTATTTATTGGCTATGTTGCGTCTTCGTTGCAGTGCACAGGCTTCTCTTTGCAGTGGCTTCTCTTGTTGCAGGGCACGGGCTCAAGAGCACAGGCTCGGTAGTTGTGGCCCAGGGGCTTAGTTGCTCTGTGGCATGTCGGATCTTCCATGCCCAGGGATTGAACCCGTGTCCCCTGCATTGGCAGGATTGTTAGCCACTGCGCCATCAGGGAAGTCCCACAACAAATGCTTCTTGAGGGTCGATGATGTGCCGCGTCTAGGCACTGGTGCTAGATTTCCGGATTCCTGGCTGGTGCTACCATGTAGATTATGGTGATACTGCTTACACAGGAAGCGGTGGAGTCCCTGAAGCTGTTTGTCCAGATTTCTACTCCGTCAGTTCAGGCTGCCTGTGGATACCAGGGAGTGACTGATAAGTCGCTAATTTTATAGAAAATTTTGGCTTTTTCAGGGAAGCGATTGGGGATATGAAACAGATTTGGAAATTATTAGCCTATAGTTGAGAGTTAAAACCAAGAGTGGGTTAGATGACCTGGAGAGATCTTGGTTAAGGCCTTCAACAATGCTGAGCTTCAGTTTCTGTCTGTGGGAAGTGAAGAAGATAACATCTACATCGCGGCATTATCTTACATCAAATGAACATGTGTGCGCCTGGAGAACAGCAAAGCTTTATATTAATTGAAAATATTGTTGGGAATTCCCCGGCGGCGCAGTGGTTGAGACTCCGCACTCCCAATGCATGGGGCGCGGGTTCAATCCCTCGTCGGGGAACAAAGATCCCACATGCGCGAAGCAGCAAAAAAAAAGAAAAGAAAGGAAAATATTATTACTGATATTTCATCACTGTAGTATCAGCATCTTCTCTAGCCAAACAGCTTAGCAAATTCCTCAGAGAACACCAAAATCTTGCACTAATATTCCTCTGTTATCTCGTTATCATCACACCCCCAGACAGAGGTCAAGAGCTAAATAGGAATAGGTCCTGATATCCTGGCTTTGAATAGAAATTAAGAATATGAGATTAATTCAGAAGTGTATTTTAGATACAATAGGCCCATCTAATCAGGAACCAAGAGGCAGGAAGATAATGCAAAGCGGCCGTGCTGCTGCTGAGCGTGATTTCTAAAAGCACAACTAATGAATGATTAATGGGCAAAAAAGATTTTCAGATATTCTGACCATTGACAAGTGAGGAGGAGGGGGGGAATTTAGAGAAATTTAAGAGGAAGAATTCAAGTGCTGATCGGGAAAGGCCCCTGACTGTCAAAATGAAAGACGGGATAAAGCCAGGTTACCTTTAGAAAAATATTCAGAGCATAAATTGGAGGAGACTAAGTATAGGAGCACTGTTTTGATTGAATACAAGGGTGTAATAGGTGACAGATTTTTTTAAAAAAGGTTCAATGCTTTGGTCATTTTCAGCTCCATGAGACTATGGTTTAAAAACAACTTTCATAGATTAGTCTTTATTTTTATGGATGATGTTAGTATAACTAACTCCATGGGTTAGGACGTGACTGGGAATAGTAAGGGACACATTTACGCTCAATTTAAAATTTTTTATACAGTATGGTATGGGAGCGGTGGCTCAGTGCCGCATTCAATGAGTCATTGAGTTTTCTGGCTTGTGTTCATTGTTGCATAGGTGTGTCCACTGTGCAGGTAGCCGCTGTGTCTCAGAAGTTAAACAAGAGAGAAAGACAGGTCACCTTGTGCTAGAAATTTGCTTAATCTACTCTCAGCAAAGCAAGGTGGGGTTGTTTCCTGAAACTTTAATTCTTTTTTTAAATTTTATTTATTTATTGGCTGCATTAGGTCTTTGTTGCTGCACATGGCGTTTCTCTAGTTGTGGCGAGCGGGGGCTACTCTTCATTGTGGCGTGCAAGCTCTTCATTGTGGCAGCTTCTCTTGTTGCGGAGCACAGACTCTAGGCGCTTGGGCTTCAGTAGTTGCAGCACATGGGCTCAATAGTTGTGGCTCATGGGCTCTAGAGCACAGGCTCAGTAGTTGTGGCGCATGGGCTTAGTTGCTTTGCGGTATGTGGGATCTTCCTGGAGCAGGGCTTGAACCCATGTCCCCTGCATTGGCAGGCGGATTCTTAACCACTGCGCCACCTAGGAAGTCCCGAAACTTCAATTCTTAAGGCCTGAAAATTCAAACTGCGATGCTAGTCTTCCTTTGGTGTGAAGAGTCAATCTGTGTTTCTACAGTGACAGAAACTAAAGGAATCAGCTTTTTTCCCTCATTCAGTCATTCATCAAACGTCTATTGAAACGTTTATATGTGCCACACATTATGCTCATGACTAGGGATGCACGGATGAAGAAAAAGTCCTCGCTCCTAGGAGTCTTTGGGTCCAGTGGAGAAGACACCAGGGTTACGGCCAGGGCACACTTCCCACAGGTGCTGACACTGAAACTGAGTCTTAAAGGGTCAGCAGGAAGTGGCCGGTTGGGTTAAGATCCCAGGCGAGGGAGAGAACCACAAAAGAAAACTCAGTAGGCTCTGGGAGGCTTTCATTGCAGTGGGAGGTGGCGCTTTTCTGAGTGAGCCGCAGAAGCTTGGGTTGAGAGGTAGTGAGAAGGGCCATGCATATTGCGCTAAAGAATCTGGAGTTTTTCAGTGAATGTGAGGGGAAGCCTCCTGAAGAACAGGAAGTAGACAGGCACTCTGACCCCTCGCTTTTGGAGGATGGCTTCTGAGCTACTCTGAGAGCAGAGATGCTTTGATTCATCTTTGGGTCCCTGTTGTTTTCCCAGAAACACTTTTGAGCACCTTCTGAGTGACCAGCCTGAGAGCCAGGGATGCAGGAGAGACTCAGCCTCTGGTCTCAGGGCCTCAGCCCAGCTGGAGAGAGGGATGCACCCCGCAGCAGGCACAGCAGGCGGTACGTTGGGCACACAGAGAGGGTGCAAACTCACCCTGCACGGTTAGTCCACACAGGTATGGCGGAAGCCCTGACTCCAGGGAAAGTGACAAGTCCAGGAAGGTTTCCTGAAGATGGTGAGGCTTTGAAGAAGGGAGAGCTGGGGGAGCAGCCACGAGAGGAGGGCTGGAGTGCATGTAGATGGATGGACAGCCCTTGGGTGTGTTGCAGAGGACGTGCCTGTTGAGAGGCAGAACGGCTGCCGGCCAAAGCCTGGAGGAAGGAGCAGGAGGGCAAAGGGTGAAAGGAGACATGCTGACCAGGAGCAAAACGGACACGTCCTCCTGTGAGGCTGGAGGGAGAGGAGTCAGGGTGGATGAGACCACAGGCTGGTGTAAAGAGGGAGTTGGGGACAGACAGGCTTTCACTCAAGGTTGGTTTGGTCGGTCAGGTCACAGTACCATGTGTCCTTAGCAGCACACGTGGGTGGTTCTGGGAAAGCATCCTACCTGTCCTCGGGCAGTACCTGCTTCCTCTTCCTCTGAAGCTGCATTGAGCCCAGTGTGCCCTTCAGTCCAGAGGCCAGAATGGAAGTCAGCAGATGGTCACGGCTTCTGCCATTCAGAGGCCCTGCTGCAGCTTCCAGAGGCCCCAGTGCCCCCACTGGGAAGGGGGGGCTCCGCCTCCTTCTGATGGTTTCCTGATTCAGGGCTTTCACTCTCTCCCTTCAGGCCAGTTTGGTATTTCTATGGAGAGTTTTCTTCTCTCCTCAAACTGGCACCCTCGTTGTCCTCAGAGTACTGCCCAGAGTGGATGGAAGAGAGTGAAGAGAAAGGAGGGATCAAAAAAGCAGGCCTGACTATAAAATGACATCCTTGGACTTCCCTGGCAGTCCAGTGGTTTAAGACTCTGAGCTTCCACTGCAGGGGGCTCGGGTTCAATCCCTGGTTGGGGAACTAAGATCCCACATGCCGTGCAGCACAGCCAAAAAAGAATAAAATAAAAGTAAAACATAAAATGATTGGGGCTTCCCTGGTAGCACAGTGGTTAAGAATCCTCCTGCCAATGCAGGGGACACGGATTTGGATTCCTGATCCGGGAAGATCCCACATGCCACGGAGCAACTAAGCCCATGTGCCACAACTGCTTAGCCTGCGCTCTAGAGCCGGTGAGCCACAACTATTGAGCCCACGCACTGCAACTGCTGAAGCCCACGTGCCTAGAGCCCGTGCTCTGCAACAAGAGAAGCCACCGCAATGAGAAGCCTGCGCAGCACAACGAAGAGTAGCCCTCACTTGCTGCAACTACAGAAAGCCTGCGCGCAGCAGCGAAGACCCAACACAGCCAATAAATAAAAAATAAATAAATAAATTTATAATAAATAAAATGATTGTCCTCACTGAGGGAATTCAGATGAAATGATGGCGTCAAGATAATCCAGTAAAGGCAGCGCACAGATGAAAACAGGATGGCTGCGTGTTAGTAACTGTTAAAGCTGGTTTTAGGGTACACGAGATTTTATTACACTCTTCTCTCAACTTTCGCATGTTTGCAATTTTCCG
The DNA here is from genome assembly GCF_030028045.1 of Hippopotamus amphibius kiboko. Taxonomy (NCBI): domain Eukaryota; kingdom Metazoa; phylum Chordata; class Mammalia; order Artiodactyla; family Hippopotamidae; genus Hippopotamus; species Hippopotamus amphibius. The sequence continues at coordinate 73,362,771 of NC_080199.1, forward strand.
TAACAAAAAATTGAAAAATAAAATTGTTGCTATTTGAAAATACTGTGAATTTACAATAATACTTCTTTTTTGCCAGTTCAGTGAATACACATGTATTATTTATCAATGTGAAAAACTGCAGGAACTGTTTTAAGAGAGCCCTACCGGTTTGGATCTCTCTTTCCCTCTCCCGCCTCCAGCTCTGGCCTTTGGCAGTGTTGGGCTGGCATTTTCCCTCCTTGGTTTTAACCAGAATTCATTCCTTCTGTCCGAGCACCCTTGCGAAAGGGCACCTTCCCCTGTCTCTGTTGTGAGTTTGAAAGGCTGACCCTGATTGTAAGGAATTTGCGTGTAAACCTAACCCAAATCTTCCCCTGGACTAAGCTCTCCTTTCCACCCTGGCTACGACTTTGATGTGACAGGGAGTTGCTGGCTGTCATACTTGTTTTTAAATTACCCCCTTGGGCGTCTCTAAAATCCTTTTGTGTCCAGCTTTTTCATAGGTCTCTGCTGTTTTAAAAAGGGACTAGAGCTTCTCCAGCACTGAAAAGATGCTTCAGTAATAAGCATGCAAAACAAATCTGAGAGGTAAGAGATTATTTTCAGTACACATTGTGATTGAGAAACTCAAAGACAAGTAACTTTATGAGTCAAAAGATAAGGAACCAACTGGCAACAGCAGCAGATGTTTTGGGTGGAGCTGTGTGTCCCAGGCTGGGGCAGCGTCACTCCCTTTCAGCCTCCTTAGCATCCCCCTCCAGGCCTCCCCGCTCCTTCCACCTTCTTAGCGACTCGCATTTTCTTCAGGATAAAACCCAGATTTCTTCAGGGGCATTTCATATTACTTGACATCTGACTCGACCCACCTCTCAACTCTCATCTCCTGGGAACCTTCCTTATTGGCTCAATACTTCTGATTTCTCCAACTGGTGGCTCCTACTGCATCAGTCTCCTCAGTGCCTGGAGTGTTGTTTTCCCTCCTACAAGCTCCTCAGGCTCAGCTGTGGTCTCCTTTACCTGGGCTGTACCTGGGCTTCACACCTGGGAGGCTCCCCCAGAAAGCCTAGTGGCATCAGTCACCCTGCACAGTGGTAGCAGCTCGAGACAAGGACAGCTAATTAAACAAAGCCATAGACTGGCGACAGAAATGTTAATTATCATAATAGTGGAGGCACATTCTCCCTAAAAGATATAGCACAGGATATAATTATTTTATTTTAATTTAATTTAATTTAATTGTTTTTATTGTGTGCTCACTAGGAGCCAGCCACTGTGCTAAACCCTTTACCTGCTTTATCTGACTTTTATCCTAAAGCACTCCCTGTCCTTCACCACCACCCCCTTCCCCAAATTCCATCAAATCAGTTAAGAGTGTGGACTCCAAAGCCAGTCAACCTGGATGTGAAGCCGAACTCTGCCTCTTTTCAGCTTATTAGTTTAGTGGACAGACTACCTGATCTCTTGTGCCTTAGTTTCCGTGTCTGTAAAATGGGTATGATAACAGTAAATACTTCATGGAATTGTGAGGACGTAAAGACTTAGAGCAGTGCCTTGCACATAGTAAAAGTTAAATAACTGTTAGCTATTAATGTTATTATTTCCAGATACTCAAAATTGCCAGCTTTTTGTGTGTTTTTAAATATTTTCTATACCTTTTTTTTCTTTTTCCAGTTCATTTTTAGACTCATAAGATATTTTGTTAATCAACTGAAATCACAGGGTTACCGTATTCAGTCCTATCTAATTGCTGTCTTTCAGCATCTTTTTTCTAAGGAACCTGACAAGGAAGATGGAGCTAGGACACATTTCTCTCTTTGTAGAGGGTAATCACAAATCTATCTATGCTGACATTGATAGAACATCTTCAAGATTTAGTCCTAACTGAAAAATATATACATGTATCTGTATATCACCATAGTCTAGAAAAGTGAATTTTAAAATAAATTATAGATATAATACATATTTTTATAACTTTAAAATCTGTTTACCTAAATTATGATGATAGTTGCACAAACCTGCAAATATTACTAGAAATCATTGAATTGTACACTTCACACAAGTGAGTTTTGTTTCTTGTTTTTTTTTTTTTTTTTTTTTGGCTGTGCCACTCGGCTTGTGGGATCTTAGTTCCCCTACCAGGAACTGAATCCAGACCCATGGCAGTGAAAGCACTGAGTCCTAACCACTGGGCAGCCAGGGAATTTCCACAGGTGAATTTTATAATATGTATACCCATATATACAGTCTGTACATTATATCTCAGTAAAGCTGTTTTAAAAATCCTACCTAAGGTAGTCAATGTAAGTAAACAAAAAGTCTGTTAACAGTAGTTATTACAAAAGAAGAACTGAGATGGAGCAGGCCCCCAGAAGGACAACTTTTATTTTTTTATTCTGTATGCTTCTGTATCTGAATATTTTAAAATGAAGATATATTTATGTATTATTATATATTTTTGGTCTGTGTTGTTCACTGCTGTAGCTCTGTCACCTAGATCAGTGCCTGCATATAGCAGAAGTTCAATAAATATTTGTCGAATGAATGGATAAATAAATATATTACATTTTAAATGTAAAAAAAACGAACAGTGTGCACAATAACTTCTTGATGGGTTTGTGTACGGCTCTCGCGAACTTGCTAATTAAAAAAATTCTACTTTCAAAATAGATTTGTGAAAGTGATGCTTTTCAGCAGTTTGAGAACTATTCTTGGAATACTCTGAATGGGACCTGAGTTGAAAAACTTGGGCTCTGAATTTGATTTTTGGCTGCTGAAATTGGCTATGAGAGGAGTTTCTGCAGTATATCTTCTAATCAATTTGTTATAAAGCGTGTACAATAATTTATTTTTTTATCCAGTATAAGAAAATAGGTGCTATAACTGAGGAACTATGCTAAACTGTGTTTTTATTTGTATTCATATTGCCTTTAAATTGCCTGATTGAAGTCTCTCTTAGATAATAGTGGAAACAAGTCTACTGGTAATTTTCAGTCTAGGTTATTATAATCTGTATTTGAACTCCTCCCTCCCTGGTAAACTTGTTTTATGTATATTAAGGTAAATACTTGTCGATAGGTATTTAAAATGCTAGAATCATATTGTCTATATTAGTATTCAAACATAGTTACTAATCATGTTATGATTATTTACAACATTCAACATTTTTCTTGCTATTTTCCAAAATGGGAGTTATTTGCTATTTTTATTTACTGCACTTAGTAATACATAAAATAATAATATCTTGATTTTAATCTTATCTTTCCCCTAACACAGAGGTTCTTAAACGTTTTGGAGGCCACAAACCCCTTAAGGATCTGATGAAAGTAATGAACCTTTGCACTAGAAAAATATACATATTTGAAATTGATTCAAACCTCAGGTTTATAACTCTTTCTAAATCATTAAAATGGGTGGAGATATTCATAGATATCTTCACATCCATGTATTTAACTTAAAAGCATGTAATTTGACCAAGGCTCCTAGCTTTTGTGTTGATGGAGACTTTTACATTTGACCTGTGGCTCTTTAAGCTATCAAATTCCTTTATTAGAATATCATTCTTGGGACTTCCCTGGTGACACAGTGGTTAAGAATCTGCCTGCCAAGGCAGGGGACATAGGTCCAAGCCCTGGTCCGGGAAGATCCCACATGCCACGGAGCAAGTCACAACTACTGAGCCCATGTGCTGCAACTACTGAAGCCCGTGCACCTAGAGCCCATGCTCCACAACAAGAGAAGCCACCCCAATGAGAAGCCTGTGCCCCACAGCGAAGAGTAACCACCGCTCTCCGCAGCTAGAGAAAGCCTGTATGCAGCAACAAACACCCAACACACCCAATAAATAAATTACTTATTTTTTTTTAAAGGAGTATCATTCTTGTTCCTCCAGGTATAAGGTACTCAGGTGACTCTAGGATGATTGGCAGATGGACTGCAGGTTCACATTAACCAAACCCCAGTGACTTGGGGCAGAGTTCTGAGTTCTTCAGGTAAAGTCATTACATAATTATTTAAAGGTGATGTAACTAAAGGATTGACTTCTCAAGATTCCATTTTGGTCTTATGATACTAGTTCAAGACTAGCAATTATGGTTTTTATTTATTTATTTTTATTTTATTTTATTTTTTTGCAATTATGGTTCTTAAAAAAGAGGGAGTCTACAATTAATTAAGGCTTATTTCTCAACGTAGTGCTTCTGTGAGAACAGGAGGAGGGAATTGTGGGTCTGAGTGTGGTTTGGGGGATGGTCGTAGTAATGGAAAGATCAGGGTTGGGTCAGACCACGAGGCTGCGTGAAGGACAGCGATGCAGAGACACACAGCTTGAAACAAGAAAAAAGAAATGGAGAAGATACTGAGTTAAGGACTAAGCGTGGGTGAGAGCTGCAGTTCTTGAAAATGAACGACTGAGAGACTTTCTGGTGAAGAGCCACCCAGTGCGGAGATCAGAGACTCAGACCTAAGCACCCCTACCATTCATTTATAATTAGTGAGGAAAGGAAGGGGCTGGGGTGATTTCTGACGCCATCTTCAGGGCAAAGAATTTGCTGATTTCCTACACTGAAACTTTTCTAGATTGTGCTATTTTTAAGGATAGAGTGAGTGATCATAGTCTTGCAGAAGAAACCAAACCCAGCAACCCCCAACAGCCCCAGCCCTGCCCCCCACCCGCCCAGCAGCTGTTACTGTTCTCAAGTCTCTCCCACTCCTGCTGGATCCCAACGAGATAAGGAAAAGTATATGAGAAGATCCATTCCAAATAAAGACCAATGAATTCGTCCAACCCAAAGTCCTCATTGACCTTCGGAAGATACAATTTTGCAGGTTAATGAAAACGGAGTAAGTGGTGAATCCAAGGAGGGAATAAATGTTGAATAATCATTTGAGGTGTTCAGCTGTGAGTAAAAAAAAAGGAAAGATGGGTCGGGGCAGTGCTATTGAACAAATACATTTTCCACATTGCAGGGTCCTGGTTGTATATTTAAAGGAGGAGAGGAAAGCCAATGGAAAGAGCTAGGGGATAATTTTGGAAAAAGAAGAGATGACCAAGGTCCTTAATGTCCCTGTCCAGGACTGAAGGGAGAGAAGGCTGAACACCACGAAGGGGATAGTTTTCCTGTGTGGAGGAGTATTTGCTCTCCAGTTTCTAAGAGGAGGCTGTGGGAATGATGACGGTGTTGGTAGTGTGTGTCTTAGAAGGGTGGGGATCTTTGATCTGACGGAAGGAATGTCTATGGAGGAGTATGAACCATCAGCCTGAAGTTGACTATAAAAGAAAAAGTACCAAAACGTGTTCAACTGTCTTTCCTCTTAAGTGACTTGAAGTTTCAAGGATGTTGCCTAGAAAAGCAGTCCTTCATCTCTCCCGTTGAATATATTGTGCGTTACTTTTGAAAATCCAACAACAGAGATGCAATATTTCTTTTATGAAGAATCTCCATGGAAAAGGGCAAGATAAGAGACTGGTTTCTTGGTCCATTTCCCTGCATATTTTTTGGTAAGGCTTTTATTTGATGCTCAGCATCTGAACTGCCAGGACCTGTAACATAAATGCGTATTCTGAATATGTGTGTTCTACAGCAATTACCAACATTTCCTGCTTCTAATCACTGGCCACAAGTGCCCAGTAGCTATCAGGGAGAGAACTGATGGTACAAGGAGGAGGCCTGTGTGTCAGATTGTGAGTCTAGGCAGATTGTCAGAGGCAATTACTTATTAGGGACTGGAGTTTGGTGGGTAACTGACTGATAAGAGGCCTGGAGGGAGGGGTGGATTTGGACATGGCCTGCATTTGCTGTCGGGAGCGGTAAACATTTAATAAGTAGGCAGAATTGACAAGGAAAAGATTCTCTCCTGTCTTCAACTCTCACCCTCTTCCTTTGGCCACCCCTTCTTCAGCTGCCTGATGGTGTCATTAAAATTTACTTGGAAAAAAAAAAAAAAAGCTCTGAATGTCTGAATTTACTGCAAGTTATTATACATCACCTTTGGTGCTTATGAAAGTTAGTGGCATATCAGGCTGCATTACAGTAGTAAAGCAGCAGAAGAAAGGAGACGATGTGTGTCCCACCTTCCATCTAGAGGACCAGATACTGTCCTAGACGTCCCATTTTAAGAGGGACACTGACCAACTTGGATCACAAGCAGGGAAGAATCGCCAGGGCCACCATGTTATCTGAGGAATGACTAAAGGCCTGGAAAAGGAAGACCCAGTGCCTATTTTCACATATTTGAAGGGTTTGTCTGCCATGTAGTTATTTTTCAGTGTTGTTCTGAAGGGCAGAACTAGGAGCAATGGGAGGACGTGACCAGGAAATATGTACTGGATTAAAATAAGGAAATTTCAGCGAATCGAAGGTAGTCAAAAGTGGAATGGGAAAAAAATAAACTGCAGAACAGCATTAGACATATAATCCCATTTTAGTCTGAAATTGTACACAAAGTCTTTGAGCAGTGGAGGGACAGGATCATTGCTTTAGAAAACCACGCTGGCAGCAGGCAAGAAGGTGCGTGAAAGAAGTAGGCAAGGATGGCCGGTTAATAGACCATTGAAATAATCCAGAGCATTGTTTCAGTAGTAGTGGGCATTCAGAGTCAAAGATGACCCAACCGTCCACTGACAGATGACTGGATCGACGAAACATGGTTTTGCATACGGTGGAATTTTATGCAGCCTTCAGAAGGAAGGCAGTTTTGACACATGCTACACCATGGATGGACCTTAAAGACTTTGTGCTTACTGAAATAAAGCAGTCACCAAAGGACAAATACTGTATGACTCCACTTATCTGAAGTACCTAGAGTAGTCAGATTCATAGAGACAGAAGTAGAATGCTGGTTACCAGGGGTTGGGGAGGAAGGGAATGAGGAAGTCGTGTTTAATGGGGACAGAGGTTCAGTTTTGGAAGTTGAAAAAGTTTGGGAGATGGATTGTGGTGATGGTTGCACAACAAAGTGAATGTACCTAACGCTATTGAACTGAACACTTAAAATGGTGAAAATGGTAAATTTCATGCTGTGTATGTTTTACCGTAATTTTTAAAATACGCTTCTGAATTTTTTAAAAGGGAGAGAGAGAAATTGGAGAAAGTGTACAGGTGTGAAGAAGGAGGAGTGAAGGTAGTTGCCAAGCTAGTTAGCTTAGCTGACCAGGTAGCTTATGAGGCCATCAACCAAGGAAGAGAACAGTAACCAGAGAGAGAAACAGACTTGAGAGGAGAAGTTTATGAGCTCAGTTTTAGAAATGTGAAGTTTAAGTGGCCTGAAGAACATTTGGGTGGAGATTTTTAAAATAATATTGAGTTTTACACAATAAATTGCAGCTGCTTAAAGGATACAATTGAAAAAGTTTTGAGAGCTGCATGTACCCTAGAATCCATCACAACCAAGATACTGGACATTTACATCATCCCATCCCTCCCCCAGACGAGGACAGATATGCTTTCTGCCACTTACAGATTAGTTTGCATTTTCTAGACTTTTATATAAATGGAATTATATGGTATGTGGTTTTTCTGTATCTGACTGATCTCACTCAGCATAATGATTTTGAGAACCATCCATGTTGTCTGCATCTGTAGTTATTCCTTCTTACTACTAACTGATGCTCCAGTGCATGAATATTTCACAACTTGTTTATCCACTTATTAGTTATTGGGCATTTGGTTTGTTTCTAGTTTTTGCCTATTACAAATAAAGCTACTATGAACATTCCAGTGAAGTCTTTGCGTAGACACCTGTTTTCATTTCTCTTGGGTAAATACCTAGGAGTGGAATAACAGGGTTGCATGGTAGGTTGGAAAACTTAGTTTTCCAAAGTGATTGTACCATTTTACATGCTTATCAGCAGTTCTGCATCTTCGGCAGCACTTGGTATTGTCAACTTTTCAGCCTTAGCCTTTCTAATTGGTATGTAGTGATATCTCATTGTGGTTTTAATTTGCACTTTCCTGATGGCTAATGAAGTTGACCACATTTTCTTGTGCTTATCAGACATTCATGTAATTTCTTTTGTGACGTGTCTCTTCAAATCTCTGCCCATTTAAAAAATTACCTTCGTTGTCTTCTTACTGAGCTGTAATAGTTCTTTATATATTCTGGATACCAGGCCTTTATCAGATTTATGTATTGTAAATATTTCCCCATTCTATGCACTATCTTGTCATTTTTTTAACAGTATCTTTCTAAGAGCAAATTGTAAAGTTTTGATAAAATTCAGCTTAGCAGTTTTCTTTTGCATGAAATTTTGTTTTTGTGCCCCATCTAAGACACTTTTGCCTCCTTCTATATTGAATAGATTTATTTTCCTCTGATGAACTCTAGACCTTTCCTAGTTTTACGTTTTGCATTAGGTTTATCATTCATTTTGAGTTAATTCTTGGGTTTTATGTGAAGTAAGAGTCAGTGTTCACTTTTCCCCCGGTGGATTTGTAGTTGTTTCAGCAGAATTTGTTGAAAAGATTTTTCCTTCCCACACTGAATTGTCTTACTACCCTTGTTGAAAATCAGTTGACCATATACATGTGGGTCTATTTCTGGAGTCTCTGTTCTGTTCCAGGTGGAGGTATCTAATAAGATATTTGAAATAGGAAATTGGAGCTTTTTTTTTTTTTCCCCCCTGAATATCAGCAATATGTCTTTGCCCAGCTCACGGAGAAAAGCTTCTCTCTTCAGGAAAGCCTACCTACCACCGTCAAATTTGCATGTCAATTCTTAAATTCTGGATTGAAATGCATATTTCTTATGGGCTAGAATTAGAGCCAAGACCTACAATTACAAGGCAAAGGAAAATACGAAACCTTGAGTTTAGACTTGGTCAAATGCACGATGGCACCAGGTATTTGGGCTCCCTTATTGTTTGCTAAACTTATTCGTGTATTATTTCTGTGGAAAAATTTACAGGAGAAAGAACTGCAAATGCCTGGAAGATAGCTTAAGGATCTGGGAGCTGTCTCTGCAAAGACAATCAGGAGTCTGGATGTCAGTGGACTACTCGGCTTTTTCTTGTTCCTATTCATGCCACATAAAGTCATCTTCCAGGGCACCAGGATCACTGGCTGTGTTTCCCTGGCACTGGTGCAGGTGTGTGGGCTTTTTTGGCTCTAGAGTCCAAGAAAAGCAAATGCTTCACAGAAATGGATTCAACCGCCATCTGAGAATAGTGCCCGTCCCACCTCATAGAGGTTCAAGAAATACTTTTTTGTTACCACAAAGGTTCTCTCTTATTTCCCTCCCTTGATCTAGGTATCAAGACCCCAGGAAAGAAGGAAACTGGTCCAAAATATGAAATTTATTATAAACAAGAATTTTAAATAAATATGAGGGCAATTTTGAAGACATAATAGAAGAGACTATGAAATTCAGTTTTAGTGGCTCATTTGGAAAAAGCTCATTTGCTTTTACAACTTAACATTTTGACCTTCTTTCCACTGGTACAAACTGCATCTTCCTTGTAAGAAAAATAAAGTCAGTCAACTCAAGAATTAATTTATTGGAGAACATAGATTCGGAAGTGTGTGACCCAGTGGACCCAGGGGATCTAAGTTCATATTCTGATTTTGGCACACATCTCAGAAATGGTCACCTCTGTCCCTTATCTTAACGAGAGCTATTAGGAGAACTACATGTTGTCTGCTTAACTATGCTTACGTAATAACAAGTACATTTAAAAATATATTCTAGACAAATCCTTTTCCACTTACATATGCAGTGTTATTTGCTTTTACAACTTAAAATTTTGACCCTCTTTCTGCTCGTACAGACTGCATCTTCTTGGTAAGAAAAATAAAGTCAGTCAACTCAAGAATTAATCTTATGTCCTTCAACAAGAGTTTTTGAAAGTGCCTGGACATTCAAGTTATAGGGTTTTTGAACTGCTGAGTTAATGATCTTTCTGAAGGAAGAGTGTCAAATCCACCCGTTGCTAAGCCTGCCCCCTAAAGTCACTCAAAAATGTATTTAGACTCCATGGCAGTGAACAGAAAGGAAAAAAAATTTTTTTCCCCAACATTTATGGTTTTGAGTGCTTTCCGTGGCATATATTTGCACCAAATGTTCATGTTTAACCTTTTGTCTAATTATTTGAATTCAGGTTCTCAGGCTATTTTCTATATATCTATATGTATAGATTGTGTGTGTGTGTGTGTGTGTGTGTGTGTGTGTGTGTGTGTGTAAGATGGCATAAGACGTTTTCTGTAATTTCTATAATTACAAAAGTTGTTAGCTGTCTGAAATCATGTTAAGCTAATGAATGCATTTTGAACACTGTCTGTTCATTACTAGTTCTTGATTTATTTCTTTGGGCCTTTTGAGTCTGAAACTTTTTATAGTTCTCTCCATAGCAGCAATTCTGATCCATTCTTTGATGATGTTGCAATTACTAGCTTGGCATCTAAATTAGAAAATAAAAATAATGCTGTTAAGAGTTGTCTTTGTTTTGTTTAGAATGATAGTTTCCAATTTTATTGTGTTTTTATTATTTAAAGTTTACCAGCAATAGATATAATTACTTCTATTTTGAATACCATCTAATATATAAACATAAAGTTTGTACGACCACCTCATATATTTGCTTGTGTCCAAAGGTTACACAACAATTCGGTAACTCTTTAAAAACTTTGGCAAAGTGCTTTCCCTCCTGATTTTAAATCATTATTTTGTAAGGAAAATTTAATTAGAAAAAAGATGTTTCTTTTCTAAGTGCAGGCCAGTCTATTGAGCCAATAAAGAATTTGTTTGAAAATAACTCCCAGCTTCTAAGAGAATAAATTTTTTTCCTTTAATTAGTATTTTAGATTTTTTTTCTAACGAATGCCAAATGCAATGTGAGCTCAAGTTTTTTAGTTCAGTTCTAAACTTAGAACCCGTGATTTTCAAGTGGGTTCTAAATTTGGCAAAAATGTCTTCTCTCTGCCATAGTAGCTGGTGTTTTCCCATTCTTAAGGGTTCGTGCATTTTATTTTCTAAGCAAGCAATGCTGTTTTTCTTCACTTTTTAATAATTTTTTCCATTTCCTCTTTATGGAATACCAAATGTGATACAACCTTTTTTAGACCATAAAATAAAATAGATATGGCAGCTTTTGGGAAGAAAAGCGGGGTGGGGGAAATGGTAAGAAGTAAAAAAAAGTCATATAGCTTCTTTCTTACAATGCAAAGATAAGTACCTTATGTCTTAGATATTGAGTTACACGAAGTTTCTATATAGGTTGTTAGAAATCACCAAGTCAGAATTCAATTTGAGTACTTATTTTTTCTGCAAATTTCTGCATAAATGCCCATGAATCCCGGCCCCTCCCTGAGAAAAATGTGGGGAAAAGAGCATCCCTTTTGGCCATCACCTCCAGAAGTGTGTCCAACAAAACCATCTCCTGCGGTCTGATCTTTGCTAGATGTTTAATCCCAGTCCTTGCAAGCGAAGACACAGAGGTAAAATGCTAAACTCAAAACTCACTGCATGCAGAACTCAGGCCTGGCGAGCTGGGGGCACTGGCCTCTGCGGGGTAGAGGTTATTACTAGACAGATGTTCTACATAGTTGAAAACAGCCACTTCCTCATTCTGCAAGGTGTTAGAGGGAAGGATACCAAGATCTCTCCCCAAAACGGGCACCCACACGTCTCTCACTCACCTGCATTTCTGTCCTTCAGCTCCAGGCTCAGATCTTTCTCTATCATAATTCCTCATGTCCCATTATTCCCATTAAAACCATCTTTTTATTAACATAAAGTGACCCAGAGGAAAGTAGACCAGCACAAATAAAAAGGTGAAATGTTTGGGGTTTTTTTCCCTCCTGAGACAGACTTTTGGAACCTGACCCACAGCTGCACACCTCTGCCGAAGTATGCATCTGTCTGTCCGAGCAGCTCCCTTTTCTTCCCAGGTGATGTTGTTTGGGCACTCGTACACGTCTCCCCAGCCTGGAAGGACCAGGCTCAAGCTTGCTCTCTCACACTGAGCATTTCCCAAGCTCTTCCCTACACATCTTGGCCAATCAGCATCCCGCGCTCAGGTCTCTCTGGTCCTCACCCTCTTCTCTGCTCAGAAGGAAGAACCATCAGGCCCCTTCTAGCAGGGGGCGGCCACCAACAGCAAGAGGGTGGCCTTGACGGTCTTGTCTAACAGATTCCCCTGCTTTATTTTCTCTTGCTTCTGCAGCGCCAAGAGGGGAGGACTGGAATCCTTCAGATATTTCCCGCTCCCCATCTTCTGGTCGTAAGCTTTCTGACCACCAGGCTCTGGGCAGAGGCAGCAGTCAGATCTTCTGGGATGTTCAGCCTTTCCATCCTGCATACCACTTCCACTGGCAGCTGTCTCCCCTCCCCACCCTGCAAGTGTTGGTAGAATTCCACTGACCTCAACATTCCTAGAGGGGCTGGAATTGGCTTCAACATCCAACCTTGAAGGGAAGGCAGCCGAGTGAACCAGCCTGGGCACTGCCCCTGTGGACAGCGTGCACCCTCTGCGTTCAGAGGATAGATGCTCCGAGTGGGAAAGTCGGATGGGTTTAGCTCAGCAGATCAGCCAGGCCAGTCTCCTGCCTCTGACAGCAGCACAAAGGACTATTTTGTGAGAAAAAGTCATTGCTCTCTAACCACGTCGGCCTCAAACGTTGAGGGTGACTGCACACGCCATCCTGGTTTTCCTTAACAGTATGTTATTTACGTGGCGTTGTCTCCATTTTCTCTATTTGGGGCTTCAGTCATCTGTCACAGTGTTTCTGTATTAAATAATCTAAAGGAAAAAGCATTAGTCAGGCTTGGAGTCAAGAGTCGTGGGTTCTTTCTGTAGCTCTGTCACGAGCTAATGTATGACCTTGGGCATTGACCTTCTCTGGGCCTTCATTTGAGACATTGGGGGCTGGATTTGATGACATCCATGTTCTATAACTGCATGAGTCTTCTTTAAACCCCTACTGCATAGTATAGTAAATAGAAAACAATATTTAAAATAATATCATATGATACTAGTTCCCCCACAATTGTCCCTGCATTACTTTGGTTCAACTTTAAGGAAATACTGTTATTTCTAGTCTCTGAGGCTTACCCTACTGTGCTTTTCATGACTGAATGAACTTCATCATACTCCTCCTTTACTCTTCCGCTTTACCGATTACAGATCTACTGTCTTGTCTTTTCTTTTTTTAAATAGTTATTCATTTGGCTGCGTTGGGTCTTAGCTGCGGTACTCAGGCTCTCTAGTTGTGGCGTGAGGGCTTAGTTGTACTGAGGCAGGTGGGATCTCAGTTCCCCAGCCAGGGGTTGAACCTGGGTCCCCTGCATTGGAAGGCAGATTCTTAATCACTGGACCATCAGGGAAGTCCCTTTTTCCCTCTTTATAAATCTACTTTTATAAACTTCCCAAGAAAGTCTCAAAATGCTCTTTTATTTTTGTTACCCATCTCTAAGAGAGACCTCAGCCCTGAAGGAGGGAATACGTACTCACGGCAGATAATGGTGTTTTCTGGTGGCTTTGTGACAGCAGCCGTGCACTGAGTCCATGTCTTTGGGGGGCTGCCCACAGTCTCTCCCAAGATGCCTCTCCTGTGTTGTAAACAGGAGTTCAGAGTCCATCATCTTATAATAAACATTTGAAGCTTCCCCCCAATATTTTACTCTTTGCTGCATGAACACGTATCTCCCAGTGTTTGCACATCCACAGAGCTTCGCGAGATCTTCTGGCTGTTTATCCCCTTGGATCTTCACCAGCTGGAAGTAGAGTCATCTACAGAATTGACAGTTGTATCGTATATTTCCACATCCATGTTATTTTTTTAAATGTTGGAAAAAAATAAAATAAATTCTCATACTCATCCTGCTCCCTGGGAGACGGTGGCAGTTGGTGGGGGATGGTGAGTGAGGCATGAGATGCAGATCCCACCTGAAGGATGGGAAAACTTAGCATTGTGTGTGTGTGTGTGTGTGTGTGTGTGTAAGACTCAAAATTTTTATAGATTGAACTCCATTTATAGTTATAAAATATTGGCTGTATTCTCTGTACATCCTTATAGCTTATTTATTTTATACAGAGTAGTTTGTACCATTAACATTTTGTTTTTGTTTTTGAATATTTATTTATTTGGTTGCACCAGGTCTTCGTTGCAGCAGGCAGGCTCCTAGTTGTGGCGTGTGTGTAGGATCTAGTTCCCTGACCAGGGATCAAACCCAGGCCCCCTGCACTGGCAGCACAGAGTCTGACCCACTGCGCCACCAGGGGCGTCCCCAGCATTTTGTTTTAACGTGCATTTTAGTGGCAGGTTATACAGAAGTTGGTGGCAAAGTCATGATTAGACTCACATCTCTTCATTGCTGTCCCTACTCTGTCACATGCCAGCATTTACTCATGGCCTGAGTGGCTCCTATAGGCCAAGCACGAGGCTAGATGCCAAGAAAAATGGTGACTAAAGCTCACTCTGCCCTTGAGGGATTTGCAGACTGACGGCTACACCCGTGGGCAGTTGCGGGCCTGGGTGAGAATGCCAGGGGAGGAGTGGGCTCAGAGTGGGGCAGTCAGGCGCGGCTTCTCAGAGCGGAGATGTCTAAGCTGCAAGACAGGCAGGAGGTGGGTCGGTGGAGGGTTATCCTGATTGAAGGAATAAGTGTCTGGAGAAGCACACGGTCTGGGCCCTCTCATGGCGCAAGACAGTGGGAGCTCGGAGCGTGGGGCTGGATGCATCAGCAGACGCTGACCACGATGCTCTGCTACAATGTGTGAACATTCTCCGGAAGGCAGTGGGATGTCCCAGAGGGATTTTTAAAGTAAGCGAATATCATGATCATATTATCTTATTTACTTTAGAAAAATCACTTGGAGTTTTCTAAGGCTAAGGCCCAGAGGTGTTAGGTAGTTAGAAACTGTTGGAGTAAACTACACAGGAGACCGTAGCTTCAAATAAGATGGTGATCTTCAAAAGGAAGGAACCGGATACATCAGAGACGTAAATGAAAGGGGTAGGGAGACCAGGGACTCGGTGATTTGTTGATTGTCGGGAGTTAGGGAAAGGGAAGAGTCGGTGATGCTCTTCAGGTTTCAGGGCTAGGCTGCTGAGCTAGAGGGGACCGGAGAATGTTCTAATGATGAGTGCAAATGTGGATGAAGTCCTGATTCTCACGGCCAGCTTTACGCAGTGCCGAGTTTCCGAATCCTGGAGGACTCGGAATGATGAGGGCCTATTTTGAGAATGAAGTGGGTTTTCTGTGCCTCCGTGGCCCACTCACCTTTGGGTCCAGAGTGCTGAGGTGCTACCCCTTGACAAGATTCTCTGAGCTTTCATCCATTCCGTTGGAATTTCTCCTGAATAATTGGTAAAGAACACCAGTTTTCTCACTTCCCACACAGACCCTAGAAGGAGGCGGTGCTACACAGTTCTGGCTACAGCTGTCATTTTGCTACCTTTGGAATGTATCTTTTTGAGATTGTTGGTTTTTAGTGCCAAGGCAGAGAATATAAGGAAACATCCATGCAGGATGTCATGTAAAGGGGCTGGGCTTTGGAGCCAGAGAGACGAAGTGGGTCAGCCTAGGTGACCTTAATTTCTTCCTCTGTAAAATAAGGAAGGTAGCACCCACACCAAGGACTTACTGCAAGAATTATAAGGAGGCAAAGCATTTATGGTGCCTAACAGGTGAACGCCCGACAAATAGTTTCTGGCCTCTCTCCCCCACCCCTCAACCACGGACATTTACACCTGAACAACACTGCCTTCTCCCTCTGATGGAAGAAGCTGCGATCTGCCCTCCCTTTTACTACCTGTCTAGTAAATGGGTGAGTTTGGGGACTTCCCTGGCAGTCCAGTGGTTAAGACTCCATGCTTCCAATGTAGGGGGTGTGGGTTCGATCCCTGGTTGGGGAACGAAGATCCCACATGCCACGCAGCAAAATAAGTAAATAAAGTTTTAAAAATAAATGGGTGGTTTTTTTAAAAATACATTCCTTAGACAACAGAGAGAAAGGAAGGGAAAAGGAGAGAAGAGAGGAAGGGGAAGGAATCCGAATTAAAGTTGGGAACTTGTCTACGTGAAACTTTTGCCTAAAAGAGCTCTCTCAAGTGCCTCACATCTGTTCTTTCTCAACTACAAATGTTCACCTATGGCTTGTGACTATCATGTGTGTCTTTGGTAGCACATTAAAGACTAAGAATACTTGAACTGAGCTGGAATAGCAGGCTCATGAGTAAGACAGTGGCTTCCTTTCCTTCGCAGGCTGACTTGGCTCCACCTGTCTGTCCTCGAATCTTCGCTTTCTAAGCTGTGATGGGATCGGCATCTCCCTTTAGAAAAATGCGGGTCTTCTGCCTTGAGTCTCTTCAGATCTTTCTGCTTTGGGAGATATGCGTGTACATTCTTTCTTACTACTCTTTCTGGGTTTAGATAGCATCTAACCCTTCATTTAGGGCTCACAACCCGCCTCAGGCCACCCTTCACAGACGTTGGATAGATTCAGGGAACGTTTTTGAGTGGAACTCTCATTGGCACTGCCTTCTACCTTGGTAGCCGTCCCCCCTCCCCCTCCTTGGCATTCTTTTCTTCTGTTGCTCTAGCAGTTCTTCCTCTAATCCCATTTGTGTTCTTTTGATCCATCAGAAAAAAAAAAAAAAAAAAAAAAAAAACCTTTGAAAAAGATAGGAGGCTCAGTTTTAGCCATTGAAGAATTTATAGCCACATAAAGATATTCTTTGAGTCTTCTAATTATCTTTAAGAAACATACAGCTTTTCAAGACACCTTGTTACCATATAATGTTTAGGTCAGGATATAGTTTCTACCTGCAAAAAGTTTACATTTGTTTAAGTAAGGTAAGAAAACACAAGACAGAAAAAAGATTCTAGAGACTAATATTACACTTCTTTTAAAAGACGGGCAGGAAACCATAGTGATAGCCTCACAAAAATCCATTCTTCTGCTTGGGATGAGATTATTGATTTTCTTAGTTACTATTTTTCCCTGAAGTGTTGAAATAAGTGCCTTTTGATGCCTGGGCTTGAGAAAAACTTGTTCCCCACAGCCACTTGGCAAGTATAAATCCCAGGAACTAGGTGCTTTAAGCACTGTGTTTGTGAAGCAGGAACCATTGTTGAGAGGGGTGGAGGGGTGGGGAGGAGTGAGTCTGGGGAGGGAGGGAGGAGGCAGAAGGAGGGAGGGCCAAGCGCCCGTCTAGGAACCCTAGCCGTGGGTGGGAGTGATCAAAAGACAGGAGAGCCGGGCCTTGCTGGGGCCTTGCAGGGCCACCTTGCTCTACGCCCCCTGTTCTACCACTGCCAGCTCCACCCAGAGAATCCTTGTCACCCACACTGCTCCCAATATATCTGGAGTAGTTTCAGGCAAATCTAAACTGGTTTTACCAAAATCAAAACCTACATTGAGTTTGTTGAATTCTTTGATTGTACACATTTTGGTGCCAGAAGTAATTTGCTACACAAGAAGCACTAACATTTTGGGGGAGTTTATGAATTTTTGTGCTATCTGGTAATATGCAGGGAAAAAAATGTGTTAACTTCAAAATTTGCCACACGAGTGTAACCGATTAGAAACCTGGTGTTATTTTTTTGACTTTAAGGACTTTTAATAAGATCCGGGAATTAAAAATATATATATATAGTTACAAGCTTCTGAACTAGAGCAACACTTCATACAGTAAAAAGCAATAAAGAAAATCTGTTCAAACAGCAGTTCATCAAAACATTGCCCCAAATCACCAGGTAAGAGCCAACCTGAGTAGAATTTAACCACATAAAGATGCCAGTATCCACTAATTTTGACCAACAAAGATGACAACACAGCAATAAGTTTTGCTCCATGTTGTACTAGAATGTAGTTTAGTCTATGAAGGGAAGGAAATTGTAGACATAGGTTATTAAAATCGAGTATCAACAATGTGTTAGGTGTGGACAGAAAATCAAACCTCACCTTGACATTCAGCTGTCATTTACTGAGTACCTGTGATGGGCAAACAGTGCTGGAGGAACAAAGATGAGTAAGACAACATAATATGCAATATATTTACATAGGTTTAAAATATATAATAGTCTATTGCCATTCTATTTATGACACTATAAAAGCCATTAGAAAGGTACAACCAAAAGTGACAGAGTTCAAAAATGAAAGAAAGCTCATCAAATTGAGAATTGTAAACGGTTGGGAAAGTTTTAAAGGACAGGTTGCATTTAGGAGCAGCGGTGGGGGAAGGACGTTACAAAGCAAGAGTGTGGCCAGAAGCTCGAAGGTAGGAAAGTACAAGGTCCAGTTTGATTGGAAATTAGGAGAACAGTGGGAGGGAAAACAAGGGAGACATTTTGCTTGGTTAGGGAAGGCCTTGAAGGCCGGGTGAGGATTTTGTAGTTAATTGGAAAGAAAATATTGTAATTAAATGGAAGGTTTTTAAGCAGTGGTGGCGTTTTATGCATTAGGAAAATATTACTAATACTAGTTTTTAAAATAACCTAAAATAAATAGCCAACATCTGGTGCTCATTTACAGAATTCTAAGCAATTTGCATGGTAGGCTCAGCTTCTGATGTATAGGAGCTAATTTAAACTCACAACTTTGCTTTGAAAGAGGTGTTATCATTTGACAAAAGCAGCTGAGGCTCAGAGAGCTTAATCCACTCTGCCCAAGGTAACACAGTAACACAGCTAGTTAGTGCAAAGGCCAGGTTTTTAACCTAGGAGTGTCTGGTTCCAAAGCCTCCATTCTTAACCACAAAATAATAAAGGCCAGAGCTAGAGTTGGAGGTAATAGAAAAGAAAAAAAAAAAAGAAAGAAAGAAAGAAAGAAAGATGTTGGGAGAGAATGATTCAAAAGTTCTGTGACATAGATGTTACAGAATTTGATGGGAAGGAAGAGGAAGAGGGGGAATTAGACCCCTAGAACTGGAGCTGGTGTGGGAAGTAGGGAAATCGGAAAGGGGTGTGAATTAGAAAGCAAACCTGTGAGCTTGAGAAACTAGTACATGGTGGGGTCCAGGATAGAGCCTAAGGCTGAAAGGGAAACTTAGGGTCATTTACATAGAAATGGAGGTTAAAACTCCCTGTAGAGTTGGTCACGGGGTCTCTAAGAGAACAGAGAAGATGACTCAAGATTGAATTATGGGAAAAGAAGGAAGAGTCATTAAAGAAGACACAGCAGTAGTGATTAGAGGTAAAAAGTTTTTCATGTAAACACTGATACTTTTCCTCCTAGCAGATATCTGATTCTGATTTGTGTTAGCAGGGTGGTCGTATTTGGATGACAATGGAGACACCTGAACTTTAGGGCTATGATAAATGTGCCTGATTTTTACATATATTGTATATTTCTTTACAGGGAAGAATTTCCAGAGTTAAGAGATCTGAATTTCCTTAAATGATCTAAATCTTTGTCTTCTATTAGCAAATTTCTTCTCTTAAAAAATTGGAGAGCTTCCTAGGTGGCGCAGTGGTTAAGAATCTGCCTGCCAACGCAGGAGACACAGGTTCGATCCCTGCTCCAGGAAGATCCCACATGCCACGGAGCAACTAAGCCCGTGTGCCAAAAAAAAAAAAAAAAAAATTGGAGTTTTTTGTTTCTAATTTTAGAAGTAATATAAATTGTAGAAAACTAGGGAAATATTGAAGAGTGTAAGGAGAAAAAGATTACCTTTCACCAGAAATAAACACTATTAATGTTTTTTAGTATATTCTTCCAGTCTTTTTTGGATTCACATACACTTTTTTTTTTCAAACCAAGGATCCTTCTGAAAGTAGTTTTTGTCATGATAAGGTATTACAAATATTTTTACATGGCATTAAATTTAGTATTCATAACAATTTGATAGTGGCATATTAATTATCGGTCATGAAGATGAATCAAAATTTATTAAACCAAGCCACTGTCATTGAACATCTAGGTTGTTATAGATAATTCTGCCATGACGAGCATGCCTTTTACTTATTTCTGATTATTTTCTGAGTATTTTCTGAAGCAAAATCACTGGTCAAATGCCATGAATGTGTCCAAAGCAGAATTCTGTTTCTGAATATGACTGCTAATTTGCTGGTAGTACTCATGTTAGAATATACTAAACCATGCTATCTCCTTCCTACTGCCTTATTTCCATTCTTGGAAATCAAAAGAAACCTTAGAAAAAGGATCAACAGCAACCTTTCAAAAAAAAGCTTACAGGTTTTTCGTTGTTGAGTTTTTTCAACACCTTTATGAACAACAGGTGTGGGTTGGCAGTCACCTGCTATTTAGCCCCACAAGCCATTTTGGACACTGTTTTTTAAACAAAAAGGCTGTCTTTCAGGGAGGTGAGGCCATCTTCCTAAACGGTGCAGCTTCTGCTAGCAGAGAGACTCCTGCACGCACTCTGGCCTCTGACAAAGACACATCCAAGGTGGTAAACCCCACCCAGGTGAGGAAGGTATGTATCAGGTCTGCGAGGATCTCTCTCCCAGGCCTCAGGGATTTTCAGGCGTCTTCTTTGCACTCCCTGGAGGCCTGGAACGCCCGCTCTTGTCTTGCTCTCCCAGGCAGAGCAAGGCACTCTCCTGTCTCCAGAGTCTTTCTCTGGACTTGGAATGGTCCCACAGTTGGGGCACCAGCCTCCTCCGGTGCTCCAGGGAGCTCTGGCCGCAAGTCCCAGATGCCGGATGCCGGGCACCTGTCCTGGCCTTTCCTCCCTTCAGTCCCATCCCATCAGCCGGCAGCACCCGCACTTGTCACTTGGGACTGACGTGTTGCCCATGATGGGAAATGGGCTTCTTTACTCCAGCATTAATGCAGTGTTTCGCACACTGCAGGGCCCATTGGTGGGTTGGAAAGTAAATTTAGGATTTTTTTTTCTTTCCATCTTTATTGCAGTATAATAGCTGTACACTGAAATTTAGGATTTTAAAAAAAAAATCAGACTCCATCACAATGGTAGGTATTGTTTCATGAAACTTTTTTCAAGTTTGTTTGTTTGTTTGTTTTAATTTTTTGGCCACACCACGCGACTTGTGGGATCTTAGTTCCCTGACCAGGGATCGGTCAAACCCAGCCCCTTGGCAGTGAAGCACAGAGTCCTAACCACTGGACAACCAAGAAATTGCCATACATTTTTTCAAGTTTTATATATGCAAAATGTATGTGTCCTGTTCAAAAACCTTGAGAGTCAAGGCTATAAACTCAGATCACATTCCCATGAGGATCTGAGGTATATTTAGGTAGGAAAATGTGATCATTTTTTATTTTATTAGCGAGGCTAGTAACTGGAAGATCATGTGGCTTAGTGGAGAAAACTTTAGCTTTGGAGTCAGAACTGGGTCAAGCATTATTACTCTCTCACTAGCTGTGTGACCTTGGACAACTTAGCAGATCTCTCTGAGCCTCCTTAGAATTATTTGTAAAAGAGAGATAAGCATCCTGACATGCAGGATCACTGTGAGGATTAAACAAAATCATTTGTTATAGTGCTCAGCACATAGGAGAGACAGAAACAGAGCTTACTTTGAGCTATAGGACATTCTCTGCAGCACAGCCAGACTGTTTCTCATCAGGAGTACATACTACCTGTGACAGCACCAACAATGGTTCTGTGCCTCACCTGAGGGACCCTCTAGCTCAGTTTCCCACTCTGAGTTCTGTGTGATGATACCGTTTCCTACAAAAAGAATCTCTGAGCAAGAACATTTGAGAATCGCAGCGGTAGTCCTAAAGTCCTAAGGACCCAACTCAGGACTTGCAAACTCAAATGTCCGCAGGGGCCAGGCAGGCAGGACGGCAGGTCAGGTGCTTAGGGAACAGTGGGGCCTCCGGCAGAAGACGGAGCACTCACCTCCTTTGAGGGAGGGCAGCCACTCTTCACGGGATCGTCGCCCTGCCCAACTGTGGAGTCAAGCTTCTCAGATCTCTGGTTTTTCAAAAGAAGCCAAATAGCTGGATTTTTTAATGTGAGAAAAAAAAAAAGTCAATTTTTAAAAAAACACCGTGTTGACCAAACGGAACATCTGTGTGTCACATAAGCCAGACGCCTGCCAGTTTGCACTGTCTGACCTAATGCATCATGGCTCAGCTGACAAGCACCTCAGGCACTCAAGGAAAACCTCCCAGCATACCCCTGGAGAGTACTGTTTTAACATCATTTTGTAGCAAAGATACACTTTAAGCATAAAATATATAATTCCACTAATAGAAGAAATTTCCACTGAATGAAGAGGAAGAGCGTCATTTTCACGAGGTGTTAAATGCCACAGGCCGCAGGAAGGTACTGGGCAAAATTGGCAAGTGGGTAGGAACCCATGATCCCTTTCTGTGTTTGTTTCATAAAACATTAATTTCTTTTTTTAAAAAACAGCTTTATGGAGAGAGAATTCACATATGTACAATTTGGTGACTTTTGCTATCTTCACAGAGTTGCGCAGCCATTGCTATAATCTAATTTGAGAACATTTTCATCTGAAAAGAAGCCTCATACCTATTAGCAGTTACTCCCCTTTCTCCTAGTCCCCCACCCCTGGCTACCCCAATCTACTTTCTGTCTTTATAAATTTCCTATTCTGGACATTTCGTATAAATGGAACCGTACAATATGTGGGCTGTGTGTGTGTGTGTGTGTGTGTCTGGCTTCTTTCACTTAGCATGACGTTTTCAAGGTTCATCGATGTTGTAACATGTCAGTACTTCATTCCTCTCTATTGACGAATAATATTCAATCACAAAGATATACTACGCTTTACTTAACCCCTCATCAGTTGATGAGCATTTGGGTTGCTCTTTGACTATTACAAGTAGTGCTGCTCTGAACGTTCATGCACAGGTTTTTGTGTGGACATGTTTTTGTTTCTCTTGGGTACATTCCTAGGAGTGGAATTGCTGGGTCATGTGGTAACTCTGTGTTTAACCTTGGGAGGAACTGTCAGACTGTTTCCCAAAGCGGCTGCACCGTTTTACACTCCCACCAGCAGTGCATGATGCTGTCAGTTTCTCCACGTTTTCACTCACTCTTGTCGTGTCTGTCTTTTTGATTAGAGTCATCCTAGTGGATGTGCTAAGACATTTGTTCTTAAAGGTTTATGGCATTTACGGCACTTCTAATAGGGCAGTTGAATTTGGCCTTTTGACGTAGTTCTTGCGATCAAGACCTAAAATAGTGATCTTTTCTGAATTTACATCACCATTTTATAAAAACGTTTACTAATGAGTTTCCCCCTCTTCATGTGTACCATTCTTTGGCTAACCAGAGAACAGGCACCTTACTAAGAAAAGGTGTACTTTTTCTTCCTTATTCACCAGTGAAATATTCCAGTTCTAGAGATATTATTGGTATAAATTCGCTTCCAGGAATTCCTTGGTGGTCTAGTGGTTAGGACTCTTTCACTGCAGAGGGCCCGGGTTCAACCCCTGGTCAGGGAACTAGGATCATGGAAGCCACAAGGTGCAGCCTCAAAAAAAAAAAAAAAAATCACTTCCATACCGTTTTCTTTGCCTCAGCCATCAATGCTGCCCACAGCTGAAGCCACTGATTTCCCCACTTGCAAGCCACGTTCGGACAGAAGACTTGGCCGAAGAAGAAGTACTTAAACAGCCCAGAACAAGGTTCCCCTTCTCCACGCACTAACAGATATAATAACACCAGCCTCCCTTCCTCCGGCAGTTCTGTATGCCCATCTCTTTAATCCTGTAATGTCCTTGCAAATGAGATAAGGCATCACTACCTCTAAGTAAGAGTTGGGGAAATGAGCACAGACCTTAGTGGCTACCAGAGGCCACACGTGGTAGAGTGAGGGGTGGGACTCAGTGTCCTAGGTCACAACCTGTACTCTTTTTTTCTCTTCCTGAATTCCTCTCCTTTATTGTCAGCATTCAAAAAAAAAGAAAAAAGAAAAAAAAAAAAAGAAGGTTTTGAATGTACAAGATCCTTAGTATGGTTGACCTCGTCAGACATTTCGGTTTACTGTTTCTATTCCTTTTCAGAAACTGGCCCTTTTCTAGGAGAGACAACAGAGAATTCATATAACTTGACTTTAGGCTTCATTGCATGGGGAGGAATCAATATCCTCCAGCAAAAGACTTACAGCCCCCTGTCTGCTTTTTGTATTTTTTTTCATTAGAGTTAAGTTTCAAATGCCTGTTGGAAGCAACCTTTGGGCAGACATTCTTGCAGTTTTCTGTGATAAATTCTTTGGCTTGCCATCATTCACTGTATCCAACTAGGAATAACCTTGGCCTAGTTGGGAGCTGGTAAATACTACAAATATATGCGTTTGTCTTTATTTGCAATTCCCTCCAGCCCCCAACTCCATCTTCCTCTTTTTAAGTTATAAGAATGAGGTACAATTGACATCTATCCTCAATATTAATCCTCACATTTACTTATTACTTATTATTCTATTTTCCTGCCTTCTGATTTAGAAATACCCCAATGTTTATCTCCAAAGATAGAAGAGGAAGATTAAAACAATAATTTGCAGTAAGTACTCTTTCAGTTATTAATTCATTTATTCAACAGACTTTATTTAGGGCCTGCTATATAGGCACCCTGCTAGGCGCTTGGTATGCAAAGATAAGATAGGATTCCTGCCTTTAAGGGGTGCATTGCAGTGGGACAAACAGACCTATAACTGGATAATTAGAATTGTGAGCACAGTAATTAATGTACAGAATATTATGAGATCCCAGAAGAGAGGCACTTCACCTATCCTAGAGGCAGGCTCCAAGAAGGGTGTGAGCCATATTAATGAAGATCTGTAATTCAGTTGGCTAAATTTGGCATGGGAGAGAGTGTTCAGGCTTTTTGAATTAGATAACTTTGTAAGTTGGGATAAAACACCCAATGGCCCTAAAGTAAAAATATATGCCAATTTGTGGCTAATGACTCATGTTGAAGAAGGGGAGGGTCTCATATCATAAATAAGTGAATATTAAGGTTTCAGGGTCAGAGCTAGAAGTTGTAGGGTTGACTTAAAAAGTTTCTCTCCTTTTTATGTTCCTCCCTTTGTATCACAAAAAGCAAATATAAGAAATGTGCATATAAGCAAAGGTTTTAATACTCTGTGGCATGGCCTCTGCTATACTTGGGAATAAATGAAGGCACCATCACTAGTTTGGATGAGGATTCGTGCTGTTTGAGGCTAGAATTTTAAAAAAAAGCTTAATTTGCAACCACTGCCCTCATATAAAATTAAAATATGAAGAGAAACTCAAGGCTAACTACACTTGAGGTTTTCTAACTCATGGGTTTGAAGGGGTCTGCATAACATAATTTTAAACCTTTGAAGAAAAGGTTTAATCTTTACAACAACCCCATGATCACTTCCATTTTATAGCTGAGAGATTTGAAGCACAAAGAAGTTAAAAAAAACAAAAACAAAAAACAAACTTGCCTGAGATCATACAGCTAGTAAGTAGCAGAGCTGGAATTTGAACTCAGGTCTACTTAAATCCAGTGCCTGTTATTCACCATACCATCCTGCTGAAATAGAAACCTGTGTGGGCCCATTGCTCTTGTGTTGTTCTGTGACCATAAACTTACCCTGGCAGGGGTAAGCTATTAGAGACAACTGGTAAAAGTATCTACAAAAGTGGTTGGGCCAGGGCAAACCCAACACTGCTCCTGGAAAATACTGATAATGCTATCTTCAAGTAATAGTCAAATTTTGATATCATGGGTGCCATTTGAAGTGTAGATCATTCTCATGAATATTTTGTAATATAGTCATCGAGAAGATAAAACAGAATTGAAATAAATATCTAGATTTAAATAAAGCATAAAATTTGGTTAATAGAGGGAAGTAAAGAAGAGTAAATGTGTGTGAAAATAACCATATAACAGTTAACGTTAGATGTTTGCTTTTTAAACACCAGGTGTACATTATACTAGTTTATATATTCTTAATGTTATACTTTTTCATGTTCATATGGCAGGGAGTGTCCATTCACTTAGAATCCCTGAGACCAATTATGTATTTTTTGTAAAAAAGGAATAAACATTAAAATCATAGGTCAGGAGAGGTTATCTCTAAGTCTATTCCCAAATAGCTTAATAAATTCGAGCAAATACATTATGTTACGGACGCTTAGATTGGATAGATGAAATACAATTAATAAGATGAGTTATTTTTACTTCGGTCTGTTACGTTTGGAGGAGTTGGCTGGTGGGTTTAGAAGTGTATAAACATACCATTAGAGAGTGAAAAAAAGGGAAGTCTGTTATAACTGAATAGGGGTGTGGTCTGCTCAGGCTACAGAGGAATAGATAATGGTTTCATAAAGGGCCGATACAACCGTGGAGTCTTCAGAACTGGCTCTTACAGCTGGCACACTTTTCTTTACAAGACATAATAAGTACGTCTATTAATACCGGCCAGCTTGGTGCGTTAGAGAAACCACCGCCTGTGGATTTGGGCACAGGCTCTCTCTGCCGGCATCTAATCCTCCGGGTAACAATATACCTACAACTCCTGCAACCCTAGAGCAGTTACATGGATGCACTAAGTGGTGTGATGGGAGGGAAAGATAGCATCACAAGGATTCGTTTGATTATAACAGTAATCCACACCAAGTCACATAAAACAGCCCAACAGGTAAAAATGTGGTCTCTAATGAATTTGCTAATTCTAGCAGGCCCTCACAAACATTTCCTGCTAGAGTACCCCGTATCAGAACCAAGCGGCTGTGCTTTAATGACATGGAATAATCATTTGATTTCCAGGAAGTTAAGACAGTGCTTTGTATTTAAATAAAAAGTTCTAGACAAGCCCTGAAACTCGATCAAACCAAGAAAAAAGGGTGAAACTAGATGCCTGTGCGGTGAGTCAAGGTTTCAGCTGCTCCGCACGCCTGACGGTCGGGGCTTAGGAGCCCAGAAAAGGGGTGTCTTAAAACCGGCTGACTGGAGCGTGTCACTTTCTTATAGGAAAAGCCCTGCCTTTCCAGAGATCTGAAGTGTAATGCCACCATCTGTTGCTGAGGAGCTCGAATCGTGGCTGCCTTAGCCCCCCTGCGCGGGCAGAAACCCCGGTTTTCGGGACCCGTGATCCCGTCGTGTCGCTCTCCCTCTCGAAGGTGTGTGAAAAGTCTGGGGCCTCTTCTCTTAACGGCTCTGGAAGTGAGTTTGGGGTGAGAAGGGGGGGGGGAGGCCTGTGGGTGTCTCTCTTGCCTGAGGAGTTGGAGACACTTGTGGAAAAGTCAGGCCCTTTTCGCTCCGGCGGCCGCTCGGGTGTGGGGCTGGCTTGGGTTAGACACATGCACACATACACCATAGAGCTCTGCTTTCCCGTAGCAGCTGCTGCCTCTGCCTCTGCCTCTCCCGCCTCAGCCTCTTTGCCCGGCATACACACACATTCAGATTTGCGCGCTGTTTCAATCCTTGATGACGTGTCCCCGGAGACAGCCAATAGCGGACGGGCTCTGGTCAGGACAATGGGAGGTATCGGGCCAATGAGCGAGCCCCGTGAGTTGGCGGTAGCCAATAGGAGCCGCGCTGGCTGGAGAGTAATGTTACAGAGCGGAGAGAGTGAGGAGGCTGCGTCTGGCTCCCGCTCTCACAGCCATTGCAGTACATTGAGCTCCATAGAGACAGCGCCGGGGCAAGTGAGAGCCGGACGGGCACTGGGCGACTCTGTGCCTCGCGGAGGGTGAGTCTGGGGCAGCGCCGCGGCGGGGAGAGCGCCTCCGGCAGCTCCCCAGCCCGCGCGGCGGCCGGATCCCCGCGGCCGGGAGCCGGCGGGTCAGGATCCACACAAAGGCAAATGAGGGGGGACCGTGGGGGGAACTGCGCACGGAGCGAGCCTCCCCTCGGGCGCCGGGAGCCCTGCCCCGCGCCGGAGCCCCGGCCCCCGGGCCGCCTGAGGCGCCGCGAGCCCCGCGCCCCGCGACTTTCCACCCCCGGCGGCGTCCGCGCTGACTGGCGCAAAAAAAATTTTTTTTCCTTAAAAAAAATTTTTTAACGTGTTTTCGGCCCCCAGGCCGAGCGTTCGGGCGGCCGGCGTGCGCGGGGGGCGGCGGGCCGGCGGGCGGGCGGGCGGCGCTTCACGGCTGCATTGGCCGCCGCAGAGCCGGGCGCCGGCGGCGGGCGAGCGCGGGCGGGCGGGCGGGCGCTGCGGGCGGGCGGCGGCGCGGGGCCGGGGCCGGGGGCGGCGGCGCGGGGCCGGGCCCGCCGGCCTGAGCCTGAGCCCGAGCCCGTGCCCGGGCGCGGCGGCGGCGGCGGCCCGGCGGCGGGGGGAGCGGCGCCGCGGCGCTCGCTGGAACATGGCTGACTCGGCCCGGCGCTGCTGGCTGGAGAGAAAACAAGGCGGGCGGGCGGGCGCGGGCGGGGGAGCTGGGCGCAGCAGTTCCGAGGCAACTTTTTTTTTCCTCTCCTCGCAGCCCCGCGTCCTCCGTGCGGGGGCGGCGGGCCGCGCGGGCCGCGCGGAGGGAGACGGGGAGCGGCGGGCCGGGGGCGCCTCCCCGGGGCGCCCCCCCCCCCCGCGGGCGGCGGGAGGGGGAGGGGGAGGGTCCGGCCGCGCGCCCCCCGCCCCTCCCCCCGGCCGTCATGGCCGAGTGTGTGCGCCAGAGCGCGGCGCGCACCCCGCCCGCCTGCGCTCGCGCTCACACTCGCACACTCACTCTCCCGCACACACGCGCACACACACACACACACACACATACACACACACACAAAGGGAAGGAGCCATATTCTCGCTCGCGCTCGCCCTCGCGGCGGCGGCGGCGCAGGCGGGGAAGACGCGCAGCGGCCATTCCGTGCGCGCCGGCCCCGGCGGCCGCGGGCGGAGCCAGCCCCCATTTCGAGCGGGGCTGCTCCCTCCGCCGAGCCGACAAAATGGGGGAGGCCAGCGGGCCTGCGCGGGGCGGCGGGCGGCCGGGCGCACGTGGCGGCCCCGCGCGGGGAGCCGGGCCTCGAGGCCGGGCCGCGGCCCCGCCGCCCCGGGCGGCCTCCCCTCGCGGCCCCGAAGTTGGCGGGCGGGGGGCCCCGTGGCGGGAAGGTGTGCGGAGCCCGCACCGCGCGGCGCCCCAACTTTCACGGCCTTAAAAAAAAAAATAAAAGGATATTCCCCTGGTGAGGGCGGGGGGCACCCCGAGCAACGAGCAGGAGTGGCTTTTGTCCCTCATCCTTGTTTACTCGAAGAAACTTCAGACCGGACGTGTTTAGTCAGAACTGAAATACATCTCCGGGCCAAACCGATAGGAAACGAGGCTGCCTGGCGCTGGCAGCCGCGCGGATCGCACCGCCACCCCCCAGCCTGGGTCCGAGCGCCGGAGCTGCTGTTGCTCCCTCCTCCCGGCAAACTTTTATGCCGAGAGAATATTTTAAAGTAATCATTGGGAAAACTTTAGATGAGCGGTGGATTTGGCCCGTCATCTGGAAAGGTCTACTCACTTTGGCTCTCACCTATTTTATTCCTTACGTACTGCAGAGCCATGAATCCGCAGCGTTACTTTTCTGACCTTTGGTTTTGCTGATTAAAAATGATTTTTCACATTGAATTTTTTTTTTAATGACCGGTTGGGTATTCATCCGGAACAGATACAGGCGCATAAGTGACAAATACTGTGTGAGTATACCATTGTGTCTGCACTTTTTTGAGATTACACTGAAGGACTGTTTTTTGCTTGGTGTAGCCTTTTCTAGGAATTGGTTATCATTGCCATTTTCTTTGGTGTTATGAGGGGTTAAGGCCTCATACCTGTGTTAAGTAACCAGTGCCTTGCTTTTCATTCACTCCCCTAGAAGTTAGAGTGCTGTTAAATGCCATACACTTCATTGCTAACATTGAACTTTTGTTTTATTTTTTAGAAAAATAAACATGGGCAAAGGAGATCCTAAGAAGCCGAGAGGCAAAATGTCATCGTATGCATTCTTTGTGCAAACTTGCCGGGAGGAGCACAAGAAGAAGCACCCAGATGCTTCAGTCAACTTCTCAGAGTTTTCTAAGAAGTGCTCAGAGAGGTGGAAGGTAAGAGGGCTTAAAGCATACTAAGGAGGTAATAAAGGGTGAAGTCCAAATTGGGATTTTAAAAAAGCCTCGGTACAATTTGCATAATATGAGTGGTGATGTTAGAACAGGCTACTAAATATTTGGCAAAAGACACTGGTTTTATTCATTTTAATACTTAAGAGGACAACTTGTTAAAATTTTGTTACTGACTTAAGTTTACAAATTATTCTTTTATAGACCATGTCTGCTAAAGAGAAAGGAAAATTCGAAGACATGGCAAAGGCGGACAAGGCCCGTTATGAAAGAGAAATGAAAACTTATATCCCTCCTAAAGGGGAAACAAAAAAGAAGTTCAAGGATCCCAATGCACCCAAGAGGCCTCCGTAAGTATCTTGCCTGTTTTTATTCTCAAGAAGTGTTTTGCAGTAGAATCAGACAAATTTAGCAAGCCACCTTGTGGATTTGGAGTCTGTAATCAGAGTTTCTTAGCTAAGTTACATTGGTATATTTAAATTTTGTAAATAAAATTCCTGTTGGATGGCAGTTTAGTTAGAGCAGTGGAATTAGATACTGGCCTCCTTCACCCAGTGTATCTCCTAAATGTAATTCTGATTCTTTTATATCTTGAGAAATAGCGGTTTGAGAGTAATTTGCAGAGTGTTCTTTTGGAGCTCTAATAAATAGTATATGTTCAACTAGTAGGATCATAAGTTAAATAATTGTGTAAATTAAGTTTAATGAGGGGTATTTAGCATTTTATAATATTTATACCCTTTCAGATATGTGGTAGTAATTAAAAGCAGCTTTTATATAGCAATACAGTACAGTTGTCAGTAAACCTGCAATTTTAAAATTAAATTTCTCCTTTTAGTTCGGCCTTTTTCTTGTTTTGTTCTGAGTATCGTCCAAAAATCAAAGGAGAACATCCTGGCCTATCCATTGGTGATGTTGCAAAGAAACTGGGAGAGATGTGGAATAACACTGCTGCAGATGACAAGCAGCCTTATGAGAAGAAGGCTGCTAAGCTGAAGGAAAAGTATGAAAAGGTAAGAAGTATGGATTTGCTTGGTGTGGTGATGAAAGGGTATGCCAGATGTTAGATGAATGATTCTACTTGGTACTGCATCTTAGTTCCCTGTTTTATGATTTCTAAGAGTTGGAGGTGTGATGCAGTTTTAAGTATAACAGCTGTTCAGTGTGCCGTTGCTGTAGTCTGAAGTCCTTTTCCATCTTTCAGAGAATGTAGAAGATCAAATAAGTTGTTAATGTTGTTTGAGTTAACATAATTTGACTTGGCCAAAGGCCATATACATTTAAGATCGTTTTGTTATTCTCCAGTAATGCAAATTTATGAAGATTTTGGTAGTCACTTTTGAGTCAGGTGATTTAGTTATTTTAAATGATCAGGCACACAACATTAAAACAGGCTGGACCAAGTAATATAGATCTATATTGTTCATAAACACCCTGAAACATTTATGTTCCCTTCCTTAGCTTAAAAAAAAACTTTACTAAGTTAAAAAGTTATGTTTGTTGATCTGTATAGTAAATTGATATAGTAAAATAAGAAAAAGCTATAGGCTCTATACTTTGAGTTGAAATATTAAGTTAAGTTAGATTTTAGCTTATTTGGTCATTCTGAAGAAATGTATTCATTTCTGGATGTTTCTTAACGTAATCACATGTTGGGTGGCAAATAACTTTTTTTTTTTTTTTTTTTAAGAGAAGATATATGGATTAGGGTCTGCCAGTATAAACCTGTAGAATGCTTTTTTGCATTCAGAAGGTGGCAGTGTCTACCCTTTAATCAGTCTCTACATTCTAGTTTTAATAAACTAAAGTTAGGATGTGGTACATAGTTGTACTTCAGTGAGGCATAACAGTGCAAATATTAGACCGTGCCATTCCATGAATTATGGATTATTTACAATTATCTCATAATTGTATGTGCGTTTCTGAAAGTCCAAGTTGGAGTGAGTCTGCAGATACGTAGTATTTTAGTGTGTT
The DNA here is from genome assembly GCF_030028045.1 of Hippopotamus amphibius kiboko. Taxonomy (NCBI): domain Eukaryota; kingdom Metazoa; phylum Chordata; class Mammalia; order Artiodactyla; family Hippopotamidae; genus Hippopotamus; species Hippopotamus amphibius. Next base: position 73,394,625 of record NC_080199.1, read on the forward strand.
TGAGTCCTTGTTTTTTCATAAAGTTTCGCCGTGTCACTTTTATTTCTCCCCTTACTTAACTATTTTGTCCTTCCTACCACTTTTTTCCCCGCCTTTATTTTGGAAGGATATTGCTGCATACCGAGCTAAAGGGAAGCCCGATGCAGCGAAAAAGGGAGTCGTCAAGGCTGAAAAAAGCAAGAAAAAGAAGGAAGAGGAGGAAGATGAGGAGGATGAAGAGGATGAGGAGGAGGAGGAGGATGAAGAGGAGGAGGAGGAGGAGGAGGAGGATGATGATGAATAAGTTGGTTCTAGCGCAGTTTTGTTTTTTTTTCTTGTCTATAAAGCATTTAACCCCCCTGTACACAACTCACTCCTTTTAAAGAAAAAAAATTGAAATGTAAGGCTGTGTAAGATTTGTTTTTAAACTGTACAGTGTCTTTTTTTGTATAGTTAACACACTACCGAATGTGTCTTTAGATAGCCCTGTCTTGGTGGTATTTTCAATAGCCACTAACCTTGCCTGGTACAGTATGGGGGTTGTAAATTGGCATGGAAATTTAAAGCAGGTTCTTGTTGGTGCACAGCACAAATTAGTTATATATGGGGATGGTAGTTTTTTCATCTTCAGTTGTCTCTGATGCAGCTTATACGAAATAATTGTTGTTCTGTTAACTGAATACCACTCTGTAATTGCAAAAGAAAAAAGAAAAAAAGTTGCAGCTGTTTTGTTGACATTCTGAATGCTTCTAAGTAAATACAATTTTTTTTATTAGTATTGTTGTCCTTTTCATAGGTCTGAAAATTTTCTTAAGGGGAAGCTAGTCTTTTGCTTTTGCCCATTTTGGATCACACAAATTATTACAGTGTTTATCTTTCATATAGTTAGCTGATAAAAAGCTTTTGTCTATACACCCTGCATACTCTTGATGAGGGTAATAAAAGTTTAATCGAGACAGTTTTCATCCATAACCGAAACTCAAATCTTGATCAGTTGATACCAGATTTCACATAGCCCAGTTACATTTCCAAAGTGAAGAGTAACCAGTCTACTCACAGCACGGGATTATTAGAATCAAACATTTTGAAAGTCTGTCCTTGAAGGACTGATTAAAAAAGTATGTTCTAATCTTTACATGAGGACTCTACATTCTTTAACTCCCATTACCATGTAATGGCAGTTATATTTGCAGTTCCCACGTTAAAGACCTGAGAATGTATCTCCAAAAGCGTGAGCTTAAAATACAAGACTGCCGTGTTAAGTTTTTTTGTTGATATTAGTCCCAGCAAAGGCTCTGGAAAGAAAAGTGCTGGCTATAAATGTCTTCTCCTATTTACTGAAATATGGATTGTTTAGGAAACTTGAGACCCTCCGTTAAAGGTATTTTTCATTAATTGGGCCAACTTTTCAAACTGTACACCACATTTTAAATCCAGGTATATTTTCCTATGTTATGGTTTGCCCCTTTATAAATCAAATAGACATGAGGGAAGAAGACACTTAAACTTTGTATTTCAGTATGAATTATTTATTTGCATTTGATTTTTCTTTACAAAACTCAAGCTCATTCATTAGGGTCATATGTTTATCTGCTTAACAGTTTAGGGAACAATTTGGCAATTTTGTGGTTTTTGAGATTATCGTTCTCTTAAAGTGCCAGTGTTTTAAAATAGCGTTCTTGTAATTTTACACGCTTTTGTGATGGAGTGCTGTTTTGTTATATAATTTTGACTTGGATTCTTTCCATTTGCATTTGTTTATGTAATTTCAGGAGGAATAATGAACATCTGAGTCCTGGATGATACTAATAAACTAATAATTGCAGAGGTTTTAAATATTAGTTAAATGGCTTTCACTTAAGATTTTAAGATTTTATTATATACATATTTTAATCTTACTCTCAGTTAATACCTCTTAGCAACATCATGTAAGTGTAAGGGCTGGCAAAGTTTATCCCTTTAAAAATACTCACTTTACCCTTATAAATAGGTTAATGGGCTGATAAAAAAAGATTTTCATGAAACATTCCATGTGTTCTCAGAGGCTGCTGTATATGTAAATTAGGAAAAACTAATTTTGCTTTGATTACTGGATTAAACAAGATAATTTTCTGTAGCAAGGCACATGTAAGTAAAAAGCAGGAATAGTGATGATTTTCTAAACTTGAGTTTTCTAAGCTAAAGGAGAGGACCTCAGTAGAAAGGCTGAAATTGTGTCAGAATTTATCACATTTTTAGTCAGGAGGAACAAGTAGTTAGCTTTGACTTGTGTGCAAGTTTGCCGTAGCTGTGGCATCCCCATGTGTATTGCTAGTAGGTGATCCATCTGAGTTCCGCCTCAAGGAACTTCAGTGGGTGTCTTGTGACAGCTACTGTTTTTTTAAGATGCTGAGAATGGGAACGAGGTTTTTTTGGGTTAACTGGATTCAAATACTGACAGGAAGACATGGACAAAAACCATCTTCAATCTGAACACATAGTAGCTCTGTCTAGTATTTCAACAATATACCCTGAAACTTGGATGTCTAAAACACAAGTAAATGGAGGTAGGAGGCAATTTAGATAATTTAATATAAAACCTTGGTATAACTGGAGGTTTTTTAAGCTAATGCATGGGAACTATTTTAATGATTAGAAATAGTTACAGCACTATGGGGTATAAAGATTTTTTTAACATCAAAAGATGACACAATCAGCATAAACTTTAGTATTAAATTTTCTGCATTTAAAAATGATATAAAATTGGCATACTGATTAAAACAAGTAATAGTTTTCTAAAGCTTGGGAGCTGTTGCTGGTTAGTTGCTGCAGTTCTCATAATCTTCCATCAGGTGTTGATACTTGCTGTATTAATTTTCTTAGAGTGAAATCTGGAAGTCTTTCGTATCCTGTGCACCACATGGGTAAGACTTAAATGATAAAGATGGAAAGTGCCTGTGTGACAGGCTGTTCAACAAATATTTCCCTCACTGCCTGGGGGATTTGTTAAGTGTTGCTTAGACATTAGGGTAGTATCTGGCTATATTGAAAACTGCACTGGAAAGAGAAATTTTTGAATGGAAAGTGGCTAACTCCCTTGCTTGGCATCACAAACTGACAAAAGTTCAAATCTAGGTCTGCTTGGTACAACTACCAGCCAGGTACTTTCTGCATATGATGGTATCACTATAAATTTGCACAAATCCAATACAGTTTAAATCTTGGGATTAACTGCTGCTCAGGTGTGAACTGTTGGCTAGTGATTAGCTTGTTTAATAAGTTGTGGTAAGTTATTTTTAAGTTTTTTCATATTTGTGCTTTGTCATTTTAAAATGACTTGAAATTCTTTTAGATCAAGATAAAAGCCAGGAAACAGTTTGGATACCTATGCAACAAAAGATGCAAGCTGGTTCATTTCTTGTCCCCTTACAGCAAAGACGTGAACAGCAGTGCTAACGCTTGCCGGAACTTGGGAAGTTCCCCGGGTCTAAGCCAAGTTGCTCCCTGGAGTAATAAGGCAGAATGTGGCCCTGTTCTAGGAATGCTGCTACTTAATGATACTCCATGGCACAGGATGAAGAATGACAGGCATAACAACATGCCACACTCCAGTATATATGGCCCCATCTTCCAGTGGGTTTCAGTCTGAAATCATATCTACCAGGAGGAAATTTAACCACTTAGGCCTTTAGGCATGTCCATTGATTTGAACCTTCTGTAAGACTAAATTTATTAGTCACTTGCTAAAAAAGAGGAAGTAGTAATATAGATCTGGAATGATATGAGGAATTATGATAGACCTTTAAGTGGTGGCATGAAGTATGTGGAGTCTGAAAGCCAGTAGTGAGAAAATCAGTGAAAAGGGATTAAAAAGATTCTTGTAAATTTTTTGATGTACTTTTTTTTTTTTTCTCTTTAAGTCACACAATTCAAACATGACATATCATGGTATAATGTCCCGTTAATATATTTGATCATTCTTTTACTGATGGCCATTCATGTTGTTTCCTAGTTTTTGCTAGTCCCAACAATACTGCTCTGAACATCTGAGCACATTTTTGTTAGGCTTGTGTAGGTCTAGATACGTTGAAGTAGAATCGCTGAGTCAACAGATAGGTGCATTTAAAATCTGGGGACTTCCTCGGTGGTCCAATGGGTAAGACTCCGTGCTCCCAATGCAGGGGGCCCAGGTTCAGCCCTGGTCGAGGGAAATTAGATTCCACGTGCATGCCACAACTAAGAGTTTGAATACCCCAGGGAAGATCCTGCATGCCGCAGCTGAGACCCGGTGCAGCCTAAATAAATGAATAAATAAATTTTCTTAATCCTTTTCTAAAAATTTTGGCAGATTGACAAATTGACCCCTCCCCCAAGGCTATACTTACTGAAACTTTTTAACAATGATTTTTAAGATATAAGTCAGGTTTTACACAGTTACTCTTAGGCTTCATGAAATGACTATCCATTTTTAAAAGATGAGAAATTGAAATAGTGTCATTTGTTCAGAGTCACCCAAACACAAGAAGGCAGAATCAGAGCTGAAAGACCCTTGGGTTGGCTATTGATGATTTAAACTACTGTAACAAATTACTTCTAAGTTACTGCAATAACTAAATATTTAAGTAATCTGCTGTGTGAAAATGAGGAACTTTCTTCCTATTTTGGCATCTTCGATCCAGTAGTTTCCTCTGGGGAGGGCTTTTTCTGGCAGAGATTGTGTGTCAATCTACAGAAGCTGCAGCCAACAGTTATGGAAACTAGTCAAGGATTGTGTGGGCTGGATTCTGGGCATTAGGAGATAGGTTATTTGGAAAAAAGGAATGCATACTGAGGATCTGCCTTACATGGACTAAAAGTGACCACCACTTCACCTCCTTGCTGGAGGTGGTACTTTAGGTGAAGGGCACACCCCAAACACATTTATAAATGCAATTGTATTAATAGACTTTAAAGTGGAATTAAACTTAGTTCCTTAAGGGTACATAGAATCTCTAGTTAGGGGCTTTACCATATTCTCCTTCACTGGGTTTCAACTAGGGATCATTCTATAAAGTGTTCTGAACTTAACCAGGTAAATAAATAATTACATTACTCAGCGTAATGCCCACAAAGGTGTGACGAGTAAGAACTTGCAGGCTACTCAGAGCAAGGATGTGGCAGCCCCTTCCCCACTCCCCAGCCTAAATTTCAGGGAAGTGGAGGTCTTGGTCTGCCATCTGGAGTCCGCCTGGCTGGGACTTGGTCTAGGCACACTCAGGGTAAGAAGAAGGACCAGATAGACTTTTTTTTTTTTAAACAAGAGGAACAAGAGGTGCCAGTGCTTTGGGGACCGTCAATAAAGTATAGCACCAGTGTAGGGTCCTAGCGCATTAGAAGTAAAAGGCTCTATGCTCTCGTAGTCCAGCCTATGCGTTTTCTTTTCTTTCTTTTTTTTTTAAATAATAGTGTTGTTTTTATAAATTTATTTATTTATTTATTGGCTGCGTTGGGTCTTATTTATTGCTGCACATGGGGCTTTCTCTAGTTGCAGCAATCAGGGGCTACTCTTCATTGTGGTGCGCAGGCTCCTCATTTCAGTGGCTTCTTTTGTTGTGGAGCATGGGCTCTAGGCGCTCGGGCTTCAGTAGTTGCAGCACGTGGGCTCAATAGTTGTGGCTTATGGGCTCTAGAGCACAGGCTCAACAGCTGTGGCGCATGGGCTTAGTTGCTCCGTGGCATGTCGGATCTTCCTGGAGCAGGGATTGAACCCGTGTCCCCTGCATTGGCAAGTGGATTCTTAACCACTGCGCCACCTAGGAAGTCCCCAGCCTATGCATTTTCACAGAGTAGTGGGCAGAGGCCCATCAAAGATTTGGAGTCTCACTCAAGGACCAAAAGCAGCATCAAAACAACCTAGCAGTGCCAGGCTCACACCAGGTGCGAAAACTCGCGAGTTCCTTCCCCTTCCCTCTAAGGACAGTAACAGGGGCTGGAAAGCTTCCTCCCTAACCCTCACTTTCCCGCCTGGGTTCTCCTGCCTTGACTACAACTGTGGATATTCAAGCAGGTCAGCACACTCTGCTATCTCTGTGGTTCCTCTCTGGCCTTCCTCCTTTGGTTTACTTGGACTCAGGGCACTTGTAGACAAAACAAAACTAAAATACTGCCAATCATTTAGAAAGTGATAAGTTACTGATTCTAAAGGGCTGGGAAGCACCAGAAGAATGTGTACTGCTTATGTGTGCTGCTTAGAATTGCAGCATGAACTTCCAGAAGTAGAAGGAAGGACTGCAATACACTGCAATCACTTTTGAAAAACTTGTTTACCCTTATTGTGAATGAAGTTTGCATTCATTGAAAGAAAACAAATAGGCAGGAAAACAACAAATCTACAATTCTATTAGTCAGAAAAACTATTAACATATTGTGTATCCTAGTTTTATATATGTAACATGTTATATATATCCATATATTTGATTAATATATAAATTATATATTTGTATATATATAACTTTTTAAACTGAAGTGAGATTCACATACCAAAATTAAACATTTTAAAATTAACAATTCACAGGTTTTTAGTACATTCACAGTGTTGTGCAACCACCACCTCTAGTTCCAAACGTTTTCACATCAAAAGGAAATCCTATACCCATTAATTCCCCCTCCCCCTGAGCCCTTGGCAACAACCAATCTGCATCATCTCCATGGATTTACCTGTTGTGGACATTTCGTATAAATGGAATCATACAATATGTGACTTTTTTGTCTGACTTTACTCTTTTAGCATGACGTTTTCAAGGTTCATCCACATTATGGTTTGTATCAGGATTTCATTCCTTTTTTGTGGCTGTATAGTATTCCATTGTATGTATGTATCACCATTTATTCATTCATCGATGGACATGACTACTGATGCTATGAACATGCATATACACGTATTTGTTTGAATCCCTATTTTCAATCCTTGGGGGTACATATTTAGGAGTGGAATTACTGGATCATATGGTAATTCTCTAACTTTTTGAGGGGCCGTGATGGCTAAGAGAACTCTTCCACAGCAGCTGAATCATTTTACATTCCCTCTAGCAATGTATAATCATTCTAATCTCTTCACAATCTCACCAATACTTCCTACTTTCCTTTTTTTGTTTTTAAATAATAGCCATCCTCAGGACTTCTCTGGTGGCTCAGTGGTTAAGAATCTGCCTGCCAATGCAGGGCACACGGGTTCAATGCCTGGTCTGGGAGGATCCCACATGCTGTGGAGCAACTAAGCCCAGGCACCACAACTACTGAGCCTGTGCTCTAGAGCCCTGGAGCCACAACTACTGAAGACTGTGCAATAAGAGCCTGTGTTCCGCAACGAGAGAAGCCACCTCAATGAGAAGCCCTCGCATCGCAACAAAGAGCTGCCCCCACTCACCTCTAGAGAAAGCCCGTGTGCAGCAACAAAGACCCAACGCAGCCAATAAATAAATAAATAAATTTATTAAAAAAATAATAATTGCCATCCTAGTGGGTGTGAAGTGGTATCTCACTGTAGTTTTGACTTATATTTCCGTAATGACTAATGCTATTGAGCATCTTTTCATGTGCTTATTGGTCATTTGTATACCTTCTTTGGATAACTAATTCAAGTCCTTTGCCAATTTTTAAATTGGGTTGTCTTTTGGTTGTTGTATATATATATTTGTTTTACAAGAAATGGCAATATATTTACAAACACTCTATTTGAAAACTACTTTTACTGCTAATAGTCTACCTTAAACAAAACTTTATGTCATCATATATTCCTATTTTGCTCTGCACTGCATCATTTTTACTGCCTGCATGGTATTCCACTGAATAAATGTAAAATACCATAAATTATCTAGTCAATCCCATCTTACTAGACATTCGTGTAGTTTCTGATTTTTTAATTATTTTTATTGATGTATAGTTGATTTACAATATTATGTTAATTTCTGCTGTACAGCAAAGTGACTCAGTTATATGTATATATACCTTCTTTTTCATATTCTTTTCCACTGTGGTTTATCACAGGATATTGAATATAGTTCCTTGCGCTCTATAGTAGGAACTTGTTATTTATTGATTTTTTTTACTATTATGAATAAGGCTAAGATGACTAGCCTTTCCTTATACCCATACTTTTCTGTCCATGATTATTTTGTTAGGTTATAAATATATTCCCCAAAATGAAATGGCTGAATTTGCAGTCAATTTTTGAGTTTTTGAGTGAAGTGAAACGATGAATTTGGTGAGTTTTACCAAGCTGCCTTCAGCAAGTTTTCACCAAAATGTAATAACTTTTTAAAAGGCTACTGAGACAATTTTACATATGAGGGATATGCAGGGTCATGATTTCTAAGATTCCAGAGAGGTTCAAGCCTGTAGCAGTGGGGGAATTGTGAAAGGGGTAAACCTTCAAAAGCGAGCAGATGAAAAGCCTGAGAAACCTGGAGAGCCATTGGGTTGAAATGTCCATTCCCCTTTATGCTTCTGTTATTTTACTACTTTTCAGGTTGAAGATTAACAGAAAGAGCTTTTATATTCACGTAATTGCAGCACTGCAAAAAGAGAACATGTAGACCAATTGGAATGGGTGAAAAAACTTTGGAAATATTGCAAAAGCATTAGAATTTTCTTGCTTTTCATTTCATTGTATCATTGCTCTTCATAATAATTACATCATTTCCAAAACTTAGTCATTTCTATCAGAATTTTTTTCTTTAAATACAGTTAACTGTGTTTTCACATATGATTTAAGACCAAGACACAGGTCAATAGGTCTTCTGGGGAGTACATGTGTTACTGAATGGTAGCCAACAGGTCTACGTGAAATTGAATTAATTATAAAAAAAACTTATCTTCTAGTCAGTTCCATAGGAACCTATTTCATACATTGATGGGTATTGGATTTTACACTATATAGATCAAACCTGAAAAGCAGTGTAAATTTCTCATTTTTTTTAAGGACCTAAATTTAGAAGTCAACATTGTAAAATGTTATGTCATGAATTTGTATATTCTGAGCTTCTACAGATGATTATAATGAACCATTAGAAATAAAACTGATTTTATTTTTTAAAATTAGATAAGAGATGTTATTGTAAATATAATACTTAAAGTTTTTTTTTTTTAATGTTAGGGTCTTGAGGGCTTTTAAAGAATTATACTTAAGAATCAAACTGACTTGGAAAAAACAACAGAGATGCAGTTTTATTATTGCTGTTTTTTGCTATGTATTCATTTTTAGGCCAAATCTAACTTTTTCTCACCTTTAAAACCAAGGAGTCTTAGTAGGCTATTATTTTTTTTTAAAGAGAATTTTTTTAATTAATTAATTAATTTATTGGCTTTGTTGGGCTTTCTTTAGATGTGGTGAGCACGGGCTACTCTTCATTGCAGTGCACAGGCTTCTCATTGCCGTGGCTTCCCTTGTTGCAGAGCACGGGCTCTTAGCTCGCGGGCTTCAGTAGTTGTAGCACACAGCCTCAATAGTTGTGGTGCACGAGCTTAGTTGCTCCGTGGCATGTGGGATCTTCCCAGATCGGGGATCAAACCCGTGCCCCCTGCATTGGCAGGCAGATTCTTAACCACTGCGCCACCAGGGAAGTCCCACTAGGCTGTTATTAATAACAATAATGTTTAAAACTTCACTTACAAAATCATAAAAACACTTGAATTTTGTTTTATTATAAATATCTCTTTTTTCATATGGGAAAATTATTAAGAAAGTTTTAGTGCAAACAGACGTTAACCTCAGAATATATCTTTATTAGCTTTCATGCCTCTACCACCAAATAGGACAAAAGGATGACCCAAAAAATGAATAAATGCTGATGTCAGAGTTTAATAAGTGCTTTACTTTTTTAATTTAAATCTGTAGACCGAGAGTAAAGCATGTGATAAGTAAGTGGACTTGCCCAGGAGCCTGGGATATTGTTTGGGAGTCTGATCATGTTCTAGTCACACTTTGGCAAGTTAGGGGACAATACTTGGGCCAAACATGGCAGCCAGCATGGATGGCAGGGTAACAGGCCCAAAGTTCAAGTTCTAGGGAACTTCGTTTACCACTGTTGACATTGCCTTATTGAGAGACCTACGGAGTGCGCAATCAAAGCACCTCCTTTGAAATGGAACAGCCTCTCTGGAGGCACATTCCAGGGAAAGGAAATCTGGAAGCTGTTTTTCTAGAGATAGGCAGCTTGCTGTGATTTCACTGCTATAGACCTACGAGGAGTAGCTATTAATAATTTCTGGAAACACAAAGGAATTCTTAAAACTGTTACTCTTCCTCCCAAGGGTTTGTGAATGTGGGTCTCCATAAAGTTTCTGGTCTCTTTAATTCCAGGGAGGAAGGCAGTTAGGTAAGTAAGGGAAATTGTCAGATGACAGTCATCTTCTTACCATCTACTCCAGATTCTTTCCCAGGATCCAATTTTAACTAAAAACATAAAATAAAACCCATCTGGTTTCACTTCAGAGAGTTAAAAGGAGAGAGTCTGAGAAAGATTTTTTTAAGGAATCAACTAGCAAAATGTATTCATGATAAAGCTGATCAAGATTAGGCTTGAAATCTAAGTCTTCACCCAGTACAAAGAAGTCTTTCAATTTTTTATAAAAGGATTTTAAAAGAAATTGTATTCATCAAAATGTGGCTGCTACAAGTATATGATATGATACCATTCAGCATACGATTTTACTGTGTGTAGTGTCCCACTACCTAACTGGTTAGCATGACTTCTAACATATGATAAGATGATAAAAATAGGACACTCCCATGTCTTCTCCTTGACAGAGAGTCCAAGGTATGGAACAACCCCCTGGGTAACAAGATGTCCCCTGATGTGTAAATTCTACAATGAGGCTGACCGCAGTCTCTCCTTTCCTCTCAGGTAGGTTCTGCCCATCCTGCTAGATCCTTCCTCTCCTGATCCAAATCTCCAGTGAAACAGGGCACCCATGGCCACTGAAGAGAGCTAGTCAGAACCTCTGACACCTCCTGGGACTTCCCCGGTGGCCGTCCAGTGGGTGAGACTCCATGCTCCTAAGGCAAGGAGCCCAGGTTGCATCCCCGGTCGGGGAACTAGATCCCTCATGCCACAACTCAAGAGTCTGCATGCTGCAACCAGAAGATCCCACATGACTAAGGCCCCACAAAGCCAAATAAATAAATATTTAAAAAACGAAACAAAACAAAAAAACCCTCCGACACCTCTAGAGTTGGTGCACATTCCACAGAGCTCTCCAATGGGGTTGTAGTATACAGCCTACACACCCCTCCCCAACAACCTCCTGCCCAGAATTCTTTCTTTTCTAATTTCCAAAATTCTGTAGGCAGTAGGACTGGATTCCCAGTTCCCTATCTCTAGACACGTTACCTTCAAGCCAAGTCCTTTTGCACAAGATTTCTATTTTCCACTTTCTATTAAAAAAGCAGGGAGGGAGTCAAAATGCGGGTCAAGTTGTATAATTGTTTGCCACTCTGCTCAGATGATGGGGTAACGGTTTTCTAGCAGGGCTGTCAGCTCCAGGAGGTCTAGTTGACTGCTGGCTCCCCTGTGTAGGGGCTCATAGATAAGTGCTTCGTGAGTGAATTCCTTTTCTAATTTGTGGTAAACTACACATTCTAATACGTGGGTTCTAGTACTGAATAGGACGCAAGTCATTTCTAGAAATTTAGGTTGACATACCCTACCTCCCAGTTGCCCGGAGGGATTTGGGATAACGCTAGCACAAAATGGGGACATTTCATTATAATTATAGGGAAGTAAGTTATGAACTCTGAGATCTTGGGAAGAATGGACACTAATTTGTCCACTGAATATCATCATTTTCACAGTATCTCCAGATATGGATATCATTATCAGATAGAACTGTCACTTTTGACAAGCTTTTGCTTTTCAGCAGATTTTCTTGGGTATAAAATATTTAGGGTTTAGAGAACATTTGCTTTTAGAGTTAAGACTCCTTCCATTCCATTAATACATAAAGGTAATTTCATTAATGTCATTAAATCTGCCTTTATGGGCTGAATTCTTATTAAATACAGCAGACTACATAGGATCTGTCACAAAGTCAAATGTGTTGAATGAGTTGAACGGTGCCGTTCTCAAATTTATTTTAACCAAGTTTTAGGGGGAGATCTTTCTCTAAATGATTGTGCTTAAGATTTTATTATTGTCACTTTCTAGTTACCCTATAATTTAACCATCTTTAAATGACATAGATTACATAGTGACAAGTGGCATGCACCACATAAAGAAACTAAAGACCACTAATATTTAGCAGATCCAACACTGTGGGTTGGAAAATATATAAAGCCAGGGAGAATGAATTTCCTTACCCCCTAGATAAATCCAGTTTCTCTCCACGGGTTGATGACAACACCTTTTCAGGATGGAAAGCTGAGAAATCCAGCTCCTTGACTGATAAGCTGACCGATTCTCTCTCAGGACCGTTCATTCACTTGCAAAGGAACCAGGCACCCTGCTTGGCGCTGGAGACCAGCGATCCACAGGACAGACCCAGCGCCCCGCTCACGAGTTTCTAGAAGTCTGTGTGTTCCTGGAGGAGGCAAACAATGAACAAGTAAACAAACGCATAAGAAAGAGTATCTCGGATGCTGCTCAGGGTGACGTGATGTGATGGAGATGGACGACGCGGGGGACCGTCTGGAAAGGCCTCTTTCCAGGAGATGCAGCAGGAAGTTCGCTCATTTTCCAGCTCGGTTAGCGGCCCGTCTGCTCACCCTCTTTCAGGGGCCCCGACGAGGCGTGGGGGCTGCTGAGGCTCAGGGACACCCTCCTGGCAGCCCCAGAAGCAGCTCCTTGGGACCGTGCGGGTCGCTATTTCCCAACTTCCTGGCCTCTCCCCCATCAGGGAAGGCCCTGCCGGGTCTCGCGTTTTCCCAGTCGCTCCAGGGAGAGGCCTGGTCTCGGCTCTCAGGATGTGGAGGCTGCAAATAGCACGGCCAGCTGCGGCCGGGAGCCACCGGGATGCGCGCCAGCCGCCGCCACGCGGGCCCGGCCTCCCGCGCGCACTGAGGCCAAGTCGCCCGTGCGGGGAGTGCCCTTTGCTCCCTCACTGGTGCGCACGCGGTGGTGGAGGAGCCACGATCGGATCGCGGGCCCTGAAACGTTTGCTACTTCCCTCGGGGACCGGGAAGCCAGCCCAGCCCCGCCGGGGTCTCGGTGCCTGGTCTTTCCCTTGGGATTTGTTCAGTCTTTTGACATCATCTCCTTAAAATATTTTTCTCCTGAGCTTCCTGCTGGTTACAAGACTCACATTCTCCTCTGGCCACACTCCTAAACTTGCAAACATAGGTCTTATTTAGAAAGCACCCTGGCAAGGTCGTGTTTTTTTTTTTTTTTTTTTGGCCCCACTGTGGCGTGTGGGGATCTTCGTTGCCCCCAGCAGGGATCGTCGAACCAGGGCCCTCGGCAGTGAAAGCGTGAAAGCGCGGAGTGCTAACCACTGGACCGCCAGGGAATTCCTGCAAGTTCGTCTTTAAAGAAAGAAACCCAAAAGGAAATTAAAACGGACCCCTTGCTCTGTCCACACGCAGTCAGCACAGGGATGGGGTCCTGGTCGCCCCCAGCCCCGGGCAGTTCTCCCCAAAGGGAAGTGAGCGGTGATGCTGAGGAAGTAGAACGCAGTTGGCGCCCAGGGCCCTCACCCTTCTGGAAGGTGGGCGCACGTCTGATGGGGGCGTAGCCAGCAGCACGGGGCTGCTGCGACTCAGCCTTCCACCCGGACAGGGGTCACTTCCCCCCAGCCCCTGCCTGGTGTGGGAGGGGAGTTCCGGTTCTCTCCAAGGTCAAGGTGGCCTGGCAGGGTGGCTGGAGCCCAGCGCACGCTGCAGGCAGGGTACCACCCTGGGAAGCGACCTGGGGGCGGCAGGCAGAGCCAGAGCCCGAGCCCGGGCCCCACCCAGCTGGTGCTGGGGTGGGCCAGTCCTCGGAAGGAGAAAAACTGCTCTACTGAGGTAAGTGGGCTGAAAAAAATTTTAAAAAGCACAACTGCGGAGACTGGCCCAGATTCTGCTCTGACGGTCGGCCTTGGTCCTAGGGGAGCTTCTCGGGGCAGTGTTAGCGCCTCTCTCAGCTTTTATGTGTGAAGGAGACAAGACACAAGTCAGAAATGAGTGCCATAATTGTCACAGGAAACGGCTGCAGATGACCGTGACATTATATTGTATTTTCATCTTTCTTCTTTTTATTTTTTCACTGTGCAACCAACAATGTTTATCAGGCTGAATGTTAAGATTCAGCTGGTGCTGAATAGTGTTACTGAGGAGGCCTCCCTCAAAACAAACAAACAAACAAATCCAAACACACTTTTAAAACAAACCCATACAGTGTTGACAGGTCAACACGGAAAATCTTGTGAAATAACAAGATTTGCAGTGAATGGGAAGCCCCATTATATTCTTACTCTGTTTCAATTAAATTTTAAACTTGCTTTAGCAAATATGTCTCTTTCCCTCAGGTGGGGGTTTTGTTTCAGGGTTCCTTTCTGCTGTGGGAGAGTGCTTTCAGTCTGCCAGAAGCTCCTTGGAGAGAGAAGGAGCTCTTGATGCGGAGTCTTAACTCCTCTGCCTATTATATGCATAGAGCCAGGCCGGCCTCTCTCCCAGGGGCCTCAGAAATTGCTTTTGTGTGCGCATTGGTGAGGCCTTTCCATCCAGAAACCAAGAAAAGTGGAACAACAACAACAAAAAAACAAAACAATGCCCCAAAGAAAGAAGAGTGTGAAGTCCAAAGACCTATAAAACCCTGAGTTTCAAGTCACTGATTTTCAAAAATAGTTCAGGCACAGGCTTTGGACTCACACTGCTTTGTGGCGGCCCCTACCTGACCACTTGCTGGATGCGTGTCCTTAGACAAATACTTAACCTCCGGTGCCTAGATTTCCCCATTTGTAAAATGCACACAATAAGTGACTTCATAAGGCTTCACGGCCATGTGTGAGAATTTAATAAAATAATCCATGTAAAATCTAGTACAATGCTTGGCACTTGGTTAGAACTTAATAAACAGTGAGCTATTACTTTTTACATAACAATAACAGATCATATAATAAATGACTAGCTTATTATAATTACTATTATGTTATTACAGGCTCTCATTCCTTTCTCCTCCAATTTGGGCTTCCACCTTAATACAAAACATACTGGGATTTCCCTGGAGTTCCAGTGGGTAAGACTTCAAGCTCCCAGTGCAGGGGCCCTGGGTTCGATCCCTGGTGGGGGAGCTAGATCCTGCGTGCATGCCACAACAAGAACCGCCTGCTGCAACTAAGACCCAGAGCAGCCCAAATACATAGTTAACACAAAACATACTATAGTGGCTTCATTCCTAATTATTTGAACTTCATGCCAGTGGTTCCCAATCACCTGGGGAAGGTACAAAGGGACTGATGCCCGGGTCTCACACACAGGGATTCTGATTTAACTGATCCGGGGTGTGGCCTGGGCTTTGGAAGGTTTGAAAGCTCCCAGGTGATTCTGATGTATAGCCAAGTTTGGAAACCAGTGCTTTTTGGTGTTGCCCCAATCAAAAAGGCAAGCAGATGTTTAAAGTTCAAATAAAATTAAAGCAGTCTGTATTCTGAGCTAATAACTTGACTCATTTTGCTGTATTAGCCGTTCAAATCAGCCACTCAACTGACATATTCTCACTGAATTTATGTTTTGACTGATTTGACCAATTAGTTTGGTTAAAAAGTTTGATTCATTAAAATCACACATGGCCACAGCTCAAGTAAACTGAATTTGTTGGAAATCAGCTATGATTGTGTAGGTATTTGGAACTTTTTAGATTATACATTGCAACAGAAGTTCACATTAATTCCATTTTGTACATTTGCTAAGAAACTGGATATTAACTTAAAATGCTGAGGGATTTCCTTGGTGGCACAGTGGTTAAGAATCCGCCTGCCAATACAGGGGACAAGGTTCTATCCCTGGTTTTGGGAAGATCCCACATGCTGCGGCGCAACTGAGCCCATATACCAGTACTACTGAGCCTGAGCTGTAGAGCCCATGAGCCACAACTATTGAGCTCATGTGCCACAACTACTGAAGCCTGCGAGCCTAGAGCCCATGCTCCTCAACAACGAGAAGCCTGTGCACTGCAACAAAGAGTAGCCCCCACTTGCCGCAACTAGAGAAAGCCCCCGCGCAAGGATAACCCAATGCAGCCAATAAATAAAAAAACAAATAAATAATAAACTTAAATGCTGATAGTTTTGGATTGATTTAACTAAGTTATTTAGTAAAAAATTTGATTTCTCAAAGTCCTATAGCTACAGGCTAAAGGAAATTGAATTTGTTGGGGACCAACTAGAATTTTAAGTGTAATTGGGAATATAAACTACTACAGGAGTCCACATTATTTAATTCCATCCAGCACATTTGCTAACCAACAGGATGTTAAATCAAAATGCTGATAGTTGGGATGAGATTAATGTTGTCTCATCCCTTTGATCTTGTCCTGGGGACTTTTGACAGCATGTAGGTTGCTATCAGATTTGGACACTGCTGCCTGTGTATTATTAACCTTTTTAAAAAATTAATGAGCCTGTTGGTCCACTTAGCGCTTGGGTCACAGTGATTCATCAGATGCACCACGAGTGAGGCGGCACTCACAGCCTCTATCAACTTCCTGTCCACATTTTCTGTTAGAGGCACAAAATGCTGGGTCAGAAAAAGCCCCTGAACCCCGTTGCCCAGAAGTTCTGAATCTGGTCATGGACCTGAGGCATCACAAGCTACTTTTTTTTTTGCCCAGCTGCGCCCCATGCTCGGCTTATGGGATCTTAGACCAGGGATTGAACCTGGGCCCTGCAGTGAAAGCCCCAAGTGCTAACCACTGGACCACCAGGGAGCTCCTATCACCAGCTACTTTAATAGCTGGGCACAGCAGACCTTCCTGGGATATATCCATAGCTAGACAAAACAAAATTCAATCACCACTTGCCTCCAAGTGTCCATGTTTAAAAGATAAAATAGTTAGCAAGTTGAAAATCAGGCAATTTTACATGAATGGGCTACTTCCCCCACTGCAGTACAAGTTATGTGTTAATTTAGGTATTTATTTGTAAGGCGCAAAGAAATGACATCATTAGAAAATAGAGGGCATAAGAACAGTATTTTAAAATTTTCCTTCTGATAATTTTATGAAAAAAGGAATTTTGGCTAAAGATTGGGTAAAAAAATTAGCTCATAATGGTCTAAAGGGTAGGAAAGGAATGAATATTAAGTGCCTATTCTGTGCTAGGCTCTTTCCATGCATAATTTCCTTCAATCCTTACAAAATCTCCTCAAAATAGAATCAGTCCCAATTCGTAGATAGGGTAATTGAAGTTCAGAGAGATTAAGAAACTTACTCAAGGCTGCACAGCATGAAGTCACAAAAGTGGGATTTGAACCCAAGTCAGTCTGCCCCAGACCCTATAAGCTATCTGCTACATGCCAGAGTGGTCAACTGTCCTGGTTTGCCCAGAACATGGGACTCAGTTTTAAAACCATGACAGTCCCCAGAAAACCGGGACAAGTTGGTTACTCTACTTGGTAACCAGAGGTTACTGCTCCCTTAGCCAGCCAACTGGATTCCAGGCCCCAGGTCTGCCCCTGGTGGGAAGAATGGGAGGCCTGAATCCTTCACTTATTTCAGAAAATAATATATCCAACCATATTACATTCCCATTGGAGAAAGCAAGTTAATGGCACTTCTGACCAAGTTACTATATCCTTAGCTCATGTAGGTCAAGCACCGGCAAACGTTTCCCCTGAGGGGCCATTTTTTATTTTGTGGGTCACAGGGTCTCGGTCACAGCTACTCAACTGGGCCTTTATAGTGGGATGCAGCCATGGACAATACAAAAATGAAGGGGTGGGCTGTGTTCCAAGAAAACTTTAGTTTTCAAAACCAGAGGTGGGCTGGATTTGGCCCATGGACAGTTTGCCAAACCCTGATGTAGATTATTAGTAAAGAATCCTTTGCATAGATAATTCAATTTGAAGAAGAATTATTTCTCGAAGTTACTTTATTTGGGGTAGGGCCGATGGGCAGTTGGGAGCTGTCTTTTGGACTATCCTATTCATCAGTTGGTTGTGCCTACTATTCTGGGGCCATGGAATTTGACTTTTCTAATCCTACTCAAAAATCACACAGTGCGTGGGTGTGTGAAGGCGGCGGTTTGATATCTCCCATCACAAATTTATATTCCCTTCCTTGTCTGCTGGGAGATATTAGTCACATTCATTTCTCCATTGTCTTTTCAACTTCTTCTATTTCCAAACATCATTTAAAAAGTAATCCCAAACGAGGGAGAAAAAAAAAAGTAGTTCCTACTGCACTCTCCGTAATCTTAAGATATATTCTTTTGCTTCACTATTGCATTTTCTTTATTGTGTGCTGGAAAAATATTCCTAGCTGTTTTTATACCAAAAAGCAATGGCACTTTAGTACCGCAGCAGCCTGTACCATCCCAGCATTCGTTCATGTGTGCCTTCATCCACGCACTGGCTACTTACTCTTCCAGGGGGAGTGGGAGAGGCTGCTCAAGACCTTATGCCCATAACCTAACCTAAACCCTAACCCTAACCCTAACCCTAACCCTAACCCTAACCCTAACCCTAACCCTAACCCTAACCCTAACCCATTGGGATTGACACATACACACTGCTATATATAAAATAAATTACTACTAAGGACCTAATATATAGCACAGGGAACTCTACTTAATACTCTGTAATGGCCTATATGAGGAAAGAATCTAAAAAAGAATGGGTATATGTGCATGTATAACTGATTCACTTTGCTGTACACCTGAAACTAGCACAACATTGTAAATCAATTATACACCAATAAAAATTAAAAACACACACACACAAAAAAACCTCAAAAATAAAAACCTTATGCCCCCATCACAGATGTGCCCCCAAGAGAAGATACAAACCAATATAGTTTTAAATGCAAAAGGCACAGTGGGCGTGGCTTAAGGAGATGGGGGAGGTGGGGGGGAAAGAAATGCAAATTTGGGAGGAAACTAGCAAATGGTAAGGCTTGGGCTCAGGATTTATAAGGCGAGCACAGAGGGAGATAATAAATAGATTAGCTCAGGAATAGAAGAGGCACTCAGCCTTTGGAGACAGCAAGGGGTCACAGGGAGGGCACAGTCGCTAACGCAAGCAGAAGCCACTGTCCGTTCTGAAGCAGGAGGTGGGCAGTGTTAGAAATGACGACGTAGGCAGGGTGTCCTGCTGCTGTCCAGGGCGGCTGGAGCTGGGAGGCTGGATCAGAGTGTGGCAGTTGAAATGGACAGTAAGGGACAGGGTCCAGAAAAATTCCACAGGAGTCAGGAGGATGACATTAGTGTCCCCAATGCCAGAAAACATGGGAAGAGGTGATGCTCATTTATGAAGAGGACTTCAGGTTTTAGCTGAGAACCTTCAGGTATTTTCACACTCCTTGAATCAAGATGTTCCCTGGGCAAGCAGGTGAGAAATCAGGGTTACCTGTGCAGATTTTATGTGGAGCGCCCTATGGAGGTGATAACTGAACCAGGCAAGTCTCCTATGCTTTTGTTTGTTATTCATTTGCTTAATGACCTCTGCCTAAACTCTTTCATGTTTGGCTGAAGAGAAACATTAGAACCAGTGTCTCTTCTGACTTACTCTGACTGCCCAGTGCACAAACTCCCAGACAACATCCACATCAGACATGTCTCTACTAACCATGGTTTTTGAGTTAACCTGTAAACTGCCCAAATTACCAGCTCAGGCGAGGTGGGGTTCTGACCACTGCTTTTCATTCCTGGGGGCACTGCTCCGTCCTGGCCGTCCTGCCCACACCACAGTAGTCACTGAATTCGTGATGGGTAAGCTTGCATTTGACTTAGAAGAACTGAATCGCACTGCATATGACTCTCAAAGAGCATCGTTTAAAGAAGGTATTACAACCGTTAAGAATACATCAACACATACTGGATAAATATTTAGACAACGCATGCATTAAACGAAGCACTATTTTGGTTTGATGATAAAATCAGAATGAACTATTCACCTCAAAACATTTCATAGTTGTTTATCAGTTTAACCCACTGACTTCAATTCCCTAACCTTATACTTGTAAGGAAGACATTAATATTGAAGACCATCGTGCTCTTCAGGAGAGAAGAATACTGGAATAAATAATTTGGCTTCTCTGTGTTTCAGCTGCTTTCCTAAATTACTTATGAAACAGCAACAAATACTACTGGAGCTTTTGGAAAAGTTGTCATTACCCATTTCTTACTTAACAGTGGAGTCATTAAAAAAAGAGAGAGAGGGAGAGAGAGAGAAAGGGAGGCTGGGAGTGAGAAACTCGTATTAAATGCAGATTCTGGTATCTTGAGAAGCTGCATGTTTGGTTTGGCTGAAGGATATCAAAAGCCACGAAGCAAGAGAATGACATTTGTTGGAGCCAAAGTAAACACTTTTTATTTCTGTTTTCCACATGCAAGCGTATGAGTAGAACATAGCACATTTCATATTTGTACATTTTGGGAAAACATGTAGACTTATAATCATCATAATATGAAACACATCCCTTATGCTACTGCATGTTTCATCACTGCTTTGGAAGCGCTGCATGGGCAGAGAGTATGGAAATTAGCGATCCCGCGAAGTTTCAGTACCACCATGGAGTGTGTATGGTCCGGAGAGAAAGACCCACACTTGAATTGTCTCAGTTCGGTGAAAATTTACTTTATAACCTGTTTCCAGAAGCTGTGATTGAAATATCATAGTAACTTATCAAATATAACCTTCATTGCCAGGAAAATTTTCCTTGAGCCTTTCTGAGATGTTTTTTTTTTTCTGATCTTGCTTGAGAGGAAAATGTTTTCCACTCTCCATAAACTCCAAGCTTTACCCTCTCTCTCCAAAAGAGAGTTATATAGAGGCAGAACCTGCACCCCCAGACATAAACATGATCAAATGCCTGCCTTTCCAGCCAGGCTTTGCCCAAAAGTTCAGACAAATTGGAGTCCTTTTTATGAAATATCGTTTCTCTACCCTCTAACAGTTATGCTTGCCAGATGAGATTGTTTGCAATAAACTTCCATATCTTGAGAAATCAATTGTGGCTATTAAGACTGGAAACGGAAGAAACTAATGAAAAGAAGAAGTTTTTGATAATGTAAACCGGGAGTTTCCTGTCAGTCTAGTGGTTAGGACTCGGCGCTTTCACTGCTGGGACCCAGGTTCAGTCCCTGGTCAGGGAACTAAGATCCTGCAAGCCGCGTGGTGCAGCCAAAATAAATAAAAAATGTACTAAAATCTTCAACAGTGTTCAGCACATACTATGTGCTCAGTAAATATTAGCTACATAATTTTGTTATTTGGGAATATGCACATTTCATGACAAACAGTAGCATATATATACACACTTATAAATGTATACATGTATTTATGTATATAATAGGTATGTATAAACAGAGAAGTGTCCAACTTTTCTAGTTGCCAAAAATAACCTTTGCTTGTGAATTAATTCACTGCTGTTTGCTGTTTATTTGTTCTCCTGTTGAGAGTTGGAAAGGAGAGCACTGGCAGAGGTGTGAAATGGCTCAGTTATTTTAGTTCATTATTAACCTTGAAGCTTCACCATAATTATCCTGATCTCAGCATTGAAGCGACTTTGGCCACTGATGAAATGCCTAATCAATGAATTAAAATCACAAAACACACTGCCCGGTGCCACCTTTGCCACAGATCACAGGAGGTGAGAATGAGAAGGGCCGTCAGGTTTCACCCAGCACGATGCCCTCATTTCACAAGTGAGGACACTGCAGCCCAGAGACATAAGGTGACTGGCCAGAGCCCATGGCAAATGTCAGTGGGGTCATTTCAAGACTGGGCTTTTACCTCCACATCCAGGCTCTGCCCAGTCTCATTACCTGCAAGGCTTTTTCTCCTCTAGAAAAACAAGTCTATCTGATTACACCACATGAAGCCATTACAGCTGGATTTGCCTCCTGGCCTCTTGTGGGTGACGGCCTCTTAAGCCTCTCAAATGCAGAGAAGAGGGATTAGGATCCTGAGATAATGAACTGAAGGGTCCCCAGCGGGTCTCCCCTCAACCTCCCCTTTCCTGCTCTGCTGCTGTAGACACACAAACACATATGAGAGCCGAGTAACAGCACCTCATTTTAGAATTAAAAAGCCCGCCGTTTTGTTTTCCAAGTGTATTTTTAAATGAAGTCTTTGAAAATAGGTCACAGGAATCGCTTATATCTAGACAGCATCATTGGTGAGAACTGGTTATTGATGAGTTCAAGAAATCACTTGTCTCCGAATGTGATGTTCAGAATGGGTGGTCCAGTTGGGCAAATTCACCTGAAACCACACCTGCAGAACCTGCACGGAGTACAGGCTGGAGGCTCCTGAAGGCAGGGTTTGGGCCTCCTCCACGCTGTACCCCCAGCACTCAACACAGCACTTTGGTACATCATAGGTGCTCCATGAAGTTTGTTGGATAACTTAATGAAAGAATAATAAGCAAATGAAATGTCTGGTTCCCCAAAGTTTCCATGAGAATCCAAGAGAGCCTTAATCTGGAGAAAGGCATTGTTTTTTTCTAAGTTATGTCTCCCAAACCAGATGGCTATTTTGGCGAGAACAAAGAACCAACCAACCAGCCAGCCAGAAACCCAAACACCCTTTAAACTTTTCCATCCACCTCTGCTAGTCACTGCAAAGCACATTCCCACATCTGAGGGGCAGCCTGAAACTTTAGAGGGTGACTTGGGAATGCACCCCTGCATCCTACTGCTTCCTTCCGTTCACCAGGAAGGCCTGCTGGCACCTCACTCACCTCTTCGGGGCGTATCCGTGGCAAAGGCCATTTCCCGGTTTCCTGCATCTGTGGGGTTTTGTGTGTAGCATGGTCTTCCCGTCAAGAAAAAACGAACACTTAAGTTTTGCTTGCTGACGTTTTAGACAATTCCTCATTGATGAAGATCTGGCTTCTGTGTGGCTAGAATCCCAGCCAGCCTGACTTCTGATTAAATGTGTCCATGAAGTGGTGGAAGGTGCTTCAGAGTGGATACTGCTTGAAAACCGGCGCATCAGACAACCGTGTGTTGTCAAAGGACACGGAACTGGTGGCCTCCGAACAGGGACAGGCGCTTCAGCACAGAGTGCATGTGCGTCCTGCTAAAGAGACCTCGCAGGGCATGAATATGCATGTTTTAGGGACGGAGTGACAGTTGAGAAGGGACAAAAGATGCAGCCAGGGCCCCCTCCCAAAGCCTATAATATAATGACACCAGTGGCCAAAGCATCCTTTAGGAAAGCCTGGTCCAGCTCACTTTTCGTGGTCAAATTGCATCTTGAAGACACATTTTTGTGATGTGAACACCGAGCTCTCTTTCTGGTAGCATCCGCAATAAAACATCTTTACATGGACCACGTTTTCTTGCCAGAGACATCAGAAAAGAACAGGATTTGCCTCATGGGTCTAAAAAGGACACTCTGCTTCCTTTCTTAAAACCTTCCACCATGTTGTATCACCTTTGGTTTTGAATTCTAGAAAGACGGACGACGAGTGTGTTCTCAAGCCAAGAAGACAGTGTGCTGTGGGTCTCTAACACGGCAGCTGCATTTCACAAAAGACAAGTGCTTTTTTACCTGGTTTTTCCTGCGGCATTTTAAAAATCTGCACTGGACTTTACCACATCCATTTTTCTATCCCCAAGGCACTGCTGTGAGTTGATGGCAGAGAAAAACATTAACTTCACTTCAGCCTGAAGTGAGGTCAGCGACATGCCCAGAATCACACGGGGACTCAGAGTACTCGCCTAGGTGGTTTCTGAATCAGTGTGAAGGCTGGCTACTTAAACAGCAGGGGATATTTATTCATTTTGGATGTCTCCTAGTCTGTGTTTCTAAGTGGTCAACATATAGATGAAGGGGGGAGATCATTTAGTGTTTACACACTGCTCCCAAGCCAACAAAGTGAAAATAAAAATATATTCAGAAAAGTTTGTAGAAAACTTCTCTCATGATAAATCTACAGTTGGGCTATTAGGAAGCTAGAAAAGTCTATTTGAAAGATAGCTCCAGCTTTTTTTTTTTTTAATTTTTTTTTGGGGGGGCTGCATTGGGTCTTTGCTGCTGCGTGCAGGCTTTCTCTAGTTGCGGTGAGCGGGGGCTACTCTTCATTGTGGTGCGGGGACTTCTCATTGTGGTGGCTTCTCTTGTTGCACGGGCTCGAGGCCTGCAGGCTCAGTAGTTGTAGCACGCAGGCTCAGTAGTTGTGGCACACGGGCCCTAGAGAGCACAGGCTTCAGTAGTTGCCGTGCATGGGCTCTAGAGTACAGGCTTAGTAGTTGTGGCCCATGGGCTCAGTTGTTCCAAGGCATGTGGGATCTTCCTGGACCAGTGTGTCTTCTCCAACCTGAGTCCCCTGCATTGGCAGGTGGATTCTTAACCACTGCGCCACCAGGGAAGTCCTCTAGCTCCAGCTTTTGAAGTGGATTTCATGGAGCAGGTCAGGGCCCTCATGACTGCCCCATGGGTAGAAAAAAATGCCCCCAAGCGGCAAGACCAACATCTAAGCTCACTTGACATTTTAAAATTTTTCTGATCTTTGGGTGGAAGCTGACTTTCCAAACAGCCACTTTGTTTTCTGTCTTTACCTAGATGCTTGCACAGGAGAAAGAACGGTAGAGAATGAAGGGAGTACAGCGGGTGACTGAGCAAGCTTCTCCCACGCACCAGCAGTCTGGCCACCACCCTTATGCCAGCTACTGTTATAAATCAATGCATGGCAATGACTGGTGCTGAACGAAAAGTGTCCCCTTTTTAGGTTCAGCTGTGGTTGAAACTCATATTTTCTCTGATTCAATGAGATAATCATAGAAGTTGGTTGGAAGCACCTTGGTTCTTCCAGTTCTCTTGCCCCTGCTTCATGTTTTGCATGTGAAACAATTCTAGTTCCTTTAACAATTCAGTCTCCCTCTAGCTCCCTTTTCAGCCAGCTGTGTAACTCCTCTCTGTGCCTGCTACGCATTTTCTGATTATGTTCTCTAGGGTAGTTTGGAAATTTACCCACACCAGCAGCGCTCACCCTTCAAAATGAAAAAAAAAAACAGCTCACACACACATCCCCAGACTAACAGGAGGACTGGCCCACCTACCCCAGTCAGCCTGGATCATTGATTTCACGTGTATTTGTACATGTGGTCATTTGTACATGTAGGTTCCTTTGGCCGCTTTATTATGCTAATTAAATTCTAAGATAGTCCAAAGTTTACCAAATTGACCGGAAAACTCTTAGCCAGCTAATATGGCAATGAAATGAAGACAAGTCTTTCCAGGAGACATTGACCAACTGTAAAATAGACAGCTAGTGGGAAGTTGCTGTATGACAAAGGGAGATCAACTTGAGGATGGGTGATGCCTTGGAGGGCTGGGATGGGGAGGGTGGGGGGGAGTCGCAGGAGGGAGGGGATATGGGGATATGTGTATAAATACAGCTGATTCACTTTGGTGTACCTCATAAGCTGGTACAAGAGTGTAAAGCAATTATATTCCAATAAAGAGCTTAAAAAAAAAAAAGAAGACATTGGCTGTGACAATGACTAGAGAAGAAAGAAAATCCCTAGAATTCTTAGCAACTTGGCGATGTCACGTTGCCCACTGTGGTATATTGGTTTCCTCTAACTGATGATAATCGCAAGAGCTGGTCCTACTGGATGTAAAAAAGGGAACTTAAGAAGGAAAACTTTCTTTACAAGTTGAAAGTAAAAGAAGCCGGGCTGATAATAGTGTAAGCAGATTTTAGATATGAAAAATTATAGACACTGGTTTCAGTTATTAAAAAGCAAGAGCTTAAGCTTTTTGATCCCTTAATTAAAGTTCTGGTTGAAAAAGTGTTCAAACCCAACCTTTAACAGCTCAGTTTCTAAAATAATATCATAAAAGCAGGAGAGTGAACAAATCTATGTGTACCTGTACTCCAGGAGAAATCCTATCACCAATGACTAAAGGGAAGTGCAGGAGTCCCAGCACGCTTGTTAACGATCTTACTGAAAAGGTGGTGGGGAGCACTTGACAATGTCATTAAGGGGAATGAAAGCCTGGGCTGGATAAAAGATGCAGCACTTCAGAGCAGCCCAGCACTGCCTAGAGTTGGAGAAGCTACCTTTTTTGCCTGTGAAATTCGCATTTGTTTTGTTCCCTTTACCAGCGTCATCTGATCTGAGCCCCTTGTACCTTCTCTTCTGCTGTCTGCAGCTTTAGCCTAAAGTAAAGAAGACACCCAAATCATGGTGTGTGTTCCAGGTATTTCAATCACTAAATGTCACTTCAGTGAGGGGGAAATGCCAGTTAAAACAAAAATGGATTTCTCATAGCTATTATCGTAGCTTGCACAGGCCCGGATTCAAAGTTTTCACCCTTATTCCACCTCCCCTCTCCACCCTCACTCCGCGTTGGGGAAAAAAGGACTAGAAAAGAATGGAGCATGTCATTCCTTTCCTTTCAGGTTCTCTAAGTAAACTTTGGGTGCTGCCCAGACTGTGTGGTTCATAATATTAACACACAGTCTGAATTCTCTCTGCTGGGTAGTTGCATCTGTTGATGGCCACTTTCAAAGGTGCATATATGCAGACTCTCAAATTAAGTTCTGATGGAGCAGTCTGAAATTGTGTGACCCACAGCAGCTGGTCCACTCGCTAGAGTGACCATCCATGGTCCAACACAATTTACTTCTACCTGCCTATTCACCAGGTGCTTGATTGGAGACGGATATTATGTCCAAGTCAAATTGCTTATCTTGCATTTCACAGCACAAAGGGAAATCCTGGGTGTCTGAGTTTGGCTCCCAAAGAATTTCCATTGACCCAGTTCATATTTCTCAACAGGAAGTCATATAGACTCAGGAAATGATAAAATGTATGCAATTGGGATCCAAAGATGATCATAGATAGAGGTCAGATATAAAAATATGCACATGCAGGGACTTCCCTGGTGGTGCAGTGGTTAAGACTCCAAGCTCCCCATGCAGGGGGCCCGGGTTCGATCCCTGGTCGGGGAACTAGATCCTACATGCATGCTGCAGCCAAGAGTTCGCATGCCGCAACTAAGGAGCCGGCAAGCTGCAGCTAAAACCCAGAGCAACCAAATAAACGAATTAAAAATAAATAAATAAAAATATACACATGCAAAGAGATAGAAATAATACATTTGGGGGCATTTTCACAAAAATCGCCTCTGTAGAGAAGAAATTAAAATTATACTTCTTTTACCTGAATTTTCAGATGTAACTCACTATGTAGACTACTTGGAACACTGAAATCCTCTCTCATTTTTACAACAAAATTGGACTTGTATTTCTCTGTGACAAGTACTAGACCCAGAAAAAATACAAAGAGCTCAGTAAGAATACAGCAAAATGTACTCCACAAAATTACATATCTAAAGGTAAGATTCTCTTTTACTGATAAATTATTAAACGTCTACTCAAATTAAGCTACAGAATATGAATGCAAAGTAGTCAGAGTTACTTTTATATTTGGCATAATAGCTAAGAAGCTTAAAAAGAAAAGCAATATAACAGAACCAAACAATGGGACAGCACAGTTACTTGGCTTCTAACAAGGCTTCTCCCTAATATTCTGTAAGAAATATACAATTGCATTTATTGTGGAAGCTTCTGGCATTTGGAAATAACTGGCTGATCTTGGTTAAAGCCTAGAGGAGATATGCAGACACTTTGATTCAAGATGCAATAAGATAACCGGTTTGCTCTTTGCCCTCAGATAGACGCGCCGCTGAGTAAGGGCTGTGTAGACCAGGGTTGGGAAAGAAGGCCACTTGGCAGGGAACTGAGGTAGCAGTCAGAGCAAACAAGATTGCAGCAAATGTCAGGGTACAGATAACAACCCAATACACAAGAATTCAGAGTAGCCTGTTTATATGGCCTTTCTTCCCTGACTGGACTAGAAGTTCCACGTGGGCAGGGATTTTACATTTTGTTCATGGCCCTTATCCCCAGCTTCTGGAACAGTGCCTGGCTTAGAAATATTTGATGAGTGAGTGAACATAAACTAAGTTTCAGAAGACAGATTTGTCCAAAGAAATTAAGTTCCACAAAGATCTAATGAGCACCTAAGCGGGGCTAGGCGAAGTGTCCTGGTGTAACGCAGAAGTCGCTGCAAGGTGGCATGGGGGTGCACAGTCCTGGGCGGGGTTGGGGGGGCGGGGAGGGGAGGGGGCAGCAGTGATGTCAAGAAAGACCTTTGGGAATGCAGTCATTTGGGACGGTATTACATGCTGGATGGTAGGAAAGGCAGAAACTGGGACCCAGATGCCAGGCCTGACCTTGGAATTCATGTCCCTGACCTCCCCACGGACAGGAACTGCTTCATCCGCCTTGCGTGCCTGGTGCCAGCTCCGGGCGCTTCCAGCAGGCGCTCAGTAAATGCCTGTGAATCCAGGAGCTGGCAAGGGGGATCCGGGGAGCCATCCGATCGAGCTTCAGGATCAGCAAGCTGGTCGGGACTTGGCCTAGGCCTCCTTCCTCCGTCTCCACCTCACTCCCTGGAATGAGCAGGGCCAAGCCCAGAACGAGGAGCGTCAGAGTGAGGGCTGAGGACTCGCGCCACAGAATTAGATGTTAAAATGTCAAAACCCAGGGCCCTATTTGGGATTTCCTGCATCAAAATCTTAGAAGCAGGACCCAGAAACTAGCATTGGAAGCAAGTACTCAGGGGAAGTCTCCTGCACATACCAAAGTTTGAATTCCCCTAAAGTAGGATTTTACAGACAAGTAAAAAAGACGTAGTCAGAATTCTCTCTCAAGTATCCGCGTTAGTATCTGAAATCCCAAGGGCACGAGAGATTAATATTTTGGGTGGTTCCTATGATGCGCTTACAGACAACTTAATGTTCAGTCATTCAAAGGGGTAGTTTTATTATATCTATTTTTACGGAAACAAGCTCACGGATAGTAAATAACTTGCCTAACATTGCACTGCAATTACCTAGTGGGAATCCAAACTAGGTTTAATTCCTGAGACCACTGTGCCCCTAAGTCTCGCTGCATCTTGGGGAAATGCAGAGCGGAGGGAATCGGGACATTTCCTGCCTTTAGGAAAGGTACACAGACTCTGTTTCTAATTGGTTGAATCTGTCAAGATGAATTTCTGGAAATCAAGATTTGAGATTTTAATTTCTGGAAATCCAGATTTGAGGTCTAGACAGAGAGCGTCTAAACCACCTATGACTTTAATAATCCTTATAAAAAGGCCGAACACTAGATGAAGTGGTTTGTCTGAGGCAGAATACTCGGGCACAGGGCAGACAAGTACCTCAAGAGGACAACAGGGGAGGTGTAGACTGTCACATCTGACACTGCTGCTCTGCTCCAGATCTTCTCAGGTTTCAAAGAGAAGCCACAAGTCCAGCTTTCCCTGTGAAATATCCTGGTTTTTAAATACAGATAATGAATTCAAAAGTTTAAAACACACTTCAAAGGGCAAATAAACAGGTCTGGAAAACAAGGACGGCCCCACAACCTCTAGTCTGCAGTTCCCTCCCAGGGGCTTAAGCTACATGGAGTAACTGGGATATTGTTCAATGAAACGGGTGTCTGGGCATCCTGTTTACGTGAAGGTACGTCCTATCACTGCTGCTGGTTTAATGTGATAAAACGTGCATCACATCATCTTTGACTTTATGCAAGTGTATGAGACACCGTCTGAAGGCCAAATTTTTGTAAACTGAATTGGGCCTTTCTATTAACTTAACCATTGTAGGGCTGCCTCATTCTGGTTTCGGAGTGATCTTCAATTGGCATTGGCAAATTTATTTTATTTCTTATTTTTTAATTTTATTTTTTAAGAACTTTTATTGAGATATAATTGACATGCAGTAAACTGCATATATTTACAGTGTACAGTTTGATATTTTTTCTTTATTAGTAATGTATATATGGCAATCCCATGGGATTGGCATTGGCCAACATAAAATTAATGATTCCTTGTCTCAATTTAAAAGAAAATGTAGTAAATTCTCTGGGGGAAGAGCTTTCAGTTTTGGTTAGCACCCCCTACTGCATCTGCTTCATTTCATTTTTATTTTTTAATATTTATTTATTTATTTGGCTGCCCTGTGTCTTAGTTGTGGCATGTGGCATCTTTAGTTGCAGCTTGCAGGATCTAGTTCCCTGACCAGCAATGGAACCCAGGCACCCTGCATTGAGAGCCGGTAGTCTTAACCACTGGACCACCAAGGAAGTCCCTACATCTGCTCTGTATTAACTGATTGCAGATTTCTTAGGAAACCGGAGATTTCCTAAGAAGAACTTCTTGGTGCTTAAGCATGAAAGCTGCTCTGTTTCAGAGCAGAAATTCTCTCTCACATACAGACCTGATAACGTGATCCACTACATATGATGTAATGATACACGTTCGAAAACAATAAGTTTAGAACAACTAATAGGGTTTTCATCCTTATTAATTAATGATTTAAAATGTTAATGAACCAGCCAATGAATTACTGCTGTTTTTAACACTTCCACGGTCTAAATAATACTTCACTTTTCAGTACTGGCAGCGCCTCACGGAATATTTTCATATCTACTTTACGTCAGGATTAAAAAGATACCTCTCCCTCTGTGCCTTTCTTTTTGCAACGTGTGTGCATTTATGTCGTGTTACCAAGTGAGGCAACGTTAACCGACCAAAACAGAAATCAGCATCAAATCAACTGAACACAATGTCACAACGTCCCGCGTCCAATGATGGATGTTACACGCAGGACAGACGCGCAAGTATCAGTGTGAACGGATTAAAAAGGCACTTACAAGGATGACCCGCAAAGATTCCTAGTTTCAAGACCCAACAAAAAGCTTCCAGGAAGTGAAGCCGACAGGTTTTAATCTCACTTATTTTCACGGCTATGTTTTTTTTTTTATTGTAGTTTTCCACTGTAAAACAAAAGCGCATCAGAGGAGTCCGGTGGATTTTGGAGAAGAGACGCCTCCTCTCTCCCGGAAGTCTGATGAAGCCCAGTTCCCGGACTGCGCGGCGGCGGCGGCCCCGCGCGCCCCGCGCCCGCCGGCTCGCGTGCTGCGGCCCCCGCCGCGGCCGCTGCTGCCGCCGCCCAGGCCCCGGCGGGGCGGGGAGGGGCGGGCGGCGCTTGTTTTCTCCTTTTTTTTTTGGCTGCTTTAGGAAAGCTCCGCGGTGCGAGCCTAACGTCCCAAAGCACTGCTCGCAGTCCGCACCCGTGGGTCCTCTGGCCGCCGGGAGGGCTCCGCGCCCCCCCCTCCTCTTACCCCCCACTTCCTCCCCCTCGCCCCTCCCTCCTCCCTCCCCCTTCCCTTCCCCTCCCCCCTCCCCTCCCTCCCCCTCCCTCCCCTCCCTCCCCCTCCCTCCCCCTCCCTCCCCCTCCCTCCCCCGCTACCCTCTCCGCCTCCTTCCCCCCTCCCCCCACCTCCTTCCCCCCACCTCCTCCCATCTCCTCCCTCCCCCACCTCCGCCCCTCCCCCACCTCTCCCTCCCCCCACCTCCGCCCCTCCCCCACCCCGCCCCTCCCCCACCTCTCCCTCCCCCACCCCGCCCCTCCCCCCGCCCCTCCCCCACCTCCTCCTACCTTCCTTTCTCCAACTTCCCCCCACTCTTCCCCTTCCCCGCCTCCGCTCACCCCCCATCTCCTCCTTCCTCCACCTCCTGCCACCCCATCCCTTTCCCCTTCTCCCCCCTCTCCCAGCCCCCAGGGCTGCGGGCGGCTCCCTGGTGTCGGCGTAGCGTACACGTTTGGGCAGAGTGTGGTTCCCAGGCTCTCGATCTGGAATTCGGACGGGAAAAGTTCGCCGGCAGCTCCGGCGCCCGGGCCGCCCTCGAGCCCGGCCCGTGCGCGCCGGGGAAGCCCGGCGCTCATAGAAGGGCGGGTGGCAGCGCCCTCCGCTTGTCCGCTCGCTTTCGCGACGATTCTGCCCTTGCAGTTGAGCACTGGTAAAAGGGCGGCAATACTTTCTGTTTTAGGGAAGAAAATGAGGGCGCCAAATGGGACCGGCGGGGGTGGGGTGGGGGGTGGGGGTGGGGGAGAGCCGGGGAGCAAGTTGGCGCCGGTGGGCTGGGGATGGAGGGTCCTTCAGGGCGGAATTGCATCTTCAGATTTCGCGCAGGGGTAGGTAGGTGTAAGGACAAAGTGACCCGCACAACCGAGCCCCAGGGAGAGGTGTGTGGTATTTCTGCTACCAGAAATGAGGTCACACAGTCTTGTTGCCCACTTCTTCAGACTCAGTGGATCCAGACCATATGACTCTGTTTTATTCCCATTTGCACATGAGGACACTGAGGCAGGGACAGGCTAAATGACTTGGCCACGGCCACACAGCGCTTAGTCGCCCACCCAAGACTCAAACCTACATCTCTGTGTCTCCAAGCCCATATTCTACTGTGACCTGGTCTTTGCTGGTTCAGACAAATGGTTCAGCTTTAGCACAGATTGAATCGACACCTTGTTTGGAGGACAAGCAGGTAGATTTGCAGGTAGGTATGTGCTCAGAATTCTTGCAGACACGCATTTCACAATGGACATAATCAGTGCATCTTTACCCCTCAGGATGTTGAGGAGACCTTTCATTAGCAGGAATCTCTGAATTCCTAGACCTTCTCCAGAGTGAGTGATTAAGGAGCTGTGGTCTCCTTGTGGCTCCTTAGGGAAATTCCCTGGGCCCTAGGCTGGTATCCCAGTGCAAAATTGTTGGGCTCTCCTATGAGTTTTTAAATTCCCCCAATTCCCATTCTTCTACAAAGGAAATCTACACTAGTGAGGGCAGGGAGACCAGCGAGGCAAGTTAAACTTGAAGGTTTAATGAGACTCTTGCAACATACCCAGAAATCCCTGCTGGGCCATGAAGAACCCCTGGGAGAAATGGGGATTTTGGCCTCTTTGGTATTTACAAGATGTTTACTCTTGGGACTTCCCTGGTAGTTCAATGGTTAAGACTCCACAATCCCAATGCAGGGGGCACGGGTTAGATCCCTGGTCAGGGAACTAGATCCTGCAACTAAAGATCCTGCGTGCCTCAACTAAGACCCAGCTCAGCCAAATAAATAAATAATTTTTTTTTTAAGATGTTTATTCTGGAGACCAAGGAGATGGGTGCCCAGATGCTGATGGTGATGGGACATTTGTGGTCCCCCATGTATGTGTGTTCCTTTCCTGTTTATCCCCAGCAAATACAAAACACACCTGATTCTCTTAGGCTCTTCGATAGTTTCTTTTCAGATTTCAAGATACCATTAAGGATGGTTTTTACTTCAGTTGCTATTTTTACTTCTACTTAATATCTACACACTCGTCAGTCACCAGAACACACCCTGATCCTCGCTCCCAAAGGAGATAAAGATTAGACAAGCCTAGCCTTCTAAGAAAGTCTGTGGGAGCATGTGTGATATGTGTTCCAATACAGGGCAGGGGAGTCGGTGTTTAAGAAGCTGTGTGGTAGTATAATACCTCGGGCGGCTATCGGATGGTTCATTTGTTCCTACACCTCATACAGCTCCCATATTGATAAATAAACCCCCCATAGGAGCACTAGGAAGTTCTCCGGGTTGTCCTTTCTCCTTTTTAACAGGTTAAGAGCTGAAGCCACCAGAAATGGGGATGAGTACAACCTGACACCTAAGCCTTGCTCTTGGGGTGGGTGGGAGCTGAAGTGGGCCTGCAGCTCCTTAGACGACAGCCAGAAGAGGAAAGGAGCCCATGCCCTGGGGGCAGCTGTGCGAGTAGCCGTGAACCCCTGCGATGCAAGGGCCCTGGGTGGTTCTGGGCAGCGGCTCCACAGCAGAATTGGGCCACCGTCTCCAGGATGGCCAGCTTCCCTAGTCTTCTTTGTTGTGACGGCTGATGGGGGCCTAAAACGGCAGGCTTTCCTTGTACTGAGGAGGGACTGCTGGAGGGTGGTCAGAGACTCTCCTGCTTCCTACCGGGCACCCTGAAGAGGAGAAGAGAATCAGGGGAGTCAAATGAATCTGATGACTCACCTCACTTCGCAAGTGCAGGTGGCTCAGAGCTACTTCCTCATCTGCGCTCGGAGCCTTTGCTGCTCAAGGGCTCCCCTGCACACGCGACTGCTCCGGCGTGTCTGCCCCTGCCATGCTCTGGGCCCTGGACCCTTCCCGGCCATGGTGCCTCTGCTGAATCCCATTCCTAGTACGGGTCCTAGGGAATCCAGAGGCAAGTCCAGGCTGATCTGCTCCGTGAGAAGCAGTGGGCAATGTAGGTGCTCGCCATTTGACCGGGAACATGGACGGACAACGCTGGGATGCCAGGGCCGGCTCTGGGACGGGGAAGCTTCAGGCCTTTGCTGTGGCTGAACAGTAAGGGAGGTACTTGGGGTTTTCTGCGCCTCTTCAATCACCCCAGAGAGAAAGCCACTTACTTCTGCACGCACAGGCTGCCGCTGGCTCTGTCACAAGAAGATGAAGTGCACGTAATAAAATCAAGATGAAGTTCTGTGTCAATCTTCCCAGCTCACAAAGATTGTAGAAAGTGGAAGACGAAAGGGATGTTAAAGACCATCTACTTCTACCTCCTCATTTCACGGCTGTAAAAACCGAGGCCCGGGGAGGTGTGTGGACTAACCAACCGTCACACAGCGGCTCCGAGGTGGGAGCTGCACCAGCTTTCCAAAGCTAGTTGCATTACATCCTTCCTGTCCCCTAGTCCTAGAGCATCTTTCGACTTTTGAAAACAGGCAAAGAAAAATCCGTTCTCCGGCATCTTCACCTCCCTCTATGTTTATTGTTTCCAGCTGCTAAAAATTGGCACTTTTAAAAGTGGGTTGTCCTGCCAGTCATTGAGGGTCAGGGCTCTGGTGAGTGCTGATTGAGAGGAGGGAGAACAGGCAGGTGGTTGGAAGCATAATGGCCAGCCTCCTGCCTGGCACCTGGGGATTTCTGTTGCTCAAGTCCCTGGGTGTATGCCCTCAGCAAATACTCACCCACAGAGTCAATTGCCAACTCCAGTCATCTGTACATTTGCCCTCCGGGGATGGAAAGCTGGAGGAAATGCCATTTCCTAATGTCATTGGCCTTGGATGGAGAGATGTTTTTGCCTGGTGGAAGTCTTCAGAGAGTAAATGTGTACTTAGGGCCTGCAGTGTTCTCCAGAATCCTTTAAGGGACCTGGCTGTCGAGAAAAACCCACAGATGGTTCGGTTTTGTCTTCGCCTCAGTTAAGACCATTGGGTTGCATGTCATCAACTTGAGCTGGCTGAAGCGTTCAGGGAAGTGTGTAGATAAAGCCGTGTTCTCATCAAGCCCAAGGACAGATGGCTGCCAGGCGCCCAGGGAGAACCCCTTCTCCAGCTTTGTCTCTGCTTCCTGTCTCTCTGCAATCGATTTTCTTTTTCTTGGTGGGCAGCTGGACTGGGTGGGAGATGAGCTGCTATGATTACCATGCTTACATCTCCTCTTCTGCAGAGATTAGCAAGGCAACTGGCCGTCCTCAGCCCAATACCAAATTCCCAGGAGGGAGAATGTGATTGGCCCAGCCTGGGACAGGTGCGCAGCTTGATCCACGCAAGGTGGCCAACAGGTGGGGCGCCCCGAGACAGACTGAGGGGCGGTTCTCCCGTCAGGAGAATGAAGTGCGGTGGGCAGACATTTCCCAAGGGTGACTCTCCTAGGCTTCGATCCAGTTAGCTCTTGATAAAGAAAAGTGGTAGGTGCTGGTGGGAGTCTGGGACAATTCAGACAGTCTAGAGACCTTATTTGCCTAAATTCTTTTTTTTTTTTTGATTTGTTTTTTTGTTTGCTTGTTTCTTTTTTGGCCACGTGGCTTGTGGGATCTTAGTTCCCTGACCAAGGATTGAACCTGCGCCCTTGGCAGTGAAAGCACAGAGTCCTAACCACTGGACACCAGGGAAGTCCCAATTTGCCTAAATTCTTGGGTGACAAATTCTCTATCATGGAGCTGTGTCCTTTTAGAGAGCAGTTTCCTTGCAGTTTAACCCCTGTCCTCTGGGCTCTAAGAAAGCCTATTCAGTCGATCTGAGGAATGTTTGAAACTTTTATGTGATTATCATATATATTTTTTCATCCTGTTGAAGTGTGTTAGCTAGATAGATACTGAAAATGAAATAAAGGTTTAATTTCAAATTTGTATGATTGATATATAGACATTCATGTATGTATATATCAATAAATACATACACGTACACATACTTACATTTCTAAACATCCAACCTACTTCCAGAAAGGACTGGAAGCAACTTCTAATAAAAACAGAAAAAATATGACTAAAACCCATTAACATTACAAAAGAAGTAAAAGTCAAGTAGCAAACAGGTTGCAGTTGAGCAGAGTGGCAGAGATGAACAGGCTCTAATTCCTGGTCTGAACAGATTACTCAACTTATCTCTGAACTTTCTAATATTCAAAAGAAGGAGGAAAATGTTATGAATTGAGTAGCTGTTATTATTTAAGCATCTAGAATAACATCTAGAGGTAAACATTTAGAATAGTGGAAACATCTAGAATAGCGGTTCTCAAAATATAGTCCAGGGACTCCTGGGGGTCATCAAAACCCTTTCACGGGGTCCATAGATCAAAACTATTTTTGTAATAATACCAAGACATTGCTTGCCTCTTTCAGCCTCATTCTTATGAGCGGACAGTGAGGTTTTCTAGAGGCCACATGTCATGTACTGTAATATGGCCACAGATTTAACGTAGAAGCAGGTATGCAAATCGAGCTGTCTTCTACTAAGCTAGACATTCAAGAGGTTTACAGAAATTTAAAACAATGTCACTCTTCTCACTAATTTATTTTTGTTATGGAAAATGTATTTTTATAAAACATGTTGATAGACTATGAGTGTATTGCTATTATTATTTTTTTAATTTTTAATTTTTTACAATAAACTGCGTATATTTACAGTGTACGATTTGGTATCCCAATCTCCCAATTCATTCCCCCCCAACCCTCCCCGCTTTCCCCAGTTGGTGTCCATATGTTTGTTCTCTACATCTGTGTTATTTTAAATGAATTAATAAATATTTAATTTTTTGCTTTAATTTTTAATATGGTAAGTATTGATGGGTATACCTATCTAAGCAAAAACTCCGGGGTTCTCAATGATTTTTTAACAGTGTTAAAGGGGTCCAGAGACCAAAATGTGTGAGAATTGCTATCAAGAGTCTTACTACTATTTATGTATATGAGATGGTGACTTTTGCCCCCAAATTTCCATTTTAGAAGGCACGGGGCATGTCTGTATTTGATCCTGGGCAACACTAAAATCATTTTATGAATCAAGTATTGTTTTTGTACATAAACGTTCATTTATTGCTCATTTTATCTGTTCAAGAAACAGTAACTGAGCCCCTGTTATATATGTTCCGGGTGAGGTGGCTGGCTCTGCGAAGGCAGTAAAGGGCAGAGCAAGCATGACCCCTGCCCTCGTGGAGATTTGTGATCGAGCTTGCAAAGGGGGCACAGTGATGACTTGAAAATAATTCAGGATCAATGTAAAACCAGATGGAAACTGCTTTTGTTTATCTTCGCACGAACTACCAATTTAAAAAAAATACTATTTATTTTACTGAGTCTGAAGGTTTGAGGTTAAAGAACTTCCTGGCAGGAGAACATCATGTGCCAGGTATTGGATTTATGGGTGATTCAAGTGACAGCAGCCCTGGTCTGGTATTATTGTGTTGGAAGGTATGATACGTTTTGAGAATGTTCTGTATAGGTAAACAAAAAGTATACATTAGAAAGTATTACACTTGTATTTCAAAAAGATTTTCTTTTTGGAAATATTGGACTTATCCAGGGAATGATCAATACCTTTATTGATGGAATGAACAGTTCATTGTATACTTAAAATATGATTCAAATGATCGCAGCTTTTCAGTATATGTATAACGCATTTAGGAAGACAAAACTACATTGTACAGTTACAGTAAAAAAGAAAGAAACAAGCTTCTGTGTATGGCCAGTTAGGTGAGCTTCAGGCCAGGAGGAGAAGTCCAGAGCTGGTAAAACAGAGGTGCCAAAGAAAATATGAACTGTGAGCTGTAAGTTTATCTCTTTGTTTTATAGCATGGTTGGGCTGGAAAGTCAAGACGGTGTGTGTACGTCTCAGTATCTTAGACAAAAATCTTTTATTGTGTCCTTGTTGATTAATGAAAAGATGTAGGGTAGATATAGGGAAAATTAGAGTGACTTGCAGCTGGTTCAACAATCACTTCCCCAAAGTCTTGGTAATGGACCCATTCCAACGTTGATGTAGATCTCTATTGACTCGCCACAAGGCTCTATCTTCAGCTGCCCTCCATACAATATTGTTATAAGTGATCTCCTGAAGAAATCTGTTGATGGCAAAGATGGGAGGAATAGCTTATACATTAAGATGTGAGAACCAGGGTTGAAAAATATTTTAAAAAACTGAAATAATGTGCAAAATCTACTAAGATAGGGTTTAATAGGAAAGCATCCCACCATAGGGCCCCCAAAAGCCACCCAGACAAGTCTAGGATGTTTGGAACCTGGCATGTTAAATGGAACCAGGAGGAGGCAAACACAAAAATGTGTCTGTAAAGACCTTGTTCTGAGTAGGCTCCCACTTGGCTCTAGGATGTTTCCAGAAGCTCCATGATGTCAGTAGGTATTAGGCCAGGGGGCACAAGGGTGAGAGTAGGGAAGAAACTCAGGCGGAGCATGTGGCTTAAGAGTGCAATGTTAAAAAAAAAAAAAAAAAAAAGGAAAAGAGAAAGGAAAAGGAAAAAAAATACAATGTGCAAAAGAAAAGAGCAAACAATAAATGGCTTCCTAAAACGCAATAGCAGAGGTCTCAGATTGTATTAACAGGAATATGATGTCCAGAATAAAACAGGATGGTCCTGCTGTACTCTACAAGTTACATCTCCCCTGGAATATTGGAGGCAAGTCTGGGTTACTACCTTTTTTGTTTTTTTTTTTGGTTGTGTTGGGTCTTGTTGCTTCCCGCAGGCTCTAGAACGCAGGCTCAGTAGTTGTGGAGCGCAGGCTTAGTTGCTCTGTGGCATGTGGGATTGAACCCCTGTCCCTTGCATTGGCAGGTGGATTCTTAACCACTGCACCACCAGGGAAGTCCCAGGGTTACTACTTTTTACAAAGACTTTGACCAGCCAGAAAAATGGAGAAGGCAGCAACTAAGATGGGAAGGGTCTTTTTTTTTCTTTTTAAATAAAGTTTATTACTGAATATTTATTTATTTATTTATTTGACTGCATTGGGTCTTTGTTGCTGTGTGCGGGCTTTCTCTAGTTGCAGTGAGTGGGGGCTACTTTTCACTGCAGCTCGGGCTTCTCATTGCGATGGCTTCTTTTGTTGCAAATCATCTGAAGCTCCGTAGGCACGAGAGCTTCAGCAGCTGTGGCTCGAGGGCTCTAGAGTGCAGGCTCAGGAGTTGTGGCGCACGGGCTTCGTTGCTCCGAGGTATATGGGATCTTCCTGCACCAGAGATGGAACCTGTGTCCCCTGCACTGGCAGGCGGATTCTTAACCACTGCGCCAGCAGGGAAACCCACATCCCTGCTCTTAACCCTGCAGAGTGAGGCCCTGTCGAGGCCACAGGACTCCCGGCTACCTCTCAAACCTCCCTTCCTACCCCCCTCCCCTCACTGACTGCACTTCAGCCTTGCTGACTTCCTTGATATTCCTCAAACATCACACATTTATCATTGCAAGGCTTTCGCTCCCTTAATTCAGTCCCGTCTTTGCTCAAATGTCACCTCCTCCTTAGGGCTCCCTTGCCTCCCAACCTAGGGGAGAAGCACTGCCTTTTACCGGTCTCTGAGCTTGCTTTTCTTTCAGTGTTTTTTATCATTACCTGACATAATATTATACATTTACTTGCTTAACTATTTATTTTTTGTTTTCCTCGATAGAAGACGAGTCCCAGCAGGGCTGCGGCCTTGCCTGTTTCCCTCTTCCATCCCCCACTCTGGAGACACCTCAGTGAGCAAAGTTTAACAAACTCGGTGAGTAAAACGAGGCCCTACTGCAAACCTACAAGAGTAAAGCCTCTGAGAGCCACTCAGACACTAAAGGAGCTACGTCGTGGACAAGGCTTTTCCCACGTTGCTGGGCTCGAGTGGTGGGTGGGCGTCCCTGCCACCAGGTGTGTGTCCACAGGTGTGAGGAAGCCGCTTGCCAGGGATACTGTTTGGAAATTGAATTTGCTAACACTGGAGATGTTTTTCCATTCCAAAATTTTGTGAGATTGTCACAGGTCAGCCCACCTCTTCCTCATTAAAACAATTTTGAATTTAGTCTACTGAAATAGTTTTTCTATGTGAACACATTTTTAATGTTCTGTGTGTGATAATGGGATTCAATTTGTAGAAACGATGCCCATTTTTGGAAACAGAACAGAACATGTGCGGTTTAGAGGAGAAAGACTTTGATTTCATGGGAAATGTGTGTCATTCTCTGAGGGCATCCTACAAAGGATCAGAATGTACCTAATTTTTCTTATTCACATGTCTGATGTGCTTACCACCCTTATAAATAATCATAAATGTTGCTTTCTCAGTATCTTTCTAGATAAGACATGGCATCTGTCCCAAGGAGAATGATTTTAGTACTC
The DNA here is from genome assembly GCF_030028045.1 of Hippopotamus amphibius kiboko. NCBI lineage: Eukaryota > Metazoa > Chordata > Mammalia > Artiodactyla > Hippopotamidae > Hippopotamus > Hippopotamus amphibius. The sequence goes on from NC_080199.1 coordinate 73,435,213, forward strand.
AACAGCTGAGAAAAAATAAATTATCCCTTTGTAACTGCTTGGGCACTTTAGGTGGTCAGTCAGGAATTATCCTGGTATGGACAGACAGACAAAAGGATAAATGAGACTCTGCTTTGCTTTTTCAATGAGGCAGTTTTCTTTTTTACAGCACTGAATGCTGAGTATTAACACAGAGCTCAGAGAACACGGAACATAGAAGTCTGTGTATTTTCATAAATTAAAACAAATCAAAAAACATAACAGTGCTTGTAGAGGACTCTGTGTTTCTCACTCGGGGGAAAAAACACAAAATACCAGTGTGGAGGGATTCCAAGCGCCTCCCAGCTAATCTCTGCAGCACTGCCTTACTCCCACAGACCTGAAGCAGGCCAAGAGCAGAGATACAGCCTGAAAGTGTGTCATGGGAATTTGTGACTGTTTCTCTGGCTATGCAATGGATTTTTACTGCCTAGAAACGTCGGAGGTTGGAAGCCCACAGCTAGTGTTCTGTTAACCTAATATGTAGAAAAGAAAGTCTTTCCTGGAAGTCTGAATTTTTAAAACTTATTTCAAAAAGCGAACAAGAAAGCCCAAACATAATTTTAGCACATGAAAACAACAACAGCAAAATCAAAATCTGAGCTATAGAAAAGCTATATAAAGAGCGAACCTTGGGAATTCCCTGGTGGTCCAGCAGTTAGGACTCTGAGCTTTCAGTGCCAGGGCCCAGGTTCAGTCTGGTCAGGGAACTAAGATCTCACAAGCCGTGGGACACAGACAAAACAAAACAAAACAAAACAAAGCAAATAAATTAAAAAATATATAAATAAATATATAAATAAAGAGTGAACCTTCTTTCTCTCCCAACACCAGCCAGATCTAGAGCACAGTTTCATGAGAAGGGAAGCAAAGTATGTGGTTGTTGAATACTAGTTCCTTAGGAACTTCCCAGGAAATGAATTTGAAGGGAAATGAGATCAGTGAAGCCTGAACAAACCCAGGATCAGAAATTAGGATGCTCCTGTTACTTGGTCCTGGGATACAGGACAACTTATGCTTCCCTGGGCATCAGCACCAGATGGTGGCTTTCCTATGAGACTCTGTATCACTGGGGCTGGCCTTTGGGCCTGACCCAGTGCTGTGGGCAGGGCCAATCTCTCCTGGTTCCTCTTGTGCCCTATAGAATAAATCAGTGGAATCCAGACAACTAGCGGACCAGGGTCCCAGCCACACTGCAATTTTTTGTTCATACTTTACCTGCCTACTGCCTGCACTGGGCTGCGCGCTCCCCAGGACACGGACACCTCTTGTTCCCCATTGTATCCCCAGCACCCAGCACGGCCCAGACCCGAAGTCAGCTGTCAGTGAAGGTTTTTTTTGCACGTTACTGTTAAGTGAAGTGAAAAGGTCCGAAAGGTTAGCGCAAGCCTGCACTAACCCGCTTCGAACGGTGGCACAGGCTGCGAGTTTTGGTTTGAGGGCGGGTTTGCTTCCTCCATGTGGTCTTGGATGTGCAAGTGATGGGTACCAGAAGCCCATCTGGTCACCTGAAAACTCAGTTCTTTGGCGGTCCAGGTAGTGAGGACAGGGTCTGAGTCCTTGCTCACCACTGAATCTCGGGGTACAGTGCCTGGCACCCAGAGATGACCAAGGGGCGCTCGTTAAATAAAAGAATAAACTGATCTCCACCGGCCCGAACTGCGCCTCCTCAACAGCTGTAAGTACCCAATAAATGGGCCTCTTTCAAAAGAGGCAGGTTAGGAAACGGAACTTCCCTGAAGGGCAAGGATGTTAGGGTAGCAGCCCTTTTCCTTCCGTTGTCTGGGAAGGTGAGGAGAAAGCTGGGACCAGACTTCCCAGGGTCACGGTCCCGCACGGGCCTCAGGCCTTGGGTCGCAGAGGCGAGCGGGCGCTCCTGGCCTCGCCCATCAGGCCAGAAAGGCCCCAGGACCAGAGCCAGCAGGTCGGGAGGCGAGGAAGGCATTTCCTCCCCCACGTGACAAGGTCACGCCTCCCGCTCTCGCCGGATCCGCGCAGCCACCAAGTGTCTCAAAGGTGAGGACCGACGAACCGTGGCGGCGGCGAGGGGCGGCGCGGCTCTGGGCTCCCCTCCCCTTCCTCCCCTCCCCCTCCTCCCCCTCCCCCGTCCTTCCCCCTCCCTCCCCCCCTTCCCCGGGCCTCCATTTGGTGAGTTCACAATAGGCTCCGGAGCCAGGAGGGAGACCCCTGCCGGCGGGACGCGGCACTGCGGCTCCCACCCTCCGCCGCGCAGCCTGGGCCCCGGGAGCCTTCGAGCCAGCGAGACGCGGAGGGGACGCGCGGCACGGGACGCTCGTGTCCTTTGCGAGCCAGGTCTTGATTCCACTTCCAAGGGCTCAACGTGATCTCTTCTTTGGACGTCCTCCGAAAGATTTTAAAAGACATCTGTTCACGTGGAGGGCAGCCCAGAGGTCCCCCAGCTTCGGCCCCTCTCGGCATCTCCCTCCACCCAGGCCCGCCCCCGGCATCGACTGTTCCCAGAGCTCCTGGGCGGAGAGAACCCGAGAGCCGCCGCCGGCAGTCAGCGGGTCCTGGAAAGACAGGGCAAGGCCTCACTCGGTTTCTTTCAAGTTCATGGAGGTTAGCCACACAGCTCTCGGGCAAACACTTGCAGAGTCCTAAACCAGTGCCTGTACTTGTGTGTGTGTGTGTGTGTGTGTGTGTGTGCGCGCGCGCGCGCGCCTGCGCGTGTATGGAAGGGTGTGCAAGGTGAAAACGGGATGTACTGGAAATCACAATGAAAGAGAACGAACTGCAGTGAGCCTAGAAGAACAACTTAACTATGCGCCTGGGACCTAGTTGGAGAGGCAGGACTAACCTGGAAATTGTAATCACCACTTTCCTTGCCACCGAGTCCTAGGAGAAACAACTCCACGGAAGCTGGAGAAGAAAAAAATCTTGGGGCCGCCGGTCTGGAGCGAATCCCCTCAGAATGACGGAGATTTAAGCCCTTCGAAGACAAGGGGATGGATTGGGCCTTCCATGTCGGGAAAACAGTGGCTTAGGGTGAGCGGCTCCTGGCTGGGCTGGGTAGGTGGATCACAGTCTCTGGGGGTGGGCCCCAGCGATCAGTTTTTAACAAGCCCTCTAGGTGATTGTGCTCTTCTCTAAAGTTTGAGAACCCCTGGATTAGGAAATGGAAAATAAAGGAGCCTGCTGGGTGGCACTCCCGGTGTCAAGCAGTGAAAGCCAGGCTTCTTGCCAATAAGTAAGGAGGAATAAGGCTGTGAGGCTGACAGGTATAGGATGGAGGGAGGGGGATCCAGTTTGTGAGGGAGAGAGTGGTCCTGTTGATATGAGGGAAGGGTACACACATGGAAATTCCTGGAGGCAGTGGGAAAGTAGAGCCTGAAACACAGGTGGGAGAGCAGGGGTGGGGTCACCTGTGCGGAGTTGAAACAGAAGTAGGTCAATTCACAAAGGAAATAAGTCTAGTGACGTATGATCAGAAAGTACATTCATAGAGTTGTACACCAATCGCCACCATCTAGGACATGGGGGTGGGAGTGGGGCAAAAAGTCCAGAACTTACAGGGAAGAGCTGGTCAGAGAGGAAGAGAGAAAACCCAGTCGTTGCGGTGCCACTGAGGCAGAGAAAGACAAGAGATTCAAGAAAGAACCTGTGGGAGGAGGAGGAGGTCTCAGGGATGGCCTAGGGCAGCGTTTTCTGACCTATTAGACAGCTGTGAAGCAATAAGGTTGTGAAACCAGCATTTCAAACAATAATAGAAAATGTCAGCGTGTATCTTACTTAGCAAAGATAGCGTTTCATGAAACTTCTGTTTGATATATTTTTTTTGGAGGGGGATACAACATCATTCCTGTGTCATTCTTGCCAAAAATGTATAACCTTGGGGCAGCTTGAAAAAAACCAAAGAAACCAAAAAAAATCAGAGAAACCAAAATTGAGGGACTTGACCAAAAACTGATCAATACTCTTCAAAAGCGTCAAGATTACAAGAGTCAAGAGAAGGCTGAGGCGCTGTCACAGATTCAGGGGACTGAGAAGAAATAACTAAATGCAATGTGGGATCCCGGATAGGCTCCTGGAACGGAAAAGGGACATTAGTGGAAAACTGGGACCTTTAGTTTGGTGATGTTAATTTCCTGGTTTCCCTACTGGCTCTCTCAAATCGGCCCCCAACAAGGGTCCTGCTGGCTGGTGTTGTTTGAGCCAACAGAACAAGACCCAGTTCAGTTTAGATGCCATGGAAAGTTTTATTCTTTGATCGAGGAATGGGGAGGTGGGATGTGCTCCCAGACAGGCCATGGGCAGAACTGCTTTACGGGGTCTCTGGCAGCGGGGAGGGGACAAGATTATTGCAGGGCAGGCGCATGCGCAGCGGTGCGGCTCCCCGGCTCCAGAGCCAGTGCCATGTGCAGCCGCTCTGCGCGCGGCCCGGTTCCGCCATGTTGGATCGCGGTGTCTTGTGGGGCGCTTGTGCGCACGGCCTGCAGTTGAGGCGTCTGACGCAGCAGTGCTGCACTGGGGACCCTAATGTGACTCCATAGGTGCGAAGCCTCTACACGTGGCCCCCGACAGGCAAGTGAAACTACGCTAAGGAAAAAAGAAGAGGTTAGACCTTGTCACCTAGATTCCATCTTATTTTTCCCAGGGACCCCAGTAGGCTTTGCAGGTGATGGTTTTGACAGTTGCACTGTGGTTCTGTAAGATGCTAACACTAGAGGAAGCTGGAGGAGGAGGTCTTAGTCTGTACTGGCTGCTCTGACAAAAGGCCACAGACTGGGTGGCTTATAAACAACAGACATTTGTTTCCTACCATTTTGGAGATTGGAAGTCCAAAATCATGGTGCCAGTAGATTCTGTGGTGCCAGTCCGCTTCCTGGTTCATAGTTGCTGCTTTCTGGCTGTGTCTTAGGGGCTAGGGAGCTCTCCAGCCTCTTCTAACAGGTATTGATTTCATTCGTGAGGGTCCCACCCTCATGACCGAAGCACCTCCCGAGACCTCGCCTCCTGATACCATTACATTGGGCAATAGGGTTTCAACATATGAATTTGGGGGTGGGGTGGGGACGCAACTTCCAGATCATAGCAAGGGATATATGGAAATCTCTACTACTTTTGCAACTTTTCTGTAAGTCTGAAATCAGTTCGAAATAAAAAGTTTTGAAAGTACAAAATGTATTTTTGTGGATGTAAGCTGGGAGGGGGCACCTGATACAAACTATGATGAGAAAGTTTGAGATCCCCACTGTCTGGGGTGTGGAGGGCATGCGGACCTGGCAGTGAGGGAGCCCTCCTGGAGCTGAGGTCCCAGGAGGGTTTTTCGATTCCATGGGGGAGGCTGAGAAGCTGCAGGCTTGGGGTTGTGGTCAGAGAGGGGGCTGGGATTATCACGGTGTCTTCAGGCGATTAGATGCAGGCCTCAGTTCTGCAGTTTGACAGAGACTGTAGATTCCAGAAGAGAGAGGAATTCTGACCCCAAGAAGTTTGAGAACTAGATGGGAACAGTGGATGTGTGGACCGTTGCAGTGCTATCCTGTTATAACCTACAACAGCCCTTTGGGGGAGGTTACATGCCAGGAAGAGATCCCCTGCTACCCAGGGGAGGGTGCATTTGATAGTCTAGGGTTGTGTATTTAAGTTTTTTTTTGGTGGGGGTACCTAATTTTAGGTCCCTATTTCATAATCCAAGTTTGATAATTGAAGTTGGGTTTCATAATTGAAGTTTCTCTGAATCCTAAATGCAGGTGAGTGTCCCTCCTTCATGAGGAATCCTTCAAGCAATCTGGAGGAATGAAAGGTTTTGGTAATCATTAGCTTCTAACCGCCTCTACAAATGTGCTGACTTAGAGCAGTGTGGTTTGCAACTGAGGGCAGTTTTGCCCCCCAAGAGGTATTTGGCAACGTCTGGAGACATTTTCAATTGTCACAACTCTGTGTGTGTGTGTGTGTGTGTGTGTGTGTGTGTGTGTGTGTGTTACTGGCATAGTGGGTGGAGGCCAGGGATGCTGCTAAACACCCTACAGTGCAGGAGACGCCACTCCATCCCACAACAGAAAATGATCCAGTCCCAAATGTCAGTAGTGCTGAGGCTGAGAAACCCTGAGTTACAGGAGATGTAGATCTGAGGTCTGTTTATGGTCAGGAAAAGCTGCCCAGGTGCTATTCACAAAAGAAGCATATTAAACTTCATTTCTTGGCTCGATTTCAAGCGGATAATTGTAACTTGCCTACCGAAAATTTACACTTTAATTTTCCGTGGGTATCTTTCTTCAGTTCATGCTTAAACAGGCTTAGTGTGCTGTATTCTTGACAACAGGGCAATATTCTGTGCCTGAGTCGGTTACAGGTCAACAGGGGGTGAAACAATTGATCTGTGAAGTGATTCGAAACCTTTGGGAGATAAAAAGCACTAAAGCAAGAAGCCTGGGACATTATCATCATTTTTAATTATTAGTAATATTACAGTATTCTTTCTGCCACTCTCAGGATTCCCATGGGATTCCCATGAACACTGAGGTCAACATCACATTCCTGACCTTTGGTCTAACCAGACATTGCCCAGAATTAATATGTTACGGTTAAAAGCAAAGCAGGGAGCTCTCCCTCTGCAGGGCCCTGCTGCCTGCTCCCAGCCTTTGGGAGAGGCTCTGCACTGGCAACATCCAGCTTCAAAGCAAATCTTCAGTCTTCTATTTGTACTCTCTGTTCCCATATTTAGAACAGAGTGGCACATACTTGTCTATTGCTTCAAGGCAAGAGCAAATTCTGAAGGTATTAAATAGAGTCTTGCTGCAGGCAAACAAGAGAGACCAGAAAAAGTTAAGGGCAAGGCTTTGCCTCTACTTTTCCTTACATTTCAAAGATGATAATAATGCAGGGCGGCAAAATTTAAAATCGGGAAGTCAGGCTGCCAACTGTTTGACAAACCAAATGATCGCCTTTTTATAAACCACACAGTTCATGAAACCTGATTTGGCTTTTTTTTTTTTCTTTTTTTTTTAAACAGTACTTCAACATTAAGCAAGCCTGGACAGCTATAGACAGGTATAAAAGGAGCTGGTTTTCCTTTGTAAGGTGTCTTTTTTGTTGTTGTTGTTCATTTTCCCTAGGATTTCTGTCTTTAGAAAGATAGTATCAATCTCATCCTTAGTCATTTGAAGTTTTGGCAAAGTGTGACTATTGGGATTTTGAATGGTGGTTGCTTCTCTGCTTGACGTATCTTTATTTAAGCGTGTTTGGAATGGAGACTCCTGGCATGATCCTTCCTTAAAAATCCATATTATTTCATAGCACAAGTGTTGCTTTTTATATATGGACAAAATGTCACTGACTTGAATTTGACTTTTGGTAGCTGACTCATCGTCACCCTCTTGCCTAGCTAGGCCTTTAAAAACATGCATTTAAAGGTGTTAGCTGAGGTGAGAGGCAGAAATTTTAGCTACAGGACAAAGTCTGTCTTTGCAAAACAAACTGGTGTGCCCCAGAGAAAACCTGAGACTCTGACTCCTGGTGGGAATAATCAAACCATTAATATTTATCAGCTCTTTAGTATGTGCCAGGCTGAATTTTCCTGTGGAATGACTCGTTTAACCCTTGCCACAGTTGGTTAAGGTAAGTGCTACTTGTTGCCTCTGTTTTACAGCTGAGGAAACTGAGGCTTAGGGAGGTCAGTTACTTTACCCAAGGTCATAGAGCAGAAAGACTCCACTAGAATTTGAAACAAACCATCTGTCTCTAGGACCCTTGCCCTTAACTTTTTCTCCAAAAAACATGATCTAAAAAACATGAAATATATTGGCATGTGATAATTATATATAGTTTGTGATAATTATATAAATGTTTCATTACCTCTTTTGCTCAGGAGGCATGATGGCAACAAGAATCCTGGAAGTTGTCTCTTTACAAAGAGTAGATTTGGACACGACTGGACACAAGTCCACACACGCTGTTTCCAACACAGTGTGAACGGAAAGCCTCCTGGAGCAAATGTGGTACCCCAAGAGATCACTTCAGTTTCTTTCCTTCTCCCCAAGATGAATTTAGGTGGTGGGATGTTTTAGGTTTTCTTTTAGAGGTGCTTTTCTTTTTCTATACTTTTCCTGAACACGATGCAGTCGATACCCTTCGGAAGTTTGATCACGCCTCTGGCATTGCATTGCATGACACATTTGCATCATGGCTGTGTTTCTGGAAGCTAAGTGCATGGCAGGAACAACGTATTTATCTTGGAACTGAGACTTGAGAAGTGAGTTCCACCCTTGAACAAGGCCTGAGATATATCACCTCCCCACCTTGGATTCCAACAGTAAAATTTAAGAGTAAAGGGAACAAGAAACCATTTTCCATTCATTTAGATGAAAGCTGATGAGGTAATGTACAACCATCTAGCATTTCTGCGGGGTTTTAGTACCAGTATGTCCCCCACTGCCTCCCTATGCACTGTTGGGGGTGAGGGTGGAAGAGTGGTTGGCAAATCACCACTTTCAACAATGTGTATTCAGGCTTAAATATGTCCTTTCTGCATCAAGTTGAAAACATCGGAACACATCGATAACATACAGACAATTCTTTGCTTATGAGACAGGGGCAGCTTGTTGGCACAGCTTAGGAGGCCTTTTGAAACTGGTCCCCAACTCTCCTTTCTAGCTCTAGCACCTGCCACCCTGGCCCCTGCAGCTACACAGATGGCCTGCACCTCTTTACTCCATATGGGATAAAAGGCAAGTGTGGGCCACATATCAGAATTCCAAGGATTGGTTTCCTGCATCCTCTAGGCTGCAGCTTTGAATCTTAGAAACAAGACTAGGGTGGGTGAGGTGGTCCCAGGATGACCTGCTTGGCAGACCATACCTGCAAGAATTCAGTGTCATAATTTAAGGTATGTTGATTGAAAAAAAAAGAAATACACAACATAAAAGTTGAGAATTACATGTTTGTTTTTTTTGTAATTGAAGTATAATAGATTTCCAGCGTTGTGTTGAGAATTATGCTTTCCTTGGTGGCCTTCCTGAGGACTGTAGCCTGGGATGGCAGCCTCTCAGCTCCCAGGGACTGTCCCAAAGAAGTAAGGGAGGAACCAGGACATTTCATGCCTCCGCCTGGTGCGTCTCTGTGGATGCCTCATCCTGGGATGCCCTTTGTCTCTTGACTTACACATTTCCTTCAGTATCCAGTCATCTCCCAGTCAGCAACTGTCCCTGACCCAGCCCTCTGATTGAGATGCTTCCTCGGTGCCACCATAATACCCTGGGCTTCCCTTGGTGGCCGTACACACCACAGAGGCCTCTAGGTACTGCCATCTACCTTTCCTACTAAACTATCAATATATTTTTGCATTCTGGCTGACAGCCAAATCCATGTCTGAAGACACTATCCTGTCCCATAGCCATTGCTGCCCAGCTGGGTTGTTCTAGATTCTCCACACTCCATTTTTCAATGCTGTGAACTCTGCTGGTATCAAAAGGGCCCCTGAGCAGGTGCTAATGTCTTTGGCTTTAAACTTGGCCACGATTGCAGGAAGAAAGCAGCTCAGGAAGGCTCTCGTCTCTTCTGTTGAAGAAGTGATGCTGTTTCTTGCCTTGGGGTCCTGAGTAGGACTAGAGCAGCTCTGTGGGGTGTTCCGTCTGCGGGTTCTCCCATGGCTGCCTCTAGGCCCCAGCGGTGCTCTGTGCCTGGTTCCTGAAGGGGTGTGGGGATGCTTTTGTGCTGTTGCTGTGTAGGACATGGCCATGAAGAGGAAAATTTTCACCTTGGAGGCAGCTCTGCATACAAGCAAAGGAGATGGCCTCCATCACCTGAGAGGAGGGAAATGGAAACGCTGTCTGCTCACAACTGTTCTTTAATTGCTCACTGCACCGAAATTCCACCATCAAACCCATGTACCCCTCTCCTGAGGGACATGTAGAACAACAAAGTTATTAACCTCTCCTGACACATTAGCACTAATTAGTTGTTCAAGTATAGGTTTATTTTGACCATGTAGGAAGGCTCATGAAAGATCTGTAAGCACAGAGAAAGTGGATCTCTCCAGGCAGCATGAGAATCTGAGCTTGGACCATGGTCATTCTCTTGGCTACGCTGGAGGCCTCAGCCAGGCTCTGGCTGTGTTGTTTTATCCTCCAGTTTGCATAGAGATTACTCATGACTTTTCAGCCTACGTGAGGTCTGACTCAGTGAAGGAGGAAGCAGGGCCCAGCTGCTGGAGAGCTGCAGCAGAAGGCTCCCTCCCCAACCCACTGGCAGCTTATGGGTTCCTCACGGTGGCTGTCAGCTGTCAGCACAGACAACGACTCGGCCATTCTAACCACCAGCTTAACTTCTTCCAAGGAGGCCTGTGGCTTTTCCAAATGAGGCCTATCTTTCTTTTCAAGCAGCTCAAAAGACCCTGTTTACTTAGAACTATTTCAATACAAGCTTTATAGAAGGATAGACTATTGTTTATGGTTTCTGGTAACATGCACTATTCTATGTTGTCATAAAGCCAAGGCAGCGAACACTTGAAACGTGCTGTCTACAATCTCTTCTCTCATGCTTCCTGGAATCTGCTTCCCTCATGTCTCGAAGCCCAGCATCTGTGCTAACACTCCATCAGGTATTTCCCAAAACATTCTACAAAAATCTGTCTATTAATAGGTGAGAGAGGGACTTCGCTGGCAGTCCAGTGGTTAAGACTCTGCACTTCCACTGCAGGGGGCACAGGTTCAATCCCTGGTCAGGGAACTAAGATATCGCATGCTGCGCGGCTTGGCCAGAAAGAAAATAAATTAAAAAAAAATTTTTTTAAATACAGCGAGGGAAAACTTACAGTGTGAGCAAGAAGATTTATTTTAAATCTATAATGTTTAAGAGGGGTTGGGCAGGTGGAGCTTAGTAATCTATCTTCCTTCTTACATGCTGCCATTTCTCTTGCTAGCAAATCAGGTCAGTGGGCTGAAGGGGCTGGGGGAGGTGAGGATGACCTGATGAAGGGGAGTTCTCCCCTCTCTGGACTGTGGGCAATGCAGAACCAAGGCTAAGGGACAAGAGAGATGGCATCACAGCCCTTGTGTCCACTTGTTAACTTCATCTTTTTTGGACATCAAAAGGGATGAATGTGGATAATTCTCACAGATTCTGCTGATACACGGGACACAACTTCCATGCAAAGATCGTCTGAAACTCCAAAACATGTTCAGGTGATACTCTGATACTGTTCTTACAAATTATTTCTGTTGTGGTAAAATATACATCACATACGATTTAACATTTCAGCATTTTAAAGTGTCCAGGTCAGTGGCAGTGAGTACGTTCACATTGTTGTAAATCACCACCATCCATTGCCAGGATTTTTTCATCTTCCTAAACTGAAACTCTGCACCCATTAAACACTAACTCACCATTTCCCCCTCCCTCCAACCCCTGGCAACCATCATTCTACTTTGTGTTTCTATGAATTTGACTCTAGGAAACTCCTGTGTGTGGAATTGTGTTTGTCCTTTTGTGACTGGCTTATTTCACTTAGCATAATGTTCTGAAGGTTCATCCATGTTTAATATGTGACAGGATTTCCTTCTTTTTTAAGGCTGAAAATATCCTGTTGTATGTATATACCACATTTTCTTTATCCAGTCATCTTTGGACACTTGTGTTGCTTCCACCTTTTAGCTATTGTGAATAGTGCTGCTACAGACATGGGTGTGCAAGTATCTGTTTGAGCCCTTGCTTTCAGTTCTTGTGGGTATATACCCAGAAGTGGGATTGCTGGATCATATGGTATTTCTAGGTTTAACTTAATTTTTTGAGGAACTGCCATATTGTTTTCCACAGTGGCTGTACTATTGTGACATTCTTGGTAGTGCAGGAATTTGCAAGAGGTGAGCCTGGAGAAGACATGAATTTTACGCTTTGATTTTCCAAGGACTTGTTGATGCTGGGGGGCGTTACCATGTCTCTGCCTTAGGTTCCCTGTCTGTAGAAGGATGATGGCAGTTATCTTCCTCTCAGGAAAACCAGGGACTATGGGAAGTGTTGTTGAGATAGGCTGGGAGAAGAAATTCCGTTTAAAATACCCTGAGTTCCCAGGGTCAGAGGCTGTGCCCTCTTTTCTTCTGATGCACAGGTGAGGGTTGGGTGGCTAAGGTCTGACATCTGTGCTGCTTATCAGACATGGACATCAAGGACTTTCTCTGAGGTTGATGCTCCTTGTGTAAAAGACCATTGGCAGTCAGCAGACAACTGCACCTGCATTTCTGACTTTTGTTTAAGCTTGCCATCTTCCTTTTCCTTTGATGTGGTATGTAGTCAACCCTCTGTATCCGCGGGGGATTGGTTCCAGGACCCTGCAAATACCAAAATCTGCAGATGCTCAAGGCCCTTGTATAAAATGGTGCAGTATTTTCAGATAACCTACACATATCCTCCTGTGTACTTTGTCATCTCTAGATTACTTATAATACCCAATATAATGTAAATAGTTGTGACTGCTGTGTAAATAGTTGCTGGTATGCGGCAAATTCAACGTTTGCTCTTTGTAACTTTCTGGAAGTATTTTGGATCTGCAGTTGGCTAAATCCAAGGATGCAGAACCTGCAGATACGGAGGGTAGGCTGTACAGTTCTAGAGGAAAGAGTGCTTACCGAGTGCATCAGAATCCAATCAAGATTTCATTAGAATGTAATAGCTCATCCTTTCCCTCAGTTTCTCCCTCCTGTCGCCCAGCCAGTTCTTTTTCAGGACGTCAGCAGCTCTGCCGGGTTTAGAACACACCTCTCTGCTCTCTGACCCCATCAGGCCTGACGAGTAGGGAGGCTCATACCCCCCTTCACGGAGGATACCAGCAGTATTGGCATCCTGTCCTTTGGAAGCTGCCGGAGGCCTCACCCGACCCCCGGCTTCCGGCTTTCCGGACTGGTTGGCCTCGCAGGCAGCTCCTGCCAGAGTTGCTCACGGGAGGTGAGGAAGCGAAGGTGCTGATGCGTGGCTGTCTGTGCGTGCAGTGCTTTGATTACAGCTCATGGAGTGATCGCTCCCGAGAAGCCCCGCTGGATTTTCAGTCCCGCTGCCAGCAGCAAAGAGACGTCTACACAAAGACGCTTGACCGCCAGGATCAGAAACGCGAGCGAAGACTCCTCAGTGCCGACTTAGGAGGTGTCTAAGAAACAAGATCACACCTGACCTATCAGCAAAGATGTAGCTCTTATTTCCAGAGCATCAGTTGGTAAATTAGCCCTTAACGGCCAGTGGGGAAGGGCCCCGGTAGTCGGAGCACGGGCGGTGCAGCAGGAGGAAGTCTCCCAGGCCGCCCCCGGCCCCCACTCTCCCCCTCCCGCCCCGAACCAGGCCTCCTGGGCCGGGCCTGTGGGAGATAACTTTCCCTCGCCGGGCCCGGCTGCAGGCTCCAGGCAGCAGGGATCTGTCTCCCTTGCTCACTCCTGCTTCCTCAGCATCTGGAAGAGCGCCAGGCGGAGGAGGCACTCCGTCGACAGCCGTGGAGTGAATGAGTCCATCGCTGAAGCCTGGCCTGAGCTGGGGAAGGGCTCCTCTCCTGTTCCAGGGCAGGCGCTGGTGGGAAAGCGGCTGCGGTTCTCCTTTGCAGTTCGGTTCAGAGAAGGCCTTGGGCTGACGGAACCAAGGTGATCGTTCCTCCCCTACCTTTCTCCTGTAATTGAGCCATCACTGAAAACTACCCTAGAGAGGAGAGAAAGCAAAATGTTGCAAGGCTGCTTCAGAATAGGGGTGTTGGGGGAGGACGGTATGAAGATGGGGGCGACGCCTTCCGGGCGGGGGCGGGCCCCTCTGGAGGCTAATCTGCATATATTTGCATACACGCACACCTAAGACCTGCAAAGGGATGCCCGCCGGGTCTTCCCACCTATAAAAAGGCTAATCCTTCTGCTCTCTCCTTTGCAGGATGTGCTGAATCAAAATTTAACTGCTAAGGTTCTAGAAATCTTGAGGAAAAAACACCAAATGAACACGTCATTTAAATTTTAAATTTTTAGATGTCATTTTTAGTTTCCATATTTTTTTATAAATAGAGAGGAGCATATTTTGAAGACTTTCCGGGGGTGGGGGGGGAGAAAGGCAAAGTCAGTCCCGAATCTTCAGTTGAGACAGGGGAGCGGGTCTCCTGTTCCCTGCGTTGTTTGTGTGCTGTGCAGCCGTCCCACCTTATCCCAGTAAGAGGGCGAACGTGGCTTGGAGAAACTGGGTGTCTTCCTTCTCCAGGACCATAATACATTTTCCCAGGGGAAAATGGACTCTCACTTTGGAAAACATAAAGCCGTGTTTGTTCCGTGTTGCTTAGAAAACGCCTCCCTGCGCCGCGGCGGAGCCGAGAGCCGGCAGCCCAGCGCGGCCGCGCCTTGTGTAACCCGCCCGGGAATCACGTTGTCCCGAGGAGCTCCCCAGGCGTTTCGTGCAATAATAAGCTTGATCTTTTTATTCAGCTACAAGGAACAGCCACAGCCGGCTCCAAGTCACGTGTCCCGGTCACGTGGTGCTGAGACACAGAAACCGGCTGGCAATCATTAACTAACGCTCACTCCCGGGGAGAAAATGAAGGTTTTAAAGACAGGAACTCTATTTTTACAAAAACAACCAGGACTGCAATCGAAGGTATACAGGGTGGGTGGGGAGTCTTTTTCTTGCTAAGTGCTTTCCAAGGAAAGGAAAAGAGCCAGCAAACACTCCCTGGCTTCGCTCTGCGTCCAGGGCTCTGCAGACTCGCCCCGCGTAGCCCCCTTTTGCACACGGGGAGGAGCGGCGGCCGCAGCGGCCGGGCCCGAGCGGCGGGGCGCGGGCCCCGCGCGGGAGGCGGCGGGCCGCGCTCCCCGGGAGCAGAAGGCCCCCTGTTCGCGTCCTCCGGAGATTCCTGCTTCTCGGTGGACGGAGTTGGGGAGGGGGAGGGCGGGGAAGGCTCGGGGCGCCCGTGGGCGCTGCTGGAGTTTTCGGGACATGAAAGCCGGCCTCCGGAACGCGGCTCTTTTACATCTTGCGGGGGCTCTGCCTACCTGGGTGTTTCCTTGTTGAGGCCTTTGCGTTTAGAAAGAAGTTCTTTCACTTTCTGGAACTTGTATAGTGTTACTTTGTGCTCTCAGAAACTGTGATTATCAAGCAGAGTTTGTTTGATTTTAGTGTAGCGGGGACAATAGGGGGAGTGAATCAGGAGTTTAGACTCTTGGCTGGAGGGAAAGGGTAGCTAAATACAGATAAAAGGCCCGAGCAGAAACTGACAACACTTTTTTTTTAAACCTACATGTGTTTTATTTCACATTATACATAAAGTACTTTCCAAAACACTGTGCAGTACAGACTCTGCCTTAGAAGAAAATCCACTGCTGTAGTCTGGATCCTTATATGCATATTTTCTTTAACTCTCTTCACAAAGAACAAATACACAAAGAACGTCCGATTTTCTAGGTTCACTGTATCACTGAAATATAATTATTTCAGGACAGTTAGGGAGTTTAGTTGTCTCCCTCTTCACCTTTTCCCCTCTCTACTCTCTTCAAAATGATAAAAGCATGTGACCTAAAGGGGTAGGTCCAGGTTTTGTAGGGCCTGCAGCTTTTACAATTTGGGAGACTCTTCTGAACAGAACAGAAAACTATAGAGAAAACAAGGTATCAGAGTATCACAAAATTCAGAAAAATACGTATTACTTGCTTGACACACTTCTAAAATCCTTTTCATGTGCACTGTGGGTTGCATCTTCTTTGACGGTCTCGTTCTTGAAAGGAGAGCACTTTCTTCTTGAGCGCTTAATCAGTTTTAAGTGTACCTACGATTGTACAAGTATGATGATTGGAACACTTTTCTCCAGACTAGCTTCGGACTGGTCTCTTCTGGCTGTATTTCACGTCTTGTTTCTCCTCCCTGCCCACAGTGCTTCTGGTGCCAGACCCTGCAGGACACACTCATGCTGTGACATGACCTCTGGATCTGAGCCTTCCTTTCTCCACGCTGGGGAGTCGGCACAGTGGGCCGTAGGAACATTCCTGGAAACCTTCCCTACTCCAGGACGGCCTTCAGTAACTTAACTATAAATATAGTTTGTAAATTTATAAATCTGTCTTAAGCCAAAGTAAAAGTATCTTTAGCTCATATTCCTCTTTGCCAGACCCGGAATATCGGTGGCCAGTCCAGAGTCACCCAGAAGGAGGAGGACTATGGCCAAAGAGAAGTCAGAGGAGAAGGAGGCAGCAATCTTAAGCAATTGAGGTCATACTGTCTTACCACTGCCAAGTTTACAGAAGCAAATGACTATGAATGTGTGGCTGGAGCTCCTGCCTCGGCCTCCACCAGGGGCCAGGAAGTGAGAGTCCTAACGCTTCATTTCATTAGCTTCATGCTAAATTTGCTTCTGGGTACATAGTAAATGAGTATCAAGGAGTCATTTTCTGGGTCCTAGATTCAAAAATACTAGTTTGAGGCAAGTTTGCTTATCTGGACGTCTTGCATGAAATGATTCGTCAAGGTAAACTCCATTGAATAGAAAGCCTCTGTTTGGCTCTGACTCAGCCCCTCGCGGGGTCTTCTCTCCCAGCCACACTCAGGGAAAACCAGTCTCCTTCGCACGTGCCAGTGCCGGGAGCAGGTGGGGCGGGCAGGGCTCGGCACTCCCTCGCCTGTGCTCTGCGCCCAGCACCCCTGCGCGCTCTGTTCCCTCCTAGGGAGGACCCTGCGAGGTGGCTGATAATTAGTTCTGCTTACAGATGAGAGACTCAGGGCTCCGAGAGATTGTTTCCTGGCCGCAGTCACGTGGCGAGAGCATTTCAAGGCTGGAACCAAAAAAAACTAGGTTTGTCTGACTCCTTAGGCTGGTTCCTTCCTGGCAGAACTCTGACCTTAAACCTCTCGTGAAGTGAGTGTAACGCACGTCGTTTTGGTTCCGGTGGAGCTCTGTTTGCAGCTATCCAGTTATAGTTCCCTTTCACCTCCCTCCCCTCTTGTAGAGCGTGCTCTCCTGGCCTGCTCAGATAATTAGGGACCAGGACTCCTGACCAACCTTTAGGGCCCTCTCCTCCTTTGAAGGTAATGTGCTTTCCTGGCATCCTTCCAAGGCCCCTGGGACCTTCTCGATGCTACGCCTCTCACTCCCATGGATCCGCTGGGGTACACCACCTTATAGTGGAGGGTGACCTGGTCAGATCATTTGCTTAGCTTGTCGGGACAGTATTTTGAATGTGGAAATGCTTGCCAACAAGCTGCTTATGGGGGAGAGGAGGCTGTCGGTTCCCGCCATCCGTAAATGCACTAGTTAGCCAGGTAGAAGGAGCCTGAGTGTGCGTGGCACCCCCCCCAGGGGAGCCGCCGTCTGACCCAGCTTCCTGACCGAGGTAGCACGGACCCTTCATCCGCACCTGGCTGGACAGCAGCTCAGAAGCGTCGTTGCTCCTTTAGCCGGGCTCCTCAGCCTCGAGAGCGTTGTCATTTAGGGCTGGGGGAGCGGGCACCTGCCCTGTGCTCTGTAGGCTGATGACTCCTCTCCCGGCTGCTGCCCTGCAGGACCCACCCCCAAACAGACACACCAGTCGTGACAATGGAAAATACCTTCCGATGTGGCCAAATGTCCCCTGGGGGCCACGTTGCCCCTGGTTGAGGGCCACTCCCTGGGCCCCGTCAGCAGATGGCCTCTATCGGCTTCCAGTTGTGTGGATTCTTAAGGCATAGGGTCAGGCCATCTAGGGAGGTGACCACAGTGGGCGTGTTCTGAGGTCGACCTGGAGCTCACAGGCCAGCCCTCCTGGATGAGAGTGTTGTAAGGAAAAGGGTCATAACTCTGATGAGAGAAGCACACTCATGTCTACACAGCGGTTTTTTTGTTTTTGTTTTTGTTTTTTTTAAATCCTGACACCGTGTCTATGATGCATGTTAGTGGTATTTGTGCACTGAAGAGACTGTGATTTTTTTTTTTTTTTTTTTTTTCCGGCTGCACTGTGAGGCTTGTGCAATCTTAGTTCCCCAACCAGGGGCTGAACCCAGAGTCCCTGAGACTGAGGTGGTTACCCAAAAAGTTTAGCTTGGTGGTGAAGAGCTCTGCAGTCAGAGACCCAGGTGTGAGTTGCAGCGTTGCCCCTGATTAGCTGTGTGACTCTGGACAAGTTCCTTCACACATGGGAGCCTCAATTTCTTGGTAATCTGGGAATGATAGCATCTGTACTGTAGAGTCGCTCTCAGAATTCAGCGAGGTGACGTGTGTGCGTAACACACAGTAAGTGCCTGAGCAGTGTAACCCTTCTTTAAAATTTCTGAACCAATCTTTGATTATTTTTTTTTTATTTTAAAATTTATTTTATTATTGTGCCACCCCAGCCCTGACAATAACCAGGAAACCAGCCAGTGCGGCCAGGAGACATATGGTGGAGCAGTTACAGGGACATGGGCCACGGAGTCCAGCAGAGCAACGGTCAATTCCTGGTACCAGGACTTAGGACTCTCATGGTTTGTTTCCTCATCTATGTGAAAGGCATGCTATTCATACCACAGGGTCATTGTAGGAAGTCAATGAGAAAGCTCTTTTTGCTGCTCCTGATATATAATAAATATTTTATGCTGCTATTATTATTTTTACTCTTACTATTATTACTAATGTTACTGAGTCCAAGCTTGTACTGCTTGCCATACAACAGGTCAATAAATCAAGAGATGATTTGTTGGGGAAGGAATAGCGACTTTATTTGGAAAGCCAGCAGAGCGAGAAGATGGTAGACTAGTGTCCCAAAGAACCATCTTCCTAAGTTAGAATATAGGCTTCTTTTACACTAAAAGGGGAGGGGGGACTTCCCTGGCTGTCCAGTGGTTAAGACTCTGCCTTCTAATGCAGGGGGTGTTGGTTCAGTCCTTGGTCGGGGAGCTAAGATCTCACATGCCTTGCAGCAGAAAAACCATAACATAAAACAGAAGCAATATTGTAACAAATTCAATAAAAGCTTTAAAAATGGTCCATATAGGGACTTCCCCAGTGGTGCCGTGGATAAGACTCTGAGCTCCCAAAGCAGGGAGCCCAGGTTTGATCCCTGGTCAGGGAACTAGATCCCACATGCATGCCACAACTAAAGAGCCTGCCTGCTGCAACTAAGGAACCTACATGTTGCAACTAAGACCCAGGCCAAATAAATAAATATATTTTAAAAAATGGTCCATATTAAAAGTATCTTGGAAGCAATCTAAATGCCCATCAACAAATGAATGGATAAAGAAGATGTGGCATACATACACAATGGAATACCACTCAGCTATAAAAAGGAATGAGATGGAGCCATATGCCATGAGGTGGACAGACCTAGAGTCCGTCATACAGAGTGAAGTAAGCCAGAAAGAGAAAAACAAACATTGCATGCTAACTCACATACACGGAATCTAAAAATGGTACTGGTGAACTCAGGGACAAGACAAGAAAAAGGATGCCGATGCAGAGAATGGACTGGAGAACCCGAGGCCTGGGGGGGCGGGGGGTGAAGGGGAAGCTGAGATGAAGCGAGAGAGCAGCACAGACACACATATACTACCAACTGTAAAATAGATAGCCAGTGGGAAGTTGCTGTATAAAAAAGGGTGTTCAATTCGAGGATGGATGATGCCTTAGAGGACTGGGACTGGGTTGGGGAGGGTGGAGGGGAGTCAAGGGAGGGAGGGAATATGGGGACATGTGTATAAATACAGATGATTGAACCTGGTGTACCTCAAAAAAAATAATAAATAAATAAAATGAAAAAAAAATCTTAAAAAAATAATAAATAAATGAAAAAAAAAAGGAAGGGGGTAAAGTCCTGGTTTCAGTTAGACTCTAGAGGGGATGTGTTAATTTCTTCCTTCCTGCAGCTATTCACAGGTGGGCCTGGTCAGGATGTTTCCTGTGAGCTAAACAAAGGTATTTTAGTTTAGTTGCTCCGCAGCATGTGGGATCTTCCCGGACCAGGGATGGAACCCATGCTCCCTGCATTGGCAGGTGGATCCTTAACCACTGCACCACCAGGGAAGTCCCAGTATTTTAGCTTAATGCTCATTGCACGGCACCACTGGGGAACCTAGGAGGCAGGGTTCCTAGGGATGGATCATCATGTACAATTTAAGCTTATGTAGGTAACACCCTTTAGTGATTAACTTGAAACAGAATACAAAGGTTCTTCCCTATTATACTAAGAATTACTTTAGCAAGAATCAGTTCACCTCTGCAAACTTCAGGTTGGTCATCCAAAGAATCAGTCCTTTTCTGTTGCACAGTTTAAAATACATGCCTTTAAAAATACATCTTAATGAATTGAAATATGTGTCTGCTTTCCTTCTTCCTACAAGGCTTCTCCTCTTCTCTGTTTGCTTTGGCATTTGAACGTGTTGCAGACAAGTGAGTCAGTTGAGATGAGGTCCTCAATTTGCTTGAGCCAGACGTGTATCTGCCCTCCTCTCTAGGGCTGAGGGAGGAGGTGGTGATCAGGAAGGGCACATGCAGGTTTCTGGGGTGTTCAGTGATATTTTACTTCCTTCCCTTGGTGGTGGTGATGTGGGTTTTCCTTGCATAACTAATCTTAATTCGTATATCTATGTTTTATACCTTCATCTCTATGTAAGACTGTATTGGTTAGCTGTTGCTACAACAATGGTGTGTAACAAACTACCCCAATATTCAGTGGCTGAAGATAACAATCCTTTAATCTCACAGCTTTGGGGGGTCAGCAGGGCAAGTGGCTCTAATGAATCTGCAGTCATGGGGCTGCTCTGCTTCTGGCTTTAGGTCTGCACGTTGGCTGGGGCAGCTTTGCTCCACGTGTGTTTTTTGCAGACCCAGACTTAGGAGGCAGGGTAAGCTCCTTTCACGGCAATGCTGGAGACTCAGCTAAGGCACAGTGTCACTTCCACCCTACTGGCCAAAGGAAGTCAAATGGCCAAGCCCCAAATCAAGGGATGGGGGGATATATTCAGCCCACAGTGAAGCAGAGGGGTGAAGAATTGGACCCGATAATGTAAGTATATCTCTCCCAATAAAAACATTAATTAGGAGAGAAATTAAGGCTATCCACTTAGGAGTCAGAAATTCTGATCAGGAGCTCAGACAGCTCTTGAACACAGACTGAGACTTGGCTCATCTGCTACCAATGCCCCACAAGTGACAGAGTTGTCTGGGGACAGTGTGCCAGGATGAAGCAAGAGCATCACTAATGTGAGCTGGGCTCAAGATAATCCAGTGTAGGGGGTTTACACAGGGTCCAGCAGAGGGGCGGGAGGAGGGTGCCGAGACCAGCTTGGCGACTCGAGGTGAGTGACGGGTGCCGGGAGCTTAAAGAAAAAACAGACACAGATTTAAGAGAAAGATGGGACAGGGGACTCAAGACCTCTAGGATCAAGAGCCTGATTATTTTTTAAATTATGTAGATAAATAGATTTCTGCCCAAACCTTCCTCATAACTGTGTCAACCTCCGGCTATGTTGATTCTGGAAACACTATATCAGGCATCAGCTTTAGAGCCTCCTTCTTTGTGGGAGGTAGAGATGCCTTCTCCATGGTTACACAAAGCTGTGCTCTCCTGAGAAAGCTCTGCTCACCACCAGTGACCAGGGTTAGGGTCTTGGCCACAAGCACCTTGGTTTGCAGTGTGCTTGCTCTGCTCGTGCTAAGCCTGAGGTATTTTACAAACATTTTAAACTCCCTATCATGTCCATGAGAGGTTTATGAATTTGAATTACAAACAAGAGATAATTTAAAAAAATGGAAAACAGTGAAAAACATCCTGAATGTTGGCCTTGTGTATGGACTGAGTCATTCAGTGTTAGGAAATGGTCTAACAGACAAGGGTAACTGTGTAACGTCTGAAGCTGCCTCCTCTCACCAGTCAACAACAGTCAGCGAGAGACAGGACAAGTGATACACAGCACCCAAAGGATCTGAGGCGTCCTGACTTGGAGGCTCCACGTCAGCAGCCTACAGGCTGCCTCGGGAGCGTGCCAGGAGTTTGTTTGAAGACTCAAAGGCTGGAGTGATGAAATGTTGGGCCCAAGCCATGGATATTTCCTCCATACAAGGCCCGTTTGAATTTGCCTGACTTCAAAGTGCTGTGGGCTGGTGGCTGTGAAACTGCTGGGGAGATTCTCACAGTATTTGCAGCTGGTATCTCTCTCAGTGCACCTCCAATGTAGAACACACTGATTTGTTGGGGGAGATGTGCCTGAGAGGACATCCACCAGCCCACAGGAGGAGCACGGGCTTGATTTTGAAACACTGCTGTTCAGTAGAAGTAAAGCTGAGAGCTGCAAACGTAAACCCCTCCCAGGCAACTAGAAGGACAAACAGTGCTCTTAAGAAAGACTTTCAGGACTTAACCTGCTCTTCTAAGCGGAGGAGCTTTTGAACATGAAGAGTCTTGCCACCACCTGGCAGCTGCTCAGTTGTTTCCCTACAAAGGTGACATGGAAGCTCAGATCTGTAAACCTGGGGATGGTTTTAAAAATTCTGAGTGCATAAACAGACGGCACAGGTCCAGTCTACACTCTGTCATTCTGTAATCTTTTGGACACAGTGAAAGAGTAGCTTCCTCAAAGGTTTGAGCGCCACAGAACTGGGGCCGAAAGCAGCTTACAAGAGCGCGGAGCGGCAGCTTCCACCCCAGACGCTGTTCGCTTCCTGGTCCTCTTCCTTTTCCTAGTCCAGCAAAGTCCAAGGCCTGGGAATTGTAGCCAAGCCTGTGGGCTGATGTGGAAGAATGGGCAAGAGGATGACCTGGCCAGCTGGCCCGGGTACCAGTTCACACAGCCTTTAGGGCTGAGCTCTGCTGTGATTTATAAGTCCACGTTGTTACTGGATAAACCTCAGCAGTTAGCTGGGGCAGGTCAGCTTAGGATATAAGATGACATTTTAACATAGTATGTACTTAAAAAAAAACAAACTTTTGTGGAATTCCCTGGTGGTCCAGGGGTTAGGACTCCAGGCTTTCACTGCCGAGGGCCCAGGTTCGAGCTTTCACTGCGGAGGACCCCGGTTCAATCGCTGGTTGGGGAACTAAGATTGTGTAAGCCATGCAACCAAAACAAACAAACAAACAAAACCCTTTTATTTTGCAATAATTTTAGACTTAATAGAGAAGTGAAAATGTACAGGGGATTTTCATTTATCCCTCACCCAGCTTCCCCTAATGTTCACATCTTACATAGTCATAGTATAATTAACAAAACCAAGACATTAGCTTTGGGGTAACACTATTAACTAAACTATAGGTTTATTTGGAATTCATCAGTTTTTCCACTGATGCCCCTTTTCTGTCCCAGGATGTAATGCAGGATCCCACATTACATTTAGATTCTGCTTCGTTTCTCCCAATCTGTGACAGTTCCTCAGTCTTTACCTGCTCATGTTCATGATTTTGTCATTACTGAAAAATACCAATCTGTTATTTTGTAGAATGTCCCTCCATTTGGGTTGGTTTGTCTGTTGATATGATGAATTTGTAGCGAGACTACAGCAGAAGGAGTGTGCCCTTTTCAGTGTATCATGTCAAGGGATTTGTGATGTTGACAGTTCTTATTACTGGTGGTGTTTACCTCCCTCACTTGCCTGAGAAATGGGGTAAAGTTACTGTTTTTCCTTTTTGAATGAATAAGTATCTTGGGGGGAGATACTGTTAGATTATGCAAATACCGTTTCTCTTCAAGCTTTTGCTCACTAATTTTAGCTTTCATTGGTGAATCTTGCCTGCAGCAATTATTACTGTGGTGTTCTAATGGTGATTTCGTATTTTCCTCATTTCTTCTACATTTGTTAATTGGAATTCTTCTGCAGGGAAGAGCTGCCTCTTCTCCCCTTATTTATGTATGAATGTACGTACGTATGTGTGTATGTGTGTACATGTGTACGTATGTATGTGTGTATGTATGTACATTAGTATGGACTTGTGTGTATTTATTTCATCCTATGGGCTCTAATCTGATTATAGTCATGTATATTGTATTTTGAATTGTTCCAGCTTTGGCCATTGGGAACACTTTTGGGTTGGTTATTACTGTGTTATTTCAATCCTGTGCCTCCATCCTTTTTTGAACACTTTCTTACTTTCTGACGTCACAAGATACCCCAGGCTCATCTTATGTTTTCCCTTTCCCAACTGGATCAGCCACTTTTCCAGGAATTCCTGGTTTCCTTTAATGG
Source organism: Hippopotamus amphibius kiboko (assembly GCF_030028045.1). Classification (NCBI taxonomy): domain Eukaryota; kingdom Metazoa; phylum Chordata; class Mammalia; order Artiodactyla; family Hippopotamidae; genus Hippopotamus; species Hippopotamus amphibius. The sequence goes on from NC_080199.1 coordinate 73,459,313, forward strand.
ATTGTAGTATTTAGAGACCAACACCCAGGAACTAGGTGTGCTCCCTGTTATTGGGGTGTCATTGCTTCTAGGCCTTCTCAGGAGATGGGGCTAGGAAATATGTATATGTCTAACCCATGTATATACACATATTTATTTACTTCTTTATCTATCAATCTGTGTATATATACAGATTGATAGATAAACATGAGCTCATACTGACACTCTGATTCTAACCCAACACCACAGGGTTCTTTCTAAACTTCCCCCTTTGCCTATTTGTAACTTCTTTCTCTGACAGTGAGGAGCCTGGCTTTCATGATCTACATGGTATTTACTGTGTTGTTCAGTCCTAGTGTGCACATAAAGTAATTCGAGAAGTGCCAGCCCATCCCCTCTGAGAAACAGATTTATTGACCGGAGTAGGTATTTGTATAGAGTTCTTTTTGTCCTAAACCTTACAGTATCATGTTAAATACAGCTTTCGTACCTCCAAAGTTCTTTTCTTCACCCCTTTCCATGTGATAATGTTATTCATTGGTGACACTTAGGTTAATTTGTTATGGCTTATATTTTGGGGGTGTTCTTCCCACATCCTGGTTTGTTTGTTTTTTTAAATTTACATGTAGCAAATTTCACTCTTTGTGGTGTATAGGTCTGTGGGTTTTGACAAATGTGAGAGAGCTGTGTATCCACCAGCACCGTTAGGATACAGAATAATTCTTTCACAAGAATGCCCTCGTGCCTCCTCTTTATGGTCAGCCCTGTACCTTGTCCCCTAGCATTGCTGATCTGTTTTCTGTCCTTACAGTGTGGCCTTTTCCAGAATGTTAAATAAATGGAACCATATCATAGCCTTTTGGATCTGGTTTATTTCATTTAGCAAAATGCATCCAAGAGTCGTCCATTCTACTGCTTGAATCAGTAATTTGTTCCTTTTTATTGCTGAGTAGCATTGCATTTTTTGGCACCCCAGGCTGCTGCTGCCGTAACTGTCACACTGCCTGGAGTCAGAGCTGGATGTTCCTGAGGGAGTGATGATGCTCACAGTGCTGATTTGGTGGTGCCTTGGATTCTGGTCTTTTCGTCAGTTTGCCTGTTACTCTTTACCTTTCAGATTCCTCAAACAGCTGCTGTGTCATTCTTTCCAGGTTTTATAAGGGCAGTCCATAGGAGGGCCTGGGTGGAGGATCCGTTTGCCATCTTACCTAGGACTGGACCCCTCTGTCCATTGTGTTTTTGCTTTTAAAAGTCTGAGGTTAATGTGTTTCCTGATCCTTGTTTTTGACCTGTTTTATCTTTATGGAAATCCGTTAGATCTTGTCTGGTCCCAGTGGTCGTCAGTGTTTAGAAATTTCCCAGTGATGTTTCTTGGTTTGTTTTCATCCATTGTGTTGGGTACTTGGTGAATACTTTCATTCTGGAATCTCATGTACCTCTGTTCTGGGAAAACTTCTTGAATAGTTTTGCTGATGATTTCCTCTTTTCTATTTCTCTTTTCTCTCTTTCTGAGACTATTTCCCTTTTCTATTTTTCTTTTCTCTCTGAGACTTCTTCTGTTATTTAGACATCACACTTAACAGAACTCATCCTCCGTTTTTCTTTCCTCTGGCGTTTTCTGTGTTTTTGCTCTGGTTTCTGGGATATTTCTCATCAACTCTTTTTTTCCAGCCTCTATTTAATTTGTCATCTGTGTGCTCATGTTCTTAATTCCCAAAGCTCTTTTTGCTGTTGTTCTCTACATGGTTCTTTTTGAAATCGCACTCTGTTCTTTGTGCATACATCCTCTGTCATCTCTGTGAGGATATTAATTATTTGAGGGAAATTTCTTCTCCCTGCATAACTCCCAGTTGCTTTTTTTCTCTTGTTTGTTTTGTATCTGTCTCCATGATAGAGTTAGAACCAAAAAACGAACTGGAAGCTCTGAGCTCCAGTCAGGATTTGTTGAGTTTGAGTTTCCCTATAGGACGAGCTGGCTGGGTGGACCATTTGTTGAACGTTTCCTGATTTCAATATGTTTGGTCCATTTTTCTTGGGCTGGTCAGATATTCCATAGCAGAATTTTAGCCTCCTGCCTGGAAACTCAAGACCGGGCTGCCCGTATTCTGGGAGCTAAGCTGGGGGAGGAGGGCAGCAGGTCTCAGCCCTCAGTGTTCACTGTGTGGATAGTCATTTACTCTTCTTGGTTTTGACATGAATGCTTTCAACTTCCCAGTCCACACATTTCTGTCTTGCATTCTTTTTTAAAGATTTATTTATTTATTTATTGGCTGAGTTGGGTTTTTGTTGCTGCACGTGTGCTTTCTCTAGTTGCGGAGAATGGGGGCTACTCTTTGGTGTGGCGCACGGGCTTCTCATTGCTGTGGCTTCTCTTGTTGCAGAGCAGGGGCTCTAGGTGCATGGGCTTTGGTAGTTGCGGCATGTGGACTCAATAGCTGTGGGTCATGGGCTCAGTTGCTCTGTGGCATGTGGGATCTTCCCGGACCAGGGCTCGAACCCATGTTCCCTGCATTGGCAGGCGGACTCTTAACCACTGCACCACCAGGGAAGCCCTGTCTTGCACTCTTAAGAGAGTGAAATCTCTACACTCTGGTCTGATGGGGAAAAGCTGTCTCCCAGGGGCGCACAGTGGGGAAAGCAATCTAGAGATCTGCATGTCTGGGGTTTTCACCCAGTCCTTACTTTAGCCACCCTCTTTGTGTCTCCATCTCCAGGGGCACCTGGTGCTGTTGGTGCCTGAGCTTTGGGAAGGCTCCGGAATGTGAAATGAATTCATCCTTAGCTTTATCTGCCATCAACTCCAGGCCTGTCGATTCTTCATCACTCACTCATCCGCTTCCCAGCTTCTGTAATTTTGTTGCTGTTGTCTCTTCTTCTGTCTTGCCTGTCCTTGTGGGTATGTCTTTAGAACATCTTTACTGTAATTTTAGTGTGTTTTGGGAGAGAGCAAGTTAGATGTATATATACTCTTGCATTTGAAAGTGAAAGTCTAGAATTTTTTTTTTTCTAGCCAAGATTAAAAAATTTTTTTTATTTACAGTCAGATGGTCCTGGGAAATCCAAAGTGCTGCTTTAACAGCTTACTAATTAGCAATTATTTCAACAATTGAAAGTAGGAGAAAAAAAATCAACCAACCACAATTAATCAGAACAAGCAAAAATCATCTCTACAGTCAATGAAACTTCTACACCAGTGTTTTATAGAAGAAAGAATATAGGTTGGTACCCAGCCATCATGGGTTCAAATCCCAGCCTGGCCCTTTAGAAACTCCTGTCGAATGTATTTTTTTTAATAACAGAAGGTATAACTCAATGCTGAAGTGGGACTTGGACACCATCTGATCTGGACTTTGCCAGGCCTCAGTCAGATACGGGACTCCTACAAAGCTGCACAGAGCAGTTATTGAAGAGTAGCTTTAGAACCTGGGACCCAGGTTCTCCTTGTTCTGTACACCACAGTGACCCTTATTATTATTATCAAATAACATTTAAAAATACTTTTATTGTGAACTAGATTAAGACTCATAAAAAGTTGCAAAATAGTACAGAGAATTCCCAAGTATACTTCACTCAGCTTCCCCAACAATACAATCTTATACAACAACAGTCCATTGTCAAAACCACCAGGAGCCTGATGTTGGTACAATAACTAAGTCAGATACAGACCTTCAAGTCACATTTTTTAAAAAATCTTTTTTAAATTTTAAAAAATTTATTTGGTTGCACTGGGTCTTAGTTGCAGCAGGAGGGCTCCCCAGTTGTGGCATGCAAACTCTTAGTTGCGGCATGCAAACTCTTAGTTGCGGCATGCATGTGGGATCTAGTTCCCTGACCAGAGATGGAACCTGGGTCCCCTGCATTGGGAATGTGGAGTCTTAACCACTGCGCCACCAGGGAAGTCCCCAAGTCACATTTTAAAGATATAAATTTGTGTATTCTGCCAAATGAGAGCCAGAAAAAGACCCAATCTTTTCATATTAAGGAGTTTATTCTAAATAGGCATACAAAGATAACTCACCAAATAACAACGCTCAAAACCACAATCCGAAATATATTTTAGGACCTTTTTTCAGAAAAGTGAGAGGTGGTGGAGAAACAAGAGGCGTGCTTTGGAATCAGACAAATCTAGGTCTGCATTCAGCTTTGCTGCTTAAGATTTGTTTGTCCCTGGGCAAGGAATTTCCCTGAACCTCATTTTCGTGATGTAAAAATGGTGACTATTATTATCTACTTCTTACTATGGTGAGAATTAAATTATATATATTATAGTCTAAAACAGGGCTTGACACATAGTAGATAATCAATAAATGGTCGCCATAATAATTATCAATAAACTAATAATCCTTAATAATCATAATTTTCTAGTTGCCCACTTGATTTTGAGTCCAGCTCCAATACCGTGTAAGTCTTCCTGCCTCTTAATTTACTCTGTGAGGGTTTAGGTAGAAATCAAAGAATCAGCAGCAGTTCCTTGTGAAGAAAGGGAGGCCTTGAGAGGGCAAAAAGACTTCCCCAAATTGGCAGCACAGGTGGTCCTTGGATGCTCCTCCTTCCACCTCAGCATTGTAATAATGTATGGGAGGCTGTAATTTACCTTTTCTTTTAAAGAAACCCCTGGAAAAAGGACTAGGATTCTTTTGGGTGTAGTACAAGCTGGGGGTGCGTATCTGACAGCCAAAAGATTGGTGTTTATCTCTCACTCACATTATAAGGTTACAGGCAGTTCAGCTCAAGCCCAAGGTAAGATATTTGCTCCTTGATTCCACATATGAGTCCAAGGGTCTTACCCCAAAGGGGGCATTTTCATCACAGGCCCAGTAAGAATGCTTTGAAATCTAGAAACCTATGCAAATTCTACACTGAACTTTATCTGAACAAAAACACAGTCCAGCATGTAAACTAGTGACCCAGGGCTTTTCAGAGGCCCACGTTTGGGCCTCACTCAGCAGGTGGTTGTCCGCTGGGCATCCTGCTTCACGCCACACCTTATCTCCCCACCTGCCTGACGCTGGCTTGGCGTCTACAGAAAGAGGGGCTCACAAATGCAGCAGCTGCCAGTTTGGTCTCACAGCAAGGAAGGAGCTCTGCCTGGACATGTGGCCATTTATTTAAGCAATAAAGTCACGATTTTCCTTTGGGGGTTGGGGTGTCTCTCCAGTGACCTGAAACTAATAGGCCTGAGACCAGATCAGACAAAAATCTCACGTGGGTCCAGCAGATTGATGGTAAGACAGGGCCTGAGATAAAGAGAAAGCAACTTTGTGATCCTCTTTTCTCATTCCTACTGGATGTCATTGGAAGGAATAGTTTCCAGGCCTTCCTTTATGTCTCCAACCCTGTCTCCCCTCCCCACCCCCACCCCACCACCTCCCCAAAGATTGCATTTCTGCCTGCCTGTTTATCTCTTGCCTGTTTCAGGTTATTAGAAGCTCAGATACAGCTTTTGTTAGCTTAGTAGAGTTGCTAATTCAAGAAAATCTCTCTTCTATGAATCATGCAATTCACATAACCAGAATATCCTAAAAGAAATTAGGCTACATCTAAATGAACTGTGTGGTAAGTGCTGTAATATACACGGAAACATGGTTTGCTATGGGCTGAACTGTGCCTTATTCCCCAGTTCCTGCATTGAAGCCCTAACCCCTGAAACCTGGACTGTATTTGAAGATAGTCTTTAAAGAGGTGATTAAATTAAAATGAGGCCATTAAGGTGGGCTCTAATCATATATGACTCATATCCTCATGAGAAAAAGTGATTGACACAGACATGCACATGTGCAGAGAGAAAACCATGTGAGGACACAGCGAGAAGGTGGCGTCTACAAGCCAAGGGGAGAGGCCTGGGAAGAAACCAGCCCTGCTGACACCTTGACCTTGGACTTCTGGCCTCCAGACTGTAAGACAACACCTTTCTGCTGTTTAAGCCACCAGGTCTGTGGTGCTCTGTTAGGGGAGCCCTAGCAGACCAACCCATGGTTTACTCACAGCTGCACTGTGATTTTAATCAATCAATTCACAAAGGTTATTATGAATAACTTTTTTTTAGAAAAAGATTACCATGTAAATTGAGTGACTTTTTGTTTTAACTTATTGTTCCTTTTTAACAGCTTAATTGAGGGGTGTTTGGCATACAGTAATCTATAGATACTTTAAATGTACAATAGGATAACATTTGACATCTGTCTACACTTATGAAACCATCACCATGATCAGGATAATGAACAGATCTGTCTTCTTCAAAGTCTCCTCAAGCTCCTTTGTAATTTCTCTATCCCTCCCTCCTCCTTCCGTCATTTCCAGGACACCATTCAATATCCTTTCTGTCACTGTAGATTAATTTGCCATTTCTAGAGTTTTATAGAAATGGAATCAAATAGTATGCACTCTTTTTTGTCTTTCTTTCACTTTGCATAATGATGTGGCGATTCATCCAGGTTGCTATGTGTATCAATAGTTCATTCCTTTTGCATTACTGAGTAACATTCCTTGAAATGGACACACCACAGTTTATCCATTTACTTGCGAAAGGACATGTTAAGGTTTGTTTACAGTTTCTTTTTCTAATAAAAAAATAAGTTTTTATTTATTAATAGGAATATAAAGTGATTAAGTACCACATTGTCTTTACTTACTGTCTTATCCATGTTATTTTAAAAGTATGAAAATAATTATAATAACTTTTCGGCTGATGATAAATTTCCCTATTGTTTTCCTATAAGGGTTTAATTTCTTAATGTTGGAGTATCCTAGAATCTGGGATTCAAGAACATGATCTTGGTTTTAGTTGATTCTTGACTATGCCATGTTTTCATCTTCAACCATAATGGTTTTGTCTCCTTTTTTTCACCTGGTTTAATCAATTTGTTTGTTTGTAATTTTTTGAGGCTCTGCATAGAGCTGCTGTAAATATTTATGCACAAGTATTTGTATGTATACATGCTTTTCTTTCTTTTAGGAAGATACGTAGAAGTGGAATGGTTGGATCATATGGAAGGTGTGCTTTACTTTTTAAAAACTACCAAACTTTTTCCAAAATGGCTCTACCATTTTGCATTGTCACCAGCAGTATATGAGAGTTCAAGTTCCTCCCCGTCTTTGCCAGCACTTAGTAGAGTTGGTCTTTTTGATTTTAGCCTTTCTAATAGGTATGTAGTGGTATGTCATTGTGATATTAATTTGCATTTCCTTAGTGATGCTGAGCATCACTGCCACTCATATATCTCCTTTAAAAAAATATTTATTTATCTATATATTTAGGCCCCTCCAGGTACGTGGGATCTTCACTGTGGCATGCCTGCAGGATCTAGTTCCCCGACCAGGGATCAAACCCAGGCCCCCTGCATTGGGAGCTCGGAGTCTTACCCACTGGACCACCAGGAAAGTCCCCATCATACATCTCCTTTTACATGATGTCTATACTCAGATCTTTTGTGTATAGTTAAATTGGGTTTGGTTTTTTTCTATTGAGTTTTGAGGGTTCGTTATGCATTCTGGATACAGGCACAGATACATACTTTGCAGATGTTTTCTGCAGCCTGTGATTTTTATTTTCATTCTCTCAGGAGTGTCATTCAAAGAGCAGAATTTTAAATTTTGATGAAATCCAATTTATCAATGTTTTATGGATTGTGCTTCATATCTAAGAAATTGTGTCACCCAAATTTTCTCCTATGTTTCCTTGAAAACATAGATTTAGTTTTTACATTTAGGTTTATGCCCATGTTAAGTTAATTTTTATACATGGTATGAGGTATGAATCAAAGTGCATTTGTTTGTTTGTATATGGACATTCCATTGTTTCAGCGTCTGTGTCAAATATTAAGTTGTGTGTTGGAGAGCTCCACTGGGGTATCTCATGGGCACCTCGAACATCAAAGCAAAACTCACCTTTCCTCTGGAATTCTCTGCCGCAGCCAGTGGCTCTACCAGCCACACAGTAGCCGAAGCCAGAAACTGGCAGTGGAAAGACTCAGATTTTGGTTCAAAACTCAGCTCTGCCACTTATAGATGGGAGACATTTGAGCCTCAATTTCCCAACCTGAAAAATGGAGGTAATAATTCTACTTCATAAGGTTGTCTTCAGAGCTGAATGACCACGTTAGCTGCGCAGTAACACTATTTATTGTCACTGTCACCATTGTCACCGTCTCTGGTTACCCCTCTTTCTTTCCAGTCACTGCTGTCTGCTTGTAGTTCCACACATGCATCGTTCACCATCTTTTAAATTCCTTTGCTTCTGCTATTCCTTCTGCTGGAAGGTTCTCCTACGTTCTAGACCACTGATCACTAAAAGTGTCATCCATAGGAGTGCAGGATGAAAACATTAGAACTTTTGTTTATGTTCATTTAAAAATCTCATCTGCTAAGGTTCTCTTTATATGTGTTTTATGATATTTTAATAGAGTATTTATAAAATTGAAGGATAAGTATAACTCTTGAGGGTAGGTGTTCAAAAATTTGGAGAAGAATATAGAATAAAAATAGTTGGGAGACCACCATTTCTGACTGGGTGAAGTGTGCCTGTTTTGTTCTTCTCCAGAACATCCTGCTGTTTTGTCACAATTCATTGTGTTCCTCATGGACAACGTGAGAGCGGGGACTGTGGTTCAGTCAGGGTGAAGTTGCAGACAACAGGCTCCGCTCTAGTTAGTTTTAGCCAAAGTGGGTTTATTATAGGCTGTTGGCTTGTAGCAGAGGTTCCTAAACTTTAGCACGCGTAAGAATCACCGGGAAGGCTTGCTAAAGCCCAGATTACTGGGCCGCATTGCCAGAGCTTCTGATTCAGTAGGTCTGGGGTGGGCCCCAAGAATTTGCATTTCTAACTAGTTCCCAGGTATTGCCAATACTGGTGGTCCTGTGACACCCCCCCACCCCCCCTTTGAGAACCACTAGGTTACAGCATGGTGGCAAGCGCTGGTGAAGGAGGCTCCAGATAGGGCGTCCAGGCCCGACTCCCAGAGCCACGCTGCAAAACTGGCCTGGGCCGATAGTTGCCGCCCAGGCCGCACTGCGTCTGCTGCAGGTGGGAGAGCTGCTGAACCAGGAAGCTGTGCCGGCGCTGCCCAGTACCCGTGAAGTTAGAGATTGACTAGACAGTAGTGCCTTTGTCACCTTTGCTGGAGAAGCTCCAAAGCGCCCCCACCTCTGTGCTTCCGGAGGGCAGGGTGGTGTCACTCACATTCTCACACTGCATCCCACACCGGGAGCAGGGAGTAAGCCTGGAATAAGATGCTATTTTTCTTGTAACTGACCTGGGAGATTACTTACGGAAACCCCAGGGCAGGGAAGTTGGAAGATCTCTAGCGTTACAGACTTGAGTGCATGGGGAGTCTTGCTAGAAGGAGGTTGGAGTGGTTTTGAGTGAGGCAAGAGCAACCTCTAGCATGGATGGTATTTTTCCTCTTGGTTCCAGGCCTGACCCCAGGACTTGGCACGATAAATAATAGCTCACTCCCCACTCCTGCCCCTGTCTGCTCACCTCTGTCACTCCCCTACAATGTGCTGCCTGCTGGGTCGCGGTTGGGGGTTTGCCTGCCTCCTGGCTGGGGACTTCTCTCTGCCTTTTCCAGCAATGAGGTGGCCTCTTTGAACCTGCCGGCTGTCTAGGGGGAGCAGAATATTTGCAGCGACAAGTCTGCCTGAGGCTGTGCCCATCTAGGGATTGGTCCACTTGACTCACAGGGGTCTAAGTCACTGTGTCTTTCCCTAGAGTCACCTTGCCGTAACCCCTCCCTTCACATCCTCGTCCCCACAGCCTGGAACCCAGGGGTGCCAGCTGTGTCCTGAGAGTCTCTGAGACTGATTCCATCCGTAGAAAGGAGACCTGATATCCTGCCACAGATGAATTACAAAGGGGCTTGGAGTGAACCCTCTCTCCCAGGGGCTTGCAGAGCTTACAGTTGTTTCCAGGGTACCCTTTGGGCAATGGTTGCCAATAGTTAGGTTGCCTGTTTACTAGTTTAGGTCAAGGTGTCTCTTTGGCAGCTTCTAAGCTCCTGAATATGAGCCTGGAGGTGCAGGTTGAGGGTAAAGGCAGATGTGATCAGGGTTTGAGTGATACTTTCTCTGGGCGTAAGTTCTAGCCTCTTCCTTTAAGGCCACACTGCAGTGTCCACCACAGCCTTTGCTGACCATGACATAAGCAAACTGTTTTAAACTGTTGGCAGCACTCATAGGGTCAGAGGCCAAGCTTTAAACAGAGAGGTGGCATGACACAGCGGGAGGAGCCTGGGGCTTGGAGAGAACAAGTCCCTGGGACCGAAGCTTCTCTCATTATTAGTTGTGAGATTCTGGACAGATTTCTTACCCTTTCCTTGCCTTAGTTTCTTCACCTGTAAAAAGAGAAAACTCTGCTTTAGAGACTCATGAGGATGTAATATGAAGTGCTTGATACATACAGCAAATGGCAGGGATTATTAATGTTAAAGTGAAGCCCCCTGAAGGTGGTCACAGACCTCACAGCTTATTTGATGTGTTCACAAACCATGTGCTCATCTCACAGTCTGAGTGGATGGAGACTGTATCTCTAACCTTTGCTCATTTGCTGTCCCAAATGCTGTCTGGAATAAGGCGGGACCTGACAATTGTTTTTTAGGCCTTACGTTCACTTGGTAAGGGAGCTCTTCCCATGTAAGGTTCTGGTGGTCCCGACCTGAAAGAGGTAGTGCCTGCCCCCAAGGATCTCGAGGTGAAGGAGGGGAGGCTGACAGACAGACAGCAAATTGCAGGACAGTGAGATGTGTGTGGTCACAGGGAAGAAGGGGAGCGGCCAAGGCACAGCCCTGCAGGTCTTTGCTTGCCATGCTGAGGTGTTGGGACTCTATTTTGCGGGCCGTGGGGAGCCTGCTAGGAAAGGGGAGCTGGTGGAACCTGCATTTGGAGCCCTCGTTGCTGTAGCTGTGGCTGGAGGGACGGAGAAGGCAGGACTGCAGCCCAGAGACCACCAGTCCAGGGGGCAGGGGTGAGGGAACAAAGACCACGGTGGATTCCAGGCTGGCGAGAGGTGCACTCAACAGCATGAGATGACTGACTGCATGCAGGGATAAAGCTGAGAGACAAGGACTTGGGTGACTTCCGGGTGACTGGGTGGGTGGTCATGCCTTAGTCCACACTGTCTTTGAACACAACAAAAGTCATGGGATATTCCAAGGAACTCTGATTTCCTATAGGTTACTTTTATTTTTATTTATTTTATTTATTTATTTTTTTGGCTGAGCTTCATGGCTTGTGGTATCTTAGTTCCCTGACCAGGGATGGAACATGGGCCCTTGAAAGTGAGAGCATAGAGTCCTAGCCACTGGACCGCCCGGGAATTCCTGGCCTGTGGGTTACTTTTGGAACCTGAATTTATTTAATTGTCCCATCTTTTCTGATGAAATTCTATCCCGTTTATAACTAGCAGGGACTGTGAATAAGAGCAGGATAAGGGCAGGAGTCTCTGCCTTTTTTCCTCCCCCCCAGGAGGAAGCACTTTAGGTGACATATCTGCTGTTGACACAGAGCCTTCTATAGAACAGAGGGGCATGGGGGATCATTGGGCAAGGGCGGCACTACGTGTGGCTCAGGCGGCTCTGGCTGAGCCACTCTGCCAGGTGTAAACCCCATAGGTCATGAAATATTTAATATTTTAATTGTATGGGCGAAATACAGTGAGGAGAAAGAAATGTGTTGTAAAGGGGGTCTGACCAGATATTGTTCAGCTGCTTGGCTTAAAGAACAGGAACAATTCTGGCCCATGCATTTAAGGAAAACAAATAAAAACAAAAACAATCAAATTGTACTTTTCTCAGATTTGGGTAAACTTTGAGGGAAGCTGTTTTCTCTTTTGAAAGAGAGTCTCTTTTCCAATTAAGATGAATGTGGAGTTTAATCACAAAGAGCCCAGGTAAGCTAAAAATCTACTGTCCTGAATTTCAAAATGTAAGGGAATTCATGCTGGAAGAAGTAGGCCTGGGCTGAGCCTGAGACAGATGCCTCAAATGTCTTCTGTATTGTTGAGCCTGAGATTTTAAGCTGCGGAGCATATATGCTTGCTATTGGGGTGTGTGTGTGTGTGTGTGTGTGTGTGTGTGTGCATGCGTGCGCACGTGCGTGTTTATATTTATCTCACACCAAGGACTGAAATCACAAAGCAGCCCCAGTTAGCAGCTGTAATGTTTATGCTGCAAGTGCCCCGGCATGCTGTGGATGGTTGCCACGTGGTTATTTTCTTCAAACGTATCTTTCAGGTATAATGTTCTCTTCCTGAAAGCAGACAACTTCTAGTAGTGGATTCTTGAGTGTATCATTAAGCTTCTCCAAACACAAATCTATCTACTCCATTTTAAAGGTAATGGCCTGCACAGCTCTTTATCTCCATGACTGGTGATACGTGTAGCAACAGGATCTCAGAAGTCTTAATGAAGTAACTATCCCTGAACACTGAACAGTCAGCACCAAAGCATGCAGTGGAGGGGGGCGGGGGGAAGGTTGCAGGTCGAATCTTAGCTGAATGTCTTGTTAACTGTGCTCACGCAGAGCCGCCGGGTGCAGGTGTGCCTCCAGCCTCCGGGGTGCCTGGAACTCCACAGCTGGAGGGTGGAAAGTTGTGTGCTCACTCTGTTCAAAACAAGATGTGGGAAGGAACAACAATTGAAAGATGACTTGTACTTTGTAATTTGTAACCAACAGGCTGTGCTCGACGAGCCCTACGTATTTATGATCTTTCAAAGCCAAAGGCACAGGCTCCCGACCTGCATTCATCACCCCTGTTTACCATGCTGTTTGTCACCACAAAACCTGAACTCAAGTCAGCTTCTCCTTCCCGAGTTTTCCCTTGCACTGGAAGGGCTACTGCTCGAGCCTTTCTAAATCAGAGCAACCGATGTCCGTTTCACGTGGCTGGTCCCCGGGGGCTGTAATTGCAGACGTGTAACTTGGCAGTTAGCTCATGTGGCCCCGGAAACCACCAGGGCACCAACGTGCTTCCTGCCAGACGACCTTTGGCAGCTGAAGGCACGGGTGCCCCACCTGCAGCCGCGGTCTGTGTGCCCAGGTCTCTGATGTTCCTGGGCGGGGCACCATGGAGGTGCCTGTCGAAGACATCGAGTCAGAGCTGAGAACCCTGAGCCCTTGCTCTGCCACCCCATCGTTTTCTGGCTAATGGAGTGGCTTGGTCGGGTGTTAATTGGCAAGGGCTCTCGTTCACTTGCTTTGGTTTTCATAAAAAGTTTTTTAGCATGAGACGTTCCCTGCTTCTGAGTTAGAACACGTTTCCTACTAAAAAGATAAGCACTGTTTGTATGAGGGTGCAGAACGCCTTGCCCAGTTTAACGTTTGGGAACGGAGGCCTGGCTCCATGGCTGAGAGGGTCTGGGCTGTGCACAGCCTGTGCAGTCGAAGGTGTGGATGCTGGGGGAGCGCGGTCCTGGCCTGGCTGTGTCTCAATCCCCCCCCCACCTGTAAAATGAGGTCATTGTGAGGAGTTGATGAGGTACACACATACATGATGGTAGCTAGTACTTGGGTAGCCCTCACAGCATCCCAGGCACTGTTCTCCATTAGCTTGTTTCTTCCTCAGAGCCATCTTGTGATGGAGACAGTACTGCTGTCGTTTCTGTTGTACAGGTGGGAGGCTGAGGCCCAGAAAGGCACAGAGTAACTTGCCCAAGGTCACACAACCACCAAGTGCCAGACCTGGAATTTGAACCCGGGCCTCTCTATGGAGCCCATGTTCTCACCCATGACATTAAACTCCCCTTTGCGAGATGGTTGGTGAGTGCCGTGCACTTGGCAAATACCCACTAAATAACAGAAAGGGGGAACAGAACAGACTTCCAGGCCAGAAGGCGTGTTTCTCCTTTCTGACACTGTATGAAGGGGGATGGGCGGCCCTTTAAAGGCCTAACAGTACTGTCTACTTCTCAAAGCGTCAGTTCCTCCTCTAAGGCCGCATGGAGGTTGGGCAAGAGAAGTCTGGCAGGTGTCAAGCCAGTCGTCCGTGTGGGGGTGGTAAGATGCCACCAGGTAGCTGCTGGACGGGGCCAAAGCGGTGATGGGGCACTCCAGCCATGGGGAAAGCCGGTGGGGGTTGCATGGGATCAGAGCTGGGCAGGCAGGAGATACTTGACCTGTGTGTATGTTTAGGGAGGTGACAGAGCACCTTAGGTGGCTTCCGGTCCTGGGAAACAGAGCTTGGTGGGGTGTTGGGTCTTGGCCGATGTCTCCTGTACATCCACATGTGGAGACGGAGAAGATGATCAGGGCTGAATGAGAGGAGGCAGTGTGTCCTCCCCTCCCCCAGAGACTAGGGGAGATGTCTTAATAGTCAAGAGATGCCTATAGGGTGAGATACCGTGTGCAGGTGTGTGGGTGGTCACACCTCTGACACTTCCTCACAGAAGGCTGGAGAGGCCAGCGCTCCTGTGCTGCAGTTTGCTTTATAGTTCGTCCTCCGTGAAATTGTGCTCTGTGACTGCTCTAGGGCTGGCAATTCAGAGGTAGTAGAAAACACAGTCCCTGCCCTCAAGGAGCTCACATTCATTGGAAGAGCAAACATAAGCAGAAAATATAAAATCAATAGGGCAACCTGGGGGCAAGCACTGGGAGTCGTGGGAACTGTTGGGAAGGGCATCTAACCCTGGGAGGGGAGAGGTGGCATCAGAGATGGCTGGTAAGAGCTTTTGAATGTTAGCCTTCAAGGCAAAAGGAGGTGATCAGGTTTAAGTAACAGGGAGGCAAGAGAGGAACAGGTCTGTCTGGATGGGGCTTAAAATACCAGGCGAGGCGAGGTAGGGGATAAAGGCAGAGAAGTTGGGGCTTGTGTGATACGTGAAGGAGCTTGGGCTCTATTGGCCATCCAGCAGTGATGTTGTCATTGGTTCTATGAGTTGCTTTGTAAATAGATCCTCCAACAGCATTATGGAGAATGGAATTTCTGGGGGAAAAGGCTGACATCGGGAAGCCTGTTGCAGTAAATTCAGATAGGGTGATGAGGGCTTGAGCCAGGACTGTGATCATAGAAAGCCAGGTAAACGAAAGGAGCAGTTCTCGATGTTTGATCGGTTACAGGTGAAGGGTCGGGGGAGAGAATGAGAATTCAGTGATGGCTCCCAGGTTTCTCGCTTGGGCAGCCCAGGGGGTGGCGATACTACCCACTGAGTTTGAAGTTACAGGAGAGGAGCTGGGTTAGAACAGGAGATGATGAGCTCCCTCTTGAGTATGTCGAGTCGGAGGTGCAATGGTGGGTGTGTAGGTAGATGGTCCAAGGGGTTGTTCCAGAAGTCTAGGCAAGTATCGTCAGCATCTAGCGGCTGGTTGAAACATCAGAGGAGACAGGTGCTCAGCTGGGAGCAGACGGGGGATTCTGGCAGTGCTGACGGCGTGAGGCGGGGGTGGCATCAGCTCCAGGCTGAGTAGCTCAAGGCACTGGTGCCAACCAGGCTCCGGTGGGCAGAGATGCTCCGGTCCATGCTGGCTTTACAGGAGGATCGGGTATAGGGGCCTCTTTCAGGGCTTAGGACATCATGTCCCTATGGCCAAAGCGACTGTTTAAGATGGGAACGTTTAGACCATTGGTGAGACACGGCTAAAGGGTCCTGATCACTGGGGTCCAGGCAGAGGTTTGGAAGCAGGTGAAGGGGTGGAAATCGCCTGTGAGGCCCTTTCTTGTTGTGCGTGACCTCCTCTTCCCACCAGCCTGTGAGATTCTCACAGTCCAGACGCTTGAGACGGCCTTGGGGGTGAGCTGTCCTCAGGGGAGGTGGCGGTGTGGGTCCATTTTGAAAAAGCTCCTGGGGTGACTCCGATATGGCCTCCTGGGGGGAGGGCCCCTGCTGTGGGGGAAACACAGCTAAAGGGAGGGGAGGCTTGGGACCCTCCTTGTATTGTATTTTGTACCCTACATGGAACCGTTTTTCCACCAACCCTTCAAAATGTCCTCCCCCAGCCTAACGGTACAGACCCACATTTAGAATTTCTACACTTTTATCCACACCATAGTGAAATAACTGTATAATCATCACTTAGCCACACAGCACATTCAGAAGGCAAAGGAGAGCACCTGAAGCCGTAATGCTCTTTGTAGAATACCATGAAATATTGATGTGTTTGTTTCTATTAAGCGATCTAAGAACAATTTTACAGGTGGAAAGGATGACTCTATAATGTATGTATGCAATCTAAAATTACCACCAACTATCCATGAAAAAAAAAATCAAGCTGTCATACCAAGCCTAATTGGTTATTTCTGTGTTTTTCTGCTCATTTTTGTTAGCTCTGCTCATTTATTTGTTTTATTGTATCACTGTTCACTGGCAGATAAGGGGTAGCAGTTGCCAAAGTTTGAAGAAAAATTAGACAAATTTCAAATGAATATATTGAGGTCAAGGTGCCTTTGGGACATCCAGACACTTCTGCCACTCCTAAAAATTGGTAATGACTGCAATTATTTAATTTTACCTGTGGAACTCCCGAGTCTAGCTTATGGAATAAATTCAGGAGCACGGTTTAAGAATCACTGGCTTAAATGATCACATTTATTGCTTCTTTAACTATCAAACAGCAACTGTGTTAATATACATATTCCTCACCCAGGTAATGGCTGAGTTTTGTGGGGATTCTAGTCAAAATGAGAGGTATGTCCTGTGTATTCTGACTCCGGAGATTTGGTCCCCAGGTTCTTTACACCCCAAACACCTTCTCCCCTCAGTCCACACCAAGAAGCCTTCCTTCCAAGCTCAGCTTATAGGCCACTTGCCAAAATCATCATACCAAGAGCTGAAAGACTTACAGAGGCCTCTTCAAGATGCTGGCATGCACCCAGAATGTCACAGATGGCTTCAGCTTCTGCCTGAGTACCCTGGGGCCAGGGAGCCCAGTCTTACCCAAAGAAAAGGCTCTCTAACACTTTTGGTTTTTATCTCATCTTCTGAAATCACCCAGCTCTTAAATTCTGTTTCGGTTTTGCTGACAACACTTTCCCTTCTCATATTATCGCTATGTGGTACTTAACATGTCACACAGTGGTAAGTAAGGGCTCAGGTTTTGGAGTCATTTGGGCTAGAATACCCAGGTCATAATTACATTACCTATTTACTAGCTGTGTGATTTTGGCAAGTTACTTAACCTCTCTGGGCCTTGTGATCACATATGTAAAGTGAGAATAACATTAGTGTCTATTTCAAGGGTTATTATGAGGCTGAAGGTAATGGAAGGAAACTGCCTGACAGAGAGAAAGCTGTCAATGTTGCTTAGGTATTATATAAGCATCCCCTGTCCTAGACTGCAAAATCATCGAGGGTAGGGACCCCTTCTCAGAAATCTTTGGATCCCTCCATAACAGTCAGCAAAGTGCCCAAACAGGGAATTTAATGCCAGTATGACATGAAAGAGGCCGGGCTGAACAGGAGAGACAGGAAGCCGAGACAATTATTTGAAATACGTTAAAGTCATCAGCAGGCTTAAAACTGTAATGCCAATGCTCCCGTAAAAAAAAATGTGTGGAGCAGAATGCAAAGAGCAGGGACAAGTTGGGACAGGAAGTGGAGGGGAGATTGGGAAAGGTCGTGCAGAATCAGGTCACGCTCTGGAGGAAGGCATGAGGGCTGATTAAAGGGGTGAAGAGATGGCGTGGTGCAGCGGATGCATGCAGAGTGGGGCCGGGCTGCCCGGCTGACCCAGCGCGCGCTGATGAAAAAGCAAAACTATCTTTCCACCACACAAACCATTTTATGAACCTGCGAACATCCAGGAATCTTTTCTCCTACTATCATCGCTTTGTAGGTGAGGACTGTGATGGCAGGTGGGGGCCTCCTGGTGCGAATTAACCTTAGAACCAGCTCCTGGCTGCTGTTTAGGCCGCAGCCCCTTCCTGCCATCCCTTCCTCTCTGCAGGCCGGTAGATGCTCATCCGGGAGCAGGAAATGATTGCATGCTCGGCTTTTCTGCAATTAGTCTTCTAAAGGAAAGAGCAAAACAAAACCAGAAAGCTGGATGTTTAGGGATAGTCTAAAAACTTTGAAAGACTAGCTAGTAATTCAGGCAAAGGAATGAAAAGTGGAGGCTGGCCACTCAGATTCTCTGGATTGGGGACTTGTGGGAATTCATCTCGGCCTAACTGATGTTTATTCTGTACTTCAAAATGACTTTGAAGGCTTATTTGGAAGTTCCAACCCAGGAGAGGTGTCCCTTGCAAACCCTTGACTGTACAACATATCTTCTGGAGAGAGAAGACTGCTGTGGGAGAGCCTGGGAGAGCAGGCGGAGGAGGCAGGGCCACCCACAGATCACTCACCCTGGAGATGGCTGGTGTGCTGGCGGGGCTGCACCCCCCGCCACCTGTGCCGCAGGTGGGGGAAGCATCATGTATTCCATCAGTGGAAGGTGTTCTGTGCGTTGAGGGTGCTGCAGCCTGGTCACACCTCCTGCCTCCCAACCCCAGAAGTTGGCAAATGTTGCAGATCAGGGCTACATTTTCTGCTCTTAGCAAATCAGCAGTTAAACATTGACCAGCACCCGCTGTGTATAAACAAGATCCAAGAGGAACCAGTTAACCTGCTACAGAGAACAAAGAGTTTAGCATAAAACTGTGGGCAGATAAGCAGATACGGTTAATTGTATTATGTGTCCCTTCATTAATGGAAGCCTGATAGGAATTCGACCTGAAGTGACTCAGCGGTTAGTTCCCTTTACCGTATATCTTTGGAAGTAATCGAATGGACTTTTGTTATTTCTTTTATTTCCCCTAAAACGGAGGCCTCCAGTTGCAAAACTCCCAGTCGACAGATTACCCATACCTGATGGTCATGAAAAGTCCGCGAGTCCCATGTAAAAATTCAGAGCGTTGCCTGTCACTGGTGGCCCCAGACACCACGGTGGCAGCTTAGGGGTGTGGGGAGGTCGTCGAAGTGGACTGGAGTCTGGTGTTTTGATCTCAAAGCGGAATCTGACTTCTCTCTTTTAAACCTTACAACAATTTTCCTTCAGTAACCCTCTGAACGTAGAAGTGCTATTGAGGCCTGAGAGCAGTGAGTTGAACTTCACCCTGAACTTTGGAGGGAGGGCCTTTGTGTGGTTTTGGGATTGCGCTCCCTACGTCCCCCGAATTGCAAGCCTCGAGGTCCACTCCACCAGCTGACCTGCTTTTTTAACTGAAAGACTATGGCCTGACTTCCTACAGTTCTCTGTCTATAGGTTCCAGCCTGGTGGGTGCTATTGAGTTCATTTCAAAGACCGGCGTGGTACAACAGAAAACGGATGGAAGGTGGAGTGTGGAATTTAGCATCAGAAGACAGGTTCAAGGCAATCTAGGGTGTAGAAGCCAGAAAGTGGCGGAGGGTTTCCTGGGAAAGGGCACAAGGCAAGGAGCAGGGGCGGGGGTGGGGGCTGCAGAGTTTGTGGGTGGTGGAAATGTTCTAGATCCTTTTTAGGCGGTAGTTACACAAGTATATACATTTGTCAAAATTCGTCAAACAGCCCTGAAGATCTGTGCATTTTATTGAATGTAAATTACACAGCAGTTTTTAAAAGGATAGGTTCAACTCCTGGTCTTTTACTCTCTGTGTAGACGAGTTCTTTACCTGTTTGAGCCTTGCTTTCCTACCTGTAAAATGGAAGGACCATTTATACCTGTGCTGTGGGTGATCATGGACCTTAAATGAGATCACGTGAGTCAACAGTACTTGGAAATGATGAAAAGCCTTTACCCTGGTGACTGCCATTGTTACGTTTCCCTTCGGAGCAGATTACTGAGCTAGTACAAATCTGTGGACTCTGCCTTGCTACTTCCCTTGGAGAGTAGTGTTTATCTATTTTAAGGAGACTCTGGAGATATCAAAATGCTGCAGAAAAGCACATGGAATATGGATTTGCCAGGGAGAGGAGAGAGGGCTGGAAGGGAACAGCTGGGGAGAAAGCCATCAATCCAGCTCGGCAGCAGGGCCAGACGGATGCCGAGAGGGAGTCGCTAAATGCCTGTGAGAGAGTCGTGACCAGGAAAAGCAGCGTGAGTTAAAAAAAAAATCACATCTTGCCAAACAAACTGGGTCACATTCGTGATGGAGTTAGTCACTGAGCAGAGCCGGGAAAGCACATTTAGGGAAAAAAACAAAAGGTTTGGGGACTATGGTGACTCGTCCAGAAGGGACAAAAGCTGCTTTGGACTCCTGGCCTGGTTTGGTAGTTAAGTAAAAGATTCTTCTTGTCTGCAGTGTATCTTGTTGGTATTTGGGGTTTAAACCTGATCTTTACACCTCACAGCAATCACAACCTTTATATGGGAAGCAAGAGCACAGCACACATTTTAAAATGGAAAATCTTAGAAGCCAAGTGCAATGGAGACAGGGAAGGTGGGAAGGCTGTTCCGGAGTCCACCCTGGGAATTCCAGCGGGAGGGGACCACGGCCTGCACGCAGCCAGCTCCTGAGCCAGGACACCGGCAAAGTCTTTCAAGTCAGAGCAAAGGGCAAATGCCCTTTGGCAAGCAAATCCTACATAATGAGTGAACGATGCTGAAATCAAATTTTAAATGGTCAGCCACTAAAATAAAGTTAAACAGGGAAAGACTGAACAGGAAGAAATAGTCTACAAGAGAAATCTGATGTGTGAAATTTTGATTTTATCCTCATTATAAAAATTTTGGTGCTTTCTGCTAGAGGTTTCTGCCAAGAAATGTGATATGTTGAAAAAGAAGAGGAAATGTACTCTAGATACTGTGACTATGAAAGGCTGTTTAAAGTGATAGGAATCAGTCGAGCTTCTCTCAGTGACCAAGGTTATAAAATTAGGATCTTAAACTACCAAATCTGGGTGAGAAACACAAACAAACACTTTAGTAAAAGCAACATCTAAATCTACCTTAATATAACTTACATTTCCTCACCATGTTTGTCTTGTCCTTGGACATGTCAGATCTCTTATGTTGTTAATTTCCTCTTCTAAGAGCTGTCCCTATTGGAGCAAGGGAGGGAGCTGGGGAGAGGAGGTGGGGTGAGGATGCTGGAGTGTCTTTCTTGTGACCTCTGAATCCGAAAGTGGGTGCCATAAGATGCCGCCACATGCATGTGGGGTGCATTAGTATGTTGGCCCGGTGCTCAGGGTGCAGAACAAGCTAGGTGGGAGGCGCCTTCCCCACCCAGGTCTCAGACTCACAGGGAATCTGATGCCTTAAACCTCCACCTCAGCACTCAGTGACTTCAACTTCTAGCTGTACCACTCTGTGAATTAGCGCGTGGGATCTGAGACGGGCATTTGCATCCTGAAGCAGGCTCTGTGGACTTCTTCTGCCCTTTTCTTTCAGGTCTTCCAAAGTAGTTGAAGACACAGCGTCTCCCCAAGTGACTTGCGGGCTGTCAACCCCGTGAGAATCCCTGATTTCTCCCTGCCTTTGGGGCTTCCAGAGTTGGGTTTGAAGCTTATGTCCATGGCTTATTGGCCAAGTAGGAAACCTCTGTGAACACTGATTTTCTTGCCTGGAAGCAAGGCACAGAGTAAGTTAGCGGCCGATACACATGAGCTATAATCAGGTGCTTAACATTTTTGCCAAAAACTTGAATGGATCTTGATGGTAAGTTAGCAAATCAGCAGGCGTCTTCTACCGGATAGATGGGAACAAACGAGAGGGACTCATGATCCTCAGAGTCTGTGTTTTTGTCCCACATCGACTTTCCAAGCAGAGAACTGGAGGACATGTGATTTAACAGCAGCATCTGTGTGCTCCTGTGATGTGATAAGAAATCTGTATTTGGCCTTCATTCCCCAGTTCCTAGCACAAGCGCTTCTAAAGCCCTTGGAATTTCGCGAGTAACAGGACTGAGAGGAGCATCTATTGTTACTCATAATAAACCCCTTCCAACCAAACCTGAGTTTATATTCATGAAGTGACTTTTTGGGGGGAGGCGGCTTGAGAGCTGTAGGATGGGGGCTGGTTACCTCGGGGCTGGTTACCAGAGGAACCAGCGGAGTGATGAGAGGGTTGGAACTTTCAGCCCCACCTCCTGACATCCGGGGAGGGGAGAGGGGCTGGAGACTGAATTAATCACCAAAGGCCACAGATTTGATCAACCACGCTTCTGTAATGAACGTTCCATCCAACCCCGTAAGTGATGGGGTTTAGAGGGCTTCTGGGTTGGTGAACACCCTAAGGTCCTGGGAGAGTGAGTTTCCCAGAGAGGGCGTGGAAGCTCCATCTGATACCACACCCCAGGCATCTCTTCCGTTTGACTGGGCATTTGTATCCTTTAGAATATCCTTTATTGTAAGCTGGTACTAGCAAGTAAAGCGCTTCCCTGAGTTCTGTGAGCTGTTCTCACAAATCATTGAGTCTGAAGAGAGAGTTGTGGGAACCTCTGACTTTGTCGCTAGCCGGTCACAGAAGTACAGGAGGCCCTGGGACTTGCAATTGGCATCTGAAGAGCGTGCAGTTTGTAGGACTGAGCCCTTAACCTGTGGGGTCGGTGCTAACTCTGGAGAGTTTGTGTCAGAATTGAATTAAATCATGGAACACCCATTTGGTGTCCAGAGAGTTGGAGAACTGGTTGGTATGAAAAAAAAAAAAAAAAAACAAACCCTTTGGTGTCCGAGTGTGAATAGAAACAGATCATAACGTGTGAACTAGAGTTAGGAGCCTGGTCCACAGTGTGCCCCTGTTGGGGTCGGGGCAGGATGCGGTAATCTGATGCTGTCAGAGTTCTTTAGTTGCAAGCCATGGAAACAGACTGACACTCTTAGTGGGAAGGCCTTTGCTGGAAAGGTATGGAATAGTTGTTGGATGCTGAAGGACCAAGCCTCAGGGAGAAGAGAATGGGGCTGTTAGCCGGAATGAATGGGCAGACTCTGTGTCTCCACCTACCCCATCAGAACTCTGCTCCACTGTTTTCTGCTACATCATCCTCACCAAGACTCAAAGCCCTAGGAACCAGAATCCGAATGGCTTAAATTGGGTTCTCTGTGTGCCCTCCCACCCTGACGGAGGTGCCCTCATAACTTCTCAGAATAAGGGAAGAGTAATTGCCTACTGGGAAGTCAGGTTGCTTTTACCCCAAAAAGTGGAAAGGCATGTTTGACAGGCTGAAGAAGCGAGACGTCTCTGGCATGGCATCTTTAGGCTCCGTTGTTTTTTTTTTTTAAAAAAAGGACCACAGGAAAACAAGGAAATGATTCCATCTCATCCTTCCCTGGCCAGGATCCGGGCCAGTCTTGGGCAGCACACATTCAGAGACCTTTGACTGCTTGGGAGGTGTTCAAAAAGGAGCAACTAAGACAGGGAACGTCTGGAAAACATGACACCTAAGAAATGGGTAAAGGCTCGAAGAGATTGAACCCAAAGAAGAGAAGACTGAGTGGGCACCTGATGGCTGTTCTCAGATATCTGAAGGTCTGGAAGGCAGAAGAAGAAGACTTTTGTATTTAGCACCTCTAAAAGGAAGGACTAAAACCAACAGACAGACTTTAAAGAGGGACAGATTTCAGCTCTGTTCAGTAGCTATAAGAAAGATCTTCCCAAAAAACCCGAAATCTACGGCTGGAAATTAAATGAGCTGGCACGAGGTGGGGAATTTTCCATTCCCGGGAAGCCTCCGTTCGTTAATTAGCAAGAGCGACGAGCGCATGCCTCACACCAGATGACGACACACCGTGTCGTGCCCTGCTGAGGACCCTGAGCAAGGGCTCACACAGCAACAGCTCTCCCTGCTTGGCCACACCTCCTGCAGAGCACTTCTCCGTATGTGGAGTTCTGGATGTGCACCATGTGAGCGATGATGGACGGAGAGGACGAGAAGGGCCTCCAAATACCCTCTTGGACCACCTGCCCAGGGCCATGTGGTACAAGCGTACCATGTGCGGGGCCTTAATTTAGAGCATTGCTTCACCCAAGGGCCTCTTTGGGGATGTGTTATATTAATGGGCATCTTTCATTTACCTCTCAGTGTGAATCAAGTGCGCGTCTTGCTTTATCACTGAACAACATTCAGCAAAAATACGCAAAGTCTCTTGGGCTAAACCTTTTATTAGAAAATTACAACATCAGAGTTGGAAAGGACTTTGTGATCAATGAATTTACAATGCCTGAATATATCCAATAGCATTCTCGACAAGTTGATATGTAACCTGTCTTGATTTCCCTAAAACACTCACGATTTCGTAAAGTAACCCACACAACTCTGGGCAGTTTTGGTTGCTAAAATCCTTTCTTATATTTGGGTAAACTATCCACTATGTGGCTATATCTATCAAAGTTTAAAGTGCACAAAGCCTTTGACCAGCAATTCCACTTTTAACAATTTATCCTACAGACGTAGTCCCCATGGGCTGAAAGACATGTGTCAAAGATATTCATTGCAGCAAAGGGCTGGAAATAATTTAAATGTTTAATCACGGGACTGATTAAACAAATTATGCAATGTCTATTCTATGGAATATCAGGCAGCTATTAAACAATTAAAGCTTTCTCATGCACTGACAGGGAAAAGTCTTTACATTGGTTTTTCTGCCCCTGGTTATGTTGTTTAGTGGGAAAAAGAGATTAGCTGAATAATACATATGACATTTATATAATCAAAAAGAATGATATACACGAATATATGTTTAGGTTTTATCTGGAAAAATACTGGCAGCTGTGGTTGCCTCTGAGAAAGGAAACTGTGAGATTGGGTATCAGGGGTGGAAGGGAGAATTTTATGTGTGTATGTTTATGAATATATGTGTAGGTAGACATATATGTATGTTTATATGTACACATATATTTCTTTTGACATTTTTTGCCTGTACATATATCACTTTACTTCTTTAAAAATATGCCCTTCAAAATATATATATATATATATATATATATATATATATGTCTTTAGGCAACAAAAACAAAAATAGACAAATGAGACCACATTAAATTTAAAAACTTCAGTGCATCAAAGGAAACAATCAACAGAATAAGGCAACCTACAGAATGGGGGAAAATATTTGCAAATCGTGTTATCTGATAATGGATTCATATCCAGAGTATATAAGGGACTTCTAGAAATCAACAAAAACAACAAAAACCAAATAACCCAATTCAAAAATGAGCAAAGGACTTAAATAGGCAGTTCTACAAAGACGATATAAAAATGGCCAACAAACATATGAGAAGATGCTCAACATCACTCATCATCAGATAAATGCAAATCAAAACCACAATGAGATCTCACCTCATTCCCTTAGGATGGTCGCTGTCCAAAGTTCAAAAAATCACAGGTATTGGCAAGGATATGGAGAAACCGGAACGCTTGTGCACTGTTGGTGGGTGTAAAATGTAAATGTAAAGTGGTGCAGCCATACGGAAAACAGTATGGAGGTTCCTCAAAAAATTTAGAAAAGAACTACCATACAATGCAGCAGTTCCACTCCTCAGCATACACCCAAGAGAATCCAAAGCAGGACTTCAAAGAGATAGTTGCACATCCATGTTTCTTGCACCATTATTCATAATAACCAACATGTGGAAGCAACCCAAATGCCAGTCAGCAGGTGAATAGGTACGATGTGGTCTCTGCATACAACGGAATGTTATATAGCCTTAGGAAAAGAAGGAACTCCTGCCACACACTGCAATATGGATGCACTGTAAGCACCCTACACTAAGTGAAATAAATCAGTCACAAAAGGACAGATACTGTATGATTCCACTAACATGAGGTATCTACAGTAGTGCAGATCATAGAGACAGAAAGCAGAAAGGTGGTTGCCAAGGGCTTGGGTGAGTGGGAATTAGTCTTTAATGGGTATAGAGTTTCAGTTTTGCAAGATGAGAAAGTTCTAGAGATCTGTTGTAAGATGATGTGAATGTAGTTAACAACACTGAATTGTACACTTTAAAATGGTTAAGATGATTAGAAGAAAAAAAATTTGACCTCTTAAATCCTAGCACTGAGCCCACTTGGTTTCAATTCTCAAAGCTGTGCAGAACACCTTCATCTATCTTCCTTCTTTTCTTTTCTTTCTTTCTTTCTTTCTTTCTTTCTTTCTTTCTTTCTTTCTTTCTTTCTTTCTTTCTTTCTTTCTTTCTTTCTCTTTCTTTCTTTCTCTCTCTCTCTCTTTCTTTCTTTCTTTCCTTTCTTTCCTTCCTTCCTTCCTTCCTTCCTTTCTTTCTTTCTTTTTCTTTCTTTCTTTCTTTCTTTCTTTCTTTCTTTCCTTTCTTTCTCTCTCTCTCTCTTTTCCTTCCTTCCTTCCTTTCTTTCTTTTTCTTTCTTTCTTTCTTTCTTTCTTTTTCTTTCTTTCTTTCTTTCTTTCTTTCTTTCTTTCTTTCTTTCTTTCTTTTTCTTTCTTTTCTCTCTCTCTCTCTCTCTCTTTCTTTCTTTCTTTCCTCTTCCTTCCTTCCTCTTCTTTCCTTCCTTTCTATTTTTTAAAAAATTTTATTTTATTTTTTTGGCTGCATTGGGTCTTAGTTGCAGCATGCAGGATTTTCATTGTGGCATATGGGATCTTTTGTTGCAGTCCGTGGGCTCCTCTCTTGTTGTGGCATGTGGGCTGCAGGGTGCATGGGCTCTGTAGTTTGCGGCACTTGGGCTCTCTAGTTGAGGAGCTTGGGCTCAGTAGTTGTGGCTCGGGGGCTTAGTTGCTCCGCAGCACGTGGAATCTTAGTTCCCCGACCAGGGATTGAACCTGCGTTCCCTGCATTGTAGGATGGATTCTTTACCACTGGACCACCAAGGAAGTCCGCAACTTCATCTTTTTCCTAAAACACATGAATCTGAAGAATTCTAACCACGGCCCCTTGGACCAGCTGCTCTTCTGCAGGTTAAACAAGCCACATCTTTATGTCATCTCTTCCACTCTGGCCATCTGGTCGCCTGGCTGGCCCAGAACCTGCAGTGCTGTAGCAGGACTGTGGGCATCCTCGACACGCTGAAGCCCATGCACCATGCCAGAGGATGGGCCCTGTCTGGAGCAGCCAGTGCAAGCAGAGCAGTCACGATTCACTGGAACAGGAGACAAAACCAGTATCCTTTAAATTCTCATGGCTACTTTACACTTTTTAAGGGATTTTACAAACTGGGTTAAACTTACTACTCACCACGACCCTTTGGGGTGGGCATTTCAGGAAGAGAAGGCCTCAGTCAGGGAGATTAGCATTTACGCTGGTCTTCTAAGTCCTTAATGTGTGGGCTCTTTCCACTCTGCAGCCTGCCTTTGATTTCACATAAAAACAAACCAAAAATCAAATAAGCAAAACAAAAACAAAACCAAAAAGATCGTTTGCTAAGTTGTCCCAAGTTTTATAATTCTGAGAGACTGCGAACGTCTTCTATAGAGGTAGAAGAAACGGATTGAACTGCTCCCCATATCACAGTGCACATCGACAAGGACCAAAGGCTGTTTGTGGGGTGCCCTTGGTACCTGGCCCTCCATGAGCCAGGAGAGCCAGGGGCCTCGTCTTGGCTCTACTGGCGAGACCTGAGCCCACCTCCACACAAGGGTAAGGGAACAGTTAAACCTCCACTTTGTGAAAAGAGCAGTCCCCTTCCCCATGGCTGCATAAGAGGAGCCCAGAGTTTCCTTAGGGAAATCCTCAGGTCTGTGACCTGGGCCCTGCCAGGGCTCAGGAGATGCCTCTCCTGCAGGGGCTGGAAAGGAAAAGTGGCAGCTGGGGGTGGGGTGAGGGCTGGGATGGGGAAGGTGGAGTGAAAGAGGGCCCCTGGCAGCCAGGATGAGAGCGAGTGGTACCCAGAGGCCTCTAGCAAAGGATCCCCGCTGGGCTGTGCACACCACCCAGGCCCGCCCTGGCTGTTTTCATCCCAGTCAGCATGTGCCCCCAAGGCTGCACGTTCACCTCTACTAACTTTATTTTCCCCTTTAGGATGCTCTCCTTGGCCATTTTAACCTAATTTCATCAGGATAAACTAGTTAGGGAGGCAGAAGGAAGAGGCACATAGGAAAATTTCCTTGCAGTCTGGAGCATCAGGGTCCCCCAGGGAATGAGAAAAGGGCTTCTCTTCTTGCGCATAGAAAAAGATGTTTTGCACATAGAAAAAGACAAGTGTCTACAAAAGACACTCCCTGGTGTTCTAAACTGGCAAATGCTGGGCTAGGGAGAAAGGAGGCAGGGAGAGGAAGGTGGAGGGGTTTCTGCAGGAAGTCAGCTTTCTGACCTCTCACTGATAGATCTAGTTGCAGGGAGTGATATTTTAAATATTCAACAAGCAAGCCTGACCAATCAGAGCAGTCACCCGTGGTGGGGCCTTGGTGTCAGCTCCTGGAGGCCCCCTGCTGGGCCATATGTTCCCCCATTGGTTGCAGGATAGTGGAGGGTCTGGGGGGGCCAGGGCTTTGGCTGTTTAGCAACCTGTGTGAAGTGTTTCCACTTGAATGCGTGGTGTGGCTGCATCGTTTCACAGCAGCTGAATGTCAGTCTGGTGGGCCCGGGATGAGAGATGCTGGTCCTGGTGGCCTCTCCACTGCCTCGAGCTCATCAGATGCTTTTTCCAAGTCACTCCCAGCATCAGTGGCCTCACCCAGTTCCCTGGCAGCATTGCAGACGTTTCTTCTCTCCCACACAGAGTCGGGCAGTGCCAGATGTCCTGGGGAACAGCTGGGTGCCTCCTGGCCTGCAGGAGCTCATGCATGTGTGGCTCTGACATCCGAGGAGCAGGCGGCTCTTGCTTTACCAGGAGGGATCTTTCTCTTGTTTCTCACCCTCTTCTTCCAGGCTGACGTGCAGCTGGCACTGGCTGTGCCTCATCTCATCAGGAATCCAGGGTTCTTCCTCCATAAAGAGGAGGGGCCCGGGCTTCCAGAACCACGGACAGATGTCTGCGGGAAGGGGCCTCCACACCTGCCAAACCGCCAGCTTCCTTTCTCGTTCTCAAGGGCCCTGGGGAACACAAGCATTTGAAAAACGTGTCGTATGCCCTGCAGTTTCCACTTTCCCCGAAGACAAGCTATCTCGTCTGAGAGTGAAAAATCAGGCAGCTGAGTTTCCTGAGATGGGAGGTGAGAGGTGGTCTGTGAGACAATGTACACGTTGCCCAGGAGCCTCACTTCCTAAGACCAGCCCGGGATGGGCGTGGGGACATTAGCGGCCTTGTCCTGAAAGAGGAGACCATAAAGACCCGTCTTCATTTTCACGATCTGAGAACTTCTCTTCTGGTGAGGCTTGCAATGGAGCGCTGCGTTTTATCCTTCTTCTTTCTATGTATTTCTAAGATATATAGTTTAAAAATTCACATTTATAAAAACATCACAACCCGGTGCCTCCTGCCTCACCCATTCTTACCCACAGTTACTATTTCCCAGAGCCAACTGCTGGCTGTGATTTTAGTGGTACCCCTGGTATTTGCAGCAGTCATTCTAAATAGTATGTTTATAAAGCTGTATCTTTACTTTGATAATTTTGGAAATCTTCTACTGACATTGCTGTGGAAGATGAGGGTTTAGCGTTCCTCCCCACTCCTAGACACAGGTGTTCACACCTGTCTCTCACTTTCCCACAGAGTTCTCATCCCATCTTAGATGCCACCCATCATAAGATGTAGCATTATTTATGTCACTACAAAAGAACAAATGTGCTCCCAGTTAAACTTTGAAACAATACTTTCTTATCACATTGACTACAAGTTGCAGTCTGACTTCCAAGATGTTAAAATGTGAGAAGTATGTGCACGTTAGAATATTATAAATTATGGACAGCACAATTTCTGATTAAATCACCGATAAGTATTTGCATTATTTTGACTGTCTACACAGTGTACTATAATTACATTTTGCTTCTTGTACATCTCTCCCCCCCAGAGTTAATAATTGCCTTATCTATTTAATTGTGTAGTATTTTGGGGTGTTTATGAGTAATTCATCCCCAGACTCTCTTCAACATGATGAACACATTGGTAATCTCTCAGTTGTGTTTCCCTCCTTGTGGGGATGTCTTCCTGGGGATGTCTTCCTGGAGCTCTCTTCCTGCTCCAAACTCGGGGCTGGTTCCCGGTTGGCCCACTGCAGTTACCAACTCAGAGCTTCCCTTTAGCATCATCCTGGGAATCCCCTTTCCTTCTCTCCTGGGTTGGATCCCCTATTTCCTGGAGCTTCTGTCTTCTTTCTTGGGTAATTCTTTGTTTTGTTGGAGCACACCCTTCAGTAGATTCTTGAGAAAGGGTTCATGGCAGGTGAATGTTTGGGGACCTTGTAAGTGTCTTTATTGGACTGTTGCACGTGATAGCTTGTCTGGATATAGACTTGGACTTCGCAAATAATTTTTCTTCGTGTGAGAGGCTTCCCTTCAATGTCTCGTGATTTAGTGCTCATACTAAAGGGATGTGTGTCAGGGTGAAGCTTATGGACCACTGGGCTCCGGGTTGGTAATTCTGCAGCAATCTGGGTGCTTCACTCGGGGATCCTGCTAGGTCAGTCTCTG
Organism: Hippopotamus amphibius kiboko; assembly: GCF_030028045.1. NCBI lineage: Eukaryota > Metazoa > Chordata > Mammalia > Artiodactyla > Hippopotamidae > Hippopotamus > Hippopotamus amphibius. The sequence goes on from NC_080199.1 coordinate 73,489,650, forward strand.
TCTTTTCTCTGGGACTCATCAGCTTCCCTAGAGATGAATCATCTGATCTGCCTGTAGGGTATAAGCCTCACTGCCAGCATTCTGGGAGCCAAGAGGGGGGAGGAGACTGCGGGATGTTACAGTCCAAAATGCAGACTGTCACTTAATCCTGTTTCAGCAGCGGGTCACATGCCGGCTCCCAGTTGTGCCTGCTGTCCAGATGATCTCTGATTCAACCTCTTCTCCCAGGGCGGGGCAGGGGCACGGCCTGGCTGTGCAGGCCATGGGAAGAAATGGGGCGTCTCCTTGTTCCTCGCACAGGTTTTCAACACATTTGTTTTCAGCATACCTGCACCCATGTTCTGCACAAAGGGAACCAATTTCTGTTTCTTTCTAAGGTTCTGTGGAAGCTGGTTCCAACCTTCCAGACTTCCCTCCCTGTGGGCTTAGGTTTTGGCTGTATCTTCTCTATGAAATTAATTACCTCTCATTCGTTTGCTTTTTTTAGTTTCCAGAATATTGTTGACATTTTTTGTCTGCTCTTGTCTCCATTCCTGTTCTCTCTTTGTCCTTATGGGTCTAGACAAGGTATGCTGGTAAATGTTTGACAAGTGGCTCTTGAGGGGTGGGAGAGCCCTGACTTGTAGCAGTCCTGTTTCAAGGGTGTAAATGCTCCTACCATGGCTATTTCAAGCAACCAAAAGGATATTACTGAGCATGCAGATGGGAAAAAGTGCAGAGAAGCACATCATTATATAATATTTCCACCATACAGATACAATAGACATAGACACTAGCTATAAATAACCTCAAGAGAATATATAATTGTAAAATTACTATGAAGTGATGTTTTGAGAAATTGTTAGCCTTGTTTTCAATGTAATTTTTAAAATTGTAAGCTTATATGATTTAGCTTCAAAAATAACTGTATTTAGATTGAACTTGGTGTACCCCCCAAAAAATAATAAATAAATAAATTAAAAAAAAAAACTGTATTTAACAACTGGTTCAAAAAATTCCTAAAAATGTGATAATCGGTTCTCACAAGCCAATATCAACTGGTCCTGGCATATCACTGGGTTAATGCCTCTTTTTCCCCCCATGTACCCGTCACTCACTTTATTTTTTTTAAGAACTTTTATTGAGATACCGTTGACATACCATAAGCTGCATATATTTAAAGTGTACAATTTGATATTTTTTTCTTATTAGTAATGTATATATGGCAATCCAATCTCCCAATTCATCCTCACCTAACCCACCCCCACTCCCCCACCCCCGCTTTCCCCACTTGGTGTCCATATGTGTGTTCTCTACATCTGTGTCTCTATTTCTGCCTTGCAAACGGGTTGATTTGTACCATTTTCCTATATTCCGCATAAATGTGTTAATATATGATATTTGTTTTTCTCTTTCTGACTCACGTCACTCTGTATGACAGTCTCTAGGGTTAACGCCTTAGGGTTAATGCCTTTTTAAGAGTTTAATTGTCATTTCAGTATATTATTGAAAAACTCTTTTTCTTTTTTTTGTGGGGGGCAGGTAGCTGCACTGCATGGCTTGTGGGATCTTAGTTCCCCGGCCAGGGATTGAACCCACGCCCTCTGCAGCGGAAGTGCAGAGTCTTAACTACTTGAACCACCAGGGGGGTCCCAAAAAACTATTTTTCAAATGAAAACACTAATTAAAAAAGATACGTGCACCCCAGTGTTCATTGCAGCACTCTTTACAATAACCAAGACATGGAAGCACCCCCAGTCCCATCAACAGATAACTGGATTAAGAAGATATGGTACATATACACAATGGAATGTTACTCAACATGAAAAAGAATGAAATAATGTCATTTGCAGCAACATGGATGGACCTAGAGAATGTTATGCTTAGTGAAATAAGTGAGACAGAGAAAGACAAATACTATATGATATCACTTATTGTGGGATCTAAAACATATTACAAATGAAAGTATATACACAGCAGAAACAGACTCAGATATAGAAAACAAACTAGTGGTTACCAAAAGGGAGAGGGAAGGGAGGAGGGAAAAATTGGGGGTATAGGATTAACAAACTACTGTATATAAAATATATAAGCAACACAGATATACTGTATAGCACAGGGAGTTACACCTACTATCTCGTAGTAACCTATAATGAAATATAATCTGCAAAAATACTGAGTCCCTGTGCTGTACACCTGAAACTAAGGCAATATGGTAAATCAACTATATTTCAATTTAAAAAACTGTTTTTCAGTTTGCTGCTTTATAGCATACAATTATCTTTCCTCACATATTAGGGGTTTCCCCCCAGTTTTATTGAGATATAATTGCACATGCTATTAATACAATGGTAATTCATCCAAAATTCATATTATCTAACTGAAACTCTCAAACTGTGGTGAAGGAAGAATGACACCTCAGTGGGATGAATGACCCTTGACTTGAGGAGTAAATAGAAGAGTTGCAATGACGACAGGGTAGGTAATCAGTACGGGTGGTACTCAGAGGAAAGGGATGTCAACTTGATCCAGCATGAGGTCCCACTAGGACAAGGCAGTAACTGGGCCAAACTTTCTGTCTTGATTTAATCTCCGTTTTTTAAAAAGACTGTTTAGTGTATCTGTGTTTCTTAGCAGTGCTCTGAAGTAGTGCCAACCAACTTCTCACTTCAAACACACAAAATTGTGAAGGGTCCATGTAATAGCGTTGAGTGACTGCACAAAGCCTTTCACTAGCTAAGCTCAAAGCATTTTACCATTTCTCCAAAGTGCCTCATGACGTCTCACCACACCCCAGTGTGGGAGTCGAAGGGGAATATCATTATCCCCATTCTACAGACGAAAGAAACAGAGGCCTTAAAGCAAATCGACAATAGCTGAGATTGGCTTCATCAGCCTGCAAATCCAGTATGCTCACATTTCATGATAGCAGGATCCTAGGCACTAATTTATATTTTTCTGCCTCGACCTAGTAAAGTCAGGGTGCAAGTTTTGTTACCTGAAATATCAAAAAGTTCTTTTAAGTCCTAACTTGTATGGTGCCAGTTTTGACCTTTGTTGAGCCTCTCGCACCTTCCTACATGCGTGGTTTTAAAGTATTTTTCATACATTATTCAACATAACTCCAGTCTGGCTATAGGAATAGGGGAGGGTTGGCAAGAGCAGAAGTCTGAGCCATTTGGATAACAAGGGAAAGACCAGATACCGTGGTTTAGTTTTATACTCACAAAGCATCAACATTTGCCAAATTGACAATAGACTTTTTGAGCATTTACTACGTGCCATGTATGGAATTTAGTACTTTACATGCGTTATCTCATTTAAACTACTTTAATCTTCACAGTAGCAATTTGTGGTTGGTGTTAATATTATCCCTATTTTACACATGAGGGACGTGAAGCTTACAGAAGTCAAGAAACACAGCCAGCTTCTCGGCTACAGCAACTGGTGTAGAGATGGACCTGTCACCCAGCAGAGCCTCAGCCCAGGGTATTCTGAGCTGGAGCCGGCAGAAGAACCCTTCCTTCTCTGGTCACAGAGTCGTTTGACAGGAAACCCAGTGAGGTGGGCTCCCGTGTCCACTGCTGTGTGAAGAAAGCTCTCTGTAGGAGGAGGGAATGAAATCCACACAGAGAAGAGCAGAGACAAGATGGGGAGAAAGAATTCCGATGGAATTCAAACCCTTGCCTCTGAGTCCCTGCCTCCCTTATCTAAGCTAGTGTGAGTTCAGAGTGTCACTTGGCTGCTGGGAGAGCCTGACCCACACAGTGTTTAAGCACCTGCTCTCCTGCTGCTAGACGTTACCATATTTACCAGGATAGGAGAGCCCACCATTGGGCTCCTTAGACTTACCCCAATCTCAGTCAAATCTGCAAGCAGGTAAACTTTCCGCACAGTGCAACCCTTCTTCTACTTCTAGACACATTCTGTGTCTCATCCATAAGATTCTTCTCTATCTCTTGTTACTTGCCTCAAGACTCCTAATGCAGATACACCATATTGCGATAACGTGGTCGGCTTAAGCGTCCATACGCGTGACTTTGTCTCCCGACCTCAAGAGGCAGGAGAAAAGCCATGGTACTAACAATACAAACTATACGATGGCCCACTGGCCAGAACGTCACAGGCCAGAATTTTTTTTTTTTTTGGATAGGGTGGGGGCTGGAGGAACATTATAGAATTGTCAACTTTTCATTTTGCCAGACTTAGTAGGCTAAAATTTATCCTTCTCCAACTTTTCATCCATTCATTCATACATTTACAGCAAGTCTAGTAAATACTCTGCTGTAAGCCGGAGAGTACAAAGCAACGTCACAGCCAAGTCACTGGATGACTATAAAGGTCATACTAATTCTTTTTCCTAAAATTCCACTCTTCACTTCACTTGATGCCTTTGATTACCTTGCAGAATTCAGGGGAGAGTATAAGCAGATTTTCAGTCATTCTTGTTGGCAATAATTTAAAAAATGAGTTGGAAGCCAGGAAGGGCAAAGGACGTGAAGAGGAAGCCCTGGCAGTAGAAGCCGATGTCGTGTAGCCTTGGCCCAGGTGCCGAGCGGTGCAGGCAAAGGGCACAGCCTGGCCTGCAGGGGCACCAGCCCAGGAGCTCAGGGAAGTGAGGGGCCTCTGTGCTCTGGCTTTGGAGTGAAGTAGGTAACGGTGATGTCGAGGCTTTATAAACCCTGATGTTAAGCCTTGAGGTAATGTAATCATTCTCACCTCTGTGTAACTGAATAGTAAACTACATTTGGCCAAAATTGTGCCTTTAGGATTATAGCCAAAGCAAGATGCAGAGCAATCAATGAGAGAGCCACTCACATTGGATCAGACACAGAAAAAGCCTTCTTGGTGTATATCGTATCTACATCTAAATAAGCAAAATAAATTTGTAAGAATCTCCTTAAAATGGCTGGAGGGGGAAATCTGAAAAGTTTCTAGTAAGCAAAGCATAATGAAATGGATATTAATTGTACAGTACCCATTACTTTTAATTTAATATGCCCTTGATAAGCTCTTTATATACTGTGTTGTCTATTGTTTTGTTTCAATGAAAGTAAAAATTATCTATTAGAGCTTTTGTGGATTCATTTTATTATTTTATTTTATTTTTTGGCCACACTGCATGGCGTGTGGGATCTCAGTTCCCTGACCAGGGATTGAACCCGGGACCACTGCAGTGAAAGTGCCCAGTCTTAACCACTGGACCACCAGGGAATTCCCTGGAGATTCATTTTTAACCATGTTCTCCCAACTGTACTCTTTCTAGGTGTCTTTAGGGGCTTCAGTGATGCAGCACTTGGGTTGGAGAGTATGGTAGGCAACCTCCAAGAAGACCCTTCCTGATCCCGGCCTCCTGGTGTTCCCACTCTTGCCTGGTCCCTCCCACACTGTATCAGAGTTGGTCTGTGTAACCAGTAGGATACAGCAGAAGTGACTGCAGTCCATTTCCAAGGTTAGGTTTGAAAAGACATTGCAGCTTCCACGTCAAGTGCTTTCTCTCTCACCTTCTCTCGAATCCCTCTTTCAGGAAGCCAGCTGTCATGTCACAAGGACACACCGCGTCCCGAGAGGTGTGTGAGGCTAGGCTCTGAGGCTGCTGGCTAAGAGCCAGTGAGGAGCTGTGGTCCCTAAGAACCGTGCGGTGCCCGGGGGCGTGGCTCCTCCAGCCCCTGCCGAGCCTCCAGGAGACTGTGGTCCTGGCTTGACTACCATCTCACCCGGGGCCTGAGTCAGAGCCGCCCTGTGAGCTCGCTCCCAGATTCCTGACCCTCAGAAACTGTGAGAGATCGTACATGTCTGTTGTTTTAAGCTCCTGAGTCTGGGGTGATTAATTATGCAGCAATAGATGATTAACACAGGGAGGGGAGACAGCATTTATTCTGCTACCCTCACTCTCTCAAGGAGCCCCTTCTTCCCTCTGCAGGGAGAGCTGCCCTGGTCCCTGATTACAGGGGTCGAGGCACCCTCACTTCCTTTGCTGTCACTGTCACGCCTTTGCTGTCCCCTGGTTGTTTGGACGTAGGGATGAGAAAGCACACACAGAATTTACAGGATGACACAGGTGGTTCTTCTTGTCCCTGTCCCAACTGGGTGGAGCATGGAAAGCATTTTTGTGCATGTGTAGGCTTTAGAACTAGGCATAGAAAAGAAAAAAATAAGCTTCAATTGTTTATTTCTTTTTACAAAAGAAATAGTATCTGTGGTATAAAAAAATAAAAAAGCAAGCCCATTAAATACCCTTAATTCCAATATGCAGATATAAATACTATTAATAACTGAAGCATTTCTATAACTATTTCTATCTCTATATATTTTACATAAACAGGTAATATAATAAGTGCTAGTTTGTGATTTTTTTTTTCATTTAATATATTATGAACCTATGTTTATGTCATTAACATATGTCATCTACAATTATAATTTAAAATGACTGCATAGCTTTAGAAATGCAGATGTTATAATTTTTTAAGCCAATTCTCTTTCTTGGATATAAATTTGTTTTTATTTTATGCTCTTATTAAAAATGGAATGTTTGTAGCTAAATATTTGTACCTTCCCTTGACTTTAAAGCATAGACACATTTTTAGAGTTTTCCTACATATTGCCAAATTGCCTTCCAGAGAGGTCTGCCACTTTATACTTTATTCATGTGTCTAACTCTGCATACCCTTGCCAGCCCTGAGTGCTTGTTTTTACCTTTCTGGCCTGATATCTGAATGGGTAACACAAGGACTACAGGGGAAGTCTCACTTACACTCAGACACTGGCAGCAGCTCCCCTCCAGCCCAAGGCCTGGCCAGGTGTGTGGGAAATGAATTGATGGACCAACTCTGTTTATCCCGGATTAAGCTTAGAAGATGAGGAGGGGATGTCAGAACGCGTACGCATGCGTTCAGGATGTAAGGAAGATGGCCAGACATAAAATAGTCAAACCCTTTGGTCCGGTAATTATACTTTTGGGAAGATAGCCTAAAGAAAACTCCCACTGAAGGGAAAAAGGGTATATACTAGAAAAAAGTTTATTGTAACGTTACTTATAACAACTTATAAACAACTCAGAGGAGAAATGGTGTAAGAAATTGGGGTCTATCAGCTTGATGGAATATTATGCAGTTATTAAATCAGTAATTATAACAAATATGTAGAAACAGGGGATGTATTCATGATATAACGTTAAATGCAAAAAAAAAGATACAAATTTTTAGTATTTAAGATGATATACTAGTTAAGTTCATGTAGGTGAAGACTGGAAGACAGCGTCGAAACTGAAATGGTTGTGAGAGAGAGTGGTACCCCATGTTTGGAATTTTTCTTTAAAGTCATCATTGTTCAATTACAAGGGAAAGTAATGATTTTGAAAGAAGGGGGAAGAGGTTCATGGGAAGAGGCGAGCGAATGTGCTAGAGGGACAGTCCCGAAAAGTGCTGGGTCGACCAAGGATGTTACTTAGGGAGGCTTTGCTGAGTATGGGAGAGAGCCAGCCACTGCCGGCAAACAGAGCTCAGCTGGACGCCAGGCTCCACGTCATCCCAGAAGTATGAGCCCAGAGAAGTTATTTAACTTCCTGCCGTTTAGTTTACGTAGCTGTAAAAATGAATGAATAATGCAGATGCTGAGGGAGGGGAGGAGAGCCTCTATTCTGGAGGCAGGTCTGCGGTAGTGCTTGATGAGGGGTGGTGATTATCAAAAGCGATGCTGCAACTCTTCTGTATTCATCTTTTCATAATTATTGTTACTACGATAGAGAGAAGGAAGTCCTGCCAAGAGAAAATATTTGCACGTCTGTTTCTGGCAAATGTAACCCACGCGATTCTATCCAGGACAGAAGGGAGTCAGTGAGTGCGGACTCTTTTCTCAGCTGGATGGTTACGGAGCTAACCTAGCAGTGTCTCTACTGCCTCCCCATTAAGTGATTTATCTGGACACCTTGAGTGATAATGACATAGCATAAAAAGTATCACAAAACTGCCAACCTTCTGCTGTGTACTGCAGGAGTAAAACTGATCACGGAAAGGTGGTGGCCAGAAAAAAAAATTTCGGAAAATATTACATAATATCTATCCCTGTGTTATTTTTTTAAAATATTGGTTATACAGTCTCATTTACGGGGGGAAAAACTCAGTGCTGGCTCTTGTTAACACAGTGGTTTGAAATCAGCCCCAGAAGAGCAAGCAGCACGGCATCTCCGTGATGTCAAGATGTGTTGCCAATCACATCTGGATTTGCAGCATCTTCAGCACCAGGGAAAACTCAGAAGGTGGAGAGAGAGTGGCCTGACTTACAGACACTCAGCAGAGAGACTCAGTGGCCACCTGATGCAGAGAAACTTGTGATGTGAAAAAGTCTGTCTGTCTTTCTTCAGGGACAATTTCGCAACGGTACCCACCCCTTTTGTAGGGAAAAAAAATCAGCACCTTGTTTGTACCAAGCCCTTTCCGACAAATTCCTTGTCATCTTGAGGACCCTTTTTCTTCTTCCTCTTCAAAAATCTTTTAGCAGTAACAGCAGCTCAAATAACTGGAGTTATTTCGGCATTAAAATACAGGCTTTGTGGACCTCTTAGGCAGGCAGATGCAATTTCAAAGGAAACTTCTTTTGCTGGGTAGTCAATGTTACACAGGGATTTGGGGAGTTAATCTTCACTGTTTGTGTTGTCAGGGAAAAGGAAAGAAGAGCTACTCTTTCCAGCCACTCTTCCCTGTGGGCATCTGTCTCCTTTTGTACCTGGAATTATGAAGATGGAGGAAAACAGAGTGGTTTTCCCCCAGAGCCCCTTGAGGCGGGCTGGGCCCTCCTTAAACCTCCAAAACAGATGGTTGTTGATCAGAGTTTTAAAGATCTCGGGATAGACATTCTGCAGCCTCCCTTGTTAACCGGTATCAGAGCTTAACCTGTTTTCATCTGAATAACTTTTTTTTATTACACCAACAATAGTGGAAATTTTTAAATTGCAAAAATCCCTGCAGAAGCTCCCCACTCCCATAAATCACCTGCAACCATGTTGCTACAACTTACATTTACCGCAGAGAGAGTTAGAGCTTAGGAGATGCCGGGTTTTTTGGAGAGCGTTACAAGGACAAATCAGTCCTATTCCTTCTGGGGCCAGGGCTGCTTCCCCAAGGGTCCTGCCTTCAGAACCGCAGTGAGGAAGCAGGCCCTGGCCTTACGCCACATGTGTCCTCAGCCTCCAGAGGACAGACTCCCCACCGCGCTCTGCGTCTCTGTGGGTTGGATGGGGAGCCCTGCGGCTCATCAGGTGTCTACTGGGGATGAGGCTCTCCAGCGTCCGCAAGACTCTCTTGGGTTACGGGATGGCAAACTACGGACCAGGGCCCACATCTGGCCTGTTGCCTGTTTTCGTATAGCCTGTGAGCTAAGTTTTTGGGTTTTTTTAACCTTTGAAGTAGTTGAGAAAAATCAGAAGAAGAATACTATTTTGTGACTTGTGAAAATCATAGGAAATTCAAATTTACATGTCCATAAATAGCTTTATGAGAACACAGCCTCCCTCACTCATGTGTGTCTCATTCATCACTTCCGTGGCTGCTTTCATACTAAAATGGCCGTGTTGAATAGTTGTGACAGAGACCACTCTGTACAGCCAGAAATTCCTACAATATTTCATCTAGTCCTTCACCGAGAACGTTTACTAACCTCTGTCTCAGAGCCTCCTGTCACCTTGGAATCCATCTCCTCGCTTTGCCTATGGTAACCTGTTCCCATCAGCACTGCAGTTCCTGCCCCTGAGACAACACACCCAAACACTGTTGTTCCTTCCCCAGGCTTCCCATTATTGGGTTGATTGTTGGAAGGGCTGGTGCAGCCAAGGTCACCTTTGGGGGCTGGGAGGGGACGTATAGAGCAGGAGGCAGGGAGGTGTCTGCCCAGCTGTTTGCAGTCGTCTTTAGACTGTGAGATCATCAGGACTTGTGTTTTCCAGCTGAGGGATCTAATCTCATTCTAAAGAATTAGAACCAACAGGACGCAGGATGCAGGAACCGAGGACAACTCCTCTGTTTCAGCTGTTTGGTGCCATGTGTGTGGAGTGGAGGAGGAATGGACAAGGAAACGTTTGGAGCCCCAGGGAGAAGGAGCCCTCCAGACTCCACTTCACATGGACCGAGTTTGTGATCTGTTGAGAGGACATGTAGACAGCTGGTCCCCGAGTCTGGGATGGCGGTCTGGATTCGTGGGTCATCAGCAGACGGATGATGGGGAAAGCCTGGGTGACGGATGACGTTGCCAAGGGGGTTAGTGTGGATAGACAGGGAAGAGGTGTAAGGGCTCATAACAGGCCCGTCAACATTTAGAAGTCTGGTAGAGGAAGAAGAAGCCACGAGCGCAGGATTCTGAATGTCTTGTTCCCTGCTCCATGCCCAGCACTGGACACAGGGCCTGTACACACCACGTGCTCAACAAATTACATATTGACTCTGTAAGCGAACTAGAATTCCAATTAACTAGAATCTTCTGCTCTCTCTCTCTTTCTCATCCCGCCTCGCCTTTTCTTTCCTTCTGTCTTCTCCTTTCTTCTCTGCCACGTGTTAAACACATCGGAAGTACTCGGGCACCCTGGCCACCCTTGAGCATTCTGGCTTACCTGACTATAGGTCTGGGTCAAATGAGTTGAAGACCCAATGAATTAGTCAGTAGACAGCCTTCTTTTCATCTACACAGGTTGTTTAAAAAAAATGTTACACTTGTTCCTGTTAAACCTCACCCTCTTTATGAACTATTTCTTTGTTCGGTTAATGCTATTTTGACTTCTGTTCTTGCCTTCTTACTAATGCCTCACAACTTGGTGTCATCCGTGATCTTAACTAGGAAGTTCTCAGTTGCATCACTGGGGTAAAGATAGAGATGTTCAGCACGGCTCCGGCTCTGACATGAGTGAGATCACGCAGGATGCTTCCAGGTTGAAGCTGAGTCATCAATAAGCCACCTCTTGGGTGATATTATTCTGCTTTTAAGAAAGAAAAGAGATTTATCTCTTTCTATCTCATTGATGAAAAGTCATTGGCAATGGAATCTAAGGTCGTACTTCAGCACAGAGAGATTACATCTCCTGCTCATTCCTTAGCTACATGGCCTATCCATCATCGAAGGAAACTAGGTTGGCCTGCCGAGATTTGGTCTTCTCGTACCATGGAGGCGCGTGCAAGTTGACTGCTTGTTGTTGCTGGACTCACTCTTGACACTGAAGAGAAGTGGACTTGTATCGTGGCCTGCGTGGGCCTTGCGTGGGGTGGGACCAAGGGTATCAGCAAGACCGAGCTAGGCTTGAGGTCATGCTTTGCACCAGGCATTGTGCCAGGTGCTTTACAAAGATTTGCTCGTTTAATGTTTGCAGCAGCCCAGAGAAGTCGGTATGGTTGTTCCTGTTTTCCAGTTAAGGAAACTGAGGCTGGGAAGGTAGAGGATCTTGTGCAAAGCTGCACAGCTGGTTGGCAGCATTGGACTTGAACTTCGAATCTTTCACACTGGCTCCCAGCAGTTATGCATGTGTGCTCACCTCAACAGGATCACATTGTGGGAAAGACTGTCTTTAAACTCCTGCGGCTTCAAACATCGCCCAGGCACAGATGACGTCAAAGTTTATAATCTGTCAAGACCCAGTCTCCATCTCCAGCTGCCTCCTGTCCATTTCTAGTCGGATCTCATTCTAAAAACTGCAGCTCCACGTGTAAACTCAAGCAATGATCTTCTCTCCAAAACCCAGGGACTTCCCCACCCCTCCCGTCACTGTCCTGTGCTTCTCCGTGGTACGATATTCTTCCAACCTTCTCAAAGTCAGAGTTATTTCTAAGCCCCTCCGTGTGGATTCTTTCTCTGAAGTATTTCTTGCCTCCATCTCCTGTTTTCTATTTCCACCATCCCTTTTGCCTTGATCGGCGAGGGCTTAGATGATTGCAACAGCTCAATAACATCTTTCACCAGCTGCCACAGTTAAACTCTGCTTAATCAAGTCAGTTCCTTCCCTGAAAGTATGGCCCTGGAGTGTGTTTGCATACTAGAATTACCTGGGGAATTTTAAAAGTACTCAGGATTGTGTGTGTTTGGGGTCTTCAAAATGACAGCCTTGGGATATCAGCATTACAGAAGCCACATCAGGAGTCTCTGTATCTCTGAGACCAAGGATGTCGTCCTCGGGTTCTGGGGGTCAGACACAGTCCCCAGGCATTAATGATGTGTGGCTCTAACCGCACTCTTGTCTCTTTGGACTGGATGAGGGCAGATAGGCTTGACTGCCGATGAAAAGGGTCAAGTGGGTGATGTTTAGCATCACTGCACCCCCCCACTTTCCAATATTCCCTCCAAAAGATGTCCACTGTGTTTTCCAGTGACTTGTTCAGGGGAGCGCTGCCTCTGTGAGGTCTTGGACCCTCCCACTAAAGGGTCACGCTTCAGGCTTGCCCGTTCCAGTTTATATATTACGTATTTTCTGACCAACTTTCACAGAATTCTGGAATGGAGGAGAGTTGGTTGGCAAATCTGATCAATCAATCCAGAATATAATGGCTTCATGCGGTGTTTTAAAATTTGTGTTCCATATAACACTAGCACTATAAGGTGCGAGAGAGAGAGAGAGAGAGAGAGAGAGAGAATTTCATGCCCAAATAATCTTAGCAAATCTCTTGAGATGCACTTTAACATATTAAAGGCTCTGAGAAGGTCTGCATTCAAAACTTTTGTTTAAATTAGTTTATTCATTACTAATAAGTTCTCTAAACTTATTTGACCATGGAACCTCTTTATTTTCAAGCACCAGATTCCAAAATTAAGACACCAGTGCCTATAAGATGCATTATGATTTCAGAGAAAAATGAGAAAATGGTCAGTGATGATTAAGGAGAAGAATGGTCAGTGATCATTACATGGTACATTGATTCTAACAAACATCCTGATTTCAGAGATGTTAAAATGTGAAAGATGGTACATCTTAGTCTTAAGCAAATCCAGTAATACACAGTAACTTCCCTTGAGACTACGGTTTTGTGGAATGCCTTGTGGGGAATTACTGGGCAAGAGAGCTCTATTTTCAAGGGGTATTCTGTTATGCTCTAGTAGTAGAACATGGACAATGTGGTAGAGAGGCCAGTAAAGGAGGCTTTTGAGGGGAGAAGGGATTTCCAGAAGCTGCCGTTGGTCTATTTTCAGGAAGACTGGCCTGGAAAGGAAGGGACAGGGTCCTCACTGCCAGAAGCCTAGTCTCAGATGGGCAGAAAAACACGATGGCCCAGTACTAGAGAGAATAATGGCAGAGACTCAAGGGGAAGGGAAAAAGCCTTTGCCATCTGGCTTTCAAATGCAGGCTTGCCCAATGTATCATGGAATTGCAAAAGATTCGTGCATTTATAATCAGGTGGCAGGGGAGGGGAGTAAGTTCGGGACACCAGCTGCACCCTATTTTGGCTGTGTGACTTGGCTGAGTTTCTTAACCTATCTGAACATCAGTATCTTAATACGTGAGTCGAATAATAATAATAATAACAACTGTCAGGTAGATTACATTTGGGCTCTTTGTACCAGAAAGCTGACTAAGGTGGTTTAACCAAGTAAGGCTTTCCTTTTTTTTCTTTTCCACACTTCTCAGGAATTCCAGAGGCAGGCATTTGGGGCAGGGTTGGCGACATCAGGAAGGTTACTTTCTTCTTCCCGCTGCGTGATCCTCAGTTTTCGTCTTCACGTTGGGCTCCTCGTAGTCACAAGGTGGCTGCTCAGCTCCTACTAAACTCTACATTCCAGGCAGGAAGGTGAAGGAAGGAAAGGAAGAAAGGGCAGCTCCCCAAACTGTCCCAGAAATCCCCAGCTGACTTCCAGCTAGAACCCACTGGTTAGCATCCCTCCGCATGGTCACTTCCAGCTACAAGGGCATCTGAGTGATCAAGTGCCACCGTAAATAAAGTGGGGATTCTGTCAGAGAGAAAGAAGGCAAATGTGGATACTGGGTGAGTAGCTAGTAGTATTTGCCCACACGCTGACCCCTAGGGTGTGAATGAGAGACACATAACAGGGAAAACGCTCCGTGCCTGGCTGGGAATAGACGTAGATATTCTGCTCCCCACACCCCCACATCGGACGATGGGTGATTTCTTCTTCCCCCTTCTTCACTGTTGGAACATACATCGTAACTGGTGGTCGTACCACAAGGTGGCACGTGAGATGTAAAAAAGATGGAGCCAGAAACCTGGCTGTGAGCCCTTTGGTCCCCAAAACAGTAGAGAAGGAGGGACGGGACGGCTTGCAAAGGAAGCCTGGGGGGATGCTGACCTGTACCTGGGACTACAGAGCGGTCATCAGTACAATATTCTGTTTCGGTTGGAGAAGCCAGTGTTTGGGTCAAAGTCCTTCCCTGGCTATCCCAGCCGATGGCGCCTGTCTCCTCTGTACCCCTGGGGGGAGCACTGCAGGAGCTATTTGTACCACTTTATGACGCCTCCTTTATTGCCACTCTCTTGTGCTCACGACAACCACACTATAAACTCCTTTAGGACAAGGCCTGCTCCTTGTTTATCTTTGTCTGCTGCAGTCGCCACCCTAATCCTCCCAATAGCTCAGGGCCTTTGGGAGCTAAGCCAGGTAAACTGTGAAGTGTGAAGCAGGCCTGGGGTAAAGAGATGCAGCACCCTGGCTGGTACCCACCACCTGCCCAAAGGGGCTCTTGTTTAAATACAAACCAAATGTTAGATCAAGCGATGGATACTAACCTGACGAAAAGAAACACAATTTATCTGGTGCTTTCCAATAGAAGCACTCACCCAGGAAGAATTCTCGTTGGAAAGTCAAACGTGAATCTGATCAAGCTTCTAGATATAACTACCAGTTTATAGGAAAGAAAGGAGAGGAGACCAGGGAACACATTAAATGATACCACAGGAATGCAGTTAGCAAGATGCAGACTGTGGGAAGCCCTACAGGACAAAATGACTCAGTTCCTGCAACAGAAATTGCAAGGACAGAAAAAACTTTGGAGGGCAAAGCTATAGACTAAGAGAGACTTATCAACCAGCTGCAATACGCTTTATACAGTTCCTGATTCAAACACACTGTAAAAAAATATTTGAGGCAAGTAGAGAAATTTGAACATTGACTTGCTTAGGGAATTATTATTTTTCGGGTAATGATACTGTGGTTATGTTACTGAAGGAGCCCTTATCTTTTAGAGATGCATACCAAAATGTTTTAGAGATAAAATGATACTAGAGATTCGCTTGAAAATAACACAGTGCGTGTGGAGGGGGTGGATGGGGCTGTGGATGGACTGACGTTCGCTAAGACCTGATGGCTGTGGAAGCAGGGTGGGAGATGCATAAAGATCACTGTCTTCATTGCTCTAATTTTTGCTTCATTTGACATTTTCATGATAAAAAGAGGGGAAAAAAGACTAAAAGAGGAAAGATCACTGGGCCAGCCAATGCAAATCCACGGCACACAAGTTGGATTTACCAAGAAACTGATGAAACCCAGTTTCAGACCTCTCACTACACAGGCCCTTCCAAGAGAAGTTTGTGTTTGTGCTTTTGCTTAAAGAGGGCTCTCCAAATTGTAAGAGCTTCAAGCCTCACAAAACTTGGATCTACCCCTGAATGTGGGCAGCCACTTAACTCCCATCGTAGGCATTCAGTAGATGTTCACTGATACAATTTTAAAAACACTTCTTAATGAAGACTTTCAAACTTACACAAAAGTAGACTCGTCGTGTAAAGAACCTCATGTGCTTTCCCCCCAATTCAAGTTATCAACATTTTCCTATGTTTGCTTCATATTCCTCTTTTTCTTTCCTCCTCCTCCTTCCCCTCCTCTTCCTCTTCCCTCTCTTGCACCCCTCAAGACTTTTCTCTGTTTCTCCATTTTCTTTCATAGCCAGAATATCAGGATCATATAGAACAAAATTAACAATAATTCTCTAATGTTTTCTAAGACACAACCCGTGCTCCGGTTTCCTTAATTGTCTCAAAAAGATTTGATTCTTAAGCAAAGATCTCTAATTAATGTTAGAAAGATGAAATCAGAGCCATTAAGGACTTATCTGGCTTTTTGCATTTAATACTTTTTTTGTTTGTTTCTTTGGCGGCGCCACTCAGTGTACGGGATCTCAGTTCCCTGACCAGGGATGGAACCCACACTCCCTGAAGTGGAAGCACGTAGTCTTAACCACTGGACCGCCAGGGAAGTCCTTGCATTTAATGTTAAAGACATTTTCCACCTCTATCGTGTGTTGGACTGTGTGAAATTATCGACCGAGCCTGCCCTTTTCGTGAAGTGTAATTGTGCTTGGAAAGTCAGCAGAGTTGTATTTCTCGATGTCCACTAAAGGGAAGTAAACAAGACATTCACCCATTAGCTAAAAGAAGAGCTTATTTAAAATATAAACAAAAACGACCCATGCCTTTGCAGTCTGTTTCTTGTTTCTACAAATAATAGCTAGGATTCTGCCTTCAGCGTGGCCTTCACCTTTAGCTTTGCCACTCTGTAATTATCTAATGCTCCATGTAAGCTTTGTATTCCGTTGTTATGGACCAAGCTCTGTCTCTCCAAGTTCATCTGTTGAAGTCCTGACCCCCATGTGACTATATCTGGAAATAGGACCTTTAAGGAGGTAAAGTTGAAAGCGGTCATAAGGTTGGGGCCCTAGTTCGATAGGACAGGTGTCCTTATAAAAAGGGGAAGGGACACCAGAGGATCCTCCCCCCCACACACACACAGAAGAAAGGCCATTGAGGACACAGGGAGAAGGCAGCTGTCTGCAAGCCAGAAAGAGAGGTCTCACCACACCCCAATCCTGCTCGCAGCATGATCTTGGACTTCCAGTTTTTGCAGCCATGAGAAAATAAGTTTCTGTGGTTTAAGCCCCCCAGTCTGTAGTATTTTGTTATGGCAGCCTGAGCAGAATAACGCACTAGGTGGACTGCGCTGTGTAGAATAGGATGCGTTTTCTACGCAGGACGCTAAGTACACCACATCGGAATAGTTTGCCAAGTATAAGAAGATTAAGGACCAATACCCTGCATGCATGTGCACGTGCGCGCGCACACACACACACGTACACACATCCTTGGGTAAGGGCAATGAGGAGGGGAGGGGGAAAAGCCCATCCGATCTGGAATGAGTAGGTATCTAGCGAGCTTATGCAGCACACCACCTCTGTGGCCTACAGACAGGAAATATGCCTTGGAAACCATCCAGGGGTAAACTGACTTGTAAACTGGGCCCTTCGGGGGGTTGGATTAGAAGGGGGAAGGGTCCCTGTCAAATCTGGGGAGTACGTGTGTATTTTAAGAAGAAGGAATAGGTGGATGGGGAACACTGAATGACAGTGTCAGATCCGGAAGGAATCTCAGAAATCACCCGGTTCAGCAGCTGAAGATGAGGGTGAATGCTAATGGCAAAGGGGAACACTGATTTCAAAGGGGGTGGGGGCTTGCCTCCCCAGGTGGGCGACGTGCTGGTCCTGCAGAGAGAGTGTGGGAAGACATTCTGGAACCTTTTTGAAGCATTGAAAGTGTTGAAGTATGTGGGCCGAGCGATGGGATTCAGAATGTCCTGCTTGAGCAGTGGAGGAGCTGAGGGTGCGGGGCGTGGAGACTAATGTCACCCTGTTTGGTCCTGAGGGATGGCTGGTTAGCCAAAGACGGGTAAGATTCCTCAGAGGAGGAACAACCTAAGACAGGCACAGCCGCAGAGGGGCCAACAGGGGTGGTGCATAGAGCCTTCCTTATATCACCGTGTTTGGCCCTGGAGGATGACTGGTTAGCCAGAGACGGGTAAGATTCCTCAAGGGAGGAACAACCTAAGACAGGCACAGTCGCAGAGGGGCCAACACGGGTGGGGCACAGACCCTTAATCCTTCTGAGAGAGGTCTCCTGCCCCCAGGGCTGCTTTGCTCTCCACACCCAGCTCAAATCCACACCTGCTCAGCTCGGACCCAGGAGGCAAACAAGGATCATTGCCCCAGTCATGTGAGGCCTTTGATTGTTTATGAGTGTAACCTGAGAATGTTAGCCCACGAACTCAATAAAAGCAACCTGGGATGAGTCAGCAAGGCTCTTGATCCTAGAGGTCTTGAGTCCCCCGGTCCCATCTTTCTCTTCAGTCTGTGTCTGTGTGTTCTTCAAGCTTGCGGCACCCGTCACGCACCTCGAGTCGCCGAGCTGGTCTCGGCAAGAGAGGGGTGAGGGAGGGTCAGGATTTGAGGGGTGAGGAAATTCACGTGAAGATGCTGGCAGGTGTGGGGAGCACTCAGATGCCCTCAGTCACTTCCAAAGGTGATTCAGTGCAGTGACGAGCAGAAGGGGAAGTGGCACGTGGCTTGGAGGTGGGAATTAAGAGGTGAAGAGTCTCCCCGGATCCTTTGACCAGGACGACCCATTTACTGTCCACACGGGGAAACTGGATGGTTCCTGGCACGTTGGACGGGTGGGCGCCCTGCCCCTGCCCCTCTGCTTTCCGGCTGGAAAGTCAGGTTCTCTGACTGTGTGCAGTGCGGACAGACTCTTGTCCTCTCGCTTTCAAAAACCGTGAAGGAAACGTGCCATTCTCAGGGCTTCCTGGGGAGCAGTGAACCACTCAGCCTCTGGAACTGGAGAAGCAGGAGAGGCCCTTGCTCTTGGGCAGCTGAGGCTGAGTTTGATTCTCTTCTTTGTGACACAGGATCTGAGAGAGAAGTTTTACTGTGTTGGTTCCTAGGATGAAGGGAGTATCTTTTCCCAACTGGCACCAGCAAAATAACTTTCGAAAAAGGGCAGGAAAATATTGTACTTGCCTCAGAGCTCCGAGGTTTAGAAATTAACAATGTATTGAGAAAACTTAAATTTCTCCAACTCTGTTTTTAAAAAATCTCCTGCTTTTAATTCTCCTTGCTCACAAATTAGACTTTGGAAGAGTGTGGAGGAAGGATTTTTGCTCTTACTATTCAAGAAGTTCACATGTAATTGTCAAGAAGTTGGAAGGGACTTAGCTTTTACCCCACTTGCACACTAACAAGTTAGTGGCTACAGTTTCATGGATACGGTAAAGATAGGAGACTGCTAAGTCAGAGAAGGCTGTTTATTACTCACAGCCATGACAGTAGACAGACTATCAGCACTTCTGGGGGACCCATCCCTCAACCCTCAGTCCCCAGAGGGCAATGCAAAGAGGGCTGGATTATACCTGCTCCTGTGGTGCGTTGCATTTCAGGAGAGGAATCCTGCCTTTAGGGAACCTGAATTTTTTATAAAAAGCAATAGGCATATAATGCCCTTTGCTTCAGAGATAGACATTATCTCTATTGTACAAGGATGTAAGCAAATCTGCATTTTGCTCCAGAGGGAGACACTTTCTCTCTTTATCAAGGCTGCTCATTACATAAACATCCTTCAAAAGATAGTCCAGAACAAAAGGCAGTCAGTTTCTCTGCTCAAGATGTGCAGAAATTTGAGAGATCTGTGAAGAAGTATACCCCTACAGTAGTGTCTTTATAAGCTTAAAATCTTTTTTTTAATTAATTAATTAATTTATTGGCTGCATTGGGTCTTCATTGCTGCACGCGGGCTTTCTCTAGTACTGGCGAGTGGGGGCTACTCTTCGTTGCAGTGCACAGGCTTCTCATTGCAGTGACTTCTCTTCCTGCGGAGCATGGACTCTAGGCATGCAGCCTTCAGTAGTTGTGGCACGTGGGCTCAGTAGTTGTGGCTCTCCAGCTCTAGAGTGCAGGCTAGTAGTTGTGGCACACAGGCTTAGTTGCTCCTCGACATGTGGGATCTTCTAGGACCAGGTCCCCTGCATTGACAGGTGGATTCTTAACCACTTCACCACCAGGGAAGTCCTTTAAATTCTTAATAAATGGAGTTGGAATGAATAAAATTATCCGGTGCCTTATTTTTACTTTTACCCCAAATTGTCTACTCAATTCTCCATTAAAAAAAGTGACGTTGGAGGGTTTTATTAATATCTTGTCATTATTGATGTCCCTGGACCAGAGAAACTTCTTAAACACTGTGGGAGTCTTGGCACACCGTTGTCTCTGCTTTAATTGTTTCTAACTTTGGTGTTTGTTTCCTTCTGGTGTTTTCATGCCTCTGTCCAAAGGGCTGCCTGCTGGCACCTCTCCCCCACTCCCTGAACTCAAGGCTGCCTTTTCTCTTCCTACTCCCAACACTTTTTAACTCTTTCTGGTCCTCCTGGGTTTCACTTCATTTGCTTTTGTCTACAAGATATACACAGAGAAGATGAAATAATTCCACTTCTGAATGCCTTGGCCATTTTCACGTAGCATAAAGCTGGGAGGAATCTAAAAAGCTATCTAATCATATCTACTCATTTTACAGATGTGTGGGCTTCTGTGGTGAAATAAATACCGGAAATACTAAGTTTAAAAAGTTAAACAGGTGTAACCACTTTGGAGAACTCTTTGGCAGTTTTTATGTAGTTAAACATATCTACCCTATGACCCAGCCATTCCTTTCTTGTGTATTTACCCAAGAAAAATGAAAACATACGACCACAAAAGAACATACTTGCGCAAGAATGTTCGTACCTGCCTTATTCATAAAAGTCAAGACCCAGAAACAACCCAATGTCCATCAAAAGGAGAATAGATAAACAGATCGTGAGCTATATGCACAATGGAATACAGCTCAGCGATTACAAAAAATGAATGAGCAGACGTACACAATAGCTTTGATGAAAGTAAGAAATCTCACAGTGAGCAAAAGAAGCCAGACCCGCCACCCCACATATAGAGAAATAAATCCATGCAGCATGATTCGATTTTTGTGATGTCTAAGAAGTAGCGAAGCCAGACTGTGGTGATGATGAGAAGTCAGACACTGTTTATTGCTGGACCGGGAGAGGGCATGGACTGGAACGAGGACACTTCCTGGGGTGATGGAAATGTCCTGTATCTTGCTTTGGGTGTTGGTAGATTCATTCAACTTTTAAAACTCATTAACCTGAACACTTAAGGTCTGAGCCTATGTTAATGATATCTGAATTAAATCTTTCAAAAAGTTCAACATCTGTGTTTACTGTGGGACTTTATAGAGACGTTAATCCAACAAATATGTATCATACGTCGTTAAGAAGGAGACACAGGACAGATTGTTTCTTAACCGTATTTGAGGAGGGGCCACACTTTGAAGGTGCATCTGGGGAATAGAAAATGCTTTGGTGGATGCTGGGGTTTGCGCCCTGACTTAGTGCATCTCACCCGCAGGCTGTTTTCTGCTGCTTATTTCCTTCCTCCTCGACGCAGAGGGGGCAGCTCATGCCAGTCCCTGGGGCGGGACGGTGAGCCGCCTGCTGCGGCCCGATTCTCCTGCTTCCTGAGACAAGGTTGGACTGGGCATCTCGGCACCTGCTGTGTTTGCAGGACTTTGCCTGTCTCAGCCACGCCGTCATGTTTGCAGCCATCACCAGCTTGCAGCTCACGTTGATGTGAGCACCTCTGTCTGTCACTGTCCATCTCTGGAGACACAAGGCTGAATAAAGCATCTTTCCTGCCCCAGGGGGAGAGGCACATAAACACACCTTTTAAACAACACAGAACTATAGTATGTGCACGGTGCTCATGGCTTTGCTTTTATCTTTGTCCTTCCCCTGCAGACGTGCAGATTCGCACTTCCTTAGACAGGTCTGCCAAAGGCAAAAACTGTGATGCCAACCACTGAGCACAAAAGGTTAGGATTATTACTTTGACTGATATAAGAGGATACTCCACATGTCGGCCATGTGCCAGAGTGGTACAGTGGGGGAGGGGCTCCAGGGCCTTCGGGGTTCTGCTGTACTTCAGTGCATGCAGTGGCTAAGAAGCAGCCCCAGAAGCTGGTGCTCCAATGATGAGGGGTCATATAGGTCCATAAGCCCTGATGCTCATGAGTCCAGTGGGTTTTTCTTGTTTGTGGGGCACGTTGGGGCAGGTCAGCTTTACAATTTTTGTAGAACTACGGGGATGTCTCACAGAATGACTCCTGACTTCTTATTGTCCAGTTTAAGCGTGTGATATATTCTTCCCTTGAACTGGTAGCAGGACAGGTGGGGAGGGTAAAGTCAGCTATTAGCTGCACTCAAGGGCAGCAGAAACAGCCTGGCACTGACCATGGCACTGGCCTTATTGATTGCCCTTGCAAGCAGGTGTCCAAGGGAGGTGGTGAAGCTTCAAGTATTATTCAAAGACCAGAGGTTCTTAGTGAGCAACATCTCCGTTTGTTGACTTTTTAAAAGAAATTAGTGTGGAGCAGTACTGATTTTGTATGCGTGTGTCTGTAGAGATCTTTATAACCACCATCACAGTCAGGATGCAGACAGCCTCGTCCCTCCAAAACTCTCTCCTGCTCTCCCATTCCCTCATCCCACCCCTGACTCCCAGCAACCACTGATCACCTCCCCATCACCAGAGTTTTATCTCTTTGAGAGCATCATATAAAAGAAATCATGATAGTATATAACCTTTTGTGTCTGGCTTCTTCCACACGAGGTAATTTTGTCTGAAGATCTTTCTTTAGCACTTTAGCAATTCTTCTAGAGCAAGTCTGTGTCTGATGAACTCTCTTATTTTTCATTCACCTGAGAAGGTTTTCATTTCACCTTCATTCCTGAAGGATATTTTCTTAGAATACAGGATTCCAGGATGACAGTTTTGTTTTTTTTCTTTCAGCACATAACACCTGTGTTCAACTACCTCCTCTCCTCCAGTTGTTTCAGATGAGAATTCCAGTCGTTCAGCTGTTGTTCTAACATAATCTGTTGTTTTTCTCTGACTGCTCTCATGATTTTTTTTTTCCAGTTTTCAGCAGTTTAATTATGATGTGTCTGGGCATGGATTTCTTGGATTTATCCTGTTTGGGATTTCTGGAATCTATCAGTTTATGCCTTTTGATAAATTTGGCAAGTTTTCAGTCTGTATTTTTCATCTGTTTTTCTGCATCACATGCTTTTTCCTATTGTCTGGGACTCTAATGATACAACATTAGACTTTCTGGAATTGTCCCATAGCACTCTGAAGCACTGCTCATTTTTTTTCAATCTTTATTTTTTCTCTCTCTTTTAGGTTTTGTTTTCTATTTTATTTTTCCTGTCTTTTTAATCTGTTTTTTTATTTTTTTAATTAATTAATTAATTTATTGGCTGCATTGGGTCTTCATGGCTGTGAGCCAGCTTTTTCTAGTTGTGGCAAGCTCTTCATTGCGGTGCGCGGGCTTCTCAGTGCGGTGGCTTCTCTTGCTGCAGAGCATGGGCTCTAGGCGTGCAGGCTTCAGTAGTTGCAGCACATGGGCTCAGTAGTTGTGGCTCACAGGCTCTGGAATGCAGGCTCAGTAGTTGTGGTGCACGGACTTAGTTGCTGTGGCATATGTGATCTCCCCAGCCCAGGGATCGAACCCGTGTCCCCTGCATTGGCAGGCAGATTCTTAACCACTGCACCACCAGGGAACTCCTCCTGTCTTTTTAAAAACTTTATTGAAATATAGTTGATTTACAGTGTGTGTTAGTTTCAGGCGTACAGTAAAGTGATTCAGTTATACATACGCGTTTATTCTCTCTTGTTAAGATTGGATAATTTCTGTTGCTCTCTCTTTATCACATTTTCCCTCTGTTATCTCTGTTGTTTTTTCACCCATTCAGTGAGTTTTACATTTTTGTTAATATATTTTCAGTTCTAAAATATCTATTTGGTTCATCTTTTTTTTTTTTTTTTTTTTTTTTTTTGCTGAGGTTTTCTAGAGTGTTTGTTTTTACTTCTTGGAGCATTTTTACAATTGTTGCTTTAAAGTCTCAGTCAGATAACCTTCGCATGTGCATCATCTTGGCACTGACATCCATCAATTGTATTTTCCCATGTGAGTTGATATTTTCCTGGTTCATATGCCAAACACTTTTGAATCATATCACCGACATATGAGTATTATGTTATGAGATACTGGGTCTTGTTGAAATCCAATAGGGAATGTTGATTTTTTTTTTTTTAAAGCAGACAATCGACACAGTTGGGCTCAAGCTGCAAGTTCTGACCAGATTGCTGTGGGTTGTGGTTCCAATGTCAGTTCCACTTTCAAAGTCTTTGCAGTGCTATTCACATTTCTCCCAAATGCCCACCATCTCATGGTCAGGCTGGGACCTAGATGGTGATATGTCTGTTAGTTCAGTTTGGAGTCTTTGTTATGCCGTTTGTGATCAAATCCAAGCACGCATGGCTTGGCAGTGAGCCCAGAAGTTAGCAGATAATGTCATGGTTTGTTTCCCCAAACTCCCTTCTCTCTATTATCTCCCTGATATTTTCCAGTTTCCTGGGGTTTCCCATTTTTGGTTGTCCATCCAGAAAGCTGGGATTTTATTTTCCCTGTTCTTCTGTGCAATTCCTGTGACTTTGCCCACATCCAGGGCCAAATGGTAGGGGCGCTGAGAGAGGAAAAAAGCATTCTTGGGACCACCACTCCTTTAACTGGAGAGGAAGTGTCCCCTTCCCCAGTGTTTTCCATGCCGTGAGCCTTCCATGCTTGTTGGAGGAGGTGATGGAGAGAATGTGACCTCCAATTGTCCCACAGGCTGGACCAGGGCAGGCAGCGGCTCCTCACCCCCTCCCCTCCCTGAATGCACATTCTGTCCACCATCCCCGCAGCGGGAGGTGTTCCAGGGACACCGCCTTGGGAGTAAGTGTTGTTGAGACCATCTGGATGGTATATGTGACTGGACCCAGTTAAGGCCCATGTATAATCTGTTTGTCTTGCAGATGCTCAAAATGACCATTTATGTAAGTTCTCTGGCCCACTAAACCTGCCACCTTCTAACCTGGAGGGTTCTGCTTCTTTCCTCCGTCTCTCCTTGCCCTCCCTGTACAGGGGCTGGTTTCAGATGTCATGCAGGAAGATCCTGGGGCTGTGAGCCTATGCTGCGGCCACTGCCACTCCAGAAGACGCCTTCCTCACATCCAGAGGCTGCACGGGATTTTTGCCGGCATGTCCTCAGTCCACATTGATGCCCACTTGTGAGCTTCAGGCTGCCTTGCGTTCCTTCCAGGGGATTCCAGGTGGGGAAATGGTGGATCCGCAGCCAGCTGATGGTACTATGAACTCATGTCTCCTTCCCCTATCCACCTGCTTGCTCCTCAGAGAGCTGCCCCCGCATTCTGTCCAGGGAGCCAGTGGGCGAGCCAGGGTAGAGGGAGGGTGCCTACTCCATCTTACCTCCGCGAGAAGCTGCTCATTGACTTTTGCTGAGTCATTTCTCCAAACCTCTTTGGGCTGAGAACTGGGGACTCTTTCCTAGTTACAAAGGGAGAATGGACGTGTCATCATAGGAGTTTATGATGGCAGTTGTCAAATGTGCGGGTTTGTGCTACTGAAATGCATTGCAGCTTATCGTGGGCAACATGAAACCTGCAAAGAGGGGCCAACCCTCCTCTCAGCCTGGAGGGGTGGTCACCCTCCTTGCATCCCCAGACGCCGCTGGCAGGAGCAGAGCCTGCCCTGCCTGTTCAGCGTGACGGCACCGCGGGCAGCTCTTCCTAAAGGCCTGTAGGGCACACATCACATTCCAGATGTGGAGCTATGTGCCCCGCACCTTTTCCCAGGCCCCTTCTGAAACTTTCTTTCTTCTCTTTTGCCTTTATCCACTTCTTCTGCCAGCCCCTTTTATGGAGTAATGTGACTGTGGGAAGGACTGATTAGATCCAAGCAACAGAAAGGGATGGGTGGAGCTTTTACGTGAAGAAATGAGGTTCTTACGCTTTGTAAATGTTGTGATCTTGGCTGGGGCAGTCTTTTGTGGGGAAGGAAGACACAATGCAGAGAACTCCTGATTGATAGAGATATAGTTGTTCTTGCCAATGTCACCCAAGGGATAAACAGTTTGCCCGCCATAAAATCTCATTAGTCCTGCCAGGCGAATGAAGAAATGTAAAGATTTGTGGCCCCAGTCTAACTAAAGCCATTAGCTCAAGAATGTCTCAGCCATGCATTATGGGTCTGTTTGAAGACTTCAATTTACCTGTAGTAGGGTTTGCTTTCATTTCTTCCACTGGAGGAAAACATTCAGCCTGTTTTATTGCTTTGGATTCTTTTTTTTTCAGAGAACCGAAACTATTATAGCCCTCCCTCCAAAAAGGGAAAAGCACCAACCACTTGCTTGTTGCCCACCCAGCACACGCAATCGTAGAGATTTCTGTGTGTGCAGTGATGGGCACGGTCCGTTTGGTGGGGATACAAATTGGAGAATATGATTGACGCAGTCGTGAATCCATTTGTGCTTGAAAAACATGCTGAGAATCTAAGAAAAACTCAGAGTCTCTCTGAAAAAGAGACATTATGATTGCTACACTATTTTCCTCATATATATTTGGTGAATACAGGAAACATTAATTCTCTCCGTGAATGTTTACTAAGTGCCTCTGAACGAGGCTGTGTGTTAAGCGCTGTGGGAGATGCAAAAAATATGCTAAGATCCTTGTTCTCCTCATGAAGATGAGACGCGCTCGCAGGTGGTAGTGGCCAGGCATCCACTCAGCCACGGGGTCAGAAAGCTTAGTCAGCTTCCCCTGTGTTCTTTCTTCACTTCCCACATTTAACTAACCAGCCAAGTCCTCTTGGTCCTGTTTCTAAAATGCTTCTCAGGTTCCCTTTGTTTTCCTTGCTCTGCTGTCGCCCTGCTCCATCAGGCTGTTAACTTACCATAAATGCCTGGACTCTAGCATTTTCCTCCGAAACAATCTCCAGTCCAGTCACCTACAGGATCACATCGCTGCCCTATTCAGAATGCCCCTCGTGCATCTTCATCACGTGCAGAGCACATGTCCTAAAGTCCTGAGCACCTTGTTCTGGCCCTCGAGTCAACCCAACTTCCTCTTTTGTGCTGTGTTCTACTAGACCTAGAACACTGGTTTCTCTTGGAGAAGACCATGTGTTGTTCCACCCCCTGACTTTGTTCTTCCTATTTTTCTGTTTGTAATTCTTCTCCTCTTTTTTCTTCCAGGTAGAGTCAGATTTGTCCTTCAATACCCAGGTCAAGTGCTGTCTCTTCCGTGTGTTCAGTCAGTGGTTATAGCTTCAATTTCTGCGCTCCCGTAGGGCTTTGTTTAGATAGCATTCCTTCATTCATTCGTTCGTTTGACCTATTCATTAAACAATATTACTGGGCAGTAAGCTGCTGAGCATGCAAAGGAGAGACATCCTTCCTGTCCTCAAAGGACTTATTCTGATGAAGAGATGAATTTAAGTATAAATATATGCAATGAGAGAAGATATAATGGCTATAGTGGATTTGTGTATAAAGGGGTGTGTGTGTGTGTGTGTATCTGTGTCTGTGTGTGAGTGGTCCAGGAGAAGAGGTCCCTAAATCTGCTTGAGCGATTCTGGAGGAGCTTCCAGAGGACAGAGCATTTGAGCTGAGCTCAGTGGATGGGTAAGGTTTTGCCTGATAGACAAGTGGCAGGAGGGAATTTCAGGAAGAAGAAAGAGCACAAGCAAAGACACCGAGCTGTGACAGGGCAGGGCGCCCTCGGGGAAGGAGGGTCCATATTAATAGAATGGAACCTGCGAGAGGTGGCAGCAGGTTTTGGTGGAAGCTGGGCTGCTCGCAGGTAGAGTGTGGGACAACCACAGACACCAGAGCAGAGGCGGCACGACGCCTGCACTGCGTGGGACGTGAGTCTGTGCTGTGATCGGATTCCAGGAGCCAAGCCTTTCAGGAAGATGTATGCTTTGAAAAATTTAGTTAAGAATGTCAATTGACAGCAACATCCGTTTAAACCATTTTTAATCTAAAGAGTACTCTCCCCACCCCCTCCCGACTGATCGCAGTATTAGTGAAAGAGTAAGATTTTGTTTCTCAGTGCTTGGAACAATATATAAAGTAAATTAGGCATCCGCCCCTTTTCCCTCCTTCCTCCCCTTCCTGGAAATTGCCATAAGATAGAGCTTAATATGTGTTGTTAAAAATGTGACTGGAAATAGTAAGTTCTAAAATTTAAAAATAGAGGAATATTCTCTCTCTATAGAGATATAGAACTATAAAACATTTACCTATAATGTACATCTGTACTTTTACATAAGTACATTTATTTTATTTTTGGACGTGCGGCTCTTCATCATATTTCTGCTTCCTGCCTGCTGCGTGGACTGTGGCTTTCTCACACACACGTGCGCGCGCACACACACATATACACACACACGCGCACACACAGACACGCGCACACACACGCGCGCACACACACGCGCACACGCACACACACGCGCACACACACACGCACACGCACACACACGCGCACACACAGACACGCGCACACACACGTGCGCACACACACGCGCACACGCACACACACGCGCGCACACACACGCGCACACACACACGCACACGTACACACACACGCGCGCGCACACACACCCACGCGCGCACACACACGCACACACACGCACACGCACACACACGCGCGCGCGCACACACACATGCGCACACACACACGCGCGCACACACACACACGCGCACACACACACACAGCTTCCCTGGATTTGGGCCCCGCCCCCAGTGACCGGGAAGGTGTTCGGTGGGCTTGAGCACCTGCATTTCCCACCGTTTTTACTCAAGCCCCCCGGTGATGCTGATGCTGTCCTTCCACAGACCGCTCTCTGAGCAGCACTGCTCTACGCGCTCCTATCTCCATCAGCAAGTTCAACACAGAAGACATGGATCCGTACATTACTTGCTGAGTTGAAAGGCGTTTTAAGAGGTTATCTAGATTAATCATCACTTTACTATCTGAGGCCTGAGTGCTTGTACTCCAGTGCGGTGTTGAATAAGAGCAGGCGACTGTAGCTCCAGGTCCTGATACTCACAGAAGTAAAAGTTGCTTGTTCTGGTTATGACATTTTGTGAATCTTGGGTAAAAAAACGATCCCGTGATACAATATGAGCTGTATTATCATACATGAAACAAAGGACGCAAACTTCTCAACTATGAGCGCTAATGCCTTGGGACTAAGGCTAAACTTCTTTACTTGATCTTTAAACTTTGTCACCTCCCTGTATCTTCCATTATCAAACCTGTTTTTTTCTTACCAACTTTACTGAGGAATAATTTAGGTACATTTAAAGTACATACTCTTCTAACCTTTTAAACGACTAACTTACTAATGACTTGTTAGTTAAAAATTATTCACCAATGCAAATAAAAAATAACATTAAAACCCTACACAATCGGGAAATCCTATGTGACCTTCAGAGGGAGCAAGACAAATGTGATTTTATCTTTGTCTCCGGAATCTCTGCGACATACACGCATGGCGTGTGACACACGTGAAGGGCAAGAGGAAGCAGAAGAAAATCAGGAAGAGAGGGTCCACCAGGATGTCGAAACCGTTTCCTGGAGGCACCCGGTGTGCTCAGGTAATGCAGTCTAGGAAACACTTTGGCTGTGAGAATGGAGTGGGGGGGACAAATCTTTGTCATACCTTTCACGACTGTCCCTTCCTTTCTGTCCCCAAGGTCCCCACCTTGGTCCAGGACCTCATCACCTCCTATTTACATTATTATTAAAAGCCATCCAACATTTCTCCTTGCCTCTGGTCTCTCCCCACATGAACCTATCTTGCATGTAACTGTGTTTATGCCACTTCCCAACTAACACAATTTCAGGAACTCTCAGGGTGACATCACGTTCTTTAGTCTGGCATTTGAAGCCCTCATCCATGCAGCCTGTACCTGGAGTGGCTTTGTCAACCCATCTCACCTAATTCCAAACACAGGTCACCTGTTCCAGGTGGGTGGTTCCATTCACTTGCCCTCACCTTCATGGTGCCCCCCTGCTGGAACATCCTTCATCTTCCTTACCTGTGTTTCCTGCTCCACGTGCTGTTCTTGGCCGACTTTATGTACACAGTGAAGGCTTTGTACCCTCTGAATTCTTTCTCTTCCGTATTTTTGTAGGTGTTGTGGTCCACACTACTTACTTTATACACAATCATGAGCTGCTTTTGATTTTTAATGAGTGTTTCATGAGCCTATATTCTGTTTCTTAAATAACCAGTATAAACAGGTTAAGATCAGGGACCATGTTATAGAATACTTCCTGGGCCTTAGGATTATATGTAAAAAAAAAAAAAAATGCTGTAAACGTTCAATTCAATGGTACATTGAGACTTTCAACACAAGCAAATCCAAGAATCTGAAAACAATCCTTTGTTAGACCATGCATCTTTAATATATATATATGTTAAATATTTTTTGTAGGCACTTAGGAAATGCAAAGTATGGTGATGACCATAGCAAATATTTATTCATATTTTCCAAGTGCTTTCCATGGCATAACTGCTTTAATTCTCCTGAGAACACACTGAAGCTGTTATCCCCATTTTACAGCAAAGGAGACCAAGGCACAGAGTGGGGAAATCATTGCCAGGGTCAAAGAGTTTGGGCCAAGCAGCTGGGCCTGGTGCCCGAAAGTTTAACCACAGCACACACGGCACCTCATTCATACAAGGAGCCTATGAAATGTAGATGATGTTGAGGAATAAGAAGCAGAATTGTAATTGGAGGCCAGAGGAAAAGATCTTGGAGACCATGTCAAGATTCATGCCTGAGAAATGGTGAGATGGAATGTACCTCCTGTATAATGAAGGTGTTGGAGTCTAACAAACTCTGGAGAAAGAACAGCTCATTATCTGTAGGGTCTATTTTAAGATCATTCTTTTTAGGCCATTATAGAGAAAATATAAGGTCTCTGATTACTCTGTAGATGATAGGTATGATTAATTATTATTGTTTTTTAAAGATGTCCTACTAAAGTCTTCACTTTGCTGAGTTTTTCATTAAAAATCCCCTTTTCGGACTTAGCAAATGCTTAATCTTTTCCACTTCAATAGTTGGACATTCTTCCTTGGGCATCCTAGCTCTTTAAATATTTTTAGGTTGCCGGATTTCTTCTGTTGACTCTCCAGGAAGCCAGTTTCATTCCTAAGCCCCAGAGAGTAGCCCTGCTCCATCTTTTGCACCCTCAAGGCATCACAACAAAATGCTGCCTAATTACTGCCTTTGTGGGGTCCCAGAGGCTGAGTATTTGTCTCCAGGCCATCGCTCTGGACCATAAACTCTTCTCAGATGAGAGCTAGGCCTCTTCAGTATTCAAATCTCCAGGTCTTGTAACAGGAGTTTCCTTCAACCAAATTGTTTCCAGTCTTGTAAGAGAAGTGATCAAATGAGACAATGTAACTCAGCTCGAGATAATTTCTAATGGGATCAGTTTAAGGGGAGGGATGTCCCTTTCTAAAAATCTGGTGCCCACATCTAAAGGGGGGATCCTGAAAAATCAAGTCCTTTTGTTTATTTTGTTTCTCCATTTCTGGTATGAGAAGGGGATTCAGAAGTGAATAGCTGAGGAAGTGTTTCTTCATCTCCTATGAAGACACAAAGGCAAAGGTCTAATTATGGTCATACTCTGGCTTTTTGCTGGATATTTTCTTCCAATAATGGAAATTTCTGTCAGAAATTTAAGCCCAACAGCTAAACCTGTGTTTTTAATAGAAACTAAATACTTTTTTAATAGATATGAAATATACGACACTTGTAAAGTAATTTTACACTTATTTGGTTAACTCTAAAATGAAACATACAGAACATGTTAATTTGCAGGTGCATTGGGATTGAGTGGAAGAAGTTAACGTTAAATAACGCACGATTATTTCCTCATTATCTGTGGGGAAAATTATAGGATTGGCCACTCATAGAATATTTGCTCATCTTCTGAGATTTCTTTTTTTAAATAAACGTATAATTCAATTTTCCAATCCCTATGACGTAGGGAAGTTACCGTGGAAGCAGCACGTTACTGAGAAGCAGATCCTAATAGAAGGACAGTGATGGGGAAGGCGACTCTGCCCTGCTCAGACTTCTCCCACGCATGCAGCATGCCTCCCCCCACACTCAGTGCCCACACTCTCCTCCGACGGTGCCGGTCCAGGAATGGGGTCGGCTGCATAAGTGATGGCGGGACTTTAAGATCTTTGTGGTCCAAGGTCGAACTCCTGGATCGCTTTGCCGAGTGACCTCAGACATCCTCAGCTTATGTGCTTCCATCTCTGGAATACGTGGACAGACGTAGTCTCTACAGCAGTGGGTCCCCACCTCAGCTGCAAATTAGAATCTCTTGGGGAACTTCACTTTTTAAATTTTTATTTTATTTTGGAGTTTAGTTGATTAACAATGTTGTGATAGTTTCAGGTGTGCAGCAAAGTGATTCAGTTATACATATACATGTGTCCATTCTTTTTCCAATTCTTTTCCCGTTCAGGTTATTACAGAGTATTAAGCAGAGTTCCCTGTGCTATACAGTAGGTCCTTGTTGGTTATCCATTTTAAATATACCAGTGTGTACCTGTCAATCCTCTTGAGGAACTTTATTTTTATTTTAAAAAATTTATTTATTTATTTTTTAATTTATTGTCTGCATTGGGTCTTCGTTGCTGTGTGCAGGCTTTCTGTAGCTGAGGAGAGCTGGGGCCACTCTTCATTGCAGTGCTCGGACTTCTCACTGCAATGGCTTCTCTTGTTGCAGAACACGGGTTCTAGGTGGGCGGGCTTCAGTAGTTGTGGTGCGTGGGCTCAATAGTTGTGGCTCTCAGGCTCTAGAGTGCAGCGTCAGCAGTTGTGGCGCACGGGCTTACTCTGCAGCATGTGGATCTTCCCGGACCAGGGCTTGAACCCGTGTCCCCTGCATTAGCAGGTGGATTCTTAACCACTGTGCCACCAGGGAAGCCCTTGAGGAACTTTAAAAACTACTGATGCCCAGTTCCTCCCCACCCCCAGATTAAAATTTTAATTGGCCACAGTGTGTGGTCTAGATGCCTGTATTTAAAGTTCTCCAGGTGATGCTAATCACTGCTCTAATCAAATTCTCTGTAGAAGAAAGACGCTTCCTCCTCCCTCACTGGCCGGCTGCTTGTATACCTGTAGAGACGGTAGCAACAGGGGTGTTATATAGGCAACAATACACTGCAAAATTATCACAAGGCTGCAATGAAAGGCCCTGTCAAAGTAAAAAAGATGGTGACAACTATTAGCCTCATTATTTTGTTAGAAAAGATTGCTAAGACCCAACATCTGTGTAACACCCTCCCAGTTATAAAGCACGTTCAACATGCCATCAGCTTTGTCCTCATGAGGACCCCGTGAGGCAGACGGGGAAGGTATTATCATGCACACGGTTTACCGGTGAGGAACTGAAGCTCAGAAAGGCTGAATGACACGTCCGGGATCACACAGCTATGCGGCTAGCAGCGCTGGGGTTGGAATCCAGGTTTCTGACTGCTATTCCCTCATAACAAGTGTTTCTGTTATGAAGCAGAATCCCACATCGTTCAGCTATTCACTCACTGTGTGACATGTGTGAAGTCGTGTGACCTCTCTGTTTTCTCATCTATAAAATGGCAATACTACGTGGACCTACCTCACAGGGCCACTCCGGGATCGAATGGGATAAAGCTTCTTGCAGACTATAAACCTCACTACGAATATAAACTGCTGCTATTATTATCACCTACAGGGAAAAAGTAGTGGTTTGAGAAAGGTCAGGTTATTTATAATACTGTTCTCCTGCCCTTGGGACTTAAAATTAACTAGCAAAATACAAGCTGTTACCTGACAATATTTCATTCTTTCCAATATAGTCTGAGTATGTTTTTGGTCTGGTTTGCTCATGGATTTACCAGCCAGGATTGCAGAACTGACCGGAGCAGACTGGGCCTCCCAGGGTCAAAGGAGCGTCTGAGTGAGACCCTGAATCCATCTTGGATTCACACTTCCCTTCCTGCTGAGCTTCCAAATTTTCTGGCTCATAATGGCATCGGAAGCAGCTGCTGTATTTTAACCAACTTAAAATCTGTAACATGCCATATTACCTCATTTGGGCTCCCTCGACCTATTTTGTTTTGTTCTGTTTATTTTTTTTTAGATTCCACATATGAGTGAAATCACATGGTAGATGAATTTCTCTGACTTATCTCACTTGGCACGGTATCCTCGAGGTTCATCCATGTTGTCACGAATGCAAGATTTCATTCCTGTTTATGGCTGAGTAATATTCCATTGCATGTATACACATACCACATCTTCTTCATCCATTCATCCACTGACGGATTCATCCAGTGATGAATGGTTGTTTCAGGGTCCTGGCTATTGTGAATAATGCTGCAATGAACATGGGGGTGCAGATGTCTTTTCTAATTAGTGTTCTCATATTCTTTGGATAAATACCCAGAAGTGGAATAGCTGGATCATATGATGTTCTGTTCTTAATTTTTTGAGGAACGTCCATGCTGTTCTCCACAGTGGCTGCACCAATTTACATCCCCACCAGCAATGCATGAGGGCTCCCTTTTCTCAGCATCCTCACCAACATGTTTTGATAATAGCCATTCTGACAGGTGTGTGGTGATATTTCATTGTGGTTCCTGGGCCTATATGGAGGGCCCAGTTTTAGTCATGTGGGTACTTGATCAATATCACTTGAACAGCTCTGTTCTTTGCTCAACATGGGCCTTGCTGTTGGAGAGTAGACCTGGGTTAGGAGAGAGATGTCTAAGGAATGTCTGAGCTTTCTCTTGTAAGAGATAAAAATAGGGAATCAGTTAAGAGAAGGGATGAAAGAAATGTGCTCCTTCAATCTCACTTTCATCATTCAATGCACTGTCAATGAGACATCTGGTAGCACTTAGTCGTATATAAAGACACTTCTTATTTATAAATACAGATCATTCTATACCTATTTTAAAAAATTTATCACTGTCAACTTCCACTATTTTTTTCATAACTCTCTCCAGCACAATACTCTACATTCTATAGATTTTCAATAAATGTTGGCAGGAACCTTCTTTTCTCTATGACATTCATTCATTTGTTTATTTATATAAGAAATATTTATTAGCTTTTGACTTGTTGTCAGGCACTATGCAGTAGCTAGGGTAAACAGCTGTAAAGACATAGTTCCCACGTTTAAGGAATTGATTGTTTAGTGGGGAGTCAGGATATGAACAGATGAATAGAATCAGCATAAGTGCTTGATGGTGGGGGGCACACGGAAGGGGACTGGGGGCCAGGAAACGGGTTCCAGAGGGAATGCCTAAGCTGATTCTGGAAGAGCAAGACGGGCTGGGAGGTGAGATGGACAGTGGCGTGGGGGTTGAGGTGTGATTATAGGCAGAAGGAGGAGGTATGTAGGCAGGAGGTCAGGGAGCATGCAAGCACAGCCAGGTCACCATATAACCATATACCCTGGACTGTATCCCGTAGGCCAGTGTTTCCCCAAATTCCTTAGTAGTTTGTGAATTAAATGCAAATGAAATAGAATAGGGAATATCAGAGCATGATATGTAGCAAGGGCGAGTTTTGTTCCATGAAACTTATGTTTCAGTTATAGGGGTGTGTGTGTGTGTGTGTGTGTGTGTGTGTACATGCAAATATATATCTGTACTGAGTACAGGTAAAAAAATGTTTGAGATTCTCTGCTGTAGGCTGAAAGTGCCACTGAAGGGTTTTTACCCAGAGGAGTGACATGACTAGATTTGCATTTTAGCAGTTATTCTGGCTGCAGTATGTAGAATGGATTTGAGTGGTTGGAATGCAGCACGGTGGCAAGTTTTGGAGCAGCTGTTTTGTACCATGAGGTAGGAGCCACATGTTGTGAATGGCAGATCAATGAGACAGAAGGGGCAAGGTTCCCTGATGGTTATGGAGCTGCCATACTGGCCCTATACTGCCTATCCAGACTTCCAGATGAAAGAGAAATAAATCTCTAGTCTTGTTTAGCTCACTGTTATTTGGGTCTGTAATGACAGGCTAACAAATACCCTTAACCATTATACCTGCCTGTGGCAGATGGAGCCTAAGATGACCTGTAATAAGCCCCACCTCTTAGCATTCACGTTTCTGGGTAATCCCCTCCCCCAGAGTATGGGTGGGATCTGTGACTTGCCTTTAACTAATAGAAAATGCCAAGAATGACATTTCCATGAATAGATCATTTACGATCCTGACTTCCATTTTGTTAGTAAGTCTTACCTTTGCTGGCTTTGATGAAGCAGGTTGGCATATTATGAGCTTCCCTATGAAGAGGCTAGGATGGCAGAGAACTGAAGGCAGCTTCTGGCAGACAGCTAGCAAGGATCAAAGGCCCTCTGTCCTACTGCCTGCAAATTGCTGAATCCTGCCAACAACCAGGTGAACTTGGAAGTGGGTCCTTCCCCAGTTAAGCTTTCAGGTGAGGCCTGAGCTCTGGCCAACACCTTGATTACAGCCTTGGGAGACACCCTGAAGGTGAGAACCCAGCTACATACTTCTGACCCACAGAAACTGTGAAAATAAATGCGTGCTGTCCTGAGCCCATGAGTGTGGTAATTCGTTATGCAACAATAGATAATACACTGTCTATTTGTATTTGGCTTTCTCTGCTTCCTTGGTTTCAGCCTCATATTCCTGACTGACAACACTCACACAGAGACATCCATTTCAAACCCAATTACACCTTCATATTTTCACGCTCATCAGACCAGCAAAATTAAAATGCTGGATAACTCCAAGATATGGTGAAGCAGGCATGCTCTTGCACTTGTGAGCGTAAATGGATATAACCACTTTAGGAAATAA
Organism: Hippopotamus amphibius kiboko; assembly: GCF_030028045.1. NCBI lineage: Eukaryota > Metazoa > Chordata > Mammalia > Artiodactyla > Hippopotamidae > Hippopotamus > Hippopotamus amphibius. Next base: position 73,526,229 of record NC_080199.1, read on the forward strand.
TGGGTAAAATCTCAGAAAATTGAAGAGGAACATGCTTTGCTATCCATTATTCTACTTCTTGACACAAACCCTAAAAAAACTTTCACACGTATGCACAAAGTAAGATCCAAGAATATTCATTGTGCAGTTTTTAATATTAGTGAAGTCCCAGGAGTGGGGTCCTGCAGTAGTAAATACTCAAAAAATGTGGAAGTGGCTTTGGAACTGGGTGATGGGTAGAGACTGGACGAGTTTTGAGGTGCCTGCTAGAAAAAGCCGACATTGCCATGAACAGACGATTAGGGGCGATTCTGATGAGAGCCATAGATCCTCTAAAGTAATCCTGAACAGAATGTTGGCAGAAACAGGGATGGAAAAAGCCATTCTGATGAAGTCTTAGCTGGAAATGAGAAACATTTTATTGGACAATGGAGGAATGGCCCTACTTTTTATAAAGTGGCAAAGAACTGAATTGTGTTCATGTTCTAGTGTTTTGTAGAAGTTAGAACTTGCAAGCAATGAAATTAGATACTTAGCTGAAGCAGTTTCTAAGCAAAGAGTTGCTGGAGTAGCCTGGCTCTTCCTGACTCTTTAGGGTAAAATGTGAAAGGAGAGAAATGACTTAAAGATGAAACTGTTGATCGAAAAGGAAGCAGAACTTAAAGATTTGGAAAATTCTGAGGGTCCATATTGAAAGAACGAGAAGGGCTGTTTGGGAGAGAACACTAAGGATGTGGCCAGGCGAGCATTCAATAAGGAGATGAGCACAGATCCTCCATCTCCACAGAAGCCGGGAGCACTTCTCTAAGACGGAGGAATGCTAACTCTCCTTTCCTGCCAAGGTGACTCAGAGATCCTCAGGGCTGCCACTTCCATCACAGGCCTGTGTTCAGGGCAGGGGAGAGCAGGAGGGGCCCTGGCACTCTCAGGAGCTCAGGGAGAGCAGCCAGCACCGCCTCACATCATGTCTGCCACCTGCACTGGGGCAGAGCGCTCCTCGGCTGCCCCCGGTGTGGCTGGGGCCGCAAGCTTTGGCAGCATCCATGCTGCGCACAGAGCGCACGAGCCCGGGGGCATGGCTGCCTCCGGGTAGGTTTCCACGGACAGGGCCAACAACCGTGGAGCCACAAGGATGGGACCTGTCTCTCCTTTCTTTCCCATTTCTCCTCTTTGAACTGGGAGTGTCTGTCCTGTGCCCATCCTACCACTTTATATTTTGGAAACACAGGGCAGGTTTGGTTTTACAGGCTCACAGCTGGGGAATTTGCCCCAGGATGAGTCTTACCTTGAGTCTCACTCATATCTGATTTACATGGTATTTGGGGGAGATTTTGGACTTTAGACTTTTGAGTTGACATGTGAGTAGAACATGCATTTTGGAGGGCTAAGGGTGGACCACTGAATGTTCCTGTTCCACCTCCCCAGTTCATATGTTGAAATTCTAACCTCCAATGTAATGGGAGGTGTGTAGAGGTGGGGCCTTTGGGAGGTGATTAGGTCATGAGGGTGGAGCCCTCGTGAATGGGATTATTGCCCTTTTAAAAGAGACCACAGAGAGCTCCCTCTCTCTTTCTGCCATGTGAGGACACAGCAAGAAGACAGCTGTCCATGACTAGAAATCTCACACCGAGTCTGCTGGTTCTTAGCTTCCTGAACTGTGAGAAATACATCTCTGTTGTTTATAAGCCATCCAGTCTGTGGTTTTTTGTTACGGTAGCCTGAAGGCACTAAGACATCAAGGTTGAAAATGACCTAAATATCTATCAACGGAAAATGAATGAACTGTATTATACTGTTACAGCAATTAAAAAGAATGAACTAACTTTATGTTTATAAACATGGATAAACCTCAGAAATACAACGCTGAACAGAAAAAGACAATCTCAAGAAAGCATAGTATATAATGTTTACATAAAGCTTGAAAACTTGTAAAACAATATTATAGAATGCTTATAATATAGAGATATATAATAATAGTAAAAAAACATGCATCTGAAAAATAATTAAAATCAAAATCAGGATGTGGTGGGTGCCAGTGGTTTTGGCATGCAACTCTGTAATTTTCAAATGTGTTTTACGCGTTACAAAACAAAACAAAACAAAACAAACTGAAATGCTTATCAGCCATGAGGGTGTACAACAGCACAGATCAAGAAGGAAGACACTTTACAGAACTTATGTAATTGCTGTCCTACTTCATGTCATTGTTTAACTTCACCTTCCGAGAGTGAGAACAGGTAAGCAGTGAGCTGGGCGGAAAAGGGACAGAGATGAGGTTGAATAAGGGCTATTAGAATTCTTTATTACAGCTGTCAGTGAGGGTTTCCTGGAAATGTGAAATTTGAGGTGAGATCTGAGAAAGGAAGCAAGCAGCCTGGTGAATACAAGCAGAGAATACCAAGGAGAGATGGGATGATGGGATGATGAACAGCTTGAATAGTTAACCATTTAGGAGTGATTCCTGCAGCCAATATTTATGACGTATCATTTATGCACATAAATCACAAAGATGACCTAAAACGTAGCAGAAAAACAAGAGCCAAAAAAGGAAATGGAATTTGCTTCCCCCTCCTGCAACCCCATCACTCTCCATTCTATAGTCAAAGTAGAACAGGACACAGGAAAATAGGGTGAATAAAAAAAGGATTCAGGAATGGGAGGGTCCCTCTAGAGTGGCTTGTATCTTCTTACAATGGGAAGGGGAAATGGGATCCCAGCTGTACTGCTCTTTCATTCAGACTTGAAATGTTTCATGGTTGGGGTTGCTTGGCACAACACTGCCTTCTAAGAATAGAAAACCTGATCACAAGCTGCTTTTCCTCTGTGACACGCCACCTACATTGTAACATGCTTCAGTGGCTGAATCAGAAGGTGACGTGCTTTTCAATTCACTAGAAGATATTCTGCTTGTCACAAACAAAGGAACTCTTGCCAACATTTTCGAGTAAAGCACATTTGGTCATGTATCCTTCTATTAAATGTACGGTCCTACAGCAGTCAGGGGAAAGAAGCGTTGCTAACGTATTAGCATCTTGCAGAGTACTCACAACTTACTGCGGTGCTCAGTGAAATACCATGACGCCGCCTATCACAGGGGACTGTGTGTTCGTTCATTGAGTTACATACCCACCACACTCCAGGGTGCTACAAATCCGCTTAACAACCTCGAATCCTGGGTTTTCTGTTCATATTTCTGAATTAGCATAAAGAAATACAGAATCACAAACAAGGAGAATCCCTGCAGGCTTCTGTCAAGAGGTTTTGTGTTTATTTTGGCACACATATGAAATATTATGAATCCCTAAAATGGGGAGCAGTTCTTTTCATTAGGAATATGTGATTATGTGAGGTTGGCCTAACATAGTTCTGGTCTTTAAAGAAAGTCTCATTTCTAATGGGAGCACTGAAGCAGATGTATAGTTCATGAACAAAACAGAGCAAAGCCTCATTTTGGCGGATAAGACAGAAACACAGGTACGGAGTTCTTCATTTCCTTCTCTTGGTTACCATCTCCTCCATTACCTTTAAGAAAAGGCAGCATCAGAGAGACGATATTGCCACCCTGAAAATCTTTTTAATCCTTCACTTCCACTCACCAAATTCCAGTTCACTTTATGAGGCCTTTGGTACCACTTCCTGGTACCAAAGACCTTTCTCATCATTAGCTTTTTGCCTCCTCACACTTGCCAATGAGGAATACAAGGGTAGTGAGTGAAAAAGCTGAGTTTCCACATTCTGAGAGAGGTCGGATTCCAGACGAAGATTGGGGTTTGGGTCAAGCTCTGGGAGAACACGGCAGACTCATCAGCAGTGAGGCTCAGGGGCCGGGCTAGGCCTGGGGTCCAACAGACACAGCTGGTGTGGCAGAGCTGGGTCTTTGCTCTTTGCAGACCTGAAACGCAAAGCACCTCTACCTGTCAGGACTGGCCTCTGGGCACGCAGGGCGTCTGCCTGTTTAAGAACTGCCACTCCTCTAAGGTTGTGTCTCTAGAATCTTTTCCAGTGACACTCACAGTAGGAAATATCTTTTACTTCATGAACCATATTGGTCACAGTCCACTAGTCAGGAAAAAGAAACCAGAGTAAGTGTTTCAACAGAGAGAATTTAACATAGGGAATTGCTTAAACAGATGTTGGAGGACTGAAAAAATTTAAAAGGAACACTGGAGTAACACATATGTAATAACCACAAGAAGCAGCTGCTGCCTTGAGCACTGGAGATCAGAGCAGAGAGGAGGCTGTGGTTATCAGAATCCAGCAGCTCATGTTTCTTTTTGGCTGCGCTTGCAGCTTATGTGATTTTAGTTCCCCAACCAGAGATCAAAACCAGGCCTTTGGCAGTGAGAGTGTGGAGTCCTAACCACTGGACCACCAGGATATTCCCCAGAACCCAGCAGCTTCGAGAAGAGGCGCCATGGAGCTGGGGCCCACACTTCTGATGGGGACACTGCCTGGCTGATGCTGGTAAGTTGGGGGTAAAGGGAAGAGGCTGGGTGAGGCTGGTTCTGGAAGAGCAGTAAGAAGCTGGAGACAGGAAATACTGCTACGAGGCTAGAGGGCTGTCGCTGGGGTGATGCTGGCAGGGACAGTGAGCCAATGGGAAGGAGCAAGTCCCTTCCCTCTACTCCAGCATGTGCTCTTCCTGCAGGGCTGCCAGTAGCCAGATGACGAGAAATGTAGTTTGTGCAGTTCCTGCACCAGTAACACAAAGCAGTAGAGTAGATTTGAAGCTGAAAGCTTCAGTAACTGCCTCACAACCCTTTACTAGAATATGAGATACACTCTGCATTTAATTTTCTATTTCTTTCTGCTCTATTTCATCTTACCTGACTCCACCTTACTCTAGCACATTTAAAATATTAAACAGCTGATGGAACCCACTAAATTCTGCTCTAGGACATCTTCAAGGGTAATGGTGACTTTGAGCAGTGGAACTCAGTGCCACTTCTCTCCTGAACTCCTTCCACACCACAAGTCTTAAAGGAACTGCCTCCCAAGGTACGTCTCCAGTGGACACATATGGGTGGCCCCACCTTTCCACAGGATTCAGGGAAGTATTAAGAGGCTGCAAGTGTCTTGTACAGTACTAGAAGGGGGAGGGCTCCAGAGAGGTTTCACTAAGGAGAAAAGCTAAGGAACCACTAATCAAAAATATTTATTGTGTCCTTTTTACACAAAAGGTATTATAAAGAAATTTTGGGGAGTACCTGGAGATGCACATCAGAGGAGCCTGACATCTAGTGAGGAGAAAAGACAAAAGCCAATGAATAATCAATATGTGATCTCTGCCGCTAGGCAGTATGGGTAGTCATCAGGTGGGTGACACAGGCAGGACACGCTGTGAGTACAGAGCAGGGTAGTAGGATCAGGAGGAGGAATGATCTGGAAAGGTTTCATGTTAAGGCCTGAGTTAGTTTTGATGGAACAGGTGGAATTTAGGGGAAGAGGGGAGCATTCCAGGTGAAGAGAACGTTAGGAGCAATAGAATAAGCCCCTGCGCGCTTGGTGCAGCACTGGAGCCTGGGGGCCACAACCAGCAAGGGAATCTGAGCGATGCTCGGGGCTGAGATGAAGCCTCGCACACAGACGGGGTCTAGGGACCGAACACTGGGAACTATCCTCACGTTTCAGGAGCAGGTACAAGAGCTGGTGAGGAACACAGTGATGATACTTTGAAGAGAACCAAGGTCACAGAGCATGAAGGAGAGAGGTCAGTAAAGTCAAAGGCTACTGAGGCCAAGGGACTGAGGACTGAGGGCAAACTGCTGGCCTTGAACCAGAAGCACGTAGTCTCTCTCTCTCTCTTTTTTTCGGCTACTGCACAGCTTGGGGGATCTTAGTTCCCCGACCAGGGATTGAACCCTGGCCCCATAGTGAAAGTGCTGGGTCATAACCACTGGACTGCCAGGGAATTCCTGTGAAGTCTCTTTAATGAGGGCGGTGGCTCTTGACCATACTGTCTATCTTGGTGGATTAACCTGTTATTACTTTCAGCCCCATCTTTTGAATCTGCGCAGTGTGTCTATCACTTGAACCGGTTGAAAGTATCCACCGAAAACACCCCACTAAAGTTTATGAGCAGTCCCCGTGGTTTCCCAGCCATCCAGAGCCGCGCTAGGTTTTTCAAGGCCGTGCTTCAGTGGCTCGTGGTCTTCCTGTGAGTCCCTGACCTCCTTCAGCTTCCTGCAAAGCAGCTGTTTCCTTTTGCTGCTGTCATCCGCTCTCCTCAAGGGGCTTGTCCTGCTGAGTGGAGGCTCTGGAATCCTGACTTCAGAAAACAAGGAGGGTTATGCGTTGGGACCTTGCGTTTGGAGACCTCTTCATGGTTGTAGGCTGCACTGCAACCCCTACCAGCTGCCTTGCAAATGCAAGTGACTGAGAACAAGGGAAACCAGATGAGGGATCGATGGATCAGGTGAACCTGTCACCCCAACTAAACACGTGTTCAGCTAGGAGCCCACTGGTATCATCTTCCCCGGGAGTAAAGGAGTCTATTTATAGCCTTATTACATATGCACAGTTGTGACCGAATTGCTAGAGGTGACAAGTCTGGGTGTTGCTTCTGTGACTGCTTCATACTCAGGTTTTGTTCTGGATTTTCTCGTTTGAATGCTGTCATTTCTTCTGCACAATATAAGCTATGATCATGTAGACACTGGTTTCTTTTCTTTCTCTTGGACATCAGATTCCAGCTACTACCAACCGCTTCCGCACTTATACTAAATAGTTTTTCATAACTGAACCCACTCTGTAGCTAGCCTGGACACGTCATGTGCAGAAGCTTCTTACTGAGTAAGTATACACCGGGCTGAATCAAACAGAATATACACATATATTCTGGCATTACAGTTTCTGTTGGAAGGCACTTTTTTTGTGTATGAAAATACTTTGATAAACAGTTTAGGAATGGAAGGTAGCCCTAAGTACAGATTCAGAGACAGAGATAAGTAAAAGTACTATATAAGGAGAGAAAAGAGGAGGTGAGAGATGGGACCAGAGAGGTGATGGAGTGAGAGGCTGCAGTTCCTACTAAAAGAGGATGGGGGTCGGTGGATACCAAGGCTACTGGGATACTGAAGCACTTTTAAGAGCAGGGAATTATAATTTTAGGTTATTTGCATCTTTCATTTAAAACCCTTTGGTTGCTCCAAACCTTCAGAAGAGTCTGCTATACGAACAACCAAAGAAAAGAGTCTGCTTTCCACATTGCGTGTCAGCAGGAGAAAAAGGTGTCACAGGAGGTGGGATATGAGGGAGTCTAACTGTTCAGAGAAAACAAGAGCTCAGAGCCAGCAGCAACCCTGAGATTGGAAGTCCCCAGGGAACATGCAGTCTTGGAGAGAACACTGGCCTTCCACAGGAGTTAGAAAAGGGACTTGAGTCAATTTGAACAAAATCTCTGTGGACAAGGTGACCCCAACTGCAAACTAGATGACATGCACAGCAACTTGCTATTTTCAATCATAATTTCTCGAGAGGCTTTTATTACTAGGAAACGACACGGTCAGTAATCCTTCCTTCCTCCTCCATTCACTTACATCTCTAGGCCTCATTTTCCTCACCTGCATATTCTGGAGACTGGACCTAGAATACGTCTCTGGTCTCCATTAGAGTCTACAGCTCTGGTAATAACTGGTAATATCTTAATGTTCTTTTTCGAGGTAAATTTACCTACAGCGAGATGGACACATCTTAAGTGTAGCATTTCACGAGTTTTGACAAATACATATACCGTCGTAACCCAAACCTGAAGCAAGAGAGAGAGCTTTCCCATTACTACAGAAAAACGCCCTCTTGGGTCAAAGCCCACCCTCACCTCCAGGCTCCCACCCTTCTGGCGCTTATCACGAGGGATCAAAGAACTAATATTGAAAAGTTACTGTTAGACGCCAGGCGTTGTTTTAGAATGCTTCCTCGGTATCAACGCTCTTCTCTCTCACAAGCACTGCGAAATGGCTATGATCTCCATTTTGCAGATTAAAACGTTGAGCATCAGAGCGGTTAAGGTGCCCCTGGTCATCAGCTCCCGAGCGTCGCGGCGGGGCGTGAAGGAAGAAGTGGGTGTTGGAAGCCGGTGCTCGCAGCCTCACTGCATGTCTCAGGCGGGACACCGCCAGTCCGCAAACGATTAAGGAATATTATACCTCGACAGTCAGCGGACATCAACGTCATTTACAAATTCTCCGAGCTCCTGAAGAATCCTAAAGGCTGTATGCATTACGTTCTACTAAACGATTCGTGTCTCTCCTACACAGAAAATGGCAGAAGGGAGGTGTGAAAGGGTGCAAATTCGGTTTTACTGGTGAAAAAGCCCAACGTGAAGTGGCTTAGGTTCCAAACATGCGCAGCGGCCGGGCCAGCGGGGGATGCTCGGATAGGCGGCGGGGGAAGCGCCGGGGCCGGGGCGCCGCTCCTTCCTCTGACGCCACAGGCATCCTCTCCGAACAGCGCAGGCTCGAAGCGCGACCGCAGCACGGACACGCGTCCCACCGCGGGGATTGGACGCTGCCGCGCAGGCCTCATCGGCAGCACCGGAGCTCCATTCGTCACCCGTCCTCCTCAATGTCACCGTCTCCCTCCGCTCCCAGGCGCACCCTAGCGCCTCCCTGCCCCCCGCGCCCGGGCGGGTTCCCAGGCTCCTCCCCAGAGCGGACTCGGAGCCCGCGTGCTCCCCCCGCCCCGCCGCGAGGCCCACAGCTGCCATGGCAACCGTACGCCGCCGCCGCCGCCGCCTCCGCCTCTTCACGCACGTCGCGAACTAACGGATTCCGCGGCGGCGGCGGCCTATACCCCACCCCCACCCCACCTGGACTGCCGCAAAACGGTCGGCCGACTTGCGGCACCTAGGTAACGAATCCGAGGGAGACGGGCGCCGGCGACGGAGCCGGTGGCGGGGCGTCCGGATTGACAGCCCCACCCCGGCTCCCGCCGCGGGAGACGCCGGGGCCGAGGCAGTGCGTGCCGTGCGGGACGGGGAGAGCGGCGGGGGCGCGGGGCATTATGGGGATTGTAGTTCAGCGGCTCCTCAGGCTCGCGGCCTTGGCGGGTCGGCCTGGACCGGCGAACTACAAAGCCCGGCGGCCCCGACAGCTGGGAAAGACCGATAAACTTTGAGCCGGCTGGGGGAGAGACAGTCTCTCTCTTTGTGGTGAGGGGGTTCTGGGGTGGTCGCGGGATTGGGTTCTGAGCTCTGGGAAGCAGAAGTGGAGGTGAGACTTGGGCTCTCCGCCCCGCCATTTGGCCCGCCCCGGCCCGGCCACCGCCCCGCGTAGTCTCGGGGAGGAGCGGCCGCCCAGGCTGCAGGGCCTCAGGCCTTCGGCGCCTCTCACCCTCCCAGGTTGCTCCCTCTCGGTGCAGAACCGTAGGTATGGCACACGTTTGATGGGAGACCCGAAAAGCTATATTTTAACAGGCGTCTCTCCTTTTCCCTGATTCCCTCCTTTATTTCTAGGTATTTGATCAGATTTATTTTGAAGTAGTTCAGAGGTGTTTGCATTAATTAAACCCATTGATTAATAATTACTAAAAGGGCATTAATGTTTAAAGGCTGTGTAGAAATAGATAAAAGATACTAATGTATTATATATATTAATAGTAGTATCTGACAATTTTACCGTTTTGCATTTTATTTATTGAGGCTCAAGGTTACAAAATGAGGACCCCTTCCACCCACACCTACTAGCCTGAACACTGCCTACACATTTTTTATTCTGTTTTAAACATTAGTTCAACTTTAAATCACTAATGTTATTAAAATGAAGACTTGTCCTTTTTTTTTTTTTTTTTTTTGTTGCAGTGGGTAATAATAATTATTTTCTTTGGTTATTAACAATGTTTTTCAGAATTTCGCGGGACCGTTTTTCAGAATGAAAAGCGCCGTGGTCTGTCTGTCTGTCTGTCTGTTTCTTTTCCTTTAATGCCCTGGAATACCCCTCAGCACCTAAAGTTTGCTCAGGCCCTGGCTGTGAGGAAGCTGACACAGATTTAGAAAATGTGCCTTGTCTACCCTTTAAATTTTTCATTAGGTAGATAACCATCCTAGAAGTTTGGTATTTTACAATGGTATGTTGTAAAATTGTTGATACATTGTGGTCTTGTTTTGTGTGTGTATGTTTTTAAACAGGGAAACAACTGTAAGGCCACTATAAAATTCCTTTTCTCTCTATTAAATGAAGCTGGCTCTGTAAACTTTATTTAAAGTAGCAGTTTTGTAGGAGGAGATAAAAAGTAGGTTTAGTAAGACCACTAGAAAAGAAATCAAGGCCTTCTGTTATACAGTATAGGGATTTGAAATATCTTATTCATTCAAGATTTGTTTATTTTATTTATTCACTCATTCAGGATTTGTTAAGGACCTGTTATGTGCTGGGCAGTATGCCTGGTGGTGGGAATTAAGAGTTAATAGAATATAGTCTGCAAGTTGCTAGGAGCCCAGAGTAGGAATACATAGTAATATCACAGTAATGTGTATTGAGTACTTACTCTATGGGAGGCACTCTTTGGGGTATTTTGCATGCAGCCCCTTATTTAATCCTCACAACAATCCTGTGAAGTAGCTACTGTTTTTTAGAGATGAGGAAACAGCCTTAGAGACCTTGCCCAAAGTCGTAGATGATGAGGTGTGAACCTGGAATTTCAACCGAAGTGGGTCAAACTCATTTCAATCATGATCTCAGTCTCTGACGCCATACCCTTTGGAAGAAAGATCCTGACTCTAAGGAGGTTAGAAGTTTCCAGAATGATGGGACATTTGACAGGTGCTAGGAAAGTTGGTTAAACTTTTACTGGAGAGAGGCTGAGGAAGGTCATTCTAAGCAAATGGCAATAACAAAAGCAAAGGAGAAATTTGAGTGCTTTGTATTTGGGGAACCCTAGGTCATTCTGATGACTGAATCCCAGAATACTTGCAGTGTAGTGGGAGAGACCAGATCTCAAAGTACTTGATACCATGATAAAGAGTTTACAGTTTTTCTTCAACATGGAGTGGCCATTGAAGAATTTCCGATGGAGTAGTGGCATTTATCGGGTTTGTATTTTAGGAGAGGCTCTGGCTCCAGTGTGGAGAATGGATCCTGGAGAGGAGAGTTTAGAGTGGTGGTAGGAAAACCAGTTTTAGGGGGAAAAAAAAGTCCAGTAAGGAAATGAAACGAGCCTCAAGTAAGCCGTTGGAGTTATAGAAAGAGATGGGTTATAGGAATATTTAGGAGGTGAAATTGATATGACTTAATAAGAGTTTGGATGTTGGGGGCTAGAAAGATTTGGAATCCTAAGACGAATGATTCCTGGTTTTCTGGCTAGGATGACTAATGAGTAGTGAAACCACTGATCGTGATGAGGAGGAGCAGGTTTTTATTGGGGCAAAAAATAAAGATGTCAGTTTACTTTTGAGTATTTGTTCAAGTTTCCTGTAGGATATTCAGGTAAGGAGGCATTTGTATCCGGAGTTCAGGACAGAGCTCAGGGCTGTAGCGTTTAGGAGGAGGAGGTTTATGTGTAGATAAGTAGTTATAGGAGAGAATGGACCAGCTCACATAGAAGGAATGTGTAGATATGAAAAAAGCAGACGTTTGTTTGAATATGGAACTCTTGGGAAACAGCAGCATTTCTGGGGGGTGGGGGTTGTGTTTCTGGGGAGTGGGAGGTATATTTGAGAGGAAGTGGGAGCCCACAGATGAGGCTGTGAGGTTAGAAGGCAGAGAGGAAGGAGAACCGCAGAGAGCATCATAACAAGGAGAGGAAAGTAGGAAGCAGGGAGAGGGCAAATCAGGCAAAGATTGAAATGTGTCCAGCGGGTTTGGCGACTGCACATCATTTCTGAACTTTGCAAAAATGAAGAAGAGCAATCTGGGTATAGGCTACTTGAAAAAATGTTAAAAATTTTTCTTATCGATACATATACAAAAGAAACAGAAAAATGAGCCCCGTGTAGCCATCACCACCTAGCTTGAAGAATGAACACATGACCAATTTTGTTTCATCTATAATCTCTGCCCCCAGCTGGATTATTTTAAAGATAGACTCAGATATCTGTATGTTACAGATATTTTTTATCTGTAATTATTTCAATATGTATCTTTGAAAGCTAAGGATTCTTTAAAAAAAATAGAATTGTAGTATTACCTACTTAAAAAATTCAGCAGTACTTCTTTAACATAAAATTTCCAGTCACACCTCTTTTAAAAGAAGTTTACTGTGAAGAAAAAGAGTTGAGGCAAACTAAAAAAGGTTTTAGGTTATTTTTGTTTTTAAAGATTGGTAACAAGCTATTAGGGAAAGAGCCAATAAAGAGGAAATGTTTGATGAAGTAGGCGATGAAGAGAGAGGAAAGAGCTGGTAGAAGTCCCTGAGAATGCAGGAAAGGATGGGATGAGCAGGGTGGAAGAATTAGGCTAGAATTAATTTGGGACATTTTATAAGCATCAACCAAGTGCTAGCTGTATTCCCAGGCAGCGTGCTAGTGTTGATAGGAGGGGAAAAGCCCTGAAAAAGGAAGAAAAGAGATGCAAATAGATACGGATATTTATAGGTTGGGTGGTAAAAGGTGAGAGTTCAAAGTTCCCTAAGAGGTGGATAGAAATAAAGGTCAGTTGATGAGAGATGAGATTGGGGTTAGTAAAGGAGAATAGTGGAGATTCGGAATATCCATTGTGGAAAGGGGCCTGAGTTGGGACAAGTAAGAATTGTTTCATTGATTAGATGACAGCAAAACACTAGGTAGTGTATTTTTTTCCCTTAAAATTTGATTGATTTACTAAGGGAAAGCTTAAAATATTGAGGAAACCAATATCCTAATGTGTTCCAGAAGAGAATAGAAATCAGGCTGAGAACTTACGATTGGACCATTCCTCAAAAACTTTATTTGTTCATTTAACTGATAATTTCTATTTGTGTAAATATCACATTAAAACTAGAAAGGCCCTTACAGATCTTTTGGATCAATACTTTATTTCCTCAGCGTGTACAGTGATATTCTTTTATAGAGAACGATTTTCCAGGAATCATTTCCTGAATGTGGTGTAGTGGGAGGGGTCACATAGATCTGTTGTCCACTTCTGGAACTACAACTTATTTTCCAAGTGATTGTGGGCAAGTTTCCAGACTTGTGCCCCACTCAAAAAAGATGTTTATACTGTCTATTTTATAAGATTCTTGGGAAGATTAAACAGTTTAATGGAGGTATGCCTGAAGTGCCTGATAACTAAAGGCCTTTGTCTTCCCCTTCTCCCGCTTCCAAACCAACAACAGGGCAGGATTGTCAGTTCTCTTTGACAAAAGGCCATGTTCTGTAACTTTACTTGGCCATATTAAGCAGGTAGATCAGGTAGTAGTTACATTACAAAATGATGATTTGATCTATAAAATGATTCATCAATTATTCTTTTAAATGAAGCTTCCTTAAATGCTGTAAAATGTTATTTTATAGACCATTAATAGTAACAATATCTTTGCCTTAGTTTCATCTTCAGAGAAACAGGGAGTTCCAATACATGATTTGAGATCCCAGTAGCTCTAAAATTCTTTAATTCTGTGACTGCGTCTCATTTTTGGACTGATCCATATTATAATTTCACTGATATTTGAGCATCTATTTGTAAATGAAAATATGTATCTTTTTAATGTACTCAGCATTATTTTAAGTGTTTTCTCTCAATAACCGTAATACATACAGTAGACCTAGTGAAAGTATGCCTTAGAGTATCTAGTAAAAGTCAGGCATATACAGGCATTTGCTAGATAAATTTAAGGTGTAGATTGAGAGCAGTTAAACAAAATGCAGTAATTTTCCAAGGTGAGTTGTTTAATCTCCACTAAATGTCTAGAAAGCCATTTTTATCACATTGCTTGATGTGGAGTAAGCATTCAGTAAGTGTTCTTACTATTATTTTTATGCTAAAAGGGTATTTATGCACTTAAGATAAAATTGATAATTTGAGCTGCCATTTTGAGACAGTGGCAGATGATAAAACATTAAAAAAGATAGGAAATGTTTAAAAATGCCAGTGGAATTTAGTACATGGGCAGAAATTATTGTGATGTTTACTTCTGAGAAACGTTTAAGCTCTTAGAATTCTCTGTCTAGATTTCTCTCATGTTGCATAGCCAGTTATTTTTCTGTTTCTCAAGTATTTGCAAAGTGAACTCAGGTAAGGAAACAAATGAAAAGGCTTCATTGCTGCAGATATTCTCCTCTTATCTCTGGGTATGTGATTAAGTCATATCTTCCCTTATTCAGGCTACAGTCCTTGAGAATATAACCCCACATAAAGAGATGGGAGGGATCATGACTTTCGCAGTTAACTATTTTGGTGACTAGGATCACATAGTAGGTTAATATATTGCTATTAAAGCACAGTTCAAGATGCAATAATTTGAGAAGTTGTGGTTATATATTTGTTTGATTACTTCTATTTATAGAGGTCATTGCATGAAATAAACTGGAATTTGGTGATTTGGATAAATATTAAAAAACATATGTGGAGTCTGGACATTGGTTGAATATAGTGTGGTCCAAAATGCTGAAAATTAAACTCAATATGTTTTGCTACCACTATTCTAACTAGTGTTATTTTGTTCACACTGTGATAGTTGAGGCTTCTTCAGTGTTTCTAGAATGAATATCTACTTTCAGGAATTTACAACTCATAGAAGGAAAAGGAGCGATATGAGAGAAATACAGAGGTGTAAGAATATAAACATAATTTAAAGCAGATTTTTTTCTTAAGCCTCACATGTATTATAACTGAATTATATAGATTTTGGAAATTTTTTAGCCATTATATTTTGAATATTGGTCTGTCCTTTTTTCCTTCTAGAATACATAATAGACGCATCATGGACTGTATCTTTCTACTTTCTGCATTTCCTATCTTTGCTTATTTATTCCATCTTTTTGTGCTGTATTCTGGGCAGTTTGTATAGCTCTGTGTTCTGGTTTCTTGATTCCCCTTTCATCTGTGCCTAATCAGCTGTTTTCTCAGTCCACTGAGTTTTTCATTTCATTGACTGTATTTTTTAATGGTAGAAGTTCTTTTTGATCCTTTTTCACATCTGCCTATTCATTTTTAAATGGCTTGACCCTGTGTTTTTAGATGTACTTATTTTATAGTAACTATTAGATTATCAAGTGCTCTTGCTAAGAGCACTGATTCAGCTATATGTTGTAGCATTTGACTCACCCTCGTGATGGATTGGATTTTTTGTACCTTGAAATTTTAGATGTAACCTCATTGGAAATGCTGTGAAGCCTTGGTCAAGGATGTGTCCTGTACTTTTGTGTTTGTTTCTGTGAAGTGCCTTCTGGAGAACTGGTGAATGAATAAACAAATTTAATACATCCATATAATGAGATACTACTCCGCAATAAAAGCACTGAAATACTGATATATGCAACTACCTTGCTGAATCTCAGAAGCATTATTCTAAATGAAAGAAGTCAAACTCCAGAATATATACTGTATAATTCTATTTATATCACATTCCAGAAAAGACAAATCTATAGTGATTAGTGAATGGAAGAGTGCATACAGTTGTATACGTTTTTCGAAAGAAATCCAATTGTACTCTTAAAATTAGTGAATTTCATTGTATAAAAATTATACTTCAATAAAGCACATATTAAAAAAAACAGGCAAAACTCAATGGTAACAGAAGGCAGAATAGTAATTGCCCTAGAAGAGAGTACTAACTGTGAGGAGACATGAATCCCAGTGGGGTATGAAAATGTTCCCTATCTTGATGTGGGTGTTACCTGGGTGTAACCAATGTTAAAATTCACTGCAAAAGGAGAAAAGTACTCTACAGAAGGGTTAGAATATAAAGTTGAGAAAATCTCGAAGAAAATAGAGCAAAAGGACAAAGGGATGGAAAATAGGAGAGAAAAGAGAAGAAAATTAGAGGACCAACCTAGAAAGTCCAATAGCTAAATAAAAGGTGTTTCAGAAAGAGAGAAAAAATAGAAATCATCAGTGAACTAATTAAGCACTTTTCTTAAAATTGAAAGATATAATTTCTAGATTGAAAGAATCTCAAATAGACCCATATCAAAGCACATCATCAACAGTTTTAGAAAACTTTGTCCAAAAAAATCCTACAAATTTGCAGAAAGGGTAAAAGATGGATAATATATAAGGAATCAGGAATTTGAATGACTTCAGTTTCCTCGACTTAATCTTGAAACGTAGAAGGTAATAGAACAGTGCCTTTATATTTTTGAAGGAAAATTATTTGCAAGTGAGGGTTCAATAGCCAGCCAAACTATTACTGAAGTATGAGGGTAGAATAAAGGCATTTTAAGACATGCACAGTCTCGAAAACTTTACCTCCCGTCTATGGAAAATGTGTTCCATAAAGATAGGGGAGTAAACCAAGAAAGACAGACACATGACAGACAAAAAATGATTCAGAATAGAAGAGACAGACTCCACAGGATGAATTGAGATATCAAGTTGAACAGCCTTGGGAGACAGATAAAGTGTCTTCCTCCAGAGCAAAGGTTAGGCTTGCTTACAGCCTTGAAAGAAAGATAGTATCTTCATTTGTAACAAAGGGCAGGCATGCATGGTGTTCAACATAATAGATTTGGGTTCCCTAAACTTGGAATTCTTCCCCTGTAATGCAGTCTACTGCATTTGCTGGTATCACTTGGCGCATTGTGTGTTGCTCTGTGGGAACTGGGGTTTGGGGGCCAGTGCAAAAACCCCAACAATCTTAGGTTGTGGGCTTGTCTTCTGGAAGTTATGCAGTTTTAACTCTTATGTTTCGGTCAGTCATTCATTTTGAGTTAATTTTTGTTTATGATGTGCGATAAGAGTTGAGATTCAGTTTTGTTTTGTCTTTCCCTCCATATGGGTATCTACATCTTGTTGTTTCAGCACTCTTTTTTGGAAAAAACTTTTTCTTCATTGACTTTCCTTGACAACTTTATCAGAAATGAATTCGCCATATATATATATGGCTTTTTGTGGACTCTGTAATTTGTTACACTGGTCTGTGTGTCTATCTTTATGCCATTCCCACACTGTCTTGATTCCTGTAACTTTGTAATAAATCTTGGAATCAGTATAAGTTGTCCTACTTTACTAGTTTTTGAAACTTTTGACTATTCTATGTCCTTTGTATTTCCATCTAAGTTTTAGAATCGGCTTGTAAAGTTTTACAAGAAAGGCTGATGGGATTTTGATTGGGATTTCATTGAGTCTGTGGGTCACTTTCGAGGGAATTGACTTCTTACCCTTATTGAGGGTTTCAATTCATGAATGCATGTGCACATACACACACATATGTATATCCATTAACTTAGGTCATCTTTAATTTCTCAGTGTCCAGATCTTGCATATATTTTGTTAAATTTATCCCTGAGTATTTAATATTTTTAAATGATATCATTTTGATTTTAGTTTTCAATTATTTATTGTTAATATATAGAAATACAATTGATTTTTAAATGTTGACCTTGTCTCCTGAAGCTTTACAAAACTCACTTATTAGTTTAGTAGATTCCCCAGGATTTTCTCCATGAAAAATTATATTGTATGTGAATAAAAGTAATTTTACTTCTTTTCTAATCTGTATCCCTTTCATTTTTTTCTTGGCTAGTTGCACTGGTTAGAACCTCTAGTTCTAATGTTGAGTAGAAGGGGTGAGAGGAAATATACTGGCCTTGTTCTTTCTTGATCTTGGGAGAGAGCATTCAGTTTTTTTTCCACAATAAATATGATGTTAGATGCATGTGTTTCATAGGTAACCTTTACTAGGCTAAGGAAATTCTGTTCTCAGTTTCCTGAGAGTTCGTGAATGGTGTTGAATTTTGCCTAGTACTTTTTCTGCATCTATTCAGACAGTCATGTGTTTCATTTCTAGTCTCTTAAAATTATATTGATTGGTTTTTTAAATAGAAACCACCTTGAATTTTTGGTATAAACCCCACTTGGTCATAATTATCCTTTTTATATACTGGATTTGATTAGCTAAAATTTAAATATTTTTGTATCTGTGTTCCTCAGGGATAATGTCTGGTTTTGGTATCAGGGTAATGCTGGCCTTAAAATATGAGTTGGCAGTTTTTCCACCTCTTCCTTTTTCTGAGAGTTTGTTTGGAATTGGTTTGTTTTTTCCCTAAGTACTTGGGAGAATTCACTTGTGAAGTCTTTTGGATCTGGAGTGTTTTTTGTTTTTGTTTTGGTGGGAAGATTTTAAATTACAAACTGAATTTCATTGATATAGGACTATTCAGATTAATTACTCTCTTCTTGAGAAATAGCTTTGGTATGAAATTTGTCCATTTCATTAAAGCCCTTTTTTGACTTTTAATATGTCTAAAGTTTGTAGTGATAGCCCCTCCTTCATTTCCGATTTTGGTAATTTGTGTTTTCTCTCTCCCATTTGTGGTCAGTATTACTAGTAATTTTATCATTTTTTAAGGTCTTTATTGGAATATAATTGCTTTACACTTTTGTACCAGCTTTTGAGGTACATCAAAGTGAATCAGCTGTATTTATACATGTATCCCCATATCCCCTCCCTCCCACAACTCCCTCCCACCCTCCCTGTCCTGGCCCTCTAAGGCATCACCCATCATGGAGTTGATCTCCCTTTGTTATACAGCAACTTTCCACTAGCTATCTGTTTTACAGTTGGGAGGGTGTATATGTCTATGCTACTCTCTCACTTCATCCCAGCTCCCCCTTTTATCATTTTTAATGATGTTTCCAAAGAAGCAGCTGTTGGCTACATTGAAATTTCTTTCTTTTTTTTTTCCCTGTCTTTATTTTATTGATCTTTGCTCTTAACTTTATTATGTTCCTCCTTCTACTTCTTTGGGGTTTCACATGTGTTTATTTTCCTAGATTCTTAAGACAAGCTGAAAGCAGGAGTTGGCAAACTATGATCTGGGGGCCAAATCCAACCTGCTACTTGTTTTTGTACGTCCTGTGAACTAAGAATGGTTTTTTCTTTTCTTTTTTTTCTTTAAAGGTTAAAGAAGTCAAAAGAAGAATCGTGTTTTGTGATGTGAAAATAAATGAAATTCAGATCTCAGAGTCTGTTAATAAAGTTTTATTGGAACACAACCACACTCATTTGTTTACATATTGTCTATGGCTGCTTTTGTGCAGAGTTGAGTAGTTGCAGTAGAGACTTTGTGGTGTTTTCATTGCTTTTTACTGCTTGGTGTGCACTGTAATCACAGTGTTTCATGTGCCCTTAGTATCATTGTACTGTGACATTTTACTTTGTCAGCGGATTCCCATCATGTCAAAACAAGAAAAGATGAGAAAAATGGACTTGACATAGTTATTCTTTTAAAGCACAGTGGAGTGTAGAATATCGAACTAGATGACACAGCATTGTGATTATTATGCAACGACACTACAGCTGTGGTAAAGACATGCAGTTTACACTGACATTACTACACTAATCACTCATCATGGTATTCCTGATTCATAGGAAAGCAGTGGTTAGAAAACTTAGAAAACTTAAAAAGGAATATCTTTTTAAGCAGAATTTCTTCAGAAAATTAAAAAAGAAAAATCAGATTTCACCCAGAGTAAGTTTCTGAGTGTGTCGTTTGTTGGCCAAACAAGGAAGTCATCTGCGATTGGTGACTTAAGTAAATCTTGTTTGATTGTAGCAGCCAAAGAAATGTGTCTGGAGAAAATAAACTTATTTAAGACTATTAGCCTTTTGTGAAAACAGTTGCTAGAAGAGTTGAGGACATCAGTAATCAAAAAAAAAAAAAAAAAAAAAAAAAACCAAGGCAAATGATATTGAGTGGTTTTCCTTGGCTCTTGAATTGACAGATGTTACCAAAACAGCTCAAGTGTTTGAGAAGTTGATGCTGAATTTGAAGTTACTGAAGAATTACATTTAATGAATAGTGTTTATGGAATAGATATGGACAGGAATATTTATAAAAAGTTGAGAAAGCACTAATTCTGTACAACCTAAAGTGGAATCTGATAAGCTGTGTTGAAACTAGAGGTGGCAAAAAATATGTGTAGAACAGAAAAAGGCTTAGGTGAACAAATTTACAAAGCTGTGAAAATGTAGGATGCTTAAAGTTGATAGTTTATCAGCAGGTATTTTGCAGAAAATATTTGAATCTATCATGTGGTAAGGAACCATTAGTGCTCTTGAGGACTTAGTCATTAGTTCCATGAATTTTTGTCAGAAATAAGCTGAATATAATGACTTGCCCCTACCACATAGCAGTTTGGTGGCTTGTAGTGGTAAAGTTCTATTGCAGTGGTTTGAGCTAAGGGCTGATTTGAAATTTTTCTGAATGAGAGGAACTGCTCCTACCCACTATTATTGAACACTGTTTGGCTTTGGAAATCAGTTTTGCTGCAGACTTAATAATGTTTCTTAATGAATTCAACTGAAAATTACAGGACCAAACAGTGCTTATATGCAAAAAAACTAAAAGTTATTTCAATGCCAACTAATGTTTAAATCACAAGTAATAACAAGCTATTTTGTATAGCTTTCCATGCTGTCGAAAGTTAAAGCAAAGAAGTGAGATCTCCATTCCCACCCAAATTTTCAGTATATTTTTTTGAGCTCAAACTACTTTGATGAAAGTGCAAAGGAAATTTTCATCTTACAAAATCCATTTAACTGTGTAATTGAGATACTTCCACTTAACCTTCAGTTGGAAGTGATTAATATGCAATGTGATGACATGCTAAAAGACATATCAAGAGAAGAATAAAATCTTTGAATGCTTTCCAAACAGTGAATATTGCTGGATTGAAATCACATGCTTGTAATTTGATATCAGTATGTGACAGTGCCTATCTGGGTAAAAAGACACTTTTAAACATGAGATGCATAAATCTTTATTAAAGAGCAGCATTAACATATGAACATTTGCAATTGATTTTGAGGACAGGGAACACTAACTTTGAATCCCAACTACATGAAATATTATCCCCCCCAAAAGAGTTCCATTCTTATTAGTAGAACTATTTTGCAAAGAGTTGTACTCAACTTTTACTGCTGTAATATTTTGAACTTTGTCAATAAAAATTGTGGACATTTTTGTCTTCTTATAGAAGTACTTACATAATATCCTTAATTTTGCCTGTTGCCCCTCAAAGCTAAAAATATTTACTCTCTGGCCCTTTACAGAAAACGTTTACTGACCCCGATTTACATCGAGTTATTTTCAGTCTGCATATTTGTGTGCCTGTGCACATTAGCGGAATTAATGCTTTTGTCTCACAATGACTAATTTGAAGACTTGTTCTAACTTGAAGTATTGTTTTAATTTGAAGAGGAGGCTTTCCATGGTTGTCCTATATTCTGTGGGTGGATCTACTGAATGTTGAAATTTCTTACTGTATAAAAGTAGTGTACTGTTTGCTGCAGTGTGATTCTCCGAGTAACATAGATGCTGCCTTCAAGAAACCTATGCTGGGAGAAGGGGCAAGTAATATGCCAAAACACATAAAGGAAACAGTTTTATTCTCAAAAATGTACTGGAGTCAGCCAAAATGCCTAGAACTAGATGCGGTTAATTTTGAGGAAGTTTTTGAGCCTTTAAGAATAGATAAGAAGTAGAGAGGAAGAGCCAAGCTACCCACATCAAAATTTAATTCCCTCAGGAAGGCGTGGAGAAATATTTTGATTTTTCTCTACTAAGTGTATTCATTGGTTTACTGTTCCAGGAAATAAGAGTAGGTCAATTTGGACTCTTTCCCAAGATGTCATTCTCCTGTATCTCTGACTTTCCACTCTTTGTAGTTTTCAGTGGAAAATATCTTTGCTTAGAAGCGTTTGATGATCTTGGGAGACTTGAGAAGCCTGAAAGAAAAGCCAGAATTACTGGGCTGGAAGGCTTTGGTGGAAACCAGAGGTTCAGATGACATTTTTTCCTAGCATCTTGTAGAAGGGGAAAGATTAATGATAGTTATTTGCACAGACAAAAAGCTACAAATGTCAGGATCATAGAAGATTACAAGATGAGGAGCATAAAGCGTTTAATTCACAGGTTTTTGCTTAGATTTAAGTTGTATGGAACAATTAAGTGTATGTAAATGATGCATGGACAGCTATAGGCTGTTCTTTTAAAATGTGTTCCTTAAGTCAAAAAGTTCCTTAATTTTTTGTTCTTGAGGCCAAATAGTTTTAGTGAGAAATAGTTTCTGTGATTTTAATTAATTGATGTCAGTGGAAAATATGAAATTTATGTATTTATTTTTACATTGTCAAGAATAAACTGACTAAAATAAAGCTAGTTCATCTTTACTATTATTGCAACTTGTAATTATAATTGAGCAAGGAGAACTAGTGTCCAGTTTATGTACCTGTAACATAAATCGATAGTTCAGAGCCGTGTGATTTCTCTCATTATCTCTTTGTGTGTTCTTTTGTGATCTCCTTTGTATCTCCAAAATTGGGAACTTTGTTCAGTATCATAAGATGCATTCAGATAACCTCAAAGAATGAGACAACCATTTTGACTTTCAAAGTAGTTTTAAGGAGATCTCTTAAAGCATAATAAGAAATGCTTTAAAGTCGGTGCTGAAAACTTAATAAAAAGTCACTATATTTTATGTTTAGGTCTCTGAAAGATGAACTTGGCTGAGATTTGTGACAATGCAAAGAAAGGAAGAGAATATGCACTTCTTGGAAATTATGACTCATCAATGGTATATTACCAGGGGGTGATACAGCAGATTCAGAGACATTGCCAGTCAGTCAGAGACCCAGCTGTCAAAGGCAAATGGCAGCAGGTAAGATCACATTCAAATGGTCAGTGAGTGAGGGCAGCGGTCTGTTATACTTGAAAGATTAGAGTTGGAAAATTAGTTTGAGATTTTCTAAATAGTTCTTATTTGTCTGAATACTGAAATATATTTAAAGCAAACTCTAAATGATTTCATCTTTCCTGGTTAATATTCTGTATACTTTCGATATATTTCCTGAGACATATTTTGGAGCTATATAACTCAAGTTGAAAGATACCTTTAATTTTTACCCTCATCAGCTGACTAATTGTGAGTGATTGCAAATTTTTGAAATAAGGTATTTCTGCTTGCCCTTTCCCCTTTCATTTTTACATGTAATTTTGACCCATTTCATAAAACTTTTCCTTTAAATGTTTCCTCTTCTTTTGAAAGACTCCTTACAAATACAAAGGAATCAGTAATCTAATAAAAATCACTAATATATTTGCTGTGTCCATTGACTGTACACCTTGATTGTATAATATTACAGTTAAAAACTTGAATTATAATTTCCCCACTTACTCTTAAAGCTTAAAATCCTTTTAAAATTAAAAGTACAAAGTCAGGCATTTCTTTGAAGTTTCATTTATGTGCTAATGCCTTTCAAGTGTCTCTTTTAAGTTTTCCACTGGTCAGAAATTGATGTTTTTACTAAGTTTTCAGGATAAATTTAGCTTATTTTCCAACTTAAGTGTTACTAAATTATGTTGAGTGAGAACAATACGTTTGCTTTAACTCAAGTTGAAATATTTAGTTCTGCTTTTCTATCCTGCATCCTGGCCACAAACAAGAGTTGTTTATTAATCTGGCATGGAAATATTTTTGACATGTTCTTAATAGTGTTAAATAATGGCCATTTCTATTCTGGTACTTCTACGATGTTTCTTTCTATTAGATTCTGAAGTTTCATTTCTCTAAGCATAGCATGTAATTGCATATATTAGTCGAATTTAGGTTTTTCTTTGGTTCTATGACTCCTTTATATATTCCTTTCTATATATTATTTGAGATAAAGTTAAAGGAAACTTTCTTGTGCTCTGCTTTACTGTAAAGTGTGCTTTCTAGTTAAAAGAATTGTTAAAATTAATTTATAAATGTAATTTCAGTCTGTTATCTGTTTGCCTTTGAAAATTAGTTTGGGCTCAAAGTTTGAAAACATGAGAATTTCCACATAGTTGGCACCAGTGAAATTTTTTAAATATGGGAAAAATCTTGGCTTTGAGCTCAAAATAAACTTTAGCCAGGACTTGAAAGATTTTAAACAGAGTCAAAAGAATTCAGACTTCGGTGAAGCAGAATTTAAATTGGAAATAGGTAATTCTTAGTATCAATATTACACCACTTCAGGCTCTCAGATGCTCATCATAGGCATTTCATATTTTGGGATATTGAGGATAGGAAATGCTGATGAAAATTTTGGCTGATAATTTTTGAGGAAGCTGTTTACAAATATATTAAAAATATTTAGCATAACATTATAGATTTCTGGGAATGGTTAACTTGTTACTGGCTTAGTTGCTTTTTTTAAATTGTCTTAATGTCCTCTCATTCTTTGGTAGAAAGAATTTATTTATGAAAGATATATAACTACTTGCCCTAAGAAAAGATATATAATTACATGTATGTCTTTTTTTCAAACCAATTCCTGCTCTTCTATCTATATTACTTTAAACACTTCTTCGTTTTTTGACTATTTTAATGACTCATTTTGCATTCTTTGACGTTAAGAAAATTAGCATTCTATAGCAACTGGTTATTTGCAATTTATATAAATAATTTGTAGCATAAAGGCTATCTCTTTTTTTTAAGGTTCGGCAGGAATTATTGGAAGAATATGAACAAGTTAAAAGTATTGTCAGCACTTTGGAAAGTTTTAAAATTGACAAGCCCCCAGATTTCCCTGTGTCCTGTCAAGATGAACCCTTTAGAGATCCTGCTGTCTGGCCGCCCCCTGTACCTGCAGAACACAGGTAAATGGAGCTTTATATTCTCCTTTGGTACTTCTATAGCTAATTGATATTCAGAGTGAAGAGAGTCAAGCTTTATTTGGACAAAGTATGACAAACTTTTGGGGGGGGGGGCATGTAAATTTAATACCTGTTTATAATTTTCACACATGGGTGTTTACAGGGTCTATGTTTGTTAAAGAACAGAAGTATATCATTTGTCATGTATCTTGCTTTTGGAATGTTTTATACTGTAATCATAACAATAGAAATCTACTGCTAGTCTTAAATTTTAGTTTAACTGATAAATTTATCAGTTAAGCGAGTTCTTTTAGGTTTTATAATGTCAGCAGCAAAGCTTTTTTGCTTTAGAAGACTAACAGCTTTAGATGAAATGGTAGACAAATTGGATTCATCTGGTTGGGCATACAGCGTTTCCAGAATCTTAGTGTAGAAGCAAGCTTACCTTTCTTTAAAGGCAGAAGGGCAGATTCCCTAGTGTGGCAGTAAGACTTGAAGTTTATCTCCTTGATGCTCAGTTTGTGCTCAGTTTGTGCATCGTCTACATTAAACCTCTCTCTTCCTGTTCTTTGCTATCTTCCTGTCTTTGCACAGTCTGTTCTTCCTCAAGAAATAATCATAATCCCCATCTAAGCAACTCATGTTCATTCTTCAAGTCTCAGCTAAACTGTTTTTCTTCTCTGCAGCCTTTTCTGGTTTGCCCAGGCATAACTGTTCATCCTAGTTATGTTGTATTTCTTTGTCTCTTGAGAAGATTAGGAGTTTTGCAAGGGTGAGGACCATGGTTTTATTTACTCGAAACAAATAACAAATAGCAAAGTTCCACTGCTCACACAGTGCTTGGCACAGAGTGGGTATTCAGCCAGCATTGAATGAGTAACTTCATTAATTCCACAAGTGAGGAAACTGAGGTTGGGAGACCTTGACCTGTAAGTTAGGCTAGACCAAGAGCTGAGTTTAGGTCTTTCTGGCTTTCAGTCCCCTTTTTGGGAAGTCATATTGTGGCCAGAGTGTTGCATCATAGAAAATAAATTTCCCTTTGGTTAGTAGCTGTGATCATGTATAAGCTTGTTGATCTCTTAAAATTTCCTAGAAGCATTTAAAGAACTGTGAAAAGTAGTTAATTTATTCCTTCAGGATTTTTTCCACTGAGTTAGAGATAATTTTATGATTCCCATTATAAAAACACTAGATGATGATTCTTTTCTAAGGTCTTTTCTAGTTTAAAGCTAAAAGCTGACACTAACTTTATTTTTGTTTAGATATAATTGACATATAGCATTGTGTAAGTTTAAGATTTACAATGTGTTGATGTGATATATGTATATATTGTGATGTGATTATCACAGAAGCCTTAGCTAACACCTCTATCACATCACATAATTATCATTTCTTTTTTTTCTGGTGGGAATTAACATATAGTCTTTTAGCAGCTCTGAAGTATATGATGCAGTATTGTGTGTAATCACTATGCTGTGCATTAGATTTCTAGGACTTATTTAACTACTGGTTGCAAGTTTCTACCCTTAAACAACATCTTCCCAACTCTCCACCCCCACCCCCATCTCCCAGCCCCTGTTAACTCCCTTTCTACTCTCTGTTTTTACAAGTTTGGCTTTTTCATATTCTACATATAAGTAATATAAAGAGTTTGTCTTTCTTTGTCTGACAACTCACTTGGCATAATGCCCTCAGGGTCCATCCATGTTGTTGCAATTGGCAGGATTTCCTTCTTTGTCATGGCTGAATAATATTCCCTTATAGTATATGTGTACCACATCTTTATGCATTCATCTATTGGTGAACACTTACAGTGTTTTCATATCTTGGTTAATTTTTTTTTAATACTGTTTTCCATAGTGGCCGAACCAATTTTCACTTCTATCAGCAGTGCACAAGGATTCCCTTCTTTCCATATCCTTGCCAACACTTATCCCTTGTCTTCTTGATAATAGTCATTCCAACAGATGTGAGATAATATCTCATTGTGGTTTTGATTTGCATTTCCCTGATACTTAGTAATGTTTAGCATCGTTTCATGTACATGTTGGTCATGGATGTCTTCTTTGAAAAAATGTCTATTTAGTTCCTCTCCCCATTTTTTATTTGGGTTGTTGTTATTGAATTGTATGAGTTCTTTATATGTATTTATTTAACATTTTGGATGTTAACCCCCTGTCTGATTTATGGTTTGCAAATATTTTCTCGCATTTGGTAGGTTGCCTTTTTATTTTTATTTTTTTTATTGCTTCTTTTGCTATGCAGAAGCTTTTTGGTTTGATGTAGTCCCACTTGTTGATTTTTGCTTTTGTTGCTTGTGCTTTTGGTGTCATAGCTGAAAAAAATCATTGCCAAGACCAATATCAAGGAGCTTCCTTCCTGTGTTTTCTTCTAGGGTTTTACAGTATCAGGCCTTATGTTTAAGTCTTTTAAATCCATTTTGAGTTCGTTTTTGTGAGTGGTATAAGATAAGGGTTCAGTTTCCTTTTTTTTTTTTTTTTCCGCTGTGGTTATCCAGTTTTCTCAACAGGATTTGTTGAAGAGATTATCCTCTACCCATTGGGTGTTTTTGGCTCCCTTGTGAAATAATAGTTGACTGTAAATGCAGAGGTTTATTTCTGAGCTCTCTATTCTTTTCCACTGGTCTATGTGTCTATTTTTATACTGTTTTAATTACTATAGTTTTGTAGTATAGTTTGAACTCAGGAAGTATGATGTCTCTGGCTTTGTTCTTTCTCTTGAGTACTTTGGCTGTTTTGGGTCTTTTGTGTTTCCATGCAAATGTTAGCACTGTTCTTTCTAGTTCTGTGGAAAGTGCTATTGGCATTTTGATATGGGTTGTGTTGAATCTGTAGATGGCTTTGGGTAGCATGGATATTTTAACAATATTAATCTTCTGATCCATAAATGTAGGCTGTCTTTCCATTTGTTTGTGTTTTCTTCAATTTCTTTCATTAAAGTCTGGTAGTTTTCATTGTACAGATCTTTCACTTCCTTGGTTAAATTTATTCCTAAGTACTTTCTTGTTTTTGATGCCACTGTGAATGGGATAATTTTATTTCTTTTTCAGATGTTTTGTTGTTAATTTGTAGAGGCACAACTGATTTCTTTTTTTTTTTTTAATTTTTAATTTTTTTACTTTTTACAATAAACTGCATATATTTAGAGTGTACAATTTGGTATCCCAATCTCCCAATTCATTCCCCCCCAACCCTCCCCGCTTTTCCCACTTGGTGTCCATATGTTTGTTCTCTACATCTCTGCCTATTTCTGCCTTGCAAACCGGTTGATTTGTGCCATTTTTCTATAGTCCACATATATGTGTTAATATACAATATTTGTTTTTCTCTTTCTGACTCACTTCACTGTGTATGTCAGTCTCTAGGTCCATCCATGTCTCTACAAATGTCCCAGTTTCATTGCTTTTTACAGCTGAGTAATATTCCATTGTATGTATGTACCACATCTTCTTTATCCATTCATCTGTTGATGGACATTTACGTTGTTTCCATGTCCTGGCTATTGTAAATAGTGCTGCACTGAACATTGCAGTGCATGTGTCTTTTTGAATTATGGTGTCCTCTGGGTATATGCCCCACAACTGATTTCTATATGTTGATCTTATATCCTGCAACTTTACTGAATTCATTGATTAGTTTCCAATAGCTTTTTGGTTGAATCTTTAGGGTTTTCTATATTCAAGATCATACCATTTGCAAATAGTGACAATTTTTGCATATTCCTTTCTGATTTGGATGCCTTCTTTCTTTGTCTTGCCTAGTTACTCTAGCTAGGACTTCTAGTATTATGTTGAATGAGAGTAGTGAGAGTGTAGTCATTCTTGTCTTGTTCCTGATCTGAGAGGAGAAGCTTTCCATTTTTCACTGTTGAGTATAATGTTAGTGTAATGTTGTTGTATATGGCCTTTATCGTGTTGAGGTATGTTCCTTCAATTTGTTGAGGGTTTTTATCATGAAAGGATGTTGTATTTTTGTCAGATACTTTTCTTCATCTATCGAGATGATCATATGATTTTTATCTTTTATTCTGTTGATGTGGTGTATCATATTTATTGATTTGTATACATTGAACCACTCTGGCATCCCAAGGATAAATCCCATTTGGTCATGGTGTATAATCCTTTTAATGTTTTGTTGAATTTTGTTTCCTAATATTCTGTTGAGCATTTTTGCCTCCGTATTCATTGAGGATATTGGACTATAGTTTTCTTTTCTCATCATGTCCTTATCTGGCTTTGGTATCAAGGTAATGCTGGCTTCATGAAATGAGTTTGGAAGTGTTCCCTCTTCTTCAGTTTTTTGGAAGAGTTTAAGAAGGATTGGCATTAATTCTTTTTTAAATGTTTGGTAGAATTCGCCAGTGAAGCCATCTGGTCCTGGGAATAACTTCAGTATAGGAAGTACCAGTTTATTTAGGCTCAAACTAAATAAAAAGCATGGCTGGCGTTTTCCCGTTCATGAACACTTTCTTGAAAACTTCTCCCTCATTAGAGAAACAGCAGCCCAATTATTTCTTTCTCTTTGGCCTCCCTTGACTGCCCATAGCACAGATCTGATATATGTTTATACTTGTGTTTTAATCCTTATTCTTAATGAAAGTGAAAGACAAATGGACCAGAATATGTTTCTCCAAGCCTCCTTCCTCCATACTTAATTTTTAAAAAAGTTTCCCTTGTGTGTAGCCATTGTGTGTATTTTTTCTTCTCTATGGATCAGAAATCCTTAATACAAGCAAATCTAAGACTGTATATTGCCCGGGAAAAAGATTTCCATTTCCACATATATCATCAGCAACAATGGAAAAACACCCAACAACTCTGCAAGGTTCTACTTTGGAAGGAATTCTGTTTAATTCCTTGTGTAATAGCGTGGGATTAGTAGTTTTAAACTTTAAGAATAAAATCTTTACATAAGCAAATCCACAGATCTTTCACCAAGTAATGACATCATAGTGATGTCTATGTAAGGCAGATGTTAGTGAAGTAAACTTTGCACAGGTTTGTAGCACAGAATGTGTGCATGAGCTGATAAAATAAGCAAATATTAAGATTATAAGTTTAGGGTTAAAAGTTATGGGAGGTTAAAATTGTATGGTTTTTTTTTCCTTTTACAATTTTGTTTCTTCTACAAGTCGTATAAAACAAATGTAATAAAATTTCCATCTAGAGATAGTGAATAGTGGGTATAGTCCTTACATATTCTTAGTGTAATGAGAAGACAATTGACTGGTGTCCACGAGATCTGAGTTTGAATTCTACTTGTGACACCTCCTTGCTTTATGACCTTGTGCAAGTTATTTAACCTCTAAACATTAGCTTTATTATCTGTAAAATGGGGATGTCTACCTCATGGAGTTAAGAAAATGTAACGTTTAAGACAGTAACTGGCATGTAATAAGTGAATCGTCAACTCTGAAATATAGTTCTACAGCATTCTTTCAGATAAATAGTAAGATACTAAGAATTTAAAAAATGATATAGCCTCATTTGTAAAATTCCTCAAGGAATTTTATTTCCTTCGTGTACATTCTACATAAATCCTTAGTTTTCTGAAACATTTTGAATAACTCTGGCAGAGACGATATGGTTTTTTTAAATGTCCAAGTCCCGTGAAGTGGGTAATCATTTTCAGGAAAAGGATGCTAACTGGTTATCGCTTATGTTTCACAAGCATTATCTTATTTAAACCTCCAGTGATCCTATGAAGTAGCTACTTGTATTGTGTACCCATATTACTGTTGCCAGTTTATTGTTATGAATAAGTCATACGAAGCTGTCATTTACAGCTGAGGAAATTGAAGGTTATAAAGTTTGTTATTTTCCCAAAGTCATCTGAACAAGAAAGTGGCAGAGCCAGGATTTGCACCCATATCTCCTCAACTTCAGGAGTCTTATTTATATCCACTCTGCCGTGTTACTTTCCTACACATACTTGGTGGTTTCTATGGATATGTTTTGATATATATCTGTATATCCTAATACATATGTAGTTCTGTTAACCACTTGATTAAATTCTTACTAGAGGTGGTAGGAGAATAATGAAGAAGCTGAAAATGCTTAATGGAATAAATAATGTAATTTTAAAAATTTCTCTTTGAGACTACCACACTGAAATTGCAGTGTAGGCCAGTCAGAAAATATAATTTACCTTGTTTTGTACAAAATGTTTCCAGGATGCATCTGATGTATTTGTCATTAGCCACTAATTTGGTAGCCCTGCTTGTGGGTCTGTCTTTTTCACTTCACAGACTTAACACAGAACTTCTCCTCTCTCCCTGCTGCTGCCCACCGAGGTAACCTCTGTTACCACTGGGGGTCTCCGGTGGTGGTTTGCCACACTGTTCGAAGTTATACTTTATATGTCATGTGTCCTCTGAGTTTAATCATGATCCTGTTTTAAATCACCAGCAGCTGCTTGGATAAATCAAAACAACCTTTTAAAGTGAATTAGATTTATTGCCTTAAATATGAGGAAATTGAGCTATAAAACTAGGATTATAATGGGAGGTACTGGCAATATTAGAATTAAACACCAAAGAGATGAAGCGTCCAGATCATTCTTAGTGTCCTAAGTTAAAAGGTATCTTGTATTAATTAAATTATTTTATAATATTTTCCATGTAAATTTATTAAGCACATTGTTTTTAATGAGACTATTTGAAAATGATCTCTCCCAGTGAGACCTGAGGCCACGAAACTAAGCTTTTCTGTATTGGAACAGTATTTGACATAGATTATATTCAATAAAGTATTCTTTATTCAACTTAAAAAATAAATGTGTTAGGTCTTTTAAAGTTACATGTTTTGGGAGACATGGCTGTAGCAATAGGATACACAAGCCTGAAAATAATCATTTGGCTTATTCCATATAGGTTTAAAAAGAGAACTCTAATAAGCCCTCTAATAGTATTTCGTCTGGAATCAAGGGAAATGGCATAGTGTGTTTCTGTATACAGATAGATAGGTTGATTGATTTTTATCAAATTTGTGCCATTCTGTAGAATTTCAGCGAAGAGGAAATTCTTGTTGACTTGGTATTAACATTGTTGCTTTATGTTTTCTTTGAGTACCCTAATAGATTAAGTAACTGTTCCCATATTAAATCCCACTTTGCACTGGAAAAAGATCAGTTAAGGCCAAGGTCAAGTACCAATGGAGAGTAAACTGTTATCTCATCCTTACTGGTATTTCATCCAGGCTCTGGGAAATTTTCCTGGGATTGGTAGGTAGGAGAGCAAGTTTTTGTATCAGTTCTACCGCTAATTATTTGAGTGGTCCTCCAAGTTGATTTCACTTCTCTGTGCCTCATTTTTCACCTCCGGAAAATGTATATCATGATAAGATTGTTTTGTAAAATTGTTTTGATGTCTTAGGAAGAAAAACACTATTATTTATCTATCCAGTGTATCTTTGATGAACATCACGTACTTGACTTTATTTTTGGCCCTGTGGAAGGTATAAAGGTAATAATAATAATTAAAAAAAAACCCAGCACAGACCTTGGCCTCAAGAAACCAATAAGAAAAATAATCCAGACATTCTGGAAAGCTTAACCTAGGATGCTGGCACCTATTGTATGCCAAGTACTGTGCTGGGTTCCATACTATGGTGGGATATGGTGGGTTGCAGAAACAGACACAGTCCCTGCCTTCCTGAGCTTACAGTCTTGTGATGGGTGTGGAGCCATTACTGAGGTAGAATGGACTGGATTTGGTGATTAGTGAGGTATAGAGAATGGGGAATTGGAGCAGGTAATTAAATATCTAGACGAAGCTGTTGAATAGAAATTGGAAATGAGAACCAGAATTTAAGAGAGATTGGGATTAGTAGTAGTTACTTAGGACTCATCAGCAAGTAAGGAATTTTAAGAAATTTTAAGGTCATTCTTCATATGGTGGAATAGGTTATTGCCTAATGATTGGCAGGTTGAGATTATATTCATTTCTAAACATTCTGGAGTCACATTCTCTTCCAGAATTCTGTTTCTGGAGTATGGGATGGACTCTATATTTAGACTATGGGTAGGATGTAGGCAGCAGTGCTGGTTAACCATAATAACTGACATTTATTGAGTTTTTAACTGTGAACCAGGTACTGTGCTAATAAACTCTCTACATGGTTTATTTCTTAATCTTCGCAACCATCCTCTAAAATAGGTACTATTAATATCACCCCTATTTTTTTTAGAACAAATTGAAGCTTAAAGATTCTAAGCAACTTTATCAAATGCTGCATGTAAGTTAAGCAAGATAAGGATTGAAAGTTGGGTTGGATTTAGCAATATGGAGCTCATTGCTGACCATGATGATTGGTTTTGGTGGAATGGTGGAGAATAATGGAGTGGGTTCAGAGGATGGGAAGAGAGGAATTGAAAACAGTGAGTGCATACAATTTTTTCAAGGAGTCTGGTTGAAAAGGAGAGCATAGAAATTGAGTGGTAGCTGGTGAAGATGTGGAATCAGAATTTGTTTGTATGCTGATGAGAAAGGGGAAGATTGACGATGCATGGGAGAAAGGGGACCACTACTGGAGCAAAGTCCCTGAGTAGACAAGAGGAGTTGGACTCCAGAGTGCTGGTGGAGGGGATGCAGGACAGCTGATTCAGAGTAGATGGAGGGAAGGCAGTTACTTACAAAGGCTGTGCACGCAGGGAAGTGAGCAGATGTGGAGGTGAGCACTGGTGGAAGTTCTCTCCTGAGTATTTCGATGAGGGAAGAAAAGCAAGCAGCCTCATCCGAGAGTGAGGGCCGGGGTGCAGGTATTTTCCAGAGTCTAAATTTTCATCTGAAGTGTCCCAAGAATGGGATGTCCATTCCATTTGGCTATTTTATTTCTTTTATGTAAGTTTTCTAGGGAGCGTTTGTCTTATTCTGTAGAACTCATTAGTCACTCATTTGAAATCTTTATTTTGAAATTCTAGATATTTATTACGAGTGCGTAAAAACTTGGTATTTCTATCATTTTTTTATGTTACAGAAAAGACAAGATAGTGGTAAGTCAGAATGAACTCATAACACATTCATTTTGTTTTTCTTGTAAGAAATCTGCCTCCTGCACTTCTGTCGTCTCCTCTCCTCATTCCTTCGGCAAAG
Organism: Hippopotamus amphibius kiboko; assembly: GCF_030028045.1. Lineage (NCBI taxonomy): Eukaryota > Metazoa > Chordata > Mammalia > Artiodactyla > Hippopotamidae > Hippopotamus > Hippopotamus amphibius. The sequence goes on from NC_080199.1 coordinate 73,560,013, forward strand.
GAACGTGTAATGTGTACTCTGCCCATGTGGCTGTTCACTGCTTCTCTTTCCTTAATATGTAGGAACCCTGGAGCTCTTTTCTTTGCAGTATTGGGACCGAATTCTTGAAGACAGCTTCCTAATTTAAAATGGAATGCCAAATTCTTAAGACTTCCGGTATTGAACTTTTGCAGCAGGTGATCGTGTTTACAATCTTTCTTCTTTGGAGTGCTCGTCTTCTTTTTGGCTTCTGTAACACAGCACTAGTCTGTTTTCCTTCCTCTTTTTTTTTTTTTTCCTGACTGTGGCATCTTCTTCTCCTCTTGTTGTTCCCTAGTGCTGTCCCTCTGCTCCTTCTATATTCACTTCCTTCTGCTCCACGTCTCCAGCTCTGCCCTCTCTATGCTTTGTGGATGACATTAGTGATAGAATTTTGCCTTCTGTTTTGCGTGGGCAGTCTAATTGTTGTTTGTAGATAACTTTTCTCTCTCTCATTGTTTGGATGATTTTATGTTTTGTCTTGGTGTTAGTCTCCCTTCAGATTATCTGAGTATGGATTTATTTTTATTTAACACTTCTTAAGACTTGTGTTTCTTTTGTTTCAAATTCTTTTTTATGCTTTTAGCCATTTTAAACATTTACTTTTATAGTTCATAACTGATAGTTCTATTATTAGAAGTTATTTGGAGCCTTATCTTTTTTGCCATTTCTGACGGCTCTTATTTGTGGTGAAGTTGAGAATGTCCCCTCAAGGTCTGAGTCGTTCTAATGTGTGGCTTGTTTAGAGGGCTGTTGCCCCTCAGACGGTCTGTTTTGGCTTCAGCCACGTGCCTTCCGATGTCACCTGCCTCGACCACTTTTAGGTAAATTTCTTTGCTTAAGGGAGTGTAAAACTAAATCCCAAATCACATGAGTGCAGGCCCTCGGTTACTGTTTCTAGGGGAGACTTGTACTTTACTCCACACATGTAGAACCGAGGCCCAGAAGGATAGATGTACTTGTTTCTTCCATGTGCATGTTTAAAGTCTGTGCTTTGAGAATCCTGGCTTCACTTCCCAGTTTCAGTTCATCTTTGACATGTGGCGGCCCCAGGCCTTGTCTCAGGCCTCCCTGTGTGCTCTTTAAATCTCAAGCCCTTAGGTGGATGAGACCTGGAAACCCTCAAGGACTGCCATGCCATCATCTATATTTTATTTATTTTTTGGCTGTTAGGTATTTCTCTTATCTTCTGGTAGGATCACCTATGTATAACCAGAATATTTGTTACATTTTATCCAGAATTTTTTTTTAATGTTATGGAAAACTGAAAGATAGAAAATTCAGTTCATTGGAGTTAAACTGTATCTGTATATTTATCGTTAACTTCTTGAGGGTCTTATCCTCCAATTTTTTGTTTTTGAGGACTTTTATTTGTACTTTAGTTGGGAACTCTTCTTTAGCAAGGCTTTAGTTGTAGGATTTATATGTGGATAGAAAGGGATGTCCAGTATTATACATAAAATATGTATATATTTTTAGCTAAATTATAAGCTTCTTGAATGGGACTATATCATATTTTCTTTTGCATTCCCATATTTTGAAAATCAGTAGAATATTTTCTGAACTTGACTATAAACTAGACAGAGAACTATGAGATAAAGTTCAACTGATAATATTTTAATATAATCTGTAAAAGTTTTCATCCCTGTACTGTGAAAGAATGCCATTGTCCATCTAGTTTTAAGGTCTTTAAAGTTAGACATAAGATAAATTAAATATTTTAAGTTTTTCAAGTTCAAAGGTCTTTATAGAGTTAAGTGGAAAAGGCAAGGGCCTATCTTTAGAACCAAAGAAGAGCAAGGTAAAATTAAATAATCAACCTGCCTGGGAGTGGTGGCATTCTACCATTAGACTAAATAATTAGTAATGTTATCACTTCCCCTACCTTAGAAGTGATAGAATGACTGGCTTTGCAACTCTAAACAAGGCTTAGTGTGTCCCATCAGAGTCACTGACAAGAATCCTATCACTGTTCTTGCTGAAATACCTGGTTGTGGGTAACATCAAAATGCTAAGAGCACAGCCCCTATGATATTAAATGGGATTGTACAATATTTGGTGTGAGAAGTATGTCTGCAGCTCCAAATCTCATACCAGCTGAAATTTCTGGCTAAATATCACCTTGGTTAACTTGGATGATAATTGTCTTCTGTAGTGGGTAAGCATCTTTCAACTCCAGTGACATTTAGAATTAAGAATAGAAACGTCCGTGAGAATCAAAACTGTAATAGTAGTATTTTTTGTTAAGGGATATGTACATATTTATTATTTTAATGTACTTGTAATTTAAGAAAATATGGCTAATGAGGGTGATGAGCATGCAATTATAATTAAGTGTATTGTGGAATAACCTAGATCTGTGATTTTACATAAAAATTTATGTTACATACTTTTGGGGAACATTTAGGAGAAATTCAGGCTTACTAAGTTTATGAAAGTATTTATATGTAAGTTATACTTTGTTAAGTAAGATAATTAAAGAACTAATAAAGAAAGAAAATATATTACATTTATAAATGTACGTTAAAAATTTTAGTGGCATTTAATTAGCCAAGTCTGTAAATGGCATCAGGCACTATTCAAATGCCTCTAAAAGTAACTTCTAAAATCTGCTGCTCTTGTACAGAGAAAAAGATTTGTAAGCAAATCTAAAAGCTTTAAGGACTAACTGAATTTTTGCATTTTTAACTTTAATAAGTTGAATATTTAAAAAATCAAAGTAAACCTTTGAAGAGATTTTTTGCACAAAAAGCACCCTCGAGGATACAGAACGACTCCTGTCAGCATGGCTTGTAGTGCTGCATGTGTTTCTGAATGTGATTGATTTGCTTGTTAAATAATGAAAGAAGGTTTAACCCAGTATACAAAAAGCCTTTTGTGTTATTCAGCGTAGTGCCTTGCATTCATCAAAAGTTCAGATGTTTGTTGAAAAATTAATATTTTGAACAGACTTTGGAATGTATCATACTAAAATATTTGTTTATAATTTTCTGATAGCAAATAATTAAAATTACTAAAGTTCTTTTTAGAACTGGACTTACCATTAAAGGTTAAATCTGTGGAATCACTTGATTTATGAAGAGGCACCACTGCAGTTTAGTGGGGAAGGTGGGTCTTATCAGCAAATACTTCTGGGTTAATTGGATGTCCAAGAGGGGAGGGAAATCTTTATCCCTTACCTCACATCATATAGAAAAACTGATTTGAAACAGATTAGCACCTAAAATATAAAAAGGTAATAAAATAAAACTTCCAGAAGAAAACATGGAAAGGATATTATGATCTTGGGGTAGCAAAGATTTATTAAACTGGACAATAAAGCATTAAAGATAAAAGATCAGTAAGTCACAATTCTAAAATCATGAACTTCTCTTCATCAAGAGATGCACCATTAAGAGAGTAAAAAGGCAAGCCATATACTGGTAGAAGATATTTGTAATGCATATGTATGACAAAGGACTTGTATCCAGAGTATATAATGAACAACAATCAATAAATCAATAAGAAAAAGGCAGGCAACCCAGTGAAAGAAAAATAGACTAAAGACTGGAACAGATGCTATACAAAAGAAGATATTCACATGGCTAACGAGCATCTTGTTGGAAAGGTATTTAACATCTGTAGCCATTCAGGAAAGCAAGGTAGAATCACAGTGAGATGTCTTTACCCCCCCACCAGTATGACTAGGGTGGGACAGCTGGCACTCTCATGCATTGCTGATGGGAGTGTGGAAGGGCGTCACCACTCTGGCAAACTGTCGGCTGTATCTACTAAAGCTAATCTTGCATACACCTTATGATCCAGCTATTCTTCCTGGCTACAGATCCCAAAGAAGTGAATGCTTCTGTTTACCATGAAGATAAATCCCATATTCATAGAGGTTTTAATAATAAACCTCAAACGGAAAACAGCTCAAGTGTCCATCTACAGAATAGATAAGTTGTATGTTTATGCTATAGAATACTCCATAGCAGTGAAGAAAGATAAACCGCTATATGCAGGAACATGGATGAATTTTACAGGTAATGTTGAAAGAGTATGTGCTATAGGATTCCATTTTATGAAACTAGAACAGGCAAACATAATCTATGATAGTAAGGTCAGAATAGTGGTTGCCTTTACCAACTGATATTTACTAAGAGGGGCCATGAAAAAACTTTATGGGGTATTGGGAAATGCTCTTTGTTCTGTTCTACTGGTGGTTATATGGTACCAAAGTTTATTGAGTTGTATATCTAATATATGTACATTTTACTGAATATATGTTATACCTCAATGAAAAGTAGATTTGAAAAATTCTATTAAGTATTATCATCCCATTTACAGAGGAAGAATATGAGGCTTGTAGTGATACGCTCGTATAATCAGTAATTGGTGGACCTGGGAGTAGGAAGGCACCTGGGGTTTAGGATTCTAAATCTAACGCTGACTCCAGATCACCATGCTGGTTTTCTGTGAAGGGAGGAATAGTGTTTGCAACGTTTTTATGTCAACGTCCAGCGTAGTTCCTGTCCTTAGTAGATAAACTATACATAGTTTCTGATTTGAGAAAATAGCAGTCATAAATTTGATGAGTGGACATTAAAATTCTAAATCATTAATGTTTAATTTCAAATAATAGATCCTCTAATTTCTATTTAAGCTTTGTTTTCTTGCCTCCTGATTTCTTACCAAATAATTTCTCTTGGACTCAAAGTCTCATATATTGAATCCAAGCTCTTATAGTAAAAATATCAGTATGAACTACTGTATTGGAACTTGTATTTCTTTTCATTAGCTGTGGAGGGATATGTTTTCCTGTTTATTTAATTCATATAGATTAATGTCATAGCAAAGTAAGATTATTTTTCTTCTTTTTCCAGTCAGTAATCTGGTTTACGTTCTTGGGCATATATAGGATCTGTTCCAAATTACCAATTCTTTTACTAGAATTTTAACAATGTATAAACAAACAGATATAACCAAAGAATTTAGAATAATCATGAAACAGAAAGCTAGAGGAAATAGAAAGAGCTGAATAGACAAGGATTTTAAGAAGGTGCCTGTATAGCAATTGGAGAAAATTGTGATAGTATCTTAGACGCTGTTTCTGAATATAGCGTGCCATGAAGGCATCTTCAGAAGAGGTCTCTTTCCCTTTGACTTCTGGAATCCTGGATGAGTAGTGCTGTCCGACACAGTCCTGCTTCTGTTGCCTGATCTTTTATGGAGATTTGCCAGGCGGTAGTCCAGGAGGTTCAACAGGATGTGTACTCTAAGCCCACATCACTACGACATGTTTCTAGAACATGTCAAAAACTTTGTAGCAACTCTATAATTTTATTTTCTTAGGTGCTCAGATAATTTAATTAGTGGTGGTGTTGTGTTCATCATATTTAAAGTTTATTAACTACCGAGTAGATAATAATTAAAATTTATGTAAGGAATAAGGTGTTACAATACAACAGCGTCTACGTTCCCACCAAGAGTTTAAGATAAAGAACATTAGTGTTGCCTTGAAGGCCCCCTGTGAGCTCCGCTGTGTGCTGTTCCCTTCCTTCCTCTTTCAGAGTTAGACACTGTCCTGGACTTGGGGTTTATCATTCCTTTGCCTTTCTTTATACTTTTAGCACATACATTTTTATCTCCAAACAGTGTCTTGTTTTGTTTGGAATCATATTGTATGTGTTCTTTGAACTTACTTTTCCACTCAGTATTATGGTCCTGAGATGATCTATTGTTATTGCATGTGGCTATAATTCATGTTCACATGACTATAGCATCCCGTTATGTGACCGTATAATAATTTATGCATCTATTCTGATTCTGGACCTTTGGGTTTCCAGGTGTTTACTATTACAAGCAGTGCTGATAAGAACATTTATGTATAATATTGATATTTAATATTGCTTAGAAAGGGAGTGTTGGCTTTTGGAGGAAATCAGGCTTATTTGCATATGATAGGATAAGGCATCTTTCTTCTCATTATTCCTGCGGGGAACTATCCTCCAGTAGGAGAACTGAGCTCATTGTAGGCATGCTACTCTTTTATCTGCAGATTGCTAGCTATTCTCTATATTTGAACTGCTATAAGCTGGCAGGGGTCAGCCTGTGTGTGGCTGTTGGGGCAGGGGTTGATGATGCTGTGCAACCCTACCACTAAAGTCTCTTTTTAAGAAGAGACCAGTAAAAGAAACCTCGAGACTTATTTTTTACAGCCTGGTAGCTGTCATTGAGTCCTTAAATTGAAGCATGACATTGTGCAGTGATGCGCTCATGGAGGAAGAAGTACAGAACAGAATCAAGGATGTCCTTTGGGAAGTTGACAGAGTCTGTTTCGAATATAATATCAAACTGCAGTGAGATGGAACTGAAGCCCTCGAAGCACGGGCACACTTTCTGTGAGACGTGGGACTTACCACAAATGGCACATCTGGCCTCTTGAGCAGTTTCATTCAGACCATTTATGAGCCTATCAGAATACTGAGTGGCAGGACAATGTCAGTGGCAGCAAACACTTGGAATGCGGCCTGTATACGAGCTTTGAAATAATTCTTCTCTCAGCATAGCTGTACCACACTGGATGTGTGTGCAAAATGGACTACAGCAGGACTCCTCAGTGACTGCTAAATAGGAAGCTGAGGTGGGAAAGCACTAGCTGAGGATGCAGAAGAAATGTTTCAGGACTCACTACAGTTCACCCCTCCTCAGCAAGGCTGCTGAGCAGCCTGGTGCACAGCTGTAAAGGACGGACTTGCTGTTTGTGAGCAAAAGCTTCTGGCTGGCTGTGCCTCGAAAAAGCAGGACCACAAACAATGACAGACTATTTAAATAGCAGGCACAGCTGCTAACAGAAGGGCAGACTTGACGTGTGTTCTGTGTGGAAGAGATTGTTGGTCGCTTTTTAATGTCTTTAGCCATGAATTGATTCAGGAAAGACATTATACATACACAGATACATACACAGATACACACACACACACATAAATAACAGCAAAGTTCTGCTCTACTACTTTACACTTCTTCATCAAAACAAAACAGAAGTTTGTTCAAAAAACAATGGTTGCAATGAAATACTAGGAGTAGAGCAACGTAACATTTTTAGTTTCTTATTCTTTACCAGTCTCATCACATTTTTATCTTATTGGCAGAATACTTAAAAGACTAATAATGCACTAGAACCAAAAACATGATAATACCTTTAAATTTGAAAATGCCTTATAACCATTTTACTATACATGATTTTCAGGTTCCTTTCCTATTGGTTTTTTCCCACAAGATTGCTTATTCAGCTTTATCTCCTCCAGGGGCCTAGCACAGTAGAGCATATACGCCTTCTAACAGGTGTGGGTGTTCAGTAAACAATTGTTTACCTGGATTGGACTCCAAGGTTCAGATGTCAGTGTGTGGTAACCTAGTAGAAAGACATACACTTTCACCAGCCTCTCTCATCCTTAGCAATTTCATGTAGTGGTCTAATTCCAGTAGTCTGAAGATGCTGCAATATGTTAACCATTTGTCACCTTGAGTTTGCAACCTTCCTGGCTTTTCACCCATTTTCCTGTTTTGCTGAGTTCATTGAGTTATACACATGTGAAACCTTTTCTGATACCAGGAAGAGAAACTCCGTGATGAGTTAGATGAATTAAAAGCATGAAGCTGGAAAAGGGATAATAATAGATTTGGCATATGGGTGGAAAAAGAATACACATACGGAATGTGAAGGACTACAAATACAGGCAGAGCTGTATAGAGAGTAAAGGTAGGAAAACAGAGGCAGAGACAGTTCAGGGAAGAAATAAGAGCTTAGATACAAAGTGATGGAATCTCCCTCAATACCCAAAGAGAGGCAAATAAATACTGGGCCGAGAAGCCCCATAATTTCACTATTTGAGGAAGACATGTTTCACATTACATGAGACAAAATATGCCACTTTGTGAGCATAGTTGTATTTATATATTTATCAAAATTCTTTGTTAAGATTGATGTATGATTGACATATGTTACATTAGTTTCAGGTGTACAGCGTGATGGTGATGGTTCAGTGTCTGTGTATATTGTGAAATGATCTCCACCATAAATAGAATTAACGTCCTTTGCCACATATAGTTATCACAATTCTTGATTCACTTTTGGGGGCCTGTATAATTTGAATGATCCTGTGATTTTTGACACCCTCAAAGCATAAGTAATATTTTTACACATAAATTTTACACATAAATTAAGGAGATTTCATTAAGCCCTACTGTCTGTAATTTGATGAATGAAATGTTGGTTTTTCCGATACAAAAGCAGAGAAAATCATTTTGGTTGTAAGGGATGAACTAGTAAGCTATGCAAATAGATATATTTTGAATTCTTGTCCTTTCAGCTTTTAATAATTTTTTTTAAAGTTACTTATTTGTCTTAGGACAGTAGTGAGTAAAGGAATTGATTTTCTCTCACATTATTAAGATTATTAGATGGGAGTAGTCGGTATTGCCCTCTATTGGTGATTAATTGTTATTTTTGACAAAATAATTGCTGCTGTATTTGTCATTTGTATGTATTTAATGTTTGTATCAACCAATATATTTTACAGAAAAGCACTTTCAAAACTGACCTAATAGTTGTGGCCATGAATTGGAAAAAGGGGGAAAACTGACCTTGTGGGCTTATTGATTTATTAGTTTTATTGACTAAGGTAGTATTGAAATACTTTTGCCTTTAATTTTGATTTTTCTAATTTATTTTTTGTCAGAGCTCCACCTCAGATAAGGCGTCCCAATCGAGAAGTAAGGCCTCTGAGGAAAGAAATGCCAGGAGGAGGAGCCCGGGGACCTGTGGGCCGAGCACATCCTGTATGGAAGAGTGAGAAACCCTCTGCCAGTAGAGACAAGGACTGCAGAGCAAGAGGGAGAGACGACAAGGCAAGACTGCCTCTGTGTGACTCACTCGCTTTAAGCCCATGACTTTTGGTGCATATTATAATTTTTGTAGGCTTTTCAGAGGACCCTGGTTTTGACATGGAAGAGATTTAAAAAAGAAGTTTGAATGAAAAACCTATGCAGTCTTTGCATTTTGAAGGCCATTCGCCAATGCCAGTGACCTCAGAGGTGTATGTATTTCTTAATACACACAGAAATCTTAAGTAAATTGGAGCTGTTTTTTGGGTTTTTGTTTTTTGTTTTTTGTTTTTGTTTTTTGGCGGATCTTAGTTCCCTGACCTGGGATCAAACCTGTGCCCCCTGCAGTGGAAAGGCAGAGTCCTAAGCACTGGACTGCCAGGGAAGTCCTGAGCTTTTGTAGAAATATTAAGAATAAAGTTTTAAAACTTAAAAAATATTTTAACTAGTATTCCGAATTAAAATGAACAATAAATGAAAACATAATTGTAGGGGAAAGATTTATAAGGAAGTAGATGTGTATACAGTATTCACAGAATAAGATGATGGATACAGTTTACTATTGATAAAGCTTTTAAAAACTTTGATTTATCTTTAAATTTTAGAGTAGAACAAGATTTTTTTTCTTAATGAGAAACTTTCTTTGATTAGGGTTCAGTATGTACATTTACTTTATCTGGGAAGTTGATTGGTGAATAAACATAATACTGGGTAGAAATTCAGTGCTGTCCTTAAAATGGACTTTAGGAAAATGTGCTGAAAATAATTTTTCAGAGTAAGGAGCCAGGATGACCTGAGATTTCTCTTAGCCTTAATTTTAATGAAAAGACAAAAATAAATTTTTAGTGATAGCATTTCCCATTTCCTTTATGATGTCATAAATGAATGAGGATGTCATTGAATCACCACAAAGAAGTTTTATTTTCCTAGCTAGGGGTTCAGAATATGTCATCACATTTATGCCATGATATTTATCATGAAAAAATATCTTATAACTAATAGCAAGTGTTTATCCTTAAAAATTACATACTCTATTTGAATATTTTTACTATGTACAGCTTTAGTCAGCAGATAAGGACTCTAAACAGACCAGCTTCCTACACCTTGTGGTCTTTTAGACCATAATGGAATAGAACTGATGTTTTCTGAGTATGTCTATTCATGAGATTGAGCTAAAGACATATTCTATCTCTCTACCTCTCTAGGACACTGAAAATGAATTAGATTTTTTTATGTTTGTAATTTGTTGGAGCTATTATGTCATAAAACAGGAAGTGATTCCATCTCAGATCCTTTGGGGATTAGTGAGGGGTACTAATAAATAAATTAATTTTCCTGCTCATGAAATTGAACTGGTTCTCCCCATTATCAAAAGCCACATAAATGGATACTTAAAAGTCTGTATCTTATATGTCATCTTTGTTTCTTCCTCTGTTCTTCATTTTTGTGCAGCTAACCTTGGTTTGCATTTTAGAGAATAAAGTAGCTGCTGAAGTCCACTCTTCACTCTGCTAATAGCTTTTAGGTAAACTTTTAGAACCAGGTGAGGAACTCTCAGTGTTTATCTTAACTTCCCATAACACAAGAGAAGAATCTTAGTCATGGTTTATTGGATGCTTCCCTGCTAGGTACCATTTGGAGTGATTACACAGTAATTTGTGAAATAATCCTATGAAGTAGGCAGTCATTTTATCCCCATTTCTACAAATGAAGAAACTGATATAGAGCTAAAGTAACGTACCCAAGGTCACAGAGTAAGAGATGGAGCTCGGGTGGAATTTGTGAACCACAGATGTTTTTCCTCTTTATTTTAGTATTTTTCATATTATGTAGTATCCTTACCAAACTAGATTAAAAGACTGGTTGGATTTGAAAAGAGTTCCAGAAAAATTAAATATATGTTGATTTTTAAATGTGATTCTTTTCTTTTTAATAAGTTTATTTAGTTGCTGCGTTGGGTCTTCGTTGCTACACACGTTGGGTCTTCATTGCTGCACACAGGCTTTCTCTAGTTGCGGGGAGCGGGGGCTACTCTTCATTGTGGTGCTGGGCTCCTCACTGTAGTGGCTTCTCCTGTTGTGGAGCACACGCTGTAGGCGCGCAGGCTTCTGTAGTTGCAGCACATGGGCTCAATAGTTGTGGCACACAGGCTTAGTTGCTCCATGGCACGTGGGATCTTCCTAGACCAAGGATCGAACCCATGTCCCCTGCATTGGCAGGTGGATTCTTAACCACTGTGCCACCAGGGAAGTCCCTAAATGTGGTTCTTAAGCAAGGAACAAAGAACTAGGCAGCGTTTGTTGAATGCTAGATAAATTTTTCTGGATGTTTTAAATTGTCTTTTACTTAAAAAGTTCCAAATAATTTTCTAAATCTTAGTTGTTCTTTCATTTACATGTAAGTACTCAGAATGTCACTGGGAAATAAGCCCTTTAATAGGAGAAAAAGAACTCTACAGTTGTTTAAAGATAAAAGATACTTTCTGAGTCACTCTGGAAACAAAAGGGATTACAATAAAAAAAAACAAAACTTAAAAACTTCATTAGGATTTGAAAGGTGTACTTGGTTCAGTGATGATTCTCGTAAGCACTCAGATATTCATGAGAATACTGAAGTGCCTAAACTCGCTGAAGGCTGTGATAGGGTTTGAGGCAGTTTAGGCAAAACTGACAGATATCCATTGCCATTGAAGGCTAATTTGAAATCAAGTATTGAAGGGTCCTAAGAGATACTGTAGTCCCCAGGTTTTTTAAAATCAGTTTTGTGTGTTGCAACCAGCTTAAAAAAAAAAAGAAATACACTAGAAAAGTCAGAGTGCAGTGCCCATTATGAGGACACTATTATTTTGAGAAAAAAATTTGTTGTATGAATATGTAAAAATTTAGTTATCTATTTGTATACACTAGCTCATGATCTAAGATGAGTTTATTACTTCTGTGTCATGGTCAAAAGTTTGAAAGCTGCTGTTCTTCTCTAGCCACTAACTTTACAGATGTTAAAAAAAAGAGAAGACAAGGGACTTCTCTGATGGCAAAGTGGTTAACAATCTGCCTGCCAATGCAGGGCACATGGGCTTGATCCCTGCTCTGGGAAGATCCCACATGCTGTGGAGCAACTAAGCCTGTGTGCCACAACTGCTGAGACAGTGCTTTTGAGCCCATGTGCACAACTGCTGAAGCCTGCGCACCTAGAGTCCTTGCTGTGCAACAAGAGAAGCCACAGCACTGGTAAGCCCACTAAGACCCAGTGCAGCCAATAAATAAGTAAATTAATTAATTTTTTTAAAAAAGAGAGGACAATAGAAATTACATATTTTGTCTAAGACTCTCGGTGTCTTTGGATTTTTAGTTTAGTGAACTGGATGAGGAAGCAACTAGTAATAAAAGCAGTAGCAACAGGTGTTACTTTGCCTTGAGCATTTTTAACCTGTACCAGTCCCTACAAATTCCTGTGAACTCAGAGTTATTTTCCCTGTTCTATGTGTGAAGAAATTGAGACACTGAAGTTACAACTTCAGTAGGTGGAACTAGGACTTGAACTCTTAATACTTGAGCTTTTAACCATTATTATGCAGCCTCTTATTTGAAAATACTTGCTGTCTTATTTTACTGTATCACAAATATCTATTTCTTTTAAGAGTACCAGTTCACTTTCTGAGAGTGATTAAATCTTTTTTGTTTTTTTGTTTTTTTAAACTGCTGACAGGCTTCAAGTTAGGTCCAATCTTAAAATGCTATTTTTCAATAAATAAGTCACTTTATATAGTGATTTGTTGTTCAAGCCTTACGTCTTTTTTCCTTGAGGCACAGAATCATCATAAGGCCAGTTTGTTAGGCTGTTTACTTAATGCAGCTTTATTAAGTGCATACTTTGTGTTGGTCATACTTGTAGGTACCAGGAAGGCAAACTTTAATAAACTTTAATAAAGTTGATTGTTTTGTTATTGATGAGAGAGAATCAGATGAATAAATTAATCTTTACAGCCATATTTTTTAGTCTGATTTGAATGTACCTGAGAAAATTGGTTATTTTTATTTTATTATTTAAGCCTATAGTCAGTATAGAAATATATGTAGAAATAATAAATGCATTTTTTAAATTTAAAAAGGATAGTCTAAAAGTAAAATATTAGGTAGCAGAATAGATGTTTTTGTATTATAACCAAAAATAAATTTAATTCATAAAATTCTGATTCTCAAGTATTTACAAGAGTATGGCTTTATGGTTAATTAACTCTTAGTGAAATGAGCAGTGCTTCCATTATGATCTCATGATTACAGGTATATGTGCTTTTAAATAGAATTCAGATTCAGTGTGGTAAATCATCTTCACAGATTTAATTTAAAGTTATTAAACTTAAGGGACTTCATTTCATTGAATTACTTACAACAAATGGTCATTTGTTGAATACCTTCCTTCTCGTGTTTTAAGTCTGGGGATGTCTGTTATGGAGAGACATTGTAACCTGGGTTGGAATATTCTTTTGAGAGCTGTTGATTGATGGTTATACAAGTGAAGAGTGACTTAAAAAATCTTTTTATTGAAGAAAAATGTACAAATTATAAGGATATATTTGATGAATGATCATCTAACCAGCAGTGTGCTGGTAAATGTTTAATGTTTTTCTGGGAAAAAAAAAAGTGCGTATGTGTATACAAATGCATACATATTCACACACAAATTTATCACAAATCTGACTGAAATAAAGGATGCGCAGCATGTAATTTACAAATAATAAAATATACAACACTCTTTATTGTAGTTTATAGAGCCGATGGCCCCTCACAGCATGCCTTTGCTGCCTTTTGCCTCACTCTTGAACCCGTAGGTAACCTGTGGTTGCAGTTGACAGATGAATAGAAATGTAGTTCTGACACGATGTTGGATGATATTTTGTTTTTATTAATGAGTCAGATGAAAGTGAAACAACAGAAACATACGTTGGAACTTCACTCATTCATCAATCACTTGAGTAACTTTGATGAATTGGATCATGGTTTTCAAATACTGGAAAATTATATCTTTAATTTTTTGTGCTATTTACATTGTAACAGCTATAGAAATGACACTTTTAAGTTTAATATTTCCCCCATTACTTTAAGCCTAGACAGTTAACAAAACAAGAAATCAAGCCCTGTTTTGTAGCATTTGCTGGTTTCTATGGTATAAATACTTCCACTATGGTGGATTTCAAGCTACCAACATGAGCTCACTGAACTCAGAGTCAAGATGAGATGGGTAGTAGCCTACCATTCTATAGTGTAGACACGGTAGACTGAAGTAACCTTAAGTGCATAGGTAATAGTTAAATAGAAGTGAGGACATCTAAATAGTTACTACTTTTGTTTTTAATATAATTTATTCTAAGTTTGTGTGATTTAATTTTTATTAATCGCTGTTTTTCACAGAAAATTCCTGAAAATTTAATAATTGGCTCTTACAAACTAGTAAGAGTCAGCTTTAGCTGACTGCATGTAACCTCTGTAACTACCATGCAGTCTATGTACTAGTCACTCTGGGGTCAAGAATGGAACATTTAGCACCTCAGAAGCCATGCTTATAATCCCTTCTGATCCCTGCCACTTCTTTCTCAAAAGTAACCACTATTCTGCCACTTCCTTCCCAAAGATAGACACTATTCTGATTTCTAATACTGTAAATTAGTTATACCTACTTTGAAACTTTATGTACAGTAAATATTCTTTTTTTGTCTGGCTTTTTTTGCTCAACATATGTTGGTGAGATTTCTCCATGCTGTGGCTTATTTTCATTAATATACAGTATTACACCACAGTTAAATCTGTTTTACTATCAGTAGATTTTTGGATTGCTTTTCACTTGAAACTGTTATTAGAAATGCTACCTTGAATAGTTTCATACTTATCCTTTGGTATATATGTGCAAGCCTTTCTGGTACACCTAGGAATGGAACTGATGGGCCATAGGAGATGCATGTGGTAAATTTTAGTAGATAACACCAAATAGTTTTCGAAAGTAATTATACCAATTTCTACTTCTGCCTGCAGAGTACAGACGTTCTAGTTGCTCCACATCCTCACCAACACTTAATACTATCTGTCTCTTGTGGGTGAATCTGATTGTGATTTTACCAGCATATTTACCATGTATTGTGTATTTATCTGATACCTTATGAGGTTAAAAGTTCTTTCATATGTTTATTGGCCATTGTATTATCAGTGACTTGTTTTTTAAGAAATACCTTGTTCTGTGCTTTGGATATTAAATCACTCCACAAATTCTTTCTCTGAGGGCAGCTGATTAATAGTGTTGGTTTTTGCTTTTATTTTGTTTTTAATTTTATTGCATTAGGTTATAGTAAAGTAGTAACTTGCTGTTCTGTCCCTAGATGTTTTACTGTGTTTATCTATTTGTGTGTTGTGTCCCCTAATGTGAGTGTATGCCTCTGAGGGCATGATTTTTGTCTGCTTGAATCATTGCTGTTTCCTAGTACTTAGAATAGTGCCTGGTACAGAGTACATATTCATAAATATCATTGCAGGAATACATTTATTGATAAGTAAGCATTCATTCATTATTTCAACTTAAATGTATTTTGTATTAACACTCTAGTGCAAGGCATGACACTGAAATTAATAGGCATTTTGCATTTATCAACCTATTTTCCCTTATAAGTAATAAAGTCTTATCTCTAAAATATCAGTTTAGAGATGTTGCCTAACTTTTCCTGGAGTAGCCCACAGTGTGCAGCATTTTGCCACAGTGTACAAAGGGGTTGAAAGCACTGGTTCTGGAGCCAGACTGCCTAGGATCTAGCTGTGCGTCCTCAGACAATTTACTTAAGCTCTCGCTGCCTCAGGAAACAGATGAATAAGTGGGCAAGTGAGTGGCAGTGGCTTTACAAAAACAACCAAAGTTTCAACTATAATTCAGCTTAGACATCCCTGTGACTGGGGGCCGCTGGTTTTTATTACTAATTAGCCAGTGATTCTAATGTCGAGTAGCTCACTACCTACAAAAGAGATGACTCCTTTGCTGGACAGACTCATTGTTAGAAAATTCTTTTGTTGCTCTGAAATTTACCTCTTCTGTCACTTTATACTGGTCGTGGCTCTCTCCTTTGGAGTAGTATAGAGGACACAGAGGTAAGTAGGCCAGCTGATTGTGTGACTCCGTTAACATTTTCTTCTTCAGCTTAAATGTCTCTAGTGTCCCTGACCCCCTCCATATGACACGGGTTTTGAACCCTTTGTCACTCTTCTCCGGGTATAATTTGTCAGTATTTTTCTTAAAATGTGAGACCACGAGCTAGTAACTGAGCATGTTTCTCTGAGAAGGCACACAGTGAAATACAAAAACTATTATTTGAATTTTAGGCCAAGCTCTGCCATTAATTGACTCTATAATATTGAGTTAGCCACTAATCTTAGCCTCATCTTCCTCAAATAGAAGGATTAGCCAATACTAATGAAAGATCATTAGCAAACTTTTTGATATAGGTAATTCAGACATTAGTAAAAATAAGCAAAAATACTTTGCTTTAATGAGAAAAAGTGTATCAGCCTTCATGCTAATCATCAAATTTTTGCTAATGTTGACCTAGTTAATTAATGTGAAAATTTAAGCAAAGATTTCTAAGATCTTTTCAGTGATGTTGCAGCTATTATTATTATTACAAACTGTACAGGTAATAATATCTTGGGTGAGGTTAGCTTTATTGCCCAAAAACTAAACTTCCTTTAGGTGCTGCAGTTAATCTAGTTAGTTAACTGAAACCAGAGCTACTAACCTATATTTGGCATCCCTATTTTAATTTATCTGAGTATTTGTTATGAAGAATAATTGTCACCCATTCTGTTGATTTCCCAATATAACCAAATAAATTATTTATTTTTAGTTTCCTAAACTTGTTTTTTAGTAACCTCACCATTTTGATTTGAAAAAGTTCTAGAACCTTCTTTGGAGTACTTAATTTGTATTCAGGTCTCATCTCTACCATTGGGAAACTTTGGGTGCTAGGGCAAGTTGTTTGACTGGCTTTATACACGTATCCTCTTCTGTGAACTGAGAGCCTTGACCTTGACCTACTGCAACAGGCTTTTGTTTCTGCTTCTCCTTCTTCCTCCAGCCTGTCCTTTTCTATTTAGCAGCTAGAAGGGTCACTTTAAAATGTAAATCAGATCCTCTTATTCCCTTGCTTAGCACATTTCAAACATTTCCCCATGTATTTAGAATACAATCTAAACTCCTCCCCTTAACCTATAGGGGCCCAGTGAGCTGGCCTCTGATCATCTCTCCAACCATTCTTTTTGCTTAATACCTTTTAGCCATACTGACCACTCAGTTTTTTCATAGCACTCCACAGTTTATAATGATGTGTGTTTTTGGTTTGTTTATTTGTTAATTGTTTCCGCCACTAGACTAGATGCTCAGTGAGAGCAGATGATCTGAAACTGAGTGTCTGGGACATAGATGGTCACATATTTATTGTTCTTAAAATCCTATGATTCCTGTTGCTTCCAGATAAGTGCACAGCTTTTCCTTTCCCTTGCTAGTGTTTATCAAACCCTCCCCCACCACTTGGACGTTCATATTAAAATCTGTCTGCCTGTATTTTTTAATACTAATTTTTTGGTAAGTCTCAAATTACAGTGTCATATCAAAGCTTGTTAAGTCCCAGGTATATCAGTGTCTGTTGCATTCTTTGGTTGATTTATTTCTAGAAGAGTTTTAAAATGATTACAGAGTGTTCCCAGTGATTTGTTTGACTGTCACTAGCCTTGGCCTGTCTTTGTTATAAAATGTGATTCTAGGCCATACTTATTTTAAACTTGTTGATGTTATCTTTGTTGTTTAGGCATGCCAGAAATTTATTCCTTTTAAGTGTCAATATTGGGATCTGTCATCTGAAATACAAGAATCTTTCTGAACATTTAGCTTAATACTGTTGCCATGCTACCCAGAGACAGTAAATTATTCATTTTGGGGTAGAGTCACCAGAGTACTGTTTGGTCATTTACCCAGTGGCTTAAAGAACTAGAGCATTTGCCCAAAGGGAGCCTTTTGTCCTCTCCCAGCACTTAGGGTCTAGTTTCCAGCTTATCTCAGGCGGAGTGTGGTAGGAGAGGTGCATCCTGTTCTCTTGCTTCAGATTGAAGCTTAGGAAATTGACTCATGGTTAGACCATTTTTCCTTTCATTTTTGCATGAACAGTAACTGTGGGGGCTGAAGCTCTGGGGAGGTGCTTGGCTTTGTCTGCTAAAGTAGTTCCAGTGGTTGAACCATCTCTGGCAGCTGAGCATGTTTCATTTAAAGCTCTTCAGAGCTGAGTAAATCTTGGCAGAACCCCATAGAAACCATAGCATGTAATTCTTTTTTAAAGCTATTGTATTATTAAATAAAGAATTTGGGGTAAAGTATATTGCTTTAATGGTCCTAATGATACTATTTTAAAAGGTCCTTTTATCATTGTCATTACAGTGACTTTATGATGTGGTCCAAGGGCCTTATAGGAAGAAACCCTGAACCCTGAGTGGGTACTTACAGTGACAGGGAAAAGGCTTTGTAAGATGCAGTTCAGAGTCGCAACTCTTTCCTCATCTGCAGCCTCTTTCTCCGTTGCTCAGGAGGATGTAATAGTTCTGCCATATGTAACCTACTCTTTTGTTTTGTTTTTTTTTAATTGAAGTAGAGTTGATTTACAGTGTTGTGTTAGTTTCAGGTATACAGCATGGTGATTCAGTTATACACATGTATATACATATTAATATATATTTTCAGATTCTTTTCCCTTATAGGTTATTACAGAATATTGAGTATAGTTCCCTGTGCTATACAGTAGGTCCTTGCTGGTTACCCGTTTCATATATAACAATGTGTGTATATTAATCCCATCCTCCTAATTTATCCCTCCCCCCGTGTAACTTGCTTTTAATCTTTAAGCTGACTCAGCCAGGCATGAAGTGGTGTGCTGTTGTGAAAAAGCATGGGTCTGGGGAGTCAGGAAGATCTGAGTTAAAATCTGTACTCTGACCTTTAATAATTGTGAATTTAAGTTACTTAACTTTCTGAGTCCCAGTTCCTTATCTGTAAAAATAGGGTAGTAATACCTACCTTGTAGGGTTGTTGTATTAAATGAGATAATATATGTGAGATTTCTTGCCACACAGTAGGTTTTCAGTAAATTGATTTTTTTTCTTCCCCTGTATTAATACTCTATTTTCTAGTGGTGGTGGAAATCCCTTGCACCCACACATTTAGAGGTATCTAGCTCATGTTAGTCTTACATGCAGCTGTCCCCTCAAGAATGTAAACGTGATGTGTCTAATAAAGTTAGCCAGTTCATCTATTTCTGATGAATTAAATAGGGGAGGATGGCACTTGGGTAATTAGAAAACATTATTTAAAGAAATCATATGACATTTAAAATGGTTACATTGCAATATTTTGAAAGCTTAATGATGGTAATTAAAATTAACTTGTTATTGACCAGCATTTTTTTAAACCTGTCCCCAGGGAAGGAAAAATATGCAAGATGGTGCAAGTGATAGTGAAATTCCAAAATTTGATGGTGCGGCATATGATAAGGATCTGGTGGAGGCCCTTGAGAGAGACATCGTCTCCAGGAATCCTAGCATTCATTGGTTAGTCTGTTAAGTTCTTGAATTACAGTAGTGGAGAAAACAAGTTAAAAGTTGGCTTGATGTGACTCTTGTCTTGTCATCTATTCATCTCCTGATTATGACTTCATGTATAATGTGAGTGTGTGGAATTGGCAAGACAGTTCTTCTTTCAGAAAACAACCAGGACATTTTCATATTATTTTGATGTAGACATAACTGCCAAAGGTTGTTAATTGAATAATGTGTCCTAATTTATAACTGCAGTATGTTTTCAACTGATCATTTTATACAGTAAAAATGAAAATAATGTTCTTGATGTAAGGATAATTGCATAAGTAAAAAAATTAAAAGAATTAGTGTTGATCATAAATCAGAGGTGTCCCTGAATAAGCATGAAACTGCTGTTCTTTCAAAGGGATGACATAGCAGATCTGGAAGAAGCTAAGAAGTTGCTAAGAGAAGCTGTTGTTCTTCCTATGTGGATGCCTGACTTTTTCAAAGGGATTAGAAGGCCTTGGAAGGTGAGAATTTATTAAAATAATACAGGTATAAAAATGCTGCTTGCATGATAAAGAAAGCCAGCATCGTAGTTTCTTTATGTGTTTATTAACACAGTTTGTGAAGGTTGGGGGAGGTTTGTGTATGCCTCAGATACCTGCATTTGGATTTGTAGTTGAGATGTGCAGCCTCTGCCTGGAGGGAGAGGGCCCTGGAGTGTTAGAACAATAGTCCTTAGAGTCACTTCCCTCAGGGGTGCTGAGCTAGAGGTGAGTTTTAATAATTTTCTAGATGTCTGTCTTTGTAAATAAAAAGTTAACAAGCAAATTAAATAGTAATAGTACATAGTCACAGAATAAATGTTTGATCAAATAAATATCTTTTTAAAAGCTGGCATATTGCTCAGTAATTAATTAGTTTGACCACTTCATCTAGGCTTGGTATAATTCTCAGCTGTAATCAGAATGTTTATATCTTTCTGGCTTGCCCAGGACTAGTACCTCCTAAGTTCCGTGTTTTCATATTAGGATATTAAAAAACCTTTCCAACACCTGCTACCTGGAACTTTTTTGGGTCTTAGCCATGGGCAGAGTCTTCCTTTATTCTGACTGGTAGAGAGAAATAGAAGCATGATCTCACTTTGCCCTTCTGATTTAGCGTGGAAGGTCTTTTATCTTCTTAATACCCCTCCTTGTTTGATGTGCCTCAAAGTAGAGAGGAGGAGAAATTATGTGTTTTCCACAGTGCTTGGAACACCCATGGTATTTTAATTGCCTTTCACAACTTAAAAACTTCTATAGACTGTTTGTTGTAGATTTACCTAATTTGGGGAACATATACCATAAATTCCCCCCTTATTATAACCTTAAAAACAATGTTTAAAAGGAGTAATAAGGTCTTGATAAAATAGGTATTTAAAGGGGTTTTAAAACAGCTGGAGTGGTAGGTGTAACATACATATCATGACGAGCCCTGTAAACTTTTAGCAAGAGGGTAATTTGCAGATATGTGAAGATCACCTTGGCAGCAGCGTGGAGGCTGGACTGGAGGTGGGCATAGATGGATATAGATGAGGAATCTGATCAGGAGGCTGTTGCAATACTCTAGCCAAAAGACGAGGACCTGTACAAAGGCATTCGTTATTTGGCCGATGAAAAACGAATGGATTTGTGAGAGACGTTTAAAAGGTGTAAGTGATAACATTATGACTGATGGTTTATGGGGGGAGGGAGAGGAACGTGTTGTAGGACTCAGATTCCAGGCTTGAATTGAAGGGGTATGCAGTTACTCTGATAGCAGCTACCCAACGTTGGGCCAAACTTTACAGGTTGAGGTTAGTTTTCCACAAGACTGCCCTCGCTTCAGATGCTAACCACCAATTTGGGGGTCTGCAGGTCACCCTCACTCTGACAGCTGGCTGTAAATTCGGGGGTTCTCACTGCACCCCTAGGTTTGATAATTCTCTAGAATGACTCACAGAGCTTAGGAAAACATTATACTTCCATTTACAGTTTTTGTTAGAGCAAAAGGAGGCAAATCATAACTAGCCAAAGGAAGAAATACATAAGGTGAGATCTGGGAGGATGCTGAAAGTGTAGCTTCTGTTGTCCTCTTCCCTTGGAAGCAGGATGCTCTACCCTCCTAGTGCATGGATGTGTGACAGCACATACAGTGCTGCCAGCAGGGAAGCTCACTCAGGCCTCAGTGTCCAGAGTTTTTACTGGGGTTTCATTGCATAGTCATGATTGATTGAATTGCTGCCCATGTGTCTCAATCTCCAGTCCTTCTGTCCCCAGAAGTCTGCTTAATATCA
Source organism: Hippopotamus amphibius kiboko (assembly GCF_030028045.1). Lineage (NCBI taxonomy): Eukaryota > Metazoa > Chordata > Mammalia > Artiodactyla > Hippopotamidae > Hippopotamus > Hippopotamus amphibius. The sequence goes on from NC_080199.1 coordinate 73,581,808, forward strand.
CATGGCTCAAAGCCCCAGCCTGCTAATCACATGGCAAGACTAGCCCCCATCCTGACTCATCTCATTAGCATAATCTGTATCAGGGCCCACCATGAGTCACCTCATTAGCCTAAAATTTCAGGGCCCAACATGAACAACAAAGACATTCCTATCACTCGGGAGATTCCAAAGATTTACAGTCTGCCTCCCAGGAACTGGGGAAAAGGACCAGCCAAGTTCTTCATTAAACAGGGTACAACAAACTGATATTGGAAATTGAGGAGAGGAGCAGGTTTAAGTAGAAACAAAATATATTTAGGTGAAAACTCAGTGGGTAATTGGAAATAGCAGTCTGGAGCTCAGGACAGAGTTTAAGTTGAAATTAAAATTGTGAGGTATGAGTGGTAGGTGATAATATGGGTACGGATGAAATTGTTCAAGGAGTTTTATAAAGGTTTTTTTTTTTAAAAGAGCAAGAGACTTAGAATTGCTTTGGGGATATAAAGGGCAGCGGGGAGAGGAGACATGAAAGATGCTGAAGATGGTTGTGAGTAGGAGATGCATCAGGAAAGGACCGTGTCATAGAACCAACCTAGGAGAGGGGGTTTTGGGGAGAAGGGACTGAACACCAGGCATCAGCAGCATCAGAGGTCAGAGAGAGGGAGAGAAGCTATGAGTTGAAAAGTTACCACTGGATTAGTAAAGTAGGTATTTTTTAGTGAAGTAGTAGAGACAGAAGTCAGACTGTAGCTCATGAAGAAGAAATAGTGAGCATAAACCGTGTCTCTAATAAAGTTGGCTGGGAAGGGAAAGAGAGAGGGAGATAGTGGCTAGAGGATTTGTAGGGTCAAGTGGCGGATTTTATTTTTAAAATAAACAGAGCCAATAGGTGGAAATACAGGAAACAGAGGAGACAATTGATGGAGTAATGTCATGAGGAGGTGAACTTACAAATGCTGTGCTGTATCTATGAGCTGTGTCTGTGCACAGATGCTAATACGGGAAAGTATCTCCTACTGGACATGGCCACATTAATGACATTACGGGAACTGAGAGGGCATTGAGAGGGGACAGTGGAAAGAGAAATAGGACCTTTTCTGTAGCTGTGTCTATACCATTAGTTGTCTTTACAGTTTTCAAAATATCAATCTCATGTATAGTTAAAGGCTTCTTGCAAAGCAAAAATTTTTCTTATGAAACTACTGTTTCAAATCCTAGTTATCCCTGGTTGTCCTGGGTATCAGAATTCTATGGCTAGGAGAGGGTTTGGACAGTTTCTGAATTTAGAGTTTTTGAAACTTTGATATGCACATAGTTTTCAAAGTTTACCTCCCCCAAAGCTTATTAACAAATGGCTCAGAATTTATCTTAAGATCACCAGCTATTATGCAAAAGAAATGTAGTGTCAAGTATATATCTGAACTCTCATTAAAAGTGTTAGAAGAAAATAATAAGTATTTAAAAGCCCATTAGTCTTCAAGACTAGAGGATTGGTGTTCTTGGATAAATTTTACTCCTCATTGATTTATTTTTGTAGAATACTTTTGTTTTCAAAGGTGAGAAGTAACTAAAATTTAGACTTTAGTGTGTTATATTCAGTGGCTTTTTCATTATTAACACTATTTTGTGCAAACTATTAGCTGTCTAGCACGGTTAACCTGATAAAATGCTAGCTAGTTTGCTTATGTTTGAATCGCCACTAAAGTTTAGCTACCTTATTAACGATAAATAGATCTTTAGGGGCTCCCCTGGTGGCTCAGTAGTTAAGAATCTGCCTGCCAGTACAGGGGACATGGGTTCAAGCCCTGGTCTGGGAAGATCCCACGTGCCGCAGAGCAGCTAAGCCTGTGCGCCACAACTACTGAAGCCTGTGCACCTAGAGCTCATGCTCCCCAACAAGAGAAGCCACTGCAATGAGAAGCCTGTGCACTGCGACAAAGAGTAGCCCCCACTTGCTGCAACTGGAGAAAGCCCGTGTGCAACAACAAAGACCCAATGCAGCCAATATAAATAAATAAATAAATAAATAAATAAATAAATAAATTTATTTTAAGTGGATCTATATTTCTAATTAAAAGTATGTATTTTAAGTGTGTTATGGCAGATAGGTTTTGTTCCTTAGGAGGGCAAGGGATATATAATGCTGCTCCACGTGGTAGAAAAGGTCATCTTATTTTCATTGCTTAAACAGAGCAGTCACTCCTAAGCGGTGCTCAGGACCACACATATTTGTCTTCTGCCAGGTCAGGAAAGTTGGGTGGGTTCTTTCTAAATGTACCAGGAGATTCCTTGTTGTCTAGGCCCTTTGTTAGCCCATCTCTTAGTACCTCTGATTTAAGACATTTTGGGAAATCATTCTTCATTTTCGTTTTTGCTGTCTATAAAATGATACTCGTGCCAAATGCACCGTGATTTTCCTGTGACGGTTGAGCTTATCTTTTGATGGGAAAAGTTTCATGTATATTAATAGTTGATGATGTTTTATAAGAAAGTGTTTTAATCGGATAAATCATTTAATACATCTTTTGAGATTTCAGGGTGTGCTGATGGTTGGGCCCCCAGGCACTGGTAAGACCATGCTGGCTAAAGCTGTCGCCACTGAGTGTGGGACAACATTCTTCAACGTCTCCTCTTCCACACTCACCTCTAAATATAGAGGGGAATCTGAGAAGTTAGTTCGTCTGTTGTTTGAAATGGTGAGTGATAATATATTCGGATTTCGAAGTTCTGTTTGTGTAGGCACATGGTATCCCTATAATCTAGACCCATTCACCTAGGGATCTTTTTTAAAAAGGGAAAGTGTAGTTGTGGTTTCATAGTTCTTGACACACTAACAAGATATGGGGTGGTGGGTTTTGTGGAATGGTTGATGTGTCTTCAACGTACCTTCCTTTCTGAGGTAAAGGCCCTTTGGCATCCCGTCCAGTGAAGGTAGAAGAGACTTTGGAAATGTGTGTGGTTTGACTAATATTTCTGGATCTCTAATGAGCTGGTTGAGCAGAGGTATTTTTTAACATATATTTTGAAAATCAATTAGAAATTGATCTATCGTTCAAGTTGTTCCTTTTTCATAAGGGTTTGCAGTAGTTACTTAAGAATGCATATTTGAGGATAGATTGATTTATCTTTAGAAACTTTTTGTATTATGGAAATTTTCAAACACAAAAGTAAAAAGAATACCACCATGAACCCTCATGTATCTGTCACCTGACTTCACCAACCATATAACTTAACTTTTATTTTTAGAATTTTCCTTTTTCTGATATGATTGATTAACCTCTGTCGATTACCAAATGGTGGCATTAAAAGCATTGAGAAATTTCTGCTCTTTTTTACCATCATTTTAAAAAATTCAGGTCATTTTATGAAATCATTAAATGATGTCTTTAAAATATTTTCACATAGGCTAGATTTTATGCCCCCACCACGATCTTCATTGATGAGATAGATTCTATCTGCGGTCGAAGAGGAACCTCTGATGAACATGAGGCAAGTCGCAGAGTCAAGTCGGAGCTGCTCATTCAGATGGATGGTAATTGACATTTAATTACTGTCTCAAAACTGTTTTGGTTCCTTTCTGAATTTTGTGTAGACTTCGGAAATTCTCAGTGAATGAACCAGAAGGCAGCCTGAATTTATGTGTAATCATTCGTTCCTCCACGCAGTTTTTCGTTTGTTCATGCAGTCAAAAAGCATCTATCGCATACTTCTACCACTTCAGGTTCTGAGGTTACAAAGAAAAGGACTGTTGTGGCCTTCAGGGAGCTTACTATTTAGAGCAAAGCTTCTAGAAATGTGGCCCAGGGTCCCAGGGTTCTTTAAGACTCTTTTAAAAGGTGTGCAAAGGCTGAACTATTCTCATGGTAATATCAAGGTGTTACTTACCTTTTTCACTCTCATGTCTTTCAAGTCTCATTTTTAATTTTTAATAATAAATATTGGTATACTCCATGCACACAAAATCTCTTTGGAGCTCAATAATCTTTAAGGATATAAAAAGGATTCTGGGACCAAAACGTTTGAGAATCTCTGATCTAGTTGAGAAGCAGGCACTTTCACAGACAGTTACCATACGTTATGAGTTCTGTGGTAGAACTAAACTCTGGGTGTAGTGAAAACACAGTAGGAGGGGTACCCCCCTCACTAAGGGAGTCATGGAAGGGAATAGCCAACTTGGGCTTTGACGTATTGATACAGGTTATTCAGACAGGGAAGAAAAGGTTTTGGGGAGCCATTGGAGGAAGAGCCAGTTTTTAGAGATCTATTACTCTGGTAGTTGTGTGCTGAACAGGAGGCTATTTAAGCAAATTATGAGAAAACATAAAATGTGTTAAAAAAATATATATATGTTTCCAGAGTGTGTTGCTTTAAAATAGCTATGGGTATTTACCAACTATGGATACTAAATGAATACTTAAAATGTGTGTTGCATACAGTGCTAGGCACTACAAGATACGTAAAATAATGTAACACTAGGAGTTCCTTCCCTCAGTGACTTAACCATTTTAATTTCTGTTAGAGTATAATATGAGAGAAAGGAGTGACTGTGTTGTATTTGGAAGCAGGGGTATGGAGGAAAACACATCAAACATTTAAAAATATCACTGAATACACATTTGGTAGCTGAATATCATTGCTGGGTATTCGTGACTATTGTTGATTATTAGCTGGACAGCTTGATTCTTTATAATAATGATTGAAATAGGAGTTTAATAATAATTTATTAAGAAAATACCATATTGAATTGGGTTGCTTTAAATCTGCTACTTTGTTATCCAGGCTAGAAACTCTTATCAATAAAGTTTGTGAATTTTTGATATACTTTTTTTTGTTTACTGTATATTTTCCAGAGTTTCCATTCTGTAAACCTGAAGTTTTTTATTCTCAAACTTTAGTTCTGAAAAAGTAGGTTCTGTGTACATATATTTGGTTTTGTATAAAAAGAAATGGTTGTTTTCAGTAGCGACTGATTATTAGGTTCATTCTTAAATTTCTTGTTTCTTTTTTATGAGTCACTTAGAAGTTTGAAGGACAAAATTATTGCAGTATAATGTCTCTCAAAATTATGATTCCATGCTAGTATGTTGAATAAATGTGGAACCCCATTCTGTTCTCTTTCCTAGAGAAAATCAAATAAATTAGAGTAACAACTAAAATAAATTTTTGAGGGACTTCATGATTTAAAAAAATAAGAAAGGAGTAAAACAGCATAATCTTCCTTGCCTCCTCTTTTCAGAGGAACTACACACACAAAAAAATTACAGAAAAAATTGGCTTTTATTATTGGGTTAGACTTCTACAGTAGTTATCTACTGATTCGTGTGGTTTTGACACCATGCAGAGGTCAGAAGGACTGCATCGTGTTTGTCATTGAGCCTACCAGCAAGCCTGTGGCTGATGCTGGAAAATGTTAGTTAAATGAAAGAATAAAGGACTGTAAGAAAAACACTCTTCTTTCCCCTTTACTGTATGTAGGAGTTGGAGGAGCTTTAGAGAATGACGATCCTTCCAAAATGGTTATGGTATTGGCTGCTACTAATTTCCCATGGGACATTGATGAAGCATTGCGAAGGAGATTAGAAAAAAGGATATATATACCTCTCCCAACAGGTATGATGCCTTCCTTTTACTATATTTTGATCTTTCTTTTACTGCCTGTTACCTTTTCTATTTCTGTAAGTCTTTATTCCCTTGGCATTCTGCTTAAAGAAGTTTATAGCATCACAAAACCCATTTGTTATTTATGGAAACAGAGGTCACAGTACTCTGCTGAAATTTCTTACATTCAGAGCAGTGGTTCTGTTAATAAGTTGGTAGGACATCTAAGTTTTATTTTTAGACTTGAGTCTTCATTAAAACTTAAGTGATTAACCACATAAGTTTTTGTCCCTGTACTGCAGAAAACAATGTAAAATTATAAGAATTTGAAAATTTAAAAACATTTTTATAATGAAAAAAACTGAAGTGATTAAAAATAAAGTTCTCCTGGGATCTTTTTCAAAGTATACTGCTTTGAAAAATATAATTTCATTCTGTTGATGAGTTTTGAAATATTCATAAGTGAATTTTTTTCTTTTTATATTGAGATAAAATTTACATACAGTGAAATGTACAACTCAAGTGTATAATTCGATGAGTTTTGACAAATGAATACTCTTGTTTAATCAATACCCTGCTCAATATGTGGGACATTTCTATCACCCCAGAAAGTTTCTCTGTGCCCCTGCCAGTTAATTCAAACCCCCAATAATCATTCACCTTCCTGGTTTTTAACACCATAGATTAGTTTTACCTATTATTAAACTTTATATCAATGGTATCATGACACATGTACTCTTGTGTGTCTGGCTACTTTCCCTCAACATGATGTTTCTGAAATTCATCCATGCGGTTACATGTATCAGTAGTTTGTTTGTGGCATGTTTACAATGACTGTTTATTCTCTTTTTGATGGACATTTGAGTTATTTCTAGTTTTTGGCTATTATGAATGAAGCTGTGAATATTTTTGTATAGATCTTTTTATAGATGAATGTTTTCAATTCTTTTGGGTAACATTGATAAGGGAATAGGTGGATCATAGGGCAGGTATGTGTTTGACTTTATAGTACTCAAACCATTTTCCTAAGTGGTTGTACCATTTTATACTCTTGCCATCAATGAATGAGAATTCCAGTACTTCCACATTTTTGCCAACATTTGGTATTGCCAATATGTTAATTTTAGTCATTCTAGTAAGTGTGAAATGCCATATTTTCTTTCAATTTGTGGTTTGCCTTTCAGTTTCCTTTGTGGTATCTTTTGATAAGCAGAAGTGTTAATTTTGATTAAGTCCTCTTGTCAGGTTTTTCTTTCATGGATAATGCTTTTTGTGTCTTAAGAAATCTTTGCTTACCACAAGGGGTCAAAGCTTTTCTCCTATATTTTCTTTTAGAAATTAGAGTTAGATCTGTGATCCATATTGAATTAATTTTTTATATATGTGTCAATTAGGGGTTGAGCTTCATTTTTTTCATATGTGTATTGAGTTGTTCTAGCATCACTTGTTCAAAGGAGTTTTGTTTTTCTATTAAAGTACTTTGGCACCTTTGTTGAAAATTATTTTGCTGCATATGTGTGGGTCTATTTCTGAATTCTCTGTTCCATTGATTAAATAAATTAGATATAGGGTTATCCTGTCAGGTTATCTATTTTTTGTTGAGTAGACTTTGGTAGTTTGGGTTTTTCAAAAAATTTGTCCCTTTCCTCTAGGTTGTCAGGTTTATTGGGATTTGACCTAATACAAACATGGAAGCTGACCAAACGGTTTATGTGAGGCTGTTGATTTCATGTCTGGTTCAGGAGCCTGAAGTCAGTAGGGAGGGCAGTTGGGAAGAGAAGATGAAGTGGTGGAAACAAGAACAAGCTGTAACCTGTGGGGTATAAGCTGGAACTCAGAGGATAGACTGGAACCCACATTGGGCTCTCATTGCCTCTAAGAGTTACAGCTTCAATCATTGGGGTGTCCTTTAGGAGAAGTTGGCACTCTTTATAACAGTACTAAATGTACACCTGGCTTAGGAGTCAAAAAAGCTGAAGGAGGATATCTGACAGGAGCTGGAAAGAGTGGGATGCCCAGGGGCTGCCCCTCACTGACAAGGCAAGCCGACAAACAAGCGATAGTATGCACGAGCTGCAGATGCATCAGTACCTCACGCCCTGAACTAACTAATAAGTTGATTTCACTTCTGCCTTTCAAATCTCATCTATAATGACTAATGTGGTCCCCACTAACCCAGAACTATGTAATGACAAGAATTCTGGGAAATGAAATTCCGGCTTCACTGAAGTTGACACAGTACAAATCCACACATCTTATTTTCTATTTTGTCCATATGATCTATAGTAATGGCTCAGTTTTCGTTCTTAAAATTGGTAATTTGTGTTTTATCCCTGTTGATCTTGATCATTCTTGCTAGACATTTATCAACGTTATTAATCTTTTCAAGGAACCAACTTCATGCTTTGTTAAAAATGTTCTGTTTGGATTTCATTGATTTTTATCTCTTCTTATTTCTCCCTTATAGTTTGAGTTTAGTTCTCTTTTTTTTATGACGTTAGACAGACTGTTGATCTTAAACCATTCTTTTTTTGATATAAACATGTAAAGCTGTATTTCTCTTTAAGCACTGCTTTGGTTTCATCCCACAAATTTTGTTATATTTTCTTTACTGTTCAGTTAGAAATATTTAAAAATTTTCCTTTTTCTTTTTTTCTTTGACTCTTGAGTTATTTAGAAGCATGTGGTTTAGGGAATTTCCTGGGGGTCCAGTGTTTAGGACTCCATGCTCTCACTGCTGAGGGCCCAGGTTCAGTCCCTGGTTGGGGAGCTAAGATCCCACAAGCCGTGCGACGAGGCTGGAAAAAAAAAAAGTATGTGGTTTAGTATCCAAATATTTGAGGGTTTTCTAGATGTCTTGTTGTTGATTTCTAATTTAATTCCACTATAGTTAGGAATTACTCTGTAGGATGTCAATTTTTGAATTTTATTGAAAATTTTATTTAGCTCTTTATTGGAATATAATTGCTTTACACTACTGTGCCAGTTTTTGCTGTACACCAAAGTGAATCAGCTGCATTTATACACGTATCCCTATATCCCTTCCCTCCGACGACTCCCTTCCACCCTCCCTATCCCAGCCCTCTAAGGCATCACACATCCTTAAGTTGATCTCCCTGTGTTATGCACCAGCTTCCCACTATCTATTTTACATTTGGTAGTGTATCTATGTCAATGCTACTCTCTCACTCATCCCAGCTTCCCCTTCGCCCCCCACCACACCGTGTCCTCAAGTCCGTTCTCTGCTTCTGCAAACACTCCCATTTACAACTGCAACAAAAAGAATAAAATACCTAGGAATAAACCTGCCTAAGGAGGCAAAAGACCTGTGTGCAGAAATATTGAGAGTTTATGATTCAGCATGTAGTGTATCTTGCTGAATGTTTCAGCTACAGTTGAATAGAATATTTATTCTTTTGAGAGTGGGTGGTTATTTATTTTATTGAGAGTAAGTGGTTAAACTCTTCAAGTATGATTGTGAATTTGTTTATTTTTCACTTTAATTCTGTCAGTTTTTGCTTCATGCATTTTGAAGTTCTGTCATTAGGTACATAAACAATTGTCATCATTATACCTTCTTGATCCTTCTACCTTTATGGAACGTCTCTCTTTATCTCTGATTACATCCTTTGACTTGATGTTTACTTTGATATTAATATAGCCTCACCATCTTTCTTTTGCTACTGTTTGCATGATATATCTGCTTCCTTCCTTTAATTTTCACCCTGCATGTGTTTATACTTGCAGTGCAGTTCTTGTAGACAGCATATAATTGATTCTTACTATTTATATAGTTTGTCTCTGCTTTTTAATTGGAATATTTCATCCATTCAAATATAATTATTGATATGGGTATGTTTAAGTCTACCGTCTTGCTGTTTGTCCCTTTGTTTGTTACTCTGTACCTCCTTTCTTAATTTCTTTTAATAGTCGACTGTTTTTTAGTATCTATTTTAATTTCCTTATTGGCTTTTAGATATAGTTAACTGTATTTTTTTTAGCAGTTACTCTACGGATTACAGTATGCATCTGTAACTTATTACAGTCACTGTAGAGCTAACATTGCATCACTTCATGTGAAATGTAAGAACCATTTGCCTCCCTCAGCCTTTGTGCTATTTTGTCAGGTATTTTACATCTACATGCACTATACATCCAAACATGTAATGGGGTTTAAATTGTCAGTTTAAACTTAAATTAAGAGGAGCACAAATAGCAGTCTTTTCTATTTACCTGCATATTTACCATCCACTGCTCTGCTTTCCTTTTTTAAGGTTCAGATTTCCATCTGGGTCCATCTCTCATTTGTCTGAAGAACTGCATTTAGTATTTCTTCTAGTTAAGGTCTGCTAGCATCAAATTCAGTGTTTTATGAAATGTCTATTTCACCCTTATTTCTGAAGGCTATTTTTGATTGATAAATAATTCTGAGTTGAAAGAGGGCTTTTTGTTGGTTTTTTGTTTTGTTTTTTTCTCTCAGTGCTTATAAAGATATTCTGTAATCTTTTGGCCTCCATTGCTTTTTTCATATGAGGTCATATCATTGTATGTAATATATCTTGTATGTAATATATCTTTCCCCCTCTGGTTATTTTTTTAATTCAGCTTTATTGAGGAATAATTTATATATAATAAGCTTTATCCATGCAAAATTTGATGAGTTTGACAACTGTATATAGCCATAAGACACACCACAATCAGGATACAGAACATAGCTTTCATCCTGAAAGGATTTCTTGTGCCCCTTTGCAGTCCATTGTTCTCTCCCCACACCACCTCCCACCGCAGGCAACCACTGATCTGCTTTTTGTCACTATAGGTTATTTTGAATTTCATATAAATAGGATCATACAGTATGTATTATTTTGTGGCTGGCTTTTTTCACTCAGCATAATTATTTTGAGATTCATCACTGTTATTATTTTTTATTGGTGAGTAGTATTCTGTTACATGACCATACCACAGATTATTTATCTGTTCTCTTATTGATGGCTATTTAGATCGTTTCTAGTTTGGGACTGTTGTAAGTAAACTTGCTGTCAACATTCATGTTCAATTCTTTGTGTAGACATATGTTTTCATTTATCTTGGATAAATACCTGTGAGTGAAATAACTGGGTCATGTGGTAGTATATGTATAACCATAGAAAACAAGCTGGTATTTTCTTGAGTGTCCTCTACAGTTGTTTTTTAAGATATTCTATTTATCTTTGTTTTTCAGCAGTTTGACTGTGTATGATGTACCTCTGTGGAGTTTTCCTTTTATTTATCCTACATGTGTGTTGGACTTTTTGATATTGTTGCACAGGTTGCCGGGACTCTGTTAAAATTTTTTTTCAATCTTTTTTCTTTTTATTCCTCAGGTTGGTAATTTCTGTTCACTTATCTTCATGTTCACTGACAGTTTTTTCTTCTGCCATCACCAATCTGCTTTTAATCCTGTCCAGTGCATTTTTCATTTCAGATGTATTGATATTTTGCAAATCTCGCATTTCTGGGTTTTTTTTTTTAATAGTTTCCATTGCTTTGCTGGGATTCCTCATCTGTTTATCAATTTTGTGTATCTTTTCCTTTAATTCTTTGATATGTTTCCCTCCAAAAGGTGGAGTTTAATTCCCTTCCTCTTGAAAATGGATTGGATTCAGTGATTTGCTTCTAAGGAATAGAATATGGCAGAATATGGCAGATGTGATGCCATATGACTTCCAAGGCTAGATCATAAAAAGGATTAAACCTTTTTATCTGAAGGCTGTCTACTGACAGAATTCCCTCTTGCTCTGGGAACCCCTTTTGTTCTGTTCAGGCCTTCAGCTGATAGATTGGGGTCCACCCACATAACGGAGCACAGTCTGCTGTACTCAGAGTCCAGCAACTTAAATATTAATCTCATCCAAAAACACCCTCACAGAAACATCTAGAATAATGTTTGAACAGATATCTGGGGACTGTGGCTCAACCATGTTGACACATAAAACTAACCATCACAGACCCCAAACTAGAGTTTTCTAGCTAAACTGCTCCCAAACTCCTGATGCACAGAACTGTGAGGGTAATAACTTGTTTTAAGCCACTAAGTATTAGTATAATATGCTGTTCTGAAATAGGTAATTGATATACTGCCTTACAGTTTTTGTCAGCTAATTCTAACATCTGGAACATGTTTCTATTTGCTGTTTAAAATTTTTGTTTCTGTTTCTTCACACATTCAGTAATTTTTATGGTATGCTCTACAGTTTAGAGAGTTTGGATTATGTTGTTTTCTTTTAAATGGTGTTGAGATTTGTTCTGGCAGGCATTCAAATTATGGGCAGGACTTAAAAAATCACTTTATACTTCTTTGCTGTCTGTTGGCTAATGCATGAAAACAGTTTCCTCTTAAATTTTAATAGTTGTTTACCATAGAAGGATAAGTCTGGTACCAGCTTTTTTTTTATGATGGCCGGAAGTCATAGCCTCACCTATGACTTTTTGAAACTTAATTATTGTAATATATTCCTTATTCACTTTTGCAACTAGATCTCATGGATGTATATAAATAATTGGTAGGTTTCTAGTTCACAGATTCCATCTTGTTTTGTCTTTCCTGACTGCTACTACATATTCTATTAGTTCTAATAATATCATTACTTAAAAAGAAAAAAAAATTTCTTAAAATAGTGTTTAATTTACTAGTTGAGCTTATAAAATAATAAACTTATTTAAAGCAATAATGGAAATGATTCAAACTGTCCCGATATGTTACTCCTCCCAGAAGCAGCTCCTTAGTGTCTGGCTTGCTCTTCCATTAGTCACATGAAGATCTGAAATGTGAGTTATTATCACTACTGGTTTAACAAATTTCTTCCCTTTCTCTTCCCCCCCCTTTTTTCTCTTCTTCCTTGCCTTCAAAAACAAAATATGTGTATGATATCTAGTATATTTATATGAAATATTTTAATTTTACTACCATGTACAATGATTATAAATGGAAAATTAAAATTGGTCAGGAAAATAAAACCTTTACTACTTCAATCGACATCATTTAAGCTTTTGTACTTTGAACTTTCACTACAACAGAGAGAAAAAATATAATTAGAAAAATAATTGATGACAGGAATTTTGTAAACTGCAGAGGAAAGCTTGGGTTGGGGGGAAAGATGTACTTCATGATACAAAGGTAGGAATTCCACTTTCTCTGAAATATTGAAGAAGAACATAGACTGGCTGACTATTGGGATTTTTTCTAAACTTGTTTTCCTTTATGAAAAGGTTATGTCCATTATAGGTAATGTCTTTTAGGTGCTTCTCTTTGCTTATTACTGGTCTGAACGTGTGTACCTCATGACCATAGAATTTGAGAAATTGCTTTCTCCTAAAGGGCTCCCAAGCAAATAATCATAATTAGAACTCCACTCTTTCTTTTTCTTTTATCTGTGTTAATTACTTTCACAGGTGTTCATTTAGCTTTTTGCTATTTGACAGACATTTATTAGGTGCTCTGGGAATATAAAGTATACAGTCCTTGAGCTTAGAGAACTCACTGTGTGGCTAGAAGGGGGCACACACTTGCCCTAATCTCAGGGACACGAGGGAGCACGTGATACTGGGGCTCCCCGTAGTACTTTTGGGGTAGAAATGTGGAATAGTAAATTCTGACTGAGGTGCTTAGGGGAGATTTCATGGAGGAAGTTGCATTTTCACTGAATTTTCATAGAGAAAGACAGAAACAAAGGCATGGTTGCTTGAAAATGAATAGACAGCTGTTCAAGATCTTTTTTGATCCACCCCCTAGAGTAATGGAAATAAAAACAAAAATAAATAAGTAGGACCTAATGAAACTTGAAAGCTTCTGCACAGCAAAGGAAACTATAAGCAAGACGAAAAGACAACCCTCAGAATGGGAGAAAATATTTGCAAACAAATCAACAGACAAAGGATTAATCTCCAAAATATATAAACAGTTCATCCAGCTCTATATCAAAAAAACAAAGAACCCAATCAAAAAATGGGCAGAAGACCTAAATAGGCATTTCTCCAAAAAAGACATACAGATGGCGAAGAGGCACATGAAAAGCTGCTCCACATCACTCATTACTAGAGAAATGCAAATCAAAACTACGATGAGGTATCACCTCACACCGGTCAGAATGGGCATCATCAGAAAATTGACAAACAGTAAATGCTGGAGAGGGTGTGGAGAAAAGGGAACGCTCTTGCACTGTTGGTGGGAATGTAAATTGATATAGCCACTATGGAGAACAGTATGGAGGTTCCTTGGAAAGCTAGAAATAGAGTTACCATATGACCCAGCAATCCCACTACTGGGCATATACCCAGAGAACGCCATAATTCAAAAAGACACATGCACTCCAGTGTTCATTGCAGCACTATTTACGATAGCCAGGACATGGAAGCAACCTAAATGTCCATCAACAGACGAATGGATAAAGAAGATGTGGTACATACATACAATGGAATCTTACTCAGCTGTAAAAAGCTGGGACATTTGTAGAGACATGGATGGACCTAGAGACTGTCATACAGAGGGAAGTGAGTCAGAAAGAGAAAAACAAATATCGTATATTAACACATATATGCAGACTATAGAAAAATGGTACAAATCAACCGGTTTGCAAGGCAGAAATAGAGACCCAGATGTGGAGAACAAACATGTGGACACCAAGTGGGGAAAGTGGGGAGGATTGGGGGGGAATGAATTGGGAGATTGGGATACCAAATTGTACATTCTAAATACATGCAGTTTATTGTTGTTAACTGTATCTTAAAAAAATAGAAAAGAAGGTACAGTGTACTTCAAAAGCTGGTACAAGAGTGTAAAGCAATTATATTCCAATAAAGAGCTAAAAAAAAAAAAGAAAATAGAAAGCTGTTGGGGCTGGAGCATCTGATGTGATAAAAGGGTCTGGAAGAGACAGAACTATAAAGAAAATTTGGAAAGATGAGAGGCCTGAAAGAATGATTTGGAAACCTAGAGTAAAATTAATGGAAATAAAAGTAGATAAAGTTAAAAAATTGAAGAATATTTTATGAAGAAAAGCGACCATGAAAAGAAATTTTTAGTTGGAAAAGGCAAGAAGTATAAGACTGAAAATAGATAAAGCGAGGAAAGCCACCCGAAAAGGCATATTGTAAGTTATGTAATTTACATGAAGAAATATGCAGATTTCTTTAAGATTGAGAGGCAATTAGAACTTGATGGCGAGGAAAGTCAGTGTATCAGTAACTCTTGCTGTTTAACATACCGTTCCAAACAGTCTTACTTTGCTCACAGAGTTTGTGGATCAGGAATTCGGGTGGGCCACAGGGATGGTTTGTGTCTGCTCTGTGATGTCTGGGGTCACAGCTGGAAGATCAGCAGCGGAGGGTGACTCCACGTCTGGAGCCTGGCATCATCTGGAGTGTCTTCACCTGCAGCCTCAGGTGGGGCTGTCTCTCTGGAGCACCTCTGTGTTACCTGGGGTTATTCCATGTGGCCTGGGCATCCTCAGGCATAGTAGCCTCAGCTTATCCCATTTCATATGTGGTAGCTCAGGGCCCCAGGTGTGATTGATCGCTGGAAAAGGTGGAAGGTGCATTGCTTTTTATGACCTAGCCTTGGGGATCATGTAGAGTCACCTCTGCTGTACTCTGGATGGAAGCACTTACAAGCCCACTCATTTTCAAGAGGAGGGGAATCAGACCACCGTGGGTGGGGAAGTGGAAGGCCACATTGTAGCAGCGTGTGTGGGATGAGAGGCTCTTGCACGGTCTTGGTGAATACAGTCTGCCCTGGTCCACAGGAGGAAGGAGTCAGGTAACAGGCACAGGTGGAACTTGGCCTTACACCAAGTGTCTTCTCACTTCACACCTCTGGATCATGGCAGCAGCCACCGGGCAACCTAACGAACCACTTTCTCCAGCCCGCTTCATTCAGTTACATTTTGCTTTTAGGCTAACCTCCCTCATCCAGTAAGGCATCACAGAGGCGCTTAGACTCTGAGTGATTCTTACTTCCTACCACATTAGGGTCAGAGTACTGTTTTTTAAACTGGGAGTTCATACCTTATCTATCCTATTTGTGTCTATTTGCATTTCTTAATATTGTGTTGTACTTTTCTGCTTACGTTTTTTTTTTTCTCACTCATGCTTCTTCCTACTTCCTTGTCATAATTTATGGCGCTCTCATTTCCCAGATTGTTCTTCCTTTTTGTTTAAATTTTATTGAATTTTCAAAGTCGACCTGAAAGCGTAACAATTCTGTGACGTCTTTTTTGCCCTGGCCTCTCTCCCTGAGTGGACTTCACTGCCCTGGGTGTTTCCTCTGTTATCTGTCCCCCAGGTGGCCCTTAGTAAAGGGATATGGCTCTTCTCTGTCTGCTTCTCATCCTGTTTGTTGACTGACTGAAGGTGGTGGGGGTGGCGGGGCAACGACCATGTATTGAGTGCTGCCCGTGGGCCGACCTTTACGAGTATTAGCTCATTTCACCCTCACATCAGGCTTGTGAGGTAGATTCTGTTCTTATCTTTACTTGTGAGAAATTGAGGCCCCGAGGGCTTAGGTATCCTGCCTGGTGCAGCAGAGCAGGGATGTGAGCTCCAGCCCCAGAGCGCACTTATCTGCCCCGCTGGACTGCCTCGGATACTCGAGAACGATTGTTGTTACAAGAAGCGAGTGATCTGTCTAAGAATGTTTATTTAAATTTCAGATGTGTATTAACTTGGTTATGTAGCATTGGCAGTTCTTTTTACTGTTATTAACACATTAACCCCTCATTAAATCTTTTCACAAGCTTCTTACCTATCATTAACTCAGTTTTATAGAGATGATAAATCCTGCTTGGAATCTTCTAACAAATCATTGATACAACCAGTGTTAAAAGTTATTTTCCCCACATCATAGTTACTAGGGAAGAGGAGGAGGTTTCCTCCTAAGCTTCAGTCCTCGCAGGCCCTCACTTGTGAGCAGGCTTATGCTCCAGAGCTCATTGACGTTGGCTGTCGGAGCTTTGTTTCTGCGGAGGAGTACGTTATATTAAACTTGATGCTGTAAGTTCTCAGGGCAGGCCACAGTGAAACATTTTGATTTACAGATACAGTGATGTTTCAACATGGGGCCCGAAAGAGCACAGTGATGCTCGGTCACTAACATCCTCTGCAGTGCGTGGAGCGCTGGGAGCCTCACTCTTCAGCTGAACGCGGAGCTCGCCCTGCGGCGGCCCTGCACCGGCACCTCATGCAGCAGCGGCCCCGCAAGCTGCCTCCCCTCCTCTCTTTCTCCCCACACCCCACCTGAGCGGAAGACTGCCTGGGCCTGCACCACCCGTGGGTACCCCTGCGCACTGCAGGGGGCCTGTGGCTGGAGATGGTCAAGGATGGGAGCTCCCGAGATGAAGGGATTCTGGAGGTCCCGGTTTCTAGTCACACCGGATCCTGCCTGCCTGCTGCTTCTCTTTCCACTCTGGCTGGTCTTTACATTGTTTTGCTCTGTCTTATTTCGAGCGTGTGTGTGTGTGTGTGTGTGAGAGAGAGAGAGAGAGAGAGAGAGAGAGAAATATAACTCAGATACAAAAACATGTTAAAATGTCCATGTTATCCAATAATTAGCAAAGCAAACAACCACGGAACCATCTTCTAGGACAGGAAGTGGCGCAGTGTCAAACCTCAGACACTCCCCAGTCTGTTCTTTCTGAGCACAACTCCCTTCCTGCCCCTGCTAGTAATCACGGTCACTCCTTTTATGAAAATAAGTTACTGTTTTTCCTCATAATTTTATCACCTAATAATGTATCCACACACACAGTTTTACCTTCTTTTAAACTTTATATAAATGAATCATGTTAATTGTGTTCATTTGTATCTTGCTTATTTTTGCTCAGTGTATTCTTAAGATTCATCCATGTTGTGACATGCACATGCAGCTCATGTTTGTTGCTGTGTGCTATTTCCATTGTATTAGTCTGCTAGGGCTGCCAAAGCAAAGTACCAAACTGGGCGACTTAAACAAGAAAAATTTATTTTCTTACAGTTCTGTAGGCTACAGGCCCCAGATCAAGGCGTTGGCAGGATAGGTTTCCTTCTGGGGCCTCTTTCCTTGGCTTGTAGGTGGCCATTTTCTTTTAATGTCTTCATGTGGTCTTTCCTCTTGTGTGTGTCTGTGTCCTAGCCCTCTCTTCTTATAAAGATACCAGTCACGTTGAATTAGGGCCCACCCAGATGACCTAATTTTACCTTAATTACCTCTTTAAAGGTCCTGTCTCCAAATACAGTCACATCCTGAGGTATCAGAGGTTAGAGCTTCAATGTAAGAATTTAGCAGGGGACACAGTTCAGCCCATAACATCCATTATGTGATTATAGCACAGTTACCCATCATATTATTTGGTGGACGTTATCCTTTCCAGTTTTAGGCTGTCCTACTGCTGTGAACATTCTTCTGCATGTGTACCGGTGCCTAAGTTCCGTCAGGCCAGGATGGAGCATTCCATCCCAGGAGTGGACTGCTGGGTCATGTTGCAGAGCTGAAACGTCAGTGGATAAGTCCAGTCGGTCTTCCAAAGTGGCTGCTCCAGCTTGCAGTCCTCCCAGCTGTATGCGAGTTCCTGTCGTTTCACATTTTTCCATCACCTGTCACCTGTCAGACTTTTAAATGTGTAAGTCTCTTGTGCAGTGCTTATTGTCGTTTAATTTGTATTTCCTTTATTATTAAAGAATTTGAACATCTTTTCCTTTATTGATTGGCCACTTGGATTTTGTGATATATTTGTTGAGGTTTTTTGCCCATTTTTCTATTAGGTGGTCTTTTTCTTATTGATTTGTAGGAATTCCTTAAGTATTCTAGATATAAGTTTTTTGTTAAATCTGTTGTACATATTTTCTCAAACTCTGTAGATTGTGTGTTTTCACTGTGTTTACAGTGTCTTGATGAATAGGGGTTCCTAATTTTAATGTGGTCAGTTTATCAGTCTTTTTCTTTGTAGCTGATTTTTTTATGTATCTTAAGAATATTTACTCTGAGGTCATTAAGATAGATTCCTGTTTTATCTTCTAAAATGCTGACAATTTTGCATCTTATATTTAGATCAGTAATGTATCTGGCACTGATTTTTATGTATGGTGAGGTATGATCCAGTTTCATTTTTTTCTCTGTGAGTAGTCAGTTCTGGCATCATTTGTTGAAAAGACACTCCTTTCTCCCACTGCCTGAACCACCTGTGTCACAAATCAGGTGTCCACAGTATACGCTCTGCTCTGCTTTTGGGCTCCCTGTTCTGTATCATTGATCTCTTTGTCTGTCTCTGCAGGAGTGTTACACAGATATGAGTCCTATTGCTTTGTAGCAGAGGAGTTCCTCCCACCTTGCAGTTGTTCTTCCAGAGTGTCTTGGTTATTCTTGGTTCTTTCCATTAACATTTTCATATCTGCCTGTCAGGTTCTGCAAACAGACCTGTTGGGGTCTTCATTGGAATGCCCTAATTCTGTAAGATCATTTGGGGGAGAATTGTCAATGTCGTGAAAGACAAAACAAACAAAATAAGTGGTGGTGCAGTGGTTAAGAATCCGCCTGCCAATGCAGGGGACACAAGTTCGATCCCTGGGCCAGGAAGATCCCACATGCTGTGGAGCAACTAAGCCCGCGTGCCACAACTACTGATCCTGTGCTCTAGAGCCTGCAAGCCACAACTTTTGAGCCCATGTGCTGCAACTACTGACGCCCACACGCCTAGCGCCCATGCTCCGCAACAAGAGAAGCCACCGCAATGAGAAGGCCATGCACCACAATAAAGAGTAGCCCCCACTCACTGCAACTAGAAAAAGCCCATGTGCAGCAACAAAGACCAAATTCAGCCAATAAATGAATAAATAAATATTAAAAAGAAAAAAAATAACAATGGGAAACTGGTTTAGACTGAAAAGGACTAAAGAGAGACAGTAACTTAATGCAATGTATAATGGTTTTTAAGAAAGAAATAAAGGCCTGGGACATTTTAATCTGGATTGTGTATTAGATGATACTAATGTATCAATGTTAAATTTCCTGATTAGTGTGATAATTGTATGGGGATACCTTTGTTCTTAGGAGACACATCCTAAAGAATTTCAGGTGAAGTGTTGTGATACCTATAGCTCATTCTCAATTCATAAAAGAGTGAGGGAGGAGAGGAGAGGACAAGGGAGTGATAATGGCAAAATGTTGACAATTGGTGAATCTAGAGAAAAGGTAAATGAGTGTTCACTGATTTTTTTTTTTTTACCTGAAGATTTTTAAATTTTCAAAATAAAAATTGGGAAAATTAAACTTTACTTTGTACACCAGGAAATAGTAGCGAGCCAGATCCAAACTAATTTTGCATTGTCTTAGTGTGCTGATGGCGAAGCAGCAGGCAAGACTGGTTATATAAAAAGTTCGTCATGTGTCTCAGCTTATTCAATATATGTTTCAGTCACACTGGAACAGCAAATGTCTGTGGGCTGGCTCTCCAAGTAAAAAACATATTAATAAGCGTTTTGTGCCAATTGCAGATTTCTAGGAAAAGAAAACTGGATTTTTAAAAAATGCTGATTAGAGTTCTGGAAATCTTTTCCTAGGTCGTACTAAAAGTTGAGCAAAGTAACTCACAGGAGTTACACTCCATGCAATCTAGTTTCATCAAACCAGGCTAAATATTTTCTTTTACAAAAGCATTTCTGGTGCTTGAATACTAATGTTTTTATTTTCATAAAGGATCTTAGACCCTTTGTTCTCATAGCAAGTATCTTCACAATCTATTAGGAGAACTCTGAGTTTTGTTTCAGTTATTAGTTATCACAGCCAAGGCACGCTGGAAGTTCACTGATTCCACGAGTCATGCGATAAATTAGTGACATTAGTGGACTCACAGTTGTTGACTTTTCTTTGCATTAGACTCTCTTTCTTTTCCTGTATGTTAATAGGTGATTTCTTATCAACATGATTTGTAAAGTAAAACATCTAATAATAACAAAAAAAAATCTTCTAACAGCAAAAGGAAGAACTGAGCTTCTGAAAATCAATCTTCGTGAGGTTGAATTGGATCCTGATATTCAGCTGGAAGATATAGCAGAGAAGATTGAGGGATATTCTGGTGCTGATATAACTAATGTTTGCAGGTATTTTTTTGTTTTTAATAATCCATGACCTTAGACGTTAGTTATGGAGGACTTGTCTTAAAGTCAGTGTGTGTTTGACCCTTGAATGACATACATTTGAACTGTGTGGATTTTTTTCACTAAATTTATACTGTAGTACTACTGGATGTGCAGTTGGTTGGATCTGGGGCTGCAGGACTGTGGATAAGGAAGAAGCACTTGTTTGGAGGGCTGACCATGAGCTATTCCCAGATTTTCAACTGTGCCAAGGGTCCACATCCCTTACCCACGTGTTGTTCAAGAGTCAGCTATAGTTATTAGCCCTTGATGTGAAATCAGCTACCCATTTCCTTGAAATGATTTCCCATTTGTCTTGGTTTTTTTTCTGTGTAACTTCATTGGTCATTGTTAGATGAATAATTATATAACAATATGTTCACCTTTTATAGCCTTTGATTTTTAAGAAATTGTTTTGCCTAATTTGGTAATAATGACTTTGACGACCCAAGGTTAATGTAGCCCTAAATTGGAGCCTAGCTGCATCAACATAAAATAATATCGTTTAGTTTTGGTTGGCATTATTTTTCTATATGCAGATGAACAAAGGTGATCAATTATTTATATATATATATATATATATAAATTTCCCTTTCAGTTTAGTGACATCATAACTTTTAGACAATTCACATCACTCGATGAAGAGGATTTGTTTTTAGTACTTAACTTTCCTAACAATACATAAATTGACATCAATAGCCTTTCTTTAAAACCATAACAGCTGTGCTAACTCATTTTTTCTACGAGTATTTTTTCTACATGCATCTAAGTTTAGTGGCATTCAGTAAGCTCACAGTAGCTTCTACTATTACTATAGTAAAATGTATAAAATTTAAAGTTTTGGTTGGCTTGGCTGCCTAATAGCTTTTCCATGAGCACCAGTTGCCCACTTCCTCCTAACCTGCAGAATTATTTACAAGTGATCAGAACGGAGCCAAAAATAAGATACAGAGAAGCCAGATTGTCTCTCTTCACTTGCCCACAAATATCCCATGTAGGGAATTCCACGTCCACTGTATGTAGATATATTCATGTTCCCAAGAGAGAGATGTTCCTGGTTTTACCTCCTCTAATCAGGCTGTAGACAAACAGGTACAAGATTTGAGTTATCTTAACATTAATGTGTATTTATTTCTAAGTATGCAATTCAGTATTTCATAATTCTCCTTCACTTTCCTAGACTTCTGGGCTGTCTTTGAGGAGCAAGTGGGGAAAAGAAATTCACCACCATGTGAGCCCAACCTAAACTTTTAGGATTCAGTAAAACCTTCTATGTTTAAGTCCTTTGCATCCTGTTTTAACCTTTCCTGAGTCTCTGAAGTGGAAGATTCTGAGCAGCATCATAAAAACATATAAAATGATCTTTTGAATGTTTTCCCTTAGCATTATCACAATTGAATGTGTTTAAAACATTTGCAACAATAAGTATTCACTGATCTTGGTATATTTTTAGGGATGCCTCTTTAATGGCAATGAGACGGCGAATCAATGGCCTAAGTCCAGAAGAGATCCGTGCACTCTCTAAAGAGGAACTTCAGATGCCTGTTACCAAAGGAGACTTTGAATTGGCTCTTAAGAAAATTGCTAAGTCTGTCTCTGCTGCAGACTTGGAGAAATATGAAAAGTGGATGGTTGAATTTGGATCTGCTTGAATTTCTGTCAGCTCTTTCATTTCTGGTATTTTTGTTTATAAAATGTGAAGAAATTCCAGCAATTTTTTTAAAAAAACAGGTTTGGAACTTTTCATTGGAGAGACTTTCTCTTAAAGGAAAAAAATTTAAAACCACAAAGAGTATACATGTAGTTGAGAAGTAAAAGAAGCTCACACAGAGAGCCTGTGTCCACTTACCCATGCATTACGACTGCACACCCAGACCGGAGTATCGGGGACTGAAGGAGGCGACCAGTGTGCTATTGTAGAAACTTCTTTACAGAAAACTTAGAAGGAGCTCTGTTTCTCACTCACATTTGTTGTTTTTTGGTTTTTTTTTTTCCTATTCTCTGGTCTAAACATGAGGGACCTATATCTGTTGGCTTTTAACATCAAAACTGGGGGTTTGTGTCAGATCTCTTGTCGTTAAGAATTATGGTTTTGGATTAAATAATGAATCTGCTAGTTAAACCTTTAGAATTCAGCTACTAATGTTAGAGTCTATTACATAGTTTGAATGTTACCTTCCCCTCCTTCCCCATTTCCTCTACTAGATATTTAATCACTTATTGAGCTTTATGGGGGAATAGCCTCATGCTTTGTGGTTTTCGAATCATTTTGCCAAGTGGCTTCTCTGGTCTTTAGTATTTTTTGCTGACAATATTTCATATTGGAAGGGTGGGAAGAATATCGTGTTTGCATAAGATGCTCTTTTTTGTTCTAGACTTCTGAGTTTGTTTTCACTTTTCTTTCAATATGTTCAACAGATAAGCCCTTTATTTTTCTCAGCTCCAACATTGTTTTTTGCTGAATTTCCCTTTCGTATTCTAAATAAATGCTTTGGTATTCTAAACAAGTCCATTCCCTTGTGGCTAATGCAAAACAAACAAAGCAAAATCTTTATGGTTTTCTAGACAGCTTGTTTATTAACGAAATAACATGGCGCATAGTGACGATAAAAATTTAAAAGTTACCCTTGTTTAGGTTGAGAGCTTGTACGCACGCTAAGATCATGTTAGCAATCTGACATGCCCATTAAGTTCAGCAGGAATTAGACTGTAAGAGGCCAGGAAAGAAAAGGCCATGTATCTAGTCATAAACAGAGTAGCCTAGTGTAAGTTTTTTAAAAATTACATTTATCCAATTTTGATTGGGCAACCTATGCTTTAATAGTCAAGCTTTAAAAATTTTGTATTTGGTGATATCCTGAATTTTCAATTTTGGACAGCAACTCCTAATTTAAAACCAAAAATAATATAGCTTTTTCGACAAAGATAAACTCTTAGCGACTTGCTTAAGAGATTTTCCCCCCTACTTAGAACTATATAATTTTTAGATAAGTCTGACTTTAAACTGCAGTATTCATCTAATGCTTTAAATTACCCTCCTTTCCTCTGAGGCATAGATTTATCAGAGTTAAAATCATGAGATATCATGATCTTTTAAAATTGAATTAGTTCATCTTAAAAGTTGGAATGAGAGAACTTTCCTTTTACTCATGAACTTTTAAAATAAAGAAGTAAATAATCCCACTAAGATAATCTTGCAGACTATTGCCATCCAGTAACTTTTTTTTTTCTGAAGTCCTAGGGGCAGTCATTAAAACCTTAGTGTTTTGATTGCCAAAACTTGTTTGTATAGTTTAGTTGATTAGTTAGGCTATTTTCCTAGATTTTGTGTTATTTGTCTTGGCTTACATTTCAATTTTTTCTGAATTCTTCATGCATAATAACATGGTGATTTTGATTTTTTTAAAAACTATCAGTTGAGCAGTATTTGGAGACTCAGGCTTCCTGGGAGCTTGTCTTTACCGTGTAAGTCAGTCAGGTGTGCATTTTCACTTCCCTTGTTTCCCATCTTGCTGTGTCAGTGGATGGGGAGTGCTCTGTGTGTGTTAACCTCTTAAAGGATCCTGCGGAGACCCCTCAGGCGTCCTGTCCAGCCTTGCCTGCATATTGTATGCATGTGGTCTTTATTGTAAGACTGTGTTGCCATTATTTTTTTCTGTGGTATTATCAAATTAGAAAGATTTGGTTCCTTTAATTCATCTGAAAACCTGAGTATTTGGGGTTCATCAACACAGCGATGTCAGGACTAAGTTTTGCACACTGTGTCTTGCAGATGTCTGATCAGATAGTCCTCTGTTCAGCAGGCTCATGTTGGGTGCTTACTGTGTACCCGTCCCTCGGGTGTGTGCTCTGTGGCCAGAGCTGGACCAGGCAGTGCAGTTCTGACTGGGCACTTCCTATAATTACACTGTGTAGCTTCTGGCTCCAACTAATGAAACCATTTCAGATCATGAATGGAATGCCCAGTAACCTGTGTGTTGCTTTGGAAAGATAATATATAAAAGCTTTTCTCTCTTTAAATTTGCTTTAAAATTAGAACTGCTATCCATTTGCTTGAACAATATAACTATTATAGATCTTGGCTCTTTTCATGAAGCATTTTTATCATTTCCCAAGCTACGTGTTTATTGTAAACACATACACATGCACTTATGGCAGACATGTAAACATGTTACATGTTTATTGCAAACATTTTGCCTGCATGCTTCCTTTATTTTTAAAAGGAAATTAACATTAATGAAATGTGCCAGACAAATGGCTGTCTACTGTAGGGTGAAACCTCGTAGTCATCCATGCAGAAGATAGCCGATGGCGTCACAGACCCTGTCTTCCAGTCAGCAGCAGTGTGAGATTCCACAACGACCAGACACACTTGGGACTCAGACCTCTAACCTCCCAAAATGCCAAGACAGCTTGGAAGAGGTAACATGCTGTGGTCTAGCTGCCTAACTGGGGGCTTCGTTTGTGCTCTGGAGATGGTAGTTTTTATGACATGGTATTTGACTGTCAAAAAATAGGCCGAAATCACTAATTACTCAAAAAGTGAGCAAGTGTCTGGTGGATCTGCTATAAATAAACATACAGCTACATCAGGAAAAATGTGTGTATACAGCCCAGATTTTCAGTACAGTTGTCACTCTTTCACTTTGCTACATGTAGCCTGACTGTTTTGAACATGAAATTATTGATACCGTAGGTTTTGAACAGCTTGCATTTGTTCGAATTCCTTCCTTGAAAGTTTCTGTCCACACTGCTGAAGCCATGATGAGAATCCTAAACCAGGTGACACCGCTGTGTTTCACTTTCCCAACCCTCTGACCCTGAGGTAAAGTGAAGGCTGAGGCGGGTGTCGCCTGTGGTATGGGCTTTGGCTCCTTCTGCGTTGTCTCGATTATTGAGCCTTTGGCTTCATACTAGATTCCTGCTTTTCCTTTTGTGTTGTGAATGATAAGTCACCCGAGGATAGTTCCTGTGTGATAGGCATAAAATGCTAAGGATAATTGCTGGTCTTTTCCAAGAAAGGGCCACTTTAACCACGTGAGGGAACGATAGTAATCATTCTTTTAACATTTGTTTTGTATCTTCTGTTGCATAACTTTTGATTGTAGAGTATTTTTTAAAACTTAATTCATGATGTACATAGTATTTATGTGACTCTAAGAATCTGTCACAATAGAAAAGGGTAGGAATTACAGCTGGAGGGCATGTTAGGGGAATACAAATATTTAAACCCCAAATGTTTTATTCTTATCTCCACTAATTATTTTTTTTTGCAGAAAAAGCTAAAAACTGTTATAATTACTGTTTACTTATTTATACTTTTAAATTAGGCTTTTCGTACTTATTTATTTTTTTATTCTGCTTTTAATGTTGTTTACTCTTGTGAAAACGGCATGAATATTTAAAAAACAAAGTCCCTAAGATAATGCATATTTTTTCATTTATTACTTTTATTGAGAACATTTACATTAGTGGTTCTTATTTTTTTATTTTTTTTATTTTTTATTTTTTTTTGGGGGTACACCAGGTTCAATCATCTGTTCCCATACACACATCCCTGCACTCCCTCCCTTCCTCGACTCCCCCCCCTCGAGTACCCCCCACCCTCCCCGCCCCAGTCCTCTAAGGCATCTTCCATCTTTGAGTTGGACTCCCTTTGTTATACAACAACTTCCCACTGACTATTTTACAGTTGGTAGTATATATATGTCTGTGCTACTCTCTCGCTTCGTCTCAGTTTCCGCTTCACCCCCCGCACCCTCCCATACCTCGAGTTCTCCAGTCGATAATGCATATGTTTTTAAACATGCACAAGTTAACGGATAATTCTTTGAATTTTTATTAGGTTTTTTTGGCTCCAGACAACTCTAACTTTAGGTATATTTATAAATTTCCAGGTGACTTGTTAATAAAAACAGGAAAAATATTAAGGTAACCTCATCCAATTTATTCTTTTTATTTTATCTTTCTCATTTCTTGATTGATTTTTATGTGTATAAAATAACCTCGATTCTGCTTTGTCACCAGCAGTGTGTAGGTTTCTGTACATAGGGAAATTTGGCACAACAAATAGGGAATTGATACGGAGGTTTTCCTCCTATGAAAGGACTCCCATTTGATTTTATGTACAAAATTATAGGATGCACTTTTGTTTTACAACCTCTGAAATGACTAAATATTGCCCTTTGGGAAACCTGAGTCTTTGCATGTGCCATTTCCAGAGTCTACCTCAGTCAAACAGGCTTAGTTTTAGGTTTGAATGAATTGAAACCATATTGCAATTCAGTTCGCCACCTATGCAGATGTGTTTGTTTAAGTGCTTCCTTCCTCTCTTTTTTTAACACTGATATTTTGATTGAAAATATTTGTTGTTCTTCCTCCGGCAAAGCCATGTATTCCACATGAAGCCTCTGCGAACTGTCTGGGTTAGTCTTCCCCTCTGTCGTGGCCGCCTCATCACTCATTTCAAGGAGCAGTTTCAAACACAGCACACCTCCTCCCGTTTTCTCATAGCTTCATAAATACAAACTCATGTGACAACATTAAAAATCTCAGGACCTAATAACTGTTCCTGTACAAGGACCTAAGTACGTTATGAGAACACACAGAGGCGGACATGTGACATGTCTGTTCACCACGGCAGCGGGGCAGCAGGCGTTGCCTTCGGTTGACGTTGTGCAGACACAGGGTCCAGCAAGATCACCACGTGCTGTGATGGTTTGTAAGTGTTTTGTTAAGATTTTTGTTTCAATGTCTGTCTCCCAGTATTTTGAACCTAATTTAAAGAAAAAGACGTTTCCAATTTGTATTTATTAAATGTGTTTTTCCTTATATTTTGTGCGGCTACATTGTTAGTTTCATGAGCTTAGCTGTGTCTGTGCATAGGTTGTAATTTGGTAATAAATTTCTAGAGTGTGGCTTGTCCGTGGTTTCTTTGTGGTTCATATTTGATCTACAGTCGCTGGTTCACTTATTGCCACCGGTGGGAGTGGCAAACCCCTCACAAGTAAGGGATGACTTTTCCCGGAGTTTTAGTTCTTATAAAATCACATATTGTAAACCTGACATGTGTTTGCCGTGCATTATGCTAATAATTTCAAGGTTGATGCAGGTAAGATAAGAATGTTTTTTCAATTAATTCTGATTTAACAAATACACTTGTTTGTGTAGCATCATTGCGAAGTGGGTGTTCCATAAGGTGAATTTTCCAGATGACTGTCTTATTTTATGAATCTTCCAAAACTTTTTTTTTAACTCATAGCTTTTATTTTTTGAGCAGTTCTATGTTTACAGAAAAAGTAACCTGTATATAAGGAGGGTTCTCATATACTTCTCTCTCCCTACCTCATTTCCCTTTTTATCAATATCCCGCTTTAGTGTGATTTGCTTGTTTTAGTTGGGTCTGTATTGATTATTACTAAAGTTCATAGTTTATATTTCACTGGGTTTTGACAAAAGCATAATGTTGTGTGTCCACCATTACAGTGTCACGCAGTAGTTTCGCTGCCCTGAAACCCTCCCTGCTCTGCGGGTGCATCTTTGCCCCTCCTCTTAGCCCCTGCCACCCACTGACTTCCCTACTGTCTCCACAGTCTGCCTTTTCCAGAATGCTGTACAGCTGCAGTCATACAGTATGTACCTATTTTAGACAGGTTTCTTTCACTTAGCCACATGCATTTAAGGTTCCTCCTTGTCTTTTTGTGGCTTGAAAATTCATTTCTTTTCATCGTGGAATAATACTCCATTACATGATGTGCTGGTTTGCTTATCCGTCACCTATGAAGGACATCCTGGTTGCTTCCAAGTTTCAACATTTATGAATAAAACTGCTATAAACATTCCTGTGCAGGGTTTTGTATGGACATAAGTTTTCAACTCATTTGAGTAAATACCTAAGAGTACTATTGCTGGAATGTGTGGTAAGAGTATGTTTAGGTTGGTAAGAAACTGCCAGCCTGCCTTTCAGAATGGCTGCACCACTTGCATTCCCACCAGCGGTGAGTGAGGCTCCCTCTCACTCCACATCCTCGCAGCGTTTGGCATTTGGCATCAGTGTCAGGGTTCTGACTTTGCCATGCTGATAGGTGTGTCGTGGGTTCTCACTGCTGTCTTAATTTTCGGTTCTCTAAAGACAGGCTGTTGAACGTCTTTTCATATGCTTATCTATTTTTAATTGGTTTTTATTGAAATCTTTCTAAAAGATACCACACTTGTTCTCTGACTTTGTGAAATAGAGAATTCGAACATAACCTTTCCTTTGTGATTCAGAGTTCTCCTTGTGATGTGCTAGCCTCAGCAGCTAGTGGAGGAGTAGCAGGGCTTTTCTGCCTGTCACTCGATGGTCTTTGCGTTTTGGTGTTTGCTTTTATAGCATTTTTACTCTCCTGTTATCAGACTGTCAACACGTATTTCTCTTCCAATTTCTGACCTGCTGTCTTCAGTGAACCTGATGAAAAGAAACAGTTGTTAGGCATGTGAGAATTATGGGTAAATTAGGAGTACAGCCATTGGGGGATGCGGAGTAACAGGGAGGTCTGTTCTGTGAGTGTTAGTGTTTGTGTCATTTCTCCGGGCTATCTGTGCCCTTTCTAGCTTTATCTTTAGTTCCCAGAGTGTTCCAGGTAGACCAAATGTGAAGTAGATATTTATGCATCATTATTTTGTCATGTAGTTGTATAATATTTATAGCTGGAAGGCACCTAGCAACAATTTAATTCCATGGCTCCATTTTTTTTTTCTTGCTGTGACCGTTGAGGATTTGATCTCTTAAAGGGTATAAAGAAAAAGAATGAGGTACAAAATTAATTAAGGACACAAGTAGGACACGTGTGGCTAGGACTTTCCCTCAGTCCTTCCTATACTCTTCCCACGGCGTGTGGCCAGTGCCGCCTCGCGCTGTGCTGTGCTGAGTGCTGGGGGGTCTGCCTGGGGCCAGGACATCAGGTGGAAACTACGAGGGAAGATGGAAGCGTTGCCTGGCCCGTGACAGCTGCTGCCTTGCAGAGAGATGGGGAGAAAGGTGGGGTGGGCTCAAGCCTCACCTGGCTGATTCTATCAACCCAGACTCAGATTCGGGAGGCTGGCACACCGTGATTTCCCCTCTGTCTGCCTGGGTATCACCTGGTCAGCTGCTCCTGGCCCAGCAGACGCAGGGATTCGCCCGGGACTCCTCCCGCTCATACTCACAGCCCTGCTCCCACTCCGCCAGCTCAGGTGGGAAAGGGAGTCAGCGAGAAGAGCACGTGTGTTCAGTGCCTGCTTCCCATCCTCTTTATGATCAGAAAGTTAGTTAGGGCCAACTCTACTAATTTCCATTTTTCTAAGATCTTCTCAGCACCTTTTCTGTAGGTTTTGAGAGGCTCAGCAGCAGCCTAAGGCGTTGAGACCTGAAATCAGAAGCAAATGACTTGGTCCAGTCCCCTCGTGTTGTAGGTGAAGGAACTGAGCCCAGGGAGATTTTAAGATCTGTGTTCAAGATCACATTCTGAACTGGGAAACAGAACTTATATCTATTTCTGATCTTGAAAAATGCTGCAGGTAAGGTGTAAAGAAAGCAAGCCAGGCAGCAAAACATTTATTAAGGATCTTAAAGCTCTGCAGCATGATGCCAGTTCAGACTGTTCACCCAAGTTGATGGTGATTAAGAATAAGAAATATCAGATAAATTGATATCATAGGACTGGCACTACATAATGTTTACTATATACTAGAGATTTACTTTTTTTGCTTTATTAAATCCACACATTAGTTCTAAGATGTATTTACTATTATTCCTTTCTTGCAGAAGAAGAAACTGAGGCTTATAGAGTGACTTGCTCTAGTCATTTGGCTCCTAAGAGGTAGAAGGAATGGAACCTAAGTCAGCTTGGTTCTGGAGCCTAGTCCTTGGCCATATTCCAAGCTTACTTTCAACAATGTTAACTGCAAAAGTACTCAATTCTTGAAATATGTTGACATTTGCCCATTTTTCTGAGGTTATTAATCACTGTTTTAGCGTCTCTTTCCTGTAACGCCTTTTTTTTTTTTAAACCAGGAGGCTTTTAGGCAGATGACAGTGATATATTCTGTTATAGTATTTATGTTTATAATGATAGGGAAAAAACAGTGGCTTGTGTTGTGGGATTAAGATGAATTTGGGAATATTGTTAGCGCTTTGCCATATCCATTTTTCAGGGCAGGCTTTATGAAATGCACTGATCATTCCAAGAGTTTCCATGACTTGCCCTGGCTTCAGTATCCGTATTTGAAGAACTACATCAGAACTGAGTATAGCTCTGAATGTTCAAAATGCTTTCAATTAGCGCATCTTAAATAACTCCTTTCAACAAATAATGAATCACATAGCATAAATCCTAAACTACAGTGTTAGTAATTATTGCTGTAATTAGAGATGGATGAATCAGGCTTCATTGGGGATTTTTAAAATACCTCCAGCTATTTTTCAAACATTTTGAAATGTATTTGATAGTATTTCTCAAACATACTTTACCAAGGATGTTTCCTCTAATTTTTAAACCCTTGTGTATTTTAAGGGGAATTTAATCCATGTTTCTGATTCATTTGCGCTTAACTCACTGTAGTTATTTTTTTAAGGACAATTTGGTTTCCAAGGCCTTAGGAAATGCTTCTCCTGAATTCTGTGAGCCTTGAAAAGCCTCTTCCCTAATCAAACTTTTTTCCTCCAAGATAAATGTGTATGAAATGTTTTAGTTTGGTTTACAATGCAGAGCCTGTATTTTGAAATCTAAGCTGGTTCTGAATTTGGTGTAATAAGTTATTCTGTCTTTACTGTAAGAACTCACTTCATTTGTGTCTCTTCAAAGCACGTCTCTGTGAAGGGCTGGAAATAACAGTGCTCTCTTGAAAACCCAGCACGCTGGTGTTCCATGCTGTCTCCTGGAGTCGTAGCGCAGGGGACAGATCAGATAAGCTATTTATTGGAGGTCTACCGTGTGTGCCAAATATGCATGCATATTTGTACATATTCAAATTACATGTACACATGCATAAAAATGTTTAGATCCTTATGGGTTGTCTTTTTTGTTTTGACCTCTGTAAGTTCTAACAAGATAATACTGTATTCTGGATTAAATTAATAATTTATTGTGGAATGACTGTAATTGTCATCTCTCTTCAGAAATATTTTTCACCTGAGATTTAGTTCCACAGGTTTCTGTTGCCTAGCAGTGGGTCTTTGAGAACAGCTTTTTGTATAGTTTTAATTGAACGGGTTGATTGTGTGAAATCTTCTTAGAAAAAGCAAGGTTATTGCAGGGGAAGGTGAAAATTATGCTGACAGCTAGGATAAAATGTCATCCGGCCCAGCGGCCCTGGAAGAGATTTGCAGAAACATAGCAACATGAGAATGGACTTTGCTCAAGGCAGCTAGAAACTGCATCCAGAAATAGTCACAGTAAAAGAAAAGCACCCTTTTCCTAGGTTCTCATTAGGGAGTGGTATGAAATACATATTTGCTTATCACAAGAAACAACCTCTTTAGTTCCTAGTCTTAATGAAAACTCTCATTTCCCCCTGAATTTTTTAGTGTGGGATTATTAAACAATGAAAACAACTTTTCTATACTTTTCAAAGTTTACCAGTTTCTTATATATTTTGTTAGTTTGTACTAGAAATGAACTTTTAATATTTTAGAAAAATCTTTTATGATAGATAAATTCCTTTTAAAATTTAACACCTGAATTTTTCTTTATTCAAACCAAAATGAAAAACCTCTTGCATGAAGGGAGGCTTTTACCTTTTGGTTTTAAGTGGTAATTATTTATGATAATTATTTTACTTTACAAAGGAAATATGCTTACAAAATTATTAAGGTGGTTTTTTTTTTTTTAAGATTTTTTTGATGTGGACCATTTTTAAAGTCTTTATTGAATTTGTTGCAGTATTGCTTCAGTTTTATGTCTTGGTTTTTTGGCTGTGAGGCATGTGGGATCTTAGCTCTGCAACCAGGGATCTAGCCCGCACCCCCTGCATTGGAAGGCGAATTCTTAACCACTGCACCGCCAGGGAAGTCCCTAAGGTGGTTTTTAAAGAGCAACATTTATAGAAATCCAGTCAGTGTTGCCCTTACCTCCTGCCTCCCAAAAGCCCTTGGTCTGGAAGTCAGTCGTGGCTCTTGACCTCATTGCGTGTGACTCGTAGGGCGGAATTGTGCTGCACATGTCATGTGACCTGGGACAGTGCTCTGCCGGCTCCTGTGCCGATGTCTCTCCATAGTAAATGCTTGTGTTTACAGTATAGTTTACACAATATAGTCACGATATTGATAATCTACAGAGTATTTTTAGTTTAGTATTTGTAATTTATAAAAATATGCACAAAATTAGAAAATTTAACACCTATAAACATGAAAACATGAAAAGTAATTTTATTGGCACAAAATACCCTCCAAAAATCATGAATAATATTTGTATTGGAGCCATGAGATTAAATATGCTTCATTTTTTTTTTTTAAATCTTGGGCTAGGCTAACTAGGTACTGCGATTTAATTGTAGTGCTTAGTTTTAATGACTTTTGTAGATTAACAAGTTACCTCACAAAAGTATGTAGATCCAAGTGGAAGAAATAAACCATGGGCTGCAGTTATAAATCATGAGCTTCATTTTTTAATCACGGCCACTAATTATGCAGAAGTTTTCATTGAACTTTGGCTGTTAAATTTGCATCTTCTCTGGTGTTAGTCAGTTCTTGCCAATTAATTGGAAGGTTGCATTTCATATGAATTCTTTCAAAACCCACCAAACCTCTTCTTTTGGAAGATTTCTAGACAGGGAAAATTGTTTCAAGTTTCAATTACACATGTTAGAGTTTCTAATAAGAGACTCACTGTTTTTGGCAACAAAATCACAGAACAATGGAAACAAATCCTAGAGGCCAGGGCCTGGGAGTCTTCCTTCCTCCTGCCTCCCTGACCCTCATATGCCTATAAATTCCAGTTCTCGGTCAGTGGGTCCCACTGATGGTTTTCCTGATTCTGCTCATTCTGGAGGTGATAGTCCTTAAATGGCTGAGGACAAGTGTCATTCCCGTCCTGAGTTTTCATTTCTCCTCCAACTTGGAATAATTCCTGACTTGTGGATATGATATGAATGTTTATCCCCGTCCATTTCTTTCTCTTATCAGCAGTCCCGGTGCCGCGTCCACCGCGGTTCCTCCACAGCGTATGGAAAGCGGGCTCTGGGGCGGGGCGCTCGCTGGTTCCTGCGCTGGGAACGTGGGTGCCTGTCCTGGTGGGGGACGTGCAGGTAGCTGTTGCTTCCGAGGTCCCTGCTGCTTGCTGACCTCTCCTTGTTCACGGAGGGATGGAGCCGGTCAGCTAAATGCGAGTGGGCTTGTTGGGGGACCAAGAGCAGGACAGAGGCTCTCGTTCCAAACTGACAGGGAAGTGTGAAGGGGTGAGAGTCAGACTGGAAGGAAGAATCAAGGAAGGGGGACGTTGAGTTTTCAAAGGGAAGGAATCTCTGTGTGTTCTGTGACTGGGTGAGGGAGGTTGGCATGAACCACAAACATCTGGTCTTATTTGGGCTGTGCGTACTCTGGTCAGCACTCTGTCCCTGGGCTACAGATCTGTTACTATGAGAATAAGGATGTGTCTCAGGAGAGCACTGTGGGCTTAGGAGAACTCCAACGCAGGAGTCAGACCCGGGATCCCAACCCCAGGTCTGCCGCATCCCAAGTGACGTGGGGCAAGTTGCTTACCCTCTCTGTGCCTCTGTGTTCTCACCTTCAGATGGAGATGCTGGTGGTGGACCTACTTTACAGGACTGCTGGGAAGATGAAACAAGATACTTGAAATATAAAATGCTTATCAGTTTCTGGCCCCATAATAAACCCTCAATAAATGTGAGCCACCC
The DNA here is from genome assembly GCF_030028045.1 of Hippopotamus amphibius kiboko. Taxonomy (NCBI): domain Eukaryota; kingdom Metazoa; phylum Chordata; class Mammalia; order Artiodactyla; family Hippopotamidae; genus Hippopotamus; species Hippopotamus amphibius. The sequence continues at coordinate 73,616,398 of NC_080199.1, forward strand.
TGGTGTGCTAGTGCTGGCTCGTGGCAGGCTTTTGCAGAGCCAATTGTTGTATATTTAAAAATGTTGCAAGTCTTTCCACCTGTCGATAGCTTGAAATTGGCTACGGTTAGAATATTCACACCATGGAAATTGGCAGACACCACAAGTGGGGCTTCCTCTTCCTCGTGCCCCCTTGCAGAGCCAGTTTACAGCACATCACTGGTTAGCTTGTTTTACTTTGCATGGGTTTTGCTTGTTTGTTTTTCCTGCAAATAAAGCTTCTCTGGACGCCTAACCTGGCTCTTGGTCAGCCCCTCTGAAAAACATAGATGCGGTGGTGAGGAAGATTCCTGCCCCTGCACTCAAGATGCGTGAGGTCCTTTTGCTCGGCAGTGAGCCATTTTGACTCAAGATGGGAAGGGCTGCTTTGGATCTGCTGCAATTAGGGACCACTTTCTCCCTGAGCTAGACTTTGCTCTGATACCTTTATTGTGGTGTAACAGAAATCTCAGGACAGAAATAGACCAAAGTGTCCCACTATGCTTTCATTCCCTGACACACACAGTCTGAGCTGTATCTAGGTGGTACCCACACTGCTTTCAGCCTTTCGCCGAAGGTGAGATTCTGCGATCACCCCAAAGGTTCTGGACCCCCACATTGGCGTGGCTTACCTAGTGGTTGTGGTACACAGGTGTACACAGAAGTGTTTCATCAGATGCTTGTGAGACCTCTTTGGCTATTTTCTCAGCAAAGGTAGGAAGAGAGGGTTCTGTTCTCATTGCTTTTAGTACTTTTCATGAACCAAAACACGGATGTTGGTGGTAGCACCCAGTTTGAACTCTCTTGCCTCATTTAGCACACGAAGGCTCAAATTTCTCCCTCTTTACAATAGGGACAAAAAAAGCAAGCATGATTTCTCGAAAAGAGGCACTTTAAATAGGGAATTTACAAACTACACACTCTCTCCTGTCTTTCCTTACTGCAGGTACATGCTTATGTCCTAGAGAGGGTCACACAGAGCTTTCTGCATCTCGCTTCCGAATCACAGACAAGGGTAGCCTTTTGTTAGTCCCATTCGCTTTTCACAGAAAGAAAAAGCATTACATGATGTCAGAGGGTCTCAGTTTTCATAAAGCAGAGTTCTTCAAGGTTTTCTGTGTAATCCTTGGGGCATTGTGCATGAAGGGCGTCTGGAAAGATCTAGCCAGGACTTATTTTTCCATATTTTCTAATTTGACTCTCATACAGATACTCATTGATTTACGTAGGTCTATCATTTAGACCTTTATAAAGTCAGTGTAACTTACCGAATGTCCAGCAGAGTCGAGGCACAGCCCTTGCCTTAAGGAACGCATCCCGGTAGAGAAAGCCCTGAAACAAACTGTCACCGAATCCTAGATGCACCAGCCACCGTGAGCACGTGACTGAGCAGCAGTGTGGATGAGGAGAAGCAGAGAGGAGGCTTCACAGAGGAGGTGATGCCACCCATGTTCTGAAGCATGAAGAGGCGTTTACCACACGGCGAGAGAGGGGATACTAGCCCAGTGGCAGTGACGGTCCCCGCCTTGCTGCTGGCATGTTAGAGTTAGTTGCCTTTTATCAGAGCGGGTTCTTTTACACACTGGACGGGGGGCTCTGGGGGGTGGGGCAGGGAGCATCCTCCATCGCTGTCTCCCCAGCGGGACTCCGCGCACAGGAGGGGCTCCGTCTCTGGTGGGCAGCGAGACTCCTGCTAGAAGGCTCTGTCTTCACTGTGACCCTGTAAGCGAAGCCCTTGTGAAGAACACTGACGCTGAGAAACATTCCCGCGTGATGATGGCAAAGCTCTGATTTGAAATTGTCCCCTAAGCAGAAAGCCCAGAGCAAAGCTGGACGTTAGTCTGGGGACGTGGCCTCAGGAAACACAAAACTTCATTTCCTTTCGTTTCTGTGTCGCTTAAAGGTCCCTTGTTGTGATCCGTGGTTGTGGGGTTGTTGATAAACTGCTTTGCGGTCCTCTCAGGAGGGGTGGTGGCGGCCCCGCAGCAGCGTGCCTGGGCGGGTGGGTTTTGCCTGCGGGGGATGACGGTACCACTCTGCAGTCACAGTGGCTTCTCAGTGCTGCGAGATCCCCTCCATGTCTCCAGGTCCACATGCAGCCAGGAGCCCATCTTGGAGTTGTCTATGGGATAGAATTTTTTCCATGTAAGAACCAAGCCTACTTTATAAATCCAAAGGCACTTCTTAATTTGCAGTTGTATATTTAATTCACACATTTCAGATTGAAGTTCACACAATCTATTTTGCATTACTCACACGTAATAGTAATTTCTTTTGGCTATTGCCCTCGGGCTATATAAGAATGAAAAAAATAGATTTGAGCTCTTTATTTTGACTATGTTCACAGATTGTAATTCTAATTAGTTCTCTCTTTTTTTTTTCCTCTTAAAGTAACATACACATTACTCTCTGACAAAGACTGATAAGTAGGGGCAGGTTTGCCTTATAACCATGTTCATCTCACCGAGATTATGATGTCAATTCACTTGGAAAATTCATCTGTTTTTCTGCCCTAATTTGCTGCGTAAAGTTGACATGTGCCACTAATAGACATGATATCCACCTGTCCAATGGTGAGGAAAAGGATGTCCAGATTAGGTAATGGTTTAAGACTGATCTGTTGCAGAGCTGAAAGGGACCTTGTAGATGGCTGGATCTGGAGTTCCTCATACTGAGTGAGAGAAGACACTTGTTCTGTGGGAAATCTTTAAACACTGCGTTTTCATTCAGATGAACAACCACAAAGAAACAGAAGCGCAGTCTGGCTCCTGGGGTGACCTCTCTGAACTGAGAACCGTTGTGAGATTTCAAAGGCCACATGACTTGGCTTCAGGAATAGGATAGAGGTTTCCTGCAGACGTGTGGGAATTCAGTCATCAGGGACTGGTCTGGGGCCCCTGGGTGATGAGTCAGGGTCCCTCTTTACTGCATGGAAGCCCAGTTAGATGTACAGTGAATCGAGGGTGTCACCATAACAGTGGTGTCGCGCGAGCCCTGGATCCCTGCGAGAGGCAGCCCGTGCCACGTATTTGGAGAGGTGTGTATTTCTGGCATCCGTGGTACCGAATTGTAAGGCTGCCACCGCCAGGGGCATTCATCCCAAGAGCATACATTAGCCAGGTCGTCCTTGCCATTCTTTGAGTGTTTATCACATGTGCCCCATGGAGGGCAGTGGATCAGTCAGCGTCCTCTAGGTAAGTCTGAGGGGATGAAATGACCCCCACAACCCAGTGGCTTGCAACAGCCAAGGTATGCCTCTCACTCTCACATCCTCTGCAGCTCTGCTTTGGCCGTGACTCTGCTCCTTCCCTTGTCTCACCTTGAGACCCGCAAAACCTTCAGTGGTCCCTGTTCTCACGGCACAGGGAGGAGAGCAGGAGGGCTCAGAAGCACTCGGAGGCTCTTAAAACTTCTGTTGAGATGGCACGTACACCGTGTCTGTTACGTTCCCCGGGCCAAGACAGGTCGTGTGGCTGAACCCTTTGTCAGTGGAACTGGGAAGCAGTCTCTCCGAGAGGCGTCCCGTGGCAGTAGGTAGAGCTGTATAATCCTCCTGCGGGGAGGGCCCGAGTAACTGGGAACAGAATGCCCTGCTCGCAGGTGGTACCACCCATGTAACTGCCCTGCACAGCCACTCGCCGCTCTGGCCAACCCAGCTGTTCCATTTGGCTTTCTGTTTCTAATTTTCATTTTTCCTTACTTGGAAGCTTTAGAATTGGAAAGCCAGGAAGCTCTAGGACTGGATGGACATTTAGAGATCTTACCTCACGCTCTTATTTCTCTAGTGGAGGAACGGAGGCCGAGGGAGGTGAATTTACCCAAGGTCACATAGCAAGACCTCGCAACCATACTCTCTTCACAGCATCAACATGTGAAAATCTCAGGAAAGAAGTGCTTTGCTAATCGGATAAGAAAATGCTTTTACTGTGCCTGAAATCATACCCCTTCTGGAGATACAAATAACACAGGAGCTGAGTGGTTGGTCTTGGGATGAAAACTGGCTCAATTTTCTATCAATTTTTTCCCAGCCACGTTCATATTAGAGGCAGCTTATTTAAATTTATTACATAGCATCAACAGAGTACCAGGAGTTGTTTAGTACAACAGTAAGTCACAGTTCCTGCCAAGGCAAATTGCATCTCTATTTTATAAATAGTCTGCACCCTATGCTGACTTGATTTAAAGTAAAACCTGTATGGAGTAAGCAGAGTGCCTCCGTTAGCCTTTGTGGGGGAACCGTGGGTGGATGACTGTCAGTACTGGAGACCTTACACTGGGTGAGAGCTGTTCCGTGCAGATTCCGTGGGCCTCTAATGCTCTCGCGGGGCTCGACGTATGAAAAATAACAAGACCCAGCACTGCCTGTGGGAAACGTGGAAAACCCTTATTAGTCCTCTGACTTTCCCAGCACCCGACTTCTGCTCTTCAGAGATTTCAAGTTCCGAGGTCAATGACCAAGGAAAAAGTGATAACATAGATGGAAGTTCCTGGAAGAGCTCCCATGTAGAGGACCATGATTGGGACACAACAGAAAGAGGCAAAACAGGAGCTGCCATTACTTTGGGGAGGGGCTGATTGCAGGGGAGACAGTGCCCACTGCACGAGAGGCTCACAAACGAGACTCAGAAGGAAAGTGAATGGGGTGACTGCCCACGTGGCCCAGAGAGCCTTCAGTGCACATTCAGTCCCGTTCTCTGAGGAGCAGCTCAAGCACCCCCTGCCAATGCACAAGGCTTGCTTAACAGTCATACTTCACATTCTGAAATCTCTTAGCTCTGTGACCAGCATAATTTAAATATTCGTTTGCATTTGTGAGGGTCTTAGACAAAATAGGTCACGGAAGTATGGAATTTCTTGTAGAGCAGCTGGCGTGGTTGAGGTTAAGTGGCTCATAGGGGCTGTGCTCTTGGGTAGAAAGAGCACCCCTCCCTGGACAGAGCTTCCACCTTTAGCCTGTGGCAGTGAAAGGGGAGGGCAGGAGGAAGGGACACGCCTAAAGGAGTTCATTGAAAATCACTTTGGCCTCTGCAGACTAGAGGCGAGATCAATCTGACTAAATTTTGAAAAGGCCTCTTTCTGTTTTATCACTTCCTCTCACCTCCTAAAACATCTCCCCTCGAATCAAGTGTCCAGTTCCCTTACTTAGGGTTTCTCAAACCTCATGGTTTAACATCCCACACAACCTGCTCGAGGCTGCCTCAAAATGATCTCCCCCTTGACCGTCTCGGTCAGAGTCCCTTTGCTCTGAGTGGGGGTAGGCGTTAGGAAAGCAGTCTGGCTAAATTTTCTCATATGCACTGGCTTTGTAACACTCAGCGTTTTCTAGTTCTTCAGCTTGCTTTCCCCAATCTTTCCTCTCTCTTTGGCTGTGATTTCTAATGACCCCTAGGTGCAAAATTTATCTACATAAAGGTTCTAGGTAATCAACTTGAGTGATTGTCAGGGCCATTAGGGAGCTTTTAAAAATACAGATGCCCCCCTTCCTTGAGGTCTTGATCAGTAGGCTTTGGAATGATCTAGGTGCCTGAATTTTTAATGTGTTCCTTGATAATTTGAGTCGAATCACCAAGTTCTTGCACAGGAAGGCCCACTTTCTTCTTGATGCTGTAATAGAGGGAGGCACTGCCTTTCACCTTAGCATCTTAACAATACTCCTAGAATCAGCTTTAGTTGATTTTTGAGTTTTAGAATTCTTTTGTTTCTTTTCCCTTAGAAGAGCTGAACAAATATTCTTACACTCTATTCTCCCTGCCCCAATTTCCAGCTTGTGAATTTAGTCAAGGGCAGGGATTGGAAACTCCAGAGTCTTTGGAATTGCTTGGCTTAAATAAGGACAAAACCCACCTCTAACCCTGATCTTATTAGATGCCCCTAATTTCCTCCCCCTACCCATATCTTTTCCTTTTTTTTAAGGACCTTTGTTTACCCAGTTCTCACCCCAGGATTTTCTACTGTGTAAGGAAGGTATTTCAATTGCTGTGAATGTCTTATAATTCTATTGAATTACCATAGAGCACAGTCATGGCCGTGCATTTCATTAAAATATGTTAGATTTACTTTGTTGTAAGTTTTATTTAATGCTAGCAATGAACTCTGTTTATGTGTTGCTCTGATACTGCTTGTCTACTCAAAACTTAATGAAACAAAGTGGGACAATTGTTTGGTAACATTTCACTTGTGTTTAACGGACAGTCTGGCACCATTTCAACAAAACCCAAGTATAAACAATAGGCCTGAGTTTACTGTCATGGCTAGAGCCAGAGGGTTCAGTATTCTCATCTTACATTTTGAGTTTCAAAGGAATTGCAATCTCCCCAAACTTCTACCAAGATAGAAGTGTGTGTGTGTGTTTGGGGCGGGGGGCGGGGGCAGGCAACGTTTGTGGGGATGGAAGAAGGAACTTTGCCAAGGCATCTGACAACATCTCCAATGATGTCCTTATGCACAAGGCAGAGAGATGTAACCTCAGTGATAGTTACGTGGGTACTTGGCTGGTCAAACGACGACATCAAAGGGTATTGTTTAGTGGATTTCTGCTGGACTGGAAAGAAGGCTTTAATACCTTGCTCTAGGCCTGTCCTTGACCCTGTTCTCTTAACGATTTAATAGAAGGTAAAGATATCAAATTTCTAGATGACCCAAAGCTGGGAAGAACAGACTATATTTAAGGTTATTGAAATGATGTTTAAAAAGAGCTCAGGTAGGGACTTCCCTGGTGACACAGTGGTTAAGAGTTCACTTGGCAATGCAGGGGACACGGGTTCAATCCCTGGTCCGGGAAGATCCCACATGCTGCAGAGCAACTAAGCCCGTGAGCCACAACTACTGAGCCCATGTGCCACAACTACTGAGCCCATGTGCCACAACTACTGAAGCCCACATGCCTAGAGCCCGTGCTCTGGAACAAGAGAAGCCACCACACTGAGAAGCCCATGCACCACAATGAAGAGGAGCCCCCCCGCTCGCCACAACTAGAGAAAGCCCACGTGCAGCAACCAAGACCCAACACAGCCAAAATAAATAAATAAACAAAAAAATAAATTAAAGAAAAAGAGCTCAGGTGGAAGGAAAAGCAAGAATGAGTGAAATGAAATGTACAGAAAGCAACAAATTAGGAACAGATGTAAAATCCTATGCTTATCAATTGCTTGATACACAACTGAGGGAGACCTGGTTTGATAGTCAGTACGTGACAAAGGCCTGCCCTAGAATGTGCCACCTGAGGGGTTCCAACTTCTCAGGAGTTGGCCATGAGGGTCCCAGAGGATCTCCAGGCAGGTCAGTGGATCTGGGATCTCTTGAGAACTTTAGCCACCTAAAGCTAGAGAGAAAAGCCTTGGATGCCCCCATGCCCACCCAGTAACCACCATTCCCAGAACTCTGTACATCTCTGGAGTCCAGCACTTATCTCAGTGCATTATAGTTAGGTCATCTGTGCATCCGTCGTGGCTTCTTAATCGTAAACTCCAGACTAAGGACCATGTTTTACCGTTTCTGAGTTCCTCTGGCCAAGTGTCTGATGCACAAACAAATTGGGGTGCCTAGGAAGTCCCCACAGGCAGGGATTTTCATCTGATTTGTTCACCATTGCATCCACGGGGGTTAGAATAATGCGTGGCATAAGGTAGGTCTCAATATGTATTCGATGAAAGAATGGGTGACACGTACAGATGCTCAATAAATCTCAGCCATTCGTTCTCAGTGTGGCTGTGGCTTGTCCTGTTAATAAGTCACTGCTTGGCTAATCTAAAGCTTTCGGGAACTTCACATCTTTTTCCTTTCGCTTCTCAGTTCTTAGTTCATAGCACTAAAGAGCTTGATGATCCTTTGAAAAGACAAACTCTAGCTGTAATGAGTTCATCACCCTTTGGGTTTAAGTGCACAGGCTGAAGTCAGATGGACCTAGGTTCAAGTTCCGACTTGGACCGCTGTTTATGAGATTTATGACTTGGGGAAATATCCTATCTTCTTGAAGCCTTGGTTTTCTCGTCTATAAAATATACATAAAACACTCCAGAGCGCAGAAAGAGTATGTATAACACAAAGTACCATCTTAATAAATGCCACTATTATTATTATTAGTTCAACAAAGCCTTTGCTCAAATAAGCCATGAATAAAGAGGAAGGAAACTCTTTAGAAAGTATCAAGGAAAAAGAAATAAGAAATTGCTAAAGGCTTGCCTTCAAGGTTTACTTCTCCTGTATGTCAGAGCACCTGTTCTTATTAGAGAAGTAAGCTCCTCCGATGGGGGAAGTAGAGGCCCTACATAGCTGAGGGAGCTCTCGTCTCCATGGTAACAGCACATTAGATTCTGATGCAGGCACACCTGGTATTCTCAGGTTGCTCCACCATATGGCACTTCATATATTTCATCAAGAAAAAGAAAACTACCTTGACCTCCCCCCACTGTGCAGGCACACACACGCACACACGCGCACACACACACACATTCCCTATATATCATAAGCTTCTGTCATAGAGATTGGAAACACAGTTCTGAAAGCCATTCAGTCAAACAAAGGGCCAGCACAGTTATTCTTGCTTCAAAGAGGTGCCCAGAAGCAAGGTACCTGACAAACACATTTGCAATTTGCCTTTCTTTTCTATGGGACTGACTCAGAATCAGGTGGCTCTCCCCTCGCCCCCAGCTTGCTAATAAAGCAGCCCCATTCACAACCCTGCCAAAAGCAGAATCACGTCCTTGACCATGACTCATCTCATGACACCATTTGTAAAAGTGGCCTCTCAAACTCTCCCTACGTATAAATGCCCATTAAATGCTCTGCTTTGAACTAGTTTAAAAGGAAAAAGAAAGATTTCCTGGTAGGACTAAAAAAAAATACAGCCTGTAGTTGCCATGTGACACAACCAAAGAGTTAGGGCTGCTTAGAGATTTCCTGCTCTGGTTCAGAAACAGATGTTTAAAAACGTCATGTTAAAAGAGATGTCAGAAACTGAGGACAAAAGTCGCTATTTCTTGCAGCATGTCAAAGTCCTCCTTTTCAATAGGCATCTTATTGAATTGGTTCCTTCACACTGAGTTCCCAGTAAAGCCCATTTCAATTAACTGCACGCGCTGCTCCAGCGTGCTTGGGTGCAACCAGGGTGCCTCGTGTATGCTATGCTTCATAAAGCGCCTTTGAAGACAAAGTCTGAAAAAGCCACAGTTAAGAAATGTTAGAATTTAGGTTCTAGAAATGTTGGTTCACTTATGGTGTTCATGGTGGTGTTTTAAGTGCCTTGGGTCACCTACTAAGTAATTAATAACAACCAAATGTATCCGGCCAACATGGAAAAGTGAGCAGGGCTCTATAAAGTTTGTAGTTTATATTCTGAAACTGGCCCAGTGTGCAGGGTTTCTGGATCATAACTTAGTTTTAGCTTATGGGAAAGGCATTATGTTTAAAGCAATAAAAACTTTCCCTTCCATTTCATGGCAACCTTTTGGCAAGCTCCCTGGCTCTTTCTCTCAGCTACTTCTCCACCCCTCTTGGTCACAAGGGAACTCTGAGATTGCCTGTAACCCCAAGGGGAACTATAGGTCTCTCGGAGCATAGCTGATCTCTCCTAAACATGCCAGGTATGGTCAGACTTCGGTTCCAGCCAAGATGAAGTAGCTGCATCCCTCCCAGCTCCTCCCTCTCACAACTAAAAGCCCATGGACATAACACAACAGAAAAGCATAAGAAGACTCTGAAAGGCAAAAAGAAGAAGGCAGACTTCCCAGGTCCTCAGGACTTGAGGACCATCACAGCAGTAGGTCCTCCCAGGGGTCTCTTTATGACCTCTGGTATATTCCAGACAGGGTTCTACATAAGCCTCCAACCTGGAATTGTCCACAGGCCCACCCAGACCGGAAATAGCTTCAAGAAAAGCCTGTTCCCGTAGCCCAAAGACCGAGAAAGTGGTGACCTAAAAACAGAAACCCTTTTTGGCAATACTCACCTAGCTCTAGTCAAACACCAGTGGAAAAACTACACTCCACCCCCAAGTTTCAGCAGGACCAAACAGGGAGCTGGTCTTCTACCACAACCCCCTGTCCCATGGAAGCAGGTAGCAGCACTCGGATTACCCTGCTCAGTAGGGCTAAGCGGAGGGCTAATCTTCCATCTCTGCCTTGGTGGAGGCAGGTGATGCTCTAATCCTCCAGCTGGGTGCTGTCTGGGGACTGAGTGGGTAATTGACCTTCTATGCCCTGCTCAGTGGAAGTAGGCAGAGTGCCAGTTTCCCTGCCAGGGTAGTGTCAGTGGAGTCCAGTAGCTAGTCGAGCATCACACGTACTTGGTATCAGAGGCAGAATGAGGCGGGAAGCAGAGTGTGGCTAGACGGCAGGCTGATTCACCCCTCCTACTTCCCTGGTGTCAGCAGGGCCCAGCAAGGAGCTGAGCTTCTGCCCCAACCCTGTGGCAGCAAAGCAGTGCAAATCAGCCCTTCACCTCCCCACTGCCAGGTGCTGGCGGGACCCTGGAGGGAAGCGGAGCTCACGCTGATCCTGGGAGACATGGGGCAGTGGGTGTAGATGCCCTACTTTTGCTGGGAGGGTTATCAGTGTGGTTGAGCCACAAATCTATTGATTCAAGAGGCTGCATGAAATCCAAATGGGATGAACCCCAAATGGTGTGAAACCCATGGCAAGACACGTAATAAACTTTTAACAGCTAAAGACCAAAAAAAAAAAAAAGAGAGGGAGAGAGAGAAGATTCTTGAAGGCAGCCAGAGAGAAACAAGTCTTTACTTACATGGAGACAATAATAAAATGACAGCAGATTTTTCATCTGAAAACATGGCGGCCAGAAGGAAGTGGCACAATATTTTTCAAGTATTGAGAGAAAAGAACTCTCAGCCACAAATTCTATATCCATTGAAAATATCTTTCAAGAATGAAGGGGAAACAAAGACATTCTCAGACAAAGAAAAACGAAGAGATTTTGTTGCTAGTAGGCCTATCCTTTTAGAATGTCTAAAGAACATTCTCTATACCTAAAGGAAATGATAACAGAAGATGGCTTGGAGCTTTAAAAAGAACATCAGAATGGGTAAGAGTAGGGTTAAATAGACTATCCTACTTCTCATGAGTTTCTTAAAACATATTTGATGGTTGAAGCAATTATAACACCATTTGGTTAGTATTCAATATATGTGGAGGAAATACTTAAGGAAACTAACTTTTAAAAATGGGGAAGGTGGGACTTCCCTGGTGGTGTAGTGGATTAGACTCCCTGCTCCCAAAGCAGGGGGCTGGGGTTCAATCCCTGTTCAGGGAACTAGATCTTCACATGCATGCCACAACTAAGAGTTCACATGCCACAACTAAGGAGCCCTGAAGCTGCAACTAAGGAGCCCGCCTGCTGCAACTAGACCTGGCATAAAGAAACAAACCAACAAACAAACAAATAAATATTTTTTAAAAATAAAAATGGGAAAGGCAAGGGGACTAAAATGAAAATAAGGCTTCTATACGTCACTCAAAGTGGTCCCAGTACCAATGATACCAGTAGACTGTGTGTGATAAGTTATATATGTATGTTGTAATATCTGCAGCAACTACTGAGAAAATTATGCCAAACAAAATACTTGAAGACATTATAAATATATCAAGATGGAACCGCCCCAAATGCTCAAGTAACCCAGAAGAAGGTAAGAAAAAAGAAATGTTGGAATTAGAAATAGAAAACAAATAATAAAATGGCAGATTTACGCCCCGAAACATCAACAATTTCCTTAAATGTAAGTGGCGTAAGTACACTGATTACAAGACAGAACTTGAACAGATTAAAAAAATCAAACATGTTGTTTACAAGAAACTCACTTCTAATATAACAGTATGGATAGGTTGAAAGTAAAATGGTAGAAAAAGATATAACATGCAAAAAATAATGATGATAATAAAAAGCAGAAGTGGCTGTATTGACACCTGATAAAGTAGACTTCAGAGCAAAGAGGGACATTACAGACACGAGAAGGCTCAGGCCACCACACAAAGCATAGAGGTAAACTACTGCTCTAGCTTCCATGGCGCAAGTCTGTCTTCCTCGCTGGATTGTAAAAGCCTTTGAGGGCAGGAATCACACCTACTGGTCTCACTCTCTTGCCCCCCTGCCCCAGAAGGTGCTTCTGATATGGTTTTCATAAATTTAGTGAAGGTCCACTGCAGTGCAACGTGGCTCATAAAGACACATCATTTTCTGGGAAGGGTCTGGGAGGAACTGGGGAGACATGGTACTTGGTACAAAGATGGCCTCTGTAGAAGAGCATGTTTTCACTGGCTCACTTTAGACTTCAGGTGGGCTGGACATCCCCCACCGCTTTCCCAAAGTGTTCTCTTTTGGGGCTCAACTAGAGACTTCCCTTGGGTAGCTGGTCCCTAAACGTGGGGAATCTGCCCTCCAGCAGCACCGCAGTCCTCTTTGCGGGCCTTCCCAAGAAACCTAGGGCTCCTTATGCAAATAAGGTCCCAGCTCCCCTGAGAGGTATATGCAGATTAGGCCCCACAGTGACCCTACACCTGAAACCGTATCCATAAATAACCCCAGCTTGAAGACGCACTGGGGTCAGCCAGCATACCATTTGATTAAGTAACATGCTGAAACGCAGTGAGAGGTCCTGTCTCTTGATTGGAACGTAAGTCTGAGAGAGACTGGCCAGGAATAAACAGAAACCCATCTTGGTTGTATCATTATGATACGTGGTAGTTGGAAAGGAAATTATTTACTTGGGAGATCTCCACAGTGACATTACAAGATCACTGGTACATAACTAATGATTTCTGTGCTCCTGTTTTATAGCTTAATATTTGCTTAGTGTCCAAAATTTATAGGATGTGATGTGGTGGCAGGTTTGCCCTGTCATCAGCACCCTCAGTGAGTGAGGCCAGGGCAGGGGAGTCTGTGGCTGCAGAAGGGAGATTTTCCCTGGGGACCTTTTAGGGAGAAGCCCAAAATCATGGCCTCCTTGCCCAGTGGGACTCAGAGGCCAGTCCAAGCATTTCCTGACCACGTGCTCCCAAGGAATCCATTCTGGTTCATCTCTCTAGGGTGCCATATTCACTGCTGGCGGTCAGATCTCAAACACCTGTGGTCATCTCACCATGACAACCCCTAACCCAGGCCTCCTTCTCATGCCTGGCCGGACCATGTGACTTCCAGGTGGCCGATCAACCACACACAGGGAGGCTCCACCTAGGCCACCATTGCCTCTGCCCAGGGAGTCCTACCTCCTGGTTCCTCGTCCGTGTTGGTTTCAGCCCTCAATGGCTTTTGCTCTTGTCCTCAACTTTAGGATGGATCTTGGCTTTCACTTGTCTTCTGGGCCTCTCTGGTCCTCACCCTTGATGTTCCCTGGGACGTGTCCACACTGGCCTCCGGGCTGCTCTCGGTCACCACCCACCCAGGCAGTTGCACCTTGGACCAGAGCCTCCACAGACACCCCAGCTCCTCATTCCTTTCCTTCACACATCCTCACCCAGGAAGAGTCACCCCCAAATCCAATTTAGTCTTTCCATCACCCCATCATGATGGAGTGGCCATCCTCTGTGTCCTGCATACCTCACTCTGGCCTTCATGCTGAAGGTGGGACCGCATGTTTGTTACAAGTGGGTGCTCTGGAGGCTGGACGCTGTCTGGCCGCTCACCCCAGCTGTCCTTCCCTCTAGCTGGGAGACCCCGGGCAAGTCACTGGCACTTTTCAGCCCCAGGTTCCTTATCTATTAAAGGGAGATCATAATTGTAGCTACCCAAGAGGGCTGTTGGGAAGATTAAATAAATAATTCACATGAAGACTTTAGAACAGGGCCTAGCATATAAAAAGTACTATGCATTTACTATTTTTCTAAGTTAATCTTTAAAAGCTAAACCAGCTGTAAAGCACTGTTTCTGTAATTCTAGGCTCCCTGCTCTTGTGTGGTGCCTTGGGTGCCTGGCCACCTGGCCCGGAAGGGGAGGCTAAAATCAAAACCAGGTTTAGGGGAGGGGGAGGGAATTTTGGATGCTTTTCTGTCTGTAAGTTTTGAAAGGAGTTCTCTCCCCTAAAAAAGTTGAGCTTAGTGTTGACTCCTGAAGCAGATGGTTCTTGAAGAACAATGGTGGAAGAAATGCCTACAAAAAGTTGGTACCATTTTCTCTAATTCTCATTCTTCTTTGTCAACTGACTCAGAATCTTAGCTTCAAAGCTCTTCCAATGGAAGTGGGGGAGGGGATTTCTCTGCTGCCTCTGGTCACTGTGCCCCTGCCAGGCTCTCAAGCCTCAGCAATGCGGGTTGAGCTCCCATGGCTTTCTTAACCACAGGTGGCCTCTATAGCCTGCCAAGGAGGTTTGCATTCCTTGCAAGGAAGACCCTAATTTATTTGGCAATATATTTTTTTTAATTTGGCTGCACAGCTCATGGGATCTTAGTTCCCCTGCCAGGGATCGATCCCACGCTCTTGGCGGTGAAAGAACAGAGTCCTAACCGCTGGACTGCCAGGGAATTCCCTAGTTGGCAATATATTCTTGTGCTGCAAGTTAGTTTCCTTTCTGTAGCAGAGGCAGTAAGAAAGAAGTGCTTCCAAGATGCATGTTGACATTGAGGGCAAACTCCCAACTGAGGCCTGAAGCCACAATGGTGCCAGCTTGCATGTCCGCCTTTGACGGTCCACACCTAGCAGGACCACACAGTCTGCCATGGCTATGTCACCTGCTCCCACCTGTCTGCACTGCTCTGGGGCTGCTGTCTCAGGCTTTGGCCTGGGAATGTTTCCTGCAATGGTGGGAGGATCTGTCCCTTTGTCCCTAACTGTCCTCGCCTCCCAGCAGGGCTCTCTACAGACTCAGTCCCACAAATAATGCTACTGAGTGGGAGGGGCTCAGATAGGAGGGTGTGAAAGAGGGAGGGTCTGTGCTTCCTAGGACCAGGGGCCGGAGGATGCGGGATCAGAGAGGCTTCTTCAGCAAGGTGATACCTGACCTCCTTTTTTTTTTTTTTTAATTTATTTTTAAAATTAATTTGTATTGCAGTATAGTTGATTTACAGTGTTGTGTTAGTTTCAGGTGTACAGCAAAGTGATTCAGTTACACATATACATATATCCACTCTTTCTTAGATTCTATTCCCATATAAGTCATTGCAGAGTATTGAGTAGAGTTCCCTGTGCTATACAGTAGATCCTTATTAGTTATCTATTTTACATATAGCAGTGTGTATATGTCAGTCCCAATCTCCCAATTTATCTCCCCCTTTTCCTTCCCCCTCGGGTAACCATTAGTTTGTTTTCTACATCTGTGAGTCTGTTTCCATTTTGTAAATAGGTTCATTTGACATACTGAGTGAAGTCAGACAGAGAAAGACAAATATCACGTGATATTGCTTATATGTGGAATTTAAAGAAATGGTACAAATGAACCTACTGACCAGAGTTTTGAAAGACCAGTGAGTAGGTGTTTAGCAGTGGACGGCGGGGTGGACGGGAGTGGGATGAGAATTCCAGGTCTTGGAAACACCTCGACCAGAGATGAAGCAGCCCAGGGGATGCGTGTGGGGGAGGATGTGGTGAGAGGTGAGACAGCAAAGGGTACCCAGGACCCCTGGGATCACTCTGGACAGAGTCCTGACCTCAGGGAAGCTCAGCTTTATACTGAAAACCATTCACTCTGACTGGTCAGACCGCCCTGGGTCTTTTGCCTGTTAAAGGACGTGAAGTCTCCCTCAACAGAACAGGGTCATCTTTGGGATCTAGGAGATTCAAAAACCAAACCTTTAACCCCGGCACATTCTCTGCTTGACACTGGCCAGCACCACTGGCCCAGCAGCCTCTGTGGTGGACACTGGGGACCCTTCAGGGGGAGCTGCAGTCTAGAGGCCAGGCAGGTGTTCAGAGGTGGCCTGACAAGGCCTGTAAGTAATGCTGCTGACCTGCCTGTAGGATAAAGCCAGACTAGACAAATTTTACTCTCCCTCAAGGCAGGACTTCCAAACATTCATCCTGGATGGGTCCTCTAGTGATGTATACTTATTCATTATGATTGATCAGCTAGCTAGACATTCATCTTTAATGAATGAATCAGGTGTTCATTAAATGGTCCCTGTGACAGGCACTGCACATCCCACAGGGGATGCAGAGGAGAGTGAACGTGGTCCCTGCCCTCCAGGTGCTCTTGGTTGGAGAGGTGAGTCCAAAACAACCCCCCAGCACCATGTGCTGCATGCCTGTAATCACAGCTGTGGCCTCGAGGAAAGGGAGGGGCTAAGGCTCCCAGTGAGGGGCTGGGGTGTTGAAGGATGAGTAGGAGTTTAACTGGTGGACAGAGTGGGAAAGAATCATCTAGGCAGTTGCAATAACATTTTCTAAGGCATGACGTGATGAAGAATCATGGTATGTGTGGGGACTTCTACAGAGGCTCATTAATTCACAGCGTGGCAAGCTTTCCCCACCTCGAGAGCCCCTGGCAGACTCGCCAATGGACCACGGCTCTCTCTCCCACTCCTCCTCCCCAGAGACTCCAGGCAGTGATCACAGATCTAGCAGAATCTGTGCTTAGAAGAAGCCTCTTTGCTTTGCCATCTGGGATGCAGACTTTTGTGTTGCTAGATCGTAAGGTGCTTAGAGGAGAATGGCAGGAGGTAATTTGGGGCCAGGATGTAAAGAGCTTCATGTGTCGTTCTGAGTTCCTGCTGTTGATGACAGAAAGCCACTAAATGTGTTTAGGCTGGAGAATAACCCAGTCAGACCCGTGTTTTAGAAATAAACTCTCTATGCAAAAGAGACAAGTATCATGTGACATCGCTTATATGTGGAAACTAAAAAAATGGTATAAATGACCTCCTGACCTGAGTTTTAGAAGACCAGTGACTAGGTGTTTACCAGTAGCTACTGGGGTGAGCGGGAATGGGATGAGAATTCCAGGTCGAGGAAACACCTCGACCAGAGATGAAGCAGCCCAGGGGAGGCATGTGTGTATGCAGCGCAGTGCGCTGTTCTCCACGTCAGCGCTGCAACTCACTGGGGTGTGGTGAGGGACAGATTAAGGTCTGCAGAGGATGCCCTTAACATCTGCGGGAGGCTAGGGTAGACCGTATCCCCATAACCTCTCTCATTCCATCTGGGGAGGGAGAAAAGGGAGCTGGAATTCCATTTGCTGTGCTGAGAATTCCATTGGATCTTGGAGTGACCTCCTGCCCCACTTCGAGTATATCGGGTACTTGCTTCCTGTTTGGTAACTTCTTTTCCTGGTTCACATTACTTTTATACTCCCTCACCTCTTTGAGCTTATTTATCGTGTCAACTTACCTCTTAGTTCACTTATCCCAACAGTTCTGCTTCAGGGAGGCATGCTGTTGGCTTCATCTCTTTTTTGTGGTTGTTCTCCGCAGAGGTGTGGTTTGGCCTTGGAGGGCTCTGGCTCCCTGACCCTGTCCACTTCCCTCTCTGCTAGCATGTTACCGAGAAGCCACGATGGAGGCCCCCGTGTGTCTCCCCCAGGGTGTTTAAGGGGAGGGGAGGCAAGCTCCCGAGTAGAGCCCCAGGACCACAGAACCATGGCGGCCACCCCATCACTGACGTTCCTGCCCAGAGCTGTGCCTGTAAACCCTCGGGGCCCCCAGGTTGCCAGGCTCCAGTCCTGGGGTCATCAGCTCCTCAGCTCAGCTGGATTGGGGTGGGGGCTGCTGTTACCAAGAACTGTGCTATTACTGCCTGTTTCTGTGGCAACAGGTGGGCTCCAATAATCGCAAGCCAGCGCGGTGGGGAATGGTGAGAGCTGGGCTTAAACTCTTCCAGAGACCTTCTCGTGCTCCTTTTTCAGTCTGTTGACATGATGGATTATATTAATTGATTTTTGAATGTTCAACCAGCTTTGCATACTTGGGATAAATCCCATTTGGTCATGGTGTATACTTCTTTGTGTATACTTCTTTTTATATTTTTTTGGATTCAATTTGCTAATATTTTGTTGAGGATTTTTGCTTCGATATGCATGAAAGATATTGATCTTTAATTTCCTTTCTTTGTCATGTCTTTTTATGGTTTTGGCATTAGGTATTAGGATGTTGCTAGCCTCACAGAATGAGCTACAAGTATTCCCTTTGTTTCTATCCTCTGAAATAGATGGCAGGAAATTGGTATAATTTTTTCCCTTAAATATTTGGTAGAATTCACCAGTAAACCCATCTGGGCCTGATGATTTCTTTGTTGGAAGTTTTAAATTATTGATTCAATTTCTTTAATAGATGCAGGCCTATCCATATTTTCCATTTCGTCTTGTGTGAATTTTGACAGGTTGTGTCTTTCGAGCTATTGGTCCATTTCACCTAGGTTATCAAATACATAAGCATATGTAATCAAATACATTGTTGCTATTATTACTGAGAATAAGAAAAATAAAAGTTTTTTTAAAAAATATTTATTTGTTGGCTGTGTTGAGTCTTCATTGCTACTCGCGAGTATTCTCTAGTTGTGGCAAGCGGGGGCTACTCTTTGTTGTAGTGCTCGGACTTAGTGTGGTGGCGTCTCTCATTGCAGAGCACCAGCTCGAGGCACACGGGCTTTAGTAGTTGCAGCTTGTGGGCTCAGTAGTTGTGGCTTGCAGGCTCTAGAGCAAAGGCTCAGTAGTTGTGGCACACACATCCCTGTGGCATGTGGGATCTTCCCAGACCAGGGCTCGAACCCATGTCCCCTGCATTGGCAGGCGGATTCTTAACTACTGAGCCACCAGGGAAGCCCCCAATTTTTTTTTTAATCTTCATTTATTCCTTCGTAGATGTTCTTTCTCTTTTTATGTAGATCTGAGTTTCTGACCTTTATTTTTTTATTCTCTCTAAAGAACTTCTTTTGACATTTATTGTAGGTCTCCTGGCAACAAATTCCCTCAATGTTTGTTTTTCTGAAAAAGTCTTTATTTCTCCTTCACTTTTGAAGAATAATTTCATAGGGTACAGAATTCCAGGTTGGTGGGTTTTTTTCTCTCAACAGTCACCAGTAAGCAGAAATATATATATATTCCCCCACAACCCCCCCAACCCCACTTTCCCGCCTTGATATCCATATGTTTGTCCTCTACATGTGTATCTCTGTTTCTGCCTTGCAAACTGGTAGATCTGTACCATTTTTCTAGATTCTGCATATATGCATTAACATATGATATTTGTTTTTCTCTGTCTTACTTGAGCAGTAATATTTTGAAAGGAATCTTTTTTTCTTCTGTGCAGTAGGTCTCAACAGTGGGTTTAAAATATTCAGTAAACCATGTTGTAAACAGATGTTCTGTCATCCTGGTTTTCAATGTAGACTACACAGCCTTCTAGGGCTTTCATAGCTAGAGAGGAGAAGTCAATGCCTGGCTTCAAAGCGTCAAAGGACAGGCTGACACTCTTTTTAAGGACTAATTTAGCTGGTGACTTTAAATTGAAGCCAATGCTCATTTTCCTTTAAGAACTTTTCCTTTTTATTCACAACTTGGCTAACTGTTTGGCTCAAGAGACCTAACTTTCGGCTTATCTAGGCTTTTGACATGCCTTCCTTACTAAGCTTAATCATTTCTAGCTTTTGATTAAAAGTGAGAGATGTTCAATGCTTTCTTTATCTTGAATTCTTAGAGGTCACTGTTAATTGGCTAATTAAGCCAACTCTTAATTGGTTAATTTCTTTTTTAAAATTAATTAATTAATTTATTAGCTGCGTTGGGTCTTCATTGCTGCACACAGGCTTTCTCTAGTTGTGGCGAGTGGGGGCTACTCTTCATTGTGGAGCGCGGGCTCCTCATTGCAGTGGCTTCTCTTGCTGTGGAGCATGGGCTCTAGGTGCCAGGGCTTTAGTAGTTGTGCATGGGCTTAGTTGCTCTGTGGCATGTGGGATCTTCCTGGAGCAGGGCTCAAACCTGTGTCCCTTGCATTGGCAGGTGGATTCTTAACCATTGCGCCACAAAGGAAGGCCCTTAATTGCTAATTTCAATATTGTTGTGTCTCAAGGAATAGGGAGGGAGAGAGACAGGGTAATGGCCCTGGTGACCAGTCAGAACACACATTTATTGGGAATTCCCTGGTGGTCCAGTGGTTAGGACTCCATATTTCACTGCCAAGGGCACAGGTTCCATTCCTGGCTGGGGAACTAAGATCCCACAAGCCATGCAGTGCTGCCAAAAAAGGGGGGGAAAAAAAAGGACACACATTTTTTAAGTTTTCCATCTTCTATGCGTGTGGTGTGTGGCTCCCCAAACAATTACAATAGGAACATTAAAGATCACTGTTCACATAGCATTCTAACACATAAAATAATAATGAAAAAATTTGGAATACTGTGAGAATTACCAAAGTGTGACACAGAGACACCAAGTGAGCAGATGCTGTTGGAAAAACGGTGCAGATAGACTTGTTCTATGCAGGGCTGCTTCAATTTGTAAAAAAAAATGCAGTACCTGTGACTTGCAATGAAGCAAAATGCAATGAAATGAGGTCTGCCCGTAAGTGCATCAAAGGCATCCTTCATTTCTGTTACAGCGCATTTCATCTCTAGCCTTTCTTTTTGGTTCCTTCTTAGGAGCCCCACCTCTCTGCTTACATTGCCTATCTGTCCCGTGTGCTGTCTTCTTTATCCACTGGAGTCATTAGCATACTAATCAGAGTTGTTTTACATTCCTGGTCTGATAATTCCAACGTGCTTTCCATGCCTGGTTCTGGTACTTGCTCTGTCTCTTCAACTGTGATTTTTGCCTTTTGGTAGACCTTGTAATTTTTCTTAATACCAGATATGATGTGCTGGATAAAAGGAACTGCTGTAAATAGGCCTTTAGTGATGTGGTGGGGGGGTGTGAAGGGCGGGAAAGCGTTCTAATTCTATGATTAGGTGACAGTGTTTTCGTGAGTCTGTGCCTCTGGCCTGTGAGTTTCACAAGTGTTTCTCAGTTTTTTTCTCCTCCTTTAGGTGGAATAGGATGACTAGGGTGGGCTGGAGGTGGGTATGTCCCTTCCCCAGTCAGTCTGGCTCTGATCACACCCCAGCAGGCCAGCTTCTGATTAGCTGGTTTCCCCTGAGGGTAGGCCTTGTTAAGACTAGAGGGGTCAAGTACATTTCTTTTTTTTTAATTAAATTAAATTTAATTTAATTAAAAAAATTTTTATAGCAGGGTAGTTGATTTACAATGTTGTGTTAGTTTTAGTGAATCAGTTTTACATATCCATATATCCACTCTTTTTTAGATTCTTTTCCCTTATAGGTTATTACAGAGTATTGAGTGGAGTTCCCTGTGCTATACAGTAGGTCCTTATTAGTCATCTATTTTATATATAGTGGTGTGTATATGTCAATCCCAAGAGACATATGTCTGGTGTATTTCAGCACAGTTCCTTTTCCCCTCCCATTTCTGGGAGCACAAGGGGCCTTTTCTCTGATATTTACTGTGGGAACCTGGCTGAGCTCCTGGAGATAAATCTCACAAGATTGGGGGGCCCCCTATGACCGGGTCCCCCTGGAGTTTTTAGCTCTCAGACTTGTCTGCACGGAGCCTCTAGGGGTTTATCCATCACAGTGAGGTTTTCCTCCTGGCACTGGTTTCCACCGAGTCTGCTCTGGGAGGCTGCCCCTCCCTGTACTGGCCTGGCTGTCTCTCCAGTCTTGGGGGCGGTGCTTTGCCCTGTGTCCTCCCCTCCCTCTCTTATTAGATCCTAGACAGTTGTTGGTTTTCAGTGTGTTCAACTTTTACTTGTTAGGACAGAGGGTCAACTTCCAAGCTTCTTACCTGTAGAACAAGAGAGCAGAAGTCCCATCCGTTCCTGTAAACATGTAATTTCAACACATTTTAAAAGATTTAGAAACAGCTGTTAAAGCAGTTTTTATCACATACACACACACACACACACACACACACACACACACACACACACACACGGTCACAGTCTTAAAGATCTAATAAGGATACTGTGGGCAACATTTTAAAGAAAAACTACTTTAGCCCTGTGACGTTTGTTTTCAAAAGACCACGGACATTCACTGTCCTCAAATCCCTGATCTTCATGCTCTGATTAAAAACAAGAGTACAAGTCCCAACAATTAGTACTAGGTGTTGGGCACGGGCTGTGCCGCTTTCTATGCTGGGTGTTTCAGTCCTTTTCCAAAATATGCTCTCCTAACCTGTCTCATCAGAACCTTTAAGGTGGCTTCATCTCCCCTCACCCAGGAAGCCCCTCAGTACTGCGTGTCTCCAACAGAAGGATGCCTGGTTTTAGGTGGCATTAACAAGTTACCAGCAGATTTATAACCGCGTGAATCTCTTATTAGGCTAAAAGTTGTTTGGTTTTAATTTTTCGGTAATGTTTTGTTTACCCATCCTAAAATCAAATTGTCTTTTTTCAACCCAAATAAGCTATTCCCTTCTTAGATCCAAGAGCTTTCAAGCTTTGAAGATAAAAGGACTGGCTGTTTTGCAGCTCGAAACTTTCCATGACAAGTTGCTGCGACAGGAAGTGAATTTGCAATCCTCCACGTGTCAGATGGAGTGAGCTCGTGCTAGAGAGGAGTGCCCCTTACTTCCCCGAATTGTGAGGGACACCCCGCTGCCCTGTCGTTTTCAGAGTCAGAAGTGAGCACACGATGGAACTGCTCCGCACACCAGCTCGACCTCCTGGGAAAGCCGGATGGAGAAGCTGCGGAGAAGCTGGGCGGCACCGCGCCTTGACGGGAAAGGGTGGCATCGGTTGGAAACTGGGCAACTCATGTGTGTCAGTGACAAGGCTAAAGAATTAAAGGCCTCACGTAGAAGAACTTGGTTAAAATACAAATCTAATATATTAATGTTTTATCTTCTCAATGAGAACTAAAAAATAATCATCCACACATTTGTCGTGCTCAGCACAGCCTTGAGAGAGGTTAACACAAAACATTAAACATCATCTATTAAAGAATTCCGTTTCACAATAGTGAGGAAAAGGAAAAAACATTAGCCAACAAAGGATGCTATTCTTCCCCCAAGATGATTTCCATGCTCCATCTACACTAATGGTTATAAGAGGAGAAAAAAGGCAAAGTTAAAAGCTCTTAAAATTTAGGATATAATAGAATTGTTTCTTCTTGTGAAATACTGTTTTAAGTCTGTTTATTCCAAAGTCGGGTGGGAATGTCACCTTAAGGTTATGACATGCGGTGGATTCTAATACTACACTCCTTCTAGGCTGTGAGGCAGGGATGTTGAGAAAGTCTTTTAACCCTGAACATATTCTAGTTTTTAAAAGTAATTGAACACGAGCAAAAAGTAACCAGTTCATAGTTGAGCCATTTGGAAAAATGGTCACTTGGACCCCACCTACCAGTTGGGTGTTAAACAGGTCCATTAGCCTGTGGGTGACAGAGGACCGAGGGTGATGCCTATGTCATGCTGCCTCCAGATGGAAACCTGTGGAAATGATGCTTGAAAATGCGTAGACTCTGATAACTTCGCTCCAGGGACTTTCCAAGTGGCCCCAGGACTTCTGGTCAATAAGTACTTGCAAATACCCAGTGAGGCCGGAGGACTGTGTCAGATTACCAGATGCATATGAAAAGGATAGAGCCCAATTCTGCACTGTTAGTGTTTATAAGTGTAGCACCCAGTACATCATGAACCTGATTATTATTGCAATTGATATAATTATTATCCCTTGCTGAAAAAGTGTTTATTCAGCTAATGACTACTTTGAACAGCTTGCGGGTGTTTTTTTTTTAATTAATTAATTAATTAACTAATTATTTTATTTTTGGCCACGTTGGGTCTTTGTTGCTGCGCGTGGGGGCTACTCTTCGTTGTGGTACATGCGCGTCTCATTGCGGTGGCTTCTCTTGTGGCGGAGCATGGGCTCTAGGCACGCAGGCTTCAGTAGTTGTGGCTCATGGGCTCCACGGCATGTGGGATCTTCCTGGGCCAGGGATGAACCCATGTCCCCTGCATTGGCAAGAGGATTCTTAACCACTGTGCCTCCAGGGAAGTCCCTTGCAGGTATTGTAAAGGCACATCAGGTGGTCCCCATTCGGGTCTGCCTAAAGGTGAAGAGTAAGGATGCTAGCATCAGACTCTCTGGGGCCATGCCCTACCTCCTCTGCCACTTCCTGGCTCTATGACCACAGCAAGTTACCTAACCCCACTGGGAGTGGCTTGAACAATCTGTGAAATAAGAACAATGCCTTCACAAGTGGGTGTGAGGGCCACCTGAGTTGGCACGTACAGAGCATGTGCACAGCACACAGTATCTTACCCATCCCCCAACCCCTCTAACCACCCTACAAATCCCTGCCTGGTTAATTATCATACAACACCACTCAGCAAGACATCACTTTCTCCTTGGCTCAAAAGTGTTCAATGGCCCCCCATTGTCGACAGGAAAAAACACTGAACTCACTGACATGATATTTAAAACCCTCCCAAGTGGGCCTTACTGGCCTCATTTTTCTCCAAGACACTGTATTTGTTCTCAGGCCCAAGCTTTCCCAGTGCCTCCTGCAGGGTGGGTTCTCACCTCCTCGTCATGACCTCCTTCAGCACGTCCTCTGTTACCTTGAGCAGAACCCTGCAGCCCAGAGCTTTTTCAGACACTGCTGGGCTCACTCCCCTGACTATATATGTAGTAGAATAAATGACAAGGGAATTAAAATGATATACTAGAAAATATCTTTTTGATGGTGTGACTTTTATTATTACAAAATGGCTTTCTGTATGTCTAGTAACAATTTTTGTTTTAAAGTCTCTTGTCTGATATTAATATAGCCACTCCCGCTTCCTTTGGTTACCGTTTGCGTGCTATATATTTTTTCTATCCTTTTACTTTCAATCTATTTGTGTCTTTGAATCTACAGTGAATCTCTTATAGACAGCATATAGTTGGATCGTTTTTTAATCTGCCAATCTCTTTCTTTTAGTTGAAGTGTTTAATCCATTTACATTTAACATAATTACTGATAAGGTAGGATTTATCTATCTTGCTATTTGTTTTCTCTGTATATCTTATGGCTTTTTCATTTTTTCATTCCTCTATTCCTCCATTACTGCCCCCCCTCCATTTCTTAAACACAGCTCTTTAAAAAAAAATTATTTATTTATTTATTCATTTATTTATTGGCTGTGTTGGATCTTCGTTGCTGTGCATGGACTTTGTCTAGTTGTGGGGAGCAGGGTCTACTCTTTGTTGCAGTGTGCGGGCTTCTCATTTCAGTGGCTTCTCTTGCAGCAGAGTACAGGCTCTAGGCACATGGGCTTCAGTAATTGTGGCATGTGGGCTCAATAGTTGTGGCTCATGGGCCCTGGAGCACGGGCTCAGTAGTTGTGGCACACGGGTTTAGTTGCTCCGTGACATGTGGGATCTTCCTGGCCCAGGAATGCCAATGTCCCCTGCATTGGCAGGCAGATTTTTAACCATAGCACCACCAGGGAAGCCCATGCTAATTTTATGTTAGATATTTTCTAGTGTATTATTTTAATTCCTTTGCCATTTATTTTACTGTATATATTTAAATTAATTTCTTAATGGTCACTCTGGGGGTTACAATTAACTTTTGACTTAAAACAATCTAGTTTGGATTAATACCACTTAACATCAATAGTATACAAAGACATTGCTTCTAAACAGTTTCATTTACTTCCCCCTTCTATGTGCTGTTATTGCCATACAAATTATACCTTTATACAATTTTGTGCTCAACAACATGCATTTAAACTATTGTTGTAGGCAAATGTCTTTTAAAGCAGAGAGGAGGAAAAAAAATGAGTTACAAACAAAAAATACAATCATACTATTTTTTATATTTCCCTAAGCAATTGCCTTTACTGACGCTCTTTATTTCTTCACATGGATTCGAGTTGATATCCAGTGTCCTTTTATTTGTCTGAAGGACTCATTTTAGTATTTCTTGTAAGGCCAGTCTGCTAGCAACAAATTCTCTCAAGGTGTTTTGGTTGTTGTTGTTTTGACAACGCCTTAATTTTGCTTTCATTTTTTGAGGGGTAGTCGTTCTTGCAGGGTGTAGAAGTCTTGGGAGATGCTCTTTTTCTTTCAGCATTTTGAACACGTCATCCTACTGCCTTCTGCCCTCCATGGTTTTTTAATTGAGGTATAGTTGATGTACAATATTATGTAAGTTTAAGGTGAACAACATAGTGATTCACAATTTTAAAGGTTATATTCCATTTATAGTTACTATAAAATATTGGCTATATTCACCGTGTTGCACAATATATCCTTATAGCTTATTTATTTTACACATAGTAGTTTGTATATCTTAATTCCCTACCCCTATCTTGCCCCTCCCCCTTCTCTCTCCCCACTGGTAACCACTAGTTTGTTCTCTATGTCTGTGAGTCTGTTCCCTTTTTGCTAGATTCGCTAGTTTGTTTTATTTTTTAGATTGCAAATATAAGTGATATTGTATAATATTTACCATTATCTGATTTATTTCACTTAGCATGATACTCTCTAAGTCCATCCATGTTGTTGCAAATGGCAAAATTTCATTCTTTTTTTATGGCTGTGTAGTATTCCACACACACACACACACACACACACACACACACACACACACACACACACACACACACACATCTTCTTTATCCATTTATCTGTTTCTGGACACTTAGATTGTTTCCATATCTTGGCAACTGTAAATGATGCTGCTATAAACATTGGGTTGGCAAGTATCTTTTCAAATTAGCGTTTTCTTTTTTGGATATACACCCAGGAGTGGAATTGCTGGGTCATATGATAGTCTATTTTTAGTTTTTTTCAGAAAACTCCAGGCTATTTTCCACAGTGGCTGCACCAATTTACATTCCCACCAACAGTGTATAAGGGTTCCCTTTTTACCACATCCTCGCCAACACTTGTTATTTGTATTCTTTTTGATGATAGTCATTCTGACAGATGTGAGGGGAAATCTCATTGTGGTTTTAATTTGCATTTCTCTAATGATTAACGATGTTGAACATCTTTTCATGTGCCTGTTGGCCATCGGTATGTCTTCTTTTGAAAAATGTCTGTTCAGGTCTTCTGCCCATTTTTTATTTCGGTTGTTTGGGTTTTTTTTTTTTTTTTTTTTTGGTGTTAAGTTGTATGAGCTATTTTTTGTTTGTTTGTTTGTTTGGGGATATTAACCCCTTATCAGCCATATCATTTGCAAATGTTTTCTCCCATTCGGTAGGTTGTCTTTTCATTTTGTTGATGGTTTCCTTTGCTATGCAAAAACTTTTAAGTTTAATTAGGTCCTGTACCTCTATGGTTTTTGATGAGAAATCAGCCATTAATCTTACTGAGGATGCCTAGTATGTGATGGGTCACTTTTTCTCTTGATGCTTTAAAGATTCTCTCTTTTTCTTTAGTTTTAGACAGTTTGATTGTGATGTACAGGTGTTGATCTCTTTGAGTTTATCCTAGCCAAACCTTCCTGAATTGACCTTCTTGAATGTGTGAGTTAATGTTTTTTCATCAAATTTAGAAAGTTTTTTGCCATCATTTCTTCAAATGTTCTTTCTGCCCTTTTTCCTCCTCTCACTCTAAAATGCCCATTAAGCACATATTGGAACTTTTGATGGTACACCACAGATTTCTGCACTTTGTTCATTTTTCTTCTTCCTTTTTTCCTTCTCTTCTTCACACTGGGTAATCTTAATTGACCCATCTTCAAGTTTCTTCCACCTGCTCAGATCTGATGTTGAGCCCCTCTAGAGAATTTTTCATTTTAATTATTATACTTTTCAGTTGCAGAATTGGTATTCGGTTCTTTTTTTCCTAATATCCTCTCTTTATGGATATTTTCTCTTTGGTGAGACATTATTATCATACTTTCCTTTAGTTCTTTAGACACAGTTTTCTTTATATCTTTGAATACATTTAAAATAGATTTAAAATCTTTATCTAGTAAGTCCAGTGTCTAAGCTTCCTCAGGGAAAATCTCTATTAATTACTTTTTTCCCCCTGTGTATCACCCATACTTTCTTTTTTCTTTGCATGCCTACTAATTTTTTGTTGAAAAGTAGACATTTTAAATAATGTATTGGGTTGGCCAAAATGTTTGTTCAGGTTTTTGATAAGATCTTATGGGAAAACCCAAACAAACCTTTTGGGCAAAGCAATAATATGGTAACTCTGGAAATCAGATTCTGCCCTGTCTCCAGGGTTTATTGTTGTTATTGTTTGTTTTAATTAATAACTCTTCTGAACTAATTCTGTAAAGTCTATAACCTTGTTCATGTTTAGCCATTAAACTCTGTTCTAAGTTATCTCAGTGGTCAGTTAATGAATGGGCAGATATGTCCTTAAATCTCTATAACCAATAAATCTCCCAGTCTTTGCTGAGGGCTCTGTGTGTGTGGTGGGGCTCATGGTCCACATGCAGCCTGGAAATTGACAACTGTGCCTTAGCTTTCACTTCCTGGTTGTGCAGAGCATCGATGTCAGCCAGAGGTGAAAGTGTAGGGACTTAGGAGGTCTTTTGTGAGCATACACACCGTCCTAGGCACACTCACAGCTCTGCCCAAGCACATGGCCTCTAAGATTCCCAGCAATATGTTGAAGCTTTTCAAAGCCCCTTTGGAGATTCATTCCTCAGCTTTTTGTTTGAAGCTTTTTGGCTAGCTAATTGCTTGTCCTAACTGTTGTTCACTGCCCCAGGCAGCCACAAAGTTCAACAGTTGCCTTTAATTTTTTTGTTTGACAACTACCCCCAGGGAAAAGGCTTTTTGGGTGGAATGAAACCCAAGTCAGGTGAAATAGAGATGAATTTGCAAGTGGAGCCTTCCAGGGAACTACCAGAGAGGTCAAATGCTGACGGTTCCCCAGGAATGAAGCTTTAGAAGAGCTCCAACTCCATTTCCATCTGTCTGATGGCTGTTGGGCTGCTGGTTTTACTATGACTGGTTTTCAAGGCATCCATAGAGCTGGAGGTGGGGAGATTGGAATAGGGCAAGTTAAAATACCATAAACTTCACTGTTCTTACCAAGATTTAGCCATTTATACTGAATAAAATCTTCCTGGATTACTGCAAGCCTTTAGATAATGTCATGACTTCTGGCCAAATTGGTTTTGACAATTTATTGCTAGTTTTTTTTGGAAGAGAGACTTTTTGGATCTCCTTATCACTGATTAGATTTGTGTTCTGGAAAATCACTCTGGCCCTAGTGCATCAAAGACGCTGGGGTGTGGGGAGATGCTGGGGTCAGGGAGATGAGTTGGGGACTTTGTGGTCAACAGGTGACAGATGATAGCCACCTGCACTGAGGTGTGGCTGTGGGAAGAATATTCATAACAAGACTTATGTATTGAAAGATAAGTTTGCTAGGTTCTGTGCTCAGTGCTTTACATACCTTTTTGTACATCATCATGCCTGTTTTAAAGATAAGAAACTACATTTAGAGGAGTTCAACGTCAGGACTTCCCTGGTGGCACAGTGGTTAAGACTGGCCAGTGCAGGGGACACAGGTTCAACCCCTGGTCCAGGAAGATCCCATATGCCTCAGAGCAACTAAGCTCGTGTGTTGCAGCTACTGAGCCTGTACTCTAGCGCCCAGGTGCCGCAACTACTGAGTCTGTGTGCTAAAACTACTGAGCCCATGTGCTGCAACTACTGAAGCCTGAGTGCCTAGAGCCTGTGCTCTGCAACAAGACAAGCCACCGCACTGAGAAGCCTGTGCACCATAATGAAGAGTAGCCCCCACTCACCTCAACTAGAGAAAGCCCACGTGCAACAACAAAGACCCAGTGCAGCCAAAAATAAAAAAAACAAAAAAGTCAAACGATCTAGAAGCACTGAACCTATATTTAAAAAAAAAAAGTTCAACAGCTTGCCCAAGGTCACACAGCTAACATGGGGTTAGATCAGGTTTCTGAATCGTCACAGGTCTGACTTTAAAACCCTTGCTCACAATCACGATGTCTAGAAGCAGCCTCAATGACTACAGTAAAAACATCTTCACTCAATGAATATTTATTGACTACCAGCTCTGTGCCAGGTACTGTTTTAGGAGTTAGGGATATAGTAGTGAACAAGACAGGAAGAAAAGTCCCTGTTCTTACGGAACTATATTCTAACTGGTGGAGACAATAAGCAAAATATATAAGCAAACTCTATTTTATGTTGGGTGGTAATAAGTGCTAAAATAAAGCAGAGAAAAGAGAGGAAGAGACAGGGCCTTGTCAGAAAGTCACATCTGAGCAAGCGTCTGAGCTGGGGGAAGAGTCACGTGCACATCTAGGCGAATAGCATTGTAGACAGAAGAAAGGGCAAGTGCAGAAGCCCCGCGGCAGGAGAGTGTCTGGCTTGGGTGAGAACAGCGACGGGGTCAGGGGCGTGGGTGTAGCTGAGTGAACCAGGAGCAAGAGTGTCAGGAGACGAGGTCAGAGAGGTCATGAGGGTCCAGATGTGTGGGCCTGATGGGCCACTGAAAGGAGTTTGACTTTGAGGAGTGACACGGTTAAGAAGATGACCCTTGCTTACGAGCTGAAAACAGGAAGACAAGGCCAGGTAGGAGGCTCTGCAGGAGACAGGAGAGAGGAGGCGGTGGCTTGGACCAAGGTGGTAGCAGAGGACGAGGTAAGGAGGGATCCGCTTCTGCCCCTATTCTGAAGGCAGGGCTTACAGGATTTGTTGGTTGCCTGGAGGTGGGGAGGGAGGACAGAAAGTTGTCAAGAATGACTCCAAGTTTTGCAGCTTTAGCAACTGGAGGGATGGCGTTTGCTGAGGGGGAAGAGTGGGAGGCAGAGGTTTGGGGAATTAGAACAGCTGTCGTGTCTGGGAGTGTCTGGTTGTGTTATGTAGTCAATATCCTTGTGGAGTTTTCTAGTAGAGAGTTTCAGGAAGAAATCAGCTGTTCAGGGAAGGCGTTGAGCCTGCGTAAGCAAGATAATGTAAAGAAAGGGACCACAGGAATAGCCTAGTGATGATAGCGGGGAAGGGAGACAAACCACAGACACAAATACTCCAAAAGTGTAGCCCTCCCCAGCTTCATCTCGCACCTTGTCTGCCTCTGCAGAGGCATGCCTCCATCAGTAATAGTCACACTGATGACCCTGAATTATAAAAAGACATAAATAAACAGAGCAACAAGCGTAGGACGCTGCCTAGTGCCCGTTCTGTGCCACGTGCTCTGTACTTAATTACATGCCATCGCACTAAAGTTCAGTGCACGCTGAGAAGGCAGGGAGGTCTGACATTAATTTTGAAAAGATTTCTACAAAAACATGTTAAACTTGACATAAACATTTGGAATTTAAATGGGAAAACCTCCATTTTTGGTAGCATGAATTCAGGTGGATGAGCTCTTGCACAGGGATGTTGGGGCAGGTGAGACGTCACTGCGAAAATCAAGTTGGGCAAAGCTGGGAAGTGGGGGAAGGTCCTGGGACAGAACTCATTCACGTCCTGCTAGCCAAGGGTCAAGGCCATCCATTTCTCTGAGGTCTCCCCAGGCAGAAAATGGACATGGTTTGCTAAGGAGAGTTCATATTCCCCACTGGCATTAATCTTCCTTTTTTAGGGAGCTTGCCCGTCTGCCGAGGAAAACACACTGCATGTCAACATCTCCGATGTAAATGAACGCTTTGTTCATGCTCTTCCCGGGGACAGGCCCGCTGTTCTCCATACGGGAATCATCTTTTCATTTGGTTGCCACATACGGTTGGCTCAACCCAAGCACTCTTTTCTCTGTAGCGTCTTGTTGCTGCAATCTGTGGTTACAGCTTTTAAAGACTTAATAAACGGATGTGTTTTCTATCCCTGAGAAATGAAATAAAGATTGTCACTTGGCGTTGTTCTCCGCCATCATGTTTCTGTTGCTGTTTTGTAGAAATGGAGCAGAAAATGACTGCAGCTCCTTTGTTGCCCAACTGCCCACGCCACTTCCAGTCTTTGGGAAGGAAATCAATTGTTTTTGCAAATTTTCTTCAGACGTTTGGTTATTATCTGTTGAAATTGTCCCCATTCTTCTCTCTGACCAACCCGTGGTTCTGGGATGGAGAAGAAAACCACTTCCCCTCCTCCCCCAATGGAAAATCAGTTGCTATTGTATCCTTTCATTAGATCTCTGCATCTCACTTTGTCACAGGATGTGAATGAAACAGAAACGTTCACCCCTGTATGTCATGCAACTTTAGTGTTTTTTTCAGAAGTTATTTCTTGGCTATTCCTGAGCTTAACTATGTACCAAACACAATGCTTACAGCATCTGGGTGAGGAAGCTGTTTTAATCCCACTTTAGTGATGGGACAACTGAGGCCAAAGAACTTAAATCTCTTGCTTAAAGCCAGTGAGTTTGCTTCACAACAGTGTCCACTGCTCCTCATGAGATCAGTATCACCTCCCAGGAAGAATTTCTTATTTTTCACATTTGTGCATTTTGCATAGGAATCACAATTTGCGTCAAAATAGCTCCTGCTTCATTTTTGCCAAATATTCTAATACATTGTGTGTCAATTACTAGAAAATTACTGCAGAGATGCACTTGACCAATTACACTAAGAGTAACAGGTTTACATGTGACGGCTAGTCTTAGAACTTCTTTGAAATGGTTTATTTTCCAAACCTGTAACACTGCTTCAGAGCATTTTATACCACTTGAAATTTTGGATGGTGCCACAACCAGGTAATTATGAAATTTGGGTTACAGTATCATGACAAATTAACTCCAGCCGAGAGGGCTCAGGGGAAAGAAAAACATTCATGCTGGCAACTGATAATTTTAATTACATCTTGGGGTTTTTTTCAGGCTACTTTTTTTCAATGGATACTTATTCAAGGGGGGGGTAATTTGGTCAGAAACGTTCTGAAGTCACTTGGCAGATTTTGGGAATATGTTTGCCAAGGAACGCAATTAATTAGGGGTGGATCTTGACACTGTTCTTAGCTGCCAACTTAGTGAAATTGGGCAAGTCACTGACCCAGCGATGGCCTCAGTCCTGGTGGGGGCTGGAATAAGGGTCTCCACAGCCAGTTATTTGGGGGGGGGGGGCCGGCAGAAGGCTGGGCTGGTGGTAGTGTGGGACCAGGTGGGAGAAGTATTTCCGGATGTATCTTTGCTGCTTACAAAGGCCTCCACCATGAGGCACGCTTGTAACAGTGAGGCCAGAAGATGGAGAACCCGCAGGACTTTCTACACACAAAGAGGGAAGGCTTCAACTCCGGTGGCAGACATGTCCAGTCTCCTTCCAGCAGGGCTCAGTCTGAGGGCAGTGGTCTTCCACGCTAGCGTTGCCTTCACAAAATGCCACCGTCTGGGCGGCATAAACAAGAGAAATGCATTTTCTCACAGTTCTGGAGGCTGGAAGTCCAAGAGGAGATGTCACAAGGGTTGGTTTCCTCTGAGGCATCTCTCCTTGGCTGGCAGACGGCTGTCTTCTCCCTGCGTCCTCACGTGGCCTCCTGTCTGCCTGTTTGCATCTGGATTTCCTCTTTCTTATAAGGACACTGGTCATATTGGATTAGGACCACCCTAGTGACCTCATTTTAACTTAATTACCACTTTAATGACCGCCTCTCCAAATACAGTCACATTCTGAGGTAGTGGGGGTTAGGATTTCAACATGTGAATTTCAGGGGGACACAATAAGATACCATAACAGTGATATGACAGTGTCTAGAGATTACTTTTCTCCTGTGCGCCACAGAAAAAAAACACATTTGGAGTGTGAACACCCAATGAACCTATTTAGTTATTTACAAATCATATTCTCCTGGACTAGTGTATTTTGCGCATTAGAAAGCATGCCCAGGGAATCCCCTGGCGGTCCCGTGGTTAGGACTCTACGCTCTCCCTACCGAGGGCCCGGGGTTCAAAACATGGTCAGGGAACTGGGGTCCCACAAGCCACGTGGTGTGGCCAACCAAACCAAACACCCCCCATACCCGCATACAGATTTTAAAGGATAAACAAGATGTAGATAGAAGTTCCAGTTTTTGTTCCATTACCCAGTGGAGGATTTTGGCGCCCACAGGGATGGAGGTTCCCTGCTTCGGGGAGGCCATTGCCTTTGTGGTCACTATGTCCATCTCTCCGGATCGACACATTTATTCCTCACACACTTGAATACCTCCTGTAAGATTACAGCCAAGCCTCCCTGCCAACCTGGTCTCTTTAAGGAGACTTGGCTTACCTCCTGACCTGTGTTTATAGGTTTATAGTTGCCTCAGCAGTCTATTTCCTCCAGTTCTAAGTCCCAAGGGCACGTATCAGTCTATCAGGCTCACTACCTGCCTTTTCCAGGTGCCAGCTAACCATTTTCTCTTTGATACACTTTTCATTCTTCTTATAACTAGTTTCCATTTCCTCACCTAGGCTGTGAACGCCAAGAGGGTGTGGATTAGTCTCAGACCTGTTTTCCTAGTGTCCCATGTGCTGCGGGGGCACCTCAGGGGCTTCCTAGACGGTTGATATTATAACTGTCCACGTCATCCCGTGGTGACATAGAAAATTAACAGCTCACTCTCGCTTCAGAGGTGGAAAATGCAAGTCTTGCAATTAAGCCTAAAGGTAGATATGATTGTAACACAATTAAAAAATTAATAGGCCCTGAGTTACCCATGTAGATAGTCCGGGGGAGTAAAAAGACATAAAAGTCATGTTTAGTCTTTGTTAGTGTTTCCAGTGTGCGTGGCTTAGGGCTGCAGGTAAGGGGGCATCCAGCCGCAACTTCAGCCCAGAGCTGCTGCAGGTGAACTAACCCTTAGTGTGGCCTGAACTGTTCTGGAAGATGAGCAAAGGCAAGAGGGGGGCAGAATTGGGAGGAGGTACCCTGAGGAAGAGGAAGCCACCGCAGTCTTGCCCACAGAGCAGAGGCAGGCATAGTGAGTGAGACAGGCACCGTTGAGTCTTTCCCACCAGAGCTCCTTTAAACTTCCAACACCACAGAGTAGAAAATATCTGTGTTTTCTAGATGCTGTTACTTAGAGAAGTTAAGAAATCTTCTCCATGTCACAGAGCTAGTAGGTGAGTGGAGGAGCTGGACTGCAAGCCAGGGCAGTCTGACTCAGGGGAGACCGGGGCTTCACCTAGTGTCTCACTGAGACCTGGTGATCCCAGGTGATCCCATGTTTCTAGCATCTTTCCCTGACCCTCCTACCTCTATTAAACAGTGTCTGTGTCCTATTCCTCCACAGAGCGCTCTTCTCATCAAGGTGGGCAGGCAGCATGAAGGTGGTCATTACTGATCACGGGCCAGCTTCCCTCTCTGGCGATCTCTGTCCATTCTGACATGGGTCTCGTGGGGACCGTGTCTGACACAGAGTGGACGAGATACTGGAGGGTGGGTCAGACTGTGGGGCTTTCCCAGATCATGTCATGCAAGCAGCCATCTCTTGTGGGTCATATCAAGGCATGTGGGATTTTGTCTGGTTTTAGTCCCCATGACAGTGGGAGGCTAATTATGGGATGCTGGACTCTCAGCAGCCCTTAGCTTCGGCTATGATGTAAAGACCACCAACGCATATAACAACAGACTCTATCTGTTGCTTAATTAGAATGGAGGGGAAGAGAGTTCTGTTTTAAGAGCTTCTCTCCTTGTGCTGGTCCTCCCTTTCTGGTTAATTAGGGATCAGACTCATCTTCTAGGGCCAAGTGACCAATGGGGCTTTCGTCTCAAGACACCTCATCAAAACTGCACACCTTGTCGCAGGAGGGGGCCTTGGGCATTTTGACATCCTGTCTGAAACCTGCCCTTGGGTCTTTCTAAGTCAAGGGAAAATACTCTCTCTACTCTTTCAAGCCCCATTCAGCCTGAACAAACCTGACAAGTGCCAGGCGTGCGGCTCTGTGTGTGCCGGTGCCACCGTGGGCTCCGTGATGGACAGAGGGGGATGCGGACGCTAACACCGACAAACGGCAGGGCCCCACCCTCGGAGCGCTTGGACCTTCGCGCTGTTATCTCCTGCGCTCTTCACAGCCACCAAGAAGGCGTCGTCCTCGCTGTTTTGCAGATGGCGAAGCCAAGGATCAGAGAGGCCGAGTTATGCCATTGCTGGCAGAAGAGCCAGGATCTGAACGCAGGTGTTCCTCCAAGCGCGTGCTCTTTCCTCAGCCTTTGAACTCAGGAGACGGTGTGACCTTCGTGCGCTGACGGGGCAGCAGAGGCCAGCCACGCGGTTGCTTGTTAATCCTAGACTGACAGGCCATGTCTTGGCGAAGCAAAGGACTCTATTTGTGTTTTTCACACATATATCTGTCTTGGGAGCCACTGTTCTGTTCTTTCCTCAATTGATGAAGCATCCATCCACCTGGCCCCGAGGCAGTAAACCCCATCACGTGTGTTTTAGGGTCTGACAGACATGGATTTCACCTTCCTGTACCAGAGGGTACTTGGGTTCATTTTACCCCAGTGAGATGGGAATTGCAGGACACTGAAAGGCAAGGCAGAGACAGGCTATGGGTTTCATGTTCCCTTTTTTCCTGCTAAATGCAACGCCAAGTACCACCTAGAACATGCCTGCACGGCTCCAGCCCTCTGCCAAGTGTGGATTCCTCAAGGATCCAAGTAGTCTGGGACCCCAGTGCTGGCATCCATCCGTTAGTGATGGGGGCAAACAGAGGGTTTGCTGGCCCATCTCAGCCCAATCCTTGCAAGGACAGCCAGGGCCTCTTCTCACAAAAGGTTGTGTGTGAGTTGCTGTGACTTTTACCGCGGAGCAGAAATTGTAGGTCTGTAGTAGCATCTCATCATAACTTTATCTTACTCATTCTAAGGGATGCATTTCTCTCCAATTCATTGACAGATTGTCAGAAGAGTAAACAGGAAGGATTTCTAAAGAGGGGGTGGGGTCGTTGAGCAGGGGAGTTGCCAATTGTATTAGTTTTTTTGTTTGTTTGTTTTGTTTTGTTTTGTTTGATGTGGACCATTTTTAAAGTCTTTATTGAATTTGTTACAATACTGCTTCTGTTTTATGTTTTGCTTTTTTGGCCAGGAGGCATGTGGGATATTAGCTCCCCATCCAGGGATCAAACCTGTACCCCCTGCATTGGAAGGCGAAGTCCTAACCACTGGACCACCAGG
Source organism: Hippopotamus amphibius kiboko (assembly GCF_030028045.1). Lineage (NCBI taxonomy): Eukaryota > Metazoa > Chordata > Mammalia > Artiodactyla > Hippopotamidae > Hippopotamus > Hippopotamus amphibius. The sequence continues at coordinate 73,653,367 of NC_080199.1, forward strand.
GAAGTCCCAGCTGATTGTATTAGATTGCTAGGGCTGCCGTAACAAAGTACCTCAGACTGTGTGGCTCAAACAACAAACATTAATTTTCTCACAGTTCTAGAGGCTGGAAGTCCAGGATAGAGGTGTCAGCAGCTTTGGTTTCTCCTGAGGCCTCTCTCCTTGGCTTCTTATAAGGGCACCAGTCATATTGGAGTGAGACCCAAGCTAGCGATCTCATTACCCTACTTTCACCTCTTTAAAGGCCCTACCTCCAAACACACACATTCTGAGGTACGGGGAATTAGGGCTTCAGTATATGAATTTTGGGGGAACACAGTTCAGCCCAGAACTCTGAAGTTGTATGTCCTCCTCCCTTGATGCAGAGATGTAGCTCCTCTCTTGGAGTGGACCGGTAACCTGGGTTTGCTGACATCCTTGGCTTCCCAAGAGAAGGGGGAGTCATGTGTCCATGTCGGGGTGACTTGGGCCTTCTTGGGGGATTCTCTGTGGGGCCTCCCACAGCAAGCTGCAAAGATCTTCAGCCTCCTGGTTTTCTAATTTTACAGAGGAGAAAACTGGGACCCGCGAGGTGGCCTGACTTGTCATGAGACCTAGGACGGCAGGGTATCCCAGGGCATCTGAGGCAGCGCACCTCTGTGCCTCCAGGGAGTGTTGCCGCCTCTGGTCCATGGGTGGAAAAACAGCAGCCTTGTTCACTCCATGTCCTCTAGGGGGAACTTGTGAGAAGAGCGCACAAAACTCTACCAAAAGCAAGGAACAGTGCTCTTTAAGAGAAACATTTTCCTAAAGCAAAGAACCTTTAGGAAACTGAATCTCCAGGTGACAGATTGTGGGGTGGTGGAATGTGCTTGAACTGGGGTCTAAATAGCTGGGTTTTGTCCTGGCCTTACCAGAAAGCATTTGTGCAGCCCTAGCAAAGTCCCTTATGTCCCGAGAACTCAGATTATCGATAAGATGAACTGTTTTAAACTTGTTTGATGGAACAACTTCTCAGATTCCACATGGTGGAAACCTTGGTCAGATACCCAGTGCATAAAATGGACCAAGTGGGAGCTGCACTGCTGAAGGTGATGTGAAGACAGATGGGAATCCACTCGCTCTGAACACCTTCCCAAACCCGGTCTTCCCGGGACCCTCAGGGTCCCACACAGTTTGAGAATCTCTGTAAGTCGCAACATCACCATATTTCTTACCAGGAGATGGCTCTCTTACCTTGCTTCTAAGCTGCGTTATTTGGAGGAAAAGTTAGCATTAATCAAGCTAGTTAGTGGACATGGGGAGGAAAAATGCCTTCAGAGTTCAGTTGCTGAGGAAATCTGCAGTCAACATGCCTTCTTTGACCTTGGTTTATGACAAGTGCCATCTGAGTCCATGACCAGACACCCTCCTCACATCCTGAGGAATTCAATCCTAGACTGGCATGAGAGATGTGGAGTCTCACTTCCCCCAACCGTCCCGGTGAGACCTTTAAATTAACAAAGCATAGGAAAACAGAACAACTTTTAAAAAAACCCTAAATGAGCATTAACTTAATTGGTGACTTTCACTTCCAATATGGTGAACTAGTTTATATCATATCAATCCCCACCATGAGAACAGCTAGGAAAACCAAATGAACTATTTTTACAAACTCCGTTGAAGGTATCAGAGAGCTCCCAAGGCAGCCAAGACTTGAGGGGCCAAAATCAAGAAGAAGGAATTACGGAGAGGGGAGTCTTCTGTTCCCCTACCCCATGCGGCATTTGCCAATTTCAAAGTGCCAGATGAGGCGCTGAGAAACTGAGTAGGTCTTTCAGTCCCATGAGGCTGGAGGAATAAACATTTGTGCTCAGGTCCTGCCAGGGAGGAGGCGGCTTAGTAAACACTCCAGGCTTTGGGGTGGGGCAACAGAGAGGTTACCCTAGGCATAAGGGTGAACCAGGAACAGACCAGCCTTCACAGACTGAAGCCAGCTTTGAATCAGCTCATCCAGGTTGGATTAAGATAATCTGCCCCTGGCCCAAGTGCGTACTCAAAGCAAAAGTAGATCTCTGGAGGCAGACAGATAACATCATTTAAAACCTCAGATTATCTCTATAATTTTATACGCAGTATTTCTAGCATTCAAAGCAGGCAGACAGCTAGGTCTAAGATCCAGGTTAAGAAGTGGCTGGGGTGCTATTCCAGGGTTTTCTGCAATTGTGTGTGATGACGCCTTAGGAGGGCGGCTGCTTGGAAATAGGCCCCCGTGATGTTGATAATAATGGTAGCTGAGCACTCTGTGAGCTGTACAAACGCTCTCTCGTTTACTCCACACAACAACCCTAGGATGTCAATATCATTTCCCCATTTTATAGATGAGAAAAAATGAGCTGGGAGATTTGACCTACATCTAGCTGACTGCACCGCCTGGGCTGTGAACCACAGAGTGGTTACCGTTCCCCTGAGCCGCTCTTACTCGTGGATGTTTGTGGGATGATGAGCTCCGTGGATACCGTCTATGACTTAGCATCAGTGCCTGGGTCAGGCGTCGCCAACGCAAACACTCACCCATCAGGCCCCGTGTGTGGGCCGACAGCGCCTGTATTGTAGCAGCATGAGCACACGTACCTGCATCACACCTCTGGTTGGATCTCCTGAGCATCCACTCTTAGACAACCGTTAATGCCTGGTGACAGCTGTCCCAGTGTGGAAGCAATTCTGTGGCCTCCTGGGAGGACTGCATGGAAAATAATGGTGCTGCCACCCTGAGGCCCACGGATGTCTGCTGGCAGCTCTGGGGTCCAGCCCTGTCTCAGGCCTCTTGCGTCCCAGGAGCTCAGGGACCCTGCAGGGCAATCCTAGTGAGCACTTGGGTCAGGAGTTTCCAGATTGGGCTCCTTGGGGCCCTGGAAATTCTTTGGAGCCAAGGGGTGAGGGAGTTTGGGGAACAGTGAATGGGGGGCCTGCCCACCCCTATTTCAGCAGTGGGGTTTTACCATTATCCGCTCTTGATATTGAAGTTCCATAAAGATTTCAGTTTTTAAAATATTTGTTCAATTTTTTAAATTAAGAAAAGTATCCAGCTGTTTAGGAAAATGTTGAAGGACTGCTTTTCTAATCTAAACTTGTTACTTGAAAGATGAAAAGTTTCATGCCCAGAGAGGGTAACTGACACGTCCCAGGTCAGGGAGGTAACAGCAGAGCCACAAACCTGGTTTCCCGACAGCCAGGCTGGTGTGTCACCCCTGTACCGCGCTGGGTCCCATAAAGGTGGGATTATGAACCGGACAGAGTGGCGACACTGACCCAGAGGATGGACTGGATGGTCCTCCACGGCAGACAGCAGTGTGTGACAGTGCGGCCCGGTGGTGGGTGTGGACCAGCTAGTTACACCTCCATTTTAACACGGGGCGCACACGGAAGTCTAGGTGGTTCCCTTCCTGGCTGCACTGGACGGCCCCACAGCTCACCGCCCACAAGCTCTGATCCAGAATGTCCCCCACCCTCTGTGGGGAGGAGGTCGTGGGTCCGAGGGAAGCCGCCGCCGCTCCAGGCAGGGGGCCCCCGTTATTCTTAGCCTCATCTTTGCTGTGCCCACACCTGAGCCCTTCACTGGCCTCCAGTACGTGTGGCCTCTTCTAGCTCTCACTGCAGATGCAAGATCCCGCCGTGAACTCACCAGCGACGCTCAGCCAAACATCATGAATTTAACTTTGGGATTAGTGATGTCAACCTGAGTACGAAAAGAAATAGAACCATTTTAGTGAGAAGAGAGAATTTGGATTTGCCCTCCACGCGCTGCTTTGGTCCCTGCTCAGGTGGCCAGCTCAGGGGCGACACCCGCGTGGACACGTCATGGGGACATTCTCAGCCGCCTATGCATTCCAGTACTGTTTTGTCCTCCTTCTTTTTTTCCTTTAAGGACATTCCCTATAAGTTGCCTGGTACTTTGAATATTTAGGCAGGACTGGTTTTCCTTTACCCAGACGTTACTCTTTCTAAAGCAGAACCATGATTTCTCTTCAGTTTCATCCCATACACCAGCCTGAAGCCTGGGCATCCCCTGGGACACGGCAGGCTCCCTCACTCCCCACTCACAACCGAGCTCCACCTTATCAGGGCTTCTCCAGTGTTCTCCCTACCCGTGCTTACTCCCCGTGCTCCATCCCCTGTCACGACCTTCGTTCAGGTGGCCAGCATAGTCCCCTCCCAGTCTCCTCTGACAGGTACCACCCCGAGCAGAGATGGACATCAAGCTCTCCGTGCCAGCGTGGACCACGGTGGAGGAAGTGGGCCCGGGCGTGTCCTCACGGGTCCCACAGACCGTGGGAAACAAACAAACCCCTCTCTTCCTACAGTTGTGCTGTCCCTGGACTAAGTGATCAGGGTGCATAGGCAGAGGGGCAAAGGCGGAGGATGTAGCCAGGTAGCAAGTGGAAGGAAGACCCGGGTAGCAGGTCAGGGTGCACAAAGGCCCCGAGGCCAGCATGGGCGCGGTCGCTTCAGGAGGGCCTGGGTGAGTGGAACATGAGGGCAAGGGGAGCATGGTGAAAGTCGAGATTGGTCAGGGTCTTACAGGAGCTGGTATAGAGTCTGGAGCAATCCGGTGTGGGGCTAAGTGTACGGACTTCAGGTCAGACTGCCTGGGTCCAATTCTGGGCTCTGTCTCTCACTAGGCTGTGATTTGGGGCCTCAGTTTCCTCATCTGTAAAATGGGAGTGTGTGATACTAGATGGCGCACATTGCAGGGTTGCTGTGGGGATTTTGTGAGTTAACGTGTGTACAGCATTTAGAACGGTATCAGCTGAGAGGTTGACGTAGCTCTGCTTGGGCTTGGGAACTGGGAGTGTGAGGGGGCTGTATTTTGGGGAAGTTTCTGTAACTTGCCCAGGGTCACACAGGGCCAGTGGCAGAGCTGGGTTTCCATCCAAGTCATCCTGACAACTGAGGTCTGTTCTTTCCATTGCACAAGCCAATTTCCTGGAATCTCAGATCTGGTCAGAGGGACTGGGGAGAGTTCCCGGGGAGCCATCTGCCTTCTGGCAGGAGGAGCTCCAACATAGGGACAGGACAGGGACCCGGAGGCTAAGGTTTCTCCCCACAGCCCGAGAGAGGAGACTCGGGCTGCACTCTCTGTTCCAGGCTGCAGAGAACTCACTGCCCCACATAGCCTACCAGGCTTTGTGCAGAGATCACAGCTCTGCTGTCATAAACAACTTGCTTTCCCCAACGGCTCTGGGTAGGAGGAATCAAAGCGGGGCCGCTCCCCTGTTTGCACAAAGGTTACGCAGGCTGAAGGCACAACGAAGCCATAAACCCTGGGGGTAGGGCGGGTGGGTGCCGGTGGGCAGGACCAGCCCCACGCAGGCTCCAGGCATCCTCCAGACCTCTCTGGGGGCCGGGAGCCTCTGCGTGGAGGAGCCCCTAACCCAGCTTTCCATTCGTGAGACCGAGTGTGACCTTCAACACTCACTTTGATTTCGCACCGCTGAGCTCCACGCAGCCTGGCCGCCACCATCAGGCTCTCTCATCCTGACGCCGCCGGGACCCTCTGTCCCTCCTCCGCCCACGCAGTGCCCGCGCTCATGTTGTCATGACAATTTTCACCGAGGAGCTGTTTCTGGAGAGGGAGCGGAAAAGCAACCGGGAAACAAGCTTATTAGCGTCAGGGCTGGTGGATCTCAGGATGCCAGTGCTGTTAGGACATGTCACGATGGTCTCTCATGAGAAACCAGAATGTCTGGCCTCTCCCAGTGCATAACTGGGAACTCGGCTGTTATGTTGTAGCCAAGCAGGAAGTCCAGAATCCACCAGACACTGCTCATTACGGTCAGAATAAGAATTGAATGTGAGCCTCAAAGTAAGGTTTCCTCTGGCACGATCCCTTAGAGAGATGGTGTAACTGTCCGGGCTGCACAGGCCACAGCTCGCTTTGTGGGGGTGGTCAGAGCTATCCTGGCAACGAGCCCATCCCCTGCCCCTCTGTCCCTGGCCATCTGGCCTCAATCAACCATGTGTCCAGGATGTCCCACTCATCCCTGCAAACAAGCTGCAGAATGAAAAGTAAAAGTCAGCAGCCCATTTCACAGATCCCTCACCAAGTCCCCCAGCACAGAGTGGGGACTGTGACCCTCGGGCAGACCTCAGCGTGACCCACCGGAGAGCGAGACCCTGGGCCCTATTTGGACAGTCATGGTGAAAATCACAAACTGAGTAAGGTTTATATTTTACCCTGTTTGGTTTTTTTTCCCCCTCATCATTAAAAAAATGCAAATTCACTGCTGTAAATCTGAAAGAATACAGAAAAGTCAAAATCATCCACAATCCTAATGCCTGAATTTAATCCCAATACTGAGGAAGGAAAGATCTGATTTATAACTGCTTCGTCCTTGTCCCCCCAGGTTTGGCAATGAATGTGATCAGGGCAGGAGGGGTCCAGAGGTGGCCCGAGGGCTGGCCCGGGCACAGCTGTGTCTTAACGGCCCTTCCTGGGTGCTGGCAGAGCCCTGCCGGGTCACATCCACGCCCACTCAGCTCCACACCTCTGCCCTGTGTCGAGCCGTGTTGGAGCCTTGAGGTCTGAATGTGCCTGGGCTTTAGCTGGTTAGAACTCAGGGACAAAGTGGAAACCGTACTTTCCTGGCCAGACGGTGTTCAGTCCCGCCGGCGTTTACCGAGGCATTGCGAGCACAGGCATACAAAGGTGCTGTGCGGCCCGTTCTTAACAAGCTCACCAACTTGCCTGGACACGGACGCTTAAACCAGCCGGGTGGACAATGTTCAGCAGTGTATGTCGCTTTGCAGATGAGCAGACGGAGGTAGACATGCGCTGTGGTCACCAGGGGCTGGATGGAGCGGCTCCCAATTTTGAGATTGACTGTCAGGTGGTACCCGTGGGAGCCAGCCTCCAGGGTGGCCCCCGTGGTCTTGCCAGCTGGTACTCACACGTGTGTAGTCTCTTCCCGCCCAGGGTCAGGGCTCGTCTGGGGGCCTCAGCAGACAGAGCACAATAGCGCTGACGATATACATCTTCCGAGGCTGGACCTGAGGGGCTTCGGACTTCACCTTGTTCTCCTGGATCACTCACTCGGGTGAAAGCCACCCACGTCTTGCAGACACGTGGGTAGCCCAGTGGAGAGGCCCCCGTGAAGAAGAACTGAAGCCTCTCACCCACAAGCTGGCAAGTGAGGGAGCTGCCTGGGAGCAGGCCCTCTAGTCCTGGGGGGAGCCCTCGGATGAGACCACAGCCCTGGCGGACATCTGACCGCAGGCGCACGGCAAAGCCTGAACCAGAACCTACAGCCAAACCACTGCTGAGCGACTGAGCCACAGAAACTGTGAGAGATGTCAGTGAATGATCACTGGTCTTAAGCCACAAAGTTTAGGGTCATCTGCTCTGTAGAATCAGGTAATAAGCACAGGACCTCCTGCTGCTCTCTTGGGAAGGAATCCTCTATTATCTCCCACTTACAGAGTGATGCTTACGAGGTGAGTATCGTTTTTATTTCCATCTAACAGATGAAGGCGTGAGGGCCCAGACAGGGGAAGGGATTTGCCCAAGATCAGACAGACATGAGGCGGCAGTGCCGGGGCTGGAACCCAAAACCACCTGACCCCAAAGCCCAAGTTCTTACCTACAATGCTGCGTTATATTATTTTGTAAGTGCTCAATCCAGAAAGCACGTATTGAGATCCTGCTCTGTGTCCAGCACACTGCCAGGCCTCAGAGGACAAATCCTGCCCCCGGGATGCTAGGAGGTGGGCCCTGGCACCATCAGCGTAGCACCAGCCTCCCCAGGGCCGGCTCCAGGCCCACGTGCCGGCCATCCTCACAGCAGGCCAGGGGACTCGCCTGCGGCCTCCCCCAGACCGTGGGCTGCTCACTCCTTGGGACTCTCTCCTCTCACCCCTTCCCCACCAGCAGCAGAGAGACAGAGCCTCAGCGGATCCAAAGACACACCCCAGGCCCTGCTCACGTGAAGGGTTTCTTGCTCAGCACTGCCAGACAACGTGCCAGGAAAGCGAAAATAACGAACAGCAGAGCGATGACAGAGGTCACAGATGCTCGTAATGTCTGTAGAGTCCTGATCCCTCAAGCGACAATGTTTATTCAGCATCTCCCGTGGGCCTGACACTGTTACGGGCACTTGGGACACATCAGTAAAATAAGCAAAGATCCTGGCCCTGGAGTAGCTTTTATGGGGGTGATGGGGGATGGACAGAGGAGGGACAGGCAGTGAGCAATATACTAAGTTGAATAGCATGTTGGAAGGTGGTGAGTCCTGTAGAACAGAGAAAATGGAGAGCAGAAGAAGAGAGACGGGGAATGCAGGGGAGGTCAGGGGGTTGTGGCGCCATGGATTCATGGATGGGGGGGGGCTCCTGCGGACACGGGGAAGGAGTCAGGAGAGCGAGCACCTGTCCCAGTTCACCCGCGCCAGAGGGGATGTGGGCGTCTCAGTGCTAATGCCAGGAAAGCCCCGGCCACAGGGAAGACGAGGTGGGATCTAAGAGCTGGCCGGGCAGATACCGGGGAAGCTTGCTCTTGGAGACGGCTGGGCCGGCGGCTCTCAGCCACAAGTGGTTCTGTCCCCAGGGGACGCCAGGCAGCATCTGCAGACATTTTTGGTCGCCACATCTGGGAGTGGAGGATGCTACAGCATCTAGTGGGCAGAGGCCAGGGGCACTGCTAAAACATCCCACAATGTGCAGGACAGCCCCCCCCCGCCCCCCCCCCCACACACACAGAGCAAAGAATTAAGCACCTGGCCGCAGGTGTCCAGAGGGCTGCAGCCGAGGTTACCCTGGGCTAGAGTCTTGGTCCTGAATCCCTTCCGGAATTTCACTTGCCTTCTGCGTCCATGTCTATTCCCGGGGGAGGACTATTCCTCTAATCACACCTGAAGATAAAGGCCTTGTCCCCTCCTCCTCCAGAATGCGTCCCCGCTGTCACTGCCTCAGCACAAAGATGGGACACGCCGACCCAGACAGGGTGGCAGGGCCTCCACAACTGGACGCTGTCCCCTTTCCCCGTGCCACCATCAGGCCACCTTCCCATCTCCCAAAGGGGACCGCGTAGGTCACTTCCGTGTCAGTCTTCCCAGGAGCGGGTGGCTGTGCTGTGGCCTCAGGCAAGAGCTGGATCCGCCTCTGGGACAGGCCTGCCTCATCCAGCAGAAGCGCTGAGGTGGCCCGTGGGCTCTGGCTTCGGTGTCTGGCTCTTTGAGAGAGAGTGTGTTGTGTTTACCCTTTGGCTACACTGGGAATCTGAGAAGTCAGGATATCTTCCTGGTTCTCTAGAAGATAACTGCGGCCAAGTCTCCCTGGCATCGGCCTTAGAAAACAGCCCTTCCCCGACTCCTCCCTCCCACAAGCATTATTTCACTACAGCGCTTGACACGCAGGCCCCCCAGACCCCCGGCCAACCTCGGGCTGCCGGCAGATTCGGGAAGGAGACGGTTCCGCATCCTAAGGGAGGGCACAGACCAAGGGCTTTGCCTCGCGGCCGATGTGTGAGGCAGAGGCTGGGTTTCCCAGGAGCCCAGTTTCACTGGAATGCTCTCAGGTCAAGGAGGATTAGAAAATATTCAGGTTGCAGATTTCACATTCCCCAGGGTCTTAGTATAAGTTCTGTGAGGGCTGAGACCTTTTTATATAAAATTTATCAATGAAACTCAGGCTCCCAGGACTGTCCCCAGCCCATCACAGAGGTTGAAATGAGGAAATGAGTGTCATTGACAGGCTTGGTGACCGGGCCAGCTCCCTCCAGCCTCCCGAGGGCACTCCAGCGAAGGCTCCTCCTGGGACAAGGGGAGCCCACACCCAGGTCCTGCTGTCTCCCCACCGAGCCTCTGGAGGCCCCCTTTCTCCATCACGCCTGCGTCCCCAGGGCTTAGCACAGCCTGGCACATAGCAGATGCTCGGTAAACATCTGTTGATCGAGTGAAAGGAAGAACGAATGAGTGATGTAGGTTCCGGTCAAGCTCTTCTCTGCTCTGTGCCCACAGTCAAGGGCCACCCAAGACAGGCAGGGACACAGCTCTTCACTCGGGCCGGGTTGGGCAGGGGCTGTTGGGTTCCACGTATCTTGTACGAGTCCTGCTCATACATGAAACATCAGACCGGCTGCCTGGCTCCCCTCCCCTTTCCTCTTTCCACTGCCAGGCTGGAAATTGCCACTGGTGACAAATGCTGGACGGCCCGGCTGACAGGCTGGTCCCGGGTGAGTGTGGCCCTGGCGCCTCTGAGTGCCAGGCTTTTGCTTCCTGTGCTTTCGGGGCCGAGCGTTTGGAGAGGATCCACCACTTAGCAGAGCGGAGCTGCAGGGGTGACAGGCATGTCCCCGTGCCAGGAGAGCCTTCCTGCCCAAAACGTATGGTGCGTGTCCAAGGGCTCTCAAGGCACCCGAAGCCGTGCCAATTTGCGATAATTAAGCAGTAAGACCCAAGTGAATGGCTTTGCTGTTGCTGCACGACAGCCAGATGCCTGGGGTGGGAACCGAGGCCCAGCACGCAGCTCTCTGCACTGCACTGAAAACCGTCTGGTTGAGACTCCGAAACAGCCAGTGATGAATAGATGGAAGAACACTGATGGTGATGTGATGCTAAGGCCACAGCTCACTACTAGGGCCCCCACACATCTCCTCCCTCACCCTGACAGCATCCTGGGAGGGCGGGCACTTGGCCTGGCCTCAGTCCTCCGTTATCCAGACAGACAGCCTGGCCCTCTGCTCAAGGCCCTGTCCATCGCTTGCTCCTGTGCTTTGGGAGGGCCTCTGAGTGCTGGGTCTGGATCCTTCTTAGACATCATCTGTTTCAAGTTTCCTAACAGCTCTATGCATTAGGGTCTTAGTGGCTCATTTTCCAGATGAGAAAAGTCACGTAGGTAGGCATAGGAGAGAGCAGAACCCAGGTCTGCTTGGCACCAAAGCCCGTGCTCTCAACCATCACGATCTACTGCCTCTTAAACAAACAACAGTGGGTGTTATCATTTGGTTTGTATTCGTTTCCTGCAGCTGCTGTAACAAATACCAAGAGAGGGGTGGCTTAAAACAACAGAGATTTATTCTCTTATGGTTCTGGAGACCAGAAATCCAAGATCAAGGTGTTGGCAGGGCTGTGCCCTCTCAAGGGCTCCAGGGGAGACTCTGCCCCCTGCCTTTTCCTTTGCTTCTGGGGTCGCCAGCAGTCCTGGGTGTCCCTTGGCTCGAGGCCATGTCACTCCAACCCTCCATCTTCACGTGTTGTTTTCTATGTGTGTGTCTGTCTTCACAAGCCCATCTCCTTATAGAGACACGAGTCATATCAGATTACTCCTATGGCCATATTGTGATTTAACGAATTACTTTTGTAACGATCCTGTCCAAATAAGATCACATGCACGAGTGCTGGGGATGAGGACTGGAACGTATCTATTCTGGGGGGCTGGGGGTGGGGGGGTCATAATTCCCTCCATAACAGGTGCTATAATTGTTTTTAATTGACACTGAACATAAAACAAGGGGGAAAGAATGTGATTTGCAGCAGGGTGGGCACACATGACCCTACAGAAAAGGCACATGAGCTGCCCACTCATGAGTGGCAACTTCTTAAAAGAGCTGAGGCAGCGCCTTCCCAGACTCACCCACTCCAATGCCAGCCCTCCCACCGGGACCAGGGACATCCTTCTACAGGTGCCTCGAAGCTCCCAGATCTGCAAAATCTCCTTGGGTTAAATTTGACTTATTGGCTATTAACTCTCCCTGCAACAGCCTCCTCCCCCTGCCAAAAACAAAAACAAAAACAAAAAAAAACAACCCGTTTGGTGACCAGAATGCCTTTCAAAATATTAGGGACTTATCAGAATATCAGTTTGAAAAGAAGAAAGGGCTGGCACACAGAGACCTGTCAGGAGCAGAATCGGGGCAGAGACATGATGACATATCATGGGTGACACAAATTCATCTTATTAAGGAGTAATGAACAGTTTTGCTTTGCAGTTAATCACCAAAGCCTTCTCCCTGGAGCTAGAAGAAATGCGAAGTGCCAAAATAAAGGCATGCTGGAGAGAGCTGTTGAGAGCAGCTGTAGCACAGGTTCCGGATGGTATAGGTTTCAAATCACTGAGGGCGGGGGCAGGTTGAGAAGTACCAATGCCCAGGGTGCACCCCAGACCAATAAAGGTGAACCTTTGAGGTGGGACCCAAGCATCCGTACTTTCCTAAAGCAATCTGGCTGATTCCATCAGGCTGAGAACCCTGGCACTGTAGAGTCCCATCCAGGGCCCCTTGGCTGTCACCCATGTTCAAAGGCAGGGAAGAGTCAGAGACGGGGGGGGGGGGGGGGTGGGAGGAGCCCATCAGGTCACCTCTGCTGAGCTTTCTGGGTGCTTTCTGCTCCTCTGGTGTCGGCCAAGATGGTCCTTATTGGTGTGCTCCATTTCTTAGCCCTGTTTCCTGTTAGATGGGGGTGAAACAGAGAATTTTGAGAAAGTCATTTTAATGAGGCCATTTGGGGAGACTATTCTATACCAGAAAGACCCACAACAAAATGTAAAAGCAGATTTTTATCACCAGGAAATCGGCACGGCAGACCTTCCTGAACTTCAACTCATCTCTGAGCTGTAAGCACCCCGTTTCCCAGAAGGTGGGGGGATTGGCCTTTCGGGAGACACAGGTGAGGGTGAGGCGTGGGGACAGAATGTCTGTTTCATTTGTTACTTGGTAATGAAAATAGCTGAAAGCTTGATTTCTGTCCATATCAAAATGTTCTTGGGTCAAAGCAAGAGTAAAGCAAGTATGTTGGAATGTCCCTGGTAACAAAATGACTGTGTTGAACCGTCACAAACCCTCCTGGGGGAGTCTGTGCCAGCAACGAGGGAAACCAGGTGGTCTGTATTGTCGGGGGTGGGTTTCGAGAGCTGGGTCTGTGGCACGGAGCGACTACAGTCCACTGAGAGCAGCCGGCTGGTTGGCAGGAGTCTTGGTAAACGGGAAGAGGCGGGGATGCATAGGAAGCACAGGGAGGTCATGGTCAGCCCTTGTCCACCCTGAGGCCACGCCCAGGCTAGCGTCTGGCAGAGGGCTCCCCATCACACCCAGCAGCCCCTCTGATGACAGATGTTCGTAACTTTACTTTATTCTTCTGAAATTAAAGTCATAGAATTAAAAAAAATCAATATATTACTCTAAAGAAAAACTAGAGGGAAAGTAACTTATAACAAAATATTGTACTTAAAAAATTGTAAATGCGCGGTCATGTCTTTTCTATAAGACCTAAGAAGGAACTCAGAAGCTTGCACATGTATGTAAATCCCTCTGAATGCGACACCAGACACAGGCTGAATTTTTCCAGCGGCTAGTCAAATACTGTGAATGAGGCTCTTGCGGTTGACATATATTTCTGAAATTGGAAACAACTTTTCATAGAGTTCTGAAAAAAGCCATCTTGAAAATGGTTTGCATGCTTGAAAATTTCAATATATGTTTAAATAGCTCAAAAAATATTACATGTAGTTTTTGGTAAATTACGTCAAATGGAGTTCATTTCTAAGCTTAGATAATTATTAAAGAAACCTTAACATCCCATGGGGTTTGAGAAAACTCTTCTCAGTGTGGGACTGTCCTTCACATTTCAGGATGTCTTGCATCACTGGTCTCTAAATGCCAGTAACATCTTCCCCACCCCAATCATTGTGACCACAAAAATGACCACCCACCCTCCTGCAAATGATAGCTGTCCCCATTGGGGAACAGGTCACCTGGATGTCAAGTCTTTGCTTCCAAAACCTCAGCCCTGTGAAGGTCCTGGTGTTTGGATTTCCATTTCTCAGAGGGTCCCAGCGGCTCTGGGCTCCTTCGGGGATGGCTCATGCTTACCCGATATAAGATGCCTCACTCCTCTCCCATGGCCTCACCATTGAGACTGCTTCCTGCCTCCACTGAACTGGAGAAGGCTTTCTTACCTCCAACGACTACTGACTTTTATTTGGTGACCATAAGATAGCAAGCCTGCCCTTGAAGATCTGGGACCAGTTCCTCGAGGCAGGGCCAGATACTTTGCAAGCGGCGTCACCAGATGTCACAACCTGTAATCTCCGAAATGCCTTCTCCCCCAACTCATTAAATATTAGTGTTAGTTCTGGTATTCTTATGTTTAGCAGTTTCAGATATTTTCAAATTTCTCCAAGATGGAGTAAATTGTGGACATGAGATTTTAGTGTGTGTAAGAATGATCTAAGAAATGTATATAAATTGCAGATTCGTAGGGCTCACCGCAAGATTCAAGTCCAATGAGCTGGGAGGACTCAGGAACCTGCGTGTTTAACAAGCAGCTCAGAGGTTCTGAGGCAGTTGCATTGCAGACTGCACTTGGAGAAACTGCCTCGTTTGGGAGGTTGGGGTGTGTGTGGAAGTGGCAAAGGTCTTCATCAAAATAAGAAAGTGAGGGGCATGACAGTTAAGGATTCCCAAAGTGGCTGTCCACCTAAGGTCTTACACTTTCTCTGGGGCATTAATACTCACATGGAGGAGGAGGAGAGTCTGTGGCAGACACTTCTAAATGTATTTATTTATTTATTTAGGCTGTGCTGGGTCTTCATTGCAGCTCGCGGGCTCTCTAGTTGTGGTATGTGGGATCTTAGCTCCCTGACCAGGGATGGAACCCAGGCCCCCTGCATTGGGAGTGCGAAGTCTTAAACACTGGACCACCAGGGACATCCCCTGTGGCATTGTCCCTTCATTTTAGAACTTACTCCAAGTTTTTTCAGGGCACAGTCTATTGGGAATGAAGACTACCTTTCCCAGCCTTCCTTTCAGGTCAATATGGCCAAGGGACCACATTCTGGCCAATGAGATGTAAGCAGAGTGGTGGCTACAGCTCCCAGGAAGTGCCCTTAAAAAGAGGGGCTGTGCCTTTTCTGGCTTTTCTCTTCCCTGTTTGCTGGAACAGGGATGCCCACACCCAAGGAGACCTTGGGAGCTGAAGCACATGTGGCAGAACTGCAAGATGGGAGCAGCCTGGGCCTTGCCGGCTTCAGCCTTTGTGGGGGTGAAAGAGAGACACAAACATCTCTCTTATTTAAGCTACTGTTATTTGGGTTTTTTATTCCAGTTATCCATGGTTGAGGCTAATGTTTACTAATACAGGGTCTCAGTTTAAAATTAAGCAAGATTCGACAGAAAGCTAGGAATCAAGATGGCAGAGTAGGAGGACGTGAGCTCACTCTCTCTTGCAAGAGCACCGAAATTACAACTAAATGCTGAACAATCATCGACAGAAAGACACTGGAACTCACCAAATAAGACACCCCACATCCAGAGACAAAGGAGAAGCTGCAATGAGACGGTAGGAGGGGTGCAATCGTGTTAAAATCAAATCCCATAAATGCTGAGTGGGTGACTCACAAACTGGAGAATAGTTATACCACAGAAGTTCTGAGGGTTCTGAGCCCCATGTCAGGCTTCCCAACCTGGGGGTCCAGCAATGGGAGGAGGAATCCCCAGAGAATCAGACTTTGAAAGCCAGCAGGATTCAATTGTAGGACCTCCACAGGACTGGGGGAAATGGAGACTCCACTCTTGGAGGGCACACTAAAAATAGTGTGCTCACCAAGACCCAGGGGGAAGGATCAGTGACTCCATAGGAGACTGAACCAGACCTACTTGCTGGTGTTGGAGGGTTACCTGCAGAGGTGGGGGGCAGCTGTGGCTCACCGAGGAGACAGAGGCACTGGTGACAGGGGTTTTGGGAAGTACTTATTGGTGTGAGCCCTCCCAGAGTCCACCATTAGCCCCACCAAAGAGCCTGTAAGCTCCAGTGCTGGGTAGCCTCAGGCCAAACAACCAACAAGGTGGCAACACAGCCCCACCCATTGGCAGACAAGCAGATTAAAGTTTTACTGAGCTCCACCCACCCAGCCCAACCCACCATCAGTCCCTCCCATCAGGAAGCACCCACCAGCCTCCTAGATAGCTTCCTCCACAAGAGGGCAGAGAGCAGAATCAAGCAGTATCAGCAGTATTTTGTCTTGTGAAACTGAAAACCACAGCCACAGAAAGATAAGGAAAAAGAAAAGGCAGAAGATGTTGTACCAGATGAAGGGACAAGATAAAACACCAGAAAAACAACTAAATGAAGAGGAGATAGGCACCCTTCCAGAAAAAGAATTCAGAATAATAATGGTGAAGATGGTTCAGGACTTTGAAAAAAGACTGGATGCAAAGATTGAAAAGTTGCAAGAAAAGTTTACCAAAGACGTAGAAGAATTAAAGAACAAACAAACAGAGATATGCAACACAATAACTGAAATGAAAATACAATAGAAGGAACCAATAGCAGATTAACTGAGACAGAAGGGCAAGTAAGTGACCTGGAAGACAGAATGGTGATAATCACGGATGCGGAAAAGAATAAAGAAAAAAGAATGAAAAGAACTGAATACAGCTTAAGAGATCGCTGGGACAATGTTAAACACACCAACATGTGCATTATAGGGGTCCCAGAAAGAGAAGAGAGACAGAAAGGACCCGAGAAAATATTGGAAGAGATTATAATTGAAAACTTCCCTAACATGGGAAGGGAAATAGCTACCCAAGTCCAGGAAGTGCAGAGAGTCCCAGGCAGGATAAATCCAGGGAGAAACACGCCAAGACATACAGTAGTTAAACTGACAAAATATAAGACAGAGTAAAGTTATTAAAAGCAACAAGGGAAAAATGACAAACAACATACAAGGGAACTCCCATAAGGTTAGCAATTGATCTCTCAGCAGAAACTCTGCAAGCCAGAAGGGAGTGGCATGATATATTTAAAGTGATGAAAAGGAAGAACCTACAGCCAAGAATACTCTACCCAGCAAGGATCTCATTCAGATTCAATGGAGAAATCCAAAGCTTTACAGACAAGCAACAGCTAAGAGAATTCAGCACCACCAAACCAGCCCTACAACAAATGCTAAAGGAACTTCTCTAATTGGGAAACATAAGAGAAGAAAAGGACCTACAAAAACAAAAACAAAAACAAAAACAAAGCAATTAAGAAAATGGTAATAGGAACATACATATTGATAATTACCTTGAATGTAAATGGACTAAATGCACCAACCAAAAGACACAGACTGGCTGAATGGATACCAAAACAAGACCCATATATATGCTGTCTGCAAGAGATGCACTTCAGACCTATGGACACATGCAGACTGAATGTGAGGGGATGGATAAAGATATTCCATGCAAATGGAAATCAAAAGAAAGCTGGAGTAGCCATACTCAGATAAAATAGACTTTAAAATAAAAAATGTTACAAGAGACAAGAAAGGACACCACATAAAGGTAAAGGGATCTATCCAAGAAGAAGAGATAACAATTATAAATATATATGCACCCAATATAGGAGCACCTCAATACATAAGGCAAATGCTAACAACTATGAAAGAGGAAATTGACAGTAACACAATCATAGTGGGGGACTTTAACACCCCACTTACACCAATGGACAGGTCATCCACACAGAAAATTAATAAGGAAACACAAGCTTTAAATGACATAATAAATCAGCTGGATTTAACAGATATCTATAGGACATTACATCCAAAAACAGCAGATTACACATTCTTCTCAAGTGCACATGAAACATTCTCCAGGACAGATCCCATTTTGGGTCATAAATCAAGCGTTGGTAAATTCAAGAAAATTGAAATCATATCAAGCATCTTTTCTGACCACAACACTATGAGATTAGAAATAAATTACAGGAAAAAAACTGTAAAAAACACAAACACATGGAGGCTAAACAATATGCTACTAAATAACCAACAGATCACTGAAGAAATCAAAGAGGAAATCAAAAAATACCTAGAGACAAGTGACAATGCAAACACAATGATCCAAAACCTATGGGATGCAGCAAAGGCAAGTTCTAAGAGGGAAGTTTATAGCAATACAATCCTACCTCAAGAAACAAGAAAAATCCCAAGCAAACAATCTAACCTTATGCCTAAAGAAACTAGAGAAAGAAGAGCAAACAAAACCCTAAGTTAGTAGATGGAGAGAAATCATAAAGATCAGAGCAGAAATAAATGAAACAGAAACAAAGAAAACAATAGCAAAAATCAATAAAACTAAAAGCTGGTTCTTTGAGAAGATAAATAAAACCGATAAACCTCTAGCAAGACTCATCAAGAAAATGAGGGAGAGGACTCAAATCAATAAAATTAGAAATGAAACAGGAGAAGATACAACGGACACCACAGAAATAAAAAGCACCGTAAGAAACTACTACAAGCAACTATGTGCCAATGAAATGGACAACCTGGATGAAATGGACAGATTCTTAGAAAGGTATAAGCTTCCAAGACTGAATCAGGACAAAATAGAAAATATGAACAGACCAATCACAAGTAATGAAATTGAAACTGTGATTAAAAATCTCCCAACAAACAGAAGTCCAGGATCAGATGGATTCACAGGTGAATTTTATCAAACATTTAGAGAAGAGCTAACACCCATCCTTCTCAAGCTCTTCCAAAATACTGTAGAGCAGGAAACACTCCCAAACTCATTTAATGAGGCCACCATCACCCTGATACCAAAACCAGACAAAGATACTACAAAAAAAGAAAATTACAGACCAATATCACTGATGAATTGAGATGCAGAAATCCTCAACAAAATACTAGCCAACAGAATCCAACAACACATGAAAAGGATCATCCACCATGATCAAGTGGGGTTTATCCCAGGAATGCAAGGATTCTTCAATATGCACAAATCAATCAATGTGATACACCATATTTATAAACTGAAGGATAAAAACCACATGATCATCTCAAGAGATGCAGAAAAAGGTTTTGACAAAATTCAACACCCATTTATGATAAAAACTCTCCAGGAGGTGGGCATAGAGGGAACCTACCTCAACATAATAAAGGCCATATATGACAAACCCACAGCCAACACCAATTTCAATGGTGAAAAACTGCAAGCATTCCCTCTAAGATCAGGAACAAGACAAGGATGTCCACTATCCCCACTACTATTCAACATAGTTTTGGAAGTCCTTGCCACAGCAATCAGAGAAGAAAAAGAAATAAAAGGAATCCAAATTGGAAAAGAAGTAAAACTGTCCCTCTTCGCAGATGACATGATATTATACATAGAAAATCCTAAAGATGCCACCAGAAAACTACTTAAGCTAATCAATGAATCTGGTAAAGTTGCAGGATACAAGATTAACACACAGAAATCTCTTGCATTTCTATACACTAACAATAAAAGATCAGAAAGAGAAATTAAGGAAACAATCCCATTCACCATTGCAACAAAAAGAATAAAATACCTAGGAATAAACCTAACCAAGGAGGTAAAAGACCTATACTCAGAAAACTATAAGACACTAATGAAAGAAATCAAAGACGACACAAACAGATGGAGGGACATACCATGTTCTTGGATTGGAAGAATCAACATTGTGAAAATGACTATACTACCCAAAGCAATTTACAGATTCAATGCAATCCCTAACAAATTACCAAAGGCATTTTTCACAGAACAAGAACACAAAATTTTACGATTTGTATGGAAATGCAAAAGACCCCAAATAGCCAAAGCAATCTTGAGAAGGAAAGATGGAGTTGGTGGATTCAGGCTTCCTGACTTCAGGCTATACTACAAGGCTACAGTGATCAAGACAGTAGGGTACTGGCACAAAAACAGAAATATAGATCAATGGAACAGGATAGAGAGCCCAAAGATAAACTATGGTCAACTAATCTATGATAAAGGAGGCAAGGATATACAATGGAGAAAAAGCAGCCTCTTCAATAAGTGGTGCTGGGAAAACTGGACAGCAACATATAAAAGAATGAAATTTGAACACTCCTTAACACCATACACAAAAATAAACTCAAAATGGATTAAAGACCTAAATGTAAGGCCACACACTATAAAACTCCTAGAGGCAAACATAGGAAGAACACTCTTCGATGTAAATAACAGCAAGATCTTTTTTGATCCGCCTCCTAGACTAATGGAAATAAAAACAAAAATAAATAAGTGGGACCTAATAAAACATCAAAGCTTCTGCACAGCAAAGGAAACTATAAGAAAGACAATAAGACAACCCTCAGAATGGGAGAAAATATTTGCCAACGAATCAACAGACAAAGGATTAATCTCCAAAATATATAAACAGTTCATCCAGCTCAATATCAAAAAAACAAAGAACCCAATCAAAAAATGGGCAGAAGACCTAAATAGGCATTTCTCCAAAGAAGACATACAGATGGCCAAGAGGCACATGAGAAGTTGCTGAACATCACTCATTATTAGAGAAATGCAAATCAAAACTACCATGAGGTATCACCTCACACCGGTCAGAATGGGCATCATCAGAAAATTGACAAACAGTAAATGCTGGAGAGGGTGTGGAGAAAAGGGAACACTCTTGCACTGTTGGTGGGAATGTAAATTGATACAGCCACTATGGAGAACAGTATGGAGGTTCCTTGGAAAGCTAGAAATGGAGTTACCATATGACCAAGCAATCCCACTGCCGGGCATATACCCAGAGAACACCATAATTCAAAAAGACACATGCACTCCAGTGTTCATTGCAGCACTATTTACAATAGCCAGGACATGGAAGCAACCTAAATGTCCACCAACAGATGAATGGATAAAGAAGATGTGGTACATATATACAATGCAATATTACTCAGCGGTGAAAATCAATGAAACTGGGACATTTGTAGAGACATGGATGGACCTAGAGACTGTCATACAGAGTTAAGTGAGTCAGAAAGAGAAAAACAAATATCGTATATTAACACATATATGCAGACTATAGAAAAATGGTACAAATCAACCAGTTTGCAAGGCAGAAATAGAGACCCAGATGTAGAGAACAAACATATGGACACCAAGTGGGGAAAGTGGGGAGGATTGGGGGGGAATGAACTGGGAGATTGGGATACCAAATTGTACACTCTAAATATATGCAGTTTATTGTATGTTAAGTGTATCACAAAAAAAGTTCTGAAAAAAAATATGTATATATAGTACCACGATGATAATATGTATACTCTAAAAAAAAAAAAAAAAAGATTAAGCAGCGTTAAACTTAGGGTCTAGCCCTATCAGGAGAATGGCCCTGCCAGGAGGGTCTGAGTTTCCTTCCCAGCAATGAGTTCTTTTAAAGGAAGAAAGAAGGGAGTCCTCTCCAACATCTTAGTGGCAAAGAAGAACGTGTGCTGCCCCAGGGTCCCTTGGCCACACCCCTACTCTCCCCCACCCTTACACACCCTAGGGCTGAGTCAGAGCCCTGGAGGGCAGGGTGGGCATGGGGGAGGGGTAGGTCCAGATAAGAAACAAGCCAGAAGGAAGGGGGAGGGTAAGAGCTCTCCCTGCCTTTGGTGCAGGATGTGGTGACGCTTTCATGCACCCTCAGGGTCCCAGCTTCCTATGCTAAGGGAGGTCAGTGCCCTTGGCAATCCTGGTAGCCTCAGCACAACAGCCCCTGCATCCCCAGGGCGTTAGAAACCACAGGAGTGGGGCAGGGGTGGAGAAGGGGTGGGGTGGACTCCAGGCCGCCCACAGGGCCCATGGTGGGCAGACATCACATGGCTTTGGAGACCCCAGAAGTAACACAGTGAATCAGAGCTGGATCCTGCCAAAGAGCAGGCAAGGGAGACACCCGGGCCTGGGGAGGGTGGGCTACCCTAGAAAGCGCGCCGGGGACCTTTGGTAAGGCTGATTTGCGGCCACGCATCTGGGTGCCACCCGCGGAGGCACAGCGCACCAGGCTCTGTCCCCCCAGGGCGCTGCGGCTCGTGGGCAGCTGTGCACCCTGCGCCTGCCTGCTGACCACACACTTGACAGCAGAGTCCCCAGGCCGCTCTCCGGCCTGAAGAACGGGTCCGTTCCTCAAAGCCTCTGCTTGTCCTGGAGGCTCAGAACATCCCTTTGTTTTCCCTCTGCGTGTGTATAGACCTGGCGGGCAGCAGGGCTCCGCCACCCTCCAGGGGCAGGGTTTAATGACGCGTGGAGACGCAGGCTTGGCAAATGCCTTTGTTTCTTTTGCTGTGAGGAACAAGACACCCCATGTGGACGTGGCCCTGGGCTTTATGAATGGAGACCGTATAAGATCACAACATCGGATGTTCTCTATCTGGGGACTTACAGGAATCCTGAAGCTGAATTCAAGGGCAAGGTTTCAAAGGAGGCTGCAAAAGAGGTTGCTGTGTGGGAGGTGGACGGAGGGGAGCAAGCTTCGCACGCGGGCTGGCTGGGCGGCACTTTTGGGTCTCTGGGTCAAGGACAGTGGGGCTGGATGTTGCCCTCTGGAAGGGGGTTGGGGGGGTTCTCTGCACATTTCAGGAAACCATTGGCTACACTTCATGACTCTGGCTGAGCGATTTCAAGAGTAACCTGCCTTTGGGCTGATGGAGAAACTTGTGGATTCCCCTGCAGAAACACTCAACTGGGGTTTCAGACCACAGAAATCTATTTTCGTAGCTGGAAGGAAAAAAAAAGATCTGTTCTTACATAGCTGGTATTCTTCTCTCTGCCCTTTTCTTCCACCCCCGAGAGTCCCCAAAGCCCAAGAGACCACCCAGTCCCTCCGAGAGTAGTCCCTTGAAAGGTTATACACTAGCTTTTCCGAGTGTGTGACAGCAGCACCTGGTGAGGCTTGCTCTTTCTTTCCCTTGGAACTGTCTCTTTTTTTGGGTTAAAACATCCCGGAGCTGCATTCAGGTTGCCTGGGTTACCAAGTGGCTTAACAATCCTGATGAGTATAAAATGGTGATAAAAGGAGCATGGGCCCTGGAGATGCCCTCTGAGCCGGGCAGACCATCCCTCACGCTAACCAGCCTTGTTCTGGAAGGGAGGGCGTGACGGAGATCAGGCCAGGCCAGGAGTAGTGTCCTGAGTGCCGTCAGGTTGCCGGTGAGGATACTCGAGGTACCACCTGCATATCTTTTGTAATTCCAAGGATCTCCAAAACTGGGAGATGTTCCCGGGTACGGCATGTGGGAGCATCGAGTCCCCTCACCCCCACACGCATGTTCTTTTATTCATCTACACACCTGATTTCACCCGGACTAAAAAGAAACATGAATCTCAGCTCTAGCAGTGATAAGCCGGTCACCTACCTCTGAGTCTCAACTTCTTCAGGTGAAAATGAGGGTGTCTGACTAGGTGTTCTGTGGCTTCCCTTCCAGTTCTAAATGTGTCATGACTCCAAGATTTTCTCAGATTGATGTCTTGAAACAATCAGATGTTGACAAAGTCAAGCACAGTGATGGGCCCTGGAGACAGACAGCGAGTAGGATGTTGTCTCTGCTTCCCGCCAGCCCAGCGGGGAAACAGACTCGTAGTGAATTCTTAGAATACAGCGTAGAACAGGAGGCGCTAGACTCACATCTGAGTTGCTGTGGGAGCCCTGAAAGGGACGCTGTGGTCAGTGATGAGTCTGGCGAAATGTCGTTGAAGTGGTGAGTGCCGTAGATGGAGGGAAACCCAGGAAGAGCCTGGAGCTGGGAACAAGCAGGAGGTGAGATCCTGACACCAGGTCCAGCACGGGGGGTTTCCCTGCACCAGGCAGCTCTCGGACACCAGCTGGGTGTCCCACAATTCAAGGCAATTCTGAAACTCTCTACCCAGGGGGAGCATCCGGTTCTACGGGTCAAGGGCTCAGCCCCACAAGACCCCCCCACTTCAGATGTCAATCACTGGCCCTGTGCTTCTGACCAACTGGCTATAAAGCAGAGGTTCACCCAACCCCCTGCCCTGGGTTCGATTAATTTTCTAGAGGGGCTCACAGAACTCAGGAAACCAGTTTATTCACTAGATTACTGGTTTATTACGAAGGATAAGTCAACAGCAAGGTGAAGAGCGACGTAGGCGAGGTTTCCAGCAAAGGAGCTTTGGTCCCCACGCAGTGTGGGGCAGCTCGTGGGTACGTTCCCACCTTGGAAGTTCTCCAAACAAACATCGTCGTTCTGGGTTTTTACGGAGGCTTCATGACGTGGGCAGGATTGACTACGTCATTGGCCGAGGGTGATGGGGTCCACCTCCAGCCCCTCTCCCCTCCAGGGAGGTCTGGGGGTGGGACTGAAAGTTCCAACCCTCTAATCCTGTGGTTGGTTCTTCTGGTGACGAGCCCCCATCCCTTGGTGACTTAGGGGCTTTCTAAAAGCCACCGCATTAGCATAACGAAAACCACCTTTATGGCTCTCAACACTTAGGAAATTCCCAGCGTTTAAGAACTCTGCCAGGAAGGTGGGGACAAGGGAACTTGACAGGACAGACGGTGACCAAATATATATTTCTTATTATAGATCACCGCATCACCTTGGGGTTCTGAGAATAGTCTGCTATGACCAGAACCAGGGAAATACCAGAACCTGAGAAAGTGACAAGGTCGGGTTTGTACCTAAGAACGTTGTGTGGGCAGCGTGGGAGCCGTTTTGGAGGAAGCAAGACTGAAAACCCGGGAAACAGTTGAACATTCTTTCAGTTAATCCATAGGGAAACCGGTGAGATCTGCGCAAAGGCAGTGAGCACGGATGGAAAGGGTAGATGCAAGATGTATTGATACTTAGAAGGTCAAATCCGCAGGATCTGGGTGGCCGATGGGATTCAGGGGATGGGGGGAGGTGCAGGAGTCAGGAGGATGCCTGGATTTCAGAAGAATGGAGAGAGTCACTGCTAACCTGGAAAAGATACAGAGAAGAGCGGGTTTGGGGTACTAGTGCAGGCAACACATGCATTGATTTGGGGTCTGTTGGCTTTCAGGTGACTGGAGGCTGTGTACATGGAGGTGTTCAGCAGACAGCAGAGAGCTCCTACCTGGATACTGGGACACCGACTAGGAAGTAAGACACAGATTTAGGGGAAGACAGAACACAGAGGGCAGAGTGTGCAGAGTGAGATGAAGACACCCTAGGTCTGACCCTTGGAAGTTGTCAAGATTGGAGGAGCAGTTTGAATAAGAGCAGTGAGCAAAGGAGACCAAGAAGGTGCAGCCTAGAGGAAGAAGGGAAAAGCAAAGATGTACAACGGAAGATCCTCCTTCAGGAGAGAAAGGATCCAGCAGTGGTAGCTGAGTTGAGTGATGGGTGGAGTGAGACAGAGAATGTTTAACATCACGGTGGGCAGAAGGGGAGCTCAGAGAAGAAGAGAGAGAAGGAGAGGGTATCTACTCTCTTTGGAATGATGTGAATGTCTCCAGCCCAAGTGCCATCATATCAGAGGGCTGAACAAGGTCTTCTGCACCAGCTCCTCCTACACTGTGTGCGCCAAACTGCTGGGCCTCTCCCTTCCTCTTCCCCTGGTCCTTTAGCCCAGGGAGCTCTCCTGCTGTTCCCACCTCCCTATGGACAGCTAGGAAAGATTCCCTCCTAAGATGCCATGCTTGAGCTCTCCTGTGTTGAAATTCCTGCCTCTCTTAGAGCATCAAGCTTGGAGCAGCCTGGGCTGAGCCCTGTACCTAGGACAATGATCAGGAAGAGTCAAGGACAACACAGCCCCAAGTCCCACCCCATCCCAATGCTCCCCCCACCACCACCATTTCCATCACATACTCACACACATATTTTATTTTGAAAGACGTTAAACCTACAGAAAAGTGGAAAGAATTGTACAATGAATATATCTTTCATCTGGATTCACCAACCGACATTTTGCCACATTGGCCATCCTTCTGTTTCTCTTCCCAGAGAAACACCCCAGAAGTTGTTTCAATAACCCTAATCCCATTATTGGTAATGCTAACTTTGGTAACAAGTAATGAATGACACCCAGGTCCTTTCACAGAAAAGGCACCTTTTACATTCTGTGGTTAATGAGAAGCGCGTGTGGTGTTACTTTAAGATCGTGGGACTATTCCATCCCCCACCAACCTTCATCGACAGTCATTGCATCCGTGGGTCCATTGATAATCCTTGCCTGAGTCACTTGTTATGTTGGTAGGTTGCAAATTCAATCCCTTCCATTTGTTTTTGGTGTCACAGTGGATTATGGACTTTTAATTCAATGTGTTATAATGGTTGCCATCATTATTGATTTTGATGGCCTCATTGTCCCAAATTTGGTCACTGGGAGCTCCAAGTTGGCTCCTGTGTACGTGTGACATATCCCCATTAGCCGAACCCTGATTGATGTTCTAGGCTCACCTGGGACTTTTCTTACTCCCGACCTGGACCTGGCTATTTCTCTAAGGAGCTCTGGCTTCTTATAGTAGGAACGGTATTTAGAAAACAAAATGTGGGTGCTAGTGTGTTTATTGCTATTGAGATGACATTGCTTCCAGGCCTTTCAGTAATTTTAAAAAACGATTAGGGTGATAAGAGCTAAAGCTTACTGCCGCGGCCCAGGCCAAGCCGTTTGTGTGCACCGCTTTATTTAACCCTTACAGCAACCCTGTGACGTAGGTATCATTGCCATTGTCTTTCCACGTTTGCATAAACCAGGTTTAAATATGTTACATAACTCACTGGAAGCACAACCCAAATGCCTGGTTCCAGAATCCACTCTCTGAACCACGACCCAGATTTCGAGGGCCTGAGACGGACCCGGCACTGCCGTCACATTCACCATCACTGGTCTCACAGTAACACTACAAATGTAAGCATTCCCACTGCACAAAAGGGGAAACCTGAGACTCAGAGGTGGTATGTGACCCAAATTAGGTCATCGGCTAGTGCAGACAGAGCCAGATTGCGGATTCTGGCTGGACCCCTGCCTCTCCTCCCCACACGTGGTCTTCACATCATCTCTTGCTTGGGCTCTGGGAGGAACGTGTCGGGAAGGTGTGGCTGGGGCAGCACCAGGGCCCTGCTTGCACCCTCCTGGGCCTCCACTCACTGCCTTCCCGGCTTCTCCGCACCTCCTGGAGGCGTGGACAGGGCTGCATGAGGGAGCCGGCAGCCAGTGTGGCCACGGCCCCTGGATCAGAACCCACACACGGAACACACCGTGTACCGGTGGCAGTGGCGGGGTTGCCTCATCTGAGAAGGTCAGGCTGGGACAGATGTGGAGGCAAAGGCCTGGTTCTTCCTAGGCTGTCTTCTCGGGCTGCTCCAGAGGCCCCAGGGGCCCAGGTCTGAGGGGCAGATGGGCAGGCTGTGGACATGGGGCTGGGAGCACAGCGTGTGGGGGTCAACAGGCTTAGGTTTGAATGTCATCTCTGTCCCTTATTATTATTATCTGTGAGATGTTGGGTTAGTTACTCACTAAAATCTCCAAGCCTCGGTTACCCCGTCTGAAAAATGGGGACAAGGACTTCCTTGATGGTCCAGCAGTTAAGACTCTGCCCTCCCACTGCAGGGAGCATGGGTTCAATCCCTGGTCAGGGAACTGATCCTGCATGCTTCACAGTGGGTCCAAAAAAGAAAAAACAAACAAACAAACACACAAAGGGGGACGGCATCATTTACCCACCTCCCAGGGTTGTTGGGAGGCTAAGATGAGAGGAAACATGTGAAGAGCTTGGTGCAGGGCCTGAACCGTTGCAAAGACTCACGTTCCTGTCACCTGGCTTTATTACTACTTCATTAAGGGAGGGGCCCAGACAAAGCAGCAGGACGAGACCCCTTATAATGTAGCAGCCTTTGCTGGACTCAACGTCTCCCTAATCAGGTCTATGCTTCCATAACTGAGCCTATAGCTTTAAACAAAATTAATTGCTTTTTAATTAAGCTTCCAGGAGAAAGCAGTTTGGGGTTGGCCTGTGCCTTTGTGTATCTCATTGCTGTCACAGGGGAGAAAGGGCTGAGGGTGGAAAGGGCAGCAGTACAGAGTGGGGGGGAGGGGGAGGAGGGAGGGGAGGAGAGGAGGGGTGTCCCCAGCCTCTGGGCACCGCGTGGGGACAGCCCTAGTCTTTGGCAATCTCTCCTCTCACTGCCTACTTGACTTCGCCACTTGTAGGTTGATGGACTGGTGCAAACTTAAACACACAGAACTCTTGCATTTTCCTCCAAACGTGCTTCCTTGTCTCAGGAAATGGTCATTGTGTCATCCACTTGTTTAGACCCAAAACCTCAGAAGCATCCTAAACACCCCCCCCCACCCCCACCATCCCTCATCCCCCACAACCAGAATCACTCAGCGAGTCCTGGCTGGCTCTCCCGCCAAGCTCCTTCCCAAATGTGCCAATTCTGGGAGCATTTAGGGGCACATCAGTGATAGTTCCCCAGCCCTCCAGGGTCCAGACCATCAGCTGGACCCCGCACTGGGCTGGAGAAGGGCTTGGACCAGCTTCTCTCCCCAGTTCTCACCGCCCCTGACCCGGGTCCCAGTCCTCCTTGCAGCCTCAACCCCAGCGGCAGAACCTGGAGGGGGAGAGCCAAGCAGAATGAGTCCTCTCTGAGGACAGAGGGCTCCCAGAGGGTCACTGGGAGAGGGGGAGGGCGAGGGCAGAGCTGTGCGGGCCACCGTCCCTTCTTCCCGTGGTCTCATCAATCTCCCTGTGGACGGCGGGGCCAGAAGTGCTCTTTGATTCTCTCCCGGGGACTGGAGTGGCAGCCTCGTGTGCAGGAGCTTGCGTGGTGGGGAGCATTTCCTCCAATGTGCTGCCCTCTGAGGGCAGCCCTGTCCCCTCTGGCCTGGCCCACGGATGTCCACTGGACCACGGCCTCCAGTCTTCCCTTGCCTCTGCCGCCCATTCTCCAGACAGCAGCCAGAGTGGCCTCCTAAAAACATGAAGCAGATCACTTTGCCCCCCAGTTTCAAGCCTGTTGCCCCCAGGCGTCTTTGCCGGTCCCTTGGCTCGAAAGGACCTACCCCAACAGGTAAACAGCGGATCCTTCCTTCCTGAGGTTCTGAACAATGAATTCAGATTCAGCTCCAGATCACGGCCCTGGAAAAGTTTCTGCACAGCCCCTCCCCCCCCCCCCCCACACATTCTCTGTCACATCACCCTGTTGTCATGGCATTTCTCACTTTCTGGATTTATCTTGCTCATTCATTCACTAACTTATTCCCTGCTGTGCTCCTCCTAGACCATGAGCTCAGCAGAGTAAGGGTCTGGTCTTGTGCATTACTTCTCCCGGCACAGAGTAGGTGCTCAATTAATCCTCTGTTGGGGGGCGCAGAGCACAGCTGCAGGGGCATGTGCAGTCTTATCCCAAGGAGCTAAACAATGTCTTCAGGTCTGTTGTCTTCCTTCAGGAGCTGCTTTAAGGCTTGAGAACCCTCCAGATCAGGACATTGTTTCTGCTTGGCCGACTTCACATTTGTTTTTACCGAATCATGGTTTCACAGCTGAAGCAGCCGAGCATAGCGGTTCAGACCACAGCAGGAAGATGGTGAAATCTGGGTTTAAATCCAGCTTCTGCAACTTACCAGCCATGCAAACCTCGGGAAGTTACTTAACCTCTTAAAAGCCTTTGTTTCTTTGGCTGTAAGATGGAGACTCTTACAGAGTTGTGACGATTCAATAACATGATGCAAGTAAAGCACTCAGCACTGATGGCACCTATAGATGCCATGGAATTTTCTCCCATTTTTATAAGATTTGAAGGGGAGGAGGGGGAGGCTTCCTGGGGTGACGCATTTGTGATCACTGCTTTAAAACATCCTCGCTGGTTACCTTTGAGCTGCCCCTCTCTGCTGCTGCTGAGCAAGCTGCGGTCCCCAGAGAAGCTCAGGACATTGCAGGCACCCTGCCCCGCCCCCCTGCCGCCGGCAGGCGCCCTGTCCTTCAGGAGGCTGTGATCCTGGTTACCATGCCGGCGGTGGTGCCCGGTGGCTAGTTAACGCCTGGATGAAACAGGCCTGTTTCGGTCATTAGCTGCGGCTTCTTCAAGATAAAGAGAAACCACAATTGAATCTGCTGCTCTTTACAGAAGCCCGTTTTAGATTTCTGGCTTCCTAATAACCCTGGTACTACTTCCTATTTTCTCCAGATTTCCTTTTATTTGTTTACATAAAAGGGGACAAAACCTAAAACACGGAATAAATAACCCACCAGACATGGACTCATGTGATGAAATGGGCCCAGGATGTGAGCCAAAAATGTCTGGGTATTATCACATCACTTACAGCCTGGTGATCTTAGGAAGTCAGTGGACCTCTTTGCTTACAATAGTTCTAGTTGTCCAGGAACATTTTCTGGACACAGACGCCCCACCCTGCGAGCGGGAGAGCCCCCCTCGTGGGTGGGCTGTGGCCTGGACTGGTGACAGCCACGCATGGCGTGCGGACCTGCTTCGGGAATGGATGGCAAACCCCTCTGGGTGGGAAGGAAGCTATGGGACAGCAGGGCAGAGGAGAGAAGGGTACCCAAGAATCTACCCCCCACCCCCGCCACTGCTCTATTAAAAAGGTTCTATTAAAAGCTCTGGTGGTGGGCTTCCTAGGTGGCGCAGTGGTTAAGAATTCGCCTGCCAATGCAGGGGACATAGGTTTGATCCCTGCTCCAGGAAGATCCCACATGCCACGGAGCAACTAAGCCCGTGTGCCACATAAAAAAAAAAAAGCTCTGGTGGCAGCGAGGACGTGGCAGGGGTCAGAGAAATGCAGAAATCTAAGGGAAGAGATGGAAGGGGAGGCTGCTCTTGGGACCTGGGAGGAGAGACCACTGGGAGGCTGCACGGCTCACCCAAGGAGCAGGTGGGTACGCCTGCCACCGCCTCCAGGGGCTGCCTGAAGGGCCTCTGGCTCCCCTTGCTCGTCCATGGACCTCTGATCCCCTCCCGAAGACTGAGCTCCCTCCGAGCAGGGTGGGTCTCGCCCCTCTTTGCGGTCCTCACACCCAGCCCCACCTCCAAACCTTTATTCAGCCGGAGCTGGAAGATGAAAGAACACGTGTGCGTGCGTGCTGACGACCTTGCCAAGCGGTCTGTATCTTCGCCAGCCCTCTCCTGCCCTTTCAACAGAGGCAAAGGCTAAGAGGGGATGCATTTACAATTCATGGTGGAAAGCCCTCTGCTTAGGCAAGCTGCTTTAAAGCTGCGTTATCCGTTATCCGTGGGAATAGCATCTTCAGGTGCCGAGCTTTCTGCCTTAAACAAGGAGAAGCCGCCCTCTGCTGGTCACATTCGGTAATGCCACACACGGGCTGAGTGAACCAGGACCGGCCCCTCCCTGCTCCCCCTCCCCCAACTCCTCCCACCAAAGGGAGAAGCAGGCCTGGGAGGCTGCCTGCAGTTCTTCAGGTTTTAAAAGCCGCGGCTTTCCCTCTCACCTTTTCTCATCTACTCATTTTCTTTCCCAGGGCCGTTCCTCCTCCACTCCTGCCAATTCCGACTGTCGACACTGAATGCCTGTTGAAAGCTGACAAGGTGTATTGGTTATAATTTCATCTCAGAAGACAAGAAAAAAGTTAAGAGTTGTAGGAGAGGAAATAGAAAATAATCATTAAACTCTCAAAACTCAAACTCAGCGACCGGGGTTGTGAATTTTTAGAGGTGAACATTTGTTTCAGTGTAGCAGAGAAGTAATTATCTCCTGGGAGCGGTGGGCATATTTCTTCTTTAACACACAAGTGAGTGTGTTTATTAATCACTGATGTTGGACGGAAAGGTGTGAGCATTCCTATTTGCGGGCATGTTCAGTTACACTGTAGTCTTCTGCTAAGAGCCTGCTCTGGGTTTGGGTCCACACGGCTGGCAGACCCCGAGGGTTTCCTCGTGCCCAGGAGCTCCGGTCAAGGTTTCTGACGTCCGGCTTTTATCCTGATCATGTTAAGTAACTTACACCACAAAGGGCGCCCAGATATATGCCCAGCTGAGGTGAGGAAGTGCAACGTCACTTCTGCAGACAGAGCAACCCAGCCCGGGAGGGAGTCCCAGCAGTCCTGGGAGAGGATCCCTTCCCCGTGGTCAGCGCAGGCATCATCAGGGCCTTAGGGTGGACAGAGCTTGGGCTTTGGAGCCGCACAGGCCTCGGTGGGGATCTCAGCTTTGCCACTCACTAGCTGGAGCCACCTCGAGGTCGTGAGACTCCGATGCAGCTTTTGAAAAGGCAATGCTCACCTCAGTAAGCGGTGCTCGACCTTTGTGAAGAACACTGACCTTGATCATTTCTAAGTGTCAGAGATGCCAGCGCACAAGAGGAGCGGGCTCTCATGGGCTGAAAAATCTAGAAGTTTCCTGATGGGTATAGGTGGTCGGGGCCCTCAGAGAGACACTTCCCCTCTTCTGGAGAGACAGTTATATCTCACTCTGCTCCAAGGTGGTCTGTGACTGTTTCAGGGGGATGGGAGCCTTCCTCCAGGTCTTCCAACCCCTCCCCCCACCCATGAATCAGATTGGCTGCTCCCTTCCTAAATTAGTGTCTCCAAGCTATTCCAAAGCTTCTCCCGTATCATTAAAAACTTCTGAGCACATATCCCCCAATACATATATGTTTCTTTTAAATTATATATATGGGCACACATATTGTTGTTGTCAATCTACATATCCAATATTTATATAGCAAATAAGAACTCAAGTTCTCATTTTTAAACAAAATAATGATATATAGAATCCTTAGTTTCCTCTTCCCACATCTGAGTAGGTTGCATGGTCACCTGCTTTAGAAATCACATCTCTTGGATGAAATTATCCAGACCCTTAGACACCATTATTCCTGTCATGCTACCATCGACACCGTCACCACCATCTTACATCCCAGTGGAAGCTGTGTTTCCATCAGTTCCTGAGGCGTCCATGTCTTGATGACACAGATGAGGCTGCCATCCGTTCCTTTACTCTACACAATCAGTAACTCTTCTTGTATGTATAGGGTGATCTACTGAAGAAACACCACGTTGGGCTCTAGGGTAAAGGTTGGGGAAAGAGTGTTCAGACAGCCCCTCTGACCATCTTGTCCTGACAGCTTCCTCAGAGGTTGTTACCAGGCTCAGCAGCTCTCGAGCATATAAAACTCTTGGGTGGAGCTGGGAGCATGTGGCGAGGACCCTGTAAGTGTCATCACCGCCTCTGCACACCACACCTTCATCTCTCTATGGAACTGGGTACCAATTCCGATACCTGCCCGCACGAACGGCTTGAGGTTGTGTCCCCAACGACCACTGTGTGCGGGTAATGATTTGCATTTTGATATCAATATACAGTAACTATGAGCTGTTCTTTGGAAGAATTATATGCATTTCTAGATTTTATTTAATCCAAACTTTAAGTTTTAAGACATTAAAAATGGCTGACTTGGGTATGAGAAGTCTAAGAGATGGAGAAAAGGTAATCAAACACTGGAAGAGAGATGTAAGAGGCCACGAGACCCGAACAACTTCATGAACAGGGACCCACAGGGAGGTCCAAACAACTTCATGAACAGGGAGGAAGAGGAGAGTGGTTAGCAAGGAGAGACGTGAAAATGGCAGGTTGATCAAACGGCAGGACCAGATGGGGGTCACCAACAAGCCACACGGACTTAAGATTCCAAGACAGGAAATAAGGACCATTCGTATAAGCAAAGCGAGGTATTGGGGAGGACCTGACAGCTATTGAATAGATATGCTGCTTGCTTCCTGGTAATCATGGCAATGTCCACCCGGACCGCATGCCACACCAGGCAGAGCTATTTCTGTCGCCACTGTTGTCCCTGTGACAAAGGCTGCCGTGAGACGTCTAGGGTCTCACAGAGAAGACATGCACAAATGCGTAACAAGAGTCCAGGACATTCGTTCATATAATAGATGTTCGAATAATTGACCCTGTGATGCTTAAGGGGAAATATCACTTGGGGATCAGGGAGGGTTCTGGAGACGACGGGACCTTTGAGCTGTGTCTTGAAGAATAAGGAGTTCATTCTGGATAAAGGGAGACGTGTGGTTGGGCTCAGATCGAGGACGACCTTGGCAGGTACGGGCAGTGAAGGGCCTAGTGTGCGAGGGGGGAACGGGGAACGTGTGAGCCAGATGGCAAGTGGGGCTAGTAAAGGAGCTTGTAAAAGGGCCACGTGCTGCGAGGAGGCATCCTGGCCCTGCCCCGCTGGCCATGAGGAGCGATGATGGAGACTGCAGGCAGGCTACGGAGACGCTCGGCATGGGCACCGGCCAGCTTCTGCACGCAGGGTCCTGCGCCCGGGCGGGTGGGGCCGCCGCCGCAGCCCCAGCCCCGGGTGGCCTGGCTTCGCTTTGAGCCCTGGTCTCCGGTCATCCACGTTCAGGAAGTTTAGTCCAGGGCAGCCCCACCATAGTTGCTAGCGCTGCAGGAGTTTGCTTGGAGGAGGCCTCCAGAAGCTTTTGTACTGGGGGCCTTGGAAGTACCCAGAGGCTCCGGACATGACTGGAGCCTTCTGTGAGATCTCTTGTTCCGCTGAAGAAAATGGCCTTTCTGACCAATGACTGGCCACTTGGCCTCTGGGGAGGGTGACGTGTTGAGAGCGGGAATGCGTCACGTCTGCCATTTGACTTGCTGTTTTGCTCCATAAACGGAGTCCCGCAGCACCTGACACTCAGGCTGGGGGTGGGAGACATCCAGATGCCAAAGCCCTGGGCGCTTCCAGGTCAAGGGGTGTGTGTTCGGGGGTGGGGCGGGCAGCACCTTCCCTCGGCTTCAGGGAGGCTCTGCACGGGAAGGAGGCAAATGAGGTAGGGGTCAGAGTCTCAATTTGGAGAATCTCGGTTTGAATGCTCTCTCTGCCATCTGTTAAAGAAGGACCTTTACTAACGATCCCACCTCCCCCATGCCTCTGTTTCCTTATTATGTTTAGTGACGTTAATTGCAATTTAATGAGATAATATACATAGATGTTTAGCTTAGAGGCTGACACCCAGTAATTAACAAATGGTACCTCTTACTGACTTCTTTAAGATGCAGTCTACGTGATGACTTTCCTCCTCCCTGTAATTCCATGCTCTCCTACCTGGCTTTGCTTCCCCACTGCCTGACAGCTGGCCAGGACCCCCGTGTAAACTCCGTCTCCTCCGCTTTGCTGCCTGGAAAAAGGCAGCAGGCCCTCAGCACCTCATAGATTCTGATCTGACATACACTGTCAAGACCTTGACAAGGTGTTCTTGACTTGAGTGCAGCACAGCAGCTCTGGGCAGGATTTGCAGCCCTTTGCTGGCTGTGATTTATGTGTTGGGTGGGTTCCTAGCTGGTGGCCACACGGGAAGAGATCCCCAGGGAGGTCTCCTACGGGAGCCCCGTCAGAGCTGCGAGTCTGACCACGACACCTGTGGAAGTGGCATCGATGCCCAGCACAGAGGGGTCTCCTCCTGGGCTGGACCCTCTGCCCAGGTTTAGAAAAATTTCACCCAGAGCAGAAACTAGGATAAGCTCAAGTTGTGAGATTGTTTTTGGCGGTCATTATCTGCAGGGAAATGTACAGGCATCCGGAGGGCTTTCAGTTCATTGGGAATGCTTCTCACTGTCTCTTGTGTAGTTTGCATATAGTCCAGAGGCAGGAGTGGACTGAGAAACCTTAGATTCTGAATTCTCGAGTTCCAGCAGCAGGTCAGTGCAGGTAGGAGCCACACAGGATCAGATCCTGATTAATAATAAGCATTTTTTTAACACGCAGAACTTCTTAAAGATGGACAGGCCCCCTTGAGGGCTCCCAGGCTAGACAGACCCAAGCACAGAGGGTGGTCAGGTTGTAAAAGAAACACAACTTTTTGGGGGGAGAGTTGGACTCCTTTGGTCTATGAGAGGCTACGATTAAAGACACCTAGAAATCGGGTTCCTTTTAGCTCACTGCATGCCTTTGGCCAAATCATAACATCTCCAGGCCCCAGTTTGCTCACTAAAACAGGAAGGGATTGAAGTGAATGATTTCGACAGTTCCTCTCAGCTCACAAGTCTCATGATTATGTGTAAGAGT
The DNA here is from genome assembly GCF_030028045.1 of Hippopotamus amphibius kiboko. Lineage (NCBI taxonomy): Eukaryota > Metazoa > Chordata > Mammalia > Artiodactyla > Hippopotamidae > Hippopotamus > Hippopotamus amphibius. Next base: position 73,689,077 of record NC_080199.1, read on the forward strand.
CTAGGAAAAAAAAAATCACAGAAGAATCCTATTTTTCTCCCAGGGTTTTTCAATTGAAAAAGATGAAAAACTTTGGGTAATTAATTTTTTAAGGACTTTTATTGAGATGTAATTGACATACAATAAACTTCATATATTTAAAGTGTACAATTTGATAATTTTTTTCTTATTAGTCATCTATATATGCAATCCTAATCTCCCAATTCATCCCCCCCAACCCCCCAACCCCCCCACTTTCCCCCTGGATAATTAATTTTTAGAATAATCAATAAAACATTTCAGCAAAGTTATTTACATGCCTACCCTTGATGCTACAAAAATTATTTTTTTAAAACATAAGATTCAAATTAAAAAAAAAATGTATCAGATCCTGGGAACTCCCTGGTGGTCCAGTGGTTAGGACTCCACATTTCCAGTGCCGAGGGCGTGGATTCGATCCCTGGTCAGGGAACTAAGATCCCACATTCCCTGAGGTGCAGCCAAAATATGTATGTATATAATATATATACATATTAGATCCTTACAATTCCTGAGCTCAAGAAACACTCTGTACAACACTGCCCACAGACTCAAGAGCAGGATGTATTTCTGCATGCTTTCAAAAGCTGTTTTGAGTGTTCTGTCCACGGCTCACTTGGCTCCGACTTAACCCCTGCCACACCTGTGACAGTGACTCACGTCCAGCCAACACCTTGCATCCACACCACAGCCCTTTTCCAAGCTGTGTGTGTCCAGGGCACACGACAGCCTTCTGCTGGAACCAAAGGTGTAGAAGCCACTGGCAACAGAGTACTGTTAGAAGGTCAACACACACCCAACCCTGAGCTCCGAGCAAAACAACCTTCCACAGCTGTCGGCTCCCGACATTAATTTGCAGAAGGCAGGAAAGCGTTTCTTTGCAGGACCAAGTTAATGCACTGCTGGAAAGTGCACAGGAAGTAAGGAATGAATATTTATGGAGTGTGTGTTCCCCGCTGCCGCCAGGCACGTCTGGTACCATCACATCAGTGAATGGAGAAGCAGGTGAGTTTCCTGCTCAGCAAGTGGAGGGACAGGAATCCTGTGATGACAGCTGAGCAGCTGCAGGGCCTGCGGGGAAGGTCACCTAACTACGTGGTGGGAAGGGAGGCCCAGAGTTCAGGGCCTTTGCAGAGCAGCCTCGGGGCTGTGGTTTCCCATGCAGGACCCGAGGCACCACTGGACGGTGCTGGGACTGGGTGAAGTCACTGGGAGTGATTCTTTTTTCCTTTTCTTTTTCTTTTTTGACTGCTCCTCAAGGCACGTGGAATATTCCTGACCGGGGATCAAACCTCTGCCCCCTGCAGTGGAAACGCGGAGTCTTCACCCCTGGACCGCCAGGGAAGTCCCGTTTATTTTTTTTGAAAGATGACTTGTGGCAGCTCGCAGACTAGACTACACGGGACTGATTCCGAAGTTTTGCCAAGACAAGATACGCCCTGCTCCCCCCAGATTGCCTGTGCTTAGGGTGACAACATTTAGTTCCAGCTTACGTTTCCAGAGGTCACTGCCCTGCTCCCATGCCTTCTCACCAGGGGACATAGGGACCCTCGCCTGCAGCTGAGACCCGCAGCCAGAGGCGGAGCCCAGCCCTGCTCACATCCCATCACTGGGACAGGCACACCGGCTGAAGTTGATGGGGCAGGAGGCGTGGGGACTGCGACACTAGGACAGCAGTACCACCCACCTGGGGAGGAGGCGGTGCCAGGAGACCCTGAGGAGTCCCTGTGACGGTTCAAGGGCTGGAGAGGCGACCTAGGCCAGGGTGATGGGTATAGAGAGGACTGAAAGAGGCAGATTTAGGCCGCATTAGAGAGGAAAGGTCTCCGTCCATGTTAGGTGTGGAGGTGGGTATTGGGGAAAGAGGGGAATGGAGAGTAATTTCTGGCTTTTCAGAGTAACTGAGTGGAGGGGGTTCCGGTACTGAGCCAGAGAGGCTGTGCAAGGACAGGTCAGGGACTAAAGGTCTGCTTAGCCATGTTCCGTCCAGCTGCTGATGCAGTTTCTGTGTGGGAATGTCCAGGAGGTAGTGCGGCATGAAGATAGGGTTCTGAGGGGGCTGGTGTCGGCGATGCGGACTTGCCTGCTGTGTGCAGGCTTTGTGCCGAGCTGCAGGCGAGCGAGCAGAGGTGGGGGATTTCTCAACATCTTATGCCCAGAGGTGGGAAGAACCATGGCTTTAAAATAGGAAAAATAGGAGGTACAGTAAAAATATACTGAATGTTTTTCGAGCTATGCATAGTTTTAAGGTCTCTGTTAGCTCAGGAGCAAACAACTCAGTTAGGTAAATCCTCGATGGGGACGGGCAGCATGCTGGCAAAGTGGTGGTGGCAGGTCAGAGCCCTAGCTAGGGAAGGTGGGGGGGGGACGGTAGGGGCAGGGGAGGGGCCTTCAAAGGGAGATGGGCCACATAAGTGAGTGTATTAAGAACGATAGGCAGCAAGCGTGTCACTGTCAGAGAAGGAAGGTACAAATATGGAGAAAATGAGAATTCCTAGTTACACTGGAATTGGAGCTATGTGTCTGGGTTCATTTTTCAATAGATAGATATAAAGATAGCCGTGTGTATATCCATCCCCATGGAGATCTACATCTATGTCTGTATCTGTATCTACACGTATCTTCCGCAGCTCTGTCCACTGGGACAGCCTCGGAGCAGTGACATTGAGATCGCAGTGAGCACACCACACCCAGCTCTTGCTCCGGAATCACAGAAGACAGCTTGAAGGGCTTTCAGTGGCCAAAGCTGGGACAATATAAACATGAAAACATAAAATTATAGTAAGAGATAAGCTGTTGAATAAAATAGGAGTCCGCAAGTATATGTATAAATACATGGAGTGGTAAATAGAAAGAATATATGGACTTCCCTGGTGGCGCAGTGCTTAAGAATCCACCTGCCAATGCAGGGGACACGGGTTCGCGCCCTGCTCTGGGAAGATTCCACATGCCGAGAAGCAACTAAGCCCGTGCACCACAACTATTGAGCCTGTGCTCTAGAGCCTGTGAGCCACAACTATTGAGCCCATGTGTCACAACTACTGAAGCCCAGGCACCCAGAGCCCGTGCTCTGCAATGAGAAGCCACTACAATGAGGAGCCCGCGCAGCACAATGAAGAGCAGCCCCCGCTCGCAGCAACTAGAGAAAGCCCGTGTGCAGCGATGAAGACCCAACGCAGCCAATAAATAAATAAAATTTTTAAAAAATAGAAAGAGTATATATGAAACACTATATGAGGGTGAGTCAAAAATTATCTGCACTCTGGCTGTAGAATTTATTTGAATTAACTTTTAGAAAAGACAGATACATCATTTTTCGACATAATCTCCTCGCTTTTCAAAACACTTTGCCCATCTGCCAACAAGCTTTCGTATTCCCTCATTAAAAAATGTTTTAGGCTGAGCCGCGAGCCATGAATGTACTGCTGTCTTCATGTCTTCAGGTGGAGGGGCGACCGGCTCCTTCTTGATGGCTAACGCTTGTGTGACCTTCCTTGAACTTCTTTATCATTCATACACACTTCTTCGAGACAAAACACTTTCTCCATACTGCTCACAGAGTCTTCGATAAAAAACGGCACCAGGTACGCCCTCAGATCACAAAAAATGAATCACTGCACCCTGCTCTTCTTTCATGCAAATCACAAGTGGGGCATCCATTTTTGCTCGCACTATAGTTACAAATGAACCGATGTAACATGTTCACACCTGCACAGCAGGGACTGGGGAGACAGTAGCCTTGAACGGAAAGCGCTGATATAAAACAGTGCAGCCAACAGAAGTTTTAATATAAACGGAGTGCAGATAATTTTTGACTCACCCGCGTATGTACATAAGTGAAAGGATAAATTGATAAGGACTATGGTATTTGTATAGTTTAAACGTACCTCCCTATGAAATAGTTAGTAATAACAAAGGGGAAATGAGTGATTTTACAGAGAAGACTGTCTAGTATTCCCCTAATCAGGTGATCAAAGTGTCGGTCAGTAAAGGGACACACCACAGTTTTGTGCCACCCGATAGGACACAGTGAGAAACACACAGCATCACATGTGAGACACTCCTTCTGAAGATGTGTAACCTGCATGGAATCGCCAGAAAAAAATCAGACAAACCCAGTTGGAGTGACATTCTACAAAGTGACTGGCCTGTCGTCTTCAAAAGTGTCCAGGTCCTAAAAGTCCAGGGAACACTGAGAAAGTGTCCCAGGCTGATGGAAACTCAGGAGACAGGACAGCTAAACGCAGATTGTGATTCAGGACTGGAGCTTTTTCTGGAAAGGGACAATTGGTGAAACTTGAATGAGGTCTCCAGTATTAACGCACTACTGTTGATTTCCTGATTCTAACCTTTGCCCTGCGGTGATGTAGTGAAAATCCTTGTTCACAGGAAACACATTCAAACAGTCAGGGGGCTGTGCGTCAGGTCAGCTAAGGCTACTTATTCTCAAGTGGTTTAGGGGCAAAAACAGTTCTTTGAACTGTACTTACAGTTCATGTCATGACTCTTATCCAAAGTTTATGGATATTTTATTCAGATTTCATAAATCATGGAGCTGAAAGACCATTCAGTCTAAATCACCTCAATTTTATAGACAAGGAAGCAAGCACAGAGAACGTAAGTGACTTTCCCAGGGTCTCGTGACCAGTCAGGGATAGAGACAGGTCTGTTTCCCGCGGCCTGGACCACAGCATTCTCCGCAGCGTCCCCTGACGCGAGGGGTGCCCTGGAGGAGAGGAATCGAGAAGGCAGTTCTCAGGAGCGGAAGCAGAGAAAGAGCAGGGTTTTCAACCAGACTCTGAAAGAGGGTCCTTCTAATTGACAGAGACACCCAAGAGCCCTTTCATGAAAGTCTGCGTATTGATTTTACCTTCATTCTATAAATTAACTATGATTTAAAAAATTAAAACAAAGAATACTCATTTTAAAAAAAACTCAGGCAATACAGGAAATGTAAAGAAGAAAATTTAAAAAAAAATCACCCCAAGTCTCACCCTCATGGAAAATAACCACTGTTGATTTTTGGTGAGCATCCTTTTTAGATACCTCTTTCGCACATACAATCTATACGTGATTTTACATGAACGTCAGTGGACATAGATCTGACACATGACGGTCCTTGGGGGTGCGTCCCGGCAGAGCCTCTGGCTGTGCTGGGTCCGCTCTGCTGGGTCAGCGCCTCTGCCCTCCCAGTTATTAAACGTCCCAGACATCACCCCTGGCTCTGCGCCATCATTTTTAATGTTTATCAGCACCGTGTTTAATGGTGATAGATTACTCTGTTATGTGAACATCCCATACTTTATTTAACAAATCCCCTTTTGCTAGATATTTAGGTTGTTCCCCATTTCTAGTATAAATGATGCTGAGATACTCTTGTACCTTTGTAAACCTATCTTTGTATGCTTGCCCAGTGACTGAGTTTCCTTAATTTTTGTTTTGTTTTGCTCTGTTTTGAGCAAACACTCAAAAGGCAATGTCAATGCCCATTGAGAGTTAACGCTAAGCAACCCAGGATGCTAGAGCTGGTTAACGCATCTGAAGGTATAAACTAGAAGAGACATCCAAGTCTAGTCTTACTTCTCTAAGCTTTTATGTGGACAGAGATTCTTCAATCAAACTTCCCTTAAACATTTCCAGGGCTGGGAGTGCCTTCCCACTTTTTTCTCTCCTTACCTCTTGAGACAGCCGTTTCCACTGCTCGATATATTGTGTGAACCCTGTCTCCTGTAACACCCACCCTTTGGGTCCAGATGGTCTGCTTTCTGGTGATTCTCTAAATGTGTCTAATCCCTCTCTCATCACTGTCCCTTTAAATATTTGAAAAGAGATCTTATCTTTCCTTATAGGCTTGTATTTCTATTACTTTATACAATTTCAAAATGATCAATAATGATAAAATAAGATACAACATAATAGTACCACCATGTGTTGAATCCTGGGTGCTAAGGCTCTGTAACAAACATTTAATTTGTTGAATTCTTCCCTCTGAGCTACTTTGCTTTTCTCTCAAATTCACTAAGGATGTCCAAGCACAGAGAAGTTAAGTAGGCTGCCCAAGGTCACAGAGCTAGTAAGTGAAGTATACAGGCTCCCCCAGGAGTTCTGGGCCAAAGGCAAATCTCTGAGATTGATTACAGATTGCATCTCCCATGCTACTTATAGTTAGAAACATCCCAAGGAAGGGCTGTGATTGGCCCAGCTGGGATCCTGCCCCTGTATCAACTTGGGGAAAACTAGAAACACACAGACTCCTAGGCCCTAATATAGCAGAACCCTTTGGTGATGAAGCCTGAAAATCTCTTTACAAAAGGTCCTTGGGTGATTCTATTGGTCAGCAGGTTTGATCTACTACTTTAGCTACAGGTACATATCAAGACAACCTTGGGACATTTTTAAAAACACAAATGTCACCCTTAGAGTTTCTTATTCAAGTCTCGATGGTGAATATCGCTGGTTTACAAACTTGGTCCTTGAACTTGGTTCTTAGCCTGAGACCCATGCCTACAAGGCTCACAGAGCCCCCATCCCCAGTATTGAACACATAATTTTGTAAATGCCTGTGTATATTTTTCTGGGAAGAGGGGCCAACACTGAAACTCTTAAGATTCACAGCTCTAGATGGAATTAAATTGATTAACTAAGCTTTACTGGATTTAGTAGCTTAACTACAAGCAACATACCCGGTACTTCTTATCCTGGCCACCTTTCTTCGCTCCTTTGACAGAGACCATGTCAACGGGTTTTTGTTGTTGTTGTTGTTGTTTCAATTTTATTTATTTTATTTATTGGCTGCGTTGGGTCTTTGTTGCTAGGTATGCTTTTTCTAGCTGCGGCAAGCAGGGTCTACTCTGCAGTGCTTGGGCTTCTCGTTGCGGTGGCTTCTCTTTTGCAGAGCACGGGCTCTAGGCACACAGGCTTCAGTAGTTACAGTGAGCAGGCTCAGTAGTTGTGGTTCATGGGCTAGTAGTTGTGACTCTCGGCCCTAGAGCACAGGCTCAGTAGTTGTGGTGTACAGGCTTAGTTGCTCTGAGGCATGTGGGATCTTCCCAGACCAGGGATTGAACCCATGTCCCCTGCATTGGCAGGTGGATTCTTAACCACTGTGTAACCATCCCCATGCCAGCGTTTTGTGGAAAAATGCAATGTCATGTCTAACAACATTCTTTGATCTACTAGTTTGATAGCTCTATGCGTTAAAAAATTTTTTGTGTGTGTCAAGACTTCAACTTTATAGCCCGTGTCAGAAGTCATCTGTTTACTATTCAGGTCTAGAATTGCACTAGGAATTGATATAACATCTAAGAGTTCTTCCCATTTTGCTCTCAGAAGCAGCGTGTTGGGGGATGACAGTCCTCAGGTGATACTGTACTGTATCTGTGGTTCCGGCACAGCCCCAACTCATCCCTTCATGCATCCAGGCATGCACGCGTGCGTTTATGTTTTTGGTTTCCATTTCCCACTTCCTTTCCCCTTCCCCTCTAGGTATCCATCCTAATGTGATCGTCAAACCTGTGCTGTTTCACATGCACGTGCTATGAAATGTACACAAATGCCGGGCAGCCCTCATTGTTCTCACTTCCTGACACATACTACATTTCAAAGCTCTGTTCATTTCCTCTGTTCCTTCCGACTCCGGCAGAGTATTTCAGAGAGCACCTCTTCCACTTGTTCCCACCTTCCCCTCCTCCCGTATAGACGGACCCCCACCCTCAGCCACAGACAGAACTGCAGCGAGCACCTTCCTGCCTGGCCCTTAGGACACGGAGGAGGATTGCCCTAGGATACATGCGTGGGGGGGGTGTAACTGGGTTATAGATCCATATATTGACCTAAGTGCTGCTCTCCAGGATGGCTGCACAGCCCTCCGGCAGGGTCCAGGGATTCCAACGTTCCCACGTCCTGGCCACCACCTGGCGATATTCAGCTTCCCAGTTTTGGCCAATCACATGGGTGTAAATGATACCCCATTGTTACTTTAATTTGCATTTTTCTAGTTAGTAATGAGTTTGAGCATCTCTTCATGTGCCTGTTATTAGGAATGGTTTCCTCTTTTGCGAATTGCCTTCTTCATTGAGGAGAGGGGACTTCGACACCTTTTGTTGATTCGCAGGGTTCTTGCATATTCTAGATCTGGTCCCTAGTCAGTTTTGACATTGCAAATATCTTTGCCCAATCTGTCTGATAACTTTGTCCTTCCTCTGATTAAAATCCTTTAATTGTGACGTATTCAAATCCATTACGTGTTTGCCGTTCGCTTTGCACTTTTGAGGTTTTATTTAAGAAGTGCTTCCCCACTTTGAGGCCACCAAGCTCCTCTCAGGAGGCGCTGCAACCACATTCAGAGTGAACGTGACAATAACTGAACATCGGTGTTTTGCATCCTCACACCCTTTGTCACTGTTGGCACTGCAGCCCCAAGCCCAGCCCCTCTCCCCTCCTCCGCCTTTCAATGCCCACTTCCTCAAAAACCAAACCCCAACCTCGGATGGCTCTAGCCTTCTCTGACTCGTTCCATTCTACACCGTCACCCACATCGCAGTGACTTCATTACTGAACCTGATTCTCTAATTATTTCCCGCGGGCTCCCCTCCCTCCTGGGGATAAGCGTCCGTTCTATATTTATTTTGCTCACCAGGTCAATGCTCTTAGTAGGCACCTAATAAATACTCTTCTGTCTCCAAATTCAAGCTGCTGTCAAAGACTGATTACTTAAGCCTCCGAAACCTTTTAAAAGATGCATTCTTTCCTTTCCATCTCCAAAGCCACATCCGTGCCTGGGTTTAATCATTGCACGCTCAGACTTTTACAACCACTTGTACCTTCTTCCTGTCTGCCTCGGCTCCAGTGAGAGCAGAGAAGGGCTGTAAAATCACCCTGGCTTAGAATCCCTGGGTTCAAAGGGAACTTATCCAGCCTCCAATCCACCCTGCCTCGGGGGCTAGAGCTCCCTTATGATGTTCACATTCCTAACAAATGCTGCTGCTCAGTCTCTACTTGAATACCTTCGGTCATGGTGGAGTCACTACCTTTTGCGGCTGTTTATTCCCTCTGTGCCCAGAGGGCGCTTCCTTATTTTATTAAAAAATTTTTCTAAATTAATTAATTATTTATTTAATTTATTGGCTGCATTGTGTCTTTGTTGCTGCGAGTGGGCTTTCCCTAGCTGCAGAGAGCAGAGCTACTCTTCATTGCAGTGCCCGGGCTTCTTACCGCAGTGGCTTCTCTTGTTGTGGAGCACGGGCTCTAGGCACATGGGCTTCAGTAGTTGCAGCACGTGGGCTCAGTAGTTGTGGCACACGAGCTCTAGAGCACGGGCTCAATAGTTGCGGTGTAGGGGCTTAGTTGCTCTGAGGCATGTGGGATCTTCCCAGACCTGGGCTCAAACCCATGTCCCCTGCATTGGCAGGCGGATTTTTAACCACTGCGCCACCTAGGAAGTCCTGCTTCCTTATTTTAAATTGAAATTTGTCAGCCTTCTAACTTACAACTGTTGGTCTTAGCTTTTCCTCTTGGGTCCATTGAGAACAGCTCTTAATGGGTCTTTCGGTAAATACATCTCCCAAGTGTGGTGCCCAGAATCAGACACAGTCCTGCCAAGTGAAAGATGGGATGGAACTCTCTTCTCTCTCCCTGTGTTAATTTCCTGTGGCTGCTGTAACAAATTACTACCAACATGGTGGTTTGAAACAACAGAAATTTATTCTCTCACAGTTCTGGAAGCCAGAATTCCAAAATCAGTATCACTGGGCCAAAATCAAGACGTCAGCAGGACGGTGCCCCCTCCAGAGACTGAGGGAGAATCTGTTGCCCCTTCTAGCTCTGGGTGGCTGCTGGCCTTCCTCGGTTTGTGGCCGCTGTACTCCAGTCTTCAAGGCCAGCACTTTCAAATCCCTCCGTCTGTCTTCACATCACTGTCTCTTGTGTTTAGTCAAATCTCCCTTTGCCTCCCTCTTAGAAGAATGCATCTGATTGCATTTAGGGCCCACCTGGATAATTTCAGAACTTCTCCCCTTCTCAAGACCCATAACGTCATCACACCTGCAAAGCCCCTTCTCCTCATATACGGTAGCATTCACAGTTTCCAGAGATTAGGCTGTGGATATCTTTAGAGGGAATTTTTCTGATCTACCGCACTCCTCTTAAAAGACAAGACTTTCCCAGGACTACCCTGGCGGTCCAGTGGGTAGGACTCCATGCTCTCACTGCCGAGAGCCCAGGTTCAATCCCCAGTTGGGGAACTAAAATCCCATAAGCTGCATGGTACAGCCAAAAACAAAATAAACACAAACAAACAAACAACAACAACAACAAAACTTTCTCTGGCAGTCACATCATACTATTGATTTTTACACTCTACAGACCCTAATTAATTTGCACTGGTGCTGTTGGTTGCTGGATGCTGGCTACAGTACATTATCCCAAATAAACGACATGCTATTAGCTTTAAACCATCGCCCCAGTTTTGTTGCTATCATCTCAGATCTATCAATGAACCATTTGGGATTTCTACGAACTTAATTAAATCTGTAAATTTTAATGTTGGTAAGCAACTGTACCCATGATCAGATGTTCAGTGGGCCTGGCCGGAGGCAGAGCCCTGTAGCACATCTCCAGAGACCTCCCTCCAGCTTCCATGGAGCTGTTCCCCTCCCCTTTTGTCTTATCTGTCTCTTCTCATAGGCTCTCTGCTGATATAGGTAGTGTCTTGCACTGAGTAGGAGCTGGGAGTGATGATTTCATATTTATCAAGCTTCATTTCCCATATTCCAAACCCTATTTTAAACCCATCACTCATGGATTTACTCTTTTATTTTTTTATTTTTTATTATTTTTAAAATAAATTTATTTATTTATTGGCTGTGTTGAGTCTGCTGCTGTGCATGGGCTTTCTCTAGTTGTGGCAAGCGGGGGCTACTCTTCGTTGTGGTGCACAGGCTTCTCAGTGCGGTGACTTCTCTTGTTGCAGAGCACAGGCTCAAGGCATGAGGGCTCAGTAGTTGTGGCACTCAGGCTCCAGAGCACAGGCTCAGTAGTTGTGGTGCACAGGCTTAGTTGCTCTGTGGCATGTGGGATCTTCCCGGACCAGGGATCAAACCCGTGTCTCCTGCATTGGTGGGAGGATTCTTAACCACGGCGCCACCAGGGACGTCTCTACTCTGACTTTTAAATCAAAGTTAAATACTTGACACAACAAGGAAGATATGATGCAGAGCAGAATGTATCAGACTTTAGAGTGCATCAGAATTGCCTGGAGGTCTTGTTAAAATCCAGATTGCTGGGGCCACCTTCAGAGTTTCTGATTCAGTAGGTCTAGGGAGAGACCTGAGAATCTGCATTTCTCATATGCTCCAAGATGATGCTTTTTGAGAATCACTGATATAAAGTATGCACAGTTCCGTTACATCTTCAGATAAACAAAGATGTCAGGACTTTCATCACAGGCATGTTTGGCCACAGCAGGTGTCACATATGTGCTACACAATGATGGAGTGATGCTAGCTCTCTTTGGTGTTAACTAATCTTGATTAAATAAGAAAACTTATTCTTTCACCACTATAGGGACATCAAGTAACCTTCATTCCTTACTTCTTTGTTCTCCAATTATTCCTCTCCTTTCCAATTAAAAGGCATTTGTAAACACATGATGATTTGAGTTGAAGGCTTATCACAGAGGCTAAAGCAGAATATATACCATTTTTTATCCAAATTATGTAAACTTAAGACCACTCCTCTCCCCCACTTCTGAAAGTATCCTCTCCCTAGATCCATTTCAAACTCCAGCGCCCTGGGCTCTTCCATTTCTCTGAAACAGTAATGGCAGGGCTGAGTGGGCCAGCCCCCTCCAGGCAGGAAGTGCAGCCCTAGCTCGGTCAGGCATGGGATGGGTACAAAGGCTGGACCATCACGCTGGCTTTTCTCAGGAGTGGCTGAAGACGGTCTCCATGTGGCCAAGCACTGGCCAAGAGACATCCTCTGAGTCGGGCTGGGCTGTGGGCCACCCAGGAGACCTTTCATCCCTCTTAGCTTCTCTGCCCCTCTGGTTTCCCGAGGGTTGGGGACCCCAGCCCCAGAGGGACACATCCCCACCTTGTCGATTTGGTCCAAAAGGCATATATCTGCCAGTTTAGTTTGCAAAGTAAACAAGAATCTCTCTCCCCCTTTGCCTCCTCTTCCTCCTCTTTTTTCTCTTTCCAACTCCAGCAGCTCCGTTCAAAAGTGTCAACTGCATGACTGACCACACAGCCATCCACGCACAGAGCAAATGACAGAAGAGTGTCACATCACGGGGGCTGACTGCCTGACTTAGATGGCTGAAACTCCTAGACATTTCCCACATTTATGTGTTTTATTAAGGGAACGAAGCACAAGGCTGGATTAAGTTTGCCACCAAGAGTTACAAGCTTTTTCAGATGTTCATCGAAACACGTTTTACTTATTTCTGTTTCCATCAAACCAACAAATGAAACTCCTAAAGTTTATGATGCTTTAATGCTCTTCTTCACCGAGCCTATAGGATGCATTCCCTTATCTGACAGAAGCCTTTGCGAATCAGTGTTATACGTTCAATACATTAAAAAAAAAGAAGTTGCATTTGTAAGGCATTCAGTCCTTGCCAAATGTACAAGGGTTCCAGAAGAGAAATCCAACACGCCTCTATTTCCTGGGGCAGATAAGTCCAGAGAGAACACTGAGTGTTCTGTGGTTTGGTACACAGCGTTCAGTTACAGATAATTCTGGGCACTCCTTGGCCTAACCCATTTTTTCGTTTTTATTGCATTTCTGTTCTTTGACTCCTTAGCCTGTGTGAATCTTGCCACTGAGATCGCTGATGCACCCAACTGGAACTCCCTCGCCTGTTTTTCATTTGTGTGTGTGTGCTTGCGCGTGTGTAAACCACCCCCAGATGACTGAAACTGAGCATCTGAAACGGCTCCAGGGAGCTGGTGTCCGCCAGGGGGAGCCGGGGGTCCCGTCGTGGGGACCGCGGGGCATCCGCACCTGCAGGGCGCGGCCGCGCGGGGACGCGCCGTGTGCACCGCCCGTGTTGCGCAGGCACTCGGGCTGCGGGGACGAGGGGGCCCGGCCCTGCCCGGCCCTGCCCGGCCCTGCGGCGCCCGCAGCGGAGCGGGCGGCGGGGCGGGTGGCGCTCGGGCCGGGCGGGGAGCGCGCGGCGCCGGGCGGCGCGCTGCGCCCTCGGGTCCCAGAGTCACTAATGGGCCGCGCGGCCGCAGGCCCGGAGCCGCCGGCGGAGGAAATGGCCCTGCCGGACGGAGATTGATCTCACTTGAAAGCGGCTGAGTCGGCGCTGCGGTTCCCGGGAGTCTGGCTCCTCGAGGCGGATGCCCTTTCCGCGTGCACCCGCTGCGGCCATCGTGCTTCTGTGCCTTAAAAAATCGCGTCTCTACATTTCTAGCCCAAGGCCCCTATCCTCATAGCAGATCTCTTGAAATCAAAGGTCGCTGGAAGCAATTTTCTGAAGTTGGCTTTTATCCCGGGGTCCACTGGGCATCGCAGGGGAGGGGGAGAACGGGGGTGTTTACATGTCTACACCCGCGCAACCAGCTTCTCTCCCTCCTCTTGCTAGAAGAGGAGCAGAGTGGTCGGGGTTCTGCACCCCTTCATCGTAGGATTCTGATGTTCACCTCCCGGCTTAAGTGTGGCTGGTGGAGGTGTCCTGAGCAGGTAGGCGCCAGATGGCCTGCTAAGCTTCAAACTAAATGAGCACCTTTAATTTTCCTAGCAGCCTAATCACCCTCATTTTCCAGAGGACAAAATCAGGGCTGGGAGAGGTGCAGTAACTTACTAAAGCTTGCACTCCTAGTTGTGGCCAAAGGCAGATCTGTCACCCACTCCCCCCCCCCAAGGGAGGGTCTTGATTTCCCCAAACCCCCACCCAGGAACCCAGTTTCAGGATAGGTTTAACTCTTATTAGCTCCCCACTGATAGGAGGGAGGAGGGAGCAAAGGGGGTTCCGAAAGCTACTGCCGGATATTTCAAGGTTCAGGACGCATTGTGTATGAAATGCAGGGGCGCAACGCTTGCAGTGGTCACTCAGCGCTCAGTGTGGCCAGTGCTTCCTCTGGTGTCCCCACCTTTCCCCAGCTTGTGGGGCAAAAGCATTTAGGGGCTGTATTTGTTTGCTAGGGCCACCATAACAAAACACCACGGACTGGGGGGCTTACACAAGAGAACTTTAGTGTCTCACAGCTCTGGAGGCTGGAAGTCCAAGATCAAGGTGCCAGCGGGGTTGGCTTCTCCCGAGGCCTCTCCCCTTGGCTGGTGGGTGGTCACCTTCTCCTCGCTCTGTCCTCACCTGGTTGAGGTGCCTGCGCAGTCTGAGTCTAAAGCTCTTCTTCTAAGGACACCGGTCACATTGGATTCGGACCCACCTTATTAAAGACTTCCTTTTATTGTATCAGCTCCATTAGGGTTCCATTCTGAGGTACTGGGGGTTGTCTTATTTGAATTTGGGGGGCGCGCACAATTCAGCCCCAAACAGGGGCTCCCATAAGTCTTAGCCGTATGAAGCCTGACCCTGAACACTGTGCACATTCCACGTGCAAATCAGTCTGCCTTTTATGTGTCCGCAGTCATCGTTCCTAAAAACAAGAGAGCCGTGAGACAGTTGCCGAAACGCTGTGTACTCTGCCTATTCATTGTTTTTAAGAGTCATGAGTCTGGTTTGGCTCAAGCAAAATCATGTGTGAAAGCCAATAAATGGGAAGTCTTTATTGCTCAACCACTTTTGAAAAACATCTGTGGTAGAGGCCAATTTTTTTCCCCCATCAAGTCTCATGATTTTCCGTGAAAGCAGCTCATTAGGAGAAAGAGCAGCTTTAAGAAGTGGGATGGAGAGTGTAGTACCTGTTGGAGGACGCTAGATGGAGCCCCGGGCAGAGGCAGGGAGGAGACAAAATGTCTGCAGGGCCAGCCCAGGCTCTGGATTGGCTTTGAATGAAGAACGCTGTCAATCATTCTTGAAGTTGGCTTTCTTCGATCAAAAAGAAGCCCACGGCTCTGACTCTAAGGGAAAAGTCAGGTTTTTTGTTTGTTTGCTTGGGGGCGGTAATGAGATGCCTGTACTCTAGGGATCATATTTGAGCAAAGCTGGAACGGCTATTATTACCTGGAGCTGTTTTTTCTCTGTCAGAATTGTTAGGCATCTTCAGCGGCTGTTCTCGTTGGGATTGTGCAAAATCTCCCAGCTCTCCTCCCTCCTCTCATTCCCACGCGCCTCCCCACCTCCCGGGCCCCTCTCTCCTCTCCCAGTAGCTGAGCAACAGACTCCTGTCTGTGCTGAAGATCCTGGCTTGTCTGAACACAGCGGACCGCATCCACTGAGTTTTACAGCATAATGTCAGAAAAAGAGAGGGCATCCTTACAGAAGGCGATGAGACGGTGTTTGTGAAATGGAAAGCTTCTTTGGTCCACTCTCCCTCCATGTTCTGGGCTGCGGAGCTGTAAGTGCCTCGCAGATGCAGATGTGCTTCTGAGATGCTGGTGCTGCACAATAGGTGGTTTATGGGTTGAATATGCTCTCCTGGCCTGGAGGCTGCTGGGTCTGAAGTCCTGCCGGGGCTGACTTTTCCCTATCAAATGCTCTGCCTTCTCCTCTTCGCTGGGAAAAGCTGGATGCTACCGTCATTCCTAATCACGGCTCCACATTTTCCCATCTGTGCTGGCCGGTCTCCAGTTGTCCCCCAAGTCCCCATTCATTATCTGCCCTTCTTCACCCTGCTCAGCACCCCAGAGACTGTTCTCTGTGGCCTGTGTCCCTCTGGCTCTCCCACCTTCTCTCTTCCAGCTGGGTTTGGCTGTCGGCTGGATGAGAGAAGCGTCAGGGTGTCAATTCCTCTGCTCCTTCCCTGTTGGCAGGGGTGGGGCCCGCGGAGACCCCAGCTCCTGTTAGGGGCTAGACTAGACCCACACTGTCCGCCTCGTCAGAAAGCAGGCTGGAAGGTTCTGGACCCCAAGCTCAGAGTCGGCACACAGACCAGACGGGACAGACAAACGGTAGGACTAGACCGTCACTCCTATTTGCTGCATGGAAACACTATTCAGCCTGGGAAGAGGAGGGGCAGGTCCTGGAGCAGAGAGGGCTTCTGAACAATTTCAGCGTCGTCCACTGGCTGCTTCAGATGGAAGGGTCCTCGGGTCAGATTTTTTTTTTTTTGGCCGCACTGTGTGACATGTGGGATCTTAGTTCCCCAACCAGGGAACCCTAGCCCCTTGCATTGGAAGCGTGGAGTCTTAACCACAGGACCACCAGGGAAGTCCCTGGGTCAGATTTTGTCTCCCTGCCAAAATGTAAAGTTATCCTCTCCATTCTTTAGGTCCCTAAAGTTGATTGGAATTTACCATGGATTTTATCACCCGCGTTCTTAGGAAGCGCTTCCTTCACTGTGACTCCCTTTGACGGTGAAGATAGAGCCTCTTGTGTTGCTGAACAAGGATGCCAGGCTTCCCAGCACTCCTGGTGTCAAGTGGGTGCCGCGTGTATGCCGCAGGTGTCCCCAGGGCAGAGAGAAGACTTGGTTCCTGGCTCTCCAGCCACCAGCCTCTCTGTGGGTTTCTGGCAGGGAGAACAGAACCACTTTGCAGATGAGACTCATGTTATTATTATCTCAGTGCATTATTAACTCACTCTCCTGGGACATGGTCCAGAAAGACCTGTGTTACGTGGAATTCAGCATCACTGTGCCTAGAATCTCTGAGACCACTGAGTGCTATGAGGTGTAACCCCCTCTCACCTGCTTATGTGTGGAGTGAATACCGTTGAATTCTTTACCCTTTCTTCATTGGTCCAGTGTTCCATCCCTTTAGTTATTTATTTCATAACTTCACCGACCCGCTGTAATTTTCCCATGCCTTTCCAAAGTATCAGTTCTTAGCACTACAAAGGTCTTTTCTTTTAAGTTCTTAAATTCGTTTGAGGTAAAAGCCCATTGATTACATTGGAGCTTTTCTTTGTTTTCTTTCTTTCTTTCTTTTTTCTTTCTTTCTTTCTTTCTTTCTTAATTTAAGTATAGTTGATTTACAATGTTGTGTTAGTTTCTGGTATACAACAAAGTGACTCAGTGATATATGTATATATATTCTTTTCCATTATGGCTTATTGCAGGATATTGAATACAGTGCCCTGTGCTCTACAGTAGGACCTGGCTGTTTCTTTTATATATAGTCGTTTGTATCTGCTAATCCCAAGCTCCTAATTTATTCCTTCCCCACCCCCTTTCCCTTTGGTAACCATACGTTGATTCTCTGTTTGTGAGTCTGTTTTTGGTTCTCTTCTTTTGTTTTAAAATAGCATTTCATTACAAAGCATGTCAGACCTGAGAGATGATCTGACCTCACAGGGTGTTTTGTGTTTAACCGTGACTCATAGTTTGGGTCTCTAGCTTTTTCCAGGTTCCCAAATGGGGCCTTGGCTTTGTCCTTGTTCCTATGGGACATCATCTTGCTTCTGACAAGTCATTTCTCTGATCGCAGAAAGGCTTTCTGACATCTCAGCCATGGTGCAGAGAGGTTGATGGCCTGTGGTTCCCTGCAACTTTAATGGGACAGTCCCCAATTCCATGACCTGCCCAGAATAAGCCCTGTGACCTTGACCTTTCCGTTGAACCCCTGGGGCTCCCGCTGGGCCCGTTTTCCTTCCAAGCTGACCCTGGGGGCCTGTGGTTCCACAGAGCTCCATCTCCTGTCCCGTGCCAAGGGGAGTCTGCTTCCGCCCGGGCTTCATTACCTGATGACACCTGAGGGAGGAAAGCCAGGTATTTCCATATGTCATGGGGCCCAGGCCCAGGTGACCCTGGCGCTCAGAGTCTGCAGCAGCCGCGGCGGCAGATGGGGCCGGCCCCTCCCAAGCAGCCTCGTCGCTCTGCACCCCCATGCCTGTGATTTCATCACGCGCACCTTTGTACACGATCTGTTTAGCAGCAAAATTATACACCCGGTAATTATAGCTTCCAGCCTAAGTCAGGAGTCCCCGGCACAACCACCTGCTGGCGGGCATCGCACGGCCTGGAGCAGGGCATCTGCAGGAGATGCGGGGAGAGTCAGGACGAGGCGAGTGGATTGCTTTGACTTAACACTAATTGTCTGTGTCAGGCCTCCGGGTGTTGTTTTGACAGTCCCAAAATTGTGTTTGGACTTTTCATTAGATCCATGTGGGAAGCCAGGCCAGAGCAGTTTGTCTTTGAGGGCAGAACAAGCCAGGGAAGATCAGATCCCTGGTGTGAAGGAGGGAGTCTCTTTTTACAAGCCCCCTTTACCTTCCTTATCTCCTTGCAGCTTTCCTTCTGGACATCCAGCTCTTAAAATGGGCTCAGGAAACACTGGCAGAGGGTAAGAGCTATTCAGCTTGGGGGGAGTAACAGTACGAGACAAGGCCTGGGTTTAAGGCTGACCCGTGCACTTAAAGGATGGCTTCAAGGGTTTATTCTGAGCCCTCCCTCGGTGGCTCAGTAGAAAATCATTTTCACAGGGCATGATGGGGAGGGAGGTGGGCACCAGGTAGGAGATGGCAGCAGGTGGGTGGCTGGTGAAAGAGCCACCGGCTAAAGAAAGCTCGGTTAGGACCCCGAGCTAGGGAAGGAGGGGTGTATTCTCCAGATCTATTAAAACGGTGTCTGCTGGTGATGCTTGTGTTTACAACCTTGTTGTTCACTTAGATCTAGTGATTCTTTACGCCTCTGCTGACAGCAAGATTTCATCACTGGAGCTGCGCCCAGGGAGCCCCCACCAGCATCCTGCTTGTTACATCCACAGCAACCCAGGTCTCACCAAGCTGTTCCTCTGTGGCTGGATTTCCCTCTGCAGACAATGGTCCCTCTGCTGCAGAGGCTCGTGGTCTGACACATGCAGAAGGAGACAGTGAAGCTGGGCTGAACCCAGTGAGGCGTGAGTGCCCCAGGCGTCCGTCCCTGCTCATCGGGAGGGCTTTGCACCTGGGGAGCATCTCTTCCCGGACCCCACCCACTGGGAAAGACCTGCCATTGTCAGAGGGTGGCTTTGCCTGCTCAGCCAATGGCTGGGAGTGGGGGGGATTTTTCAGGTGGATTTGAGGAAAGAGATGCGAGGGAACTAG
Organism: Hippopotamus amphibius kiboko; assembly: GCF_030028045.1. NCBI lineage: Eukaryota > Metazoa > Chordata > Mammalia > Artiodactyla > Hippopotamidae > Hippopotamus > Hippopotamus amphibius. The sequence continues at coordinate 73,708,185 of NC_080199.1, forward strand.
ATGGAGAAGGGAAAGAGATTCCTAAGAAGTATTGCGGTGGCCTGGGTGTCTGTTAATGTGTTTAGGAAATGCATAGAAACAATGTCAATTATTCTGAGTTGCTCTGGGGTTGATGAGTGGTGTTTCTTGACTCTGTCGCTGGTTTGAGACTGACCATGTGGATCATGGCTTCAGCGCGATTGTAGAAATAACCGTGTAAAGAAGCACCTGATCATTCCACACGCTTGGAAGCTTTAGCACACAAGCAGCCCCCCTTGGATCCTGGGGAGATCCAAGCTCTGAATCCAGAAGGTTCAGGAGGAACTGAGGGGTGGAGAACATTCATTTCTCTCTGAACCTCTCGACACGTGTTCAGGAAAACTCTCCAGAGCTGTGTCTCTAGGGTATTTGGCCCACTGTTCCTGTCTGTTTCCGGATCTCTTTGTCAGAAAGATGATCCCATTTTATAATTTGCTGCAGTGCTTCCGCAAATGCAATGGATAATTTGCTTAACTATACTATTAGCATAAATTTGCATATTTGTTTCGAAATTAAAATACGAGTCAGAAGAAAAGGCTAATTACACCAAGACTGCATGAGTCGCCATGATTGAAACAGTGTACAATAATTTTCCTTACTGGTTTCAGGGGCCACACACTCGCTCTCATTGTGCGTTTATTGTACCTTAGTGCCACCGTGGGAACACGGCCACCGGGGGCTGTGACATTGGAGTTTAAAGGCATTCCCCAACCTCTGGAAGACTAGAATCTTCCTGGATGGTGGATTTTATTAACAGGCTTCATCATCATATAATATTGGGTTGGCCAAAAAGTTCATTCTGTTTTAAGTAAAAATAAAAGACAGTTTTCATTTTCACCAGGAATTTTATCGAACAATGTATTTACTCACCGAATGACCTTCTTGGCCAACCCAATATCACTGGATTTATACTTGTGTAAATATATTGATTCTTTGGGATGTGCCAAATATTATTGCTTTTTTTTTTTTTAATTGAAGAAGGAACTAGGCTTGAACAAATCTGAGTGCAGATGGACATGACCCAAAGTCAGGGGCAGAGACCCTGGGCACAGGCTGAGGCTGTGAAATCAGTCTCTCTTCTCCATGTGTGTAAACTTGGGATAGCTGTTGATCTTTCTTTATAATAAGGAGCCCCATTTTCTTGAGAATGTGGGGTTCTAAAGAGTTCCCTTTCAGGGATTCCCTGGCGGTCCGGTGGTTCGGACTCGGTGCTTTCACTGCCGGGGCCCAGGTTCAATTCCTGGTCAGGGAATTAACATCCCACAAGCTGCACGGTATAGCAAATTAATTAATTAATTAAAAAGAGTTACCTTTCAGGCATATGGAAAGCTGAAAGTCAGAATTTCAACATATTTTTTATGAGGCTCCTGGAAGAACCATCACCTCAGGAGACTCTGTGTAAGCAAAGCCATGAAGCCCAGGTAGAATTCTCCTCCAGGGACCACCAGCCTCGCGAGAGCTGAGGTTCTCCCCTTGGCAGCAGGCTCTGGGATTGAAGCCATCAGTAACGTCAGCCCCGTGAGCTTGCTGTGACACGGGATGGAGAGGGACCGGCCGGGAGCACCCTTTACCCTCCTCCCTTCGGTGCCTGACAGGCAGGGCTCCTGCACCGAAGGGGTTGTCTTGCCAAAGGCTCGGAGGTGATGGAACAGAGAAGGAGCAGAGGGCCCCTGGGCCAGCTGCAGGCTTCCTTATCCTTCATCCTCGTTGTCCAGCCACGGTCCCATTCCTCCTTCCCTTACTGTGCCACCTCCTTCCTGCTGCCACTGCCCGGGTGTCAGTTTGTATCGGTTCCGGCCCTGGTTAGGGCGACAGCTCCTCGGCCTCTGGGTTCCATGCAACAGCCCGGGAATCCCAGGGCTGACAGCCAGTTTCGTTCACCTGTTTCCTGCAGAAAAGAGTCCCAGTGCAGCCTGGTATTCGAGGCCTTTCCTGCTGTGGCTCCACCCTCCCTGGGCACCCTTATGGAAACAAGGTCCCCCAGTGCAGGCCTTCCTGCCCAGCGGGTCCTGTCCCCTCCCTGATCCCCAAGCACAAGCCCGGGCCTGGATCTTGGCTTCTGCCTGGCAATTGTCTCTCCGTCCTTGCCTTCCTGATACTTTTCCCTCTGACATTCTAGATGCTCTAAGAAGGCAAAGTGTAAGACTAGAGTGGGGTTAAGAAAAATCTAGTGACAGATTCCAGAGACTGGAAGATACAGGGAGGACCACCTGTCCGGGGTGCCCCTCTCCCCCTGCCTGCTCCCCTCTAGGACAGATCAGTCACCGGGTCCCCTCACTTCTCCCTTGGCCAAGTTTCTCAAATCCATCCCTTCTTTTGCATTTTTACTGTCCCAGCTGTAGCCCAGATACTAAGCCCCTCTTATCTGAATGTTTTCGAATTTCTTCCCAACTTGGAATCCATTCCACTTACGTCATCAGGCAGGTTCTCCTGAAACTTGATTTGAGCCACGTCTGCGCCTGAACTAAATCGTCTGTGACTCCATATGGTGGACAGATTGAGACCCACAGCCTGGCATTCCAGACCCCCAACTTGTGTTTCCATTTGCATTTTCTCATAGAATCCTTCGCCCGAGAAGCTACTCTCCCTGTCCTGGGAATGTGATTCTCGTGTTCCCACCTCTGCTCCTTTGTTCTTGCCCTCACCCCACCTCACCTGGCAGTCCAGACCAGTGCCACTGAGCAGGTGCTCTGTGGCCACTGTTCTTTTCCCCGGGACCCTTGGACTTTGCGGACCCAACTCAAATCCTTTCTCGTTGATTGACTGATTTACTCATTCATTAACTGACTCATTCACGATGTATCTAAACGAGGATCCTGTTCTAGAAGCTGTGAGGGATAGAGTTGAATGAGAACTACTTCTTTCCCTCCAGGGGCCCCTGGCTAGAAATCGCTCTGGTTTTTCCCATGAAACTTAATGTTCTCCATCCCGCCCATGGAGATCTAGCTTTTCTCTGAATTCCTACAGCCCCATGTTAATTAGGATCTTTGGGTGGAAAGAAGCAGGAACTGACTCAAGTGTTATTTGTTTACTTGATTGTTGAAGGCTGGCAGGACATAGGAGGAAAGAAATCACCACCCCGCTTTGCGTCTAGAGGAAGGCAGGGGCGGCCCCACTGCAGGCCCTGGGCTCTGGGGGGTGTGGGATGATGCTGTCCTAGGTGCTCTGAGACCCCGTTGTGGTGTTGAGTTAGCCCACTGGCCTTGCTTCTACTGGCCTGCACTGTCACCCCCGTCACCCTGTCACCTCCCCCTTCACTCTGTGTGGCTGGCTTTCCTGTGCCTTCAGCTACCTTACAGGGTCTCCCATTCTCCACAACAGGGTCTGCGGGCGGGAGCCCCCAGGAAAGAACCAGGGACCAAGTCAGCCTTTGAAGGCAAGTCAGTTGCAGCTTGTTTGAAAGTCCGCAGATTCTACCGTTTATCTCTTGTGCTCTTTTAAGGGTTGACTTCTCTCTCCCACGCAGTTGTAAACTCCTTAAGGGCAGGGGCTGTATTCTGTTCCTTATTTATGTCTTGTAAGCTAGTAACTCACAAACTTGGCAAATCACTGGGGGGGAGGGGGGGGTGTTTAAAAAACAAATTCCTCCAGAAACCATAAAGGCAAAAGATTTTAAAGTTTGACCACATCAGAACAGAACAAAACGAATCTTTATAGCTAAAAAACCAAGCAAACAGACCCATGAACCAGTCAGAAGACATCATAAATGAGGGGAAAACTATTTGGAACATAGATAAACAAGCACTACTTTCTTTAATTTGCAAAGAGCTCCCTTACATAATACAAACAACCTACTAACTGCTGGGCAGAGGATCCAACCTGGCAGAGCAAGAAGAAATACCAAAGACCAATGAATACAAGAGTCGTTCAGCCTTACTCGGAAGCAAGGAGATGCAAATCAGAGCAATGCATGACGGTTCTTCACGAATCTGATTGACAAAAATCATGAGATCTCATCCTGCCCAGTGCTGGTGAGAGTCTGGGGGAAGAGCCAGCCCTTCGCAGCTCAGAGGGAGGGACAGTGAATGCAACTTTAGTGGCACCTGGGAGGCCTGGCAGGGCCGTGGTCCTCACACCGTGATGAGCTCCGGAATCACATAACGGGCTTTGAACAAGGCAGAGTCCCAGAACCCGCCACTCCAGGATCATCATATACACCCACGTGTAATTAAGGGCTACGACTATGAAGTTCAAATGGTTAATAGAGACTGGATTCGTGAGCCTCAACGTATATCAACGTTTTTTAAAAATTTATTTTATTGAAGTATGGTTGATTTACAATATTGTGTTAATTTTTTTCTTTTCTTTTTTTTTTTTGGCCGCACCATGCAGCATGCAGAATTGTAAGTCCAATTGTTTGTAAGTCCAACAACGTTACCCAACTAACACAATGGGCTGTAATAGGTTTATATTTTTCACACAAGTAATACATAAAAAGACACAAAAAATAAAGAAAACGTTTTTTATCTTACAGTACAGGACCTTGAAAGGTACAGTCGTATAGGACAACAGCTGGCAGACAGGGGCCGGCATGGAGTGAGCAGGCAAGAAGAGTTACTGACTGGAGGAGGGAGAGGAGGTGGAAGGCGGTCGAGCTGAAGGATGGTGAGCAACAGGAGACGGAGGGCGAGCTGCAGTTTCACGCACGTCTGCTGTGACGGAACATGCAAACACACATTTGCATCTTTGAAAGTTCACAACTTGCACAGGTTGGTATGTAGGGGACTGAGTGTATTCTTTTCCATTTTGGTTTATCACAGATTACTGAGTATAGTTCCCTGTGCTCTACAGTAGGATCTTGTTAACATTTTTAAAAATGTGGATAACTTTTGACCCAGCCATCCCATCACAAGGAGCTGGCTCTGTGACACATAAGGAAGGAAGCCCACTGAGGCATTGTTCGTGTAACAAACAACTGAAATATCCATCAACAGAGAAGCAGTTAAATAAACTGGGGTTACATTCTTACATCTTTTTGAAAGGTTTATGAGGAACTCCATTTGCTGAGATAGTAGTCTCTGAGTTACACTGTGTAGTGAAAAAAGAAGCAGAAGAGTACAAACAGTAGGATCCGTTTTCCATAAAATTTTAAAATTTTGGTATTTTGGTAAATGCATGCATTCTTTTTTTTTTTAAATGGAAAATATTCAAGAAAGTGATAACAGTGACAACTCTGAGGGAAGGGATTGGAAGAGAAGTTCTCACGCTCCATTCTATGCTGTTTGACTTTCTTACTTTGTGCACTGGTTACTTTTGCTGGAAAACTTTGATAAGTGTCTTTTCGATGGAGGAATGATGGAGAAATTTTGGTTCCTCCTTTATAGTTTTCCGTAAAAAATTCAAAATTTACAGATTCTTAGGCTATTGACCAGCTATACTATGTTTGTTGGGGAGAAGTGCTGGGGGTGGGGTGTCAGGAATCAGCTTGTCATGTGATTCTGCCGATCTAGTCTAGAGAAGCTTCTATAAAAAGAAAGGCATTGTCTTCTCTAGCTCAGGGGATGTAAGGACTTGAGGTCTGGACCGCTTCAGCCCTTTTGCTTTCAGGAAATGAGAACCTAGGTGACCGTGTGCAGCCTCAGGACAAAGCCTCAGGTGGAAAGCAGGTCCCAGGCAGAGAGGAACTGGCCCTGGTGACATCATTAGGCCTTACCATCAAGCCCCTCCCAAAGAAAGACAGCCTCATCTCTAGACTTTTCTGTTATGAGGCCAATAAATCCTCCCTGTTGTTTAAGGCAGTTTGAGATGGGTTCTCTGTCACATACAATATTGAGAGTCTAACTGATAGACTTCCATTTACTGAGACAAACTGAGTATGTCTTTATCCCTCACAGCCTGAAATTGCCTAATTTATAAAGTATTTAATGATGTTTCCGAGACAATCCTTTATCTGGCACCCTGGGCCACATCTCGCTGCCTGCTACACTTCTATCTCTAGAAATAAACTGTCAGACCAAGAAGTATGTCCTTGGAATCCATCCTCTATGTTAGCAAAAGAATTATTATGTGTTTCAGTTACTCTTCATTGTGTAACTCTTGAATAAATTTGGATTCAGCAGATGAAGGGCACAACCATGAAATATTTCTTGTGATTGAACTGATGTCTGGGTTGGTTCATGGACTCATTCACTTGGTAAATCTATGTTGAGGGCTCACCGTGAATGTCACTAGGCACTGGGTGGGTATTCAACGAGGAGCAAAACAGATGTGGTCTTTGCCCTCATAGAAGTTATAGGCTAATGGGAGAGACAGACATTAAACCAATAATTGCACAGATAAACAGGAAATGTATATATTTAGGTAATTGTATGAAAGATAAGTACTGAGTAATAGCAGGGGTTTCTAACCTATATGAAGAGGCGAGAAAAGACCCTTTGAAGGGGATGACTTTAAGCTGAGAGCTGAAAAATGAATATCTGTTCATTAGGCAGAGAGTGGCGAGGACATTCCAGGGGGGAAGAACAGCACGTGCAAAGGCCCTGAGGCATGAAAGAGCTTGACTCATCTGGGAGCTAGGAAGAGGAGAGTGTGGTCAGTGAAGTGAGTGAGGGTCCAGGCAGGGGTGGCACATGGGGAGGGGCCTTGCAGTCTGGGTTAAGGATTCTATATCGTAGCCTAAGTGAAATGGGCGCCCCTGAAGGTGACTTGAAGCAGGGGTGACATGCTCTGAGTTGTGTTTTTAAAAAGATCTCTGGCTCCTGTGAGGAGGTCAAGGGTAGAAGTAGTGAGACCAGTAGGGAGACATTGCAGGAATCCAAGCAAGAGTTTCTGGGGCCTAGGACTCGGTGGCTGTGGGATGGAGAGAGTGGGAGGACCTAAGATGTGGTTTTAGGCAGAATCTGTCAGGTTTGGGAGACGATTGTACGTGTAAGTTGTGGGGAGTGAGAGAGAGGGACCTGTTAAGTCAAACCAGTCAAGGGACTTGCCAGGCCCCTAAGATGTTGAGAGTTCATTTGGGGTTTTATTTACATGCACGTATTTTGTCAACACAGGCAGAAATTTTGCCTTCTTGTCGCAGCTGGTTGATCATACCAGAACTTTGTCCAAATAAGCTTTTCTAAACATGTCTAGACATCACCCAAATGTGGACTAACAAGTCTCACTCCTTCTAGAAAAGCACGGGGAGAAAGGGGAACAGAGCCAGTGCAGCACGCGGGGAGCTGGAGTGGAGAATCTGGCACAGGAGATGAGAAACTCTCTCCAGTCAGATCCTCCTCGCCACCCGTTACTTTCTTAGTTTGGACCCTCATCGTGTCTCCCTTGCACCTAGCCTCGTACTTGTCTAGTGCCTCGAGCCCTGGGGAGGCAAGAAGAATGACCAAGATCAAGGCTCCCAGCCTCCCAGCCCTGGGGACATCCCACACTCAGCATTCTTTTATTTTTAATTTGTTTAAGATTTTCATTCCCTTGATGCATGAGTCCTAGAGGCGGCTAGGACTCTCTTTTTTAAGTTATTAACTTATTTTTCAACAAACTATAGTAACAACTGTAGCAAAGACATTATTGGAAAACAGAAGGAAAACATACTGATGATTGTATTGCCCAAGTATGACAATGGTCTTTTTTCTTTATATGAATTTATTTATTTATTGGCTGCATTGGGTCTTCGTTGCCGCATGGGCTTTCACTGGTTGTGGTGAGTTGGGGCTACTCTTCCTTGTGGTACGCGGGCTTCTCATTGCCGTGGCTTCTTTTGTTGTGAAGCATGGGCTCTAGGTATGCGGGCTTCAGTAGTTGTGGCTCAGGGGCTCTTGAGCACAGGCTCAGTAGTTGTGGTGCACGGGCTTAGTTGCTCCGCAGCATGTGGAATCTTCCCGGACCAGGGCTCAAACCCACGTCCCCTGCATTGGCAGGGGGACTCTTAACCACTGTGCCACCAAGGAAGTCCCCACAATGGTCTTTCTTGTTTTTTTTTTTGATTTTGCATATAACCTGCCAGTCCTCAATGCATTCATTCAGTTCAACAAGTTCTTCTGGAGCATGTATTAAGGGCCAGGCATACAGAAGTGAACAAAACAGACAGAAGTCCACAAGCATGAGTATTTCAAATAGTTCTAGTATAGCGTAGATGCCATTCTAAATTAATCTTTATGAATTTCAAGTGGTATTTGCATCTTTCTTAACTACCACTAAATGCCTGCATGTTATGCCAATATGCTAAGAATATAATTCATGAAAACGTTCACCAGTTGGGACCGTAGGCTCCTTGCAAATAGGAACTAGAATGTTTCTTTACCACTGCATCCCCAGCCCCTAGCAAGTGCCCTACAGATAGAAGGTGCTCAGTAAATATTAGCCGAATAAAGAACGTCTCTTTGTTTCCAGCTTGGGAACAGCAACTATGCCGCAGCAACCATCTTTGTACCTAGTGGCCTCAGCTTCTGTTGGACTGTTCCCTGAAGACAGATCTTTTTAGACTTTCCCATCAAAGTTCTAGCAGCAGAGAAAATGAACCTTCATGACTACAATATATAAGTATATTTTCTGATTACTTCCTTTGGATAGATTCCTATGACTAGAATGGTGGCATTAAAGGATATGAACAGTTTAAAATGTTTGCTAAATAATTTAAAATTTGTTTTTGAGGTTAGTTCAACCAATTAATATTCAGACAATGTCCATTTTACTTGTCCATACCATCTATGAATGCGATGACTTTAAATCTTAGAATAGTTTATGGGTGAAAAATGCTGTTAACTTGTATTCCTTTGAATATCATTGATGATGAAAAATAATTAGCTTGTATTTTGTTTTCTATGGATTGCTTGTACATTAGTTTGTTTTATTCCTTTTGAGATTTTTCTTACAAATTTCACAAGTATTCTACACATTTTAATTATCAACCAATATTTTGCTATATTTTACTCTATATTGTCTTAATATTGTAACTGATTTTTGTTATGTGTATTTTAATAAAGTAACAATTTTCCCTTTAAAAAATGAAATAAATAAATAAATAAATAAGCTTAAATATAATTAAAACGACTTGGATCTAGAAAAATTTTTGTAAGCTATTGCTTTGATTCCTTTCTGTTCACCTCTGTATGGACCTGGAAAAGATAACACCCAGATTTGAGCCGCAAGGCACGTATAAGATACATTCCTGAGCGGGAGGTCTGGGGGCCGAAGGGTATTCATCTTGATACTTACTGATGCATGTTACTTCCCTAACATTTTTTTAACAATAATACCAAATATTTATTAAGCACCTGTTTGCATATCTCTCTGCTAAGCATTTGACAGTTACGACCTCATTAACTCTTTACATTAGTCCTACAAGGCAGCAAGCATGACCTTCCCAAGTTCATAGTTGAGAGCTACGGCCCAAAGAGGGGACGCCACTTGCCTGAGGTCACACAGTGAGAAAAGGGTGAAAAGTTCCCCAGGTCCTTTGTTGATGTGTTTAACATACATCTTGAGGGCCTTCTGTGTTCCAGGCACTGGTCTAATTGCTGGCTATTCCAGGCTATGGTCTAATTTAGAGGTGCCTCACATTTTATAGCTACTGTTATTGCTAGAAACATCATTGTATAAACAGACCCATTTACCCCAAGCTTGCCAGTGCAGGGTATTGTTACATGTTGAATAAAAATAAAACAAAATAAAATATACTGAGTCCTACCTCCCCGGACCTGTGAATGTGACCTTACCTGGAAATAGGGTTGATGATCAAGTTAAGATGGGGTCATATTGGAGAATTCAGTATAACTGGTTTCCTTATAAAAAGGAGAAACTTGGACACAGAGACAGGTACACACACTGGGAGAGTGTCATGTGAAGATGAAGGTAAAGGTCAGGGTAAAGCGTCCAAGGAACAGCAAAGGCTTCAGCAAATCACCAGAGGCTGGGAGAGTGGCCTGAACAGATTCTCCCCTGCAATCTGCAGAAGGATCTAACCCTGCCGACACCTTGACCTTGGCCTTCTGGCCTCCAGAATGTGGATAATCAGTTTCTATTTTTTAAGCCACCCAGTTTGTGGTACTTTGTTACAGCAGCTTGAGTAAATTAATATAGACCTTTTATATAAAAACAATTTTTTTTACAACCTAGTGGGTACAAAATGAGCCCTCAAGCATGCTTTAATTTTTTATAATTTGAGAGAAGGAACACTGCTGTGAGTTTGATTGTCGTATTTTTACATGTTTCCTGGGTTGGGGGGTCTTTCTCACACAGGGGATGGGTCTTGGTCACTATGTGCTTAATAGGTGAGGAATTAAAAACTCAATAGCCTATGTGAACATCACTCAATGGAATATCTGTCCAGTTGAGTCTGATCAAAGAAGGTATATGCTTTGATTCCTGTATCTCCTGTTAGCACCTATGACAGCTCTGAGACAAGTCCCTGGAGATAATTATTTTTCTCCTGCCATCTAGACAGATGTGTTCAGGAGTGCTCATGGGCTGTGTGTCCGTTTGGCCTCAATAGACTGTACAGTCCTTTAGGGAAGCTGTGGGGAAGGATTTATTCGGCGCCCTCGCCCCAGGTCCAGAAGTGCCGGCCCGTCGTAGGGTCCCATGCAAGCCTGAGAAATGAGCATGGGATAATGAATTGCACCAAAGAACTACTTCTAAGAGCATGAGATGGACTGAAAGTGAACGATCTGCTTCCAGGGAAGGTGAAGTCAGTCTGAAAACTGATGCTACGTTCGTCCAAGTTACTGATCCTGCCGCAGTCGCCACCTCCCTCAGTCTCAGGCATGACTCTCCCTCACGGAGTCTGATGTGGGTCGGGCAGCCCTTCTCCATCTTGCAGCTGCAGTATCTGCAGAAGACCAGGGAGATGGAGGCCTCTGGGACTGGAAACGAGGAGCCGGAGGGTCACACCGGTTCTCGACTACCTCAGCCTGGGGTGAAAGGAGTGGCTTCTGCTCACCTTTCATTGGCCAGCACTGATCACATGACACTGACCTACGTCGGGGCCAGAGCTACAGGGGACAGAGGAATGCAAACTGAGCATCCTCTCTGCCATAGTTTTGCTGGAAAGGAGCTGGCCGGAGGAGTGTATTTGCATGCGTGCAAGGATGTTCATACTGAAAATCTGTTTAAAAGTAGCTTTGAAAAAATTCAGAGTTTTCATAATGTGGATTCGAAAGCTCCCTTTGAAACAATTCTCTTGTTCCTCCTTTGCAGCACAGATATGGAGATAAGTGAACTGAAAGCACTGGCCTACCAAAAACCAGAATTGAACCAGAATGCAAAAAACCAAAAACATTCGTGCATATTTGCAGGCACTTGGATAGTACATAGGCCACGTTGTGAGAGCACAGGCCCACGTGTGGCTGGGTCGGTGTGGTCGTGACCATAGTATTAAGGACTCCTATGGCTCTGATTTTGGGGCGTTTGACAACTTTTCTTTTTTTATCCTACAGGGGTTTCACTTAGGGTCTGAAGATAGTATGTGAACATTTGTTTGTCTGCAAAGTAGCTAAGAGGAAGGAGTGAGAAGATAAAAAAGATCTATGTCATGTCAGAGGGGCTTGGTTTCCAGACGAGAAAAGCAGAAGGATGGTTTACTGTTGAGATGCTGGAAATCTTGAGAAAGCTGATCCCAGGGTGGCCGGCGGGGCAGAACCTGGCCGTTCCCAACGAGGGGAGTCACTGGGCATAGAGGGATATTCCTGGTGGGGATTTCTCCTCAATGGGGCTGGTGCAGGGGAAAGAAGGAGGGTCTTTCTGGTTCTGAGGTCGGGCTGCTCTTCAACCCCCACTCACACTCAGGCTGAAGACCTGGGACACATTTCCAATCCCAGACGACTTTTGAAATCCTCTTGTCCTCTCTTTGAAATAAATGTTGATCAGTGATAGCTTGCTGTTTTCATGGAAGATGCTCAGTCACTTCTAATTATGGCTCTGACCTGGATGTCTTCTTTAAACTCCCACACCCGGGAGGAAGGTGGTCCATGCAACACGGCAGGGGCGGAGGCTTGCTGCCCTGGCTCTGCGCCAGATTCATTCCTGATTTGTTCACCAGCCCCTGGGGGCAAGTGATAGTATTGACCTGGCCCACAATTCTACCACGGGGCCAAGACTCCTAAGACCAGAGGGGACAATGATGAGAATGTCTATGTATGTGTCTGTTACACGGGCTGCCCTGTGCTGGGTGCTTTACACATTTATCTCTAAAGCTTACAAAATCAGGATTATTATCATGCCCTATTATGTTACAGATAAGAAAATTCGGAACTTTGGGAGGTCAAACATATCACTAGCCCCAAGTTGTATAATTAACAAGTGGTGGAGTCAGTTTTCAAGTTCATGGGTTATACCGGTGGGTAGGCTCCTAGCATACAAGCAAGGGAGGGGCTTCAGCGATGCTGTGGGACCCTCCCAAAGGGACCCAGTTTGTCAGTGACAAAATCAGAACCAAAACCTGGGGCTCGTGACTCTCAGACCAGTTCTGTCCTCTGCCCTGTTGCCTGAGGCACATTTGTCCACGATCCCCTTATCTTTCCAAGAGTCGCTACATGTCCACCACACAAGGTCAGGTGCCCTGGGGGCAAGCGGACATTTGTCCAGTAGCCCGTGGAGCACCGGGACCTCTGTGCGGGGAGGCAGCGTCACCACCTGGAAACCGCCTCGTGGACTGGAGCCTCAGGGCTTTTGGCTATGTTGTGCGGGGCACACAGCCATGGGCTCTGATGGCCACTGTTTTAAGGTGCGTTCGGTTTCGTAAAAAGAGCATGAGAGCAGAAAAGTGGTAATGTGAGAAGAGACAAACGTTTGTGAGATTCCCTTCTAGTTGAGTCAGTAACCCTCCACTCAGGCCACACACGCTGGCCCTCACCCATCAGGTAGTTTATACACCTGCACACGGGTTTTGCCAATGATGAGACGTTAAGCTACTCAGTCCCAGACGAGTGCTGGGAAGAGGCCCTGGGCTTGCTGCTTCCTCTCGGCTGTCAGCAATCAAAACTCATGCACTTGGGCCAAAGCCGTCTCCACTTATCCCCTCTCTCCTCAGAGGGGTGTGGAGGGTCCACGGGCAGGGCATGGGGACAGATGGTGGTGGGGGTGGGTCAAGGCTGACGACCACTTTAGGAGCCAAGTGGTCGGCATGAATTAATCCAACCCAGTGAGGTGGGCACCGTGTTTAACAATTCCTGACTTAGAGGCAGGTAATGTAGATATATATATCACCTAACTTTACAGGAAGCTTGGAAGTGTTGATACTTGATGCCAGAGTTGTGACAGGGGCTCCACAATGTGTTGGTGTCTCTGAGATGCTTCTGGTCCCTCCTGGTGACAATGCACCTGCAGCAAGGCCAAGCGTCCTATGCGTACATGACCGCATCCATCTCTCTTAAGTGGGGCCGGGGAAGCTCACCTCCCCTTACAGCTCATTGGCCAGATGGGGTCACATGACACCCTGGACCCACAACCAGCACAGGGAAGGGAATTTCCACAAGGGGCTCAGACCAGGCGTGATTCACCGCCATCCACGTAGAACCAGGGCTCTGTGAGCGAGGGATGGGCACGGCTGCTCAGTCAACCCACAGGGCCTGCTGTGCAGTTATGCTCTGGAAACGGGCCCGGTTCAGTGGAGTAACAGGGGGAGAAAGGGGGAGAGGAGGATCGTGTGAAAAATTACAGTGCAGCAGGGTGTGTGGACAGGGCAGCCCCGCAGGGGAAATACGGAGTGACTACCTCTGCCGAGCTGGTTGGGGTGGTCTTGAAAGATGAACAGAGGTTTGTCAGGTGGGCATGGAGGGCGTGTGTGTGTGTGTGTGTGTGTGTGTTTAGGGAAAGGAAGGGGAGAGGCGGTCTACACTGAAGGACCGGCTTGTGCAAAGGCACGAACGTGAGTTTATCAGGAATGTGCGTGGAGCCGGGCGGCACAAAGCGAAGCTGCAGGTCGAGGCCCAGGTAAGACAGGGAAGGGCCAGGAACAACAGAGCGAGGAAAGGGAAGAGACAGGAAGTCATGTTATGTCTACGGTGGGATGCTGCAGGCACCTATATTTGTCACAACGCCCCAAATATCAGAGGAAGTGGGACTTAGGATCCCCATTTTACAGATGAGGAGACTGAGGCTCAGAGAAGCACCTACTTTGTCTGAGGCCACCTGGTGGCCATTGGAGGAGCTGGCATCAAAGCCCCAGTGCCTGATTCCAGGGCAGGTGCAGCTTCCCCAGTGCCTGTGGCTTCAGGCTGTGTCCTGCAGTTCCCAGGACCTTGGACGTGCCTCAGGGCTGGAGTGGCTGTTTGGAGGCAATTGTGGGGAGGGAGAGGCTGGCAGGGAGTGGGGTGGGGCTTGAGGCCTCTCCTGGGGGCTGCCAGGACAGACCTGCCACCGTGCTCCAAGCACACGGCTCTTCACAGGTTAGGGTTTAGCATACAATTCCCTTTGATACCTAAAGGGTTCCACTGCTTTAAAAAGTTTGAACACAGCTTTACTTTGCTCCCCTGGCTCTTTAAGTTGGTAAGCCATCATATTTGAGGTCTGGAAGGGACCCCAAAGACCATCAAACTCATCCTCCACACTGCCATCAGAATGTCATTGAGAGGCTGGGACTGAGCAGCTGGAGGCTGGCCCAGAGCTGCTGCTCATCTGCGGAGGATGGCATGAGGCCCTGCTCTCTCCACCCCGTCTGCACTTCTCCAAGGCAGGCCCTGAGCTCCAGGAGAGGAGGTGGGTCAGATTCCCAGGGCTGCCTTAAAAAACTACCACAAAACAACAGACATTTATTTTCTTATGGTTGTGGAGGCCAGAAGTCCGAAATTCAAGGTGTCAGCAGGGCCGTTCCTCCTGGAGTCTCTGCGGGAGTCTGCCTCTCGCCTCTCCCCTAACTTCTGGAGGCTCCGTTCATTCCTTGGCTTGTGGGCGCACCACTCCAGCCTCCGCCTCTGTCTTCTCGTGGCCTCTGGCTTTTCTCCCCTGTGCCTCTGAGTCTCAAGTCCCCCTCCCGTTCCCCTTATAAGGCCACCGGATGATTTCATCTCGAGAGCCTTAGCTTCCTGACATCAGCAAAGACCCTGTTTCCAAATCAGTCACACGCACAGGTAGTGGGGATTAGGACCTGGACATATCTTTTGGAGACATCATTCAGCCCCTGCAGTTGGTCACTCAGTTTACAGAGTCCAAGGCCAGCAGGGGGATGGGGCCCATCGGAAGGGAGCCGCGTGCCTCCAGGAGGTCGCTGCCTCTAACAGTGATTGTCTCCATGACCGAGGAGCCCACTTGCCTGAGCCGGTGCAGGGACCCCTACGCGGGGCTGCAGAGGCGTGTGAAGGAGCGAGGCAGGCCTGGGGGAGGGCGCGGGGGCCTGGACCCCGAGGGAGGTGCTGGGGTGCAGCGGGCCCCACCCAGCGCAGCCCTTGGAATTGCACGTTGGCGCTCTGCCCCCCACCCCCACAGACGCCTCCCCTCCTGGTCCGTATCACACTGGAGAGCGCGGTCCAGGCCTGGCCCCTCCTAGGACACGTGCCGGAGGTGAGAGGACAGCAAGGACATGGGATAAAGAGAAATGCTCAGCTGAGCCCGCCGTGTCTTCTGGACGCACCTCCAGCAGAGTGAGGGATAGGAAGCGTGGTGCTGTAGGCAGGCTGCCCAAGCTGCCGTCAGATACAAGCGGTGGGCTGCTGGGCTGAGCACAGACGGCGACCCCCGAGGAGGCCCTGACAGCCTCCACCTCACTGGGCAGGGCCAGTGAGGCCCCAGGAGAGCCAGGGCCAGGGCCAGACAGGGCCAGCGATGTCCCCATTACCTGTCCTCACCCACCTCCGCATCCCCACCTCCACCCTCCGGCGGCTCTGCCACTTCTTGGGAATCCCTGCTGTTTTCTCTCTAATTCAGGAAACTAGGGGTGTGTGGAGTCCTCAAGTCCCCGAAGAGGCCAGGAAACGCCTGCTAAACACGACCTCCTTGCCCACAATTTTTAGGTAACGGTTTCTCCTATCAGCTTATTTTATTTACATAAAATGAAAATCCATTTTAAGCATAATACGATGATTTTTGATAAATGCACACGTTTGCAGCTCCCCCAGGCCCCTTTGCAAGCAGCAGCCTTCCCGTAACCCTGGCTCCTGGAAATGACTGATCGGAGGTTTTCCCCTGTACTTTTGGTAGTTCCAGAATTTCTCATCAATGGAATCCTCCAGCGTTTAGCCCGGTGTGTTTGGTTTCTTTCATTTAGCACAATGCCCTTTGAGGGTCGTCCAAGCTGTTGTTTTTATCAATAGCTCCTTCTGTTTTAAAAAAGTGGTAAAATACACAATTCTACCTTTTTAACCATTTTTAAGGGTATAGTTCTGTGGCATTAGGTACATTCACACTGCCTGTCACCCTCACGACCACCCATCTCCAGAACTTTCTCATCTTCCCAAAATGGAACTCTGTCCCCAAGAAAGCCTACCTCCCTAATCCCCCAGCCCCAGCCTCAGCCCTCTCAACAATTTCTGAGCGGTACGTCGACAGGGTGCCTGGTAGGCTTAGGAAGAAAAGTCTCAGAGGCGGCATTAGACAGCAAGATAGGCAGGTAGGGAAAGGGGTACACTGCTTCCCCCCACCCTCAAGCTCCCACCCGTGTTAGAATCGGGCCGTGCCTCTGCCCTTCGGGTCGGATGGTAAAATGGAAATGAAGAGCTGTGTAGCTTATCTATCAAATGGGCCTTGCCCTTGCCTAAGAGAAGAAAGGTGTTTTAAAAAGTGGAATAACAGGGCAACGTATCACCATCTCCTGTCACAGGGCATCTCACCGTCCGGAGCAGCCTGTGAGGTGGACGCTTCAGGGAGGCGCTGGTAACTGAAAGGGCCACACGCTTGCTTTCTGTTGCAGAGGCTGCCAGCACCTTTCCTCCCCGAGGCACGTGGCCAGAGGATATTTCCAGCTTCCCTTGTAGTGAGACCATGCGACTGAATTCTAGCCAAAGGCTTGGAGCTACTTCCAGGCCTGGCCAATGAGACCTCCCCTGCACGACCCCCTCTTTTTTTCACTTTCCCTCCCCCTTTTCTGGATGTTGATGCCCGGGGAAGCCTTGAAAAACTGATGCTGAAGATGACAGAACCCTTTCCAGGCCAGGTTCCTGTAAGATGGCATGGACTCAAGAAACACCTCCCCGACTCCTGCGGGTCATCCTGAGAGGTTCTCAGCCAGGATCAGTTTCTGTTGCTTGCGACTAAGAATCCAGACATATACACTGTCAGTAAACGTTATCTGCCTATAAAGAATGTATTTTCTGGGTAAATTGCACTGTTAGGCCAGAGTATGGTGATCACTGGCGCTGGTCGTAATTCACACGGCACTCATGAGAATTGTTAACGCAGCATCATGAGCTGTGAACTGTGACTTGTGGCCTGGAATTAATTCTGACTTTGAAAGGCCTGTCTACAAGGATAACAGGTCATATATCAAACACTTTAGACTGATTTCCTGGAGAGGGGAAGGTAAGCAGAGATCAGGGAAGAAGGAGAACATTTAAATAAACAACAATAATAACAATACAGGCAACACGTACAAAGCACCTACTATGCACAGTCACAGGTCTAAGTGTTTTACGTGCAATTGCTCATTTTAGCCTCACAACAGGCTCTGGTGACATGTCTCATTTTTATCCGTAGTTAACAGAGAGAGTGAGCTCACTGCCCAGGCCAGTAAGTGGTGGCATCAGAATTTGAACCTACCAAGCTCTTCACCATGACTGCTGGTGACAGTTAAGAACAGAGGAATCTGGGACCTCCCTGGTGGCTCAGTGGTTAAGAATCCGCCTGCCAATGCAGGGGACACGGGTTCGAGCCCTGGTCCGGGAAGATCCCACATGCCGCAGAGCAACTAAGCCCATGCGCCACAACTACTGAAGCCCGAGCACCTACAGCCCGTGCTCCACAAGAGAAGCCACCCCAGTGAGAAGCCCACACATCACAACAAAGAGTAGCCCCTGCTCCTGCAACTAGAGAAAGCCCGAGCACAGCAACAAAGAGCCAATATATAAAATAGAAATAAATTTATTTTTTAAAAAGTGTGTTTATAAAAAAAAAACAAACCAGAGGAATCTGATGAACTCACAATTATTTGGGGACTTCCCTGGCTGTCCAGCGGTTAAGACTCGGTGCTTCTGCTGCAGGGGTCTAGGGTTCGATCCCTGGTTGGGGAACTAACATCCCACATGCCGCGTGGTGTGGCCAAAAAGTTAAAAAAAAAAAAAAAATCTGTCAAAGTCTAATCGGGACAATGGAAAACAACTAAGAGAGTACAATAAAAGCCAGTAATACTTGGCAGGGCACTTGGAATAATTTGCCCGAGGCGCCCAGTTTTCCCTCAGATATCTAGAATCTTTCTTTCATAGGGCATTTAAGGAGAAGAATGGGATGATGGGAGATTCCTCAAAATGGCCTGAGGCTCTCCCTGCTCCCTTTCTAGGCTGGCTCCATCTCCAGGTCTTCAGAGCAAGCATCCCAGCACATCGCCTGCTGACAAGGGTGAGGGAACCGAATACGTGGACGGGAGGCACGTCCAAAGAGCCTTTGCGTGGCCATCACCTCCCAGGGACGAGGCTTCAGGGGTGAGGTGGAGTGCGGGGGGCCTCGGGTGGTTCGTTGGAAGAACTGAGGTGCTGCCTAGTTGCATCAGACCCCAAAGAGCCCATTCCCGCCGGGGCTGGAGGAGGCGCTGTAACAGAGGCGGCCGAGGGAAAGCTTGCAGGAGGAGGGGCTCTGGGACGGGTCCTGTGAGGATCCGTGGGTGGTTCCCAGGCCCCAGGCCCTGGGGCTGTCTGTCCCACCACCCCGAATCGGCCGCTCCAGGGCCATCTGGCGTGGGCTTGTCGGCCACAGAGCCCAGGGAGTCCCTGCTCCTTCCCTGTGGCCGAGGCACCGGCGGTGCTGCACAGGGGTGGCCTCCCGGAGGGCCAGTATCCTCCCGGGTCAAAGGTTTGAGAGCCAGTGTGTGGGCTGTGGTCTCCGCTGGGGGCCTAGGAGCCACTCACCACCTGCAGTGGGGAGCAGCGAACTTGGGGACCCCTTCTCCCTATCCCTGGAACGCCTGCTTGTCCCTCCTTTGTCCCACCCATCCCTGCCTCCTCTTTTCCCTCTTATAGGTTCCACACTCAGCACATGGAGGCTGGACCCTGTTCGCCTTCTCCAAGGCACAGAGCTCTCAATTGGAAGATTCTAGAACCCTTTGTCCCATACCATGCTGCTACGCACGCCCCCTCGCCTGCGTCTGCCGCGGAACCTGGTACCCAGGACTCGGAGCACCGGGAGTCCCAGAGCCTGGGCTCTGGAGTCAGACTCCGAGGAAGGGTGACACTTCCGGGGGTGTCGTCCCTGTTTCAGCTCCCTGCGCCTCACTTTCCGTCAGTGTACCGTGGTCACTGCTTCAGGAGGTGATTGTGAGCACTCTGCAAACGTCAATGGATGGAAAACCCTTGGTGCACGGGGTATGGTAAGTGCTGGGTTACATGTTAGGTGTTATTATGATCACAGTGACCTCTGTGTGTAGCATGAGTGTAAGAAGTTAATAATCATAGTTCCACAAACACTAACAGCTGACACCTGCCTCGTGCTCTCCCTGCACCCTGCTTCTCTCTCTGACCTCCCCCACTTCGCCTATTAACTCCCTGTTCTTCAAGCCCCTGCTCTTGTCTCCCAGCCTGGATGGGGTCTCCTCCTCTGTCCTTACTTAATGTTAGTGTGACACCTGCCACTCTGCACAGTTACTCTTTCCTCTTCATTCTAAGGAAGCTCCTGCGGGGTGGGCACTGGGCCTTTTCTTGTCGTGTCCCCAGTGTCCAGGAGTCTAGATGCTCAAGGTGGCTGAAGGAATATGGGTTCTCCCGGCCCCAGCTACAGGGAGCAGCTCCTTCGTTACTTCTGGTTCCCAGAAGGAACTCCACGAGCACACGTTCAGAACAGCCAGGGGCTGAGGGGCCTCTGAATCCACAGTCTTTCTGCTCAAGGTCATGGCCCTCTGAGTAGCGGAAGGCCTTGATGACCAGCTCCTGCACAATGCCCATCCCTGGATCTGGTGATTGAGAGCAAGAAAGAAGAGCTGGTCCTCAACGGAGGTGTCATGAGATAAGTGTATCTCAGATGTAATTGGGGCGGCGTGTGGGTAGCTGGGCCTGATAAACAGAAATACCCATTCGGCCTCCTTCAACTCTCACTGTGAGCCCTGCAGAACAGAAACGACTCTCCAGCTTGGGCTGAGCAGCTCCTATCTTAAAAATTCATTTAATGCAAACGGTTACATTAATGCAAAAGGCAAGCCATTGACACTATAAATAACTTAGCTGAGTCCTGCTGACAGTGGGAAGTCTGACACAGAGCTACTGCGCTGTTCCCAGCTCCGAATGAGGCCGTGACACATCCCTTACCATCACCAGTCCCAAGACAGGGCCCACCGGAGCCTAGCACAGCCCCCGGCAAAGTGGTATCTTTCACCCTAGACCCCTCAGAGGAATTTTAAAAAGTAGGTGGGTAGGCAGAATAATGCCCCCTGGAGATGTCCACACCCGAGTCCCTGGAACCTGTGAATACGTTACCTTACCTGGCAGAAGGGACGGTGCCGCTGTGATGAAGTTAAAGACCTTGAGGTGGGAGGCGACCTTGGATTACCTGGGGTGGCCAAAGTCGTCACAAGGTCCTCACACGGGAAAGAGGGAGGCAGCAGACTCAGAATCAGAGAAGCAGAGGTGATGACAGAAGCAGAGGTTGGACAGAGGAAAAAGATTTGAAAATGCTGTGCGTCTGGCTTTGGAGAAGGAGGAAGAGGCCACAAGTCAAGGAATGCAGGGACTTCTAGAAACTGGAAAAGACAGGGGAATGTATTTGCTCCTCGAGCCTGCAGAAGGCACCCAAGCCTGCCTACCCCTTGACTTCAGTCCAGTGAAACTAGTTTCTGACTTCTGACCTCCAGAACTGTAAGTTAACAAATGTGTGGTATTTTAAGCCACAAAGTGTGTGGTAACGTGTTACAGCAGCCACAGGAAACTAGTACTGTATGCAATTGCTCTAAACTGCTTCTAAATAGACCCTTTCCTTTATCATGCATTTCTTTCCTGCTTCTTTTGTTTATGGAAGGAGCAGGAGCAGGGTCAGGGACCGTCTGGAAAAACTATCAACATTATTATTATTTTTTTTTTGGTGGGGACAGTGCAGTGTCCTTATTTCTCAAAACTTTCTCATTTAAAAATAGTTCTGCATGACAAATGACCCCCCCCCATTCTTCCTCCCCCACCCCCGTTTTGCCTCTTGTGTCTGGTGAAACTCTCGCTTTTTACCTCTTATAGCCAAGCCACCAGCCTTTTTCAACAGTGGAAGATGATAACCTCCGTAAGTCACATAAGTCCCATGGGGTAGAGTCTGAGACTGCTTGGGCTAGAGGAGGCTGGTTCAGCAACTTTGGCATCCAGCACGCTCCAGGAGGACTTCCCAAACATCAACGTTACAAACAAATCTGAGGATCTTATTTACATGCAGATTTGATGCAGTGGGTCTGGGGAGGTGCTGAGATTCTGCCTTTCTAATGCGCTTCAGCGGATGCCCAAGCTGTAGGTCCCGCACCACGCTGAGTCCCGAGGACACGGAGAGCGGACGTTCAGTATCTGAGCAGCTGGAGCCCATTCGCAGCTCGCCTGAGGGCACACAGCTGTAGTAGAATCTTGCTCCTCTCAGTGTGGTCCCCAAAGAAGCAGCATTGACATATCCTGAGCTTGTTAGAAAGGCTTTCTCTCTGAACCCATCCCCCCAGGCCTGCTCAATCAGAACGTGCATTTTAACTAGACCCTCAGGGGATTCTCATGCCCATGGAGGTTGGAGAAGCACTGCCTTAGAGCCTGGTTCTCAGCCTTTCGCGTGCATCAGAACACCTGGAGATCTCACGAAAAGACAGATTGCAGGGCTGTCCTCTCAGAGTTTGTGATTTACCACGTTTTGCACAGGGCCTGAGCATGGATGTTTCTAACCTGTCCCCACCCAGGTGATGTGATGCAGCTGGTCCAGGGACCCCACGGTGAGAACACTGCCCTAGAGTGAGCTCACACCTCAAGCCTGGGGGCCCACATCCCGACCACAAGTTCTAGAATGACCCCTAGGGACACGCTGGCTCCAGCATGTGGATTCTGAGTCTACCCATTTTTCTTCAATGATGACTTTTTGGTGTGTGATATGCTAAGAAATATACATATGGTTTGTTTTGCATGCGTGTCTTTCGAATGCGACGCCTGCAGGCTGGGGGCTCCTGCATGGCCTCAGGTTGGGGACTGGGGGCCGGAAAGAGCCAGGCAGGGTTAGAGACCTGGGCTGTGCAGCCCCACCCCCAATCTCCAGGCAGTGAGGAGGGGCTGGAAGGTGAGTTCAAACACCAGTGGCCAATTGTTTCACTCCCGAAATCTGCACAAACCCCCCCAAACGAGGGGGTTCCAGGAGCTTCCAGGTTGGTGGGTGCATTCACGTGCTGGAAGGGTGCACAGCCCGGACTCCATGGGAACAGAAGCTCCCTCGCTGGGGATCAGTCCGGGCCTCCCTCTATGCACCTCTCCACCCGGCAGTTCATTTTTCTCCTCTGTAAGGTCCTTTACGATACACCAGGAATAATAAATCTCATTTTCCTGAGTTCTGTGAGCCATTCTAACAAATGATTGAAGCTGAGAGGGACTCGTGGGAACTCCGGATTGATGGCCAGTTGGTCCGAAGTACAGGTGACATCCTGGGACTTGTGACTGCGCGTCTCAAGTGGTTACAGACTTGCGGGACTGAGCCCTTAACCTGTGGGGTCTGTATCAACTCCATGGAGTCAGCGTCAGACTTGGATTACTGGACACCCAGCTGGTGCGCAGAGATTGGAGAATTTGCTGGTGTTGAGAAAAGTACCACACATGCGGTGTGAGAAATGCTGGTCGTAAGACACCTCAGGTGCTTTTTTATAAATAGTACATGCATTTTCATTTTCTAGAATTTTTATAAAATGAAACAACAGGCACTAGCCTCAACTTTACAGGCAACTACATGACCGTGACCAGGAAATCCAAGTCTCTGGGCTTCCATTTCCTCATCAAGAAAATGAAGGGGTTGAATAATGATCATAAAATTCTACACTTTAGAGGCCACTTTCAATATCTCAGGAGAAGGCAGAAGTTTAAAATGACAGAATCTTGGCTTTTCCGTTATTTATGGGCAATATCCCTGATTTATGTAAGTCAGGGAAGCAACCCTCAGCTGTAACATGGTGCAACGGGAGAATAAAATCTCTTTCCCTCCCCGCTTTATTTATTGTAAAAACAATATTAGAAATAGTAAAGACGATTTAAGAGATTGAAAATTTCATTCCCCTGTAACCCAACAGCTGTTCTCATTTTGCCAGGTCCCCGTCATGCACGTGGACCTCCTTAGAACACACGTACACTTGTAATCTGTCTCTTCATTTAGTGTTTGGTCATAAAAGCGCCACCAGCAATATATACGTAAATTAGCTGCACTGCGAAGTCACTGCCACTGGCATTTCACTTTGGTTAACGTGATGGGTGTCCTTGGTACCTCACTGATGTTCAAAGTTGTAATTTTGACCCACCAGAGATGTTGGCCATTTTCCCCCATGTTTGTTTATTATATGTATTTTCTTCCTTTCCTTGTGTGCGTAATTGAGAAAACTGCTGGAAGGTGCCCAGGATAAGGCCTGGCAGGCAAGAGCAATCTCAGCAAATCTGAGTTTGCGCCCTTTCTGAGCCTCGTTTCCTTCTCTGGGATTGGTGAGGGGTGGGAGGGTGAAGGAGAGGCTTTGTGACAAAGGTCTCACACAGTGGCTGGCGTACAGAAAGGGTGGCTCTTCCTGTGCTCTTGGCCCATCTGTCAGGGCTTGGTGATGTTCTAAATGTAACCAATTTCCACTGTAGCAGTGCCATTTCCATGTATACGTTTGGGGGAAAAGTGGAGTCTTTCCTCGTTGGCAAAATGGGGGAGAAAACACACCTACTCACTGAGTTGTGAGGATTAAATGAGACCATCCTCGCCAAACACTCAGCCTTGCGCCTGACACGTAGGAGACAGTCAATGGATGTTAGCGTCATGACATGCTCTGTCATATTTATAGCCAGAGAGATTATTTTTAATTTTAACAATCTTTGCCAGATTGCTTTCCAAAAATTTAAAGTGGATATCATTTAAATTTAGAAGAAGATTCTGAACTTTGAATTGAAAGACTTATTTGCATTTTAAGTCTCAAGCAACACATTGTACTAAGCCTGTTCCCAAAGCTCCCATCTCAGAAACAAGGAGAAAACATTGTTGAAATAAAGGCATTTGCATAGTGCCAAGCAGAAATCACTACAGCCAAGAGGAAAACATCTTTTAAAAATTCCTATTTGTTGATGACAAACATGGCTTTTCTTTTCTTTTCTTCTTTTTTTTTTTTTTGCCCTTGCACTTCTATCAACAGAATCTCTTGAGGGAATTTCATTCAATATTACAGAATGATTTACCAGGGAACTTGGATTAACCATGGGTTAATCTCCAATCAAATCTCCAAGTCAAATTGAAGATAAATAGGCATAGATAGATAGACAGACCAGATAGATCTGTATAGATATATAGATACATTTTTTAAAGATTTATTTTATTATTTACTTATTTATGTATTTATTTTTTTGGCTGCATTGGGTCTTCATTGCTGCACGTGGGCTTTCTCTAATTCTCTAAGTAGCGAGTGGGGGATACTCCTGGTTGCGGTGCATGGCCTTCTCATTGCGGTGCCTTGTTGCAGAGCACAGGCTCTAGATGTTCAGGCTTCAGTAGCTGCAGCACATGGGCTCAGTAGTTATGGCTCATGGGCTCTAGAGTGCAGACTCAGTAGTTGTGGCACACGGGCTTAGTTGCTCCTCAGCATGTGGGATCTTCCTGGCATAGGTATTGAACCCGTGTCCCCTGCGTTGGCAGGCAGATTCTTAACCACTGTGCCACCAGGGAAGCCCTAGATACACATTTTTAAAATGTGTGCCTGAGAATAGGGACCCTGTGGAGGAGCTCTCTCATTTCTTATGACACAACAAAGCAATAAAGTGCTTTATGATCTGCAAAGCATCTTCTTATACATTTCCTAGTTTGATTTTCACAGTGGTCCACGAGAGAGGAGAAGCAGGCTTTATAATCCTTATATTAGAGATGAGGGCACTGACCCACAAAGAGGATCTGACGCGCTCGAGATCCCATAGTTGGTGGCAGAGCTGAGCCTGCCCGTAGGTCCTCAACACATTACAACCAGATCCCCCCAAGCTCACTGGTCTTGGTCAAACAATCTCAAGCGATGGATATGGGAAGAGCACTTCTGAACCTCTAAACGTAATTCCCATTCTATTTTCAGAAGGCATTGCCCGTAGAGACAAGAACGTGCTCACTGTTGAGGATGGCAAGATAGGTGTGGCGGTGCCAGCTGGTCTGGTCCCCTGGCCAGGAACCATGTGATTCATTGGGCCACGTCACAGTGCCCACGCATCAGTTTTCAGGGACTTGGAGATCTCTTAACTAAGCACAGGCATGTTGTTACGGCACAGGAACAGTACACGGATCCATGCCCCAAGGAGGCTTCCAGCAGGTGAGGACCTGCCCAGTTTCCACCTTGGTCCCCTTGCTGTGGAGGCAGCAGCCAGGGGCCTCGGCAGGCAGCTGGCCGGCCTGGGGAAGGACGCAGCACCAGCAGGTGATGTTTATGAACAGCCTTTGGGTCATGTGCCCTCGCACAGCCCTGTGAAACTAGCACTGAAGGCTCCGGATGACACCATCAGATTACTAGCAAAGGCTGACTGTTTCAGGCAAGGTTAGACACATAGCCTTCTTAGTCATACGTAGTATTCAGGGATGTTTTATGTCACAGCTGACTTCATTCCTGCCTGCATAGTTGTCCTGACCTGGAAAGACACCATCGGTTCCTTTCTGGTGTTGCTACTGCTTTTCTTCCCCCGTATGCACGGGGGTATCTGCTCAGACTGCTGGACCAGGGGTCAGAGGCCTGAGTGGGAGACGGGGTTCCACCACGAATAGTTGCGTGACCTTGGGCAAGGCAGTTTGCATCTCCGACCTCTGTTTCCTTAGCAGTAAAATGGAGATAGCAGTGTTTGTTCTTCTCACACAGTTAGGAGGTGCAAAGGTGTGTGAAAGAGCACTGACAGGTAGAAAGCAAAATTTTTTTTCTGGACATTTTTTGGATTTGATTTTTTTCAGATTATGAACATACAACCTGTTGGTTGTAACATGTGAAACAGTTTAAAGATGGAGAAAGAAAAGCTCCCTGTTTCTAACTTCCAATCCTACTCTCCTGGGGTATCCAGAGTCTAGGCACTTACAAGCTTTTATGGCACTCAACCAGGCAAATACACACATATATTGGGGTTTTGGTTTATTTCTTTTTACTGAAGTGGAATCACAGCAAGCAATGGCTCTGCAACTTGCTGTTTCATTGGATGGTATGCCGTAGACACCCCTGCAAGCCTGTGGATGTGAACTTACTTGGTGTTTGTTTCTTCCTTTCCTTATGAACACGCACCTACAAATACATGTGTATGTGAGTTGTGTATGGAATCATTTTTAAAAAAATCTCCGCCCCACCACTACCCCTACTGACACAGCCTCTTCCCTACATAACTTTCACACTTTCCTCCATGTCAATATAATCACATAAACTAGTAACACATATATTTCCATAAGGGGTTTTTTCATTATTTGCATCAAAACTAGATTATATGCATAATTCTCTTATTCCACCCAATAAAACCTCATGAAAATACCTACAACCTAACTGATTTGGTGCACGATTTTTCATGGCTGTATATCATTTTATGTGGTGGAGGCAATTCTGTGCTGGTAAATGTTTAACAACCAGCTGTCTCAGGGAAAACCCTGATTGGCAGTGTTTGCTGATATCTGTGCCCTAAGTATTCCCACCTTGGTTCATTTCAAACCTGGATGACATGCTGGTAGGATAGAGTGGGTGCGGGAAGAGATGTGTGCCTTGTGTCGGAAGCTGATTCCAGCAAACTACTGGGAGAAGGTTCCACAATGAATCCAACCCCTCTCCACTGAGGAGCCTTCATTTGTTTCCAGGGGTCCGCCCCACTACCAACGGGGACGCATTAAAAAACCCTATAACTACAGGCCTCAAAGTGATTCTTTTATGGGCTTCTGTGGGCTAGATTCCCAACTAGTGAGATTGTTGGCTCAAAAACGAATGTGGATTTTTAAAAACTTTAATAAATGCTGCTAGATTGTTTTTCCAACAGCTTTCTTAAAAGGCAGTTACAATTCACATTTCTACTAGTAATGTAAGGGATTACTCTTTTTCCCAGCATCTCTGAGAGCAATGGGTATTGATGTTTTTTATACATTTTTTTTTTCCAGTTTGGCAGATTTAAAGTGGTAACTTGTTGTTTATTGTTACTTTAATTTGGGCTTCCCTGACCTCAATCAGATTTGAACATTATTTCATGTTTTTGGATTGGCAACTTAGCATGTATTCTGGATCCAAGATGCCTCGGTTAAAATCATAGCTCTGCCACTCACTAGCTATGTGACCTCAAGCAAGTTACTTAAACTCTCTGTGCCTCAGTTTCCCCATATATAAAATAAAGACGGAAATAAGACCGGTCTCACAGGACTGTTATAAAAACTAAATGAATTAATATATGGAAAACCTGCAGAGCAGTGCCTGGTATGCACAAATAGAAGAATACAATAGCTATTGTATTCTATCACCTGCAATGATATATCCTTTGCACACTTTTACAGCAGCTTGTTTGCCTTGTCAATTTGTAAATGTCTTTTATATGTTATAGATACATATGTTTATATGGTCCTTTGTTATTTGCATTGAAAATATTTTTCCAAATCAAGTGTTCCTCTACTGACCTCCTTTATAATTACGTTTTCCACTTAAGAAAATTTCTTTTTTTTAAAATGTAATCAAATATATATCTTTTTTCTTTCTATCTTTTTTTTTCTATGTTTTACGATTTGGTTGAAAGTGGTTTCTCTCCTGGATTTTACCAAATAGCCTAGATTTCCTTTAAAAATATTTTGCTTTATTTTTCACATTTAAGCCATCAATTCAAGCAGGATTTATTTTTGTTTATGGTCTGAAATTGCAGTCCCAATTTTCTTTTGGATGACTAATCAGTTGTGATAGCATCATTTATTAAAGTTTCCTATGGGATTACATATCACCTTTGCTTTGAATTCCTTATCTATTAGAACCTATTTCTGGATTCGAAAGTTCGTTTTACTAAACTATTAGTTTTCTATATGCTGTTACAATATTAATTTGATGACACTGATTTTCTAGTATGTTCTAATATCTGGTTAAAAACAAAAACCTTCCTTACTGTTTTAAAAATACTTGTCTGGACTATTCTCAGGCATTTATTCTTCCAAATAAAGTCAAGATTACTTACTTGAAATAAAACACACACGCGTTTGTTATTTCTAATTTGAATTTCATTAAATACATGTGATAATTTTTTTGAGACCTATTTTTGTATTTAGCCGTTCTACCTGAATACATAGTACATCTTTTCCCTTATTCAGATCTTGTTTTAGGCTCTTCAATAAGGCATTATTATACAGGTTTTGTTATTATTATGTTAGTATTATGAATAGAGCCCCATGTTTCTATTTTAAGTGCTTATTACTGTAAAGAGAAAAGCTATTATACATATAAACTCTCTTACTAAAACCAAAACTGTTACTAATTTTAGCAGCTTTGGGGTCTTGGGTCTACTTTCCTTTTGCGTCTGGTCACATTACCAAACTCTCTTACTGATTCAAGTAGTTTTTAAGAATTTGTATCTTGGTTTCTCAGCAGTGGCCTTGCTCCACCAGCCTCCCTCGGAAAGTAGATGGTGGAGGGGAGTAAGGAGGTGACGTTAACTGATGATTAATATGATGGGGTTGTCTGTGACCGAGAGCTGGGGCCGGGTGTGCAGAGGCAGGAGGTGCCGGGTGTGTTTCCAGCCTTCTTCCTGGCCGGTAGCCTCCCAGCTTGATTCACTGGTCCTTGGGGGGTCTCTCTGAGTTTCCCCATGTCATTCAGTTCATTTGAAAATGTCCAGTCCATCATGGATTGGCATTTTCAGAAAATATAATAAATGTGAATTCCTAGAAAAATCAGTATAAAAATGAAACAGCAAATCCCTCCAATGTACAAAATATAAGTGCCAATTTTTATTATTAATGCAGCCACATAAAAATATTCTGTCAAATTGCTAGAAAAGTTTCTACTGATTGCCCTCAATGTCTTGTCATGGGTGGTAACAGCTTGCAGACAGCTTCAGATCCACAGACCACACTTGGAGTAGCACTGCTTTCCTTTGGGGCAACCAGCTTCAGGGTTAACGAGTGGTGAATACTCAGTACTGATGCTATAAGTCAAGGGGGTGGTTAACAGGAGCTTGTTCAAGGGTACTTCTATTTTTAATAGTAGATGAGTGGGCATGAAAGATAGAAAAATGAGGATATTGGGGCCTAAGATTGCAAATTCACAGCCTAGGGGAGCTGCTGTCAGCTGCGGTTTACAGAAAACACCAGCAACCTGCATTTGTTTCCTGCCTCCTCCCCCTCCAAGGTGAGCGCAGGGGAGGTGGTCAGATCCCACTCGGGTGTAAGCACACTGGCCCAGGTGCTTGAAGACATCAGTGAACAAAATCCGATCCCTGCCCTCCACGTGCTTACATTCTTGAAGGGAAGGTCACTGTAGACAGTAAGCACAATAAAAAGGCAACCTGATGGTCCCATCACGTTGTAAATGTACTGAACACTGATGAATCTTACCCTTACACCAGATTAAAAAGGTACGTTTTATGTTATATTTTACCACCCCCCAAAAACCTCCAATAAATAACTTTTTAAAAGTAAATTATAAAGTATGTTTGAAGGTGACTTGTGCTATGGGGAAGAACGGGCACAGCAGGATAAGGAGGTAGGACAGTGTCTGTGCAGATGGGGCCCCTGTGATGCTCTGTACAGGCATCAGGGAAGGCCATCCTGGTGGAAACCCGGCCTCCAGCAAGGCTAAAACGGGGAAATTTGAGGAGCTTTTCTGCTAGTCAGGCCTCAAAGATGTCGATGAGAATTTCTTAGATCCTTGAAAGCAACTTTGAGAAATGAAGGGGGGAAGTAGTTTATGGTTATTTTGTTACTTCATCTAATATTTAATTTAAGTTACAAGTTAAAAAAAAACCAACTCTTCCCCTGGGGTTTGAAATTATGTCTTATAATTCTGTTTTAAAAATAAGTAAAATTTAACAATTACTTTCAAAAGCTGCTTACAATTTAGTTAAATTTCCTTAAACATGACAATTCATTTCTTTTTCCTTAGTACTGCAAGTAGAATTATGAAACCTTCCCTAAAATTAGGTGATTTTCATAAATATAAGTTAAACTTATAAGTGGGGTGACTCAGATTCTCTCAGGCATTTCAGTATTGATGACTAGCTTTATTCTCTTACATTTTTCAGCTTAAAATCTTAAATTTAAATCAATCACTCAATTACATATCAAATTGGAATTACAAGGCTCATCTGTTAGCTGCTCCCGTATGCCAACTTCTCATTAATGCGGCTAATATTATAAATACCAAGTATACATACTGTAGAAGAGGAAAACATGTTCCTCTACCCTTCTTGTTTCTTTGTCTGGCCTAATAATCAAATTAACACCAGGCAGATTAGGAGAAAAGCAACTTTAATTATGTGCATATAGGAGCCCATAAAGACATGAGACCCCAGGGCAAGTCGGGCAGCTGGGACTTACACACCGTCCTGACCGAAGGGATGGGATGGGGCCATCACATCTGCTCTGCGCCATCAATCTCTGGACTTCTGATCTGGGAAAAGACACTTCTTAATTGTTAAATCCCGGGTTGTCCGATTTCTGTTACATGCAGTAAAACACAATCCTATTGATAAATGATGTGGAACTATTTTATTGTCTGGATAGATCACTATTTATCTAACTAGTCTTCTCTAGATGAAAAATACTGTGATTTAAAAGAGAAAAATTTGTAGTTTTCCATGCATGAGAGTACATCCATAAACTAAATTCCTAGAACTAGAATTACAGGTCAAAGGGTACATGCATGTTTAACTTTGATAGATATTGCTAGCATGTCTCCATGAAGTTGTACCAATTCTTGGAGAATTCTCAGTGTGTTGGGGAGAAGTCATCCGCATTCAGACTTCCGGATAAGCGTGATCAAAAGCTTAACTCCATTTTAGAATATTTCTTGGTGAAGTAATTGGCTTTACTCCTTTGGAAGGAGAAAGGCTTCAATAGACCCTATGACTGGGTACTAGATACTGTAAGATTCGCTTACTAATTGAGAGGACTCATCAAAGAAATGATGATGGTCCTGAGCTGAAAATCCTTTCCCAGGATTGACCCTAGGACTCATATCAGATACAAATCACAACCCTCTGCAGAGAAGGCCCTCATCCCTCCTCTTCGCACATGATAGGCCACTGATGCAATTAAACAGGCGTCGTTTGAGCATCTGTTGGGTACTAAGCACCAAGCTTGGTGCTAGAAGCAGAAGAATACTATGGTGGGTGGATTTGTGTCCCCCAAAAGAGATGTTCAAGTCCTTATGTAAGTACAACATATGTACATTTCCTCAGTACAGTCCCTGGTACCTGCGAACGGGACTGTATTTTGAAACGGAGTCCTTGCAAATATAATCGAGTTCAGATGCGGTCATGCTGGTTGAGGCTGGACCTAAGCCCAATGAATGGCATCTTTATAAGAGAAAGGAGAAGATTTGAACACAGAGACACAGGGAAGAAGGACACCGGAGACAGAGACCAAGAAGCTGCCACGAACCAGGGAAAGCCTAAGATTTTCGGGAACCACCAGGGTCTGGAAAGAGGCAAGGGAGTCTTCTTCCTTAGAGACTTCAGAGAGACCATGGCATGGCTCACACCTTGATTTCAGGCTTCTAGCTTCCAGAACCGTGAGAGAATAAATTTCTCTTGTTTATAGAACAGATTCTGTTGCTTATGAACACATTTCTTACCGCCACCAAGTTTGTGGTACTTTGTGCTGGCAGCCCTAGGACACCAACACAGATGCCGGGTTGAACCTCTTCTAAGACGTGGAAGGGCCACTTCCTCCTTCATGCCCGTAGGGAAGTTCCTGGCACATAACGTGACCACGTCCCAATGTAGACCATTGTTCATGTCTATCTCCTCCTCGAGATGGGATTTCTCTAGGGAGTAACTATGTCTTCTTTATTTAGTGTCTCCAGAGCAAGGGAAAGTGGCTAACACACTTAAGGCAGGTGTCCTCTAAATATGAATAGACTCTATCTGTCGACTGACCCATCAATCATCTGTCTCTTCATCATCTTTCTATCTTTAGAGGAGGAGGAGGCTGGTAAAGCCCCTGGGTTGAAATTCTCCTAGTCACTCAGGATACTCTGGTCACCTTTACCTCCTTCCTCTCTCCGTCCTTGGGAGACAGCTGGACATCGGTTTCTACCCAGCCTTCTTTGACTTGTCCCTATAACTCTTTCTCGCTCCAAACATCCTGCCCTGTCACTCCATCCACCCCCCAGCCCCCCCCCCCCACCGCCCCGTGACCTCGTTCTCCTCCGCGACTACAGTTTCCAGCTCTATGCTGATCATTTCCAGATCCTGATCATGGATTCCGAGGACCTGAGTTCCAGACTCAGCTCTTCAACCCCCTACTTAAATCTCTCCTTGTTTATCTTGGAAGCGCTAGGCAAATCCTGTCCATACCGATCTTGTCATTTTCTCTGACAACCTGCTCTTTCCCTAATAATTCCTACTTCAGTAATTATCTCCACAATCTACCCACTTGCTGACCCCCGGCGTCCTTTGTTTCTCTTTCTCCGTCTCCTCCCACATCTTGCTCCTTATCAAGCCTTGACCCGTCAACCTCTTCAGTATCCCTTGAGGGGCTGACTTTCCTCCACCACCACCACCACCACCACCACCGCCGCTGAGTTTAAGCTACTGTGTGCACTCACCCAGCTCCATCAGTAACCTCCTATCTGGTCTTCTTGCCTCCCATCCCTTCTCCAGGTTATACTGAGAGTGATTGAGGGGGAAAGAAACAGCCCACCTCAATCTGGCCACATAACTACCCTGTTAAAAACTACAGGAGCCCTAAGCATCAACGCCAAGGTCCTTTCCGTGGTTTACAAAGCCTCTGGAAGCCTGCCACCTGTTTCCAGTGTCTCCTGTGGGCTCTGTTCCCACCATATTAAAACTTCCTTTTGTTCTTCAAATGTGCTTACTCTCTTCCCTCCTGAGCTTTGTACACACTGTTACTTCTCCCTGGAACGGTCCTCTCACGCGTCGTAATCAGAGTGATCCCAGCTCAATCTTCCAATCTTCATTTATAAGCCCCACTTCCTTGGTGAGGCTTTTCCTACGCACCCCACCACTTACTCCTCTCCTGGGGTGCAGTTCCATCCCTCCCTCCCTCTTCCTCTCGTGCATCACGCTGGTAATTATTGGTTTTAATATCTATATCATTTCTAGACTGCAGGCTTTCATAAGGATAAGGTCCATCGTGTCTCCTGAGTCCAGCACACATCATAGATGTTCAATAATATTTTTGTCCAGTAATTGAAGAATGAATGAACGGATCTCCAGGGTAAATAGGAGATGCTTGGTAAGAACGGGTTGAATTAACGGCTGTAGATAAATTTTTGTATGTTTCAATGGTAATCACCTTACTTCAATTCAAGCCTCTAACAACTCAAAACTGGACTTTTGCAACGTTCCCCTGCTGGTCTCTCTGCCTCAGCCCACACTGCATAACACATCCAGATTCACTGTCTCAAAGCATCACTTTCATCAGGTAACTTTCAGGAAGAAAATTCATTCACAGGTCCCCAATAAATTTAGAGCGAAGCCCAAACTCCATGGCTATGCCCAAGCCCTACAGAATATTTACCACAGATTCTTTAGTTGTTTGTGTGCTGGAGTTAAGGTGTGTGCTAATTGTGGGCTAGCCAATGTCTAACAGCATTGTTTGTTTGCAGAAAGGCCTCCCTCAACCCAAGCACGCAATTTACAAATGGACGTTTGGAAACACAGCCTGTTGTTAGGTTGAGGATTGCTTACTCTGAACTGAATCCATTGTGCGTAAAGGTGACCAGTGCGATGTTCCCACGCAGTCAGCAGAGATGGGCAGGTGGGCTTCCAATAATCCTTAATTAGAGGTACTGCTTGGGGGGCTTACAAGAGTGAGATGCTATGTTTGGCCTATACGTGGAGGACTAACTCTCATAAAGCTTTCAAACCCTAAATGAGATGATTACTTGTTTGCCTGATACTTTTTTTAAAAATTAGAAAGCCCATCATCCCTGGGCATGGGAATACCTTGATCTGCACCTCCTTGATTTGCAAGATGCTACCTCTGCAGCCCTTGTGGCACCAACTTGCTGACTTAGCTTATCTAGGTGGGAGGAGGTCCAGCTAGGGATATTTTGTTGGCCATGGGTGTAATCGTTGGCCTGGGTGTGGACCTTGGCCTGGTGTACAAGTGTGTGGCCGCCGCCAGCACAAACCATGTCTGGGTACTTTCTATGCAGGGACATGCCCCGCTGGAAACCCATGGGAGGCCTGAGCAATGGGTAAAGTTGGGGACTTTATCTTGGGCATGTGAGCCTCCCTCCTCTGTTCCCTCTCCCTTTAGGCACTCACCATCCAGGCTACCTCCAGCCCCCTCCCCATCTGACACAGTCCTGTGCATCCGGGAGGCAGGGCGGTTCTGGGTACCAGATGAGAGTTCTGGAGTCAAATCCAGGTGGATCTTCATCTCAGTGCTACCACTTCATTCACTGTGAACTTTGGGCAATTTGTTTAACCTCTCTAGCCTCGGTTTCCTCCTCTGGACAGTGCAGAGAATATTCATTTTCATAGCTATTTTGAGGTTCTGGAAGCTTCACCTCAGAGCAGGAGCTGGACATTCAGAGTCTGAAACTGCAAGCATCATAACCAGGGTGAGGACTATTGGACACATGGCTGGGATGAACTAGTTAATTCTGCTTTGTGGGAAGTTTCAGGGTTGCTTGTAAAAGAGCCCGGCCCACAGCATCTTAAAGGCATCACCTGGCACCTGGCAACAGATGTCTGACTGGGCTTCCTCTCCTCCCCTAAGGTTGACCAGCATAGGAAGCCACACTCAGGCTTCTTATGAATAGTAATAGCAAACATTGTTTCCATGTACTGAGCACCAACTCCCTGCTGGAAGCTGTGCTAAGCACATTCATCAATGCTTTATCTTCTTTAACCCTCACAACAAACCAGTAAGTTAGCTACTGTTATTACCTTCGTTTTACAGATGAGGAAATGGAGGGCAAGGGAGCTGACTAGTTTAAGGTTAATTAAGGTCACTGAGCTGGTTAGTTAACCAATGTTTGGCTCACGGCAAGCCCAAGCTTGGGATCACTGCACATACTACTTCCTGATAGTACCACTGCCTGCTGGTTGCTGGGATTTTTCTGCAGGGAAACAGATACTTCTGGACCTGAGATGCCTCTCTGAGATACTCACGCTTGCTGTTCCTTCAAGCTCCCCTGCTGCGTGACTTGCCTGGGGACAGTCTCTGCTCTGGACTCTGCCCATCACCCTTGTCCTGGTGTTTATTCTTCCAGCTGGGCCTTTCTTAGCTGCCCGAGCGCCGCCTCCAAGGCTCTTGCACCTGTGCTCCTATGCTCAACATCTGTCCCTCTGCACTCGTCCTGGCCTCCCTCTCTATGCTCCCGGTCAGCCCAGATGGCCCCATTCCCTCTCCATCATCCCCGAGTTCCCAGATCACGTCCTCACCACTCCCCACCAGAGCTGTATCTCTTTCCCAGCACAGAACCTGAAGATGTGCTCTTCTGATGAAGTAAGGTCTCTGCGCCCAACAAACGGGGCCACGGAGAGAAAGTGGGGGATGTGGCACCCAGGTCCATAGTGTTCATCTCTAGTTTTGTCTTTAGTTTAATTGTGAGAGTGTGTATTACAGTGGAGAATGGGACCACGATATTTGATTACAAATACATACGAAAACTATAAACACTCGAAGCAGATTGATCCCATATTTGTTAATACGCCCATCACTTTTATAAACTGAATTTCTGCCTAATTATCACGTGCAATGAAATATTGCAATAAAAATAGTGCAATAACAAATGTGTCCTTGAATAAGACCGCATATTAGTCTTGTTAGATTAATTTTCATTTTTATTTATGTACGGCCCTAATCTCTACCTTACATAACCACCTGCTTCCTGGATAGATATTGATTAACCATATTTATTCAGCCAGAACTAAAACCAACCAGGTAATGTTATTTTGAACTAACACATCTGTGTTTTTCTGGGGAACTTTCCAGAGAGAGTTCATGACCCTGAGGGTGAGTCAGAGGGAGGAGGCTTTCTCCATCTCTACAACCAGAAGGAATGTGCAGAAGTGAAAGTAGAACAGGAAGGACAGCCCCCAAGCAAAACACAGAGGGGATGTATTTTCTGGGTGATTCTGGTTCACACTTCGACTATCGTGGGAAGAAATTCTTTTTGAGTCTGTATTATGACTGATACTGGCCAGGTTGGAATTACTGAATTTCATTTGTTAGTGTAGATTTCCCCTGAAGAAACAGTAAAAACCACGCAGCTCAGTATTTTATTCTTGGATGAGGAACCAGCCTGCGGACATGGCCTCTGATTAGCACAGATGGAAGCCACTCCGTCACAAGTCGTCCCTGAAGAGCTGGGGCAAAGGCTGCGCAGGCTCATCCCCTGATTAGGGGATGCTGAATGGGGTACAGTCCCTAGAAGGGGCACTCCTTAGCGATGTCATGGGGAATAGGCACCCCGAAAAGTGCAGGATGGGGGAGGCAGAGTGCCTGGGAAGGCCTGAGAGGGACTCTTCTACTTCATTCTGTCTAATCAGGCCCCCGGCATGTTTTCCAAGGGGGCGTGCAGCCCGGGTTAAGGTCTCTTTCACTTAGCCCACACTGCAGGTATTGACAATAAGTAATATACCAATCCTCCAATCATCCTTTTTTTTCTTTAATTTTTGTAATTTTTATTTGGCCACACTGCGTGGCATGTGGGATCTTAGGTCCCCAACCAGGGACGGAAACTATGTCCCCTGCATTGGGAGCTCAGAGTCTTACCCACTGGACCACCAGAGAAGTCCCCTTCAATCCCCCTTTATCCTTGGTACTGGCCCTTTGACAAAACAAGAGATTATAGAGGGGCGTGAGAGAAATTAGCCCAACTGTGCACCATCTTCAAATATCTATTTATTATTTTCCAGCTCTGGTCAAATTTCTAAAGTGGAAGGGAGGCAGATGGCTTCCTGAAAGTAAAAATAGATTTTATCCCCTGAAGTTTTGCAGCCTGTTTGAGGGGAAGTAGCTGAGTCCAGTGTTTGAAGGGTCCTCTCTAAAGATGCACATGTGGTTTTATGTTGCATATTGCAGTAAGACAGACAACTGGAAGTCTATGCAAATGAACACTGGGAAAGCATGGATGCTCCAGAGAGCAGACTCCTGGTAGGTTGGTGACGGACCTCCAGAGGAAGAACCAGATTGTGGGAAAGTACAAGAGGGTTGCACCCTGACAGTGTGGTTTGATTTTTGGTCTGGCAATAGCAGTGAACTTGGGAATTTGCCTTATTTCTCTGAGCTTTTGTGTCCTGACCTGTAAAATGAGCTGGGGGGAAGAGTAAATGAAATAACATGTATTAGTGATCGATTGCTGCCGTGTAACAAATTACCCCAAAACTTACTAACTTAAAGCAATGATACGTGTTATGTCACAGTTTCTGCAGATCTGCTCATCTGGGTCCTCTAACTCAGGGTCTCATAAGAGAACAATCCAGGTGTCAGCCAGGCTGAGGTCACCTGAAGGCTCTGAAGGCTCGGTGGAAGAAGGACTCACTTCTGAGCCTGTTCACGTGGCTGTTGTACTGAGGCCCCAGGTCCTCATACCCTGCCAACTAGGGGCCTCTCTCAGCTCCTTGCTATGTGGGTCTGTCAATGGGCAGCTCAAAACTCAGAAGCTTGTTTCATCAGAGCAAGTTAGGGGGCAGAGTCAGGGGAAGAAAGAAGGAGGTCACAGTTTCTCGCAGCCTTGGAAGGACATCCCATCACTTCTGCTGTATTCTATTTGTTAAAAGCGAGATGCTAGATCTGTCCCGCCTCCCCAAAGGAAGAGATTATGCAGGGTGTGGATTCCAGGAGACAGGGATCATTGGGACCCATTTCAGGAGCAGCTGACACAGTGTCGCATACATAAAGTGCCTATCATTGCTTCCCATGGTTGGTGCTCAATGAGTGCAGCAGCCTTCTTCCTCTAGTCATCACACATCGAGTGCCTTAGTGCTGCAATGACAACTCCACTTGGATAAGGTATATTCTAAGGTCTGTGGGCATCGGTCACAAGCCGTCCAGAGCTGCACAGATTTTTCAATCTTCCCAGAGGTGGAACCGCCTCCCCACAATGCAGCCCTCTGTGAGGGGCAGGCGGGTGAGCCTAGAACAGGGACCAGGGCTGCACCAAGGCAAGCAGGTCCTTATTAGGTAACTCCTGCTGGAGCCCAAGGACACCAGAGACAGATTTCCTCCAAGTACTTACTGAGCTCCTACTATGTGCTGGGAGGCAACCGAGAACAGACAGACTGAAGGTCTGGCCACACGGAGCTCATGCTTTAGCGAGGGCAGGTAGACAATTAGCAAGATAAATAATTTAATTCGATGCATTATATTAAATGGGAAAATCACAATGTTACAAATGCACCAAAGCTCCAGTCAACTTCTTAACACGTAACTCACATCGCTAACACCCACAGAGTACGTAATTATGAATGCTTAAATCATCGCTTCTCGGTCCCTAACCGATGAATAAGGTTGCTGACAGTCACCTGTGTGCAGTG
The DNA here is from genome assembly GCF_030028045.1 of Hippopotamus amphibius kiboko. NCBI lineage: Eukaryota > Metazoa > Chordata > Mammalia > Artiodactyla > Hippopotamidae > Hippopotamus > Hippopotamus amphibius. Next base: position 73,747,070 of record NC_080199.1, read on the forward strand.
ACACACAAGGTTTGCATGCCATGTCACTAGCGTTACCTTTAAGGTGAGTCATGGAAAATAAATAAGACAAATATCAGTCATTGATATTTACAGTAAATTTTTATTTTTGCAGTAAAAAACACAAAGCAATTTCTTGAAATGAACTGTTATTTGCCAAGTGAAAAATTTTGAGGCTGAAGGGATGGAGAAACCTCTAGGTGCACGGCCCTTTGCTGTCACCCAGAAAGCCTTTCAAAACACCTACACATGCTTCTGACACCTACCAACCATATCTGGACTGTAACTCAAGATGCTACTGTGCACCATTTTATCAAAGATGTCACCCTGAGCCAGTGGGATGGAAGGATGCATTTTTCCCAGATGAGCGTGAGCTGAAGAAAATGTTGCTTTGAAAGATGTGCATATCCTTTGAAGTTAGGGAATTAAAAACCAGAGGGACCCTACCATTAGAATATAAACTTAGAGAGATGTCCCGAGTGGGAGATGGGGAGATAGTCGATCAGAAAAATAAAGCAAAGGAGGGGTAGTCAATTGTCATTTGAAATAGTGGGTCAGCAAAGAGGAGGGGTTATTTGAATGGAGTCCTAGAGGAGGAGGAGGAAGAAGCTACGTGCTTCAGGGGAAGAGCACCCAGGCAGAGGGACCCCTGATGTGAAGTCCTGAGGTGGAGGGTATCAGTGACAGTGAACATGCAGGGATTCTTCAGTTTCCCAAATGTGGTCCATTGGCAACCTCCCACGGAACTGAAACCATCACCTCTCACCCTTTTGAATCATAGCATTGCCTATGACGTCCACGTGAACCTGTGCCGTCCACGTGAACCTGTGCCTTGGAGCCCCAAGTACCCTGTTCAGTGCTTTGTACACAAAGCGCAGCAATCCCATGAGGCCATTACCATTCTTACTATCATTTTAATTATTTTGAGATGTGTGTTGCATATATCAACAGCTCATTTCTTTTTTTCCCTTTGATTTATCTATTTATTTTGGCCTTGCCACACAGTATACGGGGTCTTAGTTTCCCGACCAGGGATTGAATCTGCACCCCATGCAGTGGAAGTGCACAGTCTTTTTTTTTTTTTCTTTAAGAACTTTTATTGAGATACAATTGACATACAATAAACTGGATATATTTAAAGTGTACAATTTGAGGAAAACAGTTTGGAGATTCCTTAAAAAACTACAAATAGAACTACCGTATGATCCAGTAATCCCACTATTGGGCATATACCCAGAGAAAACCATAATCTGAAAAGAAACATGTACCATGTTTATTGCAGCACTATTTACAATAGCCAGGACATGGAAGCAACCTAAATGCCCATCAACAGATGAATGGATAAAGAAGATGTGGCATATATATACAATGGAATATTACTCAGCTATAAAAAGGGATGAGATGGAGCTATATGTCATGAGGTGGATAGACCTAGAGTCTGTCATACAGAGTGAAGTAAGTCAGAAAGAGAAAGACAAATATTGTATGCTAACTCACATATACGGAATCTAAAAATGGTACCGATGAACTCAGTGACAAGACAAGAACAAGGACGCAGATGCAGAGAATGGACTGGAGAACTTGAGGTTTGGCAGGGCGGGGGGTGAAGGGGAAGCTGAGACGAAGTGAGAGAGTAGCACAGACATATATATACTACCAACTGTAAAATAGGTAGCCAGTGGGAGGTTGCTGTATAACAAGGGGAGTCCAACTCAAGGATGGAAGATGCCTTAGAGGACTGGGACGGGGAAGGTGAGGGGAGTCAAGGGAGGGTGGGGGGGAGTCGAGGGAGGGAGGGAATATGGGGATATGTGTATAAAAACAGATGATTGAACTTGGTGTACCCCCCCAAAAATAATAAATAAATAAATAAAATTAAAAAAAAATAAAGTGTACAATTTTATATTTTTTCTTATTAGTAATGTATATATAGCAATCCCAATTTCCCAATTCATGCCCCTCCAACCCCTCCCGCTTTCCCCACTTGGAAGTGCACAGTCTTAACCACTGGACCACCAGGGAATTCCCGAGGTCATAATTTTTATCCCCATTTTACAGTTGAGGAAATGGAGGCTCAATGGGTAAGTGGTTTACCCAGGGTCACAAAGCTAATCAGTTTACTGAGCAGGATTCAAACCCTGGATATTGTGACACCAGAGCCGACATTCTTCACATTGTCCTGTCTAGACGAACACATTGCTAGTGTCTACCGTGAATATCATGATTGTTTCATGGGATAAGAGAAGGTCAGGGCTAGGGCTAGGGTCAGTGGTCAGGTGTTCTCTGCCTGACAGACAGGCCCATGTGGAATCCCCCAGGGGCAGAGAATGAGCTTGTTTGGCAGGAAGGGTCTTTGGGGTTCAGGGAAAGGGGGTGAGTAGTGGATGGGGGCTGGAGTTGGGGGTGGGAATGTTTCCTGCCTCTTGGGAGCCCAGGGCCAGACCACCCTTCTGACTTCCCCATTGGGTGGTCCACACCCCCTGCGTCACGTACTCATTGGATTTAGCCTGGCAATGATTTAAATTAACGGTATAAAGTTTCGCTAAATGAATCCAGCCACCAACACTTAGACATTTCAGTAAAGATCCACTGCTTGGGAGTTAGTGCTGAAAAAAAAGCCATTTTACAAGAAATGGCTCCATTAATGACATAAAAGAAAATGGGAAAGAAGAGGGGGCCATACAGCCTTCCTTCCCCCCCCCCCCCACCCTTCACAATGACAGGGTGATTCCAAACCAATGCGGAAGATAAAATCGCAGCTAGTTTTTTTTCTAATGCTGAAGTACGGGGAAATCTTTCATTTTTACCAGTCCTGGGGCTGGAGATGTGAAATTTTGCTAAATAGGATGCCCCCACCAAGCACACTTTATTAGCTCTGGTCTCTGACGGTGCTTTCAATTTTTAAAACAGTTGCTTTAAAAAGCCTCTGGGGGGATGCACAGCAATCTCAGTTAATCCCATAATAATAAAAACCAGCAGCTAAAATGCTGCCGTAACAATAAGGACCAACTTACAGGCTTTAAGATGGATTGTGAGGAGGGTTTCTTGACAAGGAGTGTTAAGAATTCACCTCGGACTCTCTCTCCTTCCTTAGCAAGCAGAACAGGGCTCATCTTTCTTGTCGGGCTTTGCTGAGCTTGCCTAGAGGCAGAGATAGATGAGGTAACCTCTCAGCATCCTTTCCCCATTCTGTGAGTCAGAAACCATCCCTAGCGACCTATCCCAGTGAGAACTGCCTTTTCCATTCTGGGCTGAGTGTGTGAAAATTCAACAAAGTTCATTCAACAAACACGCACTGGGCAGCCGCCCTTTGCAAAGCCCGGGGAAGTTTTGGAGCAGGAAAGGCTAAAAACGGGGTATTGACTCTAACCTCATGGAATTGACATCTAATGGGAGACAGAGCAATATTCATGGGACCCTAAGGCCAAATGAAATAGATAATAAGTTAGAAGTTGCAGCAAAGGGTAGAGGGGGTTTGGAAGAAGAAATAATTTATAACGACTCAGTAATAGACAAATGCTTCCAGAAGAGGTGGCAACTGGGATCACTTTTTAAAGATGAATGGGATTTTGGTAACTGGAAAAGGGGAAAAAGATCCAAGGCTGAGGAAACCACATGAGCAGAGACACAGCCGTGTGGCTGTGTCGGTTTGTTTGGGCTCCCTTTGGAAGTAAAGTAGAGTGAGGAGAGATATGGCAGGAAGACAGCACTGGGAGAGTAGAGCTGGAACAGGCCGACTTGAAGGCCACACCCAAGAATTTTGTCTTCATCCCATGGACGATGGGGAGGTTTTGAAAAGAGGGAATGAGCTGAATTTTAGGAAAGTAACTCTGGTGATGGTGTGAAATTAAAAAGAAGAAAACTTTTAGGTGCATATTACATTTTGTCCACAAAGTCAAAGAGATCTTGCCTTGTCACTCAGCTTAAGAACAGAGTTCCAACATGGGAAACTTCTCACCTAGATCCCAAGTGCTATATCATCATTTTGGTCCTTTGATAGTGTGGGAAGCAAGGCATTCACTGGCATTTTCCAAGGAGGGTCCATTCATAAGTGGTCATGTGACAGTACTGAAAGCAGAGGTCTGACTTCTAGACCCATCGCTTGTGAAAGGCATCTGTGTGATTTGGCTTGGCCTGTGGTTTCTAGTTTTATATCCGTTGATTTCACAAGGGCCGTAGGTATCCTGAGAAAGACAGGGTCAACTGAAGCTGCCTGCAGCTGGGCAGAAAGAAGACTAAATTTCTGGGGCGACGTGGGGAAGGTGGTCTGTGCTGCCCTGGCCAGAAGAGAATATTCCTCCATCACTTCCACGGGCAGTGGTTTTTGTCTCATTGGTTTCAATACAGACGGAACTCTATTTGTAAGACCATTGATGCCCATTTCATTTGTTTTGATTTGTCTTTTTTTTTTAACTTACCTTGTGCTCTACTTCCTTGATCATTCTGCACAAACAGCATCCTGTGTCGTTATTGAATACATGGCACCTGTATTCTGGGCAATACCCTGGGGGTGGTTGGCATTGAAGAGAGGAAACGCCTTCTTCCATCTCTGGCGGCTGTCTCCTCCCTTCAGTGGACATGGAAACAAAGGAAAAAGGATCCTCTCAGCCCTCCTCCCACTGCTCCCCCTCTTCATGGATTTATTCAACAAATACTTACCAAGCATCCATCGTGCCAGGTGCAGCATCAGATATTCAGAGAGACGGGAGGAGAACCAGGCACGCTCCTTGCCCTTGGGGAAGTTCAACTTCAACAAGGCATCGGAGCGTGGCAGGGTGACTACCCTGCTTGGGGAGCGACAGGAGCTGCTGGCGCGGGTTGGTGGGGCAAGCCCAGGGAAGGGGAACCTGCCGTATGAGGTGAGGGCAGGGAAGGAGGTCAGTTCCAGGCACACAGAAGAGGAAAGACAAGTGTCTGCGGTGATATAAAGTGGGTGAGCCTGAGGACCCGAAAGAAAGTCAGGTGGGGGGTGAGTAGGAATTGCAGAGAGTGATGTGGGGAGGAGGCTGCAGAGGAAGGCGGGTCTGTGTCACCGCAGACTTTGCTGTTGATGTCAGTACTTGTAGGACGACTCAAGGCAGGTTCCTTGACCTCTCCAGCTTCCGTTTCCTTTCTATGTAATGAGATTAGGGCAATGGACCTGGAAAGACAGGTTTGATGGGACAATGACTTATATGTGGACTACTTTGTAAACAATAAATTATTAATAATAATAGACAATCAATAAAGCATATGGAATTTAGTGACTTCAAGTTCTGTAAGACACATCTCTCACCATTGAAAATATCCCCAAACCCACACCAAGCATACAGCCTGACACTCCATAAATGTTGTTTGAACTGAATTGAAAGAACTGTCGATGTCATTTGCCACAGCCTGCAGGGGACAGTGGGGTGGGGGGAGGGGAGACAGTCCCTAGTGAGCCCCGAGCCACAGCATTGAGCTTATGAGGGACCACAGGATGGTGTGGTCTTAGAAGCCATAATAGATCAAACCAGCAGTGTTCTGACCTCATAGTGAATCTGAATTCAAATGAAATAAAGTTTCTAAATAGATTCATCTTGATTCAATTTATTTCACTTTGGTACATTTTAAACTCAATTTGATATATACAACTCACTACATGGCAAGGAAATTGTTTATAACTCTTACTGCCCATATAAGATTTCTATCCTTGTAGATAATACAAGAAAAAAAAAGCCCAAAGCTTGAGCATAGGATTTTCATAAATATTGGAGACAGTTTATCATTACACTGACCAAAAGAGAACCCTTGTGAACAATATATAAATAAATCATTAACAATTTGTTTGTGTTTCTCTTCATTTGTTTAAGCTGCGTGGAAATTATATATACTCAAAAGTATTGGAAACTGGTTGAAAGCTTTTACAAAATAGTTAGAACAAAGTCTAATTTAAAAGGCTCAAGAGGTATCCCACAATGGGAACCCAAGGCAAAGACCCTATGAAGTCTAGTCAAAGATACCCTTCACATTCTTCAGGAAGGATCATTGGGAGAACTGAGCACCCTTCCGGCTGACAGGAATGGATTCCCTGTTGGAATGGACTGCTGCATCCTTCAACTACATACTTGTTGCTTTTTCCTAAGGCATTATACTAAACCAAAGTAGTGTACAAAGACATTGTTCAGGGTTGGTGTCCAGGTAGTCTCTATTCCCAGTTAAACTATATCACATAAAAGATGTTTTCCAAAACTCAGGGGAACGTAGTGGATGATTATTTATTGGCTGTGAAACCAGAATGCCTGAGTATGAAACCAGCTCTGACACTTCCTAGCTGTGTGACCTGGGGCAAATTACTTAACTTCTCTGAGTCTCAAAGAGTCTCAGTCTAAAAATGTAGGTGATCATAATACCCAAATCTTGACTGTAGAGGATTAAATAAGTTAAACCATACAGAACATTTAGAATAGTGCCCGGCAAATTGATCAACTGATTAATAAGTAGGTTAAGAACGAGATAGACGCTGTAACGAAGATCTTTCATGTGATGCGTGCTATTCAGAGAGATAATGCAACCATCTTCCTTCAATATACCTATAATAGAATTGGTTCCTATTATAGATATCGAGCTCAATAGAGATGAGATTCTTCTAGAGGAGACAATACCGTAAGACCCACAGAGGCCACAAAAGGGTTCCCTAACGGGTAAGTGAATGGGTAATAAATACGGCCACGTGCACCACTATTATGAATCCAAGCTCCCCTGAGACTTTGGTGGAGCTGAGGATGCTCTCGGACCAGGAAATAGCTTGTAAATCGTCCGGACAAAACAGATCCTTGGCAGAGTCCAGTCCATTGCGATCAACATTCGTTGTCTTTGCTCTTCATGAGGCTGTCTTCACATGTAACGCACCTCCCCCCAGTGGTGGTGGTGGGACCACTGTCTGGTTGCAGCAGAGGGACAGTGTGGATTTTCGGGCCCCTGGGGGGAACCGGAGGGATCTGACCCAATTTAGCCTGTGAGTTCGCTTCCCACAGCAGAGAGTAAGAGTCTGGTACCTCCTCCCAGGATAACTGCCAAATAGCGTCCCTGCCTCCACCTGCCCTGAGACCCTCCAATGACAGAACATTGTTGCCTCTACACGTGCAATTCTTTCCTCGGCAGCAACGCAAAAGGAGTGACCCAAAGGGATCCTTGCTTGAAAAGCATTTCCGCTCTTTGACGGGAAATGTGGAGCATGTTCAGAAAAAGTTTCCTGTCGTGAATGTGGTTCATGCCTTCTCAAAATCCCCCCTCTCTGGTGGGCTGCACGCAGCTCAGCAGCTCTGGGGAGGCCAGAGAACTGTCCACGGGCCGTTCTGCTCAGACAGCCTCCTCCCCTCCTCCGCCCTCGTGGCCCGGCTGCTGTTCCTCTTCCTCTTTCTATCCTGTTCCAGCTTCAGAAGGGAAACGGTCCCCTCTCCAGGAGCACTTTAAGGCCATCGTCAGCGTTCCAGAGAAGCATCGCGTGGCCGCTACTTGCCCGGAGGCTGAGGATGTTTCCAACAACTGCCATTCCTGAGGCTGAATGGGGAGTTTCAGCCACAAAGTGACGGCCGTCCCCGTCACGTGGTTTGGCCAAGTGACACGTCACAGCCACCATAGGCAAGAATTCCACCACCCTTCCTGTTGAAGGCCCTTCTAGTCCCCTCTGGATTTCTGTTATTTTGCTTTAAGACACCACTGACTCCTCCGTGGCTAGCAGGCATTCATACCTGCGATTTATCCACGTTTCACCCATTCAGTGTTCATCTAACAAACACCCGGGGGGGACCCACCTGCTGAGTTCGAGGATTGACAAGGAATCTGGCAGAGCCCCTGGGCGCTCACAGTCTGTGGCTTTCTCGTTAAATTGGTGGGTGGGTGGGGAGAAGAGAAGGATTCCTCTGCGGGAAGTTTAAGGAAGGGACTATTTACGGAGGGTGGGCAGGGTTAGGGGACGAGTGAGGGATGCTGAGGCCCCCAGGGCAGTCACAGGTGAAGCCTTTACTACCCCAGCCCGAAGAGGCAAGGGAGGAAGTAGCAGAGCCCACAAGAGCATTCTGCTGAGAGGGTCTCCCTACAGGAGCTGGACCAGAAAAGAATCAAGCCTCTGTCAGAATCTAATGGTGGTGGGGGGGGAGGGGCGGTGAGGAGGTGCATTTGGCAAATGCCTTGACCTCCTCTCCGCTCCCACCCTCAGTCTCGGAGGACTGAACCCAGTTGGTAACCACAGGGCCAGAGTGCCCGCAGGGTGCAGACCTCAGGGATCACATCCAGGCCGGAGCAGCCGGGAAAGGCAGAGAATGGAGCTGGGGGCGGGGAGAGGGGGCAGCGCAGTGGCCCCTGTGTGTCGCCTGGGGGTGGGGGCAGGGTGGGAGGACTGAAGGTGCTCACACTGAAGTCCCAGCCGCGGCACCCGGAGCACAGAGTACCGGGTTCGGCGCATCCCATCTGCCCGGCGTCCCTGCCAGAAACTGCCCTCCTAGTGAAGGCTGGCTGCTGGGGTCTGGACGCTCCGTGGTGGTCTGCAGACAGGCCCGGTTGTTACTCCGGGAACCAAACTGCGGCAACGGTGGTGCCGTCACGTGGCGGTCGGGAGACCCTGAAGGAGGATGCGGAGGAGCTGCCTCGCCAGCACACACAAAATATGACATGGTCTTTGTTCTCGAGCAGTGTATAAGCTCACAGGGGAGAGCAAACCTGGGCAGAAGAATATGAAACAATGACAGCGAAGGCAGTGGAAACCAAAAGCAGTTCAGGGCGGAGGCCCAGCAGCAAGCAGGTGACGAGAGGCAGATGCAGCCCGCTCCCCTGCCTGGCGGGCAGGTGGGGCGGCCGCCAGTGCGCAGCTTCACTACCTTCCGCGCTGCCCTGGGTGCGGGCGTGCACACACACACACACACGCACGTGCACACTCAAAGGCACATGCATGCAGACACACACGCACGAGCACACCTGCACAACACAAAGTCTGTTTCCACTGCTGCAGGGTCACTCCTGGCAGTTTTCTTTATCAGCTTTGCTGAAATGCATGCATGGAAGCAGGAGGGAGAGATGCAGAAGTGATGGGAGATCGATAGATGGGCATTGGTGCCGGTATTGGGGCTCCTTTTCTGGCAGCCATGTCCCCTTTGGGTTCTGGGTTATCTTAGAAGAAAACAAAGGTCTGTCTGCCTTGCTGGATTCATGATAATTTTATTGGTATTATGATGTCCAGCTGAACACTGTAGGAGTCACGGATGACTCCAGCCTAGCTCCAAAATGGGCAACTTGAACAAGGCTTAAACACCTTCATTTAATGACTTCCTCCCAGTTTCTGCCTCCCCAGCATGCTAAGGACCATCTTCCCATGACGGAGGGTGCAGAGTCCCATCAACAGGGGAGGGAGCAGTTGGTTTGCCACCACTTTCCTTTCTTTGGGAGGTGTCTGCTGCTGGCATTCCCTTCCCAGCTCCTGCCGACATTCACTTCAGCATCTTGGTACCTGGGCTTCTTCCTGACTCCAGTGTTCCTGTCATGAGGCAAGTGTTAAAATGACACAGATACTGCGTGTCAGGAGTGATGGCTAAATATTCTAAGACAAGGGGATTGCAGGTGTCACTGTGTGGGTCTTTCTGGCTGTTACGGAAATGCAGGAGCCTTAGAGAACAACAGGGAAGAAACATTCGCTGGAGCAGCTTCAACACCAAGCCCAGAACAAAAGACAGCTGGAGGGTTCTGCCTTCTGCAGGGACATCACAGGTGGTGGGGCTGCGCTGCGGTGGTCCGACTAGGGGAACGATCTTGGTGTTTTGAGAAAAGGTTTTATTTGTGAAGATGCCTGAGGCTTCACCATGTTTCCCCAAATAGCACCTTTCGTTGGGTCCACGTAAAACCCAGAAGAGCGGGACTAGGAGAAGTGCAGCTGAACTCACAAAACACGGGATAAATGCCAACTCTTGGCCATGTGATTTCTCGTGTGAGTCCACTTTCCAGCTGCGAAAATGGATCCTCAGTCCTAGGTTTGTGAATTTCATGCACAGACCTATTATTAGCTGAGACGTCACTTGGAGAGGTTAGCTCCACACTAGACCCATCCCATCCTCTGGACTGTCTCTGCTTTCCATCATCCCGCTCACCTTGCTTGCTTCCTGATCTTATTTACACCCACGCCTTTCTCCCAACTCCCTCTGAGCCTCACAAAGTGTGTAACTTGATGAACGACAGCTGGGGAGGCCCGTCATATGTGCTTGATGAGGAAGAAGTGCCTGGAGGCGTGGCAAAGGGATCCAATGGTAGCGGTCACCTCTGGCCGGTCAATCCTGTTTTGTCCTCTATGCTAGGGGCATCCTCCAGAATTACAGGTGGTCAGCACCTCCTGCTGAACATGCACCTTCCTGAGAACCTTCCAGGGCTCTGCCTTCTCCCCATCGGTGCCACCCTAGGTCCCCAGGTCCCTTGACTCAACACTTCAGCACTTAAACTAGCTTATGATGTAATCAAACGCTCCCTGGGAAGGCCACCACCCTTCTCTAGTTCACCCACCTTAGCTACTATGTTAATAAAAAATGATTCATGTTCTGAAGCCCTTAGGAATTATCTGGGTCACAGCTGGCTATGCGGTCACCAAACCCTGCAGTGAGGGAAGCCACCCCGACTGGCCAGCCCCTAAGACCTCACTTGCACACCAACCAGGTTTTGCTTGAGGAGGGCCAACCCCTCCCCCCTTCCCCGCCCCCCCACCCCCCACCCCCGGCTGGACAATCTGTTCATCCCCTTAGCCTGATGCTCAGCAGAGACCATGGCCACCTCTCCTTCTGCAAGACCCAGTTTTCCAAAACTCCACCCACTTGCCCAGGAAAGCAGGACTAGTGGAGGAGGCTCCGGGACCCGATGCCAACATATAAAATAAAAAGAATTGTAAACCACAGATTCCTGTTTTGGATGAGATGTCAAGAAAGCTTTCTTCAGTTATGGAAATTCCATCAAAATAAACGAAAACCAGTGGGTCACAGTCTTTTGTGAGTTCTTGCTGTTCTTTTTTCTCCTTTTCGTTTTCACCGTAAGAACCCATGACGAAGCTAAAGAACAAGTCTTCCTACATAACATAAAAGCAGTAGAACTACGGGTGATATTAATAATACTTTACATTTATAGAGCATTTTTCACCTCTAGAGCCCTTTATGAATATTAACTAATTAATCCCCTTAGCAACAAAGTACTTACTTTGTTGGCTTCCAGGCGTATAATTCAGTAGTGGCCTGAATGATACATCTCCTTGTAGAGTGATTTGCCATCTTTTTCAAATACACAACATTGGTTGAGATGTTTTTTCTGTCCAATTCTGAAGTCAAATTTTAAAAATCACTATAAAAGAAAGGAGGGGGAAAAAAGAGAGAGAGAGAGAAAGTTCTAGCTACAGCCAACATATCCCAGTTGTCAGCTTGCCTGTGCTAAAGGCAGAAAATGTTTTCGGCACTGAATCTCATCTAAGGCTTACTGGGTATCAACCATGCCCTAGATGCTATCATCTCTGACAGCTCACATAGAAAATTCCAGAAACAAGCATCCTTGATTCTATTTATGCGTATTTAAAAATAAAACTGACATCAATACTGATATTGCTCTGGGCTTTTATTGCCTCAGGTGTTTTTCCTCTTTCCTTTTTGAGGTTTGAATCAATAGACCCGCAAAGACAATGGGTAAAATGCTCCCTCCCTTCTCTTCCCCACGCTCCCTCTGTACCTTCGCCGCCCACTCCTGCACCTGTGGGTTCATTCTGGGGTAGCCGCACTGTCAGGCACATCGTCAGGCACATAGCAGATGCTCAATAAATGCTGACAAATGAGCCTCGCAGACGTCGACAAGCTCGGTATTGAGCAAGGCACAGATACACCGGCCGAAGCCACTCCTTCCTGAGAAACCCAGTGGTTTCTACAACCCTAGAGGTGGCAGGCCAGGCTTCGCAGGGTCTGGGGGCCCATCCTATTTTAACCCAGAAGCGGACACTGGCAGCCTGTAGGCAGAAGCTGATTGTATCTGATGCTGCAAGGGAAAAAAAGGGCGGGGCAGGGTGCATAGCAATCCTTTACCAACAGAAGACACAAGGCAGCCCGCTGGGTCCAGCCTTCCTCACTGCCGGGGAGGCCCCTAAGCTGCGTGTTGCTCTCCTCTGAGGCCCTCCCCCTTTCTTTTCTCTCCCTCCATGGCTCTCTTTGATTTTTATCTTAAGCAGACTTTGTTTTAGCACAGTTGGCTGGGCAGTGAGTTACTCTGTGTGTTTTGTTGGGCCCGAAGTCCCCTGAGAAGTCCCTGATTTTAGAAAAGACCCAGGAAATTGTCAAGGATGCCAGCCAGGCTCCAGAGCTGCACAGACTGACCTGAAGCCACCTGGACCTTCCTCTAGCTGCCCACCAGGAATAACTCTAAGATGAGCCAACCCCTGGGATGTGTCCCCCTGAGATTGTTCTGGGGGGATCCTAAGACATCTGAGAGTTTCAAAGAGTCTGTGGAATTCACATCTGTCTTAGAACCGACCTAGCTACCAATTGCCAGGGCCAGGGGAATATATTTCACTTTCCGGCTCAGGGCCAAGTCCCCCGACAGCTCAGATGCTGCTCTGTGGGACGTTTCCTTGGTCCACCCCATTAGAACGGAAGCCATTGGGTGCAACCCTTTCAGACACCTCCACTGGTGATCCTCTAACAGATATTTCTTATTGGAGGCTTTTACAGACAGGGTAAGAGCTGCTAACACTCACTGAGCACCTAAAACCAGACTCTGTGCAGTTCCCTCCAAAACCCTCCGCATCATTTAGGTACCACAGCTGCCCTGCAAGGCAGTGTGCAGCAAAGCCACCTCCAGCTCAGCAGGTCCAGAGCAGAACTCATTCCCCAAAGTCTGCTTCTCCTCACAGTCCCTTAGTTCGGGGAACGGCACCCCTGTTCCCCCAGGCATGTAAGTCAGAGACCCCGGTGTCCCTCCGTGCTTCCCTTCCCTGACCCCATAGCTGCTGGCTGCATCCCCTAAGTATGTCCTGATTCCATCTTCTCATTTCCCCAGCCGTTGCCACATCTCTTCCCACTAGAATCTAAGCTTTATGAGGACGGAAACCTCATCATCCTGTTCACCGCTCCATCCACAGGCCTTGACCACGCCCGAAGCACAGACAGTCCTAACGGGTGGATGGCGGGAAGGAGGTGCGATTGCCATGACTTCAAGCCAAGCTGCTGTCACCCTTGATTAGGTCCCTGCAGCAGCCCCTTGACTGGTCCTCTAACACCCACTCTGGACCCTCCAGGTCGTTCTGTCCCTGTAGTCAGCTTGATTCTTCACAAGCGTGCAGGACTCCCTCTCCCACCCAGCGGCCTCCCGGGACTCACGCTAGAGACCATATTCCTCACTGGCTCCAAAGTCGAGGATGCGCACCTCCCACTCCGAGTCTGTGCTCAGGACATTCTCCTCCCCAGTCCCGCCCTCCATCCCTTCTCCTGAAATGACTTCCCCATCTCCTTCCAACCTCGTCCTGAGAGTGGTTTCTTGAGGTACCTTTTCCTGACTCCCTTGGTCTGGGGCTCCTACAGGACTCATTACTGCTTGTACTTTTGCTTCATATAACCTATTATAGTTCGCAGTTATGTAATGATTTCTTCTTTTTTAAATAGCTGGCTCCCCAACCAGACCGTGAGCCCCACGTCTGTGAGCCCTCACGTCTGCAGCTTCAGGCCCGACACAGAGGGCAGGACGCGCTCAGCGCTCGGTGAATTACTGCTTCGTCTGCCCTGGACTCTGAGCCTCCATCCTCCACCCCTGCCTGCCCCACCGCTCCGTGTCCCGGGCTGCTAAGCACTGCATCCCTCAGGTCCCCCCCCCCGCCCCCCGCCCCGCTCTGGCTCTGACCCGGTTTGGCCCCTGGGAAGCACGGATGGGAGCCGGAAGGGTGGGAGGAGGGACAGGGAGTCTGTTCCCCTCCCGCGGGGCCTGGGTGGGGCAGGGCTGCGTCCTCTGCCAGGGTCTCTGTCACCAGGTTCCAGCACAGCTGACACTGGCCTCTCTCCTGGGCCCCGAGCTAGGTGCCCCGACACCCTCCCCACGTTTGGTTAAGCCCCCCTGCACCCTACTTGCGTGGCACCGGTTCCTGCCAGGACCCGGACGCATGCACCCACTGCCCCCCTTCCTACGCTTGAGGAGACCGAGGCTCAGCTCCCACTGGCGGCTGTGAGTGACATCGGCTCGAGCCACCGCTGTGACTGTCAAAGCCCAGGTGCTCTTGGTTGCTCCACGAGCCCCCTCCCCGTGGCCCTCGGCATGGAAGGAACTGGGAGACGGTTCCAAACATGCAGTGAAGCCCACTGTGGGCCCCACACCACTCGGCTCCTGCGAGAGGCTGCGCTGGGCCCCCGGGGCTGAGAACCCTGGGCGGGGGCGCCGCGGCTGCCTCTGCTGCTCTGTTGGCCCGACTGGCCCCTTCCCGTCCCTCCTGGTGTAAAATCTGGGCACAGTCGCTCTGCCTGAAAACAGGCAAAGTTGAATCGTGAGGGTAGAATGAAATCGTTGCGTTTCTCCTGCTCTGGGTCCTGCCATCTCCGGCCTGATTGCTTTTGTCCTGAACTGGGATGCCCTGGCCCCGCAGGGATGTTTTCCCATGTGACCTGGGGCCGTCCGCACGTTTCACAGACACTCAGGGCTGTGACGTGGCTCCAGCGGCCTGTCACCTTCTCCCAGGTCCACAGCGTCTACGGCTCTACGGCTGTGTCCACGTTCCCATCTTTAAACCTCCTCATGGCCACATCTGGGGTTAGAAGTCCCTGTTTATAATCAAATTCTATTTTACAAAACCCTTGTTCGTAGATACTTCCACCCCCACCTTCTGCTGTAAGTTACAGTGTCAGCAAGCGACACACTGAACCCAAATATCTTCCCACCCGTGAGAATAGCTGGACTTGAAGCCAGGTGCCTTCGGAAAACCCTCCGCTGTTTAAAGCACTGGTGCCTGCAGGAGAGGGAAGGACAGAAGATGCCACGGCCCTGAAAGCATCTCGGCTCAGGACGCAGTCGGGTGTCACAGCCGTTGGAGTCAGATGGGCCTGTTTCTAATTCCCGCTGGGATCAGGAGCTGAAGCTGCTGTGCCACCCACGGCGCTGTGCCAGGCCACACAGCCGCAAAGGGCAGAAACAGCACTTGGACCCTGGGACCCACGGCTGGATTCTCCCTGAGCCGTGGGCCCCTCGTCTGTGAGATGGGCTCAGCTCATCCACCACCCAGGGCTGTTGGGAGGACCAAATGATGACACAGAGGATGCACGTAAGGCCTGACCTTGGCCCTTAACCAGTCCCCTTCCTTCCCTTCCATGATGGCAAATGCTCTCTGGGCATCTATTCCGGGTTCTTTCTCTACAAATGCAGGCCAAGTCCTCACGTAGAGATTCAGGTCCACTGGGAGAGGGGATCTGGCTGAGATTCCACAAGGGGCTGTACCCCCACCTGACCAGCCCCGCCCCAGGTGCGAGGAGCCCACATCCACAGGATTCAGACCCACTCTGTTTACCAAACAGTGCATTCTAGCGCAGCTTTGTTGCCATGGACAACGGTGACTATCCCACTAGCATTCAGAACACTGCTATATTCTCTCGCTCACAATAGAAAGAACATGTTCTAATGAGGAGAGGGTAGGAAAGGGCTCAGCGGCATCAGGACACCCCAACAACCAAATCCGAACGCTAAACTGCGAGAGGAAGGGCATTGGGAGCAGCTTGGCAAGTGGTCCGCGCTGGCCGGGAGCCCACATCTGCAGCCCCTGGTCAGCAGGTCTGGGGACATCCCTGTGTATCGCTAGTGCAGAAACTGGGAGGGGCTCGTACAGCCAGGAGCCCGACCTCCCAAATGGCCAGCTGGCTGGGCCTTCACTGCCCTGTCCCAGGCTGCATGGACGTGTCCTTACGAGCGATGTCCTCCCTGAAGGCCAGGGCCTTCTGTGGCTCCAGCTCCATGACTCCCCACACCACAGGGAAGGCAGGGAGCAAAAAGGCCACCCAGCCATCAGGCTGAGTCAAGGGAACCCACCCAGCTTCAGAGAAACAGCCGGAACCAGAGACAGAGCTGGCAGGAGAGATCGCGTCCCTTGGGTGGTTCTGACAAATATTTAACCTTGGGAATTCCAGAATAAAGCAAAAGAGTCCCCTCAAAGGGAAGAGCCCAGGGGCAAGGACCCCAAGCCGAATTCAAGACCTGGATGTCAGGCAGAGGGGGACATCCTGGGACAATTTGCACAGGGGCCCGTAAGGAAGCAGTGCTCTGCTCTCGGGAAGGGGATTCGATCAGCAGCAACGCCAGAGAGCAGGGGACACGACTTCTGGGGAGGAGTCAGGCAGAGAATGTGGCTGCCAGCGGGCGAGGTGACAGCCAGGGACAGCCACCCAGACCCCCAAGGTAGGGCAAAGGCCAACAAAGGGAGTGGCAGCAGAGCACAGCTTGCCTATAACACCGCAGGAAGCCGCGCCTGGGATCTAGATGGTGCAGAAGTGGAAGAAACAGGGAACCCTTTCCCGGCCCTGGACTCAGGCGCGCACAGGGTACCGGTCCTGGGGAAGGCAAGGGACACAGGGATTTGGGAAGAGGCTGAAGCTGGTAAGGGGGAGGCTCCCTTCCCTGACCCACTCCTGCTGTCTAATCCTGCCAGAAAGAAATACGCTAGCGGGGCCGAGGAGAGCAGCTGTCACTTGACTGCTTGGGAAGAGGGATGCAGGAGGCCCAGGTGGATAAAGATGCAGTGCACCTGCCTTCCGCAGCCTTCCGCAGCATTCTCGTGGCCCTCCCGGGGGGCCTGCGGAGCCCGAGTTGGCATGGAGACCGTTCTAGCTGCGCTGTGGTGACAAGGAGTAATTTCATGTCAAGAGCACGCCTAGGAACGGGAGGCCCTGATGTAGTAATGAGGAGGTTTGGCCAAGGAGAGACAGGGCGCTCGCCCTGCTGCACCAGGATGCACTCCAGCTGCTTTGGTGGGGGGCACCCCAGCCCCTGTCCCTGCTCACCAGCAAACTGGAGAAAGAGACACTTGTAGAAATGAGAACACTGCTGTGAAACTCAGCATTTCCTGCTCAGAAATCATCAAAAAGAAGCTCCTACTTAAACAATTAACATCAGGAATAGATTTACAAACCAAAAACACAGTTAATAAATGCACTGATGAACCTGAGGTTGACCTCAAGCTTACGCTTCTGACTTTGGCTGTGAACAAATAACAATAAACAGGTCTTCAGATGTACGGGCTCGGTGTGTTCCTAGCAGGCTGCTTTAAATCACATTATTTTATAGTAATAGACCATCTTTCCAGGTGTCTGTTACGTGTTGGAAAGTTATTTGGACTTCAAAAAAAAAAAAAAAAAGACCTTATTGCATTTAAAAGAGAAACAGTGAAGAGTGGTTTAACCTCTTGTAAACCAGACATTTAAAGAGAGGTGACTTTTCTGGTAAAGGGATGCACAAGTTAGGATTTTAGCTCTAAAAGCTGGGCACCCGTGCAGAACCTGACACTTGGGGGTGGATCCTGGGAAGAGTGTTTTCTATCTGGTACTTGATCTTTTAACTTCATTTTCTCTTTCCTAAAGTAAGCACCTCCTTTTAAAACACCAGCCTTTTAGCCATTCTTCCTTGAATGATGTTTATCTTCTGGGCTATCTATTAATTGTCCGTTTATTTAGTAAACCTAGTTTGCCTGGGGTTGACGGATCTGTTTAATATCCTCCTTTAAGATAGACTGGCTTATCTTTACAAAAAATGTTATCAGGTGCCTGCTCTGAGGATCATTACTTTGATTTATTGTTTCCTCTGCAGCAAATATCCAATAACGGGTTTTCCTTAAGCCATATCTGTACTGTTTTGCGGTCATGAATTTTCAGTGCCTCTCCTGTTTCTCTCTGCCTTAAGTGCTGTGTGGATTTAGGGGCCAGGAAGTCTCAGGAGCTCAGCCAGGCCCTGTCCACCTGGCCCCGCAGCCTCTGATGGGCGAGACAATTTCCAGAGCATCAGGGATGATGCCAGGAGGAAAGTGGTAGTGAAGAGCGTGACCTTCAGAAGGGGACAGCCCCAGGCTCCTGTGATCTTTGGGGGGACCTCCCACTGTGCCAGGAAGCAGGGACCCAGGGAACACCCACCCCACACAAAGCCAAGATGCCCTATTGGTCGTGGGCAAGGTCCCAGGCAGGTACCATCCAAAATCTCCCAGATGAATATGGGCTCGGAGTGGGGTGGGCGGGAGGGCAGTGAGGCCTGAGTGGCCCTGGGGGATGCCCCGTGCAGCTCCCACATGGGGACACCAAGTCCTTCACCCAAAGTTCAAAGGCCTGAGAGGAGAAGTCGTTCTAGCCTTGGTTTGTTCTTAGTCTCTGGTGTTGGAATGAATCATTGCTGACCCTTTGTCTTCCATTTCTAAAATGGGTGTATGAGTAACACTCTTCATATTTTCCATTTTAAGAGAAATTCAGAAAGTTAAGATAAACTGGGGGCTCTTGTGTGGCTTTTCACCGAATTTCTTTTCTTTGAATAATCCCCTTATCTCTCCCACACACACATTAGAGGTAAGTCCTTCCCTATCAAACTCTGACCTAGTCACCTGGGAAAATAAGAACCCTATGTCGATGTTTCTGAATAAGATCCCTAAGTGCTAGTTATTTTGAAGTAAAGAAAGACAAGAAAAACAATGAGTGGAAGTTTCAGCCTTTCCTAAACTACTGAATGGTCCAATAATACTTAATTAGCTGAAATTTTAAGGGACATTGGAAATATGAAATACGAAAGAGTAGAACAGAATTTCTTTGTGGTGGCAAAATCAGGCTACCAGGCTGTGTGTATGTGTGTGTGTGTGTGTGTGTGTGTGTGTGTGTGTGTGAGAGAGAGAGAGAGACAGAGACAGAGAGACAGACAGACAGACACACACACACACACAGACCCCCTTCCATTCTTACAACTATAACACTAACTATTAATGGCCAAAACTAGTACAGATGATCACATTGGCTGTGAAGCCCCATCATTCATCTTTTTTGTACTATTTTTGCTTGTGTATTTCAGGAGGGGTGAGAGTAGCAAGCCCAGGGCATTCCTTTTGGTTTCATTTCTGTGGGAAAGAGGAGGGGGCAGGAAAGTGGGGATGGAGCTCCCTCCATATGCAAATCCCAGCCCTGCCTTTTCTCAGGGCTGCCAGTTTGAGGAGCATGTGGGTTGTGATTCTTTTGTTCCTTTGGAAGAAAAAACTCTGCTCTGGGTAAAAATAGTATCTTAAAGTCTTTTAAAAAATACTCATGCACATCAGAGCAGATGACAAGGGAGCTGCTTCCCCTGGGTGGTACCCAGAGAGTGAGTGATCTGGGAAATGCTGGCGTTCCCTCCAGCCCCTGCTCCAGGCTTCTCCCGCTGCTCTGGATTTCCTCAGCAGCGGTACCTGGAGAGTGAGCCCAAGAGTCCCACCTCCTTCTCCTGTCACCTGCTTTTATGATTTCAAGACAGTCCACTTGTTCAGGGCCTCTCACTGGAGGCAGGCAGATGATGTTCTAGGCTCAGCCTGCCTTGAGCTGCTCCCAGTTCTCAGAACGTCCCTTTCTGGAGTCTCTGCTCCCGTGCTTCTCCGCTCTTTTTGGTCCTGTTTATCCTCCTCTACATTTTACTTAAGAATTTCAAACCTTTTCACTAAATCCCCCTCTTCCTACTTCACAGACTTTTGTATGTTTTATTCTCAGTGGCATCGTCTTCCTCATTGGGGGCATTTTTAAAAGAATTTCAGCTCCATCCTAGAAGGCAGACTTTCGGGGGCTTGTCCTGGAAACAACCTCCATGATGCTGGGGCGGGAGGCACTTGGAGTGCCAAGGGATGCTGGGCCTCTCCTATCTTTCACCCCAGCTGGCACTCTTTTCTTCTTTTGTGACACTTGACTTTGAGGCAGGAATTGCCTCTGACATAAGCTAAATAAAATACAATCAGTAAAATCAAAATAAAAGCTCCTGGAGGTGGGCAGGGACCTCCCCTTCTGCACCACCCTGAGGTCCTGGTTCGTTCCCGCCCGCAGCACTTGGCACCTGCTTAGCTCAGGTGGGTCACTCCTCACTCCTCACCTGGGAGGAACAGCTACGGAGAAGGTTGTAGCAGGTTCTACTTATGGATAAAACCAGTAATGACTAACCTCAGAGCTCTTGTAATCCAACTTTTAAAAATTTTGTAGATGAGGAATATGAGACAGAGATGTCAGGTCACACACCCAATCACTCAGAATTTCTTGGTCTAAGAGATGGTGCTGGAACCCAGCTATCTGGGTTCTTGCTCATAGCTCTTTCCACCAAACCATAGGGCCTCCCCACAATGTGCTAAAACAAAAGCCATTTGGTCACTTAAAACATTTTTTTTGGTACTTTTCCGGAGTTTGAAAAGCACTAATTAGCCTACTTTACAAAAAATGTGCATACTTATGTACATATGTGTGTGTGTATTTTTTAAATGACTTTAGAATCAGTGTCACAGCATGAAGGGGCTGGATTCACGTGGGGACCACGTTCTGCACCTCCTTCAAGTTACTAAGGAGACGAATGACTGGGGGGGCCCAGAGTGAAGCCGGGGCTGCACACCATGATGTCAACTTCTCTGACTCCTAAAAACAGCCCTTAAAAGTCAGAATAGGTTCCCTTTCTTATCGTATAATCAGGACATCTTAGATGAGATAGATTTTCTTCCTTTTCTTTGAAAACAGTCCCGTGTTTCATGCTCCCAGAGCATTCAAGTCCTCATCCACTCTCCACGTGTCCATCGTGCTGGACGTTCACGGCTAAGAATCAGGTCAGCGGTCTTGTCCGCTCACAGCCGGGTGCGGGGCCCCTCTCAAACTACGGGCAATGCTCAGGCCTGCCCCTTGTGCTGGTCTTCACTTCTGAGCCATGGTCAGCCTCACTCTGTTGACCAGAGCCAGGGGAGGGACAATCACTTTAGTCTCTAGGCTTAGATGTCACATATGTGGCTTTCAGGGGTGGGGTTTGGGGATGCTCACCTTGGACCAGTGCAGAAAGCAGGGCTTCAGTCCTGAAGCATATTGGGTGGAGGGCCTTTGGGAGCTGCTTGCATGATGGCGGCAGCCCCAGAATTTCTAACTTGGAGGGTGTAGGGCAGCAAAGCGCCTACAAGGGAGGCAGGGAAGGGATCTGAGTGTGCACAGCAGGCACCCAGTTTCTGCTGAGATTGTATATTCCTTGGGCTGGTTCTGGGGGGCACCAGATGGAAATTTCTAGGGGAAGTATGCCTACAGCACCTATGCCCCTTTGGGCTGCCCTCTGCAGCTGCATGGTGGAAACTGGCATCTCCCTCCACTCTGTCTCCGAATCACTTGGGGGAAAAATAGGTGAATATTGCTTATATGCTTGAACTCCTCGCACATACAAGAAATGCCAAAGGCCCACGGAGCTTCTGAGCTTTGTATGAAAGGCCAGAATCATTTAGGGGACAGGCTGGGAACCCCCTGTGGCAGGCAGAGCACATCAGTGGTAGGAGCACTAGGGGATGGGTGGCCAGGACGGAGGAGCTGGAACAAGAGCAGCCACGGAGGAGAGGCCACGAGGGACAGGCCACGAGGAACAAGGGCAAACAAAACGGGCTGGGAGCTGAAAGCTGATGTAATTTTCACCTAAGCCGTTTGTTGTCCCCAAAAAGGGGGGCGTGTGCACGAAGGTGTGTGTGCACACACAATGGTGAGAGATGTGGTACCCAGGCCCACTGTGAGCCATGGCCGTTGCTGCTCTCTCCCGTCAGCATCATCTGATTCAGATGTGGCCCCAGCCTCTGCCCTCCCAGCCCTCATCCTGCACGCTTCTGTCCTGGTAGAGCGTGGGATGCTCTTCAAAGGCCATATAGCACGATGGCTTGTCCCCCGCCAGGAGAAACTCATCGGTAACATCAACTGTCCCGCTCAAATGTGAATTTGAACAGTGATTCCCTGTGCTTTAAGGTGCTCTGGGGGGTACACCCCTTGTTAACACCCACCATCTCATTCCTGCCCCACCACCTCCGTGAGAGGCAGGGCTGGTGTCGCAGAGACAGCACAGTGCTTTGGAGTCAGACACTCTGGCTTTAACTCCCAGCCCTATCGGGTACTGTATTTTTTTTTTTTTTTAACATTTAGTTATTTATTTATTTTTGGCTGCCCCTGGTCTTAGTTTTGGCACATGGGCTCTTTCATTGCGACGCACAGGCTTCTCTCTGGTTGTGGCACACGGGGCTTAGTTGCCCCGTGGCATGTGGGATCATAGTTCCCCGACCAGGGATGGAACTCACGTCCCCTGCATTGGAAGGCAGATTCTTAACCACTGGATCACCTGGGAAGTCACTGTCAGTTTACTGTATTTTACTTTGTGTAAAAACTAATGAGTCAACCCTTCTTCCTCTGGAAGATGGGGATTATAACAGGACGAGGAGGGCTTTGGGGCATATATGAAACTTTTGGGTAAATTAGAACAAAAAGCCTTTTCCTCAAGACATTTTATTTCCATGTGTCAGAAAATTACGGGAAACTGTGATGACTGTGGTATGAAAACTGTCCCTGCGATGGGCTCCCCTTGCTCCGGGGGGTACTTTGTAAAGTGCCTGGTACCTGCAGGCTCTCTGCGGTCACCAGGCAGAGAGCAGCCTTGTCCCCAGCCGGTCTCAAGAGGGGACCTGGGACAATGGGAAGGGCCAGGACTGAACTCCAAGTCTGCCGACTTCTCCTCCAGCTCTCCTTCCCTCCTGCTCTAAGTCCACCTTCTGAAAATATGCCTGCCTTTCAATAGAACACCCACTATGCATTTTGCCAGAAACAAAATTGTGGATACACTTTACTTTCCACCGGAATTGGCCCACTTTCTCCAAGCTGAAATGCTACATTATGGAGAGAAAATATTATGATTCCAAAAACACAGAATTCTCAGGAAGATGGCAAGCTAGTCCAAAATGGGGATCCCATGGAATGACCCAGCCTCTGGTGATTTCAGCTTATGTGTAAAATGGAAAAATACTCATCTATCTTGCAGGGATATTATCAGGTGGAATTTATGAGCTTCTCAGAAGACATCGAGAGAGCCAGAGGTGTAGGGTCCCATGGAAAGACAGTAGGCTAGCACTGCTGTCGTTCTCAAGGTATTCGTCCCTGCTTGTGTGAAAACATTTCGAGGGTCTCTTTTGAAGAATTCCACCTAGTTGAATAATTAAGATTGCCCAAAGAAGTATAAAGGATGTGTAATGCTTCATTCATTTGGCATTCAGTAATTTTTAATTGAGAGTCTCCTATGTGCCTCGCAATGGGATTGCAGTGGTGCACACAAGACACACAGGCCTCTCCTCTAGGAGCTTACAGACTAGGCGGCATGAGTCAACAGACCCAGAAAAAGCAGATGGTGAAGCCCCAACATATTGGGGGGGTAACAGAGCAGCAACATTCATTTGCTTTGGTACCATTTGCACTTTTATCTTGGTCTTGTTGCCTTCGATGGAGTAAGCTATGGTGAGGGTCTGGTGTTTCGTCTGCAGGTATGCAGCCCCTCTCTGGGAAGGCATCTGCTTTCTGACCACTCCCCACTCCCAGTCCATGGGCTGAGGATGGGGTGACCTCCTCCTGAGATCCCTGGTACAGGCACACGACCCAGGGTGGACCAGCTAAGCTCTTCATGTGCTTGGCCACGTGGATTGGTGCCAGATAAAATAGAGGATGTTATTTAATTTGATTCAAATTTAAATTTGGGTTTTTGGAAAATAAATAATTTCTTGTGTTATGTTCCAAATATTACCTGGGATATACTTACACTAAGAAATCATTCATTATTTACCTGAAATTCAAATGTAATTGGGGCATCTGTAGTTTTATTGGCTCACTCTGGCCACCCTATTCAGGGGAACCACTGAGAGCCCTCCCTGGGACATTTCTGGGATTATTGGCAAAAGGGCACCCGTTCCCCACCAGGACTGTGATAGCTCCTGTTACCAACCTCTGGGACAGCCTCCCTGAGAAGGGAGCCAGCCCACGAAGCAGAGCTGAGAGATGGAAAGAAACAGCCACGTCATGTCTTTAGAGCCTCTGGATCTGGCTGTCCTGGTGGACCCCTGGCCTCTCCAGTTAGGTGAGCTGATACCATTCCTTTGTCTCTGGTAATTGGCGCAAACCTGCATTCCCAGCTCTACAGTGCTGCTCCAACTTCCCAAATATTAAGGGACTTTCTTTCTATCAAAATCTTCCCCATTCCTCAAAGGCAACTCAATTCCAATCTTCTCCAGAAATTGCTCCCAGGATCACATAGACGGGTTGTTTTTGTATTCTGGAGCGTAATATGACTGGTCCAGAGACTTGGCTTATTTAAAGCCCTGGACGTTCCCTTGGCTTCAGTCCTCTCGGTGTCACATGAAGCCTCGTGATGTTATGGGGGAGTTGTTTTGTTTTGTTTTTTTTAATTTTTATTGGCGTATAGTTGCTGTACAATGCTGTGTTGGTTTCTGCTGTCTAGCAAAGTGAATCAGCCGCACGTATACATATATCCGCTCCCTTTTGGATTTCCTTCCCATTTAGGTCTCCACAGAGCACTGAGTAGAGTTCCCTGTGCTCTACAGTAGGTTTTCACCAGTTATCTATTTTGCACATAGTATCAATAGTGTATATATGTCAATCCCAATCTCCCAATTCATCCCATCAGTCCCTCTTTCCCCCCCTTGATGTCCATAGGTTTATTTTCTAAGTCTGTGTCTCTATTTCTGTTTTGTGGAGGAGTCATGTTTAAGAGATTGTGAGCAAAAACAGGAGGCAGTCATTAGGAGTCTGCGTGGTCTCTCTTGAAGTGACAGGACATTTTGTGAAGCCACTTGTACATGGAGTCAGGAGCACAGGCTTCAAGTCAAGACAATGTCACTGAGCACTTCCCTGACCTGAATGAAGGAGTACTCACGTGAGTACTCATAAGTACTGAGCACCTTTTGTGAGTACTGGTGCAGGTACTTGTGTGAGTGCTCCTCATGAGTGCTCAGTGTGAGTACTTATACAAGTACTCTCATCTTCTGTTTCCCCATCAGTGAAGTGCTGAGTTGCACGACATCTAACATATTTTCCAAGGCCACGGTTCATTGATGCAAAATCATTGTGATAGATCCAGGGACTGGCACAGAGAAAGCATAGCTGGCTTTCAGGGGGTATTTTACAAAGTTCTCATGATATCCTTTAGGAGGAATATGACAAATGGAGAAAGAGAAACTCAATGTCAGTGACAGAATATTAGCGCAACGTGTCTACAAGAATTCAGAAGCAGGAAATCCTAAAGGTGAGACGTGGCCAATCACAGGGCTGTTATATTATCCTGGGCTTTACCAACAACTTAGAGTAATTGAAGACATTCTTACCAACTTTCAGATGACACAGAACCAGGAGGGATGGCCAATACATTGGAAGACCCAAACTAGATTCAAACAAATTTAATACTCTGAATTGACAGTTTAAAGCTAAATCTATCGTCTATCATCTGTCTATCTATCTATCTATCTATCTATCTATCTATCTATCTATCTATTTATCATCTATCTATCTATCTAATCTTCCATCTAAAACAATAATATTCAGCAGGTTAAAAAAAAAAGTTGACCACACAAATGCAGGGCCGGGATGTAGTTCCTGTGAAAAAGCTGCGGGAGGCTTGGTTTATGGCAGTCTGACTGTGAGTCATTAGCAGAGGACCAAAGAGCCACTGCAGCGCCAGTTTGCATCAGCAGCTGAGGAGTGCCTCGTTCAGTGCTCCGCACTGGCCACCCCCTTTGTGATACCGGGGTTTGTCTCGAGGAGGAGTTCAGAGTGTGATGGAAAGGTCTGGAAATCACCCATTCGTTTGCTCTTTCAGGTGCACCTGCCTTTATTCATTTAGCAAATGCCTTCAGCCACAGCTGACAGTTGCCTTGAATCCCTTGTGAAATGAGGTAGGGATATAAATAATTATATAAAAGCAAATAAATACGCCAGACACCGTGCTGGGAGCCTGGTCTCCAGAGAGGACAGACAGAATTCCTGCCATCAAGGATCCTACCTGGGGAAGCAGGAGTCCAACAACATGTGAAGGGCTGTATGTCAAAGATCCTCTCCACTGCGTCCATCGCCAAGGAGGGAGACGGTCCTGCGCGGTGGGCTTGGACTAGTTCTCCAAGCCGGCAGAGCACCGGCTGGATGGAGTCAGGAACTCCGTGGGGAACTGTGGCCTTGCCTGGGGGCGCTAGTCAATGAGCCTGAAGTTGCTGTCAGCTCTGCGTCCGTGAATGGGTGGGAGGAGAGGGAGGGACTTGCGTGGAGGCTGTTCTCTCCCTTCAAGTAGCAAATTGTCATTCCTGCGCTAATGTTCCCTCCGAGCCAGTCTTCCCAGCAGCTGTCAACACGTGCTAACATCTTCCTGCTGCACCCCACCTCTTACTTACAGGCACAGCTCGCTAACCTTCGGGACGTGGCAGTAGACAAGCGCTTTCTGTGACTTCTTTTTCTTTTTTTTTTTTAACTCACAATTTAATTTTGACTTCCAAATGGCTCCCCTAAGTCTCAGTCTGGTGAGATGTGAAGGACGGAGTGAAGGTAAGAAGTTGAATATACCCCAGTGCAGTTATACGATGGGCAGAGGGGCAGTTTTTGTATTTTATTCATCCTTTCATTCATTCATTCATCCCTTTCATTGTACACTGGCGAGTGCCTCCTCGATGTCAGGCCCTGCACAGCACTGGAAATACCAGAGGCAGCAGAACAGCCACCATCCTAACCTCATGGCGTGGAGAGTCTGGAGGGGCAGACATCTACTTAACATCAAATCCACAAACATACTCACACTTCTACCTGCCCTCTCCCTCTTGTCTCCCTTTAAAACTAGTAAGATGAAGAGGAGAAATGAAAATTGGAATACAGTTAATGACTAAGAACTACAATTTTCTGTGTAAAAAATAAATATTATAAATTCATGATTTATTACAAATTTTTTTTCTCACTCCGTCCACTGAAAAGATGTAGAAACAGTAATCAGCCTGACGGCAATGAGCATCCCTAACATGCAGGTTGTGGTCTCTAAATACCATTTCCCACTAAAGAGCATCAGAGGACCCTGGAGAAACGGCAGCTAACAGGTCTGCAGCAAGATGAACCTGGAACCTCTTATTGTACCAAAAAACAAGAAAGCCGTTGAACTATTGAAGATTCTTCCAAAGGACTCAGAGTCATCTGGAAGGGACTTTCTCTGGCCAAAGTAGGGCAATTTGATCATCAGAAAGACTAATAACTGCAGAGGACTGAGATGCAAGCACCAATTATTTTAAAATCTATAGTTTACAATAATACTAAATTTATAAGACCCTACTGGTCACCTTTGCAGGATACTAGGAAATCACTCAATATTCC
The DNA here is from genome assembly GCF_030028045.1 of Hippopotamus amphibius kiboko. NCBI lineage: Eukaryota > Metazoa > Chordata > Mammalia > Artiodactyla > Hippopotamidae > Hippopotamus > Hippopotamus amphibius. The sequence continues at coordinate 73,774,432 of NC_080199.1, forward strand.
CAAACTGGTAACTAGATACTAGTTACTAGTATAACAGAATAACCAAATACTTATAATAAAGAATAACCAAAGTCTCTCTCTCTGAGAATTACCATCAGAAAGGAACACGTGTTAGCTTCCTAGGGCTGCTCTAAGAAAGTACTACATTCTGAGAACCTTAAACAATAGAAATTTTTTGTCTCACAGTTCTGGAAGTCCGAGGTTGGAAGTCCAAGATCAAGGTGTTGGCAAGGCAGTACTGCCTCTGAAGGCTCTAGGGAGGATTTGCCCCAGACTTCTCTCCTGGTTTCTGGTGGTTGCTTGTCTAGTGGCTGCACACCTCCAGTCTTCACAAGGTGTTCTCCCTGTGCATGAGTCTGTCTCTGTGTCCAAACTTCCCCTTTTGGTAAGGACACCAGCATAACTTCATCTTAGCTGATTGCATCTGCAATGACCCTATTTCCAAATAAGGTCCCATTCTGAGATGTGGGGGATTCGGATTTCAACATACAAATTTGGGGGGACCTATTTCACCCCCATAACAGAAAGATAGAATAGCATCATGTTGTAGCCTCATGAAATAATGGATCTAGGCAACAGCCATCAGTAACTGCTAAAACCACACAGCAGAAAGCTGGTGAGGAACTTTATAGTGAGTGGACCAAGCTGATAACACCAAGCCCACGAACCAATCTTAACATCACAAGATACAGGCATCATAGTGTCTCTTGATGTGATGTCACAGGAAGGACACAGCAGCACCTACAAAGTGTTCTTGACTTTCTCTCCTCAAAAAAAAAAAACAGACCTTAATCTAATCAAGCCTTTGGTGTAATAAGATGTAAACGAAGAGTTTAGAGGATTGTTTACACGTGAGGAAAGAATGTGTCAAATCAAGGTGTGCAATCAGCAAAATCCAGAAGTGAGAAATTCCATAGGACAAAAGACCTGGTTTCTTAACAGATGTTGAGAAAAGACAAAAAAAAAAAAAAGAGGGGATGGGGAACCTATAGCTCAAAAGGGACTTTAAAAAGTGTATCAACCGAATTCAATGTGTGCCCCTTGTTTGGTTTTGATTTGAACAAGTCCTCTGTAAAAATAAAAAACATAAGAGACACTCGGGGAAATTTGAACCCCGATTGGGTATTTGGTAATGCTAAGAAATCACGAATTTTTAAGTGTGATAATAGTTTTGTTGTAATTTTTTTAAGTCCTTATTTTTAGGGATATTACTGATGTCTCTGTAGATGAGAAGTTACAATGTCTTGGATTTGTTTCAAAATAACCTGGGAAAGGGGTGATAAATTGGGTGGGATACAGATGACATGCGATTGGCTATGTGTTGAAGCTGGGGTGATGGATATCTGGGTTTCATTATACTATTCTCTCTACTTTTATATGTTTGAAATTTTCTATAATAAAGTGTTAAAAATTGATGAGGTGGCTCTCCTCCTGTAAAAGTCCTATCTATTTATCTCTGCTCTGGATTCCATCCCATCTTATCTCCTCAAGGACTTAGCCCTTCATTTATTGCCTCCCTGAGTATTGTTAAGTCTCTCCCTCTCTCCCCACAGCTTATCCACTCCTTCTACCATCTCCCATTTGAAAAAAGAAGGAAAGAAAGAAAATCTTGAAAAGCAGCTTCAATTTCCCTCCCTGGGCCCTTCTTATCTCTCTTCATCCACCCGATTTTTCTATCCCCATGTATAGCCCGAGCTGCTCTTCCTATGCACATGCTTCCAAATTCCTCACCATCCATTTGCCCCTCAACCAGCTGCACCTGGAGAAACACCGTCAGGGTCACCACCTTCCCACACGTTACCGACTCCTGTGAACACTTTTCTGCTTCCCTCTTTCTTCCCAGCTCCTCCTATGCTCAGCTCCTCCCACTCTTCCATCTTCTGGATGGTCTTCAGGATCCTGTCATTGATGAGGTCCCTCCACCAGTCTTTGTCATCGCGCCAGCTTTATTCCCTTTAGAGCCCTTATTGAAAATCGCAATCAGATTTTTGTGTATTTCCCAGTGGACTGTAAGCTCCGCAAGAAAAGGAACCAAATCTGCTCACCTCTGTAATCCCAGCAAATAGTACAGTTCCTTGCACACAGAGGCACTTAAAAATGTGTTGAGTGAAAACATTAAATGATACATCAACCAAACGATTACCCAAATTAGGATAATTACAAATTGTGAAAAGCTCTATGAAAAAAGCGCGGTGGAGCGTTGATCTAGCTTGAAAGGGTCGCAAAAGCTTCCATGTGAAAATCACACTTGAGCTCTGAAGAGTAGAAGGGAGTTACGGAGAGACTGGGGAAACATAGTGAGAGAAGACTAAGCAGACCCTGATGAAAAGATGCAAGAAGGACTTTTGAAACCAAAAATTGCCTGGGGATCAGAGATTTGCTGTTTCCCCTACTAGGGTGAGTCTGTGTGTCACTTGGGAGCAAGTGACTGAACGCAGGGGAGCCCAAAGGTCGAGGAGGTCCAGGCTACTCTTAACCCCTTGCGGACCAGCAGCCAAGGGAACTCCAGTAAGGTTTCACTTTCCTTCTCTTTCAGGAAGTGCGCTGAATGCATTAGTGAGCTGCCAGGATGGAGCTGAGGCAGCTGAGCTTTGCCCTAACCTCATACTTTCCTGTGAGAAACAAGCCATGTGTGCACAAACAAAACCTCAGACCTTGTCTCTTTCAGTTTTCCCAACAGCACTCCTTTGCTCAGATCTGTAGCTTTGATCTAAGGTCTGATCAGCATTCAAACACATCTTCCCTAAAGGTGGTTTTCAGGAAGCAGGAATGTGAGGACCAGTCAGCCAGCATTGTCCCAAAGAGGATGAGATTCCAGGGGCTTCCAACAGTCCCCAGACAAACAAAGCACAGGGAAAGGGCTTCTGAAACTGCTTCACACACATACAGACACACGCACCCAGTTTTTCAAATATATAACCTGTCCCTTGACCCAGTAAGTATTTCTAGGAGCATGTCCTAAGGAAATGATCAGAGGCAGGTAAAGATGAGTGTCCTAGGATGACTGCTCTAATGTTATTTACAAAGTAAAAAATAAGAGAAACCAAAATGTCCAAAAACAGAGGGAGGACTACATAAATTACAGCATGCCTGAACTAGGATGCAGCCACTGCAATTGTGTTTACAAGTGAGTTTTGATTGCTTGGAAAATGCTCAGAATATAATGTTAAATGAAAAGAAATGAATAAATAACTGCTTATACAGTGTGAACTCAAACATTTAAGTTTCTGTATACACGTTAGATGGAGAGAGAGATGCAAAGGGAAAAGATTGGATAGAAGTCATAATTATAGTTAAATCTAGCTAGTGAAAATTGTGTTATTTAAATTTGATTTTTATACTTCTCTGTATTTAATTTTTAACAAATTCATATTATATAATCCTAAACAAAGACACTTTTTGATATATTCATTTATTTTCTTTTTTATTGTGGGAAAATAACATAACATAAAATTTACCTTTTTAACCATTTTTAAGCATACAATTCATATGTGTTAAGTACATTCACAGTGCAAAACCATCACCACTATTCATCTCCAGAACTTTTTCATCTTCCCAAACCGAAACTCTGCACCCATTAAACACTAATGACCCCCCCATCCCCTTCCCCCAGCCCCTGGTAACCACCATTCTGCTCTCTGTCTCTGTGAATTCAGCTTCTCTAGGTACCTCTTATAAGTGGAATCACGCAGTATTTGTCCTTTTGTGTCTGGTTTATATCACTCATCGTAATGTCTTCAAGGTTCATGCATGGTTGCTTTCTTCTCCAGGCACCTTGGTGTCGTTCCTACACTCTGTTAAGCTGCAGTGCTCACCTACAGGGATCTCCAAGGAGGTCTTCTGTTGGGATCCGATGAGCCCAAATATTTTGCTTAACATGTGAAAGGTCCTCTCAAAGGGCCCAGGAAGCGGTGTGAAGAGGCAATATTGTGTGCCAAATGCTCACCTCCCCTCTCTCTCCATCAGCCTCGAGTACCCAAGGATGCCACGTTCTTGTATTACACCTTGAGAAAACGGCTAGTGGAAGAAGAAGGTAGCATTGGCTTTGATTGAAGGAAGGCCTGGAAGGCGATTTTAAGGCGTCTATTAAGACTATCTCTGCTCTTTATGTGTAAGGTCGCATATTTGTTCGGTCACCAAGGAAGCTACATTTGGGGTGAGATTTAAAGAGCCTGAACTGGTCCAGGCAGCTTAGAGCCTGAAGTAAAACAAAGTGAAAGGGTGTGTTAGCAAGTGGTAAAGTCTACCTGCTGGGTTATAGTCCGCTTCTGTGTGGACTTGACTGCTCTGTGAGACCCAAGTGAACCTGTAGGGGTTTTTGTTTGTTTCAAGTGTGAGATCTTAGTTCCTCAACCAGGGATTGAACCCTGACCTTTGGTAGTGAGAGCACCAAGTCCTAACCACTGGACTGCCAGGCAATTCCTAAACCTGTAGGTTTGACTCAGAGGGGGGTTGAATATAAATGTCCCCAGTACTTCATGACTGCTCTTTACTGGTACTGGCCACTTGCCAGAGTCTGCTCCTCAGATCACTGTCTTCCAAAAAGGAGCGTCATCTGGGACTTGCATCAAATGATTCCTTGGTTTTATGGATTGTCTCCCAGTGATTCCAGATGGGATCAGTACAGCCAAAGGTGGTAGTTGCTAATATCTATGAAACCCCACCCCCCCAAGGAGAATCATTTAAGAGTTCTTTGGACTTCATCTTCAAAAGCAGCCAGAGAATTCAAGTGACAGGTTATCCCAGGAAATCTTCTGCAGTTAGTGAAATTAGGGTATAACTAAGAACATTCAGGATACCACACACACAGTTTAGGTGATCTCGGTATAGTGGTGGGACAGCAGTGATTATGAAATGAAAGTGATTAATATGTACATGCTTTGTTGGGGGAGACTAAACGGAAACAGGTGTTCAGCCTAGAAAAACATTTCTCAGTGGATTTCCTGTGAAGTCAGTGTGTCTTGGGTTTACCTTTGAAACAAATTTTAGAAATGACTTATTAGCATTTGTGGATTTCAGATTGAGACCCATGTCAAAGCAATGTTTTATTCTGTGACTCAGCATACTCTTTCATAAATGAAAGTTTCAGAGAATAATAATTGGGGGGTAACAGACAAGATGCAATCAGATGTTTTGGGGTTTTTCTTTTTAAGTTTCCCACTAAGTTGATCTTATAAGCAGTTGTCAGGTTTTGTTAACTACAGATGCGGTGGGAATAAAATACAGATGAAAACGGATGCAGGCATCAGGACGCTATGGTTCCTCAAGCAGCTGCTTTAGTCGTTAAAGCCTAAATGTCTGTTCTCTTAAATGACATGTCTGCATTTCAAAAAAAAAAACAAAAAACAAAGACCGTCTCATTGTGCAGAGACTGAGGGAATTGACATTAATTGCCCCCATGCACCAGGGAGGTGACCCAATGTCATGATCACAAGCTCCAGCTCTGCCTCTGAGATCTGAGTCACTGATCTGTGGGACTGGTTACTTAGAGACCTAGAACTGTCTCCTCATCTGCAGCGTGGGCAGCAGGAGTGCACCCATCTCTCTCATCCAATCCGGCAGGTTAAATTCAAAGTCCAGGTAATGCCTGGCAGTAGTGGGTGCTTGATATGCAGTAAACGCTATTAGTATTTAAAATTATTATTATTGTTGCTGTTGGTGGTGGTCAGTGTCAGACCTCAGACTCAAGCTCAGGTTTCTTCGCTCCTGGGCCAAAGCTGTTCTTACTCTCTTTTTCCTTCTGTGTCCTTCCTTTGAAGCTTGACCCTTGACCAGTCCCTCCTTTCTCACCCTTCTCTTCAGAACTCTGGAGCTTTTAGAGGCCAAAGGAGGGAAAAGGCAAGATAAAAGGGGAAGAAAAGAAAATAATGAAGACAGGCGATCCCATCTGCAAAAGTTTGCATCTGCCCAGAAAGAATGAAGACGCAGGTACCAAAATCACTATTTTGCAACTTAAGGATAAAACTGACAGCAGCCTTCCCCCAAGATGCCAATGGTGCTGTGTGCCAAGAAACACCTATATTTTCTGTATCTCCCTTTGGAGTGTAAGCAACCCCCATTTCAACAGATAGACACACCCTGGTCACGATAAACAATGACTTCTTTCAAGCTATATTCAATGCAGAAAAAAAAAAAAAGACCTAGATTTCTAGAACCTTCTATACATGATCATTTTCAAAATAGCCATAATTCCCTTCAAAATCCTGGCATGTAACCTCTGGCTCCCTGATCCCTTCCGAAGCTGACTGTGTGTGATCCCCCCACATCCTACTTGAAGGGCAGCTGCCAGCGGGAGTGCGACAGTTCTTCTCTGTCTTGTGTCTCCCACTCCAGAAAGATCTCTCTCCCACTTCTCCTGGCTGTCTGCTCTGCCTGGCTGGAGAGGAGACAGCCCAGACTCCCTCCACCCGCACAGTCTTCCTGCCAAAGACCCAAAACGCAGGGAGTGGTCCAATTAACAAACTGGGCACGCAGGGAAAGAGGCATCAAAGGACAACCCTGTTCGCTAAAAAAAAAGAAAAAAAGAAAAGAGAAAAGAAAAAAATAATGAGAGTAAATATTTTTTTATTTCAAGTCCTCTTGTGCTAATTAAGGAATACAGACAGTTGTTTTTAACAAGCTTTAGCAACTACTCATGTTGAGTGGAATCTTCTTAATAGACTGGGATAAACAAGAATGAATGCCTTAAAGAGAAGCCTCATTATACAGGCACAGCCCCAAGCGGGCTCCCTCCGGGCGTCTGCTGGCTTCCAAGATGTCATGGGTGAGGTGAGACGTGTGCAGAGGAGGCTCCTTGTTCGGAGAACAGACGCAGGCGGACTTCGTCACCAAGTGTGCACTTGAAGACTGTCATTTTCATTCTGAAGCCTTCAAGTATCCCATTCATTTCTGAAAACATGTGTGCCAGCTTGGCACCCAGCTCAGGGACATAAAATAAATCAGGAACGGGAGGAAAATGTCTGAAGCCCACATTTTCTAATTATGTCTACTTTCTCTCCTTCCCTCCCGGCCTCACCCCCCTGCCCCCACCTTCCTCTCGCCGCCAGTAACATGACCCATGAGGAAATGTTTTCAACTCTGCACCACCTTGGCAATCTCTTCAGCTTCTGTGTTTCTCTGCGGCTGCTTGAGGATTCAGGAGGTACAGGCTGTGCATCAGGGCTGCTCGCCGGCTTGGCTGGGACCACCTAGCTGGGCCCACACTCTGAAAGATGCAATCCGGAAGAGGAAGCAATCTCTCTGTTGAGAACAACTGCCCTTGGCCTGAATTCGTCAAACAGGATTAACGGGGAAAGGACGAGGGAAGGAAGCAGGAAGGAGACGCACATTCAGAGTATATTAAGTAAACACAGGTTAGGGCACGGCTCAAGGGAATGACATGGTCAAAACAGGGAACCGCACAGCCTGGTGGAAACCACTGCTTCAAGGCAGAGTACAAGGCTCATATTCAACAAGGGTGCCAGGCACCACGCTGGGGGCTGTCACTGTTATGACCTCGTTTAATCCTCCCAAGAAACCCCCTCAAAGCCATCCTATATCACCACCCCCCCACCCCCCGGCCCCCAACACCGCCGGTGCCCTGAGAATTCCGACCCAGAGGGATCAAAGCCACCAAGGCCGTGATTCCCAAGACTCCTTGTGGCTGCATGGCCAGCGGTTGCTTATCCACACTCCACAGGGAAAGAGAAAATAATCACTTTAAAAATCACCGGACATTATAATTAGCCATGGTAATGCAGATGCTAACGTGAGGGGAAAGCGGGTGAGAACTCTGTACTGTCTTTGCGGCTTCTCTGGAAATCTAAAACGATTGCAAAATACAAAGCTTATGTTAAGGAAATAGGCCACAACCTGGAAGTATAAGGCCTTCCAAGAGGGATGAAATGCAGTTCTCTCCCGTCATCCTGCTCTTCCGTCCGTCCGGAAATTGGTGGTGAGCTTTGCAGCCTGCAGAGAACGAGCCCTTGTCTCACCTCCGGGGGTGCAGGTGTGTGCAGAGGAGGAGACACTTGGGGTCTATGAGATGTTAGACCTCATGCCCTCATGAGACCAGAGAGTCACGGAAGGCGTCTCCGAGGAATTAAGATGTATGGATTTTAACTTAGGGATTTATGGGTCTGCTAGTCAGGTATAAGTATTACGTAGTTATGTGTTGAAACCACTTTCTGTTGGTGTATGTCTGTCGGCTTTTTCTTGTCTTTGCCATAAAAAATCTTTCATTAAAAAATTACAATTAGCAGCCTTCCTCTGTCTCTGAAAGGATAGAGACTGTCATTTTGGAGCAGATTTGGGGGAAGAAGAAGGTGTTTTGGAGTCAGAGAGATCTGGGTTCAAACCTCAGTTAAATGGCTTTCTAGCTGTGTGATCTCAAACAAATAGCTCATAATCTTTGAACTTCAGATTCTTTCTATGTAAAAGGCAGCCATCATACCCACCCAACAGGATCGTGGCATTAAAATATGCAAATATGGTGTTTACTGACGCATCGTATGTGTTCAGGAAATAAACATATGGATGAATGATTAAATACGGGTTAAGATTTTAAATGGAATATTTATGCCTAATTTAACAAAAAAAAATCAAGCATTCATAGAGGGAAGAGTCTAGTAGTTTTACAAAATAGCACGAATAATTATGGCCGTATCTCCACAGGCTCTTCAGGTGGTGTTTTCAGTGGATCTTGGGCAGGGCGGGGGCAGGGGCGGGGCGGTGGAGGGGAGGGGGGGTTGCCACGCAGGCCCCAGATCTAGGTGTGTGGCGCATCAGACAGACCTAGAAGTAGCCGGTCTCCCTCGCACATTTGTTGTGACCAGAGCTGGATGGACCCAGGCAAGTAGCACAGGAGCATCCTGACGGCTGGCAGGGAGAGGGTTGCTGGCGGGAGTCTCAGGGGAGCAGGCAGGAGCGTTTCTACTCATAGGTTAGGATTGCGGCTGGGCTTTGTTGTGAGGCTTTAAAAACCATCACCCTCTGTCTGTGAAAGGACACAAGGATGCCTGGAGAATCGTGTGAGGAAAGAAAACCATGACCAGGGGCTGGGCCCGGCTCCACCAGAGGGCTGCACAGCCCAGGGGCCCATCGCCGCCCTCTCCTGCCTGTGGGCATGGCAGTCCTGACAAGCACAAAAGCGTCTCTTCCAGCTGCGCCAAGCCTCCTTATTTATTAGCGATCTGTATACCTGGCCGTTGGCTTTACTGTCTCATAAAATTAACCTGTCAGCCCAAGAAAGCAAAGGCAGACACCTCACCTGAATATATTACCCAGAATCTGGCTCCCAAAACGCTGTGACCTGGAAGGAGGTCTGCCTGTTGCTCACTCAGGCTTTTTTTTTTTTTTTTTTTCTGGCTCAGTCAGTTCTCACAGCAGGAAAATGCCAATTTGTCACAAGGAATCTCATGCCCGGGGCTCCTCTTCTATAAAACCTGTACGTGTGGGGGCAGGAGGTGAGGGTAGGGGTAGACTAGACCAGTGGCTCCCAAATCTGTCTGAAGTCAAATCGGCTATTTTAAAATGTGCTGAATGAGCAGTTACTCAGGGGGAGCCCAGGAATATATGAATTTTAGAAAGGTCCTGGGTGATTCTGATAACCAGCCAGGATTGGGGATCACTGGACCCCATGAGCTACTGGGTCCTTTTGGTCTGGAACATTCTAGGTTATGGAAGTCCAGGTCCTCCCCTAAACCGCAGCTGTCAAGCCCATCTCCGTAGGAAGCCTAGAAACCATTTCCTAATAACCTGGGGGCATAGTCTACAATCAAGGGCCCTTTCTCGCTCCCCGTGTCCATTTGGCCTAAGCTACCTTCAACATTTTCTATTTCTCCACAAGTCACTTAGCATCAGGCAGCAAGAAATACACCTTGGCCACACCTGTTCAAGGTGTGGTCTACGGCCCGGCAGCACTGGCGTCCGCTGCGAGCGCGTTAGAAACACAGACTCGAGCCCCACCCCAGGCCTCTTGCATCAAAGTCCCCATTTTACCAGGGTCCCAGGGTGACTCATATACACATTAAAGTCTGCAAAAGCCATAGTTCAGATCACTAGTCCTCAGCTCAGTGGCACTTTGGGATTATCTGAAGAGTTTAAAAAAAAGAAATTCTGATGTTTGTGTCCAGTGCCCAGGGCGCAGAGATTTTTTTGTGTATTTTTTAAATTAATTAATTTATGGTTTTTTTTGGCTTCGTTAGGTCTGTGTTGCTGCATGCGGGCTTTCTCTAGTTGTGGTGGGCGGGGCTACTCTTGGTTGCAGTACTCGGGCTTCTCATTGCAGTGGCTTCTCTTGTTGCAGAGTATGGGCTCTAGGCATGTGGGCTTCAGTAGTTGCAGCATGTGGGCTCAGTAGTTGTGGCTCATGGGCTTAGCTGCTCTGGGTATGTGGGATCTTCCCGGGCCAGGGATCGAACCCGTGTCCCCTGCATTGGCAAGTGGATTCTTAACCACTGCGCCACCAGGGAAGTCCACAGAGTTATTTTAAATTCCCCTTGTCATTCTAATGTGCAGTAAAGCAACCACTGGATAAATGGTTTAGAATAAAAATCCCAGTAAATTTCCCCCCCCAGGGGACAGGGCTGTAGCAAGGGGCTCTGCGTATCGTTACCAGTTTGTTCTTTTTTTCCCTTTGTTAAACTGACGGAATCTTTTGGAGGTGTGGGTGAGACAGAGAAAGAACTAAAAACATGCTTCCACAAGCAGGGATGGATCTGAAACCTTCTGAGTGAAGCAGGAGGAAAGAGGGGCACTGGGCGTTGGGATATTAACTATATCTCAATGTAACTCGGATTTCTCTGGGGCCTGCACAGTAGCCCGGCGCTTTCTGGAACAGCCCAAGTTTCTCCCCGCCTTGGAGAGGAGCTCACCAAATCACCAGGTACACATGAGAATCTGTCCCGACATAGGCACCTCTCTGTCCCTCGAACAGAAAATCGTTTCGTATGCTTTTATGTTCTAGTTTAAGCAACTCTTTTCCTGTCAAAGCCAAGGATGCATTGTGTGTCTATTGAGACACAGCAACAGTCCATTTTGGGGCGATAACAGAAGGCCTATGGAGAACTTCAATTCTGTGAATTTCAACTCAACTTGGTTCTCAAAACATCAAAACTCTCCCAGAGCCTTTGCTGGGCCCAGAGTCAGCCTTGACCACATCCGAGGGGTGGGGGGGTGATGAGACGATGTTGGATCCTTCCACAGGGGACCATACTGGGCCCCGACCGTGGGTCGGAAGGCTCGGATTCGACTTTGGTTTGGACATGAGCCCCCTGACCCCCAGTTTTCTCACCTGTGTTCTATCTGACCTTGCTCTTCTGAACCAACAGAGTGGTGGCTTTGGGAGGGCTGACAGTGAAATAAAGCGTAGGAGGCAGCCCTGCATACACACCCGGGGGCTTCTTCCGAGTCCGCGGGACCGGGAGGCCTCGGGTCACAGCTTGTCCCTGGATGCTGGGCCCGCCCCGGTTCCCCTGGCTTTGCCCTCTGAGCGCCGAGGCAGCGCAGGGCGCATGGCTGCATTCGCAGGGCTCTGACTCACCCCGAGGAAAAGAAAAGCTCCAACAGTAAAAATAGCTGCAGGAGGTGGCGGCTTGATTCCTGGTGCTTCGGTGTGGGTGACAGCCTCACTCCAGGCCACTCACTGCGAGCTCGGAGAAAAGACCTTGGAAACCCCAGATCGAAGCCCTGAGATGGGGTTCACCCTGCCCGAGCATCTTAACTGAAAACTGATTTCATCTGCTTCCTTTTCTCTGGCCACCTCTTCTGATGAGGAGCCATGCTTTACTCTGAGGCCGGGAAAGGGTCCACAGAGCACTCGAATATCTTGGATGGGGTGGGAGGTGAGAACATGGAGGAGGAAGGCCCCAGAGCTGTGAGGACAGGGCCTCCCCCAGGCTGGGCCTCTCCCCCGACCTGAGCTAGGCTTTGATGGTGAGTCACCTCAGTGTGACCTGAGAATCGTTCCCCGCCTCCGGCTCCAGGGGCATCTCAGCACACGGGGAGATCTGAGAACGCCGTCACTCTCATGACGCTGTGGCTTTTGGGGAATTTACAGCCCAGGGGGAAAAAATGCTGGTGAGACTGCTCAGATGCTATTTCAGGACAAGAAATAGTATTTTGGGTAAATCGAAGGGAGTAATTTTGTGAAGTTTCAGACAGAAGCAACAAAGAAATGAGTGTATCCAAAGGCAGTGCCCGGAAACGGTTGGCCTGGCCAAACAGAGAGGAGCTTTGCCCCGGAGCACAGGCTCCAGTCATCAGAGCATCCCCTGTCCCCTGACACGGCCTCCCCAGACCAGAAACACCAAGGAAACATCTTTGGCTCCAGACACCAAGGATGTCAGAGGACAGAGGGAGAGACAGAGAAAGACAGAAAGCGTCAGAGACAGAGGGAAAGAGGGATTCTGAAAATAACTCTATACTGTATTCACTTTTACTGAGTGCCCACCAGGTCCTAGACACCCTGCTAGATCCTGGGACCGTAGACATGCTCCTTGTGACAGCTAAGGATCAACTCTTGACTTTACAAATAATAGCCCCTATAATGGACATCTTCTAGGGGCCTCACCCGGGCTTTACTGGGCAGTCATCGCCCCATTTAATCCCCAGGATGAGGCCGTGAACTAAGCTGCACCAGACAGTGGATCCGTGGACCTGGGAGTGTGGACATTGAAGCCGGGGTCTCCAGGCTTTACATCCTGCCTTGGTCACTTATCTGCTGTGTGACCTTGAATGTAACCTCTCTGTGAGTCAGTTTCTTCATCCATAAAATAGGGATGTAACAATAGTGTCTACAGTAGACGATTGCTGAGAAGATTAAATTGGCTAATGTACATTAAGCACCTAGAAAAGTAATTGGCATTCAGTAAGTGCCGTATAAATGTCGGCTTAGAATTATCATCATCCATGTTTTGTTGCTGAGGAAATAGGCCCCGGGAGGTGAAGCCTGTGGTGCGGGCTGGGCTCCAGGTCAGGCTTTCTCACACATCCCTCCGCAATAGCTCCAGGCAGCCTTCTCCCAGAGCGTTTCTTGTCTCTGGGGTTACGAGCAGTATGACCCCTTCTACAATGTGTGCCAAGTTTGCTGATCACCGTAGGCCCCCAGCAGGTGACTCGTCCGAGTGAGGTTCAATGCTGAGGCCTGCGGAGTCCTTGCCACTCACCGAGACCCAGTCTGAGACGCGTGGCCAGAGGTGGAGCCGTGTCCCGGCTGGCTGAGCCGTGGGAAGCCCAGCATTCCTGCGTCTGCAGACTGCTCAGGACAGCTAGACCCTCCAGAACCTAGGCATCTGTGCAGCTTTCCAGAAACTTCCTTCCACTCTCCTGGGAATGATGTTTCTCTGTTAGCTCCAGGTCTCAAAAATGTTATTTGCGGAAATGATTTTACAAGTAGTGACACCTGGGTTCACTCCCAGAGACTGTGATGTAGCTGGCCGGGGGTATGGCCTGGGCCTCAACACTTGTCCAAAGTTCTCCACGTGGTTTGAGTGTGCAGCAAAGTCTGCGCTGCCCTCTGACAGCACATGCGGGTGTGTCCCCGTGTCCATTCTCCCCTTCCTGACCTCCGGCAGCACCGGCTCACGGACCCCAGCCAAGGACTGCACTTCCTCGCTTCACTTTTGGGAAGGAGTGGCCATGATTTGTTTCTGTGTGTGTGACCTGTGACTCTTTCAGGTCCCAGCCACCTGTCTCCCCTTCCCAGCCCCAAAGGCAGGTACCAAGAGGGGCCCCTGCTTCAGCCACATGGGCAAGAGCCTCTCTCTAGGTGATGAAGCAGCCACATAGATGAGCCTGCATCCCAGGACCGTCTGGGAGTTGTCACCCACCTGTCTTGGGTTGCTTGCCTGCCTTTCTTTGGACTGTTAAATGAGAGAACGAAGAAATTCCATCTCTTTGAGCTTCTGTGACTTTAGGTCTTTGTTGAAGGGGCTAAGCCTGTCTCCTAAGAAACACCTAGTTGATTGTTTTCGAGTAGGGGTGAATGTCACAGTCACCCCAAGAACTTTTAAACATACAGATAGTTGCCCAGGACCCACCTCAGGTCTAGCAAGTCCTGGGAATGGGACAAGGGCAGCTGTAGTTTTCGTTTTGTGTGCGTGTGTTCGCTTGCTTTTAGGTCCTTTACTTATTGTTAATGACAGAGTGACGTTAAGTGACTTTGACCAAATTAATTAGATAGAGACTCAAAGAACCAATGGGCCATAAGCATCAAGAATTAATCACTGAGTGAGGTCAAGAGGAAATGCCTGTTTTGTCTCTCACTGCATCCTTCTGTGCTTCCTTTGCTTATTTATTGAGCATATACTCTGTGGTCCTTTATTTTGTTTAAGATTATTTTTTTAGGGCAGTTTTAGATTCACGGCAAAATTGAAAGGAAAAGTACAGAGATGTCCCATATACCCCTGTCCCCACACGTGCACAGCCTCCCTCACTGTCAACATCTGCCACCAGAGGGGCACTTCATAATGGACCACAGACCACAATTTACAGTTGGGTTCCCACTTGGTGTGTATACTCTGTTGCTTTGGATAAATGTGTAATAATGACACGTATCTACCATTATGTTATCATACAAAGTACTGTCACTGCCCTAAAAACCCTCTGTGCCACACCTACTCATCCCTTCCCATCTCCATCCCCAGCCCCCAACAGGCCCTGGCAACCCCTGATCTTTTTACGGTCTCTGTAGTTTTACCTCTTCCTGAATATCACACAGTTGGAATCATAGAGCATGTAGCCTTTTCACACTGGCTTCTTTCACTTAACAACATGCATTTAAGTTTCCTCCATGTCTTTCTGTGGTTTCATAGCTCATTTCTTTTCATTACTGAGTAATATCCCATGGTCTGAATGTATCACCGTTTATTTATCCATTCACCTGCTGAAGGACGTCTGGTTGCTTCCAAGTTTCGGCAGGTATTAATAAAGATGCTATAAATGTACACGTGCAGGTATTTGTGTGGACATAAGTGTTTAACTCCTTTGGGTAAATAGCAAGAAGCGGGAGTGCCAGAGCAGCCGTCTGTAAATTTTTTTTTTTTGGAGCTGTAACAGAACTTTATTCATTGGATCCTGGGCCAGACAGACCCCTCAGGGAGCTGCCTGCCCCTCGGCCCTAGCCCCTCCTGTATCTGGACTCTAGTGAAATGTGCGCAGTCTGCCCACCCCAGTGCCAGGGAGAGACAAACGGAAGGGGAATGCCATTTTCCCCTGGGATGTGGGGAGTAAAAGGGACAGGAGTAGAAATCCGGCTGTCCCTCCTAAGCCTCGCAGTGGTGCTGGGGTGTCAGAGGGTACATGGCCCCAAAGCCAGGTGCAAACACACACACACACACACACACACACACCCAGACATTAATTCTTTTTTTAAAAACAAATATTTATTTATTTATTTACTTATTTATTGGCTGTGTTGGGTCTTTATTGCTGCACACGGGCTTTCTCTAGTTGCGGCGAGTGGGGGTGACTCTTTGTTGTGGTGTGTGGGCTTTTTATCGTGGTGGCTTCTCTTGTTGTGGAGCACGGGCTCTAGGAAAACAGGCTTCAGCAGTTGTGGCACATGGGGCTCAATAGTTATAGTTCACAGGCTCGCGAGCTCAGGCTCAGTCGTTGTGGCGCACGGGCTTAGTTGCTCTGCGGCATGTGGGATCTTCCCGGACCAGGGATCGAATCCCTGTCCCCTGCGTTGACAGGCGGATTCTTAACCACGGCACCACCAGGGAAGTCCCATCTGGGGGGTTAATTCTTGATCCCAGCCATTGGGTCAGGTTAGGAGGGAGCCTCTTACGATCATGACTGGTAGAAGTAGCTCTAAGGGCACCTTAGAGATACAACCCCCAAAGCCTGCCAGAGCACAAGGGCTCCAGCTGAAAGCAAATGTTCAAGATCATTCCAAGGCCCTCTGAGTTGCCAAAACACCCAAATGACACTGATGTGTGTGGCTGCAGAAGCTGGGGAGGAAGTGGGGAGGGAGCAGGGAGAGAACCTACAAATCCCCAACAAGAAAAACCAGAAGCAGAGAGGGGGAGACCCAGATGCTGGCATCTGGGTGGGCCCTGGCAAGCTGGAGGGGTTACCACAGCGAACAGTCTCAGGGCCTTGCAGAGTGGCACAGTCACCACCCTTGGCATCACAGGGACCCGCCGGGTGAGGAAAAGCTGTTACCCTGCCCCCACCCACGTCACAGATTTCAGAGTTTCCCATCTCAGTGTTCCGGACGTAGAGGCTCGGTAGGATGGCTGAGGGGGCAGGAGGGGCTTCAGGCCGGGACCCACAGATCAGGTGTGAATGCTGTCCTGGCGCAGGTGGCGGCGTGGAGTGTGGAGGGGTGGGCAGGCAGGCAGGGAGTCTCCCGAGGTAGACGCTGAGGTCTGGAGGCTGCCCTGGCGGCACAGTGAGCAGCTGCGGTGGTAGATGGGCCGACGCATCAGGATCAGGCCCGGCACAGGCACAAGTGCCGACAAGGCAGAAGCAGCACCGTCTGACTCTGGTCCTGGCAGGTGACACACTTCTTCCGCTCCTGTGCTCCCTCAGCAACATCCACGGGTCTTGCCCAGCTATAGGCTCCTCCGCATTGAGCCTCTCCCGGCCCCACGAAGCTGTCGCTCTGGCCATCTTGACCTCCTCTTCTTCTGCCTCGGATCTGGGTCCAGCTTCAGGAAGAGTGTCCTATCTCCAGGTCCTGGCTGAGGGCACCCTCCTGGGGCCACTCTGGGGGGCCCCAGGTGCCCCTCCCCTGCTTGGCCAGCTTGCCAGCTGCAGGCTACGGCTCCCAGACTCGGCGCCAGGCCTCCAAGTCCAGGGCTAGGAGAGAGAGCCGCACAACGTCCTCTCTGAGCCACTGGTAGGATGGCCGGGCATGGATCCGACGGGGTACCCGGGTGGCCAGCCTCAGGATGAGGTCCGGGTGCAACAGAGTCACCGTCCCTGCCAGTATGCAAGCCAGCAGCATCAGGCTGGTGAGATTGACAAGCACAAAGCTGGCCAGGAAGCGGGCAGCGGAGGCCAAGAGCTCCAGTACTAGTTGGCAGGGGGTCCAGAGGAGGATGGACATGGCCACAGCACTGCTGTACATGTGGGCTAGGAAAGCAGCAACTACATCCTTCATCCTCCACAGAGGTCCCATCACTGCATCCCAAAGGGCCAGCACCGGGGACAAGAGGTTCTGAGTACCAATGAGGCAGATGTTGACCAAACTATTGATCACATAGGCCATCATGGTGAGGGCACAGATGCCACAGACCTGGCGCAGCATGGCATGGCCACTGGAGACCATATTGAGGATGCCCCGGTGCAGGAAATCCCGGCTCCTAAGCACCCTGTGGGAGACCAGGTGCCCCAGGAGCTTTAAACTCTCCAGGCCAGAACAGCAGCTATATAGTATGATACACAAGGCCTGAAAGCCCCCAAAGGTGAGGCGGACCACAGCTTCCATCAAGGCCAGCAGTGAAAGCAAGTCTCCGCAGCCCAAGTGCAGAAGACTAGTCAGTACCATGTGTGGCAGGTTGTAGATGAAGGTCAGGATCCAGGCCAGGGAAGCCAGGAGGGAGGACACCACCAGGAAGCTGAGGTCCAACACCAAGGTCAGCACATCCAGCAACAGGCCCACACCATTCACTACCAGGTACACAGCCTCCATGATAGGGCTATGGGGATTAGTCCAAAAGGAAGTCTGGCACCCGGTTGAGGGAGGTGTCAGTGTTGTCAATGTTTCGGGGGAGAAAGGGGGTCAGGGATTAATTTGGAAGGGAAGTGAGCAGTCTCCAATACAGGGAGAACCTGAGGAAGAAGTGGGTTGAAAGGTAGTGGAGTCGGAGGGGAGGGAAAGGGGGCCAGGTGCTGGTCCAGGAGTCCTGGTTTTAAGACAGGCTGTTTGGGAGGAAAGAGACCAAAGATCTGTAAAGTGGAAGTGACACCACCACTTTAACCTCCACTTTAAAAAGGTAGAGGAAAACCTCCACTTTCACATCCACTTTAAAAAAGTAGATGAAAACCTACATTTTTAACCTCCACTTTAAAAAAGTAGAAGAAAAGCTACATTTTTAACCTCCACTTTAATAAAGTACAGGAAAACCTCCACTTTAACCTCCACTTTAAAAAAGTATAGTAAAACCTCCACTTTAACCTCCACTTTAATAAAGTAGAGGAAAACCTCCACTTTCACTTCCACTTTAAAAAAGTAGAAGAAAACTTACATTTTTTTTTAACCTCCACTTTAACAAAGTAGAGGAAAACCTCCACTTTAACCTCCACTTTAAAAAACTACAGGAAAACATACACTTTAATCTCCACTTTAAAAAAGTAGAGGAAGGGCTTCCCTGGTGGCGCAGTGGTTAAGAATTCACCTGCCAATGCAGGGAACATGGGTTCGAGCCCTGCTCCAGGAAGATCCCACAAGCCTCAGAGCAACTAAGCCCGTGCGCCACAACTACTGAGCCTGTGCTCTAGAGCCCATGTGTGGCAGCTATTGAAGCCCATGCACCTAGAGCCTATGCTCCACAACAAGAGAAGCCACAGCAATGAGGAGCCCGCACACCGCAATGAAGAGTAGCCCCTGCTCACCACAACTAGAGAAAGCCCGTGTGCAGCAACGAAGACCCAATACAGCCAATAAATAAATGAATAAAAAAGTAGAGGAAAACCTCCACTTTAAGAAAGGTAGAGGAGAAATCTCCACTTTAAAAAAGTAGAGGAAAACCTACACTTTAACCTCCACTTTAAAAAAGGTGGAGAGAAACCTCAGCTTTAGAGGCCTGGTGGTGGGTCAGAGAGACAGGAGACTGAGAACGGAAGGGATCGGGCTAGGCCAGGGCCAGCTGGGGGCGGCGCAGGCTGGGCGCGGTCTCGCTATGCAGGTGCCCATGTCCCTGCCCAGCCCCGTCCTCTGGGCTAGTGGTGCTTTGCACCCAAGTGAGCAGTAGGGAAAGGAGTGAGCCTCAGCAACCCCCAGGCATGGCCTCTACTCTGCTGGTTGCCGCTGTCTGTAAATTTTAAAGCGCTGCAGGTGAGTCTCCTACACATCCTGGTGAAGCTCCTGTAGGGAAACAGCCAAGACAGTTTGCTCCAAGGCTCACGGCTCAGACAGCCACAGTTCAGGTCCTGAGGGTCTGGGACCAGGTGGTGGAGGTGCAGTGTACCGAGGGACCCCTGGGCGGTGTGCACCCTCCCTCCTTCTGTGCCCCAGCTCCTCACAGGGCACTGGGCCCAGAAAGGAAGCACAGTGTGCATTTGCCACTTGGTTCCAGTGGCGAAGGAAAGGACTGTCAGGAAACAGAGAGGGGCAGGCGATAAAGCCCCCTGCCCTCACTCTCCCCGCAGTAGGACACAGCTGGAGAAGCAAATTGTTCTCAAAAGGCTGATATTCTGAATCAAAAACGAAGGCTTGCAAAATGCATATTTACAAATATCCTTCTTTTAATGTGAAAGGTTGCCATGGAGACCTGTGCCTGTGACACCAATTTATGGCTTAAGAGCACATCAGTCTCCTTGAATTCAGCCAGGTAGACTGCTGGGCCCGCGCCAGTGCCTCTGTGGGTTCTGGGCAGCCAGCGCCTGGGGGCAGTGGGGAGAGTTGCCTCAACCTGGAAACTCTTCTAGGACCGAAGATGCTACATTCTCTTCCAAAATGGCTAATTAGGCCAGGCAAGCAGCATCTGTCTCCCCGAGATCAAATCCTCTTCATTTCAAAGCTTTCACGTACGTGAGCCAGTCCAGCCCCGATCTGGCTCTGGCGGGCTGGACTTGGCCGTCAGAGCACTCAAAGTCTGTTCATGCTCCAGATTCCAGACCAGCGGGAGGAGCTCCCAGGCCTTCGTCCAGTGCCTGCATCTGCTCATAACAGCCCAATTAACAAGAACACTGGCATTGCTGCTGCTTCCCAGGGGTCATCCACCATGCTAATAACTGCACATCCAATTGAATGAATCTTTTCTAAACCATGAAGACCTACACCAAGCTCCACCTGAACTGAGTCTTCTGAAACCCAGATGCCAAAGACAGAAACAATAGTAAAAATCTAACAGTGCAGGATGGTGTCAAGGAAGAAAACACCGCCTTGTGCTTCATGAGAACGTTTCCTGAACTCTGAAGCCAGAGTCTATGCTTTCAGGGTGATTGGCGGGGTCCTTGAACATTCCTGAGTGGTGACGTGGATGCAAACCTTGTCTTGGAATGTCATTTCACCAGCCGCAATACAGGTTTCTGGAGGATAAGGACCGGGTCCTTTATTTCGCTCATAAGGACTATTTCATACTGGAAATAGATTGGTCCATACACTCAGTGACAAACAGCTCGGACTCAGAGTCAGCTTCCTCCCTTCTGAGACGGTGACCTTGGTGTCCCAGTGTCTTTGAGGACCCAGCATCTCCGTCCACAGAGCCTCCTCTGCTCTCAGAGAGTGTGGACTGCTTTCAGGACACAGCATGAAACTGCTAAGTGGCCACCCCAGGGACTGTGCCCTCAGGGCCTATTAATGCCTATTTTGAAGTGTTGTACAAAAATTCCTCCTGCACTCCTTCCAAAACAGAAATAAAGAACTTCTCTAAGCGGGAAACATAAGAGAAGAAAAGGACCTACAAAAAAAAATTAAGAAAATGGTAATAGGAACATACATATTGATAATTACCTTGAATGTAAATGGACTAAATGCACCAACCAAAAGACACAGACTGGCTGAATGGATACAAAAACAAGACCCATATATATACTGTCTACAGAAGACCCACTTCAGACCTAGGGACACATACAGACTGGAGGTGAGGGGATGGAAAAAGATATTCCAAGCAAATGGAAATCAAAAGAAAGCTGGAGTAGCAATACTCATATCAGATAAAATAGACTTTAAAATAAAAAATGTTACAAGAGACAAGAAAGGACACCACATAGTGATCAAGGGATCATTCCAAGAAGAGATAACAATTATAAATATATATGCACCCAATATAGGAGCACCTCAATACATAAGGCAAATGCTAACAACTATGAAAGAGGA
Organism: Hippopotamus amphibius kiboko; assembly: GCF_030028045.1. NCBI lineage: Eukaryota > Metazoa > Chordata > Mammalia > Artiodactyla > Hippopotamidae > Hippopotamus > Hippopotamus amphibius. The sequence continues at coordinate 73,795,403 of NC_080199.1, forward strand.
AATCAACAGTAACACAATCATAGTGGGGGACTTTAACACCCCACTTACACAAATGGACAGATCATCCACATAGAAAATTAATAAGGAAACACAGGCTTTAAATGACACAATAAAGCAGCTTGATTTAATAGATATCTATAGGATATTACATCCAAAAACAGCAGATTACACATTCTTCTCAAGTGCACATGGAACATTCTCCAGGATAGATCACATTTTGGGTCATAAATCAAGCGTTGGTAAATTCAAGAAAATTGAAATTGTATCAAGCATCTTTTCCAACCACAATGCTATGAGATTAGAAATCAATTACAGGAAAAAAACTGTAAAAAAACACAAACACATGGAGGCTAAACAATATGCTACTAAATAACCAAGAGATCACTGAAGAAATCAAAGAGGAAATCAAAAAATACCTAGAGACAAGTGACAATGCAAACACAATGATCCATAACCTATGGGATGCAACGAAGGCAGTTCTAAGAGGGAAGTTTATAGCAATACAATCCTACCTCAAGAAACAAGAAAAATCCCAAATAAACAATCTAACCTTACACCTAAAGAAACTAGGGAAAGAAGAGCAAACAAAACCCAAAGTTAGTAGATGGAGAGAAATCTTAAAGATCAGAGCAGAAATAAATGAAATAGAAACAAAGAAAACAATAGCAAAAATCAATAAAACTAAAAGCTGGTTCTTTGAGAAGATATATAAAATTGATAGACTTCTAGTAACACTCGTCAAGAAGAAGAGGGAGAGGAGTGAAATCAATAAAATTAGAAATGAAACAGGAGAAGTTACAATGAACACCACAGAAATAAAAAGCACCATAAGAAACTACCACAAGCAACTATATGCCAATAAAATAGACAACCTGGATGAAATGGACAGATTCTTAGAAAGGTATAAGCTTCCAAGACTGAATCAGGAAGAAATAGAAAATATGAACAGACCAATCACAAGTAATGAAATTGAAACTGTGATTAAAAATCTCCCAACAAACAAAAGTGCAGGACCAGATGGATTCACAGGTGAATTTTATCAAACATTTAGAGAAGAGCTAACACTCATCCTTCTCAAGCTCTTCCAAAAAATTGCAGAGCAGGGAACACTCCCAAACTCATTTTATGAGGCCACCATCACCCTGATACCAAAACCAGACAAAGATACTACAAAAAAAGAAAATTACAGACCAATATCACTGATGAATTGAGATGCAGAAATCCTCAACAAAATACTAGCCAACAGAATCCAGCAACACATGAAAAGGATCATCCACCATGATCAAGTGGGGTTTATCCCTGGAATGCAAGGATTCTTCAGTATGCACAAATCAATCAATGTGATACACCATATTTATAAACTGAAGGATAAAAACCACATGATCATCTCAAGAGATGCAGAAAAAGCTCTTGACAAAATTGAACACTCATTTATGATAAAAAAACTCTCCAGGAGGTGGGCATAGAGGGAAACTACCTCAACATAATAAAGGCCATATATGACAAACCCACAGCCAACATCATTCTCAATGGTGAAAAACCGAAAGCATTCCCTCTAACATCAGGAACAAGACAAGGATGTCCACTCTCCCCACTACCATTCAACATAGTTTTGGAAGTCCTTGCCACAGCAATCAGAGAAGAAAAAGAAATAAAAGGAATCCAAATTGGAAAAGGAGAAGTAAAACTGTCCCTGTTCGCAGATGACATGATACTATACATAAAAAATCCTAAAGATGCCACCAGAAAACTACTTGAGCTAATCAATGAATCTGGTAAAGTTGCAGGATACAAAATTAACACACAGAAATCTCTTGCATTTCTATACACTAACAATGAAAGATCAGAAAGAGAAATTAAGGAAACAATCCCATTCACCATTGCAACAAAAAGAATAAAATACCTAGGAATAAACCTAACCAAGGAGGTAAAAGACCTATACTCAGAAAACTGTAAGACACTAATGAAAGAAATCAAAGATGACACAAACAGATAGAGAGATATACCATGTTCTTGGATTGGAAGAATCAACATTGTGAAAGTGACTATACTACCCAAAGCAATTTACAGATTCAATGCAATCCCTATCAAATTACCAATGGCATTTTTCACAGAACTAGAACAAGCAATTTTACGATTTGTATGGAAATGCTAAAGACCCCGAATAGCCAAAGCAATCTTGAGAAGGAAAGATGGAGTTGGTGGATTCAGGCTTCCTGACTTCAGGCTATACTACAAGGCTACAGTAATCAAGACAGTATGGTACTGGCACAAAAACAGAAATATAGATCAATGGAACAGAATAGAAAGCCCAGAGATAAACTATGATCAACTAAACTGTGACAAAGGAGGCAAGGATATACAATGGAGAAAAAGCAGCCTCTTCAATAAGTGGTGCTGGGAAAACTGGACAGCTACAGGTAAAAGAATGAGATTAGAACATTCCTTAACACCATACACAAAAATAAACTCAAAATGGATTAAAGACCTAATATAAGGCCACACAGTATAAAACTCCTAGAGGCAAACATAGGAAGAACATTCTTCGATGTAAATAACAGCAAGATTTTTTTGATCCACCCCCTAGAGTAATGGAAATAAAAACAAAAATAAATAAGTGGGACCTAATGAAACTTCAAAGCTTCTGCACAGCAAAGGAAACTATAAGCAAGATGAAAAGACAACCCTCAGAATGGGAGAAAATATCTGCAAACGAATCAACAAAGGATTAACCGCCAAAATATATGAACAGTTCATCCAGCTCTATATCAAAAAAAAACAAACAACCCAATCAAAAAATGGGCGGAAGACCTAAATAGGCATCTCTCTAAAGAAGACAAACGGATGGCCAAGAGGCTCATGAGAAGCTGCTCAACATCACTAATTATTAGAGAAATGCAAATCAAAACCACAGTGAGGTATCACCACACACCAGTTCGAATGGGCATCATCAGAAAATCTAGAAGCAGTAAATGCTGGAGAGGGTGTGGAGAAAAGGGAAAGCTCTTGCCCTGTTGGTGGGAATGTAAATTGATACAGCCACTATGGAGAACAGTATGGAGGTTCCTTGCAAAACTAAAAATAGAGTTACCATATGACCCAGCAATCTCACTGCTAGGCATATACCCAGAGAACACCATCATTCAAAAAGACACATGCACTCCAGTGTTCATTGCAGCACAATTTACAATAGCCAGGACATGGAAGCAACCTAAATGTCCATCAACAGATGAATGGATAAAAAAGATGTGGTACATATATACAATGGAATATTACTCAGCTGTAAAAAGCAATGAAACTGGGACATTTGTAGAGACATGGATGAACCTAGAGACTGTCATACAGAGTGAAGTGAGTCAGAGAGAGAAAAACAAATATCGTATATTAACACATATATATGCGGACTATGGAAAAATGGTACACATCAACCCATTTGCAAGGCAGAAATAGAGACCCAGATGTAGAGAACAAACATATGGACACCAAGTGGGGAAAGTGGGGAGGGTTGGGGGGGGAATGAATTGGGAGATTGGGATACTAAATTGTACGCTCTAAATATATGCAGTTTATTGTCTGCTAAAAAAAAAATAAAGAAAAAAAAAGAAATTAAGGTAGACTAAGAGGTGTGTGGGTTGAAAACTGGCATGAACACTGAACTATCCAAAGAGAATTGATGGAAGACAAATGCCTGGAAAGTCTACTTAACCCAGCTCCCCGCTACCCTCCCCTAATTGACGTTCTAATCTGGTCTGAGTGTTTTGTTTGACAAAGCCCCAAACTGTGGTGCAGGAGGACTCGAAAGCTCCCTGAAGGTTCTTCAAAGATGCCTCCCCCTTGTGGGTAAGAAACGCAGACCAGCTGAGCACCTCCTCGGGTGATGAAGACCAGCGAGGAGAGGATGACCCAGGTAAGCTTCAAGGCAGAGGACAGCTCAGCAGCTGCCACTTAATTCTTCACTTAATTCAGGATAGAATAAGGCAAGTTCTAACCAAATAAGACAGGAGCCACTTGGGAATGCCTTTGAGTGGTGGCCCGTGGCGGTCAGCACTGGTTCCACACCTGCCCACTGGGTACAGAAGCATTGCGTCATGGCACCTAATTTCCTGTTCCTTAGAAGGTTGTTCTGTCCCAGCAGCAGCTTGTAATATAATGTCCCTGAATTAGCTGATTCATAATCATTTTCATTACCCAGAATGGCAGCCATTCTTTTGACTCTAAGCGATACCCTTCCAGGGAATACCTTAGCACCCTATGCCCACAGCCAACTCAGATCCCACCTGTGGTACCTGCTCATGGCCCTGATGGAGCCCATCACAGTCTGGGCTGCTATCTTGTGGCAGGATTGGAGAGCAGCATGAGTGGTCAGTATAGGGTAGAGTAACCGCAAGGGCTCTGGGGTCTGATGGGCATGAAGTCAGATCTAGGCTCCCCTACTTGCTGGCTGCATGAGCTCTCTAAATCTCAGCTTCCTGTCTGCAAAGTAGGAAACAATAATTCCTATCTCATAGTGAAGATACATAAACTACCAACCATGTAGATAGTGATTAACACAGTTCCAGCTTTTCTGTAATGCTATTACTGTTGATAAGAAGAATGAGAAGGTGAAGAGGAAGAGGAAGGAGGAGGAGGAGGAGAAGGAGAAGAAGAAGAGAAAAAGGAAGAAGAGAAGAAGAAGAAGAAAGGAGGAGAAGGAGGAGAGGAAGAAGAAGAAAGGGAAATTGGTTTTCAGGGGCACAGAATTGGATTAATCAAAATTTGTAATTCATGATACCCTATCACCATCTGTACTTCCCTATCCCTCCCCTCTTCCTCCCCCACTCAGAGCTCCCGTGTGTATCTACCGTGTTTTTCCTTTCCCTTGTTTTGTTTTCTATTGTTGCTGTTTTATCACACATATATTCACGTAAACAACAGATTGCTTAGTTTGACTTTGTTTTTGAACTTTGTAAGAAGAGTATCATGCTCTAGGTGGTTTCTGGGACTTGCTTCTTTCATCAGTATTACCAACCCATGTTACACCAATGTTACCAACATCCATCTGTGCTGACACATGTAACTGTGGTTCATTCATTTTTCATTGTTGTGTGATATTCTGTCATGTAAATACAACACTAAAATGTGTGTATATATATATGTGTGTATATATGTATGTATATATATATATTCATTCTCCTATTCTTGGGCATTCTGGGTTTTTTGGTTTTGTTTTGCCTTGTTTTGGTAAACAGTTTAATTGAGATATAACTCACATGCCATACCATTTAGAAGGTACAATTTAATGGTTTTTAGTTTATTCACAGAGCTGTATTACCATCACAACAGCCGATTTTAGAATGGTTGCATCACCGTAAGAAGACACTTTGTATCCCATTAGCAGTTACTCACTAGTCTCTCCAATCCCCCTATAGCCCCTGGCAGCCACTAACCTACTTTCTGTCTCTGTAGATTGGCCTGTTCTGAACATGTCATATAAATGGAGTCATATAATCTGTGGTTTGCTTCTTTCATTTGGCAAAATCTTTTCAAGGTCCATCCACATTTGCAGCATGTATCAGGGCTTCACTTTGTTGCCATATTTTATTTATCTATTCATTAGTTTATGGGCATCTGGGTTCTTAGTTTACGGTTTTTTGCTGTCACTAACAGTGTCATTATGAACATCATACTACATTATTTCCTGGGCACATGTGCAAGAGTTTCTCGGGGGTATATTCTTGGGGTCAATGGCTTGAAAGATAGGGAAGGCAAATGTTCAACACTACAAGAGAAGGCCAGATTGCTTCCCAAATGCTGTAAAAATTTACACTCCCACCAGCAAAATAGAAGATACCATTGACCCACATCTTTGCTGCTAATTGCCATGGGCGGAATTTCTAGTTTTTGAAAGGTTATTTTATTTTATTTTATTTCATTATTTCATTTCATTTCATTTCACTTCATTTTTTAGCAGTCAAACCACGGCTCTGCATTTGACTCATTACGTGCTAAGAAGAGTCTATGGAGATTCAGACAGAAACAGCCATCTGCCCATGTCTCCCTCCATAATTGTCAGTTCTCCTCTGTAACAGTTCTAGCCTCTGCTTGCTGACCCAGGATGCTGATGTTACTGTTATTAGTAATGTTCTTCCTTCCCAGATGGGCTCTATGCTCTGTCTACTGGCTGGTCCCCAAGTCCCAGTCTACCTCCCCCCCGCCACCCCCAACAGAGAGCAGAGAGAGGCTGTCCTGTGTCCTTGTCCTGGTAATAAACACCCCCTCCCCACAACATACACACACACACACAAACACGTTCATCCCCTGGTCCTCTGGCTGCATCCAGAGTGGAGGATGCCAGTGCAGGAAGCCCATTTGCTGGCTTCCACCCCAGAGAGGAAAACCCTGCTCTTGGTTTGCAGAGGCTCATCCCGTGGTTGCTGGGAGAGGAAGGAACTCTTCGCTCTCCTCCATCCAGCCCATCAGATTAAGTGACAATGAATGTAGTTCTCATTCCTGTGCACTGAATTCTCTCCAGAATCTCATTTTATTTACTTACTGTCTCTCCCATTAATTAAATTTCAATAGCATTTTTTCCTCCAGAGGGTTCTACAAATAACTGTACAATAAACACTTCATAAAGGGACTAACTCTGTTAGCGGAGACAATAGAAGTAGAAGAGCGAGCACAAGGAATGAGAGGAGTAGGGAGGGGAGGCTTTGAGGATGGTGGTGGACGAGGAGAGAGACGCAGTCCAGATGCCCCGGAAGAAGGACGTGCCGCCCAGCTAGGTGCAGTCAGCAGACCCTCCCGTTCCCAGCTGCTGCAGGGTGGCCTCAGCTACGGAGGACCATTCAGCCTGCCATCTTACTTGCACCCAGTGACTGAGTGGCAGTTCTGAGAGTCTGGACATTTCAGCCTGAGCCCGTTAGGTCGGCCAAGGCTTTGCTGGGCTGTTTTCTTGGCCAACCTGCTTCCTCCCCCTCCATCTCACAGACACTGACCCAAGTCAACATCTCACACCCCCAACTGTTTCTATGTCTGGTTCTGGAGCACCTATTTTTGTGTGACTCTATTATTAACTATTCAACCAATCTCAAATTGTTCATAGATCATTTGCAATTGTTTGCAAATATAAACAGGACTGGCATTTATATCCTTGAAACTATGTCCTTCTCACATCCTAAGGCAAGAGGTAATCTCAGAGCTAATCCCTAAAATGGGCTGGCACATTTTAAAATGTTAGCCATGTTTCAAGTCTTTTAGGATGTATAGGTAAATTGCTGTCAGAAGTGTTGAGCCTATTACCACTCCCACCAAAAATGTATGAGGGCTGTGATATCGTGACATAATAAGACATATATATTTTGGTCTTTGTCCACAGTTGCTGCCACATAACACCTAAAACCCTTGTCATTTCCTATGAGAGAGCTATAGGAGCCTCTTTCATATAATATATATATTTTTTCCAGTTCCTGAAATAGCTACAGAGGAATAAATGTGAAAAAGGTTCCTTTTGTTATTCATAACAAATGTCAAGCACACCTGAGTGTATGTTAAGGAGGTGGCTTTTGGAAAAGCCAAAAGATGGGCTGGTTGCCAGGGGAACCAGCCTTGTGACTGGAGGGTTGACACATTCACCCTCATCCCTCAACACTGGGAGAGGGGAGAGGGGCTGGAGGTCCAACTGGTCAGTGGCCAATGATTTAATCAGTCATGCGCAGGCAACGGAGCCTTCTTAAAAGTCGTTGAACTGGACTGTGGGGTTTGGAGAGCTTCCAGGGTGCTGAATTACGGAGAGGTGCTGGGAGGGTGGTCCACCCAGACCGGGCATGGAAGCCCCGTGCCTCTTCCCACACATCTTGCCCTGTGCATCTCTTCCATCTGACTGTGCCTGCGGTATATAATAAACCAGGAATCGAGTAAGTAAACTGTTTCATGAGATCTGCGAGCCACTCTACCAAACGAATCCATCAACCTGAGGAGGCGGGTCATGAGAACGTCTCACTTACAGCCCGTTGGTCAGCAGCCCCGGTGACAACCTGAATTTGAGGTTGGCATCTAAACTGGGGAGGGAAGCCTGTCCTGCGGGACCGAACGTTTCATCTGTGACATCGACATGTGCAAGGTGCCAGAGTGGAGTTAAGCTGTGGGACACTCAGCTGATGTCACAGAATTGCTTGGCATGGGAAAAATGCCATACTACGTGACTAGAAGTGAAGTTTTCAGTGAGCAGTGTGTAAATGAAACAGTTTTTCTTTACAAGGGCATGGGAGAGAGTCTACTTCTCTGAGTCCATGTTTCATGTCTATAAAATTTTTTTCATACAAATAGAGATGGTTATATTATTTTTATTTTAATTTTCATTTCGTTGATTATTTAGTAAATTGAACTTTTTTTAAAGTGGGAAAGCAGCAAAAGATAATTGTGGAATAAGAAAAAAAATTTTAATAGCTCTGTTGACCTGCAGTAAACTGCATATATTTAAAGTGTACAAGGGGGTAAGTTTTGACGTATGCATATAGATGGGAAATCACCATCGTAATCAATATAATAAACATACTCACGACCCCATAAAGGTTCCCCTGACCCTCTTGTAATCCCCACCTTCCCATTCCCCACTCCCACATTGCCCACCACTCCTCAGGTAACCACTGATCTGCTTTCTGTCACTATAGATTAGTTTTGATATTCAAGTATTGTGTATAAAAGAAATAATTCAGTATGACCTCTAATTCTGTCTAGTTTCTTTCACTCCACATAAATATGTTCAAATTCATCCATGTTGTTCCACGGATCAATAGTTTCTCCCTTTTTATTGCTGAATAGTAGTCCACTGTATGGAAGCATCATAATTTATTTGTTCATCTCTTGATGGACATTTGGGTGGCTTCCATTCTTTGGCTTTTACTAATAAAGCGAATATAAACATCCTTGCTCCAGGATGTGTGTGGACATATGAGGTCACTTCTCTTGGGCAAATGGAGTGGCGCCTGTGGCATATGGTTTTCCTTATTTCAGGTGGTCAGATAAATCTGGTCTCCAGTATTCCATCTTGGCCAGAAGCCTATTTGAGTGTTTTTCAAACTGCTTGTTTTTATGTTAGGTAAATCAAAGGAGGCTTACCTTGGTTCTTATGCTGAACTGTTTAAAAATCTTTGCCTTTGTATTTCCTCTTTCTCTTTGAATCCCCCTCCTTCCCAGGCAAGGATATTTAGTTATTTTCCTTGCAAAGGAATAGGGCTGTTCCCCTTGGAGCAGCAGCCTTCAGCCTCAGAGAGTTTACAGTCTCGGGTGGGAGTTGAGGTGTGCAGGCTGGAAGCTTCAGGGAGGGCCCCCCAGGACCTCCAGGCTAGACCACACTAGACCATTGCTGGATGTGGAGCGGCAGTCCTCATGAAGCCAGCTCTGAGCCTGGGCTGGCGGAGCCTGACTTCTGCCCTCATAAAACTTTTATTTTGTGAGACTGTTCTGGACAAGCCCATAATTAAAGTTAGAGAAAATATCAATATCTGGGGTTTACGGTGGGCCTGGCAACGGACTGGGGCAATTCCAAGATGCCTAGGTTCCAGAAAGTTCTGTCAATTCTGGGGCTCCCTCTGGACCCCCCACCTCCCCTTCAGTGAGTTCCTAATCAGTCTAGGAAGCATATAAGTGACTTCGATACCAATCAGGGACTTTGTCTTGTGGGCCTGATGTGCAAGGTCAGTCACCCTTCCTGCTCAGCTACGATTCCCCTTATTCCACGGTGCTCACTAACCACCAGCTCCCACCATCACTCTGTGCCAGACACTGTGCAGAGCTGGACCTCATTTCCACCTCCCTGCATCCTACAGCACATAGTTGTTACTCCCATTACACAGCTAAGGAAACTAAAGGTCAGAAAGGCTAAATAGCTCACCTAGGGTCACTTCTCTGGTAATGGCAGAGGCAGGACTTAAAACCCATAATAATAATGGTTGAGAATTATCCAAAGTGAATCGTAAGCACCAAACCAAATATCCAGGAAGCTCAGAGAACACCAGGCAGGGTAAATACCAAAAAACCACACCTGGGTATATCATATTGAAACCACAGAAAACCAGAATCAGAAAGAGCATCTTGAAAAAAGCAGAGGCAGTATTCCCTGGTGGTCCAATGGTTAAGACTCCACGCTCCCAATGCAGGCAGCCCAGGTTCGATCCCTGGTCAGGGAACTAGATCCCACATGCCACAACTAAGATTCCTGCATGCTGCAATTAAAAAAACTCTTACCTACACTGGTTCCCCCTTATCTGGGGTTTCACTTTCCATGGTTTCAGTTACCCACAGCCAACTGCAGTCCAAAAATATTAAATGGAAAATTACAGAAATAAACAATTCACATGTTTTAAATTGTGTGCCTTTCTGAGTAGTGTGATGAAATCTCAAACTGTCCTGCTCCATCCCACTCAGGAGTCCTTTTGCCCAATATATTTTGTTCAGCATTTAGCAGCCATGATGGTTATCAGATCAACTGCCATAGCATTACAGTACTTGTGTTCACGTAACACTTATTTTACTTAATGGCCCCAAAACTCAAGAGGAGTGGTGCTGGCAATTCAAATATGCCAAGAAGAAGCCGTTAAGTGAAAAGGTGAAAGTTCTGAACTTAATAAAGAAAGAAAAACATCATATGCTGAGTTTGCCAAAATCTATGGTAAGAATGAGTCTAGACATAGACCTCACATCTTTCATGAAGTTTAATTCAAAATGGATCACAGACCTAAATTTAAAATGCAAAACTTCTAGAAGATGACCTAGGAGGAAATCTAGATAACCTTAGGTTTGGTGCTGAGTTAAAAGCACAATGAGTAGCTCTTTTTTTTTTTTTTTTTTGAACTTTTATTGAGATATAATTGACATACAATAAACTGCATATATTTAAAGTGTACAATTTGATATTTTTTTCTTATTAGTAATGTATATATGGCAATCCCAATCTCCCAATAAAAGCACAACGAGTTTTAGTTTTTAGCAATATGAAAAGCACAATACATGAAAGAAAAAATTGGTAAGTTGGACTTTATTAAAATTTGAAACTTTTGCCCTGCAAAAGACACAGTTAAGAGAATGAAAAGACATGTCAGTCTGGGATAAAACATTTGCAAATCACATATCTGATAAAGGACTTGTATCTAAAATATACAATGAACTCAAAACAAATGAAAAATGGGTGAAAAATCTAAGTAGACATGTCACCAAAGAAGGTATACAGATGACAAATAAGTATATGCAAAGATGCTCCACACCACATATCATCAGGGAATTGCAAACTAAATAATGAGATACCACCACACACATTAAAATGGCTAAAATCCAAAAACATGACAATACCAAATGCTGGTGAGGACACGGAGCAACAGGAACTCTCATACAAAACAGTACAGCCACTGTGGAAGATGGTTTGGCAGTTTCTTACAAAGTTAAACAGTCTTGCCATACAATCCAGCAAGCACTCTCCTTGGTATTTACCTACTATAGTTGAAAACACGTCCATACAAAAATCTGCACAAGAGTGTTTATAACAGCTTTATTCATAGTTACCAAAAACTGGATACAATCGAGATGTCCTCAAGTGAATGGATAAACAACTGGTACATACACACAATGGGATCTTATTCAGCAATAAAAAGAAATGAGCTATCAACACAAAAAGACATGGAGGAAACTCACATGCACACTGCTCAGTGAAAGAAGCCAGTGTGAAAGGCTAAATCATGTATGATTTCAACTACATGACATTAGGGAAAAGGCAAAACTGTAGAGATAGTAAAAAGATTAGTGGTTGCCAGGGGCTTGGGGGGAGGGAAGAGGAGTGAACAGGTGGAGCACAGGGGATTTTTAGTGCAGTGAAACAATTCTGTGCGGTACTATAATGGTGGACACATGATATTATCTATTTGTCAAAACCTATAGAATGTACAACACCAGGAGTGAACCTTAATGTAAACTATGGGGTTAAGTGAATAATAATGTATTAATATTGGTTCATTAATTGTAACAGTTATAATTAGGGCACCACACTAATGTAAGATGTTAAAAAATAAGGCGAAACTCTGTAGGGAGAAGAAGAGTATATGAGAACTCTACACTGTTTGCTCAATTGTTCTGTAAACCTAATACTGCTCTAAAAAAATAGTCTATTAATTTTTTTTCACTAACAACTTCATTTAACACAGCAACTATTTCCACTTTTGCATACTATCATCTATTTATGATCTTCATAGTTATATTTTATTTAATTAATTACATTATTTTATATAATGCTTTTTAATTACCATTACATTTATAATATTTGGTTTCCTATATTGTCTTAATCATTATATATATATTTTTTAAGCTCTTTATTGGAATATAATTGCTTTACAAGTCTATTAATTTTTAAAGTAAAAAAAAATCAAGGAGAAAATAAACAAAAGCATTCAATAAAAATCAATTACACAAACAATTTAAAGAAAAAACAGTCTTCCTGCTTCCAAAATTTTAATCATGCTTTCTACAAACAACCTCAAATCCCACTTAGGTTGGCCAGGGTCTGGCTTTCCAACCTACCTCATGCTAGAATCCTGGAGAAGGTGGGCCCTTCTTGCATTCTACAACTCTGAGTACCTGTAAGTGCAATCTTCATAAAGCTTGTTTAAATGTAGAGCCCTGGACCACAGGCCCAGACATTCCCATTCAAGGGGTCTTAGGCAGGACTCTATAACGTGCATTTTAGTGAAGATCCCCGAGGCCCCCATTGAGGGTCCTACAGCTGTCTACGGCGGGACACTCCTTCCCTGAAGTGATGTTACTCTTCTTGATTTCAAGCAGAGAGGTCTTGAAAGCCCCTGCCATGCTCCTCCTAAAAGACTGGCCCACCACGCCTGCCTGAGAAATCAGCATGCTACTTGCCTTTTTGGGAACAGAACACTGGGCTCCCCAGCTGCTGACCTTGCTGTAGTCCCATCATGCTTGGTGTCCAGGCCTGTGCAAATGATGCTATTTATTTAGTGATGGGCTTGATCTTGCTAAGGACAGGCAGGCAGGACCTGGATACAGGAGATTCATTCGTTTGTTCCACGAATACCTACCAGGTACCAATTTTGGACTTGGGACTACATGCTAATGGATACTGGGCATCTAGCAATGAACAGGACACAGCTCTTACCCTCAAGGAATTAATCTAGCGCATAAAGCAGACAACTAAACGCTAACATGTGAGGCGCTTTATGGCAATGAACGTGCAGAATGCTACGGGAGCGGGAGGGAAGGCAGATGTTCTGGACGGAATCTCAGCGGCAGGTGGCGGGCAAGAAAGCACGTCCAGGGAAGCTGTGACAGGTGGTGTGGCGAGTTCCAGACAGAAAGGTGGCACACAGAGGGTCTGCAGGAGAAAGAAAGGTGGTGCCCCGAACAGGATGGGGGACAGCTCAGGGAGCCTGGCAGCTGGGTGCGGGAGTGGACAGGCAGGAAGACAGTTGGCATCCAAGGGCCTTGACAGCTGGTGATACAGCCCCTCACCCTCCAGGGAAGCAGGAGGGGAACCCTTGCAGAACCAGGAAATGGGACTGAGAGAACCAAGCTAAGGCTCTGGTCACCGGGATACATGGCAGGAGGATATCATAAGGCCAAGCCTGAGCCCTGTGTCAAAGGACAAAGGCAGAGCGTGGCTGATGGGAGTGAGGCTGATTTACCGCTACGCCTAGAACTGCCTGCAGAGACGGAATTGGTCATAGAGCCTGGGCCTGCCTGAGTCTGCAGATGGGAAGCAAATATCACATCTGGGCAGATGGTGGCTGAGACGACAAGGCTCTGGTTCACAAGGCCCCAGGCCTCAGGGAAGTTTAAGAAAGGATGCCAAGGCCTGGCAGATCTTGACTGCACTGGTCTCAGTCAGGGCCTGGGCACTAGTATTTTTTAATTTATTGTGAAATAATTCCAACCCTGGAATCAGCCATTTCTCCGAGGATCCCGGGTTCTTTTTCGTGGAGGGTAGTTGCTCAGAAACCAATGTGTGGGAAAAAAAAAAAAAAAAATACAACGTCTGGGTGCCCACTGTACTCACTGCTACTAAGGTCTCGTTGCTCCCAGGCTCTCTTACCACTCATAGTTAGAACACACACACACACACACATGCAAATGTACACAAATACACACACACACAAATGTACACACACACACACAAATGTACACAAATACACACATACACGCCCATGGATGTATATTTTGAATGCATTCACATCAATGCCTTCAATCTCCATTCAACACCCCAAGGTCCTTTCTGGCCTTCTTTCTCACTGTATTTGCAAGTCCTAGTCATGTAGCCTGGCCAATTGACACCAAAAGCTAACCGTCAAATACTTCATCTCATTTTTTTCCCCTATTGAGCTAAGTGTGAAAGCTTTTTAAGAGGTGAAATCACATCTTGGGTGGTTGTTTTTCTGACCAACTAAAACATAGCAGGCTATTGAGTTGCAAGAAGCTCTGACAGTCTCACGTATCAACCTAACATTCCATAGACGGGTGGGGTGAGGGCAGTTTTTAAAACCTATAATACGAAGCATAACTGAATGATAATTTGAAATCCCAATCTTGCATCTCAAGCATTTTAAAGAATTTATTTTCTATATCCAAGCTATTTTTTAGTATAATTGCCTTTTGAAGGAAACTGATCCCTGATCTTGGCTCTCCCATTCAGAATCGGGTACTGTCTGTAATCTCTTTTGTAAAGGTAGCATAATTTTCTCCCTAATAACTGTATTAGCTTTCTGTGACAAATTGGAGACTTGTCACTATGTGATATGTATGCTATTAAGTCATGAATTACTGGGACTTTAGGGCAAACAGCTTGTCAACATTCAAAAATACTGATGGCTAATAGCTCTTTTTAAGGAAAAATTTCCTCCGAAGTTAAGCTGGAGAGTAGGGTAGTTGTTTGGAAAAAGTATTACAACTCTGTGGGTTTTTCATTTAAACCTTGCATTATGAATTATGTGTGTTTTGTTCACAATATCTCTATACTGATCATCAAAGCAAAAAAAAAAGTGAAATCTCAATTATGAAAGAAAAAAAAAAACAGCCCCCAGAGTGAATCATTTCATTAGGGGGGGAAGACTTCCCTGCCTAATGCAATTAGAGAATTCAAGAAAGATAAGTAAGTGCAAAATATCTGCTACGAAAGTGAGAGACGATAGAGGCCGCAGTGGAAGTGAAATACACATACCCTGTGGTCGAAGACCTTGCAGCTTCACAAGAACTCAGAGGAGGTGGAACTTGAGTCAGGATTTGAAAAAAGGATAAGAAGCTTTGTGTGGGCTCAAAATAGAAAGAAGGCATCCCAGCAGGGGTTAACAGCTCCGGCAAAGGCCCAGAAGGAAGAGTGTTGGGTGGGCAGTGAGAGGCTAGGGAATAGCCGCTGTGGGTGGACAAATGAGATGCAGGGGGCGCTGGGGGCAGGGTCAACCTGCTGAGAAGGACACTTCCCTGGGTGGTATGAGGCCAGGGGGCTCCAGGGAGGCCTGAGCCCACCCCAAGTCAATCCCTGCCCCCGCATTTCACCCGGCCTCAGTGTCGTCCACGGAGGTGCATTCCTCAACTGGTAAAGATTTTCCATTCTTGCCGAGATCCCAATAAAACTGCAAATAGCCCTTGTAGGAGGAAACTCTGCTAATCCCTAACCAGGGTATTTTTTGAGTAGAAGCCTTAAGGCGTTCTTAGGGTGGAGGTGGAACCAGGAGAGAGAAAGTGGAAAATTTCAATTTCCTGGAGCCTGCGTTGCTTGACTTGCTCTGACGATGGGCTGCGCTGAGAAGCATTTGGGACTTTAAGATGGAAGGACAACAGTGAAGGGAATGGTGATTAAAAAGCGTGGCCCGACACGCAATTGCAGGAGCAAAGCCAGCAGTAAGGGCCACGCTGTGCAGACTATTCTACTGGGAGCCACAGGACCTGAGGACGGGAGGGCTTCCGAAAATAATAAATGAACGAATGAATGAGGGACCAATACTGGGTAGGTGACCAGAAAGCAGGCAATTTGCCCTAAAGGACCTTTTCACTCTACTACAGTGGTGTGCCCTTTTTTTTTAGGTCCAACCCCTTTTGAGGATCTGACCATGTGTACAGGTTCCCTCCCTACAAAAACGCACGTTTGCCAATGCTGTCAATTTCAGAGGATTCGGAGCCTCCCTCCTATCTCCCCCAGGGAAGAGTCCATGAAACCCTCCTGACCACCTTCAGATTTCTAAAGAAATGTTATGAGGAAGAGGGAATTTTCTATATGATTGCCCCTAGGGAAACACTGGGACACGGAGATGGATTTTGGCCTTATATGCATGTTCCAGGTGTCAATTGCCCTGTGACACTTACGGAAAGCAGGGTATCCTCCAACTAACATGGCTGGAAACCCCGTATCGGTCGTTCTCTGGCCTCCTTCCCTTCCCAAGGACACACAACATGCCCACGGTTTTTGTTTGTTTGTTTGTTTGTTTTGGCCACAACCTCATAACTTTTTTTTTTTTTTTAATTTTTTTTTGGGGGGGTACACCAAGTTCCATCATCTGTTTTTATACACATATCCCCATATTCCCTCCCTCCCTCAACTCCCCCCCCACCCTCCCTCGAGTCCCCCCCACCCTCCCCATCCCAGTCCTCTAAGGCATCTTCCATCCTCGAGTTGGACTCCCTTTGTTACACAACTTCCCACTGGCTATCTATTTAACAGTTGGTACTATATATATATCTGTGCTACTCTCTCGCTTCATGGTTTTAAGGGTGTTTCATCCTGCCGCATCTCTTGGATGGCATCCAGGCTGCCCATGGCGCTGGTCCTGCATTGCCTGCCGGGCACGGTGGCTCTAGCTGGAGACACCCACTTGCACGGCTTCCAGCCAGGACAGAGTGATCTTCAAAGGCTGTCTGTCTGCGTGGCAGCCCCACCCACCCTGGACCAGGCTCAGCCCTAGGGGAGCCTCACCTGGACCTTTTACAACCAACCCACCTAAGGACATGCCACCTCAGAGGGGACACCTCATATCCCTGGGGAACCTGCAGCCCACCATCCTCTTTCCCCATCTCTGAGTATCCAACTACCAGTTGGAAACCCCCTCTTCAGCTGTCTCTCTCCCATTCCTTTCCCTTCTGAAAAAGTCCAGCTCACTCCTTGTCTTAGCTGGGCTCTCCAGAGAAACAGACGTATCTGATTTCTTATAGGGAATTGGCTCACGTGGTAGCAGAGGCTAAGTCCCAAGGTCTGCAGCCTGCAAGCTGGAGGCCCAGGAGAGCCCGTGGGTCGTTCGAGTCAAGTTCAAGACTGAAGACTGGAGAAGACCGGTGTCCCAGCTGGAGGACAGTCAGGCCGAGGCAGTGAGCTCCCCCTTCCTCAGCCTCTGGTTCTGCTCAGGCCAGAACCTGGCGGATGCCCCTGCTTTCCTCAGCCTGCCGATTCAAACCTTAACCTCAGCCGGAAACTCCCTCGCGGACACACCCGAGTCATGTTTACCCAAATACCTGGGCACCCCAGGGCCCAGTCAAGTCGACACAGAAAATCAACCACCACACTCTTCTTCAAAGGCTGCGGGTGTGAGTTACCAGGAAGGAGAGAGATTGTTTTAGTTATAAAAGTCCTAAGCAGCCTGAACAAACTCGGGGTAATTTCTCGAGAGGCCATTCTGTGCCGTGTTAGATTGTTAGTAGATCACCTGCTGGTTACGAAACAAGCTGGGTCACGAGAGAAGTCCCGCAGGAGGAAATGGAGCGAGGGGCGAGATGAAAGGAAAAAGGGGAGTGTCAGGGCTCTCCAGGGCCACCCCCAGACCCAGGGGTCCTTTGGGTCCCAATCGTGCAGCAGCCAGTTTGCTCTGTTAATAAATCCAAGAGAAAAGATAAAGATATGAGGCTAGTAAATGAAAAATAAATTATTTAACCAGTCTACTAATGAGGAACATTCCCTTTGTAGTCTTCTACTGTTAATCAAATAAATACCGTTCAAAAAATAAAAAGTAAAGACATCCGAGCGAGCAGGAAACCTGGGCCATCAACCTCTTCTCTGCTTCCTTTATAAGGAACCAAGACCCTGGGGTGAGTCGTAGTGGCCCCAGGGGTTCTCACTTGGCTGCACAGTGAGCTCACCTGAGAGTAAAAAACAGACTAATTCCAAAAGTATTGTGTCAGTGTTCTATTTATTGCTGTTGAACCCATACCGTGGTTGTGTGGGAGAATGGCCTTATTTGCAGAAAGCACGCCAAGAGGTGTTTAGGGACAAAGGGAAATGATGTAGCTCACTTTCAAATGGCTCAGGAAATTTTTTAAAAATATATATTATATGTGTGTATGTGTGTGTGTGTGTGTGTGTGTGTGTGTGTGTGTAGAGAGGGAGATGACAAAGCAAAAACGATAAAATAGTCACAAGCATAAAGGACGTGGTCATGCTCTGTCATATGTCTTAGTCTTGCAACTTTTCAGTGTCTGCAGTTATTTTCAAATAAAAGTTAAAAAAAAATTTTTAATCCTAATTCCCCAGTTCCACCCCACAGAGGTCCTGGTTTAATTGGCCTGGGGTTTTCAAAGTCCCGGTGACTCCGCAGGACCCGGGCTCTGCCGCTTGCTCTCCAGGCTCCTGGGCTCAGCGCTGCCTTGAACTTGTCTTTTGCGGAGCCGACCAGCGTCTTAGCTCAAGGTAGCTGGGTGCCCAGTGGGAGAAGGACCCACTTACAAGCAAGCATCCTCTATTAGAGATGGGGCTGCACTGAGAGTGTGCGGTGTGGCTGCTGAATACTCATCGCCCTCCCATTTCCTGCAGGGCCGACACGTCGTTGGTGACTGCTGTCACTTTCAGCTGCTCAGCTGTTTGGGCTGCTTTCATCAGGAGTGGCCTGTTTGCTAGAAAGCCCTACCAGAGGTCACCGGGGAGGGGCTCGGTGATAACTTACCACTCCTGATGGCTGGCTGGGTGGTGCCTGCAGGCTCGGGGAGGGGAAGGGGGCGGGGCTTGAAGGGAGGAGCCTTTATCCTCCCGGACCGCAGTTAGGGCGAGAGCTGGGGGCAGAGCTCAGGTGGGACTTGAGAAGAAGCCCCAGGGGAACCCGTGTTCCAACTGCGTGCTTTAGCTGAGAGCCGTGAGGTCCCTCTTGCCACTTTTAATTATCAGAAATACAGCCTGGTCCAAACCGTCCACCGCTTCCCATCACCAGTCCTTTGAGACCAGGGAGCTGCGTTGGTGAGGTGAGAAGGGCAGAGTCTCAGGAAGCATAACAGAATCTTCCTCGGGGCCACAGAAGCCCTTAGAGGCCCGCTCACCTGGAGCTCATTAACTCCTCCTAGAATCATGGCAAAGGCCGAGCTGCCTCCCGCGCTGCGTGTGGTCCACTAGGAGCTGCTAGATCTTTGCTGGCACTGTGTCTTTCTCACCTTCTCAGTGCCATGTTTTTGTGATTCGATTTTTGTGCCTACATGGGCTCAGAGGCCTTGATTTTAGAGGACTGAATGGCCCTGCTCTGTAACCTGGAGCAGGTTCCAGGACCTGGCAGGTGGCGGTCGGTTTCCTAGAGGTGGGGGGAGACTCAGCAGAGCAGGAATAAAAGGGTCTGAGCAGTGAGCGGGAGGCAGGGTATTGCATCCCTTCCTAACTGCTCCACAGCTCTTGGTGCTTGTTTTACCCCGTCCTCTGTGAGTGTTTAATGGTCAGTTTGTCTCGGGCTTCCTCGCATGCCGTCACCAGGCAGCTTTGCTGGAGGTGAGTGATGAGTCCTCTTCCCAGTTTCTTGACAGATGAGGACCTGGACAGCTGGTAGAATGGGCAAAGCATTTAAGGGCTTCTGCCTCTACATAAAAAATGGCTTTCAAAGGTGATAGAGTTTTAGCAGATTTGAGGCATTGACTACTACCAAACAACCTTCTTTTACTCTCCTTCAGGCTCCACTGGAATGCAGGCTGTGTACACACACCCTACTTCAAGTCCAGGTGTAAAGAACAGAGGTAGGACCATCCCTTCAACTGGGCCCAGTGGGATTCCCCAGACCGTGATAAGGGTGGGGGAGGGCACCAAGGGAGCCTTGTCAACCTCAGGGCTGTCTTTCAAGATTGGAGAAACAGCACTTCTTCAATGTCCCATGAGTTTTGGCACTGGGTCTCTATTACCTTGTAATACGGTCTCTAAACCCTTCATGTGTGCTGGCGAGTCTGTAAGCTCTGTCAGAACAGAGGCAAAGAGTAATTTTCATTTCTAACCCCATGGTGCTCAGCAAAGCATTGCATTGGGCCTGTAACAGCCACTCAATAAAATAAGTAAAAATACGGACTTGCTGAATTGCATCACCTCGGATATGATGCCTCTTTGATCATTTTTAGAGCTTTGCAATAAAGTGTCAGAGCATGGTAGGGGTTTACAGCTGTTGGAGGCTTATAAAGAATGAGACAGTGGAGAAAGACCAGAAAACATTTTTTTTTTTCTTGCTCTGGGATTAATAATGAGTAACTGCAGTCATTGGTTTGTGGTTGATTAAACACAATAGATAGAAAAAATCCCCATCTTTCATCACTTCTCCAGCTCACTCACGACTGTGCTTCCTTTCTTCTGGTGAGTCCCTGTTCCTCTGTGGATAATAGTCTAGTTTCTTCTCAATCTTGGAAGCAGTCCAGTGAGTCTTGGATCTTTCTGGAGGGTGTGAGTTGGAAGGGTTACCCTCTTGTGCACTTCCCCAAGAAAATCCATCTCTGGTTACACGTCTAATATCTAACTAAATGTCTATTTAGTGCAATATCAGTCTGCCCTACAGTAGCCTCCGCTCCCCAAAATGGACTGGAATGTTTAAAGCAGAGATGCCTCCAAGGAATGGGTAGGGTTGGAGGAACAGTCTTAATAAAGTTTCCTTCTCCCAGTTATTTCCCCACGGTGTTGAAACCCGAGCATGGTTTGATCTTGTTTTTCCTGCTATTGATTTTTTTGCTTAGTGGTGTCTTGCTTAGAGAGAATCCCGACTTGGTGGAGACCAGGTCCATTGTTGGTCTAATTTCCTTCTCACTGGCTGAACCGTCCCATTTGGGCAAATCTCACTGGGGCAATAGAACTGCTGTTATCGAACTTTCTCTGCTTCATCCTTCTCCTCTGATGTATTGGGGTTGTTGGTGATGAAGAAACTGATTTCTCCAATATAGAAACCTAAGGTGCTGGTCCCCAACACGGAAGAAGCAGGAAGGAGCAGAGTGAAATTACAACCCACAGGCAGTTTGCATCTGAGCTCTCCAGCAGTAAGCACATGCCGTGTTATGAATAATAAAATCACAGCCTTGTAACTCTTGCGCTCTCAGGAGCGCAGAACGGTTTGCCAACATGATCATATCAGTCTTTACAATATTTATGTAAGGCAGGCAGGAGGCTCTGATGCCTCTCCTCTCTGCGGACTCCTCCAGCCCCCGTGTAGAGGGAGGTGGTGTGGGTTACTGAAGAGCCCTCCTGCCTTAGCAGCGCTTGGGCTAAACCTTGCCCAGTTCATTCTTCATGCTGCCTTTACGAAAAATACACTATGTGCGTGGGGATAATTAGGTAATATTAAAAAGCCTTGCTTTACCCATCGAGAAAGAGGAAACAAAATGTTTCCCAGGATGCATCTCAGAGGAATTGAATATGTTCTAGACACTAAGTGCATCTCGGCCATCTGCTCCTGTATTTAGGTCTCCTTTGCACTCAGGCTATCCCAGCATCGACGCCTGCCATGTGCTGGGCAGCATCCAGCTGGCGACATCCAATCCATCACTGGCCTCCAGCATCAGGGACCACTGCAGACCAACAGCAGAGGCCCTCACTGGTCAACAACAAGGAAATGCCTATTTCCCATCAAGTTCCAGCCAGAGTCTAGTGATTCTGAAAAATTTTAGTTCCTCTTTTTTTTTATTTCTCACTTCCTCCCCTCCTTTCTTATTCTTGGTGCCCTTGCTTCCAGCCTTTTCTTATTTTAATTGACCTTCAGGTTCTGCTGGAGTTTCTCTTCTCCATGCTGTCTCTTCTCAACTCTTTCCTTTCTGTTTCTCTAATCATCTTTTGCCATTCTCCTCCGAGGATACGAGTGAAGAACCAAATGCTTGAAGAAGACGACCCAATTTACATTCAGATTTTTGACGGCATGGCTACCGTGATCCTTTCAAATCTCTTCTTATTTGCTGATCTGTTCAAAACCGCTGATGAGCAAGCAGGGGGCAGATCCAGAGAGACTGATTCTGCTTCAGAAATGCCTGAGAGTCAGAACAATTTCTCTTCATAACAATGGCTTTGGTCAAGTTGAGTGTGAATAGTATTTGATTGTAATCATTTTTACTTTTTTGATGTATAAACTGGCTAAAGCTTGGATCAAATCCTCTCAGGATTACTCAGCCTTCCTGGGTAGGGTGTTTTTTATGTTTATACATCTGACCCTTGAGCAACACGGGTTTGAACTGCAAAGATCCACTTGTACGTGGATTGTTTTCAATAGCAAATACTACAGCCTTACATAGTCCATGGTTGGTTGAATCTTCGGATGCAGGAGAAACTGTGGATAGGGAGGATCGACCTAAATTATACACGGATTACCTCCCACATTGTTCAGGGGTCAACTGTACTTGTTAACATATTTTTGGATCAAAGGAAAAACAAATCACAGAGGTTCTTGGACAAAGTTCTTTGAAAAGTTGTTTCCATTTACTACATCAATATATCCCAACTGGTCATTTGAAAAAGAAACTTTTTTTTTTCTGTTTAACTGATACTAGGAACTCACCCCCAGTGCCATGACTCCCACAGCCACAGCCACAGACACAGGAGGGGAGTTTCTGGAAGCAGGGGTCTTCCTGGCCTTGCTTCTCTGTCCCCCAGTCCCAGCACGATACCTCACACAAAGTAGGGGTTCAGTAAACATTTGATGAGTGAATTAGTGAACAAGTCAACTGAAGTTGCCATGAAAGGTGCTAAAATCAAGTGCTTCAGAGCCTAATTCTCCACCTAGAGCAGAGGAAGGTTTTGCTAGAGCAACAGGAGAAGACCAGGGAAAGTAGAAATTGATGTGGTCTTGTCCAGATACTTCAACCTATCTACCATCAAAAAGCACATTTCTGTGTAATACATTAAACATTTACAGCAACTTTTACTCTGTGTCAGACACTATGCTAAACTCTATGGGTCCAACATAAATAGGACATTGTCCTTATCCTCAAAGAGCTTTTGCTATAGCAAGGAAATGAATCAGTTTTTTTTTAATGTTATACTCCCACGTATTAAATTTTGTACTGAAATGAATCAACGTTTTATTATTAAAAAATCTGATGAACCAGTCAGCTTGAATTACCATTCAGTGTGTGTCTCTATTTCCTGAGTCTTTACACTGGATTAGCACAAGAACCACAGCCTATTCTCATAGACAGCACCTAGAGGAAACACTCTATTTGGATGGAGCCCATATTTCCTTCTTCTCTTTGACTGCTTGCTCTTTTGTCCTTTGCACATCTCAGCATCATTTTTCCCCTGCTGCACCTAGAATCGTTGATGGATGCCGTCACCAGTAACCTAGCAACAACTCTCATTCATATTTGTCTCAGAAGGAGCAGGCATCTCGTGAACATCTTGCCATTCTTACTCCCTGATCCCATTGTTGCTTTAGGGAAAGGTCCCTTCTCTAGAACTATCCCTGAGGAACAGGCTGGGGCTTTCACTAATGCATCCGGAGTGGTCCATCTGCTTTAAAGCACTTTGATCAATGAGCTCATGGACGTGGGCTCCACGTCCCCCTGGCTTCCAGTGGCTCTTAGCAGGACCATTTCAGGTCTGGCCCATCATGGAAACCTGGCATCTTGGAGATGAGTAAGACCTTAGACAGCTAACATCTTGCCTGATCCTGGAACTTTCTCCTCACAGTCCCGACAAATGGCCATCTAATTTGTGCTCTGGTGGACCACAAAGAGCTCTCTGTTCTCTGGAGAGTGCTGTTTCCCACACCCAGCACTTTGGTTTGGGAGAAAGCTTTTTTTTTAGAAAGCTTTTTTTGATTTCTTATACTGAGCTAAAATCACCTCCTGGCCACTTTCTTCCTTATTTACTTCCTCAGCCCTTCCCTTGACGTTTACTCACTCTTTGCTCCAATTCTGTCTTTTATGAAAATAAAACCCATCCATTCCTTCTTCCTCACCGCAGCTCCTCCAATATTTGGAGACAGTTATTGTTTCTTGGTTTTCTCCCTTCCAAGCTAAACACTCATAGCCTCCCCCCAGCTTTATGCCTGGCGTTTCCAGAGTCCAGCATCTGTATCTTTCTTCTCTAGATACATTATTATACCTTATGATTTATTTACATTGCAATGCCTTGAATGGAACATGCTTTTCAATTGTCATCTGGCCAACATATATTGTTACTATTACTTATGATCTGGACACTGTATTTCTATTTAATGGAGCCTATAATTATATTAGCTTTTTAAAGCTACCACATCACTCTATTGTATACCATTAAGCTTTGGGCCAAAGAAAAACTCCAGGTATTTTTTTTAAAGGAATTGTAATTAAGCCAGTTCTCCCCTGTTATGCTAATGTGGCATCTATTTCTGGACCTAAATGTGTGGGCACAATACCAGCTATTTCGACATAGAGGAACTGTTTTCTTCCAGTGTGTCCCAAGTCGGTTCCTGGCTTCCTTCTCTAATGTCAGCTCCTCCCCTCTCCCCCTACCTGCCACCTGGAATGTGAGGTCTCTAGCCTCAAAGGTCCTACCTGGGTTGAGACACCTCTGCTTTTTTCATTCTACCAAGTACCAAGCACAGACTGTGGAAGAAGCCAATTCCCAATTAATGTCTGTTGGATGGCAGAACAAACGCATCGTTTGAGTGTCTTCCCAGGACAGGTCAAGGTTACCATTTAATGCATAAACTCTTTGCACGTTTTATGTCTTATTTCTTTAGATGACCATGAATTTGTTCCAATCAGGGGAAACTCCCACGCTTGCCAGAGGACTTTGAGGAATTTTCTCTCTTTAAAGAAAGGGACTGGGTGACTAGGCTTATTACCATAATCTAGTTGATAGACCTCCTCTCCAAGCACAAGGGTGGGACTATTATCATTCCAATATGTTGGCCAAAAAAAAAGGATGTAGAGAAAATTCCATTGACCCTAATGTGACCCGTGGCACCAGCAGTGGGAATGGTTATGGGGAGAGCCATTTCCGGGGTGCTTCTGTCCTGCTTAAGACAAACCAGGCCTTGGAAAACACTTGCAAGTTATCTAAGCGAGCAAATATTCGCTCCGAGAAAAGGGAGAGAGTCAGATTTTATTGTCCACCCTATGTCCATAATTGTCAAAGCACTTCTTTTTGAAGGTCATGTGGCTTCTCACACCCCCACCCCACCCCCGAGGCCCACACCATGGAGCGAGCTGGTATTGCTGATATTTTAGTGCATCCTGGAGTCTGTTCCAGCCATTGGTGACTCTGAACCCCAAAAATATTCACGGAAAGGCTGGTAATTATTGGGTGGAGTAATGTTTGTGCTAATTTGGTCCCTCCCCCAGGTTGGTACTGGGCTGCCCGAGTCGTTTCCCTTCGATACCTAAAACTAACATGATGGTCTGCACAGGGAAGCAGCCTGTCTTCAGAAATCCGCAAGGGCTGCACCTCATCTTGTACTGAAAAGGCAACAGGGTAGTCTCTTAAATGAACAGAAGAGATGAAACCTTCAGAGAGCAAGAAATGGATATGTTTAGCTCTCAGAAGAAATCAAAATGGTAAACAGGAAATGGGTTTTCATCTTACTTTAGCTGTCCAAGCGATCCAAACCCTGGAATGGGAATTCTCAACATCTTGGGCATTTGGGATGGACAAAGTGAACATAATTTTCCTTTTCTATGAAATTTTCCTAAACCTTAGAGTCAAGAAGACATTTGTAGCATCAAGAGATACTGAATCACAAACTTGGAGTAAGGGTTACCCTGCGTGTGCCTCAATATCCCTTACTAAAAAGAAAGCAATGAGTTTAATAAAAATGTAACACAGCCACTTCCCCTTCAGCGTCCCTTAGATGCCATGGGAATGACTGGGGCGATCGTGCTGACTGAAGATGCAAGGAAGGTAAGCCGAGGAGGGGTGTTTGGACTCCTGTGTGTTTCAAAACAGCTCACCACCCACTCTGTTAACCCCAGGTAGCCTGTGCTCTGGTAAGATGGTGTTCATAGTGGCTAAAGGTATGCACTTAGAGCCAGCTAGACGTGGGTTCAAATCCCAGCCGCGCTACTTACCAGCTATGACATGGTGATCACCACGCTTATGACCTCTGCACCTTGGTTTTTCTTACTGTAAAATGGTGACGAAGGTGATGTCTCCCAAGACTGCTGTGAAGAATAAACCTATTAATGCCTGGTGAGTGCTTGTCACAGAGTCTGGCATATAGGTGTGTTAAAAACCGCTTCTAAAGTGCTTTCAAAAAAGGAAAAAAGAGTTGTCACTTTCAGAGTAGGAGCTGAGATAAAATATACGTTTCAAAACATTGATTATTATTTTATTTTCATTTTTTTCTGTTTAGTAATAAAAACTGGGGCCCAGAATATTCTTCTCATTATAGTTTTGGCCAAATTCTATACATTCTGTATGACATATTCTTTTTTTTTTTTCTTTTCCATTATGGTTTATTATAGGATATTGCATACAGTTCCCTCTGCTACACAGCAGGACCTTGTTGTTTATCTGTTTTCTATGTAGTAGTGTGTATCTGCTAATCCCAAACTCCTAATTTATCGCTCTCCCCACCCCCTTTCCCCTTTGGTAACCATTAGTTTGTTTCCTATGTCTGTGAGTCTGTTTCTGTTCCGTAAATAAGTTCACTGGTGTCATGTTTTAAATTCCACATGTAAGTGATGAGATAAAATACACTTTTTTTTTTTTTTTCTCTTTTTTTTTTTTAGAGACGGGGTCTCGCTATGTTGCCCAGGCTGGAGTGCAGTGGCTATTCACAGGCGCGATCCCACTACTGATCAGCACGGGAGTTTTGACCTGCTCCGTCTCCGACCTGGGCCGGTTCACCCCTCCTTAGGCAACCTGGTGGTCCCCCGCTCCCGGGGGGTCACCATATTGATGCCGAACTTAGTGCGGACACCCGAACGGCATAGCGCACTGCAGCCCAGAACTCCTGGGCTCAAGCGATCCTCCTGCCTCGGCCTCCCGAGTAGCTGGGACTCCAGGCGCGCGCCACCGCGCCCGGCTAAAATACACTTTTGATGAGAAGCTATTCCCAAAAGAACGGAATGTTTTTAGTGAGCTCCTGCTGTGTGCTCAACGCTGCCCCGAGCATCCATGTGATATGTAAAGGGGAGAAGCATGTTTGCATCAACAGAGTTCCTCTGGACTTTCTTTACTCACAACCCTCCATTCATTAGGAAACTGAAGGTACGCACAGATGCTCTTTTTCCAGACTACCATGAAACACTCTTACACAAGTTATGGAAATCTGTAAATGAGCCCACAATATCACATTTGGGTTATTACTTTCAAAATCCTCTAGCACCGAAGCACTTTTATAAAGAGCTGGGGCAGGAAGGCCCTGACTTTGAGTGCTGCCTTTTCTCCTTGATCTTGTCCGCTTTCTGGAGAGATGCTAAGCCGCCCAGTGAGATAACGCACGGCAGGGCAGCAGCGAGTAAAAGGGGAAGGAAAGACCTAAATATCCCACACACCATCGACTGTTCACCTCTTCGGGGAAGAGGGGGATGGGGAACGTGAGGCTGTAAGAACCGGCAGGTTCTGAAGGCTCTCATGTCTGCTTGGGAGCTGAAGAAGTCTGAAAACTTGCAGCAAATTGTAGGATGTTTATTTCCAGTCACTGTGTACATTTTTAAGAGGAACTGAAAAAAACATTATGCATGAGACTGGATTGTGGGGGGAGGGGCGTGGAAGGTGCAACTACGCAGGGTGTAAGAGAAAGAGCAGAGAAACAGAGACAGAGACAGAGACAGAGACAGACAGACCCCTCCCAGGAACCCAGAGCTGGTCCCTTTAGGACATAAAGCCAAAGTGGTTAGAGGAAGGGGGAGAGAGCCAGGATGGCAGTGGGGAATCCAGCATCTCCCTCTCTTTAATAGTTTAAGCCTCTTTCTCTAGATCTAGGATCCACTGAAATAGGTTCATCTTGAGTTGCAAACACCCCTGTTTCCTGTGGTCATCAACCACCCACGGTGAGGCTTGCAGAGCCAGGTGGAATGGACACACGCCTCTGGCCAGTCCCAGGTACATCATCACATGGAGAAATCCACAGGAATATTTGGGGTGTCCAAAGTCAAGGGCCCTCCGAGAGCACCAGACCCCCGTGCCTGCACCTGGTCAGTTGTGCAGAGACAGATCATCACGAGGCCAAGGCTATAACTTCAGAGCTTAGGGTCACAACCAACCAGAGAACACTAATCATTTAACCCAGCAGCTGAGAATAGCACCGGTCATTTACTCCCAGCTTCCAGACTGCTCCAGCTCTCCAACGGTCCCTTGAGCTTTCGGGGATTTCCGTACACCCCCGCCTCGGTGCTTTCGTGCATGGCCCTGTGCATTGTCCCTCTGGGCCCCCCTCCTGATGGGAAGGGGCAGGTAGGAACGAGGAAAGTTGCTTTTCCTCAACAACTGCCTGGGACTTGCTGGGGCTGGAAGCAAGAGTAGGGTCTTACCAGTCAGAAAAGAGAGGAGATAGAAACGTCAAATTCTGGATCTTCCCTGGTGGTGCAGTGGTTAAGAATCCACCTACCAATGCAGGGGACATCGGTTCGATCCCTGGTCTGGGAAGATCCCACATGCCACAGAGCAACTAAGCCCGTGTGCCACAACTACTGAGCCCACACACCGCAAGTACTGAAGCCCACGTGCCTAGAGCCTGGGCTCCACAACGAAGAATAGCCCCCACTGGCCACAATTAGAGGAAGCCCTCGCACAGAAACGAAGATCCAATGCAGCCAAAAAAAATAAAATAAAATAAAATAACTTAAAAAAAGAATATATGTATAACTGAATCACTTTGCTGTACACCTGAAACTAACACAATATTGTAAACCAATTATACTTTGATAAAAAAACATTAAAAAAGAAAAAGAATTTGACATTTGTCCAAAGAGCACCCAGTGGTTGTCAGGCAGAAAAGGGGCAGCCTTTCTGTTACTTCCCAGTGGTCCTGCTGGGTACACATCTTCAACCTGGGAAGTTAGGCCAGAGGGGACCTGGGAACACACTTAGCTGAGCCATCCTTTTACAGACAAGCAAGCTGAGGCCAGAGAAGGGCAATGGATTTCCTGAGGATGGACGGCTGGCTATTGATGGAGAGAAGCATGGTGTTACGCAAAGCCCTGGTATGAATGGGATGGATACGCATAAACACAAGGCTTGCTTAACACCTGCAGTCTTTGCCAACCCACAGCACCTCACTGGTTATCGTGTTTGTCTGAAACTAGGAGAACCTGTCAGAGTGAAATGATTTAAGGAGAACTTTCAGGACTTCAGAGGTGGTCTTTTTCAGGGTAATTCACATTGAACCGACAGTACAGAAAGTAGGAAGAAAACACTTCTGGGTAAGGAAATCTGTCTTCTGAATTTGTATGCTGAGCACCTCTGATTTAGAGAAGTGAGTTTATGTCAGAAAAAAATTGGGGAAACATCTGTGTCCATACTGATTAAAAAGACGTGTGATCAACCAACGCCCTCTTTTCCTACAACCAGGAAACAGCCCGTTCCCTTTGTGGAAAGGCATCTGGAAACCTCGCCCCCGGGAAGGACGCTGAGCATTGATCACGGGCGCCTGCAATGGCCACACGACACGTTATTTGCGTTTGTTGGGTGATTTTACTTTACTGGCTTTAGACTCAATTTCCAGAGTAGAAAGCAGGGTTTTAGTCTCAATCCAATTAACGGGACTTCAGGGGTTTTCCAGCATTTCTGCCACCTTTTCAGTACATTAGTGTAACTAAACGGCACCAGTCTTAACATATTTTGCCTCAAAAGAAGGAGACCGGAAACCAGAAGCACGGTATGCCCTGAAGATGGCTTCCTTTGGTCCAGGTTCACAGTATTTTCTAACGGGTGGCGGTTTTTGTTGATGGCATTTGAAACTCACTGGCTGGAGTCTTTGACTTCTATGGTGTATGTTGGGTCCGTCCGCTGACAGTAACAATGTATGACTTCTGGGTGGAGGGAAGGGGAGAACAGGAGCTAAAGAAATCCTTCACATCTCTGAGCAGACATGGAAGGGCTTCAGGGTGTCAGGGAAAAAGACGGGGTGATCAGAAAAGAGCAACGAGTTGCTTTTAACAGACGTTCAGAGCTTCCTGCTAGCGGGATCGCATGTGGGAAGGATTGGACAAGGGTGTGGGATGGAACAGGGCCCAAGGCAGCTCCCAAACCGAGGGCCACAGTTTCAGGCTCTTTGCATGGTCACCCCCTTGTTTCTTTCTTAAGTTTTCTCAAGCGAGGCCCCAGCCCTCCTCCCGCCCCTCTCCAAAGCGTCCAATTGAAACAGGAGGGGAGGGGGCAGGGCACAACCTTTAAAAGAATGACAGAGCCATAGGACATGACAAAAACTGATTAGAACCAACTAGGTCCAGGATGGTGGAAGGTTTGACTTCTAGTGGACCTTGAGCCTCATTATACGTTCATTGCAATACATTAGCATAAGCTAAGGGACACACCCACAGGCGCCAGGACAGTTCTGAGGCTGACCATCAAAGATCAAAAAGTGGGTGGCGGCACAATTCCTGGAAATCTCTGCTCCTTCCCCAAAAGAGTTGGATTTCTCCTCCCGCTCATTAGTCTGTGAAATTACCCAGCCCATAAAAACTAACCACCCCCATACTTCGAGGCCTCAGCATGCAGGATCTTCATTCCCCAGCCAGGGATTAAATCCGTGCCCCCTGCCGTGGAAGCTCACAGTCCTAACCACTGGACCACTAGGGAATCCCTCAAGTCCCAACCTGAGTTGCATGATTTCACAATCTTCCAGCATCCCCAAGGCTGAGCACTCAGCCAGCCTCCAGAAGACAGAGCTCCTGGCTGTACAAGGCGTGTGGACACAGGCGTGGGCACACACGGCACACAGCAAGTTCATCGCCTCGGGTCGCGCAGAGCACCTCTGCTCTTCGGACAGGGCGAGCGTGTCTTATTCCTCTTCACTCATTGTCCCCTCCCGCAGGGACTGTACAGACAGTGTGCACAGCGTGTAATTAATATTTATCTGGAGAATACGTTTTCTTGAAGAAATGGATGAAGAAGGAGTGAATGGGTGTGGTTTTTACAGTTTCTGCATCGTGGTTCACGTTTATCTCTTCCACCAGGTCTGAGGACAGGATTTCTTGGAAGCCCTGAGGCCCAGGTTTGAACCACTGTTCTCTCTACCACCTAAGAGCTGACCCTGCACCTTCCCTGCATCCTGGCCACAGCCATGGCCACGGCCACCAACTTCCCTGCGCCCAACTCTTCCCCATCTCAGGAAGCCTGCCCCCAGCTCCACTCCCTGCAGGACCTCCTGGGGGGCCCCTTTCCACCTTCCTCAAATCTGCTTCTGTTTTCAGTCCCTCAGCATTTTTCTTTCCATATTTCACTTAATTTCTTCTGCTCATAACTGTAACACACAGTCATCACAGACAATTTGGAAAATAAAAGAAAATATAAAGAAGCAAACAGAGATAAATTAGGAGTTTGGGATGAACATACACACACTACCATACACAAAGTAGGGAACAGCAAGGACCTACTGTATAGCACAGGCGACTCTGCTCAGTATCTGGTAACATAATGGAATGGAATAGAATAGAATGGAAAAGAATCTGAAAACGAATTCTTAACTAAGTTAAATAACTGAATCACTTTGCTGTACACTTGAAACTAACATAACATTGTAAATTAACTACACTTCAATTAAAAAAATAAAAATTAGAAAAAAGAGAAGCAAACAAACAGAAACCCTCACACAGTTTCCCTAGCCCACTGGGCTCCCCTCTCCCCTCCTCCTCCCTGACCTCTCATCTCCCAGCTCACAATTCTCTTTCCTGGAAAGGATCTCACATGAGCATTTTTGGGTCTCTTTATCTTCGGGGACAAATATTAGCATACAGATTAGCATATTACAATCCAGTTACTTCTTAATCCCAAGCAACCCCAACCAGATTGGAGTTATTCTTAATTTGCATAATTTTGGCAAATGGGTAAGAGACACCGTGGGAAACCATGGTGTTCTAATGTATCTTGCAGTAAACGCACCCAAGGCTTGCTTTGGAGAGGAACGTGGTTTGGAAACAAAGAGATAAGATGTAAAAGGAGCAGGTAGGGATTTAATAGAGAAAGAACCACCCGGCTCTCTGCAAAGGCTGAGCTCCGTTCTGCCCAGACACAGAAGTACGAAACGGGTGATTTCTCCAGATCCGTCCCAGACTCATATAATGCAATGTGGTTTCAGGAAAACGGAGTTTACTGAAAGAGTTCATTGGTGACATAGGGGCTAGCTAGCTCTATTTACCCTGTAGGTCTTTGTGAAGTTCAAGTGGAGATGCTGAATAGCTCTAAGAGACTCTCCATCCTCACCCTCCCAGGAAGCTATGTGACTCCCAGGACAATATGTTCTAAATAAAAAATCCAGACAGGTAGCCGCAGGTGAGACAACACACAGATGGTCAATGTAGCAGAGAACAGTCTCCTTTGGGATCCTCACGAGATTGGTTCCAGGACCCCTGGGAATACCAAAATCCACGGATGCTCAAGACCCTTCTATAAAAGGATGCAGTATTTGCACCCTTCCTACGCGCATCTTCCCATAGACTTTAAATCATCCCGAGATTACTTACAATACCAAATGCAATCTAAATGCTATATAAATAGGTGCCAGTGCACAGCAAATTCAAGTTTTGCTTTTTAGAACTTTCTGGAATTAAAAATATATATATTTTCCATCTGCAGTTGTTTGAATCTATGGATGTGGAAGCTGAAGATACAGAGGGCCCTCTGAAACTGAGTTGCTACTACCCCAGAATAGGCATGTTGTTTAATTATCATGAGATCTCAAGAATTTATTCTAAGCCTACTACAGGAAAAGAGCTACACTAGGTAAAACCTAATTTTCTACCGAACCCTGTTTTGGATGAGCAGGAACATGAGATCAAGAAAATTCCTGCTGAGGGATTAGAATCTACATACAAACAACAGGATTTTCTCAGAGAAGGCATGGTGGGTTTTGCAGTGTTACCCAAATGCTGAATATCTACAGGTTCTCACTCCCTATCCACCTCGAAGTAGGATTATACACTGAATTATGTCCCCAAAGAGAAAAGCCACTTCACAAAGTATTAGTGAGCACTGTAGATTTTACTGAAGACTCGTTTGGGGAGTGAAGAGGAATTTCTAGAACACAACACAGCATTTCACTTAAAAATTCCTTGTTAGACATCTCTCTCCTTGTCTTTGTTCTTGGCATTAAGGATTCCCTCCTTAAATTCTTCATTGATTTAACAACCTCTAATTGTGTTCAAACTCTGGTCCAGTGCTGTACTGAGAGCTCCTGGTTTTGTTGCGGAGACAGATACAGGTGTGGGTACCACCCAGATGAGATTCACAGTTGCTGGCTACTAGCAAAAATGTGTGGAAGACACGCAAAGCAGGGGCAGAGGCTGAGCCCGGCGTGGCTTTGCCGTGAGTAGCCGCAGTCACCACGAGATGGGACCTGCATGCACTGAGAGGGAGCTTTGCCTTGGGCTGCGGGAAACAGAAAGCCATCACAGGGTTTAGTTCTTGTTCTGATTTTCATCTGCATTTTTTTTCCTGGTCTCCACATTCTCAGGAAATATATGATCAGCATCCCCTTGCCAAAAACCTGTCATATGTTTGAAAACAATGCTATTTCACCACTTGATCTTTCCTCTTTAGGTTAAATAGTCCTGATTCTTTAACCTTCCCTTCTGGGATCTCTTTTACATCACACATTCTGTCTTTTCCCTTGTGTCAGCTCTTTCCAGATTATCTCAAGTTTTTCGATATCTTTTGAAAAGTGCAATCATCAAGATGGCATGTGGTTGCCTGAGGGTCTAACGGGGAAGCACAACAAGACGCCTATTTCTCCTTCCCTTGAATACAACTGTGTTTTTAAGGCATCCTAGAATCATGGTGGGGTATCTCCCCCACAATGACACAATGCAGTTGGGATCAGCGATGGGTTCTAGGTCTCTTTCCCCCAGATTTTTCCCTGCTAGTCTCCAGCCAGCCTTCACATGAATCGACGCATTTTGGTCCTAGTGTACAGGTGTACCCTAAGCGTTACTAGACAGGATCCATTTTGTTTTAATCCCCTTAGTTTATATTTTACATGAAATCTCCTGTAAGTCCTGGATCCCTTCCCCTCTGTCCCCTAAAAATCTGGTTGTAGAAAACAGAAAAGATAGAAAATAGAAAATGCTGGGTATCGTATTCTGATCGTGATTTGAACAACACATTGACAAAAAGTCTTGGAAACAGCTGAGAGACAAGCTCTGGGGATGCTTTGTTTACATGTGAATTACCAGCGTCAAACCTAATTTCTGATAATGATGTAATTCCCTCTTTCCACGCACCCATCCTTTTCCCTTCCTTAAGGAATATCGTGCCCGTTGGGTCTTTTCTGAACTGTTGCTGTCGGGATTTCTGCAGTTATTTTGAAACCCGCCCAGGATACATGACCTCCCAACCTCTGGGTTCAGGATCTTCCGTGACCCCCATTGACACGACTGTGAATTTGCTGGGGTTGCAAGGCCTTCTCCTTTTTCTCAATTGAGTAAAATTAATTTCCTTCCTTCCTGGTGCAAACGTAGTTGATCTCATTTACCCTTGTTGGGAAACTGTAATGGTGTTAATTAAATTAAGGGTTTCACACTGATTTGGAGGAGCTTATTGTGGGGAGGAGTGGCCCAGAGATTTGCTCAGAGACTGATGAGCGAGCTCAGAGGAAACGGAGAGCGAACAGTGACAGGAAGACAGAAATACGAAGCTTTTTTGAATGTGTGAGCGGCCATTAGGTTTAAAAAATCTGTTTGCAGATGAATTTTAACTCTGAATTGAGAATCACCTACAGTGTGAAGTTCAGTTGCTGAGAAATTCAGAGACTGATGCTGCTTTTTTAAAAAATTCCTAACTAGAAAAAGATGGAGGGGGAAATCCTACACAGTTTGTTTTTTTGTTTTCTGTTTCTCTCTCCCATTTAAAAAAAATGCCTGAAAAAGAAGGGAGTTGTAGGAAATGCTAAAAGACTTGTCCCTACCAAATTTTCATTCGCTAGAGAGCATTTCTAAAGAGAACATTAACGTTTTCGGAGAGTTTCTCCATCTGTCTCTCTCATGGGAACCCCAGCAGGTGGCCAGGTGCAGCCGCCCCTGTCCTATGGGGAGGGGACTGGGGCAGACAGGGCTGAGGGAGCTTGTCCCAGAGATCAGAGCACTCAAAAAAACATCAGCTATTATGACAAGGAAAGGCAGGACCCCTGAGCAGGGTTGACAAATGAACGTAGGTTTGTGCCATGGTAGTAACCACTGCATCTGAGCAGCCGTGTGGCTGAGCAATGCCCCGAGGACCAGGGGCACCAGACACCCAGTGCAGGTGAAGAAGCCCAGGGAAGGGAAAGGTGTGGGGGGGGGCTGAGGTCTGGGCCCCACTGGAGTGTCTCCACAAGCCTTCAAGCAGCTTGAGGGAGGAGAAACTAAAGAAAGTGCAGCTATATAGAGAGGACCCAGGGCAGGACAGGGCCAGTTCGGCCCCCATTGGTACCTTTGTTTCCACTGGCCCTGACAACTGGCTTCCATTCCTAGAATTATTCACATTTAGGGGGATGTGGGAGGGTGGGGAAGGTCTGGGCCCAGCCAAGATGAGACTGGGAAACATTCCCTGGCTGAGCGGGGCTGGGTAATTAAAGAGAAAACGGACGCCGGAACCCAACTGGCTGATGTGCTTTCTGTGCTGATCGAAATTCATGGAACACCGGTGCCATCTGGGTTGACCGTGACTGTTAGGATGATGCAGTTCTGACTTAAGAAGAAGGATCCAACTCCCTGGGCCCCACCAGTCTGCCCCTGGGTCTGGTGAGCTGTAGGGAAGGGCACCCGTGGAACCCCCAAATAATGCCACACGCACTTGCTGTGTGCTGACAAGGAGGGGATCAATCTTCTTCTCCGCCTAGGAAGAAAAGGTCAACAAAAGCATCCCAGGACTGAGCTTGTACACAATGTTAGAAATAAGATATATATATATTCCACAGTATATATTATGGATATAGTATGGAATGTGTATATATTGTATGTATGTATATATGTATATATATGTAACAACTTTTACATTTCTGACCCAAGGAATAATTGTCAATTTCGTGTGTAGGCAGACCTTCCAGATGCTGCCAGGGAGTTCTTTGTCCCCAGCTGTCCCTCCATCTGCCTCTGTCCCTCCAGCCATGAAGGAGACAGAGAACGTTGCTGACAGAGCCGAGTAGGTCTGTCTTAGTACATGAGCATCTCACGGAGAAGAGCTAGTCTGGACCTGGGCTATTTCATTACTGCTGTCAATATTCAGAACGTCTCCTGGGCTGGTGACATGTGGTTAGATAACAAAGCATGCTGGGCAAATGCTTCAGGATATGGTTAGAGAAAGAGAAAGGAAGAAAAGGCAATGCACTATGCGCTGGGGGTGGTGCTGGGGGCTGGGCTCTAATTTTCAGCTTAAGAAGGAAAATGGGAAAAGAGAAGAAATATAAACCCTAGAGCTCATCTAAAGTGAGACCAATTGGATTCTAAATAACAGCACTTAACGCAGTAAACACTGTATAATTCAGACAGCTCTCAACACAGAAATAGGACTGAGTGACATGTGAGGCAGATGTAATCCTGATGTAACCCTGATGGGCTAACACGTTAACTAGTGGGAATGAAGGTAAGGAAGGCTCTCTAATTGCACTCAGAAAGTTAGAGGATTAAATACTCCCCCAAACAAAAAAGGGCAGAGAAGAAGCGGAACGAGATTGGCAAAATGTTGATGAATGTTGAGTACATGATGGAGGGGCGGGGAGGTCATTACCCTAGTCTTTCTAGTTTCTTGTATGTTTGGAAATTTCCCTGATGGAAGTTTTTAAGTGGTGGGGAGGGCAGAGGAAAGAGAAGAAAAGCTACACTTCTATGTTTTATTTGAGCAAAGTTTGACCTTGTTAGCGGGTTTACCTTGAGCATGGTAGGGAAGGGTGAACTCTATTGGTTGGAGACCAATAATTCATTGGAAGTGGGACAGAAGGGTAGCAAAAATGCTAAGAAGGGAGAATCGCAGTGAGCAGGGGAGATTCTGGAGTAGACAACTTGGTGGGAGGGGCTTGAGGGCCTGTGAGAGTGAAAGAAACTACGAGAAGGATGCCAGACCCGGTCATCCTTTCAGCAAATATCCACTGAGCACTTCGGTGTTCCGGCCTCATCCTAGGCGCTGGACCCAGCATCTTTGCCCTCATGGCCCTGACGTTCCCGGCAGGGCGCTGGTGCGGAGGGGGGAGCAGGGCTTCGTGAATGTTCCCTGGAGCCTCTCGGCTGGGTTCGGGGGAATCCCAGCTCCCTAATCAGCCCCTGATACTGTTTCTGGTCACTCCTTGATCCTTTTATCCGGGAGGGCGTGAGTGGACTAGATGGTTAGGGGTGAGGAGTGGGCTACCAGCCACCAATGTCATCTTATTCCACTGAGAAACTGAGCTGTTTCCCTCCCTTCCTTTTTAGAGGTTCACGAAAGCCAGACCACTCAACCTGGCCGAAAAGAACTGGCCGAACCCCGGAAAGCTTGCTTCACCGCCCAGAACAAACTCTGACATCACCAGCACAGTGCTGGACAAAGCCAAGCCAGGATGCAAGGCTCCTTGAACCTAGCACCGCTCAGAGCTTCCTCCTTTCCGATGGGAACATTTCACAGGGGCCAGAAGTTGCTGAAGGAAGATCCCAAGTCCTCCCCTCCACACCTTGGCCTTAACTCGGACGGTGCTCTCACGTGCACCTCCAGCCTCTCTCCACGCCCACCGCTCATCCCACCGAACAGCTCTCGGCCAGGAGGTCCCCCCCAACCCCCACCATCTGCTGTGCGTTCGTCACCTGCACCCGGGCTTCGCTAGGCAGGGAGGCTGCGCCGGAGTGGAAACGTGATCAGCTCCGCAAACAGGCCGCTCCGAGGAGGCATCGGCCCCGCGTCTCCTCCCGCTGCGCCGAGGTCCAGCCGAAAAAACCCTCGAATGAGAGCGCGTTAGCCGATTGTTGGAAAACTGCTGCGGGACTCGTTTGTCGGCACAATAATGAGAAACCCCAGCTTGGAAAGCCTGGTTTTATTTTTAACACTTCAGAGCCGACACCTCCAAACACCTATAGGATCAGCTGCGGGTGGGAAGAGGGAGCCCGCTGAGCAGCAGGGCGGGGGCTGCACGCGCTCACACGCAGCGCAAGTGTTGCGGGGACCACAGGGCGGGGGATGGGGATGCTCTGCTCTCTGTCTCCAACACAGTGAAGAACAGCCAGGACACGGTGGGTACCACGGAGCACCGCCACCTGTCCTGGAGCTTCGTGAAAAAAACACCCGGTGAGACTCCCGCCCTCTGGCCTTGACTGGCGCCTCCAAATTGGGGCACCCCCAGCGCCCTGCTCTGCCACCCCCGTTTTGCTGCTGAGCTCGGCAGGTACCCTGTAATCTGCAGTATTCGGCCCCTGCCTCATCCCTGGCCAGGCTGGTGGCAACTGTGGGCACATGAGCTTCATGGCAAGGCTCCCCAGTTGGCTTAAGCCTCACGTGTCACCCCATCATCCGGGGGGGGCCCCACCAGGAGCCCTGGCCGACTGCCCCCGTCCCTCTCTCTTCTCACCTGTTCTCAGGCCACTCTGCTGCACACCAGCTCTAGGCTGCTGCGTCCTCTCCCACCACTGGGCCACTTGTTCCTCCGAGGCCAACGCTGAAGAGACATCCTGCTGAATGGTGCACTCCTATTTTTAGCTGCATTGTGTAATACATGACAATGAAACTTTGTACTCAGGGTACACCTTTTATCAGCTGAACCCTGTGCACTCTGCAAACATTCCCTAGCACAATACCCTTGGGGGTGGGAGGAACAGTCTTGGGCTGCCGGCTGGAAACACCCAGGCCCCTGTGGGGTGCGGCGGAGGCCTCCTAGTGACGCAGGAGGCTGATGAGGACCAGGGCTGCTCCCCTGAGATTCTCATCAGACTCGCCCCTTCCTGAGCCGTCAGAGCCTGCAGCAACCAGGGCTGTCCTCTCTCCCTGGAATAGGAGCGGTCCTCTGCTGACACAGATGTCCCTGTGCCCGGACGCATTGGCAGCGTCGCTTTAAAACTCACACGTCCAGATTTCCCTGGCGGTCCAGTGATTAAGACTCTGCGCTACCAATGCAGGTGGCGATTGATCCTTGGTAGGGGAGCTAAGATCCCACATGTCACACGGCACAGCCAAAAAATAAAAATATAGATAAATAAAAAAAATTTAAAAACTCACACTTCCAGCTCAAAAGAAGCCCAGACAAGCAATCTGCACTGTGGCCATCTTGGTATAACCAAGGTCCCTCGATGCTGGGAGAGATGTTTCCACCCAAACCCACACCTCAGCTGACGCGGAGGGGGGGGAGGTGGGACCCCAGAGAAAATGTGGCAGAACTTTGCGTAAAGAGGTGAGTTCAGGTTCCACCTATTTTATAACACGGAGTGGCCCATCAGATGCTCCGATTTAGGGAAGCGGCTGGACACAGCCAGTCCTGAGGTGAGAGGGACAAGGCTGTGGGGTTAGGGGGATGCTTGGGCACAAGTAGGATCTATCTTCTCAGAAAGAACAAACCACATCATACGTTAGAAGCTCAAAATCAGTGACTTTCTTTGCACTCTGTTATCCCTGATAATTGGCGCTCCTTTGCAGAAGATGCCATGGGTGTGGCGAGAGTTCTTGCAACTTAGTGAGGGCAGAAATGGTGGAAAGCAACCCTGACCAGGACGGGTTTGGGGTATGGAGTGTCCCATGTGGGCATAGGAGGGGTCCACGGCTGAAGATGCAAGCTCTGTGTTTCCCGAAGTTGGCCACACCAACATGCACCCCCCCTCACGACCAATAATCAACTCTTCTCTCCTTGGGATGGCACTCCCCAGTGGAGTGGTAGCACGTGTGTTTTGTATCAGGCTCTGCTTTCTAGGGAAGTCAGGCCAAGACAAAGCTAGCGTGCCGACGGGTATCTCCTCTCCATCCGGACTTCACCCTTCTCCCCACTTCCCCTCGGCCAGCTGGACTGAGTGCATCTGTCTTAGGAATGTGAACACTGTTATTTCAGAACAGAGGTCAGTCTTCTGGCGGGTGCAAAGTGGTGCTTTATCTAATGCTTCCCAATCTTGTCATCTCAGACAAACTCAGCATCCCCAGTTTAACAAGCTTTCTGGTTATATCCGTTTAGAAAAATAACTTTGGAAATTAAAAAATGGTTATCTCTAATCAGCTTCTTTATGAACAAAAATGTATTTGCAGAGCTCCTTTTCGATAGACTGGATTGAATACATGAAGAAAAACAGGGATAAAATCTAGAAAGTTTCCCCAAACGCCTCATTCCCATTTCCCTGTCCTGCCACTCCCCTCCCCTCCCCATGCATTCAGGGTCCATCCTTTGCTGGGCTCCTTTTTGCGTTCCTCTGGTCAGGTCTGGGCTTTCGCACCTGCAACACATCACTTTTCACTGTGAGCTAATTCTCAACACAAACTCCAATTCCCAGGAAAGTAGACTATTTTCTTAATTCTTGAAGAAGAAAAATCCATAGAAGTTTAGAAATATCAAGCACTGGTTCCTTCCCCACTTTCTCATTCATCAGCCTACTTGTGATTTGAAAGCATTTGCGGTACATCTGGCCAAAAGAAAATGAGTTTAATAACCAAATGGTGGTTATTTTACAGGGATTATGCTAAAGGAAACCTTTTCTAAAGAGTCGCCCACCTTAAAGAGACTTGAGGGACCAAACATCTCTAATCTCTGTGACCACCCTCCTCCTCCATGGAGAAAGCCCCACTCTTTGGAGCAACAGAAGTGATACAGCAAATACAGACCTGTTCTGAGCTGGAGGTTCAAAATCCAGTGACAATTTAATTTGATGTTGTAATCACTCCTTCTCAGTTTTCAACAAAGGCACCGTGACATATTACCAAAAATAAAAAAAATAAAAATAAAACAAACAACTTAAAAGATTTAATGTTGTTTCAAGAATATAAAAAATAAATTCTTTAAACCCACTCACTGACAAAACTGAAACAACCCTGGGGGCTTGTAAAATATGAACCGGGGATCCTAGAACTTCATTTTTAAAAAGTACCATCTTTCCTTAAATCTTTCAATACTGTCTGATTTATACAACTCTAACTTCACAATAAACCTGTATTCTTTTCCTCTCAAAATTTATTTTTGTAAGTCAGAATAATCAAATCTAATTCCATCTGTGGTTCTGCAGCTTGTGAATTCATTCTGTCATTCTGTTTAAATTGGCCAATATCGAATTAATTTATTTCCTATGGCAATGTCCTTGGTTACACTTTGGGGATTTAAGCTGCATTAAAATCTACGGAAATTGTGAAACCTTTGAAGAAAACCTTGATTTTGTTTCTTCCTTCTTCCAGATCTAAGGATGCCTGGTTACCTCCTGAATTATTATATACCTACCACATCCCTAGGTGCCCTCTGCTGATTACATACCCTTTGAAGCAAGCACAATTATTCCAAGAAGTTATGAACCAGGCCTGAGTTATGGCTTTTCTAAATGTTCCTGATGTCACGATGACTGTCCAGTTGGAGATTTTTGCTCTCAACCCAATCCTGCTTGGTCAGTCCTGGGATATTCAGAACATGAGTTGAAAACAAAAAAGTTACATCACAGCTGCCAGCTGAGGGTGTGCCTCTAAGGCTGGGTTCACCTTGGGCACTGGATGTTGAGAGCCTTCAGGGTCAAAGTCAACATCACCAAGGTTAACAGGTGAACTTCAGCTCTGATTTTAAAAGCTACTACCAGAAAAAAAACAAACTTTTCTCCCCTCCTCCCTTGGCTCTCCCTGGCTGGTGTTTTCCTGAACCTGAAAAATGTATTTGCTCTTTACAACACCCACCTTCAAAACACAGTCTTGCAACTCAGCCAAATTTTCTGCTGAGCCAGCCAGTGGGAACAAACACCAGGCCCGTGGCAACCACAGGCGTGCACGCACGCGCGCGCGTGTGTGTGTGTGTGTGTGTGTGTGTGTGTGTGTGCATGTGTACACTTTCCCTCCAGTCTCCTCCTCCAGACCTTCCACCAGTGCAGCTCACACTTTCTAAATGAGAACCCACATCCCCCCTCCCTCCCCTCCCCGCCCCACCCTGTACAGGGAATGAGAGCATAAACAATCCCTCCTGCCAAGGTCTCTCCAAGGTCAGAACCCAAGGACAGGACTTAGTTCTAGATTTAAACCTGCCCTCCCTGGTTCTTTAATTCTCTGACAGTGAGAGAAGGTCGCCTTTATCGACTATCAAAGTGTGACTCATCTATATGGCTTAGTTCTCCTACTTTATGGAGGGAAAATGTTCTCTATGTTTAATTCATGCCAGAGACTGAGGAATCCCAGAGAGGTGGGGCCTGATTAGTCAAGCAGGGTTTCCATTACACAGAAAGCTTGAAAGGAAGCCTTTGGGCTACTCCCGTATCAGAAGCCAGAAGCCTGAGACAGAGCAGAACATGGAGGTGTAGTTTTGTGGGTGGCCCCTGAGACGACCAGAGAAACCTGGGACTAAATCCCTGAGCAAAACCGACTGTGGTTTCAGCCCTGCCGGCCTCTCACTTACACCAGCAGTGCTAACTTCCTTGTCTGTAAAAGGAAGGCGTTGGACTTGACCTCTAGATCTCCACTGGCTCACAGATTAGGGGTTGCCTTCAAGTTCATCAGTATTTGGTCAGGATTAAGAACTGCCCATTGGAAAGCTGGGCTCAAAGACAGCTTGGCAGCAGTGTTGAGACGGCCGCATGGCATAGCTAAGGAAGATAACAGACAGTCCCGAGAGGAGAGGGGAAAAGCTACCTGTCAGTGTGGAGGAGAGATTTTTTTAGTGCAAGAAGGATAAACCCTGGGCAAAATTATGGAATAGCCAGAGTTTATGTCCTGCTCTTACATAATCCTTTCTTTTTATCAATCTGAGTAAAGGATTTAAAATCAGCGACTTCCAATTTAGAAGGGTTTGAGTGTCACTGTTTTTTCATCAAACAGTATGGGCATTTAAGTCTTCTTTTCCATTGTGAAGTGAAAGGCTTTTGTTTTTTTTTTTTTTCCTCCTCTCCTGTAGTAGGAATTGCAGACATGAAGGAGTGGCCTGGGGAAGTACAGCAGCTTCAAGGTTCTTCCTCCCTGAAAGACAGGCGCCAGGGAGCCTTGCTGGGGGGAGAGCACCTCTCCCCACCCCTTCCGCTGGAGCAGCCCAGAGCATCAGGAGCAAGCCGGGCTCTCCTCCCTCTGCTTGTTTGCATTCCATCTGATGAGAGAGCTGGCGGACCTGTCCAAGTCCCAGCTGCGTGGTGAGCACCCTGGCTAAAGGCTCTAATGTGCTCAGAGGTGCCGACCTGGCGCTCGTGGCACCGTCACCTGCCTCCAGCCAGGGATTCCTCCACCCCTGTGGCACCCAGGATGTGAGGGGAAGGATTTCATAACCCACACGCCAACTACTCCCAAATGAATTTCCTCCTCCCTTTGAGAGGAAGGAAGAGGGGAGTAGAAGACACACGGCATCACCAGGCTCTGGGCCTTTTAGGAAGAGAGAGACGTTCTTGTAAAATAGGGAACAGAAAGTCTTTGGTTCACTGCTGGATAAGGCAGCCCCAGGCTCCTAAACCCAGCAGAAGAGGAGCAAGACAGGTCACCAGCAGGGGGCGCTGGACCGCTTTTGGCTCCAGGGGCAAAGGGAGGACCCCGGAAGGTTGGGCTCAGTGCCCAGGAAGGGCTTTACTCTGGTTCTGACTCAGGTGCTGTCGCTGCTGAGAGGTGTTGATTAGAGGCGTGGCTAAGACTGGGGACATCCTGCCTCACGCTAGGGCGCCGAGCTGGTCCCAGAATCACGCACTCAGCGGATTTGCGCCTGTGCTCTGGGCCACTTCCTGATAGAAAACAAATATTTGAGTTTGAAGAGCTGAGTAAAGTCTGCAGAACGTTTTGTAGATTCTTCACGTCTTCTCTGCTGCCACTTGAAGCCTTGGAGAGCCTTGTCGGGAGCTGTCGACACCAGAACCTTGTTTCCGTGGGTGGTTTGCACTGAGAGCCAATGACTTCATACATTAAAAATGTCCTCCCTGGCTGGCGCCCTCCGTCTCCACT
Organism: Hippopotamus amphibius kiboko; assembly: GCF_030028045.1. NCBI lineage: Eukaryota > Metazoa > Chordata > Mammalia > Artiodactyla > Hippopotamidae > Hippopotamus > Hippopotamus amphibius. The sequence continues at coordinate 73,839,717 of NC_080199.1, forward strand.
TGCTCTTCTGTTTCATTTGTGCAGTTAGTGCCCAGACAGAATTTTCAAAAGTGTTGCCCCAAAATGGAAGGGCCAGAGGGGTTATAGCCCAGGAAGAGTCTCTTTCTCTAGCCCCTCGTGCCGTTCTGCTGATAACCTGGTATTCCCCAGCTCGGAGCTGGAGCCAGCAGACACAGGGTGGTTGGAAGATTCAGGTGCTGGTTACGTGATCTGGGTAGCTTACTTCACCTCCACAGCCATTAGTTTCCCGACCTGTAAAAATGATGTCCAAGGACCCATCCAACTGAACTTTGAAGCTTAGACTAAGGCCCAGGGGATTTGGGGAGTGTGGTACCAGCTCCAAGTCTGATCTGGGGTGTGGGTCCCCTTGGGGGTGGGTGTGCTGTGTCCTGTGCCTCAGCTGGAACTCAGGCTCTGGGGAGAACGGGGCCCACCCTCAGCGTCACCTGAACATTTCATGGGCCTTTCACGCAGGTTTTAAAGTCACGTTCTGGGTCTACTGGAAAAATAACAGTGATCACTGGGGACCATCCAGGACTAGGGGTCAGAGAAACAGTATAAATTCCACAGAGCGATTGCTTCACAGAAGGCATGTGACCCTTGGAATCCATTTTCCCAATACCCGTATCTCTGACACACACATGTCTCTTTCTCTCTCTCCTCAGAGATCACATTTCCTCTGCCTCTTGGCATTATCCACCATGTCTCGAATTTAATCAGCCTTTTTTTTTTTTTTTTCTCCATCTTGGCAACAGAACCCCTGGGCTGGATGCTTATACTAAAGTTACATAAGTCCTGCCGTTCAAAGAGAGAATCGAGTCAGCAGGACGGGACTGACTAAGCATTCCCAGGTTGGCCAAAGTGGGGCCGATTCTCCAGCCCTGGTTTTGGCCTAATTCCCTTTCAATGCCCAGGAAGAACGACAAGGCTTATACATATGATTATGAACAAAGGTTTTTAAAAGGCTAGAGGGCAAGAAACAGGAATCTGCATCTCTCTGTCAGCAACTGCCCTCTGCTTATTGCTATAATGGCCCAATTGTCCGTGTAGCCTCTGCTCACACTGGCACAGGCGGTCAGACCGTGGCCTCCCATGCCCTCTCTGAGGCCCTGCCCACCCGTGGCTGCTGGGTCTGAGCCCATCTCTCATGATAAGCTAGAGAGGAGAAACGAGAGCTGGAGGGATGGAAGGATGTTGCGTGTTCCTCCTCTCCTATGCATCACTACCTTGTGTTTTTATCACCCAGCATTTTATGTAGTAAGTCCTCTTGAACCAGCACTTGACTGTTTGGGGAATGGAGAGGGACACCAAGAAGTATTAAAACGCTGAGTCATCGTGGGAGCTTAGAGAGGATGAACAGCGGAAGATTTCTAGAGCAAGGAGGAGTATACGTGTCTGAATGGTGGCAGTGGGGTCGTCTGGAGGTTGGGTCCCCCAAGATTCCAGCTCTTTGCTCTAGAAACAGGGCTGAAAGGACCTGTGACAGAAAAGGTAAACCCTCTAATGATTTCCAGGGGGTCTCAGTCCTGGTTCTACATGAGAAACCCTCGGGGAATAAAAGTACTGGTGGCTGGGCCTCCCCCCCTCCCCCACACTGACGCAGAATTTCTGGAAGCTAGAATCTAGGTCCTGGTATTTTTTAAAGTCTCCCCAGATGATGTTGATAGACAGGAAGGGCTGAGAACACCCAAATCTAGCAGGCACTGCTTTCTTCATGAAATGAAGAAGTTGGGAGACACCTCAAACACGGCAAAGAGACCATTTTAGTATGAAATGAATAAAGTACAATTGATATAATATTGATAAGTAGTAGCAAGGAACACATACTATGTGCCAGTGAGCTCACGTCATTCTGACACTCACCCCTACGAAGGACACGTTACTATTAGCCCCATTTTACAGATAAGGGCACCAAGGCTCAGGGAGATGCAGTAACTAGTCCAAGGCCAACACACTGAGCTCTAATATGTGGGAGCCACGGGTGCCTAAGTTGCACAGAAAATGCAAAGATGGGTAAGATGTAGTCCATGACCCTCAAGTTGCTACCGTCCAGTAGAGGAGCAAAGACATCTACACAAACGATGACAGCTGTCTTAGAGCCACAGCGCGTGATGGAATGACAGGAAAGAGAGGATTCATAAAGGCTTCATCGGGGAGATTAACTGAGCTTTGAAGAATGAGCCCCAGATGCTGAGGGACGGTGCTGGCTGGGGGTTGTAGCAGTAAGAGGAGATCCCAGGGAGAAAGCATAGTGCACAGAAATCTGAGAAAGCAGCTGAGAGCTGGCACAGAGCCCAGTCTGATGAAGGTTAAAAAGAAGAAGCAGTAGAAGGCTAAGAAGGTAAGTTGCCCTAAACTGTGGGATCTAAGACCTAGGAGGCAACAGGGTATCCCTTCAGGTATCTGCGTAGGGTATGTGGTGGTGCATTGTCATGGGAGCCTTGGCGAGGTCCTCTACAGGGAAGGAAGAGGGCCCTAGACACTGGGCAATCCATGGATCCAGGAGGAAGGAAAAAATGCCACAGACACTTGGGAAGATATTTAGCAAACAGCCCGAATTTTTTTTTTTTTTTCTCACTGGCCTTGAGCTACTCTGTTCTGTTCCACAAAACCTACCTTACTGTCAGCAGCCGCACCCCTGGCTGGGTCGGACCACACCAGGTACTGATGTATCAATTATTCTTTGTCTGCTGTGGTTGTTGTTATAGGTATGTTAGGTGAAAGAAAGGGAGTCTGGTATCTTCCCTGCATATTTTGGGTTGTTGCTCATGTATTTATTTAGATATTGTATGTTTTCTCAATGTCTATGATGACAGAGGGTATCAAACTTTCCCACCAAAGAGGAAGTGAAGAAAATGAGGACACAGGCGGCTGAGCTAGATGTGACTTTCTTATGTTTCCAGAGGGCAGAGCTTTCCAAACTTGCCATTGGAGAACCTCTACCAGGACTCAAGATTCTGGGGTGTGGCCAATGTGGCCAATGAAAATCCTGCATTTCTTTGCAGTTCTATACTTTATCTTAAAATTTCATGTAACTTCTGCATTCCCATAATCTATGCACCCCTTCCTGCTAGGATGTCCCAGGTTTACCCCGTGACTTTGTGGGCCTCTGGCTCACCGCCATGTACCCCCTTTAACAAGACGCCATCGTGATTTTTCTATCTAGGACTGGATTATTGATTTGGACCTGAGTCACTTGAAAGACACCTTTAAGCTATCTATTTCTCCATGATCAAAGAGAACAGCTTGTACCTCTTGCTTTTTTGTTTTTTAACTGCATAGGTTAGCAGTTGGTGGATTTTAACATTCTCTTCAGTTAAAGATCCTTTTGTATACAACTAAGTCCATAGAGAAGGATGCATGTTAAAGTCTAACTGCCAACTTCCCCACCGTGTGAAACCTACACAGGTGGCGGGGGGGGGGGGGGTCGGGGGGGGGGGTGCAGGGGGGCGGGACCTGAGAAGGGAAGAGGAGTTTTGGAGAGAAGAGGGGGTCTTGGTCATGTGACTGATTCAGATTGACAGCAGGAAGGTATCCTTGACTCTCTTTGTGAAAAACCTCACACACAATAACACTCTTGTTTCACAGGACATCTCATATATACTCTACACTGCTTCTCGCCTTCCCAAGGTCCTGGCTTCCTCTTAAATCTTCAGCTTCTGATCTCCAACACTCTCTTTTCAGGTGAGCATTCCTACTATTTTCCTCCTCTTGGGGGTTCTGTGGCTCATTCACCTTTACCCCATCTTGATGGAGGAGTTAAGAGATTCCGTCTTCCCATCCCATCTGTCACTTCCTGGTTTTCTCCCGAGATGTGGCCTCTTTAGTGGAGGGTTCATGTCAGATTCCCCCTGAGTCCTGACCCTTTGTTCCCCTGGACTGAATGAGGGCCTTTGTCCTTGCCAGTCCTCAGCAGCTGGCTTGCCTCTCCACGGCAAGGTTGTGTTTGGCAGGGCTCACCTTACCTGGGGGATCCTGAGGCCCTTCACCTCCAGGCTCTTCCTGCCCCACAACCTGCTCTAGGACACTTGCTCTGATCTTCATACAGCTCCCCAGTGACCAAACAGCATGGGGCCACCACGGTTGGTAACAGTGTAGGATTTGGAGTGATTTAGGTAATGGCATCTTCTAAATACCCTTGTCGCAAATGTCAGCCATTCCATTTCCTTTCCCGGCCAAGCTACATTACAGCAGATAAAATGCATTAGTCACTCATTAAATATTGCTTGATTCTGATATGCTTCGATCAGAGAACCATAGTTACAGAGACACACAAACACAAGCCAAGCAGAATAAATTGCGTGGCAAGGGCCCAACACTAACATCCTACCATCCACTTCCTGTTTACTGCTTGCGACTTGATGAACCTGTTTGTGCTTACGCCCCGGGCACCGGAGCGTCACTGGAACCCCTGCTGGATGACTGTGTTGATGTGGCCAGGAAAGAATTTGTCCTCTCAGAACCTGGGGACAAATTCAGGACCATCACCTGCCAGGGTTACCTCCTGCCCCGAGGAGTTGGGAAGCAGCTGGAAGAAAGGCAAAGGAGAAGGCACACCTGGGAGGCAAACGTGAGCACGAGCAGTCTCTCAGCTCCGCGGTGGACAGCAAAGGAAGTATCGCTCAAGAGAGTCGCCATCTGCTGGAATACAGGGTCTTCAAAGGGACACTTTCAGGGGGCCACTTTGGGGACCGTTGAAGCCGTAGTTGGACCTGTTACCTGACATCAGGGTTAGGTATAGAATGATTCGGAAGAGGGGCTGGAAGCAGGAGGGAAAACTCTGGTCTCCGGTGAATTTGGGGAGAAGAAAAGGAGAAATAAACGCTCCAGGTCAACTCAAAGTCTCCAGTCTTGGGTGGGTTGAGGTCTGACGCTATACCCTCACCAACCCCTTCAATTCCTTGCAGGAGGAGCAGAAGCCACCCCAGCAGTAGCATCTCAGCACCAGCCCCAACTGTGAGCTCGAACAGCAGCAGGGCGTTTGCAGAGCACGGCAGGGAAGGCGGGGCGGCCTCACTGTGGACAGAGCAGCAAGGACCAGGTCCCTGGCCAGCAGGGCTTTCTCTGGACTCCCTTCCCCACTGCTTCCCAGTTTTAACGACAGTTGAATATAATTACGGAAGATATGATGGGGAAGAGGCTGCATTATTTATACTGTCAACTGCCCACCATCGGCTTTCCTGGAAAGCAGCTACAGAGCTTTCTACCCAACAGTGAAAAATTGTGAATGGTCATTCATTTCCAAAAATAAACGTAATTTCACAAGGGGTGTATCCAAGCTAACAGAGCTTTGTTTCTGAGTTCCGTGCCTTTGCTCGATGGACCAGTGAAATGAATCACATAGGGAGAGACATTTAGAACAGGCCCTGTTGATAAACGCTCTTGATGAAAAGGGGCCTGGAGTGACATTGTACAAAGACTGTCTTGGGAAGCCAGCCTTCACTGATGCTTGTCTGAATGACTCACTGCTCTCTCCATGTGAATGGGATTTCTTGTTGTCTTGGTTACAGCTCACAGGAATTCATTTCACCATAATGACATACATATACATCAATGGTGACATCAGATTTGACCCCTTTATGTCTGAAAAGAAACACTGACTCCTCACTGTGGAGGTCCCATTGGGCATTATGAAGCCCTAGGTGGCTTGGGGCCTTCACACAATCACTTAATTCATAATTATTGAAATCTACTACATGGCATCTACTATGCCAGCATTGGAGATGTCGGATGAATAACTCAGTCCCTGCCCTTAGGGAGCTTAGAATCTGGTGGGAAAAATAAAACCAACTAGGTAAGGGCATCCATGAATTGGAGGGCACTAAAAGGTCAACTCTGAAAAGATACACTGTTTAAATAAGCAGGTCTGGCTTCAGTTCTGGCAAAGGGCATTCTTTTCCCGTTGCTCTTATGACAAATTACCACAACATCAGTGGCTTAAAACAAAACAGGTTTACTCTCTTACAGCTCTGTAGGTTAGAATTCCAACGTGAGTCTCAATGGACAAAAAATCAAGGCATTGGCCCTGCCATGTTCCTTTTTTGGAGGGTCTAGGGGAGACTCCGTGTCCTTGCCCTTTTCAGTTTCCAGAGGCTGCCCACATCCCCTGATTTGTGGCCCCACTCCTCCATCTTCAAGGCAAGCCACGTTGCATCTCTCTGACCATTCTTCTGTGGTCGTCCTCCTTCTGACCACCGCTGGGAAAGGGTCTCTCTTTTTAAAAATCCATGTGATTAGATTAAGCCCACTTGAATAATCCAGGCTAATCTCACCACCTCCATGCTGTGAACCTGATCACATCTGCAATGCAAAGTTATATATTCACAGGTCCTAAGGATTAGGACACGGACATCCTTGGGGAGGCTGTCCTTCTGCCACCCACACTAAGGAAAGACTCACCACCGCAGATATCCCGCAAATGTATTTTGTTTTAGGTTGCTTCTGTATTTCTGTTTCTCCAGTTATGATCCCTTGGAGATGCTGTCTGACATCAAAAAACCATTTTCTGTGGTGGTGGATGCGGTGTTACATTGATTGGCGCAAAGGGGAGGGTTGTTTCAAAATCTCCTGGTGGAACGTGGAGTTTGGAAAAGATAACTCCATTTTATATTTATATTTGAAAGAAACTGTAAAAAGTCACGTTCCCATGATGCAGACTATAGAAGTTAGAGTTCAAGTACATTTTCTTGGCCGGTGGAGCTATGCAGATGTGCCGACACTGTTACTTAGCACTGAGAACAGGATGGGGGGGAGGGGTGGACACTTCTGGCGGGGTGGGGGGGGCGGTTGTCTGTTAGACTCTTTCAAAAGAAGATTGAAAGGCACTCTTCAGGCCAGGATAAAGACTAACTAGTCTCCCCACCCCCACATGCTCCCCAGTCTATTCCATTTTCCAGCTGTCCCCACCCAGCCGTGCAAGCCTATGAAGAGGCCAGGGCCAAAGCATCTTATCACAGCTGCAGCTTCCAGGTTGCTATTGGCGACGCCTGGCATGGGGCAGGTCCTCCATCAGTGTTTGCTGAGTGAAGGGAATGACTGCAGTTCCTGTCGTGTCTGCTCAGAAACCTGCCCTCGTTCCCCGTTAACCACCGAATAAAGTCCAGCTGTTCCCCCACGGGCTCCCCTTCCTTTCCATCAGTCCCATGTCCAAATTCTCTTTTTCAAGCTTGTGTTCGTCTGCTCTGGCTGCCATAACAAAGTACCATAGAATGAGCGTCTTTAACAGCAGAAATGTATTTTCTCACAGCTCTGGAGGCTGGAAGCCAGGTGTCGTGGCAGCAGCAGGGCTGGTTTTTGGAGAGGCCCCTCCTTGGCCTGTAGATGGCTGTCTTCTGTCTGTGTCTGTCTGTGTCCAGATTTGCTCATCTTATAAGTTCACCAGTCATATTAAATTAGGACACACACACCCCCAGCCTCACTTTAACTTAATTCCCTCTTTAAAGACCCCCATCTCCAAATACAGTCTGATGCTAAGGTACTGGAGGTTAGGACTTGAACACATGATTTGGGGGAACACAGGTCAGCCCATATCGAAGGCCTGTCTCATTACTTTCTTCCTAAAATCTTGTCTGATTCCTTCTCCTTTTCTTCCCCTTCCTCCTTCCGCTTTCTCTCTACCAATTTTTCCCCACCTTGCCCAACACACACACACACACACACACACACACACACACACACACACACCTCCCCAAGAGGTCATTTCTCTCCTCCAAACAGCCATAGCAATACATGTTTTTTCTTGTGGGCCTGAACACTTTTTACTTTGCACCATATTACCTACTGGTATTATATATATATATGAATGATTCAACATTGGTAATTTCATTTTTTTATTATTATTTTTATTTATTTACTTATTTATTGGCTGCATTGGGTCTTTGTTGCTGCTTGAGGGTTTTCTCCAGTTGTGGCGAGTGGGGGCTACTCTTCATTGCGTGCACGGGCTTCGCATTGCAGTGGCTTCTCTTGTGGCAGAGCATGGGCTCTAGAGCACAGGCTCAGTAGTTGTGGCGCATGGGCTTAGTTGCTCCGCGGCATTTGGGATCTTCCTGGACCAGGGATGGAACCCACGTCCGCTGCATTGGCAGGCGGATTCCCAACCACTGCCCCACCAGGGAAGTCCACCTTGTATTCTATTTTATTCTGTATTATACTACCTTTTGTTGTAGGTGTTATATGTTATTTCCTCACCTAGAATGTAAGCCCCTCCTGGACAGACCCCATTTCTAATGAATCTCTGTCTCTCTCACGTGACTTGACACAGTGCCTTGAACATAGTAGGTGCTCAAAATAATAGCAGATGAGTGAATGGAAATGGCGGGAGATAGCCATGAAGTGGTCGCTTGAGTCTCAGATGAGTTAGATTATAGGTGAATTATGTCTGGCTTGAAAAGTGGTGCCTAGAGGGCAAGGAACCAGAATCACGTGCCAGTTTGTGATTAATAAATGCTTTCCGACAAGACTAATGATGCGTGCCAGGAAGGCTGGCAGGTCCCCTGGCAGCGTAACTCAGGATGGCTTGGAGACAGGAGATGTGAGTCCCATTGTTGAGTGCCAGCTTTAAAGCTAGACTGCCTGGGTTTGAGCTTGACCCTGTGACCCTGAAAAACCTGTGTATCCTCTCTGGGCCTCAGCTTCCTCACCTATGAATTGGGGATAGTACATCTTTCTCCACCTCCTAGGCTCTTGTGGCACCTGGAATAGTGTGCTTGGTAAATGTTAGCTATGATTATCACCAGTGATTTCAGGTATGTTTAAAGTGCCACCCCTTCTGCCACTCACATCTAGCCCTTAAATGGCGATCATTAAATTTCAGTGCAAAAAATATGAAAAGTTCTCCAAAAAGTGTCATGTTTTTGGACCTGCAATGCACACTGGATCTAATTCTCTTCCATGTGTCTCTGGACATCGGACATTGCAGGTGGAACTTGCTCGTGTCGTGATTGGGCCTTTGTGAAAAGTGACAGCCAAGCCCTTAATTATTCTTAGAAATGTCAGAACTCACTGGAAGCAACTGGGTTTGACAGTTCAAGGGCTAATTAACTCCAAACCCTGCTTCTTGGGTTGCCTCATTTGCAATTCTTGGTCATTTATTTTCTTAAGTCTTTTTAACAATTCCTTTTGCGGTTTGGTAGAGGGTGAGAAGGTTGGGTGCCACAGATCAGTGGGGAGGAAGCCCTCGACAGACACCGGGGTCCCATGGAGCTGCAGGGGAGCTGTAGGTGTGCGGGGGTGTCCCTGACCATGTCTGACCTTGAATTGACAAGGGGAGCTACAGCATGTGCAGGACCTCCACGGAAAGGAATGCCAGCCCAGTCCTGAATCCTCCTCTTTCAGAGGTGGGGTGGGGGGGAGGTACTTCCACCACCTGACTGTCTCAAATAAGAGCATTTTGTCCAGGACCCACTGTTTAAATCCAAAGGCTTCATGAACAACAAAACAAAAATATGCTGAGAGAAATAGCCAGACACAAAAGGACAAATATTATATGATTCCACTCATATGAAATGTCTAGAATGGGTAAATTCCTAGAGACAGAAAGTAGATTAGAGGTTCCCAGGGCCTGGGAAGAGGAAGGAGTGAGGAATTATTGTTCAGTGGGTACAGAGAGTCTGTTTGGGGTGATGCAACGAAAGCGTTTTGAAAATAGATGGTGGTGATAGTAGCACACCACTGTGAAGATAATTAGCGTCAGTGAACTGTACACAGAAAAATGATGAAAATGGTAAATTCCATGTTAGATATGTTTTAGCACAATTTTTAAAAATGTTGAAAGGCAATAGAGAAAGTCCTTGTCCCGAATCCGCAGCATCGCATTTAGAACAGCGGGCTGGGACTCCCCCCTGTGCATCAGGGGCATCAAATAACCAGCAGCTCACAGGACACAGGGTGCTTGCTGTCTAGCCTCTGCGCCTTCACATATGCTGTTCCCCTACCTGGAACGCCCGCTTCCTCCCATCTCTCCAGAAACGTGTGTCATCTTTAGAAACCTCATGTTATCAATTGCCCCCTTCTCTGTCCAGGCTTCTCTGACCCCCTCCCCTACCTCCCAGAAAAAGCTGGTTTCTTCTTCCTCTGCACCTTTTCACACATCATCCTATTTGTTGCAGCACTTACCACATTCTGTTGTGACTTATTTTCTTGTTAAAAATATTGTTACAGTACATACAGTAAAATTCACCCTTTGTAGGGTACATTTCTGCATGTTTTAACAAATACAGTTAGTAATGTAACCAATAGCAACACAGTCACATGACCCTCCCTACCCCCCACCCCGACCCCTAACCACCAGCCCCTGACAACCATTATTCTGTTTTTGGTCTCGCTAGTTTGGCGTTTTCCAGAATGTCATATAAATGAAATCAACAAGTACGTATCACAGTCTATTGTGATTATTGTTTTAAATTTTATATCTGTCCCTTGTTGTAGATTTGAGCCCCTAATATCGGGGACCTGTCTTAGCCATCTTTCCCAAGACCAAGCATGGTGTGTGGTCCACGGTGGTGCCCTGTGCCTATTAGTGGAATCGAATGAAAGCGTGATATTATACCTTGTTTCTATTAGAAACAACCCCAGTACGGTGTCCGTGGCTTGGGGACACATAAGAGGTCCCAGGCAGGAACAGAAGCAGCTGGTAGCAAAACAGTCATGACCAGAAACCTCGGGAGGTGAAGTTCACCCAGCCATTCCTTCCAGGTGACCGGCAGAGCAGAATGTGGTGAGGCCCGGTCAGCACGGGTCACCCCTGAGCCAGCCCAGGGGCCACGCCCATTAGCAGGGGCTCTACACCAGGCAGTCTGGTCCCTCCCTGGGACACTTCCTGGTGCAGGCACCTCTGGGGTTCCAGGTCGGCAGACGCACGAGCAGCCCAGAGGATTCCAAACCAAACTCATCCAGGAAGCAGGGAACGCTAGCCTGGCCAGAGGCAGGGGACCAGGGTGTTGGGGGGAGCAGGGTCCTCCAAACCAGCTAACGTTGCCCTCTCCTACATGTCCCCCGACTCCCATTCCTCCCCTCCCCCTCAGGTACACATAGTCAGTGGCTTCTTTAAGGGTCACCACCAGGAGCCATTTGAGTTACTCTTTTCACTATGGTTTTCTGTTTACCTTTCCTAGAAGAGCCCAGGGAAGTCCTCATCCCACATCCCAAGCTTGTAACCGTGACCTCGGTAGGAGTAAAAGTCTGGCATCCTTACCACCGCCCCTTCCTTCCATGCTTTATTCCATCTCTCATCAGCCCCTCCCTGCAAGCTCCTCGAGGGCCAAGGGCATCCCCAGGTACTCGGGTCATTCTGCAGCACAGCCGTGATGAAGGAGAATCGTAACAGAGTAAGAGCCACATGGTAGATGCCAAATTAATATCTGTTCGATGAATGGGTTCAATAACTCATGATCAATAGTTTTGATTATCGAAGCTAGGCACCTCCTTCTCAGCCCTCAGGTTAGAATGGTCACTGCCTCTAGATCATATTCTGGGGCAAGACAGAAAGAGATCCACTGCTTGTGCTGCTAGTAGCTTCAGTTACATAATTAACGGGCAAGAGGGTAGGAACTTATGGTTGAAGTGACATTTGGAGACTGTAGCATGGATGCTAAGTCTATTTCTTACTCTTGCAACAACTCAGAATTCGTTTTAAAACTAACTTTACTTTGTTTTTCTGTGAAAGTAAAAAGAAAAATTTCTCATCTCTATCATGGGTCAGAAGAGTAAGGATAATTTTCAGGCTTTTCACCCTTGAAGTGACATTTCTTTTAAAACTTGTGTCTCTGGTATCACCAATCTAACAGGTGTGTTTTCACGTTCTCTTTTGACTCTCAGTGTTGGTTAGCCTGCAGAAATAAGGAAGCACATTGTCCCCTGAACTCTTGCAGGTGCTCCAGCCCCAGCTGTGCAGGTCAGAGGCCCTGCTCACACTTGTACCATGGTGACGGAATGGAACCCAACCTTCTTCCAGGGATGAAGCCACGGACTCAGTCTTCCCAGAACCACGCCGTCTGTATGTGCGTTTCACGGCGATGCATTAATACCAATTAGATTGAATGCATTAACCCCACAAGCATACACCAGGCTCGCACATCCTGCAGTCATGACACTTGAAGCCTCCCTAGATGGAGAGAAGGCAGCTACCAGCAATAACTGGAGCTGAAGGAAACAGGAGAAGGCGCAGGGCTGGGGGCTTTGCTGCCTCTCCAGAGGCCTAGAACCATCACCCCGTATCAGCAGGCACCTATGTTGTTTCACAGGGGACTGCCAGCAATGACCCCGCCAGCACCAGAGTTAGGTGGAGAAAGACCACAGGCTTCTTCTGAGACAACTGAACTGGAATCCTGGTTCCCCTCTGGCCTGGCTGGGAGATTTTCAGCAAATTTCTTGACCTCTCTGAGTTTTTGCTGGAATAGGAGGCTAACATCCCCTGCCTCCCAGGACGGTCAGACATACTCAGTGAGATATTCCATGTAGAAATCTCTCAAAGCACATAGAAGATATAGTTCTTTTTGGTCCCCCTGCCCGCTTCCAGAGAATGAAGATGCCTGACAAAGGACACCCATGTTATGGGGTGGAGGCAGCGCAGAACAGCACTGTTAGATGGTAGAGGCAGCGTGTTTTAATAGGGGCAGAAAATCAGGAGAGGTCTGGAACATGGAACACTGCAGGGGTTGATGCTGCCGTTTGGAGAGAACCAGGGCATGGCCCACGGGAGATGATTGTACTCACCGGGGCTCACTAAGACAGAGGAGGAGGGCCAAAAAGAAACAAGGGAATCAAGAATAAACGTGCTTTCACACCACGGCCTGTGGCGGGCCCCACATCTACCGTCGGCCCCTGAAGCTGGACCGATGTCATGGCTCCATTGATAAGAGAGCTCTAGTCTCCCTGGTCAGTCCTGCACTGGCCCGACACAGAGCTTGACGTCTCCCCTGGCTCCTCTGTGAGACTGTTAACCCTGAAATGCCCCTGGCCAGGGTGTCCCCATTCACCAAGAGCAGAACTGTGACACACAGAAAGAAGCAGCTGTGAGAACAGGCGAACGGAAGTCTATGGCGGTGGCCATCCGAAAGCCATCTGCCTCTGCCTTCCATCAGGATGCTGGAGCCGAGCACCACCTTCCTGGGCACATCTCCACACTGGATTCGAGACTCCAGCCGTAAGGTGACAGGCGGGAGGTGGCCTGGGATGGGGGTGGTGGCGGAGGTGGGGGAGCCGCCACCCTGAGCGACACTGTGGGGAGGGACGTGGCTTCCCATACAAAATCTCTGCATCTCTTGCCATCGGGAGGCATTTCTCAATGCTCGGCCAAGTGAACACTTTCACTCTGCTCCCTGCTGCTAAGGCTTTGCTTTGTGCTTTCAGCCGCTTAACTTTTGAACACCAGGCCAACCATTTAAATGTCTGTGTGTTCCCAGCACGGCTCTGTGGGAGCATCTGTGACTCCGAATGTAAAACAAGAGACTCCATCTTGCGCTGAGACTCAGGAAACCCCCAAGGACTGGGTCACTCAGTCACCTCCCTCACGAAATGCTGGGGTCATGGGGGCCATGATGTCACTTTGATTTACCCCAGACTCAGACTTGATCATGAGAAGTCAAATAAATACATGATTAATAGTCTCTCTACATAATGCAATCACATGCATGCTGGTAGCAGGAAAGCTTTGGGACAAGGCAGGTTTTTTCACATTTTAACAATTCTGACTCGCTCAGAGGAAGTACCAATAGGATATTATTTCTCTGGGGAAATTTTCTTCTGAGGTGCATATTGAGTTTGCAGCTTTTAGACATATGCAGATTTTGAGAATTTATTTTTTTCACCTGAAGCCATTTTTGTTTGGTTTGGTTTGGCTTTACTCTGACAGTTCAGAGTGTTTTTATCACATTAGCTTGAGGAAATTTCCCCCCGCTTTTTACACGTATGTCCTTACTCATTTTGTCATAATACTGGATGTGATCTTCCCACGGCCTCTGACCACACCTCTGGGAGCAAGAGACGGAAGCTTCCAGGGCTATCCTTACCCACAGTCAGATGTGAGCGTGTAAGAAGCTAGCTTCAAGGGTTCATACGAAATGCAGGTGATTCAGTCTCAGCCTACAGAGAGCCTTCTTTTCCCACGGAGCATTTTGAAAGGATAACTGCTATTCTCCTGAAAAATCTCAGACGCTAATAACTAAACATCCACCATCACCTCCAAGGCACCCTCACGTCCAACAGATGACGTGTATCTCGTTAGAGAGAGGAGTCAGACAGAGAGATACTCTCCGTTCTACACACCAAGAATACATCGGTGACGTATCATAAAATATTCCCCCAAATTAAGAAATCTAGGGGCGAAGTAGATTCAGTGAATGCAAGCCTCTCAAGTCCTTCAGCTATTGATCCAAAGCAACGTCAAACTGTAGGATGAATGCAGATCCATCCCCCTCGGACCGTTGTAGGCATTGCCTCTCATATTCATCACAGGATTTGATTTGGGCAGCGCCCAGGGAAGTTGGAATGTGAGTGAAATGTGTTTGGGTGCAGTAACCAGACTTTCAGACTTCTGGCCTCCAAGACTGTGAGAGCCTAGATTTCTGTTATTTAAGCTGCCCCGTCTGTGGTACCATGTTGCGGAGTCCTAGCAAACTCACACAGTGGTCAGCTCACGCTAGGCCAGCATCACTGAAACAAACTTTATCAGATTCTTTACGTCCCAAGGGAATATTTTTTTGGTCTCAAGGATGGCAACTTTGTTTTGATAGGACTATTGTCTTCAAAACTGTCTCGGGGGTGCATTTTCATTCCATGTTCTAAAAAGATTAAGCATCGATGTCGGTGCATGCATATATTCATCCAATAAGTTGTATTTCATTTTTAAAAATCTTTTTTTTTTTAATTTTCAGAAATGAATTAAATACTTCATATTTTTCCACAAAAAGCTGACCCATGTTTACATTTTTATGATCATATTTAGCAGTTCTGGTGTAGTGTTACTGTCTCCTTTAAGAGTGCTAGCTGGTACCCTGTGCTATTAGAAATGACAGCTTACCAGCCCTTGATGAAAAAGGAAATTGCCCTCTGGCAGTGCCAAAGAGGTACCATGCCACCTGAAGGCAATTTGAGGAAGAGGAATCATCCCCTTCATGGAAGAATTAAGACTTAAAATCAGATCTGCTGGAAATCACACATCTCTACCTGAACCAGAGAGCACATCACGCCATCTTGGTTTCTGCCACCCAAAAGGAAGTAGGCATCTAGGTATTTGCATCAATGAAGACTCACTAAAGTTGATAACTTGAGCCTCAAAGTTGATTTTATTTTAGACTTAATGATCAGGCTTCAGGATTAATTTTTAAGCTATTAGTCTGTTTTTCACAGTCATGATGCATTTTTCATCAGCTCATAGGGACAGCCTTGGTGTTGTACACTGGATAGAATTCAGTGCTGCCTTTCACACTTTCTGTCCTATCATTGTTTCCGTTTGGGTTTTTGGTTTAGTGTTGTGTTTCTGGCTATAACTGATCTAAGTAAGGAGAAGCAAAAGGGGACTTTTAGAGTAATTCTACAAGAGCTTATATTATCACTGGGAAATATATATCACATTCCTTTAAATGGAAAAAGTAGAATACAAAATCAGCTTATGATTCTAAGTAATAACATTTTTAAAATCAGCTTTTTAAAGTGGGAAAATTGGAAATCTACTTTATAAAATCAATTTTTAAGCTAGAAAGAGAGAACTTCTGGCACCTTCACAGTTGAGAACTTTGTGTGCCCTGAATTAACAGAGACCCTAAACTACCCACTGTAGGTCAGTCGGCAAAGCAGAATAAAAAAACACAGTCTTTAAAAGCAAAAAGGCTTCCTCTTCTGCAGAAAGTGTGTTTGGCAGAAGATACAGATACAGACTCATGTCATATACATTAAAAACAAATAATCCTGAGTGTAGAAACGGAACTGAAAAGAGATATACAAAATGTCAATGTGAACAGGGTTATTTTTACAATGGTAGGAAGTGATTTATCCCTTTTTCCTACTCTTCTATAGAAATATGTCATTCTATTACAATGGCAAAATGTAGCATAATTAATTGTTAAAATGATCAAAGAGCAGAGCTGGTGCCAGGCAGCATGTCCACAGACAGCTGGGAACCAACCATGGTTGAGAGAACCTGCTGGTACCCTGTTACCAAGGATAAGGAGTGGACCAATTTGGGTGAAAGATGCTCACACCAAAGCCAAAAGGCAGGCCAGCAGCAGCAGGCTCTCCAGGTGAAGCCCCAGCTGGCCAATGGCCCAAGACCAGCCCTGGCCATGCTCACATGTCATGGCGCCCAAGTGGGCACCATTTTTGTAGTGTCAAGCTCATTTTGTCTTTCATCCCAGCCCGCTTTGATACATTCAAAGGAAACGCTAAGAATTTTTAGAGCAGAGAAAGCAATGAAGAGTCTGGCTCCCCAATCTGTCCATCTGGATAGACACACTTTGAATCCAGAGAACTTCTGGCACCTTCACAGTTGAGAACTCCGTGTGCCCTGGAATTAGCAAGAGAGACTAAACTACTTATCACAGGATATTTGGCCTCGTAGGATGAAAAAGACTGTCTTCAATTAGAAAAAAGATACTGTAGGAAGAATGCTTTGCAGAGGATATTCCTATAGGACAAAGACATTAATCCTGAGGATATTAAAGAGAAGGCAAAGGAGGACTTTCATCCACCCATTCATCCATTCAGTACTCACTCCCTCATTCATTCACGCAACCAACCATTAACACCAGCTCTGTGCACAAGTCCTTAACGCAGTGGTTCCTAGAATGTGGGCCAGGAACCACCAGCAGCAGCAGCACCTGAGAACTTGCTAGAAATGCAAATTCTCAGATCGACCCCAAAAGTACTGAATTACAGTCTCCAGAGGTGGGGCCCAGCAATTTGTGTTTTAATGAGCCCTCTACCTGATTCCCATGGCTGCTCTCATTTGAGGACCGCTGGGCTCGTGTATGGGTGTGCTACAGGGGAGTGAGGAGGAATTACTGACAAGCGTTTCAAGTACAAGAGACAAGAACAGTGTATGGAAGGAGCTCGTTGTTCTAGGAAGCAAAGTGCATGAGGCAACCCCTTACCCCGTGGACAGGGCTTTCCAGAAGCTATTTCCTTGCACCAAATGCCCGATCCTGTGGCAGCTGCAGTATTTACCTCCATGAGATTCAGTCATAGTACTCTTAGGATGTCAGATGATGTGCGATGTTCTCAGTCCAATATGGTGGTGATTTGAAGAATTCTTTCCTTTGGCTTCTAGGATGAACTCAATTGATAGGACCCAAATAAAAATATCTCTACTCGGGACTTCCCTGGTGGTCCAGGGGTTAAGACTCCATGCTCCCAACGCAGGTGGCACGGGTTCTATCCTTGGTCAGGAAACTAAGATTCTGTACGCCAAAAAAAAAAAAAAAAAAAAAAAAAAAACCCAAAAAACAAAAAAGACTCTACTCTTTCTTGCTGACAATCTCTGATCAGAATGTCTTTGTGCTCTTTTGACCCGGCTATAGTCTGATCCTCATAGCCCAGTGTAAGGTTGCTAAAAGGTATCCTGGAAACCCTAAATGGCTGTGGGAGATGCCATCCAATAGGTAGCTAGAGACACACAGCTCACTCAGAACCAACATTTCCTACTTACAAGGACATTAACGCATTTCTTTTATCGAGTTCCCTTCTTTCTTCCTCACAGCGTCATACTTAGCTGAGAAAGTAGTAATTCTATGAGCCAGCCCTCCTATGGCATTTACCACGCCTGGGCACAGCTGCGTGGGATACGGTCTGCCCGTGACGTGAGCCGCCTCCGGGATCTCTCAGGTCATATCCTTGTTCTGCTGCCGAATCTGCGGGGTCTTGCACGTTTTCTGCTTCTCTGGAGAGGCCCATCCAAGGGGCGTGGCGGAGAGGTTAACGCAGCTTTGCAGTGACAGCTGTCTGCTTACTTCATTGTCTCCTAAGGGTTTAATTCTGGATCCCATCCCAACAGCCATGTTTTGGAAAGAAAGTGCAAAAGCAGTCCAGATGAGCTTGCTTTCATTGCCTCTACAGTGGCCATCCTCCTTGTAGGTCTCAACTGGAGGACTGAGGTTACATTTTCGATGACCAATGCACGTCTTTATTTAAATTCCAGCGCAGGAGAACCTAAGACCTACAACTAGTCACGGCAGTTGAAAATCATGTAATTGCTACCATGTGTTGAGTGCCTGCAACTTGCTAAGCATTATACTGATACTTCCTGCTGGAACCCCATGGCAGCTCTCTCTGCGGTGCATTTTATTATCCCATTTTGCAGCTAGGGAAACTGAAGCTCAGAGAGGTTAAGTCATTTGTTCAGGGTGATACAGCAAGTAAGCTGCAGGACCGGGATTTGAATTCAGGTCCATCTGACTCTCTCATGCTCTGGTGCCTCTCTCATACGCCAATAGTGAAGGGACAAAACTGTGTCCATCCATTCGACTGAAGAACACACGATTCTATTGTCTATAAATGTGCTCTGGCCAGGGCTCAGACAAAGCAATCTAAACTAATGAGGTTTCTTACCAGCCTAAGAGTCACTGAAGGAGAATTCACCCCTAAAGGATTCCACAGCAGGCAAGTACGTTTCATCTCACCAGTTCTGAATATTGATTAGTGAGTGCTGAACTGCTGTGTTGAGAAAGATTCTGAAGCCACATGGGAGCTCAGGAGCAAGGAGGGCTGTGATGCATTGGGGACACCCGGCCTGACCTCATGAGAGGCAGCAAAGAATCTGCTGCAACATACTTCCTATCTTTGATGTATCCTGGGTGTCAGGAGTCTTAAAATGTAGGCTCAGGCCTTAAATTTAGATCATAGGCTGAGTCAACGACTTTTTTTTTTAGAGGGTTGTCTGAATATCGGTTATGTTATATTTCTTTTTTTTTAATTAATTAATGTATTTATTTGGCTGCACCAGGTCTTCGTTGTGGCAGGCAGGCTCCTTAGTTGCGGCATGTGGGCTCCTTAGTTGTGGCATTTGAACTCATAGCTGCAGCATGTGTGTGGGATCTAGTTTCCTGACCAGGGATGGAACCCGGGTCCCCTGCATTGGGAGCAGGGAATCTCAACCACGGCACCACCAGGGCAGTCCCTGAGTCAACAATTGCCATAGAAAATTTACTATCAGGATGATGTGGTCAATAAAATGCAGTGGGAGCCTGTGTGACATGGGGACAAAGGGACACACAGTAGATCAGATTGGCATTAATGGTACAGGCATGCCTCATTTTAAGGAAACGACTTTGAAAACCCAAACTCATGAAATAATTAATGATAAGGTGCTTTTAAATAGTAGCATCCCCCCACTACCCCATACGTATCCAACACGTGCAAGGGGTTATTGACCACCCTCTCTATGACAGAAGAAGGAGGCAGGGTGAGAAGCATAAACTGGTGGGAGTCATTCTTTATTGAAGAGCAGTCGGGTATTTGCAGTTGTAAGGCCAGGGGAACTAGGATCAAAATTTAACGTACATGACTTTTCAAGAATACATCTATCAAAGAAAGGCTTAGCTATAGATATTCTTGAAGAGAAGAAAAATGTCAGTGGGCAAGGAAAGATCTTTATATCCAGTTCTCGCAGTCCGTTCAGTTGAGGCTGATTTTCACAACATGCCCTTGGATGCCATGATGCTGTGTCCTCGGTGTAAACTGGCATCTCCAGGAGTCTTTGGCACACGTGGAGCAACCGGCCTCTGGAATCCAATCATCAGCCCAGGGACCTTAGAACCAAGCGTGACCCAGGGTCGAAGGCTCCCCAAAGACAATTGCCTGAGACAGGCTCTCGGGGACTAGACTAGAATCTGATGCTCTCTGTACAAGGTTGCTGGAACTATCAAGAGTTTTCTGCGACTTTACTCAGAAGTCTGAAAGAATTGCTTGACTTTCTGTTTCGGGGGACTGAACACTTTCCACTATTAAAACTATGCAAGAGTCACCATTCCCTGATGAAAGCAATCATTTCATATTGAGAACATCTTGTACAATCACAATAATTCAGGAGACGGTTTATATTTAATGAGCTTTCAAAGTACATCTGCAGTGTACTTTACCACCAGAAGAAGAGGTGACCAAATGGCCCACGATCAGAGTTTGAAAGCCTACGAAGCTAATCTGACATTTTATCATCATTGGCATTGACTTGACAGGGGCAGTTCTCTTCTAGGTGGCGGTGGTGGTTCATAACATCCTACATGTACCCAGTGGGTCACTGAAGCAAGCCTGTGAGCCAGCCCCATGCAAGGCCAGTCAAGTCTCACAGAGCGAGTAGATGTCTCGGGCTGGGAAGGATGGAAAGCTGAGACCATCTATAGCTAAACAGCAGCTCCTGTCTCTCCTACTCATTCAGAAGAATAAACTTACAGGAAGTATGTACACTTACAGAAATTAATCCATACTCTATACAGCCTTGTATGACATACCAAGAAGCATTAGGTTGACAGAAATCCCACTTGGTCCACAAAAGTCCTTAGGTATCCTCCTCCCTCGCAACCTCTCCTTTCCTCTTCCTCTTCTCTCCACTTTTCTAGCCAAAGGTCACAAAAACCTGTCTCTTGACAGAGTCCATACCATGACCCACGGGGAGAAATACACTTGACACTACAACCGAGTACACACACCCACAAAAATATTGCTGAAACACAAGACTCATGAAGCGATAGTTATCCTTACTCGATAGAACGCGCTGTCACGTGCTCTACTTGATTTCGTGTTTTGAAAAATGCCAGAAGTCAGTATGGAACATCAGAGAAAGTTCTCTGATGATGAAAATGTGCTCTGTTTACACTGTCCAAACAGTGCCCACAAGCCACGTGGGGTTATTGAGCACTTGAAATGGACTGGTGCGTGTGAAGAACTCAATTTAAAATTTTGTCAAGTTAGATTTGAATAGCCGAGAAGATGGCTTATGTCCAATGGCTATCATACGGGATAGTTCAGCTTTGGAAAACTATTTGGTACTATTTACTAAAAATAAACATGCCCCAACCCTCAGACCCAGCAATTCCAGTCCTAGGCACATACCCAAGGAAAAATGAGTGAATATATCCACCAAAGAACTTGTAAAATCACAGCAGGAAACTGGAAATAAACCACATTTTGTTCAACTGTGGAATTAATTTCTTAAAGTGCAGTGTATTCATACAACAAAATACTGCACAGCTATAAAAAAGGAATTCCTGCCATCTGAACATAACATCTGGGTGAAAGAAGCCAGATAAAAGAGTATAACTGTATGATTCTACTTATACGATGACTAAAAAGAGCCAAGACTAACCTATGGTCATAGAAGTCAAAACAGTGGTTGTCTCTAGGGAAGTGGGTGAGTATTTAGCAGTATGTCACAGGAGGGAACCTCCCGGCTTGCAGGAGATGTTCTGTATCTTGATTTGGGTATTGATTTTATGCATGTATACATATATTTTAAAAATTCCTGAGCTACACATTTAAGATTTGTGTACTTTGCTGTATATATGATACTTCAATCCAAAAGTTTTAAAGAACGCTGGTTCTCAGCCTACATTGATCTCTTGATCCTCTGCTGGGTGAGGACCTGCAGTCTGAAGCACTGTGCAGACACAGATGTACCTGGCAGCCCCCTACAGCTCATGATTCCTTCATGGAAAGGAAGGGCAGGAGTATGAAAGGGTGTTTTCTTGTTCCAGCCTGGATTTCCTTCCTTTTTCTCCCTGGCTCTTGTTGCTCCCACATTCTGACATCTTTCTACCTTTGGGTAGAAGAGCTGGTATAAATGTGTATGAAATCAAGTCAATTCACCCGTCACCCCCACGCCTTTCCCTCTTTATTGTATTTGGTCCCTCAGGTTTGCTTCCCCCCGCCTTTATCTGTTTGCATGCTCCCCGGACCGCATGGTAAGAATCAAGGAGGTAAATGCAGCAATAAGAAAGGCACTCTGTAGTCATGAGGCGGCATTTTATTTCCCCTTCTCCTCTCCCTGCACCAGGAGAAGCCCACCCACATGCAGACAGCGAGTGCCCTTGTCCACACACCCGCAGACACGCCCAGGCTAGTGGCAGGAACCGCTGTCCTCCCCAGCTGGCCAGAAGGGCAGGGGGTCTGCACCACAGTGGCCTAATAGCAGATGTTCTGCCTGGCACTGCCCGCTCGCTTACTGAGGACCAATGAGACCGGGTACCCCAGTGCTACGAGAGGCACACAGTCACCTGGAGAAGCCAGAGCAGAAACGTCACCGAGTGGTTGCCTGAGAAAACACTGGGACGGGAAGTGCTGGGGAAGACGTAGCAACCAGCAGGGGAGCATCTCAAGGACCGAAGGGAAAAGAAGCTGGGGTGTAGCAAATAGGTGAGGAATCACAGACTTGTAGGCAGGGAACCCCAGGAAAACGGGAGTGAGCTGTGAATGGGAGAGGGCTTTGGGCACGTGTACACGGTCTGAGACCCAGTGAAAGAATAAGGGAGCTAGTTAGGGAGTCCATGAAGAGAACTGAGATTTATTGGGTGCTACTATGTATAGATTCTTTAAGACTTGTGGTCTCATTTAATCTTCCCAGTAACCCTGCTGGCTAGGTGGCATTCTACCCGCTCTGTGGATGAGGAAGTTGAGGCTTATTCATGCTGGAGACCTTGGCCACGTTGCACAATCTAAGACGAGAACTGAGGCTGTGCAATTGTGAAGTCCATGCTCCTTCCACTCTATTAAATGCCTGACCCTCCTGCCAAAGCAATGACCGTCTCCAGCCCAGACCCTCTCCTTCCAGCCCTGCCTCCTCAGATCACAAGGAGTTGGGGGGGGGGGGGGGTATGGGGGCGGGGAGGGGGAACCTTTGGACTAGGAAATACTGACTCACTGAAGAGTAAGAGTAAGCTCCATGACGTTTGGGTGACAAGAGATGATCTTGTGTTGCTCAGGGTAATCAAAAGCAATTTCAGACCAAAGATGATTTCTCGCTGTAGCTCCCAAACATCCTAAGGGATTCTTGGTCCCTACACTGCAGTTCTCGTTCACTACAGGCCTGAGAGTCCTGTTTGTTGCGGAAGGGTCTCTGGAAGGGTGGTCTGAGAAGTTCCTGGTCCACCCTGAAGGGTACCCAGGAAGGCAGAGCAAATTCCTCTTCCAAGGTTTCCCAGAAACTTCCAAACCAAATCATGTCTCTCTAAAACTTGATGCATCGAACCTTCCATCATTCACTGGAATTTCCAAAGTAAACGAGGAACCAAGTGAGTCCCTTCATCTTCCAGGATGCAGGCACACTCCTTTGGTCCAGAGCTGGCAACAGTGACATTGGTCCAGTGTTTGGTGATATTGAGTCCAGATTGGGATTCAGCTAATGCTTATGAAGACCTACCAGGTGCCAGATATACTCACATATATTACCTTGTTTCATTCTTGCAATAGCCTGGAAAGCACATGTGATTATCTCCCTTGTGCAAATGAGAAAGAAGAGAGACTGAGAGACCTGTCCAACGTCAAACCGTCGTAAGTGGCGGGATTGGCCTTCAAGTCCAGAATCTCCAGCCGTGCATTCCCCACCCCTTCTACCATGTTGCTCAGCTTCACGTGGGGTGTCCAGTGGAGGGGCCGCCACTATATCATCATGGTCCTCAGTTACCAGGCACTTCGAAGCTCACGACAGCCTCATAAAGGAAGGAGAAAATGCATTCACCTCACTAAGCGTTCGAGCATGAAAACAGCTTATAATCACCCCCAGAGTGTAACCGACGTGTGGCCGTCCTCAGCACGGCCCTCAGCCCAAACAGTAAATTCGTGATGTAGTTCAGCGTCTTGAGAAGGATACAAATGGTTAGATACATCAAGGGCACCCCAGGTTACTCCTCAGTCTTTTGAGATCAGGGTCAATATTAAAGGGTTACGTTTAGGATTACTTCATACCTGCTGAGTGTCTTGGGGGTCCAAGAGATGGCATCTCGAGTAGTATTCTAGTCCCTTAAATTGGAAGAAGTTGGATTTTAATAAATTTTTGAAAAGGGAGTCAGAAAAAAAAAAAGTGTGTATATGTATATACATATGCTTGATCCCTATCTGAAAAAGCTTTGTAAAATAATAAAACTCAAATGATTAAAGTATTAACTGAACTTCAGTGTTTTCATCTCCATTTTCTCCAGAGCATCTGGCAACCAGATGACAAGATTTTCCAGTTTTGTTCAATGTATGAGGTAGATTATTAACCAGGAAACAAATTAAATCTGCCCAGCAACATGGTTGTGTAGGCTGTGTGGTCAAGCCTGACCATCCTGAAATGTGTTGAAAGATGGTGAACACCTCTTTTGTAAAATCTCACTGTCTCCAACAGGCCCTAAGTCATCGCATACAGCAAATTAGTGATCAGGAGACAGGTGATTAACAAAGCTGGGAGTAAATGCAAACATTACTTCCTCTTAGTCAATAAGTAATTATTCCATAAGGCTTGGTGGTAAACATTCACCACACTAGAGGGGAAGCTTTAAATATATATATTAAATATTTATATAAAATATTAAGATATGTAATTATGAATTAAATATATTTTTAAATAATTTAATAAATAAGTTAATATATTTAGTGTATATAAATGTTTACTATATTAAACATACTTAAATATTTATAATAAATATTAAGATATTTAATTATGAAATAATTAGATATTTTATCTAATTATGAATTGATATTTATATATTTAAATATATTTAATTCATAATTCAATATCTCATTTCAGTATAATTTAATTTATAATATGTTCTTTATAAATATTTAAATATATAAATGCTCTTACATATATAATATATTATATATTATTATTATATAATGATACAAAATACCAGCACAAGGAGTTATCATGGGACCTTCCAATAGTTTCATGAAGACAAAACCAATGATCTAAATATGGTAATGGCTGTTAAACTATGCAGAACAAAGAAAACTTGAATTAATTTAGGTAAAACCAACTGCCCCCAAAGTTTTTTATTTTCTCTGTAAAATTCAATCAGTAAAGACTTATCATGCAACACATTGGCAATAGAATTCCGTTGTGTTTGACATTCCTAAAGCTGGCTGATATAGTTAGAATCTTTTAAAAACGTAATCCAAAAGGCTGTCACCTGATAGCATAAACCTTCTGGGTTTTCATCATTCTGACTTTGGTACACTTAGGTTTTCAGTGGCGTTGTTGAGGCCGCCAGTTCGCGGTGATGCTTGTGGCACACGTGGAGAGTGAGCATGGGAGAAGAAGAAGGATGATGAGTGTAAACGAACTTGGCATCAATGATAACTGTAGATCTTAGAAAATGTTTTCTTTGCCAAGAAAAGGGAAGCTATTAAACTGTGACTAGATCTCATCTAGAGTGTCGACAACCAACACGGAAGCGGGGCAGTGCAGCTCCAACCAGTTGGGAAACCAAGGAGGTTGCTACTAAGGATATTGCTCAGAGTCAATGTCAGCAACGTGCTATCAGATCCAAGGCCACAGTCACAGGCAACATTAGTCCCTTTCAGCAGTCAGTGAACAATGATGCCTATGGAAGCTTCACGTAAACCATGTCCAGCAGAGGGTCCAGCAGAGGACTGATTTTGACAATTGCTTCCATATTCATACAGCTTCACAAGGTCAGGAGCTTCCTGTTCTGATCCAAACACCCTTTCTTCAATTCATGATCTCCAACATTATCAAAGCAAGACTGGGAAGAGACAGGTTAGCAATGAATATTGCATCCCTCTCTATGGGCATCCTCAAAGAGCTGGTGAAACCTTTGTCTTTCAAATGTGGAAAAGAGCTTCTTAAAAATTAAAGATTTTTAGAAATTCATGTGAAGGTGAAGAATGGACTGAGACGAGGAAGTAGTTATCTTGGTAAATGACACAGACTAGGTCTCTACAAGACCATCCGTATGGTGGAAAATTAAGTCTTCCAGATGTTTTATCTGCATAACATGAAAAACATTTTTGATGGAATTTTCACTTTCATTCCTGTGTTTGATGTTGTCTAGACAAAGTCAAAGATAGGAGAATATGAGAAGAAAATGAAAGGTGTGCAGAAAGGCATCATCAAAAATGCTTTTTGATGATAATAAATTTCCCCTTTAATGTTTTAGAGTTTTCTCCCGAGCAAGACTTGATGGGTTTTATATGTATATAGGACACATATTAGCACAATTTAGGGCCTTTGGGAGCTGTTGATCTCAATGTCTAAAAATCAAAGAGGAAAGAGCCACACACTGAATTTTGAAATGTCCTCATCATAAAAAGCTTGTTCCTGGTGATTATTTTAGAAAATAAGTCATTAAACCAAAGTAGAAGCTAATGCAGGAAAACTATGATTAAGGGCGAAAAATCATAAAATCAGAGGAAATGCATTTAGCAAAGGCAGCACAAGTAGGAAAACAGAGACAGACAACTCTGATGGCCTTGAAAGTTTTGTTGTTTTGAGACCTTATTGTAGAGAAATGCGAATGCCAGGCTGGAGAGCATGTATTTATTTCACTAGGCGCTGAGGAGCCATCAATGTTTATTTTTAATGTTTTGTTTACTAGTTGCCAACAACAGAATCCACTCCACCTAGTCCAAGCTGAAAGAGAATTTATCACACGATATTAGGTAGCTTACAGAAACTTCCGGCGAGCTAAACAGCTTGGCTCTGAAGCCAGGAAACAGGAGCTCCTGTCATGAAAACACATCCCACCCACACTCCTGAAGATCCAACGTCATCCCTGCATTTGATGAAGAATGGATCCCTGAAATCATAAACCTGAGCTTTAGCTGCAAGGGAGTCTGGGGTGTGAGGTTTCTATGTTAGGAAGGCATTGGCCCAAAATATGGAAGGATGTTCAGTGACACTGGGCAGCTTCTATGGACAAATGTCCACTACAGCAAGGAGACTGTAGCTGTGCTTTAGGAGATTAATTCAGCACCATCTGTGAACAAGGGTGGGAATGGAAAAGGGCTGGACAAGGGAGGAGCCTGTCTCAATTGTCAAAGGAAGCAGTGATAAGGTCTTTCACTATCTTGTTTGTTAGTGGTGGGAACACAAGGGAGGGGGAAGTTTCTAGAATCAGTAAAGAGAGAGAATTGACCACATTCACAATGATAGTGTTACTGAACCAAACTTGGGTCCGCTTATCAGGGCACAGTAAAGCCCATCTACTGACACCGGGTTGTGGTGTAGGAAAGTGCAGTGTTTATGGCAGGCGCCAAGCAAAGAATCCAAGTAGCTAGTGCTTAAAAGGCCTGAACTCCCTGAAGGCTTTCAGGGGAAAGGTTTCTAAAGACAGGGTGAGGGAGGGGGCTGTGGGTGTGTGATCAGCTCGTGGACATTCTTCTGATTGGTTGGTGGTGAGGTCATCAGGAGTCAACATCATCAAACTTCTGGTTCCAACCCGTCTGGGGTCTACGTGCTTGTGGGCAGCATACAGTTAACTTCTTCCACCTGGTGGGAGTTTCAGTCTCTGCAAAACAGCTCAAAGGACATGGCTCAGAATATTATCTACAGCCTTTGGGGAGGAACTAAAAGTCCTTGACTTTATTTAATGGCCAAAGTATTATTATTTTGTCTTGTTTCACTGGTTTTCTTTTTTTTTTTTTTTTTGCATTTTCTCACTTCTCTGATTAAATTTACTCATTGGAATTTGGGAAAGGCCTGGGAAGCTAGAGTTTTTCTACAAACAGGAGGCAGGCAGAGTACATGGGGTGTCTCTTCCAGCAAGTCCCCATAGAGTCCTGCTTGGTTACCATAGTTGATGCCATCAGCAGAAATAAGGAAGTCGAGAGGAGATGCCATTCGGAAGGGGAGGGTGGAATCCAGAGTGGGGCACATTCAATTTGGGGAACAGCAAGTTACCCACTGGGGAACAAATCCAGCAGGTGCTGGAAAGGTAGATTTGGAGCGCAGAGAGAAGCACCCAGACACAGCTATTACAGTTGCCCACAGAGAGATGCGAGTTGAAAGCACAGGACCAGGAGGGTGTAGTTCAATGTTAGTGTTTTCATTCCTTTTGAAAACTGGTTTCCTTTTTTCTGCTGATGTTCTTGGTTTTTCTGCCAAAGTGATTTAAGGAGACCTTAAACCAGAGCCTTTTCTTCTCCCACCAAAAAAAGGATGAGTTGAAGTTTTGCTCTTATCCAAAGAACACATTCCTTTCTGTTTCGAGGAACTTATCACCTGTCTTCAAACGCTTCCCCTATTCTTTAGAGAACTATGTCTCAGGGGTTTGAAGACTTAATTGTTTGTGTCCAGGTGACTGGGGTGCATCACAAACAAGGAAAACACAGCCTTGTTTTTATTGGAGTCATTTTTTCACCTGGTCGGACAAAAAACTAATGACACGGTGATGGATCAAAAGAGTCTACATCACAAAAGAGAAAGTTTCTGAGTCTCCAACCTGAATAAGCCTTTCTCTGCACGTGGAGGGAGGGGCTTGTTTCCAAGTATGCAAGCGCCCCGAGAGCCCGCAGCACGGGCCTGACTGGCCCACATTTCCATCTTCCAGTCTCCTAACAATGCGCCTTCTCTGAGGCCCCAGAGAAAGAGACCCTCTGGAAAGTGAATGGGAGGCTTGTTACCCACCAAGAGTAAACTAAGAAGTTAGGACCAGCATTTTCTTTTACATCAAGGGACCCTTTTGTTTCGAAGGACAAAACTGTCTTAGAGCAGCCCGATGCCCCCTGGGGAAGGAGCCTCACCACCTGCTCCGCTCTGAGCAGGACCCTGGGGCCCCTCTGCACTGGCGAGGGCCAGGGTCCCCGACACCCCGGAAGGATCCGGAAGCTGCACCACCCTGGGAAGTGAGTCCAATCAGTCGATCTGGACCAGTGAATGGGCGTGGTGTCCCAGGAGCCTTCCTTCCTTCTGAGAACTCACCTCCTGATGTGGGATCCTCTTAGGGGATACTGGGGAGACAACCTACACACACACACACACACACACACACACACTCACACACACACAGATGTCCTGCTACACAACCAACCCTCCCACCAGACCATCTGTCTTCTGACAAGTAAGACGGTCTGCAGTTGCCCAGCGTCGAGACCAGCAGGTGCTGCCTCTCTCTGGCAAACCATCCAGTCCTTTCCACGTTCAGTCGTAAATAGTTGAGTCAGTCTTCAGAACTCTGTCTTCCCAGACAGTCTCGGGAGAATCAGGGCATACTTATTCAACATCTTGGAGTGTCACAAATGTGTCTTCTTCGGAACAGTGACTAACATTGTTCCTGAGACAGAAAAAGTCCTTTCCCCAACTAGAAAGACACAATAGGACAGCTCAGGCAGGGCAGGGCAGGACAAGGGGTTTCCTTCAGGAGGTCCGACGACTGAAGAAGGTCAGGACTAGCATTTCCGTTCTGGTTAAACTCAAATTTTATGAGGGGGGCATTCTGCTGTCGAAGGCTTGACAGATGGTTCTAGATGGGGCAACAGATGATGAAAGGGAAAAGCAAAGACTTGCTCGGCAGAGCTTACATTCCTTAAGTGTTCACTTGGGCTTTAGATTTTGCAACTGTAATTGTAGAGGCCATCTTGGAGGAGCAGGAAGACACAGAAAGAGGTGCTGTGGACTCGGTGCTCCAAGCAGAAGGCAAGTGCCGAGGCAGGGGATTGCACAGGGAACAAGAAGTCAGCGCCTGATGACTCGGCACAGATTCTTCTTCCCAGCTGGGACATCTTCTCAGACAGGCCTTTTTGGAGGCCTCTAGGGGCCCCTGTAGTGGCTGCATTAACACCTTGGCCCTGACAGTGTCCCGGGGCACTTGGGACTGAGACTCACTCACAGGGCTTCCATCCAGCTGAGCCGTGATGGAAAAAAACGTGATGTTGCTGCAGAAACCTCCCAAGTCTCCCAGCAGCGGCAATAAATCCGGGGTCAGCTCTTCTGCCCCTTAGGCACTAAGCCAGCTATAGGAAGTGAGTACAAAAGATTTTATCTGTCTCTCGGTCCTGCAAATAATGAAATGTATCCCAGATCTGCTTGGCTGCACCCTCAGAGGAAAGTCAAGATTAAAAAAGGGGCCAAAGGTGTCAGAGTTTGAGTTGTCAGCTTGTCCAAGGACTGCCTAGCACAAGAAAGAAAGAGGGGGGGCTAAAGCCCCTAAAGCCCCTAGGGGGTTCTGGGACAGAGCTGGGGGGTCCACCCCTGCTGTTCCCTACCACGCTCCAGCCAGGGTTGCACAAAGATGTCATTTACCCACCAGCCACTGCACAAACATCCCTTTATGGGTGGTCTGATCCCAGCCATGGGTGGAGGTGGAGAGAATAAGACAGAGAACAGGATGACTGGAGCCCAAAGACTTTTTACCTTATCAGGTATTTGAGGGCGGTCTGGTTCTCACCGGGCTTCAGAAAAACCTTGGTGGTCCCCTTCCCCTGGGGACATCTTGCCTTCTAGCCAGGGCTGGCTGAAAGCTTCGTCTTCATACCTGTCCTTCTTCCTCTGACAGGCTGCTGACAGCAGCATTCTCACATCTGCAGAGGTGTTTCCTGGCCACAGAACGCGTACATCTCTGATAACCCTCGGTGCAGCCCAGTGACTAGCTATTATTGCCTTCATGTTCTCAAGGTGGAAACTGAGGTCCAGAGAGGTGAAGAGACTGGTCCAACACCATTCCAGCTAAGAAACAATGACTAGGATGTAGCATTTACTGAGCGCCTACCGCATTCTAGGTAAGCGCTTTGCTTGGATTTATGATTTCATTCTTACGACAGCCCAGAGTTGGGATATGACTGCCCCCAGTTTACAGATGGGGAAGCTGAGGCACAGAGAGCACTGGTGCGCCTTGCCCATAGGCTCTGCATGGGTGGCATATCAGGATCATGTGGACTAGGCAGTCTGTCTCCCAAACGCTGGCTCTTCATCCCAGGGTCGTTTGCCTCTCCCACCACCAGAAGCTGGTGGAGGCAGAATCTGAGTGGAGGTCCTAGACCACCTTTCCCACCACGCTGGGGATCTCGTTGAAATGCAGGTTGTGATCCCACAGGTTTATGATACGGTCCAAGGTTCTGCATTTTTTAACAAGCTCTCAGATGACATGGATGCTGATGACCCGCAGACCCCACTGTGAGTATCGACGTTCTGTACTACAGCTACTGCTCATTGTCTGACTGCCAAAATCCACTTCTCTCTCTCTCATACCCAAATCCAAGGCCCCCTGTGGTACACACTGCTGCCATGCCTATTCCTCATGTACCTTTCTCTTCGAATCTGACCTAGTCTATGGTTGCATCGATTAGGACAATGGTCCTTTACTAAGAATGAAGGTAATAATCATTTGGGGAACTCTTTCAACACAGCACTCTCACCTCCACTGCAAACCTTCTGATTCAGCGTATCAAGCAGGGCTGAGGATTAGCACAGAGCTGTTCTCTGCCCTTTCCAGCATAAATCAATCCATCCTTCCTCTTATCAAGACCGAAGTAATTTATATAACTAGACCCAGGAAAATGGGCTAGCAAAATCAGAGTTCTCCTGGGTGGTGAATATTTACCCTGAAAATTTGTTCTTCCCCACCACACCTGGATAGGTCGACTTCTCTGCCGATCACACAGTGTCCATGCACGGGATTGGCTCTCCTCCTCCACCCCACCCCCAGTGACACAACTTCCTAACCAGAGACTTCATTCATCTGCTTGGCCAGCAGGCATGAATCTGAGCCTGATCGCTTCTGATCTCACAAGTATAACACTGAAGGAGCATCGATGTTTTTCTCTGTCCCGAAAAGTCTTGAGCCCTGTAGTCTAGCCGCTCTGAGCCTTGGCTGAGAAATAAGAACTCTTCAAGAAGAGTCCTTTCTCTTTAAGGATTTTCAAAGATCAATTCCCTATGGGATTACGTTTCCCCCCTGACTTTTTCTACAATTCCAAAGAAAGCCTTACATTGAGGAAAACTAAAAAGGCATGATTCAGTGATGTCAATGCTCTCAGGATCCCTCCTTCCAAAGTCTTTGTTAATTGTATCCAGTGCCTATAGTGATAAATTTAAAGACACATGAAACAGCAGGATCAGAAAGACACTGGACTATTGTTTGTCCCATTAAGTTGAAACAATGCAGCAGTCTTAAGCCTGTTTCCAGGGCAACTGAAAATGCCAGTCTCAGTCAGGTGGGCTTTTTGATGAATTTTTAAAATAGGGTTTCACATACTTTTTTATTTAAACATGGGAAAGTTAACTTATAAGTATTTAGATAAAATTACAAACACTTTGAACTGAAGTTATATCTTTGTTTTCATCCCAAATTTTCTTTTTTGGTATTTGATTGATTTGTGGGAAATAAAGAAGCCTTAGAAAACCCCAAAGCAATTTATTAGCAAAAAAGTTTTTTTACTTAAAAAAATCTTAGTATTTAAATATGGCACACAGTATAATCTGTGGGCTTCCGAAGTGTGATTCTCAAATCTCTCTCTATTGCCAAACTTTGCTTGGATGTCAGGCCTGGACCTTCTAAGAAGGCTGAGTTAATCAAATGCAGGTTGAGAGTTCTTACGTGGAATGTAAAAAAAGGGTACAAACGAACTTCCAAAACAGAAGTAGAGTAACGGATGTAGAAAACAAACTTATGGTTACCAGGGGATGAGGTGGGGGAGGGATAAATTGGGAGATTTGGATTGGTATATCTACATTACTATACATAAAATAGGTAACTAATAAGAACCTCCTGAGAACTCTACTCAGTACTCTATAATGGCCTATATGGCAAAAGAATCCAAAAAAAAAAAAAAAAAAAAAAGAGTGGATATATGCATATGTATAACTGATTCAATTTGCTGTACACCTGAAATTAACACAACATTGTAGATCAACTACATGCCAATAAAAATTTAATAAGTAAATAAATAATACAGCTGTAGGCAAAGGGTCCTGAGCTGTGGGTGGAGGGGAAGCTGCCCGTGTGTCCACTGGACCCTCTGCCCTCATCTCTCCACCTGGCCTTGTCCCTCTCTGGCCCCGGCTGATCCTTGGCGCTCAGCTTTGACTCTGCGCCATCGTCTCTCGAGCTTGACCACCCATTTTGGCAGCATTTTTCTTGGCTGACCTCGGCATTCTCCTTTGGATAAGATTTTAAATCCTTGCTCTCTAAACACATGTATAACAACTAGGAATACAAAATGCTAGAGCTATGCTCTCCAATATGGTAGCCACCAGCCACATGTGGCTATTTAAATCATTTAGAACTAAATAAAATATAAACACCCAATTCCTCAGTCACACTAGTCACATTTCAAGTGCTTAATAGCCACATTCCTTTTACTGAAGAAAGTTCTACTGAACAGTGTTGATTTAGAGACATTCCTACTCATATCCCAACCCCAAGTGGTAACCAACTTGACTCTGGCATCTTCCCCAAATTCCCCCAGTCCAAGTAATGTGAAACTGAAATCAATGAATCTGTAATAATCTCATTAGCATTCTCTTGAGATAATTCCAGGAGTGGTTCAGAGCTCCTTCAGAACCTTCCAGAATGCTATAGTGCCCCTTTGATGATCTATCTTTTTTTATCTCCCAAAAGTCACAAACACCAGGAATTGAATCATCAATGAAGAAGATGTAGGTTGAGAAATCAGAGCAGCATAGAAAAGAGGATTCTGAGAGCAGTAGAACTCCGCCTTCATTACAACACATTTGGGCAGAGCCAGACTATATTAGTTTGCTGCCTACTTGTCTCTTTATTTGGCAAGATGCCTGACATTCCACCATTAGAGCTTCATTTCTTTGGGTTTTACAGGCATCTTTTTTAGTCTCCATACTGGAACAGGGTGCATGGGCAACACCAGTGGGCAGGAGAGAAAAAGATCTTCAGGGTAATGAGAGTATTTGCTCATGTTCTCCTTTGACTTACCACTGCCTCGAAACAACCCTCTAGGTGAGAGAGAGCAAGAATGAGGCTCCAGTGTGCCTCATCATATATCCTATATCACAAATGAGAAATTATTTGTAAATATAGTATTATATACCCAGCATATTGCTGAACCCATAGATGTTCAACACATACCTGATGGGCTAATTATAGAGACTCAATTTTAAGTTTTAAGACTACTTTAGCATTTGAATCACTCCGAAGCATGTTCATCCGTCATGAATTTAAAATTAATTTTTTAAGTATCCAAAGCAAGTTTTCTCATGTGTTTTTGGTTTAATAAGCAAAAATCATCCCTTCCACATTCCCCACCCCCAACAAGATTTCCTTTTCTTCACTCGTTTGTTTATTGATTCATTCCACAGCTATTTTGTGTACCTGCTCAAGCATCGTCCAGTCTCTGCAGAGGATAGAAAAGTTGACGAATACCCCTTGGCCCAGAAGCTTGAGAGGTGACTGTGAGTCCCGATCTGGACCCACAACTTGTAGAACAGAAGATTCTTGCCTTTGCCATCTCTGACTTGTATCCTCCATCCCATGTTTCGGAATCCTAGTCCATCCACTAGAATTCATCCTGGATGCCTAATTGAGGAAACCCTAAACAGTAGTGCTTACACCTGATCAACCTTTCTCTTTTAGTGAAAAAAAAAATAGAGTTTGTCTCCAGGACTAATATGGCAGCTCTTCTGAAATCCAGGCTGCTCTGTCCTCTTGTTTCATCAATCTTACTAGATCATTTCATGATCTAAAATCTACATCCCAGGTGACAGAAAGAAGGGAAATCAAAAAAGAGCATCCTTCATCCTTTTAGGAGGCTTCCTCTTAACCTCATTGGGCAGAATTTAGTCCTGTGGCTGCACCTCCACACAAAAGAGGATGGGAAAGTTCATCATTTTCCCATCAGGTTTCTGATCCGAAAGAGCAAGTCCAGAACGGGTGGTAGGGTAGACACCTAACAATGTCTGTCACCTGCCACACTCTGTGCCCAAGGCAGTGAGCTATTCTAAGTACACAACCTTCAGATGCAAATATAATAATCCATGCCCCCTGGTGAGGGAAACAAAGGCCATTAAGCTTGAATGATGTTATTCACATCATCAATGTTCTTTCAATTGTGTATATTGCAAGGTTCTAATCTCATCTTTTGCATGCTTACTTGTTACTGTAGAATAGGGATAAAATAGATGTCAGCAGATGCGACTATTAAAAACTTTCATATATATTAAGACAAAACCTTTGCAGAGGCAATAACAAAGCCATAAAACACTGAAACCTATAAAATTAGAACATCTAAGTTTTCATAAACAAAACAAAACATTAAACCGGTCATATTGACCATGGTATTTTAAACTTCCAATTATTCTGCTAATTGCAAAATCTTAGACTAGGACATGGAAAATGAGGAAATAAATTAATGTTACCATGAAAAGCCTAATTTTTTAAACCACAACTTTGAAATGACTCTGTCTTAATTTTTATGCGTAAAAGGAAGAAACAGAGCAGAGTGAAAAATGCTTGTAAGAGTAATACTCACAATGACAAAGTCCACGGAGGCTTTGATGTTAGTATCTGACAGAGTTAAAAAAAGGAACAAATCAGACCTCCTCTGCTGCTGATATTCAATTGGGAATAATTAAACCACCATCAGTTTTCCCAAGCAGAAAAGAGAAACATTTTCTCATGTGAGGAAATGTGCTCCTCTAAGTTCTGCCCAAATCATAACCTAAACTCACAGAAAGAACTTCTCTTTCTTTTGTTATTTATTGGAGGTTTTAACGGCATGCAGTGTTTCACTTCCGTTTGCCCTAACAGTTAATGTCAGATCCTGGTCCCAAGCAAGGTCCGCCTCCCTGTCTCTAAGTATTTCCGAGAGTGTCCCACGTACTCCATGTGCTTGTGAAAAAGCCCAGTGGAATTTCAAGGGGCAGCTGTGGTGTTGTTTCTCTTTTTTTTTTCAGGCTCCCTGGTATTGGTACCCCAGCCCTCTTCTCCACGACAGAGCGCCACATCTGCAGGTCCAGTGACCAGCGGCCGTGTCCCTGAGTGTACAGCTCCCCCAGTACCCTGCCAGCTCTGCTGGTCACTCATCGGCCCTCCAGTCTCCCCCCTCACTGACACGCATCAGACTTCTGGCCAGCCCTGCCTACAAAATCGGTAGAAATGCTGTGGTATGACTGAAACCCAACAGTGGAACCAGAGAAGATGGGAGCTGTAAACCTGTGTCAGGGACTCTGGACTTTCTTCCCTTTTTCCATAGTAATAGAATACATCATTTTCACAGTGCAAAATAAAGACCACACTTTTTAACTTCTTCTGCAGTTAAATGTAGGAGCAAGTGTTTAAATTCTGGCCCAAGAGATATAAGTGAAAATGGAGGAGAGGCTTCATATCCCTTTTTTCTCCTTCCACCTTTCTGTTGATGAGAACATAGAGGCAATGGCTGGAGCTCCAGCAGCAATCTTGAGTCATGAGATGACGTGGAAAATGGAAACTATATGTGCAAAAACAACCAACCAACCAAACAAAAAGAGTTTGAGTTCTCCTGACACTATGAAGTACAATCTAGCTCAGAAGTAACTGTCTCTGGACTTACAGAACATAAGAGAAAAACAATCTTTCTTGCCTAATTCACTGTTACACATTACTTGCAGCCAAATTAATCCTTACTATATGCCACAAATACAGAACTAGCCATAGTTAAAATAGTGACTAGGTGAATTGATTTTTCATCTTCTGGGCCCTCTTTTATGAATCTTCTCCCAGAAGCCACTCTCCTCTGATGCCCTCTGT
Organism: Hippopotamus amphibius kiboko; assembly: GCF_030028045.1. NCBI lineage: Eukaryota > Metazoa > Chordata > Mammalia > Artiodactyla > Hippopotamidae > Hippopotamus > Hippopotamus amphibius. The sequence continues at coordinate 73,876,334 of NC_080199.1, forward strand.
CTGCCTCTGCAATGATGTCCTCCATTGAAGCACCCATGCTTTGCAATTTTTTAATCATTATTCATTTATCCAGATTTACCAATCCTACATCCCATTCCCCTGGGATCTAGCAAGTGACCAACTAGGTAATGTGATAATTAAATTTATACTAAATTATTCATGGGATATAATGAGTATTTTTATTCTAATATAGCATTCTAATAGGGTCTTGTGTGACCAGACCCAGGGAATGAGTAACGTGGGTGCCCTAGCAGGTAATTATGGTAGGTGTTTTCAGGCAGGCAGGCTTTTTGACATCTGATCTAAGAAATACAGTTCTGCAAACTGTCAGGCAGCTCCAAGTTTACATACATAGCACGTCAGATTCAATTAGGATTCCCAGATACTTACCTCAACTCTCTCCTTACATTGCTTACTTGTGTAAAACTACGCCAATGGTGTTCAAAATAAGATACCTGGAGCCAGAGCGAGATGGAACGCGGAAGTTTGCAGTTTGAAAACTTTTAAAGTTTTCAGAAATGGTATTCTTTTGATTTTCCTACTATGGAAACTGGAAACAGTGTTTGAAAAAGACCCCCACATCCAACAAAGCAATGTGTGTTGGACTGTCTTAGGCTCTCCCTATAATCTCCATCAGCTAGCCCTTCACTACCCCAAATAAGCAGACAATCTAAATAAAAACAGTGCATGCCATACGGAAACACTGCTTCTAGATAAGTCCCTCAGCTCTGGTCTTTCCAGCAAAACTGTGGCCCCAACATCCTTCCATTTGGGAATTATGGGGCCACTGCAGATTAACATAATACTATGTTTTTTACTTCTTGAAACCATCAACTCAAACTCTACTAATTATTTGTGAAACAGTGATGAGTTGTTGTTTTAGTAGCTTATATATAGCTTTTCTTCAACTTCTTAAAACTCAGAGCTGGCTAACATCCAGGGAAATAGACAATGAGGAGGTAAAGGAGCCCACCTGAGTCACCGAATATCACCTGAATAAACATCACTTTTCTGAGCCTTCACTGGCATCACTTCCAGTAGAAATACAGTAAATTGAGCCTGTGTCCTGGACTCCAAAGCAACAGCTTATGACAGGCGTGTAATTGTTAACCAACTTCCTTGAAGACAGCAGCGCCTTGAAATGCAAGGCCAGCCTTGGAAAGCAGGGAGCAAATAAACTCACGGTGACCTCTTATGTTTCCTTTCAGCGCCCTGATCTTGCCATTCTCTTCCCTCTCCCTCTCTCTTTCATCCCACTGCTATTCACAACAGTAGACCCCTGGCAGGAAACAAGTTAAAAAAAAATCAGCAACAACAACAACAAAACTATCAAAACATCATATTTTCATGTGAAGAAATGCCCCCACCCAGCAAAACTAGCAATTCCAACTGAGGTGTAACATAAAGCCATTATTTCATACAAGCAATATTCCCAGATATTGGAGGACAGACTCGCAGAAAACTCAGGACTAAAATTAGAAGGCATGTAGGAGAAACGAATCCAGTGAGGATAGGGTGGAAGGAAAGCCTGAAAAATAACTAGAAAGCAGGATGAAGAGGCAATACGTCAGGTTGGAGCAGGGGAGAGGGGTCTAAAAAGAAGGCAACCAGGAAAAAGCAGAAATTCAAAAATGTAAACGATCAGATGGAGCATCGGGGAAAATAGAGGCTGACGCGTTATACAGGGAAGTGATGAGGCTATTAGAAACTTCAACAACAATATAACTCTGTGCTGTAAAGAAACTGCAGTTATGGTGTATACGTCTTGGCTCTGCAGTGATGATATTTGTAGAATTATGACACATTGGTAGAATTATGACCTTCTCAAGTATATTGAGAAGGTGAAAGACGAGAAGTAAATGTGATTTTTGTCTGTCAAGGAAGAAACCATCAGAAAAGGTCTACTATTGAATAAGTAAACATGTGAATATTAAAAAAAAAAATCCCTTACTATATAATTGTTATTGTTTTAGGCCCTTACCTCCTAAGCTCACTAAGTCAGAGATCCAAGCCCTTGACACAGAGTTGAGAGCCGGAAGCACACGTGTCGTCTGACTGACTCGTGCACTCCTAGGTGCTGGGGGGGAGGGAGGGTCACCTGGTGACATGACTGGCACGATTAACAGGTTAGTCTTGTCGGGAGAGACAAGACAGAAGGCATGCAACAATTAGAGAACAATGTCATCTGAAGGTAGCTCACAATGATGTCATGCTATAAATCAGTCCTTGAAATAACAACGTCGATGCCTAAAAATAGAGCTCAGGTGAGTAAGGGACTAGGTGCGTAGAGAGGTGTAAGAACCAGAAAGGTCCAGCGAGGGCAGCATGAGTCATGCCAACTTCAGAGAGAGTTTTCAGAACTGCCAAAGGCAATTGTTTTGGCCAGAACTTAATTCCGTTAAGGTCTTTCGTGAAATTTCAGTTTTGAGGCATTCGGCATTGGTTAGGAGGAAAAGGACTCAGATGTGTGCCTTTCTTCTCTACAGTGGGAAAGCCAGTTCCATCACTGGGCAGGAATGACCTCTACCTCTCCTCTGTCCCCACCTACGAGACAGCTTGGGGTTCCCTTCTTCAGCAAAATCCTTTGGGATGCAAGGAGAGGAAGGAAAGAGAAACCCTTCCACTAAAAATTATTTGAGGAAATAAATGAAAATGAAATGAGGTTTTAATCTTACTTCTAAGCCATATCATGCATATATAATGCCTAATTCTAATCTTTTTGTAAAATGGGCAATAATTTAGATGTATTAAAGTCAATATTTAATCACCCATGAGTTCAACATAATTTGTCCCATTGCAAATGTAAAATTCTCGCCATTAGGAAGAAAAACCCAGTCTAAAGGAAGTAAGATTTTGCTTTTAATTCTAGATTTAAAGAAAGGTTGCCTTTAAACATGGTTTAAATTGTTGGGTTCATCAATTTATGACTTGGTGTTCACTGAGTTAGAGAGGTAGTACCCAGCACATTGGCTGGCCATGGTGTATGGTGCTCGGTAAATGTTAATGTATTATTTTTAACAAAACTGTATAATTAAGCTATGATCTGAGCATTCCACATTTTTCATTAACTCACCTCGTGTTTTTCCATTTAGATGAGTTTAAAATGCACAATGGAAACTCTTTGAAAATGTTCACAGTTGTTTAATTATTCTGGACCCTCCCTAAAACTCAAGGAAGTTTCTGTATTAGAACTACTTCTCCTTTGGGTACTTTAGTAACCTTATTATCTCAGCCAAGATCTAAGGTCAACAACGTATAATCATCTCACCAAGCTAAACAGGTCTCCATGGACAGACAAGACTATTCTGCTTCTGCAAAGTGGGGAGAGTTTAGTGCAATGTATGGATGTCTGCCTGTCATTCATTCTTAAAGAAACTCCCACCAACTCAGTCAGTGGTTTGTTTTTTTTTTTTTTTTTTTAAGCTCTTTATTGGAATATAATTGCTTTACACTCAGCAGTCAGTGGTTTTAACAGCTATTACCTGTCAGACTTTCTCTAGTTAGGCAGGTTGGCATCCTTGGCCATTTGCAGGATATCACTGGCTTTACCCAAGAGAAGAGCTCTTGGTGTAAATGAAAGGTAGGTAAACCAAATGATTTTCAATGCAATAGAGCTTGCAAACAAATCCTCTAAAGCGGCTCCTTCGAAAAGACAAGGATTTTTTTTTTTACAAAGCCAACAACCACTTCCTAATGCATGCTGTTTGCAGATCTGGAATGTAATCCTTCAGACTTTCTTAAAACAGGTAGACCCTTCCCTATTTGCTACTCTGAGTGTCGGTCTTTTGGCTTAATTTTAACTTAAAGAATAAAATAATCGATTGCGGGACGTGCCTGGTGGTCCAGTGGCTGAGACTCCACGCTCCTAATGCAGGGGGCCTGGGTTCGATCCCTGGTCAGGGAACTAGATCCCATATGCATGTTGCAACTAAGAGTTCGCATGCCACAACTAAGCAGCCTGCCTGCCGCAACTAAGACCCGATACAATCAAATAAATAAATAAAATATTAAAAAAAAAAACGATTGCTCCAACCATGCTCTGGTTTTGGCGGCGTTAATGATTAGTGTGTAAAGGGTAATTTGCTGTAAATGGAAGGGAATGTAAGGTATAGAAGTGGCCTGGCAGCCACTGTGCCACAGAGCAGGGTGGTCAAGATTCTTGCATGGCCAAAGTTTGAGTATCTTTGATTTTCTTTTAAAATTTACCAGGCTGTTTGGGAGATTACACCCTACAAAAACAAACAAAGAAAACCCTGATATTCTACAGAGCTGAAAAAGTAGGAATAAATTTACAACTGATTCTGTTCAGAGTGGTAGTCACAAGAGTGGATGAATCCAGCACAAAGACATATGAGGGCAGAACAAGGAAATCTGTAAATTGATGTTGTAAAACAAAACCACGGAGATGGAAAAGGACAAAATTAGTTGGCGGAGTATGTTTTTCTAACCAGAAGAATAGACAACTAAAAATAAGACTGCCTTCCTATCAAGAAGGGCTGGACTGTGTCCTTTCTACTTCTCCTTTGTGACCCTCACTCACAGGCTTGTCTTTTATTCGGCTGTCCAATCCTCCAGGGAGAAAAAGAATCTTGCTTTGTCTCCACCAGACCTTCAAAGCAAACGTAGCCCTTTGTTTCAGAGCTCTTTCACCTTCACAAAATGCTGATACAGTTTCTACAAATCAGAGGAAATCTGATGGTGGGAGTGGGAGCAGGTTTTGCAGAAAAAGAATTTTCCTTCCTGCAACCAAGACAAGATAAATGTAAAGTCATGTCTCCTGGGATAAAGACTGCTGTGTTGGTGGCCTAGACCATCTACCTCATGCCTTTAAGGGTTCCTTTCTGGAACTTTATCCCAAGCAACAGAGGATTTAGGGCGGGGGGTGGGGGGGGGCGGTGGGCGGGGGGATCTATCCCACCTAAGGGCGCTGCCTCTCCAGCTATCTACATTTTTCTCAAGAATTTTAACTGAATGCTGTTCAAGGCAATGCATTTTCAAAAGAAAACCTCTAATTCTGACTGCTCAGCTCAATCAACCTCTATGAACTTTCCTTTCGGGTTCTCCAAATCCTCAATGTGTTTTACTACTTGAAATTGAACAAGAGGGCATTTCGGGAGATCAATCAGAGATAACAGGAGTGTTCTGAGCTTTTATAGTTTAAAAGAATGCTGTTTTCAGAAATGGTGAACCAGAGCACTATTATAAGTATTTAATTATTTCTACGAATACATTACAAACTCCTCCATCCCTAGAATGGAATAACTAAAAACTGCCTTAAAATGACATTTAAATGAATGTCATTCCATGAAAAGAAGACTGTAAAATCAGCCAGGCAAACAATGGCATTTTTTTTTCCTGTTGGCTCCTCAAAACTTTTGCTCCATGAAAACACTAGAAGAATGTTGTTCCTGCCGTGTAAGACGTGCTATTAACATACCTTTCATCCTGGTTCCAAGACCCTAGTTATGTAATATTCCAGGGCAACTCCAAGTACTTCAAGGATATTGTGAAATCCCTTAAAAAAAAAAAAAGAAAAACTACATAAAGTGAAAAGATAGATAGCTGGCATTAGGGAATTTTGGAGGTGGAAACATCGATTTGTTCTACTGTGTACATAGTCAAAATATAAATCTTTACCAGTTGCCAGGAGCCCAAAGACCTGGGTCTAAAGGATGCCAGATTGAGCTATAAATATCAAACAGGAAGAAAGGAAATGCACATTTAAAATATATTCAACTTTGACTATTTAGGCGTTAATGATACAATTTAAGGATTTTTTTCCTTAATTATAACTGGACCTTAGACAACTGTTCCTTAGGATCTTCCCAAGATGCTGTGTTCAGCAAGAGAGAGGAAATAAAAGTCGTATTCAGGTGCCTATTCCAGCTCAGGTAAAAATAAGTATAAATACATATACATATGAAAATATATGTTATGACATGATCTTATGATGGAATGATATGCAGTCGTTCACAATGATATTTACGAAGAGTTGAGATGCTGACAAAGTGTTTATGGTAGGGAAAAAAAGAGCAAGATTCGAAATTTTATATGTAGTTTGAGTCCAAATATTTACAAGAAATGTAGAAAACAAGGTGAATGGTGTGGGGTAGGAGAAGATTTAGGGTTAGGGTTATGGATGGGGTTTATTTTTCTGGCTTTCTGTCCTTTCAGATTTTTCTAAAGAAGGTGTATTACTTTTGTATTTGTGATGTGGGGCAATTTTTAAAAGACAAATTCATTTCTATGCCTTTCCTGAACTTAGTCATTCTTAATTAATCCTTTTGTTATTTTTGCAAAGATTAGAGTTAAAGAAGACTTTTAGGTATTGATATTGATTTTATATATTGATACGAATAGATATTCCAAAGGACTGTTGCCATGATGATCTAGTTTCATGAGAGAATGGATCAGAAAGCTAATTCAGGCAGGGTCCGCCCAGAAGCAGTACATGGTACAGTGCATGCGTCTGTTGAATGGCTCTCGTGATTATTAAGGGTTATCTTTCAATGTGCAAACAAAAAATACCCCCTTTATTCCTCCAGGAGAAACCAGATGGCTTAGAGTCTAGTGAACAACAGCTTGAAAGGGAAAAGAGGCAGAAACCAGAGGACAGTTCCAAAAGAGAGACTGGGCGTTTATTTCAGTTGAAACTGAGCATCAGAAAAGACCTCTTTTTTAGGGGTCAGAGAAGTCTAACTGGGAGCTTTGCCAGAACTGGGACTGGAATCGAGGGCCCTGCAGAAATGCGGTCCTGGTATTCAGGAAGAACTAGGCGTGGCCTAGTGCTGGGTGGACCAGGAAGGTGGGACTTGGCGCTGGGCAGAAATCAGGATGATGGTAGATGAACACAGACCTGACTTGTGAGGCTGGACAGAGCTCTGCACATGTGGGATCTGAGTCACCTGAACCAAGCCAGGCTCTGTCTTATCACCTGTACCCACCTGCCCCTGCACAGATTGCACCCTTGTCAATTACCATCTGGAGGAAAGTGGTTTTCACCACTCCGCTGACAAAGGCCAGCCCGCGTGTGTGTCGCTAGCAAGATCACGGCCTCCCCGGGAGAAGAGTACAGGGAAGATGATAGACTTTGGGCCAAGGGCAGAGAGAAGAATTTCAAGCTCCTCAGGAGGTAAAAGCAGGGGCACAGATGTTCGACCGCTGAAGCACGCTTGTGGGTATCCCTGCCACAAGCAGCAACGCTGATGGAATTGGCTTTCCTCATTGCCGCGGCTGTAATTCCTTGGGAACGTTCGTGTTTCTGCATGTGAGCTTGTCCCTGTAAAATTATCCCCATCTCTTTTGTAACCCTTTCCCTTATATGACCGCTTGCCAGGGATGCTGAAGCGGTCAGTTTGGCTGGTCCTGTCGACTGTACCTTGAAACACATCCAGAATCCAACCACACATCATCTTTTCTTACCTAGATTATGGTAAAACTCTCCAGATGGAGCACCCGGCTTCTCCTCATGCCCCTCTGTAATCCATCCTCCATATGGCAGCCAGAGTGATTTATATAAAACCTAAGTCAAATGTTGACACCATCCTGCATTAACATCAAGCTGCACTCCTTGCTGGTCCCTGAAACCAGCACGAACCACTTCTATCCGACTCTGACTGCATCCCCTGCCCTGGCTCCCACGCAGGTCAAATTCAGGCCACACCCACTTCTCCATTTCTTGTCCTCCTCTCAGAGTCTTGGTCCCTTTGCTTGGAAAACTCTAACCTACTCTGTTTTGTTTTGTTAAGTTTGGTTTTTATCACAGATATTTTTATTTTATTTTTATAAATTTAGTTTACATATTTATTTATTTATTTATTTATTTTTGGCTGCGTTGGGTCTTTGTTGCTGCGCACGGGCTGTCTCTAGTTGCAGTGCGTGGGCTTCTCATTGCAGTGGCTTCTCTTGTTGCAGAGCACGGGCTCTAGGTGCGTGGGCTTCAGTAGCTGCAGCATGTGGGCTTAGTAGTTGTGGCACACAGATTTCGTTGCTCCGCAACATGTGGGATCTTCCCGGACCAGGGCTCAAACCCATGTCCCCTGCCTTGGCAGGCGGATTCTAAACCGCTGCCCCACCAGGGAAGTTCCAGCACAGATAGTTTTACAAATTTTCAGATACAACAGCCATACACAAATACTGCATAAAATCATAACATTTTGCTAGGCTAAGGGACAACAGTGCTTTGTAACCATGCCCAAGTCTGCAAGAGTACGCAACAGAGTGGGGGTGGGGGGGGCTCACCTGGGACAGAGCACAGCTAATCGGTTCCCCAAGAGGGGGTGACATTTCCTTGGTAACTTTACCAGAATCCAGGTTCTGGATATCGGTTTTCCCTCTACTCTTTATGTGGCTTTTCTTCTCACCGTCAGGACTCAGCACAAATATTCCTCTTCAAAGCCACCTTCTCAACCCCCTGGTAGACAGGACCCCCCGGCATCTCCCTGTGCTGTCTCCCTGGGTCATTTTATTCATAGCACTTAACGCAGCCTGAAGTGGCCGTATCTCCTTCAGTTGCAGTGGTTTTCTAGAGCTGCCTTAACCACATACCACAGACGGAGTGGCATCAGCAACGGAAACTTATTTAAAAAAAAAAAGAAAAGAAAACGGTAGTTATTTTCCCACCGTTTTGGAGGCTGGAAGTCCAAGATCAAGGTGCCAGCAAGTTTTTGTTTCTTCCGAGGCCTCTCTCCTTGGCTCTCAGACAGCTGCCCTCTTGCTGCCTGTTCACATGGCCATCCCTCTGTGCACGCACCTCTGCTGTCTCTCTGTGTGTCCTAGTTTCCTATTATAAGGTCATCCGTCAGAGTGCAATAGGGCTCCACTCCAAAGGCTTCATTTTTAACTTAATTACCTTTAAAGCTCTATCTCCAAATACAGTCACCGTCCGAAGCACCGGGTGTTAGGGCTTCAACATGTGGATTTTGAGAGGCACACAGTTCAGCCCAGGTCAATTTCTTCCTTGCTTACGTGTCTATTTTCTGCCTCTCCGTACTAAATTTTCATCATCACAAGAGCAGAGATTTGTCCTCTGTTCACACTGTGGCCCTGCTGTCCACCACCATGTTATTTCATAGGAGGAACTAAGGGTTTATACCAAAGCAATGAACTGCCAGTGGTTTTGCATAACTTTGTATTATCTTTCCCCAATGCACCCCATTTTTCTGAAAGATTTTTATCTTCTCAACTGCATTTATTAAGTTTTTATTAATAGGTTTTTCCATGAGATGATTGATGCCGTCACGTTTCAGCCAAAAAATCCAAGGAATGTGACATTGAGTCCCCAAGGAGCCTTATTAGTTATAAATATACAACTTCTATTAACCGTTTTAAAGAGTTGAAAGTATTTCAGGGATTCCTCCCCCCTCTCTTCCCCATCACCATCATCTTGTATCCCTGATGTGAAGGAACTCAAGCTGGAAGCCTGGTGGATTAACCCTTCTGGGTTTTGCCTCTCTAAGTTTTCCTCTGATTCTAGAATCAGACTAGATTACATCAGCTGATCAAAACCTAGAAATGTCAACCCTCCACTTTTGTGTAGATAAAGTGAATTCCGGACCCACAGCCAGTTAGGTTAGTGGTGCTAAGAACAAAGGCTGAGAAAAGACCATCTGCTTTAGCTAAAGAAACCATAATGAATCATCCCATGAAAAATGGTTGCTTCCAAAAATGGTAGGTCCCTATCCTTGATATGAGAGCTTTGTGGATCTTGCAGTCAGCAGAAAGTTTTTACCAGAATGGAAATAAACACACCCATAGTGCTATAAGTAAAGGGTGAATAAGGGCGCCAGCTCGAAGGCATCCTAACTCAGTAAAGCATGGAGACCACCAGGCTTTGGCCCAAGAACCACAGTGCATCCCTGACAATGGAGGTACCGATGGTTTTTAATCCAGATTTTTAATTTCATACTTAGCCTCGTAAGAATTATCATTAATATGATTTATTCATAAGCTTGAGACTTTGCACATTTGATTTACCACAGAAACTGGAACAAAACAGCACCTGCCCATGTAAAGAATGTATGTATGCTAAAATATAATTGAAGTTTAAATTTTGGGGGAAAAAAAGCCACCTCCAATGCCAACAAAACCCTCCCCAAAGTATTTTTTATAACTGTTACTTGGCATATTCCAAAGGAGTAACCTTATTCAAAGGAAACTGGTCTTTTAATTCAATGACCATACGGGATAAGCCCCAAAGAACCACCAGGTGTAGGGAAAGCACACTCAAGCTTCAACAGAATCATCCTTCACTTCATTCAATGTGCAGCCTGTAAGGAAATTTGAATTTGAAATTTGACAAGCGCTTCTTTAGAACACTTTAAAAAATGAGCTTTGGGCCACTTGCTTATGTCCTAAAGGGATGGAGCTTGCAAGAAAAAGAATAGCAAAAAGGCACAGGAGCTATTCAGGCCTCTAAGCATTTTATAGTGTCAGGAGATGCATTTAAACTTGCCATCGTTTTATACTAATAAATGTTAGTCCTGTGAATTGTTTTTAAATAAATGGCAAGGTTTTATTTTGATTTCTTTGACTATGCCATGATGCAGAGCTACCTGGAATCATATTTGCACAGAAAGTAAGAACACCCTTCCAGGAATAAGAGAAACCCAGGAGTGGATTAATGGATAAATTATATCCTTAGAAGAAACTAAGCTCAAAAGCCAGCACTTTATGAAACCAATAACTTATTTCTGGGTCCCTAAAGCTACTTATCTGTTTTTGCTCTTTATGGAAGAAAAGTGTATACGCATGAAGTAAGGAGAGTGAAGCTTATGTTCTAAGGTTTTAATTCAACTCTGCCTTCGTGAGTTAATGCAAACTGCCACATGGTACTTCTTCTAATTGTTCCCTGCCCCTCTCAATCCTTCTCAGAATTAAACAGATCTGAGTCTGAATCCCAGTGACCATGAGAAAGTTATCTGACTCCCGAGTCTCTTATTCATCTGTAAAAATGGGCAAAATGGGACTTCCTAAGTGGTGCAGTGGTTAAGAATCCACCTGCCAATGCAGGGGACATGGGTTTGATCCCTGCCCCAGGAAGATCCCACATGCCACAGAGCAACCAAGCCCATGCACCACACCTGTTGAGCCTGTGCTGTAGAGCCCATGAGCCACAACTGTTGAGCCTGTATGCTGCAACTACCGAAGCCCACATACCTAGAGCCCGTGCTCTGAAACAAGAGAAGCCACCACAATGAGGAGCCCGCACACCACAATGAAGAGTAGCCCATGCTTGCTGCAACTAGAGAAAGCCCGTGTGCAGCAACAAAGACCCAATGCAACCAATAAATAAATGAATACATAAATAAGATACATTAAAAAAAAGTTAAAAATGGGCAAAATGATGCGACTTCACAGGTTGTTGTAAAGATTACATGAAATAAACTATGTAAAGCCCAAGTGGTGCCTGACATATGGAAGTTGCCTAGGAGAGCTGGTACCATTCAGTTCAACTTCTGCTGCCGCTCCTTTTTATCTATCCTTCTGTTTTTTCCTTCTCTCTCTCTCTTTTAAACTATTTTTTAAATTGTAGTTAATTTACAAGGTTGTGTTACCTTCAGGTATACAGCAAAGTGATTCAGTTATACACATGTATACATATTCTTTTTCATTACAGGTTATTACAAGGCATTGAAAATAGTTCCCTGTGCTATACAGTATGTCCTTGTTGTTTATTTTATACATAATAGTGTGTATATATTAATCCCAAACCCCTAATTTATCTACCCACCCCAATAGCCCCTCTGGTAATCATAAATTGGTTTCTATGTCTGTGAGTCTATTCTGTTTTGTAAGTAAGTTCATTTATATCATTTTTTTTAGATTCCACATATGAGTGATATCATATGATATGTCCTTGTCTGACTTGCTTTACTTAATATGATAATCTCTAGGTATATCCATGTTGCTGCAAATGGCATTATTTCATTCTTTTTAATAGATGCACAATATTCCATTGTGTTTATGTATCACATCTTTTTTTTTTTTTTCATTTCTTTACGGGAGTATAATTGCTTTACAATGTTATGTTAGTTTCTGCCATATGACAAAGTGAATCAGCTGTATGAATACATACATCCCCATATCCCCTCCCTCTTGAGCCTCCCTCCCACCCTCCCTATCCCATCCCTCTGGGTTGTCACCAAGCATCGAGTTGACCTCCCTGTGCTATGCAGCAGTTTGTACCACATCTTTTTAACCATTTATCTGTCGATGGACATTTAAGTTGCTTCCATGTCTTGGCTATTGTAAATAGTGTCTCTATGAAAATGGTGGGTGCATGTATTTTTTCGAAATAGAGTTCTCTCCAGGTATATGCTCAGTAGTGGGATTGCTGGATCATATGGTAGCTCTATTTTTAGTTTTTTAAGGAACCTTCATACTGTTTCCCATAGTGGCTGCACCAGTTTACCTACCCAACAACAGTGTAGGAGGGTTCCCTTTTCCCCACACCCTCTCCAGCATTTGTTATTTGTAAACTTTTTTAATGATGCCATTCTGATTGATGTGAGGTCTCTTGTCCTCACCTTCTGTATCCTGAAAGCAGGCAGATACACGATAGAGTCTGGAAGGTTTGTGGGGGCACATTCCATGTTCTCTGCCCATTCTGCTACCTGATTAAAGAAGCCCCACGCAGTATGAAAAATTGCAAGCGAAAGAGCTTCACAAAATCATTCACATCCACGACTCTGTAATTGGTGTAATTCCCCTTGGGCAAGTTAACTAAAGAGCCTGAGCGTAATTTACAGATGCAAGTGTTGAGAGATAGAAGGAGATGGAGAGGGTCAAGGACCTCGCCCTGGGCTCCTCAGGGAAGAGGCAGAGCTGCCGAAGGGAGTTGCTACCATCCTCTGCCTCTTGCCCAGGGCACACATGGCATCTGTGTTTGTTGCCTACTTTTCTGTTAACTCTTTTGCAAACTTTATGTCTGGGTGTACCACTTCTGTCTCTTCCCCTTCTCTTCTATTTATGTTATGTTCTTCTTGTATCCTCTGTAGCACATAGAAATATTTGGGGGTGAAGTGCGTTCAGAGCTTCTAGGATTTAGGGAAAAGATGACTTTCTAAAATATAATATAATGAATAATGGAGATTTTTTTCAATGATAATGGAAATGGCTGGGCTTCACTCCTCAAATCCTTGGGCTGCCTCCATGTGCGTGGTAAGCACCACCAAGCACATCTTTGTTCAAAGATGCAGTGTTTTGAAGAACACACAAAATAACCTCTTTTACAGAAATCTCTTGTGTTAGATTTTCTATACGTAGGAAATAACATTTTTTTTCTCAACTGTGAAACTGGTTTAGAACCCACATGTGTTTTAATTTTCAAGCTAAATCCAAAGGCTTGTGATTTCAGTTCTGCTTAAAGCTGGCAAGAGACAAATTCACTAAGTAGAACTGGGAAATGTGCTTCCGGGGCTTTAACAAATTAACCAAATTACCATGTTACTGTCTCTTCCATGGGAACCTGATCTCACTGAGCACCTACATTTCCACTTTAATGTCACGTGGGTATAAGATCAGGGACAGAAGAGTGACAAAGGAGAAAATAACAGTAGGAAACGTACAGAGGAATATTTCATGAAAAACTTACCCACAAAGTCAAAACAGAAAATTCCTCTCCAAATCCCTACAGCACTTTGAAACTGTCAGAACTGGCCGTACCCAGGAGCCAGTGGCTGCTTTGTTTACAAATCAAAAACATAGTGCCTCCCCACTGACTCTATTTTCCTTGCTTCCCCAAGACAATCTGACGAATCTTGTAAAGAAATATCTTCCCAACAGGGTGATGGTAGGAGAATCCTCAGAGATGCAGAGCCTGGCTACTGAGCCTTCTTTCTTTCTTCAGCTTAACTATCCAACTCACAGCATTTACTGAGCAACTACCATGCGCTCTGATTGCATACAGGGAAGGTTACGATTTTAGATGTGTATGCATGATACGTCTTTTAAGTGGGCAATATCTAGACCCATCTGCCCCTGGCCCTTCACTTGACTGGCTCCCCTGGCAGCAGCCCTGAGTGAGATTTCAATGGAGTGAACAGGATGCTCTCTCATATACTTTAAAGAAGCTGATATTAAGGGAGGAACAAGATATGGGAGGACTAGAAAGAGCTCTGAGAAATGGGAGAGCCTTTTTTTTTGTTGGTGGTGGTGGTGGTTTGTTTTTGTTTTCTTAAATAGGGGAGATTTGAGCATATTTCCATGGTAAGGAGAAGTTTGTCTGGGGTTGTCCCAGCTTCCCTGTGTAATTAACCACAATTTCCCGTTTTCTTTAACTTTTCCGGTCTGGGACAGCATGTTACATGGTCACCCTGGATAGAAGAAACTTGCGAGGGAGAGACAGAAGATGGAAGACAAGAGAAGCATTGTTTGTTGGATCAGGGTTCTGGGGACAGAAGGGGTGGCTTCTGGGCGGATAGAAGGAGGGGCTTAGGGCCTCCCCGGAAGCGGGAGGGTGATGGCTGGGAAAGCGTGGATGCTACGGGTTAGGGGCTAGATACAAATTCGTGAGATTTCTTACTTGACTCCTTTTCTCTGTGAAGTAAGAGGCCATGAGATCACAGTTTAGGGTTCAAATTCCATATTCCGTTTGCTTTACTCTGCTAGCCATGAGGCCAACCTTTTCATAAATATGGTTCCATTGGTCTTTATAACGAGAGGCAGACAGTGTGGCTGGACCGGAGCTGAGCGTGAACACATAGCTGGGAACACTCGCCCTAAGAGAAGTTGGTTGAGTCGAGTTACTATCACATACGGAGATGCTAGCATAGCAAAAAAATAGAGACAAACCTGCACCACGAACACTCGAAGCCCCTGTCACTGTATCCCATTTCATGACAATCTTTACCTTCATAGCTTAGTACTGAGAGCTTATTACGTGCTAGAAAGAGTTCTCTTTTCAATGTACATATTTTGTGTGCACTTTTCTACCTTCGTAATTTTTCAGATGAGAAAATTGAGTAACTCACCTACGTTTACACATCTAGCAAACGGCAGAGCCGGGACTGAAACCCAGGGCCCACACTTATAACCAATACGTATTTTCCCCTCTCTCTTTCACTATCATCTGTTGATTTAAGTTCATTTTAGGTCTTCTCTTTTACCCATGGTATTAAGTCATAGGTTGTCATTGTGATACATTAATGACGTCTGAACCCTCCTGAAAGATGAGACGGTGATGGGACATGAAGGCTCCCGGCCTGCTGGATGGGATGCCCAGTTAACAATTCTTCCTCCGCTGCTTCTGCTGTGAGAGAGTTAGGCACTGGCTCTTTGGCTCCTCTGTGACATCTCAGATCAGCATGCTGGCGGAGGCGCGCGCTGGTTCTTCAGTGTAGACACCATAGTCGTGAAATTCAGCCACATGGGCTGTTGCCCAACAAGACCTGACTCAAGAACTGAATCAGTGATGAGAGAGGCCATTCTTTGGCCCCAGCTATTCCGACCGGTGACCTCCCTGTCAGTGTGATACATTGGAAGCCTTCGTGGCTTTGGAGAAATCGTCCCTTGATTTTTCGTTCTGCTCTCTTAGATATTAATCTAAGGTGCAATGCATTTATGGATGGGCAATGCCACTGCCTCCCCTGGTGAAGAGAAAAAACACAATTTGGACAGCGTGGAATAATTTTGGATCAATCAATCAAAAAACTAGTGTGGAAAGCAACGCCCATCTGAAAGGAACATAACATTGTAAATCAACTTCAATGAAAAAAATAAAACCAAACAAAACCCCAGTGATTATGGTAGAGGTTATTGGGGTACAAAAGAAACAGGATTTTCAGTTCATGCCACAAGATTTGTGTTAAGGAGAGTTCTTTTGCCTACATTGGTGGGAGTATAATGCTAATACAGGATTTTTTTTCTTTTTCTAAAAGCGAATAGAGTTTTGTTACTTTTGGCATTAAAAAAGTTTTTTTTTTTTTCCATTGAACAATCCTGTGATGGTGGGCTGATGTCTATGACAATGGAAGCCAAGAACAATGATTGTGTGTTAGGATGCCAATCTGATGATACATTTTATATTCATTTGGTATATTTGTCATGACTTAACATGAAATTATGTAATAATTCAACGATTACATAACGCCACTAGGAACTATTCTGCCTTTTCGTTTCTTGGAACATCTTAGAGGAAACTCAGTCTCACGTACATTTCAAAATTACAGAAAAAATGTGCATGCTTCTCAAAGAGTGTCTATTTCCTCATTTGTTAAAAGAGTTGGAGGTGATGCCATCACTGTTTCCCTCCAGCTTTAGTGTTAGATATTCAGTCGTGTGGGCAGACGATCGTGTGGGCTCAGGTCAGGAAGAAAGGCATTATAAGGCACTAGCAAGAGGCTAAACACGGGTATTATTTTTCTAGTGGCCTATGCACTTAGACTGCCCAACTCCCATGCCTGTATGTTTGCAAAAACTTGCTAAAACTGTCACTATTAAAAAGCATAACTCCTGTTTTTTCAAAAGCGAATTCCAGCCTTCACACAAAAATCGACTTTCCGTTGGCATATTCTCTCAGTCATGGGAAAGCAACTGAGCTGAGCCTGAGTACCATTTCTGCGTGAATGAGACACACATCTAGGTCTGAATAGAACATCCAAAGGTAATCCGCTGACTTTACAAAATCATGGAACTGGGAAAAGAATTTAAAGGTTCATCTCTTTCGTGCACTTACTGACAAGGTTGTTGGGTGTTATTCACTCACTATGTTAAGTGCTGGGGCTACGGAGATGACTAAAAGCCAGCTCAGGCCCTCGGGGAGGCTGCAGGTAGTTGGAGACCCACGATACAAACAGGCAGAAAGGGGGCTGCAGCCGAAGAGAGAAATAACGATGCTGCCAACATGTAGCAAAACTGGGTGTCACCTCCTTCACTCATGATGTGGTGGCCCAGGGGCTGCATTATGCCAGTGAATTATTTGTAAATAAGAAGAAATTTTCTGAATGTTATCTGATTGATATCTATACCAAGTTGACCCTTCAAGCTCCAGGGTCCTGTCACCCATGCCCAGCCGGAGGGAAGATGCACCCTGCCCACGTGAGGGATCGCCCCAGCCGTGCACCAGGCAAGCTTCTGGGGCTTTATCCACACTGGCCCCAGACCCTGCTGTGCTTGCTTCCCTGTTTCTGCTTGCTCAATAGCAAGCCTTCAAAAATGTTTATTTCTTACAGAAAAAAGCCTCACCCAGATAGAAATCATCTCAATGCAAAATGAAAAACCACAAGGAACAGGATTATTTTTTAACCTAATAAATTAGCATACATTTATGGGACAGATCCAACATTTTTAAATATGAGGGCTTTCCTATCTGGCTGAAGTGTGTGTGTGTGTGTGTGTGTGGGTGGGTGGGTGTGGGTGTGGGTGGGTGTGGGTGTGTTGTTGAAGCTTGAAGTACAGCTGAAGCTGTACTTACATAGAAAACACTTGTTTTTACTTGGATTGTATCTTTACTTGGAGGAGGGAAGAGTTGATGGGGCAATGGGGGAGGAGCTCAGACCACCCCGCCCAGTCGCCCAGTCACCACTGTGCACTGCTGCTGTGCGCAAGGTGTACATACATATTATAAACACGTAGATGCAGCGATAGATACGCATGAGGCCTGGGTGATGATGGTGGTAAAGTTGGTGTTCTCATTCATAGATAGCATTCTAAGCAGGCAAACCCTTTGGAGAATAACTTGAACGCACAGGTCAAGAGCCACAGGGATGCTGATAGACGTGACTTAGTGTTAACAGTTTCTGGACTCTCGCCTAGGCAAGTAATTCAAAACACAGAAAGATTTATTTGCACAAAGGGTGTACAATCGCAAGCCATCTTTATGTCCCCCAAATAGAAAGTGATTGTATAAATTACAGTGCATGGATGCAGTAGACTAGTACGCAACCATTACAAATGAGGAGTAGGAAGATTAGGTAGCCATTTGTAACATTAAACAATTTTAATGTTTAAAAAATGAATTTTCATTTAATATTGAAAGGAAAATTTTATGCATACCACAAATGTATGAAATGATGTACACAAAAAACCTGGAAGGAAATATATAATAAACAAATATAGTTTTTCTAATTTCCAAACTTTCTATAATATTGGCATTACTCTTTAACTTAAAAATAAAAGAAAATACATACGGGACTGAATATACATTACGGAGTAGAATGACTCCTCCTTGTTTTTGTAGAACTTTGTTGGCAGGAAAGAGAATTACAAGCACTGTATTGAGTCAGCCCTGGTCTCCTATAAAACTGGTATTTCTGATCTGGGAAAAAAAAAAAAAAAAAGAGTTGGGGCCTGATTATCTTCAGGACCACCTAAGAGTTTTTAGATTATGCGTGTCCATGACCAGTAGCCTAAAACATACAGACAAAAGGCACTGTTGGAGCTCAGAGGCCCTTTTCCAACCTTCTATAAAAACAAATCTCATCATGACATTCTCATCTAAAACCTTTCTGTGGCTCCCATTTGCTATAAGAGTAAATCCAAACTGCAAAGTGCTTGGTGACTGGCCTCCAGTTTCTCTCTCCTGCCCTTTTCTTGCCCCACCCGTCCCCTACCTCCAAGCAGCATTCTCGGCTCCCTGACCCCTTGGCCTCGAGAGTCTGGGTCTCAGTGCGTGTGAGTGTGTGTGTGTGTGTGTGTGTGTGTATGCTCTTTCCGATCCCGCCGTCTGCTCGACCGGCCTTCCCCTGGTTCAACTCCAGACACCTCCAGGCTGAACGTGTTCATTTCCTCTGTGCTTTCGAAGTCCCATTGCTTGTTCCCGTGGTGGCATTTATCAAGTCATCACATGGTACTTTAAATTTCATCTTCCCTGTCTCTATCTCTGACTGGACTCCAACCAAAAAGGGAAACATCTTGCGATAAAGAGATGTGGGCTATGCCAGCGGAGAGGTCAAGGTCTGGGTGACTCATGAACACAGTGGGTGGGGCTGGGGGGCAGTGGGGTTACGATTATTCCTCAGATCTCTGTGACTGTGGCCGCCTTTCCCAACCATGGTACCTGCAGGTTATTGCTCTTATGATTAAGACAAGATTGGGGAAAAGGAAGGAAGCTGAACTTGAAGGAATTTGACTTACACAGTGTTTAGCAATTGTGGCTACCCAATTGCAAATTACTTGGGGGAGCTTTGAAAAATACCGGTGTCAGGTCTGGTCCAGGAGCATCTGATGCGGTTGTTCTGGGGAAGGGCTGGGGCATCTAGTGATTTCCACGGGAACCGGGTTGAGAATGTCTGGTTAGGGGAGTGTAGGGTTAAAGGGCTGGACATATGTGCAAAGCGTGTGTAGGGGGCCTCCTCAGGAGTGAAAATAGGTCAGCTGGCGTGTCCTGGCTATTCCCTTGCCTTACACAATATAGTTCTTTTCTTCATATCGCAAACGCCTTCAGAGCACAATTCTCAAATCTACAAACATACGTATAAAGACTAAAGGGGGAAAGTCCATTACTAAACCAGTAACTAGCAAATTATCTCTAGCTTCAGAGAAAAGACCTTGACCTTTTTTGCAGTAGGAAATGAATATTTCTTGAGAACCCTTCTATGATAGGAGACTTCACATTGGTGTTAGGGAGCTTCATATAGATTTTCTCATGAGAAGGAAATGTAGTATAATTTTACAAAGTAAAACCTTGAAGTGACTCTTACACCGGGACCAAAGGGGACCAGGCCAGCCCTGGGTAAAACCGGATGGAGGTGGCAAAGGTTGTTCTCAAAGCCGGCAGTGCACGCTGTGTCCACGCCCCTTGCCCCACCCCCAGCCCCAGGCATTGTTCCAGACCTTTCTCTGCCTCTTGTGGCATTTTGCTACTCCCAGATCTTTAATAAATGACGATGGATGACATAATGAGATAATTAAGCAAAGTAACATCTGATTAAAGGTTACTGGTCTCGTAGAAAATAATGCTTCTGTCTAGTTTAAATTCATGCGTTTCTGGTGAAGACCCTTAAAGAATGATCCAAAGATGGGAATCATTTCAGACCCCTGACATGGCAGATAGGGGAGATTATGTTTTTAACATCTTCACAAACATACAATTTACATATCATAAAACTCATCCATCTGAAAATAGCCAAAAGGTGGAAGCAATCCAGGGCCCATCGATGGATGAACGGATAGAAAAAATGTAATATGTACATATCTACAATGGAGTGTTTTTTTAGTCCTAAAGAGGGAGGAAATTCTGACATGTGCTACAACATGGATGAACCATGAAGACATTATGTTAAGTGAAATAAACCAATTACAAAAGGACAAATACTGTATGATTCTGCTTATATAAGGTACCTAGAGTAATCAAATTAATAGAGACAGAAAGTATTATGGTGGTTGCCAGGAGCTGGGTGGAAGTTGTTCACTGGGTTTGGAGTTTCAGTTTCACAAGAGAAGTTCTGTGGATGGATGGTGGTGAGGGTAGCACAACAGAGTGAATGCACTTAATGCCACTGAATTGTGCACCCCAAGAAGGTTAAGATGGTAAATTTTATATTATGTGTATCTAACTATCATTTTAAAAATAAAAAATTAGTTCACCCGTTTAAAGTGTGTACACATTCATTGTTTTCAGTATGTTTATAGAATTGTGTAGCCATCACCAGAATCTAATTTTAGAACATTTCCATCACACCCTGCCCCTGAAAAGAAAAAACCAAAACTCTCATACCCATGAGCAGTCACTTGGGGGAGATATTTTTAACAGGTCATGAGTGTTAAACACCTTATTCTTCTGGCACTTGACTTCACAGACTCTTAGAAAGGGCCTTAGAGATTTTAGTCCAATCTCCTCAGATGAAGAAACTGAGGCTCAGAGAAGTAAAGTGTCTTGGCAAAGGTTACACAGCAAATTCATTGACAGAGCCAGGTCTTTTGATTTTCCATAGAGTTACTTTTTCTAATACAAAAATTCTGTGTCACTCGCTTCCTTCAAACTGATGCTGACAGTAGAATGAACGTATCAAGAAGATGATACCCTTTCCGGCTGTCGATAGGCGGGCTCTTTCTCCAGCCTCTCATGTCACCCAGCTGAGTGGGGAAGTAAAGAGTAAAAAGAGGAGAGTGGAAAAATCTTTTTTTAAAAAATTTATTTATTTATTTATGGCTGCGTTGGGTCTTCATTGCTCTGCCAGGGCTTTCTCTAGTTGTGGCGAGCTGGGGCTACTTTTCCTTGAGGTGCACGGGTTTCTCATTTCAGTGGCTTTTCTTGTTGTGGAGCTTGAGCTCTAGGTATGCAGGCTTCAGTAGTTGTGGCACACGGGCCCAGTACTTGTGGTGCATGGGCTTAGTTGCTCTGCAGCATGTGGGATCTTCCCAGCCCAGGGATGGAACCCATGTCCCCTGAATTGGCAGATGGATTCTTAACCACTGTGCCACCAGAGAAATCTGAGAGTGGAAAAATCCGCGACTGTGCCCAGTCATGTTCCCTTGTGCCTTAACTCTGTTAGGGAAGAGCTGTAACGAGTCTTATGGAGAATAATGTCACAGCCTCTCTTAGAAGAGCGATTGGAAATACAGCCAGGTGCAGGGACTTTACTTTTGAAAGGTGCTGCCTTTTGTGGTGGTGGCAGGGGTAACTGGTGTCAAACAGCAACACCACGTGTCAGCAATGCCAAGGTCTTGGGCTGGCGGTGATGGTCATTTCGTCTCTTATATGATTGTTGGGAAACAGCAGAGGAAGTGAGTTGAGGCTTCTATACATCCTGCTACCTTCTGCTTCTTACCTTTCTACATTTAGGTCCAGCAGAGCCTTGGCCAGGGCAGTAGCTGGATGAAAGTTGGGGTCTGGGGTGGGGTGAAGGACTAACTTTGTGAGCAAGAGCCTTCCAAGTGTGTTCCAATATTCCTTCTGAACTCACTGAAGCATCTTCAGCTGCCCTTATTTCCTGGAGGGTAGGTAGAGAGGCCTCTGTGTTTGCTAAACATGGAGAATGAGGCCAAGGAGAATCATATAGCTACAGACTCAGAAATATCTAGACCAAGCCTTGAAGCCTAATTGGGGCAAGATTCAGACTTCTTTTTCCTTCTGTCCTTTGGTCTCCCTGGGAATTCGATCTACCCTTCTCCTCCCTGGGTACCACCCTAACACACTCCAGGGTGATGCAGGCCCCAGGAGTGGCTGGAATTTCTCCAGCCAGGCTAACTCAAGAGGCAGGTACTCCAAACGTCCGGTGAGTTTCCACTGTGATCAGACACACCTGACTGGAGAGGTTGCTGTGGGGAATGACAGGCTCCTAAGCAATGGGGGACACTACAAGGATTATTCATTTTTAAACTCCTGGGGCCTAGCAGAGTGCCTGGCATGTTTGTTTGCTGAATGAATAAGTAGTAACGTTTCACATCAAATGATGCTTGATTATTTACAAAATGATTTATTTCCCCTACATGAACTCATCCTCACAACTGCCCCTACTTTACCCTTAGAAGGTAGGCAAGACTGTTTTACAGATGAGGTCACATAGCTGTAGGTTGGAGGGGTGGCTTTCAGACTCTTAATGTGTTGGCATTTTTATACAGGTGTCTTATTGAGACGGCCCTTCCTAAAATACTCTGAGCAGTAAGAGAGATATGAATGGGGGGTCAGATAGACATTCGTGGCCTCCGCATTTTGTTCCTAAATCTGGGGTAGATGTATTCTTCATCTAAGTCTCTCACTGCTAAGCACTGCAGGTGTGTAAGTTTTCAATTACATCTTGAGTTAAACAGAATTTCAGGGCTAGCCGCGTACACTGGTGAATCCTCACAGACTTGTAGTTTGTACTAGCTATTTTCTGATAGAAATTTAGCATCATAGACTATTGTATCTAATACAGTCTTTGGTTCATACACTATTGTATCTAATGCGGTTTTTGGTAATTTCAATTAACTAGATTGTAGCTTTATGGCCCTGGGTCTTCAAGAAACCCATGTTCAAACATTCTCCCTGCTTAATGATATCCTTACTCTTGTTGAACTTCTATGACCTTATTGGAAATCAATGATTGCTTCTGATCTTCCAAATGTATTACTGGGGAGAGACCTGGGTGAAATCACTGTACAAAACGCTTTGAGAGTGCAGGATGTGGAGAGCGTGCTGTCATTAAGACGAATGATTCTGCTTGGAGGTAAACCATGTCTTAACTTTGCGTGTATGTTGTGCATGAGGGAATTTCTCTGTGCAGAATTATTTTCCCCCAATAATTCGCACGATCCCAGCACTCCTGGTAGCAGCTATCTCCCAACTCTTGAGCAGCAGCTTGGATAAAGCGAGCTTTCCTCTCCTAGCAACTGTTGCTAAGAGGCTTCGGAGTCGGGCGACGACTCGTTAGGTGGCCGCTCCCCGCCCCCCCACGCCCGCCGGGCCGCGGGGCGTAGACTACACTTCCCGTGATGCTCGAGGGTGGTCTTCGTAGTGACGCACTTGGTGTTCGCGGAGGGGGAGGGGGAGAAGGAGGGCGGGGGCTGCGGCGGGGGGGAGCTGTGCTCTCCCCGAGTCCCCGACTCGCGCTCGGGTAGTCGCCGCCGCCGCCATGTTGGTTTGAGGAGCGATGACAGGAGGCGGCTGCGGCGTCGGGGACTGAAACGTGGAGGAGGAGGAGAGACAGGGCTCTGGGAGGAAGCGGCTCTCGGGCTGAGGAGGGGAAGGGCCCGGCCTCTTCCGGGGCCCAGCCGCAGGCGGCGTCGCGGGGAGCTCGCGAGGCCGGGGAGGGGAGGGGAAGGCGGGGACGGGGGAGGCGCGGAGGCGGGAGAGGAGCGCCAGGAAGCCAGGGACGATGCGCCCCGAGCCCCGCGGCTGTCCGGAGGCGCCCGCGGCCTGAGCCCCGACGGGCCGTGGGGTCTCCTGCCGGGCCGAGCGCCCCGCCCCGCGCTCGCCGCCCCGGCCCCTCGGGCTCGGGCTCGCGCTCCGGCCGCCAACGAGTTAAATGCCCTTGAGCGCGGGGTTCCGCGGCCCGGCTCGCAGCCCCGGCCGCGCGAGGTGAGCCGCCTCCCCGCGCCGTCCGCCGGGGCACGCGTCCATGTGTGGCCGCAGAGTTATCTGTGGAGCGCGGCGCCGGGGCACCCTCCTCCTGCTTAATGAGGACTCGACTCGCGAGCAAGCGTGAATCACTGCCGGGCCGGGAGAGGAGGAAGGCGATTTAACCCCCTCCCACCCCGCTCCATGTCCGTGTGTCACTCGGCTCGGGCCACCTGGCGCGGCCGGTCCTGGGGCGGCTGCTGCTGCTGCTGACGACGGCGACGGCGACGGGGCTGCCACCCCGGGAGTTCCCTCCTGCTCCGGCCACGCCGCTCCCGGCGATTGTTCCTCTTCGTTCGGAACCTCGGAACCCCGGAACCCCGGCCAGGCCGGCGCTCTGGCTCCGAAAGAACTTCGTTTCTGGGGAAAGCGCATCCCGAGCCAATCAAGATCGTGAAGGTTGATTGCTGTAGCTCAAAGACTTGTCTTCTTTGTGTGTGTGTGTTATCTTTTTTTTAATTTTCTTTTGATTTTTGTTTTTGGCGTAAACATCTGGGTATACATCAAACGGCAAGATGTCCAGTAATGTCCCGGCGGATATGGTAAGTGAAGGATGAGAGTTACGACACTCTCTGATTTAATTGTGGTTACCAGTCTTATTTGATCAGAAAAGATGCAGGCGGCGGGTGAAGGTGTGCCGGGGGACGGTTGAAAAGCCACGGTCCTTGGGGTTGCTGGAGAAGTTGGAGGGTCTGGTGTCCCTGTTGTAGAAAGTACTGCTTTTAATACGGATTTTCTCATTTGGTTGTGTTTTTCTAAGTGATTAAAGACAATGGAGAAGTTGGGAACCTGTAGCAAGGTAGCCTGACGTGGAGAAAAATCTCTTCCTCTTTGCTGGAAGCCTCTGAACACTTGTGTCTTAAAGCTTCTGAAAACGTCAGTGGCAGTGGGCAGAGCTGAGGACGGGTGCCCCTGCTAGATACAGAGGTGGACAGGAAAACGGGGATCTTGCTCTGTGGCACTGATCGTTAATGCAGTAGGTGCAAGCTTTATGTTTCCAAGAACTGGGACGTATTATCTCTTGGAGAGAAACTCGACCAGAATTTGCTGTGAGCTTTTGAAACGTCTGGGTGAACAAGTATGGCAACAGAAATATTAAGCCGCTTTGGAATCTTCACAAATCTAGGCTGACTGGATTTTGGTACTTTTAATGAATATTCCAGGACTTTTAGTACCAAATATTTAGTAGTATTACATCATTGGACTTTCAAAAGCTAATAAAACATGTTATTGATTGACCCTTGATCCTGGAATGTTAAGAAACTTGAAACACAAAGTACTCTTGTTTATTGACGCTTTTCTTTTTGCTCATAAAGGTTAAGGTTATGAGACTGTTGACTAACAGGACCCGTGTAGGTTTACAGTGCTGGGAGGTGGGTTTGTGTGAGTGTGAAATTACACTTTGTCGTCCTCGGGACAAACGTAATGCAATTAACAGGAAGATGAATAATCTTGTCTATGAAAGAATTGAAGTTAACATAGTTATGCTCACTTCCGTGAAGTTAACATTTGAGGGTTTGTATTATTTCAGCGAAAAAACAAAGTTGCACTTTGCTGATGATTAAATTTTTAAATGTCAGCTGTTTCAATAAGAGTGAACCTCATTTACAGGCTGTAAAATAAAAAAAATTAAATGCCTCTAAATGGCATATTTTGACCTTGGTTTAAAGACATTTTGCTTGTGTTAGATTTCCCTGTTAGTGTGCTATTTAAACGCAAAGGAACCACAGTGTTCTGTCTCTTGGGTGGCCACAGAGCAACCTTACAGTCTCCTTCCTGAGTCTTAAAACTCGAGCATTGTCCTTTTAGTTTTCCCTTCCCTCCTGGCGTGCCCGCCGGAGAATGGTCTCCTGCCCGCTTAAGGATAGCTGGACTTGATTTCCTCCACCCTACTCGTGAAGTTGCCTGGAGAGGTTTCTGGTCGGAGCTGGAAAATGCTCTTTCTGCTGTTGGATGCTTGCTCTGTGGGCTCATCACCTCCAGCAAAGATCCACTCTCTCTCTAAAGCCTCCATCTTATATCATCACGCACAATGTGAGATATGATCACCCTGTGTGCTACTTATCTGTCATAGAAGTTGTCGTGAAATAGATTTGTGTCATTAAAACAGTGCCACAACTTTATTTAGGCCCAGTGGTGAAGAAAAGCTGGAATGTGCGTAGCGACAGTCACAGATTGAGATGATTTGTGGAATACTGTTTCCGAGTCAGAGAAGCTAGTGTTGGGATCGGGGACTGGGAAATAGTGGCAAGGTTTTATTAGTAGCTGCAGTTATAAAATATAACTATTTCTGTTTTAGACTGTATTTTAAGGCCTTGATGATTCTGTGGTGCTTTGAGATCCCTTGATTAAAGGTGATATGCAAGGGCAAAGCAGTATTATGTAATAAACATATAATGCCCTGGTGATGCTATTTCAGAGTGTGTCTAAGGTACAGCTCAGATTAGATTGAAATATTTCTTATGTCTCATTTTCTAGCTGTCCAACTTGTTGGAGGTCTTGAGGGTTTTTTCCGGCATTAAAACCATTTAAAACCTTCATTTGCTATTACTTACATTGCATTTTTGCTTAAGAAGTGCCTTCATTAGATATGTACCTAGAATTCTCAACTTTTTGAAATAGAACATGATAAATACTGGTTAGAAGTTGTGATTAAATGCTTCATATTTGTTAAACTTTTCATTATCAATAATTGACAATCTGCATTTACATTCATGGCTTAAAGTGAGAAAAATTTTACCACTCTTGAAAAGCAGCAGCCTTCCCACCCCCACCTCTTTCCACGATCTGACGTTTCCCTTGAAGTGTAAGTGTAAATTGATCAGGATATATCCTCTTGCAAGTATGGATACATACATTTTTGCTAGATGCAGTAAAAATTTCATGTTTTTCAGTGGTGACAGTTAGTGTGTGCTATTTAGAAACAAATGTTACACTTTTTCACACCTTAATGGTGCTTGTCAAGTCGTGCAGGAAAATCCTGTTTGGGAGAGGAGGTGGGGCATTGAAGTTATAAGCTCTGTCGCGTTTTCATTGGAGATAGTTCATTCTCGAGCTATAATAATTGCTAAATCAGTTGATGGTTTTGGTAAGGTCTTCTTATGGCAATTATTGTGACTCGCTTTAAAATCGATTTTTTAGCCTCACTTTTTAAATTTCGTAAATATAACTGATATTTGAAATCTATTTTTAAACATTCAGTAAATTTTTTTGGTTACCCCTTCTCTTTTTCTCATAAACCAAATTTAGCAAGTAAGTCTTTTGGGGGTGGGTGGGAGTGGTACCCCTAGTGAATGGATTTGCTATATTCTTTACAAAAAAATAATTTGCAGTTGATGCTTTTTCAATTAACATTCTGTAAAGATGTCCTATAAATAATATAAATGTATTTACTTAAAATGTTGGCTTTTCCTTTACTGAGAGTGAGTTTGAACTACAAGATTTACTAGCATTCCAGTGTAATAACTTATTTGTGAGAAAAATCTGGAAATATCTGAACAGAATATCATTATAATATATTGTATTTAAATGATTCATTTTTTTCCCTCAGCCCAAATCATGGTTCCTGATGGGGCAATATGCATTGTTTATAATTGTAGCATGAATTATGTTAATGACTTAGGTTTTCTGAAAGAGAGTGTTTACTCTTTCTGTTAGTAATAAAGTCTGAGGCTGGGTAGATAAGCTGGTAATTTTGTTTTCTAGATTTGGAAAATTATCAAGAAATAAATTATTGTGTTTATAAAGTTGTTATACAAAACATTTGAACTACTATTTAGACTTTTGGATTGAAATTATACTTTATGAATTCTGTAAAATTGAAAACTCTACCTAAGGGAGACATTGACAATTTGTGTGAGAATAATGGCAAAGCAATTTTGGTTATTTGAAACATTTTAGATGATAAAATAAAAACCTTGTATCTTTTAAAACTATTAATGTAAAATTGTAGCAGATGTAACCATTTTTTAGTCTGGGGTTAAGTGAGCTAATGATAATTTGAGTTTTTTTCAGTGCTTAATGAGTATTTTTATTGGAATGCTGTATCTCTTCCATTTGTGGAAAAAATATTGGAGCCCTCTAGTGGACAGGATATTATTAAAATGAATTTCTTTTCAAAGTGAAGTTTTATCACTTTTCCAAGTTAAAGTAAAATGACAGATATAGAGTGTACCAGAGGAAAATGTCATGCTCGCAAAAGGTCTAGAGAATAGAAAAATTTTGACTTTAAAGAAAGAGTGTATTAAGATCTAATGCCCTAGATTTTTCTCTTTACTTACAGCTCTTTTTAATTTTTCTTTCTCTTGCTGGGGCTCTTATTCCAAGTATAAGTTGGGAGGTTTTATGAAACTAAAGGGTAGATAAGTACCATTTGTGTATATATATACTTATACACATACACGTAGGTGACTTGATGAACAGCTTATTAAATTAATATATCTCTTATGGAATGTTTCTCTAAATTTTTTTCCTTGAATGTGTCTTAAATTTGCTGTTCTGAGTTAGATATTTTAATTGAGAAAACAAGTGACACATTATTTCCATTCGTTTTGAATGCCTTGTCCTTTCTAGCTCTGAATCCTACTCCAGCTTACATCGCTCTCCTGTGGTCACGGTTTTTAGCCCATTCTAGTCCACAGTGTTCTTTCCTCCCTGTGAACCACTGTCTTTCCGGTGTGTTTCAAATTCTCATATGATGTCAGATTTACATGAATATGTGTCATATTTATTATGGCTCCCATAACTTCTAAAACAGAGTAGGCATTTAAAAACTGTTGAGTGATTTTCTTGACTCCTAAAGCATTACTCGCTCTGTTACTTATGGGAAAGGTAAACAGTGTCCCGTACTGCTACTACTTATAATAATGGTGCTGAATATGAAGTCTGTGATATCTGCTTCTATTACTACTTTGAATATGAAAAATATATTTTTAGTGTAACGCTTGAAGTTATTTTAAATTAGTGGATAAAGTACTGATGGCTCTACTCGTTTTCATAACATGGAACAGTAAATATGATTTAGAAGACTGAAGTATATACTTCTTAAATATGCTCTTTAAGACTTCCTCTCATTCTTGGTGGGGAGGGAATTGAAAGTGACTAGAACTCATGGTAACTGGAAACCCTGGGTAATAAATTATTCTGAACCAGTAAGTGTTTTGAATACATGAAGGTTGTTTTGGGGGATATCCCAATCTATTTTGGATTACTGTCCTGTTTGCTTATGTGTAATATGCTGTGCATAATTAAACTTACTTTTGGTGACTTAGAGCCATCATTTGAATAATAATTATTCCTTTCAGTGAAGTTCATTGACTACCTCCCTGTGTAACATAGTATCATTATTCTGTAAACTGCAGCTGTCATAGCCTCAGCATCTAATATACATTGTGAAGCTTTATGCCCCTTCACTACTAGTAATTTACAAAGTGAGATGAGGCAGGTCAGTTGTGAAAATAAAAATATTAGAACTTCTAGGTATTTATTTTGTGCTCCAAAAAGAGGGAGGAATTGAGCAAGTGGCTCTGAAAAACCCTCCAGGCTTTTCTAGGTCCATATTCTGATGAGCGTGGTTTACTGGAGGAAGGTGTGGGAATTTTGTAATGTAGAGACCAACAGCAGCACCATGAGTTTCTCAAAGTTTTTGCAGTTTTTCTGTTATAGTATATTATGTGGTTGCTTTAAAAAATAGTTTTTCAGAGAATCTATGATACTTTGTATGGAAATGGGGAGCCAGAGGTTCACTGTCAAAGTACTTAAAAGAGTTGTAGAACTCAAAGCTGAATTACACATTCTTATTTTACAAAAGATGAATATTTTAGTTGCTGATCTTTTCCATGATGACAAGAAGCTATCAGTAGTATGCTACCTAGCAGGTATTTTTGAGAAAACAAACAATATGTTGCCTCTTTAAGGCAAAATTGGCATTGTTAACCACTAAGTGAAAAAAAAGAAAACAGCTGCTTTTCAGAAGAAATGTTATAGAGAGAACATTTTGAAAACATGTCTAGATTTTTCCAGTCTGTTGAAAAATCTTCCTCACAGAGAATTTCAGTGGGCTTTGGACCCATTTATCAGAAACATAAAACGCTAGTTTGCAAAAATATCTGACTGACATCAGGTAAAATAAAATTGTAATAGCATTGACATCAAGTAACTGACTTTTAACAAAAATTTGTGCATATTTGGTGATAGAATAAATAGAAAAGTGACATGATTTTGTGAACCAGTAAGTGACATATTCTTCTGTCTGGATCTGTGCATCTTTGTAAGCTAGGTTTTTCAATTATGCCTTATGACTTCTCTTAAAACCAAGTTTCAGAATACATTGAACGTTACAAAAGGGGAAACCAAGATTTTAAAAAGTAAAGAGGCATGTTCAATAACAGTGCTCTTACTTAATATGTTAACAATAGTAGTATTTTTAATGATTGCAAGATTAAAACAAATGTTTAAGATAGTTAATAATAAAAATTAAAACAAGATTTTAATCTTTTAATTCTGTTTTAGTATGTTTTATAATATATGTAAAATATATGGTTTAGAAATGAATATATTGTATATAATGGCAGTATATGCTGAAGTATTTTATAGTTGGGGAGTTCAGCCAAAACATTTTAGAAGTTGTGCGTAAGCTGACTTCAGATTTCTCAGTATTTTAAGTTCCGTTTGATATTTATAGTTTTCCCGTCTCCTTCCTTGTTAAGCAATTCCATTTTTCTGTGGTCAGTATGTCTACCTTTTCCTAATTCCTTACAGTTGCTGATTCTAATTTGCTGTCAGTATGGAAACTAGATTTTCAAAGTTTATTAGGATAAAGTGTGTTAAAAAATGAACAAATGGTGTCCAAGTGGGATTTTTCAGGAGTTCTTATGGTAAAGTGCATAATCTTTATTTCATGGACTTGTTCAGGTCTGTTTTGGTTGCTTAGAGTTCTGTTTACTCGAGGGGTTTATTTTCTGGCTGTTAGCTGTGTTTTGCAGAGATGTAGATTCTGGCAGGGATGAACTAGGCAGACAATTTAAAAAATAAAATTACATGTAGCTTTATTTTGAGCTCATAGGGGAGAGGTACTAATGTTTGTTGTACACTGGCTGTTTCCCAGGGAGATGCTTGGCAATTTACAGGATAATATTTAGTTTAGTCCTCTCAGTGACCCTGGATAAATAGGTTGGAATATAGGAAAAGAAGCTGCTGTTGCCCACCAGGTGGAGAGCACCAGGAATACATCTGTAGGTTTATTGACTTGCTGCAGCAAGGAGGAACCTGTGTCCGGGCAGCCACGCAGTCTCATGAGAGGGTATCAGAGAGGTTCTTGCTGGGGTTTGGAAAGTTCCTCATTGATTCTGCTGGGAAAGCAGGGGAAGTGGAGACTAGCTCTGGATAGAATGCTGCGCGCACAGGGTGGGAGTGGGCTGGTAACTGGGTCTTCCAGCTGTCTTTGTTTAGGAGGCAGGAGAAAGGAAGGGGGCTGGAGGAGAGTGTTGGTTATCATTTTGGAGCTGTAGTGTGGTCCTGGGAGAGTTTATTACCTGTTGACCTTTTGTTGGCCTTGTCTATCTCAGTCTTTTAGAGACATCACACTGTGATTATCAACAGAGCTAGTTTTACTTTCTCACAACCTAGGTTCAGAGAGGGTAAGGGACTTCTTTGGAATCACACAGGTAGGAAAATGCAGAGCTAGGGTAGAATTCGGGTCTCCTGGCCTCAGGCCCCCCCCTCCTAAGCAGATACCTCAGATTCCTTCCCAACACCTTGCTCCAGGAATCTTTGCAAAATACTCTGTAACGTCTGGGTTGGAATGATTTTAATGCAGGTGGATTTTCTTATTAATTGCTAAAATTAAAGGGAGTTTTCTTTAAACTTGTTGAAACTTTGAATCTTCTTGTATATATGTTATACAATAGAATTTTTTCTTATAAACTTACCACTTTGAGTGCAAAGACTGATTGCTTTATGTATATAACACATAGATTGATTAGTGCTTTCAGAGTATTTTGTTTTTGTCTCCATACTAGTATATCTGCTTATGTGTGATGCAGATTCTTTGTTGATTGATTCAGATCTAGTAGCATTTTTTTATGGTCTAAATAAAATATATACGTGGGCAATTTTCTATGACGAGATTTTGAGAAGAAAATGTTCTTTCTGCTGAAGAAAATTGTCTTAAGTTAGGTGTCATATCTTTTGTTTATGAACATAAATTAAGATGGCAATTCATTATGTCCAGACAAAATGTTCTCTCATGATATATGTTTAATTTTCTTTACTTTCATATAAAATTAGTGTTTTTGCCTTAGAAATACTCCTGCTTTTGTATCCTGCTTTTTTCATTTAGTCACATATTATTAACAACTATGCATACAAGTAAGTACAGAACCATATTATAATTTTGAACTGATTCTGACAGATGTACCTAAATTGCTTGGCTATTCCATGTTCATATAGCGTTTAAAAGCCATAATAAACAATGTTGTAATGCCTGTCTTAGAGTATATCTCTGTGCCTTGTCTGATTATTTTCCTAGGATAAAATTCTTAGAAAGGTAGGTATTGCTGTATGTTTAAATATGCGTTAAAAATTGAGGGGATGGGGGAGGGATACACATTTACTAATTTTAAAGCATCCTTAAATTTCTGATAAACTTAACTTTTTCTTTATGCAATATCTTCTTAATATGCTAGAATATATTTCATTTACATTGTTTGCATTTTTGTTCGTGAAAAAGATTGACTAGTAATTTTTAATGTCTTGTAAAGTCTTTGACACGTTTAGGTATCAAGGTTATGCTGACTTCATAAAATGACCTGGGAAATGTTTTTTATTCGCTGAGTTTGCGAGAATTGATTTTATTGCATCCATAAATGTTTGGAAGAATTCACTGGTGAAACCATTTGGAGTTTTCTTGTGGGGATTATTGATTCTGTTTCTTCAGTTCATGTAGGACTATTCCTGTTTTCTATTACTTGTCAATTTTGACAAGTTTTGCTTTTCAAGGCGTTTATGTATTTTACCTAAATTTTCCAATGTGGCTTAAAATGTTTTACAGTATCCTTTTATTATCTTTTTGATGTTTGTAGTATCTGTAATGATACGTGCTTTTAAAATCTGATTATTGGTAATTTGTGCTTCCTCCTGATCACCATCGATTTTCAAAGAGCCAATTTTCAGATTTAAAACCTTCTTTATTTTCTATTAAATTCTGCTTTTACCTTTATTTCTTTCCTTCTATTTAAAAAAATTTAATTTGCTGTTCTTTTTCAAGTTGCTGGGGATAGATAATCAAATCAGTAGTGATCAGTCTTCTTTTCTTAATGTATACATTTAAGTCTATGAAATTTCCCTATAAAAGCATTTTAGCTGAATCTTACAAGTCTGATATATCATATTTTTATTACTCAATCAGAAGTGTTTTAAATTTTTCATTCTGGTTTCTTCTTTGATCCATGCGTTGTTTAGAAGTGTATTGCATAGTGTCTAAGCATTTGGGGATTTTCTAGCTATATTTTTGTTGTTGATATCTAGTTTAATACTCCTGTGGTCCAGGATCATTCTTTCTGTGATTTCAATCGTGAGTAATTTGTTGACACTTGCTTTATGGTAGTTTTAGAAAATTGAGTGTGGTGTGCTTAACATCATGTCAAGTTTATTAATCATGTTCAAATCCACTGTGTCACTGCCAACTTTTTTGTCTCTTTCATCACTTTATTTGAGAGAAATGTGTTAAAATCTCCAAATGTGTGAGAATTCATCTATATGTCTTTTTAGTTCTCTCAAATTTTGCCTTATATATTTTGAGGCTGAGTTCTTGGTTGCAAATAAATCTACAGTTGTTATATCTTCTTATTGGAGCGATCCTTTCATCATCGTCTCTAGTAATGCTTTTTGCCTCAAGTCTCTTTTTTTGGATATCATATAGTACCTCTTTTTTAAAAAAATTTCTCTTTCCATCTATTTCCTTAAAACCTTTCTTTGTCCTTATAGCTTAAGATGAATCTCTTTAAGCATCATATAGTTGGGTTCTGTTTTTTTATTAAGTTTGGTAGTCTGGGCTGTTTTACACTTAACGAAATTTCTATCCTACA
This sequence comes from Hippopotamus amphibius kiboko, assembly GCF_030028045.1. NCBI lineage: Eukaryota > Metazoa > Chordata > Mammalia > Artiodactyla > Hippopotamidae > Hippopotamus > Hippopotamus amphibius. The sequence goes on from NC_080199.1 coordinate 73,910,399, forward strand.
TTATCTGGGTTTAAATTGACCATTTTATTGTTTATTTTCTAGTGGTACCATCGGTCCTTTATAACTCCCCCGTCCCCCCATTTTTTGCTTTCTTTTGGATTAATCGAATATTGATTTTATTTCATATCTCCCCTCTTAGCTTGTTTGTTATAAATTCTTTTATTATCTCTTTGTTAGGTAATGTAGAGATTGCAGGACACATCTTTGACTTCTTTGAGTCTGTCATAAATTATTTCCTTTGCTACTTCTAGGAAAATGGAAAGGCCTTACAGTACTTTAATCCCATTTACCTCTCTTCCACACTTGCTTTATTTAACCCCCCAAAGACATCATTATTGTTGTTTTCGAGATAATAATAATAATGGTAATATTAGTGCTAGTAATAATGATGTTGTTGTTAAAGTAGCCATTACGCATTTCAGTTTGTCCTCGCCTTTACCCTTTTTGGAAGTCTTCATTTCTTCCTGTCTTACTGCATTTGCATCTGGGTAATTTTCCTTTTATCTAAGGAACTCTCCTGAGTATTACTTTTAGTGCAGGTCTTCTAGTAATAATTCTGGTTTTGTTTGCCTGGAAATGTATTTACTTACCTTCATCTTCAAAGGGTCTCTTCTTTTAGCACCTTCAGGCTATTTTATAACTTCTGGCTCCCACTGTTTCTGTTAAGTCAACTTTTGGTCTTACTTTGAAGTTAATATGTTTTTCTGTTGAACTTCTGTTGAACTTAATGTGTTTTGGCAGTTTTTAAGATTTTATCTTGGTCTTTGGGTTTTAGCAGTTTTACTGCTGTGTGCTTGTGCACGGCTTTTCTTGTATTCGCTCTGCATGGAGTTTGCAGAGCGTCTGGAGTCTGTGGCTTGCTATCTTTGTCATTTTGGGAATTTTCTAAGCTGGGATTGTTTTTTTTTTTTTAATTTATTTTTTATTGAAGTATAGTTGAATCACACTGTTGTGTTAATTACTGCTGAACAGCAAAGTGATTCAGGTATATATATATTCTTTTTCATATTCTTTTCCATTGTGGTTTATCACAGGATATTGAATATAGTTCCCTGTGTGATACAGTAGGACCTTGTTTATCCATTCTGTATATACCAGCTTGCATCTGCTAATCCTAAACTCCCAATCCAACCCTCTGCCATTCCCCTCCCCCTTGGCAACCACCAGTCTACTCTCTATGTCCGTGATTCTGTTTCTGTTTCATAGATATCAATAGATTCATTTGTGTCATATTTTAGATTCTACATATAAATGATGTTGTATGGTATTTGTCTTTTTCTGCCATCACTTAGTATGATCATCTCTAGTTACATCCATGTTGCTGCAAATGGCATTATTTCATTCTTTTTTTTATGGCTGAGTGGTATTCCATTGTACATATGTACCACATCTTCTTTATCCATCCATCTGTTGATGGACATTTAGGGTGTTTCCGTGTCTTGGCTGTTGTGAATAGTGCTGCTATGAACATAGGGATACATATATCTTTTTGAATTAGAGTTTTGTCTGGACACATGCCCAAGAGTGCGATTGCTGGTTCATATGGTAATTCTGTTTTTAGTTTTTTGAGGAACCACCATACTATTTTCCACAGTGGCTGCACCAACTTACATTCCCATCAACAGTGTAGGAGGATTCCCTTTTTTCTACACCCTCTCCATAAATTGGGATTCTTTAAATATTGTTACTATCCAGTTCTTTCCTTTCTTTCTGGGACTACAAATGCATGTATATTAAGTCATTTCACAGTTTTCATTCTTTTTCCCCCCTCTGTGTATCTGTTTGGATATTTTTGCTGAACTCTTCAAGTTCACTTATTGTATCTTCTCTGTCCAACATCCAGTTATATCCAGTTATTGAGTTCTTAATCTCAGTTTTTGTATTTTCAGTCCTAAAACTTATACAGATTCAAGTTCTCACAATGTCTTACCTGTTTTCTTGAGTATGTAAACATTGTTGTGATGTTTCTGCCTGATAACTCTAATACCTACATCATCCATGAGCCTGTTTCTGTTGTATGGCATTTGATCCTTTTCCCCAGTGTGCCTGGTAATGTTTTATTAACATTGTGATGAAAAATTATAGAGGATCTGAATGATGTTATCTTTCTTCAGATAGAAAGATATTCTTAAAAAAAAATTTATTTTATTTTATTTTTTTGGGCATGCCGCATACAGGATCTTAGTTCCCTGTGCAGGGATTGAGCTTGTGCCCCCTGCAGTGGAAGTGTGGAGTCTTAACCACTGGACCGCCAGGGAAGTCCCAGAAAAATATTATTAATATTCTCTGGCAGGCTGTTAGGAAAACATTGATCACTTTGATTTATCAGTGATTGATAAGGCAGAAGTCTGAATTCAGGGTAGTCAGGAAATGCAAGTAGCTTCTTGCACATAGCTCTTCTGAGGTCTCATTTAAAAGTTTGAAGTATTTACCAAGTTGCCCCTTCCTTGGCAAGCCCTGAATTTTAAGTATTGTGAGGCTGATGAAAGCTCTCCTTAGCTTTTTAGCCTCTTTGCCACATCTTTTTGAGGAGTCTTCCTGCATTTCAATCCATGTTGTTTATGATTCAGCACATTCCTGGAGGGCAGAAATGGAGCAGATGATGGGCTCCTTCTTTGCCGTTCCTTTTCATCTGGGATCCTCAGCTCCTGGCTACCATGGTGTAGTACAGCATTCCAATTTTGTCTTCCCAGCCCAGTGGGACTGGTATAAGCTCTGAGATGCTGCTTTCTGCTTGGCCTGTATGCCCTGTGCTGGTATTTGGCACATACCTCAGGGGGAAAACAGGGAGCTTCGATGTGTCTCCCTTCTCTAGGCTCCCGACGTCCTGGCTCTCTTGGTTGTTCTCTCTATGCCTTTAGATAGCTCAGTTTGTTTAGCTGGTATTTTGTCACTTTCATAGTTGTTTTCAGTGGGAAATTTGGTCGGATGTTGCTCTTCCCTCATCGCTTGACCTAACTGCCCTTTCTGTTTGTGCTTTAGTTTCCCCTCCCTCCCTCCCTCCCTCCATCCCTCTGTTTTGGCTGTAGGATCACCAGGGTTTTTTTGGTCTCTCTTCTATCCTAATAGTAGCCATGAATAGCTAAAATTAATTACATTCTTAACTGTGTTACTTACTGTGGACCATCAGCCAAGCAGTTGCTTAAGTCAGACATCTAGGAGTCATCTTTGATTTCTCCCTCCCCCTCATCCCCCACATTCAATCCATTTCAAACTGTATCTGGACTCCATCAGCTCCTCTTCATCTCCATGCTACCACCGTATTGCAAGTATCATCACTCTCTCCTGGATTATGGCGTTAAAGACTAACGGAACTGATTATTTTACCTCTGTTCACGTTCCTCTGTAATACACTTTACCAAAACAGCTTGAGTAATTTTTATGAGACATAAATTGGATCGTCTTTCCCTTTGAAAAAACCCCAGAAAACTTCAGCAGCTTTCCATTGAAGACTAAATTCCCATGGAATAAAGTCATAGATTCTTACAGTGGCCCTTCAGAGTCCTGCATCACCTGGCTCTGGCCTGTCTCTGTGATCTTCTCTCTGGCTTCCTGTGCTTCAGTTGTACTGGGTCCTCTCAATTCCTCAAACAGCCCACAGGCTCTTTCCCACACCTGGGCTGAGCCTTTGCACATATCAGTCCTTTTGCCTGAAATCCTTATGAGTGTGCTTCTGTATTTTCCATGTATGAGTAATGCCTTCTTAGCTTGACTGTCCTCAGAGGTACTTTTCCTGCCCACACCTAAAGTTGAATTCCCTCACTTCCTCCGTTTCTTACTCAGGACCCCATAGGCTTCCTCTGTAGCACTTGTCACACTTGGTAATTCATTTGTTTATTTTTAGATTTGTTTTAGTTGTTATAGATTCTATGAGGGTAGGTATATCACTTTCATTGGCCACTGTAGCCAATAAGTATGATGCTTTTTGTATGGTAGGTTCTTCATAAATATTTGTGGCACTGTACCAAGCTAATTACTTGAGACAGAGATAGTCCTCCAAAAAAACTTTCACACCAAGCTTATCAGGTAGGTAGGTGCTGGTGTTAGCTGCATTTTATTGGTGAGGAAAGGGAGACCTAATGATATTTGGTCATTTTCCTGAAGCCCACTAGCTAGGTGGGCCTTTTTGTGTTCTTGGATATTTTTGCATTTCTAACTTTTGACCGTTCTTTACCTTTTTAATGTCATATCCTCTTCATTACGTCTTAAAGCTAATGACAGTGATTCTGGTATTTCAACTTTAACTTCTGTTTGCTTAACATGTTAAAATTGCCAAAATTTCAGAAAGGAAATTAGAAATTTGTAATGGAAGTTGAAAAAGTATTAATAGGATTTAAATACTTGAAGTGGTAGATTTGCAGTGTGGCTGTCAAATATTCTGAGTGATTTTTCAAGCTATGAAATCTCTCTCATTACTTTGTGACTAAATAGAAAGCCTATGTTACAATTAATTGCCTATATTTGAATATATTATACATAAAAACACATATTTGAAGAAAACATGTTCTGTCCTTGTGTATCATCTAAGTGATTGGTGTCTTCCTCACTGATTTGTGCAAGAAACATTTATTGGATGCCAGTGTACAGATGCCTCCTGTCAGTCAGAGCTAATCAGTTTTCTCCAGTGTCTCTCAAATGAATTTCCTATTCTTTATCTCCACTAGCTTCAACCAGGTCTCCATCCAGATATTGTTCCCCTTTATCTACTACTATTTAGCTGTCTTTCACCCTTTTCCCAGGTTTGGCTTTTGAAAACACAGATCTCATCATTTAAGAATTCTACTTAATAACGGTTGGCTGTGGCTTACAGGCCAATCCACGCCAAGCTCCTTAGGTGGTGGCCTTAAGGCTCTTAGTAGTTGGGCTTCGATCCAGCCTCATCTCCTGCTGTTGCCCCCTTGTGCGCCCTGGGTTTGGGTTGTAGTGAACCCTCTGCTTGCCCACAGATCTTTCAGTTAACATTTATGCTTCTCTCTTTCATCCTTGCATAGCCTGCCCTTTCTGCTTAGGAGCACCTTTCCCCTCCCTTCTTGCTTCATGTGCACTGAAGACTTGTTCTCAAATCCAGTGTTAATTCCTTGGGAATGCCTTAATTACTTGGTCAGACACTTACACATCCTAGGAGCTCCAAACCAAAGGGACAGTTGAGGCAAAGCAGTTTCCTAGGAGGGACCAAGGAAATAAAGCCAGAGTGGCAGGATGGCTTTTTCCTTCAAGGGTTGCCAGCAGTGTGAAGCACCAAGTCCAGAGGGACAGAGCTAACACAAATCCTGTTTGGGTTTCAGCGTCTCTGGTTCTGATGAGCCCAGGATCGCTAGGTAGTGATGCGTCTCAGCATTGGTTGTTGTACCATCATAACACACTCTCACTGGAGTTAGGGCGAACAAGGCCCAGTCCACAGAAAACCTGGGTAAAAGGGTTAGAATTCCAGCTACGTGGTCTGGAATTCAGAGCTGGGGCTCTTAATCACTTACTCTCTCATAAATGGTATTCCCTCTACTCTAGCACTTGTAAACATTTTTTATTTGTTTCGTCCACTAGATAAGACTATGTGCTCTTTCAGAGCAGAAAGAGGCCTTATCTTACTCATCTTTCTCTACCCCAGTTCCTAGCACTGTGCCTGTTGTAGAGGGAATACTCAATGAATGTAGAAATAGCACTGCAGCTTTGTCCGGTGGAACTTTCTGCAGTGCTTGAAATGTTCTTTATCTGTGCTGTCCAGTAAAGTAGCCACTAGCCATATGTGGCTACTGAGCAGTTGCAAAGTGGTGTGTGACTGAGGAATGGAATTTTAAATTTTATTTAATTAATTTAAATGTAGTTACATGTGGCTAATGGTTACTACATTGGACAGTGCAGTTATATAGTTTACATAATTATTTCTCTTACTGGACTTTAGAGATCCCTAATATTTTTTTTCTTTGGCTTATATTTCAAATAAGCTTTTGGTTTTACTCTTGTGATTTTTGTTCGCTCAGTGTCGGCATTCATTTTTTGCTACTGTCATTGTGTATACTGTCATCAGCCTTTCTTTTAATTTTCTGGATGTTAGTCTACGCGACATAGGAAGACATGCAGTGGAACTAATGGAATTCTTTTTAAAAAGAGCAAATTATAGGTACCTGGGAGTCATCTTTGACCTAACCCTAACCCCAGTGACAGTGTGGAATAGCCCTCACAAAAGAAGAGAGGGCTAAAAATAGAAATTAGTGTGGGCATTAAATTGAAGAAAAAGAGCGATATGAGGTTACATGAATTCACTAAGAGATGGGGAACAGCCCAGAAGTACAGTGCCTCTATTTAGAGATAGGAGAATTCTTAAAATGGAAAAAGGAACACAGTTATGGGGGAAAAAACCTTTTAAAAAAGTTTGACTGTCATGAAAGCCATGCAAGGAGAAACCCAAGGAGGCATAGTGGTGGACAACAGCAGAGATTGCAGGGAGACTCGATACGGACCAGTTAAAGTCCATTTTGTGTAATTTGGGGAAGGTTGTGTGGATCTTAATTCATTGTCAGATATTTTAATGTGGACGAAACCGTATTTTTGTTATAATTCAAAGAGTTTTCTTCCAAATCAAAGTGCTAGACATAGAAGAATTCAACATGCCCACTTTTTTTGAAGTCATTACTATTTTTCAGTTTCTGTGTCCATATCTGCCTTCTCTCAGCCCTTTCTATTTGTCAAAGTATTTTGCTTTGCTATTATATATGATCTGGACAAGCATGAATAATACTTGCTTTTTGCTCTGAAATTGACCCTTTTTTGTCCTGCACGGGTGATTTTCTCTATTACCCAGTAGTAGAGTTGTTGGTTCAGTAGCAGCCATTCAGTTCATGCTTTGGTGCAGGGTTTACTAAGGGATGTTTCTTGTTTAATTCTTCATTCCCAGAGAAAGACAGGTTTACTGAAAAATTGCAACGTCTTGCCTCTGAGATGTGCTGTCAGACTCCCAGCCGGCATAGGAAGGGAACAGACAGCTCTTTCATTTCCCAGAGTAGTGTCTGCCTTAGTCCTTGGGGACTTAGGACAGGCAGCCAAGAAGAATGAAAAACTGGGAAGACATTTTCCCTAAATATCTTTATTCTGAAGTAGAGGTGGGTTCACTCTTAGGTTGTTTTGTAGTGCGTGCAGTTGTAAGCTTATTATTATTTTCGGATTATGCCAACACATGAGTCATCTCTGAAATCTCATTTCTCAAGTAGAACCACTAGCTATACAGCTAAAGTCTTCCTGGAATATTTCAAGTGGTCATCTCAGTTGGACAAAAGGAAGGGCAGTCTACTCTGAAATTGCAAAACCCTTTCTTGTTTCCCAGATGACTTGAATAACTTATGTAAGTTATAGTTACCTGAGACATACATCAAAGATAATCAGAAGTACAGAGGGGGGCTGCCCCGGATTAGGTACATCAGGTAGTACAAAGACAAGAACAGTAGTACCCACTTCTACTCTTATCTGTTTGAAAACATAGTCAGTACGTGTGTGACCATATAGTATTAATTTTAGGTAAAGCATAACTTTCCTAATTTGACCATCCTTTTTTTTAGTCCTAGCATCTATTTTTTTTAAGTTAATTACTTAGAGGGAAAGGTAATCATAATTGTGCATTATCAAGTAGGTTAGTGTGATTGCCACTCAGCAATCAATGAAATGTAACTTATCTTCCACAATAAGATGAATGACGTTTATCCTTTCTTTGATGTCACCGTGTACTTGACCAGTGTTTTCTAAAAGCAGGTGTTTATCTGGCTTGTCTTATTTGCCCTTTCTTGGCTATAATCTATTTATTTTATGTATTTAGTTTTAAAAATCTAAGTTTCATTGTTTTGTTTGTTATTGTTTTATTCTGATTGTGTAACTGAGTAGAAAAGGAATAGGATTACTGAAAAACTTGTATTTTAAAGAAAATAATACCATTTATAAAATTCTTTTACTTAGTATAAATGCTGTTCATATTTTTGCTCATTACCCGCTAGACCTCTTCTGTGTGTGATGTATAATATGTAAATGTATACGGTTGGTGATTCACTTTGAAATGTTCTGATTTGGGGAGCTCTTAAAGATCAAATTTAGCTATGTGTAGGCTTACATATTCACTCATAAGGTTACATTTACTCATAAGAAAAATTTTAAGTCTTTGGGCTTTTCCAGAGAATAAAATCGGCTTCTTTTTTTAAACATTGTATTGGTACTATTTTTGCTTTATATTTATATATTTTCTTAATTTTAATTTCTAAAATTTATTTTATTGAAGTATAGTTGATTTACAATGCTGTGTTAGTTTCTGGTATACAGAAGAATGATTCAGTTATATATGTATATATATTCTTTTTCATATTCGTTTCTATTATGGTTTATTGGGAGGTATTGAATATAGTTCCCAGTGCTATAACAGTAGGACCTTGTTGTTTGTCCATTCTCTATATATAATAGTTTGCATCTGCTAATCCCAAACTCTCAATCCTTCCCTCCCTTACCCCCCATCCCCTTGGCAACCACAAGTCTGTTCTCTACATCTATGAGTCTGTTTCTGTTTCATAGATAAGTTCATTTGTGTTGTATTTTAGATTCCACATATAAGTGATACCATATGGTATTTGTCTTTCTGACTTCATTTAGTATGATAATTTCTAGGTTCATCCATGTTGCTACAAATGGAATTAGTTGATTCTTTGTTATGGCTGAGTAGTATTCCTGTGTGTGTGTGTGTGTGTGTGTGTGTGTGTGTGTACATATATGCATGCACCACATCTTTATGTATTCATCTGTCACTGGAAACATTTAGGTTGTTTCCCTGTCTTGGCTATTGTAAATAGTGCTGCTGTGAACATAGGGGTGTAAACATTTTTGCTTTTTAAAATTCAGTCTTCTTTCTGAGGATTCTGTGGAATCTAATATGGAGTGCCAGTGACTGGGTAGCATCAAAGAAGGAGGAGTTTATTTATATTTGAGATTTGCAGGAATGCTTAAAGTCTTTCTGATCTTACAAAAAGACTCAACTATTTTTTTATTTTTTTAAGCTTTTCCCTTCTCCAATTAGTACTTTGCTTTATCCTGTTTCTAGGTTTGGAAATACATATATGATACAAAGATGATAACATCTATAGACATGTTTATGGTACATACAGTTTTTTAAAAGAATCATACTTTAAATTTTATTTATAGTTTACTCTCCAGTCCACCTGTCAAAAGTAAATAGACTAAAAACAAGTCTCTTAAGTGTATGATTTACAAAGTTTATATGTTCTGTTTACTCTTCAGAAATCACGTTTGTGTGAAGGTCGTTGACTTATTGAGTTTGGTCTCTGCCAGTTCATAAGCTACTTTGTCTGACAGATATATTCGACCAAGGCAGCATATTCCAGAGATGGTATTGTTAATTATATCAAAATTAAGAACATCAACACTATTTCTCCACAGTCCTGAATGAGATCAGATTTCTAGGTCTTCTAATTTAAGTAGTTTAACAAAGAACTTCAGAAGACCAGTTGCAATCACCTGGCAACTGTTTATAAAACACTCTTAATTTCATCTAAATTCCTTGAGAGCCACTGTTGATGATTCTATTTTGGTGATTTTTATGTGCAGTCAGAAAATTCAGAATATGTATTTCTTTACAAAGTCAGTACACAAATACTATAAACTGAAAGTAAGTTTAAAGAAAGGCAGTTTTTATTATTAGCGAAATATAAAGCAACTGAAAGTTTTTTATTGGCATGCTAAAGTTTGCTATCTGTCGATACATATTCAATGACTAAAGGATACACAATAGGAAATGGTGGAAAATTCAACCAAAGAAATTAGCGTGTTCTTTTGGAAAGGACTGAGTCTTCAAGTTCCAGGTGAAATTAAATACCTGCAAAACAAGAGTAGCACCATCTCTTACTTCATTTTAAATGTTTTAAAGTTAGACCTACCGAGAAACTTTGGCAGAATAACTTCCTGAGCAATTTGATTAATTACCCAAGAACTATGACTACAATGAAATGACATAGCACAGTTATAAATAATAAACACAAGTTCAGTCCTGATCTGTTACAGGTTTGTTATGTCACAAGGGAGGTATTTTATTTTTCTCTGATGTAATAAATGTAGTAAATAAATAAAAAGTGTAATAAATCAGGTACTATAAACAATAGGTTTTTAAAAAAAAACCCACAGGTAGTATCACATATATTGAAACATTGCTCAGATTTCAGGCTTTTATAACAGAGTCGTTTTGGAGCCTAAGTCAATAAGCTTTCTTGCCTAGTTTCTGTTGTTTTCAGTATGTAAATACAGTTTAGCTTCATTAGTATAAGTGCTTCACACATTCATTCAATAAAATTTCCTTACAATGCTATGAGCTAGGAATTATTATTATCCCCATTTCACAAATGAGGAAACTGAAACATGGAGACATTAAGCAGTTTGCTGGTGAGTGGTGGGACCAGAATTCAAATCCCGGTATTCTATTTCCAAAGCCTGTTATGTGAGTGTGACGTCTCTGGAATTCTGGGAGGGTGCACTGTATTATTCAGTACTACTGTGTATATTAGAAGTGAGCCAGTTTGTTTTATGTACACATGCAGTGAGATTGTAGAGCAAAAAGGCAGCATTTATTTAACAAATAATAGCAAATCGGGCCAAGGTTCACCTTTAATATCTTTATTATGCAGTTGAGCTTATTGTTTATATCATGGTTGTAACCTACCATGTTGATTTGAACAGAGTCTATATCTGATTCTTTAAATTGAAAGAACAAGAGAGTTGAAGATAACTCAAGGGGAAACAAGCAAAAAACACCTTGAATTTAATCTTTTAAAATGTCTAATACCATTACAAACATAGGAACCATGACTGTAAAATAAACTCTAAGACTGCGGGGAATCTGGGAGTCGTCTAAATCTAGAATTCATTCTTTGTTACTATAAAAAGTCTGAGCACCTCTCAGTGAGATTCTGCCTATCTCTGGTACATCTTTTTTGCAGGGTCAGTAACATACCACTATCTTCATTAGAGAAGCTTCTTTGCAGGAAAGAAAGAAAATACCATTTGTTGGGAGTACTCTAAGTTTAGGAGACGTTGTTAGGCTTATCCAAACACTGTAAATCATTCTATTAAGTGTATTTGTAGAATCTTTCACATTTCTGAAGTGGTTGACATTTTAGCCTTGCACTTGTCTATAGAAGAACTTGGGGGATAGGGAGTCATTCTCTGTGGTGGAGGTCTCCAGCCTTTTCATCAGCCTTTAACATTAATGAATGTTGCTCATTAATTCTTGTGAGGGGGAGGTTCTTGGATTCTTTCAAATTGCTTCTCTCCAAGTCAGTAATATGATCGATCCTCTTCTAACTTTCCTTCTTCCTTCCTTCCTCTTCTTCTCCTTCTTCTCCTGCTTCTTCCTCCTCCTTCTTCCTCCTTCTTCTTCTTCCTCCTCCTTCTTCCTCCTTCTTCTTCTTTCCTTAAATGATGTCCTTTCTGGTGGAAAGAAGAGCGCATTTTATTTTGGAAAACTGCTCATAAAAAATAGATCTACATAAGTTGCAATGCCCTAGTAGTTTAATTCATTATTATAAATAAGCAGTACTTATCCAGGATGGATTACAGAAAATATATAACTGCTTTATTATATTGTCTTCTAATTGTAAGAATATCTAGGTTAATTTCTTCCAGATTTGTAAAAGTACCATTATAACATCCATCTTAGTTCATGGATTTGGTGGAAACCTTTATCCACTGGTGGCTGTATTTCTTTTAAACTCTATATCTGTATTTCTTTATCCCAGCACTTCTGGTAGGGTTGCATACTGCAGCAAAACACCTTCGTTGGCCTTTCACTTCTGTCTTTTGCTATGAATATTTCTCATTTTCTGTCCCAAAGCTAAATGACCAGCTTTACAGTTTGACTCAACTCCTTTAGAGTACAACATTGAGTCCTTTAGGTGGGATTTCGTAAACACTTATTTTAAGTTTTATGAAAAATTTCAGACATATGCAGTAGTGGAGAGATGAGTATAATGAAACCCCCATGTGTCCATATTCCAGCTTCAACAGTTATCAGCTCATGGTCAGTCATGTTTACTCGCTCTTCCTGAATGATTTTGAGACAAATCCCAAATGTTACGATATTTGATATAGATGTATGAAATATATGATAATGACTCTTTTAAGACAACCACAGTAATCATCACAGCTGCAGAATTAGCAATAATTACCTAATATTATCAACTATACAGATATAAAGCATATATAAAGACAAGTTTTTATGCTACCTTTTAGTAATTTTGAACTGAAGGCACTGAAAATTTTAATATTTCAAAACTGTTTATCATTAAAGTGATTTTTGTCTTATGAACATTGAGAAGTGGAGAAGGCATAGTATAGGAAAGTTCTTTTCTAATGCTACTTTAGACAGTATTCTTAGAGTTCTCAGTTTTTCTCTCTTACCTCTAAGAGAAGTAAAAAGTATTCTGACTTTGCTGTCAACCTTAAACATTGGCCACTAATGCTGAGCACAAGTGCCCTTGTGTGACATACATGTTATGTGAAGTAAGAACTTTTTCAATAAGTAAGAAGCTTTTTGAAAGCTAAAACAATTGCCTAAACATTTACAAATAGTTCTTGGACAGAGAAATATCTTTCAGGTGATTGATTGGCTTTAATTTGGAAAATCATTAGGTTGCTATCTTCCTTTTGTTGTTGTAAGGAAAAGGAAGGAAATAGTGTTTGTACATCTGGTCAGTGACTTAAACAGTTTGTTCTCATTTTCCTTTGCTCTGTAATAGGTTAGTAGTTATTTAAATAATTGATGTGAAGTGTCTCTGAATTCCTGTGGTTTGAAGGCTTTGCAGATACTATTAACTTTCTCTTCCTGACTGAAGAGGATGTGTGTGATAGTAACTTTTTTCCTTAGTCTAAATTTAGACTTCTTGATCATACATTAGAAGGCTTGTGACTGTATCTGAACTAGAGGTAAAGTATGGCTATTTTCTTATTTTTTAGCTTTATTTTGCTTCTTCCTTTTTTTCACTCCTTTGTGCAGTTAAGGGTGAATAGAGAGCTAAAAATGAACGTTTGCAAACAGTTCAAGCTAGAGGTTATTTTTCTGTAACCCTTGAACTGACTAAAAGCAAAAGTTTAAAAAAATCCTCTGAAGCAAGTTTCGTTTGGAATCCTTGGCTTACAGAGAAGGCATTTCTTTATGTCTGGTTGTCATTCACCCAGCTCCCTGCCCTCCCATCTCTCAAAACCCTGACCCAGCTCTGGATCCGGTAGGAATCAGCCACATGTGCAAGTTTATCCGTACATGTGCACCTGTACCTGTGAGTTTGCACTTGAATATCCCTTTAACAAACTGGATGATCTTCTGTTGGCTGGCAGTTTTTTTTCTCCTATGACTACTTTCTGCTTTTAGATCACAAATTGAATTTAAAACATCAAAAGCCTCTAGAAGCCCTCTTCTTTCTAATACACTTAAGCTATTTTGTTTGTCGCCCTTTCCCTGTTCCTCCCTGACCCATTCTCTCTTACCATTACTGCAACTGCCCTGCTCATTACACACCCCCACCCCCAAGGTGGGGGAGGGGACTAAAGTGTGATTAAATCACCAGAGCAAGCCTGGACGACTGAAATCATATTTGTAAAAATTCAAGGTTTCTGCTGCCTCTACCGACCTGTCTACAGGAGGCAAAGTAAATAGAGGAACTGACATTTTTATAATTTATGTTTCTGTTTTAAACGTTATAGCATACTGAGCTATGTAGTGGTAGCCTTTCCCCATGTTGACATTGAAAGTCTAAACTAGAAAATGCTTTCGTTCCTTTATTCCAGAGTGGGTAAAATAAAGCAGACACGAAATTAAATTCATGTCTTCACCTTCTACATATGATTTTAAAAATTGAAGTGGTTTAGTCTTTAGCACTATAGCTTGGAATTTGAACAGTCCTCAGCACAAAATGTCCAGGAGTAAAGAGCACACAGCATAGCAGCATTGGCACAGTTTTGTCTTGCCCTTGAGGATTTTTACATGCAGCCAAGGTAATTTGTGTTCATATCTTGAATCAAGATATAATACAACATAGGATAGATAACCCCTAACTTACCTAGTAGCTATCTGTGTAGCAATCTCTGCTGTGTAGAGTTTAGCCGAGACCAAGAAAATGACAATGAAGGCCTCTAAACAGCAATTTTTATAGTCAGTTCTTATAACCAAATTGATTTTGGTTATGAGACTTCCAAAGGTCAACATTGATGGCATAGTTACTCTTATTTTAGACACAGTTTAAAACTGATTGTATTAGCCCATAGCAAGAGAGATGCTTTCTGGGTAGCCACAATAGGCAGCTTCTATGCTAAAAACTCTTTACTATTAGTTGGTTCTAAAAGTAAATTCCCTAAATTCTATGACTATATCAATATTTCATAATCTAGTCAGTTCAGTACCTTCAGTTATTTAACTGAGGGTAAGAAGGGACTCTATACAAAGTAACATAATAACAGTAACATTAATGTAATTAAATAATACTGATAAAATTGCATTATATTTATAGAGTGCATTTCATATAGTTAACAAAATGCTTTCGTTCACATTGCCTTATTTAATAGATTATTTCCTCTAATTCAGAGTCTGCTGACTGAAAAAAGAAATCCTAAAAAGATAATTCCTAGCAAGCATTCTGAATGTTTATGCTTTATTCTAAGCACCGACTTAACAGGTCCTAAAAGCATCATTGTGTGATAAATGATATTTATAATGGCTCCATGCGGGGACTGATTATTTGATAGATGTTGAAAGATGCTAAGCTTATCTCCATTAGAAATGTGTAGGTTAGTTGGCCCCAGAAGATAAAGTTAAGAAAGGACTGGATGGGTTTCCTTTATTGCATTAAGAGAGTTTTCTAGACATCTTCCACTGAGTGCCTTCCTGTTTGGATTGGAATCCATTTAGTCAACCTGAGGATGATGAAAGCACGTGTTTGCCCAGGTATGGAACTAATCTAGTAACTTAGATCTCTGTGCAATTCAGGAAGCACAGCTTCCTGAGAATTTCCACAAAATGCCAGTAATGTTGCCTGAATTGTTGTTTTGTGGTTCTGAGTTGAGAAGATAGTACATCTTTGGGGATTAAATGGTATTCAGAAGACTGAGAACAGAATGAGGATGTTTTTAACTTTGCAGTGAGCTAAATATTCCTTGACTTCCGGCCCTCCCAAATTTATTCAGGAAGCTTCTAATTTGGTAAAGTAATTTTAATGTTAATATTTTTGATTCCTTTGATCCACAGCAGATTGGCAATTCATGGTTATTTCTCAAAGTATGTGTATTTATAATTCAATAGCCTCCAGACTAGAGGATCTCAGAAGTTTGAAGCAGATGTGTCAAATGGGGTATTTCCCCCATCCACTTTCCACTTGCCCAACTCCTATTTGAGACCTCAGTTTCGGAGCGCCTTTCTCTGGGATGCTCTTCCAGGCCCTCTTAGTCTGTGTTGGTGCTTGTTGGCTCTGCGTGCCCCGTGGGTGACACCGGATTTCTTCTGTAGTGCTGACTTACTCTGGATTGACGTTTCAATTGCCACTTTGTTTTGCCCAGAGTTGGGTCTGTTCATGTGGGTTAGTAACTAATAATAATATTTATAAAATGCTTGCTCAACATGTATTTAATGGAATAAGGATAAACTAATTTTATTTTCATAACATTTCTGCATAGACAAATACCTTACAACTTCATTTCTACTGGCTAAAGCAGGGTCAGTTTTCTGAAAAGAATTAGACAAAACATTTCCCAAGTTTTGGTAGTTTTAATTAATGAATTTTTTAAAGCAGACAGCTTCCTAAAGGGCATTTAAAATTTAGATAATAATATTTATTAATCCTGATAAAAATCTCTGTATGGTTCAATTTTGAAGCTTGAGCTGACTTTAGCCATATGTGGACGGTATAGTCCAGTGGTGCTTTAATGGCCCTTGTAGACCTGAATTCCTAGATAGCAGCGCACCTGGGCCCTGCTTAATCACACTCTGGTTTCCGCAGTGAGTGTGGGCCCTGAGCATCTTATTCAGCCTTGTATCTTGGGCCTTTTGCGGTGCTTGAAAGAGTGTATGTTCGGTGACTATTTGATGGATTGTTGGAAAAGCATTAGTTTTTCTTCCCTTTAACCGTGTGCAAAACTTGGCTTGGAAAGTCAGAATTAAAATTTTTATTATTATTTCTCATTACATGGTTGGTATATATCTATATGAAGTGATCTATTCATGTGAAGAACAGAAGCTTTTAGCATACTTTCAGATTGTTACCATGAGTTTCATTTCTAGATTAAGTTTTCTGTTTGGTAGAATATAAATCTGTTCTCCTTGATAACATCTGCAAGCTAGTAGGTAGGCTCAGTTTTAGTTAAGGACTCACGGATAAAATAGGCAACTGCTGAAAGATCTTGTTGCGCTTATGATATTTGAGGTAATTAAACAATCTATACTTATTCTTATTGGCTGTAAATAAATGAGATAATTTCACAAAATCTTTAGTCAAATAACATTACATAATCTTTTTTTTCTTTGTTGTCTAACAATTTTCATCTTATTTCAAAAGTGACTCTGGTTCTCCTTCTCCAAAGTCTGTGAGAGCACCTTGAACCATGGGTTTGAACTGCATGGGTCCACTTACACGTGGATTTTTTAAACTAGTAAATACCACAGTACTGCATGACCTACAGTTGGTTGGATCTATGGGTGCAGGACCGTGGATACGGAAGTACTCTGTATATGGAGGGCCGGCTGTCAGTTACATTCAGATTTTCAACTGCTCGGAGGGTCTGGACCCCTACCCCGCCCCGGCTGTGTGGTTCTCAAATTGGCTGTATTGTGGTGTGGTGTTTAAAGGTTGCTTTGTTTGATTGAAAAGAATGAATTATGCAGTGCAAATTAGAAAATAAGAAATAACAGTTTAAGGAATTTAATATAATTTTTTATATTTAACTTAAACTAAGTTTTGTTTTGAGTGTTTATCTAGGCTTTGATTCTTATTGAAGATTGTTTCCTACCTCATTGCCAAAAGGGAAAAAAAAGAAAAGATTTGTAACTTTCAAAAAGAAAAATAGAATCTGGGCATTAGATAGAGAAGTGGTTCTGAAGAGTCTACGTAATTAATAAAGTTTAGCTATTATTTGGCTCTGAGCTTCCTATGGGCAGAGCAGAAAGAGGTACCTCATTTATAATAAGATTAGCATTGTTCCTAAAGTAAAACTATACCAGTTACTTAAGAAAAGGAATTTCTTTTTCCTGACACTGAAGTCTGAGAGAAATTTCTTACATAGGCCTTTATAAAGGAGACATTGGGTAGTATAGTGAGTAGCTCTCTCCAAGTAAGTGAAATAGTTTTAAATAGCATAACTCCTAGTCACAATTGGGTAAAAATGATTCTTTAAAGAACAGTACTGTCCATTAGAAATAGAATGCAGCAATATAGATAGTTTAAAATTTTCTAGTAGCCACATTAAAAAAGTAAAAGAAATGGGTGAAATTAATTTTAAAATATATTTTAACTTGCTATATCCAAAATATTATCATCTTCACTTGTAATTAATATAAAATTATTAGTATTATTTTACATTTTTATACCAATTCTTTGAAATCTACTTACAGCACATTTCAATTCAGATGTTAAATTTTCATTGGAAATACCGTCTGTAATTTAGATTTCATAAAATCTACATTTCAAAAGTAAATTCACACACCCACGTTCCAGATGTAAAGTTTTCCGATAACTGACTCTCACATCAGATTTTAAACTTAAATTAATTTCAAGTCTTCAATAGCCACATATGGCCAGCAGCTACCTTATTGAACAGTGCAGCTATAGTATACCTACAGCAGAAAAATCTTACCCAGGGGAACACATCAGCATCACCTGGGACCTTCAACATATGTGCCTTTGGAAATGATTCAGTAGGTTTGGGATGGTTCTTGGTGTATGTATTTTGGAAAAGTTTCCGAGATACATTCTGATTTATACTTAAGAATAACTGATCCAGGAGAGAAAATAAGTTGCATATACTTAAAGTAATGTAACCATGAGTTTGCAACTAGGCCTTCATTAAGAATAGCAAAAGAGCCACTGTGCAGGTATTCTGCATTCCCAGCCTGAATATTCTTAGATTGAGTTTTGAATTGGCTACTTGCTATGCTGATTTGAAAGGGAGGGTTTAAATGGGGAATCGAGTAAAGGGGGTGGAGAATGGTGAGTGGCTGTCAGTAAGTGACTGGAGAGAATTGTGGACATCAGGACACGATCCTCGTGGCTCCTTTGGAACAGTTCTTGAGGAACACAGGAGTGAGTTAGGCCCTTTAAGAATTGGTAAGATTTAGAAGGAAGAGCATTCCAAGGACAGGCACATTAGTACAGTTTCAACCAATGTTGGAGCAGAATCTTGGAAAGGAGAGGCAAAACCCGAGGAAAGGAGGAAATGCTGCACTTGAATATTTAAAGGAAGGTAGGAATGCTTTTTGCTGGGGGGAAGAAAAGCCTTAAAAAATAGTAAATAATAAGTGACTTTATCAATAAAGACACTTAACTATCGGAAATCTGGAGAAAAGCAGTCTGGTTTAGCAGTTGGTGAGGCTGTCCGACAGCCAGGGTTTTCTGTTCTTGGAGGTGGGCTTTTCATCCTTGTGCTTGTTGCCCTGTGGCTTCAAGATTGCGTGTGGCTCCAGATATCTCAGCCACTTCAAAAGGCAGGAAGGGCGGAGGGCAGGAGGTGGAGTAGAGGGCATGGCAGGGACCAACCAGCTACCACTTTTCTTCAGCACTTCCTTCTTATCAGCATAGGATTACATTTCCTAGGAGCCCCCATCAGTCTTCCTTGTAGCTCATTGTTCAGAAGTAGATCAAATGGCCACTCCTAGTTGTAGTGGAATTTGCTATAGTTCTGATGTCCTCTTGTATTAAACATTGCTTCTTTTAAAAATACTCTTAATGAGGAAGGAGTGAAATAAACATAGCATATATCTGTAAACATAGCATATATCTGTGAACATAGCATGTGTCTGTGCACATAGCATGTATCTGTGAACATAACATGTATCTGTTAGTGTGTTTAGCTGTTCTATAACTGCAGAGTCATACTTAGTGGCTTAAAACAAGTGGGTTTACCTGCCTCCTGCAGCAAGAAATCTGGAAGGGCTAGTACAGTGGCCTGAGACCGCCCTCAAGGGACCAGGCTCTTCCTGTCGCCCTGCGGTACTCTCCTTAGCCTGTGGATTTCCTTCCCATTGTCTAAAGGTGACTGTAATTCCAAACATCACATTATGTTCCAGGTGGTGAAAAGATAGAAGGGCCGAAGGCGTTTCCTGAGCAGTACTTTATTTGAGAAGGGGCCCTGCCTCCCCAGCTGCTTTAACCTATACCCCATTAACCTGAAGCTGTCAAGGGCCCACATACATGGATGCTGGGGATTTGAGTATCTCTTTGAAGCCTTTATTGTAGAGGCTGGAAATTCATAACTGTTAACGGTGAGCGAAAAAACACACCACCAGCATAGTAGCCAGCCTTTTACCAGAGTAGCTCTGTGTCCCTGTGTGCTCTGTGTGCAGCTGCTTATTCCTACGTAGAGGGCTAGTTCTTCATCATAGTTTGTATTATAAACAATATTGGTTCAAGTAAGGTAAATCATGTTCTTTAATTGAATTTAAAATATCTAATTCCTATGTAGAAAACTCACTTTTATAGGAAAAATGGCTGTATTTTCACTCGGTGGAATATTAAGTAGTCATTAAATATTTATAAAGGTTGTGCACAGAATAGCCTAAACACCACTGGAACTGTTCTGAGGTCATTCATGAGTGATCTGTAGGTTACAAATCCAGAAGATACTTCTCTCTCTTCATCTTACTTTGCCTGTCAGCAGAACTTAAAATAGTAGAACATCTGGTCTTCTTTAAACACTTTCTTTTGGTTTCCATGACCCCACATACAGAGCTTTCTTGATATCTCATCAGCCACTCCCTCTCAGTTTCCTTTGCCAGCTCTCAATTTGCTTTTTAAATGTTACCCTTCTTCAGGGCTCAGTCTGGGCTCTCATCTTCTATCTTATTAGCTGCTTTCTCCATACAGCTACCAAGGTGATCTTCAGTGGAATTTGGATTGTGTGCCTTCCTGTTTAAAACTTTTAAATGGTTTCACAGTACACTCTGAGCACTACTCAGACTCCTCCCACGGTGTGAGATCTGACCCCTGTGTGCCCTTCAGCCTCATTTGTGCCACTCTTGCGCGGTTACTAGTCTGCCCTGAGCATTTGTGTTCTCTTTCCTGAAATGGGCAGGGTTTTTCTTTTTCTTCCTTGTCGCCTTCATACATGCTGTTCCCACTGCCTGGAGTCTCCTACTGCCTGTTCTTCGTGTTTCTGGCTCCTATTTTAGGTCTCAGTGTGACAGTCCCCTCCTCAGAGAGGCCTTCTATTGAAGCCTTCCTAAAGCTCCCTATTCTAGAGCTTTGTTTCCTTTTTGGCACTTTCTTACAGCTTATCTTTTGTTTGCTTGTTTACATACTCAGTGTGTCCATAGTAGGTGCTCATATTTTTGGGGGGGGTGCTGATTCCATGATTAATACCATGGAGAGATTCTTACATTATTTTGAGAAAAAGAAAGAAAATTTATATTCTATTGAACATGATCATACTGTGTAAAAATGTTTATAGACTTCAGCTAGTGGGAATCTGTTTTAGAAAATGAACTTATAATAGCAAAAGGAGACTTAAGAACTCTTCTAACTTGCAGTTTTACATCTAGTTATAACTTTAGAGATCATTGAATACAATCACAAGCTCCCTAATCAGGGAACATGGATAATAATATGCTCGTTTACATTTTTACAAAAAGATGTAGAGTTTACAAAATACATTCACATATTGTCTCATTTGAGCTTCAGAATAGATTCTGAGTAGTCAGGGTATTCTCTGTATGTAAGCCCTGAGCTAGCCACTTACCCAGGCACGTGAGCTTGGGTAAGTCATCTGCAGAATGAGAAAACAAGGGTGCTGTGGGTATCCAGTGACTTAATACACAGCAAAACATTTTGCAGACTCTGCAGTATGAAACAGATGGTGGTGGTAGTGGCCTTACAGCTAAGAAACTTACCTCCCAGAACACTCAAGTAGTATGTCTGGGATGTCACAGCTATTACATAGTAGAGCTGATAACCAACCTCAGGCTGTACAGTGAACTGGAAAAACCTTCCAGCTTTGGCAAGATGTTTAACCTCGGTTAAGCCTCAATTTGCGTGTCTGGAAAATAAAGACACTATCTGCTTTATGTAGTTGTAGTTAGCACAGTTTCTGACACATGGTAAGTAGTCAGTAAATCTTGTTATCACCACCAATAATATCAAGCATGTCAAAAAGTACTAGAATGTAGTGTGTTGAGTCTTACAGGTTTTTTAATCCTTTGCTAACTCATTTTGAGAAGTAATTCACATATACATTGTGTAATAGCAGTGCTGCAGCATAGTAGACCGCTTGGAAGTGTTTGTTTTCCACATATTTTCTAATTGTACATCCTTCAGGGTACCTTATTCAGATTTAAATTATCAAAATAATAGTGGTTTAAAGACTGAAAAATTCGTAGAGTGATTGCAGACATTCAGAGGACCTCGAGTGTTTGGCATAAGGACTGTTAGTAAGCCTGTGGACTCTAGCTGCTTCTGGGCAGGGTTGCCTCTGCAGTGGTTGCTAGGCCTTGTTGGAGACAGCATGGTGATCCTGGTAACCATGCTGTTTTTCTCTTCCTCTCTAATGGCCCCCTGATGATTTTATTGACGCACTTTAGGGAGAATGATGAGCTGGTTCAGTACTTGTGCCATGCCTTCATTAAGGATATTTAATAATGCTGCCACCAGTACCCACTCTGTAAAAAACTGGCCATGATGAGAGGAAGTTGAAGGAAGTAAAGACAGAAGGAAACCAGGGCATCGTGGGTCCTGCCCTTGAGGAGTTTAGAGTCTAATGGAGGAGATAAGGACTTACATGTTTGATACTCACGGGATTAATAGGCCTAAATGTAGGCAGACGTCATATAGAAGGCAGGAAATAATTGAGCAAGGTTAGGAAAAGGGCAAATCAAGGAGAGCCAGTTTATTTGATTGAAGCAAATTATTCGTTATATATAAATTTGAGACTAACAGTACTTTAAGGTCTTAGAATTTACAGTAAATGTTCATACGTATTTGATCTTTGCCGTAGCCATTAGAGGTAAAGTAACAGTTATTAAAGTGCCTCCCAAATGCATGTTGGTAATGTAAATTAAATAACAGATTTGAAAATATATTGGGGGATGTCAGGCTGGAATTAGGAGAGTAATAGTCTCCACCACTATCCTGGCCTAATGGAAATGTGTTAGGAGACCTTAAGGAAGATGAGGGGTGTTCTCCAGAGAACCATCTGTTGATGAAAACGTCCTTGGAGACATTACCCTCCTTTAATTCTAAGATTCTGTCTGTACTCCTCAAACATATTCTACTCACCAAAGAAGCCTGTGTTGACTGTGTTACATCTCATTCACAAACTAGCAAAGCATCTAGCACATACTTTTCCTCTTTCCTCTCCTTTTTGTGACCTGAAGAAATGTACAGTTTTGATGGGGAGACAAAAACAAAGACAAACCAACAGAACATAAGTGCTAAAATATGGGGAATAAGAAAAATACATCAAGTTTTTTTTCTTTAGAGCCTATTTATTTAGGATGTGTTTTCATAAGGTATTTCTACTGATTCCTATGTGAATGATTAATGTAGACGTACATGAACTGCTTCTTCCGTGGCGCTGTGATTGCAGTGTCAGTTGTTAAAGAAAGGGAACGCTTACATGTCCTCTTTACATGACAGGGAGCTCCTCCCCTCAGACTTTTTCCTAAAATTTTCCTGTGATCCCCTTACATCTAGACGAGGAAACCCTTGGGGGACAGCAGCTGGATTGAGAAGAGTGCTGAAAGAACCTGCAGATGATATCTCTCAGTAGAATGGCCTTACCCGTCGTGATCAGAATTCAGACCAGGTCATGAAAAAGATCCAAGATTATATCACTTATTCTATCACCTCAAAGAAGTGTGGCTCCAAAAGGTAGAAAATATATATAAACGAAGTTCAGGGTTCTTATATGTTTATATGGGAAGACATGTACATGTCTTAAGATTCAGATAAATGCCACATCTAATCCGTGTTGTAGCCACCTGAGTAGAGTTATAGATTTCTTTGAGTAAACAGAAAAATTATATATACATTAATAATAAACTTGAATCTAAGGGTCAGAGTTGTCCCACCCAAGGTAGGGGCTCCATTCATATCAAACAGAGCTTTGATTATTTTGAAAGTTTTTTCATTTTTTATTGTAATTGTTGACTGTGAAGACAGATATTTGTATGTATTTGTTTGACAACTTTCTGTCAGGGAACAATCAGTGTCTCGTTTGGAGGTCAGGAAGACATCATTTAGGTTGGAGGCAGGCTGTTGAGGAACTTGTCTGCTTTAAGTTCTGGCGTCATTGATGTAATAGCTGTAATGCAGGTTCAGCCGGCAGTTGTGATTGCCAGCAAGAGGCTATCCCTGGGCTCTCTGATCTTGAGGAAATCTTAACAGCTGAGATGGTAGCCCTAAAAGTTTCATAGGAAAGTTATCCCAAAATTGTTTGTAATGGTGTAATGGTTTTATGAGACAAATGGTTTTTACTTCCTGGAAGATTTTGAATTAAGTTTAAAAAGAATGCACAAATAAACAATCTCTCCATATTTGGCAGTTTATGTAGTTTTCATAGTTAAGAAAATTTGATAAGACTGCCTTATAATTAAAACAAATTTTCATTATGGAAAGTTTCAAACGTTCATAAAAGTAGAAAAGATAGCCTAAAGGCCGCCTATGTACCTGTCACCATGCTTCAACAATTAAAAACGTGTACATACTATTCTTGTTATACCCATTCAGCACCATCTTCTCCCAACAAGTTGTTTTTAATAGAGTATTTTTTTTTAATAATAGAGTATTTTAAAACAAATCCCAGGTTTTTGGTCATTTCTTCCTACGTTCTTAGGTGTGAATCTCTAATAGATAAGAATCTGTGCAATCATGACTTCATTATTACAGTAATTCCTTAACAGCGTTTACTCTGTAGTCCACATTAAGGTCTCCCTTATTTTACTTAGTAGTTGGTTTGTTCAAATCAAAATCTAAAAAGGGTTTGCACATTGCATATGATTATATCATTTGAGTATCTTTTATTCTCTTAGTTCCCTCCCTCTTTAACCCATTTCTCTCTCTCTTCCTATGCCATTGACTTGTTGGAAGAACTGGACATATGTCTTGTAGAACGTACTACATTTTGGATTTGGTTGAAGTTTTGCTTTTTCATAGTGTTATTTTATTTCTTCTCTCTTCGTCAGTTTTCCTGTAAACTGGTATTGAAACTTAGAGACTGAATTAGATTCAGGTTCAGTGTAATTCTAATTCTTAAAAATTGAGAAATAATTCACATACCATAATATTTACCCTTTTAAGAAGTGTACAGTTCAGTGGATTTTTGGAATATTCACAGAGTTGTATAAACATCTTTTTAAAGTATCTTTAAACAGAAACACATATAAAATAAGGTTATGTATTCATTGGTTGACAGAATTGTTAGAGGCTCACAACCTAACCTTAATAGTAGTGGCTCAGTATTCCCTTATTCAGTGTTCATGAGACTGTGTAGAACAGAACTACACGTATAATGAGAATCAACCATACCTAGGATTGGTATTGCTGGATCATAGGTCAGCTCTGTGTTTACCATTTTGAGGACTTGCCAAACTGTTTTCCAGAGCCGCTGCACTATGGTACATTCCCTTCAGCAGTATTTGAGCATTCCAGTTTCACCACACTTTTGCCAAGACTTATTGTCTGTCGTTTTGGTTATAACCATCCTAGCAGGTTTGAAATGATATCTTGTTGTGGTTTTGATTTTGATTTCTCTGATGACTGACTAAATGATGCTAAGGTCAGTGTACTTCCA
The DNA here is from genome assembly GCF_030028045.1 of Hippopotamus amphibius kiboko. Taxonomy (NCBI): domain Eukaryota; kingdom Metazoa; phylum Chordata; class Mammalia; order Artiodactyla; family Hippopotamidae; genus Hippopotamus; species Hippopotamus amphibius. Next base: position 73,935,407 of record NC_080199.1, read on the forward strand.
ATTTAAAATATTTGAGTTGCTTTTTTTTTTGGCTTGTGATTTCTAGGATAAACAAGTTTATTTATATTACTGTGACATTGATAAGAATTTAAGGTTCATGTTTTTATATGTTTAGTTTATTTTATAGGAATTATTAAGTAATTGGGAAGATTTGCCATTAGGTAGTTGAAATATCTGAAAAGGAAAAAAGAATCTACTCAGTTTATAATTGCAGTTTAAAATTTAAGGAGTTAATCAGAAGTCACTGGTAAGTGATACATTTTGACAGATTTGTAAATTGAATAAAAATTAAAGCTAATTTTAGAAGCTAGGACTGACTTGGAGACCCTGTCTTCATTTCTTTCTCTCTAGTTTGAATCATCACTGAGTCTTCTCTCCATCCTCCAGCCCTTCACCCCTGCCCCTGCCTTCTTATCTTCACAGAACAACTAGTCCAAAACTAGTCCTGTACACACACCAGTGAATCTTTTGAATTTGAACCTATGTTAGTAGCTCCTTTATTTATTTATTTGTTTTTAATTAATTAATTAATTAATTGACTGCATTGGGTCTTCCTTGCTGCACATGGGCTTTCTCTAGTTGCGGCAAGTGGGGGCTATTCTTCATTGCAGTGCACTAACTTCTCGTTGCAGTGGCTTCTCGTTGTGGGACACAGGCTCTAGGCATGTGGGCTTCAGTAGTTGCGGCACATGGGCTCAATAGTTGTGGCTCACGGGCTCTAGAGTGCAGGCTCAATAGTTGTGGCACACGGGCTTAGTTGCTCCTTGGCATGTGGGATCTTCCTGGAGCAGGGCTCGAACCCATGTCCCCTGCATTTGCAGGCGGATTCTTAACCACTGCGCCACCTAGGAAGCCCAGTAGTTCCTTTAAATCTTTGTTTCCTGGGGTGAGGAGATGGTGTTGCCAAGAGCAACACCAATCTTGGTGGAGGGGAAATTGACAGAAAGTGAACAGATAAAGCTCTCAAGCCCCCAGTAAATACAACATAGAAGACAGCACTAAGAACAAGGATCAAGGTTAATTCACTATATTTCTGGAGTGATTAGTGGAAATCATGGTAAACTGTCATTTAACTTCCTGATAGAGATTATTTATCTGTTTTTACTTTTATTTTTAAAAGCCAGAACAACTCAGATTTGTTTATTTAGGAAGCATATATTTTGGAGACAAATGAAGCTAACCAAGTGCATCAGCCAGGTGCCAGGGGCTCTGGCTGTGTAGGCTGATCCTGAAGTGAATTCCGTGTGCGTGTGTGTGAGCAGTTCGTTAAATAACAGAGACTGAGTGAAGTAATGAAACCAGCCTCGGAAGGATCTTTTAAGGTATCAGATGAGTCGTTTGAAGTAAAACCATGACGTACTTTTAAAACTTTGGATGCTCTGCAGGCTAAACTAACTAAAACTTGTTAATGATTATAGGTGATTTAACCTAGTGGCTGACAGTGCGGGCCCTGGAACAGGGCTGGATTGAAACCCAGCTCTGGTACTTCTTAACCAGGTTTGGGTAGGTTATTTAGTCTCTGCTTAGTTTCCTCCTCTGTAAACATGGGCATAACAATAGTAACTTTCCCGGAGGGTTGCTGTGAGGATCAAATAAGTGGACACATGTAAAACACCTAAAGGAGAATCCCGCGCACAGCAAGGGTTGTGGGTGTTTGCGATTACTGACACTGTTACGGCTTTTCACTGCATATCAGGTGTATTTTATTCATATTGTTACAGTAGATTAAATAGATTTAGGAATTCGCTGGGAAACTAACTGCTTATAATTGTCTTTTTTCTGTAAAAATGTAATCCAGGTTACAAACAGTGGATTTACAAATGAAGCCTTGGGACATCAAAGCTTGTGAATTAGAGTTGGTTAGGATCCAGATTATTTAGTACTTGCTAGGTTAAAGTCACTACCAGTCGAGTTGTTCCTTGAAGGCATTAGGTCCTATGTATGTAAAAACTTATATGTAATCAAGACTGCTCACTCCACTTATGAGTGAATAGTCTGAATACTTAAATGTGAAATGCATGTTTGCAGTCTGACCATTTAGGAGCGCCAAGGAAAGACTGTTCTGGCTCCAGTAGGTAATAAACGTAACAGTAGCTTTGAATAGAATTCTGCCTCTGTTATTTGTAGTCCTGATGCATGTTGTTCTTCCCCACAACTGCTACAAGAAAACATCATCAAATGCAGAATATTGTGAAATTGCTTTTGAAGAAAACTGGAAAAATAATTTTTTTCTATTCCATAAGAAAGCAATTTTTATGCCCTATTAATACTTTCTAAAACTGAAGATAGAATAAGGACAGTACGTTAGGGATTGGTAATTGTTCAAACATTAATGTCATGAATATTCTGAAAATAAACTCTAATATAAGAAATGAAACTGACAGGAGCACTGTTACTAAGTTCTTACAGTGAGAGAGCAAGACACTCATTAAATTTTTTTTCCAGACTTTTCTGTTTTATGGTGTTCATTACTCTGAGCCATTGTTGATATACGTTAGAAACTTCTGAAATTCCTCATTTATTCTTCTGGATTGTGTTTAATAGACATGAGTGTAGGCTATTTTATTGATTTAAAAAATAGAACATTGCTCAGCCTATAGCATATAGTCCAAGTCAGAAGGTTGTCATACGTAACTGACCTGCACCAATTTATTTGGATTTCTAACTATCTTCTGAGTTTTTTTTTTAATAACCTTAGACATTTTTGCTTTAACCTTAAACCTAAGTTTCTAAATTTGCAAAAAGCATAAGTGATATTTTCTAGCTCACTGCCAGGGGTTCTTTAGTTCTTGAGTTGTTTCTCTGGCAACGATGCATTCTATCCTTTTCATATCCATGTCTCTAGACAGTTGTCTAATCTGCTCATAACAATCTCTCCTCTTTATAAATATTCCTTCTTTTGCTCTCTGTTAGTCGTTTACTTTTTCCCAGGAGTTCATCTTTCCTTTTCCTTATTTATTTGTAAAATTTTTCTTTTTAGTTTTAATTTGTACTTAACTACTGAGTAGTTAGTTCTCTTCTTTATCCCCCTCTTTGAAGCTGTCTGCTGCCACTGCATTTACTTCCTGTACTGTAATCTAAATATTTTGATGCTGCTGGATTTATATTTATATTCAGTAACAACTTCTATGAACATATAGTTCTTGTGTTGTTTTCAATGAATAGCATGATGTATTCACCCCCAGTGATGAGCACTCAGTGATCACGTTAACATTCTTAGCTTAGATTGTGTATCCTGCACAGATGCAGAATTTTGTGCTGTATTTTACTGATAATTGTACTTAATATTCTCTGCTGATGTTGATGCATTTACTTTTGCCTTTTTCATTTCCTGCTTGTTTTGTAGAGTTCTGCTGCTAAATAATTTGTCACACTAATCCTAAGTAAAATCACTTATTATGATTTTAAAATTTAATAAATAATAATTAAAAAAACAATTATATTCAAGTAAGAATTCATGAGTATTCCAGAGACTTTAACTTATAAATGAGAACCTCAATGTTAAGAGCACATGAGGTCATGCCTATCTGGGGCACCACTAAGTGACAGTATCACTAGTCACAGGTTGATGCAAATTGTCTGTGCGAGCTGAATAGGGCTGCAAGGCCCAGGCAGCCTGGAACAATGGTCATGTTCATAGCCAGACAGAGTGTATTCTTCTTAAATAGGAGAGCTTGCTATCACTTTTGAATAGTGACTTGACTACAAACACATTGTAAAGAATAGGATGATTTTTTAAAATGTCTTTCTTTTTTTTCCCTCTTCAGGACAACTGTTTTTTATTACCGCTATGGGCTGTTTCAGGGCATGTATTCCATGATAGTTGTGTGTGGAAAACAGTGAGTCTATCATCTGTGGAGAATAGTAAAAATATTAGAATACATGTTTTCTTGGTAATTGTTGGTAGATCCACTCCCTGGTTATACTTAAAAGTATCCTGTTACATAACATTACTGAAATATTTTAGGAATGTTGGCTATAGTCTGGCATATTCTGGTACATTATTCATTCATTTTCCAAAATATTAAATATCTAGTATTTTTCAGGCACAGTGACTGAGGTTAACTATATGAATTAATTTAAAATGCATTTTTCCCCCCTAGAGTTAAAAGTAGGGTTTAATTAGGAAACAAAACACAGCCAAAGGCTCATCTCCAAAATTGGTCTGTCCCACACACATAAGCAACTGTGCTTGTGTGTGTAAGTTAGCAACTTATGAAAGAAGAGAGCTATGAAGTTGAAGACTGATTTTTCCACCCTCAGGGACCATGATTTAATTGGAGAGTTAAGACACACAACATGAACTATATCTTGCTGCAATAAATGATATGTGTAGGATGACCCTATAATTTATTGTCCAGATTGAGATATTTTTGAGAGTAAAAGGGGGTACTGTGCATCATAATAGCGAGACAGCAGTTATACAACAACGATCACAATTGTTCCAGGCAGACGTGGACACATAGGGTCACCCCAAGATACACCTGTGTTTGGGTAGAAACTCTGAGGAATGAGCAGTGTAGCCTGGAGCGGTCACAAAGGCTTCAAAAGAGGCATTAGAACTGAAAGAGAGGAGTCAGGAAGTCATTCTTGTGGTTCTTGCTGGAATAAGATTTAAAATGAATATATCGATTTGGCTGGAGTAGAAATTTGCATAGGGAAATAGTATTACAGTTGGTGCTCCACATCCACGGGTTCTGCATCCGCGGTACAGAGAGCCTAAGCCTACTGTACTGTGCCATTTTGTGTAACGGACGTCGGTATCCACGGGGGTCCTGGAACCCCAACCCGCTGGATACTGAGGGACACCTGTGGTTGGACTGGACTGAGAAGTTTGGACTGTAACTATGTGCTCTTGAGACGTTACTTCACCTCCGTGTCCCAGTTTACCATCTACAAGATGGAGACAGTAGTACCTGCCTCACAGGGTTGTACTGCCATGAACTGCGTATTTTCATGCAAAGTAGTGTGTAGCACGTTCAAGTGATAAGTAAATGGTAGCTACCTGTAGCACACTGACAAAATTTTAAATTGTTGAGAGAATTTGGCAATGTGCAGGATGGATTGGGGGTGAGAGAGGCAGCAGAGGGAACCTGAAAGAATTTAGTAACTGAGAGGGGAGAGGAGAAACTAGGGCAGAGGGAATGACGGAGACCGGGAGAGTTGAGCAGAAATAAATAGGTCAGAGGGATACCCATTGTTTAGGAAGAAATAAGTTCAAATGTAAAGATACGAGTTTGAGGGGACAGCAGGCTGTTTAATTAGAAATGGTCAGCTGGCAGTTGGAGAAGGGAAAGCGGTGCTCCATGGAGACTGAGGATGTCCCAAATAGGGGCAGCTGGAGCCTCGGGGGAGGATGAAGATGTCTCCAGGATAGGGTGTTGGAAAGGAAAGATGGATGAGGGAACCTTGGGAAGCCCATATTTGGAGTAAGTGCGAGAGGAGAGAGAACAACTGAAAAGAGGCTCAAGGAGCAGGAATAGTATTCCCCAAAGCCTGTTTTTCTCAACACTTGATCTGTGGGTTGGTAACAGGTAACATGGGAAAGAAAATTGGTTCTGTGGTTGAATAATACAACTGTGTGAAAGTTAAATGAATTTGTTTACGGCAAGAATACTCTGGGTTTTTAATGTTAGCATACATGGCAAATCTCCGAATACTTCATGGATGCTAGTGTTCCAGAAAACACATTTGGGGAATTCTAGAAAGCTAACAAGGAAAAATTTTCAAGAAGAAAGGAATTAAACTATGTCAAATGTTTCAGAGAGAATAAGGAGCAGGAGAGATGAGAGGAAGCTGTCTAATAGTGGATGTTTCTGATTAGATGGACCTAGGTGACCTTTGCGAGTACAGTTCACTAGTATGGCTTCAAGAGGCACTGGTTTATAGGGAGTTAAAGATCAGAGTTAGTGACATGACAAGGAAAGGAAGGCAGGGGGTTTACATCATTACACCTCTGTTAATTCAAATGTGAAGCGTGACTGATAGGAATAACTTGGTCATTAGTGAATGTTTATATATCCTGTGTATTTTTATTATGCATAATAAAATTGTTATATTTCCGAATAACATGCCCTTTTTGTTTAATGTTAATCATATCTTAGAGCTGGAAGGGACTTTAACAGTCATCTAGGACAACCCCTCACAGAGAACTATTCGTTTTTCTTTCTTAAGGCAAAGGCACACATTACAATTGTTTTCTTTTCTAGCCACAGTAACAGCTTCAAGTCTAAACTATTTTCCTCGTGTTTTTTTTTTTTTTTTTTTTAAGTATATGGGAAAGATAAGACTTAGCAATAGTGTATTTTTAAGTGGTCCATCTTATGTGAATTTTACTCTGATATTAAAGACTGTTTTGGATATATCCTGTCCTTTCATTTGACAGTGATGCGAATATTTAATTCACAGTTATGCTGTAAAGAGGAAAGTCATTTTGACATCCTCTGACAATAGGCGTAGATAATTTTAATTAAAACTATTTCAGCATTTTTTACGGTAAAATATGCCATGGAATTGATGGCTGATTTTCTTTTATATGCAAATCAGGTTCTGCATCAGCATACCATGCCCAACAAATTTGAAAACCAGTAATGAGCAGCGTAAGCTGGAGTGGTCACATAGACTACTCCTGTGTGACATTCAAGGAAACAAACTTGAATTTTAGTGACCTTGTGTTAGCCCCACTGTCTGTGGAGGTGGCTGAATGCTTGCAAGCAAACCCAGAGTACTGAGAGCTACTGAGTTTTGGTCATCTTTGTATCTTCTACAGCATCTAGCCTCGTTGCTTGTTTAACAAACATTTGTGTGTTCAGTCTTTGGGAATATCAGCTGAAAGTAGAATAGTCTTTGAATACTCTGATATAGACCCCTGTTCCCCTTGGAAATTCACAAATTCATTTTGGCACATGAAAGATTCTGAGAAGTTTTGTAGTGAAGAAACTTTGAATTTTGTTTTATAAATATTTTTTGGTTTTTAGATTGTAGTAAAATACATATAATATTTACCATCTTAACCATTTTTAAATGTACAGTTCAGTGGTATTAAAGGCATTCATAACGTTCTGCGACCATCACCACCATCCCTCTCCAGAACTCTTTTCATCTTGCAAAACTGAAACTCTTTTCTCATTAAACAATAAACTCCACATTCCTCCTCCCCCAAGCCCCTGGCAGATACCTTGTTTGAATTTTTTGGCCTGGCACTTCCAAACTTATTTTACAGTAAGTGAGAACTCTTTTTCTCTTAACATTTCCTTATATTCCCTAGAAGTTCCATCATTCAGAGAAATGCAAGATTAGTTTTCAGCTAGTATGTAGCAGATTAAGGAGTATTTTTGCCTCAAAAGTTGCATGACTCCTAAGAGAAAAGCAAGCCCTTCTGGAGTGCCTATTTGAATAAGACATAAGTCCAATATTTAGAAAGATCTAGGGGAGATGAGGAAGGTGTTTTACGGAGACATTGAAGTTATGCTGGAGCAAACCCTGACCTAGGAGAGAGAGGTGTGGGTTTCTGTTCTGCTTTGCCACCAACCAGCTAGCCTCTCAGCCTCTTTTCCCTTGTGTGTGAGCTGGATGAATTCTGAGACTCTTTCCAATCTTAAAAGTTGAATGATTGAGGGGTATTCTAAAAGGCATGGAATTGAAAGTAGTACTGAAAATTTGATAGTAACTTAGAAGAAGTATGATGAGAGGATCTGGGAATTGACACCCACAAGTAAAGGGCAAACACTCACTTCAAAGGTAACCCGGCATACACCTCAAATAGTGGCAAAGCCAAAACAGTGTAAGGGGTATAGACGTGTGGAAGATTCAGCCTGGGTTGTACCTGGGTTCATCGGAGTAGCTAGGTGATTAGAGAGGAGAGAAAGTGCTATAAAAGAGGTGCCAAAACACGGTGTATGTAAGGGAAACTTCTAGTACTTAGTTGGTATTCAATAAATATTAGTTTCTTCCCTCATGATTTCAGGCTCTTAGCCAAAAAACGTACACCATCATATTTCCACAAAGGGGAGACGGGCAGAGAAAAAAATTGTCAGCTTCCTAAAACACATGAAAGTATATATTATGAATGTAGACTAAGTGATTCTCTCCCTTCCCCGGTGTCCTTTATTGCTCTGCTTTTGCCATTTCCTGTTCTCCTGTCTATAATTTAATATATTGAGTGCTTGGTTGACAGAAACAATTGTACTGAACTGTTGTTCTTATTAAAGTGAGTTATAAGTCCTAAAAATCCTCAAAACAAGGGCTTCCCTGTATATAAGCCCAGTGTCCCAAAGAGAGTGCTTTGCTTTCATTCAGAGTTGCTATTTAGTTCATAGTATGTATAGGAAATTAGACTGCTACTATTTCATATTGAAATCTGGTTAAAGCGGCTAGTTTGTATCCTATGGGAAAGTTTTAAAGGGCTGTCCTATAGTCAGGTTTAAAGTGATGCAATCATAATTTAATTTCAGAACTAATGTGTTTTCTAAGTTTATAGGATTTGGAACTTGAAAAAATTATAATATTAAGAATAGTTTTCAAGGATTCTCAAGAAAATATATTGCCCAGTTTTCTTATGGGACTTTAATTTTATCCAAGTTTCCCAAACTTATTTTAAAGTAAATGTACATTCTAAAGTATCTAAAGAAAGAGCACCATGTGGTTCGTATTAGATGACTTACTGAACTGATGATGGTTATGAGAATGGTGGTAATAGCTGACTTATGATAAGAGTTAAGTATGTACTTACTATGTGCCAGGCACTAAATGCTGTATAAATTTTAAGCTACATTATTTGATTCTGAATTGTGCTTATAAGAATTCAACATTTTCTTTCTTCACTGGTGGAAAAAAAAAGTCTGTATAGAAAACAAGTAATTCACTATTATTGTTCGTTCATTTTTATTGTCCAACAGCTTCTTGTTCATGTTCAGTGGCCAAAAAATAATGAAAAAATAGTTGACGGGTTCATGTAATTCAAAAAGCATTAAATTTTCCTTTGGAATGTAGTTCTCCACCTACATTCTGAGTTAAATGAGTCAGATGTTCTGGAAATTAACATTCCAAGTAAAATGAGATATTGTAAAAGTTTTACCTGGGAACTTAAGCTAGAGAACTCTGACCTCCCCTTTACCTGTTTTTCAGGGTAGGTAAGTGTTTCTACAATTAAAAATAAGGAATCCCACTGAGTTTTTACCTCTAAAGATTCAATATTTCATGTGTATTAGAATCTACATCATTTTAAGTGTTAAAAAAGAAGATAGAAAAAGATCCCGTGGTTTTAATCCATTTAGCAAGTCTCAGTATACCTTAGTTCATGGCTACGTAATACAGATAAATTCAGAGAAGAATTCAGATGTATTTTCTTAGAAGTTAAAATCTATTTTCACGAATGCCTTATGTTAATTTCTTCACAAACAGGACTTTCATTCCAGTAAAAAGTAGGAATGCTTTCTTGGCTTCTTCAGTTGTATTTTGAAATTCTTCTGCTTTTTTTCCCCAAAATTTAGTTTGATCATCTCACCCAGGCTGGTGCGGCTCGGGAGAATGTTCTGTAGCGTCCCCTCTGAAGCATACAAGCCCAGTGTGTGTGTGGATTGGGGTGCGGAGCGTGGGGCCCCAAGCATTCCAAGCGGAAGGAACAAGCTGGGTAAAGGCCTTGAGGCCGGGAAGGACCTGGCAGTTCTGAGGGACTGAAAGAAGGCAGCTGTAATTGGGGCATCACGGGGGCGAGAGTGGTCAAGGGGACAGAGACAGTCATGGAGACCGTGGTGAGGAAGTTGCCGGGACCGCTTGGTTCACTTGAGCAGAGTGGCAGACAGCAGGTGCTGTGTTGTTCGTGCGCTGGATTCAGCTCTCAGCTTCCCGCCTACTGACGTCTCTGCCACGTTCCCAGGGCTCTGAAGTGTGGGCTGGAGCACCTGCCTCAGAGCCCGGCCAGGCCAAGTGCTACCTAGGTGCGTGTGTCGTGAGCCTCACAAGAGCTGGCAAGCTGGTAGCGTTTTTACTTCTTTTCACTGTACGTACGTGCCCTGCTCTGGCATCTCCCACTCACAGGTTCTCCTTTCTGTTCTTTTTTATATTCACTCAGCAAGTATTTGTTGAGCACCTTGCAGCCACCACCCTCCTCCATAATGAAGTTCGTATGTCTCATAGCTTTAAGGGTGTGAAATCCTCCAGGGATTTCATAGTAAATGTTTTGTAATCCAGGCACCAAGCATAGTGTCTGTTTCAGAAAATGTCTGAATAAATGAACAACTAAAAGAAAGTTTATGAAATATATAACTATCATATTTAAGTACTGCAGTTATTTGAATAATTTGTCAGTCCCGTGTAGAAACATGAACACATTCCTCCATTCCATTTTTCTTTAACATACAGTTAACAAAAATTCAAAATATGCCGTTTATAAATCCATAACTCTAGAAAGAAGAAAATATGCTTATCTATTTTCAACTTCATACCTTGTCTTAAGTTATTGATAGGTTTATATTTTTTCCTCTAGATCAAGTAGCTATTTTAATACAATATTATTTTTTAAAAAGCACTATTCATCTTCAAATGAAAATAAGAAAAACAAGTAAAGGCAAACATATAATACCATATAAATTTTTAGCAAGTTGAGCCCTTGATTTTTTTAAAAAATCTTTTTACTTTGTGATAATTATGGATTCACATGCAGTTGTAAGAAACAGTGCAGAGAAATCCCATATGCCCTTCACCCACTTTTCCCTAGTGGTCATATCTTGTAGCTAGTGTGATAGCACAACAGGAAGTTGACGCTGATGAAATCCACAGACTGTTCGGATGTCTCTGGTTTTGCGTGCACTCACTTGTGTCTGTGTGTATTTAGTTCTGTGCAGTTGTGTTGCACATGCAGGGTCATGTGCCACTTACCCAGCAGCACACATTCCAGCTCCGTCTCGGGGATCCCTGTGCGTCATGTACAGACACAGCCACCCTGCTGCCTTCCCCCTTCCTAAAACCTGGCCACCGCCCATCTCTCCTCCAGCTCTTGGTCGTTTCAAGAATATTATATAAATGGAATCATACAGGATGTAGCCTTTTGGATTGACTTTTTTTATCTCGGTAAAATCCCCTTGAGATAAATTGAGAGCTTTTAAAAAATGATTTGTAAAGAAAGTCTAACATCTTTCCCGCTGGCCACTTAACTTGTCCTTTAGCAAAAGAGGCAGGAATGAGCACTGTGAAGGCACAGGTGCTTCCCTAGGAAGGGAGTAGAGTGCTCCAGGACTCGTTTTACTCCTCAGAGACTCTCAGAGAAGTCAGGAGTTCCTTTTTTGATCAACGTGTTGATCGTTTTGTAGAAAACAGTCATATTTTCAGATTTCTTTCAAAGGGCACGGTCCATCTCCATAACTGCCTGTTGTTTTTCCAGACTGTTCCATCTGATCCCATCTTCCATTCCCTCTCTTTCTGTCCTCTCATCTTTTTCCATCCTGACCAACTGAAAACAAAATTGTTGAGTGAATTAAGCTCTAGATGAGATTTCTCCAAATTGATATAATCTAACAAATAGGAATGGCAATCAATTTGACCGAAAGAAAATTTTTTTTTAAACTTGAAATTACGGGCAGGGAAGAGCTTCTGTTGTTTCCATTGGCCTTACAGGAAATTACCATAGTACTTCTACCTCACTAATAGTCTTGTTTTGATTTGTTTTGCCTCAAAAGTAGGTATAAAATGTATAATTCATTTGGATGGCCTAAATGCCATCCCTTGAGAATTTTGTTACGTAATAGGAACCCCATCTCATACCAGGTCATTCAGAGTCCTGATTAACAGTTTTTTGTCTTTAGGTAAGTATGTATATGAGTGTATCACATTTTAAGCTGTAAATAAGAGTGTTGCTTGTAACCCATTGTTGATGTGTTGAGAATCCCACTACTTCACAAGCAGAGGTTCTTTTAAGGTATTTTATAGATTGACTTAACTTGGCTTCAAAGAAGTGAAAAGGTCTTTCATTAATAAGTAGTTAAGTAATGAATACAGAATCTTTTAAAAGAAACTAGTGCACGGTTGTAGGAATTGCTTACATTTACTGAGAGGAGCTATAATTGACATTATTTATCTGAATAAGCCTGAGCGATTCTAACTATAATACAAGAACAGTTCCCTACTGACCCACCTGTGTAGCTAAATGTTTGCCTGGGTGATTGCTTTCAGGATTTCTTCTAAAGGAAATTATGGGGATTCAGTGTTTTCCTCCCTTGGTGTTACAGTCCTAAGATATACTTGACTGCATACTGGGATAGACAGATTCATGCTTCTAGTCTGGGGACAAGGCTGTCACATAGATATAAGCATACGAAGAAGTCCAGACTCATCTGTTAATCTAACATATCAATAACCCAGCCTTTATCTTCTTTTGAAAACTAAGCACAATATACATGTTAATATGGTAGCTCAAGATTAATTTTACTTTTCACTGCGCCTTACTCAGTGACAGCATTTATGTAAATTGTGGCGTATTGCTGACACTAAAGATCCAGACCCTGGCAGGTTAAACACTGGGGTTTACACGTTGGAATAGCCACGTGTCCATGTCCCGGCCACAGGATGACTATCCATTCTTGTTCCACTTACTGCACTTCTCATTGAATAGAATGCCCAGAATTCGGAAGCCTGGATTCGGATCTTGGTGCTGACCTGTCTAATCTGCATCTCTCCTTGCATCTTCAAATTGAAGAAACTGAAATATTAATCAGCAGTACTGGTTGAACACGTACTGTGTGCCAGGCCCTGTTCCAGGCAGGCAGTGGGAGTGTTCCAGGCAGTGTGTTACTTTACTCAGCCTCTTAATTTTGTGGGTTTATTGCTGTTAGTTTTAATTTTGGACTTAAGCTTCTTTCCAAATGCAGTCTTTAACTGTAACTGTCAGTTATAGATAGTTTATAAGATTTGATAAATTCTTAGATTTATGTACTTTTAGACTTATTCTTGCAGTTGTAACGTTCTCCCCTTTCCCCACTCGAAAGGGTGATTAGGTTCGCTGTAAGTAGACTCTGCTTTCTGTTCTCATTTGTAGCCCAAAGCCACTTTCAAACATTACCATGAATTATAAATTTAAATGTTTTCTGGGACTAGCCAGGTGTAAGTGTGTGAAGCAGACCAGTGTGAGTATTGAGATGATGTGCCAAACCTAAATGTTCATGTCCACCTGTAAATATTTTTAAAAATATTTTTTAACCTGTGTCAAACACATCTACAGGCCAAAAGTTTTCAACATTCTGAACATCTAGATAAACACAAATTTGTTAGACCATTGACTTTGAAATATGAAAGTGAAATATCAGTTATTAGTGACAGTGATTGTATCCATTTTAAAATAGGAAATGCCAAGAACTTTGCAGCATGAGTGCAGTTAGTGGTATGTATTTATGGGGTAGGGGTGTGTGGGTTATTTTGTTTAATATTTGTGGATATCTTTCTGTGTCATATCATATAGATATATATCTCATGTCATTTAATGACTGTGGGAAATTTCCATAGTAAGGATGTGCTGTCATTTTTTTTTCCGTTTCCATATTGATGGATATTAGGGAAAATGTAAAGTATGCATTAGTGTAACCTTTACAGAAGATAAGGATTAAGTCCTTCTTCCTATTTTCTTTGTTATTTTGAATATTATAATTTGAGTAAAAGCTTAATAGAAATTAACTTTAAAGTTGATTCCAGGAAGTAGTAGGTTCATATCATACGTAATTCTTAGGAAGCCTGAATTTAATTATATTTCTTTCTGGTCAAGCAGACACATGTGGCTAAACCATTATGAAGGGCATAATTTCTTGGGCATTAATGACTGAAGGGCTGCTACACAGTGGTTTGAAGCTATTAAATGATTTCATATAAGTTCAGAGCAAATATATATTTACCAATATTCACACATAAAGAGACAACCTTGAACAGTGATGTATGTGTGAGAACTGAAATTCACATTGTATTGTGTGGATGTTAGGTTCTTTGCTTTGGGAATCACTCATTTCTTATAGGAAACAAATAACATGGTGATTTCTTACAACTTAATCATTCTTGCAAACTATTACTTGAATTTTGTTCTAATGGAACTTATAGAGCTTCTGAATCAAATTGCTTCTTTACAGCAGTGTGATTTCATCAGATCTCTTCCTATATTAAATTTTTTGGACTAATTTCATTTTAGTTAGGAAAGGCAGCAAAAAATTCTTATTGGACATATTGAAAGGACTTTTCACCTGAAATGTAGATTTCTTTTTCTTTTATCTTTTAAAATACTTTAAAAATTGAGATATAGTGTACATCCAGTTAGAATACAGTTTCTAATATGGAACCCAGTTCTACTCCATCTACTGTGGAGTCCAGTTGCATCCCATTGAATACGGAATTGTTTGTGTATAGCATTTTCCTAGAGGAGATCTTTTATAACTTTCAGTACATTTTCAAAGTGGTGAGGCCCTGGGAGTGGCACAGGCCATGGTGGTGGCAGGTAGTAAATCAGTGACCTGGTATGTTGGGGGTGCTGCAGTAGGCACCAGTTATTCAGTGTAGACTTTGTCATCTTTAAGATTTTCTGGGGTTTTTTTTAATAAGAAAAAACAAGTTAGTAACTGAGGAGGAGAGCTTGGGTAACCTGGGACCTGGCACAATTCAAACTGGTACAATGGCATTCTCTATTCTCTGTGTATAGAGAAGCTAAGCTAGTCCCAGCGCTGAGCTCAGGACTGGACTCAACTCTCAGGAAGGTGTTATTTGCTCTCTTAACAGAGGCCTGGAAGTATAGAAAACTGCACTTGTATTTCTGTTACTTATAGAGGAAATGAATGAATATTGTGGTTTTAAAAAATAACATCATTAATTATGGATAAAGACAAAAATAAAAAAGTGAACATTTTGGAAAATATATTAAGAATGGTATAAGCAAATATATATTGAGGAAATGTAAATCCAGTAGATCTCGAAATTTTCAATTCTCTTGTCTACCGTAGGTTTTCCACTGAGGGTGAATCTGTGTTCTCACACATAGCTCCTCCTCCCCTTCCCACAAAAATGAATGATCATGTCATTGGGATTAAAGTAACTTCTGGCATTGAATCCTCCGTTAACTCTAATGAAGTTCTTTTAAAATTATAGTTTCTGGTTAATTTGTTTAGGTTTGAATAATTTTTATAGGATAAAAAGTTGTGTATGATTTATTCTTTTCTCTTTCTTTTTTCTAAGAAGCAGATTAGCAACTAAATTTTTTTTCCTATTTAGTGATGTGATCTGCAGGGTAACCACTATGATTAGCTTTTCCATGGAAAACGTGTATTTTATGGTTATAGTGATAACCTGTAAAAGTCCGATTCTGAACATTGCTGGAGTAGTTAAGTTTAAAAGCGTAATGAATTTTGGTTTTCTTTGTTCATTTATTATGGTAAATCATCCCCCCCCCATATATATTAAATAACGGAAATAAAATCATCTCAAATTCCTGTTCTTTAAAAAGAATCTTTTTATAATTTAGGTAAATAAAAACCAGCAATGGCACTAGTAACACCTGAGAATGTGATTGAAATGGAAAGACTATGAGTCATTATTTTATTTTAAAAATTTCAAGATTTATGTTAAAAGAATAATTGTTTTCTTTCAGATAAATTTGCGCCTCATCTTGGTCAGCGGGAAGACAAAAGAGTTCCTGTTTTCTCCTAATGATTCTGCTTCTGACATTGCAAAGCATGTGTATGACAACTGGCCAATGGGTGAGTGGTATTTTTCTCTTGAGAATGAGTCATGTTAATCCTTCATGCCCTGCCTTGTTTCACAAACATTTTGAAAAAGTTGTAGGTAGATAAAATATAAGAGAACAAATGATTGAGGGAATAAGGCTTATAGGTAAGGGGGTTGCCGGCTCCTTCCTGGGTTCTGCTTTTCAGCTCCCTCACTGCAGCATGGTGATGGCACCAGTGCCTCAGGTCCCTGTTTTCAAGTATTGATAACAGAAAATGATTTTTTAAAAGAAAACACAAGGTAGCTAACACACACACATACACACGTTCATATCAGTGACCCTATTTATACCAAAACACAAATCAAAGGAGAGAAAAACTATCTGTAACAAATTGTAATACATTCTTTGTTCTATACATAGCCTATTTAAGATTGAGTTTGACACAAAGTTAATTTGTAATTCACATCACTTTCTGTGTTCTCTGAACTACTACAAGGTCAAGAAGGTATAAAATCCATTTATGCTTTGTGTTTTCAAGCCAGTATCCATGACAAACAAAATTCTGGGGTGTGCGTGTGTGAGTGTGTGTGTGTGTGTGTGTGTGTGTGTGTGTGTGTGTGTGTGTGTGTGTGTGTGATATTCCTTTCTCTGGTTCTTTTCTATGTAATAAGACTGTCTTGCCATCCTCAAGTGAGTCTTTAGCTTATGTTCTTCCTTTGAACTTAACCCAAGTCATCTTGACCCTTTAGTGGCACGTACCATAGTGATATGACTGTTTCAGCTGATTTCACTTAATTTTACTACCAAAGCAATTTGGACTTTGAAAGCACAAGACTTTTTTTTAACAAAGGACACAGGGTATACAAAATGAATCAATTAGATCAGTGTTTCTCAACCTAAAAAAATATATGGAACTCTCTAGAGGAACAAAATTCTTGTAGATTCCTTAGTGCTGACAAATTATTTTTATGTTTATTTTTAAGGATAGAGACAAAAACTCAATTAACTCTTTCTCCTTATTAACTTGTATACAAGCATAAAACTAAAACAGATCTACAAAGAAAATGCAAATATAACTCTAGAACCAGTAATGTTCAAATTAACAAATTTAATGTGCCGAATGATATCTTTTTGCTAAAATGAACTCACTGCCTGCACCATGAATAGGGTGCTGCTGCGTGCGGCATGCCTCTGCTCCCGCCTGCTGTATGAGAGCCCGATTAGCCACAGGTTCACCACGGGACCTCCCTTCACACAGTGTACCAGATTGTCATCCAGCCTTCGCTTAGCAAGAACACACGTTTATGTATTGTCGACCTCTGTTCTTTTCTTGTTAATCTCTTGACAATTAAAGAAGTACTACTTGGCACCAGTACAATCATAAACTTAAATGCATACCTGGACACTAAAATCCCAAGGCTGTACTTGGTTGTAAGGTAATTACTTGAATTATCTAGATAATCTCTTCCAGATTATCATTAAAATGAAAACACAGTATAAAAATTCTTGAAGAGGACTTTCACCCTAAGAACCTGTCTTCATGAATTCATAGACCCGAGTTTGAGAAATACTGTTTTAGACAAATACTTTCAAATGACTGGATCTTTCTTCTCACTGATAACCAAGGAGCAAGTCGACACTAGCTCCTAAATCAGGAAGAGACCGAAGCTTAAGGTCGTAGATAAGATGCGACTTGAGAAGAGCAGAAGTAAACTAAACTGGGTTTTCTTCATAGCCAGGCAGGATAGATAAGTAAGAGTATGAAAAGCATTTTTAAATCCCTGTCTGATAGCGATGATGTACTCAGTATAAAAGATTGCTTTTGTGATTTTTGTGGGGGTGGAGGGTAACGATAGCTTTTGACATATATGGATATTGTAGAAAACATTACTGTAACCATAACTATGAAAGGTTACACTATAACTTGAAGTAAAAGAATACTTTTACTTTAATAATTGTTTGACTTAGACCTTAAAATTAGTTTTAATTCCTTAAAGTATCCTGATTCATGGTAAACAAAGGTAAGACTCAGATGCAGGTCTTTAACATAAATAGTTTCTCTAAATAGTTTCTCAAACCATCTACCAGTGTTGGAAATTGATTGTGTCAATTCTGCATTACTTACTTTCATAGAAAAAATCTTGAACCCAGTCTTTCCTCAGTTTGCCAGTTCTACTCAGCAATTTTAGGCTCTGCAGGGAATAAAAATAAATAATTTTATTTTATATAAAATATTTAAAAATGCAGGTCTGCTTTGTATCACATAATGCACTGAAGGTCAGCAAATGTGAATGTTTATTGATGCTGATAATAAAAGTGTATTGAATATTAAATCAGTAGAAGGAAATACTTTGTGCAGTATATTTGGGGAAGGAATTGGTTTCCTTTGGTATATTCTTCTGCAGCTTAGAGGAAAGTCGTTAGTAGATGGAATAGTCAGACGCGTAGTGTTATTGGGTCAGAGGTCCAGAACACAGCCCACTCGATACCTGCTGCTAGTAGCCAAGATTCCTCCTTTAAGCATTGTTCTTCTATGGGTCTCTTTAAATTTCAGCTCCTCTGAGAGGGAGAGGGAGAATAGCGTATTAAACCACAGAAGCCCATGAGAATCACGAGGCTCTGTGCAGGGGAAAGAAATATGTGGCATCAAGTTTCTGCATCTCAAAAAAATATTTTAAACATTTTTAGAATTTTTTTCCCTGTGAATTAAACAGTTACTGTCATTTGTCTTTATATCTTGACCAGGAGTATTCATATATCTGATAAGAGTCTGATATCTAAAATATACAAGGAACTCATACAACTCAACAGCAAAAAAAAAAAAAAAAAAACCAGTTTTAAAATGGTCGGAAGACCTGAATAGATATTTTTCCAAAGAAGACATACAGACGGGCAGCAGGCACATGAAAAGGCGCTCAACATCACTCATCATCAGGGAGATGCAGATCAGAACCACAAGGAGATGTTACCACACACCTGTTAGAATGACTGTTATCAAAAAGACAAGGAATAACAAGTATTGGTGAGGATGTAGAGAAAAGGGGGCCAATTTACATTCCTGCCCACAAGTGCTGGGAATGTAAATTGGTGCAGCCACTTTGTAAAACAGTATGGTGATTCCTCAAAGAAATTAAAAATAGAGCCATACAATCTAGGAATTCTGCTTCTGGGTATTTATCTGAAGAAAATGAAAACACTAATTTGAAATGGTATATGTACCCCTCTGTCCATTGCAGCTTTATTTACAGTAGCCAAGATATGGAAGCCACCTGAGTTTCCATCAGTGGATGAGTAGACAGTGAAATTGTGAGACACACATACATACACAATGCAATGTTATTCAGCCATTAAAAAAAAGAAAGAAAGAAAGAATGAAATATTGCCATTTGCAACATGGATGGACCTGGAGGGCAGTTGCTTAAAGTGAGATGTCAGACGGAGAAGGTTAAATACCGGATGACATCCCTTACATGTAGCATCTTAAAAAAAAAAAAAAGCCAAGCTCATAGATAGCAGAGAGCAGACTGGTGGTTGTAAAAGGTGGGAGTGGGGTGGGGGGTGGGGGTAGAGATGGGTAAACTTTTTTTTTTAGTTTGAATAAATTGAATAAAAATTATTAAAAAAAGAAAAATTACAGGAGAATATTTTTTGTTTGTCTAAGCTCTTTATTGGAATATAATTGCTTTACACTCTTGTACCAGTTTTTGAGGTACACCAAAGTGAATCAGCTGTGTTTGTACATATATCCCCATATCCCCTCCCTCCTGCAACTCCCTCCCACCCTCCCTGTCCTGGCCCTCTAAAAGCATCACCCATCATCCAGTTGATCTCCCTTTGTTATATAGCAACTTCCCACTAGCTGTCTATTTTGCATTTGGTAGGGTATCTATGTCTATGTTAAGCTCTCACTTTGTCCCAGCTTCCCCTTCGCCCCACCCCCCCAACCCTGTGTCCTCAAGTCCATTCTCTACATCTGCATCTTTATTCTTGCCCCTGTCAACTGGGTTCATCAGTACCATTTTTTTAGATTCCATATATATGAGTTAGCATATGGTATTTGTTTTTCTCTTTCTGGCTTACTTCGCTCTGTATGACAGTCTCTAGGTCTGTCCACCTCATTACATATACTTCAATTTCATTCCTTTTTATGGCTGAGTAATATTCCATTGTATATATGTGCCACATCTTCTTTATCCATTCCTCTGTTGATGGGCATTTAGGTTGCTTCCATGTCTTGGCTATTGTAAATAGTGCTGCAGTGAACATTATGGTACATGTTTCTTTTTTGGATTATGGTTTTCTCTGGGTATATGCCCAGGAGTGGGGTTACTGGGTCATATGGTAGTTCTATTTTTAGTTTTTTAAGGAACCTCCAAACTGTTTTCCATAGTGGCTGTACCAGCTTACATTCCCACCAACAGTGCAGGAGGGTTCCCTTTTCTTACAGGAGAATATTTTAACCCTGGCATTTTGACACTGAGGATGTTTAACACAAAATACAATTTGACCCATGTAAAATTATCATGACAAAATAAAATGAACAATGCTAAAGGAAAAAAAAAAGAAATATTCTGTTAGTAATTTCGGGTGTGATAAATTCAAAATAATCCATATGAAAGCGTTAGCAGCTTACTTGCTCTTTCTTCTAGAGAAGAGGGGCCTGGGCGCAGTGGAGTCACACGGCAACAAGGACACCCCAGGGGGAGGGACAGGATGGGGGCCTGGAGGAGAATGACTGAGCTTCACTTCTCCTTGCTCATTCCTCTTATGCTGAGTCACTGACAGGCACTGGTTTTATCACATTCATATTCATCATTTGGAACACTCAAAAAAAGGCCAGAAGAAGAGTGTTCTACTTACCGCCTCCCTCTCCTGTCACTTGCTCTTCAGGCTGTTTTAAACTAGTTTGTGTGCTGACGGTTATCTCCTGAAAACAGGAGCTTCTATAGGAAACAAACACATGATACTAGAATTCTTGAGAAAGGTGATGATGGAATTCTCAAATCTTTCTCAAAATCCGAGTTTTAGTTCTGTATCTACAAGCTAGTGAAAATGACTAACCCCACACCTTGTCATGATATCTGTGTTCTCAAACCATATTTTAACAGAATCATATTCCATATTTCACTATAATATAATGTAAGTTATACACTAAAATGAAATATCCTGTTAGCCATTCTGCCCACCAGTTTGTCTTTTGATTTTCTTTGCACGTTATCCTAGCTTTCCTACTTGTATACTACTTCTAGTATGTTATTTTTCAAGTTTATTCTGAGAATTTTGGGTAAGTGAACTAAAGTTGTGTTTTCTGTAATGTTTATCAATTGGCTTCAAAAAAAAATGAAGTTATCAACATTACCCAAAAGTAAACTGTTCGTTTTTTTGTTGTTTTTGGTTTTTTAAATTTTTGTTTTCCAGTTATTGAGGTATAATTTTTTTATTATGGTCTATATCAATATATTAATTCTTTCAAAAGTCTTTGTGAAACCTATTGTTTGTTAAACCTTTGTTTAGCCTCAAATGTGTATTTTAAAAGGCATAAATATTGGAACATCATGTTTTCTGTTAATTACTGGTAATTAAAATTAATTTTCAACTGGCATTTTTAAAACTAGGGTTAGATTTTCCCCAACTCGTTTTAATGTTTAAATTTCAAGACTATATTCTAGCACATTTTAGTGTTCTTTAAGAAGCAAAAACTAGTCTTAAGCAGCTCTTGCCATTTAATGAGAACCAGCAAGAACAGTGATTGCGTGGGTAGTGACTGTTCCAATTCTTAGGAAGCTCCAAGCATCTTCTCTGATGTATTCTGTCTGATTTGGATCGGAATTTTAGAACAATGCACTAGTACCTTAATTTTATGTTGAAATGCATCTAACAGTTCCCTGGTTCTTTTCAGACTGGGAAGAAGAGCAGGTCAGCAGTCCAAATATTCTACGGCTTATTTATCAAGGACGATTTCTACATGGAAATGTCACATTAGGAGGTAACAGTCACCTTTGTAATGGGATTTAATGGCTGTCTCATGGCAGCATTATTCATTTGTTTAAATGCTAATATCTGATTTTACTAAAAATATAATTTCAAACTCTGCATTTTGCCTAATTTTTGATATGTCTTCCTTACATTTTGCATTCTGCTTAATTTTAGCATATGATTAAGTGTTTACTGCCTTGTAAAAGAAACTCTAAGCCATTATAGATGGAAGTCCATACCTATTGTTTTATAAATGTAATTTAATTGTACCTCTGGATAATATAATTTAGATGTAGTATTTTTCAGTTAAAGCCAGACACACAAACTAGGAAAAGTTTCTGATAATGGACTTTCATATATAAGACTGAAGGGATGTTTTCAGTTTGACCCTGACTGATATCATCACTAATCATGCAGGAATAAAGGTAGGTGAGTAATGTTAGAGAAACAGTGTAGAGCAGTGACCGAGAGAGCAGAGATTGTCCAGGTTGTATCTTAGCTCCACTACCTACTGACTCTGTAACCGTGAGCAAGTCATTTCACTGCTTTCTATCCTAGTTTCCTCATCAGTAAGTTAGGATGACAGTAGTGCCTACCTCATAGTTAGGAGGGTTGAGTTAGTTTATATACGCACAGCACATAGAACAGTGCTTGGCACATGTTAAACACTAACAGTGAATGGGGAAGGTAGCTCAATAGTGCCCCCTTATGGGGGTACACATTCTACCATCGGCAGGACTTGTTTTTATTAAGTACAAGTATTTCAAATATGAGAATTAGAAATTTGTAGGCAAAGGAAGTGATCTACTTTAATATATCTTTGTTTACATAAAGTCATGACTTTTTTCCTAGAAACCTAACAACTGAAATGTTTAATCTGTTCTTCCTTAAAGGTAGAATATTTTCATTCATTCATTCATTCATTCATTCAGCGTGTATTTATTTCTTATGTGCCAACACTGCTAAACAACTGGAGACACAGGGTTGAAAAAGAATCTCTTCGCTCTGGTATTACATAGTAGAAACATAAAATTCACTGTTAAAGTACTGTGTGATAAGGGCTGGAATAGATGAATGCAAATGAATGTTAGGACAATATCAAGTAGATAGAACGTTTCAGTATGTAATTGCACACATAGCCAAGTTTCGGTGGCAGTGATAACACTGGTCTAAAAAGTGCTGCTATTTACTACGAGGTATCTGCCGTTTAAAATAGAGCTTTTTTGGTTTGTAGTTATTATTTTTTAATAGCTCTTTGTATAGTTACGTGGATCAACTCTTAATGTAAGTGTCGTCCATGGCTGTATTTTACATTAAGGATGAGACCATATTTTAGTCTGTTTTGAGTGTCTGTGCCTCCCGTAAGCTGCTGTAATGCTGATGGGTAAATGGTGATTGAATTGATCTCTTGACTCAATGAATGAGTCTGGAGACTCCATTTCCCATGGAGTGTTGATCTATGTGAGCAATTTCTCACCAACTTAATTCTTTAATTGCCTCTGTTGTGGCCCCAAAGTTCCCCAACTTCCTATTAAAGATCATAGAATTTGTGTTAAAATCAAGCTATTGATTTTTTTTTTTTTTTTTTTTTTAGAATTTGTTTTTGAATGTTTCACAGATTGACTTACATTATTACTGTCATTCTTTGCATGTTGCTGTCAGTCTTTTCAAAAACAAACCATCTCTGGTCTTAGCGATTTAGACAAATAACGTAGGAGTATAACCTAGACCTTTTAAGTTGATCGGTCAATCTAGGTAATAACATTCAACTATTTGTGGGTTTTGGTCACTGTTTTTCTTTGTCTCCGTGTATTCTTGTATTCTTGAATGTGGCTACTGAGGAGACAGCACCCAGGGACATATAGTTGAATGGTTAGTGGGAGAAGGCCTAGGCTTGCTTTGCACAGCTTGAGACTTGCTGTGTATGTATAACCCTGTGGGCACTGGATTCTTATTTGTAAATGCAGATCTCTGCATGCTCCCCCCCCCCCCGCCCCCCGTCTCCACTCTACTAGTGATTTGCAGTCCCCAGTGATTTTTATGTACAGTGTGAGAACCTCTGTTCTGGATACTGTAGTCAGGGTCACAGTAGAAAGCAGAAGCACGACAGTGAAGGAGAGAAAGCATCTCGGATCTTGTATCCCTCTGCCTTTACCTTCTCTGATACCGTTAGTATCAATATCTACTCTTTCTAGTTAAGATTCAGATGGAGGAGAAAATAACAGTCCCCATCAGTCAACTTTGTAGCTTCAAATGGTAAGCCCCCAGCAGCTTTCCAGGCCTGTCCAGCACTTCTCCAAATTTACATCTCAGTTCACTCACCTGTTCTCTGAGATCCATTTCCTTACTGCTCAGAAAGATGAGAATGATGGCCATGGGAATGTTTATGGAATGCTTTTTTGTGCCAAGCCCTGAGGTAAGCACTTTCCTTGGACTGTTTCTTTCAGTCAGTACACGGTAGGGGGCAGGTGATAGAATTACTATCCCCAGTTTAGATGGAGGAAACTGAGGGGTGCATGACTCACAACTCAGCTTATAGCCAGCAAGCAGCAGGTGCGATTTCAACCCAGGGCTGCTTCCTGGAGCCAAAACGGTGGTGTGAGAGTGGTCCACAGCGTGGTGTGTGGACATTTCACATTCAGTCAGGCTTCCCCAGTACATTTAGTGCAGTGTTTAATAATATAAAGTCCTGTTTGCATTTCAGTGTTAAATCAGGCCTAGGAGATTAGCCAGTAAAGGCCCTCCTCTGTGTTCAGCCTAGTGTGTATTTTGGGGCCATCATGCTTCATTTTAACTTTGGAAGTTAAGAGAATAGACCAAATAGTGGCTAGTTTTAAGTAAGATGGAAACTCAGCTTGATTACATGGAACATTAGGAATATTGAAGATAATGAGGGCTCTTTTTAGCCATCATCCTATAGAGAAGGTTTAAAGAGCAGGTGGCAAGAGGACCATGCTTGCTAAGTAATGGTCTTAGCCTGCCTTAAGTTTGTAGTGAAAAGAGTAGTTTGAAATGTCAGAACTAAAACATCACAGCTGTGGAAACAACTCCAGACGTTGCTTCTAATTTTATACACAGAATGACAAAGGGATTTACCATGAAACTTTTGTGGAAGTGTTCATGGATACATGGGTGCATTATATTAGTCTGTGTCTGAAATATTTCATAATAAAAATTATTACTTGTAAATGAGAAACACCTGTTAAAGACTTGATTAGAAAACAGTGATTACTAATAATGCCAACACAATGATTTTTTTTAAGTAACCTTTTTAAGAAAATTATTTTCTAATTGAAGAATATAAAGTTGAAAATAATAAAATGATTAATTATTGTGTTTAAAATTATGTTTGTCATTTCTTCTGTTTCTACATTATAGTGGCCTGTTTGGTGCAGGAATTTTATTAGGTGACTAAACATAATTAGATTTAGAAACAAATGTCTCCTAATCTAAACTTCCCCAAATTTGGAAAAAGTATTCCTAAAAAATTTTTTTAAATTCCTTCTCTCCTTTCAAGATTATCCAGTATTAACCAGTTATGTATTTTCTCTTGTCCCCTTCCTTAAACAATATGTGTATATGTGTCAAGCTAATATAGCTAAATAATTTCTGGATTATAAAAATTGTTTCTGATAATAGTAACCTAATTTCATTTTGTCAGAGATGCTCTGTCCGGTAAGAAGTGCCATCTGCTGAGGAAGTTATACAAAGAGCAGTCAATTTTTTAAATGGTTTCAGTTTTGGTTGGTGATTTCCACAGGTCGATGTACAGGTAACCAATCATCTTGTACTTTTCACACAGCATTAAAACTTCCTTTCGGCAAGACAACAGTGATGCACTTGGTGGCCAGAGAGACGTTGCCGGAGCCAAACTCGCAAGGTAAGCCGCGCGCTGGAGCCCAGAGACAGGCATTCAGAAATGCTTCAGTTTTTCTTGGACATTCTGAGGGAGTGGAAGTTTTCATAGTTTATGTTTATAGAGCTTGTTAGTAAGCACGTAACCAGACATTCTGGAAACAGGCTAAAATTAAAAGGGTATTTATTATAGCTTTTTAATTTAAAAAAATGCAAACATTAAACAAAAAAATCCTGTTTCTTATTATGCTTGGGTCCCTCCCCTTCCCCCAAGCATTTTTATGAACAAGGCTTCTCTTCGTCTTCCCTAGGTCAGAGGAATCGCGAAAAGACTGGCGAGAGTAATTGTTGTGTGATCCTGTAAACACTGTCTGCCAGGTATGGTGTCATGTAGTCTTTGTCTTCATGCTGCTGGGCCAGAGGAGACCCAACGTTGCTTCAGAACCTTTAGGAAGAGTCTGCCTATAAATCCATGGACCTCAACTATCCCATGAACACTGTCATCTTTTCTCATGAAAGTAAAAAGAACCAAGAACACTTTTCACTATGACTTTTTATTTCTAGTATTTTTGTTTATGTTGAGCAGTTTTAAAATATGTTGATTTTTGAATGCAAGTCAATCTCCAGGGGAAAAGTTAACAAGTTATCTTTCATAGCAGAAACCGTTTTGCTGCCACAAAACTTTTCATCACCAGAACTAACAAATCAAGTGTTCCGAGTACAGTTTGCACTAAAAAAGATCAGCAGGATTTATAACATGGTTTATGGTACCTAGAAATACTCATATATACGCATCCACAGTGGAAGACACTCAGCAATTAATGAAGTTAATTACTGGGCCAACTTGAGAGGAAAAAATGGAAAAGAAACTAAAATGTTGGGTGAATTCTACCAAAGTCAGCCATGGCGGCTGCACTGACACAGAATCCTACACTGAGAGCCACTGTTCTCACTGCGACGAGTGAAAAGACAACACGTGCCTGTTGTTGAAAGTACTCAGCAGAGGGCCGATGAAACCAGTTGTTTTTCCTTTAACACGTGCACTCTAGTCAGACGGTGACTGAGGGCTTGTTCACACAGCACAAGAGGGGTGAGCGCGCATGTCCTAGCCTTAACGGGGGTGAATTCCAGTCATTTGTAGACTTCCACAACTGTGCAGAAATATTAGAGAACCTCATTTATTCATCACTTTTGTGTATTTGAATATCAGCAAATTGAATTTTTCCATAATTATTGCTCATCTCTAACTGTGCCCAGTGTCACACTTACTCATTAGAGAGCTCAGATGAATTCTTAAAATTAAAAAATTCTCCATAGGACTAATTTTGTTTCTTTATGTAGTTTGCATTGGGTATTAGTGCTTGCAGTTAAAATCAGAAGCTGATTTTTAAGGCATACTTGAGTAGGGATGCCATTCTTTTGTTTTGTACCAATAATTAAAAAATTGATATGCTAAAAACAATTTGCACAGCACTAAAGCATGAGCTAGTTTCATCTGAACCTGTAAAAAATTATAAAAGATTTTATATTTTTTCACTGGGAAGAAATTCTTCCTGGATGAAATTACAAATATGTGTAGAATATATTTAATAAAAAACTTATAAAATACCTAACTATAGAACTTAAATATAGATTGGCGTGTAGTATATAGAACAATATTCCATATAAATAACTTTAGCCTTTATAAAAATGAAGTTGCAGGCTGACGTTACGTTCTGTACTGAAGTGAGTGTCCACGGCCCTTACAAATAGTAAGTGTAGATGGTTTCAAACGGTCAGCTTTGTTTAAAGGTAATCAGGTTATTTTCTTCATTGTTAATGCTTTGATGGAAAGGCTTTATATGCAGTAGATCTACAAAACTATTGTTCATACTGATCAGAATTGAATTTGTATAGAGCAGAGTTTTAAAATGAATGTAAATAGCACTAAACATTTCCTTTCTGCAGCCTGTACTTATAGATTCTTTCTGTAAACTACAGAAAAAAAAATTGTAATGCATTTTGGTGGTAATTTTAAAGGTCTTGCTTAGGTTGATAATTGTTTAAGCACTGTCTCATCCATGTTAAAATTGTTCAGTTTTTATTTCTGAATCTTTTAAAAATTTGTTTAATATTCTGTTGTTAGTTTGGGGAGGATTCCCAGTGTATCTCTGATATTTAACCTGGTTAATTTGTGCAGTCACGACAGTGGGTAGAATTATGTAGTCTCTGTTATCACTAAGATGTTCTATTCAAGAGATGTTAAATATTTATATGCTTTGTTGACTAGCTCAAATGTGAATTCTGTTAGTGTCGACTAAAGAAGAATCTGGTAGTTACTTAATTGGGCAGTTAAGCCATTTATGGCTGTATTCTTCTTTCCTAATACAAACTGCTGGTAATTATTTTTAATAGCTATTTTAATTCTAATTCTTCTTCTGTTTTTCCAAAGTTAAAGACTACAGTTAATTATGATTGAAATTTTATGATGGTTAACCATATTCTCGATTGGTTTTCAATATATTTTTCTGTGTGTTCCCACATTATAAATTTCCCTTCACAAGATCTCAATTTAGAGTTTGCAAAATGGATAAACTGGTTCATTAATAGAGAAAGAATTATGTCACTTAATACCTAATATCATTATTGTGCAAAATGAAAAAAAAAGAATAAAAAAGAGCAGTAAAATTATATACTGAAAACACCAAAAATTTAGATGCCTTAATAGTGTATACGTGAAAATACTCAACCATCCCTTTTAAAGTAGTTCCTTGGACTGCCCGCCGGTTAGAATCAATTGATCACATCCCATTGACGGTCCCTCCTCCAAAAACAGCCCGCTTACCGGAAGCGAGAGCCGCAGACGTGTCCAGTCCTGTAAATAAAGCCTGCATTGCGGGCCTGTGACCCTGCCCCGCACTTGATATTTAACTCCTGTCTTTTACCTAAATTGTCCTCGACTTTAAGTGTTCCGGAAGAGGCAGAGCGTTTCTTCTTTATTAAAACCTCAGCATGTCTCCTTGATCTGACTTACTTGCTTTCTCTTCAAGATAAGTTATATCTTATCACAAAAAATATGGTACCTAACATCATCATTCACGTTACATGAGGTTTTCTCATAACAAACATTTATCCTTAGTTTTATGTCATCTTGATTGATGTTATCATAAGTTCTGTTAGCTGATTGTGGTAAACGATGTTTAATGTGAAAAGAAATTAAAACTTTCATCTGTTGTAGAATATTTCCCTTCTTTTAAATGACTTCTATTCATAATTTTGGTGTAAAAATATTCTTTGTCTCTCTACTATTTTTCTTTTTTCCTTCAATTTATTTTATTACATTCTTCAGTAAAATCAGCATTGTGTCAGCCTTTATTCTTCTGTATTACCAAAATCAAAGAGAAGATCAACCAAAATTTAGTGTGCCTTCACACCATCCTTATGAGTAACTGTTGCAGGCATTTCTTTAATTTCTTTCCCATTATTATCTTGTAATATAGTCACTGGTTAGCCAGAGTGATTGGTGGGTTGCTGAGGAGGGCTTGAAGAAGAACGTATAACCCATACTTGTGGTTGAAACAAAACTGCAGGCTGCTGGCCACGTCCTCGGCACAGTTTCCCTGGCCTGGCCTCTTGGACATGGGCAGTGGGTGGCTGACTGTGACTCCCCGCCACTTAACCCCGCCCGCCACTTGGTGCGCTTTCTTCAGAAGACTGTAGCGTAGATGCAGCCCTTTCTCAGACTGGGGGGCTGGCTTCCGAAAGAGTTCATGGACAAGATTAAACATCTCGGTCTTGGTAAAGTTGAAGCCAGTACTAGAGTATGAAAACAGATTCCATTTATTAAGCTCTTTTGTGGCTCCTGGCAGTGACATCAAATGTCCTTTAATATTATTTTTTATATTCTGCCTCTTTCTGAAACTGATGATTTGCAAGAAATATACAGTAGGCATAGTAAATGAACACTTGGAAAGAGGGGATGTCAATCTCTCCTTGGATTCAGCCAACAAAAAGAGGAATTGGGAGACTTCCCTGGTGGTCCAGTGGTTACGACACTGCACTTCCACTGCATGTCGCGTGGCACAGGCAGAAAAAAGAAAAAGGAATTGGGTAAACAAACACATATTTCTTAATGTAGCTCTGGAAGTGGTTTGTTTTAGAAACAAGCGTCTCAGGCAGAGACTCTTAATTGATTCTGGAGTATCGTTACTACACATTCAGACATTGTTCAGTATCTGATTTTTATTTTCTGCAGACATTTCTCAAGCTTTATTTTGGTGTAAGGGGAGTTTACGTTAGCAGAAGAAACTTTGCTCTTTTAAATACCATAAGGAGGGAACAGGATCTAGAGGGGCATAGTGCCCGACCACAAGTGGAGCTGGAACCTCAGGTTTTAATCAGTGCTGCTGTTCAGACAGTCCAGGTGTCCCATGTGGTGATAAAATGGGATCAATTCCATTCTCAGCTGTCTGCTGGGTAAGATGGTTTTTCTTGCACTCTGGAGCCTGGCTCCTCTCATAGTCCCCTTCTTCATCACATGGTTTTCTCTCTGAGGGGTGTTGCTTAAATGAGTTCCACTAATTTAGCGTGCTAGCTTTCACCAGTGTTTCTCAAGCATTTTAAAAATTTTGATTATTTTAACACATCTCCATTTCGACTGACGCTGCTGTTCAGTCCTCAGATTGCAGGACACCGTGCACAAGAACAGCAGGGCTTTGGAATCAGGCCTGGCCTCGAGGTCCAGTTACTTAATCTTTGGGCTTCCGTTTTTTCATATATAGAGTAAGAATAATAGCTATTTTGTAGGGTTGTAAGGGTTATTTTAAAATAGATATTTTGAGCACCGATGGCCCAAGAACTTATCTGGCTGACCAGCAAACCTGTCAGAGGGCCTTATGCCGGAAGTGAAGAGCCAGGCTCCCATGTGTGTTCCAGACATCATGAAGAAGCAGCTTACGAAAAGGGGAGAAAAAATAGGAAGATTCTGCGTACAGATCTCTCACACGTAAATTCTGACCATATAGTCACAAATCATCCTGATGAGGAAGGAAGAACGACTGAACAGATCACAGTGGCGACAAGTCCGCTCCCCAGTGTCATAATTTAAAAGCGTGAGCAGAACCGGGAGTGTGGCTCTGTAAATCATGGGTGAATCTAGTGTCAGACCCCTCTGAGGATGATGTTACAAAGGCCTGCAATGAGCTGGGGTTGAAAGGAAATAAAAAGTCCACGTTTGCTGTGTTCAAAACAGAAAGAACACGGCAGGGGTACACTGCGGGGCGTCCACCCTGGCTGCACGCCGGAACCACCTGAGGAGTTCTAACTGTTTTAATTTTTTACTTTTCCATATTGATGCCTGGGCTTCTCCCATCAGCCGAGATAAATCTCAGCGTGGCTCGGAATGGTCTTAATTCTTGCAGAACTGATTAAATACCAAGAACACAAGGGAGTACAGTGGAGAGATTGCAATAAGTGGCGTTAAAGTAGAAATGGAAACCGGGCGAGCAGATGGTGACGGGAGTAAGGGGCCCGGCCGCTTTGGGTTCAAGTTGCCAGATGACAGGTGACCTGCTGGGCAGCTCTGGGTTTTAAAGCTGATTTTAGGCTCCGTGTGGCCTAATATGTGGAAAGGTTTCCCAAGGCAAGTCCCACCTGAGTTTCCTTACCCGAACAAGAGCTCAGCACGGGGACAATAACACTGGCCCCAGCATCACAGGTCCCGGGGCAGGGGGCAGCGCGGAACACAGCCTCCTCCCTTCACGGTTCATTAACACACCTGAGTGTGTCCGAAGGTGACCAACCAGTGTAACGAAGGACCTAGAAATGAATTGTGGGTGAAACACGAGTGAGCTGTTAAACCCCCAAAGAAGAAGAAGGAATGGATAACTGTCTTCACGTATCTGAAGGACTGCAGTGTAGGAAAGGCACGATACCTCGTGTGAGTTGCTGCGGTGGTCAGAACAGAACTCGTGGATAGAGACTGCAAGAAGGCAGATCTTGATTCCGCTTGGCTCTGAACTGTGCAAAAGTGGAAGCAGCTCTTTTTTGTTGTTGTTTTTCTTTTGGTTTGTTTTTTGGTGTGGACCATTTTTAAAGTCTTTATTGATTCTGTGACACGATTGCTTCTATTTTATGTTTTGGGTTTTTCTTTTTTTGGGTTTGGTTTGGTTTTGTTTTTTGGGAGTTTTTTGGCCCCAAGGCATGTGGGATCTTAGTTTCCCCTACCAGGGATTGAACCCACAACCCCTGCATTGGAAGGCGAATTCTTAACCACTGCACTGCCAGGGAAGTCCCAGAAGCAGCTCTTTTTGAGTAGTG
Source organism: Hippopotamus amphibius kiboko (assembly GCF_030028045.1). NCBI lineage: Eukaryota > Metazoa > Chordata > Mammalia > Artiodactyla > Hippopotamidae > Hippopotamus > Hippopotamus amphibius. The sequence continues at coordinate 73,967,223 of NC_080199.1, forward strand.
AGACTGCTGTTACAGGAAATGTTCGAGCAGTGGCTGTCAGAAGGCACAAAGGCCCCATCGTGCAGGGAGGCTGCAGAGCAGAGTCGTGCACTGGCTGTAGGATGAGTTAGTTAACATAGGTCCAAATCTGGTTCTATCCCTCCTGAGTTTCTCTGTTCCTTTGTGCCCGTCTTCCCTGCATCAGTGTTATTCTCCTGCCCCCACACAGCTCCTAGTTCACTTTAGGGCACCCACCCCTCCCATCTTCCCTCTAGTGCATCCTTTCTTAGCCGTGAGGATGATCTTGGGACCCCTACATAATTACTAAGAATCCCTTACATCCTCAATTTCTCCAAAGAGCTACCGCCATGTTTTAGCTGAAATGTGACCACCCCTTAATATAAATTTTCTGAGCCAATGTTCCTAGAGAGTAGAGACTGAGGCAAAGCTTACGTGCTAAGGCTTTACTGGACGTCTCCATCCCAGGACAATAGGAATGAGAGGAAAACGGAAATTAGGCAGGAAAAGAGGGAAAGGTGTTATCAGACTGGCTACAGCTTCGGAACAAAGCATGGCCAGCTGCCTTTCCGCTCCCCCTCCCAGCTTCACCAATCACCACGCCCCCTGCACCTGAACCTTTGGCCTTTGCATGTCCCTGTGCATTGGGGAACTTCTTCTGGATGCTCTTCTGGCCTTTCTTTCCACCCCAATTTGTCAGCTGGAGCAGTTGGCACATGGAAGACATCGACACCATCCCGTATTTAGGGGTCTATTATTATATGTCACTTCCAAGCTGTGTGATTTTGAACAAGCCATTTCAATGCCCATTCTTCAGATCCCTTACCTATTCAAGTGAAAGAGAATGTCAGTCCCGCTTCTCTTTTAAGAACGATTTAGTGACAAATGAGGAACTGCTTGTGAACACGCCTTACACTTATATTTTATATATATAAAATGACTTTAAGTTACCTGAACGGACAGTAAAGTAACAGCTGGCCGTGGCAAAGACAACAAGGACAATGTGACACTGAAGGCTCTGGGTCTGTGTGAGTGACTATGTCTGCTGTAACAAATGACCAGCAACTTCATGGCTCAAAACAATGCGTCTTTATTACCTTACAGTTCTGGAGGCTGCATTTGTTTCCGGAGGCTCTCAGGAAGAATCTGTTTTCCCGCTTTTCCCACCTTCTGGGCACTGCCTGCATTCCTTGGCTTGCAGGCCCTTCCACATCTTCAGAGAAAACAGTGGCAGGTGGAGTCCTTCCCACACTGCGTCTCTCTGACCTGCTTATCTGTTCCGCTTTTAAAGACCTCTGTGATTACACGGAGCTCATCCAGGTAGTACAGAATAGACCCCCTATTTTTAAGGCCAGCTGGTTAGCAACCTTAATCCCTTCAACAGCTTTAATTCCTCTTTGCCATGTAATGGGAACATGGAACTCACAGGTCCCATGGATTTGGGTGTGGGCATCTTGGGGTGGGTGGGGCTATTATTCTGCCTACCATCGGATCCAACCATGCATCCCTGACAATGATGAAAGTACAACAGACTCCAAACTTTCTTGTTGCTTCTCAGAAGACAGCAGGATATTGTAGAAAGAACTTGAATTAGATGCATACCTACTCTGAAAAGCGGCTCCACAACCAACCAGCCAGGTAGACTTGGGTGAGTTAGGCAGACTCCTCTCACTCATAAAGGAGGAGGATGTCTGCTTCACTGGGTTGCAGGAGACAAAGTGGTCCAACACACCCACAGTGCTCAGCATGTGCTCCGTGCTCCGGGGATGCAGCCGCGCGCCCACAGCCTCCTGAGGTCCAGGGATCTTTCACGAAGAGCTAGCTCCAGAAGAGCTGCATTTCTCTCATTGATCTTCCCCCACAATCTTCAAACTCATGTGTTTTATTCACACACGTCTCGCTTAGTACAGCCCACAAATATTCCTTATGCTTTACGTGTTTCCCTCTTTTATCTCCTGATGCACTTGTTTATCTGAATCCTAGCTCCCAAGGAAACGACATCTTCTGAGATCCTATCTCATTATTTCTTACCTGTTTAGCTTTTGATTTTTGTTCTCTTTTCCTACCAGCTTTGGATTCTGATAGGCTTGCATATTAGAACATCTATGGGCTTCTTACGTTCCCTGATATCACTGGTCCAGCTGTGTTACCAGAATATGGTGCAGCCCTGGCCAATAAATCCCTTTCAGTGTTGAGGATGACCTGTGTTCTTAGCACTAGGAGAATCACTAGCGATGCTGAGTCAAATCAGATGACTCCTGCTCTCAAGAAACCCTTAAGTCTAGTGGAGGAAGATGTTGAGCAGAACTTAGAAGCCAGAAATTGTGATACAACCTGACGAACCTGATGTGTAGGCACGAGATGTCATGAGAACACAAAAGACAGGTACCCAACCCCAGAGAGGGGAATCCAAACTGGCTTTGGAGAGAAGATAACGTCCAAATGGAATCCATGAACGTGAGAAAGATGTGCACGCCAGTGTCCACAGCAGCGTTATTCACAGTACCCAAAAGGTGGCAACTACCCAAACAGGTGAATAGAAAAGCAAAATGTGGTATCGTCACACAACGGAATATTATTCAACCTGAAAAAGAATGCAAATTCTGACACATGCTACAGCGCGGATAAGCCTTGAAGGTACTATTCTAAGAGAAATAAGAAGACACAAGAGGACAAATATTGTATGATTCCACTTACACGAAATACCTTGGATAGGAAAATTCATAGAGACGGAAAGTAGAAGAACTTCATGTATCAATTTCAGACAATACTAATCAATTCCTTTCTCTGAAAGATGTATTACTTCTTCCATTTGACCCCCTCTGAATTTTGTAAGTTTTATGGTTATTTCAATACCTTCCCTATTTCTAATATATGCACTGCTCTATGAGTATGTCATCATAATTATTCAGTTTTAACTCTATATTTAAGTGGACTCATTCATTTATCAGTCTTTCATCAAAGCTTCCCTTCTCCTGATGGTTTTTGTTTGTTTTTAAGTCATGAGTCATCTACTAGTGGGTAAGTTTTTATTGTAGAAGAGCTTTTTAAGAAGACTCACAGCACTGCCTAAAGATGTCTGTCTGTCGCCTTTATGTTTGAATGACACCTTGATGGGGTGGAATCATGTTAGGCTGCATTTTCTTTCAGAACTTGATAGACACTACTCCAAAGTCTTAAGGCTCTGATTGTTGTGGATGATTCTGAGGTCATTCTAAGTTGTCTCTTTTGTAGCTGATTTGTGTTTTTCTGGATGCCTGGAGATTTCTTTAAGCCTGAAGTTCAACAGCTTCTCCAGGCTAAGCCTTGGCAAAAAGCCACTCAGGGTCGGATTTTTCTCCCAACTTAGGCACAGTCCTGGACCCTCACCTCTGCCAGAGAATCAGCTCTTGTGCTCACTTTGTCCCATTCCTTCACCCCTCTGTCTCCCCCCCACCCCCCCGAGGTCTTTGTAAAGCGCTCTTTCTAGTTGCTGGTCACAAAGAGGGAAAAATAGCAAAATCTACTGTCTCATTGTTACAAATAGTTATTTAGTCACTTGCTTTTTGATGATCACTTATCATTTTGACTTGTCCTCCTCATTCACCTGAGATTCACTCATTAGGCACCTACTGTAAGCCTTGCACTGGGGGAGACTCTAAGAGTTCAAGGACAAGTAAGACAGTCTCTGCTCACAGAGTTTATGGTTCACTTTGTTACCTATCTCATCAGTCACCAAACAGTCTCTATTTACTATTAGTTATTATTTTCTTCATCTCTGCTCCTGCTGTCCCTGTTCCAGGCCTCCATTATCTCTGAGATTGTTAGCAGATCACAGCAACCGTCTCCTACCCATTCTTTTTTACCTCAGACTTCTTGGTGACAAATCTAGTGGGAATAATGTTTTTAGATAAATCTTTTTAAAACCACTTTCACCGTGACTCTCCTAGGGCCAAGAACTTAGTAGTGACTTCTCACTTCCGACCACAGCAATCCAAGCTCCCAAGAGTGGGTCTCCATCCTGCAGCTCCAGGCTCTCTGTCTGCAGCAAAGCCCAGGGACTGGCTTGTTCAACACTCGTTCCAAGCCCTTTTGAGTCAGCTGCACAGGTGAAAGCAAAAATCCGTTCTCCTGACTCTCTTGCAGCTAGAGTTCCAGCTTTCAGTTAAGTTTCTCCCTGCGGATGCACGCAAGGGGGATTTTGATTCACAGCTGAGGTATGTGGGAAGAGCAGCCAGGCATGAAGCATCCGTTTTGCTGGTACAGATGGTGCAGGGGCTTGTTTGGAAGCAGTGACCTCTTGGTTTGTAGGCAGCATCTTCATGTAGAAGCTTCCTGATCATGAGGGAGGCCTCGGCCCTGCCGGCAGCCCAGTTTTGCCACGTGGGGAAGGCAGTCATTCTCGGAGGCTCAGCTTAGAGCCTGTTTGTGTATCCTCTCCATCCTCTGGGTGATACGTACCACCAAGTCCTTTCTGCTTTAACTAGCTGCCAGGGACCCTGGCTTCTGCGATCCTTTGTTCTGACCAATACACTCCCCAGAGGTACTTCTCACTTTCCCCCCAAACCTATCAAGCCGTTTCCTCGCTGGCCCCGGGAGGACACCCTTCACGCCTGTCCCCTGCCTTCACCCCCACTCTCGCTTTCCCCTGCGTGTAACTGTCTCCCTGGATCCTCTGGCCCCGTGTCCCCACTGGTCCCCTTCACGGGGCAGGGACACCAGCCCCAAGGGGCAGAGCGGGCTTAGGGCCTCAGCGCTCCCATCCAGAGGCGATCTGGGACAATCTCGTCCTCTGTTTCCTCTGCCACAAAATGCGGAGGTTCGGTCACGTAACCAATGCCTTTGCCTCCATTTCAAAAGTTGCTAAGACTCTAAAACTCGAAGAAAAGCTAGCTCCTAATCCAAGAGAGCGGAGCTGCTCTCACACACATTTGAGTTCAAATTCTGGGACCTCTTTGCTCCCTGACACCTTCCCCCCAAGGCTGGCCGTGCACATGCGGGCTGTTTATTGTAATTGCTGGAAAGAAATCCCTGCAGTGGGCAGGGCCAGGCCCTGAGGGATGCGGAGCAGAATTCTTTCTCAAGAAGGCGGGTCCCCCTCAGAGCGTGGGCCCTGTTTTACAGACACAGTGCACAGCTTGCCCGTGTTCCATTACTAGCCTGCAGGCCAAGGCCTCTGGGCTGCAGCGCAGGCCTGATGGGAGAGGCTCCAGGACAGGGTCTCAGGACACGTTCCCACAGAGGCTGACGACCAGGCCTGAGAACAGAGCATTCCCCGGGCTGGGCCACATCGCAGGCTCTGGAAAGTCAGCGCCAGGGAGCATCTGCTCATTGAGAGACGGACCGGGCCCGCCCTCGGGAGACAGACCGGGCAGAACCCTTAGGCCAGGGTGACATCATCTGTGTGACATCACACACGGCCCTTCTTCAGAGGAACAGGCTGCTCTGACTCCCAGGGCCCGTCCCAGGCAGGTGTGCAGCCATCCCAGGGCGTGGGGACGCTGGAAACCCTCAGCTGCTTTCATGTCCGTTTGTCCCAGCTGTTCTCAGCATCCCCTGCAACCAAGGGCTACGTCCTGCAACACGAACCACCCACAGGAGTGCCTTCCGGGAACTCACCTGTGGTCTCACCTTTCCTCAAGGGTGGATGTGGCCAGCTGGAAACTACATTGGGTCTTCGTTGCTGAGCATGGGCTTTCTCTAGTTGTGGTGAGCAGGGGCTGCTCTTTGTTGTGGTGCACTGGTTTCTCATTACGGTGGCTTCTCTTGTTGCGGAGCACAGGCTCTAGGTGTGCAGGCTTCAGTAGTTGTGGCGCGTGGGCTCAGTAGTTGTGGCTCGTGGGCTTAGTTGCTCCATGGCATGTGGGATCTTCCCCGCCCAGGGCTCAGACCTGTGTCCCCTGCATTGGCAGGAGAATTCCTAACCACTGTGCCACCAGGGAAGCTCTGTAGGTGCAATTTTAAAAAAGAAAGAAAGCACAGAAGCAGATTGCCTTCGGATCAGGAATGGCTCCAGACTTATCCTATTTTCATCTGCTTGACCTCCTCAAGCACTGGTTCCATCTTTTACACACACACACACAGACACACACACGTGGCTTGGATACCCGGCACCGGCCCGTTCCTTCTGACTGTGACCTGGCATCTTGGTGTCCGGGTGTCCAGCACCTGCTTCTAGTAAGTGCCACTCACCTCCCCATGCTGCCCACACCCCTGGACATGGTGCACAACTGAACCCACACCAGCGCAGCCCCACCTTCCAGGGGGGAGGGGTTAGATCGTTCTTGGGTGGTGGGAGGCCTTAGACAGCATGACATTGACCCCATAATGACAAAACACCTTTGTAGCAAATTTCTCAAAAAGTTTCCTCTTCTTGATGAACTGCTTTGACCTGTTTATCAGACGACCTGCTCCTTGGTGGCCCGAAAACTCTCAGCTCTGCTTCACACCCTCTCACAGCCCCTTATACCCTTAGCCTCCTGTTCTGTTTACTGGAGACCCAGCTGCACAGCCTTGACATAACCCATCGGTAACACGGAAAACCACAGGCCCAACAGTCAGACAGATGTGCCTTTGATCCCAGGCCCACCATACACCAGTCTAATGGGTGTGGACACGGAGTTCACCTCCTCCCCACATCCATCTCTCCGTGTGAAACAGGGATCTAACACCCGGTGACCCAGCGGCTTGATCCCTGCTGAGATTCGATAAGCTGACATCTGCCTGGAGCCTCACGCGTGTGTAAGTGCTCGAAAGAAGGCAACCCCCTTTCCTTTTCCTTTTTTTTTTTTTTTAACAGACCCATCCCAGCTGTTTTTTGCCTCTGGACACATTGGGAGGTGGGCCAGACTGGGGGCGTCCAGGGAGCATTCTGCAAGCTGGGGCCGTGGTCAGCAGGATGACGGAAACACGGATTCCGTGGGAGTGTGAAGGGGGGAGCCTCAGAGAACTGACGACTGCCTACTGGGTTGAGAGGCACAAAGTGCAAGTTTGAATTGCATCCTAGTGAAGATGAAGGCGATATTACCAGATTTTCAAAGTCACCTTCAGTGTGTCTTTAGCTTTTCTATCGTGTAAAACCATACAGTTATTAAAACTAACATACGGCGGCCCATAAGCTGTCTGGCCTAGCACTTAAAAATACTTAAAGTTTCAAATGATCAGTCTAGGTAAGACTATAATTTTAGTTCAAATTGTTTAGGAAATTTATTCAATTATGTCTGTAATTCGTGTCTGAATATTCATGCAAAATTGTTCTCCGAATGTGGTTTATTAAACTTGTGTTTAATGAAGGCAGCGTCAATTCCCATACAATTAATAAAGTAAAATTTAATAAAATAAAATAAAATTTAAAAAAAATACTGTGTTGTGGCCGAATTGTGTCTGCCCCCAAATTCCTATATTGAAGTCCTAACCCCTAGGACCTTGGAGTGTGTACACAGATAGGGTCATCACAGAGGTGATTAAAGCTAAAATGAAATCTTTAGGGCAGGCCCTAATCCAAGATAACTGGTGTCCTTATAGGAAGAGGGGATTAGGACACGCAGGGAGGGACGCCTGGGATTGGCACCCACACAAAGAAGAGGCCACGTGAAGACAAAGGGAGAAGATGCCATCTGCAAGCCAGGGGGTGGGGGCCTCAGGAAACCAGCCCTGCTGACACCTTGACCTTGGACTTCCTGCCTCCAGAACTGTGGGAAAATAAAATACATCTCTGTTGTTTAAGTCCCCCAGTTTCTGGCATTTTGTTGTGGCAGCCGTAGCAAACTAATACGTCTGTTAGTAGTTTAGAATCCTCAGGGGTTGGTTGGTTTGTTTGCCTTTTGGCATTTGGTTTTGTTTTGCTCGTGACTGTTTAACTTCAAAATAATACACATATAGATCCCCTTTCCACCCCATCCTCATCTCCTCGCCCCGTGTAACCCTTGTTATAACTTAGGGTGAATGCATGCAGCTAGAGGATGGTTTTGTAAATAGTATGACATTGTACATACTATTTTGCAACTCTTTTTCACTTATATGGCTCTGAGATCTTCCTATATTTTAACATTTTCCTCATTGACATACTTTTAAACTGTTTCCAGTGTTTGCTAGTAGAGTTTTTATTTTTTTTTTAAAAAATAGCTCTTTAGTTTTAGTTGGCTGTTTAAATAGTCTGGTTTCTTTAAACTTGTACAGGGAATAAGAATGGTTATGCTTGAATAAACTGTCATGCCTTTGAAAAAGGCAAAAAGAACCAGAGTCCTCAGTCTCTTCAGAATTCAGCGGAGTCATATTCCTTAAAGTCATGGTTTCAACAAAAAAAAACCCCAAACCAAAAAACAAAAACAAACTCCAACAGAACAATGTACTTTTTTCAACACATAGAACTTATACCCAAACTGGAAAGGATTTCTGATTTCTTGGTGCTAAATTCCTTAAAATGTCAATTGAATGTTGCCTGGTGGGATTCCACTTTAGTCTTCAGCTGCAGCTCTGGGAATGTACGAGGCCCGCTGACCATTTGCGTTTCATTGTGACTTGGTACTGAAACCGAATTATTCTGTGTTAACATCAACCCTCAGGCCCAGAAAAGCTGATATAATTTATTTCGGACATTGAGCCATAAACCAGATGTGACGGGCCCTGCAATCTGCCATTACCTGTGAGAGATTTAACCATGTTTCACAATGCTTTTGGTGCATATAATTGTTTTATTCCATTTCCAAAAGATTTTTACTTTGACTCTAGCCATGTCAGTTATTATTTGTACATTTTACCCATTCAATTTAGCAGCAAATAGCTTTTCTTTTATGCTCAAAACAAAAGCAAGCGCAATAATCTAAAAAGATGTGTGCTGATTAAAAAAGATCTCTGGGGCTAGCGGCTGGCTGCTTGGCCGTGCACACGTGCGCGAGCTCCACCTGGTGAAAAAGATCTATGGATTTTATTTAAAAATCAATTTGAGGCAAACAGAATGCAGAATGTGCTAATGCAAGTTGGTGCAAGTACCTATTAGGTTATAGTTAGAATATCTAACTTTAACTAAATATAGTGATAATTCACATATAACTTGTTCAAATATTACAGTGCCAATTAAAATGTGAACTTTCTCTTTCTGAACACGAAAAGCAATAAAAGTGTTTTATTTTAAATTGTCGTCAACACGCTCATACCTCTCTGCATAGCTCCCTCAGACCCTCAGGGATGATGGGTCTACCGCGAGGCTGCAATAGAGGACAGTGGAGTTAGGTCTCCAGGAAAACCTTCACCAGTACGGTAATAATAGTGGTGGTATTAACAGCAACAGCAGGAGTACTTATTATCCAACCTAATTAATGAAACATCTGCAATTAAAGTTTTACAGGATTTGGGGTATTTACAGGAATTGGAACTTGAGGAAAGCCTCGGTAGATGTTCTCGTAGACGTAGTTCCCTTCTTTCGTCCTAGTGGGTTAACCCTTCTTGGAGGCAAGAACCAGAAAGAGAGCAAACACCCTCCCCCGGTTACATTCGGCTAAGAGCATGCGCAGAAGGTAGGATGCCACTGAGTGGTCCCCAGCTCACTTGCCGGGACCACTTTTCACCCTCCGCCGCCCTGGGCTTGGTTCTGAAATTCCATCCCAGGTCTAGCACAACACAAAGACACTTTGACCCTTCACCTCTTTCTCTTAGAAAGGTTGTAGTTAGGTTCTTGCAAAAGCACAATTTTTGCTGGTTTCTGCCACGAGGCCCGGACACAGAGCGGAAAAGGCTTTGGTATCAGACCTGCCTGGGCTCAGCTCTTGGTTCCTACACTCACTAGCTGTAGGATCTTGGGAAAATTACTAACTTCTTTAAGCCCTAGTGTCCTCGACGGAAAAACACTACCAGTGCTACCCACACCATGGCGTGATTGTAGTGATTAAGAGACACAAAGCTCATGTCCTGTGACGGTTCAACCTCCTGGTTGGGTGAGGAACCACATGACCTCAGCCCGAATCAGGCGCACCAGCTAAGTCAAGGTCAGAGCAGGTAGGCTGTGAACACCTTGATCACCAAACCTGATCAAGGTCAAACTCCCCATCAACATGAAGCACCACATAATAGACGGGGAGCCCTGATGGTGACCAGGCTCCCCATCTGCTGCCTTCGGCCGCTGGGCCGACGCAAGGGTAGGATGGCAGCACCGGAACAAACAGCAGTGTGGTCACACCAGCATCTCCTTAGATTTATCGTGAAGTATTCGCATTAACTTTTATGGATATTTTTATGAGTGTGAAATTTACCAAATTAAAAAAAAACAGTGAAAACAAGTATTTACACATCAGAGAAATTATAAACATATTACAAATATGCAAAAACATTTATAATGGTTATATTTTATCATTCAAACATAACATTTTTAGACAATCTTATTAAAAGTGAAGTGTTTGAAAAATACGCAAAAGCTACATAAAATGAAGAGTTAATCATAAGTAATCAGAAATAAAATAAGATTATTTGATTCTTTTTTTCAGAGCTCAATCTCGAAAAATAAGTGGTTCAATGGTGTCATTGTTGAAGCGTGAACTTATTTTTATTGAAAATTTTGCAGCTACCAAAAAAGCTCTTTTTCCTTTTTTTTAAAAAAAGGAATTGTGAGGAGGTAATTACAAGCTAATGTCAAATATCTCCTTAGACTTCATCTTCAGATAATCTTACCTCCTGCTTGATGATGCTGAAGAATTCTTTTTAAATAACTTTTTTTTTTTTTAGCGGAGGAAAAAGTGGTCAGAGTCTGAATGTTTTTATTGATAGCAAGCTGTAATCTTGTTCCACAAAAAGCATCTCGGTTTTATCTTCCCCCTTTTCGCTTTATCACATATCAAGATTCCAATGCAGAGTTTCCATGTTAACTTCAAATACTCTGCTTATATCTTACTTATAAGGAGAGTTTTTGAATTGGAGTAAGAAATACTTTTGCCATAAAAATTTTCCTCTGATGTCTTCTAAAGGAATGTAGCTTTGTTCTGTTTGAAAATGAATGCAACATGGAATTCTCTGAGTACATCTTAAGACATAAAGATGATCCCTGTTCCAGATTATTTAAGTATTTCTTCAAAAGTTTCACCATGAAAAATATCTATTGTTCAATAGTCAACATGAGAACCCTGACATGGTATCAGTTATCATCGATGCTATTGTTATTCATCCCTTCAAAAGCCATTCCTTCAGCACATATAGTCTGCCAGGTCTTCTGCCAGGCATTATGGAAAAACGGAGAACACGGCAGGTGTTATTTTCGCTGTCCTTGGGGTACTCACAGTCTCATGTGAGATGCAATAAGCAAATAAATAAATAATTGCAAATGCTGATTTGTACCTGGAGGGGAATAACAGAGTATTAGAGCAGAGTGGGTCGTTTGGAGGAGGTGACACTTGGGCTGAGTCATAAATGATACGAAAAATAAGATAACAAACAAGCGATAGAGGGAAGAGGCCCAGGCGGAGGAAAGAGGGAATGGAAGGTCCCAGGACAGGAAAGAGCTTTGTGTATTCCAAGAATTTAGGGATTTCCTGTGTGCCTTGGCCGAGTGAGAGAGCAGGAGATGGGTGTGCATGTGGTTGTACAGTGAAGGGGAGCTAGAACAGGCGGAAACTAGAGGGACTTGGCGAAGATATTGGCCTTTATCTTCAGGGCACTGGAGCATCACTGAGGGATTGTGAGTAGGGAAGTGACATAATCTGCCTTCCAAAGAATATTCTATGGAAAACTGGTTGGAGGAGGTGAGAGGAAATGGTGAGACCAGTTAGGAGGCTGCTTGGTCAACCACGTGAGATGTGATGGTCGCGTTGACCTAAATGGTTATGGTGGAGACCAAGAGAGACAGGCTCATGGCAGATGTACTTTAAATTTAGCCAAAGGAACATGCTATTGGGTTCCACAGAGAAGCGTGGAAATGCAGGGAATCGGGGATCGAACCCAGTAACTAGGGGGCGATAGTGATTATGGGGGTGATGGTGCCTCTTACTAGGAGTGGAAGAGGATCAGACTTGGACTGAGGGAGGGCTCTGTTTCATATGTCAAGTTAGAGATACCCCGGGGCAAATCTTAGTGGGAATGTTATTAATGGATCTGCTTAACGAGAAAACACAGACTAGAGGAGGGTCCAGGACCAAGCCCTGCGCAACTGCAACATTTAGGGGACAAAAGGAGGAGTAGAAGCCAGCAGAAGAGCATGAAAGAGAGGCCAGTGCAGGGGGAGACAGCAAGGACATGGCGTATCGGAGACGCCCAGGGAATAGTGTTTCCAGAAGGAAGAGAGGTCACGTACGTCCAGTAGAGCAACAGGAGGACCAGGAAGTCCACTGGAGCGGGCGGCGTGGAGGTTGTGGGTAATCTAACCAAGCACAGTTCCAGGGCAGAGACAGGCGGCTGGAAGCTCCGTTGGTGAGGAAGCAGATACAGCTCTTGTAGACAGCTCCGCGGAAAGCGTCTCCTCTTTGCCGAGCAGGGGAGTCTGAATGGGGCCCCGCACGTGGGGCAAGAAGACAATCACTTTTCCCAAATAACTGCACTCAAGCCCTCAGCCCAGACATCTTTTCCAAACAGGAGAGCCTCTTCCTCCAGCTTCATCCCTACCAGCCTCATATTGTCCAGCTGCGGGTGGGGGTGGGAAGGGCCCTCTTGCCTGGTCCTCCGTGGGGGACGTCTGCTCGTTTTGTTCCCCAGGCCCTCTCCCCTCCCTCCGCTAACAAGCTGCACCCCCTCCACCCACACCTTTTCCACTTGGGCTAAACTCACGGCCAGTTTCTATCCCGTTACAACCAAGTGACACTAATACACCCTTTCTTCCGCAATGATTCAAGGCCAGCTTTTCTTGCCTTTCTCCCTTAGCCAACAGTGAGGTAAGACATGGAACAGTCTAAGAAACACTGGAGGGCAGGAGATTAAGGAGAACTTGGAAGGATGCAGTTGTTCTCACAGCACGTTGATTTTTCACATTTTATTTTGTTAAACTAACCACATTATGGGAAATTGCCATTGGAGCAATATTGATTTTTTTCCAAGCGGAGCAGTGCTGTAGTAAGAGATTACATGGCTTTTATTGAAATTGCAGAATTGGTTTATTTTGTATGTGCCCTCTGTAATGGCCTGAGGGGAAGAATGTGTAATAAAAGAAAGAAAAGGAACAGAAGGAATTTCATTAAGGGTAGGATGCTAGAACATGAGGATTCCAGCTCTTACGAAACTGAAGAAGGATAGAAATTGAATATCGGGAACAAAAGGAAATAAGTGAAGTAAGAGGCAACCAATCTGATTCTCGCATCACCAGCCAGTTAAACTCTCCTCTGCAGATCAGACATCTTTTCTCTATTTTGCAGCAAAGCTTCAAAGCTACAGGCTGGCATCAGGCCATCAGAGTCATTCAAACCACCGCCATGACGCTTCCTGGAGTCCAGCTTCTAACCACATCCCTCCCTCCCCTCATCTGCCCACGTCCTGGCACCAAAAATTCAAAAAGATGGGAAAGGAGGATATTCTTTCCTTTCCCTTTGGATGCTCTCTGTACCTCCCGACAATGTCACATAGTCCCCAACTTTCCCCCGAGCCCCTGTCCCGCAGCTTCCAGGAAGTTACAAGCCAGGGGAGTCTGGGTGGACCCAGAAGAACACATGTCTTTTTCTCTAAAAGCCCTTGTGGGAAGTTCCCACTCTCCTATGTGGGTAAAAACATGGTCTGTTTGGTTCATTTTCTAGTCCCAGTGCCCAGCCCGGGGCCAGGCACGCGGTTGACAACAGCATTTCTCTAATGAGTAAAATGGATGAATGAACGAGTTTTCCAAGAGGATTTATTCAAATGCTAAACACCCCATATCCATGTGCTTCCAATTACCTCAAAGAAGTTTCCCGTTTGTTTCTGTATCCTTGTGCCTTGGGGGAAAAACTCAAAAAAACAGCAGAATGACTTTGCTGGATTGTGAAGCCTGAAAGTAAAAGGACGGGATCTTGGCAAACCTGTGAAGCTGATGACTTCTCCTCTGGCTTGACTCCCTCTCAGCGTCTTACTCCCGGTCTGTTAGGGACCCCAACTCTCCATTTCTCTGGCTTCTCCATCCTCCCTCTACCCCCCTCCCCCACCCCCTTCATCTCCAGGGCTCAGTCATGACTTCTGCTGCCTAAAATATAGCTCGTGAGGACTGAACTCTCCGAGCATTATTGGAATTTTAGTAAAAGACTCTTGAGGGACCAGCATAAAGGAATAACCCTAAGCAGTAAGATTTCCAGGGGATGGGACCGGGTGATTTAGGGGGATTTAATTTTCCCATTTCAAATGATCCCACATAGGCACCTATATATTCTGACCATTCATCAGGCTGCCTCTGCTCCTTGATCACTCTGATAGGCCAGACTGGATTAGGACCCAGAGATGCAAGATGGCCTTTAGCCAGTAACTACCGTCCCTGCACCCATCTGTTATCCATCTATCCCATTCATTCATTCATTCACTGAAGAATGACAGTAATGAATTCCCTGGAGGTCCAGTGGTTAGGACGCCGAGCTTGCACTGCAGGGGTCCCGGGTTCGATCCCTGGTCAGGGAACTAAGATCCAGCAGGCCGTGTGGTGTGGCCAAAAAAGACTGAAAATAGTGACGTAAAAGACAACCACGCGCCAGTTCTCTCACAGCTTACAGACTCAGGGCAAGAGAGACGGCAACCAAAGAATTCAGCCCATGAAAGAAATTCCTCAGATAAAAGGAGCGAGGCTACGGGAGTTTACCCACAGGACTCGGGTGGGTGTTGTCTAGAGGGGCTTCCCCGAGGAAGGGGGCCTCGATGGCGGAGGGAGCCTGGCTCCCCCGAGGTACAGAAAGCAGGCTGGAGGGGCCGGAGCGGACGATTCGCTGGAGAGGAAGCCCAAAGCCAGACCATTTAGGCTCTTCGGGGCCCTGTTTCAGAAGGGACTCTTTATCTTGAGATGAGCAGGGGGCTGCGGAGTCGTTTTCAGTGGAGACGGACAGGGACGTCCTCATGCGTTGAGATACGCCTCGCATACGTCCCTGTCTTACTGTGCTCTTCTTCTCTGCGCTCCTAAACCAGCACGGCTCTTTCCTGGCGAGGATGAAGGCTGCGCTCTCCTGGATGGCAAAGACAAAGACAGGGGCAAGGTCCGGCCCGTGGCTTCCGGTGCAGAGATAACAGCTGTGAGAGCCAGAGCTCTGATGTGTAAGAGCAGAGCACCCAGTGAATCAAACGGCAAAGTCCCGAAGAGATCAGGTGGATGAAGTTCATCCAGAGTGAGTGGATCATAACCTGGACCGTATTGGGGGGTGGGAGGTGGGGAGGGAGCGTGAGCGCGGGGCAGAGGGACGCGCGGGGCTGCGGGAACCTGCAGACACAAGGGCTTGGGAGACCGCCCAACCTCTGCCCCAGGAGCACCGGAGGGCCAGGTGGGACCCGAGCCCACAGGGCAGCCTGTGTGTACCCCGGGAGGGCAGGCTGTCAGGAGGCGGCCCGGGCTGAGGGGCCATCTTTCTCACAGCCCGCTCTCCCCGCATCGTGAGCCCAGTAAGAGCGACGGCATCCTTTGTTCAGCCCATGCAGACTGTCGCCCTTGGTTCAAAGGCTCGCGACACATGTAAGTTCTCCCCCCAAGAGAATGCAAGTTGGTGCAGCCACTGTGGGAAACAGTATGGAGGTTCCTCTAAAGCTAAAAATAGAGTTGCTCTATGATCCTGCAATCCCACTCCTGGAGAAAACTCTAATTCAAAAAGGTACATGCACCCCACTGTTCATAGCTGCACTACTTACAGCAGCTAGGACAGGGAAGCCACCTAAATGTCCATCAACAGATGAATGGATAAAGAAGATGTGGTACATATATACAATGGAATATTACTCAGCCATAAAAAAGAATGAAATAATGCCATTTGTAGCAACATGGATGGACCTAGAGATGATCATACTAAGTGAAGTAAGTCAGACAGAGAAAGACAAATCCCATATGATATCACTTATATGTGGAATCTAAAATATGACACAAATGAACTTGTGAGAACAGACTTGTGGTTGCCAAGGAGGATGGGTGAGGGATGCAATGGGAGTTTGGGATTAGCAGATGCAAACTATTATATATAGAATGGATAAACAACAAGGTCCTACTGGAGAGCACAGGGAACTATATTCAATATCCTGTGATAAACCATAATGAATAAGAATGTATATATATGTGTGTGTGTAACTGAATCACTTTGCTTTATGGCAGAATTAACACAAAATTGTGAATCAACTATCCTTCAATAAAATAAATTTTTAAGAAGTTCTCCTTTGAAGAGATAACAGTGAAATAGTAACCTAGATATGCTCCAGTGGGGGACCGTGGTGCCGTGGATAGGGAAGTCCCCTCTTACCTGTACATGAGTGAGAATAAAAGAATCACCTGGGCCAAGAAAGTGGTGAGACCCATCTCGCTTTAAAATGAGATTGGCGGGACCTCCCTGGCGGTCCAGTTGTTAGGACTCAGAGCTTTCACTGCTGTGGGCCCAGGTTCGATCCCTGGTTGGGGAATTAAGATCCTGCAAGCCTGTTGGTCTGGCCAAAATAGATAAATAGATAAATAAATAGGATTGGCCTTTTTCAAAGGTTGTTTGGCTATGGGGTGGAGAGCTATATGCAAGGGGCCAGAGCAGAGGTGTGTGACCAGGCAGGAGGCTTTGCAGTGGTCCAGGCAAAAAGTGACCATCACTTGGGCGAAGATAAGGGTGGTCTTGGAGAAGGAGAGATGTGATTAGATTCCAGAGATATTACTGAGATAAACTGACAGGACTAAATGCAGGAGCAGATATGGAAGAACAAGATAATTATACTAATTAGGTTTCCACTGCAGTGGAATAACAAACAGTTATAGTGGTTTCCACTGTAATGTTGGACAGCAAACAACCCCAAATTCTCAGTGGTTACAGCAATCATTTCTTTTTCTTGTTATAGGTCTGCGGGGTGGTTGGGGCATTTTTGATTCGGGTTGTACGTGATCCGTGCATTTCTCATCTGGGAATCTGCAGTTATCTGGGGGCAAGCTCATCCATGGTGGACGGCAGAAAGGCAAAAGGCCAAGCCAAACACGCAAGCACATTTCAAGCCTCTGGCTAGAGAAGGCCTAAAAAGTGCCTGCTCATATACCATCAGCCCAAGGATGCCAAGTGGCAAAGCCCAGAGACAGTGGGCCAGGGAATTAGACTCTGCCCCAGGGAAGCCACGGCAAGGATGAACTGTGCACGATTAATGCTGTCTGTCTTAGGAGCCAGGGATGGCGCCTAGGTTTCTGGCTTGCACAGTTGGGTATAATGTGGTGCCCTTCGCTGAGAAAGGAAATACCAGAAATGGAACACATTTGGGAGAGAGCGTGAGTTCAGTCTCAGATATGTGGTTTCGAGATGTCTTTGAGTACCAAAGTGGCAGGGACTACAGAGAAGTCTGGCCTGGAGGTATGTATCTGTGAGTTGTCGCAAAAACTAACTGGACCTTGCTATCCATCCACTTACTCCTTCTTTAGTTTTAGAACATCTAATTTTTCGTTGGCCATACATTTCCAAACCTCCCTTGAGCCAGAGTGGTCACTTGACTAAATTTTAACCAATGAAATATACGCAGTGCCAGGTATGACTTCTGTCAAGAATCCTTAAAGGAAAGGATGTGTCCTTCCTCCTGTGTTATTCCTTCCTGCCTATAAAAATGTGGTTGTGATGACGGGAGCCCAAGCAATCATCTTGGACCATGAAGTAAAAGTCCTATGTTGAGGATGACAAGAAGTCTAGTTCCTGGAAAAGAAATACACTTTTACAGCATTTAGGCTACTGATACTGGGATTTCTCTTATCTATAGTCAAACCCAATCCTAACTGCTACAAGAGTCATGAGAGCAAAGAAGTACTGGAAGTCGTTGAGCTCAGAGTCAAGTTTCCAAGACGAGGGTATGGAACTCTGACGTGGAATAGTCAAGAAGAGGATGCTACAGCTGCAGAGACACAGAAAAGAAGAAGGCAGGGAGGTAGAAGGATGAGGAGAATGGAGGGTCGTGGACACGGCACGGAAGGAAGAAAGTATTTCAGGGAGGAAAGAGTCATCAAAAGTTGGAATCAAGCTGACAAGTCAGATGACAGCAGAGGGCATGAGTTAAGTTCAGTACGTGACGAGGACATGGGGGCAGCGTGGTCTTTGAGCCCCCCAAACTGTCCTCTGGAAGACTTAGGAAGAAAACAAAACTCTATTATGGTTATTAAAAGATAATTCCTTAAAAACCAACATAATTCCTAACAATTTTCCAAATATCCTTAAACCACTCTCCACCCGGAGCCCACTCCAAGATGCTTGTAGAAGAGAATGACATGGTTGCAGCGTCCAGGAGATGCTTCCAGGACTGATGGTGAGAAGCAGGTGAGCCTGGACATCACTTTTTGTCTTTGAACTTCGGCTCTCCCCCACCCCACCGCCTCTGCCCTTCTAACAACCTGCACCTCTCTGGCCTCTCCCTGGCCCCACCCCTACGTGGCTTCTCATTATTTCCTTATGAAAGAGCTAATAACCTCACTTTCTTGCTCAAAATTTGCCCAGGAATCCCCAGTGGCTGTGTTTTAAGGTTCAAATTCTTTACTCAGGTACACGAATCTTTCAAGGTCTAACCCTGACCTTCTTCTCTGGTCTCACATCCTGGACGTTACTACCCAGTAACACCTGCCTGCGATCACATAAAAGACCCCGGTGAGCACCACTCATCTCTGACCAGTCAACCCACAGAGCAGTGAAAGATGATAAAATATTGTGATAAGCAAAATGGAAATTGGTACCAGGAATGCGGTGTTGACATTTAAAAACGTAAATCATACAGCACTGGCTTTAAGCCTATGCCACAGCTTAAAGAGCTTCAGGAAGACAGTTGTCGGGCCTGTAAAAGCAGGGAGGAAATTGTTATTGGGAGCTGGATACAAAAAAAGAAAATCTGTGTGATGTAGTGGCGGAAAGTTTAGCAAAGCTGTCCCCCGCTAAACTGTGACAAATGTGGAAATGTAGAAATGAAATGTGGAAAAGAAAATTACCCACAGCTAATGGATAATGGATTTGGCTAAGGGGGTTTCAGGCAGAATGCTGAAAGTATCGACTGATTTCTTTTAGCCGATAAGGGGCAGGTGGAGAGAAATGAACTAGAAGAAGAATTTTTCAGTTTCCAAATATAATTTAGAGAATATATAAAGAAGCCAGGATTTTCTGGGTTCAGAATTAAACTGCTTCACACTCCCAGCCTTTCCAGAGGGCAAATTACTCTCAAAGTAAGATGGCCTGAAGGTAAAAAGTCCTCTCAAGGATGTGGTTCTCTTTTCTGGCTTCAGGACTATTTAAGGGCATGCCTCCGAGACCCCTCAGCCGGTCAGAAGTCTTCTAAGAC
Source organism: Hippopotamus amphibius kiboko (assembly GCF_030028045.1). Lineage (NCBI taxonomy): Eukaryota > Metazoa > Chordata > Mammalia > Artiodactyla > Hippopotamidae > Hippopotamus > Hippopotamus amphibius. The sequence goes on from NC_080199.1 coordinate 73,986,579, forward strand.
GCTCAAGGGTGTGGTCGCACAGCATCCTAAATCTAATCCCAAGCTAGACAGGGCCCCGTCTCAAAATGTTCGTGAGCGTGACTTCTACAAACCCCTTGTGGTTCTGGGGAAACACACACACCGTGTTTATAAGGTTTGAATCGATGGGTGCATCATCCGTTTGAACTTAAAGGGGCAGAGATGGTTCAAACATGAAAAGAGGCCTCTGGACCTCCCAGCTGACGTGGGCAGGCAGCAGGCTAAGGAAGCTATTCTGCAGCAAACGAGAGCCCTCCCTTGCAGTGAAGGAAGGATGCTTCAGAGGACACCCGAGAACCCCCCGGGGGCAGAGCTGTGACCTAAAATAGAACGGGGTCCTGCCCAGCTGAGAAGTCCGGGATGCGTGCTTTCTCTTTCGTGTTGGCCGGATAGGAACAGGGTAGGAAGCCGTGGGCAACAAACTTGGTAAGGGGCGCCATGGCCTTCACTCTTTCCCCACATGCCTTCAAATGGCCCGTCTGCCCTGCGGGAAGGTTCTGCTGGGCTGTCACGTGCCCTCAGCACGCACCCTGTGGTCCCTGGGACGGCACCCGCCACACTGTATTCGCCCTGTGCGTCAGCTGGTCTGTCTCCCCGACACTATGACCGCCTTTGTGAAGACAGGCTTGCCCTCAGCATCATTTCTGAATCCGGTGGCCGGGATTCCATTGCTGTGTGCTGTCCTGGACACGTGGCGTGGATCTGAGAAGCAGCGGAGCTCCTTTCCTGTGTCGACCGGGGGCTTTTCTTAGGGTCCCTTTGTGTGCAGGGTCTAAGGTTAGGGTCTCCTGGCAAATGTGAATGTCTTTCCTTCTCCTGCAGAAGCCACCCGAGGAAAGCTGTATCTCTCTGGGTCTCTGCATACAAAGCTCTGCTTATCTTTGGGACTTGAATAGTCATAGAAATGAGAATATCTGGTCCCAGCCTGCATCTGTCCTCAGCCTGTGCCTTCCGGGAGTGGTCACACTCTGGGGGAAATCTCAGCAGAACCTTCTATACAGCAGTGCACACACACCACTGCCTTCGACGGAATGACATCCGTCTCCAGCTCCCGTGCCCACGACGTGCAGGACCTGGCGAGGCCGCCCCCAAACTCCTACTCAAACACATCTTCTCTTTTCCCACCTTGAGCATCACAGTCATCACCTTTCTGTGTTGTTATTTTGTCACTGGAATTTCTGACGCCCTCTCTAACACAAGCTCTGTACGGACAGCATCTTATCTTTTTTGTGTCCTCGGAGCTCAGGCACTCTGGAAACGTTTGTTGAGTGAATGAGTTTATAAAGGAAGCAGAACGATATGGTGAAAAAGCACAGGGTATTTGTTCAGGTGATCTGAGGGCCAGGTCTATCGTATACAACCTAGGTGACCCTGGGCAAGTCCATTTCCTCGCTATAAAGTGAGGCTAACACGGCCCGGTCTGTCTCCCAGAGCTATTGCATGGAACAGGTGAGGTGTACGAAAGAGTTCTTTCTCAGCTGTGAAGTCTGAATAAATATGCATTATTGTCATGGTGAAAATCTGAAACCACTCAGAAGTCCTTCTGCGGGCGGGTGGTCAAACCACGCGTGGTCCGTCCACACCGAAGGACCCACCTGGGCCGTGAAAGTGAATCCGGTGTCTACAAACAGCAGCGTGGATGGAACTCAAGGGAACTGCGCTGAGTAAAAACGTCAACCCCAACTACCCTGTGATCGCATTGACTTAACATGATGGAAGTGATAAAACAGAGAACAGGTTAGGGGTGTCCAGGGGTTGAGGGGTGAGTGGGTGGTTATGAAGGGGCCATGCAAGGGATCCTCGGGGTGGCAGAAACGCTGTGTGTCTTGTCCGCAGCAGTCTCAGCTTTCCGGTGCTGATTCGGCCGATGGTTTTTCAGCACGATATCACCGGGGGAAACCGAGTGACCTCTCCATATGATTTCTTGCGTGTGCATCTACAGTCATCTCAAAATTAAAATGCAAAGAAGATGCATTAAAGTTATATCGTTGGATCAGACGTTTATAAAATAACCACTTAACGTTTATTGGTTGCTCATATCATGCCAGTTTCTCTTATTTACTCTTGTACTGTACCACTGTCATCCTATTTTGCAGATGATAAAACTGAGAACAGGAAATATTAAGGCCACAAAAATAGTATACCGTAATCCTGGGGTTTGGGGCCCAGACAGAGCCCACTGCACCACAGTCACCTCAGGTAAGGACAACAAGGCACACTCAGCATTTGAACCGGACACGACTTAACCCTCAGACCACCTCTAGTTATATTTAATTAAGTGCAAAGATCACCAGCAATATGGCTCATTCAAAAGTCACTGTTCAGGATTCCCTTGGGGGATGATGAAAATGTCCTGGGATTAGATGGTGGTTATCGTTGTACATATCTGAGGATACAGTGGAAACCACATGGTATGTGACTTACATATCAATGGTACGTGACTTACATATTATGGTATGTGACTTACATATCAGTGGTATGTGACTTACATATCATGGTATGTGACTTACATATCAATCCAAAAAAAAAAAAAAATCCTCCTCCCTCCATAAAAACAGTTCTTGTGGTCTGGAAGTAAGGAATTAGCCTCTGATGGTAATGGTGGTGGTAAGGAAACGTCTAAGAAAGAATGAACTTATTAAATAAAAGTGGGACCACGGCAAAGACATCCAAGATGCCTGAGGTTCTGAGCCGGGTGACAAGAAAAAGGGGAAGGAGGCAGAGGAGATCACACAGATGTGTTGAATTCGGGATGACAGCATCCCATCCCGGGGACCGCTAGTGGACGAGGCGGGGGCCCGGTGTTTGGAAGAGAAGCCACAGAGGTTTGGGATCCAGAGGTAGATGAGATATCTCAGGAAGACAGAATCAAGACGGAAGATCATTTATTAGGAGGAGATAGGGCGGAAGGAATTACTCTTTAGCAGAAAAATACAGCTCAGCGTGTGAAGTCATCCATCTCTGACAACGCACATGTTTCTTCTCTCTTCCTTGAAGGACAAAACCAGATCCAGTGAGAAAAGAACAAGACTCAGAAGAGCAGGGGTGAGAAATCTTGTTTCCCCAGCGAAGCACATCACCTGGCTTCTCCTACGTACCTCTGCTGTTGTGGTCCTGAAAGGAGACTTTGAGCACCAAGAACTGGTGACTCCAGTGTTAAAAATTAATGCAGTGTTCAATTTAAAAAAAACACATTGTAAAACTCAGGTTTTCTCAAGCTTTTAAGTTGAATTTAACAAATCTTACTTTACTTAGCGATCTATTTAAATTCAAGGAATTGTTTACCAAAGGATTTTAGGACTTTTGGCTGATTTAATTCCCTTGAACATTTCATAGTGCATTTATAATGGAAATATGCTTATTGTTCTTTTTGAAGGACTTTGGTTGTCTAATGAAGAAAACATTCCCAAATACTTCAATGATGCTTGCAAAATTAATAATTCGGCCCTTCTACATACGGGGAGAAGTAAATTCTCTTGAACAGGGGTCACTGGCTGCCTCTGACCGCCCCACAGGACCTAGCAGCCCAGGAGTGGCCTGTGATGACACACTTTCAGGAGAGGGCGGGCACAAGAAGACAGCTGTTTCCTTGTAAAAAGCAGAACAGGCCTGGCTGACAGGGCGTGGTACCAACATGCCCAGGGGAAAACCTCAAGTTGTCCGCACAGCTGGCCCTGCCTTAGGTGACACCTTCTGACAGGAAGGCTGCCCTCTGTTGGTTCATGTGAGCACACAGGTCGGAAGGTAGACAGATCAAGGGGGTTCTGTGTTCCAAAAAAGCCCAGCAGATACATGCGGTAGCACATATAAGCTGTATTATACGATACTTGTTTTTTTCTTTCTGACTTACTTCTCTCTGTATGACAGTCTCTAGGTCCATCCAAGTCTCTGCACATGGCATAATTTCATTCCTTTTTTTATGGCCGAGTAATCTAGAAAAACGGTACAGATGAACTTATTTGCAAAGCAGAAATAGAGACACAGAGGTAGAGAACATACTCTGGACACCAAGGCGGGAAGAAAGTGGGGGGGTGGGATGGGATGAACTGGGAGAGTGGGATGGACATATAGACACAACTATGCATAAAGTAGATAACTCATGAGAACCTACTGTAGAGCACAGGGAACTGTACTCAGTGCTCCGTGGTGACCTAAATGGGAAGGAAATCCAAAAGGAGGGGATATATGTATACGTGCGGCTGATTCATTTTGCTGTGCAGCAGAAACTAACACAACATTGTGAAGCCACTACACTCAAATAATTTTTTTTAAAGCTTGGCAGGAAAGAATCCATAGTGTCTGAGTTTCCACTGTCTCCTGGTGAATCTCTGGGGGGCCGAGGCGCTGCCTTGCGTCAGGATCCCCTGTAAACACAGCACAGCTCCGCCATGAACGCGAATACCTTCGGGTCAAATCGCCTTCCAAGGATACCCACGTCGTGCGCCGGAAACCAAGCCTTGGGGATTGACTCCCAGGTGGATTTTCCCTGTTCCACGTTCTACTTAGTGGTAAAGAGGAAGGTTCTAGATGCTACAGACATTTACCAAATACCTAATATGCACGAGGCAGCTTCATTTATGTTTTCTCACCGGATCCTCCAAAAAGCCTTGCGAGACCGTTAACATCGTCACCATTTTGAGGCTGAGGAAACTGAGGACTCAGCAAAGGACTTTTCTTCGCAGCAGCGTCTGCATCGGATGCTGAAGGGCTTGCTGACCCGCCTCCTCCCTCCCTGTCGCCTCTCAGCAATGTCTTAGAATACTGATTCTAATATTGATGCTAGCAACGTCAGGAAGCCCACAGCCAGCAAGTCCATATTAGGACTAGATGACATTCCTTAAGACGGATGAAACTGGCCCAGGCCACAGGGAAGCGTTTGCAATCCGGTCCCAAGGGCCCTTGATCCTTTGGTGGAACAGGTGGGAGGTGAGGAGGAAGCCACTGCTGTGGGCAGATGGTAGGGCACAAGAGCTCCAGCTCCGAGGCCAGCACGGAAGCCTTCTTCCCGCCAGCCTGCGATAAGCACTCCGACCAATTGGTCACCCTTCATCCGATGGTCACTCAGGGAGCCTGCTGTATTCTGCATGGAATGCCAGACCAGCGGTCGGGAAGAGGGAGGCCGTCCTGGCTCGGCGGGCGGCTCCATCCTGGGATCCCAGCCCTATCGGCCCCCAACACATGTGCGTTTAGAGCAGGGGACAGAGCCGGGTCCCTGTGGGCTCCCGTGGTCACTGGTTCCCCTCGCAGAGGAGGCCCTGTCCACGTCCACGGCATCAGGAAATGCAGGCCTTGTGTTTCTAGGGCTGGGGGCTTGGGGGCAGCTGTTGAATAAGGGGATAGACTTGGCTGTTTATAAAGCACCTTCTGAGGTGCCGGGGACAGTCCCGTTTGCTGCACTCGCCCCTCTTCCCCACCCCCCCCCCCACCCCCCGGGCTCAGCCATGCCGTGTCCCCTCTGGCTTCAGAAATCACTCACTTGGAATTCATTTATTAATAGGAATCTGCACTCATGCCCTTCAAAGAAAAAAGAAAAAAAGGCATGAGCTGAGGCATATTTATTGGTTCAGACAGAAACCAGAACAGGCATCAATGATGGGGACACCGCCGCCTCTGTGGATCCTGGCTTGGGGGGCTTCAGAGGAGCAGCGCGGTGCCTCTCAATGTTTAATTCACCTTCAGATCACCTGGGGGCTTAGTGGGAGGTGGCCCCTGACTCAGGAGGGCTGGGGGCCTGAGATCCTGCATGTCTAATACGCCCCCCAGGCGACGCTGCCCCTGCCTCGCGGACCACACTCTGAAGAGCAAGCGATGGGGGGGGGAGCAGTGACCTCTGCAGGGTCTTCACGTGCCGCCTCCTCTCACGGGAAGGACCCCCACCTTGCGGCCCAGAGCAAATGCTTGTTAAACCACACCACGTGCATCATACATACAGTACAGAATGTAGTTAGTGGCAATGTCGCCCGTGGATAAAGGAGAGCTGGTTTTGTTTGAGAAGCCTTGACCTCTGCGGTTAACCTATGGTGTCGTGACAATCACAGGTGACATTTGATCTCTCTCTTTTCCTCTGATGCTTGGACCCAAGGCTCCTGTGGGGTGACTTGGGACGGTGTTTCTCCAACTGTACATTTGATGAGGGGCTCTTCACGCTGCCCATGGGTTGCATGCAGAGCGTTCCACCTGGGCCCCAGGTATGATGCATCAGTCCCCCTCTGCTCAGACCCCGAGACTCTCGCTGGACCTCCACTCTGTGCGCAGCCTTGGGGCGGCATGACAGCACCTGGGTGTGTTTGGAGCTCAGCATCCTGGGGGATAAAGGGAGGCCGTGGCACAGCGTGGCCAGATTCTGTACCTGGCTCCTCCTGCATCCCACTCACCTGCAGATTCCTGGGCCTCACCTATGACACCTCATCGAGGTCCCTGGGAGGAGGCTGGAGTCTTTCGCACCCTGGATTCTGAGACTGGCTTTTCTGCCCGGGAAGCCGAGGGAGCCCTCTGTCTGAGTCTGAGTGGCCAAGAGGCATCTGCCTGTGGGCGGCTCTCCCGCCAGCAAGGAAGCCCACGGCATCCTGTGTCTTTCCCAGTGGCACCAGCACCTGCTCTGCAAGCTCTCTGCTGGGCTCCAGCTCGGGAATTGCTTTCCTCCCCTGGGCACGATGGCATGAGCTTTTTCTCCTTGGAATGCCAGACTCATTTCATCAGCAAACACTTTCCTGGAGTTTAAGATGAGGTGAGAAATGCCGGTCCTAGCTTAAACAGCGACACACGTAGAGAATATGACGCATCTGCACACAGAGCACCCAAATAAGCAATAAAGTGGAGAGCAGAGTGCTGACAAGGAAGCCACAGCTTCCCAGGCTGGAGGGGATGGAGGGATGAATTCCAGGGGAAGGCTCCGAAGCGGCCTGCCCTGCGCGGGAGAGGTGAGTGAGCTCCTTGGGGAGGAATCTCTCATCGGGAAAGAACTGTGCCGGTGGGTCCAGGCCAGATTTTCTGACTGTGAGAGACTGGGTGCTCTCACCAACACTTAAGATGTTTTCCACGTTCCTATGAAACTGATGCCTTTTTCCCCTGATGAATGAATTTTGGGGATCACGCCAGAATCAGAAAAGTTTCTGCGCGTTTCTCCTAGCATTTCAAGGGTCTGTAAATCCTGCGGCTGGCTGGGAGCCTACTTTGATTATTTTGAATGCAGAAAAGGATGTATTTGAGCATCTGGCCTAGAAAAGGACTAAATCTGTCTAGAGCGTAATTGGTTTGGAAAGCGCTGGAAGACAAACTGAGATTGTGGGTGTAAACAGAAGAAAAGGTGGCAGAAGGGGAGCCAGACGCAGGAGCTCAGGCACAAAACACACACAAACAAAAGCTGCTTGGACACCAGAGGAGGACATGTGTATCCGGGGCCCAGAACCGGGCTGGTGCGAGGGACCCCCTCGGCTTGGGAGCGTCTAGACGCAACGTCTGGCTCCCAGGACGTTCCCTGCATCTGAATAGCGGGAATCAAAACCAGCTTCCACGTGGGGAGATCCCCAGCCACACTGCGACAGGCGGCCCCCAGTTGGCCTGGGTAGGGAATTCAGAACACAAACGAATCATGGAAACATCACTGGATTCCTTAGAGAATTTAGACTCAAGGCTGAGGCAGAGGTATGATCAGAGCCAGAGATTTGGAGAAGACCACTTCTTGGTTACTGTACGTAATTGTTGCTTTGGGTGTAGCGTTTCAGGGCAGCCTAAGTGTATTTTGTTCCCCGCCCCACCAGCGTGGAGCAGAGCATCTTGCATGGGTGGGTGGCGAGGGGATCAATGTGTGTTTGGTGACAGTGATGCTGATGTTTGGTAATAAAGATCTCTTTATTTGCTGCCACTTTCCTGCAACAAGGGTGGGGGATGGACAGTTAAAAACATTTACTGCTGAGATGCATCTCATGCTCATGAGTCAGCAGTGACCGTGAGAAGCTGTTGTCCAAAAGGCATAACTTCTATCTCCACCCAGCAGATACTTATAATTAAAAAATAATAAAATTTTCATTTGCTTACCAACACTGAGAACATTCCCCAGAGTACCAAAAAGAGCCTGGGAGGGACAGGCACAGTCTGAGAGGACACGAAGCCAAGTGCCTTTAACAGCCCAACGATAAATAATTATGCTGCCCTTTTCAGAGCCGCGACGCGTGACCCACCCAATTAAGCCTCCGAGAGGCTCATTCTGACAGCCCACAGTTCACGCCATGCCTTTCACGTTTGTCACAACAGCTTTGTTTTCCGCGTCTGCTTTCCTTTGCAGTTTGCACCCTGTGCAGTCAAATTTCATGCTTCCAAAATGAAAAATATAACCGCCGGTTCTCATCTCTTTGGGGGAAATTAGTCTTATTTCTCCCATAAATCACGAGCACGCCTCAGCTCTGAACAGAGCATTAGCAGCTCTGGAAGTAAATTAACTTCAGTTCCCGGTGAGACCCGAGGTTGCTGAGGGTGATTTGGGAATTCTGACTTAGGGAAGGGGAGGTTGGTGGCTTCACAGTGGGTGTGAGGTGCACCATTTTCAGATGAAGGCAGGATGCCCACGCCTTTGCCAGGTCGGCTAGGGGTGGCCCCCGTTTATGCCTGATGTCACGGGGTAATTCTCAAGAGCACCCCTCTCACTCTACAAGTGTCCCATTTTGGTTGATAAATTATATTATCAGTCTAATTAAAGTGTAAATGAAATAAGGAGCAAAAGCTTGTTTTGTGATAGAAGCCACGCAGACATAAAAGGCCACGTATTATGTGATTCCAACAATATGAGTTACCCAGAATAAACAGATCTGCGGAGACAGAAAGTTGATTAGTGGTTGCCAGGGGCTGGGCATGCTTGGGGGGAAGTGGGGAGTGACAGCTAACAGGCTTGACGGATTTCCTTTTAGGGTGAGGAAAATGTTCTAAAGTTGATCGGGTGTTGGTTGCAATACTCTGGATATACTAAAAACCATTGCATCGTACACTTTAAATGGGTGAATTGTATAATATATGAATTCCAGCTCAGTAAAGCTGCTATATCGAAACAAAAGCTTAAAAAGAGTTAAACCGGGGGGAGGAAGAGAGATAAACTGGGAGATTGGGATTGACATATACATACTACTATATATAAAATAGGTAACTAATAAGGGCCTACTGTATAGCACAGGGAACTCTACTCAATATTATGTAATAACTTATACGGGAAAAGAATCCAAAAAGTGGATATATGCGTACGTATAACTGATTCATTTCGCTGTACAGCAGAAACTAACACAACATTGTAAATCAACTATACTCCAATAAAATATTTTTTTAAAAAGAGTTAAACCACAGAAAGACAGAAAAAAGCTTGTGCTCTGTGTTTCTGCCAGCGAGAAAGACTCCGTACTTGAAGGGCTGGTCCCTCAGAGAGGTGGTCTTCACTTTGAGGGGATGTGGGAACCCTTGCTGGCCTCTGGAGGGCCGCACGCCACAACGCCTGCATTTTTCTGAGACTTGCTGGAGCAAGAAAAGGAGGGTGAGTCTCCCCACGGTCACTGCCGAGAGTCAAGGTGTGTGGGTTGGCCTTTAGAAGATGGAGGGATTGGTGGGGGACCAGCATGCTGAAGGCAGGGAGGAACAGGTGCAGGAAGAGCCCAGCAGCAGTGGGTGGCTGGAGGGAAGGTGGCAGGAGATCCTGATCATGCCCTGCCCGTCCTCGCTCACACCCATGGCCAGTGGGCTCCCCTTTGGGGAGGGGAAGGGAGGAGTTACAGGGCGGGGTGGGGGGGGGAGGTGGTGGTGGAGGTGGGTTTGGGGGATAGGAGTTTGTTCCCCCAAGGGAATTAAGCCTATTATTCCACACGTAGCACAGAGCGGGGACAGATCTGCCCACTTAGGTAGGAATCTCTAGGACACAAAGGACAACCACAGATGGTCCATTTGATGGCAGGACCCCTCAGCCCAGGCCCTTTGAAAGAGATTATGGGACCTGGAAAGCACCCCCTCCGCCATCCATCCACCAGCATAGGGATCCTCATTCAAGGGAAGGGAGTAGAACGTGAAACCTGTGAGAAGACTGCTTTTTGTATCCTTAACTCCCTCTGACAGGGCCTGGCCCTCAGCAGTGGCTGTTTGGATGGATGGACGGATGGGTGAACAGCCACACACAGGGCTCAGATGATAGAAAAGGCTCCCAGTGCCGCACGGAGTCCCAGCTCAAGGCCAGGGCACTGGGTGTGGGTCACCAACAGAGGGTGCTATACGCCTGAAAGAGCAAGCCCAGGGCCAGGGCCAGGGCCAGAGGGCTGCCTGGTGCTGGGGGTGGTGGAGCTCGGCTCCCTGCAGATCGGGGGCAGAGATGGGGCGTTCAAACGTAGGAGTTGGGGCAGGCACTGAACTCCAAGATCCACGCACTAGGGGCAGGGAGGAGACAGCCATGGTCTCCTGCCTGGGCACCTCCTCAGCATCAGGAAAGGAAGCCAACCACCTGCGTCCAGGACAGGATCCATGCCGGGCTTGCTCACCTGTGCACACCTCAGCATCCTGCACAAGGCCCGGCACAGGGAAGGCACACAATCAGTGTTTCTCAAATGGAAGGAGCGAATGAAGGAGCCTAGGAGGACAAGATCGCAGCTGGACCGTATTCTTCTTAGACCATATCTGAATACATTGGGTTGGCCAAAAAGTTCCTTCAGGAGATGTCCCTGGTGGTCCAGTGGTTAAGACTCTGCACTCCCAATGCAGGGGGCCCGGGCTCGATCCCTGTTTGGGGAACTACATCCCACGTGCTGCAACTAAGAGTACGCACACCGCAGCTAAAGATCCCGCATGCTGCAATGAAGATCCCGCGTGCTGCCACTAAGAGCCACACAGCCAAATTAATTAATTAATTAATTAATTAAAACAAAAAAAGTTCCTTTGGGTTTTTCCGTAAGATGTTCGGGAAAAACCCGCACTAACTGTCTGGCCAACCCCATATATGCTCCTAGGCTGTCTCTCTGGCCTCTGCCTCATCTGTCTCAGGAACCAGAGTTACATGTAAGTTCCTGTAAACCTCTGCGTGAGGTCTGTACCTGGGCTGCTCTTTCCACTGGGTGGAGCTGAGTACGACCGAGGGTGGCCCAGCATCACAAGAAGGCCCATTTCTGGGAGATCAGTCCCTACTCACCCACTCGCCCCACTCCCCAGAGCACGTCCACACACACAGGGCAGACAAAGCAAAGAAGGAACAGCAGGGAGAAGAGCGCAAAGCCCTCGCACGAGGGCCGGCACGTGGAGGCCACAACATCTTCACGTGAGCGTCTCTCTGGCATCCTGAGACCCTGGGGCAGTGGGGCCCCTGGGGATGCAGGAGTGGGTGAAACGGAGCTGGACAGACGTGCCACGGCGCCTCGGCTCACTGTTTCCTGCTCCTGCACCTCCCTGGGTCTACGTCTTGCCTCATGCCACGTCCTGGGTTTCACTGTCCACCTTTATCGAGGTCCAGGAAATCTGCCCAGAAGAGGGCCGACAAGATGAGAGGTGCTGAGCTGAGGGGGGGCCGCCTGCAGACGGGCCTCCCGGGCGGCCTCAGGCCCCTGCTGCGGGCGGGCGGGCGGGCGGCAGCCTGGCCTGCTGGAAGGTGGCTCAGGGACAGATGTTGCGAAAACAAACCAACCGCACAAGTGAGTCCCTCACCGTGAGCAGTGCCGTCTGCCCCCAAGGGCGTCAGTGGCTGCAGACGCTGGGCTGACGAGGAAGAGGGTCTGAAAGGGTTCTTTTTTTTTTTTTTCTTGTAGGTTCGGAGTTCTCTGTAAGCTTGAGCTGTTGAAAGCACGCGTGAACGCATTATTTCTGGTTTTAAATTCTTCTGGGACAAGCTCCACAGAATCTCAGGGTTTTCGTGCTGATGGCAAAAAGAGTAAGAATTTCAAAGCCTCCCTTTATTTAGTGTGAGAAAGCCAACAACTTTGGCGGCTGGTGACAGACTCCCACCGCAGCACACACGCTCAGCCTCTCCCTCCCTCCCTCACACACAGGAGAAAACGAGCGGGGAGGACGGACCTGCCCGTGGCAAACGCCCACTGGAGGACATCCCCTTGGCATCTTGCGGTGGCTACTCAGCTCACAGAGGACCAGCTTGTCCCCGGGTAGGTGTCCCCACGGAGCCCCAACCACGGGGTGCCCCCACCCCTCGAGACCTTGGAAACTGTGCTTACAGTGAAACTACAAAAATCCGCAAGGGAAGGATGGGATCAGCCATTGGTGGGACTTGTTGGGAAACATGTGACCAAAGAAACTGGCATCCCTCAACACTCAAGGTGGCTCGATGAGAAGCGCAGGCCTGTGTGATATGGACTTGGCGGCCCCATCAGGCCCTGCCCAGAGGAGGGCAGGGAGAATCCCCAGGGTGACTCTGGAGCCTACAATGGTGAGAAGAGAGGGGATCACCGAAGACAAACCGACCTTTGCCCCCAGCAGGGAGGGAGGGTCTGGCTGGACCCCCGAAGCTGTCCAGAGTCCGGCTGGGAGAAGTGGTCCCCCCCAGTGCCGAGTAGTGGCCTTCCTGAAGCTGGATCCCAGCCAGCATCCACTTCCTGCCCCCGGGCGCTGCCCACGAGGGACAGTGCACTGGGTAGGCGTGGCCTCCCCTAGAAATAGGCAGCCCCTTGCCCTGGGGCAGAGGGGGTGCAGGGTAGCTAGTAAGTCCGGCCTCAGGACCAGGGTGGCAGAGCCCTCCGTTAGTTTCTAGGGACACTTAACTAATTACCACAAACTGGCAGGCTTAAAACAACAGAGATTCACCCCTCCTGGTTCTGGAGGTCGAAAGTCCGAAAGCCGGGTGTGGACTGGGCCACGCGCCCCGGGGGACGACACTTGTCTCCCCTCCCAGCCTCCTGGCCTGTGCGCATTGCTCCGGCCTCTGCTTCAGCTTCTCGTGCCTTCTCCCCCGTGTCCCAAACCTCCCTCTGCTCCTCTAAGGACACCTGTCATTGCACTTAGGACCCACCCTAAACCCAAAGTGATTTCATCTCAAGATCTTAAACACATCCGCAAAGACACCTTTTCCAGGTAAGCCTACAGTCGCAGGTTCTGGGAGTTGGGACTTGGGCATGTATTTTGGGGACCTCAGCTCACCCACTGCACGGGTGCACCCTAGGGTCCCGGGCCCACCCATGGGACTGTTTGGGGGCAAACCACCTTCGCCAAGGGTGCCCCTCACTGTCACACCTGGCTCTCATTTTAAACCGATTTTGCTGACCAGGTCAGCTCCGTCTTTGAATCTAGAACAGCACATGTCTAGGGCCTCTGCTCAGACAAGGGCTCAGCGTTGAGGATCACGGCACCTAAGAGATGCGTGCTGCTTTAATAAACAGTGTGGGGAATTTCTCCTTCCACTGTCCACGTCTCAGCCATCACCTAGGAAGAAGCTTCTAGAGAAGGCTGGGTGTGCTCGGGTGTGGAGTCAAGGAGAGGCCAGGGTAAACGCGTTCATAAAAACCACCGTTTCGTCACCTTTCCCTCTCAGGGGACTGGCCTGACGCGGCCAATCCTGGGCTCCCTTCTGCTTTGTCCTTCAGCCCTGACAGTGGTGGCTGGCTTCCCAGGGCCGGCGGCTCCTGCTCGAACAGGCCCAGCCTCGGGTCAGCTGCCAGGCCCAGGGAGCAGCTCTGCCAGGCCCCAGCAGGCCTGGAGCAGACGCCGAAGGTGCGTGGCCACCCAGAGGCAGGGATTAAGAACCTAGAGTCCAGAATCAGAGTTTGAGTCCAAAATCTTCTGACCAAGTATGTGATCATGGGCAGATTCCTCAACCTCCTGATCTTCATCTGAAAAATGGGTGGTGGTGAAGATTGTGAATTTCCCAGGTAAACTTCTTAACATGATGTGTGCCTGGCTCCCAGGGTGTGTTCAAAACGTGCTTGTTGTTATGGTTACGATTATGAAGAGGAAGGAAGTTCACAGACCACACCCCTTCATCTGACCTCTCAAAGCTCAGGGCTAATGGACTGGAAACTGAATTGGGAACCAGTCACTTTCACCCCATGAATTCTTCCACTTTCTAACCTATTTGTCGTTACAAAAAATTTTTTTCAATCATTCAGAGACACTGAGAGTTTCCCCTGATGGTCTGATTTATGTAAAATGAAAGGTTGGTTTTCTAGCTCTTAGGAGGCGGGAGGAAAGAAGCTGTTAGAAAATTCTCTGCTGTGTCTCCTGACTATTGGGAAGGATTTGTGTCTAGGGCCCTCTCAAACCGCAGCTCCCTCTCTACGGCCGCTGAACGGGAACTACTTTCTTTCCAACAGGGTGGTATGCGGAACGTTTGACAAAAGGCCTGGCAAATAAAGCTCCACTCCCGAGGCTGTGAAAGAAGAGACCAAATGCCTCTCCCCCGTGGGGTCCCAGTGATGTCAGGAGACAGGGCCCAGCGCACAGCCCTTGGTCCTGTCCTTGTTCCACAAACACTTAGGGTGCCACCTGCCTCTCCTCATCTCCCCCCAATCCTGCCTGAACTGACCTGGCTGGACCACCCCCGCCCCCATCCCAGCCACGCTGCTTTTCCTTCTTTCCCTCAAACGCCCCAAGTATTCCCACCCCTGGGCCTTTGAACTTGCTGTGCCTCCTGCCAGATGCATTCTCCCCGGATCTTTGGAGGCTGGCTCCCTTCCACCCCTCAGGTCTGTCCTCAGACGTCGCCTGCTCAGAGGTTACGCCGCCTAAACGCCCCCACACTTCATCGCAAGTCAAGTAGGATGTTTTCTTTTCTCCATGACACCTATCTGCACTTTGGGTTGTCTCATTTATGTGTTTACAAGTTTCACGTCTGTCTTCTCCGAGGCGGCCAAAGCTGTGGAGTGGTACACACCGTAAAGTCCCCGAGTGCGGGGGATGCCGCGCTGGGAGGAGAGAGGATGCAGGGAGGACCTCACGGGCATGGGGGTTACCAACCGCGCTGCTGTTTGGGGAGCCGAAGGGTGGGAACGGCATCGCGCGTGAGGCACCAGCAGCCACGAAGGCTCCGAGGCCAGGACGGAGGTGAAGCTTTGGAAGCGCGGGGAGTCCACACCGGGGTTTAGCAGAGAGACGTTACTCCTGTTACTCCAGCAACATCGAGCGCAGCGATGGGGAGGGAAGATGGAGAGGAGCCCCGGAGAGGCCGAGGAGCAGAGAGAGGCCCAGGCGTGGAGCCCGGGGGTCCCGGCTGCGTGCTGCAGCAGGAAGTGAGTCACCACAGGCTCCTAGAAGGAGAGGCCACAGTCGGGCTACAAGTCCTGACTTCCACAGGCAGGGAGGCGTGATTAACTGCCGAGTGGGCGGGCGGGTGAGTCAGGCACGAAGGGTGGGAAAGGCGAGCTCTGGCAGAGCTGGTCCCGCCTCGGCGACAGCGCGCATCCGTCTGTCTGCCTGGAGCCCGGGTCGCTGCGCTCAGGCGCAGACCTTCCATGGCCCCCTCTCTTTATGGGATTGGGCTGAACTGTTCACTCCCTCACCTGACTCTTAGGGAAACTGTGAGGATTATCTGGTTAATCTTTCCAAAGATCTCTGTGGACCCTCTGTACAGAATGCACCAAGGTGACTGGAACCGTGATACTGTATCTTGAATTTACGTGGCTACTTTCTCTTGAAGGCCTTGGAGAACCTTACTGATGATGGAGTGGATTTTCTCCCAGTATAGTTCGACTTTCATTTCTTTGTCTCCAGAGACTATATATGAGGCAAACCCTGCACTCAGGATCTTAATCAAGATCACTTATTCACTTACTGGGTTGAAAATCTTTTTATTATTGAATTGCAGGAATTTTTAATACATTCCAAATATAAATCCTTTGTCAGGTATCTATGTATCTATCTATAGACATCTCTATCTGCCTATCTATCTATCTATCTATCATCTATCTATCTATCTATCTATTGCAATTTTTCCCCCAATCCATGGCTTACCTATTAATTTTCTCATAGTGGTTTTTGATGGGCAGGACATTTGAATTTTATGAAGTCCAATTTATCATCACTTTCTAAAAGAAAACATTGGATAGTGTTCTCTGTCTCATCTATGTAATTTTTGCCTATTCTAAGCTTGAAAAGATATTCTATGCATACTTCTAAAAGCTTTATAGTTTTGGTTTTTACATTCGGGTTTCTAATCCATAATTAGTTTGGGGTATGGTGTGACCTAGGGTCAAGACATTTTTTCTATATGGTCATCCAGTTGTTCCAGCACCATTTGTGGAAGAGGCTTTCCCCCATGGACTTGCTTTGGCAGCCATACTGAATACAAGTTGACCATACAATTGAGGGTCTATTAGTCCCGCTGATGTGTAGGTATACCTTACATCAATACCATGCTTTCTTGATTAATGAAACTTTATACTAACACGACATTTTGTTCAGAATTGTTATTACTTTACAGTTTATAGTTAAAGTAACTTTTGAATCCCGTTCAAAATTGGCCATTCTAAGTTCCCTGTACCTCTTTATAAATTATTTATTTATTTATTTATTTTAAAGGATTTTTTGGATGTGGACCATTTTTAAAGTCTTTATTGAATTTGTTACAATATTGCTTCTGTTTTATGTTTCGGTTTTTTGGCTGCGAGGCATGCGGGATCTTAGCTCCCCGACCAGGGATCAAACCTGCACCCCCTGTATTGGAAAGTGAAGTCCAACCATTGGACCTCCAGGGAAATCCCCTTTCTTTATAAATTTTAGAATCAGCATGCAAATTTCTACAATAAAAGTCTTCTTGGATTTGAGTGGGACTGCACTGAATCTATAGAGCAACAAGGGGAGAAACGACGTCAGAACAATATTGCCTTCCAACCTATGCACGATCTATTTATTTGCATCTTTAATTTCTCTCAGAAAAGAGGCTGGAAGGTTGTCAGAGTCTGGAAGAAGGGACATCCCTGGGTCTGTTTCATCCAAACACCACTGAAGCAAGAGCAGCTCCGTGGATCTGCCAGGTGCACTGCCTGTTGCTAACTAGTTTGGGTATCAGTGTGTATCGTTCAAGGCTGAATCAGAGAAACAGAATTAGTAGGAGATACATTAAAAGATTTATTGCAAGGAATATGTGGTTGTGGGGGCAGGTGAGGAAAGTCTGAAGTCCAGATATTAATACAGAGACAAGCTTTCTTATGATTGGTGTTCATATGGTACATATTTTCCCATAATTTTAAGCTACTTATACTTTTATATTTAAAATATGTCTCTTATAGAATAAAATTTGATCTTGCGTCGTTTTTTTTTTATCCAGCCTGACAGTCTCTTTCAATTGAAACATTTAGTCCATTTTAAATTTAGTGTAACTTTTGAGATCTTTGTGTTTAGGTCTTATCTTCCTATTTTTTTCTGCTGGTCCCATTTGATCTCTCTCTCTTTTTTGCTTTTCCTGATTTCTTTTGATTACCTATTTCTTGGTGTTCAGTTTTTCTTCTTTTATTGGCCTTTTAACTGAACCTCTTGTTTTATTTATTTATTTATAATGTATCAATTAAATACCCAATTTCTTCATTGGAAATCAGTCCCTCAAATCTCACATCAGCCATGAGATTCCCTGAGGAGGCTGCATGAGCTCAATTAGTACAGGGAGGGTCAGAGACTTAACTCTAGAGGACTAACTCTAGGGGACTAACTCTAGGGGACTAACTCTAGGGAACTAACTCTAGGGGACTCTACCGCCGTGGGTGAGAAGAAAGGAGGCTTGATCAGAGGGCTAGAGGGAGAACTAGAGGAAAGCAGGTGGTTGGACGTTAAGGCAGACAGGAGTTCCAAGACAGAGGTGGTGGTCAAGAGGTGACTTGAATAGACGTTTCTCCAAAGACATATAAATGGGTCCGTAAGCACGTGAAAAGATGCTGGACCACACTAATCCTTAGGCCCACGCAAACCAAAAGCACAGTGGGCTGCCACTTCCCAATAATTATAATGGCCATTATCCACTCCGCCTGCCCCTCCAACAAAACCCAGAAAGTAAATGTTGGCAAGGATGTGGAGAAACTGGAACTCTCACGCGTTGCTGGTGGGAACGAAAAATGGTCCAGCCACTGTGGAGGACTGTGCAGCAGTTCCCCTCACCCCCAAAATTAAACACACAGTTATGATAAGATTCAACAACCCCACTTCTAGTTATAAACCCCAAAGAATCAAAAGCAGGAAGTGGAACAGATATTTGTACACCAATGTTTATAGCAACATTACCCACAATAGCCACGAGGCAGAAACAAATCAAAAGGGCATTGTCGGATGACTGAACAAACAAAATGTGGTGTATACATACAAGGTCATGTTATTTAGCCTTAAAAAGGAATGAGATTCTGGCACATGCTACAACACAGATGAACTCCGAAGACATTACACCAAGTGAAATAAGCCAGACACAAAAGGTCAAGCGTTATACCTGGAATAGTCAAATCCATAGAGACAAAAAGTAGAATAGTGGTGACGGTAGCCTGGATGGAAGACAGAATGGGGAGTTGTTGGTTAATGGATACCGAGTTTCAGTTTGGGATGATGAAGAAGTTCTGGAGATGGATGGTGGGGATAATTACTCAGAAGTGTGAATGTACTTAATGCCACCGAACTACACACTTTAAAATGGTTAAAATGGTAAATGTTATGTTATGTATATTTTACCACAATAAAAATAATAATAAGTACCAGCAGGGACACTGCAATCCTTCTTTTATAGAAGAAGGAAATTGCACAGATACCAAGGAACTTGCTCAAAAGGGTACTAAGAAGGCGCAGAACTTGAATTTGCACACAGAATGAGTTCCGAGCCTGTTGACCTAAAACAGAAAGACTGCCAGATATTTCCCCAGCACAGGTGGGTTTATTTGAGATCAGCAGAGGACTGCAAGTTAGGGTCTGCAACCACGGTGAGCCACAGGGCACGTCCCTCCACAGCAAGGGAAGGAAAACACTTATAAAGAGGAACAGGAAGCTGGGAGGGCTACAGTAGACACAGAAGCCATGGCTTTTCACTGGCTGAGTGCTTGCCAGGAAAGAAGAGGTGTCACAGGATGTGAGAGCTCCCCATTCTGGTCTCCTGACTCTTTTTCTTTGAGGTTTCTGTTGACCAGTTTTTCACAGGTCTTAATAATTCACTATACTGTCTCATCCTGAGATATTTCCTGTGGTAACACCTATAACAGCAGAAATGTGTCAACAACTTAAAATGGCTAAACACATGGCTCGGTAGTGGACCATTCATTTGCTACATTATAAAGCCATTAAACTTATATTTCTGAAGAATTTTCTAATGACATGGGTAAGTTATCTACAATGTATTTATATAGTATGTGGGAAAACGTCAGTATACGAAAATGAACTAACATTATGAGCCCCGCTGTATGTTTTAAAACTATACACACGTTTCATTTAAGCATGTTGATGCATAAAAAGAAGGGATTATATCCAAGCTATGATGAAGTGATTTTGGAATTCTAATATTTGAAGAGATTTTCTGACACCTTTCCTAGTGTTTCTATATTAGTTATCTAACTGCTGTGTAAAAATTATCCCAATGCTTGGTGACTAAAATACACAATGACTATTTATTTTCTCTAGTTCCTGTAGGTCAGGGATTTGGGAGCAGCCTGACTGGGTAGTTTTGGCTTTCGATTCTTCCTTAGGATCAGTCAGATGTCGGCAGGGGCTGCGGTCACCTGAAGGCTGAGCTGGGTTTGGGGGATCTGCCTTCAGTGGGCTCACTCACGTGGCTGCCATGCCGGTTCCTCTCCATCAATTATCCTCTTTGCGGCAATGTGCCCCAAGGTGAGTGCTACCCACCAGACCAAGGGGGCGCTGCAGTGCCTTATTATGACCTAGCCTCAGATGTCACACACGGTCACTTCTGCAGTATTCTATTGGATACTCAGACTAATCCTGATTCTCGGGACGGGACCACACAAGGGGATGCATCCCGGGAGGTGAGCATCTTCTTGGAGGCTGGCTAACGCAGTCTCCAACTCTGTAAATGAATCACGCGGAACGATGTAGCGTCGTGGTTACAGGTGTAGGTTTTGGAGCCAAAGCACCTAATTTGAATCTTAGTTCAGCCATGTATAATGGTTTTATCAAATGTCAGAATGTGTATTATCTTGAGCAAGACACTTCACCAGTACGTGTCTCACTCTTTTCCTCTGCAAAATGAGAATGAAAATAAGCAGCTTACAGGATTCTTGTGAGCATTCAATGAGTTAATAGATGTAAAGCCCTAGAACACCACCTGGCCCATAATAAGTGCTCTATAAGTATTAGCTGCTATTATCTATTTAAGTCAGAAAGCTGATTACTGGAACAATCATTTAAAAGTTGGTTATATAATATGATGCCAATCGTGTGAAAAATTTGTATTTGCATAAAAAGAAAACGCATCATTATGTTAAAGTGGTTTGTCTCTGGGTTGTGGAATGATGAGGTGTGACTTTTTCTATTTTTATGGTATCAATGTTTGCTAGAGAGCATTATTCACTTTACAGTCAGAAAAGCAATAAATTATTTTGTAGACATTGTGTAACATTAAATCCTCATCTAATTGTTTCATTCGTTTACATCACCAATATGTAGAATAGCTGCCTGCGAAAACATCTAGTTCAAAAGGATATACTAGTTCCCCTCATCTCAGACTTGAAGACCCTAACGCAAACATCAGAAAACAGGGCTGCGCTTTTTTTTTTTTTTTTTTTTTAGAGCTGAGCTTTTTATCAACTTTGGTTGTCCTTTTCCCCATCGAAGGAAGTGTGGGAAGCGTGAACTGGGTTACAGTGGCGTGAACATAGCAAATAGTTATGACGTACCGACAGTGCGCCCCACACTGTGGTGGGCGCCGGAGGGAATGAGCCTTGATGTTTATTTTAATCTTTACTAGAAGGACTGGTTAGGACGCTGCGATGTTTGATTCTCTGCCTTTAGTTTTGTAGACTCAACCCTGAAGAAGCTGTTCTACTTCTTCCAAAGCCTTACTTTCTCACTTTCAACTTTGTTATTATCAAGAAAAAGATTCCTCCTTATTTCTAAAAGAGATCCAGTCAGTCAAATATTTACTTTTATTTTAAAAACACATTTATTTTTTAAATAAACTTATTTTGTAATAATCCTAGTTTTAAAGAAAAGTTGCAATATAGCATTCCTAAATGTCCTCCATGCAGTTTCCACTAACACTAGCCTCTTTCATGATCGTAGCACGCTTGTCAAAACTAAGGAATTAACATTGGTACAGTACTGCCGACTAGACTCTGGCCGTATTTGGATCACGTCAGTTTTTCCGTTACTGTCCTTCCGTTCCAGGATCCCACGTGGCACTTAGTCATCATGTCCACGTAGCCTCTCCAATCTTTGACAGTTTCTCAGTCTCTCCTTGTTTATCATGACCTTGACAGTTCTGAAGAGTGCTGCCCGGATATCTTGTGGAATGTTCCTTAATTTGGGTTTGTCTGATATTTTCTCATGGTTTAGACTAAAGATCTGGGTTTTGAGGAAGAATACCAACAGGCAAAGTGCCTGAAAGGGATTTAAAAAAAAAAAAAAAAAAGATTCCTCAATACCTTTAATGCTAATGGAATAACATGA
Source organism: Hippopotamus amphibius kiboko (assembly GCF_030028045.1). NCBI lineage: Eukaryota > Metazoa > Chordata > Mammalia > Artiodactyla > Hippopotamidae > Hippopotamus > Hippopotamus amphibius. The sequence goes on from NC_080199.1 coordinate 74,008,131, forward strand.
ATTCTCAAGAGGGCAAGCTCTTTCTTATGGAAAAAATGTCAAGGAAGAGATAGCAAAAGGTACCTTTCTCATGTATTCTTTGTTTCCCTACGTGGTTTCATCCTGACCCTATTTGCTAATCAGATGTCTGAGTCTGTCCTCAATGTTTTAAAGAAAGGGCCTTGACCTTCTCCTGCTCCTTCACTATGAGCACCCCCTGTGGTGCTAGCTGCAGGGGGAGGGGCCAGAGTCGCAAAGGGGATGAATATAGGTGTCCACGCTCAAGCTCACCTTCAGCTGGAGAGACAAGGGACCGCAAGCTAAACCAAGGTCAGGTCCTTTTTGGTGGATGACAGTGGCTTTCAATGATCCAGGATGCATGGAAGGATACAAGTGCCTCCTGTCCTCCACCTCCCCACCAGGTGGTGTGTTGCAATGAGAGCAAGTCTTAGGCCACATTCCCAAACGGGAGCCAACTTCTGTCAGCAAGCAGGTAGAACACCAACCAGTCTCTCCCGCTGTTCCTTAATTCTGGTGAAGTCCCTGTGACTCTGTTCTTTCAGCCTCTCCAACAATGCAACTGTATCCCAACAATAAATCAACTCAATCGGATGGCAGAAGCCTCCAGGAAGTGGAAGACCTCGGGCTCCCTCTCTTCTGCCCGTGACAGGACTTGTACAAGTCGTTCTGGTCCAGCATGTGTCTTTGAATACTGACTATCCTAGAAATGAAAAGGTGCTTCTGCATCCCTTAGCCAAAGAGCAAATCCTCTGGTGCAGGTGGCAATGAGGATGTTTGAAGCTGCTGCAGCCCTCTCTGGGCTGTGAACTCCTGCCAGGGTTTTTTTTTATAACAATTGATAACCACCCTTGATGAGTGAGTTCCTAAGATACTTCAAATACTAACTAAAAGCTCTAGGCTGTGGGTTAATATTAATGTACACACAGATGTTATCCTGTTAGAGAAAATACAACATAAAAATGGAAATAATTATAATATAGTGTGGTAGAAGCAGATAAAGGTATGAGAACCCAAATGTGGAGATGGGTGAGGACTGGGTGAGGCTCACTGTGGAGACTTAGAGAAGCTTCCAGAAAAGGCACTCTTCAGCAGAGCTCCAGAGGATGAGAGGCTGTTATCAGGGGCCAAGGGGAGACAGGGATTCCAGGTAGAAGGGGCGGCCTTGGAAGGACACGGAGGGAGGAGAGAGGCCTGGGAGAGGCTGGGCGTGGGAGCACATGGGGCAAAGGTGGTGGATATAGGGCTGGGAAAGGTGAGTGGGGGGGGGGAATCTTGTAGGCATTAGATACTAACCAATCTCAAGGCTTTGAAGAACAAAGAGCTTTATCTGGGGGTCTTAAGAATTGCAATTCGGGAGACACAGATTCGGGTAAAACCGAAAGAGTCAGGGGCTTATAAAGGCGAAAGCCACAAGGCTGTTCTCTGACACAAGAAATAAATATTTGTTCATAAGGGATGGAGTAGGGGTCTGACAAGTAGACAGGCGATCTGCTAAGTAGTAGGTTAAGGGTGTGCTACGCATCTTGAGCTTCTGGCGGATGTTCTGGATGTCTTCATTAGGACAAGTGGTCAAGAGCTGAGATCCCATCCAGGCTGAGACGCGCAAAGCTGCGCCTCCTCAGCGGCCACACGGTGGGGAGCTCTCTCAGCTGGCCAGCTCCACTCTGACCTTCCTCCACAAAGGTCGCCCAGGACAGAGGATGGTGGATTTGGGAGCCATGAAAAGAGGTGCCTCAGAATCGAAAACACACACTCAGAATTCTGTTTTCGAGTGACATCCTTGTCGTCACACAGAGGAAAGGTGGGAAAAGGAGTCGGAGTTAGGGTGACCCGGTAGAGCTTGTGGCAACGGTTCTGGCAGCGGCTCAGGCAAGCGATGCTGACAACAGCGACAGAGGAGTAACGCTAAAGCTGCCCCAGCGAGCTTGGACCCCGAGCCAGGCTCCGTTCTCAGCACCTTCCATACATTAAACCATCTCATCCTCCCCACCATATACGGATCATAAAGGTTACCATCCCCGTTTTAGGAAAGAAGAAAGCAAGGCCCGGATGAAATGCGGAGGCCCCATTATATGTGAATTTCAGAGAAACAAGGAATGCTTTTTTAGTCTACGTGTCTCCCATGCAACATTTTATTTGTTGAATCCAGCACCCCTGGGCCCTGAAAGGTGAAGGGAGTTGCTCAAGGTGGCGTGGCCACCAAGTAGCAGTGCCCGCAGCGGAATCGGGCAGGCAGGTGCCAGCCCGGCGGGCTCCCTGCCCACGCACGGGCCGGGCAGCGCAGCGGGCGAGCCCCGGCCAGGCCATTAGAGTTAATCATCATCGGGCAGCCCTTCGTTTGCCCTTTCACTCTTCCTGCTCTCAGAGGGCCCATTTTCTTAGCAAAGCTCCCCTAAGCCATCTTAATGCTCAGAGCAAAATCCATGCCCTGTGACTAAGTAACTAAATCCTCGCATCTCCCAAGCTTTCTCTGCCCTAGGGGATGTGAACATCTTTAAGGGTTTCCAACTCAGCTCTCCAACAAGCACTGTAATTAGGAACTTATTCAGACCTGATCTGCACACAATACGCATTTACTTCCCGACCTACCTGTTGCTACTGGCCTGAGATATAAAACACAATTTAAACAGATACGTTTGAACAGGTTTAATAAGGCTTCACCTGAGGTGCAAAAGACAATCATACTTTCATCATTGGAATGTTTCAAATATTCAGCAAATGAATGCGAGGTGCTGGCAGTGCGGTGACGTCCAGGGCAGGATAACTACCCTTAGATTACTACCCTTAAGAGTTTCATGAAAAAGATGGATATGTATTTTTAAGAAAGAAAGGAGACCCAGAACAATGCAATAAGTATTGTAAGAGGGGAACGTAGGGGAGGCTGTGGGAATCCAAAGTGGGGAGCTCCTACTTTTGCGGGAAAAGGGTGGGGTCCTGAGGGCCTGGGACTCGGTGCAATCCTCGGGGGCGGGAGGCCCTCTCAGACCAGCAGAATCAGAACCTGCGTTCTAACAAGATCTGAGGATGACTCCTCTGCACATGAGAGCTTGAGAAGCATACCTTGGAGAACACCAGAGATGATATATGAAGCGAATCTGGAAGGATGAATGGTTTTCCAGGTGGGGACTAGAGGGAGGGAACAGCGTAAGTAAAGGCATGGAGCTGTGACAAGAAATACATTCAGGAAATGACACAAACTTCGGTATATCGACAGCCCAATAGTATAACACGTGGGCGTGGTGGGTGGGAGATTGGAGAGGGTGGCAAAGACAGCCTCTGAGGGGGCAAGATCATAGGTGGCTTTACTGCCAAGGTGAAGGGTTTGATTTTTTTAATAAAACTTTTCAGGCATACAAAAAAGTATAAAGTATAAAATAAAATAACGAGCGTAAAGCGTGAATCAAACATTACAGCGGCAGCCTCCTGTGTATCCCCACCCTCCCCCATTTCATCCCCCTCTGTCCTTCCTGGACCTACTATTCTGAGTTTGGTGCTTAACCATTCTCGTGTCTGTTTTTATAATTTTTATACGGGTGTTTGTGTACATAAACAATATTGTTTTGTATGCGATGTTACCATACGTATTTTACTACAACTTGATTTTCTGACTCAGAGTTATGTTTTTTCTAGATTTATCTATGGTAATACACAAAGCTCTGGTTAATTCATTTTCCGCTATGGTATATTACTTCTTTGGGGGAATATATCCCTATTTATCTGTCTCGTCTCCTAAAGATCAGTGTTTCGTTTCCAGGTTAAACAACGCTTAAGTGAGACGGTGTTGTGGGTCTGCTGTGCACGTGCTTGGGTTTCTCAAGGGAACATCTCCAGGAATCTTCATCTTCACTAGACACCATCAGGTTGTTCTCTAAAATGCTTGGACCCATTTATGCTCCTCCCAGGAAAGTTCCTGTTTCTCCACATCCTCTCCAACACGTGACATTGTCACATTTGAAAATTTTTGCTAATTTGGTGAGAGTGGGAAGGCATCTCATTCCCTTTTAATTTCTTCAATGACCAGTGAAGTAGGACATGTTGTTGTATATTCATGGGCTATTCAGGTTTCCCCTTTTGTGAATTGCCAGGTAACGTCCATTGCCTGCTTACCTGTTGGGTTGGTTGACTCCTACTGATGTGTAGAGTTACTAAGATATTCTGAGCACCGTTGCTTTATTAGACACCTGTATTTAACCACCCGCCCCGCCCCCAGCTCTGGTTGGCTTTATCATGTTGTTTATGGCGACTTCTGTTGTACTCAAGGTTTCAAATTTTAGTATAATTGAAAGAATCTGTTTCCCCTTCTGTTTCGGGTGTACAGCTTGGACTTTACTCTGTTCCTTGATGTGATAAAGCTATCCTACTACACTTTGAAAGGTTTTCAAGTCTTGCTTTCCACAACCATAAAATCGCATCCGATTTTATGTTTTCTCATGCTCACACTCAGTTGTCCTTGGCCGTTTATCAGCTAGTCCATCCTTTCCCTCTGAGGTGTAGAGGCACTTTGTCATAGACCAAGGTTACAGAGGAACACAGTCTGTCGCCATTCTGTCCTCCTAACCCGCGTGTCTTTTCCTGCTCCTACACCACACTGTCCTCCCAACAGAGCCTAATACAAGGGAATGACACCTAGGAGGGCAAGACTTCCAGAAGCCCTGGTGATTCTTGACCCTTTGCTCCTGCACATGCATTTCAGAGGCATGTTGCTAAGTTACACACACACAGGCATGAGCATTCACACACTCAGTCACTGAAGTAATGAAACATTGCACTGAACTCAGAGGATAATTTGGGAGAGATTCCGCATCTTTAAGACGGTCATCCCATCCACAACGTGGAACAGCTTTTCATTTATTAGGTCTTGTTGTGTGTCTCTGTGCAGTTTTATAATTTTGTACGTAAAGAGCTTGTGCGTCCTTAGACTTTTTTTCTTAGACAACTTGCCTTATATTTTCTATTGTATTATAAATGATTTATTTTAAGTTATGCCTTCTAGTTTTTGTTAGATGTGTTTTTCCGGTGATCTGTGCTTTTAGAACAAGTAACTTATGCGTGTGAACTGATCATGATACTTAGAGATATGAGTCACCTGCTTGACCACTACTAGGTCTTGTGGCTGCCTTACCTGCCCAGTGCTCGACGCCTGACACAAGCAGCCTTGGACTAGCTCACGTGCTCGTCTGCCCATCTTACAAACCGCTCATCTCCTAGTTCCACTGTATGGCTGATGGCCTCTTCTGTACTGGAGCAGTTTCTTCTTTCATTTCTAGAGAAATCCATGGTTTGCTTTGCTTTGTGAGTTCTAGATATACCCAGGAGTCACCTGCTAGAGCTACGCTCATTCGGTTCATCTCCTCGGGCAGCTGGGACTAAATGAAGAAACCATCCGGGTGGCCCCGTCCATCTCCTTCCAGATCTGCTCACAGGTTTACAGCGCATTCTATTCATCCGCCCAGAGTTCTTGCAGTGACGTCACTGAAACAAAGAGCTTTACAACAGCCTTCTATTCCCCTCTAAGTCATTGCTACTCATTTTAACGTTCCCAGGGTTATAACACACGAGAGGAGGGAAAACGGTGGCTCGTCTCGGGGCTGTGGCCCCTCACCCCAAGAGAGAAGCTGGACCCCGGGTCTCTCATCCCTCCCCACCCCCACACTGCCTTCACTCCGACCCCCTCCCCCTCCCGCCTCTATCAGCTTCTGGCGGTTGCTGCCATGAGTCACCACGAACTCAACAGCTTAAAGGAGCGCACGCTCCTCATCTCACAGCTCCGGAGGCAGAAGTCCCGTGGATCTCACTGGCCCCAGTCAGGGTGTGGACAGGCTGCACTGCTCACGGACCCTCCAGGGGAGAGTGCGTTTCCTCACCTTTTCCACCTTCTGGAGGCAGGCATTCCTTGGCCCGTGGCACCCCTTCCTCCCTCCTAGAGCCAGCCACGGCCAGCTGCCCCACTCGGACTCTGCCTCCTTCCTCCCATCTTTTCTCCTCCCTTTTTTCCCTTGTAAAGACGCTTGTGATAGCTTGGCCCCCACCCTGGGCAGTGCAGGACAGCCTCCCATCTCAAGGTCCTCAATCTAAATCAAAGGACGTGGGCATCTTTGGGGCATTATCCTGTCTACCACACTCTTAGACTAATGTTGTTTAAACTGAAAGTCGTGACTTGTTAGTGACGCACAGCATCAACTAAGTGGTTTGGAACCAGCATTTTTCTTCCCTAGTTTTATTGAAAAATAATTGACATACATCACTGCACAAGTTTAAGGTGTACAGCGTGATGGTTTGATTTACACGTACTGTGAAATGATTACCACAACACGGAACCAGTATTTCTAAATGCAGTCAGAGTACTTTGCTTCTAGTAAGGTTAAGTATTGTTTCATGGACTTCAGATTTTATATATATATATATGTGTGTGTGTGTGTGTGTGTGTGTGTGTGTGTGTGTTACTTGGTTAGCAATATATAACATATAATATATATTTCTTACAGTGAGTTGTGATTTTGTTTAAAAAGGAAGGAACTCTGAAACTATCACAATAGCCTCCTAATTGGTCTTTCTGCCTGCAGGCTCTCCAACCCCACCTCCACGCTGCTGTCAAAAAGTTCTTCCTAAAAATAAGCAGGACAGGTGTCTCTGCTTAAAAGTCTGTAACAGCTCTCCACGGTGAGCTAGATACCCTGCGCTTGCTCCTCCAGACCTCCTACCCACCTCCCTACCCAGGGCTGACCTTCATGGAGGTCCTCAACCAGGCTTCTGTGCCTTGACCTCCACTTGGGTGTGGATGATGGGCAGCACAGGCAACAGTCAGGGGGCTGGAGGAGAGACAAGTTTAGGGCACCGTTCCTCCAGCTTCTTCTCTGCCGGGCCAGGCCAGCTTCATGGCTGTGTGACCTGTGCAATGGTCTGGGCCCCCACACTCAGAAAGCCCCCACGCTCGGCTCAAGGCTCTGCTGAATCTTGAAATTGTCCACGATTTCTGCACTGCAAATGCGTCACCAGTTCTGCCTCCAGGCCACATGCTGCAGTGGTGACACTCCTCTACTGAAGGCACAGCTCTTGTCCGACACCCACCTCTTGTCCGACACCCACCTCCTACAACGATTCGATACAACTGCTGGGTTCCAGCAACCTTACCCACCTGCCACGGCGCTCCTAGCAGGGATGCAGCGTCCCGCTGTGGGACCCTGCATCACGCCCCCTTTAACAGTCCCTTCATTAAACTCACCTCCCCCCTGAGAAAAGTGCCTGTTTCCTCTCGGGACCCTCACTGAGAAACAGTCTACAGGATAGTACATGAAGTCTTGGCATTACTCTCTAAGACCCTTCACAGGTTAGCCCCTCCTGGTCTTTGTTGCTCACCCGCCACGCTACCTCCTTCACACTACGACGCGCTCCATCAGTCCTCTTGTTCCTGCAGATGCACTGTGCCTTTTCATGTCTCTAGTCTTCTGCAGTTGCTAAAGATTCCAGTATATGTTTTCCTCTTCTTCCACAGCAAAAGAATTTTTAGCTGGGCACAAAGTTACCCAGGTTATGACAACACATCCCAGCTTCCCTGGTAGACAGCTTGGCCCTGAGACTAAATTCTGGCTAAAGCTATATAAGCAGAAATGCTTGTATGTTTGACAGATTCAAGAAACCTTCCCTAACAGACTCTGCTGGCTCTTCTTTGTCCTTCTCCCACCTGTGGTCTGAAACGTGGGCCGTCTTGGACTATGAGGATGGGGAACATGCCCTGGGGATGCAGCTTGATGATGTGGAAGGAATCTGTGTCCCTGAAGATCTTATGGAAGAAAGTCTTACCGGCTCTGGGTTAAATGCCTAAAGGCTTAAGGACTTTTAAATGGGGGAGAGAGAAACTCTTTTTAAGCCACTGATATTTGGGTTTTCTATTTCTTACTGATGAATCTAACTAATCCTACACCTATCACCATTCACCAAAGAAGTACTTATTGAGAACTTCCATGTGCCAGGCACCGTTAGAGGCTCCGGGGATGCACTTGAGAATAAGCAGGTAGCAACGGCACCATGTGCGGGTGGAGGCAGTGCAATTCCCAGTGGTCACGGCTAGAGAGGGTATACTTGGAGGACGGGTGAGGAAGCCTAGGAAGAGCACAGATAAGACTTCGAGGCAGAACTTGACAATGACATAGGAGCCACAGTCCCAAGACGCAAGAAGTTACAACCTGCAAACAATAAAGTTCAACCATACGCTGGCCAAAAGGTAAAGTACTAGACCAAGTGACTGGGAAAGGTGAAAAAAATGAACAGAATATGTTTTGCAGATACAAGCAAAAACAGAGCAGAAGCTGAGTCACTCATACCGAGTGAAGACTTCTAAGAGGAATTCTTGACAGGACAAGGTGAATGGCTTTTTCTTGATGAAGGAGAAGACGAAAGACAAAGAAAATTGCTGTCATAAACAATTACATGCCAAATACAGAAACCCCAAACTGTCAGAATTACGTCTAAAATTTTAGAAAAATAATAATATTGAGAAATTTTTAATACACTCCTACTTAGTCCTTTAGGGATTAGGCAGATAAAAAATAATTTTGGATAGAGAAAACCTGAACAGTTTATTTTTAAAAAGATTTAATGCAAACTCTATACCATAAACAGATTTTAAACCTTTTTAAGTACCTGTGTGCTATGCCTGTGTGAGGGTGGGGCGGGGCGGGGAGGGCGTGGTATGGGAAATCTCTGTACCTACCCATCAGTTTTGCTCTGAACCTAAAACTGCTCTAAATATAAAGTTTTAATATTTTTAAAAAGTACCTAAATGGAACATTTTCAAAATTTAACCACAATTGCTCAGTGGTTGAGAATCTGCCTGTCAATGCAGGGGACACAGGTTTGATCCCTGCTCCAGGAAGATCCCACATGCCGCGGAGCAACTAAGCCCGTGCTCCACAACTATTGAGCCCGCGCTTTAGAGCCTGTGAGCCACAACTATTGAGCCCATGTGCTGCAACTACTGAAGCCCATGCGCCTGGAGCCCGTGCTCCTCAACAAGAGAAGCCACGGCAATGAGGAGCCCGTGCACCACAACGAAGAGCAGCCCCCACTCACTGCAACTAGAAAGTAAGCCCACGCACAGCAAAAAAAAAGGCCCAACACAGCCAATAAAATAAATTAATTAATTAATTAAAAAAAATTTAACCACAAAAAAGTCTTAATAAATATATAAAGAACAGGTACAGGTAACGCTATCTAATCCCTATGCTGTAAAACTCGAAATGAATACCGCAAAAAAAATCTCTACCTAATTTTACTAAATAAAACGCATACACAAGGGCATCCACATGCACACACTAAATATTTCTGGCGTTAAAGAGGAATCCAAAATGGCATCAACATAGTATTAAGAAAATAACCATAAAGCGACGTCTACAGACCAACAGGTAAGGGATGAGAATTCCACTTGGGCCTGGGATGTAGAAAGCCATAAATAAGGAGTGTTCCTTCCACCCTAACGATGAGAGAAAGTCCGGATGGTCTATAAAATGATACTTTTCAGCCCATCTCAGAATTAAGGTCGCAGCCAATCAGGTGAATCAGATTCTGGTGGGTGACAAGCCCTCTGGGAAAAATGGGATGTGAAGACTATTTCACCCCTGTGGGAGCTCAGGAAGAGGAGGCGGCTGCATAAATGTGAGGGGGAAGAAAACAACTCAGGTGTCACGGACAGGTGAAGGCCAGGTGTAGACTGCCATGAGAGCTGAGGATCCCGGGAGCCCAAAACACAGGGTGTTGAAACCCAATCAGAAACGCTTCCCCAGCCTCCATCAGAACTGGCAGAAAGGCTGGGGCAGGGCAGGGACCTGAGGGCACTCCCTTCCGTGACCTATGGGCACAGGATCCTGCCCTCTTGCCTCTCCCGTCTCTCATGCCCCAGGGACCCAGGCAAAGATCCAGGGCTGCTGGGGAAGGCATTGTAGCAAGAGCTGGGTGACGCCAGGAACGGGTGGGAGACTCTTAGTCCCAGAGGAAACAGTTGAGTGAGGGACAGAGGCACAAAACTGACTGCTGCTGGAGAAGGGCAGGGAGTTCTCTCCTGCCAGGACCCCCACCCCCACCCCCAACACACACTGCAGAGCTGTCTGCCCTTGGGGAAGGGGCGGGACCACTGAGAAAGCCCCATCTCCAAGGTCCGGGTGCCCACGGCCTGCCTAAGACTGAGGCTAAGACATCAGGTGGTCCAAGAACGTCCCCCTTTGCCCCCCGTTCATCTCGCTGAGTACCAGCAGCAGTCACGCACCCCTGACTGGGGGAACACGATGGGAGAGGGGATTCCATGGTCCAGGTGTGCAGAACAAACACAGCAGCCCAGTCCTACACAAAGTCCAGGTGGCCTCACCCACGTACTTGGAAGGATGTAAAGCACTACAGGCAACTACGGTAACAGCAAAATCTTTTTAAAGTACTGAGTGCACTGTCCACCCTGAGCAGCTGGGGAACGTTGCTCTAGGCTTGGCAGAGGGTGCTGAGCTAAGACTAAGCTGGTCACATCCGCGTGTCTTTTCCTCCTCCTGGACCACGCAGCTAACCAGACATGTTCCTCTTCCAGCAATGGCAGAAGCGCAGAGAGCCAGCCCTGCAACACCAGCACTTTCTACGGTGCTCCTTGTATCGATTCTGTCAACATCCAGTTGGCCAAAGTAAGTCCCATAGAAGAGCCCAGGCCCAGGAAAGCCCACCCTGCCTCACGGTGGAGGCACTGGAAAACTATGTGGTTTCACTTCGGTTAATCAGAAGTTGAGGAAGAGAGAGGGGACTGAATTCAGAGATGCTAGGATCTGTTTGGGCGCTGACATTTTAGAACTGAACCATACAGCGCTTTTCCCAAGCGTGGGGCAAACAAGAAGTGAGAAGGGTAAAGACTGAGGGTCTGTGGACTGCCTTAGCCCACTCGGGGGTCAGGACGGTCCTGTCAATAACACACGAGCAATGCCCTGCAATGGAGCCTAATCTCTGCCCAAGTTATCAAAGAAAAAAATGCTTTACGTTATTATAACTACACACCTATTCCCAGGCTTCTCCATTCAATCACGATTCAGAGTAATCAGAGTGGCACATTTTAAATCACGCAGAGGAAGATATATGATAAAGGCATATACTTTTAGAAGGCTGCTTCAGTTTCATGGGAAAAAAAAAACCAACGTAGAGCCAAGGAACATAGTTGGGAAAGAGGTAAAATTCATAGTCTAACTCATTCTAAAGTGGATAAGAGAACAATGCAGTGGCTGAAGGTTCCAAGCTTGGTCTCGAGTGATTCACAGACTGACTCATTTCAGTGCGTTGCCAGTGACATCGCGGACGGATCCGAGGCGGCCAGGTGCTGCCGTCCGTGTAACATCAGAGTGAATGAGATTCACATCACAGACTCTATCACAAGGCTGCTGGCCTCTGTGAGCTCTGTGTGCAGCCGTGAAGGCGACGTTGGAGCAGCAGAGAAGGGCGAGGCAGCTGGCTTAGAATGAGGCCTCACACGTCTGAAACTGAGTATTACGGACTCTAAATATAGGGGCTAAATAACCACTCTGTCAGGAAATAATATATGACAAAGTTAAGCCTTCCACTTATGAAATGTAAAAAGACTCTTCTTCTTCTCTGCTGTGATCTATCTTAAGAAGAAGAAAAAGAGCCCTTCAGAGTTTGGAAAGGCGAGGACTCAGAATTTACACGTAGGGGATTCTGTACCTTCTCCATCTATGTTATTTAAAAAAATAAAAAATAGAACTAGTGAGACTAATCAGATCCTTTAGCTAAGAGTAGAGTCTCTGTTATATACTTGGATTGGGGTTCTGGGGGCTGGATTCCCATGAAGCCAGTGCCTTCAGCAAAATACCTGCACCCCATCCTCACCTCACCTTCACCCGGTGCTTTCATCAGGTAAGTATGTAAAATGATTCTCTTGAGCTACAGATGAGTCAGACATAAACTCCTGCTGATAGTGACGGGAAAGAGAATGGCAGGAGCACAGGTAGAAGGATCGGGTGAAGAGGAGCATTATGGACTCAACTCCCCCAATATTCACATGTTGAAGCTCTAACCCCCCATGTGGCTGTATTTGGCGATAAGGGGTTTACCGAGCTGATTAAGGTTCCATGATGGCATAAAGGTAGGTCCCTAATGCAATAGGACCGGTGGCCTTATAAGAAGAGGAAGAACTATGGGGACACTCACCCAGAGAAGAGGCCACGTGAGGACACAGCAAGGAGACGGCTGTCTGCCAGCCAAGGAGAGAGGTCTCAGGAGAACCAACCCTGCTGACACCTTGACCTTGGACTTCCAGCCTCCAGAACTGTAAGAAAAGAAATGCCTGTCGTTTCGGCCACCGCGTCTGTGGTATTTTGCTGTGGCAGTCCTAGCGAACTCATGAAGCAAGTACCATTCATTAATCATCCACTAGGTGGCAAAAAGCACTGAGATAAACCGGCCATTCACTTCATCCTCGCAACAGCCCAGGAAGTTAGTAAAAGTTGAGAGAACTAAGGTTCAGGCAGCAGCAGCAGCCAGCCCAAGGTCACGGAATGGTGGCCTCGGAATCTCAACTGTCTTCTTGATTTCAAAACTCAAACTGTTTCCACTATGTTAAGGTTTCAAATATTGGTGTGCTTCGGAATGGTCGAGGGAGCTAGTTCTACAGACTGAGCTTGAGGCCTGGGACCTGGGCCTCTATGTCTGCTGTTGGTATTGTTGTTGTTGTTTTTGTTTTTTGGGCCTCTGTATTTTTAACAAGCTCCCAGGGGATGTGGATTTGCACGACTGGCCCTAGTTCATGAGGCTGGTGGGTTTTCACCGTTTCATGGTAGATAAGCAGCTAAGACGAGTGAAGCTAATATAGCATCTTTCTTAGCCTCTCCACTGTATTAGAACTCCAGGAGCTATCATTTTCATTAGCTTTTCTGGGGGAAATTGCCAACAACATCAATTTAAAATACATTTTGGCACATGATCCTGGGTAATCACATAACCCTGATAGTCTTTAGTTTCTGAGGGTCCGTCTTGCTCTACATTCTGAGGTGTTCACATATGAGTCTAGGGATTTTCAGCATAGAGAGCTCTGTAACTTCTGACTCATCTACTGTGAGCCTCACCCCTTACAACAGAGTTTCAGCAGGATAAAAAATGTCAATTAGTTTTGGAAAGCTAATAACTACTTTTTACTTCTTAATGTTTTGTAAATTTGGAGTTCTGTTTATTGTATTCTCAGGAATATAGTTACTTCTGACCGTTGGGTTATCATTTTGTTCAGACAACCAGACAAATACCAGATATTCCTTCCTCAACTAGGTTTCCTGAACTTTCTAATTAGTCTCAAGGAGAAAGACACCCGTGCAGGCCAGCCTATTACTTTCCTGACATCAAGGAACATCCTTCTCGGCTTAAGTCCTGTCCCCGAAGGCATGGATTCCAGGGCTGCTTCACCATCAAACAGGAACAAAATTTGTTTCTACGCAATCCTTCCGAGGCCCTACTCTCGATTTCTTTTCCACTATTTTAGGAATGCGATACATTCAGAAACTCATTTGGGCTTCAAGCATTGTTCGCTATTTCCTAACTGTCCCTCTAGGGGAAAAGAGAGAGTCAAAGGAATCCAGAAGATGGCAAAAATCGATGGAGTCTGCACGAGTTAGCTCTCTGCCTGCCTCGGATGTCGGGATGTGGCGAGCCTGGGCTCTCAGCACACGGGGGCCGGTGGGCACGCAGAGCCCCAGCCAGTGCAGGACTGCAGGCCAGAGGCGGCCACGGGGAAGGGCAGACCTGCCTTCCTCCACTTCACCTCTGCCGCGGGTGGGGGGGCCGCACAGGAAGAGGTTGCTCCCCCAACAGGCTCTGCAGAGACGAGCCCCGCGGCACCTGGAGGAAGCGCTGCAGGAGCCGGTCTACCCAGAGGCCAGTACACTTGAAAAGGGTAAATTTTATGGTATCTGGATTATTATACCCAATTTTAAAAAGTCATATGAGAAAAAAATCCCCACCAAGGGATTCTGGTTTAGATTAAAGAAGGAAGAGAAAGGAAACACACTCGCAAAGAAGACCCTGGAAGCACCCAGAGATAGAGAGCGGTCACAGTCTGAGGACAGGGCACCTGTTCACAGATCTGCAGTCCCAGGCCATGGGTCTCACGTTAAGAGATTCCCATTCCCGAGGAGTCTGAGGAGGAAGAGGTATTGTCCCCGAAGCAGCCACAGAACGGCACTCCCCAAGATGTGACACTTGCACCTCCCACTACTGGCCCCGGGAGAAAGGGGGACCCATCTGTAGGCTGGGCCATAGGACCACGGCCTTGTCCTTCCTGTGTCATCCATGCTGACCCTCAGCAGCGAGTCACCCAACCCGTGGCCCTTGCAGAAGCTACTTCATCTCAGGTGCGACCTATCTGTACACGCAGGCTCTTTGGAGTCAGCTTCGGTCCTAAAACCCGCTTCTTTGCTGTGCTTTGTCTTTTTCATGCCGGGATCATTTGGGTTCCACCTCTCAGCCACCAGCCCTTGAGCCAAGGGACAAGCTGGGGCTCCAGGCATCACTGACCGTAAGGGTCCCCAGGCCTGCAGCTGGGGACCGTTGTCCCTCAGCTCCCTCACTCTGAATGTTTTAGACACACCTCTGGGCACATAGTCTAGAGCAAGATTAACAGGCCATGGTTCCCTTCGCTAAGATCACAGCTGTCCCTCTAATCAGTCAATTTTCCTCTCCAGCATTCCTTCCCCTTCTAACCCAGGACATCGATTCTTTCTTCTTACTGACTTCAAGTGATCAAAGCCCAGGAAGGATGCTTAGGTCAAAACAGATACTACATTTAGAAGTGCAACATGTAAATATGTGTACACGTGTATATAGAAAGCATCTGGAAGGACCTGCTGAAACAGACAAAGTGGCTATCTTTGGGGAGGGGAGTTCAGCTAGCACAGTGGGGCCTGAGAAGGACCAGTGCTTTGTCTTTGCTGTTTGTTTGTTTTTGCTTATTTACTTTTGGCTGCATTGGGTCTTTGCTGCTGTGCACAGGCTTTCTAGTTATGGTGATCGGGGGCTACTCTTCTTTGCTGTGGGTGGGTTTCTCATTGTGGTGGCTTCTCTTGTTGCGGAGCATGGGCTCTAGGCATGCAGGCTTCAGCAGTTGTGGTGTGTGGGCTCAGTAGCTGTGGCTCACAGGCTCCAGAGCGCAGGCTCAGTAGCTGTGGCGCGTAGGCTTAGTTGCTCCACGGCATGTGGGATCTTCCTGGCCCAGGCATTGAACCCGTGTTCCCTACATTGGCAGGCGGATTCCCAACCACTGTGCCACCAGGGAAGCCCCTTTGCCTTTTGTTTTATATATGTCTTTATGATTTCAAAGATACCAAGGGATGTTTGGTGAGTGGGGAAAATTTTAATTGTATGAAATAATTCTTGCTGGAGCCAAAATAGGTACACAGACCTAAACAGCTTAAGATGACTGAATTAGTTACCAAAGATCTCAGAGCTGAGTCTTCTTTTCTTAAAAATAGTATACTATCACAATATTTAAGATATGCCAAGAAAAGGAATAGAGAATAATAAGATGCCCCTGTCCTCATCCCCTAGCTTAAAACATCAAACACTGTCAGTAGAGCAGAAGTGCCCTCCACGGCCCTCCTCTTGGCTCTATTCTGTAATTCCGCCAGGAGGCGGCCCTGTGACCCTGCAGCTGAATGACACTGTTGCTTTCTGAAAGCTGTAAATCAAGCTGGCGAATGAGATCTTCTGTGTTCTTTTTTATTAGCACTTGAAATTGTGTTTCCTCTAATACATTTTTATGTTCTGCAAACTCAAATGCGATGCATATATCTTGGAAATTAATGACGTAATTAAAGAATCTGTCCTCTCCAGAGTGCTTGCTGGCAGTTACAGGTAGATTTCATCTTCTTTTTTTCAGCAGAGTTGATGAAGCCCAAGTTGATTTTATGTAAATAAACTAAAGGATGCTCACGAAGTCTAGATATAAATAAGAATCACAAATTGAACTTTTTCCCAATGGTGAAGATTCTATTTCTGATCATTCCAAAACCCTGCTTTTATTGATCAATAATTATTTTGAGTTTTTGGTGTTGCTGTGTGTTTTTCTGAAAGAAATGTAATTTAAGTAATGCTCAGTGTGTCCATTTACCTGTATGTTAGTGCCAGGTGATAAGGTTTGTAGCTCCCCTCAATTTAAAAATTGTACAGAGAGGCCTTCCTGGATGGCACAGTGGTTAAGAGTCCGCCTGCCAATACAGGGGACAGAGGTTCGGACTCTGCTCCGGGAAGATCCCACAGGCCGAGGAGCAACTAAGCCCGTGAGCCACAACTATTGAGCCCATGTGCTGCAACTACTGAAGCCCATGCACCTAGAGCCTGAGCTCCAGAACAAGAGACGCCACCACAGTGAGGAGCCCGTGCACTGCAATGAAGAGTAGCCCCTGCTCACCACAACTAGAGAAAGCCCGTGTGCAGCAATGAAGACCCAACACAGCCAATAAATAAATAAATTAAATAAACAAATCTATAAAAATTAAAAATAAAAATATAAAAATTGTACCGAGCATATGACACATACATTATCTAAAAAAGTACCCAGTGCCCTGCCAATTGGCAGCATCAGCTCCACACACCAAGGTGAAAAGGTTTAGGTGTGAAGGGATGGCTTCCCCAGACCAGAATGACCCCTCTTATGTCTCCATGATTAAAAAGAGGTGCTCACTGGGTCTGCCCCATCCATCCACCACAGAGCAGGATGGGGACTAGAAATGGTTCATTGTTCAAAATATCAGAATTAGACCCATCTGGTTCATCTCTCTCTCTTTAACACCATCCAGAGAGTTCCTCTAACTTGGAAAATTAAAAAGATCAAGAAAATCCATTAAGAGCTGAAACATGTTATCTATCTATCTATCCAAAATCATGATATATGATATATAATCATATATTATACATCAACATATATAGATCATAATATATTATGTAATTTACTAAAAGTTAAATTTAACCAAATATACCTTGAATTTCAAATAAAAGTTATGTTTTCCAAATGCCTCTGCTGCTGGCATCTCCTCCTGCCCCCCATGCCATGAAACCCTAGGCCAGAGTGGGAATGGTTTTCTGTCCTGGTTCCAGCATCTTTCACCATCTCCATTAAGTGTGTCTGATCCATTCTCAGTCTCAACTTCATCCAGATTTTATGCTGATGTGGTCATGAAATTTGTCCTAACAAATCAGATAATACAGATGAGCCATAATTATTTTATAAACAGGAAAAAATGAGGTCAGGGAAGCTAGGACTTGCCCAAGATCCTGTTAGTCAGTGGTGAAGTCAGACCTAGAATTCCAGATTCCTAGCCCCCAGTGTACCACGCTTTACCCAGAATGCTTTTGGCCTCGTAAAGAAGATTGAAAGATGCTAATTAAGAAAATGCTAATTAACCAGTTGCACTTCGGGGGAGCTCTCAACATTACACACATCAAAGTCAAGAGGAAACGTACACATCACAGGCCTCACCTTAACATCGTGTATCTTCTTAGAGATAGTGAAACCATATTTTTTGGACGTTTTTACTGAGTTGAGGTTTGACACTTACTTGAAACAACTGTTTCAAAGAATCCCGGAAAGCCTGAAGTCCTGCCGATTTGTCCCTGTGTTTGGATTTGCCATGGACTTCTCAGCAATTGTGTTAGCACTTCAAACCCGCTGGAGGTAAGCCAGGAAATGAGAAAATTAGCTCAAAGAATCCAATGCCCTTGATTTAATAGCTGCTTTAAACTTCTAATGGAGTTAACATCAGGCTCTTTTTTGGCCAGTGATGATTAATTCTCGTAATGACTTGGTTTTCTTCTGCCATAGCTTGTCTAAAATATTCTTCTTGCATAATCTTCTGTCAAAACGTATTTAGTTAAAAAAATAAGGAAGACAGCTAACGAATATAAAGGGGACATTTTTAGCCACTTCCATGGAGTGAGGTTAACCCCAGGGCCGGTGTCACCTTCACCTTGAACTGGATGAGTGCTGACGAGGAACAGCTCCGCCAGCAAAGCAGAAACGTGTTATTCTACCAGCACGAAGCTGACTGTCCTTTCCCAGCTGAGAGAGGACACTCTAGAAGCAGCTGCAAGGTGCCACGTTTGCCATTGCTCCACAGGGAAGGAGTCAACTGATCCCCGAGCTGGCAGCTCACAGCTCACACTTTGGTAAAGTCTCTTTAGGCTGTACTTTGGAAGATAATTCATGAGACGGGGTATTACTCCTCTGCGTAACATGATAGGGTTTTTGATGGGAGAGAGTGGATGTACCCTCTTTGGTTTATTCCTACTGCTTCTAAAGCTGGTCCAAATTGTACCTAGACTCCAGGGAGTGATGGGGCTAAGTCTTCCCTCCCTGCAGGCTTCCGGGGCTCTGCATGGTTTCGGAGGCGCCAGTTCCTGGCTACGTGGCCCCTGCCCTGAAATGCAACACAGATGGACGGCGCTGGCCTTTCCCCAGCACGGCAGCGGTGCGTGTGTGTCTTCAGAAGAGGGCTCGATTTACAGATTCCGGGTCCCACTCAGAGCCCACAGTCCTCGTGCAGACGACGGGCGTTACATAAACATTTTGCATGAGGCGGACAGACCATGTTGTCCTGTGATAACAAAAATAAATCCAGTCGATGGAAAACAGTATGAAAGTTCCTCAACAAACTAAAAATAGAGTTGCCATATGATCCTGCAACCCTACGCCTGGGCATATATCTGGAGAAAACACTAATTCAAAAAGATACATGCACCCCTGTGTTCATAGCAGCACTATTTACAAGAGCCAAGACGTGGAACCAACCTAATGTCCGTGGATAGATGTGTAGGTAAAGACGATGTGGTACATATACACAGTGGAATACTACTCAGCCATAAAAAAAGAAACAATGCCATTTGCAGCAACATGGGCGGACCTAGAGATGATCACACTAAGTGAAATGTCAGACAGAGAAAGACAAATCCCATATGACATCAGTAATATTCAGAATCTAAAATATGATACAAATGAACTTACCTGTGAAACAGAAACAGACTCACAGACATAGAGAACAGGCTTGTGGTTGCTAAGGGTGCTGGGGGGAGGGATGGAGTGGGAGTTTGGGATTAGCAGATGCAAACTATTTTATAGGATGGATAAACAACAGGGTCCTACTGTATAGACAGGAAACTACATTCAATATCCTGTAATAAACCATAATGGAAAAGAATATGAGAAAGAACATATATATTCAGTTATACATATATCTGAATCACTTTGCTGTACACCAGAAACTAACACAATATTGTAAATTAACTATACTGCAGTGATAAATAAATAAC
Source organism: Hippopotamus amphibius kiboko (assembly GCF_030028045.1). Taxonomy (NCBI): domain Eukaryota; kingdom Metazoa; phylum Chordata; class Mammalia; order Artiodactyla; family Hippopotamidae; genus Hippopotamus; species Hippopotamus amphibius. The sequence continues at coordinate 74,027,454 of NC_080199.1, forward strand.
TAATTCCAGTCGTTTTCAACCCCCAAGATGTACTTCTCACTCGTGCTTGACTTGCATCAACGTTTGGCCACAGCTCTGCCCCATGCAACCTCCCTTTGGGACCCCTGCTGTTTTCACAGCCTGGGCTGGGACAGTGCTGGTTGTCACAGCAGAGGGAAGAGGACAGAGAAACCTCGCTTTGGCTCTCAGCACTTCTGCTCACGTTTCACTGGCCAAAGCAAGTCAGATGGCTGCGGGGGGTTATCTGTAGGGGGGGGAAGTACTAGCCTCTCCCAGACAAGGCTAGTGGATATTTGTGAATGATCAAAATATCAGGCATGCTAATTAAATGCTAGACCCACACTTTTCAACACTTTGAGTTCACAGGCTTTTGACAGGACAGAGACCACCACGTTTGCTTGTTCTTAGCTTCACCGAAACCACTATTTGCTTGTGCTCAGTGTCCTTTCAACTACATTTATCTAGACTAATTTTTTCCTTTACCCTTAATTACATGAAGAATACACAAGTGTGTTCTTGTTGTGAAATACTTAGATAATAAAAACAAGAGCAGTATGGGCGGTTGCTCAAAAAATTAAAAACAGAACTACCATTATGATTCAGCAATCCCATTTTTGGGTGTATACCCACAAGAAAGGAAAGCAGGGTCTTGAAGAGATATTTGTACACCCACATTCACAGCAGCACTATTTACAACAGCCAGATGGTGGAAGCAACCCACATGGCCATCTACTAATGAATGGCTAAATAAAATGTGGTCTATACACACAGTGGAATATTATTCAGCCTTTAAGAGGAAAGAAAATCTGACACTTGCTACAATATAAATGAACGTTGAAGACATGCTAAGTGAAATAAGCCAGTCACAAAAAGACAAATGCTGTACGATTCCTCTTGAAGTACCTAAGGTACTCAAATTCATAGAGATAGAAGGTAGAATGGTGCCTTCCAGGGACAAAGTGCAGAGGGAAATGGGTAGCTGTTTAATCGGTACAGAGTTTCAGTTCTGCAAGATAAAAGGGTTCTGGCGATCTGTTGCCCAACAATGTGGATATGCTTAACACTAATGAACTGTATACTTGAAAATGGTTAAGATGATAAATTTTATGTTATGTGCTTTTTTTCTTTTTTACCACAAATGAAATTTTAAAAAATTAATAAACGAAGCAAGAGTCTCTTTGGCGATAACTTTCTGATTCCATTCATTTCCCTAGAGGTAGCATCTGCTTATTAATTGGGCCAGTATCCTTACAGATACTTTTTTATGTGTTTACCTAATACCTATGTAAGGATAGAAATTAACAGTTTGTACAGGTTTTTTTATTTAACACATATTACGTAGCACTGCATGGATCAATATTTTTGGCAATGTGCTTTTTTCACTTAACATATGTCTGAGATAGTTTAATGCTGGTATATATTGATTTAGGATTTTTTAAAATTGCTACAATGATCCATAGCATCAAAGAGTAATAGAACCATTCTGCTTTTAACAAACATTTAAATTGGTTTCCAATTTTTCACTGTTACCATCAGTATTGCTTTGAGCCTGTGTGAGTATTTCTCTATATTAAACACCTAGAAAGGCATTTTTGGCTCACCAAGTATGTGTATTTAACATTTTAATTTCTACTGCCACTCCAAAAGAGCAGAACCACCTCTAATGCCAGAAAAATATCATGTCCCCACTTCTACACCAACACTTACTATTCTCAGTCTCTTCAATTTTGCCAAACTGATGGCGGGAAATGATGTCTCAATCCTGTTTAATTTGTATTTCTCTGATTGCTACTGAGATTGAGGATCTTTTCTTTTAGTTGCTGGTCATTTGTACTATTTCCTGTGAAATGTCTTTTCACATTCTTTGCCCACTGCCCATTTTTCTTTTGCACTTTCTATTACTGATTGGTAAGAATTACTTGTATATTCTGTCTGTTCATCCCTTGTCTTTTATTATATGTTGCAAAGACCTTTTTGCATCATTTATTTTCCAATATCATTTATTAAATTTTTTACTTACTGGTTCAAAGCATAACCTTCGTTATTCATTAGATTGCTCTATGTATACACCAGCCTGTTTCTGGGCTCTATATTATATTCTATTGATTTGTTTATTCCTTCCCTTTAAGTCACATTTTAAAAATTACTATAACTTGTAATGTGCATTGATACCCTTGTTAGTCTATTTCAAGGTAGACTTTGCTGGTCTGGTGCATACTTTCAAAAATTTCAAATGCATTTTTGAAAACATTTGGCATGGGTTGCAAGATTTGGGCTGGGGAAAGGAGTTTTGACTGGTATTGCAACAAACTTACAGATTAATTTGGGAACAACCAACATTTTAAAAATATTGACTTATCCAAACTGGGAATATGGCTAATTCCATTTTTTCAGGCTTTTTTTGTCCTTTAATAAGCTGGGGGTTTTTTGTCCTCATAAGTGTTACATTTCGCTTGTTGGGTTTGTTCCTAGGCATTTCAGAGATTTTGCTGGTGTTATGAACGGAATTTGTTTTTTCAATTACATTCTCTAATTGCTTTTAGTTGACATATAGAAAACTATGACTTTTCATATGTTGATTTTATCCCTGTCCATAGAGATGTGCTCTCATTGGTTAAACAGGTCTTAATTTATTCTCTTGGATTTTCTGGATGAATAATCACATCATCCTAAATCAATGACATGTTTGTCTTTCGCTCCCAGTATTCGTATCTTATTTTTTTCTCTTTGAAATAAAGATTTTCAGCACAATGAATTGTACAGGAGGCTTTTCTTGTTCCTTTAATAACAATGCTTCTAATTTTTCACCATTCAGTATGATATTTGCCGTAGATTTCTGGCCTATACTCCTATAAAATCAGATTCCTAGTAAGAAACTGATGACATTTTGGAAGAGCGTGATGTGACAGGAATTTGTTTATGATGCAACCAGCATCAGTGTTCATGATTCTGTACTCGCAAATCTGCTTACTTGCTAAAATTTACTTGTGACCCTAAAATCGATGCTTGCGGGGCCTTTGCAGTTTTTCACAGTCACGGGTAGAGTGGCAAAACACTTGTCGCTGACGTGTATCTTCTCTGCGGAGGCTGAACGCAGTGACACGTGGTGAAACATCAGCTCTCATACCGGAAACAACGTCCTCCTCACTGTCTACTCAGTGACACACTTTTCATATTTTTGTGCTCGTTGATGATTTTGCTGTTTAAAATTACCCCCAAGCATCGCATGCGGTGCTGCCTAGTGTCCTGAGCACAGCACGGCCGCATGTGCCCTCAGAGACAACACGTGTGTCAGATCAGCTCTGTTCAGGCATGAGTCAGAGCGCTGTTGGTTGTGAGCTCAACGTTCATGAATCCTAACCCTTACCTGTCCTTCCCGGCCTCCGCGTCTGCCGTGTCAGAAACCTGGGCCAGGCTGCAGGCGTGGAGCCGTGCAGGGAAGCTGCGGAGAAGCCTGGCGCTTTTTCTTGTGCTGCAGGCCCAAGGTAAAGATTGACATAAAATCCAGAGTTCTGACTTTTACAGAGTTGAACACTTTCAATGTTGTCAATAAAACTGACCAGAGGCCTTTTTTTTTAAAATCTAAAACTGACAGAAGAGATTATGTAAGCTGCCGGAAATTTCAGCTGGGGACAAGAAAGAAACCGTAAAGGAGGGGAAAGAAAATTGCTTTCTGCCTCTGCCCCCTTAGGAGCCTTGCTTCTTCACTACTAGGGAGAGAGGAGTTATCCACCAAAACAAGCCGCAGCGATTCACACACCTGCCAGCAACACAGGAGAACGCTTCTTCACCTGAACCTTTGCCAGTGCTGCTGTTTTAACTCCTGCAACTCTGCTGAATAAAATTCTGTTGTGTTAATTTGCTACTCTCAGTTCACAAACAAGATCAAGTTCATCATGGAAGTTCAGCCTGTGGAAGCCGGACGGAGGCATTCCTGTGGCCTCCAGAGACAGAGGGCGTGTCAGAGCCTCAGAGCGAACGGTGATGACCCTTTGGAAGGAAAGTTCTCAGATCCACGCCATCCTTTAGACGCAAATCCTTCCCCAAACTCACCTTTTAAGAGGAAAGATGATCTGCTATGAGCCTAAAATTCCTGGCAATATGATCTCATTGTTATCAAGGCCATTGCAATTGGCGGCTATAGGGCTGCATCTCAATACTTGGTGTTTGGTGGGCACGAACATCCGGGTCTATTTAATGGCATCTCACAGACTTTTTCTCATGGGGGTTTCATTTTTTAGCTTTCCCTATTTTAAAACCTCAAACTGTCCACTTTTCTTTGAGAATCAAGTTAGGCCTGTTTGAGGCTGGAAAGATGACAAGCTTTGGGAACAGAAAGACCCCCTAAGATGCATGGCTTTTGGAAAAAAGCCAGCTACACAAGAAGCTACCGGAACACACATACTTTCCAAAAACCATATGTAGGTTAGTGAGTTTTATAGCCTTGCGTTGCGTGCATTCAAAAGCCTTTCCCCTGTGCAGTGGGAGGGGAAGGCGTGGCCCCACTGCCATCCTCTTTCGTGGATCAGAGCACGCTGGCCAAGCACACCAGAGAAACAATAGGTGGAGAAGATTCTTGAAGAGCAAAAAATATAATAACAGTATTCGTACTCGAAAGGAATAAGAAGCAAAACACCACAAGAGACACCATATGTGCCTCCTTCGGCAAAAGCCTGGCTGCTCTTAAGTCCCTTGTATATTCTGTTTCTCTCCCGAAACACACATCCATCCCAGTTCAGCTGGTTTAACTCAGCCCGCACCCTGAAGACTTCTTTATACATCACGTCCACCGAGACTGCAGAGATCCTGCCTAGGTTTTAAGGACATTTTACACAAACAGCATGCTTCCTGTGCATTTTCTTAGGTCAGCCTTCCTTACATTGAAATCGTATTATCATCCCACTTGAATTCGTCACATATACATTTTCTCTAATACCATCCACTCCCCTCTAAGGCAAAAGTTAATTCCCAAGTCCTGCTGCAGACATACAGGTTAATAATAGACAGCCAACCACTTTGAAGGATCCTTCGTGCCCAATCACCGTAGCTGAGGCCCAGACGGCCTACGGCCATGGTTTAAAGGACATGTTTCCAATTGAAGAAAACTGTTTTGGTTTTCACAGAAATATAATCGCTGATAAAGTTGAGGAGCACACATCTGAAAGTGAGAACATGGCCATTCTCTCTGGGATTTATTCGGGATGCACTTTACTCCACAATCTTCTGGCTGGACCCCTACTTTTGTCTCCCTTCATGCAGATGGACAAGCTCAAAATCTCTATTTCTTCTCCCTCCCGGTCCCCTGCATCTCTCTTCCACTGCAGGGAGGTGTACGCTGAGCGTGCGGTGTGTCCCCTTCCTGCTCTCCCGGACATCACAGCATCCCTGACCCACGTCCTCCCTCACCTCTGAGTAACTCCTCTCTCCTCATGCTTCCCTGATGTTGAAGACACTTCCTTTTCTTCCTTCTGAGCTGGAAAGCAGCCGGCTTTCTTTCCCCTTCCCTTTATTGGCATAGGTTTTATTTATTTGTTCATTTTTTTAAAATTTCAAAAGCAGAGTATAAACTTGTAAAAACATCAAACAGAAGCGAAGCATATAGAACATAAAAAGCTCCCATCCGCCCTTCCACTGCTTCCCCTTCACTCAAGTGTTAACAGATGTGTATCTTTATCAGATATTTATGACGTATAGACAAACATACAGCTACTTCTGTGGAGTTCTTTAACCCTAACTGGAACATAGTACACAGTCCTATAGCCTGCTTTTTCCCTTTCTCTATTTTAAAAATCACTTGAAAAACGTAAACAATACAGAAGCACAAGAAACATAAAAGTCCCTCTTGTGGTATCTTTACCCCCAAAGCCAAGCTGTCCTGTCATTGCTCTGGGCCACCAAAAATGTTAAAGAAAGAAGTTCATCATCCAAAGTAATTGGGAAGCAATTTGAACCTTTATTGTAGCCCCTTTTTCTCTCTGTGACCCCTTCTCTCTTTATACACACACACACACACAGGACTGATGGGCATTCAGGTTCCTGGCTCTTGACCACCACAAACAGTACAGCAGAGAACAGCCTCACACAAATACCCCTTTGGGCATGTGTGAATATTCTGCAATACAGATTTCTAGAAGTGAAAAATGTTGTATTAGGATGATGTACTTTTAATATTTTGTTAGATCCTGCCCAATTGCTTCCCAAAACAGCTCTACCAATTTGTACTCTTACTAACAGTGAAGATGAGTATGAATGACTGTTTTCAGGTCCACATTAACATGGTATATGATCAACCTCCTAAAAGCTTTTATTCTTTTGCCAATTTAATTGGTTAAATACAGGATCCCATTATTTAGTTTTAACTTTTTTTCTGTCACACATTTGATAAGAACTGTTGATCAGCCCATTGTTTAAATGCCTTTATTTTATTTGTGGTGACTTTCACTATGAGGACGTATTTAACTCTTCTGTAGTCAAATTCATCAAGATTTACGTTTGTTTTCTCATTTTCCTTTGTCCTGAAAAAATTCCATCTCCAGGTTAAGATTATTAACACATTAATAGTATATGTATATATGTGTATACTTATGTATGTATATATATATGTGTGTGTGTGTGTATATATATAGAGAGAGAGAGAGCACATGAGCGAGTTTTAAACCATTTGGAATTTATTCTTGTGTAAGGAATGACATAAAGATCTATTATTCTCCTAAAATTAACTGCCAATCATTCCAGCCTATTTACAGAATAATTCATCCTTTCCCTACTAATGTAAAATGCAATCTCTATCATACGCAAAGTGTGTCTGTGTGTGTGTGTGTTGTGTCCTTTTCTGGACTTTTTTCCCCATCACATTGTGTATTTCTGAATAATGCCACCTAATAATAATTACTGTCATTCTGATGAAATAGAAAATTCCACTTTATTGTTCTTCTTGGCCAATTTTAGGAAACAACATGCCAAAGTCCACTTTTAAATTCCCAGAAATTTTTAGTGAATTCTCTTTGAATAAATAGGTTATTTGGAATAAAGCTCATAAGGGACATTTGAAATCTCCTAGATATTCCTGGGAATCTAAAAGCCCACACGCATGTGCAGGGCTGTGTCCATGCCAAGGGCTGTGCATGTGCCCAGGAACACCTGAGAAGGCCGTAGTTTCCACCTCTGGCTGACATTCTGGCTCTGTACCAATAAGAAGCGAGAGCTAAGGCAGAGTTGTCAACTGCTTACAGGAGCTGTGAAGGCATGAGTAGCATACACACAGAGCCGAAGGTTAGAAACACATTGGTTCAAGCATATCAGCTTTAAAGGCATGAAGCATGACATGGCTTCTCCAGAAATCCAACCCAGTGACTGTCACTTAAATCTCAATGATCTGAACTAGATCCTACGGCCATTTAACTGTAAAGACATCTGGGAAAGTCAGTATCTTAGCTGGATACATTCACTCTCTACAGGAAACCAGTGTTCTGAGTGTAAGAAAGTCAGGCTGAACATTGGGAAGGCAGGTAGCAGTGTCTGCCACCACCTGTTTGGTTTTTACTTCTTGAAATTATCGTGTAGATTAATAAATAGATTTTTGAAAAGTCTAGTTTAAGTTAGTGGGGTACAAACTTTACAAATAAATTAAAATAAGCTTGCTAATAGTATTTTTATTTTCTCAATCTTTGCTGTAAAAAGAAGTTTGATAAAATCTCTCACCATGATTCTGTATTTTACCCAGCAACACAAGGACCTGAAAATGCTTTATTGAGAATCACAGCTCACACTTATAAAGCACTTGCCATGTATCAAGCACTAAGTGGTTTACATATATTAACTAATTTAAGCACCACAATAACTCTATAAGAATATTATTACTATCCTCATATTAAGAGAAATAGACATACAGAGATGTTAATTAACTCACCTAAAGTAAGGTGATAGGTACTAGGTAATTAGTACCAGCGTCTGGATTCAAACCAAGGCAATCTGGATTTAATATCTGTTCTCTTAACCACGAAACATCACTTACCCAGTTGATCAGTATTTTAGTTCTACTCTATTACCTCCGCCCTTAAATTAGACACTACTTTAATTATTTTATACCATCTGTACTTATCTATATTTACCAATCTCCTTGCTCAAAATTTCTTCTTGTCCCTCAGACATTTCACCTGAGGTATTTTTCCACATATTTTTAACATTTCCTTTAATGAGTGTCTTTTAGAGAAAAACACTCTTGGTTATTAAGCCAGAAAATGTTTTTATTTAACCTTTGTTCTTAAAGATGATGTCAGTGGGTAGAGAACTGTGGGTAACTCTTCAGCATCTCTTGAGCACACTGAAAATAATTCACTGACTCAAATACCATGGTCACTGAAAAATAAGATTATACTATCATTGCCATTTCTTTGTAGGTAATCTGGCTTTTTTTCTTGGATGCTTTTAAGCTCTTTTGTTTTTCATGTCTTGTAATTTTTCTGTGTTGTTTCTATTTGTGGACCTTTGTCTCCACTTGAAGTTCATTTGGATTCTGATATTTTAGATTTTAAATCTTAGCAATATTTCTGAAAAATCCCAGTCATATGCCTTTGAAAATTGTCTTTTTATATATGTTAGAACTTATTACTCTTACTTCCTTATTGTTTGGTATAGTTTTATATTTTGCATCCCTGTTTTTTTAGATGGTGTTCCAAATAATTCCTTCCATTCACTAATTTTTTTTTATCCAGCTGTGTCTAACTTGCTCTTTAATCTTACAGATTTGTGACAATTCTTTGTCAGTGATATGTATTACAAATACCATCTTCCACTCTTTGGCTTCCATTTTCATTTCCTTAGTGGTGTCTTTGATAGACAGAAGTCCTAATTTTACTCCGGTAGTGTTCATGAATCAAGAGATACTGCCAAGCTCGGCAGAGATGATGCTCTCCCTTTCAGTAACCTTGAAAACCAAATAGAATAGGTCTGAGAACTAGCAGTCTAGCAGTGACTAGAGTGGGCAGAATGAGTGCAGAGCTCCCAAAAGGGCCATCCCCAAAGAACTGTCACTATTCAACCTATCTGACAGCCTGCTGAAGAGTTCCATTTTTCAGGGCTTCTCTTTCTTTGATGTGATTTAGACCTCCCTCTATGAGAACAGCCCTACCAACAGGTATTTTTCAAAACAATCAGCAATGATTGTTTAACTTTGCAGTTGCTTAAGGAAGGATTACAAGTTGGGGCTAATAAAAGGCTGTGAAAAAAAAAACTTAGAATGAAAAACTAGAAATGTGATCTCCATAAGGTGCTTTCCAAAGTTTCTATATGTTCCTGGAAATCTAGGAGACCACAAACACACACAGGGCTGTGTGCCTACCTAGAGCTGTATCTATGCCTAAGAAACAATGGAGAAGACCAGAAGCTCTCAGTTCTGGCTGGCATTGAGTGTCTGCACAAGCAAGACGTGTAGGCTAATGCAGAGTTGTAAGCTACCTGTGGGAGCTTGGCAAGCATGCCCCAACACACACAGAAGCCTTAGAGAAAGGATGAGAGACTTGTTAGTTCAAGACATATAAGGAAATCTTTGTGCAATCAGTAGCTGAACATTAAACTAAGTAGCTGAGATTTTAGTGGTCATATATGACAAAGACTTAACAGAATTTGTCCAGGAAAGTCACTGAACAAACAAACAGAAAACAACAACATCAAAAACCATGAAAAAAAACAGAATTGTAAATCTAAGGTTGTCACATTGTTTATGTACAGTTTTTAGCGAAAAATTACAAGACAAGCAAAAAAAAAAAGCTCAGGAAGAATATCTTTTCACAGGAGAAAAAGCACATAAAAGAAGTGGTGCATGAGAAAGAGTACATGTTAGATTTACTAGATGAAGACTTAAAGTCATCAGCCATGTGGGAAACCATGTTGAAAGAATTAAAGGAAAGTACGAGAATGACGTCTCACAAAATAGAATATATTAATAAAGAGAAAGCAATTATTTTTCTAAATGGAAATTCTGGAGTTGAAAAGTATAAAAACTGTAATGAAAACTCTACTAGAGGGACTCAACAGAAGATTTGAACAGGCAGACGGAACAACCAATAGACTCACTGAGATTACTCAGTCTGAGGAACAAATAGAAAAAGAGTGAAGACTAATGAACAAAGCCTCAGAAACCTATGGGACACCATCCAGCACACACACCAAAGGAGCCCAACAAAGAAAGAAAAGAAAGGAGAAAAAAGAATATTCGAAGAAACAATGGCCCATAACTTCCTAAGGTGATGAAAAACATTAATCTGCTCACCAAGGAAGCTCAATGAACTCCAAGTAGGATAATTAAAAGACACCCATACCTATATACATCATAATCAAGCTGCTAAAAAGCCAAGGAAAACGAGAGAATCGTGAGAGCAGCAAGAGAGAAGCAAACTCCTCCTGTACAAGGGATGTCAGTGAGGTTAGCAACTAACTTCTCATCACAAACCACGGTGGCCAGCAGGGTATTTCTCCAAAGGAAATGAAATCACTATTTCAAAGGGTATCTGCACCCCTGGTTCACTGCAGCATCGCTTACAATAGCCAAAACAGGGATCAACCTAAGTGTCCACTGATGAACAAAAGGATAAGGAAAATGTCTATATATGACAGAATATTATCTGGTCAAATAAAGAAGGAAACCCTGCCATTTACAACAACACAGATGGACCTCGAAGGCATCATGCTAAATGACAAATCAGATAAAGACAAATACGGTATGATATCACTTGTACGTGGGATCTGAAACAAACAAACGGACAAACTTGGACTTGTAGATACAGAGAATAGATTGGTGTTTGCCAGATGTGGGTTTTGCGAGGTGGGTTAAATGAGCAAAGGTGGTCAAAAGGTACAAGTTTCCAGTTAGAAGATAAAAAAGTGCCAGGGGTATAATATACGGCACAGAGACTGGAGTTAACAACAATGTATTGTATATTTGAAAGTTGCTAAGAGGGTAAATTAAAAGTTCTCGTGACAAGAAAAAAAACTGTAACTAGGTGGTGATGATGTTAATGTGTGGGGATCATTTCACAATATATACAGTATATCAAAGCATTGTGTTGTATACCTGAAACCAACACAATGTTACGTGCCAGTTATATCTCAATTAAAAAACTAAGTTAAGAAAAGGAAGCTCTACCTCTAAATCACCATTATAAGACACAGGAAAGGGATACACTACTACATGGTATGCATGCCTATGAATGTAGCATTAACTACATACTGTAAACTATAAACTACTGTAAACATATGATGTGTTTATCTCAGATCTTACCAAGATGTGATTACCAGATAAAGTCACCTATATGTCTCAGGCCTTACCTAGATGTACTATTTGATATATCTAAAAAGGTCTCCTTTCTACACTAAAGTCACACTTTTGATAATAAATTACCATGTACTGAATCCTCGCTCATGAATTTACTGCTCTTTAGTGCCACATTTGCTCTTCCCCCCCTTCTATATACCTACACACACCCATCGGTGCACACACACACATTATTACTACTATTAATTTTTTTGGTTAAACCATTTGAGAATAAGTTGCAGACATTCTGATCTTTCACTTTCCCAAATATCTCCTAAGGACAAGAACATTCTCTTACGTAACCACAATTCAAAAAATCAGGTTTAGGAAAAAAAAAATAAAGACAGACAATAGAGAAAACCAACAAAACCAAAAGTTGGTCCTTTGAAAATGTCAACACAATTGACAAACCTCTAGCTAAACTGAACAAGCAAAAAGAGAAAATTCAAATTCCTAAAATCGGAACTGAAAGCAGGGACATTATAACTAACCTCATACAAATAAAAAGGAAAATAAGAGAATAGCTGCATGCCAACAAATTAGATAACCTAGGTCATAGACAAATTCCTAGAAACACAAACTACCCAAACTGATTCAAGAAGAAACAGAAAATCTGACGAGATTTATAAGTAAAGAGATTGAGTCAGTAATCAAAATCCTACAAAAAAAGAAAAGCCGCAAATCAGAGGAGTACATGGGTAAATTCTACAAAACAGTGAAAGAAGTAACACAAAGGACCCCAACAGCTAAAACAATCTTGAAAAAGAACAACACTGAAGGACTCAAATTTAAAAAATGCGGGACTTCCCTGGTGGCGCAGAGGTTAAGAATCCGCCTGCCAATGCAGGGGACACGAGTTTGATCCCTGGTCCGGGAAGATCCCATATGCAGCGGAGCAACTAAGCCCGTGCGCCACAACTACTAAGCCTGCGCTCTAGTGCCTGCAAGCCACAACTACTGAGCCTGAGTGCTGCAGATACTGAAGCCCGTGCACCTAGAGCCTGTGCCCTGCAACAAGAGTAGCCACTGCACTGAGAAGGCCGTGCACTGCAACAAAGAGTAACCCCCTCTCACCACAACCAGAGAAAGCCTGCACAAAAACTTTCAAAAATGCTACAATAATCAAGATAGTGTAGGACTGCCATAAAGCTACAAGTACAGACCAATATATCAAATTAAAATTCCAGAAATAAATCCTTACATTTATAGTATATTAATCGTTGACGGGAAGGCCACAGTAATTCAGGTAGTGCTGGGACATCCAGGTATCCACATGCAAAGGAGTGAGGCTGGACCCTTTCCTTATGCCATAAACAGAATGTATGCATTACACACCTAAATTTAAGAGCTAAAACTATAAAACTCTTAGAAGGAAACATAGTAGTAAATTCTCATGCCTTTGCAATAGGCAAAGTCTTCTTAGATGTGACCCAAAAACACAGGCAACAACAGAAAAAAGATAAATTGGACTTCATCAAAATTAACTTCGTCGCTTCAAAGAACACCACCAAAAAAGTGAAAAGACAGCCCAGAGAATGGAAGAACATATACAGAAACTATGTATCTGAACAAGGACTCATAACCAGAATATATACAGAACACTTACAACTCTGTAATAAAAAGACAATACAGTTTAAAAATGGGTAAAGGATCTGAATGGGCGTTTCTTCAAGGATGACATACAGATGGCCAATAAGTACACGAAAAAGTACTCAACGTCATCAATCATCAGGGAAATGCAAATACGCAAATCAAAACTATGACGATACACCACTTCACACCCACTAGGAGGGCTGTGATGAAGCAGACAGACAGTAACAAGCACGGAGGCATTGGGACCCTCATGCATTGCTTGCGGGAATGGAAAATAGTACCGCTGCTTTGAAAAACAGTTTGTCACCTCCTGCAAATATTATAAACCCAGAGTCATCATAAGACCCAATAGTTTTACTCCTAGGTATGTACCAAGAGAAATGAAAACATATGTTCACACCTAAATTTGTACACAAATATTCAGAGCAACGTTATTTATAATAGTCAAAACACGCAAACAATCCACAGTGTTTTGTAAGTCCTTCAACTTACCAAAACATAAATAAAAGATAGTATAGCCATACAATGGAATATTATTCAGCAATAAAAATGCATGGAGTACTGGTATGTGCTACAACATAAGTGAACCTTGGGAACATTATAGCAAGTGAAAAACCCAGACACAAAAGGCCCCATATTGTACGACTATTTCTATGAAATGGGCAAAACAGGCAAATCCATAGAGACAGAAAGTAGTTTAGTGGTTGTGGGGGGCTAGTGGGAGGGGAGAGAGGAGTGACTGATAATAGGTATGGGTTTCTCTTCTTTGTGATGAAAATGTTGTGGACTTAGTAGTGATGATTACACAACCCTGTGAATACGCTAAAAATCACTGATTCAAATACTTCAAAATGATGAATTTTATGGTATGTGAATTATATCTCAATGAAGTTGTTATTAAAAAATCATCAATTGTCAATCATTTATTTTGTGGTGAGATCTTTTACATCCTGTTTAAGAGGTTTTCTCTACCTGAGGTCATAAACATATTCACCTATACTATCTTTTATTAGCTTTATTATTTTTCCTTTCATAGTTAGATCCACAGTCTACCCAGGATCGATGTTTTTATAAGGTACGGTTTACCCCCATATTGCTTTCATATGGATACTCTATGCTCACAGCATTGTTTGTGAAAGAGACCAAGCTTTCCTGCTCTACTGTAATGTCATTTTTGCTGTTAACAAGTGTCCCTATATATCTAGGACTGCGGCTGGACATTCTGTTCTTTTGCATTGCTTTGTTTTGTCTGTGCTTGTGCCAATACCACACTGTCTTGGTTATGATATGTTTTTAGCTAGTCTTGATATCTAGTAGATCAGGTACCTTTGCATTTTTCTCCTCAGAGACTGTCTTGGTTATTCTTGATCTTTGGCATTTCTATATTTATTATAGAAACCAGCTTGTCAAATTACACAAAGTCCTGTTGCTATTTTGGACTGGAACCACAAAACTTTGGGGAGAATTGACAACTTTACAATGTTGAGAACTACGAAGGGTCTGAGACTTTACCTTTCTTAAACACTAACAAGTTAGCCTGTCACAGTTTTAGGGATGCTGGCAGAACATACACCCCTGGGCCAGAGATGAAGGACTTTACTATTCACAGGACAGCAAAATAGCATGAGCTTAAGTGTATCTGCTGCCAGTTTTGAATCCCAGTTCCCACGGAGTGATGCAAATACAGCCAGGTGGCACTTAAAACATCTGGTAGGTTGTGTTATAGAAGAGGAACTCTGAGTTGAGGGAACCCAAATCTTCTGTAACGGGAAGTAAGCAAACCTGTCAAATAAAACATCTTGAGAAGATAAGTCAGTTCCTCTTCCCAGTATGTGCAGAAATATGAGAGACCATGAAGAAAGGTCTCCCAACACATAATATTGAATCTTTTAGTGCATCCCTCTATATATTTTGGTCTTTATCTTTTTCTCCTTCTTTGTCTCAATAATGCTTTTATAGTTTACTGTACACATTTCATTGGAATTATTACTAGGTATTTTATATATTTAAAAATAATTATGTGGCATAATTTCTAAAATCTCATTTAAAAAATCTCATTTGTCAGTAAACAGAAATGCAACTGATTTAATATCAACTGATGTCTAGCAACCCGGCTACATTCACTAACCCTAATGGTTAATTACAGATAATGTAAAAATTTCCATGGATACAATTATGTCTTTGTGAATAATGGCAATTTTATTTCTTTACTTCTAATATATATACATGAATCTGTGTGTGTATGTTTGTGTGTGTGTGTGTGTGTGTATATATATATATATGGTTTCTTTTTATTGCCTTACTGTGCTGGCTAGATTACCCAATGTAATGTTTACTGTAAATGGTTTGTTGGATATCCTTGTCTGATTCCTGATCTCTGAAGAAAAGCTTTTAACACCTGACCATTTAGTATGGTGCTGGCTGTAGGTCTTTCTATAGGTATACTATATCAGTTCCTTTCTATTCTTAGTTTGTCAAGGCTTTTTGTTCCTCTTCTTTCCTTTATCATAAATGAATGTTAATTTTTATCAAATTTCTTTTCTATATCTATTTAGTAGATTGTGTTCTTTTCTTCCTTTACTCTGTTAATTTGGAAAATTACATAGATTTTACAGCCTTTAGATTAACCTTCTGGAATAAACCTAACTTGGTCATGTATTATCCTTTCTTTTAATATCCTCATTGGGGGGGACTTCCCTGGTGGCACAGTGGTTAAGAGTCTGCCTGCCAATGCAGGGACATGGGTTGAGCCCTGGTCTGGGAGGATTCCATATTCCGTAGAACAACTAAGCCCAAGAGCCACAACTGCTGAAGCTCGTGTGCCACAACTACTGAAGCCCGAGCGCCTAGAAGCCTGTGCGCCACAACAAGAGAAGCCACCTCAATGAGAAGCCTTGCAGAAGTGAAGCTCCCACTTGTGCGACTAGAGAAAGCCCGCACGCAGCAACGAAGACCCAACAAAGCCAATAAATTAATTAATTAATTTTAAAAAATCCTCATTGGGATTTGGTATCAATTTTATGCTGGCTTATAAAACTATTAGATTGACCCCTATGAAATTGCTAATATTCAATCATTTTTAACTTACACAAACAGCCATTTCACAAGGTTCAACCTAATAATGTAGAGTATTCCTACTGTGATTTTTCTCTGTAAGAGTTTCTGACAAATTAGTATTATTGCTTCCCTTAATGTCCAGAAAAATACATTGGCAAAGCTATTTAGGTTTTTAATTATAGATCAATCAAGAACTCTGAGAGTACAACCATTCAACTGGTTTGTTTTGCTGTAGCACAGCATGTAGCATTGTGGAAATCCTTAGTTTCTCAATTCTCTCCTGCGTGGCACACATTTGATAACAAGGATGAAGAAACTGGTCCCCCTGCCCACAGGTCAGTGCTGGGGAAAGGCAGGCTGCGATGAGCAGTGGCTGGAATCTGTGTGTCCATCACCTCTGCCAACTCTCCTGGAACCCTGGTACCCATGCTGGGAACCCCTCTTGTGCTTTTCCCCCCAAACACTCCAAAAGAATATATACATTCCTTCTTCTTTGCCCGGTAATTCAACGAATGAGTCTTTAGGATGTTAATAGAGGATAATTGATTACATGTGCTTTGTAACTGGGGTATTTCTTCCTGAAGAAATGTTCTAAACCCAATCATTTACATATACCTTCTATATCCCTTATAAGCACCATTCCCTTTCACTCTCAAAGAAATCCTACGAGGTGAGGATTTTGATTTTCTCTCCTGCAGAAGAGGAAACAGA
The DNA here is from genome assembly GCF_030028045.1 of Hippopotamus amphibius kiboko. Lineage (NCBI taxonomy): Eukaryota > Metazoa > Chordata > Mammalia > Artiodactyla > Hippopotamidae > Hippopotamus > Hippopotamus amphibius. The sequence continues at coordinate 74,044,126 of NC_080199.1, forward strand.
AGTTAGGAATGTTTAAACGATTTGCCCAAAGGACCTCACAGTCTAATCCCAGGCCCTTTACTACACTACGTGGCCCAAAGATAAACTCGATTCTGCCTGAAATCACACACTTCGCAGAAAAAGATTTTAACAAATAATGGCAAAAAATTCCAAATTTGATGAAAAAGATCTACTTTTAGATCCAAGAAGTTCAGCAAGCTGGAAGGCAGGACAAACACAAAACTGCCATAGTCAAACTGCAGAAATCCAAAGAGAAAGTCTTTAAAGCCGTTGGTGGGGGGCGGGGCGGGTGGAAACACATCACTAACGGGGAAAAAACGTGGATTCTCAGCAGAAGCAACGGAGGCCAGGACACAATGGATGTCATCTGTAAAAAGCCAAGAAAGCAACATGTCAGCCCAGAACTCTATATTTGGTAGAAATGATCCTAAGCGTGAAATAAAAACATTTTCAAATACATGAGAACAGTGAGAACTTGCAGCCGGGAGACTTGCAGTAGCATGTCTTCGTGCTAAAGATGCTTTTCAGGCTGAAGGGTGATTGTAACGGGTTGAACCTGGATCTACAAGAGGTAGAAGGAAGCATCATGTCTGAGAGCCTAGTAAGGTTACACATTTCTGACATCTGGGTGTCATTTGAGGAACACATAAGAGAGTGTGGGGAAAACAGCAAAAACTAAAATATTTTAAAGTAATGAAGCAATGTCATATGTCATAAGGACAGAGGAATTGTCTTCTCTCTTTTTTGTTAATAAGTTTATTTATTTATTTATTTATTTATTTATTTATTTATTCATTTATTTATTTACTGGCTGTGTTGGGTCTTTGTTGCCGTGCACGGGCTTTCTCTAGTTGTGGCGAGAGGGGGCTCCTCTTCGTTGTGGTGCCCGGACTCCTCATTGCCGTGGCTTCTCTTGTTGCGGAGCACGGGCTCTAGGTGCGTAGGCTTCAGCAGTTGTGGCACATGGGCTCAATAGTTGTCGTTCACAGGCTCTAAAGCGCAGGCTCAATAGTTGTGGCACACGGGCTTAGTTGCTCTGCAGCATGTGGGATCTTCCTGGAGCAGGGCTCAAACTCGTGTCCCCTGCATTGGCAGGTGGATTCTTAACCACTGCGCCACCTAGGAAGCCCTGTATTCTCTTTTTTATACTGTTCAGGATTTTTCCCTAGGTGAAAATGTTGTTTTTTAAAATTTTATGACTTTTATTGTACAAACTTTCCATTTTTTACCTAGTTATCTTTCCTTTTGTGATTTTTCTAATTGCTCTTGTCCTTAGAAAGCTTTTCCTGACCAGAGATTAGTGAGTCACTCATATAACATGGATTTTACAGCTTCTTTTATATTCAATTATTTAATTTATCCCAAATGTATTCTAAAGTATGCGATGAAGTGAGAATATAGATCACCCCCCACTAGCTAGTTTTCAACAGCATTTGTTGAATAATCCACCCCTTTACCACTGACTTACAAAGTCCTTTATTATATATTAAGCTTATGTTTATAGGGTCTACTTCTGAGCTATTTAGGCTCTCCTGTTGATTTACTATTAATTATGTATTATCCTGTTTTCCTTTGGACAGCTTTATGATGTAGTTCAATAGGAAGCAGATAAATCCTCCCCTCTTCCCATTTCTCTTTCTCAAATTCTTACTCTTCACATGGATTTATTCTTAGAATCATTTTACCACATTTCTTTCCTGCCACACACATAACTCTGGAATGCTGAATGGAATTTCTTTTAAACTAATAATTTATTTAAGAAGAACGTGTATCTTTGCTGTGGTCCATTTTATAACTAGAGATGTAAAATATCTCTCATCTTAATTAAGGTTCAGGCAGAGAAATAAAGCTGAAAGCCTTCTAAAATTAGTAAACCTAGTAGGAGACACTCTTCTGTATTCACCTGGGACCCAAGAGCAATATTCTGTGTTACAATGAAAAAGAAATAAAAACTAACATGCAGAAGGAAACAAGGCGAAAGCTGCCTGTCTTGAACTTGCTGTTCATTAGCGGGAAAAAAGTCTCACTTGAAAATTCATAATCCCAATCTGGCCCCCATGTAAATTTTGTTACAAATTCATACCACTTGTGAGTCTGAACACCCTCACGTCAGAATTAAATTTAAAGTAGTCCCAGAGAAACAGTGCCCCCCAGCTGTTGGCAAAAGCAAACAAATCCTTTCTGAAGGAACTCACCTTCCACTGAAACCTCAAAGGATTCCCACAGGTAAGTGTCTAAGGGAAACGAACACTTCATAATAATAAATATAACCATAAGCAACCAAACACAAGAAAAAGTCACCATTAGTGAAATAAACAGTGAAAGCAACAACTGAAACAGATATTGCAAGAACTTCAGGTAGAAAAACACCACAGCCAGGAGAAGAAATAACCATATTTAGCGTTATTAAATAGAATGAAATAAAAGTTTGAAGAAAATGGAATGGAACTCTAAAAATGAAAAATATAATCACTGAAACTAAAAACTCAGTTGATAGCACCCATTAGGATGGCTATTGTTGGAAAACAAAACAAAACAAACAGCAAATAAGTATTAGTGAGACTGTGGAGAAACTGGAATTCTTGTATCCTGTTGGTGGGCATGGGAAGTGGAACAGCTGCTACAGAAAACAGTATGACAGTGCCTCAAAATATGAAACAGGATTATCATATGAAAACAAACAAACAAACAAAAATCATCATATGATCCAGGAATTCCACTTCTGCGTATATGCCCAAAAGAAAGGAAAACAGAGACACAAACGGGTATTTGTACACCTATGTTTATAGCAGTGTTATTCACAGCAGCAAAAAGGTGGAAGCAAGCCAAGTGCCCACTGATGGATGAAGAGATAAATAAAATGTGGTCTGTACACACGATGAATACCATTCAGCCTTAAAAAGGATGAACCTTGAAGACATTATGCTAAATGAAATAAGCCGGTCACAAAAAGACCAACACTGTGTGGTTCCACTTACAGGTGGCATCCAGAGTAGTTAAATTCATAGAGACATAAAGTACAACGGTGGTTGTATTTAGAGCTTAAGTGGTGTATTTCTATTTACAGAGACGTTTGGAGGAGAATCATCCCTTAAAACCTCTCTGCAAAAGTCCAAAAGTAGGTAAGTAGCTTGTGGTCATCGTTAATGTCAAGCCCTCTGAAATGCCATTCTGTGCTAAGATCGGGAAAGAGGGGGGAGAGGGTAGCCTTGAGTGAAAAGTGCACTTCAGGACATTGTCGGAAGCCTCTGAGATGGAATCATTACCACCATACTACTTTTAGCCACCACGATGCTCTTTGAACGACCTTTGCCTCTGCCACATGAACAGCTACAGATCTGTTTTCATCTTTACTTCTTTAAAGAAACCCCCGCCTAAGGCTCACCTCCATGCAGAAATTATATTAAGTATATATAACAACCAATATGCCACAGGCACTGACAAATGAGAAGAGATGATGGACCATAAGCAATGATTTGGTTGAACCGGTGCCAACCAGCTGACTCTCAGCCCTCCCTGTCAGGATGGTGCATTCTTTCTTTACCCAAGAGACAGTATTCACCACCTGGTGCAAGACAATCTGATATTCCTCTAGGCCAGTGGCTCTCAAAGGAGGGCACCTTTTGCCTTCCAGGGGCCATTTGCAATGCCGAGAGATATTTTTGTTTGTAGAAGGGTGAAACTGGCATCTAGCAGGCAGAGGCCAGGGACCCTGATCATTACCCTGCAACGCACGGGGCAACCCCCTACGGCAAAGAATTACCTGGCGCAGGCAGAACGTCAACAGAGGGGCGGGCGAGAAAGCCTGCTGCTCCAGGTAACACCCTCAGTCTGAGTGACAGCTGCCCCCACTCTGCATTATAACAAACTTTTTGCAGATGGGCTTGTTGGCAAGTTCCCATCAGCTTGTCAACTCGGGGGCTGTGTGGTTAGTTCATGGTGAAAAGCCATCTGTAAATACCACTGCTCCTGTGGCCTTTTCCCCCACTAAGCCTCCTAGGAGTCAAAGAATAAAACAGGCACTGATGAACTCACTCCTCTGGTATCTCCTCGTATCAGTGGAGCGTGCATTAGGTGAAAATTATTGACAGTTGTAGTAATGATGGTTGGTAGCCTTTACGGAGTCATATCATTACGTGCCAGGCACTGCACAGGGGCCCCTCAGGCTTTATCTCAACTCTTACAGCAGCTCATTAGCTTTCCTGTTTTTAGATGAGGAAACCGAGCCCCGGAGATCTCAACTACCTTCTGAGAGCCCCGCAGATGCTCTGTCTCTACCGTCTGCAATCTCGGCCGCTGTACCACGCTCCTTGCCTTGACAGCCTGCTCTCCTAGCAGGAAAGTGCAGTGCACGATGCAAACACAGAGACCTAATCCAAAGTCTGTGAGGTCAGAGTGGCTCAAGGCAGGAAGGGACATCTAGGGATATTGACAGAATGTTTAGAGGCCCGAGATATCGTTGCATAAAGGTGGTTATACTTTTGCTTAACCAAGTAGAAGCTTCTGGTGTGTTCGGGTGAGCCGAGATCTCATACTTTTTTATCCTAATACAGCAAGAAAGCCTTATCTGTAATGAGCGTTTCCAGAGTACAACCACCACTGTGTCTAGGTTTGGCTAAAGCTGGCCTATCACCCAAGTGGCATGCCCTTCTAGAAATTCAAAGAAGGGGGTGGCTTTTGCCAAGTTGAATCCCTGTGGAAATTAGCTAAGCCCCACGAACCACAACCTGCAGGGTGAGCTAGCTCTGGGTGCCACACAGAACCCCGAGACCCACAGGCGGGCCTCCCCTGGTTCAGGGAAACGGGAGAGAGTCAGAAACCAGGGCACCACGGCGGGTGACACTTTCTGCCCTTTCATTTCTTCCAACACGAAGAGGGAGGGAGGGGCAGCAGGGCGGACGAAAGAGGACGAGGTAGGAGACAGCGCGCCCTGGGGACCCCTCCTTTCACTCTCACGACAAGCAGTCAACGGCAGGCACTGGCGCCCCCGATGAAGGAGACCCAAAGAGGTTAAGTGACTTGGCCAAGGTCACACAGTTGATCAGCGATGCAGCCCAGATTCACGGCCACGTCTAGCTGACTCCAGGAATCCTGCTTTCCCCACCGGCCTCTCTGCTCACAGCGGGAACAGCGGCATCTGAAGCTGGGCCGTGGTGCTCCTCTCTGTTCAGAGCCAGTGCTGCTCGGGCTGGCAGGGCAGCTACGAACCTGCAGGGTTAGAGACAAGGAGGACGTGGAGAGTCTCTAAGGCTTTCACACCTTCCACATCAGGCACACAGGCCAAGAGGAAGGAGAGCCACCTTGATAGCCACAGATTGCTAAACAATCAGACAGAAGCATCAGACTTCTGTGGGGAGGAGCTCAACGCCGGCAGCCCCGGGCCTGGGTCCGCCTGCCTCTGGTCCTATGACCCCGGGGACCCCGTGGCACCTCCCTGCTCCTGCGGAACCGGAGCTCTGCTCTGGGGATGCCTGACGCGTGGCTTTTTCAGCTCTGACAGCCATTCTTCTTTTAAATGTGATGTCCACCTATATTAATTTGCCAAGGCTGCTATGACAAAATAGCACAGACTGGGGGGCTCAAACAGCAGGTTCATTTGCTCACAGTTCTGGAGGCTGGAAGTCAAAGATAAAGGTGTTGGCAGGTTTAGTTTCCTCCGAGGCCCCTCCCCTTGGCCTGCAGACGGCGGCCTTCTCGCGATGTCCTCTTGTGGCCCTTCCTCCGTGCCCACACATACCTGGTGTCTCTCTGTGTGTCCTACTCTCCTTTTCTTATAAAGATACCAATCATATTGGATTAGGGCGTCATTTAATTTAATTACCTCTGTAAAGACCCTATCTCCAAATAGAGTCACATTCTGAGGTACTGGGGGATTGGGGACTTCACCGTGCACGGTAGGGGGCAAAATTCAGTCTATAACACATTATATAATCCAGAACGTTCTCACGTGCTTCCTAAATTCAAATGTCAGTGGGTATGGCATTCAAATGTTAAAGGACCCAGCAAAGGTATGGAAAATCAGCTAAAAACTTCTCCATGGCGCATAAAAAACTTTCAAACAGTACAGAAACCCAGCAGGAAATAGGTACCCCTGACCTTCAAATTGGAAGCAAATTTACACTGGGAAGGTAAGTGAAGAAGATCCTTCTTTCGGTGGTGACTCCAGCCAGGGCTCAGCTTGCAGCTTAGCTTCAGCACTGGAATGGTGCCTGCCAAAGCAAGGCTGTGCCCAGGGCTCCAGCTCAACAGGGGCCCCAGAAGACTTCTATTTGAAAAGATGTAATTTTTAAAGAAAAAAAAAGCATGGAAGGGAATCAGGGCAGCATTGAAAAAAATGGAAATGGTTGGACTTCACATTTATTTTACCTACTTTGAATACTTATACAGAAGATAAGGCATCATCTTCTCAGAGCTCGTGCCCTGGTAACCTGGCCACCTGGTGCTAATGGCCTGAAAAACTTGTCAATAGTTACATGCCGGCCTGAGCTTCTTTCTTGACAAACCACAAGGGACAGCGGGAGTTGAGGACGAAGACATGGGTGTTCTTTGGCTACACAGATTTTCGGGAGAGAATGGGGCTGGAGGTAGAATTTGATTTTACTTTTTTGGCTACAATTCTGATTTTTAATAACATCTATTGAGTTTACTATAAATATTCAATGTAGAATATTGAGGTAAGTATACAAAAGAATTAAAATTCCTTCTGGGGACATTTTTATGTTTCCACCCTGATTATATATAACATATGTGTGTATATATATGTATAGAACATGTCTATATACGTGAATGTAAGTGTGTGTGTATATATATAATTTGGAGTATACTGCAGACAAAAATATCATACCCTATTCTCATGATATAATCTAAGTACTTTTCACAACATTAAATATTACTTGAAAACATGATATTTTAATGGCTGCTTAATATTCTATTCCATTTTATGAATAGATCTCAATGTATTTAATCAGTTCTTTATATTTGGTCATTTATGAAGTTTCTTCTTTTGCTATTGTGAACGACTCTGTGATAAATATACATGGACATAAATGTTTGTGGGCATCTCCCTGTTAAAAAGAAAACCTATTTTCTCACAGCTGTATTTTCTTACAAAGATGTACATTGTAAAAAAGAGCCTTCCTCTTGAAGGCACGCACACTGGTTTTGTGGTGGAGAGAAAGCACTTGTTGCTGTGACCCAGCCAGGCGTACAGCTGGTTTCAAAGGTCTCCTGAAAATCTGGCAGAGATCTGATATCACATCAACTAACCAACAGTCAACTCCTCTAAGCTCAAGGGCTGCACTTGTCATTCCTAATGAAAAGCTGACCAGGATGTCAGCCGCTGTCTCTCCTGGAGGGGCAATGCTGTGTAGCGGTGTTTACAATTCTTCCCATCTGGACCAGGCTACAAAGCTCCCAGGATAGAAAAGTTATTTGAGGGCTTCCCTGGTGACGCAGTGGTTAAGAATCTGCCTGCTAATGCAGGGGACATGGGTTCGATCCCTGGTCCGGGAAGATCCCACGTGCCGAGGGGGAACTTTGGCATGTGCCACAAGCCCGTGCGCCACAACTACTGAGTGGCCCCCACTCTCTGCAACTACAGAAAGCCCCCGCGCAGCAACGAAGACCCAACGCAGCCAATGAATAAAAAATGAAAATAAATAAATAAATAAAAAGTTTAGAAAAGCTGTTCGTATCAGGACTCTTGCAGATAAGTGACAGAAATCCAAGGCAAATGGCTGTGGCGAAAGAGGGCATCACCATGGCCCAGATGTCCAGATGGGTGGCCTCAGGAGCACTGGACAGGGACCTGACTGAGACTCGCTTCGCCCCTCCCCTTTCACTTCTCTGTGCGTCCTCTTCACTCTCTCTGACTGGCTGACTCCACATGACTGCCGCGGTGGCTGCTGGGAGCACCTGGCTGACATCTGTTCAGCCTCATGACAGGAGGAAAGAGTCTCTTCCTTCCAGCTCCCAAAGCACCTGGGAAGGCTTCTGAGGCGACCGCGGCTTATGGCATCTACCCATCCACCACAGGCCCGCACTGCAGCCAGGGGGCAGGGGACCCACTTAGATCAGTCCCACCTGCAACCAAACTTCTAAGCTGAGGGAGGCGGAGTTTTGTGCGATGGCAGTTCCTGTTGAGGACACATCAGTAGGGGATCCTGGGAGGGACAAGAACAGAGGGCAGGGCTGGTTCCAGAAGAACCAGAAGGAGCTGGCCAGGCAACAGCAGAGGTCCTCTGAAGACTGCGGTGACAACTGTGACCCCCCCCCCCCCCCCACCTGGGAACCAGGACAGTGAGGTCTTCCCACTCAGTCCCTGCAGGCTTTTCCTGCACAAGTGTCTGGTGGTAAAACACACCTTTACTATGGAAGAGGAAACGCTCCCATCTTTGCATTTCGTGTGACTCTACTAGTCACTCTAGCGTTGAAGGTTAATAACAATGTTCTCTGGGCATCTGCTAGTGGCAGGTGTGGGGCTCAATGCTTTACAAGAGTATTGTCACTTACTTGTCACAGGCACTATAACCCCTACCTTAGAAATGAGAAAAGTGAACGCTGGAGAAAGCTGAAGTCATTTGCTTGAGCTTATGGGGCTTAGAAGCCACACAGCCAGGATCTGAAGCCGTGTCCTCTGACCCTACAGCCCACACGCTCAACCTACCCAAATATTGCCTTGAAACACTTTAGAAAACGGAGTGGTTCCGTTTCCTTGATCTGCTTAATGATACTTAATAATAACTATTACTAAACGGGCACTCCCTACAGGTGCTTTACAGATGTATATATTTCTATGTAAAGATTATATATTCTACATGCAGTTTTAGATTTACCAAAAGGTTGAGAGGAAAGTACAGAGAGTTTCCACATCCTCCCTTCCCCCACCCAGTTTCCCCTATTATTAGCATCTTGAATTATTGTGGTACGTTCGCCACAACTTATGAGCCAATGTGGACACATTATTATTAGCTAAATTCCCTGGTTTACTCGTTGTGTTGTACATTCTGTGGGTTTTGACAGATGTATGATGTACCTGCCTTAGTATCGTTAAGAGTGGTTTCACTGCCCTAAAAATCCCCATGCTCTATGTATTCACCCCTCCCGCCTCTTTCCGCTACAAGCCCCTGGCAACCACTGATCTTTTTACTGTCTCCATAATTTTGCTTTTTCCAGAAGTTGGCATCGTACAGTATGTTGTTAAAAGAGGACAAACACAATTGTCCTGCGGCTAGCAGGAAGTCGAGTTTAGTCCGAAACCACTTCTGTCTGACTCTGCTTCTCTACATTCTCTGCACCCCATCCTGCCTAATGGTGCCAGCTGGGACTTGGTCCGTCCACCTTCACCTTGGTCCGTCTACCTTCACCTTGGATGGTGCTCCTAGGGCTTAAATTCTAGCATCTCCTTTCCTTAATGGTCTTTGGAATCGTGGCTCGATGGTTCTTTGAGTCTAATCAAGGTTGCTTGTCTCTCCTGATCCCTCTGGACCTGCAGTGTGATCCTAACCTGCCTGAAATTTAGCTTTATTTAAAAATTCAGCCAGTTTTTTCAACTTTTTTTTTTTTCCTAATTTTTTGCTTAGATTTTGAGCATAATTATTTTCCCCCGGTTCACAAGGAATCTTTTCTGCCAGGAAATTGCTTGCTCATGGGCCTTGTCATGGAGTGTCTCCTATTAGATTTTTTGAAGACGAATCCTGCCGGATGGGGCTGCTAAACTGAGCCCAGGGCTGCAAGTCTCCTGGTTAAGTTTCACCTACACACCCATCAGGGCCTGGAACACCTGCTCTCAGAATTTACAGACGCTAACTCTATGATCCCTCTGCCTGTGGCCCAAGCACAGCATCTCTACAATCTATTCAATTCTGTTTTACTGCCGAGAGTCTTAAAAGAAAAATCCGACAATCATATTTCAAGCCCTGAGGGATAATCTGCTAAGAATATAAGGTATGTAAGCTCCAAATGGAGGTGAAACAGCTTGTGGAAAACCATGCAGGAGTGAAATGGCAGAATTCAGATTCAAAACCAGATCAAGTGCAAAGGCAAAGCCGGTGGTCCTTGAATCCACCAGGCTTTCCTCTGTGAGATGCTCCGATGGCAGGGTCAGCGGCTGAAGGAGGCTGTATGGGATTCAGCCCCAGCACAGGGGACCTCCTTCACGCAACTTGAGGGCATAATTTCATCAACGGACAGGTGAAACCGAAATTTATTGTTTCAAAACAATGCACACCCAGTCACTTACTGATGCCAGGCACTACAGAGTGCCTGGCAGATACCAGCCCATTTCTGTGCGTTCACGAAAACGTTTCTGAAGCCAGCATCCTTGCAGTTACATGCTTTATAAATTGCAAGTGTAATTCTGAGAGTGTTGCACTCAGTGGGTGACAATGACCCCCATTACTGACCAGGGACATTGGGGGCGGGGGGGGTGGTAGGATGTGAGGAAAAGATTCAAAGGCCGTGGACACCATGCTATCGTTTCTCCTGTCTTCCTACAAAGTTAAAGAGGAGGCTGGCTAATCTATGACCTACTTATTACCTCTCGCATGTCACACGTCATGGGATCTCTATAGACGGTGGTTCTTGTTTGTTTTTTGGAGCAAAAGGAAGTTTGTGAGGTGAGCACGGTGGGACGAGGGGCTAGTTTCTGCCATCTCTGGGGGGGAGGGGGGTGGCTCCGGAAGTAGCCGCGGTGACATGCCAGCCGGCCAGGTGCTCGACCCACCGCCAGGGGCACCGGCAGATTCAGGCTTCCGGCCCTCCCTGACCTGGGGGGAGGAGACAGTACTTGTTAAAAATAAGGCAATAGAAACAAAACAGTCCACGGACAAAGAAATGCGGGTCTATACTATATATACATATATTTGAAAATCTTGAGGGACCTCCCCGATCTTTTCACTTAAGGGGAGGCAACGTGGCCGCGAGCGCGGTGTCCGCGCGCCGGGGCCGGCGATCGCGGGGATGGGGTGGGGGTGGGGGGGACGGTCCGGCGGAGGCAGCCGGCCGCGGGCTCGGGGCGGCATCACGCGGGCGGGGCGGGCGCCCCCGTCGCCATGCGCCGCCCGCCCGCGGGGGAATCCCAGCCCCTGGCGCGGGGCCCGTGAATTGGCCGCGCCCCGCCCCCCGCGCCGCCCGCGCCGCGAGCCGCCGCCGCGCCGCGCTGCCATTGGTGCCAGGGCGTGACGCGGGCGCGCGGGCCGGGGCGGCGGGGCGCGGGGGGCGGCTGATGAAACCGGCTTCGCGGCGCGCCCGCCCTGCCCGCCCCATTCGCTCCGCGCGCGCAGGTGGGAGCCGCGCCGGGTCAGCTGGCGGCTGGGCGCGCGGCCACCGGCGTCCGAGCCCCCGAGCCCCCGCTCTCCGCGAACCCGCGCGAGCGTCCGTCGGTCCCGCCGCGCCTCGGCCGATCGTCTGTCAGGGCGGCCGCCCGCCCGCCCGCCTCCCGGTGAGTCCCCCGCCTGCGCCGGCGCCGGGGCGGCTGCCCGGGGCCCGGTCACCTCGCGGGGTGGAGGGGTGGGGAGAGGGGGGTGGCCCCGGCGCCGAGTGGGGTCGCGCGGGAGAGGGCGGCGCGTGGCCCCGCGCGGGGGGCGCCGGCATCCTCCGGCCGGGCGCGGGCGGCGCGCGCGGGGCTGTGCGCGGCCGGTACCCATGCGGCCCTCTCCGCCACGGAGTCCATTTTAGCTCCCGCGGGCGCGGGTGGTGCATGATGCAACACCCCGGGAGTAGCGGTGGGCGCCCTGGCGCTTCCCGGGTGCCCGCCCCGCGCGCCCCTGCCGGGCCCCGGGCGCCGCCGGGACGCGCGGGTGGTCGCGGGGGGCGGGAGGGCGGCGAGCGGGCAGGCGGCCCGGCAGGCATCCGGGGACCTTCCCTTACATGGCGCGGAGCGCGGAGCACCCCGCCCCGCCACGAGGTCCACGACGCGTCGTCGGTCCCGGGTGGGGGGCGCTCCCGGCGGCGGCGGCGGAGGGTGGTCCCGCGGCAGGTGGCGGGCCGGGGACGGCGCCGCGCACCCCGAACGCTGGCCGCGGCGCCCCCCTCTCTTCTCCCCGGGACCCCTGGACACTCCCCGGCCCGCCTCCAACCTCTTGTCCGGGACCCCCGGGTTATTTTGGGCAAGTCCGTGTCCCCGCGCCTCCGCGTGGGCTTCCTCGTGACCCGATCTGGCCCCTAGAGGCCGGCGCTCCGCGCTTCCAGATGGTTTCGAGCAAGACGCGATTCTTCCGGCTTCGCCGGGACAACCTCTCCTCGGTGTGCTCCTCTCTACGTAGCAGAAAACTTCCCAGGCCGGGCGGCCCGGCGCTCATTCTAAGACCCGCGTGTGCACAGCATCAGGGCGCGGTAGTGCTGCTGCCGCGTGCTATTTTAAGCTCCTTCCTCTTTTCGGAGGAGTGGTGCTTGACTTTGACTCGGACAGACAGACAAGTGCCTTCTGGAAGAAAACTACACTGCGCTGTAACCCGCCCTCGGGCTCTCACGTGTAGAAGTAACCTGGAGTAGGTTTTATCCCAGCTTTGTTAACAGAAGAGGGGGTGAAGGTTTCAATCGCGGGTGTATTTCCCTAGATGAGCTCTTAAAATGTGATGAGGGGAACTGTGGATTGCCCTCTGGTTGAATCTCCTAAGTGTGTTTAATTTGAATTAGCATTTATTGGGGATTTAGCTGAACGTTTCTTGCCACTCATGTCTGGTTCCAGTAATAGGAAACCGTGATACATTTATCCTGCTGATATTTTTAGTTAATCTCAGTGGAAATTATTATTTTTATATGAACACACCCTTCTGTCATTAAGACAAAAGGTCTCGTTTAAGTTACACAATCGGAATAGGAACTTAGGGTACAGTGTCAACAATGGATTAAAACAGGTTTTAAAGGTTTAGCATATTAAGTTTATGTTTAATTATTGTAGATAAAATTTAAAGAGTGCCAAAGGGGTTTTGACTAAAGAAAGAAGACGAGAATTAATAGAGATCAGAAACGTGCTCAGTTGTTTAAATCTCGATTGAGCCACATGGGTGCTCTTATGCATATCATTCTTTGCTTTAAAGGGAAAAAGGCTCAAAAGACAAGATTGCTGACCTCGGGGAGCTTGCATTTTAAGACACTCATTAATTCTGTTTGCTAGAGGCTTCCGTGCTTTGATGGAGTTAAACACATGTGTACTGACTGTTCTTTTCTGTAGTTTCTTGTCTACTAACTCCAGTAAAAATATGTAATTATATGGGAGGGCCCAGCATTATCTTAATAAATTAATCCCTTTCTTTATTAACTATATATTTGAAGGTATTGGTTTATTAATCCCAGAGAGAAAGTTGAAACAGGAATAAGTGTGTCCTTGTTTATGGCAGAAACATTTTCCTCTGACCCTGGAGTTGTCTGGGCCACAGGCATCTTCTAAGATGGCCATCCTTCCACCTGGCGCCGGGTCCTCACTCCAGGTGGGACCTGTGATGGGCCCTGGTGTTCTTCTCCGGCCTGGGGCCCTCACCACTGTTTGCTCCAGTTGACCGCAGGCTTTTCCTCTCAGAGAGGCAGGGAGTGTAAAGATCACTTCACGTCCCGGGTGGAGACGAGATGGGGGAACGAGCGGGAGCAGAAGCGGGAGGCCGCTGCAGAGACTTGTTAACTTAAATCTGGAAAACACCCAAGTCCAGCTTATGTCTGCAGGAGACGGTGTGTCCATGTGTCGTTTCTGTGAGAGAGAGAGATGGTGGCAGCTTGGACGGGGTGGAAACGGTAGTAACGTGCGCTGGTTGAGCTCTGCTCCGTCTGCAGGCTGGGGTCCTCGCTCTGTGGATTTCAAAGGAAAATTCTATGTGAGGCGTGAAAGGCCGGATGTGGTTCCAAGCAGAGCGGAGGCTCTGTGCCAGTGAGGTGGGGAAGGCTGAGGACAGCACGTTGGGAAGGACTCTAATTTCAGATGCTTGCATCCTCAAGGGACAGGGCTGAGCTAGACCTGCCCTGTTGCAGCCACGCGCTGGCCTTGGGCCTCCTTCCCTTTTGCCCTGCGAGCCTGCCTCCTCCCTGTGCTCCGCTGCGCCCTCCAGTGGGCGTCTTGGCCTGGGTTTGTCGTGTGGCCCACGTGGGGCCTGCAGCCATGGGGTGTGCCTGCCTCTTCATTCCTGGCCTTCAGGGCACCAGCCTGCTAGGAGCTTCTTGGGCCTGAGGCCACTGGCATTGGACTCCAGGCCAAGGTTGTGTCCACCCCAAGGTCTTAGGTCTCTTCCAGTCAAAGAGAAGAGTGGTATCTTTGGTGGCGGATTATCGGCCCTGTGGTAACTTCAGTGGCCTCTCTTACTCCGTGGTACGTCCCCACCCCCAACTCCAAAGCAGCTTTGACAACAACTACCCCCGTACATGCTTGAAGCAAGTCACAGTTTATCATGGGGGGCTTAGCGCATTTGCCACCTGTGAATCTTCTAGAAGGACAGGAAAAAGGATTTGGTGGACCGCTGACTCTTCATTTCCCTCTGAAGGCATTCCTCCAGACCTCTGGCATTACAGAGCAGCGGGGGAAGCTGTGTGCCTCACGCATCCGTCAGGATCCGTTCACTCAGGGGACACGGCTGTGGGAAACACCCATGTGTCATCCACACCCAAGGCTTTCGTTTGGCTTTTCGTCTGGTTGTTGACATTAGCAGTGGGGACCTCCAGGTGGTAGATACGGTGAACAAACCATGTCAACTGGAGGTAGAGTTGTGTGGAGTCAGAGGCTGTATAGCTTCAGTGCAGCCTGAGATCACAGCCCTGAAACGAGGGCGCTGCTTCTAGGAGCCGGGGCGGATGGTCCAGTGCCAGGAACAGCGCCACCACCCGAGGCTTCTGCTGAGCGAGCTTTGCTCCCTTCTCTGGGCAGCCTCCAGAAAGTCCTTTAGACCAGCGGTCCCCAACCATTTTGGCACCAGGGACTGGTTTCATGGAAGACAATTTTTCCACTGACCAGGGGTGGGGGGGATGGTTCAGATGGTAATGCAAGCAATGGGGAGGGGTGGAGAGGGGTGGAGAGGGGTGGAGAGGGGTGGGGGGGGTTGGGGAGTGGTGGGGAGGGGATGGGGAGGGATGGGGAGGAAAGGCGGAGCTGGGGAGCGGCAGATGAAGCTTCCCTCACTCACCCTCTGCTCACCTCCTGCTGTGCTGCCTGGTTCCTAACAGGCCCCCCTGACCCTGGGGTTGGGGACCCTGCCTTAGACTGTGCACATGCTGCAGACGCGCTCTTGCTCCGCCTGTAACTGGGGGAAGCCTTCCCTCTCAGCCTCATGAAGAAGAAGCTGATAAACATGGAGTGCGCAGGATTCTTTGAAAGAATAAAGGTCAATACATTTAGATTCTTTCATGAAATACGTTCTTTGCATTGCCAGCTTCCTCTTCTGATAACAGCAACCAGGACTCAAGCTCCGGGAAGCCTTCAGAGGCACCTGAGAGATGCACTTATACGGAGGCGGGAGAAAGAATGTCCTTTGTTCTAGTAGGACAGTGTGTGTCCACGTTGTCTCCCGTTTCCCTGAGTCACCTTTCCCCTCTGGAGGCAGTTGTTTCCTAAACATTTTGTCTTCTTGCCGGAGCGCTTCCTTCAGATTATCCATGCAGATCAGGTTCTCGCCTTTGAGAACAACCTAGTGCTTCCGCGTTTGTGTAGCGGTGGGTCCCGACTCTCTGCACGTGCTCGGCGCCCCTCGAGCTCTGCTCTGCGTCGTGGAGGCTGGGGGTGGTCTCTGCCCCATGTGGCCTCGCTGCGCTCCCCGCGGGCCGTGCGCTGCGGTCCCGAAGGCGATGCCATGGGCTCCCCCCGCCCCAGAGCGCGCTCCTCTTACAGGAGCCGTGCCTTTTCTAAGCTATATCGCAGAGCCACGTGTAAATTCTTTTCCGTATTGCCTTCATAATCAGTGGCTTCTAGTGCCTACCTTACAGGATTGAGAGGATTTAAATGAGGCCATCGTCCAAGTTACGCACGTAACACGGCTTCTGGCGCGTACCAAGTGCTTCATCTGAATGTCAGCTGTCATCCTGGAAAGAAAGCTCAGGTCTTCGATTTCCATGTGGAGAAGAATAAACTCTGTAACGACTTTATTCCCCCCCCCCCCCCCCATTTTGCCAGGGTGTCAACATGTAGGCCCTCCTCCTTGGAGTTGTGTCCGCATCGCCGCGGGTGGTGTCGTGCCAGGTGCTGGGGAGGCAGGTTCCCGTGGGTCTCAGGTCCACAGCTTCGGGTTTGACCCCTCCTTGTGCCTCTGGGAAGTAGAGCTCCTGGCCCCATGCTCAGGGCTTGCCTGCGTGTATCTGTGTGCATGTGCGTGTGTATGCATGTAAGTGTGTGTGTGTTTGGAGGGCTGTCTGCCCTCATGCATCCTGACCGCTGACATTTTGTCCAAATTACCCTGAGGGCTTTGGGTGTAAAGACTTGGGCCACGTCTCTTTCCCAGCTTTTTTCATGCCTTCCTTGAGGGCTGCCGTGGACCCCCGGGTGGGGCGGGGGCCCATGGCTGGAGGCAGCCGTGGGCGGAGGGAAGCTCACGTCGTACTCGTGCCTCGTCACACGGCGGTCGCCGTCGTCCTCCTGCCCATGAGGAGGCTGAGGGTGACCTTTTAAGGTCGGCTTGGAAATGCTCTGTTTCTCCGTGTCTTCTTATCTGCCTACCAAGTACCATGAACCAACGTCTCTTACACCGAGTAGGAAGGAAGGGAGAGGCCCTGGGGCTAAGATGCAGGCTACAGGCCCTTGTTAGTGCTCACCGAGGCCTCCGCACTCTGTGTTTTCATCTAATCCTCGCAGCCGCCCCGTGAGGCTGGTCCTGCTGTTTGGCTGATGTGGAGGTGGAGGCCCTGAGACGTGACACAAGTTGCTGCCGGGCACAGGGGTGGGTCGTGAGCCGCAGAGCGTGCGGATTGGCACCCGGGGCCTGGCTCCGGGGTCCGGACACCCAGCGTCCGTAGGGCCGTGGGCGTCAGCCTGTGCCTGGGGCTCCGGCTGCTCTCGGGACCGTGGTCTGGGCCCTGAGATGAGCACACACACCTGGGGACGCCAGGCCCCCACGGCCCCTCTTGGTTCCGAGCAAGTCCTGGAGGTGCGGGGGCTGCCTGTCCCGCCGCTGGACGGCAGCCTGCTTTTTTTCCTCTATTTGCCCCAACTTTTTTTGAGCGCAGATCTTTCCTCCCTGAGCCCTGGACTTCTGGCACAGCTGGAACTCTCGTGTCCCTGGCACAGCTGTGCTGGCGTGTGTGACAGAGGCTGGGCTGCGTTCTTTCTGGGTTGGGCGTCTGGCATTGGCATCCCCAGAGCCGGCTGGACAAGGGACTTGCTGCCCAGGCCCCGGGGAGCCCTGCTTCACTGGTCTGCCTGGGTCATCTCTGTTCCCCTCCCCCTCCACTGGGGGGGGGGGGGAAGGCCCTCTGCAGGGAGTCTGGTTTGTAGGGAGAAGTGGCTTCTTTCTTGGCTCTCCCTCCTCCTCAAGGCCAGTGGCTGTAGCCATTCTGCCCAGATGTTTACTTTGCTGACTTCTGTAGTGTGGGGAGGTGGGGAGGGGTCCCCTTCCTTGGAAGACGCTTCTTTGACACCCTCAAAAAGCAGGGGGTGGAGGCTGTCGGAGCCGGGTAGCAGCAAGGCCCGTCTACCCTGGAGAGACTGGTGGGCCCCCGTGGCCCCCGTGGCCGTGGCTGCGAGTGCTGACAGGTGGAGTGGGGAAACTTCCCCGCCCCTTCCTGGCTCTCTCCTTTCTTCCTTTTCTCTTTCAACTTTTTGTGGATAACATTTTACATTTAAAGAAAGGTGGCAGGGACTTCCTAGGTGGCGCAGTGGTAAACAATCCGCCTGCCAAGGCAGGAGACACAGGTTCAAGCCCTGCTCTGGGAAGATTCCACATGCCACGGAGCAACTAAGTCCGTGTGCCACAACTATTGAGTCTGTGCTCTAGAGCCCGTGAGCCACAACTGTTGAGCCCATGTGCTGCAACTATTGAAGCCCACGCGCCTAGGGCCCGTGCTCCACAACAAGAGAAGCCACTACAATGAGGAGCCTGCGCACCACAATGAAGAGCAGCCCCCGCTCGCAGCAACTAGAGAAAGCCCGTGTGCAGCAATGAGGACCCAACGCAGCCAATAAATAAATAAAATATAAAAAAAAAAAAAAAGAAAAGAAAGATGGCAGGAGTTACAAGAAGTTTCTCAATTTTCTCAGATTCACTAATTATTTACATTTTGTTCCTTCTTTCTATTTATTAGTCAATCTATCTACACGCACAAATGCATTTTTTCCTGAACCACTTGAGAGTAAGTCGAAGACATCATGTCCTTTAATTTACCCCTGCATGCTTCAGTGTGTTTTCTAAGAATAAGGACCTTCTCTTACGTGACCACAGTATGACACCAAAATCAGAAAACTTAACATTTACGACGTTGTCATCAAGTCCACAGTCCATATTCAACTTTCAGTTGTCCAAATAATGTCCTTTACATATGTATGCAGGTAGTTGGTTTGTTTGGTTTTTGGTTTTTGGTTTTTTTTTTTTTTCGGGAGAGGCTTTTTCAATGGAACTGTGGTCTAATTTTCTATCTTATAAGCCTCTTTAATAAAAAAATATTTCTAAAAGTTAGAATGCGTCTTGTGAAAACTCTGGAAACTACATAAAAGTAAAAGAAGGGGAAAATAAACAGCATGTGTAATTCCGGCACAGGGGCCTAGTGCCCGGCCAGGTTGGAGGGCTTGCAGGAAGGTGGTTGGTGGGAAGACGTCAGCTCAGGGTGACGTGGCCCTGCAGACCTGCACCCTGAACATGACCTCGCAGGGTGGGGGCCTCGGGCTGCGGGGGCGCCCTGTCTGGAGCGGATGCTCTTCACGCCCCTGCCCACCACCTGGCCGGTTGCCCACCTGAGCAGGCAGACTTAACCCCCTCAGGGTGGGGAAGGGTGGAGATCATTATTAAATACCCAGAACTTGTTCAAGACTTGAAAAGAAATGTTGCAGGCCCTCTCCTGCCTGGCGTGTAGCTCTGGCTTCCCACACTGAGCAGAGGGAAGGGACGGGCAGGGGCCCTGATGGAGAGGAGCGGCCCTGGCCTCTCGGCCAGTAGCTTGTGGTTGTCTCATATAGTTGTTGAGCCTCTGGGCCCCTACGAACGTGCCAGCAGAGAGGGAGTGCTCTTTGCTGATGACAGTGCTGCCCAGAGGTTCCTGGGGGAAGGGTCCAGCCCGTTGGGTTCTTTCTGCATCTCCTTTGTGGAGGCTGTCCCCTTTGTCATCACCAGCCGTAGCCCCGGGGCTCCGCTCCTTCCCCGCCTGGAAGGGGTCCTCCCTGGGTGGGACTGGTTTCTGGAAGGGTTTTGTTCTTAGAACCCGGCTCCCCGCGGTTTGTGCCTCAGTCTCCCTGAGCTGTGAAATCTACACCGCGTGTGGCAGGGGCCTCTGAAGGCCGTGATCAAAAGCCCCGAGTATTTTTCCATGTTTGTTTTTTCTTCTCCCGCACCAGACCCTCTCCTTGAAGGAGCTGGCCTGGCGAGGGACGTTGGTGGGCAGCCGCCCAGACTCCGCACGCCCCGCTGGGGCCGCGGAACTCCTAACCTGGCCGGGCCAGCACCGGAGGCTGCTCTTCAAAGAAGCCCTTTGAAGTGCAAACACTTCCTTTCCTGAAAAGAAGGGAAATTGAAATGAAAACGTATTGTTCTGTGCAGACAATGTTCTCTCGGATCAAAGAGGGAGTGGGGCTTATAAAAAAGGGAGATTCACAGGTTAGGCCTTACAGCGGTGCACGGGGAAGCCTTTAGCGTGTAGATGTCCACTCCCCGGGGTCTGTGATCGGTAAGGTCATATCTTCCTTTTTTTCCCTCTTGACGTCCTAAATTTGGGTCTAATATGCTGTGTGTAACTGTGCCTCTCGTTTGTGTTTTTATCTTGTGGTCAGCCGTTAGAAATGTCTTTTGGTAAATTATGACACCATTCATGATGGAATATTATGTAGCCAATAAAAGTGGTGTTTTCGAGGAACACTTGATGTTATGGGAAAAACTTTACTGTTAAAAATGAAAAAAATCTGGATGCAGTTTTCCATATTCAGTGTTATCTTAATGGGGTACATGTATTTGTACAGAAAGAAAACACTTAAAATGAGGCTCTGTTTTGTTCACTACTGCGTGTGTAGCACCTGACCTAGCGCTCAGCAAATATTTATTGAATGAATTATTTTTATAATTAGTGGAACAGCAGTATAGTTTAAAGGGGGGGATGTCTTTGAGCTGAGTAGTAACATTTTGGCAAGTGGAAAGAACAATAAATTATTTTGAATTTCTATTGTAATTCTGCCCTGGCATCTCGATTTGGGGTTTATTTTGGTGTTTTTTTTGGTACAAACATGTACCACGTTTCGTACTTTGACACGCATCATCCTGTAAGTGAGGGACTGTGACTGTGACGTTGTTTCTATTTTTGGAGTAATCAGGTCTTCTTGAAATCAGGGTATCGGGATAAGAAGTTTTTCCTGGGTCGGCTCCTAGGCACCTTCCCAGATAGGGTAAGGTGACAACTTCTCGTGTGCTCTGTGGCTGATGTACCGTTGCGCTGGCTTGACCTGTCCTGTTGTTGAGAATTTTGCCTGATTTGCCCAGGGAACGTGTCTCATCTTAGAGCATCAGTACTACCAAGATACACTAGTAGGCTGCTCATCACCCTGTTTCTGATTTGGTAAGTTCTTTAGTCATGCACCATCTCATCCCGGAGGTTGGCAGCTGCCCGTGCTGCCCCCGCGGAGATCATTCGCTCTTCCTTAGGGAGGATGCAGGCACCCAAACCCTCCCTTAGGGAGGCTTCCTTTGGGCTGGGGTAGGGCTGCTGGGGCCCACGCCCCGGTTCTCCTGCGGATGGCGACTGTCAACTTCTTTGGCTTCGGTCTACAAGAAGAAATAAACTGACACGGTGCTCAGGTGCACGCACAGGGACATACATGTTTATATACGGATTAAAAGGAAACTTTCCACCAGACAGTACTCATTCCTGTACCTGCGGTGCACTCCGGTGATTTCTACTCTTTTCTGTTGCGTTACGAAAAATCCCGGTTGCGACTTGCAGTTTGCAAACACTGCTGGGCGTGGACGTGCCGGCCTGCACGCCCACCCTCCCTTCCTCTGTGGCGTCCTGAGTTTTACATTCGCTGGACTAGGGCCTGGGAGGAATTCTCTGTCCACACCAATTTGGACAAAGACAGTCAGAGGGTAGAGGTTTCTTTTTGTGGTGATTTGAGGGTGTCTGCCTGAAGTGGACATTATTCTCTGTGATGCTTCCCTGGAAGGCAAACGGGTGCAGCGCAAGACCTGTGTGCGTTCCCTGTGTGGTTTGCTGCTGCAAACCCAGGAGCTCTATCCTAAGCTGACCTCACACGCTGGTGTTTTGAAGGTGGCTGGGTCAGGCTGCGTGTGATTTTTTTGTTCAGGGATGGCCCAAACATTTGTTAATTTCAGCACTTTGACTTTTTTTTTTTTTGAGTTTATTTTATTCAGTGTGATTTGAGGAAGAGCCCGTCCGAAAGGTGAGCCTTCTCTTCCAGAGCTGAGGATTTGTAGGAAGAAAAGGGAGAAAAGACACTCATAGAAATATTAATTTTTGGACTCTGAGGTCTGATGGATTAAAATTGAACAGGGCGTTGAGAATATAATATTGGCAGTAGCAATTACCATTAAGGAGTTCTTGAAAAGGCTGAATGAATTTGCTTCTCTTTGAGAAGTGTTTGAAATTTTCTTTTTTGTGTGTGTGCTTAGAAAATTAATATGCTTTAGTAATAAGCCTGTGTATGTAATTCTGAAAATAATTGTAAATCACAGGAATTGATTCTGTGGAACAAAAGCACAGTGACAACAGAACTGGAACAAGATAAATCTCCTAGTTTATTGAAACAATGTACAAATATCTCTGCTCGTTTCTTGTAACTTATTTTATTTACTGCACTTCTCAGCAGATTTATTGGCAGGATTCAGAGTGCTTATAGTCTTTTAAAAATTCATTTATAAGTTACAGATATTAACCACCACTGTTGTTAGTAATTGAGAAGAATCGTCATGAACTTGACTTTATGCTGTTATATATGTTCATATTGTGTGAAGTAGGGGATAATCTGTACTTGTGGTTGCATAACATGCCCTCTGTAAATCCATAACCTCAAATTTTTAGCAGCAAGTTTGGTTTTTATAAAAAAAACTTTTGTTGGAAGACCTTTCTCCCTTAGAGAGCCATCTGGGGAGATATTAGGCAAGAATATTCACTTGTTTGAATAATCTGTATTGAACTGGGAAGAGTGTCTCGCTCGGCTCAGAATTTGATGCGATCAGAATTTTGGAATCGTCAGGTGTCATTTGTGCTAGGATTCAGGCCTAATTACTGAAGGACTCCCGGGTCTGTGGTGTGAGGAGTCACGGCGAGGGCTCTGCCGCCTTGAGTCTCTCGGGCGGTGTGTGGGGGGCGGCGCGTGGGGAGAAGCGCGTTCCTGCAGCTCCTGGCTGCCAGCTAACCGCAAGGCTGCTCTTGCTGAATCGCCCTGGAGAGCCTCCCGGTTGGTGGGAGATTGGGAGCCTCTTAGGGGCTCTTGGCTCTGACGCCGGCCCCTGTCGCAGCGTCTCTCTTTCCAGCGAGCTGTGTGTGCTGCACAGGAAGGAGGTCCCATTTTGCCCTGGAGAGGCACTGGGAACCAGGAGAGGCAGAGGAGCGCGCCCTCCACTCTGACGCTTGGCGGGAGAGAGCAGCGTTGTCCCCAGCTCGAAGGAGTGATGACTCAAAGACTTCTGGAACCGCCCTTGCTGCCAGGCTGCCTCCAGCCAGCAGAACTTCCTGGCTCACTTTCTCATGCGTGTGGCCTGAGGGCCGGTCCTATCCCTGCTCCATCTAGACCTCACTTTAGAGCCTGGATCTACAGAACCAAAGTGTGCACTAATAAAAATTAAAATTTAAAGCGAGGGGCAAGACGAACCAGGCTGGGAAGGCAGCACACGAAACAGGAGGCCCCGTCATCGCGTTGCGCGTGTTGCCTCTTCCTTCTTACCTTAGTCGTCTGTCCAGGTCTGAAAAGCGTGTAGGTAGGTTCGCAGTGTGGATTGGACAGATGTGGCAGCAGGGGCAGGATGGAGAAAAGGAATACATTTGCATAAGTGTGTAAGTTAAATTCGCTTGATGTCCTAGTGCCTTTCACATCTAAGGTCAGACTTCAGTGTCTAAACCATCTCACAATTAACCTGCAACCATCTCACAAGATCCCCCCCTGGGAATCTCACTGACCTGCAGATCTGTTTCCGAAGGTCTGGGGCAGAGTTCCTAACCAGCTCCTGGGTTCTCTGGGAGTAGCCAGCATCTGTCAGACTGGCAACTGGACCTCGTCAAGGAGACCTCAGCCACCCTTGGACCGCAGGTCCCTTGAGGCCAGGCTCCTGGACCAGGAGCCGTGCCTGGTGTTGAGTAGATGCTCAAAAAGATGTCTTTTCAGGAACCCAAGCACTTGCTGTCCCCTGGCCCTTGGGGTGGGGCCTCTTCATCTCTGAGCAGCCTGGTTATCTGTTTGCCGCCAACTGCAGATAGGAAGTGGTAAGTCAGGCACCAGAGGTGGGGCTCCTGGCCCGGGGAGAGGTGATAGGAAGGGACAGGACAGCGAGAACTCGAAAGCCCCCGTCTCAGGAGTCCATGTGCGGGACCACCTGCAGCTCCCTGCCTCAGTTTCCCCATTTGGAAAATGAAGGGAGTAACAGCCCCCATGTTGTAGGCTGTGCTGAGGATTAAATACGTAAAATGAGTTTAGAACGTTGCCTGGTGTTCAGTAAACAGGAGTTCCAGCTCGGGTTGGTGTGTAAAGGGTTAAGCTTCAGCCTCTGGATGTTTCTGCCCAGTGGTTCCTGGAGGCTTCCTGTGGTGAAAGGGGCTAAGGAGAGGTTGCTGCTTGTTCTCTCTTAGTCAGGAAGTTCTTAATGAAAGAGGGGTGTCAGGACCTCTAAGTAAGGGGGAGCCATGTGGAGGGAGCGATGGGGCCTGGCGGTGCCGGGGTTCCCTGCTCCCAAGACCCTAGACCAGGTTGCCGCTTGGCGAGGGAGGGCTTGGGTTTGGGTGGACGCACAGGTGTTAAGCCCCTTGCAGTGTCCTTCTGTTTGCTTCTGTGCAAGTTTCAGGAATGGACGGGTGCTTAGGTGTGGGTCCCTCCCCCTCCCGCAGCGCAGAGGCCCCAGAGGTGTGGCCTCGGGCCCTGACCTTTGAATGGTCAGGGGCTACTTGGCTGGCGTGACGGCTGCCCAGATAGGGGCTGCCTGCCTCGTGCATGTGACTGGGTTGGGAAATGTAAAGTGAGGATGACCGCGAACCAGAGCAGTCTCAGAAAGCTTCAAAGTGGTCCCGTTCCCCGTGGTTCACTGCACATGCTGCGGAGACGCCCGGAAGTCCCCTGAAATCCCTTGATCTAAGTGTTTCTTGTCGCAGGGGGAATGGGGAGAAGTGAGGGGAGGGGCTCTTAGCACATTCAGTTGCACTAGATTTTTATTTTTGCTGTGTCATCTGGCTCATTCATTCATATGCTGATTGAAAGGCTCTCTGTTAAACAGTACACAGAAACGTCATTTATATTTATGTGTTTCTTTAAAATTGGGAACTTGTGATCACTTCTGTTAAAAAACTGGGAGTCCAGACAGGAAGTTCTTGGAGGGCTGTGCACTGCGGTGGTGATTGGGGGGTCGGGGAGGGGACCGACCTGCCGTGGATTCTGGCCTTTGGTAGTGTCTGCATTTTGCATCCTGCATGTATGGCTTTATGAAATCCCATCACGGCGTTGTTTCTTGGGGAAAATCAGATTTAATTCGTGGCGTCTCACCCAGAGTGTCTTCTTATCACCTTTCTTACACTTTTCTGTGTCTGGAGACTTGCACGTTATTTATTTGTCTCACCAGATGTTAGGGCAAGCAGCGTGTTCTGTGGGTGAGACCTTGTGGTTGCGTCTCTGCTTTTTCCCACTTGTCTTCTTGGCGGAGGGGAAATCTGTCAGCTGAAGGGGACTTGTCTTGACAGTTCAGCAAAGCAGCCAGTGAGGAAATTAAGACGTGTGTTAAGGTGTGAAGAATGACGGTAGAGGAGGAGGTAATGCCATCCGGCCCAGGGGACGTGCTCGCCTCCTGCTCGGGGGTCGTCTCAAGGCCACGAGGGGTGACTTGCGGAAGAGGGATGTTGTGAATGTGCTGGGAGTCGGATGTGGTGACGTCAGGGGAACAGGCCTTGATGGACAGGAGCTCGAGCTAGAGTC
Source organism: Hippopotamus amphibius kiboko (assembly GCF_030028045.1). Lineage (NCBI taxonomy): Eukaryota > Metazoa > Chordata > Mammalia > Artiodactyla > Hippopotamidae > Hippopotamus > Hippopotamus amphibius. The sequence goes on from NC_080199.1 coordinate 74,069,357, forward strand.
CTTTTGTCGCCTGCTGCCCAGCCCTGAGGCCCTCCTGGGGACTCACCATCCCCTCTCCTCCAAGTGCCCCGGGCAGGCCTCCCCGCGGTTAGACTGGCCTGGAAGTCCGGAGGCCTCCTTGCCGCCGCCGGCCGAGCCGCAGGCCGAGTGACCCTGGGCAAGAACAAGCCCTCAGGGCCGCGCTTTCTGCTTTGGATTCGGAGGAGATGGACTAGGACACTCGCTTTGGGGTTTCCAGCCCTAAGCGGGAAGCGGGTGACATTCCGTGATTAGGGGGCTCTGAAGAGCTCCGTGCCGCAGTCTGGACGTTGAGTGGGAACACTAACAATCCGACGTCGTGGAAAACAGAAGCTCTGGTGTCAGGACATGGACAGAGATTTGGATTGAGAAGGGTCCCTTGGCCCGTATGAGCCCAGAAACAAGTTGGGTGACCTCTACCACCAGAAGGAGCAGAGCGGCTGTTATAAAAAAAAAGGGGGGGGGCACCTGGTAACTGGCATCCGTGGTCCCCCAGACTTGCACCCCCTCCTAGGAACCCTCCAGAAGAGCCCGGGCTGGTCAGAAGAGTGTTTCCTCGGCGCCTCTCTGGAAAGAGCGAGTGGCCTTGGCCCGAGGGTCTCACGCCTGATGCAGCCCGGGCCGGCTTCCTAGCGGGGGCGGCAGCTGCTGGTGTGTGGGGAGGTCTCCTGCGGAGGTGTCGGGATGTCGGGATGGGCCATGAGAAGTTTCATTCCAAACTGTCTCACCAGGGAGGACGCCTGAGAGAGGTTATTTTTCAAAAGGATTAGGCAGCCATCCATACACGTCAAAATACATACAGGCCCCATCAAAGCAAAAAGAAAGCAAGCCGCCCATGGTCACCTGCCCAGCTCGAGTGTGCACAGAGCACGTCCGCAGCGGAGCCCAGCTGAAGCCCTGCGCGCTGCTTCTAGGAGGAGCTGTCTTCTGCCAGAAGCGTTTCTTTTGGGAAATCGTTCACAGTGTCCTCGCGCTGCTTCTTCCCTGCCTCCTCCCAGAGCCCTACTTCTCGGCAGTGGAGTACAGACAAAGGTGGTAGCGAAGGTGTGAGAGAGAAGGGGAGGTCCGCCTGCTGCCAGGCACCGCGGGCACAGAAAAGGGCACACGTGGCTCTTTAAAGTTCGCTGCTCTTGACGGGCTGAGATGCCGGGGATCCTGAAGGGTCCCTGCTTTTCTAGCATTGGTGGGTCCTTGGGGGTACCCCCATCTTCCAGGAAGAAACAGCAGACCAGAGCGATGTCCCAGACTTGGTTTCTCTCTGCATCCAGGAAGCCTTCCCTCCACAGCTGCTCCTCAGCCTTCACTGCATCTGGGGTGGAGCAGCCTGGAGACAGACCCTGGGACTCCCGGTGCCTTTCCTGGGTCTCAGCTTCAAGGATCCCTTTAAGGGCGTTCTGCCCGAGGTCCTTTAGTTTTGCCTTAGTGGACAGGATCGGAGATGATAGAGCTTTCCCATTTAGATATGCAGATGTGTGTATATAAAAATAACACGCCCTTGTTTTGGGCAGTGCACACTCAGCTCTGCTGCAGAGTTCGTGCAAGGGTCAACAGGAGACAAAGGATGGCAAACTGTCAGATCTACAAAAAAGACTTCAATTGTACAGCCACAGTTCAGGTGTCTTAAATATCTGCTATCTGGACAGAAATCCGATAAGGTTTGTATTACAGGAGGGGGGAAATTTATAGTCTGCAAATCCCAAAGAAGCCTTGGCTCTTTTGTTTGGGAATGGGGACCTCAGAAGAGGGCCGAGTGGAAGGTTTGGGACCGCCCCCTCTGGCAGTACCAGCAGCAAGAGATGTGACCCACGTTTGAAACTCCTGCAGGCCACGGCACGGCGAGCCACGGATTTCCCCACCAGCCCCAGCGGTCAGCTTAGCTCTCGTCAGGACTTCTCATCATAAAGAAAATGCACCTGGTGCTTTCCGCAGCTGGTCCCTGACAGAAGCAGAAGGAGCAGAGGCGGAAAAGGGAATGGACGCAAGAAGGATGGCATTATCCCCAGTCGGCTGGCACGTGGGAGCCGGGCTTTATCACGAATCTTTGGAAATGCTGTCATGGCACATGCCTGCAGACAAAACGTGCTTTGTGGGCTTCTCCAAAGATGGGACTCTGGGCCAGAAGAGACCAAGTTTGACCAAGATACAGTTTCTTCTGCTCTTGGCTCTCTGAGTCTGTGCTGTGTGGCACTTAAGGGGAGCAGGGAGAGCTCAGGCCTAAGACTCCCATCCGAGGTGTCGTGTTTACCCTCTGTGGTCCTTGTGAAGTGAGGCGCAGCCCGGGGTGGGCACAGCCCTCTCGTCTGAATTATGAGCCCCCTCTTGGAACCAAGTTCTGGAAGATTCCTCTGCTCCCTCCTGGGCGTTCCCCTCCCTGTTCACTCCCCTGCAGTCAGTGCCCCGTCCTCACCTCTCCGGCCCCTCCGTGTCCTCCGCAGCCTCTCCAGCCTGGCGGGCTGCATTTGGCTCGTGGGATCCCGTTAAGTGCGGTGCCCTGCCCTCGCTGCCCCTGACCCAGTTGGGTGGGGGACAGCGTCAGGGCGGGACCTGGCTGGACGCTGACAGGAGCACGGTCAGCCGCAGAGAGGGTGGCCCAGAGGAGAGGCACGGGGCGGGGGGGGTGACTTCAGCCTCATCTGACTGTCAGGGTCACTGTACCTTAGCCACATCAGACCCCAGTGACAGCTGACACATCGTGTATGCAGTTGGAGTTGAATTCTAGAATTGGCCTTGTGTTTCTCTGTTGATAGTTTGTAAAGTTTCACATCAGTGTTTAAATGCAGGTAGTGGGTAAAGACAGCCAGCAGTGGCGATGATGACCAGCCAGGGCGAGGGCTCCTCTCACTGGGAGCTGCCGGGATGGGAGGCAGGGGGGAGCAGGAGTCATGGTGCCAGACGGACCGGGTTCCAGCCCAGGGGCCCGCATCCTTCAGGATGGACGCTGCCTGCCGACTGTCTGGGGACCAGGGAGTGGCCGACCGGAGCCCTCAGCCAGCACCCAGCACTCGGTTCCCCTTATCTGTACTTTTCACTCTTCCGTTTACTTTTCATGTCGACAGACATGGCACGTTTGTCGTCTGGAGAGACCACGGTGCCCGCATCTACCAGGGGTGTCCTCAGCGGGGCAGGTAAGCCCGTCAACACAGGAGCAGCAGGCGACCCAGAACACCTCCCTTCCAAGTCTGACGTTCCGCAGCCCCACCAAGTACTGCAGGCCTGATTTGAGATGGGTATTGTTGGTGTCAGGCTTTAGGGAGAAACAAAGGTGTGGTGCAGCGACCAACCCCAGGGTTAGGACTGTGTCAGTGGAGGAACTGACTCCCTGCTGTTAGGACATTGGTCGGTCTCAGCTGAGGTCGTCGTGTGGTTCTGTCCACCTGCAGAAAGCGTTGTATTCCTTGGCTGTCGGTCCTGTGAGTGTTTGCTCTTATTCACAGGAGTGCTAGACGACACTGAGCATTAATGATGTTTGGTGAAAATTAATAATAATAAGTGTATCTCCAGCTCTGAATGGGGAGCTGCGGGCGGATAGGTCCTTCCTCGGAAGTAGCAAGGCCGTGGCAGATACCCAGAGCTGGCACCGGGGTCCCCCGAGCGACGGCAGAGATACATTCCTTTGGGCCAAGTCTGAAAAAATGAGTACTAAGAACACAGACTCCATTTGAATTTAAACTGCTCAGGCTTTGGTATGAAAAACCTTTGGTTTAATTTGTGCATTAAACTTGAGTTTAGCTTAGGTTTTTTTACTCCATCATAAAATACCTAAACTTTTAGCCGCAGAAACGTAGGGCGTGTTTGTTTGGTATCGTATCCAAAAGCTCAACACGGTGTTCACGTCGTCCAGGCTCGATTTGTTTGTGAATTCGGCAGTAGGGGCCTTTGAGCAGAGTGGGGAGTTCACCGTGTAGCAAAGCAAATAGAAGTTCCTTCACAGAAACTCAAAATGCATGGGGGATCTATCCGAAGTGAGAAGCAATATGCAGTACTCTCTTTTTAAAAATATATGTCGTCCTCTTTTTTTGAAGTTTATTGTTTTGATAAGGAGTCCTTGGGATTTCTTCCAGCGCAGAGCAAGGGAAACTGGCGCAGGGCTGAATAATACTTTTCTGTATAAATAAGAAAATCGTGGTGTTCTCAGATGTTTGTTTGATTAAATGCTCCGGTAACTAAAGACCAGCTACCAAGGTTACACAGAGGGGTGTAGGAAAAAATGCCTTTGGAACTGGATTGACTATAGTTTGGGGGGTGGTGGCCTTTCTCCTTGGCTTTGTGCATGTGAATCTTAACATGTGCTCCATCGGGTGGACTAGCAGGTGTTTGGGTTCATTTGGTCGGTTCAAGCCCAGCGCAGACACTGGTGACTTGTACTACAAATACCCAGCTGACAGACAGACTGGTAAAAGCGCGAAGGAGAGTAGCGACCGTGGTGAGTGCCCAGGAATGGAAGGCTTACCCTAGCCCTGCTTTCCAGTAATTAGATGAGATTTCCGATTTCAGAACAGTTTCTTTGCGAAAGTACAGATTCGTTCATTCATTCACTCAGCAAACAGTGGCTGGCCACGGGGACCTGCCCAAGTCACCAGAGTGCCGGCCCTCACGGGGCGCATCCCGTGGGGTTCTCTGCAGACGCTGGGAAGATGCAGGCCGTTGGCTGAGAGCCCGATTCTTTATGATTCAGCTGACTAGGGAGGATGGCAGACTCTGAGCACCTGTTTTCATCCCCCTGGAAACTAAGCTCCTGCTGCAACCGCTCACTTTTAGACAGTCTTTTCTCATTAGACCCTCTGGTGGTCTGTCATCCGCCCCCACCCCCTGTTGTCTCTGAAATACTTCACACGCTCAGCCGTTCCCTTCTCCCGCAGACTCTGCTTTTCTGGGCCTGCGGTGGGAGCTTCCTCCATGCGCATCGTGTGAGGGGGCTCGCCAGCTATGGACGGGGGTCATTGCGCGCGGCGTGGTCTGCGGACAGGCCCTTGCAGAGAGGCCCTCTGTGGGTCAGGGCTGATGGTCGGGGCAAGCGGGGTGTGGGTGTGGGGTGGGGTGCTCAGGCCTGGGCCCTGGACAGCAGGCTGGGGTTACCAGGCTGAGCAAATAAAAATGCTGGACGGATGCCTGGTTAAATTTGGACACGCAGTTCAATTTGAATTGTAGATAAGTAACGGATACTGTTTTCGTAAAACATTTTTTATACTAACAAAATGTGTATTGGCAGTATTTGGGACGTAACTATGATACACTTGGGACACACTTACACGAAGCCGTTATTCATCGTCCCCGTGACGTTCTGATTTAAGTGGGTGTCCTGGGTTTGATCAGGCCTTGTTTTGGCTCCGGGTTCGCGTTGAGAGGGGAGGCTGTGCATCTCAGGGAGAAACATGGAGTTGCAGCCCTTTCTCCACGGCAGGAAAGTCCAGCTGCAGCTGCTTTGGACTGTTTTTTTCTTTTGGTTGCACTTTGTGGCCCGCGGGATCTTAGTTCCCCGACCAGGAATCGAACCTGGGCCCTTTCCCCTTCCCTAGGGCGATGCTTCCTCCTCGGGCTCACAGGGTGGGGCTGTCCCCCACGGGGCTTTTAGCAGCTGGCTTCCCTCCCTGTCAGCACGGACCCTACACGAGCCCCATCTAGAGTCTTCCCTTCAGATGCTCACGTACCCGATGTGTGCTGGGCGTCTGTGACGCTGGACACAGGCATTTTGACGCACCATTTTGATCTGAGGATATTTCGACTCTGTTTGTGCATATAAATATTTTATCAGAAATGTCATCACAGATGAGTTTTGGGTGAAAAAGCTTCCCTGAGCGGATTCCAGTTTAAGTCACAGATGAGGTTTTTAGAGCACAGACAAACCATTTAAATTGTGCTTTTTTCTGAAATTTTTCTCATTGGGTAAATTAAATTTCCATCAGAGGTTCTCTGCATTTATCAGCCATTTATCCATAGCAGATTCTGGTGAATGTAGCTTCTGCTACTGTTTCTTTTGCGCCATTTATTCCTCCCAAGGCCAATTTTTCTAGATCAAATCATGCAGATTTGACTTGTTAAGAGCAGCTGGCCTTTGCCAGTGGTGTGTATGTGCTTCTGTTTCTAGTTGGTATGTTGGTTAGTTAGTTCTCCAGCGTGAACCAGCTCTGGTCTCTGTGTTGCTAATGCACTGCCTTTATATGCCTCTAGTCATTTGTACTTTATAAACCAGAGTGGAGAGTGACTGTGGAGTCAGAAAGGGGGTCCCAGCGTCTTGCTTGGGTCTCACCCTCGCTTCAAACTCAGTACTTCCAAACCCGAACTTAGACTTTGCCCCCAAGTGCGTGTTTTTGACGTTGCCCCGTTCTGAGCCCTCAGTCTCCCAGTCTCCCAGGCTGGAGAGCTTAGAGTGACCTTTGACTCGCTCTCGTCTCTAATGTGGTCGTTTGTCGCATCCTGTGGGTTCTCCCTTCCCTCTGTCACAGCCGTCTTCTTTCCCGTGAAGTAACCTTAGAGGTTTCTTTCCTCTTCCTGGCACTCCTCCTTTTGGAAATCCTCCTATGTGTTCTCTCAGTACTTTTTTTTTTTTTTTTACTATGGCCTTTCTCCCTGTGAAATGACAAGCCTGCAGGGCAGGGAGCACGGAGCTTTCTGTGTCACCTGCACTTCCTAACAGAGTGCGTGCGTGCAGTGGACACTCTGTAAGCAGCTCTTGGATGGCGGGTCCTGGGGGTCCGGGCTGGTGGACTGGGCTGCTCTGGGGTGTGGGCATGGCAGGCAGTAGGTTGGGGTCCAGCCGCGCGGGCCACCCCCCCTGCCCTTGGTGCCCGGGTCACACACCCCACAGGTTAGGCTAAGCTCTGGGAGCGGGTGCCCCTGGCTGCTGGCCATCTGGCATCCTTCCTGGTGACATTTCACTCTGACCTTCCCTTTGAAGAAGGGTTTTGAAGCTACATTGTACACGTAAGGGTCCACAAAGAAGAGTGGATGATACACAGACAGAAACCTAAGTTAAAAGGCGGGAAGTGGGGCTTTTAATATAACCAGGTCGGAGGGGGTGAGCGGAAAAAAATGCCCTTGAAATTATTCTTTAATCATTTGTCTTCAGAGACAGAAAATGGGACACAGAAAACAAACATTTCCATCCAATGTATATACAGTTTAGCAAAACAAATAGCTAGGCTTTGTGAGCGTCCAGGCCCCCGGCAGGAGGAAAGCGGCCTCTCGATTGGGTATCACGTTCTGCCAGGGTTCACAGTGGAAGCAGCTGCCCCCGCGGCAGAGCAGGTAAAGCAGAGCAGTTCACTTCCTAAAACGGCCAGGTTTGGCCCCAGAGCCAAACAGGTGAAGAGGTCCCTCCCTGGGTGGAGTGGGGTCAGCCCACAGCCTCACCGTCTGACCTGCCCGCTTGTGAAGGAGGCACCCAGAGCAGTCCCCCCGCCCACCACCCCCGGCTCCTAAATGACAGCGGACACCAGGACGGCCACGGTCACCACCAGCCCCCGACCCACACACCATGCATCGTGGTGCTACAGAAACCGGGATGTTCACAGGTTCAGAAATAAAAATCAGTGGCTAGAAAACTCAGTAGAAACTGTAACGTGTACGTCTATTTCTTCATACATTTCATATACTTAAATTTTTCACATTGTGAAATCAGTTTAAGTGCTTTGAGGCAATAGCCCTCAAACCCTCAACTGTCTGAACTGGTACAGATGGAAATAAGTCAATAAGCGTGTCTTTATTGGGTTGGCCAAAAACGTCGTTTTGGGTTTTTCCGTAAGATGACACACTTTTTGGGCAACCCACTATTTTTTAAACTATATGTTTGTGTAGTGCTTAGAATTACAGAACACCTTTCTATAATCAAAATAACGGTTGTCATTTAAAGTATCTGCGTAACCTCCAGGGCACTTGATATGTTGGTTGTTAATAAGATCCCTTAGAGATTAAGAAACTAATGGTAGTTATTGCTTACTGTGCCTCAGCTGCTCTCCAGGGCGCTGCGCTTGGTAAGGCACTCGGCCCCCCACCAGAGCGGGAGTAGTTTGTGACTCGTATTGTCCTCATCTTGCAGAGGAGAGCAAGGGAGCCCGTCGTTGTATTTTGAATCCAGTTTTATCTGAGGTTTTAACCTCTCTCTTGTCTCTCTGCTCTTTGATCTTCAAAGGGGGGGAGTAGGTGAGAGGCGGGTGGGGAGGTGTAGGGGAGGAAGACTCACCACCTGGTTTTCAGGTGGCGAGACAGCATCAGAGCAGTCTTCCCATCAGAGAACCGGTGAAACAGTGATGCTCGTCCCAGCACGCCCCCGGCGGCCGGGGGCGGTGGGACTTCTGATCCCTTAGGATCAGGGAGCAGATATAAAATGGGAGGTAGGAAAAATGTGTGCCTCCCACGTGCACTTGGTGCAACACATCAATAGCAAACTTGACCCGAGTCGCCAGCTCCCCTCCCCTGCCTTCCTCCCCAGGGTGCCCAGAGCCCTAGCGGTCTCGTCTTGCTGAGGTCAGGGCAGAGGGCGTTCGGAAGAGGCACCGCTGCCTGACCCCGGGGTTCACCCTCGGGCAGGAGCTCCTAGGTGTTTTCACTCTGGGGCCGGTCCAGGCGATGCGCTGTGGGGGTGAGGCTGGGAGGGAGCGTCTGCGTCTTGTCAGGAGACTCTCTGCCCGCCGTCCCGACCCTCTGTTTCTGTTAACCTAATTTGTGTAATGTGTCTGGGACACGTCTGCGACATACCAGCCGCTCAGATTTTATTACATTAAATTGAAGATTTTTGAAAAACGTCTTTTTGTGACGCAGTGTGTTGTGACGACGACACTAGACGCTGGGGGCAGTTTGGAGAGTGGGGTGGGTCTAGGGTCGCTGGAGCCGCGCCCTTTAGAGGGAGGAGAGGCCGCCAGAGGCTTCGGCCCGTCCGGCTGTGCGGCTCTATACTAGAGGCCTTGTACGTGGGGCGGCCTGGCCGCCCGCGTTCCTGACGGGGCACCCGCAGCCGCAGACGTCCAGTGCCCGCTGCCCGCGAGGCCGCAGCCGTGGGGCCCCTGCAGGGAAGGGGGCGCGCTCAACCTGGGTCACGTGGCGTGAGTTTAGAACTGCTCACAGAGGCGGGGCAGGGCGCAGGGGTGGTCAGGTGTGTTAGCAGCCCTGCCGGGGTGGCGAGGGGGCCACAGCTGGCAGCGTGGACGGATCTTCCGTCACAGGGGCTGGAGGGGTGAGGATGCGCACAGGTGAGCCGCCGCACCTGGTGGGAGGGGTGGAGTGGTGGGGGCCCGAGGAGGCGGGGGGAGGACGGGGGGGGGGGGGAGGAATTATGCAGCGCCCCGCCCCCCCCGGTTTGGTTTGCTTTAGAGGATACTCAGTTCTTACAATGAAGTTGACATGATTGGACAGAGGCCCATTTTGAAAGCATGTAACTGGTAGCCTCTGGGGTAAAATTCCATTGTTTACTTAAAAGCCTTTAGACCTGCGTGCCGTGGATCTCATTCATTTGGCGGGATTGGTCTCGGGCCGCCTCACTGGTGAAACAAAGGTGTCGTGAGAACGGGGCTGAAAAGGGCCGAGTAGCAGATATTATATTTTAGGCTCTTTGGGCCACACGTGGTCTCTGTCAAATGAGAATCTTCCTCTTTGTCCTCTTTTTTTTTTTTTAAACAAACTTAGCAACAGAAACCACTGTTCACTTGGGGTCAGTACAGACATGGGCCGAGTGCCGTAGTTCGCCAGCTTATGGACCAGACCTTTGTCTCCCCGAGCGCGCTGTGGGGGCTCTGTGTGCGAGATGGTTTCAGGGAGAACGTGACCATTTTTATCGTCACAGGGTGTTAAACCCTCGCGTCTGTTAGATGCTGACACCCCTGTCAGGCCGTCCCCGTCGAGGTCCCCGCAGGAAGCAGGCAGCGCTCCCATCGGGGGATGGAGCAGAGTTTAATATCTGATTTCAGATCCTTTGGTGGTGCTCCACGTAGGACAGGAATACGGATTTTCCAAAAACACTTTACATTATGAGAAGGCGGTTCCCTTAATGTACAGGATGACACCACGGGGAGGCACACAGGTGCAGCAGAGACTTGGGGGTGGTGAGCCGGCAGCCTTCGGAATGTCGTAGATCATCTCGTGATTCTTTCCCAGCACTGGCCTTCCTGTTTCCAAGTTCACCTGCAGCCTGTTGGGAATGCTTCATGCAGATGAAAATGTCCTCAAGAAGAAACCTTGTGTAAGTTTGGTGGAGAAAACAAGAGGCCAGAGGCGTTTGTGTCTTGAGTCCGGGCTGGTGGATGGCAGGTGTGCGGTGCCCCCGCCCGGGGAGCAGGGAGCCCTTGGCAGGCATCGTCCACTCCCTGCGGGTACGTTTCCCCGACTGCCATCGTGTGTAGAATCACAGCGACACAGCCAGCGAGTTAGCTCCAGGAGAACAAATTAAGTCTATCAAAGTACAGAAATTCAGAGGTCCAGGCGTGCAAGCACTTGCCTAATTGCCATCCGTAATTGCAGGGCTGCACAGGCAGGCTCCTCGTTCTTGGAACCGGGCTGCTCTCCTGGCCGCATCCCAGGATCGTTTGTTTTCTCAGGCTTCTCCGCAGCCGCCACGCTGTCACGGCCACGTCGTGGGAAGAGAAGGGTAGACAGACACCTGCCTGCAGGCAGATGTACCCAGCGCTTGTGAGCGCCCGGGAGGGTAGCCTGAACAGGTGTGCCTTGGCCGACAGAAAGCTGCAGCCAAGCCTCGGGAGCGTTCTGAACCCTGGGTGCAGGAAGTCTCCCCAAATTTGCCTCCTGTGCATCTTTCCCCGCAGCTTCCCAAGCTGAGCCTGTCTTTCCTCTCCCTCACGGGTGATTTATTCGCCCTGGCAGTGCACCATGATGGTCTTAGAAAATACCAGGCTGGTGCTAAGAGACTTCTTAAATTTTTTGCTGCCTGATGATCTATTCTTCAGATTCACTTATTAAATCTGTTGCTTTTCTCTGAGGTCCTGGACTGTAGGCACATGCAGAGTGAGGGGTACCCTCTCCCCTGGGCCCTGTGTGAGCTAGACGCTTAAACCAAGTGTGTCATTTAAACCGACACATGCTGCAGTCTTCCTCAGTTTTATGATCCTGTGCCCTGTCACTGTGAAAATATAAGCTGTGTATTGAAACAGGAGCGTGCGTTCAGTGTAACAGAACAGACGATGAGGCAGTGCGTGTAGGTAGGGCTTATTAAACAGAAGCTAATTTCACATTCATGAAACTCACAAAGCAGAATGACTGTTATGTGTAGTAAGTGGCTTGTGCAGATAGAGTGGAGATCGCCTTATCAGCGGCAACCAGAGCTATAATTATTGATTGGGGGAGAAATGGCAGAGTTTTGACTTGAAGCAGAATTAAAATATGGGGGACAAAGTGCTGCTTTCGCAACTGAACTCGTGTAGAAGTTGTAGGGTCTGCCTGGGCACCTCTAATAGAAAAGCGGTGCTGGGCCGTTCCTTGTGGGTTGGGTGCCTCTTGGCTTTTTTTTTTCTTTTTTTTTTTTTTAAGAAATAGCTTTACTGAGTATAATTTGATACTGTAAGATTCATCCGTTTGAAGTATAAATTTGGTGGTTTTACTGTATCCACAGTTAGGCAGCCATTCCCACAATTGGAACATTTTCACCACCCACCCACCCAGGCAACCGCTCATCTACTTTCTGTCTGTATTCTGGACATTGCATATACATGAACTAACACAATATGTAGGCTTTTTTGTGACATTAGCATAATGTTTTCAAGGTTCATCCACGTTGTAGTATGAATGAGTGCTTCATTCCTTTTTATGGGTGAATCATGTCTCCTTGTAGGGATGAACTACATTCTGTTTATCCGTTCATCAGTTGCTGGGCATTTGGGTTGTTTAACGCTGAATGATGATGCAGTGAGCACCTGTATACAAGTGTTTTACATGTACCTTGGTTGTATATCTAGGAGTGGTTGAGTCCTATTGCAAGAACTTCAGATATTTGAGGAGTCTTTTTAGTTTTTGAATTGTACATATTTTTTTAATTGTACATTTTGAAGTATGCATTTCAGTGGCATTAAATCCATTCTGCTTGTTGTGCAGTTGTCATCACTTCCTCCTCGTAGACTTTGATGACACAGTAGACACCACCTCTCGGGCTCCAGAAAGGGGAAGTGGCTTTGCCTTTGACTTAGCAAAGCGGTGGGTTCTTAATAAGCCCACTCACTATCCTTTGAGAGTGAGAACAGATAAAGGGTCCTTGGCCCCGGACCGTAGAGTCTGTCTCTGCACCGATGCTATGGCTTTAAAAAATAGGAAATGTTGGTCAAGAGGGGCAGGAGGACGGTCACTTGACGAGGCTGCCCAGGAGGCAGGAGCAGGGAAATAGAGGGGGCCACTGTCTGCCTCCTGGGGGGCGTCCACTGGGCATGGTGGAGGGACACCACCCTCTCGCGACGCACAGGCCTGTTTTCCTGGTGATCGACAGGTCTGCCTGGGCCCTGGCAGGTGGCCTGAGGGACTCCTGAGCATAAGGGGCTGTGGATTATATTTTCTGAGTCTCAGGAGGAATGTAGCAGTGTGGGGCCAAAATGTGTGTTTACAGGGGAAACCATCGTTGAGCCGGAGGAGGGGCACTTGCAGAAGGTTGGCCTGGAACGTGGGCAGCAGCGCCCCGACCTCAGCCCCCCGCCCCGCTCTCCTGGGACCCCTGTGCTCCTCCACGCCCGGTCCTGAGGGCTGCCTGCCTCCCCGCCTTCCTGCCTCCCCGCCTTGGCCGGCCACGCCTCCACCTTGACCACTGCCTCCACCCCATCCCCATGACTCCATCCTGAAATTCCCCCAGGCTTCCTCTCCGCTGCTAGTTTTGGAGAAAACCCTGCAGTTTTTGTATTGTATTCATGCATTTCCTGAGTAGCTCTCTCACCTCTGCAGCCACACATCACTTCCTCACTGGCAGAGACTGGACTTTATTAAATTCTTTGGCTTAAGTCACTGGCAGAGAGAAGCCTCAGATGTTCCAGATTCAGAGTAGGCGCCACGGTGGACCCCAGCAGCTCCTTCATGAGATAATTCTTTAAAAATATTGACACACCCTGTAATTAATGGCTGATATTCACATGTCAAACCATTCTTCACGTAAATGGGAGGATTTATGTCAGTAGCAGCTCCCCCTGGCTGCATTGATCTGTTGGTGTCGCTCATTAGCTGTTTGGCAGAGAAGTTCCAAAATGCCAGCCAGGGGACTTCCCTGGCCGTCCAGTGATTAAGGCTCCGTACTCCCAATGCAAGGGGCACAGGTTTGAGCGTGCGCGGGGAACTAAGATCCTACATGCCACACCGTGCGGCCAAAACAAAACAAAACAAACAAAATGCCAGCCAGGAGCCAGTGCAGTTGGAAAACAGTATGAAATGAAGAGAAAGTATTTCTAAAGTTATGTCACCAGGTGCTGCAACTACTGAAGCCCGTGTGCTCTAGGGCCCACTTGCTACAACTACTGAGCCTGCATGCTGCAACTACTGAAGCCCGAGAGCCTAAAGTCCATGCTGCTCGGCAAGAGAAGCCACCTCAATGAGAAGCCTGCACACCGCAACACAGAGTAGCCCCTGCTCACCTCAACTAGAGAAAGCTTCCGTGCAGCAGCGAAGACCCAACACAGCCAAAAATAAAGAAGAAATACATTAAAAAAAAGATTATAAAAAAAGTGCTTGATATATTTATAGGCATAAATATATTATTTACTTATTTCTGGTTATTTTTTAAGCAATTCTGTGAGGGTGGCAGTGGTTTTCTCATTGCAGAAGTGGGGAAATTGTGGTTCAGAGTAATTTGCCCAAGCTCATTCAGGTAGTCAGGGGCTGAAACCCAGGTTGTCTTCAAAAACCATTTCTCCTCATTCCATTTTCCCCTACTGTTTGCTAAGTGGGAGGAGCATCCTCGTGTCTGTTAAAGTTTTACTGTAATTATATTATAGCCCGTTGCCCTAGGGGACCTATTACAAGTCTCATGTAGAGTTTTAGTAGCATGAAAATAATCCAGGAGCATCGGAGTGGATTTAGTTAGACCCGCTGAGGTTTGAGCCGAGGCTCCACTTTTTTTTTTTAAAGCTCTTTATTGGAATATAATTGCTTTACACTCTTGTACCAGCTTATGAGGTACACCAAAGTGAATCAGCTGTATTTATACACATATCCCCATATCCTCTCCCTCCTGCGACTCAAGGCTCCACTTTTTACCTACTTTGTGAAGCTGCTTTTCAGTAAGTGAAGTGGGTTGTGATAGCTGTGTAAACAGCAGAGCTCAGTTTGGGTGGGACAGAGTAGGCACTTAATGTAAACGTCAGCTGTCACGATCGCTGCTGTCATTGTTGGGGAGACACCTGACCCCAGATGCGTGTCCGTGTCTGTTATTGCTGGACCAGAGGGGGAGTGGGGAGGCTGGTAGGTGAGAGCATTTGTAGTGTCGGAGGGAAGTGACTGAATGGAAAGCTGGGGTGTTCTCCATGCCTCCCCTTCCTCTCTCTCCCCACCGGTTTCCTGCCCTGCTCATTTTTTCCTACTACAATCTGCGAGAGTTTATGCATTAGGTGGCCAGGTGGTCCTGTCCGACTCTTAGAACGTAAGATTTCGTCTCTCAGGTTCTCAGGTGTTAAAAATAGAGGTTGGCTGCTTACCGGCGCGGGGAGCATTTCTGGGACTGAAGCTGCCATCCTTGCACGGGGACCACGCCTCCTCTTTGTGCTCTTCCAGAACCTCAGAGTCGGGTGTCCTCCCTGCGCAGATGCCGACGCAGTGTGCTTTTTGTAATGAGAGTAGCCGCGGAGCCTGATGGCAACTCGAGGTGCTTACCTGTGAGGCAGTAATGGGGCCACATGGCAGGTGCCCGGTTCCTTTCTCTCCCGGGGCCCCTCCCAGCAACCCCATCTGCGCACACTTTTGAGCATCTCCATGGGGCAGAGAGCGAATGAGCTCGCACAGATGCCAAGGTCAGGTTCACTCTCAGAACCTGGACTAACAAGTGAAGCTTGTCTTAGTCCTCAGTACGCTTTTTCATCTTTTACTTTTTTCCTTCGTCTGCTGATCTCTTCGTAATTCTCAGTCCTGGTTTGGGGACACTGGAGGGTTCTCCAGCGACGTGGTGACAAGGTTTTCCTTTCTTTGTGAATACACGTTTATTCGCAGACATTTGTAGGTTTTTTAATAGTAAAACATGACTTTAAAATATCTTAGAAACCAGTTCACTTTAAAAAATGCATCTGTAGAGCACTTTGCTGCTCCCATGAGGCAGGTCCCCCCCCCCCCCCCCCGCCCAGTGCTGCGAATCCTTCTTTGTTGTGCGGGCTGTCCTGGCAGTGGAGGGTGTCCAGCGGCACCCCGCCTCTGTTCACTCACGCCAACACCACCCTGCCTCAACTGCAACAACGAAAGTGTCTCCGGACATGGTCAGATGGTCCTTGGGGGGCAAAGTCACCCCCCATTTGAGAACCGCTGCCCTGTAGCCCCTGACTTGCTCCCCCGGCCCCCCTCCCCTTTTGCGCCTCCCCAGGGGCTTTATGCCTTCCCTGGCGCTGCAGCGCACAGCAGAGAAGGATTTGGTATTTTGCATCTCGAAGGAAGGATGAGTCATCAGATTGTGGTCTTTTCCTTGGGGCAGGATGGGCTGGAGTAATGTTAATTGTTGAAGGGTTGGGAGTAGGATGACCATCTCGCTGTTACTTCCTTGACCACATTTCCTTTGGAGTTTGTAATTTTTTTCCCCTCATAGGCACTGTAGAACCACACGTGTCTATATATATTGTGAGGTCTTTCAAGCAGCTTTTATGTTTAAATGTTATTGCTGCCTTAGGGGATGGGCAGAACCTGGTGTTGGTCCCAAATAAAAGTGGAATCAGGGTGGACATTGGAAATTGGGCAGAGAGATGAGATGGTCCCATTCTCGGTGGACGCTGGAATCCGTTCCGTGAGTTTCTCTGGGGAACTGTTAGTAACAGCTGTAAGACCCCTGTTGTCAGGAGCCCCCTGTCCTCAGGTGGAAGCCAGTCCTTCCTCACTGAGAACCTGTGGGTGAGAGCGTGTCCTGCTGTCGTAGAGCCCTGGGCGGCAGGAGGTGTGTGCTAGGAGTGGGGGGTGCAGGGGACGCCACGTGTAAAAGTTCTTGGTTTCTGGTACTGGCCAGGTCTGCCCCTCGTGCGTATATTATTTCAGTTACAACAGTCTGCTCATTTCTGGGTGAACCCAAATGCAGAGCTTCAAGCCTGGCAGGCTCAGGACAGAGGGGATTGCTCCCAGGTCCCTGTGGTCCAGAAAGCCACGTCGGAGTCGCCAGCTCTTGGCGTGCGGCAGGTGGAGTGGCCGTGATGTCAGCTCTCGAGGTAGCCCCATGGCGCCCGTCCTGCGGGGCCATAATGGAAGGAGGAACAAAGCTTGAGGGTCTCAGCTTCGGATCCTTGGGTGACGCCTGGAGGGCCTCCCCGCCCGGTTCTGGAGACCTTGGGGCCTCTCACCCCCACTCGGGTTTTGAGTCCATCAGACCCCTCTTTCCTTGCGCAGGAAGGATGTTAACTCCTTCTCAGCGCGCGTCAGCCGCTCCACACATGCTGCCTTTTAACAAACAAAAATCGCAAGCTGAAATTTCCAAACGATTCATGCCAAAGAAAAAATTTCATTAATATTTGCTCTTTCAAGCTACAGATGCCGCTTATTCCAGGACCCCGAAACCCCACCCCCCACGCATGCCCTTGGCAGGTCCTTGGCTGTTCCGGGGGCCCGTGGCCATCCCGGGGAGCTGTGTTCTTGCCGCAGTGCTTGGTTGGAGTCAGAAGGCTCAGCAGAATCCCCCTGGTGGCCTTGACGTGTGTTCCTGTAGCTTCTGTGCTTGCAGTGCCCTTCGTACGAATGTGGCCTTCTCACGGGACGCAGCGCTCGCTGGTGTTACTGGGGCTCGTCCTGTTTCTAATAATTTCATGGAGTTGCTTTAGGAGCTCAGAGGTGTCCTGTTGATATCTCATCCATCCTTACTTTTCAAAGAGGTGCTCCTACTCACAGATGCAAATTCTGCAGAGGTGGGATTTTGGTCTAATCAGTTCACTGCTGCATCCCTGGTTTTTAGAACTGTAATCTGGCACTCAAGACATGTGTGACTTGAAGACCAGTATACAGACTCATTCAGGGGCAAAGCAGCTATTTACGTTGCCTCAGAGTTGGGCATTATGTTTATTAAAATAAGCAAAAAAACCTGTTTAGTAGTAGCATCAGTGCACCTAATGGGAAGAAGGCCTGATTCTTTTGATTTATAAATTATTCAGTGGAAATATGTTGGCTGATGTTTTCAGGTTATTTTATGCACATCGTTCCCATCCGTGTGCAGGGGTCCCTGTTACACAGAGACATGTGGTGTCATGGTCACACCTGTGCAGCGTCCGTGCCCTCGGAAGCCGGCACGGGTGGTGCTGGAATGATGCTTGCTGTATTTATGAAATACGTGAAGTCAGATTCTTTAGGTATGAGGTGCAGGTAGCATTCTCATTACCCTTTTTTTAACAAGTGAAATTTCAAATCCAAAGTAGGATAAATCGGTTGGAACATCCTTGGGTTAAAGAAAAGCGGTACTCATGAGGTTACCTGCCGTGTATTCCAACCCAAACCCTGGTGGCTTCAGCCTGGTTTAACGCATGGCAGGCCTTTCTTTAGCACGTACGTTTGGCACTAACTGCTCTGATACCACGACAGGGAAATGGGAGCAGTGCGGCTGCAGTCAGGCTGCTCCGCCCTCCCTAAGGAAGCAGGAAGGCAGCTTCACTGACAGGTCTGTGTAGGCCTGGCCGTGTCCACGCCTTAGGGCAGCCCTAAAGCTGCGGTTCTCCAGCTGTTTGGCCTCAGGACCCTTTACGCTGTTGAAGGTTACTGAGAACTCCACGAAGCTTTTGCTTATGGGGGGGTATGTATCATATTACAAATCACAGTTCAGAGCCACTTGAAATACTTACCTGTTAGTCCTGCGGAAAGTTACCATAACAATAGACCATTTTACATTAACAAATAACATTTGTTATGGAAAACGTCTTTATGGAAAACCGATGTTTTCCAAAGCAAACCAGAAAATTTTCATAGGAGTGGTGATGTTTTCCGTGTTTACAAGTCCCTTTACGTCTGGCTTAATCCAAGCCACTTGCTTCTTCTATCTGATGAGACATCAGTCAGTTCTCATGTATAGTTTTAGTTGAAAGACATAAAGAAAGTGTGGCCTCAGATCTGTGCTTGGAAGAGGAGGAATACTTCAGCGGCCTTTTCAGATGATTGTGGATGTATTTGGGTACTGCACAAAAACTCGACAGGTGGTAGCTGGTACCCTGTGAAATCTAAAACCATATCCGCGAGCTTTTTGTACTCTGACCTGGGTCTGTTTTGTACTTTGAATCAATCATTTACCCATATGTGAGTCTGTTTCCGTGAATTGCTGTCTTACTGAATATCCAGATCCTCCAGGTGTTGACAGATTTCATTATATATGTTTCCTAAAACCACGTGTTAATATCACCACCAGTGTCCTCAGAAAAGTCTAAGTTTTGGGAAACTGTCAACTGAGATCTTGGTGACAGATACAAGTTTTCCTCAATTCCAGGTTTTTTTGCTTGAAAGTTCAAATTTTATCCCTGGCAACAAACAGCATCCGTTGTTTTCCTTCTAGATTCTGTTCCTCTCATTCCAGAGTTTTCTTCCTAAAATACAGATCCAATCGTGGCTCTTGGTGGCCAGACTCGATGACTTGGCCGCAGTCCCCAGCACTTTTGCTTCCAGCCTTGTTTCAAGCCTCTACATTAAAAAAAAAAATGGCTTAAAACAACATAGATTTATTATTTTACAGTTCTGCTGGTCAGAAGTCCGAAGTAGGTCTCACTGGGCTGAAGTCCAGGTGTTGGGAGGGTGGGTTCCTTTCTTAGGGCTCTTGAGAGAATCCGGCTCCTTGCCTTTGTTGGCTTCCCGAGGCTGCTGCCTGCCTGCCTTGGGCCCTGGACGGGTCGGAGCCAGCAGTGCCCCTGGAGCGTCTCACATCCCATCCCTCTGTAACTGACTCTCCTGCCTTCTCCCCCATCCTTCAGGGGCCCTGGGGGTTACATCAGACCCACCCATGAGCACCTTCCCTCTGCAGCCTCCCTGTCATGTAACCTAACGTCGTCACCCGTTCCCGCAAGTAGGAGACGGACGTTTTGGAGTTGGACGGCACGGTTCGGGCGGTCACATTCTAGCCTCTCCGTCTTTAAGCACCGTTCCGCTCTCCGCGTGTGCGTTGGGTAAACGCGTCCTCTGAGCAGTCCCAAATTGCAGAAGCCTTTCCTGAGGTCCGCAGGTGGAGTCCCCACCTTCCCTTCTGCCAGGACAGAGACTCACGTGTGAGTCACCCTGCCTTGCATCCGGCTCCCCTGGGCTGTGGGCCTAGGCCTCACTTGTCTGCGGTTCTCTCACTGCCCTTGTGGTATGTGGCACACGACAGGCGACTGGCAACACGTGGTCAGTTCTGGACCTTTGATCGTGGGCTGAGTTTTAGAGGCTGTTGAACGAGTGTTTGGTCTCTTTGCTGTGTTACTGGCGTTACAGTTACGTGGGCGCGTGTCATCCTTCGTGTTAGCAGAATACTTAGAGGTCAGGCGTCGTCATCGCTGGTGCAGCTCACGATCAGCTGGTTCCTGAGAAAAGTGTATTTACATAACGATAGAGCAGATGTGGCGCCGTGTTAAATATTGGCGTATGTAGGTGAACAGTGTGTAAATACGTTCACTCTTCTGTAGGTTTGGACGTTTTCAGAATAGAAAGTGGCAAAGAATGGAGTGTTAGTGTCGAAGGAGTATACAGGAGGTGTTGCTTGGGATGAACAGTTTGATTCCAGCTGCTGGAAACCTGCTTTGCTGCGTTGAAGTGACACGACGCGAGCTGTTGGGGAGCATCTTGTGTGCGGCTCTGGCTCAGTGATAACCCTCAGCTGGGTCCCCGTCGGTGCCGAAGCACATGCAGGAAGTGTAGCTGAGCCACTCCAGCTCCTGGGCGAGCGGGTGCCTGAGTCTGTGCAGGGTAGAAATGCCGCGATGGGGGAAACAGAGGGCTTTACATGCCACTCGTCCAGGGGGTTCTTCCCGGACGCCCCTGTGAGGAGTGAATGTCACTGTATCCGTTCCTTCACTCCCCAGGCATATGGGGACAGAGCCACCCCCACATCAGAGCAATCTGTGGCCCGTCCTGAAGTCTCTGGGGCAGGCGGGTGCTCAGGGCCGGCGAGGACCGTGCACTCAGGCCGTGCACCCTGCACTGGTGCTGTGACGCTGTGTGCTAGTGCCCGCGAGGACAGAGAGTGGCCCGTCACGAAGGCTGCAGTCCCGTGTTTCCTGGAGGCCGCAGCTGAGGCTTCCTGCTCCTCTGACCTGGGTTCTCAGTGCCGGCGGCAGGAGAGCACCCCCTCCCCTGGCCGGCCCCTGGCAGGGCCTGAGTGCATGCGCGGGTTCACCTCTATGCCCTAGATGTGTGGGTGATGCTTTGCTGTCGTCCTTACTTGAGACGTGACCCCACGTTTGTAGTGGTGGCGGTGTGGAACCTCTGGTGTGGAGGCCGCCTGGCCCGGTTTCCCATCTCCTCCCCAGCGGTGCTCCACCCCCCATGCTGTGGCGGGACCTCGTCTGCCTTCCTGATGCTGAGCTGATCAGAATCTTTCCTCCCTGAGACGGCCATAGGCTTGGAGCTTCTGGGACCAGAACAGATGGAGTCTAACATTTCTTCATTGCCTTCCAGGAGCCCGCAGCCCCATCTCGTCCCTCCTGAGCCGTCTTCGCTCCAGGACCCCGGGATCCTCGTGTGACGAGGAGGCGGCCCTCACGTCGTAGTCCAGGTACGGTCTGCCCGTCAGCACCCCGGCAGGAGGGTCTGCTCCTTGGTGCTGGAATGTTATTCATTTAGGCCTGCTGTTGGCCGTTTAAGTTAACTGATGACTAAGCCCCGAGTTGTCTTTTTAATGTCGCACTGCTGCGCCCCGTCCAGCTCTTCCATCCCATCGACGCAGCAGGAGTGGCTGTCTTCACTCTTATGGGTTCTTGAATTCTTTCCTGCGCTTCCACTTCATACTGACCTCTGAACGTCCTGCGAAGGCAAGGCCTTCGGTCCAGGCCCCGGTCGGCAGGGCTTGGTGGGGAGAGGATGTCCCCTCCGGGCACCGCGTGGTCTGCAGCCCTTGGAGGGACTGTGCCCGCGGGCGGCCACAGCACCGAGGCCGTGATGGATCTGATCCGTGTCTGCCTTTGACTCTTGGAGGCTTTGCGGTTTCTCAGGGTCAAGGGCCGGTTTCTGTTTCCGTTCTGCTCCCAGACGTCTCATCTTGCTCCCGTGCCTGTCACTCCTCTACTTGTCACTCTTTCCCTGGAGCATTTCCCCCGTAGCTTGTTTAGGTTTAGGTGCTGTAACAACCTGCCGCAGGTCAGCGTATTTCAGGCTGGTCCTTGGAGCCTCAGGCTGTTGTAGAGCCTCTTCCTCTGTTCCCTGATACCGGGCTGTGGGGAGTGTTCACGTCGGAGTGAAGAGCCTCAGGCTCCTGGCTCCGGCCCGTGGTGAGAGGTGTGGGGGAGCCCTCGGTGCTTCCTCGTCCTCGGGCAGGTCCTGCACCGTGTCTAAATCAGGGACTTCTCAGCCCACCGGCCGCACTGTGACGACACCCTCCTGGGTGCAGAGACGCAGACCAGGGCCAGGTGGCGGCGGAGACGGAGCGTCCCTGGAGGCCTCGGGCCTCTGCCACCTGTTCGTGTCCTTGGTTTGTCGTATGGTCTTCTCCTGCCAGGAGGGCACGGAGCTCTGTTCCTCCCCTGTGGTCTCCTCAGCTCAGAGGAGGGAGAGGCATGTAGTAGGTGTCAGGTAAGTACTTGTTGGATAGGTGGTTCGTTTGGTCTTTTTCTCCAGGCTGTGAGCACCCTGAGAGCAGGGACATCTCTTGCTCGTCTCTGCAGCTCCTGTAAGTCCTACAAGAGGAGGGCTGGGCAGACACACCATTTTTTAGAAGTGAAATAATAGCTATTTAATGTATACCATTCTTCCAGAAAGAGGAAATTACTTTCAAATCACCTGTCTTAACTGAGAAAAAATAGTTTCAGGTGAAGTAAAGGTTAACTCCATCGCTGAAGCAGAGAGCGTTAAAGAAATGTTGGGCTCTTGGGTCCTTGATGGTTTAAAGAGAGAGTGAATGCAAATCACTTACTATCTCATGGACCTTGAATTTAGTCAGCCGTCACCGCACACAAACCACCGCAGACTTAGGGGCCTAAAACGCACATCTGTCTTCTCACCGTTTCTCTGGTCAGGAGTCAGAGTGCGGCTTAGCTGGGCAGCGCGCGCGAAGTCCCACGAGGCTGCGGTCAAGCTGTGCTC
The DNA here is from genome assembly GCF_030028045.1 of Hippopotamus amphibius kiboko. Classification (NCBI taxonomy): domain Eukaryota; kingdom Metazoa; phylum Chordata; class Mammalia; order Artiodactyla; family Hippopotamidae; genus Hippopotamus; species Hippopotamus amphibius. The sequence continues at coordinate 74,091,701 of NC_080199.1, forward strand.
CAGGACTTGGTTCTCATCTGGAGGCTCGGCTGGGATGGAATCTGTGTCCAAGCGTCCTCGGGTCGTTGGCCAAATCCATGCCCTCCTGGCTGTAGACTTAGGGCCCCAGCCTCTTGCCGGGTGAGCTGAAGGCCACATTCACGGCACGTGGGTTTTCCCAGTGTGGCCACGTGCTTCCTCAAGCTGGCAAGACAGAGCCTGAAGTAGCGTCACGTGATCATGGGGTGACATCCCTCCCCTTTGCTCATGGAAGCAAGCCCCAGCCCCCACCCCACGCCTGGAAACGCCAGGAGGAGTGGGTCTCGGGCCACCTTAGACGCGGTCCACCGCGGATCACCTTCCCTTGTCCCCGAGAGGAGGCACTGAAAGTGCTTCCCGTCTGATATTCATTTTTGTGAAAAATTGTTTTGCTCCTTTCTCTTTTCCACAGTGACCCGTGACTTTACACGTATTAAGGGGTCACAGCTCTACAGGATGCATTGATCCTCCCCGCCTGCATGGTGTCCTCACGCCCTCACGGACCCGCCGGGCAGTGGGCAGCTCTGGAGAGCTCACATCCACTTGAGGAACGTTTTGGGTTAAATTGCTTTTTCTCCTCTGCTGTAGAACCCAGTGGTGGCTTTGTCCCATCGTGTGTGTAGGAAGACGTGGTCTGGAGTCTCGGGTGATTGGCGCGCCCCTGAACTTCTAGAAGGGAGGCCGGCGCCCTCTCCGTGGGCCTTTCTGTGCAGTGGGCCTGTAGAGAGCCGTCCTGGGGCATGAGTTGCAACTTCTGTTTTCAGCCTTTAAGAATTCCTTAAGAACGACAGCAATGTGTGCTGTCTCCTCATGCCCTGGAGCGGTGGGTCTACTTGTCATCAAGCCGGATTCAGTTAATCGCAGTCCGTGTGCTGAGCGCTGGCACATGGCGAGGCCTGGAGTCAGGTGCAGGTGACGTGCTGGAGGGACGGCCCATCCTTAGGCCGTTGCACTGGAGCATCCAGTACGGCAGCGCCGGGGGCTCTGCCTGTGCCGCGCGGTGCAGGTGCGGTGCAGGTGCAGCCCACCCCACGCGCCGGAGAGCAGCCCCTCCCACGGCCCCGCCTGCCGGCTCTGGGCTCCCGTCCAGCACTCCGGGCTGCTCTGTCCATCTCGGGCTTCACTCAGATCCTCGGGCACCGTGTGCATCCTCTCCTGTCCTTTGAGCTTTCTGGTGGTACCCGTGGGCCCCCCTGCAGCTGGCCCGCTGCTTCCCTTTTCTCAGAGTGACTTTGCGTAAGTGGCGTGACATTCTCTGCAGGGGCAATGCCGCTACCCCCTGCTCGATGTGTCCTCTCTGTGTGTGACATAAGCAGGAAACCTGGGGGGCACGTGCGCCAGGTGCTTGTTGGCTGAGGACAGGTGAGGTGGCGAGCCACTGGGGAGGCCGTGGTGTTTCTTTGAGATCTGAAATGCTTTGGTGCGTGTCTGAAGTTTTGGCCACCAGTGGAGTAGGTTGCAAACACACCAGCAAGACCCATCGTAAAACATGCATTTCCTGCTAGGGATCATTCCTGCACGAGGTGCCCCACGCAGACAGTCCCCATGGTACCCAGGGCGTGGGTGCTGGATGGAGCTCCGGGCTCAGAGGAGAAGCAGGGGCGAAGCAGGGACGGGGAGCAGACGCAGGCACCCGTGAGAGGGCACAGCGTTTGCTTGCACAGAGGACCTTGATTAGTTGGATGAAAATATCCCGCTCAAAGGCGAACGTATGGATTTGCTACCCACATAAAGGAGGCCCTTCCCCCCGCCGTCTGTCCTGCACAGTGAGACCTGATTAATCCTCCCAGTGCTGATGTCATCGATGCCTTTCCCTTGCGTAAAACCTTGACCTCTCCAGCGTGAGGCCCTCAGCTGTCCCCCCACCGCTGTCCCGAGCGCGGCCCTGGCCTGCCCGGCCCCCCACGCCCCGGCCCGGCGGCGCCTGTGCTGTGTGGCCAGGGTCACCTGCGGCTCCGTGGGCCTGACCTCTGTCTCCCAGGCAGGTCAGGGTGTGACCTGCTGAAAGGTGGGAGCGAACCTTAAGATTCACGTACGTCCCACGCAGCGCCGAGCACAGAAACGCGCGTCTGCGAGTTTCTCTCTCCCAGCTTTTGAGTAGCCTAGAACCACTTTGTTTTCCCTTTTTCTTAAACCTCTGCTTATCTCTGGTGAGGAGGCAGTGCCCTCGTGTGTGTGTCTGGCGAGGAGCTGGTGTCGTGTGGTGTTGGTGTCCCGTGGACCCCAGCCCCCCGAGAGTCTGGTTCTCCGCGTCAGTTTTGGGAAATTGTCCCTGATTTTTCACAGCTTCTTTACTGTTGAACCAGTGCATTTTCTGGAAATTGCGAGTTTTTTCACAGAGTTGCTTGTGACGGTGGGACGACTGGGGGAAGGGAGGAAATTACAGGCCTTTGGGGATTGAGGTGGTCCCAGGCTTACGGGTAGGTGGGTGAGCTGCCTGGGTTTGTTGGGCTTGAGCCAGGAGCTGAGTAAATGGAAGAGTCGTGGTCTGTGACGGTGCAGTGGAATTAGCCTGGCAGGAGCGGCTGCCCTGCTCTGGTTCCAGATGCCAGTGGTCCTGGTGCTTTTGAAAGAGGACATTTCTCGAAGGAGCCACTGAAAACTGATTTACCTTTCAGGAGGCCGTAGAGGCCTAGAGAATGAAAGAGGCAGTGTTCTGAGAGTAGGTCTGAATCCTCACCTCAGGGGAACTTAAGACATTTCTTTTGCATTGGAGATCGGAGAGCCAGTTGGGTAACGCTCGTCCAGGCCCAGATGAGGTGCCCACAGTGCACACACGCGTGACTTTATGAAGCCTCCTCGCTCAGGACCGGGACCCTGTTGGGTTCTGGTTCGTGGACCCTGCCCTGGGTCGGGGTGGGGGTGGGTGGCGCGTCTCCCCCAGGACCTACGCAGAGATTGTGCATCGCTTGGCGTCACGTCTTCGTGAACCAGGGAGAGGACGTGTGCTTTCTTTACCTCCCGGAGAAGAAGCGTGACTGAGACGTGTGTCAGAGGAGCTCTGCGCTCCTGATGGACTCGTGTTCCTGCTGTGACGCGTTTCTACACCCAGAACCCGGCATGTGTGCTGATAAAGCATGGCCTCCCTAGGGATGGAAACGCCGTCCGGAGATATGAAGACCCTCTGATCACATCCTGCCGGCTTCAGGAGGAAACATTTCTAGGTTTTACCGCGTTGTCGTGAAGATGTACTTGACTAGGTCTTCTGCTGGCTTCTTGGCTCTTGTCACCCTTGGATTTGGGTGAAGAGAGTTGGAAAGGTCGAGTGTGGTTAAGGAGGCAGCGTTCACAGTATCTGGAAGGGTGTCAGTTCACGACTGCCTCATGATGGGAGCACAGAGCTGTCTGCCCCCTGTTTCTGGGAGGCGGAAAGAAGGAAGGAGGGAGGGAGGGAGGGAATCAGCGCTGAGCCCACACGGGAAGAGTTGGCGTCTCCGTGTGCTTATCTGTTACCTCGTTAGTCCTCACGAGCTCCTACGTGGGTGGGACCCCAGGGCCATCCCATCTCTCAGATGTGAAAACTGAGGCCCCAGCCACGTGGACTAGTTTAACACAAGGAACTTGGGCCTTACAAAAGTCCTGGGCAGGGGTGACAAGGACTCCAGCTGTCCCCACAGTGGAGCGGGGTGGGCTGGGTATGGAGTAACCCCCACTTTGGAAGGAACTGTCGGGAACTATTTCAAGACCTCGTAGACAACTCCATGTTGCTTGGGTTTGATTTTAACCCAACTAGCATCTTCCTACGCATATATTCATTTAGAGAAACAGAACCTGGCTCCTTGGTGAACCCGACCTTTACGTATCCCGCTAATAAGATCTCCTTTGATGGGCAGACCCTCGTTAGTCATTGATGGTAATGCTGAGGTTATGACCTAAGATGAAGGACAGAAAGACAGCCCGTGTGCTGTTAGTTTCCTGAATTTAAGTCAGCGACGGTACTGACTGTGTGCCGTGGGCACTATACGCGCTACGGTCCCGTAAACACTGCTCGGTGCCTCCTAGGTGCGGGGGGCACGGAGGGTGACTAGATGGGGCCCTGCAGGTGGGAGGACCTGGGGACGCCGAGCCCCGCGGTGGGAGCGTGCTCCTCCTGGCCATTAGCTGCGCAGTCTCTCCCCACCCCCTCCACACCTCCCAGGACCCAGGAGACCCTAATTCAGGGGACAGCGCACGGCTCTGGAGGCAGGAAGACTGGGTCTGAGCCCCGACTCCGTCTTTTGTGGGCTGCCTGCCCTCCGCCCGGTTACCTGGGAGCCCTTCACGGAAGTCGCTTGATCTGTGGTGGGCCGGCATCGTTAATTTAAGAACCGTCCCCACAGGATGCTGGTGCAGCCAGGGTTGGAAATTACTGGGTTCTGGTCAGCCTGGGCCCCTTATTTCTAGAATGCAAAGTATTGCCTGCCGGATGCGGGGTGTGTGAAAATTGAATAAAATAATGTATGTAAAGGATCTTCCATTCGGCTGGTGCCCCACAATGTTAGCTGTTGTCAGTCGTTACCGTTGTTTTTTGCTTTACAGAGGAACACATCTCGCTGTAGATAACATGGCAAATATAGAACAGAAAACAACGCGTCATCTGGAAGATAATCTCAGTGAATATTTTGGTATTTACACCTCACCCCCCCCTTAATCCTCATCGGGATTATAATTATGTAGTTTTGAATTTGACATTTTCCCACGATATTAAAACTGTTGAAAACACTGCCCTGTTTGCACACTGTCTGGCGGCAGGTTTGCACCTGGAAGGTCTGGCTCCAGGTCCTGAGCTGGTGCTGCCCTGCGGCTGTCAGCCTGGGGTTATTTGCTTGGGCCTCTGCAGGGCGAGATGGTGGGTGGTGGCACTGACGTGGCCCCCAGGGCCACGCGAGGTTCCCTGCCCCTTGGTGGCTTGGTGCCCCGCCCAGAGGGTGCGCTGTGCCTGCGGTCAGCGGCTCCAGTCACCTTGGCACCCCTGCCAAGGAATCTGCCCCTGGAAGCTGCCCTGCCAGGCGGGTGCCCCCCTGAGGGGGACCCCAGGGCCACCCTCCCCGGCCTCCTCCTCTGGTGGCTGGGAGTCAGGATCCAGATGCAGAACGTCTGTTTTCGCGTACAGACGTACAGCTCACGGCCCGGCGTGGACTGTACCTGCCGTCATTTACGGGACCCTCCGAGGCCCCTGGCACTGCCTGCAGTTAGCTCTGTTCAGTTGGTAGGAAGGGTCGGCCCCGGGGCAGGGGTCCTGGGGCTTGGCTTTCCAGTAAAGATAAGGATGTCAAGCACTATGTCTCCCGGGCTGGAGAGAGGCCACGTTACCTGTGCGTTGTGGATTTCAGCCAAGCGCAGAGAGTCTTTATAACTGAGGCTTCCGACTGGAAGCAGAGATGGGCCCAGGCGACTTTCGGGCTTCAGGCTTGTGTGCTCACTGGATGGCGTGGACCGTTTCTTCCCCGTGGAGGTAGTGGTCTTTGAGATGGGCAGTTAAGCCAGGTCCCACACCCTTCTTCAGGAGCCCCATCACCCCTCGGCCTGGCCCTAACACTGCTTCCTGGGCTGGGACTGGGTCTTTGCTTTTCCCCCAGCTCGGCCGCATCAGCACAGGGCATCTTCATAGGAGTGAGACCCGTGAATTCTGGAGGAATTCAGTTTTATCCTCAGCATGTCCTTGCTGCCTGGGGTCAGACAAGTGTATATCTTGGGGGACTTTAAGGGAGTCCGGGTCCTGAATCACATCTCACTGGGGGTGGAAGCCGGCCTGTCGTCCAGCGCAGACCTTCCCGGCTGGGCTGTGTTGTCCCCGCCTCACACCCCTGAGCCCTGCTTCCGTCCTGCTGCTTCCTTCCCTCTTCCACGTGTCCACGTGTTGGGGCTTCATCTGCGTCAGCCGTTCCCCGCCACACTCGTTTTTTTTTAAATTTTGAGTTCTTGCACCTGGGCCTCCTGACATCTGGGGGAGTGAATCTGGCTCGGAGAACAACTTCCTTCAACACAGATTTCGTTTCTCCCCCACGATGGCCCATGTCCCGGAACACTCTTTTTTTGGACCGTGTGGACCACGTCTGGTTGAGATGGTTCGGTCATGAGTCCTCTGCTCCCTCCCTTGTTAAACCGGCAGGCGCTCCAGAGCCTCCGGGGTCCTAGGGGGAGCCCCCCCCAGTGGCTGTAGGGGAGCTGAAGTGATGTCGCTTACTGTGTCCGCCCCTCGGTCAGCAGGCGAGCGCCCTGGTTGAGGACCTGATTCTTTAGCCTGGGACACGTGTGGACCATGGCACGTCTGTCTGCTGCTGGGGCGACACATTTTACTCCACATGGCTCCCGTGTCTGGGACTGTTGTAAAGATCCCTTAAAGGAAAAGCGCAAATATGGACAATAAAATTACAATATTAAGACTTTCTCCAAGGGATTTATGAACTCAGTGTCTGTAACAGCTTACATCTGAACTCTTCCCCTCCCTCCCACAAGCCATTAAGCCTGACTCTTTCAGTGATGGGACTATTCGTTACATTTGAGAGTTAAAAAAAAATCATGCAGTTCACCCTGCACTGTTATCAGATACCTTTAAAACAACATCCTAAAGTGTTTTATCTCTGCAGTCCGGACCCATTGGATCATTTCTCTCCCATTGTTATATAGTGATTACTAGGGTAAAACTTGGAGTTGGGAATTCTGTGGGAAAGGGACAGATTATCTTTGCTTTTCTAAGGGGAAAGCACGTAAGGTAAGTGCCCTTTAATAATAAATGAGTCAGGAATAGGACAGATCTGAGGCTCTTGCTGTTACAAGATTTCTGTCAAACTCAAATGAAAGTGTAGGTGTTGACTGTTGTACAGATTCCTCCCCACGAGAAAGGAAAATGTCATTTTCAGATAATGCTTTAAAGCATCCTGGCAACTTTCTGCGTGAACCCTGACAGCAGAAAGTCTGTGAACCTGACGTTGCCGGGATTGGCGTGGTTAGATCGGTTTTACACGGGGAGGTTTCATTTGGTCTCACTGTTGGTTGAATGACCAGCTTAGGAGTCCAGGCAGGAATGTGAGTCATGGTGTAATGTGTACAGAATACTGCCAGACGATGCCACCCGGAGAACAGTTTTCGCATGACTTCCAAGGAGACAGAAAGGATATTTCTTTAAAATAAACCCCGGACAAGGTTAGCGAGCATCTCATTTTCTCCTACCCTGGAAAGTAAAAGCAACACGGCACTTGTGTTCCCCACGTTCTCAGCGCTGGGCCTCAGTGGCTACGTTTCTGTCCCAGTGGCTCCCAGAGGAATGGGGTTTGCCCTTTCCCCAGACAGCAGGGAGCGCCGAGGAAGTAGCCCAGGGGAAAATAACAGCCCTCCCGTGCTCCCATCCACTGGCCCCCGGAGCACTTCCCTCCGGCTCCTGGCGGGGAGGAATGGCCCAGGACTCTTCGTGAGAAACAGGGGTGCTACAGTGTCCCCGCTTAAAAGAGGGTAGCTGCATCCCGGAGTCACGGTTTGTGATCTCAGCCAAGTCCCTTGCACACGTGTCTGAAATCCAGTATCTGTATCTGAATTTACGGAACCCGATGCCTCACCATGGTGCAGGGGCCCCGGGCTTAGTAAGTGGGTTCTTGGAGAGGGCGATACCCAGAGGCACGGGGCATGTTCACTGCAGCCGCACGCCCAGGGGGGTCATTTTGGCCTAAAGTGAGGTCACTGGGCTCTCGGGAAAGTGTCCCAAGGCTCCAGTGTCCCCTTACCAGGTGTCCCAGTGCAGTCCCTCAGGCAGCTCTTGCTTCTGCTCCAGACAGTCTGAGAAAGGCGTGCGAGCCGTGCACCAGCCCTTCCAAAGAGCCCAGGACAGAGGCTGTCCAGTCTCTCAGAGGAAGGCAGGTGCCCCCTGGGCCCTGGGGTTTCTTTGCTCTGTGAAGCTGAGGAAAGAAAATGCTAGTTGATTGCATTGTCTTTGCTTTGAACTTGGCTTTTATCGTATTGGGGAGAGAACGTTATGAACCAAAAACTACATCTGGGAGGGATGGGAGCCGGTCAGCCCTCTCTCTAAATGTCAGTCCCATTTACCAAGCAAGTTAGAAACAAGGCCAGTATCCAGGAGCGTTCACACTCCACTTCCCTCTAAGGCTCCTGGCTTCTTAAAATACTCCCCTCCCTCCTCAGAATGATGCTGAGAAGTTATTTACTGCATTTTTGCACATCCCCTAGCACAGCCTCCCCTGCTCAGGCCTGTGTTCAAATGGCGCATCTTCCCTTTCCACGTGTCATCCAAGCAGTGGTTCATAAAAGGCTTTGTTGTGATTTACAGCCTGGCTTGAACGAATCCAGGTATATCCTGGGCAGAAGAGAGGAAAAGGCAGGACCAGGAGGACTTGCGCCCTGGGCTCCCCAGACAGCTTGCCTGCTCCTGCAGCACGGCTGCCGTGCCGGGGCCCCTCAGGGCCCCCCCCCCCCGGCCCAGCATCAGCAAGCGGCCAGTGGTGGCTGGAGGCAGACCGGGCACCGCTGTGCTGTGTGTGTGTCTCCTGTTCTGCCCCCGCCCTCTCGGCTCTTATCAGACCCTGTGTCTGTGATTTTCCTGCTCCACTGCTGTTCCGCTAATAAGGTCATCTTCCCTCGTTTCCTCCCACTTCCTCCCCACCTCACTGACAGTGATATCATTTCCTCCCGCCCACCCCACCCTCCCCAAACACAAGGCCCAGATGTGGAGCGGGCCCCCTGCACCTTCCGCGTGCATGACCCCGTTTGACACTTGGTGGCTGAGTGATTTTCTGTTATCTGTACAGGAAGGGGATCGATCGGATGAGTTTTATCGCCCATTCTAGCAGAAAACTTTGTCTCGAGTTTCTCTTCTCGGGTCCTGTCACGTAAAATCCAGAGAGGACGACCTCCCCCCCCCCACCAATGCCTCTGCGACCTGGAGCTGGCCAGTGATGTGACCCCCGGGGGCCTGGCCTGAGGCCAGGAGGGGGCGAGGCCACAGGGGACCAGCCTTCCAGGTGCTTGGGTGTGGACACGGCTGGGTCTCTGCCATCTCCATTTGGATGATTTTGCTCTCCAGTGACTTCACTGCAGCAAAGTTAGGTCAATAAATACCACTTCATCATACAGATGAATTTTTAGCAGCTACAAGTCATGGTGATAGCTTATCTCTGCACCTGTTGTTGTTTGAAAACTTTATTTTAGAACACGCTTAGATTTATAGAGAAGCTGTGAAGCTAGTTCCTGTGTGCCCCAGGCCGTATCCTCTGTGGTTAGCATCTTACACGAGTGTGGTGTCTAGTTACGGTTCTTGACGCAGTATTAATAGAGCTGAAGTCCACGCTCTGTTCAGACTCCCTTAGCTTTCCCCGTCGTCCTCCTGCCCTGGGACCCCATCCCATCCTACGTGACGTTTAGTCGCTTGTCTCCTTAGGCTTCTCCTGTTGTGACGGTTCTCAGACTTTCTTGTTTGTGATGACACCGGACGGTCGGTCAGGTGTTTCATGGAGTTCCTCGTCTGTGATTTGTGTGGTATCTTTCTCAGGATTGGGCTGGGGTTACGGGTTTGGGGAGGAGGCTCTCAGAGGTAAAGGTCCCTCTTATCACATCGTATGGTCAACTGTAACTTGTCGCCGTTGACATCGACCTTGGCCGCCTGCTTGGGGCACGTGTGTCAGGTTCCTCTGGTATAGTTACTCTTTTCTCTTGCCTTGCCACTCTGTCCTCTTTGGAAGGATGGGGACTCTCCTTCCACCTCCTTGAGGCTCCCGGGAGGCTCCGCCCCCTCAGAGGGTCTCCTGTGATTGGCTCTTGCGTCCCAAGAGAGCCGCTTAAATGCTGACCCGGGATGCTCTTCCAATGTGGGTGGCATTGTGGGGCCCCGCTGGGTGTGTCCCTTGTCACGTGCACGTGATCAGGAGTGTATCACGTAGCATTTTGGGCCAACATTTTGGTCCAAAGGGGAAGTGCTTCCCAGAGTCGCGACAGTTACAAGAAGCCCTCACTCTGTTAAAGTGGAGACAGCTTGGCCCCTGCCCTCAGAGGGTCCCGGGAAGGTCTAAAAAGTATCATCGCCCCTGAAGGCCTCTGGGTTCTAATAACTAAATTAAAATATGGTTTGGTTTGCTTTCCACAGCAGCACACTTGCAATAGCATATCTCGCCTTTCCTGGTAAATTTCATGGTTACTGAGGGCAGGAACGATATCCTTAATTTGTGCCTCGTGCTTTTTCTGCCCGTAGAGGCTCTCGGTACAGAACTGAAATCAGTGGGGAGGCCAGAATCCAGTCAGCCGGCACGTCGGCCTCCGGGCGTTTCTTCCGCTGGTTAAGCCTGAGACTGGAAAGCCGTGGGCAGGCATTGTGACCGCGGCCGTGGACGTGTGAGATGCGAGGCATTGGCTGTAAATGGCAGCGCGGGCCCTCCTCGCCGTCCGGGCTGGGGTGCCGGGGTGAGTGGGTGAAACCAGGGCGGTGGTGAACGCACGCCTCTGTTCTTTCTCTCTTTGGCAGGTTTGAGCGGCAGGATGGGGTGCAAGGTGCTGATGGGCATCGGGCAGCAGATGCTGCGGCGGAAGGTGGTGGACTGCAGCCGGGAGGAGAGCCGGCTGTCCCGCTGTCTCAACACGTTTGACCTGGTGGCGCTGGGGGTGGGCAGCACGCTGGGGGCCGGCGTCTACGTGCTGGCCGGGGCCGTGGCGCGGGAGGACGCCGGCCCCGCCATCGTCATCTCCTTCCTGATCGCCGCGCTGGCCTCCGTGCTGGCCGGCCTCTGCTACGGCGAGTTCGGCGCTCGGGTCCCCAAGACGGGCTCGGCCTACCTCTACAGCTACGTCACCGTGGGCGAGCTCTGGGCCTTCATCACCGGCTGGAACCTCATCCTCTCCTACATCATCGGTAGGTCCAGGAGGCCCGGAGCCTGTCTCCCCTGCGCCCTCTGTTGTTCCCACCCCCGGCCACGGGCCGTGCCCCGCCTGGCTCCCCAAACACGTGGAGTCTAGCTCCTCCCTGGCACCTGCACCTCGCGTGACTCCTGCACAGTTTCCCTTCTCCTTTAATGGCAGGCTGAGGCCGCCCGCGGGCATCACGGCCCTTGTTTTTTAATGATCAAGTACATGGGACCTTAGTGGGGACAAGCCAGGCAGCAAGGAGGCCAGTCCTATGAGCACGAGAGACTTAGAATCAGCAGGATGTTTCTAACCAGTTAAAAAGGACGTAGTTTTTCTGATTCTTTGGGTAAGTACGTCACCGATACAGAAAAATTTAGGAAATGTAGAAAAGCACAAAGAAGAAAGTAGAAATCACCCCACCGTGACAGCCTGGGGAAATCAGTTCTCTTATTCTTTCATTCTTTCGACAAACCTTATCGAGTACGTCCTCTGTGCCGGGATCGTGACAGATGTCAGGACTCAGTGGAGGAACGGGACGGCCTCTGTTTATAGAGCTTAGGGATGTAACATGGCAATATTTTTGTGAACCTAAATGTATATTTTTTTGTCTAGTATGTCTCTATATGTATAAAATAATATATAGTGTACATTTCTCGTAGTGTTAGCTATTTTTCCATAGTAATATTCCTAATGATGGTATACCATTATTACATAGATTCATATGCAGATAATTGATTGCGCTCTTTGTGGGGTATTTAGATTATTTCTAGCTGTGTTCTTGTTGCTATAAACAGTTAATTACTTAATGTCTTTGGCCTCCGTAGCTGTGATTTTTTCCCTGTAAAATGGTCTAAGAAGCAGAACGTCTGGGTCAGCGTGCCCTGTGTATTTTCAAGGCCCGTGTTGCCTGTGACCCTCCCGACGGCCAGGGGCCCCTTTTCCTCACATCCTGACCGACTCTGGACTTGGCATCAGCATTAAAAACAACCGACCGACAAACAAAAACACCAGAAACATAGCCTTTTCTGCTTGGCAGGGTTCACTGGTATTTATTCTCTGTATGTTATCTATATTTTGGTTACAGCTGAAGCTGAGCACATCCTCTTAAAAGAAACAAACGCCTGGACGTAAGGATATGAATGGCCAGTTCACAGACAGAAATACAGACAGCCACTACATGTCCGGTCCTGTGTTAGCTCTGTGTAACAGTATCAAAGAGCAGGGAGGTGGGGCGAGTTGAACCGCGTGGGCCCGCTGGCTCCCATGCCCGCCCCTGGAAAGCCGCGTGCAGGGCTGGGCGGCCGCGTGGGCTCCCCCCGGCTCTCTGGGCGACACCCTCCCTTTCTTTCCAGCACCTGCCGAGAGCTTACTCTTCTAAGTTGGAAAATAAAATTCCTAATCACAGTTTTTCTCAGTGTAACACCAAAACTTAACCACCACACACGTTCTCCCAAGCTGCAGCCTTTCGGGGGGAATGCCGCTATTTTAACGGGGCCGTTATGTTTCCAGAGGGTTTACCTGTGAATAAAACAAAACAGCGAGTGGCAGGCGCCTGCTGCTTCTTGGCCAGCGGGTGACGGGGTCTTGGCCCGCGTGGCGTGGGCTTGCGAGACCACCCCTGAGTTACTGCAGGCGGGCCTCGGCCTCGGCTCCTGGGTAAGGGCAGCTTTTCCATCACATATGGTTTTTTTAAAGCCATGATTCAGAGGTGGGGAGGGGTAGGCTGGCAGGAAAGGCTGGGCAGCCCCGTCGGCAGCGAGCTGGCTCTGGGGAAGGGGAGGTGGTGACATTTCTCGTCCCTGGGTCGCGGCCTTGAAGGGCAGAACTCATCATAGGCTGGCTGCTTGGGATGAGGAAATGTGGTTTCCTTTTTTGAGATGTTGGAAGAATGCTTAGCATGAGACCAGTTGGTGAAGTGGAATCCTGCAGGTTCACTGGCCACGTTCTGTGGAAGATCCAGACCATGGTCACCAGCGAGGCCCCCTTTGAAGATAAAGGAAGACACCTCTTGTGGATTCTGAAACTTTAGCAACATTTCCCGAGAAACACTGATGGAAAAGCAGTGATGTTATTCAGATTAAGAGAGAGAAAGAAACAGCAACCAGCTGCTCTTGGCCTTGGGGTGCTGAATGCCGCATCCTTTCGTGTTCCTGTCGGTCAAACCCTTGGGGCCCGTGGCCCATGTCAGGTGGTGCCCTCCCAGGCCCCACATGGAGCCACAGAGGTGGGGATGACCCTGGGACTTTGCTGCTGAGGTGGGGCCAGCCCTGAGCCGCTGTCCTTGGTCCCCATCCCACCCCTCCGCCCGCTGGGAGGCAGGCCCTGTCGGCTCTGCTGCTGAGGCTCTTGGAGAAGGAGCTTCCTGAGGGATGTGGCCCCCTTGCTGACTGCAGCGCAGGGGTGGGACATGAAGTCGGCTGAATGGTTTGCCCCCAGGATTTCTTGTTGTAATGAAATAAAGTAAGTAGAATTCACTATTGTCAGAGTGGGACTTCCCTGGTGGCGCGGTGGTTCAGAATCCGCCTGCCAGTGCAGGGGACACGAGTTCGAACCCTGGTCCGGGAAGATCCCACATGCCGTGGAGCAACGAAGCCCGTGCGCCACAACTGCTGCAGCCCACGCGCCTAGAGCCTGTGCTCCGCAACAAAAAGAGACGAGAATGAGAAGCCTGTACACCCCAATGAAGAGTAGCCCCCGCTCTCTGCAACTAGGGAAAGCCTGCGCACAGCAATGAAGACCCAATGCAGCCAATAAATAAATAAATAGATTAATTAATTAATTAAAAAAATACTGTCAGAGTGCCTCTTGGTGTCAGGGAAACGTTATTTTGTTAAACTTTTATTATAATTCAGTTACACGTGTGCTTGAAATGTACGGTGTACACGTTGTATCGGTTGTGATGGAAAAATGCATTTCTTCCCAGGCTCTACTTCCCGCTTCCCTGCAAACACTGTCTGACCCTCACATCCAAGGGCCCGGCAGCTGCCGCGGGATCCCGTGCACTGTCTGTGGTCCCCGCGTGGTGCTGCAGACGTCGCACTTGATGACGAGTGCTCCGTTAGCTGTTTCCCTTCAGTTTCGTGTGTTCTGTGGCAGGTACTTCGAGTGTCGCCAGAGCCTGGAGCGCGACATTTGACGAGCTGATTGGCAAACACATCGAGGAGTTCTCACGGACGCACATGGCTCTGCACGCGCCCGGGGTGCTGGCCAAAAACCCGGACATATTTGCTGTGCTCATAATTCTCATCCTGACAGGTAAAGCCACACACCGATGGCATCGGGTTGGAGCCAGGGGTCCAAGGTGTCGGACAGGCTCCTGATAAGTCAGTTTCTTCCTTTTCTCCTTCTCCCATCCCCCCATTTTCTTCTTTTCCTTGACGTAGACATCTTTTTTGTCAAAATGGCTTCTTAGAGATTCATGTAGGATTGACCTTTGAACAGGTTGAGTTGCGTGTCATTTAATTAAAAGAGAATCTCAGGTGTTTGCGTAACTGTTTGTGGAATAAGGTTTTGTTAGTGCTGCAGGCTTTTCAACCCAGGAATACGAATTCAGATGACTACTTGGAATGGAAAGTTGGTGTTTCTCAGCCAGGGCAGTGTGGAGGGATGAGGGCCTCAGTGTTGGAGGAGTAGCCCCAACAGCCGGCAAAACACCCTTTAAATAATAATGTTTCATCACAGAGTTGCTGGTATGGAGTTTTTAAATTGCAGGCATGGCTTGAACACAGCTGATGGCAGTTTCTTCTTAGTGACATTTATCTGAGTGTCAGCCACTAGGATGGGAGTTTTGTTAATACAAACATTAAGCTGAAATGCAGATAAATTCTCCTCTGAGGTTAGAAAATCTTGGATGGGTTTTAAAAACAACATGCCTTATTTTACACACCACGTAATTGAATTCATTCTGCACAGGCCAGTCTCAGCAGTATTTCTGGTCCAGCTGGCAGGAACATGTATTAGAAATTGTTTGCGCGAGCTGGATTTTCATAAACATGAGGGGGTGGGACACTGAAGAACAGACACAGTGGAGTGTGAAGTGTTCCCTGTGATGAATTGCCCAGTTCTGTCCTAACGTCTGTATTCCAGAGTTTAATCTATTACAAAGACTGTCTTTTATTTTAAAACGTGTAAGAGATGTACACGGCAGGGCGGTAGTCTCCCATCAGGTCGGTGGTCACGTGTCACTGGGCACCTTCCCTGCCTCTTTTCTTGCCCAGCCAAGACTTCACTACAGGATTGTGTCCTGTGGCCCCCAAGGTGGTCCTGTGGCAACGTGGTGTCCTGTGGCTCCCCTGTGTTTTTATCACTTGGTATTTTTTTATCCTGAGTTTACAAGCTAGAACTAGTCTGGCTTAGACGTTGCCCTACGTGCACTGAGTCTGAGGACCTGTGCGTGGCAGGGCTTCCACACCCAGGTGGCTGTCACTGCTGACACTGCTGGCAGCCGGCAGTGCAGCCAGAGTATTCCTTATCTGGAAAACTCTCATTCTCCCGAGACACTGAGCAGAGTGTCTCCTCTGAGGACCTGAAATCCCGCGCCTCCCCAGCGTGGTTCTCAGTGATGGAGGTGCAGGAAGAGGGAGGGGCTGTCTTCCTCCTGGGAGAGGGCCTTGCTCTCCGGGGCCATTGGCTGAGATGTCCCCACCTCTGTTGTCCCTGGTGCCCCCAGGCTGGCGCCTCGAGTCCAGAAGGGATCTGGAAGGCCAACCTCGATGGCTTTGTTCAACACCCCGCAGACCTTGGTTATTTTGATTCCTGCCTCTAGAATGAGAATTAATTCAGCCCCATTCCCCTTCGGAGGTTTGACGCCACTTGGATTCTTTTTATGTCACCCTCTCGTCCCCGTCCCCATCCCAGAAGGACTTGCCTGGTATGAGGTTAACGCTGAGACGGAGTTTCTATTCATGCGCCTTTGCAGGACTTTTAACTCTGGGAGTGAAGGAATCGGCCATGGTCAACAAAATATTCACGTGTATCAACGTTCTGGTCCTGGGCTTCATCATGGTGTCGGGATTTGTGAAAGGATCTATTAAAAACTGGCAGCTCACAGAGGAGGATTTCCGGAACACATCCGGCCACCTCTGCCTCAACAAGTGAGTGTTGCTCTGTCTCTGGGCGCGTGACCGTCAAGCGGTTGGGGATGTCGTTGGCTACAACAATATGAGTCTTTTTTTTTTTTTTAAATGTAATTTGAATTAGTGTGTTTTGTTATTATTTGCTTTTTTTGCAGTCAGGTAGCTGAGGGTGTTATATGTGTTTGAAATTCAGGGTAAGTTTTCTTTCCTTGTGCTTGACTGCACGTTGTGTGACGGAGGAAGACATTGGGGAATCAGCATCTCCATTCTGTTTCCAAAACTGTGCAGAGTTGAGGACCCGTCTCAGACTCACTCAGGAATCTCTTTTTCCTCATATTCTGTCTTATGATCAAACTCTGAATTTTGCTTTCAGAAAAGATTTTCTCTGCGGTACCGGGGTGATACCACATCATTTTGAAATGCCTTCCTACTTAATAACCTAGAACAAAGAAGAACTATGTGGAACTTTTATCACAGGGTTTTATCAGAGGTTTTCAGAATTCCTGAAGTATCAGAATGTGATTATAATAATCTCTTTCACTCGCACTCAACTTGCGCTGCATCAGCCCTGAGAAACGGTGGCCCCATCGCTCTTCCGTATCTGGGGCTCAGGACAGCTGGGTTGGAGGCAGGTGGCTGGCCGGCTCTCGACCTCTGGGTGCGCCTTTACCGACAAGCTCATCTTAGCCAAGGAAGCAAAAGCCAGTGTTGGAATGGATCTTTTTGATCTTTTTTGTCAGATTTTTGGGTAAATTTTAGGGTCCTTGGATGGAGAATGCGGAGTTTTAATTTTGTATACGGTTCTGTTTTAATGATGGCTAAATTCTGTTTAAACTGCTCTGATGAAGAGACCCTCCTAAAATGCCTTGTGGCTTTAAAATGATATCTCAGCTCCTGGAGTGAGCAGTCTGGGGTGGCTGGTCACCACAGCCACATGCAGGCTTTCAGGGACCCGATCGTCCACCTGGCTGTCCCGTCATCCCTGAGGACGCTGTCCTTGTGCGCCTGGTCGGAGCTGGGCTGTGGGCACAGGCACAGCCCAGCTCTCCCACAAGGGGACAGAGTGTGAGGACAGTGCTCTCAGGTCTGGAAGACACGTCCCTCCTGCCCGCATTCCCCTGGCCAGAATCCAGTAGGCAGCCACGTCCAGCTGCACGGGAGGCTGGGGAGCCGGGTGGTCCCACGCCAGGGTGCCCAGCACGTCCTCCGGTGGCCTGACCCGCAGGCAGGCGTTGATGTGTAGCTGGTTCACAGCTGGAACACAGACAGGAGACGAACGCATGAAACGTCTCTAACTCTAATATTAGGTGATGAACGGTTCAAATAACAAGAGCCCTCCTTCCGGGGGTGACGCTCGATGACAGGGAGATGAGTGATTTTCACAAATCACTCCTCGGCATTCCTGGGTCATATTTACGCCACATTTATTGGTGCCCATTCATTCAGGGCAGAGTCAGGCCGACTTGAAATATGCTTTGAAGTAGCACCGTCGACTCTGAGAGCCTCAGGAGCCTGTCTCATGGTTGCTGTGTACAGATCAAAAACTCAGCATAGACGGCACTGCTTGTTTTCTGGTTGTCAGTCGAGATTTAGTTTTATTTCTTTTCTGAAGAGGTTGTGCCAGCCAATGATATCTGCTGTCATTGGTCGTCCTCACACATTGTGACCCAGCAGTGATGACCCTGGGTCACAGGCGGGGCCCTTGACTTACCTCTGCCCGCAGTCCTGGGAACGCTGCCCTGGGGCGCAGGGGGCTGCGGGACTGGGCCCAGCCTGCTCTTGCATCTTACGAGCACCTGGAAGCGTCTTTCTGCTTTTCCTCCCCCCAGAGGTAGGTTTGTGTTTCTGACAGCGGGCACGTAGCCTTGCATGGAATCGCCTGTCTCCCTGGAGTAGTAGAGCATTTCCCAACCAAACCACACGGCCAGGAAGAGGCTGCGTGGGGCTGGGCGCAGCTCTGACCACACAGGGCTCTTTCTGCAGCTGCAGAGGCCATCTGAGCCTGGGAGAGGTGTGTCTCCTGGTCTGGGGACAGGTGTGATCCTGCCGTCTGGCGGGTTCCTGACAGCCTCCAACTTGTGCTGCCTCTGGCTGTCTTAACCAGTGTCCTGGGATGGGTCACCAGGGTCGTAACAGGAAAGCGTCAGCTACACAGAGACCTGAGAGAGTCCTGTCGGGTGCTGTCTGACTGTCAGGATGGAAACCCAGGAGACAAAGGTCTAGTTCTCTGAAGTCAGCATCTGCAGGTGGTTGGTCCAGTAATGCAGTTCTCGCAGCTGGTGGCTTTGTCCGTGGCCACATTCCCAAGGTCACCCCGGGGTCCAGGACAGCCACTCACACTCCAGCTCCCGCCAGCAGGAAGGAGATGAAAGTGGGAGCGTGCCTGCCCTCCCTTCCCACTTCAGTCCTGATGTTTCTCGGGAGATGCATTCGCGGCGTCTGCTTCAATCAGAGTCTGAGGAGCATGTCGTCTTTATTCTCCGTGGCCCTGTGCCAGCTGAGGTCACCTGGGCTCCTTCACTGTGAAGAGAAGGGAGCGTGGCCTCCAGGGACGGGGTGGTGGGTGGAAGGTCGGAGACCCAAGTCCGGGTGAAGGACGGTGCCAGGATGCAGGGCAGGGACCCCCGCTGTCACGGCGGCCCCTCCCCCCCATCAAGTTGCTACCCCAGGCTCAGGACCTTTATGGAGACGGGACACCTTTCCCCCGTCCCTTCACTCTTGGCTAACTGCTGAGTAATGGTTGAGTGGCGTGTGGCAGGGCTGGTCACCAGACCGCAGGGGAGTATGCTGACCTGAGGTCCGGGCTCAGCCCACTCCGGCTCCAGCTGCCACCTGCCAGGCGCTGGCCCGGCCACCCCCGCGAGCCTGCGCCCCGTCTCTTCGTGTCTGAGTTGCCAGATGACTGGTGGGCACGGCCACCACGTGCAGGTATCGGCTTAGTCACTGATTTGTAGGATGGTGTCGGCAGGTTAGGGACACCCAGCCTCCTACTAGAAGTGGAGTTCAGCGTTTTGAGTAGAGAATGTTCACCTGGTTTCACACATCAGGATGGTACAAAAAGTTCACACTGAGAAATTGTGTTCCCGCTCCTTCCTGCATCTCCCTCTTTCTCCCACCCCCATGGATAATTGTTTTTATCAGTGTTTGTGTGTGAGCGCTTCAGCTTTTATTTGTGTAAATGCCGGCAGTTGCAGGTGTATGTTTATATTTATTTTCAATATTATGTACGTCATGTGTACATGGTGTATACAGTTCCCCTTTCCTGACGTGAAACGTAGCATCCTGCATCCACTTTTCTGCACCTCGCGTGTTCACTTAACTAGAGTATTCTGCAGACCTTTCCACATCAGAAATGCGATCTTTCCCGCAGGTGCAAGGAGTCCCAACACCTGAGCATGTGGTGATGGTGTTGCGGGGACCCGGCCGGTGGAGCTGGTGTCACAGTTGAGGGACAGCCATTCACAGTTGCCCTGGGCTCCGGGTGTTTGCGTAACTGGGCCACGCCTTTCCTCGCTCACACTCCCTCTGCTTTCAGAGGGTTTTCTGATTTCTCCCCGTCGCGGTGCCAAGGAGCCTCAGACGCCTCCGTTCTGCTTTCCGTGTGCTCTGCGGGTTCTCCCCGCCCCTCCCCCCTGTTCTGTGCTTCTGTTGTTGCTTCTGTGTCACCATCCACGTGACAAAGGCACATTCCTGCCCTCGTTCTCTCTTGGGGGTCCCGTCTCTCTCTGGGGTGTGATGCACGTGACGGCCTGCACTCTCCTTTTCCCTTAGAATGGGATTCTCGGGACCTCGCCGCGTGCCTCTGCCTCGCGACTGGGTAAAGCAGACCCGTGGGGCCTGGTGCTTGTGCGTTTGCCCGCAGCTGTTCCTAGCCCTCCACCTGGGCGGTATCCGGAAGACTTTCCGCCCCCTCTGTGTGTCCTGGCAGGGGTGGGGGCCCTGGGCCGAGACCCCTGTTCTTCCAGGGTGTTCAGGTATCAAAAGGGTCCACAGAGCTCCCAGGGGACATCTTGACACGGACCCCTCCTCCTCTGGGCTTCGCATCTGCCTGCCTGAGCTGGCTGCCTGTCAAGTGTTTTGTGCTCAGCTCCAGTCACTCTCTGTAAGAGCGGTCAGCTCACCAGGGTTGCGCATCCTCGGTGATTTGCAGGCCTGGGGGAGCGGGCCTGCCCGCCAGGGCCCCAGGAGGGCACAGCCCTGCCCCGAAGCTGAGAAACGTGATCACCATTTAGGAGCTGGTAGAAGCCTCACTCCCACTAGAAAATAATTGGATCCAAAGTGTGTGTTTCATTAGCCAGGCGCTAGACCCCACTGAAAGCAGGTTTGAGGACATGAGTTGCTAGCTGACCTTGAGAACCTCACTGTTTGTGGGACAGGAATATTCCCTCCGGCCCCTCCTCTGCTATGGGGCAGTGAGGTGGTCTGGGGCGGGTTGCCCCCAGAGCTGGCCTGTGGTCAGCCCCCTGAGATGGGGGGCAGAGGGGCTCTGTGTGGGTGGACCCTGCGACCGGCAGCCTGCAGCCTCGGCCACACGCTGTGGTCGGCGAGGCAGGAGCCGGGGCTGCTCTCCTGGGACTGGCAGGAGTTCAGCGGTTTCTCGGGAGGCATCAGAGGGCAGGTGGGCTTCGTGACAGGCAGGGCCTGGAGCAGGCATCGCACGGAGGGAGAGGCAGCCGGGCCAGGCTCCGTGCAGCCCGGAAGCGCCTGAGCCCGTTCCTGCCTGGGTGCCATGCTTATTAGAGTCACAGGCTCCTGAATCTCCTGGGACTTGGGGTGTCCAGAATGCGTCTGGCTGCATTCATTACTCCAGGAAAGATGCATGGTGCCCCCTGCGAGCCCACTGTGCTGGGCACCGTCCCTGCCCACACAGGCATCCCCGCGGTTCACCCGCTGCAGGGGGGTGGGGCGGGCGTAAGAAATGCTTTTCTCCACTAAAACAGTTCCCTTTTTCTAACTGCCGTGCCCCTGGAAATGCTTGTTTTGAGACATGAGCTGCTGGTAAACGTGCAAGACTTTGCGCTTTGTTCCTGGGGAGGGCGGGGCCGCCGTGCCTGGCGGCCAGCTGCGTGATGCTCCGGGGGTCCCCGGGGGAGAGGCTGCAGCTGTCGACCCCCCCCTTCTGGTTGGGCACCCTGCCCCCCACAGTCAGTAGCAGGTGCATCTGGAAAGGGCCTGGTGGCCCCCCAGCACCCCTGGCTGCCCAAGGCAGGGAGGCCTGTCGCCCAGGAATCTGGTGGCCGTGACGGCTGGCCCAGGACCATTCAGTACGGGTGGGAGGCCTGGCTGCAGGGGGGCAGTCAGGGTGGCCTCTCTTCCGGACCACGGAGCGGGTGCTGTCCTCTTGACCGTGGCTCTTTCTTCCAGTGACACGGACGAGGGGAAGCCTGGTGTCGGTGGGTTCATGCCCTTCGGGTTCTCTGGCGTCCTGTCGGGGGCAGCCACCTGTTTCTATGCCTTCGTGGGCTTCGACTGCATCGCCACCACGGGTAAGCCCGCCGCCCTCGGCATACGCACCTGGGCTCACCTGGCCAGGTCGCTGCTTCCCTTCCCGGGGGGGGGGGGGGGGGGGGGGGGGGGCGGCGGTGTGTGTCTGTTGCCGCTCTTTCCCTCCTGAGTACCGTACGCGTGTGCACCTTCCTGCTACCCCGCCCCCACCCCTCCTCAAGGGGCAGGCCTGACGGGGAGCGGCCTCGCGCAGGGCCGGGGTGATGGTCCCGTAGCTGCAGCCGATTGCAGGCCTGTGCGCCCTCCGGGAGACATGGGGCCACTACAGATACCGTGGTCCTGGCGGTGGAATAGGCCAGCCTCCCGGGCCTCCCCTGTCCTCTGCCAAAGGAAGCGAGTCTTTTCCTTGCCGACCCTCGGTGTAAAGGCCAAGAACACCATCCCTGGGCTTGTGGGTGCTGCAGCACGTGGGGCTCCCCGGAGCCCCGAGGGCCCTGGTCCCCGCAGGGCCGTGCGCGTGGGTGGACCCCGCTGAGCCCTGGCTGCTTCCAGGGGAGGAGGTGAAGAACCCCCAGAAGGCCATCCCCGTGGGCATCGTCGCCTCCCTCCTGATCTGCTTCATCGCCTACTTCGGGGTGTCGGCCGCCCTCACGCTCATGATGCCCTACTTCTGCCTGGACAAGAACAGCCCCCTGCCAGACGCCTTCAAGCACGTGGGCTGGGAGGGCGCCAAGTACGCGGTGGCCGTCGGCTCCCTCTGTGCCCTCTCCACCAGGTGAGGAGACGCAGACTCAGGGAGGCGGCGCAGACTCAGGGAGGCGGGTTTGCCGTGCATGTGCCTCTCTTCCCCTGGAAGAGAGCGGAACCCCAGCCCCAGTCGTGTGGCTCCTCCCCTCGCGCGGCTCCTCCCCTCGCGCTGCTGTCGGTCACCCCAAGGGCTGCTGGTGTTACTGACAGCTCATCTCGAAGAACGCGAGGCCCACGTTTTAACATCGTCTGCTCGGCAAGGGCCTGGTCCTCTGTCCCCGACGGTGGCCACTGGACCAGGCCACCTCTGTGAACACGGTCTTGTGGCCCTTAGTTCGGCTGCAAAGCAGAGGCTGCCTTAAAAAAGGGAGCAAGTGCCTTTTAATGAGAAACATTTTGCTCTGATGTTTCCTGCTAACCTGGACATACAGGAAACATTTGCTGAATACTGATTGATGACAGAGGAATCCTCATGAATGCAGCAATGCCTTTATTTTCTGTTTGATTCTGTTTTATTTTCTCTATTTTCTGAATCAAATACATTATTGATTGTTAATAATAAATCAGTAATGAATAAATACATTATTCCTGTATTTAATCACAGGAATAAATACAAAATTTCTCTTCCATCAAACTATGTCTGGATGCCATGCCAGTTTACGTTAGACGTTTCCCATTCTTTCACTTAATGCAGACTTTGCAGTAAGTGCTTCTCCGGGGGTGGTGTGGTGTGTCCCCGTCTTTCGGCGGCGGGCTTCACAGTTTGGAGGCGGACCCCCTCCTCGGTGGTAAACGCGCGGGGCGTTAGGGTCGGTGCCTTGATTCCCGTGAGCTACTCTGCTGATACACTTTGCTTTTCCTCCCATCTAGCCTTCTAGGCTCCATGTTTCCCATGCCCCGAGTTATCTATGCCATGGCTGAAGATGGGCTGCTGTTTAAATTTTTGGCCAGAATCAACAAAAGGACCAAAACACCAATAATCGCCACGTTAACCTCAGGTGCCATTGCCGGTAAGAACTGGCATTTCACCTGCCAGTATTTTAACAGTTGCGTATGATTCCCTGGGGAAATACCTTGAATTGTGCTGGTCTGGGAGAACTTGTAAACTGGTCAGCTTCTGGTTTTTATTCTTATATCTGGTTTATTGCAAGGTAATAACGAAGTGCCTTTTTGACAAACAGCAGAGGCCAGTTTTACAGAGAACGTGATAGAATTCTCGGAAAGTTTGAATTTTTTAATTATTGTCTCATTGGACAGAGCTTAGAATACACGCTGTTCCTTCAAAGCCCTGTGTCTCTCCCCTTTTCCGAATGCCCCTGAGCAGACCTCGGTGGGACGATTTCTTACATGGTACCAGCCAAGTGACTTTTTGTGGGTATTGGAAGTTCACCATCTGTGTGTCTTAGCGCGTGAGTTCTCTGGGAAGCAAGAATCCCTTATGATCGCTGCTTTATAAGATGTGCCACCTCTTCCCCAAGGGACACTGCAGGTGTGGCTGCTGTAGCCATTCGCCCCGAGTTTATAAACAGTGGCTGGCCCAGAGGAGGCTGATCTGACCCCGTGGCAGATTCCTCGCCCGGAGGGCAGTTCCAACAGAAGAGAGCCCCGGAGCTCTGTGCGTTCCCTGAACGCCTGGCAGCCCTGCAGAGAGCCTGCGCTCTACATTTCCTCCTTGCATGGTGTTCTGCAGCCGGGGAGGCGGGCACACAGCTGAGAGGCGGAGTGAGGCTGCACGCCCAGTGGCTGCACAGCTGGCTCTTGGTTCCGGGTCTGCTTTGAGGCCAAACTGGCTGGTTCCTTCCAGCCCGTGAGTAGAGCAGCGGGTCTTCTTGGTAAATGATACACGGTACCATGCACAGTTGTATCACAGGGACTTGTCAAGTAGCCTTGGGTGAGGCGTTTGACCATCTTAATGAGTGACCGGTTATTGTATACGGGCTAAGCATTTATGCCCTTAGCAAAGTGTGCTTAGGTTTGTGGATTAATAGTATATAATGAAGGAAAGCCGGTTTTTTCATTACTTCACACATTTGTTGTGTGAGTCTGCATTCTTGAGAGTGATTGCAGTGGGCAGGTTAAGGGCCACCATGTGTCAGAATATGACCAGTATGTTTAAGGGATTAAGGAAATTGAAAATAGTCATTGTTTCTTCAGTATTTACAGGTAATTTGATCGTATTGAAGACTGGCCTTAATTTCCTTTCTGTGCTGATTAAGAGAGATCAAAGTATAACCTTAAAATGCCTGTAAAGTCCTCTTGTTACCAAATCAAGGGTTTGCTTTTTCTTTTCACTTGTCAGGGGTGGTAAATAAGTGTTTAGTTTATTTAAATCGCCTCGCATGAAAGAAGTTCGGCTCGAGTTTCTCTTGGTGGGAACGTGGGCATTTGTGGCACACGTGGTGGGATCCTCTTCTAATTATCCAGAAGGGCCTCACTGCTCTTTAATTCTGTTTTTTAGCCTCAATTTGAGTTGTTTTAGTTGCAGCGGTCTGTGTGGGCTTGAGAAATATTTGTGGAAAAGTAACGCCTTTGTGTTTATGTTTCAACTTGTGTTGATTGCATGTGATTTGAAAATATCCCAGAGTAGATCCAGCCAAGTTATGTTTTAAATGGGAAACTTGACACACATACCCACATAAATAGACATGCATACTCTCATAAAAATCTACAGAGGATTTTCAAAGAAGCATGCATGCTTTGCTTTGCTTTAAGTGGGGTCATGGTGAGGGGACTGATACTGTTTGGGAATAACACTGCTTTCTGTGCCCACCTTCTGGGTTGGAAGCCCCTGTGAGTCTTCCTGGGGCACTGGACTTGCCCTCACCCATCTCCTCATCACTGTTGCTTACTGATGCAGGTCTCAGGTGATATGCTCTGGGAGGCCAAGTGCTGTTTGGTCTGCCCTATTCAATGGCATATACCAGCACCCGGTCACCTGCATGCTCACAAGTGCCATTGGGTGATGGATGAGGGTTGATGGATGTGTGAATGATGTATGGATGGATGGATGGATGGATGGATGGGTGGGTGGTGTATGGGGGATGGATAGATGTACATGTCTGTGCGTCTGCCTGGTGTAGGGGAAGACACACTGGGCTCAGAGCCACAAGGACCTAGCTCAGAACCTGACTCTTCCACTTAATAGCTGTGTGACCTCAGGTAAGTCTCTCAACATGTCTGAACTTCACTTTCTCCATCTGTAGTGTAGGGATAGCTGGCAAAATTGCCATGAGGGTCAAAAAGGGTCATGTTGATAAGAGTACTCTCTATATAAACGTTAATTATTATTATTGTCTTTTGAGAGCTGTGTATGTGGTTTAATCCTGAACTTTTCTCCTCTTTAAGCGAAGTCACAGTGGTTTTCCATGGAAAGGGCCGGGGGTGGGGAGTAGAACAGCACCCCTTGTGTGCCCTGGATTGCGGGTGGGTGGTGGTTCTGGCTGGCGGTGTGTGGAGGGCCACGCACGGTCCTGATGTTCGTTTCCTCCCCAGCTGTGATGGCCTTCCTCTTCGACCTGAAGGACTTGGTGGACCTCATGTCCATTGGCACCCTCCTGGCTTACTCTTTGGTGGCTGCCTGTGTGTTGGTCTTACGGTAGGTATGGCTTTCTGGGTTCCAGGACAGATGGCCCTGCCAGCCTTCCTCTTAACAGTTCACGTTCATGGTTTATACCGTGGAAACTTCAGGCTTTGGACAGCTCCCTTGGGACCTGCCTGGGAGAAGGTGGGACCTGGCGGCTGAAAGCCTAGTTACAGAGACTGTCCTTGAGAAGAGCCCGGGGTGGCTCCGTCCCTCACTCGCATGTGCCCTGATGTTTCTGGCTAGTTGTTGGGAGGATAGAGACAGGTTATCAACCTGACTGTTGGGCCTGGATCCTTGGGTCAGAATTCTTGAAGGCTTAGGGTAACAATTTCAATTTAGTCCAGGTTCTGGGGACAGAGGGGACTGGGGACAGGCCCTGGTGGGAACTGGTAGAATCCAGGACCTGTGAAACGTGGGTCAGTGTGATGCTTCCGTGGCAGTGTTACACCGCCCCCAGGGGAGTGAGTGCCATTACAGGGCCTGGAGTAGCTAACAGTGTTTAGGAAGACTGTTCAGGTTCTGGCTTTGAGCCTTGTCTGGACCGGGCCAGCCCCGTGGAGGGCCGTAATAAAGCAGTTTTGGGACGAGGCTTGGCATCCGGGGGTCCTCAGCTGCCATGGTGCCCCCCTCTTCAGGCACACCCCTGCTCCAGTTGCCCTTTGTTCTGGGAGATAGGGCTCTGCCTCCTCACTCCTGGGAACGGCCCTAGGTTGTGCACATCACGACAGCAGGTACTCGGGAGATGCTCAGCGCGGTTACCTGGGGAGAGCCTCCCACTTCTTTCTCAGGGATTTGTGCTTGCCAGGCCATCGAGTCCATCCCTAATGTGCTCCGCAGCTAAATTACCTGGGTTAAGTCTCAGTAGTGGCTCTGGAGAGTTAGCTAGAACTAGTTTGCTAGTTTCCGATCACTTACTCCTTCCCAAGAGCTCAGGGCTAGGATCTTCTCTGAGTGCCCCCCACTTTCTTCATTGACCAAATGGTGTACATGAGTCAGTGAAAAAAAAAAAGGATAAATATCTTTATACTCACTCTTAGCTTTATGCAGAGTAATTCACAGAGCACTCTGTTTTTCAGAGCTGGTGGGAAAGATTTGAGCTCTATTCATTTTGGCAGGAAAGATAAGGAGCCCCATTTGAAACAGATGCTTCACTTGCAGGTGGCTTGTGTCTTGGAAATGATGCCACAGGCTTGGTCCTTCACCCAGCTCTATAGAGTTATTTATTCCAAGGCACTTGGAGTTTTAAAATAAATTGATCCAGTTAAGTCTCACACACAGAATTTCTCAAATCCATCAGCCGGCAGACACGTTTCTCTGGCTCTACACCAAACAAGGTCCTAATGTGATTGCTTTCTATTTCTGTCTGTACTGTTAGCCCTGCAGCCATAGTTTTTTTGGAAGTGGCCTAGTATCTTGAACATCCAAGGGCCAGTGTTGCTTTTCAGAACAAGAGCAACTCTCAGGACCATCCTCTGGGCTGGTTCATGCTGGGGGTCAAGTTGCCTCGTAACAGAGACACCAAGAGGGGTGTTGCCCAGAGGTAGAAGCAGAAGGCGAGGCCTGGGTCTCCTCTTGTTTCCATTTGCTGGAAAATGCATCATTCTGACCATCCTCTTCCCGTTTTACGCCCTGTGTCCTGGGCAGCTTGAGTTAGTGTGTGTCCTTTTGCTTAATTAAAGCATATTATGATGGGGAAGCAATACACTGCTTTACAGGTATCAGCCGGAGCAGCCTAACATGGTATACCAGATGGCCAGGACTAGCGACGAGCTCGACCCAGTCGACCAGAATGAGCTGGTGAGCACCAGCGATTCCCAGATGGGCTTTTTACCGGAAGCAGAAAGGTTTTCTTTGAAGACCATGCTGTCACCCAAAAATACGGAGCCTTCCAAATTCTCTGGGCTAATTGTGAACGTCTCAACCAGCCTTATAGGTGAGAGCGCTATGCGGTGTGTGCGGTGTTTGGGGTCCGCTTGTCCTTGGAGGTGGGCAAGTGCCGGACGCGCCCTGGGCCGTGATGTCAGTTATTCCGTCCTGACTGGGGTGGGTGCCTGCAGCAGGGGAGCCTCCTCTCTGTGAGTTTTGGGGAGAAATGAGGATGTCCATCTGTGGGAACTTGGGAAATGACTGAAGCGCGTCTTTCTCTCTCCCTCTTAGCACTTCTGGTCATCACCTTCTGCTTGGCGGCTGTGCTCGGCAAGGAGGCCCTGGTAAATGGGGAGTTGTGGGCAGTCTTTGTCCTCATGGGCTCTGCCTTCCTCTGCTCTGTGGTCACGGCCATCATCTGGCGGCAGCCTGAGAGCAAGACCAAGCTCTCATTCAAGGTGAGCAGCTCAGCCTGACGGCTGGAGGGACCCCCCCTGGGAGGCCGTGCCTCTGGCTCTCCTGTCGGGAGGCCGCCCTGCCCATGTGGGCTCTGCCGGGGCTTGGTGTGCGGAGGGTGGTGCTCGCTGGCCGGACTCAGGGGGACGTGAGCCTGGGGCCCCCGGGCACAGACCCTGCCTGCTGAGAGAGGCCAGACCCCGGAAGAAGGCCCCTTCCCGGCCCCTGGCTCTCAGGTGGGGTAGTGCCCTGTGTCCTCTGGGCTTATCGTAAAGAAACGTCTGCCCTGGTGGATCCCATGTCATCACCAAGCCTTGGAGGTGACCAGGGCTTCTGCATGTTTAGATTCTACAAATAATAAGATAGTTCAGCCTTCGAGATGAAGCAGAAGCCCCTCTTCCAGCCCCTTCTGGAGACGAGTAAGAGCGGAAGTTAGGATGCAGCTCTCTTTGCTAGCTTAGAACAAACTCCCATCTGCTAGGATTTGCCTGTGGGGGTGTGTTTGGGGGGGCTGGGGGTCTGGGGAGTGACTTGGGGGGACAGGGGGTGTGAGAGGTGCCGTGGTGGGGACGGGCATTCAGCCCCTCCCCGCGTGGACCTGGCTGTCCAGACCAGCCTCGGTGCACCCTCTCCTTGGTAGTTTTGCTAAACGATCAAGCGGACGCCATCTGTCTGGCGCTGTCCACCCGCCCGCCCTGACGCTCTGCCTCCTGCCTCTGCAGGTGCCCTTCTTGCCGGTCCTTCCCGTCCTGAGCATCTTCGTGAACGTCTATCTCATGATGCAGCTGGACCGAGGCACATGGGTCCGGTTTGCAGTGTGGATGCTGATAGGTACGTGAGTCGTGGGTTTCGCGGTGACCAGCACGTGACGTCCCAGTGTCTCTGGCCCCCCACTCCCCCAGCTGGTGCTGAGCCGCTCACGCGTCCTCCCTGCTACTGGCTGGATGGCGCGCGTCCTCCAGCCGCCCCCGTTTCAGATCTCAAAACACAGTGAAAATACGTGTGGTCAGCTGTTTTCTGGTAGGCCGTGGGTCCTCCCCTCCCTTTTAGATAATTGTAAAGCCTTTGTCTGAGCTGGTCATCTCATTGGGCAAGAGCCTGACGTTCTAAGACTGAGCCTGTGAGTCTGCTGTTGACAGAACACCACCCTGGTCCCCCCGCACAGCAGCGTCTGGACTGTGCCGCCGTGGGCTGCGGGGCCTGGCCGGGCCTGTGGGAGACCCGGGGCCGGCCTTGGGGTGCTGGCCCCGTTTGACACCAGCCATGGCCCCTCTGTGGGCCTCTGACAGCAGGGGCTGCAGAGGTGGACCCGGCTTCCTTCTGCAGTGTCAGGGGCCGGGTGCCAGTGCTTGGGAGACTGGCTTTGACCGGTGCGTGCCACCGACGAGAGCAGTGACCTCCCGGCCCCAGTGACGGTGGGGGTGGGGGTGGGGTGGGTGGCCCCTGCGTCCCTGCAGCCGTGGAGGAGCCCCTTCTGAGCGACCCCCACAAGCTCCTGGGCTCCAGGGCTTTTGATGGCTGGGTGCTTCCTTCAGGGCCTGCTCTCCTATGTCACTGGCACAAAGGTGGCCCCCCGGGGGGGGGGGGGTTAGTTAGGGGAACAGAGCTCTGGGCCCCACCATAGACCTCTGAGGCCCCTGACCGTCACTGAAATGACTGAATGCGGGGGTGTCATGCATTCCCAGGTGACCTGGATGTCTAAGTCACTCATGTCATGTAGGGAGCACGAGGGCTGTACAGACAGTGCGAAGAGCCTGGGGAGCCCTGGCGCCCCTTGGAAATCCACGCTGGTGGGCACAGCGCCCCTTCCGGGGGGTCTGTGCTGGCCCCTCCAGTGCCGCGGGGCATCCCGTCCTCCCGGGGCCTCAGCCCCACTGCTCCCCGGCCTGAGGCAGCGCTTCCCCACGGGGTCTCAGCCTGGGGCGGCCGCCTGCAGACACTGCTGCTGGGCCTGCCTCCGGGACCACGCCCCTCACACACGCCCGTCTCTGCCCTCGGCCCGCAGGCTTCATCATCTACTTCGGCTACGGCCTCTGGCACAGCGAGGAGGCGTCCCTGGCGGCCGACCCAGCAGGGACTCCAGTGGACGGCCATTTGGACCATTGCAAGTGACACACAGCCCTGCCCCCGAGGCCCCGGCAGCACCTCGCTCTCCCCACCTGCGCACGGGACCCAGGACCCGCACCCGCCGAGCCCAGGGCAGCGGAGGGTGCAGCCCACGTGTCCTGCTCAGGCCGGCTTGCCGGGCCCCTCACCTGGCCACGCCTGGCGGGGGCCGTGGGGCCGGGGCTGGCCGCCTGCCTCCGAGCCTCCCTCTGAACAAAGACAACAGCCCCCTCCTCGCCGGCCCAGCACCCCTGCTGCTGCAGCCTCGGGCAGAATGGAGGTGTCCCCTGAGGCGTCCGGCCTCCCTCCCAGGGACTGGGCCGGACACTGCCGTCCCCGCCTCCCCGCCCAGCCCCAGAGAGCCGCCCGGATGCCCGCCGAGCACCACGAGGCAGCCTGACCCCAGCTGTGCCGCCCCAAGCCCGAGGACAGCGGCTTCGTCTAC
Organism: Hippopotamus amphibius kiboko; assembly: GCF_030028045.1. NCBI lineage: Eukaryota > Metazoa > Chordata > Mammalia > Artiodactyla > Hippopotamidae > Hippopotamus > Hippopotamus amphibius. Next base: position 74,122,263 of record NC_080199.1, read on the forward strand.
TTAGAAAGGAAACGTAGATGGTCTGCTCCTGCTTCTGCCCCCTGAGCTGCGTCCAGAGGGGTCGTTAGGACCGTGACCGCCCCCTCCCCGTCCAGGCAGGGGCTCCGGACCCCCTCGCGCACGGCACACGGCACACTCCGGCCGCAGGGCCAGGCGTCGCGTGGGGCCGGCGCGGTGGCCGCTCCACGCGGCCCTCCTGCAGCCGCCAGCCCTCCGGGCCCCGCCGGTCCCTGCGGCTCTGGCCTCTCCCTGGGGGACGGCCAAGTCCTGAGTAACTGGAACGCGACGCTGTTGCTGTAGGACCCACCTCGAGTGAGCAGAGCTTCGCGCAGCGCTGCCTGCAGGTCCCGGCTCCTCGCCGAGCCCTCCGTCTGCTGCTCGCAGGTCGGTTTCTTGGGTCTCAAGGTCCCCGAGGCCGGTGTCCGCTCGTCCTGGGTGACGGCGCGGCCCTCCAGCTGCTTCTGGCCCCGGCAGGATGTCTGGCCCCTCTGGTGTCTCAGCATCACGTGGCGTCCTCCCATCCATCGCTGTGAATCAGTCACTCCACCAGATCCCGTTGGCGGTTACCTGTGATGTGGAACTCGGCCCAGGAACTGCCCCGAGTGGCTCAGGGCTCGGGGGCTGCACGCTGGGCGGTCCGGGGTCACACTGCTGCGCCGCCCGCCTGTGTGCGTGTGGTCCCGAGGCCGCGGGTTTGTGCGCGCGTTGGTGCCCCTGCCTCGGGGTCTGCGTGTCCCCGTGCACATGGCGCTCCCTCCCGAGGCCCCGAGGACACTCCTGGTGGCTGGGCTGAGTCTTCTTTCCGAGAGAGATGGATGGCCCGTGTTGGCAGGAGGTGAGGACAGGCGTGTTGGACGCCGCAGAAAATGGAAACGCGGCGTTGGAAGCTTAGCTGCCCGTATCGTCCCTCTCTGGCCTTTGTCACAAACCTGGTAGAAAGAAGCCTGATACACTGATGGCACTGGGCTCTCCTCCCTCTGCCCCAGAAAGTTCTTGGAGAAAAAATGCAAGAGTGAGCGGAGGGGCCAAATGGAGGGCTGGCCTCCGTGCCAGGCTCTGGCCACTCTGGTCACTTGTGGAAGCTTTATTCTCAGTGTCACTTGTGAAGCTTCCAGAGGGAGGATTATAAGAGCCCAAAGCTTGGATTTCCAAAGAGAGGTATTTAAATTTATGTAGCTTGGTGCTGTATAATATTTTGATAAATATTAACTTATTTTGTTGGGTTCTGGTTGTCTGCTGTCTTCTTGGGGCCTGTTAGCCATTTGGTTGCCTGGTCTGTCTGCTGTTTTTCCACAGATGCACAGAGCGTGAGGGAAAGAGGGTGTCCAGGGTAGGTGGCGGGAGAGAGGGGTTTTTTCACTTTTTCTTTCTGGCTGAAATTTCCGTGCGTGCCAGCCCCTGACAGACTGTGCAGCTGACATTTCAGTCTGCAACACGTCGTTCTCCAGCCGGGAAGGTGTGTGTCCGCATCTCACGGGGCGAGCACATCCCCACAGATGGTCCCCTTCCTCCCCCAGAGCCGCAAAGCGCCGCGCAGAAGCCCCGCACCCTCCCCGCCGGGAAAGGGCACCTGGGGTCATGTGGCGGGGTTCAGGGGCCTGTGCGTGTGTTGAGAGCAGTTTTCATGCGGTTGCCAGGGGTTTTCTCTTCTGTGTGTGGGGCCAGTGCTGCCAGGAATGGTGATTGGGGGACGCCTCCTAATGTCAGTGGACTTTCTGGTCACGCCCTTCCTTCCTGCCCCAAGCTGGACACACACAAAAACAAACGCACACACAGACATCACACACACACACACACACAGACACACACATGGACACAGACACACACATATACACACACATGGACACACAGGCAAAAAATAACCACCGGAAGTGCCCGACAGGTTCACATCTCAGCCCTCCCAGACTCAGTTTCGTGGCTCAGCCATGCTTTCCTGTAGACTCAGAAATTCCGCATTTCTAGAGACATCCCCCCCTCCCCCAGGGATACCGTGTCTACTTGTATCTGTGCACCAGCCCCAAGCACTCATGTTGGACAGACCCGCTTGTGGTGAGGAAGCGCCTCTTCTGGGCGCCCGTGGTCCTCTCCCTGCATGTCCACAGCCTTGTGAAAACCCACCCGGGGTCCCCAGGACCTGTGCTGAAGAGTGAGGGGTGCAGGGTCTCCAGAGAAGCAGCGGGGCCATGGGCGGGGGAGACGTGAGCCCTCCAGAGCGGGGGTGGGGACCTTGGGTGGGAGTACGAGCCTCCGCACAGCCCCTGCCCCGCCTACTCACACCCCTCCTGCCCAGCTTTGGGCAGGATTTGCTCTTACAAACGCAGAGCGGGCATCATAGAGCCACCTCTCCTGGCCGGTTTGGAGAAGCCGCTGGGTTTATACTGCCGGCAGGATCCCTCGCGTCTCCCCGACTTTGGGTTGGTTTTGTTCCCCAAGTCCCGTCTCCATCAGGTGATCGGCTGCCTGGTCCCGTGTCGTTTGGACACCACGGGCCTCCCCTTGCTGTGTGTTCACAGGTGACAGCAGCACTGTGGAGGCGTCTCCGCCCACCCCGAGCCCCTGGGCCCCTGACACTCCCTTCTGCACCTTGGACACATCTGTCCATGCCTGCGAGAGGCGCAGGCCCAGCAGGAGCCTTGCGCTGTGTTTGCTGTGCTTTGTGTGTGGGGTTGGGGGCGCGGATGGGAACCCGGGCTGTCCCGGGTCTCCTCCCCTCCATTCCCACCACCAGGCAGGCATGGGGACTTGGCAGGTTTTGCCGTGCAGCCTAGGATGGTGTCTAGCCTAACACTGGAGGCAGAACTACCAGCACCGTGTGTGCCGACATGTCTCATCAAGGCCCCACCCAGACCGTGGGTGAGCCCATGGGCATTTGGGGGGGCCTCACTGCTGAAGAAAAGTTGCCTGGCTCTGTGCTAGGGCCCGTCTTTCCTGACCTGAATGCCCCACTTTGACACGTCGAATAAGAGCTGCTTGTTCTGTTGGCACCCAAGAACCACCCCCAGGGAGACAGGAGGGAGGGGTCTTCGTGCCAGGCCTTGTGGCCCAGGGTTCTAGGATGGATGGAGAGGTGACTGCGGCATGTCCACGCTCTTAGGGTGTAGGCATGTGACACGTGTGAGTTAACTTCAGATGGAACTAAATATATGTTGTGCATAATTGTTATGTATAAATTAAAATATATCTGCCTTGGTAATGAGAGTATTGTATGTAAGGCTCCTTAGGGAGAGCAAGATGTACATTTTATCAGACTCTTGTGGGCTTTTTGGAGTAATGAAACGCTTTATTGGTCCAGTGGTGCAAGAAGCTACATACACTCCACATGTCGTATGGTATTTACGATGCCTAGTGGGTGCTGAAGGCAAAAGAAAAAGTCAGCTGACCTTCCTGTCCCTCACTACGACCCAGTCTTTCTGTGCCTGTTGCTTCACTGGGTGGCAGTGCTCTTTCAAGATGGACGTGGACCGGCCAAGGGTCTCAGGGCACAGTTCTCAGGAGCCCCCTGGTCCACCCTGTAAATGTGTTGAACTGCTGAAAATCCCCGTGAGATGAAAGACCTCAGCTCGGAGTCCATATGGGATTTCTCGGGGTCAGGGAGCAGGGCTGGGAAGATGCATTCAGACTCTGTTAAATTATTAACAAGGTATATGATTTTGTGTTTCTTGATGACAGACTTTTTAAGTTTGGGACTTATTTTCCCGTTGGAGAAGTTATAATATATATTTAAGATGAGTTTCCTGCTTACGTCGTGCCTTTCAGCGTCGCTAGGCCTGAGGAGCACGAAGGGTGATGGTCTTTAAGAGGCTGGTTTCTTACCCGACCTGAAGAGCTGTGGTTTCTTCAGTACGCTTTTCCTTCTACTGAAAGTGGAACCGTTATTAAGGGAATTGTGTTTTTTATTATGTAAATTGTATAATATTTTTTGCTTGTTTGATGTTCTATTTTTCTAATAGTCTTATAGTTTCTTATAATTGTGATACTAGATTTAGATTCTGACGCAAACTGCAAATCAGATTGGCCTCTGCTCATCCCCCCTGCTTTTATTTTAAGGACAAGAGTAGATGTCGTCCGTCGCCTTTAAAAAAATGTGAACCTCTGCTCTGTATCCCAGTTTTGCTGACAAATGACAAAACTGTACATTGATACCGTACTTCATGTTGTAAAGTCAAACTATCTTGTGGTCCATCCTCTCCTGCTTCCGCAAATCCTAATAAATTCTGTCTATGGCCTGGGCGTGCTCAGTGTGACCTCAGGAATTCCGGCAGCTCTGGGATGGGGAGGGGGTGCCCCCGGGGAGACTTCCAGATCCTGCCCTTTGCTGCTTGAGTATCAGCCTGCTTCCTCTCAACCGGATGTCGCGTTGCCTCCTTTACTTCAGCCGTTTGGTGGAAATGCTCATTCCAGCCTCGGCCAGGGAACCCCTGGACCCTCATTTAGGATCCTCTGAAGCCGGCTCCCCACCTCCCACTCTTTCCGGACTTGGCTGGGTTTGGGCCCGGGCCCAGAGGGGGGGGCCTGACTGTGGGGCCTGACGCTGCTGGCTTGCAGAAGGACGTGGGTGTCGGCGCAGCAGAGCCCTCTGCCTGGAACGCCTTAGCCTTGCGCTTCCCTCCACACGCCACCCGTCCCGGAGGATGCGGTGCGTGAGGACCGCGAGGGGATGGGGAGGGCTGGAGCTGTGCTAACCATCCTTGATCTCTCACCCCGCCCCCCCTTGAGAAAGGAAGCGTCTTCTTGCACAGGAGGCATTCAGTCAAGGGGGCCCTGATTCTCAGCCCTAAGGCTCGGCGTGATCACGCTGGGAGGGCTGCTGCCGGGAAGGTAAGGTGTAACCTTTCCGGGACCGAGAGCGGGGCGGGGGCTGCTGCTGGCCCCATGCGCTCAGCATCAGGAATGTGAGGCGCATCCGTAGGCCACGCGGTCAACCAACCCCCGGGCCAGGGCCGCGTGGACGCTTCCTCTCCGCGCCCAGGGGCCTGCTGTGCGTCCGGGGACAAGCGCAGGCCGGGCGCCCCTTCACGCCCTCCGCCGCCTCCTCCAGGGCGATCTGTGACAACTTGCAGGCGCCCGTTGAGCCAGCCCCTAACTTCCAGGCGGGCCGGCGTCCTCGAGCATCCCTCCCCGAGCATCCCCGAGCGCCTGGAGCTGGGGACCCACCAGGCTGGGCTGGTCCTTCCCGGGAGCCCGCCTGGGCGCGGCGCCACACTGCCATCTAGCGGCCGGCTCGGGCGCGCGCCTGAAGCCGCGCCGGCTCCCAGCAGTTTCCTAGGAAACCCTGATGGGGGTCCCCCCAACCCCCCCGGAAGGCCGGCGGGAGAAGCCACTGCAGTCTGGAGGCCTGGGGGTGGGCAGCCTCCTGGAGCACAGTTTGGTGATGACACACGTCTGGTGAGTCAGAAGCTGCCCCGGGACAGCCTGGCCTCCGCAGTGGGGACGAATCACCTGGACGCCTCCGGGACTGCTCAGCCACCAGACGGCCGGGGACACATACCGGGGGTACCCCCGTCCACCCCTATTCCAGGGGCCATCGTTTCGTTTTACTGTATAAGCCTGTCCATCAAGCCATAAATACGGCCAGAATACATGCGATGCGAGAAAGGCTTGGGGAATAAAGCAGGCAGTACGGTACCTCCGCTGATGAAGCCAGCCTCTGGCCTACTTCTCAGCACTCAGGACTGCGGGGGGACGCGGGCGGGGGAGGGGGTGGGGGTGGGGAGAGGCGCAGTAGGACTTTCCCACGGATGCTTTACATTTTTACTCCTGGAAACCACGCGGTGACTTGTTGAGCGCCTGCTAACACAGCCCCCGCTACACGGATTTGGGTGCAGTTAGAACCGACAGCAGCAGCTGAGCCTGGCTGGCTGGGTTGTCTGTGGGGAGGGGCCCCGGGGGTCCTGCAGGGGCGGGAGGGCCCAGCTCAGATGGCACAGCACTTTAGCCCATGTGGTGCTGGTGCTGGAAAACCATCCCAGACTTGGTGAGGGAGGCAAATTCGCCAGCGGGTGCCCCATACTGAGGATAAAAGAACAGAGCTTGGCCTTCAAGAAACCCTGGGTGTCCTGCTTTTGTTTATAAAGAAGTTTGAGAGAAGCAGACTGGTTAAAAAAAAAAAAAAGATAGTTAGCAAACAAGTGAATTAGCTGTAGCCTGTGGTGGGGGTGATTTTTTTAAGCATTTGACCCGAACTTCCCAGCCGGCAGGACCCTGCCTCTTGCCTATCAGGGATGCAGGGATGCGATGTGAGGATTCCCCCCACCCCACGGGCCAGTGCTGGGGGCCTGTTCACCGATGCAGCTATAGCGTGAGAACAGCCTTCAAGTCCAGCCGCGGTGGGACGCATCTGCCCCCCGCTTCACTGAACTTCACTCTGCTCACTCCTTCCAGCCTCGCAGGCAGGGAGAGCTGGCAGTGGCCTCCCTTGGCACAGAGCAGGGACCAGGTGGTTGACTTCGAAGGCCTCTCTGCCCCCGCAGGGCAGCCGTGGGGGACACAGTTCTCCGCAGTCGGGAGGCTCCTCCACCCTCGCTCCTCTGCGGGCTGTGGGCCAGGCGTCAGTGGAGGAGGACAGTGCAGGGTGGTTATGATAAAGGTGGTGGCACAAGAAGCCAAAAGAAACTAACAGGTTGGGACGGGTTGACACGTAGATCATTAATAGCGGCCGTGGCCAATCATCTGGACGCGTGGGTGCCCCCGGGGGCCCTGGGGTGGTGCGGGCGGGTCCAGAGCAACGCAGGGGGCTTTATCACCTGCCAAGGGGCTCCTGTTCAGCAGTGGTTCGGGAGGGCAGAGTGGCTGCAGTCTCCTCGAGGTCCTTCCAAACCCCCCGGTTTGTCCCTGCAGGACATTCCAGGGCAGGCGGCCAACTGGCTGCAGCCCAGCCTGAAGGCCCGGGTAGGGGGAGTGAGTGCTGGCAGGTTGAAAGGCTGTCCTGGCTCAGAGCTTCCCAGGGTCCTGTGAACCCCCTGGGCATGAGAAAGCACATGACAAGGAAGTGCTGTGACCACAGCCCCCACGCAGGGAGGGCCCATCCCCGGCCGCTCTGAGAGCAGAGCTTAGTGACCACCCAGAGGCAAGGGGACGGGCTTGAGGACAGACCGAGCTCACTCGGGTAGAAACATAGGTCGACGTCTGAGTTCCAAGTTGATGGTGAGAGGGTTGTCCTCAGTCTCATATCCTTTTTCCAACCGACTCCAGACCACGCCGGCCTCCCCAACGTGGGGGGGCAGAGCAGAGCCATGGAGCTCCCAAAGCCCGGGGGTGGGGCTGCTGAAGGTCCCAGGCTGGAAAGATGAGTGCAGGGACCCCAATCCTGGTGAGCTGGGGAGAACTGGGGGGAGGTCTCAAGACTCAGTGACGACCACCTGACCCTGGCGCACACACAAGAGGAGCCTGGCCTTCTGGCCCCCCTGCATCGGATCCCCACCTGACCTCCTGAAGCCTGAGAGGGCCAGGCCAACGGTCACATCAAGTGCATATCACAGAAGGTCCCTCAAGTTCATTTTAATATGCTTCACACACAAATATGCAACACAGAAACCACAGGGGCCAGAAAAGGAACGAGCGACCCCATTCAGAGCATCACCATGTGTGCCGGCCCCCTGGCCTCTCCCCCACCCCGACACCCAGCCAGAACCTGCTCAGGCGCGTGGTGGGCTGGGGGCGGGCAGGGCACCCGCAGTGTCCCACACGCCATGAAGAGGTTGGTGAGGTTAAGTGGGTCTGTGCGCAGCAGGTGGGGAGGGGGCAGCATCTCTGTGTGGAAACAGCTCCGGCCTGGGAGGTGGACGCCAGGGAGACAGAGGTCCAAGTCTCTCTTGGTGGGGGGGAGTGCAGAGGGGGCACCGTGGCTGCTGCCCCTCGCGTTTTGGGAGAGGAGCCACCGTCATGTGTGATGGGCGTCCATGACGAGGAAATGAAGCCAGAGCAACGTGGGAACGCGCTCAAGCTCCCAAGGTCAGGGCTGGCCAGAGCCAAGCTCTGGTCACCTAATGAGGGATGACGTTGTTCTAACACCACTACAACTTTGCAGCAGGCGAACACACTGGACCACATTCTAACGCAACACCGGAATCTGTATTGCTGTGTAAGTGCATTTAGCAGGTGCCGTCATGGAAGCAGTTCCTGATTTGGAGGCTGAGCTATCGTGTCTGCAGGTGGTGCCTGCTAAGAGACTAAATACTCGTGGGTTTCGTCAACGTGGCATGATCGACTCTAACGGGATGCCCAACTCCACGGCATGGCATCATGCAGAGCCATGAAAGTAAAAAATAAATGCTTCTTCAGTGGGTATCTCCCGTGTACGTCCCCAGGACAGGCAAAGACCTGGTGGTTTGCTAGAAATGAGATGCACGTGAGGCCAGGAAGCCCAACCTTGACTCACACAAGGAACACAGACCAGGTCTGTCTTTACGCCGGCCACGTATTCATGGAGTAGGCAGGGCTCTGGGCCAGCCGACCCCTTCTGTGGGCCGTTTCTTTCCTGCTCCATGGCTCTGGCCCGCCAAGCATCCCTACGTGAGTCCGCCTGCCTCAGGTGTGCTCAGAGCCAGTCCTGTGCTCAGGACCACTTCGAGGGGCCTTAGGGAGAAAAGTGCAGGGTCTTTGTCACAAACAGTAAACAAAGGCAGCATTATCGTTACCACATTGACTGCTGAAACTACTTCTTCCTTTTGTGTGTCATGCTTCTAACCGTCCACAGCACTACAGGAACACCTCTCACGTTCTAATTCTACCATTTCAGAGACAAGTGCCAGTCCAGAAGCCAGTGACCGCTGGCTAGCTGTTTCCTGGGGCTCCTCTGTTTGGAAGAAGCTCCCGGGCCAAAGATGGGGCCTCTGTCAGCTGTGGCATTGCTTGATCTCCAGGCAGAAAATACACCTGGGTTTCTGGGAGGTCACGTGATGACCTAGCACAGCTAGGAACTGATCCCCCAGGATAGAAGAACTGGTTTTCTGGAAGCCCCTGCTAGAACCCCTGAGCTTCTCAATGTACAGGAATGAGATTGGATTACAGAACCAAACTGAAGAGGGGCCAATGAAATGGGGCCAAGGGGTCATATTTTGGTGGGTTAACCTTTTTCTGTATCACATCAGAGTAAAGCAAATAGGATGCCAGAGTATGCTTCCCTACTCTACACTTAGAACACAGACCCTATCAGCAGTTTTTCTTCCTGTGGATGAAGCGTGAATGGTCTTGGCCAACTCCAAGGTCATCCTCACTCTCATCCTATAAGGGCCTGTGCTTCCATATTTTCCCGAGGATGCAATAGCTTAATGATGGATTAAGATGCCATTTAGGAAAAAAGCAAAACTTGGGTTTACAAGACCATAGGTGAGCCACTGTCATGAGTGACATCTGCAGAACTGCTCACCCCCTCAGGGTTTCCAGCTGCTGCCCCTTATCCGCTCACGACAGGAGTATTAATAATGAAAACTTGCGGAGGGAGTAATAGTGACCTCATGTCATGTGGACCAAGAAGCTAACTGTGCCAAAGGCAGTTACCGTTCACGAATGGCTGGTGTTTGTGTTAAACAGAGTACCACGTGGTGGCAGGTCGAAAGGCGCTTCTTCTCTGTATCTTTTTTTTTTTTTCTTTTTCTATTTTGGGTAGAAATATTCCTAGGAAGGTAGATAGAAATGCGTTTTCATTTCCCAATAATTCTTAGGCACGAGTTAGAAAACTGCTGACCTTCACCAAAATATGTCAGCACTTCATGTTATAAAAAATGCAATTCAGAATCGCTGCATGTGTATATACGTATATCTAAATATACACACATATCGGTGCAGTACACAATGATTATTCAATAGATACTCAAAACTGAGCTACTTGTAACTAACCTGAAATTCTGCAGTGAAAGTTCATCGCTCAAGAACAGTTGGCATTGCTTTCTTTTGGCTCTCACTACGGTCAAACGTTTGCACATCAGACACTACCGTTTACACTTTCCTAAGTGCCAGTACCGGGACAGTCTTACACGAGGATCAGAGAAGAACTCTGCCTAGGATGCAGCTCTGCAGCTACTGGGCATGCGCGCACAGGATGCAGCTACGCAGCTACTGGGCATGCGCGCAGGGTCAGCCGGGCCGGCCCATGGTCCCCGCTCCCTCCAGGTGGAAACCCTCGTGGACCAGGCGCCGCAGCTCGGCCCGCAGCGTGGTGGCGTCATCTGGGCGTCATGCTGACTCTGGCGGGAGACGAGGGCCCGGAGGAGGACCCGCGGTAAACAGGGGACGTGGGGGACAGTTTGATCGGGCTGGTTGGGTCCCCGGTTTGGAGCTTCCAAAGCAGCTCTTCGTTGGTTCGGCTCAGTCTCTTCTTCTCCTGCGTTTCTTTCTCCACGTATTCCTGGAGGTTAGCGTTCTCCTCCGACAGCTGTCTGCACGGGGAGAACAAGCCGCAGTCGAGTAGCAGCCACGTCCGAAGGCACTTAACCTGAGGTCTGCCAGGCCAAGGGGTTCAGGGAAAGGGGGTAGGTGGTGGGTGCCGGCGGGGAGAACAGGGTCCTGCCTGCAGACCAGGAACTAAGAACCGGGGTTGAAACATGACTGCCACCTGTCCCACCCACACATCCGTTGCCAGAGCCTCTCCGCCAACACCCAACCCGCCCACAGCCCCTCTGCCCCAGTCAGGGGAGGCACTGGTGGCCAGTGGACAGAGCAGAAGCCTCCAGAAGAGGGGGAAGAGGGGCCTGTCCCTGGCTCGGGCCTCCCTGGCAGCCATCACCTCTGGGCCGTGCATCTGGCCGCCCGCTGGACCCGGAGCCCTGGAGGACAGGCGCCAGAGCAGCCTGAGGCCTGGGGCATAACAGATGCTCAGCTGATGTTTGTGGCTCATGGATGCTAAGTGAAAAAGGAACCGATGCACTCGGTGCCTCTGCCGTGACAGCAGCAGGGCTGCCTCCCTGACTTCCCTCCAAGCAGGGAAGGCAGCACCGAAGTGGAAGCAGCGTCCGCTCCCTGCTGCTCTCCGGCCAGGCCAGCTCGCCTCTGCCATGACCACCTGGCCCAGCGCCAGTGCAGCAGCCGAGGGCCCCAGTGATGGAGCTCGGGGTCAGCTCACGGGACAGTTCTCTTTAGCCTGGGAACCCCCAGCTGGCAGCCCTTCCAAAACCTCCTCCAGAAGTGTCCCCGTCGCCTCCCAGCTGTGCCACATGCTTTGGCGCATGTCCCTCATTTCTGCCAAGGTGGGGCCCCGTGCTCCGCAGAGCCAGGGCAGGGCCGGGTGCTCAGGGCGGCGTGTCCTGGGCCTCCCTCCATGTGCGGAGTGCCAAGAGCCCGTGTGGGGAAGCCGCAGGGCTCGGAGGCATGAGGACAAACGCCGAGCCCTCCAAGGTCAAGAGCAAAGCCATTCTGTGAGTGACACCTGCTTTGGAGGCTCCGACGCCCAGGCCCACCTACCTCGTGACGACGGTGTTCTGGTCGATCCTGGCTTTGAGGTCTTCATTCTGCTGCTGGAGAACTTGGATCTTTTCTTCCAGGATAATGTTCTTTTCTGCCTATAAAAAATGCGGTGTCAAGAGCTTCTCAGCAAGGCCCTATGATAGATGGCAGACCAGCGCCCTTGGCTCCTGGGCTTTGGAGGATTATCAAGAACAGTGTTTTCCAAACCGCAGTTTGCAATGCATCAGTCGGTTGTAAAATCAGGGTAGAGGGACGTGACCAGCATTTCTTTTTTAAACAAAATAAAACAGAATAGACAATACCAAAATGTACTCTATGTAGTAAAAGTATTGTTAAATGTTTTAGATACATATTTCCCTTTTATATATATTATGTGTGTGTGTATGTAGTGGATTGTATATATTGTAAATACACAAGATGTGTGTGCCTATACTGGATTCCTGTGTCGAGTATATTTCTCATAGTGAGTGTCCCCGGGCCCCTGTCACTGTCAGAGATGAGCTGTGAGCACCACCAGGACCTAGTCCTGCTGATGGGTCCCCTGGTTCTTCCCATCGGGTCACCCTGCACCGGCATCTCAGGCCAGGCCTGTGTGCACAACACAGCATTCTGAATGAATGGAGGGCTGGAAATAAATCACGTAGACACAGTTTTTCCTTCTGAGGCTCTGGGCAGCCAGGCACGCGTGGCGTAAGCCCAGCTTGGCACATGGTCAGAAGATAACATCCTCCGTGGTGGTTGTTCACCCGCAACTCACGCCCTGCTCTCTGTCGGTGTGTCCCCAGGGCCTGAGACCTAGCGCAAGCAGAGCTCCTTCTAAGATGAACTGAGAAATAAATTATTTTTTGAAAAGAATGTGATAAATTCACAGCTGGGGTAGTTAATCTTTAAAGAAACTGGCCACCTCTCCATGAATCAGGCTTAGGCCTCAGAGCAAAAGGACTGGGTTCTGCCCCTGCTCCTCAGCCAGGCTCTTCACCCCATCCTCATCTTTGCTCCCAGGAAATGGGAAGTGATTAAGTCAGTTCCTCCCCCTACCCCCGCCCCTGCTCTGCCTGGAAAGGTTTCTGCAACGAGACCTCTTGTGTGCCTGCAGAATGCCTGGAGCACAGCTAAAAACAGCCAGATAAACCCCGAGGCTTGTGGTTGACCAGATAACGATGCGGGCCCCGCCTGGAGGAGGACAGCTGCAGGGCCGAGAGGGGGGGGCTCTGTCCGCGAACCCCCCACTGGCCTTCGTGGCCTTCCTGAGAAGCTTTGGGCTGCTGGAAGGTGCCAGGAGGCCAGCATGACCCTGGATGCTGGTGACAGGTACTCACACCCCCATCTGCCCTTATCCTAACTGGCAGGCATCCGTGCAGCGAGAGACATCCACAGAGAGGGATGCTGCTAGATCAGGAGAGGGGACGTGACCACCAAACGCAGCAGGTGGTCTGGGACCAGCTCCTGCTGTGGATAAACCAGCTTCAAGGACATTTCCGAGACATACAGAGAACTTGAAAAGTTAGAGGAGATGATCAGTTACTGAGACGGTGAGTTGAGGGTTTGCTAACTGAAAGAAAGCAGGATACAAAACATTTGTATGTGAGTGTGGCTTATATATTGGGGTGTGTGCACTTGTACAGAGGAAAGGCTCTGGAAATATTAACAGTGATGGAAATATGATATCTTACTTTTCTTATTTTTATCTCATAATTTCCTTTCTGAGGAAATTATATTTCCTTTTAGAGTATCAAAAATTTATTTTAAATATAACAATAAAAAAGAAAAAATTAATCTATCTGAAACCCTTGGGCCAACCTTCCCATCAAGATGGCATCTCCTTGGAGGCAGGCTCCTCTGCTGCTAACCTTGGACAACTATCTCAGCTGCAGCCCTTGCACCCACAGGGTCGGGGAGTGAACTTTGGGCACTCTGTTCCCCCAAAGGGGTGCCCTTTGCTAGTTCTGTGGGAGCCGGGCTGAAAGGTGAGACAGAGAGTGTGATGAAAGTCAGGGCTTGGAGCTCTGGCCTGGGGCTCCTGCCTGGTCTGGACCACCGTGTGGCTCTGGGTGAGACATGACCTCGTCCTAAGCCTCTACGTCCGCATCTGTAAAAGGAGGCCCTGCCAGTGGATTGCATTCGCAGTTAAACAACAAACACACATAAGGTGTCTACGCGGTGCGTGGTGTACATCTGCGAGCTCTTGGGTGCTGGCTCACCGCACATCCTCCCCGGGGAGGGGAGGAAACTGCACGTCCCAGCAGTGGACGAGGATGCAGGCAGGGTTCAGATGGACCCCAGATCTGTACAAACAAGGCCCCCTCTGAGATTCCTGAACTCCTGGCTTCCTAAGAAAGGCCTGGAGCCCCAGCTGTGGCATTTTCTGCTCAGGTGTGAGCACCGGACAGGTAAGGGCCCCCACCTGGATGCTGTTAATACTGACATCCACATGGGCAGCAGGTATATCATGCAAGTGACTGGGGCCTCCCGGGGTTAGAGGCCGACTCACCAGCTTTTCCAGCTCAATGATCTTCTTTTCCTGCTGGTGTATTTGCTGATTCTTCATCTCTAACACCTGCCTCAGACTCTTCATGTCTTCTTCCAAGTGCTGATAAGGAGCCAATGCAATCTACAGGGGCAGAGAGCAGGAGCGATTTACCAGGCATCCCGCCAAAGCCCAGCATCCACGAGCTTCATGAATTCAGCGAGATCTAGTCTTCGCTAACAAGCTTCCTAACGGGCACTGGAGAACGAGAGCCAGAGGGCGAGAGGGCGAGAGGGCGAGCGTGCTCACAGCCCTCCCTGATAGCAATGCCCACGGGTTCCCACTGGAAGCACTACTGAAAATCCAGCTCCCCAGGAGCAGGAGAGACGGAGCCGTTGTTCCCTGAAAAGTCGGATGCTGGGGTGGCTGGACGCTACCAGCCCATCCTCCCAAGGGAACTTACTGGGTAGAAAGAGTAAATTCAACGTTGGCTTTTAACATTCACCCAGACTACTTTACGCAACAGACAGGTGGGGACTGACAGGTCCTACCTGTGCCCATGGACAGCCCCCCTCCCCCCCACCCTGCGTAGGAAATGAGCAAAGGGGTTTAAAAAGCAGACAAGGCATTGCAGAAAAAGAGCTGTTCGAGTAAGGTCGCCAGATGTAACAAATAAAATGACAAGATGTTCAATTAAGTTTGAATTTCACATAAACAACTTTTTTTGTGTGGTTTATTGCATGAGACATACTTGTTACTAAAAACTCATTTATCTGTCACTCAATTTTAACTGGGTGTCGTGTATTTTATCTGGCAACCCTACATCAGAGGGAAGGGATTTTGCCAGCTTTTCTGGGGGAGAAAACCCTCAACCTACCAACCTGGGCTTCAGTGATGCCTCCCTGTGGAGTCAGGGTTGGGAGAGAATGGGATGGCAGGGGTGGGGGGTCTAGGGGGACTGGCCAGGTGTTCCCAGACCCAGCTTGTCACAGGAGCTCAGGGACAATGGCCGGGGAGCCGTGTGAACTGTGGCAAGAAAACACTCAGACGGGGAGCCCAGCAGCCGTGCTGACTCAGGAAAGGGGACAGGCCTGTGTTTAGAATTCCAGGAGGCCCTGACAGCTGTTGTTCTGACATCAGATCAGCACAGGGGCACTGTCTTTAGGGTGGCTGCTGGGGGCGCCCCAGGCTTCCTGGGGTTCAGCAGAGCCACCTCGAGAGGGCCCTGCGGGCGCTGGGAGGGAAGCACATGATACCTCCAGCTGTTCCTCAGTGTTTTTCCTCAAAGCCTCCTCGAAGCGTCTGGCTCGGTCCCGCAGAGACTGGCTCTGAAAGGTCAGCGTGTCCACCTGGTCCTGCAAGGAACGCACGAGACGTCCAGCTCGGTCCCCTGCAGGTGCGGTACCTGGGAGGCGGTGATGATGGCCACCCCCCTGTCCTGGGCGCTCTTCCGGGGGCAGCGAGGTCACAGCGCCCGCCCTGGGCTCCCCCAAAAGGGCATCGTGTGCTGCAGGGAGAGGCCCCCAGGTGCGCCCGTCTCTCCGCCTCGGTGCCTCGTCCAGAATGGACCACAAGACACGGACAGATGGATTTTGCTGCTGCATGGAAAGTGCACGGGCGTTGGCAGGGGACCCAAAGCAGGTGGCCTGACTCAGCACCTCCTGAGATCAGAAAACTCTCCTCACCTTCCCCCCCCCCCACCAAAACAAGAAGCTTGCAGAGCAAGGGCATTTGGTAATTTAATAAGCAACCTCACGAAGGCAGACCATCAGCACAGAGAGAGGCCCACAGGCCCAGGGGCTTCTAGCTCCCAGCTTCAGGAAGGACAGTTGATCCATCTCAAAGAAGAACTGTCCTCATTTGCAAAGTTCAAGCCAGAACCTGTCAAACTGACCTTGACCCCTCCCTCTGCCCGAGCCCCTCCCCCTCCCACTAAACACAGGGGTGGCTGGGCCTGAAGGCGTCCGCCTCCTCCGTCAGGTCCCTGGATCCACAGACACTCCTGATCCCACTCCCGCCTGCTGGGGTCGGGCCACTCGCTGACTTTTTCCTGGACCCGGCAACTCCTGTGCCCTCACGCCGGAGTCTGGGTTGGGGGAGGGGGAGCTCTCTGAAGCGCGAACCTGAACCCGGCACCCCGCTATGTAACACCCCATGCTCTCAGGATGAAGCGATGCAGCCTTTCTCGTCTCGCTGCCCCCACCCCGCCTCACATCCAGCTCTGTCTCCATCGCCAGCCCCTCTCACTCCTGGCTCCCTTCTGGCCCCCCCTCACCCCTCCCCGGGGTGGCAGGTCCCTGGCGTGAGCTGCCGTGTGCATGGGTCTGTCCTGTTGAGACCCCCCTCTCCTACTTGGAGGACCCTCCTGGCCCCCAACACGTGCGAGCCACGGGGCCACCCTCCGGGTAAAGGCGGAAAGAACGGAGGCGTGTGCGGGGAGGCGCAGTGCCTCCGCCCCACTGCCGGGGCAGATGCCACCCGCTGAGCCCTCTCCCTGCAGCCCCAGGCCTGACTGGTGGCGGTGGGCAGCAGAGGGGCCCGGGCCGCGGGCTTTCCCCTGATGCTCAAGCAGAGGGAAGACGTGGTGCCTCGCTAGTGCCGCATATTCCAGAGCGCTCCACCTCCATCACCGTTTCTGGAACATTAAAACCCAGGGACTCGGGTCTTCCCATGGACTCTTCCGGAAAGAGGAATGGCCCCCCCGTCACAAGTGAGCAGCTGGGGGCGGTCTGGGATGGACTTGCACACGAGAGCGCTGCCACGTACCGCGTCTTGACCGCTGTCTTGACCGTCATCACAGAGAACCCTGTTTTGCAGACCATCCTGGGTGGCTTCCTCTTCCTTCTCTCTCTCTTTCTTTTGTTTCCAGTTACTTCCACTTAATTTTTAAGAACTACAAGCCCCCACAGTGCCATTACACACACATGCTGATGCATGAGGGCAAGATAGTGTCCGTGGGAATTCCACATCACGCAAGCCAGCAAGTGTAAATCAGGGCCCAGGGCGGCCGGGCCCCAGCACGCATGTGTAGAATGTGACTCTAAGATGCCCAGAGTGCTACATCTGTGTCCAGGGTTCCCCATCTGTAAAATGGGTATGATAATAATAATACCTATCCCAGAGGACGGTGGTGAGTTAAGATTTACAACAGTAGCTGGCATACAGTAAGGGCTCAATAAACATTAGCTATTATTTTATTGCAAAATAAATAAAATAAAATAAAATGACTGGAACACTACCCGCCTCCTACACAAGCCTCGTCAGAGCAAGCATCCCTCTCCAGCCTCTTGTCCTCCATTAGAAAACAAAACAGTGAAAAACTCAGGGAAATACCACCGAGGTGGCATCTAAAATATCACACTGTGGTTTTTCTGCTTTATTCACCATCATTCAAAACAGACTCTCAGGCACACAACCGTGCCATAGCAACCAGACAGGACATACTGCTCTTCAACCTGGGTTGGCTCCTTTATGTCAAGGGAAGAGCACAGAGACCCAGCGGGTGACCTGGCACGTGGACCACTCGGAGAGAACCAATGGCAGCAGAGTGATGATGATGGTGATAAATGTCACGATGCCTGTGGCTTCCCTGGTGGCGCAGTGGGTAAGAACCCACCTGCCGATGCAGGGGACACGGGTTCCATCCCTGCCCCAGGAAGATCCCACATGCTGTGGAGCAACTAAGCCTGTGTGCCACAACTACTGAACCTGCATGCTGCAACTACTGAAGCCCATGACCTAAAGCCCGTGGTCCACAACAAGAGAAGCCACCACGATGAGAAGCCTGCACACCACAACCAAGAGTAGCTCCCGCTCACAGCAACTAGAGAAAGCCCGTGCGCAGCAACGAAGACCCAACGCAGCCAATAAACATATAAATAAATAAATAAATAATCTTAAAAAAAAACAATGCCTGAAACTGTTATAATAGCAATAGGTGCTGCCCAGTGCTCTACACACGTTACACATGATGAAATAAATTTATTTTTTAAGGCAGGACCAGAAAAATTTTTAAACATACAATTCTCTCTCTGCCCATCTAGGCCACTACACTACCCCCCTTTGTGCACTGTGCATCTGCATTACACATTAACTGGGCCCCCTTAGAAGACACAGGAATGCCTGCTCACCGTTAAAAAAAAAAAAAAAAGCAATTTTCTCGCGCAAGCAAGGTGACTCCTTAGGAGATAACATTCCTTTCTCAATCCTGTAAGGGTTCACGATGACCCACTACTCGCCCTGTTGGACTGTGCAAACTGTCAATATGTTACTTTGACGTAAGACCCTTTGTCTCAAAAATTTATACAATTGTGCATCGATCTCTAACAGGTGGGACAGTCCTTATAGCTTTCCGTCTTTTCTTTTTTAATTAGGAAATTTTTAATACAATTTTTAAAGGTTACTTGCCATTTACAGTTATTACAAAGTGTTGGCTGTACTCTGTGTCATACAATACAGTCTTGAGGCTGTCTTACACCCAATGGTTTGTACCTCCCTCTTCCCCACCCCTGTGTTGCACCCCCGCCCTGGTATCCACTAGTTCATTCTCTACATCTGCGAGTCTGCTTCTTTTTTTGTTATAGTCACTAGTTTACTGTATCTTTTACATTCCACACATAAATGATATCATACAGTCTTTCTTAAAGACTATCATAAAGTCTTTGTCTTTCTCTGTCTGACTTATTTCACTTAGCATAATGCCTTCCAAGTTCATCCTGCTGCTGCAGATGGCAACATTTCATTCTTTTTTTAATGGCTGAGTAGTATTCCATTATATATTATTGTATACCACATAAAGACTGTTTCCTGGCTTCTAACCCTCAGGCTGGCTTGAATAAAATTCTCCATCTCTTTCTTAGATTGACTATTGATTCATTTTTTTCATTAACAGACATATTATTTCCCTTAAGCTGCTCACACCTGGAGGAAGGAGCTGCTATCATCCCCATTTTACAGATGGGTAAACTAAGGTTTACAGCATATATAACTGTCTGAGATTTCAAAGCTATTAAGAGGATGTACAGTGGGGATTTAAACCCCAAACTCAAATCTTTTACCCCAAACCTGTCTCTCCAGCTGCCAGTAGCCCAAGGAGACTGGCCTAAGCAACTGCACCCACCTCGCTCCAGAAAATCTCCAGCTCAAATGGCTTCTGCCCATGAGTGCACAGTTCACGACTGGGTGAAGACTCATGGATGAAATAAAACTCTCCCTTCTTTTGGTTTTGGACTCTTGGGGGGTTTTTGATACATCACAATATGGCTGTTACTTTCCTGGTTTGTGTTCCTTAAGGGCAGTATATCTGGGTGGTGTGGGATGTGGGGTACACAGAGAAGGCAGTCTCGGGTTAATCTGCCAAGGGTAAGCCGCACGGCGCACGTGGGCATCCGCAGACCCACCCATGGATCCACAATCGATGGCCGGAGTGGGCTGGCAGCAGGCGGTTCCCCACTTTAAAGTTTTACACAGCACACTCAATAGCGTGACACTCCATAATCCTAGATTCTTCTCTTGGCAGGCAGGCTCTGTGCAAGGAACACTGCCTGGGGAAAGGGAGCCATCGCAGAAGCACAATTCCTGCCTCTGTATTAGAATTATGGTAACTGCCTCCCAAATTTCCAGATGTGAGTGTCCCTAATAGTTAAAAGATGGTCCTTCTATGACTGGGACGTCCAAAGCTGGTAATGGGAGCAGGGCCACCAACCTCCCCCTTGCTTCCCAGGCAGCCCCTCCCTAGGGCGGGGGCAGTCAACATCTTTTCACAGAAGCAGCTGGCCGGGGTCTCTGGAAGGCAGAGACGCTCCATTCTCCTCTTCGAGGTCAGAAGGATGCCCCTGGCATCTGAGACCCATCTGTGTAGGTTGGCAGTGGGACACCAAGAAGCTCCTTTACATCTCACCCACCTCCAGGTGACTAAAGTCGCTTTTACAATTCCCAGAACATGTCCTGTGACTTCTGTACTACATGACTCTCCTCACCCCATTACCCCATTCCCCCTGCCTAGAATGCTTTGCTCCCCTTTCCCCAAACACGGCTCTAACTGCAGCACGTGGGGAGCCGTCTCTCGGAACTCCTGTGGCGCC
Organism: Hippopotamus amphibius kiboko; assembly: GCF_030028045.1. NCBI lineage: Eukaryota > Metazoa > Chordata > Mammalia > Artiodactyla > Hippopotamidae > Hippopotamus > Hippopotamus amphibius. Next base: position 74,142,213 of record NC_080199.1, read on the forward strand.
AGTGGTATTATTCATTCCATGCAAGTATGTGTTACCTTCCATGCTGGTCTGTCACTATTTGTATCACAGCTCTGAGTGGACAGTAAACGCCTTAAAGGCAGAGAGTAGGTCTTATTTACCCCCAATGCTTAGTACATGATCCAGTACACAGTAGGTGCTGGATAAATGTCTGTGGACAGGAATAATGATGCTGCCATTATCTTGATGTCAGAGTTAAGGAGATACTAACCTGTAATGACAGCCGCAGCTTTTCAAAATTTTCTTCCAATTCTTTCTTTTCAAGCTCGTGGGTAGATATCAGTTCTGGAAAGAAGACATCAAATTGTTAAGTTGATCTTTCTCTTTGAAAAGGGATCAAATAAGATTCTTTTGCTAGACCAAGACTAGTGACGTAGGTGAATAAGGGATACCAGTATATAGCAGACTTACACCTAAAGAGACCTCTCCATTAGTTTGAAATTTTATGTGATGTTATTTAGAGGAGAGGAAGAAAGGACGGGGGAAGGGAATAGGAGAAAAGAGAGGGGAAGAGGAAAGAAAGGAGAGAGGAAAGCAAACAGAGCAGAAGAACACACACACACACTTTTATACCCAGCTCTACCACCACCCTGGCCAAGTCAGATTCTCCATTCACAGCACTCATTAATTCTCCAACTTTTCCTAATGGTAAAACCGCTGGGTAATAATGTTAAATCTCTATTTTCTTCCCTCCCGGGATCACTCTTCCTTCCACCATGAAGCAGCAATCTGGGGCTGAGGTAGGGTGATGTCCAAGGAGAGCAGAGCTTGAGCTTGCTGGAGAATGGACAGGTGAATGGGACCAGTGCTGTGCCTGCAAAGCCACCTTGGTGGCCTCTGGGCCACACTCTGGAAACCATAGGTTGCTAGGATTTACAAGAGCAAAGAGTCTATATTAAGACACTCAGACAGAAGGAAGGACTCACTGGACTGGTTCCTCTTGGAGAGTTTGGAACAATTCTATTCCATGAAAAGTGTCATTCCAGTACTAATTTGCAAGTTAGGTAGAAAGAGATGTCATGTAAGAGTTATTAAGCAAATGGATTCTATTTTCCTCCAGATGGGAACAGTCTTATTAGCTGGGTGAAGCCTGTCTCATTCTAGCTACACAAGCAATTTGTTTTCATGTTATAACTGGAGGGAGCAAAGGTCTCATTACAGCCTGGATCATATGCTTAGCACCAGAGAGTACTGGAGACCAATAATTATCATTCTGGCTGGCATGAGCTGCAATTAGGAAAAACTTTGTGGTTTCCATTGACCTAAATCTTTTAACTAATGATGGTGAAGTTCTCTAAGACATCCAGTTGGCATAGCTGAAATTTACATTTGGAAAAAGGAAGTTTATGGTTATTTCATTGGCATAAAGCCATGTGGCCTTCTGGTCTACCTGCCTTTGTCTAAATGATTACTTTAATAGTCATTGAGAGAAACATCCATAATAATGAATTTTTTAGGTACCATTACATACACCTACATCGTCTTCACATTATGTATAATTCAAAGGCCCTGGATGTGGCATCTAAGCGAGACTTCATTCATCAGAAAAATCTACCAGGTCTACTTATATAGAAAATCAGAAACAAGAGGCAACACTCATTGTAACATTTCCATTCCTGTTCCCTTTCCTGAGCCCCTTTTCCTACAGTGCAGTGACGGGCTTTAGGGCATTTTCAGATGATCCCAATACCTCGCAAGCAAAGAAAAGTCCGTATCTATGCTGGAGATGGCACAAACCATGGCGACCATCTAGGTACCCAGGATGTAGTTCATCATTTTAAGGTCCTGACACTCTGTCCCATGGTTAACACTGTGCTCTAAGACAGTGCTTCTCAAATTTTGCTACATATTAGAATCACCTGGGGAGTTTAAAAAAATTCTGATGCCTGGGTGGCACCCCAGAGCAATTAAATTGGAACCTCTGTAATGGGATCTACACATCAATTTTTTTAAGCTCTTCATTGAAATACAATTGCTTTACACTGTTGTGCCAGTTTCTCCTGTACAACAAAGTGAATCAGCTGTATTTATACATATATCCCCATATTCCCTCCCTCCCACGACTCCCTCTCACCTTCCCTTATCCCAGCCCTCTAAGTCATCCCCCATCATTGAGTTGATCTCCCTGTGTTATGCAGCAGCTTTCCACTAGCTATCTATTTTACAGTTGGTAGTGTATATATGTCAGTGCTACTCTCTCACTTCGTCCCAGCTTCCCCTCTGCACCCCCCCCCCCGCCCCCGTGTCCTCAAGTCCATTCTCTACATCTGCATCTTTATTCTTGACCTGTCACTGGGTTCATCAGTACCATTTTTTTTTAGATTCCATATATATGTTGGCATACGGTATTTGTTTTTCTCTTTCTGGCTGACTTTGCTCTTTATGACAGACTCTAGGTCCATCCACCTCACTACAAATAACTCAATTTCACTCTTTTTATGGCTGAGCAATATTCCATTGTATATATGTGCCACATCTTCTTTATCCATTCATCTGTCGATGGGTATTTAGGTTTCTAACATCAATATTTAAAAAAAAAAACAACTCTCCAGGGGGTTCCCGTGTGCAGCCAAGGGTGGGAGCTGGTACTGTAGGACATAGGTAGTACATTTAACTAGTTCTCAGGGAATTTCTCTCCCTTGCCTCCAGCTTGGACTTTTCCATGTACAGATAGTTCCCAGAGGTGGTGGGGCTGGTGCTTGAGGGGGCGGTCACAAGAGTATTGATGACTGCACAGGGGGCCTTGTTGTTTACAAGGAACATTTTAAAAATAATTTAAAAACTCTGATAGTAATTCTCAAATTTTTAAAATTTGTTAATCTATTGTTAAATTCATTGTTTTTCATATACTTTAACAATGAGCTGACTGGGGAGGAAAAAGTGAGGAGAGGGGAAATGGAAAACTAAATTCCATATATTAATGTATAAGTGTAAAAAGCTTCTTTCACAGAGTCAAAATCTTAGGCGTCTTAGTAAATGTTGCCGCTGTTGTTACGACCTATATAAAATCCTACGTAACCAAAGATAATTCAAAGTTACGAAAACATAAAACACGTAAAAAGAAAGTTCCTGAGAGTCCACGTAGGTCCATGGTGACTGTGGTCTGAGTGCAAGGTGTGAGACCCAGGCCCAATCAGATGCTGGCGTGGCCCTGACAACACCACACCTGTGGGACGATAAGGCCACAAAACAAGACAAAGCCCAGGATTTCCACAGCTGCTTTCGAACAGTGGGTCTCAAGCTTGGCTACCTGTTACATTCACCTACAAACTTTAACACGTCCAGGCTGTACCCCAAACCCTGGGGTGGGACCAAGGCTCCCAGGGATTCCAGTCTTCAGGCAGGGCTGAGAGGATCAGCTTCAGAGGAAAGTACAGGAAGTTCCCTACATACGAACCTTCAAGTCTCCAACTTTCAAAGATGCGAATGTGCGTACCATCAGCATCAGGCGTGCGTGAAACTGCAGCTCGGCCTCCGTCTCCTGTTGCTGACCATCCTTCAGCTCTACCGTCTCCCACCTCCTCCCCCTCCTCCGGTCAGTACCTCTTCTTGCCTGCGCACTCCATGCCGGCCCCTGTCTGCCAGCTGTTGTTCTGTACGACTGTGCTTTTCAAGGCCCTGTACTGTAAGATGAAAAATGTCTTCTTTATTCTTTGTGTTTCTTTTTCATGTATTACTTATGTGAAAAGGATTATAAACCTATTCCAGTACAGTACTAGATGGCAGCCGATTCTTAGTTGGGTACCTAGGCTAACTCTGTTGGACTTAATGAACAAATTGGACTTACTCTAGTTACCCAGGTCTTGGATTTCTGTCTTTTCTCAACACAAGAAACAACACAAAGGACACACCAGGCAGGAAAGGAAGGAAGAAGGGAAAGAGGAGCGAGTGTCTCGTGTCTGCAGCAGGAAGGTGTCAGCGTGCACGCCCGCCCTGCCAGCCGCACACACCAAGGCTGGTAGCTACCTTGGACCTTGTGCTCGTGGTCATGCTGCAGGATCGCGATGGCAACCGTGTGGCTGTTTTCCATCTCTAGGAGAGCAGCCTCATGGCTGGCGGTGATGTCTTCCACCTGCAGGAGATCACAGCTCTGGTTACACAGGGAGCCAGGGACCAGGCGCTGCAATGGCCTCGCTGCTTGGAGGACAGATGTGGACTTCAACCAGGGGAAAGGTCAGTGGCCCTAATGTCAAGGGCAGGACACGCTATTGAGATGACGGCCACCCTCAGCCTTGTGCCAAGGCAGGAGGGCCAGGATCTTGTGGTAACATGGGAGTCCTGGAGTCAGGGGGCCCGGGGAGGGGGTGGTGATGTCACAGGGAAGTCACTGCCACGGCCCTGCAGTTCACTCAGGAGAAAGCAGCTCCCAGGAGTGGATGGCTGCCTAAGCCACCTCTTTACTGACCTGGGCCTCCTCTGGGCCATTTCCTTCCACCCCACTCCTTCCCCTTCCACCAAGCACTCCACGAGGTAATAAGGAACAGAGGAGGGTCCTCCGCTACCAGATGGTCACTTCTGCTTCCCAGCGGCAGGTGGACGCTATAGCAGGCAAGCTATCTGGAGGGAACTAACATCTATTAAGATACCTGCTCTCAGTTCCTCTACTCAACCCTCACAGCAATATAATAAAGTAAGTATTTTCACGTCCATTTTCCAGATGAGGAAACTGAGGCTCAGAGAAGTTGGAAGTGTTTTGCCCAAAGGCTAATGGCAGAGCTAACAATCGGTCCAGGGCTGTCTGACTGCACGGGCGAAACTCTCCAACACTCCACTGCTGCCTCCCCCAGCAAGACCAGCAACCAGTGCCCAAGGACCCGCTTGCCAGGCCCAAGGCAAGTGGGCAGATGTGTGTGTGCTCGCCACCCCTGCTCCACAGCCGTGAACTTGCCCCCCCAGGTTATGGTGCAAACCTCCCCTGCCCGGGCTATGGGAGCTGCTCCCGAGAAGCTGCTGTTTCTCTGGCTGAAGGTACATTTCCAGGAGCTTAATCACAGGTTAATTTTTTATTTCCCCGTTCCTGATTTCGGTCCCCACCACACACCTATACCTTTACTGTTTTTGTTATTTTTGTTGTTGTGGCTGTTATTTTAACTTCAAATGTATGACTTACAGGAGTCATTGCATGAGACGACCTCCCCCTGTGCCAGCAAAGCAGAACAAATTCTCTGTCGGTGACCCACTGGAGAAACACCACTGTACACTGTTACACACACACAGGTGTACACGGGGCACATGTGCGAAACCAAAGTTTCACAAAGTGACACTTTCCCTTCCTACCTACAATAATCTGGTTTTTAAATTTTTATTCTATGTTAACATTTTTTTCAAAATGCTAGTTACAAACCACTAAACTGATTTTACAACATACTAAGTGTCAAAACCTGGCATTTGAACAGCACTGAGCCAGCACACCTGCCCAGGCCCTGAAATTCTTTGGTGCACCAGCTCAGAGGACTGTCCAGCCACCTCTCAGAGGATTTCATTTCTCTGGAGATAATTCACAGGCTTATCTCTGATCTGTAAGGAGGAAGAACTCTTCACAAGAAAGGAAGCCCGCCCGTGAAGGGGATGCATGGGATTATCTGTATTTTAAAATTGGATAGATTCCCATTCTGGATACCATCATTGTTTGGGAAAGTTTGCCTGACTTCTCTCTCCTATGGTAAAGGAAACCTTCATCCATGAAAACAGAAATATCACTGGCAAAACCAACAATGAACTTGATAGTGGTAGGAAAGCTGCATTACAACATGAAAAAGGACTTGGTGTGCAATGATTCACTTTTATTTACTAGTCATTCTTGATTAAACAATATTTCACTTGAGGCTCAGAGCTATGAATCCACTCAGCAGAAAGGCCGATTACCACAGTATTTAATTGTCCAAATCCTGTTTATGTGAAGGTTTTTATGGAATCTTTGTCCAAATACTTTCACTCTTTTGGAAAAATAAATCACTGGTTGAAAGAAATGGAACTAGCTTTTCTTTATGGTCCATTGGTGATGTCCGTCAGACCCACAGCACACTGTGTGCAGACACAAGTATGCTGTTTCAGCAGTCCTCAGCATGATTCTAATTTATTGGGCTCTTATGCAAAGTGTCGTGGGTGGTTTCAGAAAAAAAGAGGTGGACGCAAGGACTAAGTTCCAGAAGAGTCCCTGGTGTCCTGGTGGTGTTTCTGCCCTGATCAGCAAGGGTGGTGGTTCAACGCATGCCTTTCTGGCTTGTTGGAGGCAGGTCGTTGATTTAGTGGTGATGGAATACCACGCCCAATATACTAAAGAGGATGTAAGGGTGTGGTCTATCTGTTAGAGCCTCTCAGAGGGGCTTTTAGGGATGAAATACTGATCCCCGAGTTCCTCCACATGCAATGAGAGGAAAGCCCAGCATGTTCTGAAGGAAACCAGTGACAGCCAGTGAGCCAAAATTTGGGCACCTTGGTCCTTACTCTTGAGTGCTTTAGGTTTCCAGGCACGTGTATGGTTTTGAAAGACTGTTCCCTCCACGAGGAAGGGGCCGTGCACTGTTGGCCATCCTCTTTCTTGTCCCAGTTTCTACCCCCATGCGTTTCCTCCATGGTTCCTGGCTTCTTTCCAGAACATGAAGCAGCAGTCTGTCCAAGCTCTCAGCCTGAGAAGACCTCCAGCTTGGCAGGCATTTGAAGGGATTCAGACAAGTTGACCCAAGGGACACACAAGATATTTTTGTGTTGTTGATCGCGAAATAAGAGACAGGGGCGCTAAACCATTATCAGGCCACAGCACACTTATGCTGGTGAAGCTTCCTTTTTTTCCTTTCAGAACCCTAGGTCCCCCCTGCCGAGCCCAAAACGTCTGCTCAACCAGCCTCCTCCCTCATCCAGGAGGACAAAGTTCTGAGCTGGCCATGGAGGGATCTGTCCGTGTGCCCATCAAGTAGTCTCAGTGGCACAGAGGAGCAGCTGGTCCCTGCATCAGGCTCCGTTTCCGCAGCTGCTGGCTGTTTAGCTGAGTTCCAGCAAAGCAGAGGGTTGGGAAGCCACCCTCTCCAATGGGTAAGAATAGAGCCGTGGGCTTACTTCATTCAGCCATCTGCAAAATGCAATTATGGGAGGCTTCGGCAATTCACTTAGCGAAGACTTCCATTTAGAACGAAGACGCATGGGCTTTTCATTGTCCTGGCTTTACTCATTAAGGAAAACCAGATTAACCTCCCATTTGCCCCATCCGCAACATGTATTCTTATCTGATGAGACAGAAGGAGCTGCCCCTGTCTTTTCTCTCCAGGGCTCTCTGAACGACTCTCCTTTCCCCATAACAAGGCGAGTCACCATCCCTTCTGTCCCTGCATCCCTGCTACAGCATCCTGGGTACTGACTTGAGCAGGCAGCCAGCCCTTTGCTGCCCACCACGTGGGCAGGTGTTCACAGAGGCTCCTATCTTCCCTGCTCTGCCTCCTGCCAGCATCCAGAGGCTCTGGGCTGGAACAGGTGGGGCTCTGGTGCTGGAAGACGGAGGGCCCCTGGGGACTTCATTCTATTTGATTAGGGAGTGTGGTTTCTGCTGATGGCGGCTGCGTGCCTGCTGTGTGGGATGAATAAGAGACAGGACGCAGGATGATGGCCAAAGTGGCCTCTGCACATTCTAATTAAGCGTGGGGATGCTGTGCCTGCCAGTTAGTCTAAAAGGATGATTTCTTTAGGAAGGTGTAGAAAGTGTGTCCTGAGACAAAGCAAAAGTAAATTCCAAAGGACGAACGCTTCTGCTCCTCTGGAAAGGAATGCCTGCTCAAAACGCAGAATCCAGAACGCCTCTAGGAACCAGGGGCCCCTGAGTGATGGGCTTCTGGGCCAGGTCAGAGAGAGAGACAAACTGCCGAAGGGTCTTGGAGGGAGGGGTCAAAGGTCACAAGTCTGATCACTGAATACCACGCTCTGTGGGTGAGTACATTTGGAGAAGAAAAGGAAAAGCATTTGTGTTTACGGTGAAAGATCTGTTTCGTGTGCTTTGAGCTAGGGAAGCTCAGGCAATCTGGCTTCTGTTACTGTGTGGCTAGCTCTAGGATGAGCACTGATCTGATGAAACACCTCCATCATCAGACTTTTAAGATAAGAGGCATACCATATCTTTAAAGGCACGTAAGGAAGCCAAGAGGCCAGGCCACGCCCCTGCTCACGCCCTAACTAGTCTGCAGGACTGAAGAACGAGGCCCTGTACCTCCCCCGACACCAGACACCTGCAGCTCTGGGCCCTGGGGAGCCCCACGCTGCGACTGCGGTTCCATTAGTGTGGGGCACAGACAGGAGAGGTACTTTGCCAGAAGCTCCCCAACTGATTCCCGCATACAGTCAGAGAGAGAGGGATGGCCTCTGCCCCTTGAGATGAGCGGACCTCTGGATTTTCCTGCAGTGACGTCGGAGGTCAGCCTGCCTTCACAATGGAGTTCCCGATCGGAGTAAAGCCTCAGAAAATCCTGCGTCAGAACGGAAGCAGCCTCCTCGCTGCCGGCCAGGGCGCTGGGGCACCTGGAGAGGCCCCATTGGTGAACTTGAGTTTTAAGGCTCAAGAAGGACAGAGGCTGCAAGATCTATGGGTTAGCACTGCTGAACGCGACTGTCCCCCACGAGGAGGATCACTGGAACCACAGACCTTCCAGATCCCCACCACGGTCCGGCACCGAGCCTCTTCCTGGACCAAACACACGCGCATTCACTCTCCCTGAAAATTAGAATACAGCCTGATGTGCATTTCACCTTCCTCGTTGCCTGCGTGCTCCCTGCTGGAGAAGCTGAAGGTCAGGATAACAGCCAACATCCAGAAGCAGGAGCAGAATCAGGGGCCTGAATAATTCATAGATTTCAAACCATCCATCCCTCCCCCAGCTCCCAATGCAATGGGTTTCTGTAGGGAAGATTTACTCAAATGGAAAGCATGCAGATGCTCTTTCCCTCATCCTCCCAGCTGGAAGGAAACTCTCAGTTCCTAAACACAGCATCTGTGTCTCCCTCCCAGGATCACGGCTTCTGCAGCGCTTGCCTCGGAACTTCCCCGGATCTATAACCCGAGGCTATGGAACAAGCAAGTCCATGGTTTACACGTCTTGGCATCTCTTGCAGTATCATGAGGCCTTCTGTACGGCGGGCAGTCACTAACTATTCTTTGCACAGGTGGAGGAATAACTAAATGAATCCCTTTATCAACTATAAAGGATCCAGAAGAGCCCTCATAAGACAGAGCTCTTTTAAAATACATAAGTAGCTCATGTCACTCACTCTCAAGTGGAAAAGTCAGGGCCTCCAATCTCTCCCAGTATGAAATCTTTAAAAGGCTGCAGTCCCGGTTTAAAGGCAGATGACACCACACTACCCAGCCTGTGCTCCTGCACCGACGAAGCTTAGCGAGGCTCTGCCCTGGGTCCCCCAACTGGTGGACAGGTTCCGCTCAGCAGCGGCCCCGACTCCATGGTTTCCCATACACGACACCCCCACGTGAGGTGTTCAGAGGCTTGTCCTCCTGTGTGGGGACCACCTCCTGCCCTTCCTTCCATCTCTTGGCATCTTCTCAGCCAACCCAGAACTTTGGACCCAAAGTCAGTGAATACGGGTAAAAATACATTCTCTGTGTAAAACTGGGAACGAATAGCCCCAGGATATAGGGCACAGAACAAGCTGATACCTGCACCAGGTTTGGGCTGTATCCAGGGGCCATGAAGCAGGTAAGACTAAAGACAGCAGACGTGCAAATGTCCACTTAAAGCTAGCTGAGGAACCAAGATACTGAAGGTTCTGTTTCTAATCTTAGCCCAGCAGGTAACCCTAGCTGTAACCTATCTGTTCCCCAGCCTCTAAGTCTACAACATCTCAAGCAGGCAGGTGTGTCTGGTTTCCACAGGCCTCCAGAGAAAGGAGGATGACTAACCCGTGATGCAGAACAGAAGACAGTGTTGTAAAATAGGAGGCTGTTCATTCCAACAACAGTGCTTAACATTACCCTGAAATGTCCCCCGTGCTCCCTGTGATCCACAAGTCTCTGGGGACCGTCGCCGTCTGGGGTATCTCCTGGGGAGGCAACCCAAACCTTCATGACAGTGAAGGGCCACTCGGCACCAGCCTGAGATGTAAACAGAGCCAATTCACCTTAGAGTTACCATGAGCAGACTGCGGGAAACAATACACAATCAGAAGGTGGGCTTTAAGGCATCGGAGCCTTGGGGACCTAGGAAAATGAGAAAAGGGAGTAGAATGTGTTCTCATGGAAGCAGAGTGGTCTTGTCTTAACCTGCCTGTCTTACACCAGTGCCAACGCAGTAACAGACACAGCAGCTGGCCCTGGGGATGGGCACGCCTGGCTCCTACCTGCTTTCAGACTGACAGGCTCGCTGGGAAGCCTCCCCTAGCTATTCCAGGATGAAGGATCCTCTCTAGGAAGGCTGCGGGCTAAGGTCAACGAGCGGAATCCTTTCATTCGGCAAATACACACTGAAGGGAAGGCCTGCTCTGTGCAGGCAGGCAGTCCGTGCCAGAGATTTAGCAGTAAACCCGGCAGAAAACTCTAGCTCAGTGCTCGAGAGCACAGACCCTGGCTTCAGACTGGGTCCAACCCCGGCTCTTCCATGAGCATGAATTCCGGCAAGTTCTTCAACCTCCGTGTCTCAGTTTCCTCACCTGTAAAATGGGGATAATAAGGGTCCCTCCCTCGCAGCATTATTGTGGAGGTTAAATGAGTTAGTACATGTAAGGAGGGAGGAGCAGGGCCTGGCGCACAGCACGTGCCAGGGACACGTGTGTCTGTTATGATCGCTGCCCTTGTACAAAGTGAAAGCCGTCACACGTCTGGCAGTGATAAGTGCCGAGGAAAAGCGAAAGCAGAGAGGGGGACGGGAAGACTGTGCACGAGGTGGGGAAGGAGCTGTAATTTTGGATGAGGAAAGGCCTCCCTGAGGAAAGTCTGCAAGGGAGGGAGAGAGGGAGCCATGGAGCTTCTAGAGGGAGAGCATTCCAGGCAGAGGGCACAGCAAGCACAAGAGCCCACAGGACAAGGGAGGCCAGAGTGGCTGGAGGGGACAGCGGGAGGGGACAGAGTAGAGACAAACCAGATGGGAGAGTGGGCTTGACCGGAAGCTCACCTGCTGCCCGGACCCCTGGCTACAGCGGGCTCCCCTCCGCCTCCCGCCCGCACGTCTCGGATGGCAGGCACGGGGCCGGGCGGGCCGCGCGCAGACTGACCTGCTCCTGGTGCTGACACCCGATCCGCAGCAGCTGCGCGCGGTGCTCCTCCTGGAGCCGGGCCACCTCGGCCTCGAACTGCAGCTGCAGCCTCCGCTCCAGGTCGCGCAGTCCGGCCTGCTGCTGCCAGCCTAGCCTGCGCACCTCGTCCTCGCAGCGCCGCTCCAGCTCCGCCTTCTCCCTCTGCAGCTTCTCACACTTGGCCGTATGGAAGGCTGGGGTGGGGGGGGGAGAGCCACGCTGTCAGGGGGCACCCACAGCCCTGGACCTGCGCGTCCGCCGCCCCCACGCACAGAGCATCAAGGCGGATGTAGGGACCGGGGCCCGACCCCCTGCCTCTGCAGAGCTTCCCCGTCTGTAAAGTGCTTTCCTACCTGCCACATGTGCTCCTCAGCACAGACCCTGGAGCTTGGGGTGAACCGGAGCCCCCAGGGAGCACCGGTGACTGGCCCAAGCTCACTCAGTGTGCAAGAGCTGTGAAGGCAAATTTGGGCTTTCTGACCACAAGCCCCATGTCCCAGCCACTAGATCAGGGTTCTCTGAGGGGCCACAGACCACGGGCATCCCACGTACGGGGTGCTTGTTAAAAATGCACACTCCCAGGTGCACCCTGGGGGATCAGAACCCCGGGACCAGAGCCCAGCATGTAAACTTTTCACAAGGGCAACGGTGACTCTTACCCCATCGAGGCTTGAGACCTGGGCACGCCTGGAGGCTGGAGAGAGGATGGGAGGCACCGATTCTCTCCAGGCTGACACGCCGAATGGCACACACAGAAGTGGGGGTGGGGGTCCTTTCAGGTGACCGAGCCCTCACCAGCACCATCCTCTCCCACCGGAGGAAGAACGGGTCACCGCTCGATGCCCCTTTGCACGAGCGGGCCACCCCGCCACAGTCCTGGTTTGCTCTGCGGGGAGAGGGCTGCGACAGCAGCCTCTGCTCTGTGCCTGCCCCACTTCCAGTGCGCGCCTCCCCTGGGCTGCGGGCAGCAGCCGACTGCTCTCCTTTCTTTCTTTTTTTTTATTTTTTATTTTTTTATTTTTTTGGGGGGTACACCAGGTTCAATCATCTGTTTTTATACACATATCCCCGTATTCCCTCCCTTCCTTGACGCCCCCCCCTCGAGTCCCCCCCACCCTCCCTGCCCCAGTCCTCTAAGGCATCTTCCATCCTCGAGTTGGACTCCCTTTGTGATACAACAACTTCCCACTGCCTATTGACTGCTCTCCTTTCAAAGGCTCTTCCTCCAAGAAGGAGGAAACCTTCCCTGACAATCTACTCTGTTTGGGTCACATGGAGCTGGTGACACCCAGACACGTGGATGTCGAGGTGGACGGATACATCGCTTACATTCCACAGAGACCGAGGCCCCCACGCTCTCTGCTCTGTGCTGCAGGCTGGGGAGGCTTGCCATTGACTTTGAAGTTGAGTGAGCAGGTATCTGCACTGCTTCAGGAGAATCTCCACCCTCGGGACCACTCACCCAAGGTGGTGAGACAGCATTTGAAACACACTCATCAGAAGTGCCACCCTAAAGAGGCAGCTCAAGCAAGGGCTTCTCTGCCACATTCAGCTCTCAAAGAGTTTGTTAATTAGCACAGGGGATGTTTAAACACGTGCTTTCCCTGGTGAAATGAGTGGTGGACGGGCTGGATTTTGCCCTGTGTACACAGCGTGTGAGAGTCTGGCCAGCCTAGCAGCTTAACGCAGTCCTGAAAGGCCTTCTTGGTCCAGGGCCTCAACTGGCCCTGCGTCCTGGGTCCCATCACTTGGTGGAGGGTTCTGACACAATCTGGAAGAGTTGTTAGGATCTGCCGGTATAATCAGGGTGGACCGAGGGCGGGGAGGTGGTCACTGCCCAAACCAGGGGCGGACAGTAAGAGGATGCACCGTCTGTAGGGAATTTAAAAGCAATAACCAGACTGACTTGATAAGCCCTCTGCGTTCCACTGTCACCTGTGCCAGCAACTCTAAAGAATGTTGGTGAAAAAATACTGCTCCTCAAAAGTCTTTGGTTGGTCTACATCCTAAGCAATTGCTACAATTACTGTTGAGGTTTTAAAAACAATTTTTGTATTAAAATCACAGAGAAAAGTTGGAAGTACGGTACAAAGACTTGATTGTCCAAATGACGTTTTCCCCCTGAACCACTTGAGAATGCGAGGCTGACTGCTGTCTCATCAACCCTGAATTCCTCAGTGTATATTCCCTACAAACAAGGACACCCTCCTACGTAACCACAATGCAATCCTCAAAATCAGCAACCAACCCTGATCCAACAGTGCCCTCCAATGCTCAGGCCCATTAACGTTTCACCAGTTGTTCCAATAATGTTCTTTCTAGAAAAAGGAGCTGGTTCTGAGTCACGAGCTGTATTTAACTGCCCTGAGTCTCCTTTCGTCTGGGACACTTCCTCAGTCTTCCCTGGACTTTCAGCACCTGGACACTTTGGAAGATGATAGGCCAGTCACTCCATTCGGCCTGTCTGAGGTTTCCTTGTTATTACGTTCAGGTCAGGTAGGTGCTGCAGGAACATCACAGACCTGGTGTCAGGCTCTTCTCATTTGAATGTCAATCAATGTGAATCATCTTTCAGCTGAAATGTCTTCTTTTTAATTGTTTATATAGTGAGTCAGGAAAATTATGCTCACGACTAATTATCACAAGGTTACCCTGAAAACGAGTCTGCGGTTTAGAGGAGGGAGTGCTACAAATGCCAGGTGTCAAAGACGCCAGGGATCCCCTTGGATCTATATCTTACTGTCACACCTGCTGTGCGTAAATCTTTTCGGCGAGGTATATACACCTCAGGATGGATGCTGCACGCGCACTGGGCTTCCCACCACCACGCTGAGCGGGGGTTTTCCTCGCTCACTGATAAATGCAGCAGGAACAGCAGACGCGGGCTGAGGCTTTCTGGTCCCTGCTAGTGAGGTCACGGGAGGCTTCGGTCCCCACAGAAAGAACCCACCAGGAACTAAAGGGCACAGTGGCTCAGGCCTGTAGGCGGTGGTGAGGAATCACCTGTGTCCAGGAGTCCAACCCCCCCAGCTGTAACAGAGCTCCAGCTTTCCCCAAAGACCCTCCACCTTGGAGCAGTTAGTAGAATTTCACCAGGGTCCCTAACTAGTGAAAAAGCTATCGGGATGCACAGACTAGGGAAGAGGTGTCCACATAAGGACACGTTTATCCCGGGGTGACTGGATTTTAATAAAACAAAGACCATGGGATGTCCAGTGCTTGATGGATTGAGACAAAGTCAAACTGAGGCCAATAGAGGAACAATTAATTATACACACAGGCATTCCTTTTCATATTCTTTTCCATTGTGGTTTATCACAGGGTATTGCATATAGTTCCCTGTGATATACTGTAGGGCCTTGTTGTTTGTCCATTTTGTCGATATATGTCATAGTTTTCATCTACAACCTCACACTCCCAGTCCACCCCTCCCCCACCCCCCCAAGGAGCAATTATTTCGCTTTCATGGGTGGAGCGTGGCGGGTGGCGGGTCATCCGACAGACAAGAAGGGTTGGGGCTGCACCACTAGTGTAATGACTGAGGAGTCCGGGGCAATGAGCCCCCGGGTGGGTTTCTGGGCGCACGGGGACTCTTTGGAGGGTGCTCTTGTTTCCGTAACTCTGGTAAACCAACTTCACAGTGGTCTCTGCCCCACGCACCCTGCCCCAGTGGATAGGATCAAAATAAAGCAGCGACAACAACATGTTCGTTTGTATTTAAAACAGGTCCACAAAGCAGGGCAGCGATGAGTGCAAAGAGCCAAGAAACACAGGGACAGAGGGTCAGCACCATTCATGATTCCATGTGTGCAGAGCGAAGCAAGGGATGTTTTCCACCTCTAGGGTTGACTGAGGTGAAATGTTTGATCATACAGGGAGGGTGTGAGGAAACTGGCCCTGGACGGACCGGTGGCCGGGGTGTAACTGAGGTGCTGCTTTGGAAGGCACAAGCATCTTTCAAAATTGAAATGACAGGAAGCAGCATGAGGAGGGTGACAGCTGAAGAGTCCAGGGTTCCTTTCTGGGGTGATGAAAACATTCTGTGACAGATTATAGGTACAGTGGCATAACTCTGCGAATATACTAAAAACCATGGAATTGTTTTCAATTCACATTTTAAATGGGGGAACTGTATGGTTCGTGAATTATGTCTCAGTGAAGTTTTTACCAAAAATGGAAAGAAAATCTGCAAAATAACAGGAGAGGAAAAATACCTCAGAGGATACATTTAGATGTTTCTGTAGAGGGAAAGTCCACATTTGCATTTTAAAACTCTGTATAACAATGATAAAGATGTATGTTGACAAAATAAAGACCCCACCACTACACTGTTTACACACACACGCACACACGCACACACATGGATATATGTGGAGCCTAAGGGAACCTGAGAACTTTCCGTTTCTCAACTAGAAATACAGCACGTAAGACTCAAATGAAAATAATAAAAAATGCTCAGCATGTATTTTTCTTTAACAAGTACTATTTTGTACGGGAAAAATGTGTTTTGCATACACTAATATCAGTATCTTTAACTGGGACATTAAAATAATAAGTTGACTATATAGATTGCATAGATGGAATAAAACAGACAAAAGGTAAAGCTGGAGAAAAAATTAAATGACACACACATTTTAACCCACACATTCACAAGGGCACAAAAAATATGATCGAAGATGACTACTACAGCCTTCAAGAAATAGTGGGGGGCTAGTTAAATAAATGATGATAAATCCAATATGCACATAGGGACGAATCCTATGTACAACGGGATACGGGTAACCAGTAAAAAAAAAATAAGATCAATCTTTTCTGGCTATTGTGTATCCGTAATACATTGTTTAACAGAAAAGGCAAGATGCAGAAAGAGTATGACAGTGTACTTCTACTCCTGATGGAAATGCACCTGTATTTCTGACCCTCTGTCTTTCTCTCCTCCCTCCAAGGTTGTCTGTTTAAGTTACAGGACTCACTGCCCAATGAACAACTGCAACAGTATGTATTTAAGAAAATCCTACTATGTGCTTGCATGTTTTATGAGTAAAAACATTTTCAAAAATTACTACCACAA
Organism: Hippopotamus amphibius kiboko; assembly: GCF_030028045.1. Classification (NCBI taxonomy): domain Eukaryota; kingdom Metazoa; phylum Chordata; class Mammalia; order Artiodactyla; family Hippopotamidae; genus Hippopotamus; species Hippopotamus amphibius. The sequence continues at coordinate 74,158,525 of NC_080199.1, forward strand.
TTAAAGAGAAGACTGGGTTTGAAAAGGTTATGGTCACCCACAGTCAGAAAGAACAGGACTCTTCCATCTAACTTGCGATGTTATGTACGTGTGTGGCTGGAAGATTCACGGGCCTGGTGCTCTCTTTGGGGCTCAGAGAGGATTGATTTTCATCCTAGAGCTGTTTCTGAACTGTACTGTTGCCTTAAATAAATCATGAGCCGTGCAGGCCTCAGTTTTGCCGTCAATGAAGTGGTAAAGCAGTCGCTTTTCCACGTACGGCACCAATCCCCAAATTCCCAATTGCTGTGACATACGGGAGGTGGTACTTCTGTCCCTCCAACGACCCCATGTCAGGAGCCCCAGGCCTGCAGAAGATATTGGATAAGAAAAGCAGCTGAGGCACCAAGGAAACAGCTCCAATAACAGAGTCCCTAAAGAAATAAACATCCTCTTGTCGCTGGTAGATCTTCAAAACTGTATCTAGCGGGGCATTTTGCAGACAGAGATTAATGTGGGCTGATTTAATGGCTAACATCTGGAGTCTTGCTCTCATGATTTCTTTCTTTACTTCTGTTCATGAGCAAACATTTGGTACTTCACTGTGTGAGAGGCAAACACGGCAATAATAAAGCCCTAGAACCTATGAAGCTCAGAGAATAATTTCTAAAGGAACAGGGTTATTGCAGGCCAAGAGCATCCTAACATTTCTAATTCGTAAGCATGAGTCTGAAAAGCAAAAACAGGATTACGGTCTGTTGTACAGTTTAAAATAATTGAACACATATATGTATGTATGTGTGAATATATATAGTATATCTATATATATACCATACATAGATATAGCATGTGTGTAATACTACATATACATATATACCACAGTTCATAAATCAAATGACAGGGAAAAAACCCAGTGAGTAAGATAAATTTCCTTTAAACAACTGCCCCAAATATCCCTTGAATAATTACAACGTGTTATTGGTTTACCAAAGAGGTGACAAAGATCAGCGATTACAGCACTAGACTTACACTGAAGAAAAATATGTAGCTCCAGCTCATAAGCAGAAGAAATAATGTACTGCCTTTTATGCCACAGGAAGTGCTTTAGATACAACAATTATAAAATAAACCATCTAAATATGAAGAAATGATGCTATACATAAAAAGGAGGTACTATTATAATAGTCACTGTTATGCGCTCAGTGGTCTGTCCCCAGATTTCATATGTTGGAGCCCTAACCCCCAGGACCTCAGAATGTGACCGTGTTTGGAGACAGGATTTTTGCAGAGGTAATTAAGTTGAAGTGAGGCCATTAGGGTCAGCCCTAATGCAATGTGACTGAAGTCTATAGGACGCAGACACCTGCAGCCGGAAGGTGAGGTAGCCATCCACAAGCCAAGAGGAGAGACTTAAGAAGAAACCAACCCTGCCGGCATCTTGATGTCCATTTCCAGCCTCCAGGACGGTGACAAAATACATTTCTGTTGTGTAAGCCCCTCAGCCTGCGGTACTTTGTAGGGCAGCCCTAATAAACTAATAGTCAGTATTGTTACATATGGATAGGTGATCCCCCAGTCAGATAAAAGATTAAGCTGTTTCTTTGAGAGATGGGGAGGAATTGAAAAGACAAAATAACTTTCAAGGAAAAAAAATGTAATTAAAAAATTACCCATAATATCATGACACAAAGAAAATGAAACTTTCCATTGCATAATCCCTTCATAGCTGTTGCAGTGGTACGGCTTCTTAAGATTCTGTTAGGAATTTCCCATGTCTTCCTACTTAATATTTTTATGGCTACCTTATACTTTCATGAGGATGTACTGTAATTTATATGCCTTTAGTGTTGGACATTTGGTTTGCATCAATTATATATTGTTTTGTTTTTTTCATTAAAATAAATTCCTAGGAGTGGAATTACATGGGGTTAAAGATGATAAGCATCTTTGTGGAGTTTTTTCGGGTTTTTTTGTTTGTTTTTTGATGGCAGGGATCCTGTAGCAAATCAGTGCCCACCAGGGGGAGCTACAATGCATGGAAAAGGCCTCTGGTGGCGAAAGCCTCTGTCCACAATTGTCAGATCACAGCCACCCACGGACGCCACAGCCTCAGTCTGTGAAACACGCTGTCTGGGATACTGGCCACACTACCCTCTACTGCCCTGATCTCTCTTTCTCTTTCTTTAGGACCTTCTTTTTGACGAAAATGTCAGCGAGAGAGAAAAGGAAGAGCTGAGATGGAGGAAAGGTCCAGGGACTAGGAGCAGAAATGAGAGTGAGAGAGCCAGAGGGAGAGTCCTGGTTCTCCTGGCATCTCTGCAGGTCTGTGTGGCATCCCCAGGGCCCGGGACCAAACAGCCGTCCTTGAAGGAACGCCTCCTGGGTACCACGCACCTGGCACGCCCTGCCCTCCAGGCAGGTGTCCAGTGGGCAGGGGGGCTGAGAAAGGATAACGCACTGATCTCGGGGCCCCCGCGGGAGCGGCGAGGCCCTACAGAGCAGGTGCCAGAGCCTGGGCCCCTCCCCTCCCCTCCCCTCTAAGCCCCGGTGGGGCCGCCCCGCCCGCCAGGGTTGCGGTGCCTCGGAGGTGAAGCTTTGGCTTTGGCATATCAGCCCCCAAGCACTCACTGTTTTGAATCACACCACATCACATCACATCTCTCTACCTGTCCGCCCCCCTCACCAGTGGGCAGGGACAGCGTCACAGCCATCTTCGTATTTGTGCTCAGATGGGCAGGTGGACCATCAATGGACAGCACTTGAATTTACTGAGCACCTGCCACGTGCCGCGTCCAGCCCCGTGTCAGGCGGGCAAATACAGAAACGGGCGAAAGCTCTAAACAGCAAAATGCTAGATGGTGAAAACCTGAGTTAACTGCAGTGAAGAAATTAAAAGGAGAGCAACGCTAGGGAACGGCTGGGCCGGGGGCAAGTTCCTGTAGCCACCGCGGACGCAGGAGGCACCGGAGAAAACACCCTCCGGACGGATGTGAATGTGGGGGGCGGGGCGGTCAGAGAGCCGGAGGGAGGGGGTTCCAGGTGCGGGGACCGCAAGAGCAAAGGCCCTGAGGTGGGAGCGCTCGGCTCACTTGAAGGACATAAAGACAACTCTGGGCTTGAGGATCCGTGATGGAGCCAGTGGAGGGAGGGGAAGGTGGAGAGAGGTGGGGTCAGACCACACAGGGCCCCCTGGTCCCCGGAGAGGAGTGGGGGTTGTAGTCTGGTAACGTGGAAGCACCCCCCCACCCTCCACACCTCCTCCCTGCCCCTCTCCGCCTCCACACCCCCCCTCCGCCCCCCACTCCGTCTTAAACCTGGAAGAACAGGAGCTCATGAAGCTTTTACAAGCGTCCCCTGGTGCTCGCGTGCGGCATCGCCTGACCAAGGCAAGGAAAGCCCCGCGGGGGGACATTTCTGGGGTCCAGGGGCGTGTAAGGCTGCCTGGGACTGAGGCTGCAGCCTGGTGAGGGGTGGATGGATGTGCGATGCATTTGGGAGGCAAAGCCACCTGCATCTGCTCCTGGATTGGACGAGGGAGGGGAGGGAAAGACAGGAATGGAATGAAGGATGACTCAGGATATTGGTCTGAGCGACTGGGGCTGGGGGTGCCATTTAAGGAGATGGGAACGTAGGAGGACGAGTCGGACTGGGGAGAAAGGCACACATTAGGCACCATATACATCTCTAGTGAACTCACAGCTGGATTCATGTACATATAAGAGCCCATGGTTCACAAGTCTTATGGTGCAGTTCACCTCTGGTCCACGGTACTCAGGAAGGGCCTTTCTGGATGTTGTCAATTAGTATGAAAAATGTGAAATTCAGGACTGCTGAATTTTGACAGGCCTTGCGACACTTCAATGATTAATGATAATATTCCATTTCACATGGGCATATGCTGTGGTCTATTTTATAAACGTGTTGAAGTCTTAAAAGCATGAGACCTCGGGATAGACTCTCGTTATGAAATCTCTGCCAGTGAAGTGGGGGCAGATTGACAGATGTGTTTTCCTCCCTGCGGGTGTGTAGATGGTTCATGGGAGACGGGAGACTGGCTGCAGTAAGAGGAAGGGCATTTTTATCTGCTAGGCGTTCCCTGTGCTACAGAAAAAACACGGAAAGGTTTCTCATCAAGGTGGCCTTTTAAAGTGCATTAACATTTTATTTACCTGTGGGTCAAATTTTGAGAACACGGCCCCCAAACTGGAAGACTATATATAGGAGTCTCAGGGTTCTCAAATATGAAGTCCCCACTCACATCCCACCCCTTTACTGCTTAAACTTCCACACAGAGTGACAGTAAATACCCCTTCCTGCACACTGAATCCAGAAGCTCAGTTTCCAGAAAATTAGAAGGGGTAGGGTGGGGGTGGGGGAGTGAGAGCCCAGGACAGACGTGGTCAGGGGCCACCTGGAAGGGACAGGAGACAAAGGCAGGACCCAGTAAGGCAGGGGAGGCAGGAGGAGCCTTGGTCTCCAGGCCGGCCTTTGTCCCAGACTCTGTGGACACCAGCTGTGGGAATTTTGGCAGCTTAACCTCTCTGGGTCTCAACATCCTTACCTGTAAAATGAGGCGGTCGGGGACCGTTATGGGCTGAAGTGTACTCCCCCTAATGTCACATGCTGAAGCCCCAGTCCCCAGGACCTCAGAGTGTAACCCTATCTGGAGATGGGGGTCTCTGAAGAGGTGATTAAGTTAAAATGAGGCCATCAGGGTGGGGCCCTCGTCCAACATGACTGCTGTCTCTATAAGAAGGGAAGAGCCACCAGGGATGTCCCAGAGCTCATGTGAGGACACAGGGAGAAGACATCTTCCCGCAGGCCAAGGACAGAGGCCGCGGCAGAAACCAACTCCGCCAGCCCCTGATCTGGACTTCAGACTCCAGAACTGTGAGGAAACAAAGGTCTGTCGTTGAGCCGACAAACACAGGCACTCTGAGAGTTAGGCCCGCTTCTGCCCTAGCCTTCTAGAATTCCGTGGATATTGTGATGGTGACCAAGGGTCATCCAGAAGACTTTATATTTGTCCACTGTTCTCTCTTGGAGAAGACAGCAAGGATATACCGTTTTTATGATGCTCTCCCTCCAAAATAGAGCCCTAAAGAGAGAAGCTTCATCTGTAGAGAAAATGTGCTTTGCAGAGTCACTCACTGCCCAGCGACAGGAGACCTTATTAGTAAATAACACTACGGCTTGGCATTTTTGTGAGTCTTTGTTGATGAAGTTCTTTAACACACAATATTAACTTGTTTAATCTTCACTGCAAATTTCAAAGCTGGGGAAAGCCGGCAGAGGTGCTCTGATTTTATAGAAGAGGAAATAGAGGCTCCAAGGGGTTAAGTCACTTGTCCAAGCTGACACAGCAGGACCTCGGGAGCTGGGAGTCCCTCTGGGTGCTCTGCATCTCAGCAGTGCTCTTTCAAATACTAATACTCCTGTTCTGCATCGTGTTTTGAAAGAATGGGAACAAAGAAGTACAAGGAGAAATAGATACAAAAATCCCAATTAGTTTAAGGTGCTTATGGAGTCATAAATAATTTGTGCCATTTTTATGTGATCCTGAAGATAAAAGATGAGCCTTTCAACAAATGGATAATGGCAGATCCTGTGTGTGAGTGTAATCGCAATGCTTAGAATTAACCTTCTTGGTCTGAGAGGAGAAAAAATGCAACAGTGATTTATGGGCGCAAAGGAAGAAAGAGGAAATGGATTTAAGAGGATGGTTATAATGGTAAGTTTTGAAAAGAGAAACACATGCCATCTACGTGAGAACTCGTAGCACTCCTGCCCATAAACAGGAAGCGGCTTTCTGGGGAGATGCTTCTGCACAGGACCTGTGGCTCCCTCTCCTCCAGTTAATTTGGGCTGCAGAGCCAGCACTGGCTCATCTAAGTCACCATGGGATCTGCTCTGAAGGCTGGCTTTGGACAAGCCAGATAGTGGGTCCATGTGGCTGCAGTGAGCATTTAATGCTTCTCTTATTTTTTTGTCCTGTGCAAAACGGCACTGAAAAGAGGACCTTTTAATTTTATCTCAAATTAATATTTGTTACATAAATTGGACAGTGAACATCATCTCCAGGTTGAACATCCCTTTTAGAAGGAGCTTTTAATAGCTTCCTGAAAGATGTTTAAACAGAATTGTCAGTTGAGATTCTGGACTCCTCTTCACTGGGTAGAACCCACCCTGCAGAGTTCTAACCAGTGAAATCCTGTGACCTGTCCCGTCATAAGTTTCCCAGCTTGGTGGTGGGCGGTGGGGGGGGATCCCATGGCATGTTTCTGACCTCCACCCTCTGTCCCATAGCTTGGGTGGCCCCATTCCCCTTATTTGCTCTCGCGGGGGATAGAGACCACGGGGCTGCTAGATAATACATTTTAATCTATTTGATGGTGTTAAGTTTAAATACTGCCATTCCTTCCTTTAGGATGTCAAACGCATGGCCTGGGTATTCTGTTTTCTCCATGGGATTTGGGACATTTTCTCTGAGGTTTCCCCAGACGTACGACTGTCTTTATTGGTTGTTCGAGGGTTTATTGCTGTTAGTTTTGCACAGGAATGAAGGGTTGGGATTTGAAATCTATAGAATCTAATTTTTTAAAAGCTATGCGTTTCCCCATGAAATCCTCCCAGCCGCTTGCTTGTGTTACTTCCAAATACGTCATGTCGACTCCAAGGAACGAAACGGACCACCTCGAATTGTTCCTACCCACCAATTTCAGGCACAGACACAGAAGAAGTAAAATTTTTAGGCAATTTATCCTAGGCCAGGAGTGTGTTTACAATGAGCATCTCCCCAGAAAGCCGCTTCCTGTGTATGGGCTGGAGTGTTAGGAGGACCTATTCCGTACTCCGGCTAGACCCGCGCAGCCTTCCCCTACGCACACCCATCTCGGCACAACGCCAGGCCCGGGCAGATGCCCATAAACACGTGCTGGCTAGACAAGTACCGGGGCATCCCTGTGCGCAGAGGAGACAGTGGCCTGGGCGAGCCACACCCCTTTCAGGTTAGCCAGGGCCTCTCGCTTCCAGACGCCAGGGTGCCCTTGCTGACGGGCTTGTGGCCCCCACGCAGGGTGAATCCCATGTGATGGGTAGTAGTCAGCTGGGGTCCACGCCACCTACACGTGTGCACGTAACGTGGGTATTTCTTTGTGCTTGGTCTCACCCTAGCCTTCGTGAAGGGTGGGGAATATTCTTACTGTAATATTTCAGTGACTCCATGTACCCCCCTCAAACACAACAAACGGCTAACATTTATTGGATAAATAACAGAGGCCAGGCAGGATGCTGAGCACTTACTCTGAGTTATCTCTTTTCAAGTTTACCCTGGAAGCTGGGAAGTGAGTGCTGGTGCAACCCCCATTTTACAGATGAGGAAGCTGAGGCTTAGAGGGGCTAATCTCCTGCACAGGAGCACCAGCTAAGACCAAGTCTGCTGGACACTGCAGCCCACGCTCCCGCCACCGCACTTGGAGGAAGGAGGTCTTTAACTCAGCACCGCGCAAAGACAGTAACAGGGTTAACCAAGAATGACGGAATCTCTTCTAAAATAACCGAGGAGTTTTCTTAACTGAAATGTGTTATAACCTTTCTGAAAAGCTAAAACATGGACCTCTGATATGGTCCCCAGATGTCCCCTACTGGGGACGCCCATAGTCTTACTCAGGCCAGTCTAGATCGCTCCTCCAGCACAGCCGGGACCCTGCTGGCCCGGAGCCACGCCCAGGTGCTCTGTCCCGGGGCCCGTGTGTGTGGGGACCCCCCCTTCTCATACAGGGTCTCACCTCCATCTAGCAGCCGCCTCCCGCCCCGCCTGTCATGTACAGTAAGCACTGCCTGGGTCACTCCCTGACTGCTTCCTTATTTATTGCTGCAGATGGCAACGCCTCTTTGTGTCTCCATCACCTGGGAGCCTTCTGTACAACTGAAACTAGCACAGCATTGTAAATCAACTATGCTTCGATTTAAAAAAAAGCCAAAAAGAGAAAAAAAAAAAAAAGAGAGAGGCAGACATTAAAACAGAGCAAAACAAAACCACTGTCTTGGGGTAGGTCTGAGAGATGTGATGGGAAGTAGTTTCCCTCCCAGCCCTGACCCTCCAGCTAGAGGCAAGCACTGTTTTTGTCACAAGCAAACGTGTTTCCGGTTACTGATGGTTTTTTAATCAGGGACGTGATGGAGGATGGACGCTAGGGGCAGGAAGGGGGGGAAGGGGATGAGTGAGGAGGTGTTTGCAAAAGGAGAGACAAAGGCACTACAGGGATGAAGAGGAGAGGACAGAATAGGACCTACTTCCGAGCTAGAATCAACAGGACCTGGGACTTCTCAGGCATCAAGCATGAAGGAGATGCAGAGGCAGAGTCCGCGACGACCGCCACTTTCTGTACCAGTTTCCTCTGCGAACTGTGGTGTCTACTGAGCTTAAAATTGTGGTTGAGCCAAACTGTCCCCCATCTCCTTTTCTTTCTCTTACTCAAAATACTCCCTAAGTGTTAACAGAAATGGCTTCCCTGCTGGACATGCCATCTTGCAGCCTCCCTTGCAGCTCCGTGGGGCGACGTGACTGTCCCTGGGTCAAGGGATGTGAAGACGTGATGTGGCAACTTCTAGATCAGATTTTTTTTAAAAATATTTATTTATTTGGCTGCTCCAGGTCTTTAAGCTGGGGGAACGCGGGATCTAGTTCCCTGACCAGGGATTGAACCTGGACCCCCCTGCACTGGGAGTGTGGAGTCTTAATCACTGGACCACCGTGGAAGTCCCTGGATCAGATTCTTACGAGGGAGCTGCCCGCCCTCGACGTTCGCTTCTCCTTCCCTCAGGCTGAAACCTGGGGCCCCTCGTCTGCGGACCATTACGCAAGAGAAAAATACCCCTCTGTCTTATTTATCCCATCATATTTGGGTGCCTCTTTGTTACAACAGCTGAGCTTGTACTTGAAATAAATTCGGACTACAACAGGAGAAGTGGCAATCTGGTTTTGCTTTGAAGTGGGAGTGTGGGGCAGGTGGAGATAAAATGAATTGACCATGAATCCTGTGGTTCACCAAGAGGTGACCGCGGGAGAGACTAGGCTAGAGACATGGACCTGGGATGGTGCTGCTGAGGGGCTAGTTGAAGCCACAGGGGTAGATGAGATCGCCAGGAAGACCACGGAGAGTGAGGAGGAGAGGGGGCTGAGAACAGCACTGGGGACAAACAGGTGTTTTTCAGGAGAGCCACTAGCTTCATTTCATGCTACAATCATTCACTGCCAGGCCTGCTTTTCCAGCTGATGACACACTCTTTGAGTCCTTGGATTATAGCTTCCTGATCTTGGAATAAAACACCGAGAATACTTTTATGCAGGTTAGGCATTCAAAGTTATCGTAAGAACGACACCCTTAACATGCTCTACATCTTAGCAACCGATTTGCCTCCTATTCTTGATACTCATGGCTGTAGCCTTGGGCCATCCCAAGTCAGTCTTCAAGTGCTGGGAAGCAGAAGACAGACCAGGAACAGAATGCGGGCGGGCCGGGTGGGACTGTGGCAGCCTTGGGGACACCCAGGTGCCCGGGTGAAGGGGGCGGCTACCCCCTTCAGTAAAAAGACAAGCCACGTGAGAAAAAACGGGCAACAGGCAGCTCGCAGAAGAAGATACCCAAACAGCCAGCTAGCACACGGAAGTGCTCAACTTCCTTAGCGATCAGGGAAGTACAAATTAAAACCACAGTGAGAGGGGCTTCCTAGGTGGCGCAGTGGTTGAGAATCCGCCTGCCAATGCAGGGAACACGGGTCAGATCCCTGCCCCAGGAAGATCCCACATGCCGCGGAGCAACTAAGCCCATGTGCCACAACTATTGAGCCCGTGAGCCACAACTATTGAGCCCATGTGCTGCAAATACTGAAGCCCATGTGCCGCAACTACTGAAGCCCATGTGCCTAGAGCCCGTGCTCCACAACAGGAGAAGCCACGGCAATAAGGAGCCTGCGCACCACAATGAAGAGTAACTCCCACTCACCGCAACTAAAAAGAAAGCTTGCGCACAGCAAAAAAGACCCAACACAACCAATAAAATAAATAAATAAATAAATAAATAAATTTATAAAAACAAAAAACAAAAAAAACCACAGTGAGATTCACCCCTGAAAGAACAGCTAAGACGACAACAGCAGCAACAACGTAACTGACAACGCTGAATGCTGGCAAGGACGGGCAGGAACTGGAACCCTCAGGCACGCTGAGAAATGGAACAGCTGTTTCCAGACCTGCTGGGCAGCTTCTCCTACAGTGAAACTCACATCTGTCCTATGACCCAGTAATTTCTCAAGTAGGAATTCGACTGAGAGAAATAAGAACATCTCTGTCCATAAAAAGACTTCTGCAAGGATAACAGCCTTATTTATAACAGCAAAATATGGAAACAACCCAAACGTCCATTAGCTGAAGAATGGATAATTTATGTTGGTCTCTGCATGCCAACGGAACGCAACTCAATAAAAAAGAACAAGCTGCTGACGTGCTCAGCAACGTGGGTGAATCTCTCACGTGGGGCAAAAGCATCCACACACAAAAGACCATATACTGTCTGATCCCATTTGTAGGAAATCCAAGACCAGGCAAAACTAATCTATGGTGACAGAAATAAGGAAGTGGTTGCTCCGGAGGTAGGGAGGGGGTGGAATTGACTGGAAAGAGGCCTGGGGGAGCTTTTGGGAGTGAGGTAAATGTCCCTTGTCTTGTCTTGGGTGGTGATTACATGGATGTATTTATAGACAAAGATCACCAAGCTGAACAGTTATACACAGAAAAATTTTAAAACAGAATGAGTAATCTTTTATATTTATCCACACATTTACCATTTTGACAATCTTAATTCTTTCCTGTAATTCCAAGTTTCTAACATTTTTAAAAGACGTTTTCTTTGGATACTGAATTCTGGGGTTTTTGTTTTTTGTTTTTTTACTTCTTTAAGTACTTCAAACATGTCATTCCATTGCCTCGGTCTGTTTATGGCAAGGTTAACTGTCACTTACATCCTTGTCCTGTGTATGTGATGTGTGTCTTTATTTGGTTGTTTTTAATTCTTCCTCATTATCTTTGGTTTTCAGCAGTTTGAGATGTCTTAGGTGTGATTTGTGTCTTTGTGTGTATCCTGCTTGGGGTTTACTGCTTCTTGGGTCAGCAGGTCTCTCTTTTAAAACTAAATCTGGGATGTCTTTGCCTATTATTTTTTCAAAAAAATCCACCACTCCCCCAACCTCTCTCTCTTCTCCTTCTGACAATCCAATTACACATCAGTTATACTGCCACGGGTCCCTGACACTGTTCATTTTCCCTTAATCTTTTTTTCTCTCTGTTCTTCAGATTGGATAATATCTGCTGACTGTCGTCAACTCATTGACCCTTTTTCCTGCAGTCTCCAACCTGCTGTACAGCCTGTCCCGTGAATTTTTCATTTCAGAGATTGGACGTTTGGGCTCTAACATTTCCACTTGGTTCTTTCGTAGTTTTCATTTCTCTGTTGTGCTTTCCCACCTGGTTACTCACTACGTTCCTTTTTTTCTAGAAGTGCTTGAACATGTTTACAACAGTTTTCTAAAATTTCATATCTGCTCGTTTCAACATCTGGGTGATTTCAATATCCACTGACTGCTTGATTACAGGTCCCGCTTTCTGTAGGTCTAATTTGTAAAAATCTATGTTCGACATCATGGATGATATACCGTAAGGGGCGTGCATTACTTTGTCTTCCTTTAACAGGTGTCGAGTTTTGTTGGCAGGCAGGTAAATTACTAGATGCCTTTGACTCCACCAGACTTGGTTTTATTCTTTGTTAGGGTGGGTCCACTTCAGTTTCCTAGAGAGACCCCTCCTCTCAGTCATGGTCATAATTCCTAAAGCCTGGCCTTTCTCGGGTCTCGGGTCTCGTCTTGAGGTCATCAGTGAGGTCTCTCCACCCTGGCTGGGCTGGAATCCAATGTCTCCCTGCACCATGCAGCCTCGGTGCCTCCGCTCAGCTCAGCCCTGCAGCAGCTGCCCTCTGCCAGGCCTCCCCCAATGTGTGATGCCTATACTTCATCTAAGATCACCCAGGAACCCCCTGTGCAAATTCCCTGGGCCTCCTCTGACCAGCTTACTGCTCCCCAGTACTCAGCTCCATGATTTCTTTTTCTTTTAAAAACATTTTTTTGGCCGTGCAACATGTGGGATCCTAGTTCCCCGACCAGGGATTGAACCCACACCCCCTGTACTGGAAGTACGGAATCTTAACCACTAGACTGCTAGGGAAATCACAGTGGGCCCACGATTTCTAGCTGCTTTAATAACCCAGAACTCTGGTATCTGCTTCTTCAGCTCAGCGAGATGGTGGTCACTGCTAGAGCTTATCAGACCACACTCACCGTGCTGTGGTCTGGTAAGGTACCCCAGGCAGAAAGCTGGGGCCCACAGGGGACTCAGTGTGATCCCTTTTTTTTTCAAGGATCACCGGCCTGTGGTGTCTGTTGCTTGGGAAAAGCTGCCTCATATATTTTGTGTCCTATAGCTGTGTACAGTGGGATGTTAAGTCCAGTACTAATTACTCTATAATGGCTGGAAGCAGAGCAGGCATGGGTACTTGGTAAAAGCTCCCAGGAGATTCTAATAGGCTTCCATCTCCTCCCATGGGGACCCCTGGCTAGGAACTGAGGTCCCAGGTAAGAAAGAGGTACATGGATGGCTGCCCAAGGCTACCTCAGCGAGATGCCATTAGTACTTATCGCGCATGATTGATTCTGGTCCACTAAGCCGTCTTCTAATGATAACTTTAGCTTTCTAGGTAGAGCTGCCTATAAGGAGACATATAATTACTCGCTGTAAATTAATAAATTAGGATTTGCGTTTTCTATATCAGGCTCTAGTAAACTTAGTTAAAAGGTGTTTCCTTGAAAGTCAGAGCCATTCTTGTCGCACTAACAACGCCCACACTTAGGTGCCAGCCTGGTCTCTCTGTCATTCTGATTAGCTAAATTCCAACCACATTCTTCATCACTAGTTTTTTTTTCTTTTTCTTTTTTCAAGAAAATTGCTGTGTTAAGAAGCTCTGAGATCAAAATCAGTTTCATTATCACCGAAACCTAGTAAGTCTTTACACAGTTCCTTGCACTGCAGAATTGGTCTAGTCATCATCTTCTTCACCAGAATTAATTCCTGGAGACCTGACTTTTGGCTGAAAAACTGCAATTTTGATCAAAAAGAGTGATCTGAATATAGCAGAAGTATATACTGCAACTTATATATTACTTGGTTCAAATTAACTGCCAAATTAAGCAAACAGATTGACAGTACTCTCGAATCTGGCGCTGGTGGTATCCGTGGTTACGTGAATGAGTGAGAATAATTTCATAATGGCATTAGACAAGAAAAACCAAATGTTTAAAAAATCTATAAAGAGAGATCCATTGGAGTCTAATATCCCAAACACTGCTCTGCTTTGTATGCAAGGAGTTTGAAGAGCTTCACAGATAAATTCATTTGCCCCATTCCTCTGGTTTAGGGGTCACCTCACGGAATACCTGTCTTTACCGTTTTTCCCATCTCCCAAAGGAAAGGCTCAAGTGTAGAAGAACCACTTCTTCACTGACGTCTCCATTTCCTTTAAACTCAGCTGTTTTACCCCTAAAAGCCTTCCCTGGGCCCCTGAGTGGATTACTAACCGTCCTCTGAACTCCCAGACCTCCAGCACCTTACTCAGTACACTGGGCTTTAGTTACCCGCTTACGTGTCTGTCTCTCCAGCGCACAGGTGTCCTGTGAGGTCAGAGACCATGTCGCATCCATCTTGTACTCCTCGCACGCTAACAGGTGCATCTCCTGGGTTCAGTCAAGTTTGTACAACGAGGCGATGAATGGTTCACATTTGATGTGCTGAGTCTGGGCTGGGGCTCCAGATACAGAGAAAAATAAGAGACATCCAACGTGCCTGAGAAACTCACAAGTGGGCGGTGATTATATCTGCATAATTTGCATGTGATTATCTGTCATTTAAAACATTATGTTTTACAAGATGCTCTTCAGCAATTTTGAGGTTACGTCTTTTCTTGCTTTTTCTTATCTTCCCTAAGACACCAAGTGAAATATTACAACATGAGGCAGCATGCTGTGGTCCTGGTGGAACAAGATAAGGACCCAGCACCATTATCCTTAATAGTTTTGTGATTTGGGGTTTTGCGTTCATTCACTACAGCCATGATTTAGTCACTGTTAAAATGGAGGTGGTATCATCCACCTTACCTGTCTGACTCCTAGGGCTGTCGTCAGGATCAAATGAAATAATATGTGAAAGAGTTTGGTAAACCATACACCACTGTAGACATTAGATTTACTATGAAGTCACAATTTTACGGAAGCAGCTGACTCCAAGTTTCAAGAAACTTATACTCAGGGTAGTTTACGGGCAGCCCTTGGTAACCTGACTTATTTTATTCAGTCAATTCAGGTGTAGGATTAAACCCACAGATGTAAAAATATGAACATATATCAGAAAGGATTATCTTTATTCAAAAAGGAGTAAATATTTCAGAGGATCACAAAACAGACATCTCCATATAAAATAACTAGAAGGGGCTATACCTACACACTTCAAAGAATTTTATAAATATCAAAACATGTGTTGCTGCCAATTGGAATAAATCCTTGTCTCAAAGAAAGTAGCAGCTTTGTGGAACTGTAGCTGATGATGTCTTTTCCATGGCAACCAAACCCAGCCTCTGGTACATTTAAGGGAGTTTTGGTTTTGATATTACTGTGCATGGGTAAGCTACCTGTTTGAGATAGAAATTAAAATGACTTTAGAAAATTACACTTACTGGGATAAAAATCTAATAATGGCAGTTGACATCACTGGTTTGAATTTTTCTCAGTTCAGAATGTCATTTTCCTATAGGAGGGGCAGGTTACTCCCAGATCTCGTCAAGCTGAGTGGTCCGTCTTGCAAAGAAAGCAGTATATTTGAAGCTCTATTGTCACGCTCACATTTCTGACATCAGACTAAACCTACAAGATCAAACTTTCTTCTAAATAACATTACCCGCTCCCCACCACAGAACCTAGGACAGTGACAGTTTTAGTAAATATGTGCTTGGATCCCCCCCTGCCAAAGTTGTTAAGAAAACTGAATGAGAAGATTCAACTCTGATCAGAGAGAATTCTGCATTCCACAGATTTCATGTTTTTATTTTCATTTGATTCAACATAAATTTCGAATGTGCTTTGTGGTTTTCTCTTTGACCCATGCGTTCGTTAGCTGTGTGTTGTTTAATTTCCAAGAGTTTGGAGTTTTCCAGGTATTCTTGTGTGGCTGATTTACAGGCGAATTCGCTTACAGTCCAAACCATTTTGTGTGGTTTCAATTCATTTATATTTGCTGAGGTTTGTTTTACGGCTCAGCATACTACACTGGTCAATGTTCCAAGTGTACTTGAGAAGGATGTACGTTCTGCTTGTTGGCTGGAATCTTCTGTGAACGTCAATTAGGTCAAGTTGGTAGATACTGCTGTTTGGGTCTTTTAAATCCCATCTGATTTCCTGCCTGTTCGCCCTCTTGGCACGGAGAGAGGAGTGCTGATGTCTTCAACCGTGACAGTGGATTTGTCTATTTCTCCTTTCAGTTCCACCAGTTTTTGCTTCATGTGATCTGAAGCTCTATTTTTAGGCACATAGATATTTAGTATTGTTATGTCTTTTTGGTTAACAGACGCTTTGATCATTATGTAATGGCCATCTTCAGCCTTAGTAACAGAATTGCTCTGAAGTTTATATGATATCAACATAGACACTTCAATTTTCTTTGGATGGGTGTTAGCATAGTATATTTTTCTCTCCTTTTACTTGTAAATATCTATGTCTTTATATCTGAAGTGGATTTCTCTTAGGCAGCCCATAGCTGAATCTTGCTTTTTTTATCCAATCTGGCAAACTGTCTTTTAATTGGTGTGCTTAGAAGAGATATTTTTATGAATCAGAAAATGTCCATTTTTTTGTGATCCCAGGATTAGTTATTTTTTCTGAGGTGTATTCTTGGGTTTTGCATTTTAACTCAGCTTTTTTAAAGCTGCGAGGGGAAGGAAGACAGCGGAATCTAATCCGAAACTCAAGGGAATTAACATATCCTGTGCCCCCGATTTTCTGTGGAACGTTCTGCTAGATCCTTTGCTCTCATTCAGTGTGTGTGGCAGGATTAATTCTCTTCATCTTACTGACGGAGGCAAGTGAGGCCCCACAGCACAGTTCCCCCCTTCCTCCATAGTAATAAAATATCTGGGCCCAGTCACCAAGAAAAAAAGAGCACAATTTTCCAGTCCCCTTGTGACTAGGTTTGCCCTGTGACTTAGATCTGGCCAAAGAGATGTGAGTTCCTAGAAACTTGTCCCCAAGGGGAGCTGACCCACAGTTTCTGCCTCTTTGTGCGTTCCCTCCTCCATCCTACGACCTGGACCAGTGGCACCCAGGGCTGACCACCGCCACCCTGGACCACGGGGAGAAGCACCACTATCTTGGGGATGGGAGAGCACTGGGCTGTTGGGAGCCTGGGGCTCCGTGGACTCTGTGGAACAGAATCACACCTGCCTCTGGGTGTTCACCTCCTGACTTTTATATAAGGGAGGAAGAAACATCCACCTTGATTAAGCTACCATTGTCTAGGGAGTTTGTTATTTGTTTCTGAGCCCAATCCTAATGGCTACAGCTTAGAGATGAACTGACATAACACTGTTACGTTATTATACTCCAGTCTAGGTTTGGACAGATTCATACCAGCATCTATCACAGTTTTGTGTGGAAGTCATATAGAATTGGGAGAAAAAGCTATTTTATTTTGTTTATCTGATTTTTTAATCTATTAAATAAAAAATTACCCAAAACTGTGGTAGTGGGGCTGGGGGTGCCGTGGTAAAGTTACATATGACGTGTAGCCAAGAACTCTAGGCTTCTGTTTAAGACTTGATTCTGTGCCATACCAGGTGTATGCTCTTAGGGAATCTTTCTGAGCATCAATTTCCTATAAAATAAAGACACCAGCTGCTACTTCATAGAGTTGTTTGAATGAATAAATAAAACATATCACATGACAGAGCTTGGTAAATACTAAGCACTTTGTAAATACGAGGAATTACGACCATAAATTGGAAGACACATTTTATGTATAAACCCTGGAAAGTAAATTCATCTCACAAATACATTTACAGTGGTGGGTGTATATATGTGTAGGCTGCTAGTTATAAATGTGAATAAATTTAAAAGTTCATTCTATTTAGTAACTTAAGAACATAATAAATAACAATTCAGTGCTTACTGTCATAAACCTAGATTTCTATCATACCTGTATAGCAAAGCTCTCAGAAGTCTTTAATATGTCTTTATTTCATGTTACAGAAAACATTCAGGTATTGTTTGCTTTGTTTCAATAAGCTAACTTTCATCCAAATGTGGATTTAACCATTTAGCTTCCTGTACAATACCTGAGAAGCTTTGCCAGGATGATTGCTTTGTTAATTACTGCTTTAAAGTTTTCAGAAAAGATGAAAAAGCAAAGTCCATCCTAAGTCTGAAGCTGGCAGAAAGATAAAAACCTGTGGGCCTGGTCTGGGAAGAGCCGGAGCAGAGGCTATAACAAGTTCAAAAGAGGAGGGGGTGGCAGAGCCACATGTGGAAGCAGAGGGAAGCTTTGTCCATCTACTCTGGGACTGAGGCAGTGGCAGGTAACCAGGGCCGGGAGGAGGGCAGCTGAGACGGTTGAAAACGTCAAAGATGAGAGGCAATTTCACACTACATACAGACAGTCTCAGTTCTGAGCAGCCCTGAGGAAGGAATCTGGTGGGAGGCATGCAGTGCGGTTAGCATTGGTCCAATGCGTATCTGCATGTACATCTCAACAGGACTCTGGTCTGCTGGGGAGAGCATCAGGGCTAAGGAAGGAGTGTGAGCCAGAGGTCCCATCTGAACCTGGCTATTTATTGCATGTTTTTGTGTCTGGTGGAGTTCATCTAATTCACATTTTTTCAATTCATATTTTTTATAGCTCAGGTTTCCTAATAAGGCAGCTTTACTGGAGAGAGGACAATAAATGTCTCCTTTATGGTGGTCAACAACCTGAAGCATAAGGTCTCCAAAGGAAATAATCTGCTTCCAGGAAGAACATCTTACACATCTATGTCAACATCTACAAATGTAAAGGGTGAACCTTCAATTATCCAATATTTGACTTCCACATTTGGAGAATGCCACTCTATCCAAAACTCAAGGCTCTTATTTTAAGAACTATACTTTCGGGGAAATTTTAAGATGTGATTAAAAAATCATATATTAAATGTATTTCTAGCCTCTTTGCTCCTCCATCCATATGTAATGCTGGATTCTGGTCTCCTGGAGCTCCAAAATGCCCTTTCATCCCACAACCAACACAGCTAGAGGAAGGCTTTTCCAAGGATAGACCCAATTCAGGCCAACTCCAAAGACAAGGCAAGAGCCATCATCCCTGGAGGGTAACCTGAGGATGAGAAGCTGTCAAGAGGATGACCAGAGATCCCTGTCTCCATAGGAGATACAACATAACACAGAAGACAGCAATTTCAGCCACTCCACAGGGACTCTACCCTTGGACCACAAAAGGTTCCATCCCAAACTACATCTTGGTGCATGATTGGATATTATCTGTCCCTTCTCAGGTGTGTGTCAGAGGGACGGGGCGGGGGGGGGGGGGGGGGCGGGGAGGGAGGGAAGGAGGGAAGGGGGGAGAGAGAGAGAGAGATTGATTAATTTCCTCCTTATAAGGCAACTCTAGCTACACTGAGATTAAATCCACCATAATCTTGTGTGGTGATTTACAGAATAAATATCAAGGACATTAAACATATAGATGAGTTTAAAACAAATGTGAAATCCTATCCAAATTGTTGGTCCACACTTTTGAGAATGTATTCCAAGAAAATAACACAAGAGGAGAGGAGTCATTTGCAAACAGTACACTCATTGTTGCATAATAGCAAAAAATGGTAAAACCCCAAACACTCAAAGGGGAAGAGGAGCTGATTCTAGCTTATAAGTATGACAGAGTGTTTTACAACCATTAAGTGACAAGTGTGAAAAGTGCTTCTAATCCATGGAAGGAGGATAGGTTTTCCTTTCCAAAGGTAGGCAGGATGGGTAATGCCTGAAAATGGTCATGGCGCCCATCGGTCCAGCGCACATTCACTGGGGGCAGCAGATGTAGCAGGTGTGCAATAATTGTGCTCTTTCCCTTCCCACGTGCACTACCCAAGTCTTGTCACTGTACAGGCCCATCTCAGATAGCCCCTCCTGCACGGCGTCTTGGACTGTAAACTCCTTGAGGACATGAGCTGTGTCTTATTCACCACTGACTTGTCCGCAGACGGCACCAGGTCATCGCTAGCCCACATGGCGCCTTTGTGCAAATTAGAAAAAAGCGCCCCTTCCTGAGGGTGGCAGCAGCTCCAGGCTGCGGTCCAGGGCTTGCCGAGCAGCTGCAAGGTGGGTGCATTTCAGCCCTACTCAGAGGTGTGCCCCCTGCAGGGTATGACTGCTTCACCATCCACAACGCCCCTGCCTTGCCTGTGCCTGGCACAGACTGGGCACCTGATAAATATCTGTTGAGTGAACGAATGGACTGAGATTAAGGAGAACTAAATTTTTCTTCTTGGTACTTCTTAGACGTCCCAGCTTTAGCCAAGATCTCTGACCAAGTCTCAGGTTGACCAGTCTCTCAGATGTGGTGAATATATAACCGTAGTCATTAAGACCTGGGCCACCTCTGGAACGCTCTGATGGGGCCTGCTACATAGAGGTGCTCAGAAGCTTGCTAATGAGGGACTGTTCTCCATAACTGGGCAGAGCCTTGGCAAGGTACCCTGGCTAGACGTGGGAGAATAATATATTGGCTTTGTCCCTGGACCTCCTGAGGGATGGGAGTGTCTTTTGTTTATGTAACGAGCCCCTTCCCTGAGTTTCTGCTAATCAGGTGACTTACTGGGGGGCCCCTAGAGAGCCTCAGGGTGGGGCTGGTCACAGGACAGACTAGGTGATTAGAGGGCTGGAATGTTCAGCCCCACTCACCAACCTCCAGGGAGGAGGGATGCTGGAGAATGGGTGATAAAAACTCTTGAACAATGGGATTCAGAGAGCTCCCAGGTCAGTGAACACAGCCAGGTACCCTTTTCCCTTCAAGGGAATATCTTGCAGGTCAAGACACTAGAATTTATGACTTTGCAGTTAACGGCTGATCCCCTGTCTTCGTCTCTTACAAATGCAGCCTCTCCAGTGGTTCAGGAACTCGCTGCTGAAGTGTCCTCTGGGGCCGAACACTGGGCTGAACAGCCCAGGCCACAGTGCTGCCAGGGCCTCCCCCTCTCCCACACCCCATGGCCTTTTCATCTGGCAGGTGAACTCTGGTTCTATTCTCAGCACTAATGCAGAAACCAAAGAAGACTTAAATACAAAATCCCAATGTGATCCCTGCGTTCCTGCTGGACTCAGAAGCTTCGGGAAAGCACAGAGGGAAAGGGCGCTGGATTTGGTACACCCTACCCGGCTGGTCAGGACAAACAGCCCGGATCCAACCCTTGCCCGGGGGTGCAGACATCTCTCCGGGGAGGAGGCCACCCTACAGTGGAAGATTTCATCCTCTGTCTTCAGATTCAAGGTGCTGTACAACTAACAGTTGCAAAGTCACCTTTACGTGACTGCTTTGTCATCACTCTCTTCTTTAATCGAATTTCCTTTTTATGAAGGGGAACCCAAGGGACAGAGACGTGAGCCACCTCAGCTCGCCCTACCTGGACCTCAGTCATTTCCTCCAAAGCCCAGGAACCCCCTGAGACCCCAGCCATTGTGTGGAGAGACACACACGCTCGTGGACCCGGGCTGTGCAGGAGACACCCTCACAAACTCTGCTGCTTCTGTTCCTCCGGTCTCTCAGAAAACCTCCCTGTGGGTTCACCCACTGGCAGGGATGCCAAGTGTGGGTGCCCTGTCTGGCTGCTCTGACCACACACAGGTGAGGCTGGGGAGGGGGCCTGCTCTCCTTGGAGAGGCCATGGCTGCCCTGTCTCAGTGGCAAAGGAAGTCACAAAACTCAGGGTGAAGGGGCAAAATAAAATTTTTTAAGGTTAAACAAAAATGAAAAAAAAAAAAAAACGGATAGGGGAAGCTGCATTTGGAAATCACTGCCCCACCCGCTGGGCATCCCGGGGCCTGTGTTTCCTGCGGAGTTTTGGCCTCCAGACTGGACGCCTATTTGCATGGCTGACCTAGAAAGAGGTGCCACCCACTGAGGATGGCTGGGCCTGTTCAGGTCCCTTGCTGGTGGAGGAGGCCACATCTGCACAGGTGGGCTCCTCCGGGACCACAGTGGATGGAGGAGAAGCACTCACTGTAAAGAGAAGAGCAGGCCAAGGGGACTGGGTCACGTTCATTTCACCTTTGCTAGAGTAACAGATCCTGAGAGAGATGGGATCAGGAAATTGGAACGGGGCAAGTTTGTGGTCTGATCTTTGGCCTAGAGTGAAAGCCCATCTCTTACCACATGCCAGGGTCTGGGGACCTTCCTGTTGTCGGCAAGGTCTCCTACGGTTCAGCCAGAACTACAGCATCATATCAGACAAAGAGGAGGAGTTTCAACACGAACCCGAGCCTTTTTTAAGCCATCCAGATTCATGGTCTAGATCACAGAGAATTTCCCAGCAGGGTGTACAGTGGCAAGAAGCATGTTACAGGGAGCGCCTCAGTTACCCACCAAAGCTGAGCTGCTTCTGCTGGAGCTGTGCCTTCCCCGGGGGCAGGGGGTGACATGGAGGGGGACTTGTCACCCCACACGCGGCAGACAGAGAGATGTAATGCCACCTTCGAGGAGCAGAGTCGAGCCTGAATCGTTCCACCGTGAACAGTCAGGAAGCTGCCTTTATAACAATGGAGATGTAGAAATCACAGCTCCCTGCAAGGCTACAAGAACCCCCCACAGTGCTGGGGAAAATACTTCCTTTAGTCCAGGCAGGTCTGCCCTGGTGATCACCTGAGACATAACTGCTTCGTGTTACACGTTCACAGGTAGCAGGAAAAGACACTCTTCCTCATTGTCAATGCTCTACTTACCAACTTCATCCCTGATGTTTGCAAGTTCGATTGACAGCTCTTTTTCTTTCACAAGGACACTTTCATTCTGAAAAAACAAAACGGATACCGGGAGTCCCCTCGTTTTAGGCTAGATAAGCACTTTCACATGTTTAATTAATGAATCGTATTAAGCAAATATTTATAACTTGAGCCCTTAAGGAGATAATTTTCTCATTATCTAAGCGTATAAAGAAACTCACAAAGCCAGGTCTGACTCATTCACTTGTATCACATTCAAATCGCAAAGCTTCCCATACAATATTAATAATACCTATGGCTGTGCTTTTGTCCGTGCTGCACTCTATGTAAAGCAACCTATAGTAATTCTTTGCATGTCTATGTCTTACACATTAATCTACTGTTATATATTTATATTATTATACTTTTAAAATTATCATCACTATTATGAGATTTTTGACCATGAAAATGCCCACGCCATACTCCGCTGACAGATGTTTATTTTACCATCTGTCCCCTTCAACTGACCCTTTTGTCCATACATGCACCGTTAGCTACCTTATGAATAATAAACAGAAAACCTAACGTGAAACATCTCTCACTGTAATAAGACCAACACCAAAACTTAAGGTTTCCACGTTTTTTCGTTCCACTCTCTGCACTGGTAAAGGAATAAGGAGCAAACTCACACTCACAATATTACTTACTGTGAAGAATGCCATTGGTCACTAAATGATTGCTTTGTTGTTTTCAAATCAAATACATACTATGACATAAAATATAGGAGCTGAGGATACAAGTCAGCCCCAATATTTACATTTGTTATGATTTTACCACTACTAATAATAGGAAAGATGTGTTATATAAATTCTCTTCAAGTTAGAGATGCCAAAAATACAGGCCTTCAAGGAAAAGCTCTTCCATTGTGTACAACGTACTCCCAAAGCAAACATTTCCAAAGAGGGGATTTTGGCTAAAGCAGGTACCCAATATCTAGCACAGATATCATCAGGGCCTCGTGAACCCTCTTTCTTTCTTGACCTCCTTTGACTTTGATGTCAGCAAGCCCCGGAAAACCTGTGCCGAATGGGAGCAGATAGCTGTCACGATCTTGTCTCTGTGTCTGCTGCGTTTAGACCCTGGTGACACGTGTGCTACTTTGGCCCGATGGCAGGGTCTCAGGTTATCCCAAGGGCGTTTGCTGAGCAATATCGGAATTCCATGCCAAGATAAAACTCTACATGCAAAATAAGCTGGGACCTATTTTAGCCACAGGCATGAACAATGATGAAGTCATGGTTCTTTTAAGACTCACATAGCAACGATACACCCTTTGAGGGACAGTGGACCCCCATCTCACTCAGGAAGCTCCCTCCTCACCCCAGCCCATAGCATCCTTGCCTTCCCTGAACCTGAAGGTTGGGAATCACTCCTGAGAGCATACATGCTCCTGATCACTGCGCGGTGCTGCCTTGGTGTCACGCCCCCTGCACAGGGCTGTCCAGAGGGTTAAATAAATGAATGTACGTGAAGCAGGTGGAACGGTGCCTGGCACTTACAAGCTCCATACAAGTGTTAGCTGTTATCACAACTCTGCAGTTTCCTTTGATTTTATTTGCAACTGGATGACATCCTATAGATAACAGGTGATTTTCCATGTTGAGTGTCTGAGTGTGTTTAGAATTGACATATGTCTTATTCTCTGTTTTTGTTTTTAAAGTGCCTTCCTGGCTCTGTCTTGATTCTATTCTAAGTTCAAAGACTAGCGAACTCAGAACAGGGAAAGTGTCTAATCAGACTGATCACAGGGATAGATGCTTGTTCTAACAACAGCGTGATACAGCCACTGACTTGTTACTACAAATTAAGAAAACTTGGTATTCCTGACAGGGCAAATTTCAGTAGTTACCCTGAAATAATCTCAAACTAGTGAAAAAATTTAACTTGTTTCTACTATCAAGAATAATAATTTTTGAACACTCACATCCTCAATTTCCAAAGCAGAGCCAGAGAATTGAAATACGGTGCTTATCAGAACAGAAATAGCATCACCAAGTATTCACTCTTGGGCCGCTGACAGTTGCAAAGGCTTAGAGGAGGTTAGGCAGGGACCAATGAGAACATAACAAAAAACAATAAACTGACCCCAATTTCTCACTTAAAGTCAGCGTTTCCCTCAGCTCCTGCAGCAGCTCTGGGATGAAGCCCTGGAAGGATGTCACCCACATGCCGGGATTCCATGTCACAACACACCACACCCCACTTTCCAGCCCTGGAAGAATCAGGCATCTGGGGAAGGGGTGGCTTGAAGGGCCAGCACAGAGCACAGGCCTCAGCTGGAGACGGTGCTGATGACATGGATGAAAATCTTCAGACTCAAGACACTCAGGTGAAAAGGCACTGCTGGTACCTGTGGTCAGGCCTGCCCCAACCATCTTTGCTTCAGGAAAAATGCAGGTGAGAGAATGAAAGAGAAGCAGCAAGAAAGGAAAGGGAAGAGGATGGGAAGGGAGAAGAGATGCGGGGGAAATAGGAGGAAAACCAGTAAGATGAGAGACCCTACACCCTCTCCATTTTGGGAAGCAGAGAGGAAGACAATCTACAAAGACCCATCCCACCCTCGCCCCCAACCTTCTGCAAGTGCAGACGACAAAACCAACCGGTCTCAGGGTCACCTAACAAAGACAAGCAACAGACCTGGTGGCTGAAATGTCAAGGGAAAGGACCAAAGCTCGGGTAAGGTCTGCTGATTACTATGTCAATATTAACACTAACCTTGACCAAACACTCCCTAGGTGCCAGGCGCAGTGCTGGGTAAGCCCTCTTCCTTCCTTACTCCTCAAAATACTGTCAAGCAGGTCCTGGGTTTTATTTCCCACTCTGGAGGATAAAACTGGGGCTCTATGGTTAGCTAACTGGCCCAGGAACCGGCACCACCAGCCAGGAAGCGGCCAAGCAGGCGTTTCAACCCAGGATCCACACGTCATCAAACACGAACACAAGGAGATCTCCCCTCCGTCCCGTGCTTATATAGACCCAACATCAAGATTCAAATTGCCCCGATGCTCAGCTTGTATCCGAGCACTCGTTACCACGAAGCTTTCCACGTCTAACTGGGGTAGAGGCAGTGGACAGCCCCCACGACTCTTTCAATGAAAACGTTCCCCGGCTGCATTCACACCCACCCACCCTTACCCTCCCTGTATTTTTCCTTGGTGTGGATCTGTCGGTTGGTTGCACTTCAGTTCATTTCCATTCTAGCCTACGTGGGGCTGTAACGTCTGATAGGTAGCTACTTAGCTTCCCCCCTCGCCCTCCTCGGCTTTCTCGAACGCTTCCCAATGGGCTCCCGCTGCGTCCTGCTGAAGACGCTGGCGTGGCTCTGCTGGCGGAGGCCAGCTGGACCAGTCTGGCTGCAGCCCTCCTTCCCTGTGTGCTTGGTCTTGAAATGATATCAACTCTTCTAATTTGCGAATGTGCTGCATCAATTAAGTTGCCTTTGGCTTTCTGCAAGCCCAACCAGAGTGACGTGATGCTGCCCTGCAGCTAGGACTTCAGGGATGCTGCTCCTTAGGCACGAAGAGAACCTAAAGGGAATTTCCATTCTCCACCTCAGAGAGTCACCCTTCCTCCCATCGTGGCTCAGCAGAGCCCAGCAGCTTTCTTGCCAGGCCCCGAGCTTCTGCTGAACACCCAGGAGTGAGGCTGCCCCAGAGACTCCCTTTCCAAGGCTCTCACACACCATCCCCTTCCCGCCCCCACCCTAAGCCAGGTCCGGGTGATGACACGGCGGGAGGGGTGAAATACGAGCAGGGCCTCCTGGATGACCCAGTGTCAGATCAGTGCTTCCCTACGTGGGGAATGAGTGGAAAATTCCTCACTGGTGCCAAGCACATGAGCCCCTGCTTTCCCTCCAATGGGCTAAAAATAGAACTCGGTATCAGGCATCCAAGCTATCCGAGTGATGCAGCCCAGAAATCGCCACGTTGAAGACGGCCGTTCCTCTAAAATTACTGTTTACTCTAGGATGGGCTTAACGGGAAAAGGACACTTGGAGAACATTCATCTTGGGCCCACACCAGCAGCTGGGTCTTCTTAGCTGCCGCTTTTATTTGGTCACGAGCCTCTCCTTTGCACTCCGAGTCCTCTAGTGCCTTTAGCGTGGTCCACTGCACTCACAGACAGAATCCCAGATGTGCTATCCCCACGAAACATCCAGGTATCCCCTGTACTTCTCACCCTACCAGGTCTGCTACAGTGAGACCCACATGTCTTCTTAGACATGGCGCTGCAAAATCTTAGGAGACACTGCCTTTGATCTTTCTTAGCTACGGAAGCCTGGGAAAGCGTATGACCTGCTCATCATCCCATTAACTCCAAGCAACTGGATGCATAGCCAAGCCCCAAGCAAGCCTGCCACACTCTGTAATCCTAACATGTTTGGTCAAGGGGAGCTGTCTGTTCAGGGGTCTGGAGCTACCCATGTGATTGGTGGTGACAGGAAGTGAAAACGCCCGTCTCTGTTAGCATCAGACATCTCAGCCCCTCCCCCAATTCGAAATCAACAGGACAGCCCGGTTTTTATTAAAATTGAGTATATGTGTTTTGAATGATAATCGACACATACAAGGTGAGTGAATCTGAGGTGCTTTCACCCCAACTGATCCAGAAACAGGAACTATATCCAACACGACACAGATTTACAAAGCAGGCAGACATGCCCGCCAGGATATTTCTGCCTTCAGGAAGCTTACGGGTCTCCCAAAGAGTCAGTAAATGAATAAGCAATTACAAAACACTGTGATAAAACTCCTCCAGGCAGGGCTGGCTGGGAGATTTCCTGCGACCAGAGGATGGGTATGCAGGGGGCCTGTGAAGGGCACACCCCAGGCAAAGGCCAGGACACAAGACCAGTGACACAAAGAAAACAGCACCTGGGGCTATTTTGGGAACCTCTGTCACCCCCATCAGAGGGGCCCTTTTCCTTTTCTTGCCAAGTGTCTGCCTCTGGTCTGTGACTCTCCCTGAAAGAATGCTTGGTCAGCTACCACGGGCACTGAGGACGATTTCATCAAATTCACTGCAGTTCTGAGTGTTTTTATCAGCTTCCTCTTCCCCATCTGACATTTTTTTTTAAAGAGGGACATATGTATGTACATGGAAAAAAAAAAAATATATATATATGTAAGCCTAAAGACTCCCAACTCATCTTTCCCATCTTTTTAGCCTTCCCTGAAATCAGTGCGTATCAGGAAAATTCAATCACGAGAGCTGGGCCACTTTTTTCTCAGGCTAAACAAACGAACCCTAAGGAGGAGTTAAATTAAAATATCTACAGAATTCTGGTATTTGAGGAAACATCAGATCCTTTTTACTGTGAATTTTTTGAGATCCTAAGTCATATACCTACACAGGAAATTACAGAGGCTAAGGGTTGTTTTTTTTTTTTTTCATTCTTCCCAGAAACAACATTGCTTCTCACTCCAGCTTAGGGTTTAATTCTACACGGTAGAACTTTGTCTTAATAGGGAAATATCTTCTTTTGTATTTCAAAACGAACCAGCCACCAGGTGACATCAACAGAACACATACGTCTTCAGTGTCGTTTTTGTACCACCTTTTGTGAATACTGCATTCATTTTCAATATTAATATTGTGAAGACTGGCCAGATTCGTCATACAGCTCTGTGGAAAATTCCTTTGGGAGGTGGACTGACCTTATATTCATTTCAGTTATTATGGCTTTAAGGCAGCATCAATGCCACACTTTGACTTAATCAATACGCATTATTCTTTTCACATATAATTAACACAGGCCACAGTATTTTATGTCTGCTTTTCTACTCGGAAATGAAATTTAATATAGACCGGTCGAAGGGAAAGCATCATTCACGTTTAATATTCTTTTTTAAAAAATTTATTTATTTAATTATTTATTTAATTGGCTGTGTTGGGTCTTCGTTACTGCACACGGGCTTTTCTCTAGTGGTGCGGAGCCCGGGGCCACTCCTCATTGTGGCCCACGGGCTTAGTTGCTCCGCAGGGGCTTTTCTCTAGTTGTGACCAGCCTGGGGCCACTCCTCATTGTGGTGCACAGGCTTAGTTGCTCCGCGGCATGTGGGATCCTCCTGGGGCAGGGATCGAACCCACGTCCCCTGCATTGGCAGGCGGATTCTCAACCACTGCGCCACCTAGGAAGTCCCTAATATTCTTAAATACGTGTCAGCGTCTACTCGTGTGGAAGGTGAGCAAAGTCATATCTGGTTTCAGAAGAAATCAGAGTAAATTTCAGGATGTATCATTCCAGCCTCTGCCCTTGTGCAGGCTGGGGTGTTGACGACTGCGAAACATCTAGCCTACTACCTAAGGGGCTGCAGTTAACAGAGGGACATCAGTTAGGAAGGGCAGAGACGTATGGGGCCCACCAAGAAGAAC
Source organism: Hippopotamus amphibius kiboko (assembly GCF_030028045.1). Taxonomy (NCBI): domain Eukaryota; kingdom Metazoa; phylum Chordata; class Mammalia; order Artiodactyla; family Hippopotamidae; genus Hippopotamus; species Hippopotamus amphibius. The sequence continues at coordinate 74,187,046 of NC_080199.1, forward strand.
TATGAATCCGAAGAAATAAGGCTGGAAACTTCTGGATCCCAGAGCAAGCAAAAGAAAGGAAAATTATCCAGAACCATGCGTTTTAATCCATTTCTGTCTCACTGAAGTAGTCTCTTGACCTTCCTGGATTCTATCTTCTTTTAATGACCTTCCCAAAGTTATTACTATCCCATCACCCGTGCATACCTGGGAGAAGCAGTGAGGTGCCTTCCCCCAACTCACACCCCTACCAAGAATTTAGAGAAAAGGTTCGTAAGGTTCGCCTCTGAGATGGTAATGAAGACAGGAAAGGTTAGGCTAGAGATATGCAAAGTAACCCCTAAAGGGACGGGACAGTACCTAAGGCAGCAGGGCCAGAGGGGGCTGTAGTAAAGGAAGCAAAGCAAAGGGCGCTTGGACGAGGCAGTCACCAGGGCGAGGAGCCACCGCACAGCCTCCGGAGTGACTTCAGGGTGGAGGGGTGAGGGGACACAGACACGCCAGGCCCTGAGGCCACCGGATGCCTAAACAATACTCCATCCTCACCAAAGCTTCCTATAAGGCTAGCCTCTGACTCTAAAAAGAAATCCCATGTTTACTGGGCTTGTAACCGTTCATCTGCTTGCCAGTTGTATTTCTGATTTTTAAAAAACGAGTTGGCATTTTAGTTGCACATCTAGTTGATTTCTCTTAGTAACTCAACGTTCTTAAGAACGACCAACTCTGGGAGGTGTCTGCGTGTGCAGAGCTGCTGGCTTGAGCCTGGACTACGCTGAGTCCACTGGTGAACAGACTCCTGGGGACCCACCTGGGTGTCCCAGGGGCCTTCCTGGGTCACACCTTTCTTTTCCAAATATCTGTAGGATGAGTCTTTCTACAGACGCGTCTCTGCTCAAATGTCAAGATAGATCCCAACTTCTTCTTCACTCAAGTTAAAAAACCTAGGTGTGGTTTTGAGCCTAGAAAACATTTCGCCACACTCCCTGTGTGCTCGTGTGTCCTAACGTTGACTCCCACCCTTCACCCAAGTGGGCCTGACCATCTCTACTCCTGAGCTCTTTGCTTAGAGTTACAGTCTGTCTCAAAACTCTACCCCATCCCTCAACGTGCAAGTCACGATCCACTCCTTCCAAGAAACCTCGCCTTTGATTCCAGCACTGATTTCTCCCTTCACTGGATCCCGGGAACAGGCAGAGTCAGTACCGCATAACGTTCACGTCGTGACACCCCGGTCTGGCACTAATGGTTTAACTGCCTTGCCCGTGTTACCGTTGCCGACTTCACTCACAATTTCTCTGGAAAAGGTGGAAGTACAACCAAACAAATAACTGCTAAACTCCATAGCGCGGGCTGTGCCTTTTAAGAATTCTTTGCGAGTCTCCATAATAACTGGGCACAGAGCAAACTGTCAACGTTTTCACAGCTGTTTTTAAAGTTAAAATGCTCAGGCACCATCAGCTTTTAAAAACCATTTGTTCATTTAACAACTTTTTATGCTCTACTCTAGGTAAGATTCCTTATTTTCTGCCCCCAATAAACTCATGTTAAAGAAACATCTTAGGACTAACATTTGTTAGCCTGTCTCTGAACTAATGACCTATCTACCATCGCCCCCCCCCCCAACTCTTTCCAGAACATCTTTAGGTGTACTATGATTAAACTGTTAAAGACACTTTTACTTCACAAAAGAAAGTTTTCTATTTTGTATCCATACAGAGTTCAGAGGGAGTGTTTTCTCTTACTTTTTTTTAAGGTTTATTAAGATGGGCTAAAGTAATCAGAGACAACGTTATCGACCATTTTATCAGGTCTCTTTTAAACCATGTTGATGCTGGGATTGTCAGAGCTGATTAGCAGACTGAAGGATTTTAATTGTGAGATTTAAAGAGTAAACTGATTTCCAGAGTTTGAGATTGGAATGGAATCCCATAATAGTCCTAGTAGACGATGCCTGGCTCAATAGGTAACTACTGAATAAACAAATGGTTTTGGCATACTGCCTGAGAAATTATCCTGAAAGGTGGCTAATGAAATAAAACAAAAAATTTTTTAATTAAAAAAAGGGAAGCCCTTAATTCCTAAAATGAGCACCTATGAACATACATCTGCAAAACCTCCAATGGGAATACCATTCTAGAGTATAGCAAAGAAATGTCGGAACTGTGGGTGCAAACAATGAGAAAGCTTATAAATGTTGTGTAAGTTTTTAAGTTTTCATCAGGAGAGAATAATTTGCCTGTAGTTTGAAGTGTAAAGCTTAAACATTTGCAAGTCACTTAAACATCACACTGCTACAGAGATGAAGTAACATTTAATTATCTTCCTAAAATCTGCAATTTAAAGACTGACACAGGGATAATATTTTTCAAGAACTTGACTTGAAACAAAAAGCGACCATGGATTCACTTTAAAGGTCTCATAAAAGACCTTTAATCAGTTTCTATCTCTAAAGCTTTTGTACCAGAGCTTGGAAGTATAAACATTATAATATTACTGTACATGTGGCAAATCCTTCCCCTTTACAATAACTACTTCACAAGCCTTCCTCCAACACCTTTTGGTGACCTTTTCTCTTGAAAAAGGGCTTAATCACTTCAGTGTTGGATTTGCAGATGACTAAGCACAAATGTTGCATATTTTTATTTGTCAAAAGCACATAAATGTGTACATAAGTAATTTAGTTCTTAGTCATGGCAGCAAAAGCCAATTCCACTGAGTTAGTTATTTCTATTGGAGGAGGAGGACCAGGTGATTTTTAAGGTATCGGTTTAATTTTCCTAGGTGGTGTGTAACCCTACTTCAGGTCAAAGTTCATAAACACTACTGATAACTAAGATGTTCCCAAGTGACCTCCTTGTAATGAGTTTTATATTAAGCCATTCGTTTCCCTTCACCTGGTTACATACTATACCTCAAGCTATACAGCTGATGCCCATGACTAGAAAGGAGGCAATTTCAACCTCTTGTTAAATTCCATTTCATGCATCTTTGAGAAATCCAAATGTGTGTGATAATAAAATATAACACAGAGACAAGAGTTCGTGCCACCACATTTCTAGTAGTGAAATTAAAAGCATGTCCTAATCTCTCTGTAAGCTCACAGGCAAATGTCAAAAGCAGAGAAAGGCTTTGTGTTGGAACTGTCATACAATGCTTGCTCACGCTCTATTCTCCATTCCCTGGCTGTGAATTTTCCTTCCAGTGAAAACTGGAACACACCCTCAGACTCTCCAGCTCCTTAAGTTTTCACCTCTATGTTCTTTGCCCCTACGTGATGCAAACACGTACAGAGAGAATAACTGGACCGGTGCTTGCTTCTCTGACCTTAAGGATAGAAACGACAAGGATGGATGCTGTTTGTCAAAAAGAGTGGCAAACTTTCAAAGTTAGCAGTTGGCCAAGAGCAACACGTCTAGCGAATCTAAACTCCCCACTGGAACGTCTTAGATTTCACAGGTACATTACAATGCAGTAAGAATATTCCAAAGATTTCTTGGCAGTGTGGATTTCAAGATGTTGGAGTAGAGCCCTCCCATTTCAGGAGAATGCAACAGTTACATCTGAGACTGCAGAAAGGCAATTATATAAGGCACTGCAGAGTATGGGAGACCCAGTGTTTCTGGCAACACGGCTCTCGATTCAGCACCCTGGACCCAGCCAGGGCAGCCTCCCGCTTACCCACAGACAAGTGCAGACACATGCCGGGGACAGGGACAGAGGTGCCGGCTCTGGCCTCCTCTCTGCCCTTTGGAAGGAGGAGGGGAGGGAGAGAGAGACAGGGAAGGCAAAGTACCGTCTTGTCCAAGCACTGAAGGCAGTTATAAGGCTTGCAGCAGCAGTGGCCCATCGCGGCAGGCTGGCTGGCAAGGGGACCTCCTTCATTCAACGTGTCAGCGGGCAATCCCTAAGGCGAGGTGCTGGTTCCAGCGAGAGGGGCGCGCCGCTGGGAGCTGTCACAACTTCCATGTGGTCCCCTCGGCTACCTTATTTCTCCTAATAACTTCAGGAATCCCGGAGCCAGAGGAACGACAGGAGGAGGAGGAGGAGGAGGAGGAGGAGGAGCGCAGGGCGGCCGCGTTCGGTTCCTACTGCGGGGAGAGGGAGGGCGGGAGCCAGGAAGGGAGGGGACAGGCGGAGGGAGGGTCACTTTGCCACTGGAATCCTCAGACTGAGGCAAATCAATAGTCGCATAACAATCGAGCATTTAGCGATGCCACCTCCCGGAGGGGACCGCAGGCGCCCCGTTCCCAGCCCTCCCCCGCGCGCCGATGCGCCCCTGCGCGACGCAGACACGCCTGGAGAGGACGCAGGAAACACAAAAGAGCTGGTCTTCCAGGGATGCTCGGGCTGAGGACCACGGAGAGGACTGGGAGAGACGTGGCTCTACTCAAATACTTGCTTTCTATTTTCCCGAGAAGTAAAGATATTTATAAACGTGATGTATCATCTATGGCCTCTCCTCCCTGTAACCGGCTCTCAGGGCCTCGTTGCTTGGGGTGGGGGTGGGGATGGGGATGGGGGAAACACCCATTGCTCCTTTTCAAATTTGTGTGCCACGAACAGTTTTTGCCTCGTTGGAGGAAATCTTTATATTTGAAATGTAATTGTGAAATCGCTTGTCTCGGCTGACAGACACAAACCGTTCCAGTGGCTTAAGTCATTAAAATTGGGGTGTGGGGCAGATATATCTCCTGCGCACACCAGCATAAAAGTCTTGGAGGACTTGATCTTTCTGGGCGATTTGTAATTTTTCAAAAGGTTGAAAATCAAAAAGGGAAGGAGGTGGGGGCAAAGGTTTTTTGTTCGTTTGTGTTTAATCTCAAAAGAGATGGGGTATTTAAAACTATGTTTGTGTAATCCTGAAAGTAACTGATGCAAATATTTATAAAATTAACTTTATACTTCCTGCTATGTCAAAGGAGAAATCCTGAAATTTACCATCTGCAGAAATATACAATTCCATTTTTGCCCATTAAATTTGCCTACGACTGGAAGCAGACAATAGTTAAAATTAGATAATTTTACTAACTTGAGATTTTTCCAAGAAGTTTTAATTAAGTAGCACAGGCTATTCAAATTTGCTTGTAGAGAGGTCAAGGATATTTGGTGATTAAATAACAACAGATCAGAATGTCTGCCCTAAACTTGAAAGAATAAACTCAAATCTTCCTTTAACACTAACAGGTAAACTGGCATCGTTCTTTCGGCTGTTTCTATTGAAATTTTAAATGTAGATACACTTTGACCCAACAGATTGACTACAGTAATAGTCACACATCTACAAGAGTATATGCATAAGGATATTCAGTTTAGCGTCATTTGTAACAGCATAAAAATGGGGATACCCTAGACATCCAACACCTGTCCACTGCATGGAATGGTGATACGTTGTTGAGTGAGAAAACAGCCTTTTATGAAACGTGAAGCAACACTATACCCTGATGCATTTCTATATGTCTACAATAAATCTGTTGGAAAAAAAACACCACTATTCATACTTCAGCAGCTGATCCTTGGGGAATGGGAAACAGGTGTGACGGAGCGAATGTCCACCGTTTACCATCTTGCCAGTGTGTGTTCCTTTTATTGTTTTCAGACCAAGTGTATCAGGGGAAGGCAGGGACCCCTGCCTGGGCTCCTTGATGTCAGGAGGTACAGAGCTGCCTCCCTCTCACACAGGCTTGCCCTCCTTGGCAGTGAGCCTGGGCAGACCTCAGAGAGAGAGGAGCTGACAGGACCTTGATCTTGAACCCTGACTGAGAGTTGTCGCTGGGACTTTTGACACCTTGGGAGAAAAACTTTATGTTGCAAGAAGCGATGCCTTGGTAAGGCCACGTGCACAGCAGCACTGATCACAGCAGCCAAGAGGTGGGAGCAACCCAAGTGTCCATCGACGAGTGAATGGCTGAGCAAAATGTGGTCCATCCACACCATGCAATATTATTCTGCCTTAAAAAGGAAGGACATCCTGTCACACGCTACTACAGATGAACGCTGAAGACGTGACGCTACGTGAAATAAGCCAGTCACAACAAGACAGATACTGTATGATCCCACTTAGAGGAGGTACCTAGAGTCGTCAAATTCATAGAGACAGAAAGTAGACTGGCGCTGGCCAGGGGCTGTGGGAAAGGCGGGAATGGGAAGATATTTAATGGGGACAGAGTTTCAGTTCTGAGAGATGGAAAGAGTTCTAGAGGTTGGTTACACCACGATGTGACTGCACTGAATGATACTGAACTGTACCCTTAAATGGTTGGAATGGTAAGTTTTATGTCATGTGCATTTTACCACAACTAAAAATAAAACAGTGGCGGCGTGCCTTCCCCTGGGGATGGACGGTCCTTGCACAACAGTTACCTGATCAAGTGAAGACAGAGCAAAGCCTCTGTTGCGGGTAGAGCAGCAGGACAGGGAGGCTCCAAGAAGCTGACCATCGCCCCACAGCCGTGTGCAGAAGGCTTTCTTCCGGCAGAACTGTTTTTCTGCACCTGAGGAAACGGTTTCCTTCTAAAATAGGATTTCGATTGCACCGTGCTAGAAAATGACTGCTTGTTCTTGCGCGAGGTCTGAGCGTGCCTGCTCCAGAAGCTGCCCACAGCAGAGCGGGGGGTGGGGAGGCGGCCCAGAGAAAGATGGACTCAGCTTCTCTTATTGTGCATGGAAGGTGCCGAAGGGCCCGGCACTGGCCATGCTCAAATCACACACGTGGTGCGATCTCAGAGAAAACAACCCAGATTTTGAGAAATGCACCGATATCCTAGAGTTATGCCATGTTTATTTTCTTTATAAGTGAAAAAAATTTTAAATATACTCAAAAACAGAGGGATAAATGAAAAGGACCTTCATATATCCATTTCCACTTTCAACAGTTATCAAGATTCTGGCCCATGGATTTCATCAATGCCCCTTTTTTAAAAAAATATTTATTTATTTATTTATTTCTTACTTTTGACTGTGTTGGGTCTTCATTGCTGCGCACAGGCTTTCTCTAGTTGTGGCGAGCGGGACTACTCTTTGTTCTGGTGCGTGGGCTTCTCATTGTGGTGGCTTCTCTTTTTGCGGAGCACAGGCTCTAGGCACGTGGGCTTCAGTAGTTGCAGCACATGGGCTCAGTAGTTGTGGCTTGTGGGCTCTAGAGCACAGGCTCAGTAGTTGTGGGGCACGGGCTTAGTTGCTACGTGGCATGTGGGATCTTCCTGGAGCAGGGCTCGAACCTGTGCCCCCTGCGTTGGCAGGCAGACTCTTAACCACTGAGCCACTAAGGAAGTCCCCATCTGTCCCTCTCTTAAACTTTTCTTTTATATGTCCGTCACCCAGATTCAGCAATTATCAAGATTTGAAACTTTATTTTCACTTGTCCCTTTTTTTTTGTTATAGTATTTCAAAGCCATGTCCTACATACTTCAGTATGCATTGCTGAAAATTCTGAGCATTTTTACATAACCACAATGCTGTTAAAACACCGAACAAAACTGACACTATTTCCTTGGCATCTAATACTTAGTCTAGAACAACATTTTCCTGCTTTCTCTGAAAGAAAATTATTTTACCCAAACTAGGTCCACACAGTACATTGTTAAGTCTCTTAGGCCACTTTTATGGACTGGCAGTGCCCACCCCTCCCCTTCCTTTCTCCTCACCCCCGCCATTGATTTGCTCAGAAACTGGGTTGGTTGGCTTATAGAACGTCCTACATTATGGACTTGCCTCTTGGCTTCCTTGTAATGACATTTCCCTTGTTCCTACAACCCTGTAAATAAAATTTAGTTCTTGAGGCTGGATGAGATTTGAGGTCCGTGTACTTGGGCAACAGTACCTCAGATGTGGTGTTGTGGGTATCACCCTGCAACCCCCCGGGAAGCACACGATGACTGGGGGCTCCATCGTCAATGATGCTCTAGTGAACCAGATGCCGTCAATGATGCTCTAGTGAACCAGATGCCGTCAATGATGCTCTAGTGAACCAGATGCGATGGCTTCCTCTCCTCCATTACAGAGCTACCCATCGTTGGCTCATCTAATAGTTCCCTTTGTTAATGATTATTACCTGAATCATTAGGAGTCACAACACGATGTTCTGATTCTATCATCCTTTTGCATTTATTAGCTGGGATTTTTATACAAGGAAAGAATTTTTCTTCATCAACTAGGGTGATTTCAATTCCCAGCAATACAGGTTGTACAGGAAAGATGGGATAAATGCTCACTCCTTTCTCTTTAAGTGTCAATTTTCTGAAAAAAAGACTTGGTGCTGTAATGGTACCCAATGAGGTTATTTGCTTTCTCTCACTTCTTCCAAACATCATTATAAACTCATGTTTTTATGTTAAAATACACAATGTGTTTTCATCGATTGCATTTATTACTGCTTCTAGATGCTCAGTTTAACTCCTCTCTGGCCAAAGGGAGCACCTTCTTATCGGCCCCTGTGTCCTTTTGACACAACCCGTTTGTCTCCCTTCCTTGCTTTCTGACACAACACAGAATCCTAGGCCCATCTTGGGTATTTCCTGCCACAGGTCTGGGACCAGCCATCCGTCCCGTCAGGCACCCTGGTTCCTTCTAGTTGGGAATGGGAATTACACATCGCCATCCCGTGCTGTCTGTTGTCTTTTGAGGGCCACCTGTTCGGACTGAGATTTCCCTTGAAGGAAGCGAGCCTTCCCACAGACAAAACATTCTTGGAAGAGGTCACTGACGAAACCAGGATGGGGCCTTAGGATGGGATGAGAAACTGACAGCCCCTTCTCTTGGGGCCTTTAGAAGTGAAAAAGTGCTCAGTGAAACTCATTTTGGGGGAGATAAACTGGCCTGTACAACACAGCCAAGCCAAGGGCTGGCATAAGAATTTTCTAAAGAGTCCCCCCAAAGCATGGATATCTGGAAAAGAAAAGGGTGAACTTCTTGAAGGCATATATAATGGGAGTTAGACTATTATAATTTGGCATAAAAGGAAGCTGTCTGATGAAATCTGGGACATTTTAGTTCCTAATATTTAAAAAAAGTTGGAGATGGTTTTTATTCCCAGTCTATTTTTTTTTATGGGAGTTTTTACAAACATTTAGAAAAGTTACAGGAAGGTCTACTGGGATACCTCTTCAGAGAACACCTCATAACACTCGATGCTTTACAGCAATAACTAATGATGAACATTAACCGATCATTAGCAGATGCCAGGCACTGTGCTTAGGGCTCGCACGCAAACAGCTCATGTGAGCCTCACAGAGCAATGCGAAATAAGCCCTGTTCGCATCTTCATTTTGCAAATGAGAAAAATGAGGCTCAGAGACTGTACATCCTGTCAAGTATACATAAATCGAGGAAATGACGGAGTGGGGTCTTGAACTCAGATCTGACTCAAAAGCTATGTCGTTACCACTATGCTTTTATCTGTGAGGCATACCAAAATATAAGTTTATGTTGTGATCTGGATAAGGGATGTGAGTATACAAAAATGGAAAAGGCAATTCAAACGTGTATGAAATTGCCCCACATTTTCAGAACCTGGAACAAGACCTTCTACTATAGTGTTTTTTTTAAGGTACATTTACAAACCAGTGTACAAATAACTTTAAACTCATATAGTAGAAAACATGGGCATAAATCAATGTTAAAATCTTCAATTTTATTATTCCTCTTTCCCTGTCTTCCTTGAACTTGGAGTTCCTGCCCCATCCCCCACCCCCAATCACCTGTGAGACCCAAGGCTCCCTCTGCTCCCACCCGACTGCCCTGTCCCGTCAGTGCCACTTCACCTCCTCTGCCGGATCCTCCCGCTGGAGTGAATTTTCTCCTTCTCTGTGATTTCACATCAGTTTGTGTACCTGCCCTTGGTCCTGGCATTCTGCTCCATGTAATAACCATTGTTTACATCTGTCTTCCCCAAAATATCACGCCCCTTGCTGTGCCTCCCTCATGTTCACACCCACGGCACCAGCAGTCTGCCTTGGGACTAGGTCTCCATGACCGTTTCCTCCAGTGATGCAGGAAGGACCTCGCAGGAGTGGAACTCAGCCATGGTGGCTTCTAGGCAGAAGCGTTCTGGTGTTTCGTGCAGTTTGTCAGCCATGGGGCCATTTGCAGGAGGTCATCGAGATAACAACTGTATGTCTGTCTCACTATTTATTTCAAAGGAAAACCATGAAAAATGATCATGAAAGAGCCACTTACAGATTGTCAAGGCAACCATCTGTTTATTTTGGTTCCACTGTCCCTGCCCCTCCTTTTTCCATGCATCTAAAATATGAGCTACAGCTCTTGCACTGGATTTTAGCAACGGGGATTGCCAGGAAAATATGTGTAGCTTTTACCAAACACTATCCATCTAGAGATTTTAATGATGTGAGAATGGGTTAGAAAGAGAAAATGCGAAACAGAAATTTTTAACCTGGAAGTAATTGATGATTATGATCATTTGCATACAGACAGTAGAGGCTCTGAAATACTTCTGATGTAATAACCAGGATCTAGAATATTAAGGGTCTTAAAAAAAGAAACAAATGACACATATACTATTCTATTCTTAGATACCTGTCAAAAGAGAACTATAAAAATGTCACTTTTCTGTAATACCCAAGTAGGAAGGCTGCTACTTAGGTATGACAATCTTTTTTGTTTTTAATCTGTTAGACTTTGACACTACCTTTATTTTTTTCCCCTTTTAAGTCGGTGACTAGGATGATTGCAGGAGAGGTGTCCTCCTTAGGTTTCTGCATTATATTCAGAAGAGCTGACGACTCTCACAAGGGACGTGAAATTCAAAGTGATCTTCACTAGCTGGATGAATAGGCTGGACAAGACTGGATAACTGACAGAATCACGTACAGAGATGGGAAGCAGCTGGCAAAGCTGCAAAGTGCATCTATTTCACATACATTTAATAAGAAGGATGGTCACCATGGACCACAAGCGGAATGTCAATCAGCAATGTGGCCGTTGTAAAGAAAGGGTGAAAGGATTATGGACGCTGGAATGGTGTCTGTGACCAACCTGGGTGTCCGTGCCAGTGCCCCAACCCTCCTTACTATACCATGATGACGCGGTAGCCTCCCCAAGAACAGACGGGGATCACTGCACACGAGGGAGTGATGCGTCACTGATCTCAGCATACGGCTTCTTACTTTTGTTAAGACTAGTCCTCAACCCCTCAATCAGGTTCAGATTCTCCCAGAAACCTCGACTCCTCCTTTGTAATACTTCTCACCAGGGCAATTACATAATTCTTTGATCTGTCTGTCCGTCTTCCTGTACAAGGTCACCAGCTCCAGGAGAGCCTATAAAGACATGACTGCACCCGTATCACTCAGCACAGCACCAGGCACACAGTAAGTACCAGGACATGCTGATTAAATACATGAGACTTGGAGCAGACTCACCCTGGTTAAAGTTGAAGAACTTCAGGGCATAGTGACCTGCTAACAGGCAACAACACAGCTGCTGCTCTAACACTGGCGGGGGCGGGGCGGTTTCAAACCCCTGTAGAACACTGATCCTCTGGCCCTTCTGCACAGACACTGTCAAGTAAAGATGGAGAAACCGCTCTGACGTCCACCTGGACTTTTCTTCGAGTTGGAGCTCTGAAGAAGTACAAGACATGAAGGTGCCACTGTCCGTCGTTATCTTTACTACATAATCGTGGGGAAAACTGACTCTCACAACCACCCTGCCATTTTCCTCCTTCTCTTTCTCTTTTTCCACTGATGATAAGACCCCGGGCGTTGATCTGTGTGGGTCTGTCACCAAACGTTATCAGCAATGCTCACTCTAGATTGCCACATGGACTCAAACCAACGGCTCCGAAGCTTCTACTCTACATCATATGCCCAGATTCCCAAATATGCCAGCACTTCAGGGAAGGAAATAGTAGGTGCCCCAGAACTAGGGATTACATTTGATGTTTGCAGAAAGTCTACACTTGCAGTGAAGGTGACCATAATTCTTTGAACATAATATAATGAACTATAATCCTACATACAGTCCAGCAGCAAACCCTGCTGATCACCTCTTACACCTCTGCTACTGATTACATTTAGAAATGGAAGAAGAAGACAGTTATCTCAGAAATGAAGATTAAATTACTAGGTGCTCAAAGCAAGATCAATTAAAATGAAAATTTAATAAAAAGCACTATAAAAGGTAGAAAATCAACCAAGAAAATAAAAATGAGGGGGAAAAAAGAAGTAAAAAAGGGTCACGGAGAAAATATTGGAAACGAAAAACAGATAAAGAAGGATTCATACTCATATTATTAGACTCCTGAAGAGAAAAAAAAAGAAATAATGAAATAGGTGTGATACTTAAAAACATACTGTAAGAAAGCTTTTCAGAGAATTTCATCTTCATGATGAAAAGACCCACTGGGTACCTGGGAAAAGCAGCCCAGACTTAAACAACTCTAAGATGTTTAACTTCTACTAAGTCTGTTAGAATGTAGAGATAAAAAAAAAAAATCAAGATCTCTGGGCAAAATGATCACCTAATTATAAGGGCACAAATATTAGCTATTCAAAGTAAGACAGCAATGGAGCAGTATTTAAAAGTAAATAAAGAACAACTTAATGGAAGAACATATACAACCAAGATTTTCTACAAAGTCAAGCTCTCTAAGCATCAAGGCTATAGAAAAAGTTTAAAACACAAGGACACAGGGGATTTTGTACCCATGAGTCTTTCTGAAGGAATAGCCTAGAGTTTGTGTGTCATTCAACTGACTGGGAGATTTTCAGCAAAAGGACTGCTATAAGGATTTATGTACAGAATTGTAGATCGAAGACAAAACCAAATGTGAGTATGAGGATGGAAGGTTAAAGTACAAATGCTATATGTGGTGACAACTAAATAGAAATAATGCAACTAAAAAACTAGTAAGGGGTGAAAGGCAGAATAAAGGAAGTAGATTAAGCTTCTTGGCTGCTGTGAAGGCAATAGGTGGGAGTTAAAGGATATGATTAAATACTGGCAAACCAGATGGTCAAAGGTTAGATAAGAGAACAGGGGACTGTGAACACTCAGAAAGCTATAAGTGCAAAGGTAATCACTAAAACAAGAACTAAATGTTCCTAAATTCCATTCTTTAAAATTAAAGAGCAAAGAATATACAGCTTTAGAAAAAGAAACACAGCAAATAGAACTTAAAAGATGTAATTACAGAACATTATGATAGAACTGAGACCATGGATATCAGCCATATCAATGAGTGTGATATGTTAATTTCATGATTGTAGGAAAAAGAGGGACTTCCCTGGCGACCCAGTGGTTAAGACTCTGCACTTTCAGTGCAGGGAGTGTGGCTGGATCCCTGGTTGGGGAACTAAGATCCCACATGCTGTGCAGTGTGGCAAAAAAAAAAAAAAAAAAAAATTCAGCTCACAATGTAATACCCAACTATATGCTGTATTCACGAGCTATACAAAACAAAATGATTCAGCAAGGCTAAATATAAATGGATGGATAAAGGTATTCCAGGAAAATGAAAACAGTAAGAAAGCAGGAGTAGCAATCTTGATATTCAACAAATAAGAATTCAAGCCTAAAAGTGTTAAACACAGCAAAGAAGGGCATCTTTTAATGCTAAAAGCCAAATTTATAATGAAGATAAAACGCTTATGAATACCTATGCTCTGAATAACACAGTAACCAATTTTATGAAGCAGGTTTACCACTCTTAGTTCAAGACAGATCAAGTGAACAAACAAGCAAAACAGAGCAAATCGATTAAGTAGGTCTTATGGACATATATTGAACTTTATATTTTGATAATGTAAGCAAATATATCTTTTATCAAGTCTTCGAACCATTCATAAAAACTGATCATAACAAAACATCAATAAGTTCCATAAATTAGAAGTATCACAAACAACATTCTGATCACAATGCAATAAAAGTAGAGACTATTAGCCAATGAAATGAAAATAGAAATCATTAATCAAAACTAAAAACAAAAAGGTCCTGTACTGAAAATTTTTAAAAGCCTCCCACTAAACAACTCTTGGGTGAAAGAGAAAATGCAAACTGAAATTTTAAAACAGTTTTAAAAACCACTAAAAACAAACCGCAAGACCCCTAACATATGGGATACACTTAAAGCAGTTATGAGAGGACAACTCATAGCAGGAAATGCTTTCATAAGTGAAAAATGAAAGGATGTAAATAAATGACTTACATACCTTGCTGAAAAAGCTCGAAAACAACAACAAAGTAAACCTAAATAAAGCACTGGGAATGAAAGAGTAAAAACAAAGGCAGAAATCAATGAAGTAGAGAACAGGAAGTCAGTAGATTTAATTGAAAGAAGTTAACAAAATAGCAAACCGCTAGCTAACCTGAGCAAGGAAAAGGAGAGAATGCCCAAATAAACAAAATAAGAAATGACAAGGAGAAAACAGAAAAAAGTATTAAAAGTCATAACAGGCCTCTGTACAAATAAATTTGAAATCCTTCATTAAATGGATAATTATCCTAAAGAAATACAGATTACCAAAATTGAGCCCATCAGAGAAAGTTTAAACAGACCAAATTTCCACAGAGGATGCAGAGACAATTATTAAAGAACCATCACACACACGAAAGCATCAGGCCCAGATGTTTTCACTGTGGTCTTCTACCAAACCTTCAAAGATCTGACAGTTCCGGTGTTCTATCAATTTCTCTAGAGCCCTGAAGATTGTGGCAGGCAGGGTAATGCCTCCCTTCCCTGGGAAGATGTCTATGTCAGAATCCCTAGAACTTGTGACTATGTTATGCTCCATGGCAAGAAGGAATTAAAGTTGCAGCAGAATTAAGGTTGCTAATCAGCTGACCTTAAAATAGGGAGATTATCCTGGGTTATCCAGGAGGCCCAAAGTAATCACGGGCAAATCTAAATGTGGGCAAGGGGGGCAGGAGAGTCACTGTCAGAGAAATGTGATGAGAGAAAAACCACGGCTGGCTTTGAAGGTGGAAGGAGTCCGTGAAGTGAAGATTACAGGCGGCCTCTAGCAGCTGGTGCAGGCAAGAAAGTGGATTTTCCCTTAGAACCCCCAGAAATGAATGCAGCCTGCATTCAACCTTAGCTCAGGGGGACCCACTCTGGACTTCTGACTTCTAGAACAGGTAGACAACAAATCTGTGTTGTTTTAACGCACTAAGTTTGTGGTGATTTGTTCCAGTAGCAAATAGAAAACTAGTTAAAATCCTGATACAAAAATAAAGGAAAATTTCCTAATTCTTTTAACAAATTGAGTATTTTGATTACCCGAACCTGAAGAAGCCTCCAAAGAAAGCGGAGGGAGAAAAAACCTTGCAAACCATTATCACTCATGAATACTGATTACAAAAAGGACTGAAAAGATATATTAGCAAACAGAATCGAATAGCATATGAAGAAAATAATACACCATGACCAGTTGAGATTTATTCCAATAATTTAAGGTCATTTCAATACTAGGAAATCAATATTGATAGATCTATGGGAAAAAGATAATTATCTCCATAGATGCTGAAAGAAGCCTTTCACAAAATTCAATACCCATTCTTGTTAATACTCAAGAAAATAGGAATTGAAGGACACTTACTTGACATGATAAAACGTCTTTAACATGATAAAAAAATATTAGATCTAAAGTCATTATTTTACTTAATGTGGAAACACTAGAAGAATTTCCAGTCAAATCAGGAGCAAGGCAAAGATACCTATTATCTTCACTACTATTCAATAGTATGTTAGCGGTATTAGCCAATGTAATTTGAAAAGATTAACTGAGACAAAAGATTTGGTAAAGAAGAAATAAAACTACCTCTATCTTCACGTGATACAATAGTATAACTGGAAAGTTCTAGAAAATCAATGTATAAAACTGACTCAAATAATACAAAAATTCAGCAAGGTAGCCAGATATAAAATTAACAGGCAGATGGCAATATCCTTCAGATACACAAATAATAACTAGAGAAATAACTGAAATGAAAACCCAACTTACAATAGCAATTAAGAAGATTAAATATATAGGAATAAACCTATCAAAAATACGCAAAACTTACATGGAAAAACTTAAAATTATTCTGAAAAGACACAAAAGTAGACTTAGACAAATGGAAAACATCTCATATTCTTGAAAGGATGACTCAGCATCATAAAGATGTCAGCTCTCACTAATTGATAAATTTAATGTAATCCCATTAAAATACCAACAAGCCCTTGTTTTGCGGAGTTGGAAACACTGATTCTAATGTTTATGTGGCAAAACAAACATGCAAGAATATTCAGGAAGATACTAAAAAAGAAAACCTATGCAGGTGGACTAGATCCGTCAGACAGTAAGACACAGTACAAAGCCTCTATAATTAAAACAGGAGATCAACTTGATGATGGGTGATGCCTTAGAGGGCCGGGACAGGGAGGGGGGAGGGAGTCGCGGGAGGGAGGGGATATGGGGATATATGTATAAATACAGCTGATTCACTTTGGTGTACCTCAAAAACTGGCACAACAGTGTAAAGCAAATATATTCCAATAAAGAGCTTAAAAAAAAAACCAAAAAAACAGTGTGGCACTGCTATATGAATACACCAATGACCAGTGGAATAGACTAGAAAGTCCAGAAATAGACCGAAAGGCATATGGAAATTTAGCATATGATAAAGCCGACATCTCAAATCTTTGGGACACAGTAGACTTTTTAATGAGTGATGCTGTTTAGTCATCTGGATAACGATAAGATTAGATCTACACCTCACACCATACCCACGCATGATCCAAATGGAACAGGGATCTAAATTTGAAAGGAAAACCATATAAGTACTGAAAAAACCAAAACAAAAATATAGTAGATTTCTCTTTAATGCCAGTGTGGGAAAGACTTTCTGAATGTGACTAAAAATATAGAGGAGGTTATAAAAGACTTGTCTTCCATCTTTAGCATCCTGTTTTCAATCTCTGATCTATTGCTGTGGGGGAGCAGTGACCATGTTCTGAGCAGCCCTAGGGAAAGGCCCATGTGGTGAGCGCTGGAGCGCCCAGCCAGAGAGCAGCTGAGTTCTGCCAGCACACTAAGGAGCCTGAGAAGGATCTAAGCCAGTCCAACCTTGCGATGACGGCAACCTGGTAAGAAAGCCCGAGTCAGAACCACCCGCTTCCACCAGCTAAGCCTCTCCTGGATACCTGACCCTCAGAAGCTGAATGAGGTCACAAATGTTTGCTGTTTCAGGCTATGTTTTGTGGGAATTTGTTATGCAACAATAGATAACTAATGCAGAGCAGATTTCTTCTTGGGAAGGAGGGTCATACGATAATGGAGAGGTACATGGCGGTGGGGGGGGCTTCAATTTTATCTAAAGTATTTTATTTTTAAAATAAAATATCTAAAGAAAATATGGCAAGATGTTAAGGTTTATTAAACTCAGATAACAAGCATTGTCATTGAATACTTCCTTATACTTTTCTGTATGTTTGGAGTACTTCACATGTAGAAGGACCTCATTCACAGCAAGACATTCCCCAAAGTCATGGCAAACCTGCAGAGGGTGATAATTCTGCTCTCTTGCTACTAAATATGCCAAGTCTTTTCTGAAAGGTTTTATATGTCACTTACACTCTGCAGGATTAAAATATAGAACCTCAGAAGCTAACTTTTTTGGGTGGGCTGTGCTATGTAATTTGGGTCTCTGTTCCAACAACTGAGAAACAGTATTGAAATGGATACTTTCATTTAAAAAATGTTGATGCTTATAAAATTTCTAACAGCCTTCGCCCTCATATTTGGATAACAAAGTCAATATGATTTAAAGCTGAAAAATGTTGCACGGGTTCTGGTAAGATTATTTAAGAAGCAAATCGAAATGCTTAAGCCATAGCCGTTTAACATGATTATAAGTGCTGATTATTCAAATGAAATTAATTAATCACAAATTCCCCAAGAACATTAAACTACTCCTCAGTGGCAAAAAAAAAAAAAAAAAAAAAAAACCAGGCAATTTTACTCCTTCATTAACTATAAACTGAATTATTTTCTTTTCCTGAAAATATGAAAAACAATTGAAGATTTACTGGTCAGTATTTAAAGAAAGATCTAAAAGCTTTTAGTTCCACGATCAATACAGGAATGGTGAACAGTAAGAAAAGCTTCTTGAAGCCTAATAACTACATGTAACATTTAAAAACAAAGTGACCTCTCATTTGGAGTTAAGTAGGGATTCCAAGAGATTGGGCAGAAAGATTTCAAGGAGGCAGAAGGAAATCAGGATTTCCTTTTTATTAGAAGTTTGGCTAAAAGCACAATTTTGAGCGTAGCTCCTTTTTGGTGATCGACCAGCAATTTGCCTTGCATATTCTGTTTTGTCACGAGGATAAGTCCCAAGGGGAAAAGAATACAGCATATCTTTCCTCTACCCAACCTTTGTCCCTTCCTCATTCTGTCCATGATCTAGGTTTAAGCTCTAGAGGTGGTTCAGGGAGGCTGAAAGGGCACGGGGCTGACTCAGATGTTCACACAGAATTGCATCTACCAGTCAGGTGGCCTCAGTCTGGCATCAGTGAGCTGGGGCAGCCTCCTGTGGCTCCAAGGACAATGTTAAAATGGGACCTCTGTAGAGGGACATGCACCAGGGAGGCAGGCAGGGGACAAATCATGGCCTAGACTCTCAAATCAAGGAGTTTGTTCTTCATTTTGGTGACCCTGTGACCCTGGAGGGCTGCTGGAAGGTTCTTAACAGGGAAGGGACATGGTGACTGGTGTTTCAGGTAGCTCCCTCTGTGAAGCAATGAAACGTGAGACAGCTGAAGTACTAGATGGGCAGACTGTGGATGGAGTGTCCTGGAGAGATGAGATAAATAGATATAAGAAAGATGTATAGATGTAAGTATATATACTCATGAGAAAAAATGGGAGAGGAATAAGGCAAGGAGGGTGTATTAGTCCAAGTTCTCCAAAGAAAAAGAAGTAATAGATGTATACATGTCTCCAATTATATATCCTATATATATTGTATAGCCTATATATATATACATACGCACAATCACATAGAAAATGTATGATACGTATAATGTCTATGTGTGTATACACACACATATGCTGTTTTAAATATATAAAGAGATTTAGGGCTTCCCTGGTAGCACAGTGGTTAAGAATCCGCCTGCCAATGCAGGGGACACGGGTTTGATCCCTGGTCCAGGAAGATCCCACATGCTACAGAGCTACTAAGCCCATGTGCCACAACTACTGATCCTGCGCTCTAGAGCCCTCGAGCCACAACTAATGAACCCATGCTCCGCAACTACTGAAGCCCACGTGCCCAGAGCCTGTGCTCCACAACAAGAGAAGCCACCGCAATGAGAAGCCTGCATACCACAATGAAGAGTAACCCCCATTTGCTGCAAGTAGAGAAAGCCCGCATGCAGCAAGGAAGACCAAACGCAGTCAATAAATAAAAATAAATAATCTTTTTCAAATATTAAAAAAATAAATATATAAAGAGATTTACTATGAGGAATTGGTTAATGCAGTTCTGGAGGCTGAGAAGTCTCACAGTCAGCTGTCTGCAAGCTGCAGTCCCAGGAGCGTGAATGGTGTAGGTCCAGTCTGACAGCTGACTTACTGGATACCCAGGTACAACCCACATTTCAGACTGAGTCTGAAGGCAGGAAAAAGCCAATGTGTCAGCTTGAAGGCAGTCAGGCAGAAGGAATTCTCTCTTACTCAGCCTTTTTGAGTAAAAGCCTGTTTGGGATCAACTAATTGGACGCAGCCCACCCACAGTGGAAAGGATACTCAGTCTACTGTTTTGAATGTTAATCTCATTCAGAACCATCCTTGCACGTACACCAGGGTGATGTCTGAACAAATACTTGGGCACCCCATAGCCTAGTCAAGGTGACACATGAAATTAGCCAACACAGAAGACTAGTTTAGGTGATTGTGGTGCCAGAAATGAAACAGAGCAAACAAGGGCGGGAGAAGGTATGACAGGAAGACCTGGAACCCTGTTTGGGATCTGCTGAATCGATGTTCCTGGTAACTGGGTGGAAACAAGCAGGAAGCTGCGGTATACGCTGCGGTGCTCAGGGCTACAGTTTGGGAGGGCGGGCGTTTAGTAGTAACCCAGTAACCAGAACAGGATTATCCAGGGATGGGCTAAAACAAGAGGAATTCGGTTTAAAACAAGAGAGAGAAAAGAAATGGTAAGCAGCGGTAGAAAACAAGGAAAATCAGAAGAGTGTGATATCAGAAGCTAAGGAAGTGAAGTTTCCAGAATTACGGTGCAACCAAAATGACCAGCAAAGAGTCAAGACAGGGACTGAAAAATACCCTTCAGCACCGGCACCTAGGACATCGTTGAGGTGCCCTCCGTGAATGTAGCACGCAAAGGAAGCGGATGAAGATGGGTGAAAGTGCAGAGAGATGAGACCTCAGGTAGAGATGGGGAGAGGGTGACATGAGCTGCACCTTAGGGAGACGAGCACATTTATAGGGCGAGAGGGTCAGGAAGGAAGGTGGGGTGAAGGAAATAAGTGGGGGTGGGTGGTGGCAAAGCCCCCAAAGCAGTGGGCAGGGATTCTGACCAACAGCACCAGCCTGTAAGGTCTGTACGGGGTCAAGAGGTGGGGAGAGAAGATATTTCATTTGAATTGGAGGCAGGGGCCACTCATCCTCTGAGACTGTGAGAAACAAGGCAGGAGTAGCAGAGATGTGTATGATTCTGCAGGAGGGCAGGGGTGCGAGAAATTGAGAGACACCCTGCTTATTCTTCTTCTTCATGACAAAGTAGAAGCCAACGTCTTCTGCTAAGAAAGAGAAATAGGTTTTTCATTTAAAATGGTGGGTTGAGGGCATGCATCTAACTCCCTGCCCTCCCTCCCAAAGTTGAGGTTTAAGTTCATGCATATTTGTTGGAAAGAAATACAGAGAAGTGAAAAACAACATCACAGACCAGCTTCACAGAGGCCTGCAATACACAGGAGACAGAGCAGCTCTGGACAGCTCAGTGATACGACTACTCAAGAGGTTGCTCCAGTGAGCGTCTCGTCCTTCAGTAACAGGTGTTCCCTGCTTCCTACTCCTGCAACTCTGCCAGACGCATGATTCAGCTTTTCCTAGGTTGTGTGTTTGTTTTCCTGCAGCTGATACCCACTATTATCTCTAACTGCTTTTCTTTGTCCTACGTTTTATGTTTACTCATGAATGGAACTGCCTCTTGGCTTTCGCTCACTGCTTTCTTTTTTTCAGCTTCTACTACCTCTGCTGAGTCTATGACCAAATCTCAAAACAAAATCCTGAAGAGGGAGGCTCTGATTGGTTAACTTGCCATTGGGCAGAGTTCTAGTTTCAGCTGATGGTCAAATTTGTTGGGCCCAAGGTGTTGGGGTTTGGGTACCAAGCATAGTGACATAATCCAAAGGCACTCAAGTATCATTGATGATTCTTATATAGAGAATTATGGGCTGAAAGTTGAAAGGAAGAACAAACCCACGCGCAAATTTCACATTCAGAAATGTGCAGAACAATATGAAAAAGGTACAGATATTCACACAGACACACGTGCGTGTGTGTGTGCACATACACACATTTAATTCCTGAACAGATGAGGTAATATCATTTCTTGTTCTTGATTAAATGTTCCTATATTGTAAAGATGTCAATTCTCTTCAAATTAATCTCTAAATCTAGGCAATTAAAATTTAAATCCCATGAGCTTTTTTTTTCAAACTTGACAAGTTGTTTGAATAATTCAACTGAAAAAGAGAACAATGCCTGAGAACAGCCATGAAAATTTTAAAAAATAACAATGATGAGGAAATGCTTGAAATCTTTAACTCTGTCCCTATCAACTTTATTATAAAACTACAGTAACTAAAACAGTTTGGTCTGGCCCAGATAAGTTGATCAGTGGAACAAAAGGAGGCAGAAACAGAACCATGCACATTTTGGAAATCAATCGTAGAATAAAGGTGGCAATTCAAATCCATGGGTAGTAATGCAGTATCCATCAGTGGTGTTGAAACAACATGGTACTTATGTGGGAAGCAAAAAGGTGAACCCTCTACCTCAAATCACATACCAAAGCAAATTTCATAGGATTTACGATCTAAACATTAAAATTAAAACTATTGAGGTATCTGTGGCAAATATCACTATCATCTTGGGGATGGAAGGTCTTCCTAAGTGTGACATTAAACCCCTAAGACATAAAGGGAGTAGTCACAGATTTGACTACATCGCAAAGCAAAATCTTACACATGGTAAAAGACAGCATAACCAAGTAAAAAGAAATCTACAGATTGAAGAAAATATTTGCAACACTTATGACAGATAAAATGCTAACGGCTCTAATATGTAATTTATCAAAAATCAATATGCAAAAGACAAACAACTGAAGGGGGAAAAGATAAGCAGGGGATGTGGATGGTGGGTGTGTCCCAAAGAGCATAAGAGCGTAAGATCTGAAATTTTGAAAATGATACCCGTGCCCACTTTGCCAAAGCACCTCTGAACTGCTAAGCATACTACTTCCTAGGGAGAGGGTCTGCTTAGCTCACAGGAATGAATAACTAATGATGACGTTTTGGCTGTAACCCTGACTATTGTTGACAAAGGGCCATCCTACGACCCTCTATTCAGTCCATGGAAGAAAAAAGGTCAGATTTCAGAGACTCCAGAGAGGTTACTATCTGCTCTGATTAGATATGAGGTCTTTTCAGTTTACTGAACAGATGTCGCAGGAATAACATCCCAGGATCTCCTCTTTTCTAGAACATCAGGGCTTCATCATTTCATCATTTCTGTGCCGCTTAGAGATATTCTTCAGGTCACAACCAATTCGTAAGTTCTTCAAAGGCAAAATCCACATTCTTCTTTCTTCTTTATTGCCTCCCACTGTTTTCCTGGGGTTCTTCCTTCATTCTTCATAAGTGCTGACCGCTTACACCACATTCATTTCCAGACATAACACAGCTTCTTCCAAATCAGACCTCCTTTCTGACATTATTTTTTCTCATTTTTGTCATTTGGAAGTTCCTTTAATGAGAGTCTGTAGGTGGGTAAGTCTTGTTTGTTTAAAAAGGTCCTTATTTCCCCCACATTTTGGAAGATCAGTTCACTATAGGAGACCAACAGTTATTTCTTCTCAGAACTTTATTCCACTGTTTTCTCTCCATTCTTGTTGCTACGGAATTACTTCCCAGTCTGTGTTGCTCCTTTTGTAGTACTCTTTTTTTCTTTTTGTCTCTGTGATGGCTATAAAAATCCTCTGTTAACTTATTATGTTCTGCAATTATGCTCCCTAGTATGTGGCTATGAATTTCTTTTTATTCACCCTGTTATTCTTTTTACGTCTGAGGGTTCATGTCATTGATTAATTCTGAAAAAATTCTTAGTCGTTATTGTTTTGGTCAGAGAATGTTTTGCCTATGTTCTCTTCTAGGAGTTTGATGGTGTCATGTCATATTTAAGTCTTTAAGCCATTCTGAGTCTGTTTTTGTGTATGACGTGAGGGTGTGTTCTAACTTCATTGAGTTACATGTGGCTGTCCAACTTTCCCAGCACCGCTTGCTGGAGAGACTCTTTCTCCATTGTCTAGTCTTGCCTCCATTGTCCAAGATTAATTGACCATAGGTGTGTGTTTACTCCTGGGATCTCTATTCTGTTCCACTGACCCACATGGTCATCTTCATTTTGAATGATGTTTCTCCTAATTCTTTTTCTTTCCAGAGTTCTCATTACACATGTCAGCCTGTTCCATTCTACCCTGCATGTCTCTTAACCTCTTTGATACTTTCCATTTCTTTGTCTTCCTGGACTACATTCTGTATAATTTCTTCAAATCTTCAGTTTCATGAATGATCTCTTCTGCAGTTGAACCCTTTATTAAGTTTTCAATTTCAATGACTATATTTTCAAGTTCAAGAATTTCTACTTGGTTCTTTGGTGATGTTTAACGGTCTTTGAATCACATTTTGGATTGACTCTCTTCTAAACCACGTTACGTATACTTTTTTTGATGCAATTTATGATCATTTTAACATGGGAAGTCTTTTGTATGTGGTTCTGTTGCTTTTTGTTTCTGCTGGCTCTCACATGGGGCTTTTTGTGTGCATGTTTTGTGATTTTTAAAAAAAACTGTGTGCTCCTCTTTTTGGAACTCTGTCTGCAAGAATTCTTTGAGGGCTGGTTTGAGAATGCATTCCTCTCATGAGATTTTTCTTTTGTTCAGACCCAAGGTCATTTCAAATTTAAATTCTTGGCTCGCAGTTTTTCAGATTAGGCAAATAGCATAATGAGAGACACGTGGGCTGGCCAGTGTACAAATTACCAGGGGAAACTTTTAAATTTCTCTTTGCACCAGCATGGTCTTTAAATTTCATGTGAAAAATGTAAAACATAGCAAACTCACGGAGAAGTACAATAATAGAACAGATACCTGTATACTAATATCACAATCAAACAAGTGGTTTTTGGCCTATTTGTTCACTCTTTTCTTTCTTTCTAATTTCTAATTGTTTCATGATTTTCTTTCTTGGAAAAATGTGTCGATTTGTATTAACAAAGTGTAACAATTATATTCAAAGAGATTAAAAACATGAGCAAATATTTTACTGTAATATCTATCAACCAAAACCAGTTTAATTTATAAAGAGGAGTAGGGGTTTGAGTCAGGGCTTGAAGGAAGTGGTAAGCATTTGACAAAGCTGCTGAGAGAAAATGGAGTCGACAAAAACAAATAAAAGGGTTGATAAACAACAGCCCTGTCAGCTCAACTGTGACTGGAGGCACAGATTGGCCACGACTCAAAACTGGGAGTATCCACGTTGCCGTGTCCTCGTGTGCCCGGAGTTCTGCTCAGTGGCTCTGGCAGAAGGACGACAGTTAGGGAAGCGACACGTAGAGCAGCTCAGAGAAGTGTCGCTCACATTTAATGTGTATACGCGTCACCCGGGTATCTTGTTAAAATGAAGATTCTGATTTAATGGGTCTGGGACGCCTGAGACTAAACATTTCCAAAGTTTCCAGGCGTGGCCAACACTGCTGGTCTAGGGACCCGCCTTTCAGTAGCCCCGGGGTCCTGGTCATGGAGGGGCTGGAGATACGAAAGGTCCCGACAAAGTGGAAGAGACAAGACGGCCCGAGGAACCAAAGGGAGGCCTCTGTGTGTTGAAGAAGAGGATTAGGGTGTAAAGTGGTTCTGGCTGAAGCTAGAATCCCAACCTATTCATGGAGTGAGTAGCTAAAGTGGGGCGGTAAAGGTATCGGGAGTTAAGAAGGTCCAAGCATTGGAGGTTTAGTTGTTGGCTGTCGGTGAAACCTACAGCAATTATGGGAGGAGTCGGGGTAGCAAAGACGGGAGCCTGCCTGCAGGTCTCTGATGAATGGGGCTGGATGGGGTGGTCCTGAGAGCATCTGAGAAGTTGGTAGCTGACCCTGGCAAAGGGGTAGAAGGCAGACACAGCCTCAAACTAGGATGAAATCTGAGGTTTGGGTGGAAACACGAGACACAGTTGGTATATGCACAGTTAAGAGCGTTACTTTAGGCAAGGAAATGGAGAAAACATCTTAGAAAGAGGTCAGTGTGAGAGTCCTAAAGCTCTGGACCTCTGGACAGGACAATGCTGGGGGCAGTTTATATCCTAGAGGCTCTCTGTGGCTCAGGCACGACCAGACTCACCCAGGCCACACCTTGCACAGCTGCTCCCTCTTCCTTTCACTCCTTCCCTAATGGCGCTTTCCTGAAGAGCAGACCCTCAATAAATCCCGGGCACGCGAGTCTCTGTCTCAGCTCCGCTTCTGGGGAGGCTGATGTAAGGCAGGTGGTCCTAGAAGTAGTCCTGAGAAGCAGACCCCAAAGATGGATTCTGGAGGTGAACCATCCACCAGCCCCCAGCAATGATGGGGCGGGGGGAGTAGCAATGGTCCCTGGAATTCTACAGCACGTGCGCTGAACTGGGAAAGGGTGCATGTGGGGAGATGCACACTGGCTCGTGCATCGTCTCTGGCTTTGTGAGGTCTGAAGGGACACAGGATTCAGGGGACCACGAAACTGGGTGGCTACTGCTGATGCTTTGAAGAGAAAAGGACAGATCAGGGCAACAACGCATCAATCAAAGCCTAGTACGAAAGCCAGAGGTCTCCACGGCAGCCCCATCAAGAAGGCTCAGGAGCTGCTCCAAGAGTAGAGGCACGTCCTTTCAGAGAAGAAAGAGTCTCAGCTCTGGCAAGTCTCCTACATCGCAGGCAAATCCCTGAGGGGGAAGGAGTGGGATCGTGAGACTCAGGATGAAGACATCTGAGTAGACGCACTGAGAGCCGGAAAAGCTCATATTTCCCTAAATGCTATGGGCTGCAGAGCGATTATCCCCCCTTTGTTGGTGAACAGGACCCCCCAGCCCCTCTCAAATGAAGTGGGAGCCTCCCAGGACCACACTTGTCCTCCCCAGGCTCTGCCCCCACCTCCCCTGTTAGCAACCACACCAATAACTGTGGTTAGATCTCAGCAGGAGCCAACCAGAAAGTGCTGGGCCTGCGGAGCGAGCAGGGAGATTAAAAGCCAAAGCACCTGCCGGAACTGGTTAAAGTTTCAGGGCAGGAGTAGGAGAATGAACATGCCGGGAATGAATTCCAAGGGTGCGGGCGGAGGGGAGGAGCAGAGCGTGAAGCTGGATGAGGGGGAGGCTGTTGACAGGGACACTCTCATGACAAGGATTTCATTCCCTGGCAAGGGCTTGGGATCTGGCTCGGAGGAGCCTAGAAACAGTGACGGCCCACAATGAATGAAGAAGGGACCTCAGCATTGCCACAGCAGCCGACGGAGGAAGGGACACAGTGCTGGAGAAGTGGGCAAGCTGGAAGACTGGGAGACCCACCAGCTGACTGTGATCCTCAGGAGGACCTTTCACTAAGGTGACAGGGATCCCATCAGCATCACCAAGAAGCGCAGCAGAGACTTTCCTCTGTAAGCCCCGGCTGAGAGCAGGAGATGCTGTCATGAAACAGGACTTTCCAGTATCCATGGGAACAAGAGGATCCCAGGATGCCCAAGGCCATGTGGCAGCACTTAGCCATCGGCCAGACTGGGGTGACAGTATGATGCCTGGCCTGCAGGGATCTAAGGAGGAGAACCCTGTGTTTCTGGAGGTACCCAACAGGGGCACTGCTTGATATGTAACCTAAAGAAACCAGAAGCGGATAAGCCAAAGACAGGTGAGTCACTCCAACGGAAAGTCAGGATGCCTTGTCCAGTTTCCAGACTGAGATCAGTTCTCAGACACAAAACCCATTTACCAAAGAAGAACCTGGGTCCCCCAGACCCTGAAACACCATGACACACGTACGCACAGTGATTCCCCTAAATCTTTTAGCAAAGGAACTTACGGTCTTGACTTGGCTAACTGTGTACTGTGAAAAGGGGAATACCAGACCTTCTGAGGGCTGTTGGATACAGGGCCGTGGTCGACACTGGTACCCAGTGGCCTGGTACTAAGCACTATCAGGCATCCCTGTTAGAGCAGGCATACGTGGGACTCAGGTAACTGATGGAGTCCTGGGCCAGGTTCAAGTCATGGTATGTCCACCAAATCCATGGACCTCAGTGATTATTTCCTAAATTCCTCAATGTATGATTGGAAGAGACCTTCTTAGCAGAACCCTCACATTGGCTACTTTACTTATGGAGTAAGAACTACTGCAATAAGAAAGTCAAAGCAGCAAAGTCCATGAAAGTGTCCCCTCCTGTCGCAGGTAAGAGAGGACACGACACGCACTACTGTATCCTAGACGGTACAGCAGAGGTTAGTGCCACTTCCAAAGGCTTAACGGATGCAGGGCCGGTGGTCCTCATCACATCGCACTGAGCTCACCAGCCTGCCCCCCGGAAAAACCCGGATGGACCATGGTGGAAGCCAAGCTCCACCACAAACCTAACCTACCAGCTGGTTCAACGTGCCTGACGTGCTCACACTTACTGGAGCAGGTGGACATGGACTTTGGCATGCGGTGTGTGGCTACTGAGCGGGCAACTGCCTCTGCCACACTAATCAAAACGGAGGATCTGAAGCAGCTAAGCCCACAGGAGATGAATATTATTCACCGAAGCCTTGCTCCAGGGCTGGGTTAATTCTTCTGCTCTCTGTCACAGTAAAGTCTGCAAGGACTCAGGCCACCTGAACACTTGCAGAAGATCACACCGGTCCAGGATGTCGACGAAACTGTGTTAATCCAACAGGGTGACTAAAGAGTGACAACTACTTTGAAGGTCTTGGTCAGAATCATGTGTTCTTAAATGTAAGGGGACAAGTCTTCAAAGATACAGGGGCCAACACATCAGCAAAGTTTCTCGGAGTCCAGTAGTCTGCGGAAAGGCGGAACATTTCCTCCAAAGTAAAGGACCATCTATTGTACTCTGAACTTCTGATGCTAGGAGAGAAGTGTGACCTTGGAGGCTGCCGTGCACTGAGGGGGCAGCACATACCTCTCTGGGGAACACTGCTGTTCCCATTCACCAGGTTTCAGCATGGTCCCAGCAGCCCTGCCATAGCCCTACCCTGACCCGCTTCTGGGTTTTCTTGGAGATCAATCCCCAGAACACACGTGCTCCGAGATCCCTGTCTCAGACGCGGCTTCTAGGAAACTCAACCGAAGACAAGTTCATAAAGTGGATGAGGTCGTCACGGACAAGGGAACAGGGCTGGCTTTTATGTGATGGCCAAGGAGTACCGGAAGAAAACAAACCATGGTTGAATGTGATTGGCCTCAAGTTCCTAACTGGACATAGGTCCCAGACAGAGGCTGCCCCCAGGCCTGGGTGGGGCTACCTCACGGTGACTCAACAAGAACGAAAACCTCGTTTCCACTCCCTCGTCACTGGCCTAGTGTCTCCCCAGAAGTGTCTGATCTGGGGCATTGCAGATGTGCGGTCCCCATGTCCCATTTCTCCAGACATATCTGAAGAACATATTTTGACCAGAGGCGCTCCCAGCAAGCCCTCCAAACCACACTGCACTGAGAACGTGGCTGGCCTGGATTCCTTCTTCGGATCCCATGCAGGCATGATGGGAGCCACGCAGGAAATCCTGCCTGAATTTCATTTCATTGAAAAAGTGAATCCATACCGAGCACGGTGACGGCCACAATCTTCAGTCCTAATGTTTACATTTTTAAAGGTATGTTACAAATTGTATGGCACTTTGTAATAATTCTTTTCATGTCATTATTTCGTTCAACAAATATGATTGATGGACCTAGAGATTATCATACTAAGTGAAGTAAGCCAGACAGAGAAAGACAGATATCATGATATCACTTATATGTGGAATCTAAAAAAAAAAAAAAAAAAAGATACAAATGAACTTACTTCCAAAACAGAAAGAGACTAACAGACATCGAAAACAAACTTATGGTTACCAAAGGGGAAAGGCAGTTGGGGGAAGGGATAAATTAGGAGGTTGGGATGAACACATATACACTATTATATATAAAACAGAGAGCCAACAAGGCCCTACTGTATAATAGCACAGGGAACTATGCTCTATATTCTGTATAACCTATAAGGGAAAACAATTTGAAAAAGAATATATATACATAAAATATACATATTATATATAATATATATTAAAAATATATATATATATAAAACTGAATCACTGTGCTGTACACCTGAAACTAACACAATATTATAAATCAACTATACTTCAATTAAAACATAAATATGAATTTTTTTAATTTTAAAAAATTTAAAAACCAAATATGATTGAATGCCTACCATATACCAGGTATTATGCCAGGCTAAGCTAATAGTGACTCTGGGACTTTTTCAACACAGCAGTTACCTATATAGATTTAAATGCCAGAAAACTGAAACACGCAGACCAGGACTTACTACATACTTATTATGTGTTCCCTGTGTTTGTGTTTTCTACTGTTTTGAGAGGTGGCCCTCTTTCCTTCTTTGGACTATAAAGCTTCTAAGTGATGCAAACCATGTGACTGTTCTTTTAAAGAGTCTTTCATCATGTCTGGCAGTGTTCTGCCCCAGGGCGTGACCGAGTGACATCCTCCTCATGGCTGAGCAAAAGCCCACAAAAATACAAGTTCATTAGTCCACAAACAACCATAATTAGTTTCATGAAGCTTGTAAAGCAAGACCCCAAAATTGTGTCAGTGCAGGAGTCCTCGCTGGCTGTGGTGTATTTCACTCCCAATCTGACAGCATGAGAGATGGACCAGGACTTCTTCTCCTTTTCTCGGTGTACTGCTGATGAATTTTGCAGGACAGCAATTTTAAAACGATCCAAAAGACATCGTATTTTTGAAACATGACATGACAGTGTTCCCCCAACGTAATGAATATATTAATGAAGTCTGACAAAAAGAGTTATGTTCTGGTTTTCTTAAAATCGCCATTTAAGCAAAACAACTGGCATCCCCAGAAGTGTTTGGTAAGTGGCCGTACAGCATAGCCTAGTGGACCAATGATAAATATGGATTTCAGGCGTTCTGATGAATAATCTTGGCCCTGCCGTTCATAAACACTATGCATTTTCTTAATAAGGCAAAACTCAGCCTGATTCTCTATGTGCCCTTGGAGCAAGGAGACCCCACCTTCTCAGCGGCACCATCTCCCGTGACTCTGTTCCCGGCGACGCCTATTTCAGTTCCAAACATCTTTTAAGATTCAAGTAAATGCATCTTACAAACCTACTGTCTGTCCAACACATCAACTGATTTGACTCATGAGCTACTCTTGACCCTCTTATGCATCCCTCTCCCTACGAATAATGGGGGCCTCATGCTTCCTCACTCTTCCTTCCTTCCAGTAGTTTCTGTTTATTAAAAAAAAAAAAAAAAAAGATTGTCAAAACAACCTTTGGTTGCTCCTTTCTGTCAGTGAAAGGAAAGCCTGATGGAAACCCTTGTGCCCAGGGGCACACAGGCATCGACTATGTGACCGTGTCTACGAGATGTTAATGAGCGTAATTTACAGATCATCACAGCTCAGAGAAAAAGACAGGATGGAGAAGCAAATGCAGGCGGCACTTTGTGATGGCCGTTCCACTAGGACAGACGGCTGGGGGTGAGACAAGGGCCTTGGGCAAGATATATACAGTGAGACACAAAATATGAACCTGTCTTTTCAGTTCAAATGGAGACAAAAGTTGAGAACGTGCCCATCGAAAACCATCGAAAATAGAGTCAAACTCAAATTCTACTCGGACGTGATAATCAAATATAAGTCATTCACGGACCATGTGTCATAAGGCATTTCCCTCATTTTTAGCCCAATTTGCAATGTCTGCAGAGGTGGCTTAACTATTTCTCAATTTGAAGATAAAATGATCTGTAGTAGGAAAGTCAAAATTGACGTTGATGACTGTAAGCAACGAACTTGGCTTTCAGCTGTCTTGATCACCAGGAAGCCAAAGTAAGGAACTAAACTCAAGCTCTGCGTGTGTAGACAGAGGCCAGACTTCGGGTCCTAGGGAACTCAGTTTAGTCTGAGTAGTCTTTCCGTCTGGGGAGATGGCAAAGGACTCCTCTGTTTAGAAAGCTCGGCATCTTGCATTTTACTAAATAGCGCTTCATTTACCCACAAAATGAATCAGGGAAACCATAAAAGATAATGAGAGGAGGACAAAGCCAGCCTTCCTGATCCCATCTTGATTTTTCCACTGGTGCAATGAGCAGCTTCTCAGGAGCCTGGCACTGGTGAACTGAAGGCCAACCTAGGGGACATGCTGGGGTTGAGAGCAGACCCGGGATGGGCTTCAGCCCCCCCACCCTGGCTGCTGCCCAACCACGGGCTGATTTCACGTGGCTGGTGGAGCTGCAGACAGTCCGCCTTGGGTTCTGGGGGCAGTGGCTGTGCTGGCCCCTCAGAGCTGCCCGGCTGTGATTTCACAAGGCAGCACGACATAGTTCTGAGCTCCAGTAAATGATACACAGGGTGACGTGGTCCCACCATCGTATATGTGCTCTATTTCTTTTTCTAATTTTTTTTTAAATTGAAGTATAGTTGACTTACAATGTTGTGTTAATTTTTGCTGCAGAGCAAAGTGATTCAGTGACACACATATATATATACGTACACATTCTTTTTTAATATTCTTTTCCATTACGGTTTGTCATAGGATATTGACTAGAGTTCTCTCTGCTCTACAGTAGGACCTTGCTATTTATCCATTCTGTATATAAAAGCTTACCTCTGCTAACCCCAACCTCCCACTGCATTTGTCCCCCATTCCCCTCCTCCTTGGCAACCACCAGTCTGTTCTCTATCTCCATGAGTATGTTTCTGTTTAGTAGATATGTTCATTGGTGTCTTATTTTAGATTCCACGTATAAGTGATATCATATGGCATTTGTCTTTCTCTTTCTGACAATTCACTCAGTATGATAATCTCTAGTTGCATCCATGTTGCTGCAAATGGCGTTATTTCATTCCATTTTATGGCTGAGTAATATTCCATTGTGTATATGTACCACATCTTCTTTATCCAGTCATCTGTCAACGGACACTTAGGCTGTTGCCATGTTTTGGCTATTGCGAATGGTGCTGCTATGAACACAGGGGTTACGTGCTCTATTTCTAGGCAGGACAGGCTAACGGAGTTTCTAGGTTTTATTTTGATAGCTGTAGCTATCACTAAGAGGACTGACTGCCACTGACAGGACCTCACTGCCTTAGATGGTGGAAGGTACCATATCAGTCTCAGCAAACGTCCACACAGCTAAGCAATGTGAAGCCAAGCTCTCCCTAAATATCTTTCCTAAGCACCCCACACCCCGCAGCCAGTCCTTCACCCAGTTCGACTGGTTTTCTCCCAGCCAGGTGTCTCCTAACTTGACCTGCTCCTCCTCCAACTGAACGGTGTCCAGACGCCAGCACCTCGTGCCTCGCCACTCCACCGGCCTCCTCGCTGGTCTCCTTGAAGTCACTCCAGCCTCTCGTGCGTGCATCTTTGGGTCAGTCTGTGGAAAGGTGACCTTGTGGGCACGCTAAACTGACCTCTTCGCCCAAACCTTAGCCTGCTTTCTACTGCCCTTAGGACGAGACAGCACTCGTTAGCCTGCTTCACCTGCAACGTCCCCACCATGCGCTTCTCTCCAGAGCGTGGTGGCCCCAACGCCGCCCCTCAAGCTTATGGTCCTACCAGGTTTCTCCCACCCCGGGGGGCTCTGGGCCAACTCGCATGCTGCTGGAATACGGATCCTTCCTCGTCCTCATCTACTGAAAGGTTCCTTCAGTTCTCAGTTCAATCCTTTCCTCCTTAGAAGTAATTTTCTCCCTCACCTCCTGTGAGAGGCCAGCTCTGAGCCCACCCCTGTTACAGTTCTGGTTTTACCCTCATTGAGTTTACCTATAAACAGTCACCCCTCCCCACCAACTCCATCTCCAGGGCGCGCCATCCTGCCCAGCACACAGCAGGCTCACTCAATAAATATCTGAGGACAGAACAAACGAAAACGTCAAGATTCCAGGGCTTGAAACTTTTAAACCCTTGAAGTGGGAAATCTACCAAGATGCAGGTGGCAAGACTTATTAGCCAAAGGAGTGGTCCCTGAGCCCCGCCCCCCTCAGGTGTGGAGGGAGCAGCCCATCAGGGACGGTGAGTCTCCTGCTCTCCGGGCAGCTCTGAGCTTTGCTGAGCAGTCAGGATGTCGCTGCCATGTGTCTTCCACTTCTCAAGTCTCTGCTGTTCAGAACGCAGGCTTGCTGGAGTTACTCTCTTCCAGGGCAGTCACTGGGCAGCAGGACCCAGTTGCTCAAGGATACGTATATAAATACATTAATAGATAAATGTATTTGATCTATTAAAATTATTAAAAAATTAAGTCATTAAAATTTGCTAACAAATGTAAGATGATAAAGACTTTCTCTCGCCTAAACTTTAGTCAGGCTCCTCTGAGTCCTCCTGATGAGTCCTTGGCCTCACCCTTGGGCCCTGTCCTCATCCTGCACCCTTCAGCCAGCAGGGATCCCCGTATCTTATCAGCCTCCCCATGGGATCAAACTCCTCATCCCCCACCCTTCATACCTATCATTCTGACCTGCCTTCAGCAAGAATACTGCCAAGTCGGTTTCGCAAGAACCCCCCGCCCTTGACGTCTCCTCTTAGTAACTTTCCACCCACTGGCCCCCTCTCTCTCTGCTCCCTGGCACTAAACCCCAGCTGTCTCTGCTGGGGGTACAGCTGAGTCCCATATCCTTCCCCTCCTGTGACAATCATGACACCTATTGCAGGAGTCCCGAATAAAGCCTTCCTTACCCTTTTAGTGTCAGAGCAAGTTTTTCTTTAATAAAAAGATTTTATCCAACGAGCGTCCTGCACCTTGACGTGTTCTTTCATTTGTTCATTCCAACCATTCATTTATTCCAAAAATTCTAAGTGGGTAGTCCTTTCATCCTTCCCGCATTTGGCGAGAGCCCCTGTGTAATGAGAGGCTTCTTTATAAAATGTGCCCTGTGCGCTGAAATGGGGCTCCCTGGTTGGGACGGAGGCAGACAGAATTTAGTTTTCCCAGCGTGGGAGGATACAAGGAAAGGTTTGATCAGAAAGCTAAAATAATCATGTCTTTCTCCCAGTGGGTGAGAACCTCTCTCCTCTTCCAGCAAACAAGACGATGTCTCACTTCGGTTCACGTCCGGATGAGATGGTGTTAGGGCTGCCGGCGATTCTGTCACTGACTGATGTGACACACGGCAGCTCCATCCTGCCGCTCATCTGTCCCTAAGCCAGGGCGGCAGGACAAATGGCCACCAGGGGAGGGAGGGCTCCAGTAATGCCAGGTAACAGGCCACCTGCACTAAAGACTTCAGTGCTGGGGAACACTGGGGCCCCTGCCCGCTGTGGCAAGAATTCTCTAGCCCCTCTGTCCGATGGGAAGAGAAGGACCAGTAAGAACAGGGCTGCAGAAGGAAGCAACTGGGACCTTCTTGGCGGCCCCCGACATCTCTACACTTCCTACCTCCTCTCTGCCTGGGCACGTGGGCAACAAGGGGCGGGCAACTCAGTGACCTGCGGGTGTGGGGGGGGCCCGGCACCCAGGGCTGCTCCAAGCGTCCCTCCTCGGAGGACAGGGACAGGACAGAGGGGCTGTTCTTGGGGCCACCGGGACAACGAAGCCAGAAGCGATCTGATTGGACCACAAACGAATACGTGGTGGGAGAGTACTTGGGTCGAACCACCCTGTATTTCTTACACACGATGACACATTTTCAGCCTGCCTTACGACGCTCCGGAGACGTTACCTTACATTCGTGCACTGCAGCCCGGAAGCCAGGGTCTCTCTCGTTCCCTGCGGGACCCCGAGGCCCAGCAGTGTGACCGGGACACCGCAGACCCGGAAGAAAAAATGAAATGAATGGATGACTCTAACTGGGATTGGAATGAAAATTTGGTCCCAACACCAGCGTTGCAAACTGATAGGGTGGTCCCCTCTAAGCGTATTTTCAAAACTACAGGTAGATGTTTTCAGGCCATCAGTAGTATCTCAGCAACAGCTGTGGTCTGTTTTCAGTTGGGAATAACTGTCTCGGGGGAAGTGGCTTAAATTAAGACAGGCTGGACCCAGGAGTGGGGCTGGGGCCCGAGGCTGGGGCTGCCACGTCTGAATGATTTCCAGGCTGAGCGGGTGAGGCTGTGTCTTGCGGTGGCGCTGGCTGGCTGCAGCGTGTGCCCTGGAGTGATGTTGGCAGCTGTGGCTGGACCGGTCTCACGTACCCAAGCTGTTGTCAGGACCGAAGATAAGAGAAACAAACCACACAGGACACAAGCCTCAGCGATGACAAGCCGCAGAGGCCTGACTTTCCATCCTGCTGCTCTCCAGGGGCCCAGGCTGCTAAAGGATGTGGCAATTCAGAACACAGTCCTCCCCCTGGACTGTTTGGGTTCCCTCCCCACGTGCTGAAAGAGCAGACAGCGCGTGAACACACATGCTTCTGCATCTGAAGCTATTTTCTTCTGGACAGAACGTAACAGATCAGAGCTGGGGTTACAGAAAGCTGGTATTTTTATATAGGGGGGATAAATCCTGATTATATCAGAAATTTCAGATAATATCAAGAGTCCAATGAACACAGGATTTCCACTGGACTTGGATAAGTAGATGGAATGAACCCATCATGACTTTGGTTCATTACAAAAAAAATCTCTTCCAATCGAAGAGGAGATTCTCCCTTTGGCTGTGATATTTGCCCTTGCTTTCTTCCTCTCACAGAATATATTCATGCAAAGAGGATGTTTTATAAATACACACAGATATTTTTTCTCCTTTTCTCTGGGGATTCTGCAGTGGTGCACTGAAAAAGGATTCATTAGCTTAAAAATTTTTTCAAAATGCAACCCCACTCCAGGTTTAATTATAGACAAGTAGGTCAACTTATTTTAAATAGGCCCCAAAGTGGTTGTCCCTGAACTACTTTGCATGTTTCACATGAGTCAGTTTCCCTGCGAATGAGAAAAAGTGGACAGCTAGAAGTCAGACAAATGCTTCCTCTCTGTCAGGAGCCTGTGGACAGGTTCCCTGGACAGCAACAAGCAGATGGAAACAGAAGATGCTGATTCTGCGGTCACCGGGTCTCCTTTCCCAGCAGATCAGGAGGGTGAGCCCACGCCCTGGCTGCCCTCTCCTCTGGTCCTATATGCACACCTTCTGATGGGCTCTGAAATCACAGGGCTGGTTCCGACCCCCAGTGGAGGTGAGGGGAGTTGGCAGGCCTGCTGTGGCAGGAAGGCAAAGCCCAAAGCCTGGGAAGAGACTCCTCCCCTGTGCTGACACACATTTTATTCAAATCAGAGGACGTCTGTCCAGGTGAACCAAAATTCAAGAGGAGTCATTCACTCAATTTCTGCCTTGGCGCTCCAGAGTGGTCCATTCCCTCCCAGTGCAGAGCCTCCAGGTTTGGTTACAGGTCACCCTAGCTGCCCCCAGTAGCTGAGATTAGGAAGGAGTAGAAACAGATATCACTTCCTTGAGGCCCTCACATCTATTTAAAAATACCATTTTCACTAAGCTGGCTGTTAGATACTGCCTGAGGCCTTGCACGAGGGGGGAAACACACACACACACACTGAATTTTCATGTCATTTGAACTTGGGTTTGCCGTTTGCCATGACTGATCTGTCCTTTAACAAGACCAGAAGCCAATGAAATAGAAAGTTACAATTCCAAGGATACAAGTCTCATCTTCAAATACATCTTGGTGTTAAGTGGCTGGATGCCACGACCCATTGTCATCTGATACACGCACTGCAATCTCCAGTCGGTCTCCCACCTCGCTGCCCCCCTGCCCCACCCCGGGCACAAGAGCTGTATTTATTCCCCCTTCTCCTGCTCACGTCACTGTATTGCTGTCTTCCCTCCCACCTGTCCCTCAGCCAGCCAGCTATCTCCCACGTGACCATCACCTTTTCCAGAAGCCCCTGCACTCACCCCCAGCACACCCTGGGCTCTGATCTTCAATCACGCACTGACTTGTATTTTCTCATGTGTCACGTGGTCGCCCGATCTCACGAATGAGGCCAACTCCTGAAGGAAAGGCACTGTATTTTATACCAAAGAAGAATCTCTTTGGACACGGACCATGAAGTCTCCCAGCAGATGCACTGCCACTTCCTCTTAAAAGTCAGACAACATGTACCAGCTAATGGTTTCATGAGCCCCAGTTCTATTTAAACTACTGGACATCTTCAGTGGATGTCTCAAAGGACCTCAAACTCCACATGTCTGAGAACCCAGTCCATGAACCTCCGTGGAGCCCACCCATCATGCCTTCCATCTCAGTGACTGGCACCCCATCATCTGGTCCCCCAGCCAGAGACCTTGACCTGAGCAGCCCTGGGAGCTACCTTTTCCTCACCCCTAATTCCAACACATCACCACTCCTACCCAACTTACCTCATAAACATCTCTCCCACCACCACGGCCTTCTCTCCATCTCCACGTCCATCACGCTGGTCCAAGTCACCACCATCCACGCCCCTGTGGACCATAGCCTTAGCTTCCCATTTGGCCTCCCTGCCCCTGTGTTCTCGAGCTGTGAGTCCGCTCAGATCACCCCCCATGCAGAATCTTCCTTCTTCTCCTCCATAAGGAGCGGGCTCCCCATCACCGTTTAGGAGGCCCTGCAAGGTCTGGCCTGTCACCCGGCTCTCCAGCCGAGGGCTCTATCGGTGCTCCCTCAACTCCAGGGACACGCACGTCCCCTCCCCCCACAGTGATTTTCCACGCAGCCCCCCCTCCCCACCACACCTGCTGCCATCGTTCCCCCAGATCTCTCCACCTCTTTCTCCATCTCACAGCCCACACCCCTGAGCTCCCAGACGAGGCCGCAATACTGCTTTCTCTACTTAAAAGACGCTCTCCATCCCTCTGCCGAACTCCACAAGGGTACAGGCCGTGTCTGTTTTGTCCTCTGTTGTATTCCCAGTCCTGAGCTTCTGGTCAAGAGCAGGCCCTTGATTGGAGGATTATCTTCCGATTAAACGGTCATCACCACCAAGGGGCAACGTCTGCAAACCACTTTGGTGGACACTAGCTCTGTTCACCCTCGGAACAGTCTCCTCTCACAGATGAGGACAGTGAAACAGGGAGAGGGCCTGTGGACTTTCTAGATCGCAGTGCTGACAAGGATTGGACTGAACGCCGTGTTCTCATGCCCAGTTCTGTGCTTTCTCTACATTGTGTCTTCTCACTTTATTGCTCTAAGTATCATTCCACATGTAAACTCCCAGGAGGCAGCAGAATGTAGTGATGAAGTCTGAACGACTTTGCCCTTGGGTCAGACTCCAGCCCGGGTCTGAGTCACTTGTGAGACCAGAAGTAAGTGGAAAGAGGGGCAGTGAGCCCCTGCCAAGTGCCTGGCACCTGACAAGATACATAACTGTTAGCTAGTAACAAGGAGAGAGAAACAGTACAGGAGCCCCTCTTACTTCCAATACCGCTACGCTGGCAGGTTGCTGTCTACACTGTAACTATGCTACTTGCCATGAGCGTTATAGTTTCTGATTATACAGCATCAAACTCTTTTGCTTCACTGTGCTACAAATTTAGCCCTTCTTTGCTTGCCACAGATGCAAACTTTCTCCTCACTCAGGCTTTATATGCCCCAGATTTTTTTCCTGGCACAGATCTTCCTCTCTCTTCCTCAACTCCAGGATCATCTGTGTCTGGGCAAAAGCCCAGAAATCTGCCCCTTGAGGCCCCCAGCTGTAGATTCCCGGGGGACAGGAAGGATTCCAGCCTCAGAAGGATTCCAGCTACAGACTCTAATTAGGGATGTTCTACCGCTTTCTTTCCTCACTAGGCACCATCCTCCTAAAATCAGTGCAGATTTTCCTAGAAGGGAATGCAAAAGCAAGGCAGTCCCGGCTATTCCCAGGCAGGCATTCGCTCCCTGGCAGCCGAAACTGACTTGTTTCTTCTTTGCTGAGAAGAGCACTCTGTGAATCCATCTCCTTCCTCTATCAGAACAACTCAACTACTGCAAAGAAGAGGTTAATGACTGAGACCACCAACACAGGACTGCTCACTGGCTACGCCAAATCCAACCCACGGAGAAATGAGTGGGGGTGGGGGAAGCCTCCTTTCTCTTGGGAACTCTCGACTTTAATGAACTTTATTATAATCTGTTATCTTTAAAGCAACGTTAATATGTCGCTTGAAATAACAATACAAACTCAGGAGTACAGGTGAGCTCGTGGTCTGAGACTGTTCTCCAGTGTCTGCTGAGACTCACAGCTGCCCAATGTCAGGACCGGTGTTGGCCACTCTGATGCCAGCATGATCATGTCCCCTAAGCTTCTCTATGTCCCCGACCAAGGGACAGGGGTACCCGGGATCTGAGTGATGGGTTACCCCTGTGAGAGGCGGTGTGGAGCAGGGGGGAAAGAGCGCTCACTGAGGGTCAGATGCCTGTGACTCCTGGCTGTGCTGTGCCGCCCTCGCGACTTGACCTCTCTGAGCTCCAGTTTTCCAGCTGCTAACAGAGACTGTCTCACGAACAGGGTGGCTGTTATCACCCCGGTGCCTCATCTGGAGGCTAGAACATATTACTGGGTCAAAAACCACGAATTCCACCATTTCTTTCTATTCTGAGTTACAACAATTCTTTAAAGGTATGTTACAGATATGAACTTCAAATATTCCCAAGCATAGTTTTCTTATTCTCTGACCACCCGTCATCTCTACCTGGAGGCTCCAACTTTCCTCAGTTTGGGGAAACACAGTCTAGCTGCTTTTAGGCGAAAGTTAAATCCCATAATTTCTCATTTTAGGTTGACAGAAATCAGCCACTTTCCAGTAAGAACCCCCCTCTCCTGCGTTTTCTTCTCTGTATGCCACTCCGGCCTGATTCCAAGCAGGTC
The DNA here is from genome assembly GCF_030028045.1 of Hippopotamus amphibius kiboko. Classification (NCBI taxonomy): domain Eukaryota; kingdom Metazoa; phylum Chordata; class Mammalia; order Artiodactyla; family Hippopotamidae; genus Hippopotamus; species Hippopotamus amphibius. The sequence goes on from NC_080199.1 coordinate 74,227,349, forward strand.
CTGGTGCGAGCAGGGCTGGGTGGCCTCTGGTTCTCCTTCCATCATGCTTCTGGGCTGGCAGCCTTTGAGCTGTGACTCATTTGGAAGGATTCTGAGTGTCGTCTTTCATCACACCCGCTGCTGTGTACAACCACGCCTTAAGGGCTGTGGTCCCTGGCTCTGTCCTCACAGCGTTCTCACTGTGGCCTCTGGTTGTCACGTCCAAGCCAACCCCCTGTTCCATCTCATGTCGGTGGTGCTCTCCATCCTCGGAAGCTCCCAGGAGACTTGTCCAGCCCTCCCCACTCTCCATCCGCCTCTGCTGTGTCACCCTCAAGCCACTGTGGCTCCAGGGAGGTCAGGGAGGTTTGTCACCACCAGGAGTCCAAGTGAGATGAGCAAGGCAAGGCTCCCCATCACCCTGGGATCCCCCAAATTATGATGGGGGTTCCACTGGGTCTTAGTCTCTCCTCTCAGACTCATCCCGAGGCAGGTGCAAATAGACTAAGATTGGTTCTTGAGATTCTTCTGAAACACTCTCCCTGCTTCCCAGCTTGGATAATTTCCCTCTAACTGAGGAAGAATGGGAGGCTAGGGATTGATTTCTGCCCAGATTAACTGCCCTTTACAATTCTTTTTCTGTCTCTCAGGCTTTTCAGGGTGAAGCTGAGAATCTGAGTCCTCGTTGAGGTCCAAGGCTTGTGCTACAGTGAGGGGTGCCTTTGCCCAGCTCCAGAGCACATCAACGAAGGCTCTGAATAGGACGCACCAGAAACTGACACTCTACACATTGTCTTGCTACAGATGTAACCTATTCCCGTGCAGAAGTGAGAACCTGTCTCACCAGACACTAACTATATCTGCCTTTCCTATAAGCTTCAAAGGAATAAGGCCCAAAGGATAATAAGAAAATGACCATATAGATTATGACTTTTTCTTTTTCAAAAAATTAATTAAAAAATTTAACATATAGTAACACTGACTGTGTTGTGTGTGTGCTTGACTTTTTCGTGTACGGTTCTGTAAATGTGAAAACATGTATAGATTTATGTAACTACCACCACAACCAGAATACAGAACAGCTCCACTACTCCAAAAATCTGCCTTTGCACACCCTCCCCACATCACCGAACCCTGGCAACTACTTATCTGTTCTCCATCACTATGGTTTTGCCTTTTAGAAAGTCTCATACACATAGAATCAAAGAGAATGCAAATCCCTGAGTCTAGCTTAGTGCCTCTGAGAATCATGCAAGCTGTTACATGTATCAATAGCTCACTCGTTTTTAATATCTGTGGGGTCTGTGGAGAGGTCCCCTCTTTCATTCCTGATGCTGGTAAGCTTGCCTTTTTGTTTGTCAGACTTACAATAGGTTTATCAACATTACTGTTTCAAAGAACTAGCTTTCAGTTTCATTAATTCTATTATTTCTCTATTCTCAATTTCATTGATTTCTCCTCCTATCTTTATCATTTCCTTTCTTTTGCTGGCTTTGGGGTTATTTTTGTGCTATACTGTACCTATGATACATGTCATAAGCATATATTCTTTTTCTAGTGTCTTGAGGTAGAAGCTTAGCTTATTGATTTAGACCTTTGGTCTTTTCTGAGTTTTCAGTACTATAAATATCATCCTAGGCACTATGTTAGCCTTGTTCCACTAATTTCTAAATGTTGTAATTTCATTTTCCTTCAGTTTAAAGTCTCTTCTAATTTCCCTTGAGACTTCTTTTTGACACACGGGTTATTTAGCAGTGTGTTACTTAATTTCCAAATGTTTAAAGATTTTCCTGTTATCTTTCTCTTATTGATTTTTTTTGGTCTAATTCCATCAAGGTCACACAACATATTTTGTATGATTCCAGTTATTTAAAACTTGTTAATTTTTTACGCTGATTTATTTATTTATTTTAAACTTTATTTTTTAATTTATTGGCTGTGTTGGGTCTTCAGGGCTGCGCACGGGCTTTCTGTAGTTGTGGAGAGCAGGGGCTACTCTTCAATGCAGTGCGCAGGCTTCTTATTGCGGTGGCTTCTCTTGTTGCAGAGCATGGGTTCTATGCTCTCAGGCTTCAGCAGCTGTGGCACGAGGGCTCAGTCGTTGTGGTGCACGGGCTTAGTTGCTCTGCAGCATGTGGGATCTTCCTGGACCAGGGATTGAACCCGTGTCCTCTACATTGGCAGACAGATTCTTAACCACTGAGCAACCACGGAAGTCCAGAAACTTGTTAATTTTATGATCCAAAATAAGGTCTATCTTGGTGAATGTTCCATGCGCACTTGAAAAGAATGTGTATTCTTCTCTTGTTAGGTGCAGCATTTTATAAACATCCAAAGGTTATCATTGGTTAATGGTGTTATTCAGTTCTTCTATAGCCTTACTAATTTTCTGTGTACTGCTTCTGTTTATTACTGAGAGTGGGGGTGTTGAAAACTCCAAACATGTGTTTAGATTTGTCTTTTTCTCCTTTCAGTCCCATCTTTGCCTGGTGTGTTTTAAAGTTCTATTATTAGACACAAACATATTTAGGAGTGTTATTTATTCTTGGTAAATTAACCCTTTTATCATTGTACAAGGGTGAGTCAAAAATTATCTGCACTCTGGCTGTAGAATTTAATTAACTTTTAGAAAATACAAATACATCATTTCTGGACATAATCTCCTTGCTTCTCAATACATTTTTGCCCATCTGTCAACAAGTTTTTGTATTCCCTCATTAAAAAATGTTTTAGGCTGAGCTGTGAGCCACAAATGCACTGCTGTCTTCACTTCTTCATCAGAAGATGGAACAACATCAGGACTACAGGGAGGACACTTTAACACCTCAAAACGAAGTTTTTGCTGAGTTTTGACAGTGTGGACAGAAGTATGCAGACGTGCACACCCTCAGATCACAAAAAATGAATCACTGCACACGGCTCTTCTTTCACGCAAATCACAAGTGGGGCATCCATTTTTGCTCTCACCGCACTTACAAGTGAACGCATGTAACATGGTCACACCTACATAGCAGTGACTGGGGAGACAGCAGCCTGGAACAGAAAGTGCTGTTAAGATAGTGCGGCCAACAGGAGCTTTAATATAAGCGGAGTGCAGATAATTTTTGACTCACCCTCATATAATATCCCTCATCACTGGCAATTTTCTCTGCTCTGAAGTCTGTTTTGTCCGATATCAACAGAGCCACTCCGGCTTACTTTTGATTTGTGGTCCCATGTTACATCCTTTTACTTTTAACCTGCATGTTTCTGAATTTTAAGGAAGATTCTTCTTGACAGCAGATAGTTGGCTCGTGTCTTTTATCCATGTTTCCATACATACGCTGACCATCTTGGTCTTGTAATTGTTGTGTTTAGACCAAAGCTTGGCAAACTTTTTTTCTGTAAAGGGCCAGATGATCAATATTTTGGACTCTGTGGCCTATATAGTGTGTTGTACTACTCAACCCTGTTCTTGCAGCAGGAAAGCAGCCATGAGTCGTACACAAAAGAGTGCGTGTTGCCGTGCTCCAATCAGACCTTCTTTACAAAAACAGATTTGGTCCATGAGCCACTGTTTGCTGGTTTAAATCATTACGTTATGTTTAATATAATTATTGTTATGTTTGAAATTAGAACTATCATTTTAACTGTTTTCTGTTTGTTCCCTCTGTTTTTGTTCTTCTGTTCCGCCCCTTCCTGACTCCTTTTGGTTTATTTGAACATTTTTTTAGTATTACTTTTTAATTTGCTAATTGCACTTTTGACCACGTCGCTTTACATAATTTTTTAGTTGCTGGTTTGGGAACTATAATATAAAAATCTAACTTTTCAGCATCTGATTAAAATCAATATTTTACCACAACATGTGGAAAGTAGAAACCTCACTGCCATATGGGTCCCTGTGCAATCTCTCCTCTGTGTAGTAAACTGATGAATCACATCTATGTGCACTGAAAGCCACATCAGATAATGTTATCATTCTGGCTTCTAGCTTTTAAGTATATTTTAAAGAACTTAATCGGAAAAGAATAGTCTATTTATACCCAGATATTTACTATTTCTGTTCCTCTTCATTTCTGTTGTTCCAAGTTTCCTCATAGTATCATTTCCCATCTATCTGGAGAGCTTCCTTTAACACTTCTTTTAGACCAGGTCTGCAGACAAAGGATACTTTTAGTTTCCTTTCATCTGAGAATGTCTTTATTTCACCTTCATTTCCAAAGGATGTTTTCACTGGATATAGAATTCTAAGTTGGTGGTTCTTTCTCACAGCACTTTGAAAATGTTCTACTGTCCTCTGGCCTCCATGGTTTATGATAAGAAATCCATAGTCATTTGAACTGCTTCATACAAGTAATATGTAATTTCTCTCTGACTGCTTTCATAATTTTTTCTTTGTTTTTAGCCTTCCGCAGTTTGATTATAGTATATCTGGATGTGGATTTCTTTGGGTTTATCCTGTTTGAGAGTCACTGAGATTCTTGAATCTGTAGGTTTATGTTGTTCACCAAGTTTGGGAAGTTTCTAGTCATTATTTCTTCAAATATTTTTTTCTGCAAACACTCTCCTTTTTTTTTCTGGGACTCCTATGACAGAAATATTAGACCTTTTTAATATTCTCTCTCAGGTTCCCGAGACTCTCTTCTTCTTTTCAAAAACCATCTATTTTCCTTCTGTTGTTCATATTTGACAGTTTCTATAGACCTATCTTCAACTCCACTGATTCTTCATCAACTCCATCCAATGATTTTCATTTTTTGGCTATTATATTTTTTACTTCAAAAATTTCCATGTGATTTTTTTATATCTTCTATTTCTTTGATAAGACTTTCTATGTTTCCATTCATTTTAAGAGTACTTGGCCTTACTTCTTGGAGCATTTAAAAAATAGCTGCATTTAATCTCTTCATCAAATAAATCCAACATCTGTGTCATTCTGAATTTACTGTCTTTTTTGGATGGATTTTCCCATACAAGTTGAGATTTCCCTCTTCTTTGTATGCTAAGTAATTTAAGATTGTGTCCTGGGCATTTTGAATATGACATCATGTGACGCTGGGTCTTGTATAAATCTTACGTAGAATTGACAGCAGGCAACTGATCAGGTGGAGCCCAGGCTATGGTCCCATGCAGCCTTCTGTGGGCTGTGCTTCCAGCATCAGTTCAATTGTCAAAGGCTTTGAAGTGCTGTTAGGATCTGCCCCACACATGCACCTGACAACGGCCAGTCTGACCTTGGGCGGTGGCCTCTCCTGTGGTTCGGTTCTCAGAGTCCACATATGCTGTGGGTGAGAGTCACACACATGGACCTCAGGGGTGAGCCCAGGGGCACATGCACAATTTTAAGGGGTCACTTTCCCAAGCTCCTCGCTCTTCCCAACCTCCACCGTCCGTTCCAGTTCCCTGGGGCCCCCCTTTCTAGTCCTCCAGCCAGAAAGCTGGGACGTTAGCTGCCTCACTCTGCTGTGCACTTCTCACAACCGTGCCCACACCTGCGACTAAAAGGCAAAACACCAGAGAGAATAAAAGCAATGAGGTTTGACATGTACACACTGCTATGTTTAAAACGGGTAACCGCAACTTCCCTGGAGGTCCAATGGTTAAGACTTCACCTTCTAATGCAGGGGGTGCGGGTTCAATCCCTGGTCAGGGAGCTAAGCTCCCACATGCCTTGTAGCCAAAACACGAGAACATAAAACAGAAGCAATAGTCTAACAAATTCAAAAAAGACTTTAAAAATGGTCCACATCAGAAAAATAAAATAAAAAAAAAATGGGTAACCAACAAGGACCTACTGCATAGCACAGGAAACTCTGCTCAATATTATGTAACAACCTAATTGGGAAAAGAATTTGAAAAAGAATAGATACATGCATGTGTATAACGGAATCACTTTGCTGTACACCTGAAACTATCACAACATTGTGAAACAACTACATTCCAATGTAAAATAAAAAGTTTAAAAAAAAAGCAATGGGGGACTTCCTAGGTGGCGCAGTGGTAAACAGTCTGCCTGCCAATGCAGGGGACATGGGTTTGAGCCCTGCCCTGGGAAGATTCCACATGCCACGGAGCAACTAAGCCCTTGTGCCACAACAAGAGAAGCCACTGCAATGAGGAGCCTGCGCACCACAATGAAGAGTAGCCCCCGCTCGCAGCAACTACAGAAAGCCCATGTGCAGCAACGAAGACCCAATGCAGCCAATAAATAAATAAAATAAATAAATACATTTATAAAAATTAAAAAAAAAAACTTAAAAAAAAAAAAAAAAGCAATGGGGTTTGCCTCACCCTATTGGGACACAGCTCCTTCCAGCAGAGAGGAACGGTCCCCTCTCTCAGAGGGTGGCTCTGGCAGGTGCCGCCACCACCCCTACTGCTGCCGTGACCGCAAGGGCGCTTGTGGGTCGGGGTATGAGAAAGTGGAGAAGAGAAAAAAGATTTACTTAGCTCTCTGAGTGCTAGGAGTTCCCTTTCTCACTCCTGTAGTCAGAAACAGAGGGATTCTCCTGGGAGACCCCTCTGCCCACATTCAAGTGTCCACTTCCAGGTTTCAAGCTGCGCTGAGTTCAGGGAATACTGGAGAGAAACACTTGAAAATTCACCACCAGTTCTGTGGTGCTTCCAACTCTGGTCTTCTTTCCCATCCGCCGGCTACCTATCACCTTTTAGAGATCTCAAGTAGCTACTCCATGCATCTGGCCCAGTTGTACAGCTGCATTTGGTGGGAGAGACAGCGTGGAATGTGCCTCCCCTACGTCACCTGGAACCAGAACCCAACTGGCACCTTGGGGATCGCCTGCCTAGGAGATCTTCACATCAGAATGGTCCTTCTGAGAAGCTGCTCATTGCCAATAGTAGCCATTAAGATCTGAAAAGGAGAAAAATCTATCCACAGAGAAGAAAAATTCTGAGTATCTCAGGTCTGGAAAATTGCCCCGGCCATTACTTGTGGTGGGAAGCAGAGCACTGTGTGGTCCCCGCTCAGCAGCCATCTGAGTGTGTTTCACGGCCTGTCCCCGGCACAGGGGGCCGTCTTCCAAGGATGGGCATTTGTCCCCAGGAGTGTTCTGAGCTCCTGGCCTACCTCACATAGCTACACTGGTTATCTATGATTTGATCATTTAGGGCAATAAAAAACCAATAAGGTGCTGGTCCTCCTTCGCACACGGTGTCAGGCTGTTGAATGGAGAGCCTGGCTTTTCACCGCAGCCACTGAACACTGTTCCCCACTGGTGGTCACAAAGGTGTGACATCTCAGCATAAGGTCAAGATGCTATTTTGCACAGAGATTTTGGTCTGTTGGTGTTGCTAGACTGACACAGGGATAAGGATCAAAGCAGAAACACTCTCACTGCTGCCTAGGAGAAGGTCATGTGTTAATATCCCAGTGGCATATTGGGGAACTGTCACTTTCCATGCAGCCCTGGTCAGAGGCAGGGGCTGAAAGAAATGTTCCACGTGGCTTTATCCAGCTACAAAGCGGATGGAAAAACTCCCCTCTTCCAGTCCTGACTGCCATAAATCAATTTCATGTCTTTGTCAATAAAATACCACTGGTTAGAAGAGGGAAGAGGCACTGGAGTTGGAGGCAGGAGGCCTGCGTGACACGTTGATTCTGCTGCTTACTGGCCACCAGACCTCAGGCCAGGGACAACTTCTCTTCCTCTACTTCCTTATCTGGAAAGCGTGGGCCCCGAGAGCTCTCCCATGTGTTTTTTGGCCATACTGAGAGGATCAAATGAGGTGCTCTGCAACTATTAGGTAGGATATTTGACTGGGATTTTCTTGAAGGAACACCTTCAAGAAAACATTATTTATTTTATTATCCTGAGATCAGCAGGTGCTTGTTAAATAGTTGATGAATGAAATAATAAGCAAAATATTATTGATCAGAGCAATCTCAGTTATCTATAAAATGGGCATCAAAGCACCTGCATCGAAAGTTTAATGTGAGGGTTAAATGAGATGATGTACATAAAAATATAAAGGGCAGAGCAGAGCCCAGGACACATGAGGCATTTATCACTATTTTTCCCCTACATCCTGGACGCTTTTCAGCAGATATTTTGGGGATTAAAGCAACAAGTTTCTCTGGACTGCAACAACTGAGCATTACCTGAATGTAAAATCACTGGATCCAAACAGAGTCAGCCTAAAGTATCAATAGCTACCTTCATGCTTTTTATGTCTTTTGGAGAATTCACCCCTTTATTCATGATGTAGTGTCCTCTTTATCTCTGATGATCTTCCTTGTTCCGAAGTCTGCTTTGTCTGAAATTGATACAGCTACTCCAAATTTCTCTGGATTAGTGTTAGCATGGTATATCTTTCGCCATCCCTTTACTTCTGTGAGAGTCTTTATACTTATTTATTTATTTATTAGAATAATTTGTTTTTTTGGCTGCGCCATGCAGCATGTGGGATCTTGGTTCCCAGACCAGGGATCAAACCCACACCCCCTGCATTAGAAGTGCAGAGTCTTAACCACTGGACCACGAGGGAAGTCCGAGAGTCTTTATATTTAAATTGGGTCTCTTGTGGACAATATATAGTTGGGTTAAAAAAAAAAATCCTTTCCGACTATCTCTGTCTTTTAATTAGTGTGTTTAGATATTTAATATTTAATGTGATTACTGTTCTAGTTGGATTAATATCTTTGTAACTTTTCTATTCATTGCATTTATTCATTTCTTTTCTCCCCTCTTCTGCCTCCTTTATACTTGTAAAATAAATATAGAATACTGGCCCTGGATTTTTTTCAAATTGAAAAAATACTGGGGCAATAGTATTGGAGAAAGAGTTGAGAAATGCTACCACTGCCTATCTACTTTGTCAGCACAGTTCTGATGATATCTTTGTTTTCAAAAGAGCACTGCCGTGTCATAGAGTCTCAATACATTTGAATTTTAAATGTTTCTTCTTCTTTTCCTAGTGGAGCAGACGTCATGGGCCTTCACGCCCTCCAGGGGCTGAATTACAGATATAGATTGTTCGACTCTCAGGTCTGTGCAATGTATAATTGCTTTCATGAATTATCTCATAGGCAAACGGCATGCAGTGTGTGACATCAATCTTATTCTTGCTGTCTTAGTACTTTGATTGTCAGGAATAAAATGAAAAATGAAAGGAGTTGTGTGATTTTAATTTCAAACCTAAATTTAAATGCTGTTTGTGGAACAGGCAGGTCTGCAGTTTCCACATCAGTGAATGAGGCGAAGACAGCAGCACCTGCTTTTTGCCCTGGAATTTAAGGTAATATTTGGCAAGCGCTCTTCTCGGGGCACAGATTTCATTTCCAGCCAACGCCCTGTAGATGTCACCATTGCCACTCCTCACGGGGAAGCGTGCCCGCTTCACCGCAGGCTAACGGAGGCCAAACTTGCTGAACCATCTGGTTGTCAAGGAACCAGGAGAATCTGGTCGTCCTGGCCTGTTCACAGATACTCCTGTGAAAGTGCCAAACTCTGGGTTATTTCCTCATTCTACGCCATTTTCATCCACCATCTGGTACCTGGTCTTACAAATCACTCCCACCTTCAGAAACTCCTCCCTCATTTGGCTTCTTTGAGGTGGGACTCTCCTGTTTCCAGCAACCTTTCTCACCATCCCCTGTGTGTCCTTTCTCTTCCTCTCCTCCTCCTCAGGCCCCTACAGAGGCACTGTCCTGTGTCTTCCTTCCTCCTCTGTACACACACTCCTGTCAATCTCACCTCTCCTAGGGCACTTCTACACAAATGCCTCCCAAGTCTACTTTTCTAGAGCTTCCTTTTTCTCTCCTGACATCTAGACCCGTGTTTAACTCCCTAATGGAGCCCACAGCATCACAAAGCTCGAAGAATCTTGGAAATCAACAAAGGTGGGGGCTACTCCAGGAAGGGGCGGGGGGAAGCGACATGTGGATGGAAGGAGCCCATAAGCTGGTTAATTTAAGAGAAGGAGAAATTCAGGGCCACAGGCAACTATAAAAAAAAATAAGTTCATCCCACCTGATAATCCTGAGAGGATGGGAGACACAGAGGATACTCTGGGAATGTGGGATGGGATTCTCGACAATTTCTCCTGCATTCCAAAGGGACGGGTGATATTTGAGTAAAAGCATATTTTTGGAGGAAAAATGTCCATCCCTACAGGTCCGTTGGTCCTGGACCTTGAGGGTTCACGGATGCACAGTGTGCAGTTTCAGAGAAGATAGTTAAAAAGAGACTAGTGACCTCTTTAAATATTTCTGAGCTATAGACACACAAGCCCTACGTGAACTTCACATTCCCTAGTTTTGTGATTTCTATTTGGGAGCTGTGGGAGTGGGGGTGGGGACGGTTTACCACTTATCCCCTGGAGCCTCCTGGACCTGTTCAACCCCATGAGCCCCCTAACTGGCTCACAGCCCAGGTCCTGGGGTCCTGTATCTGCCCTCTCCTTTCCGTCAGACCCTCCTCCCCACCCCTCTGACTTCTTGCCTGGAATATTATTACTACCAGCAGAGCTTCCGAAGTGTTTTCTCTGCCTGGAATTTTCTTTCTACCATAGAAAGAAAGTTTTCTTTCTTTCATCCATCCCATACCCTGCTACCATATTAATCCTCCTGAAACGCAGCTTCAAACACTTCAGTACTCTGTCCAAAACTCTCAGTGCCTCCTGACTGCCTCAAATTGAGCCTCTCTTTACTTTGCTGTTTAAGCCCCCAAACCTTTCTGCATCATTTCTGGTACAGAAACAACCCCAGACTCCAAGCTCTAGGCAAATCAGACTCTTCACTCCGTGCAGAACCCAACTGCCCTGTCCCAGGGCTGCGCCACCTGCTGTGCTGGTCCTCCCGCCCCCCCCACCCCACCTCTGCCTACAGAAAGCTGGTTTACTCTCGAGGGCCAGTCCACGAGCATCTGTCCTCTCTGAAAGGCCCGTGGCCCCGGCTGGAGGAATCGCTCCTTGTGGGGCCCCTCAGGACCACATCATACTCCTCATAACCACTCTGTCCTCCAGGGATCCGAACAAGTGTCTCTCCTCTGGAACTGGAAGTCAGGGTCTGAGACTGATCTTCCATTTAACAAACAGGTGTTGAATTAAACTGAATGGCTAAGGTGCACAGTGATGTGTCTTTGGAGTCAGAGATAATCCACACCTTGTATGTGGATTAAAGAGGCGGCTCTCGGTGTAACTCACTCAGGCAATAAGGGTCCCTGCACAGATGGACCACGTTCCCAGTTCTACCCCAGACAGAAGGCACAGCACCAGTCTCATGTCACCTGCACCTTCCAGAAACAGATGCCCAAATCGGGGAGGGGAGGGCTTGGCCTCATGAGACAGCAAGTCCACAGCTCTCGCCCCCTCTCTCTTTGCACTGTGTCCCTGAGAGGTTACAGGAGATAATAATATCCTTAGAAATTCACTCCTGTTTTAAATGTCCCACAGAAGTTTGTTACTTAAAAGTGATTTTTCCAAAGAGAAAACTCTAACATGCTTTCTGAATGGTGATGGTCACACATCAGATTGTACACCAAGGAACAGGCATACGCTGAGCTGAGCATTTCCCGGCATTTAAATTACAGCATTGCCTCACAGAGTTCGAGGAATGGAATTAAATCCCAGGCCCCACAGAAGGAGAGCCCCTTCACTCTAGTCTTGTCCCTGAAGCTGGACCTTCAGTAACCCCATTTATAGAAAAACCTGAGGTCTCGGAAGTTAACAAACTCTTCATCTCAAAGAGGTCTTGGAATTGAGGCAACCATATCTCCTATCTCCTTAGGCAGTAATTACCTTTTTCAAGTTATCATTCCTTCCACTTGTTCTTACTTGGAGGGGAGTTACAGCATTTAAATTATTTTAAAATAAATTTCCAGTGACATTTAAATAGAGAATCTGGTATCTCTCAGAGGACCTGGGTCCAGATAGCATGGGGGGGGCGTGGCCTCGACATGCCACTCCCACTGCACTCTGCTGCCTCCCTGGCATGGGGGAAAATGATACCCAGTTCAGCATCTTAGAGTATTTCAAAGGGATGCATTTTCACCACAGACCACTTTTAGCCAACCGCAGACCTCCTTTCCAGAGGAGCTGATGAAACTCATCTTTCTTCTCCCATATGTCCATCTGTATTCAAAAGGGGCATCATTTCATCAAAAAAGAAACCATTTATGACAAAGCATAAGATAAATGAACTGAATTGGGGCAATTAGTCTCTACCTTTGTCGAGTATCTATTCTTATCACCTTATTATGAAATTTATATTATCATCAGTGAATTTGGGTCTTATCAGTCCCCAGTCTTGGGGATCTTCCATAAAAGCTGAGAAGACTGTGCAGTTTAGAGTTTTATTTTCTACCTACCATGATGCCCTCCGTAACTGACACCCCAGGCCAGGGGCTCTTATTACTCCAAAGGGCTGCTTCACATAGCTGGGGTGTGGGTGGGATTCTACCCATTGATATTGGGAATATTTTGATATTTCGGGGTTAGGCTAAGCATTTCCTTGGGCTCAAGTCCTAAGGGTAAAATCTAACACTTATGGTTCTCCCAGCGAAGGACTGTGGTCACACCAAGTTTGTGACACAAAAGTTCTTTTAGAACAACAGTCGTCAGAATGGCCAATTTACGACTTCATCAACATTTCCATCAGGTCATATGCTGAACTGTCAGCAATGCCAACCTAGGTGCTCACTTTTTCTCTAAGGCTTTAGTTATTCAAGGTAAAATTAAGGAAGAAAAGATAATCGCAATACACTGTTTACAAGGAGGAGAAGCGCAACACACTATATTTAAATGGACATTTTTAGGATTGAAGGAACAGCAGAGAGCTTGCTGTTGTCACTTTTGATCAGGTGTAATCACTGCTCTGAAGCTCCTCCCTGGCGGGAAAGTGTCCTGACACTGAAGTCCCTCGGCTGCTGGACACAACGGCTTCTCTACTGCTTTCGGAGCCTTAGGGCAGACTTTCACCCTGATGATCCCTGCATTTTAAAATCTGAATGTATTAAACAGCAAAAGCAAGTAAGCATGCATTTATTTTCCAAAAGGATTCTAACAGCCTGCACAGACAGAAGCACCCAGCCCAGGGCCACAGAGCAGGGAAGGTGCATCTGGGTCACCCTCACCGGGAGGAGCTGCCACCTGTTACAGAGGAACCATCGCGCTTCTAAAAGCAGTTCCGAGTCCCTGGATCTCTATCCATAAATCAGCAGCTGATTTACCAAGAGCTCAAAGACAGCGAGGGCCCACCACCCTGCAGACAGCAGGCCGGACTGTCCCTGCCCACACAGGCGCGGCCCTTCCTCTTTATTCACGCCAGTCCCGCCCCGCTCTCCATCCCAGCTCCTCTAAGTCTCCTGCTCAGGCCGCCCCTCCCACTCACACCGCTGGGCTTACGCCTGCACGTACACCACTGTTTTCATGGCTTCAGGTTGACTATTACCTTAGATCATTTTCTCTTAGCAACCTGCACACGTGTTTAGCTTTTAGATTATTGTTTCACATTTTGTTTTATCCCCATTATGTTTTTCCACTTTAACTACATCAAAACCTTGAAGGCTGTGAGGAGAGGAAAAGAAAGGACCACAAATATTGTGGGAAAAATATGGGTTGGATACAGGCTGACCTGCATTTGTACTGTGGCTCTATCACCTTCTTTTTTTTTTTCTTTCTTAATTAAAAAAAAATTTATTTATTTATTTTTGGCTGCATCGGGTCTTCGTTGCTGCATGCGGCCTTTCTCTAGTTGCAGAGAGTGGGGGCTACTCTTCATTGCAGTGCGCTGGCTTCTCACTGCGGTGGCTTCTCTTGTTGCAGAGCACGGGCTCTAGGCACACAGGCTTCAGTAGTTGTGGCACGTGGGCTCAACAGTTGTGGCTCGCGGGCCCTAGAGCCCAGGATTGGTAGTTGTGGCGCGTGGGTTTAGTTGCTCCGTGGCAAGTGGGATCTTCCTGGACCAGGGATTGAACCCGTGTCCCCTGCATTGGCAGGCAGATTCTTAACCAGGGAAGCCCTCCATCACTTTCTAATTACGCTGTGTTTGGAAGGCTACACAACCTCCCAAGCCTCAGTCTCCTCAACTGTCACATGAGAATAATGCCGACGCCAGGGAGGGTTTTATGAGGGTTAAAATACTATACGTAAAGTGTCTAGGACAGAGGAGTCGGTCATTAAACAACAGCAATGCTGTTTTTAAGGTGCTTTGCCTTTTACTTTTTTGAACCCTCCATAGAACCTTTTGAATGGTCGAGGCAGGGTTGATAAAAATCTACTAACATAAGCGAACTGAAGATGAAAAGTTAAATATATAAACTATATTTAAAAATATGTACCCCTAGCTAACAACAAACACATAAAGTGAATATGGAAACATGTTAATAAGTATTAAATATAAATGATGAGTATTTGTGTGTTATTCTTTCCACACTTCTGCATTCAAAATGTTTTTTGTGATAAAAGATCAAAGAGCAAAAGCGAAAACAATGTATATTCATATATATACACTTTTGGGAGAAGGAGACTGATGCATTATTAATTTTGATTAAGCTTAGAAAGCACACAAATGCTTGACATAAATTTTCATGCCTTGTATGCCTAAACTAATAATAAATAAAAAATAGTTAAAAACCATCATCTATCACATTCACAAAGTTAATGATAAACATGACACAAACCAATGTGAAAAAATATTGAATAAATATAATAAATCTGATTAAAAATAAAATGGAAATAAATATACCCTCAGATGTAACTTGTATAAAACGGGATGCTACAGGGCGAGGCACGCAGGACCATCTCCGGGATGAGCCACCAGGGGCTGCTAAAGAGCAGCGTTCCCGGGAACCAGGCAGCAAAAGATAAAAATCTTTCAACTTGACCCTGCGAAGTGCGAGTCCCCAGGAGAGTCACACTTATTACTACATCCCCCAGAGGTCTGGGACCACGGATTTCAGCAGAGCTGTCTGGCCTGTGGTGAGGACCATGCCTTGCTGGGGGGCGGGGGGGCAGAGCCGCCTGGAACTAGCACAAGCGTGATGCGGGTGTTGGCACCTAAACATGGCATCTTAGCATCCCTGGACGCTGGGCTGAGGCTGTACCACAGCTGACAACTTTCACAGCCACTCTGCCAGGAGCTGTGAAGAACGGGGCAGAAATGGAAGATCCTTATCTAGGCTCCCAATTCCTTTTTCTAGTGACTGCCCATACTTAAAGGCAGCAGCACATTCTGCAAAAATATATATAGCAGCAGCTGAATAGCTGGACTAGGAAATTATTTCTATTCTTAAAGTACACCGCAAGCCGAATCCTTTATATATATAAAATGAAATAAGGGGAGTTTGGTCTGTGTTTTACCTTTATATTTCTCACATATGTCTTATTCATCCCGCTGGAAAGTAAAATATTTGTCACGCTTTCCTTGTCCTCAAAAAGAATGTTTTATTGAATATTTGTTCAAAGTACCTTCGCCCATTAATTCACTCCATTCTCACAATCACATTGTAAAGAGTTGTTATCAATCCTATTTGAAATCGAGGAAACTGAGAGTCAGAGCTGACTGGTTCAGAGGTGACTCGGCAACGAGAAGCCCAACGGGGCAAGGATGTATTCCTGTAGGTGATGCTGTCGAGGTTCAGAGAGGGACCGTAACTCCCTCAAGGTCTCATGCAGGATAGAGGCGGAGGCGGGACGGACTCCCTGCTGGCCCGGAGCCCTCCACCACTGCTCTGTAGACAGAATGCTACAGTGCAGAAAAGATACAGGTGTGGAGTTCCAGCAGGGTCTTTTAAGCCGAAGAGCAAAGAGATACTGCCTCGTCAGGCTGGCTATGGAGGTGACACTATGCACTGGCGTGCTGGGCTGTGACCATTTCTTACATAATAATAATAATAATAAAAAATAATAATAATAATGCATCAGCTTTCCACAAGAGGGACACGGAGCATCTCAGGACTACGAGATCTTGTAATAGGGGCTCCATCACCAGGAGTTACCCGGTCACCTGGCCTCTGTTTCCCCGGGTGCTCCACCCAGGTCACACCTCCTGGTCTAGTCCGGTATTACCGGCAAACTCTCAAGTCAATCATTTTAAACCACACAGAGCACAGGCCAGCTTATGTGGAAGTCACTTATGTTCAATTACAGACAAAATAAAAATGTCCATTTTTTTCTTCTTCTGGGGTTTATCTGGACAGAGAGTTGAGATCACAAGGACAGAGAAACGAACACACGTGTGGGAGGTGAAATGCCACGGTCACGGGGGAGGCCTGTCTGGAGTTGCTGGTTGTGATTTACTGAAAAGAAAATGAAATTCATGCCCACCATCCATCTTGCTGGAACGTCCTGCCGAGGGCAGCTCCCGCCAGGAGGGGTCTGATGGAGATAGCTACTAATCACCTGCCAGCCCTTCAGGGTCTCTGCTTGAAGAGGCACGTGTGCTGCCGAGAAATAACACTCGTGGTCCATGGGCCAACAGGGATTTTCCTGGAGCCTAGAAATGCATCACTAAAGGGAACCAACCCTTATTCAACACTGGAACGCTCTTCTTTGCCATGATGCCGTAGTGGGGTCAAAAAGTTCCAACTTGAAAACACAGCATATGTTACCAATATGTTACGTCGCCGTCTGCTGGCACATCTATTCACACGAAATCCTTATCGAGGATTTGCTGTGACACTGGATGAAGTACGAAAGGCGCAGCCAGAGCAGCCAGAGTAAAGAAGTAAAGGTTATCACCGACCTGCAGTGAACAACCCTGTCTTCCTCTCTTTATTAAAGACCTGACAGTCACTGGAAAACATACATCCAGCTGAAGACTGGAAAACACGTCACTCTTTGTCTAATAAGAAAACTGCTCAATATCTACCATGGCAAGTCCGGCCCTTTTGGCACTTCGAAAGTGTGTTTGTAATTTTAATTCGTACAGGGGTGGGAGAACAGCCACTTCAGTTGTTCAAGGCTGACTCCAATGGTACTAGACCAGAAGGGAAGAATTGGCCATTTATTGCTGGTATTAACATTTTGATTAGGGAAGAGGCAGAAACCATTGGTAAAACTGAAACCTGTTTGTCTTGTCTTTCATCAACAATAAATCGGTAATTAGCTCTTGGGCTGAATGTTTAAGCAAAAAGAAACGACAACAGAACAGGACAACTCAGGCTGCTATATTCTGGGGCAAGAGAGGCTGCAGGCTATCACAGAAGGTCGGAGAGCCCTCTACACTTCAAGGTTCAGACAATAAAGAAAACCTGTGGACACGGCGCTGGTTACTGTTCTGATTTTCTTCTTTAAATCAGTTAGAAATTTAGTTCGTTCATTTTCTTAGTTGGGGAGCATCTCTATAGCACTTTTACTTCCATTTACAGATCCCAGAAGGTCCATACATGAACCCAATGCCTTATGGGTTATTGATGTGCTCACTCATCATGTTTAAACCTGGAAAGTAAATGTTCACGTTGTCCCCCCAAACGCACCCTGGCCACCTCAGGGTGGAGAACAAACACAGAAAGTTCAGACCCAGGCTCCCACCAGCCCCCGCTCTATGCTGAGAGGCAGGGAAGCCGAGCTACACCGTGCCTGTCACAGACTAGGTGTCTGGACGGCCTAGGAGCCTCTGGGCACTCAGGCTGAGGAAGCCAAGCCTCCCTAAGTTGTCAGAAGAACCGAGGGGCCAGGGAGGACACCCCATGCACATCGTGAGCCCGGCCCCGAGGAGAGGCCCCAGGCCCGGCACCTTTCAGGTCCCCTCAGCAGCCAAAGTGGTACCCCTCTGTGGCCCTGGCTGCCTCTATATGGGAAGGCACAGACACTTCAGAACCTGGCCGTCTCAGGTCTAAAACACAATCACATGCTCCGTTCTCTTCCAAGACCTCACTCTCAAAACACTCATGTATACGTCTTCCTTTCTTTTTTTACATCATTTCCCCTTTTGCCGTCAAGGTTATCAATCCGTGCTCCCAGACTGACACCTTTCACGTGCAAGTCTAAACCTGGTTTCCTAAAACATGACATGATGCTGGTGGAGATGCTGAGTGACCTGGAAATGAAACTGATCTCTAACCCCAAACCCAAACTAAAACACACACATGAATAATCATCACCACTGCCGCCACCACCCACCCCCCCACACACACACCAAAAGCCCTTCGACATTTACCAAACGCGGCCTCACCTTCCCAAAGAAAAGCTGAGTGGACACGGCGAGTGCCTCGAAGCCCCGGACGGCCCTCCTCAGCTCTGCCTGCAGGAGGCCCAGCTGCCGGGCCTGCTGTTCACACCGCTCCTTCAGCCGCTGCACCAGCTGCCGCTCGGCCTCGCGGGCCTGCGGGTCCGGCTTGGGGGAGAAGCCATTGCGGGGGGCCGTGGTCCTCTGCTTGGGGTATCCTAGAGAGAAAGACGGTCACCTGTGAGAAAACATGCAGCCCGCATGAGCAACCGCTCCTTATGCCAGCAGGATTCCACCAAGTAGCTGAGAAGGAAGTGCACATCGTTTGTCATTTTAGGCGTAAAAAGAGAGCACAGGGACCTTAAATATTGCTCTGCTGATCTGGTTCGAAGTGTGAGGTTTCATGCTTGGAAAAAGAATAACAGACAAATGGCCCAATTCCTTCCAGCTGCCTACATTTCTCATAGGTCGGCTTAGAGAGATTAGAGGAGTTGTTTTTTTGCTTTTTTTGTTTTCTTCAAGGGGATTCCTCTCTGAAAATGTCTAACGGGAAATCAATCAGTCAATCCAGGTCGAAGTCAAAGTTAAAACCTAGCAACCCTCTTACCAGGCGTCAGGGAGTAATGCCTACACTCTCTCCCTCCCTTCCTGAGACCCTTTCTTCAATGTCAGGTTCAAATCACACCTCTGACGACCTCTGCTCCAGGGACTTCTGGCTTTAAATTCCTACAGCATCCGAGCATTCACGCCGCTTCCACGGCTGAAGGTCCAGTCCCAGCCACCACAGCCTCTCACCTTCTAACAGGAGCCCTGCTTTTCCTTTTCTTCAGACCTTTTTTTTCGATGTGGACCATTTTTAAAGTCTTTACTGAACTTGTTACAATACTGCTTCTATTTTAGGTTTTGGGTTTTTGGCTGCGAGGCCTGTGGGATCTTAGCTCCCCGACCAGGGATCGAACCCACACCCCCTGCATTGGAAGGCGAAGTCCTAACCACTGGACCACTAGGGAAGTCCGGAGCCCTGCTTTTTCTCATTTTTCACTGCACAGCAGCTAGAATGACCTGTATAAACGTAAAAGAGCCCACGGCCTGCGTGGACTCTTCCCTCCACCCCTTTTGCTCCGCTGCAGTAAGAAGAAAGTGCCCATCCGTTACGCGCGTGGCCCACAAAGCCTCTGAGACCTGGCTCCTGCCCGGCAGACATTGGGGGTGTGTGGGGGGGGTGGCGTGGGGCACAGAGGAAAGAACCAGAAACTCCGCCTGGGGTTGGGGAGGTGACTATTAGGCTGAAGCATGAGGGAGTAAAGGTAGCGCCCAAGGAAGAGCTCAGAGACAAGCACTGCATCATGTCCCAGACCCCCGGGGAAGCAAGAGTCTTCTCGGATCTGCTGTCTGTCTAGCGTGAGGCTCAGACAGACCTGACACCCCCAGGGAGCCCTCGCAGTGGCCCGTGGACTTCTGTTCCCAAGGCACCCTCTCTCCTTGGCTCCAGTAGATCACGTCCCAGAGGGCACGGCAGGGACGCTGACCACACAATCATGAGTAAACCGTAATGTTTCCACTGTTCTTTTGTCTCCCCCCGACCCCACCTCCAGAACATCAGGGAGTAACATATAGAACAAATCAGAAAGCGGTGGTCTCTTCAGTACCTGATACCTTGAGACGCAGCAGAAGCATGGGCTTGAGAACACACAGTGGCCTCATCCTTTAAGGGGAAAGGATGGTAAACTGATCTAAATCCTTCTCATTGTTAACTTAATGGTAACTATGCTAATTTTATCAAATCCTCCTCCTCTTAAGAAATTATCAGAGGTACTTTCTAGGTGGCGCAGTGGTTAAGAATCCATCTGCCAATGCAGGGGACACGGGTTCGATCCCTGGTCTGGGAAGATCCCACATGCTGTGGAGCAACTAAGCCCATGTGCCACAGCTACTGAGCCTGTGCTCTAGAGCCTGTGAGCCACAACTATTGAGCCTGTGTGCCACAACTACTGAAGCCTGTGCACACTACAGCCCGCAACAAGAGAAGTCACAGCAATAAGAAGCCTGCGCACGACAATGAAGAGTAGCCCCTGCTCGCCACAACTAGAGAAAGCCCGTGTGCAGCAACAAAGACCCAACACAGCCAATAAATAAACAAAGAAGAAATTATCAGAGACTGCAATGTGACCTCACATACGACGTGTCTTCAACTAGTATGGCTTAATGGAATAGCAGAATGTGAAATTATTGCTTCTTTAAAACTGCCTTTATGGCAGTAGAGTACATAACATTCCAGAAAATTCACTTGTGTGATGTAGGCAAACCAATCTTAATATATACTTAATCCCAACGTTGTCAATACTGAAAACAAAAGAAAAACAACTACCGACAAAATGTGAAATTACTGCCTGCCTTAAATTCCAAGACAGCCTGAGACTCAAGGTAGACGTTCTACACGATCACCCTCTGCCGTTTCCCTTTTGTGGCTGGTGATTTTATAACACACTCCAGTGTTTTTTAATGTGCTGAGGTACTGGGTGCCTGACACCATTATAATAGAAGGCACTTCCTTTAGAAATCTAAAGAAATAATAAAACATACTTCCAGCTCCGTCAATTAAAGCTAATTGCAATCTATGGCATATCGAGTTCCTCTGAACTTGTGGATGTAAGTGCTCGTGTTGTCCTGTGTGTATGGCTGTCAGATTTATCCTCCGTTATTATTATTGCTACCACTGTTATTATCACATCATCACCATCACCATCATCGTTATTTCTAGGTTAGCAATTATACCATGAACAGTCAATACGAAAGGATTTGGTGAAATCCTATTTTTGGTGTTTACTCTGATACTGCTGTTGTTATTAAATTGGTATAATTCACACACGCACTCATCCAGTGTTCTGCTGAAACCAGTACATTCAGTTCACATTTCTACTCCTGGGGCCACCAAATCGACGTTCCCAGCCAGGACACAGGCTCCCGTGAGAACATCAGTTTTTGGTATGAACACACCAAGTGAACGTGTAGCTGCTCCGTGACACCAAACCACCTGATGAAACCAGTCCTCGTGTGGGACTCCTGCTTGGATGCATGTCACAGCAGAGACCAACACTCAGGTCCCAGTGCTAAGACTATTGGAAGGAAACATGGAGAAACGAGGTTGCTTGTGAAGTCCTCTATCGCTTTTAGTTGAAAAGGGTCCTGCGGTCTTTTTAAATATCGGGTTGGCCAAAAGATGTTGCGGAAAAACCCGAATGAACTTTTTGGCCAACCCAATATATCAAATATTGCCTACAACTAATAATCTTTTGACTGTCAGCAGCACAGTTCTGGTGCTCACTAAAACCAGCATTCTTTCTTGTGCTGTCGATTTTGTCAAACATGTCTATCGTTAATTCCCTGAAATACCGTTCTGTCACTCACTTTCCTGTCCGCCCACATGTCAGACTGTCCCCAGGATGGTACGGAAGGACCACTGTCCTGGGGACAGAGCGTTTCCTTGAAAGAACATGAATGACACACAGCCAGCTTCACCTGGTTCATTAAAAATTAAAGAGGATTTTGCTTGCTTCTGCTGTCTTTTCTTAAAAGCCAGCACCTGATGAAGCTTAAATACAACCCTGCTTAGGAAGTAAAGGGTAAATGGGACAACGGGACAGAAAAGATCTGGAGGCCGGTGACCACGGGGAGCTCGGGGAGCACATGGTCGGCACTGGGACGACCGTGGTGATGGTGACCCACTTCTGACCTCTTACACCCAAATGTCTCTGGAAGGGACACCGTGCACACTTTAAATGAAGGCCATGCCACATCCCCTGAGGACACTTTCAGGTGCTGGAAGATTTTATTATCTGCTTCCCTGTTCTTTGTGGTATTTATGTTGCATCCAGGGAGGTCGAAGTTTCAAAGCAGGCAGGTGTGCCACTGACCTCTGTCTGCAGCCAGGCAGAGTCTACTTACGTGTGTTTAGTCCCTTTCCAAATAATCAAACTCTGGTCACCTACAATACCCTGATTTCCACCCAGTTAAACTAGGAAATTGATATTAATGAATGTAGACCTTCAAAACAGGGCTTAGTGATGGTTTGGGAGTCTTTAAATGAAGTGAAAGAGTAGAAGTACTAGTTTTTTACTCTCTGCCCCTTGTAAACTCTCCAACTGTTAATAAGGCTTATCCCCAGTGCAAGTGTTCAATGTGAAATATATGAACAGAAATACCTAGACCAGTGTCTTGTCATGACCCTCAGACAGAGCTAACTTCACATGTGTTTCATGTCATGTGTTTCGTGGGGACCAAAATATTTGACGACTTTTACGGAGCACCTGCTCTGTGAATGAAACGTGTGAGGCCCAGTGGACATGCAAAGAAATGAGGCCTTGCCCGTGGGCCAGCCAGTGTCAGGAGGGGCCCGGCCACGCCTGGGTTTCAGGTTTTCTGACTCCTCGCCGGGGCTCTCGCCATCCAAGGGCACTGCTGATCCACTCTGCAACATCTCTGACAGACCTCACGGGTCTGGGGGCACACCCTAAATCTAGAACATTCTCCTGTCATCTCTGTCTTGCCCCAATCACATGCTACTGGTTGCGTTACTCTGATTAGGGACAGATAGACTCTATGATGACCCTAGTGACAACTGGTGGCCCAGAGGAAAGAGCCAGTAACCTTACATTCTTACAAAGGTGAGTGCAAGCAGCTTGCGTGCGAGGGCTGAGTGCCAGGAAGAACACGGCCCTTCAAAATGGAATGAGAACATTAAAAATTCATCCGCAGTCATCCGGTCACTAACCAGAGGATTCTAATGGATGGAAAAGCGTGGTTTAATTTTAAAGCTGGAAGCTTAACGGACATGACGATGAGCAAATGGTGCAGCGCTGGGACCGGCGCTGTTTACAATCTCAGCACAGGCCCATGACCTTAACACTTGTAAACAAGAAAGAAAAGAATGAAAGGACACAATTTTGATAGCCTTCCAGCTTAAGGAAAAGCACCTCATGAGTTTGGCCCACATTCTAACAGAGAGGAAGTCTGTTTCTCGCAGGCTGGTACCAGCACAGCACCCCAGGGAGCACATGGTCCTGGACAGGCTTTGTTTTTCTTAAACCAATCTAAATTTATTTCAGAAAATTCTGCCCGGTGACACACTACTTTCCACTTAGCACTGGCACTTGTTTGCCTGAGTTGGTTAGTGGTGGGGAAAGGTGCCGAGCGGGTAGCATGAGGGCAGGAAATTTCCTTCCTGCCAGTTCCGAGCCCGGGTATGGGTGGGAATTATGCAATTGGGCAGCACCCGGCCACAAAATAAATACCCTAGAAAGAAGAGGTTCACCTTTCCTGCTCCAAGGAAAGAGTGGATTCTTTTCTATTTTGATGTATTGAAAAACAGAATAAAAAGAATGTCACAACCAGAGTTTCCAAAGCCGACTGTGAAAAATCTGTTACTAGAACCCATGCTCTAGACAAAAACTGACATAAAACATTCTCCTCTTCAGGAAATGTCTCATTATTTATCAGAAGTACAAGTGCTATTTCTCAAGGTACATCTGAATGTCTCCTTTCTCTAAGGGTGAAAAATCGTGGTTTAATAGTGTTATAGCAATTGGTTAATGTTTACATTAAAAATTATAGCTACCTCTGGCCAAGATGAAATAAGAAGGATTGGATTTCCCTTCTTATCTGAAACTACCCAAAACACTTGCCCAAAATATATGTCAGTGGATTTCAAGACATTAATATTAGGCAATGAAGCACAGGGATCCTGAGACTCAGAAAACAAATGAAGTGACCTCTACACCCCCCACGATCACCTGAGCCTACGGCCTCGGGCAGCCTTCCAGGCCGTGGCACAGAGAGTCAGGAAACCCAAGGGGAGCCTAGCCTGGTGGTTTCCCCGAGCTGGGAAGGTGGAGCTGGGGGCTCAGGAAGTTCAGAGGTCAGAGGTTACAGGGTACAGTAGCTCAGAGGACAAAGACAGACAGAGACACACAGAGGGACCCCTCGAGTTTCTGGACAAGCCCGATCAGTGCAGCCTGTGAGCGGAGTGTCCAAGGCCAGGGAAAGAATTCCACGCAGGATTAGAGGGGACACCCCCGAGAGCTCACAGGAGGCTCACAGGAGGCCAGGAGCAGTGGCTGTTCCCACTGCAATCCCCGGGGCATCAGAACACCTGG
The DNA here is from genome assembly GCF_030028045.1 of Hippopotamus amphibius kiboko. Taxonomy (NCBI): domain Eukaryota; kingdom Metazoa; phylum Chordata; class Mammalia; order Artiodactyla; family Hippopotamidae; genus Hippopotamus; species Hippopotamus amphibius. Next base: position 74,251,589 of record NC_080199.1, read on the forward strand.
GAGGTCGTGCCCTGGTGCTGCAGTAAGTCAGCCCCAGACTGATCGTTAGTCGGGACTTGTGTAACAAGGCAGATGAAAAAGACCCAAGATGATCAAACTCTCTCCAAGTCACAAGTTTCATCCAAGAACAAAGCTTAAGAATATTTAAAGGATTTAAAAACAAAAATCCAGTACCCAACAAGGAAAAATTCACCATGTCTGTCATCTAGGAAAATTCTCAGAGATGCACATCAGCGGGGATGTACAACCCGTAATTGGGAGGAAATGCAATCGACTGAAGCCCACCAAGAAAGGACACCAATGATTAACAGTTATTGTAACTACATTCCATATATCAAGAAGCTGGAGGAACGACTGAATATGTCAAGTAGAAACAAAGAAGACAAAAAAAAAAAAAGACCTAAATAAAAATTCTAGAGATTAAAAGCTCAAATGTGTGAGATTAAAAATGCACCAGGGTGCTCTACTGCCAAGTTAACACACAGGGCAATTGTTGGCATGTCTTCACTGGCACTGTAAGATGTGGCCGAGAAGACAGGCTTTCAGAGTAAGAAGTCCGTATTGGTGGTAAGAAACTCAGGTTAGGAGTACTTTTGTCTCAAAGTACCAGCTCTTTAGCATATAGCTCTCAAATGAGACCTGTCTGTGAATCTGGGGGAGATGACGGACTGCTCTGTCTGCTAAATGCCGTTGTGCATAAATCACATTTTGAGAAGCTACCTAATGCACAAGCTTTTTAATGCTGTAAAATATAGTAGCTAAAATTAAATGCCACTTAGCTTTTTCAAAGATGAATTAATGGACAGCCTGGTCAAATTCAAAGCTTTTTGATGTATAAAAACTTTATAAATGGAACTACTCCATCCATAGGCAAAGTGTAACAAAAACCTGTCTAGATGGATAGTATGTAATTTCTGCACAGGTCTCTGTAGCAAATACATCACTGTATACCGGTCAGGAATCTTGCTCCAATAAAGGAACATAAAGATTAAAAAAAAAAAAAATGCACCAGGGGACTAAGAAGGGGATGAAGCATAGATTGGACGCTGCATAGGAAAAGACTCACGATTTTCATAGCAGCATCACTCACAGTAGCCAAATATTGGAAACCACTCAAATGCCCATCAACCGATGAGCGGATAAACAAAATAGCATATCTCCATGTAATGGAATATTATTCAGACAAAATCAGGAATGAAATCCTGACCCATGTTTTGACATGGATGAACCTCGAAAACATGCCAAATGAAAGAAACCGAAAAGGCCACATATTATATGATTCCATTTATATGAAACGTCCAGAGTAGGCAAATCCATGAAACAGAAAATAGACCAGTGGTTGTCAGGCGCTGCGGGAAGCAGGGGATGGGGAGCGACTGCTGATGTATGGCTTTCTTTGGGGGGTAAATGAAAATGTTCTGGAAGTAGTGGTGATAGATGTACAGTTTTGTGAATATATGAAAAGCCACTGCATTATACACTTTAAAAGGGTAAAATTTACAGTATGTGAATTACAGTTCAGTGAAAACAAACCTCCATCAGAATGTTTTGATAGAGCCATTTGGACATGGGGACGTTTTGCTGCCATTATATCAAAATGCCAGTGTCAAAACAGCTGTGTCAGAATGTCCTGTGTCCCTTTAAAATATGGTTTCTGTTATCAAGAAGCTTAGAGTCACTGAAGGGTAATAGCTCTGATATGCTGGTGCTTTACACGTGCTATCACTCGCCTTCCCCATGGCCTGCAGCACAGACAGAATTCCTATTTTACAGAAGCAGCAGCCGGGGGCTCAGAGAAGTGCTATTACTTGCCCAAAGTCATACATCACATGAGCCACTGGGCCAGAATTTGAACCCAGTTCAGTGTATTCATTTGGGCCAAGCAACCTGGCAACATTCAGAGCTTGCAGAAGAGTTTCTAGTGAGGGCATCTTCAGATGCAGGGAGAGAATCAGCAGGACCTGGTGTCACAGAGTTGAAGGAAGGAAAGTTTCAGGAAGGGAATGATCAATAGTGTCAAATTCCACAGAGATGAGATAAGGACCAGGACAGGTCCACTTAGACTGAATACCAGGAGGTCATTCGTGGCCTTTGCAGGAGCAGGGGCAGTGGAATGGGGGCAGGGGGGGTGGTGGTGCTCTACCCAGCAGTGAGAGGAGAAGTCACTTGTAAGCAAAGGGACAGAGCTGGGGATCATGGATGACTCTTTCCCAAGCCTGGCTACAAAGGTGGGGAAAGAAATGGGACAGAAATACACAAGTCGGGGGAATTTTGTTGTTCTGCCTTGCCTTGTTTTGGGGATGGGATTGACGACAGAAAATACAGTGACTGTCCTCAGGGAACCTACAGATCAGCGGGAGAGGGGATCAGGCCATGCCTCAGCTAGATGACAGTCAAGGGTTCAGGGCCTGGTATAGGCACCACTGGTCCAGCTCATCTTCTTCTCTGATATTCAGTAATCTGAAGAAAGGAGAGTCACTCCCAGAGAGGGATGAAGGAAGCAAGGAGGGGAGGCCAGGAGCAGGAATACTGTGACCCCAGATCTGTCCACTATCGTTCCATAGGCTTCTGTTCTTCAAAGCTGGCTTGAAATTCCCCTGGACTCCAATGTTTCTGCTCCCTTGTGTACATATCCTGCTGCTTTGAACTGAATGCTTGCGTTCTCCCAAAATTTGTATGCTGAAGCCCTAATTCCCAATGTGATGGTATTTGGAGGTGTTGCTTTGGGAAAGTAATTAGGTCATGAAGGTGGGGTCTTCATGGATGGGATTAGTGGCTTTATAGGAAGAGACACGAGAGAGATGACCTCTTTTCTCCCCACATGATGACACAGCAAGAAAGTATCCATCTGCAAACCACGAAGACGGTCCTCACCAGGAACCAAATCAGCTGGTACTTTGATCTTGGGCCTTCTAGTCTCCAGAACTGTGAGAAACACATTTCTGTCGTTTAAGCCACCCTGGATGGTATTTGTCACAGCAGCCTGGGCTAAGACACCTGCAAGACGCCCTTGAGTGTGAGTGGAATCCATGAACAAGATGATTATGTTACATTATATACCAAGAGGGAAATTATCCTTGGTGAGCCTGTTAAAAGCAGAGTTTTCTCCAGCTGGTTGCAGAGCAGGAAGTCAGAGGATTGAGGCCTGAGAAGCATTCAACACACCATGATTGCTTTGAAGATGGAGGGAGCTGCACGACAAGAAATGAGGGGGCCCTAAGAGCCGAAAGTGGCCCTACCAACAACCAGCAAGGAAACAGAGACCTCAGTTCCACAACTACAATGAACTAGTTCTACCAACAATTTGAATGTATTTGAAAGTGGATTTTTCTCCAGAGCCTCTATTCAAGAACTCTGCCTAGCTGACACCATGATTTCAACCTTGCGATAGTCTGAACAGAGAACCCAGTGAAGCCACACCTGGAGTCTGACCTATGGAACTGTGACCTATAGAACTAATAAGTGGGTGCTATTTAAAAATAATGGGAAGGGGAAAGATTAGCAAACATATAGCAGGAGAAATGAGCCAAAATAAAGCACACAGAGATAAAAGACTGAGAGAAATGAACAGAGTATCAGTTGGAACAGGAGCTGTGGGGCAACTTCCAGGGGCCTAACATATGCATAACTGGAGTCCCTGGAGATGAGGTTGTTAGGGTGGAAAATGGCGAAAGAAGTAATGGGCAAAGTTTTCAAATTTGATGAAAACTATATACCCCCAGATCCAAGAATCTCAACAAAACACAAGCACAAAAGAAAATCCCACAAAGTAAATTACACCAAGGTATAGTGTAATCAATTTGCTCAAAACCAGTGATAAAGAGAACATCTTTAAAGCAATCAGAGAAGAAAAGGACACATAGGCACAGAGAAACAAAGATAAGGATCACAGCCCATTTTTAATTGGGAACCACTCAAACCAAAAGACAGGGGAACAACATCTTTAAGTACCCAAAGAAGAAAATAATGCCGACTTAAATTCTGAACAAAGTTAAAGTATCTCTCAAAAATGAAGGTAAACAAAAATGGGAAAATTTTATCACCAGGAAACCTCCACTATAAGAAATGTTACAGGAAATCCTTCGGGCAGAAGAAAGAGTATACCAGATGGAAATCTGGATGCACATAAAGGAATGAAGGCACCAGCAATGAGAACTAACTGAGTCAACATAAAAGGCCTTTTCTTAAAAAGAAAACTGAGTGCTGATAGTCAAAAATAACAACGTGGTGTGCGTTTATAACACATGTAAAAGGAAAATGTTAGGTAACAGTAGCACAAAAGCCAGGAGAGAGATGGCCGCCTACTGTTGTAACTCTTACACTATATGTGAAGCGACATAATATCACTTGAAGATGGAAGGTGAAAAGTTAAAGATGTGGATTCTGAACCTTAAAACCACCCCTGAAATAACACAAGATATAGATAGCTAATACATCAACCAAAGAGATGAATGGAATCATAAAAATTAGTACCAGAGAAGGCAGTAAAAAAAGAACGTGGGATGAATAGAAAATAATAGCAAGATGGTAGATTTATTCCTAATCAAATCAATAACAGTAAATGTACATCAAAGGCAGACACTGGATAAAAATGCAAGAGACGATGACAAGCTGCCTATAAAAAACCAACTTAAATACAGAGAGACAGATGAAAAGGAGAAGTATGGAAAGAGGTATTCCATGCTGAAATGAATAGAAAGCTGGGCGGCACTATTAATATTGAATAAAGTAGATTTCAGGAAGAAGAATATTACCAGGGACAGAGGGTCATTTCATAATGAGAGTGCGAAATTCATCGAAATGATAAACAATCCTAAACATTTATGTACCTAACAGCAGAGCTTCAGAATACACAAAGCAAGTGATGACAGGGCTGAAAGGAGAAACAGACAAGCCCGCAATTATACTCTGAGATTTCAACAGTCTTCTCTCAATTGCTGATAGAACGTGTAGACAGAAAATCAGTAGGGCTATAGAATACCTTAACAATGCTATCGACCAACTTGACCTATGACATTGTAGAATGTTCCACACAGAAACAGCAGAAAAGACATTCTTTTTAAGCACATATGAGAGATTTACTAAGACAGCCCTTGTTGTGGGTCATGAGACAAATCTCAATAAATCTGAAAGGATTCAAGTCATCCACAGTATGTTCTCCAACCACAATGGAATTAAATTAGGAATAAAATCAGAAAGACCTCTGGAAAGTTCCAAATATTTGCAAACTAAAAAACACACTTCTAGGGACTTTCCTGGTGGCACAGTGGTTAAGAATCCGCCTGCCAATGCAGGGGACACAGGTTTGTTCCCTGGTCGGGGAAGATCCCACATGCTGTGGAGCAATAAAGTGCGTGAGCTACAACTACTGAGTCCGAGTGCCATAACTACTGAAGCCCACACGCCAAGAGCCCGTGCTCTGCGACAAGAGAAGCCATCGCAATGAGAAGCCCGTGCACCACAATGACGAGTAGACCCCAATGACTGCAACTAGAGAAAATTGGTGCACAGCAACAAATACCCAATGCAGCCAATTAATTAATTACTTAAGTAATTTTAAAAATAAAAAATAAAAATGAAAAAACAATTCTAATTAATCATGGGGAAAAGAAGCAATCAGAAAGGGAAATTTGAAAATATTTTGAACTCAATGAAGATGAAAATCCAATATATCAAAACTTGTGGATTATAGCATAGCTAACAGAGTATATAAAGGGAAATTTGCTGTACTAAATGCATATTAGAAAGGTGGAAAGACTTCAAACATTAGCTAATTAAACCCTGTGCGAGCAGGAGAGAAATAATAATGATCAGAGTTGAAATCAGCTGCATATCCTTCTGCAAAAAGAGTCATGCCATACCTTACACTACATACAAAAGTTAAATTACGCGGATCATAGGTGTAAATATAAAACCTATAACTATAAATGTTATAGAATAAAATGCAGGAGAAAATCTTTATGACCTTGACTCATGCAAAGATTTTTTAGATATCACTAAAAATATAGTCCATAAAAGAAAAAATTATGAATTGAACTTCATGAAAACTAAGAACATCTAATCTTCGAAAGACATTGTTAGGGGAATGCAAAACGAGGCACAAATTGTGGAGAAAAAACTGTAAATCACGTAGCTGAAAAAATTGTATCCAGAATATATAAAAATTCTCAAAATTCAATAAAAAGACACCCCGATTAAATGGCAAAAGATTGGAATATTTTATCAAAGAATATACACAGATATCAAAGAAACATAAAAAGCTGTTCAACATTATAACATCATTAGTTAGGGAAATGCAAATTAAAACCACAAGATACCACTCTATACCTGCTGTAATGTTTAGTATTAAAAAGACTGACCATATGAAGGGTTGGCAAGGGTGTGAAGGAACTGGATCTCTCAGACACCACTGATGGGAATGTAAAATGCAACAAGCACTTTGGAAAACAGTTTGGAAAACTTTTAAACAGTTTTGAAAAGTTAAACACATAGCTATGATATGACTCAGGCATTCCACTCCTAGCTATTTTCCTAGACAAATGAAAGCAGAGGTCTGGACCAAGACTTGTACAAATGTGCATAGTAGCTTAATTTATAATAGCCCGATCCTTGGGGGAAAAAGCCCAAATTGTGGTACTTACACAATGGCATTCTATTCAGCAACAAAAAGGAATGGACTATTGCCACATGGATAGATCTCAAAATAGCCATGCTGAGTAAAAGAAGCCAGGTAAAAGTAGAGTATATAATTCCACCGATAACAAAACTTTAGAGAATACAAACCAATCTTTAGGGACAGAGTGGGGATTGGGGTGGGGTGCAAAGGGCTAGGTGGATAAGACGACAAAAGGGCACCAGGAAAGTCTGGGGGATGGTGGACATGTTTGCTATCTTAAGTGTGGTGATGGCTTCACATGTGCACACACGTGTCAAAACTCCCCAAACTGTACACTTTCAATATGTGTAGTTTCATCTTTAGTAATTATACCACAATTAAGATGTTTCGATATAAAACACCACACTTTCTTTTGTTTAGTATTGATATTTTCTTGGCATAAATGTTTCAGTCCTTTTATCTTCAACCTTTTATTTTCAACTCTTTTTTTGTTTGTTTTGTTTTTTTGCCACATGGCAGGCAGGAATCTTAGATCTCCCCGAGGGATCAAACTCGTGCCCCCTGCAGTGAAAGTGCAGCGCCGTAACCACTGGAGTGCCAGGGAATTCCCTAGGATTCTTATATTTTAGGTGTGTACTTTGTAAAACAGTCTAAAGCTAGATTTTGCATTTTACACTATGCACTTAATAAATACTGTGTGGCTATTCAATAAACGAATCCAGTCTGGTAAACTAAATCTGTGATTTAGTCTAAGAGTTTAGTTCATGTACATAAATTATGATATCTCTGAATTTGTTTCTAATACCTTATTCTTTCAATTTCTCCCATATCCCTTCCTCCTCCCTTCCTTTTTCCCTCTCTTTTTTTCTCTCTCTTTTCTTTTTCCTTTCTCCCCCTTTTGCCTTCATTTATATAGATTTACATTTTTCTTAACCCCTCTTTCTAACTTTTCCCTCTACTGGTTCAGAACTCTATTTTATTGGTAATCTTAAAAATATTAACATGTATAGTTTAACTTAACCAAGTCTGAAATTACACAATGTAAAACATCTTTACTCTCTCTTTATTGGTGGATAGAATTCCACTGTATAAATACCACAACTCATCCATTTACTTACAATATAAGGGCATCACTCATAGTGGCTTACTTCCTTGTGTAACAGTATCACATTTTATTCACCAAGTGGACACAAGTACTGTAGCCTTTTAAATTGACTTTTCAGACTGTAGGGGTAGAAGGCATTCCAGCTCCCTGACTGAGGCAGGGAGGATTGAGGTGAGGACTTCCTAAGGGAAGACTGGTTCGCTTCCCGCCTTCTCTCACAGCCAAAGCACAAAAGGCCAGACTCCTCCTGCAGAGTGAGCTTTTTTCACTTCCTAATTTGTCTAGTGAGGGTGTTGCCCTTCAGAAATTCCAGATTTATGCAGGGTCCTCCGATCTCATCTACCACCCTCTTTAGGCACAGGGCTTGTAACAGGGAAGAACAAATCTAATTCCATATTAGATCTGTTCCTTTTGCTTTGCTGCCTGTGCTTAGCCATAATGGTTCTGCACCTTTTGTAAAAGAGTGTTCCCTATAGCCTGAAATATACAGGATAGCCTATTCTCAAGGCTCTGGCCTTTAACAGTCCATTCATACAGAGATAAAAAGTTGCAGAACAGAGAATAGCATTTGTCTTGTTGGAGGTTTACAGGAACAGCCTGACCTGACCTGACCTACCTGAACAGCTGCAAGAACAAAGGATTCCCACATCAAGAAGTCCGCAACAACTAACCATGCCCCTCCCCTATCTTGCCTTTAAAAGTGCTTAGCTAAAACCCTTTGAGCAGTTCCGGGTTTGCAGGGCACAAGCCACCCATCTCCTTGCCTGGCCCTGCAATAAACCTTTCTCTGCTCCAAACGCCAACGTTTCTGTCTGGCCTCACCGTGCTTCGTGCATGCGAACTTGCAATTGGTAACAGGCTCTGTCTCCTGATCCTCTCATGCGTGGCTTTGGATTACTTCCCATACATCTTTAATTTACCAGAAATATTAATAAGTTCACTATTCTCCAAGCTTTCTGGTTAGCCCTGCGTGGCAACTAAGAGTGCAGTTTTGGGATTCAGAATGCCTGCATTCAAACCAAGACTCTACCACTTACTTCCTGTGACTTTGGGCAAATTAACAAAAATCTCTGTACCTCAATTTCCTCACATGTAAAGGGAGAGGCAATAATAGTACCTGTCTCCCAGCTATTGTGGGCATTAAATAAATGGATAAAAGAGCTTAGGGCTGTACCTGGTATACACTAAAATTCAAACATTAGCTGCTATGACTGCTACTATTTTTGTGCTTAAAGAAAATGTTCTGGCATTACATTGGACTCTGTTCTACAAAGGGGTTGATACCTTACAATACGTTTTCATAATAAACAATTTTCAACTGTCATGTGACATTACATAGCTTACTCATATCGGGATGTAAATAAACAAAACAATAAGTATTTGATATCCACCCTTTCTCTGTTTTACTTCTTTTTGGAAAATATTATCTCTTGAAGTTAGATCTCTGAAGTCTGTCTTTCAATTATAAATTATTTTATATTCTGTTGGAAGAACAGATACTCCCACACAGAGAAGATTCTACCACTTAAATATAGCATGATAACATTTTGTTTTTTAAGACAAAATGATGCCAACAGCTGGTTCATTTCAGCTAGAGTCAGAACATATCCGTATGTGTACGTCAAGCCCTGGAACAATCACGCATACCACATGGGCTGGCATTGCTACATTAATGACATCTGAACAAAATAACTTCCAAGGTCAAGTCTCCTCAGATAACACAGTTCACATTTCTTAAATACCTGGCGAATGAAGCTTGGTGGCTGAAGCCGCTGTTCTCTTAGGAGATGAAACTGCAGGTTTATTAGCATCTTGATCTTTTTGTACTTCTTTCTTTGTTCCTATACATAGTTTAAAAAGAGAAAAAGAAACAGAGGGAGCTCATTACAATGGAAACAGTTAACACAGATTGTGGAAAGGGAGGCTTGAGGCATGGAGAACAAAATAATATTTGGGTGATTTGTTGCTATGGTGACCACGCCCTGTGCTTCAGGAATGACACACTTGTTTATAGCAGAGGGAATTTCGTTACGAGTGGTCAGAGGAATAAGCACAGGGCTGTCTCTGATGTGATGAAAACTGCCCCTGTCTCTGGAGGTCACCGCACCCCAAGGACCCTGACAAACTATCTGGGAATTAAAACTGTACTGTCCTCAGCCACCAACTCAGCCTGCCTGCCTCCTTCTGCCAAAATAAATTTTCAAAAGATGGAGAGGAAGCTGTAGCCGAATCTAACGGCTAATGGCTCCAGCATCATGAGATGAGAGTCAAGCCACGGGGGACATGGTCTGCCTCTAATTAATTTCCGCACAGCTGATCCACAGAGGTGACCTGGAGAGTCTCTGAGCTCTCTCTCTCTCTGCTGCAGCTGAGCCTTCGTGGAACCTGCTGGCAGAGCTGGCCACGGCAGCATGGGACAGCCTGAGCACGGGCCACATCTAAGACCAGGCACGCGGGACACAGCACTGTTTCTCCCTTGTGTGCCGGGCACAGACACGCACCTTCACATCCCCATCATCAGAAAGTCAAAGAAGACTCTGATGGATGGAAGATCAGAGAAACAACACCAACCTGGGCGTACCTAGACCTGTCTCCACCTCAGCACACTTTATTATTATGTCGTTTCAAAAATAAACCTTAGTGATGCTGAGGGTTCCTTAGAAGCAGAACACAAACTTCCCACTTTGCCCCCTCGCCCTGCATCCTCACTCCTCTTCCAGAGGTAACCACTGCTAGCAATTTGGTGTTTATTCTTCCAGACCTTTTTCTAGGTATTTATAAATATATCTACCCAAATACAAATACAGCTATTAATTAGCTAACTGGATCACATACTGCAATTTCTTTTTACCTACCCACACTTTTCAAATCCGTGTATGTATAGGTCTTTAAAAAAAGGCCACATCATATTAATGGGCAAAGCTGTACCATAATTTACCCATCCTCCTGTTGACGAACCATTTACATGGTTTGCAAGTGTGAGCTATTAAAATAGCTAAATGTGCTACAATAAATACTCTTCTACTTGTTTCTCTTGTACGCATGTACCAGTATCTTTACAGGATGAAGGCACAGATCTGCTTTTGAGCCTGCTCATTTGCAATGTTGCCAGACACAGCCCAGTTGTCCTCCACACAAAGCTGCTAATTTACACTCCCAACCAAGTGTGTGAGGCCACTTCCCCCCAACACGCCCCATGCCCTACCGACACTGAAGTCTCCATCATTTTAATTTTAGCCAGGCACTTAGGATCTTTTCAAATTGGTCATGTGCATTTCTTCATTTGAAAATTGCCTAATTAAACCCTCTGCCCATTTTTCTTATTGATGTGTAAGAACTCTTCATTTATCCTGGATATTAATCTTTTGCCTGCTATACAAATTACATTTTCCAGCCTTTCACTTTTTACAACTTATTTACAGTACCTTTCATTGTACTGTACTTTTAAAGTTTAATATGTTCAAATATGTCAACGTTTCCTTTGCAGCTTTAAAAGCACTACTATAGATTATTTATACATATGTGTGCATGCAAATGTGTGTGTGTGTGTGTGTGTGTGTGTGTGTGTATGATGGGGGGGGGGTCATTTCCAGGGTAAGGAGAGACAGAGATATTTGGAGCCAATCTCTCTCTCTCTCTCTCTCTCCTTTTCTGGCCTTATTGGGCTACTGCTTCTCCCGACACCACTGGAACTGCTTCGCCTCTCTCCATCCTTGTCCACCTGTCTCCTGCTCTTCCTCCCACACACCTGTGAGCACCTCCTCTGTTTTACTGCCTTTGGACAAACTGTTTTAGTCTTGTTGATTTAACTCTTCTAAGGCCTGAATTCCCTTTTGCATATCTACCTGCTACTTTTTTTCTTCCTCCTCTCGAGGTGCTTCCTGCGTTTAGTGAACATACCCCGAGCCTTTCACCTCTCAGTGAACGGCACCCCCTTTCACTCACTGTGCTCAGGCCAAACACACGAGGAGTCACCCTGATTCGCCTCTTAGCTCCCAGCCCCCATTCAGTCCATCAGCAAAGCCTGCGGGATCTCCTCTGCGAACCCCTCCCAGGTCTGACCGCTTCCTCCCCCCGCCCCGCTCGCTGCCCCTGCAGAGCCCAGGTCTCCATCGCCCCTTCCACCTCCCCCTCCTACAGCCTCCCAGCCGCTCTGCTGTCCCACCCCCACCCCTCCACAGCACACGCTCCCAGGGCAGCGGGTGAATTACCTCAAATCCAAGTTAGAGCAAGTCATTCCCCATCTCAAAACCCTCCAATCCCCTCCCGAGATACTCAGAGTGAAATGCAAACTCCTCACCACACCACCCAGGCCCTACAGACCAGCGCTATCCAATAGAAATGTAACGTGAGCCACTCATGTAATTTCAAATTTTCCAGTAACAACATTTAAAAACTAAAAAGTACGGTGAGATTACCTGCGATAGCACACTTCATTCAACCCAACACACTCAGCATCACTGCAGTGTCCGGCACGGGTCACATTTCAAGGGCTCAAGGACTGTTTCTGCGCCAGCGGCCACCATCCTGGACAGCACAGCCCCAGGTGAGCGGCTACGTCCCCCGGCTACGTCACGGACACCTGTGACGGCTCACGTGACGTCTCCACTTGACTGGGCCGCGGTTGCCCAGACATTTGGTCATGCCTTATTCTCGACGACGTTAACACCTGCATTGGTAGACCGAGGAAGGCAGGCTGCCCTCCCCAGTGGGAGGGGGCCTCTACAATCTGCTGAAGGCCCGAGCGGAACGGAAGGCTGAGTAAGCGGGAACTTCACCTGCTTGACTGGTTGAGCTGGGACGTCAGTCTTCTCCTGCCCTTGGACTGGAACCTATACCGTTGGCTCTTGATCTCTCAGCCTCCAAAATCACATGAGCCAATTCCTCACAATACATCTCCTTATATATATATATATACACACCCTATAATATATACTATATTCTATAATAGTATGTATGCACACTTTTTATATATATTATATATACTATAATAGTGTATATACTATTTATTCATAATAAATATAATAGTATATGGTGTGTTATAAATGTATTAATACATGCATACATACATACTATTTTCCTATATAAAATATACTATGTATGTACACGTACAGCTCCTGTCGGTCCTGTGTCTCTGGAGAACACCAACACACACACACCCCCCTCCGCACCTGCTCACACGCTCCAGCCACACTGCCCGCCTTGCTGGGGCCCACACTTGCTGTGCTCCCACCCATTCCGGGCACGTTAGCTTGAGCTCCTTCTGCAGGGCACGTGCTTCCCCGAGAAGACCTCAGGCTGGGTTCACTCATCCGCTCCTTCAGGTCTCTGCACAGACGACAGTCTTCGGGGAGGCTGTGCCCGGTTCTCCAGGTGAAACAGCCCTCCTGCCACCTGCCCCTCGGCCCCTCACCTGCTTCATTCTTCTTCACAGCGCTTACCACCGCCCCAAGCATATCCCCACACATATCCATGGTTTGCTGACTGTCTACCTTCCCCACGAGAACATCAACTTCAACCAGAGGACACACCCTTCCCTGGACAGCGAGGCCATTCAGTCAATGCTCCGCTGTCCCCCTTGTCTCCCACTGGGCTCTTTTCAAGACAGGTTGTGTCAGGCATTTGGGGGCCACAGGAGGCTGGACCTGCGGGGTCCTGAAAGCCCAGCCCCGACTCCACTCCACTCCAGCCACACCCACCCTGCAGAGTACCCAATTTACAGCTAATCTCACTCTTCTATTCCCTCCCTCTGCTCAGATTTCAGGTTTCAGCTAACACAGAGAGTCACCCAGACTCCTGGGAGCTCAGAAGGGAAGTGTTAAAGGACAAAGGGTGTGCCAAGCACAACACTTTAAAGGGAAACTAAACATAAATATTTATTCAGAGTTTCAATATTTCCCATCCGGCCTTCATGGAGTGTTTTTTGGCAACGTCTATCAAAAATTTAAACATCGATAGACTTGACTCAGCAATTCTGCTTCTACAGGTCTCTCTTCAGAATACTTCTACGAGTATGAAAAGATGTACGCTCAAAGACACTTCATACATTATTCACTACAATAAAGATGTGTAAATAACCAACATGCACACCAGGGAATGGTGAAATAAACTACGGTATATCCATACGACACAGCACTATACCATCACAACAAAGAGTGAGGCTGCTCTATACTATACAGGCATGGAAAGTCATCCATGAGAAATACATTAAAAAGCTAGTTGTTGAACAGTATGCATGGTACTGTCCCATTTTTACGACGCAAAATGTTATCTGTGTTATAGTTGTAAATATATTAAAAAATCGGAAAGATCTTTGACTAGTTTTAAAACATCTTTAAAAATGAGCAGTAGGATCAGGGGATTTTAACGTTTTACTTTAATATGCTTCTGCATTATTTCCACTTTTAATGATGAACACACACATTACATTTGTAATAAAAAAAAAAAACCCAAAAGGCGTGAAACCAAAACCAAAATGAAAATAATCTGTCTGCTCTATGAAAGGATAAGGAGAGAAACCAGCCTAGCGCAACCAATTCTACAAGAGTAATTTTGATGGAAAGTTTCGCGATCCCTCCCTCCAGGAACACGGCACTGCCTGGAAAATTCCTGTGTGGTTCTGGGAGTTCCTGACGGCACAGAAAATTAGGGCCATTAGTCAAGACTTACAGTTGTTTTTGCAGTTTTCTCGCAATCTGGACTCAGCTTCAGTAACTTTCAGGTATGCCGCCAGCTTTCATTCTGCTCCATAAGATCCCAGAGGATGCCTGCTCTGGTCTCGTGGTTTCCCTGCTGCCCCTGCGGCCACTCTCCCTCAGTCCCTCTTGCTGCCACCTCCTCCTTTCCCTACACCTGGTACAGCTGCCCTGGGATCCCACTCTTCTGGATAGCCTTGTCCACTAAGCGTGCTTATACCACTGCATTATACCCACTGATGACCATAAAATCTGTTATTTCCAATCCAGATGGGCCCAGACTGCTCTCCTGAGTTCCAGACTTTTTTTTTTTAAGCTCTTTATTGGAATATAATTGCTTTACACTGTTGTGCCAATTTTTGAGGTACACCAAAGTGAATCAGCTGTATATATACATATATCCCCATATCCCCTCCCTCCCACGACTCCCTCCCACCCTCCCTCTCCTGGCCCCTAAGTCATCACCCATCATCGAGTTGATCTCCTTGTGTTATGCAGGAACTTCCCACTAGCTATCTATTTTACATTTGGTAGTGTAGATATGTCACCAGACCTGTTTTTAGCTGCCAACTAGACATGACCACTTACCTGCTGGACGACCAGATCACCAAGCCCTAAATGGAGCTAATTATCTACCTCTCAAATCCATTCCTCATCCACTCCTCTTTCTTTCTGGTCAACTGTCCCCCTAGTCACTGAAACCAGAAGCCACTGAGTCCTCTTCCTTATCCTCCCAAATCTAATTGGTCACGAAGTCTTTCTAATTCTGCCCCTTTATCCATCCTCATGGTTTCCCTTAGCTAAGTCCTCTTCATTTCTTGCTAGGACAACTAGAAAAGTCTCCTACATGATTCCTCCGTCTGTGTCTTCCTTTTTCATCTTTAGCCAACTCACCCTCCTTACGGTTGCCAGAATGACCTTTCAAATCACGTGAGCTGACTTTTAAAAGCTTTTCCAAAGCTTTCCCTGGTCTTCAGTAGGAAGCCCCAATTCTGTGTTGTGGGACAAGCAACCTCCAGGATCACCCTTCCCCTGCTGGGACACTGCGGTCCCCGTATGATGCTCTGTCCCGTAGGCTGGGGGCCTCACTCTCTCCCTCAGCTGCTTGGCCCACCCTTCATCATCCTCAAATTCAGCTCCTCCCCTCTCTGAAGCCTTCTGTGCGAGTTTCTGTTGCCACTGGAACAAATAACCATGATCTCAATGGTTAAAACCAACATGTTTATCCTCTTACAGTTCTGGCTGGTGGGGGTGGGGGTGGGGGCAGTCAGAAATAGAAAATCAGTCGCGCTGGGTTAATGTCAATGTGTCAGCAGGGCTGGTTCCTTCTGGAGGTTCCAGGGGAGAATCCGCTTCCTTGCCCTTTTCAGCTTCCAGCCTTCCCTGGCTGTGGTCCTTCTTCCGCCTTCAAGGCACATCACCCCAAGCTCCGCTTCCATGGTGACATCTCCTTCTCCTCCAGCTCCTCCCGCCTTCCTCTTCTAAGGACCCTTGTGACTACACTGGGCCTATCTGGATCCTTCAGGACAAGCTCCCCATCTCAAGAGCCTTAACTTAATCACATAAGCAAAGTCCCTGTGGCTGTGCAAGGTAACATTCACAGGCCCCAGTGTACATGTATGTATTTGGGGGCCATCATTCAGCCTCTTACACCTTGTCTGTCTAACTGAATGAACAAACAATGAAACTCTTTGGGCTCACCAGAAAGGCACTAAGTGTTTGGCCTGTATTAGTCCTCTGAATCCCTGTCACTTATCTCTGAAGCTTTTCCTAATTTCATCAGTTCCTCTTGAAGAGCAGTCTTTCCTTAGTGTCCATTCAGCCTTCCCTGCTTTCTTTCACCCAGTGCAGACGACATGACCCTAGCTGATGTCTCTTGTCTGGCCTGACCAGCCTCTGTTTACTGAACTCATGCTGACCTTTGGGGAACCAACCCTTCCCTCCTCTCGGTCCACGTGGTTGGGTGGGGCTGACCCACCTGGGTCTGGAGGGGGCATGTGATCCAAGCCCACTCAATCAGAGCTCTGCATCACACCAATGTGACAGAGCATCTAGGCTTGGGAATAAAAAGAAGATCCAAGGTGGGACAATGAGAACTCTACCTTGAGAATTTTGCTGGAATTACTAGAAAAGAATTCTTTTTTCTGATAGATGCCTCAGCTGGTGGGATGTAAGTCTGAACTGCCTTTGACCATCTTTGACCAAAGGGAGAGCCTCTGCGAACAAGAAGCCAACTAAGGGGAAAGAAGGGCCAAGAGACGGAAAACATTGATGATGACCCTGTTTAAGTACTGTGTACACCCTCACCTTACATAAGCATCATCGCCTGAACTTTTCAGATATGTGAGCCCAAAATCTCGCTGATCTTTTGCTTTCTTTTTTGCCAAGGCAGTTTGAATTGGGTGTCTGTAACTTGCAACCGAACAAGAACTGAATTACACAATGCCAGCCAGAGAAAACAGCTCCTTAATAAATATAAACATGCTCATCTCTCGTGAGGCTGTATATTGGTCAAAACTACTCCTTGTGTGCCTTGCATACACTGAGATTCAGAGCTACTTAAACAAATGTGTATATACAAAATCCAGAGCCCTAACATCGGAGCTTTTGTGGGAGGAAGAAGGTGGCAGGTGGGGAAATACCAGCCTCACTTTGGTCTCAGAAGTGAAGTCCAAGTTTCATTTGAAGCAGTGTCATTGATAGTAGTCACCCATTTCCAGACAATTCTGATGCATCCAAATGGCCCTAAAGTGTTTCACCATCAATAGAGCAGCAAAAGCCTCCCAAAGGCCTAAGTTGAAAGGGGCTCCCTGGCAAACCATACACAGCTCCTTGGAAGAGGAAAGAATAGCGTGTGAGCTCAGCTTTGCATGCAGACACAGGCCTTTCGCGGTGATCTGAGTGACCTTGACAGGTGCAGCTCCAATACCCACCTTGTGTTTTGTTACAACCTGTTCATCACGAGGCTTAAGGCCAAGTCCACCTGCGCAGGAGCCATAAGAACGTGACTACAGCTGCCCAGTCAAGAGTGATGGGTGCACATGAGGCTGTCCTCTTAAAAATGCGGTGACAAGTGACAAGGGCTAACTCAGAATCCTTACTGAGCACATCAAAATGGAAAGAAAAATTCAATTTAAGATAATGGTAAGAAGAATGCTATACACTTTTTTCACAAAAAGAAATATGCACATCATAACACAGGGAGATCAACTTGATGACTGGTGATGACCTAGAGGGCTGGGATAGGGAGGGTGGGAGGGAGGCTCAACAGGGAGGGGATATGGGGATATATGTATAAATACAGCTGATTCACTTTGTTGTACAGAGGAAACTGGCACAACAGTGTAAAGCTTTTATACTCTAATAAAGATCGAAAGAAAAAAGAAAGAAATACGCACATCAAAAAAAAAAATTAAAGGGAATTTACACAAGCTCTTAACCTCACACATAATAGGCCACAAATCCCTGGAAATAAATCTCAGTATAAGTGAGAAAAGATAAGAAACAAAAAGGATAAAGAAATATGCACAGCAACTGACTTTATCCTCTAACCATCTAACCTCACACCATCCACCTGTGAAAGCGCAGGTAACAGGGCTAATTCCTCCCCCAGCCCTACGGAACCCCCCACCCCCCCCCCCGCCCCAGACAACATGAAAAGCCACGTTAGGAAGATGAAGAGGAGGAATAAGAACAGTGAAAGGTCAACATGTCAGCAACATGAGCTGTGATTCTCAGGCAATGGAACTGGAGGAGGTGAAGAGGAAAAAATGAGTGATGCCATCAGAAAGTAGGGATTCTGTTGTCACTTATGAGACAAATAGAATGAGAGAACATTTCAAGGAAAGATTTATAGGGATTGAACGGGATGAAGAAAGGAAACATTATCTAGATAAGAACACATCAAACAAAAGAGGAACGTGGATGAATTATAAACGAGAGAGAGAGGATGAGTGAGAGAGGACTCCAGAGGGGTTGCAAGGATAAGAGAAGGAAACAGGTTTTGGCTGCTTTAAAAAAAATCCACAGGAATATCTGATGTTGGTGGAGAATGGAGTTAATGAGGAGGACAACCTGAATACACCTGAGAAGAGGCTGGATTTAACCTATTTAAAGTTCATTGCATTTTATCCACCACTTACTGCATGCACAGGGGCAGACCTTGCAGTTGGAAATTTAAAGTAGAATAAAGGAGGTCTCTGTCCTCAAATAGACACCTACAAAAATCAGACATAACAGAGACCAAATTATGTCCTGGGATAAAAGCAGGGATAATTTAATTCTGAAGATTGTTATGAAAAGGTAAGGATAAAAGAATGAAGAAGTGGTTTTGGGGGGAAAATATTATATACGTTTAAAAGCTTTATAATCTCCCAAGTATATTCTTATTCATTATTACGCACCAAGTAGGCACCAAGCACTGTCCCAGTGTCACTGAGGTCGTATTTCGTGGAGTATATTTATCAAGCATTTATAAATGCCAGGCAGCACCCTGCAGCTGCGTCTACGTATATTACCTCACTAACCCACTCTCATCTCTGTTGGTATTATTATTGGTATTATTACTTCATAAATGAAGAAACTGAAGGTGTGGAGGTTGTAACATGTCCGCATTTACTATTATGTGGTTGAGCCAAGGTCTGAAAGTGTGCCTTCCTGCACTCATCTTAGCTCACATTTCACTGCACCACAAGGGCTTTGGTGAGTCCTGAACGTAAAGAGTCCTTCTATTGCCTGCCTGCAGTAGGAAGCACAAGGAATCCAGGTGAATCTGACTCCGTAGGAGGGTTTAAAGGGAAGTAGGAGGGGGAGGGGGAAGAACGCTCAGAGCAGAGTTGGGGGGGCCAGGGGACAGTGGAACATAGATGCTGAAGGCTTTCTACTTGGGGCAGTGACCAGAATACCAGGAGATGCTCAAGCCTTTTGTTTTCTAAAGCTGGAGGCCAACGAATCCCAGCATTCTTTCCAATGCTGGTCCCAACCTTCCTCCCTTTGACTCCTGGTCCACACCACATGGAACTCCTCATTCCTTTGGTAAATAACCTCCCTCTCCCACCTTCATCTTCGGTCTTTCAAAGCAAGCTTCTCAAATGGTCCTCATCCTCCTCATCCAACTGATCTTCAAGTCAGGAGACCTCTTACAAACTACCCAATACCCCAGCAGAACCTGAGGCCCCCAGGCTGGTGTAAAACTCCTCTTCCTCTGAGGTCCAAAATCCTGGCCGATGTGTTCTAACACTGCTTTATCCCAGATCCTGCCATCATCCCAGTAAACGTCGATGGCCCCATGCATAACTCATCTGACTTCCCAGTCTTTCAGTACTTAGACATCTGCTACTCTTGCCAGGCACTTTTAATCAGGAAACCCGGGTATCACCCTAGACCATGCCATCACCTAGAACGTCACCTCTAAAACTCATATGCTGCGCTTTCTAAGCACAACTTTCTATCCTTCAGCTATGTTATTACCACTCCAACAGTTCATGAATCTAGACTACAAATCCCTTTAACCCAAACTTCCAGGCTCCTCCTGTCTTTGCCTCCTTTCTTATCTAATCTAAAGTTGCCCCCAATGTCCTTTACCTCTACTGTCCTCTTATCTACACTCTTGCTCTAATATCACAGAGGTAGCAGGAACCACCTTGGTCACAACCATCGGTAGAACCCAACCCTCCCTTAACCCAGCTGTCGCCCTCCTCTAGTCCAGTTGAGCACACGACGACACGGATGGAGCGGCCAAATTCACAGTCGAGAGCTGTAACTGCGGCCACAGCCCAGCCCAGAAATTCCCCTATTGTTTTCTTTTCATCTTTTGCATTCCCTTTTTTAACCTATTTTTTTTTAAATCAAAGTTCTACATCTGTACCTTTCTAAATGATTATTCCACATGGCAAAACAAAAAGCAGCAGTATCTTGTCCCACCCTCCATATGTCCAATCCATAATCGTCACTCTCAGCTTTTTAAGCTGTTTTCCCTAGTATTTACCCCCATACATCTAAGTAACATGTCTATATTGCTAGTTCCTGATATTTACATTTTAGACATTTCAGTAGCTTCCTACTACAGAAAATGACAAATGTTCTCTCTCTATAGGCTCTACATAGGCACTACCTCCATCTTCAATACAAGTGCACGATAACTTTTAAGTCAAAATTCATTGCTCATCTTGTTACAATTACATAAATATTATTCACAATTTAGCAATTTCCTTACTTGTGTGACTTTTTGTTTTCCCTGGATTTAATAGCTGCCTTGGTGTTTGTTTAGATTTCTCTATGTATTTTGCTAATTCTCCCCCAAATCTCTTTTATCAGTCACAACTCTCCTCTCACAATTATGTAAAAGGTTTCATTTTTGTTTTCCTGGAGACTTCAATTTTCCATTTTACTCTGGACTCGTAACTTCTAGGACTGTTGCACAGCTGTCATCCTGGAATCTCCCTTTGCCATCATTCTGTGAAATTCCTTTGTCTCTTTCCCATGTTGGATACCTTTTTTTCTGGACCTCTCACGTCTTCCTTTTTCTTGGTCTGCTTCCTTATTTTTGTGGAGCACCTTTTTTTTTTTTCCTGAGTTTCCAGAGAAATGTGCATGAGATAGATTATTGGCATCTCCCATGAATGAAAATTTCTTCTTACAGTTGATCATTTGGGTTAATCCAGAATTCTGATGTGGCAATCATTTCCCCCATGAATTGTGAAGGCATTTCCCTTTTAACTTCCAGGGTTGCTACTGAAAAGTTTGATGCCATTCTAAATTTCAGTGTTTTGTATGTGATCTGTTTACTCTCTTGGTACCTCTTCTTTTCCCCAGTGTTGTGAAATTTCGTGATGTGCTTTGTGTGGGTCTTTTTTCATTCACAAACTGGGCACTTGTTAGACTCTTCTAGTTCTACAGTTCTGGGAAATTATCTTGAAAGGTTGCTTTGATCATTGCCTCCCCTCTGATTTCTCTGTTTTCTTTTTATGGAACTCCTATTATTTGTGAGTGTGTTTTTATGTATACAACCTATACATAAACATCTCTTTTGGGGTACCTCATGCGCACATGTCCCACAATACTCTCAACAATGAACTCCTTGTCACCCAACAAAACTTCCTCTCAGTCCTATCTTCTCTGTCTCAGTAAACGTGTCTTTTGCCAAAGCCAGTAATATTGATCTCACTCTTCTCTCCTCCCTCATTCTTGCTTATTATGTGCAATAAAACATCAAATCCTGTGAAATATACCTCTTGGATCTCTCTTAAACTTAGTCCACCTCTTTTTCTCATAGTCACTGCAAATCCTTAATTCAGATCAGTGTCACTTCTCTTGCAGAATTCTGGACCACCTCCTACATTCTCTTCTCTCCAATGAACTCTGCTCCAACTCATTCTGCAGACCTCAACCTAGAGGTCTGGATGCTGCTAATACGCTCTGTGGCTATACTCTTATTACACTATAGGTTTAAAGCCCTTTATCTGTTCATATTCCCTATTAGATAATGCATCACATGAGACGTGCCCGCTCAGTAAATATCTGTAAATAAATGAGTTGATTATTATTACTAAATAATCATGTTCTTCCTCTGTGGAAAGTGAAATCAACCTCGAGATTAGGTAAATTCCTGACATTTTGAAACCTCTTCTTATTTTCTCTTTTTCGTTTCTTCCCCAGTACCTTTCTCTCCTCACCTAATAAACAGGCACGTCCTAAATGAGTAATGAGAAATCACTTTACACGCTGTTAGAAACAAAATGAGTAAAGCTCTGCGTATGATGGATTTGTGGGAGGAAAAGAATCCAGTTCTCCTGGGGAATCAAGACACTGCATAATCTATTAGGTAATGACAAAATGTGAATAAGTAAGTCGTGGTGGGAAAAGCACTTCGTATTTTTGAAACTACCCAAACAGATCCTGGGGCTTTATTCATTGTGGCAGTTTTAGTTAGGTAAGCCCAAATGAAAGAAATGGTCTGGATTTTTTTGTCTCATTCCTCCCAATAATTTACTTTCACATTAATTCAAGAACACAATAAAACTGCTTCTCAGAGCTAACGTTTTCTCCATATAAATATGGTCTCCTTAGTATTAAAGAAGTGCCCACATGTTAGTTCCCTGTTGTTTTATTCCAAAGGCTGCACTATCCCTTTCTTATTTTCTGAACTACTCATTCCTTGAAAAATCCAAAGCATTCCCTATTCATTCATTCATCATATATTTATCGGGTGGCTCCCCTGTACTTGATGTCATATTCGCTGCTGGAGAATCCAAGGTGAAAGACAAAACCCTTCTGTCCAGAAACTCACCAATTTGTGGGACATATAAATAACCAGTGACAAGATAATGCAGCAGGTGCCAGCCCAGAGGTCTGGATAAAGATGTCTCCAGGAGCTCAGAGGAGGAGCCAGGTAGGGCTTCACCGCAGAACGTTACATTTGAGCTGAGGTGTGAACTATGCAGGACAATTACCAAGAAGGACGGGGCACAACACGCATGGGATCATGTGCAAAGGTACAGCGCGTTCGGGGCAGCAGGGTGGGGTATGAGACGGGAGGGTTTCCTCGAGACCAGCCTTCCTGGTCTCTAGCCCTCTACGATCTCCAACTGCACCAGGCAAATATTCGTAACCCAGTTTCCCTCCAACATACCTGAAGTCCCCTGAAAATCCAATTTAAGGCTGAATAACTCCACTGTTCAATTAAATGCTTACTGTGATATACAGTAGATATTATATACATAGCTTTCTTTTTTATAAATGGGAAACTGACTGAGATTGAATGAATGGAAATGATGACTAATGAAGAAAGAGAAAGCAAACAGGAAGTTAAACTGTTTCTGGCTCCCACTGCTTGTGTTATAGTTTAAACTAAGTTACCAGGCTGAGATGACAGATCAAGACTCGGTCACAAATGTAAATAAATAGTTAAATAAATTATTTCTTTTCTTATAAAGTGATATATACTCATTAAAGAAAAATGAAAAGATACACTATTTTTTTTTTCATTTTCACCATATTCTCAACCAGTAATAACCGCTATGAACACATGGAAATGCATTATTTCAGACCACATTATGTGTATTTATATATTTTTTAATAAAATACCACACTACGGTTTTAAACACTTTTTAATTTTGAAATGTAATTACAAAGCAAACACTCATGACATTGCTACCCCGGTCAAGAACTGGAACATCAGAAAATTACAGGCACCTCAGAAGCTAGCTGGTCTTGTCTTTAGCCCCTTCTTCCATTCAAGGAAACCACTGTCATGACACTTTGGGTCACTGTTTCTTACTTTCCTTCATAGTTTGGCCACTCCCCATACACCCTTCAACAATATCCTTAAGTCTGTTTATGAACTTTGTATCAGTGAAATCACACTGTGTGCAGTCTGTTGCCTAGCAATCTTTACTAAACATTGAACTTATTCACCCGAATCGTAGCACGTAGCACTAGTTCACTCTCATTGCCAAACAGTGATCTGTTGCATGCATATATCACAATGTATCAGCTTATTCTACCATCGATGGAGTCTGAGTTGCTTCCACCGTCCACTATAAGCAGTTCTGCTTTGACCGTATTTGTACATGTCTCCTGATACAGTTGTGGATGTATTTCTCACGCACCAACAAGCAGAATTCTTAAGTTAAGGCAGAAGTGAGCTTTACTAGATAATGCTGCCTTGTTTTCCAAAGTGTCTATACCCATTTCCTTGTTTCCCTGAAGGACTGTGTGAGAGTTCCTCTTGGATCACATCTTCACCAACACTTAGGAAGGTCAGATTTTCAAATGTTGCCATGGTGATGGGTGCGCACCTCACTGTGACCTGAATTACCTTCTCCTGGTTATTGATGAAGTGTAGCACCCTTTTCATAACTATATTGGACATTTTTTTTTCTTTTCTTTTGTGGGTTGTTGGGCAAGTCTTTTGGTTCCTTTTTTGTTTTTATTTTTTGCACTGACTTGTAAGGGTTACTCGTAATATAATTTTATATTCTTTTTTAGAATTTTTATGTTATGATCATCTTTTATGATAATATTCATCCATACTTTTTTCAAATGTAAACTAATTACTAACTTGGTAAATGATAACCCACAATTGGGACAGTAGCCACTATAAAATAGAACATGTGATTATAAATTATTTTTAAGTTGGAGGTAGAAGCAGGGAAAAGACATAATGGGGAGGTTGTTTAGCACATATTAGCATATCTTGTTAAGGCTGGGACACCCAGCTCTACTGCGTCTTTAGTTATGTGACCTCAGGCAGGTAACTTAAGCTCCCTGAGCCTTTATTCCCTCTTGTATAAAATCGGTGATGATAACAGTAGCTACCACACAGGCTGTTGCAGAAATAAAATGGTACAGTGCATTAAAAATGCTTTGCATAATGCCAGGCACTAATTAAGCATGTAAAAATGGTACTTATTAACAATATTAACTTAATTATAAACATTTGTTTAGAACCTATAAATTATAAGTGCTGTGCTATATATTAAATCATTTCTGAATAAGGTTTACAAGAATTACACATTCTCCTT
This sequence comes from Hippopotamus amphibius kiboko, assembly GCF_030028045.1. NCBI lineage: Eukaryota > Metazoa > Chordata > Mammalia > Artiodactyla > Hippopotamidae > Hippopotamus > Hippopotamus amphibius. The sequence goes on from NC_080199.1 coordinate 74,276,528, forward strand.
TTCCCAATAAGGAATCCCAGGTTAAAGAGGTCAAGTAATTGAATCAAAGTCACCCAGCTATTAGTGGGTCTAATTTCAAAGCTCATTCCCTGTTTCCTCTGCCATCCAAAGTCTATGTGATAGAAACCACCAGTTAACTGTGGCTTACTGATAAAGTTATTCCACTCATTGGAACAAAACTCATGTGGCGACAGAAATATGTTCAAGGTGCCTTTGTTTTTTTAAACCTAAAAAGACGTAGCCAATGAGAAATAAGAAAATGAATGAGAAAAGGGTCTTGTAACTTTGTTGTTATTTTTTCCCAGGTCACAGGCACAGAAGCACTGCATGCTGACAGCCCGAGCAGGGGGGTTCTCTGCTGGGTTGATGTCGGTCACAGCAGCTGGGTAAAGAGGCCCGTCACTGTCAGAATTATCCTGTTCCAGGGCCACAAGAAGGGCACTGGGTGCAAGTTCAAGCTTTGCAGTTGGATGCCCAGGCTTACACCCAACCCGTAAACCTCCTGGTTTTGTTACCCTGGGAAAACTACTTGATCTCTCTAATCCACAGTTTCCTAATCTATAAAATAAGCTTAAGCATAGTACCTGCACATCATAAGGTTTATAAGTGAGGATGAAATGAGGTGGTGGGTATGGTTAAGCATACAGTAAGTACTCAATAAATGCTGGCTATTATTATTATTATAGTTGTTCGTTAATGAACCACCACATCCGTTTGTCCTGTTGAATATCTACCCTGTTGTCCCAGCTCGGATACACAGCATGGTACTGTCACCTTACTTTAGGCTGCATGTACTTACTGACGGAGGCATTCTGCTCTCATTCGCTCCCCATCTACTTGCCATGTGGTCTGTTCAACCGTCGGAGCTGCTTCTAGGCTGCAGGACCCTATTTCAAGGTCCTGCATCTGGTGGTCGTATGCTGGCTTCTCGTGTTCGGCACGGGCTTTAGACCCCTGTCGGAGAGGCTGCTTTAGAGGTTACTGATGAGCAACGGTGGGGCCCAAGGCGGTTCTCAACACAAACATGCTGAGTGATGGATTAAAGATGAACAATACAAAGATTCTGCAACGTCCAAGAAATGCGTTATTCTTTGCCAGTTATCTCAGAAAACGGAGAGCTGGCATTTGTCTCTTTCTTATTATATTTTCATTTTTTTCTAGCTCCCCCTACTTCCCACCATCCAAAGACAGCAGTTAGTATTTGGTATTTCATCACTGTAAGGTAGCTAGTAAGATATATAGATCTCGAAAGAATTGGAAAGTTGCATTTTAAATTTTTTTTAAATTTTTTAAAATAAATTTATTTATTTATTTACTTATTTATTGGCTGTGTTGGGTCTTCATGGCTGCACGCGGGCTTTCTCTAATTGTGGAGAGCAGGGGCTACTCTTCATTGCGGTGCGCAGGCTTCTCAGTGCAGCGGCTTCTCTTGTTGCAGAACACGGGCTCTAGGCGCGTGGGCTTCAGTAGTTGTGACTCACGGGCTCTAGAGCACAGGCTCAGTCATTGTGGCGCACGGGCTTAGTTGCTCCATGGCATGTGGGATCTTCTCGGACCAGGGACTGAAGCTGTGTCCCCTGTGTTGGCAGGCAGATTCTTAACCACTGTGCCCTCAGGGAAGTCCCAGAATTGGAAAGTTTTAAACACTGACACGTAATTAAAAGTTCCATGCTCATCAGGCTAAGAGATGGGGCTACATCATGGTAGCACTTTGCATAACAATGCATTTATAGTACAGGAGGCAGAGTTCCGAAGCACATAAATGTCAGAAATCACAATGGAAAACTGGCTCTCCAGGACCATTTGCATTAATTACTTCTGGACCAGCTCCCATAGCTCTTCGAGGCTGACAAGCACAGTGGGCAAAATACCAGGTGTGTAACCTCTGAGATACAATACACGCATACACTCTTAAGTGAGAGTTAGTATTTTGTGCCTTACTTCAGAGGGGCCACCACACAATAAAAGGTTTCACACCAGCCTGCAAGGGGCTTAACAGCAAGGAGAGTCACGGCATTTTATAAAATCTCTCTGGTAAGATGGGTGTGTCCTACAGTGCTTATACCAAGAATATTATTTGTGCTGTTGTTTCCATGAAATAATTTGAAAGGCATAGCAGAGAAAGAGAAATGTATCTTGTCTCTTCCTTGGATCATTCTGTGACATTTCGATGATAATTATTATATAGCCCCCTAGGCCACTAAACTGGCAACAGAGGATGAGGTTATCAGAGTTTAAACTCAAGGGATCACACACACAAAATCAAACTGTCCCAATGAACTACTGAAGGGGCAATGTTTGTGTAATCGTGAAGCCCAGGGTGGACTCACCAGGAACATTAGTGACTGACCAAGCAGCTGTAAATTTTCTGTACATTTTTTTTTTCACAGTCTATCTTTTTACCCCTTCATGGCTTGTGAATTCCTCCATAAAAGGGTTGAAAGGGGGCAAGGAGGATGTATATTTTCAAATTAACAAGGTATCTAGTGGTTACCAGCCCTGGTCCAAGATTTGAAGGGGAGGGAGGCTTGGGAACCTCTAATATTTACAGAGCGGGAATTCACGTCATCACCTGCACAGAGTGCTGTCCCCACCGTGCAGTCCGGCAACTTCCACTGACCCGTCAGGTCTCTGCCTGCGTGTTTTTTGCACAATACGTTAAGGTTGCAGGCTACTCCTCCACTGCACACTCGGAATAACTGTAATTAAAGAGTTATGTGTGTGTGGCTTCCTAGGTGGCACAGTGGTTGAGAATCCGCCTGCCAATGCAGAGAACACGGGTTCGAGCCCTGCTCCAGGAAGATCCCACATGCCACGGAGCAACGAAGCCCGTGCGCCACAACTATTGAGCCTGTGCTTTAGAGCCCATGAGCCACAACGGTTGAGCCCATGTGCTGCTTGTGCTTTAGAGCCCATGAGCCACAACGGTTGAGCCCATGTGCTGCAACTACTGAAGCCCACGTGCCTAGAGCCCGTGCTCCACAACAAGAGAAGCCATGGCAATGAGAAGCCATGGCAATGAGGAGCCCACGCACCACAATGAAGAGTAGCCCCCACTCACCACAACTAAAAAGAAAGCCCGCGCACAGCAAAAAAAAAAAAAAAAAAAGACCCAACACAGCAAATAAAATAAATAAATAAATAATAATTTAAAAAAAAAGAATTATGTGTGTAAGTATGAGTTTTATGTTCCTCTCTCCTGTTACACCATCGGCTCTGTAGCAGCAATGACTGCGTCTGTCTCATTCATCGTGATTTCCCCAAGCATCCAGCACGGAGCTCAACTCAAAGAAGGTGCTCTGTAAACATCCATGGAATGAACATATGTACATCCACGGCCCCTGTGACTTCACGCCCTGGGGTGACTGAGCTGGACTCTGGGGTCACAGCATGTGATTCACAGCGCCTCCTGTCCGCTGTGAGGAGAAAGGAACCTCCCCAATGCTTGCTGGAAAGAACAGCAAACAGGCCTTCCAGGACATCCACGGATGCCACCCTCTGAACGATGCCACGGACAGTCACGCCATCCATCATCCCGCCATATGTTCCTGTCTCTATGACCTCATGCAAAGGGATGGGTCTCAAGCGTATTGCCTTTATTTTTCTCCCACAAAAGTTCTTTCTAACACTTCCACTCTCCTGTAACCTCCTCTACCCCCAACCCATTGCAGGTTCCGCTGTTGGCTTCACAGTGACAGAGGAGCTAAAGCTGGGGCCAGCCATGGGGACCCAGCCTCATGGAGAACACAGCCAACACCAAGCGATAATGCCGTCTGCTCTGAACAGCCCAGCGCAGTCTAATTGCTTTGAACTTGCCTCCTTCAGGTCCCACACCTGGATCAACAAGGGCCACAACTCTCTCACTGTCAGAAAAATAACAGGCTCTTGGAGGTGTTTATGTTAAAAGAGCATGTGTCACATGCTACAGTAAGAACAACCTCCCAAACCATCCAGACTCAGGTTTCCAGTGGCAAAGGGAGCCCTTTGCCTGTCCTGTCCTTTCCTAAAGCAGGATATTTTATTTCAACAAGTTCTTACTCAATCTCTTCATTAAAGATGTGGCCAAAGAGGGGAGATGATGCTTGGCCAGACTGGGGAGAGGGCGGGGAGAACGTGCTAGAGCACCTGTTTCTGGAACCCTGCATATCAAAGTGCTTGGTAAACACATTCTGATGGTGTTGACAAGCTACTTGTATTTTTTTTTAACTATTTATTTATTATTTATTTATTTATTGGCTGTGTTGGGTCTTCACTTCTGCACATGGGCTTTCTCTAGTTGCGGCGAGCAAGGGCTACTCTGCGTTGTGGTGCGTGGGCCTCTCATTGTGGTGGCTTCTCTTGATGTGGAGCACAGGCTCTAGGCTCTCAGGCTTCAGTAGTTGTGGCATGTGGGCACAGCAGTTGTGGCTCGTGGGCTTAGTTGCTCCTAGGCATGTGGGATCCTCCTGGACCAGGGATTGAACCCGTGTCCCCTGCATTGGCAGGCGGATTCTTAACCACTGCGCCACCAGGGAAGTCCAAGCTACTTGTATTTTTAAGTTATAGTATGCCGAGAAATACCTAAACTTGTGGAACTTAATGCAGAAATAATAATCCGCTGTTAAAGAAGTAAAATTAAGTTTTATGATACGAGTAGAGTTTCTGTAGCCCATAAAATAACAGCCTCACTATTTCCAGAGAACTTTTTTCCTTAGGGAGAAAGGAACTCAAACAATAAGACGTCAGCTGTTCATTTTCTATATAACCATGGGAAATGGTTAGTCCAAATAAAGGAATTTTATTTTCTGTAATGCATCATGTCAACATGACAGAATCAGAAGGCATATTGACTGAGAAGTAATCTATCATCAGATCAATACTTCAACTGAAAATATTTTCCCATTTGCTGCAACAACTGCAAACCAGTTAGAAAAGTCAATAGGGTAAAGACTGATTATTTGTGTAAAATTATACGGATCAATGCCCTGGTGAGATGTATTTGACATACGAACAACAGAACAGCTTTTCATGAAAATTTTGAGAAAGAGAGTCACTGAAAGACCAAGGCGAAGTCTCTAAAATTCTTCCCTTTACACAGCCACGGGGAGGACGTTCAGTACTTTTTTTTTTTAACCATTAGCACTAAACCCACAAGTTTCCTTCCGATGTCAAGGAAGCAAGGACCATTAACTTACAGGAAAATGACTTTCTAGGAGTGGATCATGCTTAGTACACTGCATTAGTTCTCACCTTGTGTCTGGAAACCCAGGAAAAGAGGGGCGTGGACAGAATAGAGAATTATTGTAGGGGATCTGGGCGCCATATGTGTGGTAACGAGCACTGTTCCAGAAAGAAGATTCAGCCTCTAAGCTGTATTCTTCAATGATAGTTATTTCAATAAAATGTAATTAACTTGCCTCCATCTGAGTAAGAATGTGTAGGCAAAACAGCACAGAGATTACGTGTGCTGTTAAAGTCAGACAGACCTAGGTTGATTCCTAGGTCTGTAATAAACCTTTTTATTTTTCCTAATCCAATATGAAAAAAGGTGGCATCTCATTCAAAAAACTGAGTGTATTTAGTTATTAGTGAATTCGAACATCTTTTCATATGTTTATGGCCACTGACCACTTTGTACTTCCATTGTATGTTACCCACTCATATATTTTACCTATTTTTCAAATTAAGTTTTTTTCCTACTGCTTTTCATATTAACACCTTGTTGCAGCATTTTCATTCAGTTTATCAACCTCCTTACCTCTTTGATGTCCTTTATTGCAGACAACTGAAAATTTGTATGGATTTAAATCTATCATTTTTTAAGGTTTCCAGGTTTCACATCATGTTTAGAAAGGCCTTCCCCAAGCCAAAATTTTAAAATATTTTCTTTTCTAATTATTTTATTATCAGAAAAGATAAGTTTAAAAATATACAATTAAAGTTATTGCCCATTATGTTGTGCAACATAATTTTTTTTTTAATTCACAGAATTAAAATCTTACACATTGGTGCTAAAAATAAGTTTCTCTCTTCTGATGAAGTGGCATACTCTGTTTTTTTTCCCTGATTGTGTTTCTTCTTTTGCCCTTGCAGCCAGGAAGCTGTGAGAGCCTGGTTTTAACAGGCTCTTCTCGTTTTTTATTACTTAGATTTTTATCCTTGTTTCTATGTTATTCTGTGCCCTTTACTACATGTTACCTTGTATCTTCTCTGAAATCAGAAAGTGATTCCATAATACATAAATTAGAAAATGATTACACACATAATAAACAGAAAGTGATTAAATAATTTTAAAAGCCTATGATATTTAATTTCAACTTTTACAGGGCATTTGTTTCTTAATCCATTTTACTATGAATTCCTGATCTGCTAGAATTAACTGGCAGCCAGCTGATAAGATTACAGATCTCTCACTCTCACTCTAATTACTAGTGTACAAATCTGTTTGCCTCACTGGGAGCCCCTCAAGGGTAAAGACTGTGCTAATTATTCTTGAATCCCAGTCACCTATGGCTTAAAGCAAGCACTTAAATGTTTACTGAATGAATGAACCAGAAAACAGTCACTCACAAATCTAGATCAGAAATCTAGGTTAAAGAAAACGGCCCAAGCACTCCCAGGGTATGTTCTATTGTGGGTACATGTTGCATCTACAATCGTGGGTGACAGATGACCCAAAGACACACGAACTCAGCCATCATTAGCCTGGAATCACCAAGAGAAAGAAGCAAAGCATCACATTTTAGAAATGTTTCCAACAGCATGAGTTAAAACAAGGGCTGGTGTTACCTAAGTAATTAAAATAACCCAAACACCTCACAGTCCCAAGAAATCCAATTATTTGGAATTTAACTGTAATTTGCATGCCTGCCTTCTGCTTTTTAATTAGCTTGATGACAGAACAAGGCAATGTGAAACCTGATATGGTATCAGGAACTAGATTTTATTTAAATGAAAAATTCATACCAGCAGAATACATGGAAAGCTAAAATTCAGTAATGAAATTTGTCTCTTAACCACAATTTTGAAATTGTTGTTAAATTAGCTGTTGGAGTTAGATAAAACTTAGAAAAGAACGTCCTGAAATCTCTCCAATATGCTTTCTGCTTCATTTTCCCATTCCATGCCCTCCCCTGATAACTCCACTTCACGAGGGCCACAGCTAAGGAGCTACCCAGCAGCTGGTGTGGGGTTCTCCGTCTAGTAAATGGAGGTGGTTATCTTTGTTCTAAAACATCCTTGGAACTTCCCTGGTAGTCCAGTGGTTAAGACTTTGACTTCCAGTGCAGGGGGTGAGGGTTCAATCCCTGGTCAGGGAGCTAAGATCCCACATGCCTCTTGGCCAAAAAACCAAAACATAAAAAACAGAAGCAATATTGTAACAAATTGAATAAAGACGTTAAAAATGGTTCCTATAAAAAAAAATCTTAAAAAAAAAGTTTTTTCTCTTTGGAAAATCAAATACAGAGCCTTAGGGCATTATTGAAATAGGTTTCCGAGCAGACTCGGACTAAGACTTGGGAACTCTGTCCACTGCCTGTCTCACCGAGTCCTCCACAGTCTGGGGCTGCCCTCTCTGCCCCCACCCCCACCCTCTGCAGACCCTGGAGAAGGAGGCTGCAAGTAACAGAGCAAGGCTGGCAATGTTCACCATAACAGAGAGAAGAAACTGGAAGAGAGAGAAGGAAAAGAGAGATGTGATTGGGGGCAGCTGTCAGCTGTTCCTACCTGGCGAGGCCTCTGTAATTTGCCAGTAGCTCATAAGAAGCTGAAGGGCAGTTGCATAGCGGATGCGGAATGGGTGGGGGTCTTGGGACATCTGCTGGAGCCTGTCCTAGGACACGGGAAAGGGCAGGACTCTCACTTGTCCACGGGAACCGGTCTGTCTCGTTGCTCTACTATGTAACCACTTGCCCCAAGTCACAAGCACTTTCTGAGCACTCGGCGTGGAAACTGGGAACATCATGGTGGCCCCTTCTCTGCTGGGAACATCCCTTCCCCCCATGAAGGCCCCATCCCTCCTCACGTGATATCATTCCTTTCCCCCTCCTTCCTCTGGTTAACATCTATTTTCATGGCATCACCAACTGAATTCTAATCAAGTCATCTCAAGGAGGGTCTGGCTTGAGGCAAGAAACCCTGGGTACCAGTTATCTTTACCACCATTTCCAGTTCATGTGAAATCTAATGGTCCAAACTGTGGACGACAGATGGAATTCTGATATTCTCCAGCTGGATATTTATGTTATTGTGGGAAAAGCACAGGACACATACACAACATATGTGATTTCCTGATGCCACACCTGACCTGAGGAGAGTCATTTCACCTTTGAGTCTTGATTTCCCATCTGTAAAATACTACTTCCCTTGCCTACCACTCTGGGTTTTTTTGAGGACCGTACAAGATTCAGTACATTAAAGTGTTTTATATATAAAGTGGAAGAGAATTCTTGTTATCGAGATCACATGGTGAAATTATGATGTAAGGAAGAAACAAACCATTATTGCATCATGCCACTGAGATTTTTGAGGTTGTTACAGCAGCTAACTTTATTTAGCCGAACATAGTTTATCTAAGATTATACTTTTCTCACATGCTGCAAGATGGGGGGTCCTAATTCTGGGTAGACTGTACAGGCGAGCATCATGGCAGTTTGTATTTGAATGTGTACTCTTTCCTTTGGCCAAGGACATTGAAGGTTGTTTGCAATAAGGCTTTAAAAAAACATCACATGGTTTTCCAAAATCCCCTATGGAGTAGAAGTATTTGAGAAAATAATGACATCTTTATGGTCTTCAACACTGCTGCTGCCTTGCCCTCTCTCCTTCGCATCTGAGATTCCTTATTTTCACTTAGCTCTACCTCCACCAAGATAGCCACTCTCTCTACACAGTTTTTCACGGAACACTTCAAACGTGTACTAAAGTAGAGAGACTAATTAACGTCATTTATGCTATAGCCCAACTTCAACAACAAGCAATACCAGTGCTTCATCTTCTGTAACATGCAGACTCCATTCTCAAGCATCCTGGATTATTTTGAAGCAAATCCCAGAGAGCCCATCACTTCATATTTGTGAATTTCTAAAATATGGCTCTTTTTAAAAACAACCACAGGGAGGGATAAATTAGGAGTTTGGGATTAATATGTTACTATATGTATTAATGTTAATATATGTATTAATATATGTTAATATATGTATTAATATATGTTAATATATGTATTAATGTTAATATATGTATTAACTACTATGTATAAAATAGACAACCAACAAGCACCTACTGTACAGCACAGGGAACAATACTCAATATTTTGTAATAACCTATAAAGGAAAAGAATCTGAAAAAGAATAGATATATGTATAACTGAATTACTTTGCTGTACACCTGAAACTAGCAAAAACATTGTAAATCAACTATACTTCAATTAAAAAAAAAACCAAAAACATAGCCACAAATACTACCATCATACTCAGAATATCAGCATTAATAGTTCCTTCATGTCATCTAAAAGCCAATGTTCACATTTCCTGTTATCTTTAAAGAAAATCTTTTTTGGTGTGTTTGTTTGAATTGGGATACAAAATAAGACCCACACTTCACAACTGGCCGATATATCTAAGTTTTTAAAATAATCTACTGGTTCCCCCTCCATATCCTTTGTCTCCCTCCCAAAAAGTTTATTTGCATTTTTTTTTTTTCAATTTCTGTTGTTGCCATTGTGGAGTACATTAGATGGTTTGTTCTACAGAGTTTCTCAGTCTGGTTGGCTGATTCTGTTCCCACGGTGTTACTTAATATGCTTCTTTGCCCTTTGTATTTCCAGTAAATTAGTAGTTAAATCTAGAGGCTAGACTGGATTCATTTTTTTCCCTCAAGATGAATTCACACATCAACACCATATATCAGTATAGTTCCTAATGTCTGGTTTTCCCTTTCAACTGATGATCATTGCCTTTATCTACTGATTCATTAAAGCTGTGAAAAGGTGATATTCTATCGTATCTTATTTATTAGCTAGAATGCTTTTAAACACTAAAAGAGAAACTTCCCCTCATCAACTCTTTGGTTATCGTGAGATACACACTGAATAGAAGTGGCTAAAATGTTTTATTCTTTTCTTTCTTTACCAAATTTCAAAAAAAAAAATAGTTTCTTAGCGTCATCCAAAGTGACTAGTTTTTGTTTTATTTTTTATCATTATGACCTAGTATATTTTGATATACATATATTTTGATTTGATGAATATTATTCTACTATAGCAGTTATGAGTCTTATTGATATTCGATCTCTTTCTTTCTTTTTTCAACCAATAGGAGCTTATTCAGTCTGACCCTTGAGTCCTTTGGATAGAATCCTAGTAGTTTTTGAATTCCTCTTGTCTGTTTGTTCTAGGATCTACAGTTCCTGCCCTAGAGCGGGAACCAGCCATTTCTTCAAAGACCCTTATCTCCTGTTAATGTAAAATGTATTTAGAGATCATTGGGGGTGCTCATTTCTATTGGTCTAGTCACTGTTTATAACTTTTCAGTGGACAGAGCTGGCAATACTTTTTAAAGATACATTTCAGATGAGTTCATACTTTATCCTATAATATCCGTATCCCATTTATTCCATAATACACACATTCAGAATAAGAGCAGATTTGGAATCACAATATCCACACTATCACCAATAATGTAATTACTGAAAACAGCTTAAGATTTCTTTGCAATTCTTTTTGAACATCGGGTATACACTATTAGGGAGGAACAACCAAATTATTGTTTTAAAGTCACTTAGAATGAGTCTTCTCTGTGTGTTTACGCCACCAACAGGCCATGCAATTACTTTCATTTGTTTAATCACATTTTTGAGTTTTAGATATCACCTTCTAAAATTCCATGTTAATTTATCATTGTGTAAAATATTTATGTAACTTCAAGGTCAAATCTGCACAACAAGGTGTATTAAAAGTCTAGCTCTGTCCCTATTCCCTCCATCCTATTCCTTCTTTTCCCTGAAAGATAATCATTTTTTAACATTTCAAAGTTTATTCTTCTGTTGCTTTTTATTAATATAAGCAAAAATGTATTTAATTATACATATGATTTCCCTGTTGTTTGGATAAAAGGTTAGCTTACTTTATACACTTTTCTCCATCTTGCTTTTATCACTTAATGATGTATCCTGAAAATCACCTACTAGCAGTATACAGAGAGATTTCCCCATTCATTTAACAGCTGTACAGTATGGCATCCTGTGGATATATCACAACCCACTCAGTTGGTCCCCTACGGATGGACACTGAGTTATTTTCAGTATTTTGCCATTTCAAACAGCGCTGCAATGAATCACTTTGTGCATTCTGTTTTTGCCAGTCTACCTCTGGGAAAGATTTCTGGAGGTGGGACTGCGAAGTCAAGGAAAAAATGTGCATGTGACTGTATTATTAGATATGGCCAATTCCCTTCCGTAGGAGTCACACTATCTTCTGTTCCAGCCAGAACACGTATGAGAATGCCTCTCTTCCCGCAGCTTCACAATACTGTATGTTTTCAAACATTTGGATGTTGCCCGTTTCATAGATAAGATACTGTAGTTCCTGTAGTTTTACTTTATGTTTTTCTTATTACGAGTGATGCTGATTACCTTTTCACAAGGCTAAGAGCTATGTGCATTTCTTTTTCTAAGAACTGTCTGTTCAAATCCGCAGCCCATCTCCCTGTAACAGTGCTTCACAAGCGTGATCTCTAGACCAGCAGCAGCTGCAGCATCACCTGGGGATTTATTAGAAATGCACATTCTCAGGCCCAACCCCAGATCTACGGAATGAGACACGAGGATGAGGCCCAGCAGTCAGTGTTTTAACATGCCCTACAGGTGATTCTGATGCACTAAAATTTGATAAACATGGATCTGTAGGATTGATTCAACAACTGTATTTTAACTCACTGTAGGCTTGCCTAGTTGTTTTCTATTTAAACCCAGGCCAAACTGTTAATAAGCTGGAACGAAAGAGTCAAAGGTCGTGTGACATTCATTCATTGATTCACTGATTCATCCAACCATTAACAAATGGATGCTAAGTAGCCCCTGGTACTCAGCCACTGGGGACCTTACAGCAGTGGGGACACTGTGTCAAATAAAACAGACAAGGTCACCGCCCCCAGGAGCTTTCCCTCCACTGAGCAAGAACAAAACCAAACAAATCAATTTAAGTCTTACCTAAGGGGATTACAAGGTGCTACTCTGCTGAAGGGCAGGCGGTCAGGGAAATGCAAGCGAAACTAACACTGAGATAGTATTTCACGCCCATCAAATGGATAATTTTTTTTTTAATGATAAATACATATTCCTAGCAGGGATATGGGTGGAAATGTGAAGTACTGAGCCTCTTTGAAAAGGAATCTAGTCATATCTATTCATGCATCAAACACAGCCAACCCCACTGCGGGGATCGATCCCATAGAAAGAATGCCACCCGTTCAAGGACACGTGCTGTAGCATTGCTCAGAGTGGCCAACGCCAGTGACAAAGTGAATGCCCACCGGCAGTGGGGGAATGGTTGAATAGCTCGTGGTGTATCCACACCAGGCAGCCACTGAAAAATGAGCCACACACTGACTTAAGGGCAGCTCTATGGCATACTCTGCGTGAGGAAAGTAACATAAAGAAAAGTGGGTCCAGAGCGATCTCACTTTCAGGAACTCATACAAGCCCGTCTGTGTGTATATGTATATACACTGGTACATGAGTACAAGAGCACAGGAGAATAATCTGGAGGGATGAATACCCTTGGGGTGAGCCATCTACAGTGGATTCAGGCTCAACATCCAGGCTGCCTTCCTCACCATGTGTCTTCCTACAGTGTGGAAGATGGAAAGCTAAGCCACACGCTGTGTGCTTGGACATCCTGCAGGCAAACAGATACGAGATACAGGAGGAGAAGTGGGGGGCACACGGGGCTGCTTCAGCGGCTGACGAGCACCTTCATTTGTCCCACCTTTGCATCAGCTGAGCTCCCTGTGTCGCTCACTAGCTTCCGGGGTGTGGAGGTGCAGGGCTCCGGGCATCGGCTTTGCTGGCCTGGATAGAGCAGGCACAGCGTGGCTGGGAAGCCAGCCTTTCTGCGGTAGCTGCTGAGCCCTGCATCCCGGCGTGGGTGGTGTGGGCCTGGAGCCAGCAGGGGGAACGGAGCCCCTGAATACCTGCAGAGGCAGCAGCTTCCCCCAGGGATCAGGGATTCACTCTGGGGGTGCAGTCTGCAGCTTGCTCCTACAGTCCTTTCAATGATTTCATCACTGCCTGTTTCCCTGAGCCAAGTCTGCCTAAAACAGCTGGATCCTTCTTTTTTTTTTTGCAATGGAAACTGTGTGATCCAATGGGTTACCAGTCATGGGGAGGAGGGAGAGGGAGTTGTGAGAATTTAGACATAGGAATATATGAAAGTGTCTTGAAAATCATGGTATTACCTATATTATTATTATTAATTTTAAATGTCATCTGAAACATCTGTCATCCCATGAAACAACTGATGTACCCAAGGACTTTCAAAAGACTTTCATGCAGGAAAGGCTCTCCACTGCGGAGCTTCTCCTCAGCACAAGTCTCACCTGCAGGTGTGGACGCGGATTTTGGTGCCGGAAGCAAACTCCTGCGGGGTGTTGTCACACTGGAGGATGCTGGAGGGGCCGCCCGGCCGGCCCCCTTGGGTGTATCTTTGGAAGGCAGAGCTGCCTTCAAAGCTGGCTGGTCTTCAGCCCCAAAGGTTGAACCTGTGGGAAGCAGACAGTGTGTTAATTACAAGTTCATGAAAAATGAATGGACCCCCTTGCCGCGCGCCACAGCCAACCTATCCTAATGCCACCACCTGCTTTAGAACTTCACCTGACTCCCAGGGAGTGGCCTTGAAAGGCATTTCTCTGGGACCAGATGTGGAAAAGAGCTCCCTTTAGTCACCGCAGTAAAGTCTGTCCCTCAAATCCCCACACCAGGGGCACCACAAAAGCCAAGAGCAGCCTTGCTCCTCTGAAGATTTTACACACGTGAGCACACGCACACACAACCTGCTTATGTGGGTGTGTAGCTGCGTACAGAGGGTCAGCGTTTGTTTTGTAACTCGCGGAGGATGAGAACAGGAGAGACAGTGCGAGTGATCCACGGGAGATGAAAGTAAGAACACACACATGAGCCATTGGTCCAGAAAGTGTATTCAGGGCTCCTTGAAACCCAGCTGATTTTACCCTGAGAATAAGAGGCTTGGGATGAAGGTGGACAGGTGAGAAGCATAGAGACAGAGAATCCCTTTGAAACTCATGAAGCTTTATGTCTGAAAAGCTGAGGCCTCATTAAACCACGAGGACCCTGCATCATAGCCCAGTTTATTGCAAAGGCAGATGTTTATTGATCATTTGTTTCCTGTTCAACCCAGAACAGGCTCTGTGTCTACAGGACGGCTTGTTTACAATGGACTGCTCCAAAGATAGGGCCTGCTGGGATTTGTGTCAGATTTAAATGCCTCTGTGGCCCAATTTTTTCCTCTAGATCTTTTCAAACCTATTATGGTTTATACATTTGTAATCCCTTAAAGACAATGACACCACCATCTATTCCTATTAAAGGATAAATCTTCCAAATGTACCTCTGAGTACAGCTTCAAGGACTAATCTACTAAATTAAATAGAGAGCCTGAATATACTGAGATTACTGCTTGTTGGGACTAAATCTATCCAGTTAGGAACGTGACCATCTACCGTGGAAAACAGGCAATGACAGCTGGAAGAAGTATATAGAATTTTAGCGCAAGATTACATTTTTTTGTTTTCATCATTTTAAAAGGATAGTCGTAACATTCTATTCAAATAGGGCCTGCATCAAAATGATAACATTGTTAAAATGGCTTTAGTGTTCAAACATTCAGGAGTTTCATGCAACCCCTTAGAGGACGAGACGGCTGCTTTCCTCTCTCTGAAGACCTGAAAGTCTGTTTAAAATGGGTAAAATTTGTTTTGTCCCTAAAGAAAAGTGTATTTAGGAAGGGACAATAAAGAATGTGCTCTTTCCTAACACAGAACCTATGCCCTACAGTTCTTTGAAGGTCCTGTGCAAAGTTTTAAATCGTTCTAAACAGGGCTACAAGAATGCATTTGACCCACACAAACGGAACAAAAGTGATGAAACTCTGATGAAAGGATGTAGGCTGTATCCTGAATTTTCAGATTAAAAAGTAAGCACAGGACAGCCATGTGCAGAAAAGTGAAACTAGACCACTGTCTCACACCGTACACAAAAATTAACTCAAAATGGATTAAAGACTTGAATGTAACACCTGAAACCATTAAACTCCTAGAAGAAAATGTAGGCAGTACGCTCTTTGACATTGGTCTTAGCAATATCTTTCCAGATGTGTCTCTTCAGGAAAAGGAAACAAAAGCAAAAATAAACAAATGGGATTATATCAAACTGAAAAGCTTCTGTAGAGCAAAGGAAACCATCAATCACATCAGGAGACAACCTCCAAATAGGAGGTGATATTTGCAAATAACACATCTGATAATGGGTTAACATCCAAAATATAGAGAGAGCTCATACAACTCGACAACAAAAAAACAAACAACCACATTGAAAAAACGGGCAGAGGAGCTGCATAGACATTTTTACAAAGAAGACATACAGATGGCCAACAGGCACACGAAAAGATGTTCAACATCAGTAAATCATTAGGGAAATGCAAACCGAAACCAGAAGATAGCGCCTCACAGCTGTCAGAATGGCTGTTATCAGTAAGACAAGAAACAACAAGTGTTGGGGAGGACGTGGAGAAAAGGGAACCCTCGTGCGCTGTTGGTGGGAATGTACATCGAGGCAGCTACTGTGGAAGACAATGTGGAGATTACCCCCCAAATTAACAATAGAACCACCATTTGATCCGGCCACTCCACTTCTGCGTATTCCTCTTTCACACAGTCTTTTATTTAACAATTTACTACAGTTTCTTAAGAAGGGGAATATTTTGTGTCATTTGCAGAGTTCAAATGCCCTTTTATCAAATCCTCTTGTGCCTGGCATTATTCTCTTACATGAAATTTATAATTCAATGAACATGTCAATTTGGAGATTTGGCTGCTCTCCAGGCTGGGAAGTAATTCATCTGTTTGAAGTAGGAAGTGTCAAGCAAGCGCCGTACCCCGCTCTGAGAGAGGTCTTGAATTACTCAAAAATAAAGCAGTAAAATAAAATAAAATTGAACTCTGTTCTTGTCCATGATTGTGAGAGACAGCTGGCAGTGAACAATACCCCTCTTGGAAAACCAGCTTAAGTAGACCAGTACTTAAAGACACATGGTTCGGTAAACGAAAAGTACTCTGGATTTGGAAACGGCTGCTGAATTCTGTAACTGCTCTGGGACTTCATAAAAACGCAGACAACATCAAACCACTGCTTGATAAGAGGCGAAAACAGCCAGAAATAAACCGTGACTGTGTGAGCCAGAAAGATGTTCTGGAGGGTCTGGCCAGTGGGAATGGTCCACGCATCTAATGTAGTTATCCCACTCTCAACCAACCTGAATCTACCGTAGTCCAAACAACGCAGGTATAAATGGTGCAGACTTGGGGGCAAGACGACCAGGGCGTGGGTACCACCTCCTCTCCCTCCCACCTCTCTGAACCTCAGTTTCTTCATTAGTAAGTGAGGATAATGATAATGGACTCCACAGAGCTTCTGTGAGAGTTAAAAGAGCTAATGCAAGTGAATTTTTTAAAAGGTGATGCAAGAGTTAGTTAAGGAAAAAAACAAAACCATTTAGAGTGGTGTTCAGTGCATGGTATCCTCCTACGTGTTAGTTATGAACATTTACAGGTTAGTTTTAAGCTCAGCGGCTGGTCAACAGAGCAGATCAGCTTTTCATAAGAACCTGGAAAGTGTTCAAGGATTAATATCAGATGTTACATCATCATCACCAAAGTAAGAAGGTATTCCTCTGCTCATAATAACCAAAGGACTACAGTGTCCTGCTTCACTGCTGGATAGAGGCCATCTTTTATAGATATGCAAATCATCATATCGTTGACTTCCTGTCTGGAAGGTAAGATCTCCTCCATTAGGCTGTGAGAATTTGCAAGGCATATATTCTACATGGTTATAGAACCCAGCTGGGTCCATTGCAATACATAAACCTAATCACGCTACCTTTTTCTCGTCAAACTGTCAGGACAATGATGCTTGTTCAGCAGCATATCCTAGGAGAAAACCATCTTCTTATTCTTCCTCCAGGGACAGCTCCTACAGTTCATTCCCCACATGCCTGAAGGCCCTGAGCTGATTGATTGAGTCTTTCAAATTTTCATTGGCAGTTCCCTGGAGGTCCAGTGGTTAGGACTTCGCACTTTCACTACCATGGCCCCGGGTTCAAACCCTGGTTAGAGAACTGAGATCCCAAAAGCCATGTGGTGCAGCAAAATTTAAAAAAATCATGAAGTCATGAACTTCACACCATATTCAAAAAGTAATTAAAAATGGATCAAAGACATAAATATAAGGGCTAAAATTATAAAACTCTTAGAAGAAAACTGAGATTATGGTTTCTCAGATATGACACGTAAAGCACAAGTAACTAAAGAAATAAATAAATTAGACTTCATCAAAATAAAAACATTTGTGCTTCAGAGGACACTTTTTTTAAAGGATTTTATTGATATAATTGACATACAAAAACTGCATCTATTTAAAGTATACAATTTGAAATTTTTTTCTTATTAGTAATGTATATATGGCAATCCCAATCTCCCAATTCATCCCAGAGGACACTTAATAAAGTGAAAAGACAACTCACAAAATAGAAGAAAATATTTACAAATCATATATCTGATAAGGGTCTAGTATCCAGAATACATAAAGAACTTTTATAACTCAACAATAAAAAGACAAATAACCCAATTAAAAATGAATGTAGGATTTGAACAGACATTTCTCCAAAGAAGAAATATTGATACAAATGGCCAATAAGCACATGAAAAGATGCCAACGCCATTAGTCACTAGGGAAATGCAAATCAAAACCATTAGATATCACTTTCAACCCACAAGGATGGGTATAATTAAAATACAGACAATAAGAAATGTTGGTGGAGATGTGGAAAAATTGGAATCTTCACACATAGCTGGTGGGATTGTAATACAGAACAGTCTCTTTGGAAACCCATTTGGCCATTCCTCAAAATGTTACACATCGTCACCACATGACCTAGTGGTTCTACTGTTGGGTATACGCCCAAGAGACTAGAAAACATATGTCCACATAAAAACTTGTACATAAACACACACAGCAGCTTTACACACAATAATCAAAAGGTGAGAGCGACCCAAACGTCCAGAAACTGATGCATGGTATACAAAACCTGGTTTACTCGCACAATAGACTGTTATTCAGCCAAAAGAAGCAATGAATTATTGATAGAAGCTACAACGTAGATGAAACTGGAAAACATTATGCTAAATGAATGAAGGTACAAAAGGCCACATATCATATAATTCCATTTACATGAAATGTCCAGAATAAACAAGAGTAGATGAGAGGTTGTCAGAGGCGAGGGGGAGGGGAGCGGGGAGTGATTGCTAATGGGTAAGCGGTTTCCTCCTGGGGTAATGAAAACGTTCTGGAATTAGGAGTGAGGGTGTCAGCTTGTGAATATACTCATACTAACAACTACTGGATTTATACACACAAGGGTGAATTTTATGGTATTTGAATTATATACAAAATAAAGAAATCAATAAAAAGTTCTCATATCTAAGTTTTCTTTCGTGGATCCTCTGGTTGGAACAGGTCCCTCGAATTGGGATTCAGGCTCACCGCTCCCCTGAGGCCTCCTGTTCTCACGCAGGGATGACTCTCCATCCCATGTCCCTGCACTGTGGTTACAGCAGATCCCAGCCCAGCCGTCCCAGGGGGCGTCTGTGTCCTGGTGGCACACTCTTGTATAACACAAAAAAGAACACCCCTCAAACCTGCTACTGTATCCCATTCACTAGAGCAGAAGGACCAAGCTCCCACGAGAGAAGGATGACACCCAAGGCATCACGACGTCCTTCACTTTTCTCATCTACTCCTGCCAAATGAGGTGTGGTCCGAGCAGCTCTGGTCCTACGCCCCAGACTGAGGAGGACACATGAAAATTCAGGCCAGACGCTGCGCTAAAGGAATGAAAGTCCCTCACAGGATCTGAGGCACTGGGAGGAGGAAGTGTAGATGTACGGAGCCCTGACAGCCCCCTACGAGGTGATGAGTGGTGTCCGCGCAGCCCGCTCATCCTGGTCACGACCGCGGTCAGGATGAGAAGCTAGGGTTTCTGACGCACATCCCAATGCGCTCGTCACCACTTCACTTACTGGAAATGCCGATACCGGAGCCTGAACTTTCAAAGGAGAAAGAATGGCAAGGAGGGGTGAACATTAACCAGACCGGAATAAGGTTCTTAAGGAGAAGGCTGGAGAAGAAAGGCACACCCGGTATTAATTCTACGAAGGCATTACAGCCACCCTTGAAGAAGCATGTTTTCCTGATGCTGGGTATTTATCCATATTATCATGATTAAACTAGTCTCTTCACCGATTTTTTTTTTAAACAATCCCAGGCAATCACGTTGTATGATGTTCTGGCTGCATGATTGCCTAATGGATGCACATTTCATTGATTTAGCAGCATTTATCGCTTGGCAGCAAAATTTAGTTTAATTATTAAGGTACCAACTGAATGTTTTATTTCCCACCTCCTGCATATTTTAACCCAAGTCGATGCTTTATTTCTCACTAAAGAGCTAAAGTAAACCTGCTAGCTTACCATTTCAGCAAATAAATATCTTTGTCAAAATGAAGGAGACTAAGCCTTCTCTGTGCCAGGTTCTGCCCGGGGTAGGAGGCACACGACAGACACTGGCCTGTCCTCATGACACTTATATCCTAGTGGGGGGACACCCAGACCACAACAGGTATAAACAAATAAAATCATCTCAAACTGTGATCAGTTATGAAAGAAACACAGGGGCGGTGCTGGAGGAACTCAAGGGTGAAGCGGGGGACATCCTCTTTAAGTAGAGAGGCTGGGGAATAGGTATCGTCTAAAGTAAACATTTCTCTCAGCTGCACACTGGCCCCGCTGTCCTTTATGCTTGATTATTAATGGCTACCGCTGTTCTAGAAACTTAGAATTAAAGCATCAGAATCCTTCTGACTCTCTCCCTTCTCTCAACCGATGTAAGTCGGTGTGCTCACACGTCCATTACAGACTCCAAACTGAAACCCTTGTCTGCTCCACGGCTGGCACCCAGGTCAGCCCCTCAGCACCTGTCGGGGACACAGCGGCACGGACCTCGCTCCGCCCCACCCCGTTCCCCCATTCAGTGCATCCCCCTCCCTGTACCTCTACATGCTCTTCCACGTAAACTCCAAACTCGTCTTTCCGGCACTCATATTCTTGCATTATCTGGTCCCAACGTATCTTCCCCCCTCAATCCCCGGCATCACATCAAGCACAGTGCAAACTCCAGGCAGGCAGCACTCTACCCTGTGACTTCCTGCCCTGCCATAAACAAAGCTGCGCTTCAGAGGTATCTGCTGTACAAAAGGACAAAGTACTGAGTGCAAACCTGGCCCATGGGGCCAGGGCTTCATTTTGTAGCCAATTCTTCTTCTCAATTTCTGTGCCTGGAGACACTCTAAAAGCTTCACACTTTCCTCAACAGCTCCCGTGAATGCAGCCACACTGAACACGGCCAAGCTGAGGCGTTTGTTGTTTAAAAGGTGGGGACTGTCTATGGGGTACTGTGGCGGTTTTCAAACTTTTTGAAAAACAATACACAAAAAGATAAACATTAGGTCTGAATGGTTTGGGGGTCTTTCTGCCCAAGCACCACTACCCTTCTCCCCAGGAGAGGGTACCATTTACCTAATACTTTCCCTCTGCATCGTTTCAGTTCTTGCTTTAGTCTCATCTGAAGCATTAATCTCTGGGTTTGGTAAAGTCTGAGAGGATAATAGTTACGTGGATAAATCTGCGTGGGTTCAAATCCCGGACAGGTTGTTTTCTCACTCTGTGCCTCATTTCTTCATCTATAAAATGGGGATAACAGTGGTAGCTGCTCATTAGAGTTGCTGTATTAAAAGGGTTACTGCTTGTAGAGAACAAAGTGCTTAGAACAGTATCAGGCACCTGCAAGCCCGTAGTAAAGGCAACACTGACATCATGCCCACTAATCCAATGCGGAGCCTCATTCAAAGCCCATCAGCCTCGTCAGCCTGTTCTCTCTTCTCTTTCCTTCCAGTCACCAACATCTCATGGCTTCACATCTTTCCAAGGCAATAACTGGAGTCTGGCTCTGAAGAGGCAGCTCTCAAGGACCATGGTTCCTTCTTTATCCCCCTTTCCCCAGTAGCCTAAGTTCTGATGAAGGAGAAGCACATGGCATGCATTTCCCTACCCTCATTTCACCTAGAGCAAGTGTTAATTTCTCACTCATCCAGCGGGGGGGGGGGGGTGGGGGGGGGCTTAGCGCCTCCCTCAGCACAGTACTCCAGGAGTCTGGCAATGATTCCATCCCTGGACCAGAGGATATCACCCACACAGCATCCTAATCAGGCAGCAGGCAAGATGCACTTCTCTAGGGCACGTGCTGGGTGGAAGAGGGTTCCTCTTAGGACCATAGGACCTCTCTGGATTCCTGCTGCAGGGCCTCCCCTCCTGAGCTCTTCCGGCTGGGCTCTGACAGCAAGGTCTTAAGAGTAATAATAATAATAGTGCCATACAGTAGAGTCATGGACCGCACAGGCTCTGCCTAAATTCAATACCAGATGGGAAACTTACCAGTAATACTCTCTCTAAAAGGTTAATTACTTAAGCCTCTTTTATGAAATGGCTTATTTATTTACCCTGTTGTTCGGTTAACCTGAGAATTGCGTTGTTTGGTTTGTTTGTTGTTTTGTTTTGCCCGTGCCATGCAGCATGAGGGATTTTAGTTCTCCAACCAGGGATTGAACCCCTACCCCCTGCAGTGGAAGTGCGGAGCCCTAACCCCTGGACCACCGGGGAATTCCCAACCTGAGAATTAAATGAGAAGATGCATACAGATAACTTTGCAAAGCGCCCGGTACTCAGGAGATGTCAGTTGTCAGCACCCGCATCACCAGCATGAGCAGGAGCAGCTCCGTTTCATCAGCTGTCATTTCCTCAAGTGCCCCATCTGACCCACGTGACTTCTCACGGCACCTCGTTTTATGAAATCCCGTTCTGTGCAATCCCTATGGAAATACCCTCAAGACATCCCTCCCTCCCCCAGGTCAACAAGGGAAGCAGGTTAGCGGGTGCCAACACTGACCGCCACCTCTACCTTCACAAGTTCCCACTGCTCCGAGAGGTAGTTTTCACAGTGCCCCAGGGCTAGGCATACTTTCCCCCAATTCCCTTCTTTTGACCATGATCACAGTTAAATCATCACAGAGGATTAAAAAAAAAAAAAACTTTGTCCCCCTACTCTCTATCCCCTCTCCTTCCCACCCAGACACTCCAGAAAGTCTTCCTCATCTCCTGGAGCTCCTTCTCATACATAGCAAAGAGGGTCCTCTTTCTTACGTCTGCTCGGGAAACGGGGGATGTGGGTGCAGCTGAACTGGTAAAGTGAGATTCACAGTACGGGGACACGAATCTTACAGGGAGAGCGGGCCTGCATGAGCGGTGCCCTTCCCTCCCATCCGTGACGTCCTGCAACGTGGCCAAGCCTTCCTGTCCTTTGTTGCCTCATGAAATGTCATCTTCTCTATAACATCTTCTCTCAGTTCCCCTCTAGGTAGCAGAACTGCTCTAAGACCAGGCTGGTTAACACAGAGAGCGAAGGCCAGGGGTGATCATACCATCCCTCTTAAAATCACAGATGTAATCACGGAAGATAAAAGCCAGCATCACCCAGCCAGGACGTTTCAACTCCCAGCACATAAGTGACTTAAAGCTTCCTTTTGATTTGAGAAATTCTCTTTAATATTTACCAAGTCACATTCCCAAAGGAGAGAACGTGGTCAAATATTGATGTAGGTTAGTGACTTAAAAGACCAAGGGCTAATACAGTATTTTAAGAGACTTTTGAGTAATTAAAAGCAACTTCTCACCATTCCTCTTTTATATCAGTTAGACCAGTGGTAATAAATCCCTTTTCCCATCTGAAGTGCTTAAAAGCTTGAGCCCTCATCCGTGAATACTCTGGTTCATCACTGTGTGAATCTTCTAGTAGTTAATACCTTGGGGAAAATATTTAAACTGGAGCATTTTAATTATATGCTTAATAGGGGAGTTGTTCAAAGATAAGAGCATCTGATTTGAACTCAATTTAAATTCTGCTGCAGTTATTAATAAGGTATAAGAAATTACAGAAATGATCAAGGGCTTATCTTCCAGCTTTTATTAACAGAGCAATAAGAAAGGTTAGGTGCTCCATTTCCATAGCTAAGACTCTGGGCTCTACTCTAGTCTCCTTTTCGTGTCACAGCTCTGTTTAATTAGTTGTTTTGAGGCATCCGAGGAACGCCTGAGTTATTCCGTGTCAAACACTGCTTCAGCCACATCCTGGCAGCAAACCAAGTCCAAATCCTGAGAAACCAAGGCAAACGTTGAAAAGTGGGTCATTGCAACTGAGCCCAACCTTCTCTCCCATATATTTATAAACACTGCAGGGGCTGCTAGGAGGAGTCGCAACGGTACCATCCAGCTGGGATTTCCTGCCCTCTTAGAAAGAACCTTTTCTACTTAACAGCTTCTGGAGAATCGGAAACCTTTCAGGGAAAAGAAACTGAACAGCCTCTGAAAAAACGAACAGCCTGTTGGCTGCAGGAGGTTTGTCAACTTGTAAACCCAAGTAATATTCATCACTTGAGCTCTAAGAATCTTCTCTCCCCTCCTGGGAGCTAGAAACTCTCTTCCTTCGGGGTCTGAGAGGGTAGTTATCTTCCTTCTTTTTATCTCTGTCAATGTCGTCCTGGTTTTGCTCCTCAAAGACAACTTCATCATTCTTTCCCTTCAGCTCAGAGGTTTCCAGCAGGCCACTATCCACATCGTGGACCACATACGTCTTTACTGCGGAGGCTGCCCTGTGCGTGGTGGGGTGGTTAGTTTACTAGCATCCCCGGCCTCTATCCAGTGGATGCCGGGAGCACTCTCTCTCCCTGCCCATCCCCAATTTGATTGTGGTGACAATCAAAAAAGGTCTCCAGATATTGTCAAATGCCCTCTAGGGGCAAAAACCATCCCCAGTGAGAACCACTGCTCTGAGTGAAAGACTGAAAGATTTAGTCAAAAGACAGTATTTACTTGTCTTAGTGGAAAATGAGACTGGTAACATCTAAAATTCTGCTGGGTTAGCTTGATAGCTAATTCTTTAATAATTCTTGATAGCTAACTTTTGGTTACTTCTTTAGCTAAACTAGGGCTGTATAAAAATACCTTCCACATTCAACAATGTTTTAATGCCTTTTGAGAAATGGAATCTCCCCTGCTTTCCATATGTAACACCCTGATCTGTTTCAATCAGAAACT
Source organism: Hippopotamus amphibius kiboko (assembly GCF_030028045.1). Taxonomy (NCBI): domain Eukaryota; kingdom Metazoa; phylum Chordata; class Mammalia; order Artiodactyla; family Hippopotamidae; genus Hippopotamus; species Hippopotamus amphibius. The sequence goes on from NC_080199.1 coordinate 74,301,062, forward strand.
GGGAAAATGGACTGAGATCTTCCTGATTCTGACAGCTCTGGTCCAAAACCATGAGCCCCCCAGGAGCTGTACTAATGTCCAAATACAAGTATCTTGATAACATAAATAGCAACTGTTTTCCATTGAAATTGTACGGGGAAACGCCAATAGAAAACAGATGGTATGCTCTTCAGTTTAAATAATCATGGTTTAATGGCGAATACGTCATTCCTAGGAAGAATTCTAGGGTCATGGAGAGAAATAAACACTTTTTAAAGCATTATAATTACTAGACTTATGAATCAAAACAAAACAAAGAGAGTCCTCCTTTGCTTTGCTTTGGCTGTGCCTTTCTGGCTCCCACGAAAGGGTATCGTGGTCGCTGAGGCCCGTGGTAGGTGCTGCTACGGCACTGAAAACACAGCAACCCTGCAACAGTCATTTACTTTTCTTCCCCTGCATCCTCATTTGTAACATCAGAAGGGCAAGCACTGCTGGGACCACAAAATCAAGTCTAAAGTATCTAATATGCAGTAAACACTAAATAAATGGTAGGCTCCCCTCTCCTGGCCTCTGAAAACCATTTGTTCTTCCTTAGTTCATGAACACAATCCTTTTCCTCAAAGTCCTTCCTGATAGAAAATTTCAAATATTGAAAGCCCTATTTGCATTCATTTTTATGAGTAAAGCTATCACTGGTACCTGCTGTTCAGCCATCATCTACACAAAATAAAATCACAAATACTGGAAAACCTATCATAAAATCACTCAGGCAAACTGGGTTTTGCAAATTATCATCAACAGACCAGTAAATGAACTTTACAACCCCGTTAAAGCCTTCAGATTTCATGAGGTATGAGTAAAGGCTTCAGTTGAGAATTTCCCTTAGGGAAATTCCTCAAGGATGCTGCCAGAAGCCCCCACATTAAGCCTAAAGCAGTGAAGCCAAGCCTGTCTCTTGGCTTCTGGATTTTATGACTCTCTGACCCCAAGCTCGAGCCCTTGTGAGTTTCAACTCTTCTGCGTCTCCTCTCTCCGGGAGCTTTCCTCTCCCTTCCTCCAACAAAGGCGATGTCTTATGCTGCGTAACCGTGAGGTGTGAATCAGGCACAGGTGAACACCGGGGGTCACCCTGCATCCCGAGGGGCGGAGAGTCCCACGTCTGCACTGGGCCACGTGCAGTGTACATTCCTGCCCGCTCTCCCCCAAACGGGGCAACTGCCGCCTCATGAATTCTCCTTCACTTTCTGTTTTTGTTGTTGTTAGAAACTCGTAAAGTCGAGAAATGTTTGTAAATAAAAAATAAGTACAAATATTACTCATTGAGCTGAAAACTCATAAATTAAGGGTTATAAGCAGAAGCATTTCAATCAGTAGCAAATCTGGATTCTACAATATATTAGTCAGAACACGTGTCTGAAGGGCACAGAATTCCAAGAAAGCTTTGCCTTAACTAAGTGGCAGTAGCTTTGGCCAGGTAGGTACAGGGAATGGATCCTTCTTTATTTTCTACCCTGAACACGGCACCTAAGGCTGTGTGCACAGAAAGGAAAGAACGGGCCAGCCTGCAGCCTTGAGGCTTAAGCAGAAGTGGAGTAAAATTGTTTCCTAAAATATTAACAGAATGCAACATCTGCTAAGGTCTCCTTCCCTAAGGGGACTCTGGCAAAGTGTTAGGCAGCAGATAGGAACACAACCCTGGGCTATTCCGAGGAGGGAAATTTTTATTCTAAATGATGGCAAATTCTAAACATAAACGTAATCAAAGTATGTGTGTGAGCAGGATGCCAAAATATCTCCCGAGAGCCCCATTCCCCAGTGTACACCCCCTGCGTAATCCCCCCAGGAAGGTGAGTCTAATGGATTTGACTCCAGTGAGTAGGCTGCATTCTATGGCATATTTGAAGTTAGGGAAGGGAGTTATCTGGGTGTGCCTGATCTAATCACAAGAGCCCTTTACAAGCACAGTGTTTTCTCTGGCTGGAGGCACAGAGCAAGGCAGAGATTCGAAGCACTAGAGGGATTCAACACCCCGTCACCAGCTTGGAGGTGGAGGGAATGTGGGCAGCCTCTGAGTGCTGTGGGTAGTTCCCCACTGACAGCTGGAAAGAAAAGGGGACATCAGTCCTACAACCACAAGGAAGTGAATTCTGTCAACAGCTGAATGAGCTAGGAAGTGGATTCTTCCCCAGAGCCTGGAGATGAGAATTTCAGCCCAACCAGCACCCTGACTTCAGCCTTTGAGACCTTGAGGAGAGAACTCAGCTCTGCTATATGCGAGTGAATAAACAGGTTTTAAGTGGATACGTTGGTGGTAATTTGTTAGGTGACAATAGCAAACTCCTACAGACAACTAGCTAGTTCATCAGCCAGGTAGACACGAGGAGCTGGTCCAGCACAGTGCTGCGTGGAGGTGGACCTCAGGTAAGGTAGGCTGCAGCAGAGGCCAGGACAGGCCAGGACACCCAGCCACTGCCCTGATCCCCTGAGCTGACTACCCCAGTGGCAAGCACATGGGTCCACCACATATAAGCTGGAGAGTCTCAGAAGAAAGGCTGTGTCTTTCTGAATCTACATTTCCTCATCTATAACATGGATTCTGGTGCAAAAACCTAGACGAAGCATCTAGCAGAGTTCTTGACGCATAATAGATATTCACTGAATATTACCTTCTTTCTCCAGTCTGTTTGACATCCTCCTCTCTCTAAAGTACAAAACTAATCATTCAATGATCCCTTTCTTCTTACAAAGTAAACCCAAGCTTCTCAGTAGACCAAGGAAGGCCACTCCCTCCTTGGATTTTAAGGTCCAACACTGGACTATTTATCATGCTTTAAATATACCATGATGGGTTTTTTGGTTTTGTTTTGGTTTGGGTTTTTTTGCTTCGTTGCCTGTAAGCATATTGTTCTCTCTATCTGGAATGCCTTTCCAATTCCCCTCCTGCCAGGTGAACCATGTTGCATTCTTTAAATCTCAGCTTAAGTGTTACAACCAGAGTAAACCATTCTGGGAAGGTTGAAGACAGTAATGATAACATTTGGCTCTGAGGTTCCAAAGTCCTCTGCACACATACCTACTTGCCACGGGGTAGCATTAAGGAGTATGGCCTTGCTCCTAAAGGCAACAAAAAGCCACTGAAGGGTTTCAATACGGAATAACGTGGTCACGTGTACAGTTTAGAAAGGTGGCCATGGCTGTGGAATGGGGAAAATGGATTCGAATGGGGCAAGACTGGAAACAAAGACATAATCCAAAGCTGTTTTAGTACATCAATAAGATAAAACAAGGGTCTCGACTAAGTAATATCTCTCGTAAACAGTACCGGGTACATCAACTGTTTTGCAACAATGAAGGTCTGACCGGAAGAGGGCATCTTCAGAGGAAGCATGTAGAAGCAGCTGAGGGGCCAATATTACTAAGGATGAGCCACGACTGGGTTGAGAACGCCTGCTTGGACAAGTCTTTAACGAGCTAAGATGTGCTAATGAGCCCTGACTTGGACCATCTCCAAGCCTGGAAGGATCCTGAATGAGGTGTGAGGAAAGTTCATTCCAAAGCAGATAAAGCTGGTTTATGATCAATTAAGAGATCAATTAAGGGTCCCACAGTAGTAGAGCTGCTGCTTGTTCCTTGCAAAATGTCATTTTTAAACACCAGAATTAAGTCTTCTGTTTCTTTCCTTCCCTGTTTTTAGGAAATGAAATACCCATCTATTCTGTTGACAATTGTTCTCAAAGCCATATATTTGCAGACCCTAAAGAAATAGAACATGAAAATATAGTGATGACGATAGAATATAGTGATGCCCTCTTCCCTTTGTTGGGGCATCCAGGCTCAGCCCGTGCCCCTCACTGCGGCCCTTCCTGCCCTGAACAGTCAGCACGGGGTCTTGGGCTCACCAATCTCCCCTACGGGAGTCGGCACCGGGGCCCACCTCAACGCCAGGACAAGCTGTCCCAGTGCTGCCCATCGGATTCCTGCTCCTCAAGTCGCTGTCTGGCAGACACAGAGATGCACCTGTGCTGGTCACGGGGCTCCCCCTTGGCTCACTGCCCTGACTGTCATTTTATAAACCACAGCCTCACAGCTGGAATCCCCAACAAGGACTTTTGTCTCTGATTTACTGCTTGATATGATGCTAACGCTCCAATCCCCTCCCAGGAGTAGACCCCTGTCACTGCCCGGGCCTGGAGGAAGCAGAAACTACCATTGGCCAAAGGCTAATACCTGATCCATAACTTTGATCCAGCACCTACAAAGATGCACTCATTTAATCTGCGCAATCTTCTGCTCATTTCGCAAAAGCAGAAACTAAGTCTGCGTAATTTGAACCAGGACAGATTACAAAGGCAATAAATGCCTTTTGTCAGAGGCAGGATTCAAATTCGAGTCTTTCTGACCCCAAAGTCCAAGTTCTTTCAACAGTTCAACACAGCCTGCCCGGAAACTGAAGGCTGTTCCTAAGCCCCAGCTGTCTGGTGGCCAGGAGGGGAGAGTGATTTCTAGGGATGGTGCCATCGTCTAGAAATCACTCTTCCCACACCTGGAGTTCCCATTACCTTCTCTCCCCACCCCCCCAGGCTCAGGCTGACAGCAGACAGACAGCTCCTCCTCACACAGGAGTTATGAGTCCACGAACCACAGAACCATGCTCTCCTGCCTTCTTCAAATCCCAAAGGGTAGATGTTGCGATTTTTAAAAGTTTGGTCCTGAGAGAAGTCCGTGATCTGGCATATTTCCGACAGTGTTAATTAGTCTTTGATTGTATTTTCTAGACAAATGTAAAACTATCATAGAACAATGCCCCCAAATGAGCCAAAAGAAATTTAGAACCAATATTGAATATGGGGGAGATCCTTTACCTCTGTGTATAAACAGTCAGAATTTCAATTCTGGGAGGATGACAGCTTGACAGATGGACCAGAGCGGGCTGAAAGCCATTCTAATAGAAACTCACCTAACAGAGGAGGAAATCCTCACGGAATCTCGTCTGAAATGGAAAAGCCCTGGGATTAGTCTCAAAAGTCCAAGGATGGTCCGCTTTCCCGGCCCTACCTTCATCTGGTTCCTTCCATCCCTGCTTCCTTAGCCAGTTCTGCTTACATGTGCCTCCAGCGACGTGGGGCGCAATGACAGTGGCTGCAGTCAGAAAATATGTACCTGGGAACGACTTCATGTGATGCAAGTGTGGACGGTGGGCAAAAATCATTTTGCTTGTAAGCTAAGGGACACTCAGAAGTCGGCATCTTTCAGAAAAAAAAAAAATCACAGGGCGCATTTGATTCAAGTCAGCACTTTTGTGAAAAAAAATTTAAGTGGTGGCATGGGTGTTGTAACTTTAAAACTACTGAACAGGGGAGAAAGAGGGAGAGAGAGAGGACAGCGATGGAGTGCGTGGTCCATGACTATACAGTTTGATACTAGCTCAGCTGGCAGTTATATATTTGGGGACCACCAGTACCAAAAGTTGAGAACGTGCAGAATGAGGTGAGGTGGAGGTAATCTGAGCTGACAGTGTTCTCATATTTCTGTGAAGTGCTACTCGATTTTCTTGTCATGGGGAAGGAATCACTGGTGCACACGGAGAAAGCTAAATGGATTGGAAGGTTAGCAGATGCAAGAGGCACTTACTTTTAAACTGAGGTGGGGTTGGAAAATTCTTCCTTGAGTGACCTGAAGGTGTGTTTCTCAGAATGGAGACCCCACTGCTATGCAAGTGAAACACGGAGAAGGCTAAGTGCCTTGGACACGTCTGGCTGCTCCAAAGCCGCGGCCCAGGGTCACACAGCACCAATCCTGCCCATGAGTAACCTCCATGCCACTGAGACTGCTGCCCTGCACCAGGGCACGTCCCATCAACCAGGGGGCCAAGCCCCGCTGCAAAGTATTTCTTAGATCCGCTCTTCCATCCCTACGCCATCGCCTGGGTCCAGGTCCAGGCCATTCTTCTGTCTTCACGGTTCTTTGTTCATTCACTCATTTACTTACTTATTCATTCATTCACCTCATTCATCAGACCCTCCTCTGTGCCCCAGTGGAACGAAACAGTTACTGAGGAAGACGTTAAACATATCACCACACTTAAAATTACCCACAGCTACGGATGATGGCAACCAAATCCCCCACCATCATTGCTGTCCAACTTCCAGACTTGCTCTTTTTTTCCCCAGAGCCCAGCTCACCTGCTAATATACCATCCCATTTCTGGGTTTATTACATTTGTTTGTTTCTTTATTTAGCCTCATCTGTTAGAATGTAAGGCTACGGGGATTCTGTCTCTTTTGCTCACTGATATATCCCACCGCCTACGAGCGCCTGGCTCAGAGAAGCCACCTGATACATAACTCTCTAGTGGATGGATGAACATCATCAAGCCTATGGAGGGAAAGTACAGGAAAAGAATACATTCTCACCTAACCTGGGGGTGGGGAAGGTCTGGAAAGACTCTTCCACAAAGTCATAAACTGAAACCTGAAGGATGAGGTTAGCTAGGTGAATGGGTGGGGAGCGTTTGGGGAAATGCAGCAGCACATGCGCTGAGATGGGAAGGAAGGATGGACTCGTCCGTGGTCTGAAGGATGGTGAAGTCAAGAAACAGGGGCACAAGCGGTAGGAATGATGCTGGGTGAATCTGAAACCGGTAAGAAGGCAGAGCCTGGATCACATATCCGGCTTTTAACCTAAGAACTAATGGAAGCCACTAAAAGGTCCTCGAAGGGGAGTTCATAAGCTGATGTGCTTTCTTCAAAGATTCCTTTGGCTGCAGGGAGGAGACAGCAAGAGTGGTTATCGAGTGAGTCCAGGCAAGAGATGACAGAGATGGTGGTAGAGACAGACAGGAGGACAGAGTGAGGAGATACACAGTGGGTAAAATGGACAGGAGTTGGTGGTTGATTAGATGCGGTGGAGGAGGAAGTTCCTGCAGATGACTCCCAGGTCAGATGTTTGCCTTAAACAACCTGGAGGACGGTAGCATCACTTACTTTGATAGAATATTCTAGAGCAGGGACAGACTGCAAGGAAAGGAGGCAGGTCATGAATTTAGCTTTGGGCAAACTGCGTTTCAGAGGCTTAGTGTCATCCAGATAGAGATGTTCCGAGAAACATCAGACGTCTGCTCGGATGTTCGCTCTCAGGGATGCCTGGACCATGCTACCCCTCACTGTCTGTCATCCCTGCTTCCACATCAGCATCCGAGAACAAGGACCACATGTGCTGGTCACTGCCATGTCCCCAGCATCTAGAATACTGCCTGGCACACAGTGAGGACCCCATAAAACTTGCTGAATAAATAAAGAAGCCCAATAGGCAGCGAGGGGGAAGCTGCTGCATGACACAGGGAGCTCAACTCGATGATGGGTGATGACTTAGAGGGCTGGGATAGGGAGGGTGGGGAGGAGTCATGGGAGGGAGGGGATATGGGGATATATGTATAAATACAGCTGATTTATTGTGTTGTACAGCAGAAACTGGCACAACAGTGTAAAGCAATTATACTCCAATAAAGAGCTTAAAAAAAAAAAAAAAAGAAGAAGCCCAGGACAGACACTGGGTAGGACGTGGAAAACTGGGAGTGGACAGTGAATACTGTGAAGCCATTGGATGGATGTGACTGTTGGAGGGAGAAGAGAAAAGGACTCAGGATGAAGCCCTCAGAAGAAAGGGAAAAAATCCTCAAAATGTGAAATGAGGTGTTAAAGACAGGAAATCCCCAAAGAAACACATTTAGTAAAAATATCTAACTCTCCCTCTAGGTTATCCTTCTGGCAGAACGTTCTTCCTGCTTTACGTCACCAAACAATGTCCTTGCAACACCTAAAATCTTCTCCCATTTCAAACCAATACGTCCCCTTCAGCCACTCACCTTTTCTCAACACACAGCCCCGCACACCCCTCACTTGATGTGGCCAGGACACTTTTAGCCCCGCTCTTAGAAAGGGCTAGTTAACAGGACGAGTCCCAAATGTTCATGTGTATACATTATTATTATCCTTTGGTTACCTTATATTTTAGCTAGACATAGTTTAAGAACTCAGTCAGAAAATACAAGTATTTCATGCTCTAACTAGGGCCCTGACTTGGAAGTACTTCTCCACTGATTTGGAGAAAGGGGATCACTTCACCTGTAAAATTAGTTTGCACAAGAGGTGGGACCCTAGCGCCTGAAAGACAAAGAAGTTATATTTCCATTCCCAGCTTGAACTGCCAAGTTCAGAGGATTCCAAATGTTTGGTTCTAACTTCTCATTAAAACTTCAAAACAGTATGGTGGTTCCTCAAAAAATTAAACATAAAATTACCACATGAGCCAGTAATTCACCTGGGTGTATATACCCAAAAGAATTAAAAGTAGAGAGCTAAACAGATATTGGTACACCCATGCTCATAGCCATATTATTCATAATAGCCAAATGTGCGAACAACCCAAATATCCACGGACAGATGAATGGATGAACAAAATACGGTCTATATATACAGTGCAATATTATCCAGTCATAAAAAGTAATGAAAATTTGATATATGCCACAACACGGATAAGCCCTGAAGTCATTATGCTAAGTGAAATAAGTTAGACACGAAAGAACAAAGAGAGCGTAATTGTACTTATACGAAGTACCTGGAATAGTCAAATTCACTGAGACTGAAAGTAGAGACCCTGGTGGCTGCCTGGGACTGGAGGGAGGAGGAGCTGAGGAGTTATTATTATTTAATGGGTGCGGAGTTTCAATTTGGGAAGATAAAAACGTTCTGGAGAGGGACAGTGGTGATGGTTGTAGAACAATGTGAATGTATTTAATTCTACTGAACTGCACACTTAAAAAAGGCTAAATCAGTAAGTTCCACATTATGCATATTTTACCACAACTAAAGACAAATGAACAAGCAAACAAACCCAAAAATCCTCCTAACACCCCAGATGGTGGGCATTCTATCCCAATTTCACAGGCAAGGAAGTCAAGGCTGAGGGATATTACCTGCGTGAGTACAGAACTTGGCTCTTAATTTCACGCTAAATAATGCTGTCCATATGAACTTGGGCAGAACGTCTTACAGTCCCTCTACAATTTCTACCACAGCCTCACTCATCACTTTAAATACAAAATCAGCATCTAGTCACTTGCTTTTTTTTCTTCACTTTGAATTGTCACTGAAAAGAAGGACAATTTCATGAAGTTCAAGAGAGTCGGCGGCTGAATGAGAAAAACACAGCCTGAGTGACATGACGACCCTGCTGGTCCAGGACTTAAAGCTTGCTCGACGCAGTCAGCTCAGGTCTATGAGAACCTCACATCTTCTGAGCACTGAAGATGTTTTTTCCACTCACAGGTGTTCAAAGTGGAATCTGTGGGCAGTAAAACACTGGACATTCTTGGTACTTAACTCAAATTTTCCAACATATATTAAACTTGTAGTTTATTGGAAGAAGAGACCAGTGATGACAGAGCTGATCAGTATCTTCTCACACTGAGAAGACCTATTCAAACTAGATTTAAACTGAAATTTCTGAAAGCCTGACATCCAAATCCTTCCCTCCCCTCCGTGAAAGTGTGAGGGAGAGCAAAGTGAGACCCTTCATGTCACAGTGACAATAAACGTCTTCATTCTCTCCCTCCACGTGCTTCCCTGGGGAGTGGGGCTCAGAAATGCACTAGGATGGAGAACTCAGCCCTGCAGGAGGGAGTGACTACTTTATATTCAATGATGGATTAAGACAATAGAGCAACTCTTCATTTTTCAAGTGAATGAGAAGCATACTGCCCTGAGCAGCTGTGATCAATAGAACTGTTCCGAGGCCATTCGGAGGAGACGCTGATGTTGAAGCCCATTAATTTTCCTGTCCAAGATCCCACGACCAAATTCTTTGGAGCTCTGGTGATAGAATGAAATGTTCCCTGGTCAGAGCAGAACTGTAAGAGCCAATCTCCACCACCTAATCCAAACATTTCAATGTAAATATGTTTTTTCTCCTTTTTCACTGGAGTACTAGCTTGCTGTCCTTTTTCCTATCCATTTCTATAAAACCTCTCAATATTGCCTTTGCCTGAATTTCACTGCTGAAAAACCCAAAGGCCCTCAGCAACACTCGCTCAGAATCTTGGTCTTGGTGGAGTGAGTGCGGGGGGTGTGAGCATAGGGGGACAGGAGGCCCAAGCAGGGGCTGTTTGGGTTCGGCTGGTTATGTCTGGGGCTCTCTACCATCTTCAGTAGGAACCTCACAGTGAACACAAGAGATGCTCCCTCACTGCTGGGGAGCACGGCGGGAAAAGGATGCCCTGGACCAGCCAGCTCTCTGCCTTGTCTCTGGTCCCGTGTCTGGCAGCAGTGTGAGATCTCCACTGGAGGAGCTCTGGGGGTCTCTCTGGTTCTGGAGACTCTTTGGGGGACTCTGGAAGATCGGAATGACCTGGGCTATGCCAGGTCAGTCTCAGGGGACCCCCATGCCAGGTCCTTTGTCTTCCCACAGCTTTCACCCTCACCCTCTTCCCTCTGCCACGACTTCCCTCCCTTCCAAATCCTCCCCCTGCATCTTGTCCTTCACGAACCGTCCGCGGGGTCAGTACCTCCAGCACTCAGGCACTCTTGCACCACCTGGGCTATTTTTGCCACATCGGCTCCCCACTCTGCTATTATCTACTGAATATTTAGAAAATAAACTCTTTTTTAAAAAAGCTTTAAAACGTTTTTAGTCATGGATTTTATATGGCAACATAAACACACCGGTAACATTTCCCTAAATACAAGGTAACTACTCAGTGAAATGCCCACAGGACCATATGAAAACCTAGATGTATGCCTGAGGTCGCTCTCTCTCTGGGGAAAAGAAAGATGAGCAAGTGTCAGAGGGTCTTTAAAGATTTTCTCCTCGATCAGTGATCGGATGGAGGGGAACTGAATCAAGTTCTCACGTGGCGAGTCCCCAGGACCCGACGCAGGTGCCCCTGACCAGGCTTTGAGAAACTCCTCCCGTCCACACCAGCCTTGGCTTGGAACACACTTTGGACTTCCTTGCCTCCCCCAGACCGATCTCTTCCAAGGCTTCCCTGTCCCCTACAGACTTCTCCAGCCTAAATGCTTACTCTTCCATGGTCCAAATACGATGGAGCTGAGTTGGAAGGAAGTTTTGCCGTCTCTGCTCGCCACATTCCCACCCAAACATTAATCAGCCACCACCTTCCTGTGAAACTTCCCCATTATTTGAGGCTCATGACTGAGGCGCCACCCCTCTTTGTCCCCGTAATCTTGTCCCAGGCCCATGACTGTTCCCTCTCATTCATCGAAAACGTTGGCATCTGGCTCATGATTTCACAACCCCACTGAGGCCCTTAACAGGGTGTTGTCAATATCCAAATGAACGATACATCCAACACTCTGGCCTAATAACTCCTTTACAGCTTCAATTCAACTGTCTTTTACTTTCAATCGGCCTCATTCAACCTTAGCCACGGTCAAGCACCGCACTTCAGAGCTGGCCCATACCCGACACCATAGACTCCAATATCATCGCCGAGCACGAGTCCCCATCCTGCCAGTTTCCTCCTGCCCCTGACCTCACCAGCACTTCACTTGGACCTCAGCGGCCCATTCAGTCTCCGTATCCTTTGTTTGCTCCTGATCAGCCTCCTCCTGCATCCACTTGCCTCTCTACACATCCTGAAACCCACATGTGAAAACCCAAAGTCTTCCATCAGCAGGGTCTTCCACATCCATTACCTGTCCTGAGCCCCTTCTTGGCAAGGCCCCGGGTCAAGAACCCAGTTCTCCCTCTCTGCTCTTAGGCTGCCGCAGGAAAGGGCCCTTCCATGTGTGTATCTGCACTGGAACTGCATCAGCCCTGTGTGTCTCCGAGTACTGGCAGGCCAGCGGCACCCAGGGCACCAGTGCCATCTGCCACTGCGAGGCCGGTCAGCAGGTGTTCCAAAGATTTACCTTTTCCCAAGCTATCTAGCCTCAGCTCCTCTCACCTTACTGTTAGCCTCACACTTTAATTGAGAAAGTTGAGGTCAACAGGCAGGTACTACTTTAACTTCCTACTTCTACATCTGTACACCTATTTACAAATATACCCATCTTTCTCTTAGTCAAGTCCGACCCCTCCACGTTTTATTAATCCCATCTGCTACCATCTCCTCTGGAATACCATTCCATCAATTAATCCAGTGCTTTTTCAACCCTGGTCATAAATTAGGATCATCTAGGGAGCTAAAAGTTATATTATGAATGTCTGAGCCTCACTACTAGATCCACCGAATGAGAGATGCTGTTTTTCTTAAGGAGCATCCCCCCTACTCCCTTCAACCCAGGTGGTTCTCACATGCATCAGGGTTGAGAACCACTGAATTATTCCTTCATTCTTATATCTTCAAAACTCTTCCTTTCTTGGTTCCCTGCCTCATGCCTATAAATATTCTCAAGGCTGTGATACTGAAAAGAAAATCTTCCCTTGATGCTCCGAGCCTTCAAGGCTTTAGTTCTTGAATCTCTTGAAAGCGCAGCCACCGGTGTGCCCGCACCAATCATGGCCCACTGATCTCAAAAGCCACTACTCACTGGCTTCCGAGCTCTCCAATGCCCCGAAAGCGGATGTAATCAATAGCCTCCATGTTCCCATATCAGGAGACGCCTCGGGTCTCATCTTCCTGGGTCTTCAAGGTGCACCTCTTGCCTTGACGGTCGGCCCACGGGCTTCTGTGGCGCCATCCTCTTTGGCCCCTCCGCCCGCCTCCATCAAGGTTTCCTCTCTGTGTGGAGTCGCCTGCCTCTTGCTCCCCCTGCACAGTGGTGCTCCCCCAAAAGCTAAGGCTTTTCTCACTCCACCCACTCTGCCACGGTGACCTCATCCCTCTCAGGATTTCACCTCCTCTCACATGCTGACGACACCCAATTTCTATCTCTAGCCTTGCTTTCCTGCTGCAACTTTACAAGAGTACACACAAATACTTGGTGGGCGTCTCTCCTTGAGTGTCTACGGCATCTCAAATTCATATATATAAAAGGGGTATGACAATGATACATGAAATAAACCCTAATCAAGCTATTAAAATTATACAAATTTATATTTATACAAAAATAAATTATAATACAGTTTTATTTAAAACTACTTTCAAAATGAAAAGTACTTCTTAAATGTCAAAATAACATACACTACCTGGGATGACTACTAAACTGAATGGGACACTGGGGTGAGCAGACATGAAATGGGGTGGTTACAAGAGAGGCAGGATGGACAGTAAAACCAACCACAGCCCACCTCTTAGGCCAACAAATCCCCTCCAACCCAGAAATGGGCTAGTCTCTGGAGTTAACAGGACAGGGTGCTGGAGAATTAGTCAATTTACCTAGTGTGCTAGACCAACACCCACGATTTTCATGTTTTTCAACCACTTAAAAATTAAGCATCTATTACCTACTGGGCACCACTCTAGATGCCAGGGATAAGAAGATGAGTAAGAAAGGATCCTTGTCCTAGAGAGGCTAAAGAACTTGCAGGAAGAAAGAGACTTACAACAAATGCAATTAAATGTAAGATGTGTGTTTATTTTTTAGAAATAAGTACTGGGTAAGGTGGGTGTTTAAAGAGAGACTGAAATGTTAATTTCACCCATCACCCATTGGTAGGGAGGCAGAGCAGGAAAGGCTTCCAAGGGGATGTAACCCTAGAAGGACCAGAGGGTCACCTAGCATATGCCGGGCACTGTGCTAGGTACTGGACACGTAAATCCCTGTCCCCATGCAGTTAAAAGGCAACACACACGTAAACAACACATTAATACATCTTTACAAATGAGATAATGGCTAAGAAAGGAAAAGATGAAGGTGTTGGGGGCGAGGGGTGGCGTCCTACACGGAGCTAGGCATTTGATTTTCATTTAAAGTCACTCCAGAAATATGTCAATTTTATGGACAAGAAAAGAGAAACTGACAGAGGGAAGCAGTTTGCTCAAGGTCACACAGAAAGTGGTAAGGTCAGAGCTGGGAACAGCCCCAGACATTCTAACCCAGGTCTGGGGCTCTTCTGTGTTCAAAGGTCTTCTCCTTTTCATAATCTCAGATTAGAGCAACCTGCATTTGACTCTTGCTAAATTTAAAATATATTTAAGCTTTTACTTCTCTCCTTTATCAATAATTATAATATAAAAACAAATACACAACATCTTTAAAGAAGCTGGTAAGTAGAGAGAATGAAGGAATGAGGCATCTTTTGTCATTTAGAAGAATTACAATTTCTCTTTTCTGTAACATTGGATTTTATGTATAAAGGTTTCATGAAACTGTCATACCTACTGAGTCTTAAAAAAAAAGAAAGCCAATCAAAGGTAAAAGGATAGATTCAAGATAAAAACAAATGCAGTTCATAGAAAATACTCTTCACAACACAAAATCCTAAGAAAAGTAAAAATTGCATTTGTTTGCTGAGAATGTTCATCCCACAATCAGAACGTCCCCACTCAGGGATTTTAATCACATGAGATCACTGAGAACCAAATCATCTGCTGATGATAATGCAGGGACATTTTCACGGCGCGCCAAGAATCCCATTAAAGAAAAAATAATATTTTATCTATTTTTACCTTACTCTGACAAAAGCTCATGTTTTTAGCATCACAACTGTGATGCGTGCAGTGCAAAGGCAACTGAAAAATAGCAAAAGCGGGAGGCAGTGTCCTCGACTTGGCACACAAAGATCGGATATTCGATCTCACACTGAGTCTTTCCATCATCATCACAGCAGTAAATCTGCCAATGGCTGCTACCGCGACACATCAGGTAGCTGGGATTTTATATGCTAGGATTCTTGCAGTTAGAAGATGGCTAATTAGGCCAGAGTTGTCAGCAAAACTCTCCCGTGGGAGCACTCAGTTTTAAAATATCTTGGTGGTTTGCTAGAGAAAATGCTGGTGATGGCATTAGACAGTGCTAGGAATAATTACAGACGTCCTGATGAAACACTGGCCACACTAACTGCAGTTCTCATGGCACCTGCGGTGTCTGTTTACTGACTATGGGGCTGAAACAAAATTACTTCTCTTTCCAGAAGGCCTTGCAATGGAAACCCGCATAGCTTTATCTTCTGTTGACTTCAGCAGTTTCTAACCCTACGGGTCTTACAGAGGGATTCCTGGAATCCAGAAACCATGTGCAAAATGGATATCTTTCTGAAAACAAGGTCCATAGGTATTTTTTTCAGATTTTCAAAGGAATCTGAGCTCCTCCCAAATTTAAGAACCTCCTGGACTGTACCTACATCTGTCTACTGTGGTGAGTTCTACCTGCCAGAATCCAAGGGACCTGACCCCTGAGGCACCCCAAGCGCCACAGAAGGAAATGCAGGTTCCAGCCATTCTATGCTCTGTCTGTCTGTCCCTCCTACTGGACCATGAATCACAGGCAATCAAGACTGCTTCTTGTATAGCACACAACACAGTAACTGCCCTGTAATAGATTCTCAGTATTTGCTGGGTTTAATTGAAGTGAATTAATAGAAGAAGGAGATATGTATTGGCCACATAACTATATAAGCTGAGGCCCTAAACTGCACTGCTAACCATGGGATGTGTGTAACTAAGACCCCAGACTCCCAGGCAACAGTGTGCACAGGGATCCTTTTCTACCTCTGCCCCTTTGTTTCTCATGGGAAAATTCTGGATAAAATAGAACAAAATCATTTTTAATTACATAGTTGAGCCGAAATCGAGAAAGGGCAATAAATCTCCAGCTATAAAAAGTCAACAAGGGGGACTTCCCCGGTGGCGCGGTGGTTAAGAATCCGCCTGCCAACACAGGGGACACCAGTCTGATCCCTGGTCCAGGAGGATCCCACATGCCACAGAGCAACTGAGCAACTAAGCCTGTATGCTGCAACTACTGAGCCTGCGCTCTAGAGCGCGCAAGCCACAACAACTGAGCCCACGTGCCACAACTACTGAAGCCCAACTATTGAAGCCTGTGAGCCTAGAGTCCGTGCTCCCCAACAAGAGAAGCCACTGCAGGGAGAAGCCCGTGCACTGCAAAGAAGAGAAGCTCCTGGTCGCCGCAACTAGAGAAAGCCCGTGCACAGCAATGAAGACCCAATGCAGCCAATAAATAAATATAAATAAATAAATAAAATTTTTAAAAAGTCAATAAGGAATCAAAGTCACAGAAGCAAGTAGGAGTTGAAGTCAAATGGCTCATGGACATTCCCTTAATGTCTGGGGTCCTGAGAGCCCTGTGGGCACCAAGTCCAGACCACAGAGCACAGACCACAGGGAGCTGGAGACTGAGTTACTTGCCCCAAATCATGACATGCAGAGACCAGAGAATTCCACCGTTGGCCTGGAGAAGCAGCAAAGAGGCTCCTCACCTGCCTGAGACCTGGTGCAGGGTAACCCAAAGAAATGGGAGCCTCCTTGGCCTGAGGTGGGATGGATATTGGGTCTCAGGAAACCCAGGCTGAGAAATGATCTTAAAATGGACCCAGAACTGGTGCAAACCCCTGGGCCCTGTCAAAGACACAAAGTCACCTATAAGGATGCTTCTACAACCCAGAGCACACAGGACAGCCCTGGGGAGCCACAGCACAGAACATAAGCTCACAGTCCATCAATTCCAAAATGTTAAAAACCTTTAAAATCACTTCCAGTGCTGACAATTCTATGTAACTCGACATAAATACCTAAAATAGAAGCAAACCAGATCCACTGGAAATTTTAAAAACTCTTTTTTTTTAAACAAGTCTTGGGTCAAATAAGGTATCAAAGTCACAACGGCGAAAATAACAAAAATTTAAAGGATGCAAATGAAAACAGTTGGCCTCTAGGAATAAGTTTATTTTGTGTGTGTGTTCATCTTTCTACCTTCCTCCTGGTCTTCCCAACAAAGAATAAGAATTAGCAATTGGTCACATTCCAGGACCCTGATGGGGACAAATCTGCTAGAGACCAAGAGCAAAAACAGACTCTAGGTCTGACTGTTATGTGCCTCCCTTTCTGACAGCTGGGGTGATGACACAGCACCTGGTTCCACACGAGAGAAGACAGGAACATCTGGTTCTCTCTCTCCTCCTCCTTCACTGTAGGTGCTGCCACGGCCCAGACCAGTCCAACCTCAGACATTTTGAGCTAATGTGCCTTTTCTTGCTTAACAATATCTTCCTCTATTTCCATTTCTCACAATGCTGATGGTCATGGACTATACTTTTCTAATATTGTATTGAGTTTGGGTTTGCATATTGAAAGGAGTGAAATAGAACAAGTCTCTAGAAACTAGAGTTATTTATCAGAGGTTATTTAAGTCTATTCTGGCTAGGAAAAATTAAGTGTTTTGCCCTGTTCATCCCAGCATCGTAGGTTCTGTATACTGAGGCTTGAGTCTCAGGGACCTTGTAGGAAAAGGTGAATGAATGAGGTCAGGATTCTGTATCCTTGTAGTCCCAGCCAATAATATGACCAAATAGCACCATTCTCATCCTAGTTATTTAATAAAATCTATAGAATACAGTCAGGTGTAAAATACCTGACTGTAACAAATAAATAAAATATTTATTCAGAGTAAAATACACCTTCTATGCTAATACAAAATAAAATAAATGAAGTAAACAATCAATGGAAGAGGTTATAAAAAATACAAATAAATATGCCCACAGAAAGGCAAAAGTCTGTTTTAAAGATGTTTAAAAGTAATATATTAGGAAAAAGAAGTCACAGTATATAAATAAATTAGAAATTGTTTTTTGAGACAACAATCTCCATATTCCTCACAAACATCTAGCTAGTCAAAAATTATGTAAATATGTAATACTGGATATAAGAGGGGAAGACAGAGATAAAGGTAAAACTTAGAGAACTGTATGCTAATGTTTAGGAAATTGGGGAGAGTGGATAGTTTTGCAGGAAAACATGTTACAGAAATTAACTGGAACACCTAAATAGGCCAAAAAACAAAGAAATCATTGAGAAAGTTGCTAATTACTGATGTATAATAAGCTCCAGGCCAAAATGGTTTCATGAGTGAATTAGAAAGAATTAGCATGCTAATTAATTAGTTCTAGAGTACAGAGAAAAATAACTCAATATCAGAAAATCTATTTAAATAATTGACTGTATCAAAAAATCAGTGAGGAAAATCACAGGAGTCTGTTGATGACCGATTCAAACACTGTCAAAATTTAACATCTATTCCTGATTGAAAAAAAAAGACTGAATAAAAGAACAGAGATAATTCCTTAAAAGATAAAAGCATGTATTTCACACCATCAGCTGAACCACTAGGACTAACAAACACTAGAAACACTCAAACTAAGCCCAAAATGAGATAAAAGTATTCATTAACGCCATTATTATTAAATACTATTTAAAAACTGCATGCAAACAGGAGAATAAAAGCAAAGTTTTAATATTATAAATGAAAAATAATTATCATTATTTGCATTCTTTGTTAGTATATCATGACTAACATACCTAGTAAAAAGTATCAACTGAAAATACTATAATCAGTCAGCATTCAATCAAAGGACCAGTTAAAAATATAAACAACAACAGCTTTATTAGTTTAAGGACGAACATAAAAGATCCCATTCAAATTATTTACAAATCAATTAAAAGCTTATATACAAATTTACCTGAAAATGTGAGACTAATAATAAAAAGAACTACTACCTCCTATTTTATGGGGAGGTGACCTTGAAAGAAATGATTCTGAAAGGCTCCCTTGAAGAATGAATTTGTGAGAATAGCTGGGAGCTTTAGAAATAGAAGAGGAAGCGTTAAAGAGGATGTACCACCACCAGAGATAAATGCTGTATAAATACCAGCGGTAATGCTATAGGATTATACAGCGTGAAATAGACAAATCCATAAGCAGAGAGTCCAGAAGGAAATCCCAGCAGGTGATAAAGGTGGTATTTATATCCGCAAAAAAAAAAAAAAGGAGCTATTTCCTAAGTGTTTGTATAACAGGCTAGATGTTTGGCTACAAATCAGGCTTGACCCCATTCTCAGGCTTTCTGCCAAAACACACTCCAGGTGAACCAAAGGTATATCTTTTAAAGACTAGAGAAAAACATGGCTGAGCAAAATCCCAGACCAAAATCAAAACAATTGAATATGTCAGGAAGGGGGAAAATCTTTGTTAGGAATATTTAAAAACAAGAACAACAACAACAAAAAAAACCAAGAACAACAACAGAATTAACAATAAAGGTATATACAATTTATTATAAAAGTTAAAAAAAATTAAAAATCTTATTATAAAGTTAAAAATATAAACAACATGCATATGGAAAGAATATTTACAAAATACAAGATAGACAAACGTTTACTAACCTAAAATAAACTTTTTATTAATTAATAGGAAAAACATGAACATCCACATACAGAAATAGATGAAATATATGTAGGAAATTAACAAAAGAAGAAATACAAGAGACCAATATTGTGAGAAGACAGACTCATGGTGAAAAAAACAAAAATTCAGGTTAAACTATAAGATCGCTCTTTCTGCTTATCTAATTGGCAGAGACAAAAGTCTGACTATAGTCAGTGTTGGTGAGGGTATGTGGAAACAGGCAGTCATCCTTGCTGGTGGGAAGTACAGTGATTTCACCGTAAGGAAATTTGGCCAAATATATATCAATTAATATTTTGAATAATCTGTGATTCACTTTGAGGAATCAGTCTGCAGAAGGCAACTGGTTATACATGCAAGGTTGCAGTATTGCACTAATAACAGTGCAAAACAAAAACAAAAACAAAAGCAAAAACAAAAAACACCCAGCCCACATACACACAAAATCAGAATGACAAAATTAAACAGAGACTTCAGTGTCCAGTCCAGAATGTAAGAAACTTAGAAGTCATCATTCACACCCACACAACAAGAAAAACGCTAAAAAACTTAAAATCAGCAAGTCTTAGATCCATCAGAAAACTGAGAACACAGGGAAAACTGCTGCCCCCAAAGTTGGAGAGACAGATAGGCAGATACAGAGACTCACTACTTCCTGGAGAAAGCCACAGGCAGAAATCTCCCTAGGAATCAATACTGGGGTATGAAAACCGAACTGTCATTGAGAAGCTGCTGGAGGCTCAGTGGGGGCATTTTTGAAAGTTAAAACTCCAGAGGGGCCCAGCCTTGGGGGCCACTCACACTTTTGTGAGTTCTACCTCCAGAAGCCGGACCAGGTTTCCACAGTGAAGATCAGAGAAAAATCCTCTGTGCTTCTGGCAGAGGGAGGGGAAAAGTGGGCATTTTGAAATAAGTCCAGAGCCCGTTCTGTTTTTAATGAGGCCTGCCCTTAGCAGAAACTATCTCACCAGAGACTCACCAACTGCTGCTAGAAATATGAACATTAAAAGTGCTTCTGGTAGGTCTCAAATGGAAACGAGGAACATGTTATTGCAAACTGGAGGAAAAATGATCCTTGTTAAAAAGTGGCAGAGAACTTGGCTTAATTGCATTCTGCTGTCTTGTGGAAAGTAGAACTCGTAAGTGATGAGTCTGGATATTTAGTTGAGACGATTTCTAAGCAAAATGTTGAAGGTGAGGCCTGCTTTCTCTTTACTGCTTATAATAAAATACAAGAGGAGAGAGATAAAGTAAGTTAGAGATAGGAATGATGTGTGTACAGAACAAAGAATACCAAAAACTGCCAGCAAATCACCAGAAGCCACGGGAATGGCATGGAATAGATTCTCTCTCAGAGCCCTCAGAAGGATCCAACCCTCCTGACACCTGGATCTCAGACTTCCAGCCTTCAGGACTACAAGACGGTAAATTTCTGTTGTTTAAGTCACTCACTGTGGTACTTTAAGGTAGTATCCCTAGGAATCTAATATAACAAGTGGGATTTATTCAAGGTATACAAGGCTGGTCCAACATTAGAAAAATCAATCAATTAATGGAGCCTATCACATTAACATTCTAACGAAGAAAAATCATATCATCATTTCCATAAATTCAGAGAAGCTTTTGACTAAATCCAACACCCATTCATGATTAAAACCCTTGGCAAACTAAAAATAAAGGCAAGCTTCCTCAATTTGGTAAAGAACATCTACAAGCAAACTACAGCTAACATTATACTTCAGGGAGAGAAAACAGATGCTTTCCTAATAATACTGGGAACACGGTAAGGACGTCCACTTTCAACACTCCTGTCCAACACTGTACTGGAAGTCCTAGCTAATGCAATAAGACAGGAAAAGGAATAAAAGACACAGAGATTGGGAAGAAAAAAGTGAAACTGTCTTTGTTCACAGATGACATGTAGAAAATCCCAAAGAATTAACAAAAGACTCCTGGAACTCCTGGAATAAGTGTTTATAGCAAAGTTGCAGGATATCATGTTAATATACAAAAGTCAATTGCTTTATTATATACCACCAATGAACAACTGGAATTTGAAGTGAAAAACACAATGCCATTTACACCAGCACCCCAAAAGTGAAATATATTGGTGTAAATCTAACAAAAAATGTACAAGATCTATGAGGCAAATGTAAAATGCTGATGAAAAAAAATCAAAGATGACCTAAAAAAACACAGAGAGGTATTCTATAAATACAGAATGGAAGGCTCAATGTTGTCAAAATGCCAGTTATTTTCAACTTGATCTGTAGATTCAATGCAATACCAATCAAACCCCCAGCAAGTTATTTTGTGGATATTGAAAAACTGATTTTGAAGCTTACATGAAATAGTTAAAGATTCAGAAGTCAACCCAATATTAAAGGAGAAAAAGAGATGGCTGACATTACTTCACTTTAAGACTTACTATAACACTACAGTAATCAAGAGAGTGTGGTATTGGGGAAAGAATAGACAATATATAACACAGAGCCCAGTCATAGACCCACATAAATATAGTCATCTGATCTTTGACAAAAGATCAAGGCCAACTCAGAGAAAGGACAGTCTTTGCAGCAAAAGGTGCTGGAACAACTGGACACTCACATGCAAAACACTGAATCTACACACAGACCTTCCACCTTTCAAAACAATTAATCCAAAATGGATCATAAGCCTAAATGTACAGTGAGAAACTCTAAAACTCCTAGAAGATAACACGGGATAAAAATAACAATTAGGTGACCTTGGGTTTGGCGATGACATTTTCGATATAGCACCAAAAATCAAGATACCTGAAAGAAAAAATTGCTAAGTTCGCTTTCATCAAAATTAAAAATTTCTGCTCGATGAAAGACAATGTTTATGGAATGATAAAACAAGTCACAGCCTGGGAGAAAATATTTTAAAATATATATTTCATAAAGTACTGCTATCCAAAATACACAAAGAACTCTTAAAACTGAACAGTAAGAGAACAAACATCTCAATTTAAAAATGAGCATGAAACTGACTTCCCTGGTGGTCCAGTGGCTAAGACTCTGTGCTCCCAATGCAGGAGGCCTGGGTTCTATCCCTGGTCAGGGAACTAGATCCCACATACTGCAACTAAGAGTTCGTATGCCGCAAGTAAAGATCTTGCGTGCAGCAATGAAGACCCGGCACAGCCAAATAAGTAATAGATAGATAGATAGATAGATAGATAGATAGATAGATAGGTAGATAGATAGATAGATAGATAGATAGATAGATAGATAGATAGATATGTTTTAAAAAATGGGCATGGGATCTGAACAGACACCTTACCAAAGAAGAGACACAGATGACAAATAACCATGTTAAAAGATGTTCAACATCATATGTCATTAGGGAATTGCAAGTTGAAACAACGAAATACCAGTGCACATCTATTGGAATGGCAGAAGTTGAAAACACTGACAACACCAAATGCTAGAGATACTATGGAGCAACAGGAACTCTCATCCATCACTGGTGAGAATGCAAAATGGTACACTTTGGAAGAGAGAGTTTGACAGTTTCTTACAAAATTAAATATACTCTTAACACACAATCCAGCAATCATGTTCCTTGGCATTTATCCAAATGAGCTGAAAACGTATGTCTGCACAGAAAGCTGCACATGGATGTTTAAAAGCAAATTATTCACAATGGCTAAAACTTGTAAGCAACCGAGATGTCTTTCAATAAGTGAATGGATAAACAAATCGTGGTACACCCATGCAATGGAATATTGTTGTGCAATAAAAAGAAATGAGCTATTAAGGCCCCCCCCCCAAAAAAAAGAAAAGAAAAGAAAAAGAAAAAGACAAGGAAGAACCTTAAATGCAAATTCCTAATTTAAAGACGCCAATCTGAAAAGATTACATAATATGTGTTTCCAACTTTCTGGCACCCTGGAAAAAGTAAAATTAGGAAGACAGCAAAAAGTTCAACGGCTGCCAGTTGTTCAGTTGTGGGGGAGGAGAGAGGGATGAACGGTTGGAGCACAGGGGATTTTTTGGGCAGTGAAACCACTCTGTACGACACTGTAATGGTGGATACTTGTCATTATACATTTGCCAAATCCACAGAGGATACAGCACAAAGCGTGAGCCCTAATGTAAACTATTCAATTTAATTCATAATAATCTGTTAATATTGGCTTGTCAGTTGAAACCAATGTATCACACTAATACCAGATGTTTTACCCTATTAATAATAGAGTAAACAAGGGTAAAGGGGTATATGGGGACTGTCTGTACTTTCTGTTCATTTTTCTGTAAGCCTGGAACCTGTTTTCAAAAAACTATTAATTAGGAAACTTTGGATGATGGAAATGTTCTGTATCATGACTGTGGTGATGGTTATAAGGGTGTATACATTTATCAAAACTCATCAAAATATACACTTAAAATGGGAGCATATTGTTGTACGTAAATTTATCTCAATAAAGTTGGTTTTAAAACAAGAGCTGAAAACAGCATCCACAACAACAAAAAAAACTATTAATTTAAAAAATAGCAAAAAATTAGATAAAAATTAAATGACTCTAGAAGCAATCTAAGTGTTTTTTAGTAGCAGATGTTTTACTTAAATAATGGTGGAAACACAGGACTGAACACTATGCAGTCTTTAAAGTGTGACAGTTATATTCCTCAGTTATGAACCGTTGTTTAGGTAGATCACATTAGGTAGCAGAACTGCTCATATCATATGAGGTGATCTCTTACAAAACTATCCATGCATATAGAGCAACGTGTGGCAGAACGTTTGCAGTGAACCACTCCGGCAGCAGTGAGAAAGGGCAAGAACGTGATGGCCTGAACACTGCTGAACCCCTAGCACCCAACCCGCTCACGGTAGGTACCCAACAGATACTTCTGAACTGAAAAACTGAAATCAGCTCTTTTGTGTGGCTTTCTCTATTGTTTGAATTTTTCCTTCACCTGAAATCCTATTATCATTATAAGGGGACAGACTGGAAGCTATTTTCACTCTAGAAAAGTCCATCTACATACTTCAGGGCAAAAGTCATGCTGGGTTCTTGACACTGTTTGAAATTCACTGAATAACTGCTCGATTCCCCATTTTATCTAATGAAGGTAGGCCCAGTCCTACACAGCTTTTCTTTAGAGAAGAACCTGCAAAAATAATTGCCTATTACCTCTCTTCGCTGTTTGAGGTACAGCAGTGGCAGTATTCCATTTCAACCTCTCAAATGTCTTTCTCAGATGAGAATAACCTTCTGAAATGGCAATGACTAAAACGGCTCGTTTTTTCCCTCTTTCCAAAAAGCATTCAAAAAAGTTGTTTTCCTTCTATTCCTATCAACCCCCATGCGATATGGTAGATTTACCTCTCCCTTTCCAAATCATGGCAGAAACATTTCCCTGGAAATAGCAACTTCTTAGAATTAAAAAGCTGAGATTGGATCTCTGCAAATACAAAATGTCTGTGGGCGGGTGGAAGAACAAAGTCACATCTCTCCCAGCACACGCTCTGAATGACGGCTTGTCACGGCATCACCAGCTGGTCACTGTTAACCACTGCTGGTAATAAAACTGTTTAGTTTTATGCTTCAGATGATCAAACTTATATTAAAGAAGTCTAAAGTGATATCCACATTGACTACAGTTTGACCTATTACACTTCTGGGGAAGTTTGTGCTGGGCACACTCACTGACTCGGTCCCGAGAAGCCAGTGGGCTTAGCATCACGTCCCCCCAAGGGCATCATGTTCGTCTTCTTCTTCCGTGAGCAGAGTCCACATCTTGGTCACCTACTCTCACCATGCCAGGCTCAGGGTGTTTCCACACTGCCAGCAACTTTTTTAAACAAACTTATGGTTACCAGAGGGGAAAGGGTGGGGGATACATTGGGAGACTGGGATTGACACATACACACTAGTATATATAAAATAGATAACTAATAACTATAACTATGGTATAGCACAAGGACCTCTACTCAATACTCTGTAATGACCTACATGGGAAAAGAATCTTAAAAAGAGTGGATATATGTATATGTATAACTGATTCACTTTGCTATACACCTGAAACCAACACAACATTGTAAATCAACTGTACTCCAATAAAAATTAATTTAAAAAAAAAAGACGATCCTGCCATGTGCCATGGATGAACCTGGAGGATGTTATGCCAAGTGAAATAAACCACACACAAGCACACACACACACACATGTGCACACACACACAATACAAAAGCCAAAACCCTCAATAAAAGGCCCCAGACAATGGTGGAACCACATCACAGTTGCAAGGAATAGAGTGGAAAGAAAGGTGAAACAGCAAGGCCCGCATGTGACTGAGCCCACATTTCATATGGTGTTTGTTTAAAGTCATTGAGATGTTCTTTTTCTTCATATCCAGGCCCAATGCTTTCATGTCCCCTCTGGACAGGAGACTCTGAACTTTTAGGGACATTCACTGTCAAATCCTTTCTAACTTGTTCTTTAAAAAAAAAAAAAGCAACTCTAAATTCAAACACTTTAACCCTTTGAGGAATGCTTTCACTCCCACAGCATTTAATACAGACATTTCTCCTGGAATAGGGAATACCCCATGTTGTGAAAGAAGGATTTTCTACCTACTTAAAAGAAAGTAGAAGCAGATTAATGAATTCTGAGTCATCGATAACGTGGAGAAACCCAGACAATACTAACTCCCTTTCACTCCCCCCCAGTCATACCTATTGAGGTAAAAATGAGAAAAATGTGGATGGAATTGCTCAATTAATTTAGGTCAAAAGCAGGAAGTTTACAACTCACCAACCACCCACACTCCCTGAACTCTTTCTGCTTTGACTCTCTGGTTATCGCAGGGTTTGACAATAACAGTGCAGATCAAAAACTCGACAGATTAGAAACCTGCCGTGTCCTCGAATGGGAGTCAGGAGTCTGGGTTCTGGTCTGAATGCTTCCTCTCAACAGCTGTTTATTTTTGACGATAAGCCCTAAAGCTCCTTCCAGCTCTAACATTCTTGGAGTCTATGATCATATAAAATGGAGGTTCCAAACTGACACCTGCAAGCCAAGTCAGCCCAACAGACACACTGTTTGGCCCACATATCGTTTTCAGAAATCATGGAATTAATCATATTCAAAATGGAGGGATTTCACCAAAAATATGAATTTCTGGCTTTAATTTTTTAAAAAATCAGAAAATCTGAAAATATACTAAATGACACCTGGCTGGAGTTGGGTAGTGGCTTCTGTCTTCAGACAGGACACTGACTCTTCAGCTTGCCACAGTCTCGACTGTTCTCTAAGGTCTACCCAACTCTACGATCCGATGTCAGCCTCCATTAGTCATGAAGCTGTGCTACTGTTTTCTTACACTCCAATGAAAGGAAAGCGAAATATTTCTTGTATCCATATTGAAAGCAGGAAAACAAAAGATCCAAAAAGCTGAACGTGCCATTAAAAAACAGGAGAAAGTAATATTCTTCACTTCCACACAAAAATATGCCAGGTATTTAATATGCAAATACACATGTCTGCTCTGAAAGAATACGACATGATGCCTTTTTAAAATAAATAGAATAAGGACGCAGATGCAGAGAATGGACTGGAGAACTCGAGGTTTGGGAGGGGGCGAGGGGTGAAGGGGAAGCTGAGACGAAGCGAGAGAGTAGCACAGACATATATATATACTACCAACTGTAAAATAGATAGCCAGTGGGAAGTTGTTGTATAACAAAGGGTGTTCAACTCGGGGATGAAAGATGCCTTAGAGGACTGGGAGGGGTAGGATGGGGGGGACTCGAGGGAGGGTGGGGGGGGACTCGAGGGAGGGAGGGAATACAGGGATATGTGTATAAAAACAGATGATTGAACTTGGTGTACCCCCCTAAAAAAATAATAAATAAATAAATAAATATAGATGTAAAAAAAAAAAAATAAACCACAATAAATGCTGGCCTAAGGAAAGATCTGTAAGAAACAGTTAATAAAATGAGAAAAAAAGGCTCCTTTATTTGTTTCTATTAAAAACTATCAGATTTGTTTCTAACAGAAACAAAGTGAATGAAAGAGCCACAACTGTGAAATAATGAATTAAGTGAAACAACTGCTGAGCAGTCAACCTTTTAGGGACGGTGAGTTTATAAAAAATGTTTATTGAATACAGCTGTAACTATGTATCCTGACCAGACAGAAATAGCCTGTGGAAATATAAGTGTGATCCAGAACACTGTTGTTCAGACAGAGTGTTGAGGAATTAGTGGAAAACCTGCAGGAGAAGTTGCATGAAAAGGATAAATTGTGACACTTTCCCTTGCAGCCGATGAGAGCATGGTAAGCTACATTTACTCATGGGTTGAAGAAGTTTTGGACATGATACCTCTGAGATAAACAGCAGTGAGAAATTACATATATTAGTGGGTTGGGGAAAGCATTTAAGTGTTTTTGTTGGTGGTGGTGGCTTTTTTTTTTTTTTTTTAGTGATTTAATGTGGTAAGCAAGTCTGAAGATAGTTCTCCCATGGGTGGTAATTTCACACATGATATAAAACATAACATATTCCTCTTATGTTACACAACATTCAATGACAACATTTATAAGAATAATTTGAGTCCGTTCATTGAATCATTCACCAAGAAAGCCTTTGCACTGAAAAGCTAAAAACAGAACATAATAAAATCATGAACTAGATACACTCCTGTGGTTTGAACCACAGCAAGTCAAAGCTTAGCTGGATGGACCAGATGTATAATGTGGTATTTAGCAATACTATAGGAAGTCAGGTGGTGGTGCTGAAGATATTTTTTTTTTTAAGTGTTGAGGAATGAATCTGTCCTCATCATGCAAGCTAAATCCTGAGGGTAAAAAAAGTGGATCAAAGACCTGGCATCCTTGGATGATGCTGCAACCTATGTAGATACTTGGGATACTCCTTTGCTGAGATACAAGCAGTACACAAATATAGGAGCTATTCATAAAGTCACATGCACGAATAATTCAGCTCATTTTCCTACACCGAAATCAGTCTCTCGAAGTGAAAAAGAAGGGCCAAATTCCAGTCCCCAGATTGTGAAGTTGAAACCTTGACTCCTCCAAAATATCACCTGATTTTAAAGTTTATGAAAATAAATTACCGGTGTTTAACTGATATTTTTCTTTATCATGTATGTTCAGTCTGCTTCTGACTATGAAGGAATAGCTTATATTAGATCAACCTTCTTACAGAAAATAGTGACGACCACACACACACACACGACAAAATTTAGTCGCTTGAAGACATCAGAGAGCAACCAAAGCAGCCAACATACCAGCATGAAGCAAAACACATTACGATGTGAGCCAGACCCTCCCTCTGCTTTCTGCCCTGGAGCTTTCAGTGACTTGCAGGGCAGGGCACTAGGCAGAGTAGGAAGCAACAGTCTAAGCTTCCAGCATCTCACAAGGTGATGTTATCAGGGTTTTTCCTCTTGGTTTTCAGTTATTTGGTCCTCTCTTCTAGAACGCCTGGTAGTCTTTGCCATAATGCTACTCACGTTTCAGAGGCTCCTGATGATGTTATCTTCATCAAGAAAGGATCCAATTTTCACCTGGGTGCCAGTAAGAGCACAGAAAGATCCCTGGTCAGATTCAAATTTAATACAAATATGGAAGAAATGCCCACAGATGAAAATGAGTTACCTCCAGAGAAAGTGGGGTTCTTATAGTGATAGGAAAATGTTCAGGAATTTGGTCAAGCTCTCTGGGGGTGTTTCAGAAAGGATGACTGTATTTGAAGTATGGCTGGATTAAATGACCTTTAAGATTCCCTTCTAAAAAGATTCTGTGCATCTATTTTTCTTAAAGATTTATTATTTTATTTATTTATTTTCAGCTGTGTTGGGTCTTCGTTGCTGCGTGTTGGCTTTCTTTAGTTGTGGTGAGTGGGGGGGGGCTACTCTTGGTTGCAGTGCGCTGACTTCTTGTGGTGGCTTTTCTTGTTGTGGAGCACCGTCTTCAGTAGTTGTGGAGCATGGGCTCAGCAATTCTGGCTTGCAGGCTCTAGAGCACAGGCCCAGCTGTTGTGGTGCACAGGCTTAGTTGCTCCATGGCATGTGGGATCTTCCCAGACCAGGGATCGAACCCGTGTCCCCTGCATTGGCAGGGGGATTCTTAACCACTGCACCACAAGGAAGTCCTGTGGTGCAGTGTTTAAGATAGATATTTTTAAGGCAAAGAAACTAATATGCTAAAATGAGTCCAACCAAACATCCAAATTCACCTATAGGATTCATGCTTTTAGAGCAACATGAAACAGATTACAGATCCACCTGACTCTCTGCTGTTATCAATAACACAGTTGTTCCAGAATGTTCCATGAAAAGTCAATGAAAGGAAATGGCACTTAATATAGTACATTGTAAAACTATCCTTGATCCTGGACCAGGGCAAAGTGGATTAAGAAGATAGGGTGTCCTAAGTAAAGGCCAAGAAAAGAATGAAGGGAGAAGGGAATTCTTTATGATAAAAGGATGGTTCAGATGTAGAAATTACATGAAAACTAGAGGTCAAGAGAAGATTAAAGCCAATAACCAAAGGAGGAACCACAGAAAGAACCAGGAATCACTGTGCGGAAAGCTAGAGGTCAAATCAGGTCATGCCTTAGAGGCCTAAAGAGCCAGCAGAAATCAAGCCTCAGAATCACGCTACCAATATCTAGGGAACCTTAAAAATGTCCACAGCCTTCCTCAGTCAGGAAGCCCCCTCACATTCACATCATGGCAGACCCAACAGGACCTCCCCAGAGGGCAAGCACTCCAGCAGACGCAGGCATTGCGGTGGCTGAGATCGTCACACTGTGGATGCTGTCATGTCATATTTCTCAAGAGAGAATACCACTTCTCCCAGGGCTATGCTGTAATGAGAGAAGAGGGCAGAGCCACTTAGCATGAGCCGGTGCAGCTTCCAAATTTATAAGGAGAGGGGCAATTTGTTTATTTAAAATCTGTATTACATAGATCACACATACGTACCTAATTTCACAGGATTATATAAATGCAATATTTTCTTTTCCCCTCCCTCATCCCTCCTACCACAGGTAACCTGGTGAGCTACTACGTTCCTCATGCTAATATTACTTACAAAACACACGGAAACATACACAGTGATTCTGCTGTTGCTTCATAAACATGGGCTCTTAGACGCGTTCCTTGCATTTTGCTTTACTCACAGAAATCCTTCAAGTCATCCGGCAGAGTCCAATTCATTCTTTCTCATGGCTGCACAATCCCACAATGTGGTGGCTCCACAGTTTCCATTTAACCACTTTCCTGTTGGGTGCCATTCATTTTATTCCAATTTTTGCTATGACATGTGGTCATATATATCATTATACATATATCTTGATGTACTGATGCTTTTATTTCTATGAGACTGTTTCCCAGGAGTAAGATTGCTGAGTGAAAGGGTATATATATTTTTAATATTAACAGATATTTCCAAATTGCATTTCAAAATGGTTGTAATAATTCACAAAAGTGACACTATAATTCTATTAATATAAAAACTGGATATATTTGGGAATGAAATGCAAAGTTTATGTGATTTTTTGGGCAACACATAAGCCTTCAATGAAACATGAGACTTTTAGCTATCCACACCCTAATATTCTCTAGGCTGTGGGTTTTCTCTTCTCTGCCAAGTTTGAGATGTCCTAGATCACATGAGAGAAGCAGTACATAACCTAGAGGAATAGCGTGTAACTCTTTTTTGGTGGAATTACAACAGCAAAGCCTGACACCATTTCATTCTAAGGATAAATTAACTTCCCTCTCAGAGGTTAGAGTATCAGCCCTGACTATAATTTTATCCTCCTCTGTTTTTCACAGAAGGAAAGAATCCCAGTCCAAGTGGAAATAGCGTGTCCCCACAGTCTCCTCGGCAAGCCAGAGAGGACTCTGTCTAGGTGCAGCCTGAGAGCTGGACTTGATGGGCTTCTTGGCTCCTCCCTGGCTAGAAGAGAAATCACCAGGCTCAGTCCCTTGATGCAGCTCCAGGAAACGGGCCTCGGGTCACATGCCCCCGGTTACAGAGGCATCCATCGTGGCAAGGAGACCTTCAGTGATGGCCAATACCCCCAGCAAGAGGTGGGTCTCTCTCAATTTTCATGACCAACAGGGATTCTTCTGTGTAAGATGGAGCCTCCTCTCTTACCTCCAGTTTAAGCTTCCAGGCACAGTGTGGAAGAGAGGAGACTCAGGAATCCTGCTATCCTTCTAAAACTTGTAACCTTCTTGAAAGGATTCTAAAATCAAACATCATCTTCACAATGGTTTAACTCTGGCACTTAAGTGAAGCTTTACAAGTCACAAAGCTTATCTGTGTGGTTATCTCTAGTTATACAAATTTCTTCCTTTGGCTAAAAAGGCATAAAGAGATCCCCTCCCCTTTCCTCAGCAAAGATTTTAATATTAAAAAGACTTCACGTGTAAATAAAAGCAATTCAAGTTGTTAAGAATTTATTTCCATATTCTATGAATTTTGATATCCCTACTGGATTCCATAGTTGTAAAAGATTTATAGGGGAAAAAAAGTTTACATCGTGTTTAAAATTTAAAAACATTTAAAAAATGAATCTAGGTCTTGTTTTGGAATTCAAATGGAGTTTCCACGAGGTATCAAGTGATGCAGCCTCAGAAAGAGTGAGCGTGTCCAGCTCTCTGCATTCTTCATATGAAAAGCTTTGCTATTATAACATTCAAAATCTAATACCGGGACTTCCCTGGTGGTCCAGCGGTTAAGACATTGTGCTTCCACTGCAAGAGACACCAGTTCCATCCCGGGTTGGGGAACTAAGATCCTGCATGCTGTGTGGTGCAGCCAAATAAATAAGTAAATAAAGGATCAATACTGATAGGGTTTAAAAAAAATCTAATGCCAATCAATCAATCAATATCAAAAAAAGTTAACAAATGGAAGTTTACATATAATATAAACACACCAATTATTTGTTAAATGAATAATTCTTTTCTAAGTGTCCAAAATTATGTTTCGATTATAACAATAAAACTACTTACTTAAAAAAAAATCTAATGCCAATATCTTCTTCTCTCCATAGTGTAAATGAGAACATAAAAAGCCACGTAGAAGTTAAGCATTAAATTTGGCCATAATGTCAACTATCCTTTGGCAGAACCCACAATGAACTATCCCTCAAGTACTTTATACCATTTTTATTTTAACTTGAGATAAAAATGAGCGCAAATCTGAAAGGTCCACGAAGAATCTGTAATGTTACCTTTTTAATCTGAGGAAGGTTGTTTCCTTAGCACATTCTAAGATCGATGGCTGAGGAAGATGAGAGACGGGCTAATATTAACTCAACTCAGCGCAACACTGGAAAAGTAGGGGCGGCACTAAGATAAGTTTAATATGGCATGTTGGCAGACACGGCCCTGATTTTACAGGACGTAGCAATCCCAGGTTGATTCCACTGTTATGCTAGAAGCATGAAGTAATGAACAGAGAGAGTTTATTAAAGAGAAGGCACAATTTCTTATTTACTTAGACTGTTGACAAATTGTTGAAAAAAATTACACGGAGTACGGTACGTCCCAGAACAATATTAATGCTACATTATCATTCTCCTTCCAAAAGGGAAATTGGGTATTTTAGGAACAGAAAATATCCCTTCAGTCAGCACACAAACAGTGATACTTATGACCGGCAAATCGGTTAGACTTTGTGACACTGCCTTACCTAAACTGCTGAAAACAGTTTGATGCTAATTTGGTAAGACAAGAAAACTAAGGAGAATTCATTTCAGTTATTTAAATCCTGTCACTGATGTCCATGCCTTATGTCTCAGATAAACTACTCAGATGTCTCTTTCTAATCATGTTTTCTGAATTAATCTTTCAGCTGGTGGACCATGACGTGATTCTCTGAAAGAATGTCACCCTCAAGTCCAGGATCATAAAGACGGATGGAAGCAGGGGTTGAGAGGATGCAGGATTGCACTGTTGTGTAGGCAAATGTTATGGCGACACCACACCACTCTGCAAGTTACCTTGTTTAAAATCAGGTTTGGGGACCAGGCGAGATGGCAAAATATGATCACGTTTTGATGTATATCCCTGCTCCCAAACATATGCCAGTGACAGATTTAAAGTATAAATAGAAGTAACCATGGTCGTCTTGCACATGGAGATAGACCTGTGAATCAGGGTTGGAACAGAACATGGAGCCGTGGCAAGGGTCCACGAGGCTCCCAGTCTGGAGGCAGGTTCCCATAGGGACAGGGATACACTGCACTCCGCTGTCCAGAGTGGCCATCAGAGAAGGTGGCCAGCCTTGTGAAGGATGCTGAACAAACCTGCTGTTCCCTGCACACCTAGCGAGGCTGGAGGAAGCAGACACAGCCTGGTGACAACCATGGCAGCCCCGCCCCGCCCCGTCCACCCGCCCCACCTCCCACTGCACCCCCGTGCACTGACTGGATCAGAGATAATATTAGCACGGCATGGGCGCTCAAGTCACCTATGAGGACCTCGTTCTGCCTGGAGGGCCCAGGGCTTGGCAGACACAACCATTCAGTAGGGAAGGCAAACACAGAGTGGGAGGAAGAGAAACAAAAGTAATAACAAAATGAGGAAACAAAAGCTGCAAGATATTAACACAGCGAATGCTAAGAAACACAGCAAATGCTAAGAAACACAGCTAGCAAAATCTACATGAATTTACTGTGAATGAATTCATTTCATGGACTAGTCTGACAAAGATGTTAAAATGAGTATGTTTAGGATATTCAGAGAAATAAAACACACCCATGAAGAAACCACCACCACCACCCCCCAAGACCTTATGGAATGAATACAGGCAGAAATGTAACAACATATGGATCCAGAAGAGAACGAGTTGGAATTTTTGGAAATGGAAGATACAGTCATTTAAATAAATAAAAACAGTCCAGATGGGATAAACTCTAGACTGGATGGTGGAAGCAAGCTTTAGTGAATTAGAAGAGAGTTCTGCGGAGTTCATCCACGAAGCAGCGATGTAAAGTGAGCAGTTAGATGAAGAGCAGGAGAAACATTTGAAGAGATAACAGCTGGGAAGTTATAAGGCACCCGCGACTAAAGCATACAAAACATGTGAAGGGTCTCTTTGAAGTAAATTACAAAATGTTACTGAGAGACACAAAAGAGCACTTGAATGTATACAAAGATAGAGCACATTCATAAAAAGAAAACAATATCATAAATATTAGTTCTCCCCAAGTTACTCTAACTCAAAGAATAATCATAATAAAAATCCTAAGAATTTTACTTTTTAGCTAAACAAACTGATTCTAAAATTCACATGTAAGAGCAAAGATCCAAGAATAGGCAAGATAATGATAAAGAAGACAGAGAAAAGAGTGAGAGAACGTTCCCTTCCGCATCTGTAAGCTTGGGATAAAGCTACTGGCATTAAGGGAGTGCAGAACTGACACGGAGCTAAACAGAACGCAGCAGAGCAGGGAGCTGAGAAACAGTCCTACACGTGGAGAAAGCAAGGAGGCGGCGGTGAACACAGCCCGGTGCAAAGACAGGCTCATCTCTCAGGGACAAAATGAAATGAGACTTCTACCTCATGCTAGACATAAAAATCAATCGACCAGTTGCACGAGGAATAAAAACTATAATGTGAAAAGTGAATTTTTAAACGTTATAGAGAAATATACTGGGGGAAAAGCATGGGTAGGGAAGAATTTCTCAAGAAACACAAAGAGCACACACCACAAAGGAAAAGATTGATAAATGTGATTAAAATTAAAGTAAAATGAAAAACCTGTATCCAAAAAAGATGTCATAAGTTAAAATGTATCTCACAGTCATAGAACTAACAACGATTGGTAACCAGCGTATATAAATAAGATGGAAATAAGTAAGAAAAAGACGATATCTGAATAGAAAAATGGAAAACACATAATCAACAATCAACAGAAGAAATCCTAATCACAAAAAATATATACAAAAAAGGTGCTCACACAGACTAATAATTGGGAAAATGAAAGTTAAAATACTACGATACTGTTAATACCCCTCAGCTGGCAAAGAGAAAAATCTGAGAACAACAGCTATTGGCAAGGATGGGGAACAGTCTTCTCAAACAGCAAATTGGAGCATCACTTTGAGGGGCCTTTCCCACACCTGGCTGAAGGAAGAACTCTGCACACACCCTATGACATACCCAGCAATTCTACTCAGAGACTTTCTCAACAACTGGTTCCCATCTGAACCATGAAATAGACAACGATTTGCAGGATTATTTTCTTGAAACTCCCCAGGAGTGGTCCAGCGGTTAAGATCCTGCGCTTTCACTGCACAGGTTACATAACTAGCACACTTCCAGACGCACAGGCAAGAAACTAGCTCATACAAATAATGGGCTTAATTCTCCAGGGGACCCTGGGTGAGGAAGGCTGTGGCAGCTGCACAGAGCCCCGTTGCTAGACATAGTCTAAAGTTAAATACACTAGGTGTTCATCAACAGGAGTACGAACAGACACACTGTAGTACACACCAGAACACCGTACAATAGTTGCCAGGAAAAGCTCAGGCTACATGATGTATCAACATGGCTATATTTAAAAAACAATGGAGGGACTTCCCTGGTGGTGCAGTGGTTAAGAACCCGCCTGCCAATGCAAGGGACGTGGGTTCGAGCTCTGGTCCGGGAAGATCCCACATGTCGAGGAGCAACTAAGCCTGTGTGCCACAACGACTGAGCCTGCGCTCTAGAGTCCCTGCTCCACAATAAGAGAAGCCACCGCAATGAGAAGCCTACACACCGCAACGAAGAGTAGCCCCCGCTTGCCTCAACCAGAGAAAGCCTGTGCGCAGCAACGAAGACCCAACACAGCCAAAAACAAATATAAGTAAATAAAATCATAAATAAATCTTTAAAACAAAATGGAAGTGAAGTAAGTCAGAGAGAGAAAGACAAATATCATATGATATCTCTTACATGTGGAATCTAAAAATATGATACAAATGAACTTTCTTATACAACAGAAAGACTCACAGACATAGAAGACAAACTGATGGTTACCACAGGGGGAAGAGGGGGAAGATAAAATAGGAGTTGGGGATTAACATATACACACTACCGCACATAAAACAGAAAACAAACGGGCTTATTAACATATACACACTACCGCACATAAAACAGGTAACAAATAGGGGCTTCTGTAGAGCACACGGAACTATATTCAATATCTTGTCATAACCTATAATGGAAAAGAATCTGAAAAAGAATACATGTACATATATGTGTGTGTAACCGAATCACTTTGCTGTACACCTGAAACTAACACAACATTGTAAATCAACTAAACTTCAATTAAAAATAAGTAAATAAAGGGAAAAATCATCATGCTGTACACCTTAAACTAAAAAAAAAATGGAGAACAGACAAAAGTAAGTTATGGAATATTACATATAGTTTGATAACCATCGGTGTAAAAATGTAAGATATGTAAAAAAAGATAGTACTATATTTTAAGTATAGGTATAAATATGCAAACGAAAAATATAAAACACACGCAAGGGAATGATAAGTAAATTCATATGGGAGAGGAGACTGGGATTGAGGAGAGGGTCACAGGAAAATCTAACTAACCTGTAATGTTTTATCTCCTTAAAAATCAAATTACAGTACATATTTGGGGGGGGGCAGTGTTGCATTGGGTCCTCACTGCTGTGCGCCAGCTTCCTCTAGTTGTGGAGAGCAGGGGCTACTCTTCGTTGTGATGCGTGGCCTTCTCAGTGCAGCAGCTTCTCTGTTGCGAAGCATGGGCTCTAGGTATGTGGGCTTCAGTAGTTGCAACACATGGGCTCAGTAGTTGTGGCACATGGGTTTAGTTGCTCGGCAGCATGTGGGATCTTCCCGGACTAGGAATTGAACCCATGTCCCCTGCATTGGCAGGCGGATTCTTAACCACCGCGCCAGCAGGAAGTCCCCAAATTGCAGTAAATATTAATATTTGTTAAACCTTTGTGGTTGGAACACAGGTGTTTGTATTACCGCCTATGCTTTTCTGCATGTTTACAACAGCTCTTACTTTAAAAAAAATAGACTAAAGAAATCCATAAAATGTAGGTCTGCACATTTTTCTGTAACATCTGCAGCAGTTTAGGCCTGCATCATCCTAACGTGGCTATTTTGACAGCCTCTCGTGATTCTCAAATTCATCTTTCTCCCCTCTACCCCTTCCTCTCACACCCAAGGCATCCTACTGTCTGTCTTACATCTTAATTTACCATCTCTGCCTTTCACCCACTCTGAGATTAATAAATTTAAAACACAGAGTGCCGTTCCTAAGTATTCTACAGGCGGCTTGAGTATGGCCTCAGAGGTAATGTACCAGTTTGGGTTGAAAAATAAATGACGGAAATTTCAAGTGGAGTATGGGAAAAGTGACATGGAGAGCATTTTTAACAAGCAGGTTTCATGCCCTGAACAGGATTACACACCTAGTATTCTGTACACTTACTAACCTTGACCTTTTCCCAAACCTGACCTCATTAAATCCCAAACAGCCTCGGAAAACTTGAACAAAATATTTAAGACCTAGACGAAGTTTACGAGCATACACACAAACTGTAATCACTTAATTTGATGGATTTACTACTCATTAAATTGTGCTTCAATAAAATATTTTGGCACAAAGCAAATTTTGAGATTTATGACATCCTTATGGGCTGGTAGGCTGTTAACAGCTCTTCCCAGCTTTACTTACCACTTGGGAAATAACTCACTGCATTATACTCACCACATCACTGACATATTTCTTTGCGGACACTGTACAAAGTCCTATTCTGCGAGGTCCTGGAGACTCCGCTCTGGGAAACACGCCGGTATAAGAAACGGATCATTATGTGATTTCAGTTATTACTGTACAACCGCATCCATTCAAAAAAGTCAGAGACACTGAGGGAAGATCTACCCTGAGCCACTTCTCTATCTTTTCAGGTCTGAATACGAAGGCTCTCATGATCACGGAGCAGTAGGGTGACAGTCAGCCCACCCCCAGGGTTTCCCAGCATCATCATCCGTTGAGTGGCCCAGGGGTTCGGCACTGGCTCAGTCCAGCTGTGGTCCCTTGGGCGCAGCAGCCCAGATACCCCACAGTCCTCAGCCCACCCGGCACATTAGTTAGCCTCCTTCACAGACACTGCAAAAGAGCTTCCAGGAGCATAGAGAACACAGGCTTATTCCCTAGCTGCCAGGATGTCAAAATCTCAGTCATGCTGGTACCCAGGGAGACAAGCGTTAATTATCACTTTTCTCCTTAACAACACCTCTCATCACTGTTCTTACACCTGTACTTCTCCTCCTAAATCAGATTCCCTCTGAGCCAATTATGTAAAAGAGGCAAAAACAAAATCACACTGATATCTTGGAAATTCTAGTGCTAGCCATGGAATGTTGAAGCCACCAAGAGATTGAGATTCTTTCTGACATGTTCCCATTTTCTACTGCTCAGCATCGTCTAAAGAGATAACCTCAAACTCAGACTGGATTTCTGAACCCCCAACAACAGCATGACTAACAAGGAATATGACTTGGATAAGACGAGGCACCCTGAGACTCTGGAGCAGTGAGTCTGAGGATGCCTGGGACCCGAACCTCCGGGCCCCCCACACCCAGCCACGTGGCAGCTGTAGATGGCGCTCTCGCTTCTCTGCACAGGGTTCCAGAGAGCCCTTCTGTAATGACATGCCTATGCTGGCATCTTCTCAGGGCAAATCACTTGAATCTGGTGGTCTGAATTAAAAGGGGAAAACGTGTAGCTACCAAAGTCCACCTGGTGATGATGTAAATGCGCCCAGGCCAGCTGTGGTCAAGGTTGCACAGTCCAGACGTGCCTGGAAAGCAGCCCTTGGCTGACGGACTGCACAGCACTCTCACCCCCATAACCTCCAAAGTGCTGGAACGACAAGGCACTCAGTTACACACAGGAAACACCCTAGCTTGAGAACGAGAGCACAGTAATTAGGAAAAAAATGCCAAGCAAGTACATCCTCTCTATCCAGCAGTGCTGAACTGCTGCGTCCAATCAATACAGCTCCTGTGCTCACCTCTGCGCCTACTACCCACAGGCCCCGAAGCTCTCCTGGAGTCCCTGTCAAGGCCACAGTGAGGTCAAATCAATTCCAAGACAGGTGCATGTCCCAACCACCTCCACAGCCTGGGGCTCAGCAGAGGTGGCTGAGCACGTGGACCAAGCATTCCGGAGCCAGATGACCTGGGTTTGAATCCCAGCTCCACCTTTGGCTAGCTTTAAAAATCTGGGCAGGTTTTTTTGTCTTGATTTTCCTACCTGAATAATGGGGTTAAAATAGTATTTAACTCAATAGGTAAACGACAAGAGTTCCCTGGGGAACTCCCTATATTCAATATCTTGTAATAACCTATAATGGAACAGAATAGAAGAAAAAGAATACAGATATATAGATACACACACACAGATATACATGTAACCAAACTACTTTGCTGTACACCAGAAATGAACACAATATCGTAAATCAACTATACTTCAATTTAAAAAAAAGTATTTAACTCATGGTTGAGTAATAAAGATTGACTTAACATGTGAAAAGCACATATGAGCATATTGTAAGTGCCACGTAAGTGTCAGGTGTCGCAATGTTACTTTTCTTATTACTAGAGCACATGGGAGAAGAAACAATTGGTGCACCCTCTAAAGATTAATCACTGAAGACACTGTCTCTTGCCTCCATAAGAGCGACGGCTTGGGGTCCATTCAGCTGTGAGATGGAGCTTCCCAGCTTCATCCAATGGGCAATAAATTATATTTTAAGCGTCATAAAGGAAAACAAACAAAAGGACATGGCTGAGTTACATACAAGAGCAAAAGATTAATCAAGTACATTGGCAAGTTAATAATTAACTCTTTTTTATTCTCCAGTGAATTTTTTTAACTGCCCACTTGCCTAGGATAGAGAAAATGATTTTTATCCTACATGGATATTACCAGTTTAACAACTTAACTAGAACAAAGATAGCTTTATAGCCTTAATATTGTGAAGATAACATGAAGAACTGTTATGAGAATTTAACACACAGGAGAGTGTCTCTCCATGGAGTGAGATAAATACTAGAAATTGTAACTGTCTCTTCTTTAGGAACAAAAAAAACCTCCCTCACAAAACAAATTACTTTTGGCTTTCTATCCTCTGAAGAAGTTTCTAAGAAGTTCCCAATGATGAATTTCTTGAACCTAGTGCTTGTGAAAGTCCTGAACATTCTTTCCTGCAATCCCGTGTGCCACACCTTCTAGAGACGACATGAACATGTAATTGACAAGTCAGCTGAGCATCCCAGGCTGCTGTGAGGTCCCTGGGGACTCCAGGATCTCCGCACTATCCCATTCTGAGCAGGACCCTGAGTTCTGGGCTGCTGGACTCAGAGGTGCTTCCCCAGACTCAGAGATGACCTGCATCTTCTCTGGCCAGCGGTGCGTCTCTTTCTAATGTTTTCTGACTTCCAGAATCTATATGTTGTCCTTTTACCCCTATGGTGCCTATGTAGGGGGTTCAAGGAATTTCAGGGCTGAGTGAGGGAAAAGGTATGACCACAGGTGGCAGCAGGACACACAGAGTAACTGGGTGATGCTTTGACGGCTTACATGCAGGGGAAGTCCCTCACAGCGCAGGATGGTCCAGAGACTACTGCACCAGGTTGCTACTGAGAAGGGAAGGAAGGCAAGGGGACTCCTGGGGGAGAAAGGGACAGGAGAGGACGCCTGCGTGACTGCACGACACTGCTCAGCAGCACAGCAGAAGCCTCTGGGTCAGATGCTCAGAAGGGCAGCAGCACGTAGCGGTCCTCACAGCCCACGGCTTATCTCACCTGCGGCTTGCAGATGCTGGGTCCAGTTTTACCACGTATGTAAAGCAGGCAGGCTATAAATGGCTAAAAGTCTGCTTATTGGGGCTGTGTTTAAAAGAGCTGGAGATACAAAAACTTGAGTATGGTGTTGGTGGGCTTTCTGAGCTCACAAGTCTCAGCTTAGGGGTCCAGTATCAGGAGGAGGAGCCCCCAGAGCATTGGCTTTGAAGGCCAGTGGGGCTTGATGGTAGGAACGCCACCGGACTGGGGAAAACAGAGACTCCACTCTGGGAGGGCACACACAAGGTCTCGCCTGCACCAGGACCCAGGGCAAAAGCAGTGACTTCACAGGAGCCTGGGCCAGACCTACCTGCTGGTCTTGAAGGGTCTCCTGGGGAGGCAGGCGGCATCTGTGGCTCTCTCTGGGGTCATGAAGGCTGGTGACAGACATAGTGTGGAGTCTTCATGGAGCAGGGAGTGAACTCTGGCTGGAGGCAGGCATCTTGGGTCCTTGGCACCAAGACCTGGCCCCACTCAACAGCCCGTAGTCTCTGGGGCTGGGGCACCTCAGGTCAAACAACCAACAGGGTGGGAGCACAGCCCCACCCATCAACAGACAGACCGCCTAGAGACTTCCTGAGCACACAGCCACTTCTAGACATGCCCCTCCACACGGCCCTGTCCACCAGAGGGCTAGGAACCCTGCACAAGCCTCTAGACCAGCCTCACCAGAAGCAAGAGAACGACAGTCCTGCAGCCTGTGGAACTGAGTCCCCAAACACAGCTTGGAACCCATCCTGGTCCAAAACTTAAACTAAATTAAATTAGTTTTGGCAACAAGTAAAGTAATCTGCAATGGAAACTGGGGTATCTTTACGGAAATGTTTCTGAATTTATGACATAGGATGGCTAGGAATGCATAAGCCTAAGGGTAACAAGAGCTAATATTTATTTAGCAATAACCATGGGCCAATACCTATAATAATAGCTTTACAAACATCTCATGTAATACTCCAAGCAGTTTTATTTCTAGGAATTTGTCCCTTTCATCTTGGTATACAACTGGTTATAATATCCCCTTATAATCCTTTTTATTTCTCTAAGTTTGGTAGTAATATCCCTCCCATCTTCTATTTCTGCTTCTAGTAATTTGAGTCTTCTCTATTTTCTTCTTATTTTTCAATTTTGTGGGTTTTTTCTAAGAACTAACTTGTGGTTTCATTGATTTTCTCTATTATTTTTCTGTTCTCTATTTACTTCCTCACTAATTTTAATAATTTCCCTCCTTATGCTTGCATTGGGTTTTCTCTGGTTTTCTTTTTCTAATTTCTAAGCATGGAAGATTCTCGCTTTGTGATCTCTCATATAATTTACTATACGCATCCACAGCTATCAACTTCCCTCTAAGCACAGCTTAGCTGTATCTCATAAGTTTTGGCATGTTATGTTTTCATTTTCATTCATCTCAAAGTATTTTTCTATTTTTCTCTTGTGGTTCTTCTTCAACTCATTGGTTATTGAGGAGTGTGTTTTTTAATTTCCTAAATTTCTTTCACTTCTTTACTCCTAATTTTATTCCATTGCCACTGCATAACATAGTTTGTAATTTCAATCCTTTTAAATTCATTGAGGCTTGTTTTATGGCCTTATATAGTCTGTCCTGGAGAATGTTTCATGTGCACTTGAGAAGAATGTATGCTCTGCTACTAGTTAGTTGAGTGTCTTATAGAAGCCTACTATTGATTTATAATATTGTTAAACTTTTCCATTTTCTTGTTGATCTCCTAGGTGCTCTATATGTTATTGAAAGTGGAATATTGATGTTTTAACTATTGTTGTTGAATTCTCTATTTCTCTCTTCAATTTTGTCAGTTTTTGCTTCACATATTTTGGTTCTCAGTTGTTTGGTGCTTATATATTTATATGTGTTATGTAATCTCAATAGATTGACCTTTTTACCATGTTACTCTTCTTTGTTTCTAGTAATAATTTTTATCTTAAAATCTATTTTGTCTGATATTAATATAGATATTCCAGTTCTCTTTTGTATATTGTTTGTATAGTATATCTTCTTCCATTTTTTTATTGTCACCTATTTGTGTCTAAATTAAATCTAAAATGTGTCTCTTGTAGATAGCGCATAGTTGGATAAAGCTTTTTTTTAATCCAGTGTTTGACTCTGTCTTTTAATTGGAATGTTTAATTCACTTAATATGATTTTTGATAAGGCAGAATTTATGTTTTCCATTTTGCTACTTGTTTTCTATACTTTTTATATCCTTTTTATTCCTTTCTGCCTCCATTCCTGACTGTTTTCTTTTGTGTTAAATAGATATTGCCTCGTTTACTGTATTAATTCCCTTGTCATTTATTTTACTAAAGGACACTTTTTAGTATTTCTTATAGGGAAGATCTGATAGTCATGAATTTTCTCAGATTTTGTTAAGGTGGGGATGCTTAATTTCTCATTCATTATTGGAGGATAGTTTTGCTGGATATAGAATTTTTGGGTTTTTTTTTTTCTTTTCTTTGAGCACTTTGACTATGTCATCCACTGCTTTCTGGCTTCTACAGTTTTTGAAGAGAAATAAGCTGTTAGTATTTCTGAGGATCTCTTGAACTCATGATAAACTGCTTCTCTATTCAAGATTCTCTCTTTCTCTTTGGATTTTGACAGTTTAATTATGATATGCCTAAGATAATTCTCTTTGAGTTTGTCCTACTTGGAATCTGATGTGTCTCTTTAATGTGCAGATTCAAGCTTTTAATCAAATTTTGGAAGTTTCCAGCCATTACTTCATCAGGCGTTCTTTCATTTTTCTTTCATTTTTCATTTCAGTTATTGTACTTTTTCAATTCCAGAATTTCTATTTAGTTCTTTTTTGTAACTGCTATCTCTTTCTTGATATTTTATATTTGGGCAAGGCATTTTTCTCATACTTTATTTAGACATGGTTTCTCTTCATTCTTTGAATATATTTAAAACATCTGCTTTACAGTCTTTGCTAGTATATCCAATGTATGGGCTTTCTCTGGGACAATTTCTATTGACCACCTCTTCCCCTATGCAGCATCATCCACCCTGTGTTTGGCCATACTTTTTTAATTTTTTGT
This sequence comes from Hippopotamus amphibius kiboko, assembly GCF_030028045.1. NCBI lineage: Eukaryota > Metazoa > Chordata > Mammalia > Artiodactyla > Hippopotamidae > Hippopotamus > Hippopotamus amphibius. The sequence goes on from NC_080199.1 coordinate 74,345,336, forward strand.
GTATCTCATTAATTTCTGTTGAAAACTGAGCATTTCAAATGATATAATTTGGCGATTTTGGAAATCAGACTCTCTTCTTTCCCCAAGGTTTATTTTTGTTGTTGTTTCTTCAGTGACTTTTCTGAATGAATTCTGTCAAGTCTATATTCATTTGTCAGGTGTAGCCACTGAAGCCTCTGGTCTATTATCTTAGTAGATAGCTAATGACTGAACAGGGATTGCCTTAAATGCCTGGAACTCAGAAGTCTCCCAGTCTTTGCCGAGTGGCTCTGTGTTGTTGGCACACGCCTTCAATACTCAGCCAGGCAGTTCACACTCCACCTCAGCCTTTGCTTCCTGCTTGCCCAGTTCCTCAAGTTCAGCCAGAGGTGAGAGCTTAGGGCCTCCTCAGGTCTTCCCTGAGCACATGTACAGCCCTGGGAATATGCATGGACCTAAGGATGGGCATGGCCTTCTAGATTCCCAAGAACATATCAGAGCTTTCGGAAGTCCCCCATGGATACCTCATTCCCCAACTTTTCTTTTTTAAACTTTCTGGTTAGCCCATTGTTTGTCTAACTGTTATCCTCTGCCTCAAATCACTTTTCCATTTTGGAATCAAAGTGTCTGTAAGATTTTAGGACCTTCCAGATCTGGCCTATAAAAGAGGGAAGAGAGTTCAATTCTAGGAGACATAATTTTTTTGAGGCAATACTAAAATGGGTAGACTTAAAATCAAGCGGATATAAATAAAGTCTCTTTTCAATTAGGCTCATAAGTCCTGTTATGAATATCTGTATATTGAGGAGAACATCATTTATGGAAAATTATACTTTTATCAGAAGACCAAGACACGAGTGTACCAATAAGGATGGAAGGCCTACCCTGAGGCATCTCCTCTCACAGGGCACTGTCCCACCAACAACAGCCAGATCTAATATTATGTGAACAATCTGGTATCCCTGTTCATAATGGACTGAACCGGAGGAGGCCACTGGACTCAAGGGAAACCAGCACACAGGCTGGCCAGTGACCTGTGACCTGGAGCAAAATGATGAGTTGGCATAATTGAAAGCTTAAAGAAAATGGAAAATAGATGATGAACCACTGTGTCAAATGCTGCAGATTTATCTGAAGATACAGATGTGTGGCCATGGGTGCCTATGTAAGTCCAACCTCTCAGGAAACATTTCAGGCACTCCAATTCCAAAATGAGTGAACTTAAACACCTGCAGACTTGCACAGCAGGGCTGCAACTTAATTCGCTTTTAGTGAAACACAACTTCTATCTCTGCCCCACATCCCACTTTTCTTTCTTTATCTTAGGGATGTTTGTTTCTTTCTAATACACTAAAATTAGTATTGTGTATGGGTCTGTCATTGTGAGCCTCTTCTTATGGGCTCAGTACTGGAGTTAAGTGACCACAGGGTTGTGTGCTTCAAGGGGAGGCGGGGAGCCTTGTGAGTGGAGAGACCAATCAGCCTTGGCAAAGTGGTTGTGAAAAGCTCGCCTTGGAGGAATAACTTCCCTCTCCAATATTAAAGATGCATAAATTATTCAACCCCCTTCGAAGAGGGTTTTACAGAGAAGGATTTCAAGTCATTAAAAACCACTTTTCTTTTTAAAAGAACATCTTCATTTGGAAACCAACCAAAGGCAAAATAGTTAGCAAAATAGTTAATGTCCCGAATTTAGGACTGAGAAAGCTCTCTCTTCATTTGACGTATTTTATGTTCCTATTTTTGGATACAGTTTGTTCACCTCACACACTTACACAGTATTGATGCCTAAGAACACAGCAACTGTTACTAGTTTTTAAAGTTTATTTATGGTCCATCCATAAAATTTCTCCTCAGTCTGAGGAAACAATTCCTACAGATATTTTCAAATGAAAGGCCCCAGCTGTTTTTATATACCAAGTGAGAGAAACCAGAAAGTCTGAACACCTAAATGACCTGGTCAGAAAACATAGGCACAATCTGAAGCAACAACATACCTACTGGAATCATAGTGCAGATAGAATGCACTTTCAGATTTTCCAAATAAAAATGTAAAAAATAATCAAATTTTCAAAGTTTGTTTTTAATTGTTTAAGAAAGATATTTACTTTCTGTGCTTTCCTCCCCCTGGGTTGGGTACACATAGCATCACTGTATAATATTTAGTTTGCTGAGAGTAGGTATAAGAATTTTAGCAGACTCAACTGAAAAGTCCCTCCTCAACCATCCAGAGGGGTGTTTCTGCCTCTCTCCTGTAAGGAAGAAGCTCTCCGTGGTGATTACACAGCTCCTGCTAAATATTTCCAGTGGCATTGCCTCAAACAACATCTTTTGACAAAATGCAAGCCAGTAATTGATCTATTAAAATCGTAACTCCCTTTAAGTTTACCCATTTCTTTCCAATTCCATACCATTTCTTTGTAACTTACTACACGAACCCATGTTAAACAATCCCTTGCATAACACCCCACCCCGCCTTAGAGCCTATAATGATTTCCTTTAAATTATGATCAGTATTTATAGCAGCTTTTCAGTTTCCTTTCCTTCCTTTAGATGAATCCACCTTCTCCCTTCACTTGTCTAACTACATTTACTCTCTCTGTGGTCTTATCCAGGTTCATGACTGTTAGTATGACCTAAAGGCTAATGATTTCCGAATTCTTATCTTGAGCCCAAACCTCACCCCTAAACTCTAGATGTGCGTATTCAACTGCCAACTCTGCTTGTATGTCTATAAGCATCTCAAATGTAAGTTATTTAAAAGTGAACCTCTGATTTTCCCCTTAAACCTGCTGCTTCCTGCCCTAACTTGGTGGCTATAAGGAGAATGAGGAAGACATCTAGGCATATCTTAAGGTGAGAGGACCCATCAGCAATCCCTGCCTAGGTACTGGGGCATGGAAGAGATCTGAAAGCCTTCCCACAATTTAAGGTAAACAGAAGACAGCTGAGAGTAGAGAGCCACTGTGCCTACTGGGGACAGCCACGATGCAGGGCATGGGGACCCTTCAGCAGACGCTCAGAGAGAAGATAAGGAGGGTCTTGGGGAAGCAGCAGTGCCACTGAAAGCCAAGTTATAGAGCTGGCCCAGCCAACCCAGAGAGCTGGTCCAGCCCTGGAAGCAGTACTATGAACCACTTGCACCAAGAGAACAGACAATGGATGACACAGTTCAGCTATGGAAAAATGAAGAAAACTATAAGTCTCTTCACGACCAAGTTGCGATTGTAAATTCAAACCCACTAAATATATAAGAAGAACCTACAAACACGAGGCTGTCTCTGTTACAGCTGTACTTGAATGTTCACATAAATTATATATTTTAAATATGTATGATATTTAAATAAACGCTCATCAGCCACAGCAGGATGCAAACAAGTCTCTGTGGTAAGTTTCAAGGAGAAAAACCAAAAGAGCATATTTTTGAGATCCTGCATAATTGAGCTTTGTACTTCCCGACAGCAGTGGCTGGCTATGGGCACATAAAGCCAAAGGTCTGTTTCTGCTAGCAACATCCTACTGTCTTGCTCAAAGGCAATCAGTAGTGAGTTCGATACATCCAGCAATCTAACCAAGCACTAGAGACACTGTAGCCCTCCAAGCCACAATGCTCCCCAAAGTCATCGACAGTCTGTACATATGACAGATACCTACACAGGCCGCTTTCTTTGTTACCATCCGAAGGCGATTTTTTTTCCAGCACATATATCAAGTGGAGAACACACACTGTCTAATGGCTACTGCAATGGGGTACTGTCATTTTCTCCTCTGTTACTGCAGGCGGAAGTTCCAAGTGGAAATGACTGTAATTACGGAGGGAGAGACAGCAAATCCACCTCCCCTGGGGGTCAGTGGAATCAACCCCCTTTCCTTTATAATCACCCATAAATATTTATGCTCTATTGTCCATTCATCTTTGCATTCTGAAAACAAGAGGCATAATCTTATCAGCTTTCATCACTCAAAGACAGAATTTAGACTTTATCTTTACCAAGGATAAGTAATATTGGACTTCAGCGTCAATTTTTCTGTTTCGAATTCTTTTCAGCTTGTAATAGAAGAATGTCAATTTTCTAAAAACGGAATTAAACAACGATATGTTAAGAACCTCAAAAATACGATACTCAGGTCGTAGATACATACAAGACTTAAATATTCTACTCAGATTCAAACTATCTATTTGATTTATGAGCATGTTACTGGCTGAAAATATAATTGAGGCATGAAGAGGCTGAATAACTGTCAGCAGAGGAAGAGAGAGCTGCTTCCATTTAGGGGCTAGAAAGAGGCTGGCCAGACATAGCGCGCCATTTCACATTTACTCTGCAAATAGTTAATCCTTATACAACATGAATCACAGGGAACTTAATTTTCATGAAATACTGACCATAAATAATCACCATCTGCCCCACTGGGACAAAGGAATCAGCCCTTCAATGTATTCCACCCAAGTTTTGCAACACTATGCAGAAGGGAAATTCCTGTGCACGTGACCATGGGGGTGTTAGGAGAAAACTGTAATTTGCTGCGAACCAAATCAGACAACAAAGACCTTAATCCATGGAGGGCAATATATTTATTAGGCAAATCAAGAGTAATTTTAGAATGCAAAACAGAACGAAGTTTGGCTAATCTTTCATTTGCGTAGCACTCCCTTCTACAGCTCAAACGCAACCTTGTTTCCATGGAATAAAATGCTTTCAAATTCCATCATGCAACATGGGCAACCATGACAAACACTAATGAACAGAGCATGCGGGTGACTGTTCTGCTTCTAATGGCTCACCGGTTATTTTAAATGTCGGGGCTTAAACAGTGTGAAGGATTTCTCAAGGGTAAAACAGTAAATAGAAATGTGCAAACTACCATGGGACCCGCCTTCTTTTGTTGTCAGGAAATTGGTTTCTTGATAAGCTCAGAGGTAAACAGAATACACTGAGTGCACCCAAACATGCACTGTGTCACATGATGCAAAATAAATGGTGCAGACACATCATTGCATGTCCAGGTAGCATGGAATCATCTGGGATCAATGAAGCACATCTTCCAATAAAGCAAAGAAAGGCTGATTTAAGGGGAAAATGAGAGTGAAACGACTGTACACATGTAGGCGTGCTGTTTCCAATTAATAGAAAATCAAATGAAATCAGGCTGCCTTTGCAAATACAACGCCACAGTTTACAATCTGCCTTAAAGGAAGGGCGTGTAGAAGGCTGTACTCCCTGAAGAGAGCAGGAAAACATCATCTAAACTGGGCAAGGGTAAAAACATCTCAATTAAAAATCTAAATTTAGGTCTTAGAGGCTATCAGAAGGTAATACATACAAAAGATACAGTTTTGTAATTTCAATTTCAGGAAACAGACAAAGGGGAGTTTAAGAAGTTTATCTATGCATGTATTAGAGCCACAAAATAAAAGTGGAAAGAGCAACATAATTTCTTTGAATGCAGAACCGACCCAATCATAATCTTCTCAGAAAGTTCGAATAATTCACCATCTTGACCTTCTCTGGGGGAAAATCGATATGCTATTTCCACCCTAATCATTCACACGGAAGTACAATGTTTTTTTCCTAAGGAAATGGAAGACGTTTAACGCAGTACTAAAGGCCCTGACACCTCTGACTACTAAGCTCTTCTACTCACATATGAAAATTATAGATAGTCAGGCAATACACCAAAACTTGGAGCTTCATAAGGAAATAAATTAAATGTGAGAGTAAAACCAATATTTAAAACATACAGCATCACAAAGCTTCTTATATTTTGACTTATTTCTTTAAGATCCTTAACATTTAGGCCTAAAGAGAAAACAAAATAAACTTGAAAACTGAAGCAAGTAGCTCAGCTACTTAACATATCTCGAGGCTCAAACTTACCAAGGAACAGCATCCTTTCTCCATGTCTGTTTGCAAACAGACAAATCCTTACAGTAGAAAGGCTTTACTTCTTAGAAGTAAAAGATTGAGGATACGGAGATACTGATTTTAACACATTCTACCAAATAACCAACAAAGAAAAGAAAGATGAGTCATGGAAAAAAATCCATAATAAAAAATGAACAGGGGCAATTATTTTGCAACCAACGCAGACAAATCCCAGATCAAAGCATGAACTGCCCAGAAGGGCGCCTGGCACACAGTAGGCACAAAGTCAATAATATACTAGAGGGAAGAATGAATGAAGGAGGAGGAGAACCTATAAAAAATGTGATTCAACAGTTTATATGACCTTACTTAGGACTGGGACAGCATTTGTAGGTCCAGAGCAAAATTCTAAACAAGGCCTCTCGTTTCAAAATTATTAAAAATTTCAAAATAGTGACAACAGGAGCAGGCGCGAGGCACTTCTGAGAGCCGGACTCTGTGTAGCTGCAAGGCTCATTCATCCACTCAGCCGGCCCTGCTCTGCCCACGGCATCCCAAACGCCCCCCTCACCCCCACCCCGGGGCTCGCCAATGCTTTCCGGTCACTGTGGTTCTGAGTTCAAACACACTCTTCCCTCGTCCTTGCCCTCGGGCTCCGAGCACACACAAGGGCTTTGTTTCCTAATGTGCTCCTTTATGTTTGGCCCTTAAATCTCTCACCTCCCCTTCTCGCCCCAGACCGTCTCCACCCCACACCCCATTCAGAGCTCACCTCCTCCAAAGTGGCGTCCACCTGGCACCCTCAGTACCCTTCCGTTCCTAAACCCAATGGACACTTTCCATTCCTTACTTACATTTACACACAACCATCTACTCACCATACCTTCATTCTTTTAGGCAACATATACTTAGGAAGGGCTGCAATGACTCTGATTTTATGCTAGGCACTTTACAGAGTTTACAGTGGTCAACAAAACCATCACACTCACACACACACACACACACACACACACACACACACACACGGACGGACGCAGGCACGGGCTGCTCCTCACGAAGCGACTTCACCTTGACTTCCAGGAAGCACTGATCTCCTGAGTTTCTTCCTACCTGTCCCTTCCTTCCAGTTCTCTCCGCTAATTCTTCTCTACCCTGAACGTTGCTGTCATCTGAGTCCTTAGCCCAGGCCCCCTTCCTTGGTGGGCTCGGACAGTCCCGTGATTGCGTCCACCACTCAGTGAGGATTTCTCAACCTACGTATCTACCCTGAACTTGACCCCAGAGTCCCTTGCCTGCATACCAACTGGCCTGCTGCACATTTTCACGTAGGCGGCCCACGCGTGGCCCACACCCAGCCTGCCCCAATCTGAGCTCACGACTCTGCTCCCTCCTCTGTCTTCCTCTTCTATTTTGTAGACACCTTCACCTGATCTCCTGTGCTTGTCTGGGACCCTGCATTAGCCTAGAAATGTCCCTAACGCAGTGCCTGGCAGTTGGTAGATACTCCAATGTTTGCTGAGATAAACAATCCCCCTGCCCAGGGTTCTTTTCGTAATTTTATCTCCTTGAACGATTTCGAGCTTGAGTGTGCAACTGAATCTTATTATAATAAATTAGAATGCTAAATTCAGTCACAGCCAAGAATCTCACATTGAAGAACACACTGAATTGGACATTGCCAGCGTTTAATTCCCCGTGAAATATCAGGTCTGACTAATCCTTTCATTCATTACGCCATTTTATTCAGTTTATTAAATGCTTTGATTTGCTGGGTGACTTTTCTCTTCACAGGCCAAAGAGCATGCAAACCCTTGATGTATTAAACCCTAAATAACTAAAATCGTAAATCACTTTGGCCTTGTTTTGACTAACGACTTTCAGGAGGAGAGGGGACACAGCATGTTTGATGTGCAGTGATCTTACAGAGCATCAGGTTCTGCACCTATACTTTAAAAATGACAGGGCTGAAGCTCGCTAAAGTGAAGTGGCCCAGCCATGTCACACAGGGAGTCACCAGCAAAGCAGTCATGAGATTCCAGACACAGATTCCTACGAACGGGTATTGTTTCCATGATACCACCAGCATCCATTGTCTCCAAACCTCGCAGCGAAGACTCTGGCTATTTCCCCATGTGCATCTCTCCTTCCACCTTAGTACTAGAATCCCATAATTTTAGTGGAGTATGTGGCCACCTGGAAGAAGAAAGACACTTCCCAGCCTCCCCTGTAGCTAGGCAGAACCAAGTAGCCAAGTCCTGATGCCTGAAATGTAAGCAGAACTACAGTGTGTGTCTTTTTAGAAACCTCTTTGAAAAGAAAGGGACTAGCCTATGTTTGGCTCCTCTTCCTTCCTACTGACTGGAATGCTGCCAGAATGGCTGGACTTCAAGCAGCCTTCTTGGACCATGAGGTAAAAGCACTGAACTGAAGTAGGCAGAGCAATATAAGAAGCTTGAGTCCCTAACACCAAGACATACAAGCCCTCCAGATTTCTCCAGGTTCCTTTTACATGAGAGAAAAAATAATTCTCCCTTAAGTGATAATCATTTTAGATTTTCTGTCACATGCAGGCAAATGTGATCCTGACCGATATAACCCATCTGTCCTATCTGTCCTCCATTTGACTCTCTCTACTTGTAGATCTCACCTCCACTACTGTGAATCTTCCTTATGACAGAACAACTCCATATATTCCCCATCCCACCCCACAAATCTCATCACTGCTCACTTAGAAGAGGAAGTTCTCAAAGAGATCACATTTCCACCCAGTTACCTGTGCTTTCTATGTCAATAAGATTTTTATTCACTCAACCAGGATTTAGTTGTACCTAATGTTCTATATTCATAAGGTAAAGGAGTACAATGAAACATTGGAGAAAGGGTTTTGCCTAGAACAAAAAGAGATTCTTGTTATCTCTACATTAACCTGAAAATTTAATTTACTAGAACCTTTCCTCCCCACTCACCAAGGCTTCTGGCTAAATGAAGAGTCTGTGTTTACAAATTTCCTTGTAAGAATATGTACCATAACCCACCGTTTACAGATGGAGAAGAGGAAACTGGAAAAAGTACAGCAAACTCCAGTCAGTGAACATCTTATTCTCTGATGCAAAGACTAGTGAGATAGAGAGCCTTGCTCCCTCAGTGCAAGCCTGGGATGGCTGCCACACTTTAGAAAGCTGTTTTTTATCAATGGTCTCTAAACATAGAAAGCTGTTTCAAAGAACCACAAACAACAACAACAACAACAAGAGACACACACTCAACGGGAAAGAGAACCTCCATCACCGTCTGGGGCTGGAGGACTAACTGGAGTCCTTACTGTTTCTCCAAGTTGCCCATCAGCCCTGATACGAGGTGTGAGCCTCTCTCAGGCCACCAGGACCTGAGAGCAGATGCCCTGCCCCATTTGGGAGACCTCAGGGTGGAGGGGCAGTAAGGAAACCAGATGAGGTGGCTCTGTTGGTAACGCACCTATGTTAGTAAGCATTGGCATCCAGTTTTACAAAGCACGGGCATCTTTATACACAACCTGGCATTGATTTAAATAATTCAGCCCCAGAGTTTCCTTGGCCCTCTCGGTCTCTTGGAAGCAGAGGCTGATAAGAAGTGGCATGATTACTAGGAACGTGGGGCTGATGAACCTCGAGTGGGAATTCAGCTCTAACTCATTAGTGCTCAATTTTGTTTCCGGTGCCAGTGCTCACAAAGCAGAGGTAACAGCAATGCAGTAATAATAATAATAATAATAGCAATAGGGTAATAATGCGAGCATCCTTGCCTTTTAGAAGCTCTCATTAAGAAAAGTTCTTCTGCACTTACGCTAAGATTTCCTCCTCTCAGATTCACTACATCCTTGTACATTTTCCTCCACCTGGTCTAAATCAGTTGGTCCCTCATACCTGAGCATCTTCCTCCCCTGGGCTCTCTGTCTCTGCTTCCTACTTCTCACTTTCACAGACAACTCTTATCAGGCCTTTACTTCCTTCTCCACACCCTTACTAGTCACTGCTGTGCCTCTTCTTTGAATCTTTTCTAATATAACAACATGCTCCTCACAGTGAAGGATCCAGGGGTCTCTTTGAAAGGGAAACACTCCAACTGACAGGTTTGAAGGATTTAGCTGGAGGTAAGACAGTATGAAAGGCAGATGCAAATCATCAAATCTTTGTTTTAGGCATGTCTACAACTTCCTTGGCATCACCTTCACTTTCTGCAGATTTTGGCTAAACAGTCCTTGTGATGGAAGAGAACAACCTGTATGTTCATCACATTAGAACTGGCTGGAAATGTCTTCAACTGCTGGCCCAAATGCAGAAGAACAGAAAATTAAATACTCGTAGAGCAAATAGGTAGGTAAAATGAGGACATCTCTAAATTGAGAATGAAATATGTAATTATATTTATGTGTATAAAATACATACACATAATTATCTCTCATCTATCTATCTATCTATCTATCATCTATCTATCTGAAATTCTGCCCTGTCCCAGAACAGTCCCCTGTGTACTATGCAGATACTTGACTAATGCTTCTGACACACATATAAATTAAAAGCCTGACTTACTCTGATATAAGCTCACCGTTGCAAGCACCACCTCTTGTATTCCAATACAAAAGGAAGAATTACATACTCAAAACCATTTTATTTTCCAAACAACTATTTTTATTTTACTTTTAAATGCTTAGAAACTGTGTTACCTAGACACACGCATGCTATCTGCTTCATTCCTTTTTTTGTGTGTGAAACGAAAGGACATTTCACCAAAGGACCTAAAAAGCACCCCATCCTTGGGCTAACATCCCACTTTCCTATTAAATCCCGCTTTTATAAATGTGAACCATTACGTTTCACTCTCTGCAACATCTATGCAGTTTCATGAGATTTAGTGAGGTCTATTTTAGATTTCATTTGCCATTTTGCCCCAACAAGCCTGGGGCACAGAAATCAGAACTGAGGCAGCTGTCCTATTGAAAGCCGTGAGCAGGTCACAAACCTAAAAGGAAAGTCACCTCATTGGTGAGTGCTCCACAGCTGATTCCACTGTTAATATCAGGACAGGATTGACATGCATGTGACCTAGAAATGATACTGATGGTACAACGTATTCTTTACACACACACACACACACACACACATGGGTTCATAAAGTGAAAGGAGTCACGTGTGTGATGGTGTATGCAAAATATTAGCATCTCCACCCCGAGGCAAGGCTTACATTGACGAATCAGGATTTCGGAGCCTGACTTCTTCCTCCCACTTTGAACTTTAATATAGTGATCCTGGAACCGTGGTAATAAAGACTCAGGGAGGAATAAAGAAGGGGCAATTTGTTCACAAGGCTGGAAATAAAATATTTTGGCTGACAGTAATGTCACATTTGACTGCCTAGCCCATCTTCCTGCCTGAAAAGGAGGGCCTCCTTATTTGGGTAAAATTAAGTAAGCAAAGGCACGGACAGCAATCTCTGAACTGTGAATTCTGACCCCTGCTCTGGCACTGCCTAGCCACTGGTAGGTTATTTAATGTGTGCAACTACAAGATGAGGCGAAGTGCAATTACCTTCCTTGCAAGAGTGCTGAGAGCGAGAATTCACAAAGAACACTGACTGCTAGACTGTCAGATCCACCGCTTTTTTATAAGAACAGAGCCATCATCTAATATAATTTATTGAATGAGGTGCTTTCCTAAGCGCCAGGACACGTGGAGCTCAGCTGAAATCTGAAACATCGTTAATGTCCATGACAAGTGCCAGTCACACTCAAGGGCTAACGTGACTTTGGAAAGTCAGTTGTTTCTTGTTTAACGACCACAAGTCAAGGGCAGTTGTTTGGGTGACACAAAAAAAACATTCAGATAACATGCAGAATAAACCCCCCTCTGCATTTTCTGGGATTTAGTACATTGTTTTGGCTTGCGTCCAAGTTTGCTCATTAATATAAACATTAAATACATTTGTCATAATAGATACACTAAATGTCAGCTGATGTCATTTAAAATGAGATTAAGCGCAACAAAATTATACATCTCACCGTGCCCCTTTGTACTTTGGTAAAAGGACACAAAAGCATTGGTTTCCTTCCCTCTTTGTTTCTCTGTTCATGTACCCTTTCCAGTTCTTTCGGTATTACACATACACGAATTTGAAAGGGCAAATCTAATATTAATTAGGTTCTTTATTGTAGATTATTCCTAAAATATATTCTGATTTTAACTTTCCTGGTTAAATAAGGCAATTTAAAAAAATCCAATTATTTTCTAATGGTCCAATTTAGAAACCATGTAGATGGTTCTGAGTTACCAATATGGAAAGAGATTGTATTACAGTTCAACTTACATAAAGCACTAAACTAGTTTTATTTAGGAAGCAGTTTCTTTTACAAAAAAGACTGTACTATTAGAAGTACTTTATTTTCAAAAAGCCTAATAACTGGTTCTAGAGAACACCTGAGAATTAAATCTTAAAACACAAGAACCCATATGTGACACTAAATGTAAAACATATGGCTTGACAGATGCTCCTCTTCTTCCATAAACTCACCCATATGACATAGTTGGAAAAAGTGAATTAATTACCCAGAAGTGTACTGAAAGGCAACTGACATTCATTTACTTTTCTGAAATCATCAATCGAGCTGTATTACCTTAAATGTCATCGTTAATAATGATAGGCTACCGACCTGGTAAGCATTTAAATGCCAAATCCTCAGAAAACTTCTTCCAGAAGTTAAAGTCTAACAGGATGTCTGTATAAATGCTATTTGTTTTGGAAATCTATATGTAAATACATACAAAAAGCACCACTGCAAACAGCTACTAGCCTGAATTTCCAAATAAAAACTTACGTATTTAAGTATGTTATAAATTCAGAAAAATAAACCATACACATTCAAATCCTGGACATTGACTGCTGAGAATCACTGGAGGATGAAGAAAGTTTCAGAAAGGCAGAGTTAGATCACAGGCCTGGAGCAGACACCCACCAGCAGCAGCAAGAAGACCCACGGGTTGCTCTGTGTCTACGACTGCCGGATCAAGGAAGCCCACATTGTATTTAGGAAGCAATGCCACCTCCAGAAGGTGTGTTGAAGGGTTCATTTGTTGGAAGAACCCTGCCACGAGTTCTACTACAGCCTATCTTGGTTTTCCACGTCAGTCTACTTTTCTCTTCAATTCTATGGGTCCATAAAATTCTATCTCAAAACTCCTGTAACATAGGTTTCCAACCCCAAAGTATTGATACTTACAGATAAAATTCCTAGTCCTAGAGAAAGAGATATTGTATGAAATTTAAAATCGTATGTCCTCCAGGAGGAGAAGGGGAGGCTGGGACATAGTGAGAGAGCGGCACTGACATATACACACTACCAAGTGTAAAACAGAAGGCTAGTGGAAGCTGCTGCAGAGCACAGGGAGGTCAGCTCGGTGCTTGGTGACAACCTTGAGGGGTGGGATAGGGAGGGTGGGAGGGAGGCTCAAGAGGGAGGGGATATGGGGATATATGTATACGTGTAGCTGATTCACTTTGTTGTATAGCAGAAACTAATGCAACAACGTAAAGCAATTATACCCCAATAAAGATCTGAAAACAAACAAACAAACAAACAAACAGTGTCCTCACTTCAATTAGGAGGAGTGGCCGGGCCATTCCTTTGGCAGTAAGAGCAGAGTTCTCCTTTCTCCATTAGCTGTACCCTGACATGAGTGTTTTGGTAAAAGACATGCTTTCTCACTGCATCAATTTTGTGGAAATTCAATTTCTCATGGCATTTAACTATTCCCCACTGCCCTTAATAGAAAAGAAAAAAATGCTTCAGAGCAGCAGGGACTGCATCTCAAACAGTTTGCTTCCACCCAGAGCACAGTGGACAGGTTAACGTTGCATTGCTAGCAGAAACGTAATGACAGCCGAATAAATACAGAAGAAAAGAATCTGCAATGAGAAGACAGATAAGTTTTGGAGATCTAATGCACGGAGTAGTGATTGCAGTCAACAATACTGGTTTATATACTTCAGATTGCTAAGAGACTAGATCTCAAATGTTTCCACCACAAAAAGAAATGACCTGATGGAAGTGTTAGCTGTATCGAATTAACACGTTGTACACCTTAAACATACACAACATTATATGTCAGCTATATCTCAAGAGAGATTCTCTGCAACACTGTCTACTCATCAAAACACAAAACTTCTATGTGAAATACAGCAAGGGTTTTAAAAGAAATTTCTTTATGTCAAATAAAAGAGCCATTAAAAAGGACCAATCTCACATTGTCTGTCTTCTCTTCCTTCCAACATGTTTATTAAGGCATCAGGGTAGACAGAAGGGATATCACGCTAAGCGAAACCAGGCTTAAGTCCCAGCTCTTAAGCAACTCATGGGCTATACAGCGGTTGAGAGAGATTAGTAAACAACCTTAAATGTAACTCTGATGAGAGCTATGAAGGAGAGGAATGTGAAGGGATGTTGTGTGTGTGTGGCTGGAGGGGGGGCAGTGAGGGTTAATCCAGTCAAGAAGGTCAGGACAGGCTCCCCTGAAGATGAGATGCTTTAGCTAAGATCTGTTAATTAGTGTGAAAAGTAAAGGGAAGGCTAGGCCTAGATTGGCAGCAGAATGTGCAAAGGTCCTGGGGCAGGAGGAAGCGTGCAAGCACCCGAAGGATGGTCAGGGCTGTGTCAGTGGAAAGAGTGAGGGCAGCTCATGAGTGATGACACCAGAGGGAGGAGAGGAGCATCTCAGAGCTCTTGCCAAGCAGTGTAGATTTTATCCTCAGGGCCCTGGAAAACCCTAGATTCAAGCTCTTCAACGTTTTCCTGATGACAGAGAAATTCATCTCTGTTCCTGAAGTGAAACTGTTAAGAATATTTTCAATATTTCATAATGATACATTTCTGCCTTAAATGAAATGCCTTTTCCATAATTTCAATGCCTAAGTAGAAAAATATATATAATTATTTTAATTTGTTTCATTTATGACTAATAGTAAAGCGCCTGATTTCCAATTATTTTTACCTAAGGTGGGCAAAAATTATTTCCTACATGAAATCATCTCCTAAGACATAATTATACGTGGTGTCAGGATTTTCTCAGAATTTTTTTTTCGTGAAAGCACTCTTTATGTTAAATATTCTGTAAAAGGATCTTATCTGTAGTCGTTTTCTCTTTGTGGGTTCCCACTCCAGTGCAAAAATGCTGTGAATTAAATTCACATAACTGTTCTCCCCAGACAAACGACAGTAAGACCTCAAACCGTATTACATGACAGGAAGGCTTTTCTCCAAGAACCCTGTCAATAACCAATTGTAAAGAGATCATCTCTGAGCGCCAGGGTGGTTTGCAATCACTGAAATCATTAAGATTTATGTAAGGCACCTGTCTTCCCACCACAGGGCACAGTAGCCAAAATCGCTGTCAAAAACGTGAGCTCAATGCCCAAGGCTGCTAAATTTAGGACAGAAATAACGACGCAAACAAAATGAGTAGACAGGAGAAATGCCACCACATAAAACAATGCTGCAGGAGCCTGGGAGACAAAGGAAGAAGGGCCTTTGCGCTGAAGTCCACCGCGGGCACAGGGTCACTTCTGGTCTGGACCCATAGAGCAGGTGTCTGGGGTTGTTCAAGCTGCTCCCCACATCGTCCGTCACCCACCTTGCCTCACCACCACTGGCAGCTCTGGGTGGATTTTACGGCATGGGGAAGAGGAAACAATTCTTTTCTCGGGACCCTCTGCTTTCTCGGGGACAGTGGGGACGGGCCCTATGGCCTTGCTCTGGCTTTTCTGAGCTGCTTTCAGGGTAGGTAAGAAATGGGAGTTTTCAGCCATGCTCTATCACAGGGCACACAAGGTCAGGACAAAAGTGTTCTCATCCATCTAGGGATTCAGGACTCAAGACTCCTGGTGAGGAGGAGAGATCACGGAGGCTATCCTGAATCACTCTTCCTAATGTGCGCCCGCATTCATCGTGAAGTCCAGAAGCGCCCCGCAGATGGACTGCAATGTCGGTTTTGATGGGCAGGACAGACTGGGGCTGCACTGCCCTCCGTGGGCTCAGGAACAACCTGGACCACGCTGGGGTCAACCTAGACAGGCCCACCCTTCTAGTGATTCTGAAATGAAGTCAAATTCTGGAGCATCCTCTTAATTGAATTTGACCAAGCACCACATAACCAAGCATGGCTGTTCTAGAGCCAAACTTCAGAATGGCCAGTGAACGTACAAACACATACATGCGCACACATGCATGAACACACGTGCAGCCTGGCATGCGGACTCACAATGGAGTGTGAGGCAAAGGAAACACTTAGCAAAATACCCTCTACGGGGACTTCCCTGTTGGTCCCGTGGTTAAGATTCTGTGCTTCCACTGCAGGGGGTGCGGGTTCGATCCCTGGTCAGGGAACTAAGATCCCATATGTCACGAGGTACGGGCAAAAAAAAAAAAACCTCTACAATAAAAAATGATTGCATGCAATACCCACTTTGCTCAATCTGAGCCCATACAAGGGTCAGCCCTCATGAACCCACACGATGGGAACGGAAGGACTGGCCTCATGGACCCCAAACAGTTGGCCGTCCCCATGCGTGATAATCTAGGGTCATAAAACAAACTAGCAACAACAGCCTGTTTTATTTTTAAATTTGGTATTTTGTTTGTTGTGGATTTTTTAACTTTTTTTTTTTTAAGAATGTTGCATTAGAATAGCATTGACTTGATCAGTGAGCTTTCTGGCTTCACTCACATCACCCTAATCCTGGTCCTGCGACAACCCCCCCACCCCATCCCACCCCACCCCCCACACACAGTCCTGAACTGGACAAGATCTAACTTTCAGGGAGTGGGAGAGACAAGACCCAAAGCACTTTCTTCACGGCCTTCAGAATCCGCTTGGCTCTACGCTCATTCACAGCCCCCAGCAGACAAGGATCAAACCCCCCGGGGGCATCAAGGAGCAACAGCCAGCCCCAGACACACTGAGTTCTGGATCTCCAGGGGTCTGATCTGACTCCAGTAACTCCAAGTCCACCGGAAAGCTAAAAAGGAAGCCGCTTTCCCTTAAAACACTCTGTTGACAAATACGTATACACTCTGAATCTTATCACCAAGAATCTCATCAAGCAACCATGAAGTTTTCACTTAAGAAGAGCCAGAAAGCTATGATTTAGAAAACAGAATATTTTAAAGGGCCAACTAAAGTCTCTGTTTTAACTCGATCACTTGGTAGTCTGTATTTGTCTATTTGTTGAATAAACATTGTCAAGGGAGTTGCATGACCTTGACCACATGTAGAATACCATAGAAGGGTGTCAGTAAACCCTGGAAGTTCATTACGTCATATGCAAGTGTACTGTTTAATTTACCGAGGTTCTACTCTTTGCCATGCAACACTGTAGGAACTTGGGATACATTCAAGACCAAACAGACAAAAATCTCTGATTTTTACATTCTAGAACAGGAAGCTGCACAATAACAAAATACGTCAATTGTATGATTGTACGGTATGTGTAGTGGTTGAACAGTGTCCTCCCAAAACGTATGTCTACCGGGAACCTGGGAATGTGGCCTTATTTGGATACAGGGTCTTGGCAGATGTAATACAGTTAAGCTGAGGTCACACTGGATTGGTGTGGGCACTGAATCTAATATCAATGGTGTCCTAATAAGAAGGGGGAAACCTGTACACGGAGAGACACATGGAGGAAAGATGGCCATGTGCAGACAGAGGCGGAAACTGTAGGTGTGCTGCCAGAGCCAAAGAATCCAAGGATTTCTGGCAACCACCAGATGCCAGAGAGTCAAGGAAGGATTCTTGGGAGCCTGCA
This sequence comes from Hippopotamus amphibius kiboko, assembly GCF_030028045.1. Taxonomy (NCBI): domain Eukaryota; kingdom Metazoa; phylum Chordata; class Mammalia; order Artiodactyla; family Hippopotamidae; genus Hippopotamus; species Hippopotamus amphibius. The sequence goes on from NC_080199.1 coordinate 74,363,011, forward strand.
GAGTGGGCACGGCACTATGACACCTTCGTTTTGGACTTCCAGTTTCCAAAACTGTGAGAAAGTAGATTTCTATTGTTCAGCTCGCCGGACCTTGTTACAGAAATCCTAGGAAACTACCGCAGGATGTCAAGAGGTGCTTAAGTGCTATGGGAGGTACTCGGAGAAGGGACTGGGCATGCTGAATAGGGGAGGGTTTTCACCGTTAAATAGGGGAGTCAAGGCCGGCTTCACTGGGAAGGTGAGAACGGGACAAAGACCTGGAGTTGGGAGAGCTAGTGACGTGGCTCTCTGGGCGAGGAGCCCTCCAGGCAGAAGCGGGAGTGAGCCCGGCAGACCCGAGGAGGAGCGAGGAGGCTCGTGTGGCTAGAGTCGCAGAAGTTTATGGAGTTGACGGGGGTCGCCAGACCATCGCAGTAGACCAGCTGACTGCATCTCGCAGTGGGTCCTCGTACAGTTTGGAGCAAAGGATTGACATCATCTGATCTGGGTTCTAAAAGGATCACTCCAGAAGCTCTGTTGACCTTAGGGGTAGGTCTACTGGAGAAACCCATTCAGGGACAATGGCGGCTTGGACCAGGGAGGCAGTGATCTGAGTGGAAAGAAGTCGTTCAATCCTGAATGTATTCCAAAGGTAGAGTCACCAGGATTTGCTGACAGACTAGATGTTGGGGTGTGAGAGAAAGAGGAGTCAGAGAGAAGCTCAAGTCGTCAAGGGTTTTGGCCTGAGCATCTGGAAGAATGAAAATGCCTCAGCTGAGAAGGGGAGGCTGGAGGGGGAGAGGCTTTTTTTGTGGCGGGAGGGAGTGCTGGAAGTCAGAAGCTTGGTCTGGGGCCTGCTAAGTATTAAGATGCCTGGTAGATATCCACGTGGATGTGGCAGGTGTGTAGCTGGGTATGTGAATCCGCAGCTCAAGAGAAAGGAGGGAGAGAGAACGCAAAACTGAGTTGTAGGCACGTAAATAGAACCTAAAACCATAAACTAGGTGAGATCACCAACAGCACGCAGACACTGGTCCCGGGCCATGTCACTCTAAGGAACCAGGAAGCCACACGCAGAAAGATGCCAAGAAGGAGGACATTATCCAGCAGGACAAATGAGGCTGCTGAGTCAAGAGAGGTGGGAAGTGGCCTGCAGTTAATACTGTGTGTCCAGTATCTTTTGATAAAATTGGGTAGGTGAAACCTTGATGGAAGTGGGTTTGAGAGAGAATGGGAGAATTGGGTACCATGAGAACAGATAACTCTTTCATAGAGTTTTGCTGAAAAAAGGATCAAGTTATTAATTTTATTTTGCAACAAAATACGTATTTCCAATTGGTTAAGTACCTCAGTGACTGTATTAGTAATTAATTTATTTCTTATAAATACCCAACTATAATATAATATATATACTATAATGCTATACACAAATAATAATACATGTTATGTAATTATGTAAATGTATGCTGTATACTTTATATAAATATAAAAATTATATAACTTTTTCAATCAAACTTCTTATTTTGAGATCATTGTAGACTCACATGCAGTCATAAGTAATAATACAAAGAGATTCTGCCTACCCTACACCCAGTTTCCCCCAATAATAGTGTCTTGGGAAACTCTTAACACAATATAACAACCAGGATATGGACACTGAGACAATCCACCAATCTTGCTCAGATTTCCCTAGTTTTATCTATATTGTGTGTGTGTATGTGTGTGTGAGACCACAAGGCTCCCTCATGCTGGCTTTTTATAACCACACCCATCTTCCTCCCACCACCCCATCTCCTATCCATAACCCCTTGGACTGTTTATGAATCTATTCTCCATCTCTATAATTTTGTCTTTTCAAGAAAGTTACATAAATGGAATCATACAGTATACAACCTTTTGGGATTGGCTCTTCTCACCCAACATCATCTCTGAACATTCATCCAGATTGGTAGCTATTATATATCAACAGTATGTTCTTTTTAGCTGCTGAGTAGTATTCCATGGTACGGACGGACCACAGTTGTTTAACTGTCTACTTACTGAAGGACTTGTGGGTTGTTTCCAGTTTGGGTTCTATTACAAATAAAGCTGCCATGAGCATTCATGTACAGGTTTTTTTGTGTGAACATAAAACTCCATTGCTGTGGGATAAATGCCCAGGAGGACAGCTGCTGGGTTGTATGGTGATGGAATGGTTAGTTTTACATGAAGTTGCCAAACTGTTTTCCAGAGTGGCTGTACCATCTTACATTCCCTCCAGCAAAGTATGCGTTACCTAGTGTTTCCTGCTTTCACCAGCATTTGATGTTGTCACCATTTTTCATTTCTGTCATTCTCATGTGTGTGTAAAGTGACCCCACTGCTGGTTTAAAATGCATGTTATCATTTTTTTCCTTGATGAGCCATGCTTCTGATGTCCGATCTAAGAATTCTTTGCTTAGTCCAAGGTCCTAAAGATTTTTTCCAATTTTTTCCTAAAAGTTTCATAGTTGTTAGGTCTTATATTTAAGTATGGAGCATATATGTGTGTATCCACACATACCTGATATGTATATATAGGCTTTCAAATCCCACACTTACTATAAATCCACCCACTGATTTTTGCTATATGTCTTTCCAGTCTTATTTGAGTAAGAAAGTTTACATGTATAGGTGTGTGTTTTAAAAGTACACACGCATATGTATAACACACGTATATGTAAACTTTTAAAACACAAAATTAGGATTATATTACCTGAATTTTTCAGTAACAAAGCTGAAAATCACGAACATTCTCCATGGTAACTCTCCGTGACATCATTAAAGCTCTGCAGTATTCCATCACACAGTATGTTTAATACACCTCCTATCATCTGTCATTTTGGTTGTCTGCAAACTGCTGCTCTATCTGAGGTCTGCTGGTTCCTGCAGTGTCCTCTGGTGGCTGTGTCTCCTCTGGAGATGGTGGCTTGGAGGACAGGCTGCATGTGTTGAAGAACAGACCTGGACCCATCCTTCCTTCTCATTACTGCCATCCTTAGTGAGTTTCCTGAGCATCTTGAAATTTAAAGAATTCAAAAATCCTTTGGTAAAGAACCAGGGCAAAACATAGGAAAGGCTGGGGGTGAGGACACCAGGGTAGATTTGGGAGCCAGCCAGCTGGAATGACTTGTTCTTCTCTTTCCCCTGCACCATTCCTTCTTGAGCGATGGGCACAGTGAGTGCGTGAACTAGTGGACAGACGGAGGCAGAAGAGACAGAAGTGTGTACTCCCCTCATTTCTTTGAGACTCCCTGAGTGTGACAGAAGCCAAGGAGGCATTTTTTCTTCTGTGCCTTCCTTGCTTGACAGAAAACAGCTCTCCTGAACTGTTACAAACTTTTCTTTCCTGGTCTAGCTGCCTCTGTGGTCCTGATGCTGCCAGGGTCTAGAGAGACAGCAGCGATTTCAAGCTTCCCAGACTGACCTGGGCTCAGCCTTGGCTCTGTCATTTCCTGCTTTCTAACTGGTAAAAAGGAAGTAATAACTTACCTTGTGGAATTATCCTGAGAATTTAATAAGAAAATACATGAAAAGCGCCAGTGCCTGGCATTTAGCAGGTCCTCTAGAATTGGTAACCTTTTTTTTTTTCCATTTTTTTTTGAGGTACACCAAGTTCAATCATCTGTATTTATACACATATCCCCGTATTCCCTCCCTCCCTCGACTTCCCCCAACCCGCCCTGTCCCAGTCCTCTAAGGCATCATCCATCCTCGAGTTGAACTCCCTTTGTTATACAGCAGCTTCCCACTGGCTATCTATTTTACAGTTGGTAGTATATATATGTCTATGCTACTCTCTCGCTTCATCTCAGCTTCCCCTTCATCCCCCACCCCCCCAAACCTCGAGTTCTCCAGTCCATTCTCTGCATCTGTGTCCTTGTTCTTGTCTTGTCACTGAGTTCATCAGTACCATTTTTAGATTCCGTATATGTGAGTTAGCATACAATATTTGTCTTTTTCTTTCTGACTTACTTCACTCTGTCTGACAGACTCTAGGTCTATCCACCTCATGACATATAGCTCCATCTCATCCCTTTTTATAGCTGAGTAATATTCCATTGTATATATATGCCACATCTTCTTTATCCGTTCATTTGTTGATGGGCATTTAGGTTACTTCCATGTCCTGACTATTCTAAATAGTGCTGCAATAAACATTATGGTACAAGTTTCTTTTCGGATTATGGTTTTCTCTGGGTATATGCCCAGGAGTGGGATTACTGGATCATATGGTAGTTCTATTTGTAGTTTTTTAAGGAACCTCCAAACTGTTTTCCATAGTGGCTGTACCAACTTACAGTCCCACCAACGGTGCAGGAGAGTTCCCTTTTCTCCACACCCTCTCCAACATTTGTTGTTTCCAGATTTTGTGATGATGGCCATTCTGATCAGTGTGAGGTGATACCTCATTGTGGCTTTGACTTGCATTTCTCTGATGATTAGTGATGTTGAGCATCTTTTCATGTGTTTGTTGGCCATCTGTATGTCTTCTCTGGAGAAATGTCTATTTAGGTCTTCCGCCCATTTGTGGATTGGGTTATTTGCTTTTTTGGTATTAAGCTGCATGAGCTGCTTATATATTTTGGAGGTTAATCCTTTGTCCATTGTTTCGTTGGCAACTATTTTTTCCTATTCTGAGGGTTGCCTTCTAGTCTTGTTTATGGTTTCTTTCGCTGTGCAAAAGCTTTTAAGTTTCATGAGGTCCCATTTGTTTATTCTTGATTTTATTTCCATGATTCTAGGAGGTGGGTCAAAAAGGATCTTGCTTTGATGAATGTCATAGTGTTCTGCCTATGTTTTCCTCTAGGAGTTTTATAGTGTCTGGCCTTACATGTAGGTCTTTAATCCATTTTGAGTTTATTTTTGTGTATAGTGTTAGGAAGTGTTCTAATTTCATTCTTTTACATGTTACTGTCCAATTTTCCCAGCACCACTTATTGAAGAGGCTGTTTTTTTTCCATTGTATATTCTTGCCGCCTTTGTCAAAGATAAGGTTCCCAGATGTGTTTGGGCTTACCTCTGAGTTCTCTACTCTATTCCATTGATCTTCCTTTCTATTTTTGTGCCAGTAGCATACTGTCGTGATCACTATGGCCTTGTAGTATAGTTTGAAGTCAGGAAGCCTGATTCCACCTACTCCATTTTTCCTTCTCAAGATTGCTTTGGCTATTCGAGGTTTTTTGCGTTTCCATACAAATCATAAGATTTCTTGCTCTAGTTCTCTGAAAAATGCCATTGGTAATTTGATAGGGATTGCATTGAATCTGTAAATTGCTTTGGGTAGTACAGTCATTTTCACTATGTTGATTCTTCCAATCCAGGAACGTGGTATGTCCCTGCATCTGTTTGTGTCGTCTTTGATTTTCATCTGTGTCTTAAAGATTTCTGCATACAGATCTTTTGCCTCCTTAGGCAGGTTTATTCCTAGAATTGGTAACCTTTTGATCCATTTGTAGGGGGTCCCTCCCAGGGATCAGTGTTCAACTTCCCAAGAGCAGAGAGAGACATGTGAGGGAGTAAAGTGTCTTGCTTGTGCCCAGGTGGTGACATTTGCTGCCCTCAGCAAGGTAGAGAAGTTAGAATCCACCTTGCGGATGTACTCATGCCATGAGTCAGAGTTCAGTTTTTAAAAGTCAGAGACATTTAACCTGGATTTTCATTTTTTTCCTTGGAACTTCTTTCTCTGTTTTTATGTTGTCTCTTAAACCCTTTAACAAACTTTCTGAATTAATGCTGATGGATGTATGTCCAACACTGATCTTTTCTACCCCATCTGAAGAGCTAATCTAGGTGTGAAGATTCACCCTGGGCGTCCGCTGAAAATGCAAATTTCTGGCTCTGACTTTGGCGATTCTAACTAGTGGCCACACACAGTATTTCTTGTATTCCTCTTGATCTGGGGAAGTCAGTCCCTCCAGGACCAAAAGAGATGTCTGAAATCTACAGTGCTCAAGAGCAGGAGAGACAGTGCAGCTGGGGTTTCAGAACTCGGAACTCAAGGTTGTGGGCACTTGCTATTTTTTTCATGGTAGGTATTTAGTTTGGTTACCATAGTTTAATATTGAAACCAAAATATTTTCATTTTCTAAATCAAATAAATCCCTAATATTTATTTGTGGATTTGTTTTTCACTTCAAAATATTATTAAAATTAAAAAGTGAAAAACACCAAGCATAGGTGAGTATGTGGAGAAACTAGAACTCCTTTTTTTTTTTTTTTTGGCTGCAATGAAAGGCAGGTGGGATCTTAGTTCCCCGACCAGGGATGGAACCCGGGCCCCCTGCATTGGAAGCGTGGAATCCTAACCACTGGACTGCCAGGAAAGTCCTGAAACTAGGACTCATACACTTATGGAGGGAGGATGCAAATTGTTAGAACAACTCTGAGGGTATTTTGCTATGATTTAGTAAGGGTGGAGATATGGAGGTATGTGCACAATCGAACAAGCCCATGTCCTTAGCTAGAGAGCCACTCACAGGCATGCACCACGACACATGTGCAGGCACGCTCAGGCCAGCATGGGCTATGATCACCCCGCACTGGAATAAGTCTGAACGCCCATGAGCAGCGGGATGGAGCACACACAGTGGAGTTCGCAGCAGAGTTTCACTAAAGTCATGAAAACGAGTGAATCACACCTGTGTGTGTGAACATGAGTGAGTCTTAAGGGCGATGAGGAAGCTACAGAACACAGAGCATTTCGATGTCATTACCTAAGATACAATATGAGATGTTCTTCACAGATACATGCTATCTCAGGGACAAACATCCTTGAGTGCACACAGAAAGTGCACGCAGCAGTGCCAGACTCCACGTGCCTCTGGGAGCAGGCAGGGGTGTGGGGTTGGGACGGCTTTATTTATTTCAAAAGTTATCTGAAATTTGGCTCAACTTCAGATTTTCTCATTCTGAGTGTTGAGCAGATAGATGTTGGTTTTGTCCTTCTCTAGTTTTCTGGATTCAGAAAACTTCGGAATAATTTTTAGAAGATACCAATACAGATGTTTGGCATCAACTAAATAATAATTCTTCTCGTTCCACACATGGGAATTTGAGACTCTGCTTGTGTCGTCACAGTAACCTAAAAGTAGGCAGGGGAGGTGTTGCGTCCATCTGAAGAGAGGGAAGCTCAGAGTGGCTAGTGACTGGCTCAAGGTCACACAGCCAGTAAGAGGTAAAGCCAGGATTCAGACCCAGGTTCCAAATCCATGCTCTCCCCCTCCAGCCCCACATCTGACACCTTTCTATATCTCTTTATTTGTAATGAGCACTTCAGTGGTAAAGTAATGCTGGAACCTATATTGCCACCCATGAACTCTTGACTCGTTTAGGATTTATTCTTTTTTAGCCACACACCAAAAAAAAAAGTTGTACTCCAACTCTTACAAACACTTCAACATAATTGGTTCATTGCATGATTACTTATAACATTTAAACATGGCAGCACCCTAGGGCAAGAGTAGGTAACTGTGGTTAATTCAGTCATTAATATTTTCGTCGTGAAGACTCTGTAGCAATGGGTAAGAACGGCATTTAGCCAGTGTGCACGGGTTTGGGTGAGTGGCTGTTTATGGCTGCGGTCCGTTCTGATTAGCTACTGCCCATGTCTCCTGTGTTGTACCAGTTGTTAAATATCTTTAATATTACCCTTCTTATGATGCAACATTAAGTGGGTAATAGCAGAAGTCAAATTATATTATACTATGATTACAATCGTAGAGACATGTACATATATATATATATATGTGTGTATATATATATATGTACACACACACATAACCAAGTTAGGCAGCTAGAATTACTATGGTTTTTCCTCTATCACACACATTTTCTGTAATTTGATACTGATTTTATAATCTGAAGATCAAATTTTGGAATCTTTTCTTAGAGTACATCTATCCTGAGTCTGCCACTTCATGACCCGATCCTAGACTTTTCACTTAATTCTCCCTTCCCACGAGGGCACAGTTTATGTGCTGAGGCAGTGAAGTGTAATGCTTGGCTGAAAGAGGAGACACAATAGCTCTGCTTTGTTTTCAGATAAGATCAAATACACTGGACTTATTTTATGTGTTTCTATTTTGCTAAGGGTACTACAAATTATATAGAGATATGGAAAGACCAAATGCTATCAGCTCCTTTTAATGAAATTCTGATCCTCTTAAACCCCCCCCAGTTCACTCAAGTCTTATTTTTTCTTATTGGGATGTTACAGAAACGCACACGTCTCTTCAAGGCTGAAAAAACCTGCTTAGTGCTATCAGAGAAAGTACAGTTTCATCAAATATAGGTAAACCTTTCAAATCTTATAAACCCTTGTGATGGTATTATATTTTATCTTTATCAACCCTCCTAACCATGAGAATTCACCCTTACAATTCATAGAGATGAAATTGGAATTTTTAAAAATAGGTCCAGGTTTTTTGTTATAGAGCCATTGTGTTCAGGACACTCACTCACGGCATTTCATTCCATCAACAGGAGCTGACATCAATTAAACTTACCTTCTTTTCCACTTACCCTGATGAGAGGGGCTATTTTAATGTGACTTACCACACTACAACATATAAAACAGATAATCAACAAGGACCTACTGTATAACAGAGGGAATACAATACTTCATATTCTGTAATAACCTATATGGGAAAAGAATCTGAAAAAGAATGGATACATGTATACGTATAACTGAATCACTTAGCTGTACACCCGAAACTAATGCAACACTGTAAATCAACTATATACTCCAATATAAAATACCAATGAAATTTAAAAAAAGGTGACTTACATCTTTGTACCAATAGCCACTTTATCTCTTTTTCAAATGATCAGTTCCCTAAAAAATTATAGACTCAAAACATAAGGCATCGCAATGAGGTTATGAATTAAGAAACAGAAACACTAAAACAACAGAATATTTCACTCTATGAATAGTTAATACATAAAAGCCAGTTCAGCTCGGTGATATTAAACGATTTCAAGTGGAATAAATCTGTCAGACAATTAAATATATTATGTAAGCAAATCTGTAGCATATGGCAGGATGATAGGTAATTTGAATTCTTTTTATGCGTTGCTTTTCCTGCAGAAGTATCTAGCAACATCCCAACACTTGTTTTTTTTAATCTGGTGTTAGCTGTGCCAAAATCCCATTTTGCACTATCATTGCAAAAGTATATCATTTATGAAATTGATTCCTGACACATGGTGCTGTAAGAAGGTTAATGGTTAATTGATTTAGCCAGTGGTAGGATTTGCTGTGTTTAATAACGCAGGAGATGATGGCATTTTAATTCATTTATATTTCCAGTAAGACTATAAACTTCTGCAATATTATAAGAAAGACATGTAAAATGATCGTACGGATTAGTTCATGTCATTTTTTCAAACATCTGAAAAAGCATTTGCAAATTCAAGAGTAACCAAACAAACGAGTTCAGATATTTAACAATGATGGAGCTCACGATGGAAATCCACGTTGAAAACTTAGTTCTCCGTAAATCTTAAATGTTCTCCACTAAGAGTTTATCTTCTATTAAGCGGGTCTACGAACCATAGTAATGTTGTTTCCCTCTAATTTCTGTAGTCAGATCCAGTGAACAAGGGGAGAGCAAAGCCAGGGCTGCAAGAACATGATAATAATAAACTGACCTCCGACATCTGAATGTGCCTCTGTTTGCCATCCTTCGGTGCCTTTTGAATGGGGAAGATTAGATTCTTTCAGTGCCCATGGCTGGGTCTTCTTCCAGCCACCGTGATACCCCTTTTACTCTTAAAACTTCTTGACTGAGAGTACAGATTGGTATTACAACCTTCTCTTCTCCTTCCTACCAAATAAAACCCAGAGTCTTCAAAATGTTAAAAGATGCAGTGTCATCCGATCCTTTTCCAACCCAAGGGAAACACTGTTAAATAAAACCAAAAAGGAAGAAGGGGAGGAGAAGGAGGAGGAGGAAGAAGAGGAAGTAAGCGGGAGGCATAATTGGGGGGATGGGCGGGGGAGGCCAGGCTCACCTAGCAAGAGCCGGGGGAGCTAGAGAATGGGCAGAATGGGACGGAGCCCCTGGCACTGGGGGCAGCAGCCAGCGGGACTGTGCTGGAGCTTGGAGACAGTGCTGGGACGGAGGGCGCCTAGGGCCCGCCATCCTTCCCTTCCAGGAGGTGGAAGTGCGCAGCGGGAAAGCACTGTGGACCAGGAGTGCCTGGAATCCCTTTGAAAGCATTTGCGGTTGTAACGTTGTATGAGAAGAAGGCTCAGGTAGGGAGGCTGAGAGATGGTGCAGAGGACGGGTTGTGCCCGGGATGGAGCCAGGATGGGGTGAGAGTGGAAGTGGCTAATTTGTTTCCAAGGGAAATAAATTACTGTGTATTTGAGGGCAGGTAGTTAAAATTTTTGTTTTATCAGCTCTAGGAATTCCCCAAGGAGAGGCGTTGAGGTGTTCATTATAAGATGACAACCATGGATGTACCTAAATGATAACACAGGCTTGTTAGATGAACATTACTTCTTTCTGAACGTACTTCATTGACGGTTAATGAGTGTGGCTTAGAATCAGCCGAGTCATAGATGCGGCTTTGGCCTCATGACGTACAGGCTTTATGCGGACTTTTTAACACATCGATATAATGGGTATCACAGCCACCTCACTAAAGTTAACAAGAGTATTTGCAACAACTGTTGTTACCTGCTAGACCTTGGTTTAATATTTGATCGGTTTTTCCATCCTGATTGAAAACTGCTACACCATAAAAATTCATCAATTTATTTGTTCGTCCACCCACTCATTCACCAAACATGCACTGCGTACGTAAAATATCCTATACAGTGCTAGGCATGCCGCAGAAGTGATCTTTCATCCTTAAAACAATCCTGCAACACAGATATTTTTGTGCTTCCCAGAGGTACAGACAGAAGACCAATGAAGTCAAGTCTGTGTACAATCAGTGCACTCCAGTCGGATCCCCCAAGAAATCCATTAGTTTCCATGTGGACATTTAGCCATATTTGCATACGTAGTAAGTAGCGTTTCTTGTTGGATAACTTGTTTATCTCAGTTTCCAAGCAAACATTTTTCTCCTGGCACGTTTACCAACCCTTAATGGTTCTCGGTTCGGAAATGGCAAACAGTGTGCCTCTCTAAAATAACGACAGCTGCTAAGGTTGGATGCATGATGGTCTATAATATGAAGTGTCTGGTCATTTTTGTTTTAAAATATCTGTGTAAAGAGCCGAAATCTTTGGATCAAGAAATGGGAGTGCAAACCTGTTTTAAATTCTAGTAACCACCTCTCAAAGATTTCTCGACTTTTTTCTCAAAGTCATCTTGCTGAAGACTGAACAAGCACGCCATGGATGTAACCCAAGTACCAAGAAAAGTGGGTGATAACATGTGTGATAACTTCTTGAATTTATTTGTCTCAGATGTGTTCACTGCTAGGAGGCCTCTAGCATGTCACTGGGCAGACAGGCCCGCAGTGTGACCTCACCCCCATAATTTCCACCTCCTATGGTTTACGCCCTGTATAACCCCTTCAGCTCCGAGTGCAGGCGGGGCCTGGGTCTGGCTTATGACCAACAGAATACGGCTGAGGTGATGGCCTCTCACTTTCAAGATTAGGTTATGTTATGTAAATCTCCATCCTTGACTGGAAGGAGAGACTCTCCTTACTAATCTGAGGAGGTAAGTAGTCATGCTGGACAAGCCCACGTGGCAAGGAAGTGCAGGTGGCCTGTAGGAAGTGCAGGTGCCATCTAGGAGCCGAAGGTGACTTCCAAACAGCAGCAAGCAAAGAGCCGGGACCCTCATCAAAGAGCCCCAGGAAATAAATCCTGCCAACAACCCAGGTGAGCGAGGGAATGGATTCCTCCCCTCCAGGTGAGCGCCAGATGAGGATGCAGCCAGCCCACACCTGGCCTGCAGCCTCTGACACGCCGAGCAGAGGACCTGCCTGGGCTGTGCCCAGACACCCAAGCCATGGAAACGGAGAGAGAAGTGTGTGCTTCCAGGCCATGGAGTGTCTGTGATTAGTTACCCAGAACTCATAAAAACACATGCAGGTTCTCATTTGGTTTTGCAGCCCTATCTGTTTACCTTTCTCCCCCTCACTGGACTGTGAGCTAGTTTACAGAACAGGACTGGACTGTGTCTTGGTTCACTTTTGTTCCCTAAAGGAACGCTCCTGGATGTTTAGCACACTTGTGTGACACACACGCAGTCGGGAAGAGTGCACAGGACAAAGTATCCAGTGGACGGAGGAACACGCGGATGCACGAGCACGGCTCCGTCCGCAGCATCCCGGTCTCTGTACCAACTGCATGCCGCTTTGCCTCTACTATCTCTTGGTTAATCAGCATGCTGAGGAGACTGACAGTATTTCCTTTTTCCGAGCAAGTCGTTTGTCTTCATTAACATGGAGCTGCTGTCCTATTTTCTGGTCACACTGTTTGATGAGACCCTTCTGGAATAGTCTGTGGAATTCTCTGTGGTTCTCACCAGCCTACATGATTCCGTGCCATCAGCTACTTCAATGAGCCAGCTGCTTTCCTCCAACTAATTATTTCAACTGCTAGGCACCGATTCCTCAGGCGCCCCGTCAACGCCTTTCTGTGAGGGAACCTGCACAAATTTCCCTTCTCTGAGCCACTTTAAATCCACATGAGAGCTTGACTTCGTATTCTGTCGTTAGCAATAATCATTCCATGCAGACTTTCAGACGGGGAGAGCACGTATGCCAATTACGTTGTTATCTGTGCTGTCCCAGAGGTAGGCTCCCTATGTAATCCCCATTTTTTGGATAAGAAAAGAGAGGCTGAAAATGTTTTTGGAGGTAACCTGTAAGGCTAGTTATTTGTTCAGTCAACAATTTATTAAGCACTGAGAATATGTGGAGAACTGTATTTAGAAAAAAAATGAGAGGAAGGGAGGGAGGGAGGGAGGAAGGAAGGAGGAAGAGAGAGAAGGAGAGAGAGAGGGAGGGAAGGAGGGAAGGAAGGAAGGGGAGAGAGAAAGAGACAGAGAGGGAGGGAGGGAAGGAAGGAAGGAAGGAAGGAAGGAAGGAAGGAAGGAAGGAAGGAAAACAGGCAGACGTATCTTGTCTGCCTTATTAAACTGTAAGTTCTCCAGTTTCATCTATGTCTCTTCTGTTTTATTTTTTTCTACTAGTATTTCCACACACGAAAGCTGGGCATAAGCCTTCAGCACTTTACACCTAGAAAAATGCAACAACCCTCTGTCTGTCCCAGTGCGTCTGGGTTTTCCCAGGCCTTGTTTACCCAACTCAGGACACGGCGAGTATCTCCATCTTATTGCTTCTGAGGTTCCTACAGTGATTTCCTGTGACTAATATTTAACATATAATCATTCTGGCTTGGCTAAAGACCCTTTTAGACATTTCATGCACCCTTCCTTCCCAATCTAATATCTTCTGTTAATGTCTACATTATTTCATAACCAGGAATTCTCTACATCAACCAACATAACTAGCTTATTGCCCCTTTAAGCAAAACTTCTCCCCTACTTGTTTTTATACACCATCTCTTCAAGCCAGCATGCCCTCCTGGCTCACTGGCTCACGCAGGACAGCCTGACTTCTCCCTCCTCCCTTAAAAGCAGGTACAGCATTCACCTCTGACTCACCTTATCCTCCTGGGATGAGGCCTAAACTCTTTGCCTCTCATGCATCTGAACTTTTTCATTTTGCTTCATTTATACCAGCAGTTCCTGAACCAGCAGTATTAGCATCACCTAGAAACTTACTAGAAATACACATTATTGGGCTCCACTCCAAATATACTGAATCAGAAGTACTAAGGGTGGATCCCAGAAAATCATTTTAACAAGCCCTCCAGGTGATTCTGATGTCCTCTAAAGTCTGAGAACCAATGACTGATACGTGTAAATATAAAAATACACACACACACACACATTCCCAAAAGGGTATGTCACTGAAAAACATCAGATTCCCCTTTAGATTGTAAGCTATTTCAGACGACAGCAAGCACATGATAAAATTTAGCTAGTATTATCAGTGTTTTTCTAACACACATAGCACCTACAGCAGTATTTTGCCCATGTTTTGTACTAACTACATGTTTATCCAAATACCACTCGTTCCTTTATCCCACTTTGGCTTCTACACAAAGCACATTTGACCAAAAGGGTACAAAGGGAGGAAAATAAATGAAGCTCATTATTCTTATTAAGTATGTATTTGCAGATATGATTAAGGCTGGGAAAACCGAAATTAGTTCTGCACACAAAGCTCTTGCTGTGGGGCTCCTGTGTACCTTCTACAGTTACACTTTCTTCCCAAGGCTCCAGTCAACTAAGCTATTGGTGTCTCCCCAGGAGCATCTCTGAGCTGTACCTTCTACCTGGGATGCCCTCTGTTCCTTACCTACCTGGATAACTCCTCTGTATCCTTCAAGGCCCATCTTCAGGAAGCTTCTCTGTCCCCCATTCTATCAGAGTGAGACACCTCTCCCTCGTGCTCCTGGGGTACCCTCTGTTTATCCCTATCCTGGTACTCACTGCACTGTATTACGAAAGCATCTCCGCCTGTCTGTCTGTCTGTCTGTCTGTCTGCTCCACTACACTGAACAGTAAGCACCTTGAAAATAAGGTTCTCAGTGGTATTCCAGTGCCTGTCATATAAGTTGTTGACCCAGAAAAAAAAAATAATTGGCTAAGATTTTCTATTAGGTGTAATTCAGTTCTCTATGTTTTAATTTCCTCAACAGCCAAACATGAATATATTTTATGCCAGCAACCAATTTAGTTTGGAATTAGAATGGAGTTCATCTCTGCTGGTCCCTGAAGGGGTCAGGCACCGCCGAAACGGTTTCGGCTCCCCTCCTGATGTTCAGGGCCCACTGACACTGCCTTTCTTCAGCAGCTACACCAGTGATCCTGAAGCATAAATGTCAGACTTGGGAGAAGCTCCAGCACTGCCTGTGTTGTATTTTCAAGCACAACCTGCAGCTCCCAGGGGAAGTCTGCACACGGCTGCTTCCCATGAGGACAGCCTCCGTGACGAACCATCTCCTGGGCTCCACTCTAAACTATACAGATGATGGGTCATCACGCTCAGGGGAGGAAAAGGTCATTTTCCAGTAACGGTGCTTCCTAGTCACCTAACAGGGCACTGGGGCACACAGAGAAAAAAAAACAAATACCTCTGGGTGATCATCTTCCAGGCCAGCAAACCCCCAACCCATTGCTTAGGACAGAGAACAATTTGTTGAGAACACCGCCAAGCACCAGCAACATGGTTTCCTACAAAAGGAAGCTATTCCATAATTAGCTGCGGCATTTAGGGCTGATTCCTGTTCTCCTTCACATCTCTGGCATCCTGTCCGACAGGACACAGGGCTGCAGGGAGGCCAGATCACAGCAAAGCTGCGGATGCACGGGCCCCAAGAGCTGTGAGCAGTGCCAGGAAATACAGCGGTGCCAGCAACAGCCCGGAGATTCCTCAGGAACTGTTGTCTCGGTGAGAAGACCACCTTCCCGTCCCGTGGGCATCCATCGCCTCACAGCTTGCTCCTAAGCGTCTGGAGGTTCCAAATTTAACATTTTCCCTCACTTATTTTTAAGTGAAGACACTCTCCTCATTTAAAAAACTGCTTATCTTGATGAAATCAGGGGAGATTTTATGCATATATTCACAAATAAATCCCATCTCTCTGTTGTGAGGGGGGAAAGCTAAAAGGAGGGTTTAAAATGGCATCTGGTTAGCAGCCTCCAGTGCAGTTTCTCATCCGGGAAAACTCAGAAGAAGAAGAAAACCCTCTCCGCGGACAACCGTGGCTACAGACACCCCAACATTTCAACCGGATGTTTGGGCAAATCGTTGCTAATTACAGGGCAGGCAATGCTTGGTGGAGAGAAGCCAGCCTAGGAAATGCTGGCTGATGGAAGATGGCAGAGGAAGGGGAAGATGGCTACTCCTCTGACCCCACCGACCTCTGTCTCAGAGACCCAGGACCTGCACAAGCCAGAAATTTAAGAGCACAAGAGTAAGGAAGTCATGACCCAAAAGGACTAGAGCTAAGTGTCGACCAATGAGAACAGATATGAATCTAAATAATGGCTGTATATATTTGCAAAATGGGGCAGTTTTTCTGACACAGTGTAAGAAAATGCAATTTTTGGTTCTAGTCTGAAACCGTGAAGACCAAGAAGGGGAGTGAAGAGAACAGGAGAATAAAAGGATATAAAACTCCTTGTCTCAAAGAGGATAACTCAGTAAGAGGAACACAGTCAATAAATATATATCAATTGATACAAGAATCCAGCATGATAATAAACATCTCAGATCAGAGAAGGAAAGGATCTTTCTACATGTTGTTTACGAACCACTGGTCAATCATTTGCAAATTAAAATTAGAGTTTTGCCAAATTGTGCCTCCAAATTAATTCTAGAGAGCTTAAAGATTTCAATATAAAGAATGCAAAACTGCTGGAGGAAAACAAAAGTGCGTGATGCAGAGAAGAGCTTTCTAAACATTAACCCAAAACAAAATCAAGAGGAAAAAACATTAATGTGCATTGGACAGCTACATGTGAAAGAATGAAATTAGAACATTCTCTAACACCATACACAAGCATAAATTCAAAGTGGATTAAAGACCTAAATGTAAGACCTGATACTATTATATAAAACTCCTAGAGGAAAACATAGGCAGAACACTCTTTGACATAAATTGCAGCAGTATCTTTTTGGATCCATCTGCAAGAGTAATGGAGATAAAAGCAAAAATAAATAAATGCAGCCTAATTAAGCTTAAACAAACGAAAAGACAACCTAGAGAATGGGAGAAAATATTTGCAAATGATGCGACCGACAAGGGATTAATCTCCAAAATATACAAACAGCTCACATAGCCCAATATTAAAAACAACCCAATTAAAAAATGGGCAGAAGACTTAAATAGAAATTTCTCCAAAGATGCCCAAAATGCATATGAAAAGATGCTCAACATCACTAATTATTAAAAAAATGCAAATCAAACTACAATGAGATATCACCTCACACTGTTTTAAATGGCTATCATTAAAAAGTCTGCAAATAATAAATGCTGGAGAAAGTGTGGGGGAAAAGGAACCCTCCTACGCTGTTGGTGGGAATGTAAATATATTCTCCACAGCCACTATGGAGAACAGTACAGAGGTGCCTTAAAAAACTAGAAATAGAGCTACCATGTGATCCAGCAATTCCACTCCTGGGCATATATCCGGAGAAAACCGTAATTTGAAAAGATATATGTGCCCCAATGTTCAAAAGCGGCACTATTTACAATAGCCAGGACATGGAAGCAACCTAAATGTCCATTGACAGAGGAGTGGATAAAGATGTGGTACATTACTTCATTACTCAGCCGTAAAAAAGAATGAAATAATGCCACTTGCAGGAACGTGGATGGACCTAGAGATTATCATACTGAGGGAAGTAAGTCAGAGAGAGACAAATATCATATGATATTGTTTACATGTGGAATCTAAAAAAAAATGATACAAATAAACTTATATACAAAACAGAAACAGACCCACAGACATGGAAAACAAATTTATGGTTACCAAAGCGGGGGAGGGATAACGCAGGAGTTTGGGATGAACATATATACACTACTATATTTAAAACAGATAACAAGGACCTACTCTACAGCACAGGGAACTATGTTCAACATTCTGTAATAGCCTCTAAGGGAAAAGAATCTGAAAAAGAATATATACTTTGCTGCACACCTGAAATTAACACACATTGTAAATCAACAATACTCGAATAAAAATTTTTAAAAAAAAGACCGTGGGCTTTTGAGTCCAAATGGCTGTTACTTTCCAAAGCCTAGTAGCCTCAGCTTCCCTCAACTATAAAATAAGGATAACAGCCACCTTCTGACTGTAAAGTCATTAGCTTAATACCTGGCATGTAGTAAGAAGCCAATAGTACTATTAATTTTGCTGTGATCGTTGCTATTAATCTACAGAATTGTAGGCTGAGGCCTCGAGGACTTAGAAACATCGTCAGGCTTTTCTGTTCATGGCGTCCCCACGACAGGCACAAGGAATGCCATTTTAGGCAGACAGGGTACCGGAGGCACTGAGTCTTGAGTCAGTTCGTTCAACCCCTATTTGAGGGCCTACACATGCTGTTTTAGGCACTCAGGATATAGCGGTGAGTAAATGGGACAAGCATCCTGCCCTTCTTCGGGCAGAGGGAGAAGGATGTGATCAGTATTGATAGAGATAAGTAAATTACACGTATAATTAAATACATAGAGTGAAGAAGTGTGCTAGATGGGGAAAAATGCTGGAGTTAAAAAAAGAGTTTGGGTGTCCTGGGGGCGGGTGAATGTGCGGTGATCAGAGCAGACCTTGCTGGGAAGGGAACTTTGGACCAAGGCTGGAAAGAGGAACCGCAGGCCTGTGGAGAGAGCCTGACGTGTGGGCAGAATGAACAGCAAAGAGGCTGCAGTGGCTGCAGCACAGTGAGAGGGGGACAGACTGAAGGATGACTGATGACAGGGGCCACAGTGGCCATTTCAGTAAGGACTTGGGCTTTACTCGGAGTGAGAACATTTGGAGATTTGCAAGTGAAGGAGACCAGGATCTGACATCATGTGTTAAAAATGGTCACTCTGGTATATAAAAACAGATGACTGAACTTGGTGTACCCCCCAAAAAAAATAAAATAAAAAAAAATAATATCTAAAAAAAAAAAAAAAGGTCACTCTGGGGGCTTCCCTGGTGGCGCAGTGGTTGAGAATCCACCTGCCAATGTAGGGGACACAGGTTTGAGCCCTGGTCCGGGAAGATCCCACATGCGACAGAGCAACTAAGCCCGTGCATCACAACTACTAAGCCTGCACTCTAGAGGCCACGAGCCACAACTACTGAGCCCATGTGCCACAACTACTGAAGCCCATGCGCCTAGAGCCTGTGCTCTGCAACAAGAGAGGCCACCGCCCTGAGAAGCCTGCGCACCACAGTGAAGAGTAGCCCCTGCTCTCCGCAACTACAGAAAGCCCTCTCCCAACAATGAAGACACAACTCAGCCAAAAATTTAAAAAATAATAATAATTAATTTTTAAAAATGGCCACCCTGGCTGACACGCTCTTTATTTAAGAGCTTTACATCTGCCTTTTTATTGAAAGACAGAACGGCACCTTCTCCCCCCGCCGTGGTCTCTACTCTGTCTGTTGTTCTATGACGGGAGATGGTGGGGAAACTACCTCCTCAAAATCTACTTATGTTTCTGCTGCCTTCAACAGGAGCCCCGAGGATACGGCCAAATCCTCCTCTTTTCTTGACCCCTCTCTGCCCTCCTTATGACAGGCGAGACCCTAACCTGGTCCTCCAACCCGCGGCTAAGCAAAGCTCATGGCAGAACACGCCCTGGAAACAGGAAGGCGAAGCTTCCCTGAGAGCAGTGACCAACCAACCAGCAGGCAGGACCGTTGCAGGACCGTCCCAGTACCAAGAGGGGACCTGGGATTTTGTCTACGTGTAAAAATAAAACCAACCCTCCTTGTTCTTACTGTAATGAACCATGACTTCCCCTACCCCCAATCCCCATTGTCTTTTCTTGTTTTTAAATACATTCGCAGAGCTGATTTACCTTATAACTGGAAGTCTGTACCTTTTGATCACCTTTATGCATTTCCCCACTCCCCACTTCCCCCCGCCCCCAAAACCCACAATATCTTCTTTGGGAAAGTATCTATTCAGTTCCTCGGTCCATTTTTAATTCAGACTATTTGGCTTTTTTTTTTTCCTATTGAGTTGTGTGAGGTCTTTATACATTTTGGATATTAACCCCTTATTGTATCTGTGATTTGCAAATATTTTCTCCCATTCCAAAAGTTTTCATTTTTTTGATGCTTTCCTTTGATGGGCAGAAGCTCTTCAGTTTGATGTAGTCTCACTTGCTGATTTTTGTGACTGCCTTTGCTTTTGGCATTAAATCCCCCCCAAAAAAAAATCATTGCCAAGACTGATGTCAAGGGAAATGCCCCCATGTTTTCTCCTAGGAGTTTTATGGTTTCAGGTTTTACATTCAAGTCTTCAATCCATTTTGAATTGATTTCTGTGTATGGTGTAGGACAGTGGTCCAGTTTCATCCATTCTTCTGTGTGTGGCTGTATGGTTTTCCTAACACCACTTACTGAAGAGACTATGTTTTCCCCACTGTATATTCTTGGCTCCCTTGCTGTAAATTGACTGACCATATCTGAACGCAGTATGTTCTGAAGGAAGTATTTTCTTTCTCCCAACACCAGCACCCACACCACATGGACGGAAAGCGGCTGCAGAGCCAGTGTTCTGGGCACAGCACATCCTCTTTTCACTCACAATCACATCCCACTGAAAGAGCAGGCTTTCCCAAACTGGCTGAATCTCTTTGCTTAAACAACGACCATATGGGGAAGAAAAGGGAAATGCATTCTAAATAGAAAGATCACCTGCGGTCCATTGCATAGGGGATTAGCCTTCAGAAAAGGTTCCCATCATGAACAGCAATTTTCAGTGTTATAACTCCAATTGTGAAAAGAATATCAGTATATTATTCCACAAAGTCTGGGCCCTGGCCCAAGGACAGAAAAACGAACTACAGTTCTCCCAAATAACAGAGTTAAATGACAGCCAGTCCTTTCTGAATCTTAATGTCATTCCAGATGAAAAAACAGACTGCCAGGAAAAAAGGAGTTCCACGGCAGTGCCTGGATTTATGAGTAATCATGGTACTAAATATTTATAACCCAGGGAAAGTGTAAACAGTTTCCATCATCCTGTAAAATTGTGCTTGCCACAACATTTAGAAGAGCCTAGGGACTTCCTAGGTGGTGCAGTGGTTAAGAATCCGTCTGCCAGTGCAGGGGACATGGGTTCGAGCCCTGCCCCAAGAAGATTCCGTATGCTGCAGAGCACCTAAGCCCGTGAGCCACAACTATTGAGTCTGTGTGCCACAACTACTGAAGCCCACGTGCCTAGAGACTGTGCTCCGCAACATGAGAAGCCACCGCAATGAGAAGCCTGCGCACCACAATGAAGAGTAGCCCCCACTCGCCACAACTAGAGAAAGCCCATGAACAGCAGCGAAGACCCAATGCAGCCAACAAATAAATAAATAAACTTATAAAAAAAAAAAGAAGAAGAAGAGCCTAAAGGAATGCTCTACTAGGCCCCATGGTTAGGGCCAGGGCTGGAATACAGTCTCAGTTTTATCATTTAAAATTTCCTTTCAAACTGGGCTCATCTTTTGATTTAGAAAATAAAGGCATCAAAGATGAAGGGTTTCCTCTTTTTCTTATTTCTCGTTTAACCACTGAATATATTCAGTACGTGTTCATTTTTATATATGAGCAAAACATTGAGGCTCAGAAAGAGTCAAAGCTGTGAGATGGTCCTTTTTGATAAACACAGATGAAGGCAACCTGCCATTCCTTTGTATGTGTACTAACTGCACAAGTATTACATGGCTGTCATCAAAATTTTAAATAGCGGTAAGAAAAAGAAAACAAAAGCAAACCAAAACTGCCTCAAATGCCACCGTTCAGATATTCACTGCTGATTTGGGAAGTGATATTTTCTTCATCTTTGCTCTTGTAGGCATTGACAGTTCTCTTTAATTTTTTTTCTTTTTACTGACATATATTTCACGTATAAGATAGTTTTCTTTTTGTTTGTTTCTTTGTTGGTTTTGGCTGCACTGCATGGCACATGGCATCTTAGCTCCCCGACCAGGGATCAAACCCATGCCCCCCTGCATTGGAAGCATGGAGTCTTAACCACTGGGCCAGCAGGGAAGTCCCGGTTCTTTTTTTAAATCAAGACTACTGAGATTTGATTCATGTGCAATGATATTTGGTTTTGTCCCTACATTTTACGACACTCCGAAATTTAGGAAGTGAGGTCATACTCAAGATCTCTGACCTCTCACCCTGCCTCTGTCCAGGAACGGGCCCCTATCATCTGTCCCTGGACCCCTCCCCCCTGGGCTCCTCTCCTCGAGCTCCCCCTCCCCCATCCACTTGCCACACTGCCTCTCCTGTGCTCCCCTGTAATTCACAAATCTGACTCATTTTTGCTGGGCCTTCTTCCCTAATCTCCACTGCATCCCTGCTACTGCCTTGGGCCCGAATGCTTGCCTGGCAGTAGGCCCCAGAGGACCTAGTCCTGCTGGCTTCCTGCGCATCAGGCCTCTGAATTCACAGTGCTGTTCTCTCTCTGTCTGTCCCACCCCATAAACTCTGCTGTTCCTTCCAGTCTGTCTCCTCTTCTTCTACCATCTTTCAGGATGTCCCAAGCAAACTGCACATTTGTCCCACAGGTTCACTTTCTCTGTGCACACCTCCCTCATAGCATCTTCAGGGTTGATCTCCCCACCCGACTGCAGCTCTTGGGAAGTAGGGATGTGGGGACTTTTCAGGTCAGTACATATAGCGGTGTATTTACAAGGTATGCGGCGTATACAAATAGTCAATTAAAGCATTAGTTGAATACATTAATCTTTCCCCCCAACTTAACAGACAAATATAATTATCTATACGTAAAGTGTACAATGTGATGATCTGATATACGTATACACTGTGGAATGATTACCGAAATCAAGATAATAACACCTCCATCACCCCACATAGTTAACTTTTTTTTTTTTTGAGATAAGAATGCTTAAGATCTACTTTCAGCATCTTTCAAGTACAGGATACCACATTAATAACTATAGTCACCATTAGATCCTCAGAACTTTTCTTACAACTGGACGTTTGTACTCTTTGACCTACATCTTCCCATTTCCCCCTCCCCCAGCCCCTGGCAACCACCCTTCTATTCTTTGTTGCCATGAATTTGACTTTTCCCCCTTAGACTCCACATATAAGCGATACCATGAAGTATTTGTCTTTCTCTGCCTGAATTATCTCAGTTTAATGTCCTCCAGGTTCATCCATGTTGTTGCGAAAGGCAGGATTTCCTTCTTTTTTATGGATGAATTTTATATATATATATAATCTCCCATTTTCTTTATCTCTTCATCTGTTGATGGACACTTAGGTTGTTTCCATGTCTGGCTATTGTAAATAATGCTGCAATGAACATGGGAGCGCAGATATTTCTTTGATAGTCTGTTCCCAATTCCTTTTGATATATACCCAGAAACAGAACTGCTGGATCATATGATACTTCCATTGTTCATCTCTTGAGGAACCTCCATACTGTGTCCTTAGTGGCTGCACCGGTTCACATTCCCACCGACAGTGCACAAGGCTTCCCTTTATCCACATGCCTTTGTTACGTATTCTCTTTTTGATAAGAGACATCCTAACAGGTGAGAGGGGATACCCTGTGATCCAGATTTGCATCTCCCTGATTAGTGATGTCAGTACCTTTTCACGTACCTGTTGGTCATCTGCACGTCTTCAGAAAAAAATGTCTAATCAGATCCTTTGCTCATTTTTAATTGGGTTATTTGGGGGTTTGTTATTGAGTTGTATGAGTTCATGTATATTTTGGATATTAACCTCCTATCGGATGTGTGGTTTCCAAATATTTTCTCCCATTCCATAAGTTGGTTTTTCATTTTCTTGATGGTTTCCTTTGCTGTGCAGGTGCATTTTAGTTTGATGTACGTAGTCTCACTTATTTTTCTTCTGTTGCCTTCGCTGTTGGTGTCAAATCCAAAAAAATCATTGCTAAGACCAATTTCAAGGAGAGGACTGTCTGTTTTCTTCTAGAACTTTAATAGATTCAGGTCTTAAATTTAAGTCTTTAATCCATTTTGAGTTCATTTTGGGGTATGGTGTAAGACAGGGGTCCAGTTTCCTTCTTTTGCATGTGGCTATCCAATTTTCCCAACACCATATATTGAAGTGACTATTCTTTCCCTACTGTATATTCTTGGCTTCTTTGTCATAAATTAATTGACCACGTATCCATGGGTGTCTGCTCTCATGCCAGTATCATACTGCTTTGATTACTATATCTTTGTAATATAGCTTGAAATCAAGAAGCATAATGCCTCCAGTTCTGTTCTTCTTTCTCCATGTTGCTTTGGTTAGTATCTAGAAACACAACTGATTTTTGTATGTTGATTTTGCATCCTGCAATTTTACTGAACTCATTCATTAGTTCTAATCATTTTTTGGTGGAGCCTTTAAGGTTTTCTATATTTAATATCATGTCATCTGCTAACAAAGACAATTTTATGTCTTCCATTCTGATCTGGATGCTTTTTATTTCTTTTTCTTTTACTATGGCTAGGATTTCCAGTACTCTGTTGAATAGAAAAGGCAATTTTGAGCATCCTTGACTTGTTCCTGATGGTAGAGAAAAGGCTTTTAACTTTTCATCATTGTGATGTTAGCTGTGGGCTTTTCATATATGGCCTTTATTATGTTTAGGTATATTACTTCTATACCTAATTTGTTGAGTTTTTTTTTCATCATAAATAGATGTTGAATTTTGTGAAGTGGTTTTTCTGCATCTATTGAAATCATCATATGATTTTTATCCTTCATTCAGTCAATGTGCTATATCACACATTGATTTGGGCATGTTGAACCATCCTTGCATCCCAGGGATGGATCCCACTTAATAATGGTTTATGATCATCTTAACATGCTCTTGAATTCCACTTGCTAGTATTTTGTTGAGAACTTTTGCTCATCAGCAATATTGGTCTGTAATTTTCTTTCCTTGCAGTCAATCTCCATCTTTAAAACCATACTGTGTAGCAGGAAGAATGGACTTATTAATCCCATTTTACGTGTGGGGAAACTAAAACACAGGTGATTCCACAACTTGAGTGACATGGTTGGGATTCACTCCCACACGGTCCAGCTCTAAGTTCACATTCTTTCTATGAGACTAAAGCCAGCCTGAGCTGCTGCCAGGATGGGGAAACTCAGCTTAATATCCCGGCTCTCTTACAGCCTTCGTGTAGCAACCACAATATCTATCACTTGTCAACTTGCATGGGGCGATTAGTGCACAAAGCTCATCTTCTAGTGGGGACAACGTTGCTGAACGTCCCAGTCAATGACTTAAGCTCAAACCCAGACCACCTTCCCTCCATGAGCCTCTCTTTGCCCTCATCCCTGTACTACAACCCCACTTCCTGCTCTCTCAGGAGATCAAGGCTAACCCTCCAAAGCTCTGGCAATTCCCTGCGGTTCAGTCCCCACCCCCCTTTAAGGTGCTGAGCCCTTCTCGCTTAGGACTGGGGAGGAACAAGGAAAGGACAGGACTCTTGGAGGGCACAGGACACTGACCTCCACTGTCTGATTACACTGTGGCTCCCGGGGGACTGCAACCAGAGACACTGTTTCCCAAGAATCAGGAGACAGATTGAATAGAGCTTCTTCCAAAAGGGGAAACACCCAATACACTTCTCTCTCTGAGAACCTATTTTTAGTTCCTTCAAGTGTCTCTGAATCCAAACAAACCAAGGAACTGCCCGAGTTCATAGTTTCAACATGTTCCAACTTTGACAAAATACATTCTGTCATGTGGAAAGAGAGCCAACCAGCCCTAATTGTCTCTCAGACCCACAACACCAGCTCAGAAATAGGAGCCTTATCAGTGCTGGCAGCATCTAGAGATGATTTCTGAGGACTGATGGCCCTCTCAGCAGCGTCAGGGATTGGGTTTGTGCTAGGCATATCAATTCAGTGAAGAAAGAGCAGAAACAATGGTCCATGCAATACAGCTTCCAAACTGAAAATTAAAACGCTGCACAATAACATGACAGAGAAGTCTGGACTTTGGAGTAAATACACATCACAAATCTACACCAGCATCTTCATCTGGCCTCAGCCTGGGTTTCAAAGCAAACCTCTAGCCAGAACTTTCAAAGAATCCAATTAAAGAAAGATACTAATGAAGGATAAAGTGGGGGAAAAAAACTCACCCAGCTCTGAACAGCTGTTTATGAACTGTTTTCATCCAAATGCTGCATGTTGGCAAACGAAAGAGCTAAATCCCAAACGGGGTCACTCAGAAGTGAAAAGAACAAATCATGACCTCAGGTAAATGACTAATTCTATGTCTGAGGCCAGCGGGTGAAGTACAAGGTGAGGGCAAAAGCCGAAGTCCTTAATGGCTGAGCCGGAGGGTGAGGGAGACAGTGTTCTGTGTGGACTCCATCTACAGAGGTGATGGGAACTCTTCTGACCATCAGGGGAGTTATTCTTTTTTGCATAACTGTTTCCATTACACTCAAGGATACGGTATTATACATTCTGACGCACTTTCCTGGTATACATTCATTTGAGACAAATCGAGTTGTGGGACTGGCACATGGAGGAACGTGGGTCCTGCCTGCACGTAGCTGCCAGAGCGGAGGAGATTCAGAAAGCAAACGGGGTGCGATGCAGTGTGTGCAATGAGACTGCTGAGCCAGGAGGCTTCTCCAAGGAAGCAGAGCCAGCAGAATATGAACACGTGTGTGTATGTGTGAGTGCAGGAACAGATACATTTTCATACACACACACATACACATACAGACTTATTCCCAGACACTGATTTACACCATGATGGGGGCTGGTGAGTCCAAAATCCCTACTGCAAGCCTGCGGGGAGGAAACTCCCAGGCAGGAACTGACGTTGCGGTCTTGGGGCAGAATTTCTTCTTCTGCAGGGAAGCCTCAGGTTTGCACTGAGGCTTGAAATGATTGGATGAGGCCCACCCAGATTATAGGGGATAATCGATCTCCTTTACTTAGAGGCGACTGACTACGGAGGTTACCCACATCTACTAAACAGCCCCACAGCAACGCCGGGTTTGGTGTCTGAGGGACAACGGGGGTGGCTAGAGCCCAGCCACGCTGACACGTAAAACCGACCATCATGGAGGGGAGGTCTGGGGAGACCCTCACTCAGACTTGGGCCCAGGGGGGAGGCGGACAATCAGGGAAGGCTCCTGGAGGAAATGCTAATAAAGATTGAAAGCCTGCAGCGCAAGTAGAGAAGGGCTGTGGAAGAAGCCGGACGGCTGGGTCAGGGTGGGTGGGCAGGAAGCCGGTGGGCACAGGAATGGGCTCCCGGGGGCACAGGAATGGGCTCCCGGGAGCCCAGGCAGAGGCCCGAGAGCAGCATCCCCGGCAGAGAAGTGAAGATGCTGAAGCCGTGCATCACAGCACTGAGCGCGGACGGGGCGCCACCTCCCTGCCAGGCCCTGCCCAGCGTGCTTCCCGCACATCACCTCCTAATCCTTACAGAGATCCTGTGACACAGGGCCCGCTAACCACAGTTTGCTGATGGTGTACAGCAAGGACAGCTAGCCTCCCAAGGCCCCGCGGCTCCTAAGCACACAGGCAGGACCCCAACGCAGGCCTTCTCACCAGAGAAGGGGTCTGTGGGTTGTGGGAGGAGCTGGGGGAAAGGGCACAGATGGAGAAGTTACTTTGCCTTTGGACAGAAACAGGAAATAAAAGCTCAAGGTGAACATGGGGAGAGGGCTGGATGGGCAGGAACTCCAGAGAAAGGGAGAGGTCTGGAGCAGGCATGGTGGGAAACGGGGTGGCAGGAGAAAGGGTGGGAAGGATGGAGCAGACCCGCATGGAGAGCAAAGGTTCCTAGTGGAAGCATCCATGGCTGCTGTCGGCGTGGAACTGAGGTTGGCTGGAGTCACAGGGGCAAGGAGCCGAGAAGACCAGATGTGTCAGTCATGGGGGCTCCTGGGAAAGAGCAGAGTTTAGGCAAAGAGCAAGTCCAGGTACCAGGGCTCCCCATCAACCTGATCTGGGGCATTTGGAGAAAGCGACGGAGCATCAGAACGAGTCACATGCTTACCTATGTTCCTCCTTGGTCTGCTCTAGATACAGTCAGTCAAATACGGTGAAGGCTCTAGTCCAAGTAGAACACACAGTTCTGGCTTTAGGAGGAAAAAGAATCCCTTTTCTTCCATATGTAACCTTTGGCAAATCCAGTTGAATCATGTCAATTTTGAACATTTCCTACTGACTCTATTTTTGCGGATCACAGGTATTAGAACGAGACTGCATCCAACAAACAGCTCTTGCGTTTAGATCCGTTCTGATACTCCGTGCAGGAAGTCCCATGGGCAATCCAACTACTATCTGTTTTTTTCTCTCTAAGCTTAACCAAAAGAAGTCCTCTGGATTAAAAAAAAAAATCATTAAAGAAAAAGTTTGCCACTGTGTGGTGTTATCTGCTAAGTGGCTTCAGAACCTCTCGTATGTATAAAGCCCAGTCCTCGCAGTGTGGATCCTGCGGCAGATCCCCCCTGGCGGTCTCTGGTCTCCTGGAAGACACTTTGGCAAAAAAGACAAAACGGGGGAGCTGCCGCAGGAAACGCTGTCCCTCTAGAAACGGCACGACACATGACAGTCCCGGTGTTTATATTTTTCATTAGGGCAGGTAGAAATGAAAACATTTAGATTGAACATTCCTTCTGTCATTTTAGGCGATTATAAAATTAATGTTAGCTTTGCTCCTGGTGATAACAATCATGTGTTGCTTGGCAACCACAAGTGTTTCTCAGGCTGAACGCAAACTGCTGGAGCAGCTACTCATTTTTAAACCTATGAAGCTGCTCAAGAAGCTGAATGTGGTGCCTGTCACATACCCAGACCTCACATCGACACAGGATGCTGACACGTAAGATGCTCGCACAATTGGATGTAACACCAGATGCCCCGCTGGCCCTATGAGCTGTCCTGAAGTCATCAAAATGACATCAAAATGACATCCTGGCCCACTTGATCCAGTTTTCTATTTCCTTAGTAGCTAGGCTCTCAACAGATTCTTTTAAATTGATTTTTAAATTGTGGTAAGTACACCATAACGTAGAATTTACCATCTTAATTGTTCTCAAGTCTACACTTCCATGCCATTAGAACATTCACCCTGTTGTGCAACCATCACCACCATTTATCTCCAGAACTCTTGTCATCTTGCAAGACTGAAACTCTACACCCATTAAATACTCACTCCCCACTCTCCCTCCCCTCAGCCCCTGAACCACCACTCTACTCTGACTCTGCTTTTGACCACTCTCGGTAGTCATATATGTGGAATCATACAATATTTGTCCTGTTTTGTTGGCGTATTTCATTCAGTCTTCAAGGTTTTTCCATGTTGTAGCATACACCGGAATTCCTTTTTAAGGGTGATTAATATTCTGTTATACGTATATACCACACTTTGTTTATCCGTCCATCCGTCAGTGGACATTTGGGCTACTTCCACCTCTTGACTACTGTGAATGATGAATGGTGCTGTGAACACGCATAGACAAGTATCTCCTCAAGATCATCCTTTCAATCCTCTGGGGTATATACCCCAAAGTGGATCGCTGCATCATGTAGTAATTCTGTTTTTAATCTTTTGAGGAACTGTCATACTGTTTTCCATAAAGACTGCACCATTTTACATTCCCAACAGCAATGCACAGGGATTCCAGTCTCTCCACATCCTTACCGACACCTATTTTATTGTATTTTTAATAGTAGCCATCAGTAAATGATATTAATAAGAAACAATAACCATTAAATCTAAGTATAGTGAACGGAAGCTAAAGAGATACTTCTTAGAGAAACTAAATCAAGGAATACTGATTGTAAGCTTGAATAAAATATTTCAAGAATTGATAAGAGAATATGGATACCTATAGATAAGCTCTGAAAAACTGAGCCATCCACAGATCAAGGATAAAGAAAAGGCAACACGTATGTCAGAAATGAGAGCAATTTCTATCCTTACCGGTTTTCATGTTACTTTCACTTTTTAAACCTTTACTTAGCACCTAAAATAGAGCAGGCACAGAATCTGGCCCTGGGAACACTGCAGACCCAGCCATGGAGAAGCTGACAGTCTCGCTGGAGGACAACCAGGTACTGGCCACAAAAGCTACATTTTTTACTTCTTTTCTATACAAGTCCCTCTGACAGAGTTTAAGGGACTGAAGGAGAGAAACAGTGATGGGAGTGGGGATAGGAATTTATTTAGATGAAGTCACATTGTTTCCTTTCTTTTCTCTGTTTCTGCTCCTTGGGCATGTGTAAATTTCAATTCCTGTAAGAGTCCCTACAAGGTAATTCAACAGCTCTTGTTTTCAGCTGATTCTTTAGGGACCTACCCATCTCCCTTCCTCAGCGAGACAAAGATTAACACGAGTGCGAATAGGTGCCGCAGACTCTAGACAACATCGCAAAGCCACGCCTTTTTGTCTCTATTCAGATGCCACCGAGGAGGGAAAGAAAAGTAACCTAGATTCTACTGAAGGAGCTGTGAATACGGGTGGGGAAAGGCTGTGCCTTGCATGAAACAGCAGGAAAACACATTCATTCTCCTTTAGCCCAGGCAGTGACGGGACCCCCAAGGGAGAGGGCTGATCTAACAGCCCCTCACCCATCACTCCTCCAGGGGAAATGTGCCTGAGGTCACTTCCACCAACACACAGCCTTCTGTCCTTCCAGACCTGCTGCATCTCAGCCGCTCCCTCTCCCTCCAGAGTCCCATCTGCTTACCCAGGATGACTACACCACACTCGGGGGGCAGGGGCTCAACCCAGGGGCCGCAGCTGAGCACAGCCTGCTGCCCAGCACTGCGTTACACAGTAAGCAGTCCTGCTTATACTACATGTTATAGCCTTTAGCCTCCTGGGAGCCTCAATTACACGCTCTCACTCCCACGATACAGCGGGGAATGAGGTTTGGAGACGTGAAAGGGTGAGTGGGGCCCTGAACGACGATCTTCTCAATGAAGTTCTGTGCTCTTTCCACACCCCGGCATTAGCCTAAATACACCTCGTACAGAACGTCACTTTATCACCATCGTTCTTTACAAAGTTCCCCATGTTTATCTACGTGATATCGCCTGTCCAAAATCAATATATATAGTTCCTTATAAAAAATTAATTTTATAGAGAGAAGTCTTCTTTGTAAAATAAATAACATAAATATAAGCTCCTTAATGCCCAGGCCCTCATCTTCCCCAGGTATTTCTCCCTGTTCCTCCAGCACCCAGCACACAGCACAGGACAAAAGCAATGGGCTCTAAATGAATATTTCCGGAGTTTTTTCACTACTGTATATAAAATAGATAACCCACAAGGATAACCAACTACTGTATAGCACAGGGAACTTTATTCAGTATCTTGTAATAACCCATAATGGAAGAGAATGTAAAAAAGGAAAATACATATTTATATATATGTATAACTGAATCACTTTGCTGTACACCTGAAACTAACACAACATTGTAAATCAACTGTATTTCAATAAAAAAATTTTAAAAATATTTCTGGAGTTTTTGGAATATGAGCGTGATGAAAGGTGTTTTCAGAGAATCATCCCTGACAATGTCTGTCCAGCTTATACTGAGACCGTTTTCTTGGGGATGAGTGAGAGGTATTTCTTACAGCTGTCTCATAAAACATCTATATGGTTACCTCCTGAGAAATCATAAGGAATTATGGGGAATTTTATCATCACTGAAATAACACTCCTTCGAGAAACAGAGAAAGATGGGAAATTTTAAACGCTCTCTCACTCGGTTGGGGAAGTGATCCGGTGTTTTGTTCCAAGTGAGGTCTGCCCTGTAACATGACATAACTTACAGAAGAGGCTTTTATCAAAGTCTTGTGCGAAGACAAGCAGATTCTGCTCTTGCTTTCTGTATTAATTATTTTATACAGCCTCCTTTCATCTTTTAATTTTCGTCAGAGCGTTGTAGAGATTATTTCTGCCCCACTTTGATCTCATTGCCAGAAGTAACTGAATTCAGTCGTGGAGGGGACTGTAATACACACCAGACCCCAGGGGCACCAGGCCATCCTTAGTTGGTGAACTGCCCCCTCTTCCTACTGAAATTTAAACTCATTCTCTGGTCTCTGGTAATGATGGGACAATCGACTAGTTTTTTCCCTTTCTCTTTATTTTTCTCTTAAAAATGTGATATATTTCATCTTTTTTCTTCTCTTTTTTCTTTTCTTCTCACTTCACTCCCCATGTTTAGAAAATATAAGTGAATAAACGTATTTGAAAGTCTCCAACAATTCTAATTATTAATGTTAACGTAGAAAGAAATCTAGGCATTTATCTTGTTTTTTAATTGAGGTACAATTAACATATAACATCGTACAAGTTTTAGCTGTACAACATAATGATTTGATATATGTATACACTGTGAAATGATCATCACAGTAAGTTTAGTTAAGATCCATTACTTTATATAGCTAGAGATTTCTTTTTAGACTTTAATTTTTAATTTAAGTATAGCTGGTTTACAATGTTGTATTAGTTTCTGGTGTCCAGCAAAGTGATTGAGTTACATATATAAACATATATATATTATACACACACACACACATACATATTCTGATTCTTTTCCATTCCATTCAAGCTATGGAATATAGTTCCCTGTGCTATACAGTAGGTCCTTGTTGTTTATTTTATATATACAATAGTGTGTATATGTTAATCCCAAATTCCTAGAGATTTTTTTTCTTGTCATGAGAACCCATAAGATCAACTCTTAGCAACTTGCAAACATGTAACACAGTATTAACGATACTATATAGACGAGCATAATTTGTATGTACTTCAATTGCAACAAAGGAAAAAAGTATGGGAAATGTAACAGGTCTTTCCTTACAGTTTCCAAATGAAAATGTAAGAAAGAGCAAACTTGTGTCCTCAGGGCCCTGGAACCCCTGAAAACCTTCTGCTCTGGAGTCTTGGGACCAAAGACACGGACCCATAGAAGGCGCTTCAAAAACCATGGTCCCATCCCTCACTTGACAGGGAGGACACTGGATGCCCACAGGGACGTGTGACTTGTCCAAGGTGACAGCCCAGGGTGGCATCTAAATCTGTGCCCCCTTCACTCCCCCTCACTGCCTCTCTCTCGCACCCCCGCCCTCCCTGGTCTCTGGGGATCGCTCACACACAACCTCAACCAGTACAGACCCATGGCTAATGGGCTCCCGTGTACCGGGGGCAGCTGGACGCGGCCTCCTGTAGATCCACAGCAAAGGGAACGCCACAGGAAACTGCTAGATTCCAGTTGCTGCCAATTTACATCTTGGGACCTCAGTGATGCAATCTCCTTGTCCTAAGACTCGAGCTACTCATGGAACAAGCGTACATTTCTCCGATAAAACCCAGGAGCGACCTTCAGTGCCTTTCACCCTGGCGTGCATCCTGGGATGAGGCGTCCGACTGCCGCTCCAGCCCCAGGCCCACCGCTCACTCACCCTGGGGTGGTGACACGTCATCTCGCCTTCCCTCACTTCCTCTCCTTTTCTGCAGAATACTCATGATCACCTGGATGATACCTAAGGTGCCGGAGTGGACACTGCAGGCTTCTGTGATGGTAAAGCAAGGCTGCTAGAAGGAAAGGACAGCTAAAGAGATGGGGAAAAGGAAGCTAGTGCAAGCACGAAGACGCCCAAGGTATAGAAAGGACCAGCCGGAGGGAACTGACATTTTCCAGACAAGTAACCAGTCACCAGGCAGTGAGCACATCTACTCCTCAACTGCAATAAAAACCAGGAAGAACCAGACTGTTTCTCATCCACTTTCAGAGCCACTGTGGGACACAAACTAATAACATCTGCTTGAAACAACAGCTGCTCCTTGACCTCCGGCTTAATTAGCATATCTGTTCAGTGAGACCGTTGTGACAGGTCCATCCAGGCTCATTTGCCTTCACTAGCAAACCTCACTGGTGGCAACAGAAGTCTCCTGTGTCGACACCAACTTTAGAGGCAAACCTCGGGGCTGACAGTGCCCGAGATGCGCTGGCATTTTTCATTTTCTAATCAAAGGGGTCAGAGTGAATAGGTGTTGGCAGGTGACAGCTGAGGCCGTCTGCTTGTCATCTCCCTGCCACACAGAGTTTCTAATAAAGAGTGCTGGGGAAAAGATTCGAGCCTCAGGTTTCTGCGACTGGTGGAGAGTCGTGGGGGGATATTCCGGAGCGGCTGTTTCCCATCACATTTATTTGCGGCAAGAGGTGGGGGTGGGGAGACTTCATTGTGACTTTTGGCAAAGTTGTAGTAGGGTGGTATGCATACACACATATGTCCAAAACACACACACACGCACGCACGCACGCACGCACGCACGTCACATGCACAGGAGTGGGGATCCCTGCGCTGCTGCTGTCACATTTTCAGGAGCCAACCCTAAAGGCTGAGGAGAGCGCGTGCCGCAGGGGGCACCAGCATCTGATAGATGTCCAGCCCCGTGTCTCTGCAGCACAGGACCGGGGCGGGGGGGGGGAGGGCACCAGCAGAGGTGGAAGACAGCAGGGCAACTCTCCCCGCAGCTCTGGAAGCTGCAGGTGGCCCTGCGCTGCCACGCCGGTGGCAACAACGATGGGCCTTGCCTGCTCAGGCCAGGGAAGCACGTGCTCAACCCGGGCAGCGGGCAGGGAGATGCAAAATCTGTGGGTACAGCATCCACGTTTTTGCCTGAGAAATCCACGACCCATGTTAAGAAGTTACCTAAGAAAAAGGATTGTGAAATATCTCATTCTTTGCCCTCAGGAACCCCAATACCCAGAAAAAGAACCAAGCACTCAGCACAGATGTAGAAAACAAACTTAGGGTTACCAGGGGGAAAGAGGGAGAGGGATAAACTGAGAGATTGGGTTTGACATATACACATTACTATATATAAAATAGATAACTAATAAGGACCTACTGTATAGCACAGGGAACTCTACTCAATACTCTGTAATGACCTATGTGGGAAAAGAATCTAAAAAAGAGTGGATATATGTATATGTATAACTGATTCATATTGCTGTACACCTGAAACTAATACACCATTGTAAATCAACTATACTCCAAAATAAAAATGAAAGAAAAAACAACAACAAAGCGCTCAAATTAGAGAAAACATCACTGGCACGGTGAAGAAATGCTCTCACGTGAAAAAGAAAATGACGTGAGGGAATTTTCCGGAACTTATGGGAAGAAGCAACCCTCCTTAGCAAGACTGTGACAAAACTCTTCCCTTGGGGTCGACTTTAAATTAGCACATAAACAGAACCACAGACTGAAGGGCTAACGTAAGCCAGTGACATCGCAGCATCTTAGGTATACTGGGAGAAGGTTCTCACCAGTCCTTCAGGGAGGAAGAACTAGACCTTTATATCAGAACCTACTGCATACCATCTAAGTTGATTTCATATATTTAGGGTAGAAATAATAATAGTAAATGCATCTAATTCTATTGTATGGGTTTAATTATTCTCACGTACCCCTGTTGTCTTCACAACGTCCTGACCTGCCTGACAAGCAGATCTCTGAATGGAACCCCATGCAGCCCCCAGGCAGCCGCGACGCTGGGGTCAGCCAGCCAGGCGTGGAGGTGGGCGTGTGGGAGGTGGGTTCACGTTTACCTACGCCTGGGTGTGCGCTAAGTTATCCACGTGACTCACAGATATCTACACATTAAGACAGTAAAGACTCAGCCACACGCCTATCGTGCCTGGTTGATCTGGTGGAGATGATACTCTGTTATGGCCCCACAACCACTGAGTCGAAGAAACACACACATTTTGTCATTGAACTTGACATTACAAGATTTGTTTTAAAGAATCGTTTGGAAGGAGTATCATATATCATTGAATCCAAATGCCTCATTTTACCCATAGATGCTGAGGCCCTAACAAGTAAAGCAGATGACCTAAGGCCACACAGCTGGGTGGTGACAGAGCAGAGGGGAGGGCCCTGCACTGCTGGCTACCAGCCCGGCCCTCCTACGTTCTACTGATACTCCCCTGCTCATTTAAAGGGAAGCAACAGAATCCATTTTCATATATGACTATGAAAGATAGATTAGATACAAAGGTACAAGAGATACATTATCTTCGTTTATACAATTTTTCCCGCATTTAAATCAGTTTTCCTTTTGGTGTGTGCTTGTTGGCAAGACTAACTAAATTTAAAGGAAAACGAAACAGAACATCTAGTCTTTCGTGACTCTGGTTATCGGTGACCTGGAGCTTGGGGCTGGTAGCCTGCTCAAAATCATTCTTACACAACATGGCCTGGGAGGAACGTTCAGACGTCAGGGCCAAATTCCCAAGTGCACACGCTGCTCCACGATATCTGAACCCCAGCTGACGAATCTATTTACTGAAA
Organism: Hippopotamus amphibius kiboko; assembly: GCF_030028045.1. Taxonomy (NCBI): domain Eukaryota; kingdom Metazoa; phylum Chordata; class Mammalia; order Artiodactyla; family Hippopotamidae; genus Hippopotamus; species Hippopotamus amphibius. Next base: position 74,399,129 of record NC_080199.1, read on the forward strand.
TCACCGAAGGAACCCAAACGGTCACATATACAGCCTGCACACGTTCAACTGTGCAAGAACATTCAACAAAATAGGTCAGTTTAGCTTCCAAAAGTTATCACGCCAACCAGACGGAAGTTTTGGTGTCTCTTGGTTGAAGAGACATGTATTAATAGCATTTACAGCATTAATGGGATCCAGACATACTTAATCACAAGGTCTTTAACATTTCACTGCAGCTGGTGGAACTTGCTAGCAGATAAAAATCCACATTTCACTGCATTTATATTGTACATTTCTCTTGCATCTTGTCTTATTTTCAATTCAGGCTACTTTTGTTCAAGAATGTACCATGCAAGGTGCCTAATGTGATTTGATAGGTCTATTGTTTGCATAGCAAATTCACAGGATTGCAAATTCTGCATTTCACAGAAATGAAATTTTCTTTTTTTAATCTCTAAGTATCCATTTAAGAACTTTTTCTAACGGGCTGAACAGTGTCTCACCAGTATTCTGGTATCTCCCTTACTTGCAAATACAAAGTTCTGCATCTCAGGAGACCCAAAGATCTGCCTTGACCTTGGGCTTTGGCTTTAGCTCTTCCTGGTCCTCCCCCTTGGGGAGGGCGGGGCAGGATAGTCGCCAAACACCGGAAGGAGTCTTCAAGAAAACCAGGAAGGGGCCGATGGAGCCCTCAAGGCTCCTTCTCCTCTTCCTGGTTACTTCCTGCCACAGGCACGTCACCATCTGCACCTCATCCCCCTCACTCTCCTTCCTCCCCCCCCAACCCAGTGCTCCTTTGACTTCATATATTTTTCTCTCCTCGCCCCCACTTTTCCCTTCTAGTTTGGATATCGTCCAACTCTGCGTAGACAGAGTGGGTTTAAGTTACTACATTTACACTGCATGAAGGTATCTTAAACACCACGTTAAATTACACATGCTCTGCTCTTCTCATACACAGAGAAAATGCTCTGAGCCCCACCACTCTGGATGACTCACTCCATCTTCTATGACCAAGGGTTATGATCCACGGTATGAACTTATAAAGCAACCAGGGAGGGATGGAGGTAGCATCTACGGTTTCAGAAAAGTCTCCCCAGCCCTAACCCCTATACAAGACATTAAAGGGATAATATGGGATCTCCATGAGTTCAATGTCATCAACCCAGGAGCCCAAAGCCTTAGTCTTCAGGGATTCATGCGGGATGTCTTCAAGTGGAAGAAAAAAATACTTGTCACTATGAATCCTACAGATGTTATGGACAGTATTATTATATCTTTCAGAAATTCCAAACTGATAATGAATCTGGAATTGTGCTGTCCAATAGGGTAGCCACTGACCACATGTAGCTACTCAGATTTGAAGTCATTAGAATAAAATAAAATTTAGAAGTTAGTTCCCCGGTTACACTAGCTGCATCTCAATGACTCAACGGCTCCATGTGACTAGTGGCCACTGTCTCAGGAGCACAGATACGACACGTATCATCATCACTGAACGTTCTACCAGATGGCCACACACGGGACCCTGTTACAAAGCAGCAGGCAGGAAATGCCTTTCTTGGCAAGATAATTAGGAATTTATATTTTAGAAGAGACTTTTACCCTTTTGTCCACAGTAGTGAATTCTGTCTCCAATTCTTGAGCCAATCAGACATACCTGCCACAAAACCAGTGATTTCCAGCTATGCTCCGTGAATTTCTTAGGGGCTGGTACAGCAGGATGGAGAAGGGAAGGGGAAAGGCAGTGAGGGTGCAGGGCTCCCTGCCTCCCTCCTCCAACCAGCACTTCTGCTTGCATGGGGTTATATTTAAATATCAGTCGATTCAAAGCTCCCGAGAAACGTTATATATTCACTCTGGGGTTTGAATTGCTCTAACTTACAGTACGACAGCAACAACAGCGGAGAGAGTGTGACCCCCACCTCACTGGGGACGGTCCTAAAATGATTGTTTCCTGTATGAAGTCATGTTCTCCAACCTCAAGTTGGCCTTCATGCTCTCCAGTTCCCTGTCACCTCTTATGATTCATTGATTTGCTCCAGGTACCATCACGTGCCTTTGTACTTTATGATATCCCAACTCCATCCTATTTGCTCTTGGCAAAAGCCCTGCTTTTTAATTTCCCAGGACGAATGAGGCTGCTGATGTGAATTCCCCGAACCTCTTTTCCTTCCCTGTAATGCTTCTCCACACTCGTCCTTCACCCCTTTCTTCCTGGTACCCTCTCCACTGTACCTGCTATCACTCCTCCTACGTGCTCTAGGAGTGGCTCCATCTATTTATTACCTGCACCTGCTTTCACCTCTGCTTCATCTCTCCTTCACTACTGGGTACCTCCTCTCAGATCAGAAGCATTCTTATGCACGGTAAAAAAAAAAAAAAAAAAAAAAGGCAAACCACACACAGACACAAAGCAACTTTTCCTGCTCCTCTACTAAGCTACCACCCTTTCCCTTCCCTCCACCAAATGCTTAATATTAATCTATGTTCTCCACCTACACCTTCCTTACCCTCTTGTAACCTGATTTCTGCCTTCTTGCATTTTGTTCAGACTACCTTCAAAGCTACCGGTGACTTCCTAATCACTACATCAGCAGACCCATCTTTCTCAATATGGAAAGTCCGCCTCTGCAGCCCTGATGGTGTTGCCTGACCACCTCCTCTCCACCAAGCTCTCTCCTCCCTGGGCTTTCCGGAGGCTCCCCGCCCCCCTCGCTGACCACGTCTTCTCTGGTGGCGCCCACCCTGCTCCCCACCTAGATGGACACACCCTGCAGAACCTGTCCTCCTCCGTCTCCCCACCCCGTCCCACTTGCACTCCCCGTGATATCAGGCACGGCTCCAAACACCACCTATTTTCCATGGCTGCTCTCCTTGGTTTCTGTCCAGCATTTCTGAAAAGCTGCAGATGTATTTATAGGATGCTGTTCTGGGAACGCAACATGACCAGAGCCCCACATACCCAGTCCTCCTCCTGAACCCCCAGTTCTGCGAGAGGCCCCTCAACCTTCCCGTCACCCCATGCTCTCAGGCAGTCTTGCCCTCTTCGTTCTGACTTTTTCCCATTTGGCCCTTTCTGTCCGTGTCCACTGGTGAAGCCCACTTCAGGCTCCCCCCAACCCTCGCCTCCCAGTTGCTGCCTCTTCTGGGAGCCAAAGACATCCCCATGTAATTGATTTTCTTTCTCATCAAAAGCAAAAGGCATTATTGATCTGTGACCCCATTTGCTGCCTTAAGGAAGACGCTGCAAGGACCTCTATGAAGCTTCCCAGATGATAATCTGTGAGTTTTACAGTGATACAAGAAAGCAGGTACTGTTGGCCAACTTCCCGGGAGAAGTCAGTATGAGCCTGGAAGCCATGCACTGCCTTGTCTCTGTTCTGATGCTAGACCAATAATCCAAGGTGACCAACATTAGGCAAAGGGCGGCAGGAAGAAGGTGACTTTCAAGAATCTTACAGCTCTGTGCTTTATTTAAAAAAAATCAGGGGAGGAAAACCTTTGAGCTGTTCTTTGTCTGTTAGTGTCGTGAAATGTCCATTTCATATAAGAGAAAAAATAACAAAATAAGGTCAGGCCAAGAAGGGAAGAATCCCTAATTCTGGCAGAACTAAGATCTCTCACCCTCTCTTCTCCAAGCTAATTAACTTACATTATCACATAATGTTTCTCAAATACAATTTTCATTATTCCCCACTTAAGAACCATAAATGATTCCATACATTTCTAGAATTCAGCCACAAGATCCCAGCTCCTGAGAGCCAAAAGTGGTCAATTCATTTAATTCAATCCCTTCCAACTTTTATAATAAAATCTGAGTCCACTGAGGTTAAGTGACTTTCCCAAAGATTATTCTATTACCATCAATGCTGATTTTATTACATATTCTGCATGCAAGTGTGGCACATTCCTTATCTTAGTTCATAGTTCAAAGTACCCTTTCTTCATTAAATATCTTGAATGTGCTAGAACAGGCAAGAATACAGCACCTAAAAACCTTTTGAAGGGCAATGTGATTTCTAACAGCTTTGCTCACGTATCTGTTCAAAATGGATAAGCGAGGTGTTACTTAAGCAATATAGAAAATATTTTCCCTTACAGGCAAGGCCAAATAACACCCAGAAGAATCTCGTTCTGATGTGTGTGTATGAAGGAAGCAACGAAAGGAAAAAAAGAACTAAATGTGTGGGAACCATTGGGAAAATTAACAGCAAGAGTCAGGGAAAACGATTCTATTTTTTTCCTTACAAAGAATACTTTAAATTACACAATTACAGATTCCAGGGAAATAGGTATTTAAAGCCAGCAGTGGCATGTGTTTGACTTCCTCATTTCCAGAGAAAATCAGCCACTTGCTTTGGGTTTTGTTCTCACTATTATCTTTTCCTACCCACCCAAATCGGGTTGAGATACCCGACAAAGTAAAACCCTAGTACAATGGAAATTAGACTCTAGCAAAATGTGAAGCTGTGTGAAGCCCTTTCCACACTGCAAAATCAAATGTTCCCATCTTTTCCTGCAGCCTTTAGAGGCACAGAAATAAAAATCAGATCCAATTCTCAGTTTCTATTTTGAGCAGAGGTTTTAGAAGCCATCAGCTTAGATTAATGTGCTACGTATTAGTCAGCTTGCATAAATACATTTCCCTTAAAGGGAACCCAGCTGAGTGTATTCTCTTAAATGATAACCTGCTAAAGGCAAGGCAGAGCCCTTTTAGAGAAAGAGATCAAAACATGACTTTCCCTATGTTTTATACATATCCACACAGCCACAAGCTTATAACCCAAAAGTAAGAGACTCCCATGAAAATCAAGTGATCATCTAGGACGGCCACCTTACAGTTTCATACATGATACAGGTTTTATAGTTCAAGGCTCAGAAAGGCATTCACCGTACTTGAGAGAGCCAATGGTAACAACTGTGAACTGGAGTGAACGCTGACTCCCTGACTCAGATGCTGTCACCACCAGTTTCCTTACCCCGAGCCAGACACGGTTAATCCACCGCGGCATTCCTCCACCTGAGCTTTTAAATCCTTCCCAGCACAGAACTTTCCGCACGTGGCCAAAGGATGGAAATATCTTCATCACCATCATCATGACTGTGCAAGGCCCTGTTCACATATATTAATTCCATGTAATGTTCGCATCAATCCTACAGTGGCTTTTGACATCTACTGAATTTAACAGTAGTAATATTATTCTTATTTTACAACGAGGACGTCGAGGCACAGAGAGAGTAAGTGCCCAGCCCAAAGTCACAGAACTAGCAAGTGACAGGCGTAGAGTGCAGACCCAGCAGTGCACCTCCAAGACCACATTCCTCACCACGACACTACATTGCATCCTGAGAAAGGAAAGTCCATACAGAGAGAGGATGGGATTTTAACCTTCTTCCATGGAAGCTTAAACTAAAATGGAATTTCTCAAATACACACACACACGAAAACAAACCATGACGTAAACAGTGCAGGGAACCCTCCAAGTTCCATCACCAAGCTTCAAGGATCATCACATTTTTCCTTCTCTTTTCTTATCTACCCTGCCCCCTCCAGTTGTTGTTTGTTTATTTTTTTCTTTGCTGGATTATTTTACAGCGAATCCAGAACATTGTCATTTCCTAAAAGTAGTACAGGATAATTAGATCTGAAGATATAATGCAGTAGGGCTGAGACAGCCCAAGGGGACTTGAGGTGCATGGGGTCTTTTCTCACCCCCAGTCAGGAGGGTCAGGTGCTCCTTCCTTCGGGCACCTCCTCCCCCCACCCCTCCCCAACACTTGCTGTCTCCAACTACAGCCACACTAACCGCTCCCTGCAGGGATGCACTTGGATACCCCCAGCTCCGCACTGCACTCTAACTTCACAGGCTGTCCTGGCCACAGCAGCCCCAGCACCGAGCTCCACGCTCACCCCATAACAGATGCTGAGAGACTGCAGGATTGGGGAAGGGAAAGTGGACGATCTGATCTTCACAGAACAAGACAACCCCCCCCCAAATGAGGCAGTTCAATTAGACATTATTTTTACATACTGTAAATAAAAATATTATCCCCCCTCCAATTTCAGTTTATCTTACTTTCAACCATAAACGGTCAGCTTTCTTCAAAACAAAGCAAAACAAAACACATTTACACTCTAATCTCATCTCTGCGTAGACGTGATCATCGTTCGAGTGTTTTGAAAAGGGGTGTGCGAGGACATCAATAAGGCTCAATCTCAAATAGGCAATAGCTGCTCTGAAATTTAACCTCACAGGGTCCCTTTCAGCTCCTTTTTCCATGAATAAAAAATGACTCCCTCTTTGCCAACGGAACATGAGATACGTTGATGGCTATCTCAGAAGGAGTTATTAATAATGCTTCTTGTCGACTCTGGTCTTATTTAGAATGCATGTCAGATACAGAAAATCAAACATGTCATGTATGTAGAAGAATTCTGTAGCGTTCATAAACGCTGAAGTTAACAGTGCAAAGAGCTTTTGTATTAACCCTTACTCTCACTGATTAACCTTCCAAAACGGTTAGTGATTTCCACTTCAGATCATTACCTCCAGAACCCAAATCTTACTCAGTAATTAAAAGAACACTTACCTATTTAAGTACGAAAATAAGAACTAAAATTCTATTAGTTTGATGAGGATATCCAATCTGTCTCAATGGAGATCTCCAATTTTGGAAACTTTGAAATTCCCTCAGGAAAAGCCTCAACAGTTGGGTTTTAGCCTGATTCTTTTAAAATGGCTAATTACATGCAAGGAGGTATACAAGCTCCTCGACATTTGTGAGCCTAGTCGTTCAGTCTACATGATGATTTAGCTCTGAATATAATTATACGACAAGTGCCCTATCATCTTTGCTACCCTCTGAGCTGCGTAAATTACCCACGGGTGCACCACAGTCAACAGAAGCAACATTTCAGAGACAATTGAGACAATTTAGAAAAGTGTGAAAACCACGATGCTGGAACTTCACCAACTATCAAGACCTGTGACAAAGGGAAAATGCGTTCCTGGTACAAAATACTTCTGAAAGTTGCCCAGGTTCCTCTCTCAAAGGTCTCTCTTGTTCCATACTCTCACAGAAGAGAAAATTGCTTCACTTGGAGAGAATTTCTCTTGAAATTCGACTAGTGGAAAACCCATGCTAGGTAGTGTGAGGGATGCTAAAATTAGGGGGAGACACGTCCTTTATCCTCAAAGAGCTGACAATCTACAGGGGAGACAGCACATAGAAACAAATGACTCTCTAGAAGTGTACGGGAGAAGCCACAAGAGTGCACAAGCACAGGGCACTAGGAGCTCCTAGGACCTCAGGCTCACAGATGAAGGAAGGCTTTTTAGAGGAAATGGTATTTGAATCATGCCTGAAAATGACCAAGTCTATAGAGAGACTTGTGGGGAGGGGAGAGCATTCCAGAAACAAATGGTTTAAAGCAACACCCAAGACAGGAAAGCACACAGCCCTCAGAGAAAGCTGTGAACAGCTCTGGTTGTCTGGTGGAGGGTGTATGTCAGGGGACTGGGTGAGTGGAGGGTGAGAAGGGGGCTGGGCAGGTCACGGAGGACGGGGAACTTCTGGAAAGCAGCAGAAGGGAGCACAGGGACACATGCAGCGTTCACAACAGGCTCAAAGGAAAATTATCGAGGACCACGTGCCTTGTGGATTAGAGAGTGAAGATGTACTGGGAATAGTTTAGGTGACATAGGTTTAAACAAAGATGAGGAGGAGAGAAGAAGAGGACAGAGTAAATGCAGCACAGAATGGGTCAGATTTGATCACTGAACACAAAGGAAGGCCAAAAAAAAAAAAAAAAAGTGAGAGGTAACCCTGAGTCTAAAATTTCCAGCCTCAGAAGCCAGGAGATCACAGATGTCATTACATCACAGAGCAACTTTGAGAGCACAAGTTTCATTTGGGGAGAAGTGTTTAGTTTGAGGTGACCTGAGTCACCTAGCTGGAGATATCTGACAAGTCATTTGAAATGCAGATGAGTAGTTCTGCAGAGAAGTTGGGGCTGGAGATATGGATTTGGTACCGTGTCCTAAGTGCTAAGAGCTGAACCTGTGGACAAAAGGACCAAGGGGAAGACTACAGAATTGGGAGAGACACATTCTGAGGACAAGCCCTGGGGAGTGCAAACACTGGACTTTGGCACCCAGGAGACAGGACCCCCCATGATGAGCTGGCAGGCGGCACCGGAAATGGCAACCCCTCAGCTTCCGGAGGTTGTGTGGATATATCAACAGCTCCTCCCAAGGATCTCCTAGAGAGAGCCCATCTCCACCTCCCCCAATACCGCCCAGCTTACAACCCCCTCTGAGAAGCTCCCTGATCACCCTAATCATGGGCTTCTATCCAACTCTGTGTCATTGTCAAGGCTGTGGGCACACGGATCCGTGCATCGGGCAGCTCCTCAGTCCACATTCAGCTCTATCTCCAAATCTCCAAACATCCTACTACTTCCCTGCACCAGAAAACAACAAAACAAAACAGAAAAACAGGAGAAAACCCTTCAGATTTCTTTTTTATTTCTCTTTTCAAAATCTCTGTCTCATGATTTGTGGTCCTAGCTCACCACACAGAGAAAATGTGAGAATATTGCAGAAGAGAAGAAGAGGAGGAGAAACCGGAAAGGACAGCTTCAAATGCCACCTCCTACATGTTATTTTCTGGTCGATATTTTCTCCTTCTTGAGCACCAATAGGCGAGGTGCTATTCAGATTCCACAATGAGAAATGATCCTCTACATAAATTATTCTATCCTTGGGTGATATGATCTATTTTCATTAATAATTAATTCATGAAACCCTAACTCTTCCTATTTCCCCCTCCACACATACCCCCCCAAAGGTTATAACTTTAAATTACACCTCCTTACCCACTGGGAAAATCAAGTCTACAAACCTGACTGCTGGTAAATTTGACATTAGGTATACTCTGGGCTATAGTATGTTACCAACACTAAATGCCACTGTAACTGTTCTTCTCTACGTTTCTATTGCCTAAAGCATACTGGAGATTTTTTTTTTTCCTTCTCCAATAAGTATTAAAAAATGATGAGCTACGTACGGAGTCACACCTGCTCAAATCCTATGATTTTAAGCTTAAATTTAAGTTTTAAGTTAGAGAATTATTTTTTTTCCTGTTCAGTTTCAATCTTAAAAAAAAAAAAGCTGTGGGTCACGACCTAGTGTAATTTGAAGTTTTATTTGAGGCCAACTTCCTAACCTTCAACAAGGTGAACCTGTACAGGAGTGAAGGGAGGTGGTCTCCTGCAGCACAGTGAGGGCAAAGTTTGTGTGCTGATCCAGAGGAACTGGGCTGCTAGAGGGAGGGAGGCAGCCTGAACCCACCAGGAGCACTGCCTCACCCCGCGAGCTGCTCGCCAAACAGCCGGCTTCTTCACACGATGGAAGGTTCCCCATCACCTGGAGCGAGTACACACGTGGGAAGGGACAGGGCAGGGACAGGTGGGTTGGGCCTGAGGGGGCTGCTTCACTTATAGAAAGAAACGACTTTACATCACGAGTGTGGCTTTACCATACCTGGCAGCTTTGAGAACTGAACAGAGGAAGAAGAACACCCTCCCAGGATGGGAGCAAGTCATTCTGATCTCAGTTTGCTCAGCTATAGAACGCAGGGGAGGACAGGATGCTAAAACACCCTCAGGGTCTAGGGACCTACAGACGATTCCTTTCCCTTTGTCAGCCCCATTTGCCAACAGAAGGTCAGAAGACAGAGCAGGGTACTCGCCTTGGGAAGCCCTTGCCCAGGGGGCTTGAGTGAATGGTGTGGAGCCCAAGTCTGGGGTGGAGGGCAGACTCCATATGGAAGAGCTGAGACCCACACTCAGGGGGCTCCCAGGCCCCCCTTACAGTCAGCATCGCTTGCCCAGCAGGACCCAGGAGAATGGCACAGAAGAGTCGCAGCGAAGCCAAGGTCGCCCACGAAACGCTGGTAGGTTCATAACAAATCACTTAAAAGTGTCCCCCATACGGCATTCACAGTCACACGGACGCTGTCAGACTGTCTATAGGCACGTGAGTATGTAAAATCATGAGCTGCACATTTGCAAATAGTTCCTCGTTATAATCATGTTTCAGATTTTGAGGCACCTACTTACCTCGGAGAAATCCCTTATTATAGTGAGATTCCTAAAATGAACCCTAAGTGAAAGTAGTGTCTAAAGAAAGACAAGAAACAAAAAAGGAACCAACTCTGATATCATGTTAGCTGTTTCCATGAGCTAAACCAGCAACCAGCTCCTAGGATTTGACCTAAAGGCCTCTCAGCACTTATCATCAAAGCATCATGTGTCCACTAAAGAAGAGGAACAAAAGTCTTCTAGACATTAACTCTAATAACAAGTGTAAGTGTAATGGTTAATGGTATTAAGACATCAAATATGAACTCGCCAGGAAAATCTTAGCATTTTTCATGTGGAGAGCTGTCTGGAAGGGATTATGGTAGTTGAATCAAGTTGGAATAAGAGACAGAGACAGAGTGAGAGACGGGGAGGGGAGAGGGGAGGAGGAAGAGAGATTGAGAAGGAGATTGATTTTGTATTATTTTTTCAACTTCCTCTCTCTAAGCTTGTTTTTTCTCTATCCTTTCTTGGGTTTACAGAGCTCATGGGTGGAACATTTGTACCTCTGTAGTTCATAGTTCTAAAGCTTGGTCTACCTGGTTACTCCTATTCTGTGATTTACTGGTGAAGGACAAATTTTATATATAGATAGGTGGCAAGTAATTAAAAATCAATTCTAAATGCTGTTTTTAGACATAGAAAACAGTTCTGAACAGAGTAAATATTGCTTTTACTATGAAGTCTTTAAGCCAGGAGTTATTTTCTCTGGCACATAACAGCTTGTGTCGCCCTGGGTGCTTGGGGAGTCCCTAGCTACTATCCTTTGAAGCACAAGTGAGAAGAAACACCCTAAGCACACCTGGAATTATTCCGTCCACACCTGTCAGCTCTCCTTTTGAAAAAGCTGCTGCCATGGGGACATGGCTCAATTCACCTTGAGGTTAATTTTTTTTTTTTTAAGAAATCAGAATCTTAACTCTTTCCTTGGAAAGATACATATCATATGAGGTTTTTTATCTTTCATGCTCCATCTAAAGGAGAAACATGCCACTGGGAATTTCACTACAAAAATGATGGCAAATCATTGCTCCTCTGTTTCAAAACCTTCAGGCTGTTAGTATGCACACACACATCTGAAAATAAGAGTTACACATCTGCAGACAGTTCTCTATTATGTTCATGTTAAGCTCTTGAGACGTGTACTGTGCCATGATGCCATGCCCGATGCCAGTGGGGATTCCCATGTGAAAGTAGGTCTGAGACACAGCACCTTCAGGGAACCAGGTGAGCAAAGAACCTCTCAGAAATGCTGACAAACACGTCAAGATGAAAGAAAAGGTAACGCATTACTTTTAGGAATAACCAGGTAGACTAACATTCAGGACTACAGAGGTACAAATGTTCCACCCATGAGCTCTGTAAACCCAAGAAAGGATAGAGAAAAAACAAGCTTGGAGAGAGAAGACTGAAAAAATAATACAAAATCAATCTCCTTCTCAATCTCTCTTCCTCCTCCCCTCCCCGCTCCCCATCTCTCACTCTGCCTCTGTCTCTTATTCCAACTTGATTCAACTACCATAATCCCTTCCAAACAGCTCTCCACACGAACACCGCGAAGATTTTCCCGGCAAATTCTTACTACCCAGCATTTGAGGTGTCATGGCTTCAGATCCAGTAACAATGCCTTTGAAGTAGACGCGGCTGAGATGGAGCTTGGTCCTCAAAGGCTCGGCCGAACGGGGCGGCCTCAGGGTCTTCTTTAGGAACAGCACTGGTGTGAGCCGCTCAGAGGCTGTTAACTCATGCTTGAAAATACAGCTTACAGCACCAGTGTCAGGAACCAGGCCTGGGGTGACACCATCTCAGCTAATGGGGACCTCTCTGGGCACAGATGGACAGAAGCGCACTGGCTTTCCCTATTTTTAACATTGCTTAGTTAACTTTTAGAAATCGAGTGCTCCACCAATATGAAGGCGTGACAGGTAATCACAGGTGATTAAAATGATTCTTTCCACTAACATTTCACGCCTAATATGTTTCATGGTAGCAGAACATAGTAATAACCCTTTTGGCTCTTTCTTTGGCTTCTTACCTAGAATGCATGAGGCAAAGGGCTCCGGGATTCAGTCCCTGGATAAGTCATTTTCTAGATTTAAGAGTCATTTAAAAGCCTTTTTCTGGTACAATAACTCCCTACAACTTAGAAAATGGTAGTGCCAAACAGGCTTTTATTTTTCCTTCAGTAGATTGTTTTTAACGTCCCAACAATGGTAGATTAAGGTAGTCAACCCAAATTCTTAGCTTACACACGAAGAAAATGCAACCCTGCTGCACCCACACGCTGACTCGCCACCCGCACGCTGACTCGCCCTCTGCTGGTCCGGCCTGTCTGGGGACAGCAGCGTCCCCTGCCCACCCGTCGGCCCCACTTACGGTTGGCCAGCCGGCCTGGCTCGGGCTGGGCGCTGTCCACCGACTGGGTGCTGGACACCGAGGACACGCTGGAGCTCCGGACAAAGCCAAAGGCCGCCAGCTTGGCTGCCGGGAGACGTGAGTAGCCAGGAGGACGAAGTCCAGATTTGGGTAGCGTGGATTTTGCAGCATTTGAACTGGAAGCTTTCTTTAAATCTGCTAAAATGAACCCAAACCAGAAAAAAAAAAATCTCAGTCGATAGCAAGATGGAGAAGACACAGATAGTGAATACCAACCCAGCTCCAGCACAAACAGACCACAGTTATCTTGGAGGGTCTGATTCAGCACATTCACAAACACATCTTTATGAGAAAGGGCCCTCACTGAGGGCCAGGCGCCTCAGAGATGCAAAGAGGAAGAGAGATAGCAGGCAGATGAGACCAGAACAGACAACTCACCCTCTTATAAGGCCATAAAGACAGGTATAAAGTGCTCAGGGAGCTGAATGGAATGAGGACTGTTGCAGGTCACCCTAGAGTTGTAAAGCTGGGATACAGCTCACTTCTGACATATGATGCGTGAAGAACCCTGTGGCCAAATAATCATCAGCAATTATAAACTGTATGTAAATAAGTCATAGAATTGCATACAAAGAATCATTTACTAACCTTTGGTGGTTGTAGGAATGAAGGGAAAGAGCACAGACTGTGGAGCTGGCCAGGATGAAATCTAGTCTCTACCAATTACTAGCTATGTAACCTCAGGCACTTGACCTAACACTCAGAACCACAATTTCCTCCCATGGAAGGAATGCAGTTGGTAAAACTGGCCTTGAGGGTTTAGTGTATTATTGCTTGTAACACAGAACTTGACAGGTGCTTAAACAGATGCTAGGTTTCATTCTCTCCTTTTTCTGTTTTTCCATTTTTCCGTTTTTATGTTAGTCTGAACTTTAAAATTAGTTTCCAGATATGTGCAAAGCCAGCTAATTCTGAAATAATAAGACATTATTATAAATCCATGATCTCAGCACCCCTGTGTCTGAGCTGGGCTCCATGCATAGCCACTGCGATAACTGTCCCAACCCTATGAGCAGTCTCTCAATACTAGATAGGACAGGAACGTTATCAATATACAAATGCTCTTTAATGGCATTTGAAAGGAAGAAGGGCCAAGCGTCCTACTATTAGTATAACTGTCCTAGCCAAGCCACTTAACAACTTTCGCTACAGCCATATTTACTGTGAGTGCTTGTGTTCAGATCTTTCAGCAGTATTCTTACACTACAGTCAGGCAACTCTTCATTATCTACTGAAAGCTCAACAAGGTTGCATACTAATTTAAGAAATGGACCATTTATAAAAAAAAATTCAAGGTCTAAAAATCAATGAAGAGTCTACAGATTAGAAAGCATCTATATGTGGAAATGTATATAGAACCAACAGACACCAGGCTGGGCCTACGGTGCCCCTTCCTCAAGCAGCAGCTTCCCTGAGAGTGAGGCCATGGCGGAATCTCTACAACTGTGGTTTCCTGACTTCTGGGTCAGGATGAGGAGAGGGAGGAATCAGGCGAGTGCAAAGGGAAGATGGAATAGTGAGTAGGGGCTGCAAGCATTCCCAACTCAGGTCTGTCCTGATGCCTGGAAAAAATGCTCAACTAGGACAAAGAAGAAATAATCACTGTTTAACAAGTAATATTGGCCCTTTTGTAGCAGCAATTAAATGTCATGTCAATGCCTTCAAATTATTGTTCTCTGCTTCTTTAAAAGACATAAAATTATATGAATAACTAAAAATATTTATTACTGGGTTTGTAACAGACATAGATGTAAAAAGGAGAAAGTGGGAGCAGAACTATATAGGAATAACATTTCTGTATCTCACTGACATTAGTATAAATATTAAGTAGATTCCGATAATTTAAGATGATACAGCAAGCTGAAGAGCAATCAGTAAGAAGACAACTCAAAAAAATATAGTGAAAAAAATCACCAAAGGAATTAAAATGCTACACTAGAAAATACTCAGTGCAAAAGAAAGCAGTAATAAGTAGAGAAACAAAAAAGACATGAGGCAGACAGAAAACAAATAGCAAAATAGCACACTTAGGTTAACTATATCAATAGTAACACTAAACGTGAATGTATTAAACAATCCAGTCACAAGGCAGAGACTGACAGATTGGATGAAAAACGAGACTGAAACATATGCTGTCTGCTAGACAGACATTTTAGATTCAAACATACAATTATTTAAAAGCAAAAGGATGGGAAAAAACACATTATGCAAAGAACAACCACCAGAAAACTGGAGTGGCTATATTCATAGCATGCAAAACACATTTTAAAACAAGAAAGAGATAAAGAGGGATATTTTTATCATGATCAAAAGTCAGTCCATCAGGCAGATGCAGCAGTTGTCAGTGTATATACATCTAAAACAGGATCCTCAAATACACAAAGCAAAAGCTTACAGAACTGATAGGAGAAATAAATAATTCAAAATAATGGTTGGAGACTTCAATACCCCACTTTCAATAATGGAACAACTGAGCAGAAGATCAACAAGACAACAGAAGACAAACACTATAAACCAACTAGACCTATAGACATCTATAATAAACACTCCATCCAACAGCAGCAGAATATACATGCCTCTCAACTGTACAGAGAATCTTCTCCAGGATAAACTAAATATTAGGTTATAAAAATAAGCAGCATTAAATTCAAAAGGACTGAAATGATACAAGTGTATTCTTTTCTTGTTTTTGTTTGTTTATTTGTTTTTTGCTTATTTTTGTTTTTCCATCTAAAGTGGTTGGATAGTCCCAACAAATGCTCAGCCCTGCAATACATACAGATTCAATACTTTCATTGCTGAGAGAGTTCATGGTCATTGCCAATCCACCATTCTCCAACTTACCCTCCCTGACCTTTAATAACAGAATCAGGGCCCAGCAACACCTTGGCAGAAACAGATGCCAGTGACATAACCAAGTAGCATCATGTGAATATACAGGAGATTACATGCTGTAACAAAGTAATGATGCCACTTTTCTTGCATCTGGTTTTGGAACACATTTCCTATTGACTGTATTGTATATCTGAAATCAAAATTGTCCATCACAACTCTACTCCCCTGAGCTAGCCCTACCCATTCACATTCATTATGCACAGTAACTGGAAAGAAAAGCCATAAAAATTCACCTCCATTTTGACAACACATTAAGATCCCTGTGGTTGCACTACCATCAACTGCATTCTGCAAACTCCTGCCCCTTGGATTTGTACTCATTTTTTGAATCCTACCTCTGTCTCCTTAGATGTGTCACCTGACTGTGATTCCCTGATACTTCCTGTCCCTTCTCAAAGGACTATGTTTGACTCGTCTCTGTAGATCTCCTTCTCTGTGGATGACTAAGATCAAGCCTGTTGAGCCTAGTCAAGTTGACTTCAGCCTCACAAGGGTTATCTATGATTTATTTCCAGGCTTGGATTGCACAGGACTGAATTAGTTCCTAAGTGCAAGCTGTAACTCTCTCCGAAAGTAAAATGTTACACGGATTTAAGAGGTGTTTACACAAACCTAAACACGTGATAAAATTTCATAGAATGACATACACATGTACACACACACACCCACACACACAAGAGTGCATGTAAAAGTGAGTAAGATCAGAGTAAGTACTGTAGTCTAGTTAATAGTATTGTTCCAAAATTAATCTCCTGGGGTTTCTTTCCTTTTTTTTTAAATTGTAGTTGCTTATGGGAATTGCTAAAACATGATTCAACATATAAAAATCAGCTGTATTTCTATACACTTGCAATGAATAATCCAAAAATGAAGTTAAGAAAATTTCACTTATGATGGCAACAAAGAGAATAAAATACTTAGGAACTGTAGCAAAGGGTCAGACTCTATTTTCTCAACGTTTGATTGATCACAGCTATCAACTCACAAAACCTGAACCCTCTCCTGTACTCCCCACGCCCTCCTGCCCCGCATGAGAAAGCTGATGAGAAAGCCCAGTGCTCCCTCCTTTGGTGCTGGCAGGAGGTTCTAACTACACAGGTCCCTGCTACTGCCACTAAACCCTACCCCATCCCACCTGTAACAACAGTAAAAAAGAACTTAGCCAGTGCCCCTTTTCCTGGCTCTCTCAGGCATGCCAGGCATGTCTGAAAGGCCTGCCCATCTCTCCCCAGAGACCTCAATAATGTGAGTCTTAAACTTCTTCATACCCTCCTGCCTTGCATATGGCATCATCAGTCTTGACATCCAAACCAAACTGGGGGTGGGAGGTCCATCCTACTGACACAGGCTGGGACCTGGGACCCTTTGCTGCAATGCCTGCACCTGGACAAACATCTCCTCCAGCAACAAAATACAAAGAAACTATAAGGTTCTAAAAATAACTGTGTGCATGTGCAGTTGGGGCAAATTATAGACAAGAAGGTACAGAAAGACCCAAAGAACCCAACTGCCACTTCTGAACAGCTGGGAGCGAAAACAGGATGTCAGGAGCAAAAGTAGGGTCCTGCGTGTGCCCCCCTGCCCTCAGCACCACCAAACGGGCGGGCAAACCACCTGAGCCACCCCTCCAGCCTGACCCCTGGACACACCCCTACCCTCACCCCGTATAAAGAACTAGCTTGCCCCTCCTCAGGGAACAAGCAAGGGAACCTCTTGTTTGTTCTCAGCCCCCCTGCTGCAGCAGGGGCCCCAATAAAGCCTGGCCTGAATTTCTTATCTATTGATTGGGGAGGCAAAGGACCCTGGTTCGTATCACTGCCTCTTCGTGGTGGCCACAACAATAGGTGCTCTGATCAGCATACTGAGATAGTGAAGAGCATCACAGGGAGTCTTTCTTCTTGCTCTGCTTGTTAACTAGCTCTGCTGCCTAATAGCAAGCATGCACTTCGACCTGCTGCTGGCTGGATAGTTGGTGCTTTGAGTTGTGCTGCTTTGTGCTGCATTTAGTGAGTCCTACAGAGCCTCTGTTGTTTATACTTACCCGACCTAAGTTGGAAATGTCAATAATCAATTGGCTTTTAAGCACAGGATTATGGGATTGGAGTGGGGCCCTTCTTAGAGTGACCTTGGTCATATGTCTTAGCATGGACCTATGTGTACATCTTGGAATGGAGTTGTGACTGATGCTTGGCTCAGGGGAAAGACTACCTTGTCCTATATACAGGCCCACTGGGTGGTCACTCATGAAAAAGCAGTCATTAGGGGGAAAAAAAGACCAAAAAAAAAAAAAAGTCAATATGTGAAGTGCTGAGGTCTGCACTCCTAAGAGCAGACGGCTCGGCAGGACCCTGAAATAGCTCTGCTGCCGCCTATGCCTCTGTCGTGACAAAAATCTTAATCCTCAGGGTTACAGAGAAAAACACCCATGGCATCTCTGTGGACAGCAAAGTAGTTAATTCAAACCCGTGCAGGATCCTTAAATCCCATACAGCAGCTACCGCCATGGGGAGGTCCCACCCCAGATGATGTGCTCTCTGGAAGAAATTTATCAATACAGGCAGAGTACAGAGAACCCCCATTAAAAACAACACAGGGAAGAAAAAGACTGGGGGTGGGAGGAGGGGGAAAAAGAGAGAGAAAGAAACTGGCAATATTTATAAGAGACAAAAGGTGGGAACAATGCAAACGTTCATCAACGGATGAACGGATAAACTGGTGAATGGATAAACTGATGAACGGATAAACAAGACGCGGAAGGCAGACACACTGCAATATTTTTCAGCAGTGAAAAGAACTGAGGTACTGATACACGCTACAATAAGGATAAACCTTGAAAACATTAAGGCAAGTGAAAGAAGGCAGACACAAAAGGCTGCACATTGTTTGATTCAATAATATGAAACGTCCAGAACAGGCAAATCTATAGGAATAGAAAGTAGGTTAGCGGTTGCCAGGGGCTGGGGTTTGGGGAAATGGGGAGGGCCTGGTAACAGGCATGAGGTTTCTATGAAAATCTTCTAAAACTGATGGTGGTGACGGTTGCACAATTCTGTGAATAGACCGAAAACCACTGAACTGTATCCTTTAAAAGGGCGAATTCTCTCTCGTCTATGAATTATGTATCGATAAAGCTGTTATATTCAAATAAAAGTTTCTTTTGAAAAAGAATAAATCTTGTCTTCAGTTCAGTAACAGGCTTACACCGAGCTAGAGCAATGGTGATTTTCCTAATCTCTATCAGAATCTTCACTTTCAAAGGGTCTGTGACAGATAGAGGACTTGGTCTGTCATTGTGAGTCCTCCACAAAAACCTCTTCTAACAGGCAAATGGAAGAAGTGTACTGTACAGCAGATCAAAGACCCTTGCAAGTGAATGTGGCCATAATGGGGAAATTAAATAACTTCAAAAATTAATGAACATTAAAAAAGAAAAAACCTCTAGGATCAAATATTCAAATCCCACGCAAAGGAGCATAAGTGGGTTCACTTCTTTTATTTTTATAAAGGCTCTATATTCTGTCAAGATTTTGCAAAAAAAAAAAAAAAAAGATACAAATTCCTGTTTGAACAACAAAAGAGATTTTGCTGCTACTAAGTGCTTAAAAGATGTGTTGCTCTTTCAAAGTAATGCTGTTTTTCTTTCGAAAGATGAATGCTTTGAAGTATGCAAATCTTCACATCTAGAGGAAACATGAAAAGTTGTATTTGTTCTCAGCTTTTTTCCTTCTGTGTTGATTCCCGTTTAAATATGATTTTGCAATGCTGGAAAATATCTCAATCAACTAGAATCAGATTACAGTGCTTTAAGGTTCAATATTGTATTGATAAAGGTCTATGCATCCTTGAACAACATGCTTGACATCCCAGGCAGTAAAATAAAGATGTTAAGAGTGTAAATGTATATCCATCCAATTCAATATCTATTCACAGAAGGCACCATGGGCAAGGCACTTTACGACGTACTGTGGGAAATTCAGAAACAAAGAAGCAGTCCCTAAGGGGGGCTTACAACCTATGGGAGTAGAGGCATTTGTTGATCAATAACCACAGTCTAGAAGAAGGGGAAGAGCAGGGCCAGAACAGAGGCCAGACTTAGTGCTATGGGAAGAAAAGAACTAAAGAAAGGCAAAATCATCAAGTAGAATGACTCGGAGTTTTTATTCAAGGCCCATTTTCTCCTTATTTTATATTTGAAATGGTTTTTTCCTGGTATATTTATATGCACAGAGTAACATATTATTTGAACCAAACTAGGTTATTTTAATTTTACTATAGTTCTTCTCAGTTGCTTTTAAAAACAGTTTCTTCTTTCACAGATATTTTGTAGAGAGGTGGTTTGCTTTGTTCAAGTGGCTGAGAAGCAATTCCTCTCTCACTTTGCTCGGGAATAAGAATAAACAGCAGCTGCTTTTACCAAGTTTCCTTCACACTGGGAAACAATAAGCAAAAAATTTTAATGTTAAATCTGCAACCATCCCACAGGAGACAAGAAAGACACAATTAAAGAAAACAAGGAAAGTGGTACATTTCAGTCTTGTACTAAATCTGGGTTTGATGGTAATATCAAGTGTATCATCTCAGACAGACTCATACTCTCTGAATCCGTTTCCTCACATGAAAAATGAGGATAAAACCATCTACCCATGATAATGATAGGAGGGACACTGCCTCTAAAATGCATAACCTATTGCCTGGCATGGAGTAAACACCCAATTAGTGATTGGCATTGCAAACTGTTATCATTAACACCACCATTGTTGCAATTGCAAAAAGCATCTCCCCAGCAAAGGGAGGAAATAAAACAGAACACAGGTCAAGGTTACAAGTGAGCCAGCTTCCAGGATGGTACTCCAATGATCCTCACCGGTGAATCAGAGCTCATCTGTGTGCAAGTGAAATACTGTAGAAGTGACAGGTTGTGACTTCTGAGTCTAGGTCAAAGAAAGATAATGCAGGTTCTCCCTTGGGTTCTTGGGTTGCTCAGTCAGGGAGAAGCCAGCCATCAGATATTTAAGCAGCCCTACGACGAGAAGAAGAACTGAGGTCTCCCACCAACAGCCAGTACCAACATGTCAGTCATGGGAGTAAGGTCTTCATCCTGGAAATGGGTTCTCCATCCTCAGTCAAGCCTTCAGATAACTGTAGACTTAACTGAATGTGACTGCCACCTCACAAAAGGCTCCAAGCAAGGATCACTCAGCCAAGCTGTTCCCAAATTCCTGACCCACAGACGCCATTACATCATAAATGAGTATTATAGTTTCAAGCTACTAAGCTTTGGGGTGATTTGTCATTCAGAAACATATATCTAACACACCCCTGGAAGAGGGGTGTGACCATAACAGGAATCTGCTATATAGGAGCATCTTTAGTACCAGGAAGAGGGCAGAAGCTGTAAGGAATTTGGAGACAGCATTAGTGAAAGCCTAAAGAACTTCAAAAAGACTTTTAGCATAAGCCTATGGCCCTTGAGGAAGCTGTCCGTGAGGGTTTAAAGTGAGGGAACTGATGGGAAATGAACCCGCGCTAATTGGTGGCTGAAAGTTTAACAACGTTACCTGCTGTGATATGTGGATGTAGACATTGGATCTAAAGAACTTACCGCTCCAGTTAAGGATATTTCCAGGTAGAGTGCTGAAGATGCTACCCAGCTGCTTCTTACTATTCTGGTAAAATGGAAGAGCAGAAGGGTAACTTAAAGATTTTAATATAAAGTAGCTGTTAAACATTAAGAATCTATGACTCACTGAAAATTCCCAGCCTCTCTAAATGGCAAACAATATCAAAATCAAGAAATGGCTTCTGGCAAAGGTCATCTCTAGACCACTGTCAGAAAAACACGGTTGAGGGATGAAGCAAAGGGATGATGGTAAAACCCTTTGGTTAGACTTCAGAAAGATCTAAGGCAATGCCTGAAATTATTGTTAAGTTTAATGCTTCAAAGAAGCTTTAGATGGTTGTCCCTCAGAAGAAGTTCAAGATAGAGGAAATCTTATTTTAAGTGATTTGGAGATGTGGTGTTCTTCTAACGGAGTGAATCCAATAATATTCATAGCAGACTCACAAATTTTTAAGAGAATTATATTAACAGAAATACTGCCAGCTCACCAGAGATAAACTATGGCCAACTAATCTATGACAAAGCAGGCAAGAATATACAATGGAGAAAAGACAGCCTCTTCAATAAGTGGTGTTGGGAAAACTGGACAGATACATGTAACAGAATGAAATTAGAGCACTCCCTAACACCATACACAAAAATAAACTCAAAGTGGATTAGAGACCTAAATGTAAGGCCAGTCACTATAAAATCCTGGAGGAAAACATAGGAAGAACACTCTTTGACATAAATAACAGCAAGATCTTTTTTGATCCACCCCCTAGAGTAATGGAAATAAAAACAAAAATAAATAAGTGGTGCTGGGAAAATTGGACAGCTACATGTAAAAGAATGAAATTAGAACACTTCCTAACACCATACACAAAAATAAACTCAAAATGGATTAAAGACCTAAATGTAAGGCCAGACACTAGAAAACTCCTAGAGGAAAACATAGGAAGAACAACTCTTTGACATAAATCACAGCAAGACCTTTTTTTGACCCACCTCCTAGAGTAATGGAAATAAAAACAAAAATAAATAAGTGGGACCTAACGAAACTTCAAAGCTTCTGCACAGCAAAGGAAACTATAAGCAAGATGAAAAGACAACCCTCAGAATGGGAGAAAATATTTGCAAATGAATCAACAGACAAAGGATTAATCTCCAAAATATACAAGCAGTTCATCCAGCTCAATATCAAAAAAACAAGCAACCCAATCAAAAAATGGGTAGAAGACCTAAATAGGCATTTCTACAAAGAAGACATACAGATGGCCAAGAGGCACTTGAAAAGCTGCTCAACAACACTAATTATTAGAGAAATGCAAATCAAAACTACAATGAGGTATCACTTCACACCGCTCAGAATGGGCATCATCAGAAAATCTACAAACAGTAAATGCTGGAGAGGGTGTGGAGAAAAGGGAACGCTCTTGCACAATTGGTAGGAATGTAAATTGATACAGCCACTATGGAGAACAGTATGGAGCTTCCTTGAAAAACTAAAAATAGAACTACCATATGACCCAGCAATTCCACTACTGGGCATATACCCAGAGAAAACCATATTTCAAAAAGACACATGCACCCCAATGTTCATTGCAGCACTATTTACAACAGCCAGGACATGAAAGCAATCTAAATGTCCATCAACGGAGGAATGGATGAAGAAAATGTGGTACATATATACAATGGAATATTACTCAGCTGTAAAAAGGATTGAAATTGGGACATTTGTAGAGACATGGATGGACCTAGAGACTGTCATACAGAGTGAAGTGAGTCAGAAAGAGAAAAACAAATATCGTATATTAACACATATATGCGGAATATAGAAAAATGGTAGAGACCAACTGGTTTGTAAGGCAGAAAAAGAGACACAGATGTAGAGAACAAACATATGGACACCAAGTGGGGAAAGCACAGGGGGAGGGGGAGGTTGGGGGGGGATGAACTGGGAGATTGGGATTGCCATATATACATTACTAATAAGAAAAAAATATCAAATTGCACACTTTAAATATATGCAGTTCATTGTATGTCAGTTGTATCTCAATAAAAGTTGGGGGAGAAAAAAAGAAATACTGCCAGCTTAGACTGAAATAGTCAAGAGACAAGAGACACTATTAAGTTAAAGGAGGTTTTTAGATATTCAAACTTCTACATGCAGAAGTAGGCTGAGAAAACCTCTAAGGTGCAAACCTGTTATTGAAAAGGAACACTAAACCAGGATCCCAGAGGGTGGAGCCAAGAGCCACAAGAAATTATTCCCAAGTGGTAGTACAAATCAGTGCTAAACAAGGAACCAGCAACATGTGCCCTGCTGCCTCTTTTTTTAAGAGACTCTGTTGAAGTTATCCTTTGCCTGCCCCACTGCTATCTATTGCGTAGATGGAGGGGAAAATGTATCTCGTTAGAGCACAGCTTTGGGTTCAAGAGGAACTGTACTCAAGGAACTGTACTCAACTATACCTTAGTAGCTTCCTTCACCCCTGGACCTGATTCACATGATGACATGCTGGATGTTAAGCTGATGCTATAAAGGATGAGACTTTGGGGGACCATCAATGAGGGTAAGTGTATTCTGCGTGTGGGAGGGCCAACCACTGGAAGCCAGAGAGTAGACTGAAGTTGCCATCCTCCTAGATGCCCTCCCCAAGCAGTGATCTTCACCTCCTAGTGTTCACACCCTCCCACAAGTCCTACTTGTGTGACTAGTACAATACTGAAGCGATGAAACTTTTTAGGCTATATCATAAAAGACATTTCAGCTTCCTCCTTGATCTCCTGGATTGCTCACTTCAGGGGAAGCCAACCACCATGTCATAACACTCAAGCACCCTTGTATAGAGACCCACATGGTGGAAACTGTGACTTCCTACCACACCAACTTGTTAGCTATGTGAGTGAGTCACCTTGGAAGAGGGTCCTCTAGCATCCAGCTTTCAGATGACTGAAGCTCAGCTAACATTTGATGGTAGATTTGAGGTCAAGGCTCAATCCAATGGGGCATTCTCTCCACCAAGATAACAATGCCTCAGGCTTTCATAGGGAGTGCCCCAGTGTTAGCTCCAAAAATCTCACGTCTTGGGAAATCCCTAGCACCAAGCAAACCAGGATAGCTGATTACCCTGCATTTATAGCTCCCAGGCTTAATAACGTCAACACTTACAGAGCAGCTGTGAATCTGGATACAGGTGGGGAAGTCCCTGAATGTGAAGAGTGATGAAAATGTAAGAGACATGTTTAGAGTAATGATATGGAACAAGCTGCCAATCAGACAGTGGGCAAATTCTCTAACACCTAAAGGTGATTTCAACATCTCAGCAAAACCAAATCATTAACATTTAAAAGAGAAGCTCCAGATCTGGAACAACCCAATAGCTAAATACAAAGAAATGTAGTTGAACCCCTACCTCACACCATATGCAAAACTTAAATGCTTGAGAGATATGAATTTAAGGGGAAAAAAACTATAAATAAGTACACCAGCTCTTGCTCAACACTGTTAGTCATTACGGAAATGCAAATCAAAAACCACAATGAGATAACATTTCACATCAAGAGGATGGTAATAATTAAAAAGTAATAATAACAAGTGTTAGAGAGGCTGTGGAGAAATTAGAAGCCTCAGACACTGATGGTGGGAATGTAAAATGGTGCAACTACTATGGAAAACAGTCTGGCAGTTTCTCAAAAGGTTAAATATAGTGTTATCTATCAAATGACCCAGCAATCCTACTCTTGGGTATATACCCAAGAAAAATAAAAACAAACAATACCCCAAAATGTGTATGCAAATGTTCATAGTAGCAGTATTAATCATAGTCCAAAAGTGGTTAAAACAACCCAAATGTCCATCAACTGATGCATTTAAAAATAAACTGTGAAAAAAAATAAAAAATAAAATATAAGAAAATAAATAAACTGTGATATATCCACTCAATGGAATATTATTCAGCAAAAAAAAAAGAATTGTTATGGACTGAATTGTGCCCCCAAAACATACACGTTGAAGCCCTAACCCCCAATATGACTGTATTTAGAGACAGATCTTTGAGGAGGTAATTAAGGTTAAATGAGGTCATAAGAGTGGGGCCCTAATCCAAAAGGACTGGTGTCCTTATAAGAAGAGGAAGAGACACCAGATATCCACCTCCCCCACCCCCACTCTCTCTCTCTCTCTTTCCACTTGCACAGAGAAAAGTCCACTTAAGGACACAGTGAGAAGGTGGCCATCTGCAAACCAAGGAGAGAGGCTCCACAAGAAACCAATCCTGCTGGCACCTTGATCTTAGACATCCAGCTTCTGAAACAGTGTGAAGGTAACCTTCTGTTGTTTAGGCCACCCAGTCCATGGTATTCTACTATGACAGCCCAGGCAGACTAACACAGGGCTGAAGTACTGATCCACGCGGCAACATGTGTGAACCTTGAAAACATTAAGGCAAGTGAAAGAAGCCAGACACCAAAGACCACATATAATGTGATTCCATTACATGAAATGTCCAGACAAGCAAATCTATAAAGACGGAAAGTAGATTCATGGTTGCCAGGGGCTGGAGTTTGGGGAAAATGAGAAGGGCCTGACCAAGAGTACAGGGTTTCTTTTTGGTCATGAAAATGTTCTAAAATTGATTGTGATAATGGGTACACAGCTCTTAAAAGAGGCTTAAAACCACTAAATTTATGCTTTAAATGGGTGACATGTGGTATATGAATTATAACACAATAAAGCTGTTACTTTTGAGAGAGAGAGTCAGAGACCGAGAGCAGTAACTCCGGGCAAGGAAAGGAAAACAAAGAGGCAAAAGAGAAGGTACAGAAAATCAGGCAGAAGATGGGTCACTAGATCAGCCCTTCTCAGCCCAGAAGACAGATGAATAACTACAGGAACTTCTTTCTAGTGTCGGCAAGTGACACCGCCACCGAGACCAGCACGAAGAGTCAGAGAATGAAAACTGCCTTAAGGAGAGTAAAAATGAAGAAGCAAGAGAAGAAAGAGAGAAGAACAGAGCTGCAGGTCCCCTGGCACCATTCAATTCAGCCAAGTTCAAGAAACACCGCTTGAACAGACACAGATACCACGCCAGCTCTCACAAAAAGAAAATAAATGACACCAGCATCAGACGCACACAAAGAAAACCACAGCAGAATGTGCTCCATGGTGTGATGGGGCAAGAACCCAGAGCCACGGGGCACAAAGAGGAGGGGCCCGAGCTCAGCCTGGGCTGACCAAGGAGTGGGCTCTCGGAAGAGGTGAACTGGAGCTGCGTCACAGAGGATACACACGAGCGAGTCGGGATCAGAATAGAGGAGGAGGAGGGTGTCGCAGGCAGGAGCTGCTGGAGGAAGGCAGGGAGAGCCAGGTCTGGGCGTGGAGACTCAGGCTGGACGACCTTATCGACGGGACGTCCTTGGTCTTTCTCCCAACGCAACGCAGAGCCTGGAAAGACTATTAAAGGAAGGAGGACGAGGGCCGATTGCTGAGTGGAGGATGCGTTGGGGCAGGTCAAGACTAGAGGAAGAGGAATCAGCTGGGCGGCAGCGGCTAGGGAAAGGAGTCCTGATGTTTGAGGAGCAGGATGGAGTAGAGTGGGATGTATTCAAGGTACAGAATCAGCAGGTCTGGCTGACTGATTAGCTGGGGTGGGAGTAGGGGGTCGTGGAAGGGTGAGCAAAGAGAAATCCTCTTTGTTGTAGGAACAAGACCAGCGTACCTGAAAAATCTCCAAGGGAACCACCGTGGTTAAGCCATGCCCCACCGAGGTCATGCGCACCTAAAAATACAGCATTGGGTAGGGAGTTTGGAAACTCCTTCTCACTTCATAAAGAACAGAAGCAAGCTGTGGTCAGAAGAGTTCCACGGAAGGCTCACGTGCAGCATGGCTGCACAGCCTGTGGGGTCACTCCCTGCGATCAGCAAAGCAAACCCCAGAAAAGCCAATGATGAAGAAGAACAGGGTGGCCATGCCGTGCCTGAGCAGACGAGGCTGCGGAGGGATGCAGGGGGCTTGGACCCCGTGCTTTCGCTCACTGCCTTACAGGTGTGTCTGTCCACAACCCAGGAATGCTGAGCAGAAGAAGAACCTCACTGAGATTGCTAGCTCACTGGCACTATTCAATATCCAGGCCAGAAAGGGAACTAGTGAAAGTTGTTTCTGTTTTAATGCTTTTGGAGTTGCAAAGAGATTGGTCTAAAGGCAAAAACAGGACACTGGTAAATCAGCAATAAGTAATCTGCAAAACCCAATACACCTACGTAGGCAGTACATCTTTAATTGAGGTCCGAATCTTGAGTTTTCCTTTCTTATTATTATAAGACTAAAACACTGAGACGAAGCATTTTGGCATTATCAGAGTATAACTCGGACCTGAGTGGCTGCATTTGCATTTATGTTTAGATCTTATTACATCACCTAAAATGACTGGATTTAATCCAGAGATTCACAAGTACCCAGCGACGTATTTTACAGGGTATTAGAGTAAAACCCTCTCTGTACATAATTGGTCCGTATAGATGAATCAAAGCCTTTGTGCTGGAGAAGCAAACTGGAAAGGGTAGGGTTGGGAGCAGGCCTAAAGAGTGCTACACACAGAAGGACGTTAGCAGAAGAGACAGGTAATGTAAATACTGCAAAGGCCATACTTCTGCTGCACAGATCTGCTTACAAATAGAAGCCATTTAAAAAGAGGTGTCAAATACAGGTGACCTGGAACTAGCACGTCTTACAGAATTAGAAGAGTTGGTCCATCATTTTTAACTGATTCTAAACCCACTGATCCTTCTAAACGGCTGTGGGTATATGTGTGGATGGAGAAAGCCCCTGGATCCTATTTCTGTCTGTGATTCTTGGGGAAATCATTAGAGGCTCAAAGCCCATCGAAAGGAACAATATTTTTATGAGCAAATGCACTTGAATCATCTGTTTTCTGATAACTGGCTTTAGCACCACAAAATAGAGGAAAAATCAAAGCACTTGCTCTCTTTGCTAAGGAAAAGACCCAGAAGATTATGATGACATAGCATGTCTTATTCCATGGAGTGCATGTAAAAGCACAGTTCTCAAAATGCTTCTGCAATACTGCGGAAACAATCATTTAACACTACTGAACAGCACCCTAAGAGGTGCTGGTGACTAGCTCTAAGTAGAAAAGGAGGCTGCCAGCTCGCAGTGGTGGACAGAATGCAGGCATTTTGTCCCTTTCTTACCAAAGATGCCTTAAAGTGAGAGGAATTCCATTTTAAGAGGTACAATTAACAGTAACAGCTAACAGTTACTGACTTCTTTCTATTAAGCACTTTACCTATTCAAACCTAGACCGAGAGAGAAAAGAGACAGGTACTTACTTCCAGATATTTCAACAATTTCTGGAACAGAGACAGAGGCCGCTGGCTGGCAGGCAGAGGAGCCGCGCAACCTGCAGCTGACGGCAGAGCCGCGCTGCAGCAGTGGAAGTGAGCACTGACCTCCGGCCGGACAGCCACGGCCACAGAGCCACGGATCCCGGGATGGAGGAGGAAGAGGCTGAAACAATGAGGGAGACACCGTAACCCCCACCCCACTGTCTCCCTCATCCGGTCGTGCAGTGTCCAGCATCCAGGAATTTACCCCCTACCTGCCCACCCCGTGCCAAGCCCCAGGGTGAGGGGAAACAGACTCCTGAAGAGTCGGAGCAAATGGACTTGACCTTCATCCAAGTCAATAATAAGCGTGAAAGACAACAAAGACTTTGAGGAAAGCTTCCAGCATAACACAAACAACAACAAAAAAAGAGAAAAACAAAGAGGAAATCTGCCCCTGAGAATATAGAAACAAAAGCTATCTTTAAAAAATCTAATTATCCTTAGAGAAATTTGGGAAGATATTGCAACAATAAAAGAAAGAGCAATCTGCTCTGAAAAGATGCAATCAAAAACCAAGAAGGCATCCTTGGAAATTAAAAATACCCAAACAATTCGAGAGAAGTGTTAGAAAATAAAGGCCAGTCAAATGGTCTAAAATGCAGAAGGAAAGCATGAGGTAAGAGAAAACATGTGCGAAAAACCAGACACAAGTAATCACTTTAGGAGGTGCAAAAACCAAATAACAGAAATTCCAGGAAGATAGAAAACAGAGAAGTAGAAATTAACAAGAACACAAGCCGATTAGATGATTGCCCAAAGCTGAAGGGAGACAGTTTTCAGACTGGGAGTTTAACAAGTGCTCAGCGAGGTAAATCAATTAACCCCTCCCTCTGTCCCTCCCCCTCTCTCTGAGTCTCTCTCTCTCTCTCTCTCTGTCTCCCACCCACTTTTGTCTCTCCCTCTCTCTCTGACACACAATACTTGCACACACAACACACATGCACCCAGGAATTTTTAAAACACCAAGGATAAGAGAGGATTCTAAAGCTTCCAAGAGAGAAACAAAAGCAGGTCTCCTACCAAAAAGAAAAATATTTCTCAGATTGGCACCAGGCTTCTTTTGAGCAACACCAGAAGTCTGCATGTTGTAAAAGAAAATCATGTTCAACGTAGAAAATGATATTTGATCTAGTGAATGCAGACTAAAGACAATCTCAGAAAGGCAAAAACTCTGCGAGTTTGCTTTCCTCGAACTCTCTCTTAGGAAACTACCAAGGATGTACTCCAGCAAAACAAAGTTAACACATGGATCCACCCCAGGAGAAAGATGAAGGGAAGTTCCAGAAGAACAACATCTAGTTGAGAAGGCAAACAGAAGCTGTAGGACTGAAATTCCCAGAGGGAGGCACCAGGAGAAACAGAAAAAGGCATCTTGAAACAGAAAGCCCAGGACGCAGTGGGTGTCCAGTAAATACATATTGCATAATTCCATCCCTCACTCCAGTCTGAGACTTTACCTAGCCCCTCAATACTCTCCAACTTCTGAACCTCTGCCTTGAAATCATGTTTTTATAAGGCTCTGGATTAAGGAAGGACATGAATGTATGAAGACAAGGAGACAGCCCTTTTCCATACAACAGAAAATCCAGGAAGACGAGCTGTGTGCCGGGCGCTCATATACAAGGATAAGTGAGACAGAAGTCTTGAGATTCCACATCAACGAAGGTCAAATGGCAGAACAAAAAAATCTAGATCGTTCAGCCTCATCTTCACTATCATTTAGAAAAGCACATAGAGCAGCGAATCACAAAGTCCATACCCTTCAGCTGTGTCCCATTGGAATTAGTAGTGGATTTTTGCTTGGAGAGTTGAGTTAGGGCTGCCATTACACTTCCTTGCTTTTTGTCCTTAAATGATTTTCCCTTCCAGTCTATTCTGACATGAACCTGGCTCACAGGGTCCGGGTGTTAGTTAAATCCACCTCCTAAAACCCATCTACTTCTCTCTATACCCTACCACCACCTTGGGTATCATTTACAGTATCCTGCATCAGCCTCTTAAAAGGTCCCTGTCTCCATCCTTGTTACCCCACCCCACTCCTGTCCCTCAATCCATTCTCCAAACTTCAGTCTAATGGACATTTTTAAATGAAATATGATCCTATCAATCCCTTGCTTAATATCCTTTAATGACACCATCTTGATCTTAGGAGAAACGGTCAATTCCTTAACACAGCTTACCACGTCTTTACAATCCTCTTTTTTCTCATCCTTCTTTTACACCCTATGCTCCAGCCATACCAATCTTCACATGCACCATTCCTTCTGCCTGGAGTACCCTTTCATCCACTCCCACCACCTCTTCATCCCTGACCCCACACCTCAAATCCTTTGCTCCTTCATCCCATACTACACCTGAGAAACCTTCCTGGACCCCAACTTGGGGTGAGATCCCCTCCCACGTTCTCCTGAGCCCAGAAGACTTTGCCCTCACAGCAGTTATCACACTGCATCATAACTGCCTGTGGCATCTACTCCATCTTGTTCACAGTTGCATCCTCAGTGCCTAAAACAACTTGACACACAGTAGGTGCTCAATATTTATTACATATAGTAACAGTGTTTGTCCAAATAAAGAGGAGAACAGTTGTTATGCCTGTGATACACCCCAGAGCCACTGAAGCTGACTCTCTGGGTCTGGGCTGAGGAAATCTTCACTTATCAGTTTCTGCAGGGCAGCATCAGGCATGCTCAGTTGCAATGAAGGGAAGCCAAAGATGGGACGGCTGTGTTGGCTGAATGCACAATAAAAATGCAGTCACTGTCAACGTCCATTTCAAAAGTGTGTAGATATGGGTGACATTGAGAGAGATACTAAGACAAATACCAGAACAAACTGAATGGTTCCTCCTCAGCCTCCAAGATACATCTCAAAGTCATCCAGTGTCATTAAGACACCACAGGAACGGTAGTTACGCCATGTTCTCTCTGACCATCTCAGGAATTTCACCATGTGTTTGTCTTGTCTTATAAGGATGTTTTCCCACCTGATTTAAATTTTTCTTGGTAGTCTATAGTTCTCATGAAATTAAGTAAAACCATGATAAAAACAGTGATGTGGCATTTAGGCAATGCCGATACACTGCTCTCATTCTTTTTTTTTTTAATTGAAGTATAGTTGATTTACAGTGTTATGTTAGTTTCTGGTGCACAGCAAAGTGATTCAGTGATACATATATATACCTATTCTTTTTCAGAATCTTTTCCATTATGACTTATTACAGGATATTGAATCTCGTTCCCTGTGCTCTCTACAGTAGAACCTACAGTTGTTTATTTTATATATAGTAGTTTGTATCTGCTAATCCCAAGCTCTTATTTTATCCCTCCCCCACCCCCTTCCCCTTCGGTAACCATTAAGTTTGTTTTCTATGTCTGTGAGTCTGTTTCTGTTTCATAAATAAATTTATTTTTATTTTATTTATTTTTTGTTGCTGTTGTTTTGGCCATACCGTGTGGCATGCAGGATCTTAGCTCCCTGACCAAGGAGTGAACCCGGGCCCTTGGCAGTGAGAGCAGGGAGTCGTAACCACTGGACCGCCAGGGAATTCCCATTTGTATCATATTTTAGATTCCACAGGTAAGTGATACCATACAGTATTTATCTTTCTCTGTCTGACGTGCTTCACTTACTATGATCATCTCTAGGTCGATCCATGTTGCTGCAAGTGGCATTATTTCATTCTCAGGTCTCGTTCTTAACATAGGAATCAACACCTCAGCCACCCATGTTTCTTCTATTCCTCCCCTCCTTTGTCTCAGAAGAATCAATGCTCTGCTTCTATTCCAAGGTTCGCCCCCAGCATGGGCTCTGGATCTCATCATCTGCCACCCTCCTGGGCATTTTGTTCCAACAGTTACCACCACCACACCCTTCCACCTCTCTCTCCCAGGCCACTCCCTCTTGCTCACATTTCCAGTGAGTTCCAACCTCTCGCCCACGCTCTGAAAAACAAAACAAAACGCAGCCCTGCTTCCCCTGCAGCGAGCACCCAGGGCTCTCTTCTCCACAGGTGCATTTTTAGAAACAGCAGTCTATTCTCATTGCTTCCACTTCCTCACTTTTCATTCACTTCCCAACCTACTAATATGTGACTTCCACCCCCACGTTTTACTAAAATTGCTCATTCAAAACTAGGTCACCAACTGCTTCCTAATTTCCAATCCCAACAACCTCTTCGCATTTTCACTTGTCCTGCCTTCTGTGAGACAGATTTGACCATTTTCTACCTTGGAAGCTCCCTCTTCCTTAGACTCAAACGCTACATTTTCCCAGTGCCCCCACCCACCCACCTTGCAGTGTCCTGCCTCTTGAAGGCTTCTTTCTTCAGCTACTCCTTAAAAGTGGACACAAAGTCCCCTTCTTGACCTTTTCCTCCCACTGTCCTCCCTCTCCCGCCCTGAGGCTGCTCATCACAGGGCTTCAGCTCACATCTAGGGGCCAATGACTCCCACACTGACCTTCGGCTCAGACGTCTCTCCAGTCCCCATTTCTGTCCTTTGGAAATGTCTACCTAAATGTCCCCAAGGAACTTCAAACTCTGCATATGTCCAATGACTGTGTCCACCACCACCGCTGACCCTAAAAGCATCCTCCGCTGCTCCCTACTGAGTAACCAGTCCCCGTAAGGGATCTGAATCACCCAACCTGATGCCCTCTCTCTCTCACAAGTATACATTCTACCTCTTCCCCCTTCCAGTTACTCCACTTATCCTGCAAAATTCAGCTCAACTGACCTCATTTGGAAAATCTTTCCAGAGCCCCGACTTGCCCGAGCTGCGCTGCACACCCTCTCGGGTGCATTCTGCATGTCTATCAAGTACGTCTCTCTTCCTGTTGTAATTACTCATATATCTTTCTGTATCCCCACAAAGTTATGGGCTATAGATGTAATCTCTGCCTCCCAAACACAGACCAGCACCTGGCCCATACGAGGTTCCCAGAAAACCTCTACCGAATAGCTGAAGGAATCATATATTGGATAAAGGAATGATGTGAACATTTCAAAGACTGGTGATTCTCTAAAACAGCATTTGGTCAGCAAACCACAGCCCACAGGCTAGCCATGCGTTTCCGTAAGAAGAGTTTCACTGGATCACAGCCATGCCCATTCACTTAAATACCGGCTGTGGCTGCTCTGCTTTCCTGCAGAGCGGAGTATCTGTAACCGAGGCTATTTGGCCCACAAAGCCTAAAATATTTACTATCTGTCCTTAATTTGCTCACTTCTGCTCCAAATCATCTCAGCGCTTTATTGACTTGCCCTAATGATAAAAAAAAAAACCTCACCAACTACCACTACTGCCGCTGCTGTTCACATTTATTCAATAGATACTGATGTTCTAAATCCCTCTGTTCTCATAGACTATTCACTGCCGTGGGGTGGGAGAAAGTGAATATGTAAAAAGCAAAATAAGGTAATTACAGACCAGGACAGAAATCGGTGAAGGAGAGACACAGGAAAATGTGTTAGAAGGTATATGATTGGGAAGGTCCCGGAGGGGGGGATCAGGGTCACCTTTCCTTCTGCGGCTGTGACATTTATGTTGAAACCTGAAGGAGGAGACAGGGACAGTCCTGGAGCGTGCTGGAGAAAGGATGTTCTAGAAGGTGTGGAGAGCACAAAGGCCCTAAGGTCAGACACGGGCTGAAATGCCTAAGGAACTGAACAGAGGCCACGGGGTGTGGGGGGGGGGGGATGTGTATGAGGAGGAAGAAAGGGATGTAAACAGGCTTGCGGGAGGAGACAGGAAGAGACCTGGCCTTGGAGACCTGGGAGGCCAGGTGAGGTGTCTGATTCGCTGATTCCATTCCGAATGCTGGGAGCTATACTAAGGGCTTTTGTTCAGTCCTTGCAACCATCTACTACTGCTTTAGGTTCTATTATTCTCATTTTATTTTTATTTTCTTATTTTTTATTTATTTATTTTTGGCCATGCCGCATAGCACATGGTATCTTAGCTCTCCAACCAGGGATCGAACTTGTGGCCCCTGCAGTGGAAGCCCAGAGTCTTAACCACTGGACCACCAGGGAAGTCCCTATTCTCATTTTAGAGACACAGAAACTGAGGCGCAGAGAGGTGTGGAGTAACTAACAAATCGAGACTCTGGGATGAGAACCTGGGTCTGTCTGACTTACAACACAGGGACCAGACAGACTACACAGCCTCCTCATCCTCTCACTGCAGTTCTGCAGTGTAGACCTCAACTTAGAAATGATCGTGACCACAAAAGCAATATGTGCCATTATAAAAATCTAGAAGATATGACAAAGTATAGAAACCATTGTCATCTCAGGCTTCGACCACAAGAGTAGTTTCCTCACTAGGCTCCCTGGCCTCCTAACCATTACTTAATCCATCTTGCCACTCAGAACTCTCTCTTCAAAGTATGAAATGATCAATTTTCCATTTAACAATCTAAAGGAAACAGATAAACAGCAAGGACCTACTGTACAGCACAGGAAACCATATTCAACATCTGGTTATAACCTATAATGGAAAAGAATCTGATAAAGAACACACACACACATATATAATATATACATAATATCTGAATCACTCTGCTGTAAACCTGAAACTAAAACAACATTGCAAATCAACTATACTTCAATAAAAAATTTTTTTAATTTTTAAAAAACAATTTCTGTTTTTTGTTCTTTTTTGGTTTTTGTTGTTGTTGTTGATTTGGGGGGGGGGGGTTGTTTAGTGTTTTTGTCTATGCCATGTGGCTTCTGGGATCTTAGTTCTTCAACCAGGGATCGAACCCAGGCCCCCAGGAGTAGAAGCCTGGAGTCCTAACCACTGGTCAGCCAGGGAATTCCCTTGAAATTTTTAAAACCTAAAGATTTCCATTCCCTACCAAAAACAAAAACACAGCCTCCAAACTTAGCCTGGCAGTGAAAGCCCTTCACAATCTGGCCCAACCAACTCACTGGGCTCTGTTTCCAGCGACAGAGATAGAACTATTAGTACCTCTTTCCTACAGAAGCCACAGACGTCCATGTCTCTGGTGTATTCTTCCCATAGGGACCTCACGGTGTCGCTCTGTCCATCCTTGAATTCTTCCAGGCCCAGCTCCTCTGTCACCCCTCTACTTGCCAATACAGGACAAACTGCCCTGGGCCATTCTTCCTCCTCTACCAATACCTTCCCTCAACACATCACAGTGCCGTGCAGAGTCAGTGCTGGACCATGTTTACCAGAGCAATTCATGCTTCCCAGGCCTCCCTCCATCACTGAGTCTGCTCCGATGAGAAGAGATGAAGGTCCTGCTGTCTGGGCTCCCCAGAGGATTTCATACTAATAGCCTTCACAGACACTAAATTCATTAAAGATTGAAACTAGTCTTCTAATATAAATCAGAAGGTTTAGAACTATTATATGCTTTGGCACTGAAAAGGCAAAAGTCACAGGGGAGGAATAATGCTCTCCCCTCAGAATTCTTCCCTTAGAAATACTGAGGTTATGCTTACAATTTGCTGAATTTCTGACATTATCATGACCACTCAGACTTCTCCACAATGACTACTGGGCTTGTCTTCTACATTGTTCCAATCAAGTTTACTTGTTCTTCAATATGTGCTACGTTAACTTAAGAGTCTACATTTTAAAATTGAGCAGGATTCAACCTGCCTTTTGAAAAAAATTACCAAAGAGGCAGGTTTACGCAGTATGTTGAATTCTAACATAAAATTATTTTAATAAGCAGAATTCGTAACAAAACCGAACACAGAATATAAACTGAGAAAAACTGTCCGAACTTCTCTTATCGGATTGAACGTCTTTGGTTATTTACAGCAGGGGTCCCCGAGCCCCGGGCCATGGACCAGTCCCAGCGTGCGGCCTGTCAGGAAGCGGGCTGCACAGCAGGAGGTGAGGAGTGAGCTGCATCTGTATTTACAGCCGCTCCCCATCGCTCATGTTAGCGCCTGAGCCCCGCCTCCTGTCCGCATTATGGTGAACTGCAGAATGATTTCATTATATACCACAACGTAATAATAATAGAAATGAAGTGCACGATACCTGTAATGTGCTTGAATCATCCCGAAACCATCCCCTCTCCCCGGTCCGTGGAAAAACTGTCTTCCACGAAACGGGTCCCTGGTGCCAAAAAGGTTGGAGACCGCTGAAGTACAGAATAAGGTATTCTCATCTAGTCTTTAAAAAACTTCTATTCTGACACTTTATCCCTATCAAAAAATATTATGGTCCTTTCAGGGTGCACTGGTTGACACAAAAACATCACGCTTTCAGCAACACTGGGTATAGTTATCTCCGTGAATACGAATGACATCCTGATATGTTGTACATTATGTAAGTTAACATTTTCTACAAAATATATTAAGTCATGAGGGATGTTTTTCAGAAAAAGGGTAATAAAACATATATAAAAGGAATCAAATTGTTTTTATATACAATCTCAGGTTTCACTAATACAGATTTTATGTCCACCTAAACGGAGGTAACTGTCCTGCTGTTGTACTTTGAGTACTTAAATAGCATCCTGAGTTTCATGCCCAGGCCTGATGACAGTACAACTTCATAGGTTTATGTATGACTGTGGAGTCCGAAAACACTGTATACAAAAACACAGAAATTATGTAAGAAGTAAGGAAGAGCTCAGGTTTATTTATTTTTCTGCAGACAGAGTCACATTAAGATCTGTAAGACTTTAAGGAAAGAGTGTTTATTTATAACATGTGGGAGAATCTGCTTTGTGGGGTAGCATGTATCTACTGCATATCTGGTTCTTTTAGGCCACTTTAAAGCCATGATGCACGTAATGGTACTCACAGAGCAACACAGGAATGGAAACAACAGGAATGCTCCCCAAAGTTTAAGTCACAGATTTACTTGTCGACAGGCGACCTAAGAGTTTTCCTACCTAAGAACTGAAAAAAATACAGTGTATGCAATTCAAACATCAAGCCAGATCTTAGGACTCAGAATGAGGGACATCACTTGTGAATGCTAAATTCTGGGGTGCGGCATTGAGGACTGTTCCTACCTCGAGTTCTCACTGCTGCTGTGACACTGCTCAGAGCCTCGAGGGACCACGTAAAAGAAAGATCTAAGAATAACCAAGGTAAGAGTTACAGAGAACCCTGACCTGCTAAATGTGTGATGCCAGACACAAAATGAAACGCAAATTGCACACAGAATACAACCACATACAGAAACATTCTAAAAGAATTCTTAAAGTAATAACCCAAAACCCCAAACAACCATTATCACCTGAAACTAAAGAAGCAAACACAAAAGAGGAAGTTTCCATTAGCTACAACAAACACCATTTGACGTCAACAATCTCTGATGAATATGTAAAAGAAACTTCACCCATAAAGATTTAATTGATATGGAAATGGCCATAAACCATGAGAAAACAAAATAAAATATATGAGACTGTTGTTTTCAGAAATTGTACAACCACCACCACAGAGATGCGATCCTTCAGAGAAGGAAAACGAGTGAGGTGAGCCTTACCACTGCCAATCTCCCTGCCTGCAGGCACCATCTGTGCCGGAGCCCAGGAAGGAGGAGCTCAGAGAGGCTGTCCATCACAGTGAGTTGAAGACACAGAGATAACAGGTTGGAGAGTCCAAGGCAGTGAGAGTGTGTGGGGCAAAGGGCGGGGAGATACGCAGACAAATTGTCCCCTGAGAGCGTGCTCTCAGCCTGGGACTCAGAGAGGTCCTGTTTACACAAAACTCAGATCACACGGCCCCACTTCCAAAGCCTCCCATGACCTTCTCACTCAGAGTAAGGGTCAAATCCTTACGACCTTCTTAGGCCTTCTGCCAGTCCCCCCAACGCCAGCCACCTCTCTCCTCTCATCTCCAACCACTCTCCCCCCACTCACTCTGCTCCAGACTCCCTGGCCTTCCTGCCACCCCGGGGTCTTTGCACTGGCTCTTGCCTCCCTTCCCTCCTTGGGGGACTGGCTTAAAGAGCATCTCTCAGGGAGGCCTTTTCCAACCACCTTGTTTAAAAATGGAATTCCCCTCCTTCCTGTCCGAAACCACCTATTCCCCCTTCTCTAACGTTTCATTGTCTTCAATACTGGTTATTGCCCCCAATAGACCATATGATTGATTGATTTATTAAAAAAAAAAAAAAAGTCTGCCCACCCGCATCCTAGAATTCTAAAACAGGGGCACGGATTTTTGTCTGTTGTCGCTGCTCTGTCCCCACACCTAGCACAATGCTGACATGCGACAGCCCCACAGCACCAGCTGTTGAATGAGAGACTGGACACACAGTTAACCTGTAGCAGCTCTGTGACAGCAGGTACATCCATCACAATATACATGTACCATGGGAACCGTTAAAAAATAATTTGGTTTTTTATAGAGGTGCTTGCCAAGAAAACAACTAACCATTAAGACCATCAGTGATCACCTGAGTAAGTGACAAAACGGCAAAAAGATCAAAAAGTTTTCTTCCACTAATAATAAAATAGGTGCACTAATAGTAGCAGTAATAATAATAATAATAATAAAAATGGTCATACCCAATACTGGCAAGGGTGTGCCAAAGAGAAGCACTTTCAAGAAACACTAGTATGAAAATAATTATTTTGCGTTTTGTAGAAAATAAGTCAGCCTTTAAAAAATGTTGGGATATGCGTTTATCCAATAATTACACTGCAAATAATCTACTCTAAGAAAACAATATGAGAAAGGACAAATAAGTACAAAGATTCAAACTGCAACATTACTGAAGATAGAGCAGACTAACCAGAACCCAATTTCCATGAATAAATTCTGCTATTATTCCCCATCCATTCTTCCCACTTCCTCAAAGAGACCACCCCTAAAGCACCTCTGTCCCATCCATATAACACTCTTCTGGTTGCCACTTCTCAAAACATTATGTTCTTTCTTTCCTAACACTCATCACAATTTCCAATTATGTATTTATCTTGTTACTGCCTATTTCACCCATTAGACTAAGCTGCACAAAGACAGGAGTTCTCTGTTCACTGCTGCAGTCCTTGATTTACAACTTCTGACACATAATCGGTACCCAGAATTAGTTAAATCAATGAATAAATGAACAAAACAGAATCTCACGTGGCCATTAAAATATTTCCGAAACACTGATGGCATAGGAAATGCCTACAATATGATATTAGCAGGAAAAAACAAAATTCGCATCCAGTATTAATTCAACTATTTAAAAATGCATAGAAAGAAACACACTGGAGGAAAAATTTCCATAATATATAACGCTGGCTGGATGCTAAAAATATAAGTACAATTCCTTTCTTCTTCATATTTTTCTATATTCAAAATTTTTTACAGTGGGTATGTATTATTTCTATAATAAAATAAGACATAAAAACTAGAGAAAACCACAGGAGCAGAAGAAGAGAGGGAGAGAGGAAAACGAAGTGCAGAGAACATCAGGAGAGAACCCAGGCAGTCCCTGCAGAACAGGAGAATGGGGCTGGGATGTGGCATTCAAGAGGTGT
This sequence comes from Hippopotamus amphibius kiboko, assembly GCF_030028045.1. Lineage (NCBI taxonomy): Eukaryota > Metazoa > Chordata > Mammalia > Artiodactyla > Hippopotamidae > Hippopotamus > Hippopotamus amphibius. The sequence continues at coordinate 74,439,074 of NC_080199.1, forward strand.
GAACAGGTGAAAAGAGCGACACGGGGACTGCTGGACTGTAGGAAGGTCTCTCTTGATACTCTACAGACTGCAGACCCAAGCCAGCCCGCTGCAGAGAGACCTCATTTTATCACAGGTATTGCATTTTTTACAAATTGAACGTTTGTGGCAACCCTGCCTCGAGTGAGCCTGTCAGCACCATTTTTCCAACAGTATTTGCTCACTTCGTGTTTCTGGTGTCACATTTTGGTAATTCTCACAATATTTCAAAATTTTAAATTATCATCGTTATGCTGATCTGTGATCAATCATCTCTGATGTTACCACTACAACTTGTTGAAGGCTCAGATGACGGTTAGCATTTTTTATAATTAAGGCATTTTTTAATTAAGGTGGATACATTTTTTTAGACATAGCGCTATCGCACATTAACAGACTCCAGTATAACGTGAACATAACTTTTACAGGCACCGGGAAACCAAAAACGCGTGTGATGCACTGTCTGCAATACCTGTTTCACTGCAGTGGTCTGGAACCGAGTCCACAGACACACCCAAGGTGCACCTGTATCTGTAAATAAGTTGTGTTGAAACACAGCTGCACCCACACATTCACATATTGTCTGTGGCTACTTTCATGCTAAGGAGTTACAACACAGACCGTTATGGCCCAGAAAGCCTAAAATATTTACTCTCCAGCCCCTTCTGAACCCTCGTCTATAGGATGTATCAGAGAAACTCCATGTATAGGAAAAACTACAAGAAGTGAGGTGGTGGTTACAAGGGCCATTGTTTTAAGGGTGACATGGAGGGTGCCAGCTGCAGACAGATGTCTTGACAAATGTCTGTATCTACAATCAGATGGGAGAACAGGGAAAGGCTCTCCTAAAGGAAAGGCAGTCATACTTTAGACAGTTACCATCATTCTATTCGATTACTATTTAAAAGTATGGCAGGAAAAAAAAAAAAACAGTACAGCAGGAAAAGGCAGTCCCTGTTGCACTGGGTACCTGCAGGGTCGGCACTGTAGAGGCTGGCAGCTGCCGCTATGCTTCCAGGTGGGTGGATGGCACTCGCCGAAGACCTCTGGCTTGCAATCAGGATCCTGCTCTTGGCAGATGGTAAACGTGACATTGCGCCCAATCCCAACTGGGGCTTAAGGAGCATGGCTGAGCGGTAGAAAGTTGGAGGAACTTCGTAGTGCGTATAAGGAGGAGAACAAAATTCTTCTTTGCCGGGGCGTTCTGTAACCTATGGTAAACGACCAGAAGCTCCATCAGAGAACCGCATGTCACAGGATGAGTGCTGAACCGGTCTGGAGACCAAGGCTCCAACGACAACCACTGTGGAACCACTGAGCTGCTCCACCACCCGTCACTTACCTTCTCTGGGCCCCAATGTCTTCACCTCTAGGTTGACAACTGTATAATCCCTTAGATCTATGCTGGTTCCAATACTCTATGAATCTACATTTTGCTGGGAGAAAGAAGATCTCCCTCTGTAAGATTTTTAAATTTAATCGCTACAAAATCATTGGAATTTGTGCAAGTAGTTCATCTATAAACAAAAAAATGCCAATGACGCAAGGAAAGACTTTTAGCAAATGTTCATGGAATTATGAAAGTGTCATTATTCCTAAGGAGAAAAGGCACAGTTTTTCTGGTGACCTAGTCTTACGATAAGTTGACGAACTTTATCAATTTATGTTAAGTCTTTGTTAGGCTACACAGGAAATAAAATATGCATTGTTAATGGGGCGAGGCGGGGTGGGGGAAGGTTACTTGGAAGAAGAGAGAAGTTAATGGAAAGATGTGTTTTCAGGCTTCTACATTCTTTTGACATAATTAAAAATGAGAGACTGTGAATTACCTCTGATTGTCTTCCCTAGTAAGTTGGTGCCTCCAGGAATGTCTGAGCAAGTTTCACTAGAAGGGAAGTTTTGGGGCAGGGTCTTGTTGACTGCTGAATTCATAGCACCTAGAACAATGTCTAGCACAGAGCTGAAATCAACAAACATCTATTAAATAAAGGAATCATGTTTCATTCTCTCCTGAATCTAATAACATAACATCATGCTACTATTGCCTGTGGTTAACAGTTTGGATTAGAATACAATTGATGGCTACCTTTTATATATGCAATTCTGTACTCACAAAGCCTGTTCATAGTACCAGGGTTTCTTCATGTTAAAAATTAAAAAAAAAAAAAAATAAGACAACGAATAATCTTATTTCCTTTAAGTTAAAAAAAATGCTAGAGGCTGTGTATGAAAAGACGTTAATTAACTCTGCTCTAAATCACAATACACTACGTGTAAACCTCCAACTACTCAAGGAATCACAGGCATTGAACAATGTTCTTTCATAGGGGCTATAAAGCTTTGATCCAGGCTGTTGAAGAGATAAACCCTTAATTTAATAATTTTTTAATATTGAAATAGATACAAAGTCCTCCCTAAATTGACATTATTGAAACAAAATATGAGGCCTTTAAAGTTTTATCATAATCACATTGTAAAATATGCATCATTGCTATAGTAGATAGATGGAACTCAGGCCCCAGCAAATTATATTCCTGTGAAAGAACATTCTACATTTGCTCTCTGATAAAATTTTTACCATTTTCTACGTATCATCTTACTATCAATCTTTGGTTTTTCTATTATACTCATATTTCCTCTATTTTTTCATTTTACTGTCTAAATGTTTGGTGTCATTGCTCATTGCTTTTAGCAGGTACTCCCATGAAGAAATTATTATCATTTCTAACCTACATCTGCCAGGTTTTTAGGATTGCAATGTCTTATCTCAGTAATTATTCTGTTCTTTCAAACTGGATAGGTTTCAGAGGGTCAAAATCTATCATTCCGTCATTCAGAAACGACCTTAACAATTTCAGGAACTTCAATGCCTGTCATTTTGTTGGGTAATTTGTCTCCGGTGAGATAACACATTTTTTAAAAAGGTGCAAAGTATTCCTTAGATGCCTAATCTGTGCATTTTTAATAAAACAAGAGCGTCTACAAAAAGCTTCACACTCTTTTCTTTCATCTTTATTGACAGAACACAGCAGGTATCCCCACACAGTCATAAACACATAGAGATTAACCCCAAATGGGTTTCTTCCCTCTTTCTCTAATGCAGTATTTTTAGAGAAATAATTCTGAAAACAAACTAAAGAATCCTTCTGATTTCAAACAAACTCATAAAATCCATGTCAGCACACACACAGGCAGCTAAGTTCTTACTGGACTGTCCCTCCTCCTATCTGCCCTGTCCTGGTCTCAGGAGGCGGTGGGCTGGGGAGGCGCTGGGGTTGGGGAGGCACAGGGGCCGGGAAGGCGCGGGGCTGGGGAGGCGCGGGGGCAGGGGAGGCGCGGGGGCAGGGGAGGCACAGGCAAATGCAGAGGCTCCACTGACAAGCTACTGTAGGGAGAGGGCCTGTGACAGGCCAGCCACCCAAATATGTGGTCAAAGATTATTCTAGATGTTTCTCTGTGGGTGTTTTTCAGAGGAGATCAGCACTTAATTCAGTCGACCTTGAATAAAGCAGATCATTCGTCATCGTGTGGGTGGGCCTCGTCCAATCAGTTGAAGGCCTTAATAGAAAAAGACAGACCTCCCTTAAAGACGAGGGAAATCTGCCAGCAGATGGCTCTTGGACTCAAACTGCAGCATCAACTCTTCCCGAGGTCTCCAGGCTGCCGGCCCGCCCTGCATACACTGGACCTGCCAGTCTCTACGACTGCGTGAGCCAATTCCTTAAAGTCTCAATAGATGGAAACATGCATGTATACATACATACATACGTACATATGTACATACATACACGCATACCTGTCTGTACCATCTGCTGCTCTGGAGAACCCTGACAGGCACCCTGCCCTACAGTGATGAGGTGGTACCAGGGAGGGGGAGCAGAGTTCAGCCCTATTCACACACCTGTATGCTGCAACCACCCCACCTCGCCGGGTCCTCTCACTCCTGCTCCCTTCCCCCCACTTACACCAGTAATTAAAAGGATTCCCCCAAGGTGTCAGTAAGAGGGAGTGTCCCTGAGGCCTCACCAGAGCTGAGAGCAGAAGGCAGTCTAAACAAGGCAGCATAACTTATCATCCTGGCATGACCAGACCCTGCATGACCTTCAGAGCCACTTCTGGAGGCCGGACACAGGAGGGGACTCTCGGGGTGACCCCAAGTCACAGCTCTAGGAGCAAAGGCCAGAGGCCAGCCTACAAGTGCAGAGGCTTCCCTGAGAAGCTACTGGGATACCTGCAGGGAAAGGGCCTGAAATGGCTCATTTTCTCAACGTGTGATTAAGAATTATCCCGGAAATGAGCCCCGCACAATGCCTGGGGCTTCTCCGCTCCACCCTGCAGCCTGAGGAAAGGGCCTGGGCCTCCGATGCTCTGATTATGGCAGAAGACGGTCCTCAGGTAGAGCGGCCGGTGCACAGTGGCCCTGCTGCCCCCACACCAGCGGGGTCTCTCCACACCCCTCAGCACTACTAAAGCTGCACTCGTACTATCCCACTTCCTGGAGACGTGGGGTGGCTTCTACAGAATTAAGAATAGAGGCTATTTGGGCCGGGGCGTTGGGGGGCGGGGGGGCGGGCGGGATGTGCATCTAATACAGAAATTAGTCTGTATCTTATGGAGGGAGCAGAAGCAACAAAGAAAGGAAACATACACAAGGAAAAAGTAAGAAGGGTCAGAGAGAAAGAACACTAACAGGAGTTTTGCCTACATCTCCAAATAAAGTTTCTCTCACAAATGTTTTGTAGAGAAAAATCTAGGGTATCTTTTTGGTTTTTTTTTGGGGGGGGGGGGGCGGTGATACAAAATTACTCTTTTTAAAGAACTGTTACTAATGAAAGTCCCCAGTGAAGTGATAATGGAACAGAGACCTAAGGAACGTGAAGGAGCGAGCCATTCAGATATCAGGGAGAACATTCTGAGCTGAGGGAAGTGCAAAGGCCCTGAGGCAACAGAGGGAGAGAGGGAGAGTGAAGGAAAGAGACACGGTCACGAAGTAAAGGAGTCAGACTAAGTGCATCCGAACAGCTGAGCATCCCAGAGGCTCCAGCCGGTGTTCAGAGTGGCCTGGGCAGACCTGGAGGGTATCAGGGACAGAAATGATCTGATGCTGCTTCCCTGTTAATTGATCACTGGCTGCCAGGGGATTGCATCCAGAGAAAACCTTCTTTCTGAGGTCTGGGAGGACAACTTGCCAAAGCACCCTGGTATGGAGAGGGGCAGCACAGTGAGGAAACTGGGTAGATCCAGTGAGCATCTCAGTGCCGCCCTTGTTGTGTGGCTTTAAATGAGTGACTCAAGGTTCTCCAAGTCTGATTCCTCACCTGGGCAATGATAAGAACCACAGTCCCGCCCTCCAGAGAATCACCATGAGGACTCGTAAAGACGGGCGAAGATTAAATGGGATGTTATGCAGGCCTAACGCATACCAGACGCTCAGCTAAATGCTAGTCATAATTACTGTTCTGACTTAAGACAGAGCCCAGGCCTAACACATCAATTTCTACTCACTGTGCTCTCGACGTGTATGAATATAAGGTTCTCCCATCAGGAGAATATTCCCCCTCGAGTCTGACCAACCTGAACAATATATTTATGTTGGATTTTTTTTCCACTAACCTGGTTTATAGAAGAATTATGCTCACTTATTTAAACAGGGAAGCCAATTTAAATGCATGCTTATGTAACTTTTACGTATCATGTCAGGTGGAATTTAAATGACTCTCTTCAGAGGTGAGCTCCATCTCGTTCTGATCAACACACTCTTCTCACCGAAACTGTCCAGTTGCCTACAGCCTCCTCTAGTTACAAACATCCATTTCTGTGATGACCTAGAGGGGTGGGTCAGGGAGGGTGGGAGGGAGGCTCACGAGGGCGGGGATGTGGGGATGTACGTATAAATACAGCTGATTCACTTTGTTGTACAGAGGAAACTGGCACAACAGTGTAAAGCAATTATACGCCAATAAAGATCGAAAGAGAAAAACAAACAAAAAACCCATCCATTTCTGTACAAGTGCATCTGTCAGAATCTGCAATTTGCTAAGAGAGGAAATTCTGTTTTCACAATTCATCAAAAATACCTAACAAATTTTAGGATGTTCGACCTACAGACTGTCTCCCAGTGACGTTCTCTTACCTCCTGCAAAAACTTTTCACTCATTTGACTGAAGGGGTGTCCCGGGGGCTTGATCCCGGACACCACCAGTCCAGAGCTGAACACCCGGGGCCTCTGCAGGTCTGGCTTGAACTTGTCGTAGAGGCTGGTGGCCGGCTTCAGGTCACCACCTGCCACCTTCTCCTCTTTGGGGAGAGGCACGTTACACGCGGGTGGGGCATAAGGTAGCCCCACAAGCGACGCGTCCACCTGGCCAAGGGCCTGAGGGCTCCTCCGGATGTAGGTGATGATCTTGGGCCTCACATGCTTGGGCTTGGGCATCACGATGGGCCTGGGGTCCACCCTTCCTTCCGTCTTTTCAACCTGGGGGCCCTCCGTTCCCTCCTGTGAGGCGGGGGTGTCCTCGGGATGAGTGAGGCCAGGCTTGGGGATCCCACCGGGGCAGGCGTCCTTGTCAGGCACGTTCGGGGAAGCGTGTGACAACCGGGCGCTGTCGGCGGGAGGCGGGGCGGCCGGGGAGGACCCCGCGTCCGCACTCAATGCGCCCAAGTCCTGAAAGCGGCTGCTGGGAGGCGGGGGCTGGCGGGCCACGTTCACAGTGGTCTCTGGGTGGGGGGGCGCTGGGACACCGAGTAGAGAATCTGCTCTCACTGGCGGGGTGCCTTCCGTCTTCACTGCAGTCTCTAGACGGTTCCTGGTCTCAGCAACGGATGCCACAATCGCTTGGCCTCCCCCAGCGTCTGAGCTGCTGCCTGGAGGGTCGGGGGGCTCAGGGACCCCCGTTCCGCGCTCTCCCACAGAAGGATCTGAGCGAAAAGCCGCAGCGCCATCCCCGTTGCCCAGGACCCCTCTCTCCTCACTGGCAGCTGGGGGCCTGCTGTCAGTCGAACCCCCAGGAACAAAAGCGACGCGACCGTCCCCTGCTGACGCTGCATCACCCGCTTGCGTAGCTGCACTTGGCGAACACCTGCCCGCGGCCTGATGCTCAGCAGCTCCCAAGGAAGCGGGGCTCGGTCTGGGGGGCGTCTGGAGAGACCTCTCCTCCCCTCTCTTTTCCTGCTCAGCCCTGCCTCTCCCCGTGCCCGGGGGGTGTGCCGGGCTGCTCGGTGGGGCGGCCGAGGCGTCTCGCTGTGCTTCCGCACATGGCTCCTTTCCTCCGGGGGGGGACACACCATCCTCCTGAGGACGTCCCAGTGCCCCCGCCTGGGTGGACCTGAGCTCCTGCATGGCCCGGGGCGGGACAGGTTTCAGCTCCATCTTGGGCTCGGCCTTTCCCTGATCTGACTGTGCTTCTGGCTTCATCAGGACGTCCTTCGAGGCTGGGGAGGAACTGGGAGTGCACTCTGGGTGGGCAGAAGGTGCTGTACCCTGGGCGCTAACTATGGGTACCTGTCCCACCTCCGGCTGGGTATCTAAGGGGGTGGTCTCCTTGGTTACTGAGGTAGATGGTTTAGGATGACGTGCGCTCTTTCCCTCTGAGGAACCACCAGCTGGAGGACAAGCCGGGCCTAGAGAAGGGGCTGTCCCCATCTTCTGCAGCCCCTCCCCACCACCGGGCACCAGACGGGGGGCTTCTGGGGACCCCAGAACTGCGGGCTGTGGAAATGGCCGGGCCAGGCCCCCAGCCCGCTCCTTGGTGAGCACGTCCGCTGCTACAGCAGAGCTGCTGGCTCTCTCCAAAGAATGCCTCCTCAATTTCTCATTGTCAAGGGTCTTGGCCAACTTATCCTTGGGAACATGCCGGGGAATGTCAGCCTCCCTCTTAGCCAAAACCTCCGGGCTGGCCTCACCCGTGACAGTCCTCCAACTTGGCTGACCTGGTCCCTGAAGACCCCGGGGGGCCTGCGGGGGATCGGTGCCTCTCTCCAGAGTGGGCTCTTCATTCCGTTCTCTCTGAGCCATCGGAGAAAATTTAAAATCCTTCAGGCTGGCGGGGCCAGCCTGAGATGCTTTCACAAAGCCCTGAAGTGGGTGAAACTCCTTCTGGACACGGGTACTGCTTTCTGGCCCCCTTGAATTCACATTTCCAATTTCATCTGTCAGGGCACATGTCACAGCCTCATCAGGAGAGGAACCGACCTCCAGCATGATGGCGTTGGCATTGGTGTCTCCCAGACTTACGACGCTCTCATTATTATTTTTCACTCCATTTCTATTGTCCCGTAACTCAATGTAACACGATTTCTTAGGAGCCGCTGGAACACTCATTTTCCAGCCTTCAGCGGGAGCTGCCTGCCATGCAGTCCTCCTTAACGGAAAGGGACTTCCTTCAAGCTGCTACCTGGTGAGCAGGAAATTCTCAGGCTGCTTGTTGCCCCCTGACAGCGTCACTGGGCGATCCTGCTTTCATAATCTTCAGAGCAGTTTTAAAACCAAGCACCGTCTTGACACACAACTGGATGACTTATCTGTTAGGTTCCAGCTGAATGAGAGCCAATTAGCCCACGAGACCTAGAGAGAAAGAAAAAGAAAAGCATGCTAGATTGACAGAGAGAGACTCTCGGGAGAAAAAAGCATGGTAAACACACACTTATTCATCACCTTCCTGCTATTACTTCATTCACTCAGTCCAGATACTATTTCTCAAAAGCCTTTCAGATAGGGGCTCCTGCTGGCCAAATGCGGGAAACTGTAACGCCAACATGATTCATGTTAGAAATGGATTATAAATACATATTAAATCTTAAATTCATATTTTAAAAATCCACAAGTTGATACTGATACTGATTAAAAAGGGCAGAGGAGAAAGAAAGGCTCTTCTTCACAGAAGAATACCAACTAATACACGAAAAATTAGACAATTAGAAAAATCAGCACCTCGTATTCACCAGAGTAATAATTATCTTGGATGAGGGACACCGATGGTTGCTAAAATCGCTAAGTGCAATATTACTGAGGAACAGGTACTTGCAGACTCTTAAAGCACCACCCTTCAGATTACTTTATTTCTTATAAAGGAACACTTCATCTGTACAACGAAGAAACCTGGTGGACATCATCACATTAACGTCATCAGCATGGAGAGGGACGTCATGTGCTCCTGATGTCAGGTAGTTCCCAGGCCTCACGCTCCCTACCAGAGTATCCCTGCCTTGTCCCCAGTCCCCCCAATGGGGACTGAAAGTGAACAGCAGCCTTCCACGCCTTCCTCTGCTTCATGCGAACACGCACGACTGCACACACGCATTACGTGGAAGACTGCTACGTTTCTACCAAGATAGGTGACGTGGAAACCCAGCTGTCTTCCCTTCATCATTGTTTCATATGCTGTTTCACACGTGCAAAAGAATATGTGCATGTATACACATCCACACATACACGTATACCTGTACACATACTATACATGTACAAGTGTATATATATTATATATGTATATCTATGTAAATGTATATTTGTATATATCTACTATGTTATAAAAACAAAACAACATAATAAACAAGAACAACAGAGGACTGAAAAATCACTAATAATTTGCAGCTACCCCCACGCCCCTCTCCATCCCAGCCCTCACCTTCCCAGCTTAACTTTTCACTTGATGACCTCCCATGGGCATCCCTAAGGACCCAGTTGATGGAGCCTTTTTTTTCCCTTTCATTTGTTTGCACCTATACATAAGCGTGTACTTTTTCCATAAATGACATCATTTTCCATAAGCTGGGTTTTGGTCAGTTATTTTAATTTCCTCCTTCTTCCCCCTCCCCACCAGCCACCACAAGGCACAGTGACATCCTGATCTAGGTCTTTGAATTCCTTTCCCCATGTTCATAGAATCCTGCCCAAACACACACACCTGTGCACAGGTGTGCACTTTCATCTCCCTGCCATGCCGCACTTCCGTTCTCTGTCCATGTCACACTCATGTCCTCTTCCTCCCACCCCCTGCAGTCCTATCTCCAGCTTCCTTTTTCTCCTTCTCTGTCATCTTCCAGGCCTGTCTTCAATAAGCCAGTGGTCCCCACCGGTCCAGCTTTACCCCAATACAGCCTTAAGCCTAACCAGGGTGCTGACACTCTAAGCCCAGCCTCAGTTCCCTGACACAGAGGAGTCTTAAGACATCCATATTTCTTTCTTTATTCAGTTTCAAGGTGTTTTCCTTACACGTCTGGGCACAAATACAAAAGCGGGCAGGCAAATCGATAAGACAGCAGTTTAAAGAACACCGTGCTCTCTAGGTCAGGAAATGGGTGCCCTAGAAAGTCACAGAGAGCAAGAAATTCCACAAATGTGAGCCAACCACACAAAGTTAAGCGTCTCTGACTCTCTGTGGGCAGAATTATAAGCATGAAACCAAGAGCCCTCTTGGGTTTGAACTGTCGAGGCTGGCAGAAGGAAATGAATGCATTCTTCTCGGCAGTGACAAACCGAACCCGAGCATCAGACGCGGCAATCCACAATATGTCTTTTAAGATCGAGATTACAAAGCCACCCTTCCCAACTGGGTAACTGGTTAGGCACCCTCCCCCTTCTCCCCCAGGAGGGCTTTACCAGAACATTCAAGGGCGATTATATGGAAAAATACATCCTGATCATCATGTTTAATTTATATTTGTCATAATATTTAATTTAATTAGAAAAATTAAAAACTAAAGAAAGTTTGGAGGATTTTTTATGTTATTAAAAGGAGGTATGAACTGTAAAATAGATAGTCAGTGGGAAGTTGTTGTATAACAAAGGGAGTCCAACTCGAGGATGGAAGATGCCTTAGAGGACTGGGGCGGGGAGGGTGGGGGGGACTTGAGGGGGAGGGAGTCAAGGAAGGGAGGGAATATGGGGATATGTGCATAAAAACAGTTGATTGAACTTGGTGTACCCCCCCAAAAATAATAAATAAATAAATAAAATTTAAAAAAAAAGGAGGTATGGGTTTTAAAAGATTGAAAAAAAATACTGTGTACAGCCTTCCTGAGCTGCCAAGTCTGCTGTGGAATGCTTTATCAGTTGTGAATTTTCACATAAATATTCAAGCACTGTGCCTTTGAAAGTAAATGCAATTCCATCTGACTTAATAAAACTTAGTGGCCAAAGAAGCTCCAGCTACAATTCCTACCATGCAATAAATTACCCTTCAGAAGAACTTTAGGATACAGAAAAATGTATAGGCTATGAACCCAAAATTTAATGGCAAATATAATAGTGATGGAAAAAGTCAAAATTCCAACTTTCAAAGTTTAGTTGACATTTTTACTGAGCATATATTCAGGTCTATAATGTTCCACCACATTTAATAGGATAGTTTTATGTTCATTGACTTGCAAACATTTACATACAAGTCAATGTATTCACCTGCTTTAGAAAGTTCCCTGGTAATCACTCCTCTGTGCTTTCTGCAACGGTACTTATTTAGGAATAGCCGGATTCTTGGTCCTATTTCATAATGTTGCATGTGTTTATTCTTAACAGGTGTAAGTATAGGTAGTTTAAAACTTGATATACTGAAGACTGAATGAACTTTACAAGTTCAGTTTCACCGCAGCATGGTTAAAAGTTGAATCAGTGGTTGGGGGACGGTAAGTATATGTTCTGGGACACTGTAGCTATCCGTGGTGCTGAATTCTGTGAAAAAAGTGCCAAATTATGTAAAAATATAACAGCTCTCAGAAGCCTGCTTTAATCTCCTTATCTATGTATATAACAAGAGTAGTACATCACATTCTATTCTAATATATAATCAGAAATGTATTCAGAAAAATATCTTTTTTTACCTAGCAGAGGCTATTTTTATTTTACCTTGAGTAAAAAGAGTGAGAAGAATATACATGTAAACAAAATGCTCTATTTTCTCCGTCATAAAGGGCCGGGAAGAGAGGTAACTTGACTTTTCAAAGGTTAGACCAATCTGACATTTAAGCAAAATATTAAACTAATTGATATTTTAAGTCTCTTCAATAAAAATGTTGCATGTTTCTCCAAAAGCAGCCTCATTAGCATTTGCCAACAAAAAGCATCTGTTTTCCCCTTTAGAAAACAAATCCTTCCTTCCACGACAGAATTTCACCCAGAAAATACAGGGTAGTCATTGCTTGCCTATTATGTTTAATATTTATTTTGTGTTGTTTTGTTTTTGTCTTGAATGATTTTTTCCCCAAAATGGAAATACTTACCTTGCCAATTATTTTAAAAAATGGATTTTCATTGTGTAAAAAAAAAAGAAAAAGAAAAACTATACCAAAGTCCCCTACTTCCACCCCAAGAAATAGAGATTAATGTGTAGTACCCCAGATTTTTTTTAACACTCAGGGAATGAGTTTTTTAGCTCCAGTTTTGTACTTTGCATATCATGGACATCTCCCCACATAAATACATGTAATAAATACTTTATTGTTTTTAATGACCACTTTTACCACCATTTCCCTGCCGATCCTCCTTTGTCAGACTTCAGGCTGTTTTCAGCTTTTGCCTTTTAAGAGAATTCTTCACAGAAAATTGCTGAATGCATATCATATGGCCCCTCCCTTATCTCCTTACAACATATTCCTAAAGGCAGATTCACAGTGCAAACAGGCATGCACATTTGCATTTTAATACACAACTCAAAGCCCCATGAGGGGTTTCTGTTTTGTTTACAGGCACAGTCTGTGCCCAAACTATATGCCAGGACCAGGCACATAATGGGGGCCCCATGATTATTTGTTGAATAAATACATATTGCCCTCAAGAAAAAGTGTCAATCTTCCTTCTATCCCTTTATTTCCCTGCTTCCTGTTCCATCACCTCTCTCCCAAAACTCTTCATAACTACAGTGACCAGATCACCTGTCATTCAAATAGTGACACTGTTTACTTGCTTAGGAATTTTTTCCCATTTTTTATTAAAGTATAATTGACATGCAGTAAATTTCACCCTTTTTACTACACAGTTCTGCAAGTTCTGGCAAACGTAGCCAGTCTTGTGACCACCACCACCACAATCAAGATACAGAACTGTTCCACGAGCTCCAAAATCCCCCCTTTTGTAAGTCAACCCTTCCCTGACCCTCAGCCCCTGGCAACCAAGATCTGACTTCTCTTCCTACAATTACGCCTTTTCCAGAATGTCATTTAAATATAACTACACAGTGTGCAGCCTCTGCGCCTGGCTTCTTTCCCGAGCATCTGAGATTCACCATGACCTGGGGTCCGTCGGTAGTTCATTTGTTTCAATGGCTGAATACAATTCCGTGCTACATACCACAGTTTACTCGTGCCTTCCCCAGCTGAGAGACATGTGGGTTATTTCCAGGTTTGGGCAATTATAAACAAAGCTGCTAAAAACATTCACATACAAGATTGTGTATAAAACTGGAACACTTTTGAGAGTTCAAAAATGCTAAACCAGACAAAATGCCAAGACACCAAGTACAAACTGGACATATGGGCGCCCTCTTTAGAGCACACTTCTCGCCATCCAAGATGATCTGGTTCCGGTGCTTATTTGCCTGTTTATATAAACTCCTCCTATATAAGCTCCAGGAGATCAGGCAACGCCCCCACCCCCATTCACCGCTCTATTCTCAAGCCCAAGCCCAAAACAGCAGCTGAAGCATGGCAGGGATTCAAAAGCATTTTTTAACGGAATGAAGTTCACTCAGCACTAGGAACTTATTTTCCACACTTGAACAGCATTTGCCATTACCAGGTGCTGTTTTCAGTGCTCTCCTGTGTTGAATCCACGTAACAGCCCTATGGCTGGATTTTGCTATCTTGTTTTTACAGATGAAGAAACTAAGGCAGAGAGACATTAAATAACTTCTGAAAGTAAGTGGAAGAGCTGGAATTTAAATCCTCAGTCCTTGCTCTTAAGCCACCAGGCTAAGCTTCCCTGGAATCATCAATTTTTAAGGTCGATAGGTTAAAAAAAATCTTGTTATTTTATTTTGTTATTACTTTACCTCTAGTGAGGTTACACATCGTTTCATACGATGTTTGGCTATTTGTATTGCTTCTTTCGTGCTGCATATCTCCGGAGTGAAATTCTTTTTAACCACTATTTTTAATGGCAAACATGGGAGACAAGCTATTTCTAGACTTCATCAAGAGAAAATGAGATGTTAGAATTTAAAGGACTGTTCCAGGGAATTAGGGCCGGATGAGTGACCTCTTGCCTACAGCCTATCTCACACCTCCAGTCCTTCCCCACCCCCACTCCCCACCCCAGGCCTCTCCCACTCGGATTATCGGTGCTGTCATCCACCTGACCACCAAAGTTGGAAGTCTGGAAAGTTTCCTTGGCCCTTTCCATCAGCACGAGTGCATCAGGTGCGCTTCCACCATTCATCCCAGCCATCCACTTTCCCTCCATCTTCATTGCCACCATCATCTCCCACATAAGCCACCTACAAATCTCCCACCAGATCACCTGACCTCCATACTTGCTTCTCTAAAGAGCCACCAGGTGCCTAGAGTAATACCTTGACACATCAGTCAGATCAGGTCCTTTCCCCACCACAAATCCTCCATGGCTTCCTTGCACTGCCCTGTGTGGTCCTTGAAATCTCTCTGCCCTCCCTCCACCCTCCTTCCTCACCGTCCCCTGCAGCCTCCCCACGGGCTTTGCACTGCCATTGTCACTGCTTGGCACCCAGGTCGGGCTCTCCGCATGGCTGTGTCCTCCTCAGACAGAGCCTCCTTCCTGTTCATCCTCTGTCCCCAGTCACAGCCCCTGTGGCTTCCATCACAGCCTGTCCCAGCTATTCGATGTGTTCATTCGTACACTGTCCTCCTCTCCCAGCAGAACATACTCTCCACGAGGAAAGCCCTCCTCACCACTGATGCCCCGTGACCAGAAGACTGCGCTACACATTGTAGGTACTCAATAAACTTCAATAAATCTTTGTCGAATTCGTGCATATGGTAGCATAACTGAATCCTTCCTCATGTGTTTGGGTCTCTGGGTAATGCCTCGCCGAGCACATGCTATTCACAGAATCACTGAGTGTCAGAGGTGGAAAGGAACTGAGACATTCATTAGTTCAACCCTCTCATTTCCTATGAGGAAACGGCAGCCCAGAGAGGCGTCACGACGGACCCAGCGTCCCGCGGCCACAAGAGCTGGGTGGGGACAGGCTCCTCACAGCCAGCACTCGACCCCCTTCGCAGACCTAGCAGCCTCATGCGTTGGGAAGGCCAGGGAAACAAGGGCTTGTGGAGACAGGACTCCAAAGGGCTCTGAGATGGAGACAATTTATGAGCATCCACCGATAAAAAAACACAGGACAAGGAACAATAGGAGATAAACACATAAATGAAAGGTCCTAATCCTCAGAGAAACAGTCATCTCCTGAGGGCAAAGAGATATGATGTAGAAACAACGAACAACAATGGTAATAAAAGCAAGGCAGGGAGTAATCAAATATCCTGTTCAAGAGAAATACTCAGAACCACATGATGAGGAGGAGGCAGGAATTCCAGCTGAGAAGCTGGGGAAAATGAGACCTTTGCCCCCTTCTCGCAATTTACGAACGGTGTGTGTGTGGCGGGGGGGGGGGGGGGGGGGGGGGGGGGGGGGGGGGGGCGGGGCAGTTTTACAAAGATTCCAGCTGGCCACCCCACACTCATGTACAAGGGCTAAGGAAAAGAAGCCACTTGTAAACTCCCATCTGTTAAACACGGCTCACTCTCAAAAGGATTTCATGACGAAAGGGAGTAAAATAATAGCTAAAATGAGGCCTGGGATTATCTCTGGATTTCATTTCTCTTTGCAATCCCTATATTCTTACCAGAAAAACTCAGAGTTACCCATTCTGGTGAAGGAAGAAAATGTCATCATCTAGTTTAAAAGACTGGAGGTTTCAAAGGTAGCAAGAACAGCTGAATTTGACCATCAAGAGTTGGTGATAAATTCCCTGCCATTACTTCACGAGACAAGTCAGAAAAGCTAATATTGAAGATTAATATATTCTATCTACAAAATACTAGATAAGATCCAAACTCTTCCAATACCATTAGCATGTGCTTGTGTTTATTAACGGGAGACTGAAAAGAGAGACGGGCTTCAAATCTAGATAAAAGCAGAGCCTTCTTCACTTACAGGAAAGGGAGGTGTATTAACACACAGGCAGTTCAACTGGCATCCCAAGGGCTGAGCCAGACAAGGTTTTGGTGATTGTGTTGTTGGAGGAGTGAGAGCTCTTTTTTAAAAACTGAGCTGCAATGCTCATTTGCAAGGCACGCCCTTTCTCCTTCTCCAGTGGCTACCTGGTCTACAAACTCACAGCTGGTTGCCCCACAGCCTATGCCACCCATCTGGCACCTGAAGGCTATTGAGGACCCACTCTTTTGAGTTTAGAGCATCTCCTCCTATTCATTTACCTGCCCAAGTATTAATATAACCTTGTAATATTCATGGGTTTATTCCCTTCCTCATTTCTAACCACATGTTATATTCACAAATGGCTTATGTAAATATTCCCAACAAACCCACTCCCCTTCTTTCTTCCTCACTAGCTCTATGGCTCAAGCTGCTTCTGTAATGTGGATGCTGGGCCAAGCCATTCTGGGAGAATCCTGAAGCCTGCTTGAGCAGGTGGGGAGGGAGGCTGCTTCCTGGGGGCTGGGGCTGGGGGGCTGGCTTAGTGCAACCTGAGAGGCAGCACCAACACCTTCTCAAACTCTTCTGCCAGCCCCCTCTCAACGTTGCTTCTCCAAGTGCGTCCATTTCAAATCAGTAGGCATGCTTGAGCTGCACACCTTGACTCTCTTCCGTGTGCCTTAGGACCCTGGCAGTGGAAGTCCGCATTCATGGTGGGCGTGGCACATGACCCTCGTTTATCTGTGGAGCTGCAGAGTATAAATTTCAGGGATTGTCTGCTATCTGAAAGGAAGAAAGAAATCTCTCACATCATCAGGGATAAGGTGAGAATCACCTTCAGCTCAAAAGCTTGCACTGGGTCACTACAAACGGGGCTTTTCCAAATACGCTTTTTTTCTGGAAGGTGCATTTCTTTTATCTTTCATCAGAAGCATATAACTTTTCTTCTGTCAAATCAACCAGATACCTAGAAGGATAAAGCTAAATATTTAACACCATGATGCAGCCCAAGCAAAAACGTTCGTAACAACCAGAGAGCAAATAAATAAACTGCACGGTGACTGCAAAAAAGCTCCAATTAAATAGAAAGGGATATACTTTCATGTTCCAGGGCCTTCCGTTAACAGTCTCTGTATTTTCATTAGTTATACCACGTAATGAATAAAGCATTTTTGATCACTATGTTTGGAATGTCTTTATCTCTACGTGAGAGATAAAAAATGAAGATAAATAGAAAAAGAAAAAATATATTCCTTAGTTAGGAACGAACTTGGCCTAGAAACATGCAAGAAAAATAAATGATCTATGCTGGGAAGAATGACTGGTTCTTCTACACAATCAAGATGAATGAATAATATTGCTTTCGTGAACTTGTAGGATTCCTCCAACATGTCACCAGAACTTGAAGAAAAATAGTAACAACAACAAAAAAACCAACCTTAAGATTCCCAACAAAATTCAAGAATGCTTCCTTAAAGCGCAACATGGTGACGAGTATTTGAATAGCACTCAATCTATAATCCCAGGGTGGAGAGCTGGCTTGCTAGCACTTCCGGGATAGAGCAGGGGCTTCACGCACCGCATCTTGATGACCAAAACTGACAACTTCCATCAGCAACAAAAATCAAACACTCCCAGAACGCACAAACCTGAGTCAGGATGAATTTTAACGGGCATGCTTTAAATATTTAAAACCACAGTTTAGAAATTCACTCTTAAATAACATGAGATGCTCAAACATCCATTTTAATCAAAGACTCTCAAAGAAATGCCATAAGTCTCATGCTTCTTATCTTTTCAATAAAACAGCAGAAAAGCTAATTAGTCGCTTTCATTTAGTGAGTCACAATCAGATCCTCTTATATGCGTGACACACATGCCTAAGTTTCAGGCATGGGAAACAGAGCCGCGATGCTCACTGGCCCCCCTACATGTGGTCCTGACAGCATCCAGCAAGGCTCCTGACCCGTGTCCCGGGACTGCTCCTCTCACCCGGCGGCTCTCCAAGGCTGCAGGAGCACGTTTACACACAGACTACCCTCCTCCTGACCAGAGAACTAGGACCCATGTTTACCTGCAGGGCCTCTTCGAACTAAGTATGAGGACAGCTCTGGAGGGCGGAGACAAAGGAATCTCCACGGAGCACTCTGGTGTCAATAGAGTCCTGATGCAGACAGTAAATCAGGAGAAAACCTCTCTCCAGGCAGACAGGCTGGGCCGGGGGTCCCAGGAGCAGCTGTGGGGGGGGTGGGTCTGCCCAACCCCATGGGAAGGCAGGTAGAGTCGTGCCAGCCTGGGAAGACCAGGGCCTGCAGCCTGAGAGCCTGGCAGGGGAGTGGGGAGACCCCTATCAGGTCCTCTGATTACCGTGAAAAGGATAAAGTGATACCAGCAATGGAAATGCGAACTCTTCACTCCCACCAAAAGCTAGGACGCCAGAGAAGAAAAGAGAACAGGAGGGGAAATCCAAGGGGCGCTGATGGAGAGAAAGACGACTGATTCCGAAAAGAAGAAAATGACAAGCAGCGATTTACCACTTCTCTGCCTGGAATTCCACCTGTGTGATTGTGCGTGTGTGTGTACACTGTACACTCTCCCACACACTCTCAGCACCTCCCCCACGGCAAAGGCAAACAGCACAACACACGGCTCTGGGTTCCAACCCCACTCGCAGGTACGAATGGACAGCTAAGAATTACAGCATTCATAAGAAAGGCCCCAGATGAAAAAGAGAGAAGGCATTTGAGAAAATACAGAAAACAGAAGAAGCCTTTTTAAAATTTATGTTCTAATTTGCACAGAACACAATCCACTCTTCTTACTGTACGGTCCTGAGTTTTGACACGTGCACAGAGTAACCACCAGTCACGATACAGAACAGCTGCACCACCCCCAGATTTCTCTCAGGCCACCTCTCACACCCAGCTCCTCCCCACCACTCCCCCCTAGCAAATACTCATCTATTCTCCATCCCTAGAGTCTGCCTTTTCCGAAATGTTACGTAATTATACAGCAGGTAGCCTTTTTTAAAACTGAAGTATAGTTGACTTACCATCAATCTTGTATGAGTTTCAGGTGCATAACATAGGAATCCAATGTTTTTCTAGATGACATTGCATACAGAGTTCTTATAAAACACTGACTGTATTCCCTGTGCTGCACATTATTACATGCTTGTACACGTAGTCTTTTAACTCAGCTTTTTTCACTTTTCACAGATGAATTAGATTATTATTATTTTATTAATATAGTTATTTATCTTATGTTAACCTTGTTAATATGGATACAGAATGCACACTGCATTCTAGACACACTCTTAATATCACATGTATCAGCAGCTCACTCCTTTTTATTGCTGAGTAGTACTCTGTTGCATGCCTGTACCACAGTCTGTTTACCCATCACCCGCCGAAGGAGAGAACATTTTAAAATTCTAGTTAATTCCCTCAGAGACAGAAGAGTGTCTACAAAACAAGAATAAGGTACTTCCCTGGTGGCGCAGTGGTTAAGAATCTGCCTGCCAATGCAGGGGACACAGAGCAACTAAGCTCGTGTGCCACGACTACTGATCCTGAGCTCTAGAGCCCACAAGCCACAACTATTGAGCCTGAGTGCCACAACTACTGAAGCCCAAGTGCCTAGAGGCTGTGCTCCACAACAAGAGAAGCCACTGCAGTGAGAAGCCTGAACACCACAACGAAGAGTAGCCCCTACTTGCCGCAACTAGAGAAAGCCTGCATGCAGCAATGAAGACCCAACACAGCCAATAAATAAATAAATAAATAAAATTTAAAATAAATAAAATAAAATAAAGTAAAACAAGAATAAGAAGCTATGGAAAGGAATAGTCTGAAAATATAGAAGAGCTCATAGTAATTAAAAATATGACAAAATGCAACAATCAATAGAAGGTTTTAAAGATAAAATCTAGAAAATAGATTAGTGTCAGAAATTAGAACCCATAAAAAGGAGACACTAAGAAAGACAGAACAATTAGTGTATCAATGTAGGAGCTCTACATTCTAATAGAAATGCAGAAGAAAGAAAGAACAGAGAAAACAAGAGAAGAAAAATTACGAAACACATGAAACAAGAAAATTCTCGACACTGAAGAACACAAGTGTCCAGATTAGAAGGGCCCACTAAGGGCCTGGAAAATAAAATGTGACCTACTGCAAAGCACAGCGTCATGTACACCCAGCATCCTAGGAATAAAGAGACGTTCCAGGGAGATAAAATAGGTCACAGATAAATGGAATCACTGGCAACAGATCTCGTAACAGTAATAAATATCTGAAGTCAGGGAGCAATGGTAACATTCCAAGAAATAATGACCTTCACCTAGAATTCCATACCTTGCTAAACTATCAAACCAAGTGTGAGAATAAATTCATTTTCAAACACACAGTAATTCAAATTTATCTATTTCCCAAACCTTTAAAGAATGTGCGTCTGCAAAATGAATATATGAATGAAGAAGACAGGGGATTCAGGATAGGGGGACTGAAAAAAAAAAAAACCCCAAGAAACAGGTGGGGCCCAAGCTCAGAGATGAACCAGTTCAGACAGGAGCAGAACAGGAGGCGTGGGAGGCAGAGCCAGTGAGAAGAGGCAGCTGGTGGTCCTGCTGAGCTGGGACAGTTGTGCTGAGCGAGTGTTCTGCAGGCTCTTGGCACTACTCTCTTCGCCAGGTGATGGGGGAGGCTGTTTCTTCCTTGTTTGTCTCTCTAAGAACAAAGAAATCTTCCCAGAAGCAGCCCTGAGGCCACCCCTTGCAGGGCAGGGAAACGGGGCCCTGGTGACTAGCTTGGCATCATCAGGAGTTACTGAGTCACGTGGCCAAGGGGTGGCCATCAGAACAAAATCAGGCCGTGCCAGCAAAGAGGAAGAGGAAGTGACTGCTGGGCAGCACCTAGCAACGTTCCACACGGTATTTACGAACCTTAGGGGAAAACCCAAGGGGAAAAAAGAGCTGCTGGTACACTAGTGGGCTCCTCAGTAAATTACATGTGATATAATAACGTAGGAGGTTTCTGCTGATGTATCCACATTGTGGAAGGCTGGGAAGGGAGTGTGCAGTAAGAGCTGACCTCTCCACTGTGTGATGAGGAATCAACCGCTGACGTCCGAAAGGGAAACAGAGGCCGAGTTAGTGGGAGGAACAGCAAAATGATTTGAAATCCCCATTCCAAACCTCCGAGGGGTAGGATTTGGAATGGGGACAGATGGGCAGAGGACTGCAGCTTCTTCTTCTAAGCCTTTTACCACTATAATAAAAGGAAAGTTAAGCGTTTAAAAACCACTGTTTCCTCATGGAATATTTAAAGAAAACGGAAGCAAAGTGCAAAGATTGTCATCATTTTAATGAAGATCTAAACTTACAAACTCGTTGAAAAGATCTACGGAGTGACTTCTTGGTTTACATTTAAATTTAAAATTTGCAAGAGCTGGGATTAACAGGTATATACTAGTATATATAAAATATAACCAGTAAAGACCTACTGTAAAGCACAGGGAACTACAGTCAATATCTTGTAATAATCTATAATGGAAAAGACTCTGAAAAAGATGTGTGTGTGTGTGTGTGTGTGTGTGTAAAACTGATTCACTTTGCTGTACACCTGAAACTAACACAATATTGTAAACCAACTATACTTCAATAACAAAAATAAAAATAACAAAATGTAGACAGAAATAATGAATGAGTGAATGAATGAATGAAAAAACAAACAAATAAATAAATAAAATTTACAAGATTGGAGGAGACAGTGGTATCAGATGCACTGAAACTCAACAGACGGGCTGTTCTCACTGCGATGACAGAACATCTGAAGCTGTGGTTGAATCAGCAGGAGGAAAAGCACTAGCATTTCTGTTTGTTCAGAGGAGAGCAGACCCTAGATTCACCAGTGGCCTGAACAGGTCAAGGAGACACCATTCTGAGCTCAACGGCAGTGTTTTCAAGGAATGCAGAGCTTGTTAGGAAAATGAAGTCACAATTTCAGAAGAGAGTGGTGGGTGCATATGAATGAAATGTTAAGCTTCTCCAGCTGCCTGTGGAGTAGCAACTCAGGACGCTGCTGAATTATCCAGCACATTCTACTAGAAGACACGGCCACCCTGCCTCACCACTGAAAGAGCTAATAAAGATCTGCCTATCTCTGGGCATCTCAGAATGCTGTAGGACCACCCTCAAGATAAAGCAGGTCCCCTGGAATAAGGGACAGGAAAGTGGGATCCTCTGCTTTGAATCCCATTTTGCTTGTGCAGTCACTCACCAATCTCATCGTGTCTCCTCATCTGCATTTTAATGCAGCTGAAAATAGTAGCAGCTTGTGGGGTTGCTGTGAAGGCTTGAAGTAAGGTCTGTAGCACACCTACCACGTGGTGGGGATTAAATAAACGGTAGTAGTATTGCATCGCTGCAGTAAAAACATGTGCACAGACTCATTGCTACATGCTTGAGGGGGCCACAGAGGAGGTCATGCCCACAGACGTGAGGACAAATTTTGCTGTTGTCTGCTTTGGCCTGTGCCTGCCAGAATCCAGGGCAGAGGACCCTCGTCTGCACCTGACTCAGCTCCGAGCATCCTCCACTTTTCCCTGCTCTCTATTCCGACCATTCTGAGCCCTAGCCCCGCCTCCCTGCTGGTTAGTTGTCACCCTTCTCTCCATTCTAGAATCTGCACAGCTCATTGACACCTCTGTTCCAGAGACCAACTGCCTCTCTAGGAAGGGACTGGTGAATGCATCCCCTGGGCAGAATCTCATCTTTAAAAGAATTGGCTATAATCAGATAAAACAAGGAATTGCTACTATGGGCCACATGCCAGGACACAGAAATAGCTTCATTTTGAAGGAACAGATGACACAGCACGATTCCTTTCCAACAGTATCTCCACGCTGCACGTTCCTAGAGAGCAGATTCTGTGCTCAGCAGAGTTTCAACCGTCCAGACAGGGCCTGGATGAATACAATCTACTAGATTAACAAGACTCGGTTAATGTGGGGTAGGAAGAAGCAGGGTTCAAAACACTGGTATCACTATTAGAGAGCCTTAACACGTAGACCACAACACGCGTCGTTCACACCTGCCAAAGCCAAGTTCCCCACTTTCTCTGTCTGCACCTCACTTCTGCCCTTTGTGTCCTTCCTGTCCACAGTGATTTCTGCAGGTGCCTGTCTCCCACCTCGCCTCACCCTGCTGTTTGCACAGAGCCTGGCTGCTCTTTAAGGCACGGCCCTTGCCTTTTAGCAGCTGCAGGTCCCTTTTCCAGACCTTTCGCGTAACAGGTGCTCAAGAAAACTTTGCTGAATCACAGATAAAACTTGTGATTTCCGATGGGGAGGTAGGTGAGCACTGCCATCAAAGCCGTGCTTGTGAATTCACGCCGTGCTCCAGCTGCTGGGCTGGCACTGCTTCCCCCTCCAGGAGGCATCTGGACCCCACGGAGGGATGTGCGGGGGTCCCGCTGTCATTATGCTCGCAGCTGAGCCCTCACCACTGTCCACAGGAGCCCTGTTGCCAAAACCAGGTTAACTGATTCACTGCATGTGTACCAAGCACCTACCTCATGCCAAGGTGGCCCGGTGCTAGGCACAGAGAGGGACTAAGACGGGCGTCCTGACTGCACCAAAACCCTCTGGTCCACAGCCTGTGTCAACCCCCACGGCCTCGTGGGCTGCACGGGGTGGACACCCGGTGATGGGGAATCCTGCTCACACCCTCTGACACCCTCCTTCGCTCCGCAGAACCTGCTGGTCAGGAACTGGGCACCCACACTCCTTTCTCAGGATCCTTGATGCTTTCCACCCGGCACCACTGCCTTCCATACCCTTGTCTTTTCTTGTCGACTAGAATTCGAGCCCAGGAGCCCAGCCCACGACCTCTGTATCCTTCCTAATGCCCAGCAAAAGGTGTTCTCAATTCAAATTTGCTGAAAGAAACGTGTCTGGTTAATAGACACCAAAAATTAAAACCTCATTGCGTTCTAGGTGTATCACTGACAAATTTTCCTGGAAAGCTATATAAACTATTATATTGGGTACTTTCTGATTATATGATTGGATATTCTGTTTGGAAACTATGAATTGCTGCTCTTTTTTTTTTTAAGATTTATTTTATTATTTATTTTTTTTGGGCTGTGTTGGGTCTTTGTTGCTGCATACCGGTTTCCTCTAGTTGTGGCAAGCGGGGGCTACTCTTTGTTGTGGTGCGCGGTTTTCTCATTGCGGTGGCGTCTCTTGTTGCAGAGCAGGGACTCTAGGAGTGCGGGCTTCAGTAGTTTTGGTGCGTGTGAGCTCAGTAGTTGTGGCGCACGGGCTTAGTTGCTCCGTGGCATGTGGGATCTTCCCGGCCCAGGGATTGAACTTGTGTCCCCTACATTGCCAGGTGGATTTTTAACCATTGCGCCACCAGGGAAGCCCTGCTGCTTTTTATTACACAACAAATTCCTGTTTTGTCCTCCTCCTCCTCCTCTTCCTCCCCCCTCCTCCTTCTTCTCCTTTTTTTTTTTTTTTTTGCCCACTTCACTGTCAAGGTAATAAGTGCCTGTCTTCAAGGATCTACTTTGCAAACATTCACTTAAAGACCAGAACTGTGAAAAGGTTTGTCTAGGGTATAAATAAGCTTTTTATGCATAAAACTATTCACTGCGATTATTCTGAATATACTACAGCAGAACACCATAGGGCAAGATTTTCAAACTGGAATCAATTTAGTAACACATGACCTGCATTTTTAAAAAGAAAAATATAATAGAGAAGATAAGTTTATCACATTTTAATGGGTAAGTATTGTTTCCTGCAACCTTTTTCAGTTAAGCCTGTGTGTGCAAGTGTGTTTGTGTTCATGTGCACACATACCCTTTCTGGGTTGCAGACAAAAATGTTTAAGCAACATCGTTGTAGGGACATTTGTCATTGTTTTCGGCTGCCAGGAACCAAACCAACTTCCGATTTGGGGGTAATTCTCAATGCTGTCGGCCTTGGTGGAAGCAGGGAATCTCTACCCATTAAAGAAACAAAAAGCAGGAGCCCCTCATTCCCTCCTCCCTCTAGGGAAGTGAACCAGGCTTGCTCAAATGGATGCTCTCACTTGGGACTTTGAATCTTGAGCACATGACACAAAGACGGAGATGATGGAGAGATCAGATGTGAGCCGCCCCTATGAGCAGCAGCTGAACAGCTGTTCCCCCGCCGCAGGGACTGTGTCCTGGGCAACAGCAAGGGCAGCCTGCCTCTCCTGCCCTGGCCGCCCACACACCCCTCCACCCCCTCCAAACCTCCTCCCGGCTGTTGCCCATCACCTAGGCATCAGCCACAGCCTGCGTCCTTTTCTTCCTTTTTAGGCGGGTTTCTCTTGCTCACAACCAAGATCTTGAATGATGCAGGTGTCAGGCTAAGGGGTTTGGCCTCTGCTTTGTAAGAAATGGGAAACCCTTGCATAATCGTAAACAAGAAGGATGACATCAGGTCAGGCAGTCCTATGTAAACTGGATTGGAGACAGAAACGACAGGAGCAAAAAAAACAGTTGGCCCAGACCAGGCAAAAGATGAGGACCTTTTGAACTAGGACAAGAAGTGTTAAAGAGAAACCTCATTAACACCTTCTGTGAGAGCTACACTGCAGAGGAGCCGGAGCCTGTGAGAGGCAATCCCAAAGCACAGCTGATGGCGAGGATGTGGAGAGAGGGAGCCCTGACACACGGTCAGTGGGAACGCAAATTGGGGCAACCACCGGGGAAAACAGTCTGGCGGTTCCTCAGAAATTCAAAATAAAACTGCCATACAACTCAACGATTCCACTCCTGGGTATTTATCCATAGAAAATGAAAACACTAACGGGAAAAGGTACATGCACCCCAATGGTCACAGCAGCATTATTTACAGTAGCCAAGACATGGAAGCAACCTAATGTCCACTGACAAATATATCGATAAAGAGGATGTGGTACATATATACAATGGAATACTACTCAGCCATGAAAAAGAACAGAATAATGCCACTTGGGACAACATGGATAGACCTGGAGGACGTTATGCTTAGTGAAATAAGTCAGACAAAGACAAATATTGTATACTTTCACTTATATGTGGAATCTAAAAAACAAAACAAACAAATATAACAAAACAAACTCACAGAGAACAAATCAGTGGTTGCCGGAGGGGCAAAATAAACGAAGGGGATTAAGAGGTACAAACTACCAGTTATAAAATGTGTAAATCTCGGGGATGTAATGTGTAGTGTAGGGAATACAGTGCATATTTAATCATAACTTTGTATGGTGTGTAATCCACAAAAATATGGAATCACTATTGTGTATATATATTGTACACCTGACATTGACATATTATAAATCAACTATATTTAAACTAAAAAAAAAAACAAAAAAACAGGCATAGCTGAAAAGACCCAATGAGGCCAGCAAAGAGCACAGTTCGGAGTGTGAAGTCCAGAGCCAGACTCCCTTGATTTGAATCCAGATTGACCAGCCGGATGAACTTGAGTTAGTTACTTAATCTTTCTGTGCCTCAATTCTGCCATCTGTAAAATGGGAACAATGATAGTATCTGACTCTTGGAGTTATTGTTACAGGAACTAAATTAGTTAATATATACGAAAGGCTTAGGAGGCTGCCAGGCACCCGGTAAGCAGATATAACTGTCTAATTTGGGGAGTGAACTTGCAATGCTCTTCTTGGGCTGCTCTAACTCTAGTTTTAGTTTACACTTTAGTTAACTCTAGTTTATTTACACTTTCCAGGGAAAGGCTCTCACAGCAGGGTCGATGCACAATTAGAGCCTAATCTTCAAATATCTACATACTTGCATTACCGTTTGTGAATTTATCCACAGCTAAGTTCAGTGACACTTATTACCTAGCATCACTGGGGACCTAAGTGTTCCGTACGTTAATTTCCTAGCAACTGAATGAAGCCCATCTAAGAACTAGTGCACATACAAGTTTGAATTATGCTAACAGATGGTTTGCAAAATACATGGTATAATTACCTACTTTCTTAAAGAGAGTGCATCAAAAGTAACTTTATGTTTGTAATATTTCTAATATTGATTCAGTTGACCATTTTGAATGAGCATCAGTCATTGGATTAGTGCTGTAATTCAGTGATGGTCTTAAGGATTAATCACTATGGTTTAAAGATCTTTTTGCCCCTAAACTGTTAGCTCAAATACGACTTGGTGGGAGTCTTTGTATCTCCCTCTCACTTTAATTTTTCCTGCATCTTTCCCTGCTATCAGTTAAATAGTACATCTTGCAGCTAACACTCTTTCTGCTTCAAAAGACCACCTTTCCTGCTTTGTTATAATCTGAAAGCAATAGATACTAAAATTATGTATAAAGCAAAAAGTATGTAGTAAATGGGTACACAGTAGATGGACTGTGGGGGGGGTATGAGACCCCAATAAGGGGCAGGAAACTTACACTGTACACTTCATAGAATCTATTTTGCCTAATCTCTAAGGACTGTTCCCAGATTTTTACTGTAAGGGCAGCTGAGGCTGCCCGCAGAGCATCGTGAGTTTGACCGGTGATGAGTGACAGCTAAAGGGAAGGGAGGTGAGCATCTCCGGAGCCCCAGACTTGTCTGGAAGGCCACCTGCTCCATATCTCCACCATTACCTCCACTGAATTCACTCTGCTTCTGTAACAAAGTGCCACACCTTGGCTGTAAACAACACAAATCTATTATCTTGCAGTTCTGGAGGTCAGAGGTCCAAACTGGATCTTATGGGCTAAAATCAAGGTGTCGATGGGGCTGCATTCCTTCTGGAGACTCCAGGGGAGGATCTATTAACGTGCCTTTCTAGCTAGAAGCTGAGGAAATTGATTTTAGGAAATGTGCTGAGGCCACCTGCATTGCTTGGCTTGCGGCCCCTTCCTCCACCTTCAAAGCACGTCACCCCAACCTCGGCTTCAGTCACCTCGTCTTCTTCTCTGACTTGGACATGCCTGCCCCCCTCTTCTAAGGACCCTGGTGGTGACACTGGGCCCACTCAGACCCCTCAGGATTGCCTCCCATCTCAAGATCCTTCAGTTCATAAAGTCCCTTTTGCCACGTGAGGTTCCAGGAACTAGGACATGGGCACGTTTGGGGGGCATTTTTCTGCTACCCATGTAGATGTGGAACAGATATCAAACTGAACATACACGAAACAGAGCTGCTCATCTTCCCATTCAGCACCACCACCTCCATCCAAACCTGTTCCACCCACGGTCCGCTGCATTTCAAGTGCCAGCAAGCTCATCCTTCTAGCCGCTCAGGGCAAATGACTTGTGGTCACCCTTGTCTTCAAGTTCTGTCAAGTATCCTTTCAAAAACAGATCCACCAACTGACAAGCTCTCCCCACCTCCATACCCACCACCCATCTGAGCCACCATCCTCTCAATGGGATCCCTGGAACACTCCGCTATGTGGTCTCCCAGATCCCACCCTACAGTCTATTCTCAACCCTGCAGCCAGAGTGAGAGTTTTAAAATATAAATTACAACATGTCATCCCTGTCTTTAAACCTCGCCAATGGCTCTCTGTCTCACTCAGCAAAAGCCAAAGTCTTATGCAAATTAACTTATTTACAAAACAGAAACAGACTCATGGACTTAGAGAAAGAACTTAGGTTACCAGAGGAGGGAAGGGTGCAGGAATAGTTAGGGAGTTTGGGATTGACATGTACACACTGCTATATTTAAAATGGATAACCAACAAGGACCTACTGTAGAGCACAAGGAACTCTGCTCAATATTCTGTAACAACCTAATTGGGAAAAGAATTTTAAAAAGAATAGATACAAGTATACGTATAACTTTGTTGTACACCTGAAACTAACACAACATTGTTAATTAACTATATTCCAATATAAAATAAAAAGTTAAAAAAAAAAGCTGAAGTCTTATGACAAGTATCCTGGGAAGAAAGAAAGCATGAACAAAGGCTCAGAGGTAAGAAAATGCAGTTTTCCAGAAACTGAAAGCCACTCAGTGTGTCCTGAGCAAAGATGGGCTACAGCGCAGCAGGCGGGAAGTGGGGGGAAGCATAAGGAGGGTGCTGGAAGGGGCAGCAGAGAAAACGAGCGGGTGGGCAGGTTCATGGCCACTTAGGAGATCAAAGGGCAATAGTTGGTGGTCGCTGAGATCTGAGGTCAAGGACGACACCCAGGACTGACTTACTGAACGGGTCTCTGAGACAGGAAACGTCAGCGAGAAGAATGGTGGGCTGTGACACGCTGACACTATGTGTGGGAGATTTTCAAGTCAAAATGTTGGAAGGTGATCGGCTATGTGGAATTGGGTGATAAGTTAAGAGAGGCTGGCTAGAAATGCATATTTGGAAGTCTTCAGTTTGCAGATGGTTATTTAAACCATGGAAACAGATAAGAGAAAAAGAAAAGAAAAGAAAGAAAAAAAAAACACCCAGGAGGAGCAGATAGAAGGAAAAGCAAAAAGGGCTCAGGACTGAACCGTTTAAGGGGAAGAGAAGTCTACAAAGGAGATAGAGAAAGAAGAGCTAGAGGGTTCGAGAACAAACAGTAGAATCCGGTGCTGCAGAGAGAATGCAGAAGGACCCAGTGTTTATAAGAGGCGCGCTCACTAGTGTCAGACGCTGCCCATCGGTTCAGTGAGAAGGCTAAAGAAAGTTCCATCGGTTTCGTGTCACGCAAGTGGTAACGGGGGCAGCTGCAGGAGAGTTCACGCCAGGTGTCTATGGAGTGAGACGGGAAGGACGCACAGGAGAAGCGTCCACAGGGCGTGGCTGAAGGGACAGGGGCATCAGGACGGTTCAGGGGACGGTGGAGGGGGGTGGCAAGGAGGGTTTTCCTCCTCCCAACTTCTTTTTTCCTTCCCTTCTTCTTTATTTGCTTCTCAGTGTCAAAGATAAACATAGTTTAACTCTGACGGGAAGACACTTTTCAGGAGAGAAACAGGAGGTTATCGACATGTGAGGTCTCTGAGAAGACGGGACCCAGAACACAGGTGGGCAAGGTCACCTTCGGGTCTCTACCCTAGCACCCCCTTGTTCCCTGATGCTGTAGAACAGCTCTCCCGCCTCCGCGCAGGGCGCTGGGGGTCCAATGGACAAGAGGACGGTCCCGACCCTCAAGGAGCTCCCAGCCGGTAGGGGGAGCGGAGCCACCAGTCAAGCAACACAGGCATTTCCCAAACACGCGGTGAGTGTCCGCCTGGCAGCACAGGTGCCGAGAGAAGCAGCCGGGACCAGAGTCTTCCAAAGGCCCAGAGTGGCAGCGAGGGACAGCCGGAGTCCTGGAAACGTCCAGGCACAAGCCAAGCTACGGGGGAGGCTGTGAACGGACAGAAATACAATTATCAAAGAAACACTCTTAGCATCTTCCTGGAAATGTGTCAGGCGTGGAATCTGTTTACAGGTCTCAGGGCTGCTGACATCCGTGCACAGGGCAGGCCGAGGCAGGGCCCTGCTTTCCTCTCCTGTCTCCCGTGGGGTCCTCCACCCAGAGCTTGCAGCGCAAGACCGTTCTGCTCATCCTCAGGGAGAGAGCCGGGCAGCTCACCCCGGGATGACATACACTCTCCTCCTCCTTCGAAACTGAAAGCTAGGAACACCAGCCTTCAGAGCTGGGCATCCCCCTGAGCACAGCCCCAGGCCCGGGGGCCAGGAAGCCCTGGACACCTGCAACCACACCCAAGACCAAATCTCCTCCTGGGTTCTGGTCCATGTGCAGCTGACACAAACCATCTCCTACCCCTCTCCTGCCCCTTCCCTGCCCCTATGCCCCCTCCCTGCCTCTCTGCCAGCTCCCCTGCCCCCCGCCCCTCCCCTACCTCCCTTCCCCTCCCCTGCCCCCCTGCCCCCCAGCCCCTCCCCTGCCTCCCCTGCCCCCCTGGCCCTTCCCTGCCCCCCTGCCCCTCCCCTGCCTCCCCTGCGCCCCTGCCCTCCCCTGCCCCCCCACCCCTCCCCTGCCCCCCTGCCCCCCAGCCCCTCCCCTGCCTCCCCTGCCCCCCTGGCCCTTCCCTGCCCCCCTGCCCCTCCTCTGCCTCCCCTGCGCCCCTGCCCCTCCCCTGCCCCCTGCCCTCTCCCCTCTCCCTCTCCCCATCTGGTAAAGGCTGCTCTCAGCCCCACGGGTCCTAACCCCCCCCTCCCCTCCTTCCCCGCAGCCTTCGTATCTGCTCCCTTTTGGCTCTAAAACCAAACAGTTATATCCACGTGCCACTGTGGGAAAGCATTCACTGAAATATTCATTTCTTTCCTCTGTTCTCCCTTTCGCAGCCCGCCTCCCCAAAGCAGGTAGCTGGCTGTGGTCTTCCTGGTCTCAGGAGGGCTTGGTGACTTGGGAGAGCAGGTGCTACAGGTGAGGTGCTCCCCTCCTGGCTCTTGTTGCCAAATCCTTAAACCCGCGGAGGAGAAGAGGGTTTCAGGCCCGTGGAGGAGCCCGTGAGAAGTACAGAGAAGGCGCTGAGCGACTGAAAGGCTTCCCCCCGAGGCTCTCAGACCTGGAAAGGAGAGAGGGCTGCGGTTCCCCGAGGCAGCTGGGTCTCTGCTGGCCTCCCCGTACAGGAGCAAAGCCTGGGAAGGAAGAGCCCAGCGGGGCCTGCCTCCAACCCCAGGACATTTGCACCGAGAGGAAGCAGGGAGGACGCATCATCGCATCATCGCCAACAGCAATGAAAGAAGCCGAGCTTGCATCTCCCGCCAGCCCAGGGCAGGAAAAAAGCTGAGAGTCAAAACTGAGTTAGTTCTAGAAAATGAAGAGTCACACCCGAGCTTCACAGCTGCTCCACTACCTCAACAGAAATAAAACAGCTAAAGCATTTGTCCAGCACAAGCTGGGCAGCACTGGCAGGTCTAACGCACACGCGACGCCCCGAGACGCTCATTTACAACCTCCCCGAGGACCAACAGAAGCACAGACCCAACCACACGCGCTGACGTGGCTGCAGCCTAAATGAACCAAAGCCTCATTTTTAAAGGTCTTGCCCTTAAATGAAACGTGCCCCAGCCCACCTGTGCCCTTAGCCAAGCCTCCCCCGGCAGCAGTTGGCCTCTTGTAAACACAGGAATGTAGTTAAGCTGCTTCTCTGCTAAGAGATCCCTTTTGCCCACAGGGCACAACCTGATATCTCCAGCAACCATGAAGCCCTTCCTTCTCTAACTAGGACTGAACTTGTGACTATCACACCCTTTCTTCCACATGGACTTTCTCTAATTACACAGAAAGACACCCTGCTAGGAACATCCCAGCTCCTCTCAAAGTCCCAGGCCGCGAACATCTTCCTGACTGGAGTCCCCCACGCCCCCAACCTGCCTTGTGCTGCCTGGATGGTTCATGAGCAGCATCAAAGGAAAGAATCACCCAGGGAAGCCTCACAGGCAGGAGAAGAATACGGCACGCCCCACCCCCACCCCACGCACAAGCCCCAGTGAAGACAGAAGGGCAGGGGGCAGGGGGCGCAGCCGCGTGGACCGATTCCGTCCTACGGACGCGTTTCATTTCACTCACAGTGTAATGACCTAACTCAGGACCAGCACACAGAAATCAGGGGATTCTCCATTAATCACCCAGACTCCTGACCTAGACTGGAACATGAGGCAACCGGGCATCGAGGGCCCAGCATCCCCCCCCAGCAGCCCTCTTCGGGAGCAGCACTCACTCCTGGTTCACCCCACCCCCACCCCTCAAAGTCCCCCCAGCACAAGGTGCAAGGTGGCTACTGTCCATCCTGGTCCTCCCAGACAGACTCCCCCACTGGGACTCCCTGCCCAGCTCCCATGGACACCCAAATAGGCCCCCAACCCCATCCCATGGTGACCCGGATTCACTGATTCCTCCATTCCCATCACCCACAAGCCGAATCCAACCCTCTTCCACATCTGTTTCCCCTCCCGCTTCCTGGAGTTTGCTGGGAGAGCTTTTCCTGGGTGCGGGAAGCTAGTGATGGACTCCGTTACCGAGGCCAATTTTTAAAAAATGTCTTAGCTGCACACCTGAACGACACATGCTTCCCTAACACCTCCTTATATGTTTATCCCTCTCCTGAAAAGGTGTCACTATCTTGGCCTCATTTTCATAAGCTTCTTCCGCTGGTTTGGTTTGAGGCATGAAGAGAATTCACCCCCAAAGGCCCCCGATTACCAAGCAACGATTTCCCCGTGGCTGCCTCGATTCTCTGGCTTCTTCTCAAACCAACAGCTGACCCAGCGTGCACAATCACAGCCCATGGCGCTCTCCCAGTCTCGAGAATTGTACAACACATGCCCAGCAGGGCATCTTAAATTACAGGGAATCAATATAAATCTCCCTCGGCAAACACATCTAAGCCGGGGAAACTGTTGACAAGAAAGCATTTGCATCTCTTGATGAGAAGCTGGTCCAAAACCAATTGAATCCAAGTACCGCAAAGCTGTTTTACAAACAATTGCTTTTGATTACAAGGGAAGCTGCATGAGCAACATCTCCGTGCTGGAAAGGGGCTTGTTCTCATATTAAACTAATATTTTAGGCACAGAGTCTACATCACTTGAAACTACATTCAATTCAGGGGGGAAATGCAACTTCATTTCCCCCCTAAATTATTCAAAACCTTCTCTAATTTTCAGTACACACAAATACACTCCCCTTTAATAAAAACGCTCCTCTGAGGAACACCTCTGGTCTCTGTCTCTCTCTTTGAATAGTTGATAATTAATGGACTTATAACGTTTTTGTACCAAAAGTGATAATTATATTTTTGGAAATAACTGTCCCTATTCAGTAAATACTTTGGACTTTTTCAGCTCACTGAAAGCTTCGCTAGTGGCTCAGTATAGTCAGACATTCATCTTTTTCCTGATTAGTATTTTTGCTCACAAATCCATTTCTCTAATTTGCTGTTTTCTCCAAAATGCATCTGTGACTTCTTTGGTGGTGGGGTGGGGACAGACAGAGAAAGGTAAAGTGATTCCTAAAAGGTGGTCACTCCCACATAAGACACATTTGATTTACAACACTTTTGTCCCAAGTCAGTTTCTAAGGAGCAGACAGATTTGCAGACACACGAAGGCATGAAGACACATGCTGATGTGGCCGGGCAGACACACAGCTTCCACTTTACAGCTGGAAAAGCTAGTCTCCCTTCTCCCGACGGCAGTGGCCCCGTGCTCCTTTATTTTATACAGACTCTGGCATACATACAATCAAATGTTATTTAGTCATAAAAAGAAGGAAATCCTGCCACTTATGACAACATGGATGGATCTTGAGAGCATCTGTGTCACATTTTTTAAAATCCATTCATCTCTTGATAAACCTGTTTCCATGTCTTGGCTATTGCAAATAGTGCTGCATCGAACACTGGCATGCAGATATATTTTCTTTTTTTTTTAATGACTATTTATTTTTAAATTTTATTTATTTCTGGCTGTGTTGGGTCTTCGTTGCTGTGCACGGGCCTTCTCTAGTTGTGGCGAGCAGGGGCTACTCTTCGTTGCCATGTGTGGGTTTCTCATTGCAGTGGCTTCTCTTGCTGCGGAGCACAGGCTCTAGGCATGTGGGCTTCAGTAGTT
This sequence comes from Hippopotamus amphibius kiboko, assembly GCF_030028045.1. NCBI lineage: Eukaryota > Metazoa > Chordata > Mammalia > Artiodactyla > Hippopotamidae > Hippopotamus > Hippopotamus amphibius. The sequence goes on from NC_080199.1 coordinate 74,473,745, forward strand.
GTGGCACACAGGCTCAGTAGTTGCGGCTTGTGGGCTCTAGAGCGCAGGCTCAGTAGTTGTGGAGCGCAGGCTTAGGTACTCTTCAGCATGTGGGATCTTCCTGGCCCAGGGCTCGATCCTATGTCCCCTGCATTGGCAGGTGGATTCTTAGCCACTGCACCACCAGGGGAAGTCCAGATATATTTTCAAGATAATGATTTTGTTTCCTTTGGATAAACACCAAGCAGTGGAACTGCTGGGTTATATGGTGGTTCTAGTTTTAATTTTTTAGGAACCTCCATAGTGTTTGCCATTGTAGCTGAGCTGATTTACATTCCCTCTAGCGGTACACAAAGGTTCCCTTTCTCCACGTCCGTGCCGACACTTGTTGTTTCTTAAGAGTCTTTTTTGGTAGTGGCCACTCTTACAGGTGTGAGGTGATATTTTACTGTGGTTTTGATTTGCATTTCCCTGATGACTGGTGATGTTGAGCGCCTTTCCCTGTGCCTGTTGGCCATTTGTACGTATTCTTTGGGAAAATGTCTATTCAGAGCCTCTCCCAATTTTTTAATTGGGTTGTTTGTTTGCTTTCCTATAAGTTGTATAAGGGTGTTGTTTTTTTTTTAAATATATTGTGGGTTTTAAATCAACTATACTCCAATAAAAATTTTAAAAATAAAATAAACAGAATGTGCACACATCCTTACTTGGTCTCTCCAGTCCCAGAAGGACAGGGGCTCCTTACACCTGGGGTCTTATGTGGTTCCTTCCTGTCTCTTCAGGGTCTTTATCCTCCAACAACCTCATCTTCTACACCAGAGGCTCTCAGTGCTGCTTGCACAAGGGAATCACCTGCTCATTTTCAACAGTGCTAATGCCTGGGTGCCCACTCCCTCCCCCCACCACCCAGTGTCCTAACTTAGCTGCTCCCCGGGGTGCCTGGGCTGCAGGAATCTACTGCATGGCCAACTGTGAGGCTCTATCCCCCAGCCCAGGAGCACAGACTCACAGCCTGGGTGCCAAAATGGCTTAGAGACATATGTGCGCTTCTGTGTAGGTCAGATCCACAGAACACAGAATTTACCATTTCGACCATTTTTAAGTATACAGTTCTGCGGCATCAAATACATTCACATTTCTTCCCGAGGGGGATATACACTTCTTATGAAAATAGTAATCATGTTATTTTTTTTAATGTTTATAAATCAGGGACATTTCACATAAAAATACAGATGTCTGGCATCTGGCAACAGAAAGTTAGCACGGCCTCCCAGCCACAGTCCCATGACAGCATGACGGCCGCTCGTTCCAGCAGAGCGCGCGTCTTGGGGTTGCAGGCATCCCCCTCACCCCCACCCCCCACCCCCACTGCCCCCGAAGTTACTCCCAGACTGGTTCCCACAAACAGGCACTACCTTAGTCCATCAACAGGCAGCAGGCTCAAGCCTCCCCAGCCCTGAAAACGTCCTCTGTCTTCTGATCCCGCGCCTCTCTCCAGCATCCCCCTCTGTCTCTTACTCCTCTCTCCTTCGCCTCCCACTCACTCCTCAAAGCCCTGAAATCCAGCTTTCTCCCTTCCCCTGCACTGAGACCACCCTGGCATAGATCACTGACCACACGCCGCCAAACCCCAGGGACACGGTGTCATGGCCCCAATTCCCTGTGCTGCGCTGGACCGTCTCAGATGCTGTGTCCTTGTGGAACTCCTGCATTCCCCTCCCCACTCTCTCCCCTCTTCCCTCCTCCTCACCCAGGCTTCTCTCCTTGGCCCACAGCGAGGGAAGACTCGCAATGACCCGCTGGCTGCCAAGTCCAAATGCAAAAGGCCTCCACAAGCATCTGAGAGACAGGTTTTGAGTTATGTCATTTATAAGCTGTGATTTGGGGTCAGTTATTCAGCCTAAGCCCCAGTATCTTCACCTAAAATATGGCGATAATTATTCCCACCCCCAAACACCGTAGGCGTACGTGAGAGAAGGTGCACAAGGCCCGAGACTAGAGCATCACCTTCTGCAGGCTCGGAAATGCTCCACACCTGTGCTGCCAACACGGAGGCCACGAGCTCCACGTGCTCCTGAGCACTTGCGAGGTGCCTCGTGCGGCGGACAAGTTAAACTTTTCATTTTTTTTATTTTTTTTTTTGATTAATTTATTTTTATTTGTTGGCTGCGTTGGGTCTTTGTTTCTGCGCGGGCTTTCTCTAGTTGCAGTGAGCGGGGGCTACTCCTCATTGCAGTGCTCGGGCTTCTCCCTGTGGTGGCTTCTCTTGTTGTGGAGCATGGGCTCTAGGCATGCGGGCTTCAGTAGCTGTGGCACGTGGGCTCAACAGTTGTGGCTCCCGGGCTCTGGAGCACAGGCTCAGTAGTTGTGGCGCACTGGCTTAGTTGCTCCGCGGCACATGGGATCTTCCCGGCCCAGGGCTTGAACCTGTGTCCCCTGCATTGGCAGGCGGATTCTTAACCATTGCACCACCAGGGAAGTCCCTTCATTTTATTTCACGTGAATTGTAAATTTAATAGTTACATGGGGCCAGTGGCTCCCTACTGGACGGACAAACGCTAAACCAGCATCAGTAAACACAGCTATTATTACTGTCATTAGGAACAAAGAGAACAACACTAATAAACTCCCCCAGCTCAGACTTCCCACCTGAGGCTCAGGCTCTGCAGGGACAGACCTCAGGCATGCCAAGAGCTGGTCCCAGTAGAGAATTCTACGCTCGGGACGGTGACCAAAATTCATCTGGGGACACAATAAACGTTCAGAAACTGTCCTGCTGTTTGCAGCTGGTGAGGAGATGGGCTGAGGCCACTGTCTCTAGGACACTCAGCATGGTATCGTCACTTCGGTTGGATGGAGACCCCAGCTGCAGGGCGCCCCCTGGGGTCTGAGCCTGGGAAGCCGGTTCCTCCCACCTGGAGTAGCACCAGGGACACAGCAGGTGGGTTCTCACATCCCGCACCTATTGGATGAGTGACTCGCCCTCATCCTGTGACAATCACAGTCCAAAGTGCCCATGGACACGTCCACGTGGATTCCCCTCAGGCCACCACCAGCTCTAAACTGAGCCCTGTGTCTCCACCCCCCTCCCAAAGTCCACTTGCCTTCCTACTCCATCCTCCCAAATGATGGCCTGGGCCGTCTTAGACACCTCCCCAAGCCCAAACCCAGCTGCTTGCAACCCAAATACCTTCTCACACTGTTAAAAGAAACCTTGGAAATTATCCTCTTCCATTCTCTGATTTTGTAAATTAAGAAACCAAATGAGGTCAAGAGAAGGTATATCTGTCTGAGTCTCTAGAGAAACAGAACCAATAGGATGTGCGTGTGTGTGTGTGTGTGTGTGTGTGTGTGTGTGTGTGTGCAGAGAGAGAGATTTATTTTAATGAACTGGCTCATCTAATCATGGAGGCTGGCAAATCCAAACTCTGCAGGTAGACCAGCAGGCTGGAGAAGAGCAGATGATGCAGCAGCATAGACCTAAAGCCCGTCTGCAGGCAGAATTCCTTCTTGCTGTGGCTGGACTGGGTTGCGGGGAGAGGAGAGGGGCACTCTTTAGTTCTGTCTAAGCCTTCAGCTGACTGAATGAGGCCCACTCACATTAGGGAAGGCAATCTGCTTCACCCAAAGTCCACTAATTTAAATGTCAATCTCATTCAAAAACACCCTCCCAGAAACATCCGGAATGATGTTTGACCAAGGATTTGGGCACCATGGCCCAGCCAAGGGGACACATAAAATTAACCATCACAGAGGGTAACTGACTTGACCAATGCCACTGAGTTCAAATACGAGGAAAATCTAAGATAAGCTTTTAAACATACAAGAATATAACTTCCCCCATTGTTACAAGTGTTTTAACACACAAGAAGCAAATTTAGATTGAAAACCATCTTATCTGGCATGACAGGCAGTGCTACTTATTATCAACATCTGCAATCACAATAACAATGTAACACGCAGCTGACATTCACTGATTGACCAAGCACCACGCCCGGTGCTGTCTGCTACATTCACCAGCAGATTTAATCATCACACAAACCGATGACACTGTGGGGTAATTTTGCATCAACTCTGGGTTATTATTTTCAAACAAATAAAACTTTGTATATACACACGTATAGCCAGATTCAAAGATGCAGTTGAATAAGTTTTTCTGTCTAAAAATCAAAACCATGATATTAGGTACTGAGAACATCCCTGTATCCTTCAGAACACGAAAACCCAGTACTCTGAGGCTGCTGCTGTCAATATCAACAATGAGAGCTGACTAAGGATCAGCGCTTTGGAATCTCCTCCCAGCCCAGGGCATTCCTCAGTCATTCCAAAGTAAACCAAAGCTGCACATTTGCGAATCTGGGTTTATTCCGTTATTTCAGACAACACATTCACTACCAAAGTCCACAACCGCTTATCCACAATGCTGAATACCAAAAGGTCTCAAAACTACAGGTTGTTTTCATAATTCATTTGACAGAAAAATGTTACCTAAACTGGCAGGAAGCTATATATAGTGTTTTTTCAAAATCCCACTTAGTGAGAATGTCTGTGTTTTATTCCAAGAACATTAATATATTTGATTGCAGGACACTGGTCCAGACCCTACTGGGAATGTCATCTTCTATATGGTACAGGCACAACCCAGGAATCTGAAAAAGATGCAAATCCCTGCATTATTTGGCCCCAAGGGTTTTATAGAAAGTATTAAAGACCCACATTATCCTCATTTTACAAACGAGGCCACCAAGGTTCAAAAAGAACCCAAATATAGCTTCATTAGATGCCAAAGCCAGTACAGGGATTCTTAACCACTGTCCCATATCTCTAAGGCACTCCCACCCACAATGACAGAATGTGAGCTGTAAACCTTTATGTGACATTGGAAACCATTAACTCTGTTCTGCAGACTGGACGTAGATGCAATACATTTTGGTCTCATCAAAACCAGATGCAGAACTCTCATAAAGACCCCTTTTGTTTATACTAGAAAGAAACCAAAATTTCCCCCAAAAGAAATTAAGGGAGGGACACACTTAGATTCTGATTTTTCCCTAAGAGATTCTCAACTATATGAGATTTCAAAAACCACTGCCAGTTCAGCACCTTTCCCTTGACTTAGTCTTCTGAACGTCTCTCCCTCCTTTCTAAGCAGAACGAAGACATCGTTCAGGATCCAGCAAAGATCCCATGACCCCTCAGCCATCAGCATCAAGTCAAGTGCACCACGGAGCAGAAACAGCCCCGGATGAGGGCAAGCCTCTGTCCCACGGAACAATGAAAAGGGAAAGCCAAACTCCGTTGTCAAGTCCAATGAACATGGGGCTGGACATGGGAAAAGGAAAAAGGGGGTCAGAGGCCAGACAGGCAAGAGAGTGGAGAGAGATGGAGAGAGGCCGGAGCGAAGCAAGAGTCCAAACCACGGCCGCCACGTGAGGGGGCCTCGCAGCCCACCCTGCAGGTGCTGTGATCCAAGGACCAGACGTCTCTCAGCTGTAGTCACTGGAGTACAAATACACCAGCTTCATTCACCGATACCAGCTGGCTCTCCTCTTCTTATTCGCTGCCTTTCGTTTAAAATGCTTTCCATAAAATCACTAGCGACTTGGAAACGGATTGAGAAGGAGTCGCTCGAGAGCCCCCATCAGAATCACCTGGAAATAGATAGTCAGTGGGAAGTTGTTGTATCACAAAGGGAGTCCAACTCGAGGATGGAAGATGCCTTAGAGGACTGGGGCGGGGAGGGTGGGGGGGACTTGGGGAGGGGGAGTCAAGGAAGGGAGGGAATACGGGGATATGTGTATAAAAACAGATGATTGAACTTGGGGTACCCCCCCAAAAAAAAGAAATTTCATGTCAGAGTTCCGTTATTGAAATGAGACACAATATATAATGTAAATAAAAATAAAAATATCTACTGAAAAAAAAAAAAAAAGAATCACCTGGAGGCTTGTTACACACAGCTCCCCAGGCCCCCGCCCCAGAGTCTCTGCTTCCCTGGGCCTGGGGTGGGGCCCAAGAACCCACATTTCTAACCAGCTTCCAGGTGATGTTACTGCTCTAGAAAAATGCTGACCAAGAGAATGACAGCTGCACACGTAACTTCAGATTTCCCAGTAGCCACATGTTAAAAAGTAAATCCAACAAGTGAAACGAATTTTAGTAATGTATTTTATTTTACCCAATATAATCTGTGATCATTCCAACAGATGGATATAAAATAATCGAGGAGGTCTTTCTATATGCCTCTTTTCATGCTACGTCTTAAAAATCTGGTGTGTGTTTTACATTCACAGCGGATCTCCGTTTGGACTGGCCACCTTCAAAGCCCTCCATCACACGCGTGGCTTCCGGCCTCTGTGTTGGACAGCACGGCTGAGGGTGTGACCACTGCGTGTGTGTAGCAGGGGATGAGCTTGAGCCCAAGTGACAGTTATGGGTTGTCTGAGAGAAGCTGGGCATCTGCAGAGGGTGGAGAGGTGGGATTTCCACCTGAGAGATTTCAGGGCCTCCTGGGAAAATACGTCCTAAAGGACATGAGCGTGGGGCCCTCCCCTCTGTCAGTGAGACAGGAGGGGGGACCTGGGCCCCATGAAGCCAAAAACTCAGAGTGTCCCCTGTCCAGCCCACAGCCTCGGCCCAAGTTCTGGGTAGAAAGGTGATGACGCTCTAGGGGGAGTAAAACCTGAAAGAGGGGCTTGGTGAAATGCAGCTTCAGGAGCTCAGCAAAGCTCCACCAGGTAATCCCTGCAGCCAGGAGAGGCCCAGTCCCCTCTCTGCTGCCTCGCCCCCCATGTACCAATGCCCAGAAGGTCCGGGGGGTGTCCTGCACCGGATGTCTGCGGGGTTGGCACAGGGCTTCCCACCCGCTGTTCTAGCCTCAGCCCAGGGTCAGGGCCTGGGTGGCAGGACCCCCGGTGGCAGCCGGCTGGGAGCAGGAAGGCCCCCTGCCACTCACGAGACCCTCCCTGGGAGGACTGGGCAGGTCTGAGCAGGACCAGGTAGCAACCACGGCTCTCCAGAGGCGGGGACAAGGGCAGGTGTGCCGGCAGACCCTGATCGCTGGGTCCCTGGTACCCACCTCAGGCCTGGCACTGGCATCCCCCGACTCCCGGGAAGGCACACCAGAAACGAAGGAGCGACAGCGCCTTGCCTGCGGTGACCACGACCCTCCGTGCGTGGGCAGAGCACACGGTGCACCACGTCCCCACCTCACCCACCCGGGGAGACTGCAGCCCCCGCCCGGCTCTGCAGATGAGCCCATTTGATTCAACTCACTCCCCTCCGATTTATCCTCTTAAGATGACTTTTCTTACAGTAAAATAGATATATCACAAAACTTACCATTTTAACCATTTTCCAGCGCACGGTTCTGCGTCACTGAGTAAACTCACATTATTGTGCGACCCTCACCACCATCCACCTCCACTGTCATCTTCCCAAAGGGAACCTCTGCACCTGTTAAACTCTAACACACCGTCTCCCCCCACACCCCCCGCGCCCAAGCCCCATGGTCTACTTCCTGTCTCCATGAATTTGACTCCTCCAGGCATCTCATAAAAGTGGATCATACAGTCTTGTTGGGACTGGCTTATTTCACTAAGCTGAGTGTCCTCAAGGTCATCCATGCTGTAGCATGTCCGGACCCGCTTCCTTTTCAAGGCTGCACAATATGCCATTGCACGGGTGGACCACATTTTGTTTCTCCTTTCATCCGTCAACAAACACCTGGGTTACTTCCACCTTCTGGCTTTCGTGAATCGTGCTGCTGTGAACATGGGTGTACAAATACCTGTTCGAGTCCTTGCTTTCTTTTGGGAATATACCCAGAAGGAGAACTGCTGGATCATAAGGTAGTCTTGTTTCATGTTTTGAGGAACGGCCATACTGTTTTCCATAGCAGTTGCACCAGGGGGCACAAGGGTTACCAGCTGTGCGCAAGGGCTCCAATTTCTCCACATTCTCACCAACACGTTTTTGGTTTTGTTTTTATAATAACTGTCCTAGTGGGTGTGGAGTGGCATCTCATGGTGACTGGACGTGCACTTCTCTCATCCTTACTGATGCTGAGCACTCCTCTGATTGCGACTCTTGACTGCTTCTGACGTTGGCACCTGCTCCCCAGCCTGGGCCCCCAGAACCTTCTCCACTTCACGCTCTTCAGGACCCTGGCCTCCACGTACCTGTGGGACCTTCTCTTCTCGCTCATCTAAAGGTTCTAATTACTTGGTCCCGACACAGCACGTATTCACCTTGGCCACCAAAACCGGCACCCTCTGTCTCAGCCAAGACTGATTCACTGTATAAGAATTCTTCCCTGACCCCAAGAAGAGATGACGTCGAATCCTCAGGGCAGGCAAAGAAAGGCCAGGCACTGGGAACCGGTCCCCTGGCTTCCTCCTGCCTTCCAGGTAGACAGAGAACCAGACCTACTCGTACTCACTGACCCTGTGATGATGCACTCGGGGGCCAGACGAGCCCAGGACCCCAGCGCTGGCATCCGCAAGGTCCCTGAGGCGGGCCAGACAGATCCTCACAGAGCCAGATTTCTCGAGGCAGCAGGGCCACCGATGACAGCTAGAAAAATGCAAGTGACGCAAGTGGTCACCGGGCAGGAGGCCCATTGGCAGGTGCCACTCAGGTCACACTGAACTTGCCCAGAACAGAACGCCATCAGGCACGGCAACTTCCCCGGAGCTCCAGGGAAACGATCCTGAGTGGCGTTACTTTTTGATTCCATTTCAATTTGTTTATTAAGGTATAACTTGCATATAGTACCATGCACCCCTTTGAGCGTATAGTTCAGCAGGTTCTGACAAACACACACAGCAGACCTGTAATTACTACCACGACCAACACACAGGACAGTTCCAGCACCCCCAAGGTTGCCCCCTGCTCTTTACACTTAACCGGCCCCACATCCCAGCTCCTGGAAACCACTCATCTATCGTCTGCGTCCATAGTTTCACCTTGTCCAGAATATCTCATGAACAGAATCACACCAGAGGTAGCCTTTTGAGACTTTCTTTCATTTTGCATGCTTTGAGACTGATCCACACCGTTTCACGTATCCATAGTGTGTTCCTTTTTTTAATTTTTATTTTTTAATTGTGGCAAAATACATATAACATAAAATTGACCATTCTAGCCACGTTTGAGTGTACAGTCCAAGGGCACCAAGCACATTCACACTGTCGTGCAACTGTCATCGGTGACTTCATTTTTAAAGGCTGGCCTCACTGAATGCTCACGTGTGAACTTATATTCCACTCAGGGTCCCTTGAGAATAATGTGAAAGTTTGACAGCACATTCTGCTGGCGAGACTATAAGTCAAGACATGTACAGGCTGCCAGCAAAGTCCTGGCCCCTGCCTGTCGCCCCACTATTTTTAGAGCCACTTGCCCTCTTAAGAGTGTCCTGCTTTGGACGATAAGCTTTGGTCGCACTTGCCACAGAGAAAGAGTTTCTCTGACATTCCTGGTGAGAGACCAAAAATTTTTTAAGTGTTTAAATAAAAACCTTATGGTTGGGACTCCCTTGGTGGTCCAGCAGTAAAGAATCCACATTCTGCAATGCAGGGGATGGGGTTCGATCCCTGGTCAGGGAACTAAGATCGCACAGGCCCAGAGGCAGCTAAGCCCTCGTGCACCACAACTAGAGAGCAGGAAACACACACACGCCACAACTAGAGAGAAGCCCACACATCACAACGAAGATCTCGCATACCACAACAGAGACCCGACGCAGCCAGAAATAAAACTAAATAAATTAAAAACAAACAAACAAAAACCTCATGGCCTGTCAAGTTACAATTGTCAGAATTACAGATACATTTACCTTTGACCCAGCAATCTCATTTCTGAGATGTTAGCCTACAGAGATACCTGCACGTGTGCGTAAAATATTACAGCAGTGTTTGCAGAAGAAAAACATCAGAAACCATCCAAGTGGCCATCCATAGAAGCAGGTCACATAAACTGGGGTGTATCTACCACCTCCTCCTCCAAAGAACTACGGTGCAGCTGTGGAAAGAACGAAGCAGCTCTCTGTGTTCTGATATGGACAGAGCTTAAGAAACAAGGAAGAACAGTATGTATGAAGGGCTACATTTTGTGTGAGAAGAGGGGGAGACAATATATATGTACAGTTGCTTGCATATGCGTAAAGGAACTCTGCCAAAGATGGTATCTAACCTGTCTATCTATGGGGTGGGGGGTGGGGGGTGGGACGAGAATGGAGGTGGCAGTAAGGTCTCTAACATCTTTTAAGATGTTTTCAACAGTATAAGTGTATTACTGGTTAAAAAAATTTTTTAATAGATTTTAAAAAACCAGAGTGTAAAATGTTCCCTGGGAAAAGAACTGCTCAATTTGAAGGCATGGACTCTTTATTATAATCAATTTTTTTCCAATATCCACAGAATAAATCTATCAATGTACCTTTCAAACACTGACTATACCCCAAAGCCCTCAAATAAGCTAGAAAATGATGTCCTTTTCAAAATCCATCATGTAGTTTGGCTAAGCACGAGAAAGTTCCTTCTGATGATGTGCTTTTAAATTTAAACCTGTCATCACAAAAGAGAAGGTATGCCTTCTCAGTTCTCTTCTGGATGCCCTGTTCAATTCTTTTCAGGGAGAAATGTTTCTTGATCATTGGAATCATTTTAAAGCCAAAAAAAGTCACTAGTGCCCCCTGACAATGACCTAGGCAGATGGTACAGGGTCCACATGGCCAGTCGTGAGAGAGGGGAGGCGGGAGGGCCAGGCACGGAGCCCACTGGGTCATGGGGCCGAGGATGTGCTACTGTCTCACAACCAAAGGACAGGATCACGAGTAATTACATGCCACAGGACACACATTCCTATAATTCCTCTGAGTCTCTATTTTAAAACACACTGTACTCATCACCTTCACAGCACAGTCATCTCCAACAGACACGAGTAATCACGCTCAGTCGAGTTCCAATGTGAGAGTGACATAATTCTAAGTGGACAAGAAAGCTGGACAAGAATTCAAAGGAGCCCAGGTATATGATTTCTACACTCTAATGAGGAAACAAAGATATATGTGATGCTCCCTTTCCGGTTCTTTTTCTTGCAAATGATGTTATTTAAGCTCTTCTTGTGTTGCTTAACCCAACAGAGTCTGCATTTCCAAGTCAACTTCCTTGGATAGTCTATGCTAGTCACTGACCAAAACTGTCTACGCAGTGAGGGGTCAGGGCTCAGTCTCGTTCATCCTTGTCTGAACTGTTTCATGAAACTAGCAAAGTCCTTCTGATGTAAGTTCTTTAAACTATGGGGAAAGTTTGCACCAGCAGACATTTGCCTATTTCACTATACTTTCTATGTTCCTAGCATACTCTAATGAACGTCAAGTGCAAGAAGAATGCCTAAAGAAAAGAAAGAGCACAGGTGACAAGAGAAATGTAGTTGAGAAAATACAATTTTTGAACTTGGCAGAGACGTTCTATTTCAAGGAGCAGTGTCACCACACTTTGTACAACTGTGAGTTAGAAGTCATTTTTCTATCTTCCACCATCGCTGGGCTACGAAGCTCTTGCGGGGGCTGTGGTGGTCTGAGAAAGAGACAGAAAATGGACCACAACCCGCATCGAAGTATGATGCTGAGAGAGGTTAGTTTCCTAAATTAGTATTTTTATTTAAATTTAAATTTTTATCTTTTTGGCCACACCATGTGGCATGCGGGATCTTAGTTCCCTGACCAGGGATTGAACCCGTGTCCCTTGCGGTGCAATCACGGTGTCCCAACCACTGGATCGCCAGGGAAGTCCCTATAAATTAGTATTTTTAAACTGAAAACAGTAAACAGGCAAAAATGATAACTCTCTGAACGCATAATGTTTGAACTTCCCATTAATAAGTAAAACCTGAACTCTGCCAGCTCAGAAACTGAATTAGCACAATGCCGTTCTAATTCTTTTTCTCTGCCTGCCTCCCAGTGAAGAGAAACACGTATTTTATCATTTTGATTATAATAAAGGCTTTCATCTCTACCTGATAACACAGGAAAATAACATCATGAGGATGGATGAACACCTGAAGCTATTAATAGCCTATAAATGTCTGTTACTCAAAACAATTCTGTTCTGTCAAGTAATTGATGAACAGAGAGTAAGTGAACACAGTTCGCCTCTTACCAAATCGGTTATATTCTAAAAGTTTAGGCATAAATACTAGCAACTAAGAAAACATTATCCCATCAAAAATACAATACTGTTGAATCTAAACTGTGAAGTATGTACATTATAATAATGTTTAATTTAAAATTTTGATTTAAAGATGTTATAGTGTTGAAGTGCCAGGTGAATTCCCCAGAGACAATTTAACTCATGAATGACTGATTATAATAACTGCTTAAGTGCGAGTCATTAAGATTTTCCTTTCCTTCTCCAAAGAAGAGGGTCAGTCTTGGACAAGTCTTTTAGAAACACATAAAGGTTCTTTGCTTTCCTCTGGGCTCACTTTGTAAGTCTGCCTCCAACTCTTCACTTCTAGAACTGCCCTACACCTCCCACCACAGTCCTCCCACCACGGTCCTCCCACCACACCTGTCCATTTTCCCCAGACTATCCATGTTTCTCAAACCTCTTAATCCCGATGCCAGGAAGCAGAGTCACAGAACCTCGGAGCTGGAGGCACACAGAGGTCCCCTGATCCACTTTCCCCCCACAACCCTACTCCTCCTGGAAGTAGTCCACACCAGCAGAAGAACACCAAACTCTACCACAATCTATCCAAAGACATTTGCATTCATTAAAAGTTGGCCAGTAACCCAAAGGATTATGTAAATTATAGAATTCCAGGAAGTGTAAGCAATGAACATGAAAACATCCACCTGAAGATATTTTGAACCCAGGACCCCCACAACAGCCAGCTGACACCGTCTTAGGTCTTCCCACAGGGTCAACCCTTCTAAACTGGCACTGCTTTTCACAGCTTCTACCCTCCTCCACTTGTGAACTCTCAGGCCAGCTAAGAGCTTCCACAGAACCTCGGGAAGGATGGGGCCAGAGCGGGGAGCTGAGGGGCGGGGCGGCCACGTGCATTTAATTCTGGAGTGTATGGGAGGTGGGGGGTTGCTGCGAGGCGGTGCTGGTTCTGTCACTGCAGCTAAAAAACAGCTCTCGGACTTCCAAGGTGGCGCAGTGGGTAAGAATCCGCCTGCCAATGCAGGGGACATGGGTTCCATCCCTGCCCCAGGAAGATACCACATGCCACGGAGCAACTAAGCCCATGCGCCACAACTATTGAGCCTGTGCTCTAGAGCCCATGAGCCACAACTATTGAGCCCATGTGCCGCAACTACTGAGGCCCATGCGCCTGGAGCCTGTGCTCTGCAACAAGAGAGGCCACTGCAATGAGAAGCCCGCGCACCGCAAGGAAGACTAGCCCCCTCTCGCCGCAACTAGAGAAAGTCCGTGTGCAGCAATGAAGACCCAACACAGCCAATAAAATAAATTAAATAATTAATTAATTAAAAAAAAAAAAAAACAGCTCTAGCAGCGGTCTCCTGGCCGGCAGAGAAAGGAACCTCTCTCAGCTAAAATTCCTCCTCTTTTAAAACTGGTCTAAATGAAGGCCAGTTGGGTTGAAGTATCTTACAACAACGCTTTGGGCAATTTTAAGTGGAAAAGAGACACAGTAATGAGGTTTATCGATCACAGATTTCTTAATCCCACTGTGAGAAAAACTAATACAGCTGTACATACTACTCATCACTTCCTCACCCTTCCTCCACCCACGACCCCGTCTCCTCACCTACATTCATAAACCTCGGGTCACAGACGACTTCCTCCTCTCCCTCACTCCTCAGACCTAACTCACAACCAGAGGTCTGTAAAGCACAGGTAACCGAAACCCACGGTACAAAGTTCAAAAGACGGAAGGATCCACCTGGTGTTGGTGAAACCCACACCCCCTATTCCATCCTTCCCCACAACTACCTACCTGTCCTGGAAGCAGCAATTACCTCCTTCCAGAGTTAGTCTATGCACAGTCAGGATTAGCACCGTATGCAAACAGCTTTTACACCTCTCTCCTCCCACCCACTTCCACGATCGTGGAAGCTGGTCCCTGCCAGTCCACACAAAGCTGCCTTTTTTCTTTGTAAGAGCTGATTGCATGTCATTGTATCTACGAACCTAATTCAATCATCTTTCACCAGTAGTGGTTCAGATTACTTCCAATCTTCTGCCATTATGAAAATGCCCTGCTGATTTCAACTTCTAAATGTTTCTCATACCCACTCTCTAGTATCCTCCTGCTATACATACTTCCACTGACTCTATTCTGTATCTCATCACCCCTCCCCCGGATGCCACAATAGCCATGTAATTGATCCCCCTTGATTTGAACCCCTGCCCCGCCACTAACCAGCCTCCAAAATGCACCACAATCTACTGAACTACAAGTCTGTCCATGTCTATATCAAGCTTAAAATGTTTCAGCAGCCACCACAATGTACTCAGTGAAGGCCAAGCTCATTAGCACCAGGCCTTCTCCACTGTTCACCTAGCGCAGTCCTATCAGCTTAGTGACATCACACTCTAGTCCTCTGTACCCCCTGCCTCTGGCCAGGCTGTGTCCTCCTCCCAGACTATCCTCCACCTGATCTCATCAGCCTTCCAGATGGCTTTACCCTCCCTTCCCCAGAGGAAGCCCCTGACCCTCAGGATGGACAATGAGCTTCCACAGCTGCCTGTACCTACCTCAGCTTTCCTCTGTACAACTCCCAGTGAAGGCACCATAAAAGTCTCTCCCGCTCTGCTGTAAACTCAGAAGGGAAGGAATCCTGCACCTTTATAACTGAAATACAGCAGGCACTTAAATGTTCATTGCAATGAACCGGTACGGACACCGGAGAGAAGCTGAGTTTCAAAATGGCACAGGTGCAGCAGAAATTAACACAACGTTGTAAATCAACTATACTTTAATTTTTTTTAAAATGTAAAAAAATGGCAAAGGTGATCAAGATATGCCTCAGTTTTCCCATCATGGAAATTAAAGACAAAAGTATCTTCCCCATGTGGTTGTGGTAAAGACTAAATGAGATAAAATGCACGCAATACTAAAACAGCACCTGACATATGGACAGCACTCACTAGATGTTATTATGGTGTCAGGAAGGAGAATAAGGACTAGGGAAAAGACCTTCCAGTTGGTTGACCAGCTGTGACCATGGTCGTCTGAAGAGCTTTCCTACAGTGTAAAGGTGAGTGGAAGGGATGGCCGTGATGCTGGCCCAGGGACCGGAAACTCCCGCTGAGAATCCAGCCTGAAGATGCCGCTGTGGAGTGCTGGGGGGGCGGCCCGGAGACTGAACGGACCACGCGGATCCCACGGATCACGCATGCGCCTCTGTGGGAGGGAAGCAGGCCAACCAGGGAGCGGCCAGAAACTGCCCGGGGGGAGGGTCAGGTCTTCAGGTGGGGCCCCGGTGATCAGGGAGGAACGAGAGCGATGAATGACTCTGAGTCAGATTTGAGAATCCAGACGCTTAAATAGATGTCATACCTTGATGACTCTGACCACGGCGGGTTGGAAAGGGCTGTGGCTAAAATTCCAACCCACTCACCACGGACTAGTGCAATAACATCCAGTCGGGCTGCCTACGGAGTTAAGTGCGGAAAAATGTTAATTGTTCCAGAATTTCCTCAGCACTGCAGTCTCCTGGGCTCCATCACAGGCCCCACATGGACCTTCATTTTCTTCTTTTATGACTGAAGGGTTATCACTCCGTCCTCTCATTTCCCCCGGGGAAGCAAAGGCTCCAGATGGGCCGACCCCCGATACGTGATTTTCCAAGAGCTATGCATATTTGCTTTATATACATAGCTTTGCCATTTATTATTCATTCTACCGACGCTCTAATCTATTAATGTGCTGAGCTTTCTTTATGAATCATAAATTAGCTATGTGACATTTTGGAGAACAGTAAAACTGTCAGGGTGTGACATGGGGAGAGTCTTGTTAGAAATTTCCTTTTGCTATGAGTCTAAAGCAAAAATACAAATCTGACAAAGAGTAACCACACTTTTTAAGACTGTCAATTCTAAAGGAACCCAGGAACTGTATGTTTTCGTCATTCACGTCTTCACTCATTTGACAAACATTTATTTTGAACCTCCTATACAAGCTCTGTGGGAGGTAGTAAAGAAAAGGACAAAAGGATGTCATTCCCTACCTCACAGCTCCTCCAATGCCCACTTACACTCCTAGGAGGAGATAAATAAAATGACAAAGTAGGTCATGAGGAATCAACCTTAGTGTTCATGATTTTTTAAAACTGAAGCCATTTCACAATTCAGTTCTCCTAACACAGAAAATCAGTGCAAATCAGTGTCCTGCAGACTAAATTCAGATGGGGTTGGTTTGGCCAAAACTGTTTTTTTTTTAAAACGTGGGTCCATATTTTAAAAACAAAATCAAGAGATTTCACAAAATTAAACTAATTTTTAAAATATATATTTCCAATTTCTCTTGGGAAACCCATGAATATATCTAGCAACACTGGTTTCACACTCCCACAAAACAAAAATCCTCTGAAGCGGAGTCACAGCTGTCTGGTTAGATGGGCCCTGCCCCTCCAGGGCACGCCCCTGTCCATCACCTCTCAGTCTGGACATGCCCTGTCAGGGACCACTCACCATCCCCGTGAATTCTCTGCACCCACATGGGGATCAAAGATGGAGTCTAAAAGACAGACTAAGAGGTCAGCTGGACCCCAGGAAACTAGAGGGGAGAAGAATTCTTTGAGTAAGTGAAGAACAGTCCTACGCGTTCAACATGCAAATACACCATGCCCAGCACACTTTATAGAAAATATTTTATAAAACTGCAGCTACTGAAAGGCATCTATTTTCACCCTCTGTTACACTTAGCAATACCATTCCCATCACATACGACACAGCAGAGAGCACCATAATTCCAGTCCCTTTCTAAGGCTAAAGTTCTTAAAATCAGATATCAAAACATTAGATATTTCTTACCTTCCTTCTTCCCTATCAAAATAATAAGGACCCCAGCCTCTACTTCTCACTTGCCTTGGTTATTTTTCTCATGACTACCCAGGACTGTGCTAAAATAAAAAATATAAACCTTCTCCCCATTCATCTCCAGCAATTAGAAATGGTTTACTATCCACCTCACTAATAATCAGGAAAAGCAAACTAAATTTACAATTGGAAACTCCAGTCACAAAATCTCAGGGCTAAAATGTGGCGAAACAGGAAGGAACACTGCAAATAAGATACAGCCACTTTCAAGAACAATTTGTCAACAATCAACCAAGCTGAAGGTGCACGCGGCCCGGGACCCAGCACGTGCCCTGAGGGGTGACTCCCGACCTTCCTTTACTACGACCCTCAGTAAGAAATACATTTGACATCACGACCCAATGCACCCACATACATACACATCTAACTAAAGGAAAAGCCTAAGAAAACCTACGCATGTTAACCAGCAGTGCATTCTGATATTATTTATATAATATATAACATAATGAATTTTTATTAGTTTTTAATGTGGGTTGCAATCCATTAAATTGATGCCATGACACGTAAATGTGTGACAGTTTGAAAAATACTCAGAGGATACCTTTGAATGTTAGAGGATACCTCTCCCCTGTGTCTGTGCATTTATCCATCAGAAATCCTGTTGCATTACTTTTGCTAAGACTGAAAATGTTTAAATCATCTCAATGTCCATCAAAGCAGATGGGAAAAATAAGATTTCATGTTCATATCACAGAACAGTGAAAACAGAATAAACTAAATCTAGGTCTTCATTTTGATAAAGCTTAAACTTAATGCTACATTTTCTTCTCAAAAAAAGCAAGTTATCAATACATATGCAGAGTGTACGTAGACTGTAAACACCAAAAAAATGAGCTATATATATTTCTTTGGATACACACACACACACACACACACACACAGTAAAGTGATAACACCACAAGGAAAGGATTCACACCTACTTCTACACAGAAGTTTTCCTGGGAAGAGAGGAATAGGCAAGGGATTAAGGCAGGGGTGTGAGGCTGTAGCTGTATCTGGAACAACTTATTTCTTAAAAAAAAAAAAAACCTTCAGCAAATGCAAAAAAATCAGCATCTCTTAAATGTGGATGTGTACACAAGATGAATTATTTTCTGTATTTTTATATGTCTGAAAAAAATCACAAAACTTTAACATAATTTTTAAAGAGTTACCTTTCCAAGGTACACACTTCTCCCGTAAGTCAGGAAGCCAATGTCAAAGGATGTAAAGGTGATTCTCTAATGCCTGCAGCTCTCAGGATGCGGGGTGTCAACCGGAGGTGTGGACTACACCGTGGACCAGAAGGTAAGAATAACCTGCGTGGTTATGCTTCTAGGAGTTTTGACCATCGAACTCTTTTAAAAAACTAAGATCATTTGGGATTTTTAAACATCGAAATGTTCTACTCCCAAACACATACTGCTTATTCTGAAGCTCTGGTGGTTGAAATGCTGCCTGGTGCTGAACAGGCATGATTTTAGCTGACTCCTCGCAAGCCCACCTGCTAAAATAATGTAGAAGGACTTTGTGGGGACCAATTACTTCATGGATTAACAATGCTGACCATTTCTGTGGCGGAGGGTCCTAGAAAAACAGAAGGGTCACTTGATCAGAGAAGCCATTCGTTACCGTACCTGTGACGGCTGGGATCTGAGGGCTGCCATTCCCCCCCCCACCGCCCCCACCCCCCAGCACATCCCACATCCCCATCTGCAGACACATTCTCACACCCTCCAGAGACAGCTTTCTTTGTGCAGATCTAAGATGCTGAGATTTTTCAAAAGCGCTTTGATCTGAGCAAGTATTTCTTTCTCTGCAAGAGTCGGTCCGTACGTACAGTCTTAACACCCTCCGACTCAATCCTATCCATATCTTGTGAACTTTGGAAGTTCATTAAAGTCACAGTTGAGAGGTGGGACTTCACCCCTGGCCATTAACACTTGGCAGCAGTGTTACCATGACTGGTCCAGCATAACTGTTTGCGTGCAGCCCACAGACTTCATCTGTTACTTTATCGACAAGGGAAGCTTTGGTGTCACAGAAAGAACATGACAATCAGGATAAGAACACCTAAATCTGTGTCCCATTTTGGTGTCATGGAAGCTTCCAGACCTCGGGCAGGTCCCTTCGTTGTTTGGGACCTCAGTGTCTGTCTCTACTTTCTCACATGTTTAAATGAGAACTAAATGAGCTGAAGCACGTGGGAAGTTCTGTGTAAAATAGAGGCATTATGAAAACATAAGCTGGAGCTGTTATTAGAGGTAAAAGTAATTAAATGTAATGTCTGCACCCCATTATATAATGCAAGTAAACACCGGGACTGATATTTCAGTACACTGCAGTCCATTCAATTTTTCTATAGCCCTTTTTGCTGAAATCCTAATGGGTTTCACATTTCTCTCAACTAGTAATTTGAATTTTTTATTACAATTTCTTTCTCAGCTTGAGAGAACAGACACCGTTTATTTCTTTTTCTTCTTTTTTTTAGGCCACACCATGCAGCACGTGGGATCTTACTACCCCTACCACTGAAACTGCGCTCCCTGCAGTGGAAGCGTGTAGTCTTAACCACTGGACCTCCAAGGAAGTCCCCCCAGCTTATTTCTTAAAATGAAAACCTGTTGATTCCTTTGGATGCTTCCTAAGCCCCTGGTTCACCAGAGACAGATGACGCGTGGAGTTCCATACCAAAACCACGAGATCTGGGACGTCCCTGGTGGCAGAGTGGTTAAGAATCCACCTGCCAATGCAGGAGACACAGGTTCAATCCCTAGTCCGGGAGGATCCCACATGCCATGGAGCAACTAAGCCCTTGCACCACAACTACTGAGCCCGAGAGCCACAACTATTGAGCGCACGTGCCACAACTACCGAAGCCCTAGCACCTAGGGTCTGTGCTCCGCAACAAGAGAAGCCACCGTTCATGGCAACTAGAGAAAGTCCCCACACAACAACGAAGACCCAATGCAGACCCAATAAATGAATTTATTAAAAAAAAAAAAAAAAAGATCTACTTTCTTAGCTAGCATACAATATTATTGACTATAATCACCAGGCTGTATGTTAGATCCCCAGTTGATTCATCTTATAACTGGAAGTTTGTACCCTTTGACCAATATCTCCCCATTTCCCCCACCTCCCCGGCAACCACCTGGCAACCACCACTTTACTCTCGGCATCCTCCCTTCAGACATTTCCTGCAGATATAATCCAGAAGAGAAGCTGCTGGATCAAATGGCAGTTCTAGTTTTAATTTTGTGAGGAACTTCCATACTGTTTTCCATAGTGGCTGCACCAATTTACTTTCCCACCAACAGTGCACAAGGATTTCCTTTTCTGTCCATCTCCCTCAGCACTTGGTTCTTCTTGTCTTTTTGATAATAGCTATTTCAACAGGCATGAGATGGTATCTCACTGTGGTCTTGATTTGCATCCCCCTGAGTATTAGCGATGCTGAGCATTTTTTCACGTACCTGTCGGCCATCTGGATGTCTTCTTTAGGAAAGTGTCTGTTTAGGTCGTCTGTCCATTTTTAATTGGATTATTTGGATTTTGTTGTTGTTGAATTGTCTGAGTCCCTTTATATATTTTATATATTAACCCCTTATTAGATATATGGTTTGTAAATATTTTCTCCAACGCAGTAGGTTGTTTTTCACTTTTTTCTTTGCCTTTTCATTTTGTTGATGGTTTCCTTTGCTATGCAGAAGCTTTTGAGTTCGATGCAGCCCCCCTTTTTAATTTTTGCTTTTGTTGCTTGTGCTTGTTAATTTTACACATAACAAATATTTTAGAAGCGAAAATAAATTTTGATTAAAATTTTTGATATTTAATTTACCTTTTGATAAAAATATATTTACATATTGCATACTTTGGATAAATTACATTTTATTCTTTAATCCTTTAGATGATTGGGAATAAGTGGAGATTGTTTTAGAAATAGAAATTATAAAAGTAGAACTCAGAAAGGAAAAAGGTTAACAAATTTTAAATCTTCAAAGAAGCAATCTGCTTAAATTTTTTAAATGTTGAAACTGAAAGTGAGCAAGTTTCTGGAGACCATGACCCACATAAAATTCATAAACAGAACATTACAAATTCTTTATTTAATGAAGGTTCAATTGCTGATCAAAGCACAAAAAAGGGGCAAGGACAGTACCCACATCAAGTCTGAGTTCTGAACTGGTAAGAGGAAATCCCTGAACTTTATTTCTTTATCAAATCATGATTTAATCATATCCCTGGGCCATTATTCTGCATGCAATAATAACAGCACAAAATAATAAACACAGTCAAATTCGATATCTTTCTGACTTTTACTCATATAAAAATCATAATATTATACATTTTTATTTTGCCATTGCAATAACATGTTTGTCAAGGCAGGGGAATAGAACATATTTTATTTAACAGGGTGTTACCTCAATTATAACTTTTAAATGTATAAGCATGGCGTATGTGGTCTCCATCTGCACTTTGCCCCAGCCTCATGGTAGCAAATATATGTTGGTTCATACTAACAATGTAAACTATGCAAACATTAAACATTAATTTTTGAATACTATTTTTTGTGGAGAAATGTATTTGAGACGCAATGTTAGCTAAAAAACATAAGAATCACTACTGTAGATACTTTGTATACAACTATGCAGCAAAAAGAAGCTTGAAGAGACCTGAAGATATCATATTGTAATCTCAGCGAGGGTATTGTTGAAAAGTAGCATTACGGATAATTTTTATTTACTCCGTTTTAACTGCTGTGTAAAACAACAAGCCATTACTTAGATAATTTTTAAACAAATGTTATTAAAATAAAAGTAATTAAAACATTATTAAAATACAGTGCTTTCCATATCTCCAATGTTTTCGTGTTCGTACATGGTTTTTGTATGATGTTTATAACAGACAGAAACCATGGCCATATGCTTCCACTAAAATAAAGTGCACTCTCCACATATACAGACTCCTGATTCCTGGGACTTACATACGCTGGACTACTTTTTCCAGTAATGATGAAAGTTTTGCACAGATCACGGCATCTGGGTAATGGGCGAATGTGTGTGACGTGGCTGGCTCAGAAAAGGGAAATGAGAGTGGCCATGGGACTCGAATTCCTGCACCGCCTCCACGCGAACCAATTTCTAAGGACAGGGCAGTGCTTTTGGTGAAGAACATCCAGAACATCACCCAGCAACACAACAGAGGCTTTTTCAAGACAGTGATGGAGAGGATGACAAGGATGACGTAGACAGTGATGCTTTCATTTCTCCAGCACGTCTTCTACTGGGGAACATCAACAGTTTCTTAACAGAGCAGAGCTTTCCTTTTTCTTCTTACTGACAAGACCACAAGGATAAAGGTGGAGTAGAATATACACCATGGTTTATTCAATAAATCATGGCTACAGTTGGTTACTTTAAACCTTCCTGGAAAGTTACTGATTGATGAATAGACTATTTCAGCAAATGCCTTCCTCCCCCCACTATAAACAGGAGCATGTTGATACACATGATAGGAATACAGCATTCAGGCTCACGGTGTGCTACACACTGAAAATAAAAGAAGTAAAATACAGTCTGCATAATACTCATGCTTCCCCCATGTTCACTGCAGGGTTATTTACAAGAGCCAAGACACGGAAACAACCTAAGTGTCCACTGATGGATGAATGGACAAAGAAAGCGTGACACACATATACATACATGTATGTGTATACAAACACACACACACACACGCACACAGAGGAATATTATTTAGCCATAAAGACAAGAATGAAAGCTTGCCACTTGCGACAATATGGATGGACCCCGAGGGCATTACGCTAAGCGAAACGAGTCATACAGAGAAAGAAAAGTACAGTATAATCTCACTTGTGGAATCTAAACAAACAAGCTCACAGATACAGAGAACAGACTGTTGGTTACCAGAGATGGGGGATAAGGGGTAGGAAAAATGGGTGAAGGGGGTCAAAAGGTACAAACTCCCCTCTACAAGATAAATAATTCCTGGCAATGTCATGTGACTCTAGTGAACAATACTGTATTGTATATTTGAAAGTTGCTAAGAGAGTAAATCTTAAAAGTTCGCATCACAGGAAAAAAATTTTGTAACTATGTAAGGTGATGGTGATGGATGTTAACTAGACTTATTGTAGTGATCACTCTTCCTTGTGTACAAATATTGAATCATTATGTTGTACACCTGAAGCTGATGATGTTATATGTCAATTATACCTCAATTTTAAAAATACTCATCCTTGTGACCAATGATTCTACTGCCTCCTGCCCATGATGGGATTAAGGCAGTAACAACCTATTTGAATTATATTACCCACACATTGGAAGTTTAGTGCCTGCTATGTCTTGTAGGGAGTTTCATGACGTAGTCAATGATGTTTAGAATACAGAATTGCTATTGCAATCCTATTACTGCCAGACCAGGGAGAGAGTGTTCAGGATTTACTCACACTTACCGCATGCAATCAAGAGGAATTTTGCTACTACTCTCAATAAATGCAGCTTCTACAGATTTCCTCTGAGGAAGATTATTCCCCAAATCCAGAAAGACTATATAATTTGTAAACTTCCTAGATATTTTCAAATAGATATTACTTACATAGGGTATAGACCTAGGTTTGTGACACGAAGCATTAAATAACGTTTGACTTTGAGAAATGTTCAAAGGGGATAATCAATTCTTGAATTAAGAGTTAATTAAAACACCAAAAGCAAGTTATCTACGAAGTTTCTTTTTAAAAAAGCTAATCATCTCCAAATCAAAGATATGCAAATAAATGGAACACCTTCAAACGAGTCTCTAAAATAAAAGGCCGTGACCATTAGAATCTACTCCTCTAAGCAGCTAAAGAATTTTCTAGGAATTACTAATTTTTTACTACTTTGGTACTGATACAAAAAGGGTAGGATATCTCTTTAATTTACTAAGTACTATTTGTAGGGCATCATAAAAATAACTACAAGATTAAAGATGCTTGCTTTTATTACTTTATTTCTTTATTATTTTGGTTAACAAGGCCAGGGGAAGTATAAAAATTTTGTTTCCAAACCAAACACAATACAATCCTCTTTGTAAAGATGCCACTTTCAAGCACTAGCTGGCTAGCCAACGTAATGGTTAAGTTTAGGGGTCAACTTGGTTGCACCATGGTGCCCAGTTTCTGGTCAAACACTAGTCTACATGTTGCTGTGAAGGTATTTTAGATGAGATTAATATTTAAATCAAGTAGACTTTGTGTAAAAGCACATGACCCTCCATAAGGTGGGCGTACCTCACTCAATCAAGTGGAGACCTTAAGAGAAAAGCCTGAGGTCCCCCCAGGAAGCTGGAATTCTGTCCCCAGCTGCCCTTCAGACAAGCTTCAGCACCAGACCTTTCCTGGGTCTGCAGCCTGTCGGCCAGCCTGCAGGTTTCAGGCGTATCAGCCCCCACAGTCCCTGAGCCAAATCCTTATATTACATCTTTCTCTCTGTAAATAATATTCACATCTTATTGGTTCTGTTTCCCTGGAGAATCCTGACTAACACAGCCAATCACAGGGGCAGGCAGTTCTGAACTGCAGACATTCAAAGCCAAGAGGCATCCAAGTGCCCTCTCTCATGACCAAAACAACAATCCAATACACGCCTCAGACAGGAATCACTGCACACCTAAGACAAGCAGACAGGTAAAAAATGTACCGGAAAGCGCACTTTAAAATCCCAACACAGAGACTTCCCTGGTGGTCCAGTGATTAGGACTCAGTGCCTCCACTGCAGGGGCACAGGTTCAATCCCTGGTCTGGGATCTAAGATCCTGCAAGCTGTGCGGCAAAAATAATAAAATGAAACGAAATAAAATGAAGTTAAAATAAGATAAAATTAAATTAAATTAAAAAAATCCCAACACAGACTCTTAAGATCTAGGCCCCCTGATTACAAACAAGAGAACGTGAGGGATGATTTAACTGCCACACTGTGGTTTCCCTGTGCACTGAATAGGGCCCCTGCTATCACTCCTGCCTACCTCCAGAGGCTCCAAATAAGACGTGGTTTGTTGAAAGAACTCTATAAACTCTGAGAAGGGTAACACTGACTGCAGAGTAGCAGAGTGCAGATGATAAATCACAACCACCCACCTGAACCTCTTTATGACGGTGTGGGTATAACAAGAGCTGCTTCCCCCTTTGTTACCAGGACAGAAAGTGACACACACATGCCACAGGTGACTGCCATCACGGCACTGCTCGCCCGCTAAGGGAGCAATCGCACACAAACCGCACGTTTCTAAAACGGGAGCCGCACGAAAACCCAGGGAACATATGGGACTATCAGATATACACGCACAGCGCGAGACCCTGCCAAGAGGAAGGGGGCTGGAGCTTGGGGATGCAGTGATTCTGTTCAGAAATGCACCAGCAAGAAAGGCCAGCTGTGGGACTTCCCTGGTGGCACAGTGGTTAAGAATCCGCCTCCCAATGCAGGGGACATGGGTTCGAGCCCTGGGCCGGGAAGATCCCACGTGCTGCAGAGCAACTAAGCCCAGGAGCCACAACTACTGAGCCCACGTGCCACAACGACTGAAGCCTGTGCGCCTAGACCCAGTGCTCCACAACAAGAGAAGCCACACACTGAGAAGCCCGTGCGCTGCAACAGAGTAGCCCCCACTCACCCCCAATACCAAAAGCCCGCGCACAGCAACAAAGCCCCAACACAGCCAATAAATAAATAACATAAACAAACAACATTTAAAAAAATAATTAAAAAACAAAAAGAAAGGCCAGCTGTTACTACGGCTAATGAGACCTTGGGCATTTGGATTCTTCCAGCCCAAAACCAGGTGTTAAAATCATAGGAAACCTTCCCGCACATGATGAAAGCTCAGACTGACTGGAACACTGACCTTGTCACTTTAGGCCCCCAAAGCACACACAGGGACAACAGAACTGTTCATCTCCAATACTGATAGTAACTCTGTAGATGTACCTGCAGTCACTGTCCTTTATAACAACTCAAAAACTATGTACCTCCCCAGTGCCAGGAACTGCTTAGGTACTGTGGCTGTCTCAGTGACCGAGATAAGACTGGCAGGTTCGAGAAACATGTCTCCAAGGAAGACATGCAAAAGGCCAAGAGGTACGAGAAAGATGCCCCACATTACTGACCATTCGGGAAATGCAAACCAAAGCCACAATGAGGTACCATCTCACGCCTGTTAGGATGGGTACTGTCAAAAAAATAAATAAATAAAACCAACAGACATCAAGTATTGGTGAGGATGTGGAGAAATCAGAACCCTTGTACACTGTTGGTAGGAATGTAAACTGGCGCAGCCTCTATGAAAAACAGGATGGAGGCTCCTCATCAGACTGGAAACATAACTCGCATGTGATCCAGCAATCCCACTTCTGGGTATTCATCCAAAAGAACTGAAAGCAGGATGTTAAAGAGATATTAGCACTCCCGTGTGCACTGCAGCACTGTTCACAATAGCCGAGATGTAGAAGCATCCTAAGTGTCCATCAATGGATGAATGGACAAAGAAAACACACGATGGAATGTTATTCAGCCTTTAAAGGAAGGAAATTCTGCCCTCTGCAACAACACGGATGGACCTTAAGGACATTATGATCAGTGAAGTAAGCCAGTCACAGAAGAATAAACGCCACATGATTCCATTTACATTAGGTACCCAAAATAATCAAACACATAGAAGCAGGGAGTAGAAGTGTGGTTGCCAGGGGCTGGGGGTGGGATGGGAAATGGGGGCTGTTAATCAATGGGTGTAAACCTTCAGTTAGGGACCTGTGGTTTCTGGTTCCGTGTATAAGCAGCTTGCAATGACCTAAATGTGCATCAACGGATGACTGGATAAAGAAGATGTGGCAAATATATACAATGGAATACTACTCAGCCATAAAAAGGAATGAAATTGAGTTATCTGTAGTGAGGTGGATGGACCTAGAGTCTGTCATACAGACTGAAGTCAGAAAGAGAAAAACAAATACCGTATGTTAACGCATACATACGGAATCTAGAAAAATGGTACTGATGACCCTAGTAGCAGGGCAGGAATAGAGATGCAGACGTAGAGAATGGACTTCAGGACACAGGGGGCTAAGGGGAGGCTGGCACGAAGTGAGAGGGTAGCACTGACATATATACACTACCAAATGTAAAATAGATAGCTAGTGGGAAACTGCTGCGTAGCACAGGGAGAACAACTCAATGCTTGGTGATGACCTGGGGGTGCAGGGGATAGGGAGGGTGGGAGGGAGGCTCAAGAGGCAGGGGACATGGGGATATATGTATACATACAGCTGATTCACTTTGTTGTACAGCAGAAACTAACACAGCATTGTAAAGCAGCTATACTCCAATAAAGATGTGGGAAAAAAAAAAATGCTTGCAAGTTGCCACTCTGTCCTAACAAGTAAAATCAAATAGACTGAAAAAGCAACAACTCTTCTTGGATCCTGAAGATGGGGGTGGGACACAGGGAAAACCTCAGTTCCCAAGACTGGAGAGACAGCCAGGCAAACACGGCTTCCCCAGCAAAGGCTCAGGAGCAGAAGCCACCGCGGGAGCTGGTGCCAGGGCAGGAAAAGATGGACTGCGGTTGATGGATGATGCTGGAGGGTCAGTGCAGACAGTGCTGTGAGTCAGAGGCCATGGGGGACCCAGCCCTGGGGGGCCCACAGCATTGTGAGATTTACCTCCAGGAGCTCAACCACGTTTCCACAGTAAGTAGCAGAGAAAAGTCCCCTCATGCTCCCAGCAGCAGGAGGGGAAAAGGAACCATGTCTAAATACACTGGAGCCGTCTGTTCTTCACGCCTGCCCTCAGGGGAAACTAGGTAATGAGAGCCTGGCCTGCTGGAGTGCTATCAGAGTCTAACCAACCTGGGGAAGGGATATACCCACCTCCAGCCCACCCTAGTCATCCTGTCCCACCTAAACGAGGATAAAAAAATAAACCGAGAAACACCCGTGAAGCTCACCCGCCAGAGACACAGGCTCATGGAAACACAGTGACCCAAGCCTAGGACTACGGAACAATTCCCTGCCACCCACGCTGACCACCACATAACTCAAGGCCTAGTGACAGAAGTGCCTTTTACCTGGTACCTCATGCCCAGCTATCAAGAAAAAAAATCACAAAGCATAGCAAAAGGCAAAACAACATAATTTGAAGAGACAGAGAGAGCACCAGAACCAGACACGGAAGGGACTGTGAATCTAAAACCACTCTGATTAACGTGCCAGGCACGCTAATGGATAGAGCAGACAGCACACAAGGACAGATGCAAGCAGAGAGATGGAAGCCCGGAGAAAGAACCAAAAAGAAATGCTGAAGATCAAAACCGCTGTAACGGAAATGAAAGAATGCTTTTGATGGGCTTGTTAGTAAACTGGACACGGCTGAGGAAAGAATCTCTGAGCTTAACATGTAGATGAGTAGCTCTGAAAAGTGAAACGCAAAACAAACAGTTTCAGTTATGCAGGAGGAATAAGGTCTCGAGATATGCGGTATAACACTGTGCCTAGCGTGAACAGTCCTGACGGGTACACTTAAAAATTTAAGAGTGTAGCTCTCACGTTAAATGTTCTTACCGCAATAAAAGAAGAAAGTAAAAGAAACACAAGGACAGGCTGGCTGTGTTACGGGGTCGGGATTTTGTTCATAGTCATAATGATACAATCCAATTTACATTTTCAAAAGCCCTCTAATTGCAGAATAAAGACCAATTTATAGGAACAGGTATGAGGAAGAGTAGTTTGGACTAGCATAATATCAGTGAAGAGAGTAGGGGACATAGCTTTTTGAAAGTAAAGGCTATAGGACTAATTAAGGCTGTTGGCTTAGGCAACAGAGTGGAGAGTGTTGGCATTTGTTAGAATGAGGATGACTGGGGAGGAACACATTTGGTGAAAAAGATTTAGCATTACTACTTTGGAAATGTTAATTTCATGATATCTATTAGACATCCAAATGTAGGTATCAAGTAAACAATTAGCCAAATAAGTATGGAGCTCTGTGGAATGCTTGGGGCTAGAGACGAAAATTTCAGAAAGATTATGGCTTTTACAGTCAAGAGCTTGGGGGAGACCATGTGGGAAAAGTGGAAATGAAGCCCAGCAAGCCCACAGCTGAGCCCTGGCTCACTCCATCATTCAGACATCAAGCTGAGGAGGAGAATGAGACCTGTAGCCACTAAGAAGCAGTAAAACCAGAGGTGACAAAGAAGGCAAGAAAGAGTGTTCCAAGGAGGAGGGAATGGGCTCTTGTGCAAAGGGTGCCAAATGAATAATGTAAGATAACAAGTGACCACTGGGGACGTCAGATGAAAGCGGCCAGGGAGGCAGCAAGAGCAGTACCTGTGGAGGGATGGGTGGGGGCCTGACTGGAGTGAGATCAGGAGAGCAGGGGGTGATGAGAAGGTGAGGACATTGTCTGCAACTCTCAAAACACCTTCCTTCAGGGAGATCAACTCGATGATGGGTGATGACTTAGAGGGCTGGGATAGGGAGGGTGGGAAGGAGTCATGGGAGGGAGGGGATATGGAGATATATGTATAAATACAGCCAATTTGCTTTGGTGTACAGCAAAAACTGGCACAACAGTGTAAAGCAATTATATTCCAAAAAAGAGCTTAAAAAAGAAACACCTTCCTGTAAAGAGGGGACCGTGAAATGGACAGAAAAAAGAGAGGGGATGAGAAAGGGTTTTCTTTGTTTGTTAAGGATGTGTTACAGCATCTATGTGCTCTTTGGGAGCGATACAGTAAAAAGAGAGAACTGATGGTGCAGGAGAGAGAACCCCAGGGCATTCTCAGGACATTCCACCTACAAGCTGGACCCCACACTCCCCAAGGCAACACTGACCAGGGTGGCTGGGATGCAGGACATGGAGACCCCATGTCCATGAGGCTCCACAAGTTGTCACACAGCCCTCCATGCAGCAGACCTGAAGAGGCCAGTGTGAAGCTTCGGTAGAGAGGGCTCTGCAGCCTCTCCTCAAACACTCCTCCCCCAACGTGGTTAGTAAGACCAGGAACTGTGGATCTATTCTATGAAATAATGATAAAAGCAGACCAAGAGATGTCAGCAAAGAAATCTCCAGAGATTTGAAAGCTACAGTGATCAATGGCATAAACTGGCTAGAAACAGAAAACTATGTTTTTTGTTGTTGTTTCCTTTCAAAAAAGTAGCATTTCCACTAATTCCTCAGAATGTCCCACCATCCATAATGTTATATTAAAGATATCATTGGAATATACATAAAACCAGAAATAGTTGCAAGAGGAAAATGTTAACTCAAGAAAAAAAAAATAGAGAGCCAGAAAAGCAGATAATTAAGTCTAAGTGATTTTGTTACTTGAGAAAATATTAGGGACATTCTAAAACTAACATCCCAGGAAATCATAATATGGGAAATATCACAAAGTTGGGGCCAGGAACAGTGTGGGATATGAGGAGAGAAGAGAGAAGAAAGCATGGCAAGATTCTTTACTTGATTGGTGGAAGACTGCATTTGATAGTTTTTTAAGAACACACACACACACACACACACACACACACACACACACACACACAAAACCATCACATAAACTAGCATAATTTTTCTTAGACAGCAAACTGACAAAAAATATATATATCTATATAAATAATCAGGAGATTTTAAGTTTATTCTCATTAATCTAAGAATTCTACTTCTAAGACCTTAAACAAAACATTCAGTACTGCAATCAGAGATCTATATTCAATGATGTGCAGGAGAGTGTTACTTAAAATAACAAAAATTCACAAACCACCAAAATAACCAAACATAAGTCATTTTACCCTCACAGTATGGAAGGTAATACAGCCATTAAAAATCACATTCATGAACACTATTTAACAAAGTGGTAAACTTTCATGATACAAAGTTAAATAAAAAGGTACACCACAAAACAGTGCATCTCAGATGAGCTCAGTTTTGTAAAGTGTACAGTAAAAAGACTGCAAACAAACATGACAGAGATTAACAATGATTTACCACATGCTGGGACTATGGGACATTTGCATTTTCTCTATGTTAACTTCTATTTCCCAGTTTATCAACAATGAATATTTTTATAATTGGAGGGTTTACAATTTGAACTTTTAAGGTTTAGCAGAATTGTGGGAGAGGAGAGTCAGTGAAAGTAATTACACTGGAGTTAAACAGAATGTCTAGATTTCACGTCCTTCTCACTTCCATGGTTTCTGATGAGAAATTCAACGTCATCCTAACTGCTTTTCCTCTGTAAACAAGATATCATTTCTCTAATGCTTCTTTCAAGATTTTTTATTGTATTTTCAAAAGTTTGACTAAGATATATTCTGGTGTGGATTTATTTGGATTATCCTATTTAAGATTCCTTAAGCTTCCTGAATTTGTAGGTTTATGTCTTTGACAAATTCAGGAAGTTTTCAGCCATTATTTCTTTCAGTAATTTTTCAGCTCACCCTCATTTTTCCTCCTCTCTTTCCAGGACTCTGATGACATGATTGTTAGATCTTTTGTTAATGTCCCACAGATCCCTGCAGTGCTGCTAATTTCTTTATTTTTCTCTCTGTTGTTTAGATTGGATAATTTCTATTATTCTATCTTCCATTTCCCTGATTTTTCATTCTTCTGTTGAGCCCATCCATTCTATTATTGAGCCAATCCACTAAGTTTTTTTATTTCAGTTACAT
Source organism: Hippopotamus amphibius kiboko (assembly GCF_030028045.1). Lineage (NCBI taxonomy): Eukaryota > Metazoa > Chordata > Mammalia > Artiodactyla > Hippopotamidae > Hippopotamus > Hippopotamus amphibius. Next base: position 74,505,500 of record NC_080199.1, read on the forward strand.
GTTTCAGTTCTAAAATTTCCATTTGGTTCTTCTTTATGTCTTCTATGTCTTTGTTGAGACTTTCTATTTTTTCATTCATTTTAAATGAATGAAATTTCATTCATTTAATTTCAATTACATTCATTTAAATATAATTGCTCTTTGAAACACTGAGATATAAATCACATGCCATAAAATTCATCACCACTAAATAATTCCAGAACATTGTATCACTCCAAAATGAAACACCATGCCCATTAGCAATCACTCCCCATGCCCCTTTCTCCTTAGTCCCTGGAAACTATTAAGCCACTTTCTGTCTCTGTAGAAGAGTCTGATCTACACATTTCATATAAATGGAATCAAACAATTTGTGGCCTTTTGTGACCGGTTTCTTTCACTTTACATAATGTTTTCAAAGTTTATCCATGTTGTAGCATGAATCACTGCATCATTCCTTTTCACGGCTTAATAATATTCCATCATACAGACATAGGACATTTTGTTCATCCTTTCATACTGTTCCCACTTTTTGGCTATTATGAATAATGCTGCTATGAAATCCATGTACAGATTTCTTTGTGGACATATGTTTTCAATTCTCTTGGGTATATATCTAGGAGTAGAATTACTGGGTCATATGGTAACCCTATATTTAACTTTCTGAGAAACTGCCAGACTGCTTTCCAAACTGACTGTACCAATTTACATTCCTACCACCACATATGAGGGTTGCAGTTTCTCCACATCCTCACCAACAGTTCATATTGTCTGTCTTTTTTATTACAGCCATCCTGGTGGGTGTGAAGTGGTATCTCACTGTGGTTTTGGTTTGTATTTCCCTAATGACATTAAATACCCTTTCATGTGTCGTTGAAGCATATTTGATGACGGCTGCTTTAAAATCTTTGTCAGATAATTCTAACATCTGTGTCATCTCATTACTGGCATCTGCTGTCTTTTTTCTTTTGGTCTGAGATCTTCTTGGTTCTTGGTATGCAAAATGCTTTTTTACTGAAATCTGGACATTTAGGGTATTATGATATGAAAACCTCTTATTTAAACCTTCTGGCATTGCTCTAGTAGAAAAGGATGAGAGGAGGGACACTGCCTCATTACTTTACTGACAGGTGGAACTAGAAGTCCAGGTTCCCCACACGGCCCCCAATGAATGATGGAAGGGTGTATGGCCTTATTACAGTAAGAGCGGGAAAAGTCATGACACCCCACTAGCCTCCTCTTCATGACACCCCACTAGCCTCCTCTGCCACCACCACAGTGGGGAGGGGAAGAGGGAACTTGTTACTGCCAAGTGGGGGGCAGAATCCCAGGCTCCCCGCCCAGAGTCACCACCCTGGCACAGATGTCAGGGCACCACATTACTGGCTCACAAGGGAAAGTCTAGGTTCCCCCCCACATCTTTGCTGGCATGGGTGGGAATGGGGCCACGACCTTTTCTCTGGTGTCTGACTAGACCAGAGTGGTTACTGTCTAAAAGTTTTCTGTCTTGTTAACCAGCTTTTTCTCTGGCCCTTTGGTGAGAGAAACTAGACTTTAGTGGGTGAGAAAGAGCTTTTAATCTGTGCCCATGACTGTTCTGGGTTGCTGGCTTCTTCTGCTCCAAGTCTGGGACAGATGAGGCAAGAAGAAAACCCAGAAAATTCGCCATGGTGTCAATCCTCAAGGTCCCTTGCTGACCTGCTTTTTCTCTTCACCTTTGAGACGCACCTCATGTTTGCTACAGAGTTTTTACTTGCATTTGAGAAGAACAGGTAAACATATGCCTATAACATCTCCCCAGAGAAAGAAGTCCAGCTTGTCTTTTTAAACAAAATTTTTTTAATTTAATTAAATCTTAAACATAGAAATGTGTTTTAAAATATGTTTTAAACAAATACCGTATATTAACACATATATGCGGACTATAGAAAAATGGTACAAATCAACCGGCTTGCAAGGCGGAAATAGAGACACAGGTGTAGAGAACAAACATATGGACACCAAGTGGGGAAAACGGGGAGGGTTGGAGGGGAATGAATTGGGAGATTGGGATACCAAATTGTATGCTCTAAATATGTGCAGTTTATTGTAATGTTAACTGTATCTCATTAAAAGTTCTAAAAAAAATAAAAAATTAAAAAAATTTAAAAATTTAAAAAAAATATATATATATATTAAATGCATTTCCTCATCCTTCAGAAACACTGGCCACTAAAATTAATTTAATCTTTTTGACAAGGTTCAACAATAAAACATCCACAGTTATGTATTTATTTATCCCACAAGATTCGTTTTGTGTTTACTATGTGATAAGCACTCTTCCATCACATTAAATGGGTCCTGTTGACCCAATTTTGGAAGTTCCTGTGATAGTCTGCTCCTTTTTCTGTTTCTCACTCTTGTCAGTGTGGCTGCCTCCAGAGAATCCCCACACCTTTTAATCTGCTACTTCTAACGGTGTGCAGGCTGAGAAATCAGACCGTCAATTCTTTCACAGATATTTTTAAACCATAGTAAACAGACTAAGAATAACAGGCTCTCCAGTTGATACACAAATTTGCCAACATCTATCTGGGTTACTCCAACGTCCTTCTGCCTCAGGTGCCTCATCACATCCCAGTTAGCTGAAGCTGGACAGCAGATGATCTCCAATATCAGGAAGCACTCCTGTATATATAAAATTCATTTCACGTTCCTCAAGATCAGATCAAGCAAGCAGAGGCCTGTGGGGAAACAGGAGACCCAGGCCAAGTACAGACCACCAGGGAAATGTTCTCCTGGTGCCTCTTACAACCCACTACCCAGGAAGAACGCCTGAGGTCACAAGAAAGCTGGAAACTGAAGATGCTTAACTACTGGGATAACTAAACATGAGGAACAAGTTACATGCGGATGCCTAATAAGCACTTTGAAATTTTTCTTACTTCGTTATTGTTTGAGAATAACCAAAGCTGACGCTTCTAACACAATGGGTCGTAACACCTGTTGGTTTCAGGAAATGTGCTGTGCTCAAGGAACATGTCCCACAGGCGTGTTTTTCCACGATGCCAAGGCTAATAATTGGTTAAAGGCTGACATAGGAGCTCAGCCTCACACCTTCTCCCTGACGCATATCACAAAATACAGAACACGACGCTCCTGAACTTCATGACATCCAGAACCAGACCCTGACATCAGACTGCAGACCTCATGCCCATCCACACTCCTGAGAGACAATACTTAGTCCCAAAAGAGACTGTAAGTTCTAAATTCACCTCTGTGGCCTTGGAAAGTTATCTGAGTATTTTCCTCATCTAACGTAAGGAAAACACCCCCTGCATTACTGAGCCTTGATGAACTCTGGAGAGAAAAACCACAATGCAAAAGAGACATAAATATTCAATGAACGCCACATATCATGACTGTTACTGATTTTTATGTATGAGGGAAAGACAGCCTCTCTATGAAGGGACAGGATACCAGATACTACCCTCAAGTTACCACCATCTGTGGACCAACAAACTGAGTTGATTTTCGGTCTAGACAACTCAGTGTCTCCGAATCCAGAGTTCTTTGTGTGATGTGGTACAATTCTTAGCACACGTGGAAAGGCAGATGCAGAGTCCAGGTCACAAAAGTTACCTGCATCTTCTTTGGGGTGGTCACCAGAGAAGGTCACTTCCCCTCTGTCCCCACCAGCTCATCTAACCAGTCTCCCCGCAACTGCCTCCCACACTCCCTCGTCCAATCCCTTGCTCTCCCTTTAATGTTCTAGGTTATTGTGTCTGGTTTGTTGGCTTTGGTTTCTTTCCTTTTTCTAGCCATGCACACTCCCCTAGACTCTGGGTCTTTATTTTACATGTTTTCTACGCACCAGTCCCTCTCCTTTCAGTGCAATCCTCCTGACCGTTCGAATCTCCAGTTCTACTGGAGTCCACTGTCTTTGAAAAGGGAAACTTTGGTAGTTAAACTACAAGTCTTGGTGGGATGCTCCATGTGCAGGTGGGAACCCAACCTTGTAGCAGGGGTGCGGCAGAGAGAAAATCAGAGGAGCACTGGTGCTGCAGCCACACTGAGCTGACATGGAAGACACCCAACCTGTGGAGGAAGAGAACCCCAAGGGGGCTGGAAGTGGAGATGGCAAAGGCTGGTGAGAACGGGGGCAGAGGTGGTCTGGGGCTTTTATCAAGAAAACTCATCAATGCCCAGAGCACAGCAAAGCAACCAGGCTCCCAAGGCTTCCCCGGGCAGAAAGGGAGCACACCACCCATGCCTGTGCGGGTCCTCTTACGGCACCAGACAGCACTGCAGTGGGTACTTGTCTTTCAGTGCCAGGCCCAGTAGGTGGTGGAAATACGGACGGGATGTGAGAGTGACAGAGTGCCAACTACGACCTCACCACAAATGCGGGCAGACAGGAATGATGGAGACATGGGACCCGAAGGGAGGTGGAGGTAAGAAATGACTGGCTTGGAAATTAAGCCCACATTTCAGTAGTGAAGACCATTCATACAGGAGCACCAACCTTCCGGGATACAGACACCTATAAAAACATCACATATGTGGGTCACACTGAGCCCCTCAGTCATATCAGAGTCTTTTTACGGCAGCATCATTTGGCTATTTATAGTAAGCAATTAAAGATAGCTTAAGTGGGCCACCACATTCCTATCTGGCTGGCTCTGGCTGCTGTGGGGTAATGCGAGCAAGATAAAGGCTTTCTTTAAATGCCATGCTACACAAAAGCCTTCTCTAGATACTTAAAAGTCTGCCTTTTGTTTGTATTTATATTTTATCTTTAAAGCCAACTCAATTATTCATGGGATACATTCTCCATAGTGTGAGCTACGCTGTGCGAAACGTCACAAAAACTGTTCAGTGCCAGGCAGGAGGCAGACATGTGGACCTAACATGGGGGTAGGAGGCGTATCGGGGGGCATGGGAGGCACAGCCTTTGGACCCGAGCAGAACAGGGTCGGAAGCCCACAGCTGCCCATAAACATTACATGGGGAAAGTCAGCCTGTAAAACCGGGATCTATCAACTGACTTTAGGGCCCTTTTGTATACAAAGTGCCTGATGAATTCGGGTACCTGGCCGTTGCTCAGGAAACGGTAGCTGTTTTAGGGACAGTCAACAAGCACGAGAAATGAAGTCAGGGTTGTGAAGAGACTTCTGGACATACTCCACCCCACCCACCCTCAGGAACATGTCCAGAGACAGCTCAGCCCCCTGTGTGGGTCCCCCGTGCGAGGACGCCACTCTGCTCACTTCTTCCCGACCTGATCACTCCCCCTGTCTCCGCACACATCTGCTCCTCCAAGGCATCTCACGTACACATCTGCTCCTGTGGCTCGTGGTCCTGGAAGGTCACCCCCTCCCCCCAGGCCCCAAATACCTACCTGTTCAAAATCATACCTGAGCTTCTGCCCGCTCCATCCCCCCCACCGCCGACCCCAAACGAGATCTGCTGTCTTCAAGGAGATGCCCAGCCTGATATCTTTCCACCCAAAATCTCTCAGCACCGGCCACCGGCCACACTGGAAATGATGAGAACGTCAGTGAGCATGTGAAATCCCTCCTCCTGATCCAGTCCAGGTATGTTCATTTAGAACCTGCTGCCGAAGGTTCTGGACGCAGGAGATACCAGGAGAGAAACTAAGAGGAGGCAACTATTTGATTTTGTTTTTCAGGGCAGAAAGCTTGAGAAATCTGTACCATCCACGATGCTCTGATTAAGAAATGACTCACTGGGATCTTAACTCAGACGTGTCAGCACTTCTAGCGTGAAGCCAGGAAACGAGCTTTCCCTGTCACAGTCACGGAACTATACTAAAGAGAAGCCATGAGAATTTGAATCCAGATTTCATGTTTTTCTGCAGAACTTATTGCCAAGTGGCATGAAAATTCATCCATACTGTCAGCAAAATGAATGCGCTCTGAAAATTCTTTCTTCCCTTGAAGTTTTAAGGAAATGGGTAAAACAAATAGACGGCTCTCTACCAATAAAATGTAAATGTCACTTTGTCATATATTAAAATTGTACTCGTACCAGGATATTTTGGGAGTCTCCATTCAGTCTCACTCTAGTAGCCTTTATGGTATCTTTTCTTCTCTGATAAGGGATTTCTCAACTCTCCCTTCAATATTATTTTTGACTCTAATAAACAGTGCTGGCACTTTCAGCTGTCTATTTGGAACAAAATAATTTTCTTACACCACATGTAAAAATAAATTACAGATAAAGCAAAGGCTACATGCCCAAAATAAACTAAGAAACTCTTAAGAGAACATCCAGGGGACTACATGTACAATCTAAAGATGTGTGGACACCTTATCTCCGAAAACAAACATAAAAGAAAAGATGTATTTTGTTATATGAACATTTAAAACTTTTATAGAGCAAAAGCTATCTTAAGCAAGGTGTACACACAATAGATTTGGAAAAAATATTTGCAATAAAATGTTTAAAATAAAGTGCGAATATCAATAACATGCAGAGAGCCCTCTTAGAAATGGATACAAAAAAGAAAAATAATTCAATAGAAATATGTGCAAAAACATATGAATAGGCAATTTGCAGAAAAGCCAAGACCCAAAAGACCAAACGTGAAAAACTGTTCAAATTCACTCTTTCCAACCAGACTAGCAAAAATTATAAAATTATAAAGACGATTAACACCTATTGCTAACAGAAATGTCAAAAAAGGACACTCTCATAAATTGCTGGTGGCAGTATAAATTATTACAGAAATTTTGGAAAAAATCCAGCAACATCTATTGCTAAAAATACACTTTGATGAGCTTCCAACTACTGCAAATTTTCTTAAAAATCAAAAAGAAAACAAACCAGTGCCAAAAAAGAGATGTACAGATACGTTTATTGCACCACTATTCCTAATGGCAAAAAAAGGAAATAAAATGAATGTTTATTAATAGGGTAACAATTAAATAAAGATGGACCTACACCCATATCATGGAATAAAGCCATGAAAAGAATGAATTGGAGCTTTACTCCACCAGTGGAGTTGGAGGTAATTCTATGAAGTTTTGCTAAATAGGAAAATTAATACAGAAAAGTGTGTTTAATAAGACATCAGTTAATAAAGCAAACAATTACCCCCAAATCCTTGTATATTTATATGTTTATGTGTTTGGTTATCTGGGCAAAGAGGAAACCACAGGAGAATACACCAGATAATTAACACGGGTTACTTAGGGTGAAGGAGCGAAAGTAAGTGAAAATGGGGAAAAAAATCCCAAAGAACACCCAATGTGTATATGATTTTTTATATATATACATACAAATATACACTATATATATGTATATATATATTTCTTTAAACAGAAATTTTTAAGAGATAGAGTTTAGATCTGTACCTAGCAATTTGCAGGGATGTATGTAAATTACTGTTAAATTTTAAAAGCAAATTGCATAATAATGTGTAAAAAAAATCCTATTTAGATAAAGACAAAATATCGGTATATTTATAAATAAGCTTATATATTTGTTGGAGCAAGGAGAAATATTTGGAAAGCTACATACCAAGCTGTAACAGTGATTATCTCCAGGAGGTTGTGTTGGTTGGGAAGGCACATTAGATCAATAACTCTGACCATATATGACCTTTGCACAGAATTGCTTCAGTTATCAAAGCAACTGTGTAGACCCCTTCCAATGGAGCAAAGACGGAAAAACAAATTGCTTCATTTTTTAAAAAGTTGGAACATACATATCCTACTATGTACATGTTTTCTTTTATATCCTTTAAAATATACATATACTTCATAAGGTGAAAGAAAAATGAAGCTCAGAGATGTTAAGCGACTTCCAAGATTTACAAGTTGGTCGCCCAAAGCGGTAGCGAGCGGGAAGGAGCTCCCTCCACAACCTACACTTGGGATCTACACTGAGTTTGTGATGTAAAAGTTCCAGCTGGGGCAGTGGACAGTGGCATCTGTTATAATATAGAGTCCAGTCGCATGCAGTCACATGCTGGCCTAGGAAAAGCTGGTTCCTCCCCTCTCCCCACACCTGTGAAAAGAGCACGTCTGGCATTATCACAATGAAAGCTACGTGTCCGCCACGGTGCTCTGAAATAAGCTGCCAACAAAGTTATAAAGCCTCCTCTGACATTTAAACAGACTGAAAGCAGCGATTTTGTGAGATTATAGAAACAGGCAACAACGAAATGAGATAAAAATCTTAGGAGCCAACAAGACTAACTTCTCACCTAATAGAGGAATCCCACCCACAGACACTCTGGCAGGTAGAAACACTTCTAATTGTGGGGAATGTCACTACCTAACAAGGCAGGCCCATTCTATTTCTGAACAGCCCTAAAGAATCATGAAATGCCTTCCTATACAGAACCAAAAACTGCCTCCCTGTAACTTCCACCTCTTGGCCTGAGCCTTATCTTCTTAAAACAGAGAGATGATGTGAAACGATTTAGGTAATTGATGATCATTTGAAAACACTCCATGCGGTCACATATTACTTGCCAGGAAGCAAAGTCGTTCAGTGAGTCCTTGGGCACAAATTTCCAGCTCTGAAAAAGCTTCAATCCTAGAGGTCAGCACAACAGTACAATTATTTTGTTAAAGAAAAATACTTACCATCATGCGCAATAATTTCGATTGCATTACTATGGTAGCTGAGAAAATAATGTCATATTTGAACAAGAAAAAGATGGCCTGTAAATCCTGTTTGAATTTCTAAAGAAAATTTCCCTCCAGGCATAAACAATATACTTATAACTAACTGTAGTCTCAACCAACCCACTGAAATTTACAATTGCCAAGAATCATAAATTGTCCCTATGTCCCGTTACCTATCACAAATTAATATTCAAAAGTTGTCTTTAAATCCTGTGTGAAAATTTAACCATGTGGCCAAAACATGCCCTTTGCTTAAAAAAAAAGAAAAACGAATGGGTTCATAGGTTCTATCTAGTTCTTTCCTGAAGAAAGAGTGGCAAACGTACAATTATTTATTATTTTCCTTTCTCTGATGAAAGATATAAAAAGTAAAACTAAACAAAAAACTGACTTCTCATCTTTTCCCTAAATAGAACATTTAAACTGTCAATGAGAGGGGTGAGAGAGGGAGGGTGGGAGGGAGGCTCAAGAGGGAGGGGATATGGGGATATATGTATGTGTATAGCTGATTCACTTTGTTGTACAGCGGAAACTAACACAACATTGTAAAGCAATATTACTCCAATAGAGATGCATAAAAAAAATAAAACCATAATAAGCTGTCAATTAACTAACAGTGTTGATGATACTAGTGCTATGGCAACAGACTCATTACACAAGAATATACGTTAAAAATGCTTCTCAGTAGCAGGCTGCTTCAGGTCCACAAGAAGAGCTCACTCGTAACTTGTTACCACCAACAGGCAGAAAGAGTTTTTTGCAAAGCCCAAAAGATCTCTTGTAACTTTGGTAGATACTTGGAACTCCTTTTCTAAATGAATAAATCATTCACAAACACATTGGATGTTAACTTTTTTGGTACTTCATCAAAATAAAATTATATACATGGACAAATTTTTTTCCACCACAGTACCTTCTATAATATTGACACTGGCCCGTGCATCCCAAAGAGACAGTCTGGTCCCTGTTCCTGAATTCAGTTCAGGATATATAACTATCACGAAGCAGCTACCAAGCAGAGCACCAGGCCTCTGAAAGCATCCCTTGCTTTTGAGAAGCAGACACTCCTTTCAGTCATATTCCTTAAGACCCAAAAGATGAAATTCCAGTGAAATTTTAATTAACAAATTCAAGGCTCAATTAGGATGCTCATATAAAGTAATATAGAACCCTAGGTAAGCCACAGTAATGAGTGAACTCAATCACAACAAAGGGACATTTAGTTAAGTAGAAATATGTTTATTACTGCTTATCAGAGATGTATGTAAGTGGTAAAGGCAATTAAATATCCCCATAAAATGAAAACTAACTGTAAACAGACCCAGCATATTTCTTTGCTTAACATCCTATAGCTCCAATTAATTTTATTTCCCCAAATAGGCACTCACAACCTGCTCACATAAATTTTTCTCCATCTCAAAAGAAGTTGGCTCCGTTGGCTATACCAGCATCCCAGGCAAAAAGGACCACAAAAGCCATACTTGCCCAAGGGCATCAGTTTTGGACATTTGATACATGGCTTCATCCAGGGGCCTGTTACAGAAGCAGACATTTAGACTCTACCCCAGACCTGATGAATCAGACCCTGCAATTAACAAGCTCCCCATGTGATTTCCAAGCATATGCTAGCTTGAGCAGCACTGCTACAGACCAGTGGGTCTCAAAGGGTGGTCCCAGGACCAGAGGCAACAGTATCACATGGGAAATGCAAATTCTCCATCCCCACACACAACTCAATATTCAAAAAACAAACCACCCAATCAAAAAATGGACAGAAGACCTGCACAGACATTTTTCCAAAGAAAGCATACAGATGGCCAACAGGCACATGAAAAGACTCTCAACATCCTTAATTATTAGAGAAATGCAACAAGGTATCACCTCACATCTGTCAAAACATCTACAAATAATAAATTTTGGAGAGGATGTGGAGGAAAGAGAACCCTTGTACACTGTTGGTGGGAATGTTGGTGCAGCCACTGTGGAAAACAGTATGGAGCTTCCCCCCAAAAAAACTAAAACTAGAACTACTACATGACCCAGCGATTCCACTCCAGGTATATATCCAAAGAAAACGAACACACTAATTCGAAAAGATACATACATCCCAGTGTTTACACCAGCACTATTTACAACAGCCAAAAGACACAGAAGCAACCCAAATGCCGATCAACAGACAAATGGAAAAGGAAGATGGGGTCTGTGTGTGTGTGTATATATGTGTGTGTGTGTTTATACACAATGGAATACTACTCAGCCTTACAAAAGAATGAAATACTGCCATTTGTAGCAAAATGAACAGACATAAAGAATATTATGCTTAGCGAAATAAAGCAGACAAATACTATATGATATCACTTACATGTGAAGTCTGAAAATAATGCAAATGAATGTATATGCAAAACAGAACAGACTCACAGATACAGAAAACTCAGTAGTGGTTACCAAAGGGGAGAAGGAAGGGCAGAGGGACAAATTAGGGGCATGGGATTAACAGATACAAACTACTATGTATAAAATAGATAAGCAACAAGGACATACTGCACAGCACAGGGAATTATAGCTATTTTCTTATAATAACGTACAATGGAATATAATCTGCAAAAATATTGAGTCACTAGTACTGTACACCTGAAACTAATATAATATTGTGAATCAACTACACTTCAATTAAAAAAAAAAAAAGCCCGGGAGGCGGGGCCCAGCAATTCGCGTTTTTACAAGCCCTCCAGGCGAAGGACCAGATAGTAAATGCAGTCTTCGCGGCCACGTGGTCTGCCGCAAGCACCAAAGACGCCGCCGTAGCTCTAACGCAGCCATGGACGAAACGGAAACGAATGAGCTGGGTTGTGTCCCAGTAAATCTTTACTTATGGACTCTGAAATCTGAATTGTATATAATGTTCACGTGTCATGACATATTCTGCTTTTGATTTTTAAAAATCACTTAAAATGATTTGAAAATGTAAACCCATTCCGAGCTAACAGTCCGTACAAAGACAAGTGGTGACACTGGCCGTGGGCTCCAGTTCACCAGCCGCTGCTTCAGGTGAGGTGATTCTCCCCAGTCCTCACTGCCCACGGGGGTCCTTAAGGTCACCCCCCAGGATCAACAAATCACCAAAGCAACCTTGCCTTTCAGCAAAAAACAGCGACATGTTTAACACATCCTATAATTTTGTAGAAACAACCTTGCTGAGAAGGGGATACCAATTCCCCGTACTCATAATGCTCAGGAAATAGAGTGAGATTCCGTTGAGAAAGTACAGTAATACTTGTGAGCTTTTCAGTATGAATGAGAGCCGTCAAGAGGGGAGAAAAGGAAGTGAAGCCATCCAAAGGAGTCTGTGATCGGAGTCCAGCCCGCCCCTTACTAATCTTCCTGATTTTGTCTACCACCTCTTCCTAAAACCCCCGGTGTCCCAGATGCACACAACCTCTCCCTGTCCCAAACCCCGGTCTGAGGACACCCACAGATCTCCCCCACTCCCTCCCCATCAGGAAGGCGCCGCTCCCCCGGCCCCATGTGTCCAAAGCCTGCCCATTTCTTAACGTCCGGCGCAAATGCAATTCCTCCAGGGAGCACTCCCAGTCCTCCTGCTCCAGTGAATCCCCCTGTGGTCTTTCCTCGTGTTTCTAGGCTGCTGATTATCATAGTCTATGCCTTATTTGTAGATTTTTTTATACCCTTCACTGAAGTATAAGCTCCTTGAGGGTAGGAATATCTTACACTTCTTGAGCACATTTAGTCCCTTGCATATTTTCTGAAATGATTTCTATTTAGTGAAAACAATGTAAAATTATTATAGAAACAGCAGCACCAGCAGCGACCATTGTTGACACTACAGTTATTGTCAAGCTTACAACAAAACTTCCTTGCAGGTAGGAAGTCTTGTGGCTCACGGGGCCCACATCCCACTCAGGTGACTCTTTTCATTCAGGAAAGGACACTGAACTTTGGTAAGATCTTGCCACAGCCTTCAAGGGAAAATGCAGAGTGATAACTGTTTGATACGGTGTGGTTTGGAGATGATCTTCTTCCATAAATCCTTGAGTTAATCCCAACTCCACTCAACCACTGCACAGTGGATGCAGAGGCACAGACATCGTACGCGGGAAACCCAGCTGCTTTCATCAGGTAAATGGTCAAATGAAGCATAGACTTTGTGAAGACTTTTCATAATCTCACAAGGCAGTGATGGAATGAAGTGACGATAATGTATAGAAAACAAAACGTTGAAAAAAAAAATTTATTCCAACTGGTGGCTAATTGAAGAGCCATGATTTGTTAGGACAGAAGTATCTCCTAGGTCCTAGTTGGAAGGAAGGGAGTGAGAGAGAGAAAAGGAAGGAAGGAGGGAAGGAAGGAAGGAAGGAAGAAGAAAGAGGGAGGGAGGAAGGAAGGAAAGAGAGAGAGAGAAGGAGGTAGAGAGAAGGAGGTAAGGAAGGAGGGAGGTTGGTTGGTTAACTAAGGCTAAGGGTAAAATGATAGGCTTGAGTATCAAAAAGCTTTTCACCAAATTGATGTCTAAAACTGAGGTACAGCTGCCTTTAAACATCACAGGTGCAGCAGCTTTGCTACATTTACTGGGCACTCGTTAGACCCATTTGGTGTATCACTTGTCACAATGAGACTAAACTATTATTAGCCCAGAAGATGCTTTTAAGAAAATGAGGATTTCCTTCTAAGAGATTTTACTAGGATTTTTTTTTTAATTCTCTTCTCCCTTGACAGGCATTTCCTTTCAAAGTTGTTGTGTGAGTGTATGTTTTAAGTTTAGTTCCCTTTACATGTTATCTAAACCATTAAGGTCCACATTTACAAAAGATGTGAAAGAAACATGCCCATATTGGGGGGCTCTGGGATGTCTTAATTTACCTTGAGACCCACTCACAAAGTCCATAAGCAAACTCCACAGTGACTCAATACCAGAGCATCAAAGTGGATATTCAGGCAGGAGCAGCAGCAGTCAGTGACGCGAGGCACATGGCGAATGCAGCCCCACGGGAAGGAGAACTTCAGGAAGGGTGGTCACATCAGTGAGAGAAGCCTGAAATTTTCTAAACAAAAGAGGGAAATGAACAGCCTGATCTCTGAAAACTCGTGTTCTCTTTAGTGGAGCTGATTCAAATAGGCGTGGGATTCCTTTTCCATTGCCTCCTGTGATAAAGCATCTAACCCATGAGCCGACAGCAACAGGAAAAACATATACGGCAAAACTCCTAGGCGGGCTTCAGGACAGAACTTAAGCGGGAATGATTATCTGTAGGAATAAAATGGCCTGTGCAGTCTTTACTATATTTGTATATGCGGAATGCATTTATAACTAATAACTAATTAAAACTGCCTCAACGGGGCAATTTTAAAAACAGTTATATTGCAGTCTTCATAAACATGAATAATCATGGACAGATGGATGGCCATTATAATTAGAGTGATTCTATTTTCGGTGTATAGGAAACCCTGAGGAATAGGTCGGGAGAACTCTGGCAAATCTGAGACACGTGGCAGATTGAAAAGGGGCTTACTCTCTCTGGAGGGTGCTGCTTACACCCTATAAACCTGGGTTTCCTCATGTAAAATGTGGTTAATATTAATACCTACCTCACAGGTATGTCGTAAGCATCAAATAAGATGAGCGATGACAAAGGTGCCCCGGAATGGGAAAGCTCTCTACAAAGAGAGTCGTTTCCACATGGGAACAGTTCACATCGAATGAATGAAGCGCAATGATTTATAACTGTCAACTAATTTTTGGAAATGCTATTTCACTTAAACGAAGTGATAATATCTGGATTTCGAATTGTTTGAGAAAATTGCTAATTATTCTTCACAGCAAACCTCCGAAACATTGAAACATTTTCTGGTTACATAAATGATCTGCCTGAAGGCAAACTGCAGGAACACGAGATATAGCAGATGACGCTATTGGATATACTCGAGGAACATGTAAAACGCCCATCAAGCCATCTCCTCAAAACCCAGCCACGACCTCCTTATGATCCACTGAAGGATTCCATAAAATACCCACCGTGCATAAAAGTCCTATTCCCTCACACCCTCAACCCACTGCTCAGCCTGTGCTTGTGCACCCATGTGTGTACACACACACACACACACACACACAGAAATGTCGGGAAAGTTTAAGCAATTCTAGCTAGGCTACTTAACGTTCTCACTTTCTGACTCTTCCAATCAGTAAAACCTCAGTAACAGAACTTTTTCTTATAGCTGATACTTGTAGATGAACACGGCAGCATTAAAGTACACAAACATGAATCTCGAAGGAGGATAACACTAATACAGGAGATCCTTTCCACTCTCCGTGGCTGTGTGCTAAATGCACTACTGAATCAATCATCGCCCATGACGTACAGCAGGCTTTCAAAGCACTACAAGACCGGCACATGCATTTTCTAAAGATGCACACCTCCTAAGTGAGTGGTGCTCACAGTAAATACCATGCCAGCCCGTACCTCAGTGACAAGCTGTATGACGCAGCCTGTTCAGACCACTCCACTCGCGAGACCTATGTAATCACGAGTTCCAATTTTCCAACAAACATGGAATCCATTTTTCAAATAAATATAGAAAGAGAACTAAGTAATCATGGGTTTTGATTTACAAACACAGAAAGATACTTAAAATTCTTCTGGCATAAATAAACAATGTTATATCGGACATAAGAAAAGAAAGAGCAATAGAACAGAACTAATGACTCTGAAATAAACCTCATTATATATAAAAATGTAATACGTGACAAAGAATCCATCACCAGGAAGGGAAAATTTGTTTAATAAACGGTTTGGCGAGTACTAGCTAGTAATTTGTATACACACACACACACACACAGATGTATGTACATAAATTTTACACACAAATATATCTGTAACAAATATTTGTCGTGTGTTATATGTAGCATTTAGGCATCCCATTCTAGACATACAAAATTAATTTGACACCATTTTATACTAAAAATACTAAATTAAAACAAAATTGAAAATGTCTCAGGCTCTAGAGGTGACAGCTTCTATGCTTAGAAACTACAAAGGAAACTAGGCACAGACTTGCCTACATGAAAATGTATCACCACTGCAAGTTAAAAAAAGAAAAACTAGGAAAAATATTTTTGCTAAATTTGGGGAGGGGTGTTTTTTTAAGCTCTTAATTGGAATATAATTGCTTTACACTGTTGTGCCAGTTTTTGCTGTACAACAAACTGAATCAGCCGTATTTCTACATATATCCCCACATCCCCTCCCTCCCACGACTCCTTCCCACCTTCCCTACCCCACCCCTCTAAGTCATCACCCATCATCGCGTTGATCTCCATGTGTTATGCAGCAGCTTCCCACTAGCTATCTGAAATATGAGTCTTTGTACGTAACTTGATAAAAAGAAGCATTAACTCAAGAAATAAGCAAGTCATAGATAAAAAGCCCTCTTGAGTGTCCTGTAGAAAAGCTCCTCAGTGGAGCAGCACCGCCCCTCCCCCCACCTCAGGACCCAGGCCCTGCCTTCCCTTCCAGCCTCATCTCTTGCCGCCAGGACTCCTGCCGCACTGAACTACTGAAAGCTGCTGACGATCTCCAGGTGAGTCGATGCTTCCAAAAGCCCTGTGTCTTTGTGCTTTCAAAGCACTGGAGGGGCCACTGCCTCCGCCCCATTCTTCCACCTGAAAATTCATCTTTCAAAACAGCTCAAGCCTCCCACCAGGACACCTGCCAACGCCCACCTGTATCCACATATGCTGACCTGCCCTGCCAGCACTGTCCAGAGAGCTTTCTGTGGGGACGGAAAAACCCCATGTCTGTGCTGTCCAGCCTGGCAGCCACCAGTCATGTGAGGCTATTCAGCACTTACAAGGTAGCCAGTGCGACGGAGAAAGTTTTTTTTAATTTTCTTTTTAATTTTATTTCCATTTAAATTGTCACATTGAGTAGTGGCTCCAACATATTAGTGAGCACAGCCACGTAGACCGAGGCCTTCAGGGGTTCCCTAACTGTCTTCTTTACCTCTGCACCCCCATCAAGAGCCCAATGCCAGGCACATGAGTAGAAACTTGGTAAATGTATTTGAAATGAATCATTTTAGGTCTCAGTTATGAACCAAATACTCTCAGTACATTCAATGTATTATCTACCTGACCCTAAAGACAACAATATGAAACACCACGGTATAGTCTCTGTGCTACCAATGAGGAAATGAAGGAATGAAGAGGGCTGAGCAATGTACAGACTAAACGTGTCCCCGCCCCCATTCATCCCCTGAAGCCCTAACCCCCCATGTGATGGTATCTGAAGATGAGGCTGTTGAAGGTAATTCGGTTTAGATAAGGTCATGAGCCTGAGGCTCCCATGATGGGATTAGTACCCTTATAAGAAGGAGACCAGAGCTCTCCCTCTCTCTCTCCATCAGGTGAGCACACAGCAAGTAGGCAGCCGTCTGCAAGCCAAGAAGAGAGCCCTCTCCAGGGACATGAAGCTCCAGGCGCCTTGATCCTGGGCATCCCAGCCTCCAGGCTGTGAGAAGTCAATGTCTGTTGTTGTAGCAACCCCCCAACTCGCCCCAATCACACAGCTGGTAAAGTTGGGAAGGGATGCTAAGCAATAAGCCAGAAGAATGATCCTGAGCGTGGGTATTCTGTTTATTTAACCATGTTTCCAAGCTTTTTGTGATACGGTTGTAGTGACTTTCTAATTTACATTTCTTTACTAAGTATATTTATATTAACTTCTTATATTAAAGTATAAATACATGCAGAAAAGTAAACAGCTAAATGAGGCAACACAAAGTGAACCCCAAAGAACTACCACCCAAGTCAGGAACAAACTATCACCAGCACTCTGGACGCCTCCTCCTCTGCCCTCCCACACTCCCCCAGCCATTTCCCTACAGACAAGCTCTACTCGCTGTGTTACGCAATAGATTAGTCTTGCCTATTTTTGACCTTGATAACAAATCCTGGACTAGTTACTAATCGGAAGGCTTATTTTTTAGAGTGTAAAGCAAATGCTCAATTTTAAATAATTTGACAACCATTTGGAAACTGCCTTGTTGATGCTTTTTTAAGACTATAAACTTTCCTTAGGCCTAAATACAGAGACAATTCATAGTGTAAAAACTAACTCAGCCCCAGATGCATATGCTACATGAATTAAAATGTGAAAATTCCCTTTTATACAAAAAAATACAAACAGATAATCTTAAGTAGTTCCCCCTTTATTTCTCAAGTTAAAAATGCCTGTTTTCAGTTATGTTACTCCTACATTTAAAAAGTATTACAGTGGCTACAAAGACACTGCCATTTAAAAATTAACATTTGACAGAAAAGAAATAACATCTTCCAAGTGGGGAAAGCAGGGCGGGGGTGGGGGGGAAGAATTGGGAGATTGGGATTGCCATACATTACTAATAACAAAAAGATATCAAATTGTACACTTTCAATATATGCAGTTTATTGTACGTCAATTGTTATATCTCAATAAAAGTCCTTAAAGAAAAAAAAAGGAAGTAACATCTTAACACAAGGAGCATCAATTGGGCACAGGTACCCCAGATTCCCAGCCCAAATGAGAAGCTTGTGCATAAAAATGATGAAAGCTAAATGTAACGTTTATAAAAGACAATAAACTTTGAGAGGAAGATGAAATAGAAATAAGAAAATAGTCTTGCCCAACAAAGAAGAGAAAGATGGCTCTAAGGCTGTACCGGATGACTTTGCTTAATTCCTGAAAAGTCTGGAAATATGAAGTAGAATGAAGAAATTACAAGTGTAGAAATCTGATTTCACAGTTTATCTCATTAATCTACGCCAACACTATTGAAACAAGTGCCAAGTTCATTTGAAAAACACAATATTAAACTATGTTCACTTTTATGGAGTCCCATTTTAAAGTAAATAAAATTACCTCAGATGCCTTTCAATGTCTTAAACTGAAAGTTTTAGTAGCCCAAGAAAGCCACTGCTTATTTAGTCTCTAGCGAGAAAGGTGACAGGGATTAAGCAAAACACTTGGCCTTTCGGGGTTCTCTGTGCTTCAATTTCCCCGACACTAAATTCCTTTCTATTTCCGGAACTGAAGACCACCATACAGGATGTTTGGGAGAATCTCATAGTTATGTACTACATATGCTAGTAAGAAAGAGAAATGAGCAAAATTATTTTTAATATACAATGTGTTTTGTTTCCTCCAGACTATATCCCCTAAAAACTCTAACCTTCTTTGTGATATACCAACTACTGGTTTTTAAAAGGGTAAGAAAGCATTCTTATTGTTCTGACTAATATCACAAAAACCAGAGGACAGAGATATCCTTCTTTCACTAAGTCCTTTAGGAAAACACAAATACATTTTTAATGAAGTCGGTCGGTTTAACAGTAAATTGAGCTTTAATTTTTATATTCTCAGAAGCCTTCTTGCACAAGGGGTTGGATTAGGGAAACATCCTTATTCCTGGGAATACAGGACTGTTAGATAAACAGGGAGGCGTGGGTCCACGGTCAAGCATCCACCAAAGTTGCTCTTCTTTTAAAGGAGTAAGGTGGCTAAGGCCCCTGGTCCATCCCAACTCCATGCCTTTTCCCCAGAAAACAGTAACCCTTGCCTCCCATCCTAGGCATGAGCCCAAGACCTAGCCCCGCATGCCACAGGAGCCTCCAGTGCCCCTCAGTCGGAAGCCAAACCCTGCAGCCACAGAGAAGACAGCTGCCTCCTGCACCCAGGCTCACTCTAGGCTTCTCTCCCAGGGAGCAGGGACTCTGCCTCCACTGCCCCAAAACAGCCAGAGAATTCAGCTTGGTGCCGTGATGATGTGAGCTCAGGAGTCCCTCCCGTGACTTGATTTGCTTCCTCCTCCTGGGCACCCACTCTGTTCCTCTGGTCTAGAGCCACGAGAATCTGATCGCCTCCATTTTCCTTCAACTCAAACTCTGCCCCCATTCCCTCTACTCCCTGGACAGATACCCTATAAAAACATATATCTATATATATATATATATATGACATATCATACATATAGAAAGTCACGTCATATTTTTATAGCACAAAAGAACGAACTAGAACTACCAAGCTGGTGAAGCCACATGACACTCTGAAGTATTAACAGATGGGCCCCCTCGTCCTTCTCCACTTTTCTCTCCGGCACAGGGTCCCTACTCAGGCAGCCGGGCGTCCGTCACCATCTCCTCAGGATCAGTGTCCCAGAAGAAAGCAGAGACAACCGGGTCAATCCTTGGCCTTCAGGTTTCCAAAGCCTTGGGGGCCAAGGGTAAACATCTGACGGCGCAAAGACTAGCACACGGCACACCCCCTCCACCGACGCTGCCAGGCCGGACGGAGCCTCAGCACAGAGGGAGGTGAAGGGGAAGCCAGGCGTGGGTCGGTACCCTGGTCCCCAGGGCGGTGCTCTCTCCCTCCCCGTGGACCACGCTGGGCACCCGAGGCCTCCAGCAACAGCTCATCAAAAGGCACAGGCACCGAGGAAAGGGAAAAAGCCACATCACCACATCCTCAGCCGTGAGCAAACATCCCTAAAGACTCCTAGAGATTACAAGCGCCATCGGAGGCAAAAGCTAGGTCAGGACAGAGAAATCCTTTTTATCTCCAAGTAAAACGTTCAGCCAAGGGAAACCCATATTACAACTGTAAGGGGAAGAAAAAGCCACCCATCAAGTTGACTTTCAGGCTCATGAGAGGGGCTGGAGCTGCGGAGGTGCCGTGCGCTCCACCTGCTTTCCTGCCGACAGCACAGAATCGGGGAGCGGCGCAGCATCCACCAAGGTCTCCCTGAGGAGCGTGAGGAGCACAGGGAGAAGTGCCAGTCGGAGCAGCTCTCTTTGTTTCCCTGATCCAAAATCCGGCCTCAGAAATCGTGTCTGGTCTTGAGGCACTCACTGCCCAGGAGAAAAGCAAATTCAGTTATAAGCCCGTGAACGCGGCCTCAGCACCCAAACATCTGGAACGTCACAAGAGAAGGTCATGGGAGAATAATCTGTGGAAGTTTACGCCAAGCGCTTGCCAGGAACAGCATAAAACTCAATCAGCTGATCACACAGGGACAGCATGCCATCACCCTGGCTGTCAGTAGAGTCACTGACGCAACTCCGTAAATCTCATCAAGAGAACTTGAAGAGCATTTTAAAACCACAACTTTGAAGGCTATTTTAAAACCAAATATAGAGCAAGTGTTGGCGAGGATGCAGAGCAACTGGAAGGATCACACACCGTCGACGGGAGTATAAGTTGGCACAACCACTTTCAAAACCTGTTTGGCAGTTTCTCCTAAAACTAAACCCTACAACCCAGCAATTGCACCCCTGAGTATATACGGAGAGAAATGAGTACAAAAAAATTCTGCACAGAAACCTTCGTAACAGTATTATTCATAACAGCCAAAAACCTGGAAACAACCCAAATGTCCCTCAACAGCAGAATGGGTAAAGTGCAAACTACATTCGTACCACAGACTACGTCACAGCGACAAAGAGAAAACTACGAACGCCATAGGCTGCAGACATAACGTGCAGCTGAAGAAGCCAGACACAGGAGCACAGACCCTGTGATTCCATTTACAGAAAGTTCAAGCACAGGCAAAACGCCTCTATGGTGACAGAGCAGTGTGACCTTGGCGTGGGGAAGGGCTGGAGTCCTGGAAATAGTCTATACCTTGATGTGGACGGTGGTTACACAGACTTAAATGTATGTGCACATTCACTGTGCGGTACATTTAAGATCTGTGCCTTGATGGGATGTAAGTTATAACTCAATATAAAAGTCAACTTTAAGAAAAGCAAATCACACAACACATTCACCACTAAGATGGCCTGCTATTGTCAGCATTAAATAGTCCCTGAATCCCTACAGTACCATGGTGAGTGAATCAAAAAGGGTCCTTCTCTCTAGAAGCATAAACTGGAAAACAGACACAAGAACGCTAACACAGAAAACCAATTAATGCGTACACAGACAGAGGAAACACACAAAAACAGGATGCAATGGTAGAGAGACATGAAATAAACGTCAACAGCCAATACCTCCATCAGGCACATCAGGCTGACTTTTGTGTGCAATTAATCTATTGTTTACAGGCATGCGTCACCGTCTCATTTCATCTTCCAGCAAAAACCTTAACTTAATCATGCTATTTGGTAGAAGAATGGAGTCTAATTCTGTTAATTCCACTCCTGGGAAATGTCGTCTGATAATATAAAATGTGCACTTATAAAAGCCTTCTGTGTTTGTTGTGGTTAAAATTTATATCAAATAATTCCCATTTCATTAGACCAACTAACAGCCACCCGGGCATGAAGTTGAGGGATCAGGGGTTATTTTCTGCCAGAGCCTCCCATATAAGCTGCATCTCTCAGAACCACTGCCATTATCATCTGGGAAACATCTCCCGTGAGGGGCAGCATAGGGGATGGACATAGTGAGGTCCTTAAATGACTTATTACCTGAACCTTGGCTTTCTCTCTTGCTATACGGTGGAAAATAAGGCCCACCTTTACAGAGCTACCGCAATCATAAGACAAGGTAACAGTTATTGGACGGTGGGCGGCCACCAGGGCTATTTTGTTTCATCTCTGTGTGCCTAGCCCAATCACACAGCAGAAATACCATAAACACAGGTTGTGGTGGTTAATTTTGTGTCACCTTGGACGGGCTATGGTGCCCAGCTGTTTGGTCAAATACCAGTCAGTCTAGATGTTGCTGTGAAGGTCTTTCTTAGATGTGATTAGCACCTATACTCAGTGACTTTGGGACTTCCCTGGTGGCGCAGTGGTTAACAATCTGCCTGCCGATGCAGGGGACACGGGTTCGATCCCTGGGCTGGGAAGATCCCACATGCCGTGGAGCAACTAAGCCTGTGCGCCACAACGACTGAGCCCACATGCCACAACTACTGAAGCCTGCTTGCCTAGAGCCCGTGCTCTGCAACGAGAAGCCACCGCAGTGAGAAGCCTGCACACCACTACGAAGCGTAGCCCCCGCTCACCACAACTAGAGACAGCCCATGCGCAGTAACAAAGACCCAACGCAGCCAAAATAAATAAAATAAATAATAAAATAAAACTTAAAAAAAAAAATCAGTGCCTTTAAGTAAAGCAGTAGTGTGGGTGGGCCTCGTCCAGTCAGTTGAAGGCCTTCAGGGCAGAGAATGAGGTTTCCCAACAAGGAATTCGGCCTCCAGACTGTGACACAGAAACCCTGTCGGAGTTTCCAGTCTGACAGCCTGCCCTATAGATTTCAGGCCTGCCAGTCCCCGCTATCTTGAGCCAATCCCACAAAATAAGTCAATCAAAAGAGAGAGGGAGGGAGGGAAGGAGAGAAGATACACACACACACACACACACACACACACACACACACACCCTGCTAGCTCATATCTCTGCAGAACCCTGACCACTACACATGCTAAATGAGTGAACACAAAGCACCCGGAACCACAAGGCGTTTACAGTAAACACACGAAACAATGTTAGAGCCTTACCTGCGTCTCTACTTGGTTAATTCCCGCTGTGCTGAAGCTGTGCCCTGATGCTGTGTGTGTGCCTCACACTGCACAGCAGTGCCCTGCCCCCTCAGAAGCCAGACCCTGCGCTTCTCCTCCAGACTCAGCTCCACCTGTCCACTTCCACAGCCCAAGCAGCCAGCACACACCTGGCCCCTGAAGGTGCCACCGAGTTTGCTGCACGAATAACTGTGGGTGTCCAGACTCATTTCCACAAAATACAGCTCTCCCCCATCACCTGTATTTACCAAGTTCTCCCACGGCTCCCCGAATGCAGTGTGGACTCTCTCCACACCTCTGCTCACACTGGGCTGAATCTCAGCCTGGAAGGACCATTTCATCCATTTTCTACTTATCGAAATTCTTGTTGCAGGCCAAGCTCAAATGTCAAGTTTCAGAACTTCTGAGATTTTTTTGTTGAAATCATTTGATCTCTGTTTGGAACTGATTTCCTATTCCAAGTGCTTTGTACTACTGTTTATCTGTCTCTCCATTATAGAGAACTTAAAAGTAGAGCCTTAAAAAAATACATCTTTGTATTTTCCTTGTGCTTTTAGCACAGTATTTTGCCGGGAGTAAAACATAAAAAATGTTTATTACATAAAATCTCAGGCTGCTGCAAAATTCACAAGTTATTTTTCTATTGCATCAACCAAAAAATAACTTTATGCTATACATGCTACACATTTAAGCAGAAGCAAATTTCATGACTGTAAACACTATAACGCCTAGTTAGGTCCCACAAGTAGAACAAAATCTTGATTATCTGGTACCTTCTTGCCCCCAATATCCTAGTAAAACAAGAATCTAATAAACTAACAAAAATCAAAATCCCATTTACAGCCGCATTGCAAAAACAAACAAACAAATATACAACAAACAGCACACACAAAACTAAAAAGGCCTTAATGGTCTTCAGAAATCATATTCTAGATCTATTGTTATTTTATCATCTAAACAACTTTGTTGATATAAGTCTCTGACATCAGATTCTGTTTTTCACTGCAAATTTTATGATTTCTCAGTATATTTTTGTAAACATGATTTGTGGGGGGTTACTAGACAAAATTCCAAGTCTGAAAAGACAGGTGACAAACTATTTTCATGAAAGAGGTTAATTCAGAATGCATACTCAAGTTCAAAAGTTAAGTCTACAACTCATTTTTTTTTTAATAACTTAGAAAAAGAAACCAGAGTGAGACAATAAGATGGCTGGTCGCTGGCTTCCACACCATCCCTGACTGAGTTTATGAGATTAAAACGTGAAGGGGAATTTACCTAATTAAAATTAAGTACAAGTTGTCTGATCTGATGAGTTCTCTCCTTCACACTCCTGGGCCCCGTAACTAAATGCCCTGGTGACGGCTCTTCTACACAGCTGTCACTTTAATGGAAACATACTTCAGGAAATTCAGCACATTTCTGTCCACCAGCAACTGTTAATCCACGTCAATCCTATTCAACAACCAGAGGAGCCGTCATGAATCTGTCAGCACTTTAATTTCCCTAAATGCATTTAATTGATTTTTCATTCCTCATTGGGTATTAACATTATCTTCTCTTAATAACCAAGTACAACAAAATTAAGCATCGTCAAAGCACACTGTTTTTAAAGCCATACCTTTTAGAAACAGATTAGGTGGGGTTTGTGTGTTCAGTAGCTAATCTGACTGTTATTATGAAGAACAGAATAATGAGAGGCTAAAGAGAAGTCCCACTTTGGGGAGGGAGAGGGAAGGGAGGGCATCAGAGGTAGCGGAAAACAGCCATCGGAGCAAGACTGTTAACTCAGACCGGGCAACGCGGCATTAAACTCAATATTAATACTCGGCATTTTTATTACTCATCCAGAGTATCGAGATCCTGGTGCCAGATAACAATGCCAAGGTGGCTTTATCATTAACTCTTTTTTCTTTATGTTATTTTAGTTTATTTTTTTGCACGCTATTGGAATATAATTGCTTTACACTCTTGCGCCAGTTTTTGAGGTACACCAAAGCGAATCAGCTGTATTTATACATATATCCCCATATCCCCTCCCTCCCGGGACCCCCTCCCAACCTCCCTATAAGTCTATAATTTAATTCCCACAGTCATGCCGACTTTCTTTTGGTTTCACAATAACAACAACCACCCACCACAGGAAAAGCTAACACCTCGTATGTGTCTGCTATAAGCGAGATACTGCTCTCAGCACTCCGCATACATTGTTCCATTTCATACTCACAAGACCTCGACGCAGAAGTGCTCTATCACCCCATTGTGCAGTTGAGGAAACTGAGGCGCAGAGGTGAGATCTTTTCCCAAGGCCCCAAGTGTGTCAACAGTGGAACCAGATTCAAAACCAACCCACGGACTCAGACCCAAGTCCTAACGTCAAGATATAGTTTCCCCCACCCCACAGAGAAATGGGAGCGCCAGGGGGGTCCCTCAGATAGCAGTTAGGATTTTGAAAACATAGTGCTAGATATTTAGAAAATGTTTAGATAGATTAAAAGTAGCTAATGCTTACCTAAATGTCCATCAACAGAAGAATGGATAAAGAAGATGTGGTACATGTATACAATGGAATATGACTCAGCCATTAAAAAGAACAAAATAATGTCTTTGCATTAACAGTGATGGACCTAGAGACTGTCATACTGAATGAAGTATGTCAGATACAGAAAGACAAATATTATATGATGTCACTTATATGTGGCATCTAAGAAAAGGGTACAAATGAACTTACAGAATAGAAATAGAGTCATAGATGTAGAAAACAAACATATGGTTACCAGAGGGTAAGGTATGGAGGGATGAATTGGGAGACTGGGACTGACATATACAGACATATATGTCAGTATTGGGACTGACATATACATAAAATAGATAACTAATAAGGACCTACTGTATAGCACAGGGAACTCTACTCAATACTCTGTAATGGTCTATATGGGAAAACAATCTTAAAAAGAGTGGATATATGTATATGTATAACTGATTCACTTTTCTGTACACCTGAAACGAACACAACATTGTAAACCAGCTATAATCCAATAATTTTTTTAAAGTAGCTAATGCTTAGTGTTTCTTCACAAAGGACAATAAAATGTGTTTTTAAAATATTTAAACTCACTATATGTTCACCCACATGTGTTAGTATCAAACTCATTTTCATTTGTCCAATAAAAATATGATTCTTACATAAAACAGGAAATACAGGAACTTAACCAGGAATTCATTAACTGTTTAATCATTAAATGAGTAGAACCAGAATCAATATGTTTCAAAATCTTTCCTTAAGGAACCTTTAGTTTCACTGACTTCTGCAAAGTTAAGGATGGTCAACAGCTTCTTACATCAGAATAATTAAGCACAACATTTCAATTCTGTGTACAATGCAAAAATGATCCAAAAGTTGACCCAAACCATTCCACGACCCAGAGGCAGTCTGGGCACCTCTCATCTCCCTGTCCTCCCAGCATTAGAGAAAGGATCTGAGATAAGGAATGAAGTTATTTCCTTTATGATACAGTATATAATAGAGCTGGTCTTACTAACAGAACGTGTCTTGCCTGACAAGACAACTCTGATGCTAGTTTATCTTTCTGAGAAGAAAGCAATATAAGTGCCCTTTTTTTTTTGGGCGGCGGTGGGGAGGGGGGAAGGCCATCAGGTAAAGATCTCATCTGCTTCTCTACTACTTCCCACTAATCTTAAAGTGATTTCCACACTTTTCCCAGTCTTTTTCAGTGCCCAAAGTATAAGAATTACCTTGAGATAATCCAAAGATAGTCCCCTGGCTGAGGGTTACTGGACACTGCTTCAAGTGATTGAAACTGGGAGACCAGATGGCCATAACCCTCCCCTTCTGGCAGGACAAGCACTGATCACAGGTACGATGCCACAGAGGAAAGGGCATGCTAGCTTAGCCCCACGTCCCCACAGGGGGGCTGCAGCAGCTCCCTCCCCTGTATCCTCTATGCTTGTCTCAACATTTTTAGAATGAAATGAATCCACACCAGCAAATTTAATTCTACTGGAGTTTTCACCTTGGTCAGATACATCTGTATCCAAGAGTGAGAGGCTACTGATTGCTTTCAGGGTCACTCTCAAGCTTTTCAAGCAAAAGGAGGGAAAAGCAAATACAGAAAGAGAGTGAAAGCTAAACAAAAAACATATGAGTCTTGGTCAAGATGGCAAGGGCTCTTTTCTCTGTGCCCCTTCCACCTAAGTACAACTAAAAACCCTGGAAACAAAGCAAGAGTCAATCAAGGCAGAACCTGAAAGGTGTGCAGAGGAAGGTATATGGTTAGGAACCCAGGGCTGAAGGAACAATAGAGCAGCAGGGTGCCTTAGGATCTCCTGCCCAAAAGCAGCAGGCGGCCCAGGCCTGGCATTTCCTGATTCTCAACTTAGCAAAGCCGGGGTAGGCTCATTCCTCCCCTGAACCAAAAGGGAGTCCTGTTGACAACACCACATGAGCCAAGCAAGGGGGACTGATAGGTACCCCTGCTGACGATAAGGGGCTGGTGGAAGCCATCTCCTCCCAGTCAGGTAAGGATACCGACCTCCACAGAGAAACACAGGGGTAAGGGGGCGGTGGCTCCAACAAGGGAAATTCCACCACAAAAGTACCTAGACTACCCCCAAGATTCCCCTCTCCACCTAGTGGGACCAGGGCGCCAGGCAGCACAGATAAGAGGGATCGACCCACAGCAATATCAGACCTCTGTTTCCATGGGCTGGAGACTCCTTCTCCCATCAAGAGACACAGGGCATCTGGGCGGCACCAGTAACGTGAATCTCAACACAACAAGCAGCCAGGCACAGGAAGTGTCACTGTCCCCATGAGCCAGAGACACTCTTCCACCATCTAGAGGTGCACAGTGGCCTGGCCTGAATCTGCCCCCTCAGGCAGCACCAGCAGGGACCACTGTGAGCCCCAGTGGCACCAGACACACCAAGCAGGCTTAAAACTTAAATTACCAATGGAACCAAAGCCCACAGAAGTAGTCCAGGATCTGTGTAATAAACTCAACAGCATGACTGACTTCCAGAACAAAAGACTTAAAAAGAATTTAGAAACTCCTAACATAATAGCCAAAACTTCCAGAGTACAATGGAAAAAATCACTCATCAGACCAAGAACCAGGAAAATCACAACTTGAGTGATAAAAAACAATCAACTGACACCAACAGTGAGATAAATAAGATGCTGGAATTATCTGACAAGAATTTTAAAGTAGCCATGATAAAAATGCTTCAACAAGCAATGAAAATTTTTCTTACATGAACTGAAAAATATAATAACAGACATAAAAACCTCAATGGATGGGCTACATAATAAAGTGGGGATGACAGAGGAAAGAATCAGTGAACGTAAGGACAGAGCAATAAAATTTACCCAGTCTCAACAAGAGAGACAAAATAAATGGAAAAAAAAGATTAACAGACCCTCAAACACCTGTGGGACAATAAGAAAAGGTCCAACAATAGTATTTTTAGGAGTCCTAGAAGGACAGGAGAAAGTGAGTGGACTGAAAGAGTATTTTAAGAAACAATGTCTGAAAACATCCCAAATTTGGTGAAAGACATAAATCTACAGAATCAAAAAGCTGATGAATTCCAAATAAGGTAAACTCAAGGAAATCCTCACCAAAACACATCATAAACTTCTCAAAACCAAATACTAGGAAAAATCTTGAAAGTAGCCAGAGAGAAACAATAGATTAATTATAGGGAAACAGCAATTCAGATACTCATCTGAAACCATGGAGGCCAGGAAAAAGTGGCACGATATTTCTCAAGTGTTGAAAGCAAAGAATTATCAACTGCAAATTCTTTATCCAGCAAAACTATCCTTCGGGAATGATGGATAAATAAAGACATTCTCAAATGAAAGAAAACTAAAACAATGTGTTGCTAGAAGACTTATCCTTAAAGAATGGCTAAAAGAGGTGCTTCAAATACAGAGAAGTAATAAAGTCATAAAAGAAGGAATCTTAGATAAAATGGACCAATTCTTCAGAAACCACAAACTACCACAACTCAACTAATAAAAAAGAGAGAATCTGAACAGCCCTATAACTGCTGAAGAATTTAATTCATAAGATAAAATCCTCCCCAAAAGGAATCACCAGCCCCAGACGGTTTCACTGGAGAATTCTACCAAATGTTTAAAGAATTAACAATGAGTTTATACAATATCTTCCAAAAAAAGAGAAATTGAGGGAACAACTCTCAGCTCATTTTAAGAGACCAGTTTTGGGCTTCCTAGGTGGCACAGTGGTTAAGAATCCGCCTGCCAGTGCAGGGGACACGGGTTCGATCCCTGCTCCAGGAAGATCCTACATGCCACGGAGCAACTAAGCCCGTGCGCCACAACTATTCAGCCTGCGCTTTAGAGCCCGTGAGCCACAACTATTGAGCCCACGTGCTGCAACTACTGAAGCCCACACGCCTAGAGCCCATGCTCCACAAGAGAAGCCACGGCAATGAGGAGCCAGTGTACCACAATGAAGAGTAGCCCCCACTCACTGCAACTAAAAGAAAGCCCACGCACAGCAAAAAAGAGATCCAACACAGCCAATTAAATAAATAAATAAATAAATAATTTTTAAAAAGAGGCCAGTATTATCCTGATACCAAAACCAGACAATGACAGTACAAAAAAGAAAAAATAATACAGATCAATATCTCTTGTGAATTTACTCACAAAAATCATCAACAAAATATCAGCAGATTGAATCCAACAGTGTACAGAAAGAATTATACACCATGACCAAGTAGGATTTATTCCAGGTATACAAAGCTGGTTCAACATTTGGAAAATCAATTGATATAATCTACCATATACACAAGCTAAAGAAGAAAAATCATATCAATTGATGCAAAAAGAAATCATTTGACAAAACCAACACCCATTCATTACAAAAACTCTCGGCACGGTAGGAGTAAATAGAAACCTCCTCAATAATGAGTACCTACAAAAAAATCTACAGCAAACATCAAACTTAATGGTGAAAATCTAGATGCTTTCCCTCTAAGATCAGGAGGAAGTCAAGGAGGTCTGCTCTCAGCACTTATTCAATATAGTAGTTGAAGTTCCATCCAGCTCAATACGGCAAGAAAAGGAAATAAATTTGGATTGGGAAGGAAAAAATAAAACTCCCCTAATTTACATATGACATGATTTACTATGTAGAAATTTCCAAGGAAACTACAAAAAAAAAACAAAACCCTCTTGGAAATAAGAAATTAATTCAACAAAGCCTGAAGCAAGAGCAACACACAAATATCAATGCTAACAAAGAGCCTGTAGTAACCAAAATTAAAAACAATACCATTTATAATCTCTCCAGAGCAAATGAAATATTTAAGTATGTACTTAACAAAACATGTTTGGGATTTTTATGTTGAAAATTACAAAACGCTGGTGAAAGAAATCAAAGAAGATCTAAGTAAATAAAGAGACATATCATTTTCATGAGTTGGAAGACTCAACATAGTGGAGATGTCAATTCTCCCCAAATTGATCTAATGCAATACCATCAAAATCCCAACAAGCTTTTTTTTTTTGTAGACATAAATAAGCTTATTTTAAAATTTTCATTAAAAGGCATAGGCTCTACCACAGCTTTTCTTGAAAAAGAAAAGAATAATATAATAGGAGGAATCCCTCTACTAGTTATCAAGACTCACTATATTGCTAGAGTAACCAAGATAGTATGATATGGGCAGAGGAACAGACACACCCACCAATGCAACAGAGCAGAGAACTCAGAAATAGACACAAAAATAGGTCCAGCAGATACTTGACAACAGTGCACAGGCAAACCTCAGAAACATTGCAGGTTCAGTTCCAGACCATTGCAATAAAGCGAATATCACAATAAAGGGAGCCACACACATTTTTGGGTTGCATTCACACCACACTGCAGTCTACTGCGTGCAACAGCATTAGGTCTACAAATACAGGGTATTTACCTTAATTTAAAAATACTTTATTGCTGCACTTCCCTGGTGGTGCAGTGGTTAAGAATCCACCTACCAATGCAGGGGACATGGGTTCAATCCCTGGTCCGGGAAGATCCAACATGCCGTGGAGCAACTAAGTCTGTGTGCCACAACTACTGAGTCCACGTGCTGCAACTACTGAAGCCTGTGTGCCTAGAGCCCGTGCTCCACAATAAGAGAAGCCACCTCACGGAGAAGCCCTCACGCCACAACAAAGAGTAGCCCCTGCTCTCTGCATCTAGAGAAAGCCCGCACAGAGCAATGAAAACCCAACACAGCCAATAAATAAATAAATAAACATATCTATTAAAAAAATACTTTACTACTAAAAAATCACCTGACAATGCATCACTGCCACAGACCTTCAATGTGTGAAAAACACAGTATCTGTGAAACACAATAAAGCAAAGCTCAGTAAGACGAGGTCTGCCTGTAAAAGCAATCTGACGGAGGAAGGGTGGCCTTTTCAACAATGGTGCTGGAATAACTGGACATCCACAGGCAGAAAAATAAACTTTAGCCTAAACCTCACATCTTATACCAAAAATGAAGTCAAGATGGATCACAGATTTAAATGTGAAACATAAAACTATAAGAGTTTTATTTAAAAAAAATAGAAGAAAATCTTTGGGGTCTAGGGCTAGGCAGAGTTCTTAGGCTTAAACTAAAAGCACAGTCACATAGGAGGAAAAAATGATAAATTGGATTTTATCAGATTTAAAACATTTGTTCTGTGAAAGACTCTGTTAAGAGGATGAAAAAGCTACGTCTGTGATTTGCAAACCACATACCCGATAATGAATTAGTATCTAGAATATGTAAAGAACTCCCCAAAGTCCATGGTAAGAAAACAGACAAACCACAATTTAAAAACGGGCAAAAGGCATGAACAGAATTTTCTCCAAAGAGGAAATAAAAGATGGAAAACAAAAACATGAAAAGATTCGGCCTCATTCACACTAAGGGAAATGCAAATTAAAACCACAGTGAGATATCAGAACACGTTTATCAAAATGGCTAGAATGAAAAACAGTGACAATACCAAATGCCACTGAAAACGCAGAGAAACTGGATCGTTCATACATGGCTGGTGGGGATGTAAACCAGCCACTCTGTGACACAGTTGGGTGGTTAAAAAAAAATCTGAACATGCAATTACCATACAGTCCAGAAACTGTACTTTTGGGCATTTATCTCAGTGAAATGAAAACTTATATTCACAGAAAAAAACCTGTACATGAATGTTATGGGCTGACAAGTTCTACCTATCTCTGTATTACATGTTGAAGTCCTAACCCTCAATATCTCAATATATGACTATATTTGGAGATGTCTTTAAAGAGGTAATTAAGGTTACTGGGGTGGGCCTTAATCCAATGTGACAGCTGCTCTTATAAGTAAAGAAATTTGGACACAGATACACACAGAAGGAAGACCATGTGATGACACAGGGAGAAGATGGAAATCTACAAACCGAACAGAGGTGCCTCAGAAGAAACCAACTCCACCAACACCTTGATCTCAGACTTCTAACTTCCAGAATTACAAAAAAATAAATTTCTGTTGTTTAAGGCATCCAGTCT
This sequence comes from Hippopotamus amphibius kiboko, assembly GCF_030028045.1. NCBI lineage: Eukaryota > Metazoa > Chordata > Mammalia > Artiodactyla > Hippopotamidae > Hippopotamus > Hippopotamus amphibius. The sequence continues at coordinate 74,538,216 of NC_080199.1, forward strand.
GTGGTACTTTGTTACGGTAGCCTAGCAAACAAATACAATGAACACTCACCTTTATTTATAATAGCCCCAAAATGGAAACTACCTAGATATCTTTTAAACAAACTGTGGTACAGCCACACCACGGAACACTACTCAACAGTATAAAGGAACAACCTACTGACACAACAATTTACATTAATAATGAGGGGATTAAGCTGAGTGAAAAAAAAGCCAATCCTGAAAGGTTATATATTGTATTATTATACTATCTTGAAATAACAAAAGTATGGAAATGGACAACAGATTAGTGATTGCCAAGGGTTCAGGATGCTGGGGGGTGGAGGTGGTGAGTATGGTTATAAAAGGTCAACATGAGGGATCCTTGTGGTGACGGGACTTCAGAATCTTAACTGTCATCATAATACATCAATCTACATATTTGATAAAATTTCACAGAACTAAACATACAGACACAAATAAATACAGGTGAAACTGGAGAAATCTGAACCAGACCAGTGGGCTGTACCAAGGCCAACATCTTGGTAGTGATGTTGTACTACAATTTTGCAAGATGTTATTACTGAGGAAAACTGGGGGTAAAGGGTACACAAGATCTCTACTATTGCTTCTAACTGCCTGTGAATCTGAAATTATCTCAAAATAAAAAGCTAAATCATGCCAAGAGGAAACATCTTTATTGCCCAGAGAAGTAAAACTGAGACATTACCCTTGCTGGACCAGGGTGGTCGTGGTAGGGATTAAAGAAAAAGTGTGAATAAAGGGGATTTGGACTCTTTGCCAAATAAAAGATGTACATCTTCATCAAGTCTATTACTTTGTTATTATTCTCCGTAGCCACCCAAATAGCATGCAAATACAGGCACATACCTCATTATATTGCACTTTGTTTTCTTACACTTCACAGATAATACATTTTTTACAAACTGAAGGTCTGTAGCAACCCTGCATTGAGCACGTCCATTGGCCCCATCTTCCAAGCAGCATTATTTTTTAATGAGGGGATGCACACTGTCTTTACCTCCACAGTGATTTCTATTTTGCTTTTTTATTTGGAGTCATAAATGCCTTTGAGGCATTTCAACCAGAGAGGGAAGTTCTGGAACAACTGTACACTAATATGCTAATGAGCGCCAAGTCCCCAGCTGGCGTGGCATCAGCTGGTACTTTCTAAACAGCATCATTCATTTTCCTTGAAGAGACAATGGTGCTATCAGTGGCGATGAAGGAGTTGGCTGTGCACAGTGCTTTGCTCTGTGTCCAGAAGAATAACGCTGCCTTCAGTGTCATGCTCAGGACGGAGGACGAGTCCCTGGTTCACAAGCAGGGCTCTGGCTTCAAACAGCCCACTATGCCCTGAGATGGTGAAACTGAGACACAGAAAAGTACTGACGTTTTGACAGTGCTTCTGGTCACCTCTCTTACTGCTCACACGTAGAACTCGGTAGAACCTGGTCAGTTTGGCTTTTTCATCATCCCCAACCCAGGGCCAGCTTCACGGCAGGCGACCTATGCCAGGGCCCCATGCTCTGCTGTCAAGGTCTGGAAATGGTCCACAATTTTTTAACAAGAGACCCCACCTTTTTATTTTGCCCTGGGTCCTGCTAACTACACGGCCGTTCCTGCCTCGAACACATCTTATACTGCCCCCTTCCCCCCGTTCCCCACAAAACTTTCAGACATTCTTGTAGAATGACTCCCGCTTCATCACTGCCTGTTGGAATCCTACCAGTTACTTGAATGTCAAATACAAATCACAGCTCTTTCCTGACCATCTCAGCCTAACATCTTGTACCATTTATTACCTATAAAATTATTCCAGTAATCAATCACATACGGCACTGGGGCACTGCTGATAACATGTTAATTACATTTTCTTTTGTCATCTCCTTTTTTCACATGTTTTTGTCCTGGATCCCAAATAAAGTAAAAGTCAGTGGAGACAGAAAACACGGTCCCACATGGCCCTGTCCAATGGAAGTGACTACGATGGTTAGAAATGTTCTGTATTCCTGCTGTGTCGCAGGGTTACCGCAGCTGTTGCAGCCGTGATCACCCGAAATGTGTCTGGTGCAACTAAGAAACTGAATGTTTTATTGTGTTTAACTTTAATTCACTCACATTGGAATTTACACGAGTGCTAGTGGCTAGTGTCTTGGACTGTCCAAGTCCAATGCTGCCCTGTAGCTTCCTGGTGCACAGACATCGGCTGTTTGGATTTGATTTCTCAAGAACTTAACACGCACCTTCATGGACCAACAGAGGGTCAGTCAACTTTTTTAAGGAAAGGAGTTTTCAGTGAGTTATATACTAAATCTCCCTGCTGCTTAAACTATTTCTGGTAGATAGAAATACATGGTCTATTAATGTTATTTAACCTAAAGGAATGATTGTAACCCTCTAACTGCCTGAATTAACCACTGTGCTTCCCTGGTGGCACAGTGGTTAAGAATCTGCCCGCCAGTGCAGGGGACACGGATTCAATCCCTGGTCCAGGAAGATCCCACATGCCATGGAGCAACTAAGCCCACTCACCACAACTACAGAAAGCCCGTGTACAGCAATGAAGACCCAACACAGCCAATAAATATAAATAAATTAATTAAAAGAAAAATACTGGGGAGTTATATGGTTTCAAACTTAAGATATCTGTGTATTATTTTCTTTGGATTATAGAACTCTTCAAAGTATCTTTCTGTATCCTAAAACTTTAATAGAAGCCAGCTCATTACTGCACAAATGAGAAAAAAAAAAAAGCCAAATAAAACCCATGATATATTGCATACGACTCTCAGCTCAGCACAATAAAACGCTCTTCTGATGGGGCTGCAGCCTCAGAGACCCATGAACCACGTACTCGGGGGGCCTCACTGTATTTCAGACCTTGAGAGGCACGAGAACCTCGCTGGGACCACCTCCACATACAGATATGAGCTTCTTTCTCCTTCCTCTTTTGCTTTCCTAAGCACACCTTGGCCCACACGAGGCTGGCCTTCAGCGGCTGTGCATGGGTGATTTCTAGGAGAGCCAAACTGACAGACGGATTCTGAGCTCTTTGAAATGCTTTCCTGCTGCTCTTGACCTTTTCTCTGTTTAAACTGTTTTGTCTTAGGAACTTCTTTTATTGCTACAGGACTCTGGCCTCCAAAATTGATATTAATCATAAACTAACCAATTCATTCATCTTTCCGCATATCCAAAAACTTTTATATTTAAACATTAAGCTAGTTAACAACCCAAATGGCTCCAAGTTTCCGTACACAGAGTGTACAATATCCCAGGCTCCAAGGATTTTTTTTGATTCTTAAGCAAAGTATGCTCTCCCCTTTACTAGAATCTGTCACACCAAGAGACCCCAGTTTTCACCTCAGCCAGTCTATCGGACACTTACATGCCAAAAATGCATGTGAGAACCAGCCTCAAAAGGGACTGGCACAGCATTTCTATGTAGTAACCACATGTGCTTAAACCCTCAGCTGTACTTTTACAAGTCTTGCTTCTAATGGGGCTGTATTAGTTAGCTCAAGTCACCATAACAAAATATCAGAGACTGGGGGGCTTCAACACCAGCAAGGTATTTTCTCACAATTCTAGAGGCTGGGAAGTTCAAGATTGATGTGCAAGACAATCTGGTTTCTGTTAAGAGCTCTCCTCGTGACTTGCAGATGGGCCTCCTTCTCACTGTGTCCTCACAAGCAGGTAGCAAGAACAAGCTCTCTGGCGCCCCTCTTTACATGGGCACTAACCCCATCATGAGGGCCCCATCCTCATGACATCATCTAAACCTCATAACCTCCCAACGGCCCCATTTTCAAATACCATCACACTGGGGGTTAGAGCTTTCAACAAATTAATTTGGGGGTGGGGCAGGGGACACAATTTAGTCCACAGAAGGGACGGTAATAAAGAGGGAAGTTAAATAGTGAAGAATGGCCCCAAAGAAGTAAATGACACAACCCTAAAAGCGCTGGACAACCTCTCACTCTACATGCCTTCTCCCCGTCACTGAAAAACAAAGTGGGACTTGCTTGCTATAACTGCAAAATCCCAAGTCTTTAGCAAAGGCAAAATGATGTCTCTCTGGACCCTCGCTTTACAAAAAACTTTCCTGAGTCATAAAAATTTGCAGATCTGCACATGGCAGAAACGACGCCTCAAAACTCAAGGATAAAAATAATGATAATCATGTTCTATTCACATGGAAAGGCTGTTTAACCTGTCTTCACATTTAGCCAGCTGTAGCTTTAAAAGCCACGTGGAGGGTATCTCCATACGCACACAGTCTCTCTTCTATGTTCCTGAAATCAAGCTCATCTAGGGAACCAGCAAAACACAGTGTCTCAGGTAAGCCCTGTGCTTCTTGGGGCACTTCTGTTCCTATATTTCAGAAAGAGTTCCAGAATCACTCATTATCAAGATCAAAACCATAGAAAAATTACCAGCCACACCAAAGCTAATAGAAATGGATATAATAAACTTGCAATGCAGCTCACACCCGGCAGCAACAAGACTCTTCTAACCACAGATCAGAGTAGTTGACCAGTGGCTTTGCCTTTGACCCCCAGGAAGAGAATGACCATTCTGATTGTTTCCTCTGGTCATTTCCAATGTGTATCTGCCCTGTGCCACTTTCTGCATTAAATTCTGCACAGAAAAGATCCTGGAAGATCTCAAAGTACCACGTGGCCAGGAATCATTTTCTTCCTACTTCTGCAGGTTCTTAGACTTAGTAAGTAGCTTTTCCAACTGGTTTTTATCTAGTTAGGATGCTTGACTCTGACTCCAGCTCTGATACATCAATTGCAGACTAAACAGCTTCAGTGAGCCCCCCACTCCCACTGTCTAAAGAAGAAAGTCCAAACTTCCCACCTGGCATTTAGGAACCTCCACAACCACCTACTAATTAACCTCCTTGCTACTCCTGGTTCTCTCCAGCCACGTGGAGAGAACGTCATTTCCTGAGTCCAGTCCAGGCTGTCCTGTCTACAGACTTCCGCTTCTGTTGTCTTCTCCCCTGGGAATGCCCACCATGCTCACCTCCCTCTTCACATCCCCCACCCCCAGTACCCGCCCGCCTAAATCCCACAGACTGAATAAATGTAGTCTCGGCCCAGAAGCCTCTCTGCTCTTCTCTAGATGGAAGTTCTCCTTTCTGTGGATTCCTACAGAATCCAGCTCACCCCTTTCTGCCTTGTATCACAGTCCTGTTCATCTCAAGAATATAAGCTCCTCACTCAGGTCCCCTGACTGTCCGGACAATGTCTTTTACATTGTAGATTCTTACAGAAATCAGGGGAGAAGGAAAAGGGGAAGGCAAGAGGGGAGGGAAACAGGTGAGTCAGGAAGGAGAGAATACCCAAACCCCATGGACCCCTCATCCATCCACATCAGATGATTCAAAATACAATCTCAAATAAATTAACTAACTCAGAACCATCTTCTTTCTGAAATAAAGATTAGAAAGCACAAAGCTTTTTACTAACTGGGGTAAACATTAGATATGCATTGCTATAAAATATTAGATGTCTTGGATTAAAATATTTCTTTAGAGTGAGCAGTTGTTCAGAAAAGATGCTCAGCAGTGCCTCTGTGCCCTTGAACTTGCTGGTCCTTCTGCCTGGAGGGCTGTCCCTTTCCTCTCAGCCTGGCAAGTGTTTCATGAGACCTCAGGGCAGCTCAAACACCAGCTGACCCGTGAAGCCTCCACAGCACCCACACCATCCTGTAAATGCACAGCCCGTGCATTCTCTAACCGGGCATCACCACAGAGGCTGGGAGTATAAATATTAACGAGACAGCCCCTCCTCAAGGGGTCTGGGGTATGGAGTTTAAGGGGTAAATAGATACCAGGCTATGGCAAGTAGAATCATATGTGTCTAGAAGTTTGCACAGGATGCTCTGAAAACGGGAAGGGAGATCCTGGTCCCAGCCTAGTGGAGAGGATTGGGGTGAAGGCTTGCAGGGGGCGAAATAACACCCAAGCTGGACCTTAAAAGAGAATCAGGAACCAGTCAGACCAAATGGAACCTGCAGGCGGGGGAGGGAGGCTAGAGACAAGGTCTGTTGTCATTTTCATTTATTTTGTCTTCTTCTTTGAGCACTGCACCTATTATCTTTTTGTTCCCTTAGTCAAGAACTTACTATTGATGAACTCCTTCATATTATTTTTTTAAATACCTTCCAATTCCAAGAGTCTATAATTCTGCTTTTCTCCTATGTGCATGTGAGGTTTTTCTTTAAAACAGGTAACACACTGATTGGCACAAAGCTTGAAAGAGAAGAGCACACAGTGAAAAGCAAGTTCACCTGCCACCCGGTTCCCTTCCAGGGAGGCAACGACACGTCTTCCAAGACTTCTCGGGATGAACGTTTCTGGCTCTTAATGGAAATGCTGGCGTATCTGCTTCCCATCTGCAACTTTTGCATCTGAAAAGACACTGGCTGCTTTCAGGCTCAGGTGCGCCCAGGGTTTACGAACACTAATTAGTACCAGCAAAATGTGTCCCAGGTGTCCTAGGACAAGTTTCTTCTCCCACAGCTTCTTGCCATGGAAAGGCTGACATTAGACAAGCAAGGCAGCGGGAAGGGGGCTGGTTCAGAGGAAAAGCTGACACCTGCAGAGCTGAAAAAAAGAGACGATTCCAGGAGACACGACAGCTTTCCTCAATGATGTAAAGGGCTGTGATGGAGAAGACAGATTACACTTGGCTCCCGCGATGTCAAAGGGCAAACGAGGACCGATGTGGGGAAGCTTTGGCCCCATGAAGGCGGGCTGTTGTAACCGTGTCAGGGGCTAAGATGCACTGCAATCCCTGGGGCCTTAGTCCTGGGTAACGTAAGAAAGACACAAGCACAAAAACAAGGGCGAGACCAGATGACAAGATCAATGCTTCTCAAAGCAAGAGCCATATCCTGCTGGTAGAATGTAATCTAATTTTAGCTGTGGCATAAAAGGGATCTTTCAATGGTTAAATATTTTCATGTTTATTAGGAAAACATATAACTATTAACAATAGCATTTTGTGAGTACTTACTATGTGCAAAGTACCATTGTAAGTCTTTTCCTTTTATTTTTTTTAATTTAATCTTCACAAAACAGACACTTTCGTTATCCCCATTTTGTTCTTGGGAAACAGAGATGCGGAAAGGTGGAGTGCCCTGTTCCAGTCACTGAATCTGTGAAAGGTAGAGCCAGGATTTGAACCCAAGCAATCTGGCTCCAGAATCCAAGCTATAACTTTACCAAATCCAGATATGATGCTTAAGATGAAGCTAAGCCAGAGGATATCATTTAGAGAAAAACTATTAAGTAATAGTGCAGGTAGTTCTCAAATATGGCAAAAATCATGAACCCAGTGCTCAAATCACTGACGTTTGAAATATACTTGCCTAGATGTTTCAATGTGGTCCCTTCCAACCCATCTTCTGAATTATAACCACCAAGAACTCCTGTAACTTAGGGCATTCTAAGATTGCAGAGCACACATCATTTTGCATGGCCAAAATAAAAGCTGTTCCAGGGACCATGCCATGCTTTATAGTCTAATAAAAAGTTGCTATGTTACATAGATACTTTCCCGCTAAGTCCTCCAAAAACAAACACTGGCATGCAGGTGTGGACAGGTGTAGCCAAGACCCTAGCCAAGTATCATCAGACCATCCCTAGCATTCTGCATCCTCTCACCCAACCTCCCCCATCCACCACAGTGGAATATACATGCCTTCTCACGCTCAAACTCCACTTAAAAGCAGAAAACACACGTACACACTAAAGGAGGGCTTTAGTGAGGTCCTGCCAGGTTTCCATCTGCTTCTCTTTGGGGCTCTTTTCCTCCTTACTACTGGTTGTTTATCATTGAAACACTGAGAATCACAAATCAGAGCATCTTAGAGTGTAACGTTTTCCCCAGGTCTCCCCAGGCACCCCCCTCTCTCCAAGAGAAAACCTCCCGCATCCTTTCCTTTGAAATGCAAATACCAGCACGCATAGTAGAGCACGGCTCTGTGTTGCACAGGCATTTGCAGCACAGACTTAAACTGAGGGCAACAGGGGAGGCTTGCAACTCAGGATGCACGACAGCTTTATGACAAAGTCAGCTGCCCGACAACAGAGAGAGAGCAATTATCTAATAACCAGGCAGCTCACCCAAACCTATGATGACTTGGCTGTCATTAGAGAGTCAGAAATAATGAGCGTCTACCTGTGAGGCTGATACTGGCACAGGAGAGAACACGTTAAAGTACAAATGAGCTTAGGTACCTCTGGGGGAGGCAATGGCGCCTTAATTCAATCATCTTTGCAAAGTCAAGTGACCCCCTAAATGCCCCTGGCTTTTTCCCCCTTGACTGGAAAGCCACCAACATGAGATCCTTTCTTTTCTTGCTAAAGCCTTCCCACACAGAAGGTGGAGCATGCGAAGAGCCACCCACACTGGGAAGAACCGAGAACAGGTGAACAATGAGGCCTGTCGCCTCCGTCATCGCAAAGAATTTAAAAGAAATTAAAATAAACGGATTATGCGCTAATTACTTCCAAGTAGATTCTTGGTTGCCAGACTTCACTATCCATTACAGTTTTTCTTCGGGGAGGGCATGTCCATTTATCACTCAATGTTATTTCTTTTTCGTTAATCAATCTTTCCGAACGACGTGGTGATCCCTTACCCTTCGCCCTAGACATCGACAATGCAATTTTAAATGTAAAGGTTGAGACCCAAAGGTTGATTGTAATATCACAAGCGACTGATTCTCTCTCAAAATATTTTCTGCTTTTCAGATTTCATAAGACCTGTGCAGGGCCTTCAATCAGAATAATCCACAGTACCCCCTTATTAAGATGCCAAGGGCAAAATCAAGGGGATAGGTTTTCTTCATTTGATATAGTCTCATTCTGTATGAGACATGACTCTCTCCCTCTCTCTCCTTTCATTGGCCTATTTAAAGCATTTCCATCCATGTTTCAACATCTCTTTTTATTCTGCTCATAAAACAGTTATTTAGTAAAACTCTAAGTCCCAAATAGCATGCAAGGCAACAAGGAAGTAAGACCTAGAAGGACTCGATCCATCCGAAGCACAGAGAAATATGCAATGGTCAATAGTACAAACCAATCATGTTAATGAAGGAATGGACAGCGTTTTACAGGGTCACAGGATTCATTCATTCTGCCACGCGAGACGGGGGTAGGGATAAATTGGTGGGAAAGGTTTTGCAGAGAAGTAACATCTGAGCTGTGTTTTGATGGGAAAGAGAGGGTAGAAAAGCGACAAGGAGAGAAGCATGAAGAAAAGTAAAGAACGTAGACTGTACATGAGAAACGGGGAAGTGAGAAGATCCTTCCTGGAGTTTAGGACACGCTAAGTGTATCGTCCCTTTAGGACACACAGGTGGAGATGCCTGGCGAGGTAAGAGGCGGAGATAACCACAAGTGATGACTGAGGTCGAAGGAAGAGACAAGATTCCCCAAGAGGGGGCAGTGTGAGAGAAGAGGTCCAAGCACAGACTTCAGGGGATTACCCCTTCATGATCCCACAGTCACATCAGCCTTTGCTTTCTTTCCTGAATGCCGGGAAGCTCATTCCCACCACAGGGCCTTGGCACATGCCACCCTGGTCTGAAATGCTTCTCTGCTTCCTTCTGCCTGACATTACTCAGGTCTCAGACCTCAGCTTAAAAGCCTCTTCCTCAGGGGCTCCACCGCTGAGCCCCTTCCCCAGGGCTCTGCAGTTTCTTTCAGAGGGCAACACAAGATTGAAATGACGCAGGGGTACCTGCAATCATTCATTCAATACCTGTTTCCCGCTAGACCCGCCTGCTTTGTCCTCCACGTCCAGCACGACGTCTGGCACAGTGCAGGCTCTCAATAAATATTTCCCGAGTAAATGAGGAAGGCGCTGTGGTCAGAGAGACCAGAGGTGACTCAGGCAGTAGGAGTGTCCAGGGGCCAACAGAGGAATGTAGTCGATACTGAGAAAGTTACCAGAGAACAAGCACAGTTAAAACACGGAAGAGGCCTACTTCTGGGAAACCTAATGGGAGTGATGGAACTTCTTAATTCAATCAGCTCAACTACAGAAATCTAACCCCTTCAATCACAGCTTATTCCCTACAAAATGAAGGCAAACTCCTCAGCGGGCACCCCGGGCCTTCCTCAACCCCAGCCTCCACTGGTCTCCAATTCAGCCCCCTCTGCTGGCCGTGACTCATGGCCTGCTACTCGATAGTCTGACTTCCGTGCCCTGGACCACTCCGGACAGGCTGGCTTCCCAGCTCGCTAACCTAACAAAACCCAACAAATGCTTGAAAGCCAAGGGAACATGCCAGCTCCTCACCAAAGTCAACCTAATGGGAAACTGTTCTAGCCCATGGGACCCTTTGGCTGCAGTCCTAAAGTCACTCAGACTTCACGTACTTTCTACAGCTGTGTGCACTTTATCTCCCCTGATTTATCAGCAAGTTCCTTGAGAGCAAGAACCACACCTTACACTTCCTTGTGTCTGCTCAGAAGAGCTACAGCGACGATGTGCACAGAGGCGACACGCATTTCATCTTCAGAACACTCAAACTTAACCTAAAACTGAGCTCCTGGCCTGCCCCTCCAGGCCCTGCCCCATCTCAGCCAATGGCACCCACAACTCCATCTCTTTCCCGCTCAGGCCAAAGGGCTGGGAGTCTTCTTGATGCCTCTCTTTCCCTCACACCTTGTAGCCAATCCCTCAGCAAGTCCCGCGGGCCGACCTGAAAAAGCTAAGCAGAATCCAACCACCCAGCACCTTCTCCACGACCACCCTGCCCGAGCCTCTGTAATCTCCTGCCTGTGCTACTGCAACTGCCTTCCACCCGCCTGCTTCCTACCCAGGCTCTCTGCTGCCTCTTCTCCACAAAGCCCCCATGTGATCCTTTTAAAATTAAGTCAGAAGATAAACACTCCCCTGCTCAAAACCCCCAGCCTCATACTACTCAGCCATAAGAAAGAATGAAATAATGCCATTTGCAGCAACATGGATGGACCTAGAGATGATCATACTAAGTGAAGACAGAGAGAGATAAATAGCATTATATTCCTAATATGTGAAATCTTAAAAAATGATACAAATGAACTTATTTACAGAACAGAAACAGACTCGCAGACATAGAGAACAAACTTATGGTTACCAAAAGGGAAAGGGGTGGAGGGAGGGATAAATTAGGAGTTTGGGATTAGCAGATACACACTACCATATATAAAAGAGATAACCAACAAGGATCTACTATATACCACAGGGAACTATATTCAGTATCTTATAATAATGCATAACGGAAAAGAATCTGAAAAAAAATAGATATACATGTACTTATAACTAAATCACTTTGCTGTACATCTGAAATATTGTAAACCAAGTATAGCTCAATTAAAAAAATAAAAATTCTTTAAAAACCCTCCAGCCTCTTCCAGTCTCACACAGTAAAGCAAAAATGCTAATGATGACCCAGAAGGCCCCTTCCAGTGTGGCCCCTACATTCCTCAGACCTCAAGCCCTCTTCACCCCGGTCCCCATCAGCCACTTTGCCGCTCCGAGTGCACAGAGATGTTCCCATCTCCGGGGTCCACAGCCTCACTCCTCTTCACCCTCAGGGGCCCTATGACGCTCTCCCTGATGACCTGATTCAAAACATCAGCCAGCCCAGCACAGCCATCACCCTTCCTTCCAAGTGTGTTCTCATCACCCTCACCACCAGCCAACATACTTACATTTTATTTTCCTTGATTTTGGTCTGATTTGTCCACTGCTATATTCCCAGTGCCTGAAATAGAACCTGGGATCAATGAAGGACTCAATAAATATTTACTGAATGTATATCAAATCAAAAGATATTTATGTACTCTTTGAAATACACTATTTAATATTCATCGTTAAGACTGATGCATGCAAATGTGTGCTGTAAACACCTCCTGCCTAGAAAGCAGGGCCATCCAGAGCCAAAGGTGAGTAACAATGGCTAAGACGGGCACACTCCTAGACTTGACCCAAAGCCTGCTCCTGGTCCACACGCTACTGCCTGTGCCAAGCAAGTCTGGGTCTGAGGTCAGGGACTCACCAGCTGTCTAACTTGGGAGCAGCACGTTTCTTTCTGGGCTTCAGTGTCCTCTTCTGGAGAACACTTGACGCCCCTAAGTAGGGCATGTAGAAAAGTATCTGAGACTTCCCTGGTGGCACAGTGGTTAAGAATTCATCTGCTAATGCAGAGGACACGGGTTCAAGTCCTGGTCTGAGAAGATCCCACATGCCACAGAGCAACTAAGCCCATGTGCCACAACTACTGAGCCCATGTGCCACAATTACTGAAGGCTGCCCACCTAGAGCCTGTGCTCCGCAGCTAGAGAAGCCACCACAATGAGAAGCCCCGCACACCACAACGAAGAGTAGCCCCCACTCTCTGCAACTACAGAAGGTCCGCACACAGCAACAAAGACCCAATGCAGCCAATAAGTTAAATAAACAAATTTTAAAATTAAAACAAAAAAGAAAAGTATCTGCACAGCAGTTGAAGCACAGGCTTCCATAAATGTTGGCCATCGGTGTCAGCTCCTCTTCCTCCCTCTGTCCACAGAGGTAAATAAACACTGTTAATGCTCTCTTCCTTGTTGGCCTTCTGGCCTCATTTTCCTGAACTTGAAGAAGTCGCTAAGCATAGATGATGAGCCCTCTTCAATCTAGTTGAACACAAAAGTCTGTATTTTCATCTAATGTTTACCAGATGATATATCAAAAAAAAAAAAAAACAGAATCACTACAAAGCAAGATAAAAAGCAAAATATGAATGATGCTTTTCTTAAAACACCCAAACCAAATCTGTTAAGAAAAAGTCACTTATACAGAAATGTATGTATGTATGTATGTATGTATATATCCATTTGTTCATCCATTCGTTCTTTCATTTGGAAAATATAATGACCTGAAGTCAAAATCAATCACTGATAAACTTCAGTACAGTCATTCTGAGTGGACTCTTTCCTAAAGAAAAAAAAAAAGGTACAAATGGACAATTCTACTAGACCTTAGAATTTTAATTCTAAATTATACACAGGTGAAGAATCTAACAAAATGGCAAAATGTCCCAATAATTATAGTCAGTTCTGTCCAATTCCTGTACACCAGGGAAATCTGGGCCTGTCTTTAAAAAATAAAAGAATTTTTATTTTGAAATAACTATAAATTCATGGGAAGTAGCCAAAAAAAACACGGAGAGCTCCCATGTCTTCTTCACCCAGTCTCCCCCAATGGAACATCTTGCTTAACTACAGGAAAACATCAAACCAGAAAACTGGCACACCCCACAAACTTAATTCAGATTTAACCAGTTTTAAATGCACACATTTCTGTGTGTGTGCGTGTGTGTGTGCGTGTGCGTACGTGCGCACGCGCACATGCGAGCATGTAACGCCATGAATTCTTGGCGAATTATGCGTAACAGAAAATTTACCATCGCAACCATTTTCAGGCGGCATTAACTACATTCATATCGTGTGCACCATCACCCCCATATATTCTCAGACTGGAACTCTGTACCCATTAGGTAACAACCCCTCATTCTTCCCTCCTCCTAGTACCTGGCAACCACCACTACTTTTGTCTCTATGAATTTAACTACAGAAGGTACCTCCTATGGGTGGATTCACACAGTATTTGTCTTCTTGTGTCCGGCTTATTTCACTTAGCATAATGTCTTCAAGGTTCATCACACTGTAGCATGTTTCAGAATTCCCTGCCTTTTGACGGACGAATAATATTCCACTGTATGGATATACTGCATCCACTTATCCACTGATTTGTCAGTGGACATTTGGACTGTTTCCACTTCTTGCTTGCTGTGAATAATGCTGCTGTGAACATGGGGGTACAAATATTGGCTCTGAATCTCTACTTTCAATTCCTTTGGCTATATACCCAGACATGGGGCTGCTGGATCACATGGTAGTTCTATTAATTTGCTGAGAAACGTCATACTTTTTTTCATAATGGCTGCACCAAATTACATTCTCATCAGCAACGCACAAGGGTTCCAATTCTTCCATATGGTGGCCAACACTTATTATTTCCTTTTATTTTAATAACAGCCATCCTGATGGGTATAAAGTCCTCATGGGTGCTTTTGATTTGCTTTCCCTAATGATTCGTAATGGTGAGCATCTCTTCAATGCAATTTTATAACATGTTTAGATTCACGGAACCACAGTCTAAATCACATCACCACAACCACGATACAGAACTGCTGGACCACCATGGGGCTATGTCCTACCCCTCGACAGCTGCACTGTCCTCCATTCCAAACCTGTGGCAACCACTAATCTGTTCTCCAGCTCCATACTTTTTTTATTTTAAGAACGCTGTATTAATACACCATTTACCCTTTGCATATTGGCTTTTTTCATGCAACATAACTCCCTGGAGAGGCATCTAGGTAGTCACGTGTATCAATAGTTCGATCCTTCATACCACTGCATCGCAGTCCATGGTATGGCCACACCACAGCTGTTTAACCATTCACCCGTTACAGGACATCTGAGTGGCTTCCACTTTTTGATATTCTGAATAAAGCTGCTATGAACATTTGTGTACGAGTTTACGTGTGAACGTAAGTTTTCATTTCTCTGGGATAAATATCCAACAGTGCAACTGCTGGGTCATGCAATAAAGACGTGTTAAGGGTTTTTTTGTTGTTTGTTTGTTTGTTTGCTTTGGCTGTGTCAGGTCTTCATTGCAGCACACAGGATCTTTGTTGCAGCATGCAGGATCTTTCGTTGTGGCGTGAAGGCTCTTTGCTGTGGCGTGTGGGCTTCTCTCTAGTTGTGGCGTGCGGGTTTCCTCCTCTCTAGTGTGGCACATGGGCTTAGTTGCCCTGCCGATGTGGGATCTTAGTTCCCTGACCAGGGATCAACCCCGTGTCCCCTGCATTACAAAACGGATTCTTTACCACCACGGAAGTCCCAACACATGTTTAGTTTTATAAGAAACTGCCAAACTGGATTCCAGAGTGGCTTTACCACTGTACATTCTCACCATACAGTATAATCAGTGATCCAGCTTTTTTGCACCTTCAGCAGTATTTGGTATTGCCACTATTTTTTTTAAATTAAGCTACCATTTTTAATCTTTAAAGTCCCTATTTTTTATTTTAGTCATCCTGATAGGTGTGTAGCAATAGCTACACACCTATGGTTTTAGTGCACATTTCCCTTATGGTTAACAATCTGAACATCTTTTCCAGTGCTTATTTGCCATCTGTGCCTTCTTCAGGGAAATATCCATAAAGTCTGTTCATGCTTTTGTCCTCTGTCCATTTTCCAACTGGATTTTTTTGTTCATTACTATTGAAGTCTTTATATATTCTAGATACTGTCCTTTTTTTTTTTTTTTTTTTTTTTTATGTAGTTTAGAAATAGGTTCTCCAGTCTGGAGCTTGTCTTTTCATCCTTTTAAGAAGAGCTTTTGCAGAACGAAAGTTTTTAATTGTGGCTTGTCTTTTCATTTTCTTTTTTTAATTGCATTTATTTTATCTATTTATTTTGGCTGCACTAGGTCTTAGTTGCGGCACGTGGGATCTTCACTGCGGCATGCGGGATCTTTAGTTGCAGCATGCAGACTCTTAGTTGCAGCATGTGAACTCTTAGTTGTGGCACGCATGCGGGATCTAGTTCCCCAACCAGGGATCAAACCTGGGCCCCCTGCATTGAGAGTCTGCAGTCTTACCCACTGGACCCCAGGGAAGCCCCTGTCTTTTCATTTTCTTATGTTGTTTTTTGAAAAGCTGCCATTTTTAATTTTAGTGAAGTCTGATTTATTAACGTTGTCACAGGTCACACTTTTGATGTCACATCTAAGAAACCTTTTTTAGTGCAAAGTCACACACAAAAATCAAACTGCTAGGAGTTTTATAGTTTTAATTCTTAAAATTAGGTCCATGATTCACGTTGAGATAACTTTTGTGTTTGGTGTGAGGTAAGAGTCTAAGTTCACCGTTTTGCATGTAGGTGTTCAATTGTTCTGGCCACGTTCATTGAAAAGACTACCCTTCCCCCATTGAAATACTTTGGCGCCTCTGTCAAAAATCAGTTGACCTTAAATGTGCGGGTTTATTTCTGGACTTTTTATTCTGTTCCATTAATCTTTGTCTGTCCTTAGGCCAAAACCAAATTCACTAACATAAGTCCTCCAACTATAATCTTTTTCAAAATTCTCTTGGCTATTCTAGGTCTTTCTAGGTCTTTTATCTTTCGTTTTTACAGACAAGTTCTATAAAAAATATACTAAATAAAAAAGCCAAATATATAACTATAGTCTTCTCTAGAACTCCATATTTTATAAGATTTCTCTAAACAACGGACCATACTGTACTCTTAACCATGTCATCTTTCTCTCCAACTGTCCACCTTAGCTTTTCATGTAACATAAGTGGCTGAAACTTACTAAATATAATCCCAACCATAATAATAATAACAATAATAAGCTATACACAGGAAAACAAAATCTGGAATAAAATACTCAAAACATTATCTGGGATTATTGCTGACTAGGATGATTAATGTGCAGTTTTTCTTTTCCTTTTTATATATATTCCCAAATTTTCCAAATTATGCATGTTACGTTAAAATTTATCTTTCCTGTTACAAAATACCTACTTTTTTTTTCAATATTTAATGTTCCTTTTCCTCTAATATTTGTTGTTTGGTGGAGAAATACAGTGTTATCATCTAAACTATTAGCATGGATACGTCAGAGGATTTACCAATATTCCTGGACTTTGCGTTTCCATTTCACAAAATCCAAGATAGAACAACAAACTTTATTAATACCTTCCTTTATTCATTTACTGCTATGTTTCATAAATATTCAAGGATGAACCTTGCAATATTTATTCTGATCTTGATAAAATACATTTTATTTTTTCTCATTAGCCTGGAGTGATTTGCAATAAGAAATAACAAGCGGCAGACAGGAAGGAAATGAGATTTCAATTTCACCAAGAACAAGTGCTTTTTAATAATTTTTCAGAACGGTTGTAAGCTGAGCACAATGAATACTGATTTCTTCCTTAAATCACAGTATTAACCAGAATGCGTTGAACAGAAATGTAAGACCAAGTGTTGGTGAAATAAGGTTTCAGCAAAAGTTGCCTAAATGTTTAATGAACTGGTGAATAGAACCTTTTAGAAGCGGAACCTCGGTCTTTTTTCACTATATCAGATCCTTCCTAGCTCCATTTCTTTCCCTCAACACCGTGATCTATCACTTCAGAAATTATTAGTACAAACACCTTCAACTTCTTGCCCACCTTGGCTCTGTAACCTGAGTCAATCCACCCACCTTTACCTTCTCTGTTCTCCTCTAGGGTTGTTGAGCACTGACCCTGAAAACGACTTTACCATGCCGCGGTGCTTCGATTCATCCCGAGTGTCAATGTCAACTGGCCACTCAACACTTTAGAATGTCTCACTCCCATCAATTTTCAACCTCTGCTAGATCATCAAGGGACTCTAATGTTCAGTGAAAATCATTTAAAACACTCTCTTAAAACACACAGAGCAATATTCCTGTCCAAGAGATATTCATCTCTTAAATCTGCAGCAAGGATGTTTCAAAAGTGTATTCAAACAAGCGGAGCCCCCCGTCAGGGTTTCATATCACCAGTACATGAAATAACAGGCCTGGAGAAGTCTCATGGCCACCAATGAAACACACATTCCAGGAAGTAAGACTGAACCCCATAGACCCTGCCTTACTCTCAGTGCCACGACCCTGCATTCAGGTCTAAAATCTGAACTTCCTGCTTGTAATTAACAACACAGAAGAACATAAAAATGGGGAGGGCGGGGGGAGAAAAGAAAGTCTGAAATAGTAATTAAACTTTATTTCCCACTGGTTCCAGAAATGATCTGGGGAAAAGTCCATTCTCACCTGAGTCTTCCTATCCACCACCAGGCACTTGAAGAAAATATATTATTTTGGAAGCCACAAAGCTAAATGTTTCAAAGTATTCTGAACCATTAGACTAAATAAAGACCATCAAAAAGTAGGTTTGATCCTCATATACATCCATTAAAATCTTTCAGAGCCACCAAGCATGCACCCTAACCCACCAGCCATGACTCAAGTGATTAAGTACAAACCTAGCACCATAACTGGAGAAAACACACAGACCATGCTCTATACCCAGCAGGTCAGTAGCTGCAATTCCAAGTGCAAAGGAACACACATTCAGATGTGGTGAAACAGAGAAGCCAGTACCTCTGATACCTGTGCTGCCTGTGGGGCAACAAGCACCAGGGAATCCGTTATCTGGATGCTAAATGTATTTTATTAACTATCAGAATTTAATTATAGTTTACATCAAGAGATAAAATATGCATGTACCCATATTACTACAGATCTGTGGGGAAGCTTCTGAGTGTCTTCTTAACAGATGCTTTTAATAAAGCAACATCATCACTGCCTTAGTTACAGGAGTTATAGTAATCTCACACTAAAGTCACTTCTTTTAACTGAACAAGTGTCGACAAGTAATGTGAGATTTTATGGTTCCTACCATATGCCATCATTGTAAGATGACATTCCCTGTTATACTTCCACTGGCTTACAAGTTATAAATAATGGATCAAATTTGCTTTCTTAGTTTCACTCAAAATGAGCCCTTAGACTGGGAGATGCTAGCAAAGTTGTCTAAACACATAGCTCTCAAGTTGTTTTAATTATAAATTATTTTTAATAATTCTTTTAACTGTGAAACAGCAACAGGCTATTTACTTGTTTTTAAAGCAGCATTTAAAAGTAAGATATAATAATAAGCAATGTTTGAAACAAAAGAAAACATTAAATTTGAGAAATGAAGCCAGAAGATAAAAGCAAATTAATAAATATTTATGGACAACCTATCATGTGCCAGGCATTGTTCCAGGTATGGGGACAAAACAGGGAGTGTAGGGGATACTGTGCTGGTCATCCATTCTCCTTCCTAATAAACTTGACTTTGTTCAGGTATTCCCTTCTCCTCCAATACATCCCCCCAGGAGAAGATGGCCCCACCACTGGCTCCACGGCTGGCCCTGATTGCTCCAAGGGTAATCCCATTCCCATTACCAAAGAATGGTCCCATGATCAAGGATAGGTCTATAACTCAACGGAGGTCAAACACCCACAAAGAGTGCTTTCCTGAGAACTTCTGGAAAAGACTTTCCTCTACCTTGTGGGACTTCCAGGAAGTTGCTCTCTCTTCCTCTAGACTGCGAGTTGAGTTGAGAAGCTTGGAGCTGCTGTAGCCATCTCTAGGATGGCATGAGGATATGAAGGAGGGTAGAGCCAAGACATTCACATGGAAGTGGAGCTGGCATCTCTAGATGATGTCACGTTGAATCCTACCCCACCTTCTGGATTCCATATTTATGTGTGCTAATCTCGTTTTACTAATCTTAACTAGATGTTCCACACAAGCATATGAAGGCAACTCTTCAAGGACAGACAGAGTCTCTTTGCTTCAGAATTTATAATCTAGGGGGGAACAAGACACTGATCCAATATCCAAAATGAGGCTCCTTAATTCTGAAGGAAGGCAGAGAAGGGGCAAGAGACTAGAAAGGATAAAACACAACACCCTCAGAGAAAGTCATGTTTTAGCTGTTCGCTAAACCATTTAAATAACAGCATCTCACACAAAATATTATGTATAGAAGGGATAAACAAAAAGGTCCTACTGTAGAGCATAGGGAACTATATTCAATATTCTGTGATAAACCGTAATGGAAAAGAATATGAAAAAGAATATATATGTATGCATAATTGTATGCAAGTCTCATCAATTTTTAAATTAAAAAATATTTTAGTTTTTTAGTTTGGGTTTTAGTAGGCAAAACAAGTGATGAATAAAACAAATTCTAGAACATTACAAATAGCAAAACTACAAAATAATCACTTTTAAAAATTGCTATAAGTCCTTTTAATAAGAATAATTCTTTCTTACACATTCTTAATATCTATGAAGAGAGACCAATTTTTTTTCATTTAAAGATATGATTTTATCTTTCTTACTCCAAGTTACTGAAATGGTCATCAAATTCTTGAGTGACAATAAGTGATCAATTAGAGAATTCAGCGGAACAATCTTCTCCCTGGGAAGAAGCTAAATTCTTATCAACCCAGTAGGATGTATTTACCTATGGGGAATTGTTTCCTTCCACAATAGCACAGGCTAAGTTAATTCTTTAAAATGAAACAGTAACTGAACACAGAACCCTCAAAACACAGACTTAATAAAGCAGCAATGTAAGGGCATACCCAGGATAATAAAAACAAAACAAAAATGAATCTATTTAATCCAAGTTTTGAGTTTCCCTAACAAAGAACAAATAACTTCTACTGGGTTCGTTCAGTTAATATACTTTTACTGAGCACCTACTATGTGCCATGTACTGTGCTAGTTGGTGGGAGTACATTGGATCCTTTCTTCATAAAATATTGTCTTGAGGGGAAGACAATAAAGTAAACCTCACAAATACACATAAATTGCAATTATGATAAGAACATCTATAAAAGAATGACTTGGGAGGTCCAGTTTATCTCGAGATAATTGATGCCAAATCAAGGCCCCTCAGAGTGAACCCATTTAAAACAAAACAGTTTTTATAGTATGTAAAAAGGAAAGGATAATTGATGTGGTAGGCAACCCCCAAAACTGCCTACAATGAACCATGACCCCTGGTATTCTTGCCCTGGGTAGCTGCATCCCACAGTGAACCAGGGTTGCTCCTCTGTGACTAATGGTTGGTGGAAGTAACAGTGTGTGTCTTCTGATCATAGGGTCATAAAAAGCACTGCAGCTTCAACCTTGGCCTCTTGGATCACATACTAATCCTTCTTCTATCTCCATGCTTCCATTGTGGTCTGCTGCAAATACATTTTTTTTTAAGTTTTCATTTGTCCAAAAATGTATTTATTTTGCCTTTGTCTTTGAAAGATATTTTCATTAGATATAAAATTTGAGGTTGGCAGTTACTTTCCTTTTGCTTTTTTTAACACAGAATTGCATTGTCTTCTGACTTTCATTGGTTCTATCAAAAAGTCAGCTGTCAGTTTTATCGTCACTCTGTGGAAGGGATTGTGTATTTGGGGTCTGTGGAGTTTCTTGAGTCTATGATGTCTTTCACCTGACTTGGAAAATTCTCAGCTATTAACTCTTCAAATATTGGTTACGCCCTTCAGATCTTCCCTTGGATGCCTAATATGAATCTCAAACTTACCATATTCAAAACAAAATGTCTGGTTTTCTCCCCAAAACCTACTATTCTCCAAGACTCTCCCAACTAAATAAAGAGCATCATATCTCCCAACTGCTCAGGACTAAACCTAAGAGTGTTCCTTAATGCCTCTCTTTCCTCCACTCCCCCATCATAACCATCAACACAACTTTTGAAACATATTCTAAACTTACCCATTCTTCCTCAGCTGCCCACCATCACCAGAGTCCACACCACTTGTCTCTTACACAGCCTCCTTATACAGAAGCCTCCCAGCTGGGCTCTCTGCAGTCTACTCACCACAAGTAACCACAGTCATCTTTTTAAAGCATGAATCAGGTCACATGCTTCCTTTCCTTCCTGAAAATCTCCAAAGTCTTGTCACCCTACCCCCCTCTCTTTCTCTCTCTCATGAGCTGCTCCTACAAACTTCTGTGTCTTTCTAGCCACTATTCTTGATTAATTACAAACCTAACCAAACTTGAGAAATCCCAACTAGTCAACACACTTAATCACTACAAGAGGCATGGACACCAATAGCCATGGCAACCAATGCAAGGAGACGGTGAAGAGCCCTGCAGAGATCTTCACTGAAGAAGAGACGGGAGAGGCCAGGATGGGGCTGTCCAGTCCCCATGGCTCTTCCTTCCTCCTCCCCCATTCTGTCATCTGCCTGCTTCTCCAGGTGAGGCCACTTGTCCAATCATTTGGATAATGGAAATATTATCATGATTGCCTTTGTTTTACAACTCAAACAATAAGATATATTTCACTTGGACTCCTCCTTAAGACCTAAGTTTTTTTTAAAATAAAAATTTCACTTTAATCATATTCCACATACCTCTTTTCTAATATGTATAAAGAAATCAGAGTCTGTGTTGGCCCAAGAGTAAACATTTTAAAGTAATTCAAAAACCTGATGAAAACTAAAACAGATTCTGTATTGCACAGAAAACAGGCATAAAACATACAGGGATCTGCTCCCTTGATTTTTTTTACACAACCACTTTTTAATAAAACCCTTTAACAAAAAGGAAAAAGAGACCTTCTTCACAATGATAACCAATTTACAGATGGGCCAATGAAAGTCCATCTATTGTAAAATTACTTTAAGGACCAGTTCAAATGAACTGAATTTTATTTTATTTTATTTTGGCCACAGCACGCAGGTTATGGGATCCTAGTTTCCCAACCAGGAATTGAACCTGGGCCCTCAGCAGTGAAAGCATGAAGTCCTAACCACTGGACCACCAGCAAACTCCTTGAACTGGACTTTAATAGCTTTGAAAGGGCCCTATGACCGATGCCAATGTGAAGTCATCTGAATAGTGAGCTACACAGTTAAACTCACTGGAAGCTGGAAGAGTCAGCTTTAATTACATAGCTTTGAGGGCTTAGAAACCCAGAGCAAGTTAAGAGAGTTAGGTCCAATGAGGGTAGCAGTTGAAGCCAGAATCAAGATTCTAAAGAGCTCTTCAATAGCTCCAAATGCTTCTTCCCTTTGAGAAGGATCTGCAGCCGATTTGCAGGTGAGTAAATCAACCCTGTATAAACATTACAGCTGGGTGGTTTTGAAAGAGAAGTTGCTGGCAATTGTCCTGTACTGCACTTACCTTTACCAACCTTCTCTTTTCTGCTTGCACCCAAGAGCTAAAGAGAAACCAAGAGCACCCTACACTCACTCAAGTTACGGAAGGGGGATGCTGAGAGGAGTCCTAGAGATCACCCAGCCCAGTGTTTCCCAGACTCTGGTCTGAAATAAAGTTCTAACCAATCAGCCTACATTGAAATTAAAAAAAAAGAAAAAAGGATGACCTATAGTGAACTCTTTATAAAGCTGAATTACTCCGTCTCTAAAGGACTGACAGTCTGAGACTATAGCTTTCCTACTTTTCTGGAGCTAAAATGTCCTTTCTTTCATGAACTCTCTATAGGCAACAAAAGCAAGCAGAGAATGACAGTGATGGGGACAGGTGACGACTGAGGATTTTTTCACTACTTAGTTGGCAAATAAAAAGTTGGGAGATTTTTCCCTCAGCTCTCTAGTCCCTGAAATCCAAAAAGCTAAGGATGCACTGATCTAAATGCCATCTTTCCCTTTATAAGGCCTGAATCCTGCCAATGGATGAAAGTCTAACACAAGAAGAAGCATAAGCAGTAGCAAATCACATGGAAGGGATACCCTGGGCAGATGGAACCCAGGACCCACAGTCTAACACTAGGTGGGTCACCCCATTCCTCCCGCTAAAGCCCTACCCAGAAAGATGAGAGACAGCTTCCAACAACTCCAGCATAAACCAAAAGAAAACCACCAGTGATGTCACTGATTACAGTACCTTCTGTTGACTCTGGGGGACAGTTAAACCACACAGAAATGCAGGTTCCAAGGCAAGAAACAGATGAATTTGTCATACAGGACAATACTACCATAAGGTAATAAATCACCCATTAGTATCCTACAGTGTGAATTTTCACCTGAGTAGGCTAAAATACACATCCAAAACTGTCTAGGTTCTTAATTTGAGAGAAAATGCCGTTCTTCCAACATCCATTTCCTCTTTTTATTTTCCTTAAAGCAGTCCTGTGACCCCTCTGTGTCTGTTACAGGCAGACAAAGATGAATGAGATGAACAGAAAGTGCTTTGAATTCCTTCGAAGGAGGTACAAAGATTATGCAGTCAATCTAATTATTTGTGTGGGTCTTTCCAGGATTCCCTTCAAAGGATCGTAACTGTCTCAGGGCCCTGGAGTCTGAGCCAACAGCACACATCTTTGCGATGACAGCTGTGCAGAAAAGGCTCAGCACTGGCAACTGCCTCCACCCCTCACCCCGGGGGTCCCTGCACCAGGATTTCAGGAGAAAGACAAGAAATTGCCACTATTGGTCACCGGGGTGAAACAGCAAGGATGGGGCACCGGTGAGACAGCCACCCGCATCCTGAGGACAGCTGCTGGACCCACACTTTCCACCTGATACACGAACTGCCAATATGCTTCACCTTAACACGGAAGGGAACCCATACGCAGTGATGAGGCGTTACCAGAGGACTTAAATATGAGAGAATTTAAACACAACGTTGAGTCTTCTCGTATTAACCTTTCCTTCCACCGGATATTTTTTAAGCAATCCAAAGTGACGTTTGGCAGAAAAGTGGCAAAACTTTGTATAAGAGATTTGTGCAAAGTTCTGGATAGCATTTCTCAGCAGGTCTAGATCTTTCACTCTGCATTACTGGTCAGGACAGTGCCCCCACCCCATTTTCTTCTTATCATTTTTTCCTTGAAGTTTTTAATAGATGTTAAATCAAACATGAGGGGGAAAGTGGGAAGAAGAGAAAGAGCTTTGGGTACACACCCCAAAGGGTGACAGCCACACAAGAGCTTGCTGAGTGCTGACAAAGAGACAAGGGCTTGCTTAATATACAGAGCAAAGGTGTTCTAGAAGCTGAGCATTTTGGCATTCTTGGCATCCTCTCGCACAAGACGAGACCGACACAGTCTTTAACCACCGTTCTGCCCTCCCCCACCTACCACTGCAGGACGATTTAAGGCAGGTAGTTACGATTTAAGACTTCTGCCTACATTTTCATGAGCTTGCAGGGACTTAGGGATTGTTTATGTAACTGGAACGTTTGCTGGAAGGTAGCAGGTGAGATGCTGCATTTTGATTCATTCATGATCTGTTACTGGCCTCAAAAGTTTAGTGTTTTAAAATTCATTTTAAAATTTCAATCAACCCTTCATCATTAAAAAGATTTTTAAAAGGAGGATGTAGCAACTTAAAAATGCAGGCTAGGAAGTTATATACAGGAGGAGGTCCAAGCCTCCTACCAAATCCTTGTATCAAATTATACACAACAGAGAACCGACCTGCCTCGTTCTCAACCAAAAATAAAAGCTACATCAAAACTCTACAAGTCAAAATGAAAATCGTATATAATTTGTCTAAAAACCATTATTTGCAAACCATCCTCTAAATCTTACATAAACTATCTTTAATATAAGAATTCTGTGCAGAGAGTTTATAATATGTCTTGGTATTTTCTTCAAACCATCTAAAAATAAATGTGAAAACTTAGCTGAATACAGCAGAAAGTAACACAACATTGTAAAGCAATTATACTCCAGTAAAGATGTATAGGGACATCCCTGGTGGCACAGTGGTTAAGAATTCTCCTGCCAATGCAGGGGACACAGGTTCGACCCCTGGTCGGGGAAGATCCCACATGCCGTGGAGCAACTAAGCCCGTGCGCCACAACTACTGAAGCCCTTGCACCTAGAGCCCATGCTCTGCAACAAGAGAAGCCACCTCAATGAGAGTAGCCCCCGCCCTCTGCAACTAGAGAAAGCCCACGCACAGCAACAAAGACCCAACTCAGCCAAAAAATAAAAATAAAAATAAGTTACTGTATTAAAAAATGAAGTATAAAGATAAATAAAAGTAAAAATAAAATTTTAAAACTAAAAAAAATTTTTAAAAATTTAAAAACCTAGATGAAAAGCAAGAATCAGTCGTTTTAGTATTTTCACACAGCACACCCCTAACTCACAGTTTTCGGCAATCCAGAAGCTCAGATGCCACAGGGATCAACAGCAAAACCATCAAAGGCCACGTCCTGAGATGCAGGAGGCGGTCTCCAGCACGTCTTTGTTCCTGCCAGGCCCTGACCTGCACACTTCTATCATCATCTGTGCTTACCAACTACTTCAAGTTCAAGGAAATGATGCTCCAGTCGCCTGAATCTCACCAGAAGGAAAAAAAAAAAAAAGTCACACAGATTCAGGTGAGCTACGGATAAATTAACACTTAAGCTCACAGAGGATCAAAACAATGAGATGGTGCAGTAAACAGCACCAGTGACACCAGCCGCTGTCTTGCATGCAGGCACAAAATGCAGCGCACATACGTGCTCCATGTGGACAGCAAGCATCGCCCTGCTAATTAGCATCAGAACCACCTAGCTGGGGAAGCACTCGAACGCATTCCTCACGAAAAATTAAACACACCCTCCATCACCGCTCCCCCCATGTTTGCTCCTGTAAGAAACCCCCAGAAACAATTTATTAGCTTTTGAAATGAAAAGTAGGAGTTCTAAGCAGAGTTCTCCCACAGCCTCAGAAGGTTTGTTTCCAGTTTTGTGTTCAAGAAAAGAGTCTGGCTCACTCATCAGCGAAATCACAAGAGAAAAGCAATTACAAAGAGGGTAGCAGCTGAGCATCCCAGAGACCGTCACTCTAGGGTACCTCGTCCTCCCTAGGATGTCCCCATGGGGAAAACCCAAGAGTCTGTTCCCGATGACACTGCTCCTTCCCCGCCAGCCCAATCAAAGGGCTAATTTGGAGTGGAACACACTAGACATATCACCATCCATCGCATGGTACAGGAGAGTCCCCCAGAAGCCAAAACCCTGACTGTCATTTTCTCCCTGTTTAAGAGGGTATATTTTCTCCCTGTTTAAGAGGCGCAGCCCGCGGTGGATACTCGGTGCTGAAGCCATCTGCATACCCACGCCTAGCCTCTCACTACCGGCACTTACAGGGGAATCCAGAGTCACGGCTGGAAGCACAAACAGCTGAGAACAGCAGGGCACTTTGCCAAATGAATCTGAAGCGCTCACATTTTCTACGTGCTTCACCGCTTTAATTTGACGCTGACACATGAGTGAGGGTCTGACCCAGAGGACTGGGGAAAGAGCCAGAACCAGAATGAAAATGAAAGGGGCTCCACTAGCTCCAAGTTCATGCCTCTAAAGCAGTGTTTCTCTAAATCACTGGTCTTTGTGACATCCAAAGCCCAGTGTTTATCAGTCCTAACCAGAAATGCAGATTCCTGAGTCCCAGCCCAGAGCTACGCAGCCAGAGTTTCAGGGGCTGGACCCTGGAAGCTATACCTGTAATTCTTATGCTTGTTACAATTTGCTCCCCAAGCTACCAACTGCTTCACAGACAGACTGAGCTGCTAAAAGGACACACGCGCACACACACACATACATATACACACACACACACACATACATAAACACACGCACGCACATGCATGCACCTTTGCAGTCACAGTCACTTGAAAGTTTTTATATTTTACTTCAAACTTTAAGTAAAGAGTACAAATATGATTTCACATTCCCCAAGAGCAGCTGTGTCTATGCTAACCAAAAAATTCAGTTCCTAGTAGCAGTCAACTACGTTCAGGGGTAAAAATTAAAATAAAAGGACAATACAATGAAAATAAATTGTTAATCACAGACTTATAACCACGGTTCACATCTGTCCATCACCAACTTGCACTTCTCTCTGGAGACTCACCCAATTTTTCCCCAGAAGTGGCTGAAAATGCCCAATGGTCCTAAAGGAACTGGCATCTTCATTGTGAAGAATCTGAGTAGGGTGTTTTTCCTTAGTGAGTTTAAAACCCTGCAACTTCTTGACCAAGCAAAATTTCAGGCCCACACCTCTTAAATCTTTTGCTTTAGTTTGGTCACCGTCAGGCTACCACTGTAGGGGTTTTAAAAGTCACGGCCTTTAGCTATAAATTCAATGAGTATCAACTACTGTTTTACCAATCATGACTTGTTTGAAATTTATGAAATGGTGGAAAAAAAAAAAAAAAACACACAGAGTAGCCTTTTTAAAGGTTTTTGGTTTGCTCACCTGCTTGTTATTACTCTTTTCACATAAGACTGAGAGCAAAAGTCCCCTAATTCTTTGCAGGTAGCCAAAAAGAACTGGATTATAAATTATAAAACACTTCAGGTTTTATTCTAAGAAACTGGATTCAGGATTCCATGCTGCTGGTCCTGAAACATGAGCTGAGACCCCCCCATACACACAGGCACGAAGCTCACCTTCCTCCTACCACCCCACCCCCCGAACTCCTCCTAGGTATGCGCATGACACTATGCACTCATTTTGACACATTTACAAGCTGGCATTGTCACCTTCATTATGTATCAATTGTTTATCTCACACCAAAAGAGGGATGGAGGCAGCTTACATAAGGTCGTTATAAATACTACCCCCTCAAGTAGACAGTAAGCTCATATAAACTCCAGAGCTTTTGGGTTTATTTTGGCTCAAAATATATTGCTGAACCCCTAGAATATTCTGTTGCATCTAATTCCTGTCCTCCTACACACAGCATTGCCAGAAACATGGTTTTATTTTTAGAAGCTTTTTTAAGGAGAAATGAACACCTTTCCCCATGTCCTCCTCTGTACTGAAGACCCCTGCTGTGTTGATGGCTGGCACTCTCCAGTCGTTCTGTTTAGTTCTGAGGACACAGCACCTTTGTTGCTTATTGCCTTTTCCCGTCAATGTCTTCATGCAACACTCTCCATCAGACACTTTGGCTTTTAACCACTCAGAAGATAAACTCTTAGAGAAATGAACCCAACAGAACATAAAACCCTTATTCCATGCTATTACTGTGAAATGGAATACTAAAACAAGCTGCTGCCCTTCCTTGGGTGGTGGGGGCGGGGAGGGGAGCCACAGGAACTTGAAATGTGCTTTCTGGAGATGGTGATGAACTGACTAAGCCACCCACCACCTAGCTTGAGTCTCCTGGTGAACAATGAGATTCACAGGCAAGACAGCCCTCTGAAGTCAAGGGTGCTGGCAGGAAACATCACCCAGTGTCTTACGTGTTCTGTGTGTGAACACAGTGGAACCACGTTCAGCCAACACGAGGGTTAAGCAATCCCCTTCTCTAACCAATTTCGCTGGCCTGCTTATAGCGAAGTTCAAGAGCGTGGGAAAGAAACACAAGGTCCGTGATGACAGATCATAAGGCCTCAATAAATATATACTGAATACAGGAACGCAGTTAGTGCCTCAGAAACCAAGAGTACCCTTCAAGTACCTCCTATGCCCACAACCACCCCCTTCAGCCTTTCCGTTCCACTAAACCACCCAGATGCCGAGTTGGACCCAGTGAGCCGTGACAATGGCAGTAGCAGAAACCTAGTGAGTTACGGCACACACGCCTCACCTGACCAACCGCTACAGCCCCAATGAGCCTGGAAGCCTGGGAATGTCAGTAACTACGGGTGCCACGCACGTGACACATTCCTCAAGCACAGAGCCCTCCCGGCTGGACAACAGCACAGCTCAAATTTTCATCTATGTGGGTTGGCCCAATAACCAGAAATCAGGTTAATCTTGTCTTCTCCATAAAATAGTGTAGGAAACAATGCCAACTCCCTTCTACTCTATGTGGCCCTTATGATATACTTGCTACAGTTACTATGCAATTAACATTTGTTACATTGTGAACTCACAATTGGAAGATGTTTATAAGAAAACTTCCTGCATTTGTGAATACATAGGGGAAGAGGTGAGGATGGTTAGGTCACCTAAATGAATCTTCACAGATTCTCAGAAGTGGGCAAAGTCGCAGAAGAAGAAAGCCAGAGTCTCAGGGATGTAATTAGTGACTTCTAACCCGGGATTTCTGAACTCCAAAGAAGGACTGCATGGGGACTGGAAGCTGAAAATCAACTTTATATGACAGCACATCTGTTTTCAGCAGAACCTAAAACCCTTGTGGCACCTGTGAAACATTATTCTTCTGCTAAAATGAGTTCTCTTCCTCACTGGAAAGCCTACTCCAGGTGAACACAGAGACAGGTGCACAAACCCTACTCTGCACCCACTGCTGAGGAGCAGAAGTGCTGAGGTGGTGAGTATTAACCTCTCCTGTCCAAGGTCAAAGCCCCTCAGGCCTGGGCTGTGTCAGAAGGCTTGTAAATCATGGGGCAAACACACCTTTAATGGCACCGTGGATGCCTGCAGAATAACCCAGGGCGGAAGCACTGGGCTAGATGGGGATTCGTGTCCCTCGCAGCAGTTTTCCAGGGGGCAAGGTGTGTCCTCAAACCAACAAATCATAACTGAGTGGAAGGGCTTCTCAGGACTTGAACTTGTGAATCAGAAAAGGGACTGAATTTTAATACAGAATCAACTATTTGTCTGGGGGACAAAATAGCCTCTAGGCTAGTTCCTGAGAGTCAAGGAAACCAATGGCTTAGGAGACCAGAGGGAAGCTGGAGGAAGAGGAGAAAGCAGAAGAGGATTTGAATTCAAAGAGCCTGGGGCTCTGCTTTAACTATCTGTGGATAAAGATGGAACTTTATTATCAAAGCTCTCTCCTACACAGAACTGGAACGTGCAGAAACAGGAGGCCAGGTACCACGCGAACGACGTTTATATGTTCATATATCCCGTAGTTTCTTCTTTTTGATCACCCTTTGTAGTGATAATTACTAAATACATACTGTTTGAAACTATAAAATGAATAACGTTAGCACCATCACTCCAATAGGAAATATCTATTATTACTTACTTCTTCTCTTTTCATATATGTTTAGCTGAAGTCACTTTGTATATAAAATAGTATTCCTATTTCTCAGGCAACATCATAAATTTTTTCCATATTATGATCATCTTCAAAATCACTTTTAATGGCTTTAGAATTCATCCAAGAGATATGTCCCACTCTCTTAGCTTTTAAGATGGTTCCAATTTTCCATGGTTACAAGTGAAACTACGGAAAACATCCTGTGTGTAGACGGTTTTCTTTTTGTACTTTCTCCTTAGGATAAATTCCCGGAAGTGGAACACTAAATCACTAAATATTCTTGCCTTTATTGATTTGGGGACTGCCTAACTGCTTCATGAAAATTTTACACTGACTCACAACACAAGCAAAAATGTACAAGAGTATGTCTTTGCCAGCCAAAGCAATGTATTCATTGAGTTGTTCAAGTGTAGTAGATAAAAGTGGTAGCTTCTTCCATTAGCATTAATTTGATTCCACCGAAACTGACCTACTTCCATATGTTTATCAGCTCCACTTCTTCCAAATTGTTCATTTTTTCCCACTTATCTACAATTTATCAACCTAGATACGCTCTTTGCATAACAAACATTAATACTTGACCATACTTACAGCCAATATATTTTCCACTCTGGCTACATTTTGTTTTCACATCAGATGATTTCACTTTTATGTTGTCAAATCCCTTGATCGCTGCTCATCCTTGAAAGTCATCTACCCTCCAGGGGCCTTATGAATATCACATTCTATTTTCTTCTAGTTTTTCTAATGTTTAACTGTATTGTTGCTGGTGGTATTTAGTACTTAATCATTTGTAATTTGCATATATCTTATCAGGTGTCACCCCAAATAAATGATTTCCAAATTTCAAACCAGCTATGCCACCAATATTGTTGAAAAATCCCATTCAGATTGATCTGTGTTACTTTTCTTGTCACACATGTACATTAAAGTCAAGTGTGGGGTGGGGAGGGGATGTGTGTGTGTGTGTTGTGTGTATGTGTGTGTGTGTGTTTGTCAGGGTCTATTTCCGATTAAGTCCTTTTGTAAATGTTAGCCTCTCCCTCCTATGTTAAGGATGAAAATAAAAAAGCGTTTTCTTTCCCACATATTTTTGGAAGCTGGGTGTGTACGGGGAGGAGGCTTGCAGCAAAAATCTAAGCGGGGGGACCCAGGGGGACCTCTGGGGGTCTCCAGGAACAGAGGCAGGGAAACCAGGCCCAGGCTGCCTTTCCAGCGCAAGTCCCTCAAGTGGTCACACCTCCCTTTCACACACGCACTCTTCAGTCACTGAACATGCAGAATATCTGCCTCCTGTCCAGATTCTTCCAGACCCTGGTGAGTACAGTTGTCCCTTGGTATCTGCAGGGGACTGATTCCAAGACTCCCCTGGATACCAAAATCCCTGGATGTTCAAGTCCCTTCTATAACCTACGCACAAGCTCCTGTATCCTTCAATCATCTCTGGATTACTTATGATACCTGTACAATGTAATGCTATGTGAACAGCTGTAAATACAATGTAAATGCTATGTATGTGGTTGCAGGCATGGCAAATCCAAGTTCTGCTTTTTGAAATTTTCTGGCATTTTTTTCTCAAATATTTTCAACCCACAGTTGGCTAAATCCCTGGTTACTCGAATCTGAGGATGCAGAACCCGTGGATACCAAGGGCCGACTGCACTGAGTGCCCACGATGTGCCGGCAGCAAAAACAACATGGAGAAAGCTCCAAGACTCCAGACTTCTGAAGACTGTTCCCAAAGATGATTTTTGGCCTTAATACAATAACAGCTATTGCCTGCCAACTGCCTACTACGTGCCAGGGATTCTTCATTTTTTATTAACACACACTCATTTTATTTACTCGTCAAAGCAACCCTTGGGCTGGCTGTTCTCGTTTTAAAAGAAAAAGAAACTGAGGCTCAGAAAAGCTAGTAAGGGACCGGACTCTACCCACACAGGCCTGTCTGGCCTCACAGTCTCCCAACTACGTGCAGAACAATAACCGTGTAGGGCTTTACGTGGGTGTGCAGGCTGCCTGCAATTAATTCTCCTGCACAATTCGGACCATCACTTACCCAACAGGCAACTAATCTACACAATCTCACACACACTTTAGCAGTCCAAATGCACTCCACTCCACTCCACCACCTATTACTTCCCATTTTATATACCATCCCAGTGGCAGGGGACCACTCCTCCCCACCCCCACCCTGCTCTCCCCTGCCTCCCCCTCCCTCCACTCCCCTACCCCTACCCCTGTCTGGGCGGCAGAGCCACTCCATCCAGCCAGGAGCCCTGCCCCTGATCAGTCCCTTCCCTGAGCAACAGAGGCTCAACCATCTCCGTCCGCTGGCTCTCTGGGCCTAAGATTCCCTAATAGAGTGATTGCTGATAAGAACAGCCTTTGTAATTGACAGAACTAGCAAGGGACTTGTTATCAGGCCAGGCTACAGCTGTCCGACAGGGAACTACACGGCCAGAGCACAAAACGTGAGCTGCACCACTGACTCCCGAGTAATGACAACGCAACGTCTGCAAAGACAGTGCGCATGGGAGGGGGAGGGGGTGTGCGGATGTCACGTGTAGATTTAGTGCGTTTCTCTTAAAGCAGCACCAGAAGAACTTGTCCCAATGCCTCCAGCATCCAGCATCCAGCGCACAGAGAGAAGCAGTGAGGAGAGAGGCGGGAGCAGACCGACCACAGACCTTCACTTCCAGCTGAAGAGCTAAGCCCAGCACGTCTATTTCAAGCTAAAATGGGGAGCCGGGTAGCACAGAGTTAGGATGTGCTCTGCTGCCTGCCTTCTCCTTAGGACTGAACACAAGACAGCCCAGCGCTGACCCGATTTCCCTGCTCTTCTAATCACACTGGGTCTCTCCAAGGCTTTCACCTGCAGTGTCTGAAAATGTCAAGACCTAGTTCCTATTCCAAATCTCTCCTTCCGGCTCTCGGCTTAAGTGATGGTACCCACAGGGTCCTCAGGCGTTCTCTGCTTGCATCTTTTCAGACACTATCCTTTCAGGAGGAAGAAAATCAGATTCCTGGATTCCCACAAAAAGCTGACAAAGGGCTGCCTGCTAGGAATGCTGACTCAATTCTCCCCTAACACACCAGTTGTTTGCTTGTTTCACAGAAAATGAAAATAGTTATCTGCAAAGAAGAAACCACAGTATTTGTTTAAGGGAGGCGGACCCTCCATAAAAACCAGAAATATTATTTGGATTATATCTCCAAATGGAAGCTTCCCTTACAAGTGGCAGAACACCGCAGCAAAGAGCAATTAAGCAAATTCTAAATCCATCTTGTCAAAGATACCCGCCACTTGTCTAACGGATCACAACTAGATGCAATGTAAATCCCTCCCAACTCTGCCTCCTCCCAGGCCCAAGGTTTTTTTTTTTTTTTTTTTTTGTACACGGGCTTAGTTGCTCCGTGGCATGTGGGATCGTCCTGGAGCTGGGATCGAACCCGTGACCTCTGCATTGGCAGGCGGATTCTTAACCACTGCACCACCTAGGAAGCCCAGGCCCAAGGTTTTATAACAAAAGTAGACAGAATGAAGTTTACTGATCAGCAAGAGTAATTCTGAAATAAACACCCCCCACCCCAGTCCGTCTCATCAAGTTTGGGGGAAACATGTGCCCAGGAAGGCTTGTGCCCCTCCTGCATCTGACCAGCAGGCTGTTTTCCTACAGAAACGTTTTTCTTGCGCAACATATGCATTTCCCGTACTAGATCTCTTCTCTCTGTATGATGTTTCTCTGCGAAGCTCTGTAAATAAACACGGTCTTTCTTAAATCAGTTACAGGATGATTTACCCCGT
This sequence comes from Hippopotamus amphibius kiboko, assembly GCF_030028045.1. Lineage (NCBI taxonomy): Eukaryota > Metazoa > Chordata > Mammalia > Artiodactyla > Hippopotamidae > Hippopotamus > Hippopotamus amphibius. The sequence continues at coordinate 74,572,642 of NC_080199.1, forward strand.
GCCTTTAAAAAGTCAATATGTTTTATGAAAATAAAGCTTTACCTCGCAGTTAAGTTTAATAGTAGCTACTTGTCCTTCGTTGCTAACTCATAAAGGCCTTGATTACTATAGTTTGGAAGCTGGCAGACGGCCACAGGCGCAGGGCCTAAGGATGCTGGCATATGCCTCGTGCCCTCCGAATCCTAGAAAGCAAAGCATCACCCAGACAGGCCCAGCTTACGGTCTATAAACACATATGTCCACAGAAAGGGCTATACTGCAGGGATGAGGTCCTCAAGCGGTCCCCGAAGTCCTCTCGGTTATCACGTCTCTGAAGAATCCAGCCACGCCAGACAAGCTTGGGGACCGCCCGCGGCGTCCAGCCCAGGCCAACGCCCCCTGCAACTCACAGGCCTCACCCACGCCTTGCAGGCCTGACAACGGAATCAGGGCAGAGCAGGACGAGGCCCACCCTGGTTCCAACCCCACCGGGCCTCAGATTCTTACGATGCACCACGGAGGCAGCGACACCTAATACAGAGCATCGGTGGAAAGGACAGCTGTGACGACTGCACAGGGCTTAGGTCTGCACTTGAGCCTGATAAAAGCCCCCAAGATGACACCTTAAAAAAATCACCCACGATTATCTACCTCCCCCTCCCCCAAAAGGAGCCTGTTCCCTTGTACTTGCTGCCCGCTAATGCCAGTTTAAAGCCCTCTTGCCTCCCGGCACGTTCCATCCCCCTCCCCCCCCCCCCCACCACGTGCGGTGTCTTAACCTTCTCCCACCTTCTCCCCTCCCTCCCCCACCCCAATGCAGCTTAGTTCAGGGAGTGAGCCCTGGAGATGGAACGGGAAGACCTGGCTTCAACTGCAGCTTTTTTTTTTTTTCTTCAGTTAAGCAAAGGAAACTTTTATTCTTTAATCAAAGAATGGAGAGAAGTGAACACAGGATCTAGAGCAAAGGCTCTCCAACTGCAGCTTGCCCACCTCCTCCTGCAGCAAAGCTCATCCTCTGTCTGAACCTGCCCCCACCCACTGTCCTTTCCCAACTAAATCTTACCCGTTCTTTAAAATTCTGCAAAAAGCCCATTCCCTGTTAACCTCCACCCCCGGCACACGTTCTGAGCCAGGGGTTCCCGCCTCACACTCTGAGAACCTCCCGCCTGCCTCAGAGAAACTCACACGGTTGTATCTGAAAGTACCTGTCCCCCTCTCTAGTTGCTGAGGTGGAGAGGGGGAGAGGGTAGCTGGTGTGCACACATTATAATTTTGTTTTTACTCTCCAATGCAGCAAACCTTCAAAACGCATTCGATGTTGCTGGAATGATGATAAGGTCCTTCCTGTCCTACCGACCCAGGAGGTACACGGATGAGAGAGAGGAAGGACGGCCGGGATAAAGCACAGATACAAGCTTAAATAAACACATGAAAGCATTTGGCCAACTATTAATTGCTACGCAAATATTAGCCTTTATTTTATTTTATACAGCACGTCAGCGAAAAAGGCAAGTCTGCAATTCAGTGTTGCAGCCGTTGCCATGGGTTTCATTCTTGAGCTACAACCCCAGTATAACCAACCTGCTATAAACATAAAAAAATACAAGGTAGAAGAGGCCCTGGATCCCTGGATAAGTTCACTTGAGAGTCCTTCCTGTAAAAGAATTCCAACCTTGAGGAAGATGTGCGTGCGCTGCCTCCCAGGGAAGCAGCCCAACCTCACTCGATGGCCGCCTTCTTCTGGTTCTCTGATGAGGTGGGATCATCTGACCTCCAGAGCACAGAGCAGCCCTGCACAGGGCTTAGCACAGCTGCAACTGTCTATACCAAGGGGGTTCAATGAGATTAACACAGCAGGGGCCACACGTGGCTTTGTTCTCCGCAGTGTCCTCAGTGCCCAGCCCAGGGCCTGGCATGCAGCAGGGGCTCGAGAATATGTATGGAAACGATGGATGGATGGATGGATGGATGGATGGATGGATGGATGGATGGGTGGGTGGATGATGACAAAACACTGGAAGTACCAAAGTGAAATGATAAGGTTAGACTCTGCAAGCTTGAACTTAAGGAGGCACCTCTCCCGCTCATGTGTTTATGTTCTCTCTTCCCCTAAACCTCCTCTTAGGTACTGACCATCAAAGGTCCACTGACAAGCCCTTTGCTGTTACTGCCACATCACTACGTCAGGTGTATTTTCATTCCTTCTTTGTTTGTGTAAAAACCTGAAAAGGGCCGTTCTGCAGTTTGACTTTCAAAACTATTATCTATTTCCCACTTTCCCAAAAGGCAGCCTGTTCCCCAGTTCTCGCTGCCTCCTGGTCTTGGTCTAAAGCCCTCTTGGTTCCTGGTTACCACTACCCACCGCCCACCCCACCCCCACCCAACATATCTCATGCTTCCCCTTCTCTTTCAAGAGCCAACTTTGTTCTTGTCTGTTTCTCTCTCCCATTCCCAACCTGACAGCTTCCTAAAACCTGATCTCTGATCTTTAATCCCCTCCAGAAAGCCCACAGACTATATGACATTAATTTTTTGGATTTTTTATTATACTTGCTTTCCTTTCCCTTTATGGAAGACTTTTTTTTAATTTATTTTTTATTTTTTGGCTGCCTGGGTCTTCATTGCTGTGCATGGGCTTTCTCTAGTTGCAGCAAGCAGGGGCTACTCTTCACTGCAGTGCGCAGGCTTCTCAGTGCGGTGGCTTCTCTTGTTGCAGAGCATGGGCTCTAGGCACGCGGGCTTCAGTAGTTGTGGCTCACAAGCTCTAGAGCGCAGGCTTAGTGGTTGTAGTGCACGGGCTTAGTTGCTCTGCAGCATGTGGGATCCCAGACCAGGGATTGAACCCGTGTCCTCTGCACTGGCAGGCAGATTCTTAATCACTGTGCCACCAGGGAAGTCCCAATCTTTTGGATTTTTAAAGAGAAGAATCATTCATTGGAAGGTCAAATTTCTAAGTTTAAGGCTTGCCTTTGTCTTCAGAGCTATTATCTTCCCAAATTTTCTCAGGTGGTACAACGTTCCCTAGAAGAAACTGCTGATTCGATACTCAGGGCGGCATAATTGATAAAAATTAAATTGAATCTTGTCTCAACACCCTCAACGCCAAGGTCCTCCCTTCCCAGGGGAGCCAGGCAAAGGGCAACCAGTTCCCTCGGGAAATGTCCACAGCTCTGCACAGAGTCAGTGACTAATGGGCTCGAATGTTTTGATTCAGCGGCTGAGAATCTGACTTCTGGAGCCAGGATGCCCGGTTCCACCTCAACTACGCCTCCTGTTAGCTGTGCATCTCTGGGCAAGCAGCTCTACGTGAGTCTCAGCTCCCCGGTCAATAAAACGGACTCAGTGACAATATCCACTCGATACATTCATGGCGAGAACTAGGTACTTCGGAGAACATGAGCCGCGGGAACAGTACCCGGCCCAGCCCAGCCAGCACGCCACACAGGATTGAGTCTCTCTCTGCATAAGCACCTCTTTTGGTTTGGGCGTTTGTTTTTGTGTTCACTTGTTGTTGTTGTTCGGTATTTTTCATTCTACCCCTCTGATTCCATTTTAATATGGACTGAAATTCAGGATGTATTTGCAACTGAACAAAAACCACAGCAAAAAGCAAAGAAAGATGCTAAATAGTACTCTTTCAGGGGGAAGGACTCTGTTCCATGGCCAGTGAAAGCAGTTGTTTTATAAGTCCTCCTTAGGCTATTTCCAGATTAGCTGGCTTGCCCATAAATGCACTTGATATTCTGTAAACAAATTCGGCAAAGAGATTTCCCCAGATAAGTGGCAGAGTTCCAAAGCCAGGCAGCAGATGCACACAAGTGCAGACCTCAGCACCGCCACTGCTACTGCTGCTGGCACGGGGGCGGGGGGGGGCCGCCCGCTTCCAGCCTCCAGCTGACGGGTGACTGCTGGGGCTTCCTACCTGCCGCCCCACCCGCCCTTCCTTCCGGCGGATCTATCTGCGTGGCCGTGGCCTGTCCTTGGAGAAGTCCGGTCCAGCCAGCTATCAGCTGCGGCCTCAGGATGCATCAGACTCGGCACCCATTTCACTGAGCGGGCCTGAGTTTGGGCCCCAGGAGTGCTAGAGAAGATTTCCCGGGTATCCGGGACTTCGGGACACACGCGGTCACCCATTTACTCCAACAGCACTTTGTGTGCCTTTGCAAGGCAGCCATCTTCAAGCTAGGGCACACAAAGGCTTTTCAAGGGTCCTCTTTAAGGGAATCAGTTTATATAGCCTTAGTTCTTATTTGTACTTTTCCCCCCAAATCCTTCTGCCTGGGGGCATCGTTCCTCCTCACATCTGCCCGTCTTGCAGTTTTTAAGAAAAGCACGCCCCTCACACAACCCTGAATCTGCCTCTAGTGCGCTGATTTAGGCTTCCAGTGACAATGGGGCATTCCAAATACTGGTCTAGAGATAAAGACTGAAGTATCAGTCAGACTCTTACCCGGGAAAACAGAATCCACTTCAAGTATTTGCCACAGAGGGAATTAATGCAGGGAGTTGGTCACGCAAATGCAGGAAAAGCTGAGAAACCAGCTGGGAACTAGGCAGCCAGACAGAGAAGCAAGAGCTGCGAGCCAGCACCAGCCCCGCCGTGTGACCAGAGCCTCCGAGACAGCATCCCCAGGAAGAAGCCAGAACCCCTGTGAGCCTGGCCTGACCCGGCCAGTAGGAGCCGAAGCTACCAGGAGACTCAGCAGCTGCTGGAGACACCACCACAGTTCATGGTCAGGGGCGGGGTGACCTCTGGCTCCTCCCACTCCACAACCCCCACACTGAGAGTCTATGAGATCGCCTGGGTTTTTATTTCACTGGCTAGATTGGAAAGAGTGATATAACCAGTTTATTTTAAATTATCCAGGTCACAATAACCTAGGGATTATTTTGCAACTCTTTAAACTTGTGGTGAAATTTTTCGATGCTAACTTTAAAAAGCACAGGGTATATGTGATTGTTCTTTCAGGAGGTACATGAGCAAAAAGTTTAACGAGCTCTGCGCTCTGAAATTGGAAGATAAGCCATCCCCACCTCTGTGGGTTCAGACTAAGGAGGCCAAGGGGAGGAAGAAGGGACTGAACCCACGATCACCGACCCCCTCCTCCTCCTGCTTCACGTGCGTGCGGTCCCTACACACACCCAGGAGATAAGTACTGTTCTCTGCTTTACAGAAAACAGGAAACAGGGTGTCCGACATTCAGTGAACTGCCTGAGGTCAAGTGTGTAAGTGACAGAAGGAAGATTTAAAACCAATCTTGTTTATTTCTACAATTTCTCCTGTGGGGGACTCACTCCCTGACCTCAAAAGCCCAGCCGTGCGTTACAAAGTTCATCCTAGAGCAGCGCTTCCCAAAGTGTAATGTGCCTACTAACCACCTGGGAGCCTTGTGAGATGCAGGCGACTCTTCATTTCTAAAAGGGTCCCATCACAGGGTGAGGGGCGAAGGGGAAGCTGGGACGAAGTGAGAGAGTAGCTTTGACATATATACACTACCAAATGGAAATAGCTAGAGGGAAGCTGCTGCATAACACAGGGAGATCAACTTGATGATGGGTGATGACTTAGAGGCCTGGGATAGAGAGGGTGGGAAGGAGTCACGGGAGAGAGGGGATACAGGGCTATATGTATAAATACAGCTGATTCACTTTGTTGTACAGCAGAAACTGACACAACAGTGTAAAGCAATTATACTCCAATAAAGAGCTAAAAAAAATAAAAAGTAAAAGGGTCCCATGTCTGGGGAGCAGGACCCTTGAGCAGTGGGCACTAAACTTTCTTGAGTGGACACCCCCAAATGGTAAGACACTTCGAGCATGCATCCCCCAACATCTGTGCACTTGTTTATTTATAAATTGTATATACCTGTATTCTGACCAGTAACTAATACAAGACATTCTACCCAGTTAGGACATGATACAGTGTTACAATCACAGCTCTAAATCCGCATTTCAAATAATCTTGGTGATTTTGAATTTTTGGCCAATTTCTTGTCCAATAGGAGTAGGTCATCATTGTATTTTTTACTTGGCAAAGGAAATTCTTATACAAGGAACAGTAGAAACAATATCAATTCTGCCGTTTTCTTGATGTTCATTTGCACTTTCACTTGCTACTATAAGAGTCAGTTTCTGTTTTTAAGCCACTTATCTATTTTGTGAACATTAATTTAGTTAAAACTAGATAATGCGATTTGTAAATCTACTTCACCCTGCAAAGGGGACAGAGGTGTGAAGGTGTCGCTCTTTCCTTCCAGGCTGACCTCCCATCACTCCCTCAGGACACCTCAGTTCAGAACATTACAGGTGACCAAGCAAAGCTGCTTGTGTCCGTCCTTAGAGCAAAATTTAACAAGGCTTAGTCTCTGCCTCATCCTCCACCCACAAAGGAATTTCAGGAGCCTCCCCATGGCCCCCACTTTGGACACAACCCACTTCAGAAACTGCCATCCTAGCAAAGAAGCTTGTGTGTCCTGCAGGAACATGAAGAACAGAGATCACCTTCACGGACAGCGTGCCACTGCTTTCATGACCAAACCCATTTTCAGACAGTTTAACAAATGCAGAATGAGAAGAAAATATTTTACATGGGATTTTTACAGCTCATTAAACTTGCAGCACCACCACACACACACTTTAACTTTTCCCTTCCTCTCCCACTTCTTTACCTTAACATCTCTTCCAACCACATCCAAAGGAAGCATCAGAAACAGCAAAACATTTAATAGAGGGGTTCGGTGCAGCACAGTATCGGATCTATTTCAGGTAATCAGATGCTGTCTGTCCAGAGGCATCTGGCAGGGAAATTTTCTCCCAAAGAATTTAGAAATTCTGTAAATTTTATGTTGCTCAGAAACAAACACAATTTTAGCCTTTCAAAATATTTTGAGCCCTGTAAGACCATTAACTTCCCTTCTGGCAAGCCACTGAGGACAAACCCCCCCAAACCTCATCTCTCCGTCACCCTCATTCACCTGGCCATCGAACGGAGAGTTAACCAGGCTCTCCTGCGTGCCACACCCCCTCCAGGTGCTGGCAGAACAGCAGAGAAGAGACCTCCTCCCAGAGCCTACAGTCCAGTCGGGGACACAGACAGACAAGTGAGTATGTGGCACAGTGACGGTGCTGTGAAGAAAAGAACTCAGAATGAAGAGGGCAGAGAAAGCAGGGCGTGGTCAGGAAGGCCCTTCGGAGGGGAGGAATCGTGCAGGGCACCCCCACGCAAACCTGGGTCAGGAAGATGAACGGCGAGGCCGGTGGTTGGTGCATTAGGAGGGAGGGGGCGGAGGAGGGTTTGCTCTGCAGGGATGGAGAGCAAGTGGAGCTCTGTGAGCAGGGAGTGAAGTCATCGAATCAGGGGTCAAAGGCTCCCTCTGGCCACCCGGGGGGAGAACATGCTTGGGGGGCAAGAATGGAAACAACACCCCCCCCCAGCGCTGCCTCCTCCGGAAAGCAGTTCCCAAGGCCCCACAGATGGGTTCGGGGTCCTTCTCCGGTGCTCTCCCTGCTCCAGATACCTCCCACGGCCCAGGGGTGGGAGCTGACACTTCATAAATAAACATTCGTGGGCTTCCCTCGTGGCGCAGTGGTTAAGAATCCACCTGCCAATGCAGGGCACACGGGTTTGAGCCCTGGTCCAGGAAGATCCCACATGCCTCAGAGCAGCAAAGCCCGCAAGCCACAACTACCGAGTCCACGAACTGCAACTACTTAAGCCCACGCACCTAGAGCCCGAGTTCCACACTGAGAGAAGCCACTGCAATAAGAAGCCCAGGCACTGCAGTGAAGAGTAGCCCCCGCTCTCCGCAACTACAGAAGGCCTGCACGCAGCAACACCCAGAACAGCCAATAAAGAAAAAATTAAATAAATAAATTTTAAAAAAAATAAACATTCATTTCTCTCCCTAATGCTCTTTTTGTGATTTTGCACATTTTTGAAGAAGGGCCTCCAGAATTGCATACACTCTAAGCCCCAGGTCAGAGCCCCCTCCGCCTGTACCACAATCGCTTACTCACCTGTCTATGTCTCCTCCTAGACTCTAGGTTTCTGGAAGGCAAGGACCATGTCATATTTACCTTTGTATCCATGACATCTGCATCGTACCCAATACATAACAGTCACTCAATAAATACCTTCTGAATTATTTAACATAATATACGTGTGTGTGTAGGGTTGGCCAGAAAGTTTGTTCAGGTTCTTTCAAAAGGTGTTACAAAGTTTTTGGCTGACCCAAATTATATACACACTGACACACACACATACATATGGCAATGGTTTTGAAACTCTAATTTCCTTTCTCTATAGATAAGATTCCCCAAAGTTTCAGGTGTGCTTGGTCATTCAAGATGAATTCCATCAATGTCAGTGTACAAATGCATGGGCTTACATGATGGCATTAAAAAATACAATTTAGACTCAGAATTACTAGCCCTGCATTTAAACTATGCAAACATTATGGGGTTTGTATTCCTCACAGGTCCACTCCAGACACATTTCCTCACCTTTCTCTCCTTCCTAGACCATCATAGGTAGAGGTTTTCTCTGGAACAGGACTATACTTCACTGCTAAGACACAGGGAAAAACACGGCATAGATACAGCCCTCAGAGACACCTCACAGCTCTCACAGAACAAACAAGCTTCAGGCGAGAATAAGCTTTCATCCTCTTCAGAATGTATTTTAACGTGCAAATAAATGATCACCCGCATTTAACAGTGATATTCCTCTCCTCTTTGGCAACTTAGAGATGTACTCAGCTGCACACAAAAAAGGAAGATTTTCATGCAGAAATAAATGAAACCATGGCAAATAGGTAACTGAATATTCTGAATACAAAAATCAAGGTAAATTTTCTCTTCCCAGTGGCCTCATATGAATAGAAAACAAGTAGTTGTAATAAGGACAGGTAGGCTAATGAGATTTTAACACTCAGAAGGAGGCTTTAATTTTAATGGCTCTGTCTGAGTTTCTGCTGTAAAATGAATCAGCTGTCTAAAGACCAACCTCCGGGATGGTTTAGAGACATCCTTAAAAAACTGCAGCACAAAGAATGAAAGTTCTCGGTAGTGAAATTAAACTTCATTTTCACAAGGCCCTTCTCCCTTCTACTGCTTGACACTTTAATGTTAAGCACACCCTCTGGGCAGTTTATGTTTTTAACACTGTACTTCTAAGTAGAGCTGATCACGAGCCACTGCTGTAGGGAATTCTGCACAATATTGCAAAGTTGCAGGCTGAATGTGGGCAGAGGGTCCCTGGTGAGACCGACAGGAGGGTGTGGCCCGGTGGGGTGGGCTCCAGCCAGTGAGCAAGGACGTCCTCCCTCCTGAGCTTGCAAGCAAGATCGGGGCACAGCAAGAGCCCCACACACCTTCCATGCTGAACCTGGACCCCGAAAAGACAAACCCTGGCTGTATTCCACCTGCGTCCAAAAACTGGGATGGGGTCCTGTACAGGGTGGGCTTACCCCTGTCCCAATGTTCAGCCAGCAGTTATATTTTTGTCTGCCTCTGGGTCTGAGGTTTGCAGACAAGTTACAAGGCCTCTGTCACATCCCTTCTTTGTCCAGGTACGGGCTGTCAGAACCTTCCCTCGAATCTTAAGCCAGCAGGCAGGGGGCTGTGTGCAGACTCCGGCCCATACCCCTTGCCTGGTGGGCAGTCACCCAATGGGCTCCCACCGGACAGAAGGAGGATGCTGCCCTGTTCCCAATGTCGGCCTCAACGACCGTGAAAAGATGAATTCCTCCCCAGATCATTATTTTTAAACACTGAGGTTTCTACAGAGTGAGTCCTCCTGGTTTTCTCCTTATCTCTACCCCCACGCCCCCTCACGACTCTGGGCCTCACATTCCAGGTGCAACGTGCTTGACGGCTGCCCCCGGAAGCCCCAGTGATAAACCAGGCCTGCCAACTGTCTCCTGGATTTGGAGGAGTGGAGGGAGGGGGGACTCAGATGGTTAAAGATTCCTAATGCAGAAAAACTCAGGATGGGTTTCACAAAGGGCCGAGAACTTGAGCTAGATCCTGTAAAAGAGAACTCTAAGACGGAGAGGAGAGAGCGCGTGGCATCAGGTCAGAAGCACACGGTGAGCACACAGGGAGAGGCTACAGGGGCGTGTGTAGAGGATCGGCAGGGACACGTGGGTAGAGCAAAGGGTTCACGGAGGGAAACCGTCAGAGGGAAACTGGGAAGAGCTTTTCCCGACAGAACCCGCGCTGTTGGTTCCACGAGGCAGGTCCGGCCTCACTCTCATTCCGTCCGCCTGCCTGGGGGCCCACGGCAGTGCGACCGCTAAGCTGAGTTCCTCTCTTCTCTAAGGACTCTATATGACGCCTGCTTGCTTTCCTGTTCTAGGTCTGTGTTGATTTTGCTTTTTGGTACAGCTGTTTGCTTGTAGCATATTCCTCTGTGGCTCCAGACCAAGTGGGCTTTCCTGAACTTCAGCCGTGTTTTTGCCCGTTCAGCTTTCTAAACAAGCCGCTGTTAGAACTGAAAACGTCTCCCATTTTGGAGAGCCAGGTGTCTTCTTTTTACTGACCTAACACTCTCTTTGGATCTTTGGAATGACTTTCACCTACTCTGGGAGCACATTTTCCATTTAGCTAGACGTGTACGTACCAGAGGGGTTTATAGAAAACAAACAGAACGCTCCTCTTTCCAGGAAAACCTGCTTCCGTGCAGTCATCCAAAGAGTGCGTATGAATGGTACAGGGTCTGTGCTGGACACCAGGTACACGAGCAATGTTGTCCAAAACACGCTATGCAGTAACCAAACAATTCACCTTGTGGATTAAGTAATAAAAGCAAGCTTGTTACCAAAAGAAAAAAAAAATTCATGCAGCAAAAGCCAAAAAGAAAAGAGGCCAATAGTAACACATCCCTGTCACCATCCCACCTCCCACTTAGCCTGCAGCCCCTTTGGTTCAACATCATCATTTTTTATATCCTTATGGGCACTTGATTTGGGATCCTGTAAATTTTTCTAGTGAATACAAGAAATACAGGCTATTCATCCAGACAGAGAATCTCAACTTTGCCACCACTGATATATGGGGTCAGAAACTTCTTTGCGGGGGGGGCTGTCCCTGGCCGCTGCCCGTGAGATGCCAACAGCAGGTGTAACAACCAGAGATGTCCCCAGACAGTGCCAAACGTCCCCCGGGAGAGACAGCAAAATCACCTCCATTGAGATCTATCCCACTAAGGCCAAAATGATGCTTTCATCGCTAGCAGAGGGAAAGGTGAGGACAGAAGGGCTAGAATATTATAAAATGGTAATTAGTAAGCGTGCTTACTGGAAGACTCTTCTGAGTAATTTAATTTTCTCTTAAACTCAACAATCACACCCCTCATCGTTGAAAATATTCCTGAAATATTCGTCTCTTTTCCTGCCAGACTAGGTGCCTTTAGCAGAGGACAAATCAATTGTTTTGACTATCAGAGTTCTTACAGCACCTAAAAGCACTGTTCCGTACAACAACTGTTGTCAAATGGTACTGCAGATATAAAACTCCAGTATCAAACCAATACTGATGGACCCCAAACACAGTAACTGCAAGGGGCTTAGAAGGGATGGAGAAAGCAGTGTCTGGGAGTCCCACCTCCATGCTCCCCCTGGGACCTTCCTTTAAACCATTCTTTTGATATTGTTCACATACTGGACTATCTCGTTAGACTGTAAATTCTTGGAAGGCAAAAACCTAATTTTATTCCTTTTTATGTTCTCAGCATCTGGCATAGTAAATATTACAAGTCAGACATTCGACAAACACACACCTAAACTCATATAAGAGTATGTACTAGGAAATACGAATAAAACATGAAACCATAGCGTGTATAAAGAGCCCTGTATTTCTGCTAAGGAATCCGGGCGTCAGCCTGTAGGTAAATATACACACTGGTCAGATAACACGAGGGCTTAGCCTGGCAGATGCAGAAGGCCCCTGTAAATGCCTGCCCATCAGCGGGGCAGGCCCAGCTCTGCTCTTCCCTCCCTCTCTCCTCCCGAGGTCAAGCTTTGCAGACGAAGGACGCCCAGATGCCGGAGCCACATGAGGCCCAGCTGGCCTCAGAGACCATAACTCCAAGGTGGCATCCGTCTTCAGGGCTGTGGCCTGGGGTCCGAGGATGGTGCCCCAGGGGCAGATGGGCCTAGAAGTGCTGGAACAGCCAGGGGTAAAAGGAAGTCTGCAGACATGCTAACAGGAGTGACAGAGGGAGGACGTAGGCCATGAGGGAGAGGAAGCAAGGGCTGCCCTGCAAAACCACGTACCAGTTCCTCATCGATTCCCTATCATCTGCCAGAGCAACAAGACAGGAGATGCAGTACAAATAACAAACGAGGAGAGCCACAGGATGGAAAGAAGTCTTGAAAGTCCCCAAAGTTTCTTACTGTCCCCTGGAACGTAACCTACGCCTGATACCCCACTGAGCGCCTCCTCGACCACTGCGTGGCAGGGCACCCTCTTCTTCCAGACCACTCGCTGTCCACTGTCCTCCTCCCTCCCAGAGCTCCTATGTCCCCATCCCTTCCCTCTGAGATGGGCAATTCCACCTTCATCCCCACCTTCTCCTTTGCACTAAATCTGACAAGAACCAAAGAGCCATCTGCAAAATGAAGTGATGCTGACCTTATGAGCAGACACGCTAAACCAATCGTGCATATTTCAATATATTCCCACATTACAAAGAAAGTCACCTTAGGTGACCGTCTGGCAGGCTTCTCTTGCATCCTAAATACAAGGCAGTGCTACGGCTCAACCAGGCCCTAAAAGGAGCGTGAACTGGTCCGCACTGTCCTCACTTCAAACAACAGGAACCGCAAACAACCAATCCAGCTCTCTGTGCTCTGCTGGGACGTTTCCATTCACCGAACATTTCCTGAGCCCCCTTACGTGTAAGGCCTTTTGTCAAGTAAAGCTGGGAGTGGATGAGACATGGTCCATGCCACTGAAGCAGCACAGTGTCCAGTAAAGAAATAACACGTGCTCGTGAATAACTGTAGACTCACAGGGCACCGATGCCACAGGGCTGGGGGCCTCACAGGCTATCCTTTTCCTCACGCCTGCCTTTCAGGAAAACGATGAGTCCTAACACCCTTCTCCTATTAAAACTCATCGGTTTTGTGATGTGTGCATCTTCCTAATAAGTAAAAGACTGCTTTGTTTTCTGAAGGCAGAACAGGCACTGCTTCTACATGAAGCAGAAGAAAGCAGGAGTTCTTCTGACGAGCGGTCTATTAAAAATCCCTCCTCACTGGCCTAGTATTTGCACACTTATAATAACAGTCTGTGGAGATTAACCTGCCCAGATGAGGTGATTTCTTCTGAAGAGGAGAAGAGGAAAAGAGGAAAACAGCCCTAAAATATTTAAAGGACACGTAGGGCTTCTGCCTTGCTGGACTCAGAGCGTACCTGCATGTCCTGGGTGACATTAAAACGCTCGCAGGCATGGAAGTGCATCTCAGAATTCACAATTAGCCAAGTGTTTCCAATCTAACTCTTCCATGCATGTTGGTCATCACAGCATTCCTCTTCCTTTAAATTATACTCGGAAGAGAAAGCTGCCCTGGATTGGCAGACCTCGAAAACTTAGTTGAGATTTCCCAACGGTCCTGTCACATGGCTGCCGTGGCTGCCACACGGGCTCAAGAATGTCAGTTCATTAACAAACTAGTTCAGACCCGTGCGGTTACATAAACGCCTAACAGGGCACTCCTCGGTGTCAAAGGATAACCGGAGCGGCCCACTCCCAGGCAGGACTCTCTTTAAGACAGGCAGAGCCCACTTTATCCCATTTCACTGTATTGTGCTTCACAGATAACTGTTTTTTTACAAATGGAAGGTGTGCAGCAACCCTGCATCGAGCAAATCTACCAGCACCATTTTCCAACAGCATCTGCTCACTTCATGTGTCTGGGTCACATTTGGGCAATTCTCACATTTCAAAGGTTTTCATTATTATTATATTTGTGATGTGATCTGTGATCAGCGACCTTTGATGGTTCTACTGCAAAGAGATTCCCACTCCATGAAGACTCGTGATGGTTAGCATTATTTTACCAATGAAGTATTTTTTAATTAAGGTATGTATATTGTAAATTTTTCAGACATAATGCTATTGCATCTTTCACAGACTACTGTATAATGCAAACATAACTTTTTTATGCACTGGGAAACTAAAAACTTCCTGTGACTTGCTTTACTGTGTTACTCCCTTTATTGCAATGGTCTGGAACCAAACCCCCAGTATCTCTGATGCGTGACTATATGCCCTATTCCAAAAGAGGAGTTTTAAAAAAGACTGCATATATGTTTTTTTTAATGTAAGTGTAGCAAGTCTAGAAATGTCAACTTGTTCAAGGAGATTTTTACACAAGGCCTGATTTTGTAAGGAAAAAGCACCGGCCCTGTAACATTACTGGGTGCACTCCCTCGTCACTTCACCCATCCTTACAGAATCACAGAACAGGTGCCATCCCACCTCAAGGTCGGGGCACTATGACACAAGTCAGGTCACAGACTCCAAAATGCCAGAGCCAGGACACTCCAAATTCCACATCGTCCTGTGTCCTCGCTTGCTGATGACATGTCTGGTCCTGAGTGACCAAGGTAAGCTGTCTGTATAAAGATGTGGTGCATATATACAAAGAAATACTACTCAGCCATTACAAAGAATGAAATGACGCCACGTGCAGCGACATGGATGGACCCAGAGATTATCATACTGAGTGAAGTCAGACAGAGAAAGACAAATATCATATGACATCACTTGTATGTGCAATCTAAAAAGATGACACAAATGAACTTATTTACAAGACAGAAACAGACTCACAGACATAGAAAACACACTTATGGTTACCAAAGGGGAAAGCGGGGGGAGAGGGATAAACTAGGAATTGGGGAGTAACATATGCACACCACTATATGTAAAATAGAAAACCAACAAGGACCTACTGTATAGCACAGGGAACTGTACTCAATATTTTCTAATAATCTATAAGGGAAAAGAATCAGAAAAAAAAAGAAAAAATATATATATATAAATCTCAATCACTTTACCGTACATCTGAATCTAACACAACATTGTAAATCAACTATACTTCAATTTTTTAAACAAAAGCAGAAAGAGGAACACACCTTATCAGGGACTCTATCACAATGCTTCCACTGAGTAAGTCAGATGCTGTGAATAAAGGATTTTTTCTGACATGAGTATCACAAGAACTTTTCCAGGATTTTTTCTCTTTCCAGTTTCTTAGACAAAGCATAAGTCTTGCCATGGTCTCTCAATATGTCTCTGCCATGGTAAGAAGGACTGAGTGAGGCTTCCTGTTTTCCGCCAATGGAGATGACAGAGAAGGACTCCACCGGTCCCCTCCCCGCCGCACCTCCTGCCCCGCGCCAGAGCCACAAGCTTCCAAGTTGCCTCGTTCGTTCAGCAAACGTTCACTGAGTGCCCAGCACGCGTCAGGTGTTCAGTGGTCCGGGTGCCAGGAGCAGAGCAGTGAATGAACAGGATGCCAGCCCTCATGCAGCGCACATTCTGGTGACGCGCTGGGCCCACGGGGGCAAGATTAGAAAATGCACAGACCCCTGCCTCCCTCCCCATGTGCCAAGGCTGTGCCCCAAACCACACGGGGTGACGACTGCTTCTGCGAAGGCCGTTCCGCCTGTCCTGGCATCTAGAGGGACGCCCCCATCGGAGCGGCTGGGCATTAAACACGCACACCACTGTTAACAACCAGGTTGCTGAGTACAATGAACGCCAACCGTACGAAACGACGACAAATTAATACAAAGTCCTTTTCAGGCAAAAGCAGATCTCAAAAAGCCATTTCATTCACTCTCCTTTGGTTATGCAGAACCAGACTAAACCTTCAAAAGAAGAACTAGAAATGGATCTCCAAATGACCTCTCGACACAAAGTCCCAAGCTCCTGCACTGATGTCAGTGCAGGTTCTCAGTGTTCCGAAAAGGGGGAAATAAGGGCATGGAAATGCACACCGTATGAAAAATGTGCCGGTGAGAGCAATGTCATAAAGCATTTCAATAACCCATTCATTTTTAATTCTTCCGTAATTTCTGTGATCACTTTAAATACGATGAACTCATCTGACATAATTTGAGTATCACAGGAACTTTTCTAGGACTCCCGTTGTAATTCATCACTAACCGGACGCCTGTTCAAATATTACACAGCTCCCTGCTATCTGCCTCTAATAGCCAGAGTGAAGCCATTTCGTGTGCCTACTGGCAGGCTTGCCCATTAATTACCAGAGATGACACAGTGCCAATGGGATCCAGGCCCCTGTGTGTGTGCCCTGATGACCTAGTTTTATAAAATCTGGCCTCATATCCAACAGAACACAGATTTAATTCCTAGCTAGAGGGGCTGGATGACAGTCTGTGTCTAACAGTGTGAGGGAGCAGTGCATGGCAAACAGAGCAGTCTTACGCCCTGTTTAAAAGCAGAGAACAAAAAGTCTAAGTGATTTCTTATCATTTTAATGGGATCGTCCATGTGACTTTCATTGACTCTACCTCCCCGCACCTCCCAACAACCGATTTCCTAAAATTCTGGGCTCTGGGTCTGCGGATTTAAATATTGAAATGTGGTTAGTCTCTACTTCTCCTACGTTTTCTGCCTAAGGAAAAGATGGGTTAGGAAAAAGAGTAACCTCACTATCCCTGAAATAATGGACTCCAAGACCCTGGTGCTTCTAATCTATTCCTGAGGAT
This sequence comes from Hippopotamus amphibius kiboko, assembly GCF_030028045.1. Classification (NCBI taxonomy): domain Eukaryota; kingdom Metazoa; phylum Chordata; class Mammalia; order Artiodactyla; family Hippopotamidae; genus Hippopotamus; species Hippopotamus amphibius. The sequence goes on from NC_080199.1 coordinate 74,589,364, forward strand.
CATTTTAAAGCAGAAAATAAAACACACGCACTGCTGAGTTTCTTCACATACTCAAAATCTAAGTATATGTCAGTCCTATTTGACATTTAAGTATTTCAAAATCACAGGACCTTCTTTGGTGGGGGAAAAAAAAAAACACAGTCTTTAAAAATGTCTAAGGTCTCTAGGAAACAAATTATAACCGACAATCCCCTCACATTTCATTTCGGGGTGCAAATTTCTATTTAGGACTCCTCTGGCCTTGTTCAGCTGGTCCTCTCTAATGATAAAATTATCTGCTTCATGTTAAAGCAGTTCTGTCTATGAAGCTACTAAGCGTCATACAATGGGGAGGCTAGTCCAGAACAGATAGAACTCAAGAAATGAAAAAGACCTTCAGGAGTGGATCCAGTCTGGGGTCCAGGGAGGCAGGAGAGCCCAGTGGTTACGGGCATGGCTGGGTGCAAGCCCCAGCTCCAACTCTCACCACTTCAGAGCTGGAAAATGAGGGTGACGGTAGCACCTACCTCACAGGGTGTTCAAGGAGCAAACGAGACGATGAGTGTTCTAGGCTCACACAGCACTAAAGCAGGTGAGCACTCGCTACACGGCAGACAGAACCCGCATTCAAACACCGCAAGGTCACTCCATTCAGCAATGCATTACGTACACGGCGCTACGCACCTAACTTAACACCCTCCACCATATACTCCCCTAACACCCTCCGTTTCGAAATGCTACTCTTTATGTCTACATCTCTCCTGATGCAGCGTAAGGACATCTTTACATACTCAGCAGAAAGGATCTCTTATTAAAAGTAATCAAGGGACTTCCCTGGCCATCCAGTGGTTAGGACTTTGCTTTCCAATACAGGGGGCTCGGGTTCAATCCCTCGTTGGGGAGCTAAGGTCCCACCTGCCACTGGGCCAAAAAACCAAAACATAAAACAGAAGCAATATTGCACCAAATTCAATAAAGACTTTTAAAAAATGGTCCACATCAAAAAATCTTAAAAAAAAAAAAAGTAATCAAGACAATTATTTGGATCACAGAGTGATAAAATATGTCAACCCCAAAGTTATGAAGATTAATGACAGTGAGTGCTGGATTGCTCTTAAATATCACTGTTTCATTTTAACATTTATGAAGCTAGTGTTTTCACAAATCTTTTCTAGTAGCAAATGTTCTCCCTGTGAAAAGTAACGAAAAATGGAACACAAAATTAATAGCTCAATAACACAGGTACAAAATATTAGACCCCAAACATCTTCATATTCCTTGGTATTCCAAAGGCAAAGAAACAGATCAGACATAATATCTGCAAACAAACTGAAACAGACAGCTAAGCAATTATCGAGGTGGGGGGGATTAATTCACATAAGCTTCCCTAATCCTCTTTCCCCTTTTCCTTCTGCCCCTAAACTCATTTTTTAAAAAATCCACATCATTTCTTTCTTCAAAACATAGGTCTTGTGTGTGTGGTGGGGTGGGGGTTGGGGAGAGAGGTTTCAGATATAAATAACACCAGGGCATCTTCCCATAAACCACATAAATGGTTCTCTGAATAGATCATGTGTGCCTCTACTTCGGTATTCAGAGGATCAACCCCCCCACCACACACACACACACACGCACGCACGCACGCACGCACGCACGCGCGCGAAAGAAATGTGGCCCACCTAAGGGGTAAGGGAAATAAACAGCAACCTTCACTGTAATGACAGCTACTCTCTGAGGTTTCTATATTGTTATTTTGTTATTCTTAAGGTAAGGGGGTATCTTTCAGGGGAGAAAGAGATGGGTACATGATACAGTAACAAAAGCATGTTCATCATTCCACAAAGAGAAGCCCCTTGGATTTCCCTCTGATCAATCCTGTCATCAGCACCCAAGAAAGCAAGAGCTTTTCCCAGGCCATACATTGTGTCTAAGGCCTGGCATCCTTCCCAGCTCCCATCCCCTTCCTTTTTATGAGTCATTGGTGTCCCAGTGGCTGTTGCCACCCCTCCACATGGCACCCCAGCTGCCACCACCATGCTAACCACCTGTACAATCACCACGACCTCCATCCATGACCTCAGCTACCAAGACCACCTGCACTACACTGTTTTCCCCCATATCTGTTTTTATCTCAATAACACATCAGCCATGAGGCACATTCTCCACCTGCAGCCCTACCTCTGGCCCCAACATACCGCTGCAACCCTCTTACCCTGCATTTGTGAATTACTACTTACCCGTTAACAATAACATAACAGCTTTTCGACTCATCAGAAGACATAATACATTACAAAAATTCATCAGTAGGGAAGAGCCAGCCATTATGGACACGTTCAACATTTTGAAAGCAACTCCATTTTACTGGTGAAAAAGTCAAGTTTAAATAGTCCTTAAGAACAAGAACATTACAGAGGTGGTGATCTACAGAATAAAACCACTTTAGACGTGCTGGGCATCTGAAAGTACACAACACTCTATCACTAAATTGCAGAAACACAGTCATTAATTTGGTTAAAACACGGTTTAGGTTTTCCCTCCCTAGTTTTATCCCTAGAAAACTCAGGCCACCCCTCTGACCTCCATACCTACAGAAGCTACTGTCCCTCTGACACGTTTCTTTCAATAAACCCAAGTGTCCAAGCGAAGCCATACTCCAAACTATTATTTCTCTCTTCTGTCCTCAAAGAGTGGAACTTAATAAAAAGCCTCCCTTCCTTGGAATCGATCCTGAAAGCAAAGCCCGTCTGGCAGTTGTCTGGGTTGTGAACTGTGCAAGGCCACCACATTCAAGGGATCAGCAACCACAACATTTTAAAAACTGAATGTATTTTTATTACAACTTTGATGACTTAAAGATGGGTAATTTATTTACATTATATTACCAGTTTCCAGCATATGGCAATACTGTCTCATTCTAAAATTCAGCAGAGTCCAACCATTCTCCATCCGTTGGAAGTAAAAGGTCTGTGGAAGGGATGCCTTTGTCTAACTTGCACAAAATGCCATATGGGCCAGCAGCAGTCCTCAGAAAAGCTTCCCTCCAATGTCTCAAATGTTTTAAACCTTCCGCGGTCTTGGCTGTTCACGAAAGCTTCTACACAGTGTTTAATAAACTGTTTGCACTGCATTAACTTTTTCCCTATCAATCTGGTCTTTTTCTCTCAGGAAGCACATCCTCTAATCAAAGCAAGCCCCTACATGTGACTGCATCCTCTTGTCCTGTTTCTGTCAACTGATATTATTAAACACGTTAACAATCACACCATAACCTTCTGTCACAGGAGAAAATTAATTACCACTAGGAAAGAGATGTGCTTATATGCACACTCCTCAGTTGTAAAATCCTTAATAAAACACGTTGCTTGAACCTGAGTTCCAGTCAGTGTGTGAAAATAATCTTCATATTGTAAAAAAAAAACAAAATTGAATTAAGCTTTCATATGAGAATTCATTTTAATCTGCTTGCAAATTAATATTTACCCAAAATTACCACCAGCTATTTACTCTGAATACCAAGAAGTATCACACGACATTTAAGAGGCAACTATAGGCCCCAGTCAAACGGAATCATAAACTCAACAGAAATCCACAGAAACTCACCTTGACCCTCAGAAAACAAGTTCTACTGCCAATGGCGACAATTCGCCCTACTTGACAATCCAGGTGTGGAAACCTTAAAAAGAAAAGGCACGGGAAAGTTCAGGAGAAAGGAGCACGCTTCTGTGAAGCACAAACAGGTACTTCGTTATAATACTACTTCTCGTGGAAAAATAAAGTTAGCGCAGGACTTCTTGAATCTAGGCAGTAACTGCGCCGCAAATAAACTCTTCATAATGGGAGCTGTTTCAATAAACTCGGCATTTTTCCACTGGCTGTGCCTAAGATTTTAGAGATGCTTAATCTTATATTCAGATTAACCCTCAATGGATTACGTGACTTCAATCTTCTTTCTATCTTAATCCCTCAAGTAGTTAACGATCTGAAAACTGATTCTTAAATACACCATATAAATGAAGTATCTTAAGGACTTAAGACTTTGGCTTTTATCAGGGGAAGACTACCTCTGACACATGAATGATCATGTCCATTTTGTAGATCTTAATTTTCTTAAATTGCAGCAAATTTACACTTGTTATGCTTCTTACTTTCATATAATTCAGAAGAAATAAAAAGCCAGAGCAACTATAAATCCTACAAAATTAACCATATTAATATTAATTAAATCCTTAATAAAACTGTATTTCAAAATAAATCAGCAAAAATTACTTTCTTCTCTAAATTTTCCAGCAAGGAGATTAGTTGCTCGGTGGTAGAAAAGACACAAATTTTCCTCCCAAATGCTACTGCAATAGATAGAGCAGAAGGCCTGCTACTATTAGGGTGAGTCATATAAAATTACTGATAGCCAACCATTTTTTAACCTGCAAAAATAACAATTTTATCATTTTTCCAAGCAAGAAAATAGAATTGGAAACCCCAGTGATTATGAAACAATCAAATCTTCAAAACTACCTATCGCTGTGCACACGTCATTTTCTGAGCAGCATCAGGGGGTTTGGATATTAACTGTTTCTGTGCCAACCCATCTTCAGGGTACCTGAAAAACAACACATGAATTGCCTCCAGCATTCAGAAGGGCTTGAGAATACCTTTTTCCCATCCCACCCCTATTTACTGCCAACTCCCTCTCGGCTTCTTCCTTGCAACAGTAAGAGTCTTTTCCAAGAGCATAAGTGTGGCAGAGAGGAAAGCTGAGGCCTGGAAGGCAGAGGAGACAGTAAGATCGCGGATCTCTATGAAGGACAGGTGAAAACACGCCACACTGAGTGAGGAGCAAGGTGCAGCGGGCAGACGGATGAAGGAGTAAGATGCAGGGGAAGAAAGCAGAAGGGCTGCCAGCCCTTCCCAGGTGGTGGGGCGCAGGGAGGAGGACCTCATACCACACTGAGTCCCAAGTCCAGATGGGATGAAGGGAACGTTACTTCTGTCTAATACACTGAGTAACCCATCTATCTTAGGACCTTCCCTAACGACCACTCCCACCCATCCCCCACTGCCATGAACACCACCAGCAGCACAGCAAACACCACCACAACCACCCTCGATGTAACGTGGGGCGCACCCAATGCTACTGGAACCAAAACCAATAGAGTCGAGGCCATGTGAGGGCCCTGGGTAGAAAAATTTACATGGTCACAAAATATGTTTTCTCCTGAAATGGAATGGGAAGGGCTTAAATAATTGTTGTCCCTCCTACCAGGAGACCCATTAAATGAGCAGCCAACCATACGTCATTTTGTCTTGGTTTTTGTACGAATGTGGGGCCAGTTGCAAAATAAACTTTTTGATCTCTTTTTATACCGTGCATCTATTTCTCATTCCCTATTTTTAAAATTAATTATCTGAAGATAATATTTTGGATATATTAGGTTAAATAAAATATATTAAAATTAATTCCATCTGTTTCTTTTTCCTTTGTAATGTGGCTACTAGAAAAGTTAAAATTGCACTGTGGCTCATATTGCACTTCTATTAGGCAGTGCTACTCTATAAAGCATAGCTTGTCTCTTCCTTACTAAGAAGTCTGTTAAAGTGATGCTAACTTCTCCCAATACTGCACCGCGGTGATGTACAGCATGGCCCTGCTGACGTACAGACTCTGCTCCCAGGTTAAAAGCTCACAGAATGTTGCTGTCAAAGTTCTACCAACTTACTAGAGTTTCCTTCTCTAATTACCAGCTGTTGCTTCACACGTAACCACCAACTTTCCTGAGGTTTCTGATCTTCCGATCTAGATATTTTACTGAATTCTGAGGCAACAGGCCTGTAGGGAAAGACCGGGTCAGGACTAGGGTGAGACAAAGCATTTGCCCCAGGCATGAAATTTAAGAGGAATCAAAAAACTCAGTAACCAAGATGAATTATTATATAACAGCTTTACTGATATGTAACTCACATACCATAAAATGCACCATTTTAAAGGGTGCAATTCAGTGGCTTTAATATATTCACAAAGTTGCACAATCACTGTCACTAGCAAATTCGAAAACGTTTTCATTACCCTACAAAGAAATCCCGTCCCCATTAGCAGATACCCCATCATTCTCCCTCCGTCCAGCCTCTGACAAGCACTGATCTGTTTCGTCTCTATAAATCTGCCTGTTCTGGATACTGTATATAAATGGAACCACACAATGTGTGGCCTTTTATGTCCGGCTTCTTCCACTTAAAATGTTTCCAAAGTTCACGCATGTTGTACTATGAGTCAGTATTTCATTCCTTTTTATGAATGAATAATATTCTCTTGTACAAACATGCCACATTTTATCCATTCATCAGTTGTTGGACATATGAACTGTTTCCAGTTTGGGGCTATTATGTACAAATTGGTCTACAAGCTTTTATATGGATATACTTTCAACTCTCTTAGGTATATGCTTAGGAACGGAATTGCTAGGTCATATAAACTCTGTTTATAATTGGAGTAAACAGCAACAATTTTCCAAAGGGGCTGGACCATTTCACAGTCCCACCAGCAATATATTAGGGTTCCAATCTTCACCAACACTTCGTATTGTCTGTATTTTTTATGTTAGCCATCGTAGTGGGTGTGTAGTGATATTTCATTGTGCTTTTGATTTGTATCTCCCTAATAACTAATGCCGACCACCTTTTAACAGGTTTATTTGCCATTAGTATATCTTCTTTGGAGAAATATCAACTTGAAGCCTTAGCCCAATTTTTAACTGGGTTATTTACCTTTATATTATTGAGTTGCAACCATTCTTAATATATTTGGGATAGAAGCTCTTATTAGCTATATAATTTGTAAAAATTTGCTCTGCTTCTATGGACTTTTTCTTGATGATATTCTCTAAAACACAAAAGTTTTTAATTTTTATGAAGCCCAACTTATATATGTTTTCTTTCGTTACTTATGCTTTCGGTATCATATTTAAGAAACCATTGCCTAATCCAAGATCATGAAATTTTACTTCTTTTTCTTCTTAAAGTCTTTTTATTTTAGCTTGACATTCAAATCAATGATCCCTTTTGAGTTAATTTTTGTATACAGTGTGAAGGTCTAACTTAATTCTTCTGCATGTGGACATACAGTTACTCCAGCAGCATTTGTTAAAAAGACTATTCTTTCGCCTTTCAATTGCCTTATCACCCTTGTTGAAAATCAATGATCATAAACATAAGCATTTATTTCTGGACTCTCAACTTTATACCACTGATCTATAAAAGGCTATACATATGCCAGTACCACACCATCTTAACCACTGTAGCTTTGTAGTAAGTTTTAAAATCAGGAAGTGTGAGTCCCTCAACTTCGTTTTGCTTTTTCAGGATTGATTTGGCTATTCTGTGTCCCTTGCATTTCCACATGAATTTTAGGATCAGTCTGCTAAAAGAGCAGCTGAGATTACATTGAGTCATAGGGACTACATAGGTCAATTGGGGAGCATGGCCATCTTAACAATATTGTCTTCCAGTCCATGAACAGGGGATGCCTTCCATTTATTTAGCTTATCTTTACTTTATTTCAATGATGTTTTGTAGTTTTCAGTGCAAAGTCTTGCATGTACTTTATTCTACTAATATGGTGTATTACACTGATTTTCATAAAGTAAGCCATCCTTGCATTCCCTAGAGAAATCCCACTTGGTCATGATGTATAAACCTTTCTATAATTTGCTGGGTTTGGTCTGCTAGTATTTTGTTGCAAATTTTTGTATCTATATTCATAAGGAATACTGGTCTGTACTTTATGGTTTTTTCTGGTTTTGGTATCAAAATACTACTGGCCTCAAACAATGAGTTGGGAAATGTTCCCTCCTTTTCCATGTTCTGCAAGAGATTGTGCTAAATTGTTATTAATTCTTCTCTGTTTGGTATAATTTACCAGTTAAGTCATCTTAGTCTGGGCTTTTCTTTGCAGGAAATTTAACTACTTCAATTTCTTTACTTGTAACAGGTCACTTCAGATTTTCTATTTCTTCTTGGGTCAGCTGGGTAGTCTTTGTCTTCCTAGGAATTTATCCATTCCACCTAGGTTATCTAATCTGTTGACATAAAATTATTCTTAATATTCTCTTATGGTCTTTTTCATTTCTCTAACATGGATAATATATAAAACTCCCTCTTTCATTCCTGGTTTTAGTAATTGAGACTTTCTTCTTTTTCTATTGGTTAGTCTTTGGTTTGTCAATTTTGTTGATCTTTTCAAAAGATTAATTTTAGGTTTTCTTGATTTCCTCTATTGTTTTTCTATTCTCTATTTCACTTACTTCTACTCTTGTCTTTATTATTTCCTTCCTTCTGCTTGCTTAGGGTTGTTTGCTCTTCTTTTTCTACTTTCTTAAGGTGAAAGATTAGGCTATTGATGTGTGACCTTTCTTCTTTTGTTAATATAGGCATTCTCAACTATAAATATCCCTCTAAGCATTGACTTACTGGCATCCCATAAGTTTCAGTATGTTTTGTTTTCATTCACCTCAAAGCATTTTCTGATTTCCCTTGTGATCTCTTCTTTGACCCACTGGTTATTAAAGAGTGTGTTGCTTAATTTCCACCTTTTACAAATTTCTGAAACTTCCTTCTGCTACTAATTTCTAATATCACTCCATTATGATCGAAAAACATACCTTGTGTGATTTCAATGATTTTAAAGTTATTTAAGCATGTTCTATGGCTTAATATATGTTCTATGGCCTAATATATTCTATTCTGAAGAGTTTTTTACGTGCACCTGAAAACAATGTGTATTCTGCTACGGCTTGGCAGGCTGTTCTTTGGATGTCTGTTAGTTCTAGCTGGTTTATAATGTTGTTCAGGTCTTGTGTTTCCTTGTTGATCTTCTGCCTAGTTTCAACGTGTTATTCAAAGCAGGATATTGAAATCTCCAACCAATACTGTTGAATTTTCTATTTCTTCCTTCAATTCTGTTAGTTTTTGCTTCATGTATTTTGGGAAACTGTTGTTAGATTGCACATATGTTTTTAATTGTTATGTTTTCCTGTTGGATTGACCCTTTTATCAATATATAATAACTTTCTTTGTCTCATGATAATTTTTTACTTAAAATCAATTTTGTATAATATTAGTATAGCCACTCTCAGCACCCTTTTGGTTACTATTTGCATGGTATATCTTATTCTGTTCTTTTACTTTCAAACTATTTGTGTTTGAATATAAAATGGGTCCATTGTAGTGAGAATATAGTCAGATGATGTTTATTTAATTCATCCTGCCCATCTCTGCCTTTTTATTGGCATGTTTAGTTCATTTACATTTAATGTAATTACTGATAGTATTTATATTTGCCATTTTACTGTTTTCTGAATGTCTTCTGTCTTTTTGTCCCTCTATTCCTCCACTACTGCCTTCTTTTGTGTTAGATATGTTTCTATGCCATTTTAATTCCTTTGTTTCTTTTATATGTCTTAGTTATTTTCTTAGTAGTTTATACTGCCTTGATATTTACATAACCAGTTACTTTTACTGATACTTATTTTAACTTTCTTTTTTTTTATTTTACTGATACTTTTTTTTTCTTCCATGGATTTGTTATTGTCTAGTGTTCTTTTATTACACTCTGAAAGCTCCCCTTTAATATTTCTTATAGGGCAAGTCTGTTAGTGACAAATTCTCTGTTTTTGTTTTTCTGAGATGTCTTATTTTTTTTCTTCTTTGTTGAAGGATAGTTTTGCTGGATATAGCAAAACTGTATAGATGGTTGTTCTTTCAGCACCCTGAAAGAACTAGCTTCTGGCTTCCATGATTCCTGATGAGAAGTCAAATGTCAGTCTTACTGAGGATTCCTCATACATAATAATTCACTCTCTCTTGCTGCTTTCTTTGTTTTGGCTTTCAACAGCTTGACTGTTGTGTGTCTGGCTGTAGATCTCAGCATTTATCCTGAAATGTACTCACCTTCTTGGATGTGTGTATTAATCTCTTAAATTAAACTTGGCAAGTTTGGGGCCTTTGTTTCTTCAAGTATCCTTTCTCTCTCTTTTCTCCTTTTGAGACTTCCATTATGCCTATGTTGGTACTCATGATGAATAGTCTGAAGTTCTGATCAATTCTTCTTCATTCATTTGGCTTTCTGTTCCTCAAGTTGTATAATTTCAATTGACCTACTTTCATGTTCAACCGATTCTTTCTTCTGCCAATTCAAATCTATTGTTCAGCCCCTGTGGGGATTTTTTTTTTTTTCAGTTCCTGTACTTTTCAACTCCAGAATTTCTATTTGGTTCCTTTTAAATTATGTCTATCTCTTTATTTATAGTCTCTATTTGGTGAGTCATCATTCTCACCCTTTAATCCTTTAGACATGACTTCCTTTCATTCTTTTAACACATTTATGATTGCTGACTTAAAACATTTGTCTAATAAGTCCCACATCTGAACTTTCTCAGGAACATTTTTAATTGTTTTTCCCTGTGAATGGGTCATACTTTTCTGTTTCTTTGTGTGTTGTAATTGTGTACTGACACTGATTTTAAATAATATGGCAACCCCAGAAATCAGATTCCACCACCCCCAACCAAAGGTTTATTGTTGTTGCTGTTTGCTTTTGTTGTTCCTAATGCTGTTTGTCCACTTCCTAGACTAATTCTAAAAGTCTATTTTCTTTATCATGTGCAGCCACTTAAGTCTCTGCCCAATTTGCTTCATTAGTCAGCTAATGATGGGATAGAGATTTTCTTAAATGCTTTGAACAAATATGTCTCACAGCTTATGCTGTGGGCTCTGTATGTATGTTGACATGGGCTTTCTATGCCCTGATAGAAAGCTTGCCTGTTCTTCCTGCCTGTGTACAGCCTCAATGTCAGCCAGAGGTGATAGATTAAGGCCTTCTCAAGTCTTACCTAGGCATATGTACAGACTTGAACATGCATATGGGCCTTCTAGAGTCTAAGGAATATGTCAAAGCTTTTCAAAACCCTCTGTGGAGATCTCTTTTCCCAAGTATTCCTTTTAAGTTTTTTTGGTCAACCTCTTGTTAACCCCAATTGGAGTAGCCACCTTAGGAAGCTGTGTTGTTAAACAACTGCCACTGAATGTTTTTAACAAATACCCTAAGGTTGTTTACCAAGAATGAATTCTGAGTCAGGAAAAATAAAAACAAGTTCTGAGCTCTTCAGGGAGCTGCCAGACAGGTCATACAGTGACAGCTTCCTAAGAATGGGGCATTTGGAGAGCTCTGAACCTACTCTGTCCCCTCCAGTAGCCTTTAGCTTTCAAGGCTACTGTGGTGCTGGGAAGAGGTAATGGGAATAAATTTAAATGCCGCAAAAGTCACTACTCTTACCACAATTCAGTCTTTTTTCTTAAATAAACACCCCTTGGATTGTTGCAAGTCTTTGATCAATTTCCGGAGTTCTAAAATAGTTTTTTGTGACAATTTTTGCCTCACTCAGTGAAATTCTGTTCTCACTCCTGTTTTGGAAAAGAGAATTTATAGAATGTTCAACATTCCAGAGGTGGTTCCAAGATAAGTGATACTTTTAAAACATAAAAATTAATGGAAAAAACAAATCCATGGTGAACAAAATATCAAAATTTTAAATTAAAACATGATCAGACCATGATCAGCCATGCTATGGCATACTGGAGCCTACAAAAAAGGAAAAATCAGATACTGATCTTGTCTTTTAAATTTTTGATATTTTGTTTATGAATTTTTGCACTAATTTATATTTTTAACCACATTAAAGTATCATTTATTTTATTGCTTACTTTTTTAGTATCTTCTTAAATATTGTGCTTGAGGCGACTGCCTGACAAGTCTCTTTCTACTCCCAACCTTGAAGAAGGGTGATTTTCAGACCACATATCTGCTTTTTTTTTTTAACTCTCCAAACTGAGATATTAGTTATATTTATACTCCATTTATATTCCATTAAAATATCTTGGGTTGTTGTCAAAATGATAATTTTAAAATCTAGAAGAAAAAAATTCAGTGTGAATTTAGGGGGTAGAGCACAAAGTAGTTATATTAGACTAACTTCTTAAAACTGCCACTAGAGGCAAATTAGCCCTCTCAATATAAAGCTTATTACTAGTTACCAGTTAAACTAATATAAATTTTGTTATTAGTTGCTAGAGTCTTTAGGAAGTTAAACGTAATTTTTGGCATGTCTGCCATACACACTTCCTAAGACATTATGCAACACTAATAGAAAATGCATCAAGCTTAGAAATATTCATTTCAATCAAAATTTTTCTGTTGCATGATTTCAGTTCTCAAGTTGGCTTCCCCTGAAAATAAACTGATAGAAATACAAGAATTAGGTACATAAATATATTTGGCTTAATACGTGGCAACATTTCCAACGTGAGAAGACAATTATTTGTGTGTAAAGAAGGCCTGCCTGTCTTCAGAAGCTATTTTGAGTGAGTAATTTCAAACAACCTAGTACAAAGATAATTAATTCTGGATGATTTGAGATTACTTCTCTTATACTGTCATTTAACAGAGTGCTCATATTAAGTTTTTAGATTAGTCCTTTGCAGTAAGTCTGGTCAAGTGTGAAAATTTAACCTCCCTATTAAGTGTTCATTATTTGCTTCTGCTGTTTTATTGCCTTTTCTTATAATCCATGGCTCTATACTCCATGCTTTGTCCACACTACTTTTGAAAAGCATTTAAAATCACTATATCAATATTAGCCTGTTTCTGGACAAATTTATTTACCTTATTACAGTCTTTACAGAAGCGAATACACTATGTTGGCTTTTCATTTAACTTTGATGCGGGTGCATCAAAGTTCCCAAAGTCAACATCAACCTGTCATTAATATTAGCTTAGCCCTCATCACATACACTGCTGGCTCACCTTTAATGACTGTGTGTACACACTGCTTTGTTTTTCTAAGGGAACTGAACCTACTGGTGCAATGGGTCTGTAGGTGCACAAATTGGGGCAAGACTTATAAGGAGACTTGAAGGGTCATACAATCTACCCACTATGGATCAGGGAAAGTACATCCACCTGAAGGACAATATTCAATCTTATATTAAAAAAAAAAATCACTCAACAGATTGAGTTAACAATCTCCTCTCCTTCTACCTAGTCTAAACTCTGGCAATAAAACATGAAATAGAAATAAGAAAAGAAACCACAATAATCATTAGCTATAGATGATATGATTGTCTACCTAGAAAATTCAACAAAAATAACCAAAACGAGGTTAGAATTAATAACAGCATGAAAAGTGCCGGGTTACAAGATTATATCTTAAAATCAACAGCTTTCTATATATAAATTACTGATTATGCTACAGTCTGAATGTTTGAGTCCCCCCAAAATTCATATGTTGAAAACCTAATGCCCAAAGTGATGGTATTAGGGGGTGGGGCCTTTGAGAGGTGACTGGGTCCTGAGGGCAGAGCCCTCGTGGAGGAGATTAGTACCTTAATAAACGGAGCCCCAGAGAACTTCTTGCTTACCCCTTCCACCAAGTGAGGGCAGAGCAAAAAACTGCCATCTATGAACCAAAAAGCAGACCTTTACCAAATCTGCTGGCACCATGACCCTGGACTTCCCAGCCTCCAGACAGCGAGAATAAATTTCTGTTGTTTATCAGCCACCAGCCTGATGTATATTGTTTTCTGTTTTATTTTGTTTTGTTTTTGATGTATATTGTTACAGCAGCCCAAAAGGACTAAGACGATGTAATATAACCACTATGCATAATATAGATAACTGATTGATTCTATAACAACAGCAAATTAGTGGAAGGCTCCTTCACAAACGCTAAAGAAGAGAATAACATACCCAGGAATAACCTTAAATCCCCCATTTCCCAAACACCGTAGGGCATGTGAAAGAAGCCTGCACAAAGTGAGAGCCCACACCAAGCAATGACAGGCCCAGGAGAAGAGGAAAGGATGCCAATCGCCTGTACATGTCACCTTCCTAATGCCACCTGCCAATCTCCTATATATGCCACCTTCCTAATGCCACCTGCCAATCTCCTATACGTGCCACCTTCCTAATGCCACCTACCAATCTCCTATATGTGCCACCCTCCTAATGCCACCTGCCAATCTCCTATACATGCCACCTTCCTAATGCCACCTACTTGTATGCTCATTCAGGCTGCTGTTATGCTCCAACCTGCTAGCAAACACCCCAAAGAATCTCAGTCTATAAGGCAGTGTCCGGGATAGAAACAGTTATAAACTAATGGCCTGACAAAGTAAACAGCTATGTATCCGGTCCCCCCCTCCTGTTCCCCACGCACCCTGGAAGGCCAGGCCTTTCTCCAGCAGACAGTTCCCAGCTGCTGTTCCCCCACGGGCTTCTCGCCTTTTCCACTGAGGAATCCATGGCCACCTGCTGTCAGGTCCACACACATATTTCCCGGTTAGTACACACAGGGCGGCCAACCAGACACACAGGAGCCCTGTCAACCACTGAGAGAATTCCCCTCCTCAAATCCTAACCAACCCAAATGCCTTTAGGCCACGGGGTTCCCTCGGGCTCAGTTTCACCTCCAGAGCTGCTCTAGGTTCTTGACATTGTTGACTTAGAATATATCTATACACAATGTGAGAGCTGCGACTTAAGTTTTATTTGGAGAAAAATGAGGACTGCCGCCCAGGAGGCAGCATCTCAGATGGCTCCGAGAAACTGCTCCGAGGAGGGGAGGGGAGGAGCCAGGATATACAGGGGTTTTGCAGCAAAGCACAGGTAGTCAGGAACGTCAAGAGATGACTGTTAATGAACGGAAACCAGATATCTCAAGGTAAGGAATTGAGCGCTTTTCTATGTACGGGAAGGTGCAAGCTTTGGGTTCACTGAAATCATCCCTTTGACGTGCACCTTAGCTACCCGGGGCCTGCATTCTCACATCCTGGGTCACCAGAGGGTGCAGCCTGCAGTCTGATGGCAGGGATTCTTTTCATCTAGGGCTGCAATCCTTGATGACTGTGACATCCTTTGTCTATTGATGTGGCAGGATATATTCCATTTATAAATATTCCATTCATCCACATCTTGATTTACCCCAAGACAGAGCAGTGTGGTTCCCACTGTCCGCACCCTTTACTCACCCCAGTTCTTTCTGTCCCTAGAGGATGGCAGGGAATCTGGGACTTTCCTGCTGGCCCCTTTCCTACAACAAGCTAATGGGACCCATCGGTGAAGACACCCAACCTCCCCCCGACTCCTGGTTTATGTAATGGTCTGCACTGGATTCCAGATGCCCTGAGACGCCCTCAGCTGCACCTGATCCCAAACCAACGCCACCTAAAGCCCAAGAGCAACACCATCACTCGCTGATGCAACCTCACGTCACTGGAGAGGAGGGTCCTAGGGAAGATCTAAGAAACCACCACCAGAGAATGAGAGGGGTGGGCTGCTGGTATGCGGAAGCACGGGCTATGAGCCTGCCTGCAGCACCAGCCCCCCCGCTGCTCCTCATGAGCACCAGCCCAGCTCCGTCTGAGGGCTCTGCACTGGCTGCGCCCCGATGAGTGAAACTCTCCCCGGACATGCACACGGCTCCACTTGATCTCCTTCAGGGCTCTGCTCAGCGTCTGCTCTCAGGGAGGCCTTCCCTGCCCTCCATGACACAGCAACGCTCCCTCCCCACCCTACACTCCTCCTGCTTCTCTGATCTACTGTTCTCCATGGCACTGTCCCTACCTGATATGTTACATATTTTACATAAGTTTATCCGGGACACTGTAAGCATCGCTGGGGCAGTTTCTGTCTGTGGTGTGCACTGCTCTAAAATACCGAATGCCTAGAACAGCACCCGGCACAGACAGACACTCAAAAGTACCTGCTGGATGCTGCTGAAGAAAAATAACGCTGGACACTAGTTAAAGGTAGGAAGGACAGAATTTATTCCGTATGCACTGCTAGAGGGGAAAGAGACCTCAGTATAAAAGTGAACTCACCTTCAACCCACGTGAAGGCTGTTTTAAAGAAAGAACAAGGGGGCACAGGCAGGGCTCAAGCAGAGTCACAGAAGGGGACAATTACAAAAAGCGGGTGGGGCGGTTGGTCATTGTCAATGATACTGCGGGTCAGTTTGTCCTCGTCTCCTAGAGACAGGGAGACAGGGGCCCTATCCTTCCTGATTACATGTCAAAGGAACGGAATGGTTTTCAGGTCCTTAAGAAGGACTGTTGCTGGGTTGTAGGAGATACATATACATCTCAAAGGGACAGAGGACGCATGATAAGTGCACATTTTTCTACTAAATGCTTAATTCAAGGGAAGTCAGGGGCCTCCTCAGGTGTTGGCTGGAACTAAGGGTAAATCCTCTTGGCAGGCTTGTGCTTTTCCGAACAAACTCAAGGAGAGGATGGGTCATCCCAGGGGCATGGGATGCCATGTTAGAGTTTTCTCAAGTCTCTTGAGGGGAGGGGGGGCACCAGATTTTGTTGAAAGTTGCAGTTCCTATAGGCCAAGGTTGAGGTTTAGTCAAGAAGAGGGCTCAGAGGAATGTGACTAAAGTTTGCTCAAGGGGAGTGTTTTTGTGGATGGATGGATGAATGGATGGAGGGACGGACGGACAGACTGATGGGTAAGTGGGTGGATGGGTGCATGGGTGGGTGGATGGATGGATGGACGGACGGACGGACGGGTAAGTGGGTGGATGGGTGGGTGGATGGGTGGGTGGATGGATGGACAGACAGGTGGGTAAGTGGGTGGATGGATAAATGGGTGGATGGGTGGGTAGGTGGATGGGTGGATGGACGGATGGACAGATGCGTAAGTGGGTGGATGGGTGAGTGGGTGGGTGGATGGATGGATGGATGGATGGACGGATGGGTAAGTGGGTGGATGAGTGGGTGGGTGGATGGATGGATGGATGGACGGACAGATGGATGGGTAAGTGGGTGCAGGGGTGGAGGAAGGATGGGTGGGTGGATGGAAGGATGGATGGGTGGATGGGTGGATGGATGGGTAAGTGGGTGGATGGGTGGATGGATGGATGGATGGTTAAGTGGGTGGATGGGTGGGTGGGTGGGTGAGTGGGTGGGTGGAGGGGGTATAAGGGTTGGAGGGAAAGGGGTCAAGATTATAAGATCTGAAGCATCCAAATTCAGATATGAAGCAGAAATCGCTTCAGAGAAAAGGAAAATCCTCCACTCTTCCCAACACCCCCTCTCCCACATCCCTGCAGTGGACAAAATAAGGCTACCATTTACCCGTAAAACTGCTAATGGGAACAAGTCAGCAGTCATCCCAGCCCTTCCCAGCCTTCGCTTGTTTCCTACAGGACATTTTCCAGGCCTGAATGTGCTCCCTGTTTAGAATTCATATTAAAGGCAGATCCTAAGGCGTTTACAGGAAGGTCTCCTATGGAGCTGATGCTATCTGTTCCTATTAACTTTTTATTAGTGAAGCATCTTTTGGTAGTTCATTTTTTTCTCCCTTTCCCCTCGGCAGCCATCTCTGAGAAGTGGAAGAGCTTTAACCCACTTTCCTCCCTTTCCCGCCCGTCTCAGCTTCTCTCCACCTCCAGCTCACAAAAAATTCCCCGTTTGTGTGAGATCACAAGGCAGAGCTGGTTCTCCAGGTAACCACCTGATTCTAGTAGCTCCACACGGCAATCTGCATTTTCTCAGCAGCTCAACTACAATATTGGCCAGATTTCCCTTTTTGTCTTTAATGAGACTACAGATGTTAAAATAAGAAAATGCATTTTTAAAAGTTAACACTTGAACATTATCAGGAGATGGCAGATTCAGGGTTTGTGGAGCATTACGTTTATATGATGGGAAGCAGGAGTGGGGGGGGAGAGTGCCCTCCTTATTTAAAAAAAATCCAAAATTACAAACACAAACTTCAGTGACCACGTGAGCACATTGCCAGTGACCCTCCCAGGGGCTTGGATGAAGCCGGAGTGAGGGGCCCTGAAGCTTAAGATTCATTAGCTTTCCAGTCAGTGCGCCTCTGCTGGGAGATACAAAAGACTAGAGAGGTTTATACCGCAGCATTAAAATCTCTAGGAAACCCGCTAAGCAGTCTTCTCTTACATCAATCCTCTGAACGCTATTCTTATCTCTCTTTCACAAACCTCCATCCCTGCTGTTTCCTCTAATTTGGCAGCAGCAATTCATTATAAAAGTGCATATGCTGGGCTGGGGTTGTGCATCCTTCTCCTGTTTTGGCTTTAACAACCCAGTATTGTCAATTATGTAACAGCCAAAACAGGGAGTTCAATGGAAAACGAAAAGGATAGTCGTAGCTCTTACATAAGCCATCATAAACCACCCATAAGATCTTGCCCCCAGATTTGGGTATTTGGAATTACATAAAGTAGACAGAAAACACTGATTCAGCAGCCAGGTTTACTTCCAACCTTCAAGACAATGAAAGCTTTTTTGCACTTAATTTACTAGTCTATTTTAACATAATGAGTTTTGAATTTGATAGAGCAAACAATCTTTAATAAGACTTGATTGTCTTTTCAGGTAAACAAAAAGGAATATCCTGACACCACGACTCAACTTCACTGTGACCTCTGCACAAAGAAATGTCCCACTCAGGACTCCCCGACATAGTCTACATGCAATCATAGGTCCCCAGTAAACATCAACAATTCCCTGCAGGTTTAAAAAAAATCAAGAAAGATATACAGAAGCATACGTGCTATAATTCAGTACATCTCCTTCCCAGCACCATGCTCTCTCCGTATTTCTAACCACTTATTTTTCACTTTCCTTAAACCACTGTAGCCACACCTTAGGCTACGAAGTGACAAACTGTAAGAAACAGTGCTGTCCTCTGGGTGTCACCCCTGGCTACGCACTACATCACAGGGAGTTTTTAACACTACAAATGTCACGGCATGACCAAACACCAAATGCAGCAGAATACTGAGCTGGGGGTCACAAAAGGAGGTGCCCAGACATCAGTATATCTGATATTTCTACTTCTGTCTTCTTCTTTCCTGAAAAAAAAAATCCATACATACAAGTAGAGATAGTAAAGGTTACTTAAATCCTTAATAACTGGCAGTTCATAATTACTGTTTCCAACAGCTATAAAAATAAAAGCATTCACTAGTTTAAAAGCCATAAAGGATATCTGTGGGATCTTTTTTATTACTAGCAGTAAGTAGTCAAAGAATTTTCATCAAGTTCCTTAACAGCCCTTACAAAACCTATTCTATTTTTTTTAATGTTTTACAATTCTACCTAATGAGTTCAAAGAAAGGGCCCTGTATTATCCTAAAGGGTATCTCCAGCTAAGACCAGGCTTATCTTCCAGTGAAGTTTCGGTTTAAAGCAGAGATTACGGCTCTGACTCTTCACCCTCTCAGATGCTCTGGTAATCCCTTTTATAACTTTACCAATGAGCAAATATTTTTTAAAAGCACTTATATAACAGAGAGTACAGGCGCCTTTGGTATCCTGCCAAGAGTACTTCTTTCCGTGTTTGCATTTAAAATAGAACGGTAGTAACATCACTTGTGTGCCTGAAATTCCTTCTGTGCACAGACTCAAAATGAAAAAAAAAAAAAAAAAAAATGGATGTAGCAAACCGCTTCCCTGCTTTACCATCACAGAGCTCAAAGGAAATAACACATTCGTACTAAATTAAGCAGACGACACAGGACAAAATATCCAAAGCCGGGGGTGGGGGATTCGGTGGCCCTAACCTACCAGCCCTTCTAAAGCAGAGGATGTTGAACCTGGCAGCACGCGAAGGTGCCAGATGAGGTGCAACAGCCCGGCCCGAGCAGGTGATGCCGGCAGGAGAGAGCAAGCGCCTGCGATGCCAGAAAAGCCGCATGAGCACCGCGCGGCCCCCGGGCCGCCGCCGCGATCCCGCCCCAACTGCGCGCGGGTGCCGAGAGCGCCGGCCCCGGAGCCCCGTCGACCCCGTCGGACTGCGCGGAGGGGCCCTCGCTCACCTGGGTGGGAAAGAGCCAAGGAAGACGTCCGAGAAGCCGCCGCTGCCCTCAGAGGGACTCTCATCCCGGCCCGGGTCCCCCCCCCGCCCCCCACGCCTCCTCCAGCTCGAGTTCTCTATCTGGCGACAGGTCTGCACTCGGCGGGTCGGCCGAGGAGGTCCGCGAGGCGGGGGCGGCAAACTTGCCGGGAGGCGCCGGCGGCGGCGGCGGCGCAGGCGGAGGAGGCAGGGGCGCCCCCGCGCGCGGAGCCGGCTCCCCAGCCGGGTCCCCGCCGCCCGCCCGCGCCCGCTCGCGCCCCGCCGCGCTCCCCTCGCGCCGGCACCGCCCAGGCCGCCGCCCCCGCTCCCAGCGCTCGGCCACGGACGGGGACCCCCGCCCCGCCGGCTGCGGCGGCCGCTCCTCCGGCCGCCTCGCCCGGACAAAGAGAAGCGGCGCGGCGGGCGGCGGCGGGGCCCGGGCCTCGGAGCGCGCCGCGCAGCCCGCGCGCCTCGCCGGCGAGGTGCGGGCGGCGGGGACGGCGGCCGGGCGGCGGGCGGGCGAGAGGGCGGCGCGGGGCGGGCAGGCGCGCACCCCCTCCCGGCCGCCCCGAGACGCACACGCCGGGCCCCGCGCCCCGCGCCCCGCAGCCTCGCCGGGGAGCCGCGGCGCCCTCTGCCGGCCGCGGGGCCGCCGTGCGCGCGCCGTCCCGCTCCCGCTCCGGCCCCGGCCCCGGGCAGGCCCCGCCGCGCGCCCCCCGCGGTCCCCGAGCGCCCCGGCGACCCCGGTGGGAGGAGGCGGGCCGCGGGGCAGGGGGCTTCGAGGAGTGGGGTCCGCTTGTTTCCTCTGACGACGTGACAGGGCGCAGCTTCGAAGGCTGGGCAGCCGCGGGAGTGGGGGTTCAGCCCTGGGACCTTGGAGGGCGGTGGGCTTCGTGATGCACGGGGAGCCCAAAGTCGACCTCTGGCAAGGTTTGCAGAAAAGGCAGGAGATTCTTTCTAGAATTGGGCTCACTTCGGTGTTTAATAAGCACTAAATGTGCCTGACACGGGTCGAGGGGTTCTAGAGAACCTCTTCATTTATTTCTGGAAGTGATGCTTCTGGCTTCCCCAAGCAGTGCCACGTGGAAGGCTCCAAGAGGTAAGCGAGCTCAGAGAACCCGCTGCCTCTGGTTCAGACGTCGGTGGACAAAGATATACCGTGTAGCGCAGAGAATTATAGCCCTTATCTTGTAATAATTTTAATGGAGTACAATCTATAAAAATAGTGAATCACTGGGCTGTACACCTGAAAGTAATATAATATTGTAAATCATCGATACCTCAATTGTAAAAATAAATAAAATGGGTCTCTAATATTACCCACCCCAAAAAAAAAAAGTCAGTGGAATATTTGCTGCTATAAAAATGAAATGTGGGTGCTGGTCCTCGCACAATTTAGGTGTTGGGGATTTTTTCTTAAAGGAGGAGTGGGGGATGGTCTTTTTCCAAACCACCACATTAAGCAATATTTTACACCAGTTAATTTTTGAAACATTGCTGGACTACTTAGTGAAGGGAAATCATGAAATAGTACCTTTTTCCACACCACTGTCTTTTTAAAAATTATTCTAACAGATCTCCCTTCTTCTCTGGAAGAATCTAGGGCAGATTTCATAGGTTTTCCTGTCACTTTCAGCTGTTAATAAACAGTCTGATTCTCTGATATTAAAAAGTCCTGTCCAATCCAAATCAAAACTTCGGTCTCATTCCACCTAAGCCTATCCCACTCCCCTCCCGCCACCCACCAGCTCCCAGCGGGACCCAAGCTTAGAAGCCTGCCTGGGGCAGGGAAAGGCCTTTTCCTTCCTTGTACATCCTGGGCTAATTCTGTGCAGACTGACTTCTCCAGGATGCCAAGGTGGGGAGCCTGCCCTCACCAGGTCCTGGTCCCGGCTTCTGGGTCACCTTCCCCCGGGTGGTGCATGTCTGTGGGGGTCATGTACACTGGCAGGCAGACCCAGCCACCTTCCGCCCTGTCCATCCAGGTCATGGCCACAGCAGCATACCCTCCTTGTTCCCTGGTCACGGGCAGCTCTGATCAGCCTCGCTCGTTGAAGCTTGTCATGGAGGAGTCAGGAGTGTCTGGGCTCATGTATGTCCCCAAGTCCCTGGTGATCCATGCCAAGTAGTTCTCCAGAAGCCTTTCTTGGCATGAAGTGGCTGGTCCTCCCCCCTCTCCTTCAAAGCACCCTGTAATTCTTTTTTTTTTTTTTTTTTTTTTTTTTTGGCCACGTTGGGTCTTCATTGCTGTGCACAGGCTTTCTCTAGCTGTGGCAAGCAGGGGCTACTCTTCGTTACGATGCACGGGCTTCTCAGTGTGGTGGCTTTTCTCGTTGTGGAGCACGGGCTCTAGGTGTGCGGGCTTCAGTAGCTGTGGCACGTGTGCTCAATAGTTGTGGCTCACAGGCTCTAGAGCACAGGCCCAGTAGTTGTGGTGCACGGGCTTAGTTGCTTCTTGGCATGTGGGATCTTCCCGGACCAGGGATCAAACCCATGTCCCCTGCATTGGCAGGCGGATTCCTAACCACTTTGCCACCAGGGAAATCCCCACCCTGTAATTCTTGCTACCAACCTTCTCCCTGATCACTCTCTCCTCTCCTTAAATCCTTACTCAGCAAATCCTACAAAGATGGCCCAATGCTTCTATTTAAAATGTGAAGACACCTCTCTCTATGGCGGCCATGGCATGTGCTTCTCAAATCTCGAGCAGATAACTAACTGA
Source organism: Hippopotamus amphibius kiboko (assembly GCF_030028045.1). NCBI lineage: Eukaryota > Metazoa > Chordata > Mammalia > Artiodactyla > Hippopotamidae > Hippopotamus > Hippopotamus amphibius. The sequence goes on from NC_080199.1 coordinate 74,611,980, forward strand.
TGGCCTCCAGCCGTCACAGCTTGGGATCCGCCACAGCGCTCACACCCAGGTCACACATCGCCCCAGCTGTCCCCTGCCTGTGGCTGAGCATGGTGGGAGCCCTGGGCTGGGCCATTTCTGCCTGATGCAGGACCATCTACTGGGCAGCCTTTGTTCCGGAACTCCCCATTGTCCTGAAAAGGCTTTCTTAGAACTGCCCCCAGTCTGTAAATGTGCAATATCTGGCTATTTTTGTTCAATCCGACAACATCCATCTTTTCATCTGTAAATATACCTCATTTAATTACTTAATAATTATTATGTAATTATAGCCATTATTTGTATAATTGGACCTACTTCTGCCATATAATTGTGAGCTTTCTACTGGTCCTGGTTTTTTTGGATCTTTTCCGCCTCCCTTAGATTGATTGAGGGAAATTTTCCATTGTTTTGTATTTTCTGTTATAGAAATTATACATTCTATTTTTCCTTCCAGTAATTATCCTTTAACTTGTAACATGCATGCATAGGTAACTGGAAATTCTAATTTTTTTAATCTCTGTGCTTTTCATGAACAGTAAGGGACTTTTGAGCACTTAAATTTCAATTACCCCCGCCCATCTTACATGACATCATGCAATATTGTAGTCAATTTTTTTCCTCTGCAACGAAGACGGTGTTATTATTAATTTATAGTCAGTGTTTGCTTACCCTTCCTTCTTGTATCTCAGATCTTCCTTCTGGAATCAGTTTTCCTTCTTTCTGGAAAACATCATCAAAAATTCCTTTGTGAATGCTTTTTGGTGATAGAGACTCCCCAGTTTGGTTTCCTAAAGACGTCTTTACTTCATTTCCATCTTTGCACAATAGTTACCCAGGTCTACAGTTCTAGGTTAACAATCACTTTCTTCTTTTCTGTTTTAATTTTTATTCGAGTATAATTGCTTTACAATGTTGTGTTAGTTTCTACTGTACAGCAAAATGAATCAGTTACACCTATACATATATCCCCCCCTTTTTTAGATTTTCTTCCCATTTAGGTCACCACAGAGCACTGAGTAGAGTTCCCTGTGCTACACAGTAAGTTCTCTTTAGTTATCTATTTTACACATAGTAGTGTATATATGTCAATCCCAACCTCCCAATTCATCCCATCCCTCCCTCCTTGTTTGGTATCCATATGTTTGTTCTCTACACCTGTGTGTCTGTTTCTGCTTCGCAAATAAATTCATCTGTACCATTTTTCTAGATTCCACATATAAGTGATATTATATGATATTTGGTTTTCTCTTTCTAACTTCACTCTGTATGACAATCTCTAGGTCCATCCACATCTCTGCAAATTGTATGAGAGTAATATTTTTTATGGCTGAGTAATATTCCATTGTACATATGTACCACATCTTCTTTATCATTCTCTTTATCTCTCTTCTTTTACATTCCTCTGTTGATGGATGTTTAGGTTGCTTCCAACTACTTTCTCTTCGGGCTTGCGTTGCTGCTGCTGTGACGTCAGCTGCCAGTTTAGCTGTTATCCCTTCAGGAGTCACCCATCTCCTCTGTCTGCTTTTACCATCTTCCCATCGTCTTTGTTGTTTTGCGGTTTGCTTCTCTATGTCTAGGTGTGGGTTTCATTTTATTTCTCTTTTTTTTGTGATTTATTGTGCTTCCTGCATCTAAGAATTCTTGTCTTTTACCAATTTTAGAAAATTCTCCAACTCTGTCTTCCAGTATTGATTTCCCCCATTCTATCCTTCTGAATTCCAATCAAATGCATATTATACTTTTTTATTCTATCCCACTTGTCTCAGTCTGGTTCTCTCATTTTCCATTTCTTATTCTCATTGGTTCTCTCTCTGTCTCTCTCTCCTGCCAGGTCTTTTTGAAGGATCTTTTATGGAATGCATCTCTGAAATGTCCTTCTGGGAAACAAAGGGGAGAACCTCTTTATCCACTAATTTCCATTTCTTATTGGTCAAAGGTGGTCCCATGAGTCATAACTCACACTCTTCCAGAGTGTGCAGGTGTGAGCGCTGAGAAGTTCTCACTAGTAACCCCATGCCATGACATCAGATGTCTCTTCAGGGAAGAGAACGAGAGATCCCCAGAGCAGGGAGCTTCCCTGGTGGCGCAGTGGTTAAGAATCTGCCTGCCAATGCAAGGGACATGGGTTCAAGCCCTGGTCCGGGAAGATCCCACATGCCACGGAGCAACGAAGCCCATGCACCACAACTTCTGAGCCCGTGTGCTGCAGCTGCCTAGATCCCATGCTCCACAATGAGCGAAGCTGCCACAGTGAGAAGCCTGCACACCGCAACAAAGAGTAGCCCCCGTTTACCACAACTAGGGAAAGCCCGGGGGAAAAAAACACTCCTAATGGGGACTTCACCTTCCAATGCAGGAGATGCAGGTTCAATCCCTGGGGTGGGGGAGCTAAGATGGGGCGGGAGGGGGGAGCTAAGACCCCACATGCCCCGCAGCCAAAAAACCAAAACATAAAACAGAAATAATGTTGCAGCAAATTCAATAAAGACTTCAAAGATGGTCCACGCCAAAAAAAAAGAGAGAGATTCCCCAGGACAGAATCAAGGTGGGGTGCTGTCTGCTTCTACAGAAGCGAAGCTGGTCTGAGCCTCTTGAAATTGGTTGCTGCAGCAGCAGCTGGAGCAAATGCTGGGACCAGGAGGATTTACAGAGGCCGACGCGCAGTGGCCAGCACAGATACTAATTGCATATTTTATAGCAGTTTTAAGTGTTTGAGTCAGAAGTTAGTTTTTTCTTTTTTTTTTTAAGATTTTTTTTTATGTGGACCATTTTTAAAGTCTTTATTGAATTTGTTGCAATATTGCTTTTGTTTTATATTTTGGTTTTTTTGCCGTGAGGCATGTGGCATCTTAGCTCCCCAGCGAGGGATTGAGCCCACACCCCCTGCATTGGAAGGCAAAGTCTCAACCACTGGACTGCCAGGGAAGTCCCACTTTTAAAAAAAAAAATAACCAGTCCTCCCATATATCTGGAAAGAGAATAATCACACTGGTCTCTGTGCATTTGCCTGTGGAGTGGACTGGAGAATCTCACAGTGTGATGGGAAGAGCACCGAATGTGTCAGAAATCAGGTGTGATATTGGCCATGTAACCTAAGCAGGTCACTGAGCTTCTGTGGGCCCTGGTTTCTCTATCTATAAGGGGGGAATAATACACAAAAGCATTTACTCACCTTGTAGGACAGGAATCAAAGTGGTAACAAGTATAAAACCATTTATAAGCTGCAAAATGCCCTAACAATATAATTTATGATACTTGAAACATTAAGGCTTATTTTGGTGTCCTGGCTGCTCTTGGCACCCCAGGCTCCAAGTCAAAACCATACCAAGTCCTGGGCTTTTAATAAAAAAAAAAAATCAATGTGAGATAAATGCTTGAGAGAAGGAGAGAAAAAAATAAACCAGCTCTGATGGTAGTTTTTAAGATGAAGCAGATATGCTGCAGTGGTATGCTTTGTCACATAAAATGTGACTAGGGGCAGAGATGTGGAAAAACTGGAAGCCTTGTGCACTGTTGGTGGGATGTAGAATGAGACCGCTGCTATAGAAAACATACGGCAGTTCTTCAAAAAAAATAGAATTACAATATGATTTAGCAATTGTACTTCTAGATATATACCCAAAGAATTGAAAGCAGAGACCCAAAGAGATATTTGTCTACCCCTGTTCACAGGCACAGTGTTCACAATAGCAGAAAGGTGGAAACAACCCAAGTATTCACTGACAGATAAATGGATAAACAAAATGTATGTACATATAAGGGAATGTTATTTAGCTTTAAAAGGAAAGGAAATCCTGATATGTGCAACCACATGGATACACACTACTCCATACAAAATCGATAATCAACAACGACCTGCCATATAGCAGAGAGAACTCTACTCAATATTCTGTAATAATCTATATGGAAAAAGAATCTGAAAAGGAATGGATATATGTATATGTATAACTGAATCACTGCACTGTACACCTGAAACCAACACAACATTGTAAGTCAACTATACTCCAAAATAAAATAAAAATTAAATTTAAAAAAATGCAACAACATGGATGAACCCTGAGGAGAGTATGCTAAGTGAAGTAAGCCGGACACAAAAGGACAAATATTATAAGATTCCACTTACATGAGGTCCCAAGAGCAGTCAAATTCATCGAGACAGGAAGTAGGATGGTGGTTGCCAGGTTGGGGGGGCGGGGTAGGGGGATGAGAAGTTATTGTTTAACGGGGACAGAGTTTCAGTTTTGCAAGATGAAAAGAGCTCTGGAGAGGGATGCTGCTGATGGCTGCACAGCCATGGGACCATAGAGCACTGCACACTGAAACTCGTTAAGATGGCAAATTTCATGTTATGTATATTTTACCACAATTTTTAAAAACTGTAACCAACAATCAGAATAATACAGGAAGCAAAGGATGGTTTTCATAACAGGAGCGGCCACTGCATCAAGGGTCCGTGGGATCCTCCCTGCATCCTTCCTGGGGCCACGTGACCCAAGGCTGCCGGCTTTGGGGCCTGTCCTGCCTAAGGCTCAGGTGGTGCGTGCAGACCTTCCCCAACCAGTGACGGGGAGCCACACCTCCCCAGTCTGAACACAGTGCCCCGCTCCCAGGCGAGTGGACCACGCACACAGCCCTAAAGCATGTTTCTGTAAGCCCTGGGCCCCCCCGAAAGAGACTCCGGACTCCCAGCTACCCCTCATCCCTCCACTGCTGCTCTGGGCCGACCAACCTGGCTCCCGGGAGAATGGAAAGCCTTTTTCCCGGAGCAGGGAAAGCAGAGCTGGAAGATGACAGGCCCAAAGGCAGACTTCTCAGGCTTCTGACTGCATCGCCGGGAGGTGGACTTAACCGTGCGTCTTTCTTTCCTCAGCAAGTTCATCGAACATTGGCCGCAGTTATTAAATACTGTCAACGCCACCTCCAATGTAGATCACCCAGTCTGTTCCTGTTCTTGAAACCTGGCTCTAATGCCCAAGAGTTTAAAGACCTTTTTCTCTCCTGAAATTTGATTACGGTTTAGAGGACTGTGGTTAATAGCCTAAAAGACCCTGGCACAAACTGGGTTGACTGGGTTTTTCCTCAAATATGCACACTCTCTTCTCCTGTTTGCCCTGAAGGTCAGTCTTTCCTCCAATTTGAGGCTGCTCAAATGATACAAGTGGTACAAAAATCATAATTTCTATCCCTAGACCTAAGGTAAATTCCCCCAGGCAATTATATTTGATGTGGCTGAAACATCAGTAGAATAAAAATGGCTGCAATCCTCTGGATGCTACTTGAATTTCTAATGCATCTTGACTCTCTTGAGAATGCGACATTAATTTAGGCCTAAAACTAAAATACTATATAGCGAAAGACACGTTCTTTGCTTTGCTTTGCTTGTTTTGTGTACTTATGGTGAAATAAGCTTCAGTTATCATAGCAAAGCCTATTGAAAAATGCATGCATAGATTTTAACACAATCTATAGCAAACAAAGAATCTTTTTCAGGAAATCTGATATAGTCATACCAGTTTTCCTAACATCCCAGATTCCCTAATTGTTATTTTATGCTATAGTATCTAAAAACCTAATCACAGAAGACCTTGCAAGAGGCTTTTTTAGGAGCATGGAAATCCCCTAGCATTTCACCTAGGATCTCAGAAACACATTTCTCTGGTGAGCAGTGAATATTGGCCAAAAAAATCAGACATGATTCAACAGTTTGCACAACACTGGTACATAAAGTATTTATATTCCTCCAGGCCTCCCATATCTTGACCAGTTTGGTCCAAGAAAGACCTTCTCCTCCTTCACTAGGTGTTCATTTCTCCACAGGTGCTTACTGAGCACCTACTTCACCCCTGCGCCGTGTGAGGACCAGGCTGCCGTGGTCCCTCCTCTCAGGAAATATACATTCTGGGGGATGACAGGTGGTGTGAGGACTGGGGGGAACATAAATGGGACGACAGGATGGAAACTTGGAGGGCATGGGTCTGGACTTTGGACGGGAGCGTGTCCTCCTCTGGCCCTGTGTATGCCCAGCTGTGCCTCTGGTTACAGGGCTCAGAGGGAAGGGAAAGTGACAAAGTGCCCGGGTAGAAAAGAGCTTGCTAACCATATCTTTGTATTTATAACTTTTTTTTCTAATTTTAAGAACGAATTTTGAGGGGTTTTTTATTTCAGGGTTTTTTTTTGCTTTTATTTTCCCAAAATTGAATTACTGGGTTAGAGACTATTAACTAGTTTATGACTACACATACATATAATAAGTTATATATGGGTGTATGTGTATATATTATATACGGGTGTCTGTATATACTTATATCAAATATTTGCGTGGTATCTATATGTCATATATGCCACAACATAAATAAACAGAGAGAGAGAAAGGTCCAAATAAAAAGTCTGCACCAATTTATACTGCTATCATCAATGTACAAGAAAAGCTATTTCACATTTCTTTTCATCTCCTTTAAAATGTTTACAAATTTGATAAATATAAATAGTATCCAATTTCTTTCCTTTATCATATTTTTAAATATAATGTTGGGAAATACGGAAGAATGTGTGTCACATGTACGCATGTTATAGAAGAAAATAACGCAGGTAAACCCACAACCCAGCCAACAGCTTGCATCCATCCTCAATAACTTATCTGTCCCCTTCCCGCCTCCTCACTCCATCCCCAGGAGAACCTGTATCCTGTATTTTATGCCCATTATTCTCTTGTCTTTCTTTTAAAATAATTTTATCCTGTATGTATATGTAACTGAATAACGTATTAGTGAATTTGGGCGTTTAGCCTTATAAAAATGGTATCATAGTTAATGGGGTTCTGCAACTTGCTGTATCACTCAACAGTATGTCTCTAAGATTCATCTCTGTTATGGCACATAAATCAAATTCGTTCATTTTTCACTGCTATATAACATCCATCATTTTCCTGTTGGGTTGTTTTCGGCTTTTTTAAAAATTATGAATCCATATGAACGTCTTATAAAAATCACCTTGTGTATCAAAAAGCATTCAAGATAATGCTAAATACTTTTGCAATGTACCAACGGAAACATCAGCTGTACCAATATACATTTCCACCAGCAACATATAAGGTATACCATTTATCCTCCTTCTCTCCAGCACTTGACGTGGTCAGACTTCTTCATTGTTGGCAAGCAGTTGTTATGGGTATAAGACAACATCTGGGCTTCCCTGGTGGCGCAGTGGTTAGGAATCCACCTGACAATGCAGGGGACACAGGTTCGATCCCTGGGCCAGGAAGATCCCACGTGCCACAGAGCAGCTAAGCCCGTGCACCACAACTATGGAGCCTGTGCTCTAAAGCCTGCAAGCCACAACTACTGAGCCCACGCACCACAACTACTGAAGCCTGTGTGCTTAGAGCCCGTGCTCCACAACAAGAGAAGCCACTGCAATGAGAAACCCCTCACACCGCAACGAAGAATAGCCCCCACTTGCCACAACTAGAGAAAGCCCATGCACAGCAACAAAGACCCAATGCAGCTAAAAATAAATAAATTAATTAATATGTAATAAAGTAAATCTTAAAAAAAAAGAAGATAACATCTTACTGTGGTCCAACTTGATATTGCCCTGATTACTAATGAAATAGAACATGTTTTGGTATGTAACATACAAATTTTCTCTCCTGTGAAACACCAGTCCATATCTGTTGCACATTTTTCATTTCTATTTAGTCATTTATCTTACAGATTTATAAAAGTTCACAGCATATTCTGGATATTAATTCTTTGTTGATTGTATATATTACAAATATGTTCTCCCAGTGAATTAATTTTTACTTACATTATGATATGTTTTGAAGAAGTCTTAATTTTAAAATAGTCAAGTTTATCAACTCTTTCATGAGTTTCTGTGTCTTGTTTAAGAAATTCTGAGGTTGGAAAGATATTCTTTGATATTTTGTTCTAAAAGTATTTAAGTTCTGCCTTTCACATGTTAAGTACTTAACCAATTGGAATTGATTTCTGTTTTTCATGTGAGATGGGAATCCAATTTCAATTTTATCCCTGTGGATACTCAGACACTCCAGACCATTTGTGAAATAAGTCCTTCTTCCTCCAATTACCTGCAATGCAACTTCTGTTATATATCAAAGTTCCATAAGTGTGTGGGCTTCTTCCTGAACTCCTTATTTTGTTCTCCTGGTCAACTTGTCTATTCCTATACCAATAGCCAAAGCTTAAGTGCTACAGATTTATGTCTTTATATCAGCTAGAGCAAGTTCATCTACATTATGCTTCTTGACTCTTTAGAACCAACCTGTCAATTTCAATGAAAATTCCTTTCAGATTTTCTTTGAAATTTGGAGAGAATAAACAACTTCATGACATTGAGTATTCCTTTCCAAAAACATAAATATCATTCCATTTTCTTGGGTATTCTTTAATGTCCTCCAATAAGACCTTATGATATTCTACATACAGATCTTGTACATCTTTTGTTAAAAGTATTCCTAGTGTGGCAGGTTGCCAGATGTCTCCAAAAATCCATCCATCTCTTCCTGGGCACACAGCTGCCCAGAGAGATTCTATTCACCCCAGGAGCAATGATACAGCCTCTAGGTACCTCCTATTGAAAGAATCACTGCTTTCCCTGGACTCAGCTTTTCCTCACCTTATGCTGACCACAACACTGATGTGAAAGTGGCCCAGTTTTGATTATTCAGATAAGTTCAGTACTCTCGGGAGTGACCTAGCAACAAAGTGAGAGGAACCTAGGTCCCTGGATGACCTACTGAAGCAGAGCTGTCTGCCAGCCCAGACCAGCTGTACTAGAAACCTCTCTTATTTAAGTCATTACATTCGGGGGTATTTGCTATGTTGTGCTATCTTTTTTATACACTCTTAGATTCTGTTTAGTAATATTTTATCTAGAATTTTTATACCTATGCTTAACAATGAGATTGAACTGCAATTTTCCTTTATTCTTGTGTTCTTTGCTTGTTTTGATGCACTAAAATGCATTAAGAATATTCCCTCTCTTTCAATCTTCTGGAGGAATTTACATCAGATGAAATAATTTGTTTCTAGAAAATTTAGTTGCACTCATCTGTAAAACCATCTGGATTTCATGTAGTTCTTGTTGGGAAGAATTTTTACTATGAGTGATTTGATTTTGACACTTTATTTATAAATAAGTAATGAGTGCTACCTCAATGCAGTTTTAATTTCCATGTTTTATATTACTAATGGAGTTGTTCATCTTTCCATGTCTATTAATTGTGGGTTGCCTATTTTGTGGGTTGCCAGTTTATTCTTTCCCCCACTGTGATCATTTAGACTAATTCAGCTTCCCCTCCACTGTGGATGGAATACCATTCCCCATCCCAATGATGTTGGGCTTGGCCATATGATTTGCTTTGGCCAATAGAATGTTAGCAGCCATGACACAAGCAAAAGGCTTTAATTATGCGTGCTCAGATTGGCTTATCTCTTGCACTAGTGCTGTCACCATGACAACCAGCCCTGGGCACTGGCCTCAGAGTGATGAGTACACTTGGAACATACCTGTACCCAAACTGCATCCTGGAGCTAAGCCCAGCGAACTTGCAGCCTGAAGCAGAGTCACCAGCTCAGTCCAACCTAAGTCAGCCAAATCAGAGTTGACTAGCAGACTTGTGTGAGAATAAATGTCGTTGTTATAAGCCAGTGAGTTTTAAGGGGATTTGTTATGCAGTAATGTAATAATAGCTGACTAATACATCTATTTATCTCTCAGGGTATTAGAGAATTTCTTATTTTTTGTAATTATTAGCTTATATAATTTTAATGTATAATTAAAATTAACATTTAAGAAATTGATATAATTATTAGTTTATTGCTGTAACTAGTCCCTCCCTCCTGCTAGAGTTTGCCTTGTATTTTGATGGTGTTTCTTAATTTTACATAGGGAAACTCTCATTTGTAGTTGTTTGTACATTTTTCTCCTGTTGCCCTTCTACTACTTTTGAACCTAAATAGTCTTTCCCAATTCTGAGATTTAATAAATATTCAACTCCTTTTCTGTTTTTCTAAAATTTTAAAAGTATGTAATTCTCTAATCTATCATTCCTAGCTCCTCTTACTTTTTTTCCTGAGTTCACTGTGATATAACTGGGAGCCCTAAAAATTAATCCCAATTCTAATCGGAAAAATGTTTAAATTGAAGACTCGTTAAGATTATACAATAGTCACCCTTTTTAGCTAACATGTTTGTTTCTGCTTTACATTTTTAATTAAATTAGCATACCAATTTAACTATCCCAATTACTTTGTGTTTAACCAAATGAAATTACATTTTCGTTTGCTGTCCAATTCCTCTAGAGATTCAAATTCACCACAATCTTCTAGTAATCCACATCTCTGTTCCTTATTAACCAAAATAGTTTAATTGGTCAGAAAAATTTTTATGATTTCCAATTCCTAGATTATCTTACAATCCTCTTATCTGTACAAGTTGGAACTGCAGAAGGCATATTGCATAGTTAGAAGGACTAGGAAAATGCTGTGTGAAGAGCATCACTACTGAAGGTATCCCGTGGTGAGTGGGGGGGTGTCCCTCGGTGGAGCCCCCCCGATTCTCCAGGGAGAATTTGCTGCCCTTCTCCCTGTGGCCCCATAGCAGAATGTGCACGAGGCTTGCATTGCAACGTGCTTTTGTTGACCCCATTTGACTGTGAGTGCCCCCTTGGCAGTTACTCATTTTAGTTGCCTAGCACCCATCTTGGTACTTGGCTCATAGAAGATGCCCAGTACTTGTTGGCTGACTGATCAACTGATTGGAAGGCTGCACTGGGAGATATTAAGGTGATGGTGGGCACCCTATTTGGGTAGCTTCCTTTCTCTTTCCTTTCTGTGAGACCACGGCCAATACATAGCTCATTTAAACTCTTATGCCAGGTCATCCTTTTACATCTCCCACTCTAGACAGTTATCACAGTGCCCAAACACCACATAGGAGATAGGAAAGTGGGAATTTAAAAAAATTACCCTCAGTTTCTATAACTCAGTTATTCTAGCACTGTGATATACCGGAAAGAGCACTGAGCTAGGGCTAGGGAGACTTAGGGTCCAAGTCCAGCTCTTCCCCTTAATACCCAGCTTCGAACAGGTCTCTTCATTCCCCAGGGCTGCAATTTTGCCATCTGCAAATTGAAACGTGCCACTGCATTGCACAATCTGTTAGGTCCTTGGGACTTGAGTTCTGTACAGAACAAGTCAGTCATCAGGGAGCCATACTGCGTAGTGGAAGGACATGGGGCTTGGGAGTCAGGTGGTGGGGACACTGAGTCCAAACCGCCAGTTACCAGATCAACAAGCTCGGGCAAGTTATTTAACGTCACTGATGCTCAGTTTTCTATGGGATGTATAATACGCCTCTTATGAAGCTGCTGTGAAATGTAAATGAGGTAAGGTGGATAAAGCCTGTGGCTCTGTGCTTAGCCTGCAGTAGCTGTGTTCATCACACGCCTGTCCTTGCACACAGAAGAAGCTCATCTTTCACCTTTCACTGGTGCTCACACACACACACACACACACACACACACACACACGATGGAGTAGGTAAAGAGAGCAGAAGTCCAATTTTAAAGACTTTTTCCCCGTGGTTTTGGTACCATCATTGCCAAAAAGAGAGGCTACCTTTGAGCCAGTGATTGAATAGTTAAATGTTAAATTCTTGATGTCTTACAATCATTAAAGAAATATTCCCTAGGTAATTCCCCCTGTGTCAAATAAAATGAAAAATCACCAGATATATGGAACTTGGAAATTGGAGTAATTGGGTTCTTTAAATCTGGACAAAGATACTATTAAAGTGTAGGTCCCTTCTAATAAATTTTTAATTATAACGAATATTTCATACACAGTAGGAAATATTACAAGATGGCACAATGAAACAGCATTACCAACTGTTCCTAATGTTATATTTCTGCTGTACTTTACATCTCAGGTCTGGATCCTAAGGTTTGTGATTGCTGGTTCTGAAGCAAAACCCATCTACCTACAAGGCAATTCACTTCGGAATCGGTTACTCACACCTGCAACAGCCTTCAAAACCCAGAGGGAGAACACTGATGATGCAACTAACCCCTCAACCTGGGTTTTGAAATTCATGATTTGGAAGCGCTCTCTTCACCGATTTTGAGGTAGCACTGACGCCTGGTCTGCCCAGCAGAGGGCAACAGGATCCGCGGAAAAGCAGCGCGAGTATCAGCCGGGTTTTAAAATCAGGCTCCCCAGGAGGGGCTGCCCAAGGCCATGGCCAAGGGGGATGACGCCCTTCCAGGCCACGAGGAGCACCATGGCCAGTGCGGAATGAGAAGATGGGTCCCTGTCCAAAAGCACCTCAGGTCTTCTCCTCTGGACTGCTCTTGCCCAGATACTGGGGGGACCACCCTCCCCCAGTCACACAGAAGTCTGTTCAGATGTCACCTTTGCAGGGAGGCCTTCCCCAGCTACAATAGCATTCCCCCGCCCCCCCACCCCCTCCCCCGACCATCAGGTGGGCCTGACCCTTTAACCAGCTTTACTTTTCCTCCAAGCACTTATCACCAACACCCGATGTGTTAGTTAGTCTGCACTTACTAGAATGCCCGTGGGAGCAGGAATTTTGTGGAGCTTTTGGTTCATGACTGTCTCCCCAGATCCTGGAATGGTGCCTAGCCTCTGTAAACAATGGAATGTTAAAATGAAAATATATCTTGACAACCCACTGATGAGGCAAAAGTAAAGATCAAAGAATAACCAGGACAAGGCCTACAGGGCATACCTGTCAGATCAGCAGATGGGATGCAAAAGAAGATCCCTTTACCTGCATGTAGATTTGCTCTGAAAGCTGAACGCCGACTTTGCATAGAACCATCATATTTTCCCTTGACCTAATTTATGATGCTTTTACAATATTCTTGGAGAACGACTGCTTCACTCCTTTTACAGGTGAAATAAATAAAGCCCAGAAAAATACAGAACCTTCCACAAGATTCCAAAGTCACACAACTCTGTGTGGCAGAGCCAAATCCAGAAGACGGGAACTCAGGCAAGACTGATGTTTATCCTGGTGCACTTTCCGAGATCACCCTGTTCCAAACACGGGGTCTGCAACCTGACCTTTTCATTCTATCCTAGGATCAGGGGATAGACTTGGTGGCCCAGCGCCTTGGGAATTGATTCAGCTTGTTTGCAGAGACCAGTCAGCTTTGCCTTGTATTCCGTTCAGGGTCAATGTATCAATAATTCTTTATTAACAAGCCCAAGCGTATGATGTTTCTGATAAATTGCCTGCTGAATGTCAAGAGGAAAGATGGGGAGGGCATTGTGCACTGTGAAACACTGCCATAGACAGGCATGTTCCAAGTCATGGGATTCTAAGCGTTTGCGTCCTACATGATCCTTGATCTCTGGCCCCCGTGGAATTCAGTGTCTAGCCCTGAGCTGGCACTTGTTCCAGCCCATATACTGTAGCTAATTAGCCACAACTATGTTTCACATGAGGCTTCCCTTTGCAGTGAACTTTAATATTCAGCAGGAGAAGAGAGGCTCTTATTCCTTTAATTGTGTTTTTCTAATTAAATGGCAAATTGTAATTGTTTCTTCCTCCTGAAAGATCTTAGACTTCATCTTTGAGTTGCTATGCTCACATATTATCTTAACTATTTTTAAGACATTGGCACAACTAAATAACCAAATAGACCTTACCCCATAGATAAATTTTGGATAAATATAAAATGTCCTGTTTGAGAATAATCCTCTCGCCACATGGTTCTCCAACAGTGTCTGATGTATAATTATTACAAAAGGGACAAGAATAATACAGGTCAGGGTAAACAGACAAAATGACATGTATCACACCCTTATCTGTGAACCACTGTGTTTCTCCTTTCCTGATCGTTAAAGTGCTCTACTTGAAGGGAGATTATGAAGGTTAATTGAACACTCTTGGAAAAAAACAAAAATATTACAGAATAAATTTTGGCAAGCAAAGGTACCAAGTTAGTAATAATATTGTTTACAACAGAGCTGTCTCATAGCGGTTTGATAAAAATGAGATTTGCAGAGCACAGAATTTTAAAACTGGAGGGGATGCCAACAGTGATCGGGCTCAAATTCATTTTACAGAGGAATAAACAAAAATGCGGAAATAGCAAATTTGAGATACTCTGTTTTAAAGTTTTCCCTTGACAGACTGAGATTATATAATAAGTTATATTTAAAGAGGGAATGAAACTTCCTATTTAACTCTAGAATACAGCACAATAGTGAGACATTAATATCTCTTCTAGGGGCTCTGGACTATTTACAGCAGCTTCTTTAGCGAAATAGTTACTCTTCATAGATCAGGCTTCCCAGACACTTCACTATCCGGATAAATTTTAAATTGTCAGTGTCCTTGTCAAAATGACTCAACTTAGGTCCTCAATCCTATTCTCACCCTTGTAGGGATCTGTGGAGCTGCCACCACCTTGAAACCCAGATGGATCTGATTAATGCAAACCAAAATCACGTCCGTTTTTGGAACACTGGCCAAAGCTAAAACCCATACTAGGCTTCTCCTACAAAACTGCTTTCAACTGGGGCACAGCTGTTCTTTTTATTTGCTCAGGACCCATTTCTCCTGCTTTTGCAACAGCACCCCAACTTTTCTTTGGGGAGTTACCACTCTAGCCATCGGGGAGAATCTTGGAGGGACTCTCCATCCAGATGGCCTGCCCTCTCCTGCCCAAGCGGTGGGCATGTCAGGGTAGACCAACCAGCTGCCCTTTCTCTGGGCAAAGATCTTGACTTAGAGGGAGAAAAAAGAAAAGAAAAGAAGAGAAGAGAAAAGAAAAGAAAGAGAAGGGGAAGGGAAGGGAGAAAGAAAGGAAGGGAGGGAGAGAGAGAGAGAGAGAAATGAAGGAAGGAAGGAAGGAAGAAAAGAAAGAAAGAAAGAAAGAAAGAAAGAAAGAAAGAAAGAAAGAAAGAAAGAATGAAAGAAAGAAAAACAAAGAAAGAAAGAAAGAAAGAAAGAAAGAAAGAAAGAAAGAAAGAAAGAAAGAAAGAAAGGGAAAGAAGGAAAAAAGGAGCTACAGCAGGACCTAGCAGGTTTGAGTGAGGGCTCTGAGAAGCTGCTGTGCATCCAGCAGTCACTGCTAGTTTCCTAGATCCTCACTGTCATTATTATGCTGGTTTGGGAGCTTCCAAATCTTGATTCTTCAGCTTTTCCTTCCATTCTGAGTACCCCCTGCATCTTTTGTTAAAACAAAGTCAGTTTCTATTGTTATTAACCAAAATCTCTTCCTGGTACACCTGGCTTCCAGGCTATTTTCCGGTTTGTGTGTTTCCCTGTGTGTTTTCTGCCCCTCATCCTCTTCTGTCAGAGGGGAAGCCTGTCTGCGCTGTTCATTGCTGCATCTCCAGAACTGAGAATCATGTCTGTAACATGGGAAACTCAAGAAATGTGTGTTGGATAAGTGACTGATGGACAACTCCCTAAGTAATCCAGTTGTCAAATCTGAGTACCTTGGGATGATAAGCTGAAGAAACAGGTTTTTGTTGTTGTGGTTTGTGGTTTTTTCTTTTTAAAAAAAAGTTTTTGGCCACATGGCATGTGGGATCTTATTTCCCCAACCAGGGATCGAACCCACACCCCCTGCATTGGAAGCTCAGAGTCTTAACCACTGGACTGCCAGGGAAGTCCCAAGGGTTTTTTGTTTGTTTGTTTGTTTGTTTTAATAAAGGTCTATTGCTTTATGAACATGAGCTCATAAAAGAAAGGGGGAAATGTCTGTAAGAGAGTACGTTAAGACCCAATTCTCACTAACTCAATGCAAGTCGTGTTTTCTGCCAAATTAGCCTCAGGACTGAACAGCTGGGCAAAGGGTGGCGGGGACCTTGTGACAGAGTGGATGGTTCAGCAACTTCTGCCTCAGAGGAGCCCCAGGGAGGGACTGCAGCTGCTGCGGCCGCAATCACACCCCTCCCCTCCCAGCCCAGCAAGCCAGGGAGAAAAGCAAGCATCTGCGTGGAAATGGTCCACAGAGACATGGCCCTGCATTTCTGTACTTGCTGTGGGATCATGATGGAGTTCATGGGGGCCTAAGACCTCTCTTGGTTTAAAAAGAATGTGGAGAAACAGCAAGAAAAGGAGTTGTGCTGATAAGATTATTGTGGCCAGTGTTTGCTGACAAAGGTAATTAGATGAATACTGAAGACACAGGCACAAGGAGAGGTTGCTCCCAGACTTCCCACCCTCAGATAGGATGCAAACAGAATTCGAATTATCACTGCTTTGCAGGGCTTTAATAAACCATAGAGGAGGGGATATGGAGTAAAGCTCTGTATTACAGAAGAAGTGTCAGTTGGTTCTTACACCTCTCAGAGGCCTTACCAGTGATGCTTACTCATAAGGCTAATGAGAAGCGAATGTCTGTTGCGTGCCAGACCAGATGCTGACTGTGCTCGATGACTTGCATGTATTTTCTTATGTGATTGCACAATCTTCCAGGGTAGATACTACTATAATCTCCCATCTACAGGGCAGGAAAGTGAAGTTTAGGGAAGTTAACAACTTGCTCAAGGCCACACAGCTACTAAGATTTCAACTGGATAGCAAGAGATGCTAGTCTGGAGAGAAGGAAATAGGATAGGATGAAGGAGAGAGGCCCGTGAGATCCCTGTATCTGCCTCCACTGTGGGTGTGAAGCAGAAATTTCAGGAGAAGATTAGGCAAGGAGAAAACCAGAGGGGTGTGTAACAGTATTCAGACTGCCCAGTTTTAATGGGGACCTGAGTGTGTCCTGAGGCCTCCCTGGGGGCCACTGCTCATTTCCCATCCCCCTCCCTCTCTATACTGTTCCTTCCAAACCATTCCTCATCCGCCCTCACCCACCACCACCTGCAGGCCCTTTGTAGCCTATTAATCCAACTGAGAAATTTGCAGGAGTGATTTCTGACGGTGTCTCACTAAAAAATAATGAGAAGTGTTTTTCTCACCCTCCTCTCAGAAAGCAATCACGGCTTTGAGTCTTGCAAACTTGCATTTACTCTTGACCCAGAAGAGAGAGAACAGGTCTTTTAAGTGCCCTAAGGTTTGAGGAAGAGGGGGCTTGTCCTCTCCAGCCCCAGGAAGAATTGGATCCTCTAAGGAGAAGGTCTCGAACACTGCCCCCTGGCATCCCCAAGACCCCTTCCGTGGATAGAAGAGGTCAAAACTGTTTTCAAAATAATATGATTTTATTTGCCTTTTTCCCTTTCATTCTCTCACTTATGTACCTGGTGTTGTACCTAACGTGTGACACCACAACAGATTGGATGCAGCAGCAGAGATAAGAATCCAGCTACTAAGCCAGATATTAGAGTGATTTACAAAAAACATAAAACAACATTCTTCTCATTAGTATCTTCTTGCATCAGAACATGTCTAAAGCTGACCTTAAGGACAGTTGCATCTGGGCCCCAGAAACAACAATTTGGAGACAAAACAAAACATTTACCTTCAGAAAAATGATTCTTTTCATTCGTGTCTTCCTCCAAAAAGTCATACAATTTATGACTAAGTTACCCTGTTTGCATTGTTGCTGTTTTGTTTTGCTTTGGTCACTTTTCCTCCCTTCTGAGCCTCTGCAATCCTTTAATCCAAGTTACTGTGGGACAGAATGAATCACTGAAACACAGGTGTCGGGCCACCGGAGAGCAGCCCTAGTCAACGACTGCCCCCGAATCATGACAATGTATTCATCCGTAGGGCTATCAGTACGTTTTATCTTCAAGAATCTAAAATATCACTGCCCATCCATTTCATGGCCGGCGGAGGCTCCCTGCGGTCTGCTTATGTTCTTCAGATTGAGAGCTGTTTATGGGCAGCGCCCCTGGCTTATTCAGCCCTACAAGGTCCCACAAGGCCTTGTGAAGTACCTGGCACACAGAGACACTCAGTAAACATGGGCTAAATCTAGTTGGATTGGACCGCAAAGCCCTTGGCCCTGCCAATGCAGGAATAACCAGGGAGACCTGGTGAGGTGTGACAGGCTGCTGAGTCAGCCAAGCCTCCCCAGCTGCTACCCCAGCTTCCACTGGCCCTCCTCATGGACCCCAGTCGACGACTTTCCCTATGGTACCCCCACGACTGCCCTGCCTTCCCTACCTCCCTCTTCCTCCCACCAGACTATGAGGAGATGAGAGGACAGAGAGGGGGTGGAGGTACCCAGAGAGGCCTCCACCAATGTTGAAATGGCTCCTGCTGGCCTGTTTGTATCCAGGGCTAAATAGTCTTGCAGTGATGGTCCATTCTTTATAAATGTGAATGTGCACATAACCACTTTACCAAAAAACAAAAAACAAAACTCTACTTGACTAAAATGTTTCTAATTCTAATCAATGTTGAAACTCAAATTTTTACAGAGTTATAATCGAGGAGTTATACTCTATAAACTATTGCGTGTGCTCATTTTTTACTGAATATAATCTATATACTTGCCATTTGGATGGTTACTTAGAGTTTAATTATGCTGATGTACTATTGTTTGCTTAACATCTGCTGTGCATTGGTTACTTGGGTCCTTTCAATTTTTCATCACTATGAATTGTGCTATGATAAACATATTTACGCAAGTTGCTTTTTGTCTTTTAGGATTCCTTAGAATCTATTTCCACAGACTATACTCCTAGCAATAAGATAACCAGGGCAAAAGAATGGATGGACACACACACATACATATCGCTGTGTCACTTTATAGAAAGATAACAAATCCTTGGCTTCCATTTGGCAACAATTTTTTAGGCAAGAGTTTTTAAAATCTTACCTTAAAACAGTTGAGGTCTTAGAATTTAAAGATTGGGATGGAAGACTTTTTAGAGGTCATTTTGGCCAGCTCCCCAAAGAATGCAAAGATGTCCTGTCATCACAATTCCTTTTGTCACAATGTCATGATAGGTAGTGGTTGTCACAGTATAAGAAGAAAGTCCAACCTCACACAAACATGTAATTGTAATGGGATAAGGATTTTAATAATCTTGTATTTTCTTTGATACAACCCCAAAACACAACAGATGGCTAATTGCAATGTAAGTAGAATTTGAAATTGTATTGGTTGAAATTTTCATACTCTGTTATATTAAAAAATTCACTGGTCCATCTTGCACTTCGAATGGCCCTTTTTCTGGGGCATGGTTTTATGGCATCATGCATTGGTCAGCTGAAAATTTTTGGTTCACTAGTAATAGGGATCTTTCAGATGTAGACACATTTATTGTATAATCAAAAAATCACATTGGCCCAGGACCAAATGGCTTCACTGGAGAATTCTACCAAACATTTAAAGAAGAATTAACACCAATCATCTCAAACGCTTGCAAAAAGTTGAAAAGTAGATAACACTTCCTAATTTTACAAGACCAGCATGACCTTGATAATAAAATCTGACAGAGATACTATAGCAAAAGAAAACTACAGATTAATATCCCCGAAAAATATGCAAAAATCCTCAACAAAATACTAGCAAGCCAAATTTGACAACACATTTAAAAGATTATCCACCATGATCAAATGGGATTTATTCCTGGAATGCAAGGGTAGTAAAAATCGAATACTGTAATGCACCACATTAACAGGATGGAGGACGAAAACCACACAATCTTCCCAATTGATACAGAAAAAGCATTGGACAAAATTCAATACCATTTCATGATAAAAACACTCAACAAACTATAAAGAGAGAAAATTACCTCAACATAATAAAGGCCATATGTGAAAATCCCACAAGTAATGTCATACTCAATAGTGAAAAGCTGAGAATTTTTTAAGATCAATAAGAAGGCAAGGATGCCTACTCTTTCCACTTCATGTAAACTAGACAGGAAGAAGTAAAATTACCTCTGTTTGCAGATGACATGATTTTATTTGTAGGAAACCTTAAAGATTACACACATACACACACACACACACACCCCTGTTGAAACTAATAAACAGATTAAGCAAAGTTGCAGGATACAAAATCTACAAGCAAAAATCAGCTGCATTTCTAAACACTAACATTTCTAAACACTTCTATACCGTAATGAACAACTTGAAAAGGAAATTAAGAAAACAATCCTATTTACAATAGCATCAAAAAGAATGAAATATTTAGGAATAAATTTAACCAAGGAGGCAAAATATTTGTACACTGAAAACAAAATACTAGAAGAAATTTTAAAAGACATAAATAAATGGAAAGACATCTCATGTTCATGGATTGGATGACTTAATATTGTTAAAATGTCTGTACTACCCAAAGCAATCTACAGATTCAATGTAACCCTTATCAAAGTCAAAATCCTTATGAAGTGGCATTTTTTGCAGAAATAGGAAAAAACATCCTAAAATTCATATGGAACCTCACAGAATCCGAAATAGCCAAAACAATCTTGAGAAAGAAAAGCAAAGCTACAGGCCTTACATGTTCTGATTTCAAAATATATTACAAAGCTACAGTAATCAAAAATAGTACAGTACTGACATAAACACAGACATATAGACCGACAGGATAGAGTAGAGAGCCCAGAAATAAATCCTCAGATATACAATCTTGACAACAGGGAAAGGATAGTCTCTTCAACAAATTGTGCTGGGGAAACTGGACAACCACAGGCCAAAAAAAAAAATAGAAGTTCGATTGGATCCTTACACTATGAACAAAAATTAACTCAAAATTGATTAAAGAGCTAAACATAAGGCCTGAAACTATAACACTACTAGAATAAAACATAGGGGAAAAGCTTCATGACATTGGACTTGGCAAAGATTTCTTGGATATAAAACCAAGAGCATAGGTAATAAAAGCAAAAATAGATAAGTGGGACTACATCAAACATCAAAACTTCTGTCTTTTTTTTTTAATTTATTGGCTGTGTTGGGTCTTCATTGCTGCTCTGCAGGCTTTTTCTAGTTCCAGAGAGTGGAGGCTGCTCTTCATTGTGGTGCACAGGCTTCTCATTGTGGTGGCTTCTCTTGTTGCAGAGCATGGGCTCTAGGCGTGTGGGCTTCAGTAGTTGCAGCACGTGGGCTCAGTAGTTGTGGCTCATGGGTTTAGTTGCTCCTTGGCACGTGGGGTCTTCCTGGACCAGGGCTCGAACCCGTGTCCCCTGCATTGGCAGGCAGATTCTTAACCACTGCGCCACCAGGGAAGCCCAAAATTTCTATTTTTTTTAATTTAAAAAATCTTAATTTAAGTACAGTTGACTTATAACATTGTATTAGTTACAGGTGTACAGTAAAGTGATTCACCCACAGATGTATATAGATATAGATATATATTCTTTTTCAGATTCTTCTCCATTCTAGGTTATTACAAGATATTGAATGTAGTTCCCTGTGTAAAACCTCTCTGTGTTAAGAGAAACAATATGAATTATTCTGGTATGAAAATACCCAGGACTAAATAACAATAATTTGACAGTTAATCATTCTTTAAGTAAAACTGTTGTTCTGTAGGGGGCTGGGAGGGAATGGCTAGTTGAGCTCACATCTCAAACAACTGAATGAGGGCTTTTCCTTAAGCACTTAACCATCACAGAGCAGAAGTACTTTAAATGTACTTCCATTTCATCACAAAGAATATTGAAAAGACAGGTACTCAAGGGCTGACATTTAATTAACCTAATTTTTCTGCTTCCTTAAGGACATTCTTAGGGAAACAGGGAGCACGTGGTAGGGAGGATCACAGTGGCTGCTGGCGTGGATAGGTACCACTGCCACACGTCAGAGAGTGAGCTGGTCAGTCATTGTTGATCTACAGTCGGATAACCACAGCCCTTTCTAGTTTACAAAGTCAATTTTTCTGTTACCCATTTAATGCGGACAATACCACTTATCATTATCTGCCATTCACAGACCAGAAGCTGGAGGATAAGGGCTTGAGAAATGTCCCCAAAGTCTTCAAGTTGTCAGCTGGCAGTGCCAGCTCTTGTGACATAAAAACCCCATACTGTTTTCATGAGGAAACATCACCTCTCACCACCACCCCTGACTGACTTCACCCCCAGAGCCACACGCGGTGCAAAGTCGTGAAGTGAACCAGTCTGTCTCAGAGTCTCCTCACTTCTTTGTCCTCCTTTCTTGACGCTGTGGGTACTCAACCACCCAGAGGTCTACGCCGTCCCTGCTCATCTTCACGCCCCTCTCCTGCAGCCTCCTTGCACCTGCCTCCATCAAGGCCACACTAGCACCTGACATTTGTTCTGTGCATTTGAATTTTACGAAGCACTTTCCCATGTACTGTCTCCTTTGGATTTTGATCTTCAAACTACTTCATGAAATAGTTTTTCATTCCCCCATTCCGCAAGGAAAATAAGGCTCTGTGAGGTGGTAATTTGCTCAAGTTCACATAACTCACCTTTCCTGTGCCTCCTTTTCTTAAGATCTTTCCAACCTCTAATTGATTTATTTATAAGGAGGTTTAAATGACGAATAGCTTCTTTACATGTTCCCTTCAAGAACTATTAGCGTTGTGAAAGGAAGTTGAAAAAATAACAACACTTGTATCTATGAAATGCCTCCCTAACCTTGAGACTCTTAAACAACATCATCGTGTGTGCCTCTCCAGGAGGAGGGCTATGTGTAGACCTGAAGCTGGGCCAAGGAGAAATAGAGATGATCATAGTTTTGCAAGTGAAGGGGTAATGGGTACACATGTTTGCAAACTGTAATAAATAAATCTAAACATTTACATTTGGAAGTGATGGTATCATCCACTGTGTTCCTTTCCTCTCACAAGGACATCTGAATGAGGCAAACATCCTTCTCTGAAGCCACAAACCATGAGAATAATAGAATGTGTTCAGATTGGATACACACAAGAGTAGTAGCAGAAATTAGTTGAAGAACATTTAATGGTGGTGTTCTTTTAACAGCCACGGCCCATGCTGCAGGATAACGAAATGCCCGATTAGAGTAAACCACAAAAGAGTTAAAAGAAAAAAGCGTCGCAGTCTAAACCTGGGAGGCCTGGCTTTGAAGTTCTTTTACAGGAGTATGGCCACGGGAGGGAGTACTTTAAACTGAGGAAACAGGAAATACCTAGATAAAAAGTTTATTTCATTTCCTAGGCTGGGGGGTGGGGTGGGGTGGGAAGTCTTTCCAGAAGCGCTCTTCCAGGAAACCAGGCCTTTCCCACCTAGATGTTTAGGTTTCCTGAGAAGAAATAAATAACCTCCCCCGTCACAGAGTGGAGGATCAGCAAGTCAGGAGAAAGCTGCAGAAATCTGAACTTGCCCCACTCCACGTTATCAGCTCAAAGCAAGAAGACTTTGAAGAAAGGGCAGGGGAGAGAAGTGGTGTCTGAGGAAGAGGTTGCAGTGCAGGCTAGCCGCCTGGAGACGTAAGCAGAGCCCAGAAGGAGAAGCAGAGGTAAGGGGCGGGTAGCTGAGGATGTTCATTCACAGGTGTGCAAGGCCGGGCTCCATCCCCTGGGTACCACAATACTGCAGAGATGATGCCGGGGATGGTACCTGGGTGGGGGCGGGGGGTGGGAGGGGCAGGGAGACGACATCAGTTAACACACGGAGCGCCCCGGAGAACTGAGACCTTCAGTTAAGCCATTCTTAAAGAATTCCATTGTGTCCGCAGCTGCACCGGAAGGACCGTGACTGGAATGGTCCGATTTGCGTGGACCACAGTGACCCCTGGTGGAGGCACGCGCCAGCCGCCACCCACTTGAGGCTCTGGGGCTGGGCAAAGGGGGGTACACTTTGAATGAGGTTGCAGGATTGTGGCTTTCTTTACACACACAATTTCTCCGTCTTCCCAAATATCCAATTATTCAGTTAAGATACACTGGCTGCGGCTATACAGCGCCATGCTTCCTTTTGAAGGTCACTTTCCCTCATCCCCTCATGGTCCACTAAAGCGGACTTCCCATCGCATCCAGCCTGCTCCGCCCTTCCTTCCCCTGGATGCACAGCACTCAAATGTCTGGCTTTTTTCACATGCTGCTTAGTTAGATGCCGCTTCCCCAGCTCATCTTTCCCCTTGAAGACCCAGCTGCCTCTTCTATTCTGATCCGGATGAACCCCACTTCACTGGTACTTTGTCTTTGCAGCCCCTTTCTGATGAATCCTGCCAGGTCGCCATGCGGTGTGGGCGTCCCACCAAACTTTCGTAGTGATTTGGTATTTGCTGAAGCTTCAAAAAGCTCTTTCAACCAAAGAGACATTGCTGGTCTTGCAAGGAGTCCTGTCCAGTCACCAGGGAGGTTGTGAACGGCCAGAGTCCTCGCTGATCTTTGCCAGCACGTGACTCTGTTAGAAACTGCAGGCGAGTGAGTGCAGCCAGGCGATGGGTCAGCACTTTCCTAAAAGGGGGATGTCCCCGGGGAGAATGAGAAGCAAAGGCTTCCCACGCAGGAATCCTTGCTTCTGAATATACGTGAGAGCACTCTTCCTGAATAAACTCGGTGGTAGCATTTTGAGAGAAGTAGAATGTGCCTTGAACCAAGAAATTTGCTTGTATGTTCTAAGAATTAGATAAAAAAGGATGCTGTTTTTCTCATCATAGATTTATTTCCATACCTATAAATATTTTTAGAGACCTCTTTGAGTCAGGAACAGAGATGAATATGGTGTTTCTCAGAAGTGTGAAGGTACAGTAAATAACCTAATTCTGAAACATTTGGGGATTTCACAGAAGAAGACTTGAAATAGATGCTCTTTTAGTAACCATAAAGTAAAGCAGGAAATAGACCTGAATAAATACATAGGATAGAAAAACAAGTCACTGTAGTCTAAATATAAGATACAGGTAATTCTTTTCAACTTCCAGTATAAAATATACCTCACACCAAAAAGAATGTACTGAATGAACCCAAACAATTCTCATCCTAGATATCACAGCTACACAGTTTCTGGCTAAGTATCAGGGTGCGTAGGGAAACGTTAGCATCTAGGAGATGGGTTATAAGGAGTATGAAAGAACTAATGGAAGACTCAAATTTATTTTGCCCCTCAAAATGTTTGTTTTTTGGAGCATTTCTGAGAAACTACATTAGATCATTTTAAAAAATAATTCCTAGGTGTTGCCCTGTTGACAGCCAACATAAACACTGTATCCTCCCAGATCAAAGAAGCTACCCCATCAAAGAAACACTGGACAACGCCAGGAATTCGATCTTTCAAACTGTTAGAGAAATGCTGCCAAAAGAAGAGGAAAGCATAGGATGTTTGGAAAGGAGGTGGCAGATTTTTCTTTCATGATGAGAATTTTTAAAAATTTTAAAAATAATAATAGTAGTGGTACTAGTAAAATATCAGGTATTTATTGAGCATTTTGTGTGTCCCAGTGCTATTTGCTGAGACCTTTACACACACTATTTCATTTCAAGCTCACAAAACTCCAATGAGGTAGGTACTATTATTACCCGCCTTTGACAGCCGAGGACACTGAAGCTTCACGGGGTCATTAACTTGCCTAAGGCCGCAGAGGCAGTGGACACCCGGGCCTGTACTCTCAGCTGGGCTCTATGCCTCCTTTCTGGGCTAACGCTCTCTAAGCACTTGCTGTTTCCCAAGCACTCTTCTTGCTGGTGTTGACTTGCGGAGTGCTCCCAACAGCCAATGAAAGATACGCTACAATAAGTCCATTTTACAGGTGAGGAAACTAGGGCACAGAGAGGCTGAGGAAGCTGCCCAAGGCCACCTGGGTTAGTAAGTGCCACAGTGGAACTCGGACTCAGGCGTTCTGAGCTCGGAAGCCAAAACCTTCATCACTTTCTAATAGTAGAATTAAAGAAAAAAAAGTTTCCATCTGACACATTTGGTTTCTGAGTTGCTGCCTACACAACCAAGCCCAGCATTCAAAACACCAGGGAGAATGTGTATTTTTTTCATTGACATTAATTTCAAACCCAGGGAGGACAGAAGACAATCCTGACAAAGAATGCCCACAGAAGACTCAGGGTTTCGTCATCAGCTACTGGCCATGTCAGCAGAGGTCACATATGGCGAGTGGAAGATCTGGGGGAGGTTTTAGTCACGAAGTCAAGGAAGTGGCGGCCATGCCAAGAAAGAAGCAAGCAGGATTGGAGCTTCAGCACCCGCCAGGGCTCCAGAACTATCTACCGAATGGAACAGAAACAATACAGTAACCGAGTGGTTGTAGAACCTAATTCCTCCCCATCCCCCCCAAAATTACCCCAGCACACCAGAAATAATTACCAAATGGAACAGAAACAACAAAAATAACCAAGTGGTTGTAGAACCTAATTCCTCCCCCACCCCCCAAAAAAATTACCCCGGTGCACTTGAGCTAATCCTCCTTCTAGAGAGAGTGTAATCTGATGCTGGTTCACTACATGTGTCTTTCTTTTAACAACTTTCATGGAAGATTGGCTATATCTCTATCCAATAGAGCTGTGACCTTCAGAGGTGTGTTAGAAGAATGAGCAGGAACACACTGTACACATATTAAAGTATTTTTTAAATAAACAAATATTTATAAAGTCCTCACAATATACAAGAATGAATTTCAGCTTTTACTGTTGCTATCAGCCAGCCGTTTGAGATGAGGAAGTGATTCCTCATGGTGGTTATAAATATTTCCTTAAGCTTAAAAGAACTAGCCCCCTCCTTCCCAACCTCCATCCTACAACAGAAAATGAAGCCGATATCAAAGGGCCCATTCCAAGTCATTCTGTACTTATGAGTGGTGGATTATACTACCAACTGAAAGCCAGTGGAGCAGTCAGGATAGAATAGGTTAGGCTGCTGTAACAAACACCCCCAGCACACATGTGCACGCTTATACACGCACACAGATCTCAGGGGCTGAACACAATCAAGGTTTATTTTCAGCTCATACTACATGTGTTGCATGGATTGCAGGACTTGGTGATGGGGTGTGCCTCTCACTGTAACCATCCAGGAGGTCCAGCTGCTGGGTTGCTGGAAGATCCCTCTAGGGAAATGCTTCTGTGACACCAGAAGAACGGGAACGGAATTTTGCATAAGCATTTAAGATTGCCTCCCGGAAGTAACATATAACTTCCACCCACAGTTCACTGGCCAACACAGGTCATGCGATAAGCCTAACTTTTAAAGAGACAACAAAATACAAACTTAGTGTGTACCCAGAGACAAGGAAAATTGGACTCTTTATTTAGGTGCAGCCCTAATGGCTAAGACATTGAGTAAAGGAAAACTGATGTCAGAATCAGGACCTTGAGATCATTTTAAAAGGCTCCCTCTAACTGCATGGATCTCAGACTAAAGGCCTGCATGCAGAGTGACTCAAGACTGATGACAGGTAATGTTTCGGTGGGTAGGTGTGTGTGTGCACGAGGTAGAACCAGACGGAGCTGGTGTGGCCAGTGAATATAGACACAAGGACCAAAAACCTACCTGCAGCTACCAGCTTAAGAACATACAGCTGAATCCTCAGGTTGCCAGATGCACGTGGGCCCTGAAGCCTCAGAGGGGCGGCATGTGTCGATTTTAGGAAGAGGAGAAATTTGAAACTATTTTGTCCACAACCTCGTGACTCAACGAAATATGTTTCTTAGTGAAAGCAATCGTGTAAAAGGTAAACACTCAGTCCTGGCAGACTTTGGGATTTGCCTGCAACTTCTCCACACAGGACTTTAAGACTTTGGCCTTGACCTTTGACTCACTGAATTTCCCAAATCCCTGGTGTTTCTCTGTGGCAGAACACTGGACAAAACAATCTCTCACTCTTGATGAAACTTAACCAATGCTTTTTGTGAAATAAAACAACAGGCAGGACAAGGAATATGGGAAGAAAAATGGGAGCTCATCATGAGAGGGCAATGTTCATGGCCCCGTCTGCCCCCAAGCCTTCTCCCAAAAGGAGGATGCTGTCTGTAGGGCCTGGATGTCTCTGTAAAATGGGACCACTGTTGTCTCTGAGGAAGATGGCGAGTCATCTACCACTCATACCAATCTCATGTGCACTCTACAACCTGCTAGAAAGTGTAAAGCACACTTTCAAATCTCGACACAAGGACTCAGTTTGATAACAGAGCCAAGCAGGTTGACAGCTGAGAGGGCTAAGGTTATTAGCGGGACCCGTCTTCCTGTTATTCAGGGCTTTCTGCTCTGCAGCTGTGAGAGATGCGAAGCTGTTCTCGGTTACCGTGGGTATGGATCCAACATGCTCTGAAACAGCCAAGACGCAGCACAACAAACAGCTATAGTCTCTGACCACTCAGCGTGTTCCTGCCACCAGCAACATCGCCTTCACCTGGAGCTTCCTCGAAATGCAGACTCTCAGGCCCTGCCCCACACCTGCTCACCCAGAACTTGCATTTTAACATAGTCCCTGGGTTAAATGTATGCACCTTAGTTTGAGAAGCTCTGTTCTCCAGAGTTTTAAACCACCCTTGAAAGATGCCTTTGCTACCGTCTTCTATTGAAGAGAATTAAAAATCAAGGCCTTTCCCCAGCCTGCCTTCTTTCCCATCTTGTTGTCAAACAGTCAAATTGACACCACAAGCCCAGGTAATAATTCACCTGCCTCAGAGCCTTTCCAAAGAGGTGGTATTTGCATGAATGGAACTGCCCTTACTGGACAATTGCATTTCAGTGTGTCCCTATAGAAACTAAAAGCATAAATTTTTTCTTTAAAAAAATCTGTTTCAAAGATTTGCTTCCATAAGCAGTACACTTATTTCTCCCACACTATTATTAGACACACACATCTGACTCTTTTATTTCTAACTTTCTCTTCTCCCTCCGCCAACATCTGCCAAGTACAAACAGGGAAAAGTGACTGTTTACATCACATGCGCAGGTATTTCTATTTACAGGGATTCAATGGAATGTTGTCTTTTTCATTTGCTTTGTTTGTTTTGCTTGAGACTAGCTGGGCAGTCTGGACTATGTCCTGCTTTGTTATATTCATCTGGTCTAGTCGAACGTCCATATCTGAGGGCATCAGTGGAAAGCTGAGAGACACCACCCGGCAAGAAAGCTCAAGTGACCTATTCTCTGTTTTTCACAAGTTTTGAACCGGCACACTTTTCCTTAAAATGTTAATGCTTAATATCAGAGCAGGTTAACTTGAAAATAAGGTTTTATTGTGCTAAAGAAAACATCCTCATGATGTCTGTGTTAATGACATCTCCACGTGCTTTGGGAACTTAAAAGAAACAAGTAAATCTATGCTAAACTCAAGGAGCCTGCATTTAAAAAGGTATTTTGCTTTTCATTAGCATTTACTTTTTAATACAAAACTCCATTTCCTGCCCTCAGAAGATGAAGTAGGTACACGCTGATGCAAAAGTGTATTTTAACGTGATTGATGGCAACCCAGACACTATGTCCTCTGGAGGATTTCTATGACACACTGTTCTCAAGAACCTTTAAATAATCTCTCATAAAACAGGGGCAGGAATATTTCCAGGTGACAATGGGGCTGGAAGCGATATGATGTTTGTACGTGATGGGCTACTCATTTTTCTGAAATAAAGAATCTTGAGAAAAGAGGAATTATGACTAGTATTTACAACAGCGTTTCATAAACATCCCCACATTCCAGGCACAAGACAAAAGGCATGACTCAGATCACAGTAGGCGTGATGGCTGGGGAAGTGGTCCTGGTGAAGATTGCTTCCCCGTTGCCTGAGAATAGCTCCGAGGAGATTTCTGTAGGAAGCTGATAATGGGCGATTTCATACGAGGATCCCCAGGAAAAGCCCGGTTTTGATCCAGGGCATTGCCTCAGCTAAAAATGTCATGTTTCCAGACGGGATTTGATGTCTTAGTAGGTTATGGCTGAAAAGACTGAGAACGTGAGAAAGCAACGTGAATGACTGTGATTTTTAAATTTGTGCTGCCATTTAAACCCACATGATGAAGTCATCTTGTTGGGTGTGGCTTGAGCTCTGCTCCACGCTGTGGTGTGTAGGGGGCCAGAGGGGCGTCGCTCCCTGACATCTCTGCAGTCTCCCTGGTAGGAGGCATTCCTGGGAGTGCAGGTGGCAATGCTCACAGGACTTTGCTTAAAAGCTCACACTCTGAGGTCCCACCTGGTCTGAGATGGGGTTAGGAGTCTGCATTTGTATAAGATGCGTCTGAGGAGGTGATCTTCAGAATAAGTTCAGAGAAACGCTGACTACAACCCAGTTAAATCCTCATCTTTAAAAAAAAAAATACATATCAAAAAAAAAAAACAACAGAAAATAACAAGTGTTGGTGAGAATGGGGAGAAATTAGAAGCCTTGTGCACTGTGGGTGGGAATGTTGAAGGGTGCAGCTGCTGTGGAAAACAATATGGAGGCTCCTCAAAAAATCAGACATAAAATTACCATATGACCGGACTTCCCTGGGGTCCAGTGGTTAAGACTCTGCACTTCCGCTGCAGGGGGCAGGGGTTCAATCCCTTGTGGGGAACTAAGATCCCACATGCCGTGTGGTGTGGCGTAGTCCAAAAAAAAAAAAAGGACTCCTAAAAACAGAGGACGTACAGACAAATGTAAGTCATGAAAAAGAACTGAATGTAATTATCTTCAACGGAGTATTAAACCGTTAACAGTCTGGAGTAAACACATTCTAAGCAAAGACCCAAACACTACCTGGCCACCAACTAGGAAATGTCCTAAAGTAGTATACGTGGATCAGAAGGATCTAGACCCGTTCTGCTGCCCAAGGAGAGTTCTGAACCTGCTACTATTTGCCAAATCAGCCAGCCTTGGGTTTTCGGGACAAATCTAGTTCAGACCTTGAATCCCAGGGCAGGTTTGGAGTAGTTGAGGGACTCCTGGGGAGAGGGTAAGTTAATCTCTGTCAAATCTCTTTAAGTTTCAAGCTGATTTCAGAACACAGAGCCAACTCAGCCCAGGTCTCCCCTGGCTCCCATAAGAAGCCCCCAGTAGTCTTCCAGAACCCCCTCAAAGCCTTGGACCTTGACGAAACCCAGAGAAAACGACATGCAGTCTGGTCTTGCCAAGCGAGAGCACCAGCGCGTGGACTTCAGAGCCGTCTTGGAATTCAAGCCAAGGCTCCCGGGGGGGCTTTCGTTAGACTTGGTACCCAGCTCTGCGGGATGCTGGTTCTCCTGTGATGTCTACTGCAGATAAGCCCTCCTGGAGGAGAGTGGAGACAGTCGCTGCTCTGCGAGGCTCCACTGTGAGGCAACAGAAGGCAGGGGGTGGACTGGAGAGCTACACGCTGCCGCTGTCCCCACCGGAGTCTGAGCAGGTTTCCTTCTAAACCTTTGAGAGTTTCCTGTACTCACTGAGTAGGTTGTGTATTTGGATCTTTTTCTTAGGGACACGCATAGGACTCTTAGAGGAAACAGGACAGACATAAATATACTAACTTTTTGTTGAGGCTATAGGTTCTGTGAACAATAGCGGTTGCCAGGACGAACAGAACAACTGAGGAATGTTACTCTTTTTGTATAAATATTGGAAACGTAATCTTTATGTTTTCTCCATATCTGTTTCCAAAGGGCTCAAAAGGCTTTTCAGATCACCTGTAAGGGGTTTCAGATAATTTGTAAGGCTGCACCAAGACTGGTGTGGGAAACCTTGGTCCAAGGCCGCTGGAGACCCAATCTTCCCCTACATCTTCCCCCAGGTCACTGTCTTGAAAAATCCGGAAATATTATCATAGGTCTTTCACTGGTGCCTCTTGGAGGGTGTGTTGCATTTAATGACCAGGCAAAGAGAGAGAAAGAGATTCTCGTAGCTGGAGTTACCCTTGATCACAGGACCGAGATTTCCCAAGGCCTCCATCATCAAGTCCTCCCCAGAGTGGCCCATGACAATGACAAGTTTCAGTCCAAATATAACTCACCCCTCTACCTGCTCTGTAACAACTTTATTTTACTTTATTTTTTGGCTGCATCATGCGCAGCTTGTGGGATCTTAGTTCCCCTACCAGGGATTAAACTTGGGCCCACAGCATTGAAAGCGCCGAGTCCTAACCACTGGACCGCCAGGGAAGTCCCTGTAACAACTTTAGAACAAGGGTTTTCTTCTACGTTTTTCCTATTCCACACGGTGGAGTGCCCTGCATAAGACAGTT
This sequence comes from Hippopotamus amphibius kiboko, assembly GCF_030028045.1. Lineage (NCBI taxonomy): Eukaryota > Metazoa > Chordata > Mammalia > Artiodactyla > Hippopotamidae > Hippopotamus > Hippopotamus amphibius. The sequence continues at coordinate 74,643,995 of NC_080199.1, forward strand.
GCTCAATAAGGAGTCAATTCTCAATTAAATTCACTCCATTGTAATTTTCATTTCCACAGTTTTGATGACCTGAAATCTTTCCTTAATTTGTACAAAAAGTGTAGGCAGAGAGAAAGTGAAACTGCTTGGGGGCCGCTGGGAGCTTGGGCAGGGAGCTAAGTTTGGCCTAAGAACCGCAGAATCAGGCACAAGAAATGTAGCTTTCACGTTTATTTGCTTCTCTGCGCCCTTTGAATATTTAAGGAAGAGCTATCAGGTGACAGTGAATTAGAACAGGTAAGTTCCATAAGAGGGATCTTAGAGCCCACCTGGTCAGACCATTTGCCTCCACTGAAGCCTCTCCAGTGGCGGTCACTCTTTATTGTAAGAAGATGACTATTTCAAGGAGGCTTTATCTATAAGGATAGCTTTTCTGGATATGCTACCAAAGTGGTCTTCCCCAGTAAAGAAATAAAGGAAAGGTGGAGGGCACGTGGAGGGCTGGGTCCCCAGGAGACAGACAGGAATGCGAGGGTGATTGGGGAGCAGGACATTTGCTGAGCAGGGTTCTGGGTGGACACCGGAGGGGGAGTGGAGGACTGGGCAGAGGGACAGGGTGGAGGGAGAAGCAGAGCAACAGAGGCCTTAACTACTCTCCAGGAAGCTCCAGAGCCTGGATGGCCCTTTAGAGCTGTCCAGTCCCTCTTATGGGCGGAACTGTGTCCCCCCGCAATTCATAAGTTGAAGCCCTAACCCCTAGAACCTTAGACTATGACTGTATTTGGAGACTGTATTTGGACCTCCAAAGAGGTAATTAAGGTTAAATGGAGTCAGAAGGGTGGAGCCCTAATCCAATGATTGGTGTCCTTATACGAAAAGGAAGAGACACCAGGGATGGGTGATTAGAGAAAAGGACATGTGAGGACACAGCAAGAAGACATTCATCTACAGGCCAACAAGACGGGTCTCAGAAGAAACCAACACTGCTTGAGCTCCAACTTCCAGTCTCCAAATTGTAAGAAAACAAATGTGTGTTTGTAAGCCACCCAGTCTGTGGTACTTTGTTTTGGCAGCCGAGCAGGCTGATACACACCCCCTTGGCCAGTGCTTGGATAGGAGCGGTCCCCAGGGAAGGGGCGGCCTGTTGGGTGAGGAGCTCCCTTCCCCTGAGGCATTTACGTCGCAGGCAGGACTGGTGCTTCGGGGTCTGGGCTGCGCACCACAGCACCCTCTATGGCAAGGCCCCGTGGCCGCGCCCTGAGCCGGATGGAGGACTGGGACAATTATGAGGAAAACGTCTCAGGGATGAGGGATGAGGAATGAGGATGGTATTACAGGAAGCATTTCAGTGATCTGCCCTCAGATGGGGCCTTTACTATCTTAAATAAGTTTGCATTCATAAAACAGCAATTCAGAATCTGAAGGAATCTTAAGGATCATCTCATCAAACCCTGTATTTAAAAGCTGGGGGCAGGGCTTCCCTGGTAGCACGGTGGTTAAGAATCCACCTGCCAATGCAGGGGACATGGGTTCAATCCCTGGTCTGGGAAGATCCCACATGCTGTGTGCCAACTAAGCCCCTGTGCCACAACTACTGAGCCTGCTCTCTAGAGCCCGTGAGCCACAACTACTGAGCCAGCATGCCACAACTACTGAAACCCATGTGCCTAGAGCCTGTGCTCCACAATGAGAAGCCACTGCAGTGAGAAGTCCAGGCACTGTATCGAAGAGTAGCCTCCGCTCGCCGCAACTAGAGAAAGCCCGCGTGCAGCAAAAAAGACCCACCACAGGCAAAAATAAAATAAATTCATTAAAAAAAAAAAAAGAAAGTTGGGGGCAAAGAGGCTCAGAGAAGTTGAGATTCTCTCAAGATCTGAAGGCCACTGGAAAACCCGGGATGGAACCTGGGCCCCCTGCATTGGGAGCATGGAGTCTCAGCCACTGGACCACCAGGGAAGTCCCTCTAAATACAGTTTTTAATCAAAGGTCCCGGCTTGAAAACAAAGACAAATGTAAGCTGCACTGTCGGTAAACTTGGCAGTGTTATTCACAAGCTATAACTGTGTCCCGGCAAGGAAAACCCATGAGACCTCAGTGCTCACTGCACAACATGCTTTGACTGGCCCCAAACAGCAGAAAACATGGCGTGAACTGCTTTTGGTAAGTTTGTTCCAGGTGGGAGCGGGAGGGAACAGATCTGTTTCTTTGATTGTCCTCCGCAATCTCCTCTCCTTCTTCCCCTCCCTCTCAATTCTATCACATTATCTGGAGTAACATCTTCAGTGATAGGATCTCATTGTTTAACCAAAGCGACTCGACTGGTTTCAGTCCAGAGATAACAAAAGTGGCAAATAGCTAGGGGCCCACAATAAATGTGCATTCTCTATTTTGCTGGAACATTTGCACAGCATCACCTTTATAAATAGATGGTTTTTTTTCTTTTGTAGAGATTTGCGCAGAATAACTAAGACATCCTTACCGAATCAGTGCATCCTAAACCCTAACGTTAGAGACTCTGGCCAACTCTCAGGCGTCTTGACAGAAATTCTTCCAGAAAGCGCTGATGGCAAGAGCAGACCCAGTTGGCTGAAAGCAGCAGAAAACCACAACTCAAGTGACCCAAAGAGTAATGAATGTATTTTCTCACATAAAAATAACTCCAGAGGCTGAGTAACCCTCTCAACGAAAGAGCATTTTCCTAGACAAAATACAAAAGGCATCACCTTACAAAGCAAAGAGCTGATAAGCTGGTCCCCGACACTCAGGCCAAAGTTGAGGGAACGTCTGAATCCAGAGCAACGTGGGGACTCGGCCACTTTGCCCCAGGGCATCTGCTGAACAAGCACAGTAAGAACTCATGGGCTTGGATTCCAGGTGGGGGTCTTCCCGGAATCCCTCCTATAGGCTGCTATTCCAAAGGGCCCCCTGTCAAGGTAAATGTGAACCGGAGATAAACTTTCCCTTTCCCCGCAATCCTAGGGGACCTCAAGGAAGGTTGGGTGCTGACTACAGCTGGAAGGGAAAAGAAGAAAGAGAGAAAAGTGTCTTGGAGAGGTCTTGGCTACAGCCCCACCTTGGCTAACTTGGGCAGATTTGCAGGCAAGGTTCCCATCTGGAATATCAAGCCAGGTGTGGGGTTTGAGGTTGCCCTTGACCAGTGGAGCCCCTGAGCACCTGGCAGAAGCAAATGCAAATCCTCTGTGGAGGAAGCACCTCTGTCCCAGGCCTCTGCGAAGCCTCAGATTCCATTTTTCTAGCCTCTGCATAAAGACTAGTGGCAAGTCAGGAAACAACACCCCACGAGAAGAAAACAGTAGAAACAAGAAACAGCAGCGATAGGCCTACACAAACTTTGAAAAACTCATCAGGTGTAAATCGTTAACCAATTATGCTGCTGTTTCAAGAAACAAGCAAAAGTCCAGAGGAAAGATTGCTCCACGGTTGCACATTTCAGCAAATCAATGATTCATTCAGGGATCTGAATTCTTCCTATCTCTCCACCTTGCCCACCATCCTCAGCAGATTTTTACCCTCTACTAGCTCTCCTCATGGTCACAAGATGGCTGCAACAGCTCCAGATTTCACAACCACAAAACTTCCAGAGGCAATAAAAGGGAGGGTGTGTTTCCCTGTAGCCCCTTTGAACAGTGAAGCAACCTTGCAGACTTCTCCGGACACTTCATAGGTCAGGATTACATCACACACCTATGGCTAAAGTAATCATGGGGAGGGAAATGGCTGGATTAGATCAATGATGATTCTTTTTATGGGACTAGGGATGGTGAACCTACCTGAGGACTTGTGAATGAGGATAAATATCTGAACATAATTCAAGCTCTTACAGCAAGGTTAAAAAAATGTGTATGTGATGGGGAGGAGTTTTCCAAAGAAAATGAAAACACTAATTCGAAAAGATACTTGCACCCCAATGTTCATAGCAGCACTATTTACAATTGCCAAAATATGGAAGCAACCTAAGTATCCATCAACAGATAAATGGGTAAAGCTGATGTGGTGTATATATACAATGGAATACTACTCACCATAAAAAAGGATGAAATTTTGCCATTTTCAACAACATGGATGGACATGGAGGGTATTACGCTTAGTGAAATGTCAGACAGAAAAAGAGAAATACTGTATGACATCACTTATATGTGGAATCTAAAAAATAAACTATTGAATAGAACAAAAAAAGAAGTAGACTCACAGGTATAGAGAACAAACTAGAGGTTGCTGGTGGGTAGAGGGAAGGGGGAGGGGCAAGATAGGGGGAGGGGATTAAGAGACACAAACTATTAGGTATAAAATAAATAAGCTAGGGCTTCCCTGGTGCCACAGTGGTTAAGAATCCGCCTGCCAATGCAGGAGACACGGGTTTGGGCCCTGGTCTGGCAAGATCCCACATGCCACGCAGCAACTAAGCCTGTGCACCACAACTACTAAGCCTACTAACCGCAACTACTGAAGCCTGCGCACCTAGAGTCCAGGCTCCACAACAAGAAAAGCCACTGCACTGAGAAGCCCGCACACCGCCAGGTAGAGTAGCACCCATTCTCTGCAACTAGAGAAAGCCCACACGCAGCAATGAAGACCCAACACAGCCAACAAATAAATAAATAAATACATTTATAAAAATAAATAAATAAATAAAAAAGCTATAAGCTACAAAGATATATTGTACAAGACAAGGAATATTGCCAATATTTTATAACTATAAATGGAATATAACCTTTAAAAATTAAAAAAGTAAAATTTCCAAGTTTGTGTAAAAAATATTTAAAAATTGAAACTCTGTAAATATATTATGCATGAACTAACATTTGCATTTACCAAACAAAAATATTAAGTCCAGCCCACATTCAGGAGAGGGGACTTGGGCTCCACCTGTTGAGGGGAGGGGTGTGAAGGATTTGTGGACATATTTTTACCACACACAGCAATTCTTTAAAACCAACACACATTTGAGGGGAGAAGTATTTTATCTCTGACGTTGTTTAGAACCTTGGGCCAAGATGTTAATAAAAAGCAGCCATCTTTTAGTCATTTTCAGCATGTCTTCACCTCCTTCCCAGACAATGCACTCCTGTTGTCTGCACGTGGGACAGGGCCCCACTTCCCTACCCTTGGTATCCCACGGAATAGAAGGAAGTCACCGAGGTAGAAGATATGGGGCATCCTGGGTTGAATTGTGTGCCCTTATTTGGAAATAGTGTCGTTGAAGGCGTATTTCGTTAAGACGAGGTCATACTGGAGTAGGTGGCCCTTAATCCAACGTGACTGGTATCCTTGTAAGAAGAGGAGACAGAGACGCAGACACACAGGGAGCGCACACTGGCTGACGGAGGCCCAGATGGCAGCGAGGTGGCTGTCCATCAAAGGATGCCAAGGACGGCCATGACCACCAGGAGCTAAGAGAAAGTCTCTCTGCAGAAGGAACCAAGCCTGCCCACACCCTGATTGCAGACGTGTGGCCTCTAGAACTGTGAGAAAGTACATTTCTGTTGCTCTCAGTCACCCAGTTTGTAGCCCGTTGTCACAGCAGCCTGGGAAACCACAGGTCTGCAGGCTTGTCATCTTGGCTACTGAGCGTGTAAACGCCACTCCTGTTGGGACGCTGAAGAGAAGCTATTCCCCTCTCCCACCCCCGCAACTACACCACGGACGCCTCACCCAAGCGTGGCGAGTCAGTCTCCCTCCGAGACTTTGCACCTTGAAGAGGGACTGAGTCATCAATCTGAGATTCTCAGGTTCTCAGCCTTGCAGCTGAGGCAGTAGAGAAGCACCGTGGCCAGGGTCCTGGGCCCAGCACCGGTCCCCGGGCCCACTCCTGTGGCAACTTCTTCGCTCTGTCTTTTCTATGACTCCCTGGGCTTCCTGGAGATTCTGTGAGCTACCTAATGCCCTTCCAGAAAACCCCTTCTCTTAAGTGAACCAGAGTTGATTTCTGCCGTTTGTAACCAAGAACACTGATTAATACACCCTAGAAAATGGTTTTTGACTCAAATGCCTATTTAGTTTGGTTTCTTGTATTTACCCATTACTTTCCTCCCATGAGCCTTCTGCGTTCATTCATCTGTCCATTCATTCATCCGTCGAACATTTACTGGTTGTCTTTTATGCCAAAGTACTAGGTGCTTGGAATACACGGCCTATTAAGACATGGCCCCTCCCCTTTAAAAACCTACAGCCTAGGAACTTCCCTGGTAGTCCAGTGGTTAAGATTCTGCCTTCCAGTGCAGGTGGGCATGGGTTCGATCCCTGGTCAGGGAACTATGATCCTGCATGATCCCACATGCTGCGGGGCAACTGAGTCCCCAGGCTGCAAGGAAGAGCCCAAGGGCCGCAACTAAGACCCAATGCAGCCAAATAAATAGATAAATATTAAAAAAAAAAATCTTTAAAAAACTCACAGCCTAGTCCAGGGCAGGAGAGTCAAGTAAACAGATGATTGTGCTACAGAGTGGTAATGCTATGATCGAGAGAGAAAGCATCTAAATTATATGTTGGGGAGGGTGGGAGGCGTCCTGTGGTCACTGCTCCCTGACTGGTGTCTTGAGGGCTAAACTGGATGACAAGGCAGGAAGGGGAAGAGGAGGGACATTCCATTAAGAGGAGGGAACTTAGCAGATCAGGACATTAAGTTACTGAACCACAAAAAAACAAACAACCCAATCAAAAAAAATGGGCAGAAGACCTAAACAGGCATTTCTCCAAAGAAGACATACAGATGGCCAAGAGGCACGTGAAAAGCTGCTCAACATCACTAATTACTAGAGAAAGGCAAATCAAAACTACAATGAGGTATCACCTCACACCAGTTAGAATGGGCATCATCAGAAAATCTACAAACAGTAAATACTGAAGAGGGTATGAAGAAAAGGGAACCCTCTTGCACTGTTGGTGGGAATGTAAATTGGTACAGCCACTATGGAGTACAGTATAGAGGTTTCTTAAAAAACTAAAAATGGAATTACCATATGATGCAGCAATCCCACTGCTGGGCATATACCCAGAGAACACCATCATTCAAAAAGACATATGTACCCCAATGTTCACTGCAGCACTATTTACAATAGCCAGGACATGGAAGCAACCTAAATGTCCATCAACAGATGAATGGATAAAGAAGATGTGGTACATATATACAATGGAATATTACTCAGCCATAAAAAGGAATGAAATTGGGGCATTTGTAGAGACATGGATGGACCTAGAGACTGTCATACAGAGTGAAGTGAGTCAGAAAGAGAAAAACGAATATCGTATATTAACACATATATGCAGAATCTAGAAAAATGGTACAGATCAACTGGTTTGCAAGGCAGAAATAGAGACCCAGATGTAGAGAACACACATATGGACACCAAGTGGGGAAAGCAGGGGGTGGGTGGGGGTTGGAGTGGGAGGTTGGGGTGGGATGAATTGGGAGATTGGGATTGCCATATATACATTACTAATAAGAAAAAAATATCAGATCGTACATTTTAAACATATGCAGTTTATTGTATATCAAGAAAAAAAAATAGTAAGTTACTGATCCAGGGTTCAGTGTGTCTGACATAACATTCTAGGTGGGGAGTGGTAAAAGTTGAAGCCATAGAACTAGGTAGAGGTCAGTGCTGTAGGTCTCACTTAGGAATCTGGACTATTTCCTAATAGTGACAAGTAACCACTAAAGTAGAGAGAAAGCTGCCAGTTTTATATTAGAGATTGATTTTTTTCACAGTAGGGCAAAGAATCCCCCACACTTGTTCTCTGCTTGGCCATGTCCAATCTACTATTGAACCCACGAAAGGCATTTTTTGTTTCTGTTATAGTGGGTTTTTTTGTTTTGTTTTTGTTTTCATTTTGTTTGTGTTTTTGGCTGCATCACTCAGCTTGCGGGATCTTCATTTTTGATTTCTAGCATTTCCTTTTGATGATTTCTTAAAGTTTCCATCTTGCTGCTTACATTACCCACCTGTTCTTGCAAGTTGTCTGCTTTTTCCAAAAGAACTCTTAAAATATTAATCCTAGCTATTTGAAATGGCCTGTCGAATTATCAACGTTATATAATGCCAAAAATGGCATTATCGAACGCCCAAATCTCTGCCCTCTCTGCAGAGTCTGCTTCCAGTGCTTTCCAGATTGTGCTTTTGCTGGCCTTTTAAAATGCTTTGCAATTTTTTGTTGAAAGTCAGACATAACGTGTCAGGTAGCAGGAACTGAGCTAAACAGGCCATTAGCCTGAGTGTTTGTGTTAGTCTGGTTGGGGTTTTAAACTGTGTTTAATCTTTTGTAGCTGCAGGTGCCAGAGGCTTCAAAGTAAACAGAGTCGGCTCTTCAAGCTGTAATCCACCGTTTTTCACTGGAGTGCTGCTGGTGGCCAGGTGTGGGGGAAGGGAAGCATTCTTACACAATCTTATGATTAAATCGCAGTCTTCCAGTGGACCCGTGTCCCTGGGCCGTGACCTGCACAAGTATTTATTAGCTTTGTTTTTCCTCCCTTAGGTGAGACAGGGAGGTTAGAGGGGGCTGGAGTCAGGCAAATGCCCCTCCCCAGGTGGGATAGGTCTTTTCCCTGACAGAGTAGGCTTTTGTTGAGGATGCTTTAGGCATATTTCAAAATCTTCCCCTCCCTCTGCTAGAGACATGAGGAAATCATTCTGGGCTCACCATCAAAAGAACCTAGTGGGGTTCCCGTAGACAAAAAAAAAAAAAAAGAGCACGGAGCCCCCCCTTGGGTGACAGATCCCAAGAGTTTCTTACTCTCGGGCTGGTCCACACTCAGCCTCCAGCAACTTATCAACATTGCCGTTAGGTGCTCCTGCCAGCATGTGGCTCTAAGCGCCTTCAGTCCAGCTAAGGAGACCTTGGCTGTGACTGGATTTACCTGTCTTTCCAGATCATGGGACGCAGCTGTGCCCTTTGACCTTGGGCTCTGAAGGGTACAAAACAAAGCAGTGATTTTCAGCTCCCTCAACTCTTTTTGCTCTAAGGGTGAGAGTGATGCTCTCCAAGCTCTTTACAGGTTGGAGCTGAAACCTGTCCCTCCATACGTGGCTGTTGACTGAAAAAAGCACAACAATCAGGTCTGAAAGAGCACTTGTGGCAGGAATGCCCCAGAGGGAGGAGTCCAGGATGAAGCCGGGGTCTGTCTGGGGTAAGAGTGGAATGCAGTGGGAGAGGGCATTCAGTGGGGAGCAGATATCTAGGGAAGGAAAATGAAACGCTAACAAACAAAAAAGCTCGTTAATAAGGAGTTCTGCTTAGTTTTGTTCTGAATACTTGCAGATTTCCTGTTCTGATTAGCTGAAGGTATTCTTTTTGTCTCTTTTCTTTCCTTTTTTTGAAACAACACAAATTTATTCACTTAAGCTCTAGAGGTTGGAAGTCTGAAATGGGTCTCGCTGGGCTAAAACCAAGGTGCTAGCAGGGCTGCACTCCTTGTGGAGCCTTTAGAGGAATCATCAGTCTCCTTGCCTTTTCTGGCTTCAGATGCCGCCTGCATTGCTTTGTTCATGGATCCTTTCTCTGTACTCACAGCAAGGAGTATAGCATCTTCAAATACTTCTCTGGTTGTTACTCTCCTTCTTTCCTCTTTCACTTATAAGGACCCTTGCGATTACATTGGAAACAGCCAGAAATCCACATACCGGAAAGGTCCCTGTGGCCACCAAGATAATCTATTCTCAGAGGTCAGTGATTAGGACATGGGCCTCTTTAGCAGGGACGCTATTCTGCCCATCACAGGAGGCACCTGTTAGGAGCTAATGATTGGATTGACCCTTTTATATACCCAAGGGAGTGTGGGGAGGGCAAGAAGCCAACAGGTGAAGATATAACAATTTACCCTCTTAGTTTTCTATCTTTTTTTCCTATTCCCACTTCCCCTTTCTCTCCTTAGTATCAGGGGTAATTCTCTTGCCCTACTTTTCCCTCTTGACTTGAAGGTTTTCTGCATATTAGAAATCTGTAGAGACTTCCCTAGTGGGTAAGACTCCGCGCTCCCAATGCAGGGGGCCCAGGTTCAATCCCTGGTCAGGGAACCAGATCCTGCATGTGTGCTGCAACTAAAGATCCCGCGTGCCACAACTAAGACCCGGTACAGCCAAAATAAATAGATAAATGTTAAAAGAAGAAGAAGAAGAAATCTATGATTAGAGTTACACAAGAAATAAAATGAAAAATAACCCATCTGGTCGGGACTGGTGTGGATGGTGACAAGTTATATCTCCTTCCATTTAAAAATACCCGAGGGCACAGCTGCCCATCAGTGTCATAGAAAAGGTGTCGTGACTGCCGTGTTTTCGTAACCTCAGCAAGTGCATTGGCCTGGAGGACACGGCAGTAAAAACTGAGTAACAGTGGAGCAGCTGCTGAGTGGAAAGATAAGAGAGTACATTTTACCTTCCCAGGGCACGTACGTACCTCAGAGCTTCTCCTTTATAAAATCTCCTTCTTAAACTTCCGAACTGCCTTCTTAAGCTCCTTCTTAAAAACTCCATTCATTTTCTGTCAGGAAAACGAAGAGGAAAGATGGGCGGCAGCAGAGCCTGGATGCCAAGCAGTGTCCTTTCCATATCTGTGCGCACAGGACTCTGAAACAGCCACCACGTTCCGTGAAGAATAACACAGTTACTCGCTTTGGTTTCAGTTTTCTCATGGGTAAAGTTAGGGGCCTGGTTTCTATGCTCTATGAGTGTCCCTGTTTTGTGAGCCTGCTTTTAAATAGATTGCTCCAGGCCGCCCAAAAGTTCACGCTGGTTCTCCCTATAATTCAGAGCAGTTCTTTCTCCATTCTTAACTAACTTTTCTAGATAAAGGACGCTTGACTGTTGGTCAGTCGTGGGCATCCGTCCTGTCTTATCTTGCCACCTGTGACAGCCCAAGAATGTCAGTTTGCCACGTGGTTGCTGATTCAACTTTAGAGCTGGTAGAACCACTTGGAAAAGAATCAACCTTTGGGGCTTTTTTCCTAAAGCTTTGTAACAAATATGAATGATTTTACAAGAAATTATTTTATCACTTCCTTCTCTCATTTCTTTTTAAATAAACTCTTTCTGATTATAAATTAATACGTGTTCATTGTTGAAACTGTGGAGAATACAGAATATTATACTGTCTGTGGTATTTAATGACAAAAATTCTTAGTAATACCACCACTCAGAGATAATTTTGCTATTAAAATCTGATATATTACTTTATGGACTTTTTTCTATACATTAATATGTATACTTATTTTTAACAAAATTGGGATATACTATACTGTATATTTTTATTTCCTTTTTTTAACAATGTCAGCATGAAAAATTTTCCATGTAATTAAATATTCTGTAAAAATATAGTATAATGGCCTTTCTAAAGAGCTGGAGGTGGAAAGAGGAGGACTAATCCTCTAAGCATGGTCTATATTTTGGAGTCATGTATGCATGATTTCATGTACTCTGCTGACTTTTTTTTTTAATACATTTATTTATTTATTTGGTTGCACCTGGTCTTAGTTGCTGCAGGTGGGCTTCTTGGTTGCAGCTCACCGGCTCCTTAGTTTCAGCACATGAGGTCCTTAGTTACAGCATGCGAACTCTTAGTTGCGACATGCATGTGGCATATAGTTTCCTGCCCAGGGATCGAACCTGGGCCTCATGCATTGGGAGCACAGAACCTTATCCGCTGCACCGCTAGGGAAGTCCCACTCTGCTGACTTTAAATCCTTCCCTATTCCCATAGCCAAGCCCTGTAAAAACAGGACTGACTCCTCTTAAGAGAGGAAAGCGATTGTTGTTTTGTGGGATCACAAAAAGAAATGCCGACGTGAAGCAGAGGCCAGGTTCTTCTCCATAACTTCTCAAACACAGCAGGATGTGTGTCTGATTAAGCAAGATTTCGCTTCCAATCTAAAGATTACTAGATACCCACCAAGTGTCAGACCCTGTTCTAAGAGCTTTCACATATATCCTGCATCACCTGCTGTGGTGGAAAATGAAGCCACATTTAAGTTACTACACAAATAAATCAAATTTAAGCTTCCATCCTGATTGTGAGAAATCCATTCACCATTCTCTGACTTTTCCCCTCCTTGAAAAGTAAGACCCTCTTAAGGTGTTTACTTCACACAAGTGAGTCAGTCTGGTTTAATGTTTCTGTTGCGCAGAAAAGAAATTGAGAAGTCTGGTATGACTGCCTAGGATTCCAACTTCTGCTTTGGTGAGGCTGACACAGGAAACAGGAAGTTCAGCTTTCAGGTCTAAGGGGTCAAAGCCTACTCACTGAGTCAGTGCTGCACAGACTGGAGGGAGGGAGGCAAACTCAGGCTAGCAATGGTTACTCCACACTCACTCGAGGAGACTGGGTTCCCAGGACAACTCTAGAGACAGATATTTTCATTTACAGAAAACCAGCTATTTCTCTTAAGGAACCCCACGGTCCAAGGTGGTAGATCAGGACAGGGTATGACATCATCACTCTGTTCCTGACTGACCTTCCCCTAAAACAAGAAAGGCTCTGGTATTGGGCCTGCCTTACCAGCCCTTCTACTCCATCACCAGCTTCACCATCCTCACCGGTGTGGTGGATATCTTCTTGAAGACTGTTATTGTACATTTCTGACCACTCAGCTAACTTAGAACCAACTCAACACATCAGACGTATTAGACTAACTTGAAACCCCGAAGGGAAAGAGCCAGGATTTCTGGTTTACCAGGGAAATCCTTGGTCTCTTTGCATATTTCCCCACCTCCTCTGCAGCAACCTTCAGATTCCACTCACCAGTGGGCTCATGGCAAGACAAAGCCCCAACCTTAGCCAAGCCAAAAAAGAGTGCTTCAGCCCAAATGCTCTGGATCCAGGACCTGCTTGCCTTACGGCCATATACCTAAAAGAGGTATAAATCATACCAGTTATATTTAAGACATAAAAGCTACAGCATTTGGTGATCAAAAAGCCAGCTATGATTCCCAGGTGTCTGACTTTGCTGATTGGACAGGTGATGTCAGTAGTTGAAACAGGGATTTCTGGAGGGAATTGGATTTATATGGAAGATGATATATGTTTTGGACATTTTAAAGTATGCGGTGGTTTTTTAAAATGCCCTGGTGGAAGCTCTGGGGTGTCAAATTCAAGAGAACTGGGTGAGCTTGAGATTTGGGAGTGACGGGTATGTTAGTGGTTGATCACAAGTGTGGATGTGATTGACAGGGGAGAAGAGGAGCTGGGATGGACCCTGAGACGCAGTACCACTGGAGAAGCAAGCCCCACCGAGGAAACTAAGGAGCTCTCAGGGTAACAGAAAAGCGGGTCGTGTCACGCAACCCAAAGGGAGACAATATTTCAAGAAGGAGGAATTTGTTCAATAGCGTCCAAGGCAACAGAGGTCAAGAAAGACAAGGGTTGAAGTTAGGTTATGAATTTCTCAGATAGATAAGACCTATCCAGGTCGGTTTGGGCATATTATTGGCCAAGATCATATGTTCAGATTATAAACTCTTTCAACAGCTTGCGCTTGGAGTTGTATGATTAAACTCATGAGCACAGTACTGACAATCACCTACTAAGCACTCATTAGTGTACCTAAGGTCTTTTCATCACATCTTACTTTGCTGATTTTATCAGAAGCTTAAAAGCCACTTTCTTCTTGAAACTAACAAAATCTAGTAGCTACTATATTCTGTTTGGGCCTTGCCACTGGAATATGACACTGCCTGATACAGCACGGGTTTTTTTGAGATCAGTATGTCTGTTCATGTATCAGGTGGTAACTCAATTCTCCCACACTTTTTCCTGGAATGCTATGAAAACATTCTGAATGTGATATGACATCCTTTGGTCTTCATTGAGCTTGGGCGTATCATTTATCTATTTCTTCTTTTCTCTTTACGCTGACGTTGTTAAAATACTTTTACTTGGAGCCAACGTGATCATAGGTGCAAATACAGATACAGGGGATATCAAGTGCCGATACTTGATTATGAGACAATTCAGAAGATGCTTACGTTAAAATTTCTAGGCCATTAAAACTGAAAACATATTTTCAAAATTCTCCTGGAGACCTCTGCCCTGCAAAATACAGCTTTTGATCCCTTTGGTCCCAGTGAATGCATTCCTCCCTGTTAGGAGAAGTAGTAAATCCAGCTGGTTCATCTTCAAGGGTGTTCCTGGTGGGCTTTGCTCCAGGGCTGTGCTGTACGTACACCTCGAGAGTTTCATCACAACGATCCTGTTAGACTGTTATGCCCACTTGGCAGATAAAGAAATGGAAGTGCATAGAGGTGAAATAATTAGCCCAAGGTCGCACCGCTAGGAAGAGCCAGCGACCACATTCCAGATGCCGACTAACTCTGCCAGAAGCGCTCTCTCTCCTTCAGCCCCCGCGAGCGCTCCGACCCGGTCCCTCTCTTCTGCGTTTCTCAGAGCACTTGCCCGGCCCACCGGGATGCTACAGGGGGCTGCATCCCAAAATGTCACTTCTGCAGCAAACCTCCTGTGTGCTTCCGTGGAAAGCGATACTCGGACGCACGAACGCTCTCTCACCGCAGCGCCCTTGAACGAGCCCGGGGCTGCCGGCGGCCAGGGACCCGTGGGCGCCTCCGGGGGCGGGCGCTCGAGAGCGACGTCGGAGCGGACCAGTCCCCGCGGGGGCGCCGGCCACGGGGCCCAATCGCAGGAACGCAGGACAGCGACCGCCCCAGGCGGCGGGGGGCCGGCGCCCCAGAGGCCGCGCTCCGGGGCGGGCGGCGATGCTCGGCTGGCCCGGCTGAGTCACGGCGAGCGCAGGCCGGGCCGCGGACCCAGCGACAGCGCGCCGACGGCGCAGGACCCCGCGGGAGCTCGCCGGGCGGTGGCCGCAGGGCCGCGCAGGGGCCGAGCTGCGCTGAACTGTCGCCGCTGTCCCTCTGGACGCGGAAGTGCGCCTTCTCGGTTTGCTTTAACACCAGGGCTTGAGGGTTCCCGAGCGGGGCATTTGGTCGAATTCAGAGGAAGCCCCCCTTCCCATCCCAGCGCGGCGGCGCAGACCCAGCCTCCGTGCGCACCTGCGGCCCTGGAAGCGCCGCGGGCGCCGGGCAGCCCCCCAGAGGAGACGGCCCCCGGGACTCCGGCCCAGAAGATGGTCAGACCCGCGCCTAGCTCGGCAGGAAGCCTGTGACCGTGCGGTGAGTCAAAACAAACTCAACAAACCCTTAGGGATCGGGAGCTGCTTTTTCAAAGGCCCCCTTCCTGTCCGCTGTTCACAAGCCACAAAATCAATAATAAACAGTTACGTAACTGTCGTGTCCCCAGAGCAACTCACTGTTTCCTTTATGAAAACTAGCTGGCAGTATTCAACGTGGGAGTTGTAGAGGGGCCATTGGATAGCCAAAGTGCGAGACAATTTATTCAGACTATTTTAAAGCATCATCTTAAAGGTGGTTTGAGTCCTTAAAGGTCCAGCTCTTAAAAAATGGGAAGTATGACAGTCTCAGGTTTACAGAGTACCCTGTTCCAAAGTAAAAGTTGTTTTCTTAGGAAGTGCTTACTGCTTTCTTTTCCCTAGTTTGCTTGTTTACTCCACAAAATTCCCTTAACTTCCCCATCATTGAAAATCTAGCCTCTCAGATAGTGCATCTGATTTTCTCTCTCTCTCCTTTTCTTTTTAATAGAATTTCAGCTACCTACCCAAGCAAGATGAAGATTCCATTTGTAGAACCTGCCATTTGCCTTAGTTTATTTGCTCTGACTTTGACCTCTCCACTGACAACACAATACGTGTACAGGAGAATATGGGAGGAAACAGGCAACTACAGCATTGGACCTGATGCCAATGTTTCTGAGTGTGCAAAAAACAAAAGCAGCCCGATTTTTGCATTCCAGGAGGTAAGAAATTAAAATATCCCGAAAATGTATTTTAAAAGGGACTATGCAACAGGATTTTAAAGGAAAGAGGATACTGCACTCATCGTGCATTGATCTCTCAAGGGTCACCCTAAAACCCCTAAGTCCCAAACCAAAAGCCTTTATTCAGTTTTCATTCTGTTTGAAGCTTCCTGACACCTTTAATCTGCCTCTTCTACTTCACACTGCTTTCGTCTTCTGCGACACTGGCTCTTCTCCTTTCTTTCGGAAAATTTCAGCAGTCTCATTCCTCTGCGGCTGTCTCCTTCCTCCTTCCCCACAGAAAGCCTGAAAGTTGGGCCAGGGCAGGCTGGAATGGTACTCGGTGGACAGGGGTGGGGTGAAACATGGTTCCTGCCTTTCCCTTGCCCACTTCCTCCCTAGCCTCTTCCACTTCACGGGCATGACCCAGTTTTCAGAGACCCCAGAAAGCAGCCCATCCCCGAAGACTGTGGGCCTTGGCCCAGCGTCTGCCATGGGGTGGGGGTGGATTTTGTCACCCATCATGTGGTGTTATCAAATCAGTTTGACCCCCAAGTGTTGAGGAGCATCTGTGTGAGGATACGGAGGGTGGAGAGCACCCACTTGTGCTCTAAGGACACTGAGAATGTCCAGTGCAGATCCTTTCCTTCTCCGTGTCCAGCCTCCTCCCCCCAGCAGGTACATTGCTAGCCTCCTGTTCCCTTAGGCAGTTTTTAACAGTCTGCCAATGTCCAAATGCAAAGGAGAGAGCATCCAGATTTGGAAATTTTCCCCCACGATGCCTGAAAAACAACCACACTTGTAAACTCTGAACTCTTCCCATTGCGAATATTATGTGATGGCAAAAAAATGGCGGTGCCTCTCCAGTCAGAAGATGAGAAGAGTCTAAGGAACTCTGCGTCACCTGCACCCATGGAGGAAAGAACAGATGATTTCTGAAAGCCATGCAGATATCAAGGTTCTGGCCTAGGGTGAGGTCATGAAACAGAAGGGCCAAGGGTCTCTCCTCTTGGTTTTGTCTCCCTCCAAGAATGTTTCCTATTATGTGTATATAATTCCCAGGGGTGAGAACGTTCCAGAGGCTCCTCAGTTTCTGCATTTGGGTCTGCAGGTTCCTTCGCCAGCCCCCTGGGAGCAGCGGGAGGGACCGTGGAGGAGAGGACCTGAGTGTCTGGGAAAGTCTGCTGCCCTCGCCCTGCAGAGTGAGGGGAGACAGGCCTTGGTCCAGCCGCTTTGGTGGCCTCTGTGACTGTGCAGCTGATGACTACAGGCCCCACTCCCCGCCCGACCCAGCTGCTGAAAGCCCCCCATTGCCCAGAGCAGGGGTCTCATTTTGAAGATTTTTGCCAATTTTTTAAATTGATTGACGTGTTTCATTGGATTAATGTTCAAGAGAACATACTGCCCTAGACCCCTTGCCTTACAGTTGGCAAGGGATCTAGGGCAGTAGAGCTACAGGTACTTTTTCTCAGATTGGGGAACTAGAAGCCACTCCACCCACACTTAAGACAGGTGTGGCGAGCTACTCACCACTTGCTCCTTAAGACAGAGGAACACTTCCTTCTGGCCACTTCCCTGAATCCTGTCCCTGCTCAGCTTCGCAGAGAATATTCTCCCCTCTTTCCATCCAGAACGAATGTTCCCCGTTCCCTGAGCTTCCGTTAAGAGGTTTGTGGACTGTTCTTATAACCCTAAAAGTGAGAGATGTCATATCACAGGGTCTGTCCCTGATAAAATAAACAATTTTTTTTTCAGCTAAGATTTTTCTTGCCACTCTCCCAACAAATCAATTGTGTGTAGAATACAATGTGTTGAACTTCTGTTTTACCATTTTTATTTATCCTTCCCACATAACAAGTACATACATTTATATACATATTAGTGTGCAAGATAGTATTATGAATTTCAGGGTACAAATATGAGAATAAACTGAGCAATTTCACTTATATTTAACATTTTGAAAGTCTATTTGGATGAAAGTCATATTTTTCAATCCATTTTGGATTAAGGTATATATAACATATTCATATAGATATTAATCTAAACTATCTTTCAAATCTTCAAGTTTTCTGAGCCCTGTGACTATAAGTACAACTACATACTTCTCTTGGGCCATGAGATTAATCTCTAAAAGGCCTCTTAACAAAATGACAAGGCTGTGGAAGGAAACTCTTGGCTAAGGGCAGAGAGGCAGGGACTTCTAGGATGTCTATTGACTTTTGTAGAGGAAGGAATTTTTAAGCCCCTTGCCACTTCCTCCTTCCCTTGTAAATGATTGGTTTTGAAGTGTTGCGGAGACCAGCTCGGTGACTGGACTCCGGGCAAATGACAGGTGCCGCAAGCTTAAAGAAACACAGACACAGATTTAAGGGAAAGATGGGACCGGGGGACTCAAGATCTCTAGGATCAAGAGCCTCGCTGATTCATCCCACGTTGATTTTATTGAGCTATCGGCATTCCAGAAGCAAGATAGCCTAAGGTTCTCACACTCGCAGTTTCTTCCCACAATCAAGGTTATCTTTGAAGTAAACAAGCACAGGCCTCACATGATTGGGGGCAGTGACCTTTGTTTGCCTCCTGGATCCCGGATTTGAACTGGGCATGGAAAGCAAAGCAGCCCTGGGGGCAGGAGACCTCTCTCAGAAGGAGTAAGGGTCTGTCTGTGCCCCACCCCTGTTGGCCCCTCCGCGACTGTGCCTGTCTTGGGTTGTTCCTCCCCTGAGGAATCTTACCCGTCTCTGGCTAACCAGCCATCCTCCGGGGCCAAACAGGGTGATATGAGGTGTGCAAATGAGGAAGGGGCTGCGCCCCCAGAGAGGGTCAATTTTCTCTTTCCACGGTAGCCTATGCCCCCATGGCCTCCACGCCCAGCAGCCTTAGTTCCTCCACTGCTCAAGCAGGACATCCTGCATCCAGTTGCTCCGTCCACATACTTTAATTACTTTTAGTAACATTTTCAAGGTTTCAGAAAGCCTTCTGAATGTTTTCCCACAGTGTTACACCCGCCATTGTGGCCTGTTGTCTTCAGGCAGCTTTCAGGATAGGGACTCTGCAGCTGGAGGGGACAACTTCGGGTTACCCAACAGATCATGGAGTTGTCCTTGCCGAGGAATTCATCTGTGAATCTTTTAATAACTAACACAATCCCTGGTTACCAGCAGATAAGGAAAACTTTCTACTGAATTGCAATTAATACATGCATTTTAGCCTCTGAAATTGTGACTTCCTTAAAATTGGTGGTATTTTCCTTAGTTTATCCCTGTCTCGGTACATTGTCACTCTGTTCAATCTTGTGTAGGAAATAGCATTTTTTTTTCCTCTGATTTCTCCCATCTACCCTATATAACACATAACACATAATTCTCCAGAGTTTAAAATGTTTAGACACAAGAATTTCTTCCGTCTCAACATTGATTTACGGTTGACACATGCTTTGAGTTTGGTAAAATCTGCATTTCACAACCTGGGTTGCCGCTGAGGTGAGCAGTCTGGGACAGCCTGGGCTGGACTGACAGTAGGTAGAAAGGAGAGCACGGGACTCAGGCGGAGGCGCGGAAGTGGGAGGAGGAACCCAAAACTGGAACGTCTGGCTGAGGAGTTGATTAGACGACAACTATTTCATTTATTTGTTTATTCAACAAATACTCGATGGCGTCTATACCTGTAGGAGATACAAAGATGTGCTCAAAAAATCTAATCTAGTAAAAATGAAACAACCAAAAATGATTAAGCACTGACTGTACGAGGGCCGTGCATGGAGCACCTTGTGGTTACTTTAAAGTCTCCTGACGGCCCGCAAGTTTGGGACTGTTGACATGGCCTCTTGTCAGGTGAAGCAGCTACAGAGATAAGTCACTTGGCCAGGCTCACACACAGCACGCCAGTGGCAGAGGCCTGTTTGACTGGATGGTTTGCCCATTTACTCCATCTGTCTATTGAGTACCTATCGCCACTTCCTGGAGCTGGTGATACCGTGGTGAAGAGGACAAGCTTCCACCCCACCCGGGAGCTTAGGCTGTAGTAGGAAAGCCATGCAATGCACAGACGGAATAAAATACCGTGTCCTGTCAAGGAGTGGTGAGTCTCTAAGGGAAAAAAACAACAGGATTAGGGGCCGGAGCGTTGGGTGGGGTTAGTGGGATTGCTTTGGATTGAGTGGTGGTCAGGGAAGGCCCCTCTGAGGAGGTGGCTTTGCATTGAGGAAGTGAGCTGTGTGACCTCAGGCAGAGGGGACAGCAAGGGGCAGGGAGGCTTGCAGATGGCTCGAGAGGAAGGGGAGAGGCGTCTGAGCAGCCGTGATGGGGGGCCGCCCCGACCCTGGCGAGGAGTTTGCATTTACTCCAGTGTGAGGAAAGCCACCGGAGGTTTCGACAGAGGAGTGACGCCAGCTGACGTGTGTTTTCAAAGATCCCTCGAACGGCTGTGTTCAGAACTGACGATTTGAATCCAGATTCTGCCGACTCTAGAGCTCAAGCCCTCAGTCACTCTTTGTGCCCCGGGGAGTGATAACTGTCGAACGAGAAGGTTCAGAAGAAGGAGGGATGATGCCTGTCTGGGAACTTCAGGGAGATCCAAGTGGCACCTGCCTATGGGCTGTGCCTGGAACGTAGGCCGTGTGTGGGGGGTGAGTGGGGATGACGCTGAGGTCAGCCACGTCTCGGGGCCTTAAACACCAGGCTAAGGAGTGTGGACTCCCCAGGCCGGCAAGGGGAGACACCGCAGCTCCTGAGCAGGTGAGAGACACGCCGACAGTGTGCTCTGCAAGATGTGCCGCCTTCGTGTCTGTGGTCTGCGGAGTGGTGAGCTCGGCGTTACACCCTCAACTGAATAACAAGACCAGTTAGATGCCAGAGCAGTCCAGGTGAAACCAGTGGGAGCTGTCCTTCAAGTGGCAACTGTGAGACCATCAAGAAGCTAAAGGGCATGAGAAACCCTGCGGGAGGACAGGATAGATTGTGCTGGGGGGCACGGAGGAAGGGAAAGGCTGGAAGAAGTGAAGGTGACTGAAGTTTTGGGTCTGAGTGACCAGAACATTTCCTGGCAACATGGAATGGCTTCAATTATATAAATAAGTAAAGATAAAAATAGGCTTATTATTTAAAAAAAAAAACGATTAATTCAGTATCTGATATTTTTGTGGTTCATCAGGTTTTCGGGGCACTATGTAAATATTACATGAATCCTTTTTAAAAATGAATTTAGTAATGCTTATTATAAAAAAACTCACATATCCTTTATATAAAGTTTGGAAGATACAGAGAAGTGGAGAGAAGAAAATGCTTTTAAATTACCCCATGTTCTTCCCATCAAACAACTAGTATAACGATGGTTACATCTGTGTGAACGTTAGTTGTTTTGGTCCTCAGGGAAGCTGAGTTTACCTCACTCTTTAGTCTTTAGTCAATACAAACCTCCTCTTTGGGTTTTATCTTAATTTTTAGTAAATAAAGGAACATTTGTGGAGACACGTGTAAAAAGGACCACTGAGCTCTACCTAAATAAAGGTCTATCAAATATGACGTTTGCATGTGATATTCATTCCCCTTTAGAGTAGACAGAAAGATACGATCCAGTAATTCCACTTCTGGGTATTTTTCCAAAGGGAAAAAAGTGCTAATTTGAAGAGAAGGGAGGGGTGGAGGGGATGAGTGCAATAGGTGAGGGAGATTAAGAGGTACAGATTTCCACCTACAAAATAAATGAGTCACAGGGACGAAGTATATGTAGAGTGTGGGGAATCCAGTCAAGAATAATGTAATATCTCTATATGGTGACAAAGGTGGCCGAAAGGTACAAACTTCCAGTTATGAGACAAATTAATACTGGGGATATAATGTACAACATGGTTAATATAATTAACACTGCTATATGCTTTATGTGAAAGTTGCCAAGAGAGTAAATCCCAAGAGTTCTCATCACAAGGAAAAAATATTTTTTCTTTTTCTTTTATTTTGTATCTGTATGAGTTGATGGATGGTCACTAAATTTATTGTGGTAATCATTTCATGTGGTATGTAAGTCATATCATTATGCTGTATACCTTAAGCTTATAAAGTGCTTTATTATATTAGATAATTATGTCTCAATAAAACTGGAAGGAAAAAAAAGTAGACAGAAAGGTGTGTCATGGGAGAGGGGACAGTTCTCGCTCTAGAACATGATCCGTTAGTGCTGACTGTTCACAGAAGAAAGAGAAGTCATTACATGGCCAGTGCCCGAGGCCTTGGGCTCTGCTGATCCTCTGTATAAGTCAGACGCACACCAGTACACACACTTGTATTTTTACGGATTAATGTCTCCAGTGTGGTACTTGAATATGAGACTGAGGATTGATGACTGTATCACCTCTGGATATTTGCTTTGTGAGCTGGATGTAAGCTGTATCAAACCCATGGACCAGAAGTGCCCCATCCCTGACCACCTGGCAATAGCAAGAAAAGTATGCACCTGGGTATTTTTTAGGCACATTGTATAAACCTCTGTAAACACGTTGTTTTCTTTTTTATTTCTTTGCAGGAAGTTCAGAAAAAAGTGTCTCTTTTTAATCTGCAGATGGACATAAGTGGGTTAATTCCTGGCCTCCTGTCTACGTTCGTGCTTCTGTCTCATAGTGACCACGGAGGACGAAAGTTCCCTTTGATTTTGTCTTCTGTGGGTGCTCTTGCAAACAGTGCTTGGCTCTGCTTGCTTTCCTATTTCGCCTTTCCCATCCAGCTTTTGATTGCATCTACCTTTATTGGTGCACTTTGTGGCAATTACACCACACTTTTGGGAGCCTCTTTGGCCTACATAGTTGATCAATGTAAAGAAAAGAAACAAAGAACAATTCGAATCGCGATCATTGATTTCCTGTTTGGAGTTGTCACTGGATTAACAGGGTTGTCTTCGGGCTATTTTATCAGAGAACTAGGTTTTGTGTGGTCGTTTTTAATTGTTACTGTGGCTCTTACTGTTAACTTGATTTATATTTTATTCTTTCTTGAAGATTCGATGAAAGAGTCTTCATCTCAGAATGTTTCTATATCATGGACTGAAGGCTTTAAAAACTTATTTTACCGAACTTACATGCTTTTTAAAAACAATTCTGGTGAGCAGCGGTCTTTGCTCTGTTTGCTGCTTTTTACAATGATCACGTATTTTTTCGTGACGATTGGCATTTCCCCCATTTTTATCCTTTATGAGTTGGATTCACCACTCTGCTGGGATGAAGTTTTAATAGGTTATGGATCAGCTTTGGGTAGCATCTGTTTTTTCAGCAGCTTCCTAGGAATATGGCTTTTTTCTTACTGTATGGGAGATATTTATATGGCTTTCATCGGAATTTTTACCACCATGGTGGGGATGGCTATGACTGCTTTTGCCAGAACAACACTGATGATGCTTTTAGGTAAGTTACAAACAAACGTAGCCTAGAACCATGTATTGATGTTTATATAAAATGAATGTAGTCTGTTGGGTGAGAAACTTTAATATAAACTTCTCTAATGAATTCTAGTTCAACTAAAGGTAACTTGTTAAAAGCCAACTTGACAGACACTGAAAGCCAACTGAGTTTAAAAAAGGAGTTGAATAACCACAATTTTCCAAATGTGCATTTTTGCCAAAAAATTGTTTTGAGGAACATTCTTCTTGTAAATCAGTTCTTCAGTGTAGCATTCACCAACTTGAATATTTCTTAAAATGCTGCTAAGAAGGCTACTTTACATAAAATAAATTTAAGGTGATTATGTAAAAGATGCTCAAAAGATTTATAAGAAAAATAGTCATTGAATATAAGAAGATTTTGCAAATTGATCTTTCAGCAAATTGGTCATTTCATGAATTGGTTTTTTAAATAATATTTTTTAATATATATATATATTTTTTAAATTAATTAATTAGTTTATTGGCCCCGTTGGGTCTTCGTTGCTGTGTGCGGGCTTTCTCTAGTTGTAGAGAGCAGGGGCTATTCTTCGTTGCAGTGCACGGACTTCTCATTGCTGTGGCTTCTCTTGTTGCAGAGGATGGGCTCCAGGCATGTGGGCTTTAGTAGCTGTGGCACGTGGGCTCAATAGTTGTGGTGCATGGGCTTAGTTGCTCCATGGCATGTGGGATCTTCCCGGACCAGGGATTGAACCCTTGTCCCTTCCACTGGCAGGTGGATTCTTAACCACTGCGCCACACCAGGGAAGCCCTTGAATTGGCTTTTGATGAATCACTTTCTGGCAAATTGGACTGCTTCCTTAACTACCTCCCTCATCAGTGGTTTTTGTAGGGCTTGAGTGAGATACTACATTTGAAAGGGTTAAAGGATCTGTAAAGTGAGATCTCAGGAGAGGTCCAGTTTAGTTTTTTTCTACAAAGGTAGTGTTAACCTCTTGCTACCCTGCAGGGAAGCAGGATGACCAAACAGAATTGGGCTTAATTTCCATCTACAGCACTAGGTGATCTTGGGCAAGTTACTGAACTACTCTGAGCCCTTGTTTTTTCATCTATAAAATCGGCATAGCGGTAACTAATTCAGAGGATTATAGCAAACATTAGAAGAGAGAACTGTAAATCGCTAGCACAATGCCGAGTATTCATTGAATGCCAGTTCTCCTCCCTGTGTCCCTTGGAGTTGCCAAGGCCAAGTAAGTTAATATACATGAAAACGCGTTGAAAACCTTAAAGGGATCTGCAAGTGTAATAGCTTACTATTTTGTAATATAACTAAAAATGCTGCTATTGAGGGTCATAATTTAAGAACAGAGGCAATTTGTGTTCAGAAAATTATTCAGCCACCAAGATGAAGGAGCTAGAAGATAAGGAACCAACTACCAATAGTGATAAAAGAATTGATGAGTAGCAATATGATAAAAGAATGCCAACACCAAGAACGCCAGGCCGGAGAGAGCAAACACAACAAACAAACAAAAAACATTAACAGTCACACCCTGTAAACATGAAGTTACTATAATAACTAGAGAAACAGATCAATGTCAAGTGGCAGATTATATAGATCCGGACCATGGCTTCTGTGAACTCTTGTTCTCTGCACTAGAATAAGAATTTGAGAGTAAACTTAAATTTGAGAGTGACCTTAAACTGACCTGTCTGTAGTCTATCTTAATTCATTAAACGGAGTTCTTCCATTAATTAATTCAGCCGTTAGGATGCTTATGGAAAATGAAGTATTTAGAGAGAAGGTGTTTCACCTTTAAAACTGGCCCTTAGTTTTCTGATTCCGCCAGTAATTTCTGACTCTTCCTCTCATAGTCAGGCTGCCGTTCCTTTTCACTGCTGTGCCGCTCTCTGTTCTAAGGTCCATGATATCGAAGGTCGTTCGTTCTACTGAACAAGGTGAGTTTAATTTGCTTAAGGAATAGAATGGATCTATAATCTGTACCAGCTCATATCTGCGTACGATCAGCACTTGATTCTTCGGAATATTCTACGGCCCTTTTTCTGCACGGAGCTCCTTTTGAATTAAGTGGTGAGGTCTGTGTTAGGAAGAGCTGACATTCAGGCAAGGAAGTCCCTGCCCAGGGCTTGGTGCTCTGGACGTGCCCTGCCCCAGGGGCAGAGGAGACCTCAGGGCCAGGCGGATGCGCCCGCTGGGAGCCCATAATACCCCCACTTCTAGGCCACACCCTGGGTACCCGGGTCTCCACAATTCCCAGCCAAGTGGCTCACATCCAGTGAGTCCCTTGATGACCCTCTTCCCTGGACTCTCTCCTGAGGGTGGACTGTGACCCCAGTGTGCTCTCCTGCAGGCCAAAGGGGCAGCTCTTTACAGGAGGGTCTGGCCCAACCTTGGAATTGCAGGGTGCGGTGTCCACACCCACGTGTAGATGTCCCTGTCCGAGCAGGAGGGGACAAGAGGCAGCACACAGTGGGGGTGGCTGCAGCCTGCAGGCGGGGACCTGGGGGTGAGGGCCAGCTCTCCCAGGGCTGTCATGTTCCTACGCGGAGCTCGAAGAAGTCTGAGAATTCTAAGTTTGTGTCTGACCCTCCAAGTCATTAGGAAGGTATATTTCTCAGAGTAGGGAGACAGAATATATCTTAGGTAACAGTTTGTTAGAATTACAGCTTTATTTTTGGCTACGCCACACAGCTTACAGGGATTCCCCAACCAGGGACTGAACCCAGACCACAGCAGTGAAAGCCCAGAATCCTAACCACTAGGCCACCAGGGGACTTCCAGAATTATAAATTTTAAATACTTAGAATAGACTTTGCAGGCCTCTAATTGTATTCCTATGCTGGACCCCACAGATGTTAGAGCCGGGCCTGAGTCAGAGTCCTGGAAGAAACAGCACCCCCCTCGGCTGGTTCTGTGAAGGACAGCACAGAGGGGAGGGTGCCCCAAGGAGGGAGGGAGCAGAGAAGTCACCGCACAGCCTTCCTCTCCTCCAGGACCCCACCGACCGAGTGCAACAGGAAGTAGGGCCAGCAGGGAACTCCAAGCCACGTAACCTGTGGGGTCGTCCTCCCAAGCACAGAGCAGGGCACAGACGACCGAACAGCGGAAGGGGCGGGCAGAGGAGGACCCGTCCAGGAGGAAGACGAGAATTACATGTCTGGTTGGAGCTGGTTGGAACTGGTTCCCTGCTAGATACTAGGCACGTGGGCTTGACCTCCTTCCCCTTCCCTAATAATATGAATATTATTCGACCTTGGAGCTTTCTTTTTTTCCATGTCTTAGCCTGCAAATGTTCATGTCAATTGTTTATGAATAATTCATAATTATGCTATTGTACTTATGGCACCTTCGTCAACACTGGAGAAGACCAAATAATTCAATATGTTTGAAAATACATTTCTTGATTCTTTTCCCCAAATAACATGTAGCTGTATATAGTCACACAGCTGTTTATAGATTGTGTGACGAGGACTAACTGGAAAACCACTTAGGAATATAAACACTACAGCATGTAAAACCTGCCTGCTTCCTTGAATTATGCAGTGGTTTCTTAGATATGACACTGAAAGCACAACAAAAAAAAGAAAAAATAGATACATTAGACTTTATCCAAATTAAAAACATGTATGCTTCAAAGGACACCATCAAGAAAGTGAAAAGACAGCCCACTGAATGGGAGACTATATTTGCAAATCATACATCTGATAAGGAACTTGTATCCAAAACATACAAAAACTATCGAAACTCAGCAATCAAAAGACAACCCAATTAAAAAACGGGCAAAGGATTTGAACTGACATCTCCCCAAAGAAGATGTCA
Source organism: Hippopotamus amphibius kiboko (assembly GCF_030028045.1). Lineage (NCBI taxonomy): Eukaryota > Metazoa > Chordata > Mammalia > Artiodactyla > Hippopotamidae > Hippopotamus > Hippopotamus amphibius. The sequence goes on from NC_080199.1 coordinate 74,671,008, forward strand.
TGAAATGGCCAACAAACACATGAAACCATGTCAACATCATTCGCCATCAGGGAAATGCAGATCAAAACCACGAGACCCACTAGGACGGCTGGAATGAAAAAGACAGACCATAAGAAGTGTTGATGAGGATGTGGAAACGTTGCTGGTGGGAATGTAAAATGCTGCAGCCATTTTACGAAACAGTTTGGCAGTTCCTCACAAAGTTAAACAGCCTTACCTTATGGCTCAGCAATTCCATTCCTAAGTAAATACCAAAGAGAAATGAAAACGTGTCCACACAAAATCTTGTACAGAAATGTTCATAGCAGCATTATTTATAATAGTCAAGAAGCATAAACAATACAAATGTCCGTGAACTGATGGATAAGCCAAATGAGGTGTGTCTGTCCCATGGAATATGATTTCTCAATAAAAAGAAATGAAGCCATGATACACGCTGCAATAGGCATGAACGGTGAAATCATTACGTGAAACGAAAGAAGCTGGTCACAAAAGGCCACGTATTATTATATAAATATGATTCCATTTGTACAAAAGGTCCGGAATAGGCAAATCCTTAGAGACAGAAATTCGATTAGCGCTTGCCAAGGGGCTGGGAAGAAAGGGAGTGACTGCTAATGGGCACAGAGTTTCTTTTTGGGGGGATGAAAATGTTCTAAAATTGGATGATGGTGATGGTTACCCAGTTCTGTGAACATACGAAGAACCACTGAACTGTACAATTTAAAAGGGTGAATTTTATTGTGTGTGAATTATAGCTCAATAAAGCTGTTCAGGGAAGAAAGAAAAATCTACCTGCTTTGATGTAGTGCTAAGATAGACCTCTCAGAATGTAGTCTTTATTTTTGTTTATATTTGGTTTAGTTTAGTGTAGTTTGTTTATAAACGCTTTAAAAAAAGTCATTTCATACTGTTAAATATGGTGACATTTCAAAATGTGTAGTTTACATTTTGGCATTTCTTATTCAGAATTGCGGTAACTTTGCGAACTGTGATTCCATTGTTCTAGGGTAGTAATCACTTTATTCTTAACTGCAAATGAAGAAATCCTTTTGATGGTATTGAAATTTACATAACTGAATGTACTTTCATCCTTCATTACTTTAAAAAAAATGAATATTTGGGGGGAAACAGTAGGCACCTTAAAATAATCCGAGGACAAGGGAAATGCCACAGAGGTTTTCAGATGCCTCTCCCTGTCTCTATTACATTAAGTAAGAAAGGAGAGAAAACTGACTTTTGCCATTTATTTTGAAATCTCTGTGCTCCGTACAGCTGTGAAACTTACAGCTAGAGCTGCCCTGGACTTTCTCTTGTCATCACCTGTGTACTCCTTGAGATTATAGCATGGGAACCAGTAAAAACAGACAGACTTGAATTTTGAGGTCTATTGGATTTTTTTAAAGTTTAGGAAATAAACTCCACTGCACTTTTATTTAATCCCATTTATCTTTGGTAACTATTTAAACCAGTTGCGCTGTTCAGGGAGGTTCAGCAACAAGCTAGAGCTGCTTCGTGGGAAGGTTGTTTGTGTCAGAACACAGCACAGCCTGACCCAGTTCCTGACAAGAAAGGACTCAAGCCGCTGCAAATAGGATTAGCACCAGGGCACCGTCCCTGCTGTAGCGAGGGCGTCAGAAAGAAAATGAAACAATAACTTAGAGAGACAACTAGGAGAACTTCTTTCCGATTAAACTGACTTCCAGTATTATCATAAATCATGGAGGCAGTACGTCCATATGCTACTTAGTGACTGGTGCCCTTGAATGAAGCTTTTATTCATTCATTTGATGAATACATATTAAATGTCTACTGTGTGTCAGCACAGCTAGGCCCAGGGACACAGCAGTGAACAAAGCAGATGTGCCCTTGACATCTCTGATCACCCAGCATTCTGCAGAGATGTTTGTTTATGATCATGTGTCCTGTTGTTCAATGAAGACTTTGAAGCAATGTATGAAAATATGTGTAACAGAGGGAAAGTTTAAATAGATAAAAATCAATACACCATCTAAAAGATCTAGACCATGGGGAAAATTAGAGTCTAGATATGTAAACTATCACCTAGCTCTGAAAGGTGGTCCTCAAGCTTGCATTTTCCTATCAGTCCAATCAAGCACAATTATTTGCACTGTCTATAAGAAAAACAGTATTACAATTTATCATGGAAAGTAAACTCAGCAAAGTAGGGAACAAACACAGTGGCTTAAAGAAGAAGAGTCTGCAGAAACTACACAGGAACTTACGCCGCAGAAGCCACGGAGAGCTGAGAGCAGCCACGTTTCTACTGATGGGAAATTTGACAGAGAGGGTAAAAAGCTCATCAAGATGACCAGCTGTCTTTCGGAAGCTTCACTCTTCAATCAGTACAGTCTTGGATTCCAGACAAAGCTCAGCACTGCGAGAATAATGACCATTTCTCTGCCTGTGAGCTTGGGCTGACCATGCAGCCATTTCAGGCTTCTCGAGCCGTGCTCTACGGCCTGCCCTTACCCACACGCGGTGTGCGGTGAGCGGGAAGCACAGCAGGGGCCCCTCAGAGGGGAGCCAGTTGTAAGCAGGTAACACAGAAAAACATGTTTTAAAGGATCACTCAACGTCAGACTGTGACATAACCTTCACTAGCGCACAGGGCAGTCATGTAGTTGCTGGATGAGTCACACAGGAATCTTGTGCGGGCTCGACTTCTTGTGGCTCTGGAGGAGGGGACCAAACTGAAGTTGCAGAACCTGTGATAAGGTTCTCTCTCTGCCTCGCCTGTCACTCTTGCCAGATGTGACCTGACCTTTCAGAGGCCCCTGGGTGGGACATTGCCCACTGGGAACCATCCGGCCCCCGCAGGCGTGTCACAGAGAAGCGCAGAGACCGGCGTGGAAGGTGGCACCTCGAACCTCAGGGGCAGGCGGGGCTGTGTCTGAGGTTGTGACAGGGACGGGAGATGCGGCAGATTCCACACGCCTCAGCTGCCAGTGCCTTTTAGCTTTGCCCCGTGGACCCTGGAAGTACTCATTCCAACTCCTGCCACGTCAGGTCCAAGGAGAACTCTTGACCTCAGTTTCTTCACCCACAAAATGGGTGACTGCCTTCTCGGGGATTTTGAGGCAGTAGCTTTCCTTCACCAAGCAGTGCCCCCAGGTTGGCACTTCTTCAGTGGGGAACAGTTTTCTGCATTATTTTTGTTTGTTGTTTTGTAACTCAGCCTTTTCCTCTCTCCCTCCACACCCCGACCCCAAACAGGCACCGTGTTCGCTTGCCTTGCTTTCTTAGAAACACTTGGCGGAATCACTGCGGTTTCTACTTTCAACGGAATTTATTCAGCCACCGTTGCCTGGTACAAAGGCTTCGTCTTTCTGCTCTCCGCTGTTTTGTTACTCATCCCAGCCATCAGTCTATGGTATGTCATTACTTTTTATCCTTTTATCAAAGGATAGATGGATTGAGTGAATTCCCTGACCTCACCCGTACAATTACGTAGATCTGTTACAGTTTTGCCTCAGAAGGTACTTTTCTCAAGAACTTTGATATGAATACACCTGTCAGTAATTTTGGAGACTTAGAAAGAAAGAGACAGTGGCGTGGCCAACTGGGACTCGGAGGAAGAAAGACTGGGTTAGACAGACTCTGAGAAGTTACCCCCTTATCTTTAAATATGAACAACTGATGAAATTAGTGTCTAAGAATATATAGGTATATTCAATACACATATATTCTAAGAATATATATATACATATATATGCATTCAAACTATGATTTCCTACTGTATAATATCCCCTGAAGGTCAAAGATTACTCTAAGAAGATATGCTTTAATACAGATTCTTGGGTGAATGACAAGAGCAGACAGCATGCACTGGATATTAAGAATTCTCTTTCCAGAGAGTTGACTTATTTAATGATTTCCTTTTTAAATGTAAATATCCAAATAAATACAAAGTACAAAATTCTATTTGTGAATAGTACATAGAATAAAAAGACCAGAGGCATAAACTTGAAAAGAAATATGTATTTCCCCCTCTGCCTTTCAATTAACAAAAAGTATAAGCCAGCTAGGTAAGTGGTTGTGAAGACGCACAAGCAAATATATCTGACACATTTCGTGGGGCCCAAGCATTGAGCTGAGAGCTCGTTAACCTGCCTCTGCTGGGCTTGCCCGTTTCATGTGGCTGCCACAGAGCAGGGTGAGGGGGATGGGTCCAAGGTGGGGCACAGGGTCTGGCATCTGCTTTCTCCTAAGCCCTGGGGGCTGTGGCTGGGAGGCAGGGATAACAGAATCTATCCATGCAGGCTTTAAACCCTGCCATGGCTGTGAACTCCTTAAAGGGCTGGCCCGCGTCTTTTTCAGAGTAGGACCTCAGCACATACTGTCCCGTGGGATGCCAGTACCTAGATCTGTGTTAGATGGACTACAGTAGTATTTACAGTTCCTCTGTAAGTGTGATGGAAAGCTATTTTTACTAGGTATCTTTTTATAAGGAGACTATCACCTGTTGAATTGGCAAAATTACAACTGCGTGCTGCACCAGTGAGCACACCATGAGACCGTCAGCCTCATACTTTGCTGGGAGCAGTGTTACTTGGCATCACCGTTTTTGGAAAGCAGTTCATGAACATGTATCAAAAGTTTCCCAGAGAAGTTCATGGTATTTGAACCAGTGATCGCATTTAGAATCCTGTCCTGAGCAAATGATCAGAAATGTCAAAAATTTGTATATAAAGAAGTTCATTATGCAAAAAATATTTTAATGACCAAAATGGCCAACAATAGGAAAGGGTTAAATAAATGATGGGGCAGCTATATCATGAAAAATGACTTTTATAAGAATTGCATTACATGGGAAGTAGAATAATGAATCATTTTAATTTTATTCTTCATATATTTATAAATATTCTATTATGGACACATATTACTTTTATAATTGGAAACATTAATGCAGAGAGATAAAAGGTCATTGTCCTTTTAATAATGCTTCTAATGTAAATGTAAATGGCCTTTTGAGATTAAAAAAAACTGTTCAATATTTTTAAAATTAAAATTACATGCTATTTCCATTATTTCCAGGTGTCTTCTGTCCTAGCTTCAGTTATAGATATTAAACATGAACTTCAGTAATAGCTTCAGTTATAACTGTTTTATGTAGTCTATGCAGAGTAGACAGTGGGACAGATGGACATCTTAGGGATCTGGAGGGGAAGAACTCATGTAGATTTTTTTTTTTTTTTTTAGTTTATTTATTGGCTGCATTGGGTCTTCGTTGCTGCACACGGGTTCTCTCCAGTTGCTGCCAGCAGGGGCCACTCTTCACTGTGGAGCGCAGGCTCCTCGTTACAGTGGCTTCTCTTGTTGTGGAGCATGGGCCCTAGGCACATGGGCTTCAATAGTTGAGGCACATGGGCTCAGTAGTTGTGGCTCACGGGCTCTAGAGCACAGGCTCAATTGTTGTGGTGCACGGGCCTAGTTGCTCCGTGGCATGTGGAATCCTCCCAGGGCAGGACTCAAACCCGTGTCCCGTGCATTGGCAGGTGGATTCCCCACCACTGTGCCACCTAGGAAGTCCTCATGTAGATTTTTTTATTTTCAGAAAGCTATACACAAGTCTGTTAGATTCAAAATACCAGTATGCTCCTTCTTTGCATAATTTATTAAAAGCCATGCAAGGAGGGAAAAGATGGAATACAGATTATTTATGTATTGCCTTAATCGAAAATTTTAAATGTCTTGTTTGCTTTGGCAGTGTTGTCAAGTGCATCAGCAGGAATGCGGGAAGCTATGTCCTTCTTATACAAGAAGAATCCAGCGAAGACACTTCGGACAGGTGATTAATTGTGATGAAAAGAAAACCCAAAAGCACATATCATGTACTCTGACTCCTGAAGGGTATAAACTAGCGCCACAATCAGTACTTCATGAATAATCAATGCTGCAAGTCCTTTCTCCTAAACAGTCAGAGAAATGGTTGCACTCTAGCGTCTTACAGCACCATACAGTTTGAGCACTTTATGAAGATCATGTGACATATTTCCAGACGATAGAAGGACAAATCTCAAGACACCTCCCACTTGGGGCTTTACAAAAGAATCTGAAACTTACCCGTACAAGACAGGACTAAGAAATTTGATACAATCAAATGCAATAATCTCCCTGATATACTCCAGTCTCTCACATTGAGACCAAGAAGAACTCTTTGTTTGCCTCAGTCTCTTCATCTGCAAAATGGATTTCTGACCTCTCTCAAAGATTTTGAAGGCATAAGTGTTGAATATTATGATGAGTCGGTCACTGATAGGAAAATGATAAAAGCTTCAAGTATTTATAATATACTTTTCCTCTACTTGAGTAATGCTTTATTTTATGGGGCCCACCAATGTGTTAATGATAGTCAAAGTAGTTGCAAAATCCTTAAAAGGGAAGCACTTTAATGAATACATGTGTTCACTTTTCCTAACATGTTTCATCATTGACAGGCATGATAATATTACCATCAGTAACCTTTTTTTCCATAAGTAAGACTAGAAAAAAAAGATTACAGATAGTTCCTAAAGAAATGTAAAAACTGAGAAAACAGCCAATCATGATGTAATTAGTATTTACAGGGTCAATACTCATTCCTTCTTTCTGTCAAAGGGCATCCATTTCTTGCTGCCTTATGCTTATCCCAGGACCACCATGGTCCCTGAAAACACCGCATCCTCTCCTGCCTCCTGTCTGCACGCAGGCTTCCATTGGGCCTTCCTCCCTCCCTACATTGACACTTCTAAGTCTCAGCTAACGCATAGCTTCCGCTTCCTCCACGTGGCCTTCTGGACATTTCTACCCCACCCCCAGTCCCTGCAGGGCTCCCTCAGCTCTCTGTGTTCTGCCGTCTGAGCACGTCCCTTGTCTTGTAATGTCTGTCCCCCTACTTAACAATGAGCACCTTGAAGACAGGGACAATCTTTGATTCCTCATTATATCCTCAATAAAAGTTGAACTAAATGACCACAGAATTTTGTTTTCACTTGTAAAAATCATCTAAAGCTATGTATTTAATGCATCACGAGAGGAACCAATGATACCATGCCAGTCATTAAGCCAGCCTTGCAAATAAACTGAAAAAGATGCCAGCCCATATGCATTTTAAATCGGTTTATGATATTTTCACATCCTTCAGTATCTCCCATTGTCTGTGTTTCCATATATAATAACATGTCTTGAGGTACACCAAGATGGTGAACTCCTTCGTAATCTCTTGAAAGTAGAGTCTTCTGTTTCATAGTATTGCTTACAGCTTTTTCCTGTAAGGTAATCAATGATTGCTTGACCAGCAAATAGCACTCAATGTAAAATACTGGAAATTCTATTTCCAAGACCATTCCTTTTAGGTTTAGCTAATGTCTTCTGGGTTATTCTTTTTTTTTTTTTTTTTAACATTTTGGTGTACAGCCTTTCACACTTTTCTGTTTTTGAACTTGCAGACAATTTCTTTTTTAAAATATTTTACTGAAGTGTAGTTGATTTACAATGTTGTGTTAATTTCTGCTATATAGCAAAGTGACTCAGTTATACATATATATATTCTTTTTCTTTTTTTTTTTTAGTTTTTTTTTTTTATTATTTTTTTTGGGGTACACCAAGTTCAATCATCTGTTTTTACACATATCCCCATATTCCCTCTTCTGGGTTATTCTCAGATTGATTGATTGATTTTTGTTTTACTTCTTGTTCAATGCTCTTCCCAAAACAAAAGAAAAAGTACTTTACAGTTTACAAAATGTTTTCTATATCAACTTATTTTATCCTCTCAATAACCCTGCAAAGTACATCTTCATTTTCCCCATCTTATGGACAAGGAAGGCAAGTCTCAGACTTCACTTGCCCGTGGTTATTCTGCTACCACTCAGCGATAATATTATACAGGATGGATTTGGCCCTGCGGAGGTTCTTCACAGAAGGGTGTACATGTGACAGGTTATAAATCCAACATTGAGAATTATATCAGGGAGAGTATGAAGTGGCCCCCCAAAAAACACATTCGCACTACCCGTACCCAACTAACTGCCTTTTTTTGAGGTTAAAGTCTATAACAAAGTCCCTTCCAGCTCAACTTTCCCTGATTTTACACATTCCACCTGAACTGAAGAGAACACAGATGGGAATGTTTAATACAGTGGGAGGATTAACAGATAGTTTCTCGGTGGAGCAAAAACCATTTGAGATGCAGTAAGTGTATCAGGAGACTGGACTGGGGTGGCCCCGGGTAGGAACCCAGCAGAAATGGGCTTAGCCATCGCCAAAGAGTCTGTCCTAAGAGGTAATTAGCATATAGGATGCCGGGAGCCTAGAGAAATACGCAAGCTGATGGGGGTGTTTAGTCAAGACACAAGGTGGGCGGCAGGGCGCTATTATCTACGCCCCCCCCCCGTAATGTGACCTGATTATCTAATTATCTGAACAAAGAATATTAATGGAATGACTTATTTTTATGGAGTCCATATAAAGAGGAACCAAATGGCAAAACATGTTCCTTTCATCCAGCACTGTACAAGGGGGTTAGATAGACCATATTTAATAGAAATAAATATTTCATCACGTGGGAGGGTGTATTTTCCATTTCTCTGAGGCTGGACTATTCAATAGGGTCCTCCACAGCCTGCACTGCACACTCAAGAAGCCCCTTTTCTCCACTCCTGTGCTCACTAAATCAGCCTCTGGTTACTCACTCAGGAGCCAAAAGTCTTGCTAATAACAGTAGGGTGCCCTACGTTCAGTCTCTCTTAAATGTCTGCAAATCAGGACCGCCTGAGGAACGTTTTAAAAATCTCTGGAGATTCTAATGCAGTTGGTCTGGAGTGAGGTCTTAGAATCTATGAAAAAAATCTCCCCGCTGACAGATACACATTCAGATCTGGAAACCACTGCCCTAGATAAGTGCTTCTCATCCCTGGGTGCACATTCAAGAATCAGCAGGGGCGGGCAGTTATACAAACACCAGGCCTTATTTTAGGCCAGTGGTTCTCAGTCTTGGCTGCCGGGTGGAACTGCCCGGGGAGCTTTACCACTGCCCGTGCCCAGGTCCCAGCCCAGGCCGACCAAGTCAGAATTGCTGGGAGTGGGAGGCGGACAGCAGTAGTTTTTCAAATGTTCTCCAGGTGATTCCAATATGTGGGCAGGGTTGAGAACCACTGTTCTAGATCAGAGGTCAGCAAACTTTTCCTGTAAATGGCCAGAGAGCCAGAAGGGAAATATTTTAGGCTTTGTGGGCTACACAGTCTGTCATGGCTACTTACTTACCTGCTGTCACAGCAGAAAGCCTCCTAGACCACGCGTAAGCAAACGCGCACACCTGTGCTCCAACAGGCAAAACAAGCAGCAAGCTGAATTTGGCCCAGGGCGGCAGTTTGCTGAACCCATGCTTTCATATTTTGGTTACTGGCGAGATATGTCCTTCATTGTAATTACTCAGATTCTAGGTTACAGAATACATAAAAGTGTAAATATAAAACCCTTGTTATAGCACCTGGCTCAGTTCAGGCTTGAAAAATCACTCATTTGATTAGTGTGAGGCAGTCCCTTGAGTCAGATTGATTCTGGCTACACTGACAGAAGTTTCTGGACTTACACGGCTTCAGATCATTACTTAGAGACAGCTTTCTTGGGAATGATATGCAGCTAGAATGTGATCAAGATGGGACCTAGCCCAGATGGTTTCATTGCCAAACATTTAAGGAACAAACAAATCAATTCTACACAAGTGTTTCCAGAAAATAGAAACAAGGAATGCTTCCCAACCTGCTTTATGAGGTCAGCATTATCCTGATACAAAACCCGACAAAGAAACTACAAGAAAAACAAACTATTGTTTAAAAAAATAATTTAAAAAGAGAAGTCAGGTGATACAAATTTTAACACTTCATGAAGGGGACAATCTCCATTAGGAGAAGGGCAAAATGGGGTGGAAGGCAGGAAGCTTTTATAGGATAAAGGATTAGGATCGAGAAAGTCGTCCCTCATCCTCAAGATAAGTTCGAGGACCACAGCCACCCCCCCCCACCCCCTCGCCTGAGGGTACCCAAATCCATGGATGCGCAAGTTCCTCACGGAAAACGGCAGGCATGGTACTTGCATATAACTTGTGCACATCCTTCTGTACACTTTACATCACCTGTAGACTACTTATGATACCCAACAGTTGCTGGCATGGCAAGTTCAAGTTTTGCTTTTTGGAACTCTCTGGAATTTTTTTTCAAATATTTTTCACCTGAGGTTGGTTGACTCTGTGGATGTGGAATCTGTGGATACAGAAGGCCAACTATATAGAGCCCAGAGTTGGTTTGGCATTTGGGGATGGATATACGGACTGGATACGCTGCCTTTCTGGTCAAGGAAGCGTTCATGGACACGAAAGTTACCTATTTTTTCATTTGCTGATGTGGGACCCAGGCAGGAGCAGCTCCATCCTGGGCCTAGGAAGTTATTTCAACATTACACATCATTATCCCTTGTAAACATAAACAAAACATTCGCAACAAAATATTAACAAGTCAAGTAATAGAGAAGAAAGAAACTACATCCTGACCCAGTGGGGGTCATCCCGAAACTGCAAGGCTGGCTCAATATTTGAAAATCACTTCATGTAATAATGCATGATATTAACAGACTAAAGGGGAAAAAAAAAACCACATGATCATATCAACATATGCAGAAAAAACATTTAGCAAAATTCAATATCTATTCATGATAAAAATTCTCAAGAAACTAGGATCAAGCTAATAAAGGGCATCTACAAAACAAACACAAACAGAAAACCCATCCAGCTAACATGATATTTCATAGTCAAAGGACTGGATACATACCCCCAAGACTGGGAATGAGACAAGCATACCCAGTCTTACAATTCCTATTCAACCCTATACTGGACATCCTAGCTGTGTGGCAAGAGGAAGAAATAAAAGGCATGCAGATTGCGAAGGACAAAGTAAAGCTGTTTATCTGCATATGACATGACATAGAAAATTCTAAACCTTCATTAAAAAAAAAAAACTACTAGAACTAATAAATGAACTTAGCAATTTCATAGAATACAAAGTCAAGGTACAAGAATCAATTGTATGTCTATACACTAGCAACAAACAACTGAAAAAATCAAAACCAATAGCACTTAAAAATAGCATTAAAAAAAACCCCTAGGGATAAATTTAACAGAATATGTTTAAGACCTGTACACTGAAAACCATAAAACATTGCTGAGAGAAATTAAAGAAAGCCTAAATAAATGGAAAGATATGTGCTTTTATGTATTAGAACACTGTTAAGCTATAAAAGTTCCAGAAGAAAACATACAAGAAAATCTTTGTAATTATGGGTTAGGCAAAATTTCTTAGATAGGACACCAAAGACAAAAAACACCAACACTCAGATTAATTGGATTTCATGTAAATTAAAATTTTCTTCTGTTTGAAACACACCAATAAGAAAATGAAAAGGCAAGCCAACATTCCAGAAGGTATTTGCAATACATATATCTGACAGATGCTTTATATTCAGTATACATTAAAAAAAACTAAAACTCTTGCAACTCAATGAGGTAAGCAAACTACAGATCTGCCTCAACTTATGATGGGGTTATGTCCAGATAAACCCATCATAAATTGAAAATATCGTAAGTCAAAAATGCATTTAATACCCTGAAACTACCAAACATCATCACTTAGCCCAGCCTATTTCAACGTGTTCAGAACACTCACATTAGCCTACAGCTGGGCAAAATCATCTAACACAAAACCTATTCCAAAATATAGTGTTGAATATCTCACATGATTTATCAAATACCGTACTGAAAGTGAAAAGCAGAGTAGCTGTCTGGGTCCAGAATGGCTGTGAGTTTACCGGTTGCTCCCTCTTGTGACGGCGTGGCTGACGGGAGCTCTTCTCGCTGCCACTGCCTAGCACCACGAGAGAGGACCTATGCATCCCGCTAGCCCAGAGAGAGGTCCACAGTCAACATTCGAGGTACGGTTTTTACTGAATGCCAGTTGTTGTTGCACGAAGGAAAAGTCGAAAAATCATAAGTCAAAGCATCGTAAGTGGGGGACTGGCTGTACTTTTTAAAAGGGGGAGGAAAGGGCAAGAGAGTTGAAAAGCCAATTCACAAAACAAAGATACGGTAATGCTCAACACCATTAGTCATCAGAGAAATGCAAATTAAAACCACAATGAGATACCACAATGTACTCTCTAAAATGGCTGCAGTTTAAAAAGTGTGACAAGACCAAGTATACTAATGAGGGTGTCAGCACCTGGAATGGTCGTGCACTTACCACAGGACTCAGCAATGCCACCTAGGTTATTTACCAAGACAAATGAAAACAGATGTCCATACAGAGGCTTGTATATAAATGTTCATAGAAACTTCATCCATTATAGCCCCAAACTGGAAATGACCCAAATATCCTTCAATATATGAGTGAGTAAACAAAATATTGCTAAATCCATATAAGGAAATATTAATTAACAATAAAAGAGAAGAAAATGACCCAACAACATAGATAAGTTTTTAAACTTATGACAAAGCAAAAGAAGCCAGGCACAAAAAATTACATACTGTATGACTCTATAGGAAATTCTTGGAAAAAAAAAAAAGCTAATCTGCAATGTCAGAAAGCAGATCAGTGTTTCCGTGGGGCTCCCAGCAGGAAAGACAGGGATAAAAAGAGATAGGAGGGAACTTTTAGGATTGGTCTGGTGGTAGTCACACAGTTGTATACGAATATTTGTCAAAATGTATTTACAACTGTATACTTTAAGTGGGTACATCTATTTTATGTAAATTATACCTCAATAATGTTAAATAAGAAAGACTGTGTCAGTGCTCTGAAGCCAGCACTCGTGTATGTTTGAAACCCTTGGTAAAGGTATAGTTACCCAGCTTACCTTGGGAAAGACAGTCAGCTGGCCAGTGAATAGGGGATTTATATGGGCAAACGATTCCAGCCGTCCTTGCTCTCAAGTACTTGATTTCCTCCCTCTTCACCAGCAGTTCTCAGTGTGGTCCCTGGATTAGCAGCATCACCATCTCCTGAGAACTCACTGGAAACACAGATGCTCAGGCTTCACCTCAAACCTCCTGAGTCACAAACTCTAGGGGTGGGGCCCAGCCATCTGTGATTTCAAAAGCCCCGTGATTCTGATGCACAAGAAGTCTGAGAACCACTGCTCTACACTCCACCAAGGACGTCTGGCATCTCAGTTTCATTCAGTGCGGGCCTGTGTTGAATCCAATTTTGCAAATTATTAAAAACACATCCAGGGGACTTCCTAGGTGGCTCAGGGTTAAGAATCCGCCTGCCAACGCAGGGGACATGGATTCGATCCCTGCTCCAGGAAGATCCCACATGCCACGGAGTGACTAAGCCCATGCTCCACAACTATTGAGCCTGTGTGCTGCAACTACTGAAGCCAGCATGCCTAGAGCCCGTGCTCTGCAACAAGAGAAGCCACCGCAGTGAGGAGCCCATACACCACAATGAAGAGGAGCCCCCCGCTTGCCGCAACTAGAGAAAACCCATGTGCAGCAACGAAGACCCAATGCAGCCAGTAAATAAACAAATTTATTTAAAAAACAAAACAAAACACACAAAAAAACACATCCAGCTTCTTGAGTTAAATGAGTCTGGAATGACCTTGTGTAAGGGCATCATATTGATATTCTAAAAGCACATTCAAGATCTCTTTCTTAGCATGTCCCTGAAATTCTTGTAGACATAAATTGGCAAAGTCCCCTCATTCTCTCTACATGTTAGATTTCTTTGGGTTTGGCCTCCAGGGGGCATGCTGGGCTCTAACCACTGGCTCTGGGTTTGGAAATAAAGAGCACCGTGGAAAGAAGCTTACTGGCTCTCCCTGATACACTGACCCTTCAGGTGAAGAAAGTCTCAAGGGAAAAAAGGAAGACCTCCTTCTAAGTGAAGAATCTGCTTCCTTCCTCACTCATAGTCCCACTTAATTCTCAAGGTCCTACTCAGTGCTCCAGGTTTCACACGTTAAACCTGGTAGGGCAGTAAATTTACCAGCTGTATTGAGTTGGGAGACTAACGACTGTCTTTTTTTGCAGAGTGCTCTACTTATAAGAAATGAAATTCTTTAGGTTTCTGTAGGTTGGTTTGGAGATTTGAATATGTTATTTACTTGCTTTAAACTTTTCAATGCTGTCAGAAGCAGCCACCCCACCATCTTGACCTTTTCACATTCTGGTTCCCCAGAACCTTGCTGTAAATTGCAGATGTGAAATTCACGTGACCAGATGCAGTAGCTATTTTACAAGTGCCTGCCAGAGACAGCTAGATTTCCTGCCTGGATTCACTGCCTAACCTCACTCAGTGAGATAACGCATTCCCAGTTCCCACATTTCTCTGGGGACGTGTTTCCTATAACACCAACTGTCTAAGGCCAATTACTGTATCATTCAGAGATCCCAACTGCAGGCAACAGCTTGCACTGTTTATTTAAGCACACGGGGATTTACTGGAATGATAGTAGGAGCTCACACCTCCAATAAAAAGCCTAGGAACAGCCTAAGAAAACAATCAAGAGCCAGGGGTGCTGCAGAGAGAAAGCGGCAGCCACACAGCTACAGTTATGCAGCACCAAGGGCGAAGGGCACTGCCTCTGCCAGGGATGGGTCACTTCACTGTCCCCCTCCTGTCCTCGCTCTAGAACCCAAGCCCAGGACTGAAGTGTGATCAGCTGACCTAGGTGACGTGCCTGCCCCAGGAGGCACCGGGAGCAGAGAGCTCGACCCTCCTAGCATTCTAGAGAGGGAACAGGCACGGACCCCCACAAGGCAACACAACACAGAGGAAAGGCGGTTCCCCTCAAGAATTCAGAGTCTATCAGGAAGTGAGAGTGGGTGCCCGGCAGCCAGAATAAGACAATGAGTCCTACAAAGTGCAAGGTGAAACAAAAAGAAGTGGAGTCTGGGTGCTGACCTTGCCTGTCTTTCACCCAAAGCCAAACCCTGGGGCATTCCATTTTCATTTTATTAAGGGAAGAAAGCCTACGAAGCCTGGCCTAGTCCCTAAAATGGTAATTTGCTCTGTGATCAAGCAAACAAAACGAAACACTGATTAAACAGTATGCACCTTCACTATGATACTGGCAACAACAACAGAAATGAACTGGTCACTGGACAGAAGATTAAAAAAAATCATTTATTTTGAAAATGGCTAAAAATACAAATTAAGAAGAAGGCATATTTTCCCTGTCTTTCCTATATCGACCCTGTCCCTGGGTAACCAAATGGTAGGTCACAGTAGGTTTCCTTTGCAGGAAGTATCCTGAGGAAGAAACGACAGATTTAAAATCACCATTTTGCAGACCCTAATAAATAACTGAATCTATGCATTGAGTCAATGGCCACCAACATCACAAAATGAGAACCAGTTAGGCATTGATGTCTTTTTAGGAAGAATACACCACCGATGATGTGATCTCCTCAAAAATAATGAACCTGAATCTGATCAAGCCCATAGACTCAACTAGCAATTTCCAGGAAATACAGGGGTGAGAACATGTTAAGCTGTATCACAAAGATGCAAACAGTAAAAACGACTGTGGGAAACTCTATACAACAAACAACGGGGTTTCTTCAACAAATAGCAAGAAAAAGAGAAAGAAATGGAGGCAGAAGCCATAAATTATGCAATAGCTGGCACAAAAACCAATCGCAAGGTGTGTAAGTTACCTGGATCCGAATCAAACAAAATAGTTTAAAAAAATATATGACACTTATCGGACCTTCAGAAATCTGAATACTAACTGGACATTTAATTATAAGGAATTATTGTTAACCTAGGTATGATAGTAACAGTGTTGTGGTTATGTTAGCTTTATGAACTGAAATACTTACACCTATAAATAACATCTGGAATTTCTTTCAAAATAATGGTGAGGAGGACAGTGGGGAAAAAATACAGATGAAATAAGATCGGCCATGGATAAATTACGGAAGTTAGATGATGGAAACATGAGATTATATTGTATTTTTCCATCTACTTCAGGTTTTTGAAATTTTCCATAATAAAAAGTTTAAAAAGAAGAACAATGCAATTCTTCTTGGGTCTTATTGGTTCCCCTTGTCTTTTCTTAAATTTTCATAATATAATGGCTTTCATAATATAGTGCCTTTCTTTGGGGGAGGGGGGGGTGGGCTGCGCCGGGTCTTAGTTGCAACATGCGGGATCTTTTAGTTGCAGCATGCAGACTTCTTAGTTGCAGCATGCATGCAGGATCTAGTTCCCAGAACAGGGAAAGAACCTGGGCCCCCTGCATTGGGAGCGGAGCCTTACCAACTGGACCACCAGGGAAGTCCCTATATAGTGCCCACTTTTAAGCCATGGTGCCTCATGGAGGAAGGCTCTGGCTGCCCTTGCTTGTCCTGATCTTTTACTTCCTCATGTGATTGGGCAAGACATCACTGGTATGAAGAGCAGCAGTGTTTCCCTGTGGCTAACATAAGATTTCTTTGATCACAACTTCCATGATAACTCTGATTATGATAACTGAAGTATCTCCAGTATAATCAGTATTCTGTGAAATAACATTAATTAGTAATGCTAAAAATTAAATGTAGCACTTTAACACCAATGTAATTTTCTGTTCAGATGGAAAGTCTATGTATTCGTTGAAATGATTAGATTTAGGGCATTAAGAAGAATAATGATAGAAATGGATTATAAAACATTAAGTAGAACTCCATGAATCCAAAGGATAAAGAGGAAGAGAAATGGGGGGTGGGGGGAGAACCTGACTTTACAAAAATTTGTCAACCAATAACTGCAGAAGGAATAATAAAATATCACAATTTTTCAGTCTTTTCCTGTCCCCAACGACCATGTTGTAAATGACTGAGGCAAAGATTTTTCATGGATTTTAAAACCTCTTGGGGAACAGGACATACACAAGATCTCGAGTTAATTCACAGATTATTAATTATTATTAATTACAAAAAGAAAACTGCACCGTTACCATGGAGAGCTCTGGCGGCCACCACCTGTCGACCAAGTAAGTGATCGCACTTGGCAACACCAGTAAGTGGGATAACTTGGCCTCACATGTAAGTGATACAGCACAGGAAGTACATACATCACCTTCGTAGACCTCTTGCCAAAAACGTTTATCCTGAATCTACTCATGGGGAAATAAGACAGTATCCTGACAACTGGTGAATCTCATGAAGGTTTTATTGGATGTTCTACTCTTTTTTTTTTTTTTTTTTTTTTTTTTGGCCACACAGCATATCTTTCAGGATCTTAGTTCCTCAACTAGGCATTGAACCTGGGACCACAGCAGTGAAAGCCCCGAGTCCTAATCACTGGACCGCCAGGGAATTCCCCTCTATGTATTATTCTTTCCATTTTTCTCTAAGTTTCAAAATTAAAAGTTGGTGAAAAAAATAATTTGGTTTCTGTTTTGCAAGGTTTGTATACAATACAGAAAACAAACAGAGTGGTCGAAGTCTTGAGTTAAAATCAATTCATCTCTCCAAAAGTAAATAAGCCTAGCCAAAGTGAAAGCATAATTCCTTCTGGACCCTCGCTGATCCAAGGCCATATCCTCTGTGTGACCTCTATTTCATCACAGAGATGAACAATATAGCTTTTTCCTGTCTCCACCAGGTCAAGACACCGAAGAGAAGCAAAAAGACCAAGTACAACTGACAAAGCACGTCTACTGGCTCCAGAAATAAATTCAAGATCTGAGCGCAAACTCTAGATTTTCAAAACTTGATTTTTCATCTTTAAAAGAGAAAATATTTTAAAGAAAAATTATTTTAAATATTTTAAAATATTTAAAGTATATAAATATTTATACTTTTTCAATCTGAAAACAAAAACAAAAACAAAAATCCTGCTGAAATTCTATTAACAAACCAAACAGTATGTTTTCATACTTTAATAATATTTAAGGGTGTATAATACAACAAACTAAAATTGAAATATAGTTGACTACAATATTATGTTAGTTTCAGGTAAGCGACATAATGATTTGACATTTGCATATGTTATGAAATGACTGTCGCGATAAGGCTGGTAACCATCTGTCCCCATACAAAGTTATTACAATTTTATTGACATATTGCTTGTGCTGTATATTACATCTTTGTGGCTTATTTATTTTATCACTAGAAATTTCTACCTCTTAATCCCCTTCACCGATTTTGCCCAACCCTGCATCCTCCTGCCCTTTGGCCACCACCAGTTTTCTCTGTATCTATGAGTCTGTTTCTGTTTTGTTGTGTTTGTTCCTTTGTTTTGTTTTTTACATTCAATAGTAAGTGAAACCATATGGTATTTGTCTTTCTCTGACTTATTTCACTTAGCATAATACCCTCTAGGTCCATCCATTTTGTCACAAATGGCAAGATTTCATTCCTTTTTATGGCTGAGTAATATTCCATTGTATACATGTACCACATCTTCTTTATCCATTCCTCTGTCGATGGGCACTTACATTGCTTCCGTATCTTGGCTATTGTCAACAATGCTGCAACGAACACAGGAGTGCATGTACCTTTTCAAATGAGAGTTTTTGTTTTCTTCAGAAAAATAACCAGAAGTAGATTGCTGGGTTGTATGGTAGTTCTATTTTTAATTTTTTAAGGAACCACTCTGTTTTCCACAGTGGCTTCACCAATTTACATTCCCACCAACAGGATTCAAGGACTCCTTTTCCTCCACATCCTCACCAACACGTGTTATTTGTTCTTTTTGATAATAGCCATTCTGACAGATGTGAGGTGATACCTCATTGTGGTTCTGATTTGCACTTCCTGATAATTAGCGGTCAAGCATCTTTTCCTGTGTCTATTGGCCATCTGTATGTCTTCCTTAGAAAAATGTCTATTCAGATTCTCTGCCCATTTTTTAATTGGGTTGTTTGTTTTTTTCATGTTGAGTTGTATGAGTTCTTCGTATATTTTGGATGTTAACTCCTTATCGGATATATCACTTGCAAATATCCTCTCCCACTCAGTAGGCAGCATTTTCATTTTGTTGATAGTTTCCTTCACTGTGCAAAAGCTTTTTTTTTTTTCTTTCTGTCTGACTTTATTTATTTGGGCCCCCTCTCTTTTTCCTTGATGAGCCTGGTTAAAAGTTTCTCAATTTTGTTTACCTCTTCAAAGAATTAGCTCTTAGTTTCATTGATCCTTTAACTACTTATAGTGGATATAGATTTTACTACTTTTGTCTTTTAACCTTCTTACTAGCTATATAAATGGTTGATCTACTACCTTTACTATATGTTTGCCTTTACCAGTGAGATTTTCCTTTCATAATTTTCATTTTCTAGTTGTGGATTTTTCTTTTCTGCTTAGAGAAGTCCCTTTAACAGTTTCTGGTAAAGCCAGTTTAGTGATGCCAAACTCTTTAGTTTTTGCTTGTCTGAAAAACTCTTTTATATCTCCTTCTATTCTAAACGATAACCTTGCCAGGCAGAATATTCTTGGTTGTAAGTTTTTTCCTTCCATCGCTTTGAATATAGTGGTCACTCCCTTCTGGCCTGCAAAGTTTCTGCTACAAAAGTCAGCTGACAGCCTTATGGGAGTTTCCTTGTACGTAATTAGTTGCTTTTCTCTTGCTCCTTTTATCTTTATTTTTTGCCACTTTGATTATAATGTGTCTTGGTGTGAACCTCTGTGGGTTCATCTTGTTTAGGACTCTGTGCTTCCTGAACCTGGATGTCTGTTTCCTTCCCCAGGTTAGGAAAGTTTTTATTATTTCTTCAAATCTGTTTCTCTCTCTTTCTTCTCCTTCTGGTACTCCATAATGCAAATGTTAGCATGCCTGACCTTGTCTCAGAGGTCTCTTTAAACTGTCATCATTTACTAAAACTCTTTTTTCTGTTCAGTTTAGGTGATTTCCACTACTCTGCCTTCCAGGTCACTGATCCGTTCCTCTGTATCATCTAATCTACTGTTGATTCATTCTAGTGTATTTTGTTATTGTATGCTTCAGTTGTTTGGTTCTTCTTTATATTTTCTAACTCCTTGTTGAAAATCTATGTTCATCCATTCTTCCCTCTAGTTTGTTGAGCATCTTTAAGATCATTACCTTGAACTCTGTATCAGGGAGACTGTTTATCTCCACTTCCTTTAGTTCCTTTTCTGAGGTTATGTCTTATTCCTTCACTTGGAACATATTCCTCTGTCTCCTCATTTTGCCCAATTCTCTGTGTTTATTTCTATACGTTAGGAAGATCAGCTGCTTTCCTAATCTTGGAGAAGTGGCCCTATGTTGGAGATGACCTATGGGGCTCAGCAGCATGTTCCCCTCTGGTCACCAGTGCTACATGCCCTAGCAAGGCTGTGTAGCCTTCTCTTGTGGCAATGCTGACTACTGTGGATACACTGGCAGGTGGGGCCAGACCCTGGCCCATCTGATTGTGAGGCAGTGCCTTGTGCAGTGGCTTGCACCTGCTGGAGGGAAGGGTAGGCCTCCTACATGGTTGGGTGTTTCACCAGGGGGCGCACAGGGCTGCTGCTGGCCCACTGATAGGTGGGACAGGTCCCTGGCACTAACAGGCCATGAGAATTCCAAAATGGTCCTTGCCAATGTTGGTGTTATTGTGGCAGAACAAGTTCCCCAAAATGGCTGCTGCCAGCATCCCCACCCCCAGGGGAGTCCTAGTTGCCTGCCTCTCTGGATCCAAGATCAGCAGCAGGTCTCATCCAGTGTCCTTTCAAACTAACATCTACACTGGGAGTCAGACTGCATATACCCTTTAGGAGCAAAGTCTGTTTCCTATAGCCCTCTGGCTCTTCTGAACATAAGCCCCACTGGTTTTCAAAGCCAGATGTTCTGCAGGCTCATCTTCCTGGTGCAGGACCCCCAGAGTCCAGACTCCCTGGGGAGCCCGATGGGTTCAAACTCTTCGCTCATTGGGGAGGTGTGTTTAGTGAAAGAGCCATTCCATGATGTGCCAAACAGTGCTCAACTGTTTGCCAACCCACCCAACACTCTGAGACAATAAAACCCACAAATGCCTTTATTCGCATGTATAGTGAAAAGTGTAACAACAGAACTACATTACAGTTTCATTATGTTTATAATTCTTTTATCATGAATTTTACCATTTTAGTGTTAATAAAATTAATTTTAATCAGGCACCAACCTGTAATGTATCTCTTAAACCCAAAGATTAGTTTTTAAAAAGCAGAGACAAGGAAAAAACTAAACTACTTCCAAGAAAAAGAAAAAATGTCTAATTGAAGTCTAGCACCTAGGCAAAGTAACCCAGAGGAATCTGCAACTGACTCTTATGAAGGAATCCGAATTATCCCCCTACTCCAGGCAAATACTGTAGGTTGCAGAGATTAAGAAACAGTAGCAAATTTTTCAGCACCAAGGTACACTGGAAGAATTAACTGATGCTAATGAATGTGATGAACATAAAGGCGAAAGCAAGCATACAAATCAAAGCTCCTCATCTCTGGAGGGCTTTTCAAAAGCAGACTTCCTGGGACCCAGCCCAGACTAGTTCTACTGAAATTTCTGAGATTCAGCCCCCGACACCAAAACCTTTTCCACAAGATTTCCAGATGACTTTACATGCACCCAGGGATGAGGATCACGGGCATAGACACAAAGAAGGTAAAAGAGGAAAAGGAGAGAGAGGAGAAGCAAAAAGACCCTCAGAGAATAAGTATTAATCATGATTACCAACTTCGGTGTTTAAAGCATCAGCTTCTCCATTTAAACTATGTTCATTAATTTCACAGCACCTTCTACTGGTCAGGAAGAGTATCTACTATTCCTAAAACTAAGGCATGGAAATCTCCAACTCTGTTATTAGTGGAAAGAGAACACATTTAGAAACACTCAATTAGTGAACCTTTGTTATTTGCATATTTTCTCACAATTTAAGTGTAAGTGGGTTGGCAAATATTGTGCTGGCAAAGACAGTTCTAAACTCCATCTCAACAGTTAGGAGCGACTTCTGTTGTAGGGTGTTTAGCAGCATCCCTGGCCTCCTTGCACTCGAGGCCAACTGGAAACCCTCCCCAAAGCTGTGACAACCAAGAATTTCTCTAGACATTGTTAAATGGCCCCCCACTCCCAGAGGGGAGGGGAAACACTGCCTTCAGTCATAAATCAGTGACTTGGACAATAAAAATGTTCCTGAGAAATTGATAAGCTTTAATTTTTGCATACTAAGCTCATAAAAAATAGCTTAGTATTTTTTAAACCACAGGGAGGATTTACTTTTAAATAAGCTATTATGGAATTTGTTCATGGATAGTGTGCGTGTACATGAATGCTTTTTTTTAAATTTAGGCATCTTGAGATATATAAATCTGTGCAGTACTACAGTTTAATTCACACCTGCTGGTTCTTTAATTTTTCACTTTAAAGACAAGCCCAAAATCAAAACCTCTGAACTTATGCTTTTCAACCTCCAAGAATCAAAGAATATAGTTATAATTCTAAAGTAGCATCAATAAAGCAAGTGTTATTCTTATGAATATTAATGGACGATGATGAAACAAGGTAAAATATAATACTCTCATTTTGTACTTACTTTGAAATGCTGCCACTGAAATCAATTATAGATGTTTATTCTGAAAGATGCTACTATGAAGGCTGCAGGCTCAAACACTGATAATGGTTATTCAAAATCAAATTTATGGAATAACTAGGAAATAGGTTGAACTGGAACCTGTGGATAGTTTTATAATATTAATTAGCAACATTTTTTAAAGACATAGAAGGCTACTGTTTTAATATAAATTAGAAGTTTTAAAACCATCTCCCTTTACTGCTTTCAATTATCACATAAACCAAAGACCTAAATGATTTCAAATGATCACGGATACTATTTAGGCAAAAATTCTCATGTGTCAGTATTTTTAATGTTGTGTACATCAAATTATAGTAAAAAGACAACTGTAAACAAGACGCAGCCCCTCTATTTCCATGAACAGCACACGGTATTACAGTAAACCGAGCTTATATTCAACCATCAAATGTGGTTCTCCCATTAGTTCACTCTGTGACGGGTCTGAAAACAAACAAAAACAAACATATTAAAGATTCTCAAAAAAAGATAAATTCAATGATTCTATTCACATGAAAATTCAGATTAGGCAAAACTAACAAAGTGACAGAAAACAGACCATTGGTTGCGTGGGGCCAAGGGTGGGGGAACTGACTCAAAGAGACCAAGGAAACTTTGGGGGATGATGAAAACATTTCACATCTTGATTGAGGGGACAGTTACACAGCTGCACGCATTTACTAAAATTCACAGAACTGGACACTTAAAATGGGTGCATTCTACCATTTGTCAACTATACCGCAATTCAGTTGAATGTAAAAGAAAATACAGATTGAAAAAGTTCTCCTTTCTCAAAGTTCTTAACTGTTTCAGTGGCTCCCAGCTGACTCTAGGAGTGGAGCGCTAAGAGATTAAGCAAATCTTAATCTAACTTGCAAAATCTGTTTTATTTCTATCATTCTGTGCTCTGTTGCAAACACATATATACACAAACCAGAATTCTAGAGCAAAAAAACCTTAAGAATCTTCACTCTCTTGTCTGTACTGAGTCACACAAAAGTCTTACTTTTAACTGTGATAATGCACCTAAGAGTTTTTAAAATGAATATCAACAGTAAGCTTCCTACAGACTTTAAAATAAAGCCTTTTCTCCTCCACAAAGGAAGAGAAACAGAATAAATACCTAATGAAATAAACTGTGAAATCAGTTTGTAAAAATTATAAATAATCATTATATAATGATTACCAAGAGTAATATCAATTTGGATGTCTCCTCACTGGACCTCCTAAGAGACTGGAGATTACTGTGTCACATTAGTTCAACAATCTCTACTCTTGACACTTGTCACACAACAAAGCAGCCTTAGCAACAACTGATACTGTTACAATTATTAATAAACGGCTATGTATACAAGGCATCCAAAACCCAAATTAACAAAAAATGTCTGCACGTGAGTACAAAACAAAGACGTTTGCCGCAGCACTGTTTCGTGTTAATAAGAGAGAAAACTCAATATATGTACTGACACAGCACACGTACTGTAAGATACACACAGTATGATACCAATTGTGTTAAAAAAAATAAACACAAAGCAATGCCAAATATTTTCTTATTACATATATTTGTATGAAGACAGAGAAAAAAGTCTGGAAGGACATATACTAACTAAAAGCAGCAGGCAAACAGGGAAGAGGGGAGAGAAATGGGTTTGGGGGTAGTCATGGTGGACTTGAGTCTCAGCTGTAATGTTCTCAATTTTTAAACAAAGAACACCCTTCTTTACAAAATGACAACTTTCCTTTTCCGCTTTTCTAAGTTTTTGGCTTTAATAAAATACCTGCGTATTAAATAAATTACTTGCACCAGAAGACTGCACACCACGTAAGCAAGGAATTGGCCCGTGAGACTCCCAGGGAGGACCAGGCCTCTTGGTCAGTCTCAGTTTCCTCATTTTAAAGTAACAGACCTGGAGTAAATGGAAGGCCGCTTGCAGCATTAAGAAAAGTCTAATTGTGACTTTCCTACCACCCCCTTCACATTCTCTTCCCTTCCTTATAATACAACGTGCAGATTTTTCTTGGACAAGCACTTTCCTGATGAGCAAGCAGGGAAGTTTTCACTTTTAAAACCAAAGAACAGTTATTACCATTAGTTCAGTGAATAAACACAAGTGAATTCAATCGGCTATAAGCTCCATGAGGACGAAAACACTGTTGGTTTCCTTTGCTGCTGCTGCTGCCTTGTACATTACTGGGGCTCTACAAAAAGGTGTTGAATGACACTTACCATTAAGAATATCTTCAAATCCAATAGTCTCATCATTACCCCTCAAAATATCCAGTGAAAGGTTTGAGCTTGGAAGAAATGGAAGACGTTGAACCTTCGGGAAACGCATAAAAAGGCAAAATTAGAAAAAACCAAGGGGAAAATACACATGATCAAATTTCACATTCTTTTTTGTAAAATTTACAAAACTAAGTAAAATATCAATTTAACCAGTGTGGGGTGGGGGAGGGGGACACACAAATTCATATTTTAGACCCAAACCAAATTTTAAAAAATTCCTCAAAACTTTACTCAAAATATATAAAGACACTGAAATTGAAAGCTTTTACTAATACTTAATAATCCCGTGACGTTTGCACATATCTGGGGGCTTTGCACCTGTCCTGGAAAACCAAAGCAC
The DNA here is from genome assembly GCF_030028045.1 of Hippopotamus amphibius kiboko. NCBI lineage: Eukaryota > Metazoa > Chordata > Mammalia > Artiodactyla > Hippopotamidae > Hippopotamus > Hippopotamus amphibius. Next base: position 74,696,222 of record NC_080199.1, read on the forward strand.
ATACATGTGATGAAATGCAAAATCCCAGAGCCTAACAGCATTCTTTGTTCACAATAAATGCAGGATCATCAAATTCTTGAAGAAATTCCAACTCAGTGGGAGCACTATTCTACTTAGTAAACTGATCATTCAGTTTATGTTGTTTTGTATTGCTCATACAAATGTAAGTTATGACTCTTTACAACAGTAGTGATAAGTAGAAATGAAGATCAAAGTCACCTGTGGGTCTTTAAAAACCATAGTGCCCTGGCTACTGTAAACAATGCTGCAATGAACATTGTGGTACATGTTTCTTTTTGGATTATGGTTTTCTCTGAGTATATACCCAGTAGCAGGATTGCTGGGTCATATGGTAGTTCCATTTTTAGTTTTTTAAGGAACCTCCATACTGTTTTCCATAGTGGCTGTACCAACTTACATTCCCACCAACAGTGCAAGAGCATTCCCTTTTCTCCACACCCTCTCCAGTATTTACTGTTTGTAGATTTTCTGATGATGCCCATTCTGACTGGTGTAAAGTGATACCTCACTGTGGCTCTGAATTGCATTTCTCTAATGATTAGTGATGTTGAGCATCTTTTCATGTGTTTGTTAGCCATCTGCATGTCTTCTTTGAAGAAATGTCTATTTAGGTCTTCCCTCCATTTGTGGACTTGGTTAATTGCTTGGAAGAAACCTAAATGCTCACCAACAGATGAATGGATAAAGAAGATGTGGCACATATATACAATGGAATATTACTCAGCCATAAAAAGGAAGGAAATTGAGTTATCTGTAGTGAGGTGGCTGGACCTAAAGACTGTTATACAGAGCAAAGTAAGCCAGAAAGAGAAAAACAAATACCGTATGCTAACTCATATATATGGAATCTAAAAAAAAAATGGTTCTCATGAACCCAGTGACAGGGCAAGAATAAAGATGGAGATGTAGAGAACAGACTTGAGGACACAGGGTACATGGGGGGGCAAAGGGGAAGCTGGGACGAAGTGAGAGAGTAGCATTGACATGTATACACTACCAAATGTAAAACAGATAGCTCGTAGGAAGTTGCCACATAACATAGGGAGATCAACTGGATGATGGGTGATGACTTAGAGGGCTGGGATGGGGAGGGTGGGAGGCAGTCACAGGAGGAAGGGCCTATAGGGATATATGTATAAATACAGCTGATTCACTTTGGGGTACCTCAAAAACTGGCACAACAGTGTAAAGCAATTATATTCCAATAAAGAGCTAAAAAAAATTAAAAAATAAAAACCACAGTGCCATTCTGAACTAGTGCTATCTACTTTTTTCAGTTATTAAATACATACACTGCAGACCAGTACCTAAGTACGGTGGAGAAAGCACGGGCTGTAGAGTCAAGAGATCTGGATTCAAACTCTGCTTTTATTACTTACTTAGGCTTTGCCTAAGTTACCTGACCTATCTCACCCTGTTTCCACATCTGTGAACTAGGAGAGTAGCACCTTCCTCGCAAACCTGTAGCACGGTGTGGTGTAAAGTATGTATATACAGTCACTGGCACATAGCTGGCACTCAACAAACGTTAATGTAGCCAAATCAAATTTTCAGTTTTTCTGTTCTTTGGTAATCGTCTAGCCATCACTGGAGTCAATGCAGTGTGATGTGACAGAATCCAGAGCACAGATGGGGGGTGGGGGGAGGGTGGGGGCACACTTCTTACACACTTGGAAGGACATTTCTGAAGATCTTCTTCCTGAGCAACAGGCATACTCAGCGATATACAACCTGCCTACTAGATACCTCCACCTGGATATTCCTAGAGGCAGCTCAAATTCAATGTAACCCCCCCAAAAGGAGAAAAACATGAAAGTGAACACACATAGGTTTTCAGACACTGAGCCTATAATTTGCAGGGTTTTCCAGTTCCAAGCTTCTCTCCTCTCTGACGCAGGACTCGAGGTCATATCCTACAAGGGGGAAAGCAGGGTCGGCTGCACGGGAGAAGAGAAGGTAAGCTTTGTATAGCTGTTGTTAAAAGAGAAGACTCCTTCCAATTGCCATCAACACGCAGCGGGGATGCATACAAACTGACAACCATAAACCCACCTGCTGCACTGCCTTGAATTCCATTTGCAGTTTCAGTGGAGCAAATAGACCCTGGATGTTTCTCAGTGTGGAAAAGTTCATTTTATCTTGGTTGAGCTGGAACTACAAAGACAACAAAGTAGTTTTAAATGTTACACTCAACATTCCGCTTTCAAAACAGTCAGCACTGATACCCATGTGGCACAATACTTAGAGGAAGGATTTCAATATCCATAACCGAAATAAAAACAAAGTATTTTTACTAATTTCTTCAACAAATTTTAGAATATGTATGTCTATATTTCATCTAGCATGCAGGTGTCCTTCGCTCACATAAAATTACCACCTAAAATTTAGATTTACAAAATTAATAAATTAAGGGAATGTTATTCATAATGCAGAAGTATATTTACAAAGCATAATCATATTTCAGTGCTTCTGATTAAAAATACTGCAAAACTGGTAATGCAAAGAAAAATGTATAAATAATCTGAGATCCAGAAACAGTTATATACAGCAACAAAAATTAATAAGAAATTTCTAAGCACAAAAGTATCTACTTCAAAGGATTTCATAAAAGAAAGAATCAGACCCATTATACTGTCCTGTTAATTAAAGCAATTTTTTTCTGGCATCATACTCTTACTAAGCACTGATACTACTTCTGAAAAACAAGTCAGGTTTATCCCATCTAAATATGTATAATTTATCTTTTGAACTCAAACGCGGAACTTTACATTCACCTCTTTGTTTTTCTTGAAGTTCTGGCCCGGTCTTTTGGTCTACCGTGTTACCTGTGATGCAGTTCACTTATTCATCAAAACAAGATATCCGTATCAGCTTTTTCTTCCATAAATCTGATTTATATGCTTTCTACGGTTAACCTGAAGTCTTTGAAAAACCACCTTCTCAAGTCATCATCTGAGCATGAAACCAGAATGCAGCCAAAGCAACCAGGGGCCCCTTTATTTTCTCATCAAATCTGAACTTCAATTTCATCATCAAGTTATTTGTTCTACTCTTTCTTATAGAAAGATCTTTCCCCTTGCTGAAGAGTGAGGGGGGAAAAAAAGGCAGCTTTCTGTTAACTGGGTAACACTGCACCATCATCCCCAAGTAGTAGGACACCTCCTCCTTTCTGCTCTGAATGTGTATTTAAAACTCTTTGTGTCTTCAGGACATCTGTACAGGCTATACCCTCTGGGGAATGACCTCTCCTCACGTATTTATCCGGTTAATACTGCTCTGAACCTGTTCAAACGTCCCCTCTTCTGGAAAGCTTCCCACAGGTGACTGCTCCATCCCTGGTCCTCTACAGCACTTTACAAAGCCCATATCCAATGCTTACCTTCCCATTCAATTTTCAGCTCCTTAGGGATGGGACTACGGCATATTCATCTGCATACCTACTGTGCTTAGCAGTAACTTGGAGATGCAGGGTTTGAAAAAGAGGTCAAGGCTAGAGATGTGGGCTTGGAAAGATCAACAGTAAAAATGGCAGGGGAAAAATATAAAAGAAAACAGGGTCAGCAAATGAGAAAATATTATGAAAGGAATGGAGAGATAGACCAATCTCTAAAAATGTCCATAAAAAAGACAAAGAAGAATGGGCAAAAACAGAGCTTTAGTGACACAATATAATGAAAACTCAAAGCTTATTCTAGAAGGATACTGAAAACAAGGCCTCAAGTTCTTCATGGTTAAATGCTCAACACCACAACTGTCTTAATCAAGTATTACTACAAATATTTTTCTACTAGAGGATAAAAATAAAAATACAGGTAACATACTTACATTTTTTTCTGATAATTCAAGAGGATGACTGGGCAAAAGTTCATTTTTCACACAAGAAAAACTGAAAATAAACATTCAAAATGGAGATTATACATTGCTGAATACCTAAAGCTCAAAATCCTATCTATCAATGTTGTAATATAATGAAATGGCACAAGGTAGTTTCAGGGGGATGATTAAAGTGTTCTGTGTCCTGACTGTGGTGGTGGTGGTGGTGCTGGTGTCAGTTATGTACTGAATTCACAGAACTATACACCAAGAGGGAGAAGAAAAGTCAAATGTACTGTATATTGTTTTAAATGTATCTATTATACATACTGGTGGTCAAGACTTCAATTCACTGGGGAGAACCCTCCAAAAAACAGTGCTAAATGATGGCCTATATCTAACAGAAATTTAATAACGTGTGTTTATTCTGATGATGTGATTCCTGTATTATATAAAATAGCTAAGCCTCTTCTATTCAGATCTAATGCATATTCAATAGTTAATATATTTTTGGTAAACACATGGTCAACCATCTGTTTGACATTTACCAAACGCCTACTATGTATAAAGTACTACATTAGGCAACACGCTGGAGCCAGGCACTGGTCTCTATCCCTCTAGATAGATAAAGATGACTATTTACTGCTCAAAGCAGGATCTGAGAGCTGAAAGAAATGTTAGAAATCCTACAGCAATCGTTTACTGAATATTATCTTTGTATAGAACATTATCCTCGAAGTGGAATTTGAAACTGGTTCTGCTCATGGCAATCTTACAATTTAACTGGGAGAAAAAAGAAGCATTTCATGTGAAAACAAAAACAAAAAAGAATCATCCAGACTGGTTACTGGCTAGCTTATAAATTTGATTATACTATACTACTGCCAATTCCAAAGGCAATACAGTGCACCTTTCTTATAGCATGAAAAGACAACAATGAGGTATCATATACGTTCCCAGAGACCAATGTTAGAATGACATTCTATTATAGTAAGACTAAATACCTTAAAATTAGATATAAAATTCAAAAATTCAAACACAGTATGTACACAGGGGGAAGGAAGGCATTATCCTTATTTGATTAAGCAGAAAAGCAATCTGCCAAGAAAAAAGACCAGTACTAGAAACTGAGGCTCAAACATATACAAAAATAAAGGAAACTGAGGGAAAGGGTGTAACTGTGCTAAAATCAGAAAAGAGAAACAAGAGCAGCTAACACTTACTTAGTGCTTGCTAATACCATGTACTGGTCTAAGTATTTCCCATGTATTAGCTCATTCAAAATAACACAGATGCTATAGCTAGCCTTATTTCACAAGAGACGACATTGAGACGTAGAACAATTACGTAATCTGCCCAAAGGCATACATCTAGTAAATAGCGGAGCCAGGACCAAAACCCAGAGTCCATGCTCTTTACTGCTATGTCCTAGTGTCTCCCAAAGAAAAACAAATTACTCCAATAGTTAATAAGATAAAGAGACAAATGGCTCTCCAAGTTATCAGCAGCAAAAAGAAGAATCCTACCAAATCATGCTACTGGGTAACATCGCCTAGGAGGATGCCTTTCCTGGGAACCTACTACTCTCATAAGATGCTTCTGCCACTATAAAACACATCCAACCCTCCCTTCCCCCTCTTCCCCTAGTCTAAAGTGTATTACATGCTACCTCCTAAACTAACTATATATTTATGGCCTATCAAAATATTTAAAGAATACTGTGAGAAATAATTCACATTTTACCATAACAAAATAAAAATCACAATTCCGCCACATACCCTTTTCGAAGAAGATCATGACTTTCAAAAGGGCCACTTGCTGAAAGTTCTGTAACTGGAATACTGTCCTTTAGCTGAGAGCCAAGTCCTCTGGCATTCTACAATGAAATGAAAAAAACTATTAAATATAAAAAGTTCAAAAAAACACTGAACACTTATGTAAAAAACATTGTTTAAATACTAAAAGAGAAGACAAGGGCTTTGCCCTCAAAGAGCACACAGTCCAGACAAGCACTGTGAGCCTTAGTATTCTGGTGGAGGAATACACATGGCCCAGTGGATAAAGTCGAATCTGGGCTAGGAAGGGTTCCTGAGCTGATCTCTGAGTGTTGTCAGACTGAAACACATTCCAGGAAAAAAAAAAAAAGAACATGGGTAAAGGTATAAAAATATAAGTGAACAAGCTACAAGCAGTTTGAGATGACTAACTAGCTACATGTCTAAGTTGGGCAGTAGTAAAGGCTGGCAAAAAGAAAAAATGAAAAGGCTTAAATATGCAAAGAAACTTGGGTTTTATTCTGAAATTGACAGAGCCTCTGAAGGGTTATGGCATGATCAGATTTACTTTCATTGGAAAGATCCCTCCCCTAGGTTACAAGGACTGGTACAGAATAACAAAAGTTGAGGGCTGAATCCCGGGGAATACCATTCCTTAAGGACAAGGAAAAACAAGGAAAAAGGGATCAAGAACAGAAAATAGCTAGAAGAGACTGGTCACAGAAGCTAAGAAAAAAGGTAATTTCAGAAAGTGTTTGGTTCCCAGAAGAGGGTGCTCCCCATGAAAAATAAATGTATCTAATCAGGATAGTATAAATAAAAGGAAATAAAAACAAAGACTCACAATATATTTGGTACTATTGTATTGTAACCCTACTCATTTATACTATAATGAAATCGCCAAATATTTGTTAAATATCTACCCCGGTGGCAGGTACTCTACTAGATACTGAAGATACATATCTGTCTTCCAGGGCTTAAGCTAAGGAAGATACAGGAAACTTGCAAATAAAATGTAATAAATGTTACAATAGGTAAAACACAAGATGCTGAATTTAAGTTCCTTGTTGCTGAAATACACCATCCCTGCAATTCTGCAGAAAAACGTAAAACAGCTACAGGTAGTTTGGTATGCAGTCTTATAATCTTCTAGGAGAAACTTTTCTGAGAAACCAGCTTTTTACACTGATGTTTTACTTTGTGTATTTTACTAGGTCAGGTACTCCACCCTGTCCAGGGTTTCTTCAGTCTACCACCCCAGGCCAGGCTCTCACACGTGGATACTGTTAACAGCTCAGGCTCTCACACATAGATAATGTTAACAGCACTCTACTGGGTCTGGCCGCCTCTAGCCTCTTCCATTTCCCATTCTGCACAGCAAGGTTTGCGTGATATGCAGTCTCCCTCATCAAAACTGTTAACAAAACAAAACAAAATTCTTTCACTGATTCCTCAATGTCTCGTCTAAAGAATAATGTTCAAGGTCCTAAGCCTGGAACTGAAGAACCGGTACAAGTTTCAACCTCCCCCCCTCCCCCCACAGAAGTCATGGTTAATTAGGAAAAGAAGCCAAAATCTAGTGTGGACTGTCAGTAACCTAATGAAGGCGTAAAACCTCTCTGGCCGTGTTTACTCCTCCTTCCAGCTGTCTGAACTCTTTCAGTGACTAGAGGTGTATGACTGTACCTTTCCAAAAACATCTTCTGTTACCTTCCTACCTAAGCGTTCTCCTCCTCCCAGACTGCTTTACTGTAGAGTGACAGCAGAAAAGTTTCTTCCGGGCACAAGGAAAGGGGGATTCTGATCTCTGAGTTCTGTTACCACTTTCCCAATTCCATTCTCTAACAAAGTAGAAGAGGAAAACAAATCTACGAAAATTTATTTAACACTAGACACTTGAGGGTGTTTATAAAACCTCTGTACCATGTTCAGCGGTATTTACCCACGGAAGCTTTCTAGATGTGGATGGCCTAGCCTAGCAGCTGTACTGGTATCAGAGTCGCGGGCGATGACGGTTCCGGGATTTCTCCCAAATATCAAACTTTTAAGTTAAAAAGAGAGAACGAGAAGGAGCTGGGGAGGAGGAGATGCACTGACAACACTGACAAATGGGGAGCACTATTATCTAATTTTCCGCCTCCAGCGCCTGTCACACTACCAGCTCCACACACAGCAGGGAACGCTGAGTGATGGAGATGCGACAGGCAGTCCCGGAGGTCAGGGCTGGGTGAGGAGTTGAGGACTCGGCTCCCCAGCGCGCTCCCCTCGGGGAAGGGTAGCCGGCGGCGCCGCACCCCAGACCGTTGCGCTTTCGGGTCTGTCCTTTCCCGCCGGGCGCCAGCTACGGGAAGGGACCGGGGTCGGGATCGGCTGCGGGACTGGGGATGGGAGAGAGAAGAGGGGGTGGGAGAGAGAAAAGGGGGTGGGAGAGGATGGGGCCGAGGCGCCGCTCACGGGAGCCGCCCCGGGGCCCGGCCCAGGCCGCGGCCTCGAACCCCCGGAGCCCATGACTCGACAGCTCATGGCGCCCGAGGCCGGCCTCCTCCTCCTCCTCCCGCCGCCGCCGCCGCTGCCGCCGGCGGGACGGGCTGCGGGGTCGCGGCCTGCTTCTGCGCCCGTAGACCCGAGCGCGCCGGCCACGCGGGTCGCCCGGGGTCTCACTCACCATCTTCACCTCGCTCTGCGCACAGCCTCTCAGCCCGTTACCGTCAGCCGGCCCCGCTGCTCACTTCCGTTTCCGGGGTTGCCCCCCCACATCCGCCGGAAGTGCGTCCGTCCGGGCGAGGAAGGAAGGAGGGCGAGGGGGCGCCGGGAGGGAGCCGCGCGGGGCCGGGGCTCCCACGCCTGAAGTCCCGAGGGACCGGGGGCCGAGGGCGCAGTAAGGGTGTGGGCTGGAGGAGGGCGGGGGAGGGGCGCCGCGGGCCTCGGCTGGGCGGGGGCGCGGCCCGCTGGCGGCGCGCGTGGCCGGGCGCGTCGCCCTGGGGACGCAGAATCTCCTCGAGGCAGAGGTTACGTCTTCCGTAAGGGCTGGACCAGGCCCGGGGCGGGGATGAGCGATGCGCCTGCGGTCGTCCGGCTCGTGGGGCAAATGTGCAACCCCAGGCTCCTGCCGGTTTGCTTTTATTTTTTAGAGTCAGGGATGGAGGGTTAGGCTGCCGTGTTGAGGACCCGGGGCCGAGGCCGAGAGTACAGAAGTGAACTGGCGGATGCGGTTCCCCGGCTACAGCGCTGGAGGAGCTCCTGGGGGTGGGCGGGGTGACAGCTAAGTAAGTGTGATCATTTCTGACCTCTGGGGGCTGTTACTACATAGTCACACCGTTCCAAGTGCTCTGCGGGAGCTAGCTCCTTTAACCCTTTGAATAATCTTATGATATGGGTGCTACGATCCCCTCAGTTTTACAGGCGCTGAAAGTAAGACATAAAAGAGTTTAGATAGATATGCCCAGGGACACGTAAGCCGTCAGAGCTAGTCATACGCTAACTACACTCTGTTGCCTCCCAAGTGTGATGTGGTAAAGTGGAGTCTTGCTTTGTCACTATGTAGTGGAGCTAACTTAAGGCGTCCTTGGGCTGACGGGCATGGTATAAGAGCGAATTAGGTAGCAGAAAATATGAAAGCACACTGCTGGCAGATTTGCTTGTGCAAAAACCCGAGTGGGAAGGAAGGCGTTTGTGGCTCAGGTTCAGACTTACGTTCAGAGAGTAAGTTAGTGAGGTGAGGCTTAGTAGGTGGAGGCGCTTGAGCTTAGTTGCTCCGTGGCATGTGGAGTCTTCCCAGAGCAGGGCTTGAACCTGTGTCCCCTACATTGGCAGGTGGATTCTTAACCATTGCGCCACCTAGGAAGTCCCTAAAGCACCCAATAAATGTTTATTAAATAAAAAGTGTGGGGGAAAAAATGGATGAATGGATACTTGTGCCTAATAGGTAGACTGGCTCATATGGTTGGAAGGCTAGAGGTGGGTTTGGACGATCCAAGATAACTTATTTGGAGAAGTTTCCGGAAGCACCCTCCTGGGCCTGGAGCCCAACCCAAAAGGTCGGCACTATAAGCCAAAGCCCTAAATCCTTGTCTGGTTCCAATTATGCCCATTCCCCCAGGGCTAGACTCAACAAAACTGGCATCCCACCACAAGGTCTACAGTTGTGACATCCGCTAACATCGGAACCATAGAGTGTGTGTGCCCAGCCTGCGCCTCCCCCGCCTGCGTGGCCTTTCTCCCTTCCAGCCTCTGTGGACACCACTTCTCAGCCGGGTGGATTGTCTTGAGCTTTGAAATCAGAATGGGGGTGGTTTGGAGAGGGGCAGGCACAAGGGTTGGTGGCGATGGTTTTCCCTCTGGAGGGTTTAGGGTGGAGGAGAATGAGCGCTCTATTGTCTGAGAGATGGGAGGGAAAATAATGCAATTTGTGTGAAAAGTTTGTAAAACATATTCTCTTAAAGGTACCTAAAACTTAGAATGTTGTATTCAGTATAAGTTTCAGAAATTGCTCCCCTAGGAGGTTTGGTAAGAGTGGTACAAATCTCAACTAATAAGAAAGTTACTGTGTTTCAGAGGAGCTGGAAAGAACCTACAAATATAAAGAGTACATCCAGGTCCTCTTTACATTATCTAAGCTCTTGCAGTGTTGGGAAAGGTTCAGTGTGCTTAATTTCAGATAAATCCTATTTATACATGTTTCTTTGCAAGTCCCTTTATAAGTGTTAAGAGATGGAGGCACACGTTACATCACGTTTATTTGACAGACTCTTCTCTTTAACCCTAAGAGATGAGTGTTTCATATTTCTTCTGAAATGCTTTGCTGACTATGATTTCAGTTGGAGCTGCTTTTAAAAGTGTCCTCTGATTGTGAAAAGCTGGGTTTTGAAAGTACCTACTAAAGTTGACTCGTTTGAGTCCAGGTGTTTTTACTATTTTACATCTGCATTGCATCAGACACAGCTGAGGTTAGCGTTCCGTTTTACATGCTTTCATAGCCCTGTTTCAGGTCTGTGTTTTCAAGAAGCGGTTTATGTTTTCAGCATCGAGAGTCTTTATTCATTTGTCTGTGGAGTGTACGGCTTGTAGATTATATGCAATGAATTTTAAATTCTAGACCTGTTTCTTTTAGCCTTCATTTGCCAGCCCACATGTAGGAGCATAGAATCATTTTAATATTAAGTAAAAAATCTAATTCAGAAGGCATATCTGCCAAAAACATTGTACAGTGCCTTACAAAGCCTGATGTAGTATACCTGACGTATGCATGACGTTTTCTATTTGGATGCTGTTTTCAGGTACTAGTGTCAGTGTTCCCCTCCACTGGCATGGGTAATTGAGAGGGGAAGTTTTTGTATTTTTGAAAATTCAAAAATTTATTCCCTGAAGACAAAGACTTGAGAGAAAATTTGTGTATATTCAAAGCACACTAGAAGGTTTTCTCAAAAGCAGTTTACGTTAATCTTATTTGGAATCAGAAAGCTGATTCAGAATCTAAAAGCTGAAAAAGATAGCCTAAGTCACTCTGATTGTATGATTGGTTTATTTGACTGTTTTTCCTTCTGGAAGCAATGCATGCTCATTGTAGAAAATTAGAAAACAGCGAGAGGCAAAAAGAAGAGAATGGAGAGCAGAGATAACCACTGTGAACGCACTGGCTCTGAGACGTTCTTTCATACGACAGATTATACCTATTCATCGTTTTACAGAAAACAGAGTGACTCCGTTTTCTAAGTGAGCTGGGAAGTTTTCTCTTGGCTTTTTCTTCATGACCATATTATTACTTAATAAAATATGTCATTCTGAAGCCTTAGAAAACACCCTTCCTTTACTTCTTCAAGAATGGTGAATTACACGTAGGCTATTTACTCAACATTTTTCATCCTGTCAGCATGGTTGGATGCCAGTTGGCTGTTCTCAGTAATTTTTGAAGGTATGTTTTTTTGGTAGTTGGCCAGGGAAATCATTACTCTTAAAATGCTCCGTAGTCCTAACCATACAGTTGGATTTATGGATAGATATTATGTTCCATGTTTTGTTGTTTTCTCACTGTTTCAGTATCTGGGATTGATGCCAAAGGCCATTCAGCCTCACTCCATTTATTAAGTTAGAGTATACAACTAAGTTTACACAGTAGAGCTTAGAGGGGGAAAAAAAGACCTTGTTTATCATTCTACTTAGGTGTCTTTACATCGGTGAGAAAGGAAAGTATTATTTCTCAAATACCTCAGTGAAATCTCCTGAGAAATAGAGTCTCATAGTTAACAGAAGTAGTTACCCGACGCCTGAGCCACAGGAACTCCTTGCCCTATTCCGAGCCGTCTTTACTGCTGCTGAAGACATTTTGTCCCCTAAAATTCAAATCTGTGACTTCCCTCCTTAAAGCCCTTCACTTGCTCCTGGTTTCTGCCCTCCAGGATTAATTCCAGACTCTGTCCAATGGCAAACAGGCCTTCTGTGATCTGACTGCCAACCAACATTCTTAAATCCTTCACTCGAGTCATGTTCAACTACTTGGAATTCTCTGAAAATGCCACTGCTTTCATGCCCCGCACTTTTATTCCTGTTCTCCCCTCTTTCTGGAATGCTCCATTGCACGGTCCCAGCTCAGCATCACTCCCTCTGAAGTCTTGCCTGACTTGCTCCCCGCCCTGCTCCCCTCCTTTCTGGGAGGGTGGACCCTTAGTGCTGCATCACATATACTTACTTGTTTCACTGCATCTGTAATACATTGTTGCACTTGTTTTTTGCACATGTGCCTCTTGCCTTTTTCAAAGCCTTTTGGCCTGCAAACCCCATTCACCATCCTTTGGAGCTGACTGTATCCTTTTGAAGCTTTCATCTTTCTTTAGGAACATTGTAATAGCCTTTCAGCTTGCCGGCTCACCTCCTCGCCCACCTGCTCCCTGATTTCACACTCCAGGCCATCTCCAGAGTACTGTGAGCTCAGGAAACGATGGCTGACTGTTTCAAAGGTCTGATAGGGACCAGGTGAAATTAGCTACAGGGCATGATTAGCATGGGTCTAATTTATTTCCTGTATCAAGATTGCCTTGACCTTAGCGCCAGGGGCTGTGAGAAACTAGGAAAAGGATCCAGGTGCAGGCAGCCAGAACTTGTGGGTTGAACATTGCGGGTGTGTTACTGGCGCTTCCTTGGGGTCCTGGCTTGGAGTGGCGATGAAGTCAAAAGATACTGTCCAGTGACCACAAGTAGTAGCAGAATTCTTTGGAGCTGAGAGGGATGTGCAGTGTGGGAGATACAAAGAGCAACAGGAGTCAGTCTTGTCAAAATATATTCCCTGAGAATCTGAAATTTTGAAATACTGTAGTTTGTGATTACTTGGAATACAAAGTAATTCTTTTGCCACGGGTATTTATTAAAGGATTGTTTTGATACATCATTTTTTAAAAGGAATGTAAGCGGTGATTCAGAATGTATAAATTCGTATTTCTGCCAACAGTTAAAATTTTTGTTGATGTGATGGCTTAGAAGGGATGGCTCAGTCACTTTAGTTTGTGTCTTCCTGATTGCTAGAAAGATTAAGCAGTTTTTCATGTGCATTTATCATTTAGATTTGCTTTTCTGGAAATGCTTGTTCACACAGTCTTTGCTCATTTTTCTGTCGAGTTTTTCTTCCTATAAATTTGTAGGCACTTGTATACTATAGATATTAACCTTTTGTCTTATGCATTACAAATATTTCCCACAATCTGTTGTAATATTTTTCTTTTGTTTCTCATATCTGACCTAAACATTTTAAATAAATGTCTCTTTTCCTTTATAACTCTCAGGCTTACTGTTTCAGTTGAAAATGTTTCCCTAACTCCTAGTGTATAAATTTATTCTCAAATTTTATTCTAAAATAGCTTTTCACATTTTGTTTCTGATTCATATGAAATTTATTTTTGAATGTGGATTAAGGTAGAAGTCTGATTTTATTTTCCTCTAGAGGCTATGTTAAAATCTTGTTTGTACTAAGATACATTTTGAGGCTCTCCATTCTAATGATCTAATTATTTTTCCAAATAATTAGGTAATATTCATTGGGCATATATGTGCCAAATACTGTACTAAGCATTTTACGTATTTCAGCACATTTAATCCTGGCAGCAACATTGTGGGTCAATTTTATTATTCTACATGAACTTTAAAATGCTTTTATCAAATACAAAGAAACCATTGGGATTATGAGTAGAATTACATTAGGTTTATACATTGATTTGGGGGAAATTAACATGTTTTATATCCTTCAATAATATTTTATAAATTTTATCATGTCTTAAATCTGCCTTGCCAAATTTAGCCTTAAGTCTTCTGTACTTTTATCACTATTAGAAATGGAATGTATGTTTTTTTTTCATTTTCACTTCTCTCTGGCTATTCCTCTAAGCATTCTTACTGATGCAGTAAGGAGAGTATGTATATTATTCAGCTTAGGGTGATTTATGCTACAGTGGTTTAGAACAGCAGATAATTTCCTGCTCACGCTGCATGTCCATCACAAGCTGGCAGCAGCTCCTTCACAGCATCCTCACTCTGGGACCCAGGCTGATGCAGTAACCACGGTCAGGCATGTTGCAGCCTTGTGGTAGGGAGAAAGGAAGCAAGGTACAGTGTCTTCTGGCTCCTAAAGCTTCTATTGTACAAAGAAGTGTCCCACATCACCCCCCACCCTCACGTTTTATAAGCCAAAGCAAAGCATATGCCCACATGTGACACTGAAGTGTCACGGATGCATAACCCTCCCGCAGGGAGGGGCCCTTCAGGTCGCAGTACCAAGCCTGGCATCTGTGGGATGCAGAGAAGTAACATTTCAACATCAAGGGCAGCAAATGTTTTGATCAGTGATACAACCTATCGCAGAGTTTCATTTTTACACTGGCAAGACTGAGAAATCCTAGAAAGTGATATTTATGTAACAGACATTTATCACTGTTCAGCAATATCCAGTCCCTCTCTCCTTCGAAGTATGCAAGATTACACTTTCTTGTCTCTTAAAATTATATACAGGCATCTGACTATCCTGGCCAATGAAAATGTGAGTGGAACTGATGTGTTTCACTTTGCCTGGAAGTGCTGAGGAGTTGGAGCGTGATTCCCCATGTTGTCTTCCATGCCGTGTTTATTGTGGAAGTATGTGTTGATGTGGAGGTACCAAAAAGGCCAGTGTAGCTAGGATGCTGGGTCCTCCTATAGAAGACAGTTGCCTTGCAAGCCAGCCAGGTTACAAGTTTATGATTTAAGTTCTGACATTTAAGGGATTTTATTTATTTTTTTACTACAACATAACCTAGCCTATCCCGACTAATATAGCATACTGTTTCACATATTTTAACAAAAAATGTGTGTATTCATTGATCCATATTATTATATAGGACAGAGTTCTTTTCTCTGAGTCCAGTGATTTGGATGCCATAATATCTCTCTTGCATACACCACATTCATAGCGCATCCTATACAATTTCCAGTTTGGATTTCTCTACCATGGCTCAAGAACTTTAAAATGCTTGTAGAAAAATAGAAATACAGAATCTTACAACTTCCCCTTCATCTTTTATAATTGTCACACTCAAATCAACAGCATTTTTTGTAACTTTGTTGAATCTTTCTAAAGCAGACAACTTAGTTTTCATTAAAAAATTCATTCTTTTCACTTTGTTTATTGGATTCAGTAATATTTCTTTAAATCACTGGTTTATAATAATAGTGCAACTGTCATAAAAATGTTTAGGAGCAAGCACAACTGGGTGTTAGTAAGTATACAGTTCAGCTGGCGAAAGTGGAATAAGTGGTTATTTCACAAGGTGAGAACATTTATCTTGCTGTAGGTAATAGTCTGTAGGTTTTACAGCTGAAATTGAGAGCCTCATAAGTGTCGAGCGTCGTTTAGAGAGAAGTTAATTGAGAGCTTCTGTGCTATGTTTGTACTATATTTGTATGCGTGCACTAGTTTTTATATGTATGTGTCTCTGTAATATTTATGTTGTGTCCAGCCACATTACACAATTATCTTAATAATTCTAGTATCCCCCCCTTTTTTTTTTTAATTTTTTTTTGGCTGCGCCCTGTGGCACGTGGGATCTTAGTTCCCCAACCGAAAATCGAACCTGTGCTACCTGCGTTGGAGGTGTGGGGTCTTAACCACTGGACTGCCAGGGAAGCCACCCCCCCCCCCATTTTTTTCCTTGTAGTTTGCTCTAAGTGCATTTTATTTTATTATTTTATGTATTTATTCATTTATTTATTTATTGGCAGTGTTTGGGTTTTTATTGCTGCATGCAAGCTTTCTCTAGTTGTGGCAGGCAGGGGCTACTCTTCATTGCAATGCAGGGGCTTCTCATTGTGGTTTCGTGGAGTGTGGGCTCTATGTGCATGGGCTTTATTAATTGCAGTGTGTGGGCTCAGTAGTTGTGGCACACGGACTTAGTTGCTTCATGGCATGTGGGATCTTCCCGGACCGGGGCTCGAACCCTTGTCCTCTGCATTGGCAGGCAGATTCTTAACCACTGAGCCACCAGGGAAGTCCTCTGTGCTCTTTTTAAAAATATTATCTTGC
The DNA here is from genome assembly GCF_030028045.1 of Hippopotamus amphibius kiboko. Lineage (NCBI taxonomy): Eukaryota > Metazoa > Chordata > Mammalia > Artiodactyla > Hippopotamidae > Hippopotamus > Hippopotamus amphibius. Next base: position 74,712,368 of record NC_080199.1, read on the forward strand.
AGTCTCTAAATAGGTAATCATATTAGCAGCAAGAGATAATTTAATCTCTTCTTTTCCAAATTTATTTCGTTTTCTTACTGCAGTTGTTATAACCTCCATAACAATATTGAGTAAATAATAGCGATAGCGGGTATTATGATTGAGCTCAATCTAACTGAATTTTCATCAAAAGAATGTGGGTGGAAAAGATTTACCACCCTTCCAGTCCTAACTCTGAGCCTGCCATGTGGTTCTCCACGCTGTCTTCCCCTCTCTGCCATTCAGATGCAGAGGACTTGGTGGGGGATTCTGAGCTCCTAGAAGATGGCAGAGCTACTGATGGAAAGATCCTAGGTCTCTGAATGCTGTCTGTAGGAGAGCTGCATTGCTGACCCAGATTGGATTATGTTGTGATGAGAAATAATTTGTTATGTGAAGCCACTGAGGTTTGGGGCTCTTCGTAAGATAAGCTAGCCTATGCTAATAACACATCTAATAAAATTTTTGGTAGAGTTTATATTTGGGATGACTGCTCACCTTATTCAAATGGCTTTTAATCATCTATTTATATAAGCATTTTTCTCCATTAATTTGCTGCTGTCATGGGGGGAATTATGAATTATGTTGACAGATTTCTTAATATTGAACCAGCTCTGTATCCCTGGAATAACCCTACTTGGTTGTAATACATTTTTCTTTTATTATTCCAAAATACTCTATTTTCTAACATTTTATTCAAAATTTTTCCACTAATAATCTTACGTGAGGTCATTGTATATTTTCTTTCATTGTACTGTTTTTGAAAAATCAGATTAAGATTTTGCTGGCTTTATACAATCAAATGTGTAGCCTTCAGGTCTTTTTCTATGGTTTAGAATAATTTTTAAAACTTCAAACTATCTGGTCCTGATATATGAAAAGAAGTTTTGTTATCCCCTTATATTTATAGTTGTACTCAGTTTCTCTGTAACTTAAATATATTGTTTCATTTTGCCTGTTTTTGACCCTTATAATAACAAAATCAGAAGGTATATTCACCCATGGCTTCCAGTTTTTACTCAACAGTGTATACATCCATGGAATACATCCATGTTGATATGCAGGTGATTCATTTTTATTATTGTATAATATTTCATTGTATAAACACACCATCATTTTTAAAAATCCATTCTGGTTCATTGGATTGTTTCCAGTTTTTGCTAATATAAGTAGTGGTAATATATATTTTTTGTATATATCTGCTAGTGCAAGAGCTTCTCTACCAGGAGTGGAATTACTACATTGTAAACTCATAGCTACTAGATAATACCAAAATGTTAACCAAACTGGTTGAAATAATTTGTACTCCAGCTAATAAACTTCCCATTTCTCCACATTCTTGCCAATATTTTGTCTTAATGAACTTTTGCATTTTGCTCAGTCTCTTGGGTACAAAATTGTATCTCATTGTGGTTATAATTTTCACTTTCATGTCTGCTTTTGAAATTGGGTATATTTTCACATTATTGGCCAGTTCATGTTTTCTTTCCTATGAAATGCCTGTTCACATCTTCTGCTCATTTGTCTCTTAGTGTGTCTTTTTTCATTGATCTGTACATCAGCTATAGGTTTTTTGGTAAAGAAATATTCTTAAATATAATTAAATTTGTCAGTGTTTTCCTTCAGAAATTTTCAGAGATTTACCTTTCACATTTTTTTACATGTCCCTAATGTAAGTGCAATTGTATATAACATATACACGCAGAAATATACATACGCATATTGGGTAAGGTAGGGATCTAATTTCTTTTATTTTCCCCATAGGGATTATTCCAGCTTTTCTCATTTGAGAAATCCATCATTTTCTCCACGCCTCTGCAATGCTAGCTTTGCCAAATATCTGTTTCTGGGTTCTCTTTTCTGTTCTATTGGTCAGTTTGTCTACCTCTGTGCAAGTTCTGTGTTGTCTTAATAATTAGAGCTTTATGATATCTCTTGATATATGACAGGACAAGACTCTCTACTTCCTTCTTTAGAAGTAACTTAGCTATCTTTGGCACTTTGCTCTTTCATTTAAAGCTAAGTTGGTTAAAAGAGGTTATTTGGATTTTTGTTGTATGTTTAGAGTTTGGGGAAGATTGACAACTTTAAGATGGAACTTCTCCATTCGTACAGTATTTTCTTCATTTTCTTAGGTGTTTTTACATATATTTCCATAAGTTTTTATAGCATTCTACATGAAGTTCCTAGATATTTTTGTTAGATTTATTCGTAGATACCTTATTTTTGTGTGCTACTGTAAATGGTATCTTTTTAAATTTAAAATTTGCAGCTATTTTTTGCTGGTGTATAGAAATGCAAAGAAATGCAATTAGCTTTTGCGTATTGGCCTGATATCTAGCAACTTTGATCCATTTTCTTATTTCTTATGATTTGTGGTGGATTCTTTGAGTTTTCTACATAAGCAGTATTTAACTTGTAAATAATGATAATTTGGTTTCTTCCTCTCCAATCCTTGTACCCCTTTGTTATTTTTCTTGATGCTCTGCAATGGCTAGAACTCCAGCACAAAGTTGTCAGGAATGGTAATAGCTTATCTCCTTGTCTTCCTCCTTATTTTTAAAGGAATTGCTTTTAACTTTTCTACTGTGGAGTATTATATTTGCTAGAGATGTTTTTGCAGGTACCCTTTATTAGGTAGGCTAAGGATGTTCTAGTCCTTTTTGGCTGTGAGTTTTCTGTTTGTTGCTATTATAAATGCCTTGTAAAATTTTTTTGAATGCTTTTTTAACCTCTTTTGAAATGACTGTGGTTCTCCTTTTTTAATCTGTTAAGATGGTAAATTACATTAATAAATTCTCTAATGCTGCAACAACTTTCCATCCTTGGAATAAACGCAATTGATCACAATCTCCATATATCTATATTTGTATATCTATATATAGGGATGTATATACACATACACATACATATATAGTTGCTAATATTTTGTTCAAGATTTTTGTATCCATGATCAAGAGTGAAGTTGGACTGTAACTTTTTTCTTGTCTGGTTTTTGTATAAAGTTATACTAGCCTCATAATATTAGTTAGGAGATGTTTCTCCTTTTATATTCTCTGAAAGAGTTTAATACTGGAGTTACCCATTCCTGGAATCTTGGTAAGTCTGCCTATAAAACTGCCTAGACCTGGTGTTTTCTCTGTGGGAAAAATTTTAAGTACTGATAAAATTTTATTAATGATTATAGGCTAGGTGGTAATCAAATTACTTAACCAATTAGGATGGTTGCACTGATCAGTCAGAAATGACCCTGGCCCTGAGTAAACTGTATGATCATACAGTTGCATATAAGCTAAGTATCAGCCCTTATATTTTAAATTTCAGATTTAAAATTTCTTAAGTCAGTTTTGTGTTCCCAGTTTATGTTCCCAGGAATTTCTCCATTTTACTTAAGATTTATTGATAAATTGCTTGTAATGTTTTTTTGTCCATGTAGTTGCTGTTGTGCTTATGATTTCTTTTTCCATTCTTAAAATTGTATCTGCTCTCACTCTTTCTTCATCAATTTGCTAAACGTTTGTCAGTTTTATTAAAATTTTTCAATGAACCAACATTTTGCTTTGTTGATTCTTTCTGTTGAATGTTGTTTTCTGTTTCATTAATTTTTGCTCTTGTTTTTACTTATTTACTTTATTCAGTTCTGTTTAGATTTATTAATGTAAGTGTTATAAGGCTGTTCACCTCCTCCATCTACCACTTTAGCTGTTTCTCACAAGCTTTCCTATATAATCATTATTGTTGGTTCTAAGTATTTTCTAATTTCCCTTTGCTTTCTCTTTTGTCCCATGAACAATTTAGATTTATGCATTTAAATTTTCAAGTCTTTTTGTTTTTGTTATTAATTGTGTTATGGTCAAAAAAGGTGGTCTATGAGATAGTGATTCTTTGACATTTGTTGAGACCTTCTCTGTGGGCTAGTACATTGTCGGTTTTCATAATGGTTCCTGTGAACCGGAGTGTGTTCTCTAGTTATTGGGTACAGGCATCTACATATGTTCACTAGACCTGGTTTGTTTATTGTGATGGTCAGATCATTCATACTCTTACTGATATTTTTATCTTGTTAATTTCTGAGAAAGACTTGTTAAAGTCTACCTCAGCAATGGTGTATTTGTCAATGTCATTTTCTTGTTTTGTCATTTTTTACTTGATATTTTTTGAAGCCGTGCTATTAGAAGTATGCAAGTGTAGGATTGTTTCCATCTCCCTAATGAACTGGACCTTAACAGGTAATGAACCTTTATCACTAGTATTGCTTTTTGTCTTAAGGTATTTTTTACTTATCTGATAATATATTCACACAGGTCTTCTTTTGGTCAATAAGTATTAAATGCCTTTCTTTTTACTTTCAACTCACTTATGAACTTTATTGTTTTATGTCTGTCTCTCGTAAACAACATGTAGCAAGATTTTGCTTTTTATCTAATCTGATAAAAAAATCTGGTCCACTTACCTTTATTCTTATTTTAATGTATTTGGATTCCATTGCTACCATCTTATTTTATGAATTTTTCTATATTCTTTATCCCCTTGAATTTTTTTGGGTTAAGTTTCATGTTTCATTTTTCTCTTAATCTGTTTTTTCCTTTTATTTGTTTAGCAGTTATACCTTTGGTTTTTTATATTTTATGGTATGTCCTAGACTTTTTTTAATACATATATGTGTATGTGTAATTTAGTAAAGTGTATAACTAATCAAATGTGTAATTTAATGTCTTAAGTTAGTCAGTGTTTTACCATCCTAAACAAAGTATAGACCTTTAATGCCTTATTTCTATTACCGCCTTCCTACTTACACACCAATTTTTACTGGCATTTTGAGTCTATGTTATTTCTTAACCCCATAATTAAGAAATTATCATTGAACACAGTGAGTGTTTCTATTTACCCATGTAGTCATCATTTCCTTTGCTGTTTTGGATCTCTGACCTTCTTTCTGTGAGGTCTTCTTCATCCTGAATGACATCCTGTAGAAGTTTCTCTAGTGGGTGGTAGTAAACTCTCATTTTGTAGTTTTGTCAGAAAATGTTTTTATTTTGCCCTCATTTTTGAAAGATAGTTTTGCTGGGTATAGAAATTTAGGTTGTCAGTTATTTTCTCTCTGCGTTTTGAAGATATTCTCCCAGTGCTTTCTGGAATCCTTGTTGCTTTTGATAAATATGACCAAAGCTTGTTACTCCTCTGTGAACGGTCTCTGTTTCTCCCTCTGACTGCTTGTGAGATTTTCCCTTTGTCTGCATCTGACCACTGTGTCTTGGTGTGAATGCCTTTTTACATATCCTGCCTTGAACTTGTTGGGCATATTTCTATGCTAAAACAGGGGAGACACTCTAAAAAAGTCACATTTACCTTTGCCTGTCCTTCCTCCTGCTGCCACCACCTCCTTTGAATACAGTTATGAGATCTGGAGCTATGAGAATCATCTTGAAATCATGAGGTTACAAACACAAGAATGGAGAATTAGAAGAGAAAGAATCCGTGTCCTTGATAACCTCACTGAGCACTGAATTGCCTACCTGTAGGCTTCATGCTATAGTAGGAAAATAATTGCCTTTTTGCTTCTTGTATACTCTTTAGTCAGGTGTTCTGTTGCATCCAGAATTAATCTTAAAACATGATCCTTTATTTCTCCTGTGAAGTGCAACAAACATTGTAATAGAGTAAGTGCTCAGTAACATTTTTCAAATGACTACTGATCATTTTGGATCATGTGTGTGGAAAAATGTGTGTTTTGTCTGAAAATTTCTGATAAATTCCATTATATTTAAGAATTTTCTTTTGAATCAAAAACCTATAGCTGACCTACAGATCAATTTTAAAAAAAGACAAACTAATAGCAAATACCTGCTAAAGTACCAGGCAGCGTTTCTTCTACTACACCATAGCTTGTCAGACTTAACTGGAGTTTTAGGAACCAGAAATGCAGTCTAAGACATGTGAGTACATGACTGTTGTGTCATTAGGTTTGGTCTGTACTCATCAAGACAAATCATTCATTCTTAGGGAGGAGGAGGCAAAACAGATGAAAACCCAGATTAATCAGACGATCTGGCTTGAGGGAGTTGCAGGTATATGTGGGGGGGAGGAGGAAGGAGAGAGTGAGATAGTGAATGAGAGAGAGATCAAAACACCTGGTCCCCTTCACCCTTGTTCTCTCTCCCAGTCAGCTCTGCTGTCTTTTAAAAAGTAGACGCCTTGTTTAAGAAGGAGCTGTCTGCAAGTGAGTTGGAAGCAGAGATGCCATTCATTGACCTGTGGAAAGCTGTCCTGTTCATCCACTGCTAACTGCATTCTGGGAATACTGACTACATTATTCAGGTGTGGTTTCCTGAGACAGCAAGTGATTGTGTACTGCAGTAGGACACGTAGTGCCCATGCTCCAGAGAAGCTCTGAAAGCATGTGTTAACCTCGTTTCCCCATCACATAGACATACTCTCACAGAACCTAAAGAGCTGGGCTACTTTACCATAAAAGCTCAAATATACTTGAAAAGCTTGTTTCTCTAGTTGAACACTGCCAGGTTTTCCCCTCGCTCAGTGTAAGGAATCCCACTTAGGGTTCTGCATAGAAAGAGAAGTTCCAATGCTCAGGGCAGTCACCGTAGACTCAGTCGTGTTCCTGTAATGAAGGTGTGGAGATACAGGAAACTGCACGCTGGCTTGGGGTTTGAGAGCTGGTTCTACAGTTCACAAGATTCCCTCCCGCGCCCACCACAGATGCATGAGTACCAGGATTCTCCAGGCCCACCCACCTCATGATCCCCGATTGACAGAGCCCAGGTTTCTTAATGGGTCAAAGTGTCACACACATCTTTAAACAGTCCAAAGGGTCATATCTTAAAATAGGGGAAACAGGAGCCCAGCTGAACACTCCCCAAGCAACCATCTCTGTTCCTGAGAAAGGTTGCAGCTTGACCCGCTGGGGAGGAGAATGGCTGCCAGTGGGGTGTTTGGATTTTCTTCTATTTCCACTATGTCCTGGTCATTAAAATGGGGGATCTCCGCAGAGTTAAAGGTTATTTTACACAGGAAGCACATTCAGTATTAGTACAACAAATGTTTTCCTTTCTCTAGCCGTGGAAGAACTCCACTCAGAGGGAGTCGTGATAAATCAGAGCATCAGCCCTTTCCGCTCGGATACCAATAAGTCTTGCACTTCAAAATTGCTGACCTAAAAAGGATACTTGAGAAGGAGCATGTCTTTTTTTTTTTCTTTTAAAAAAGGCAACACCAGAAGAAGTCTAACTTCCTTGTTCACTTAAATGCATGCAGAAAAGAAAAGTGAGTCACTCTGAGTTTCTAACTTTAGTTTGTAGAAACAAAGCACTGAATCATATAACTTGTCAGGGAAGACCTAGATATAGTTTCATCTAGATAATGTTAGTATTGAAAGAGTCTGAAATTCTATTTTTGTGGTAGAGTTATGGGATTGGGGCTACAAGTGTGTACTCACCAGTAATTTTGCAGTTGAAGATGTGACTATAAAAACTTTCCAGTAGAGGTATGGCAGGGCCGTCTCATAGCACAGTCCACCTTCACCGAGCCAGCGCACTCAGACCATAGCTTCTCCAGATCCAGGTTGGAGAAGAACCGTGAAATCAACATTAGGAAAAAAGCATTGTGGACTCAGTCCAAATATTCATGTCAGTCATGCTGTGGATGGCATGAAGGGTTTCAAAAAATCACTTAGTCAATTGGAAACTCAATAAAAACCTACATATGAAACATATTTGATAGGATCCAAGCTCAAGTCTGTCTGCAAACCAGAAACAACTCTCTTGGAAGCCTGATATGATAGAATTAGTCTACCCCAAGTAATTTGTCCTATTACCTCTGTTTTAAAGGAACTAGTCCTCTGCCCTGTCTTCAGTGCTTTTAAAATGTACTTTTATTATCTCTCATGTATATGAACTACCTTTCCAGCTGTTCTGCTGGGTTTGTAATTATAAAACGTCAATCAGCAGTCACAAGCAATTATAATAACTACCATGAACTAATTTTTAAAACAATAACACCCGAGCTTCCTCACTCCACCGTTCTGCCATGCTGCTGCCCATTAAAGTAAACTAAGCAAAACAAAGTGATTTGCTGATTCAGTGCATTCCTAAGCCATGATTTGGGGAATATCTGGTGTTTGGAATATTTGCATTACTGCTCTCCCAACCACGAGAGGGGTTTTTTTGTTTGTTTTCTGTAAGATTTCCTGGAGTCATGGGATGGTTATTGCACACTGCAGTTAAGTTCCATCCCATGTAGGGTTCTGAAGAATGATGGGGCCAACAAAGCCCTCTTTCGTGTGAATGTTCTGTCACGTGTGCATTTGTCAGGGTCACTCTCTTTGCTGCCGGACCTTCTTCCTTCATTTACCCCTCACAGCAGGAGCCTGTGGACTGCCCCTGAGGAGCATTCTACCAAGAACTTCCAGATCGTTCAGGGAGACTAGAGTAGAAAGGAACTGAGGTGAAAAGAGAGGTGGTGTGGGATTTCCCTCAACGACTGCCAAGCATCTTTAGGCTCCTTGTAATTGATTTAGGGTCTTCCTTACTATTACAACAGTTATCACGTAATGCCAGGCCCCGTGCTGAGCCCCAACCTGTGTTCAAACCTTTCAAGGTAAGTACTATTAATATTTGCTGTTTTGCAAATGAGCAAATTAAGGCTTAGAAACCTTCATTGCCCAGATCTCACAAGCCAGTGATGGAATCAGTGTGTCAGGTTCTAGAGCTCAAGCTGTTAGCATTTTGCTATACTTCCTGGGTAGAAAATTCAGCCACAGTGCCATAAAAAAACCAGAAATCACAATATAGCCACATGCAAAGTATTTGTTGAAAGCTTTCATAAAAAATAGCAAGCATATTTTGAAGCTATTAGGAGGGGACACACAGATAAATGAACTGTCATTTCTCTTTGAGTAGTATCTGCAGCATTTGGGAGGGCTCATCTGATGGCTGTCCGATTGGAAGCAACTGGCTATTGCACCATCTAAAGTTGCTTTGGCTGATTACAATGGCCTCATAAGAGGAGGGGCCCCCATGATACAAACCCATCTCTTACCGGCTACTACCAACTGAACTGAGAATGTATTTCCATCTTGTGCTATTCTGTGTCAGTCCATAAATGACCTAACTAATATCACTGACTTAAAGAAAACCCAGATCTATTACAGATACTTAGGGAAAAGGGGCTTTCATGCTCTAAAGGCCCATTCCCTTCTTTATTAAAGATAGCATTCAAAGCAGCACAACATGAGAGGTGCATTGAACTCTTCCCATAATAGATACAGAAGCCCATGTAATTAATTCCTACTCGGTGCTGCCTTGATTACATGTTGCCCATACACAAAATAAAGGAAAGCCCAAAGTATTGTCTCTTTCCTCCATAATTTCAAATAAGATTGAAAGATGTGCCCCCCCCCCCAAATGCCATTGGCTTGATTCATGTACTGTCTTCAATCAAATCTCAGCATTCCATTCTAAACACGAAGTATATATTTTTAGCGTCAATAAGTAAATTTTCCAGCTCTGTGAATGTGAGGGGTGGGAAGTGTTTATCTTGATGGGGGTTGGGCAGTGGAGACTTCTCTTAGCCTCCTTCAAACAGCCATCGAATCCCTTAAAGTGAAAGTACTTGTTACTTGTCTTTAGCAAATAAAACAAACAACAATCCTTTGATCCTTAGGAAGCTCTTTCTTGTTGAGGTAACATTCTGTGTGACTTTTATGTTTCAGCATTCATTGTATATTTAATTATTTTTAAAAGTTTTGTTTTAAACGATTACACTTTTTCATAACTTAAGATAAACACGGGCATGCTTTGTGAAAGATTAAAAATAAATCTCACACGAAACTGCAAAATTGGCAAAGATAATACCACATGGGGTTGGTATGTTCCAAAACACGATTCTCAGGGGGCCCCTCTAAACACACTGAATTAGAATTCTTGTTCTGAAAAGTTTCAGGAAGCCCCTGACTTTAACCCACCCTTTCCTGAAACTGGTGAAAGTATGAAAAAAACAGTTACCGCTGAAGTGAAAAAAGAAGAATCTCAACACATCAGGGAGGCATGTTTTGTCTTTTTTTAGATTGTTACTGTGTTCAAAAATACCTTGATGCTAACTTTGTAATAGCTTTCAGACAGGGAACACACTGGGATAGCAATGATAAAAACAAGAATGTTTACATCGCTCAATAAATATGTTATCAAATAACTGCTTTTTAATTCAACTGGAGAATAATTACTAGATCTTATTACACTGGGAACATCACCTCATTCCAACCTATTCTAGTTTGGTTGTAACCTTCTATAAATAAGGGTTCCCTTTTGGAAATACCAAAATACAGATAGACACAGGTTTTCCTTGGTGCCTCATTTTTCAGGCTTATTCCCCAGAATCTTTGTTAACTTGTTCTTTGATTTTATTCTTTCCTTCTATGCCAATGCATTTCCTCTTTCTGTGATTGGGAGAGTCATCTCCACTTGCGGATGTGGGAGTGGGATGTCTGAAATACTAGTGCAGTTCTTGGAGCAGGCGGTAGGTGGCGATGAAAAGCCATGCCTCTCAGTCATCCATCCTTTCTGGAAGTCCCAAATCAGAAGTCTGAGAAGTCTGATCTAATGGAGCAGGGGAGAGAGAAAGCCGGGAACCAGAAAGCATGGGTATCTACTCCTCCCTTAGACACCTGCGTTTATGACCAGGGTCCAGCTTCCTTACTTTCAAATGGAAAACTATTCTACTCCAAGTGAAGAAATTAAATATTCAGACCCAATGAACACTTTGCAGAAGGATTTTTACTTATTTAGTGCCCATGATGTTACAGCCTCTAATATGCCAATGCTGTTTGCTAAAACTAAACAAAGATGTATACATGTGAATTCAATAAAGTATAAAAGTGGAGTTTTTTAAAAGTTTAAAATTACAGGAGTCCTTTAAAGATTTATCCTAGCCTCAGATTCCTGGGAGGAAATATTTTTCCATAGGGAATCATGAAATAAAAGGTTTTCTAGGGTTTCTCTAAGAGAACACTTAGGAAATGAATTGCCCAAAGATGTCAAGTGGAGCTGTAACTTTGGTACTTAGCTCAGAGTGGAATGTGATAGGCCATCGGAAAGGAATGTGATCTGGGTTTGCTGGAATGAAGTGGGGTTTATTAGTTATTCTTTCCCAGGACCAAAAATTGACAATTGGTTGGCCTAAGTGAAATTGTTGCTGTTTGGACAGGGTTGTGGGAATTAGGAGAAAGAGTTAGTAAAGCTGTAAGTTCAAGCACATTATTGTTTGGCATTGGGCCACTGCAGTCTGTGAAAAGTAGAGCTAAAAGCAAGTGAATTCAGGGTTAAATCTTCATAAAAACTGGAATTATATAATCTTGGAGTTAGAGGTCATGTGTTCTGACCTCTCTCCAAAAGCAAATATCCCCCAAAGAACGTCTTTGAAAGATGACCTTCCAGACATTTTCTGGAACTCTTTGAAGAAACAGCTCTAGCAACTTTTCAGAAGACCCCATTCCATTCCTGAACCCCTGATTTCAGCACTTCTTGAACCATGGTGAGGAACCTGGAACACACAGACATGTTCTTGGAGGTCTAAGAGTTCCAAACGAGATCTGCAAATTTGTGTTGTTTCATTTGGACAATTGAAAGAGAATTAATATGTAAACATGCTACAGTGACCACTTTTTTCTAATTAGTAAACTTTCTGTTTATGAGCAGTTTTAGGTTTACGGAAAATTGAGTGAAAAGTTTAGATGTACCTTGTATCCCCTACTCCTCCACCTCCAGTTTCCCTATGATTAATATCTTACATTAGTGTAGCATGTTTGTTATAGTTGATGAGCCAATATCAATACATTATTATTAATTAAGGTCCAGGGACTTGCTAGGTGGCGCAGTGGTTAAGAATCCGCCTGCCAATTCACAGGACATGGGTTTGATCGCTGGGCTGGGAAGATCCCACATGCCGTGGAGCAACTAAGCCCATGTGCCACAACTACTGAGCCTGCACTCTATAGCCCGTGAGCCACAACTATTGTGCCCGTGTGCCACAGCTACCAAAGCCCTAGTGCCTAGAGCCCTGTACTCCACAACAAGAGAAACCACCACAGTGTGAAGCCTGTGCACCACAATGAAGAGTAGCGCCTGCTCACTGCAGCTAGAGAAAGCCTGCGTGCAGCAACAAAGACCCAACTCAGCCAGTAAACAAATAAAATAAATAAGTAAATTTGTAAAAAAAAAAAAAAATCCATACTTTACACTAGGGTTCATTCCTTGTGTTGTACATTCTAGGGGTTAATTTTTTTTTAATTTTATTGAAGTATAGTTGATATACAACGTGTTAATTTCTGCTGTACAGCAGTGATTCAGATATAGATATATGACATATATTTATACATACACGCATTCTTTTTCATGTTCTTTTCCATTCTGGTTTATCACAGGGTATTGAATCTAGTTCCCTGTGCTCTACAGCAGGACCTTGTTGTTTATCCCTCTACATATAATAGTTTGCATCTGTTAATCCCATGCTCAGAGGTTTTGACAAGTGCAATGACCACTTTTTATCTGAGGACCACCAGAGATACTTTCTGTCTTACTTTTGTTTATGTGTCATGAGACTAGCTCTGCTTTAATTGTTTGAACACAATTGGACTGAACAAGCAACAAATGATGTCAATTTTAGTGAAGTAAAGGGATATCGTAGTATGCCTCATAAATGAAGGTTTGTCTGTGGTTCAGAAAGAGAAATACGTTTGGTTCGAGTTATCCCAAATTATGCAGTGGTCTACACCTGCCCAAGACAAGAAGCCATCAGCAGTACCATATTCATGTCCTGAAGCGTGATTTTGTTTCAGCAAACAACGTCATCTCTCACATTAATGTAAGGCTATTTCAATATCGTTGACATTGTAGTTTGTTTGCATTTAATTTATACATTTGTAAATGTAGTTTGTTCACTTAATTTGTAAATTTCTATAACTATAAGCATAAGGACTTATACCTAGTTGCATGCCCATAATTGAGAAATGCTATAGAGAAAATATTGCAAATGATATGACTGATAAGAGGTTAATATCCAAAATATATAAACAACCCATACAACTCAACATCAAAAAAAAAAAAAAAAAAAGAAACAACCCGATTAGAAAGTGGGCAGAAGACCTGTATAGACATTTTTCCAAAGAAGACATGCGGATGGCCGATAGCCACATGAAAAGATGCTCAATCGCTAATCATCAGAGAAATGCAAATCAAAACCACAATGAGATACCATCTCACACCTGCCAGGATGGCTATCATCAAAAAGACCACAAATAGCAAACGGCGAGGATGTGGAGGAAAGGGAACAATTGTATGTTGATGATGGGACTGTAAATTGGTACAGCCACTATGGAAAATAGTGTGGAGGTTCCTTAAAAAACTAAAAAGAGAACTACTACATGATCCAGCAATTTCACTCCTGGGTATGTCCAAAGAAAATGAAAACACTAATTTGAAAAAAATACATGCACCTCACTGTTTATAGCAGCATTATTTGCAATAGCCAAGATATGGAAACAACCCACGTGTCCATCAACAGACGAATGAAGATGTGCTATGTATGTATATACATTGGAATGTTAGCCATAAAAAATAAAAAAAGAATGAAATTCTGCCATTTACAATAATGTGGATGGACCTAAAAGAGTGTTATGTTTAGTGAAATAAGTCAGACAGAGAAAGACAAATACTCTATGTTATTGCTTATATGTGGAATCTAAACAATAAACGATTGTATGTAACAAAACAGAAGCAGACTCACAGAAGGGACTAGTGGTTACCAGTGGTGGGGGAGGGGCAAGATAGGGCTGTGGGATTAAGAGATACAAACTGCCATGTATAAAATAGGTAAGCAACAAGGGCTAGATTGTACAGCACAGGGAAATATAGCCATCGTTTTGTAATAACTTTACATGGAGTATAATCTATAAAAATATTGAGTCGCTATGTTGTACTCCTGAGGCTAATATAATATTGTGAATCAACTATACTTCAATTAAAGAAAAGAAACGCTATAGAAAAATATTTGTAAACCCTGGGGGTTTGCAAGAATATTTTTTCTCCACGAGTGGGTCTTTACATGACGCAGGTGTCACAAACCCTGTTCTAAGTGTGAGAAAGCGTCTGCCTGTACGGAGCGCACAACTGCCTCCCTGTGCGTTGCACACACTTATCCTGGTTCTGCCCTCTGAAATCTAATCCTCTTCCACACAACAGCCCTCTACGTATTTAAATGTAACAATTGCCCAGTTTAAAGCTTCCTCTTTTATATTTTAAGAGCGGCAAGCAGATTAATATAGATTGAATATATGTCTAATCCCTGGAGGACAAGTGATCGCTCCACCCTCCTTCCACTGAGTGTATTGAGAACTGAGGTTACGATTTGCTTTTCTGGGACTTCCCTGGCAGTCCAGTGGTTGAGACTTCGCCTTCCCATGCAGGGGACTTCTCCCTGGACTTCTCGGAATGCTCTTGGTTGTGTCCAGGGTGGATTAAGCTATGGGGTTACAGTTTCTATAATACAACCTTCTCCCATTTGAACACGGAGACTACGTTTTCCTATAACCAGGGTTCTGGCCACTCTATCATTCTGTGTGATTTCTCAAAGTACAACCTCAAGTTGTTTTTTCCCCAGGCCTGTAGTTCTATTACCTGGACCTAGGATGAAGGGTGAGCCGTGCTCGCTGGAGGGCCCGATATCGCTGACGAGGGACAGAAAGTTACAGCCTGAGTCTGTGATGCTGCAGCTGAAGTTGCTGCTTTGGAAGTTGGGGTCAAGGTAGGTGGGACCTAAAGGTCCTGTGGAGTTGGGAGGAAAATGACTCTGTGAAAAGAGCCCATCCTCATGTGAAAAATGGCGGTGTGTCTTGGGCTAACAAGTGAGAGTCAGTAGAAAAACTAAAGAAAAAGTACAAGTCAGTGAGCTAAAGAGCTGAGAGCAGGTTGGGATGAGGTGTGAGGAAAAGTTTCTCCAAATAGGAAGTTGAAAGAGCATAGTGAAGCAGAGCCTGTCCTGAAGCACCCCTGATATGAGCGCCATGTGTGTGTTTGTGAGTGTGTTTGTGAGTGTGTGTTTACACGCTCGTGTGAGACAGAGAAATTGGGGGGAAGGCAATTTTGCAAGCAGTCTAATCTACACGACCTAACCTTAAAAGAGTGGGGAAAAGAGGGAATTAAGCATTCCTACCTGCTACCTTTCAGCACATGATTTTTTTGACTAATGTTTATAATTAATTGTGAGGCCCTTAAGAGAAACTACACATTTTGATCAAAGCCAGTAGGTAACTCCTGAGGGAATCGTTGGTGATGAGGAAGGTGGTACAGGAAAGCCAGTGTCTCGGCAGGCACCTTTGCTAATTTAGGCACGTACTTGGATGGACTCCTGGTTACATGAAGACGAGCCTGGGTATTTCCCATGTGACAAAGGAGCATCGATCTTGGAAACAAGCCTGGGTAAGAGTCTTTGCTCCAACACTTACTAGCTGTGTGACCCTAGGAAATATACTTAGCTTCTCTGTTGCCCAGTTTCCTCCTTGGTAAAATAGGATGGTAATAGTATGCTTAGCCCCTACGGTTGTTTTGAGAATTAAATGAGTTTAAATATACACAAAGTACATAAAGCCATATGGAAAATGTTATATCGTATGCAAATTATTTTACCTTGGCCTTTCCTCACTTCAGAGGAAGCTGGGAAAGTGAGTATGTGGCTAAGGAGAAAGGAATGACTGCAAGTGACTCAAACCAATTATGACTTTCCGCTGGGGTTGTGTCAGGATGATTTCCCGAAGAGGGACTCGCCACCTGGCATGTACATAAAATCAGAGTAGTGTTAGCAAGGAAGAAGGGGGAGGGTGGTATGGCTGTAGGAGAAGCTGCAGACTGTGACTGCCGCAACCTTGATTTCCAGGGAAGCACAGAGCTGCACGTGGCCGCCCCAAGATGGCGTATCTACTTGGTGGCCAACCACAGCCATGTCTAGGTCTCCTGTTTCAATGTTACTTTCTGGTACCAAATGATTCAATAGCTTTGTGCTCCCTGCCTATCATGGCCTAGGTACAAAGTGTTGATATATAAAATTTGTAGACCTTTAGACATTTTGAAGAACACAGTACAGCTATCACAGAAACACATTCCAACAATTAAAGTGTCGCTCTAAATAACAGTGCATCCAATACAGAGCACATGTTGCTGGGCTGCTTGGTGGTGGTTCTCTAGGTTATCTTCATCTGTGGTGCTCTGCTTGGCATGTTTGACTAGAGAACTTACAGTATCTTTTTTTGGGACTTTTTTTTTTTTAATTTTTGGCACACGGGCTTAGTTGCTCCATGGCATGTGGGATCTTCCTGGAGCTGGGATCGAACCTGTGACCTCTGCATTATCAGGCGGATTCTTAACCACTGCGCCACCTAGGAAGCCCAAAAAACTTACAATATCTTTAAAACACATATTTCCGGACTGCCCTGGTGGTCCAGTGGTTAAGAATCCACCTTCCAATGCAGGGGATGCGGGTTCCATCCCTGCTTGGGGAACTAAGATCCCACATGCCACAGGGCAACTAAGCCCATGTGTTGTGCCACAACTACTGAGCCCACATGCTCTGGAGCCCATACGCCACAACTAGAGAGAAGCCTGCACACCGCAACGAAAGATCTCATGTGCCACAACCAACACCCAACGCAGCCGGATAAATTAAAATTTAAAAAAAAAAGGAAAAAAGAACACGTTTCCATCCCGTTATACAGTGCCAGCTTTTGAGCTTGGACAGAAATGAGTTAGCTATTTGTTGCCGACTCACTTGTTCCATTTTGAAGTGACGTAAATATCCAATATCAGGAAGATAGATTATGATTCCATTATGAAATATTGTGTGAAATTAATCTCATAAGGGTAAAGACTACATAGCAACAAGGAAGTATAGGTAGATATCCTAATGAGTGTAAAGTGAACAAAGCAGTAGAGCAGGCACTCGGGGTCCACCCATGTCACCAAGGGTTCTCACCAAGTTCCAGCCAGATTGAGCATCTCTGAACCCGGGGGACTCTTTCCCGAGCACCCCCGATTATGGACACACACAGATCAGGAATTAGCTCCCCTTCTCCACCCGCCAGCAGTCCTCAAACAACGGCTGTTGGGAGTTGATGTGTAAGTCCTCCAGCTTCAGTACCCCTTTGAGCTGCGTGTTTTGCACTGTATCCCTGAAGTTCCTTGGAGATTTAGCTTCTATCACTCGATAGAAGGATGCTCTTTATTGGCTGCTCTCCCTCCCCTCCCCATCCCCCTATTGATTCCCAATGCCCCCAGTGGTGTTGCCTGCATCTCCCAAATAAACTACCTTCGTGTGAATACCTTGTTTCAGGGTCCGATGCTGGGAAAATCCAAGCGAAAACGTGCAGGATAGGGAACTGTACACACATCCCGTTTGCCCCTGTGGACGATGTGTATACACACAGGACAGGATGAAAAGGGAAAACACAGCAACGGCAGGCGTTTGAGGATGGTGAGAGTATGTTAGATTTTTTTTTTCCTTCTATTTTCTAAACTTTCTGTAAAGTTGTTATATGACTGTAAACATTTTTTTTTTGCTTTATATTTTTAAACAACAGTAAAAACATCTGTGTTCCTCAAATCCACAGAAAGGTTGGAAACAGAAGTGAGAAAGAGCTGTTAAAGAAATGGGTTGCCCACAGAATGGTCTGTTTTAAGGAAAGCACGGGGTCAGTGAGGTTTCTGGAGCCAGAATGTGACCTTGTACAAACCAGACCTCAATCTGGTCCACATCAAACATCTACACCAATTCAAGGTTTACATTGTCTAGTGCCCAAAGTACAGCAATGTCTATTTTTCCAAAGAGCGAACTGTATAAATGCAAACACATATTGCATTCGTTCCTATTTTTCTAAATTCCAAATAACTAAGCATTTTCTTTGGAAAGTTACTTCACAAGGAAGCGCAATCATTTCTGTTTTAAAATTGTGATCTACAGGTTATACGATCGGAGCTTCTTTTATTTTCTGAGCTGTTTTCCATGTAAAACCTCTTTTTAACCTAAGAGGTGAATTTCATTATTGTGCTTCTAGGAACCTTTATAGCAGGCTGTAGAAATAAACATTTTACTATCTTTTCCCATCATTTTCTTCTTTAAAACTTGATTAAAAAAAAAACCACACAGACACATACAATTAATTCTGTTGTAAAGGGAATTTAGGCTCCAAACAAAGAGCTAAACAGATTGTAGGTGTAAAGCCAGACTATTTGGACATGTCGTTTCTGAGATAAATATTGTACCCAACAATGTCACTCTGAAATGGGGAGGAGTGGATCACTGCTGCATTCAAGAGGGTAAGTGATTTTATTTGAGAGGCTAATTAACTCAACATACAAGTTTTTCTTCTCCTATAGACAAAGCGAGGGTGGGGTAACTTTCTACCAGTAAAATGAGAAAGGAAAATGTGCTCTTCACCTCCTGCTATCTTTTTCTTATGGGAAGGCTGAGAGAGGCTGTAGAATAAAGTGGTGAAAGACCACATGCTTTAGAGCTAGAGAGACCTAGGTTCAAATCCTGGTTCAGCCACTTATTGGCTGGGAGATCTTGGGTGAGTCATTTAACTTCTTTGTGTCTCCATTTCTTCCTCTGCAAAATCGACATTATACCCAAGAGAAACAGCCCTTCATAATGACAAAGAAGAGAGAGCAACAGACGTGCCTGTCAATAGAGGAATGTATGAAAAAATTACACAGCTGAGAAAATGAATGAACTGCAGCCACTTGTGAAATCATGGATGAACCAAAGGAATGTGACGCTCAGTGAACAAAACCCGCCACCCTTTCATCAAGTCCAAATCTAACTAAAACTAAGCAATCAAGTATTTGGGCGTAATAGAAAAAAAAACAAGGAAATGCAAAATTCTGGATAGTGGTTGTGTGTGGGGCAAGCAAGAGAACGGGTTGGGAGGAGCAGAGAGGTGGATGCAAGCCATTGTTCATGTTCTGGTTCTTGGGTTGGGCGACAAGTTCATTGGCAAGTTCATTTTGTTGTTTAAAATATGAATAAATGAATAAAAGATGAGCAGAAGAGGACAGTGTGTCCTGAACCAATTAACCCAATTACAATGAATCAATGTTGTGCTAGTGCATCTGAAATTGCAAAAAAAAAAAAGAAAGAAATAGACGAAGTGGTGTCTACTATATAGGGTTGTAAGAATTAAAAGAGAAAATGCATGTCACATGCTTAACATAACTGCCTAGAAAAGAGTACATTTTTAATAGATGATATCTCAAATTGCTGTTTTGCAAAACCATAGTCTTTAGACGACTTCAGACTTTGAAAATGTCTCATATACTTGGAATGTATCCATTTCAACCAAAGAAGTTTAATTCTAAGATCATGTTGTCAGCTCAGTTCTACATATATTACAGATGAGTAGAACCAATCCTTGAATCCAGCCATTCGTTTTCCAGGGCCTACGACGTGCCAGGGGTTGTTCTGGGCCCTGACGACGGTGGTGGGTGTTGCAGATCTAGTCTTTGCCATTGCGGAGTACACGGTGCTGAAAGAGTAAACAATTAGGTGGTTGCCGAGGTGATTAGGGATGGAGGGGGAGTAGCACGCTGTGACTGAGAAGGTCGGCACAGCGCGGTGCGGGGGGCACAGACTGGCACCAGCCGCCAAAGGTCCCCAGCCCAGCTCCCCCTCCCTGGGCGAGCGACCAGGCTCAGGGCTGTGGTTGAGTGAACATGTTCGCCTGAGTCTAGAAGAGTGCCCGGCACACAGTGAGTATTAAGTTAGCATTGTAGAGAAAACAAAGCAAGGGTATGTACTGAGGGCTTCCGCTGCCCCCTTCCATTTTTATCCACCACACACAAAGACCTCTTCTCTGCAAAAGGGGGTGTCTTACCTGTTCGGGCGGCTAGAACAACGGCCATTGGCCGAGTGGCTTAGAAACAACAGAAATTTATTTCTCCGCGTGCTGGAGGCTGAGAAGTCCAAGATCAAGGCACCAGCAGATTCAGTGTCCCGTGAGTGTCCGCTTCCTGGGTCACAGCTGGCGCCTACTCGCTGTGTCCTCACATGGTGGAAGGCAAAGGGGCTCTCTGGGGTCTCGAATCCATGTGCGGCGGCTCCACCCTCATGACCTAATCGCCTCCTAAAGGCCCCACCTCCTAATACCGTCACTTTGGGGATTAGGTTTCAACTGGCGGATTTGGCTGGGTGGGGGGGTCGTCAGGAGCAGCAGCGTCCACCATGCCCTCCTCCTACGGTACCTAGTCACGTGGTCATTGTGAGTACTGTCACCTTTGCCTCTCCTTGCACAAAATACTCTTCGAGAACTTAGCTGTTCTTTAACATTCAGTGCGAGGACGTGGTGCCGGGTACCCTCACCTGGGTAGATGTCACATCACCTGGAGGTTTGTAAGCAGAGAGAAATACAGGCCTCCAACTTGGCTCCCCGTCCTGGCCTCCTGCTTGAGCCCACAAGCATCACTGAGTGCACGCCCCTTCCCAGCTCCCTGGGCCTGACGACTCAAGATTCATTTGTGGCTGTTTATTTGCACATAAGCACAAACATATGATCGCCCCAAAGGCCCCAGGGGTCTCTTTCACCTTCCCTTCTCTCTCCCCACCCCTAAAAGCCAGCAAGAAACAATGTGACGGGGTAAACGGGGTTCAGAAACTTGAAAACTGTTGCCTTCTCACGTGAGATCAGCAATACCCTGGCTATCGATGGCCGGTGCGATTCACGTAATTCGCTTCAGCGTCTTTCAGCCAACAAAACGGGAGAAGACACTCCGCTGTAATTGCTGAGACCCTTTTCATTCATCAAGTGCTTCTTAAACATCAGGCCTGCTTATCCAGACACTGTATAAAGAGGTATCTGCTTTCACTTATCACTTGGAATAAAGGCATTCATAATCAGTTTACGAGATTACTCACGATAAGCTTTTAAATACATTGCTCTGCTTCTGTGCTACACATAGCTGAGTCCATGGGGGAGATGGAGAATTGGCATGGGGAAGGTGAATCCTTAGTCACCACAGAATGATGATACGTGACCACCTACTTCAACACTAAGAGATTCTATTCCTGGCTTAGACGCAGGAAGGGGATTTGGGACAGGACTGTACTCAAAAAAAGGTAAGAACAAGTTGGGTTTGCTTCTTCTCCGTAACTGTGAAAAAGCGTTAGCTAATTGTGAGAATAGGTATGATTTTGGGGGGAAAACACCCTTCCTATAAAAAGCGAAGTAAATGTTCTTTGAGTGAAGAATGATTGAAATTTAACCCTGTAGCTGCAGGGATGCCTGGCTAGGGCCCTGCCACTTGCACACCCAGCAGGATGGGGGCTCCAGGTGCCCCACCTCTGACCCCGAGTCCCCCAGACCTGGGACCTGGGAGGGAGCTGTCCCCACCTGCCCGCTCCTCCAACCCCTCTGTCCCGCCTATATTTTGATGTTAAAAAGCTTCTTGCCGTTCTGCACATCCCCACATCAACTTCACATTCTTAATATACACACAGGCAGTAGGATAGTGGGAATCACTGAGTCCTTTCCTTTAAACCAGTGCTGTCGTGTTAACTCAGTTTGCCTGTCCTTGTAACCCTCGGTGTGACGTCTCCTGCTTTCAGAGGAGCCCAGAGCCGGGCAGCAGGGACAGGCGATGGAAAACCTCCGGGGAGGTGGGGGAGCGGGTGCCAGTGCTGGGTCCCCACCTGCCGGCCACATCCCTGCTCCTCCTTTGGTCCCGGCTCCTTGTCACTGGAGTGACAGGCTCCACCTAGGTCACTTCCAAACCCCTGCCATCCCAGAGGGCCTAATTCACAAGTCGTGCGTTTCTGCAGGCTGTTTGCTGGGCACATCATTTGTACAGAGGAGAGGAATTCCACAGGCCGTCACGAAGCCAGCTCAGCTCTTCAGCCCCGTTTCCTCCTGGTGGCGGAGCCTGGCTCTTGCCAACGCGAGTAACTCGGTCACTTCCGGTTTAAACTCTGTGGCTCTGGGGTAACTGCTTAGTCAACTCAGGGCCCTCCCATTTCTCTGTTTCCCTTTCCTTCTCTCAGGATTAAATTGGGATTACGGGAGGCTTCTTTAAGGTTTTGTTATGTCTGTGACGGGGTGGGGAATAAGAGCAGATTGTGTCTGTTCCGTGGTTGTCTTTGGCTTCCAGTGAGCTGGGACTCAGCCCCTGGTCCCGAGCGTTGCCCTCGGTCCCTGCTGGTGGCAAGGCTACCCCCACCCCCCCGAGCCAGGTTAGGTGTCCTGCATGTGGCCCCCCTTTCCTTTGGCCCTTCTGTGCATCTTGGGCTGGGCGCCGAGTGTAGCTGGGAGACTTTGGCGGTCTCTCTCGGCATCACGCTCTAGCAGAGTGCCCCGGGAGCTGTCCCTCGAGCTTAGGTACCAAACCTGAACAGAGACACCGCCTAAACTTCTCCGGGATCTCCATCAGGGCTCGTTTTGCTAGAAGATACGGCCCCTTCTCAGTGGCCCCAGCTCCGCTGCCTCTGACTCTCTTCCTTCCCATCTCTGACCCCACTGAACTCATCTTGGCTGGAAAACAGCTCTAATGTTATCTTGACGCTCCTCTTCCCTGATTTATTTATGGTATAATTTATTTATGGTATAATACGTGCTGTGAGGGCAAGGGAGCCACTTGGGAATACGAAGAGCCAGCCTAGTTTGTGCTCAAGGGAACTTATGTGAAAAGAAAGATAAATCCATATATAGTTTATTAAAATATTTATAAAGACACAGGTTAATTATATCAAAACCTGAGAAAGGTCAGAAATGACAAACGAGACAGTGGGGTGGAATGAATCTGGGTCACAAATTGCAATCCAAGGAGAGGGAGGGAGAAGAGGAGGGTGGGACGCTTGGCAATGGGTGAGAGGGGAGGCCCAGGACCGAGGGGGCTTACGTGCCTGTCCACAGGCTGGAAGTGAAGGTGAGGAGCAAGGACTGGGGCTGGGGCTGGGGCTGCGACCAGAAAATGCTCGTGAACCAAACAAAGCTGACCAAGCAGGGTCAGGTGAAGGTGGAGGACGAGGGTGAGCATCTGGGGGAAAGATCTGAGCTGGGCAGTGCTGAGCTGGACTTGATTAGATGATTGTGGGGAAATGGTTACAGGTAATTCAAGACCAGCCTTCGGGGTGGGGAGGGAAGGGGAGGGTGGGAGTATGTTGGGGGCAGGATAGGAAGACCCATGTTGCAGGTGCAAAGCCATCTGGGCCTGGTCGAGGGATTTGGATGGGATTCTGGGGAACGGAAGGACTCAGGCTGCAGAGGAGGAGGCTGCAGTCCTTGGCAGCGGCTGGTGCGTATGGAAACCGGAGAGCCGGCAGAGATCGCCCAGGCTGCAGACTTGCCGGAGCAGCAGGACACTGTCACAGCCCACAGGACGGAGAACTTGGGCAACAGGGAAGGCTGGGTGAGGAAGGGTGGGGAGTTTGAGGTCTCAGGGCTATTTATATTCAGCTGGCGACGTCCTGGAGACCTTGGTACGTGACATACAGGAGAGGAGAAGTCAGGGCGTGTGTCGGGGCAGGAGGGTGGCGGGAGGCCGTCCTGGGCAGTGCTGGGTGACGGGAGGAGTGGGGAGCTGGGCTCTGTGTGATGAGATGTTTGGAGGTGCTTCCCCTGGAAGTGTGTAAGTCAGCGAGGGGCCTGTCAGCCCTGGGCCACTGCATCTCTGAGCTTGCAGTGCTGAGATCAGAGCCAGGACACCACCATCTCACTTCTCTTGCATTTAATATATAACGTGAAATTTACAATTCTCTTCAAATCACTGACAAGGGAATGTGGTTTATTCACAAGAGAGGATCTTGGGATTTGGAACCTCCCAAACTTGGATTAAAATCCTAGCTCCGTAAAGAGACTGTGGTGTATACATACATTGGACCATTACGGAGCCTTAAGAAGGAAGGAGATTCTGTCACATGCTATAACATGGATGGATCTTGAGGACATTATGCTAAGTGAAACTAGCCAGTCTCAAAAAAGACAAATACTAGGTATGATTCCACTTATAAGAGGTATCCAGAGTAGTCAAACTCAGAAACAGAAAGTAGACTTGTGGTTGCCAGGGGCTGCAGGGAGGGGAGTTGGGGAGTTATTATTGAATGGAGTTTTAAGTTTCGCAAGATGGAAAAATTCCAGAGATCTTTAGCACAATATGTGAATACAGTTAACACTACTGGACTATACCTGAAAAATAGTTAAGATGGTAAATTTTATGTTATATGTTTTTACCACCACCACCACCAAAAAAAAAAAAATTCTAGATTGGTCTCCTAGTGGCTGTGTGACCTTGACATTGTACAAGCCAAGTCATTTCTTAAGAGTCTCAGTTTCCTCATCTGTAAAATGGGCATAGAACACCCACTTCATAAAGATATTCTGAAGATTAAATGAAATCACGTATATGAATCTCCAACATAGCACCTAGCAGATGAAAGGTATTCACATTTAAATTAAATTAGAATAGTTTCTTTACTATAGAAACCTGGATGGTTTTCTTTTGAGGACCTAGATCTATTGGGGCCTTTAGCAGCATACCGTAGTGCAGCCCCCACAATCCTGAGGATGAAATAGTTAATAGGAAGTGCCCTGAATTGTTATTCCTAAAGATTTGTGGTGCCCTACACAAGAAGTGTCCCAGCATCCCTGTGCTTGAGCAGACGAGGGTACCAAATAAAGATGTCACTCTTCCCATCAAAAAAGCTGAACATAATCTCCTCTGACACAAACTGGGTAGAATTCTAATGCCACTGGCTAGAACCGTGGGTTTTCAGACTTTCTGGAAAAGAAACCCTTTGCAAAGCAGCAGTCAGGAGTAGCAGACATTTGGGCGAGACCGTGGCAGAGAACAAACTCCCTTAGCAGTGTTATTTCAGAATACTTACTGCATAAAGTGAAATTTGAGCAAATCCCATGTAGAGACATGAGACCAACATGGAATATGCTTAGGAGAATCACCAGAACTTGAAAACCCAGGATGTGGAGAATTTCAGACAGACCAGAACATTCTCTGAGCCACCCCTGGCTAGAGAGTCTTTCTTACCCTTCAGGGAGAAGATTTGGGAGTTTATGCCAAAACTCTTTTCTATATCATGTACAGTTTGTTGCATAAAATTGTAAGTTAGCTGGAAGTACCTGGATTGGTCTTATTTCATAGTGTGGGTTCAAGCATTCTAGATTCTTCCTCTGTTATCTTCATAAAGTCCTGGGTCACAGACAGCTGCCAGCTATTATTACAGCAAGATACCTGCACAGGGCGGACCCCTTCTGACTCTTGCAGTTAAAATCCTGGTGCCCGGAGTTTCCAGGTAAGCAGCAGCCCTCACACAATGTTGTCTGGGTGTGCGGCCTGTAACAATAGCTCACCACGCCCAGAAAGACAATATGCCAAAATATTAAACTCTCCTACTCAGGCACTGTGTCACGTAGGCCATGCATCTTAAGATGTCAGGGCCCTTGAGAGGGTCAGTCAGACTGATTCGATACTTTTCCTATTGCTCTCGACTTCCTCAGGCTGGTGTTTGTTTTGTTTTGTTTTTTGTTTTCTTTACAGTGTTCCATGGCCTGTCCCCACCTGAGGAATGGCATGGTGGAGGGGATGGAGCAAGGGGCTTTGGCATCAGGCCGAAGTGAGGCGAGATCCCATCTCTACCTCCCTTAATGGCTGTGTAAGTTGATCCCATTACTTAATTTTTTGGAGCCTCAGAATTCCTCCTCCGTGGAGTAGGATTTTCTAGATGCTACCTCAAGTTTGTGAAGAAAAGAGAGATGGTGTAGCTGAAGAGTGCAGGATGCTGCCTGGTCCACAGGAGCTGCTCCCTAAATGTCCGGTGCTGCCCCTCCCCCCCGACGTCACCCTCTAATTTCCCCTGATTCTGACTCTTTGCTTCCTTCTTTCTGATCCTGGAACCGGCCCTGAGGCCTTGAGCTCTTTCTCTGATGAAGACGTTCATTCCTGGACACTCCCAACCCCACACACGCTCCCACTCCCTGATAAACAGCCTCTACTAGTCACGAAACGTTCATCTCTCCTGCCTTCACCCACACCCTCCCCTCACCGGTTACTTCTCCCTCTTTAGAAGAAGGTGGACCGGGCCCCGCACTTTGGGCCATCCCCAGTGGCTTCGGGTTATGTGGCTGGTCGTTACCGTTTCAGCATCTTTCTAATCTGGCCCCTGTTGGGACCTAGGTCTTTTTCATCACACTTCCCATCGTTTGTTTTCTGTTCCCATCCTGTGCGCATATGAGAGGGAGAGCACGTGTGTTTTCTCTCTCCAATGCCAGTACCACTTTTTCACCCAGACGCCACATCCCATTTGTCGTCAGAGGCCCAGCAGGACGGGTCGGCCCCTACGTGCGCTCAGGCCCGCCCCTCCCTCCACCCCTGCATCCTGCTGGGGACTTTCTCCTGAGTAGACGCTACTAATTAACTCGGCCTGAACCCCGGTCTCATGGCTACGTGTTCAAATGAAAGGGCCACTGAGACCACGAGGATCTCCCCGCTTCCTGCAGAGAGAAGATCAGTCTCTCTTTTCCCTTCAACTTATAGTCAACTTCCTCCAGGAAGTGGGTGTTCCTTATTTTACACTGTGTCAGAGGTACCCGTTAAATCCTGGAGCTTTTATTTGAGAAGCTGCATGGAGGGTTACAACAAGCGTTCCAAAGCGGGCTCTCTACTCTCGGTCCTGCTTGTATAATTATGTCCGGCTCATGTACATCCTGTTAATTGAAAGCGTGACTCTGCGATCTGCAATTTCCCCCTCATCAATACCATTGAGGACAAAGCAGTCTGCAGAGTTTATTTGTTCTGTCTTATGCTAAAAACAAAAACATGGAGCTGTTTGTGACCGAGGCCTGCCCTGACTTGTGGAAACCGCATGATGGGCTCTTGGTCCCCTGCAGTGAGTCCTGGTAGAACCATGGGGGTAGCTGAGGGGGTCTGATAAAACCCAGGGCCTGGCACCCTGCAGCTTTTAAAGAGTGACCTGAGGCACACTGCTGTTAGGAGACATAGGAGAGCGGCTTGTTTATATGCACTTTCTCCACGGACATCTCTGGACACATATGGGTTGCTGTTTTGTTTTGACTAATTTGGTTTTTTTTTCCCCCTCGTGGTTAAAAGAGAAAACAAGCTTTAAAAATGACCTAATCTTTGTCCAGTGTTACTTCATGGGAAATCACCAACCTCCCCAGACTGCGGAGTCGGAGCAGGGCTGGTGCCAGGAAAGGAGACTTGGAATTCGGAAACTTCGAAGCCGTGTGAACAGCCATTGAAGTATCGCGTAAGTCGGACCTTGGTTCCCCATCTGCAAAAATGGGAGTTACCCTCTGTTGGCTGCCAGGTTTTTAAACAAGGAAGAAATTTAAAGATCTTTCAATGTAAAGAACTGCATAGAGTTGGGTTTTTTATTTATTTTTTTTATTGGAGTATAGTTGATTGACAATGTTGTCTTAGTTGCCACTGTACAGCGAAGTGATGCACAGATTATTATAATGATTACAGTATATCATATAGGTATAGTAAACACCCTATTCTTTTTGTGTGAATCCCCCTGAAACCCCTGAGGCAGGACTGTGCCTCCTGGTTGACAATGAAAAGGACAGATGTTTAGGGAACCCTCAACTGGACTTGAGAGGGTTGCCCTCGAGCCCCAACTCCTGGTGATGGTTACTTCCGTATTAGCTTTCATAGATTATACGAGGGTGAATCAAAAATTATCCGCACTCTGCTTATATTAAAGCGTCTGTTGGCTGCCCTGAGAGAGTGTGGATAATTTTTGACTCCCCCTCGTACACTGCAAACAGAACCCATGCTTGTTGCAAAAACATCCAAGCAACAGAAATATTTAAAGTATGTAAAGCAAAAAGGGATGAGCCTGCCTCGCCAGAATAGGGTCAGCAGGGTGTGCGCCAGCACCTGGCTCCCTTCCAGGCACGCACGCTGAGGACCGCTTGTCTTCACGAAAGTTGCATCATGTTCTGTGCATTGTTCTGCCTGATGGTCGCATCTTTTACTCTTAAGTGGAGGTGGTGTGGGCTGGGAAGTGAGTGCAGGCGTCCGCATCAGAGCCAGGGGTGAGCCCCCAGCCCCTCCTGTTACTGGCTGTGTCTTTGAGCCTCATCTTTTGAAATGGGTACCATGCTGTTCAACTTCTAGAGCTCTTATGGAGATTCGACGTGATAGGTGTAAAATGCCAGCCACAGGCTGAGTAGGGAGGATCATGATTAATTTTTTTTAATATTGATTTACTTTATTTATTTGTTTTTGGCTGCGTCGGGTCTTAGGTGCGACACGTGGGCTCAGTAGTTGTGGTGCACGGCACGTGGGATCTTAGTTCCCCCCGACCAGGAATCGAAACTGCATCCCCTGCGTCGGAAGGTGGATTCTTTACCACTGGACCACCAGGGAAGTCCCAATCGTTATTTCTAACAAACTTTAAACTCTAGGGTATTTTTCATTCTTGAACTGCCAACATGCTGTTTTTCTCCTGATTTAAGCAAGATTGGCTGTAGTTCATAAAGATATTCTCTTCGATGCTTTATTTTCACAAATTCTCAGTGGGGTTCACTCCTGTTTTCTTTTTTTAAATCAGTGGTTTTCAACCTTGATTCCACATTAGAATTACTTGGGAAGCTTTTAAAAACCCCAAACTGGGCCACACGACAGAACATCAGAATCTCTGTGGGCAGGACCTAAGGCTCCAGATTCTTCTAAAGATCTCCAGGTGAGCACAACACTCAAGCCTGGCAGAGAATCATCACTTTCTCTGATGCTGTATATGTTCTCAAGAAATAAATATATGGGCCAGAATGGAGTGAATTTCATTTGCTCAATGTGTTTGTGTTAATGAAAGAGTTTATTACCCTTCCTCTTTCAATGGAGTGTAATTAATATTTAAACACACATGCAGAGTGAAAACCAGATAAAATTAAATCAAATAAGTATTGCAAATTGTAAAGTGTATATATTTTTTATTATAAAAGCACATTAAAGAATATTTAGAAAGTAGAAAAAAGCAAGCAAGCATGCAATTCACAAATAGTCCCACCACCTTTATATATATAAATTTCTGCTGTGTGCTAGTAATTTTTTTTTCTATAGATAGATTTTTTTAAATTATTTTTAAACTGTTCTTTTCAGGAAAAAAAAATCTTTTTCGTTTTTTTAAAAATTTATTTACTTTATTGGCTGCGTTGGGTCTTCAATGCTGCACACAGGCTTTCTCTAGTTGTGGCGAGTGGGGGCTACTCTTCATTGTGGTGGCTTCTCTTGTTGCGGACAACGGGCTCTAGGCACGTGGGCTTCAGTATTTGCGGCACACAGGCGCAATAGTTGTGGCTCACAGGCTTTGTTGCTCCGCGGCATGTGGGATCTTCCCAGAACAGGGATCAAACCTGTGTCCCGTGCATTGGCAGGAGGATTCTAAACCACTGCGCTACCTAGGAAGTCCTATTTTTTTTCTATAAATAGATTTTGCCGTATATAATTATCATATCAAACATAATTCCTCTTCATTAGGGAACAATTAGGGGATGATTCCATTACAGAGAAATTGGCTTCGGGCTCAGAGCTCTGAAGGGGCTCGAGCCAAATATGATTCCTGCTAACCTTGGCCGTGGTGGGGAGTCTAAATTCCTCCAGACCCTTTTTGTCACCTTGGTTCATCTTCTCTTTCAGAATGGAATAACGCTATGGAAACGTGCAGGTTGTAACAGGCACTGGCTGGAATCAGGAGGGAAGACGATCGTTTCCACATGTAGCTGTGAAGCCAGGTGATAGCCATTTGTTCTCTGCAATGAGAACCTCACTTATTAAGAAGCTCTTCACAAAACCTGTGGAAAATGCACAAGCAACAGGTGACAGTGGCTGTCGGTGGGGGAATCATGTAGCTGGGGGAGAGGATTCACCCTAAGCCCTTCCAGACCATATTCACATATTTCTTCCCCCACAAAGCATATACAGAGTTTAAAACAATCTATTTTTTTTTCTGGAATATGATTTTTTTTTCTTTTTTTTTTAATTGAAGTTTAGTTGATTTACAATGTTGTGTTAGTTTCAGGTGCCTAGCAAAGTGATTCAGCTATCCATATAAAAACAGTCTATTCTTGACTGGTGACTACTTTCTATGGGTCCTTCTCTGGGACAGGTGCTGTGTTGAAAAATGTTTCCTCATTTTTCTGGATTCATGTTTGCCTTGTCATAGCAAGCGTTCCAAGTACACAGATATGGCTTGACCTTTGGAAGCTTGCTGATAAATCTACCCACAGGTATTCGGAAGAACAGCAGACCGTTCACTGGACGTGGGCCCACAAGGCAGATGTACTGAAGGGAACGGGTTGTGGGTGGAACCTACTTAGACAGGGTGGGGTGGAAGAGATTCCAGGGAAGGAAGGGAGATTTCTAAGGTCATCTCTGTGGCAGGAGGACATTTGTGGAGTGTGGGGAGGACACAGGTACAGCCTGAGAGGGAATGCCACCAGAGAAATCCCACAACCAATGAGGGGCCCATTTCTGCTGGGGTCCCATGCCTCGCAACCCCAGGCAGCATCTCCTTGCCCTTTCTTCATGGTAGAGTGAACCCTGTAGGGATGGCAGGATGAGTTCAGCACAGTGTCAGCCCAGGAGGCCCTCAGGAGACGTTTGCTGACTGCATTGATCTAACTCCAGGAGAGGGGAGCACCCACATTTGGGGGGACCCTCTGCCCTGCGCTGCACAGTCTGTGAAGAGGGTGCATTTACACCCGTTGTCCTAAGCGAACTGAAGGCAAAGAAGCCGAGAGATGACGTTGAAAAGTGGGCTGGCATTTGCAGCTACGTGGATGGACCTAGAGATGATCATACTAAGTAAAGTAAGTTGACAAAGAGGTACCATATGCTGTCACTTGTGCGTGAAATCTAAAATATGACACAAATGAACTTATCTATGAAACAGAAACAGACTCACAGGCATAGAGAACAGCCTGGTGGTTGCCAAGGGGGAGGGGGGAGGGGGAGGGAAGGACTGAGAGTTTGGGGTTAGCAGATACGAACTCTTACACATAAGATGGATAAGCAACCAGGTCCTACTGTAGAGCACAGGGAACTATATTCAATATCCTGTGATACACCATAATGGTAAAGAAAAAAGAGTGGGCTGGACATTTTCAACAGCCCCAAAGAGCCTGGAAACAGAAGCGGACGCTCTTGGTACCTCTTGGAAGGAGAAATGGCCAGTGATTAGATGCAAAGGACAGCTTTTAGAATAAAATGGATGTCCCCCCAAATAACCCACCAGTGAAGATTCTCTGGTCAGATCCTCACCGAAGCATTTCTAGGTAACTGTCTCTGGTACCAGGAAGGAAGACGGGAGGCATGACCGTGGCCATTTCCACGGCCCCTTTAAGCATCCCCCACCACACACCTGGTCATCTCTGAGTAAGTCAGCCGCTCACAGGGTTTGTGCCATTCTGCTGCAAGCAGGTGTCCTGTCTGGCTTCTTATTCGTTTCCTTCAGATTTTATTACAACCTGCAGTGATTTTTCTTTCTTTGTTTTCTTGGTTCGTTTGTTTTTACTTCTTTCATCCCACTGGACAGTAAGCTCTTTGAGGGTGGTGAGCACGTCATACGTGTGGGTTAGTCACCTCTGTGGCTAGACAGTGCCTAGTACAGAGTAGGTAGTTCATAAACATTTGCTGAATTAAAAGAATAAGTTAAAGAATATTCAAGAATGAATTAATACATGGAATTTATTAACTGAGTATAACACAAGATTAAAGCACTAATCATTCTTTTGTTTTCACCTGTTTACCCCATGCCAGCCTAGGCCTGTTGTTTCTTTTTTCTTTTCTTTTTCTTTCTTCTTCTTCTTTTTTTTTTAGTCCTGAGGTTTCTACTCTAATCCTAGCACTTGGGTCACTACCTGATTGTTATTTACCTGCATCAGCCACCAAGAGAGTGTGAGATGTCAGGGAGACACCAGGACTAGAAAGCCTGCCCTGTGAGTGGTCCTTCTGGCCTCATCTCTTGTCCCTTTAAGACTTATTCCTGGCACCCTGAAGACCTTCCACCCCCGGGCCTTTGCACAGACCGTTCCTTCTGGCTTCCTCCTGCCCCTTCTTCGGCCCCCACTTCTGAGTTGAGCACCCTCTCATGGGCTCCTATACCATGCTGTGTAGCTCCAACCTCATGCTTTCATTAGCCTGTTTAAGTATTTGTTTTTATTTACTCATTCATCACTGAGTATTTTCTGAGCACTCAGGATGTCTTTGACATGGCTCTGGGTACCAGGGATACAGTAGTGAACAAAATAAGCAAGGTCTCCGCTCTCTGGAGCTCACATTTTAGTGGAAAGAGATAAGCAGTTAACAAATAGAGACTCAGTTATATGTCATATGCTAATAAGTGCTATAAAGAAATAAAACAGGGAAGGCAGAGAGGAATAGGGGTGAGAAGACTATTTTAGATAAAGTGATTGGAACAGGCATCCAACAAGGGAATGTTTGTTTTATCATCAGCTCAAAGGAACTGGGGTAACAAGTTATGAAGATGTCTGGGCACATAGTATTCAAGTGGCAGAAACAGCCAGTCAAAGCCCTGAGGCAGGGATATGCTTGACATATTCAGGACGGTGAAGAAGCAGAAGTGGTGTGGCTAGAGCAGAGCGACCACGTTACCCTCGAATCCAAGCTGTAGGCTCCATGAGGTTAGAGACCACGTTCCCGGGCTCAAGGCTGTAATATCTACTATCTAGCACGGGGCTGGCACGTGCCCTGAAGGTGCTGAACAAATTCACTCCTTGGAACAGCTTTTGCCCACTTGTCCAGTTTCACCATCAGATACTGAATGAGATAGACAGCAAGGAAGCCATTGAGCCTTTGGACAAGGGTAGATCTGGGCTATGGAGGAAATGAGCCAATAAATAAGAATAGGAAAGGGTTGAGGGGTTGAGAGTAAATCCGAGGGTCCTGCTTGATGCTCTGAGGATCAAGGCTCACTGTGGCAGAGGGCTCTGGAAATGACTTCATCCATCTATCTATCTATCTATCTATCTATCTATCTATCTATCTATCTATCTATCTATCTATCATCTATCTATCTGTCATTTTGGCTGCGCCAGGTCTTAGCTGCCACACTCGGGATCCTCACTGCAGCATACAGGATCTTTACCTGTGGCACGCGGACCTCTCACTCATGGCATGCGGACTCCCAGTTGCGGCATGCATGTGGGATCTTAGTTCCCCGACCAGGGATCGAACCCAGGCTCCCTGCATCGGGTGCGCAGAGTCTTAGCCACTGGACCGCCCAGGAAGTCCCTGGAGATGACTTCTTATACCCATATCGTGTTACTAAAGCTGCACTCCATGAGGTCACTTTCATACTGGATGAGGCCAGTATCTTCTCCTTACCAGTAGTGTCTGGTACTGCACTAAATGTTTTACGTGGATTCACTTGGCGTGATTGTTATGGAGACTGGATGAGAGGACCTCTCCATTTTACTGATGAGCAAACTGACGTTCAGCGAGATCAGTCACTGGCTCACGGTCACACAGCTAACGGCAAAGGCAAGCTGTGGATGCAGACAGTAGGATTCTGAAGGCTTCGCTCCCGACCGCTGTACCGTAAACGCCCCTCCTCCTGGCCCATCGTGGCGGCAGCTGAATGCAGGCACAGATGGAAACTCAAATTTGAGTTAGATTTGACCCAAAGTCAGTGTATTTTCAAATCACATGACAGCAACTGCCCCATGTTTTATCGCTGGATTGGGATCCGGCCAAGAAACGAGTATAAGGGCCGACTACAGTGGGAGGAAGGTCTTTGACCAGGAATCCATGTCCCACGAGGCTTGAAAGTGACTGAGGGCAGCGCGGCCCCCTGGGAGGGGGCCTGGTGATGAAAGGAAGTTGTGTCTGACGAGGGAACGTCTGGAATTTTTCATGAAAAGTGGCAGCACAGCCCTGGAAAAACTGTGTCATGCTCTGTCTTTCCAAGACACGGATGAGACGTGCGGTACTCCCCCTGGGACAAGTACTGACAGGAATTCTGGTGGCAGGAAGGACAGCAGCGCCCACCATAGGGATCAAGAGATGTCTCCAAAAACAACAGGTAGTGATTCATTCACTTGCAATGTGAAGGATACAGGGGGATGTTCTGGCCGTTAATGCCTGGCCTCGCCATCCAGGTCCTGCAGTGGGAGCTCATCAGATGGCTCTGTGTGGCCTCCCACACCATCGCAACCCTCCTCCAAGGGTATGTGGATCTCGTTATAATGATGAACTCAAGCCCTGCTGAGGGTGGCAGGTTCCCTGAGAAGTCCTTTAAAAAGGAGCGATGCGGACTTTCCCATCTCTCTTCCTTTCCTCTTAGATTCTCTAAAGACGAAATCAAAGAGACTGAAGGCAGGAAGTGGCCTTTATCCTGTGATCTCACTACATCCCACTTGGTGCATCGGTGCCCCAAAGGGAGGCCTCTTCCCTGAAGTGATAAGAAGAGATGCTTTCTGGAAGATCTGAGTGGCCTTTGGAGCTTACGGCGGTCTTGTCAGCAGGATGTCGGCTGCTTGATCAGGGGCTTAAATCATAATCTCCAGGAGACTCCTGTGGCTAAAACTCCAAAGAGTTGACACGAGGGCAAAACAATTGAGGAATTCATCCCCCAGATTGGAGGAAAATGAGCGGATGCCTGGAAGGTGCTGGGGCCAGTTCCCTTACAGCATCATGAAAGACTTCAACACCAGATTAGATATCCTTCCTGCCTGTAACTTACTTTCTGGATTTTCTGTAAGAACACAGACATCTTTATCAGGAAAGAGAGATACAGGAGCATCAGTCCCTCAGAGGGAAGTGAGCGCATGAAAACACATCAGGATTAAAGCAGATCAGGACAAGCTCTGATGGTGAAAACAAGCCCCTCCTGTATCTGGTCCAAAGACAGAGGGTGGTTTACGTGCAGCTCGTGTCCTCACGAACCACGGCATGGACTCTGTGTATCTGAGAGCACGATGCTGGTGGTGTTTACTATGAATATGTTAGTTGGAAACTGAGAGCCAGTAGTTAATGTCAGGAAGCCAGATCTCCTTCTCAAACACAGCACGAGGTTTTCTTGTTTGTTCTTTTTGTTTATTGGTTTTTGGTTTGGTTTTGTGTGGTTCCACGGTTCCTCAGCAGCAGAAAAAGTGTTTGGTTGAGAGTTTAGAAACCTGGGTCTGATTTTGGTTTTGCTGCTAACTGGACGAGCCTGTGCAATGCCTTGGGCCAAACGCAATGGAAGATATAATGATGAACAAAGCCAGGCCGCTGCCCTCAAGGGACTCCATTCAAACCAAGGAAACAGGCAGATTAAAAACCTGAAGGGGGTGGGGGGGAGGATGATAGGCGCTCAAGTAAAAGTACGAAGTGTTAAGATAATACAAAGGAGGAGGAGATTAATTTCAACTGGGCAAGGTGCTTAATAGGCATATAGGGAGGGCACTCTAGGTGGAGGAGACAGCATTTTAAAAAAACCCAAGAGATACCACTGCACACCCATTAGGATGACCGCTATCAAAAAGTAGCTGGTGAGAATGTGGAGAAGTTGGAACCATTGTACACTGTTGGTGGGAATGTAAAATGGTGCAGCTGCTATGGAAAACAGTAAGGAGGTTCTTCAGAAAATTAAAAATAGAATTAGCACGTGGTGCAGCAGTGCCACTTCTGGGTCTACACCTGAAAGAACTGAAAGGAGAGACCCGAACGGATATTCATACATTCTTGTTCATAGAAGCATCATTCATGGTAGTCAAAAGGTGGAAGCAAACTACACGTCCATTGATGGATGAATGAATAAACAAAAGTGCTCTAGTCATACAATGAAGTTTTGTTCATCCCGCAAAAGGAAGGAAATCCTAACACATCCTGCAACGTGAACGAATCTTGAGGACATTACGCTAAGTGAAATAAGCCAATCACAGAAAGACAAATTCTGTCTGATTTGACTTATAGGAGATCCTTAAGAGTAGGCAGAGTCCTAAAGCAGGATGGTGGTTGTCAGAGGCTCGGAGACGGGAATGGGGAGTTCTTGTTTCGTGGCTACAGAGTTTCAGTTTTGCGAGATAAAGGGAGTTTGCAGATGGGCAGTGGCGGTGTTTCCACAACAATGTGAATGTACTTAAAGCCCCTGAACTATATGCTTAATAATGGTTATAAGATGGTTTTATGTTACGTGTATTTCGCCACAAAAAAGGCCCCAGAACAAAACAAAAAAAAACAAGGGGCAGAGTGAATTTAAAAGGAAATAAGAATCTGGGAGCGGAGGCCTTAGGAGATGCATCTGCAGATAAAAGCAAATCAGGTCTGAGCCAGGCTAAGCCACATCTTTTGCTCCATGTTGTGCAACAATGAGAGGGGAGAGGATGAAAAGAAGAAATTCAGACTAGGTGATGTATGTGGAGAAACAGCTATGTCTTGAAAATTACACAATAAGCATCACGGTCATATTTAGTATAAACAGATTTTATGCTC
Source organism: Hippopotamus amphibius kiboko (assembly GCF_030028045.1). Classification (NCBI taxonomy): domain Eukaryota; kingdom Metazoa; phylum Chordata; class Mammalia; order Artiodactyla; family Hippopotamidae; genus Hippopotamus; species Hippopotamus amphibius. The sequence continues at coordinate 74,748,901 of NC_080199.1, forward strand.
TTTTGCTGTAAATATGGTATTTGGAACTCTCCCAACGTGGTTCCCGTTATTGAAGTTGGAGAGAAGCAGAAAGAGTCTTGTTCCAAGTTAGAAAAGCCCCACAAGAGCTGTGCTCCTTGCCCACACCCAGACAAGCATCTTTCTATCTTTATCAGGTGAGGATTCCAGGAAGCACATCTAAATCAGGGTCATTAGAGGAGGGCTGAGTAAAGGGACCCTTTACAGAGATGTGGGTGGGGAGTCACCAAGGATGCAGAGGTATTTTAGAGCTAGCAGCAGGAGTTGTTACCATCCCTAGCCCTGTAGGGTCAGGGGAGGGGTGGTTACCGGATCAAGAAGGAATGAGCCACGTGGCTCAGAGGCTGTCCTGAGAGGTACACTGAACTTTGGTGCACGGATGCAGCCAGTCCTAGACAATCTCACAGGGAGGGAACCTGGGGGAAAAAATACCCTTAACCCTCACTCCTTTTCCTGTCTGGGACCTCCTGCCAGAGCTTCCCCTTGGCCAAGGCCCAGCTGGAAGCCAGTGGTTAAGGAACCCGTCCAATGTGTCTCTTTAACCTTAACATATGTCAGCATCCCCTGGAAGGCTTGGCAAAACACAGATGGCTGGACCCCACCCCACAGCTTCTGATTCAGTAGGTCTAAGATGGGGTCTGAGAATTTGCATATTTAACAAGTTCCCAGGTGATACTGATGCAGCTCATCTGGGGACCACGTTGGAGAGGAGCCCACACAGGTGCACCTCCTACAACAAAGGGAGGAAGACAGGTGCAGAGTAGATGTGGGAAGACAAACAACTTGTTGAATGTAGTTAAGGGTGTTCCCGGACCTCGTATTAGGTCTGCAAGCTTTGCAGGCCTCCGTTTCCTGGCCTATGAAGTGAGAGAGATCTGTAAGCTCCCTTCCAGCACATTCTGTGATCCCGGGTACGCCATGCGGCAGAACCTAACGCCACATCCTTTGGACGCCCATGGAGGCTGCGTTTGTTACAGGTGAAGCAGTTTCTCTCTCCGCACCCTGTCTAGTGGTGGAGAGCCTCTCGCTGAGGGTGGGATGGGTTGGGTGGTGGAGTCTTCCATGTGTTTTCTAATTGTTTTTCCTGTTGGATGTAACACTGTTTGGGAAAGGACGTAGACATTTGAATTTCCACATTATTTCCTTGTAGGTGAAAAGAGCTGTTCACTCTGTCAGATACACCACCTTCCAAAGTCTGGAGGGCCCGTTTGATTTGTGTAAAATCAGGCATCCAGGCGATTGATTTAAATACAGCAGGAGAATGCACCTAATTAACCAAAGCCCAGTCGGTTTATACTATCTTTGCCTTTGAAATCACTGTTTGCTATTTTGCCTATAAAATACTTTTCTCTTTTCAAGAGCTCATTTGTGAAAATCAAAAGACGCTAGTTGTCCTCCTGGTCAACGGTGGCCCTGCACGTGTGAGACACGTATGTGCTCTGAAGGTTTACGCATCTCCTTGCAGGTGTTTGTTTCTGTGTCCCGGATGTTTGCGGTTTACGCATCTCCTTGCGGGTGTTTGTTTCTGTGTCCCGGATATTTGTGGTCGTGCAGATGATAGACAGGCACAGCTGAAAGGGGCGGGAACATTCCCGTCTGTTCTTGGGTTCCCTTTCTGTCTTCATTCAATTTCTCAAAAGGCATTTCTTAAATTCTTATGCAATGGCTGGTTAAAAATAGACCTCTTCTGAGCAGTTGGAAACTGCCACTTCCAGGAATCTTCAAACATCTTTTGAACAATCATTTTGCTGTCTCTTCAGGGTGTCTCTGACCCAGAAATGTAAGCTGCTCTTGGATTACTGATTCATGGGTTCATTCTCTCATTTGTGGCTAGGACGTCAACCCCGTTTGTAAGTCATGGGGAAGATGGCAGTGGGGAAACCGGTGTTCCAATTCTAACACGTCGAAGAGTTTCAGGTTTCTTCAGGGTAGATTTTTCACTGGGAGCTCTCAGAGGCCTGAGTCTGGGGAATAAGCCTTTCTCTACCGACCTGCTTCATTCATTCGGCAAATTTTATGGAGCACCTACAGGGTCTGGAAAGCTTTTCTGCTGTGCTATTTGGGTTCCTCGTGAAGCAGACATAGATGTATGTGTTCAGCAGCGTGATACAAGGCGATGCGTTCTTCCAGCAGACTTGACGGTCCCTGCGGGCAGAGACTGACTGAGTCATTTCACAACTATATCCCCAGTCTCCTTGCACACACTGAGTGCTCAATAAATATTAGCTGACTGGGTGCAGTAATAGAAAAATAAACCAAGAGCTGTGGAAACACAGAGGAGGTACTGGTGAATCCTGCCTAGGAGACCAGAACAAATCCCAGCTTATCAGGAGAAGAGAGAAGGGCACCCTTCTTCCTAGGAGGCCCAAGAGCAGCCCACATTCTATCTTTAACAGTTCTGTTTGTTTTCTATATCTGTGAGTCTGTTTGTGTTTTGCTACACATGTGTGTAGTATTTTTTTAGATTCCACAAATAAGTGATATCAAACAGTATTTGGTTTTCTCTGACTTGTTTCACAAAGCATAATATTCTCTAGGTCCATCCATGTTGTTCCAAATGGCAGAATTTCATTTCTATGGCTAATATTCCATTGTGGATATCTCTCTGTATCTATCTATCTATATCTATCTATCTATCTATATATGTATACATAGCAAATATTCCATTGTGTGTGTATACACACACACACACACCCCACATCTTCTTTATCTAGCTGTATGTTGATGGACACTTGAGTTGTTTCTATATCTTGGCTATTGTAAATAATGCTGCTATGAACATTGACGTGCATGTAACTTTTCAAATTCATGTTTTCATTTTCTTTGGATAGATACCCAGGAGTGGAATTGCTGGATCATCTGGTACTTCTATTTTTATTTTTTGGGGGAAACTCCATACTGTTTTCCATAGTGGCTGCACCAATTTACATTCCCACCAACAGTGTACAAGGGTTCCCTTTTCTCCACATCCTCACCAATGTTTATTTCTGGTCTTTTTGATAACAGCCATTCTGACAGGAGTAAGGGGGTATCTTACTGTGGTTTTGATTTGCGTTTCTCTGATGATTGGAGCATCTTTTTGTGTGGATATTGGCCATCTGTATGTCTTTGGAAAAATATCTGTTCAGGTCTTCTGCCCATTTTTTGATTAGGTTGTTGGGTTTTTTGTTGTTGAGTTGTATGAGCTGTTTATATATTTTAGATATTAACCCCTTGTCGGTCATTTCATTTGCAAATATTTCCTCCCATTCCCGTGGATGTATTTTTGTTTTGCCAATGGTTTCCTTTGCTGTGTAAAAGCTTTTAAGTTTAATCATGTCCATTTGTTTATTTTTGCTTTTATTTCTTTTGCCTTAGGAGACAGATCCAAAAAAATATTGTTGCAATTTTTGTCAAAGAATGCTGTGCCTATGTTCTCCTCTAGCAGTGTTATGGCTTCAAGTCTTACATTTAGGTCTTCAATCCATTTTGAGTTTATTTTTGCATATGGTGTGAGGAAATGATCTAATCTCATTCTTTTATATGTCCAGTTTTCCCAGCACCACTTATCGAAGAGACTGTCTCTTCTCCATTGAGTATTCTTGCCTCCTTTGTTGTAGATTAATTGGCTATCGACCATAGTTGTGTGGGTTTATTTCTGGTCTCTCTACTTTGTTTCATTGATCTGTGTGTCTGTTTTTGTGGCATCTAAAAATAAAGCAAACGGATGTATATAGCAAAGCAGAAACAGACTCACAGACATAGAAGACAAGTGAGTAGTTACTGATGGGGAGAAGGAGGTGGGAAGGGCAAGAAGGGGTAAGGGATTAAGAGACACAAACTACTGTGTATAAAATAGATAAGCAACAAGAACGTATTGAACAGCACAGGGAAATATAGCCACCGCTTTGTAATAACTTTTAATGGAGTATAATCTACAAAAATACTGAATCACTGTGCTGAATCACCTGAAACTAGTATAATTGTAAGTCAACTATTCTTCAAATTAAAAAAAAATTCTACAAGTTTTGACAAACAAAAGAGGCAAACAAAACAAGCCTGGATTCTGTCCTAAATATGTTACCTCAGGTTAATGAACTATACTCCAATATAAAATAAAAAGTTAAAAAAAAATATTACCCCAAGCTGTCAGGGTAACAGCCTGACATTGTCTGTATACTTTTCCATGTAAATTTTGCTCTTTGACAAGTTTCACTTGACTCTAGGGTGGCAGTGGTAGATTCAAGCCTCCTTTCTTATAACTTCGAAATTCACTCATTGTGAATGGAAGGGACCAGAGCGGTTACCTTTCTGGAGAGAGTAGAGAAGGTACTAAACCAGCTGCTGCCCTGCTTGTCCGCTTCTTGTTCCCTGGTTATTTTTGCTTGAGAGTGGGCTGGGGGTGGGGGTGGGACAGAACATTAAAGGATGCAAGTGAATATGGCGAAAAGAACCATAAAGCCAGATGTTTTATTTAAACAGGAAGAAAAAGAAAACTCCCAATGGATGTGTAGTCTTCTGGGAATTGCCTGCTTCTGGATTAGGGAGGCAAAGCGTGCTGTTCAGTTAACCGGTGGGGCAGGTGGGGATGGGCGTGGTGAGAGGAGAGAGATTGTCTGTTGGTCTCTTCTCTTGCTCTGACATGCCACAGGCTGAAATAAAGTAACACTGGTGGTTTCTGGACCCGTTTGTACCAGCTCTTGAAAGCCAGTGGTTAAATTTTCAGGAATTTTGCAAATCAGCTGATAAAACCCTTCCATTATTACAATTAAACATACAAACTTACAATTAAATAAATTATACTAGAAACAAAGGTATGAAATGGGCAAAACTCATAACTTCCTAATTATTTTACTACATTTTACCATTTGTGAAGCTTTCGAGATTATTTACATCTATTTTATCTACATGGTGGAAATACTATCTGATGGCATGTTACCACGTGTCCCTTTTCCAAGGCTATGTTCAGTGATTTCATGTTGGTAGCTAGAAATTGTCCATGGTGGGAGTGTTTACACCAGGGAAATTGGCAAAGTGCTACAAAACAGGGCTTTTTTTTTCCCCACCAGAGAGTCATTAAACATTTACTAGCACACCCATGCAAGTTACCCTCAGAAGTTTCTTTTTTTAAATTTTTTTAATAAATTTATTTTTTATTTATTTATTTTTGGCTACGTTGAGTCTGTTGCTGTGTGTGGGCTTTCTCTAGTTGCTGTGAGTGGGGGCTACTCTTGATTGTAGTGCACAGGCTACTCAGTATGGTGGCGTCTCTTGTTGCAGAGCACGGGCTCTAGATACCTGGGCTTCAGTAGTTGCAGCTCACGGGCTCAGTAGTTGTGGCACACGGGCTTAGTTGCTCCACGGCATGTGGGATCTTCCTGGACCAGGAATCAAACCTGTGTCCCTTGCATTAGCAGGCAGATCCTTAACCACTACGCCAGCAGGGAAGCCCCCACTTGGAAGTTTCTTAGGAATAGACTGGCTTAAGTTTCCATCGGCCTTGGGGTGCTGTGGGCAGTCCAGCCCAGTGATCTCTGATGATAGGACAGGTTTCCTGAGCAATGTTTGCTGGACCATAATATTAGGTTCTATCACTTGCAGCCCAATTTTCCTGTAATTGGGGCATCATATCATTCTGTGGTTGGAAATATATGGTTATATAACCAAATAGAATATAATTCAGAATAAATTGTCAACAGCTTTATTGAGATATAATCCCCATCCCATACAATTCACCCATTTCAAGTATACAGGTCAATTTTTTTTTTTTTTAGCATATTCACAGAGTTGTGCAAGCATCACCACAATCAGTTCTGAAACACGTTGGTCACCCACTGTGCCCATTAGAAGTCAGTCCAATTTCTCCCCAGTCTTCTCTTTCCCATCCTAGCCCTAAGCAGCCACCAATTCCCTTTGTTTGTCTATAGATTTATCTGGGCATTTCATATAAATGACATCATACAGTAGGTGGGCTTTTGAGACTGGCTTCTCGTATGTAACAATGTTTTCAAGGCTTATCCAGGGAGCACCATGTGTCAGTACTTCATTCCTTTTCATTGCCGAATAACATTCCTTTGTGTGGATATACGACGTTTATTTCTCCTTTCCTCGGCTGATGGCTGTTTGGGTTGTTTCCACTTGTTGGTGCCTGTGAATACTGCTATGAACATGTATATACAGGATTTCTTGTGGACATAAGTTTCCCTTTCTCTCGGGTGTACACATACCTAGGAGTGGATGGCTGAGTCGTATGGTAACTCTATGTTTAACCATTTGAGGAACTGCTGGACTGCTTTCCAAAGAGGCTGCACCGTTTTACATTCTCAACAGCGATGTATGATATGAGGGTTGAACTTTCTCCACATCCTCCCTAACACATTACTGTCTATCTTTTATTTCAGCCATCCTGGTGGATGTGAAACCGTATCTCGTGGTTTCGATTTGCATTTCCCTAATGACTAATGATTTTGAGCATGTTTTATTGCTTGTCAGCCATTTGTATATCTTCTTTAGAGAAATTTTTACTCAGATGTTTTTTGCCCATTTTAAATTGAGTTGTCTTTTTATTATTGAGTTGTCAAATTTCTGGATACAAGTCCCGTATGAGATATGTGATTTGCAAATATTTTCTCCTATAATGTGGGTTGTCTCTCCACTTTCTTGATGTCCTTTGAATCACAAAAGTTTTTAAATTTTGATGAAGTCCAATGTATCTATTTTTTTCTTTTGTTGCTGTGCTTTTGATGTTATAGCTAAGAAAGCTTTGCCTAACCAAACTCCATGAGGAGTTACTCCTATGTTCTCTTCTAAGAGTGTTATAGTTTTAGCTCTTACATTTAGATCTCTGATTCATTTGGAGTTAATTTTTGTGTACAGTATGAGGAAGGGATTCAGCTTCATTCTTTTGCATGTGAATGTCCAGTTGTCCCAGCACCATTTGTTGAAAAAGAATATTCTTTCTGTGCTGAACAGACTCAGCATGGAATAGATTTTTAGATATCATCTTACATTTTTGCTTGATGCTACCCCAATTTCTTTAAACATCTGTTTATTTTCTTTCATCATTTCTGGCCCCATAGCTCAGGTGCCATGGCCAGGCCCTCCCATAGGTGATCCATCTTAACACATGCACTAATGTATCTATAACCCAGAGAGAAGCCACTGTATAATCTCCATGTGTATTAGTCAGGATAGACCATGCACTTTTTTTTTTCACTATAACAAACATCCCCCTGCATCTCAGTGATCCAATACAATGAAGGTTTCCCTCTCTTCCTTATCATGTCCAGTGTGAGTTGGTTGGGGGAGGAGGTATCCACATGGTCATTCAGGACCCAGGCTCTTTCCATCTGGTGCTTCTGTGCCTCTGTGGCCTCTTAATCCTTTTCTAGGTCAGAGGAGCATGTGGTACACATCACTCCTGCCCACTTTCCATTCCTCAAAACTCAGTTACATCACCCAAATGGCTGCAAGGGAAACTGAGAAATCAGACTTACAGTTTGCTGGGAGGAAAAGGAGACAATTTGGTGAACACACAGCAGCCTCAGCCAAACCATCAATTTTAAGAATCATGTGTGGCTGCGTGTTTACTTCTAACTTCTGCCCAGAACCATCCACTTCCAACCTCCTTCCTCCACATTCAGTGATAGGGGAACACCTCTCCTCTCTGGAGGCTCACGCTCAAGTCTCTGAGCCTACATGGAGGGAAGTTGCTGGTTTGAAGAAAGGTGAAGGGCTGTGTGAGTGGAAGTGAGGGGCGGAAGTGATGGGAGTTGCAATAGGACCAGCAATTCAAGAGGGAGGGAGCTGATTTCCTGAATCATGAGCTAAAGGGGATCTGAAACCTACATAAAGGCAAATCCTTGGGCCCTGGGTGTGCTAAGGTTGCATTCTGCCTTATGAACTTGGATCTAGCAAATGTCCATTGATTGAATGTCATAAACTGAGGGATCATGAACAAATGTAGCATGAAGACAGAGGAGGTTTCGCCTCTTCAGAAAGAACTCCTGGGAATTAAGTTTTATAGCCCTCTAATCAAACTGTCCTTTTGTCTCATAATCACATGAATCACGACTTTTTCCTTGTCTCTACTATATTCTTTTGCTGAAACGCAAAACCTTTCCATGACTTTGCCATTTAAAACAAAAAAAATTATTTCTTTTTTTGGCTGCACCATGTGGCATGTGGAATCTTAGTTCCCCAACCAGGGATCAAACCCATGCCCCCTGCAGTAGAAGCATAGATTCTTAACCACTAGACCGCCAGGGAAGTCCCTTTTAAAAAAAAAAAAAATTAATTTTTTTTTTTTACTTTGCCATTAATGGAAATGGAGCAGAGGCAGTCCACATTGCTCCCAAAGGAGTTGTTTAAAAAATGAAGAGAATTTAGGTCTCTCCTAAGCCATCTGCTGTCCAAGTTAACGAGTCCCAATCACTTTGGCTTTGGAATGGCTCCACGTCCCCTGCCCCTCACTCTAAGTCGGGGCCCTAAACTTGAGCCAATGCCCACGGAAACATTTTTGCGCTTCTGCAAAAGCTCACGCTGCTACCAACTCTTCACCCACGGATGCCCGTCTCTTGTTATGGGTCAGTGATTTACTCCTTCCCTACTCATCTTGAATAATGTTGACTGTGGGTGGTTTCTCCTTTCCTCTAAAGCAGGATCCTCTCTGTCCTTTGAATTCTTTCTCAGGACACACCCTTTACCTGAAACACCCCTTCACTTCTAGCTTAAAACCCCCCTCCTACCACTGTTCTAATAATTCCAAACCGGACTTCTCTCCCAAAGCCTTTCCCAATGAGCTGGACCAACGTGATGATTTCCTACCCCACTCCCCGCCCTCGTCCAGAACCCGTCTTGTCTGCACTTGCTACGCACACAACCACACCGGAGACTCTTGCACCATCCCCTTGTTCACCCCATCGCACTCATTAACACACTTGTTATTGGTCTTGGGCTGGTTGGCCCAGTCATAGCTGTTAGTCTGAATCAGTGAGTTCCATCTGACACTGGAAGCTTTTAGAAGGGATCTTTTCATCCTTGTTTACAGCTACCAATAATCAGGTTCTGCTCTCAGGTCAGTGATACTTGATTCAGGTCCAAGATACTCTGATTCAGGCCGAAGACATGAAACATCAGAACTCAACGGATGCCTTTAGCTCCTGTAGTTTGTATGTTAACTAAGGGAAGGAAAGGGAAAGCTGAGGGAAGCCAACATTTATTAAGACCCTTTGTTATGTGCGCTGTCCTGTGTTTGATGCTTTAAACACAGCGTCTTAGGGAGTCTCACCTGAACCCTGTAGGGAACGTATCATTGTCCTCATTCTTTAGATGGGGCTCAGAGAGGCTAAGTAGTGCACCTAAAATCGAACCCTAAGTTCTGGAACCAATATGCAAATGCATGGCTGTTCAAATTTCTCTGATCTCGTGGCCACCCTAAGCATGTATAGCAGGTAGTATTATTCGCCTTACTTGCTTAGAATACCAAGCATCATAACTTCCTCTAAATGTGTATGTTGATCACAAGGGAGAGAGAATGGCAGTGGAAATCCATCTTTTCTACTAGAAAATTAATTCCAAATACATACCCTGTGGATGTTGGATGGGTGTTATAGTTTCATTTAGGTACAAGAAAGATAGCAGTTGTAATGATATGGGTCTATATATTGCATTTTTCCCATCTGATGGTTCTAAGTAGTATTTTCATAGAAAAAGAAACCCTGTGGATCATAAGAACAAATTTAGGACCCAGTTCTTTCCTATACGATGGTAAGAATGGATTGCTCTGGGGAAAGATAACAGGCTACTATGTATGGGCTAAAAGGCCTGTGAATGGTCTTTTCTCCGCACTGCTGGGCTTGCCAAGCTGTTTTGCAGCCTATAGCGACCCCGGGAGTGTACTGGTGTGTGGAAAGGGTTTTAGGAAAGATTCTGTCAAGGCGACAGCGGAAGGATTTTGGCTTCCTGATTATTAGCAACTGAGAGCACACTCAGGGCACGTAGAAGAAGTGTATTTTATTCCTGGTGCGGCTGTTTCTGTCATTGTTCACGTCTTTTCCTCCCAGGCCCACTGCCCTCTCAAACACCAGCTGGGAGGTGGAGAGGTGAGGGCAAGGAGGACATGGAGGAGGGGAGCAATAGCAGCTCTTATTCCTATTCCTGATGACCTCACCCTCGGATTTTCCAATTCTTAAAAATCTACTTGTTCTTTTAAAGTTAAAATGAGCTAAAACACTTAAGCTATCATTAAATTTTACATGCCGCATGAATGAATTTAGACCTTTCCTTGATAGCAAGTTTCGATAGGAAAACAGGAGGACATTGGCCAAGGTGTGTATGTGGGTGGGGTTCGTTTACATGGTGGAGGAAGAATCCCCAGCAGCATGAAAGGGCAAGTCCCAACGTACATTTGCTTTTCCAACTGTCGCTTGTATCACATTGTCAATATCCCATTGGTCAAAGCAAGTTGATGGCCAAACCCAGAGTCGATAGGTGAGGAAGCTACACAAGGACATGGGTTCAGGGAGATGTGAATCCTTGGGGGCCATTTCCGTAACAATCTACCACACCACGCCTTACAGAATATGCTACATTATACTTCATGCTCTTTATATGAGCGGCTTGTTATTTTGGAATCATGGGTTCTTAGTGTGCCTTGGTGACCATGGTAGCCAGCCTTGAAAATGGTCCCCAGTGGTCTTTCAATGTCCCTGTGTACTCCCCTGCCATGTTGACTAGAGTGACCTGCATAATCAATGGGTTATTGTGGAAATGACTGTGTGTGATCTGGAGGCAAGGTCATAAAAGACATTGCAGCTCTGTCTTGCTTACTTGGATGACTCGCTTCGGGAGAGTCATCCACCACGTTGTGAGGACACTGTCCATCGTATAAAGAGGTCCACACAATGAGGAACTGGGGCCTCCTACCAACAGCCAATACTGACTTGCCCGTCACATGAGTGAGTCATCTTAGAAGCAGAGCCTCTGGTGCTGTTCAAGCCTTCAGATTAGACTCTGCCCCAGCTGCCACCTTACAAGAGACCCTGAGCAAGTACCACCGGCGAAGCCTTTCCCAAATTCCTGACCCACAGCGAGTACAAGATAATAAATGTTCACTGTTGTTTTAAGCCACTAAGCTTTGGGATCATTTTGTAATGCAGCAGTAGGTAACAAATACAATTACCAACTAGCTTTATTTAAAAAAGAGATAAAAGATCTGAATTAATCTCTGTCATATTTTGATTACATAGAGAAGTGAAATTTGTGTCTTAGATACTAATCTTCCCTAAAGGTGAAGTATAATTTGCCTTTTACATAAAGGATATTTTAAATACAAATTAAATGAATAACCAAAATTTACATCTTGTGCCAAACGTATCTAGCATCATGAAATGTATGGTTCTCTCTAGAGAATGAAAGTAACAAATCTTTACTTTGGTTTTTATGCAAAAGAGATATATTTTAAAATACTTTAAGTTATAGGGAGCTTAGGAATTTAGCTGAAACAGCATGTCCATGGGGACTTCTAAACTTTCTTCAAGCAGATCCTAGATATAAATATGGCTTGTGGAGATTCCCTTGGGAATTCCCCTAAATCCCACTCTACTGCTCAGTCCATGATGTGCTCTCAATAAATAGCGTTGAGTCATTGGAGACTTAGGCGATACAGCATGGTACTGCTTTTCCTTCCGCCTCTATCTCCACCTTCTTTTATAGTGTCAGCAAATGCATCTACAAATGCAAAATGGTCTTCAGAATTATAAAACTTGCCCGTATAGTAAAAACTTTGGCTTTCAAATACCTGAACCATAGAGTTTCATCTTCTTTATGTACAACAAGAAGCAATTCTCCTGAACTCATCCTTTCAAGTACTGTCACAGCTATTAAAAAACATAGCCTAACCTTGTTGGGTATGTCAATCACCAACAGTAGAATTTTTACCATAAGAGTTGCTTTCATCGTACTCTTAATGGTACAACCTCTTCCCCCATTTTATGTCCCTGTTTCTGTTCTTCCTTAGGCTTCTTTTTTGCTTTTGAGAGATATGCACCATTTGTATCACCAGTATCCTTTTTCCTCTTTCGTAGAGACTTCTAAATCTTGAGAAATTAAAAATCCAGTTAAATATTTGTGGCTAAGTAATAGATGAAATATAATCTTCTTTAATCCTAACTTTAGAGTAGTCATACCTGTGTTTCTTTGGAAGCTTCTGAAGCTTCATTTTAAGTTTTTTGTTTCATTTTGTATTTTTCTGAGCCATTGTCTTTACTTTTGGTCTGGAAGCTGCACATTCTGCATCTTCAGAGCTATTCTCTTCCTATTTTTCCCTGTCCTGCCTCCAAGAAAGCTGGATACTTCAACTTTATTCTCTTTTTGTTTGTTTGTTTGTTTTCTTCAAGGGTACCTTAGGGTTCAGTAATCTCTAATTGGAGCCCTCAGGTGTAAGGTGCTTCTGGATCTTTTACTTTTACAGGTGCTCTGGCTGCTTCCATATTGAACGCTTCATTCAGCCTTTCTTCTTCTTTTCTTCTGCAGTGCTAACATTTGTTCCACATCAACTTAAATATTAAGTCAATAACTCACTGGCCATTCTTAGGACAAGAATGGGCTTATTCTCACTGTCTTGGGGAATATATCAGGTTTTCTTGGTGCTTCCTCTGGTAGATTGTTAAGAAACTAAAATGGCTCCCAAAAGTTTGTTACTGTTTATAACACTGGCTGAGTTTTTTGTTTTTTTCTTTTTAGGATCTGGGCTTACCTAAATAACTTTTGCTGCTTGTTCTTTTGTTTCAAATTCCACAAAAGGCAAATCTCACTGGATCTCCAGTAGGCTTATAATATGGTATACTTATATATACAACATTGCTACATTTCCCAAATACTCTTCAATTCAGTTATGATTCACATTTTTTGAAAAGTAGTTCCTGTGATAGATTAAAAGCAGTATTAAACATGTAAGGACTTAGTAATCAACTATACTCCAATAAAATTTTTTTTTAATGTGTAAGGACTTAGTAACTATGTAGACTAAGCTTTTCACAAATTTCGTATCTTATAAAGGCAATAAATTTTAACTTGAATATTAAATATATATAATCTACATCTATATCCATATGTATGTTTATCATATATATACATACATATCTACCATATGCATATACATACATATCTATCTCTCTCCTAACCTAGCAAATATTTTTAGTGTTTTATTATAAGTAGCACATGGAGATTAACAACTCAACTTTTAGAGTCAAGTGGAGCTGGAGTTTAATCCTGGTTCCTTCATTTTACTAAAGTAACTTCTCTGCACTTTAGTTGCCTCATCTCTTAATGGAAATAATAATGCAGACACTACGAGATTGTTGTGGGGATCATGTGAGGTGACATCTACAAAGCACTTAACCTTGTATCTATGCTAATCAGTGGTATCTACCGTTCTCTTCTTTGCTGGCTATGCTATGTTTTTTGACTCTTCTGTGTGCATTTGTTTTGTGCTAGGAAAGATGCTTTTGTAGTAAGAAATGTATTCAAGTATCACACTGAGGATCTGACACTAACTTCATGGTCATGGGCAACATGACAGCTCTTCCCATCTAAAATATGCCTCCCAAGTTGAAATACTTAATAATTAGAGATTCTTTCATAAAACACAGTCATTAAAACAACCAGGCTTAATCTAGCTATCAATTCTACACGTCACATGAAATCCAGACTCTCTCTACTTGGGATCCTTGGGCTGGTAGAAATTAACTGCAGGCTCAGTCTCGCCATACCTTACATAGAGCTTTTTGTCACGTATTCATCCACTCAAGAAATGAAGAAGAGAGACTTCCCTGGTGGTCCAGTAGTTAAGACTCTGCGCTCCCAAAGCAGGGAGCCCAGGTTCAACCCCTGGTCAGGGAACTAGATCTTGCATGCCACAACTAAGATCCCACATGCCACAACTAAGATCCCACATGCCACAACTAAGAGCCTGAATGCTGCAAGTAAGAGCCTACATGCCACAAGTAAGACCCGGCACAGCCAAATAAGTAAATATTAAAAAATAAAATAAAATAATTTTTAAAAAAGAAATGAAGGAGAGAAATGTCAAGATTATCAATGATAAAGAGTAGATATACCCAACCTGACCCCAACCCCAGCTCCAGTTTTGTCTTCTGTCTACAAGTTGCCCAGACATGGTCTGATGCTGCCTGGATGTGGAGAAAAGAGCAAGAGAGATGGCCAGGAGCAGGCGTGCCATTTGGGAAGTTGCATTTCCTCCAGTTGACACAGAAAGGACACAGGATTACCTGTGGGTTTTGTAGGCAGCTCAGCGGATGGCCGGACATAAGCTTTCCTCAAGTGCCTACCAAGGGTGGCTGTGCTGGGGGTTGTGGCTGGGAGAGCCCACGTTTGAGCTGGAGCCTGACATCCATGCGAGGGAAAGTACAGCAGAGAAGACCAGTGGCCAGCTCACCTGGAGAACCCGCATGCGGACCCTGCCATACACATGGTCAGGCTGTGTGGAGTGGGGGGAGGCTGCCCTGCCTACCTGCTCCACACCCTGCCTGGACCCAGCACGCCAGGTGCAGGTGAGAGGGCGAGAGAGGGTTTGCAGACTGTGGTGCCATCCCTCATGCTGTCCTGCTGGGGGAAGAGGAGGAAAGCTTTGAGTGGACTATAAGGTTAATATTTTTAAAATAAAACTTTTAATTATGGAAAATGTCAAACATAAAGCTAGAAGAATAGAGTACTGACTCCTATCAACCAGCTTCAATAACTGTAAACTCGCAGTCAATCTTATTTCATCTATACCCTCCAACTTCCCCACCCCAAATTATTTTGAAGCAAGTCCCAGCTATTATACTGTTTCACCCATAAATATTTTAGTATCTATCTCCAGAAGATAAGGACTTAAAGATAACCATTAAATTCCTAAACGTTCTCAAACATTCCCTGATTGTGTCATACACTTTTATGGTGTATGTGAATCAACATCCAAATAACTCCATGCGCTGCAAATGGTTTTTATCTTTTAAGACTCTTTTAATCTATGGTTTCCGCCTCCTATTTTTTTTTCTTTGCAATTTATTTATTGAAGAAACTCCGTTGTTTTTCCTGTGGAGTTTCCCACAGTCTGGATTTTGCTGATTGCTTCCATGTGATGTAGTTTAACATGTTCCTCTGTTCCTGCATTTTCTGTAAATTGGTCATTAAATCCAGAGGCTTGATCAAATTTAAATGGGTTTGATTTTTTGGCAAGACTATTTCATAGGTGATGGTATATTCCTCCTCAGGATGAATGTAGTATCCAATTGTCTGTTTCTCGTTTTTTTAACGTTACCAGCTTAACCATCTTTAAGTGTACAGTTTAGGATTATTAAGCACATTCACACTAGTGTGCAGCCAATGTCCAGAATTTTTTCATCTTGCAAAACTGAACCTCATATCCCTTAAAGAACAACTCTCCATCTCCCTCCCCCCGGCCCCTGGCAACCAATATTCTACTTTCTTCCTCTATGAATTTGACTACTCTAGACATCTTGTTTTCGTATTTTGAAAGGCTGAACTCAGATCCCAGAGAGATATGTGTGTGAAGGATCCTACAGAAGAACAGCCGGACTGCATGAAGAACATGTAAGCCCAGGCTGGCAAGACGTAGACTAGGGGACGTCCAGCTAACCAAGAGCAGTATTTTGGGAATCCAGGGATAAAATAGAGGTCACTGAGTAAACAGGATGCTTTCAGCTTGCAGCTGCCCCAAGAATGAGACAGGGAAAGCCAAGGATGCACTGGGAGAGGAGTAAGATTCCAGTGTCCCACACAGAGAACCACTAGCCAGTGGCTGTTGGCACACCATCAGGGAGCAGACAGATGCAGGCTGGCTTCAGCAGCGGCTGGAAAAGTCTCAGCTGAGAGGGCTCAGCTTAATCAGCCTTCCCACTCAAACAAAGGCCGAATGGTGAAACAGCAGGTCGAAGTCCAAGACAAATGTTTCTCCCCATCCTGACTTGAAACAGGACGCATTGCTAGGGCCCAATGGCACGGCTCGCAGCAGTCCTTCTGTTTTGGAATAAGTGCTCAGTCCTCCTACAGCTGGTGCCCAGGGAGGTGGGGCTGGGTGGCCCTTTCAAAAGAGAGGCTGCATCCAGCACACTTAGGCCAATCTTTCAGAAGGCTCGAAGATCATCTGAAGGGCAGGTGCCAAATGTTGCAACCAAAGTCTCAGATTTTCCAATCCTACTGCAATACCCCAGGAGGCACAGACTGAATTCCTTGTTACTTCCTTACAAGCCTGTGTTAGGGGGAGGTGGTGGCAGGACAACTCATTTGTTCATTCAGTGTACTCATATGGGAATGCTAACGTATGAATTTTAGCCACCACCACAACTGACCAACATTCAGTGTTGCGGACTGTTATTTTTTTTCCTTTTTTAAAAAAAATTTAAGTGTACTTGACATACAGTACCATATTAGTACATCATATGGATTTGATATTTGTATACATTTCAAAATCGTCAGCATTAAAAGCTAACCACCCATCACCAGAGTTATTACAGCATTACTGACTATATTCGCTGTGCTACACATTACATCCCCATGATTTATTTATTTTACAAGACTTTTTTATTTTCGTTTCTAGCAGTTTACCCAGTTTCTTGTCCGAATCATGCCACCTACTAGCTGTATGGCCGTGGCTGAGTCACTCAATCTCTATGAGGAAAATAAATAATACCTACCCCACAGAATTATTTTATTAAGTGAAATTGTATATGCAAAGTTAATCTCTTAACTGCGTATTACCGGAAGTTTAGATTTTATTTTTAGCCTTAAAAATGCATTTTATCAAATTATCAATAAAGTCCTCTAATGGCTTCCCATTGCCCTAGAATAAAATTTAACCTCCTCAGCTGGCCTAAGAGTCTGCGTGATTTGGCCCTGCCTAATTTTCTGGCCTCATTACTTACTGCCCTCTTGCTCACTTTCATACACAGATTCTCACCACTGAACTAACTTATTTCTGTTCCTTAGTCATTCTAATATTGTTCCCACCTCAGGGCCTTTGCGCGTGCTCTCCCTCCCACCTGGAAGGCTTTTCCTGTTGCTCAAGCCTTCTCCCCGGTCTGCTCTCAACTCAGATATATTTTCATCAGATCGGTCATCATATCTAACGTTGTCCCCTGACCTGTTGACAGTCTCTATCACAGTAAACTATTTTATTTTCTTTTTGAAGTGATCACTCTCTTATTTAGGTATGTTATCATTTATGTTCTCTACCAAAAAGGACATAAAGACTAGAATTTTGTCTTCTGTATCTCTCATCTAGAATAGTGCCTGGCTCATAGGAGAATTTTAATAAATATTTGTAGAACAAACTAATGACTGCTAGGGAAATTCTTTATCTTAGACTTTTAAGTAGTCTCATTCATGGAAGCAAAATACATTTCAAACTTAATAATTTTAGATCACAAACAATCTGATTCTTCAGGCTTATATACATATATATTTTTAAAAATCAATTTTATTTGTCCTGAACGTGTTAATCTGTAATCTACTTTTTTATCAGTAACACTGAATGTTTCTTCCACAACATCATTTTTCACAGTGACGTGTGGATGTACCATAGTTTATTTAACCAATTCCCTGTGGGGCGCATATTGAGAAATGCGGGGTTAAAGGGCTACTGGTAAATATCCCAGATCCCCTCCTGACCCCCTCACCCCCAGAAAGACTGCCAATTTACAGTCCTGCAAACGGTATAAAAGAGATCCATTTTCCTGAATGCCTTCCAGGACTAAATTTACCATTAATGAAACAAAATGTTGGCTAATTTGGTAAGTTGAAAGTATCCCACTGTTGCTTTAGTTTGCATTTCTTTAATTACTTGTGAGTTTGGTTTTCTTTGCCTCTTTACCGCGCTGTGTTTCCTCCTTCACTAAGTACTGCTCCGTGTGTGAGTGTGTGTGTGTGTGTGTGTGTGTGTGTGTGTGTGTGTGTGTGTGTGTGTGTATGTGCGTGCGCGCGCGCAGGGTGGGGGGTGGGGGGAGTTTGCTGTTCTTGTTGCTGTTTTCTTTCGTAGTGCCCATCTTTTGATTTGCAAGAGCTCTTTTTATATTAAGGCAGTTAACCTTGGTCACAAATTGCAAATATTTTCCCAAGCTGTTGCTTGCTTTCTACTTTTCATTGTGGGCCTGAAGCCTGTAAATCTCTAGCTAGGTTTATGCCCTGGACCCTAAGCCAGCAAGCAGGGAAAGTTTACCTCAGCGATATCCAAGTCCCAGCCTAGGAGGCCTGGGTCCCTGGACAACACCAGGCCAGGCCAGGGAGTCTGAGGTGTCAAAATAATTCGGAACTAAAGATCCCCAGGACAACCTCTAGAATGACTGGCTCTGTTTACTTGCTGATGGGCTGATGGACCACCCTCTGCCTCTGACCCAAGGTATTTAAATTTTAAAATAGTAACTCTTAAAGATCCCTAGGAGTGAAGCTACAATGGTGAAATAACAAACAGTAGAAATGAAAAAAAAATTTTTTTTTCCTTAACTCTCTTATTTACATTTTTCCGTAAAGCAGTCTTCCTTTGCCTTCTCATAAAACCAGTGTGCAAGAGTGGCCAGATCTGTAGGGAGAGGTTCCTGGTGAGGAATATTCGGGGGTGTGTGTGTGTGTGTGTGTGGTGTGTGTGTGTAGAAGAGGATATCACCTTCCATCTCCAAGTGATCATTTTTGATAAAACGCTTTTCCAGTAAATACATACAGGAGGGAATGTCCTCGCCCAGGTGAGGCAGCCTCTCCCTGTAGCAGGATTGCTGAAACCTGCTGCCCAACTTTTGTCAAAAACTTCTGGAAGACAGGTGGACCTTTCCTTGGTTCAATCGTATTCCTCTTGGGGTACAAACCGCCCTCTCTCATCCCCTTACCCGTGGACAGCGCTCTCGCTGCCCCGTTTTGAGTTCTTGGGTCTAAGTCCCCTCTGAGCCGTCCCACTTCTGGACTAAATGAAGGCTCCTGTGGCCTTGACTTCCCCACCCAGCCCAGGGCTTAGGGCCCAAACCTCTCTCCGGCCTGCTTCCTTTGTAACCTTGTATCCACATCTGCTGGTTCTGCTTTGTGTCAAGAGTATCACAGATGGGAAAGAAGATGAGTTGTAAAGTGCCGGGTAGGAGGAATGTGCGAAAATAAACAGCTAAGGCCCAGGAGTGATCCTCCGCCAGGTCAGATTCCGACTTCCTCTGATTCCCGAGCTCTCGCTGGGAACCCCTGGGTGCCTGGTGGGGGGCCTTTCTAGGGCAGAAAACCTGGTGGCATCAGCAAGACAGGACTTAGTGCGGTGAGGGACTGTGGCCTTTTCAGCTGCATGAAAACACCTCGGGGGCAGTCTTGGGCTAAATACGGTTCCCTCCCTGAGACATGTAGCAAGGATCATCAGTGCTTCAGAAACAGGGTGCCATAAACGCTCGACACGAACATTTTAATAAGAACGTGCGCCGTGACAGAGGCTGAAGTTTCATACGTGCCAAGTGTGCTATGTAAATCCCCGTCCTCACTCTTCTGCTAACACGCCGGCCACATCCAGCTGTTATAGGCTTGTTGTTGGATTTGCTAGTGTGCGTCTACGAAGCTGGTATGGCACTTCAGAACGCCAGACTTGTCATTAATCTACCTTTTCTAATCACAAGAGTTATTTAAAAACACAGATAGGACTCACCCTCCAAGTTCCACTCCCTCCTTTTACTTGTCACCTTCTATAGAATCCAGCCCAACGATCCTTGTTTATTAGGTGTAAATGCGTTTCCATCTGTGGCCCAGCAAAAACCAATTCCAGCAGTTCATTGGTATTTGCCATTTTATTGTCTGTCACTTGTGCCCTGGGGCATGGTGGCTTTTTTTTTTTTTAAGGTAAAATGAGCTATGCTTTGTCTGCTCGTATTTCTCTTTTAGCAGACACGCAGCAGGACGTCTGGAAGAGATGCACAGTAACCCGCTGGGGCTCCTCCACCTCAAAGCTGTCCAGACCCCACAGAGCCGAAGGTTTCAGAACAATCTTGAAAGTGAAACTAACCTTACCCTCAATGGTACAAAACACAACTTCCTGTGGCAGGAATCAGAACCCAAACCACCTGCCACCACACACGACGTCAATCATTTCAAAGGTATTTTATTGAGAAACTACTATGTGCCGATCATTAGTTACAATCCGGAGGAATCTCAATTCGTAGAGATTGAGATGGGTAGGAATTGTCAGGAAAGGAAAATGCTTTTCCCATGTCATCCTTCAGATAGGCAGGTCCTACCTTTTTCAAGTTCTTTAGAATAGGAACACCCTCATAAGGGATAGTCCACAGATATTTCCGCAATCAGCCTGCCCTGCTCCCTGGGTTTCTTAGCTGAGGATCTCATCCTTAGGGTCTGTCCAGACCTGGAGAAAGAAACACCAAGGGGAGGAAGAAACTCAGGCTCAGAATAGAGCACCATGCCACCAAAACCTCTTCCAGTGCCCCATTTTGCCTGTTCCGTCCTCATTTCCTTTGTACATTTTTCCGTAATCTCTAGTCTGTTTTCCACCCTGTGGCATTTCTGACAATTCCACCCCTCTCCCCGGCCAGCAACATCCTCGGTCTTTACAAAGTTTGCTCGTAATGCCACAGGGGAAATTAGATTACAGCAGAGTGTCTATCTGACAAACCACGAGATTTCATAACTCTAGCCAGCCAGACTCTCTTATTAGAAGTAATCTTTGTTATGATGTATTTTATGATCTCTTGGAGTTTATAGTATTGGGATTTGACTTGTCATTGCCCTGGAATGTGGCATCAGGTTCTGTTTTATATTGTAGATTCCAGAAAACGAAAGACCACAAGATGTGGTTTCGGTGGGCCGCTTTGAAGAGTGACATGGGCACTTAGGTGCTAAATGCATGCTATGTCAGGATATGGCCCATGGGAAATTGGCTTAGGTCACCTTTATTCACCCATGTAAGTGGTGGGTTAGTATGAGTAACTGTGTAGGATAAAAGCACTTTCCTTTATTTGTTAACATACTTAATATGTGCTGGTTCTGTAGTGACATTTAGTACATAGTGAGCACTTAGACGCAGGGCAGTCTGCTAGGTCTGGACCGGGAGCCGGTCGAAATGGCCTGGTCTCGGCACTCAGCTGCCTGATGCAGGCCAGCGTCAACCACAGGGGCTCGGACACCGCAGTGCCAGGCGGGATGTGACATGTATGAGTGACGGGGTAGGAGAGGCCCCGTTCAGCTGGTGGGAGGAGGGCCAGCCCTGTGGCTGTGGAGGCACGTTCCCTGGGCAGAGGGCAGTGGGGAGGTGAGCAGAGGAGGCCCAGAGCTGCTGAGGCCAGAGGGAGGGCCTGCTGGGAGGGCAGGACGGGCGAGGGGCCCAGGCGGGAGAGCTGACACAGGACTTGTCTGGTGACCTGGTGCAGAGCGAGAAGACGAGGGGGAGGGCACAGCCAGGACCCTTTATCGAACCCTTCGTATGTACTAGGCTCTTCACTTCCCATCAAGTCTAAGTAAATCCTCCTGCAGCCCCAGTGTGCAGATCAGGACCCTGAGGCCCTGGTCTCTTGGTTATTACACGTCTGAGCTGGGAGTGAGCCCAGCAGGTCTGACCCAAGGCCGTGTCCTCTTCACTACATCATGTTGCCAAGTGATTTCCAAGCCACGCTGCCCTGTGTTACAGCTGTTTAGGTACATGCCAGTCCATTCATCCTTTTATGAATTCTCCCCAGCGATGTGGTTTCTGCAATGTTGCAGGGTCTCGGTGTCCCCTGTCCTGCAGCTTGCCTGGCGAGCAATCTGAGTGTCGGGCAGCCGCCCCGGTGCTGAGTCCCTGCTAATAGTCACTTAACTGAGAATCCCCAGAGAGCATCAGCCCCCAAAACATGCTTCCGATCTTTTCCCGAGCAAGCCTGGGAGGCTTTGGGGTGCCCAGATTCTGCATCCTGATTGCGCATCGCGGTTCCCACATCCCAGGAGCTGAGCGCTGGATGCTGGCGCGGCTGGAGTGCTGGATGCTGGCGCGGCTGGAGCCCTGGCAGCCGCGCCCCGGCAGGAGCTCTATGCTCTCTGCTCTGCCTCCCAGGCTGCCACGGGCCATGAGGGCTTCCCTTTCTGTCTGCAGGGTGGACAGAATTCCCAGTGGACCCCCACCCAGGCAGGACCTCTGAGGTGGCCGGTCCCTCGCAGCTCGGGTGACGCGTGTGTCCTCGGGCCTGGATGCCGTCTCCTCTGTCCTCAGGCAGGGCCTGGCCTGCTGCGTCTCCCGGGCCCCAGGATGGAGTGCATCTGTACCACCATCATCGCATAGTGTCTCTCCCTGGACGGGAGCTCCTTGAGGTTGAACTGTTTCTAATTTAGCTGAAAACCACAGTCCCGGCACAGGATTTGGCACTTAGCGGCATTCCATACATATTTGCTGGGAAAACAAGCATGGAGTGTCGGGTGAGGTGAGGGGACACGCTTGCGGGCTGTTTGGATCTGGGCCACGAGAACTTTGGAGAGAATTCAGGCCCAGGGATGGGACTTTGAAAACACAAATATTGAGAGAATATCTGAACCACTGAAGGGAAAGCGGGTGAGAAAACAAGAGTCAGAACACCCCAGGACGATTCAGAGAGGGGAGCGAACATGTAAACACTTCTGAATTTTTAGATTTGGAGGATTCCAAATAGAGGACAGCTGCGGAGCAAGGAGAGGCTTTGTTTTCTAGCCAAGTTTAGTTAGTGCCACACTAAACACGTTTGCTGGAGACCTAGAAACACAAAATGAGTTTAAAGCCATATGAGTCAACTCTGGGGTGAAGGGGAAGTAATATTTGAGCTCCAGTTTTACCCCTGAGTTTTCAAGCGCCTCTTTTTTTAAGAACTTTTATTGAGATACAATTGACATACAATATAAAGTGTACAATTTGATATTGTTTTCTTATTAGTAATGTATATATGGCAATCCCAATCTCCCAATTCATCCCACCCAACTCCCCGGCTTTCCCCACTTGGTGTCCATATATTTGTTCTCTACATCTGTGTCTCTATTTCTGCCTTGCAAACCAGTTGATTTGTACCATTTTTCTATATTCCACACATATGTGTTAATATATGATATTTGTGTTTCTCTTTCTGACTCACTTCACTCTGTATGACATGTGCCTCTTTTTAAAAGAAATTTATTTTTTTTGGCTGCACCTCACAGCATGCAGGATCTTAGTTCCCCGATCAGGGAGCAAACCCATGCCCCTGAAGCGCGGAGTCCTAACCACTGGACAACCAGGGAGTTCCCTCCTGTGCCTCTTTATATCATCAGTCTAACAATTCGAGGAGGGGATTTTCTTATTCTCATTTCAAAGACAAGCCAATTTAGTCTCAGAGAATTTGAATGCTTACCCAGCAACATCGAATGTGGCATCTGCTAAGCCAGACTTTAGATGGCTCCATCCTCATTTTCAGATCCCTTCCGCCGTCCACCCATTCCTGGGAGCTGCTAGAGAAATCCCAGCTCATTTCAGCCCAGGAAAGAGACAGGACTTCAAAGCCCCTTGGGGACGTTACCTCCTCTGCTCTTAGGTCAAATGCGTTCTTTTCATTATCAAAGAAATCTCCACATGCGAGTCCATTTTTCCAGCCCCGGCTGACGGCTGTGTCTGCCCATGGAGGGTTCGTCCCTACGTTTTCCGGGCTCCATGGGACCCTCATTTGGCATATCCTGCTTCTTGTGCTCTTTAACAAGTGCCCTCTTGACCTTTCTCCAGTTCTCTTGCATCTTGAGGATGAAGCCATCAAAAATAAAAATAAAAAAGACTCACAAATTTGAGGCCATGTAAAAACCTACTAGAGTAAAGCAGATGCCTTTGATGAGTAATCATATTAAAAGGGAATTAATTTTATGGGATCATAAGTCCTGACATGCTGGCCCGGGGATGACAGGGTAATCACACGCACATGCTCTAACCACGCGGCACCGTGGAGAGGGCAGGCGGCCGAAAGCCCGTGGCGTCCCCGTCCTGCTCACAGCACATGTGACCAACAGAGCTTGTCGCTAACCAGGGAAGCCCGCAGGAGTCTTGGTGACCTGGGATCTTGTTGGGGGTCCGTCACTTCGACACTTTTGGTACCTGGGCCTTTGGTGTCATCACCAAGATACTATTGCCAAATCCATTGTTGAGAAGCTTTTGACCTATTTTCTTCTAAGAGATTTAAGTCTTACGTTTAGGTCCTTGATCCATCTTGAGTTAATTTTTGTGTATGGAGTTAGATAAGGGTTCAGTTTCATTCTTTTGCTTGTAGCTATCCAGTTTGCCCAGCACTGTTTGTTGAAAAGACTGTCCTTTCCTGATTAAATGGTCTTGACACTTTGTCGAAAATCATTTGACCATAAATATGAGGGTTTATTTCTGGGCTCTCTCTGATTTTTCTTTTTTCACCTCTATGGATTTGGAGATACAACGTCCTGTTTCTAATTCTTTAGTGGTTCTCAGCCTTGAGTGTGCACTGAATCTCCAAGAAAGCTTCCCAACACACACACTGGGCTCCTCGCCCAGAGCTTCTGACCTAGCAGCTCTGAGGTGGGGCCTGAGAATTTGCATTTCTAATAAAGTTTCCAAGTGATGCTGAAGATTTGACTTTAAGAACCACTGTTTCAGAGCAAAGATGTGTTAACTTTGGGGATTCAAGATACCTCTGAGTTTCTGATGAAAGCTATTAATCCCCCCCCTCCCCAAACTACACGTACCCGTCAAGTTGTGCATTCAGTTTTGGGGATATGTGGTGCTTCCCCCAATCCATGGATTCTCTCGGAAGCCTGGCGGACCTCCAGTTAAGATCCTCTCCTTTTTAGAGGCTGCTTGTATCACGGGGGGACACGCTGGTCCTAGGACGCAGGATCAGCCGTCTAAAATCCTATGATCCCCTGAGCATGCAACTCCTTTCATTCATTGATTGATTTCAACGCATTCATTTATGGATTTAGTCAGTAAATATTTGCCGAACACTGGGCACGTGGCAAGCATCGTGTGAGGTGAGGAGGATAAAGTCCTGGCCTCCACGGGGGGCACACACGTGGCAAGGAGCAGGGATGGGGACCCACGGGCAATGACACCCCGTGGGACAAGCGCAGCCTCAGGACAGGGAAAGGGCAATAAAGGCAGAGTCACAGACGCTTCGGCCCGAGGCCCTACCAAGCCCGAGGGGCAACCCCACCCATGTTGGGGGTAAAGGCTGATAGCGCATCTTCCATGCTGTGGGCTTACTGCAGCCCTCATTCTGGGGTGGGCGTGGTTCCCTCTCCATTTGAACCTGGTGCCATGGGGTCAGAGAAGTGGGTCACTCAAATGAGAGGGTCATGGAGGGATTCCCTGGTGGTCCAGTGGTTAAGACTCTGCACTTCCACTGCGGGGGACACAGATTCAACCCCTGATTGCGGAAGTAAGATCCCACATGCCACTCGGCTCAGCCAAAACAAAACAAAACAAAACAAAACCAGGGTCCTGGAGTTTCCTGGAGAAAGTGAAACCAAGACCTCACGGATGAACATAGACCAAGTGACAGGGGAGGGGCAGGAGGTAACTGTGTCCCACACAGTGAGAACAGTGTGTCAGAAGGCCTAACAGTAAAAGCTAGGGGAAACCATCTGGGCTTTTTTTTTTTCCCCCCCTAAAAAAAATGTGAGCCCTTGAAGGTTTGGAAGGAGGGGAGGGAAGAGGCAGGGCTGAAATCACGGACAGGTGTGGCCAGTGCGGTTGCACAGGATGTGCACTCAGAAGGGTGAGGTTTAATACTCTGCGGTTGCTGTCCTGAAATCTTAAGAATTTTATCTTTGAATTTGTGTCCTGTAAGTAAAGTTGAAGGGACAATGGAGCACGTTGGGGACTTGGAGCCTCTGCTCACGTGTAGTCCCACCTCTTCACCCCCCACCTCTACCTCCCAGGATGAGTTCTTGCTCCCCCCTGCTCCCTATCTGCTGGTGCCCCTGCCCTGCCTGACTCCCCTTTCCCATCCCCCCGCCCCCATGGCCCGGGCCCTCCACCAGGGGAGATGAGGGCAGGAGGACCCTCTTCCATCATCACCCTCCACCCCCTGGTGAGGGCCTCGCTGCAGACTCGTGGGAGTTTGGGTTCAGGTTCAAAGCACCTCCAGGCAGAGCGAGGCAGTGGCACCCCCAGCCCAGGCCGGCAGCCTCACGGACCCTCAGTGGGCAGTCCGGATGGGGTATCTCGCCTCCCCTGATCCAGGTACCAAGTACATCCCAGTGTGGACGTTGCAACCTGTTGGGGGTGACCATGGGCCGTGGGTTGGGACAGCAGAGCCTGTGGGAAGAGGTTAGCTTCCCAGCCCCAAGCTGGGGCCCTGCATTGCCCTGGTCCTGGCAAGAGGTTTTAATTTCTTGAAGATAAACCCAGCTGCGATGTCAACACTGTAGGTGCAGCGAGAGTGAGCTGGGGAGCAGGAGAGGGGCCAGAACACCAGTGCCATCGGAGAGCGACCGCACTGCCAGGGAAGCCCCAGAGGGGAGGAGCTGCAGTGCAATGATGCAACACCTGAATTGCAGGAGATGGAGAAGATGGAGTCAGGTGACCCGACTTCCCACTAGAGCAATGAGGAGATGATGCTTCCACGAGCAGGAAGACGTGAAAAGGTGTGAGTGGGGAAAACGGACGTGATGGGGAAGGTGGGAATTCCATTTTGTACACGAGGCTTTGGGTTGTGTATGAACGTGCAGCTGCCTTTGGGGCATGTGAATCGGAAGTGAGGTCCCCATAGAAGCGTGGACTTAGGTGTTGTCGGCAAATAGAGGAAGCTGAAGGATACGTGGCTTGTGTTCCCGACGAGAGGCTTTTTCCAGGCTGCTGTTTGACCAAAAGGTGAGGCATGGTCTTCCCTCTCCTCGAGCGCAGGCAGCTCACTCACACACGCCTCCCCTTCTCTTGCTCAGAGGAAGAGCTCTGTGAGGGTTTTCCTGTCTCCCTGTTGCCACTTCCAGGCCACCACCCTCTACCTCCCCACAAAGAGGCCGATGCCCTTCTCGGGGGCCATCCTCCACGCCCCCTGTTGTCACCCGTCAGTTCTCACATCCGTGGAGAGTTTTGGTTCTGAATTCGCAGTGCAGCCTCCACCTCCTGAGTTCTTGCCAATGAGCTCCTCCACCCTCTGGCCTTGCAATATCTTGATTTTTCACAGCTCTGAGCCCTTCATGCTGGCTGTCCTTCCCGCCACACCTGTGGGCGGCTCCCCACCACCCTGGACGAGCGTGCGTGGTGCTCAGGAGCCCCACTCTCCACCCCGCGTCTCCCCCTGGTCTCACTCTCTTGTTCCCAGCCACCCCTGCCTTGCCTGTGGAAACCTCTACCCTGGCAGACGCTATGAGAGCTGAAGCAGGGGAGAGGGGACCACACGATTTCAGTCTGAGGGGGGTGGGGGGGATCTGGGCGACGGGCTGGAAGGAGGCGCGGGGAGAGTGAGGGCTGAGGAGGAGCTCAGAGATCCAGTCCTGAAGGTCCTCTCTGTCACACCCAGGAGTCCAGACGTGATCCAGAAGGCGGTCAGAGCCACCTGGGTCACATGATCGGATCTGTGGATTCCTCGGTTCTGTGTGGAAGTCAGGCAGCATCGTGGAAAGACGGGTTGAAGGTGGGAGGTGGTGTGGGGAACGGGGGCAGGGGGGTGGGGTGGGGTGGAGACCCCAGGGGAACAGAATCAGCGGCCCTCAGTGACTGACCGAGCACATGACGGGAGAAAGAGCAGGGCATCCGTGGTGAAGATACCCAGTTTGGGGGTGCGGGCTCTTCACCAGGACGAGACTGCAGCAGGAGGAGCAGGCCTGGTTCAGGCGAGCACACCAGCTGCACGTCGTCAGCCTCTCCTCAGTTCACTGCAAGTGGACTTGTACCTCCACGACCTCACTGAACGTCCTGGCGTCAAGGCCCGCAGTAACCACCAACACGACAGCCCTGCAGCAAGCCCAGGTCCCAATTTCACTTCTCAGAGACACTGACTCTTACTGGCTGCCCTGACCAATACTGGACAGAAACACTGAAAACTTCTCCACCGCATCCCAGCCAACCCATCGCCTGCCTCCTCAAACTCACTGTTGTCTTGTATTCCCCTTGGGACGAGGTACCTGCTCAGGCACCACAGTCCAGTCAGAACCCCGCAGGTCCCTCCCACTCACCTTTCTCATCTCATCGGTCATGAAATCCTGTAGATTCCGTCTCCCAAACGTGTCTCACGCCTGAGCCCCTCTTCCTCCACACAGCCACCCTCCTGGTTCAGGCCCTCATCACTTCTCACCAGGTTCCCGCCTCCCTTTCTCCTCTCCCTGCCCTCCTGTGCGTGTCCTCCTCCCTGCCACCTGAATTATTTGTTTCAAGTGAGAATCTGACTCTGTCCTACCCCCTGGTTAGAATCTTTCAATTTTTTTTTTTTTTATAGCTTTCAAGATAAAATTCAAGTGCCTTAGCTTAGCACACACGTCTCTTCCCGATTGGACTCTCATCTGTTTGGCGTCATCTCTTGACTGCCTCCCACCCCAGCTACGTAGAATCCTCTCCGTCCTCGACTTTCTCATGCGCTTCCGGGCCTCTGTGTCCATTGCAATCCTCCTGGCTTGGACAGTGCTTCCCTCACCTCTTCATCTAGAACCTAAATTCCAGTTGATATCTACGTGTCCTTCCAAACTCAGTTCGAGTCTCAACAACCCGGTAGCCTTCTCTGAGTCCTTATTCTGAATTAAATGCCTCTCTTCCAGGCCCCGTGTCACTGAGATATCCCTCCGTTGCAGAGCTTACCAACAGCTCTGTCTAGTAATTATTTACCTATCTGCTTCTCTCTTAAACTAGTTTTGTCCCCCCCAACCCCCCACCTCGCACGTAGCATCTGGCATATAGTAGGTGATCAGTAATCAACGGTGTGGCAGGGTTGCTCACTCACATCTGGCACCCCTTGATGTGTAGACAAAAATGTAATGACTATGGTCTAAAAAATAACCTTGTTATCTTCTCATGCTGCCATCAGACGGCTACGGGGAAGTGTTTAGTTGGATATCTGATCTACGTTAAAGCTTCGTGCATCGAATCATTTAAATTATTTCCTCAGGTCATGTTTTGCTTCTCTTATATAATTGCTCAGTGTCTCAGATCACTTTCCCTTCCCCTGGCTTCTTTCCCCAATATGCTCTCTGCTGTTTGGGGGCGGGCTGTATGGTTTATTCGTCCTGTGGGACTGGGGGGAGGGGGTCCCCTGAATTCCTGGAGGGCCCCGGGTATACACGCTGTGGCGTCCGCTGGCCTGTGGTTAAAGTCCTCCGTCTGGGAGCTATGGGATTAGACCCCAGGCTCTGCCTCTGGACTTGATCTGTGTAAGAGCCCTTTCTGTAGCATGAGCGGCGGGATAGGGATGGGGGAGACAGGGTGAGGGTGCGGCGTAGGGGATGGATGCAGACGGACGGATGTCTTCAGAGTAGCGCTGGCCTCTTGCTTTGGGATCAGCTGAAGATACTTCTTCACCTCCAGTGGCACACGGCAAGGTTGCAACATTTCTCTACAACAGATAAGGGGCAGGTCCTGCATGCCAGACAAGGAACTTTCCAGAGGGCTGGCTCTCTGGCTTCTTCCTCTCTAGTTAGCAGGGCACACAGAGTGGATGCTTCCTGGGGAGTCCTGCTCTGGAGCAGCTGTCATCCGTGACAGGGCAGGCAGGGGTGGGATGAAAAATCCAAGAAAGGAGTTCCTGGTCTTAATATTTCTAGTTCTTTCAAATAGCATCTTCCCATTAGTGGTGTGGACTAGGCAGCTGATAATCCCCTTCCTTTCGCATAGGACTCTTCCTAAAGGAGGGTGATTGAATAAATTAATTTTTAAGCACTTTTTAAAAAAGATTTCTTTATTTATTGGCTGCTTTGGGTCTTCGTTGCTGTGCATGGGCTTTCTCTAGTTGTGGCGAGTGGGGGCTACTCTTTGTGGAGGTGCACAGGCTTCTCCGTGTGGTGGCTTCTCTTGCTGTGGAGCACGAGCTCTAGGCACATGGGCTTCAGTAGCTGTGGCACGTGGGCTCAATAGTTGTGGCTCACAGGCTCTAGAGCACAGGCTCAGTAGTTGTGGCGCACGGGCTTAGTTGCTCCGTGGCATGTGAGATCTTCCCAGACCAGGGCTCGAACCCATGTCCCCTGCATTGGCAGGTGGATTCTTAACCGCTGTACCACCAGGGAAGCCCGGAATAAATTAATTTAAAAAATGAAATAAAATAAAGTAAGATAAAGTCCCCTATCCACCCAGCCGTCACTTGTCCTGCCTACCTCTGGGTCTGAAGTCTGTGGCCCGTGAATTCCTGGTCTATCATTTTGCAGTGATCCTAGCGGTACCTCCACTGGACTCGACCTCCCTGTGTTTCCCTGCAGACACTTGAGTCTCCTCCACAGGAAAGATCAAGGGTTGCCTTTCCCAGATTCAGTCACCGAGCCTTTTGCCCATGCTTCCCGCAATAATTCCTTACTCTGTCTCTCGCCTAAATATTCCAAACAGGAAATATTTTGTTGGGCCTTATCTTCTGTGCATTTGGGTTATTAAGAATGTACTAATGTTGACTGTGCCTTTTGAAAGCCGCTCTGCCTTCCCCAGAGCTGTGACTCCGCTGCCCCTGATAGGACGCAGAATCCCCCGGTTGGAAGTCAGCCCAGCAAAGTGCGTGTGCTACTGTGCCCCCAGCGGTGTTTAATCTGTATCAGAAACACCAAAAACTTCCTGTTCCCAGGGGAAAGGATTTCACCTAAACTTCCCAATAAAATCTAGTAAAGAGAGGTGTGAGTCATTTCATTGAGGGCTCTGAAGAACGGGTCAATGTATAAAGACGCTTTTGTGAGTCATGCTGCCAGGCGAGAACCATCGAAAAGCCGTTTCCACAAAGGCAATCTGGGAGATGCATCGAGCATTTCCTCTTCCTTTGGAACATGTGTCAGAGGAAGTTCATGGCCCTGGTGAGCACGCCGCTGTGGGTGAGCACGTGTTCCCGGGCCCGTGGCTGCACCTTCATCCTTGGCGTTCCCGGTCTCACGTGGGTCCAGGATCGCGTTGGAGCGCCCCTTCGTTCGTTCTTCGATTCTTTCTGGCCCTGTAAGGAGGCCCAGCTTGCTCCCTGCCTCCCTCCCTCCTCTCTGTGCCCGCCTCGTCACACACGCATAATACGTTAGACCTTGGTCCTTAAAACCTGTTTTGACACCAAAGAGGGGAACACCTAGAAATAACGGGGAAGTTTTAAAAGACCCATGTGTGTCTGAGGCTAGAACTAATCTTGGACTAGGTCTTGGATTTGCATCCAGAGGTTGGCTAAGCCATATCTAGAAGCATGAAAATTCTGGGGTTTAGGAAGAAGGGGGAGAGGGGCCGAGAGAGGGACATATAGGAGAAGGATGTGCGGGGACGAGGAGAACGCAGCCAGAGCACGGGAAAGAGCAGCAGCGCTGCAGAGCTGGGGCTGTGGGAGAAGAACGCGGTAGGGGCCTCTCCAAGCTGTGTCTGTCCGGCTGGGTGCAGGGCTGACTTCAAGACAGACAAACTGCATTTTCCCAGAATCCCGCACCCAGAAGGACCTGTACTTGGTTCAATGCTCTGCTGTCTCCTCCTTGAAATTCTGAACCAGGGGCCTGTCATTTTTATTTTGCACCAGGTCCCACAAACAACACAGCTAGTCCTGGGTGGGGATACTGAGGGTTTTGTCTGCACAGGGCAGAACAAACAGCGCTGACTCACCAGGGACTGACCTCCACGTCTGTCTGTCGAGCCAGGAAAGGGGAAGTCCTCAGCGGTCACCATTCAAGCAAGTTCAAGGGCAACATTCAATAAGCAAGAAGATGCTTGAGAAAGATGCTGGTTAAAGTTTTATGTGATATCAAGGGTCTCCTGGCAGTAAAGGATGACTACGCGGATGGCAGGTGCTACCTTCAGTCTAGATTTGAATGGGCTCATTTTTAAGAATTCCAGTAAGTACATCCTTTGCAGAAAAATCCCCCAAAGAAATATGAACAAGGTTGCTTTTAAGTGAAACTAACTAAATAAAAAGCATATATTGGAGTATATTTTCATTTTTCTTTGCTTTCCGTTATTGAATTTTTTGACATTTAAAGCTAGGAATTTATTCTCTATTTACGATGTTATGACCTTAAGAAAAGGAGATAATGGCTTGAACTGCAGCTTGAGCAATTAAGGCATTTATGAAGGTAATTTGAACTTTCAAAATAATTAGAAATAAATATAGAAAAACTCCGAAAGACTCACTGATTTCCTTGTACCTTCATACCAAGCAGGGCCCTGTGGGGCTCCTGGGCACAAAATGTGTGTCCCCTATTTCTTTGATGATAGGAAAACAGCCTTCATTCAGCCTCCGTGACCTTCCCTGCCTTCCAGTGGGCAGATTCAAGCGGTTGCTAATTAATGAAGGGAGGGGTTGCCCCCGAGACCTGGGTGAAACAGGCAAGAGCAGCCCTGGGGCAGGTCCTGTTTCCCCAGCAACAATACACACAACAATATCTTTGAGCTATTTTGCAGAAGCTGAAACCCCCTCCAGGTGTGAGAAGCTAATGATTAACAATGGTATGCTGCCCACAAGCATGTAGACCCCAGACCAGTTGGACCTGAAGGTTGATGATGCTGACTTCTACTTAGCTCACCACCAACCCATCAGAAGAATGCAGGACTGTGACTGCCTTGATCCTTATCGCCTACCCCTGACGACGAGCCCCAACTATGAGATCTCTCCCTATTCCCCAGAGAGGGGGGCACAGTTCTTGAGGCGCTAGCCACTGTGTTCCCCCTTTGCCTGGCAGAGTAATAAAGCTATTCCTTTCTACTCCTCCAAAGCTCTGTCTCCGTATTTCTATTCGGCACAGGTGAACAGAGGCCAGGTTTCTCTCGGCAACACAGACACACACACACATTCCCACCAACCTAAGCCAAACAGGCATGTTTGTTTCTTTTTCTTCCCAAGCACAGTCTAATTAGACAACGGGCACAGGTATTTTCCCTCTAGCATAGGGAAAAACCATTGATCTGTCTTGTTCATGTCTGTAACCCTAATTCCCAGCACAGCATTAAATCAATACTTGTGAGAATGAATGAATGAAAGGTATTTGGCTGAAAATGTAGGACATGTTCCATGGTTTCAATGCCAAATGTTGAAGCGTTTTCAAAGGATCAGTTAACGTTGCGCACTGTGGAAACAGTGTTGGTGCGCCTGTGTGTACCCAGGAATACCCTACACGTCCACACAAAGGAGAGGAGCAACAGCAGAGGGAGAGGTGGGCAGGGAGGACACTGGGGGAGAATGAGAAAGAAGAATATTTTCTCTTTGGTATTTTCAGCCTCACCTTTTTGCTTCATTTTTTTTCTCCAATTCTTCTGCTCCTAAAGCCACATCTCTTTCTAGCTTCCCGTTTCCCAGGACCCATGCTTTCCTTTGCTTCTTTTCTAGTGAAATCTAGAAACAGCAGAGTAGCGATAAGCTCACTCATACTAAAGTATGAATGGTTGCTACCATTGTTTGAGTGGGCTCTCTGAATGCATGTATTTATATTTTAATAGAGGATAAAGGAAGGGCTTACAACTGCGGCATTCCCAGAATTACGGAATGCCATAGAGATGTGGGGGCAGGGAGACATTTCAGGTAGAAAGGACCCTGCTTTAAAGACAAGATTCCTCTTTAGAATAAAATAACTGCTCAATTGGGGGGCATTCTCATAGGAACTAGCATACATTTTCTTCCTTTTTACACACCCCAGATGAACTCAATGTACATTGGGAGAGAGAGACAGAGAAAGAGAGACAGAGAGAGACAGAGAAAGGGCTTGAGGGGGCGCGGGGGTCAGGGAGAGAGAGAGAGAGGAAGAAACAACACAGGAATCTGAGGTGACTGATCCAATTGAAAAATCACATCTGAATTTCACACCCTCAGCGGCAGCTCTGTTCTCTTCTCAAAGGAGGACAAATCAAAGACTCAAAGCAGGGGGCCCTCGTGGCTGTCTGACCACATGGCTGGATGCTCAGGCCCGGCTCAGCACATTCTGCCCCACCTTGGTCTCTTCCGACAGCCAGACCTACATTTTAAATCAGTCTTTGCCTTGTCTTTTATCCCTAAGTTATAAGCTGCCAAGACAAGCCATCCTCTTGGTTTTGAAGGAAATCGCCTGGCCCAGCTGGCAGTCGACCAACCAAGCAGTGTTTACTGAGCCTTTCCTACACCCAAGGTCGCAGAGCAGGGTCAGGGAGGGACACAAAGAGAAGGAAAAGGAGCTTGCAACCCAGGGAGGGAGTTAGGACACAGGCACACAAAGGGTTACTAATCAACAGGAATGGAATCAGAGGGCTCTGGCCTCTGGTGAGGAAGAGACCATCATTATCTTCAGAAAGCAGTAGAGTTTATTATGCCAGAGCTCATGCTGAAGAGCTGCAGAGAAATGTTTCCAGATTTCCACTCATCCTCAGCTCAAATTTTGCATATGACCTCAGGGAGCATCACGAGGTTACTTTCAAATTATCCAAACAAGTAAATCACTTTAATACACAATACAACATATATGCATAGTGTGTGTGTGTGTGTATCCATGAGGAAATACCTCTTCCCCTCAACAAGAATTTTTTTTGGCTGACATTGTCTCTTAAGACATTAAGAATCTTTACTTTGTAGTTGTTGAATTTTATAATCCATATGTTTATCTACATTTCTCTTGAACATATATTGATACATACAGGTGTGTAAATGCACAGTGCAGTGCAGTTATTACTCAATCGAGATAGCTATCATTATTTTTTTTATATATAAATTTATTTTATTTATTGGCTGCTTTGGGCCTTTGTTGCTGCACATGGGCTTTCTCTAGTTGATGTGAGCAGGGGCTACTCTTCATTGTGGTGCACGGGCTCCTCATTATAGTGGCTTCTCTTGTTGCGGAGCACGGGCTCTAGGCGTGTGGGCTTCAATAGTTATGGCATACGGGCTCAATAGTCGTGGCTCATGGGCTCTAGAGCACAGGCTCAATAGTTGTGGCGCATGGGCTTAGTTGCTCTGTGACATGTGGAATCTCCCCAGAGCAGGGCTCGAACCCGTGTCCCCTGCATTGCCAGGCAGATTCTTAACCACTGCGCCACCTAGGAAGCCCCATTATCATTATTTTAGATTTTCATCCTTTTCACCAAGAGGGGAGCGACTCCCCTTAGGAAAAGGTAACAGCTACCTTACAATCATTGCAGCAGTGTCCATGTGGAGTTTAAATACTGTCCCTCTATTTTCTCTCCCTTCGTATTTCCATTTCTGTCCCTCTACGCTCCCTCTCCTCAGGTCCTGTACTTTTTCCCCCATCTCATATGGTTCTCCTTTTTTTGTTTGTTTCTGTTTAGATCCTTTATCTAAACAGAAACAAACAAGACAAGAACAGGAGGCTGAGAATATGTGCGTGAAGGGTGGGATGGGATGGGGTCTGGAGGTGGGGGAACCTTTGGAAAGCTGAACCCTGACTCTGGCCTTGGGACCTGGCTGGGGGATTCCAGTGGCCACTCCCACATTAGCCTTAGGGCTCATTTAAGCTCATTTAACCTTCAGTTTTCTTAAGGTCCTCAGTAGTCCCAGGGCCATCACTTGACCATTGAATGTGAGTTTCAGTTCACAAAGCTCAGAGATGCAAAAGCTGTATGTATAACTTAATTTTTTTTTAGGCTGAATTTAATTTTGTTTCTTGAACCCCTATTCTGTTGGTGGTAAAAATGTAATCACGTCAGAGTAAACCGAGTTGGGATTTTCTTGGTTGATTCAGTTTTCCCTCCCTGCCCATGTACCTGGGGATGAGTCTGAGCTCTGGGGTGCTGACATGCCACGCCTTCAAGGAATCAGACCCCTGGTTATCATCATCTAACCGTGCCGGCATCTGCCAAGATGCTCCCTCTCCCACCAGGTCCCTGGCTGCTGTCATCTCCCAGCACTGGCATTGGCTGAGATCCTCACACTTCTTCTGGTCTCTGTTAGTGGGTCCACATGGGTCACACTTAGCTCTCATCTGCAGGTGTACTGACTCTCTCTCAGTTATCTCCTTGCCTCTCTCCAGGAAGAAGAGATGGCAAATATTTGGATGCAACACGCCAGGGATAGAGGAAACTTGGTGGGGCTGTCTTAGACCTTCTCCATGCAGATTGGCCAGGCTGCCACTTTTACCCTACTGCTGCTCTACCCCCCCCCCCCCCCCCCCCGCCCCCAGCATGGGAGAGCCTCGCTACCAAACCCGGCATCCGTGATATGGAAACACAGCTGTGTCTACAATCCCCGGCCATACCCCGGGATTCTTTCATCCCCTGCCTCCCCTCTCCCCCTGAGGTCTTCCCCCCGCCCACCCTATTTGGTCTGGATGACTTCTTTGGAGTGCAAAGCCCGTCTCATCTGATCATTCATTCTCCTAACTATGTCATTTATGGTGCAAATGCTATATGACCTGAGTCCTTCAAGACCTTGTTTTTTTCTGAGACTCAAAAACTTTTTCTTTTATTGCTGCTATGAGATTCAAGGTCTATTTTGAAATCCAAAAGCTGAGTGTTTGGATTTGGATTTGTTCTCTCTACATTTCTGCTCTAACCCCTTGACCCTGAGGACAGTGAAAACAGCCTCTTAGTTTGTCTGATTGGATTGGGGGTCACAGAAAATACCAGAGAGATAAAAGCACAGACAAACCCGTTGAACAAGATGATGCCTTTCACACCATGAGGATGTTGAGAACTGTTTGCTAGGTGAGCACACAGCGTGCTACTCAAAAGGAAACATTAAATTAGCATATGAAAGCTCAGCAGTGCTTTGAAGCAAACTTTACCGAAAATTCTAATTTTCCTGCTTTGTACTGAATGCAAGAGTTTCCACCTGTGTTTGCTCATTAATCTCCTTTGATCTCTTTTTTATTTTTACTTTATTTTTGTTTATGTTTCAAAAAATTTATTTATTTATTTATGGCTGCTTTGGGATCTTTAGTTGAGGCGCGCAAGCTTCTCTCTAGTTGCAACATGAGGGTTTTCTCTTCTCCAGTTGTGGCATGTGGGTTCCAAAGGGTGTGGCCTCTGTAGTTTGCAGCACACAGGCTCTCCAGTTGAGGCATGTGAGCTCCATAGTTGCGGCACACTGCCTTAGTTGCCCCACAGAGTGTGGGATCTTAGTTCCTTTATCAGGGATCGAACCCGAGTCCCCTGCATTGGAAGGCAGATTCTTTACCACTGGACCACCAGGGAAGTCCCATGATCTCTTTTTTTAACCTAACATTTTTAGGTGAGAAAATTGATGCCCAAAGAAGTTAAGCGAACTGTCTGAGGGACTCTGTGGTAAGCGGCAGAATAAGAGGGACCCAGGTGTGGTTTGGCGCAGAGCAATAGATGACAGAAACAGTATGAGATAGGCATGTAGCTTAAAAGGCTCTCTCAAAGCAAAAAGAACTTATCTTTGCACTGTCTTGCTCCACTGTTCTAAGAGTTGTATAGTATCTCGTTACTTCATACACATCATTTTTATGCATGTTATCTAAAGCATTTTGAGAAATCTAATAAATTTTATCTAGATGGGAAAGTTTCGTTTTATTTCAGCTTTTGCTCTAAAGGATTTAATTCAACCAAAAAGGACTTTTTTCACTAGATTCCTTTGGGTCAGGAAAAAAGAAAAAAAGCAAAATCTGGAAATGAGAAGATAGCTCAAACATATCTACTTAATTGTGAGTACTGAAAATCATTAAAAAAAAAAGAAAAGAAAAGAAAAAAGAGAGAGAACAGGGACCCAGAAAATTTCCTGTTTCCCAACCCAGAACCCCTCCCATGACATCACACACCTGGAGGGGGCGGGAGAAAAGTTGGGTTGGAGTTGAAAATCATTACATGGGGCAATTCCCTTGGCTGGCCTGGTCACCTCATCAGAGCAGCAGTGTTGATAGAGTGATGTTGTATTTGGGCAATAGGGCCACTTGCCTTCGGCTGGGTTCTGTGTGCCAGCTTTCCCGTAGCAACTCCATTTCATTCTCAGAGCTCCGTCTATAATCAAGCCATGCTTGAACTCCAAGTCACACTAAAATGAAGCCTCCTGGGTGGGAAAGCATGAGGTTTTAAAAGACAGAGCTGGCCAGCCAGACACCCAGGAGACAGTCCTGGGGCTGCGACCCCCTCCATGTCGGCCCCGCCAACACCAATCAACCATGTTCAGTAGGCAAGTTCCCCAAGCTGCTCGATCCAGAAGGAAATTCGAGATCCAATTCAGTCCTGCATTTAACTTCTCTATTGTCTACTGCAATTAGTTTCTTCTGTGATCTTCAGATTGACCCAGAATCCAGCCATCTTCTCCCAAGCTCAGCCCAGTCCCAGAGGGGAGAGAGGGGAGATGGACAAGGCTCTTTCTTGGTCAAAGCTGGGTCTGAGCCTGGGCAGTGGGGAAATTCTTGGAGTTGCGCTAGCTCCACGCCGGTGTAGACTCAAGCCCTTCCACTGACCCCAGGTTAGCCCTACTCACCTTAAATTCCTGTTGAAAGGTGTGCCTTCCATCACGGCAGACCTCAGAATGGAGCAGTCTCCACTGAGACGTTTGTTGGAAATCTGCCAGCCCCAGGCAGAGCTGACTCCAGATGCGTTCACATGAAGCAGATGCATCAGCAGGGAGCAGGACTTAAGAGAGCAGGACTGTGGCTTCTTGGCTAGGAGGGGATTCCTTGCTCGAGGAAGGGAAGGACGTGTTTGCCCGGAGGCTAAGTGATTTGATCGAGAAAGCTTTCCGCAGGAGTGGAGGAGGGAGAAATGCCCCGGAAAAACTGGTAGAACCGGTTACCGCGGAGATGGCAGGAGGGAGAATTCTCCCTCCCGAAGTCAGAGGGAGAAGGAGTGCAGGAGGGGCCTCTGGTGACTCCCAGGGGCTGGGAGCCAGAACCACGCCCGGGAGCCGCGGGGAAGCTCTACCAGTGCCCAGAGCAAGCAGAGGAAGAAGGTGGATTCCAGGCCTGAAGACAGGATGGCCACCGCAGGCTCATGGTGCCACTGGCGATTGTGGGAGAGTCCCGGGGCTGCAGAACTGTGTCCAGTTCCATGACCAACGGGAGGGGCCACCACAGAGCATGACAAGAGCTCCCATCATGGGCACCTCAGGATGCACCTGGCCGTAGTCGAATCTTCTTCCTGATCTCCTTATATCTTGGGAATTGCACCTACGTACCCTCAGTCCCTAAGCCAGAAATCAGACGTTTCCTTTCCCCCGATTTCCAGAGCTGATCAGTCACTATGATCCATTTAATCTCTCTCCACTACATCCTCCCAGCCATCTCCCTTCTTTCCAGACCTCATCATTTTTTGCCCGGCCACTGTCCCAGCCTCCCACTCCTGCTGTAGAAATCTTGCCAAAATGTAAAAGTGATCATATCACTCCCTCCTTAAAACCCTTCCTGAGTTCCTCACTGCCTTCAGATGAAATATACAAAGCCTTCAAGGCTTTTCACAATTCCATCCCTGCCTGTCCCTCCAGGCTTTCTTCTTACCTCTCTGCCAGGGATGCTCTGGTCATTCTAAATGATACACCGCGTCCTCTTTTGCCTCTACATTTGCTTTCTTTCACCCCTGCCTGGCGTCTTACCACCCCCACCCCACTGCTCAAAGTCTAAGATGCCTGTGGTCCTTCAGGACTCCGTGCATGAGCCCCATCCCCCAGTCAGGTTTGGGAGCCCCTGCTCCGGGCTCCCCAGCCTCCTGGTTTACCTTTGCAGGCACTGCTGCATTATACGCAAGACCCTTGCCTTTTGGCAGCCCTTGTGGATGAGAGGATGTTGGCACAGATGCCTGATCCCGTGTTTTCAGTGCAGATCCCTCCAGTACAAACTAAATTCTACTTGACCATTTTTCCCAGGGAGACAAACCATTAATCACTCCCAGGTGTTGTCGCCAGTGTCCACAAGCCCAGCTGTGGCAGGGACTGGGCTCTGGGCCGGGCTTCTCCGTAGCTCAGTGGCCGGTAGAGCTTCCAGGATAACAGTGAATTAGTCAGACTTCCCCATGGTCGTTGGCAGCCTCAGAACAATGCAGACCATCTGCCCCCCCAGGAGGAGAGCCTGACCTGGGAAATTCACTGCTTGGCCAACCAGGTTTCTTCTCCAAATCACCGATCATCTGGGTAACCATCACAAGCCACTCCTTCCAAGCAGCAAGTATGGGGACAGAGAGAGGTCGGACGGGCTCCTCCTTCATTTCCTTCCTGGAAAGTGGAGTGGGAAGGCCTACCCTTCTGGGGAAACATGAGGAGCGGGAATAAGTGTGTCCCCAACACACCTGGGTACCAAGGGATTTTACCCTCCTTAATCTCAGTATCCCTGGGGTTCATCATGGTGCCCAGCACATAGTAGTTGCTTAATAAATGTTTGCTGAATAATATAATACACGAACAGACAGCTACTTGTGCAGTAAAGTAGTCAAGAATGTGGGGCTCTGAATTCTCATTGCCTGGGTTCAAAGTCAAGCTCCATCACTTACCGTGTGACCCGGAGCAATTTGCTTCACCTGCTGTGATTATTTCTTTATTTGAAAAATGAATATAATAACTGTCTGTTTTTTAGGGTTGTGAGAATTAAATGATTTCATGTATATAAAGCAATTAGACAGGGCTTGGCATATAGTAAACGTTCATGTTGATGTCAGCTTCTAGGAAGGGGTGTTGCAGATAGGATCCAAGTTGGCCCCAAAGCCAGGCGGTCCAAGAAGAACTCTTCTTAGTAAAAGGGAGAAAAAAAATAGGACGAAATGTACATGTAAACGTATACACATATGCAGGTGTTTAGGTATGTGTGTCAATACGTATGTCGTCAGATTTTTAATACTCAGATTGTGTCCTTTCTGACATTAAAATGTCCTGTATTTCCTGAAATGATCACGACAGTCAATGGTAATTGTTGTTTTTACCGTCTTGACAAACCAAAATACATACGGCTCCCCCAAGTGTTTTTAGATGTTCCCTGTCTGTGAGCACAAAAGCCTGGGAGATGCTTGGTCGCTGCCTGGCAGGGGGTGGGATGGGGGTCTCTCACTCTTGACATTGCATAGTTGGAAGACAGTGGTCCCCAACCTTGGCTGCACAATTCGCACCATCTGGGGAGTTTTTTTTAAGAAGCACATTCTGATCCCCCGGTCTGGCCCCCAGGGATTCTAATGCAATAAGTCTAGATGCCAGGACTTTAAAAGTTGGCCAAGGAGAGCCAGGTGAGTGAGCTGGGACCAGGAGCCAGGCAATGGCCATTTTATTTCCTTTTGTTGTTCCCGAATCAAATACATGCTCCTTTTTATTATTCCCAGAGTGGAAAATGGACCAAATGAAAACAAACAGGGGTGGGAAAGGGCAGGGAATGGAAAGAAAAAGTCACAAAATATTTGCCTTGTAATTGATTAGCAATTTGAAACCATACCTCATCAACCACCTCCTCTCTTTATACCGCCTAGGTTTAGGAAACCCGTGATTCCAAAGGACGTTTGATTAAAGTCTCATTCTCTGCCTTCTTATTTCATTGGTAAACAACTTTTCATAAAAACAATCAAACAATACAAAAAGCAAATCTCTCAAAATATTGCCAAAGAGTCTTTGGTATTCCTCTTCATGCCACGATTATGACATCATCCAAGACATTTGGTCACCCAGAAATGTCCTTCCTCTCAGCTTCTAAAAATGCCTTATATATTAAGATACATTTCTAATTATATTTCAAATAAGAACCAGATGTTTTGAACACTTTATTGTGAAATCTCTTCCTGAATCTTGTTTAAAAACTCTTAGGAGGGGGTGGCATTTGGGTTCACCCTTCCCTTTCTCTTTCTGTATATTTCCCAAAGGTTTTAACATTCCCAAGTATTTTTCCTGGGAATTTGTAAATTTGCCTCTAACAGAAAAGCACTGACATCAATTGACCTTTCATGGGGCTCAATGGTAAGTATGAAGAAAAGGAGTGTTAATGTCACAGGGAGTGACATCCCTGGAGTTTGTGATAACATTCTCAGAATCAGAAAATAGCTTGCTGGCCGATCCCACCCTCCTCTTTGTGGAAGCTTGGTTTTCACCTTTCTTGCAAATCGCACACGCCTGCTTTAACACTGGCTCTAACTCAGGCCGAATCTTGCCTCAAGCAGGCACACGGCTCGTGTCACAGGGACATGCAAAATACGGCAACAATTAGCCTCAGCTTAGAACACAGATTTCTCTGTCTCCTGGGATCTTGCCAAATCTCTGCTGGCTGGAGATCACATATTGGTCTAGATCAAGTTCCCACACCGTGAACTTTGTTGAGCCTGAGATTCTTACCTGCCGGGGGGGCGGGGAGGGGGGCAACGGCTGGGGTCTGAGCGTGAAGGGTGAGCAGCTAAGGAGGGAAGAATAGAAACTGAAGCCTCCGGTGGTTTCAAAGGTCAAGGCCGCTGCTGTGTTTCTTACCCCCAACCAAGGTCGCTGAAAGGGAGACAAGATCAGGCAAAGGGACGGAATGCCGTGGCCCTGATCGTGCTGGTCAGTCACTCGGTCCAGAGAAGGCTGTGCTGGGAGGCAGGTCTGGAGAAGACGCTTTCACGTGGTCTTTCCCTCTGCTCGTGGCAGCTGCCTACGTAGAAAAGGATCTGGAGACCCAATATCATCTGCTCCTTTGGCTGGTGTACAGAGCGGGGAGAACTGGGCAAGTCAGGCAGTATTTTTCTCATGGGATGCTCTGGCACCACGTAAAGTATGGCCCCAGGGTATTTTCCATCTTCGTCTTCTGCCTGGCTCCCTCTTCCCCCACGTCTTGCCGGGACTGGGATGTGCTGTGCCTTCCAGGCCTTCCTCTTCTTCTAGAGAACCCACAGTCAACCCTCGAGACTCAGGCCACACGCCACCTCTTCAGGGCAGTCCCCACCCCCAGGCCACTCAGCTGGCTGCTGCCACCTTCAGGTCCCCGCACCCTTCGTGCACATCTCTCTTTGCATCTTATCTGTTGTAATATAATTTTGGTTCATGGCTTTGCCCCTCACTAGGTTGTGGACTCTTCAGGGGTGAGGACAGTACCTTTTCTTTGTGTCCCCTGGCCCTGCACAGGGACCAGCTCCTGGAAGAGGTGACGTATTTTCTCGGGGAGGGAGGGATGGGGAGGCAGAACACATGGAGCCCTGGTGAGTCTGCCCCTCACTGAGCGGCACTCTGAGTGGTGAGAGATGAGAAACATGCTACTGCCCATTCTCATCTGCCTGACCCTTTAACGGTGCAAGTGTTTTTCTTGAGTGTGATTCTACATCTTGGACCCCGAACACAAGGCAACTACTTCTTCTGGTGTCAACACAGCCCCAGTGATCCCTTCCAATGCCTAAGGTAGGACAGGCTGTTGGGCTAAGAGAGGAGAGAACACTAATTTATGGTCAACTTAGAAGCTTTTCTAGTGTAGTTCTGACTATTTATGAGTTTGGCCTGACATGCTCATTTGGGAACCAACCCCACTAGAAATAGGGATTGAATGAAAGCCTCCTTCCCGGTTTAGATTTGATGAACTGGGAAGGTAGGAATGGGGGACAGACCAGAAAACTTTACTGCCTTCTTCTTCTAGGGGAAAACAGCAGAAGCAGTGATCACGGTACTCTAAGTACACGAACACTGTTTATCTAAAACGTGGAACGCTGCACGGGATGGTACTCGGCCAGCTGTGGGGGTGGGGTGGGTGGGTGAGGGGGGTGTGTGTGGGGGCGGGTAGGATGCCGGTGATGATGAAAACACCGAGCACAGCCCCACTGCTGCCTCCCGGCAGACGGCTGTCCGTCTTGGGAGGAAACCAGCTCCCTCAGCAGCCCGGGGGTCAGATCAGTCCCTCCATCCTCACGGGGGCAGAAAAGACCTCTGCTCTGAGCCTTTGTAGGGGCCTGGACAACTTTGACAGCTGGAGCTGGAGCCACGGTCCGGTCTTGGCTTGAGCCTCGGTCTTGCACTTTGCCGGCAGAGCCTGAGCCGCGACGCAGGCACGAGCAGGCTTCCCAAGCTTGGGGTGGGCAAGGTAGGTAAGTTGATTGAGTTTGTGGTTGATGCCCTTTGGGATCTTGGGCTTGGCCTCCTTGGGCTTTACAAGGGCCTGACAGCTTCGGCACCGGCCCTCGTGGCTTTGGCATTGTGGCCTGCATCTTCTTCTGGCCCATCTTATGCTTCTTGGCAAAGCACATGTTCCTCAGGAACTTGAGGCCCAGCCCCTTAAGAGGTTCACATCTTCATGGTCGGCCTTTCTCGATGTCGTTTCTGGGCCATTTTCAGAACTGGTTGTGCGTGCCGTGGTTCTTGGACTTGGCCGTGTCTGCACGGACGTCCGAGGCTCCCAAAGTGCCTGGGACCAAAGAGAATGGGGGAAGCCACCAGGAGGTCCTCCCTCTTAAAGCAAACTTTGTTCCATGAACTTGTGAGTTACTCTACCCAGGGCACTTAGTGCTCTTCAGATCTGCCTGTGTTACCAGCCGTTTACAACCCCCTGAAGATGCGAAGTTAAGGGATTGTGCCAGGATGTTTTCCCCCAAAAAAGGACTTTACCAAACTATCTCTGTCCCTCGCCGCCCCCCCCAGTTGTTTCCTTGGACTCTGTTTCCTTTTCTCCATTCGTCCTTCCATTCTTTCTTCCATTCAACCAATGTTTACTGGACACCTGCTGCGTATCTACCTCGCTTGCCCTGCATGCACAGGTGTAAACAAGTCTAAAACAGTTCCTGAACTCATGGAGGTTACTGCGTGGAGGGGAGATGGATCTTAATTACAACAATTACACTAGAGAATGCAGAGGGTGCTGTTAGGAAGACAGGATGTTCTACAAGGATCACATGGGGTCCACTTTCTCCCACTGAGTTTGTTTTATGCTGCGGGCAAAATGTGTACCTTGCAGAGTGGGTGGTGTTTGGGATTTTTTGTTTGTTTTTGTTTGTTTTTTGT
The DNA here is from genome assembly GCF_030028045.1 of Hippopotamus amphibius kiboko. Taxonomy (NCBI): domain Eukaryota; kingdom Metazoa; phylum Chordata; class Mammalia; order Artiodactyla; family Hippopotamidae; genus Hippopotamus; species Hippopotamus amphibius. The sequence goes on from NC_080199.1 coordinate 74,793,816, forward strand.
TTTGGTGATGCTTACTAAGTGTAAAATATCTAGCAAGTGCCAATCAATTATGCTATTATTTAAGAGCCAGTTTTTAAAATCCTTTTATCTATTCACAAATTAGAAAGGCTAAATTAAGAAAAGAGTGTACACATTTGTAATGTGTGGTTCTGCTGGCTGCTAGTGAGTTAATGCACTAAGTAGCTCGTCAGAAAATAGGCCCAATACCTGCTTTTCTCCTCCACTTTATTAAGTGATTCACAACCAGCAGGCAGAAAAACGTTTCACAGGACCCTTGATTCTCTCCGCCTGTTCTGAAGGTGCAGCAATGTTCCGCCACGACTAAATGTATGTCGGGGCGTGGGGGGCGGGGGGCAGAATCGTCCTCCGTGACCACAACAAAGGCCACCCCTCCTGTCTGGCCACCTCGTGCGATGCTGTGCTGCCTGGTCACCCCCAGAAGGAAGGCGCTGCCCTCGGGTCTGGATGGTGCCGGGGTGTTAGATGCTCCTGTGATTTAATACCACTCTGGTCATCAGTACAGCTCAGTGTGGTTGCTGGTTTCACTTCCTGGCTTTGGCTGTCATATCGTGTAAAATCAACTGCTCATCCACCCTGCCGCCAATTCCGTGACCGCTACAGACTCTAATGGGGGGACTTGGTTCTCTCTTCATGCCAAGGAAGATGCTTTTTCCAGTCGACTTTTCTGAGCCTGTGCCTCGAGCCTGTGAACTTCACAGGTGCTTCTCAGTTTTATTGTTTGAGAGGGCTGGAGTTGGGAATTTCCTTTCCCCAGGTCGGTTAGGCTCTGATCACACCCCAGCAGGCCAGGCTCTGGTTACCTGGTTTCCCCTGAGGGCAGGCCTTGTTAAGAAGGGAGGGGCTCCGGAGTACTTCAACACGGTTCCTTTTCCCCTCCGCCTGCCAGACACAGGGGGGTCTTTTCTCTGACAGTCACGAGGAGAACCGGGCAGAGCTCCAGGGAATAAAACTCCGCGAAGTGTGGAGGCCTCCGGATGACTACGTATCCCAGGAGTTTTCATCCCTCAGACTTGTCCACACTGAGGCTCCAGGAGCTCACACATCACCGCTCAGGTTTTCCACCCCAGCGCCGGTTCCCGAGGAAGTGTTGGTTGGGGGTTTCTGCTCAGATAAGTTGTGATTCTCTGTGTCTGCCTGTGTGTCTTTCCAGTTTGAGGAGGGTAGTGGTTTGCCCTGTGTTCTCACTTCTCTTTCAGATTTAAAAAGAGTGGTTGATTTTTCAGCATGTTTGGCTTTTTGCCTGTTAGGATGGAGTATGGTCTTCTAAACCTTACATGCTGGGCCAGAAACCAGATGTCTCCCGTGGGTTTTTCTCCTGCCTAGTGTAGCTGAAATTCGGCCTTATGTACCCCGGTACCAAACTGAATCTCAGAGACAGAGTTTTGGGGGGAGTAGAAAAGAATAGCTTTATTGTTTTGCCAGGCAAAGGGGACCACAGCAGGCTAAGGCCCTCAAAACTGTGTGTCCCATCGTGGAGGCAGGAATGAGGAGTTTTATAGTCTTGCTTCAAAGAGGGCGTGATCAGCTCGTGGACATTCTTCTGATTGGTTGGTGGTGAGGTCATCGGGAGTCAACAGCATCCACCAGGACCATGCCCCAAGGCTGCACTATTGTTCCCCCGACTGCTCCTCCCTTGTCTCCACACCCCGATGCCTTCCCTGATTAGCAACGGTTTGAACCTGCACTTTGGAACTCAGGGACGACCCTGAAGGGTGAATGAAGCCCATTTCCTGCAAACAGGAAAGAGGGGGAGGAGGGGACACAGAAGGGCTTTTGTGCCCAGGAGCACCGCAGGGTCCTGCTTGGTTGCACTATCCACACAGCTCTCTGAATAGACAGGAGAATTTGAATAACTGAAACTTGGTTGTTCCCTTCAGACAGCCTTCGTGATCTTCATGGTTCAGAAGAACTTTCTAGAAAAAGTTAATTGCGTATGTGCAAAAGGGACTAAATCCTCCAGGGTTTTGGCAGAAATGAGGTCTCAGGTCAGCCGGTGGGAAGGTTTACTCCTGGTGGAGCCTTACACTTGCACTAACTCATATCTTAATCCCAGCTTGGTGTGACAAGGATGCCACATCACCAGTCCCCAATTTGAGGAGCTAGGATTTTCTCTTCTAGCCTCTAGGCCACCAACTCCCAAATTCAAGTTCTCCTGGATTGCAAGATTCAGTGAATTCTCCAGGCTCCTCTTTCCTACTGATTTCAACCTAGTAAATTCCTTACTGTTGTATCTAAGCTGTTAAGAAGGTTGTTGTTGTTGTTTTTTTTAATATACTCTACTCTAGCAGTTTTAGTTGTTTTCCATGGGAAGGCTGTTTCAAGTACCCTACCTAACCCTGTTCCCGGGAAGGGAAGGATACTTTGATTTTCATAATACAATTTATTCATCTGAAATTTTCCTCCTAACTCTTGCTTATTATCTGAGGACGCCCACGAGATTCTCCACTCCCTTACAATCTGTCTTGATCACTTGTGTGTTGAAGGAATATAGAACTAAAAGTTAATGCTAGTGACACCCACGCCAGATTGCCTCTGACTCAGGTTTTCTATCAGCAGTTCCTGTAACCTTGTTGAATTTCTCATTTGTACTATTACTCCACTAAGTGCCGCCACCCTGGAAAACGGGAACCCAAGATAGCGTTTCTCTTGTTTCTAGAGGCTAGGTTCTAAAGACGGAAAATTCCAGGTTATACAATTAAGCATTTGAAATCCTGCGTCTTCAGCATAATGCGGTATTTCTTCCTCTGAAATAGGAGTTGGCAGCGATATTACCAATTATGTTAGTGCAACAAACAGAACGCATTATCATATTTGGTTAACTACTAAGAATCTTCTAAGTCCTGCAGAAAGATACTTGTGGTGGATGTATATCCTCTGGCATTCTTTCAAAAGGCTTACAGAAACAGCAGGACTACGCTAGATGTATTCCCAGTAATACCAACCAGTACATGAGTCAGGAAGATTCGACTGGTTAATGTGTTGGTTTTTTTTTTTTTACTTTAATTTTTATTTTATATTGGAGTATAGTTGATTTACAATGTTGTGTTAGTTTCAGGTGTACAGCAAAGTGATTCAGTTATATATATGTACATATACCCATTCTTTTTCAGATTCTTTTCCCGTATAGGTTATTACAGAATATTGGGGTGAGTTCCCTGTGCTCTACAGTGGGTCCTTGTTGATTATCTACTCTATGTATAGTAGTGTCTGTATGTTACTCCCAAACTCCTAATTTATCACCCCCTCACATTTCCCCTTTGGCAACCATGTTTGTTTTCTATGTCTGTGAGTCTGCTTCTCTTTGGGAAATAAGTTCATTTGTATCATTTTTTTTAGATTCTACATATGTGAAATCATATGATATTTGTCTTTCTCTATCTGACTTACTTCACTTATTATGATAATCTCTAGGTCCATCCATGTTGCTGCAAATGACATTACTTCATTCTTTTTTATGGCTGAGTAGTATTCCATCGTGTACATGTACCACATCTTTATCCATTCATCTGTTGATGGACATTTACATTGTTTCCATGTCTTGGCTATTGTAAATAGTGCTGCAGTGAACATAGGGGTGCATATATCTTTTCAAATTATGGTTTTCTGCAGATATATGCCCAAGAGTGGGATTGCTGGATCATATGGTAGCTCTATCTGAAGTTTTTTAAGGAACCTGCATACTGTTCTTCATAGTGGTTATACCAATTGCCACCCCCACCAATGGTTTAGGAGGGTTTTGACTGGTTAATGTTTTTAAACCTCCCTTTTATTCAGGAGAGAAGTTTGAGGCATCAAAGAGAATCCCCTTGGAAGCAGTATATTTCGAGTTAATCTGACAACTAAGGGAAAATGAATCCTATAAAAGAAACAGTTTTACAGATCACAAGTGGACAGCTTTAGGAGAAGAAAGCTAAAGAGGACATATAAAAGATATGTGAAATTAAATTTCAGAGAAAAGCTCTCTAAGGCAGGAATGTCTTGGGCCAAGAAATCTAAACTGGGTGCCAGGAATCTGGACAAGAACCCAGGAGGTCAGAAGTGAAGGAGTTAAGGGCTCAGTGACTGGGGCATGCTGAATGATGCTTGAGAGAATTTCAGTCTGCGCAGAGGTTACATCAGGTAACGTCTCACAGGATCTCAAGTCTGGCGTCTTGTGGATAATGTTGAAGGCATACCGGTGTGGAATTTGTTGTACCCGAACAACAGGACGTGCCCCAAATCCATTCTTAACACAGCCACTGCCAGAAACCTGCCTCTCTGCTCACCCAGAACCACGCCCCAGACTGAGCTGCGCAGCCCCAACAAGACCTAACCCCCAGCCCCACCTCCCCTCCAACTTTCTACCACCCCCGCCCCCAGCACCCTCCACTTTGCCATCAACAAACCCTCAGCCCCACCCCATTCCTTCACAAGCACCTGGCTCACCCGGAGAATGTTCCACCGCAGCCCCAGCAACTGGGCCTGTTTCTCTCTCACCTCTCGGACCTCAGGACCACAGGCAAACGGATCACCAATGCCACATGTGGACCCCGTCTCTCCCTCTCTGTTGCGTAAACCCCTGTACCTCTCCCACACCTCCTCCTCTTCCTCCTCCTCCTCCTGGTGGCTGTCATGCACAGACTTCCAGAAAACCACCCCATCCCCCCCACACACACACGTCCCTCACATCCTGCGGGCTTTACCCCCTGGCTGCCTTATCTGCCTGGCCACTCAGCTCATGCCGTAGTTTTGGCCTCTTTCAACGTCCATGGAAATGACACATCCACCACACTGGCCTCTCAGACCCTGATTCCTCAACAGTCTGAGGAACAGCCACCCACCAGGGGATTAGGTTACCATGTTTCCTGTGCTCTCTAATCCCACATCCCTCTCACCCATCACCCCTCCCTGCCCTGCTGCTCCTGCTCAAAGGCCACCACAGGCTCCTTCAACTCCACCAGCAACAGCATCCCTGGGCATGAACTTGGAAGGGGCTTCCCTGCTAATCGGGACCTTGTCCGTGCGCCTCCCTCACCCCCCAGCCCCGGTGTCTCACCTCCCTTTTGTCCTGAAATACTGCACTCTTTCTCCTCCTCACGACCACTCCCAATACAATTTACGCTGGAGATGGGTTGCCCCTGCTCCTCAGAGCCAATTGTTAACTTTTCAGGGATTTTGCACACTCTTTGACACTCTGTTGGTGACGTGGAATTGGCTGTGCAGAGAGCTTTTGTACCAATATAAATGAAGCTTTCAGTTTCCAAAGAGGGGTTTGTTCAACATCTACCAGCTCATCACTGGCTTATCCTGGATCTTCTTGCCACTGCCGATGACATGTTTCTCTGCTACGGCCTCCCAGTTTTGCCCTTTTTGCCCTCATTTGAGCAAAATTTCTCGAGAGCTGCCCACCGTGTGACTTTCCTCTCACCCATTCACTCCTCAAACCCACTCCAGCCTTGCTTCTCTCCTTGTCAGAGCGACTGGATGCCTTCAGATTACCAATCCAGGGGATACTTTCTCTGTTTTTGTCTTACTCAAGCTTTGCCTCCAACTTCTCTACCCACATCCTCATCTTTAAACAAGTTCTTCTCCCGGCTCCTCTGCTGCTGCACTTTTCTGACTTTTTCTCTTGCTTCTCCTGCAGTTCTTTTGCAGAATCTGTTGCAGGCTTCTCTCTACCTCCCTTAGACACATACATGACTCCCAAATGTGGGCTTCCAGTCTGGTTCTAGGCTCTCTCCTCTCCTCTGCCCTTTCTCCCCATGTGACCTCCTCCTGTCTCATGACTTACATGTTAAAGGTTCCCAGAAGGATACCTCAAACCTCTGCAGCCTCCTGACTGCTCCATCTAACTGCCTATTTGACAGCTCTGCTTGGACATGCTTTGCTTTAAAAGTGATGTGTCCTAAGGGCAACTCTGGATTCCTTAAACCTGGTAAACCAGTGCCTCCCCAAGTCTACCCATCTCGGTACTAGTGGCACCATTCGGCCCTCTGCTCAAGCCAGAAATGTGGCCACCATCCAGGATTCCTCCCTCACGCTCACCCCCCACACCCAAGACATCAGCAGGGACTGTTGTTTCTAGGTACATCGCAGCCCCAGCCTCTCCCCACACAATGTTCTGAGCCACCCCCACGCCTTGCCTGTATGTGCCCAGTGACCTCCTTACTGGTTTCACTTCCACTGCTGCCTGTGCTTAAAACATTCTCAGCAAAACAGCCAGAGTAAACTTTTAAGAAAGAAAATCCTGGAAATTAAATGGCTTTTTGACCTAAATGGGAAGGAAATCTAAAAAAGAGAGTAGATATGTATATGTGTGGCTGATTCACTTTGCTGTGCAACAGAAACTAACACAACATAGTAAAGCAACTACACGCCAATAAAAATTAATTTTAAAAAAAGTTGAAAAGAAAAAATAATTAGAATAAAATTAAAAATTAGCATATTTCAAATGCTTAAAAAAATAAAATGGCTTTTAACTTTAGGGATACACAGAAAAATAATTACTTCACTATTGAAATTGTCAATTGCAAAAATGTATAGAAAATAAACTACCGATACAACAATATTTTCAATTGTATAGAAATGGATGAGTTTATATAAGATTTCAACATGGGTGGGTGGGAGAGAGACTCAAGAGGGAGGGGATATATGTATACATACAGCTGATTAAATTTTTGTACAGCAGAAACTAACAACATTGTAAAGCAATTATACTCCAATTAAAAAAAAGATTTCAAGAGGGAATATATAACAGAAAACTTTGATAGAACTTCATTTGATGGAAATTATTCATCTTTTAAATTTATAGAATTTGCATAGGCACCATCTTATCTCCTTTCATTTAAAGAAATGATTTCCGTTACATGAATTTAGGCTTTGAAATAGTAGCTGTCATTTTAAAAACAGCAATACATGCAAGCAGAACTTCCAAAGCTTAACAGCATTTTTGCCAAAGGTCACCAAAGCCTTTTGCATATAAGCTATCAAAATAAAGCTCCTGAATTAAAGATCTGCCTGAATGATCTAATCCAATAGAAACTGCTCAACTAATGTTCACCCTTTGCTAGGGTATGAAAAGAAAATTAAAATCTTAGAATGGTTTTGTATACCTATGGACTTCAGTCAATTTACTTTTAAAAACAAACCAGCTACCCTCCTTAGCCCTTCCTGTACTAGCCTGGAAATTTAAATGGCTTTTAACAGTTTCGAGGATACATGGAAAAGTGATTCTCTTACACTTGCAATTGTCAATAATTTTTCTTTTGAACTTGCAGAAGTTTCCCTATTAACATGAGAGACTCTGGAATCCAATAATCTTTTAAAATGGAAAACAGATTGCTTTATCAGGATGCCTAAAACCTCATTACTTCTCAGATAAGAGCCACAAGCCTTTCCTACGAGGCCCTACGTGGTCTGGCCTTTACCTTGCTCTCAACTTGATCCTGTCCTCCTTTTCCTGAAACTCCACCAGCACCAGGCAGGCTTCCTCTGGGTCCCTGAGACACTCTCTACTTTTCCAGTTAGTGGTGGTGGTGGGTGTGGTGGGTTTTTTTGGTTTTGCCTCAGGGACTTTGCACAAGTTCTTTCCTCTGTCCAGGGACATGTTCCACTCTCTGCTGACTGCATCTCATCTTTCAGGGTTTATCCCAAATACACACCATCTACCCGGAAAAACCCGGCAGGCAGGGGTCTCATAGAGCAACATGGGCAGATAGGCAAATAGTCAACAAATCGTTTCTCTTTAAAAGTAAATCAGGGGGCTTCCTAGCTGGCGCAGTGGTTAAGAATCCGCCTGACAATGCAGAGGTCACGGGTTCGATCCCAGCTCCAGGAAGATCCCACATGCCACGGAGCAACTAAGCCCGTGTGCCAAAAAAAAAAAAGTAAATCCGGGACTTCCCTGCTGGTCCAGTGGTTGGGACTGCGCTTCTACTGCAGGGGGTGTGGGTTGGATTCCTGATCGGGGAACTAGGATCCCACAAGCCGTGACGTGCGGCCAAAAAAAAAAAAAAAAGGAAATCAATATATTAAATTTCCTGTCTGGTTGGTAAAGTAACACTTCCTGTCTCTCTATCAATTCCTTGAGGGGTGGATTTGGCCAAGCACCCTGGGAACAGTGGTCACTGGCAGAGAAGCTCTGTGGGGTCGGCCCACGTTCCTTCAGCTGCCAGGGCCTTGCTAGCCTGTGGTTGGTCTTTCCAAGCTCTGCTTTTTCCCCTTGACAAGTGTCAGTCAAGCCCCCTGTCTTAGAACAGGTTCCCTGGAAGCAGAGCTGAGATGGGAATTCTTGTACAAGTGGTACCTTGGGAGAGTGCCTTCAGGAGGGATTTGTAGGGAGGTGAGGGAAACAGGAGAGGGGAGGGGGTGGGGCAGCTAAGAAAAGCTGTGGTTTCAGCTGAAGTCTCGCCTCTGCCTCGCCCCATAGATGCTCTGGGACATGAATGGCAGCACAGAGTTGTCCTCTTTGGTGGGGGGGGGGGGGTCTGGTCCCCTTTTAAAGCCAAATAATAAAACACAGAATGGGAGGAAATATTGAAAATCGTAAATCTAATAAAGGGTTAATATCCAGAATATATAAAACACTTCTACAAAGTCAACAACAGCAAAAACAACCCGATTTTAAAATGAGCAAAGCGTTATTTTTAGCTGAAATAACGTTTTTATGTATGTTACAGAAAATCATTCATTTCACCCGAAACGACCCTTACCCCCCACTATTATATCATTAAAATTAGCAACTGTTTTTTACAGAGTACCCAAAATAAAAATAAAAATAAAAAAAATAAAATAAAATGAGCAAAGGACTTGAATAGACATTTCTCCAAAGAAGATGCACAAATGGCCAATAAGCACATGAAAAGATGCTCAACATCACTGATCATGAGGGAAATGCCTATCAAACCGCAGTAAGAGGCCACCTCACATCCATTAGGATGGCTACTATAAAAAACTAAACGAAACCAAAACCAGAAAGTAACAAGGAATGGCAAGAATGTGGAAAAATTGGAACCCTTGTGCACTCTTTGTAGGAATGTAAAATGGTGCAGCTGCTGTGGAAAACTATTTGGCAGTTCCTCAAATAATTAGAAATAGTATTACATGTGATCCAGCAGTTTCATTTCTGGATATAGGAGATACGTAGATGGATAGATATTCGAAAGAATTGGAAGCAGGGTCTTGATGGGATATTTGTGGCCCCGGGTTCATAGCAGCGTTATTCACAAGAGCCAAGAGATAAAAGCAACCCAAGTGTCTATCGATGGATGAATGGATAAAGAAAATGTGGTCTATACGTGCAACTGAGTATTACGGAGCATTAAGGGAACGGAATCCTGACCCACGCCATGACATGGATGAACCTTGAGAGTGCTCCGTGAAATAAGCCAGTCACAAAAGGATAAATATCATATGAACCCACTTACACAGGAGGTAGAGTGGTGGTTGCCAGGTGCTGGGGCACAGAGGGGAGTTGGGAGTTGCTATGTCTTGGGGACAGAGTTTCAATTTTGCAAGATGAATAGAGTTCTGGAGATTAGTTGCCTAACAAAGTGAATGTACTTAACACTACTGAACTGTCCGCTCAATATGGTTTAAATGATTAAAAAAGGAATCCTGCGATATAGGTAGAGAAAAAGAGTGGCAAAGTAACAGGTCTATAAATACAAATTGGTATATTTTCCTATTTTCCTAAAGCCAGCTGTACTCTTATAGTAAATAGTAGTACATTATTTAAATTGGGGGAGGGGGTTGTTTTATTATCTTTTCTGTAATAAATTTTAAAAGACAATTGTTAGATTAGAAACGTAGAAGAGTTCATCAGTGATAGGACGAGAATAAGGAGGATACAGATGCAGAGAATGGACTGGAGGATACAGGGTTGGGGGGGCGGGGGTGAGGGGGAAGCTGGGACGAAGTGAGAGAGTAGCACAGATATATATATACTGCCAACTGTAAAATAAATAGCTAGTGGGAAGTTGCTGTATAACAAAGGGAGATCAACTTGAGGATGGGTGATGCCTTGGAGGGCCGGGGTGGGGAGGGTTGGGGGGGAGTCGCGGGAGGGAGGGGATATGGGGATATGTGTATAAATACAGCTGATTCACTTTGGTGTACCTCATAAGCTGGTATAAGAGTGTAAAGCAATTATATTCCAATAAAGAGCTTAAAAAAAAAGAGAAACGTAGAAGGAAGTTTGGATCCTTTGGGGTGGCACCTGCATTTTTAGAATCCTCGGCTCCCCTATGATGGGAATTTCTCCTGCGTGCGGTGCGCCCAGCCCAACCTTGTCCGTGCAGACCCTCGAAACAACATTTGCATGTGTCAATATCGGGTTGGCTACTGGCTGGTTCCTGAGTGAATGTCCCAATTGCAGATGAATAAGACTTCCTCAGAAAGCTGACCTCATCCTGGGGCGCTGCTTCCTGCCAAGGCATTATGCGTGGACCTGGCAGGTTCCTCAGACAGAGAGCAGGGCAACTTCAAGAGAACCAGAGCACTAACTCTTTTCCAGTTTCATTTCTGTACAGTCTGACTTCATCAAAAAGCAAAACTTCCATAGGGACTCATTCATTTATTCAACAAACGTTTATTGAATGCCATCTCCCTGCTATAGAATAACTATTAAAAATGAGGACAGAGCTTTTCCTGAGTCCATTTTATTGAGGTATAACTTACACACAGTAAAGTTCCCCCTTCCGGGGGTGCAGTTCTATGAGGGGACAAATGTCTATTGTATAGCCGCCACCACAGTCAAGACACAGGATATGTCTATCATCCCAAAAAGTGCTCTCGTGCCCCTTTGTAGACAAGCCCTCCCCTCACCGCCAGGACCTGGCAATCACTAAGCTGAATTTTGTCCCTGCAGTTCTGCCTTTTCCAGATGTCAATTAAATGAAATTACACAGTATGTAGCTTTTGTGTCTGGCTTCTTTCACGTAGTGTAATGCTTTTGAAATGTATCCATATTGTTGCCTTATCAGGAATTCATTCCTTTTTATTACTGGGTAGTATTCCGAGTCTGGATGTGCCACAGCTAATGTATTCACTCACTAGCCGATGGACGTCTGAGTTGTTTCCAGTTTTCAGCATTATGAATAAAGCTGCCACAAACATTTGCATGTGACTCTTTCTGTGGACATAAGTTTTCATTTCTCTCGGGTTAATACCTAGGAGTGGGATTGCTGGGTCATTTGGAGAGTGTATGTTTAAATTAATAAACTGCCCAACCATTTTCTAAAATGGCTGTACCCTTTGCATTGGTACCAGCAATATATTCAAGTTCAATCCCTGCCAGCCGGACACAGCTTTTCGCAAATATCAGCATCTTAAATTACTTCAAACCTGCAGTAATCATGATTGGTATATCATCAGCAATGTGTGGTTTTACCTTGAAACTCCTCACTCTATAAGCTGCAGCTCAAAAATACGTACTGCTTGATTGTTTCCACGATGCATATTTGTCTTTATAAAATAGTAATAGAAAAGTGCCTTAATGATCTCCTTCGGTTTAAGAAATTACAGCACGGCAGAGTTAGCCTGCTAGCAAAATAGAAATAGACAAATAATAGAATGGTACATGCTCAGTATTAGAAGGGATCTTAAAAGCCTTCTCTCCACCCCCACCCCCATGGGATGCTTGAATCCATCTTACTGCGCGTTCCTGGCAAGGGGCCATCCAGGTTCTGCTGTAATCAGTTCTCTCTCAGGTACCTCCCTGTCCCGCGGTCCCTCACTCCCACCCCCTGCCAGGCAGCATAGTAGTTGGAAATCTGACTGTCACCAAAAGACAGGGTCAGCAGGAACTCTGTCCCCTGTGGACAGTCACCCTCACTTCAGGCCACTGGTCTCATTTGGGGAATGGGAGCTGACATGATTCCAACCGCCCCCTTTTTTTTTTCACCTTCAGGATCCCTCTTCCAATCTGCTGGTGAGAATGAAGACCCGTGAAGGGGGCCTGGATCGGGGCGGTGGGGGGGCGGGGGGGGCGGGGCAGAGCCTTTGGCATCCCTGATGTTCTGCCTCTTGTTCACCTGAAGCCCCAATCCAATCCCCATTTTTATCTGACATCTCTCCAAATATTTGAAAGCAGCTCTCACGACTCCTAAAGGACTCTCCTCTCTTCCTGACTAAACATCACGGAATTTTCGACCTTCCTTACATGATGGGATTTTGAGCTCCTCCATCCTGCCCCTCTCCTGTCAGTGAATCTGCCTGGGTCTGATCTCTTCCCAGACTGGGGAGCTCAGCACTGAGCCCGAGCTCAATGGGTCCAGCGAACATGGAGTAGATTCTGATCCAAAGCCTTTACTTTTAATTTGGTTGAAGGTCACGTTCAGTTTTTCAACAGAGGTCTCTGGTGCCTCCCACTGAATTTACCAGCAGCTACAACCTGTGCAGCTGGCTAATTACTCACATCTTTCCCCAATCCGTATCTGCAGAATCAAACTCTGGGAGACCCAGGAAAAGGACCTTACATGTTCTCATTATAGATTTACTCATTGCCCCATTTCCTGGCTTTTGGGTAACCCTGATGTTAAAATCAATTATGTTTACTATCCCAGCTTCGTGTCACCTCCACGTTGGATAAGCAGGTCGACAATACCTTTGTTCAGCCATGAATATTTGTTGAGCAGCTACTATGCTCTGTGCACTCAGCCAGGCACTGGAAATACAAAGATGAATCGAATGGGGCCACTTTCTAGAGGGGTTCACGGTCCACAGTAGATGACCGCGTCGTGTACTACAGTGAAAGCTTCCCATAGGACCCCATCAGCATGGTCATCAGACCACCAGGGCTTCTGTCTTCAACCGGCCACTGATGCATCTGTTTGTAGCAGCATCCAACCCAGATGTCTCCATTTCCCCCACATGGCTGGCGTGAGAAAGCCAGAAACCCAGATGCGCTATGTCTGTACATCACTGCTGAGTTAGGGATCCGAGCACTCAGAGGGACCCGGACGTCACTCTGCTATGAATGGTGTTTAGTAAGTGGCCGGCGCACACTCTCACCACACCCCACTGTCCTCATCCCATTTTCCCTAATCTCAAAACATTACATAAACTTCTTCACATGGATGTAAAGAGTACTGAAAAGACAAAAGAGCCTGCAGTGGGTAATGAGCTCCTGGAGTGGTCCAGCTTACATCAACTGGTAAATAATAGGTGTGTGAGTAGTGAATGAAAAGGCATTTGAGGTCTAATCCTTCATCCAAAGTAATAAATCTCGTGTCATGCAATTTGGGCAGTGTCTAAGAGACGGATGGACATGTGGTCCTGGGGCTGGACGTCTTGAGAGGTTCTGCTTGGGCCGTGGAGACGGGCAGTCTGGGTGCTACCCGAGTTTTTGCAGGAAGCGGAGAGGAGAGAAGAGGCCCAGTGCCTTAGCATCGACTTTCAGAGGCCTGGACCTGGCTCCCTCACAGAAGGCAAAAGATGGCCCTGAGCACTCAAACTCCTGGTGGGAGAAAGGTGAACCCTTTAGTGTGTTTTGTTCTGTTTTGTTTAATCTTATTCAATTATTTAATTTATTTATTTTACTTTATTGGAGTATAGTTGATTTACAAGGTTGTGTTAGTTTCAGGTGTACAGCAAAGTGAATCAGCTATACATATTCATATATTCATTCTTTCTCAGATTCTTTACCCATATAGGTTATTACAGAATACTGAGTGTAGTTCCCTGTGCTATACAGTAGGTCCTTGTTGGTTATCTGTTTTATATATAGTAGTGTGTGTATGCTAATCCTAAGCTCCTAATTTATCTCTCCCCACCCCCACCCCCATTTCCCCTTTGGTAACTGTAGGTTTGTTTTCTATGTCTGAGTCTGTTTCTGTTTTGTAAATAAGTTCATTTGTATCATATTTAAAATTAGATTCCACAGATAAGTGATGCCATATGATGTTTGTCTTTCTGTCTGACTTACTTCACTTAGTATGATAATCCCTAGTTGCATGTATGTTGCTGCAAATGGCACTATTTCATCCTTTTTTATGGCTGAGTCGTATCCCATCGTGTATACGTACCACAGCATCTTTATCCGTTCCCCTGAGATGGGCATTTAGGTTGCTTCCGTATCTTGGCTATTGTAAATAGTGCTGCGATGAACGTTAGGGGGGGCACACGTATCTTTTCAAAGTATGGTTTTCTGCAGATACAGGCCCAGGATGAGATAGCTGTAGGCGTGCATTTTTTTAATACATCTTTATTGGATCATAATTGCTTTACAAAGTTGTGTTAGTTTCTGCTGTACAACAAAGTGAATCAGTTATATGTATACATATATCCCCATATCACCTTCCTCTTGAGCCTCCCTCCCACCCTCCCTCCCATCCCTCTAGGTTGTCACCAAGCACCAAGCTGACCTCCCTGTGCTATGCTGCAGCTTCCCACTAGCTATCTATTTTACATTCGATAGTATATATATATGTCAATGCTACTCTCTCACTACATCCCAGCCTCCCTTTCCCCCTCTGTGTCCTCAAGTCTGTTCTCTACATCTGTGTCTTTTTTCCTGCCCTGCCACTAGGTTCATCAGCACCATTTTTTCTAGATTCCATACTGCAGTAGCATACAGCATTTGTTTTTCTCTTTCTTTCTTCACTCTGTATGACAGACTCTAGGTCCATCCAGTAGGTGTGCATTTTTAACAGTCATTTAATTGTACCCATGGGGCATCTGTAGTTCTCTGGTTTGGGTTTTGTTTCCATCTCAATCCCCCTCCCCCACCCCCACCCCCCATGCCCCCATCTCTGATCTGGGAAGGTGTTTACAAGAAATCGAGATGGAACATAGATGAGAGGGTCGTTTCAGTCGCTGACAGCTCTGATCCCAAGGAGCAAATCTTTGGAAAAGAGTCGTTTCCTCAGGAAATTCTTCGGCCTCCTCTTTCAGAAACCCCGCTGCATCTCAACCCTTGCTCTAGAAAGGTTTCCTACGGTGCTGGGGAAACACGATCCTTACCCAGAAAGCGACAATTGCCAATCGGTTTAAAGGACAACGTTTGCGCCGCGAAGGTTTATTTTGTTTTTTTCCCTCGTTTCCACTGGAAGAAACGAGGAAACGATGGAGATGCTCTCTCCATGGGGGAGGGCAGGGGGAAGGGCGCTGCGTCTGACTTCTCTGCGGCCAAGGCTGGAGGAACTCTTTTCGTTCTGTTGTTTACTTACTTCTCTGAGAGTTTTTGTTCAGCCCCGGGAAGCTGCGCCGCGGCTCCTCAGATGTCATTTATCTTTTCCTGCGAGGGACTTGTGACAGTCCAGGGTGTTGTGTATCCTGTGAGATTGTTTATCGCCCAGCCCATGCGGTGGCCGGAGCCGCCTCCTCGCCAGCACTTCACGTCCCCAAACCCCGGGCTACGTGAGCGGGCGAAGGGCGGGGAGGTGACATTTGGGCGCTGGGATGAACCCGCGTCCTCTGGAGCCTGTAGCAACGTGTCCTCAGGCAGAGGCTCTGACCCCGGGCCGCCAGGTGAAATTCAGCAGACAGCGGCGGGTCTGCAAGTCCCCGCCGCGCCCTGCAGCCGGGGGCCGGGCGGGGGCCACCCCGAGGCGCAGCGCCCCGGAGCCGGGCCAGGCGCGCGCGGGCCGCGCGGGGAGCTCGCTGCCCCGAGGCGCCGGCGGGTCAGCCGTGCCCTGGGGTTCGGCTCTCGAGGGACGTCGTGCGTGAGAGGCTGCCCCTCGGCCGCGCCGCCCCCCTTCGCCGCGGGGTTCGCTCCGCGCGGAGTCGCCCTCGGCTCGGTTCACGGGAGGAACGCGGTTGGCACCGGGTGGCGTTGAGGGTTGGGAACTTTCGGTTCTGCCTGTGACCCAGGCCGGTGGAGGGTTTGGAATGAGCCCGTAGGGTGACTTTGGGGCGAGGCTTGCCTTTTCCTTTCTTTCCATTTCTCTTCCGTTTTCTTTTTGTGCCCTGGGTGCTTTGGAGGGCTAGGTCTCCCTTGCCATCTTTGGGAGCGCGCAGCGGAAGCGAAGGCAGGACGGAAAGGGGCAGTGCCCGTCTCTGCCAGCCTGACTGTGCTTCTACCGTGTGTGTGCCCGCGCGCACACACACACACACACACACACACACTCACACACACTCTCACACTCACACTTACGGGGAAAGATCAAACGCGCACGGCAGCCCGAAGTCTGTTTTCTCAGGCGTCCTTCCCCCATCACCACATTGTTAGCGGGACAATGGGCTCCTGTGTCAGTCTTGTTGGCACCAGTTTAGTACGATGCAGGAAACAGCATTTCCTCTCGGCGCTGGAAAATTAACTTGGATCGTGCTTTTCCCTTTTTATTGAGAATCCGCACACACCCCGGGAAACCCGAGCTCCCGGAGAGGGGAAGGAGCCGCAGCAGTAGACATCCCACAGTCCCACCCGGGTCCGTCCCCTTCCCGCTCGGCTCCCGGCTCCGGGTCACTGCCAAAGGAGGAAACTCCGGGCGCTGAACAATGAGATGCGGCTGGATGTCTCAGCAGTGACCCTCCCGCTGGGGCTATCAGGACCCCTGTGCCAAGGCTCACTGCCCTCCTGCGCCCCTTCTGTTTGGAAGGGGAACTTGGCAGAAGAGGACCCCGACTCTGGAGGTACCAGCCGTCCGCTCCAAGCCGTGCAAGTCTGGGCAATGGACGAGTTGCCTAGGCGGTCCCAAAATGTATAAATCTGAACAATTGTTAGGCCCACAAAAAGTCCGGTGAATGTTATCCTAGTCCACTTAGTACTTCTATTTTGGGATTCATCTCACTTTGCCCTGAATTCTGCAGTGTTCCTTGGAGTAGCACTAGATTGCAAAACCAGGGAGGCAGGGAGGGGAGTCTCTTTTGCCTGAATTTATCACTATAAGCGTCACTAACTATTAGACGTGTGGGATTCTCCTTGCTATCCCCGCCACCGTCTCCTACTGCTCATATTTGTAGACTGGGAACGCTAACAGCTGGCTACTGAACGTACCTATAGAATTTATATGTGTATGTAATCCACATGCTATTTTCTACACATTGCCTGTGTACACACACTCGTAGAACACATGTACTGCAAAATGCATTTAGTAGCTGCAATACCACGACCATCCAGCTCTCCTCTACCCTGCCCTTAATGACCATCTGTAAAGAAGAAAATGGAAACTCCATTTCAAATCCATGATAGGTAGACCTCTGCTTTTCATTAATCTTCTCTTGCAACAAA
Organism: Hippopotamus amphibius kiboko; assembly: GCF_030028045.1. Classification (NCBI taxonomy): domain Eukaryota; kingdom Metazoa; phylum Chordata; class Mammalia; order Artiodactyla; family Hippopotamidae; genus Hippopotamus; species Hippopotamus amphibius. The sequence goes on from NC_080199.1 coordinate 74,810,986, forward strand.
CTCTTTCAAAGTTTTTAAATCAGTGTTAGCATCACAGCGACATTGAACAGAAGGTACAAGATTTGCCATACACCCCCTCCTCCCACACAGCTTCAGCCTCTCCAGTTACTAACACCCCCAACAGAGTGGTACCTTTGTCACAATTGATGAACTTGCACTGACACGTCATAATCACCCAAAGTCCACAGCTGACGTGACAGTTCCCTCACAGTGCTGTACAGTCTGTGGGTCCAGATCAACATATATAACATATGTATCTACCATGACAGTATCGTACAGAGTAGTTTCACCACCCTAAAAATCCTCTGTGGTCCATCTCTTCATCCCTCAAACCCCTTTTTTTCGAGTTTATCATCATGCCTAATTGATGTTAAGATCAAAATAGAGAATGTTGAGAAAGCGCATTGAGGACTTTCTATTCCTACATGAGCAGGATATGAATAAGAGTTATTAGAATTATTGATCGATTGTTGGCCCTGGCTTCTAACCCTCCAGGTTTACATCTGCTCTTTTCCTGACCACCTGCATCCATCCCTTCCTCCTCCTCCAGATTCAAGAGTTAGTGGTCTGTAAAACAATACTTAAATATTTAAATCCTCTAGGGAAGCACTAAAAGGAACCCTTGGGAGTCTTTGTAATGTGAAAATCATCCTCTAATTGCTTTGCTCCTAGTTACTTCAGTTCTTACTGCCCTCTGAGGTGAGCCAGGGCTGAAAGTCAAGGCTGCTTAATGCTTCTTGAATGAATGAATGGTTGACCATATATTCTTTTTTCGTTTACATGTTATTTTATTTATAAGCTTAGAAAAGAGCTCATAGTTTGCAGTCTATAGGAATTAATTTGGGGAGAAATAGATGGAGTGATTCCTAAAATGGGTGCATCCTAGTTGCTCAACAAATACTCTTTAATGATGAAGTTGGCCTGCTCCTATGGTTAGCCAAGATGAAGGGAGACTTAGGGCAGCAGAGTGTGCAAAGCCCTGCGGTGCTGTGAGTTTACTTCTTAGGAGGGTCCTCTTGGTTTTTCCAAAATGCTTACTGCTCCCAAGAGACTCATTGCTGTGGCTTTTTGATAGTGTGCCACTTTGATTTGACTCTATCGCAGTTGTTTTTTTTTAATTAATTAATTAATTAATTAATTGGCTGTGTTGGGTCTTCACTGCTGTGTGCAGGCTTTCTGTAGTTACAGAGAGTGGGGGCTACTCTTCATTGCAGTGCACGGGCTTCTCATTGCAGTGGCTTCTCTTGTTGCAGAGCACGGGCTCTAAGCATGCTTGGGCTTCAGTAGTTGTGGCACGTGGGCTCAGTAGTTGTGGCATCCAGGCTTAGTAGCTCTGAGGCATGTGGGATCTTTCCGAACCATGGCTGGAACCCATGTCCCGTGTATTGGCAGGCGGATTCTTAACCACTGTGCCACCAGGGAAGCCCCAACCCTACTGTAGTTATTTATCTTTTTATATATGCGTTCCCATTCGACTGTGAGCCCCTTAAAGGATCCTCCTGAATCTGCAGCTCTATCACTGTTTCCTGCACCTAGAAACAGATCAATAAGTGTCTGACCATGACAATGAGAATAAGATAGTTCCCCGTGTGAAACAAATGAAGAGGTCAAAGTCATCGGGTAGCAAATTAAATGATGTCTGATGCCCTCAGGTGGCAGTTGTCCAATGGCATTCCATGGATGTGCTTCAAGGGACCAGTGGAGAAGGGAAGTGTCTAGGGACACTTCTCCGCCTAGAGTGCTTTTATGCCTGAGGGCCTGCTGCTCAGGACGATTTTGCAAACATCCCCCTTAGGAGAATGACAGCAGCAGGCAAAGGCAGATTGCCATCCCAAACCTATTAATGGAGGAAATATTTAAGATTGAACTTTCCCCATCACCAACCCTGAAAGAAAAAAAAAGATTTCGGGGTATGGTCTATATTCTATGAACTAGAAAGACAATTTTTCAGAAAAGAAATGCTCAGAACTTGGAGAGAATGAGGAAGGTTTTAATCCTCTATTCTCATCGATAGAAATTGTTGCCTGGACTCAGCAGCTCTGATTCCTCAGGCTTCACTGGTCCACACGCTGTTGGACTGTTGGCATTTCCACCTTACTTTTTTGCAGTCAGCAGAAAGGCAGGTGGCTCCTTCCACCCCACCCCAGTCTTCACAGAAAAGAATTAGCCCGAATTTAAGGTAAACAAGTTAGGGGCTTGTTGAGTTGTGGATCGTCTTTGATAACCGCCAGCTGGGAGGATTTCGGGGCTCCTTGGCAGCTGGAAATGCAGCAGAATGGTTGCATCTTTTGCCTTTCAATGGGCTGTTCATGTTGGCTTAACTTGTGTAGGTAACTATAAATGAAGTCTAGCTGTTCCTTGGCTCCACTAAACTGAATCCACATGAAAGGAATTCGTTCAGGGAGTTAACACGAGCCCTCTCCTGCTCCTGGAAGCAACCTGCCTCTGCCTTCCAATCCCACTCTATTCCTGGGCTTCTGAATTGTTCCTTCCTACCCTGGTTTCCTGCCTGTGACCTTCTCCTTCTAGGACGGTTGCCGGGTCCTTTTTCCCCAACTCAGGTTCCAAGGCTGGGACCTGGTGAGGACCTCCTTGCCCACTCCTTCCTAGGAAATAGGTCCACCCTGATTTCCCACTGTGGTGCTTTTCCCATATATTCAGGCATCCTTGTCCTTCATCCTGGGCTCCTTCATTGCCGATTAATTTCCTGTACTTGGACTAAAGGTTACAATAACCTGTGGACGCCCCCTCACCTGAGCATCCCTGGGAGGGTCGACTCTCCCAGCCTCTGCTCCACACCTTGGGGTAGGGCCTTCCTTCTCCTCACTTGCTTCACTTTATTGCAAATATCTGGCCATTTCTCCACTGGACCCAGCGACAGCTCAAAAGCTTTCTGAAAGGAGGCAGGTGTAAATTTTTAAAAGATTAATAGAGAGTTATCGTTATGACACCTGAAAAAAAAAAAAAACAGAAACGTGAATCGCAACAAGACTTGAAATACCCAGTGATGTTTGTGGTCGTCTTGCAGGTTTCAGTCTGCAAGGGTAGATTCCAGGTCTGTTTACTTTCTCCTGGATATTCTGTTCACATCTTCAGCAAGCTGTCGCTTGGTCAGCAGTGGTGCCTCAGATTTTCGAATGGCTAGATTCACCCACAGCAAGGGTCAGTGAGTCCAAGAGCATAGTGTGGCTTTAATGAATGATACATGTAGAAGGAGATGACTTTAATATAGAAACTCTTAGGGTAGTAAACATTCTTTTAAAATCTTAAACATGAATCTTAAAGAGCAATATATTGACCTCCTACTGGCAATCAGCTTTCGTTTCTAAATGAAAGTCTCCACCCCATCCTAAGTAGTTTGGGATCTAGAAGTTAAACTTATTGTATTACTTAACGGCATGATTTAATTAAATAAAACATCTGGATAAACCTGGTAATGAGTAAAATTCAATGACTTTGTCACCAATCTTCAGCTGTGTTTAGACCGTAGTCTTATGTATAAATTTGAGTTGAAAACACATTTTAACTCACCTGAAATGTTTCAGCCCCACATCCACCTCCCACCAACCTCTTCCCTACGCTTACCTCTGGGTTCTGATAACAGCAAGCCTGTCCTTCCCCAAGGTAGATGGAACCTTTTCTATGATGCCTCCTCTGCTTCTCTCTCTCGACCTCTTTGTTTCCCTCCCAAGAGCTCTGGATGGAGTAAGAGAAAGGATGAAATGGCACTTGCAGTGTGGGCACCACGGTCATCTTTCTAATCAGAAGAATTTCCAGGGAACTATATTCAATATCCCGTGATACGCCATAATGGAAAAGAATATGAAAACATATATAGATGTATAACTGAATCACTTTGCTGTACAGCAGAAATTAACACAGCATTGTAAATCAACTATACTTCCATAAAATTTTTTAAAAAGGAAGAATTTACATTTTGGCCATGTTTCTTCACTAGGCTCTTTGCCAAGTTAAGAACTTTGAAGCCAAACTTCACTTTCAGGCATCAGATATGCCGGTGCACCCCTCTGCTCCGGTGTGCGCACCCACACGCACGCACACTCACACACAAGCATGCACACCTGTCAACCCGGCCCAGGGCAAACCAATCCACAGGCTTGACTGAGTCAACAAGACACAGTCTCTTGACAATTTAAATCATGAAGACTTACAGGCAGCGAAGATTGACAAATGAGTCATTTCAGTGGGGAAGCCCCACTGAGCACATCCAGCAGCTGATTCTGATGTAAAGCATCTCGAAGCCTCTCCTGTATTATGGCCCCAGGTGGTAGGCAGTTTCTTCTGTGTTTTACAAATGAGGAAGCTGAGGTTCAGAGCTCTTTTGTCACTTGCCAGGCTCACACTGCTGGTCGCTTCAGAGGTGACCAGCTTCCTCCTCCCCAGTGGGTAAGAGAGGAAGATCCCAGCTCCCCTTTCTGGAGCCAACTGTCCAGCTTTTCTTGGACCCCACGAGATATCAGTTCCTACCACCCTCACTTCCTCTGCCCCCCCTTTTCTTAACCCGATCAAGTCGTTTTGGTCTCAAGAGCGTCTGAAGCCTGCTTTGCATCTCGGGAGCTAAATATTCTTTTACATTCTCCTAATTTTATAAATGAAAGCATTAAGCGAATTTAGAAAAGGAGCTTATGAAAGGAAGGAGGTTCAGAAAAGAAAATTCCCTAGATGAATGCGAAGGTGAGTAACTGTTGCAAACACAATGGAATTGGTATGAAAAAGACCATGAATCAGGATTACTTCCGTGTCAGGGTACATGTATTCTACACACAGTGCAGCTGTGTCTGTGGTGGGGTTGTTTTCCTTGAGTTGATACATTAATCACCACTTTTAGGTTAATGTTTTCCTCTTTTCTTTTGTGTGACTTCCCACGTAGGCCCCCTAATTTTTTTTTTTTAACACATAATGGCATTTCGTGACTTTTAATTGTATGGTAGTAATAACTAGTGGTACCTCTTTGGCAGACACTGGGAAATATGGAAGAAAATTAGGCCTCAGAGTTCTGTGAATGCTAAAAATAGTGAAGAGTCAAGTTTGCAAAACTCACAAATTAGGGAATCAAGACGACGAAAGTTCATTCTTTAAAAGTAAGTTTACATTTTTTAATAGGTTAAAAAATGTAATAGGTTTTAAATTTTTAAATAGGCCTTTTTTTTAAGAGCAGTTTTAAGTTCACAGCAAAACTGAGTGGAAATTATAGAGTTCCCACCCCCCCACCCCCGCTACTATGAGCATCCCCCACCAGAGTGGTACTTTTGTTACCTGTACTGCACTGACACATCATCGTCACCCAGAGTCCATAGTTCACATTCGAGTTCATTCTTTTTTTTTTTTTAAAGCTCTTTATTGGAATATAAGTGCTTTACACTGTTGTGCCAGTTTTTGAGGTACACCAAAGTGAATCAGCTGTATTTATACACATATCCCCATATCCCCTCCCTCCTGCACTCCCTCCCACCCTCCCTGTCCTGGCCTTCTGGGGCATCACCCATCATGGAGTTGATCTCCCTTTGTTATACAGCAACTTCCCCAAAGAAGACATACAGAAGGCCAACAAACACATGAAAAGATGCTCAACATCACTCATCATCAGAGAAAAGCAAGTCAAAGCCACAATGAGATCACCTCACTCCAGTTAGAATGGCCATCATCACAAAATCTGGAAACAATAAATGCTGGAGAGGGTGTGGAGAAAAGAGAACCCTCTTGCACTGTTGGTGGGAATGTAAGTTGGTACAGCCACTATGGAGAACAGTGTGGAGGTTCCTTAAAAAACTAAAAATAGAACTACCATATGACCCAGCCATCCCACTCCTGGGCATATACCAAGTTCATTCTTGATATTGTACATTTTATGGGTTTAGACAAATGGATAAGGGCATGCAGCCAACATTATAGCATCATACAGAGTAGTTTCACAACCCCTGGAATCCTCCGCTCTCCAGTCTTCTTTCCTCCCTCCCCTCAACAGCTGGCAATCACTGATCTCTTTACTGTCTCCATAGTTTTGCCTTTTCTAGAACGCCATATAGTTGGAGCCATACAGGAGGTAGCCTTTTCAGATTGGCTTCTTTCACTTAGTAAAAGTTGATTTTTTTAAAAACCATCAAAGGAGTCTCTTCAAATCAAGCTCCTGTCTCTGTATTTTGCTTCTAAAACTTGTTCTGAATGCTTTCTCCTGCCCTCCGATGGCTGGACGCATACACCCACCTTACTCTTCGTGTCCCTGGGACGTGACCTCCGGAGCATTGAAATGGCACAGCTTTCTATCTTTAAATATGTAAAGTACGATGGCACTTTCATCATCAAAACATACGCTTGCCTCCAGTTACCAACCAAGGGTGACATGGACCCACTAAGGGGGCATTTGGGAGGTACGTCTGGGGGCCAGGGTATAGCAGACTCACTACTGCCATTCAAGAATGATGAGTAACTTATAAAAATAGTCAGTTCTACCTAACATGCAAATAGAACCTGTGTTGAAAACACTGCCTGTGCTCTCTAGATTCATTTAGTTAGAAAGTAATTTATTCCTCTATTACACCCCAAAGAAAACTACTATAACATTTTTATTGTCTTAGATCTTGGCCTCAAAGATTTGAAAGCAATTCTCCACCATGACAACTAGTGGCCAAGACCCCAGGTTACCCTAAGACTTCGTGATTTAGTAGAATCGCGGAGCTGCCAAGGGGTCCAGGAGCTGGACCCTTCAAACAGGGGTTCCCAGGCACACACAGATAGTGGAGCTCCCGGCTGTCACGGAGTTCTTGGGGAACACTGTGAAAAACATGCTAAAATTAAACAAGTTCAGTGACGATCATGGTGACTGTGGTCAGAGTCAACATTTATTGAGGGCTTATGTGTGTCATTCATGATGCTACTTGTTTTGCAGTTTATCCCATATAAATCTCCCAGTGCGGTAATATTGATACTATACTAGTGATGCTATTCTGTTGATACTATTGATACTATCAATACTATTCATATGGATACTATGATTATCCCCACTGACAGAAGAGGAAACTGAGGTTCAGAGAGGTTAAGGAATTTGCATCAAGTAGAGGCAGCTGTGATTTTGTGGGCTGGATGTGTATGCAATTTTAGAGGCTTCCTTTAAGAAAAGGAATACAAACACATGAAAATAAATTGAGACAGGCCCTTGGGCAAGGGGTCCAGAAGCTTAAGCTTCCCATGTGAATGGCCCCTGGCCCAAGACCAGCAATTAGGAAGTGAGAAAACCAGATTGGAATCTATGCAGTCTGGCACCAAAGATCAGGACTTTACCTCTGTGAACACACAATTTTATGCTAAAGTTTTACACCGTCTCCAGCTAGCTTATTATGTAGCTAGGTGGAGAAAGGTGTCAAAGTCATGAGAAACAGTTGATATGAAATTTTTAAGGAGAGAGAAAGTTTCCATCCACTTGGTATTTTCTGCAAATTTCTGCTTAAAACCTCATTCAATTCCTGAGCGCCAGAGTTTCACAAAAACACAGTTTATAAATCCTGACCTAAACGATTCAAGAGAAAATATATCCTGTTTCTTTTTTTCATGTCCAAATTTCTATAAGGTTTTAGGATTATACTCTGAACTTTGAAAAATATTCTTTAATTCCCGAAATGTTATCATTTTCTATGTAAGTATGTAATCCTAAAATATATAGTAATTTGGACATTTAAAGTATTTAAATTGAATGCCAGTTTAAATCAAACACCAAGTTCAATAAAGAGTATTGTGGCGGGGGGTAATAAAAAGAAGGGAGAGGGAAATGGAATTGGGAAGATTTTTCAAGGGAAGAGTATGTATATAGATGTTCGCTGTATTATTCTTTTAACCCTTTTTTAAAAAATGAGATGTAATTGATGTATAACATTGTGTTAGTTTCAGGTGTACAACATAATGATTCAATGTTTGTATATATTGTGAAATGATCTCCACCCTAAGTCTAGTTAACATCCATCACCACACATAGTTACAAAATGCTTTTTCTTGTGATGAGAACTTTTAAGATCTCCTCTATTAGCAACTTTCAAATAGGCAGTACAATATTATTAGCTATAGTCACCATGCTGTACTCTGCTACATGTGGACACCATGCTGTCCCCATGACTTATAACTGGAAGTGTGTATCCTTTGATCCCCTTCACCAATTTATGGCAACCACCAATCTGTTCTCTGTATCTATGAGCTTGGTTTTTGTTTTTTGTTTTTTTTAGGTTCTACATATAAGTGCGGCTCTACAGTATTTGTCTTTCCCTGACTTATTTCACTGAGCATTATACCCTCAAGATCCAACCATGTTGTCGCAAATGGCAAGATTTCATTTTCTATGGTTGAGGAATATTCCCTGTAGTATGTACACCACAGTATCTTTATCCATTCATGTATCTGGACACTGTAGTTGTTTCCATATCTTGGCTACGATAAATCATGCCGCAATGAACATGGAGTGCAGATATCTTTTTGAGTTAGTAATTTTGTTTTCTTTGAATAAACCCCCAGAAGTGGAAATTGCTGGATAATATGTTCTATTAAATTAAAATAGTTCTACTTTTAATTTTTTGAGGATGGTATCATCTATATTTGGGGACTTTTAATTCCTGTGTGAGACCAAAGCAGGAGAGATGTATTTTGTTCAAAATTTAAATGTTTGTGACACATTATCTGATGTAACTTGTCTAGGCAGTTTGTTTGGACAAACTCACTCAGCATTATTTGACATGACTTTTTTTGACTCCTAGGATAGATGAGATCTTGGTGTTCTGAATAAGTTGATCTAATACCCTGATGCGTTTCAGGGGATTCTGGGCATAAAATGAAGGAGGTATTTGCAAAGGAGACTTGAGGGGCCAGGGAAGGAAAGTAAGGACCATCTGCATTGGACCTGAAAGTGGGCAGGAACCAGGTATCTTCAGGGTTCATGAGTTGTCAGCTATAAGTCCAAGTAGCAGATCTGACATGTATTTGAGGTCAAAACCCTACCATGTGTTTAAAAAATTACCATGTTAATAGAAGTATTCATGTGCTTGAAAAGACAAAAGACAAACAAACAAACAAATAAACAAACAAAAAAACTAGACTCGGTTCTCTTTCCCTGTGAATTGTGCCTGTAGAGTTCCTGGTTTGGGGTCAAGCATGAAATTGTTTGTTTTTGTTGTTCATCTTTTGCTATCAAAATACCTTTGAAAAAATACAACGCTTCAGAGCAAGGCATCCCACATGTTTACTATCAATGCAGAGTATTGATGGTTTATGGGATGGCCAGAGCTATCCACGGGACGGACTAGCCTGAGCTGGGCTCCCTCTCTGCTGCTTTTCTCGTTGAGGACCAGGCCCTGAAGAGTTGGCAACATGACGAAACTCACTGCTGGTTCCTGAAAGCCGTGCACCCTCCTCCCCCATCACGTGGTCCATTTTGATAGCTTATGTTCCCCTTCAAGATAAAGCTTTGTAGTTTTTGCAGGTTGATTGGGGATTAAAATGTTGACAGTGGGATTAGTTCCAGTTGCTCAGTGGTGTATAGTCTGAGAGAAATTGCCCTCCAGGCTCTATGCTGCCAGACTGCCCTTGGTCATGACATTTTCACCTTCAGGTTTCACGGTGGAGACATGATGGGAAAAGTCCATCCCAACTATTCACAGCTTTATGGGTTTGAATCATGTCCCCATCACTTTCTTTCCAGCCGGAGGCATCTGTAGTGACTCAGCCCATCTTCAGGGCCAACAGAGCTAGCTGGTTGACTAGTTTAGTTACCCTTCTGTGCAGGGCTGGCTACACTCTTTGTGGGGCCCAGGGCAAAATGAAAATGCAGAACCCCCTTCCAAAAAGTATTAAGAATTTTAGGATGGCTCCAGCAGAGCGTTAGACCAAGTATGGACCCTTCCCAACATGGGGCCCTGTACTGCATGATTTTACCCTCTGAAGTGGCCCTGCTCCTACGGACTTTCCTCTGATGCTTATACCTTTAAAGTGGGGGGGGGGGGGGGGGAGGGGGAGGGTGTTATTACAGAATTATTGATGATGATAGTTTAAGTAAAAAATCATGCTTTTCAGCAGTGATAAATCCATACTTTCTGTGTTGTTGTCGTTGTTTTATTGGTTCAAGTACATTTTCTGGTGTTTTGTGTTTCTGAGCCAATCCATGGCAATTAAAAAAAATCTGAGTGCATATTTTTCTATCCTCTTAATCATTTTAAAGTGGAGTGTCCTCTAAATTATCTCTAAGAATCCATAGGCTTTAAAATTATGGATACCAAAATTAGATACAATGTTCAGAAAATGCCATGAAGGCTGAGAAGGGTTCAAGACAGTGGAACTGATCAATCAATATGATTGCAGCATCAAAATGTCTGATTTTTCTTTCTTTGATTTGCTGATACTCTAGAATTTCAGGACCTACTGTTCATAAGTGAAACCAGTGATAGCTTTAATTCTGACACATTCCTTATTTGTTTTTGGGGTCAAGGCCATGGTAACCTTATAAAACAAATTGGATAGATTTCATACCTCTTCTCCTAATCAGTTTTATGAGCTACAGATGATCTGGTTCTTGAAGATTTATTAAAAGGTACCTGGAAGTAATGTGATATACATATTTGGGGGATGGGGGTAGGTGGGAAGGAGATGGATTGGGGGGGCATTAATTCAGGATGTTTAATGGTTATTGATCTATTTGAGTTTCCTAATTTTTCTTCTTAAGAAGTTTTAGTTGTTTCAATTTTTGAGTTAAAAATAAAGAAGAAAGAAATAACAATAATCTAAAATTCTATCACCATTTTTAATATTTTGATACACATGCTCAACATTTTTTGAGGAAAAAGTCACCAGGATAATTTGTCAAGATGATCTATGCAGAAAGCGTAAAGATGAAAGTTCTTTTTAAAATCACTCCCAACCTTACCATTAACAAATAACCATCATTAATAGATCAACCTTTTCTCCAGAGTTTCCTTTTTTTTTCTTTTTCTTTTTTCTTTTTTTTAAATTTATTTGGCTGTGCTGGGTCTTAGTTGTGGCACATGGGATCTTTAGTTGCGGCATGCGGGATCTAGTTTCCTGATCAGGGATCAGAACCTGGGTCCCCAGCATTGGGAACGTCGAGTATTAACCACTGGACCACCAGGGAAGTCCTCAGACAATTTTCAATGCATTACAGATAGAAGGATGGATGGATGATGGGCAGATGAATAGATATTTATAAATGCTATTTTTAGGTAGATAGGAATATGTATAAATACTGTTAGTTTTACTTGAATTTATTCAAAGAAAAAAGAAATTAAAGTGAAATTGTATTGCAGATGAGAGATTAATTTCTTTAAGTTTTCTCAAAAGTTAAGAACAGAATTTTTTTTTTAAGTGTTAGCACTACCTTGTGTAAAATAGGTAGCTAGTGGGAAGCTGCTGTATAGCACAGAGAGATCAGCTCCGTGCTCTGTGATGACTTGGAGGGGTGGGAGGCTCAAGAGGGAGGGGATATAGGTATACATACAGCCGATTGACTTTGTTGTACAGCAGAAACTAACGCAACAGTGTAAAGCAATTATAGTCCAATAAAGATTTTAAAAATTAAGGTATTAGATCCACTGTGTTTTTAAAATTACATTGAAATTTTTTTAGGTAGCATCAATGGACCCCCTGCCATGAGAGCAGAGGACAATAGTATCTTACTTCCTGTCATTTCTCTTCCCCTCCTGATTTTTGCACCATTTCACAACATTTAGTACATTCTACTAAGTAGCATAATTCTCAGAGTTATTTAGTATGTATGTATGTGTGTGTGTATATATATATATATATGTCTTCAAGTCAATTTCATGTTTATCTTAAATCTTTTTACCATGGTTTCCTCATTCCTGAGTTCTTGTAGTTGATTAATTTTTTAATTGGCTGGATTTACTGACAAGTCATGTGGCTTTTACAGGAAGAGTCATGGAATTTTGTTCCCCAAATTCTTTCATGTTTGAGAACTGCCTGCCTCTGTCTTCCTACTTCAACAACACCCTGGTCGAGCGTCCTTTCCCACAGAACTCACCTTGTTGTCCTCTCTCAATGAGGAAGAAGTGTGTGGCCAGTCTAATTTCTCTCTCCCTTACAAGTAATTTGCTTTTCTGCCTGAATACCTGATAAATTCTGTCTTTATGCTTAAAGTTCTATAGTTTAATTAGAAAATGTCTCCTCGGTATGATACTGTATTAAGTTTTTCTGGAATACGATTATGTTCTTTTGATCTGCAGTTAGTTCTTTCACAGCATTTTTCTTCTGCATTTTAATAAATATTCTCTAATTTTTAGATTCTTTACTTCAGGGACATCAATGATCTTAAGTTGGAATAACTTAATCTTTTTTCCCATTTCTATTAGTCTCATTAGTTGCTTTCATATCTTTGTCTTTTTCATATATATTATTTCAAATATCTCATGACTTTCCTGTGTCATTAGATTCTCAGTGGTATCTGTCTGTTCTTTCTGTTCCTAATTTTTATGTTTATCATGTATTGATATTGCTTGGGAGTTCCATTGGTTTCCTTATGCCTACAAACTCTTTTTTAATTTCATTTTGTTGTTTCAGTATATTAGGAGGGGCTAGGTTTTGCTACAGTAATTATGTAACTACAAATTCCCAATGCCTTATCACATATGGGTTTTTGTTTATGTTTTTGTTTTTGTTTTCATGCGAAGTCAGCTGAGGGCTCACGGTTTCCAAGGGTAGTTCCTTTCCAAGAGATAACTCAGGGCCCAAGATATCTGCATCTTCTTTTTCCTTCCAGTTTTACTGAGATGTAATTGACATACAGCATTGTATAAGTGTAAGGTGTGCAGCACAATGACTTGACTTACATACATCATGAAATGATGACCGCAGTAAGTGCAGTGAATGACCATCAATCATCTCACATAGATGCAACGTTAAAGAAACAGAAAAAAATATTTCTTTTCCTTGTGATGAAAACTCGTAGGATTTATTCTCCAAGATCCTTGCATCTTTTTTGTTTTGTTTTTTTATTGGCTGTGTTGGGTCTTCGTTGCTGCATGCGGGCTTTCTCTAGTTGCAGCGAGCGAGGGGCTACTTTTCATTGTGGTGCACGGGCTCCTCATTTTGGTGGCCTCTCTTGTTGCGGAGCACAGACTCTGGTCATATAGGCTTCAGTAGTTGTGGCACATGGGCTCAATAGTTGTGGAGCACGGGCTTAGTTGCTTTGCAGAGTGTGGTATCTTCCTGGGGCAGGGATCAAACCCGTGTCCCCTGCATTGGCAGGCAGATTCTTAACCACTGTGCCACCTAGGAAGTCTCAGATACTTGAATCTTGACGCTATACCACTGGCGTCTAAGTTGCCATGGCAGGAGAAATGACAGCATAAAGAACTCATACTTGCTGACCTGGAATTTTCTGGAATTGGCCTGAAACTGTCACACACCACTTACATCACTTACATTTATTACTAGAATCTACAGTTTTTGCCCAGAACTAGTCAGACGGTTAGCATTAACCACAAGGAAGGCAAAGAAATGCAAAATGGCTGTGCAGGAAGAAGATTTGGTGAACACGGAGCATTATCTCTGCTTCATTTACCATAACATCCTTGAGCTCTTTTTTTTTTTTCTTTTTTATTCCCCAGGTAAATTTTTTTTTTTTGCAGTTTCAAATCTAGTAAATATATTTTTCTTCAACTTGCTCAGCTGTTCTCCTGATCTTATTGATGTAACCCATCCTAAAAATTACGTGGCATATACTGAGACACTAATTAGAGACTATCTGTAGGTAAACTTTTTTAAAAATTTATTTTAATAATATCCTTGAGCTCTTGTTTTACTGAATCCATGGGTTTTAAAAAAAATTATTCTCTAGTGTAAAGAGATCAGGATGAGTTTTCTTCTTTTATTTAAGTTCTCTCCAAACTTAAGCTCTTTACCAGTCTCATACTGGTCTGCCTGTTTTCTTCCTTCTTCCCTCCCTTCCTTTTTGTTTTCTTCTTTTAGTCCCTCATTCATTGTATATTTGCATAGTTGTCATGCTGGGGTTTTTTGTTGTTGTTGTTGTTTGTTTTTCACCTTAAGCAATTCTGTCCAGACCTTGCATTTTCTCTGATACAATAGAGGAGATTTTTTTTTTTTTACTTCTTCTCCACTGTGTCTAAAAACAGTGTTTCTTTTCCCAATAATAGTTTGTGGGTTGAGCATTTCATATTATATTTTAAAAATAGGAATGAGGGGATGGTGGGAAAGGAATAGTTTATCTGTGGTGCTAAGTAGGATTTGTTGGGCCATGTGGTCCTTCGCTGTCTTCTGAGATTTAGTTAAAATGCTCATACAGGACTCCAAAGACCCCAGGGGGATGTTCTCAGGTCTGGGACTCCTTCTCGTGATGTGCTCACTTGTTTCTCTATTGCTGCCATTTGTCAGACAGAAGAGGGAAAAGATGAAGACACCCACGTAACTTGATCCTCTTGAATGGGTATTGTGGGGGGTAGAATAAGGGTTCCTAGGATCTCTCCGCTCACTGACAGGGTTTTGGGTGAAGGGTGGGATGAGAAGTCTAGCCTTGCTGTGCTGCTCAGCCCTGCTCCAGAGTTTCCCATCTCCTTAGCTACTAATATTTGAAGTGTATTTCATGAAGTTGTGGTTCCATCCTTGCCTGTTTGCTCTTAATGCAGATCTAGGGGACGGTTTTCATGATTTCTTTTCTATAGGAATTAAGCAAGGGAAATTCTTAGATATGAATCTCATCTGTCATTTTTAACCTTTCGTCCAATTTTGTAATTTTTTTCCATAGGTAATTGTCAGATTCATCTAAGTTTCCAAAATGATGTGCATACTTTTAGTTCAGAGGTTTTTAAAATGATTTTTTAAGCTTCTGAACTGTACTGTCAATTTAGCTCCACTGTATGGCCCCTTTGTCATTACTAATGCTATTTATTTTTTTCTTCTCTCTTTTTTCCCTTATCACTCCTGCTAAAGAGTTACGTAGCTTTTGGGCTTCCTAGGTGGCGCAGCGGTTAAGAATCCACCTGATAATGCAGAGGTCATGGGTTCGATCCCAGCTCCAGGAAGATCCCACATGCCGCGGAGCAACTAAGCCCGTGTGCCAAAAAAAAAAAAAAAAAGAGTTATGTAGCTTTTGACTTCAAAATAATAGCAACAGAAATTCTACAAAAGTTTAAGATGTGTTCTGTCTTCTTAGTGAACTTTTAACAAAGGTGTGAACATTAGGAAATTAAGGTTTAAATTTAATATTATTAACTAGAAGGTAAAATTGTACTTTTAAGAATTAAGAAAGCTGGGAAATTCCCTGGTGGTCTGGTGGTTAGAATTTGGTGCTTGCACTACTGGGGCCCGTGTTCAATCCCTGGTCAGGGAACTGAGGTCCTACAAGCCGCACAGTGCAGCCTAAATAAATAAATAAATAAATAAATAAAACAAACACCTAAGAAAGCAATCAGATAGGAGTAGTTTATTAGTCTGCTTGGGCTGCCCTAACAAAGTACCACAGACTGACAGACCGGAGGGCTTAAACCCAGAAATTTATTTTCTCTCAGTTCTGGAGACTGGTAATCCAAGATCAAGGTTTCAGCAGGGTTGGTTTCTTCCTTCCTCCTTGGCGTGTAGGTGACCATCTTCTCTCCCTGTGTCTTTACTTGGTCGTCCCTCTGTACCTGTCTGTGTCCACATTTTCTCTTCTTAGAAGGACACCAATTATATTAGACTAGAGCCCACTCTAATGACCTCATTTCACTTTAAATAACCCTGTCTCCCACTTCAGTCACATGCTGAGACACTGGAGGTTAGGACTTCAACGTATGAATTTTGGAAGGACACAGTTAAGCCCATAACAAGTAATCAGGAGAGACTTTTGTAGTAGGATATAGGCTAAGAAATTTAAAAATATAGGGGCTAAAAAAATGTTATTTTTTCTCATGAAACAATCCAGAAGAATTAGGTGGTACAGGGCTTCCTCAATGTCATCCAGAGACCCCAGTCCCCCCTGGCTGCTGCTCCACCCTTTTCTAGAGAATTGTTCTCGCGTCTAGAACTTGGTCAGCATTCAATGCGGCCTTCTGGAATAAACGGATGAATGAATGAATGACATGGTGTGTTCTGGGACAAGGAAGGGACTCGCTTAAAGGACATGAGAATCTTGATAGAAATAAGTGAGCAGAAGACATGATTAAATTTAACTGTCTAACCAGATTTGAGGAAGCCTTAAAAGCCAAAGGGGATTCACAGGGTATTGGAATTAAAAGGGATGAAGCAAATTCAACTCACTCACTTTATACAAATGAGGAAACCGAGGCTCAAGAAAGTGAATTAATTTACCCACATGGCTGACAAGTCACGCTCTCCAGGATTGTAATTCAATTCTTCTGATTCCAAGTTGAGGTGACTGCTTTTCTTACCACAGTAGGAGGGATATGGATACTCAGTGGCTTGTTCCGTGGGAGGGGACATGATGCATGCCGTGTTTTAGGAAGGCTAATTTTTATGACTCTTAATGTGTCATTTGTCAATAACTCTCCAGACGCTCACTGTGGCTCATGCTGATTTTGTTCACACAAAGGATAATTTGTCTCCTTGTGGCTGCTAACGGATCCTTGATCGTGTTCAGGTTGGAGGGAGAGAGCGATTCTTTGTTCCAGGAGACAGTGCCCTGTGGGTATGGTGGGGATAGGGGCTGGGTGGCTGGGAATTAATCATGATTGCCCTAAGCCAGTCATGTTAATTTCACTCCCTCTTGCCAATTATTGGTCTAAGGGTTGACGTGTGACCCAGTCTGGCCAATAAGGTGTAAAGAAGATTTTGCTGGGTAGATCCTGGGAGAGTTTTCTTACCTAACAGATAGATAGGACCCCACGAGGGGAAGACCTCTTTGCCCCACTTGCTGCCTTGAATGTAGTTGTACGAGTCACCTTGCAACCATAAAGCAACATCAGAGATGACAGGGCAGACAGACTGAGACGGCCTACCTGGGTACTTTGCAACATTGTGGAATTGCCACATCCGACCAGGAAATGCCTTCTCCAGGATCCTTCAGGAGTCATTGTTACTTTAATTAACTTTTGTCTTTATTGCTTAAGTCACTTTTAGTCAAGTATGCTGTCACCTGCAACCAAAACACCTAACTGGTGTATTCATTATATTTGCTTTTTAAACAAGCACATAAATGCCTAAAAACATCCTTGCAGTTCCCTATAATTTCTCAACAAGAAAGTGCAAGATAAAAATGCAGAACTGTACATCCTAGAGACATGCAGGGGAGAGGGGCCTGCCTGACCAACATGCTCTAGGGAGTCTTCAGGGCGCATGTGGCACTTGGACCAGGACGTGCACAGCGGGTGAGAGCTGAACAGGCAGAGGAAGGTGTCAGGTGCTGCCCGGGCAGGTGGAAGGTCCCAGCATGAGACAAGGATGCTAAGTCCTTCACACGCCTTAGGGGAGAGTCTGCATTTAAACTCCTGCCTGAGTGTTAGGAGCCGCCCGGAGCCCATGGAAAGCCGTGCTCTGAGTCTCCCAGGAAGCCCTGTGGATAGTGCGTGACGGAGCCGGGCACGTGCGGAGGTGGAAAGCTCTGCAGTGGAGAAGCACCTAAACAGTCTTCTTTCACCGCAAATCTAGGTTGTGCTCTTCACTGGGTGGGGTCTGTGTCTTGCTACTATACCTTCCTCCTGAGGCTGAGATCTTTATCTCCTTTTGTGGTTATTCTTAATTTTGTTTATTTATTTATTTTAAAAAATTTATTTTTGGCCATGCCCCGTGGCATGCAGGATCTTAGTTCCCCGACCAGGGCTGGAACCCGGGTCCCCTATGGTGGAAGTGCGGAGTCTTAACCACTGGACCACCAGGGAAGTCCCTGGTCATGGTTGATTTTGGTATCAGGGACCAGGCCAACGGCAGGAAATTTCCTTCATGGCCCTAAAGGGGTCTTTTAAGCTAATGGTGCTCCTGGTGTCCTGTTGCAAACTTCGCCATCTCTAGGTGTGGGCACGCTCCTCAAGTCACCTAGCACTGTCAGTGACAACAACACCATACACGCCAAAGAATAAAACCATGGTTTTAAGTGACTCTTCATCGGCGAGGCCTCGCGCCGTGGCTGGAGAGGGAATCCCGGTCTCTTGTGTGCCTGTGTCATTAACTGAGTCTTGTGGCCTTACCTGGATGCATCACTTAATACTGTGAGGTTTCATTTTCTTCATTTACGAGGAATGAGTCACTGGGGCTTTTCTAAACTGAAGTCATATTTTAAGTGGTTGCTAATTATAACTGCCGTTGTTTCTAGATACTGAAATCACAGGATTCCTTCTTCACCCTCCTCCTCCACCATATTTAAAGTGGGGGCTTTTTAAGTCCAGAGAACAAATAGGCAAAGGCAAAAGCCAGCTGCAGATTGCTAGGTCAAGCAGGAGGAATGGCGGTCACAGGAGGGCCAGGCAGGCCCTTAGCTTTTTTTAAAGTCCTTTAGCTATGGATTCTTGTTGGTCCTTGAGCTCAGCCAGAGGATGTGGAATGATTGAACGGGGGAGGGGTGTGGGGAGCATCCGGTGGGCTCGGGAGGGGGCCGCCTCCGCTGTTACCCCATCTGAGCCTTTTGTAGGGTCCTGATCATAGTTACAGCCAGTTTCAGCTCTGCTGAGGGCAGGTAAAGGAAGCTTTTATCCACACGTGTGGAATGCTGCCGGGCAGCGCGGGGGCCCCAAAGACCAGCTCCGTGGTGGTAGCGGCGACGAGTGGGAAACTCCGAAAAGGACATCTCCGGACAAGAGGAGATTGGGGAGGTCTTCACCAAGGTGAGTCTCCCATCACTGCCAGCCTTCATGGATCAAGGTTTTTGCCTATAAAAGGAGCAGGTTTTCTTATATAAAGCTTAGGGTTTTATACTGGACCTTCAGCAGCAGAGGCCCGTGGAGAGAGGGGACAGGCAGCTGGAGCAGGGCAGGGGTGGAGAGAAAAAGCAGCAGTGGAATCGGATGATACAAGCTGGTCCCTGCAGGGATGGCTATGTGATGCAACGGTCACTCAGCGGACGGGCATCAGAGGATGCGGCCAGCAACTGGAGGCCGTCAGCACGAGAGGACACTTGACGTCAGACCAGAGGCAGGATCTCAAACAATGTCCTAGGGTAAGGGGAAGCGGGTCTGCCCTCTAGGGACAAGGCTCGTAAGGTTAGACAGCGTGGTGGGCCATGCAAGGCCCCATCCCATGGGAGACCTGGAGCTTGAGGGCGGAAGTGCGGTCCACCCCCTGGGGATAGGTAGGGGAGGACTAGTTAGGGAGAGTGCATAGGGCATGCCAAACCAATGTTACTAGTTACTAACGTCATAAGAGCTAACACTTCCTCAGCGTTTATTTTGGTCCAGGCACTATTAGAAGTGCTCTTGCGGATTTCTCTCTTAATCCCCACAGCAACCCTATGTCAGGTCATCGGTCCTGCTGATGTCCCAGGGTAAGGGACTGAGTCCCAAGGAGGTTCAGCTGTTTTGCTCAAGGTCATAAACCCAGCAGGAGGCAGCGAACCCCTGGCAGGCTGGCCCTAGAAGCTGCACACATCCTCCACCCCAGACGAGCAGAAGCACTTTGCTCTCCGCTTTACGTTGTTTTCGGAGTGCAGGTGACCTGCCCAAAGACGGTGATCTTGACCTGACTGAGATCTGAGCTGACCTGCAGGCAGGTCCTTCCTTCCCTCCACTGATTCATCAGGTCCCTTCACAGGGATCAAGGGGATGAAGCAATGAGTCTTTAGAACCAGCTCTCTCCTTACGTGTGATAAGCTTGGTATTAAGCGACCAGAAGGGCTGAGGGGATTGTGGGGGTGGGGGCTGGGGCTGGGGGTGGAGTCTAAGCCGTAAGCCCAAGGAGGTCCTGCAGATTCAAGTTCATGGTGGGCAAGGCACATTACTTCTCTGCCTGTTTCCTTAAAGTAAGATCAAGTGGCTGGACTAGACTATCTATGAGGTTCATTTGCACATTAATATTTCGTAAGTCTATGTTTTATCTTCCCCAGTCTTCTGGAATCTCTTTTTCCAACCTTTGAAGCTTCTTCATGTGTTCTAGAAAAAAATGGCCAATGGTCTTGCAGTGTTGTCTTTCTGTTCCTAAATTGCCAAGGATGCTTGCCAAGAAATCCTGTTTTGTTTTGTTTTAAAAAATGTAGTTTTTAAGATCTTAATATCATGATATGATGAAGCGTGGGTGTCTGTGTTTCCCCGTCAGTTTCATTTTCTTTAGTTAATGGTCACCTGCTACAATTTCTAAACAAATAGGATGGAGGAGAAA
This sequence comes from Hippopotamus amphibius kiboko, assembly GCF_030028045.1. Lineage (NCBI taxonomy): Eukaryota > Metazoa > Chordata > Mammalia > Artiodactyla > Hippopotamidae > Hippopotamus > Hippopotamus amphibius. The sequence continues at coordinate 74,831,263 of NC_080199.1, forward strand.
AGGGATTTTCAAAGCTTGTGCACTTCCCTCCTCTTGGTCATATACAGAATATTTTCCTGGATTCCCCTTTTAAAGAATATTCCTGTTTTCTTTCTTTTTCCTTCTTGATCTTGTTTCTGCTTATCTGTGTTACTTCTGAAGACAGCAGTACTTTTCAAACCAAATGTAGTTTTCAAAGCATCAGTTTCCCTTGTGACTGCTTTGCACCTATTCATACCTCTTTATCAACGAACATTGAATTAGCTGGAAACTCGGGGAAAGTCACCTGTCCTCATGACTGTCTGTGAAACCAAAGCTCTGGCCACCAGGTAACATTCCCTGTTCTCCTTTTCTCTCTAGCTTCACTTTTTTCTACACTCAGAACCTAAAATTTGCTTTGAGCTGATAGCTTGCATTTTTCAATTTTAGACTAGGAAGGAAAAATATGTTTTATTAAGAAAACATTTTAAATATATACATGAGAAGAAATATATATGAATTATATACCCATGATGCAGTTTCCACATTATCACCTTAGGTCCTATCTCTTTTCATCTTTAGTCCTTTTGGATAATTTTGAAGCACATCTCAGACATTTTATCACTTTATTTGTGATCACTTCAGGATATGAAGAAAGGGAAATTATTTTAAAATAATAAAATATGTTTATTATTGTTATTAAACTATTGTTTATTATTAAATTATTATTATTTGACTGGGTTTTAAATTTCATCAAGAAAAAGCACACTGGTATTTGACTTGATGCTTTGGACATTGATCTGTTTTATGCCCTGAACCAAGATTTGTTTATCATATCTTGATATCAACGTTTTTTCTCTTATGCAGACAAACTGGGGGTATACTCCAAAATACAGAGACAATAATTCTGATATTTTTTTACAGGTGTTCAGAACAAATTTTTATTATCAAGTTATAGAAACAAAGTTATTTAGCAGTCTAAAAATTAGTGGAAAGGAGCTTATGATGTCATGTCTTTCTCGGAAGCAATGTTCTCAGCTTAGCTAGAACTTGATTTTATGGAATATTATTTTTTCAATAGAAAAAAACGTAAGGTCACTTACTATACTCAATTCTTCCCTGTACAGTTGGATTAGGTGAGCTTGGGGGTCTAACTGTCTTACAAAATGACGTATTTGCTAGATTTTGCATCTTTGAAAGTTACAGGGCCTCATTCCTGCATTCTGGCTGAGTCTGGTTCAGATGGGCCTGTGGTCCAGGGCACAGAGTGGCTGGCCTTCTCCCTGACTTCTGCTGCTGCTGATACGCATGAAAAGTACATCTGGGAGGAGTCTGGAAGAGATGCAGGAAGGAAAGGGATGGTCTTCCACGGAAGCGGAAGTGGCCAGCAGACCTGCCCAGAGGCTGTGTCTGGGGAAGGGGGAACTTTGGAAGAGGGCTGAAGGTAGAGAGCTCTGCTCCTTGCTCAGATCTGGGAATCCAACGCATGGCGTTTCATAAACTTCCTAGACACAGTCCAGCCATTACATAAAACTCAGATGTTACTAGTACCTAAGATTTTGGTCCAGTGTTAGGGCACAGCAATCTGATGATGGATTTCTACTTCCTTAAAACGCCTGGACCTGAGCCAGAGGATCACTTCAAATCCTGTCTTGGCTCAAGCAGGAAAACTAAGTAGGCTGCTTCCAACTGCCCGCTCACCTCAACCTAGCTGAAACCAGCAAGTCCTCCCCTCCTTCCCCTCCCCTTCCAGCAGCCTCCCCACCCAGGCAACGCTCCGCAATCTTAGAGTCCTCCCTGGAACCTCCGGGTTCTCTTGGGCGCCTCTGTCTCCCTCACCTGGACCCCAAAGTTAATTTCTCTCTCCATCCCTTCTCCCAACTACTAACCAAAGCCACCTGCCCTCTTGCTCTCTCCTTCCCATCACTGCTCCAGTTCTGGCCTATCACCTCTTAATAGTTTGTTTCTTCTTAGATTTATTTAATAGTTTATTCTTTCCGTTTCAGTCTCACTTCCCTTTACTCCCCTGTATGCTGGTCTAAGCATCCTACACCAGCCCTTCCTAGGACGGGCAGGATGAAACACATGTCAAGGTACCTACCACGTAGGCGAGGTCCCTCAGCCTTACCTGCTGGAGCTTGTCTCCCTGTTCCCTGGCACCCTCCCTCCTCCACTGGCTGCTCCTGCGCTACACACGTCCCCCCACCCCCACAGCAGCTGGTTTTGTTCCCTTTGCTCCTTGTCACAATGCCCTCCCCTCTCTGCCCACACAAATCTGTTGCTACTTTCAAAATCAATCGTTTCCCAATTCAGGGATGAACAATGCCTTTTAGTACTCACAACGGTGTCTTTCTCTGGCTGTAGAATTGTTTTAATTGCAGTAGAATTGTTTCCTAATGTTTCTTGAAGTCTGGCCTTCTCAAATGAAGGCTAAGGCCTTCTAGGACAATAGTTACATCTTCTATGCTACTGTTTTCAAAACGACTGGTCCAGGATTGCATATGTGTGCAAACAAAAATGTTTACTGAATGAGAGAATACATTTTCTGGTTATGCCCCAGGACCTATAACTCTTCCTTCTGATTGTGTAGCCATGTGACTATTGGACGAAGCTGGTGCACCTCTCAAGTGAGGCAAGACAATTGACTCTGTGTGCGTGTGTGTGTGGTGTGTGTGTATGAAAGGGGCTGGGAGGGAGGAGAGGAATGGATACTGAGTGTCTGTATGCGCCTGACTGAAAAAACATTCCAATGTCAAATTAAATTCATTTGGGGATTATTTATAATGGTGACATTGAAATGTCCAGCAGTAGGATAATATTTTACAGCTATTAAGTGTAATAATTATGAAGCCTCTATAGAAACACAGACAATTAAAAGCGCTCTCTAAGAAAGACTAACATGAAATATACCTGAGGTCACGGTGGGTTTGTTGAGACTACGGGGTGATGATTCATCCTCCAGCTCTCTCCCCATCTTTGCATCTGTCTCAAATGTCTTATAACTAAGAGAGTGTATTAAAAGCAATGTCACATTTTAAAAATAAGAGTAAAAGTCAGTAGCTGAAGTCACAGGCTGAGATAAAATTAATCTTTGGCAAAAGTTGTTAATTCTATGGATTAGATGACCATTATATAGACTTCCTCAGCCAGGTGCTTTTCCTTTAGGTATTAGTCCCTTCTCTGTTTTGCCTTTTTTCCTGCCCCAATCTTTTCTGATTATCTCCGTCTGGGGCTTTTTCTTTTTCACGTTCCTAAAATACCTTGAATAAAACTCACCTGTCTTATTACCTCTTGCTAGGACCATCAGTTATTCCTGAATAATGACTGTAAATGGTAACAAGCTAATATGCAGCCTCCCATGGTGAACACACATGACGCATCATGCATCAGAGATAGTGACACAGAATACTTTGCTTTACTTAACCTCTGCTGATTCCTCTCTCCCTTCCTCCCTCCTTTCTTTCTTTCCTCCCTCCCTCCCTCCCTCCCTTCCGGTGTTCAGCTCTGCCCTAGTCAATGATTTTGATGATACAGAAGGCACATTTGTCATATTTTTGGATAATTTGAAGCAGGACATATAGAACATGCACTGAATGGCAGAATTAGGGACCAGAAAGATTTCAACAGGCCAGAAAGATGGACTAAATCAAGAAGTTTAATAAGAGTGTGTATAAGGATCTGCAATTTGAGTCGTCAAAGCTGTGGCTAGTGCAGTTAGCCAAACCACAGCTCCTGTGAAAAAGCTTCAGGGCTTTTAACCAAGATCCAGCTCCACAAGCATCCAGGGTACAAAGTGGCCGACAGAAAGGGCTCCTTTGATCTTAGGCTGCAGTAACAGAAGTATAGTATCTGTGTCACAGCTCCTAGGGAGGAGGTGCAGGGCTAACTGGGAGATCAGAGCTAGGAGACACAGGCTCAAAAGGAAGCTGAAAGCCGGAATCAAAATGAGATACATATCAGTAGAAGCAGCACCAACCTGCATGAGGGGCTGGAGTGAAGCACTTGGAGCCGAAACAAGGGGTTGGGTGGGTGGGGGATGCTAAGGAACTCCATCAGAACTTATTAGCATCAGAGAAATGAAACTGTGGGTGTGCCTGCCTGGTGAACTCAGCAGAGCTTGCCCAAGGAGGATTGTGAGCATATGCTACTCAGACCCAGGAGCCTGAACTCTCAAGCAGAGATGTGCCGGGAGATGTTTTTTTTTCATATAATTATATGAATTTGTGATTCATTTGGTTCTTGTAACCAACCATACACATGTACGCTATACAGTGTGTAGCTGTGCAGCATAGTTTCTCTTTGCTCTGAAGCTCCCTAACCCACGTGGGGATGAAGTCCTGATTGAGCCTTGGTGACTGCAAGCTGACCGGTTCCACACTTGGTCCACTGTAGGAAGATGAGGCCCAGGGTTCCCTCCTGTCTCTCACAGGGATGCTCCCACACTAGTATTCAGTCTTGAATATTAAAGCTGTTGGTTTTACCAACAGTGTGCCTCTGAATAGGGACTAGAAAGAATCCTCAAGAGAATGTTTGTAGCTGATAACAAGTGAGAGTGTCTGGTTTTGCAGGAGATGAAATGTTCTTTTGTAACTGAGCAGAAAGCAAGCAGATAGTCTATTTCAATAGCTTTTTATACCCACCAGGCATGTTGAAATTGATCTCTTCCATCACCGTTATCTATAAAACCCCTTTCGTTAGTGATTTAGTTGGAAGAGTGCTACAGCCCATTCTCATTCCAAGGTATTATCTCTTTGGAGGGGGTTGGGGGGAGGAGGGTTGAGAGCCACACCTTTCTTTCCCATCATTTTAACTTAGATATTCATTTATTCTAAATGCTAAAATGTATCTGAGCTAACATGAAATTAAGAACAAAACCTGGCGACAACTTGTAGCATCTTGAGTTCTTCCTGAGGAGCCTAATGCAACTGACAAAATAAGAAGCAGTAAAGAAATTGCTGACTAGAATTAAAAGCCTGCAACTTTTCAAAAGAATAGTTGAGGAATTTGTGGAAGACCACTCCTAATGCAGAATGATTTTGGTGTAAATTAAGTGAGAGTCGACCAGGACTCTTAACCTTAAATAGTCGAGCAGTATACTAGCATCGTTGCTGAGCATCCGAGGTTATGAAGACTGATTCAGCTGTCCATCAAATACCCCGTCCTGCTTTACAAATAAACTCGATGTAGGTTCATTTCTGGCAGGGGGTATGTGGAGTGTTGTCTCTCAGAGAGCATCTGAAGGGTTGTTGCAAACTTTGGTAGATGGTACTAAGTGCCCTTTCCCCCCAGAGTCAGCTAAATGTCTCTCCTAAGAAGCACTCCTGTTCTCTGTGCCCATCGTGGACCCAAGCTCCCTCCAGCACTGTAATGTCATGGCCTCTTGACGCGTCAACTCCTCTGCAGATTCTAAGCCCCTTGGAAGGCATCCTCCCATCACAGTGTTTTTGGCCCTAACGGTAATGTCTGGCTCTGTGAGGGGCTGCAGAAGGGCGATGCCGACAGCCGCTTCTTGGGAGAGAGCATGGGAGGGACAAGCAGCTCTGAAGTGAGGCAAGGGCGACACCTCGGCTCTGAGGGTGTGTCCCAGACTGTGACTGAGGCTGGGGGACCAGTTGTGAGTAAGATCCGCCGTCAGGCTCTAACCCTGCGATGCGTAATTAACTAACTGTTCACGGAATGATGCTGCGGTTTTGAAGGAGTCAGGCTTGGGGGAGAAGAGAAAAGGAGCCAGGAGAGTGGAGGGGAGCCCTGGAAAAGTAGAAAGGGTGGAGAAGCCAGCAGGCGCGCAAAGGCTCCGCGTGGTCTCACTCTCCTAGGAGCCGCGTGAGGCTGCGACTCCCGTTCCCCAGCGCCAGGGGCGCGGGCTCGAGGTTCCTGCGTGGGGCGCCCGGCGGCCGGGACCTGCCCTTGCCCTGCCGCTCAGAGGTGTGGCAGCTCCGGGTTGCCTAACCTCCCCAGGCGGGAGGCAGTCCCGTCCTTCAGGAAGAGTCGCTGGCCCCGTGTTTAGGAGCCATCACATTCTTTTTATCGTGACCATCTGGCAGTTTCCAATACAACTATTTTTCAAACCAGCGGTATTTACAGGGACAAGACTGGGCTGCTCCGTGGAGCCTAGGACGATCTCAGCCTTTGAGGTAATGGAGACATAATTGGGGAACGAGGTGGAATTAGTGTCAGCGCCAATGATCTAGTGCCTCAGGTTAATTTCACGGGGTTTTGTTCGCAGAGCGTGGAGCCGCTCATCTTGCGTAGCAAGCTGCCATGAGAAAGATTCTTTTCGAACACTTAGTTCAAGTGCTCGGCCCTTAAAAGCTGCAGGAGCAGCTTCTCGTCTCAGCCTTTTACAAGGTATCATGATGTTATTGCCTGTTTTGCTTCTAGGAAGCGGAGATTTAGGAAATGACTTGGGCGGGTGCATCTGTGAGGCCGAAAAAGACACAGACGCGCTCCCCAGGGACCCGAGCGGCTTCGCTGTCTTCCCGAAGGTGCCAGCCAAGCGTCCGGCCCCCGCGGGCGCTCCTGGCGCGGTCCCCTGTGCCGAGGGTGTCCGGCGCCTTCCTAGATGTCTGGGGGGAGTCGGGGGCGGCGGGAACGACGCGGGAAGAGCAAGGAAGGGGGGAGGGAGCCGGCCTGCGCCTCGCCCCTCCGTGCCAAGGACACCGTCGCGGAGGCGCGGCCAGCTTCCCAGGGTCTGACTTTCCGCCCCGGGGGCCGGGCGGTGGAGGTCCAGCCCTTGTCCCCTTCCCAGCTTCGGGCGGCCCCCAGGGCTGAGTAAGCCGGGCGGAGGGAGACGGCAAGGATTTCCTGAGAGCTGAGGGAAGGAGGAAGGGACCCGGGCAGGAGCCGGGAGCAAGGACCCTGAACCTGCGGGGCGGCGCTCCGGGGCCGCGCCGCCCGCGCCTCCCCACGCGCGCGCCCTCCCCGCCCCCCGCCCCCGGCGGCCCCCGCCCCCTCCCGAGCCGTAGGGAATCAGGTCCCGGAGGAAGAGGGGAGGTGGGGAGGCGGATGAGGGGTGGGGGACCCCTTGACGTCACTGGAAGGAGGTGCCGGGGTAGGAAGTGGGCTGGGGAAAGGTTATAAATCGCCCCCGCCCTCGGCTCCTCTTAATCGAGGTCCGCTGGAGGCTCGGGGCGCGCCGGACCGACACTCCTCGCGGCTCCTCCCCGGCGGCGGCGGCGGCGGCTCGGAGCGGGCTCCGGGGCTGGAAGGCAACGGCTGGAGGACGCCGGGCTGCGAGGATTACCGGGGGGAGTGGCTGTCTCTCGGCCGGAGCCGCGGAGAGGGGCGCTCGGGGCGGAGGGCCGGCGCGCGGGGCCGGCGGCGGCGGAGCCAGCGGACACAGGCTCGGGCGGCTGCGGCGGGCGCCCGCCAGGAGCGCGGGCACCGGGCGAGCAGGCCGCGTCGCGCTCACCATGGTCAGCTGCGGGGACACCGGGGTCCTGCTGTGCGCGCTGCTCGGCGGGCTGCTTCTCACAGGTGAGGCGCGGCCGCGCCCCGAGGCCGGCGCCGGCTGGCGGGGGCGGGGGCGCACCGGGGGGGCCGGGTGGGCGCGGGGAGCGACGTGGGAGGGGAGCGGGGACCCTCGCTGCAGGGGACACGCCTGGGGCCGTGACGCCCTTTCTCCTCCGCCCGCCGGTCGGGGTGGGCGCCTCGGAGAGCGGCTGGCTGGGGACCGCGAGCATCGCGGCGCTCGGGTCCGCGCCGGGGCTGCCCCTTGGCGGCTGGGGTCGCCGATCCTCTCTGCCTGGGGACCTCCCCCGAGCCGGGTGCCCCCTCCCAGATTCTGGGTCCGGGAAGCGCCGCGCACCCGGACCTGCCTGACACCCAGAGCCGGGTCCGCGGGGTCCCCGGAGCAGCGGCTCCTAGGACACCCGCGTGGCTCCCCGGGAGCTGGGCTGAGCCCCGGCCTTGGCGATGTTGGGCACTGGTCACGACGTCGCGCCTCTCGAGGGAAGGAGGTGAGCCCCTTTGGAGGGGATCGCGTGCCTGGCGGGAGCACACAGGTCCCTGGAGATGACAGGAGCTGGTATCCTGAGACCCACTCAGGGCCCCCGAGCCCGCGTGTCCCGGGGAACGTTCCCCCAGCGTCCGCTCCTCCCCGTCGCTCGCGGGCAGCTGGGCCTCGAGCGCGCTGCGCGCAGCCACCCGAGTGGAGCCGCTGCCACGGGTCCATCCCAGGTCGCCGGCATGAGAGACCTTGACCGACGAGGGCAGTCGAGGACCCAAATCCCGTTAAGTTTCAGAATTGCAAGCCTAGCCTTTAAGTTCCGATTTGGACCAAAAGATGCTGTTTGAGGAATCGATGAGGTCTGCGCCTTTGCCGGGCGTTAGGGAAACTGGCGGCAGAACCTTCAGGGACCTGAAGGGTTGTGCCCATTTAGCGTGGAGGTAGCCACCACCGAGGCGCCAAAACCCAAGGGCGTTTAGGGGCTCGGACTCGCCTTTCCTGCTCAGCGGGGCTCAGTGGCCAAGCCCCCTTGTGTAGTCCCCCTGGGCTCAGAGAGCCAGATTTTGGAGCGCCTGTCTTTTAACCGTCGTAGAGAAAAGGTAAAATATGAAATAAAATACAGTAACATAAAATAAGTTATTGCAAAGATCTTTGGGTAGAAAAGTCCATACGGTTGAGCATTTTTTAAAAGATGCTTGTTAAACTCAAAAGGCAGTAAGTTAAATATTCTTTCTCAGTGGGAAGACTAATTAAACCACCTGTTTCTAAATAACAAGTAATAGTTCCAATTAGATGGATGAAACTGTTAAACCGAGAGGCAAGGCGAATTCGTACTAAATTGAAGAGAAATCACTCTAAGTTGGAAATACTGCTAAAATAACTATGTGAAGTACTGCTTTTCTATTTCAAAAATACATTTTGGGGTTTGAAAAAGTCACGGGTTTTGGAATGTAATTGCTTGGAGCATTTAAATAACTTGCTGAAGTCTATTATGTAAATCTAGGTAAATTACTGTGAATCCAAAACATGGAGGGAAAAGTAAATGCTTTATTGGATTTTCTGCTTCACACATAGACATCTTTATTTTGTTTCAAAAAACTAGCAATGTATAGTTCTGTTCATGGTTAAAAGCAACTGAGATCCATGGGAGCTTTTCAGAATCACGAGTGAGGTCCTCTTATGAGATTTTATTTAAATGAGACAGAAATCTCGGAAATCTTTTGTGATTTTTAAAGAAATTTTTTACGTATGTATTATAGGGAGAAAGCAAGGCAAACACTGGCAAGCTGAGAACCTCTTCCCCTGCGGTTTGGGGAATGTTCTATCAGCTGTTGGGGTTTGTAATTGCAAATCGTGCCTTTGTAAACCACACTCTGCTCCCGAGGGTTAACAGCGGCTTCACAGTGAAACAATCAGCCTCCTGCTTTCTAAACTGCATCAGGGCTTTCAAACTGAACGGAGGGGCTGGATATCTGGGGAGTGGTGTCCAGATGAGGGCCAAGTTTCTGTCCTGTGGATTTATCAGGAGTCCAGCTTGCACCCATCAGGGGCCAGCCTGTGCACTGTTGGGTGCTGTGTAATTTTATGAGTTAATAATATTGTGTGTGCCTGCACCGAGGTATAAAATAATCAGAGGTTCAGTGATACAAAAAATAATGCCTTTCCTCGCAAAAAGTATATTTACCTTCTGCTAAATATCCTGGGAGATAAAAACATGCCAATAATTCAGGTACTCCAAGTCCTCTATATTGCAATCTCTTCCTCTAAAAAAGGATGCTAGTCTTCCTTTTTCCAGCTCAAAGTGTCATTTTCCCATTTTAAGGCAGCACACGCTTGGTGAAAGTCACAGACCCTTTTTGTCTGCCCCCATTTTTCTTCAGTTTTTGAGCAGCTGACCTACAATTTGCTATAGCTAGTTGGAAATGCTTCACTTGCAAATTTTGTGAGTGGAGTTAATATAAAGTTAAATCAAAATATACATGACAATAATCCCCATTTCCAAAATGAATGTAATCTCTCAAAATCAAGCTAATTTTGCATAACAATTTTTGTTTTCTTCAAGGTTTATGAAGTCATGCTTTCTGGGTTGTGTTTTTCCAGACTTGTACATTTGATATGTTAATTATGCAGCACCTTTGGTGGTCCACGTAGTTTTCCAAATAATGGATCACATTGCAGATAAGTTGTAGGTGGTCACCTACTCTAGTTCCTCAATATTTTGAGCTTATTTCTTTATTAAGTTTTTTCTGTCCCTGTTGAAACTTCTATAGTAGGCGATCCAGTTTCTTTTCTAGCGAGCGCTAAGTGGGTTTTGTGTTTTCCTATGCAAAGTGCAGATGTTAGAATCCATGGTTATTTCTAGGGACCTTTCCCAACTCTAAAATTCAGTGAGTGGTTCCGAGAAACAGACTGAACACAACGTCTTTTTCTCTCCCTCCCTTAACTACATTTGCCCATAGAATGGATGATAAGCCTTGGATGCCAGAGCTGGGGCTGAAAGGATGAGCTGGCTTTCCCCTGCTCAGTAATCACGGTGGATTTTCTTTTTGACTGGTGGAACACACCTGATTTCAACCGATTAGCTTGCCCTTTATCGGGTTGCAAGAACTAAGCTGCTAAACGATGCCCAAGCCAGTACTAATCATGATCTTGGGTTTTTGTTTTGTTTTTTTCTAACAGAATGTGTAACTCTATGAAATAGGCTTTATTTCATAACTCTAGTTCGATGCATTCTTCTTCTAAGGAGACCAGTCGTTTAAAACCCATATGTATTTCTTGGTTTTTTAAATTAATGCTCACTTATTTGCTCCCCAAACAACTTAAATCTGTTTCTGCTTTCAACAAGGATACTAAACCTCTTATTTAAGCTTGAACTTATTTTATATGACTTTTTAGAACAGACCAAATAATCATTTGTTTTTACCAAAACGATTGAGATATTTTAAATCTCCTTTGAATGTATATAATATAGAAGTTGAAAATGACATATTGCCCCCCAAAATGGTTTTATATCCACCAAAAAAATAATGTAGTGTCCTTGGGGAGGGCTACCCAGTTGATCACAAAGTTATGACTGATGTTTATTCTGGCTTGGGAACTCTGCAAAGCAAGAACAAATAACAGAGTAAATAGCTTCTATAGTGGTTTAAATTGAAATGTGCATGTGAGGAGTGAGTGTGAGAGTGGAGAGTGAGGGAAGTTCTCTTGGCACCTGGGTGTTAAATGCAGGGCTTGCTGGTGTTCGGGTCTTGGTTCAATTGCACAGTCAGGAGTTTGTTCGATATCAGGTAAATATCCTAAGTTTTCAGAGTGTTTGTCATTGTGGCTAGGGGAGGAAGGACATTTGAAATAACACCAGGCTTAATTTTTTTTAAGTAAAAATATATCGTTAGGAATGGTTAAAAGCACCTGTTGCATTTGGTTGAAAGGATCTATTGGAACAGTCCATTCTGTTCCATTGGGCTCAGACGGGGAAGGCTTGTAAGGAATGACAAGATTCCCTGCCAGACGCTTTCCAGGATCACCGTTGATTCCTCACACACTTGGGTGCCTTGGAAATTGCATGCTGCTGATTACAGTGCTGGATCTTATACCAGATTGAGGAAGGGGAAGGAAATGGGAGGAATGGGGTGATGGAGGGAGGGCTTGAAAGGAAAGCCTCTGGCTTAGTATCTGGAACTGCAGGGGGGTTTCATTAAGGAAATGGTTCCATTGAGTCTGCTGAAGATAGTGGACTAGATTTCCTGCATTGCTGCTGGGGCGGATGTGGGGGGATGTCAAGAATTCCTGGGGATTTCCCATCAGTCTTGGTAAAGCTGGATGCCTGGGAGCCTCGTCTGATCACTGCTCCTGTCCTTGATTCTGAGCTCGTTGAGAGCATTGATCTCACTGCACAGACACATACACTGTGAGCGCTACGTGGAACCTCACGGGTCTAATCTACTCCTTTCAGAGACAAGCCATTTAGGGATTTTTTTTCAAGCTCAACAGCTGGCTGGTGGCAGACCCGGGAACAGAACCTGATGTTCATCCAGATAACATTTCTTCTTCATTTTTTGTATTTCCTCCACCCCAAACAGAGTAGAGATGTTCAAATATTTGTTGAGGCACATTATTGTGGTGCTAAAATTTCTTTGTAAATGCTGGCATTTAATCTTATTTCTCATTTTATTGAATATATTCAAGAGGCTCTTTCCTACCATCAAGACACGAATAAATTTTTTTACGCATAAAATTAGGACCATATGAACATACCGTCGTGGTAGATACGTGTTTATACGCTCTTCTGCAAAAAAATGTATTTAAACTGCCTTTTATTTTTATTTTTTTTTTTATTATTTTATTTTATTTTTTTGGGGGTACGCCAGGTTCAATCAACTGTTTTTATACACATATCCCCATTTAAACTGCCTTTTAAAACTTAATATGTCGTTCCTATTTTAATGCGTCACTATTAATTTTTTACAACAGTATTTTTAACGACTGTGTAGCATTTCATGGTATGTCTGTGCCACAGTTTGTTAAGCCAAACTGGCATTTTTTTTTAATATGAAAAAACTTTAGCGCCCATAAGGGGTTTAACTGAGAATATCAAAATGATGGCTTCTTGGTAATATATGGAGAGATTTGGGGAGAGAGGTAATTTTCCTTGCGAACAGTTGGACTCCTCCTTTTGAGTGGCTGCGGCTTGAGTGGTTGTGGTTTATGATACTAGCTTCATCTCTCACCACTTCCCTCCACACACCCTGTGTCCCAGCCACGCAAGCTCTACCCCGTCAAAGGAATAACTCACCATTCTTTAGACGGGCCTTGCACGGTTCATGCCGTTCGTCTGCCTACAAGACCCCTTTCCTCTCTCTGCATCTTTTTTTCCAAATTCAGCTCAGAAATCAGCCCCGTGAGCTCCTGCCTGCAGCCCCAGACAGGATGACTGGTTTCTTCCACTCCTCTATGTAGCCTCCCCTCATGGCCCCTGTATGGGTCCCTCCTCCGTTTTTCTCACCTGGCATCGTGAGTGTTCTGTTCCTGCGTCTGCCCTTGCTCTTCGGGGAGGAGAGCCCGTGCCTTAGCTGTCCTTCCATCCCTGGTACCTGGGGTCCTGCCTGGCATAGAAGCTCTCAGTAAATGTTGGAATGAATGAATGAATGATGTAGCCACACTATCATTTCAAAGAAGTCTCTCCGGGCCAGTTATGACTTTATTCCAGGTTATTAGTACTCCTGCCTGTCCATTGGGCCTCAGTGACAGTAGATTCCTTAAAGAGGCTGTTTCTCAATAGAGAATATTTGTCCTCTGCAGAGAGTGGCTAAGATCTAGGGAATCAACTGTGATTTTCAGCTCTGAGATCCCCATGTCCTGTGATCCCCTCCGGTTTGGTCACGATGCTTCCCTGTGGCCTCTGGGCCAGCAAAGCTGGTCTTGGGTCCGTGCAACAGTTCTGTCCTAGCCTCTGTTGGTGAGGGGCCAAACCCTTCGCCTTTACACCTCAGTGCTTGATACTATTTTTAGTGCGTTTAGATTTTATGCTTTGACTTACTCATCCTCTCAGACTCAAAACCTGAGTCATTGGATGCTGGGCTGTGTTGCAAATCTGAATGGTGGGAAGAAACTTAGAGTCAAGACTCTGCTTTAATAGGAGCGTTTCTACAGGACCAGGTTAGTCACCTGATTTCCTCCTTCCTTAGAATAAGTTCTCCTTAACTATTCATGCAAATAGATTCTTCTCGCAGGACCAGTCTACTAGGTGTGAAACATGTTCTGAAAAATCCCAATTCCCTGATCCAGCCTCAAGCTGGTGCCTCCCTTCCCCTACTCCCATCCCAGCCCCATACTTTGCACATGCCCACAACATGCTACTTAAAGTGTGGTCCATGGCCCAGCATCCCCTGGGAACTTAACCAATCAGAGCGTGTATGTTAACAAGGTCCCCAGATGTGTTTTTGCACATTAAAAAAATTGAGAAGCGCTGATTTTAGTAAAGGATTCTTAGTTCTGGTATCAGGGTCTAAATCCTCTTCACCAACATCCTAGTGATGCCCTTGACCTGTGTGAGCAAGGAACTAGACCTGGGTCAGCCAGGAGCTTCTTCCGGCTCCCACGCTGTTCCCAGGCTACCTTATCTTCTGCCGGCACACCTGTGACCTACTTCAAGACTTTTTTTTTCTCTTTTATTACAAAATCGTAGACTTAGCTTGGACCTGTAATCAAAACAGAGGTTGCGATCTTGAAGACTACCACGGTTCACCACACCATGGGTCTTAGAAAATAAGGACCCGGCGAAAAATAGGACAATAAAAACGGCATTAAATAGATAGGTTTTAACCATAAATAAAAGTTTTATAAGGCATTTGCTTCCAAAGCAAAGTCGCTTAGTGTGAAAACCAGGGAAGGTGAGTATCCTTCTGTGTAATCTGTTGTCAAGGAGGCATCCCTGTCTCATCGTGCTGTCCTGCAGCTGATAACACACTTTCTGTGCTGCTTACTGGCTTCAAATGTCATGCACTTGCCTTCTTCCTCGTCTCATTATTGCAAATCTTGGCAAATGCTTTTGTCTTTTCACAGGCTACCACACTGCTTACAGGTACTTTCAGCCTGGCCTTCTGTCCCTCTACTGAACAGGTGGAGTGTGGACCACAGACCCACCCACGTGGTCGACACAAGCAGTGCTATAACCAGGATCAGGTTCTTTTGTGAAGAGGCCTGAAGTGAACCGTGTATAAATGAAAAGCCTTGGCTTCTATTATATGCAAATATGAAACCACTCAAGGTCACCTTTGGCGGCCTTGATTAGTAAGTAGTAACTCTTGCCAACTGAGTTCTGTGAAACCCTTTACTTCTCTCTAGGGTCCCCGGCTTTGGCTGTACGTTAAAATCATCTGGGAGTGGGGTTGGTCGGGGGGGGGGGGGGGGGCGCTTTATTTTTAGAATCCTCTTGCCCTGGCTGCACTTCTGACCAATTTAATCATGAGTTTTTGAGTGGGACCAAGGCATCAATCACTTTAAAGCTGCTAGGTGATCCCAATGGGCAGAATTTTATTTTATCGTTTTATCGTATATCCACATCACCTGGAAAGCTTGCATACCGCACTGGGCCCACCGCCCCAGAGTTCCTGATTCAGTGGGCCTGGGGTGGGGCCTATCATTTGCACTTCTAGCAAGGTCCCAGGTGCTGCCGAGCGAGGCAGGGGTGAGGAGACCTGCTGCTTTCAGAGCCCCTGCCCTCAGTCTCGGCTGAGAGGCCTGGCCACCTGGGAGCCACCTGCCCCGGGGCCCACCTGGAAAAGGCACTAAATCACATCATTACTAGACATCTAACAAGGTGGAGGAAACTCAGGAAGAGTAGGTCTTAGTAGAGGAATTCTGGGATAAAGTGCTTGGGGTGGGCAGGTCTGTTTTGCAGAGCAGGGTAAGTGAGTTAGGAGCTGGAACTGAATTGCTGGTCCAGACAGTAAAGCTAGTAGTAGTCCTTCCCTGCCTCACACTGTGGAGCCCTCAGCCTTTCCTCTACAGAAATGTGGGCACATGTCTACAGAGTGCTTTGGAAAGGTGCTATGCTGTTGACCTGTCCCGGGCCTCCGCGCGCCTTTGGTCCAGCCCTGCTACCCTCCAGTAAGCCCTGCATGGGGCTGTCAGAAGCCTCGCCATGCTTTCCCTCTCTGACCAAGCCCCTGTATCTGAAGTCCTCTGCTGGGATCAGCATCCCCGACTTGGGTGGCTGAATTCTACCTGTCCGAGCAATATGGTTCTGCTGACTCAGGGATGTGCCGGGGTCTGTCCCCGTTGGGGAGCAAAGTCACTGCCACGTTCGAGACAGAGCCGGCCTCTCACTGCAGAATCGTGGTGCTGGGACCCTTCTTGGGAAACGCCAAGGGTGTA
Organism: Hippopotamus amphibius kiboko; assembly: GCF_030028045.1. Lineage (NCBI taxonomy): Eukaryota > Metazoa > Chordata > Mammalia > Artiodactyla > Hippopotamidae > Hippopotamus > Hippopotamus amphibius. The sequence goes on from NC_080199.1 coordinate 74,847,044, forward strand.
AGCTGCTGCTCCTTCCCTGAGAGCATCTTGGAGCTCCTTCCCAGAGGGCATTGAAAGCCTAATATTGTATGAGCTCTATGTGGATGCTTTCATTTTCAGATACAGAAAGAGCCTATCTTTTACCCACAGCTGAGTCACCGCTTCTCAGGCCTGAGTCATGATGGCATTTGACTCTGTCACCTCCTGCCACATAATAGGCGGCCCCCAAACGCAGTGGCCTAAAGCAAGAGTTCATTATGTCTCATGAGTCTGTGGGTTAGAAATCTGGGTAGGGCTCAGCTGGGTCACTCACATAGCTGAAGTCCCCTGGCTTTGCGACTGGGACCACAGCTGTCAGGGGGCCTCCCTCTGCATGTGCCCTTCTGCCATCCAGCTGTCTAGCCCGTCCTCCTTACTGGGGGCAGGGGCCATCTGAGAGGGTGACAGTGGACGCCTCCAGGCCTTTGGAACTCCTCCAGCACCACTTCGGCCACATTGGGCTGGTCAGCGGGGTCCTAACTGAGTGGGGGGTGGGGAAGTAGATTCTCTCCAGATGGGAGGAGCTGTTTAGTGTTGTGGCCACATTTCTTGAGGTACACGTTGCTGTTTAGCACTTAACCTTTTTTTTTGGGATAGGGGTTGTGCCCCGTGTCCCCACCTCAAGCTGCGAGACACGTGGGATCTTCGTTCCCTGATCAGGGAGCGAACCCGTGCCCCTTGCGTTGGAAGTGCAGAGTCTTAACCACTGCACTGCCGGGGAAGTCCCTAACCTTTCTTTCCTATCTAGAGTTTGAAAAGATTCTGGAGTTTGGCCAAGCAGATAATAGTGAATAATGCCTTGGCCCCTCTTAACCAGCTAGAGATAGTTGGCCCACTGGAAGAGCTTCCTATTGGTAACTCTGTTGATGAGGGGACGTAGGCCGTGGTTAAAGTGGCTACCAGCCTCTGCCAAACACCAGGGCATCAGTGCAGGGAGGGGGGGACAGCTGATTCTCAGATTGCAAGTGCAGGCAGTGAGCTTAGATCAGAGGATCTCTGAGCATCTTCTTCTCGGGGACATGGTGAGGCTGTAAGGGTTGGCAGGAGGGGATTGGGGAGAAAGGAGGCAGCTAACCTTTACAGGTTGTCAGGCACTTAGACGCACGCGTATTATGTTACCCAGTCCCCACGAGGTAGGTACAATACTCTTACACATGAGGAAACTGAGACTTGGGTAAATTCAGTGCTTTTCCTACCATCACAGAGTATCTAAGTATTTAGATAAATACTTTCCCTAAGCTGGAATTATTTCCATATGGTTCTGTCAGACTCCAAACCTCCCTCCTCTTACCATGTCTTAGAGCCTAAAGGAAAGGGGAGAAGGGGAAGAGCTTGGGTGAGAGTGTGCTAGTCTTTCCCTTCTTTCCAAACCATTCCATCCTTGGAGCTTTGCCACGTCCAAAGAATGTGAGACCTCACTGCGACTCCAGCCTGCAGTGGCCTTGGGAGATTCCACTGCTGTGTGCGGCACACACCATTAAAGGCTCCATTAAGACAGAGTTTTCATCATGTGGGTTTTCTTATCATGGGTATTCAAGGCCCTTCCAAAAAATTCAAGTCAGAGAAGGATCTCCAAAGCCATTAAGAACATGACTTTATATAGTCTTCCAGCCTGCTCTCCCACATGGTGCTTTAGATGAATTGAGCTTGCAGCAGGGAGTGGTTGAGGGTGGCACTTTGATTCCAGAAGAGGTCTCATCAGGTAGGTCCCTGGACAGGCTGGGCTGTCCTCTGCCAGGTGGTTTCTGGGAATCAGATGTCTACGTCTCTGTGTGCCTTTTAGATCCCAGAAACCACAGAGACCTGGAGCTTTTTCTTAATGAAGCTGGAGTAAAGGGGAGGACCCTGATGCTTCATGAACTGGGGCAGGGGAGGACTCTGTCCTGGGGGAAGAGGGAGGGACCTGCATACCGGTAGCATGGAACCTTTTCCGGAACATCCAAAGTGCACGTTTTAACTTTCTTTTATGAATGGAAACCCCAAGGGTCACATTCTTACCGAGTGACCAGGTCAGGATAGAAACCTAGGTCTTTTTGATTTTGAAATCAATACTCTTTCTACCAGCATTTATCCAAAAGATCTTGAATGATAAAAATCTAGGAATTCAGGAAAACCAAGGAGTCTGGTTTTCAGGGTTTAGAATAAAAAGTTATTATGCCTGTGAGAAAAAGACAGCTGTCCAAGGGCGTTGTGCTAGAGGGAGCTCCCAGCGGTCTGGGACAGCCACGGACCCAGGCTCTGCTTTCCCTGTTTGATTGACGGTCCTTGTACAGTTAGCAAAGATGGAAGCATTTCTTTCAGGCCTATTGGTCTTTGGGTCTCTTGCTCTTCCTTAGATCATTCCTTTCAGATATTCAAACCTGGAAGAAGTCAAGAAAAAGAAAAAAGCATTTTACTTCTTCCTTGATCCTTACTTGGAAAGGGATACTTTTTTAAAACTTGAAGTCTAGTTGATTTACAATGTTGTGTTAATTTCTGCTGTACAGAAAAGTGACTCAGTTATACACATATATATATATATATACACATTCTTTTTTATATTCCTTTCCATTCTGGTTTATCACAGGATATTAAATATAGTTCCCTGCGCCCTACACTAGGATCTTGTTGTTTATCCATCCTATATATACTAGTTTGCATCTGCTAATCTCAAATTCCCAATCCCTCCTTCCCCCACCCCTCATCCCCCTTGGCCACCACCAGTCTACTCTCCATGTCTGTGAGTCAGTTTCTGTTTCATAGATAAGTTCATTTGTGTCATATTTTAGATGCCACATATAAGTGATATCATATGGTATCTTTTTCTGACTTACTCAGTGTGATAAACTCTAAGTCCATCCATGTTGCTACAAATGGCATTATTTCATTCCTTTTTTAAGGCTGAGTAGTATATATGTACCATTGTATAGATGTACCACATCTTCTTTATCCATTCATCTGTCGATGGACATTTAGGTTGCTTCCATGTCTTGGTTGTTGTAAACAGTGCTGCAGTGAACTTAAGGGTGCATGTATCCTTTGAGTTATAGTTTCGTCTGGATATATGCCCAGCAGTGGGATTGCTGGATCATATGGTAGTTCTAGTTTCAGATTTTTGAGGAACCTCCGTACTGTTCTCCATAGTGGCCGCACCAACTTTCATTCCCACTAACAGTGAGGAGGGCTCCCTTTTCTCCACATTGAGAGGGATATTTTTTGAAAAATCCTGTTCTGCCACCTATAGAGGAGTTTTATCTTTTGTTCCAAGGAAACAGTAGAAAGTGTGGTCAAAGGGATACATGCCTTGGATGAAAGTTATAAGGAGTGGTGATATATATAGAATTTGATTTTTATGATTGTTTTCTTTTTCTAAGTTGGCTTTAGAGAAACCAAAAATACATGTAAACAGATGGAAAGGCAGGGATATATTAGAGGGGATTGCAAACAAACAATTTTAAAAAGCAATGTAAACTTGTGTTACAGAATTTTGTCTATGATGAATGGTATTGTTTTCTTTTTGGAAAACTCTGTTTAACTCTTTTCCACTTAATGTCTCCTGCTGGATCAGATTTTTGTTCTCTGTTGTTATTTGGAAATTTTTATAGATTTGAAACCTTCTCCATAGAGAATTCTGCTAGAACTGGGGGGGGGGGGGGGGGGGAGGGGGAAGCAAAAAAAAAAAAAAAAAGCATGGGAATTGAGTACTTGTATTATCCTAGAATGGACTTTGTGTACCTACAACTTTTGGGGGGTTAGGGAATATTTGACACACATTGTTGGTGTACAAATTCGAAGTGGTTCTTCTTAGAGTGAGTAATACTCTGCCACCCCATTCCCGGTCCTTAAAGCTGGTAAATGAAAAATACCTTAAGTCCAGTATTTGCCACACAGAGCCACTTAGAAATGCAGGAAACTCTCATGAATGCTAACTTTCGAGAATTTCTAGTTTGCTTTGGCCCTTCTGGCCTGGACATTAAACTTAGTGGTTTTATATCCAGGTAGATTTCTTTTCAGGAGTAGTAACACTCTAAAGTGTAGAAATAGAGTTGTTGATTTTCAGTGTGCTTTATGGTGCAAGCAGATGGGCATGGCATTGCTTTGTTGGAATAATTCACTCACCATTTTGGAAGAGTGTGAAGCACAACCTTGGGAGGGGAAATTTCTTTTAAGAAAAATATTTTCTGGCAGTGTTTTGGAATGCGGTGTCTTCTGCTATGATTTCATGAGGGAAAGCACGGACCATATTGAATTTAATTCTCGTGATGTTAGTTTCATAGCCAGTCATCATTCCAGGTTCATGTTCAACCTCCAGCGTGAGTTCAGGCATGTCTGCACGACCATTTTATTTTAGGGCATTTTTAACATATTCACTTAAAAGGGGCTGAAGTGCCAGGAAATGTTAAAAAAAAAAAAAAAAAAAAAAAGTGCTCAAGCAATTATCATCAAGTAACCCGTTATATTTTATTTCAAGATGGAAACATGGCTGTATCTGTTGTGCCCTGTGTTGACCATTGATTAAGTCTCTTATTTTGTGATGCTGTGAATTTTACTGAAATGATTCACTTATGTTAGTGGAGAATTCGTGACTCCCTGTACTCAAAAATGCATCCTTTAAAAACAAAGTGTACCTAGCTTTGAGATGACCTCCGTTTGCTGACTTAGATAATCTTGAACACATGGTGGTGTTCACCTAATCTGCTTCTCGGTGACTCATGTCCTAAGGAGCCGCTCAGGACTGAGAGCCCTTCAAGAGGAGGAGATGGTTTCTGCTCCGTCTCCATGGCTGTGAATCCAGGACTGTGCCTGGCATATAGTAGTCACTCAATAAATGCTGGTTGAACTGACTAGAGCTGTATCCTAGGTGTCCCTCTGGGTCTCAGAGGCCTTTTAGGAATCATGGTTCCATGTTGGTTCACCTTCTAAGAAGGTATAGTGTGGGTATGGTGGAGGAGGTTGGCAGAAATATGTCCAAGAGCTGGCAGGAATTCTCCCCACCCGTCTGAAATGGGCTGTGCCTTCCATCTGGGCCATCCTCTGGTTCCAGTGACCCCTTTCTCATCCTTGGCTGAGCTGCCATGTTCTGCTGATTTGAATCGGGGCTCAGGTTTCAGAACGAGGCTCTCAGCTGCCTAGTTACTGGAGAAATAGCTCCCAAGAGATGTTTCCTTTAGATGGACCCTCTTGCTGGGTTAGTCTTTGCTGGTCAAGGTTCCCAAACAGCACAGAAGAAAGACAGTTGATTGGGAACCTTGATTTGTAGGTACAGCAACACAGCCTAAACATATCAGGTGATACTATTGTTGCCATTGTTTTTGCCATCTTGAATAGGAACAGTTATGTTGAAAACCATTTCCTCTTGGCTCTGGACCATCCATGTTATAGACTAGGAAGAGGAGAGAAGAGGAGGGATGGGTTAAATCCTGGCTAGGACTGATCACATCTGATCATTTTCTTTTATTCCGCTTGTTCTGCATCCATCCCATGCCTCTTCCGTGACTTCAAAAGTACAATGTGACCTAGGCATACCTTCCAGTGAATGTTCACTTGTGGCCTTTTTTTTTTTCTTCTAGTAGCAAGTGAAGTTAGGTAGACCCCAAAGTTTATATATATACACACCCCCACCACATACACACAAACCAGTGCATTGCAAGGAGATAATAGAGCTCTCTCTTCTCAGCAAAGAGGTCAAGGAAAGCAGAGCTTTAGGAGCAAGAGCATTAAGGGTAGTTGATAAAACAATTGTTTGCAAAGGGAAGATGGGTTTTAGACGGTTTGCAGAGACCCTGGTGTTTCCTTCAGCAAACACACACTCATTCTTCAGGTCTCACCTTCAACACCATTCTTCTGAGAGAACGTCCTTCTCTCCCTGGGCTTGGTACCCCCTCCTCCACCCCCACGTCTGGTACACTTCCCTCCGATCACCCACTAACATAATGTAATTTTACACTTGTATAAAGCTATTTTATAAGTATAAAATTACATCTGTCTCTATATACTTATTTATGTGTCGTCCAGCCTAGGTTATAAACCCTTTAAAGAAGTTGTCTTGTTTGTCTTGTTTATTATCATATCCTTCTCTTAGGATATGTTTGCAACATTAAATGGAAGAATAAATGCTGAGGTTACAGAGCAGAGAGAGCACCAAGGTGAGGGGGTGAGAGGAAGGGGTCGTATCAGGCATGGCAGGGAAAAACCAGGGTCGGCTGGCAGTTAAAGAGTTAAGAAGAGTTGATAAATGAGGGTAACTGCATTCCCAGCCTCCTGGAGTCATGACTAGGAGTCCAACCCTTAACCCACTTCATCAACTGATCTCATCCTGGGGTTGATGGTTTCACATTGTGGGGCCAGCTCCAGTATTGGGGACCTTCCGACCTCCCTTCACAGTTCTTCCTTCAGGTTTTATGTAACTTCTACTCCTTAGTTTTGGTTGTGTCCTCCAGAATGAGCTGATGCGTAAGTTATTTTAAAGGCTGTAAGGTCGATGGCCAACTGATAACAGAAATTGGTGTTCAGTTTTATTTTTTCTTCCGTCAGATATGTGATAACTTGGATGATATTAAAGACACTAATTCTATAATAGATTAGTGAAATTGTATGAGTAAAAATGCCCTGAGAACTAAAACCAATATTCTCCAGGTTTTGAATGCAAATGACTTTAAAGTCTGTCATGGATATTTGTAAGAAAGACCTTAAGTAATATCACATACTGAGTGAAAAACATTCATTTCTTTAAAAACTGAAATTCTTCTGGATGACGGCATACTGCTTTTAATCAGTTCCTTTCCCTTCCAGAAGCTTGGCTGTCAGCAAAACTTTTATAACATTAATTCCATCTGAGATAACATTTTTTTTTTAAGTTTGTAAAATCCTAGGAAGGCCAGCTATTACCCATATTTACCATGTAAACTGAGTGTTAAGAAAACATGAAAATTAAAGCAGAGTTTAAAAGAACTGCTCAGTCAACACCCCCATCCCATTGTATACGCCGGATTAATCTCCAAAATATGTGTAATGAAAAGCAATTGTATTCCAAATTGTTTAATTTAGAAGGAAACTGATTTTGACAACAGAAACACAATGGTCAAGGACAGTGTTTAATGAGCCTTGGAAAGTATGCTAATGCAGCTTTCAAAACCTCAATTCCCCTGTGATGGATAACTTCATTGCACACTCTTGGCTATTTAAATCTCAGGGGTCAGAGGGTTTGTATATGTTATTGGTAACAAAGACGGAGATCTCTCAACTTTCAGTGAGTGAATTTATAAAGCACCTCCTTTATATACAGTCTAAAGTTCTCCAGAAAAAATGTGTTCTATGTAGTTTAGACTTCAGAAACTATCAGAATAGGCTTGAAATTAACATCAGGACTTTATCACACTCAGCCTGCCAGTCTCACTTGATTTCTCCCCGATTTTTATATGCAAAGCAAATGATGCTGTGTTGTTATTTGTCATAGATTATAACGTTGAAGGATGTATGAAAAGAGTAGACCAAACTTTGGATTAGCGATGATAACATTTTTGGCCTCTTTTGCATGGGTAGCTAGAGTTTAGGGCACGCGCCTTCCTGCCTGCCTACTTGCCTGCCTTCTTCATTTTATGATACAAAAAGTTTAAGGCATCATTTTGGATTTGAAATTAAAACTTCGGCATGATATATATATTTTCATGGTTACTTAGCATTCCAGTGCACAGCTCCATGATATATTCAGTTTTTTCCAGAAAGAAGAACTGTGTGTGAAGCTGCGGGTTTTCCTTGCTGCATGACAGGTTATAGGCAATGGCTCAACTAAAATTTAAAGTTATAATTCCTGTTCTTATGCTTTAACCATTCTATGGCAAGCTCCCATATTGAATCGATAAAATATTTCCCAGATCTTCCCTGTGATGCTTTCCTTCCTAAAGGAACCCTGAGGGATCCACGCAAATAACATGAATTCAGGGTGGGGGGCGGGGAGGAGGGCTGCTGTCATTGTCCCCACGGATGCCCGGAACTTCAGCATTGAGCAGTAATGCACACAGAGTATTTGCTAAAATGTTTGGTGGTGGACCAAAGCGTAATCCTAATGCCATGTGGATTAGGGAAGACTTGACATTTTTTTAAAATTTTAAAAAGAATTTATTTTTATTGGAGTATAGTTGCTTTACAATATTGTTAGTTTCTGCTGTACAGTAAAATGAATCAGCTATATGTGTACACACATCCCGTCTTTTTTGGATTTCCTTCTCGTATAGGTCACCACAGAGCCTTGAGTAGAGCTCCCTGTGCTATACAGTAGTTCTCACTAGTTATCTATTTTATACATAGTATCAATAGTGTGTATACCTCAATCCCAATCTCCCAGTTCATCCCACCCCCTTCCCCCTTGGTATCCATAGTTTGTTCTCTACATCTGTAAGGCTTGATGTTTTAAATTGTGGGTTGCCTACATACTGTCCTGTGCTTCCAGACTAGTAATTGTTTCTTTAAAAAGAGTATGGAGGGTACCTTTGGCTGAACTGAAGCGTGTAATCCTAAACAATTCAGAGGTAAGGAGGCTAATCCTAAGGCAGGTCAAACATTTTGTTGATATGACTACTGTGCCTAGTAATGCAGCTCGCTCCAAATACTCCCAGACGCACCAGCTGATGGAAGATGAACGACAGAAAGGCCCCGGATGCTTCCAGTAAGCCAAGTGTTTGTATATTACATGTGTGTTTATTCACCTCTGCTGAGCGTTCTTTTTTTTTTTTAATAAATTTATTTATTTATTTATTTATTTATTTATTGGCTGCATTGGGTCTTGGTTGCTGTGTGTGGGCTTTCTCTAGTTGTGGCGAGTGGGGGGGCTGCTCTTCATTGCGGTGGCTTCTCTTGTTGCGGAGTACGGGCTCTAGGCACCTGGGCTTCAGTAGCTGCAGCACACGGGCTCAATAGTTGTGGCTCACGGGCTCTAGAGTGCAGGCTCAGTAGTTGTGGCACGCAGGCTTAGTTGCTCTGCAGCATGTGGGATCTTCCTGGAGCAGGGATCAAACCCGTGTCCCCTGCATTGGCCGGCGGATTCCTAACCACTGCACCACCAGGGAAGTCCCTGAGCATTCTTTTTCTCAGGTGTTTTATCCTGAAAATTAATATATTCTGGCCTGAAATAACTTGTGAATTGATGTGAATGATAGCATCACGCCGCTGGTGATTATAAGCCCTTCCGTGTAAGGTGTCATCAGGCCAAACTTCCCCACAGTCCTCTGACCAGTGACATTGAATGAGAACAGAGGATGGTAGGGTGTCTGCTTCACATGTAGTACATTTCCTGCTACTGGTAGAGAAACAGCTGTGCCAAGCCCTCCCTAACACCTAAAACCTTCCTCTTCGCGTTTTTAAGGGTGTAAAGAGCATTGGTTCCGTTCTCCTTTTGTGTGAGCAGAGAAAAGCCTACCATCTTCTCTACTGAATGCTTTGCAAGCTATGTCTCGCGCTTGACCCTTGCTCCACGCCGCTCAGATAACTGCCATGATGTTGTATGGTGAATTGAAATGACATCTTGTTAGACAGCTCTGTGGAGGTGGTTTGTGAACTCATTCAATCAAAGGACATCGGTGTGGGAGTAGAGCATTTTGGGGGCGGGGAAAGGTAACTCCTCGATCTGCAGGAGATTTCTCAGTGACCAACCTTAATTAACTCTGATGTCACATGAAAAGGAGATGTGCCTGGGTACAGGTCACAGGGAGGGTAGGCTCCTGAGGGTAACTGGTGACAGGCCTGATGATAAATGAATGTGCCCTGTTAAACCATGACCCTCCGAGGAGCCAGTGTCAAGGAAAAAACACAGAGAGGTACCCCGAAGACGTGCCCCTCGTAAACGCTGATAGTAGGAATGCCGATGTCAGTAGAGGACTTTTCTCTTGAAAAAAATCTGTGTGGTTTAAGATGTTTACCTTTTCAGTAACCTTTATAGAGTCTAAGGAAAAATGAGTGAAGTCCATCACCCGCGTGTGGGTGGAACCAAGACCATGGCCACTTCGGGGGCTAAGACCATGGTGTCCTCTGTGCCCTGCGCTGGAAAGCTGTTTGTGGATTTTGTTGACTGACAATTAAAATGTGAATTGTAAGACAGCTTTAAAACAGGCAAATTATTCAAATAAACATGTAGAGTGTTGTGCCAATGGTCACTGCTGAAATTAAACAGTTTTTTCACTTGTTTTTTTATACCTGAGTTCAAGACATAACTGCTATATAAATGACTTTTAAATTTCCTATTAAGACATGGAGATCAGATGCTTCATATTTTGGATCTGATGACTTGGGGATCACTTGGAACAGCAGAAACTCTAGAGCAAGAAACCAGTGAATTCTTTGCTGTGATAATAAAAAGATGAAAAAGAAAATAGCAAGTTCTCTAGGATTAGGAACTCACTACAAATTAGGTGTATTTGTGCTGGAAGCAGCTACCTAACCATTCTATCCTTTGTGGCCCGGGAAGATCAATAACACAGTTACTGTCATCTAAAATATCCTCTATCTGTCCATCTAAAAGTCACAACCTTATCTCCACGAAGGATTAGTCAGCAGTGAGTCAGGGCTTCATGCTGTTGCTGAGTGCATGTCAGTTTCTGACTCTCAGCATGTAAAGAGTTTTCCCTGTGCCTGAGAGAATGGAGATGCAGTTAAAACACACACCATGACTCTTCTCATTTCTACACCCACCTCCCACCACTCCTAAAACAAACTTTCCAGAGAGAAAAGCATGTTACATGTGGGTAGCTATGTATGTGTGTGTGTATTTGCGTAAACATCCTTTCATTTCTTTAGATCCTTCCTTGATGTAAGGCCAGTTGTTCTGGGAGGAAAATAACATTTAAAAAATTAATACCGCCTCTCGTTGTGGGACTCGCTTGAGTTAAGCTGCTGTCATACAAACTCCCATGGCTTTCCCACCTTTGATTTAGTCTGTTGATAGATGGAACAGGAATGCTCTGATCTTTCTCCATCATGCTGAAAGTGAGAGGAAAATGTACCTTAAAATGTCCTCCAGTAGAGTGTGGTGACTGTCCATTGGGCTGGTCGTGTAGTATTCATTTAAGGCAGTCATTCTAACTGAACTGTGTCAATCTAACTGAACCATGTTCAGTTATAATGAACCCCCCCTTCTTTTTTTCCTTTTAATTTTTTCATCTTTATTGGAGTATAACTGCTTTACAATATTATGTCAGTTTCTGCTGTACAACAAAGCGAATCAGCTACATGTATAATATATCCCCATTATCTTCTCCCTCTTCAGCCTCCCTCCTACCCTCCCTATCCCACCGCTCTAGGTCATCACAAAGCATGGAGCTGATCTCCCTGTGCTCTGCGTTATTTGTAGTGAGGTGGATGGACCCTTTCTTATCATCTGAGAAATACTTGAACAGAGGCATGACACAGAAGTCAAGACCAAGAGTTAACCTTTTATGAAGTGTTAGAGTCCTGTAGGCATTAGCATCTCAAACAAAAGTTTTGGACGTTTCTGGAAATTTGGTTCATTTGCAACTGCATTCTTAACCTTTTTGCCACCCTTGCCACCAACCAAAAGCTTCTATGAGATTTAGTATATGAAACTTATGCTTTTAATAAGCTGCATCTTGAGGGAAGAAAGTCTTCTTTTATTATGAATTATGTTTAATTAACCTCACACAACCTTGGTAAAGGCTTGTGGTCTTAACATCAAATTTTAGAAACATGATACTTGGGGATTTATATTTAGATAAAGAGGTCATTTATCATGTAGGATTATGTACTATTGAAAACGTGGTATGCAAAATCAAAGACAGATGCATCTCATTTGAAATAGACTCAGTATACAAAGCTTTGCATTAAAAACAAATGCATTAGAAATCAATAATTTTAATATAAAAGGAAATACCTGTAGATTTCTTCGAAGACCTCTAGCAACATAATTTTCAATGTGACTCAGTTTATTAAAATTCCAATTTAAATAGTTAAAATTCAAAATATGAAATTAGAAGTGATTTTAAATGACATTAAATTTAAAAGACTGCAATTTGGGGGAACAGTGAGTTTTTTGCAATATGTTTGTAAATATTCTATTGCATAAATAATGATGTTCTTGAACATGAAGGAAAAATTATTTCCCTAAAATCAGCCTTTTAAAGCTTTAAGCTGGAGAAACAATTAAAAGTATAAAAATCTAACACTGATGAGGTTATATGTAGCAACAGAGTTCAAAATAGCTCAGTATTCAGCTTAACTCTGTGATTATTTTAGTTATAAGTTTTGGTTTTAAAACAGCTTTATTGAGATGAAACTCACATACCAGGAAACTCACCATTTTAAATTGTGTAAGTTAGTGATTTTTAGTATATTCACAGAGTTGTGCAACCATCACCACTATCTAATATTAGAACATTTTCACCCCAAAAAAGAAACTGCTGTTATCACTCTTTCCTGTTCCTTTCTCCCCCAGCCCTGCGCACCACTACTCTGTTTTCTGTCTTTGTGGAGTTGCCTATTCTAGACATGTCATATAAATGGAATCATACAACATGTGGCCTTTTGTGACTGGCTTCTTTTTGGTTTTGGTTTTTAAACAAGAGAATTTTATTTTCTCACGGTTCTGGAAGCTGGACGTCTAAGCTCAAGGTGTCATCCGTTTTGGTTTCTCCTGAGGCCTCTCTCTGTGGCTTGTAGACGGCTGCCTTCTTGCTATGTTCCTACGTGGCCTGCCTTCTGTGTGCACCAGCACAGTGTTTTCAAGGGGCATCTATGTTGCATATATTCATACTTCATTTCTTTTTATTGCCAAGTAATATTCCATTGTATGGATTGAACTACATTTTGTTTATCCATCTGTCATGTGGCCGGTTTTCACTTTTTGGCTATTACAAGTAACGCCGCTATGGACATTTGTGTACCAGTTTTTGTTTGGACACGTGTTTTTAGTTCTCTTGGGCAGATACCAAGGAATGGAATGCTGGGTCATCTGTTTAACTCTATGTTTAATCATTTGAAGAACTGCCACCTGTTTTCCAAAGCAATTGGGCTGTTTTACAATCCTACCAGCAATACATGAGGGTTCCTGTTTCTCCACATCCTCATCAGCACTTGTTCTTCTCTTTTTTATTGAAGCCATCCTAGGGGGTGTGAAGTTGGTATCTCACTATGGTTTCAGTTTGCATTTTCCTGATGACAAATGATGTCCAGCATCTTTTCATGTGCGTATTGGCCATTTACATATCTTCTTTGGGAAAATGTCTATTCAGATCCTTTGTCAATTTTTAAAATGGGTTATTTGTTTTTCCAGTAGTTGTAAGTATTTTATTTTATTTTAAAATAGAATAGCTGGGTAATGTGATAACTCTAGGGTTTTCTTTTAAATGTGTGTATTTGGTTGCACCTGGGTCTTAGATGTGGCAGGTGTGCCCCTTAGTTGTGGCTCAAGGACTCCTTAGTTGCAGCACACGTGCTCCTTAGTTGTGGCATGAAAACTCTTAGTTGGAGCATGCATATGGGATCTGGTTCCCTGATCAGGGATTGAATCTGGGCCCCCTGCATTAGGAGCACAGAGTCTTAACCACTGCACCACCAGGGAACTACCTCCAGTAGTTTTAAGTATTTTAAAATGTGATTTCTAACCTTGTACATTGCTTTTAATTACTGTGGATTTCAGAATCACTGACTTTTTAGGCCAGAAAAGATTGTCAGAATCTAAGTCCAGCCCCCTCTGTTGGCAGAGGAAGAATCTGAGGCCTCAGGTGACTTGCTCGTGGCCATAGCAGAGCTCGTTAGTAGCAGAGCTGGGAAGGTTCGTGATTCTCGATCAAAAATGGAAAAACATAGCTGTTTCCTGATTCCTGTTTGAGTAGAGACCCTTTCTTACAGAGACCAGCCCTTTGATTTCAATATAGTAGGGGCAAGGGAGTGTCACCTAGAAGGAAGAGGAGCTAATGACCTTGTCTTGAAGTTACATTTAACCGTTCAGAACACTGTTATTATTCATATTCATAATCAATAAAAAAGGCAGTTTTCTAGAGATACTTTTAGTCAAGCTTTATTTATGTAAGAGCCTTCTCTCAGTCTTAAAAGTGACAGGTAAGGCTGCCTGGTTCGTAATGACCTCTGGTGGGCGTTCCATCTCTTAGGTGCATCCTGGTAGCTTTGAAGAGGTTTGAAGAAAGAGCCTGAATCATTTGGGCTTTGTTTTGGTTGCAAAATAAAGCTTTTGCATTTACTTGGAATTTTACTCTTCCCACTGAAGTCAAAGAACGCATTCCATTTTGCCCAACAAAGTACAGGGGGGAGACGTAGAGCAGCATCTTACAACAGTCTATGCATGGGCTTCCTCCCAGAGGTTCGTCATGTGGGGATTTCAGAGCCAGAAAGCTCTATTCCTTTTCTACCTACCCGATAATACAGAACAGACAAACAATGAGGGAAAATATTCAGACAAGGACAATACAAAGTGTCAGTGTTCACGTAAGTTCACGTACACATATTGGCTTTTTAATGCTATTAGCCCACTGTGCTTGACCTTAACAGCTTTTCCTAATAAAGAAGCATGTGATAAAGTCCATTTCCATATCTGCATTTAGTTTGTTTGTTTCAGATACCACATGTAAGTGAGATCATACCGTATTTGTCTTTCTCTGTCTGACTGTTTTCACTCAGCATAAGGTCCTCAAGGTCCATCCATGTTGATGCAAATGGCAAGATTTCATTCTTTTGTATGGCTAAGTAATATTCCGTTGTGTATATATATCACATCTTCTTGATGGACACTTAGGTTTCTTCCATGTCTTGACTATTGTAAATAATGCAGTGACCATATGAATGTGTATCTTTTTGAGTTCATGTTTTGTTTCCTTCAGATGAATACCTAGAAGTGGAATTTCTGGATCATATGGTAGTTCTATTTTTAACTTTATGAGAAATACCCATTCTATTTTCTGCAGTGGCTGCACCAATTTACATCCTCACCAACAGTGCACAAGAGTTCCTTTTTCCCCACACTCTCCCCAATTCTTGTTAGTTTCTTGTCTTTCTGATAATAGTCATTCTGTGTGTGAGGTGATATCTCGTGGTTTTGATGTGCATTTCCCTGATGATTAATGATGTTGAGATCTTTTCATGTACCTGTTGACCATCTGTCTTTGGGGAAAATGTCTATTCAGATCCTCTGCCCATTTTAAAAATTGGATTGTTTGGTTTTTTTTTCCTGTTCAGTTGCATGTGGGTTTTTTAAATATATGTTTTGGATATCAACCCTTATCAGGTATATGATTTGTAAATATTTTCTCACATTCAGTAGACTGCCTGTTCATGTTGCTGATTGCATTGAGTGTTTGGTTTGGTTTTATTTAAATAGTAATTTTCCTGGTATAAGGAGATCTCTTTGACCCTTGTGATTCTATTGTAGTTGACGTTGATGAAGACAATAGTTCATGGACCACCTAGTTCAATGAGGGGACAATAATTCTTTTAAACCAGACTTCTAGGCCACCATGACAAACAGTGGAGAGCTGGGATCCCCACCGGAGCGTCACAGTGGGGGATCATTAAGTTGCAGCACTCCACCCTTCGAAATGAAGCATCCTGCGGATTTATTTCTAAATGGACCATGTGACTCTGAGCTACTCATGAGCAGAGCAAACTGAGTTGTGCATGATGGGAAGAAGATATCAGATCTTGGATATATGCATAATCACATCCTCATACACATCACTGCTGAGATGGAGAAAGTGTCTGACACACAGGAGATACTCAAAAAGTGTTAAATATTCATTATGCAAGTGGGGGTATGGGCATTAAACTGCTTCAAAGCGATGTTTTAAGGCCTAAGGCAATTTCAGAGCATTGAGGAATAAATATCTCACTTTCCTTTTTCTTTATTAGTTTTCCTGTGAAACTGTAGTCTTTGCACCTCCATTCATCTTTATGAGATTCTAGTTTCCTATTAACTGAAGGATGTGATGTCCCACAGTGTCCAGTTCCTTTCAAATGCTGTTTCCTTATACCTCTCCTTTCCTTTCTTTGAATCAAATACTTTTATTTAGCTTCCTTGTTCCAAGTGCAAAATTCATTATGTCAGCGGAGACAAATTCTATAGCAAAATATTTTTCTCAACATTTATCCCCCTAAGCTTTCCAATAATCCTGTTTTTCTCTCAGTGTCTTCTGTAACTACTCAGGTGGTTTTCTTTTGGTTGGAGGCTGGAGTGGGGGCTGCAGAGAGGGACGTGAGGTTGGCATATTTTTTGAGGGACCTTCTCAATGTGACACATCCCTCTCTGCTGGGATTTGGGTGGTTCTTTTAAGGTTTAAGGTCCTCTCTGACAAGGATCAGGAGTATTGGTGTGCTAGGGTGCTGATAGAGAAAGATTCACACAATTTGGAAACAAAAATAGCAACAACAAAAAAAAAAGGAAAAAAAGTAGGAATCACCTCATATCAGGGAAGGAAGGCATCTTCCCTTTGGCCTCTCCTGGATGGGAAAATTCATTATGTGCACATAAACCACAGAGATACCTGCACGTGTTGCCAGAATTTTCCACAGGAAGCTTGGGTGGACCTTTTCCAAGCCGTGGACAATCGCTCAGTTAAATCCCCAGAGTTCCATGCCACAAAGAAGGGCAGAAGCTATTCAGGCCTGGACATTTTTCAGGGCAGGCGTTATCCATTGCTAGCTGTGGCTTTCCAAAGACCTAGTGTTCTCCTGGGTCATTGATTTTGAGCTACCTGTTGCCTCAGGAAACTCATAAAAATGAAGAAAGTGCAAAATGTTTCCTTAGATACCTGAATGCATAGACCCATTCTGTGAGGTTATTTGATAGACCGATTGGATCTCAATGAAAACAGTCCTTTGAATTTAAATTTAATTAACATTAAGCCATTTGTTCCGGTTGCAATTTGATGCCAGGGCCTATGGTATATAAAAGTGACTTTTAAAATATTAATTTATATCACCAGCAGCACCAGCACAACAGATAATGTTAATTTAACATCTTTGGGGACTTCCCTGGTGGTCCAGTGGTTACGACTTTGCCTTCCAAGGCAGGGGGTGCAGGTTCGATCCCTGGTCCGAGAGCTAAGATCCCATAGGCCTCGAGGCCAAAAAACCAAAACATAAAACAGAAGCAATATTTTAACAAATTCAATAAAGACTTTAAAAATGGTCCCCAACAACAACAACAAAAAAATTTTTTTTTTTTTTAATATAACGTCTTTGCTGTTACATTCCCATAAAAATGTTCTCTGACGGGAGTAGGGGAGGGGAGTGATTCTCGCGGCATCAGTGACGGGGGCATCTATCTGCCACATGCCAGGCGGCGTGGCCGCCACTCAGATGACAGCACACCAAGTCCCCACGCTGTGCCTGTGCTTTCCAGTTCACACATCAGGATGCCAAGGAGCAGCACACTCAGTGATGCCAAGGCCACGCCGTTAGGAAGTGGAGAAATTAAGCTTCCGATGCAGATATTTCACTGAGTCTCGTTTTCTTTGTGATATTAGGACCTGAGAGAATCACTAGGGAGCGTTGCTAGACTTCCCTGGAAATCTGACACGTGTAGGTCTGTGGTCTAATATCCCAATCTTCTGCTTTGGATTCTGCTTCATAAACCTATTTTTTTATGTAGAAAATATTCCCTAAGATCAGCTCCACATACGTAACTTCCCTCCCTGCAAGAATATTTTTCTCTCTCCCCCGACCCTTATCCCTGCTAATCCTGAGCCCCATGTCCTGCTTTTACCTGGTGGGGGTGAGGGGGGGTGGGGGATGAGGGGAGAGCTCCTGATCAGAGACCTCTTCTGCTAAGTCCGTGGGAGCTTCAGCAGAGGCTCAACCTCTGCGGTACCAATGACTCAAGAATTGTGGGTCTGGGGATGTCAGAAATGGACAGAGACCCAAAGTCATCCAGTCCAGTCTCCCATCTTACATATAAGAGAACTGAGATCTGGAGGAGGTGACCTGGCCAGGGTCTCATAGCTGGTCCCCAGGATGGATATTGTGTTGCAAGGAGATACTGTGTTGCAAGAAGATATTGTGCTGCAAGGAGATAGACTGTGTTGCAGGGAGATATTGTGTTGTGTGGAGATGTATTGATTTTAAGCACTTTTGCATAGCTGATCTCATTAGCTCACACCATCCCCACAAAATACATTTAATACTTGTCAAATGTCACGTATGAGCGGATAGTTCCCTCTTTTCTGTTCCATTATAGAAGGAACTTGGAGATTATGCAAGAAAAACCAAGTGGCTTCTAGAACTGATTTTGATTCTATAGTTTTCCAAGTGAGGAAACTGGTTCAGAAAGAGAAATGACTCACCCAAAATATCATGACTCAACTAATGACTGAACTATGTCTAGAATCCAGGAAAAGTTCCATGCTTTGTATCCAAAAAAAAGATCTGATGGGCCTGTATAACCAGATGACCCATGTTGGTAGTTCAGTATTAGAAATATACTTTGGATGACATTGACATTTAATCCTGAGAGTTTTTAATAAGTTAAAAACCATATATTTTTAATATGGCTACATTTTGAACCATGATTGAATTTATTAATGTTCTAAATTAATGGGCTTTTGAATATTAGATCATTTGGCACAGCAGGATGTATATTTGTGAGCAAGTTTTGGAATAGAAAAAAATTGTAAGTTAAATTTGTGTTAGATGTACCTTTTTGCCTATGCAAGTAAGTTAAAGATGAAAAGTTACATTTTATGGAAAGATAACTTTTTAAAAACAGACGAGAGGGCAATTTGCAAATAACACATTTCAAAAATTTTTTTTTCCAGGATCTAGTTCAGGTTCAAAGTTAAAAGGCCCTGAACTGAGTTTAAAAGGCACCCAGCACGTGATGCAAGCAGGCCAGACGCTGTATCTCAAATGCAGGTGAGTGACTGTGTTGGTTTGGGAACAATCTGGTTGCCCTTCCTAAGGCAAAATCACGCCCTGGGGGAGTAAGAAAGGTGACCCCCCAGAGTAGACAGGAAGACATCAATGGTCTCCTGTCATCTGCCAAGTGCAAACCACATGCATCCAGCTTCGCCTGAAGTGTGATTCATTCATCCAAGGGAGGGAGGTACTCACTCACAGGGCATCAGGGGAAGGGACGCCCCGAACATTTTGAGCTGTTTAAAAGCTTTTCTAAATGTGTTACTTTTCTGTAAAGAAAATGACTGTACTGAAGAAAAGACCTCAGGATAGAAATGAATGCTTTGGAACTGGCCCCAGCCATGACTGACTGTGTTTGATTTTCTTATCTATGACTGCAGAGGGGAAGCGGCCCATTCATGGTCTTTGCCTGCAGCAGTGAGTAAGGAAAGCCAAAGCCAAAGCCGGAGGCTGAGTATAACTAAATCTGCTTGTGGAAGGAACGGCAAGCAGTTCTGCAGTACTTTGACCTTGAACGCGGCTCAGGCAAACCACACAGGCTTCTACAGCTGCAAATATCTCTCTACACATGTTTCCAAGAAGAAGAAAGCAGAATCTACAATCTACATATTTATTAGTGGTAAGATTTCCATTTTCCACATTCTCTTTGCGATAGCTTTGCAGCGGCTCATAAATCCACCATTGGAAAGGGGACCTTTCCTAGTGAGTGTGAAAGAAGGGTGCCGGCAGAGTCCACCCTAGCTGTGGAAACTTGTGGAGTGCGTTTTAATGTATTTCTTGAGTGTCAGTTTCAATCAGAATTTTCAAGGACCAGTCAGTCAATTGCATGCTCCCTGAAGGGAGAGACTCTTGTTTATTTTGTTCACCACTGTATCCGTGGCACCTAGAATACTGTCTGGCACATCGTGGGATGAATGGCAAGATTTTAGTTCTATTTCTTAATTATTGAGAAGGGCCAAAATAGAATACAAGATTTTTGTCCTTTAACACAGCTGCATTCTCTGAAATGTTGAAATTGTAAACGATTGTTCTTTACTAAATTCATAAGTGTAGTGTTGCTAATGTCACTTGAAGTTTACAAAGTTAATTCCAGTTAATGATGCATTGTTATTTCATGTTCACGAAGCGAGTGTTATAATGATAGAAGAACTGGCACGTGTCATTGCTTAGTGCAAAGGGCGAAAGGCAAAAATGACTCATGTTCTGGTTATAATTTTTAATAGTATAATTTTTTAGTTTTTCCCTCCTTAGAGAATGAATAAATGAAATAATATTCAGAGGGAAGAAATGTAGCCTTAGAGAAGCGTAAAGTGACAGTAGGAATGGATCCCTGGAAAGAATAAGGAAGATGACTTGTCACTGTTCTTCCTTGTTTTGTTACAGCTAATTTCCAAAACTTGCACAAGACTCTAGCCTTAGAGCTAGAGCTCTAAGAAACACATAAAACAAAATTAGTAGGCACCCCAGGCAGAACTTAAGTTAAAAAACAACCAACCATCAGTGTCAATAGCCTAAATACACATCCCAAGTCTACCTCCCAGTGAGTTAAAGAACTAGACAGTGTTTTACCCGAGCATAGTATGTAGTTTTTCAGATTCAGCGTTAGTCTTAGAGACAGTAGAACAGTACGATATTGGCAGTAGCATCTTAGCTCTTATCAATCTGCTCTGACTGAGCCAGTTTTCTGTTTCTGCTCCACTGAACTCCTGTTTGTACATTTTGCACTTTTCCAGGAGGTGGGGTAGAGAATAGGAGGAGAGAAGACGTCCTAGCTCATTGCTATCATAAGAATGCAACCGTCCACTTGAAAATAAGAGGAGGAAGATGGCCAGGGGTCTTTGCTTGGGGAAGACAGAGCTGCCTTCTCCAAGAAGGAAGAGAGGGTGGCAGGCAGGACAGGAGGGCAGGGGGGACAGGATTAAGGGGAGAGACACAGACACAAAGTATGCCGGTGGCAGTGGAAAAAGTCATGTGCTCAGCCATCTGTTCTCATTTTCTGGTTCCACATAGTAGGTTATATTCTTTCTGGTACTTGTGAAGGAAAGAAAACACGTTTATTCCTGTCTCTCTAGGGAAAGTGGGGGGAAACTCATTTATACTAAAATTCTCATAAAATTTGCTCCATTGGTTTATTGGTCTGACTGGCAAATCAAACACTTAAATGAGTAAAGGAAGACCATCTCTCCCTTTTTTCTGCCTAAGAAATAACATTCAGTTATTTCATCTTTTGCTCCTACATTACTCAGTAGACCTCATGGGTTATGGAGCCAATAGGTAGGTGTGCAGAACCCGTCTACGTCAATTGCCTTTGAAAACAGAAGGGAAGCTTAGCTGTTTAGAATTATCCCCGCCTCCGCTATATGACAAAGCAGATGTGGCAAATAACCATCACTTGGGGTGTCAAATCAATTGTCAAGTCTGAGTCCCATGAGGGCAGGGTCCATGTCTGCCATAATTACTTCTATCTGCAAAGTGCCTCCCAGTACAGTTGCTGGCTCGCAGCAAGAATTCAGTAATATTTGTCAGGTGAATATAGCAAGTGATTCACAGGCTTGTGTGGAACAGTCTGCTGAAACTGACACTGAGGATGAGTTCCAGGCCAAGTAGCAAAGAGTGCCATCACTAATTACCACTGTCCGGGATGAGGCTGGGGGTGGGGGTGGGGCGAGTACCGGCCACATTGTCACGTATGTATCATGTCTGCTCTCTGGTACTAGCCCACAAACATTAGCATAAAGGTACAAGTCCCAGGATCTCAAAACTCCAGCACAATTTCGTTGGACAGAAGGAAATTCTCTACTTCAAAGACCGTGTTCTTGGAGAAGGAAGGATTGTGAAATGCGTTGATTCGTGTTTCCTAGGACATTATTACTATGGGATACTATGGATATTATACGTGTTCACTGGGAAAATCTTTATGAGATTTTTAAATAGCGCTAATAGTAAAAGATATTTGAATCAATAATAGTAACCATAGGAGAGCACCTGAATCTTCTTCGTTAGTTAATTTGATGAGCAAATCTTTAGGGCACACTTGCTTGGGTGCCTGTAACTGTGCTGCTCTGAATAGTAACACCCACTTTGTTGTCTGTTTCCTGGTAGAGTGATATTGGTCTCACAGTCACACTTTGCTGAAGTCCAAGATAGCTGTGATATAATTTATTAAGCAGTTGTAACTTTTCCATATGTAGTAACATTTTGTGTGTTTCCTATTTTCATTCTTTTATTAATTTTGTGTCTGAGAAACTTTGGTTTTCGGCTTCCATTTTTATTGAATGTTTACAGCATCACGGGTGTATGATTTTATTCAGGGGCAGACAACTTGTCTCTGGTGACTCAGGATTGTCTCTGGGGCTGATAACTTCAGCCAGCTCCTAATACACAGCTGTAATCACTTACTAGATATCAGCTGGTTATCGCTTATTATTGCTGAATGTTTACTTTAGCACATGTTCTTGTTTGGATGATTTCTGCTCCTGGTGAGCACCAGCAGATGTGCTGGCATTTCATTTTGGTTTTCTGTAACGATGAGAAACACTGTTAGACACATCTTTTGAAAAGGCATAGATTTATAGTCTGATAGGCTTCTGAGAAAAAGAATCAGGGCCATATAGCTTTGTCTACGTGATGCCAAACCTTGCATGTAAGCAAACTGTTGTTTAGACGGTTCCGGCCTGAGCACTGATTTGGACATCACAACTGATGTGTGATATACAGAAAAATCAACATCACCACTTTATCATTACAGCTTGTAGAAATCCACCAAACCTCTGACACAATGCATTAAAATCAATTTAATTCCTCAAGTAATTATATTCAACTACCTAATTACTGATCAATTTAAATTTCCCTTAATATAGTAACTTCTTACGTTCATGGTTTCTTTTCATGTAAACAAATGGTTTTATTTACATTATGCTGTTCAGTTCTTACAACAATCCCGTGAAGCTTTCTTCTCTTCATTTTACAAGCGAAGGGCCTAAAATCCACTTCACTTGAGGCTACACGGGGAGTGATGGAAAAGTGTTAGTGGCTGAGTAGGGGGTCAGATTTTTCCCTTCAGATTCTCAGTGGCAGGAGGAGACCTGAGGGGGTTAGACTGAGGCAGGAACACCAGGTAGGGGCTGCTGCCAAGGTCATGGTTGTTATAGCTGTGGGAAGGGAGAGAAGGTGATGGATTGGAGGGATTCAGTGCACCTTGGTGAGCTGGAGGGTCGTGGTTGAAGGGAGGAGGGAAGGTGACACTGGGATTCTGTAGGGGCACCTGGGCAACTGACCCCAGGTCCCATAGCCAAGTAGAGTCTTCTCCCACTTAATTACACCAAGGCTAATTGCTAAGACAATCATCTTCCTCTCCTGATATACCCTTGGATTGATCTTTTTTAAGATTTTTTTTCAATGTGGATAATTTTTAAAGTCTTTATTGAGTTTGCTACAATATTGCTTCCGTTTTATGTTTTGGTTTTTTGGCCTCGAGGCATGTGGGATCTTAGCTCCCCGACCAGGGATAGAACCCGCACCCCCTGTATTGGAAGGCGAAGTCCTAACCACTGGGCCGCCAGGGAAGTCCCACCCATGGCTTGATCTTGACAAATGGATGTTGAATGAGAGTAGCTGAAAATGCTATATACATTTTTTAAAAATTGCTTTTGTGAAAATAAGTGGAATCCCTCAGCAATTATGGCTACAAAATTCTGGGTCATAAAGAAAAACAAATTGTAAAGTATTCCTCAATGCTTTGCTAATTACAAAACAAAAAGATGTTAGCCAAATGGTAATGCTGGGGCTGCTTGTGTGGTGTTCATCCCCCTTGCAGAGAAAAAGGAATTCATTTGCATTTCTTTTCTTTTTAAAAATATTTATTTATTTATTTATTTATTGGCTGTGTTGGGTCTTCATTGCTGTGTGCGGGCTTTCTCTAGTTGTGCCAAGCAGGGGCTACTCTTTATTGTGGTGCACGGGCTCCTGATTGTGGTGGCTTTTCTTGTGGAGCATGGGCTCTAGGCGCACAGGCTCAGTAGTTGTGGCACAGGTGCTTAGTTCCTTCGCGGCATGAGGGATCTTACTGGACCAGAGATCAAACCCATGTCCCCTGCATTTCAGGTGGATTCTTAACCACTGTGCCACCAGAGAAGTCCTGCTTTTCTTTTCTGACCTTCTGGTATATACAAGAAATTGGCTCCAGGTGAGCCTTTTCTAAGTTAGAGGATTTCATTGCAATTAGTATTTTAATATATGAGTTTTGACTGTAAAGTAAGGAAACTGACCAGAAGAGTTTTTAATGGCATCTCCAAAGTATTTAATACTTCGTCAGTGTCTCCGATTTAGTTAGGAAGACCTTGGACTTAGCCTGTGGAGTTCCCCATGCTTTGAAGTCAGCCTATGTCCCTCCCCTCTCCAGGCCCGAGACTTTCACGGCTATTTAATGTCTTCCCTTGAGAAATTGTAATTGAAAAGGGAAAGAAAAATGGGGGCGTGTGAGCTGTGGTTGAGTGGCTGTCTTCTAGTTCTCCCCTGTAAAGGAAACTCATCTCTTTTCTTTTGCTTCTCTTCTACCTGAATGTTTTTCTCTCTGCGTCTATTAAAGCAAATGGGTTGGAGCATTTTCACAACAGATTTTCCTCCCTTTGGTTCTCCTTTATGTATAAAGTGAATGAGATTTGCATAGCAGCTTAATTTCAGGTAGAAAAATGATCATACACACTGGGTATGTAATTGAAAAGTGGTAGAAATTCTAACAACCCAGATATCCTGGGAGAGAAAGATCACTGTGACTTCACATAAATGTATTTAGTGGGAAAAAGCTTGGCATGGCTGGGGCATCTCGAGTGAATCAAGATACTGAAGGTGCAGATATTCTGAGAAGGATTCAATATACTCGTTTGGTCAATACATCAGATTCTTCTGAAGGGCTTTTACATAACTCTCTGAGATAGACCACACTGGTGTTATTTCTTCCATTTTCTGTGTGAGAAAACAGCCGCCGTGACCTGCTCAAGACAGAGCGAATAAAATGGCAAGCTAGGGTGAAGATCAAGGTCACATCCCAGGGTTAAGGCTGTTTCCGCTACGCTGGAGGTTCAGTTACTCTCTTCAAACTAGGAACCCGCTGTTGTTTTAATCTTTGAGAATATAGATTATACAGTTATTCTATTCTTTTAAATTTCAAATTCAATGTTTTCTTCTTTCTTTTGAGGAATGATAGGTTACTGTGGTTTCAGGCTGTTTCCCTGAGCGACAGGCCCTAGAGAAACAAATCCTGATCCGGAAGAGCTTTGTGTGGCTGCCTGCTGGGCTCAAAACCTGTTTGGGCACCGTCCGCGTGCACGCTCTTTCACCACCAGGTTCCAGCTCACACGGCCAGGGAAAGAGACATTATTCTGTTTACTGAGACAAGCAGGGCTCTTAAAAATCCCAGCCGTTAACGGGCTATGGAATCAAATTAGTGGGCGGTCATCAGCATTTAAAAAAATAAGGCAGGGGAATTCCCTGGTGGTCCAGTGGTTAGGACTCCGCGCTTTCACTGCCAAGGGCCTGGGTTTGATCCCTGTTCAGGGAACTAGGATCCCGCAAGGTACGGGGCCAAAAAAAAAAAAAGGCGAAGCAAAATAAAATGGAAAATATGCAAGTATATTGCAAAAAGTAAGGATAAGCATTTAGTGAAACTTTTAAAATAAAACTTATTGTTTCCATTTTATAAACATATGCAACATATAGACTTTATGCCCATATATGTGTAAACACATATGAGAGAGTGTGTGTGTGTGTGTGTGTGTGTGTGTGTGTGTAATGGGTCTGATGTGAAATGTATTTCTTATTGTGAAACCCCATACAATCAGTTTAAAAGTTTCGATCTTATTAAAGGGTAAACAGGTAAACTTATTAAAATTTTAGCAGGTTTAGACAGGGCATCTCTATACTTTGTAATTAAGAAATCAGCACCAGTTGTAAGCACTGTGGTGTTTTTTGCACGCCACTCCTGAAACAGGCCTGGCAAGAACATGGTGGTGGAAATAACCCCTCTCCTCTAGTTGTTGTGGCTACAACCCATCATAAAGTGTGTGGTTTTCTGCATTACACACTCATCACATTCCTGGAATGGGGTTTCCCACAAAGAGGTCTGACCCCGGAGGCGCGGTCAGCAGATGGCGTCCGTCTGTGGCCATGGACCACACACCTGACGCGTGCAGGGCCCTGTCGTGTGTCCTGTGGGAGGCACGAAGAGCAAAAGTGGGGCATCTTAGGATTTGGGAGCCCCCTGGCCCCTTTCCAGGACCATGACTTACAATAGATTTGTGAGGATTTTAAAATGTACAGGTTGAACTTTTATAAATAATAGCTATTGTCCAAAAGCGAGGCTTTCCAGGGAGTGAAGAGGACGCCTCCAGTAGTCCTTACTGAGCCCCCCAGTAGAACTTACTGAGGTTCTGTTCCAACACCGCCTCCATGGACTCCTACCGCGGTCCAGTGCACCACGGAGCATGCACAGGGTGACGGGGCAACACTGCTTAGAGGGGTCATGGCTGAGCAGTGGGTGTTTGTTGCCTAGCTTGCCACACACATGGCAAGTCCAATCAGCATGGCCATGAAACACGCAGGGACCTTGAGGAAAAGAGGGGCGATCTGCAGATATACTCAGAGTCTCACCACTTGTACCTTTTCCCGGGTGGTGATAACATTTCTGAGGTGCGGATGCACGAAGGGTGTCAGGCCCCCAGCCCAAACTGAAAGGAGGTCTCGGTGCTTTCAGTGGCATCCTTGGCTGCCTTGTCAACATGCTGCCTCCAAGCGGGTCGGAACTGTGATGGGCGGAGAGGGAGAGAGAGAGAGAGAGAGGGGCTGAACAGTTACTCAAAGCCTCTAAAAATTTTGCAGTGGCATCATTGTCGTATTTTTGTGGGAGAAACTTTAAAGAGAAGCTATTTTTTCCATTCATCAAAATTCTTCTCAGAGGAAAAACAGGCTAAAACAGTTGATGTTTTGTAGGAAGAGGAAAAAAGAAAAAAAAGAAGAAACCAACTTTAAAAAGACCACTTACCCATAGGTTAGCCAAGTTCTTTAGGTCTGGGTTTCTTAGCCAATTTATGACATTATCTGTTGTTGCGTGGTTACTGCCCAGGGTCTTCTCTGGTTTTAAAAGTCAGTTTCAAAGTGTACGCATCACCCCTCCCCCTCAGCACCCATCCCCCTGCTCATGGACAAGCTGTTCCCTTCACCTCCTTTACTCACTTTATCTCTATCCTGAATGCATGGTTTCTTCCACTTTCTGAAACCTCTGCTTGTTCTAGCACAAATGCTTCCATAAGAATTTGTTTCTCAAGTTTTGGTCTCCGGGACTAAGATGGATGCTGCTTGAGCCCAGGGCTATTGAGAAGAAAGTGTACTAGACACCTTGTACCCCCAGGAAGCAGCCAATGCAGATAGGTCGGGTGATAGACTGTGTCTGCCATCCTTCTCACACCATTGCCTGATGTATTTGCCCAGGAGACAGATGAACACGTTGGGGTGAACAGAGTTTGGACGCTCAGCCTCTGGATTCCGCGTCTGGAAACCCAGGTGGGTTTCCTAAAGCGGCAGCAGTCTGAGGCTGACCTGTATTTGCAGAATTCTACTTGAAACGATCCTCTGTAAAGATCTGGCCTGCCTCTCTGCATAAGCATCATCAAAAATCTAGCGCAGGGTCAGGTTTTGCTGGATTTTTTTTAGTATTTTGATGAAGTTGTGAAAAAGAGGAAACAAACATTGCTAGGATTTAAAATAGACACGGACGACATTGCTGGTTGGAGTTTTCCTTGGGAAACAGGCCCCTCTACAGCCTGGTGCTGTGCTCCCTGTAGGGCTGAGAGTGAAGGAGATTATCTGTTCTATCCATCACGGGGGGACAGCTGATTAGGACCACATGGCGAGAGTTTAGAGCAGAGTAACTTAACTCTTATCCATTCTCCTTTCCAGCCACGTGAAACTTTGATGGAAGACATTCTTGATATCTTTAAGCCCTGCCGTTTCACATTTCCCTTCTAGAGACATTTTTGTCATTAGACACCAAGGGACTTTGACTATAGGAAACACTTAGATGTGGTTGGGACAGAAGCCACTTGTGGTGGTGGATTTGCTGGGAGTCAAGAGTGTCACATCTTCTTTCTTTAGCCCTTGCCCTAAGCACTGTATTCACCTAGGGTGTTCCTAGGAATTTCACCCTTAGCTCTTGGTGGTACCTGCCAATTAAATGTCCAGGTCATTCCTTCAGAGAGAGCGTTTCCCGACACTCTCTAGGCTCCACACCAAAAGAGTGTGGCGTGCCAGCCCTCAGGAGCCACATAGCTAAGCTTTGCTCGCAGTAACACCATGGTATGTCACCAGGCATTGAGTACAACTACATAAATCAACAATAATCAGAGTGAACATATTCTTGAATAAGCCACTTGGACACGACCCAAGACTTGGAAAAATCGGTGACTGGGGTAGAATTATGAAATCTCAAGATGGCAGTGAAGTTCAAACAGAAATCCCAGAAAATCAATCGTATGCTCTTGTTTCCCCCCCCACAAAGTGTGAAAAATAGTCCATCAAAACTTTATGGTTTTTAAGGACTTTTAAAAAAAAATCTCCATGTAATTTTTTTAAGAAAAATGAGCAAGGGACTTTTTCAGGAGAAATCCCCGCAAGCTGAAAAGGCTTTAAGTTTCTGACATTTCATAACTTTCCTTAACAATGGTAATGAAATGCCAGCCCCGCCTGGAGACAAGGAGGTGCCCTGTTTTCATCTTTGTGGTCCTTGCAGTTTGGACACTCTTTAGTTTTCCTTTACTGTTGAAAATATTCGTTGTTTTGTCACCCGATGCATTGTTGCAGGGCTGCGCTGGCAGTCGCCTTGGCTGACTGACTGTGCTATTCACAATCGGTGCCCCTCCCATCCCTAATTCATCAAATATCAATTAATACACTGTATTTGCTTTATTTTACTTTATATGGGAGTATAGTTGATTTACAGCGTTGTTAGTTTCAGGTGTACAGCAAAGTGATTCACGTATACATACATCTATTCTTCAAATTCTTTTCCCATTTAGATTAGTACAGAATATTGAGTAGAATTCCCTGTGCTATACAGTTGGTCCTTGTTGGTTATTTTATATATAGTAGTGTGTATGTGAATACACTATATATGAACCAACATGACCCAGGGTTCAGGTTGGATTCAGTCCCTGCTCTGATCCGTGCAAAGCCTCTGACTTTACAGATTCCTTAATAATAACGGTGCACGCTTAGTCTCAGTGTGTGCCAGGGTACCATCCTGGGCACCTGTATTGGTTAATGACCTCATTCTCATGACAACCCTAGGAGGCAGTGCTATCATTGTCATCTCCTTTTCACGTACAGGTTAAGTAACTGCCCGTATAACTAGTCGTATAACTAGTACGCGGTGGAGAAGGCAGCAGCCCCTTCTCCCATCAGGAGTTCACGTGTAAGAAAACAGGTTTAGGGTCTAACACGTAGTGTGCACTGCTTACCTGTTACTGTTTCTGCTACTACTGTTGCTACTGTTACCATCTTCTGAGCCTCGGTTTCCTCATCTGTATAACGAGAAGAGTAGTACTTCGTGCAGTTGTCAGGAGATTCAGTGAGGGAATATCCAGGACACCGTGCCTACAATTAGGAGGACTAATCAGTAGTAACTACTGTGGTGGCACGCACTGCGCTGGGCAGAGTAGGAAGTGCAAAGATGATCCCTTTAACTTTCAAGGGCTTACCATTAGTGATGCAAATAAAATAGGTTACAGCTAACCATATTGCAAAGCATTATGGGAAGAGAGGAGTAGGAGGGGCCTAGACTAGGGATGCTCTGATGCGGACGCCCCACCTCCACCGATCCCTTCCCCGATCTTCTGCACGGGGATTCTCGCACTCATTTTTCAGGTCTTGAGTTAAACTTCACCCATCCTGGGAAGCTCTCAAGGGCCCCCCAAACTAGGTTTGACCTCCCCTCACGTAGGACTTCCCTCACCGGCTCTGTGAGGACCAGCACTGACTGTCTTGCTCACCCTGATGGCTCCAGCCTGAGATCTGCCAGGCAGGAGATGTTTGCTAAAGGAAAGAAACATGAGGTTTTTAAATTTATATTAGTCTCACCTGGCCTCCTGGGTGTTGACAAGGAAACGGAGCAAATGAGCCGAGTCTGGGGCAAAAATGCACATGTCATGTGACAGCGTCACCGTCCAAAAAATGTCCAGCTGCCTAGAACTCTGACCTGGGATTAACCAAATGAGATTTGACAGGAATAAGTGTAAAGGACCGTATGTGGCTTGCAAAGCCTGCTAATCAGCATAGGACTTCAGGCAGGGCGGGGGCTGAGACAGCACACGTGAGGAAGACTTCCCTCTTTTAATTGACTCTGCATTCGCCAAGAAAACAAACCCAGCCTTGCACGGCTTGAACACATGTATGGGGTTTAGAATAAAGGTGATGCCAGTTGGTTACTGTTTAGTTTACATTTCAAGAGGGACAATGAAAACAGGAATTCCAAGCAAATTCCTTAACCCCGCCCCCAAGCTTCATTTTCTTCACCTGTGAAATGGGTACCTGCCCCACCGGGTCGTGAGCATTAAATAATTTGATGGTTTTATTGTTTTTCATTGGCAAGGAACAACTTAACAGAAATGTTTTGAAAAGCAAAGAATTAGGTGGGAAAACTGGAGGCATGAGAATGTGATCGTCTCCTTCAAAGTTTTCCTATGTGGGAAAGAGATCAAGCTTCATCTTTATAATCCCAGATGGCAGAGCTGCTATTTAAGAATGAAAGAAGTCAAGACAGGCAGATTTCAGCTTGACATAAGAAAACACTAACATCTAATGCTATCTGACAGTGGAACCACCTGTCTTGGGAGATGGTGAGTTCCCCGTGTGTCTAGGTATTCAAGCACAGCACAGGTGCTCACTTGGTGAGATTGGATGCGATGATGCCCCAGGGCCTTTCCACTGTTGAAATTTGGGTAGGGCCTAGTGTGCGTCTCTCTCATTTATTGATACCTGGCTGAGGTTCCTTACCATATATCATCTCATTTCATCCTTGAAACCCAATTGGATAAATTCTGTTATCAGTCTCCTTTTACAGGAAAGTTGGAGAAATTCGATACCATGTTCAAGTTGCATACTTTGTTCCCAAGTCAAGCCTTGCACCCAGGTCTGGTTGCCTCCGAAGCCCCTGCTCTTGCCGACGCGACACGGCCTGGCTGGGCTTCCCTCTCCCCAGCTCCCTTGGAGCTTTGGTGGAGGGGGCAGTGGGGGGGAGTGTCGGGTTGCAAACTGGAAGTGTTCAGGCCAGATGCCGCTGACATACATTTTGATTGGCAGCCGTAGTGCTTTTGGCTGCCAATATTTAATAATTGGAGGCGTTCACATAAAAACTGATTTCCGACTTATCTTTAAAAACTGGAAACTCTAGCCACGCTGGCCTGTATTCCCACTCGGCAACAGCTAGCTGCAGCGAGCAGGGACTGCCCCTTCCAGACACAGCCCCACGTTCCCAAAGGCCTCGCGTTGGACTGCAGCCCACCCCTCTTTGCCTTCCTGCTGGGTCCCCCTCCTGGAGGGATGTCAGTGTGCTCCTCCCAGTGTGGACATTTCACGTGAATGCATAACACATCACAAGTTTTGGGACAGGAAAGTGCCTGTTGCATTTTCTAGAGGAAGTAGAGCCCCAGAGAGTCCCAGGATGGCAGTGCCCAACCTCAACAGAACCCTGCCTCCCAGCTCCCACTGCGCATGGCCCTGGAGGGAATGTTCTCCCGGTGGGCAGCATGGAGGGTGCCCCCTAGGAGAACCTGTGTCCCATTGACCAGGCACCCCCTGCACTGGAGGATGACTGTTCCCTTGGAAGGACTTTTATCTCTAGGCTCCACGAAACAGGACTTTCTCTGGTTTGTCTGCTTTGGTCCTGAGGTGGTTACAGAGACCCCAAAGAATCCCTCACACCTTACAGCAGAGAGGGCTAAGCAGACGGTCCAATGACTCAAGCTTGATGTTAATAGTGAGAATTTCTTATCAGTCTGGCACTTCATATTTCTAATCTCCTGCCAGAAGACCCCACATTACCTGTCTCTGTGCCATCTTTCCTTCCCTTCACCCTCCTTCCTTCCATCCATCCATCCATCCATCCATCCCCTTGGTTGGATATTTGAAAGTGTAGTTGTCACTCCCAAGTCATTCAGGAGGGTCTGAACCAGATTTTGGTGCGGTGCAGAAAGGATGGTCTAGGATCGGGACACCTGAATGCAGGTTTGGCTCAGCCATTTGTACTATTCCTGTACTTGTGGGAAGGTCTCTCTCTCTCTCTCTGGAGCTCAGTTTGCTCTTCTGTAGCATGAGAGGCAGTGTTAGGGTATCATACAAGTCCCTTAACGCTTTTATAATTTTATGATTCAGAGGCAGAGCTGGGGATAATAGGACTTGGGACATGGCCCAGAATCTTGGCGGTAGAAGAAGGAGCTGTAGCTGCCTTCAGGGCTGCTCGCTTCCTCCTTTATTTCTGTTTCCTTTTCTTCCTTCCTTCCATCTTTCCTTCCATCATCCATCCATCTGTCCATCCATCCTTCCTCCTTCTCTTCCTTCTTACCTTCCTACCTAGCTTTCTCCTTCTGTCTTTTCTTTGAGGTGCTCTAATTGGTCAAGGTGAAAATCTGACTGATAACTGGGATAACTCACTAGGAAATACCATGGAACTATAATCCTCAGATACGTCAGTCAGGTAACCTCCCAGCTGAATGAAGGAAGAGATGCTTCATTCTCTATGCTCCCTGCTGACCTGGGGCTGCCAGGTTTGCAGTCACGATGACTTTGTCATAGGAGAAAATTCCATGTTTTGTGAGTGTCGTCCTCGAATGCAAGGGGGAACAGGAGAGAAAGGTTGAAGGGACCCATAAGGTAAGGAGTTTGCACTGGATCCTCTCCAGGAACAATTCCAGTTCAGGAGACAGTGGGTCACCATTTCTGAGAAAGAACCCAAAGTTCTGCTTTCTTTCAAAATAAGCTTTTTGAGATATCAGCCACATACCATAAAATTCACCCATTTAAATTGCACACGAACAGACATGCAGCCATCACCACATCACCAGTGGTCTAATGAATTTTAGAATTTTATTATCTCAGAAAGAATCCCTGTACCTTTTAGCTATTACCTTTTATCCCTCCACACCTCCCCGCCCTGAGCAACCACTCATCTACTTTTGGTCCCTGTAGATTTGCCTATTCTAGGTATTTCATATAAACAGAATAATAGAATATGCGGTATTTTATTATTAAATGTATATGTATGTACTGGCTTCTTTCCCCCAGCACGATGCTTCAAGGTTCATTCGTGCTGTATGTATCAGTACTTCATCTTTTTTTTTTAATTGGGGTATAGTTGTTTTACAATGTTGTGTTAGTTTCTACTGTACAGCAAAGTGGAGTTCCCTGTGCGATACAGCAGGTTCTCATTAGCACTTCATTTTTTCAAATTGCCAAATAATATTCCACCATGTTGTGTGGGTCTCCCACATTTTAGCTATCTCTTTATCAGTCGGTGGGCATTTGAATTGTCTCTGTCTTCTGGCTGTTATGAATAATGCTGCAATAAACATTCATATACAAGTTTTTGTGTGAATATAACTTTTATTCTCTAGGGTAGATACCTAGGGGAAGAGATGCCGGGTCATATGGTAACTGCATGCTTAACCATTTGAAGAACCTCCAGATTGTTTTCCAAAGTGGTTGCACCAGTTTACATTCCCACCAGCAGCGTATGAGAGTTCCAGTTTCTCCAAATTCTTGCCAATACTTTTATCATGTCTTTTCTATTGTAGCCATCCTTGTGGGTATGAGGCAACATCTCACTGTGGATTTGATGTGCATTTCCCTGAGGGCTTGGGATGCTGAACATCTTTTCATGTGCTTATTGATTATTTGTACTACTTCTTTGAAGAAATGTCTATTCAGATCCCTTTTCCATTTCTTAATTGGGTTGTCTTTGTTACTGAGTTGTAAAAGTTCTTCAATTTTTTATTGTTAATATAAATATATTTTATATAGTTAAATATTATAAATATATATTATAAATATGTATTTTATACTCTAGACATAATTTAGAAATATGTATGAAGATACATATATCTATCTAGATTTTAATATATTCTAGATATATAAATATTTATATATTCTAGATACAAATCTCTTTTCAGATATATTTTTCAAATATTTTCTCTCATTCTATGCATTCTCTTCACTTTCTTGATAGTATTCTTTGAAGCACAAAAGTTTTAAATTTCGATGAAGTCCAATTGGTCTATTTTTTCCTTTCATTGCTTGTATCATGATGCCAAATCTGAGATCATGAATATTTACCTCTATGGTATCTTTTAAGAGTTTTACAGTTTTAGCTCTTAAATTTAGACCTTTGATACATCTTGAGTTAATATTTGTGTATGGTGTGATGTAAAGTTCCAACTCTATTCTTTGGCGTGTGGAGTTGCTCCGGCACAATTTGTTGAAAAGACTGACCTTTCCCCATTGAATGATCTTGGCTGCCTTGTTGAAAACCAACTGACCATGGACTCATGGGCTTATTTCTGGACTCTTAGTCTACCCTGTTGATCTATATGTCTGTCCTTATGCCAGTACCACCCTGTCTTAATCAATGTTGTTTATAGTTTTAGTAGTAACTTTTGAAACTGAGAAGTGTAAGTCCTCTGACTTTGTTCTTTTTCAAGATTGTTTTGGCTTCTCTGGATCCCCTTCAGTTCTGAATTTTAGAATCAGCTTGTCAATTTCTACAAAGAAGTTGGCTGGAATCCTGATAGGGGTTGCATGGAATCTACAGATCAGTTTGAGGAGCACTGCCATCTTAGTGATATTGTCTTCCAATTCATGAATGTGGGAGCTTTTTCCAATTTTTTAGATCCTTAATTTCTTTCCACAGTGTTGTTGCAGTTTTCAAAGTATAAGTTTCACACTTCTTTTGTTAAATATATTCCTAAGTATTTTCTTCTTTTTGATGCTATTTTAAATGAAAGTTTAAATTTTTCATTTTCAGATTGTTCACTGCAAGTACATAGAAGTATGTAATTCTTTTTTGTATATTGATCTTGAATCCTGAAATCTTGCTGAACTCATTTACTAGTTCCAATTAATTGTTTTGTAGTGGATTCCTTAGGACTTTCTATATATAAGATCATGCATTTGAAAGTAGAGAAAATTTATTCCTTTCAAATCTGGATGCCCTGTATTTCTTTTTCTTGCCTAATTGCACTGGCTAGAATGTTTATTGCAGCATTTTTTATAATAGCTATTATAGCCATTGAACCCCTAGTACAATGTTGAATAGAAGTGGTGAGAGTGGACAGCCTTATCTTGTTTCTCAACTTAGGGGGAAAGCATCCAGTATTTTACCATGAATTATGATGTTAGCTGTCAGGTTTTTTTGGTGTATGCCCTTTATCAGATTGAGGAAGTTCCCTCCTATTCCTAGTTCTTTGTGTGTTTTTATCATGAAAGGGGTTTGGATTTTGTCGAATGCTTTTTCTGCACCTTGTGAAACAATCATGTGGGTTTTGTTTTTTATTGATATGGTATATGAATGATATTGACTGATTTTTGGATGTTAAGCCAATCTTCCATTCCTGGAACGAATCCCACTTGGTCATGGTACATAATTCTTTTATATATAAAGAGTTTGCTAGAATTTGTTGAGTTTTTTGCATCCACATTCATAAAAGATGTTGATCTGTAGTTTCCTTATGATGTCTTTGGTTTTGGTATCAGGGTAATACTGGCCTCATAAAATGAATTGGAAAGTTTTTCTTTTTGTTCTGTTTTTTAAGAAAAGTTTGTGAAGAATTGGTATGAGTTCTTTAAATGTCTGATAGAATTCACTTGCCATCTGGGCCTGGGTTTTTCTTTGAAGGCAGTGTTTTGGTTACTAATTTAATCTCTTTACTTATAGGTATATTCAGGTTGTCTGTTTCTTGCTGAGTTAGTTTCAGTAGTTTTTGTCTTTCTAGGAGCTGGTCCATTTCATCTGTTATCTAATTCATTGGCATACAATTATACCATTCCTTTATAATGCTTTTTATTTTAGTATGTTGGTAGTAATACCTACAGTTTCTTTTCTGATTTTATTAATTTGTCTTTTTTTCCCTTGGCTTATCTGGCAAAAGATCTGTCAATTGTGTTTTCATCTTTTCAAAAAACTAGTTTTGGTTTCATGGATTTTTTTTTCTATTGTTTTTCTGTTCTCTGGTTTGTTAATTTCTGCTCTAATCTTTATTATTATTATTTCCTTCCTTGTCTTTCCTTTGGGTTTAGTTTGCTGTTCTTTACCTAGAGTTCTAAGTTAGAAGATAGGTTATTGATTTGAAATCTCTCTCCTTTGTCAACATAGGAATACTACTGTAAATTTCCCTATAAACATTGTTTTAGATCCATCCCATAAGTTTTGGTATGTTGTGTCTTCATTTTCATTCTCAAAGTATTTTCCAAGTTTCCTTTTGATTTCTTTTTTGATTCATTAGATATTTAGGAGTGTGTTAATTTCCACATTTGTGAGTTTCTCAAGTTTATTTCACTTATTTGTTTCCAATTTCATTCCACTGTAGTCAGAGAACATACTTTGTGTT
This sequence comes from Hippopotamus amphibius kiboko, assembly GCF_030028045.1. NCBI lineage: Eukaryota > Metazoa > Chordata > Mammalia > Artiodactyla > Hippopotamidae > Hippopotamus > Hippopotamus amphibius. The sequence continues at coordinate 74,883,553 of NC_080199.1, forward strand.
ATTTATATCCTTTTAAATTTATCAAAGTTTGTTTTATGGCCTGGTATATAGTTTATCCTGGGGAATGTTCCATGTGCACTTGAGAAGAGTGTATATCCTGCTGTGATGGGTGGAGTATTCTGTTTACGTCTGTTAGGTCTAGTTGGTTATGTGTTGTTCAAGTCCTCTATTTCCTTTTCAATCATCTGTCTGGTGATTGTTCTGCCCATTATTGAAAGTAAGATATTGAAATCTTCATCTGTTATTGTTGAATTTTCTATTTCTCTTCAGTTCTGTCAGTTTTTCCTTTATGCATTTTGGTGCTCTGTTGTTAGTCGCATATATACCTATAATTATTATATCTTCCTGCTGGATTGACCCTACTGTTATTACAAAATGTCCTCTTTATCCCTAGTAACACATTTTGTTTTAAAGTTTATTTTGTCTAATATTAGTATAGCTATTTCAGCTTTCCTGTAGTTGCTCCAAAGCTCTGTTTTGAATTCTCAAAAGCTTTGATGGACAATGAAAGTTGAGAATAAATTGCCTCTTTTCCTTTTTTTTTTTCTTTTTTCGCTCATATGTCTAGTGAACTATTTCACCAAATCAACAAACTCTCCTTGAGTACTAGGTATGGTCCACAGCACAAAGACTTGCGCAATGTGAAAACTCTCATGTCTAGATAGAATTCTTTTCATGGGATTGGTTAATTAGCTTCTTATCCTCTTCACTTCATCCTCAATAAATTAAAATCACATCCTTCTTGAAAATAACTGGGAGTCCTCCTGACCGGGGCTTAGAAAAGATAGGGAAAATGAAATTAAAAGGAAAGGATATCAAGAAAAAGTTGATGAAAACCATTGGAATGAACAAGTACTAGGAAACAAGATGTTTACTCTTGAACTCCTCTTCAAGTCTAAAAAGCTCCCTAAAATCCTTGGGTCATTCACTTGCTCTAAACCCAGTAGAAGAACTACCAGGTGATGCTATTGGGAAATGGAGTGGCATGAGGATTGCGATGCTGAGGCCTCTGTGTCTGTGTGCCCTGATGTACCAGGGTGATTACAGATTTTAAAAGGAAAAAACACATTGAAAAAGTAGGCATAATACCATTCTGAGCAAGGGTACCTGTTTGATCTTTCCCTATGTCCGAGCCTGCTTGTTGTCCTGAAGGATGACAGCCCAGCTACTCCCACTGGATGAGAAAACCTCATATTCTGTGCCAGTTTCCTGTCACTGCTTTGAGTTCTAAGAGTTCAGAGAGGGTGGGGTGGCATGACCTCCCTGTCTCTGGGTATTGGCATGAGTCCCTGGTGACAATGTGTCTGTACCACGGGTACACAGGCAATCTCTGGAGCAGCTCTTCCTCACTCTTTCAACAACCAGCCAATTTGGTCTCAGGAAACCACGCTGCAGCACTGGCTGGGTTTGGAAGTCATTTTTAATTTTGTGACAAAGACAAATGCGTCCTATGGGAGTAGTAAGTGCTTTTACTGGTGATATTAATGGAACCGTGACCTCTTCTGTATCTGTGGTCCTACAAAACAAAAAAATGTTTGTATTATAATATGTCAGGCAAGTTCATTCTTAGTCCTTCCTTGAAACAAATTGCAGAGGAAATATACTATTAATAAGCCTGGAGAATATTGTGTGTGTGTGTATACAAGCATAAGCTCCTTTGCAAACACAGTGGTTTTATAATGCCACTATTAACTGTGCTATATATGATGTGTTTTGAATTGCGCTGGCACGGACACAAATCATTGAAGTTCTGATATTTCTGAACAGTGGGCCCAGTGGTGAAATTGGTATTGGCTTTTAAAGGCCAATAGCTATCACAAAATTCAAGTGTTTGAGGGATCCAAAGTGAGCAAGGGAAAGACAAAATGCAAAGGCACGTTGCATTAGCCGCTTCTATTTTCATTTGGGATTGGCATTCATTAGCCTAAAAATGATTTCACTGAGGATTACTGTTTCCTGCAGGAACTTTTTATGCCAGGGTCCTTTGTTGAGAATGGTTGCTTAAAGAGACAGTAAATTAAATGTGAAGGATTTACCGTTTAGTTACATGAATTAAACCATTTCCTGGTGTTTGTGTTTACCTTGGGACTCACAAAGGAGACAAAAATATAGACTCACAGGAGGAAGGAAAGGAATGATCAAATCCCAATAGACCCTGCCTGGATGTCTAGCTCAGCAATTTTATTCAGGGGAGGAATTTCATGCTGATAAGTGAATCTTTGTATAATTCACTTTTCCTCTCTACAGACACTGCTACACCCACTGAGCTTCCCTAATGTTCATAGTTCATGTCCCTTTCTAGTATGTTGGACAAAACTGAAGTGAATCAAATGCAAAATTTATCGTTTTCCTTAATTAAAACTGGATGGTGCTTTAGAATTTGAGACTGCAACGCAATGATTTAAAATGTTATTGTAGAATAGTACACAGTCATTCTAGAAAATCTGACAAGTACGGAAGAAGGTAAATAAGATAATCACCCACTACTCAAAGGTCATCACTGCCGACATTTTACTCATTTCATCTCTTTCCTGTGCCAGTGTACGAATACAGAGTTGTACTTTTTATATTTGAGATCTTGAGTATAATTTATGATTTTCATATATCCTCACCGCCCTCTCTCCTTAAGTTCAAACCTCTCATAATAAGGAGAATATTAACGGCTAACTCATATGTGGGACCATCTGCCGGGTACCATTCTAAGCACTTTACATGGATGAATTCCGTCACCCTCAGAGTAACCCTTTGAGGCCGAGGTTACAAATGAGGCACAGAGGGTGGAGCGGTGTACCCAGGGTCTCACAGCAAGCAAGGGACAGAGCCAGGGTTCAAACCCCGGCTGCAGAGTGTGTGCTCTTTTTCTTTTTCTTTTTTTTTTTGGTTTCACCGCACAGCTTTCCCCAACAGCCAGGGATAGAACCCGCGCCCTCTGCGGCAGTGAAAGCGCGGAATCCTTAACCACTGGACTGCCAGGGAATTCTCCTAAAGGGTGTGCTCTTAACCACTGACTGTTGCCTCCCCACCGACTCTGAGTCCCCTGCTGGGCCTGCTGCAAAGCCTGCCCCGCCGCCGCCCCCCAGCCCTGTCCCTCGGTGAGCGACCTCTCAGAATTCCTCCAACACTAGACAGTGTGACATAGCACATACTTTCCCCAGGGAACAGTGACAATCATCTTGGCTCTGAAAAACAATTGCCACCAACAGCCCTTCCTGTGATGGGGGAGGGGGCAGGGAAGGAGCCCTAGGCTGGAGCGCAGGAGAAGCTGGCCTCCGGGCCTGGCTCTGTTCACAGCAAGACCATGCACTACACCTATTTACGCCTCTGTTTTCTCATCTGTAAAATGATGGGGCTGGAGAGCGATGGGTTCATGTGTTCGTTCATTCATTTACTACACACGGGACAGAGATGAATACGGTCTCTTTCCTCTCCTAGGAATTCATCGTCCCATGTGTAGCTAGAGAAGCAGTGTCACGCGTGCTGTAGCAAGCGAGTCCTGGGGGTGCTGGTACAGCCCCTGAGCTGGGCTGGGGCGGAGAGGGAAGAAGCAGGAAGGGCTGGCCCAGCGAGGCTTCCCAGAGGACCAGCAGGAGTCGTTTAGGTATCTCGGGGCATCCAAGATGGGCTGTGGCGATCCGTCTGTCTAGGGCCCCCTCTCGTGTATGTCACACTCTCCCACCTTCAGCAGGCTACAGCAGTGTCACTTTTTTTTGGGGGGGGGGGGGCGGGTGGCGTGTTTTAAAACTACAGAACTTTATTGTCTCACATTCTAGAAACCCAAGGTGGCAGCAGGGCCACGCTCCCTCTGAAGCTGGTAGGGGGCCCTTCTTGGCCTCCCCTGACCTGCCGCTGCATCGCCCCATCTCCGCTCAGGCTCTTCAGGGCGCTCTCCCTGCCTGTCTGTCCTCCGGGGCCCATCTGCTTTTAAGGACACCAGGCGTATTGGATTAGGTGCCCACCCCACTTAACTGAAATAATTCTGTTGGCAGTGACCCTGTTTGACCCAAATGAGGTCATATTCTGAAGGACTTGGGGGTAGAATATATCTTATTTGGGGGGGGGGACACACAGTTCAACGATCCTGTTTGACCCAAATGAGGTCACATTCTGAAGGACTCGAGGGTAGAGCATATTTTGGGGGGCAGGCGCAGTTCAGCCCGTAACAATGTCCGCAGCCCCCACTTAGCCCAGGCAGCCGTGGCTGCCTTCGTGCTCTTGGTTTTCTCCATCCGGCGTCCGGGAGGAGCCTCCTGAACCGCAGCAAGCAGGTGGGGGGTCCAGACAGAGCGTCAGCACAGGACTTGTTTCCATCTGGGCGAGAAGGCTGGAGCCAAGGGGGAGAAGCGAGGGCACCGTGTCTCCTGGAGAGATGGTTGTCAGTGACGTTCCAAGGGCAAGGGCACAGTGTACTGCGAGCATGGTTCTAAAAGATGCTCATTCCGGTCCCTAGAGGAATGGCAGGGAAGCCGAACAGGTGGTTTGAGTCCTTCTGCCTCCTGAGACTGGGAAGATGCTGTCGACTGAAAAAAGAAAAAAAGCACAATGTGAGCGTTGTGAATTAAGTTTTATCTGGTACAAAATGAGGACTATAGCCTGGGAGATAGCACTTCAGACAGCTTTGAGAAACGGCTCCGAAGAGGCAGAGGGGGAAGGTCAGTACACGTGATTTTGGGGAAGGCGGAAGTACATGCAGTCAAGCACATATTTTTTGCAGAAGGTTCTGTTAGTCTCATGAAGGTCATCACTAGTCACGAGGAGCACACGTCACCATGAAGGATTTCAGTGGTTTTCTAGATACACAGAGATGCGAGAATTGGGCTCATAAAGTCTTCTCCTGAAAATATCTAACTACCTGAAGACCTGCTCTGCCAGTTTTCCCCAGAGCACAGAGGGCCTCCTTCCTGCTCTCCGCCCTGAACTCCTTTCACAGGGGGTGTTGCAGGCCAGCAGCTGCAGCGGCTCACGGTTTAATCCTTGCAGAGGTAGATGGCAAGGGCCGGTTTGTAGTTGGCAATGCCATACTTTCAAGGGTGCTCTCTCGGTGATTAGGGAACGCCCTTTCCAGACCTCTGTGCGTTTGCGCATGCTTTGCTCTTAGTAGATGTGCAGTGCAGGCTAAAGAAACGGATGTCACGGGCACGTGAAATAAATGCGGTACTTCTTCTGCCTTTACCCTGCCCCCTGCCCCGAAGTAGCTCGGACCTTCTCATCTTATTAGTCTGCCATTAAGCTCTAGAAAACAGTGAAGGCAGGCTTCTGTCATTCAAATGCTAATCCTCTCTCCAGCTTGACACCTCCGCCTCTGCTGCTCTCTGCTGTCATCCGTGCTCCAAAGACAGCGGACCATTGCACCCACCCCCTCTAACTTCTTACAGAGGCTCTGGAGGGCGCTTCCGGAGGCACTCAGCATCGCTGTGGGAAGAAGTTTGTGCAGAATATCCAGCTTTCTCTCCCATTGCACTTTATGGCTTTCCCCCAGAGTGGTCTACACATCCTCCCCCCATCCCACACCCCCAGGTCACAGTTGCAAAGTAGGGCATCAGGGCTCTCTGACTGAAGGCTAAGACCTGAATAAGGGGTTCCGTTTTCTTAGAGAAGCATTCTTTTTCTGGGCAGAAACACCAAGGGCCAGGTTCCGAGAGAAGCATGTGGGTTTATGGGATACGTGAAAGGAGAATGATGGAACTGGTGGTGCCCGTGTTGCCCTGCCAGCTGCAGTGTCTGTGTGTTCAAAATACAGTTATTTGTGTTTATGTGTTTTCATTTTCTTTTCGTTCAGATACAGGTAGACCTTTCTTAGAGATGCACAGTGAAATCCCTGAAATTATAAATATGACCGAAGGAAAGGAGGTCGTCATCCCCTGCCGGGTTACATCACCCAACATCACTGTTACTTTAAAAAAGGTAAAACTGAGCCATGCTACTCTCACAAGATCTTTACTGCAAGTGAGCATAAGGAATTTTGCGTCATTTTCTCTGTCTGGAATAATTTTCTTACAGACATTTGTGCTTTCTTGGTAGAATTTTCTGTAACAGTTTTTACTATAAAGTTTAAGTGCTAGATGTTATACCCATGTGTGTATTTAAACAGGATAAAAGAATAACGTCTTGAGCATAAATCTATGTGAATAATGAAAGAACTAAAATCATGACAGTTTTTAAGTGTTGCCACAAATTCAAACATCTGTAAATGTCAGAAAAACTAGTTCTATTGCATATACAAATTAACAGTCCAGATTTTTGCTGAAAGCAGAACTGTCAGGCAGGGTTCCTGACTCCAAGCATTTAAGAGCCTCTTACTTTGGTCTGAGTTGGGAAGTTCCTGGTAACAAAAAGCTTATCTCGTGCTGGGCATCCAAACTTAACCTCTTAGGGGAAAAAAAGGAGGGGGGGTGGAGCTATAAATGAGATTTTTCTTCGTATTATGTTGTAAATTGTGTATGTAGAGAAGGATAAAGATTCAGAGTAAAATCTAAAAAACCCCTAAAATGTGACACGCCAGCTAATTCAGCGGCAGTACCTTTAGGGGTATGCTAAGTCTGAGAGTTGGATTAGAACTCCCCACATGGAAAACTGTAGTGGATCCTGAGAGCTTAGAGCTTCCAGAGGAAAAGTGCAGGCTGTCCAGCGCAGCTCCTAGCATGGCCCATCACACAGAGGTAGGGATTCAGCACGTGTTTGGTGGTGATGGTGGTCAAGTTGGAAGAGTTCAAAGTGATTTCCAATATCACCTGTGGACCCTGAATCCTGAAATGTGATGAGATGTCTCCCTGTCTTCTTCCCTTGCGTTCTCTCCCCTACGCTGTTGATTTATATCTTCAATACAGTCCATCAGTGATAGGCCTTGTCTTCCATTACAACTGAGTATCATCATAGGAAATATAAAATTGTAGTATGTTGGAGCTGGAAACCCCAGAGGAGTCAAACTCAGTTGGTGGAATTAAAAAACTGAGGTTCTCAGGGAGTTAGGGACTTGCAGTCCACCCTGGGCATTAGAGCCCGTGTCCTGCCTTCTGCCTCCGTGTTTCTGCCATCCTTTGCTAATGGTTTAGTTTGCACAGGAGGAGAACCAGAGTGGTTCAGAGCAGAGGCTGGGGCCACACTGCCTGGCTTCTTCCCCCCCGTCACCACTTACCTGCTGGACAAATAGGCAAGTTATCAGACCTGCCTCCACATCGGTGTCCTCATTGGCGCGATGGGAGAGGGACAGGAGCACCCACCTCACCTGACTGTTAGGAAGACTACATGAGGTGCTTGGAGGGCACTTAGGACTGTGCCTGGTACAGGCAAGCCCTGTTCAAGGATTAGCTATTTATGTTCCATTTAACAGTTTAACGCCCAATAATCAATTTATTACCGTGATGTTTTCAATAGCCTGGCATTACTCCTCTGAGCCCGAGATGATAATTGCTCTGTGACTAATAAGAAACAAACCATGAGGATATGGAACTTCTCATTTCATGCAAGGCCCCTTGCCTTTTGGCCCTAATGCAGATTGCTTGCCTGTTTGAAGAACTTTCCCGAATTCCCACCTGCAGACATTTTGGGAAGGAAAGCGTATTTTCTCTGTTCTCCCATCCAGATCTATAATACAAAAAAAAAAAAAAAAAAAAGAAGCATAATATTCTAACAAGGATTTTGGTTTATCACATATATATATATATAATATGTATATATGTGATGTTTCTCTATATATAATATCTATTGAAAAATATTCTAACCTGTTCCATATATATGCTGACATGAAATTAATATCTTTCCCTTGCTTTTTTCTCTTCCTCTCCCTTCTCCTCTAACTTGCCGCTCCCCCCACGCCTTTTCCCGCGCCTGCTTCAGCGGAGCCCTGGTCCGCTGGAGACGAGCCTTCCTGTACAGCACTGTCTTTCAAGGCTGCCCACCTGCCCGCCTCTGTGTGACCCGCACAGCGGCTGCCACAGCTGATGAGCTTTGTAGTCTTTTGCTGTTTTAGCTCTTGCCAGCTAGAAATAAAGTGACTTTGTCAATGGACCACACCTGGTAGCAGTAACAGATCGAGTAAGAGAAACACTTCAGAGGAAAAGTTGATGTCTTTTTAAGTTGCGCAGCGGACGTCCACCAGCCACCCTTTCTTATACATTGAGCATGTGCTTGTTTTCACATGTTTTTAAAGCATCACAGATTCCAATCCCTGACTTGAATTTTTCTGAGTTTTTCCTTTAATAGTTTGCACCAAGTTAGAAGGTTCTTTCCCCACCCCCCACAGAATGCAGAGCATTCCTGAGTTTACAAGCAGCTTCCTAATTTACTACAACATGAAATGCATCCTTTAATTGCTTTCAGTTCTTCATAAACAGGATGCAATTCATCTCAAACCCACATAACTCTCTGGTAACATACACCAATGCAGCCATATTCACTGGGAGAGGCAACTACAGCTTTTGGAATAGAAATCTCTGCTATCAGATCACAAATCCCAGTCCGATTTGCTCCTTCCACAAGCAATATACACAAAGGATCAATGCATAGAGTGATGTGAGGTGCTTACTTTTAAAAAGATGATAGAAAAGACTTGAAACTCTTTATGACAGTTAATGCTATGAGTCTTTATAATCTGTTGTGAGACGTGATCTGACTTTTTCTCCCCCCTCTTCCAACTGGGGATAAATCGTAGTAAAGGTCAGACCCCTGCCTCTGGAATTGGCTGGCAATCTGACATCAGGGGAGGTTTGGCTGGGCTGCTCTGTGGGGCAGTGGTCCTTTACAAAGTCTAACCCCAAGGTAGATGGTTTAAATGAAGTCCCTGGTGTGTGGGAGAAGGCACAGGAGAGAACCAAACTGTGGATTCTTTTCTTCTGTTCGGACTCACTGTGTTTGGGAATACTTCTAGGAATTTGTGAGCGCTTCATTCATAACTGTCTCTGGCTTCACATCTGTTTTTGGCTCTCCTCACTGTCAGGAGTCTCAGCTTTTGGGAGTTTCCCTCCCAGGTGCAGAGCCAGTACCCTCAGTCTTCCCCAGAGTCATGCCCCCAGTGAGTGCCAAGTGAATGCTATGAATCTTGGGGGACCGGGAGTTATGTGCCGTCCTTTTAAGAAAGCCACCTCTTTAACAAATCATACAAAATGAGAGGACAAGGTGTGGCTTGCTAAAAGCTCCCGATGGTGAGACCAAGAAGATAAGATGATGAGACCAAGAAGATAACCTGGCAGCCCTAACAGAAAAAATCCTAATTAATTTTTCTATTGGGTATCAGGCCAGTTTATGACAGAGATTCCCAGAGGCCAAAGAGGTGTGGGTTCCCACTAGAATTCTGACATGACAACTAGGTCTACCCTAGGTGGGTGCAGCTTGTTGCTAAGACTAATAATAAATTATCCTGTTTACTATAATTTATCATAGTTAACGTATCGTTTGCTACATGCAAAGAAAACTAAAGAACCAATTATGACAACCTGGAGTTTTTACCTGCACTATTCTCATTTGAGGTAAAAATTACATTTTCACAAACTATGAGTGCAACTCTTGTCACAGTGCTAATACAATTTGTGAAAGCATGTTTCTTCCTTTTCCAGTTTCCATTTGATACTCTGATCCCTGATGGAAAAAGAATAACCTGGGACAGTAGGAAGGGTTTTATAATATCAAATGCAACATACAAAGAAATAGGACTTCTGACCTGTGAAACAACAGTCAACGGACATTTGTACAAGACAAACTATCTCACACTTCGACAAAGTAAGTGATGTTCCGGAAGCATGAGCATAAGCCAGCATGCTCAAGGGTTTATCTGCTTAATGAAACGTTGATTTTTTTTTTAAAAATGTGCCTTCTTATGCTTGCAGCCAACACCATCACAGACGTCCAAATAAGCACGCCAAGACCAGTCAGATTACTAAGAGGTCAAGCTCTCACCCTCAACTGCACGGCTACCACTCCCTTGAACACAAGAGTTCAGATGACCTGGAGTTACCCTGGGGAAGTGAGTGACCTACTTTTCTACTTCTGTAGGACAACATTTAGTTTTAGCAAGTGAAATGCTAAACTGAGTTTTTGTAAGTGGGAGAAAGCAGAATATTCTGACTCCTCTGGCAGTTTGAGTCAATAAAGAAGCTTTGGGTTTGGTGTGGGTGCTTCTCTTGCCTGATGTTTCATGAGTGTGATGTGCAGAGATACGGTCTTTTGATGTCTGGAGGTTTTGTTTTGAAGTGTATAGGCTGGTATTTGTATTGCATGATTCTGGGTGGAAAGGGGGATTGTTTCATCCTTGGAAACGATTCTCCAGGATTTAGAGATGAGAGAGAAATTTATCACCGCGTGCCAGGCAGGGACTAGCTTTTGCAACAACAAAAACAAAAAGTTGTTGCCGGCGCATTAATTTAAGAGACCTGCAGACAGGCAGGCACCTGATTGGAGCATGTTTGGAAAAGATAATACCACCCAGCCACCCAATCTTCCACTTGTTAAGTGACAAAGGAGGAATTCTGTCCTTCAGAAAAATGAGAAGAATGAAGGCCGAGTCGGGTTCCCTTATTCAAATTAAACATCCTTGCAAACATTCACTGTTTAAAAAAATGTACAGCTGGGGAATCACTGATAAACTGTTAAGAAACGTCCAACAGTGGTTCCAGCCCCATTTCTTATGTGTCTGTATAATTTATGGGGCACATCCCGGGTAAATCACTGGTTACGTCATTCAGATGGTCCAATCACAAAGTTAGCTTATGATTAAATTACGTGTTAAATTATGTATGTATAATTAAGATTAATGCATCAGTCCCAAGCTATTGGGTTCTTTTCATTGAGGTATAGTTGATTTCAATGTTATTTTAGTTTTTGGTGTACAATGTAGTGATGCAAGATTTTTATAGGTTATACTCCATTTCCAGTTATTAGAAAATACTGGGCTATATTCCCCACGCTGTAAACAATATATACAGTTCTTGCTATGAAAACAGAATAACTGAGCAACCAAAAGGTACCACACGTGCCCTTGAGGGACACATTGACTCATCAGTTATAAGGTATTTTCTGGAAAATGGTATTGTTTCATTGACATAAAAATGCTGCAACTTGTAGCAATATGTTCTGGGTTTTGATGGAAATCATATATTCGTAACACATGTGAAGAGGGAAGAAACTTGTATCCTGTCAGTGTTGCTGCTGCAAGTAAGAGTATGGTAACATACCTGTTGAATGCCCATGACCTTCGAAAATGGCGCTGTCCAGTAGAACTTTCTGTGATGGAAGTGGTCCAGGATCCTAACCACTAGCCACCTATGCCTAATAGCACGTGGACTGGGGCTTGTGGGCTAAGGAGCTGAATTTTTCATTGTGTTTCATTTTAACTTAAAGAGCCACATGTGGCTGCTGGCAACAGAGCTGACAAACCTGTTCTAAAAGCCAGGGGCAGTTTTAGGATACGGAGGTGGAAACAATACCAATGTTGCTTGAACTTGGGAAGGAAAGCCTTCTCAAAGGGAGAAGGGAGAAGTAGTGCCGGCATGAATAGAGTTGCCGAAGGTCCCTCAGTCTGTCACGTAGGGGACCGAGTCTCTGATTTTTGGTGGCGATGACCGACATCTCCTCTGTGGTCACTGCTGAGAACAGACCAAGCGGTGTAACATGTGTCTGTTCCAACAGGGCAGTGAAAGGACAGGTGGGTAGAATTTATCCAACATGGCACACAGGAGAGCTAAGTTCAAGACCCAGAGGTTAGCTTGGCCAGCTTCCAAAGTCTTTTTCCATGCGTCCTCACAGGGACGAACTGAGAGGAGGAAATAACATATTATGTGTTATAAAATGCAGTGCTTAAAAAATAAAGACAAGAAAGGAAGGAACAATGAAAGGAAAAGGCACTGTGACCTCGCCTTCGCAGAACCAGGAGTGGGTGATTGTGGCTGAGCCTGAGGTCTGCACACATGGGACACCACTGCCCCCGCAACCTCCAGAGTGTTCCCTAAACTTGTCGATGGCTTTGCAGGCTCCCAGACCCATTTGGTGGGCGTTAGCTGAAATTGGCGAGCCTTGCTCAGAGAGTCAAAAAATGAAATGAGGATCATTATACCTTAACAGGTGTAGCCAGGGTTCAGAATCTTTCCCTCCATTTCTAGAAGGAAGCCAAAGCAAACTCACGGTGATTTATTAACAGAAACCCTGTCATTAATCCAGATACTAAAGGTGATCGTTGCCCAGGTTTGTGTGTGCTATTTCAGGCTAGGAAACAGGTAACTGCTTAGAGAGGCAGGTGCTAGAGGGAAGCGTTAGATTTGTCCTCAGAAGATCCAAGGTCACAGGCTACTTTGGCCAGTTTCTGCTGCTTCAGTTTCTTCATCTGCAAAAGGGCAGCAACCCCGCCGATCTCACTGCCTTGTTGTGAGAAACTGTTGAGATGGTGTGTGTGAAAGTCCATTTGAAGAAAATGAAGTGCGGAGTCAGTGCTGTGACGGCACGTGTTGGAAACACGAGTAGACGGAGATGTCGGTTCTGAGCATCTCACTCTGGGTGGGTTTGCCTCCTATAGCATAAAATATTGATCTTCGGAATCTTCTGCAATGCTGTGACTCTAGGCACAAACAGTGACTACTTCTACCTTTGCTCCACATTTTCTTTCTAGATAAAAAAGAGAGCCTCTATAAGGCGACGAATTGACCAACGCAATTCCCATAACAATATATTCTACAGCATTCTTGTTATTGACAAAGTGCAGAACAAAGACAAAGGACTTTACATTTGTCACGTGAAAAGTGGTCCATCATTTAAATCTGTTAACACCTCAGTGCATATATATGGTAAGCAATGCATGCTCTGCTTTCTAATCGTTGCAGAATTGGAGGGTTCTACTTAAAAAAAAAAAAAAGAAATTTTCTTTTGGCCAAGAGGTACACTGTCATAAACAAATACAGCTTTGTCCCCCTCTGCCCCCTGCCAAAGAGCAAATCACATTGTGTTCTTTAAATGTAATACCTTTGCATTGGCTAGATAATATTTTCTTTACAGATTTATATGTCAGATCATATTAGACTCTATATGAAATTATTTAGTGTTGCGTATAAACAAAACAGAAAAATACAATCAGTTTTACCTTCATTTTCTGGGAGAAATTTCTCAGTTACTACTGATTTCGAGAAAAACATGATGTGGTAAATTATTTAGAATTGATGCTCTTTTATCCCTGGTTTTACTCTCATGAAATCCTAATATTACTGCCTAATTCCAAAAGGCAAATTATGTAAAGAAAATACATCAACCTTTTTAGAATCCTTAAAAACTTTATTTCTACCGTTGAAAAGAAAAGCTTGTAAGGAACAGAAACTAGGGGACAGTTCTATCAGTGGCCTTTGAAATTCTTTTGCCGTTCTCCAGTTGATTTTTCTATATCAAATTAGTTCTTTTAGAGCATGTGGGACAACTTTCTCCCATGGTACTCACATTGGCCAGGTAGATGTTTAGAAGTATCTTTATACTTTTTTTGGTTATAGAATAGATGTTTTAGATGTTTTACTTTCTTTTGCCCTGTCACTGGGTTTTTATGTCCCTGGGACCATTTGATTTTGCAAGTATCAGACCAGCTAGGGTACTTTTAAGTGCTTTTACTCACTGATCCATACTTGGGCTCATAGATGGCTTTGATCATAATTCAGCTCTATTTATTCATTGGTTGCAGCCCTCTTGAATGAGGTGGTGGGTTGGGGGTTTTTGGTTTTCTTTTGTTTCCATAAATATAGTGTTTTCTAATGGATTTATCACTTCTCCTTTCAAAGATAAAGCATTCATCACGGTGAAGCGTCAGCAACGGCAGGTGTTCGAGACTGTAGCTGGCAAGCGGTCTTATCGACTCGCTATGAAAGTGAAGGCGTTCCCCTCGCCAGAAGTTGTATGGTAGGACCACAGTTCTGTTCCTAGCAGCTTAAGGCATGCCTTGTCAGTAGCAGGATGCAGGAGCCCAGGGACTTGAATTCCTGAAAAGAAAGAAATCAAGATGTTTCCCAGATAGCAGTGGAGAACTAAGAACCGAGCTGATTTCTGGGCTGGGAGCAGAGTGGGTGGGCAGGGCTGGAGATGATGTCAGGAACAGGATGGAGCGAGGGATGAGGGTTTTCTGAGCGCTCATCCCAGTTTGGCCATTCACTCCCCGCGACTAAACTTCTGCCTCTCTAAACCTTCCTATGATGTCAACGTCCTCTGAATGAAAGATGTTGAGCAACGACCAGGAAGCATCTCGAGTATGTAACATGCTCTATTAACCCTGAAGAAGTGGGCCCTTGTGATGAGGACAGTAATTCTTTCCTTATTATCGGAAAATAGTTCTTTTAGATACAGCTGGGCTGAAAGTTCCAGTCTTGTTTTAAAATTAAACAAACATTAACAGAGACAAGACTTATTCAGTGGCAGGGGTGCACCCATGGCCCTGTTTGAACTAATTAAGGGGGTTTTTGGCTGGAAGTTTGCATATTCAGAAACTCTTTAGGCAGCTTTTTTTTTTTTTAATGCCAGCCCAACACCTGATGTGAGACAATGTAATCAGTTGGTAATCTGCAATCATTTTGTTAAATCCTTTCCAAATGCCAGGATCTTTGGCTCAAGCCCTTACATTCTAAACAAAGAGTATAGCACACAACTGATTAGGAAAGCAACCCACACAATATAGAATCCCAACCAGAGCTTGTTTTGCTTTCAGTATCATATGGGCGTAGTGTTTGTTTTAAGTTTCCTCTAATCATTAATAGGGAATTAAAAAGAAAACTAGACTTTGTGCTGTGCCCCTTCATGCCATCACAGTAGGAAGAGATTTTTTTGTTTGTAATATCTAAAAAGTTTAATAGTAAATTTCCTATGAATGTACATTATTCCTGAATAGGAACTGAATCGCTTTATCTAGGGAGTACATTCCCTCTTTCAGTGTCTGAGAGTATCCCCACCTGTTCAACACTGCTAATTTCTTCGGTAGCTAAGTAACAGGGACCTAAAACAAAACAAAACAAAAATCAATCCATTTTTGAAAATACTGACCTATTCACAGGAAATAATTTAAAGTAATACCGAAGTGGGATTTGGAATCACAAAAGAGAACGTAGGCATTTTAGCTGCTTTGGAACTGAGACCCACTAGGAATGAGAATTTATTTGCATGACTGTGTCATACATGCGTGACTGTGAACCAGTGCTGTTCCTAATATGACAGCTTTATGCGGAACATGATAAATTCCTACTAACAGATTTAAAATGCCTATTTAAAGAACTGTGTCATTTAGTGAAATCATAGTATCGTACAGTTAAAAGAGATCTTTGAGAAACTCGGAGAAACTGAGGCTTGAATGGATAAGTCTAGTTCACGGCACACAGTGGCGGAGCCAGGGCAAGCCTTCCAGCCTCTTGGTTCTGTATGTTACCGTATGATATCTAGCCATTGAGTCTGTCTCTGAAGCTTGAAAAAATTCTTTTTAAGTTTGTACCTTTTGTTTGTGAGTTTTGTGCCTTAACTATTCTTCCCCATGGGAAAGAACCTTGATAATCTTGGTTTCACTATAGCTTATGAAAAGGGACAACTGGTGTGACCATTTATATAACTAATAAGAACTCCACATGAGGCCACAATAGGAAAGTCTATTTTTATTTTTATCTGGGGAAGTGATCTAGTTGATCTGACTTACAATGACCCTTGTGTTGCTGATGGAGCCTCATGGAGAACTCTGAAAAACATCTCAGATGGAATCAGCTTGTGCTTCTGGGTTAATACTTAAGTCACAGTGGCGACCAGCCTCCATGTGGTACATCAAACCATCACTTGTCTTTCTTTCAGCTTCCTTCTGCCTCTTTGCCAATCAACACGAAGTGTTTCCCAGTCTAAAAATCCCACTGGGCTTTACTAACAAGTCAGTGTCTAAATGTTTTAAATGAATGTGGAGGATCCAAGTGTCGAGATGTCTAAACTCAAGCTCGCATCCTTAAATGGCAATGTTAAAGTGATATCGAGAGGCCGTGTGAAATGACTTATTGCTCGTGCGCTTAACCACAGGTTAAAAGATGGGTTACCAGCAACTGAGAGATCTGCCCGCTATTTGGTTCGTGGCTATTCGTTAATTATCAAAGATGTGACTGCCGAAGATGCAGGGGATTACACCGTCTTGCTGGGCATAAAACAGTCAAACGTGTTCAAAAACCTCACTGCCACTCTAATTGTCAATGGTAAGTTCACTGTTCAGACTTTCTTCTAGGTCTGGTGGGGGTGAAATGAGTGAGAATTTGTGTCAAGTCAGTATAACATCAAAGAAAGCAAAATTTTTAAAAATTGTTTTAAAAACCACTTATGCCCTTATCCCAACTATTTCACGATCGCTTATCTTCCAAAAGCAATATGAGTTTTTTTTTTTATCATTGTAATTGGAATGTACATACCATGGAATCAAGTTTTCAAATGTTCTCAGAACACTTCTACGTCTCAATTGGCATTATGATGACAAATTCGAGGGTTTGGTCTTTGTCCGTGTGTGTTTCCCTGACATCAAAACCAGCAAGAATGTGGTCCTTTGTTGTAGTCCAGGAGAGAGTCATTAGAACAGCTCCTGACCTCGGTCCTGTTTTCTCCTTTCAGTGAAACCCCAGATTTATGAAAAGGCTGTATCATCATTTCCAGACCCGACTCTCTACCCGCTGGGCAGCAGACAAATCCTGACTTGTACCATTTATGGTATCCCTCAGCCTACCATCACGTGGCTCTGGCATCCCTGTAACCATTCCAAAGCAAGGTAGGGGACAGTTCCTTTCTTGAATAACCTTCAAATACGTTTTGACACCTGGATTCAAGGGTCTTTAACAGACACAGATTGGGAGCTGGCAGATGGGATGTGAGGTCCATTGGGGGCAAAGGTTTTCCCTGCCTTGGGAAAAGGTAGGCAGTCTACCTGCTCTTCTTCCTAACCCATGTGTAACCGTTTCATAATTTTTCTCTCCAGCTTGTAGTTTTAGGCTAGGAGCACAGGGACAGAGTGAAGGTCATCCTGTGCGCCATTCTTTGGAACTGAGGTTGGAACTCCTGTCTCTCGTTTTCTAACCAGCACCCCCAGGCTTCAGCTCCACCACTGCATCAGTTCCACTGGTCTCCCCAATTCCCACTCTGCAAGCACTGAGTATGACATCAGATCTTTCCCCCACCAAAGGACATTACCTTTCGTAGGCTTCGTGCGTGCTCCTTTGTCTGTTGGAAATGAGCTTCCACGCATTTTCTGCCCCTTGAGAGGTCCTCCTTTATCTTCCCAGGCTCAACAATGCTGTCACCTTCGCCACCCTCCAGACTTTCTTGTTCAGACCCCCTTCTCCCTCCTCAGCATGGACAGCACTTTGCTGACATGACTGTCACATCACACGGTGTGCGTACACTTGTCTTTTCTCCAAACGATGAGCTGATTCAGCAGCTCTGTGTCTTTAGGGGCCTGCATCGTGTCTGGCACACACAGATGCTCAGGGCGTATTTGCTGAATGAATTCAGCCCTGCCCTCGGTGAGCTGTGCAGTGTTTCCTTGCTTCCTGTTGATGACCGAGGGCTGTTTGCTCTTTTCCATTACTGTTTAGTCTACAAGATGGATACTGATGATAGTTCATGGGAGCGAATCTGGAGGCCAGGAGTAGACTTGACAGTGTAACAGTAAGATGGTATGGAGACTCCTCAAGAATTATCATTAGGCCCACGTATTTTCTTCATTGCTTTTAATTCCGCTAGCAGAGTGGTTGGGAGAATTGCAATTTTTTTTGTTAATTACCTTGATAAAAAAATGAATGACATAAACAGAAGCGGCTCTTTGGTTTTCTAGATTCTTCCTGCAATTTCAACTTGTTTTCATCCTGTGTATTAGTCTTTTAAGGCATATTATTCTGATTATGAAAGTTACTGGTGAGTGATGGAATTCCTAAGAAGTAGCTGTTTCCACACATCTGATGAATCATTCGCTAAGAACAGAAATATGGAAACTTACAAATCATGAATACTTTCTTTACCCTTGTGATTATTCAACCCAAAAGAAAGTGGGATCTACTGAGATTTTTGTATTATTTATTTTGCTAATTTGGGGATGGTCATCATGTATGGACTCTTCCCTTTAAGGCCTTGATATTTGTGCTGACCTAACTTGCCAATAAATTTTAAATCACTAAATAACTTAAGCTATTATGTTTGGATAAAGGTATAGAATTGAATTTTTATGGAGTAACATAGCCTTTTCAAGATGTTCTTGATTTTTTGTTTGACAATAGCAAATCTAAAATTTTAGTTCTATTGAGGATTAGAGCTAGTAACTATGTGAGAAAATAATTATGAGTGACAGAACATAAAGTTAGGTCTGAATAATGCTAATAAAATATGGTTTGGGGAGTGAGGTCGGCTGAAGTGAAACTTCATAAGTGTTACCTCTTTTTTTCTCGTTTCTTTGTGGTATATGGGATCCTTCTTCCATGTTACGGAGTAAGCTTGCCAAGGCCTGGAAAGATATCTTATTCCTCTTTCAGTGCTCTCAAGATTCAGAGCAGTACCTTAAATCTTTTTTAAATCTTTTTGTTGGCCACTTGACTTATTCTTTTAATGTTAAAGGCACTCTTTTTCTTTTTTTTTTTTTAAACCAATCACAAGACAGATCAGAAATGAAAGCTTTAACTCGTTCAGTGATGATTCACTTAAAAAATAAATTGTTGCTTGGAATTATCTGCGAAAAATATGCATATTCCTAAGAAGTTCTCATTTTTTGTCAGTAGACTGAGTAGCTTACCTGTGTCAGGTCCAGATTTGAGGCTTGGTGGTTAAATCAGTACATTTAATGCAGAAGTATTTCAGAAAGATATATGGGACCTTTGTGCAGTAGAAAGCAAACAGAAGAATTTGACTTCACCCTGCAGAGAGAGAGAAGCTCAAATTGACAGATAAATGAAGTCCTCTTATACTACTAAAATTTTTCAAATATGTCTGTGTATAAATCCATTTTATGTACTTAGTTTCAGTTGCAGACAGGAATTTTAGATAGTGACGTTTGAATAAGGGATGGTCTATTGCATGAATTTAAAGAATGTCATCCTGAGTTACATGGTACATATTTGCAGGATGGTATCTGAGCATCATTGTCAAGAGAGATTAAGTGATTGATATATACATGGTACTCTTGAATATGTAGAATAGCTCTTGGTATTTAAATCTGAGGCTCTAGTTAAGGGATATAGCTATATATGGACCAAAACCAAAGCATTAGTTTAGTTTTGAAGTTAGAAGGTGTATGTTTTAAGTAGCTCAAAATTACTAATTGGTTTAATATGGCCAACTAGTAAATGGGTCTAAAGTAAAGAAGTTCAGACTTAAATCGTATAATTTTCTGGAGTCCAATAAATACATATTTTTTAAAACGATCAGAACAAGTGCTCAACTAGTTCACCTTTGTGAGTAAGAGCCGTAAGTAAATTTAACAGAAATTTCCTCCTTTTTAAAAAATGAACATAGCTCAACAGCTTACCACATTTTTTTCACTGAATACATTGTGGTTTCTGATTCACCTGGAATTTGTTCTTATAAAACATTAAGAATAAGGGTGGGGAAGGGGTGGTTACTTTTAAACGCATATGTGTAATGAGCTGAGGGGAAATACGGCAGAATCTTTTCCCCCTTTTACTTTTCTGCGTATTTGGGTGGTAAAGTAGCAGTAGAAGTAGACGACTTCTTTGGAATTTTTAAAAACACTAAAATAAATTATTAACACCGAATGAGGTGGAATTTGGGATTTTTCACATGCTCAGCACCGGGCAGGGACTTCTTCATAGATTGTCCTAAACTTGCCCCACGTCAGCCTAAGCATAGCCCAGGGAGCACACCGAAGGGTGGTGAGCTTCTAGTACCTTTCGCGTGTGTGCAGTTTACAGCTTCTGTGCATACGAAATACAGGTCATTACCTACTCCTCAGACAGAGAATCTGAGGGTCCTATGAGGCAATGTATTTGGGAAAGGTACAGAATGCCACGAAAATAACACAAGGTTGCAATTATTGCCAGCATTAGGGTAAATGTCTCCAAGGCTCCAAAACTTTTAAGGAACTTGAGAAGAATTTTTGCCTACTGTAGACCTAGTTTCACAACAGTGAGAACTTTTACCTAATATTTCTGAGAAGTGAACACAAACTGTGGAAAGTAAAGTGTAATTTTGCTGCACTTCACAAATAGAAATCTAATAGATCTGGGTTGCAGAAGTGAGGAAAATCAAATTTATGATTTTTCAGAAGAACAAAAAAAGGCAATGTAGATGAGCTCGGCAAAAGTAAAAATAAACACGAGTGTATAATGGGGGAAGAGAGTGACTCCCCAGTTGGGTGGCCGGCCCCATTCATTTGTTTCCCGTCATGGGAGGAAGTGGTTCTGCCCTGTGGGTTGACTGAGGCTGGGGTGGGGCAGAGCAGAGCCGGACGTGAGAGAGCTGACTCCTGCTTGGAGAGCCCACACTAGATTTCTAGAATGTCACCTCCCCGCCCTGGATTTTGAAGAACTAAGTAGGACTACTCACCGCCCACGCAGTGAGCCGGTCTTGATGTCATGGTCCCTGCTGAGCTTTGCCACAGCACTGGTCCAGTCTCACAGGAAGCATTGTGCAGATAAGGTTACCCACTCCGCGGAGGATGGTCTGTAAAGGGACAAGGGACAATCTGAGGCTGTTGGGAAGGCCCCCCTCTTTAGGGAACAGAAGGGATGGATTTGAGGAACTCAGGAGGAATGGGGAAAGGGCAGTTTGCTTCTTTTCTGGAAGGAGGTTTAAGGCCGGCAGCCTTTAACGATGGCAATTTGGGTTTTAGGACAGACAGTCTTTAGATCGTCGGCTAATTTAAGTCCCTCTCCCCATCTAACCCTCACAAATGATCATTTCCAGGTCATACATACCACTGACAGGTTATGATAGAGCTGTGACACATCTGTGTCATCGTTCTTGAATGGGAAAATGTTAGGTATATTGGGTTCTGTGGCGGTCTCATGACTAATAAAAATACGTAGAGAGAAATCTCTGCTACTTCTACGGTGCCGACACTGCCCACCGCTTACAGTGCATCCATCTTGCACATCATCAGGTTTCAGTCCTAACGTGCTGTCAACCCCCTGCTCATCACACAGACGTTGATCGGGCACCAGCCTTGTGCAAAACAAAGATACTTACCATTTGTGCTTAGAATTTACATTCTAATTACATAAAGTCAAAGCTATCTGGTAATTCCTTATCCTCTCTATGGACGTACCCGCCGGATCTCTCTTCCATGGTCTCAGGGATAGAGACCTGAAGGAAATGGGTTCTATTCTTGGCCCAGTCCCTGACTTCTGTGTGACCTTGGCCAGTTATTTAATCTGGGCTTCAATTTCCCTTCTGTGAATGGTAGCTGTTGAGCTTCCCCTTTCCTATAATACCCACCGAGTAATGAGTGAAATGAGAAAGTCACTTAAAATTGCATCGTCTTCTTTCAAAAAAGCTTGAAATAATTTCCTAGTTGTTGCACAGTATTTTCCTTCTGCTTCTTACAAATTGTAAAGCCATTGGACCTGAGGATTAACTCTGAAGATTAGGGCCAAGTGAACAGAAAAAAACAACTTATGAAAGTAGAATGGTCGTAAGAAAAGTCTTTTGTGTAATTATGTAGTCCAAGGAATACCTGGGTGTCATGTATATTACACGTCAGTAGTCGCCCATTAAGAAAAAAAACGCAGCAGCTCCTCCACCGCTGGTGTCAGCTCCTATTTTTCTCAGTGTCAACCTGGACTGCCTCTGTCAGCCTTAGTCCAGCTCCTACAGACCAAGGAATTATCATTCTTTGCCCAGTTAGCCCTAAAACCTTGCTTGCTTCATTT
Organism: Hippopotamus amphibius kiboko; assembly: GCF_030028045.1. Taxonomy (NCBI): domain Eukaryota; kingdom Metazoa; phylum Chordata; class Mammalia; order Artiodactyla; family Hippopotamidae; genus Hippopotamus; species Hippopotamus amphibius. Next base: position 74,905,377 of record NC_080199.1, read on the forward strand.
GGTCTTTTGCCAGTGAACCCATTCAGAATGCAAAAAAAAAAAAAAAAAAAAGATTGGATTCTCAACTCGTGGAAGGTGGAGAGGGTAGAGTATTCTTTATTACTTTCTTCGCTACAATGGTGGGTTTGCTAAGAAAAGCCTAATAGACATCCATGGAATCTCAAGGACCTGCTTCCAAAACTCTAAAGTAATCAGATCTGGAGTCTCAAATAATTATGTGTTTAGAAGTTTGATAGAAAATAATATTCTCCGTAACACAACATTATAAATCAACTACATGGAAGGAAGGAAGGGAGGGAGGAAATAATATTCCCTTCCTCACAATTTGATACCCCATTTCTGGAGCACTCTTTGCCCAGCAGTAGTGTCCTGTGAGGTGTCTAGAGAAAGCAGACCACTCCAGGACTAAGTGTGCTAGGGGGTTTTGGTGGGGGGAGGGGTGGCAGGAGGTGGCCTGCAAAATAAGGGAGCACAGAGGCATCTAGGAACTCTGAGAAGTTGCCTAATTGCATTTCTCTATTGTTTACATCACCAAATTGGCAAAGAAAGGAAGGCCTGAATCATTAGGGATGTGTTAGGTCTAGATCATTTGGGAGAGACACAGTTTTGTGCATCAGTGGGGTATGTAAAATTAACAGGCCAAAAACAAAACAATTGTTAACGGTAGTTAATGAGAAATGTATTCAAGGACCCAAATTTAATGGACTACCAGCATAAATGTCTATTCTTTTTGTGCCGAAACAGTTTTATGTCCTATATTCGATTTTCTGTCTACAAAATAAAAGTTTTGCCAATTTAAGCACTGAAAAAGTCAACATTTCCTGGGGGCTAGATGTGGGTCAAGGTCTGAGGGAAGCTGTAACTTAAGAAGACCTCTTCTTTTGGAAATATGATCACAAACTGCACATTTTAATATCTTATCACACTCCTTGTAAGTAGACATACAGTTTGTATCTACGAGGGTGAGTCAGAAATTATCCGCACCATGGTTGTATTAAAACTTCTGTAAATTCTACAGCCGGAGTGCAGATGATTTTTGACTCACCCCCGTGCATCTCGTGTGCGTATGGGTAAACAGACTCAAACCAGGCAGGCTCCAGGGTATTTTAACTTGCCACACGCAAAACTGTGAATCAAAATGGGGACTTTAAAGACCCCCAGGTCCCCTCAAGCCCACTAGAGCAGGACTCTGAGCTTAAACAAACAGTGGAGTGAATCTGGCCGTCTCCAGGAAGCTTTCATCACAAGCCAAAAGGGACTGCTCACTTGCTAATGGAAAACGTCGTGCTCCTTGTTATATAACTACGGGATGAGGAAGTGCTTGCTGCCCTTATTAAGATTTCACGCAAAGTCCTGAGAACAGAGACCGGGCTCGGCTGCCAAATACCTCTTTGCTACTTTTCTACATGTTGCGAGATTTCCCCCTTTTCCCACTCTTCCTAGGATGCAGGGGATCTGATGAATAATTGTTTCTAATGAATTCACTGTCTCCTGTAATTCCTATCAAAAGTTTCATTGTGTGTTTAAATTGAACCAAAAGGCTGCGTCATAGGAAGTCCCTGCTGGATGGTTTTCAGAGGCATCTTTTGAGCAAAGTTTCAATGAAGTTTCCCAGGATGAGGAGAACCAGAAGGTAGCAATACACAGTTTGGGAAGATTCCTTCCAAAGATTGGCAGAAGCTCTCCAGTTTGTCTCTGGCTCATATTCACAGATTTCAAACACTGAAGGGGCATTTTCATGATTGAATCTAGAAGCTCCTGTCCTGACACAAGATCCCTACGTTGTACATGAACAGGAGAAATCACTTGTAAAACATGCACCCATCATCGGAAAGCTGCATTTTAGCTACATCTCCATTGGCTTGGGAGACTGTTTCCTGAAATACGGACCTTAGCCTGTGGTTTTCATGTAACTTCACCGCCCTTTTAGGTGGAAAAGCCGAACCTGGTGGATTTGTGTAGAAGGAAGGGTGTGATGGATTTGGACTGTCACCCAGGTAGTGCTGTATAATAAGCTTCAATACTTACTTCTTCATACCTTCTCTAGGAAGCCTCGTAGGATGTTTCGTCACCTTGAGTGCAGCTGACCGCTTACTGATAATAGCTGTAAGAGATTTAATCAACGAGCCCTTTCTAGTGCCAGAGCTATGCCCATTCCTTTCCATACGTTATCCCTATACCTGTGCAACAGTTCTACATAATGGCCATAATTTCCCCATAAGGAAACCAAAGCTTGGAAAGTTATTTCTTGGATGTTTGCAGATTGTGGAATAAAAGAGGCAAAGTAGGGTGGCATTTCAGAAGGTTACTCTTCGTTGGTGGCCCACGGGACTCCTCAAGGCCGATCCCTGGGGGTTCCCAGAGGAAAGAACAGGAATCCTGGAGGGGACAGGGTTAGGAGAGCACTGGCCTCACTTCTTGGGTTTCCTCTTGTCACCAGTGATCTCACAGAGTCCACCAGGGGAGTCAGAGTTGAACTGGAGGTGGGAGAGGAAAGGAGAAAGATTAGCAGCACTTGGGGGAGTTTGGCTCCAATAGCACTCCAATAGCACAATCTCTTTGGGAACCAGGGATGATGGGAAGCTTGTTCAGGCCCCAAACCTGCAGGTGGAAGTAGAACCTTTGGGGGGTAGAAACCCCAAGGGGATAATTAAGCCTAAATAGGGCCAACCTCAGGAGGACAGCAAGTCAACAGTTAATTTGGCACTTTTCCTGTGGCCACTTTCCCACCACGCAGGTGTGTTTGATCTCTTGCAGGGAAGTCCCATTCCCTCCTTTTCATCATTCAGGATTAATTTTCCGGATCAGGATTTAGCAAGCTCTCAGCCCTCAGGGGGCCTCGCAAAGCTGGTGGGAGATTGAGGAAGAGAAGTGAAGGAGAAGGCGTGAGGGGGAAAGCTGATGTGTGTGTGAGTTGGGGACACGGAGGCGGCAAACCTCAGCCTCGACGTGCTTGCATCTAGTCACTTTGAATGATTCATTCACTTAGAATTTAAGACATTTAAAATATCGTATGATATTGCAGAATCTTAAAAAGAAAATGGTACAGATGAACTTATTTATAAAACAGAAATAGAGTCGCAGATGTAGAAAACTTACGGTTACCAGGAGGGATAGATTGGGATTGACATATACAAACGACTATATACAAAATAGATAACTACTAAGGATCTACTGTACAGCACAGGGAACTCTACTCAATGCTCTAATGACCTATATGGGAAAAGAATCTAAAAAAGAGTGGGTATGTGTATATGTATACCTGATTCACTTTGCTGTACAGCAGAAACTAACAACACTGTAAATCAACCATACTCCCTCAAAAAAATTTGTAATGAAAAAAAAAAAGAATTTAAGACATTGTAGAGAATTAAAAAGAGCTTGCTTTAGAGATGTGAAACTGAGGCTCGAAGATAATTGTCCCTCACCTCGCACCTGGATAATGGCAGACCCAGCCCTAAACCCAAGTCTCAGATTTCTGTTTGTTTATTCTTTTTTCTACCACGACATTGCATAGAGTCCTCACGGGAGGTACTTATCATCTGGTTGAATAAACGAACCAGCATGGTTTCCACGGGTGGCAGGTGGTGAGCCCTGGCGGGGGAGGGATGATCTGGGTCCTAAAGGTGATGGGAAGGTACTGGGAGATCAGATGGAAAGGGAGAGGGTCAGATGCGGTAGAGGGACACGGGCATAGAATAGGTTGAGGAGTTGAAGAGGAGATGCTTGGAGAAGCACTGGCTGACTCACGGGCATGAGGGAAAATAGAACCCACATCTGGAAAGGGAGGTTCGGACCTGACGTGGAATTTCTTGACCGAGGGCTAAATAATCCACCAACCAGTCACCCTGCTTCAGCGCGCCTTCCCTGGCCAATGCCCTGGTACCCTGCCCTCTGGTTACCAGAGGCCCCACCCCACATCGTGCTTACAGAGGGATGGACTTGTACAGTCTCGAGGGTGGGGGTCTTACTCCTGCCCTCAGCCCGGGTCATGTGTGTTGTAGCTCTGAAGCTCGCCTTCCATGTCTGAAGTTCAAGGTCTTAGGTTTTCACTCAGGCCTTTAAAAAAGTTGTACGGCTGCTAATTGTCCCATTTTTCTTAGGCCTTTCACGTCCCATATGCCTTGTCCTCATCACTGTATACCATGTGAGAGGATCATGGATTGCTCCCTTATTGAGAAATCCTCTTTTGTGAGGTGTGAAAAAGTCTTTGGATAAGTAAGGTGAGGAAAATGAAAATGGGTGTTTAGAAGCTACTCAGAGCCGAACCGAAGATTATGGCCAATAGAAGACTGCACTGCCTAGGGTTTCTAGTTTTATTTTCCTTATAGCTGAAACGTATTAAACACCTGTCTATAGGATAAGTGCTTAATAAGTGCTTTATACGTATCATCTCATGTAATTCTTACAGAACTTATACAAGGCAGGGACTATGGTTACTACCATTTCCTAGATGAGGCCCAGGGAGTTCCAAGGACCTCGTTAGGAAACCAGTCCTGGTTGACACGTCAGAGACTAGATGAGTGGCCTTCTAGCACGTCACCACCCAGCACTTCATTTGTCACTATGAACAGCTTCATAGACAATAAAATGAATAGTTTCTGGTCAAAAACTCATGATCCAGAAAGCAAATATGATTTGAGTAGCCTGTGTTATGACATCAGGAGCCAATTTTAAGAGGCGTGAGGATGCAGAAATGCAGCATAGGCTAGAGTTTAAGCACATGGGCTCTGGAGCCTGAATCCCAGCTCTGCTACTACTACCACCTACCAGCTGTGTGATTCTGGGCAAAGCAGACCACCTCTCTGGGTCCAAGTTTCCCGATCGGTACAATCGAGGTAATAGCACTGACATCCTAAGGTTGTTTACGGGAACTTAAAGAGATAACATATATGCAGTTCTTAGCCCAGTGGTCCTTTGCCTAAGTCGTTAGCCTAAGTCTGTTTGCGGAAGGTTGTCCAGTATGTTTGGTTGCTCTGGGGCTGCCCACTGCAAAGCTGCTCCCCTCTGAAGCAGCATCAGATACACGAGTATGCTCTGAACACGGGCCGTCTGACAAAACAATCCATGCTGTCAGCTTCATGTTCTCCCAGGAAACACGCTTGCAGCTTCACACAGGTCTTCTGACCATGGTGATTTACTGCCAAGAAGTATTAAGATGGGACCAGAAATGGTAAAATCGTCAAATTATTTCGGAAGTTAGAGGAGCTGTCATATCCTGGACCTCCTTGTGTTTGTGAGTCCTGCCTCAGCTATTCAGACTCTCACTGCCCCGTGTCCCGTGCAGCCTGCAGGAGCACACGGGCTCTGGACATTCCACTTGCTTCTGCTCAATTGTCTTCTGATATTTTTCCATGCATTTGACTTCTCTCTTCATTAACCACATCCTTAATAATGGAAGGAACTAAATCTTGTACTTCTTTCAGAAGGCATGATTCTACTTCTTAAATGGAGTATGTGTGAACAAATTAATTTTTATTTGACTCAAACGGTGCTAGTAATGGCCTGCCCTTGAAGAAAGGAGAAGACTCCTGCTGGTTAGTTTTCTATTTCCTATTAGCCCAGAAGGTGCTGTTCCGCACGTCAGCATGATTGCTTGAGTTGAAGCTGCCACTATCAACGTGTCAGATGCGGATACAGCTGTTCATCCCAGGTCGTTAATACCCCTCCTTGGGAATGGACAGCCCTGATGGTGGGGACACAGCCCTTGGTTGAGGGGGGATGTGTGAGGTCACTGGTACATCAGCAGTGCCCCTTTGTCAGCACATCTGAGGTGAGTGATGGATGGCAGGATTGACACCCGCACGAGGTTGAGTCCACATCTAGTGCGCTATCAGGATTCACTCTTCTCGTCAGGCCATCACTGAGCAAGAGATACGTGTGTGCCTCTGCTGTTCCCCAGGTGGTCGGGCTAAGCCCTGAGGTGATGGGGATGAATAAGATCTAGTCCCCACTCTTAAGTAGCTCTTAATCTGGTCGCATAATCACGGCTAACGTGAGTGACCTGTCTGCTGTGGACCAGACACTGTGCCAGGCATGTTACCCCACTTAACGCACTGCACCCTCCTCGTGTTTGCTGATGCAAAAGGATCTTCTCTGAATTATTTCCCATTTTCTAATCCCTCAAAGAAAACTAGTAAGACGTGGTAATGTGGGGTTGCTTCCTTCGAGTTGGCAATGTTAAAATAACACATCCGTGCCCAAAGAATGGTTCACAAAAAGTACGATGAATAGTTTAGCAAATCTGAATGAAGTTGGAGCAAGATAGAGATACAGCCCACATGCTTTACTTGCATGGAGCAAGATAGAGATACAGCCCACATGCTTTACTTGCTAGTTGTCAAGAGAGAGAAAGAGACATGAAATAGACATTTGCAAGAAGGGGCCCATAAGATAAAAGCAAAGCAAGAGAAGTACAACTTCTCAAGGAACTGAGATCCAAGGAAAATGACTTCTCTCATACTCTGTGGGCTGTAGTATTAATAGACGAAGCCTTCAACCACATTTCTACTACAGAGAGCGTCACAGGACTGGTGATCATGCCCTCTCTCCGTGGTGACCGGTGGCGTGACACCAATGCAGAATTTATTAGAAGTGATTCTGTGGGCTGACACGACCCAGTGATTTCAGAACTATTCAAGGGACTAAAAAGACCACAAGTCCTCTGATCAATTTCCATCGACGATGGTTCTCCCAACCTCGCTATCCAGCATTCCAAAACCAGAAAGTCACGGAACCATGATGTGAGCTCAGATCTGACAAGCTCTAGAATTTCTGCTAAATGTGATTCCCCACCCACAGCCCCAAAGGCCTTCTGGACGTTTCTGTACTGACTGCTGTATAATAAGTAATCTGCTCTCTTTGTGTGAACAAAGCGTAACTGTAGCTTGAACTATGCTTCACGGAGCGATTGGAGTTACTACCTTAAGAATCCTTGAATGTGTTAGAGGAAAGGATGTTATTTGTAGCCACTCCTAACATTTCCCTAAAGGTTTGTCAAATAAACCCTTCCTCCACTGACCAGCCTTTCACTAGGAAGAAAAATGAATGAAGAAAATGGATGGCCTCTCTGAGGCTCCTGTCGGGGTGTAGCCAAGTAGGTACCCACCCTTTGGCCTCACCGTCACCCTGGTGTGGGGCTGTTGGGATGACTGGCTCAGATCCCCTAGAGAGAGAGTCAGAGTCGGGGTGGGGGAGGGTCTCTGGTGCTCTTGGGAGAGGTGAGCAGGCGAGAGAGGAGGAAAGAAAGCAGAGGCTGGGAAGACAGGCCTTATTCTGAGTGTGAATGGACCACGGGGCCCTCGAGAGCAGGAAGCAGGCGCAGGCCAAGATGCTCACGGAAAAGCTCTTATCTAAACAGAGGTGGCCAGGACGCTGGATCCCCTCCACCATTGTCCCAGGAGCTGACCCCAGCCTTCAGTCCCCCAAGAGCCTTCTCCATCACCCCCCTCACCATTCACACAAGAAGTTTTCAGTATGGGCTCCACAGCATCACGAGGTCTCTCGCTGGGCAAGAAAGTCCCCCTCACCCCCACCCCCGCCCCAGAATCCCCCCAGCCTGACCCTGTGACCAGCCCAGAGGCCCAGGCCCTTTTCCTGGAGCAAAAGAGCAGGAACCATTCTGTCTAAACACTTCTGCGCACTCTACGCCTCCTTCTGCCAGTACCCTCTCCTCTACATTGTTTTATTTGTTTGAAGAGCATGTGAGACAAGGGGAAAAGATAGTATTTGCCGCTTCTATTAATCTGATGGCTCAGACACACGATCACGAATGTTTTGACACGACATCCACAGGAGTGCAGGAAGGTTTTTACACGCGGCTCTTCTGCAGGACGGCGCGGGGCTGGGGAGCCGCCCGGTCGTGCCCTCTGGCAGGGCTCCAGCTAGTCTTTTTCTTTTTTTTTTTTCCCTCTTTCCACTGGTTTTTTTTTTTTTTTTTTTTTAAGACATTTTACAGCCTCGATTTGCTCTTTCTTACTGCTCTCCCCCTCTGTTTCCTCGCTTGAAATGATTCCACAGTCTTTACAAACAGTGCTAACCACAGTGAGCATGTGCGGTCAGATATCATGAGAAAAGCAGGGTCTGCACCAGACGCGTTCATCATCCAGAAGAGAGACACAGGGACGTTACTCTGTGTCTTGGGACTTTGTAGAACTTTCTAGAGCTTCTTTTTTCCCCCCCAAATGAAATGTGCCTTACCTATACTTCCGTGTCTACGTACCTTCATTCCCAGGCCACGGCGCAGGCTCCTGTGGGCAACACTGGGTGCTGGGGGGCTCAGCTCCCCACTGTGTACCCGCCCCCCCCGGGCCCCCTTCACAACCTGCTGCCTGCTGGGAATGTATCGGTGCGCCTCATGAAACAGGCCAGCTTCATCCCAGGACGTGTTTAGGATGCATGCAGACAACAGTTTTAAGTTACCAGGGGGAAAAAAAAAAAGATTGTGGTAAAAGTTGGATCTTTTAATTTGGTTGCAAGGTGTTTTCTAATGATGAAATTCACCGGTCAGCAGAAGGCTGAGATTTCCTATAATTTTAGCATTAACACATTTTAATGATAAAATGTAATTATAAAGCATTCCTCTGCTGCTTCCCCCTCCACCAAAGGACCGGGGGCTACTTCTCCCTCCCGAAAGCTAGTATTTTGCGTCTCTGGGTGTCTGACTTTGTACCAGTTGGCTTCAGAGGACCCCCAGAGTTTCCTAACGTGTGACTCCGAAGCTTGGTGCTAAAAGTTTGGGCGGGGGGTGGGGGCGGGCAGGAGGGGGAGGTTCCTTGGGAGCGGAAATCATCTCATAGGACGGACTGAGTTGTGGTGTGGTGGGAAGAGTTAGGAATAGCTGGGTTCTAATCTCAGATCTGTCTGCTACTTTCTCTGTGAATCTGAGCAAGACATTTGATTTTCATGACTCTGTTTCCTTATGGGTAAAGGGACTTGTGAAATGGGCATCATGATACCTGCTTCACTGGGAGACTGTGAGAATTAGTTGAGCTTAAATGTGTGTAGCTGCTACCCCAAGTCTGGTACATTAAAAAAAGCCCAGAGACTTTCCTGGTGGTCCAGTGGCTAAGACCCTGAGCTCCCAATGCAGGGGGCCTGGGTTTGATCCCTGATCAGGGAACTAGATCCCACATGCCACAACTAAGACCCGGCACAGCCGAGTGTAAATAAATAAATAAGTAGCCCAGTAACAACTCCTTTCCCTTCAGCCAACCAAGACCCCAGTTTAGCAGAACAGAGATTTTGAAAGAAAGGTCAGCACAATGTCATTCATCATAGGATAAACAGGGATCTTAAGAAAGAGTCAGGCTGTAGAGTAGACCTTCTAGTATTGGGGTGGTTATTAAACTTGCTAAAAATCACTTACGAAATGAGAACATTTACATTGGGTCACTGCAGGAGTCTTGGGTACCACAACAAGCACGTAAAGCAGGCAATTTCTCAAAAGGCTGAATGAAGGGTTGAACCACCTCATCTGGTTCTTCAGAAAATCTATCACTTTCTCACACAAGAGCCACTCCAAAGAAAACACACACACTAGCCATCAGTGGCTAAGGCTCCCCTCTCCCCTCTGATTCCACCAGATGCCACAATTCATATTTAAAGAACGTGCCCTTTCTACATTGTGGATTGGGGGAGGGGAGAGAAAGGCAGGAGGACTGCAGAAAGTCTGGAAATCGGGACTGTGCAAAGCCAGCACCTAAGGAAAAGCACAGGTGAAGACTAGAGGGTACCTGTGAGGGCACACTCTGCACTGCATTTCCTGTGATGGGTCTGTAAAGGTGAATGGGACCTGAGGTCAGAAATCGTGGGATGACAATGTAACGTAAACCGTCCCTGCAGACCATGCACACGGTGGGCACGCAGTACATTTGGGTTGTGTATCATGAGAGCTGTTTGCCAAATCTTGGGAATAAGTTGCCCAGCTTATGCAAAAAGGGCTAAAAAAAAAAACAAAAAAACAAGACTTTCGATCCCCAGTGAGGTATTGGTATATGTACAGTGAATATCTGAGAAGACTTTTCTCCCTATATACAAAGAAGCACTGACGTATATAACAATTCCTTTTTATGTGATGTTAGAACATGTATATTATGTTGCATATGACATACAGGTTAAGTGCACAGATTCTGGAATAAGCCAGAATTGATTACAAATTCCGCCTCTGCCACTCACTAGCTCTTTAGCCTTGGGTAATTTACTTAACCTCCTTAATCCGCAATTTCCTTGTCCATTAAATGGGGGATGATAGTATCTGCTTTTTAGGATGTTGTAGAGATCAATGCGATAGTGTATGTGAATCACTTAGCACAGTATCTAGTGCATAGAAAATATAATCTTTATAGCAGAGTGTAATATTGCATAGTGTCTATTGTAATTATTACAGCCTATGCCTAGCCTGTAGGGACCAGCAGTCAAGATGGCCAAGATTGTAGGTTGGATCCCAGCGTTGGCTTTGCCTTTCTCTGTGGCCCCAAGCTGTCTTTGGATCCAAAGGCACCAATTACTTGTGAGTGCGCAGGGACCAGGGCAAATCCATCAGCCCTACAGGAAATAACCCACGGCATGTAGGTCAGTAACGTCATCTGCATCTGTGGAGGGTGGCATTTCCCTACTACGTGTCGAGCAAAGCTGCCTGGTAACTGCAACCAGATGGGAGAGCCACACAGACGTCTCCTACTTGGGAGACAAATAGACAGACCTGTCCCACGGAGGGTCCCGGTTCCAGGCGTCAGATCCATCATTGGCTGCTTTCTTTTAATTTATTTCCATCCATCTCTGGTCCAAAACTAATTTGTTTCAGCTCCAAGGCAATCGACGTGGAGGACGCTCTTACCCCGGAAATTTTTTTCCCCTCCCGATGGTTATAAATACCTCCATGCTATTGTACTTGGCATGCTGTATGCAAATAGGGGTCGGAGTCCTAAAGCTCATTAGGAAAGGGACGGGGGCTTGGAGCACAGAGAGGACAGCGTGGAGCTGAAGCTGATAACAGTGGCCTTGTCCAGAATAGTGCCTGGGAGCTTTCTTATCTCCCTTTGGCAGGAGGTGCTGAGGGCTTCCTGTGCGAAATCAGGGGCGAACGCCGCTTTCCTCTCGTTGTTCGGCTTCCTCCCCCCTCAAGACGGTTCCCAGCACAGCGATTATCTCTGCATCTTCAAACGTGGCACAATCTACTTCCTTAAGAGCTTGATGTATTCTTCAGGCTCAGGCAGATTCCCCTCCCCCACCTCTCGTTTCAAGGGCTGTTGTAGAGTCAGCCCCCAAATGACATTCTATTTTTAAGGTCCCAGTGACAAAGAGGGAAAAAAATCACCGTCCCCAAGATGGTAAAGAGCCACAGAATCTGACCTTTTTCATCTGGAGGACCTTGCAGCAAGTCTAGCCCATAGGTTCCATGCCAGGACTTGTGCCGACAGTAGCTGCCCTTAGAGGGCCGGACGGGGTGTTGGGGGTGGAGGTTGGCAGCCCCCAGTGAACTCGGGCAGCCACCTGCATTTCCCTCGGGAAATGCCTCAACTTGCTTCACTCTAATCTATTTCTTTGAATTTCCTGAAAACCAAGACTATGAAATTAAGACCTTTGTCTAAGCCCTCCCTTATCTTTTTTACTCCTTTGGGGAAAAGAGAATGAAATTACAGGCTTCTTTCTCTTCCAGATACAAGAGAGCGTCAGCTCTTGGATGTCACAATACCAAGCACCGATGTAACATGCATACATGTTACATAGGGGTACACATATGTAACAGCCACCACGATACATGTGTTATATATATCCACAGACACACACACACATTATATAAACCCATGTGTATGAAAGATCTCAGATCAAGCAGTAGTTCAAGGTAGAGATGTTATGAAAAATAGGACAAAATGACTTATCATGGCTTTAAAACTTTATCATTAAAATATTTCAAGTAAAGGAGAAAGTGTATCATTTCTCTTTGGTTCGGTTCCCTCTACTAATCAATAAGTTAAAATGTTCACTTATTTTACCTGATGACTAAAGGGAATAGCTAGTCAAAATCGCAGAAAACCCTTAAGGAATGGTTCGTCCTTATGAATTCTTTTTTGTTTTAAATCTTATACTCTAACTGTAAAAAACAGACATTTTAAAAACATTTGAAGAAACCCGATATATGGCCAGGTACAAACAACACCGTGGAATTATTGCTAATTCTGTTAGATGTGATAATGGCGTTGTTATATTCAAAACATGCATAATATTTAGACATGCATGAAAATATGTGGGGCTAAGATGACATGTTATCTGGGATTTGCTTTACAATATTTCTCAAAAGAAAAAGTGAAAAGAAATAAGGGAGGAAGGAAGCAAATGTGGCAAACTCTTGGTGATGATTAAGTCTGGGTGATGGGTACGTGGAGGGTTATGACACTATGGCTCTACCCATCAATATGTTTGAAAATAATAAACATTTAAAACCAATGAAAACTCTTACTCGAAACCACACATCAGTACCTCATGCCTGTATGTTTACAAATCTTTATGGCGTGCCAGTTACATGCTTGGCCCTGGCGTAACTATGGAGACAGAGGGATGATGTAGAGGTGGCCCATGTCCCTGATAGCTGCTGACCCAGTGGGGTCTCAGAAGCACTGAATGCAAACTTAGAAAGTGGTGAATGCTCTAGGGTGGAGGGACGTTGCAGGGCAGCCTGTGCCGCAGGAGGAGAGACCACCCCCAGAAGACTCCCTAGTTTCACGTGCTGGAGTCCTTTCTCAGCTCGAGGACCAGAGAGGAATCGTTACAGAACTTTTTTTCTGATCAGCACAGTCCCTTCTCTCTCACCTTTTCTCTCACGTATTTCACCCTCTCACTTTCTTCTCCCATAAGTAGCCGAGGGCAGCCATGACTTAAGAACAACCACTCATTCTTTCTGGAAATGGGGTTTAAAGTCCCTCCTGGCTTGACAATCTCCAGAATCTCCCCAAGCCATGTACAGATTAGGGCCCAGCCAGCCGTCTGCTCACCACAGATTCTAAGCCAGAAGGAAGGAATACAAGATGAGCCCATGAAAAGTTCCAAAGTGCACGTAATCATGAACATAACCACTTCCCTGCCTTACGAGGTCCTCGCTCTTTACGCTGGGAGGTGGGAGGAAAGACTGCATCCAGCAGAGAGATGCAGAAACGAACGGCATCAGTTGGTAAGGTGACCAGGGAGTGGCACAGGTGTCGAGCTGGCTGCAGGCACTAGTTTCCTAACCTGCCTGGGCTGCCAGGTGTTTTTTTTGAGGCACATAAAATAGCTCTTTGTGTATTTGCATCGTGTCCCCCAAAATCCATATTGAAATCTCAAAAGGCTGCTTTAAAGGAATCGGTGTTCATTTTGGCCTAAGTGGTAGAACGCCAGTCACCTGCGGTGTCCACTTCCTGAGCACCCATGCTTATCACACGTGGTGGGACAGAGCTAGTCTCTGGGCAGTTCACTACCTGCTGCGGCAGGACACGCAAAGAGGAATCGCAGCACAAATCAAGGTGGTCACGCTAGAGGCTCATTTAGTGGCTCTGATCGTAAGCCCTGTGAGGGTTCATAGCAGTCAGAATAAGCTGCTTGGAGGAGATCGGGTTGCCGGTGGGGAGGGGCTGTCTAGGCACCAGTAACTGGTGAGTGAAGATGAAGGAATCAGGTGTGTATACCCCCAGCCACAGGAAGAATAGTTCCTCGCTTTTCTATGGTGTCTTCAGTTTACAAAACCTCTGCAGTGAACACTTGTAGAATCCCGTGAGATTAACAGGGCAGATGTAATTTTATGTGTATGTTTCGGAGGAGAAAACTCATACAGCTCGGAGAAGTCCGGGCAGCTCTAGGACTCAGGTCTTCTTTGAAGTACCTGAACCCAACTGCGGTTTGTCTGGGAGAAGGGTGTCTGTAGGGGTAAGGCTGAAAAGGCAGACAGGGAATGCACTTTGGATGGCCCTGACTGAGTCACGGAAGCCTGGGCTTTCTTCAGGACAGTTGTAGAAACTTTGGGAGCAAAGAGGATTCCACTAAAACCCAAAATGCTCAGGGGGTTGGTCTGGCAACAGTTCTGTGGGTGTTGGCTTGGGAAAGGCATGTTGAAATACCACAGCCCGGCCCGGGTCAGAGTAGACGTACGTGTCTTTTTGCTTGTTTGGAGGTTTTATTCATATAGAACCTACGATACATGAGATAGAACAAATGATCCAAATGACAACAAAAACACGACAGTCCAAAACCTATGGGACGCAGCCAAAGAAGTTCTAAGAGGGAAGTTTATAGCAATTACAGTCTTACCTCAGGAAACAAGAAAAATCTCAAATAAACTAGCTACCCTCACACCTAAAGCAACTAGAGAAAGAGGAATAAACAAAGCCCAAAGTTAGTAGAAGGACAGAAATCATAGCGATCAGAGCAGAAGTCAGTGAAATAGTGATGGAGAAACATAAGTGATCCGTAGATATTTACATCAATGATTTGGGTAGTAAATGGACAGACGCCTACTGATAATCAGGTGTTTGAAAGAACATGCTTCCTTTCAGATACAGGTTGGACTCTCTCTTTACAATGGTACTCCACCAGCTAGTTTAAATAATGAGAGAGACTTTGTGGACTTTTAGAAGGAGAAAAGATCGTAAACCACTTCAACACACATATTTTGTAATTAAACACTTGAGGCCTGAGAGGTTAAAGAGCTTTTGCCATGATGCTCCAGAACCTGAAAAGAAACACACTGAATCTAATAACTACTCCATGATGTGTTTCCATATACCCTTAATTAGCCCTGGAAAAAATTAGCTGTATAATGGAATGCTCTCATTAAATGCCAGCCTTTTATAGACGTGAAATGCTGTTATTTCCTTGCAGTTTCCATTCATTAACATAACCTCTTTTTTCCCCGTGTTTGCACATTTCCTCCACTAGGGATTAATTAAAATCTAGATATTAGATTTTTGAATTTATGCATTTTTATTTAATATTTAACATTTAGAACAGGAAGTTTGTATGGAGATACACTGGTGTGAGGTGTGTGTGTGTGTGTGTGTTTTGCAGATCAGACAAAATCTGTCTGCTATTTTCAAGTTTTGAGAATGGATATTGGGGAAAAAATCTAAGGAAATGAAGAAAATGTGTGACTTTGTTATTTGAGGGTTTAATGGTTTTCATTTCACCTGTCACCATGGGCGGGGCCGTGCTGCAAAGCAACATAGTGATGGCTTACTTTTTTTAAAAATAGGTATGACTTTTGCTCCAATAACGAAGAATCCTTTATCCTGGATCCTGACAGCACTGTAGGAAACAGAATTGAGAGCATCACTCAGCGCACGGCAGTCATAGAAGGAAAGAATAAGGTACTGTTTGTCAAAATAAGCATTGGGATATTTATTCTAAAAACACACCTTCAGCCCCAGTTCTGGGTTTATTAGAGCCAGAAGGAATTCAAATGCTCAAACAAAAATTCAGAGAGAAGAAAGGCAGTACGTCTTCATGGAGAGAGGCACTGAGACTACTCAAACTGCTGTATATACCCAACTGACCACCAGTCCCAAAGGAGTGAGTCTTTGGTCCTAATGGAAGAAATAGAAATGCCTCTTGAACCTCAAACTGGTCCACACGGGTGGTTCTCGACCCTGGTTGCATAGTAGTATACCCTACCAATTATTATTACATGTGAATCTTTAGCGTGGAGCCCAGGGCCCATAAAAGCTCCCTGAGAGATCCTAGCCTAATCAGGATGGAGAATCCCTGACATACATAAAGTGGGATGTCAGTAAGCGAAAGCTAGTACAAGACTTTAGGCTGAAATTGAATGTTTCCATTTCACAAAATATCTTGTTTTCCCCTGTTTTTTGCATGGGCAAAGCTGTAAGTGGGGGTATGCAAACACATACAGTGTATCAGATTCCCTGACCAAAGACATACACATCAAAACCACAGTGAGATCTCACCTCACACCTGTCAGAATGGCTACTGTCCAAAAGACAGGAAATGACAAACGTTGCCGAGGATGTGCAGGACCGCTTGTGCACTGTTGATGGGAATGTAAGTGGTACAGCCACTATGGAAAGCAGTATGGGGGTTCCTCAAAAAATGGAAAATATAACTACCATATGATTCAGCAATTCTACTTTTGGGTCCTTGTCTGAAAGGAGACAGGAGAAGAAGACAAAAACACTAACTCAAAAGATATATGTACCCGCTTGTTCACTGCAGTGCTATTTACAGCAGCCAAGATAAGGAAACAACCTAAATGTCCATCGAGGGATGAATGGATAAAGAAAATGTGGCATATATACACAGTGGAGTACTACTCACCCATAAAAAGAAGAGTGACATCTTGCCACTGGTGACAACATGGACAGACCTTAAGGGCATTATGCTAAATGAAATGTCAGACAAAGACAAATACCATATGATCTCACTCAGATGTGAATTGAAACAAGTAAACAAAGAAAACAAGCCCATAGATTGGTGGTTGCCAGAGGCAGGAGGTAGGGGGTGGGCAAAATAGATAAAGGGGGTCAAGAAGTACCAACTTCCAATTTGTATAATAAACAAATAAGCCACTGGGATGTCATATACAGCATTGTGACAACAGGTACTGCTTCTGAATTGCGTACTTAAAAGTTGCTAA
Source organism: Hippopotamus amphibius kiboko (assembly GCF_030028045.1). Lineage (NCBI taxonomy): Eukaryota > Metazoa > Chordata > Mammalia > Artiodactyla > Hippopotamidae > Hippopotamus > Hippopotamus amphibius. The sequence goes on from NC_080199.1 coordinate 74,921,995, forward strand.
GGGAATGGATCTTAAAAGTTCTCATCACAAGGAAAAAAAACTGTGTATGGTGATGGATGTTAGCTACATTTATTGTAGTGATCATTTTGCATATATACAAATATTGAATCATTATGTTGTACATGTGAACTAACATGTTATTTATCAATTATACCTCAATTAAAAAGAAAGTTTCCCCGACCTAGTCAGGGTCTAGAAAGCATCGCTTCTGCTCTTGCACATGCGTGCTCCACTTCCCTAACCTCCCTTAGCCTCAGCACTAGCTGACACCTTGTGAACCAGGTGAAGCTCAGTGGACCTCAGACCTGGTGGCTTTTTTGTCTGTTGAATTAGTGGAAAATACGCTTCCAGGTCTACTGTTATCAGGCACAGGGGTGGTGATACTTTAAAAAGGAGAAAAATATATCAAGTCACCCCTTGCTAGAATATCTACGTCTACACACGTACCTTGACTTGGAGCAGTCTGTTAATACTGTTGTCATCTGCTTAAGTGTGGTTATACTTATTTCTCTCTGGCAGCTATATTCTTTGCATTTGAAGGCAACAAAATAGATGGCATCATTTTTCTGTATAGGACTTCATAATAACAAACAGCATCTGAATTCTACATTATGGAAAACTTTTTAATGTACACTCAAGGTCAACATCATTCTTTGGCAGCCCAGAGTGCTTTTTTCCATTTTAAAGATAAGAAAATCTGAGGTGATAAGATGACTAACTCAAAGTCACACAGCCTAAAATTGGCACATGAGAAACTCAAACCAAAGTCTTCCTTTGCCCAAACCCAGGGTTCTGCCAACTAGGCCAATACAGAAGTTAGCTAAGATGGTGATGGCTTGCATGGTAATATCATCAAGCACTTGTCAAGGATTCAGGAAAGGTTTTTCTAAGCATTGCAGCAGCTGTAGTCTTTTTCTCGACTACAAATGAATTGTTATTTAAAGCATTCCATGATGTGTAGCTATTGATGAGAGAGCAGTTTAATGAAATACTTAGAAAAGAGGAAATTCTGTAAACTCAAAAGTTTGAGTGACACTACATTTTTTTAATAAAGGAAACTGCCTCAGAGTAGAAAGTATGTTAGTTGCCACGAAGTACTAGAAACTTTCAAGATGTCATTGACTATGTCGATTCATTTTGCCTCTCCCTGACGCTATCAGGTGGTTATATTGTCAACTGCAGGATATTAAAACATGAATTTATGAGCTTAATTCCAAAGAACTTCTAGTCTGGTTTTGGTATTCTATCCACAAAAAAAAATATATGCTAGAAAATAGAAAATGAAAAAGCTAGGTGAGGTTTCTGATTAGCCTGAACCAAAAGGTAGCCACCTGCCTCCGTGACAAAACCTGGGTGAGATAAACAATCTTCCCTGCTTTTTTTCCATGCGTGCTTGAAACAAATTTATTGTCTTGTAATTCTGTAGTTATACCAAGTTCTTAAACAGAGACATCCAGACATGGTTGGCCCTTGGGCCATCCAACCTGTGGGCAGGAGCCATGGGTTAATGTCTGCCCTTTCTAGTGTGTATAACCACGTGCAAATCAGTTCACCTCTCTGAACCTGAGTTCTCGCCTCCAAAAAAATGGAGCTCCTAACATCTGAGCTATCTCGTTTGCCTGTTATCAAGATAATTGTCATATATCCCCAATGTAATCCCCCAAATTGATTTTGAACATATGCAGTGAAGACTGTTTGTGAAACAATGGTTTGCATTGAAAAAAATTCTAATAGTCCTAAATAAAGTGTGTACATATACACACACACACATATTTCCTATTAGTGGCTGTAACAAATTAATCTTTGTTATTAACTTCATGTCCTAATTTAGAAGAATTTCCTAATTTTGCTTTTACCATCTATTAATATATCTTTGTGTGTGAAGAACATCTTGTAGGTGACAGACGGAAGTCTTGCTATCTGAGAATTCGTTGCCCTGGTCTTTCCTTTACAATTAGAACTGCTTTTCTTTCCCGTACATGTGAAGTCCCAGCTTCGAGCAGACTGATGCTTGTCCCCACAGTCATGTAGCCAGCGTGCCCGGGACCCCGCTGCAGCCATCAGTGGAGTGCGATCCCACTTGAACACCTGCTGGGTTTCAAGGACTGACTTTCTTCCCCGCTCTGTTGTGCTTTGTTTTGTTTAACCCAAGGAAGGGTGCACAAGACAATAAAACCCAGTTTCCTTATGGCCAGGTTTTGGCCCAGATTTGTGAAAAGTGAGTCATCAATTGGAGATGCTAATGGCAAACGTGGAGATTTGGTATTGTTTCAGTGGGGTTGGCAGACCGCTGACTTGTAGAGTTGGAGCAGGAAGTAGAAGGAACCCTGCGTTAGGAAAAAACACACAGGAAATGCGTTTTACAGCATTAATTCCGTGAGGCTGCAGGATCGTGACCCATTTAACATCTTAGCAACATTTCCACTGAAATCGTTTTGAGGTTTCACTGAGAAATGTGTGTACCGTAAAAGACACGTCCATGACCAAAACATGAATGCCTCATCCTGAATTACAGCTTGGGCTCCGCTCCTCACACAGTCCCCAATTTTGTCTAATGCCTCACATTCCACTTTCCCATCAGTTGACTCAAGTGCACCCCCCAGGGTCATTTTAGATTCTTCCCTGACCTTTACGTATCTGCTTTTCTTTCTCTGCGAAACACTTCAAAGAAAACTATAATAGAAACATCCCAAGATTAAAATCACTGTTCCATATATAGATTTTTTTAAAAGCGGGTGCTGGAAATTACGCTGAATTACACATCATCCCATCCATTCTGTTCCGCGAGGTTCAAACCACATTCCAGCAGTGAATCACTAATGCTTAGCGAAAGGGAAGGAAGGCATATGAATACCTTCCAAACTTACAGTACCTGAGGACAGCATTCATCGGCATTCTTGGGGCATACAAAAGAACCCAGAGAATGGACCCAGAGGAGGGTCTGTTTCTAATATCTTAATCCTTGAGGTCCTCACAGGGAAAATAGAGAGGCATCCACAGTGTGGGTTCAGAACTAAAAAAAACTGTGGCAAATGGAAACGAATTCTAGAATGGATGCAAGCAGACAGCCTCGGGAATTTCTTTTTGCTGTACATTATAAAATATATGATGGTAATTTCAAACACATGCTACAACTTAGTTTCTGGAGTTTGAAATACTTTCTCTTTTCAAGTATTAAGTTGATACTTGCAGTTCCAACTGTTATGTTATTTGCATTTTTTTTCCCCTCTTAAAACAACAGTACTGATATTTGGTCATGACCACCAATGATCAGATTTGTCCCCTTAAGCCAAGAGACGCCTGTCCTGTGAGACATTCTCTTCTGTCAAACTACATTCACCTCCAACTCACACTTGACCTTCCTTTTTTGACTCTATAGAGTTTATACTTCAAGTGTCATATTTTTTATGAAAATGTTTTAGTTTTTAACTTAAAAATATACTCTAGAAAAATAAAAGTCCTCTAGAAATCGGATCATTTTGAATAAAGTTGCTCACAAGTTGTAAGTTCTATCTTATTTTAAAATGTTCTCTAATTATAACTTGTCCATTATCATATTTTCAAACCATATAACAGTGGGAAAATAGCTTGCAACTTGTATAAATTACTAAAAGAAACTAGTATTTCTGTACATAGTAGCATTGAATGTGCAGTGACCCATCTCTGCTCATTAAAGGAGGTATTCTTGAGGGAAAACCCAATTCAAAGAGTAGACAGAACTCTACCAATAGATCTATGCTATTAAATTTAAAGAGTTTTAAGGCAAGAAGCAGTTTTGTGTAGATTAAGAGCACAGACACTGGAGTCAGACAAACCTGGACATAACTTCTGCTCAGGGCTGTCTGTGGTGCTACGTATCTGAGTGAATCACTTAACCTCTGTAACCTCGGTTGCCTCTTCTGTACAACAGATACAACACCCACGTCGTGGGGCTACAGGAGGATTAAATGAGCTAGTGCCTCACACACTGCGAGGCACACAGCAAAGGGCTACGTAAAGGTACCCAGAAACAAGGAAACAATGTAAACTCCCATCAGTGTCATTTTCTAGTTCAATTTGATTAGAAATCTTGGAGAGGTGAGTTCTGGGGCAGGCTTGACTATGGGTAAGGTGTCAGTTTTAGAAGAGGTCACTCAGGCAAAATAAGAGACTCAAATGCATCTGTCATCTCCATGTTTCATCATGTGACCTGAATTCATTTCACTTCTACGGACCTCAGTTTCTTCTCCGATTATACAGAAATCCTGAGCTGTTTTTGGAGTCTTGTAAAATGGCTACAGCCATCCCCAGGTTCCCTGCACAGGCCTTGAACATGCAGAGGTGCACATCTGAATTGACTTGCCATTGTCATGAAACCCATTTCTGGTTCTCAGTTGCCCTGCGTTCAGTGAAATCAAAATAATTTCCATAGAAATCCAAATACAACTTTCAGATTCAGGTAATCGTCGTTCATAGTTTCAAATGTTCAGGCCACACAGAGATGAGTTGTTCACTTATTTACTGAGCAGCAATACGTCTGAGAATCTAAAGGAGGCTCTGCTGATATGATGATTTATATTCTTTTCTTTCTAAAATTTAAGTATAGGTCAGCTACAATATTATATTAACTTCGGGTGTACAGCATAGTGGATCAACATTTATGTACTTTATGAATTGATCAGAGTAAGTCTGGTAACCATCTGTCCATACAAAGTTAATGGGATATTATGATGTTCTCTGCGCTGTATATTAGATCCCCATGACTTCATTCTTTTATAACTAAGTTTGTACCTCTTAATTCCCTTCACCTCTTTTGCTGCACTCCCCGCCCCGCTGGCAGCTAGCAGCTTCTTCTCTGTATCTATGAGTCTGTATCTATTTCATTTTATTTGTTTTGTTTCTTAGATTCCATATATAAGTGAAATCATATGGTAAATAAATAAATAAGGGTCTGCTGAGGCCCCTCAGGATAAACATTTGAGCCCTAACTTCATAAGGAAAGCAGTGCTTGAGCCGAGAGGCCAGCCGCGGAGCGGCCGTGAGGTCTCCGTGCCTGTTCCTCCTCTGACTCTGCTCACGCTGCTTCCAAGCGTCTGAGCTTGTCTCCTGAGAACATTGCGGGAGTCAGAGTCTTCCTTGGTGATCTCTCTTGTCCTCCCACCTCTCTCCGACAAGCTTCTCTTCTAGCTACTTTTTCCTCCCGGACTCTGAAGTAGTGGGTGCAATAATTAAAAAGAAACAGCTAGACAGTTTTTTTTTTTTATTTCCCACCTCTTATAACGATTAATAATCAAAAGAGAGGAAGAGACCTGAGCTCGCTCTCCTACTCTTTCCACTGGTTTTTTGCCTTCATGAGAGTGTTTCTCCGTAAAAGAGAGTATAATATATACTTGATCGTCGAGTAGGGAGATCCTTCCCTGTTACTTTGAAGTAGTCTTTCTGGTTAAGAATAAGGGTTGTGTCATATTCCTTACAATATCTGGGCAAGGCCTTAACAAATAATCAATATCTGCTAAATTGAATGAAAATACCGCAAATTGCAGATGCTTTAATTTCCCAGAATTTCAATAATACACAGAGGATGTATGGGTAGATATGATTAAACAGATCCCACAAACAGAAGAGGAATCATCATGAAGTATTTACCATACCGTAGTGAAAATTACCGAGAATTTGGAGCAATGAAGTTGCTGGCTAAGAAAAACTAGGAGTATATTTTTTAGTTTTCCTGATCTGTAAAGACAGACATACCTTAATTTATTGGAAGGAAGAGAACATGAGTAATGCCTACCACAAGACTTAGCAACTCAGAAAAAAATGTTAGCACCCTTTGCAGAATTTGTGTTACTATCTTAGAAAGTCCACTGTCACAGTTCAGTCTCTGTATCACTTAAACCTGTGACAGGTTCATCCTACCCCATCTAGGACGCCCCGTGAGTCTGGAAACATCAGCACAGCCTCTACAATGTCAGAGCTTGTGACTAGTTATTTGTACCCTAGGAGATAGGCTACAACCTTTTATAAGTAACTGGATCAACCTTTTCTGTAATTTTAAATATGAAAAACTTACTAGCTGTTTCATTTTTCTCCCCCATGTATAGTATACATTACTTTTTTTGCAAGGTCGGGTTAAATTTTTAAGTTTTCAACAATTCATTTCATACTACTAATTTTTATCTTTAAACGAAGACAGCAGTGCCACTCTTTAAGCTGTATAAATTTGTGGTACATTAAATTTGTGAGGGTTGTTTTTTTTTTTTTTGAGACTACTTTTTGTGACATCGCAGTTGGGAAAGTGCTTTCAAGTTCCCATAGTTTTCACTCCTCGTGTCTCTTTAGGGGATCGTTTGCCAAATAGCACTAAAACCTAGTGAAAACATTGCCATGAGAATTCCTGATTTACACCTTCATTTTCTAGAGTAGGAATTGACAGACTTAGAAATTAAGTCAGTTACAAACACACCCAAGGGTCTTAGGGAGTTTCTGCCCCTCCTCCTGCACCATCAGGGCTGCAGAGCCAGGTTCCAGGAAAGAAATAGTTCAACCAGCCTTTCTCCTCTGTCCTTGCTCACTTAACACACCGTTACAGGACCAGATGGCAAAGAAGGCTCCTGTTACCAAGTGGCGTTCGTCATCGCAGGTCATCCAAACAAAAGGGAAGGCCTGGACCTCCCCTCTCGTTGACGTGGCGCTGACCACCTCGTAGGGTAGGACGTGCCGTCCCGCATCTGGGCTTCAGGTCTGTAATTGTTACGCCAGCAGCACGAGATAAATAAGCCTGAAGCCCTCATACGAGTCGGATGTCATAGCCCCCGGTCTCCTGAGGACCAGCTTTCCTGTTGTTTTCCATTCTTGCTGGGGCTCGGCAAGGGGAGAGCTTCTGGTAACCACCACGCGTGCAATTCTGTCTCTGTTGAGGCAATGGAATAGCAGAATCACATCCCCCTCAGAAGTATCTCAGGGGGGCCCAGTGGTTCTTTGTCCTGTCGCTAAAGTTGCCTTTTCTTTTGCAGACGGCTAGCACCTTGGTTGTGGCTGACTCTAGTATTTCTGGAATCTACACTTGCATGGCTGCCAATAAAGTCGGGACTGTGGAAAGAAACATAAGCTTTTATGTCACAGGTAAGCCACACGTCCTACACTCACGAAGACAGCCTGGTGACCTCAAGCCTCTTTTCCAATCTTGTTTGCTCTTAGTGCACTTGAGTGATTTTTATTTAAAAAAAAAAAAAGTCCATAGAATTGTCCAACTTTGAGTACCTTCATCCTTGCTCTCAGGAATAGTGTTCTACAACATTATTGGGTCTCCTAAAGAGTTATTTCCCTGAATTCTCTTTTAGAGCTATTTGTGTACGTCTCTTTCCTAGGCTGGATTGTGAATCTGGAATCTTGTCATGTTCATTTTTGAACGCCCTACCGTGGCTGTTCATTTACAGTCAAGGAAACCAATTATAATACCTGCGATGACATTTTTGTAACCCAAGAGGCAAATTGTTTCACAGCATTTTTTTTAATCGGAGTATCGCTGATTTACCATGTTGTGTTAATTTCTGCTGTAAGGCAAATGTTTCACAAGTGAATTTCAACTTTTTGGGAAATGAGGCTCTCCTAAAGAAATCTGAAACGGGGCTTGGTTGACAATTTTGAATGTGCTATTTTTTGGTAGCATTTCAGAATTTTTAACCTTAAATATGATGGTGTCTGCAAATCTTAAAACTTCCAAGGTACACAAGTGGCACTCCCTGTGTCCCTCCATGGGTACAGGAAGGAAATAAGCAGCTCAAAGTATAAAAACAATTGCCTGGCTCCACAGGCCCCCAATTTTCTGAGGAAACCTGGGCAGTTGGCCAACTCTCTGGAAACTTCACACTGCCTGGGGCAGGCTGTAGCCGTTGCCTTGAGTTCTCCAGAAAGAAAGAGGTCCGTCCGATTTCATGAGAAGGTTGAGTTGCCAGGTCACAGGGAGCCTTGCGGCAAGGGAGTCGACCCCCAGAGAAGCGGTACCAGGGGAGATATCCTCGGGTAGGTGCTCACAGTATGTCAGCACCAGAAGAGACTGTCAGAGCCATTCGGCACGACAGCCCCGCGTCGTCCAAACGAGGGGATGGGGTTTAGGGAGGTGGAAAGGCAAAAGCAGAGCCTCTGAAAACCAAGTCGGTCCCCATTCCCTCAATACTTGAGGAGCGGAGATAAAATCATCTTTGCATTCGTTCCAAGTAGGAAAAGGCCTTTATTTAGAGAAGGATTCAGAGCGCAGTTTCACACACGTTGATTCTCTAATCACTCTCAGATGATTTAGACTAATTAAGTCCAAAGGTTCATATTGTCCTTTATATTTAGCGGGAAACAAGCTACCCTAACCATCGAAGTCCACGGCCACTGTCTCTGTGATTTAGAGTTCAAAAGATTAAGCCCTTCCTGTTCTGCTGTGTTGAGCACTCAGAGACAGCAAGGAGGCCCTGTCGTTCCAGGAAGACAGTTTGAACACTATGGACAGAGAAGAAATGTTACCTATATCCCAGCATCAAAAGGAATGAGCAGAAGTAATGTGACAGATGAATTTGTCAGTGCTAAGCCAGTGCCACCAATAAAGATATAATGTAAGGCACATACGTAATTTAACATGTTCTAGTAATCATTTTTTTTATAAAGTAAAAAGAGAAAAGCGTAATTCATTTTATTTAACCCAATAGATCCCAAATATCGTTTTAACGTGTCATCGGTATTTTTTAAAACATTACACTGCTTTGGTTTTTAAAATTGGAATTGAAATAAAATTCATTGAATGAAATTCAGTTCAGTCACACCGGCCCTATTTCCAAGGCTCAGCAGCCACAGGTGGCCTGTATTGTGCAGTGTTGCTCTAAGCCTCTGAGAAGGAAGCAGGAGGAGGTCCTGGACTTGAGGGGGTCCTGAGGGGGTTAGAATTTGAATCGCTAGAAAAAGGAGGACAGTCTGGCCCTGGCGTTTTCAGAATCAAGGCAAGAGGACCAACAGAGGCCCACGAGCTATACGTCTAACCACTTACAAGTTCTAGATCACACGATCAAGCCGTGAAATATGTTTTAGCCTCTGGTGGATAAAGACACTTTCATGACGCGAAAGGTCAGGTACAAATCTAGAATTCTGGGACTGCACAGAGCAGACTGGCAGTGCCCAGAGGGGCAGCAGGAGCCCACCTGGCGCACCCAGCTCCTCCTTCCGCTGACTCTGTGCCCGCGGTCAGGGGCCTGTACCCCTGGGGATCGTCTCCCCAGCGCACACCTCCAAACTCTGCCCACCCTTCCCCCAGTCTCCTTGGGCCTTAGAGGTGTGCAGACTGACGCGCAGTCTGACCTCTTGAGGACAGACCAAGCAAAGGGGGAAGAGGCCTGAGACAGTCTGGAAGCTGACTTGGGATCATCTTTACAGGGAATTCTGGGACCCCAGGAGCCCCGTGAAAGATAAAGAAGTGGGAGCGCAGGCTCTGGGCAGCCGTGCCCTCTTGACCCACCAGACTCTCTCCATTGTGGGGAGGGGTACAGCCAGAATGGAAAGCCCTCTTGCCTGGGTCTGAAGGCAGTCCTTGGAGGGGATGCCCTGACGAGGGCACGTCCTGCTCGTTTCCTTGGTGATCAGAGTCTCCGGGAAGGTTCAACGATGCCGTGTTCACTGTAGCACCAACGTCCGACCCACCTGTCCCCCCAAGTTCTTCAGTGCTCCAGCCTGTATGTGCATAGCATCGCTGCTGAAGGGGCCCAGCTGATAGAGCTGGCCACCTGCTGAACTCACACAGAAGTGCCCCTTCACCTCCCACCGCGTTACCCAGTTCATAACCACGGAGTGCTTGAAACCCTTCCTAGATCCTGAGGCCTGCCACAGAAAGGAGCGATGGGAATTCTATTCCAACACACCTAACTCGAAGCTCACGACATTTTTCCTCTAGAAATTTAAGAGCTTTAATCTTAAAACTGGGCACAAATTCATCCAATCACGTCCCCATTGCCAGGAAGATAATTCTTCTAAATTCTTTGCTCCCCATTTTGAAAAATTCTAGTTTTGATGGGTAATCATCGATTACTTACATTTATTATTTCTAAAACTATTCTTTTTCTTACATTGTTAAATTCGTTATCTCTTGTATACATATTAGGGTGTATATGTCAATCCCAATCTCTCAATCCATCCCACCCCACCCCCCACCCCGCTTTCCCCCCTTGGAAAACTATTCTTTTTCTTACTCAAATCTCTGTCATGAGATTTAGTCTCACTAGAGATGAGAGGACCAAATATTCTTAGGAATGTTGCACCTTACATGACTATTTTCTGCAAAATGAATGTATATTTGTTCAGCATTCATACTTGACCTAGTGCAGGTCATGCTTTAAGAGAGCTGTCTAAAATTTAACTGCTTGAAGTTGAAAGATCTAGATTTGATCTTTACTGATCCTCATTGCAACCATGTCACCCCTTCCTTAAAATACAGTAACAACAGAGCTGCCACCTGAACTGATGCAGACTGGTTCTCTGTGGCCGTTACCATCCTCCACGGCCTCTACTCCAAATTTTGCCATTCACTTGTCCACAGTATCTATTTGAAATGAGCAAATAGATACTATGAGCAAATAGATACTATACTTCTAGCCACCACTCACTTTCTTTTCAGAGAATGCTATTTCTGTTCTCCGGCTGAGGAAAAGCCTTATTTCCACCTGGCAAAGGAGATAACTTTCATCCTTTTACTCTCTGTGCTTGTCTTTTTCATGAACTTAACTCACACGCTTGACCCAATCAAGTTAAAAACATCCACCCCCAAACCTGCACCGTTGTAAACACATTACTCTTTCATCTAACCCTGGGTGGACTGTCTCTCCTGAGCAAGGGTGGCCTCTTTTCCACGGCATCTCCTAAGATGCCGTGGATGTGATCGTGGGTCAGACTGACTCCGCAACAGATCCTCAAGTGTGGGAAGATTTCTTGTTTTCACTTTGAGAGTTAGAAGGCAGTGCTTTCCTAGGTCTGTTTTTGTACTCAGGCTAAAAAAAAAAAAAAAAAAAAAAAAATCAATGTGGATTAAGGGGGAACATCCCTCTGGATTCATTAACTAGTTTAGGACATCTTATTTATCATCTTCCATGGATCCAAAAAGAATAGCAGAGGGGCTACACTGAGAAATCATTTCTAAGCGCCATCTGACAACGTAAACCAAATAAGCCTCCTAACAGTGTCCCCATATGAGAAACAGACCTGGAAACGGATTCGGTTCCTTTCTTTTCCTATGTGTGTGTTCTTGCTGTTTTGCTGGCACTCAGCGTGGCTGTGGCTGTGTTAGCAATTACTGAGGGTGAAACAGGAACAGCACTGCCTTATCTCCCTGGTTTCCCAATGTCACTAAATGCATTTTATTTTGAGATTCCTGGTGGTGCTTGGCAAAGATAAACAAAATCTTCCATCAGGAAACCTGTGAGCTATTTCCACAGGAAGTTTCAAATCACTAAAGTAAATAGAAACTCTCTACATGATCTCGATGGTGTTACTTGGGTCCGCTTGGGTTCTAACCACCAGGGCGAGCCTTCGTAAATGGAAGCTGAGGGTCTTTTAAGAAATGATTTGATCGCAACCAGTGCACAAGACTTCTGTCCTAGGATCTGTGTAAAAGTTACTGGCTGATGCTTCACTCCTCATGCTTGGAAAGCGTCCCAGATATAAAAACTTGCTGAATTAGAGGGGCTATTTCTGACACCTTATTGTTATGTTAAAAAAACGACAGTCAGCTGCTTCTGCACCTTCTGGCACATTCCTAGATTTTCATTTTTAAAAGCAGGAAAACCTCCACTGGCCTCCTCTCGCTCCAGTCATTGACAGCTTCTTAAACCACTGCTACCCCCGCTCCCAGGTTTCAGATGAATACTTTGGCATTTCTTCAGACGTGACACTTTATAACACACCCAAAGCCCAGAAAAATCAGAAAAAACAAGCAAAGTGAGATTTAGGAAAGAGTTGATATGATATCTAATTTTGGACTATTGTCCCCTTAAGGTTTAAAGGTTTCTTTATAGCTTTGTGTGCAAAGGATAATAATAATAATAGCATAACATAGCGCTTTTCATCTTCAAAGTTCTTTGTGAAATGTTGGCCCCAATTCTTTGCTCAAGTATAGATATGCCACTAGTAACAAGAGATGGGGAGGGTTCTGAGAGCGGGCCAGTTCAGAGCCAGTAACCAATGATTTTCTAAAATCATGTGGTGAAATGGTCCAAAAGGAGACTAGGGAACTCTCAGTGCAGAAGCCAAATGATGGTCCAGGTTAAGAAAATTGAGGAGGAGAGGTTGTGAGGTGCGGCTAGAGGCACTGAGAAGATGAAAGTGAAGGTTACCAGGGGATGACATTGGAGAAAATGACTTTTAATGATACAGTCCCTTTAGGAAAATGTTGAATATGTTTTCTGAGAGCAAATGTGATTTAGAAACCTTTCACCCCCACTTTCGAATCTAGAAACTTCAGATTAGTTTTCAGCATTTTCAGAAGAAATCTTGCTCTTTTTATGTCTAAGTAGAACAATCACCATAAAAGGGGACCTGAGCGAGGAAGCTGCCTCCTCTCTGCCCTTCAGTGCCAGCAAAGAGTAGGGGAAGTGACGGGCAAGCAGCAAGAGGAGGATGCCGTTGGTCCAAAGTTTAGGATTCAAGTGTTGAGTGGGGTCTCCTAGCACAGACCTGGGACTTCCTGTTCTCACCTGTTCACAGTTTAATTAAATAAGTTTGGATATCAAAGCACCTGTGGTTTCTAGTACAAACTCCTCTTAGATTCCTTCACTATTTTGCCTACTTACCAGGAGTTCTGAACATGGTAAAGCAATGGGTTATCACCCCAAGTTGTAAAAAAAAAAACAAAAACAAAAACAAAAAAAAAACCATTCCACTTTGAAGAGCACTTTCAAAGATAAATGTAGCCTCCTAATAACATCCTATTTTGCACTTCCTGCCTTGCTTCTGATTCCTGCCTTGCTTCTGATAGAAAGAACTGAGTGGGTTCCTACCTGCCATGTCTGACCAGTTCCCACTCCTCCCTCCCCGCCAAAAAGGATAAACACCATCCTTTTAATGCTGACGCTGAGAGAATTTGTGTAGGGACAATCCTTAAGATCCTTGACTATCTCGTGGTGAGATACGGTCTCAGGAAGAGACACTGCCTTTTCCTACGCACTCAAGTCCTTTGTTCTTATTTTCCAGACGTGCCCAATGGATTTCACGTGAACTTGGAAAAAATGCCTACGGAAGGAGAGGACCTGAAACTGTCTTGCACAGTTAACAAGTTCTTATACAGAGACATCACCTGGATTTTGCTGCGGACAGTGAGTAACCGGACCGTGCAGCACAGCATCAGCAAACACAAAGCGGCCATCACGAAGGACTACTCCGTGACGCTTACCCTCCTCATCAAGAACGTTTCCCTGGAAGACTCGGGCACCTATGCCTGCCGAGCCAGGAACATGTACACAGGGGAAGAAATCCTCCAGAAGAAAGAAGTGACCATTAGAGGTGAGCACTGCAACAAAAAGGCTGTTTTCTCTCGGATCTCCAAATTTAAAAGCACAAGGAATGATTGTACCACAAAGAGTTATGTGAAACATTAAAGGACTCATTACAAAGTAACAGTTGTCTCTCATATCATCTTAATCTATTCTCACTGTTGCTCATTTTCCGGCTCAGAGGAGAAGCTCCTCCCAAAACGAGTTTGGCCATGATAGAAGTTACCGTGAGCCCTGCAGGACCCCCAGCTCTGGGCGCCCGGTTCGGGCTGAGGGGTCCGCTCTCGGGGGCCGACCTGGTGCACGTTTGGATTTGGAGGGTCGAGTGCATTCTCTGTGTGTGTTGCTCTTTGCTGTCTTCTCCTGCCTGATAAACAACAACTCGGGACTGATCCTTTCCTTCCACTTTAATGCCCACCTCTTTTTATGTTTATGTTTCCAAGCTGCCAAACCTGAATAATTTAAACAGATGCTGGTGTCTGCCAAAGATGGACATGAATCAGTTCGTTGGCCAGCTCAGAATGAGGACAGTTGAACTGGAGACTCTGTCGGACCTCTGCCGGGTTTTATTTCGTACTGTTTCATCTGCTCTTGATTTGTAAATAGCACCTGGATGATAGCAAGTTATAATGCTTATTTATTTGAAGATGCTTTTTTTTTATATTAAGCACATTAATTTTAAACTGGAGTGTCTAAGATGGGCCCCAGTGGTGCAAGGCGTTGGTGTAATTCAGAGATATTAAAGCTTTATCACAGATAAATTACAAAATGAATTACGAAAGTCCACCCAGATCAAGCTCAGTTCTCTCCTGCAATCCCAGTAGCTAGTAAACTAGTCCAGTGGGTTTCCTCCTCACTGCCTCTAAGGGGACGGCACAGCTATTGACAGCACCTGACCAAAAGTGGATCATGCCTTCGTTTTTCATATTTTTGTCCCTGGTTAAAGAACTTTATCCTGTCCAATGGATGGCATTCAACTGTGTACCGTAATCAATTTGTCAAGGAAATAAAGGCTACTGTGACCACAGGTTTAATGCATTCTTCTAAATGTCAATCTCAAATTTGTCCATTAAAAAAAAAAAGTTCACTTTCCCCATATGCAAATATTAATAGGATTTTTTTTTTCTGGAGATTAATGGCAAAACTACAGAAGTAGAATTCAGAGTCCTTTAAAAATGCACCCCATTTTTCAATCCAGAGAGATTTGTAACCTTCTTGTTTTCAGCTTGCATTTGAGGGGAAAGTGACTTTTTTTTTTTTTTAACCAATTTCATATGCATTGTTCTGTTGTCTTCATTTATAATTGATCATTACATGTGACTTGCCCGAACTTATTGGAAAACAAACTATAATGACCAAAATAGCCATGGCTGAGAACACAGTGGCTGGGCTGTTCAGTAGGAGGTGACAATATGACAGCTTTTCGGGCTTGGGAACTCACCAGACTGTTTCCTCCTTTAGGTAACAGACTCTGTCCCACGGCTAAACTTGTCTTTCACGTGGGAATTGCTTTTGTCAAATGTGAAGGAGTAAACAATAGCATTTCCCCAGAATGCCACTTTTACGGAGCCCCAAATGCTCCGAAAACAATTAGTAACCTGGAAGTTGTCAGCCCAAAGGAAAGAATAATCAATTGTATCTGGAAATTTTACCTATGGCTCTTTTGCCTGGCGTCTTTGTTCATTATAAGTCAGTGTGTTCCTTCAGGAAACTGTCTTAGTACCGCAGGACTTGGGGGAAGTGGGGGTGGGGCTCAAATTTTACTAAAGCTGAAAAAGCAGATGAAATGGTTTAGGGATTACTTTTGAAAAACATGGTGAATTGGACATGCAAAACCTGTCATTTCCAGGGGAGGGGAAAGGTCTCATGTTTACAGCAGATGACCTGAAGTACTTCCAGGAGACAATTTGCAGAATTCCATAGAGTAATGAATCCTTCCAGAGAGTTTCAAAAAGATAAAAAAATGATTGGGTGGGTTTTGATTTTTGGTATTTAGTCTTCTGGGTGTGGCGTAAGGGGAAGATAACGGGAAAAAGAGAAAGAACCAAGAGCCTACTACGGAGAATGACGGAGATGGGCTAGAGGGTGTGAGGCTGGTTCCTCAGTCCCTTTTCCAAATGGAGAATCGCAACGAAGTATTTATGGGACCTGCTGGATCTCTGGGGCTCGAATGCTGAGAAGTAAAAGGACCTGGTGGGGAGTTATTGTTGGCTATTGATAACCAGCAGCAATCTTGTGTTCATTCTGGTTTTCTCAGTTGGAAGGGAGCAGCTCCACTTTGTTAAATTTTGGAAAGCAGCTACCTATTTCCATCAGATAACTTAGGTTTAAAAATATGGGTTCAATGTACCTTTCCTATTTAAAATGCCGAAAGAGATTACTATAAAGTGGGAATTGATAAAAACAAAAACAAACAATTCCGTGGTTGATCGGTCATTTTGAAACGTGCCAAAAATGAGAACACTTTTTCAGAAATGTACAAAGAAAGAAAAGTCATCATACTGTGTGTTTCAGACATGTCTCTATGAACTTTGTATGGAATGGAGAGTTCTCTGTTCATTCTGCAGCCTTTTTGCTGCTGCTCTCGTCTGAAGTTTGTATAGTACAGATAGGGCCTTTGGGAGTTCTGTGTGCATTTATGTTAAAATAAAATGTTCTCTCTTATATCAGCATTGTTTTCGAATACACCTGTCAGGGAAGCCAAATCCTGATGATGTTACAGTTTGTAGCTATGGAAATAATTTGGCTGTGACAGGCCATGTATTCAGGCTTCCTTTTTATACTAAGACCTCTGGGCAATGATAGATTATTTTGTCAGATTTAACGCCTGGGAAATAGTCAATGTGCTCAAGGAAGCTATTCCAAGTATAACTCAGTGAACTGGGTCCGTTCTGAGTTTTAAATAAGATGTGTCACAGTTGGCTGTAAGAGATGCTAAATAGTAATATGATACTGTTCTTTATTATCTTGTCATGTTTCATGGATGTGTCTGGGGTCTTGACTGTGTAAAAATGTCAAAATTGTAATGATCAAGCATGTAAAAGTTATCAAAATGGAAGATTTTGATACATGGCTGTGTCTTCAATTAGGAAAAGCTATTTGACAGACTGGACCGAACGTAAACCCAGAACTATTAAAATGGGTCTGCCTGGAGGGGCAAGGTAGACTAGGAAAGCTACCCTGAAACAGGCCAGAGGATTGTCGCTACCGTGCATGTCACACCATACTTGACGAGTTTATAAATTAGCACTCCTTCAAGTCTCTTCTCTGCCTTCAGATTGCATTTTGTATAAAATGACTAATGATAAGCTATGGAAATCAAAATTGAATGAGAAATCTGTTTCTCCTAACAGATAGTCACCCTGCCATGTCACGCTATGCCACCATGTGATCAAAGGCACACGGTAATTGACTTTTTAACCTGAGATTTCGCAATTGCTTTAATGAATGCTAATCCTCAGAGTTTCCCTGCAGGAATAAAAACAGAAAGGTTTGGGGACTCGGCAGAATCCTGCAGGGACATGGAATCAAAGCCATTGCCAGGCGTCACCTCTTAGAGTGTTGTAATCACGCCTAAGCTGCTTTCGCAGTGTTAGTCCAATAAGATGAGGAAATCAGAAACGGTCAGAGAAAGCTCAGACTGTGTAACTGAAACCAGTGATGCAGAATGTGTAAGTGATGCCAAAACTCTTTTGATTTCTCTTCCAGGATATGCAGCAAATGGGAGGGAAGGATGATTTGAGAGGGTGGGAAAGATGTTAGGAGTTGGTTTTACTCTTTGACCTGGGAAGCCTGAGTTACCAATCCAGCACCTGCCCAACTAGAACCTATAACGCATCAGCAGGACTGACTCCTTCGTTAAAATACAGACACGTACTCACGGGGGCCTTGCGGGTACTGCCGTTCCTGTGTGGGATTTTAATGTTGTAATGTATTGCATCCTAATGTATTAAGTTCATTTCGTTGTACTATATTGGTTGGCATTTTATTAAAATAAATTGTATTGTATCATATTTGTATGTTTTAAGAGAAAGTAATATAAAATACAATCTTTGTACTATTATATAGTGCAAAACCTACAAATCTCTGTCTCTGCCTCTTGAATTAACCCTTTGGTCGTTTGCATTTGGGAAGGGATTGGAGGAAGGAAACAATCAATAAAGCTTTCGAAGTTCAAGAAATTCTCCCACGTGGTCTGCTGCCCTACATTTTAGGTTGCTGACGGCTGAGTGACACAAACACGCCCCCAAACGTTAATAGAACACAAAAATACAGAATTCGATCAGCTCATGACTATAACTCTCTGTATTTATGTAAAAATTCACGACAGGCTGGTATCCAAAATCATGATCTGTTTCCTTTTTAGTTCCTAAAATATCATGCAAAATCCTTAGGTTTTCGGATAAGCGTCTCTCAAAGAAAGGAAGGAAACTAGTTGGCCAGGCAAAAACCTTGATATTGAAATCTAAAAATACAGAATGGAATTCTTGATTTTCCTCTAACAGATTTCAATTTATGGTAGTAACTTAGTCAAGAGGAAGCCATAGGCTAACCATAGAGGAGAACTTGAGGGAAAAAATATGAATGAAACCATGTAGTTGAGTTTTGTTGTTTGGCTCCCCAGTTTTACAATGCTGATATGCCTATATGAGAAAAGACTGAAACTGATGAGTAATAACAATCCCCTTTCTTTATTCACTAGATCAGGAAGCACCCTACCTCCTGCGAAACCTCAGTGATCACACAGTGACCCTCAGCAGTTCTACGACTTTAGATTGTCATGCTAACGGTGTCCCAGAGCCTCAGATAACCTGGTTTAAAAACAACCACAAAATACAACAAGAACCTGGTAAGAGATTTTTTTCCTTGTGTTTACTCTTTCTCCTCAGCCTCTTCTTCCCTTAAAATTCCTATTACCTCCTTCCAGGATGTCTTGAGCTACTTGCTGACAGAGCTGCAGAAACAAACTGGGCTCTGGTCCCTGCTTGTACCACGTCCAGTGAGGGACATCTCAGTCATTTCTATATAGACCATATTCCTAACCCTATATAAAGATCCTTCTGGAATCTGCTTTAAATCATACTTTCAAGGAATTCCCTGGTGGTCCAGTGGTTAGGACGGCCGGGGCCTGGGTTCGAGCCCTGGTTGGGGAACTAAGATCCTGCAGGTGGCAAGGCACGACCAGGAAAAAAAAAAAAAATCATGCATTCAGAAAGAAGTGGTAAGAGCCACTCAGAAATTGTTTCAGTTCATCTTGATAGCAGGGAAAGGTGAGGAGTTAGTTCCTTGGTTTGAGGAATAGCAGAGCTTTGAACGCCTGGCATAGATGAAGTTCAGAGTAGACGTATAATTTCTTTAGTTCACTTTATACCAGTTTCAATGATTTGGTAAAAAGAAGAATATGTTAAATTTTATAATACTGGTTAAAAAAAAATCTAAACTAATGATCACGTGTAGTCTTTCAACAAAAAATATGTTTTATACCAACTAGACTTAAATCCGTAAGTATAAACACTATCATGATTCCATGGTTAAATAAGATTAAAATGAACTTATTTATAATTTTGATTAGTAATTACATTTATATTAAAGATAAACTTGCCATTTATTTGCAATATCCTGACAACCTAAATCAAATAACCAGCAACATGGAGTCATCCTTCAATGTGAATCTTCTACTCAAAATGAAATCGCCATTCGAGTTTGATGCACAGAAACAAGTTGTAGCAGAATGTCTTCAATTTTAAGAGATCTACAAATATCTTAGAAAGGCCTTACACTAAGCAGGTCCCAAACTGATGACATCACATGATTTTCCTCCTCTTGTACAGACATCAGGTACCCATCATCCACACTAGAGGTGGTCCCCTCTCCTTCCCCCTCCTCTCCCTCTAATCCATCAGATTGAGCAGGTTGTACCTACGAAACAGGAACTGTTTCTCAAACCCATCCTTTCCTCTTGTCAGTCTCCTGGTTCAGGTGCTCACTACCTAACCCCTGGACATCTGCAGGAGTCTCCTCACTGGTCTCCCTACCTCTCTTTTCTCTCTTTGCATCGGTTCCCCACACAGCTGCCTAAAATGTCATGTCCTTGTTCCAAGTCTTCCATCAGCTCTTCATCACAGGACCAAGTTCAAGCATCTGACAAAGAAGGCCCACAACAAGGGCCCCAGCTGCTCCTCCACAGCTGTGTGCTCCCCTGCCTTCAACTTTACATTCCTGCACTTGCCAGATTTTGTAGATCATGGCACATGCTATACTGCTTTGACCCCTATGCTTTTTTTGTTCTTGTGTTACCTCTGCCTCAAGTACCTTCCCTTCACTGAATGCAGACCCACCCCTTAACACGCTAGGTGTTTCCCCTCTAGAGAGCTTTACTCAAACTCTGCAAAGAGAAGGCGGATCCTCCGTGAGTCTTTATTATCTCGGAATATTTCTAGTTCTCTCTTACTGAGTCGTCTTACAGTCGCCAGTTCCTGTGAGTCTGTGTCACCTCTGCATACTGCTACAGCCCTCTTACTGCACGGCGCCATGCATTCGCGTGTGCTCTCTTCTTCTTTGTCTATCATCATATCGTGCCCTCATCCTGAGGACAGTGTATCTTCACGTTAGTTGTATCTTGTCTTTTTGTCCTCAAAACCTGGCATAGTGCTTGGCCATCAATAAAAGTTTCATGAATGAGTGAATGAGTGGTTTTCAGAAAATCCTATTCTGTCCTTAGCAAGTTCACTTGGTGGCACAAATGCCTAGACTTTGGGGGAGCAGAGAGGATGAAATCATAGAGTTTTTAAAGCTAAAGGGGTCTTTGGAATATCTTTAGTTCCATTTGAAGAATAGAAAATGTAGGCGCAAAGAGGTAAAGTGACTTGCCCAAGATGACACCCTATTAAGAAAGGTAGTTTCATAGAAAACTCATCTCTTGAAGTATTCTAGCAAAATAAAAGGATGAATCAATATGTGAATAAGTAAATAGCTTGTGAAACAATGTCTGTAACATGCTCCCCTTAGAGATTCAGAGTTCACATTAAGATATTAAAGATGCAAAGAAGTCCTGTACTGAAGAAATCAGGTACACTGTGGTTTTAAGTTCTGTGTTCCCCAAACTGACTTGATCCCAAAATATATTTTATGAAATGTTATTGTAAGATGTTGGGTGGTTCTTTAAAAGTAGTAAGTTTGACTTAAATTTCAGTTTTCATACTTTGGATGTGGGTTAAAGAGTTAGAGTTGAACCAGTTTGAAAGCTCATGACCATTCTGGGATTAGAGGAAAGACAAGGAACTTATTACGAATGGAAAAACATTATGAGGTGTTGGGAGGGTTTGAGTCCTAGCATTGTCCTCATGGGCCAGAGAATTTGGGCAACTCACTTACCCTTACTCTCTGAGCCTCTATTTCCTTATTTCTAAAACTGAGATAACACTGACCAGATAGGAATGTGGTATGGTTAAAACTAGTTAATATAACTAAGCTAACCCATAGTCGTGGCTTAGTAAATGCTACCCTCCGACCTACCTCATTTGTGTAGAAATTGGCCCATGAGTTGTCAGAATTTGTTGAAAGGTATCAGAGGGTTAATTAATGTCAGCTCAAATGTCAAATGAATCTAAATCTAACAAAGATCTCCTCCTCACAGCTTTCTCTGATCTTCTGAGGGCCAAAAGAACATCTAAAAAGAGTTTTATATAAATTCTTATATAAAACCTTTCCTAAATATCATTCTAATATGCTATTACATTTATTGAGTTCCACTATACTAAACTGTCAACTTTCTCTCTCTCTCTCTTCCTTTTATTCACTCTTTAAAACTATTATAGTTTTTTGGAAAGGTAACAATTTTCTGGAGATAACCTCGTTGGTGCATGTATCTATATGGAATTTGTAACATTTCATATGTAAGATTCCCATGTGAGGCAGCAAACTCAGCAGCCAATGCAACACGCTCTATGACTGTGACCCGTTTGTCCATGTGTGTAGATATCTTTAAAAATACCACTTCTCTTACGGTTGTCACTTTTCACAAATCTAAACGTGAAGATTACAGATGACCAAAGCCATCATCCTTAGTTAACTCACGGGTTGTTTCAAAGCTGATGTGGAAAAACAGCAAGATCACAGGCTGAAAAAGACTGAAAACTAGTTCATTGCACCCTAAGCCTTCGGAAAGCTCAACTGAGTTTTAAAAACCTGAGAATAAACTGTACACCCTTTGGAGACTTGAGATGCATCTCTTTATATGAAGCCTGGCAACTCTCAAAGAACTGATATAACAAGAATATTTTGGTGACCTTGGGTCACTGATAGGATCTGGCCTATTATCATTGTTTTTGGTAAATGACAACTTGCTGGATTCTAAAGAAAATAGAGAAGCGAGTTAACACTGTAGACAAAGGGTGATGAAACACCTGCGGAGAGAATTTAGGGGAGGGGAACTTCTTCCCTGCCTTCTCATTTCCTTTCAGGAACACCTTTCCAAGGGGCACAGCCATTCCAGAGAAGAAATGCCCTTTTTAGAAAGTTCTGTGAGAGCCAAGCAGTAAGTTCTTGGGGCAAGGGACATCACGCAGGGACAGAAGGGGCCCTAAGCACACAGCCCAGGGGACAGGAGGCCCCCTCCCCGGAGCACCTGCGGGCACGCTCCCTACTGCCGCCGCACAACCCAGCACAACGGCAGGCTTTCCAGGGCCTCGACTGCACGGCCCCACCCTGCTAACGCCCATCTACCCCCAGGACTCCCCGACAGCCTGTACTCGCTCCTTTTCTCCCCCAGCCTCTGGCCACAGGAGCCTCCTTTCACATCCCAGCACACATAGTGCTTCCTTCTCTCTGATGTCCGGATT
Organism: Hippopotamus amphibius kiboko; assembly: GCF_030028045.1. Classification (NCBI taxonomy): domain Eukaryota; kingdom Metazoa; phylum Chordata; class Mammalia; order Artiodactyla; family Hippopotamidae; genus Hippopotamus; species Hippopotamus amphibius. The sequence goes on from NC_080199.1 coordinate 74,944,325, forward strand.
TATTTACAATCCATGTCATGTCGTAGAGCGCATCACTTAGCTGTTCTCTGGTTTGATGTGTGCCTGTGAAAACCTTTGAAGATAGATATACTGTCTTCACAAGTCTTCTTTATTGAAAATAATAATAAAAATGTATTGAGCACTCCCCAGGTACCCAGGAACTGTTAGGAGTTTTACAAATGTCCCATTTCATGATACTTTCCACGACTGTCATCTGAGGTAGGTACTGTCATCAGCTGCATTTCCAGGTCTGTTTTGACTTAGCATACTCTTGTTAGGTGCCCGGTACTATTCTAAGCTCTTTACTAATATTAGTTTGTTTACTCCTCCTAACAACTCTATGAGGTTTGCTAAATTATCATGCCTATTTGACAAGCTATGGGAAGAGGAAGCAGAAACATAGGAGGAATAAGTGGCTGCAGGTCATAGGATTACTGGGTAGCAGACCAAGCTTTAAACGAGGAGAGCAATCCTGCAGCCCGGGCTCTGAACACAGAGCACGTGGAGCTAAACACTAGTTCCCAGCACTGAGAAGAGAACAGACAGACACCAGCTTTAAATGACCTCATGGGCACTACCAAGCATTTAAGACAATGACTAGTTTCTCATTTCCAACCCTTAAAGATTAAACTTCCTAAAAACTATAGTTTATTTTCTGTATTTTGTTTTTAGAAATGTAAAGCATCTTAAAAATGCTTTGAATATTTTTAATAAGTGGACATGTGATCTATAACATTAAAAATTATTTTGAACCAAAATCCAATTAGTTTTAAAAGGCCCAGAATTCATTCCATATCAGCCCCACAGTCTTTTACTCATTCAGGGGACATCAGTAAGGCACTATTTTGTGTCTGGTGCTGTGCTACACTCTGCAAATACATCAGTGAACAGGAAAATGAAAATCTGAATAAGCAAGTATCTCACGTAGTTAGTGTACGTCTCTCAGTGAATACACCTTCCTCAAGCAGCAGCCGTGTGTGTCCTGACTTAACATCATCAGGTCAGTGGGCACCAGAGTTAACAAGTCTAAACACTGGAATAAGGTGGATTAGTAAAGGGGACAAGTAGAAAAGGTTCCCCCATCACAGGATTAAAAGATCTTTAATATGTTAGATAATTGAAAAAAATACATCCTTTGTGCTTTAATTTTCCTACCCTAATGCTGAGCACACGATAGCTTCTCAATCATTCATTTTTAGTGGAATACATAGAATGGAAGAGCTAAAGAGGAAATGAGAGCAAATACACGACAAGTGATAAAGGTAGGAGAACCTCCACATTAGACCCAAGTAAGAGAAGCAACTGGGAAAAATTAGGAGGGATGGTAGCGTGCAAAGTGTTGAAAGAGGGAGGTGATTTGAGACATACTTACTTTGAAGAGACAGGTGACAAGAGAGTGGAACCACAAAGTGAGTATAATGTAAAGGACTAGACAGGAAAGAAAAATGTAATGTGACAGGACCGGTACCAATAAAGCACCACAAGAGCTCTAAGTTGGAGACAAATTCCACGACACTGGCTGCTTTGAGTGTGGTTTGATTGCTAGGGGTAGACAGACAGGAAATCTCCTTTAAGAAGCGTTCTTTCTGTTAGTCTAATCACTTTAAGGGTTTGCACCCAGACTTGGAACAATGGTATGAAGTCACCTTAGAGGACATCTGGCTCCCCTGAGTGTCTTCATTACTCCTCCAGCCAGCTGCCCAAGGGACTGGCAGTTCCCCCAAAATGATCCAAAAAAGTCACCCTTCTAGTGCACACTCTTCCCAGATTCTCCAATGAAGTCCCAAGATGTTTAAAGCTATGACAGAGCTGAGTAAGCACAGCAAGTGACATGAAGGAATCGAGATCGGTTTGCAGAGCAGAGGTGGCAGGAGGCGGGTCCAGCTTAGGTCTACACCGATGCAAGCACGAACCATCTCCCGAACAGGGGTGCGAGAAAACGGGGTTCCTGACAAAAGCCATTAGAGTGCTGAAAAAAGTAAACTCTTCTTCTCTGAAAACATTTCAGAGAACAGAAGGCAATACTGACCTGAGATGTTTTTAGTAAAGCCTGAGAAACCATCATCAAAATGTCTAGGATGGCAAAACATTTTCAGAATATTTTAAGATTAAAGCAGTAGAACTGGAACCACAAAGAACTGGGGAAGAATAAATTCCGTCTTGAATGGACTGAGGCTGGGAGAGGAGAGAATCTCTCTCAGCCACTGATCAATATTCCTTCCGAGGTGAGATCTTGGTCACTAGGACTATTTATCTAAGGATCTGAAAGGGGCATCTTCCCTGTTGTCACTGATGTGTAAGTGCATATTCAGATCAAGGTGACCTACTGTGCTGCTACCTGGGGGACAGAATTACACCTGAAGTAAAGTGGCTTTCATAGATCTGAGAGAGATGCTGAGGAAGTACAGAGGAGAAAGATGAATGAGGACATCCAGGAATGATAGACTGGCACTCTCAGGCTATTTTTGCATGATTTCCTAGAAGAATAAAATTCAGAAATGTCAATTACCTTTTGCAAAACTTGAATGGTAATTGCCTTTTCTTTCATGTGAACCCTACCCTTATGGTGCAAAATGGATTAAGAAACGCTGCAGGAAAGAAAGAAATGAGTACAAGCTTCTCGGGCAGGGCAGGGCAGAGGGAGCTGAGCGGCTGCTCTGTTTGCCACCCCCACTGAGCCAATGTGCTCATGTGATTAGCTAAGCAGCCAATCACTTCATCCCTTCCTCTTTCATCTGTGTCTTTAAGGTAAGGAGGTCTAGGTACTCAGACCAAGAAGGGCCGAGCTTCACTAGTAGATACCCCAGGAGCTCTTCACCCAGAAGAACTCCTCTGCCAGAATCTTCTCAAGGTTTAGTTGTATCTCTGACAACAACAGAAGCATGAAGGACACCCTGAACATAGCATAGAACTGAGGCTCAGCTCTTCTCTAAGGATAAACTTCCACTCAGAAGGTGAGGGGAAAGGAGTGGAATTAAGAGGGGCTTGGAGTTGGGGCAACAGCAGGGAAAACAGTTCATTGGTTGGCACGGCCAGAGTTCAGACCTGCCAGCCCAACCCCAGACAAGAGCAACCCTGACTAACCACAGCTCTAACCTGGTGAAAAAAATGGAGAATTACTTCCTGTAATTAATTGTTAACACGTGGCTGGTTCAGTGAGACTGGCGCCTGTAGGGCAGTGGAGCTGTAGGGTCTACATCCAGAAAAGTAATGTAACCCATGACTAGAGTCCCGTTTTATATTGGAAATCAATAAAAGTTATTTATGGAGACTCAATCCTGACACCCCCAAATCTCTCTCTTTATCGTCAAGCTCCACCGTATTTAGGTCTTGCACATACATACACAGCGTCACATCATATCCTAATGCTCTGCCCAAAGAAAACTACTTAGATGCCTTTCCTAGCCTAGTATCCTCATCTCCATTCAGCCCAGAAACGCCGAAAGCCGTCAGCCACAGCACGACCCAGACACGTTTGTATAAACAACAGGGTCCCCTGCTAGTTGTTTACGTTTGGTTGGGTGCCTTTTGAAGTCCTCTTGAATGTTCAAATGAAAAATTTAGAACATAAGAAATGGGAGAGAACTTGCAAATGTGGGCATTGCTTTAGAAAGAGCCTCTCCCTTTTTAAAAACATTGTGGCAAAATACCAGTAACATAAATGTTACCATTTTTACCTTTAAAAGCACACAATTCAGTGACAGTAAGTATATTCACAGTGTTGTGCAACCATCACCACTATCTAGTTTCAGAACTTCTGCATCACCTCAAACGGAAACCTCATACTCATTAAGGCTCTTCCCTTCCGACTGTGAATTAACCTCCTCTTTCGATCCTTTCTGTGACCTCTTGTGACACATGAACTGTACTTTGAGCATGGCCTCCATCAGCAGCTTGTTTTGTCTGAAGAGCAGTCGATGTTTGAGGGACCAGTAGCAGAGAAAAAGAAAGGGGGAGCAAGAAAAACAGAGAGAAATAAAGATCTATGGGATGTGATGGAGGAGGGCAGACTCTCCCAGGAGTTATCCCAGAGACCAGCAGGGGCTGTGCCCTGTCCCAAGTCACCAACTCCAGGACTAAGCCACGATCTGGGCTGTTGGAGTAGAAGGGGGTCTCCATCCCAATCCACAATTTGCTGCTTACACTGAAGCCTGGGTGACTAAAGAAAGAAAACTCAGACACTACCTGGATAAGTTTTCTCCTCCATCACTTGGCAAAATAATGAGATGAGGCTTTTCTATCTCACAAGTCCAGTATTTGCAAGGAAACCCCTCCTCCCCTCCAAGGACAAACTTGAGACAGCTCAGCCAGGATCTAAAGTGACACACAGCGATGCAGCTGGGGTCACCACTCTGTTCAGTTGAGGAAAATGTGCCAACAAATACATTCTCAGATAACCTAACCCGTGAACTCAGCCCAGCGTTTGCATGACTAAATCACTGCTGGAAAAGTCAAATCAAGAAAGTTCATTCCTCCTCCACCCCACATTCAATCACAACTTGATTTTGGCATCATCTGCCACTAAGATGTCTTAAACAATAAGATTGTATATTAGCTTAAGTAGCCATCGCATTCAACTCGGTCACAATTAAACTCTCATTGAGAAATCAAACACAGAAAACATACTATAAATCATACCCCCCCACCCCCACCCCCCACCATCAAAACACACACACTCTCTCTCTCTCTCCATAGGGGGCCAGTCTTCTGATGCAATAGGTTTTGGTTTGTCCTTTTATTGCTTTAATCCACAATTGTAGATTGTTGTGAAGCATAAATCTGCTTTTCTTTTTCTTTAATGTGTTTTTTAAAAAAATCTGCTTTTCTTGCTTCAAAAATATTTCATCCTATATATAGTCAATATTATAAAGTTTTGCAAATGTACAAGTCTTTGGATCCACATCGCTTTTAAAGTTTCATTCAGTGGCTCTTTGCTGATGGTAAAGAGGCCTACAATTTCATTTTTTAAACTACCGTTATCTTAATTAAAGAAGTAATACATGAAGACATTGTCATTGTAAAAGATCACATAGTACCAAAATAGAATAAGCTATAAAATTTTCCCTTAGGGGGAATTAACACATGATAAATGTTTGATGTGTATTTTGTCAAAAATTTTTCCACTTTTGACCCACACACGTGCGTACATGCAAATGTGGGGCACAGATATGTGGGGCAAATGACAGACAGGGGTCATTCACTCTTTCATTCATTCAACAGCTGTTCTCTGAGAGCCAGCTCTGTGCCAGGGATATACTAGGTGCTGGAAACAATACAGGGACCTTGAACTTACATTCTAATGGAAAAGTACAGGTAATACATTTAACAAAACTATACGCACAGAGCATGCAATCAGATAGTAATAAGTGCTGTGATGAACAAAATAAAATCATGGATTACAGTAGGGCGACATGGGAAAGCCAGCCTCTCTAAGAGAAATCTGAGTTGAGATCATACTCCGTGTTTTGTTTTGTGACTTGCTTTTATCACAATATGTCTCGGAGATCTTTCTATGTCTGTACTTATTGTCTGCATCCTTCTTTTAAAGCAGCCATATCCTATAATGGTATGTGTTCCCATAATTTCTTTAGCTATTCTCCTGCTGGTGGAAAAACGCTTTCTTGACTTTAACCACTTGTGCAATGCAATACTATTTCCTTCCTTAGAAGGTCATAGAAATGCTACTTTACTATACACAAGAAAGGCCACTTTAGGTGAATGGCTGTATCCTGCAGAATCAATTCATCCAACCTCCTGGAAGGGGCTATGGCAAAACTGAACACACCCAAGAATTTGCTGGGTTGGGGATGAGGGGGTGGGTATGTAAGTTTATAATTCACAGACACACATGGTGAATAGCTAAGGTTTTATAGCTAATAACCGGAGTTAGCACCACTTGACACCTTTTTCAAGGGCCCAAACCATCTTGCACTACTTCATTGGAATAGCAGCAAAGTTCACAGTGAAAGGGCAGAAGAATGCCTGTCACTTTCAAGTGTTTAGAAATACGTGTATTTTGGGTACAGTTTCAAGGTGCTCACTTCAACCGTAACCCCTTGAATTCAACTGGTGTACAATTTCTTAAGAGCTTTTAAAACCTATTCTGTTATCATAACCCACTTGTGGAAGTTAAACTAGTGAAGCAACAGACATTATCCCAAATGAAAGGACCTTTGTTCATGGCTCTTCCCTTATTCACTTGTTGCATGGAGAGGAATATTATACAGCTTTTTTCATTACTGTCCTTAATCGTATTCTTTTCTAAGAGTTTCTCTTCTTTCTCTGTCTTTTTTCAAAGCTATCGAGCAAATAGTCTCACTACAGATCACATTGCCTGTCAGATGATATGTTTTAAACATCTCACAACTCTCTTCCAACTTAGCACATTTTTATAAGGCTGCTTTTCATGACGTCTCAGCTTATTCCATACTTTACCAACTTTTTTTCCCTCACATCTGTACAGGCTTCGCCACAAGGCTTGATCTTAGAGTGAAATTCTCAATAAAGAAGGAAGAAGCCGCATGGTGACCGTTTGAAAACATAGGACTCATTCATCCTTTTAGTGCTATTTAATGAGCCCATCATCCTTCATTTCTGAATTCTGGCAGCCTTTGAAATTTGCTAAACTTGGATTTCTCTTCCCCAGACATAGTTTTCCAAACCTCCAAAGTCTGACTGCATACGTGACATTGCCTTTGTGTTGTTTGTGGGCAATCAGTCAGACAACCTATCGCTAGTTTTCCTGGGTCACCTATAACCATCCTGAATCTATATTTTTGCTCTCCTGATCCTTAATTCAGATACAGTTCTTAGCTAATAAATTCCTTTAAGAACCGCCAATCTAAAGGTATGATTGTTTACTCTGTACCTAGAACTGTGTACATCATCGCCATAGCTACCATGTACTGAAAGTTTATCACATGCCGACTTCAAAGCATTTATCGTTTAGTTAGCGAGCCAAGATTATCATAATAACAAAAATTACTTTTTATTTTATTAAATGTAACATTCATTCCCTACCATGAGCCAGACATTTTGTTACATTCTAGAGAAAAGGAAAATGAGTAAAACTTAGTCCTGACCTTTGGAAAACTTACACATAATAGGTACAAAGTCAGTTCAAAAATATGCAACATGAACGGCATAAGATTCCATCAGATACAAACTAGCGCCTCTGACTGAAGTGATGGAGGGGATGCTTCATGGAAGAAATGTCATTTGAGTTGGATTTTGATGGGTGGAGAAGGGAGTTTTGATGATGATAATTTGTAAGCTTCGATGGGAATTGTCATGATTTTTGTGGTTGGAAATTATTTAGGCTATCCTTCTAGAAGGAAGCAGGCCTACAATTAAATTATCTCAGCAACACAAAGTAGAGCATCATGTTTGTGAGTTCTACTTGTTTGTTCTAGTAACGAACACCCAAAGGGGAAAGAGAAAATTCAGATAAACTGACTCTTCAAAGAATTCAATGCCCTTTTGCATAACAACAAAAATTATAACATTATCTAGGAATAAATATAACTGAAAAGCAATATATTTAAAGAGAAACTCCTAAAACTATCAAATGACATAAAAGAAGATCTAAGTGATGCAAAGATATTTGGTATTCTTAGATGGGAATATTTATTTTTAAGTTGAACCATTTTGTAGGTCAAAATATTGACAATTCCATTTGTTTAAACCTAAAAATAAATAGGACACTTTCTCCCAAATTATTACATAAATTCAGTGGAATTCCCATCAACAGTCCAACACTGCTTTTTACAGAATTTGAGAAGCTAAACCTGAAATCCATACTGAAGTATAAATGTCCAAGACAATTTTGAAAGATGGCTCATCTTATACCAAATATCAAGGTGTGTTATCAAGGAATCATAACTTAAGTTAATCTGTGAGACAGATAAACAGGTCATTGTGAACAAATAGCCCAAAAACAGAACCACAAATATCTGAAAACTTAGTATCTGACAAGGCTGGCACCACAATTCAGTGGGAAAAGGACAGATTATTCTGTAAGTGATGCTGGCATAATTGGCTATTTATACAGGAAAAGATATATTCTTACCCCACACAATAAACATACCCTTCTCCAAAAGAAAATCTAGATGTACTAAAGACCTAAATGAGAAAAGGCAAAATTCTTTATTTCAACAGATTGGGGGGGTGGGGAAGAAAGTATATAAGGGGAATGAATGGTTTATGATATCAGAATAGGAAATATTTGTTTAACAAGTAACAAAAAGCACAAAGGATAATGGGGAAAATGATAAATTTGACTGCATTAGGATTCTAAAAGCTTTTTGTATTAAAAATTCACCATAAAGTTTAACAGACTGTTCATAGAATGGGGAAGACGTGTAACATATTTAACCAACAAGGGCTCAGTATCCAGAACATATAAAGAACCCTAAGATCACAGAGAACGAGACAAATAGGCCAATAGGAAGATGTGCAAAGGACATGAACAGGCAATTCACAGGAGAAGAAGCCTGAATGGAACCAAAATGGAACAAGATGTTCCACCGAACTAGTAACCAGGGAAACACAGATGAAACCCACATCGAGATGTAATTTCACACCCAAAATTTTGCCATCAGTTAAAAAGCCTGATAACACCAAGTATTGGTAAGTATATGGGAAAGGGGAGCTCTTACTGATTGCTGGTTCAAGTGTGAATTGGTATATTTTGAAGACAGTTTTGTAATACTTGGTGGAGTTGAAAATAGGCATATCTTATAACCCAGTACCAGGAGATACTGTGTAACAGTGTACACATAGCTGTATGAGATGTGCACTGTGACCTTCTTTGTGATATAAAAAAAAGTGAAAGCTACCTAACTATCCTAGAGGAGAGAAGTGAATTTTTTTTTATTCTGTGGTTTTTTAATATAATGGAATATTGTATGTTAAAATGAACTCTACCTACATGTATCAGCAAGGATAAGTATTAAAACACTGTTGAATAGAAAAAAAAACCAAGTTAAAAAAGGATAGGTACCATAGGATACAATTTATTTGGAATTTTTAAACCCACGAAACAACACTATGTATTCTATAGAGATACGCATGCATGCAGACAAAGCGCAAAAACGTGCACGAGAATGAGATGCACCAACTTTAGGATGGTGGCACCTCTGGAGAGAGGGAGAAGGAGGAGGAAGGTATCTATAAACTTTTGCAGTGACACGGATAGCCCTAGAGACTGTCATACTGAGTGAAGTAAGTCAGACAGAGAAAGACAGATATCATCTGATATCACTTATGTGGAATCTAAAAAAATGGTACAAATGAACTTCTTTACAAAACAGAAATAGAGGCAGAGATGTAGAAAACAAACATGGTTACCAAGGGGGAAAGGTGGGGGAGGGATAAATTGGGAGATTGGGACTGACATATACACACTGCTATATGTAAAATAGATAACGAATAAGGACCTACTGTGTAGCACAGGGAACTCTACTCAATACTCTGTAATGATCTACATGAGAAAAAGAATCTAAAAAGAGTGGATATATGTGTATGTATAACAGATTCACTTTGCTGTACAGCAGAAACTAACACAACATTGTAAATCAACTACCCTCCAATAAAAATTAATTAAAATAAAATTAACGCTTCAAAAAAAGAGGGGTCTAAAGCAAATACGGCAAAATGTTGACATCTGGCTGTCTGAACGGTGAGCACATGGGTTGTATTTTTTCTGCCCTTTTAAAATCTTTGAAATTAACCACAATGAAAGAAGTAAAAACTGAAGCGAGAGCCCTCCTTAAAAGGTGAGCTCCCCAGTAGGACAGAGCCTGTATCATAGTGAAGAGGTTGTATCAAGGTAGCAACAGGTTAAGACATTAAAGAAACTAGGGGAGACAACTATAGGTAAGTATGGGCAGAAGACTTGAGGAAAGGGAAAAGATAATACAGGGAGTAAGCGGCCTGTTTTTGTGAGAAGGGAAATAAGCAGCTGGAGTAGCAAATGAGAAAAGCGTGATGAGGGTTCTGAGGGGCCTGATGGTGACGCATCCAGGTCTGTGCCTTGGCTGTTGTGCAGAGTGAGGCCAAGTGAAAGAAGAGCCATGCTTGTTGATTGTGGACACCCTCTCGTTCCCTCTCCTCTCCCCTACGTGATGGGAAGAGGGAACGGAGCCAGGTGACGTCAGCTCATCAGCATCCCTGGCACCATCCCCTCGCCTCTACAATCACACATCTGTCTCCTGGGGTGAAATCCAAGTCCTCTGGCTTTATCTGATCATGCTGTTAGCCTTAATTTGGGATGTGAGTGATAGAAACTTGGTTGAGGTTCAGGTCGGCTGCAGTGGAGACCACCGTGGGTAGCCAGATCGCTGCTCTCCTAAACGTCCGTTGCCCCGACCACCCACTCTCCAGCCACACTTTCACTTTCTGGGATCACCCCTTATACCGCATCTGGCACTTTTCAAAGCTATCACTTACACTACTTCTGTTGATCCTCGTAGCAATACCATGAAATAGGTAAGGGGGGCCGTGGGTTGGTTGGTTGTTTGTTTTACAGATGGGGAAACAGCCCCAAAGGGATTAAATGATCTAGCCAAGGTTACAGGGGAGAGTTCTCATGTTTTTTCCAGAACCATCTTGGACTCATCTCTGTCTATTCCTGGATCCAGTAAAGCACCAATTCCTGTGGCTTGTTTCTGCAGGGTGTCTGTTTCCATTTCTTCCCCTCCACTTCCTTTCCCACCATCCACACTTGGGGCCTCATCACCCCTTCCCTAAATTACCACTGCTGAGCTGGACTTCCAGATACCACTTTTTCCTCATTCCAGTCCATCCTGCATTCTCCTTCTAGACTAAACTTCCTTAAACATTGCTCTCATTAGGTCATTTCCCTCAAAAATCTGTGTGACCCTCTCTTTCCTTCTCCATTGAATGGAAACTCCTCAGCCAGGATTTCAAAGCTCTCCATCTGAACTCACCTTTTTGCAGTCAACTACTAAAACAGGTGGTTTGAAAATAAAAATGGCTAGGAAACGCATGAAAGAATGTTCCCAAAAGATACACATGAAGACAGCCATCATTTTTCTCTATTAAATCAAAGTTTTGTGTTTTGTATTTTTTAGATGCTATTGCTCAGTCCTGGTAGGAAAGTGATAAAATAGTCTCTTACCCTCTATGGGTAGGATGTTAACTGGAATAATCTTTTTGGAAGGCAGTTTGTATGAATCAAGAGCTTTTGGGGACGGCCCTGGAGGTCCAGTGGTTAAGACTCCACGCTCCCAATGCAGGGGACACTGGTTTGATCCCTGGTCGGGGAACTAAGATCCCTCATGCTGTGTGGTGTGGCAAAAAAAAAAAAAAAAAGTTTTTGACCTAATAGATCTGTTTCTGGAGATCTATCCTAATAACCTGAAATACAGAAAAACCTTTAGGCCTAAAGATGTCATTGCACTGTTATTTCTAGTTACGAGCAATTAGATATAACCTAATAGCAATCAACAGGGTACAGTTACATAAGGAACGATTATATTCAAAGCATGTAAGAACAGGGGGGAGTACTTATGCTATGATGGGGGGCTGTTCAGTATTTAAAGTTGTATAAGCATTAGGAGAAACCTTACAACATTTCACTACTGGATTTGTTTTCTTTCTCTCCCAGCACACTATTTCATACCTTCTTCTCTCACTTCAAACCTCCAAAATTCCTTCTTCCTCCTCAATTTCAACAGATGACTACCTCTTGTTTATTGAGAAAATGTATCACCGAGCTGTCCAATCCACCTGTCCCTTTATGCTCTGCCATTCTTCCTGTTAAAATGAATGAACTACCCCAACTCCTATCCAAAGGCAGGTCAGCCACTGAGCTCCATTCCATCTCACTTCTTTAGGAATCTACTCCTGGTATAGTTCTCGTTTCTCTCCCTCTCCCTCTTTCTCTCTCTCCCTCCCAGATTATTCCTATCAGCACATAAACATGCTATAAAATTTCCACATTTCAGAAAAGAATTCATTCCTTGACCTCGTGTTGGTCCCCAGCTACCTCCCTGAAGGTAACCTCCTAACCATCTCTCCATCACCTCCTAGTCTCTAAGGGACAGTCATCCTGCGTCTGTTCCCAGATGTCACTGAAACGGCTCACTGTCAAATCCAGCAGTTGGTTATCTCCCTTCTTCGTGGTCTCTCAGCTGCGCGGAACATCGCTCATCACTCTTCTCCATTGTGAGCTCTTTCCTTGGTTCTAGGAAGCACGCTCTCCTGGTTTCCTTGCAACCTCCGGGCGACTCCTCCTCAATCCCCGCTGCTTCCTCTTCCTCTGATTTCCCAGGGCTCAGCCTTCAGACCAGCTGTCATCTCTCTCTGGACTCACTTCCCACGAGCTTTGTTTCCACCCCCCTGGCTTCTCATGCCTCCCGAGTGTGGAGTCCACGCAGCTGGCTCTAACCCTGACCTCCTCGCTGGGCCCCGGATGAAACCGCATGAAACAGAATAGATCTCTTGATTTTCCTCGCTCAAACCTGCTCCCCTACAGGAAAGGCACCACTACCCTCCCAGCTGTTCAGACCCTCAGCTCTGAAGTCAGACATTTATTACTCTTTGTTTCACGTACCACATGCTAAGCCACAAGCAAGAGAAAGATCGGAAAGATCCCCAACGCCACCATTCCTGCCACTTCCAACAAACGCAGTCGCTCCAGGACAGAGCCACGTGTCTTTCCCCAAGCAAGCTCCCTCCTGCCCCACGGCCTTTATATTTGTCACTCCCTGCGCCTAAAACGCCCTTTTCCAGGTCTTCACCTGCTCACTCCTGCCCGTCTCCTGGGTCTCTGCTCAAACGTCACCTCCTGAGAGTCTTCTCGAAACATCCCATCTAAGGTAGCTTCTTCACCTTCCTTAACCCGTGACCCCCTTAAGCTGGCTGTGTTCTTCACAAACGCTATGGCTACTTGAAATGACACTCTTTATTGGTACTTCTCCCAAACTATAATTTGAGCCGTTTGCAGGCGAGGACATGTTTGCCTAACCTAGTACTGTGTCACAGCATCTACACTAGCAGCTAGTACAGGGTGGGCCTCAAAAATAGCTATTATGTCAATGAACACGCTTCAAAGGACTAAAGGAGAACTGACCGGAGGTGAGATTGTAAGTTTATTTGTATTTTTACATTTTCTTTATGCTTTCCAATATATTTCTCAAAGTTTCCATATCGAATGTATTTTTTTTTTATAATCAGAAGAATACAAACTATTTCAACAAACAAAATATAGTCTCAGGTCTGGTCAGGCCCAATTTATTCCGGAACAAGCACCTGGTGCAGGTTCATTTCAGGGCCGTGCCTTTTCTCAGTGCCCCCCCTTCTCCTGTCACCTCTGGTAATCTGACTCAGGGCCCACCTCCTCCATGCTGCCTTCCCTGAGTTTCCTGTTCTCACTGAGCTGTCCCTGCCCACACTTTGCATTTAATTGCGTCTGCTGGGCTGTGTGTACTTATTCTCACTCATCAATATGTTCTGTTTGCTGCTGCTGCTGTGTGTGTGTGTGTCTGAGAGAGAGAGAACGTGTGTGTGTTGCGTTTGGTGTGAGTTAATTTTCCCTTGTCAGCAGAGGCCGTGTCTTAGCTTGCCCCTCCCCGCCCCTAAATCTCCGCCACAGACTAAAGCAGAGTCAGTACTCAAATACGTAGAGACAGCACTTGGTATTGAAGCGACTGGGTCTGGAAGCCAGGTGCTCCTTCCCTCACACCAGGGCCACCGTGATACTTAAACCTGCATTTTCTGAGTACCTACTATAGGCTGGGCACTTGCTAATCACTTTCCCGTTGACGGAGTAGGACCTGCTTTCATTTTCATCTTAAGACTGAGGACACTGAAACAGCAAGGTGAAGTAACGTACCTAAAGGGACACAGCTGTAGCCGGTGAGGCCTCGCGTAAAGCCCAGCCCGAGCTCTTTACCACTGTGACCAAGGAAACGGGATTGGCTTTGACCCCTGAGCCACGAACGTGCTTTCCATCAAACTGCACGCTCCCGGCTGAGTTCCTTAAACCTCCCCAAACCTCAGTGTCCACGTTTGAAAGATGGAGACGATAACCCCTTACAGGGTGGTTGTCAAGACAGGAGTGGGGTCTCGGTCGTGCCTGGCGCACGGCGGGCACTGAGGAAATGGTAGCTGTTATTCTTATCATTAGATATGCTACCTCCTTGATATCTGCTCTTTCAAGTGAGGGGCGGCAGACCCATCTCATTCCTTTCTGGCCTGGGTCAGATCTGCGTCTCCAAAGTGGGGCTCATGCTATAGAAGGTCCTGTGACGAAGCCTGGGCGAGAGAAAACAAATAAGCAGCACTGGCCCAGGTGAGCCCGCGCTCGGATTTCCTCGTCTGAAGGCATAATGATAGGAAGAGGGTTGTGTCACCGAAGTGGCTGTTTTTGTTTGTCACCCAGGCTCACTAACCTAAACATCTCTCGCTCCCCAGGAATTATTTTAGGACCAGGAAGCAGCACGCTGTTTATTGAAAGAGTCACGGAAGAGGATGAAGGCGTCTATCACTGCAAAGCCACCAACCAGAAGGGGTCCGCGGAGAGTTCGGCATACCTCACCGTGCAAGGTAAACAGCTGCTCCAGAAAGCACGAGAAGCTGCTCAGACACTTATTTCCCTGTTTACTGAACTTTCCACCTCCCAGTCTCCCGCTGCCCTCCAGTCTGTTCCTTTCCCTGACCTCCTTCTCCCCTCCCCGCCTCACTGGGAAGGCCTGTCCGGTCCCTCCCGGCAAAGGCTGAAGGTGAGGACACAGGCCGGCCACCCTGGAGAGGCCGCCGTCGGAACACAGTCTCCGTGGGGGAGAGTAGTTCCTGGAAGACAGGAGAGCCAGCTGCTGCTAGAGCCATGACACTGACCCACAGAGGATGACCAGAGTGGCCACACCTGCGAGAAAGAAATCCAAGAAGGCAGAAGACGGGTGTAGGGAGAAAAAAAACCCCACACACTGGAAATCATCCATTCTTTTTCCAATTCCCACGACTTACTCATACGCTGGCTCTTGCCAATGTTTTCTTAGCTGGCTTTTAACACAGAGTAGGCTGCAAAATATCATCAGAGAGAAGCAACACATAACACACAGGCCACGTGGAAGAAAAATACTCCAAGGGCTTCCTCAGACAGTTTTCTTGAGCAGCAAAACCCAAAGAGGCCTAATCCTATCGTGGACTCTGGCCACGTGGCTTCCATTTAGAAAAGAGATTAGACCTCAGTTTCAATTCTCCAGAGCCCAGAATCATCCAGAAAAACATAACATTTACAGCACCACGAAGTCTTCAAATTGGCACCTCTTAGATGTAAACATCTATGGCTCGCTGAGGTTTTACATGAAAAGATGGAATTGGTTCAGTAGCCTGTTTGCAAGTGCTCCCCAGTAGACTTGAGAATGTGCAAGAATTTCCAAAGGAAATGTGGCCCTGGTTCCCGGTTACCATAATCCTCCTCCCAGCGCACGGGGTCCCCCCACATGCCCCTCCTCCAGCCTTAGCTCTCAGCCCCACCCCACACGCGCCAGCCCCCTACCTGGACCAAACCGGAGCACACCGTACTCGCCCCGGTCCTCCGCTCGTTACACATCGTTTTCCTTTCGTCTGAACCTCCTTCCTTCCCAACTTGTCCTCCCCCAGACAATCCTACTCCCACCTTTTACCTTTTTATCTTTTTAATTGAAGTATAGTTAATTTACAACATGATGTTAGTTTAAAGTGTATGGCAAAGGGATTCAGTTATACATTATATCTGTTCTTTTTCAGAGTCTCTTCCATTATAGGTTATGACAAGATATTGAGTATAGGTCCCTGTGCTATACCGCGGGTCCTTATTGTGTACCTGTTTTATATGTAGTAATCCTACTCACCTTTTAAAATCCACTCCCGCTCTCGTGTCACTGTCTCTACGCCTGACCGCCTATCTCGCCCTCATCACCTGACGTGCACCTCTAATGCAGTGCTCATCACTGCGTATCATTCACTTTTCGGTTCCAGGGCACTCGAGAAATGTTTGTTGGATTAATCTATTTAGAAAACCACCAGTGGCTGTCTGAAAAAGAAGTACATCATTATATTGTGGAGGGTGACAGAGAGAAGCCAAGTTACATTAGCCATCCACTAAGCCACTTATCTATTTGCCCAGGACTCTGCAGGATATGGACGTGCAGGTCGCGATCCCTAAACTCTGTGTGCTTTGAAAACCTGGTCGGAAGGGGATTAAGGGGAGCATGAAACCATTAGAACCAGATTAATAAACATTTTGAGCTCCTCCTACGGGTAAAATAGAAACACTAGCTTGTGTCACACAGACTCCACAATGCTGCTGATAAGGGCTAAAAGACTTCCTAGAGGCCAGAAATGATACGGAGAGTGACTCGACCTCTGCAGGAGGCCTTGCAGGATGCGGGATTGGCCAAGTGGATGAGGCAGGAAAGTAGACAGCGAGTGACAAGGCAACTCTGGACCTCCTACATTGATATCTCCCTTGGCAGCGACAGAGTCCAAATAATTCTAAACATTTCCTATTGGCTAGTCCATTGAATTTTCTGAGCAACTGGTACTTTTAAAAACTTTTTTATTTTATTGAAGTACAGTTGATTTGCAAGGTTGTGTTAATTGCAACTGTACAGCAAAGAGATTCAATTTTACATATATATATACATTCTTTTTCATATTCTTTTCCATTATGATTTATCATAGGATGTTGAATGTAGTTCCCTGTGCTCTACAGTAGGACCTTGTTGTTTATCCATTTTACATACGATAGTGTGCATCTGCTAATCCCAAATCCCCAGTCCATCCCTTTCCCACCCCGAGGAATTGGTATTGGGATTCATACCTCTCCTTCCTCACGGGGCATTAATCTTCAGTCACTTAGAGAAATGGTCTAATCTGCAAAGCAACTGCAGACGCCACATAAACGACTCCTTTTCACCCATTATTGCCTCCAACAGCCGTGCTTTGTTGAGTTCTTGTGTCTGTGTTTTATAGTTTTTCTGCCTTCTCCTTTGCTCTCTTTTGTAGTTTTTTTCCTTCCTTTCTGTTCTCAGAGTGATGGCTGAATCCAGCCTCTCTGCTGAAAGATTGTGGTCAGCTGAGAAATTAGCTGATCAGCCTTCATCACACCACACCTCAGCTACCTGTACCCATTTCTAAGAGAAGCATATGCAAATGAAGCTGTATCCTAGTACAGGAATGACAAAACAGTGCAAGGAAATGAGGATGTTTAGTCTAAACATGAGTCCACTTCAGGGGGACAATTGTTCTCATCAAACAGTCAAGGCGCTTTCAGACAGAGGAGACACTGGCCTCAGTCTTTGACACCCCAGAAAAAAGAACCAGAGCCAAGGAAGGGAGACGGTGGTAAAGTCTCCAGGAGGCAGGTCTCAGCTCTATAGAAGGATATAATTTTGAAGAGGAAGAATTTCTGAAAGTTGGTAATATGCAGATCTTATGAATGAGGTGCAGGTTCTTAAACAGAAGTACTTTGGGCTCATTAAACAAAGATTTGGTCCTTGGATGCTGTTCAGAACAGTTAAAGGCAGTACCTGCCTCGTGATTTCACCACTGAAATTAGGATCTTGCTTCTGCAGAAGAAACCATTTGTTCTTCTCACGCGGGTGGCTGTGGATGGGGTGAATCAAGCTCTAGACTTCATTTCCTAGTCCATGCAGTATCGACCCTTCGCACTGACCTATCTTGTCAGGTTGAGTTTAGGAAGTGAAACCAGGGAAATAAGTTGTGTCTGTGGCTATGTTTAACGGGTTTAAAGAGGTTCACGAATTAGCCAGGAAGGAAACTGTCTGCTTTTTTTATTTCCTTTGAAAAAGGATTCTTATACTCATAGATAAAACAATGTGTTATTTTTGTATCTGCAAAGGATGAGCGGACTGAGGAATCAAAGTGACTTCTTTAAATAATCACAGGTCTTGTTTGGCTTGGACAGCTCAGGAGCACACGTGGAGCGCTCAGAGGGGAAGTTCTAATATTAAAAACAACAACAACAAACTGTTACTAACCAAAATAATTTCTGAAATTAACACAGCACTCCACAGCCCGGGGAAGTCAACAGGACTGTTACAATGCAAGGGGGGCCCATTTTCATCCAAGGATTTAAAATAAACTATATCGTTATTATTATGAGTAATAACCGATATATACACACACACACATTCTTCTAATAGATTCGGGCTTTGCTATTGAAATAATAGCAAAGCATTAGAATCGCATCTATAATTATGCAGGAGAAAACAATTTGAAGAACAGCTACCACGTTTAACATTTTTTTTGAGGGGGACCGACGGATGCACACAAAACTCATGGAAAGCACGGGACTGCCTCAGGGAGGTCTGAATACTTCAAATGGCATCTCAGGTGTGATTTGTAAATTTTATGCCACAATAATCACACATTAACACGTTTCAGGAAAGGACTCACACGGCAGGAAGGATACACTATGTTCTTTAACAAAGTCCCAAGAGTCAAGAGTAGGAAAAGCTCAAAACAGACTTGTCTTGGGTATCCAGCCTCTCCTTCTCATCACCCTGGGCCTCCGCCGAGTTTGCCTCTGTCCTTCCTGTGCCTCCTCTGATCTCCGACTGTCCCTGCATTAGCTTCTCTCTTCCTGAAGCCTTCCTGTCCCCAGTTCTCTCCCCTGGCTCTCCCGGCACTAGGAGGGACGTGATAAACTAATTCACACGAAGATGCCGGTGACTGATGTTCCTTCTCTCGTGGGTGTCTCGGCAGTTCAGAAGGGTTTCCCCAGGAAAGCACAGAGGGAGACAGAGAGCTGAGCTGGCAGCTCGCTAATGTCCCCCGGGAGGGCTGGGGGCGGGATGTGCGTGCCTTTGTACTTAAACCTAAACAATGACATAAAGCTGGCCTTGATCAGGAATGCAAAAAATGGTGATGGAATTCGATTATAACATGTCATGCTTGCTGACCGTGTGGTCCGCTATTTTAAGCACGTAACATGCATTAACCTCCTTCACTTTTGCAACAATCTAATGAGGGTTTTTTCCCCTACTTACAAGTGAGACTCTGAGGCCCTGAGAGGGTTAGGACTCTGTCCAGGGTTACAAAGCTAGGAAGTGGCAGTGCTGAGAACTGGATCCCTGTTTAACCACTCTGCTCTCCTGCCTCTCAGCCTGGTGGGGAAGAGGCCCCACTCTGAAGCCAACTGTGTCCCTGCTCGTGAGCTGTGCAACCTTGGACAAATGACTTCCCTCCTGGAGCCTCAGTTTGTTCACCTGCCAAATGGGTGTGAATAGTGGCACATCAGCGTCATCAGGTTGTTGCAAGGACTGACACATTTAACACCGTATCTGCCATATGATAAAAACTTCTTAGATATTAGTGAACACTATTGTTTGCTTATATGATAAACCAAATTCCACTTCAACAAAACTTTCTGTATTATAGTTTTTCTAGACTTAGCCAGTAAGTCACACAAATAGTGTTCTGGACCACAAAATTCCCATTTGACCTAAGGATTTAACTTGCTGTGATAAAAACGTATTACAGAGCTGACAGAAGAGCAATTTTAAGTATCGTTCCTTAAAATTACTCTTGACGTGTACTTCAGATTTAATCCGAATAGCATATGTCTGTACATCACTGTCCTTAAGAAGGATTCCAAGTTGGTGTCTGTACACCAACCTATGTAGATTCCTATAAAGCTTCATAAATAGTATGAAGGCCAATTTTAACATCCAATAAGGCTTAGAAAATTACATAATAAGGTTAACTGGATTACTGGTTGCTGGACTTTAGATCAAAGGAGGTAGCACTGCTTGACTGGCTCACGTGGGGAGTCAGGACTAGGTGTATTGATTAATTTTCTTTTCATCCAGGTATAAATATTTATTGAGACTTTTGCTAGGCCAGGGCTCCAGATGCAAAATGAACAAGAAACACACCCTTCTCTTAATGTCCTAATAGCTTCATGGGCTATACACCCACATAAACAGTTACCTCAAATTAAAACAATGCCAGAACCAGAGAACAGCTCCTAAGCTGCGCGGCAGTGTCAGGCCAATTTCTCAGGGAAAGTGATGCAGTCGTTTGCAGAAAATAATCAGTACGTGGGTCAAAGTCTGATTCGTTTTAGAAGGAAAAGACACATTGTGTTATATGCAGTATGTTTGGATGAAGAAAACGATCTTGCACTTGAAGTCCAAAAAGTTATAAGAGGGGGGGAAAAGGAAAAGGCAGGGGTGGGGGCGGAGGGGGGGAAGCCTTCAAAATAACAGCTCACACTAGTTCTCTGCATCTCCCCGGGAGGGGTGTGCTGCCGTCGCGTCCACATTTCAGGGATGAGGAAGCTGGGCCACAGAGTCCTCGGCCTCAGACGGAGCTACTTGTAGGGTCACATAAAGGTTTCCTTCTCTGCAGTCAAGACAGGCCCTGGGGCCAGGGACCCCGGTCTTTCGCTTGGGGAGTTTCCCTAACTTCTCGGGAGGCACTGCCCAGTTACACGGCAGGAGCTAAGCTGCCTGATTCTGCTGCCTGTAGACGCAAGCGGTCTGGAGCCACGCAGAGCCACACGTCAGGGCTGCTGTGATGCTCCCACATCACACAGCCCGGGCCCCGTGCAGACAGAGCTGCTGCCACCAGCAGAAAGGCCCAGGGCAGGACGGCAGGACTCCGCCCAGCTGCAGAGACTCTAGACAAGGCCTACCATCTTCAGAGGTCAGCCCTTCCCCTGTCTGGCCCCCGCCCTGCCTATCCCAGCAGGGATGGGACAAAGCCCGGGAGGGTAACTGACATGGAACGTTCTGGACAGCCAGGTCAGCAGTCTGAAATAAGAGGTACAAATACCTGACCACTTCAAAACAGCCACCTCTTGTCGCTATGGAGGGGTGTCCCTGAGATCCAGTGCTAACTCCTAGTATTGTCAAATCCCACCCACGTTCCGCCCGCCTCCCTCGCCTGCCGTGTGCAGCTGGACTGTTTCAAGCACCGCGTCTGTCAGCTGACACCAGCGAGGTGAAGCTGGGTCTAGTCCGGCCAGTGTGTGGATGCTTGACCTCTGAAAACAATCCAAGAGCTGGATGGGAAGAGACACTGCTGACAATCTATAGCAGGCTATCCTAATGGTTACTTTCCAAATAAAGATGAAGTTCAGGTTATCAGATGAGATAGAGGTAGAGCCTAGATACATCTTACAAAATTTTAGTTTTCAGTAAACAGTAGTAGAATATTAAATAGATCTTTCCTTTCCAATTAACATTCATCTTGAAGATGTTTTTGATGAGTTGATTCCTTAAATGCCTAAGTGCACACAAACACATTTGGTCCCACTGCAAGGAATTCTGCCTGAGTAAGGACTGTGGAATTACTTCGGGGGGTCAACTTCCCGCCCTGGGGAATGCGGTGGGAAAGTTCCCACAATGAGAGGGGGGCCTCTCCCAGGGCATTCGGTGCAGGAGGCCTCTACAGAGGCTTTATGCAGGCAGTGCCACATCTTGTTTTCTATTTTATTGCCATACTGCATGGCATGCAGGATCTCAGCGGCATGTAGGACCTTAGTTTCCCGACCAAGGATCGAAACTTCCCCCCTGAAGTGGAAGCACGGAGTCTTAACCATGCACCGCCAGGGAAGTCCCACAGTGCTGCATCTTAAGATGCTCTCAGCATCTCCAGCAGCCAAAGGCCACTGTTCCCTGAGCAGGTCCCAATCAGTTTTTTGGTTCCACAAAACGTATTTGCAGCATAAGCAAAGAAGTGTGTGCGTGCATGTGTGTGTGTCTGTGAATACAGCAGTGTGTGTGTGTGTGTGTAAATACAGCAAGGCAACATTAAACCTCTTACTGCGGGGGAGGAAATCCAAACTTACTAACTTGTGCTTACAGTCTTCCCATCGAGAGGACACGTACTGAGAGAAAACGTGGTCATACTTTGAAGCTTCTCAGTCAATCTCATGAGGTTCAGGGGAAAAGTGACCATAAGCTGCCAAAGGAGCAAGTGAAGTCAAATTCATTCCCTCACTCACTCACTCACCCAGCACTCTCAGGATGCCTACCTGCTATGTACCAGGACTCTTCTCCACACCAGACATGTGGCAGTGAACGACAGAACCACATTCTGCTGCTTCACGCTGCACTGCGAACACACCTGTCAGTCAGTTCACACCTGAGCACCGGACTGTGAGCGCCATTCCACACCTGTTCACTTACCACCGTACTCCAGCACCCAGAGCAGGGCCTGGGACGTGGGTGATGTTCTGTAGGTTTATTGGATGAACATACATGAATGGGAATATGGCCGTGAACCCTTTGAGAGCTTCGTGAAACTCTCTGGAGATAAGGCAAAGTATGACTTATCCACTAATTCACCCAATCAGTGAGTGGGGTTAGAAAGATGAATAAGGTGTGACCTCAGCCCTGGGAAGTTCACACTCTTGTAGAGAAATGGGGCAGAAGGGCTGGTCTATTTATGAAACTACAAGCATTTTGATGTAGAGCACGTGCAAGGATGGCAAGGAGATAGGGCTGAAGAAACAGGCAAGGCTGGGAAGAAAGGACCGAAGGGCTTGTGCTTCCACCCTGACAGAGCTGGGGTTGGGCAGCAATGATGGAGTTTGTGATTCGGCAAGATCATGTGGGCTCCAGCAGAGGAGAGACCGGCAGAGCTCAAGTCTGGTTAGGAAGCTGATGCGGTCATTCAGGTGAGACCAAGGGGACCTTGACTTGGGCAGTGATCACGCGGTAGGATGGGGGGTGAAAATTTCATGAGCCATGGAAGCAGAATAAGCAGGACTTGGGGATGGGCTGAAAAGAGAGAAAAGGCCAGATTCCCCTCTAGATGCAAAGATACACCATAACAGGGATGACGGCCCACAGGAAGGGTACGTATGTGGTGGCTGAACAGAGACGAGGGAAGAGGCTCCGGTTTTAGCTTGTGTATTTGCTACTGTTCAGAGCAGAGAACCTTCACTGGCTGCAGCTGCCCGCAGCATTGAGTTGAAACCACAGGGGTGCTGAGAATTTTCTGTGGTCTGCTCCTGTCCTGCATCTTGCACTCTACTCCATCAGTGCCCTGGCATTTCCCAGTTCTGAGTCTTCACTCATACCCATCCCTCTGCCTATCATGCCCTCCCCTGCCTGCATCCCTGTAGGTCAAAGTGCATTTCAAATGTCACCTCTCCCTCAACCTCCAAACTCTTTGTACCCGATTTCTCTATGTTTGCCTTAAGCTTCCTGGTTAGGTTGCATGTGGGCTCCTAGAGAGTGACAGTTTTCCCTTGTGCACCTTCCTGTCCCCTTGCCTGGGGAGGACTCAATACATCTTCACTGAATTAAAACAAGGAGCCCGCCAGATGAAGTCCTCATCCATGAAATGAGGATATTCTTGTCCCTACCTCATAGAGCGGGTGTGAGGACCTGGCACGTAAGACGTGCTCAATAAAAAAGATCAGCATCCGCATCACCTTTTCCCCCCCCCCCCCTTTTTTTTTTTTTGGCCGTGCAGCACGGCATGCAGGATCCGTTCAACCCCAACCAGGGATTGAACCCGTGCCCCCTGCAGTGGACGCACAGAGTCCTAACCACTGGACCCCCGGGGAAGTCCCCCACCATTTCTAAAAGAAATAAGTTTCACTTGATCTTGGCCCAACTTAATACTAAGCCCCTGTCTCCTTTTAATGAAGTTCAAGGAAAAGGGCATCACTTTAGAGTTGGAACCACTACTCTGGCCCACTGGGGCCTTCCTTTACAAACCCCAGAGAGTATCCTCTCTGGAAGCTTCTCTAGGATACACTGGGTCTTTTCTTTGTGGTCAGGGAGAAACAGTGCTCAGCTTTTGGTCCCTGTGATTCTGGGGAAGAACGTGGTTGGGAAGAACCGGCTCTAGCAGGTACCTCTGCTCCACTTGGCCTTGCAGGCTGATAGCTGAGAAGCCCCAGATGTGAGCCGCGGGACTGGGGAGGGGCTGCCTGGCTGTTCCAAAAGGAGTGAGCAGGCGACTGTGACGGTCTTGGAGTTTTATTTTTATTTTTAAAAACCACTTTGAAGAATTTTGTGAGTCCCTAAGGAGACTTTTTATGTCTTTTTTTTTTTTTTTTAGAATTTCCTCTAAAACCCATTAGGGAGATTTCACACAGTCCAGATTTAGCACTTTAATGAGGTTTTGTTCCTGCCTTAATTTTTTTCCCCCATTTTTAATTTCTCCTGATTTTTAATTTGCTATTTCTGGGATTGTTGGCAAACTCAACAGCAAAATTTCTGGAAAGTCTTTTCATTTCCAAGTGAGTTTATGGTAATAATAGCATGGACCCTGCCTGACCCAGAAGGTAAGAGGCTGTGTCCCGGCAGCTGGATTCCCTGCGTCCGCTGATTCTGTTCTGTGATAACGCATTTTGCAGCACCAAGCTTCTGCGGAATCACAGACCCGGAGTTGGTGAGCTGCTGTTTAGTGCCTTCTTGGTGTTTTTATCTCCCCAGGAACCTCCGACAAGTCTAACCTGGAGCTGATCACTCTGACGTGTACCTGTGTGGCTGCAACGCTCTTCTGGCTCCTGTTAACTCTCTTTATCCGAAAACTGAAAAGGGTAAGAACACTTCAGATGAACTTCTATGCTCCTTTTTGCATAATCTTCCAAAATGCCAGCGGCACCGCTGGTGGAGTGACATCACGACATCAAGGTCCCCCCCAAAATGCCTGCCTGCTGTCCAGAGCGGGCACTGAACAGATGGCAGGCCCTTTGCTCCCCACTTGTTCCTCCCTCTGACCTGGTGAACATGGCAAATGAATCATTAAAACGTTTCTAGGGACTTCCCTGGGTCCAGTGGTTAGGACTCTGGGCTTCCACTGCAGGGGGCGCAGGTTCGATCCCTGGTCGGGGAACTAAGATCTCGCGAGCCACACTGCCAAAAAAAAAAAACAAAAAACACCAAAAACCAAATATCTCTCAACCCTAACGTGGGGTGTTCAAAAGAAAAGCTAGAGCAATGAACAGATGACTATTTCCTAGACAAAGAAGGGACATTTTTTATTTAATTTTTTGGCTGTTTTGGGTCTTCTTTACTGTTCTCAGGCTTTCTCTAGTTGTGGCATGCAGGGGCTACTCTTCATTGCAGTGCGCGGGCTTCTCTTGTTGTGGCTCACGGGCTCCAGACACGCAGGCTCAGTAGTTGTGGCACGTGGGCTCAGTAGTTGTGGCACACGGGCTTAGTCGCTCCACAGTATGTGGGATCTTCCCGGACCAGGGCTCGAACCCGTGTTCCCTGTATTGGCAGGTGGATTCTTAACCACTGCGCCACCAGGGAAGCAGAAGGGACATTTCTGATATAAAATAAAGTCTTTCAATTAAATTCAACATGAGACCTGGGAAACATTATCTTGACCTCACTCTCTGCTAAGAAACAAAAAGGAAAAAGCAAAATAAAGACCCTCCCCTGTCTTCTCTCTTTCTGCTGTTCCATACAATTAAGTTCTTTAGAGTGTGACATTCAGATTGGAATTCAGGACATCAGATTCCTATCGTTAGGCCAGGAGCACAATGTGCTTCTCTGAAGTTTAGCTGGGGAAGGAGCCAACACTCAACTCAGTCATTCACGCCTCAAACATCTCCCGTGTGCCTGCCCAGGGCAGCGTGCAGGCCCTGTGTAGGGCCCTCTGATGGCAGTGCACAGAAATGCCACATGGGGAGGGCAAGTGTGCAGGCAGAGGGGACACCGTGAGAAGGAACGACTGACGCTGGCAGAGGCGGGGACAGGGGACAAGGGGGACAGGAGAGGAGAGGCGGCAGTGGCTGCCCGGGCAGGGCCCCCGTAGGCTGCAGGGAGCAATTTCCTCTGTGTTTTAGAAGTAAGAGGAAGCCTTGGTGGGGTCCGGTGGGGGTGGGGTCAAGCAAAGTTAGGTGATTGTAAGTGTCAGAGATTTGTGTCTGGAAAAATGATTTCAGCTGTTTGAGGAGAATGGACCAGAGGCGGCAAGAGTGGACACAGAAGAACCTAGCAGCACACTCGATGGTGGTCCAAGTCAGAAATGATGGTCGCTTAGTCTCAATGATTAGAGTCAAGAGATGTTTGGGAGATGAAATCAATAGGACTTAGAAAGTATCAAGGAGGCCTCCTCAGTTTCTAGAGATGCATCAGCCCTTGTTAGAAAGCTTTTTTTTTTTTTGGCCGCACCAAGCATCATGTGGGATCCTAGTCCCCCGACCAGCGATAGAACCCACCACCCCCGCAGTGGAAGCGTGGAGTCCCAACCACTGGACCCCTAGCAGGGACACCAGGGAAGTCCCCGTTAGCCCTCACTAATGTGCCAGGTCCTTGTGGCACCTTGTGGGAAATTCTTTGTCATATCTCAGTTAATCCTTCAAAAAACACAAAGATGTAAACATATTATTATTACATTTTATAGGGAGGGGAACGGAGGCTCTAGTCACTAAGCTAGTTAGAGTTGGAGCTGAGTTTTGAACTCAAGTTGTTCGATCTTAGACTTGCCATTCAAAACCAAGAAGGTGTACTTGACAGTGTCGGTATGTGGGCTGGCAGCCCTCCTCCACAGTGAGTAAGGAACGTCTGGACTTTGCTGTATGGAGTGACGGGCTTTGACACGTGACAATGAAGGCCACTGCTTTCGAAGGAAACAAAAGTTAAACAATGGGGTTTTGAGAAGGGAGGTACATCACATAGGGAAATAGATCTAACAAAAGCAAAACTTGCCAAATCTGTAAGGGAGGTACAAAGACTACAGAGTTCAAAAGAGGAGAGGAGGAGAAAAACTTCAGAGAAAGCACAGTTGGGAGACAGACTTTGAAGGCTGTGGCTGGAAGGAAAGCTGCAGAAAAACACAGCCCACCGGAACTCCTGCCCACTCCCCAGGTTAGGGAAGGAGTCTGGTTACTTTGCATATAGGAGCTTAGTGGAAATAAAACAGGAAAGGCAAAATGGGACTAAACTGAAGAGGTCTCTTGTGTATCTAAAAAGTTGGGAAATTTTAATGTCAATAAAAGGAGAAGAGCAAGAAATTATCATCCTGGTAACAGAACGCCTAGAGAATTGGTTGTGGGAGGCAGAGAGGAACAAGGCATCGAAAACTATTTGCAGGTGATTTCTCTAACCACAGTGTAAATTCCTCACTGATAAGAACTGTCTTTTCTCTCTTTATCCTCACCCTGCATAGGCCAGTGTTACAACTAAAGTTAACATTTAACCTTACTATACACCAGGCCCTCTGACCGCTATATGTGGACTATCTTGTTTGATAGTCACAGCAACCCTATGAGATAAGTACTAGTATTGTCACTATTTTACAGATAAGGAAACAAGGCTTAAAAACGGTAACCAACTTGCCCAAGGTTATATGCTGGTTCTGATTCAAATCCAGGCCATCAGCCTCCACGCCTGGGTTCCGAAGTGCCTGACCGTGCAATTTCCATGCCAAGCACCTAGAGGCTGCTCAGTATTAATGTCAATTGAAAGAACAAATATTTGTCAACCAAGACTCTTCTGAAGGTTTGTTGGGTGTTTCCTCTCATCTGCCTTATTGAGAGAAAGCACAGATGTCACAGGTGCCGCGTGGGAAGGCTGTCTTCATAGCCTGCTCCCCTGCCTCCAGCAACACCACGCCCACCTTCCCTCACCTCCTGCAGGACCCAGGCTGTCCCTGGCTGGGCTTCAGCTCTTCCTGTGCCCTTGGAAGACTGGAGATTGTTTCCCACGGCCTTGGCTATAGCGGACATTGAAAGCTTGAGTCATAAAACCTCCTCCAGCCGCTCTGCTAATGAACACCCATCACCCTGGTGTAGGAACTTACACTCCTCTCCAGCCACACAGCCTCGCGCGAGTGTCTGACAGGTTGGGCCCCTACCATCTACCACACTGGCAATCGCAGTTCGTGACAAACGTGCTGCCTGTCTTTCTCCATTTTCCACTCTTTGTGGAGGCCAAGCAAGGCTTCCTGCCTTGAGCTATCTGTCACACATTTTAGTGATAATTTTTGTGAGAAAGAGACAGATTGCAAGTGATGGATGAGGTGAGCTGTGACAGCCCAGAACGGGGTGAGTCAGGGCCAAAGAATGTGGGCGGGTGTGAAATCGGGTGGATGGAGAGGTTTGTCGTCTCTACTGAACTCTGGTCCTGTTTAGGGAAATGCACTGAAAGGAAAGGCCCTAAACTCATTTAGATGAAGCGTACATAACTTCTAGGCAAGAGTTATCAAAGCCCAGCATATATAGGCAAACATACTTCCTTTCTGTCCTGCTCACAGAAATGCAGGTCGATTCTACAATTAATTAATACCAACAGGATATTATCCATTAATGTGAACCAAAGACACTAAATGTAAATCCAGTTACGTATAATCTGAAATAGAGGGTATTTTCTGGCCTTAATTTGTATTACCAAGAGAAAACAAGCACTAGGAGGTAGATGCTACCTTACTTGACATCTTACCAGTGGCCAAAAAATCTTGGAGTGTCGCTGTCAGTCTTACCCCTTGGCCTTTGAAATAATCAACTTCTATTTCCTACTGAAGATAAATCTTTTTTTGTACCTTTTTCCTTTCTCGTTTCCTTTTGTCTTTTTCCCGTTTGTAAGTCACAGTAATGCACGGTGAATATAAACTTGCAATATATTGAATAAGTTTGCATTTGCCATGAACTTTAACATCAATTCTCATATTCAAACTGAACGGTTTGGATGAATCCAATCCATCTGAACAGGGACTCACAAAATTTTGGTCACCAGGAAACTCGTAGAGCCTACTTGTTGGTGGAATCCCTTATACGATTCTTTCAGAAGTGCTGACTTTTCAGTGTTTGTTAAATTCTGAGCTCAGAACCCTTTTTCTTAAACTCTTCCAGGAAAATCTGATTCTAACCTCACTACAGTCTTTTCAGGTATCTGCAGCCACTAAGGGGCCAGGCCTTCTGAGTCTATTTAAACGCTTCGTATGAAATGTGCCTCTCGACCGTCCCAGGGATCCTGGGTTTACTTCGCCACCTCTAGCCTTTCTTGCAAATGCAGAAACGCCACAGCCACGGACCCCACTGTAGACCCAGCTGTCACGTGTATTTCTGTGTGTGGAGAATGGTCATGGAAAATTTTTAGTCACTGTTTGGAATGATTTTATTACAATGCTTTGCATTTTTTCAGAGAAGGACTCTCATATGATCATTGTTTAAGAACCAGCAATAAGGTCACTGGAGAATCTGGGTGCCTTTGGTCTGAGACGAGACAGTGGAGTGGGTACCACAGAAATGCATTGTGGGAACAGTAAGGGGCTGCCTGATGGAAGTTGCATGCTTACGTGTGATGTACATCCGTGCGTGCAAAGGGTCCTTGCTGTTCCCAGCCACATGGTTTCAACCCAATGAGCCAAAATAGCAGCCAGTCAGACCAAGTATTGTTTTAGGTTGAGTGTCTGGGTTTTTTAAGTTGGTTCCTTGTTGGTGACGTTGAGATCTCTTCACTCCTCAGTCCTCTTCTGAGATCAAAACTGACTACCTATCGATTATCATGGACCCAGATGAAGTTCCCCTGGATGAGCAGTGCGAACGGCTCCCTTACGATGCCAGCAAGTGGGAGTTTGCCCGGGAGAGACTTAAACTGGGTAAAGTATTTGTTCCACAGGTTCCTAAACCCATACTGAGCACCTGCTACTTGCACAGCACTGTGCTTTGAGGGATGCAGAAGTCAACTAGACTTGGGATTCTACCTTCCAGCTACTCACAAACCAGCAAGGGAGATGGACAGAGATAAAGAATTCTCTAGAATGCTGAGACAGCAGGTCAAGGGGACAAAGTGGCACCTGTTTGTTCTCTCAACAGTCATCAAGCACCTTCACCGAGCAGCAGATGCATGTCTAAGTGCTGGGGATGCAAAGGTGCTTGAGTCTGTCTCCTCAAAGGGAGAGGGACGCAGCTGTAAGAGCAGATAGGGGAAGGGGAGAGGTTAGTTCCAGCAGAGTCTTGCAAGTACAGGCACTCTTAAATAACGAAAATTTGTGGCTATTAGTGACCTAGAACACAATTCAGGATGGGAGGTGCAGTGAAACCAAATATCTGGTGAAAGAGTTGGTGCGCTGCAAGGCTGTGGATCAAAAACCCCCTCTGTGTGAATGTATAAATGGCATACTTTGAATTTCCCTGGGTTTTTGAAATGACTACACAGAGAAGAAAGCCCTTGGGGATCATTTATGTTTCATTTATGAAGATAGAGGATTGTTTTCTGAGTAACAGGGATGCTGTAGACACCAGGCCAATGTACTCTCCCTCCAGCTCACCCCCAAGTTCCTCTGGCTCAGACATCACGATGCTGCAAAACAACAGGAGCCTCAAATACTCTTGCCCAGATATTTGGATCTTGGCTTCTGAAAGCTGTCCGTTCCCTCCTATGTGTGCCAGAAGCATCAGTATTTGGAACTAGGGAAAGAGATCATGGAGCCAGCGGAGCTTGCTACCCTCAGTGTGAAGAGCTTCCCGTTCCAATTCAGTTGCATGGGTCCCCCCGCCCCCACATGCAGACGAAATTGAGTGGGGGTGGAAGAGGACAGAGAGGGAGAAATGGCTTTTCTTGTTGTTCTCTTGGGCCTTGAAATGATTCTACTTACATTACTCCCTACACGAGAACGAAGACTTGGCCCCAAGAGTATGTGCTGTTTGATTTGAGGAACAAAAGGGGAAATCAGTGAAAAAAAAAAAAAAAGCTGGAGAGAGAGACAGGCAAAAGGCAGCAATGGCTGCTGATGGGAGGAGAAAACTAAATTTAGAGTAGCTCGGGGCAGGTGGCACACGAGATGCGTTCCTTCTGCAAGTCTAAATTACATGGCAGCTGGCCCAGCACCACTCCTCCCCTCCCCATGGCCTTGGCAGGGAACATGGGATAATTTTCCCACAAACATAAGCCATTCTCAGGCCACCCTGCTTTCCAGAGTTATTAGGCACAAGCAGATATGCTTCTTTCTGCGTAGGAAACATGAGCTTTCCGTCCCATGTCTTCCTCCCTTAGCCTAGTACCACTGTGATCCTTGACGGGCACATCAAGGGAGAATGTGAACCCTTCTACCGGCATTCCCCTGGGGCTCTGTGGTTTAGATAATCCCATTTCAGAAGATTCTCCTTGTTGAAGATCTTATAGTTCTTTTCCTTCCCGGAGTTGCCAGATGCCATGATGTGGCTAATGTACATGCGAGTGTCTTGATGGGCAAGAGTTAAGTGGGTCCGATCAGCTGAGTCTGCCTTTCAATGCAGAGTGTGGCTGCAGGGGCCCGAGGAGTCCTCGTCCTGCTTCCATGGGAGCAAAGAGGCCCAAGATGTGTTTGTGTTTTAAGCCAAATAAATGACAGAAAGTAATCTGAAGTAATGTCTGGCAAGTGAAAGTAACCAAAATGATGTCTGGCTGGCTGAAGAGAAAAAGCTGGTTTGAGAGGCAGAGTTACAGTGGGTTACAAATGTAGAGACATACACAGACAGAACAGCTTCTGATTTCAGCTGAGTGTACTCTGTGGGTTACAACGTGCAGCCCTGGTGAGAGAAGTCGGAACTGACACCACCTTGATAGGTAGAGTAAGCGATTGGGTCAGAGGTGTTGCTACCACTGAAATTCCTGAAATTCAGAACTAAAAACACCTGTGTCATTCGAGATCTCTCACTAAACCTGGGAGAGACTTCAGGTCCTATATAGTTAATCACAGAAGTTGGGATACTGTCTGACACTGCATCTTCCCATTGGAAAATAAAGGCAGGATAACCCAACATGGGAAACCACACAGGAAGCCTGGAATTTCGCAAGTGGCTGATACCTGGGCTGGTGCTGCCTCCTGCAAGATGAGCCCTGGATGCCGGAGAGGGGCTTAGCCCCGACTGCCCTGCGCTCTCTCCCCGGGGTCCCAGGGACTCTGGCCAGTCACGCTCAGAGGAGATTCCAATATCCTTTCATTGTGTGACAGTGACCTAGCACTTTTTTCAAGGTAGTTAGTGGCATTTAGGTAACACCAAGGAGGGTTTTATGGGAAAAGAATCAGGCAAGATCAAGACCAGTGGGATGGAGCTCCCCTGACACTGGAACTGTGGGTCTCCCGGAGGATTGCAGGGCACCAGGTGATGACAGAGCCCCTAATAGCTTTGTGCTCTTCTATGAGGCAGCATTCAGCCTTCCAAGAGAATAAATGAAAAGACTGGAGGAAGTCAAGTGAGAATGGGCTCATTCTTGCTGGTCGAAGCAAAGTCCCCAAACACTTGTGAAATTAAAGTGTTTTGTGACGGCCAAGAAGCGAATGCGTGGGGGCTGAGGTTGTGGAAAGGAAAAGGATGTCTCCTGCCCCAAACAAGCTGGAGTCTGCTGACCCTGTGGAGAGGTGTCCCAAGACAGAGATGGGACACTTCTTCATCCGTCTCAGGTTCAGGACACTTTTCATATTAGATGGTAGAAGGCAATGCAGAAGCAAAAGTGTTCTTTTATCCTAAAAAAAAAAGTAAGGAATAAGCCTCTAACCTAAATGCACCAGCTCTCACAAATCTGGAGAAGGTATCCGCCAGCGTTCTTTCCGTACATGATTTCAGGGTCCACCCGAGACTCTTTTGTTTAAACGAGAAGAAGTCCTGACTTTGCTCTTTCTTGGACGCTTTTACCTGAAGAAGGGAGCAGAGACTCTATCCCTGCCCATGGAGCGTGCTCTGGGAGGATAACCTGTATCAACCATGACAGGTGCATGTTTGACCGGGGGACGCGCGTCATTTCACCCACGTCCCCTCCTAATGCAGAGCACGTCCCTGTGAGAGCCAGGCAGGGAGACACCTCTGATGACACTGGTGGCGGAGCTCTTGCCACCTCCTCACTGGACACGGCCTCGGGTGGGGGGGCGGGGGGCAAAGGAAGATGCTACGCACCAAGCAGAGCCAGGGCGAGGACACCTTTGTTACTGAGTAGTTGTGCCTCAAAGTATAAAGCTCTACTAGGATGAGGAAGCAGGAAACCTTCATTACCAACTTTCTAGGAATCTTAAAAAACAAACAACGAACTGTGTTCTCTGGGGGAAGGGACTGGTGTATGAGGAAGGCAGGAAAGAAGGAAGGAAAGTTAGCTCTCTCAAGGCACGTTATCAGAACACTCTGAGAAGGAGGCCTTGGTCGGGACTGGAGGCGCTGTGTTTAATTAACACTCTCGCTACCAGGACTTACTTTTGACCGGAGGTATTTTCCTGGCTGCACCCCCGCCCCCAAAAGAACCCAAAAAAGGTGACTTCTTTGGCCCACTCTTTCTTCTGCCATATTATGCTTGAGGTGTACAGTTTCTCTGGGTTCAACTTAGCTACCTGTTTCCTGGTGGAGCAAGGAAGCCCCAAGCAGAAAAGGCGGCTGAGGCGCTCCGGTGGAAGGGGAGCCCTCCTCACCTCCGTGCACCGTTCAGCGGTGCATCTCATGGGCCCCTCTGGTTACCCAGGACTGTATGAGCCTTGCTGTTAGCATCTCACAAATCCCCCAGTGCAACGCTTCCTTCTGCACTAACACGCAGGGGACCCAGATGCACCAGGCACCAGGCCAGGTTCTGGGAAGACTCTGGCATGGTCATTGCCCCTTTGAGTCAAGTTGTGTCATTCAAGGGTGAGAAAAAAATGTTAACAGTCATTACGACATAACATACCAGGTGCCATGCATGAAACCTCACTCTTATTGCATTTGGCAACCACCTCTCTGTGGTTGAAACAAATTACTACCAGTGGTTGCTAGGCCCACGTTTTGAACCCTGAAGATTTATAATCATCATGTAAAGACACGTTAGAAATACTGAGGCTATTTTGCCTGGGAAGGAAGTCTGAGAAACGACTTGATGATTTTTTGGTAGCTCTGAAGCATCACTATAACCAATAGCAGAAACCACCCCGCTCAGTTTCTTCCCTTTCCTGAAAACAGATCAGAAGGAATAAGCTTAAGTGGCAAGAAAGGGGGCTTAGGTGAAACACAGGGAAACGTTCGCGGGAATGTTATTAAACAACGGAAAGACCACTCAGGATTTGGTAGCCTCTCCCCGTCGAGAAGGACTTTGTAAAAGAGGAAACTGGCCATCCACCGGCACCGAACACTTTCTAGGGGCCTAGCCTCGCTGTGAGGATGAGGGCAGTGCAGAAGCACGGTGAAGCGTGGGAAGGAAGGTACCCCAGAAATGTGTGTGACTCTTTTGGGGTCAGTTCATTGGAGATTCCATTCAAAGCTACGTGCCACACATAGACACACAGGGAAAAGGCCCTTTCTTCCTGAAAAAGACTTAAACTCACCCTGCCAGCTTGGCAAACAAACCAATGTCTTCTTTTCATTGTAGGCAAATCGCTCGGAAGAGGGGCTTTTGGAAAAGTGGTCCAAGCATCTGCATTTGGCATTAAGAAATCACCCACGTGCCGGACCGTGGCTGTAAAAATGCTGAAAGGTATGGATGCTGTAGTTTAGCTTTTGATTCACTGATATGTTCCCTGAATGCTGGTACCAGCTGGCTATGGCCTCAGAACAGACAAGCCATTTCTGCTCTGGCCACAAAGCTTTCTTGTGCTGGAAAGCACTTGACCTCTGGAGCTTTAGATGAGACCAGCAAGAGCTCAGAATAAACCTTGTCAGTGAAACAGTCCAGCATTATCCGTGGGAAAGTGATTTCTGTCACCTCAGAGATCTTTCTCCTACCATGTCTCAGACTCTTCTAGACTACCAGGGACTTAAGCCCACAGTAACCACAGGTTCAAAGTTTTGGAATGCTCCACTATGACATTCTAATGGAAACGTAGCAGTACATCATAAATCTCAAAGGCTTAGCTGGGGCTTGACCTCACCATAAAGTAAGACTATGAAGCAAGAACAATTGAGTTGATGAGAACGTCAAGCTACTTTATACCGTCAAGTCCCACCCATAAAACATTTCCTCTTAGAAATTAAAAAAAATCAAAACCAAAAAACACATTATCTTTCCATGTTGAAGATGCTATCACGCTGTGAAGCACTGGCAGGTGGAGCAAAGCACACGGTGACTTACGACCACCATCCTAAGACAGAGCGAAAATGAAAATCACTGAGAATCACATCAACCAGACATCTCCAAGACTCATAGGTCCTTAAGTGTAGAAAATGCTTTTTCGCAGTGATGAAATTGTCATGTTACTTGAATGCATTGTAAGGTTCCAAACTAAAAACGAAGACAGGACTGAAAAACCAAAGGCCAGCTTTCAGTTTTCCAAAGTCCCAAGATGTTGCCAGGGGCTTTTGAGGCACTGGCAGCTGTGCGCCCAACAAGCAGGCAGCTGCTGGCACAGGCTCCAGCAGAAAGGCCCAGGCGCTGAGGGAGACTTCAGAGCCTTCATGTTCATCCAGCACTGACACCGTCATTGCAGAAAGTCCCGTGTAATGACACGTCCCACTTCAAAAGGCCATCGAGCAAAGGCTCTGATAAAACTCTACAACGAACGTGACAGTTCTACTCTGAAAGTAGCCAGGAAAAGAGCTTTGCGTCCACAAAGCAGGCCTTGTCCAAGGTGAACGACCCAGGTGATGGCAGGCATTTCTGTGAGAAAACCTGCAGTCCAGCACCTCCCCCTGCCCCCATTCTAAAGAGAAGAGGCATCCACATGCCTTCTATGTGAGAAAGCACCAGACTGGGTACTTTAATACAGCAGCTTGAACCACATGAAATTGCCACTTTTCTTATTTTTCTCTCTACAGCCTTTGTGAGGTAGATATTATTATCCCAGCTTGCAGATGAAGAAACACAGCCCAGAAAGGTTAAACAGCCTCGGAAAGGCCACACAGCTCAGCAGTGCGAAAAGGGTTTGGGTGTAGGGCTTGTCCCCCGCCCCCCCCATACCTCAGTGCTACAAAAGGGCTGCAGAGGCCCAGCCTCCTAGAAATGATCCTTTGCTCCAAAATCCTGAAAATGATCCTGGCCTTATGTTCCAGAGGCAAGCTGGTATCCAGCCTTGAGATAAGTTGAAACTGAATCTGGAAGTATCTGCTTCCTCAGCTAGTTTTGTCTCCCTGTTTACTACCACACACCGTGTCTAGGAGATGCAAGTTGGCTGCCCATGCTTGTCTATTGCGGGCCCAAGATAACCCCATGGCCCTGCCTGCAAATGGAACAATCTGAGCAAAAGAACCTGGTATTTGCTCTCTGCTAAAGGGGCATCAGTGCGTGGAGGGATGAATTTGACGGGAAATTCTGACTTGAGATATTTTCTAAAGACCCAGAGAATCTGTTCTATGCGATACAGAGATAGTGTGTATGATATCTTTATAAAACATCTTATTTTAAACCAGCAGCCTTGATTGAAAAAGACTGCCAAATCACCCACTATATAATATTCCTAAAAAAAACTATTTTCATTCAAGCTTTCTGGTTTAAATTGGTTGGCCATCTGTTTCTAGGAGAAACTGGAAAGGCAGAATGTCAAACAAAGGCCATGAGTCAGAAGCTCTTTCCAAGTGCCCTTGAGCAAACCCTTTAACCTTTTTGGGCCTTCAGCCCACGTCTGAAATGAGAAGAGTACTCATGTTGTTTACGTGGCTAACAAATATTTGCTGAGCATCCACTGTGAGCCAATCCCAACCCCACTGGGAGGCTTCTAGAATTTATCTGGTTATTATTAAAAAACGATTTGTGCTTATGAAATACTATGTTGCCATCCACCACGCTGTGAAATGCACATCCTTCGACCCACTTCCAGGACTGTCCTGCAGAAATACTTACACGTGGGTACAAAGACCACAGGCTGTTTATTACAGCATAGTTATAATGGCAAATACAAAACGATACACAGCCTAAATGTCAGGAATGCCATGAACCAATTTAAAAGAACGGGCAAAGTCTACAACATTTAAAAGGCGGAAAAGCAAATTATATATATCAAATTTGCTTTTATATTTTTATACATCATCCCATTTATGTAACCAAATATTAAGACCTTTGATTAGGTATATATATGTATAAATGCATAGGAAACAGTCTGAAACTCCAAATGATTAATAGTGGTTACTTCTAAAAAGGTAAGTAGATTAAAAAAAACAGAGAAAAGGTAAGTGGGTTGGGGTGACTTTCACTTTTTACTCTATAAACATCATATTGCTGAAATATTTTACAGCAAGCTTATATGACTTCTTTTTAACTTCTAAACATAATTAAAAATCTCTAAATGCCTTAGAAGTTAACCAATAATAACAGACAAGATGAACTTAATTTAGGCTGTAGACTCTGCTAGTTCTTAGACTGACGTTGTTTATCTCTGGGAACGAAGCTGAAGTCAGATGCTTACGGATCCTCAAGACTTGAGATAACCCTGCAGACTCCAGGGAGGAAAGGTTACGGGGAGGAAAATAACACATGGCAGAGATGTTTACAGAAGTGGCCATTCTGCCCTTGCAGGCCCCTCTGTGCTCGGCCTTTGTACCTCCTCAAAGCGGGGAAGTGAGAAAAAGAGGTGAGGTGTGGCAGCATCCCCCCGCCTGGAAGGGTCTTGCTGGGCCTGGTTCTGACGCAAGGAAGCCTTTGGAAGGCACTCTCCCCAGCTGCCCAGCTCTGAGTCAGCACGTTACTGAGCAGGACCAGGTCCACCAAGAAGAAACGGCCAGTGATTAAACCCACCACCACTCCGGGCCTCACTGTAACCGGGAGGATGCTGGCTCACGCAGCTGGGAGAAATGAACACAGACTGGGGACGGCGGAACAGCCCATGCAGTCAGGGCTGAGCACTGCCCAACGCAGAGGGTAGGAGGGCCGCCCCAGGGGAGGGAGCCGCACGGTCCCGTGGCCCTGACTCTCCCTTGCTCCTCTCACAGAGGGGGCCACGGCCAACGAGTACAAGGCTCTGATGACCGAGCTCAAGATCTTGACCCACATCGGCCACCATCGAAACGTAGTCAACCTGCTGGGAGCCTGCACCAAGCAAGGAGGTAAAGGGAAGGTGGGAGCCTGCGCCTCCCCCGCTTCACAGGCCCGGGCGAGTTCTCTGTCCCTCAGCCCCTCTCCCCGCCGCCCCCAGAAGATGGCCTCGCAAGAGGCCAGAGGCGTCTGTCCGTTGATGGAAGGTTCTCCCATCGTGCAAGTGCCTTCCTTGGACACTTAGCTTAAAGGTTCTGAACAGAAGGACTCCCTTGGAGACCACGTTCCACAGGCTCAAGGTCAAGTGCAGGGCATTTTTCTCAGGATGATTTGGAAGGAGTGTGACCTGAGCCGAGGGAAATGCCCAGAAGGTTTAGCATTCCTTGAAGCTTCGTCCAGAGGAAGAAATCACTCCTGGCAGGCTCCCAGGAGGAGGTGGGGTGGGGACAGGCCGTACCCACCGTGCCAAGTGCAGGGACAGGGCTGTGGTTATGACTGAGGGCTCGCAGACCTCTCCATCCTCCCCTAGGGTGCCTTTAGTACTCCCAGCCTGCCCTAAGGCAGGGCCCACGTGCAGAACCCCCCTGGGGCCACTTCCACTTTGAACCAGAACCGGAAGTTGCTCCCTCAGTGGGGATGGCTAAGGGGCCAGAGGGGGCGGGGGTGCCTTCGGGGAGCCCAGGGGCCCGCGGTGCAGCTCGGGGGTTCCTTTCCGTCCCAGCCCCCCTGCCTCTTTTGGCCAGGGGTCGGCAAACTATGGCTGGTAAGATTGGGACCTTAGTGTGACCATTTTTGTAGTTGGGGGGGAAAAATCAAAAGAGTAATACTTCGTGACATGGGAAAATAGGATGCAGTTCAAGCATGTGCGTTCCTAAAGTCGTACTGGAGCGCAGTCACCCATCTGGCTGAGCTGTCGTCTACAGGTGCTTTGCGACAAAGCCAGAGCTGAGGAGATGTGTGGGCTGCAAGCCTAAAATATTTACCACCTCTTCCTTTATGAGTGTGCCGACCCCAGCTTTAGACCTTGCAAGCCCTGAGGCAGCCTCTGTGCAGACACCCCCAGGTGGCCCTGCAGCTGGGGGAGTCAGGCCAGAGAGGACCTGGGAGGGAGGGGCTGGTGCGACAGTGTTCTGAGGCCAAAGGACCAAGAGGGTGGCTGGCCGTTACAGGTGGAGCCCTGACCGTGGCCCCTCCCCGCTCAGAGATCTTTCTCTCTTCTACTCTTTTCTCTGCTTCTTCCCCAACCCCCTCCCCCGCAATTGTCTCCTATTCCTTTTGTATTTTTTAAACCCCTTCTCAGATTCCGTTGGAAAAAAAAAAAAAACATCTCTCACCCCCAAGTTGCATCCCCCAGACACGGCTAATATACGAACAAGTTGGTCTGAGGTTTCTCAGGCCCACTGAAGGCGGGCCGATGGCTGGCGGGCGGGCGGGCGTGGTGTGGCTGAACATGTGCTGTTTTGGCTGCAGGGCCTCTGATGGTGATCGTTGAGTACTGCAAGTATGGAAACCTATCCAACTATCTCAAGAGCAAACGGGCCTTATTCTTTCTCAACAAGGTAAGGAGCTCAGGGGCTGGAGGTTTTTCGAGATAGCAATGAGTTTCCATGTAGGCTGCGGCCGCTCAGGGCAAGAGACTACTTCCATCGCCCGCGTGAGACTGTCACCAGCCAGCCATCCGGCTCCACGAGGACTGAGTCACCGGCTGCTGCAGTCACTGACCTTGAACACCCCCTGAAAGGCGTTCAGGGTGGAGTGCAGCAGTGAGACGCTCTGTGCTCGGGGGAGACTGGCGGAACAGGCCTTCAGATAGTTACATGTTTTCAGGAGCAACTTTTTTCAGGAACCTGGATTCTTGAATCTTCTCATTCTTACAAAAGCCCTGAAACCACTAAGATGTCTGTTCCTTGTGACCAGCGGGCAACCTTCTGCCAAGATATGTGCTTGGTCGCACGCACCGCCCTCCCCGGCATCACGTATATACTGACCTCCCCCTACCTCTTCAGAGCAGTTCCTCGGAGCTCTCCGAGAGGCTGCTCCCGGGCTGTCGTCCTCAGAAAGACACTGCGTAAACTTGACTCACAGCTTTTACGTTCTGCATGTTTTTCAGTCGACGCTCTTAATGACTGAGCTTAAGACACCATCTCTGCTTTTTTCTTTAAAAATGTTCCTTTCTTTCCATGCTAATATATCACACTCTTTTTGTGGCAAGCACAGAGAATATTCAAGCCCACTGTATGCAGTGATAATTAGAGATCAAAATTTACTAGCCATCTACCTAAATATCTGTCAAATCATCTTGATAAATCCCTCTCTCTCTCCACAGATACTCAGACAGGCACTAATCACTTAGCCACTCATTTCTTTCTTTTTTTTTTTTTTTGTAACAAAACTGTGAGGTTTTGCTGAGTGAGCCTGCTCCTTCCTGGAGCACAATATGCATTCAGCCACTCATTTCTTAAAAGATGATGGCAAGTGTAAGTAACTGTTTCCATTTATTAGAGAAATGAAGGACTCAGTCAACTGAGTGACTTTACAGTTGACAGCAGAACAGTGATGGGGCCACAGAAATCGTCTTCTCCCCTTCCTACTGCCTTTCCTCCCACTTCCCCACATCTTCACCACCCATGTCACCTCATACACATACTGAACCAGCCTTATCTGCTAAAATAAAGGTATGCAATAGAAGGAACACATGGGTCCACATCCTAAAGGCAAACAAAGTTTAAAAGGGATCACTGAGTGAAGGAGAGTTTAGTAAACCTTCGCCAGAGTGACCTACTTCATCCAT
The DNA here is from genome assembly GCF_030028045.1 of Hippopotamus amphibius kiboko. Lineage (NCBI taxonomy): Eukaryota > Metazoa > Chordata > Mammalia > Artiodactyla > Hippopotamidae > Hippopotamus > Hippopotamus amphibius. The sequence continues at coordinate 74,984,906 of NC_080199.1, forward strand.
GCTCTGTCCTTCTCCGGACTAGAGAAGCCCACGAGACAATGATTTGATACTATTAACCTGTGATCGGCGATTACAGGTGGTGAATGGGTGATGAATCCACGCAGCGTGGTGGTTAAGCACTCAGAGTCTGGAATCTAACTTCCTGGGTTTAAATCTTGTCTCTACCACTCATGGAACCTGGGGCCTTGGGCAAGTTACTCAGTCTCTCTGAGGTCCAGTTTCTTCATTTATTGAACGGAGGTAATAACAGAACCCAGCTGATGGAATTGTTGAATCAAATTCCATTCACCACGCCATAAGGGTTAACCATCATCACCACCATCACTGACTCGCTGAGACAGAAAGATGGGATGAGTCTATCTGAACGCCGCTGACCTATGTGATCTGTATGACGGATAAGATATACAACACCCAGGAATGGTGCCCCCCTCTGTCGTGAAAGTCAGATTCTCGTGCGGCACACAGAGAAGAGCCACTGGACAGCTGGCCCATTCTCTCACCCTCTGATCCAGCCAGAGACACCGGTTTTCTACCAGACTGGCAACATAGAGGCAAGAACATATTTTCCCAGTTTTAAACCACGCCCTCTAATAGTGAGACTCCTGAAGCTGAAGGGGATCTTTGTGATCAGCTAGTCCACACTCTCCCGTTACAGATGTGCCCGGAAGAGTCAAGTGGCTGGCTTAAGGGCACACACTTGGCAAGAGGTGAAGTCGAGGAGAAAGAACCCGGCTCTCCTGACTCCCCTTCGATGCTTCTTCCATGCACCGTGCTGGGTAAAGAGGGGAAAAACACATAAGGAAAAGTGGCAAGTGGTGCCCTGGGCTGAGAGCAGTACAGCTGCTCCTCTGTCCTGAAGTCCTGGGCTGGCTTCAGGAAGAACTAATCCAGTAAGAATACCCCAGGGACCCGGGCAGGATGGAACGTTTGGGTTCGTGCGTCCTTTGTTTGAAGAGCTTGCTTCCTTCTCTGGCTATATTTAATGATTCACCTCCCCGTTGGTGGAGCTTAGTGTTTTCATGGAGAACACATGACTGTATTTCATATTTGGAATCTAAAGGAAAAACCGAAAGGCTAAATAGAAATGCGATATTTCGTTTTCCAAATAAATTCACTAGGATCTTTAAATATTCTTTGTAATAAAGTCACTGTATTCTGTCAGAGTCCCAAAAGTTCAGTAAATCAACCTTTATTTACCAGAAATGGTTACCCGTAAGCAAAGCCAAGTGTCTGGGCGTCGGGAAGGGCGGGAGGGAGTCCGAGTTATGGTCCTCGGAGTCACACCAAGGCGCCGAGCACTTTTCACCCCAGCACCTTTGCCAGCCGCCCCTTCCCCTGCCATCCTGGGAAGAGTCTTACGGAAAATAAAATCTCAGTCCCCAATTCAGCAGAGTCAAATCTCACTGCCTCAGATACTATAACCAAGAGTCACGTTCTCTCCCTGCTCTCCGGTAGGTCCCCTGGGTGGCAGTGGGGGTTCACTGAGGCCTCACTCCCCTTCTGCAGCACAGCAGGGTCGGGGGGCAGGAGCCCGGGACCCTCGGCACTCCCAGGGTCCCAGGCCGAAGCATCCTCCTCTGTCTCTGCCTGCTCCCACCGCGCCCTCTAGTGGAGGGACCACTCCCACATTGTGACACTTGTAGGAAAAGCCAAGCACGCACGGGCAGCCTGGTGTACCCCAGCCCTGCCACACCAGGCAGGTGGATCCGGGGACACCGCGGAACCCCAGTCCCTGTCAGCCGCCCCTGCCTGGCATTGCCGTCTAGCAAGACTGAGCTAGGTACACGGTTGAGTCATGAAGCCACTGGGAGTGCTGTTTCTAGTATCACTGTGATGAAGGGAATTACTAAAGGTGATAAAAATCTTTTCTGGTCCCACCCAGAATCAACAACTCCCTTCCTATGAGTCAAAACATAAGACGATAGAGCTTTTCAGATGACGAAAAGGAAACCCACAGCACGGTGAGGTGGTTTGCTCAAGGTCACATGGTTCATGAGAGAGCCACATACACACCAGGGCTTAGATGCCCAGTCCGGGATGAGAGGCGTTGTCTACCCCTGTTAGGATCAAACTATATCACTGTCCTGCATGGAGAGGAGAAAAAGAAATGTTCGTGCCCCCTCCTCCTCCAAGGAAACCAGAGAAACCGGCAACGGCAGCCTTCTCTTCCTCCTCCTCCTCGGGACCACAGAGTGAGGCCCCAGGTTGACGGGGGACCCTTTTCCATCACTCCATATCCTCTTTCACAAGATGGAGCACGGTATGGAAAAGTGCTCCAGGGCACAGACTGGAGCTGGCCGAGCCTGGGTGCAAGCTTTGCCGTTTACTAGCTGCATGTGACTTTGATTACTTGACTTCTCTGAACGTATTCCTCCATGTATCATAAGCAAGAACGACTTCATAAAATTGTTGGAACGATTAAATGAGAAAATGTACCGAAGACTCTTCGTGTACTGGCTCACACAGAGTAAGCCCTCAGTAAACCGCAGCTGCCGTGAATGTGCCTTTATCCTACCCCAGGTGCTGCCAGGAAGCCCAGTCACGAGCAGAATAGATGCCACAACCCCAGGGGGAGCCAGGCTACTGATTTACTATCCATTTCGCCGGATGACATTCTCCCAAGGCCGGCGACTGGCCAGCTCGCGTTGCTGTTCTGCCCCTTTCATCTGTGTCTTTCTTGGTCTGTTCAAAGGATGCAGCCTTGCACGTGGAGCCTAAGAAAGAAAAGATGGAGCCAGACCTGGAGCAGGGCGAGAAACAAAGGCTAGATAGTGTTACCAGCAGCGAGAGCTTCGCAAGCTCCGGGTTTCAGGAAGATAAGAGTCTGAGCGATGTTGAGGAAGAGGAGGGTAGGTATTAATTCCTTCCTGTCCTTCAGTCTGAGATATTTTTACAACATACTGTGCATCTCTGAAATTTTTTCTTATTGAGCCCACATCCGTGGGAGACTCGAAGGGTAATGTCCTGGGGAGATAAGATGTGAATTTAGATTATTTACCAAGTTACTAATTTTGACAGGGAACTGTGCAAGTGTCTCCCCTCAGGCCTTTCTGTCTTAATGGATCAACGCCCCCCCCCCCCCCCCCCCCCCATGCTTGGGCAGAATGGGCTAGAGGCCTGGAAAAATCTCGGATACTCATGTTGAAACTCAAATGCTCTCGAAAAATGAACTCTGATCTACTTGTTGGTGTGTTTTATGTTTTGCTAACATTGTTCCAATAAACTGGGATTTGGTGGCATAACAAGAGCCATTACAAACAGTTATGGTTTTTAATGCTTTCCAGATTCTGACGATTTCTACAAGCAGCCCATCACTATGGAAGATCTGATTTCTTACAGTTTTCAAGTGGCCAGAGGCATGGAGTTTCTGTCTTCCAGAAAGGTCAGCCTCACTCTTCACTGTTTTTCTTCTCCACCAGGCCCGGTCATAGGGATGTTCACACGGGCAAACACACACCTTTGCTATAAATCCACTTTTCCTCATATTTGCTTGAATGTACATCCTTAAGTGTAGAGCAAACGTCACAACACACGTCTTAGTGTGTCCTGATAGGAGTGAGGAGGTTTGAGAAGTGACTCTTGGGTACCAGCGGGGAGAACTGAGTTCCAGGGGAAAAGCTCGCTGGCTTTCAGACTAGATGAAGCTGGCGCCCGTGCTCTGCACTGTGCTCTGGCACGTTTTCAGGACCGGCCAGAACCTCCAAGTACACGGCTCCACGGGAGAGCGTCTATGAATACATCCCCGTGGGGTCCTCCCAGGAAACTCCAGCTGGATTGTGATCTGCTCTCAGTGGCCGTGGGGAAGCTGCGCTCCCTGGCAGGACCCGATGGCCAGCTCTGTTTACCCGATGCTGTCCTGCAACACAGTAGCAAAGAGGACTCGGGGCCTTTCTGGACTCGGGGGCCTCCAGGGTGTTTGTAGAGAAGCGCTTCGTGTTTGGGGCGACTCCACGTGCACGGGGAGCTGCTCCCTTCGTGTAAAGGAAGCACGTGAAAGGGATCCCCGAGTTCAGAAGAAGAGGGACACTGAGGAGGCGCAGGAAGGGAGTCGGAGCGCTGACCACGCCGCTGTCTCATTGCAGTGCATTCACCGGGACCTGGCAGCACGGAACATACTGTTATCCGACAACAACGTGGTGAAGATCTGCGACTTCGGCCTTGCCCGGGATATTTACAAGAACCCCGATTATGTGAGGAAAGGAGATGTAAGTCCATTTGATGTTTATTTGACTCATTTAGACCCTATCATTTCTAAACCACAGACCAAAGCCCTTGGTAAATATTTACACTTCCTCAGCAAAGGTCCCTGAAAACCAGCACGTGCTTTCTGTGGACACAAGCAGTCCGGAAGGACCGTGGGCCTGAGAGCCCTCGCATGGGGCTCAGGGAGGCCACGGTCTCCTCCTCCTGTTCCTGGCTCGGCCCCTGTCCTTTGGGCCCCGGAACGCTGTGCAGGGGGCCCTGCTGAGACCACAGCATCCCCTCCTTTGACCCCTGGGAGAGTTCTCTGTGCTGCTGGAAAGAACAGCCTGGACTCTTCCCCTCAAATAAAGCCGGGTGATGGGTTCGGCAGGTGTGCACGTCTCCGGAAAGGGCGGGAACGGCGTCAGGGTGACCTCGCCGGGGGAGGAAATCGCGCCCCTCCCCGGTCAGCCTCCATGCCCAGCTCCGCTGCCGGCTCCCGCGGGCCTCGCCTCCCCGCCTGTTTCTGGACCTATTGTTATTTTCACTTTTGTGGGTGACCTCCTGTGCCCCCTCTTCCCTGGCCTTTACCCTGAGGTGTAATTAAGTCTGTGTCTGGGCTCTGACGACTACTCCCTAGTCCTGGCTCTCACTCGCGAGCACACACATCACCTGGAGAGCTCGTTAAACTGAACGTCTTGGGTGGAGCCTGAGAAGGCACCTCAGCTGGCCCCCGGACTATACTTTGACAACCACTGCTCCAGTTTCTTTTCTTTTTTCTTTTTGGCTGCACTGTGAGGCATGTGGGATCTTCGTTCCCCGACCAGGGATCGAACCCGCGCCCCCTGCAGTGGAGGCGCGGAGTCTCAACCACTAGCGTGCCAGCGAAGTCCCCCACAGTTTCTTCTTATAAATGGAAAACAACAAGCTTTCCTTGAGAGCCCGGCCTTGCAAAGATGGCATCCACCCACGTGCCAGCCTGTGCTTCTTTTCTGTCCATCTGTGTCTCTTTCAGCTGCCCCCTGGCCCTCTCCTCCCACCACCCCCTGTTTTTCTCTAGGTCTCTCCATTATCCCAGGCTCCCTGTCAATCCCCGTCCCCGTGAAGTGGCAGGGCCCAGCTCACCGGGGTTCCTGCTTGAAAACCAGCCGCACCGTGTCCTGAGTACTGTCTGTCACGTTCCCTCTTCCCAGTGACTTTGCCGACTCCCCTCGTCCAATGACTTTTAAAATCTTATCTTTTTTTTATAGGAATCCCTTTCAAAATCTTCCTTCTTAAGAAAAATTCCTGGAAATCATCAATTTTCAGGATGCCTCCTAATTCAGATCGCTCTTTCCCAGGTCCGGGTGGAGTGCAAGCTTTTTTGGGGGAGTAAGGATTTCTTACAGAGTCAGAGTCAGGCCGTGCTGGGCGCGTACGGAGGGCTTCCTAAACAGTTACTGCCGTCGTAGGAATTAGCGTAGCACACAACTCTCCCTCTTTCCGTGCAGCGCCGCGTGTTGTAAATTTCCTCCACGTTGGGAAACCATAGCTGCTCTAGGAAAGGATTTCTAGGCCAAGTGTCATCTGGGAGGCGACCCCACGGCACTTGGGTTGACTGTGCTTTGTTGTCACGTTCTCCGGCTCAAGGCCCCCTTGCCCTTTCCTAGACTCGACTTCCTCTGAAGTGGATGGCCCCCGAATCCATCTTCGACAAGATCTACAGCACCAAGAGCGACGTGTGGTCGTACGGAGTACTGCTGTGGGAAATCTTCTCCTTAGGTAAACCTGGGGGCCGGGAGGGAGCGGGCGCCCGGGAGCTGAACGCCCACCCCCTCTGCTGAGCGTCCTGGGGTGGATCAGCGTCTAAAACCCACGCAGGCTCAGACGAGGAGTGGTACCCGCACGTGCGCCTGGGCCACAAAGACGTTCGTAGGGCCGTGACCGCGGTCCCCCCCAGAGTAAGATCCCCAGTCAGGCTTCACTTCAGCCTATCTGGCGACTCCTTCCCTGTCCTTTGCCCCCTTCTCCTACCTAATTCCTCAAACACCTAACGCCCATCCCTCCTTCCTCCCCGCATCCCCCCCACCCCTGCAGAATTTCCCAGGGAAGACCCCACAAGCGCAGCTCCACCCGATGGCAGCACAGCCGGCCCCGACTCTGGTTTACGCAGGATGAGCAGCAGGAACGCTGGTCGTGTTTACTTGGCTTCCACCAACACCCACTGCGGTGGCTGGAAGCCTCGTCCCAGGCCCCGCGCTCACAGATGCGCCCGGAGCCCACATCTGCTTACAGACGCGCTCCCATGCTCCGCAGCCTCCCAAACGCGGGGTCTAGCCAAGAGTCCTTCCGACTTTGCCAAAAACTTGGCTTTCAGAGCAAATAAAAAGTCACCCAGTAACATCCCTGGTTTCCTGTAATGTGTGAAAACCATTCCCCTGCTTTCGATGACAGGCACCTGTTGCTTCCAGTCTTTGAAAGCAGCTTGGCGGCCACAGTGGCCCCGCGGTGACCAGGGCCAGCACTGCGTGCCGCGCAGCTGCTTCCTCCCGGCAGCAATCGCTCGAAAGCGCAGACAAACAAGTGCTGAGATAGACTAGGTTTGAGGTCTGGAACAGGCCAGGTCTGAGGCCCTGCTCCCCCCCTCCCCCTCCCAGCCAGCAATCCCTCTAAGAGGGGCGGTTACGTGCCATCTTGCCCAGGAAAACGGGCAAAAGGCAAAGTCCCGGCTCCTCTGGCCCCCCTGGCCCACGGGCAGCCCCCGGCCCACACCAGCCAGCCCAGTGCTGCCCCTCCCTGCCCGCCCCCCCCTCAGGCCCATCACAGCAACCAGTCCCCCACTGCTGTGCAAAGTTTACAAGAAAGTAGTGAGTTAAAATCATTCTCAGTGAGGTGTGAATGAGCCACTAGTAACCTCCTCCACATCTACTGGCTTTTTAAAAAGCAGGTCATTAACCCAAGGAATGCGTCTCTAACGCATGGGGTTTGTCTAGAGTTCCTTGTAGGGAGGGGGGAGGGACCCCTCAGATGCCACCCTTTCTCCTGACCAGACAGGAGCAGCCAGGGGAACGGCCTGTGGGCATCCCATACCGGGCCCCGGGGGCCGGCCAGCCAGGCTGTCACCAGCAAGGACCCGCTGAGCTGCTCTGGGCGTGTGCTGTGCATTGAGGTCCATTCCAATTACTGGGAGTTTATTACTCAACCATCACCATGAAGGGAGGAAACAGGCATGGAATCGTCCCCTCATGGCCTTTCGTGCCCTGAGGCCATAACGTGCCCTGTGTTTTCTCATGTCATCTGGTACAGGTGGGTCCCCCTATCCGGGCGTGCAGATGGACGAGGACTTCTGCAGCCGCCTGAAGGATGGCATGAGGATGCGGGCCCCTGAGTATGCCACGCCTGAAATGTGAGCCCCCGGCCGCCTCCACACGTCCCCCAACTCCCCCCACCCGCCCCCGGAAGGCTCTCTGCCCACCAGGCCACCTCAGGAAGGGACGTCCTGTTGGTGTTCAGCACCCCCGCCCTGGGAGATGCAGAGGGCTCTCCTTACTCCAGGGACGCCCCTGCGTAGCCCTGTGGGGCCCACCCGTGCTGGGCACATGTTCCAGAAGCTGGCATCACATGCTGGACCTGTCCCTATCCAGGCCTTCTCTCCACCCCTGACATAGCTGGGAACTGAGGTTAGGAATGCAGCTTCCAGGCAGGAGCCCACGCACCACTGAACAGTCCACCCAGGAGGTGGAGGCCAGGCCTGGTGCTCCCTCGCAAAGCGGGAGCCCCCAGCGGGCTCGGCAGTCAGGGCTGGAGGGCACTGACCCTCCATCCACCGCCCAGACAGTGGGGGCTGGTCTGGAACTTAGGGGAGAGGCGGGGGATTTTCTGACCGAGTGGGAACCCTGCTCCCCTGGGGCCTGCGTGGGCAATGAGGTATCTTTGGCCTCCTGTTAGGACCTGGCGGGCTGGGCTGCTACTGGCGGTGGCCTCCTGCCACTTGGACCTGTGACTCCAGGAAGACGACAGGCCTCGGGTGAAGGCTGTCCCCCTGGACCAATGCTTGCTCACCTCTCTTGCAGTCAAATGCTCTGCCCCTGAGCTATACCCCCGCTCACCTCTTTGGACATGTTTTTCCTGAAGCTCTGTGCACGTTTGGCACTTTGAGGCCTGCTCGGGAATGTGATGACCCCGGCAGTTCTGTCAGGCTGCTGACAAGGACTTGCCCCCCCCCCCCCCCAGCGGCACCACCTTTCCTGAACTGGCAGGGGGCCCTCCCCATCCCACCCACACAATGGGGGCCTGTCAGGAGCCCCGCCATGGCCTTTGGGAGGAGTCAGAGGGAATGAAGGAAGTGTGGGCTTGGCCCAAGTGCAAGGCCATCATCTCTTTCCTTCACGGCCCAGGACAGGCTAGGTCAGACTCGGGTCGAGGAGGACAGGGGACTCGGCCGCGAAGGCGGGGCTGGGGAGCAGCCTGAGCGCAGAGAGGAGAAGGGACCCAGCCTTGTCAAAAGTCGTACGTGGTGTCCTTGCCAGGAAACCACAAGGCCCTTCTGAGGGCTGGGGACACAGTAGGTTCGTCCCAGGTATGAGCTGGGCTGTAGAGAGATTTTAAAGGCAGGAGAGCTCTTAATTCCTCGCTTCTTTTACATGGTGGAGAGAGGCGAACACCTGGAGGTCCGGTTTAAAATGAGATGATTCTGCACTTTACGGTTTTCTAAGTGCTTCCCCCGCCGTGGTCTCCTGTGACGATCCCAGCCCACTCGAGGGCAGGCAGACAGGAATCATCATCTGAATTTGATGAGTGATGAACGTAAGCCTCTGAGAAGCCTCGTGATTTGTCAGCTAAGTTAGAGAGGAGGCAGATGTAAAGGCAGTCCTCGGGACTGAGCTCCCCAGATCACAGGACTGTTAAACCGGAAATATACCCCACGTTCCTTAGAAGACGTGTGTCTCTAATATGTCCACTCAAGCTTTGAACTAAATATTCCCTTCCACTTTTCATAAAACCTGAAAATCACAAGAGCAAGTTCCCAGTGACCTACAGTAATAACTGCAGTCATGAACAGCAACATTTAATATTAGTTATTTAGTGAGTAAGCATCAGGCACTGTCTTAAACACTTTGACATTAATTTACCTTCATCTCATTACAACCCTATATAGTGGGTACTATTATTATCTCCATTTTACAGATGAGAAAACCAAGGCACAGAACACCTAAGTGATTTGCCACTTTGCTAGTAAATTAAGCAAACTGAGTCTGAGTCCAGAGCCCCTGATACCACACTGCACACCTGCAGGGTGTGTTTCCAATTCTTATCCAGGTTCTGGTCCAAAACAACTTACATCAACTGGGAGCCCCAGACTCACTTGGACTTTATCAAACCTTCAAACCTTTATATATATAAGGTAGCACTTGTACCCCAGCCTATAGAGGGAAGGATGGTTCCTCAATTCTAGGGAGTTTTAAAAACTATAAAAAGCAGCAGCTTTGTGAAACGTTAAGAAGCCCAGAATTCAAACCTTCAGCATTTGAAAGCTAATGGAGTAATTTCCTTCTTGTTTGTTCCAACAGTGGGAAGGCCTGGGTGAGGATGAAGTGCAGCTCTCAACTAGGGTTCTGGGACCTGCACTTGACCTAAATTGGCACGCACTTGGGAGTTTGGGTGATAGCTTGGAAAGGAAGCTCTTCCCACAGGCCGCTCACCCCCGGCTTGTTTCAAGAAAGGCTGTGAGGTTGGGTGCAACTGGTGTCTCTTTTCTTTATTAAACCTGTTTACTTAGTGACGTGAAACAGTTTCACGTTGAGTCATTGGTTCCTTGCCCAGAGCCTGTTTAATCAGATGTCTTTCAATAAGGGAAGAAGTAATGAATGTTTTGATTTTTTTTTTTCTTTTCCTTTGGTGTTTTCTGAGATGATCTGCACTGAATTTTAGGCAAGAGGACTGCAAACTAGAAATTAGAAACCAAGAATCAAAATAGAAAACAGCAGTAGTCGTAGGTGGTCCCTTTGGCTGGTTTCAGCAGAGAGGAACCTGGGAGAATCCTGCTCACAGTCCTTGCATTTCCCCCACCAGCCGCCTCTCAGCGGTGAAGTGATGCTGGTGGAGTTAAGCCCAGGGCCTCTGCCTGACCGAAAGCTCCCTACTCTCGGGGCCACGCCCCCCCTTTTTTGGCCTGGTTCAAGCTTTTCTTGCTTTGCCTGCCTTTTATAGAATATCTGTGTATGTACTTACTGCTCATCCAATGGCCTCTGAGAACTTGTTTCTTGCTAGAGACAAGGAAGCCTAGACAAGGTAAGGCAGATGCAGGCCAGCCTCCACCACAGCCCGTGCACCTGGGGGGAGGATCCCAGACTCGAGTCTCGTGACCACCTGCCTCTACAGCATGCATTTTTGTGCCTATCTCCACACATTAGTAAGATGTGTAAACGCACCTTAACATGAGACCCACATGGGACTGTCATGCTAGTCCAGCCCTGTGGCCAGTAGCAGGCTGGCCCAGGTTGCCTGGACGGAGCGTGTGTCTTGAACCCTCACTCTAAGGCGTGGCTGGTCAGGGAAAGTTAAGGGATCTCATGCATGGCAGCCCCTGTGCTGTGGCCCCCAGAGAGCCCAGAGTTAGAGTCCCAGCCCACATGGCACGCTCACCCAAGGGCCCTCACAGCTCTTAGAACTGGTCAACCCACAGCCCACCCGCTGGGATGTAGGTAACACAGGTCCAGTAGATGAGACATGGGTGGGAGGGAACCAGAATCATCTGAGAAGAGTCTGGACCCAGAGGTTTGGACAAATGGAGGAAAATTAGCGATTCAGACACATCATCTTTATGAGCGCCTGTCTCTCAACAAAGACTTAGGATACCTGCTTGCTGGGCACTTACCTGAAAGCAGAACCTCAGCTCCACCACCCAGCTATCAGGAGAGCTTGCTTGTGAAGACCAGTGCCCATGGAGGGTTCTGAAGACCACATGGTGCCCCCACCCCTCCTTGGGTACCTAGAATTTTATCCTTGGGTTAAATCAGATCCTTTGGACACATGCACCTGGACCACACTAGTCTGCCTCTTAGGATTGTTTTTAATGAATGGTATCTTTTGCTGTTAAGACTTTGGCCAACATCGAAAGACAGTGTACAAGACCGTCCCATGACATCATTATTGCCTGGGGGATGATGTTGTTGCGAGGCGGCGTCTACAAGAGCCTCCTTTCACATTTCAGTTGCGGGAACAGCCATGCTTCTCCCAAGTAGCTGGCTTCACTTCCGGCTCATGTGTGTTATATAATTGGTCACTCCTTCCTTTCAGCTGCCTGGAAGCTGAGAGCATCGCCTCTATCAGACTCGTCAGAATCATGATATAAATTCTACATATTAACTTCCCTGTAGTTTCACCTTGTTATTTTACGTTCCTCCTGATACTCTGCTTTTCTCTTTTTTTTAACCTTGCTATATCCTTCCTGTCTCTGTCAACCACCTCACAGACTTTGAAACAAACTAGGGATAGCCTAAAGAGATGCTTGGAGCTGTGGGTGCCTGCCGCCTGCAGGCTCACATCTGAGAGATGGCAGCAGGGATCGTGTTGGGGTTTCTCAGGCTTTTCCTGGCAACGCCCAGGCCCCAGCAATGTCTGCAGTCTGGCTGAGGGGTTAGGAATTCATGGAAGGAACAATGCATTCTCTTCTGGGAGACCACTTTGACTTCCTTCAGCAAACCTGTGTTGAGAGCGCATATGCAGGCCCTGGGCCAGGTGAGGGGCCTGGAGAGGAGGTCCCAGCCCACATACGGCTTCCAGCCGGGTTCTGACCCAGATCCAAAGTCCAGGCCCATTCAGATTTTGATCCAACCCAGTCAGAATCCTCTCTAGTCTAGGAGATCTTCCGAGAAAAGAGATGACTCACAATAAACATCTCTCAAGGAGAGCACAGAGCCCAAAGAGAATGAATCCTTAAGCCAGCGTGTGTACAGACCTGCAGCAGGTGTTTTGCCGAGAAGGGGCAGGTAGAGACCTCCACTCCCTGCAGACATGCCTGAGAGAGAAGCCCGATACCTTTCAGTCTAAAATGTCAGGAGCATCACAGAGGAACCCTGTTGACATTGAAATCCTGGGACAAGATTCAGCTTTTGCGATATTAAGACAAATGGTTTCATATCCAGAAGCTCAGCCTGTACTTTTTGCCTTGAGAGGGGAGAGGCCAGTTTGTAATGGCAGCTTTGAAATGCGGGGGGCGGGGGGCAGGGAGGTAAAAATCAGCCACGTGGAAGAAACTAGCACACAGCCCGAGGAACTACTCACTGTGTGGACGTCCACCTTTTAGAAGTGACGTGGGTCGTGTACACCGTGCCCACCCCACCCCACCCCCCCCCCCCCGGTTCCCCTGATGAGCTCGATAATGCAACTGTGAGGGCTCGGACATCCCACGTGCTCGTGAAGGAGCCCCAGCCAACCTTCCTTGCAGCCCGAGAAGGTCCTATGACTGCAGACCATTCCCCCGCGGATGTTTGGGTCCATATCCACTTTTCACCTTTAAGGACACTGTCCCGCTTTTGACAGTGAGGGGAGGACACGACACTCCACGGCCGCGTGACCACTGGTATTTCCCCCCGGACAGCTTGGCTTCCCTCAGAGCCCAGGCCCGCCCCCCCCCAGCAGCCTGGGTCATCATGGACTCCGGGGGGTGGTCTGCGAGTCTGCCCGTGTAGACGTTTTCCACCACCCGCAGAACCTGACCCGAGCAGCCTTTTTATCTGTCACGGCCGCTTACCCACATCTAAAAACAGCGCGAACACCACCTGCTACGAAAAGCATCATCTTTATACCTGTGACAGCACCCACCCCTTTGCCGATGTGTAGGGTGGTCTGTGTAGCCGCCGCTGCTCTCCAGCAACCTCTGCTGTGCTCTCACCCCACAGCTACCAGATCATGTTGGACTGTTGGCACAGAGACCCCAAAGAAAGGCCGAGATTTGCAGAACTCGTGGAAAAACTAGGCGACTTGCTTCAAGCCAACGTACAACAGGTAAATTTATCTAGAAGATCAGAAGGCCAAGTGCCTTCAGTGTAAGTCAAGGGGGTGTCTTATTTGTCTGTTGTTATTTTAATGGCTATTAATAGCTAAGCTCACAAGTAAAAGAAAAAACAAAAACAAAAAGGCAATGTATGTATGCAGAAAACACAAGACTGTGGAAATGACATAGTGGAACTGAGACAGTGTTCTACAGAAATGTGTGCGACTAGAGCTCTGTCTTTGGTATTTTAGGATGGCAAAGACTACATCCCACTCAATGCCATACTGACAGGAAATAGTGGCTTTACGTACTCAACTCCTGCCTTCTCTGAGGACTTCTTCAAGGAAGATATTTCTGCTCCGAAGTTTAATTCAGGAAGTTCTGATGTCAGGTAAGATATTTCTTTCCCCAACTTCATTTTATAAAATTTTCAAACATAAAAAAAAGCCCACCTCCTAAAACCAACCATACATTTTGCCTTATTTTGTCTATATACCCTATACGTGTGTGTGTGTGTGTGTATTTTTCTTTTTGCTGAACCTTTTGAAAAGGGGCATCAGACATTGTGACACCTTCCCTCTAAATACTCTGGTATACATCTTGTAAGGGATATTTTTCTGTGCTACCACACCAACATTATCACACCAAAGAAATTGATAAAATTCATTCTATTAAATGTTCAAATTTCCATCATTTTCCCCAAATGTCTTCTGTATCTTTTTTTAAAAGCATGATCCCATCAGGAACATGTTGCGTTTTCTTTCATTTCTTTAGTCTGTCTTATTCTAGAAGAATTCTTTTTTTGTCCCCTCAATGACCTTGACTTTTTTTCATGATACCTTCGATAAAATGCAACAGACTGGATTTGTTTTCTTACCTGACACACTAAGGTATCTCTCGTTAGTGTAGAGGAACCTGGAGAAGGGGTGAGGGAAGAAAGATGTACTGAGTACCCACACTAGGCACTGGGCGGGGTCAGCACCGCAGCCCTCACAGTGACCCTGTGCACACAGCTTCAGTGCTGATGCTCCCACACGTGCTGTGCAGTCTGGCACTGTGCTGGGCTCTTTGCAGACATCCCCTCCTTTAACGCTCAAACCAGTCCTATGAAGTAGATACTATTCCTGTGATGCAAATGGGGACATTAAAGCTCCACAGAGGATAGCGCGCCAACACGGTGCGGCTAGAAAGCAGCAGAAGAGAGTTTTAACCCAGGTGTTCCGACACTCCCTCCCTGTCCCCACGCGGTCAGGGCTCATTTCAGAACTTTTAGACGATCCTGTGGGCCTTCTAGCATTTCTGTCTGCCGTGGGTACACGCCTAGGGCTCCAGCGTCAGTTCAGCCAAGCTTGGCAGGTGACCAGCGGAGAGCTGGAAAGACGGATGGTCTGGGACGGGCCTGGAAGACGTCCAGTGGCCGGCTCAGATGTGTGGTGCTGGCTCACAGGTCAGCGGCACAATTCATACTTCACAACCAGCCCAGATGACTCATCCATTGTTTTAACAATGAGAAAAGTAAGCGTGAATTAAATAAATTAGCAGGGGCAGCTTGGGTCAGACACGGGGAGGAAGGTGTCAGGGTTCCACGGGCCCTTCCAGCCTGTGTACAGAGCCAGCGGACAGCGGGTCCCTCTGCCGGCCCCTCCCAACAGATCAGCCGGAGCTCAGGAGGCAGTCACAGGGAGGATCATCCAAATACCACCCCTTTCTCCCGACCTGTGATCGCAGAACTGGGTGCACGAGACTAGCCCTGGTGCCTGACGATGTCACTGAATCAGCTGTGTGACCCTCATGGGTCATGGCCTTTCAGAAGTAGCCACTGGACATGATGAAGCCACATCACCTCTCTGGGCATCATTTCCCCGCTTTGTAACGTGGGTGTTTAAACCAGACGACAGCTCAGGTCTCTTCTCGGCCTGACATCACCTGGTTCCACGAGGGACCGGAGGCCTGACCACGACCGAGTCTCTCAAGGGTCCCTCTGGGGTTTTGCTCAAAACTATGCAACATGGATTAGCAACCATGGGAGGAAGTAGCACCACTGTTGGGGTTCCCAGGGGACACAGCCAGAGAACTGCAGCCTCAAAAGGAGTAAGGTGACTCCTAGTATTTGGGTTCATCTTAGCTGGGATGTGGTGCCCGTGGTCCCTGACTAATCAAAACTGGATGCGCTTTCCTGACTTGATTGTTCTTTCTGCTTCTTCTTTAGATATGTGAATGCTTTCGATTTCATCAGCCTGGAAAAAATCAAAACCTTTGAAGAATTTTCAACAAATGTCACCTCCATCCTTGATGTAAGTAACAGAAGTAGCCTACTCAACGCACCCCCGGCAAACACAGACCCTAGAAGTCTGGTGGCTCTCGGTCAGCGGGGGCCAGTGGTCCCTGGTGGCTGAAATGACCATTTCAGGGGGACTGACAGCAAGGCGTAGAAATACACAGCGCTAACTGAAAGTAACTCTGTAGTCTGACGATGACCCAGAATTCCCTCCGGGGCCCAAGGCCTTTCCTGGGCATAACTCAGTCCCCTAGGAAACGTCACTGTGTGTTTCTAAGCCTCTTGGCCATCCGGGATGGAACCTTGCTTTCGGAGCAGCGTGGCTGGGCCTTGGTGGTGGGACAGGGAGCCTTCTCCCAAGAGCAGCTCCGAGATCCTGGGAGACTCTCCTAGGCCTCCCGCTCCCTCTCACGAAGGCTCTGGAGCTCAGCAGCCCAGTTCCCACCCAGCCACACAGGGAGAAGCGATGCGTACAGGGCGGCAAACGGGAGGCCTCCACCAGCTCGTCCTCTAGAGATGCGGGACATGGGGCTGAGAGAACAAGGGGAGGAGAGGCAGGGCCGCTGCATCCCCGGGCCGCCCATGCTCATGGAGTCATGACCCGAGAAAGGCCTGGAAACCCTACTGGGCTGTGAAGGTGATGGCCACAAAGAGCGTGGCCCTGAGACACAGCACAGTCACCGCTGAAAACACCAAAACCTTTCACACACACCAGATAAAGAGGAGGAGATCAAACATTAAAAAAGCCTTACAAACAACCTGGTGAATACAAAGGCGAAGTGGCTGAAATGTTGCTTTGCTGCTTAGAACACTGGTTTTAAGTCCAAGGAAACGATATTGAACAAAACGTGGAAGACTTCTTTGACCCTTAGCCCTCCGACCAGAACACACTGGGAACTAGGGCAGCTCCCTTCCTTAGCCTCCTTTACTGATAGATAGTTAAGGGCACAAACAGAGCCACGTAGGGGACTTGGAGGGTGGCAGGAACTACATGTAGGGTCCACTCAGTGAAAATGCCGCGTTAACAGGGTAAGGAGGACCCTGCATAAAACCCAGTGCGAAATGCGAACCAACGAGGAAACAATTGCTGGAAACTATGACCCAGGAAGGCCTAAAGATTCCATGGAATCTTCAAGAAAAATTACACCATGTCCTTATAACTTCTCAAAATCTTTGCATGTCATTGCCAAGTCATCTGCCCCATTAGCTTAATGTATTTACGCAATACTTAGCATAAAAGTTGACCAGGAAAGAAGCTCCCCTGTTACCTGCCGTTTTCCCTTTTGTTTACATTTCCTTTCTTCACCTTCAGGAAGAAGGGCCTCAGTCACTGGGCACAGGGACTTTTTTTTTTTTTTTTTTTTTTTGTAACTGACAAAGTTGAGAGGTGCCAGTATGGAGGGAGTGTGGAAGGTGGGGCCAGAGCTTGGAATGACCTTAGATGCGCGTCCCAACATCACGCCCCGACTTGGCACGGGCCCCTCTGGGTCAAGCAAGAGGTGTAACCTTTTCCTTCTTCCCTGCCAGGACTACCAGGTGGACAGTGGCACCCTGCTGGCCTCCCCCTTGCTGAAGCGCTTCACCTGGGCTGAGAGCAAACCCAAGGCCTCACTGAAGATTGAGTAAGGAAGCTGGGGGGTTGGGGGGGCTTTGATCAGTTCCTGGAGGGGTGAGAAGGAGATGCCGGGGAAGAGGGTTTCATGGTGATATTCAAGGGCTACCTGCCCTTGAGTCCAGGCTGTGCAGAAAGCACTTTTTGCCCCAAGAAGGACAGGAAAGAGGGCATAAAGTCAGACATCTGACCACCACACCCTGAGAAGGTTGACTGGGATTTAAGAGAAAACAGAAGATTCCAGCAAGGGCCAGTGGTCCAAGGGCCAGGGGCCCATGAAGCACAGCCCCTCGGTGGGAAGGAGCCTGATGTCCCCACTTGTCAACAGCGCACCGTTCAGATGTCCACCTGTTCAAATGGAAACCTGCTCATTGAGGGGGAGGCAGGAGAGGGGGCAGGACACACCCCCACCTCCATCCTGGGCCGGCAGTACTGCCATCCAGTCCTGAGACACACCCTCCTGACGCCCCCAGCCCTTCCACATGAAGGCTTGTGTCCTGTCGGATCCCGGCTCTCCTTCCTCCACACAGTGGCCTGTGATGACCACGGCCCTGCTTCTCGATACGCTCGTCTCTGCCCAGGGACAGTGCTGGGCAGCACAAGGCCAGGCCCACCAGGCTTGCCCGGTTCAAACACCTGCCCGACTTACCTACCGGCAGAACCGTTCTGCGCCTTTTATTGAAATCAGGGTCTGCAAACTTATTCTTAAGGAGCCAGACAGTAAACAACCGCCCACCTCTGCCACTTACAGCCGACAGCACACCAGCTAGGAGGTACAGCTGTGTCCAATCAGCTCTTACAAAAGCAGGTGGCCGCGGAGCACGTGAAAATGTTTCACCTCGTGAGTCATCGGGGAGATGCAAGTCACATGAGGTACCCCTTCACACCCGCTAGCATGGTTAGAAGCAGTCAGTGTGGGCCAGGATGTGGCGCGATTAGAACCCTGTATGCTTGCGGGTAAAGTTAAATACAGTTACTCCATGAGGCAGCAGTTCCACTCCATAGGTACATACCCCACAGAAGTGAAAATTTATGTCCGCACAGAAACTTGCACACAAACGTTCATAGCCGTGTTATTCATTGTAACCAAAAGCAGAAACGATGTGACTGGGTATCAATGGCGCATGGATAACTAAAATGCGTACACCCCTACAGTAGGCTATGATCTGTCCATGAAGAGTGCGAGGTACTGATACACGCTACAACAGGCAGGGCCTCGAGAACATGAAGTGAAAAGGGTCAGTCCTGAAACGCCATGCATCGCATGACCCCCTTTACAGGAAATGCCCAGAATAGCCATCTGTGAATATGCTGAAACCCACTGCCCTGCACACTTGAGGTGAATTGCATAGTGCGCAAATTATATGTCAATAAATCTGTAGTTGAAAAAAAAAAAGCCGAACAGGTGGCCAGCGCCCAGGCGAGTTTGCCCACCCCGATCTAAGTCCAAGCGCATTAACCCCAGGGAACTCCAGCGCCGGGGAGGCCAGGGGCGCACCCCCGCGCACGTGTGTGCCCTCCACGCGCGCACGCCCAAGGGGCCCAGAGCCGCCGCCTGGCAGGTCAGAGGACGCGGCGGGGACAGAGGGGAGAAGCGGGGCCCACGCACTTTTGTCTCCTGCTTCAGAACACTTCCAGACCTTCGTGAAAAAAGGAAAACCATTCCCCGCATCCTCTACTCCGAGACTAAAACACAGAACACGGATCAAAGGCCAGCGCGCTAATCAGGGCCAAACAGTACCGTGGCGCCCGGGGTCCTTGTCCCCATCCCGGCTGTGAAGACCATCAAACCCGAGGGGACCAGAGAAGCTCCTGTCCTCCCGCGTGGCCTCTCGGGCTGGACACAACATACGGAACCCAGAAGCCAGTCCCCTCCCCCGTCGCCCGGCCAGCGGTACACCGCCCGCACTGGACACTCCTCTCCTCTGGGGCACAGACAGGAGAGGGAGACGGCCCGGCTCACCTTTCTGCGGGACGTTCTAGCAGTTTCTCGAGGCGGCTGTACAACCTCCCACAAACTCGGTGGCTCAGCACAGGAGAAACGTGTCCTCTCGCAGTCCCGGAGGCCCGACGTCCAAGATCCAGGTGCCGGCAGGGCTGCACTCCCTCGGGAGGCCCGTCCCTTGCCTCTGCTGCTCTGCTGCCCCCGGGGCGGCCGTGGCTGCCGCCGCGCTCCTCGGCTGCACCTCCTGCCCCTCTGCGTGCGCCGTGACGCCCCGCCCCCCCTACACAGACACGTGCGGCGGTGTCTCGGGCGCCCCTGGGTGATGCACGCCAGGCGCCGCCTCTGCAGATCCTTCAGCTTAATTGCAGCTCTTGCTGAGAAACATGCTACCCACAGGCTCCACGGACTCGCCGTCACTGTACATGGGGGTGGGAAGCACCTTTCAGCCCATCGCAGGAGCCAGCTGACCCGAGTAGGGGAGGGCTGCACCCAAGCCTGGGAGCTATTTTCCACCAGGGAGTCTGGGTTTGCATTAACTAATCCCGCCCTCGCCCTCCCGGGCCGGTGGAATGACCCCCAGCTGGTGGCAGAGAGGCTGTGGACAGCTCCAGACGCTCGAGCAGAGGTCCAGGTGGGACTCAGTGGCCGTTAACTCTCCCACAGCCGGTGAACAAATGACCCACTAAGAAGCGGACTTGAGTGTTTGTGTTCAAGACATCAATTTTGTGCAATTGATTTTTTTTCTTCTTTTCTTTCCTTAGCTTGAGAGTAACCAGTAAGAGTAAGGAGTCGGGCCTTTCTGACCTCAGCAGACCCACATTCTGCCACGCCAGCTGCGGGCACCTCAGCGCAGGCCAGCGCAGATTCACCTATGACCACTCGGAGCTGGAGAGGAAGATGTCCTGCTGCTCTCCTCCCCCCGACTACAACTCCGTGGTCCTGTACTCCACCCCGCCCGTCTAAAGCCTGGCTCAGCACAGCCTTCTTTCTAGAACCACATGTGTATTTACACCCCCAGAAAACTAGCTTTTGCCAGTATTACGCATGTAGAAATCGACACCTTTTCCTTTCCACAGGAGCCCGCTGCTTTTCTGTGATTGTTAATAGTGCTTTTGTCTCTTTGACTAACAAGAATGTAACCCCACATAGAGGAATAGTGACAAGAGAAGAGCACCACTGCCAACCATCGCAGGACTCAGCGGGTGGGAGAAATCCTTCCTCAGCCCCAGGACTTGCCTCTCCTCCCTGGGACCGCAGGGCTCTGGGTGGTTCAGGACACACGCGGTCACCTGTCGTGGCAGTAGACTCCGCGGGCCAGCAAGGCCTGTGATGCCAAAGGTGTGGCTCTGGGGTCCTGCAGCAGCAGACACGGCAGTGAGGGGGGAGGAGGAGGAGGAAGGGAGAGACGAGGGATTTGAGCTGCGCCTCGTGGGGAGGGAGTGGGACACAGACAGTGCCATTGGGTCCACGTTCAAGAACCCAGCTGGGGAGCGGACAGGACAGAGGGGTGAGGGGAGGTAAGAAAGGCCAAACATAACTTTTGGAACTACCAAGCAGATTGTAAAACCTTAGCTATGGGAGGAGTTCTGTGCCATGTGGGGCACAGCTTTTGTTTCCAGCACTGAGCGTGGAGCTCAAAGCCGAGTCCATCCCACCAGGTCCCCCAGTGGGACACGCTGACCCTGCGCCCTGAGCTTGGGAGGCCCCGGGCATGGTGGCCTCACCACACACGCTGTTCCCAGGAAGCTCACCCCCAAGTGAGTCTGGTCTGTTAGGTCACCTGTTAGTCTTAAGGCCACATTTTTGAAGATAATATCAGATTCTATTTTGAGTACTAATATATAGTCAAGACACTTAGCTCAGTTTTTTTATTAACCTGTTTCATACAGTTAGTTATTAAAGGAAGCTGAGGAGAAGGAAAACAGTCTTGTGGACCCAAACTAGAATAGATGGAGAAAAAGAGAGAAGGTGGAGTGAAAACCCCACCTCCACACCAACCAGACCAACTCCCTGAAACCATGGGGACCCAGGGACAGAAGTCAACCACGTGTCCTTCTTATTCACTGGGGACCCCGCTCTCTCACGCCTGTCTCCTGGACAGAAGAGCATTAACCAATGTCTATTAAGCACTTTACGCTCCTTGAGGAAAAAGGTGGTATGTAATTTATGCAAGATACTTCTAGAACTGGGACTCAGGATATTAGTTAATGAGCCATCCATAGGAGAACAGCCTCTTTTCCTCTACTTTGGGCCTTGCCTCAGGTCTGAGGATGATGGAAATAGGGAGACAGGGTACAAACGCGTGCCTACGTCTCAGGGTCGAGAGGCCCTGGACCCCTCACTGGCTCTGCCTGATGCTGTGTGTTTAGGACGTGCGCACCTTCTGGGGCCAGTGGGAGCCGGACAGGCCACAGGGAATCGCTGCTCCTGGTAGAGAAGAGGATGCTTCCCTGACTTCACTCTAGAAACTGAGACGGAAGTGACAGACGGGCTGTGCTTCCTGCCCCACGTGTCAGTCTTGCTTCGAGGCGCATCGTAGGAAGAGAAGGGAGAGCGCGCACATCCCCAGCGAGACAGCGGCCGCTCCGGGGGGGGGGCTCTGCTGGAGGGGCCTCTGGCCACCAACAGCCAAGTTCAAACAGAATCGGGCCAGGGCCAGAGGAGAGGGAAAGTCTTCTTCCTCTTTACAAGCACACGAGCACCTGTGACCCCTGGCAACAGTAGAAATCAGGTAACCGGGAGGTGGTTAAACAGGGAAAATAAAAGATTCTCTAGTTTTTTCAAATCCATTAAGGATCCAACAATTAGGGAAAACAAAGAAAAACCTTAGTTATACATATAATGTCTTGATTTCAATAATCTAACTCTTAATCCTTAAGAGGCCTTCGTAATACCATCTTTCCAAAAGACAAAGAAGCCGTTAGACTCTGTTAAATTGGCTTCCTCAGAGACTCAGGTCTGTCCATCAGTCCAGTTTTATCTGGAGTCTTAAGACAGAATGAAAACTGGAAGCTGGGAGGAATGAGTGTATCCAGTGGCAAAGGGCTTGTCAGAGACGGGTTCGTTGAAACAGCACTGAAAATTACATCACTAGTGGACGGATGGTATTACTAGACCCATTTGTCATTTCTGACAAAAATGGTTGGCATGAACAATTAGGGGACGGCACTCCCTTTTCAGGACTTGTGAGATCGCGCACACGGAGCAGTGTGGGTAGGAGGGGACGGGAACCACGCACAAGCCTGTATCTAGTTGGTCTAAGGGTGATGCTCAGACCCGTGGAGCAAGTGTGTCCAAATCCTGAAAAGGTTACCTAGGTCTTCCGGCTGTGCCTCGTTTCCCAGCCCATAAAAATGTCAAACAGGAAACAAATACGTGTCGGCCCCTTTTAACTGATTAAAGAAGGAGCACGTCTTTGACTGACAGTGGTAGTAACTATATGTATATTTGTATGTGTGTGTTTTGTGCAGAACTATTTAAGGAAACTGGAATTTTAAAGTTACTTTTATACAAACCAAGAATATATGCTGCAGATATAAGACAGAATCTCGTCCTACATCTCTAGTCACTATGAATGTATTTTGTATGCTATCTTCATATAATAAAATTAACTTACAAAAGACATCCATATATTTTCTATTTTGCATACAAATGAAAAAAGAGGTCGTGGTTTCCCAGGGAGGAAGGGTGGCGGACAGGTGTTCTGGGAGAACTCATGAAATACCAGTTACTAAACCAGCGCAAGGAACAGAAAGCAAGTGCCGCTAAAAATGGGGTACAGAGTGTCCACCAGCCACAGAGCGGCTGCTCTGAACAATCGAGACACTGCGAACAGTACATCAGCATCAAAATCTAAAGTGAATACGACCTCAAGTAAAATGTACAGACTGAGTGCAAGTGCTGGGTGCCGACCAAAGTCCCCTCAATTAAAAAGGAAGCAGGACTTCCCTGGTGGCGCAGTGGTTAAGAATCCACCCGCCAATACAGGGGATACAGGTTCGAGCCCTGATCGGGGAAGATCCCTCATGCCTCGGAGCACCTAAGCCCGTGCGCCACAACTACTAAGCCTGTGCACCTAGAGCCCATGCTTCACAAGAAGAAGCCACTGCAATGAGAAGCCCGTGCACCACAACAAAGAGTAGTGCCCGCTTGCTGCAACTAGACAAAGCCTGTGCGCAACGAAGACCCAACACAGCCAATAAAAATAATTTTAAAGAGGTGGGCTTTTCCAAACACTAATATTACCATAATCACAGAATGTGTGTATATGTGTGTATTAGAGGTTGTGCGCTAGGAACCACACCAAATAATTAGGCAAAGACAAAAGAGTGTCCCTAAGAAAAGGACACTAGCTAAATATTCTTCAATTTTGTTTTGTGGACTCCATCCTAGAAAGAGAAAATGTAGGTAATCGCTCATAGACATACAATAAGTGACCAACACATTGTCTTAGAAAGCAGTCATACCATCACCTTCTTAATAATATCATGAGTAAACCAGACTGGAGAAACATTTTCAGGGAAAACAGGCCTGCTTTCTTCGAGACAAAAGCAAGAAAATGGAATCATCTCAATAAGTTTGTGGTTAGCTGAAGAGGGCAAAAAGCATTTTATCTACAAGAATCTGAAATCCTTTAAAAATACTACTCGTTTTCTTAACACAAAGTCACTCATTTAGGCAAAGGATTTGAAGAATGCTCACAAACTGGTGTCACGTCAGAGTTCAGAAGTTTTCTCGTGACTCTAGAAACTTACAGTACTTTGGGGAATTGATTTTTTCTTTTGTCCGGCAGAAGGATGGCCCAGTGAGGTTTATTGGACTCCTCAGTGTTAAACATATTACCAGACTTTTGGATTTCATAGGCCAGGAAATATTTCAAACATATCCTGGGTCCCAACACAGGAATGACCAGCTTTCTGTTTTTTGAACTAAAGACACTTAAGAGAAAAAACAAACCAAACCAACCCCCAAACCAACTAGATGCCACGAATGCTCCACGCCTTGACCTGCGCATGGTGCACAGGTGCACTCACTTTGTGACCATTCACTGAGCTGCACACTTATTTGCAAACACACATATGTATACTATTCTTCAAAGATTATTAAAAGGAAAAAAAAAAAAAACCTGACTGCCTACCACAACTTTTCACAGAGGAAAAACCCATTCTGAAAAGAGTAAAGGCTTGGTCTCAGACTCAAACACAGCAACTCAATTTTATGTGCTAGCAACTATTCCAAGTGCTTTAGAGGAATAAACTCATTTAATTTTCAAAGCAACCCAATGCGACAGGTACTGTCAGTACACTCTTCACATCGATGGGAAAACTGAAGGAATCGCGAGAACTTCAAAATCCCGCCATCACGTCTGCCCACCTACCAGCATCTGCACCCAGACACTCTGCCCTCCCGACTCAGGACACCGGCGGTGCACTCGGCCCCTCCCTCTCCTCTCCTCTCCTCGACTCATGGGCATTGCTCCAGCAATGCATCACCCCTCTCCCCTCTTTTTCCCTTTTCCACTGGATCTTACAAACACGCTATTACCTCTGCCATCTTGCAAAGCCAAAAGCCCTCCATCCCTACTTTACCCTGCAGCTACCACCCCATTTCTCTATGCCTCTCCATAGCAAAATTCCTTGAAAGAGCCGGTTATACTCCTTGTGTCTGGTTCCTCTCCTCCCACTCAAGCCTGGCTTTCACTCCTACTCATTGAAAGCACCTGCTGCATGACACCATGTTGCTAAACTCAATGGCCATTTTCAGTCTCAATCTCATCAACGCCTTGACCTTTACTCCTGGAAACACCTTGATTCCAGGACGTCACAGATTTTTCTTCCCACCTCACTGGTCATTTGTGTCTCTGACTGGCTTTCTCTGATCTTTGAACAGTGTTCCATTCACCCCAAGGCTCTGCCCTTGGCCTTTCTTCTCAATCTGTACTCTCTTCACGATCTCAACCAAGCTGAAGGCTTGAAATAACATCTATACGATTATGCCTTGCAAATTACAATGTGTCGCCTACAGACTCTCATGTGAGTGCTAAACCAGCAACTCCCCTTGGTGCTGCTGTGACAGACTGTATTTTCCAAAAAATAGCTGCACCAGTATCTCCCATCCCATGTGAGCTTTGGCAGCGTCCTTGCCATTGACCCCATCCAACCCCTCTCCCCTGGAATCAGAGCTGGCTTTGTGACTCACTCGTAATCAACAGCAAGGGGCAGGAGTGACACTGCATGATGCCCAGGCCAGGTCAGAAAAGATCGCGTGGCCTCCACCCGAGTCTCAAGCTCACACATCCTCCACTTGGTCCCACCGGAGACCCAGTCACCAGGCCTGGAGAAGCCTAAGCCCCACGGAGAGGGCACACGTAGGTGCGCCCATCGACCAGCCCCAGCTGAGCCCAGTTCATGACAAAATTCAGTTCAGGTGCCAGACCCGATGACTTCAGCCCTCCCACCCAGAACTGGAGTTTTTCCCTGCCGAGGCCCAAACGTAACAGGTAGAGATAAGCCATCCTGGCTGTGCTCTGTCCTAACTCCTGACCCAAAGCACCCCTGAGGGTAAAATGGGGGTTGTTTAATTCCATAAAGTTTAGAATCGGTTGTCACAGGATAACCAGAACAAACGTGTACTAAATATCTCAAACTTAACAGACCCCAGACCAGATTCCCAACTGTCTTTCCTCACTTCCCCAGCCTCCCGTGCCAACCCCCTCCCTCCCTCCAAAAATCTCTTATGTTCCTACAACCACCTCTTTAAGTTTAGTAGCCTCCTCCATCCGGTCAGCAGTGGCCGAAACCTTCAGTCATTTTGATTCCTCTCTTCTTTCTTACTCCACGTCCTGTAAATCATAAATCAGGACGTCCTGTTGGCTCTCCCTTTAAAGTACATTCACAGTCCAGTTACTT
This sequence comes from Hippopotamus amphibius kiboko, assembly GCF_030028045.1. NCBI lineage: Eukaryota > Metazoa > Chordata > Mammalia > Artiodactyla > Hippopotamidae > Hippopotamus > Hippopotamus amphibius. The sequence goes on from NC_080199.1 coordinate 75,010,808, forward strand.
CCCACCGCCTCTATGGCTGTCACTCCATCACCCCACTCCAAATCCCCACCATCTTTCACTTGAAATACTGCAAGAGCTTCCTAACTAAAAGCCCAAGTGATCCTTTTAAATGTTGTGTCATGTTATTCCTGCTCAAACTCCTCCCTGAAGCTTTCCCCATGGGAGTAAAAGCCAAAATGGTCTTAGAATGGTATACAAGACACTCCCCCTCCCTTCCCCATCATCTTCCTGACCTCACGTCCTGCTGATTCTACTCTGGTCACATCCCCTCCCTGCCATGCCTCCAACACTCTGGGCACATTTCCTGGCCTGGGAATCTTTTCCTTCAGGTATCTACATGCCTGGCTCCTTCACTTCAAGTCTTTGCTCACGTAAGACCTTCTCAGTGAGACCTACTACCCACATCATCCCATCTGAAATTCTACCATCACCACCATACTCCCCACACCCAGAGTTGCAAGATGAAACACAGGATGGCTAATTGTCCATTTGCATTTGCTAAACCTGGCAACACTATCCACATCCTTTACCCTACTTTATTTTCCTTCCATAACCATTATTGCCTCGTAACTACCATGTACTCCTTTTTCCCGCTAGGATGAAAGCTCTCAGAAATAACTGTCTGTTGCGGTCAGAGTTCTGTTGGTTCCTAGAACAACGCCTGGCATAAAACAGGCATTCAATAAATACAGGCAGACCTCACAGATACTGCGTTTTCTACAAACTGAAGGTTTGAGCAACCCTGTGTCAAGTAGGTCTAAAGACACCGTTTTTCCAACAGCAGTTGCTCACCTCGTGGCTCTGTGTCACGTTTGGGTAATTCTCGTAGCGTTTCAAGCTTTTTCGTTATTACTGTATTTGTGACAGTGATCGGGAACCTTTGATGTTACTGTTGTGAAGAGACGACAACTTGCTGAAGGCTCAGGTGATGGTCAGTGATATTTTTAAATTAAGGTATATACTTTTTTTTTACACATAATGCTATTGCACACTTCATAGACTGCAGCAGAGTGTACACTTAACTTTCATATGCACTGGGAAACCAAAAAGTTCATGTGACTCACTTTATTGCAGTGGTCTGTAACTGAACCCACAATATCTCTGAGGTATGCCTGTATTTGATGAATGAGTTCCTAGTTTCAACAAATATTAACATTTTGCCATATTTCCTTTCTCTACCCTTATATTCTGAATGATGTTTCTGAAGGGAGGGCCACCTTCACCTATATAGTAAGTTAACTAGACTGCTAGACGTCCTTCTTCCACGTAAGCACGTCCTCTCTCCCAAGCTACACTGTACGCCATGTGCTAGTTAGAAACGTTTGGGTGCGACTCTGTATTCTGTAAATAACCCGTACTCACATCCGCATTTCTAGTGCCTGGAACACATCCAAGTTAGGCATTTAACAGATACGTGGTAAATTAACAAATACATCTGCCACCACTTTACCCAAAGACCAAAAGTTCCTCCCAAATACGTACGAAATCTTTAGCCTCAAGTCCCAATCATAAGACAGACATCATCTTGTTAAATGAACGGGTAACAACAACAAAAAAAGGACGATCTTCTCTCTGTAATTCTTTATTAAAAATACTGCTGTACATGTAGAGACTGAAAACAGGATTAAAGATGAATAACCCATATTGGGATCATGACATTAGAATTTAACATACTGGTGCTTTTCAGGGAAGTTGCTGACATCCAAATCACAGAACCAAGGTCAAAAGCAAAATACAAAGGTACCCTCAAAAATATTTACAATGAAGTAAATACATTAACAGATTTTAAAACAGGTACAAAAAACTGAAATGACCGTTACATGATTTCAAGGGTTGTCCTTTCTGTGCTTTTATCTGTCATAACAGCAAGGTGTGGGAAGTTTACATCCTTCATTTGAGTACTCTCAGATATTAAAATCTTCCTATGAATTAAAAAGACTAACTTTTAGACAACCTCTTAAGTGGAATTACACTATGGAAAAGAGGGCTCCCCCAAAAAACACCTAAGCAGAACAAGGAGTTCTATTGAAAACCATTCCCAATAAAAACTAAATGAAAAATAAATATAAAACAAAGCTTAAAAAAATATGTATTACCTGATACCAACTGTTTTCTGGCTGACAATATTTACTCATGAAAACATATCAGCTGTCTACCTTTTATATTCAAACCAAGTCCTGAGGTGACATGGGGCTGAAGCAAACTAGCTAGCATTTATGATGCCAACACTCTTGGGTTTGTGATTTGAATCTGCCTTGCAGAGGGAAGTTTGCTGGTCTATACAGAATGAGAAAATCAAGCCCTATTTTACCCCTGCCCTTCCTTAGCTTTCACAAAACATTGGTCCACAAATTAAATTTTCAAAAAGTTCCCAAACCCCGAAACTAAAATAGATGATCCCCTTTCATTTTCAAAGAAAACAATATTGGAAAAAATCTCCAGCCCGCTTATAAATTAAGCATTTCATATTTCTTCTAGAATACAAGTAGTTCTTTTTTGTACAAAAGAATTACAATATGATTTGTCAAAAAACATATAAAAAGACAGCTGCTCTTCCTCAAATACATGAGCTAATAATGATAAAAGACTTCTGCATGTTAATGTCTCCAAGTTCTTGTTCCTTTTACATAAAAAAAGAACATTATGGTGGCAAATGTTAATTATCCTTTGAATATTGAACATTATGTTCTGTTAAAATCCATCCTGATCAAATACAACAATTGATTTTCTTTTTAACTCAACAACTGATGCTACCAAATGTGGACTCAAACACACTTGTTAAAACACGTAAAGCGTGTCTCTAGTCTTCAAAAGCTTTCGGGTGAAGAGGTGCTTTTTCTTGATGCAAATCTCAAGGCAGAGAAAATCATTTTAAAGCTTATAAAAAGTGGACAGAGAAATATTAAAAACTTCTCTGAAAACTACAAACATGTATAGTTATTAAAATTGAAGACTGTAACATCAGTTGCAAGTGCTTGGAAGTCTTTCCTGACCTTTTGAGTTTCCACATTTTCTTCATAGTTGCGTTGGTGAGCACCCAGTGCTAGTAAAACATTCAGTGCTGGGAAAGGAGATAGAGTCTTCATTACTGTTTTTTATGAAAGAAAATTCCTATGTATTTGGCAGTCTTCAGTATCAAAGTATAGGTATTTCATTAACTAGAAATCCCATGAATACCCAAGTTTGGCGACAACTGCATGTCCAAATGTTAAGAAAGTTAAGAGGAGGAAAATTCCAAACTTTTGAGATTGACTTATTCAGGAATATCCCACACAGTTATTATCAAAAGCACTATTACTTTGGGCTAAGCAGTGACTGCAAAGGCACAGCAGATTGTTTTCCCTCCAGATTCAGGCTGTAAAACTTCAGGAAGCTCTTGATGCCAGACCACCGCTGTGTTTAGTTCGTCTTCTGAACAGTGTCTCTGTATCTGTATCCAGTGTAAAGTACCATAATAAAGCTGTGGTTCAAAGAACAGAACTTTATACAAAAAAGCAAACTGGAAGTAACCTAAAGCAATATACTCCTGAACTTCAGGCCTTTAACACAATTTCTTAATTTTTTTCTATTCAAAAATGGCATAAATGTATATGTATTTGATTAGCAGGGAAACATCTTTTTTTTAAAAAAAAAAAGAGGCTCTGGTTGAATTTGGAGCAAAGAGCTCTGTGTGCTCCTTCAGTTACTGTTTATCTAATCCTCATTCAGAAAGGATTTAAATCAACAGGGGAATTCATACCCAACAATTCACTGATATTTCTGTGTGTTCTTAAAAACAAAAGACACACACACAAAAATCTCAATTTCAACTAACAACGGGTGGCATACAGAGCTTGCGTACAATACTCTTACAAGAATTATGCACTATACTGTACTTCCATGAAATCATTTACCTGGTCCCTTGTATCATTCAGGGCAACCCATCCCCCAAAGAGCAAATTCTGCACCCTCAGTGACAAAAATGCTACCCAGCATTGTTTCCCAAAAATGTCCTTGCAAATAGTTTCCCTTAATAAGTATACAATGTGGCAAAAGTCCAAAGATCAGAAAAAAAGTCTTTAAAAAATTAAAATTAGTGCATATACAAGTGGAAAAAACAAAAGCTGGAACATCATTCAGCTAATGGTGCTCCTTAATCTAAAATAAACTCTTCACAGGTGTGGCCCAACCGGCAGCCACAGCTCAAGGATAAGTGAAATTCTTCCTTTCAAGTAACAGCGCACCTGACCCAAGTGCAAGCAGCTCTGCTCATCTTCTGCTTGTTTCCCAAACGTGAAATGAGATGATGAGAACAGTTCAGCTGTAGTGCAATTTGCTATTGGTTAAGCTCCTCGGCCATATCCCGCCTGTTCTTTGTTTTTGTTTTAGCAAATACTACAACTGACCATTTGCAGCTGCAATCAGTTCTTGAAAAGTATTTTCAAAGCATCGCTTTAAGTCACTGTAAGTCACCACAAGTACACTCTTCTCATCTCGGGAAATGAGGCTTATTTTTTCTGGCACACCAGCATCTAACTGAAACAGACAGAAACACAAAATATGAAGTTCAAGCCTATTTTAGGACACCTGCAACAGCGATATATGAAATGCTTTTTAAAATTTTGTCACATTCCCCTCTAGATATTCATAAATATTTTACATCACTAATCAGTATATGCACACACTTTTCAACTCAGGTGTGTTTTTTAAAAACAATGCCCTAGGGACTTCCCCGGTGATTAAGACTCCACGCTCCCACTGCAGGGAGGGGCGGGTTCAATCTCTGGCTGGGGTGCTAAGATGCCACATGCTGTGCAGTGTGGTCAAAAAATAAATAGAAACTACCCGAAAGTCATTTAGAAAAATTTAAAAAACAAAAACAACAGGAAACATTGCCCTATGTGGCTGCCTATCTTTATTTAACTTTCTTTTTTTTGAGTTGCTTTACAATGTTGTGTTAGTTTCTGCTGTACAACGAAGTGAATCAGCTGTATGTATACATATATTCCCTCCCTCCCTGCACCCCCCTCCATCCCACCCCTCTAGGTCATCACAGAGCACCAAGCTGAGCTCCCTGTGCTGTGCAGCAGGCTCCACTAGCCACCTATTTCACACATGGTAGTGTGTCTGTGTCAGTCCTAACCTCCCAGTTTGTCTATCTTTCATGCTTAACATCTGTGTACATCATATTCCATCCAGTTGATACTGCCCCAATATCTTCCAATTCTTTGGTATCATGAATTATTACAGTGCAATGAACATACTTGGCTACTTAATTTTTTTCCACTGTAGAATTACCCTAAGGAGAAACACTTAAAAGTATAAATACTGAATCAAAAAATATGGGTAATTTTATAGCTTAATACATACAGTCAAATTGCTTCCCAAAGGACATCAGACAGCATGGATTTGTGAGTTGTACAAATTTACCAGTAACTCCAAATCAAATCAGTGCCTTGCTACTTTAATTCACATTTTTAACTAATGTTACCAAATGTTTTCATACATTTACTTTCATTATTTCCACTTGTGTGAATGCCAGCATATAATCTTTATCAAATCCATATTTATCAGGAGTTGGCAGTAATATTTTAATGAGGTCTTTATAAAGCATAAATATGAATCCTGAGTCCATCAAATAACTTCTCGTTAGGATTTTCACTTTACTTTTGTTAGTTTTTGATGTACGTTTCCTTCTTTTTTCAATAATCCATTAAAATATGTTTAAAACTACTTCTGAAGGCACAGTCTTTCAAACCACTTTACATTCTAATTTCCATCATCATTTCCACCAAACTAATCTATGTAACAATCTCATATCACCAACATGACCATCCATCCCTTTTAATCTATGACGCTCCTTCCAAACTTAAAAAACTCTCATTTTCAGATTTGGGATAAATTTTACCTACTCCTAGTTATTTTATGAAATGAAATAGAATATTCTTCAAATTTTCAGTTATCCTAATATTCACTAGGTAATCTTCATTTAAGATGTCTGGCCATGGCTTATTCCATAGGCTCTACACGTCAGTGATTACTCTAGTTCCACATATTTTTAATTACTGGTGTTTTGATAGTATGGACACTGTTTTCTAAAACCTGGTAGAATTATTCTCCACTCACTGCTCTTAAAAATGTTCCCCCTTAAGAGAAAAAGGCAAATGAATATATAAATCACACCAGATTAACTCAATGATACATAATACAGTCTTGTTCTGTCTTAATGCAGGTTACTGACAATACTCGCTGAAGAGTTTTAAGGAAATTCAAACATGGCAAAATAGTGCTTAAAAATAAAACACCACCATGTTTTACCTGAGGGGTTAGCACACTGTACGCCAACAGTTAAATCATGTGCCACTGTAGGTATTTTCTCCTCTACTTCTTATAATTCAGGGACAATTCAGACCAGGGATCAGCAAATGTTTTCTATAATGGGCCAGATAGTAAGAGTTTTAAATTTCAGGGCCATATACAAGCCTCCGTCTCATATTCTTCTTAGCTGTTTTTAACAATCTTTTAAAAAAGTAAAAATTACTCTTAGTCTGTAGGCTGTACAAAAACAGGCAAAACGATTTGGCCAACAGGCCAGTTTGCCAACCCTTGATTCAGACATAAACTATACACAAAGGCTAGGATATGCTTCTGGAGACCCACTTTCTCTGTAATTCCAAGTAATTCATTAGGAAAATGTATTCCTTCCTTCCTCCGTAAATCGCATGTCTCCTAGCCCTTTCAAAAACACAAAGCTGATCTCTCAAATAAATGTCTAATATCTCTACCTACTTACTTCATCTAATCACCTCTAATTCCCTACGTGTCACAGCTGGGTCTAGTGATACGCCCAGCACTGCATTTGCACTATTATAACACTTGATTAACACCCACAGCTGACAGCAAATGAACTGAGGATGTGCAGGGCACTCAACATGACTCACCATGACTGAGAAGAAAGGAATTCGACTTCAAAAAAGTATTTAAACTCAAAATTATTTGTCTTTCCCACTCATTGCTTTATTTATTATAACAAACTGCACTTGGTAAATAACACAGTGGTGGGGGCGGGGGGGGGGCGCAGCAGTCATTTTGTGACATTTTATCACAACGACAAGATCTACGATGAAAAATTCTGAAATCATTCACGTAGGTGTTAAAAAAAAAAATCCTCCCATTCTAGAAATTGTCATTAAGTAGGTACAGCTAATAACTGTGAATAAAATGTCTGGTATACTACAGCAGAGTACATCTTAATTTCTTAAGTCTCTTCACATTTGTAGAAGATGCAGCTCTATAAATTGTAGATAACAGCATCATGATCTTTAAAAAAGTCCAGATACAAATTACCTTGTTAAGACAGGAAATGATATGACTGAGGTCAATCCAAGGAGCACCTGCTTCTGTCACCTGATGAAAAAGGTGATCCCTAAAGAGTTTCAAGAGATAACGGTCTCCAGTCTCCGACCAGGTAGGATCCTTCTGAAACCTGGGGGAAGGTGATATTTTACGTCAATAACTCATGCCGTATACCACATGTTTATATTTCAGTCTCAAAACTAGTTTAATTTTATTGTTTTCTATAATAAATCAGAAAGATGGGTTTGTGTGTAGTTTTTTTTTTAAATCAGATTTATGTCCAGATTGCCCATAGATTTTTTTAAAAATAACCACACTGAATATGAAAGTATACGAATACTACTTTTCACTTCTCAAGGCAATCACCCCCCTTACACACTCCTATTTTATAATCACTTCCTTATTTAGGCTCCTACCATTAGACAAAATGGGGAAGAAAGCAAATGTCTTTAGATATCTTTAGAAATAGGTTGAAAGAGATTATCCTTTTCCTCCTCTACCCTTAGGTTATAGGGTAGAGAGAGATGGTCAGATACGTGTCTGCTTTACTGGAAGCATAAAATAGGGAAATGTTCAGGAAACAAAATGGGGGGAGATTCTGGTTTCCTACCATTATGTGATGATGTGAAAGTGAGCTGCAAAGAACTGAAAAACTGCCCAGATGATCACTGCTAGTTTTCAGTGACCTACGGCACTTACAGGCTAGTGGGGAAAACAGACATTCAAATAACCAAAGAAAGCTGTAACTGCATGCTTAGAGAATGCTGTTAAGAAAAAGGGATATGGTATAAAACAGAAACATGAATTCACCTGGGAAGCCAAGGAAGGCTTTCCAGGGAAGGAGCGATGTTCTTCCCAGAGGAAGAATGCCCCCTTAGTCAGAGGCATCAGTATTTGGAAAGGACAGAGCAAGGAGCACTTAAGAAACGTAAGAAAGGTCAGTGTGGCTAGACGGGGTTGGGAGAGAAAAGAGAAGAGAAAGCAGAACCGGAGGAGTGCAGAGTAAGGACAAGGAAGGGTAAGAGAAAAGACGGGCAAAAGACAGCACAAGAGGCTAGGAGGAAATTAAAAGGGAAAAAAAGGCAGATCTGAAGCAAGGATAGAAAGGGACAGGTCAGACCATGCAGACTCAGATCACATTTAAAACTTAGGTCTGCATTCTGAGAACAAGGCGGGAAGCCCACCACAATCACGCATCTGGGTTCACACTACAAACAGAAGGTGGAAGATTCTTTTCTGGAGAAACTGACCTGCCCAAGGGAAATAACTGACATCTGGAAGTCTACCAACAACAAACAAAAATCACATGTAACATCATCGTGCTGCTTTATCGCGCAATCCCTGCCCCCACAAGGCACTTCCCACCAGCTTCTAAGGACTGCATTTTTAATATGAATGAACAGCCAAGGATCAGAAATCCTTTGGAGAATAAAACAAAACAAACTATTGTTTCCTATGAGATACTGCAGGAAACAGAATAAAAGTTAAAAGAAAAAAACCCGCTCACTAAAAATCTATAATTGACAATCTCAGAGAAAAGGAATTAAATGCTGTAAGACAGAAACATTCAGAAAGCAGAAAGTTCTTAAAAATTTTAAGTATAAGCAGAAATTCAAAAATTCAAAGGATTAGGAAAAAAACCTTTAATTTTAAACAAAGTAAGTTGAGATTATTGCCTAGAAAGTAAGACAAAAAGGTACAATATAGAAAATAGAATATTAGAAAATCAATTGCGAAGGTCTAACATCTAAGCAATGGGAATTCCAGAATGAGAGAAGAAAAGTTTTCAAAGAAACAGTAAGAATTTCCGAGAACTAAGACATAAACTCCTAAGATTAAAAGGCCCACCTGCTGATTCATCAGAATGAATCAAAAACCCACACCACAGCACATCACTGTGAATTTCTACACATCAGTGATTAAAAAAAAAAAAACCCTAAAAGCCTGGGGGGATGGAGGATTTGGAAAGAAAACGGCTTTGAGTCTGTCTGGAAGTTAAGACAATGGAGCAACACTTCAAACTCTGAAAGAAACTATCGTGACTATTACTTAACTATGTACAAGAGGCACTACTAACACAGTCCTCAAGAGAAATCAAAAGTACAGAAATCAGAACTGAGGAAACATAACTATCGTTATGTGAAGACACAACCATATGCCTGGGAGACCCAAAAGGCTCTACTGAAAAACTATCCAAGCACTGAAGTACCAAGATACAAAATTTACAGAAATCATTTTCATGTACAACAACAAAGAGTCTAAGAAGACGGAATGGGGGTAATTCCCATTTGCAACAGCAACAAGAAAAAACAACGAAGAACAAACTTAGTGTGCTATAACTCTGTAGAGAGCAATGTAAACACGGAAGAATACTAAAGCAGACAGCAGCAAATACAACAACATGCCATTATCTTGGTAAAGATAACTCCACATCTAAAAACACAAATGCTCTTTAAGTTTACTAATAAACTTAATAAAAATATCATAAGGGTTTTTAAAATTTACTTTTAACGAAACAAGCTGATTCTGGAATTTATACAGAAAATTTAAGTTTTAGGAAAACAACAAAAAACAATAAAATGGAGATAAGAGCTAACACTGCTAGATTTTAAAATGTCAATCATTATGATAGTGTGAAAGAGGCGCTGCCTTAATAAACCAGTGGGAAAAGCTAGACTATTCAATAAATAGCCTTTGGACCACTGGGTAGTCATGGGGGGTGGGGGGGGAGTTGGATTCATACCTTATATAAATTCCAAATATATAAAACATTTTAATATGAAAAAAATTGAAACCTTAAGTATTCTAGAAGGAACTGCAAGATCATCTCTTCACAATCTTGGAGTAGAAATGCCCTTCTAACTTTCTTACTATGACTCAAAATCTAAAAGCACAAAAGAAGTTTGATCAATTAGACTACCATAAAAATGTGTTCATGGGAAAAAATTAAGCAGAGTCAAAAGAAAAATGACAAACTTAAAAGAAAATGATCCCAAAGGGTAAAGCTCTCTGGCTCCTGTACATCAAAAAGACAATCCAACTGAAAATAAAAATGGGCAAGGGATCTGGACAGACAGAAAAGGAAATTTAAATGAATCAAAAAGTAGGCAACATGCTCATTATGAACAAATACCAAAGAAACCTGCACTGATATTCAATTTCTCATTTATCAGCTTGTCAAAAAGCCAAATTTTGAAAAAAGTATTGTTGGTGAAAGACTCTCACACACTGTACACTGGTAAATCCTTCTAAGAGCTATCAAATTACTGTCACAAATTACAATGGGTACTGACCTAACAATCACATTCGGACCTATATCTGTGCACAAACAAAATTAAGTGTACATAAGTAGTCCCTGTAGAACTGCTTATATTAGCAGAAGACTGAAAACAACTCAAATGCCCATCAGTAAGGAAGTGGAGAAATCAATTCCAGTGTGTCTACAGGACGGACGGCCCACAGCCTGAACCACGAGGAAACACAGCGCAGCGGTTAGCAGCACGGACTCTGGAATCACCACGCTGTCTGGATCGAATCCTGACTCGTATGTGACCTTGGACAAGGTTTCTAAGCTCTCTATGCCTCAATTTCTCCGTTAAAGGGAACACTAAAAGTACCTGGCATCACAGGGCTGTTATGAGGATTAAGGCAGGTCCTACTTGTGAACTACTGTGTTGAGCATACACTAAACACACCTAAAGAGGAAGACTTCCAAAACACAGTTATGAGAAAAAAAAAAAAAAAACAATAAACAGATCATTATACATGGTTTACAATCTGCAGATACTGAAAAGCTGGGGGGAGGTGGTGATAAGAATACACAGTTGTGACTCGGGAAATATGTACGCGAGACGGGTAAGATAAAAGACTGCTGGGAGGAACCGAGGAGACTGGGGGTGTCAGGTATGAAAGAGAGATTTTGTATTTTTTACTGCAAACCCTTTTCTATTTTATAAGAAATTGGTTCATATAAAATCTATTCAAAAGATTTAATTAATAAAAAGAATTTTCTGAAGACAATCTGAAATTATATGCCCAATCATACCATCAATAAAGTATGAGGTTGAATAAAGATACTTTCAGACTTTCAAAAACTCAAAAAACTCATCTTTCTCAGGAAGCTACAGAAGGATGTGCTTCATTAAATCAAAAGAATAAACCAAGGAAAAAAGCAAGAAACAGCTTATGCAACGTAAAAGGAAGCTCGGGTTCGGAAGTCAAAGTGCGAGCAGGCTTACAGCCAGGAGCCCAGAGAGGAACAGAAGGGCGGAGGCTCCAGGTGCGATTTCTCTAAGGGGGGGGGAAAAAAAGGAACTGATAGCTTACCTATTTTTGACCATATGGAAAGGTGTTTTAGAACTCTGGCAGAGAGTTTGGAAGGAACTGGTGGTAAATATTTTTTCACTTGTTTAATCTCCTATATAAGACAATTATTAACACCAGGAAAACAAAAATCAAAAAACAAAAGAAAAGCAATATAGTCATGGTTTACTATGTGGTGCACCTATAAATAGTATTTACCTTGTTTTAATAATGTCAACACTGAATAAAGATATATGTCAAAATTCATGGGTTAAGCGGTACAATGTGTGTCTCTTTAGCTAAGGGAAAGGGGGTATGAGAGACACAGCTTCATCTTCTACGGGACAAAGTCATTAGCTAAGTTACATATTGAAGAAATATTTAAACACTGAAGGAAAACCAAGAAACAGCACTCTAAGCATATATTTTTAAATAAAAGAGAAAAATGCCAGAAAGAAGCAGCTAAAACTCCTTTTTAAATGCTTCAACATATAGTCATGTTCTCTTCATTTAGAAAAATCATTAGGGAAAATGCTAACTGAATCTTTTAACTCTGAAGAAAGCTAAGTGAACTTAAATTCTGTGGTCAAAAAATTCCCCCAAGCAATGGTATTTATCTATCACCTATCTCTACCAACAGAGGTAACAATCCTGAAACGCAGCTTATCCTATGGTCACAATAGCTACACTGCTGTTCTACCTGTCTTTGACAGTTATGAAGCACAAACATCAACTCTGCTTCCTTCTTGAACATAACATTAACTTACAAACAAGGCAGAACTGAACAACAAATAATGTAAGAAGGTGATGCCTTTTCAATGTCACTGATATGACAGCTATAAGCAATGCACTTTAATAGAAGATAAGAGGTGTGCAACAATCAGAAATTTCTGAAGTATCTAGTTTGACCACGGTAAACTGAACTGAACAGGCTTCAGAAAGGAGACAGGACACAGGCAGTACTGTCAGGCAGAAAACGTTCCCTCGCATGCAAACCACAACAGAGATTTCTAACACAGCATATTTTCTGTTCACGTGTGTGTGTGTGTGTGTGTGTGTGTGTGTGTGTGTGTGTGTGTGTGTGAGAGAGAGAGAGAGAGAGAGAGAGAGAGAGAGAGAGAGAAATCCCAAGGGCAACCACAACCTAGGCTGTGGTGAAGGGCGACACCTCATGGCTAACAATAGGCTTAAGGTCACTTTACATGAGAATTTTTCTTTTTCCAAATAAAACTAGTAAGGATAAGGTATACTCATTCTCGTTATGCAAAATAGTGCCCTTGATGGAAAACATGTTGTAAAATACTGTAAATCCTTACTCCGGCCTCTCATTGATTGTTCCCAATTTTGCTAGAAGCCTAAACAGTCTTCCATTTTGAACCTCCTATAAAACATTTTAAAAAGAGAGAGAATATTAATGTTCCAGCTAACTGAATACGAAAGCAAAAGTTTACAGAACTGGTATCCTTACCGATATTATCTTTAAACAAGAAATCCTAATATCCCCACCTTTTGCTTATACTTTTGAATACATGTCCATTTCATTCAATAGTAATATTCAATGAGATTGTGCAGCTGTCCTTTTTTTTTTATTTTATTGGATTACAGTTGATTTACAATGCTGTGCTAGCTTCAGGTGTACGGCAAACTGATTCAGCTATACATAAGCACATATTCATTCTTTTTCGATTCTTTTCTCATACAGGTTATCACAGAATATGGAGTCAAGTTCCCTGTGCTATACAGCAGGTCCCTGTTGATTACCTATCTTATACAGCAGTGTGAGTACGTTAATCACAAGCTTGTGATTTATTCCTCCCCCACCGCAGGTGTCCATTTTTAAGAACTGTTAAAGTATTTCACCTTAAAAAAAAAAAATCAAGATTGTGTCTCATGACTGTAGCAAAGCCAAGAATGAAAAAGAACAAAACAAATGCCCTGAGGACCTAAGAAATCAAAATACTGAACACTAAAGTCTGGACAAAAATATCTGCAGACAATCTCAGCCAGCTATGTACTATATTCAGCACAGTAATTACTGTTTTGTATCTACTGATACACACAGATGCAGGTGTGCACACACTCCTTCAACTACACACGTTACCTTTGCAAGATCTTCCTCTATGACATCATTTCTCATTTGAGCAGCATCCAACTGAGTATAAAATCGAGCACCAATCATGGGCATGATGTCATTTACACTTCGCATCCTGTTTTGGTCAGTCAACAAATATCTAACCAAAATAGAGAAGGATCACTTGAACGCCAAACACACAATTTACAAAACAACACAACCCACAAGCACACAGGCACTGCTGCCGCCAGCATGTTAGTGTGCGCAATTTCGAAAAATTTTTTTCATGCAAGTTGAGTTCATTTTTAAAGCTTAATAATTATATTTCTTTTCTCTGGAAAACTTTAAGAGCCAATGGAAAAAACTGTAAAAATGTCTCTCTAAATTTTTTACTATTATGAAAATGAGAAAGGAAAGTTGGGTAGAGCTACACTTACCATGTTTCCATTCTCAAACCCTTCTTTACAATAGTGGGAGATAAAAGGATTGTTCTAAACTTTTTTGGAGGGGTGAAATGGGGGTGGTTGTAGGTGGCTGCTCTTCAAAAACAGTTTCTGAAAATAAAACTAGGTCTTCCATTTTGATAAGTCAAACAAGCCTCAGCTTTTTAGGAAGCTGTCTCCTGCTCTGTGACTTCATTTACCAGCTATCATGGTATATTTATTTCTGAGAAATCTTCATGCACCAACACACATCAGAAAAGACCAATTTCTTCTATTACTATAACTAAGGCAGAAAAACATTACACGTTTCAAAAGGCCACCTGTCAGAATACAGTGATTATCAATCACCTATTATTGTTTATTCTGATAGGTAAGCTGTGTCCCAGCCATTCTCATTAAAGCAGCCCCCTACTCCTTCACTCTCTGCTTATCATCCCACCTTGTTCTCTCCACAGGACTCAGCACTATCTGCACGCATCTTATGTGTCTATATGTGTATTAACGCCTCCCACTATAACGGGTGGAAGCCCCAGCAGATGGGGGATTTGCTCATCTTATTCAAAGCAGCTCCAGAGTCTGGCAGACAGCAGGCATTCCTCTGCTGAATGAACGAATGGTCATAAACTCACATGGATAATCTACGTCTTAGCTACTCATCTGTAATCATTGACATATTTGTATCTAACTACTCACACTTAAAGTTATAAGCTATGTGACTTTTGGCGAGTTACTTTACATCCCCAAGCCTCAGTTTTGACATCTCTAAAACGGAGCTAATAATAGTACCTAATTTATAGGGTTATTGGGAGAATTAGGTGAATTAATTCATATCAATTAGTTCAAAAGTGCATGATACATAGCTTACTGCTCTGTAAATTTTAGTTATTCGCTAGTATGAAAGTATGACTTTTTTGTTTATTCATTTCTTTATTGAGGAAAATTTCAAAAATTTATAGGAGGACAGAAAATTGTATAATGAATCCTCATGTACCCATTACCCAGTTTCAATAATTAACTGATGGCCAATTTATTACATTTATATCCTTTACTCTCACTTTTTTAAAAAAGGAAAATTATAACTTGAGATTATTTAAGACATCCTAGGTGTTATAAGCTACGACTAGAAATCACTGCTGCGATAATATATAAAATATTTTTATTTAAAACAGAAATCAACTTATTTGATGATTAAAAGGAACCAGGTAACCACCGGCTTCCAGTGCTCTGTCACAGCAGGACACGTGTGCCAGTGTAACAGAGCGCAGGAGGGCAGCCCCATCCTCCGTCCCTCAGTTCCATACCACAGGGCTAGTCCAGAAAGAAACTGGATCATCCAGGCTACACAGAAAGAGCAGAAGGAACAGCTGGAAGCTAAAAGAGACTGAAAAGGATCAATAAGCTCTAATTGCTTCTAGAACATCATAGAAAAAAATTTCAAAAGAGACTTTCTAGCATCTGTTCTCTCGAATGACTTGTAATAAGGGTTATGGTTGTCCATCCCCTGGAATCCCCGATGTCACACACATCTTAGGCTATTGTGACAGCAGTCCACAGTGAGCTTCTCTCAAGCCAAAATCATTTCAGACCTATACTCAAGGATTCCCTGGAATACAAGACACTGGAGGAGAAGCATAGGGACCCTTCCACACGTGCTTTCTGGAACAGGTGTTTGGGCCACAGAGCATGTGACCAGGCTGCAGGTGAGGTTATTTACGACAGCCTTTACAAAGACACGGATCACTCTGGAGAGCAGCACTGTCTAATAGGACTTTCTGAGATGATGCAAATGTTCTATGCCCACACTGTCCAGTATATTAGCCAGAAGCTACACGCAGCTTCTGAGCTCTTGAAATGTGGCTGTGCAACCAAGGAACTGAATTTTAAAGTCTATTTAATTTTAATTCATTTAAACTTAAAAGGGCATATGCAGCTCGTAGATACCAATGCAGCTACCCTTTGGCCAAATGTTTAAAACATCAATAACTAATTGAAACACACTGGTTTATGAATTTATTCCAAGAAATACATACTTAGCAATAAAAATAAAAAATTAAAAATTAGTTATATTTTGCCTGATTTTAAATAGTAGATACTAAAATAAATAGAAAAACTGTTCAAAGGCCCTCATGAAAAATCTGCCTTCTCTCATATGATTATTACATTAACACTTACAAAATCAGATTCTTCAGGTCAGAGGAGTAGTTGATTGTCACCAGTTCCATGGCTTTCTGTAAATTCTCTCGCTGAATTCCTGCCAAAGAGTTGCAAGCCAAAGCCAACACAACTTTTCCTAATGATATCAGATCTGCTTGCTGACATGAAAGAATAAATATAACTTTTAATTTTTCTTTTATAGGTACAAATTTAATACACTGACACTACTGCCTGCATGGAAAAAGCATCTTTACAAAGAAGCTGAAGAACTCAGCACAAGGTTCTCAGATATTGGCACTCATCAGAGTCACCTGGGAGCTTATTAACAAGACCATTTATGAGCTGCTCCAGGCCAGATTCTCACTTAGGAGGTCTGGGAACAGGCCCAACATATTTAAAGCACCCAGGTAATTCTAATGAAGGTAGTTCTAGGGGTATACTTTAAGAAACATTACTCGAAGCAATTCACATGCCAACTACAGAACTGCTGCTTTAAATTTTCTTTCTAAATTTTTATATTTAAATAGAGCTGATATTCTTACTGTTACAAGACATCTGAGGCTGGTTACCATATAGTTAGTTGCCTTACAGTGATCATTACAATTCACGATAGGCACTTTTCTCATTTTCCACGATGTACAAAATACAGTGAGAGTTTATTTGAAGAAAAGTAATTTATTTCAAACAGTATCAGCTTTACCTGATTTCAGAGTATGTCCCCTGTTCCCTACACATCAACAATGCTGCAAACCTCCATGACATTCCATCTGCTATAGTTTCCAAACAGACAGGTTTTACACTATAAAAGATCTCTGAGCTCTGGAATCACCTGATTTCTTACCCTTTTTTTTGTTTGTTTTTTTTAAAGATTTCCCATTCTGAGGCTTTCCTTCTAAAAGAACTTTTAAAAGACAGCTGGCTGAACTGAGGTAAGTTCTCTATCACCTATTATAACGCCAGGAAACAGAATCGTCACCCCAAGTGCCCCACTGGGCACGTGAACTATTAATGACCATGCCTAGGAGACAATGGAGCCGTTCAGAGTTCAATGAAATCATCTGAACTAATTTATACAGAAAACTTAAATAAATCTTCATAATCTGAGATCTTATCTGAATTATTGGATACATATTTATTTATTCATGGAATAGTGGTTTAGTATAGGAGTTTTCAAACCTAGCTTTACATTAAAATTCACTGCAGGAGCTCAAAAAACAAACAAAAGATCACCCAGTGGCTATTCCTTCATCCTGTTCTGGTGTTATAGGTCTGGGGTAAGATCTATGTATTGGTATTTTTCAAACTTCATAGGAGATTCAGATATGCAGCCAGTGTTGAGAACCACAGGCTTCGTGGAAGTTTATAAACGGTGTATTTGCAAAATCAGGTGAGTATTTCAAGGCAATCACTAATGAAACTTCAGGGCTATATAGCTATCCTTAACAACATTCTACCCAAATAGTAAAGAATAAAAGGAAAACAGACTTCATTATTAAAATAACATTAAAACGTCCAAATTTAAAAACGTATCCAAATCTAGCATCTGTTAACCTGACACTCTGAACCTAAGAGCCAACAATCAGCGGAAACACTGAACAGACAAACAACTTTGAATCTCTTAGGAAACGAGATGCCAAGGATTCGCGTCAGAGAAACGCTGTAAAGCTTCTCTAATGGCAGAGTTGAGAGGCCGGCTGGCGGGAGGGCCAGCAGCAAGGGAAGGAGCACGAATCCTGTGGCATCGTTTCTGCTCTCTGGACGGCTCTGCTGGGGCTCAACTCAGGAAGGTTCCTCTCAGTCATTCTCAAGATCAAGGAAAACATTCCAAGTTATATTAGTGACGTCATGAAAATGCTGATCGAGAGAAATCAGCACACGTAAAAGCTAGCTGTAAATTTCTGCAAGTGTTTCAATCCAATGTCATCAGCAAAGCAAACTTCAGCTTATTATCTGTTACGCATTTCAGCAGCATGTAGCAACACACAGCTTCCCAACCCTAAAACAGTAAAATCTTCGGTTTAGCTCCACCCTGAATGGATGCTATAACTAAACCTCCCACCTGGAACATTCTGTCATGCCCTATCACAAGACAGGAAAACAAAAGTGCAAGACAGCTGAAGGACTGTATGGATTTAAAAAATAAGGCCATCTGATTCTGAATACAAACAACACCTTTCTGAAGCTGACTAAAGGTGGGAATACCCACTTTTAGAAATAAAGTATACATGTCACATAATCCAGTCTAAATTAGAACTGACCTTTTTAAATAAAAGAGGTTAATGAAGTCCTGCATAATTAAGAGAGTTTAACATCATAAAAATTCAGTAACTCTCCTTATTTCCCAGCTAAGTAATTTTCCATTTGTTATTTTGCTTCTTACCTCCATCTGGCTTTTCCCCCCATTTGTTGAATTCTGGAGGTTTTCCCCCCAACTCATTTTCAGTTTCTTCCTGATTCTTGACTTCTTGATTTTTCTCTGATTCTATCTATGGCTCTACTTATGTCCATTTTACTGAAAGTCAGTCTCTATTCATGTGTCTGAAACAGACTATGAAAAATAGACTACAAGAAACAATGCACTCCTTTCTCATGTACCCTATTCTCTGTAAAATCACAATCCCCCGCTTGGGACTACCTTTAATTCTCTCCTTTACCTTACTATAAGCTATACGGAAAATCTACACATATATGCCCACTCCAAAAACAAAGAAAGAAATAAAGAAAAGAAAACCTGATACAACTTTTACCACTGATAAATAAAGGGAGAGTGACAACTGGTTGAAAGTAGCCACAGTTTATGAATGAAGGCAGTTCCTAACTTACCAATCAGTTGCCCCAAAGGCCTACTTTAAAGTTATCTGTTTTGAAACTCTGGCATCATTTTTTCTTATGAAAAGTTGTTTTTCAAGGTAACTAACTACACAACCCATAATATAACTCCAATAATGTACATTTGCAAATGAAAAATAGAAAACAACACTGCTGTGATACTTACAGAAAAACAAAATCAAACTAGTCTTATGCTAGTAATTAAAAAGAAAAAGGAACTATTCAGAATAGAGAAGAATGTAGAGATACAATGAGCCTGCACGTAAAAAACAAAACTGGTGTTTTGTTTTTCCTGAGGACATGGGGTTTCCAAATACCTGCAACAGAGGTTGATAGTGCTGGTCCTAAATAATGTCTAATTTCTCTTCAAAAGTTTAATACTATTTTCCTGGATATATAAAGATCACTAGTATTTTAACAGTCAATAATAGCCAGTCACTTTCAGGAGCACAAAGATTATAAAGAAAAATCTTCAGAGCCCGTTAGGCACTGAGTATAAGACAGAAGAGAAGCAGACAAGTAGCTAAGAAACAACCAACCTAGATAAGAAAGAGGGAGCAAATTCCCTCATGCAGAAGAAAGCTGCTGGGGTGGGGGCCAGGGGCCGGGAGAGTAGCCAGATTCTTCCACGGAGAGCCCACTAGATGGCACTACCAACCAGAACAGCTTGGCTGCTGCCGGGCAGGCAGGCACCCGCAGAGGGGAAGGAAGCTGTGAACGGGCTGCACACAGCTGAGTGGGACGAGGGGCTCTAAGTCTGGGCACTGCACTGTCCATGGTCCAGCAGCAAAGGAAGAGGTTTATACATGAAGCAAATGGAAGACTAAACACTGCTTAGACCCTACTCATTCTGGCCTTTCCTCTCTGTTCTGAAATTTTGTCTCATAAAGTGAAAGAGAATGAAATGAGAAGGGCAGTGGGAAGGCAAGCTATTCTTCTCCTTGTTTCTCCGTGTAAACAAGAGATTCTGCCTTATATCAAACCTCTGTAAGTTAATAAACGTTCAGAAACACCAAAAATTTTACATGAAAAAAACTAACGTTATCTTAAAATGACAACTGTATACCCTCCAAAAAATATGAATACAAACTGAATGGTATGAAATATTTACTTTAAATAGCTACATAACTTGCACAGAATAATCAAGGCAAGAGCAGCTACACTTAAATGCTCCTTGCAGATGTAGGTTCTTACTCTCCTATGCCTTGCGTTAACCAAGAAATAAAAACTAAAGAGCTAAGAATGTAACGGGACCTAAGTCCACAATATTGTGATGAAGTCAGACTATAACCAAATTCTACTAATGTACAAGAAGTGAGTGACAGGCTTTCATTAAGCGAAAGAAAAATAATCATTTAGAAACTAGCAAAACAATTTTCCTTCGAAAATAAGAATTTTGGATTGAAAGTGGACAACCGTTCTAACCGTAAAAATAGGTGACTTTAACACACTAAAAAGTGAAAAAAAAAGTAAAATGTTATTTAATGTACTTCATTCAGCTGACTAACTAATGTTTTAATCTATGCTGAGGACAAATTTCCTAGTCATAAAAATGCATTTTCACTTGAACAGCTAGAGTCTCTGACACTGTCATTAATTCTGTATATTCCAACTTATAAGGGCTCTACACTAAACACATCACAGTGATTAAGAAAACACATGTTCAAAATCTGCACAGAGACCACCCCCAGAATAAACTGAAATCTAGATTTAAAATCCTGAAATACTTTAAAATAAACAAAATTCATCATTAAAAAATCAAGCCTTAAGTTATTAATGAGTATCCATGTCAATTCTTACTCACCTGGTATTGAGCCATTAATGCCAATGGATTATTATTCTGACTGTTATCAAATGTTAAAACATCAAAAACTCCAACACAATTTACTCGCAACCTTTAAAGACCAGAAAATTTAAAGAAAATAATTAAAATGAGATTTTAAAAAAATTATATACTAGTGGAAATCGAACATTTCTTATGATATTAGGAGGGATCTCAGAATCCTATCCAATATTACCTCCTGTCCTACCCCCACGTAACATCTATCAATCACCATTTCAGAGATGACATCACAGACATCAAGTGATAGGCCTACGGTTATAAAAGTCAGGAATGGATAAAGCCAGGACTGTAATTCACATCTTTTGACCACCAGGCCAATGGTCTTTTCACCAAACCAAGCTGCATCTCTATTAGTTATTCATGAAAAGAGAACTAGTTAGAGCGTCTTAACAGCCGATGAAGATGTGTTCAGCACATTCAAAGCATTTTATAGGTGACAACTCATTCGCTCCTCTCAATAGTCTTATGAGGCGGTACCTTATGCATATGGAAAATGCAGATAATAACAGTACCTGTCTCACAGATTGCTGAACACGCAGATGTTAGTGAAGTAACTAACAGAGCCAAGATACGAACCCAGGTAACCCGGTACTAGACCTTGAGCTCTTTATGCTTTACTGCCCAAGACAACTCTCAAAATTTCAGCAACTCAAATAAAACTTTAGTGACGTCAAGGTCTGTGTTACTTAGCTCTTTATCACAGGTTCTCAAAGCATGAAACCCAATCAGCAGCAACAGCATCACCCAGGAACTCATTAGAAATGCAAATTCCCAGGCCCCGCCCCAGACTTCCTGAACAAGAACTCGGCAGCGGGGCAGCGGGGCGCGGGAGCTTGTGCTGACTAAACCCTCCAGGTTATCAGGACTCATGCCAGAATTTGAGAACCACAGTAGTACATAGAGAAGTCGTACTGATAACTGCCTGATATCCCCCCAGCCTCAACCATACATACCTCCCAAACCCTTACAAGATCTTGGTTGATAACCAGGCATTTTATTAAGAATTCAACAGTTTAAAAAAACTTACAAATGAACTCAAAGTCAGAGTAGTTCTTCTGGATGGATGGAATATATAAAAAAGTAGAATTAAACCAACTCATCATGCTATGTTTACCAAGCTGTCGTATGTTAGATGCTCGATAAAGAAGGCAAAACTAAAAATACTAGTACCTTGTTTTGCCAGTTATCAGAATCTTTGTTGGGTCCATAACTCGACATGCCAAACCTGCCGTGTGAATGGTACGCAACGCAGAACTCAGTTGGACAATATAAGCCCAAATAAGAGATTCTGGCAATAATCCAGCATGCTGTCTGGGCAATGGCCCATCATGTTGACCTATAAAAGCAAATTAAAAAATGCCATCTTCATTTAAATAATTAACTGAAAGACTAAAACATGCAAACCGAAAAGAATTTAAGAAACAAACTCAAATTTTCTTACTTATGATATTACAGCTTTATAGTATTAGCAGCAGCAGGGCTCTCACTGAGCTCTTTTCTGTGACCATTATAATTATTGCACAGTAAACAAAAATTATTTAAAGTAAGAATTTACACTTAATTGTGAGCCAAATAAATTTGAGTTCAGGTTACAAACAGGAACTACAGAGGTTATTTTTCTTAAAGTGTGGCTAAACCTTGCCTATATTACTGTTCAGGTGTGTGGGAACTGCACACCTGTGGCTGGAGGGAAACAAAAGTCTCCACCATCATTTATGTTGAGTGTTTTCTTATTCTCCTTATACTGCTCAGCCTCCTCTATTACAGCCGCATCAGTCAATGAGATGACACCCAATTCACATAAAAACATAAACGTAAAACAATGAATGTCATTTATGTGTAATGATGAAACACAAAAATAATTTGGTCTACCATGAAAAGTAATCCTTTTGATTCTATCAACTCTTGTAAGTGCTTCTTAATACTACTTTCTGGGTCACTGTTAATCAGTAGAAAAGAAGCTGTATAAATTTAATCTAGATATTGTAATTACTTCAGGGAATATGGCTTCATAAATCCCAGTGTTCATATGGTTGTAAGCAAACTGTTCTGAATCAGTTATAAAAGCAACACAATTAAATGGTTTATTGTAGAGATTAAAAATAGCGAATACGTACTTATGGCTTGAGATAAAATTTCCAGGGAAGAGCAAACACAAAATTCAAAAACTGCTATCCCTCAACCTAGATAAAACTAAAGATAAAACAATCTGGAAAACAGTGACAGATGACTCAAAAATCAGCTCTAGTGATAAATGTCAAGACAACATCAAAGACAACCACGAAGAGTTTAAACGACACTACTGCATACGTGTGGAAATAAGAAAAAGAGACAGTTACAGCAAACACAGCGCACACTGCGTGCCAGATTCTGTCTAGTTACTTTACTCACATGTCATTTTAAACCTCTTATTACAGCCCCGTATGGTATGTTATTATTATTCCCACTTTCTTTTCCGTACATTTCTTAAAATACGCGATTCTTTAGTTTGTTTTAAATTAACAAATTAAATAGTATAAGAAAGCATTATACTTCCATTTATGTCTCTACAAGTTCATAAAAACATTGGCTCTTTTTTTCTTCTTTTATTATTCATATCGGGAAAACAGAGGATTGCCTTATATTATAAACTGCTATAAGTTAAAGTATATATGGTAC
This sequence comes from Hippopotamus amphibius kiboko, assembly GCF_030028045.1. Classification (NCBI taxonomy): domain Eukaryota; kingdom Metazoa; phylum Chordata; class Mammalia; order Artiodactyla; family Hippopotamidae; genus Hippopotamus; species Hippopotamus amphibius. The sequence continues at coordinate 75,034,443 of NC_080199.1, forward strand.
ATTTAGGGAAACTACTATCATTCAAACAATACTTTTAAATACTAGAAAAAGAACCGATCCCATGAAAATGTAAACATAATACACCAAATAATCAGTCAACACCAAAAAAAAAAAAAAGAGAATTAAGATTAAAAAAAAAACCAGTAACACTGGAAAGGAGGAAAGGAGTGCTCTAAGTCTCAACAGGGGTCAGCTTCCCCCCCACGGACATCTGGCAGTATCTAGAGACATTTTTGGTGTCACGACTGGAGGAGGGGTTGCTCCTGGTATCTAGTGGGCAGGCGGCGGGGATGCTGCTGAACCCCCAGCAATGCATAGAAGGGCCCCACAAAAATAACGACCCCCCCCAAATGTCAGCAGCACTGAGGCTGAGAAACCCAGCTGTAAATTAAAGCCAACAGCCATTTCACAGGTGCTATTACTAAAATAAACTTCAACAACTACAACCATATTCATCCATAGGAAAAATTATACCACATCCCCTTCAACAAAATTATGTATGTGCTACAGATGACACGGCAAAAGGAAAAAAATGACCACACTATGTGACCAGATTTTTAATGTGAAACAGCCATGTAACCACAGCTTTCTTCTTTCAACTGTCAGAAAGCAAAGCTACAAGTAAACAGAAGTAATATATTTTTATTCATAACGCCAGTCTTTAAAGGAATCATGATCCAAAATGTACTGGAATGTGGACTCAAAAGGTCTTCTCCCTCCTTTCCTTCTCTCAGGAAATATTCAGGAAAATCTTTAACAAATTAAAAACCACAGCAAGAAGATAATGTTTCTTTCCTGCCCCCAAACAAGAAAATGACACATTTTCCTTCCCCCAAAGCATAAGCTAATTAATAGACATCTCAAAATGGATTTATTTTTACTCTGAAATGACTTATCCTTTAATAAGCATTGCTGAGAATGTAATTAAAATATTTTGGTTCTCTGCAATATTTGAACTATAAAACAGTTCTTTAAGTAAATATTAGAAAGGGGCAAAAAGAGAAAATATTCCCCATTTAAGTAAAAGTTCCCTGAAAATTTACTTTGAAGACTAGTTCGTTAAGTAACATGGAATACTACCTTTAAGCAAAAGCATTTGTTTAGGGAAATAACTATATATTGATAAATGACATACAGTCACACTGAACTATGCAGAAGGAGACAAAACAAAACAAAACAAAAAACCAAGACTGGAAAGAAATATACCAAGAGATTCATAATGGTTGTGCTTTCGGTGGTGAAGTTACAGGGATTATTTTTCAATTTACTGAATTTTCCAAACCATCTTTATTCAGGAAGCATATTTTTAAACAAAAAAAATTGTAAGAGGAAAAAAACTTTTATCATATTCTCAGCTACTACTTAAATTTCAGGTAATTACATGAATCTTTCATAACCCATCTTCATCTCAGTCTATACACCTAATACGGTATTTTCCTAACTTGCTACATACTGACTCCATTTCTTTAAGGTATTTCTTTTTTTAAATGCCAATAGGGTCTTTAAGCTGAATGACTCCAGGGCTAAATTTACATGTATTTTAAAATACAAAACTACTCTTCCACAGAGCAAAGGCATCTGTCAAACACAGATTGCTTGCACTTTTCTCTTACCCCACTTTCTCTTTGTGAAATAGGCATCCGCATTAGGGTCGTTGAAGTGTCTGCTCATCACAGTCTCTCCTCCAGCGTGGAAATCATATGCAAACACAAGAGCTTAAAACAAAACACAAACATTCATTACTGCAACCTGGCTTCAAATAATGAAGCCCACTAGCAGAAAGACAATTACAAGCCACTCACAAGGCTCTGCAAAAGCTTTAGTGGTAAATACTTCACGCAAGGTTACGATATTTGAGTGCTGAATTTTTTTCCACATATCAACCAATACCATGCACTTTGTGTTAACAAGACGAAAACCTGAAAAAGAAAAAATTTTCTGCTGAGCTGTAAACAACATCTCCCCCCTTATTTCATCAAAAATGTGCAGAAAAAGCCACGTTACACATGACTTATGAAATGCTAATTTCTAAATGAAATAATATATTTATTATTCTTTAAATTCATGTTAAATAAACTCATTCAGGAATTTTTGAATAATCTTAGCCTCACCAATACGATCCTAAAAGAGGATAATTTATCTTCCTTACCATGTACCCTCCGAAGGCAATAAGGCAGATCATCTTTGCTATTTACAGCTTTGTAGCAGGATGTAATGTATCCAAAATTACTTGATTTCTGTATCCGGTTGGGTGGTGGCAGTGGTTCTAGAGGGAACAGGCTATGGTAGCTGTCAACTTCTGTAGGGACTGCTAGAGTAATTCATAAGAAGATGACTTTAACTTGCAGACATTCACAAATATCTCAGATCTCAAAGTAAGGAAGAAGAAACCAAATCTATAAACCACGATATCAAACACACTCTGTATTCCAGAACAGTGTCAACATTCATAGCAATTCTATAGGACACACTCGTCTCACTATCGATAAAAATAGGCATTATAAAACAACAAAAGAATAACTAGATTTCATGCACTCAAAAATATTTATCTTTTACAATAGCACACTACCACTCTTGTTTCTCAGCTATTAGAAACAATTTGCATTTTCCCTTAGAGATAGTAAACATTTCTGATTCTGATGTTAAATAAAAATCAAGATAGTTTCTTTCTCTAAACATTTTATTTTGTACAAAATATGTTTAGACAATAGTGTTAAGTATGTGAATTCTTTCTTTTGAAGAAACTGAAAACAAATAATAAATTGGAGTGTATATGTAATATGTCTGTGTGTATAGCGATCTATATGTACAAATACAGCAATCTGTATCAAACTTTCAAATGATTCAGTGAAATAGCACAATTTGACTACCTAGCAAAACACAAAAGAAAAAAACTAAAACAACTTTACCACTATGCTTGCCATGTTCCCTTATATTTCCCATTAAGAAATACAGGTGAAACTTTATTAAGAAATTCCAAAAGACAGGTTCAAAATGACCCCTCTGCCTTTACCAAATATTTACACTCACTATCTCTTAATTCTCGAAACAGTTCTACGAGGGAGGATTCCCTATTTCATAAACAAGGAAAGTAAAGATCGCACATCTAGAGAGGGAGTCGAGATGCAAACCCAGGGTTCTGACTCTGTCGTCTTGTGCTCTTAACCCCTAGATGGCATTTTGGCCATAGTGCAAAACAAACATCAATTTCGTGTAACTTTCTAACCAAGGTCAAGGCACGTTCTACTGAAAAAAGGCAGTATAAGGGAAGTATAAACACAAGTGAATACAGCTGTAACTTTTGCCCATTTTCTATTTTTTATTTGAATAACCAGTTCAATTTCCACATGGAAACAAACGATGAATAAATATTGTTTCCTAGTTTTTTCATAAGGAGCACTTAATAAGGGACACAATTTCAAGTTAGTGAAAATATATTGAGTAGCCACTATGTATTAGTGAACACATATTAATGAAATACGGGTTCTTATCAAGAGGCTTAGAGAAAAACGATAGAGATTTACATAAAACAATACAGTACCAAGCAAAACAGCTTTTTAAAAAGTACAATTCACCATGGCACTGGTTCTTAAACTTTAGCACCCTGCAGAATTACCTACAGGCTGGTTAAAACAGTTTGCTGGAGCCCGGGCCCAGACTTTTGAGTCAGTAAGTAGGTATAAGGCAGGACCCAAGGATCTGCAATTCTAACAAGTTCCCAGGTGATAATGGAATGCTGCTGCTGGGTCAAGGTGCCAGGCTTTGAGAACCACTACACATGGAAATACACAGCCCTGGAAAGGAAAGCCAGGCCCAAGCATATTAGGAAAGATCTTACAGAAGATTTGGCATGTTTATTACAAAATGATGGGTGAGACTGCTTCCAATGAGCTAAAACAAACGGAAGAATGGTGAGAGAGCAAAGAGACCAACAACAAGGACTTGAAATTTACTCTGCCAAACACCAGTACTCAGAGCATCAATGTGACAAAGAGACTGAGTGAGGGACACAAGAAGCTAAAAATCTTATGCTCTTAACTCCTTTATCCCTCTATCTACTTTCAAGCAAGTCATGAATTCTATACACTGAAAGAAAAAAAAACTGTGCTTCAGTAGAAAACTGTGCATTGTCTAAAGGATAACCCTGCGGTGTCTGATTCTGATAATATGGAAGATATTTTACACCCCTGTAAGCTGTGAATAACTGAGAAATACTGCACCGCAAAATACTCCTTGTCTACAGACAATTCTGTCTAGTGAAGGCTCAACGGTCTTCCCTCCTCCCCTGTGGAAAAGACACTTTGTACATTTGTTTCAATATTCCTGATCTATGATGTGTCTTATAATATGGGGCTGGCTTCCTCATGACTTAAATACTGTACATCCTGATTTTAACCTTTTTCCAGAAAATCATCTTTTAACACTACATTTCCTAGTCTACTCTGAAATAATCATATGTGGCCTAATATTAACCTTAAAAACCAAATGTTTCCCCTAATAGACAGAAATACTCATTGTTGTTCTGCTGTTCTTTGCTTCTAGTTCAATTTAACAAATGCACAAAACTAAGTACCGATAAAGGGAACAGGGGTGCCTCAACCACTAGCATCAAAAATCAAAGTAAAGAAAACCAACTTGGAAGATTACAGACAAATGCACTCCTTAGTTTAGCCCAATTTTTAATCCACCAAATAATATTAAAAATAATGATAAAAAAAGAAAATTTTATTTTATTTCCTCTATTCAACTCAACGTCCCCTCAAAGAACACAGAGAATGACAGACTGAATCTAAGACACTGCGTGACTGAGGTGCACCATGGCAGACCCATGGCGGATTTTCTCAGGCTCGGTGCTAGTGGCATACTGGACCAGACCATCTTCGCTGTCGGGGACTGTCCTGTGCGCTGTAGGCTCTTTAGCAGCATCCGTGGCCTCAACTCACTAACAGTCAGCAGCACCCACTGCCAGCTGTGACAATCAAAAATGTCCCAGACACTGCCAATGACCCATGGGGGTAAAACCGTTTCTGGCTGAGAACCACTGACCTACAGGAAATAAATTATGATGTGAGTTGAGAAGTACTAATTCAATGGAAGTATGAAGAATGGAACGGAAAAGGGAAAGAAAAAAGTCAGCAAGACCAAGATTAATAAATGAGCCAACACGAGACAAAGGTTAACAGTGAACATGAGACATGAAAAAGATCAGAGTGAGAGCAGCAACAGAAAAAACCATTTATTAAACCTTGTTTGAACACAGGTATGCAGAATTGGATTAACGACAGTCTAGTCTGTGACACTCAAATCAGTGGTTCATGTCCATGCATGGCCTGCAGAGACAGATAAGCATCTGCAAACTCGGTGCACAAAACGAAGGCTCAGACCTTGACTTTAACAGTCATCTAAATACACTCTTCTCTACCAACCTTTCTTCCTTCCCATTTTTCCTTCCCTTTTTATATAGTTTGATTATACTTTCTTCTTTCTTCCCTTTTTCTTCCTTCCCTTTTTATATAGTTTCATTATACCTATATGTATTCCTCAAAAGTTTATTATGTACATGTATGTATATGTGCATATACACATGCACTTATTGATAATGTAAATACATATATAATTTCAACTTCATAAAAAGGTATCATGCTCTATGTAGTCTCTTGCAGCTCACCTTTTAATTTAGTATTACATTACTGAGATTCTTCCATATTAATGCCTTCTTTCTGAAGTGTACTTTCTTCATTTAAATTGCTATATGATATTCCATTGTCTGACAATGTCAGTTAATTCATCCACGGTCCTTCAAGATGAACATTCAGATTGATGGAAATTTCTGCTATTGTAAGCAGTGATGTTATGGACACTTTATACATTTTCTGGTTAAAAATATATAGTTTACCTTTATCTAGGAGCAGAACTACTAGATCACTGGGTACACAGATATTCAACTTCAGGAATTTTCTGAAGTGATAATAACACATCCACCAATTCGTATGGCCAACAACAGTGCACTGGCGAGCCCGCACCCTAACAGTGCACGTGCTCTGACGCTCCAGTGCTCTCTTATCTGTCTTTCCCTGATCAGCAGTGATGCTCAACATTTCTTCATATATTTTTGGCTGTATGAACTTCTACTGTCTTGAAATGCCTTTTCCTATCTTTTGGCCATTTTTCTTTTTTTTTTAAAGGCCGTTACTAATTTGTGGTTTTTATTTTCTTTCTCTTTCTGTGTAAATATCTTCCTCAAGTTTTTTCTTTCCTATAGGTATCTCTGGAGTGCTTTTAATTTTAATTCAGTAAAATTTATTAGTACTTTATTTGAGTCAACAATCTTTACCTCCAGTGTAGGAAATCATTCTACTAAAACATTAAATTTATTCAACTGTGTTTTATAGTACAAATTTTAAAGTTTTGTTTTTGACATTTAAATTCTTAATCTATTCCGAGTTGGTTTCTGCATGTGGTTTGAGATGATACAACTGTAACAATACAATCTTTTACCATAAAGAAAGCCATTTTTTCCAATGCCTTCCTTTCCCCATTGATTAGCCATCTCTATTACAGAATATATCTAGGTTCTCCCCAGTATGTTCCAGTAATCAATTTGTCTAACCCGGTGCCATGACCACACTGCTTCAGTTACCAAAGACTCAAACCAAGCCTCCCCTCCCCAATACACCCAGAATCCTAATCCTAATCTTCAAAGTGCTCAGGTAGTCTTGGACCTTTACTCTTTGATAAATTTTATCATATAATATGAAAAGCTCTGCTATACTGTAATATAATAAAAATAAATAAAGACCAAATCTTGATTAGACATGTGGAACCTTCAGCCAATCCCCCAACCTTCCACAGAGAGGAGAGAGGCTGGAGACTGTGTTAATTACCAGAGCCAGAGATTTAATCAACCATGCCTAGACAATGAAACCTCCATAAAACCTCCTAAACAGTGGGATTCAGAGAGCTTCACAGAGTTTGGAGGTTGGTTAGCACCATGAAGTGCTGGGAGGACGGCACACCTGGAGGGGGCATGGAAGCTCCCTATCTCACCACCCCCACACTCTGCCCCATACATCTCTTCCATTTGGCTGTTCCTTGAGTTGTACTCTTTTATAATAAACCAGTAATAGTTCATAAAGTGCTTTCCCAAGCTCTGTGAGTCATGCCAGCTGATCACCGGACCTGAGGGCATGTTATGGAAACCCCCAAACTTATAGTTGGCCAGACAGAAGTCTGAGTAGCCTGCGTACCCCATTTCAGCTGACATCTGAAGAAGGAGTGGTCTTATGGGACTGAGCCCTTAATAATTAAATTGTTAGGACATGAATCAGGTGTCAGAAGTATTGTGAGTAAATACCGCTCATGAGCTTTGACTGAAATTATACTGAATCTATAGATTAGTTTACAAAAATTGACAATCATTATGTCTTCCTGGTCATGAATATAGTATTTCACTCTATATATTTATCTTATTGAACGCCTCTTAGTAAATCTCCGCCATTGAGATCTTACATCACTTTTGCTGTATTTACTGATATTCTGAAACCACTGTAAATAGCATCTTCTCTTTTCTCTTTTTTTCTCCCCCCTGGCTACGGCCTCAAAGACAATGCTGGATAATAATGGAAATTCCAACATGAACATTTCAAGGCTATGACAGGTAAGTTTCCTGCCCATCTAAAGTGGAAAAGATCAGTCTTAAGACATAACAGCCAGACATATTCCTTTGAATTCTTTAGCAATCAAGAAGATACACAGTAGACTATGCTGAATCCCTGATTACAACCAGGTGTTTTGAGATTATTGCTACAGCAAGTATTATTGACAAAGTTTTGCTAAATTAAACCACATTTAATCGTGTCTATACAGAATAAGCTAGGGAAAGAGATTTTAACGCTCTCTGAGAAACATTATGGTACAGTCAGAAAAATCTAAGTTTAAGTCCTGACAATCACTAGCCACTGGTCTTGGAGGCAAGTTACTTAACCTGCCTGTTAACTTCAGTTCCTTCATATGTAAAACAGAGGTGATAATATTAGTATCTACACCACAGGAGTTCTGTGAGTAAACACTTATACACAGAAAGCCTTAAGTACACTGTCTGGAATGCCAGTCTCAATAATAATAACAATCAGCTCCCCGGCCCCTCCTTAAGTACCTATACTTCATCGAGTTTCAAAAGATAATAATATTCTAGTGCACAGTGAGGTAAATCACCATGAATTCTAAAACTACCTATTTTTTGGATGAACTAGAATCTTGTCACATGTAGGATTATTTGAAGAAAAAAAAAAAAAACTAGATGACCAATGGCATCTCAGCATTCTTCTTAAGTAGATTTCAAATAAATATATTCATAAAACAGTAGTTAGTTTAAGGCATAAAAACACGTAGGCCTACATAGGGATTATATTCTCTTTCAAAAGGAAGGACCAATCGACTTGCATTTTACCTGGCATATCTGCTTGATCAATTTGAGCCATTGTTATTAAATGCCTGTTAATCAGCTCCTAAGAAAAGAAAATAAGTATATTTATATCTACACACAGCTTTTGAAATCTGGACTGTCTATTGCAACTAAATAGCATAAGTATTAATATTTTTGGGATGTGTACTCTTTAATGTTGATATCATGAAATAACATTTCCAATAATGGTGAAATGTCTAAATTCCAGTCCTAGATAGACCTGCCCATAACTAAGGTTGGTTTCAAGTAGCAGTGCTATAACCCAGAGCATACAGCTGGCTCTGTGGCCAAGCTCGTCAATAATTCACTCCACAGACATTATACTGGTGCAACTTACTTCTGTGAAACAAAAACATTTCTGAGAATCTAAGAGTAAAATAAAATTCTACATATCAAATAATACCTGTTTAACAACAACAACAAAAAACTAAATTATCTTAGAAAACCAACTTTATAGAAAATATTGAGCTCTCTTAAAATGAGGTTCATTTCTAGGTCAAATTACTTATTAGCTAACTACTACAGACATTAGCAAAAAGTGGTCTAGCAGTTAGAAACCATTTAAATTATTTATTTATATACTTCAGAGACCTTTCAATGCACAGGATGTGAGGTGCAAAAAGATGGCCCATTTAAATAGCTATTCCATGTTTTACATTCTAATACAGTTACTTGCAATTTTCCTGAAAAACAGTTTTCCTTAAATAAATTTATCAGATTCATAAACTCTAAATTCTATCTGCTTTAGTAGAGCATATTTGATTAAATAATACAATGTGAAAGAAGCTCTGTTCTTTCTCCAGTTCTTTGCTGAAGCATGACAGACATTAAGCGTTTCCCCTCTGAACTCTGAAAGCCTACCTGCCGGAGCTCATCAGCCATGAAGAAGGAAGGTGCATTCGCTTTCGGTTGCATGTAAGCAACATGAGGTGCAGTTGGAGGATAAATATGGTAGTTTGGAAATACCTGTAAGATGGGAAGGGGGAAAATATAATGATCAACTTTCCTCAACTGATAAGCATTACCACTATTGTGATACAGTTTGTCTTTAAATGACAGTGAATCAAACGCCTCAGAGAATAGCTGTTGTTTAGTACACATTCTGAATTCTTTTTTAAAATAATCTTTATTGAAACAAATTTTTAAAAAATCTAATGAGAAAGGAAACACGTCTTCAGATGCAGTAAAATTTTAGCTCCAATGAGAGGCAAAAATAGCTCTTTTGAAATATTTGTATTTTTTAAGGCAACTGGAAGAGAGGAAGAAAGATATTCAAGGTGCTTGGGCACAGTCAGATCATGTAGTAACTCTGCCCTGGCCACCCAAAGAACTCCCCTCTTGACAGGTTTCTTGTGACCAAACTAAATAAAGTGTTTTCTAGATACTGGTTAACACTTCAAACTAAAACAGGAAAAAGGACCAACATGCTCTGGGTCAGCAGTGGAGGTGAACAGAAGGGTGTGACAATATGTTTACCTTCCAATCAAACTACAACAAAGTTACTGAATTCTGCTTCCAGCTTCTTGTCTTTGACTCTTCCCACCACCCTGCTTTCCTTTGTTCCTCTGCGCCCCCTTCCCTTCAACTGGTCCAGGATACAAAACCAAAACCTAAGTATGTCCTAAAATATATTTTGTTTCACTCTTTCATTTTTAAAGCTGAAACAAACATTTTTTCCCCTCTTTTAAAAATGAATCCAGCTGATTCCTGTTGCCCTCAGATGACCATTCGGCTCTGGATCTCAAACAGGAAGTGGTTTTGCAATACCTATAAGGTTTCCTCTAACCTATACCTGCAGGGAGAAGAGTGCCTCCTTTCTCTTGCCTTGGATTCCTTACTTCAGGTTAGTATATTTGGGCTTAACTACTTCAGGTTTACCAGGAGCATATTTTTAGGAGTGGTTTGAAGGGTAAAAACATTATCAATGTGCCAAATGTGTTATATAAATCTCCACAAAAACAGCTGAGACAGTTTTGTGACAAAAGAACTTTATAAACTTTTTTCTACAAATGTGACAAAATAAAAACATAAATAATTATAAAACATAATAACCCCCCCCAAAAGTAAAACATTGATGGAATTCTTACTTGAAAGAACCAAGGAAAGTCTCTACTCTACCTCAATTATTTGACCTTCTGTTCGGCAAGCTGTTCTGTGATAATTTTTGAAAGATCTCTGACGAAAAACAAAACAGAACAAAAAACTATTAGCTATTTTATTATTTTTTAGAAAGCATTTTACATGATTTACAAGTACTTATATATATAAATGTTTTCACATTTACTTCTCACATGGTGGTCAGGTGCTATTACCCCACTTACAATCGGGGGACCAGTCTCAGAGGTACTAAGATTCAAGAGTCACAAAACAATGGCGGAACTTGGACTCTTAAAAAGGAAAAATAAAAATCTGTTGTCTTTCCACTCAAATTGGCTTTTAGCAAAATATTAAATGTAATCAAAATAAATCACTAATTTAACTTATGGGTCAAGATCTGCTTACTAAAGTCCAAATATACTTTTCATCTATGCCTGTCAGTTATGATTTTGTCAAATGTCTACAGTTTAAACCAGCTTTCATATTTTAATGGAATTTGGCTTTCTTACTCATGAGATCTTCATCTACTACTTATTTTCCTATAGTTAAATAATTTTTGAACATTGTCAAAATTCTGAAACTAAAAAGGTACAATTTATGTAACATGACACTTCCCTCTCCTCCCCTCCCCCTCTCCTCTCCTCACAGTCCTTTGGTAGCTCTTTCCTTACCCGTAATCAGGGCTCACTAAACCTCCTCCCTCCTTACCAATGACCCACACTGTGTCCTCTATGACTCAGAGTTCCAGCTATTAAATCACTGCCTCGCCTGAGCAAGCGTAAATACCATCAGTTTGCTTTCAGTAATTACTGATAAAATTCCATCTACTTTCTCTAACTTCTTACCAGAGATGAAACTACCTATACCTATAAACAAATGTCAACAAACATCAACTTCAGCTAGCACAAGTACTAGATAACCCCATAAGTAAAACATGCCATAAAGTAGTAAAGTAGAGCTTAAACATAATCTAATTTCTGATTACAATCAGATTTCTCCAAAACTAGAGTTATTCTTAATGCAGAAATAGATTACTGTGAAGAGGTAAGAAGAGCTCAGAATTATCATCTAAGTTAGAAATTACTTTTTCACATCACAGTAAAAAGATACAAGAGGGAGTGAACCTCCTTGTTAATCTCATTAATAAGAAGGAGCTGTTTTAAGAGCCTTCTCTTTTCTCCTTTAATGCAGACATACCATTCCAGTCAAAGGTGCTGGAGTTGTGTCTGTATAGAAGTACGTCGTCCCACCGACGGTTTCCTTCTGGATCACCTGACCAGAAGATGGAGTCTGAGAAACAGGATTATTAACAGGTGTAGAGGCAGTAGAAGGCACCATGTAATTTGCTGGATTTGGAGTGTGACTTCTTCTTCTGGGAGCAGGAGACGTGTGTGGAGTGATCTTGGGGGAATGAAGAGGGGAAGATCCAGCAGACAACGACATTCCTGAAGAAGATGAAAAAATGTTTTTTAGAAGGCAAAAATTGGTTTTAGAGAAAAAAATCTGGAAAATAAAATGCAAACATTCATTTGGAAGAAACATCTTTAGCAAAATTCTTTAAGTGCAAAGAGAAAAGAATTTTATCTTATTTTAGAGAAAGCTCTGATAAAAGCAAATGTAAAGAATTGTTTTTTCAAATATAGTCACTTCCAAATAAAATAGGAAATTTACTGTAAGAAAAAGTCTCCTCCATATCAAGGTTTACATGAGAAACTTCAATAATAAGAATTACTGATAATTAGTTTAATCCAAAAATGAAAAATTACTGGGACTCTATATAAAATCATGCCTTTTATAAAAAATCCTTTCTTCTATAAAAGGTATAATTCCTTTTTTCTAAAGAATCATTTAAAACTATAGCTATTAACAATACAAATATCACATTTTCCTAAAATATTTTAGGATCAAAAAAATCAAACTATTTAATGAGATTTATTAGATTTATTTTGGCCAAATACAATTAACAATTTAGTCTTAGTTGAAAATACATGGCAGCTTAAATACCGTATTTTTTTTAATCAAAAAGTATACTGTTTTGATGCCTTCTATCTTAAATAGGCATGTGCTATAGTAGAGCAACTGAAAATTTCTGCAGATGTATACTTTTAAAAATGAGGCCGCCTGACATCACTTTGTTCTAGTGCAAGTTTCACCTAAACACAACGAGTAAGAAACCAACCACTGTGTGCAGAGTACCCTCTACCATGAATCTACGGTGAAGAAAGGGAATTGTCTTCACCCTTCAGGAGATTCCAAGCTAGCTGAGAAAACAAGACCGAGTCACATGTAAAAGAGAAAATGACTTACAAAAACACTCAAATATAAATTAATATACTGTAAACTACATGCATAAATGCAGATGGAATGCAAATTAAGTAACACCAGGTAGAGTTAATCAAAGGCTTAATGGAGGTGATCAGTTCTGAGCAGAGACTGAAAACGGTTTCTAGAGCTACAGTTATACTTCCTGAAAAAATTAGCTTATCCAGGAACTATTTTCTGGCCATTTGGGGAACAACTAAAAACCTTCACCTTTGAAGTAATATGCTATCTCATAATTCAAGAAAGAAGTCACCAAAATGCTTTTGGTCAGAAATATGATTAACAGGGATATGAATTTCAATTGCTAAGAACTCATAAAACACCAACATTGTTTTTTGAAACGATGTAGGTGAATAAAAATAAGGTGACAACTGAGATAATATTTATCTTTACTCTAGATAGCCCTCTGTACTTTCTAAAGAGCCCTGACATAATTATTTCGTCTGATTTTCTGAGCGACTAAGTGAGGTGGGTCAGATTTCAAGCACCGCAGTACAGATCAGAATTTAGACATAGCAGGTTTGTTATCTGACCAACGACAGATGTATACGGTCAACAGCAAAGCCAGGCCTCAAACCCAAGTCTCCAAAGTTCCAATTTAATACTCTTCCTGCTATAACACAATGTCTACTGCAATGACATTAAAATAGGCCAGGAATTTCACAAGTATGTCTTAAATACATCTAAGAGAAACTTTAAAAGTCTAAAACCCTTTTTTAAAAAATGTATACGGAAGCCAAGCCATCATATTAAGATATGAGCCTAATTTTTTAAAAACGGTTCCAGAGTTCTGTGTGTTTTCTAACTCTATATATTACACATTTAATTGTAGGCTAATAATCCATACTGCAAAAATTGGGAGGATTATTAAACTATTTTGGAAAGATAAATATCCCCACTTATCTAATATGAAATGTATCTACATAATTTTCCTAAAGCTAGCCTCTAAAGCCTTTCCAAGATAAAACTGGCCAAGCCACCAAAAATGAGTAAATTTGTTTACTACCTTTAAATAACAGCAGCAAATACAGCTACCAATTCTTAAGCACGTTCCATGTTTCAGGCACTCATAAAAGTGCTTCACGTACACCAGACTACTTAATCCTCACAACCACCCTGTGAGGTAGGTGTATCACAGTCACCTCACAGAGGAATAAACGAACTTTAAAAATCATTTTTAAAAATTCATCGTAAGGGTAAATATTGGTTATTAAACAAAAGAATCAAGACTCAAACTCAGGCCTACTTGATTCCAAAGCCTGCGCATGTAGCCAATATTCAATGCAGCTGCCCGACCCCTGAGCCTCACACAGGGACTGGAAAGGGGGGTCCTTCACACTCCGCAGCATGAGTGTGGCTACTTCGGCTGTGTGTGGGGGGAAGCGCAGAGTGGTGGTGCAGCAAGCGAGGAGGGAAAGGGTCTGACACCAGAGCAGGCGTACACGTGAAACCAAAGGCAGAATCTCTCTTTAAGGCTAAATACATGGAAGAAGACTACCAAAAGCAATCTAGTAGAATTTACAAGTTGTAAGTAACAAGCTTTCTCTTAAGCATTTTAAACTTTGTGGCTATTCTACTATAAAGTTTCAGCACTGAAATGTGAGTTAACATATCTGAGCCAAGGCGGACGGAAATCATCTAAACACACACAAAATAAAACATGTAAAACAGTAATAAGTATCACCACCCATAAGGGTTACAGGATATTTAAATTGTATGGGAAGCTACAAATGAAACCGATCTCTAAATTACTGAAACGTCAAATCTAGTCACAAAAGGCACAGCTTTGCGCCACCAAAATATTTTACAAACACGTTAAAGAACGGAGTAAAACATGCCATGTCTGCTTGGAGAGAGTTATTCTGTACTTGGTGCTGTGAAGACGGTAAGCGCAGCACACTTACCATTGGCCGCCTACACAGGACACTAAGCTACCGACAGCACAAAGGGGCCACAGCCTTACGGCAGAAATGAGCAGTTAGAAATAAAGGCGAAGTAAGATGAACAGGTTCAATTTCCTCTCTCTCACATGCAAATACGCCTTTAAAAGCTCCTCCTTCCTCATGTGGGGAGGGGGGGCAGCAGTGCTTCCTGTGGCAATTACAACAGCCTGCTGTTAATCAGTGCTCCATCCCTGGAACACTCACGCAAACATAGCAACACTGAGCATACCACGAGAGACAATCTAGAAGAAAGAAAATCCGTATTTTAAAAAATCTGAATGAAAAATATTTCATTTGTGTATTTATTTTTTGCATTACTTTTGTAATTAACTCAAAATGACATTTTGGTGACATCATATACAATAATTACACTATAATTTCTTATTGATTGAATATGCAAACTGAGATATTTAAGTCATGTATGATAGGTTAATTACTCTACAACATTTGAAAAAATCCTTCTTAAAAGTACCCAATTCAAATAAAAGTGAGGAACCATATAGAAATGCTCACTAGACCAATTAACCAGAGCAACTGAGATATGAGATATAAAAAAATTTAAGGTTAACTTATGAAGGTAGAAGTATCAGTGTTTCTGGATGACATAATTCTATACCTGAAAAACCCAAGGAAACAAAGAAGACTCTTGTAAATAATGACAGAATGCACAAAAGTAAATGGCTCTAATATTAATATATGTCAAATGAACACTTCCTAAATACAGACATCTACTTAAGATAATATTACTTCTGGGAAATCAGAGACTGAGCTAAAACAAGTACCCTCCCTCAACCACAACCAAAATTATGAGCACATAGAATTGTGAGGTAAAATACAGTACCCACATTTTAAAACGTAGCTGTAATAAAAAAAGAATAACAACATAAACAACAAAATTTGCCTTAATTTCTTCCAAGAGCAAGAAATGAAGGCAAAATTTTGAATTAGAGGTTCTACTGTGGGAACTTTGGAAAATATCACCCTAGGCCAGATATAGTCTCTACAAGTTGAGACTTTAATGTTCACATGGGCATATGAAACATGGCCTTCAGCACATAAACTGTGGAGAATGAAATTCAAATCCCAGTGTAAAGCCAAGAGTCTGGAAAAGCTGTACCATCAGTCAATGCTGGAGAAGAAACCTCCTACCTATCAGCCCACAGAGGTAATCGGTAGGCTTGTTTGTGGAATAGAGATGGGGAAAAGGAACAGGGCTGGGGTGGTGTCAAGAGAAATGGAAACCTAATGCCTGGACCATGCACAGGTGTAGGAGAGAAAAATCCACAGCAGGTTCCATGTTATAGGGATCCCAGTGAGAAATTATAAGACTTAAATTGCACTGGCACTAGACACCTGGATAAAGCAAACATCAACTATTTCGACAAACGTGATCTACAACCAGTAACACATACGATCTCTTCCCAGAACATAATCCCACGTGAAAGAATTCCCAAAATGAGAATCAATATGCACAATACACTGAGGACTAGCACCCCAAAAACCTCGAATCCCAGATAACAGAACCCTGTAAAAGAGATTTTAAAAAACCTACAACTAAAATGATTAAGAACATGAAAGAAGTAACAAACATCTCACACACACACACAAAACGCTGACAACTGTTCTTCTTAAGAATAAAAAAATATAACCATTAAAATTAAAGGGGAAAAAACTTAACAGATGAGTTAAATAGCAAAGCAGACACAATCAAAGACAAGAAAAGTAAACCAGAGAAGAATCTAGAAATGAAGCTTGGAAAATATAAAAGACTGGTTAAGATACACAAAAGGTAGACTGAGAAGGCAAATTTCCAAGATAAAAAAGAAAGAAAACTTGGAGAAGCAATATTCAAAGAAAAGCTTTGGGATTTTCAAGAAGCAAGAAATCCTCATTCAAGAAATCCTAAACAAGAGTCCTGAATAGAATAGTAAAAACAAATTCCTTTCAATCAGGTGAACCTGTTGCATGCCAAAGATAAAGAGAAAAACCTAAACAGCTACAAAAGCTAAAAAAGACAAATTATCTTTAAAAAAGAAGGACAATTACATTAACAGAAGACTGATCAACAATATTAGACAATGAAAAAAATATGTTCAAAGTAAGGAAAATAAGTGCCATCTTAAAGTTTATACACAATTTGCAAATGAGGGGAAAAATAAGGACATTTTTAAAGTCATTCACATCTCCTTGGTGAAGGAACAATTAAATGATCAAGTTCAATACAGAAGAAAACGCCTTCTCCAAAAAAGCACAGAATATAAGAATATACGGGTAAATGTGAATAAGCATTGACGGTGAAACAATTAGCCTGAGATAGGTTCAAGTCAAAGTGTAATTAAAATTCTAGGTTAGTATAACACTGAAAGAGGGCAAGAAGGACTTCAACAACTTCGTACTTAGTAAAGCATGCATGGTAAAATTCTATGGGTGGCCATACATAAAACCAAAACATAACATGTAACATTCAACCTCTACCCTACCCATATACAAAAATCACCTCAAAACGGATCAAAAATCTAAACGCAGGAGCTAACCTATAAAACTCTAAGAAGAAAACCAGCATATACTTCATGACCTTCAGCTAAACAAGGGTTTCTTAAGGTATGACACCTAAAGCACACACAACCAAAGGAAAAAGAAAAATAAATTAGACTTCACCAAAATTTAAAACCTTTTGTGCTTAAGAGGAAACCATCAAGAAAGTGAAAAGCCAACCCAAAGAATGGCAGAAAATATTTACAAATCATATATTCAATAAAGGTTTAGTATACAGAATATAGAGAGAAATCCTATAACTCAACAACAAAAATAACCAAATTTTAAAATTGGCAAAGGATTTGCATAGACATTTTTCCACGGAAGATACATTTGCATCTTCTAAAGAAGATACACAAATAAGCACATAAAAAGAAGCTCAACATCATTAGTCATTAGGGACATGCAAATCAAAACCACAATGATACCAAATCATACCTGCCATGAAGGCTATAATCAAAAATAAGAACAATAACAAGCATTAGTGAGGAAGTGGAGAAAATGAAATCCGTACACATTGCTGGTGGGAGTGTAAAATAATGCAATCACTTTGAAAACAGTTTGGCAGTTCCTCAAACTGTTAAACACCAGCAATTCTACTCCGAAATATGTTACCCAAGAGAACCAAAAACATTATGGTCACACAAAAACCAGCACACGAATGTTCAGAGCAGCACTATGCATGACAGTCAGAAAGCAGAAACGACTCAAACGTCTACCAGCTGATAAACGGGTGAACAAAATGTAATCTAGCCCATACAATGGAATATTATTCACCCATAAAAAGGAAAAATACTGATTCATGCTTCGACATGAAGCTTGAAAACACTGTTACGTGAAAGAAGCCAGACACAAAAAGATCACATACTGTATGATTCTATTTATATAAAATGTCCAGAGTAGGCATATCCATAAAGACATAAAATAGATTCATGGTTTCCAAGGACTGAGGAGAGGGGGAAATGCGGAGTGCCTACTAACAGGCATGAAGTTTCTTTTTAGGGTGATGAAGATGTTGCGGAATTAGACCATGATGATGGCCGCACAGTCTTGAGAATATACTAAAAACCACTGAATCGTACACTTTAAAAGAGTGAATTTCATGATATGTGAATTATATCTCAACAAAAAATAGTTAATATTTAAATTGCTGCTGCAGGTGAGGGGAAAGATCAAGAAAACTCCATTAATCCAATGTGGTGGGGGGGTGGGGGGGAGAGGGAGTGAGAGAGGGTGAGAGAGAGAGTGTGTGTGTGCTGGGGAGGGGGGAGGGACAAATAAATTGCAAAAAAAAAAAATCCACTTACATTCATTAGCAATATAAACATAAAATATCTAGGCACAAACTTTATCTAGACTGTGTAGGACTTACGTGAAGAAAAGGGTAAAACTCTACTGCTAAAAACAAAAGATAACTTGAACAAAAGGAAATAAATACTTGTACCTATATGTTGCAAAAACATCAATTCTACCCCTAACTAATCTAAAAGCATAAAGCCAGCTCAATTAAGACAATCAACAGAATTTTTTTAATCAGCCAAACCAATTCTAGTCATAGGAAATATAAACATTAAGATAGCCAGGAAAATTATTAAAGTAAAGCAAGTACAGAGGGAGAACAAAGAAAAAGAAAGAAGACTGAAAAACTAAAAGGAAGAAGAAAAAAGTATAAGCCCACTGGATATTAAAAAGTGATGAAAGTTATAGTAACAAAAGATGTTTGATAAAGACTCCCATGAACAGTTGGTCAACACAACAGAATAAGCATGAAACTTGACTGCAAATACACATGAAAAAATAAGCATAAGGTAAAAACTTCAGGGGAGGAGATGAACACTAGTCAGATGTGCCAATTTAGTAGGCACCACTAAATGACAGACTGAATAAAGATACAAGCAAACAGACGGTTATTTAGATAAAATAAATAAAAGCAACTCACCCTTTCATTCATTACACCCATAAAAACTTCAAATAAATATTCAGATTTAATATGTAAGACTTGAAAACGAAAAGTATCTCAAAGAACTTTTTTTTTAATATAATGTTATGAAGACACACAAGACACAAAGGTCAAAATACAAAATGTTGACCAATTTAACTTCTTCAAAAAAGAAATATTTCTACACAGCAAAAAAAGATATTTGCAACACACAGTAAAGGGCTAATCATCTTATTATGTAGTTCTTACAACCATTAAGAAAATAGAAAGCAACAGAAAATGGACAAATTATACAAGTAGTCAGTTTGCAGAAAAGAAAATCAAATGCCTCAAACATATAAAAAGATGCTCATATTCACTGATAATTAAATGAGACGCAAATTAAAGCCAGCATATCACTGGCTCAGACTGGCGTAGATTAAGAAGTTTATTTAGACAATTACTAAAAGGGCGGATGCCATATATATACTGTCATACATTTTTAGAATTGCTTGTGACACCTTTTTTGGAAGAAATCCTGGTAACACTTACCAACTAAAACCTTTTAATTGGCATGATAATGGTAAACAATTCAAACCAAAAAGGTCATAAAATGAGAAATGAAAGCTATAAGCTGCACTAAAGTGGGTATTTTTGTCCATCTTTGTGGCCCACAGAAGTCACTGAATAAATGCCTCATGAACAAATGCTAAGGCTGCTTTTAAATCCCTTCTAGGAAAAAACAAAAGTAACATTTTCTTCTCTCAAAGAAGTTTTAAAAAGGCGTCCTCTCAGATGCAAATGTACCTAAGATGCCAGAGTTCATATCCTGCTAAATATGAAAACATTAGAAGCATCCCTTTAAAATCAGGCACAAGACAAAGATGTCAACTATGACCGCTTCAGTACAATCCCATACTAAAGGCCCTAGCCAATGCAACAAAACGACAGAGAAAAAGATTACAAAGGAAGAGATTATTATCATTATTTACAGGTAACTGTCCAAATTTATATACACACACACACACACACACACACACACACACACGCGCGCGCGCGCGCATATACGGGAGCTACAAAGTATTAGAAATAATAGAATGTATCAAAGTAACCAACATACAAGTGTCAATCACATATTTTCACACTAAGAATAATGAACGAGAAAATTTTTATTTTTGAGAGACGCTAATTATAATGCCAACAAATACCACAAAGTGTCTCAGAATAATTTACAAAATATACTTAAGACCTGAACACAGAAAATTATAAAACTCTGTGGAAAGGCATTAAAGAAGACCTGGAAAAAAAAAAACTGGAGAGAGAGCCCATGTTCATGGATAGAAAAACAATACTGAAATCATGAGGATTCTGATTCACCTAAAGATTCAATACAACTTCCCTGAAGGCACCAGGCTGCTTCACAGACCTACAAGTCTTCAGGGCTGTCTCCTCTTCTGGTACACTCATCAACGACCCTCCCTGACAACACTGAGCTCTCCAGACCCCATCCTCACAGTAAATTACAATTCAAATTTCTGAAAAATCTTGTTACTCTATAAAAATTCTCTTAATACTCATGTCTAAAAATTATTCCCATTATTTTGTACTTTATCTTTTGCTGCAAGTAGCACACAACGCAAGCTGTCTCTTTGTGAAGAAGAACTGTGCCTTAATCCTCTCTATATTCCCCACTACACACATAATGGCAGTGTCAGCACACAATGCATTTTTCAAAAAGAAGAAAAGAAAGAGGTGCAAGTTTCCTCTTCTTGGCACAGCAACAGCTACGATCAGGAAGTAAAGACTGCCACCGGCAGAATTACCTGAGTACAGCAAGAAGCTGGGAGGAGGAAAGCAAGTGCCCATGCTGTCAAGCGGCCTGGATGCCAGTGCCACTATGTAAAAGCACATGTGGAGCAGGCAAATGTGAAAGAGAGAGGGGAGGATTTGAAAGAATTTGAGGCGAAGGACATTCTTCTGATACAGCAGTCTAATTATTCTAGCACTACTCTTTCCAGATCTATGTGGTCTAGGTAAACCTAGATTATATTAATGTTGTTAACTAAAATTTTTAATGTTGTTGTAACTAGAGTTGTTAACTTTAACAAAGTTCCAAAACCCCCACTAAATTCTCAGTAATAAACTGTCATGTATGGCTACACTGAAAAGAATGGTTTAGATTAGAAATCACCAAAATACATCTCATATTGAACAGACGAATGAATGAATTAAACACAAAGAGAGGAAGCATTATCTTCTTAACAACAGGGCCAATATCTGGGGCTTCACCCAAGAGAAAATCATAGTAAGGAATTTATGTGATCATATCCAGGAATACAAAAAACAGTTACTACTAAAGATACATTTCCTACTTTATTGATTTTTTTTTAACCAAATTCCCCAATCATACCCCCTCCCAAATAAAACAATGCACAGTTATAGCCCAAAAAACAGACACTAAGTTTATACTCCTAAATTCTAACAGGATCTTAAACATATAACAAATTAATAAATCTTCCTTGATATTGCTTATGATGACTTAAAGGGTGGGTATAAAATGTCAACTCCAAAACTGAGCTCAGAGCACTTTTCACCCCCTCCCTCCCCCACTTGCTCTTTCAGTGATTCAGGGACAAGCTTTATTTCCTAGTCCATTTCTATCACTAGCTGTTCTTTGCAGGAGAAAGTGAGTTTAAAGAAAGTGCTGAATTGTAATCAGTGACAAGTATGCATGTCATGGAGTTATCTGCAATTTGATGTAACCTGTCAAACACACCCGCAGGATACTCTAGGTAGCTATACTATATGCAGAACAAGTTTCTAGTGAATAGAACTTTCTGAAATAAAATGTTAAAAATGACAGAACAACATCAGAAATGCACTAAATTCTCCATATGATGTTGATGACTACTGCATAAATAAAACTGCTTTAAAATATAATCCCTACAGTTTCCCAGTAAATTTAGTAACAAAGATCCTCGACTGGGTGTCCCCCAAGACCACTTTCATGTTCAGAAAGTCACTGGAACTCAGCACACAGTTGCTCTTGGGACTAAGATTTACCACAGCAATGTAGTAAAGGTACATGCCCAGAACTCAAGGGGCAAAGACCCGGGTGGAGTCTAGAGGGAGTCACATGTGGGTTTCCTTATGCTCCCTTCCTCACAAGGGGTCACACGGCCCACTCCTCCTCCAGGAACACATATGCAATGTATCTGCTCAGAGAAGCTCATCAGAGACCCAGAGCCCACGGTTTTTACAGGTGACCGGTCACACTGACACCCTCTGCCTAGCACATACCAGAATCCAACACTCCCGGAAGGACTGTGCAGAGCACAAACCACACTGTTCACACAAAGAGTGGAAGAACAGCAAACCAGCCTCATCAGTTAGGGAACAACGGGAACACTCCCCAGCTCCAAGGTTCCAGACATCGGCCCGGGGCCCAGCTTGCAAGCAGGCTCAGTTTAGGATAGCAGTCTTCAGCCTGCTATGTTAGCTCACTTCCTCACAGATACCTTGAGTTGTCTACTACAGTATAGTCACCACTTTTTCATAATTCTGCTCTATAGTGTAGTGAATACTGTTAGAAACAGAAGGGCAAATGTTTTGTTTCTCACATCTAAATATATGCCTCAGGGAAGAGGGAAAAAAGCAAGCTTTAGGTTAGGGCAATGGATTTACGTTGACTCCACTACTTATTGTCCAAACACACTGAGAAAAATTATATGATTAGTGACGTACGCCCCATGGTTAGGAAATACAGCAAAGAAAAATTAAATATAACTCATATAAAAAGGAAGTGAGCCTATTTGTTTCATCAGCTCCTTTCTTTAGTATCTGAACTATCTAAACATACACAGTAGAAGTAAATACATGTTATGGCTTAAGTAAGATTTCAGCTACGAACATTAAACAGAAAAGATTTTATAATATCATTAGTTGGCATATTTTAGTTTCTAGTATACTAAAATTATGGAAGCCATTCAGAAAGTTTACTTATTTAAAACTTAGAAGTATATCAAAGAAAACTTTATCCTTGGTAAATAACTGTTGGACTCCTAGAGTAATCCTAAAGAGGATCATTCAGGCTATGGTTTGGTGTATACATCATAAAGCTGCTTTCAATTTCAACAGCTTAAAAATTATTCACAGCCTTTGTCACAAGAAATTCTAGCTCTGGGAAGTATCCTAAAGAAACACTTCTAAATCCTAAAAGACATTTATAGCTAAAATAAATGTATATATACACAAAGCATATACACATATGCTGCTTTTTAAATGGTAACACTGTAATTCAACATTTTAATAGATAAGGTTTTAAAAACAATGCAATTTGAAAGACTGAGAAAACACTATCAATCCGAAGTCTATTAAGGTTGTAAGAATGGTTTTAGGGGAAAATAGTTCACTATACGTGACGTTCAATGATGTACACTAAATTTTTCCCATGACACAATTATTTAATTCAGTTAAGAAATAAAGAAAAGCTGTTTGAATACTTAATAACTCTACCTTTAAAAAATTCCTTTTGGGGACTTCCCTGGTGGTGCAGTGGTTGAGACTCTGCACTCACAATGCAGGGGAACTAGATCCCACATATATGTCACAACTAAGAGTGCGCATGCCACAACTAAGGAGCCCACCTGCCGCAACTAAGACCCAGCACAATTTTTTTAAAATTTCTTTTAAGCTTAAATGCTGAATAACCTTGAACATGTTTGTTTGCACAAATATTAAAGTTATCATCTTTACTACCTTATAATAAAATACATCAAGTTAAAACTCCTAAATTTAGAAATCCTTAGTCAATACTTTTGCTTAATGATAACCACTCCATTGAGTCACACTTAAACTCATACAATTATCTACTTAAATTTAAAGATAAATAAGAATCTACTTCATAAACGGCCAATAGTTTGAAGAGAATGTTTTACAATTTCCAATTTTTAAACAAAAAGTAGACTAAGCGTCTTCCTTCTTTCTACAAATTAGACAACTGGGGCCTGACATATAGTTCAGGCATATAAACTCAGTGAAGGTAGAAATGAAGCGAGAATCTAGGTCCCTTGAGTGCTATTACAATGCAGTGCAGCACTCCATGCTGTTGAGTTTAACCCAAATTTAAATCCCTAAAGGTCATATAAAAATAATGCACCTAGAAGAAAAAGTTATAAGGAGAAAATCTGGTTAAAGGCAGAAGAACTGTCAAATTTCAAAACATATAAAATATTAAAGGAGGGGAGGAGGGTACAACCAG
This sequence comes from Hippopotamus amphibius kiboko, assembly GCF_030028045.1. Taxonomy (NCBI): domain Eukaryota; kingdom Metazoa; phylum Chordata; class Mammalia; order Artiodactyla; family Hippopotamidae; genus Hippopotamus; species Hippopotamus amphibius. Next base: position 75,058,982 of record NC_080199.1, read on the forward strand.
TTCAAAACATTTATCTGTTTAAGTTTCTGGATTTCTACAATAAGCCTCAAAAGTATACTGTCAATCCTAAAGGTTTAGCGACTGTGAAAAGAAACAAGTCATATGAAGCTACGTGTAACCGCTACAGACAAGAGTGATTCAGAAACTCTCTGAATTTAAAGACAATCCAAATTAGAATTTAAAGACTTGAATTAGTGTTTTCTGAAGATTCCTAGCAATACGAAAGTTTGGATTATTTTCTTTACTGAAGATTTTTTTAAATTTATACATCTAATGATGTTATTTTTTCCTCCCCCTACCCTGAAAGCTATTATTACACTGATGGGATGCATTTTATAAAAGATGGCATCTAAGAACCTAGGGACTAACTTGGCAATGATCCCTCAAGATGTTGCTATTAAGTAAAAAAGTAAATATTTTACTAAATTTTATTTTCGGGACATTTTACCATCACATTTAAGTCACAAACTCAGGTAACAAAACTTTAAAAAGTGGACATAAAGATTTAACTGAGACAACCATCATATAGGCGTGCTTACATGTCAAATGTGGACCTAATCCTCAAACAGATTGTACAAAATAAAGCAAACCACTATCCAAAAAAGCAATAGGATGAGGAAGTAAAAGCTAAGATAATACTAGCCTTTACAGTCTTTACTTCTTTCCCCATAATAATTCCATCATTCAATCAAATTCAGCTTTGCAGACAATTATCAAAACTGGCTAAAAATGTTATTAATCAAAAGTACCAGGCTTAACATAATAATAATCATGCAGCTAATGAAACTAAAGCTGAAATGTATGAAAGCTCACTTGTCTGAAGCCCAATTTTCCAAACTCTAACATGATGAATCATCACTTGCATTTCCAGCCCAAACAGATATTTAATAATCAACTCAAAGAATGACTTGGTAAAATTTCCACTATTCCTATATATTTTAAATCATACTAACTTTCAAATGATTCAAGTAAAATTAGTATATTTATAATCCTTTAACTCTTAAACCACAAAATTGTTACCACACAGACGTATATACCTTTGGCCAAAGTAGTTCCTCTATCACATCACAGCCTGTTTTTAAAAGCCTCCAGAAAGACAATCTACAGTATTCCTGCATAACTTATAAGGGCCTAGGATATTAAAATATAAAAAGTTTCCTTTCTGTAGGTTAAATCCTTCATGTTTCATATAAAAAACTCATATAATTAAACATTATAGTTATCCTCATTTTCTTGAAAACGGAAACTAAAAAATAATGTAACCTTTTAAGGTAAAAATTGTTAATTATCAAAATTACATTACAATATTAGCCATAAGTCACAATAAAAATTATTCACTAATCTAGTAAAATATATGAGAGAGTCAAAAATTATCCGCACTCCGGCTATGTTAAAACAGCTATAAATGCTATAGCCAGAGTACGGATAATTTTTGACTTATCCTCGTATACTAATCAAGTTGTTCAATTTAATTCTGAAAGTTTCAAGCCACAAATGCAAACTACCTTTGCAAAGATGAAACAACCCAAATACCAAAAGGTTTAATGGAGAGAAGTTTATAACCCCACGTGGAAAAGGATAACTTGGATTCATTAAGTAGACGGCAAAAATCCTATGCTGGCTTCTTGGGGGCATATGAAATCTTGCTGGCAACAAATAGTAAAATTTCTACACTTTAAAGAATTGTTTCATTAAGTGCAGTAATAAAATGAAAACAAAGTCAATAAGGATTTTGATATTAATTGCCAGAACTGATTCCTTGACAAACCCTGTTTTCACAACAGCAACCCCTTGTGATTAGGGGAATTAAAAGTTGCTGAACTCAACAATCCCTTCAGTTAAACAAACAGACCCCTCAGAGCTGTCCAACGCTGCCCAAACTATCCATCCTTTAGGCGAATCAGTCAGTTTCATGAATGGTAGGATTTATCTTCAAGTCCAGTGCTGACTCAGAGGGTAGCTTGTTCCCTAGAGAAAACAACCAACAAAAATCAGAACAGCTACTGCTCATAAGCTCTTCCAACACCCAAGTGGAAAGGACAACTTAATGGGTCCAAAAGAACAGTTCAACTTCCTTTCAGCTACAGGAGTAGCCAATAAACTGAAGGCATCTATATGCCACAGGCAGTTCTTGGTTAAAGCTTTCACTCAGTTACAGTAAGAAATGTTAAAACTAAAAGGCTTACAAGAAAAGCAATCACACACACCATAAGGTTTCTCACCCAAGAAGAAATTTGCAGGGACTATAAATGGAAAGTATTTCAAGGGCCAAAGCTGTTATTTTCTTTTGTTTAATCTTTGAAAAGCTGCCTTTCATGTGCGTGCGTGCATGTGCGTGTGGGGGGGATGGGGGTGTAACTAAATATTTCCACCCAGAAGTAGTCTACATGTCTAGGGCAGCTTCGCTTATGGCCGTACGTAAAAAAAACTAGTGAAATGTTCCTTAATTCCCTAAACGGAAGGTCCCCATATTCACTAGTCAGAGAAAACAGTCTGAATTAAAAGATAAAAAGAGTAACGTTCTATCTCAAGACCTACAATAGTGAATTGCCTTCCCCACTATTTCTAAAACCGAAAAAATCAACGTGTACAGCCTTTGGGCCTCAAAATATACCACAACAAAACAAGGGGGCCTTTCTGTTTCATGAGTCAGGGGTTCTGTCTACGATAATATGTTGTTATGAAAAGAGAGAGGAAAAAACCTTCATAAGAAAGGCAACCAAAGAACTCAAGCTACTTTCAGAAACATCATTTTGTCCTTTCACATGAATGAGGTTAAAAAAAAAACCTTTACATAAAACAAACACATTATTCAAGACTGCCTCCAGAAGGAGGCATGAAGGTGACCAATACAACTTTCATTTCTAAAAAATTTACTCTTATTTATGTGGGAAAAATTCTAATCAAAAATTTTCCCTTGTCGCTTCCAAGTTATAGTATGATTCTCTACCAAGAACCTCAGTACCTTAGAGCTCAAATTTATGGAGGACAAAACTAGTAGTGACTACACATTGTCTTGAAAACTGTACTCTTTTGAATACAGGTATGTGACAGCTATGGGGTTTTTTGGTTTGGTTTTAAAGCCTTACTCATTCCTTACTTTCCCAGCCTTTCTCAGAGAAAGTAGAGTTGAGTCCTTAGAGACCCACTGTATGTAATAAGTGGTGTCTGTCATTTACTCTCCTTGGGAGAATCCAGCAAACAGCCACTCAGATCATTCCCTGTGTTGAGGTTCAGGTGAGAACCACAGCAGCCCTCCCAGCTGCCTTAACCTGAGTACTGATGGACTGCTTCCCATCAAGAGACAGGCCTCTGTGCCAGTGGTTTTCAGTCTGCATTAAGCAGAACCCTACGCTTCCAGAAATGCTTCAGGGCTCTGTAAATTCTTGATTCAAATTTCATCTGTTTTTTTCACTTTTAGTAAATCAACAATAAAATCACAAATGCAGGTCCAAATCAGCACGCATCCATTTTCTAGCTTACTGGAGATCATCAGCGACATACTCAGCTTGTGTCAGGTTAGGTATTGTCATGCAGACTCAGAACAAGGCCTCTCGCCATCACCCCGTGTACATACACGGACCTCTCAGTAGCAAGGTAGTGACTGCAGCAGCCTCCTTTAAATGCAAATGCACTCAGAGGAGACTGAACAAATGGGTGCACACCGTATTCACGAGAATCATGACTTTCATGTTACTATATGATAGAGAATACAGAAAAGGAGCCTGAGGAATGTAAGACTAATTACTGTCCTTGACTCACCAATTTCAAGTTTCTGTGTTCAACAAAATACCACAAAGACTTGCTATTCTCACTAAATAATTTCATGAGTAAGTTCAATAAACCTGACCCTATAAACACCAGTTTTATCTGCTTTATATAATTTTAGATTTGGGGATTGCAAGTAGACTTCACAAGCATTCTGCCACTTACAAAAATTGTTTGAAAACCACTGTTCTCTAAGCTCTAATTAAGCTTTGGTATTCCTGGCTCACAGGTCCTCTAGGGGCAGAAATGTTAATTAAGTCTCAAGTTTCTGATGAGGAGCTGCAGGAGCCTGCTATCCACCGTGCTCCAACCACCTGCCCAGTCCTGCCTCCTCTCCCCACATCCTGACAACCCTCAAGAAATAGTGTGCCAAACTCGGGGGTGCTAATGGCACAGGAAACTGGTAACAACTTTAAGAGAGAGGTACCTGGTACTTTAAGTACAGGACATTTTACCTCAGGGCCATTTTTCACTCATTTTTCCAAGTTCCTGCCCAATCCAACTTTTTTCACTTGCTTAGCAATTTTAAATTTAAAACAAAATTCCACTCTTCTGATATTTCAGTGATGGTGTCTCTCCACATCACACAAATGGCAAACTTCAAAAATATGTCTTTGAAGAGATAAATGAAAAAGAAACTCCACATAACAAAAGCAGTGACCAAAAACCTAAGGTAGAGAAACAGAACTATCCACCTGAGCTAATGAACGACAGTAGTTTAAACTGTCACTGTACGCTGGTACCAACGTATAGTTTGTTTAAAAAAACGTGCTGGATGGCAAAAAACCTTGCCCTATCCTAGTCCCCCCAAGTGAACTCTGTGGACTCCCCTACAATCAGCATTTAAGGGTAATGCCTGTTCCAGCCAGACCCTGCTCCAAGCCTATGGCTCGGTACCAAGCCTGGTTTTCTTCACATCTGTTCAGTCTTTACCTAACTCAGATTGAATTACTTTTTGAAAGTTCACTGACTGAGTGAAAACAATTCTCTATTATGGTAATCGACTGGCTAAAACAAACAGAAAAAAAATAAACTTCACAGATTCTCAACTGTCTGTGTTAAAAATGTTTAAAGAAATCCTATCTATCCTTTAAAACCCATCTTATGGGTTTTCCATGAAACCATCCTGGATAATAACCTCATTCAAATCAGATAAAATATCACCTTCCCACAAATTTTCTGGAATTATGAACTTTTTCTTTTTTTCTCAAAGTAAAGGGAAGATGTCAGAATCTCCTGTGAAATTTTTAAACATACACACAATGGCAGTGCTCCAAATGTGGAGATTCTGACCTCGGAGGTCTTGGCTGGGGACAGGGAGGCTGTATGTGCAAAGCGCCACAGGCGAGTCTGCAAATGCACACGAAAGCTTACTGGAGCCACCGCATGGGATCAGGCACTGAGCAAGGTTCCAGGAATTCCATAAATAAGCTCCCGTTCTGATCTCATGAAGTTCACACTCTACTCACAAAGCCCACTACAGTGCTTAAAACTCTGTTTCAGTGTTCACTCTAGGTCTCCGTCTCCATGTGGGACACAATAGTGGCTACGATGATAAACATGCCTCCAGAAGCATTTAACTGTAGTGAAGGAAGTAAGTACAAAACATACAGACAAAAATTTAAAAAGATTAAGTTATCGAAAACATTATAGAAGCAGAGAGATGGACGACAGTAATAACGACCTGAGAGAAGGAGAAACGGCTTTGAAGGGGGGAGGGAAAAAAAAAGAGCCTTTCAGGTAGAGAAAGGCACAGAGATGGGGGAAACGCTGGCCATTTTCAAATACATATTCTCAAACAGGGTACGTATTCTATGTCAGAGGAGGTCCTCCATGAAGAAAAGAAAGCTAGTAGTCATTAAATAGTCATTTTCAATTATTTTAATTCTAGAAACATTTAATAAGCATGTAGACATAGCTCCTTCCACAAGGGAGCTTATATTCCAATGGGCATGAAGAGGACCACTCATTCTAACATAAAGAAAAATACAAGTTCAAATTGTAAGTTCTAAAAAGGAAATAAACAGGAGAACATGATGAAAAATAATGATGGGGAATCTCCTTTACATTATATGTCGAAGGCTTTTCTCTGTGAGTGACACCTGAGAGAAGGGACGGAACCACCCATGAAAAGAACAGGTCAAACAATACATGCAAAGAGCATGAGCCAGAAAGGAGCTTGACATGTTTGAGGAAGACCAGGATGGCTGGAAATGAACACACAATGCAAAGAATAAAAAGGTGAGATTAGAGAGGTACAGAAGACAGATCATACACTGCAGGAAGGGGCTTGGATTTTATTCTAATGACAATTAGAAAGCCATAATGTGATTACTTTTAGGAAAATATAAAGTAAAAAAATGTTTCACTACTGATTTACAGTAACATTTCAATTATTAAAAACTGTATTTGATTAAAAGTACTAATATTCTCTCTCTTCATGACATTATACAATAAAAATGACAAGTTTCAACACATTCCAAAATGCTTTATTTTTTAAAATATAAATAATCTTTAATAAAAGCCATGTGGGGCTTCCTAGGTGGCGCAGTGGTTAAGAATCTGCCTGCCAATGCAGGCGACATGGGTTCAATCCCTGCTCCAGGAAGATCCCACAGGCGGCAGAGCAACTAAGCCCGTGCGCCACAACTATTGAGCCTGCGCTTTAGAGCCCATGAGCCACAACTATTGAGCCCATGTGCTGCAACTACTGAAGTCCACGCGCCTAGAGCCCATGCTCCGCAACAAGAGAAGCCATGGCAATGAGGAACCCCTGCACCACAACGAAGAGCAGCCCCCACTCACCGCAACTAAAGAAAGCCCAGGCACAGCAAAAAAAAAAAGACCCAACTCAGCCAATAAAATAAATTAAAAAATAAATAAATTTAAATAAATAAATAAAAGCCATGTGGACCTAACCAATATAAATGCAACTCAGATCCCATCTCTAATTTACCCCTCAATATCTAAAGAATTTTAACTGACATATATTTATACTTCATTTTAGTTGAATATATCTGTGATAAAAGGTATTTGGACTACCTGGATATTAGAAACACTATAAGCGTTAATAAAACTATTAAGTGTCCTAGAGCTCCCTCACAAAATTTATTTAATCTCATTGACCAAATTTTGGCAAATACTGTCAGCTCATATTACATAAATTTAACCTGAGTTTTATCAACCACATACTCTCACATAATATTTGATGGAGACCACAGCCTGCACAACCATTTTGCTTTCCATGTCTACACACAGTAATCTCCCATTTGGCCTAACTTCAGCCTTACCTCTATCAAGAACCTCATTTCCATATGAGTTTTCATTAACTAATTCAACAAATATTAGAATACTATGTGTAAACTACAGGGCCTAACTTGCCCAGAATAACTTGTCCAATGAATAACTTGTCCAGATTTTTAACTGTCTTAAAAACAACTGAATTACAATTTTAAGAACTGTACCCTATGACTTGTATATAAGGTAACTTACTTGGATCACTATAAAATTTGAAGAAACAGAACAGTGACCTTCTTGCCACCAAACTTGATGAAATCATCTGAATTAATAGGATCTTCTCTAGCCTCTGCAAGGGTGGCAATCTCTTAAATCACAACACATTATTTAAGCAAGGAATCAAGACAAAATGGGAGAAGGATAGGTGTTAGCTACCAAAACTAACTTTTTGGGGTCAAAAGAATCATTTTCCTTCTCAAGTGAGAGTGAATGTTTATGGCTAAATGGTATGCTTCATTCATAATGATAAATTATGTTGTACTGTTTATGAACAATAAACTTACTCCAAGACAATCGTGTCTGATTATAACAAATTATATTCACAAAAAATAAGATTAATACTAGTTAACAATGTAATTTTAACTTTAAATTTCTTTCCAACGAATAAACGCTAATACCAAAAAGAAAAACTGAAGTCTGACTTCAAGAAATGTTGTTACTGAATCAATGAATACTTCTTATTCCTTTAACATTAATAACAACTTAGTTGATCTTTACATAAAAATCTTAAAGCATACACATTAAAATGTAACATGCAAATAAAGGATACTTGATTACTAGTTCTAGATCCATGGGGTTTAAAATTTTAAACAGCCACAGTACTTATGCTCTTCATCCTTCAGGTATTCTGAAAAAAGTATTAGATGTATCAATAATTAATGTACACTATTTGTGTCCCATGAACTTTACTAAGGTAGAAGAAATCCCTGTTGCCTGGTTTTACTTAAACGGTATCTGTAATCTTGGCTGAGCTTCAGGAACCCTGTAACAATTAATTCAACGGTTACTTATCTGATAACTTCAGTTACTCAGAACACAGGCTTGAATCAGAAAAGCGAAATTAGCCTCAGCCAGAGAACAATTTAAAGCCCCATGTACCTTATTCACAGGCAACAATTCAAGTCCTTGACTCAAAGTCTTTTTCTTAAAGAAGGCAGCTGATTAGGAGACAAGGGTTGTAAGAAGAAAGAGGAGAGAAGGCAGCACAAAACATTAAGTAGAGCAGAGGTTCTCAAAATGGAGTCCCCGAAAAGTAATGAGCATCACCTGGAAACACATTAGAAAAGGAAATTCCCTTGCTTGCCCAGACAGACCTACGAAATCGGCTGGGGATGGGACCCCGGGAGCGCTGGGTTTTAACTGGTACTCCAGGTGATTCTGACGGACCCAAGAATCACTGTCCTAGAGATAGGAATACTAACAGCACAACAAAGTCATTAATAAAAAGCCAGTAAGAACTCACTAACATGGTTCAAATAAGCTTGTCTGAGTATGTCCATTCAAGACACTACCACTACCACTCAGGCACTTTAACAGATTCAGAGAGCATGAGAAATTACCTCCATGGAGTTATAATCTAATTGCTGTAGGAAGACAACGCAAACGGTGAAGAATCCAAGTAATTATGTAACACTTGAAGCAAACTCCTCTTCAAACTCTGATATCTAAAAGGTAGCAATTGTATTCTGGTTCAGCCCAATCACTTGAAGCACATCAAGTTGAGCATGAGTCATAAAAGAAAAGTTAATTTTGTTTGAAGCAAGAGAAACTACAAATTTTGTAAATCTTTGAAAAATTGCTGAGAATATAAAGTTTTAATAATGAAAGCCAAAAATCTTCTTATATCCAAAAACTCAAGTATGATGGAAAGCTTCGTTTTCCATGATACTAGATAAAGCAGTTACTGTAGCTGTTTTGGTGATTTCTTTAAAGCAGATATGAAAGATGCAAATCAGATAATATCAATACAGCCAGATGTATTTATAGGAGGGTAACCAAAATCAACTTAAAATCCTGCACCCAAACAAGACTAGGGAATGTAGGCCAGCTGCTGAAAGAGAAAATGAAAGTCTGTACTTTGGTGGACAGTCATGGTTGGAGAAACCTTTCAGACAATTTCCAGGTTTGTCTATAAGAACTTCCCACTCAGGCTCCTCCATGCTTTCCCCCTTCCAGCTGACGGGAGAGATGCCTAGCAGCCACTTGACCTGGTCCTTAACCACATGGAGGACAGCATCCCAGTCAACCTGAACAATCTGCCCTGGACTGCTACAAACGCGAGAAATAAACTGCCGTCATGTGAAGCCATTATGTTTTGGATCTCCGTGTCACAGGGTTGAGCTCACCACACATCACAACAGTGCACACAGTAAGATTACGGTCCATAGTCACTATAGCTTGGGAGCATTTTGGTGACTACAATTATATCAATATCCTATTGATCTGTACTGTTTTCTAAAAGGAACACCCCCACCCAAAGGGACTACTAGTTACTAGTTATTATTTATAGGAATACCAGTCTAAAATCTGGATAACCACATCTCAAATGTGGGAAGATGTTTATGAAATCATAAGAAAACATCTCATTTCAGACATATCAATGTGTAAGAGATTCATGACTGAAAAATCCAGGACTAAACATTATCGCCATCAACATGTAGTCCACATCTGAGTTTCTACTAGTATTCATGGTTAGATTTTACATGCCTGTGTGCACTGGAGGTTTTACAGGGATGCATCTCTGATTCTTCTGCTTTTACTAAGACCTTGTCCCCATGTCCTACTCTAGGGTAACTGCACATCCTAAAGGCAGAATAAGAAAAAAAGATGATTTTCACATATGAATATGACCAGTCAACCTGAGGAGACTCAGGGAAATTTAATAAAAGAGGCGGCCACCATTCAATTCATTCCTACAGAATCAGAGGCCCGCTCCTATCTAGATGTGCTACACACAGCAGAGTAATTCTGTCCACACAAGCACACGCTCTCTAATGAGTACCTACAGTGCACCACTGACCCAAAAAGCTAAAGAGAAAAAATGATCCCTGGAGCTCTCGGCCTATTTGACTCAAAGGAAATAAAAAGATTGACTTCCAACTCTCCACATCTAGCTGAGAATGAGGAATATTCTTGGGCATTTACTAATACATACTCCCTCCCTCTCCGCCTCTCAGTTCATTCAGAACCTCTACAACACTGATTCACCCCAGACCCTAACCTTACAGTGCTGAAGCAAAACCCCCATCTCCACCTGATGCAAAGGATTATCTATTTATATGTACTATGTCAAGGAAGTCCATATACCTTTTAAAGTCCTTTTTAAGTCTAGTACTACTACAAAAATCAAACTCCCTTTTGCTACCTCTCATCACTGTCTTCATCTGTCTTTTAGTGTACCTACCTCCTATTGATGAACATGTCACAAAACAACAGAATTTTAGATTAGACTTCTTAAATCATCTAATAGTATCTTCTTATAGAAATGAAGATGCTAAAACACATGGATCAAACAGCATGCTGAAAGCTACATAGCTACTTTAGTGGAAGAACTGGTACCATGTTCCAAAGGCAATCAAGTCACAATCCGATGAAAGCAGCCCCAAGACAGCAGGAGATGCTGCTACAGTTGTAGATCACTGAACCTATAGCTGAAGGGAACCCCTACCCACTCCCATCCAGACCTTACCTCTCAGTTAAGGAACAAGTTAGCCAACACATGAGATTGAAAGAGGAAGTCCACAATAGAAACTCTCAAATCTAACAGGACACATTAACCAGGGATTCCCCACCAGTGGAACAATATCTACCGGTAGCTATTTTAAGCCTTACCTGACAGGTCTCCAAGCCAGCTGCAGCAGCCACATCCCTCTCTGCGCCATTAACGTCTCGCCTCAGTTTCCTGAAATTCCCAACTGGGAAGGAAATATAGCCAGCAAGCACTCCCAACCCAGTTATGGTTCTACAGTACTACTGTTAGTAACCTGCCCTGGGACATCACCACCTGTACCCATACACATGCATACACAGAGCAGCCCCCAGCTAGGATGAGCTCGACATCACAGGGCAAGGTAAAGGCCTTCTTCACAAAAACCTCAGGGACCCCTGACCTTAACTGTAAGGTTTTCTTTTATTTTTTAATGTAGAAAGCAATCCCCAATTAGAAAACCTGGACAGGTTTGAGTGATTCTGCTGAATATACCTGAAAAACAAAGTAGTTACAAAAAATGGAAACATGCAGTTTAAAAATAATACAAATATTTTAACTGGTTTTAAAAATGTTTTAGCATCTCAAAAACAGTGACTCTGGTTCTGATGAAGTAAAACTCTGGACAGGCATATCTGTGTTCCTCATGTGTCTAGTCACCTACACCCTCTTTAACATTTGCAATTTTTAGGAGTTTTTCAAAGATGTTTACAGATTCATTAAAATTCACTGTAATTAAGAGAGATCCACCAATTAAAATTTTTTTCTGAGATAAAAATGAAGCTTAGTCAAATGAGTATTAGGCACCATCTTTATGCCTAAATTTGTGCTAGATAAGAAATGACACCATCCCTTCTTAAGGAATCTGTAATGTGCTTAGGAAATCTAGGTTGATATTTAAAACAGAATATCTTAATGGTAAACTACCTCTATTGCTATTAAGTGTAAAAATAATTCACAGAAATCAGTTCAGATGGAAATACCAAAATAAACTCATGGTAGGATTACCTGACTGTCCCACAAAATTCATTTAATGAAAAACGATAGCTTATAGTTCTTATGGCCTTTAAGTGATTTTAATGTAGAGCCTAAATACACAGTGATATCTGAAATATGAACTTATATATTTACCATCTGCAAAACCATAGCTTCAATCTTTTAGCAACCTATTTTCCCAATGGTACATACACTCCTTAGCTGGAGAGCAGGGTAGTAATACAGGCAGGTAGACATATTTGAGGGTTTAATTTTATCCACACTAGCATTACAGCATTAAGACCTACAAGAGGTTCATGACTGGACTTACACAATTTATTAATTTTAACAGTATTTTCCCAGCTTGCCTTCTCTTGAGTCAAAAACAGGTCAGTTATGTGGACACACACATATATACATAGTCTAAGAAAATAACTGAAAGGGCTATCATGTAGGAAAGATTTTAATTTATTCCATTCAGCACAAAGGAAAAGACATAGGACTAGTGGATAAAAGACAGACAAGGCAAGGGAGGGTGGGAGAGAGGCTCAAGAGGGAGGAGATATGGGGATATGTGTATACATATAGCTGATTCACTCTGTTGTACAGCAGAAACTAACATAACACTGTAAAGCAACTATACTCCAATAAAGGTGTATAAAAAAAATAAAAAAGACGACAGTATTTGGCTCAGCAACAGATCTAATTTAATATATTGAAATGTACACTGGGCTGCCTTGGTTAGCTACTTAATTCCTTATTACTATAGGTGAAAAAGCAGAAGCTAGATGATAATTTCTCAGGAATGCCACCTCTAAACGGGCACAAGGGCTGAACCATGTAAACCCCAAGGTTCCATTGAGACCAATGACCACCAGTGTCAGATTATCCCATAAGCCAACTACTGTGCAACTGAAATGAATCAAGCCTCCCTTTCTTCATTACGATATGAAACATCATACAATCAGAGAACTTTATTCTTTAGCACAGAACTTTAAAAAAAAAAGATCACCTTTCAACATTACAGGTATAAGAATATTTTTAAATAGTACATTGTATATATTAAAAGTTTAATATTTTTGAACAAGAATGATAGATAAATATTAATTTCCCCTTTTCTTTTCCCTTCCTCTTTTTCCCCATACCTTGCCCAAGCCAAAACATAAGAATATTAGCCAATTTTATCTATTAATTTGGCACTCTCAGGAATATGTAAGAAATGATTATTTCAAAAAACTGGATCTAAAAGTACACTATAAAATTTTTCTAAAATATTATGATTAAACTTTAATAAGGGAATACAATTACTTGATAATGATAGGTTTAGTATAATAATTAAATGCTTCTCATGAAATCAATCATCTGAGATTATCATAATTTACAATAAAATACACTAATGGTCCAAAAATCTGCACCATCCTCATATTGAAGGAGTGAATATTTGAAAATACTAAAAAGTCACTTATGGCTCTCTTTCTCATTTATAAATTAATGATGGCATTTTCAAACTCAAGAACTCTCCTCTACCTCACCCAAGTGTACACACACAATAAAGCAGAACAAGAGATACTCAATTCCTGAGTCACAACTGTGCATTAAGCCCCCAGATGATATATTAGAATACTACGCAGAAATGTACACTCCTGTTGCTACCTCTCTTAGAATCACCTTCAAAAAGACTGTGGCCAAGACTGAGGTAATTAAAGTACACAAGACTTAGCTTACTAAGTCTACTACCACATCAAAATACTCTCAGGAAAAATTCTGACAGAAAAGCCATTCAGCAATTATTTCTCATGATAAAATTATTTTTCATGGCACAAAAAATTAAAGTATAAGCTGTCTTTTCACATACTTAGTATAGTCATATTTTAATTTCTAAAGGCTATTCAAAAAATGTTTGCCTAAAGCTAGACCTATTAGAAAAATATATCTTTATACATTACTTTAAAAGTATTCTTACTATATCACACTCAGGAAATAAAATTTTGCTAAGGGTATGTTAAACCAGTGATTCTTAACTTTTGGAAGGCTGTGACTCTCCAAGAGGATAATAAAAGTTGTGACCAGAGAAAAACGCGTATTTACAAATAAAAAATACATATATAATTGTAGGGGTTCTCAAAGACAATTAAGCCCAAGTTAAGTGCCATACCACAAATATTATTATAACTACCTCTGTAGAAGATACTTGGAAATATAGCTATTGTTCTCAGGTTAAATGTGCAGAAAACAACTAAACCTATTGCTCCTTCGTTTCTTAAATTAAAATAAAATGTATATACAAGTCAATGGAAACAACGTACTGAATATTTTTAACACTTTTAAATACCTTTTAAAGCCAATTAGCTAAACTCAAATAACTATTGTATAAAGTTTTACTTCTTGCATTACAACTTTTTTTTAAATACTTTTTTTAAAGTCATCAAAACAGGTTTTAAAGGAACCTGATTCTTTCAGGATCTACTTTGTTCCATGCACTGTTTTTGTTCCTTACAATTTGAGGAAATACAAAATCTTAACATCTACTCAACTTTGCTCAAACATTTTTACATTTTTGGCCAAAAGATATATTTAAATATATATTTTTTCATATGTAATGAAAATGACATTACTCTAGTTTACATGTGAGTGCCAAAATATTTAAGGTTTCATTTTTTTTAGGAAAACAATGTGACATATTTTCAAAGATAATAACTTCTGGAATAGAAATTGAAAAAAGAGAAAATGAAGTTTTATAACTGAAAATCAGCACTAGGCCACACCTACAGTAGACAGAGAGGGTTAAAGACCGATTAAATCCCCGCTAGGGCAGGCAGGTCAGCTTCTGTGACCTTCCTTGTCCTACAGCCCTAAAGCGAAACACCGAGAGCCTCTGCTAGGCCCTGAGAAAATGACATCTACGGGTGAGAAGCAGTGGAGGACAGCAAGGGGTGAACGCTGCTCTGAAAGGACACAGGTGTGTCCCCTTTGCTCACCTCCAGAGCGCTGAGCTGCTGAATGAAAGGAGGAAACATGGAGAAATAATAAATGCAAAACCATTAATGATGTTTTAGCCTGACATTAATGATGTTTTGACTGTCCCTTGAATAAAGAACAATTTTTAAATAGCTGGTATAAAGAATTCAGGAATACACTTAATACAATATACTGACTTATTTCCAATGGTTCCAGACAGTAATTACTTTCATTAGTAGGAGGTAGAATGACCACTTTAATGTTAGAGCTACGTAGAAGAGTAGATAGTTTTAGATTAATTCATTTTATCATAACTTTAGATTGTGAAACCCAACTGGGACCAATGAAACACCTACCTACACACAAGGTAATACCAACTGGAAAGCTTAGGCAAATACCACAACATTAATGGATTCTGTATTCAATATTTTCAATATCTAAAATTCCCTTTGACATAAGTCCTCCAATATTTAAAAAGCCTCTCTTTTAGCCTGAACTAGTCTGATCAAAGATGTGAACAAAATATCTATTTATGAAACAAGGGAAGATGTGCTGTTACACCAAAATAAATTTGTACTTAATTAAGAAAGCTGGTGTTCTGACTGGCATATGGATTCCATTACTGTGAGTGCTTTATAAACACTGCTCAGAAGTCTGACAATTTATAGATGCACAGCTGACATGCAGATTATGCTCATGTAAACAGTGTGAACACACCTCAATGGGAGAAAAATCACAGTAGCATATTACTTACAAGTAAAACTTTAAGGCTACCAGGGATATTCAATTCTGACACTGTTCTCTAGGGAAGAAGGGAAAATGTTTACAAATTTAACTGAATCTGAAGAGAGCCAAAGTAGAAGAAAAGGTAAAGGGACCAGAAAGGGGAAAGGAGTTGCAAGGTGTATCTCAAGGCACTCCACACAAAATTATCTTAAAAGTTTCACCCAGAGAGAGATGCAATTCTTGCTTATATTTAGTTAATAAAATGATCAAATGCTCATTGGGGGGAAAAATGAGTGGGAGATGAGTGGGAAGGGAGGAAGAATGAGAGGGAAGAATGAGAGGGAGAGAGGGAGGAGAGAAGGCGAGGAAGGACGAGTGAGGGAAGGAGGCACTGATCCAATCCCTGGCAATGCAAGGCTACTACGGCTCCGAACACACCTGGTGCTCCATACCCCACACCGCAGGCTCTGCCCATCAAGCCGTCCCTATCTGCTCTCATTCTTCTTCCCCAAAGGTCCTTGATTTCAGCATCAGTATCAAAACCAAAGATTCATCACCACTGCTGACGAGATTAAGCCCTAGGGGCAGTGCTAGTTCCAGGCTGATCTAGATAGACCTTTTGGCGTCATCTAACATACATATATTTCATTTTGTTTCTGTTTTTTTAAACACTCAAGACCAAGTGATGATTATCCAGTACAGGTTCTAGAAACATAATCTGGGTGGCCAGCTCAACCATTCTACAGACACAACATAATCTGCTCAGCACGAACTGTACCATGAATTCAGTATAATTCTGCATACATCACTTGCCTAAGGTACACAGCAGTAGGAATGCGTGATGTAATTATCTAAGAAAATTTTCATATTTTTATATAAATGTTTATGTTAGGAGGCAGGGTACAAAATCTGCATGAATTTTTAAATAAAAGAGGGGACCTTCTAAGAAAATAGGGTTTGAGAAAAGGGTTACTTTGAACTATGCCTCAGGATCCCTGAGGTATAAGTGCATTTCTTCAAATTCTTCTGCCATTTTGGGTAAACCTGGAAGAAAGTGCTGAGATGTACTGTCTTCCCTACCTCAATGACCCATAATATTTCACATTTCTTTCCTACCATTGTTTATAATACTTTAGCCAATTTAAAATTACTATGACAGATTTATAATCAAACACCTGAAAGGCAACACATCTAAACTTTCATTTAGTGATATAAATTACTTTTTTAGAAATTTATTTCAAAAGGAGGACCTTGAAGCATATATATACATCAATATTCTATTTCTGATGCTCTTACAGAAGTTTTTGAGTGAAATAGCATTATCACGAACTTTAAAAAATAAGGAAATACTATGGCCCAGATAAGACTTTTTTTCTCAATAACTACTTTCTCCTTTGAATTTATTTTTGTGCTTTTAAAATTTTAAACATTCTTATATTTAATTTTTGTTCATACTTAAATTTTGCTTTAAAATTTTCAACTACACATTTGGTCTACGGTATCAAAACCTAGAACATAAAACTCGTAATGTGTTCAAATATGAATCACAGAAGAATACTGTTTCAGGTCTGGTAAACTAACAGCAAATGGTGCTTAGAGACTTGCTATCTGGAACTCACTGGAAACAGTTACTCAACTTACCTGGTGCTAATCCAGCAGCAGCAGGAGTCCCCAGGGATGGGTGAGAGAACACTTGAGAGAAGGCAGATGCATGGGACTGGGACGCGTTACTCAGCCTTGAGGCTGATCCTCCTTTGGGAATAAACTCACTTGCAGTAGGATTTGGTGTCTATTTAAAAATCAAATATAGTAAGTTAACACATTTTAAGCCCAAAAAAGTCACTGAATCTACCAGGCATTATTCCACAGTGCTCTATTTACTGAGTAAAATATTTTATTAAAAGGATTTACAGTGTTTTTTACAGTTCTCGTATTTTGGGGTGGGATAATTATATTTCTTTTAGAAAATTTTTCATCAAATTTGAGGGTTTTAATCATTTCATTTGCAGAATTTAACTTCAGAACACCAAAATCTGCCTTTGTCAAATATACATCATTACCAAACTATGCTAACACAATTTAGAGAACTGGGAGGTTGAAACTACCTAAAAACTGAGCAACAAGTTTCAAATTTAATGTCTTTAAACCACTTCTACCAGGATAAGGGTCAAAACTGTCTCTATTCCAAAATCAATCACTTCCTCCTTTATAAGCACTTAAGACATTTCCCCAATAATATGGTGCCATGTATTTAAATAACAGTGAAGACGAGAAAAACACTTAAAAACAAGTCAAACACATGAGAAGAATCAAGATATAAGAAAAACATAACAGAGGCCCCAATGTCTGCAAAGTATTGCATGTAACTTCTGTTATATTAAAAACACTTTACTATGAGATTACATGAAAAACATTTCCTCCCAGTTGTATGATGCCACATTTTATCTAGTCAAGTGGCCTGGTACCTCTGGCTTTAAGAACGACTGGCACATTATGAGACAAATTCAAATTCACAAATGATCTATATTTTGTTCATGTAGAAAAAAAAGAAATTCCTAAATATTTTTCTAAAATAGTGATCTATATGCTTAACTATAATTAAGATTCAATGACCGTCAACATATCGATATTTGAAATCGACTTCTAAAAGGGTCAACCAAGGAGACAATTTAGTATGTTCGTACTTCAGCCCACATTTTCTGTATACATATAAATTAAGTTTAAAATATACTGCATGACGCAAAAAACTTAATCACTTATTTTAGAACTGATCATTAGAATGAAAAATGCATTTCCATAGAAGGCATAAAATATAAAAGATGGGCTAAATGACTGTATAATCCAAGAACAACTTCCCTATCTGATATGACTGACATTTTAAACTGCCAAGTTAGAGTTCAAAATATTAGATTTGGAAAATAACAAGTCAACAGGCTAACCTCATTTTAACTAGTTACGTTTCAGCTAAAATTAAATACAAAATAATACAATACGGAAGAAATGTTAATCTGTGTTTAATGAAAATATACTAGATATACAGAGAACCTCTTTTACTGCCATATATAAGACATGAAATTCTGAAGAAGAAAAAAAAGAATCAGGCCTGAATCAATATGTATTTTCCAAAGGGGGAAAAAAAAAGTTCTCTTCTGTTACTTATATGTCTATTTTAGAACCTTCCAAATTCTAAAGTTTTCAAAAATACTTGCATCTTCTTTAATTTCCGGAGTAGAAAATAAGCCAACGAATTTCATTGATGCAGTAATCCCTAGTTATGAAGGAACAAATGGTTACCAACAGGATCACTTCAGAGCTAAATCAGTGTGTACCAATTAATGCTAAATCTATTTTAGAAGATGACAGTCAAGATAAAAATCAATCAGGTAACTTGGTAAAAGAGTTCAAAACGCCTAGGAGAGATGGGGACTTCAGGATTACAAGATTACTAAGAGAGAGCAAATTTAGACAAAGAAATCAAGCTAATCTAATCCTGAGAAACAGGTATCACCCAGTTTCCATTTCATTTATACCTTACATTCACCACGAAATAAAGTATTTGATTTCAAAGCTGAGTTTTTCTAAATCAAATCTATTTTAAATTATTCTGAAACACTATTTTTAAGGGATCCTATAAAGGAGGAAAAGGAGGGGAAAATCTATTCTACCTCCCCCAAATAAATCATATATAAAATGCCATTATAACAAATTATAAAGGCCCTTCAAAGTTATTATGATAGAAGCTATTAAAATTAACTATGAAAATTTATACACTAAACTTCAACTTTTAGGGATTCAACAATCACAAATCCAAAAAACCTACCAGCAGTGAATTTTAAGAAGTGAAAAGAAGGGCCTAAACCCCTCCCGCCTTTTTTTTCCTGATTTAAGATGGCAAGGCATCTCCCTTGAGTGGGTGATTTGAGAGTTTGTTTTATTTCAGATGAGTTTATTTGAGATGAGAGAAAAGGTTAAAGGATTTAAATTGCAGATAAAAGATTACATAGTAGGTGTAACACAAAAAACAAAATCTAGGAATAAGAGAGTAGAGCTACTATTATTAATGGATAATATAAATTCCTCTAGCCAGATTAGAGAACTGTCAAAAATACTTAAATAATGAGAAATAATTATAATGAGAATATTTTTTCATGATAAAATCAGTTAAAATAATAACTATAATAAAAAGATGCATTCTTAAAACCACTTTAACTGGTTTAAAACATAAATAAGGGTTTTGTTTTATAAAGTAACAAAACAGCATAGGCACACATCTTTAGCATGTTAAAAAATTACTTTTTTTAGAGATAAGGCAAAACTGGTAACTAAAACCAGTATCACATTAAAATGAAATCTCTGTTCATCAGAAAATAAACAATTTATTTTAGCTTTAGGAGGTGAAGGTTATACCTAGAAAGAAGACTCAAGGACTTGAGTTATATAAATTTGTCTAACTTCAACAACACTAAAAAGAATGGAATAAACGAGAAAAGGAATAGTGAAAAAGAAAATCAAAGTTTTATTATTCCCACCCTATGATTTAGATAATCCCATCTTAACCCTTTAAATATGTTCCTATAATATTAAATTTGTGGGTTTTCTTACATATAATTATATTTTTATTCATAATTTCTAATTTCTATTCATATTTTAAACTAATTTTTATTCATATCTTAAACAGCTCTAACGTACATTTCGAAAAAAAATCAATGTTTAAGTCAAACAGCAGACATCGTGAGAATTTATCAATAAAAAGAGTTTTAGGTTCTTACACACTTAAATTTACACTGCAACTTTCACAACCAAAACAACCAAGTGCATTTTATTTAGTGAGTTCTTCAAACTCTGACATCATTCCCCAACATTCGGATATGATTCCTACCTGTACTCTCTGGACAAAAATATACTAACTCAAGAGTCCTGGCCTTTAGCTTAAAAAGCACTGTTGTAATTATTATCATATATTTTAAATGAAATAATAATGTTTCAATTCAAACATCCCAACCAACCAAAATGATAGCATATTTTCTATTTTACAAATGACCAATAAAGGTTTTTTTTTACAAATGAAGTAACTTTCTGATGAGGTTTCTAGCTCAGGATTAATATAATTTTATGGTTTTCCACTATCATATTATTTCATTAAAACTGTTACTTTTAAGTATAATTCAGTATTTAATACTCTGCAGCACTCCACTACAAACAAGAGTACTTATTAAGAACACAATAACTTAGTCCCATAAATTAAGGGACTAATTTAATAAACAGTGCAACAAAATAAAAAGTTCAGCCATTATTTTTTTTAATTAGGTAGAATGACAAGAGGTTTATACTGAATAAAAACAACACAAAATATTATGTAATATTTCACTGCAAATATGCCAAAAGGTCTATAAGGAAAAAGAAAGCTGTCTTAAGGTGATGTGACTAATGACTGAGAAATCACTACTATTCCTGAATATCAGTCTGGCTTTTTAAAATCACACAGTAAACTCATAAAACCATAAAATACCTTCCAAAGTAGTACAGCTCCTTGTAACGAGCTCAACTTGCTCTACCTCTTCATAAGCTGTTATCAGTAATCTTTCTACTCTCTGAATGAAACATGAATGACCCGGTAAATTTTTCTTAACAGCTTTATCTAGATATAATTGACATATAATAAACTGCATATATTTAAATGTAAACTTTGATAACTCGACATAGGTAGACCACCAGGAAACCATTACCCAAATCAAGAAAATGACTACATCCATCATGCACAAAAGTTTCCACAAGACTGTATGAAATCCCTCCCTGCTGTTCCTCTCTGCTCCACTGCTTTGGACTCCAGGTGACCACTGATAATAAGCTTTTTGTCACTATAGACTAGTCTGTATTTTCCAGAATTTAATATAAATGGAATCTTACATACATATGTATGTGCTAGGTTTTTTACTACCTATTTTTACCTTGTATCATTAAGATTCACCCTTCTTATGCTTTCTTTGGGTTTAATTTGTTCTTTTTCTAGTTTCTTAAGGTAGAAGCTGAGATCACTGATTAGGGAACTTTTCTCCTTTTCTACTACAGGCATTTAGTGCTATAAATTTCCCTCTGATTACTGCTTTAGTGGCATCCCACAACTGCTGGCATGTTTCATTTTCATTCGGTTCAAAGCACTTTTAAATCTCCCTTTCTAATTCTTCTTTGACACATGAATAAATCTTAAGTGTGTTATTCGGTCTCTGAATACTTGAGGATTCTCTAAGGATTACTGGTTTCTAATCAATTCTATTGTGGTCAGAGAACACATTTGTATGACCTGAACCCTTTTATTGAGACTTCTTCCAAGACCCAGAATTGGTCTGTCTTGGTCAAAATTCTACGTGAACTTGAAAAGAATATTCATTTGGTTGTTGTGGGACGGAGTGTTCTATAAATAAACTGGTAGAGTTGTTCAAGAATCCCATCTCCTTACTGATTATCTTCTATTATTGAGAAAGGAGTACTGAAATCCCTATCACCGTCTATTTCTCCTTGCCTTTGTCTCATATGTTTGAACTATTCTTAGATGCATAAACATTTAAAAACGGTGTATCTATGCTCCTAATGAACTGTCCCCTTTATCTTCATCAAAGGACCGTCTGTACTCCTGGTAATATTCTCTGCTCTGAAATCTACTTTTCCTGATATGAATATAGCTATGCCAGCTTTCTTCTGACTAGTGCATGGTATAACTTTTTATCTACTTTTGTGCTTATGTTTAAAGCAGGTTTCTTGTCAGCTTCATACAGAGTTTGCTCTTTAATTTAATTAGAAAATCTCTGCCTTTTTATTGGGATGTCTAGAGGACTTACATTTAATGTGATTATTGATATGTTTGGGTTTAAATCTATCTACCATCTTGTTATTTGTTTTCTATTTGTTCTATCTGTTCTTTGGTCTCCTTTTCCTTTTTCTGCCTTTTCTGGGATTAAATGATTTTTAAATTTTTCATTTTATCTCCTCTCTTAGCTTATTAGCTATAACTCTCTCTGTTCTGTTACTGTAGTGATTGTCTTAGGTTTTACAATATATATATTTAACTTATCACTGACTATGACTATCTTAGTCTGTTAGGGCCATAATAAAATACCACAGACTGAGTGGCTTAAACAATGAAAACTTATTTTCTCACAGTTCTAGAAGGTGAAAGTCCAAGGATCAAGGAGCCAAGATGGTTGATTTCTCCTGATGCCTCTCTCCTTGGCTTGCAGAAAGTCATCCTCTCACTGAGTCCTCACAGCAATAGGTCTTCTCTCTGCGTGCATGTGCAACCCTGGTATTTCTTCATTTTCTTCCAAGGACACCAATCATATTGGATTAGGGCCCATCCTTACAACCACATTTAACCTTAATTAAATCTTTAAAAGCCCATTTCCATACACAGTCACACTAAGGGTTAGGGTTTAAACATATGAATTTGGGGGAAAACACAACTCAGTCCATAACACCAACTATCACTGAGTTTTAACCTCCTTCAGATATATTATAACAAGCTGACAATATTATACTTCCACGTCTCCCCTCCCAGACTTTGTGCTATTATCATCATGTACTTTATTTCTACATATGCTATAAACCCAACAATACACTATTACCATTTTGCTTTCAACAGTCAATTATCTTTCAAAGAGACAGAAAAAGGGAGAAAGTTTCTTATATTTACTCATGTAGTTACTGTTTTCAGTGTTCTTCCTTTCTTTATATAGACACAGAGTTCCATAAGGCATTTTCTTCCTTCTGCCTTAAGTACTTTCTTTAATATCTATTGAAGTACACATCTGCTGGTGAATCCTTTCAACTCTTGTACGTTTAAAAAGGTGTTTATTTTGCTTTTCTAAAAAATTCTAGTTTTGAAGTAATTTAAAATTCACAAGAAGTAGTCTCCTTCACTACCTTTCCCCAAAGATATTATCCTACATAACCAGAGTATATTTTCAAAACCATAAAATTAACATTGGTGCAATAAGTTTAACTAAACTGCACATTTTATATTTATCAAAATTTCACAAGTCTTTAAATGCATTCACTGGATTACATTCTTATATTTTTCCCAAGGCTAGAATTCTAAGTTGACTTTTTTTCTCTCCTTATAATTGTAAAGTTACTGTTCCACTGTCTTCTGGCTTGCACTGTTTCCAACAAGAAATATGCTACCACTTACATCTCTGTTCCTCAAAAATGAATATTTTCCCCTCTGGCTGCTTACGGTGTGCCTTGGTGCAGTTTCCCCACCATGTTTCCTTTGTGCTTGTGTTCACTGAGCTCTTGCTCTTGTCTGTGGGCTTATAGTTTTCACCCAATTTGGAAAATATCTGCCCACTGCTTCTTAAAATATTTTTTCTGTGCACCCTTCCCCCACCCTGCTTCAGGGACTAAAAATACAAGTGTGTTAGGCTGCTTCAGGTTATCCCATGGCTCACTTTTTCTCTATTTTTTAGATAGCTTCTATTACTATGTCTTCAAGTTCACTAACCGTTTCTTATACAATGTCTAATCTGTCATTAATCCCAACCATTATATTTTTCATTTCAGACATTGTAGTTTTAAATTTTATAAGTTTGATTTGGATTTTTTTTTTTAATCCACATCTGTACTAACACGCTTAATCTTTCTTCTAGTTTCCTGAACACATGGAATATAGTTATATAACTCCTTTGATGCTTTTATATGCTACTTATGTATTATGACTGATTACATTTTCTTCTTCTTATGGGCTATATTTTCCTACTTCTTTGCACAGCTGGTAATTTTTGATTAAATGCCAAATATTGTTACTTTTATCTCACTGGGTGCTAGATTATTTTTTTATTGCTATAAATATCCTTGAGCTTTGTTCTCCGTTGTCACTAAACTGTTTAAAAATTAGTCTGATTCTTTCAGGTCTTGCTTTTAAGCTTTATTGGTAAAGACTAGGGCACCATTTATTCTAAGGCTAATCTGGTCCCACTGCTGAGGCAAAAGACTTCCCATTACTCAATGCTTCATGAATTATGACGCTTTACATGTTGAATTGTGGGAACAGGGAACTGTTCTTGGCCTTGTGTGAGCTCTGAGAATTATTTCCTGTAATCTTTTTAGGAATTTCTTTTTTCCGCTCAAGTAACCTCCTCACTCATATCCTCTGATCAGTACTCAGCTGAAGACGCAAGGGGAACCTTTGCAAGGGTCCAAAGTTCTGTGTGTGAACTCTCTCTAGTACTTTTTTTGTGAACTATACCTGGCTTGGCCTCTGTAAACCTCCAGTTTAGTCTCCCTAATTAGATAGACAACTAGGCTCCACCTGAGTTCCCGCTCCACACACCAGGCCCAGAAACTCCCCCTGGACAGCTGAGCTAAGGCAATCATAGGAGTCACCTCATTTGTTTCCCATCTATCAAGGATCACTGTCCTTCATTGCCTGATATCTTTTTGGTCAATTTTTTAACTGTTTCTGGAGAGAGGGTAAGTCTAATCCCTGTTCTTATTTTTCCATCTTGGCCAGAAGACAAATCTAGTGGTGATGTTTTCAAAACATAAGGTATTCCTAATTTGAGCTTAAGTTATAAATATATAAAATTTAGCCAACTCCTTGTTTTGGCTAGATCAGACACCCACTAGGTAAAGAGGTATTTTGCAACTATTAATTCAAACTATTTATGAGCAATTATTTCCTTATAAAGTTGGTTTTTCAAGTTTTGTTCTGCTTTCTATATAATCTCTTTCCTAAACGGATAAATTATGTCACAACTATCCTTTTGATAATGCAGGTATCTTTGAAGCATCAAGTCATGGAGTCTATTCCACATCCTAAATATTTCTCAAATTCAACTACTTCTATTCACATCATTGTCAGTGCCCTAGTCTAGGTCACCATCATCCCAACAGACCAACTTGACTCCAGTCTTGCACAACTCTAATACTTTCAGCCAGGATAAAAGAAAGAGAGAAAAGCAGAAAAAGAAAAGAGGAGGAAGAGAAAAAGTCAAGGGGAAAATGGGAAGAAAGAAAGTTTTATTTAATGACTTAATTGCTGAAACCCAAAGACTGATCAGGTCAAGTCTCCACGGATAAAATGTTGATATTATTCTTGGCCATACCTACTTCTTTTCCAGAACCTATGACTCCAATCTCCCATTTTCACTACTATTCTTCCCTCTTTAGAGTGACAAAGGAGCCTAGTTGGGACTAATTCAAAAGATTCAAGTTCAAGGTAGAGGGGTGTGTGTGTGTGTGTGTGTGTGTGTGCGCGCACGCACACGCATCTGTGTTTTCCCAAGGGCAAAAAGCAGTGAATTATTTGGAAAGGTAGAAGAGGCGATACTGATAATGAAGGAAAAAGGCATAAACAGGCAAGAATTCTGCCTTGATAAAATTATCTAAAAAGGCATAAAAAGATGAGACCTATAGACATAAAGAGCAGCACTATTCAGAGCTATTTTTAAGTAGTCTTCAGTGTTCATAAATAACACAGAATAAAGAGGAACAGAGACAGAAAGGAGAAGTCAAATGGCTAACCAGAACCTCCAAGTTCACATTTCTACTTTTTTTTTTGCCTTGATGGTTGTTATTTCTCCATATTTCAAACATATCCAAATATGGCCAATTTAAAATTTATCAAAATATACTCAACTTCTGGGCTATTCAGAAACTGACCTATTTAAGACCAGTCAAGTTTCATCTTATAAGTTAAAAGTTAACATATAATACTACTACTATTGTGAAAATAGTTTAATATTACAACTTTTCTGAATCAAACTGGGCCTTCTGATAAAACAATCCAATAGAGGAAATACAATTTTCTATATAAGTCAGATTCAAATTGGTGGGGACAGTGAAGGAAAGTTGATTACTAGTGCTTACAAGAGATTCACACCATTGTTCTGTTACATATAAGTTCTCCTATTAATAATTTGACTATCTTAATAAGGGGAAATAGTACATGTATGTCAAAACCTGCTAGATAAGCTTTATGTTATGGCAGAGTTAAACAAAAAATTTCCATGAACTCAGCTTAAAGTCATTCTCTCTACATAAGAGCGTGAAACTAGAGGCACATAAATTTCAAAAGATGCTCACTAGGTCATCTTTCATAAAATGTGTCTGAAATGGGTAACACTATTTTTTAGAATAGTTTGATACTATGTATCAAAATGAAAAATAAGCATATCCTTTGACCTAGTATTCCCACATCTACGAATTTAAGTTGAGGAGAAAATCACACAAGCAGAAAAGATTCCACTTAGCACAGTTTTTTAAAATGATTTTTTAAAGCAGTGGGAGGGAGGGATAACTAAAATATCAGTAGGGATCTGGTTATGTGGATTATGGTACATACAATAGTGTGTAGCTATTAAAAATCATGTGAATTGATATATTTTTATTTACCATGAAAAGAGGTCCATACCACTATTGAGAAAAAATAAAATATAAGTAGGCTACAATACAACAATTATACTAAAAATTGCATTTTGTAAAATGGTTTGCATATGCCTAAGAGAACAGGCGGGGGAGAGAGGAAGGGAGAAAGAGGGAGAATGTGTGTACATGCACGTGCACAGGTGTGTGAAAGGATTCTAACTAAAGACACCCACTAAAATGCTAGAAGAGACTGTATCTCTTAAGTGGTGAGGAAACTGGGGACATTTTTGCTTCTTCCTCTGCACTTCTCTGGGTATCTGAATTTTTTCAGTAAGTATACATAATTTTTACAAAAAAGCTTTAAGAAAGTTGGTTAAGATTTGTAAATTATGAAGTCACGTACAGCATCTTCCCTTTTCTTTGCATATCATCACTGAATGGAGTGGTATTATCTTAAGAATTCACAGAAGATATGCAACATTCAAGTTGAGACCAGTAGAACCAATGTATATAAAAAAGCAAAATCTGTATGTGGAGGATAGAAAGCATTTAAAAACAAAAACTGATGAAATGCTCCTGTTCCATTAAAAGTTATTTACCTGTCAAACTCCTCCAATAACAGCCATCATTAACCATTACACAGGCATTCTCAATATTCCATCTAGTTAATTCTTAATATTACTCTTCCTATTTATGTGTCAACTAGTGGGTTGGCCATAAGATGTTACGGAACCCAAATGAACTTTTGGCCAACCCAATATTTCAATAAAGTTGGGAAAAAATATTATTCTCCCTAAAAGAAGCAGAAATCTCCATTTAGGTCAGTTAATGAGTAGTCCAGGAGAGAGTGAGACCATCACCACATTCCAGAGAGCAATAATTACTTTACAAAGCTATAACTATCTTGTACACCTAAGTACATCTTCTACCCATAACTATGTAACAGTGAAATCTATTTGTTACATTGCATAGTAAGAGATTTACTTAAAGGGATTCTTTCTAACCAAGAATCCTGCCATATTTAATCACAAAATTTAACATACATTAAAAATTTTCAAACATTTTTCCATAATGATACTTTCTCATCAAACTATACCAGAGGAAAAATTTTTAAAATGTGCAAAACGTTAAATTCCAGGACTAAATTTGGCCAAATACTCATCTCGCCAGATAATCGTTAATCCAGGTTAATTTATTCAATTAGTTGAATAGCCAATAATAAAAGAGTGCCTAGCCCTGTGCTGGGCACTGTGGAGAACAAAACATATAAAACACAGGCACCATGTTCTAGAAGTTCACAGACTGGCATTTCACAGGTATACAATGTATCCTGAACCCAGTTCCACACTCCTAAGAGCTCAGAACATCCATGTATAAAGATTATATATATATTAATTACCTATAGCATGCCATGCACTGCTAGCCTATAAGTTACATACACATTCATTATAGCAATGTGAAGTGCTACTGAAAAGTGAACAAATACTTAATGCTGTCTAATTAGGTCATAAGACCAAATGCTTGAATTGAATCCAAAAAGACAAGCTTGCTGAGTCAAGACAGAGAGGAGGGCATAGCAAGCAAAGAGCATGCCCACAGGCAGAAGCAGGAAGAGCACGCTACTCGTCATCGTGCTGCGCACAGTTCAGGAGGTCTGCAGCCGTAACCAGAGAGATCAAGGGGCACCCTGGATATCCTTCTAAGAGATCTGGATTGTACTCTAATGACAAAGAACAGATGACAAAGATGAGAAACAAGATCAGATAGTCACTCAAGTAGTGGTCTGAAAGAAAACACCAGAAGCAGGAAAGCAGGTAAGAGACTACAATAGTAACAGTCCAGGTAAGCAGTGGAGGGGAGCCTAAACTGTACCTTGGTAACATTAAAAGTGAAGAGAATTTCAAAGTAGATCTTTGTGGCCAAAGAATGTGGCAGATATGGAAGACAGAAGAATCACAAAGAACTCACAAATTAGACAACTGGGTGATATCAATAACCAAGACAGAGAGTGGGCATATAGCTGTGAATAAGTGTGTACAGATGTGTGTGAGTGAAAGAATAGGTCTGAAGGAAAAGATGTGGTATTCATTTTAGACACACTGCATCTTTGAAGTCTTATGCCACATAGATGATGAGGTTCAGAAGCAGCTAGAGAGTGAGTGCAGAGGCCTGGGAGATCACCCAGGGGCACTGTGTGCAGAGAGAGCAGAGTCAAGGACAGAGCCTGGGAGAGTTCCTGAGGGCCCAGCAAGGGACACGCAGGGCCTGAAAGAGACTGACAAAGAACAGTCTCAGAGCTGGAGAACAACAGCTTCAAGGAAAGAGGAATGGACGACAATGTCAATCTCGGCAGAAGGCAAGCATGAACTGTGACTTCTGGCAGTTAGGTAAGCTTACCAAAAAGTCTCAACAGAGTGGTAAAAGGGAAAGGCAAGACACTGTGAATTAAGGGATGAACGAAAGGTGAAAAAGTAGAAATAAGTAGGAAGCAGTTCTCAAACTTTATCACACAGTATCCCAAAGGTGCTGACCACAGAACATTTCCTCATGTAGCTCTCCTTGGTACTGGAAGACCAAGCTAGGAAGAAGAAATCAATGTCAAGGGAGAGACTGTCTAAAACTGAAAAGGGATAAATAATGAAATAAATTGCTAAAGGCACTAAAGACAGGTTCTGAAGGATACAGTAAAGGAACACCTGTTTGTCTGCAATCAAAGGAAAAAGACTAAGGAAGGATATAAGTGAAAATGTATATACTCAGAAAGCCAACACATGAAGCAATTCATTCTCAATGACCTCTTTTTCTCCCTTCTCTGAAAAAGCAGCACTAAGTAGGGAGCAGTTCTCAAGCTGTATCACACAGTATCCCAAAGGCACCCCTCTGAGGAACACAAGTCATTTCCTCAAAAGTGACAGAGGGGATGAAATGGTTTGAGGTAAACAGTAAAGGTTTAGAATAGCAGCCGTAGAGTAGACGAGAAAAGAAGAGGGTCTGGGATGGGCTGTGGGTCACAAAGCAGAACATGTATAGTAATGTCATGTTAGCTATCCCACAGTTCTATTACTTTTCAAAGTCCTGAGGAACCCTGAGTAGATGGACTGAAGCTTCACTCATAAATTCCAATCCACTCCATCTAAAGCCCAAAGGATCCCATTTCCTGGGGCACAGAGACTAGAAATCTCCTGAAATAACACCAAAACTCAGTAAGTAACTAAAAATTGAAGCATATCCAGTGAGTTTCCAAAACCTCTCAAGATATCAGTAACAAGCAACAAGAATTCACGGTGGAATTTGTGGGCCAAGAGATTTTAACATAAGCATTCTTACAAATTAAATACCTATTAGAAATGCCACTTAATCAGAACACAAGGGGGAAAACACCATCAAAAGAGATGTTGACAAGTATGAATCTCCTAATACACCCAACAGTCCGACAGTTCTCATTCATTTACGTCACTCTGGGGGTAAGCTAAAACAACAGTAATTCTAATAATCTATGATTCATAACCCCACTATTTACAAAGGTCTAAGACAAAATGAGACTTACATGTTACATAAAGTCTTACATGAACAAGATTTTAATATAAGATTTACGTAATGCGTCATTACTTTTAGGTAAATCTTAACCTGCAATACCCTGAAAAGTTTATAAAATCATGCATTTCCCATCCTTTCATTCAAGATGACATCTAATTGCTACATGTAGGATGGGAACACATTGTTATCCCTTCAAAAAAAGCATTTTTAAAGTAATTTTTTAAAACTGTTCAAATGAGTGAGCATTAAAATGAGAGCCCCTAAGGGACACTTAATAGCACTGTCTCTTTCCATATATACCATAATGACATGCACATCTGAATGCAATTAGCTGATAGCACGCTAAATAAATAGAAACAAAAACCAAGTTTAGGAGTGATGAGGTCAGATTGGAGGAATGGACAGTTATTTAACATCTACTATATAAATAATAGATTCAAACAGAAATCTGAATCCTCACAACAATTCTATAGGGTAGGTGATAAAATATTTCAATCCTGAACAATGGCATCTGGACGGTGTAATCATAGAACAAATGAAAAATCTCGAATTCACATACAGATTGGTCAGGAAGAGGAATGGGCAACCACCCTGGGCAGAGACTAAGGAAAGATGAAAATGAACTTTCACTTCAGTGAAATAAAGAACTGCTGATGCGGAGTCTCAGGTGACTTTCCATCTACCATCTGCTTGATGTTTATACTGAGACCATGAGAAAAAATACAAAACAGAGAAGCTTTGTCACTTAACACTGTTAAGAAGTAAGTAAGACTAGTACCAGGCTCATAAGATTGAAAAATATCAAGAATATTTCAACAATGTTAAAATCTGAATTAAAAAAAAAATAGATCCTCTAACATTTCAAAAGAAATCATCATCCTATGTTCTAAATCAATTGTGATAACTAAACTAAACAACAGTAACATATGGTGGCTATAAATCCCAGACAATATATGATCAATTTTTCAAAATACATAAAATTCTTAAACTATCACAAATTTCACATATGGCTTAAGAAAAGAAAATTAAACGACATTTAGACACAAGCAAAATACCTTAAGGGCACAAAAATAAACACATGCCTAGTCACACATATTTACAATTCAGTTGGAAAAGACAAACAGGTAAACTTATAACACAGAATGAAGTAACAGTTAAATAATATTAGGCACTGTAAAAACAGTAAAAAACTTTTTTTTCTTTGAGGTGTGTGAGCAAGTATTTACAAAAAAGGTAGCATCTGAGCTACTCAAAGGAAAACGAAAGAAAGTTTTTTTAGGCTCAATTAACAATGGTACAGAGATAAAAAGGTACAGAGAACTGACAACGTATTTCATATTATATGATTAGAATTTAGTATGTGTGAACAGTTAAAGAGAGATAGCCCTAGAGAGGCAGAACAGATCCTGAAGGGATTTGACAAATCCTATTAAGAAAATACACTGAGAGTATAAACTATGTCAGTTGTGTTCAAAAAACAAAAATAAAAAGAAAGAAAGAAGAAAAAGATACTGCAGAACTTTAAAGAACGGGGATTAGAGGCAGACAATACAGCAGGAAAATCTCAGGATCTAAAATGTAATAGATCTGGGCTAGAATCCCAGCACTATCACTTACGAACAATAAGGCTTGTCTAAATTGCAATTTCCATCTTTTTCAAATGGGGATAATATGTCATTATTGTGGTAAAGCCTTAATATGATGGCAAATGTAAATCGTCCAATGGTAGAACACGGGAGATGACGGAAGAAATGAAGCTACGTACTCTCAGTGACTGGGAAGATGATAAAGCCATTAACTATAGAAGGAACACAAAGAGAATATAAAAGAAGCAGTAGGTTTGGAGAAGAGAAAAACACAGAGCTTTAGACATGCCAAATCTGCAATGATAGAGAGATATACAGCTACATGCAAGGATACCAGAAGGCATGAAAGATTTGGGTCTTGAACTGAGAAGACAGTTCTAATAGAAATAAAAATTTGAGAATCGTGGGCATACAGGGGAAAGGAAACAAGTGAGCCAAGAACAGGAGCTCCCATGGAGCAGGGATTAAACACAGTCAAAAGCACAGAGGAAAGACCTTCAAATAAAAAGCGTGGCCAGCAGAATTAAATACTGGATAAAACTGCTGGACTTGGTGATTAAGGAGACCTCTGACAAACTTTGACAGTTTCCAGCAAAGTTTTGATAACACCAAACTGTAAGCACTGAAGGAATAAATGGGTTATAAAGAAATCAGAAAAAAGAACAGCATCTATTTCAAGGTTCCCCAAGTGGGAACTCCACAAACGTAGTAATGGAGAGCAGATGGGTATTATCAATATTTCAAACAGCCATATGAAAAATAAATTTAGCCTCCACCAAGCTACCTTCTCAATATAAGAAAAACAGTAAGTTTCTCTGATTCTGTAATGAGCATATTACATATTTTAGGATGAAAGCATGAATCACTGTTTTACAAATGTCCTGTGTTCGGGAGATAGACTTTCATATCACAAGATTCTTGGTAGAAAATAAATAAAAAGATTATTAAGTATTAAAAGGCTAGGAATCACAGGCTCTTGAAAGAAATCCAGCATTGACAAGAATAAATGCAATTATGAATGATCCAGGTAGAAACTTTCAGAGAAAGTTTTTGTTGTTGTTTTAAGGTTTTTGTTAGTTGTTGGGTTGGTTTTGTTTTGTTTTCCAAAAAGATGTTAGGTCAAGATTAAGAAATTAATGTAAACAAATATTTAAAGTTCCATAAAGAAAGGCGGTTAAATATCACGGAGAAAAAAAGATGAATCACGAGGGAAAAAGACTGACCTTACAAACACTGTGGAGCTACGCATAAGCTACAGGCCATGCCTGGAAAACTACGTACACATTCTCATCCTCAAAAAGAGTTGTCCTACATTCTTCAAAGAAGACATACAGATGGCCAACAAACACATGAAAAGATGCTCAACATCACTAATCATCAGAGAAATGCAAGTCAAAGCCACCATGAGGTATCACCTCACACCGGTCTGAATGGCCATCATCAAAAAATCTAGAATCAACAAATGTTGGAGAGGGTGTGGAGAAAAGGGAACTCTCCTGCACTGTTGGTGGGAATGTAAGTTGGTACAGCCACTATGGAAAACACTTTGGAGGTTCCTTCAAAAACTACAAACAGAACTACCATATGATCCAGTAATCCCACTACTGGGCATATACCCAGAGAAAACCATAATCCAAAAAGAAACATGTACCGTAATGTTTATTGCAGCACTATTTACAACAGCCAGGACATGGAAGCAACCTAAATGCCCATCAACAGATGAATGGATAAAGATGTGGCACATATATACAATGGAATATTACTCAGCTATAAAAAGGAATGAAATAGAGCTATGTGTAATGAGGCGGATAGACCTAGAGTCTGTCATACAGAGTGAAGTAAGCCAGAAAGAGAAAAACAAATATTGTATGCTAACTCATATATACTGAATCTTAAAAAAAAAAAAAAAAATGGTACTGATGAACCCAGTGACAAGACAAGAACAAGGATGCAGCTGCAGAGAATGGACTGGAGGACACGAGGTTGGGGGGGCAGGGGGCGAAGGAGAAGCTGAGACAAAGTGAGAGAGTAGCACAGACATATATATACTACCAACTGTAAAATAGATAGCCAGTGGGAAGTTGCTGTATAACAAAGGGAGATCAACTCGATGATGGGTGATGCCTTGGAGGGCCGGGACGGGGAGGGTGGGGGGGAGTCAAGGGAGGGAGGGAATACGGGGATATGTGTATAAATACAGCTGATTCACTTTGGTGTACCTCAAAAACTGGTACAAGAGTGTAAAGCAATTATATTCCAATAAAGAGCCTAAAAAAAAAAGTTGCCCTAGAGAAGTTCAGTTAACCAGTTAGACAATTACACCAACAACTAGAGCTATGTTACATGGAGGTGAAGAGATTCTGAAGCCTGACAAACATGGGTTCAAATTTCTGCTCTTCCACTGACTATTGTTTAACCTTAACATTACCTAGTTTCTCTGAACATGTTTCTTCATTTAACAATAACAACTGTCCCATAAGAGGCGAAAAGAGACAATATATGTAAAGAGCTTAGCACAGTGCCTGGCACAAGGTAACTGTTTAAGAAACACAGCTACAATTACTAAAATAAAACATAGATAAATATTTTTCTGATCTTAGGATTGAAAAGACCTAAGCTTTAAAAGAAAGGAAACAAATGAAACAGGAAAGATTAATATATCTGGCTACACTATCCCTTAAGAATTTTATATGTGAAAAATCTTTAAAATATTTGAAAGTAAACATCATAGAAAATTTAAAAGAATAGGTATAGAATTGATTTATATAAGTTACTTTTCTTATACAACAAAAAGATAAACACTCCAACAGAAAAGAAAATTGCACTGACATACTCTTTGCTCTGAATAAACACCACCAGGTACCCAACTTGGGAATCCACAAAGACAGTAATGGACCCCAGGTGGGTATCTTTCAATGCTTCAACACACGACTAACAGTGTAAGGTATTATTGCCCCTCCAACATCAGACCAAGCTAATAAGGCATTCCTTACATGCTTAAAAAAAAAAGAAAAAGAAAAACCTATTTGAACTATTTGAAGCACAAAATATTAGTATTTGAAATATTAGTTTCAGATAACATCAATTTAATCTTTAGCACACTGAATGAAAATCTATTACCAGCTTTTTAATTAAAAATAAAGCATAATCCTAGCACACATTCTTATACTAACCTAATGATTCTTCCAGCTATGCTAAAAAGAGGCACCTGCACACGGAGGTAAGGGGGACAGCAGTGGGGCAAGCAAGTGGCCGCACCTCTGCATCACACATGCGTCCCCGCAACCTGCGCGCACTTCCAGTTCCACCTGTACCTGCTCTTATGTCACTGTGGCCCAATTCATTTTCAGACTTTCTTTTTAAAACTGAAAAGTAATTCTAACAATCCACATCAAAACCCTCTCCCGATCGCAAAAAGAAAAATTCAGTAAACTGTATTCTTATTCATAATTGAAAAATCCCAAACTTCCCACTGAAATTAAATATTTGATTATGTGGACCCCCCCCCCCGTTTCCCTATTTTTCCTTATATTTAGAAAAATACGACCAAAATTTCCATTGGGGCAAATAACATGTTTTGTAGTATTTTTGAAATAACTTCTTTATTTCTGCGTCCAAGGCAACACAGATACTGCTATGGCATTAATATTAAACAGACCAAAACACTGTGGAACCCCTTCATAATACAAAGTTGGTGACAGAAATAAAACCAAGTTGTTAACTCTGTTATATTTTTTCTGTGTGTGATATGTGTACGTGGGATTACAGGCTTTTGACTAGCAATATATTAAAAAAAAGTATCAATTTACTCAGAAAATATGGGATGAAAGATATTCTACTTCCAGCTAAACTGAAATTTTGATTAATAGAGCTATTTCATACAATTACCAATTTCTTTAAATGAGAATATAACAATTACAATCCAAATTAAAATGGAATATAATTCAAATTATTTTGTAGGTACTTCAGATTCAGAGTCATACAAAAGCTAGCCTTTGAATTATAAAAATTCATTTTCATTAGCACAGATAATGCAAAGACTGAAATGCATAACTATGACAACATACTACTGAAGTTGGTTTCAGAGCCAACACTTGACACGTTTGTTTACATACAGTTTTTATCTCGTAGGAAAAATGTACAAAAAGACAACATATGGCGCTTTCTGTTGTTCAGACTCCAAATAAATGAGATTTTCTGTAATAAATTTTATAATATGACTTTTTAATGTAGTACCTTGAACAACTTCATGTATTAAAAATAAACTTAACTGTTAACAGAATCCAATAGGGAAAAACTAAATTTAAAGAATAGAATAGGAAAATATACTACAAGTAGAAAGTTCAAAAAAAGGGCACAAAACAAAATTCAGTTAGTTAATGGGCCACTAATCTTACTTTGATTAAAAAAAAAAAAAAAAAAACCCAAAAAACCTAAGTGTATTAGCTAAGGCATCCAATCTCATACCCACCACCCCACACAGACACAGAAAGCAGCCAAAATATTCACTTTTGAAAATGTCTAATAAAATTATTTTTACCTGTAAATTGTTTTCTGTGACTCTGTTCCACCAAACCATATTGATGGGTACTCCTGATTTACACCTGTCAGCAAGGCAGCCAATAGGGTTCTTTGCTTTTCGTGCCTTTGATCCCATCGGAACTAGCCTCTCCTCCAGCATCCCCAGGCGATACTTCCTTGGCTAGGAAAAAGAAGGAAAGAAACCAGGCCACTCCTAACATCCCCCACACTAATCTAAACTGACATAACTAACATACAGAAGATATCAAGAATGGTGGAATAGGAAACAAGTAAAATTTCTAAGACACTCCCTTCTAATGTCCTTATCACCACCCACCACTCCCCATCCCCACCCCCAGTACACACACGCACCTCCAAAATAACCCAGTCCTAACAACATTACATAAAACAACAAATGTATTTAGTGAAATACATTATAATCTGAGTTTATAAGACTTCAGTGAATAGAAATTAACTTATCAGCAAAGTAAATGCTTTGCAAATTTTTTTCCACTGGCACTTACCTATTCTCACTGCAATATGAAGAAATGGCTTCAAGGGCAAAAAATACAGGTAAAAAAAATTCTTCATACTATATTCTTTTTCTGCTCCCCACCTCACTACCTTATTTCCTATTGAGAACTACCCCACTTAGAAAGAAGCAGCTGACTTCTAAGGAACGGATTTTTTTTAATTTTTAAAATTCTATTCACATTAGGGCAGAGTACAAATTGATCTGTGTTAAGTGGGCATTCGACTTGTACTCAATGAAAAAAAAATCTGACTTAAAAAAATACAAATTCCATTGGTCTTATAAATCTCAGTAATTTGAACAGATTGATACTGAATAAATTGTCTAATAGAGGCAGATTCA
The DNA here is from genome assembly GCF_030028045.1 of Hippopotamus amphibius kiboko. Classification (NCBI taxonomy): domain Eukaryota; kingdom Metazoa; phylum Chordata; class Mammalia; order Artiodactyla; family Hippopotamidae; genus Hippopotamus; species Hippopotamus amphibius. The sequence goes on from NC_080199.1 coordinate 75,096,291, forward strand.
CTAGCTAATGTTATAATAAAGTTAGTAAACAATCTTAATAGTGGTTGGCAGGGCTTTTTTTTACACATCAAAGTTAATGACAGTTTCTACCATCTTACTTCTCTTAATTATAGCAAATTTGTACTAAATGGCATCTTTAAGGGAATTTGTATATTTTTTTCCCTTAAAGGAATACTGATATATTCTCGGCAAGGTATCTAATTTAAGACCTAAAATAAGAAAATCTATGTTTACTCACTGTTCTGTCTAAAGACTACTGAAGCAAATAGTTAAAATTAACTTTCTTCAAAAATTAAACTTGCATAAGAAAGGAAACTAGACTACCCATCTACCCAATAATTATAGCAGTGCGTAAAGTTTCATGAAGCTAAAATATTTCCACCTCTATGCAGTCTTGAACAGATTCAATTACTCTCTGTGTCTACATCACAAGCAACTTTTGTGAATGAGAACAGAAATATATCCTTCAGAACCAAATTATAGATGAAAGAATTTTAAAGCAAGTTTCTTCAATAACATAGTTCACAACTACAAGGCTTTGACATATAGCAAAATTAATATAGCCTTAATTAAGCCTTCACTAATTTAAAAGTTTTATTTTAGAAAATGTCTGGGCTAAAGATTATCCTATCAAAAAAGTTCAACACATCAAAGAATACTTAAACAAAATCACAACCTGTCAAGTAGGATCTATGACACCTGAAGTCCAGTCATACATTTGAAAGCAAGAACATTATTGCTTTAAATGTTCTTCTGTTACTTAGATCCTTCACAAATCCAGATGAGTTTTTGACCTAGTTATTACCTGAGTGAAATTTATTCTTATAACAGTACACTAAGCAGCATAGAAAAAAAGCTTTTAAATAAATCCAATGTATAATTCTCCCTCCCCAGCAGCTCTCATTATATGTTACTTGTTTTTCCAAAGAGGAATTCATTATTCCTCTTCCTCCACCCCCAAAAACCTGCAATTAGCCCAAGGCCTTTCCTCTTAGGTAAAGAGATCCCCAAACTTGCGCCATTATTGATTTAAGTTTCTTCAATAAACAGCCAGAGATTAAAGTCTAATCCAAAAATAAAACTTTCCATGTGATACGGAATGAAAAGACCTAAGGTATCAATACCATTTAAATACCATTCTAAGCAACAGAAGACAAATGACATCTGAAAGAGATGGCAGCAATACAAAGCATGATGGTGAGCCAGAAAGATTACAGACAGAAGTCTCACTGCATAGAACATACATTATGGTAAAATTTCACCTATAAGCTAATTTCCAAGTCATTTGAACTATTATTTATCCCTTGAAGGAAAAATGTATTTTCAACTAGACGTCCAAGAGCCTACTTTGTATCGAGTACCTGGAGTACAACGATGAATACAACACAAACCTGAATACAACATACACCGTTTCCTCTTCAAAGAGAACACAACCTAAGAGGTAACAAAGTCACGCAAACAGAGCACACTCACTGTGATATAAAAAATGCATATATAATCAAGGTACCAATAGAACAGAGGCAAAGAAGCCTTCACAGAGAGGAAGAATGCCTGAGCAGTGTTGGAGGAGGAGTAAGGGTGTCTAGATAGGAAACAAAACAAAAAACAAATTCAGAGTGAGCGAGAGAGAAAGAGATATTGTTGGTTAGGAAAAGTGCACACGTAGAGGCGGACAGGCACTGTGTTGTTAATTAAGGGAAAACTACAAGTCTTCAGTCTGTCATTAGTAGAGGGCCAATTCTGAAAGCAAAAAAAACACACCATGAACTATTTTGTATCCTATGCCAAGGAGTCTGGACTTCATTCCATGGGCAATGGGGAACTCCTGAACGCTTGTGAATGAGAATTAAACTGGAAACAGGTAGACAAATTAGTGGACTCTGACAATAACCCACGTTAGGGTTTCCCAAAATCAGCACTACAGACTCTGGATGGTTCCTTGCTGTGGAGGCTTTCCTGGGCCACTCTAGGACCATGAGCAGCACCTGCCCCAGTCATGACACCAAAAGTATCTTTGCTGTTCCGCAGGAGTAGGGTGACAAAACTGCCCCCTTTGAGAATCACTGGTGTAGGTGAAGGATGGGAACGCAAGGAAATTTCAATAGAAACAGAAGGCAAAGGCCTGGCTGGGGAAAAAGCTACTAGCTTAAAAACAACTATCGGTGATTAAATGAAAGTAGGGGTACGGGAAATATAAAAGTCAAATGGAAGATAAGGAAATAAAGGGCAAACAAAATTTTATGGGAAACGTTTATTTTCCCCTAAAGCCTTCTGAGTCCTACCAGATCCAAACCCCTCCTCCAGAGTAAACAAAAGTACATCCCCTCTTCCCTTTTCCTTAGCTTCCAGCAATCCTTTCCTTAACCAATCTTGAGAAGGTTTCCTGGTTGATCCTTCACTCCTGACAGCCTCCTTGCCAGTCCAGCCTTCTGACTATTATGAAACAGAAGCATTTTTTTTCCATTATAAGCCTCTGTTTTTATTTCACGTCTTAAACTAGACACCTGTATTATTTTTATAAAAATAAAAACTACATTTTAAATAAATAAATAAGGCAAGAGTAATCAGAACATCATCGATAACCTTGCTTACCCAATGATTAAGCGTATAAACACAACTAATTGTAGGCTCGACTCAGGGTCTCAACCTTGCCTATTTGGTATTCCTTCCTGTCCAGATTTTGGATAAAGCTGGTCTTCACCTGGGTGGCCCCAGGGGCTCTGACCTCCTCAGTGCTTTCCTTTATGTCAGAGCATAAAGGTTCACACCCTTAGTCATGGAAGAGTTCTTAGGTTGCTGTACTGCTCTCTGCACTTGAAAAGCTGGTAAGTAACCAGCTTTTCTGCTCTACCTCCTAGTAAGTCAACACTGTACATCAAAATTCCCAATCTCTTTCTGTTGCTGTGATAAAATAATCAGCAGAACATGCAACTTTTTTTCTCTCTCTCTCTAATATACACAATTTTTACTTTAAGTCTCAAGATTGATGCACTACAAAAGTGACTGATTTTTATCATTCTTCACAAAATCTAAATATACAGCACAACTGTAGTTGAAAACAGTTTTACCCTTTTTATTGGGCATTTAAAAAATAACAACTTAGGGCTTGAACAAAAGTTTTCAACGAGAAGAAAAAGTTGGAGAATGTATTCTAGACTAGCACTTCTCATCTGTAATGAATATATGAATCTTCTGGGGATCTTGTTAAAATAAAGATTCTAATTCAGTAGGCCTAGAATGAAGCATGAGTCTACATTTCTAAAAAGCTCCCAAGGCTACTAGTGCTGCTGCTGGTCTGGTGATCACCCTTCCAGTAATAAAGTTCTAGAAAAGGTCAGGGAAAAGACCCGGATAAGAAACAACCAGTGATACAACAAAAACTGGGGCCACCCCCAAAATAAAAAAGGATAGGGGTTCAAACAGTTAACATCCCAACTCTTTATAGCTTGTCCTAAATACTCAGAGCCTTTAAAACCATTACTCTTAGCCCCCAAAGCTCTGGCTCTTCAAAAATCTTTGCCCTGGTCCACAGAAGCCCAGTCCAATAGTTCAAGACTAAGGGAAGTCCACTCTCAATCCCTAACAAATAAGGTAAGTCTGCAGACTATGTCAAAAGAAACAACAATAAAAGCTAATTTTTTGGACTATTTTATTTCAAAAGCTTAAGTGCAAACACATTTTTTTCATTCATTCATTCATTCTTTAACATTTCAGCATAAGGCTTTTTGCCCTCCCTAGAAATACAATAAGATTTATTTTCTTCCCCTAAGAAGTTCACAGACTAGACTGCAAAACAAGAATATATGAATACCACTGCTCGTATAGAAAATGTTGTTAGAGACCAATTTCAGAACACAATTCTTTTGGTAAAATTGCAAAACAGCATTATCTCTATGATACTTCACATTACAGGCCTTATTATATATCATAATCTAACCATTAGTGATACACTAGAGAAATCAATTGTTATCCTAGGACAAAAGGTTTCCAGTGCCCTGAATTTTAAGAACCCCTTTTGAACATCAAAAACAGAATAACTGTTGTTTTCACTATTTATACTCTGAAACAATGAATGCTGATTTAAAGTTACTATGAATGACACTTTTAAACAATCTGCATTTTATTAATCAGAACATCTTCACATACTTCGAAAACAGTAGTACACGTATATGAAATATTGATATTATCTCCCTTTAGACAATGTTTAATGAATATATTAACTCATTGCCTTTTGCAGTAACAACTCAGCAACGTAGCTACCTCTTGCCACTCCTAAGGGTCTGAGGTCCACTAACAGAAACCTCTAACTTAGAATTTACTGTGTATATTTATTTGAAAATCAACTTTCACTTCTCTTTCACAAGCTGTTCTGACTCACAATGGTCTTCCCTCAATTAATTAAAGGTCCTAATGGTTTAGCATATTTGTTATTATGAGACCTAAATATAAGATTATATTTCCATTAACCATCAGTGGTTAATCTAAACTCACTGGAGAAAATAGACTCCAAACTGATTTAAACTATTTGAATACCTAAAATCAAACAAATTAGCTAATTTCCATACAGACACAGGGAACTACCTCTACCTAATTTATTAGTTAATTAGGTGTGTTGATACACCTGGATTTTAAAGGCTTCTACACATAATCAATTTAGAATAGTAAATCTAAACCTATAAATGACTGTATATTGTGCTCCAATCAATTTTCTCCATGAGTAAAAGATTTAAACATCAAAAACAAAAACAAGCCAGCCTAAAAGATTATGTTGTATTTTGTCCTGCCACTCATTATCAGTAATTGTAGATTTTTCATGGAAATATATTACATGCCTTATGTTTTCACTGTTTGAATAAAACCAATTATAGGACGGGATGGTGAGTAGGTCTACAGAAAGTGGGTCTATAGAAAAGCAGACTGTCACTGATAAAGACTCATGGGCAGGTAAACATCTATAAATGAAGAAGACCTTTTAACTTGTGCAGTCAATACAGAAATCACATATAGGTTGAGGATGAAAACAGAGGATGCTGCTAGGTAAAAAGTAATGTAAATTATATCAAATATAGCAGAACAGGATTTACACACACACAGAAACATATTTTTTTAAGCTCTACTAAGGAGAGAGCAGCATAGACATATATATACTACCAACTGTAAAATAGATAGCCAGTGGGAAGTTGCTGTATAACAAAGGAAGTTCAACTCGAGGATGGATGATGATGCCTTAGAGGACTGGGACGGGGAGGGTGGGGGGGAGTCGAGGGAGGGAGGGAATATGGGGATATGTGTATAAAAACAGATGATTGAACTTGGTGTACCCCCCAAAAAATAACAAGTAAATAAATAAAATTTAAAAAAAAAATAGTAAAAAAAATAAGAAAGCCTACAAAGTAGTCATTACTTCTGTTCTTAAAAACCTCAATGTTGCAATGGAGGTTTTATGCCACCAAAAATGAGATCAGCTGTTCAGCAAGGCCACATTCAATTTCTAAAGGCTTAGAACACCAAACTACAACTTCTTTTACTCTTTTGCATTAGAATAGAACCAGAAAGCAACATGCAGAAAAATAAATCATGCCAAACTTATTAAAATCTTTTAAGTGCAAGTGAGTAATGTTGTTTTAAGTCATAAAAGTTATTTCTACAATAAACTATCACCTGCAATGACCATAAAAATTTTTATATGAATATTAGTCCCTTATCAAAATCAACCACCATGCTAAAATGCCTATTTGCTTATTAGCAAAAGGTTCCCTTTTGATTTATTTATGTGTGTACCCTTGCTTAAATTGAATCCTGAAGCAGAATATCTTCAGCAATGCTCTTTACTATGACTGAACTTAAAGGAGGTAGTGATTAATCAAAAATAATCGTACACATTCAGAAACAGATAAACACGTTTTTAAACTGCAGGATTATAAGCAGCAGAAGCGTGCAACAACTACCACCACTTGACAAGCACAATGCACTATGCCAAGCACTTTACAGCCACTGATACACTTAATACTCAAAATTCTGTGAGATAGGCATTATTATAAATCAACTTTACAGATGAGCAGGGTGGGCTTAGATGAGGTTAAAATGACTTGCCTATAATCTCAAAACTAACACAAGGTGAAGCTCCAGAGTTTGCACTCTTAACTAAATGTATTCCACGTCCTGTAATATTCCTTAACGTGCTACAATCTTAACATTATTCTAGCTAATCCTAAAATGATCAAATTCCTAAATTAACTCTCTCTGAATCTAACTGGCATGGGATCAATGAGAAACAATAACTACAGAGACTTCATTAAGCCACTCCCCCCTCCCCACTTTCAAAGTGCAAGGAGAACAATCTTGGGAATTAAACAGACTGGGAAAAATTACATAGCTTTGGTTAAACGTAGCTTAAAGCTTCGGCTAGCATGTTTGTGGAGGAGAATTCTAAACTGATCTTTACTAACTTATTCCTGACCCCTACTTCCTAGGAAAACAGGGATGAACCACCAGTAAGTAATACCCAGCTCTTAATGTCAGCTATTACACTTTGTAAAGACAATGCCCAGATTACAGTGTAAAGAAGCGAACCAGAACATCTGAGAATAACCTACTAGTTCCCAGGTCCTAATAGCAAATGCAGCATAGTTTTACTAAACTATCACTATTAGGTAAGAACCAACTCAAAACCCCCAAAGCTAAAGCCGTATAATGACCATAGTCGACAGCATTACATACTGTATACAAAAGCCATGCTGTTTCAGGTCACGTGTTTAAATACAGTAGCATGTCAAACACCAAACCACCACGAACACGTGAAAAAAAGCCTCCAAAGCAAAAAACTCTCATGAGACCTTTTTAAATCAATCAACAGAACAAAATTTCCTTGCAATCATAAATACTGAAGACTCCTGACTCAACAAAAGCAAGTCGTCACTACACACAAAGTACCAATTAAAATAAAATACAGCAAATATGTGGCTGAACTCCTAATTTGTTAGAACAAAATTTAATCTTTTCTTTCCAAAGCATAGCTTTATCTCAACACAAATGTGGAAGTCCACTTCATTTAGGAGGAAAATAAAATTAACTCTTTCGAAGTTGAGTCCTTTTCTATAGGAACTATCTTATTCAACCTAATCTAATCCATCATTTTAAGAAAAGAATAGAGTGACTAGTGTTAAACAATAGGAAAAACGTCACATTTAAGTCTGACAATTAAGATGCAGAGAGAGAACATAACTGTTTGCTAAGGGAAGTTGATTACTACAGAGCATTAGCAATAAAAATAATAGTGGATTCAAATTACATAAAAACAATGACAGTCCTTTCGATATAAAATCACCAACTCATCAGACAGGGAATTACCATGTTATTTTAACAACAATGAGCTTAATATTCTATTCTTTTTTAATGTACTCAATAAAAAATAATCAGAGTAAGTACGACATTTCAAAATTGACAGCATAAATTATTTGTGAAATTCAAGACCAAAAACAAAGAAGCTTAAATGTCTCATAAAGAAGGAGTTTACAACGAATTTAAAAAGGATAGCCCAATAATAAAATAAGCAGAGGACCAAAGGTCAATAAACATAAAAGAGAAGCTCAACAGTACCAGTAATCAAATTTTAACAATGAGGGGATTTTGGGACTTCCCTTGTGGTGCAGTGTTGAGAATCCACCTGCCAGTGCAGGGTACACGGGTTCGATCCCTGGGCCAGGAAGATCCCACGTGCCGTGGAGCAACGAAGCCCATGCACCACAATTACTGAGCCTGCGCTCTAGAGCCCATGAGCCACAACCACTGAGCCCGAGTGCCACAACTACTGAAGCCCATGCACCTAAAGCCCATACTCCCCAACAAAGAGCACCTAGAGCCTGTGCTCTGCAACAAGAGAAGCCACCGCAATGAGAAGCCTGCACACCAAAACAGAGTAGCGCCTGCTCGCCGCAACTAGAGAAAGCCTGCGCAGAGCAACGAAGACCCAACGCAGCCAATAAGTAAATAAATAAAAATAAATTTTAAAAAAATTTAAAAAAACAATGTGGGATTTTTGACTGTAAAATGACAAAGATATGATAGATTTTTATATCTCAGTGTTTCCAAGGCTGTAGAAAAACCAGCACCCATGAGTAGAAATATTAATTTGTGCAGCATTTCTGAAAAGTTATCTATCGATTATCAAAAGCCTAATTGTTTATTCTTGCCCTAGAAATTTACACTGTTTTCAAAAACTTACACTGAGATAATCACAAAAATGGAAAAATAGGCAGGCATAAAGTCAATCAATATTTTATTTCCTCCTCTGCATGTTACCAGTGGTCTCTCTCTCCATTACCTCTTCATTTTTCACCTTACAGATCTTACCCTTCTCATACTGCCCTAGAGAGATTTTTTTTCTCTGAAACATAACTAAATATTATCTATATTATTCCAAGTAAATTATTTGATCTCTCTAAACTTCCATTTCCCAATCTGTAAAATGGAAAAAAAAAATCTCTCTCAAAAGAATTGTTGGGATGACTAAATGGTACAATGAAATTATAAAACATTTAATTTTATAAAAGAATTACCATATTACCTGAAACAGACACAGAAAATCATTGTCAACATAAATAAAATCAAGTTTCTATCTGTCTGCCACTGCATCGTGAGAAAATCCCAGATGTATTTTCACCAAATTTGAAGGATACGTTTGAGAAGCTAACAGCTATGTAGGGAGGAGTCAAAACCTTAATGCTGGGGGAGAAGGGGCCTGAACACCTCAAAGAAAAGATGGACATTCTCAAAGCAACTATAGGGGAACAGCTTTCCCAATGGACAACTCTAATACAGCCTGACCCAGAGTGGGCAGCAAAAGACATTTATTTATGTAATAATAGTTAACAATTCCCAAGCAAGACTAGAAAGGTTTGGCTAACACCATGCATTACCAATAATAGCTACGGCTTATTGGGCATTTCTCATTTAGTCCTCATAACTTCTCTACACACCAGGTACTAAGTATTATTAGTCTCATTTGGCAAATGAAGAAATAGAAAGGTTTAACTAATCTTAAAGACACAATCAGTAAAGAAACAGGGATTCAATTCAGACTGCCTGGCATCTTACTCCAAACCCTAAAACCTTGACCATTATTCAATGCTACTGGGTTAAAACTATTCCTAACTGTTTGCTCTTAGAGAGAAACAAAACCTCACCATGAGCTCTAAGCAAGCTATAAACAGGAACCGTGACGCTCCCCTGCCTCAGGAACTCGGACTCCAACAACTCTACCACAGGTATCTCTAAATTTAAAACCTGTGCACATCCCCACAGCATGGCAAACAGAAGTGAATAGAGGTTTAGTCGACTCCAGTAAAACAATAGCTCTGAGTGTATTAATTTGGAATTCCAAACACAATTTTCCATAGAAACATTCCTGCACAACACTCATGGGTAAAAGATATTGATGTGGCTGACCTGGAAACCTAAATACTAAGTAAAATAATACTTGAGAATACACATAAAATGTTTAAAAATGGTTTTACATGTGAAGTTTTAGATTGTGATTTCCATTAAGATTTAATTTTCAATATCTTCTCCATTTTCTCATCTTTTATTTTTCCCCAAAATCAATATTTGGCTCCATGTTCAAAAATGAGCCTAACCATCAAAAGGACAAAGGAAAGATTTACATCCCAGACTGTCTATAGCTATTAATTTCTCCGAATTTACTTTAGCTTTCTCCATAAAAGAACTCTATCATAATACTCACCAGTCTGTTATTTCTAATTGGTTCCCTATATAAAAGTAAATAATGTAAAAGTCACCTTTTAAAGACATTAGAACATAAATGTACATAAAAATTTTTCTGTCAAATTAATCAGAAATCATACTATATATATATCTATCAGTAAGTTTTGTAACAGAGATGATAGAAAGAGGAAAAGGATGCTCTTAAGATTAGAGAACAGTGGGGAGGAGGTTCCACACTGAGATCAAGCTGAGTCATCCAGAACTAGGCCTCCACCAGCTACATCGTCTCACAAATAAGCCATCAGTAGATAAGCCAGCCTCTTCTAATTCCACTTTCCTAATCCTAACCAAGAGCTTTAAAATCAAGAACAGAAGAAATAAACACAATACTTCACAAGTCTTTGCCCTCTAAACCCAAAGATTTTAACTTGTTATTAAAACCTAAAAAATTTACAAAAGTGAAAAATCTAGTCATCCCACTAACAGAAATCAAATGCCCAGGTAAAGTGCACACTGACTGAAGCATCATACTACAACACAATGAAAACACAAGACGTAAACAATGAGCGCCGGAGCGTCTCTGCCTTGACGTGGGGAGGGGAGAAAGCTGAAGAGGAAAATCACTAGGTGACTAAAAAGTTGGCAAAGAAGGACCAAGAAACATATAAAAGGGGAAGCCAAAATTGCCAGACATAAATTTTGAAGGAACAGTTGTCTCAATCATCTGTGGCTACACAGCTTAGCAAGAAGTCATCACATCATATGAATATCTGTATCTCTACATTTAACTTTGTTATGAAGATACTTTGTTCCCAGAGGATTTCTGACCAAAAACTTTACTGCTGTCCAGATCACATTTGTGATTCACAGTGACTCTCAAGTCTTTTTCTGTCATACCAGTTCTCAGCTTTATCTACCCTGCTGTTAAGGTTTCCTTATGCATTAATGTCTAATATATTAACTCTCATTTTCAACAAAACTCCATCTCCAGTGTTTTGAGGGCCTTAAGATTAGAGAACAGTGGGTATACAGCCATAATTCAATTTCTTCCACCACCACCCTTGGCCAACAATAATTGTACACATGTTAAAATAATTGTTACTTTTCCTATACATATTTACATATTCCTAATGCAGAAAATTTTAAAAATCAATGCTTCTCAATATCAACAGTGAAAGATCACATTAAAAAAAATTTCCTATGCATCATGGTCTTAAATGTTTATAAAATAAAAAATGAATTTCTAGAAAAATGATGACATATTTGGATGCTGTGGTATTATCAAACTATAATAGAAGTTTCTAAACATTTACTTTCAACCTTTTAAATTATCTCCCTACAGACAGGGAACAACTCACAGTCTAGCTCTGGTCATTTGACACACTATGAGCAGCAGTGCCCTAAGGCATATATTCTCAGTATACAGCTCTTCAGGAAATTTTTCACTATTTAACAACAATAAACCAATCCAGACAAACGGCTGTGAACCTCTCTGTACTGTTCTTCACATCACACATTTTACTTCAACAAGTCCTTACAGGTACAAGGCCCTCAGCCATAGTTTCTTATCTGTGATAGAAGAGAATTTTTTAATTTACTGAAGATCCTACGTCTCTACTTGTAATCAAACAATTCCTTCAGCTTAATATGTTTGCTTCTCCATAGTCCTCACCTTCAAAAACCACATCTCACAAGCTCTCTGTAAACTGTGAACTCTCTGCCACCTAACCATCATCACACGTGTAAACTGGTGCTGACGAACACACTGCTGTGCAAACACTTCTAGTAGATTCGTGCACTGCCCTGGAGTTAGGTTTGAGGAAAGCAGGAAAAACATCAGTCCATTCTTTTTAAATTTTCCACACAACCCACAGTAAGACTGTCCACAGTTAAAATATCTGACTGATTTGATCCAAACAATTCACATACTCCACAGGCCAAAAGCAGCATTTGTGGCCCAGGGACTGGCCCAACTGAGATTTTCAGAAAATAATTTATCTAACTAGCTATGAAATAGTAGTAAGTATGGCCTAACTACCTGTTTCCCAATATCATTATGAAATAAAATGTCACTGAGTAATCATGATAGCCTGCCTAGATCACCTGGAATTATGATTAAATATTTACATAAAGTTGAGATACTTTCACTAAAATTACATCAATAAATAGACGTTATAAATCACAACAAAAGAATAATAGACAAAGTCTCCATATGCCTTCAATTCACAGCATGCAATACTCTTATACCAAGAATATTTCTAAGACAAAGGAATTTTAAACCCTCTCAACTCAACCATTAACAATTTAAAAATACATGCAACCTATACCCACAAAGATTCCTAACTATATAGCCCACTATTGGAAAAAAATCTCTCTGTCTCTACATATTATTTTAAATGTAAAAGGCAAGAAAATATGGTCCTTCAAAGATATAGTATATGAATCCTGAATTTCTAAGTAGAGGCTGACACATGAGTTCCTTCAGTTTAGCCGGACACTGACTTTTAGAGATGAAAGACACCACAGCAATTATCCAAACCACGCTTATCATTTCACAGATGTGAAGATTACAGCCTAGAAAGTTGCCCTAAGGTCACAAAGCTAGAGATCCAGAACCTCAAAAACTGCAGCAAAGCGCTCACTTCACTAATCTGCTTCTATTTTTATACATTCTAATCTCTCTCCAAATACAGAGGTCACATTCGTAGTAACATTTCCTTGTATTATTTTCCTTTACTAAAATAAATTTTAGAAGAATGGGTATTATAATCTCCTTTTTCCAGTTTCCAGGAATTTTTACTAATTTGTCCAAAATTAATGTCAGCAGCTCTCAATCACATATTTCAACTTTAAGATGCAGTCCACCAAACCCCATAAGTATTTATTTGCCATTCTAGCTTTACCTTCTACTCAAACATCAGAAATGCTACTAATCACAGTTAATTGATTATTATTTTTAAAAATGTGAAAAAGCCACTGGGGATCCTTAAGACTACTTAAAGGGCTTTTTATTTTCCCCTACACTAAATAGTTCCAAATAACTTGACTTCTAGGTTGTACCTGCTTTCCAGCATTTTACTGTTTCCTTCCGTATTGACAGGCTTTGTCTATTGTCACTTCTCACTACCACCAATGAGTCTGCTTGTGTCCAACTCTATTCCACTTCTACTCTAGGAATTTAGAAAATACATATTCCCATTTCTGAGACCAGTACATACAGCAAAAGTAAATGTGTTCTTGGTAAGAGCCTATAAGGAAGTCTATAAAACCAAACCCATACATTTTAGTCTACCAATCCTAGTTGCTTAAAAGCATTTTCTAATTAATTACCTCCTTGTTCTCATCTATGTTTCAAAAAGGAGATAATACTAGGTATATGAGGTACTGATGCAATTTATACCTGACCTCATAATTTTATTTTTTTGTCTAGAGAACATCTATCTAGTCTTCTTGAAATTCACTTTATACTACCTTCTGATCAGATACCTCCTTAAAACACCTTAAGCTTTTATCAGTTTTCAAAATTAACATTCTTTTCTTTTTGATCTTTCTCCTATTACTTAGGAAACTGAATTAGTTATAACTGTATAGTAATTTTTGCCAAGATTTACAACCTCCTGAACATCTTTAGCTGCTACTGATCCTAACCAAAAATAGCACCTTCTCTAGATTACTATTACATTATGTTAACATAATGATTCTCATTAAGACTCAAAGGCATCAAACTATAATAAACTATTACAAGGTACTTCAAAATCTACTCATGGTCTATCAACTTCAATTCAAAATAAAATTAAACGTCTAACATAAAGAGATTTTAAACTGTTTTTAAACAGTTGGGCCCATTATGAAAAGCTGAAGATTTTAGGTTTGCCTTGTAATGAGGAGTTTAAATTAGGGGAGAAATCTTTGAAATTTAGACAAAGCAGTTAGAAAATAAAGTTAAAAGATGATTAATATGCCTACAATGGGTCACATAACAGCAAGTACAACATTAATTTAGATGTTATCTTAAAAAGAGAATGCATTAAGATAAAAAAAAATGAGCATAAATAAGCAGAAGGATTTCATCCCTTCACACGAAATGTCTCTACTGCATGCACAGAGATCAAATAAAATTGTACTTATCAGAGATATACCCCATGGAAATTAGTTAACAAAAAGCAAGGAAAACATTACAGTCCTCCCCCACTTAAGAGAACACTGACCGTTATGTAGGTTACAACCCAATATCACCCCTATGTTCCATTTAGTTTCATGTAAGTTTCCATCTCACCTACCTTTCTTCTCTGAGAGATGTTGAGGGCACCAAAGTCATTAAACAAGGATGAAGCAGGTGAAGTTAGAGGATCTGGAAGGTAAGTTATATAAGTTTCCACACAGACAACTCAGGAAACCTACAAATCTAATAAAAGCTTAACTTGAATGCTTATATAATAGTAATAAAAAATCATATACCACAATAATAAACTCAATGCCTCACACAGTGGACGTTCAAATATTTTCTAAGTGAACGAAACACAAATTGGAGAATACTTCATTCAGCCAATACTCAGTGCACATTTATTCAGAAGCTATATGAATTAGAATGCATCTATTTGCTTAGAACCAAAAGAAAAATAAAACAGAAAAAAAAAAAAAAGGTGATCTTAACCATGTCACTACGAATGTGTTTATGAAGGAAGTCTACCTATAGTCTCTGTTCTTGAGACCAAACCATAAGAAAAATAAAAAAGGGGTAGGTATGGAGGGGAAGAGTAGTCAAACATACTCTGAGTGACAGACTTGGATTTTAACCCTTAGGCAAGACCTTAAAACCATCTACCCTACAGAATATTCCATATTTTTAAGTTTATCACCACATATTTGATATTCTTACTAAAAAGATAAGATAAATTAAGTTTTCAAAGATGGAAACATTAAATGTTTCAAAACACAAACATGAAATCCAAAGATTTTACAGGTTCAAAGCTCTATTACTCTGTGGCCAGAAGTTACAAAGTATATCTCTAAACTGTTTCTTACTTAACAAATCAGAAGAGTTTCTGAAAGGAATGCATGATATACACTGAAATATTTTTGTCATTTCTGGGCTTTAGTTAATCATGTTTCTCATTACATTATCTGTAAAATCCTAAAAAAATACAGTAAATGTTGCCATATAAAGGAACCTTAAACCTCTTCATAACACAGTTTATATAAACTGCTGCTTAACTTCTCTGGCTGCTTCTGTCTGGATTTTCACAGTCTAGTCCTTCATTAGAATTAAACATTAATTTAATATAACTAACAATGCAAAAAGAAAGAATTTAATAAAATAGTAAGACGATTTTTATGTAACTTATACACTCAAGACTCCTAAAACTAGGTATTATTTATCCTTCACGTTACCTTTGATAGCATTTAAAAGTCATCATATAAACTCTATGAGAATGCCAAAAGTATTACAACGCTACACATTAGTTTCTAATAATTTTATTCAATATGAAAATGTTGCTGTTTTTTCCTACAGCAAAAGAAAGGTGAAATTTCTAAGTAGTGAGAGATTTGAGACACAATGCCTATCTCAGAAATAATCAACATGCAAATCATTATTCTCATTATAAATAACTGTTTACATTTTACTGATATAGAATATTAATACTCAATTGTTACATATTTTTTAAAAAACCATTCCTGAACATTTATTTTTAAAATAGGATACAGAAAGATACAGAAAAAACATTTTTAAATTAAGATACAAAAAGGAAGTTCTGTATCAAAAGCCTTCAAAATGTCCATAACCCTTGAAGCAATAATTCCATGTCTAAGAATGTTTCCAAAAGAAATAACGCAAAATATGAACACAAAATCATACACATAGTCCAATATTGCAGTAAATCTTTAAAAAAAAAGCAAATTGTGAAAATAAACAATAGGATTGAATTTATAATGACTGAAAAACACTGTTACCATTTATAAGTGAATTTAATGTGCTCTCCAGTATTACTATGTACGTGATTATATGCATTATGTGTACATGTCTGTGTATGCATGTATCCAAACCTTAACACCAGTCATCTCTCAATGTGAAGAATAACAGACCATTTTTATTTTCTTCTTTATATCTACAATTTTCAAAATTTCTACAATGGACATATTGTTTTTAGAGTCAGAAATACATATATCTATAAGAGCAAAAGGGACCAAGTCTTACCATGGCCTGCATATGGCTTGGCACTGTCATTTAGAAGGCTTGGGGAGCTGCTACTATTAGTCATTCTCTGAAACATAAAATATATATACATATCATTCAGGAACACAGAATTAAGAATATTCGACTGATTAAGTTAAGACCGACCCTCTTTGCATCTTCCCCTCTAGTCCATCATTCACATCAGTGACACTCTAATCTTCCTATAAATGCTGCTGCTTGGATTACAACCATCTATGCAGAAACTTCCAAATACTCTATAGCACATCAAATGAAAATTTTACTCAACAGCCAGGTATTTAAAACCAAAGTCACAGAACTATTTTGAACTGCACTTCCATAACTTATTAGCCTGAGCAAGACACATAACTACTAAGTTTCCTTGTCTATAAAATATAAACTCCACTATCCATCCAAGAGGATGTGAAGTGACTATAAGTCAATAAATGCTCTCTACTATCCTCTCCCAATGCCTATTATCCTTCATACACATTCTATAAAATTAGGTTCTTCTCAGTTCTCTAAATATGTCCCATGCTTTCTTAACACACTCCACAGCCTCTATGGTCTCATGATGCTGAAAGGCCTTCATTCCACACTCACAAAACACACAGTGGAGTGAAACCAGTCTCTTTCTATCCATCCTCTACATACTCCAACTCCACCCCTGAAAGCTCACCCTGACTCCAAACCTATAGGACACGGCTTACCTATATCCCACCTACCTCATCACCTCCTAAAATCCCACCTCCCACTCAACAAAAGTGAAAACAAATGAAGACTCCAGACGTGTCCAGTCGTGGAATAAACTTCAATGTTCAGTGCCATATAAATTCACACCAGCAATACCTGCATCAAGGGATACTTTGTTTCTACAGGGCTTCCAAATCCATTAACCCCAATAAAGCTGGTGCTGAAATATGAATCTGTGAGACTTGTATCAGTTAAAGCACCTCCATCTATTGCAGGAACTGAAAGAGAAGGAAAATTCAAGTATTTAAATTATTTAAAAGCACAAAACACTGATGTAGTTTCTCTGTTCCCAAATAAGTTTTAAAGTCTCAAATCTCTTTCACACTTATTTTATCTACCTGTTCATAACAAAAGGCAGAACCAAATAAAACTGGCTCAACTCTAAAAATCTGTTAAACACTGCTCAAGTTGAATAACTTTTTTCCCACAGAGATAGTTATTGATTTTATATTAGTTACCTGACAGCCACTATGCACAACACGAAGAAACAAATCATACTTGCATTTCTACTTTTCTCATCAAGTTTTTTCCTTTAACTTTTTGCAAGAGGACAGGAGAATATAAACCACTGCAATTTCTCCTGTGAATCTTCATATGCTAAACAGAGACTGTTTCTCATAAGACACCTTATGAAACAGACCAGCAGTTTCATACTAACTCATCATTCAGTAAACCAATTCCACAGTGGCAGCAATGGGATAGAGCTGAGGAGTACAGACAAGTTGTCTGCTGATTTTACACTAGAATAATACAGAATCACTGTAACTACTTAGACAACCCATCACATATCAACAAAGTGATGGACAATGTGTTTTAGATGCTATTTCCTGGTAAGTACAGTTAATCCTTGAACAACACAGGTTTGAACTGCAAGGGTCCAATTACACACAAAATTTTTCTCAATAAATCTATTGGAAAAATTTTTGGAGATTTGTGACAATTTGAAAAACTCAAAGATGAACCTCATAGCCTACAAATATCAAAAAAAATGAAGAAACGATATGTCATGAATGCATAAAATATATGTAGATGCAGATACTACTCTATCCTTACATAGGCATAAGGTGAGTCACACTTAATATAAAATTAATGTGTTAGTTTTCTTGCTGTTTTACAACTTTGATTTCAAAGAATTACATTACCTTATAGTATGCCTCTCTCTCTCTGAACTGGAGAAACTATTACAGGTGATATATCAACCTATCATCACACGTTAAGTGTTTTTTGTTAAATGTAACATTTCCAATACTGTATAAAGAACATGACTATACAAGTGTTGGAACGATTCATTTAGCAGTGTGCAGGCTAGGCTCCTGGGGAGCAATCCTATCCCTTACACTAGGCTACCACACAGCAATCACACTGCTGCTTCTTCATTATCGACGCAGGAATACCTGCAAATAAATAGGAATTTCTTTTTCAAATTATCTTTTCATTTTTGATGTCTAGTGTTAGTAAAACCTATAATACCTACAGTATTTTGTATCATATAAAACAACGATGATGTAGGTATAGGCAGAAAATGATTCATCCTGTAAACATACAATGTAAACTTACAATATCCATAAATACAGTACAGAACTGAAAATGTATTTTCTCTTCCTTATGATTTTCTTAATAGCCTTTTCTTTTCTCTAGCTTACTTTATTATAAGGCTACAGTATATAATACATATAACAGAAAATATGTTAATCGACTGTTTATGTTATTGATTGAGGCTTCCTGGTCAACAATAGGCTATTAGTGGCTAAGTTTGGGAGCAGCTTGAGGGACTGGAGTTTCACAGAACATGCTTTAAAAAAAAAAGGAGCAAAGCTGAAAATACTGAGTGGTTCTCTGCCAACTAGGACACCATACACAAGATGCTGACAATGCTTACGCCAAGGGATGAAGTCCAAACTCCTTAGTCTGACATTAAAAAGCCCTCAACAATCTGTTCTCAACCTATCATTTTAGTACTTCCTAAAAGTGCTGGGTTTGAGTCTCAGTTCTGCCGCTTACTAGCCACAATGTCTTGGGCAAAATGGTTATAAAGTGGAGATGATACCATGACTTGTAAAATGAGACTCATATCATCTACCCTGCAAACCTCCACGAAAAGTTATGAAAAATGTTGAAACAATATCTTAAAAAAGTTCTTGTAAAAATCTTGATAGTTGCACAGCTCTATAAACTTGCTAAAAATAACTGAATTGTACATTTATAATGGGTGAGTTTTATAGTATGTAAATTATATTTTGATAAAGCTCCTTTTTAAAATCGGTGGAGACAAATAGGATTATTCAATAAATGCACTTAAGACAACTGTGTATTCATCAGGGAAAAAACTGAGTACCTTACACAGATATTTCCAAAAGATCAAAGATTATTATATAAAAGTATGCATCTACTATAAAAAGGTCCTACAATAATCATAACATTATTGAACTCTCTCCTCCAGTTAAAATGATAAACTTACTATATTCTGAAGGTCTACACTTCACAATACAGAGCACCATCAATTTCAACACCTCCCCCCACCTCTATGTTCTTCAAGACCCAGATATAATGGAAAAAAACAAAATACTTGAAATTAGTCATTCGGTTCTAATCCAACTTTTGCCACTCACTAGCTGAATGACCTTTAGCAAAACCCTCTAAATTTCACGTCTTCATCTGAAAGAGAAGGCAACCCTATCTACTCACAGGGCTGTGAAAGGCACTTGAGTGAAGGAAGCCATGCAGAGTGCTTAGCACCCTGTCGCACATGTAACCATAAATGTTATTCTCCTCTTCTCTCATATCTAGAATGTATTCCCCAATTATCCCAAGTTGTTAAAAGCTCCACCTCTTAAGATCCTGTTTATGCCATTCATGTGCAAAAATTTTTTTTTTCCTTTGACCTATCTTTATTGCTGTCTTCAACTACTTAGACATTTAAGTTCTTACAAGTTTCTGTACTATCTACCCATCTAAATTATCTGTAAACTTAGATTTGGGACTACTCCTGATATTTTTCTGGTATTCCCTACTGTATTAGCACATTTACATAAACACTTACTTACAGGTAAGCCGTTTTTTAAAGTAGGTATTTTTAAAAGTTGATAAAAGATACAATAGGGGGCTTCCCTGGTGGTGCAGTGGTTAAGAATCTGCCTGCAGGGACTTCCTAGGTGGCACAGTGGTTAAGAATCCGACTGCTAATGCAGAGGACACAATCCCTGCTCCAGGAAGATCCCACATGCCAAGGAGCAACTAAGCCCATGTGCCACAACTACTGAACCTGTGTGCTGCAACTACTGAAGCACACACACCTAGAGCCCATGCTCCGCACAAGAGAAGCCACCGCAATGAGAAGCCCGAGCGCAGCAACGATGACCCGATGCAGCCAATAGATTAAAAAAAAAAATTTTTTTTTAAGATATAAGTATTCACATCCAACTTCTATAAAACACCCCATGCAAATGATATTATTGCCTCCATTTTTCTGATGAGGCAGTGAATCTCAAAGACACTAGTGGACAGCACAGTGGATGCAGGCTCAAGAAACAGGGGCTCCTCAACCACTCGGCAGACACTTGCACCATCCTTTTCTCTACTGCCCTGTGGAATGAGCACAGACTCTGAGCAAATACAACTGCCCATAAGGTCTGTTTCAGCGAGCTGCCAACTACTGATTTTTGACACCATTTTTAATCTAACTCTCAGTTTCCTCCTCTGTAAAATAGAAAAGACAACATCTACTTTCCAGTGTTTTACAAGAACAAAAGGTCTGGAAGTTTGTACGGCTTGACTACCTTCACCTACCCCCTCCTGGACCCCTGCATCTGGCAACCATCAATCTGTTCTCCACTGTATCTATGAGTTTGGTTTTTTTTAAGATTCCATACGAATAAAGAAATAAAAAATAGATAAATAAAATTTAAAAAGAACCAGCCAAAAAATATATATATATTCCATACATAAGTGAGATCATACTATACTTGCCTACATAGTTTTTTGTTATTTTTTAACGTAGCAAATTTGAACCTGATTACTGAAGATTCTGTATGCTCCTTAATGTATGTGCATATTATACTTTGTGTTAATTCATGTGTAAATATACATAACACATGAAGATATAACAGCTTAGTGCCATCATTTATGATAGTAAAAGATCACAAACAATCTAAATAGCCACTAATGGAATATTATGAAGCCAATAAAAAGAGTAAGGTGTATTATTAAGTGTGGATGTGGAACAAACTAGAAGACATGCAGTTTGGTGGAAAAATTCAAAGTGCATTAAGCTTCCGAGTGTGCACGTGTATTATGTGTGTCAGTATGTGCCAGAGACAGGGAAATATAAACATGACTGACAGTAAAGACAAAGAATATTTCTGAATAGATACCAAATAAATTGGAAAGAGTGACTGTGTTTTGGAGAGGAATCAGAGAGTTACGGAAAAAACTAGACTATTTTTCATCGTGTAGGCTTTTCTGCTATTTAAATTTTTAACCTGCACGTGTAGTACATTTTTAATTCCAAAAGTAAGATATTGTTCCTAGCTTTCTAAAGCTGGAATTTTTAATATTAAAAATATAATTAAAAACTAGTTTTATGCACCTAGAGCCAGCGTGCTCCGCAACAAGAGAAGCCACAGTACTGAGAAGCCCATGCACTGCAATGAAGAGTCGCCCCCACTCGCCACGACTAGAAAAGTCCATGTGCAACAATGAAGACCCAACGTAGCCAATAAATAAATAAAATTGTTTTTAAAAACTAGTTTTAGAAAAATAGGTACAATATCTTTAATTTTTTAAAGAAAAGGCAAGATACCAAAAAAGACATCAAAAAAGGAAGAAGTTTTATCAGAAGAGGACTATTCTCCACCTGCCAATTAACTCAACCAAGATCAATGAGCACACTGTTCCCTAAACTGAAGTCAAGCTGCTAAAAGGTCAATGATTTTAAAAGCTGTTGGGAAGGGAAGAGGATGAATTCTAAAGACTGAACATAAAATAATTTGTTTTCTAGAACATAAACATTTAGAAAAACACAGAAACATTTTAGAGCTGAAGGAATTTTAGACATCACGTACTCCATATCCTATTCTCCCATTTTACAAAGAAATATATTTCTACATGGACTAAATTACTAGCCTAAGTTCAAAGTTACTTTGTAAGAGAGTACTAAAATCAAAATCCCAGGACCCCCAGTCCAGTAGTTATTCCTATATACTGAAAAGAGACACAAATACTGTATGTATTGATTTGTTAACAACTATATGATAACAGTACATAAAACAAATATTTTATCACATTCCTTTTCACAGTTTCAGCTCATAAACTACTTTATAAACAGTATATTAAGTTAATATGGAAAAACAAATGTAAGAAATACTGCTATAAAACTTGAGTGTGTGTATGTGTATCTGTGCTATGGACTGAACCGTTTCCCCCCATAATTCACATATTAAAGCCCTAACCCCCAATGTGAGTGTATCTGGAGACAAGGCCCTTAGTAGTAACTGAGGTTACATACACAAAACTATTAACAATGATTAACCCTGGGGTAATAAGATGCTATTGGCTTACTTTGACTTTATACACTGCTGTTTCAATGAAAATTTTTACAAACAGTTTATGACTTTTATTAACTTAAAAACTAAATTAAATAAATTCAACCCTAAAATAAATAGATTTTTAAAATACTTCTAGGAACTGTAAATATTCATACCTTTGTACACAAAAGCACATATGCCTATAGAAAAGCAAACAAACAAAAAAAGCTGCTCCAAAATAAAGATGGATATAAATTTTCCAAGTTAAAAAGAAAAATTCAGCGAGAAAAACACACTCTTGATACATACAACTTGGCTGAATCTTGAGGGAATTATGCTGAATTTAAAAAAAAAAAAAAAAAACCTAATCCCAAAAGATCACAAGGTATGTAATTCCATTTATAGAACATTCTTTTTTTTTTGGCCAAGCCTCAGCTTGCAGGATCTTAGTTCCCAGACCAGGGATTGAACCCAGGCCAGGCAGTGAAGCACAGAGTCCTAACCACCGGACCACCAGGGAATTCCCTATAAAACATTCTTGAAATGACAAAATTACGGAAATGGAGAGCAAATCAGTGGTTGCTAGGGATTGGGAGGGAGAGTTACACAAGGGCCACTTGAGGGTGATAGAGCTGTTCTGTCTCGACTATTTTGGCAGGCGCACAAACATACACACAATAACACTCCACAGAACTAAATATACACACGTGTGCACACACTAGTACAAATAAGACTCGGAAAATCTGAATAAAGTAAGTGGATCGTATCAATCAAAGTGGTTGTGACACTGCACTACAGCTATGAAAGGTGTTACCACCGGAGGAAACAGTGATGGGACAACAAACTCTTTCAGTATTATTTCTTACAACTACATGTGACTCTACAGTTATTTCAAAATAGAAAGTTAATTTAAAAAGAGAACAATCTTACAAAAGGGCAAAAATAGGAAGATGTTTTATTTTGTTTTGGCAATCATCTTCTTTACAGAGTCATTTCAAGTGCACTTTCATGGAAAGAAGTCTTCTACTCATTAACTGATTCTTATCTAGACTTACTTTAGTACAACCCTCTTTGAGTACTCCTCATAAAGCTCTAAGCTCTCCTCATAAAACTTCTCAAGATTTGCTTTTACCTTATTCATGTGTCTGTATTTCCCACTAGAATGGAACCTCCTTTAGGGCAGACTTTTGTTCCAATGTTGCTTTCCTACCAACCAGATCAAAACTTGCCACTTTGCAAGCATAATATTAAAGAAGTGAAATGAATGGTATTATAAAGCCTCTGTTATCTACTTTGTATATCATCAAAAAAAATGTTTAAACCTATACCAGCTATCCTAATGGCAAATTCCCAGTACTCACTTCTCTGTTAGCTGACTTGGGTCTGTGGGATGAAAAGTATAATCCTGGCTTAAACAAAAACAGTTTTGCCATACATGTTATCCTATATTCCAAAGTTTGTATATGAACTTCAAGTTATCCCCTGCTTTCTTCCATTTGGACAGACAATCACAGTTCAGTAATCTGTAGCTATTTTACTGGTCTTCAAAATAAACTCTCAAAAAATGGAAGGTAAGGAAATGTACAGGCTAATTGTAGACTTATTACTAATAATATTCAATAACTACCAACGAAGCTTGAAACCGCTCTCTGTGCCAGGCAATGAATGACTGATGGTGTCACATGCAAGCCTATCACAACTCTGAAGCACATATTATTACCACCTCCACTTTTTTAAATGAAAAAACTGAGGTTTAATAGTTAAAATTTCACCCAAGATCACCAAGCTAGTAGATAAGAGGCCCTTTGGCATAAGGACCTTATGCCAAAGCCTTCATTACTAACTAAATTAGTAGAATTGAAAATAAGTCTATTTTCATACAGTAAATCTATTGGGTTTCAAATAAAGTAATGTATATAAAATACAAAAATTGGTATTATAGTTTAGCTGCTAAAAACTGAGCACCCTGAAGACGAAGTCTAGCTGGTTGAAAATATTAGAATTATATCATTAAAATGTCAAGAATCAATAATTCTATTGAACACAAATCAAACCACATTTAAACCTTGGAAGATCCCAAGTCCAAAAGAAATGTGAAATGCCAAAAACTTAAAGTACATAAATGCTTTTTTAAAAATAATAAACTGTTATTTCCCAAACAATCCTGAATGGCAGAACATGTTTACTACCATACTGTCAGGTCAGCAGAAGAGCTGGAAGTAAGAAAATGTAATACTCTGCATAGACAAAAAGTAAGCAACAAATCAAAGTATAGTTCCTTTACAAGACAGAAACACCACTGCAACTAAGTATACTGAGAGGAAAAAGCCTTTCTGCTTGTTTTCAAATGCCTGAAAAATAAGGATAAAATTTTCTTCTTGCATTTACCTCAAGTTTTTAACACAATCTGAAATACTAACAACAATTCTGCAAGAGTCAAAAACTCAAATGCTCAGAGGAGCCAGGCATATAAAAGTCACCGTCAGTAATAAGGCAAATGGAGTCCTGCCCCATCAACAGACCTAATTCCAATATAAGAAACAGCTGCCCTTCAAAGGAAGCCAGAAATGTGTATTTCAATGTTAAACCTTATTTTTAAAATGTTGTCAACTAACTCATTTACAATCCACACACATGCAAATTAAAAACATAAGATTATACCATAAACATTAGCCACCAAAACAGCTAAAATTATAAGATGGCTAATACCAAGAATGCGGGAGAACGTGAAGCAACTGGAACTCTGATACTCTTGCAGAGGGAATGTAAATGTGGTACAATCACTTCAGAAAACTGTCTGAAGTCATGCACTTAAAGCAGAACATATGCATGCCCTATTACCAGCCTGCAATTCCACTCCTATGTGATCCAACATAAATTCATAGGCTTGAACCAAAGAACATGTTCAAAAGTGTTCAAAACAGTGCTCTTCTTAACAGACAAAAATTGGAAACATTCCATTGCCCACTAACAGTAAAAGAAGAAAATAAAACGTGGCACATTCACACAGTGCAACAGCGCACAAGGGTGAGACTGGGGCTGCTCCCACATAACAGGAGTGGAACTTCAAAATATGGTGAAAGAAGAAGCCCGCAAAAAAGTAGGTACTATCTGATCCCATTCCTGTAAAGCTCAAAAAAGCATGAAAAAGTGAAAACTGAACCTGCAACATTAGAATGTAGTGCCTGAAATCAGTAGTTACCTTTGGGAAAGGGCAGCAACTGGCAAGAGCAGGACTCCTGGAGGTCCTGATTATGTTCTATTTCTTGACCAGAGTACTGATATAAGCTATGTGTTCATTTGTGAAAATGCCAAGAAAAAAATATGATTTGTATACTCTTTCCTAGGTATGTATACTTCAATAAAAACTTTTAACACACACACACACACACACAATACCCAAGGAGCCCAAAGTATTTCTGCAGGCAGATCCAGCTTATCAGGAGCAGATCTGTTTGACCTCTCAGCTAAAGAAATACTCTACATTCTTACATTTAAAGAAGAGTAAAGAAAAAAACAAAAGCAAAATAAAGGTGTGTCAGTGACTCTACATCATCAGGTCAACAACTAACAAAATTTAAATTTCTCCTAATAGCAACACCTCTTAGAGTGTGTTGTCTATTTTAATTGCCTCATACACTTAATTAACAAATCAAGTGTCTCAAAAGATACAGTATAAGAACACAGTAAAATGCAGAAAGTAGACTAAAACTTAATAAAGTGTAAAAATTCAAAGCAGTCATTAAATCACCAATACAATCCTCTTCCCTGATTCCTGAACAACTTGACTTGCCACTCATTGATATGAGGCAATTTTATCTCATCCATAAGGAGTCACGACCTGTGTCACTGAGAGCTACCAAGAAGCCTAACAGCAGAGAAGAGGAGCCTTAGGCTTCACCCAGTCAAGTTAAAGGCTAGCCTTACAGAATCCAACTACATGATGCAGCTATTTAATCAAATAACTGTTAAGTGACTAAACATTAATTTAAAAATGCCTTCTTACCACTGTCTGTCCTCTCAAGACCCTATATCCCAATTACTTTCCACTCCCCGGGGTATGAAATGATCCCCACCTTTGAGTCATGGCTAGTATTTCTCCTCCACCTCCCATCTCCACCTGTTTACAGCGTGTCCTAACTTTCATGTCCCAAATCTACTACCTCTGTGTATCAGAAAATCCTAGAAATATCACATATTAAATCAAATGTCTGCATTTTTGAAAGTGCCTTTTCCTGTAGGTAACAAAACTACTGTTCAGTTTCATTGCTTACTAACCAAACATAACTCTTGAATTAACTTGAGCCACAACTCAAGACATACAGCAAGTTTACCTTGAAAATGCAAAGCTGCTGCTCCAAAGTGATTAAATCCAATAAAGTAACCATTTTGACAAAATATTTTGTTACAAATTAATATTCTTAGCATATCACCCTCACCAAATATAGCTGCACTAAAATCAAGCCCATGGCAGCAAAAAAAAAACAATTTTTAAAACACACACACACGCACACGCACACACCCCTCTGGGAAGACACAGTCTTCATACAGCAAGTAAGTGCTAAAGCATTAAGCCAAGTACATAAGTCCATTTACAGGTTTAAAAAAAAAATGCAAAGTTAAAAAAAAGACAAAAATGTTCTGACATCCAAGTTAAGTTGACTATTAAATGACTTTCAGATCTAAAAAATGCTTAGAATTCCCAGGAAAGTAGGACTTTCCCATCTGGTTTAGAAATGCTCAACAAACTCAAAAACAAAACAAAACAAAAAGGAAAATCTGAAACCTCTACTTTTTCCTTAAGGGCAACATTCTGTAAAACAGATTACACTTACACTTAAGAGAACTGCAAACTCCACCTACTAACAACTAAAAACTTGCAAGGCGATAGATAATAAATAAAATGCAAACAGTCCTAAGATATTCGACTTCAAGTGCTCAGTCGCACACAAATGTGCGCTGCACATGACACGCTTTGAAGGCTCCACGCTGAGAGTTCGCTCGATACACAGTAGAAGACGAGAGCCCTACTGACACGCTGCAAACTTCTGCCAGCTTTCAGGAAAACTATGCTGAGATGCAAGTCTTGGGAAATCCCTACTCGACCTAAGCACACTGTAAACGCGGCTGTCCGTTCCCTCTTAATCCTTAGAAAGTATTTCCTGCCTGGAAAACCTTCCTCCCAGAAGCCTCGCACAAACTTTTTCCGCTCTTTCAGCCCACTCCAGGAAGTCTCAGAGCCCGCCCTCGCCTCCCGCCCCCGACCCACACACACGCACCGGGGAACCTCCACGCTCGGCCCACTCCACTCCCCACGGGCACGCAGGACACACGTGCCTGCAAACCCAGCCCCTTTCCACACCCCCCGGAAACGACACCCCCTCTCCCGCACCCCGCACGCCACAGCCCATCCCCCTTCCTCCCCACCCCCACGCCCGCCGCCCCCGTCCACCACCCACGTTCCCAGGAAGCCGGCCTGCCCTCGCTCCCGGGCTCGCCCAAGGCTGTGGGGAGGGGAAGCGGGAAGGCGGAAGGGGGGCTCAGGCCCGGCCTAGGCCTCTCAGGGCGGCGCGGGGTGCGGGGGGGACCCGCGGGGCGGGCTCGCTCGCCGGGCCTCATCCGGCCCCGGGCCTTCCCTCCGCCGCCGGCCCGAGGCCGCGGCCGCCCTCCCAGCCCCGGCCACACTCACTTGCCAGCCGCGGTCCGTCGAGGGCGCCGCCGCCGGCCGCGGCTCCTGCCCCCGGGCCCCCCAGGTCCGGCTTCTTGGGCCCCGGCGGCGGCCCGGCTCCCCCGCCCGGGACGGCTCCGGGCGGAAAGCCGGCCCCGGGCGCGCCCGCCAGAGCCGGGGGGACGCTGTTGCTATGGAGGCCGAGGCCCGGGGCCGCTCCGGCGGCCGGGTCCTCATGCAGGAACTGACACTCCTCCCCGTAGAAGCAAGTCTTGTCCTTGGCGTAGTAGCGGCAGTACTTCAGCTTCACTCCCGCCGCCGCCGCCCCGCCGGGGACACCCCCGACCCCCGGCGGGGCCACCACCGCCGCCGCCAGCGAGGAGGAGGAAGGGGAGGCGGCGGCCGAGGGGGGCGGGAGGCCGCCGCCACTGTTCATGGCAACGCCGCAGCCTCGTCTTCCGCTGCCGCCCAAGGAGGAGCCGCCGCCGCCACCATAGACCGCGGAGGGCAGGCGGACGCCGCCGGGGCCAGAGAAAAGCCCGGGCGGGCGGGCCTGTCCCGCTGCGGGAGCCGGAGCCGCCCGGGGAGA
The DNA here is from genome assembly GCF_030028045.1 of Hippopotamus amphibius kiboko. Lineage (NCBI taxonomy): Eukaryota > Metazoa > Chordata > Mammalia > Artiodactyla > Hippopotamidae > Hippopotamus > Hippopotamus amphibius. Next base: position 75,124,739 of record NC_080199.1, read on the forward strand.
GGGGGGAGGGGAGAGGGGAGGGAGGAGGGGGCAGGCGGGAGGGGAGGGGAGGGGGAGAGTTGGGATTCTCCCTCACTCACTCTCTCGTTCTCTTTTCTTAAAGGGGCCGCGCGGGACGACGGGGTGGGCGCGCGGGCCCGGGCGGGGACGTCGAAGGCGCGGGCTCGCGGAGGGGGAGCGGCGGCGGCGGCGAACGAGCGGGGAGGGCGGAGGGGCCGGTTTATTTTTAAATTCTGCCTCCACTCGCTCTCTCGCGCTCTGGTTCCTCCGAGTTGTTTATTCCATTTTCCTCTTCCTGAGACGGCCGTCGCCGCTGCGCCTGCGCGTCGAGGCGCGGGGGCTTGTGGGTAGCGGGAGCGCGAAGGGACGCCTCGGCCCCGGGCGTCGGGCCCCCGGGGAGTCCGCGAGCCGGCGGCGGTTGGACGGGCGGTCCGCGGCGGCGCTGCCCGACGCCAGCAGGCTGGGGACGTTCCCACGAGGCGAACGCCTTCCGTCTTCGTCTGTCCTCCTCCTTATAAAGCCGGGCGTCATCTTTTAGTGGAAACGACGAAGTTTACGGACTGTGAGGGTCATTCTGAGGGGCCGCACCTGGGCCCGGAGCCCGAGCCTTGCTCTGTCGGGGGAGTAGCTCCGGGTGTGGGCCGCGCTTCCGCGCCCTCAGCTCTCCTCCACCCTCCTCCTGCCCGCCGAGGCTGAGGAGAACTGCGGGACTGATGGCCTCAACTCCTGGGCCTTTTGTCCAAACATCGAACCGAAGAAGATTGATTTAGGCAAACCCCCCGCTGAGTACAGCACCTGTTTTCTCTATTTATATTACTGAAAGCCTTCAGTAAAACATTATGAAAAATAAGATGCCACCTGGGGACAGCGCTGCCTAGGCAGCGCCAGGAAGGTTTCACTCAGAACCGCTGGGTTTCTTTTCTCCAATCAGCCTAGCCTTGATGCGAAATTCATTTCTAGAAGGTAGTGTTTTTTCCCTCACCGAATGTTATACTCCGCCGAACTTACTAGAAAACAAAACAAAAAACCAAAAACCCCCCCAGAAGAAAAAAAATTTTTTTCAGGCATTTTAAAGAGTTGCTGTGAAGGGAAAATAACTTTTAACATTTTACTTCTCCTCTGCGAGAGGTTTTCTCAGAAGGCAGTTGGAAGGGGGGATGTTTGTTGGGAGCATCTGAGGAATTGTGGCAAACGGAAGAGGTCCCAGAAGAACGGATAGAAGCAAGTGTACCTCACTGCGGAAGGGGGGAAGTGGATTCCATAGACCACAGACGGGTAAGCCTGGTGACGTTCCTCAGCTATATTCGAAATAATACTGTATTGTGTCTTTCTGTTTAAAAACGTTTTCACGTATATATTTATTCAACAGATGTTTGTTAATGCCCATTACGTGTACCAGGAACTGAGCTCGGACCTGGGGAAGCAAAAGTAAACAAAATACAGCCTTGTCTGAGCTCAGATGGCTTGTTTATTCTCTGGTTGGGGAAACACACGCTACACAGGCGATTACAAACGAGTGTCTTAAGTGCTATCCTTGTCACATTAGCTATTAGAAGATGTTAAAGATGTTGGCTTCCTGGAGAAGTTGATACCGTAACAGCAAGACTTGAGAACATCTCCCTTGAATTCAGACAGATTTTTGAGTTTGTAACCCAGTGCTTACACTTAATAGCTGTGTTACTCTGGGTAAGTTGCTTCACTTCTCTGTGCCTTATCTGTAAGCCAGGTAAGAATACTACCTAGTTGGTAAAGTATAAACTAGTAATGTACATAGAATATCCCATGCTTAGTAAGGCTTCGGAGAGTTGAAGCTATTGCTATTAGTAGTGTTCCTGCTACTAGTAGTCAAGGTGTAAGAGAGCTGGAAAGAGCCTTTCGGGCAAAGCAGACAGTTTGTGCAAAAGGCCTTGCGGTGAAAAAGAGCTTATATTGTTAGAATGGTGACAGTGGAGAATTGGGCAGGGACCATATCACAAAATCCTTGAAAGGCATGGTAAAGGATTAAACTTTTTCTTGAGGGCAATAGAAAGTTATTACAAGGTTCTAAAAAGTCAAGTAATAACATGATCAGATGTCCCTTTAGAAAAAAAAGTTGATTCTCATAAGAACCCTGTGAGGAAAGTAAAGAAGATGGGTTGTCACCATTTTATAGATGAACAAACTTAAGGCCTAGAGTTACACAAAGTTACCAGCTTGTCCCTGCAAAGTCAGGACTTGAACTCAGGCCGTCTAATTACAAAACATGGGCCCTTTCCATTACACATTTTACCATTTCTAAAATGAGCACACGTGTCTACGGATGGCTTGGGGAGGAAAGTGGTATCTGTGGTGAGACAACAGATTCGTTAGGTTCATGCCAAACTAAGCATATCGTTCCAGCAAACCTTTCTTGAGAACCTGCTGTGGACTAGGTACCAAGCAAGTTCTGTGCTAGGCTCTGCTGTACATACCTGTGTGAGATTATAGCCTTCGTCCTCAAGAGTTACCAGAATCATGAGAGAAATGTAATAAAGTAAATAAAGTAAATCATCTTTCAGTACTACATTTGACAAAACTTTCTGTTAAATTCCTGTGAACAAATGGAGAGAAGTAGGCTAAGATCCTATAGTTAGATGACTTTAGTGCTCTTTGAGTAGTCAGTCAAAATGTTGATGAAGCTGGCTTTAGAGCTCCTTGAACAATATCCAAAGAGTGTTAATAAATTGATGTGTGTCAACATGGTCTTTACGGTTCTGCTTTGGTCTCTGTCCTTAACCTATTTTTATGAAAAAAATGTTACCTACTGCCTAGATGAAGAAACATATAGCATATTTAGCAGATCTGCAGTGTGTTGTGAAACCAGTGGAGATAAATAATGCAATAAATGACAGATTAGGATTTGTAAATCTCCATCAGCTGAAAAAATGGAACAGTGCTAACAAAAGGAAACCTAAAATAAGTTGGGGAAGGCAGAGTGAACAGTCTCATTAATACAGCACTGATAACACAGCCTCACCCACTTCCCCCCACCCTGCATCCTCAAAGCAAGTTAGCGATGTTTTCTCAAAAGCCTTTAAAATGTACATCACCTTTGAACTATGCTTATTCTGCTTGGCTAATAAATCCTAAGAAAGTAACTATAAAAAGTTTTATGCTGGGGCTTCCTAGGTGGCGCAGTGGTTAAGAATCCGCCCGCCAATGCAGAGGTCACGGGTTCGATCCCAGCTCCAGGAAGATCCCACATGCCGCGGAGCAACTAAGCCCGTGTGCCAAAAAAAAAAGTTTTATGCTACAATGTGCTCATTGCAGTAGACATATGAAAGCCAAAAAAGAAATGTTGCAAACAACCTAAATTATAAAACCAAAGGGAATGGTTAAACCATGCACTCTTCACAGGAAATATTATGCAGCCATTAAAAAGACATGAACTGTGCAACAGTGCTTATGATACAGTGTAAGTATTTAACATGGTACAAAATTGTATATGCTGTTTTTATTGTAATGATGTAAACAATAAAAAGCCTAAGAGAAATAAAGATTAAAGTAACTGCCTCAAACTTTAACAGTGGTTTTACTATGACAGAGTAGGTTCTTCCTGTTTTTCCTCTTCTTCCCAACTCTGTATCATGAACTTATATTATTTCTATAATAGAAAATAAGCATTAAAACTTTACTGTAATTTAATCTTAAACTTTTAATTCTAAGGATTGAGTACATGAATGTGTGTTAAATTGTTCTCTGTATTTTTGATTTCATTTTGTTTCCAATAAATTAATTTTGTGAAGACAAGCTGGACATTTGTTGTTGGCCGTTTCTTCAAATTTTCACTAGTCCAATGTTCCTCAAAGTACACTTCATGGAAGTTTGGTTTAACAGTGTGTTAATTGATATTACACAAAGAAAAAAGTTCTCTTATTGAGAAAGTTTGGGAAACTGAGTTAAACCACTTGCAGTCTTTTTCAGAGCCTTTAATATGTTGATATGTTGTAATTATCTAAAAGCATGATTTAATATGCAGAATTTACCAAAAAATTTTACTTTTTTCAGAGCCTTTTTTCTTTGAGAAACATTGTCCTAGTCATCCGCTTTCTCATATTCACTGTATTTTAAAATTTGTCCACATTCTTCAGTCCCCCAGCCCAACCCTTGTACCTTGCTTTCTATTCTGCACAGCCATAGAAAGGAGACACCGCCTTACCTCATTAGAACAGGGGCCCTTCTATCCAGGACTAATCCTTTCACGTATGCTCTGAACCTCCCCTAGCATTTCCTCAGGAATCTGGTCATTCTCCATTCAGTTTCTTCTCTCTCCTGACCCTCTTCTTAGTATGTGAATATGTAAATTGAAATAATTTTTAAGGCATTTATTCCTTCCTGTTGTGAACCTCTTGTAGTCAGAAACAGTAATGTTTTTGTCCTTGTTTTTAAAAAGTCCCAGAAACAAACACTGCTGGTAAGAAGGCCAACTGATACAGCCACATTGGAGGGCAATTTAGCAATATCTATAAAATTTTTGAATATCCATTCCCTATGACCCAACAATGCCACTCTTGGTATCTCCCTAGAAAAGCGCTGTTGTACTCAGGGAGGCATACATGCAGTGCTCATTTGAGGCATTGTTTTTAATAGTGAAATTGGAAATAACCTAAATGTTCATAAATGGAGCTGTGTGTACCATTATTCGCTCAGACCTATCATTGAATGAAAAAGGCATGATGCAGATAAATATGTGGAATATAGCACCTTTTATGTAAAAATCATTAAAATATGTTTCCTATAAGGATATATACAAATGTATGCAGAAAGGGCTGAAAGGATAAACATTAAGTTGCTAACGGGATGGGGATTGGGGAGTAGTGATCAAAGGGGACTTCAGCTTTATCTGTAATATTTCAGATTTTACAAGAAGAATGTATGCCTGCTTATGTGATTAAAATTTTATTTTTAAAATTCCCATTGGTCTCCTTTTTTTGCCTTAACTTCTCTTCACAAGCAATTTAGTATTTGAATCATCCATTCATAACCAGTCTCTTCGTCTCCCATTCATCTCTTAAGATTAATCTGACATTTGCCTTTGCTGTGTTAAAATATTTTTCTTCTTTACCAGAGCAACCACTGGTATTACTTAGCAGATTTATATTGTACTTTTCAGCTATTTTATATTTCATCTAGAGCATTCAGCAGCATTAACCATTTTCACAGCACTCCTCTCTCTGGGCTTCCAGTCGCCCTTTTCTCTTGTTTTCCCTCCTGCCTTTTCAGCCCTTTCCCAATGTTGCCTCTGCTTCTGCCAGTCAATGCCGCCTGCACGGTAGGCCTTGCAGAGTTCGTTGTGAAATATATTTCAAGTAATTCATTTATTATAATTCAAGACAATGCATGGAATATCCTCTGAGCTTTAAACTCGTGAACACATAATGTTAATGAGGCAAAAAGGTGCACTGGATTCGGAATTAAAATGACTGGTTTGCAGCCTGGTTTTTACTACATTATACCCGTGCGGCTTTTAGCAAATCTCTTAACCTCGCTTAGCTTCAGTTTCTAATTTTTAAAATGGAAATAATCCCTACTTTATGGGGCTTTCCTGAGGATTGGATGATATAATGAGAACCTCATGGAGAAACAATCTCTCTGCCACTAAGTAAACAAAATGTTTATTTGCAAAGTAATTTTAACCACCTTTCTGTATAGAAGGGATTCTACTTGTGACAACTTTCATTACCTTTAACATTCCTTCTTTTAGCACTGTCTCATGCATCCCTTATACAATGATGATGTTGGCAGTTACTTGTAATGATGCCTCAGATTCCATAGCGTTTCACAACCTGCAAAAGTAGCCAGGCATGCTTTTCACCTCTCCCAGCAATCCTGTGAAACAGTTAAAATGAGGATGTTATGTTAACAGTGGGATTCTGAGACTTTGAAAAGATCTATAAAGTTCTGTGACCTGCCCCAAAATAAGTCAGCTTAGGCTCTTTAAACTCCTGTGTTCTGTGACCTTTCTCCTGAACTGCAACCGCGTCATTCGAGTTTATGTCCTCTCATTCTGGATGTTCTTACTGTTACCTTCATCCCACCTCAGGATTAACTATATTTCCTCCTCATCCTTCATTGAAATGCATCAAATCCATATTTCATTTCCTTAGATTCTCTGTTAAGATATCCCTCAAGCAAGTCCAGGATTTTGAAACCCATAATTGCATCCTAATAGGGAGGGAAGGAGGGAGGATAACTTCCCAGATTCTGTGTGCTCTAGCACTAAGTTCACAAATGGAGCAAAATTCCTATTTTTGGTTGGAAGAAATGGGAGGTATGATGAAATTTTTTTTTCTCTTTCACCTGATAATCTAAATGAATATTACTTTCCAAATAGTCTTCTTGGCAAGAACTAGGCTTACTTTAAATTATAATGTGTTTTTGAGATTTACTTAAGCACTCTAATCACGTTTCTAAAAATATCCTCATAGTATCAAATCTTCATTCTTAAGGGAAGATTTGATTTATCAAATCTTCATTCTTAAGGGGAGATTTGATTTTTGGAAGTGACCCAGAGTTATCAGAGCCAGTTATGGGAAATAATAAAAATTACTGAGCCAAACCAAGTCATTTGTGATTAAAGATAATGATGTCAATATAAATAAAGCCAATATTCTTGTGTGGTTCAAAAGCTGATGCTGAAAATAATTTCATAGAAACAATGGCAGTATTATTAGAATGTAAATGTATAACCTTCCCACATAACTATAATAAGTGTTCTAAAAGGAAAATATCGATTTAATTATATAGTCATCTTTGCATTTTAAAAATTGTCTGAGCCTTATTTTTCACATATTTCTTATCCCCTAAAAACACATTTTGTAGGCAACTGCCTACGCATATAGTAAGGCTAAAGCTCCCTTTTTTAGGAAGAGTTCGTTCTTGAGCACGCTTTACTGATGGTAAATCTTTAGTCAAGTCTGTCATTTTCATGCTAGTAAAGATTACGTCCAACACTGCAAATAATCTATCAGTTATATTTGCTCTGGGTTTACTGTGAGAGTTCTATTTTGTCTGGGTGGCCTCCAGCGACATTCCCCCAGCAGCAGATTGCTAGAAGCTAATGTTGGTTTGTATTAAGTACCAGTAATGGGGGGGTGGGATGGGGAAGAGGTCATATTTTGTGAGTAGTTAGTGATTGTATTAGTGATAGCAGCCCACATTTAAAAAATTCTCCCTCAAGACAATCTAGAGAGGGAACTACAGCTTCCCACTCTAGGTAAGTCAGAACTATTTTTGAATCCCAGAAATGAAATGTACTGCCTTTATATATATCTGTAAAGTTGTATGTCATCTTATACTCTAAGTTTTGCTCTATAATTCTATACAAGGTTATTAGCAACTGTCTAGTGCTAATCTTGTTTTGACAAATTTTTGGTGCACTGAAAACAAAAGCCTTCACATTTGTGGCAATTACAAATAACTGCTATATTGCGAGATTTTTTAGTGTATCCGTGACCCTCTACTAGAAGAGATGCCTTCACCACTGTCATCACACTTATCTATCATATAGAATTTTGAGTCTTTGTAGTAGTAAAAGCAATTTTTGCTGTGTTTCTTTACAAGTTCTGGAGGGACTTAAAGACACACATTCTTATTGTATTCCCGTGCAATACATTAAAATAAAATACAATTTTAATATTAATTGTGCCTTGGAAATAACCCCAATAATCAAGTATACCACTGTTATCATCCCATACAGCTACCACCAGCCTTACAGAAGTTCCTTCAATTTAGCTAAGCCCACTGCCACCATTTCTTTGGTTAAGCAAGCACCCCTACTCTAGAAAACCACTTTAATGTTTCTACGATGTGTAATATGTCCATTATTATAATTTTAAAGCTGATAGTTCTATATCAATAATTGATTTTACTACTTCAACGATTAGATAATTGTTTCAGTGCAGACTTTTTAGTTTATACTCTTGATGAAAACCTTTAAATTAGGAGATGTGCTGAAAAATATGTGTATTAAAGTAAGAATCTTAATGAGCTATAAATGAAGCTCCTGGAAGCAAGAAACTGTCCTTTGCACAGACTGTTAACCACCTCACATTACCTAGTACATAGCAAGGATCTGGGTAGGACAGTTTACTTAGGATTTTTGATGTTTGCCTAAATGCAAACAAAAAGAAAACAAGAATGAGAATATTAATATCAACCATAGAAAAATTAAGGCCAAAGCATTAAGTGTGAAAAAGAGGAATATTATGTAAAGATAAAAGGTGATAAACTCCACAAAATAATCATCTTAACAAACGTCTATGCACCAAATAAATATTGAATACAAAAATCCAAACACGCCTAACAATAGAAGAACTTGGTTAAAATCCCATACACGCACATACACAATTATAATGGTAGCATTTAATAAAACTTTCAGAATTTAACAGATAAGTGGACAAAAAAATCAAGGATATAAATATATTAATAATATAATCAACTGGCTTGGTTTTTAGCCAAATATAGAACTTTGTACCCTGTTACCAAAGTATGTATTCTTTTCATGCAACCATGGAAGATTTACAAAAAGCAAACATATACTTGGCCATAATCTGGAATCAAAAAAATTGAAAGTAAAGGGATAGTAAAATGCATATAAGACAAACAGTCAAGAAAAACTTCTAGAGGTAAAGGACATTTCATATTGATAAGATTTAACTGGAATTCCCTGGCAGTCCAGGGGTTAGGACTCCATGCTTTCACTGCCAAGGGCCCAGGTTTAATCCCTGAGCAGGGAACTAAGATCCCACAAGCCACACAGCATGGCCAAAAAAAAAAAAAAAAAGATTTAACAATTCCAATTTTGTATGCATATAACATATACTCAAAATGTGTAGTGGAAATTGTGAAAACACAAAGGAGAAAATAGACAAATCCACAATCAAAATGAGACAATTTAAACACGTATCTCAATAACTGAAAAACCAAGCGGACAAAATCAGCAAGGAAAATGCAAATATTATGAACAAATTTGGCCTGTTAGGCACTGTATTTCCAACTGCAGAATATAAGTGCGTGCAGAACGTTTATAAAACTGACCATATGCTGAGTCATAAAGCAAGTCTCACTAAATTCCAAAGGACTGGAATCATATGTAGTCTCTAATCACAGTGGAATTCAACTAGAAATTAACGACATCAAAACACAGTTAAACACATAATTAAAGGGGGAAATATAGCCTTAATTGCATATATTAGAAAAGAAGCTGAAAACAATGATCTAAGCAACCATTTCAAAAAGTTAGAAAAAACACTGTCACATTAAGCGCAAAGAAAGTAGAAAAAAATAAATAGGAACATACACATAGCGGACTCAATTGTCAAGAATGGATCCTTCGAAAAGAATAATAAAATTAATGAACCCTTTGAATAGACAGATCAGGAAAAGGTGAAGGCACAAATAACCAATATTGGGTATGAAGGAGAGAGTCTTACTACAGATACAAACAGATAAAATATTGTAAAAAATTAACAAACAGAGCCTTAATTCAATAGAACCAGGAGGCCAGAAGGGGGAGCTTTCATACCCTGCAGCAATAGCAGAGCCCAACAGGAAGAAGAAAGACGCCTCTTCTTTCTTGGCAAGGACTGAGCCAATGAAAAGCCATGAATTCTGTGTTTACTTTTGCCCTCCCAGCTTCCTTTCCCCTCTATAAAAGTCTTCTCCACCCCTTGCCCTGTGGGGATTCACACATGGCTCCCCATGGTGGCGGACCCTGTATTGCAATTCTCTTCTGATCCTGAATAAAACCATCTTTGCTGGAGAAATATCTGGCAGTCTATTTCAGTTCAACAATATAGAGAGACATAACTTTATGGCAAAAACTTGAGATTTTTAATTAAATGGGAAAATTCCTTTAAAAAATGATCAAAACTGACAAGAGAGAGAGAAAAGCTGAATAACCCTTTGTCTTCTAAAAAAATTTAATCCAGAATTTACCACAGTGAAAACTGCAGGCCCGTATAACTTCATCAGAGAATCCTATCAAATATTTAAAGAAGAATTAACACCAATATACAAATTTTTCCAAGAAATTGAATTCCTAAATCTTAGGCCAACAGAGTTTTGATACCACGCTAACAAAGCCTTTACAAAGAAGAGACATTAAAACCCAATCTCACTCACTTACATAGATGCAAAAGTCCTGAATGAATCTAACAATATAGAAAAAGGATAACAAAAGATTGGTGTATCCAGGAATGAAAGGATGGTTTCATAGTTGAAAAATCAATGTAATCTATGACATTAACAGAATAAAAGAGAAAAATCTTCTTAATAATTGCAAAAAAATTTTTTAATGCTCATAATACTTAAAAAAAATCATAGCAAACTAGGAATGGGAAGGAGCACATTTAACCTAATAAATGGTATCTATCCAAAAATATCCTACAGCAAACAGCATATTAATGGTGAAATATTGGAAGATTTCCCTCTGAAATCAGGACATGGGATGTCCATTATCACCACTTACACCAACCTTGTACCAGAGGTTCTAACCAGTATAAAAAGGGACAAAGAAAAAAGAATTAAGAATTGAAAAGGAAGGATAAAACTGAAGATCTGCAGAAATTATGATGGTGTATTGTTGCTGGATAAAAGGTCAACATACACAATTCAATTGTTATTTCTATATACCAGCAAAAATTAGAAAACAAATTTAAAAAATGATATTTATGCAATCATACCTAGAAACAATTCTAATGAAATGTGTGCAAGACCTCTAAACATAGAACCATAAAACCAGTCAGAAAAATATAAATTATTATTAGAGATATCTAAATAAATAGACAAAGCAAGTTCACAGATTGGAAATACTATAAAGATATCAATTCTCCCCAAATTGATATACGGATTTGGTGCAATCCTACTCAAACCCAAGTAGGATGTGTGTGTGGGGGTGTGTGTGTGTGTGTGTGTGAGAGAGAGAGAGAGAGTGTATACTACAGGTCAGTGATGAAAGTGTTGTCTTTTCAAAAAGTGATGCTGTTGGACTCCCCTGGTAGCACAGTGCTTAAGAACTACCTGCCAATGCAGGGGACACTGGTTCGATTCCTGGTTCAGGAAGATCCCACATGCCGCGGAGGAACTAAGCCAGTGTGCCACAACTACTGAGCCTATGTGCCACAACTACTGAAGCCTGTGCACCTAGAGCCTGTGCTCTGCAACAAGAGAAGCCACCACAATGAAAAGCCTGCGCACCACAACAAAGAGTATCCCTGCTCTCGCAACTACAGAAAGTTCTCACACAGCAACAAAGATCCAACGCAGCCAATAAACAAATTTATTTTTTAAAAAGTGATGCTGGTTCAATTAAATATATGGGTAGAGACAAAGAAAAGAAATTTGAACCTGAGTCACACTACTTAGAAAAATCAACTGAAGGTAGATTATAGGTTTTAAATTAAAACAATGATTTCTTAAAAATAACACAATAGAATATATTCATGACCCTGAGGTACCAAAGATTTCATGAACAGGACATAAGGCATTAACAAAAGGAAAAAGCACAAAAAATACATTAAAATTAACAACTTAGGGAATTCCCTGGTGATCCAGTGGTTGGGACTCTGCACTTTCACTGCCAAGGGCCTGGGTCTACTAAGGGAACTAAGATCCTGCAAGCCACACAGTGTGCCCCCCACCCCCCCAAAAAAGATCAACAGCTTAATCTTTAAAGTGAAAAGTGGGAGTGGTATAAAATATTTATGACACTTGTAACCCATAAAGGGCTTGTAACCATAATATATAAAGAACTCCTTCAATCAATAAGAAAATAACAAGCCAATATGAAAATTCGCAATAGACTTGAAGAGGCACTTCTCAAACGATGATATACAAATGGCCAATAAGCCATGAAAAGGTTTTCAAAGCAAACAGAATTAAATTAAAACAAAGATGAATACTACAACACAGGTGACAAAATGCTAAAATTTAAGAAGTGATTGTACCAAGTGCTGCCAAGAATGTGGAGTAGCTGGAATCTTTATGTACTGCCATTGGGAGTTAAAATTGGTACAGATACATTGGGAAACAGTTTGGCATTATTTATTAAAATTAAATGTATGCAGACACAACAATTTAAGTCCTAGGTGAATTCCCAATAGAAATGCATACATTTCTTTGCACCAAATATGCACTAAAAGGTATGTACATTATTCCCAGAAACATTGTTTATTATAAACCAATACTGGAAAAATGCTAATGCCTTTAAACCATCAAATGGGTAAATAATTATAGAATATGCAAATCCAGTAGAAAATACAGACCAATAACAATGAATTAACTATTGCTACATGCAGCAATATGGATATAACTCATAAAATAATGTTGAGAGAAAGCAACCAGGGACAAAAGCAAAATGATCTGAATAAAGAAACCAACAAAATTCTTATATGAGAGGATGTCAAATCATAAAACCCTACACCCTTCAAAATTATATATACAGATCAAAATCCCAACAGGAGGATGGGCGGTTGGGAGTTTTGTTTGCTTGGTTATTTGTGATATTTTATTTTTGTTTGTTAACTGAAGCAAATAATTCAATAGTCATAAGAACAAATCAATAGGAAAGTGAGGGAAGACCTGCTTTATCGGATACTAAAACTTTATTATTAAGCTACTATAATTAAAAGAGTACAGCACTGGCACAGGAATAGATAACTAAGTAGTAAAAGGAAAATAGATCCAATATTTAAGAAATATATGAGGACCTACTGTATAGCACAGGGAACTATACTCAGTATCTTTTAATAACCTATAATGGAAAAGAATGTTAAAATATATATATATATAAAAAACTGAATCACTTTGCTGTACACCTGAAACTAACACAATGTTATAAATCAACAATATTTCAATAAAAAATTTTAAAATATATGTATATATCAAAGGTATTGTCTTAGCTCTGTGAGAAAAGGAATTTTTTTAAATAGATGATACATAATTCTCTAGGTTGAAAAACATAATGGTATATGAAAACTCTGGAAGGATTCTGTGTATAAGATAAAGTTCAAATGGGATACAAAAATATGTAAGAAGAAAATTTAGGAGAATGTGTATATGATATTGTGTCCAAAACCTTAAACAGGACTAGAAACCATAAGCCAAACAGAGAAATGAGACCCAGAAAATGAAATTCAGTTGAAATAAAGAGAGAAGGAGATCTTAACACTGAACAGTGAAGGGAAGATGCCATGAGAACATGGTAGGGCATTTATTCTAGATGTGAACAGCTTTTTATTAAAAGCCTTAAGTAATGTGCATGGATTACTTTAATAAAAAATGAACACTAAGGTAAAAAATAAAAAAGCTCTGTGTGTGTTTGTATGTGTGTGTGGTCAAGACACAATTTTTAAGTATTAACGAAGATTTCCTGCTACCATCCCATCAAATTCACCAAGAATCCTCACAAATATTATTTCCCTTATTTTCAAAAGAAAATGAAGCTAAGAAAGTTTAAATAATTTGCCTAAGATCATGTAGCTAAGTTCAGACAGCCATGTTGAACCCCAAACACCTACATTAGACCTCTGCTCTCTTCTCAGTACCTCATACTATCTCTCCCCCAGAATGAAAGTTATTCCTTTTCCCCCAATATACCCCTCCCACCTAGCTTCCCTTCTCTGTTTCCTCCCTCCCAGGTAGGGGTAACGGCTCCTTAGTCAGGTCTATAATTAGGTGATTTTTGTTTAGACCAAATATTCATAGTGTCAAGGAAAGTCAAATATTCATAGTGTGTCAAGGAAAGCATATTACATGAAAGATATAATTCCTTACTTGTCATTTACTTGCTAAAGAGACATTTTTTCATAGTCACTTCCATGTATAGTTAAGTGGCTGATAGTCACCCAAGTTATAGGAATGGCTTCTAAGAGGACTCCTACCCCCCATGCCAACTCACCATGAACCGTGACAAGAACCTAGGACCAGAGTTCAGACTGCAACATAAAGCAGGCAGTATCTGGGGAGTGGAGGAGAAACAAGACTGAAAATGTGTAAAGCTAGAGCCTAGTCTGTAGAAAATTCTTCCAGCCATCAAATATGTGAAATTGTAACCTGGAGGCTTTGCTTCTCATTAACACCTAGTTGAAATGGAAGTCCTCTCCTGTCAGGAAAGTGTTCAGTCATGCAACATGTACACACATAAGCAAACCATTTTTTAAAAAACGGAAGCAGCACAAAATAGAATTTGTCAGAGTTCCTGTGTTGTAGGACAAAGCCTAGAGCAGTATAACAAACAGCAAGCATGGCTTGTGTGAAGTTACATGTTTTCTGCTTCTAGGATTGGATTCTTTTGTGTTTTTTTAAGCTTTCTTTAAAATTAATTACATTTTTTGGGAGGTGGGGGCACATGGCATGTGGAATCTTAGTTCCCTGACCAGGGATTGAACCCATGCCCCCTGCAGTGGAAGCAGGGAGTCTTAACCACTGGACCGCCAGGGAAGTCCTAGGTTGATTTCTTAACAAGCTAACATGTCTTTTCCCAACAAAGTCTGGTGGTTCTAAACAAAATGGCATGCAACATTGGCATGAAAGCAGTGAATTAGTGCTGAAATCTTACTGCTAACATTGTGAAAGAGATTTCATTGAGATTTTCCAAATTTGACAATGGTTCTAAAAATTCACATGGCATAACCAATCATGAGTTGTGATGCAGAAATTTTAAACTATACATAATAAAACAAATTGACTGTGTTTTATAAAAGACTCAATTATCTTTCTCTTCTCTCTATAGAATATGATTTTCTAAAAGCAGTGCCATGGAAAGAGGCAATTGAAAATTATGTAGCCAGGAAAGGTAAGAAGACGTAATATACACGTGTCAGGCAGTTAATTATTAAGTAATTAAAATAGTTTTAAAGTAGAAATAACATTGTCTTGATTTTGTGACATCTCTGTCAATTTTTTAAAGTCTGCATTTTGTTGTGATATCTCTTGGAATTCTAAATAAATATTTACTTTTATGTCTAATTTTATGTTTATAAACTTGTATTTTTTAAAAGAATGTTCCCCCAAATTATATATGATTCAGATCTCCCCAAAACCTGGATCCCTCCTTTTCGCTGTGACAGCAAGGGAAAAAACTACCCCAGGACCTTTAGTTTAGGATTCACTTAGAAAGTTCTAGATATACATAGCAGAATAAACATGAATACAATAATGAGCTAACGGAAAGGGAAACCTTCTCACTGCTGTAAAGGTTCTTGCAGAGTCATGAACATACTTGGGCGTCACATGTTTTGGGTTCTCTTGCTCCTCTCTCTGTACTGTCTTTCTAGGGGATCTCACCCAGCAGTCTCGTGGCTTAAATACCGTTCATAGACTAGTGACTCCCAAATTTCTCTCTCCCATGCAGACTTCTCTTCTGACCTCTAGACTTGTACGTCAAGATGCTTACTTCGGACTTCCCTGGCAGTCCATTGGTTAAGACTCCGAGCTCCCAATGCAGGGGACACAGGTTTGATCCCTTGTAGGGGAACGAAGAGCCTGTATGCCATGTGGCACAGCCAAAAAAACCAAAAAAACAAAAAACAATTCATTCAAGAAAAATTAAAGAAATTCATTAAAGAAAAAAAAATGCTTACCTGACATTATCACTTGAATTTTCACAAACATTTCAAATGTGTCATGTTTGAAACTACACTCTCACTATTCCCCCCTAAACTTCCTCCTCTGCCAACCTTTCCCATCTTAGTAAAGGGCATCTCCAACACCAGTTTCTTCAGGCAGAAACCCGAGGGTCATCCTGAGCTCCCTTTTCCCTAACTCCCTTCACCCTGCCTTCAAAATACACCCCCTCTCTCTTTCTTCGTTTATTTACTTATTTTTGGCACACGGGCTTAGTTGCTCCGCGGCATGTGGGATCTTCCTGGAGCTGGGATCGAACCTGTGACCTCTGCATTGGCGGGCGGATTCTTAACCACTGTGCCACCTAGGAAGCCCCCCCCCCTTCCCTTTGTATCACCATCATGTCTCTCCTGGAAGACTGTGTTAGTCTCCTACTTTATCTTGTGCAATCCATTCTCCAAAGAGCAGCCAGTCAACATTTAAAAACTATAAACTGTCAAAGGGTACAAACTTCCAGTTATGAGTGTGTTCTGGGGATCTACTATGTACTCAGTGTGGTAACTATAGTTAACAATACTGTATTACACGCTTGTAAATTGCTAACGAAGTAGATCTCAAATGTTCTCACCACACACACACACACACACAGAAATTGTAATTATGTGAGGTGATGGATGTGTTAACTACCCTTATTGCAGTGATCATCTTGCAATATATGCATGTATCACATCATCATGTTGTGCACCTTAAACTACCTGTAGAAATATACAAGAACTTCATTCATAATTTTATTTTTTAAAGGATTTTTTCAAAATAAATTTCCCCTATTCTTTATTTATTCTTAATTCTTTGGCTGTGCCACGCGGCATGTGGGATCTTAGTTCCCAGATCAGTGATGGAACCTGCGCTCCCTGCATTGGAAGAACAGAGTCTTAACCACTGGACCGCCAGGGCAGTCCCTTCATTCATATGTTTTAGAACATCTCCATATTCTAGATTCAAAAATTACTTTGTGTATTGGATTATTATATTCCATCAAATATGAGGTAAAATACACTGTTATTTGACATAATATTTGTGAAAACTGTCTTCTTATCAATTAGAATTTTTATTTTATATTCATAGAAAGAGCTCTTTTAGACTTATTCAGACCTAGGGTTTTTTTTCCCTAATTATATGCATTCTTGGCATGCATAAAAAGGGAAATATAAGCAAAATTAATTGGCTAATTTTTCTGAAAATTTCTTCACTTTTAGAGCCCAGCTCTTCTGAATCACCTTCTGACTCAGAATTCTCAATATCTTTAGTGTTTCCATATAGCACTTCTTTAAAAAAAAAACTTTGGGAATTTAGATTTAGATTTTTAAAAGAAAAATATTCTCCCTGCTTATTTAATTTGAACCCCTAGCCCATAAACCAACAAACATTTTTCTCAGAAAGTAAATAAATTACCTGCTGAAAACTGAAAAAATGGCTAAACATCATTAAAATGTCAAAGATGAAAAATGCACAAGTATCAGGTAAGTGACTAGGGGAGTAGATGGGATTTTCTATTACTAAGGATAGCGATAGCGTATATATATATTTTTTCATAGCCACCTCAGGTTGATTTTTAATTTCAGAAAAGAGAAAGAAAGAAGGAAAGAAAGGAAGGAAGGAAGGAAGGAAGAGAAAGGAGGGAGGGAGGGAGGAAGGAAGGAAGGAACTAGAAGAAGAAAGAGGAATGCAGAAAGGAGAAAAGAAGAAAGAAGGGCGTTGTGGAGAGAGCGAAGACCCACTACACTTTCTAAGCCTTAACCCTCTGCTTTGATTTGGAAACTCAGCCTAGCTTGTTAATGTTCTAGTAATAGTTGTGCAGACCCCTCCCCTATTCCAGAAGAACAGAAATAGCTTTAGCTTTAGGAAAGTAACTTAACTGAATAAGATGGCCATTCAGTACTTCCTTGCTGCACCCCTCTGTTAAATATCCAGAAATAACGTGTGTGTTCTATAAGTCTTTTGCAGTCTATCGGGTGTACGCTGCACCCCAATCTAAAATGTAAACTTCTGCTTTGTGTCACTGGAACCACGGAAGATGGAATGTATGGGCGGGGTTCAGGGTAGGATCTATGTGGTTTAGAAATATGTAAATCAATATAGTAATTTTTTGATAGGAAGGTAATATTGATTGAACTGTTTTTAAAAGTTACTTGCTATTTTAACTCTTAAAATGACTTCATAATTCATTAGTCACTTTGGTTTTCATCCCCAGTGGAGAATTTTAAATCCCCAAATAATCACGAGTCAAAAATACAAATAAATGAGTGTCATCAAAGAATTTAAACATTCCAGAGGGACTCTCTGATGACTCAGAATTCAAATTCCACTGTGCAGAGAATGCTGTCAGTCTTCAGGTTATTAATGTAAGTAAAACCACATGAAACTGAAAATACTCTGGTTGTTACAAACTGATAACTATTACTAACAATTCTTTTTTCTGGAAGAAACTTCGGGTGGTCTTTTGGTTTAACTCATGGCTAATTTTTTTTTTTTTTTTGTCCATGAGGCAGGCGGGATCTTAGTTCCCTGCCCAGGGTTCAGATCCATGTCCCCTGCATTGGAAGTGCGGCATCTTAACCACAGGACCTCCAGGGAAGTCCCCCTGCAACCATTTATTGAATGCTGACCCTGTACCAGAGCTGTGCTGTGCAATACGGTGACCACCAGCCACTTATGGCTACTGAGCACTTGAAAGATGACCAGTGCAAATAAGAAATTAAACTTTATATGTGTGTATTTAATTTTAATTAATTTATTTTTAAGAACTGATGGTACTCAGTTCAGTTGCTGGAAAACTTTGAAGTATGTTTGGAACAATTTGGGTGTGCAAATCCACTTTTTCAACTCGACATTTTATGAAATGCAAATGCAATACAGCTAGTTATAAATAAAAATTTAGCATTTAGTATTTATAAATAAAAGTTGAGATATATTGTAACTATAAAATACACCCTGGATTTTGAAAACTCAGTACAAAAAACCACTAAAATATCAAATTACTTTTTATATTGATTACATACTGAAATGATAATATTTTTGATATTTGGGGTTAAATAAAAAATATTATTGGAATTAATTTCATCAGTTTCTTCTTCATTTAAAAATGTGGCTACTAGGGACTTCCCAAGTGGTCCAGTGGTTAAGACTCCATGCTCCCAATGCAGGGGGCCCAGGCTCAATCCCTGACCAGGGAACTATATTCCTCATGCCACAACTAAAGATCCCACATGCCACAACTAAGACCCAGCACAGCAAATACATTTTTTTTAATGTGGCTACCAGAAAATTTCAAATTACACATATGGGTTGCATTCTATTTCTACTGGACAGCTCTGTGCTGTAGACCTCTAAGGTAGAGTCAAAGGTGACTTCCTCTTTCCCTTGATCTCAAGAACCCCTACGGCGGCTTCAGTCTCAGCTAGCCCAAGCCACTTGTTCTCCCCGTCTTCTTCAGCCATCAGTTACACCACATACACAAATACGAGCTACTGGGCCTAAAGATGGAAATGTGGGTGGATCAACATCATCCTACCTAAAAAGGTCAGCCCAAAGGAAATTTTATATTGATACTAGAATAAAAATATCATTTTAATATACAATTACTAATAAATTCTCGTTCTTTTTTTCAACACACTCCAACTTTTCCTCCTTTCATAGAGTTGAATGATCTCCTGTTTGACCAAAGTCCCATATGTTTCTCAATTCACTTATTAAGGTTTCAATACAGACTAAGAAGGGGCAGTGTATTAGTTCTCTATTGCTACTTGACAGATTACCCCCCAGATTCAGCAGCTTCAAACAAGGAGCAACTGTTACCTCACTGCCACAGCGTCAGGAATCTGGGCGTGGCTCAGGTGGACTCTGGCTCAGAGTCTTCCACGGGATGCAGGCCTCTCAAGACCGGACTCAGGGAAAGTCGCCTTCTGAACGCAGGTTGTGTGGCTGCTGTCAGGCCTCCTTCAAGTCCTCACAGGCTCTTGGCCAGAGACACTGGTTCCTCGTTCATGGACCTCTGCGTGGAGAAGCTGACAGTATGGTAGCAGATTTCCTCAGACCATGAATGAGACAAAGAGGGCAAGCAAGATGGAAGCCTCAGGCGTCTCCCTGGCGGTCCAGTGGGTAAGACTCCACGTTTCCAAGGCAGGGGGCATGGGTTCAATCCCTAGTGGGGGAGCTAGGATCCCACATCCTGCATGGTGCAGCCAAAAAAAACCAAAAACCAAACAAACAAAAAAGAAGCCTCAATCATTTCCTAACCTAATCTCCAAAGGGGCAACCTGTCACTTGCCATTTTCTACATGTTAGAAGTGAGTCATTAGGTCCAGCCTACACTAGGGGGAGGAGGATACAAGGGTTATTACTCCAGGAGCTGGGGAAGATCCTTGGGACCTTCTGAAAGGCTGCCCACCATGGGAAGTAAGCTAGTTGCGAGCCATTTGAACTATACCTAAAATTGGTGAATAATCCCTTGAAAATTGGAGCAAAGTCCTTAGTTAAAGTGAGTCTTTTTCCGTTGTTAACCATGAATCTGGAGATGTAATCAAATGTTTTTGATACCTTTGCATATAGTATTGCAATTGTAACTGATTGAAGACATTTGGTTACTGTTTGCTGGAAAGCTGGGATTTGGGGGATTATGTTCAGGATTAATGGGAAAAAAAAAAAACCCAAAGTATATGAAATACGACTCATCCCCTAAAATCTTAATAGCACCATTAAAATTCTCTGAAACTTGTATTTTAAAACTCCATAGCCAGAAGTGCCCAGGAATGGTTTTGTTCACTGGCAAGCTTTCAGTACTTCTGCTGCTTCTCCATGGCATGAAAACGCATGCTGCTCTGGGGATGACACCCAATTCCTATTTTAAATTAAAGGCTTCATTTAAAACTGATCCCCCTCCTTTCATTTAACTAACTCATCTCTCACTGTTTTCCACTGTGAACTGACTCATCCAGTGATCTTTCCCTGTAGGGCCATCAGATAGCAACCATCCTGATTGATAACAGATCCTTCATATTGTTTTCCATCAAACCATGTTCTTCTCTCTCCTTCCTTTAAAAGTCTGCTGAAGCTCACCTTTCAGACTAACCCCAGCAGATTTTTTTTTTTTGGGTACAGCTTTCTGTCTTGTGTTTTTTAATTAATTTTTATTGGAGTAGAGTTGCTTTACAATGTTGTGTTAGTTTCTGCTGTGCAGCAAAGTGAATCAGTTATACATGTATATATATCCACTCTTTTTTTTTTTTTACATTCTTTTCTCATATAGGTCATTACAGAGTATTGAGTAGAGTTCCCTGTGCTGTACATATTATCTATTTTATATACAGGAGTGTGTATATGCCAATCCCAATCTCCCCAGCAGATTTTGAATCGCACAAATCTAATCAGACTTGAATTAAGGTGCAGACTAGGGAAGGATTGGGAGTTCCCATTAGATTGGTGTATTGAAATTTAAGATTTCAGAGGTAGAGGATTGTCAAAGTGTAACGGTGAAAAAGGAATGGTACGTTTCAATCACAGTTGTTGGCAGCAATGGTGTCAATGTTCTTTGAGGGTAGATGGTTGGATGGGGGTACATCATCACAATCACAGCTGGATGGAGAGGTGCAAAGAAATGAAGAGTCATAGATGGGGGTGCAACTTGATGAAATGAAAGGTTGTATAAGAAGTTACAGTTAGAAAAGGGTGGCAGTGGTCAGGAGAAACACATAAAGTACCCGATTTTCATTTAAACCCTGAAACCAAACACATGGTTTGAAGAACATGATTAGCCACATAAAGCCTGGCCTGTGTGAGCTGTTCTGGAAGGTACACTCGGGTTCTCATCTCCTGACACCAAATCAATAACCTGTGATCCTAAGTACCTATCACAGCCAGCCTGAGCCTTTCCTAGTCAGATAAGAAAACTTGCAAGTCTGGGAAAATCACAAATAAGCTTTTCGATGCTTAAAAAAAAAAGCCAAATTATAATGTTAATAGTTTGGAATAGTTGCTGTCATAAGATTTGTAATCATTGTTTTCTTCATGATTTGAGATGTTTGATACATTTAAGAGAATCTGACATACTAGATTTATGTTAAGTGAAATACTTAGAAATATTTAACTAATTAAATTTATAATCAATGTTTACGCATTTAAGGGAAGCTGGTTTTTTTTTTTTCTCCTCACCACTCGGCTTGCAGGATCTAAGTTCCCCAAACGGGGATTGAACCTGGGCCCCCTACAGTGGAAGCGCACAGTCCTAACCACTGGACCAGCAGGGAATTCCCAGGAATCTGATTATTAAATCTACAAGTTTTGCCTTATTATGCATGTAAATAGTCCTTAAATGCTGAGGAAGTTTGATTGGACTTTATTAGGTATTTGAGGTACTAAAGAGGAATAAATTTACTAAATGTGTGACTTATGATTTGAAATGTCTAAGAGAATTTGACAAAATTTAAATATTTAGGGAGATTTAATAATAAATTATAACTAATAATTTAAATTTATAAGATGATTATTAACCAAATACAAGTGAAAATGAGTGTTTTAAATTTCTCATCGCTGTGGCTTCTGTTTTGCAGAGCACGATTTGTAATAAGATTTGTAAGTTGAGCTCAAAAGTCTCAAAAAACTGTCCTAAAATTTGCAATCATAACTGAATATTAATTAAAATAAAAATAGCTGTAAAATGCCCCAAAACATCAATTGGTTACACAAATTATGATTCATCCATATTATGGAATTTCTAACTATTAAAGATAATTTTGTAGAAAAATCATCATGGACAGCATTTGACTTTTTTAAAAGCAAGCTATAAAAGAGTATGTATGAGTATACATAGATGGAGTATAAGATGGTCCTATTTTCTAAAAATATTAATTTTTTAAAAAGTCTGGGACTTCCCTAGTGGTGCAGTGTTAAGAATCTACCTGCCAATGCAGAGGACAAGGATTCGATCCCTGGTCTGAGAAGATCCCACATGCTGCGGAGCAACTAAACCTGTACACCACAAATACTGAGCCTATGCTCTAGAGCCTGGGAGCGACAACTACTGAGCCCTTGTGCCACAACTACTGAGGCTGAGTGCTGCAACTACTGAAGCCTGCACACCTAGAGCTCGTGCTCTGCAAAAGAGAAGCCACAGCGATGAAGCCCGTGCACAGAAATGAAGAGTAGCCCCTGCTCGCCGCAACTAGAGAAAGGCCGTGCACAGCGACAAAGACCCAACGCAGCCAACAAATAAATAAAACTAGATTTATTTTTAAAAAATTCTGTGTATACATACATGCATAGAGAAATTTGGATGAACTAACATCAAATTGTTAGTAGTTACTAGGTGATAGAGGTATTTGTGTCTGAGTGTGCACTTTCCAACTTTGGGGAGGGGATAGTAAACATATATACCTGTGCTAGAAAAGGAGTATTCTTTTTATTTAATTTTATTTATTTAATTTTATTTATTTATTGGCTGTGTTGCGTCTTCATTGTTTCTCAAGGGCTTTCTCTGTTTGCAGCAAGCAGGGGTACTCTACATTGCAATGCATGGGCTTCTCATTGTGGTGGCTTCTCTTGTTCCGGAGCATGGGATCTAGGTACTCAGGCTTCAGTAGTTGTGGTACTTGGGCTCAATAGTTGTAGCTCGTGGGCTCTAGAGTGCAGGGTCAGTAGTTATGGCACACAGGCTTAGTTGCTCTGTGGCAGGTGGGATCTTCCCAGACCAGGGCTCGAACCCCTGTCCCCTGCATTGGCAGCTGGATTCTTAACCACTGCGCCAACAGGGAAGTCCCAAAACTAAGTTCTTTTAGTCAAAGTGCTGTCTCCAAAGACTCTACTCTTTGATTCTGTCCGTTTCCAGAAATGGCACAATGATCACGGTTGTCGAAATGGAGTGATGGATAATATATTGTTCCCTTGATTTTTGTGTATGTTTGAAAATGTTTTAGAAACCTGTCCCAAAATTCCACAAGTCCTGCCACAAATGGTGCATAATTCATGAGAGCATACCACACGCTAGTCATTGTGTTAAGGTCTAGGAATACAAGTGTGAGTAAAAGTTAGGGGTGTGGGTAGGAGGGAGACAAACACGCTGGATACAGATATGAGAAACGACAGGCTGTACAAAACTCACAGTTGAGCTGATGTGGGGCTGATGCAATGGATGGCCAGCGGCAAATCTAGAAGGAGAATAAGGGTTCGGCAGACTGGAAGTGCCAAGGGAAATGGTGAGAAGGGAAGTGGGTCATTTCGGACAGAAACAGCATCAAGTATCAGGACATGGGAACCAGTTAGAACACGATGAGTTTGGAATTCTAGTTCACTATGACTAACTTTGGGTTTACATAAAGAAGTGATGGAAAGAAAAGCAGGGTACAGGCAAGGCTGTTGTTACCAAGAGACTCTAAGATACAGTGGATTAAATATGCTCAAAATTTCTTTCTCTCCAATAGCATGTAGGTGGTAGGTAGCCCATGCTTTCTGGGTTCTCATTCAAAGAGGGTGAGAATACCTCCTAAATACCTTCCATGTATGGCTCCACATCCCTTTGTTTGCCCGCGCTGGGTGGCTTGCGGGCCCTCAGCCATGAAAGCACGGAGTCCGAACCACTGGACAACCAGGGAATTCCCCCTAGGATGCTGCCTTTATCTGCATCATCAAAATGGGATTACTGTTGTGTCCATGTTGCAGGTCAGAGGAGAGAAAAAGCACAAGTAGAAGGCAAGAAATTTCCTTCGAAAAGTAATTTTGAAATAATTTCAAATTTACAGAAAATTTTTCTGAACAGTAAAAAAATTCCCTTATCTCCTTCGCCTAGACTCTCCAATTAACATTTTATTGGATTTATTCTGTTGTATTCATGCTCTCTTCATAGACATATTTAGAGAGGGGCTAGTCCCTAAACACTCTGGTTTGTATTTCCCCCAAGCAAGACACCCTCTTATATAACTAGGACACAAACCCTCCAAATCAGGAAATCAACATTAGTACAGGGACTTCCCTGGTGGCACAGTGGACAGGACTCCGAGCTCCCAATGCAGGGGGCCCAGGTTCGCTCTCCAGTGGGAACCCTATCCCATATGCATGCTGCAACTAAGAGTTTGCATGCCACAACTAAGGAGCCCTGGAGCCACAACTAAGGAGCCTGCCTGCAGCAACTAAGACCCAGAGCAACCAAATAAATAAATATTAAAAAAAAATTAGTACAAACACCGTCGAATTCACAGATATCTTTCAGACTTTGCCTACAACAATGTCTCTTTTCCTTTCTGGACCAGGATGTCATTCAGGAATCTGTGTTACATTTCACTGTTATATTTCTTCAGGCTCTTTAGTTGTTTGAAGAATTCCTCAGTCTTTTGCGTCCTGGGCAGTTAAGGGTACAGGCCTTACATTATGTTGAAGGACCCTCAGCTTTAGTCTGGCTCATGTTTCCTCATGACCAGACTCTGGTAATTCATTCTTGGAAGGAACACCACAGAAATGACACTGCTCTTCTCAGTATATCCTATCAAGAGACATTGCATGTTGACCCGTCCTATAGGTGACGTTAACCTTGATCACCTGGTCAAGTTGGTGTCTGCTAGGTTTCTCTGCTGTAGAGTCATCAGTTTCATCACTTTGTAATTGATGACTTCTGTCTGAATCCACCACCTCTATGGAGGCTGCCAAATGTTAACGCTTCGTAACATGAAATGTGGCATCGTCATAGGCTTTACTGAAACAAAGTTCTAAAGAGACCATTGTGATCCCCAGTGGGAAGCGGACAGTGATGTGGTAGTGGGGTGACTGTAATAATCTGGGCAAGAGAGTTGTGAAAACAATTGGCAACTGAGGGTAGAAGGGAGGGAGGGAACATAGTAAAAAGATGTGTAGGACACAGCTCCTGATCTAGACCTGGTGAGGAACGGAATGTGAAGATTTAAGAGAAGTTACTACGAGGGTGACTGGTGACCTGGGCAGTGTCTCAGGAGCAGCACATTTTGGTTATTCTGAAAATGGGTGTGTAGTTGGTGAGGCAGGTATAAACTGCAGATGGAGAACCTGGAATCTTGCGCAGCAAGATGGTACTGGAAGTAGATGAGATGGCCAGGAGGGCAGAGAGGAGAGAAAAGGCTTTAACTCAGTGGAACACCAGCGTTTCGTTTCGGGAGAGGAAGAGGAGGTGGAGGCAGCAAAGAGGGTTAAGAAGGTGTTATCTGAGCGGTAAGACAATTAGGAGAGAATGGTTGTAGTTAGTAAGACATTAGCAGATTAGCTGGCTACCACCTAAGAGAAGCCTGAAGGAATAGAAACTAAGACTAACAAGCTTTGCATGGGGGTGGAGGAGAGTGGAGAAAGATAAATTCCAGAGCCCCGGGGAGGCAGGCGGCAGCACAAAGACCCCAAGTGCACAGGTTTGTGTAGGAAGAATGGGAAACCCACAACTAATTAGCATTCCCTTTTCCTCCATCGACTTCTTGGTGCTGAGCTGGGGCCACTCTTTTTATTCCTCCGCTGCCCTACAGAGTGTTTCCTTTCTTCCATCATTATCTGCTCTCTCCACTCACCACCCAGACCCGCAGAGGAACAGAAAACACCACGACCTTTACTATCACCATCTTGTCACCAAACACAAACACGTTTACAACTTTAAATATTTTAGTTCAAGAAACTACAAGAGAAATAAGAACAAAGCAAAAAGTGAGTGGAATAGAGGGACAGAAATCGCAAAAATAGCAGCAGAGCAGTTTGTTAGTTACTGTCTGCCTTGAAATGTAAAGGGGTCTAGGACAGCTCTCTCTCAGCCCCCTTCTCTGAGGACCTATGAGATGCCTGGGGTAGTTTCCTTAGTTGGATTGGGTCTCGAATCAAATGACTCCTTTTTTAAACCCAAGGTTACTTCTGCTGCTGACTCTTGCACGCATACACGTCTCAGTTTCTTTCTTCCTTTTTTTTTTTTTGTTAAAAAAAAATGTATTTACCGAGATGAAATTCCCATACCACCAAAGTCCCTCACTTAAAACATACACTTCGGTGGTTATAATATATTCCCAGAGTTGTGCAATCATCACCTTGACTTAAGTTAAGAAAATTTTATCACCTCCTCCTTCCCCCCGCACCCCCCCACCGCCGAAAAGAAACCTCAGACCCTATTAGCAGTCACTCCTCATTTCTAACGCCCCCCCCCCACCCCCAGCCCTAGGAAACCACTAATCTACTTTCAGTGTCTGTTGATTTGCCTATTCCGGACATTTCATATTAATGGAATCATATCATACGTGGTCTTTTGTGACTGGTCTCTTTCACTTAGCTTAATATTTTTAAGGTTCACCATGTTATAGCAAGTAGCTTTCCTTTTTCCGGTCAATATAACAATATTCCATTTGTGTGGCTACACCAAAATGTTGTTTCCCCATCATCAGCTGATGGGCATTTGGGTTGTTTCCGCTTTTTGGCGACGGTCAATAAACTTGCTGAGAACATTCACATGCAAGTTTCCGTGTGGATGTACATGTTCGTTTCTCTTGGGTATGTACCTAGCAGTGCGACTGCCAGGTCATACAGTAACTGTATGATGAGCCTTGTGAGAAACCGCCAGATTGTTTCCCAAAGCAGCTGCACCATTTTCCATGCCCACCAGCAGTGTGTGCAGTTCATCCTCAGCAACGCTTGTTGACCGTATTTTTGATTCTCAGTTTCTTCTGATCAGAACTCTCTGCTCTTCTGTCTGGGTGGGGTACAGCCCTTCCGTGCTTCAGCAGCCTCTGCTACTCCTGAGCCCTGTGCACAAGAAAAGCAAGTTCTTTTTGGGAATTCCTTGGCAGTCCAGTGGTTAGGACTTGGCGCTTGCACTGCCAGGGCCAAGGGTCTATCCTTGGCCGGGGAGCTAAGATCCCTGCAAGCTGCGCAGAGTGGCCAAAAAAAATTAAATTAATTAATTAATTATTTTAAAAAAGGAAAGAAAGAAAAGCAAGTCCTTTTCTAATCTCTAAAAATTCCACTGCTAGGCTTTGGGCCAACCTGCACTGACCTGGCCTCCCTGTCTTCACCCTTCCTGAAGTCCTCATTCCCTAGTTCCCGAGAGGGGAGGGGGCTAGGGTGCTATCCTGCCCTCCCCCACCAATTAGTCACCTTATGTCCCTTGCCC
The DNA here is from genome assembly GCF_030028045.1 of Hippopotamus amphibius kiboko. NCBI lineage: Eukaryota > Metazoa > Chordata > Mammalia > Artiodactyla > Hippopotamidae > Hippopotamus > Hippopotamus amphibius. The sequence continues at coordinate 75,152,472 of NC_080199.1, forward strand.
CTGCAGGGCTGTGGCTCCTCCTGGTCCTTTCCTCTTTGCTGGATACCAGGACAGTAAACTCACTTTTGGTCTTCCTTGATACGTAAATGGACCTAAGTTTGCTCTCTCATAACGCCTTCCCACAGACCCACTCTTTTCTATTCCATTTGTCTGACATATGTTAATTATCTGGGTGTTAAAACTTTCTTGGTTTCCTAAAACTCTACCCTTTTCCTTCAATTTTGTTTTTATTTTCATTATTTTATACATTGTTACTGAATTAATTTCTGCTGTATAGCAAAGTGATTCATTTATATATATATATATACACATTCTTTTCCATTATGGTTTATTATAGAATATTGAATATAGTTCCCTGTGCTCTACATTAGGACTTTGTTGTTTATGAAAGCATAATTTTTAATTGCTCCCATTTTTGTGTTAACTTCTAAGTTACCCACGTTATATTTCTTTGTATAACAAAATATACAGTTGAAATCTATTCAATATAGCAGTTACCAGCTCATCTGAAGACGAATCATATGAGTTAATTTCTAGGTATTGATTTTTTTAAAATTAATTAATTTATTTTATTAGCTGTGTTGGGTCTTTTTTGCTGTGTGCAGGCTTTCTTTAGTTGTGGTGAGTGGGGGCTACTCTTCATTGTGGTGCGCGGGCTCCTCATTGCCGTGTCTTCTCTTGTTGCAGAGCACGGGCTCTAGGCATGTGGGCTTCAGTAGTTGCAGCACATGGGCTCAATAGTTGTGGCTCATGGGCTCTAAAGCACAGGCTCAGTAGTTGTGGCACATGGGCTTAGTTGCTCCGCGGCATGTGGGATCTTCCTGGAGCAGGGATCGAACCCGTGTCCCCTGCATTGGCAGGCGGATTCTCAACCACTACGCCACCTAGGAAGACCTAGGCATTGATTTTGAAACCTATCTGTTGTGAATTAAACTGCATCCTCCCTGCCCCCCAAGTATTTTGGAGTCCTAACTCACTGTACCTCAGAATGTGACCTTATATGGAGACAGGGTTTTTACAGAGGTAATCAAGTTACAATGAGGTCATTAGGGTGTGTTCTAATCTAATATGACTGGTGTCCTCATAAAAAGAGGAAATTTGAACACAGAGACAGACACACACAGGGAGAATGTCATGTGAAGATGAAGACAGATCAAGGTGATGCAGGAGAAGCCGAAGAATGACAAAGATGCCAGTAAAGCACCAGAAGCCAGGAGCATGAGGCATGGGACAGATCCCCCCACATGGCTCCTGGAAGGAAACTTACCTCATCTTCAGCCTCCAGAATTGTGAGACAATAAATGTCTGTTGTTTAAGCCATTTGGTTTGTGGTATTTTGTTATAGCCGCTTTCACAAACTAATACATTTTCGGTTGCCAAGAATTGTAAGGAGGTGATTATTTTGAAATCTTAGACATAAACAGTTATCACAAAATTCTGCCACCAGAGGTTTGCAGCTCACCTGTGTGCCACAGGTTTGCCTCTTGGAAACGTTTCCCAGGGTTATGCCAGAGTTAATCTCACTTAGGTGGGTTAGTAACATGGCAGTAAAGAGTAGCTGATGATATCTGAGTAAGGATAGCTATCTTCTGCACATTCAGGATGACTTCACTAATCCATCATTTCAAAGTCTTTTTTCCCCCAAATCTTTTCATCATAGAAAATTTCTAACAGAAGTATAATGAGCTTATTTAAGTCTCAAGTTTGCTATTAGTCATGCATGATCAGTTTTGATTCCTCCACTCAAATCCCTCACATCAAATTGTTTTGAAGAAAATCTCAAACTTCATATCATTTCTAAACAGCTTTTCTGAGATCTAATTGACATGCCATATAGTTCACTTATTCGGCATACAATTCAATGGTTTTTAGTATATTTACCAAGTTGTGCAACCACCACAGAATCTAATTTTAGAACATTTTCAAAAAGAAACCCTGTACTCATTAGCTGTCATTTTTTATTCCTCCCTCGACCTCACCATTTTATATTATTTTATCCGTAAATATTTCACAGGCACTTCTATAAAGATAGGACCTATTTTAAAAATACATAACAATATCATTAGCACACATTGAGAATTTTTAATAGCAATTATTTAATGTCAAAGATAAAATCTGTGGTTACGTTTTCTCAATTATTCTATATATGCTTTTCACTTTGCTTAAATTAGGAGCCAAATAAAATCCTTACATCGTGGGTTTCCTAGGTGGCGCAGTGGTTGAGAATCCGCCTGCCAATGCAGGGGACACGGGTTCGATCCCTGCTCCAGGAAGATCCCACATGCCGCGGAGCAACTAAGCCCGTGCGCCACAACTATTGAGCCTGTGCTTTAGAGCCCGTGAGCCACAACTACTGAGCCCATGTGCTGCAACTACTGAAGCCCACATGCCTAGAGCCCGTGCTCTGCAACAAGAGAAGCCACGGCAATGAGGAGCCCGCACACCACAACAAAGAGTAGCCTCCACTCACCGCAACTAAAAACAAAGCCCACGCACAGTAAAAAAGACCCAACACAGCCTATAAAATAAATTAATTAATTAATTTAAAAAAAATCCTTACATCGCACAGTGCAATTGCTTGCTGTATCTGTTAATTTTCTTTTAATCTATAGGTCATCCTTCCAACTCTCTCTTTCTCTTTTTCCTTACAAATTTTTGTGAAAGAAACAAGGTTATCTGTTCTATAACGTCTGCTAGGGTCTGGAATTTTCTGATTGTATCCTTGTGTCATTGTTTACCATGTTCCACGGTCCCATATGCTTCCTATAAATTGGTAGTTGAATTGTAACAGGGTTTTAACCAAATTCAAATGTTTTTTGTTTGTCTGGATAAGACTTCTTCATAGGTGGAAGTGTTGTGTCAAACCGCCTTTTAAATTTTCTTTTACTGTGAAATACATCATTCTTAACAGCAGTGTATGAAAATAATTATATATTTTAAAGAAGAATAATAAAATGAATATCCAGCACCCATCACAAAGGTTAAAAAACAATAGAGCGTTGCCAGTAACATGTCTAACGAAATCTCTTCTCTTCTCACTCTAGGGGTAAGCACTACCCTGACTTTTGTGACAGTTGTTCCTTCACTTTCTTTATACCCCTCATGAATATATTCCTAAAGAGAATATGGTCTGGTTTGCCTTTATGTCTATTATTCTATCACTGGCTCTTTTTCCCCCTCAACACTATGTTTTTGAGATTCATCCATATTGTTTCTGATAAGTTCAGCTCACTCATTTTCACTGTTATATAGTATTTCATCATATGAATAGTCTCCGGTGTATCCTTTCGTTAGTGGACATTTAGATTGTCCCCGATTTTTCTATACTACAAACGATAATTCTTCGAACATTCTCGCTCATGGTTCCTGGAGCTTGTGTGCAGAGTTTCTCTAGGGTGTAGGTATGTCCTGGGGTGAAACTGTTGGTGTACGGCGTGCAGATTTTCAACTCCAGTAAGTGATGGCAAATTACTGTCTAAAGTGTTTACACCAAGTTAGACTCCCACTAGCAGTGGACGAGAGTTACCATTGATTCGAATTCTTGCTAATGCTTGGTAGTGTCAGATTTTGCCAATTGCTGAGTTCAAATTCTCTATTAATAAAAGATGTGTAAAATTGTACTATATAGTTGACATTTCAACTGAATTCACAGGAATCCTATTAAAATATTCCTTCTGCTTGTCCCTTATTTTCAGGAAAACACAACACTTTGCATTTTAAAAGTGACATTAAGGCATTTCACCTACAGATTTTCATTGAAAATATGTCACAGTTTTTGAAGGGGGAGAGAGAGAGATTTGTAGAATCTAAGGGCCAGGAAGATGTTCATGGGATGAGGGAACACTTACTCATAGCTATGCAACAGCTAAGCATTGTGGTTGTAAGAATCTATAGACAAAATACATCCTTTGTAGGGCCAATGCAAGACCCTCCATTCAACCCAGAAGCAGCCTTACTCTTCTCTCTTCCATTTCCTCGTTCACCTCATTCCTCCCAGTTGCTTCTTGCCACGAGCTCTGGAACCAAAATTTGATACGGGGGTGTGCATCACTAGCTGTGTGATCAAGGGCTCCAGATAATGTAGGGCTACTTTCCTTAGAGTGTCGCTGTGACGAATAAATTAAGCATCATATTAGATGGGGCTCTCAGCACTCTTCCAGGAATGATGGGCATCCCCTCACCTTCTAAATGTTAGTCTAGGGGGAGGAGAGGTGGGGGAGGGGGGATTGGGAGTTTGGCATTAGCGGATGCAAACTACTACATACAGAACAGATAAACAACAAGGTCCTATTGTAGGGCACAGGGAACTATATTCAACATCCTGTGACAAACCATAATGGAAAAGAATATGAAAAAGAATGTGTGTGTATATATATATGCATAACTGAATCACTTTGCTGTACAGGAGAAATTAACACAACATTGTACATCAATTATACTTCAATAAAATAAATTTTTAAAAAATGTTAGCCTATACCTCATACTCTGAAATGTTTCAGTCCATAAAATTTACTCTTTCTAGAATCATTTTTCTCCACCGATTTCCAGGGAGAATCAAAAGTGCATAGAAACCATTCATGTTTCTCCCTTCTTACCACCTCTTCTCACAGTTTTCTGCCTTGTGTTTTTCAAAGATTCTTTGAAAAAGCAGCAGTATCTTTCCATTTGATTTTGTGTCCCTGAATAGTGCTCCACCCAAGCTGATATATGTCTCAAACTTGTAATCATCAGTTTCTTTGAAAGCAGTAACCAAGCTATAAATAAAATGTAATGCCTTAGATCTTGACAATTGGAAGGCTTGCTAGCCCACTTTTCTTCCCATCACCAGCCTGCTTCACTGCTTTTATTTGTTCATGTCTCACTGAACTCAACGTCTCTTTCCCTAGTTCTGTCTGACCTAAGTTAGATGCTTAAAAATTTTTTTTAACTTTTAATCGTGGTAAAAATGCACATAACATAAAATTTACCCTCAACCATTTTTAAGTGTACAACTGTGTTAAATACATTCACATTGTTGTGCGACCGATCTCCAGAACTCTCTTCATCTTGCAAAACTGAAACTCTGTCCCTACCACACAACAACTCTCCAGTCAGTCCCCCTCTCCCCAGGCCCCAGCCCCAACCCAACCATTCTCCTTTCTGTCTCTGTGGATTTGACTATACTACGTAACTCATATAAGTAGAATCACAACGTTTGTGTTTTTGTGACTTGCTTATTGCACTTAACATTTGCTCAAGGTTCATTCATGTTGTAGCACAGGTCAGAAATTCCTTCTTTTTCAAGGCTGAACAATAATCCAGTTGTATGTATACACCATATTTGTTTGTCCGTTCATCTGTGCATGGACACCTGGGTTGTCCACCTTTTGCTGAAAAATGTTTCTATGAATGTGGGTGTACAGATATCATTTCATCATCCTGCTTTCAATTCTTTTGGGGATACACCCAGAATTGCAATCACTGGATCATATGGGTAATCCTATTTTTAATTTTTGGAGAAATTGACACACTTTTCCATAGGGCTGCACCACTTTCAAAGCTTCTGTCATACTCTAGGGGAGAAAATTATCCTACTCTACGGTTAAGAATGCACACTGTCAATTATCACACTTGATTAGAACATTAATAAAATACTTAAAAGCATGGAATTCCTAGAACCCGTAGACACAGTATAACCCGTGTGGTCCACGCCGCTCACTTACAGGTGAGTAAAGTGGGACTCTGAGAGGACAAGTGGCTTGTGAAGGTCAAGGGCTGGTTAAGGGAAGAATCAGAGCCAGCATCCAAGGCTTTCCAATCTTCAAATTATTGCAAAGATAATAAATTTCAACTTGAAATATTATGCGATGAAGAAAAAGAATTACGGAGTGGATAATTCAGAACATCCCCTGGGAAGCACTGTGTGTTTTGCTTTTGTTCCTACGGCTGGTGTTTAGCCTCCCTGATTTAGCCTCCCTGATTGCCTTGGTTGACACTGAAACCGCGCCTGTTTTTCTCGCCGCAGCTGTGGACTGCATCCTGGGCATCCTAGGAGATGGAGGGGGAGACAAAGAAAACCCGTCCGCAATTAGGATCCACGGAGCGTGGACCGCGACCCTCTGCTCGCCTGCGCGCCAGCCAGAGGCGCCCGCGTGAGGCGCGGATGCAGCTCCCATCCTGCGGCCTCAAAGTGCCCCGCGCGCGAGGTGGACGGCGGCTGGCTCCTTGCGGTCCCCACGCTCCGGGATCCGAACCAGAGGGTCCCGGGACGCCCGGGGACCAGGCGGCTCTGGCCGTGCCTCCTCCCCAGCCGGAGCCGCTGAGCCCCTGCGACTTCCCCGGAGGAACCGCGCCCCGTCTCCCCCGCCACAGTCCGGGAGCCCCGGGCGCCGCGGAGCTCGGGCTGAGGACCACGGCGGGCACGTGGGCTCGGCCGCAGCGCTGCGCCAGGCACCGGCGCCCCGCCACAGCCCCTGCCGGCGGGGAGAGGGATCCTCCCCCCCTTCTACTTTGCACCAGTCCGAGGGAATTTGTGGTCGGTGACGCGCATCCTTAAGCGAGCCACCTGCAGCGCGGGGCGCGCCGCTGAGGGCGGCATCGCAGGGCTGGGCCGGCGCGGCCTGGGGACCCCGGGCTCCGGAGGCCATGCCGGCGTTGGCGCGCCTCGGCTGCCGGCTGCCGCTGCTCGGTAAGGCCCCGCTCGCCCGCTCGAGCCCCCGCGGCCCCCGGCGCCCACCCCGCGCGGGGCCCGGGCGCGCGCCTCCTCCGCCGCCGCGCGCCTCCCCGCCCCGCTGCTTCCCTCGCTCGCGCGCCCCTCCCCTCTTTCGCGCCCTCCCGACTCGCCCGCCGCCCAGGCCTGGCCCGCCCGCGTCCTGCTCCCCGTCTTCTCGCGTCGCCGCTCCGGCCCAGGCCGCGGTCCCACCGGCAGCCCCCACCCCGCGGGCGGCCTCGCCGAAGCGCTGCCCGGGGCCGGGGCCGGGGCCGCCTCCCTGGCCGCCCGCTCGGCCCGCGCGCCCGGGTGGTGGGCCGGCCGCCCGAGTCTGCGGCCCCGAGCTGGGCGCCAGGTGGCCGGGACCTCGCCTGCCCCGACCCCGGCTACCGTAGACTCCGGGGTGGCGTCTTTGACTCTTCCTTTGAGGTTTTGATTTAGGGAGTGAACTCTGATGGGAAAACGCGCCCGCGTTCTCCCCCGAAGCGCGTCATCTCGGGTGACGACCCCCACCCCCGCCGAATGTCGGTTGGATCAATAATAGTTACTTTGGAAATATTATGCAAACGGGATTTACATCTTCAAATACTAGCTACCCCTCCTCCTGTACTCGATTTTTATCCTGGCATTAAACCCCAAGGGGCTTTTCAAGGACTCAGCTGACTGTTACCAAATAATCTGGGTAGCACAATTGTTACTGGGGGAAAAAAAAAAATCCCTTTAGATCCAGTTCACCTATGTGGAAAGACAAGACGGTTGATTTGCGTTTAGGGTGAAGGAGACAGAGTTTTGGGAGCCAGGGAGCCTCCGGTCCCGGTCCTAGGTCTGCAGCCTTGGGGGACCAACACTCACTGCCCCCGGCCCCGGCGTCGTGCTCTGTCCAGTGAGGGGGTCCGCCTGTGTCTCCTCTAGCTCCAAAATTCTAGCAGTCTGTCTTGAATCCTCTGTGGTACATAGAGAAAATATTTGCAGTATAGACGTGCAGAATTATTTCCAGTAGATTTTGTTTCAAATAATTCAGAATTATAGAGGAAAAAAATGTAACATAAGGGGGGAGAAGAGTGGAAACATCCTGCATTTCCTGAACATCTTTGTTAATTGGTAAATATGTACATTTCAAATGTATGGTACAATATGTTTTTCCGAGTCTATTACAAAAAGTTAGCTTTCTGTTATGTATAACATTAAGTAGGAAGTGATTTTTCAGTAGCATACAATGGCTTTCAGAAAGTATAAACATCAGTGCATGCAACTGTATTTAAGCTGCATTCTTTTATAGTTAGGGACAATCTCAGAAATTCCTACGTCTCTCCAGATTTTTCTAAATGAGGCATAATTCACATACAGCAAAGATGCACACATCTTAATAGTACAACTCCATTAGTTTTTCTGTATGTGTGTACCCACCTAATCCTTACTGGATCAAGATATAGAGCAATTCTAACTCCGCCCCCTCTCAGATTATACCCCCCAAAGTTAGCTACTATTCTGACTTCTGATACCATGGTTTTGCCTGTTTTTTGAACTTCATGTAAACCAAACCATTATTATGTGTTGTTTTTTTTTAATGTCCAGCTGCTTTCACTCAACATGTGATTAGAGATTCAACCTTGTTCTTAGTAACAGTGTTGCTGTTTTTTCCATTGCTTGCTGCTATTCCTTGGTATGAATAGACTATGCAATTTAATTATCCACTCTATTGTTGAAGAACATTTTGGCTGTCCAATTCTGTGTAATGAAGAGTAACACTGCTATGCATATTCTTTTATATATTTTGGGGGGATAGTAACACCCATTTCTCTTTGGTTGATACCCTCAAGTCGAATTCCTAGATTATAAGAGAAGGCATATGTCAGTTTTGGTAGATACTGTCAGTTTTCCAAAGTGGTTGTACCAATTTACATTCCCACTAGTGGCATATGGGAGCTCCCATTCCTCACATCTTTGCCAACACTTGGTATTACAGCTTTTCTTGAATGAAGAAGCATACAGTGAGAATTTTCAAAGTGAGGACTTTGTTTAAAAGCTTTAAAAATCTCGAATTATCAGATGCCATCCCCATTTCCCTTATACTGTAGGCTCTACCTTTGATAGATAATGATTTTTTCTGAGTAGTATTTAAGCGATGGACATGTATTGTCCATGGCCTTAGCTGCATTCTGTGCTGACCGTGGCTGGAGGGAGGAGGAGGAGGAGGAGGAGGATTTCAATATTTCAGTGACTGATAACTATTTCCCTCATTAGTGTCAGAAAGTTCGCATTCAGAGCCTTGACCTACACAGTTTAGTTGCCATCTTTGGCCCTGGCTGCTTAGCTTACTTTATTTGCCCTCTTGTGAGCCACTAGGCTGAGGGGGACCGACTCAGGAGGAGGGGGAGGGAGGGAGGCTAGCCAAGACTGGTGTGGACTGTATGGGACACCAGACTTGGTGATCTGGTGTCAAGGTCCTCTCCGATCCTAAAAGTCTTGGTTCTAATTGTTGCCGTCATACAAATTTAGATGTGACTACTCATTTCTTCTCGGGTCCTTCACATGGATCTATCATACAGTATTCTCTTGGGTTTAATTGCGCACTACTTGGCTCTAGTTTTATAATTAAAACAGCACTTTCATTAAGTCTTAGTTATCAGGAAAGATTTTGTTGGTGGTGTCATTGAAGTTTCCTGTTGTTTAACTGAAAAACAGTCAGGTAATGAGCTGTTAATTGTGAGGGAGGAAGACTTACTTATATTCCAGGGAAGACTTAAGAAAGATGAAGAGGAAGCCTGCATGAGAAAGAAAAAAACATTTTATTTGACACACTTTTATTGAATACCTATTTCAGTGCTAGGCACATGGAGGTACAAAGATGAAAGCGATGGGGATGGGGGAACCTAACTTGTAAATAGTCAATTCCATTCTGTGTTCAAAATGCGTGGTCATCGCCTTTCCCCAAGAAGATATTTCAGCACAGAGCTTGTTTTCAGTGGGTTAAAGCTTCCCACACGGTTATCACAATCACAAAATATTTGTAGATGAAAAAGAGCATGGTTCAGTGAAGGAAGCTTGGACCAGGTCAGAATAGGAATCCCAGGGTTTTTGTCCTCTAAGACTACTTAACCATGAATATACTGTATTTAATGGCTGTGGGAAAGAAACAGCTCTTCCATTTAAAATAAAACAAACGGACTGTTCCAGAGTGAAACATGGCCATTTTTTTTTTAGGTCCTAGGAAGAAGTAATTTTCCAAATGGTTCTTTGAACAAATTTGTTGACTGCATTTTACTCCCCAGAGAGCATCCCTGCTCAGTTGAGGAGCCCACAGGACAGCTCAGCTTCATGACTTTCTCCACGATTCTTTTTATTCCTCTCCTCTTGTCATTCTCTAATGAAACTCAGGAAGCAATGTGACAAGAGCCCACATCAGTCAGTGTTCAAGATTGTGATCTTGCTGAATCCCCAAATAGCCACCAGATATTGCCTTAATCTTTGGGTCAGGATTCTGATTTGGCAAAAAAGCAAATAATCTCAAAAGTATTGTGTTGTATCATTTTTCTTGATTTTGAAAGGGACCTTGCCAAGGATAGGAATAAGAATTTGCAGAGGGGACATTGAGGGGCCGAAAATTAGCTTGGCCTGCTTTGTAATTTGCTTAGCTTGGTCTTGCCACTAGGCTCTATCCTTTATTCACTCCAAAACAGCAAAGTCTCGCGAATCTCACAGGCCATGGTTTGCCTAAATAAAGCTTTTGGTTTTCAGCAGATGACTTTGTGATCCTGATATTTTTCCATCATGATTTCCAGAAAAGCCTTAGCTACTTCTTAGTTAGGCAGCCATAGTTATGTGGGCAAAGGTTTTTCTGTTTGGGGGAAGGGGCAGGTTCTACGAGCTCTACATGTATGTGATTGAACTACCCCTGTGGCTGGATCGTCCTTGGTCCTCAAGTGATGAAAGCTTTTGTAGAACTCTCTGACGGTCGTTAGTTGGAATCACGCAATTCTGTTTGATGGGTCCCAAAACATGTAGAGGAAATTTAAAAATAATATAAAGTACACACACAGGGTTCTTTTGTGGCTAGAGGAATTGCATAAGATCCTAAAAGAGGAACTATTGTTATTTTTTAGGTTAAACAGTAAAAGTATTTTTTCACTGCTGTCATTGTAAGTCAACTGGTAGCCAAGAATCCTCTATAAAATTATTTACAGTCTACTTTAAAACAGGACGTTGTCATTATTTTTTAAAAACCATTGTGTTTTGATTATAAGCTATCCACTGAGTTCAATCTTCAGCTGCTTTGCTCTTTGAGTTATGATGTCCCTAAGGTTGGGGATTCTGCTCTTGGAGGCCGTGCAGATGGATAAGTTAGGACTAAAAACAGTTAGGAAACAGACGTTCTTTACTCTGGCAGCGAATGTCTCTGCACTTCAGCTCCTCATCTGTGAAAAGGAGACAAGCAGTATCTCACTCCTTCATCGGCTAGTACCTGCAAAGTGCAGCTGCATCCCTTGCTAGGCAGGCACTCTGCGGAGAGGTGGCTCGAGTCAGAAGAAAGTGTCAGGGTTTAGAGTCACAGGATTTTCCTCCTTGGCTCCTTAGACCCTTCGGAGCACCGAGTAGTCCAGTTAGGTGCCACATAGTCCTGATTCCTGCTCAGTCTGATGGTGGCGGGAAAGGGTAGGCACGTAAAAGGAAAATCACAGTGTAATTTTAGAAATAAGCACCGAGGCCACGCCTCTAATGCACACTGAGAAAATAAGGCAAGGCCTCCAAGAGGAGCTGATTCCAGAGCCTTGATTAGAAAGATAGGATTTGATGGGGAAAGGGGGGATCAGGACATTCCTGGCAAATAGGACAGCGAAGAAAAAGGTACGGAGGTCAGAAACACGGAGTGGACAGAAGCTGTAGTTCCATCCCAGGTTGCTGAGGCACAATGTGTGAGTCCTCCAGGATAGGGGAACCCTCATTTAAACAGTTGTGGCTCAGAAATTGAAGCCTGTTCAATGGGTAGCTTTTTTTAAAAGAAATCCAGCGTTGCCAGAGGCTCCGTGTGTGATGTGTAAGGAGTGTTTTAATGATGTGATAAAGGACTTGGACGTTATCATGTGGTCCAAGAGTCTCTGGATTCAGGGGGTCCATTTCGTCCCTCAAGGGGGGTGTGTGTGTGTGAAGGTTAATTGCTTTCATCAGATTTTTCAGTGGGGTTTGTGACTAAAACAGTAAGGACCAGTGCTGTAGGTTGTTGAGGGGTTTGAAGGAGAGCAGTGACCTGCTCTGATGTGCATTTTAGAAGGACCGTTTTGGGGTCTGTGTATTGGGGATGGGTGTCAGGCAGACAGGACCATGGCAGGGAGGCCAGCTAGGAAGCTGTTGGCAGTAGTCCAGGCCGGAGTCGACAAGGACTGGAATTAGGGCAGTGGTAATAGAGATGCAGAGCTGTGGAGAGATTTGGGGATTATCAGGAGGTTAAAATGTCAAGGCTTGGCAGCTGCCTGGTTGATGGGACGTGGGGGAGAGGGAGGAGTTGAAAATGACTTCTGGGTTTCTGGCTTTGGTGACAGTGGCACTAATGGGGGTGGGGGGAGGGAGTAGGTTTAGGGAGGAAAACGGGGAGTTCAATCTGAGAGTAAGGTTCCTGGGGGCCACCCAGGCATGTAGCCATACACACAAGGAGGTGTGAATTTGGGACTCCTGAGCAAATAGACTGTAGTTAAAATCATGAGAATTGAGAGAGAAAGAGCATAGACTGAGTGGCGAGGACGAGAGACCCCAGGTCTAGGGAAGAACACGTTCTAAGTGGGCTCCCACTGCCCACTTCTGGCACTTCTGGCCACCACGTGGCTGTGGAGTGGGAGGGGTCCCCACAGCAAGCAGTTCTTGGACACCAGTCGGATGTTCTACAATGTAACTCAATTCTGACACCCTCTACCCCGAGCTAGCATTGGATCCCACAGGCTAAGGGCTCAGAGGCCCCTCGACCCCCATCAGATGTCAATCTCTAGTCCAAGTTGCCGCTGGGACAGGCTGTAATTCCAGGTTCCCATGACCCTCTCCTTAAGTTTAATTACTTTGCTGGAGCAGCTCACAGAACTCAGGAAAACATGTTACTTGCTAGATTACCCGTTTATTATAAAAGGGTATAACCCAGGGACAGCCTGATGGAAGAGATGCAGGGCGCAAGGTATGTGGGGAGGGCCCCGAACGTCCATGCCCTTCCCAGGCAGCCAGTGTCCCAGCAACTCCTGTTCACCAACCCAGAGGCTCACCAGATCTCTCACTTCAAGAATTTTTATAGAGCTTGATCAGGGTACCCCCCCCCACCCCGCCCCATCTGCCCAGAGATCAGCTTTCAGCTCTGCCCTCCAATCTCTGGATCTTTTCTTGTGACTAGCTCCATCCTGAGGCTCGGGGGTCCCCACCCTAAGCCACCTTGTTAACTCTGTAGTGCCCAGGGGGGCCATTGTGAGTAACCACTGACACTCCGATCACTGAGCCAGGAATCAGGACTAAGACCAAATATATTTATTATACCACACCGGTCTACTGCCCTCTTTTACCAAATGAGGAAAGTGGGGCCCAAAGAGGTTAAATGACTTGCCGAAATTCAGGGTTACCACAGCAGGTAACTCTCGACCGTGGACTTGGAACTCAGATCTTCAAGTCTTACCCAGTTCTCTGCCGCACAGGAGACTTGACTTGGAGGATCTGACAGTGAGGTGCCCTGACATTACTGTCAGTTTTTCAGTGGAATAGATTTTACTTTTACCTAAAATTTTATTTTAGATGGGTGCCAAATTTCTTTCTCCACTCACCCCCATTACCACCCCTTCGGGAACTCTTCCAGTTCTAAAGTTGTCCTCGGACTTCCCTGGTGGTCCAGTGGTTGAGACTTCGTGCTTCTACCGTAGCGGGCACAGGTTCCATCCCTGGTGGAGGAAGTTCTGCAGGGCACAAGGTGTGGCCAAAAGAAAAAATTAAATGAAAGAAAGAAAGAGAGAAAAGAAGGAAAGGAAGGAGGGAAGGAAGAAAGAAATCCTCATTGCCCAGAATGTGTTTGGAACAGGACTCAGGGAAGTGCCATCAGGGTTTTGGAATGGATTCTCAGAAAGAACCTTAATAGCAATGGTAGCAAATTCTTCCTTTGACTTTTTAAAAAGTCAGATTTATTGAGGTACACTTTTCTTTTCTTTTTTTTCAAGTTCTTATTTTTTTATTAAAAAAAGTTTTTTTTAATTTATTTTATTTTTTGCTGTGTTGAGTCTTAGTTGCTGTGCACGGGCTTTCTCTAGTTCTGGCGGGTGGGGGCTACTCTTCGTTGCAGTGCACGGGCTTCTCATTGCAGTGGCTTCTCTTGTTGTGGAGCATGGGCTCTAGGCACGTGGGCTTCAGTAGTTGCAGTGCATGGGCTCAGTAGTTGTGGGGCACAGGTTTAGTTGCTCCGCATCATGTGTGATCTTCTGGACCAGGGATGGAACCCGTGTCCCCTACACTGGCAGGTGGATTCTTAACCACTGCACCACCAGGGAAGTCTCTAAAGATTTTTTATTATTATTTTTTTAATTGGAATATAATTGCTTTACAGTGTTGTGTTAGTTTCTGCTGTACAGTGAAGTGAAGCAGCTGTACGTATACATATATCCCTTCCTTCGTGGACCTTTCCCGCACTCCATCCCACCCATCTAGGTCGTCACAGAGTGTCAAGCTGAGCTCCCTGTGCTATACGGCAGGTACAATGGAGGTACACTTTTCGTATAACAAATTTTACCCTTTTTAGTGTATGGCTCTATGAGTTTAACCAATGCATACAGTCACGTAACTACCACCACTATCATGATAGAGGACATTTCCGTTTCCCCCCAAACTCCCCTTTGTGCCCCTTTGTAGTCAACCGAATGCCCACGCCCAACCCCTGGCAACCAGTTATCTCTTTTTTTTGTCCCTATCCTTTTCCCCAAATTTTCCAGAATGTCATATAAGTGGAATTTTACAGTATGTGGACTTCAGAGTCTGTTTCTTTCACATAGTATGATTTTTTGAGATTAATCCATGTCGCTATGTATATCAGTTCTTTTTTCCTTTCTATTGCTGTGTAGTATTCCATTGTATGGATGTGCCAGGATTGTTTATCCACTAATCAGCTGCAGTTCATGTGTTTAATTCTAGTTTCTGGCAATTATGAAAGAAGCCACTGTCAATATTTGAACATAAGTTTTAGTGTGAGCGCAGGTTTTCGTATCTCTTGGGTAAGTATCTTAGGAGTGGTATCATACTGCTGGAAAGTATGCTAAGTGAATATTCAGCTTTACGAGAAACTGCCAGTTTTTCAAAGTGCTTGTACAGTTGCTCAAAATCATTGTCATAACTTGGTATGGTCAGTTTTTTTGTTTTTGTTTTTGAACCTTTCTAATAGGGGAGTAGCAATATATCATTGTGGTTTAAATTTGCATTTCCCTAATGACTAATGATGTGGATCACCTTTTTGTGTGCTTAATTGCCATGCTATGTTTTGCTTGGTGAAGTATCTCCTAAAATCTTTTGCCTGTTTCTTATCAGGTTGTTTGTTTTGAAAATATTTTCTACTATCTTGTGGCTTGTGTTTTCATTTTTTTAACTGTGTCCTTTGAAGAACAGAAGTTATTAGTTTTGATGAAGCCCACTAGTAGAGAAAAATTAGCCCTATAGCACACTGCTCTGGTCCCACCTAACCAAGCTTAAAAGCAAGACTGAAAGGGACCAAGTATTTACAGTGAACTTAACTACAGCTCAGAAAAACGTTCAAGAATATTTAACAGAACACAAAAAATGTCAGACACCAGGTAAAATTCACAATGTCTGGCATCTCATTACAAATTAGCAGACAAACAAAAGATAAAAATTCAACCCGTAGGGACTTCCCTGGTGGTCCAGTGGTTAAGAATCCATCTTGCAATGCAGGGGACTCCAGTTCCTTCCCTGGTCAGGGAACTAAGATCCCACATCTCGCGAGGCAACCACTGAGTCCGCTCGCTCTGGAGCCCGCGCCACAGCTAGAGAGAAGCCTGCACACTGAAATGAAGAGCCCAGCGCCACAATGAAAGATCCCGTGTGCTGCAACTAAGACCCAATGCAGCCAAAAATTAAGTGAATAAATATTAAAAAAAAAATCCCTGCAGAACGTTTTGCAGAAATTGACAAGCTTATTCTAAAATTCATGTGGAAATGAAAGAAACCTAGAATACTGAAAACAACTTTGAAAAAAAAGAACAGAGTTTGAATATTTATAATACTTGATTTCAGGGCTTCTTATAAGCCAGTAATAGGACAATGGGGAATTGGCACCAAGAGAGACAAATAGATCAATGGAAAAGTATAGGAATTCCAGAAATAAATCATAAATATGCAATCAATTTATTTTTGATGAAAAGAGGTAATTCAATGCAGAAATCATAATCTTTCAATATATGGAGCTGAAACAATTCGATACTCATTTGCAAATAGAGTCATATGAAAAACTTTGATTCATGTATCATACCATATAAAAAGTTTACTCAAAATGGATCAAAGACCTAAATTTAAAACTAAAATGTAAGGGCTTCCCTGGTGGCACAGTGGTTAAGAATCTGCCTGCCAATGCAGGGGACACGGGTTCGATCCCTGGTCCGAGAAGATCCCACATGCTGCGGAGCAACTAAGGCTGTGCCCCACAACTGCTGAGGCTGCACTCTAGAGCCCAAGAGCCACAACTATTGAGCCCACCCACTGCAACTACTGAAGCCCGCACATCTAGAGCCCGTGCTCCTCAACAAGAGAAGCCACCACAGTGAGAAGCTCGGGGCACCGCAATGGAGTGTGCCCCACTCTCTACAACTACAGAAAGCCCGCGCACAGCAGTGAAGACCCAATGCAGCCAATAAATAAAACATAAAATCAATTAATTAAAAAATAAATAAAACTAAAATGTAAAACCTAAGGCTATAAAACTTCTAGGAGAAAATCTTTCTACCCTTATATTGGACCAGGATTTTTTTTAGTTACAAAACCAAAAGTGTGACCCATAGAAGACAAACTGCTGAATTGGGCATCTTCAAGATTAAGAGTCTCTGGTCTTCCAAAGACAAGTCACAGGTTGGCAGAAAATATGTGTCAATTGCTTATCTGATGAAGGACTTGGATCCAGAATATATATTTTTTAAAAACTCAAAGATGGCCATGAAGGACGCTCCTGAACTCCCCTCCTCCCACAGACACACCAAATCTACAGCTACATGTGGGACAGTTTCCTCTGAAGGAAATCAGAAACTAGCTAAGCAACTGTTACACATCAGGCACATGAGAAACAAACAAACAAATTGAAATGGATAGAAAAGACTGAGACACCATCTTGCCATACCTCCACCCCCCAGCACAGAACATACAATGGGTAGGGAATTCACAACTTTAATTTTCTCCCTGAGGGGTGAAGGGTATGGACCCAACATCTACTGTTCCAAAGCACCTGGCTCTGAAAGCCAGTGGGGCTTGTGTGCGTGAGATTCACCAGAATCTATCAAACAAACAGTTTGCAAAGGTTTGCAAGGGCTCATTTTGACTATAGCCCAGGCTCAGTGCCGAGGCAACAGACAGAAACATCCTTCTCCTAGCCGTTCCCTTAGAGGGGCCTATTTTTTTTTTAATTTTTATTGAAGTACAGTTGGTTTACCATGTTGTGTTCATTTCTAGGGTACAGCAAAGTGATTCAGTTATACACGTATGTGTATACATATGCTTTTCCAGATTTTTTTCCATTATAGGTTCTTACAAGATAATGACTACAGTTCCCTCTACTTTATAGTAGGACCTTGTCATTTATCTATTTTATATATAGTGGTGTGGGTCTGTTAATCCCAAGCTCCTAATTTATCCCTCCCCCCTTTCCCCTTTGGTAACCACAAGTCTGTTCTCTATGTCTGTGAGTCTGTTTCTGTTTCGTAGATAAGTTCATTTGTGTCATATTTTAGATTCCACATATAAGTGATATTGTGATATTTGCCTTTCTCTGACTTACTTCACTTAATACGATCATCTCTAGGTCTGTCCATGTTGCTGCAAATGGCATCATTTCATTCTTTTTTATGCCTGAGTACCACATCTTCTTTATCCACTCATCTGTCAGTGGACACTTCAGTTGCTTCCATGTCTTGGCTATTCTAAATAGTGCTACTGTGAACATTGCAGTGCATGCATCTTTTTGAATTATAGTTTTGCCCAGATATATGCCCAGGAGTGGGGTTGCTGGAGCATATGGTAGCTGTATTTTTAGTTTTGTTTTTGTTTTTGGCCACGCCATGCAGCTTTTGGGATCTTAGTTCCCTCACCAGAGATCGAACCCAGGCACCTGGCAGTGGAAGTGTGGAGTCTTAACCACTGGACTACCAGGGAATTCCCTCTATTTTTAGTTTTTTAAGGAAGCTCCATACTGTTCTTCACAGTGATTGCACCAATTTACATGCCCACCAACAGTGCAGGAGGGTAACCTTTCTCCACAACCTCTCTAGCATTTATTATTGGTAGACTTTTTGATGATGGCCATTCTGACTAGTGTAAGATGATACCTCATTGCAGTTTCGATTTGCAGTTCTCTAATAATTAGCAATGTTGAGCATCTTTTCATGTGCCTATTGGCCATCTGTATGTCTTCTTTATGTCTATTTAGGTCTCCTGCCCATTTTTTGATTAGGTTGTTTGTTTAAATATTTTTTTCCATGTGGACCATTTTTAAAGTCTTTATTTTTTTTAAGGAATCCTTTTTTAAAAAGTATTATTTATTTATTTATTTTTGGTGCGTCGGGTCTTCATTGCAGCATGCAGGATCTTTCATTGTGGCATGTGGGCTCTTAGCTGTGGCACATGGGCTTCTCTCTAGCTGTGGTGCACAGGCTTCTCTCTAGTTGTGGCATGTGGGTTTTCTCTTCTCTAGTTGAAGCATGCGGGCTTAGTTGCCCCGCAGCATGTGGGATATTAGTTCCCCAACCAGGGATCGAACCCACATCCCCTGCGTTGCAGGAGAGATTCTTTAGTACTGGACCACCAGGGAAGTCCCTTAAAGTCTTTAATGAATTTGTTACAATCTTCCTTCTGTTTTATATTTTGATTTTTTGACCGTGAGGCATGTGGGATCTTAGCTCCCTAACCAGGGATGAAACCTGCATCCCCAGCATTGGAAGGTGAAGTCTCAACCACTGGACCGTCAGGGAAGTCCTGTGTTGGTTGTTTTTAAAGAGTTCTATTTTCAACCTGAGGAGCAGAGTCCTAATTTAACATACGTCTAGGAACTGACTGAGATTCTGCCTGAGACTGGGGAGGCTGGAAGCACCATCTACACGTTCCCCTCTGGTATCCTCTGAAAGGAGCTTGTGCACATCTCTATAACCCTGGCCATTGTGGCTGCCGGCCCCCCCAGGACACACCCCCTTGATCTGGTGACCAGCAGGGCTTGCATTTGTGGGTCCCACCGTACTGTAGCAAACAAAGAAACAGTTATTAACTGGCTGTCCTTTAGGGCTCAGTGCAGAGAAGGCAGACAGAAACACTAGCTCCTGTTCTTTCTCTGAAAGGGGTCTGCTTGAATACTTTAAAAGCCGCTGCCTGAAGGTCCAGCTTCCAATCACTGTGCATCTAGGTGCTGTCTGAGTTCCTCCCTTTTGCGACACTGATGAGTCATGACACACCCTCACTACCGGGAGCCGATAAGCCCAAAGAAGGCAATTTGAGAGACAGCCAGTAACTAAGCCTGGGCTGAAGGATAAGATTTATCTTCTAAGGATAAGATTTATCTTCTACAGGAGACCACTCTGTGGAGATGGGAGAACTAACACAGAGACCCAAGGAAAATGAAGAAAGAAAGGAGTGTGTTCCAAACAAAAGAACAAGATACAACTCCAGAAACAAACCCTAGGGAAACGGAGATAAGTGATTTACCTATAAAGAGTTGAAAATAATGGTCATAAAGATGCTCATCACTGAGGTCAGGAGAACAGTGTGTGAATAATGTGAGAATTTCCATGGAGAGAGAGAAAGCTTAAGAAAGTACTAGGGACTTCCTGGGTGGTGCAGTGGTAAAGAATCCGCCTTCTAATGCAGGGGACACAGGTTCGATCCCTGCTCCAAGAAGATCCCGTATGGCGAGGAGCAACTAAGCCCGTGCACCACAGCTTTTGTGCCTGCTCTCTAGAGCCCGTGAGCCACAACTATTGAGCCTGTGTGCCACAACTACTGAAGCACACATGCCTAGAGCCTGTGATCCACAACAAAAGAAGCCACCACAATGAGGAGCCTGTGCACCACAGTGAAGTGTAGCCCCCGCTCTGCACAGAAAGCCTGTGAGCAGTAACAGACCCAATGTAGCCAATTAATTAATTAATTTTAAAAAAAGAAAGTACTAAACATAAATCATGGAGCTGAAGAATACAATAAGCGAACTGAAAATTTCAGAAAAGGGGTTCAACAGCAGATTAGATGAGGTGGAAGAAAGAATTATTGAAATCAAGGACAGAGCAGTGGAATTCATCTGATCAGAGGAGCAACAGGAAAAAGAAAAGAAAAAGAGCAAGGACAGTTTAAGGGACTTAAGAGACACCATCAAGCTGAACAATATTCATATTATAGGGTCCCAGAAGGTGAAGAGAAAGAGAAAGAGGCACCAAGTTTATTCAAAGAGATAATGGCTGAAAAATTCCCTAACCCTGGGGAAAGACACAGACATCCAGACCCAGGAAGCCCAGGGAGTTCCAGATAAAATGAATCTGAAGAGACCCACTAGGACACAGTATAAATGAATTGTCAGAAAGTATTTCCCTGGTGGCGCAGTGGTTAAGAATCTGCCTGTCAATGCAGGGGACACGGGTTCGAGCCCTGGTCCAGGAAGATCCCACGTGCTGTGGAGCAACTAAGCCCGTATGCCACAACTACTGAGCCTGTGCTCTAGAGCCCCAGAGCCACAACTGTTAAGCCCGCATGCCACAACTATTGAAGCCCTTGTGCCTAGAGCCTGTGCTCCACAACAAGAGAAGCCACTGCAATGAGAAGCCCGCGCACTGCAATGAAGAGTAGCCCCCGCTCTCCACAGCTAGAGAAAGTGCTCGCGCAGCAACAGAGCCAATAAATAAATAAATAAATAAATTTATTAAAAAAAAAGAAAGTAAAGACAAGGAGAAAATTTTAAAGGCAGCAAGAAAAAACAACTTGTTACATACAATAGAACCCGTATAATACAATGAGCAGATTTTTCAGCAGAAACTTTGCAGGCCAGAAGGGAGTGGCATTATATATTTGAAATGCTGAAGGAAAAAACTGCTAATCAAGAATACTTGGCAAACTGTCCTTCAGAATTGGAGGCGAGAGAGAGTTTTCCACATAAGCAAAAGCAGAGAGAGTTCATTACCACTAGGCTGGCTTTACGAGAAATGTTGTAAAGGCTTCTTCAAGCTGAAATGAAAGGACATTAATTAGTAACAGGAAAATATATGAAAGTATAAATCTCACTGGTAAAGGTAAGTATGTAGTTAAATTCAGAATATTCTAATGTTGTAATGGTGGTGGGTAAATCATTTGCAAATCTAATATGAAGACTAAAAGACAAAAGTAGTCAAAATAACTATAACTGACAGTTTGTTAACAGATACACAAAATAAGAAATAAATTATGACTTCAAAAACATAAATTGTATGTGTGAGGGGAGAATAAAAATATAGAGCTTGGTATGCATTGAACCTTAGGTGGTTATCAGCTTAAAGTAGATTGTAATAAATATATTTTACATAAGCCTCACAGTAAACACAAGGCAAAAACTTATAACAGATACACAAAAGATGGAGAGACAGGAATCTAAGCATACAACTACAGAAAAGCATCAAGTCACAAAGGAAGAGACCAGAGAAGAAGAAAGGAGGCAAGAAAAGTAAGTAAAAGACATCCAAGTCAGAAAGAAAAAGGAGTAAAGCTGACTCTATTTGTATATAATGTGTTATTATATATAGAAAACTATAAAGGCTCCACCAAAAACCTATTAGAACTAATTGACAAATTCAGTTAAGTTGTAGGATACAAAATCAATATAAAAAATCAGTTGTGGTTATATACACTAACAACAAACTATCAGAAAAAGAAAACAATTCCATTTACAATTGCATCCTAAAGACTAAAATACCTAGGAATAAATATAACCAAGGAGGAGAAAAATCTGTACATTGAAAAGTGTAAGACATTGATGAAAGAAAATGACCAAGACACAAATAAATGGAAAGAATGTATGTCTTCATGGATTGAAAGAATTAATATTGTCAAAATGTCCATATTGATTAAAGCAATATATAGATTCAATGCAAACTCTATCAAAATTCAAATGGCATTTTTCACAGAAATAGGAAAAAAAAAACCCTAAAATTTGTATGGCCCATAAAAGACACTACATGGGACCACATCAAGCTAGAAAGCTTTTGCGCAGCCAAGGAAACTATCAATAAAATGAAAAGATAACCTACGGAATAGGAGGAAATATTCACAAATCAGGTATCCAAAATATGTAAAGAACGCATATAACTCAATAGCAAAAAAGACCCAAACAATCTGGTTAAAAAATGGGCAAAGGAAGTGGATAGACATTTTTTAGAAGACCTTCAAATCACCAACAGGTAGATGAAAGGTGCTCAACGTCATTAATCATCAGTGAGATGTAAATCAAAGCCACATGAGGGAATTCCCTGACGGTCCAGTGGTTAGGACTCTGCGCTTTCACTGCCAAAGGCACAGATTTGATCCCTGGTCAGGGAACTAGAATCCCGCATGCCGAATGCCATGGCCAAAACAAACAAACAAACAAAAACCCACGTTGAGATATTACCTCACACCCGTTAGAATGACTGTCATTAAAAAGACAAAAGATAACAAGTGTTGATGAGGATGTGGACAAAAGGGAACCCTTGGGCACTGTTGGAGGGAATATAAAATGGTACAGCTACAATGGAAATCAGTATAGAAGTTCCTCAAAAAATTAAACATAGAACTACCATATAATCCAGGAATTCTACTTCTGGGTGTGTATCTGAAGGAAACAAAATCACTATCTCAAAGCACTATCTCTTTATTGCAGCATTATTTGCAGTAACCAAGACATGGAAATAACAAGTGTCCACTGATGGATGAGTGAATAAAGAACATATGATGTGTACAGTTGACCTTTGGACAACGTGCAGATTAGAGGCACCAACTCCCTGTGCAGTTGAAAATCCAAGTATAACTTTTGACTCCCTCAAAACTTAACTACTAATAACCTACTGTTAACCAGCAGCCTTACTGTTAACCGGCAGCCTTACTGATAACATAAACAGTTCATTAACACATATCTTGTATGTTATGTGTATTACAAACAGTATTCTTACAATAAAGTAAACTTAGAGAAAAGAAAACGCTATTAAGAAGATCATAAATAAAATACATTTACCGTACTATACTGTATTTATCAATGCTGTAAGTTTCCATCATCTATTTACATGAGGAATCATCTGTCAGCACCTACATCAATATTGTCTTACATGGTACAAAACACTGTAGGTATTATGCCAATTACTAACGCTATACATCAAAAATGAAAAGATAGGGAATTCCCTGGTTGTCCAGTGGTTAGGGCTTGGTGCTTTCACTGCCATGGGCCCGGGTTCAGTTCCTGGTCGAGGACCTAAGACTCCACATGCTGCATGGTTTGGCCAAAAAAGAAAAAAGAAAAAAAATGAAAAGAAAAGTGTATGTGTGTGTGTGGAGGGGGGGTGTTCCTGTACTCTATTATATATTTGAAAGTTGCTGAGAGAGTAGATCCTTAAAGTTCTCATCACAAGAAAAAAAATTAGGAACTGTGTGAGTTGATGGATGTTAACTGAACTTGTGGTAATAGTATTACAATAAATACATGTATCTAACTGTGATGTTTGTATACCTGAAACTAATACAATGTTATACATCAACAATATCTCAATAAAACTGGAGGGGCTCTCTAAACTCAATAAGAAGATAAACAACCCAATTTTAAAAGACAAAAGATGCAAACATACATACTACCAAAAAATACATAGGATGTCATACAAGCACCTGAAAGGATTCAAATGCAAATTAAAACCGCAGTGAGATATAATATGCCTCTTGGAATGGCTAAAATTAAAAATTCTCATCATACCAAACGTTGGTGAGGATGTGGCACAACTGATTCTTACACACTGCCAATAGGAATATGAAGTGATACAGTCTCTTTAGAGAACAGTTGGCACTTTCTTAAAGAGTTACACAGATACTTCCCATATGACTGAGGTATTCTGCTCCTTGGTATTTACTCAAGGAAAAGGAAAGCATATGTCCAAACCAAGACTTTTATACAATGTTCATGGCAACTTTATATGTAAGATCCCCAAAGTAGAAGCAATCCAAATTCTATCAACAGGTGGATGAATTAAAATATTGTGTTATATCTATGTAATAGACTACTACTCAGCAATTAAAAGGAATGAACTGCTAATAATAGGTATTGCTTGTTTTACTGCATTTCACTATATCGTGCTTCACATATACTGCACTTTTTATAAATTGAAGGGTTGTGGGGAAAAAAAGGGCGCCATTGTTTCCAACAGCATTTTCTCACTTTGTGTCTCTATGTCACATTTTGGTAATTCTGACCATATTTCAAACTTTTAAATTATTATATTTGATATGGTGATCTGTGATCAGTGATCTTTGATGTTATTGCTACAATTCACTGAAGGCTCAGATGATGGTTAGCATTTTTTAGCAAGAGTGTACTTTTTAACTAAGGTACGTACATCGTTTTCTTAGGTATAATGCTATCGCACACTTAACAGACTACGATATAGTGTAAACATAATGTTTATATGCACCGGGAAACCATAAAGAAGAAAAAATGGCTGGTATACAAATAATCAGCTCTTGAGTTGCACTAGCCTCACTTCAATGCTTAACGCTAAATGCAGCTAAGGATCACCCTATTGAACAGCACAGATAAGGAATATTCCATCATGCAGAATGTTCCCTTAGAACACACTGCTCTAAGGACCTCTGCTCCTGCTTGATAGTAAGACTTGTCTTTTATGAAATTATACTTCCTACGTACTTTCCTGTTGGCCACTTTCCCTTGATTACATTTTGTTTTGTTGTAAGATGAATACATATTTTCTTTTTAAGGTGTGCGAGTATCAACATCATTGCCTTCATTTTGTTTTGCAGTTGTTTTTTCCACAGTGATATTTGAGACTATTACAAATCAAGATCTGCCTGTGATCAAGTGTGTTTTAATCAACCACAGAAACAATGATTCATCAGCGGGGACATCAACATCGAATCCCATGGTAAAGTCATATTAAAATGACGACTTCAGCTGTTTTCTCTAGAGACTATACTTTGTAAGCTATTGAGAACTGCCATGGCTTATGGGCTTCTTTTTTATGTATTTAAGTATACTATGTACTCATATCTGGTGCAGGTGGGCATCTGTACGCATTGCTACCTGGCGTTCCATTCTCTTTGAGTTTAGATTCAGGAAGGACGGTGATACTCAGAATGAATAAGAAACAGGAATGTCCCTTTCTCCTTAAAAAGAAGCCAGGCTTCTCTCTCAAGCCTGAATCCCTAATTTCCAACTGCTTTCTGGATTTAGATAAATAGATTTTCCATTTGCTCATTAAGACCCACCACCAGCTATATAATTTATTTCACTTCTATTCCTCCAAACATCTTCTTGTTTTAATGGACTTATGTTTATGGCCCTGCCTAGTCGCTAGGCTTAAAAGCTCAGCCTAATTTTGGACCGCTTCCTCTCCCTTGCCCTCACATTCAGTCAGTTACCAAGTCTTGTCAATTTCCTTTCTTTCCTAGTTCTCCTGTAACCACCTCATATTCTCTAGTCTCCCTGCCACTTCCCTAATTCCAGCCCTCATAGTCACAATAATATCGTAAGTGGCTTCTTCCTTCTACAGTTCAGCTCGGATAGGGCTGCCAGGTGATTCTTCCTGAAGCACAGCTACCTCCTTTTCAGCCTGGCTTGGTCTTCTCCTTCAAGTTCCAACTTTGTTTTTCATTACTTTTCTTCATGCTATTCATCTAACAGCCTAGGTATTTACCCAAATGAAAGACACGTAAGTGATGGAGAACTGAAAATATTAGAAGTCTAGACACAGTAAAAAGTGAACATAAATTAGCCAGTTCCATGGCTTTTATCCTGTTAAGGATTCATACAAATATGCAGTCACTCTGTTTTCTTTTATGTAAGTAGAGTGCAGACACATGCCGCGATGCCCTGGACCCCCGCACTTCCCTCCCCAAATCAGAGATATTAAAACTTTCTCAAATTGTGAACAGTGTGAAATAGGTTTCAGTAACAACATTCTACATGAATGTAAAACTCCTAATTTTTTTTCTTTTTTTCCCTTCCTTTCTTTCTTTCTTTCTTTTTTTTTTTTTTTGCTGCTCTGCTTGGCTTTTGGGATCTTAATTCACTGGTCAGAGAACCAGGAATCAGACGGGTGCTCTCGCAGTGAAAGCATGGCGTTCTAACCACTGTACTGCCAGGGAATTTCCCCTAAAACTCCTGATTTAAATACATGATCTTTTTTTTTTAAATTAATTTATTTATTTATTATTTTTTGGGGGGTACACCAAGTTCAATCATCTGTTTTTATACACTTATCCCCATATTCCCTCCCTTCCTTGACTCCCCCCCGCTCGAGTCCCCCCCACCCTCCCCGCCCCAGTCCTCTAAGGCATCTTCCATCCTCGAGTTGGACTCCCTTTGTTATACAACAACTTCCCACTGACTATCAATTTTACAGTTGGTAGTATATATATGTCTGTGCTACTCTCTCGCTTCGTCTCAGATACATGATCTTTTAATGCCAGATGCATGGTTGGTTTTAATTTTTTAACAGATACTGGTGTCATAACACATTGACATTAATAATTAAGGCATTTTGCATACACAGCATCTCAGTGTAGACAAGAAAAATTTTATTTTTGCTATGATAGTTTAAATATTATTTGCTATGATGTTTTAAACTTTTAGTGTCTTTTCAATGTGAGAAAATAGCTGCACAGATTTAAGTGTTTTCTTATAAAACACAATCTTTTTAAAGAAATTAGTGATGATTGCTCTCGGTTCCTAGTATTAAGCCCTGTGTTATTTTTTTATGTAGTGTAAATTATATTCTTATGCAATATTCAGAATTATATTAAGACCTGCTAGTTCTTAACATCAGACAACCATACAGATCCTACCTATGGCAAAGCTGAGCTTTCCCCTTCCTGAAGCTGAAGCTGCTGCTTTTGGATGCTTTCCTACTTTGATGTGAAATGGATTGTTAGTGTGTCAGGGGCTTTTTTAAAAAATGGTTTTGACTTTCTTCCACAGTTCACAGTTCTCAGATGAGACATCTTTCTAAAAATCTTATTGTTCAGGGGTGTTTTGAAGAACCAAGCACTCTTTAGTAGACAAAGCTTGCCAAGGAAACTAATAAGTGAGCAACTCCATCCTTAGCTGTATTACAGTATAGCCTGGAACTGAAATAAGATGAGTTTACTGTTTCCATAATTCACTTAATTGTTGTTTCAGATAGGAACTTTTCCATCGTGTATCATTTCTGTTTGAAGATTAAGGGGGTGTTTCTGCATTTCTCCACTTCAAGGTTACAATTTTTCCTTTGTAGTTAAAAAGGATTTGGGGGGAGATGCAAATATTCTGTCTCTCCTCCAATTTTCACCCACTGATTTTAGCATCCATTGGTGGATCTTGCTTATAACAATTATTACGGTGATATTTGCCTAATGATGATTTTCTTTTTCCCCTTGTTCCCTCTACATGTATTAACTGGAATCCTTCTGTGAGGAAGAGCTGTCTCTTCTCTGCACTTTATTTATTTATATCAGTATGGACTTAGAGATATTTACCTTATTTCATGGATTATAACCCACAACCATCGTTTTTATTTTGTTGCTCAAATGTTTCCCACTTTGGCCACTGGGAGCTGCTTCAGCTTGGCTCCTGTGTCTTTTCAACATGTCTCCATCATTTCTGAAGCACACCCTTACTTTCTGGCACTACAGCATCGTTCAGGCTCATCTTGTATTTTTCCTGCCTCGGCCCTAGAACTAACCACTTCTCTAAGGACCATTGGTTTCTTAGAGAATAGTATTTAGAAACCAAGGTCTGAGAGTTGAGTGTGTTCATTGCTATGGGGTGTCATTGCTTCTAGACCCTCTCAGCAGACACAGGTAGGAAATATATGTATGTATCCTACCCCCCATACATACACACTATATTTATCTCTCTATCATCTATCTATCTATCTGTCTGTCTGTCTATCTATCTATCTGTCTATCTATCTATCTACATACGTTCATACTGAGAACTCTGATTTCAGCTCAACACCAAAGGGTTCATTCTAGCTTTCCCTCTTTTAATTGTACTTCTCTCTCTTTACAATAAGAAACCTGGCTTTCATCATCTAAAATAATTTACTTGTGTGTTCAATTCTAGTATAGACATAAACTAGTGTTAGAATTGCTAAGTCTCATCCCAGTGGGAAACAGTTTTACCAAGTAGAATACAGTCCTTGTGTGCAATTCTTCTTGTCTGTAACCTTATAGTGTCCAAAGCATTATTTCCCAAAGTTACATAGGTTCGTTCTTTTCTTTCCCACTCTCTTCACTCTGGTTATGTTAGTTATTTGTGATACAATTGAGCTCACTTGGTTTGTATTCCATTTTGAGTTCCCCCCGTATCCTTGTTGGCTTTAATTATTTATTTTTCGAGTATGTGAAACATGATTATGGTCCTGGAAGCTAAAGCTATGTAATAAGAGATACACTCAGAGAAGTATCATGGCTTCCTCATCCCTCCTACCAAGTTTCCATCCTTTTCCCATCTACCTCCTGTACTTAACCAGTCCCTTTAGTTTTTTATATTATTCCTGTGTTTCTTATGCACAAATGAGCAGATACATGTGTATTTTTGTACTCTCCTTCCTTCTTACACTTGAAAGAGTAGCGTACTTGAAAGCAGATACAGTTTTCACTTAGCTTTCTTCACCTTAACAGCCTATCCAGGAAATCACTGCAAATCAGTTCATGGAGCTTGTCCTCATCCTTCTCTTAGCTGCATGTCCTGCATTGTGTGGATGGACCGTAGTTTATACAGTCACTCTCCTGTGTATGAGCCGTTAGTGGTTTCTAGTGTTTTGCAATTATAAATGATGGTACAATTAATTGTTGAGCGTATAGTCTTCAAAATGAGATTGCTGGCTCAGAGGGTGACGTGCACAGTCGTTCTGTTAAGTGTTGCTGAATTCCAAGTCCCCTCCAGAAGGGTTGTACCAGTTTGCATTCCCCCAGCAATGGTTGAGAGTAGCTGTTTCCTCACAGCCTCACCAACAAAATGTGTTGTCATACTTAAACTTTTTTGTCAGTCTGATAGATAAGTAATATCTTAGTGTTGTTTTAATTTGAGTTTTTCTGATTATGAGTTTGAACATTTTCTCATATATTCAAGGACCGTTCTTTATATCTTTTTTTGTATGAATTGTCTTTACGTTTTTTTCCCATATTTCTACTATCTTTTTGCTCCTGTGTTCCTCATGATAAAATTTTTTCATATGTTAGGCTTTTTATCTCCTTTATTTTTAATATGCATTGCAAACATTTTCTTCTAGCATGTCAGGTTTTTGTTTGTTTGCTTTTACTTTATGTCCCTCTTTTAAGATCCAGCTCAATTGCTGTACTCCAGTGAAGCATCCTCACCCCCAGTATCCCAGCCTGGAAGTCACCTCTCCCTCCTTGGAAGGTCCAGAGCACTTAAAGGCACCTTTCAAAGTAGTCGGTATCTGTTTATGGGCCACATCATATTTCACTTTGTTTTAGTTATTTCTTCCTATTAGCGTCAAAGCTCTTCAAGGGTAAGATCAGTATCTTTTTTTCCTAGTCCCATAGCATCCAGCAGATGGTCTAGCACTTGTCAGATATTGACTACATGAACTTATCAGATACTAACTGAAGAAATGAACAAATAAGACCAGAAATGTGGCTTACGATCAATAGCAGAAGAGCTACCCTATCCTGCTCTTCACCTGAAGAAGCTTGTGTGTGTGTGTGTACACGCGTGTGCATGTGTGTGCAAGGGCTACCTTATGTGTTGGGGGGTAGGAGGTGAGGGGTCCAGCAGTAGAAGTTGCTACCACACTCTCCTCTCAGTATATCTCAGTTATGTAAAGCAGGCAAGGGGTGTGGTGGTGGCAATGAACCTATGGGAATATCAGCCCAGCAAACATTTTGTTTTTTATTTTATTTTTTTTATTTTTTTCACATTTTGGTTTTTAAATTCCCTCTAACACAGACACCAATTTACTATTACTATGGAGATGCTTATCTGCATACCATTAATCACAAAAAACATATACCTGTGTATTTTTTTTTGGTTTTTTTGTTTTTGTAATTCAGGCAAGGCATTATTGGCACCACTGCTCTATGTATTTTTTTTTTTTTGGCCTCGTCACACAGCTGGCAGGATCTTAGTTCCCCAACCAGGGATTGAACCCAGGCCCCAGCAGTGAAAGTGCAGAGTCCTAACCACTGGACCATCAGGGAGTTCTCTATACCTATGTATTCTTTTTTTTTATGATTATTATCTGTATGTTAGTTTATGAGCACTGCCATAACATAGTATCACAGACGAGGTGAGCTAAACCATAGAACTTTATTGTTTCATAGCTGTCGAGGCTGGAAGTCTCAAATCTAGATGTCCTCAGGCTCGGTTCCTTCTGAGGCTGTGAGGGAGGAATCTGTCCTGGGCCTCTCTCCTTGGCTTGTAAGGGGCCATCTCTGTGTCACAGGACGTTCTCCCTGTGTGCACATCTTCTCCAGATTTCCACTTCTTATAAGGACACCAGTCCTTATTGGATTAGAACCCACCCCAATGGCCTCACTTTGACTGGATCACCTCTGTAAAGGCCCAGTTCCACATAAGGTCACGTTCCGGGGTGCTGGCGGCTAGGACGTCAACTTATGAATTTGGGGGACTTCCCTGGCGGTCCAGTGGTTAAGACTCCACGCTTGCACTGCAGGGGGCACGGGTTCGATCCCTAGTTGGGGAACTAAGATCCCACATGCCATGTGGCACAGCCAAAAAAAAAAATATATGAATTTGCGGGAAACACAATTCAGCTGATAACCGTCTATAAAACATTTTAGAAATGCAGCCTAAGATCATCTGTCTTTTCTTTAGAGAATTATAACTAACAGGAATTTTAACCAGACATAGGTTCTTGGCGGGTTACGATGTTCTTGGGTGTTGTGTGCAGTTTGTCAACTTGCATGTATTTGATAAAGTTTCAGCTAAGAAGAAGATGCCTTACACATGCATTTGTAGTAAATTCACATTATCTCGTCTATGACACAGGCATGGGAACCCCGGGAAGACCTGGGCTGTGCCTTGAGGCCCGAGAGCACAGAGGCAGTCTACGCAGCAGCCCCCGTGGAGGTGGATGCTGGTGCGTCCATCACACTGCAAGTGCTGGTCCCCACCCCGGGGAACATCTCTTGCCTCTGGGTCTTTAAACACAGCTCCCTGAGTTGCCAGCCACACTTTGATTTACCAAACAGGTAAGCGGGGGCGGGGCGACATGCAACCAAAGGGATTTTTGGAGGAATCGTTCGGTGCCATAAAAAGTCTTTCTTGCTTCATGCAGAGCTTCTTTTCAAATTTCTGTATGTGTCCATTGTAACCCGTATCTCCAGTGAAGTAAAGGAAACTAAAAAAATAGTTAAGGCATGGATACATGACCTTTTATAGCGGTCAAAACCCATAGGACCAAAACCACAAAAAGTGAATCCTAATGTAAACTGTGGACTGTAGTTAATATCCATAGTGGCCCATCAGTTGTAACAAATGCACCACACCTGTGCAAGATAATAATAGGAAAACTCTGTGTGTAGGTGGCGTGGAGTCGGGGGGAGGGTATATGCGGGATCTCTCTGCACTTTCTGCTTCATTGTTTTTTCTGCTTAATTTTTCCATAAACCTAAAATTGCTCTAAAAAAATAAAGTCTATTCATTTAAAAAGGTATATAGAGATGTACAGGTATATTTAGGGCTTAAGAAAGCAGTAATAGCAAGTAAAATGTAAAATTTTTTTTTAATTGGATTTTGTCTAAAAGATAAAAAGTTAGGAAGTTTTCGTTCCATTTTGGTTAAAGTAGCAAGGAGCTTGCTAGTTAAAGCAGTGAGAAGGTTCTTTCTGGGAAATCCTTGGTGAAGGATTTGCCTATTTTGTTTCACAGTATGATAAGCAGAATTGTGATGATATGTGGTACCCATAAAACATTTTAGCAAGAAATTGATCTGTGTGTGGGGGGAACATTGGTCTCAGGATCCAGAAAGGTGTCTTAGCCAAGGTTTGCAGATTGACGGCCAAGCCTGTATCTAACCCTGTGCTGACCAGGTGGGGCAGGAAGCCAGGGGCACAGGCCATTTAAACGCCCACTTGCTAACTCTAAGGTGCTTTAGTCTCTAGTTCTTGGGGTGCCCTGGTGCCCCGAAGCTGTAGAAGAGGCAGTGTCTTTCTAGGAACAGTGCAGGAAATGGCCCCTCAATGACCCAAAGTGCCACCTGACTGAGACCCGGGAGAACATCTGTGACTGACGTGTACCAAGTCTTCACATTGGTTTCTTTAAGGTCAAACCAATGTTTAAGTAATGTTCAGGACGGTAGCTAGAATTTTGAAGTTTGGTCCTAAGTCTTGGGGCACATTCATTTTCCTTTCCTCTTTCGAGGCCATATTACTCACTTCTCTTTTTTGCTTACTTTTATCTTGGGGTTAAACCAAAGCACTCTTCTATTAAGGATTTTGGCTTAAAGGAATGTTCTGGTCATCTTATGAAGACCTGGTGCCACACCAGTTCTTATTGGATTGAGACCAAAAAGTGAAGTAACAAAGCAGGGTTCTTTTTACTCTGCTGAAAGATTGCCTTTTTTGTTCTAGGACAGGCAGCCAAAGTCATAGGTCTTATGTGGATTAGTTAACTTAGTACCAAAACATTTTTAGCAACTTCTCCCCCTAGTAAAGAGTTATAGAAATTAAATCTGGGCTCAGACCCGTAGCCAGGCAGATTGCATACCTAAGGTTTGATAACCGTCTTAGAGTTTTGTATGATATGCCCAAGAGATTGCGCATAATACTAGGAGAGTGAAGGTTCAGAGAAAGAAAGCACATCCCCAAAGTAGCTGCATAAGCAAAAATACATATATGTCTTACTAATTTACTTCCTATATGAACACAAGCACAAGTACTCTGGAACCGTGCTGCTTGGAGCTCTAAATCAGGGCTGTTCAATATCGTGTGCTCTTGGTTTGCCTGTGATTTTGTTAGAGTTCAGATTTTGATTCAGTAGCTGTGGGCGGGGCCTGAGGTTCTGCATAGGCTCCCAGCTGATGCCTAACTTGGAGCAGTGACATCTAAAGGTCAGAAAGTGCCCGTTTAAATCTAGCACTACTCAACAGACTTCTAGAGAGTATTTTAAGCTTTAAGGAGATTAGCTATCACGAAACACACATCAAACTTGCTTCTTTGAAGAGAATGCCCCTAGCCAAATTTATCTTTACCAAGTATCTGAAAAGTTAGAAATACTCACATTGAGACATCTCTCCTTTTACATCTATGTGATATATCAGTGCAATTATTACCCCATAGGAAAATGCTTTGTGTCTGATTCTGCTTGAATTCTTTCCTCGGCGGGGGAGGGGAGGAGGGGAGGGCACAAAACGGACTGTTTTTGACCTCAGTGACTCTTGCTTGTACCTTCATCTGGTTCTGCAAATGGGGCACCGAGGCTGGTGGCCAGGAGACTGGCAGATAAGCCTGTGGAAGATGCTTTGTCGTTGGCGGGAATGGTCCCCCGCTGCTGAGGGGGGCGTCCCAAGTCTGTGCAGTTTGGTGGGAGTTTTCCCTCCAAGGGGCTCGGGCGGCATGAGGTGAAGGTGCTCACTCCGAAGGGCTGGACTGGGTTAAGGTCAAGGTCAAACTAACCAGGCCAGGCTGAGTGCCAGGCACAGGACAGGAGCTGCGGTCTCCACCGAGATGGACCAGAGCCACCCAGCCACCTTCTGACTCGGTGTGAAATTCGAAGGTTTTCATTTCACACGTTTTCCAGATGAACCAGTTCTCTTTCTTGTGTTTCAGAGGAGTTGTTTCCATGGTCATTTTGAAAATGACAGAAACCCAAGCTGGAGAATACCGACTTTTTATTCAGAGTGAAGCTACCAATTACACAGTATTGTTTACAGTGAGTATGAGAAGTAAGTGCCGCTTGCTACTGGGTATTCTCCATAATCTAAAGGAGCGGTTAGAAGAGAACATGGCTTTTGTGAGTCATCACCTACCAGTGTTGGTTTGTTAGCTGTGACATATGTGCACGTTAGTATGAGACGTTAACAACAGGGGAGACTGTGTGTACGGTGTGTGGGAACACTCTGTGATATTCTCGCAAATTCTCTAAAACTCTTTTAAAGTAATGGCTTTATTAAGTGCTAAATAAATAAATGGAGAAACTAGGTACATTTATTTGTGCCACTTGAAGAATGGTTAAAAAAGAATGTTATTTCCATCAATTTATTATAGTCAAACATTTTTAAATTTGAAATAAATTGTGTTTATCTGTACATTAGAAATTTAAAAAACAAAAACAAAGGAGCAGTTGGAACCCAACAGCTCTTACAAGCTGCCCCAGACACATTAGCTAGGTACCCCTCAATATGTAGTTGAATTAATTGAACCCACTTCAACCACCCCATCACCTGTTGAGACTCTGATGTGACGCACAGACTGTGAGAGTGAGCCCTCTTCAGAACCCAGGGCCTTCTCTATTTTTGGGCTCCCCATTTTTTTCAGCGACAGATGGATAACAGGGAAGAAGTAGAAAGCATTTTGACCTTGGAGTCAGAAGACCTGAGTTCTTATATGGGATGTGAGACGACCACTTTGGGCAGGTCACGTACTGTCTCTGAGCCTCAATATTCTGATCTGTAAAATGGGGATACACATACCTCACAGGATTGCAAGAGCTTAGCGCTGTCCAGCAGAACGGTCTGAGACAATGAGAACGGCTGTGTCTGCTCCGTCCAGTAAGGTAGCCACTGGCTACATGTGGCTGGTGAACACTTGAGATGTGGCCAGTGTGACTGGGCACCAAAGTTTTCATTTTATTTAACTTTAATCCATTAAAGTTGACTTTAAATAACCTGGTACCTACTGTGTTCATACAAACGCCAGGTCGCCGTGCAAACCCTCAGGAACAACACATATGTTCTCACGCAGGCAGGCAGCTGTGCAGCTGGCAGAACCACCACCTGCGTGTCTTCTAACATCACCTTCTTTCCACCCGGTTACGTGCAGGCCTGGCGGCTGTGCGGACGCAGCCTGTACCCACTGACTGCTTTACCCCGCGTGACACACGGGGAGCAGAGGTGGCGGTGTTCACATGGGTCCTGCTGCCTTTAGGGGCCAGGGCAGTGCTCCAGAAACACGGGGTGTGTCCGTTGTAAACCAGGCTCCCTGCCTACATCTTGGTGTGTCTTGCCAGGCGGCGGGTGCGGTGCATGTGCGTCCAGCCCACAGCGGCTCCCCTTGGCCAGGGGCCTTCTGCCCGCGCCGTCGCAGGTGACCGGCTGGCTGAGAGGTGTGGAAACGGGCAGGACGGCTCGAGGCTGAGCGTGGCCATGTCCACACCCTGGGCCACATGGCTCTGGGTCTCGCGGTCAGAGCTGCGAGCAGAAGAGCACCTTTGGCTGTTTCAAGTCCCGCAAGTGTCCTCTGACCGGGGCTGGGGACAGGGTGCTAGGTCCCAAAGTCAGCCTGTCAGGCAAAAACCCAGCCAAGTC
The DNA here is from genome assembly GCF_030028045.1 of Hippopotamus amphibius kiboko. Taxonomy (NCBI): domain Eukaryota; kingdom Metazoa; phylum Chordata; class Mammalia; order Artiodactyla; family Hippopotamidae; genus Hippopotamus; species Hippopotamus amphibius. Next base: position 75,188,066 of record NC_080199.1, read on the forward strand.
AAAATTGGTCAAAATTTGTTTTGAAAGGCACTTCAATTATTCGTATTTATAGGACCAGGGCCCTGGAAGGTCAAAAGTCAAGAGGTACCTCTTGTTTCTCTTTGATTATGGTCGAGTTCCCTGTCCGCTTCCCAGTCCCTGACCCCTCTCTGTGGAACAGTAAGTCCTCAGGTTGGAAGAGAATAAGAGATTTCTTACTCTCTCTCTCTTTTTTTTTTTCTTTTAGGTCAAGTGTGTATACTTGAATTTGTATAATATAAATGGGCACCTTCTGTCTTTATTATACTTAGGGTAACTTCTTTTCACTTAAGATTTATAAAGTAAAAATAGCACAACAATTATTCAAGTAAGCTGTAACTGTTTTTAACGTGCTGCTGGGTGGTGGGATTCAAAAGACTCAGGTGGGGTTGACTCGGCAACAGTCAAGTGAAAAAGAGGAAAGGGTTCAGTGAACCACAAGTTCAGTATTAACCAACAGTGTGGCATGGTTGCTAAAAAAGGAAATCTGAACCTTGGCAGCGTTCACGAAAATGTAATGTCTGGGTTAAGGAAATTAATGGAAAATTACTATTTTCAGTCCTACATTTTTTCAGATAAATATTGACAGGACAGAGCAATCAGGATAATGAAGGTCTTGGAATTCCTTAAGTTAGGAGCAGCGGAGGGAATTACGAATGTTTAGCAGAGAGAAGGAAATATTTTGAGGAGAGGAGAAGATTGATTGCAGTGTAACGAAGAGGAAATTCTTCTGGCGTGAGTCAGGAAACCTGGGCTCACTAGTTAAAATGGCACTTTGATGGCAATGATCTCCCTTGACCTCAGTATTTGATTTTAAATATTTGAAAGATTTTCATATGGAAGCAAAGCTCACTTAAAAAAATTGCTCTAGAGGATAGACTTGGGACCAATGGTCAAAAATTACAGGGAGAGAAAGTAAAAACTACCACAAAATGGGAAAAGATGTTTGCAAGTCACATAATCAGCAAAGAATGAATAGATGAATAGTCATAATAGATAAAGAACTTCTATAAATCAATAAGAAAAAATCAGTAGAAAAAGGAACAAAAGACTTGAGGAGGCATTTCACTATCGTCAGTAAACATATTAAATTAATAACTGAGACATGCAAATTAAGACCACAATGAGACCCTGTTTTATACCCACCAGACTGTTGAAAACAAGTGGTCATTACGTGTAAAGTGGAGGTGCTCACACCACATGGACCAGCGGTTGCACTCCTAGGTGTACTGTTAAACAGACTTACACACCGGCCTCGGTAGAAATGCACAGAATGTTCACGGCACCACGGTTGGTGATACAAAACACAGGAAACAGCCCTAATGTCCACTGCAAGAAAATGGAAGCATAGATTGTGATACATCCACCAATGGAACACAGTATAGTGGTAGCAAAATGAATTAAGCATAGCTACATGCAGAACCATGGATGACTCTTAAACACATAAGGTTGGATGAAAAACTGACGTCGTGAAAGCCTGCATATTGAGTGATGCCATGTGTTGAAGCTCGAAAACAAACAAAACAAGTCAATATATTGTTTCGGGCCACACATCCAGGTGGTGGACACGTTTTTGAAAGTATGAGAATGATAAACACAAAATTCAGGATAACGTTAACCGGGGTCGAGAGATGGGGAGAGGCACAAGAGCAGATTCAAAGGTATTCATGACTGTTCTGCTTGTTAAGTTGAGCATGGGTCCATGGGAACTTGTTTTTATTATTATGCTTCAAAATTTAGTCTTCATATATTCTTTGGTATATATATATATATATACACACACACACACGTATACACACGTATATATACACACACACACACGTATATCTAAAGTTTTATATACTATTTTAAAACAATTTATTATAAGGAGGAAGATTGAAATTTAGCATAGGGAAGCGTTCTTTAAAAAAAAAAAAAAAAGGTTTCTTGAAAAATGGCAGGATCTCCTCTGGAAGGTCATGAACTCCTGTCTCTAAGGGGTCCAAGCAGAAGAAGGGAGTTTATGTGTTAAGCCCCGTGGGGAGGGGGAGAGGGAGCTGGGGGGAGGGTCGAGGTGTGAGGCTCCGATGCGAACAGGAAGCTAAACCAAGCCTCTCAATTCTGTTCCAGTTCCACCTCCATCCTGCTATATTTCTGCCTAGTTCTAGATAAAATTATGGAAAGAAAGTTGGGTCTTAAGCTATATAAGTATGTGTTATAAACTATGTGATTTCTACTTTTCTTTTTCCCATGCGTATCGATATTTGTGTTTTTACATGGCTTCAATCCACTAAATTTGAGTTGTCTTTGGATTCATGAAACACCCAAAGACATTAGCTAAGAGAATAAATGCTAAAGTTGGCATTTCAGCCAGAGTTGAATTTAATGAGGAGGGAGTATGTTATTATATATATTTGGAGTGGAGCAGAAGACACCGCTATGGTATAAAAGATTAACTTTTCATCACGGTGCAGAATTCTTCTTTTGAAGAGGCTGCTGAGACAGTTATTTTCTTTAATGTTTATGATATTAAACACTTTTAATATTAAAATGTTAATAATTTATGATGCTTTAGATACACTGCTTTACACATTAAGGAGACCTTACTTTAGAAAAATGGAAAATCAGGACGCCCTGGTCTGCATCTCGGAGAGCATTCCAGAACCGACCGTGGAATGGGTGTTCTGCGATTCACAGAGTGACAGGTACGACATGTGGAGAGAGAACTGCTATTATGACTTTACTTTTCCGGTCTTTTTCTAATATAGTTGACATCATACTGTCTGTACAATTTCTTACCATGTTAACAGGAAACTTTGGCTTTTTAAAGAATGATTGGCATGGACTTCCAAGGGAGGGTGGTGGGGGTGTCGTGGACCTGTAGGACCTCCCTGGCTATCACACGACACGAATAAGAGCCCTTTTCAGTTACAGGGTTGCCGCCTCCCTAAGCATTTGGTTTGGGAAAAAGAAAGGTCCAGAGTTTAGTGTATGATTCCCTTTAAGTAAGAAATCCCCTGTGAATAAATGTTTAATTTGTGATTATTCTGTTTATTCTGGAAGAGCAGTTTGATATGATCATTTAGGGATGTAGAATCTGCCTGGGTTTGAATCCTGGTTGAACTTGTGTGGCCTTGAACTTAACCCCTCTCTGCCTCATCAGAAGAACGGGAGTGGGAGCAGTACTTACCTTATACAATTGCTCTGATAAGTAAATAAACTTGTACCCGTGAAGCACATAGAACAGTGCCTGGCAGATAGTAAGGACCCTATAAATGTTTACTTTTGTTTTTCATGTGTCATAGCTAAGTGTTCACAAAATAAGGGTTTATGCCATTTGAACTATTTAAAATTCACTAAACAACTTTTATTGAAAAATGGGACTAAAGAGAAGGAGAAAAAGTAAAAAATCAGGTTACCAAATAATATGAATGGGATCCCAAATTTTAAAGGAACAAGAAGTAGAGATTTCCTATAGATATATATGTAATGTGTGCACAGAAAAGAAAAAGATTAGAAAGCTACATGCAGCAAAACAGTAACAGGTCTCTCATGCTGGAAGGAATATGGGCGATTTAAAATTCTTTTCTTTGGGTTTTTCTGGATTTTCCAAAATGAACATAATGATTGTTGCCTTATAATTAAAAAAAAAACCCTCAAGGAATAATGCATAAACAAAGATAAGAATACATTTAACTAAAGTGATAAAGAGAAAAAAAGTGACTCTGCACAGATTCTAAAAGCCGTATCTGCTTTGGGAAAGGAGATGGTTAGGGAGGTGGGAGAGGAGAGGATGGTGGCTGACTCCCTGCAAGTGACACCGCTGTCTCCTCTGTGAGCTCCGGGGGCTCTGGGGACTTGTGCAACTCTGGCCTCTCTCCCTCTCCCCACTGGTTGTCCTCTTCAGAGCATCAAAGAAAAGATGCCTACACCTTGTTAAGCTGTCTTAAAACCTAATCATGCTTTTCCTTTTCTCCATTTTTCTCTTTCTCCCCCCTCTCTGTCTTTTCTCAATTCTTCCATTCGTTCTGTCTCTTTAATAACAGCTGAGCGGTCACCAAACACAAAACCTTTTAAACTGTTTTATTATGTGATTCGGTCTCCTGTTAATCTAATTGGGTGAGATCAGGAATAACTAGTTGTGAGTTGGTTTACCTTGTGACCTGCTCCTGTCCTGATAAGCTTTCTTATCAGGCTCTTAAACTCTAGAACCTTTCATTTGGTTCTTCTTCTAAACATTCATTTGTGATTTTAAAAGATGTTTAGTCAACTGACATTTATTTTTTCATTGCAGCTGTAAAGGAGAAAGTCCAGCTGTCGTTACAAAGGAGGAGCGCGTCCTCCGTGAGTTATTTGGAACAGACATAAGGTGTTGTGCAAGAAATGAGCTGGGCAGGGAATGCACGACCCTCTTCACTATTGGTAAGACCACGGTGTCGTGCCCTTCTGTGTTCAGTGACTGTTCCTTAGAGACAATCTGGGACTAGTCATCACCCCTAAAGTCCTCACTCAATTTCAAAAATTCTGTGGTTCCTTCAGGCCATTTCCAATGTAATATTATGGTTTCTGCCAGTGCTTACTTCTTCATAAGAGACTAGTCAATCTCTGAAAGACTCTTTTATTTTGAGATGGTTGGCAACATTTGAGATGCCATTAAAATCTTTGTTGTGCAGAATGTTCAGGATATATTTTGTATGAGGGAAAAAAAATCACTTTTTTTCTTACCTGAGATGTTTTCATCTTCTAGATCTAAACCAAACTCCTCAGACCACACCGCCACAATTATTTCTTAAAGTAGGGGAACCCTTATGGATACGGTGCAAAGCTGTTCATGTGAACCACGGATTTGGGCTCAGCTGGAAATTAGAGAATAAAGCACTGGAAGAGGTGAGAGGATGAGCTTGCATCCTGAAAATGCAGAAAAAAATGAACCAAGAGTCCAGGTGGAAATCACTCCATTCAAATTCTGTTTTATTAAAATCTAGGGCAGCTACTTTGAGATGAGTACCTATTCCACAAACAGAACTATGATACGGATTCTGTTTGCTTTTGTATCATCAGTGGGAAGAAACGACACTGGCTATTACACTTGTTCCTCTTCAGAGCATCCCAGTAAATCAGCTTTGGTCACCATCCTAGGTAATGCAGGCTGCGCACGTAATCTGTACTCATGTTTTTAGTTGTTTTAGTGTGGAATGTAAGGTAGGTACTGCAAATTCTGCTTTCAGAATAATGTTAGTATCAAAAAGCTGAGAAAGAAACTAAATTAGGAGAGCTTTGCAAGTATAAGCTACCCCTTCCCTGCCCTTTCTGGTTAAACCAAGGCCGCCTGAATGCCACCACCTTTGCAGTCACCATGATGTAATGTGACCCTCTGTTTGGGGATTTTTGTCTTCCAATAGGCTGGAAGTTTCCTAAGGACAGAAATAATCCCTTCTATCCTGTAGTCCCAAAACCTGGCAGAGGGCCAGACACAAAATGAACCCTTAGTGAGCACTACCTGAGAACTGTCTCTCAGGGCAGAGATGAGTGGCTGAGAGGGCGGGACATGCACTTAGATGCGTGGAAATGTGGGTGCGCTGCGGAGGATCTGCCAGGCACCACACTTTAAGTAATCTCGGAGTAGGTGGCAGCCTTCAGCCATCATGAAAATGCTAAGAAATGAAGGGATTCTCTTATTAAACTAATAACGAAGTGCTGCTTATGGAAACCTTGTGAATATTGCCAGCTAGACTATCCTGTTTGCACCCCGAGATTACTTTATGCGGGATGTGTCACGAGGGGGCCGTTCTGACTGGGGACAGGGATTGTCGGTGGGTCCCTCTGTGTTGGCCAGGCTGGGGGGAGCCCTTCCACCCCCTTGAACTTGTCAGCAAAATCTAGGTTTATTTATATATTTCTTTGGGAATACAGCCAATTCTGAGAGGAATCAGAAGGTGATGTGGTCAGGCTTATAACTGGGGACAGAACTCCTCTGCATTTCTTGTTCGACTATCAAATCTGAGTTGTCTTGCACAAAACTGATGCATAAAAATTTACTTATCGTCTCAATATCTTTCCTCCATATGAGTCTCATTATCTAATGTATAAATGCATTTATTTTTTACAGAAAAGGGATTTATAAACGCTTCCAAATCAAGTGAAGATTATGAAATTGACCAGTATGAAGAGTTTTGTTTTTCTGTCAGGTTTAAAGCATACCCACAAATCAGATGTACGTGGACCTTCTCTCGAAAATCATTTCCTTGTGAGCAAAGTGGCCTGGGTGACGGGTACAGGTGAGCAAACACAGACCACGTCATCATTGCTGGCACGACCCTTCTGGTGGCCCTCAAGAAGGGCGGTTTTGTGTTTTAAGTTTATGTGCTGTGACGTTGACAACTGAAGATGGGAAAGCAAACAGCGGATGTGAGGGCACAGTGGCAGCTCTGTAATCAGTTCAGATAGTGTCACCCACGGCACGAAAAACGGAAAGAATCGTATCAGTTTGAGTCTGGCATTTTCTGAGTCACTGGGTCGTTACTTCCTGTTTGAGGGTACGTGCTATTGGTACACGGGGTCTCTCAGCCCGTTTGCAGATGACTGAGGAAGTAAAACCTCTCAAAAACAGGAAAACACTACGTATAGGTGTGTTGATTTAAGTTTTCAAAAAATAAATGCAGAAATAGCTCAATGATAAATGCTGAAGGCAAATCTCATTTTCCTGGGGATTTGTCCAACGGCACGCAAGTTTCTCTTGTGGGAGAAATGCTTCAGGCCCTCTTTGGAAAACAAAAAGACAGCTCTTCTTTTTTTTAAATTGAAGTATCATTAACTTACAATGTTGTGTTAGTTTCAAGTGTACATCACAGTGATTCATTTATACATACATACATACATATATATTCTTTTTCAGATTCCTTTGCATTATAGGTTATTACAAGATATTGAATCTAGTTCCCTGTACTAGACGGCAAGTCCTTGTTGTTTACCTATTTTACATATAGTAGTGTGTATATGTTAATCCCAAACTCCTAATTTATCACTCTCCCCCCCCCAAAAAAAAAAAACCAGCTCTTCTTTGTATTTCCCATGGCTGTGATATCCCTTATCTCCTAAAACTAACCCTAGGTAACATGGCTTCAGGATAGATTATGAGCTGAGAGGCACCTGCCATCTCTCAGACACGTCGATGGTTTAGAGTAAATCACCGATGCTCAACAAACGGGTCCATAACCCAACTGTACAGGAATCAGCTGGGTGAATGTTGGGAACGTGGATTCCTGGCTCGCATTCCAGACATGCTGAACCAAAATGGGGGCTCAATACCCAGATTCTACTTTTTTTTTTTTGGCCGCACCGCCCGGCACACAGGATTTAGTCCCCCGACCAGGGAATGAACCCTCACCCCCTGCAGTGGGAGCGCATAGTCTTAACCACCGGACCGTCAGGAACGTCCCACCAGATGCTACCTTTTTAATGAGAACCTCTGGTGATTCCTATCACATGTCTGGATCTGTGCCGTGTGGTACAGTAGCCGCCAGCCACGTATGGCTATTGGGAGCTTGCAGTGCGGCGGGTCCCAGTGCAAGTGTGCTGTGGCTGTAACATGCACAGCGGATTTTGAAGACAGTATGAAAAACAGAATGAAAAATATCTCAATAATTTTTGTCTTGATTATATGTTAAAATGATAGTATTTTATATATATTGAGTTACATAAAATCTGTTATTACCGTTTACTCCTTTTTACTTTTTAGATAGCTCACTGTAAACTTTAACGTAGGTGACTTGCATTATATTCCTATCGGATAGCACGGGTCTTGGTGAAGAGTCAGGGTTAAGCTCTTTTCATCCTGATTCTTCTCGGTTTGTTTCCTGATGACTGTGCTGTCCTATACCCCAAAATGATTTGTAACTGATCCTTGTTTGCTTTTTTAAGCAAATGCTGTTACACGGGGTTTGCCTGGAACTGTCCACCCTCTCTCGCCCAAGCCTCCTACTGTTCGAAGCATTGATTTTTCAAGTAATTAAGAAGGCAGCCTTTGGATGGACACACAGTCCCCTAACTCCGGGCTTCTCAACAGCAGCCTGTTGACATCCTGGGCTGGGTAACTCTTCATTCTGGGGGTCTCTTCTAAGCACGGTAGGGTGTTCAGCATCGTCCCTGGCCTCCACCCGTTGGATGTCGGTAGCACCACGACCCCCAGTTGTGACACGCAGAAATATCTCCAGACTTCGCCAACGTCTCCTGGTGAGAAAGAGTTGCCTGGGGTTGAGAACCACTGCCTTGGAGAGGCCACCCCACTGTCATAAGCCCTTGCGCTGAACCACCAGCCTTTTGAAAGCAGAAGGCAGGGAGTCAGCCCCTCTCCTGCTAGTTGAGCTGACTCCCTGCCTTCAGGATGTGAGTGCCGTCCCTTTCCCCGTCCTTCTTTGGTTTTGTTTGTTTTGTTTCTGTTTGTTTTGTTTCTGTGTTCAGGCCACGCCGCACAGCGTGTGAGATCTTAGTGCCCCGACCAGGGATCCATCCATGCCCCATGCATTGGAAGCAAGGAGTCTTAACCACCGGACGCCAGGGACGTCCCCTCCCCGTCCTCCTTCGTATTGTGCCCCTGTGTCAGAGAGGCTCTTAGCACGGTGGGATTCTCTTTTGAACCTGATTCAAAGAGACAGAGGATCCACTCAATTTAGTTCAATAAGTATTCTTTTCATACCTCCTTGATGGGCTCGATGCCGTGAGGGGCTACGAGGGTGAACAAGGCGGTATCTCTCCCCAGCTCCCTCAAGTTACACAGGCACATGTAAGTCCTAGAAACTGCCTGGGAGGTCCCTGCTACTTGTGCTGGTGACATCTGGCACAGTTCTTAAGATCTGACAGGCTCACTGATTAGAGGACCGTGTCTCTGCTATATGGGTCTGAGGCCAGTCTAGCGGGCTAGTTAACCTGGTTTCACCCCATGACCGCACTCTGCAGCCCTGACCTCAAGTAGTCATCTTCTGGAGGCAGCTAAATGAATACATCAAATTCTGATTTCCATCGTGACGTGGACCTCTCATTCATAACTACCTGGTGATAGAGTCAACCTCTTTGTGTGTTGAATCCCACCAGTGAGTTCATGACCTCCGTTGGGATAGGTGCTGTCATTTCTCTGTCTTTGTACAATGCCTCGTGCAGTCAAAGGCTGTTTAGTAAATGAACGAATTCATCACCACCCCTAAGAAGCAGCTCAAAGTGCATAGCCTGGGCCCGAGAAGAGTCAGCGGCGTACACTTTGCACTGCAAGGACCGCCACACTCACCACAACACCTAACTCACGGCGCTCACCACGACACCTAACACTCAGTGTTTATTTTATTCAAAAAGTTCTTGAAGAGCCACAATATTAATTGGTGATAACCATGTACTGGGCGTGATGGGCCAGTAGATTCACAAAGCCAAGGTGAGATGGAGCCCAAAAATTGAACACAAGTGCTCTAAGTGTTGTCAGCTCTCCACATGAGGTTCTGAGTTGTGATAGGGGATGCAGATTAAATTCTAACCTGAGTTCTTTTCAGTTTTTTTTATTATAAACAGTTCCAAATTTACTCATAAGCTCCAAGAATAGTGCAATGAGCATCCTTTACCCACTGCTTAGGTTCAACAGTTTAGTCAAACTGAATTTTGTTTATGAAATACAGTATTTTCCTCATGGGGCCAGAGAGGACTTTATAAGCAAAGTGACACCAGTTTTTGTATGTAACCGAAAGGTCTGTGTAATAACAGTACTCCTGAAAAAGCTTTGGTGCGGTCAGAGCATGTGTGCCAGAAATCTTGCTGCTTCCCCACCTTCCTGGCTTCGTTTCTCCAATTTACTTCCTCAAACATGATACCAAAGTTTATTAGGGCTTGGCTTTATGTGTTTACATTTTATGAAATTATAACTTTCCAGCAGTCCTGACAGCCTGGTCTTGGGAAAAGGTTCTAGCATATTTCATCTGTTAGTTTGCATGATTTCCTATCTCTGTAGACTTACGTCTAAACAAAATCTGCCTTAGCTTTTCCTAGTTTCATGGTTAAAACACACACACACACACACACACACACACACACACACACACACACACAAAACAACTTATTAGGATGTTATAATTATTTAAGTAATTTCTTCTCAAAGAGTCTCCTTAGGCGTTTCTTTTTCCCTGAAATATTTAATTTCCCAACTCTAGGAAGTCTAAGTGCTGTTCACAAGAGGCACTAACTGAGCACTTACTGGTACCAGTGGTGGAATCTGGCTTCTAGGTGGTGAGACGTGGTCCTTCTCAGGACAAACGAAAAAGCCAGCTCTCAAGTTAATAAATGATATGTGATTCTACAGGAGGAATTTTCGTGGTTCCCTGAAGGAGCCCTGAGCGTATACAGAAAAGAAGGAAAGACGTTCTGGGTGTAAACAGCGGGAACCTCCAGCCAAACCCTGCCCCCTCAATTGTAAGGTACTAACCACGTCACGAAGCCTCACTGAGACCTAAAGAAACTTCTTTGAGCCCCTACTGTGTGCCGAGGTGCAGAGTCCTTTTTACGGATTATCTCATTTAACCCACCTCATCCCATTTTATGAAATATGGGAACAGGCTAAGTGACTTCCCCACACCTAGGGCAAAGTCAATACCTTTCATTCACTCTTATTTTCTGAAATTGCCTTTTAAAAAAACAGAAATGACACCCGTGATTCCACCACCAGGAATTATGTTTCAGACTTTGTCTGCGTAACCACCGTGATAGGAATACCTTAAGTATAGGTTTTTGCACAAACCTGAAACTGTGCCATTTGTCACCTGCTTTTTCACTTTAAAAATATCATCTCTTGCTGTTAGTAAGGACATTATTATTATTATTTACATTATCACTTTTATGGCTACTTAGTATTCCACTTTTTAGAAAATTTTATTTTGACTAACTCCTGTTGAGGGGCATTTACTTTCGTTTTTTTTTTTCTTTGCATCTTTATTTTAATGTGACTTTCTCACTTAACGTATACCCCAGAGTAAAGCTTCTAAATGTCGTTTTTATTCAAAATGACTCCCAGACTAAATAAGCCTCATAGTAATGATGATCTAACACATTTATTGTGTTTACCATGTGCTAGGCACTATTGTAAGCCAGTTATATAAAACTGCTTTAATAAGCACTTAAAAACTTCTCCTCTAACAACTGTGTAAGGTGGATACTATTACATCTTCATTTTACGGTTGAGGAAACAAGTACAGAGAAGGTCAGTGACTCGCCCAAGGTCACACCCCCAGGCGATGGCAGAGTTGGCTTCACAGCCAGCGTTTAACCATCACTCTGGTACTGCCTCTTGACACCAGCTCCTTTCAAATGTGTGAGACTCTCAGACTCGGTGTGTGAGAAGACAAAAATGCAGGCGTGCACTTTGGTTACTTAAAAAGAAAAGTGTGCCCCCTTCTGAGATGGGCTGGACTTTGCTATTGGGTTTCTAATGATTGTATAATACTTCCCCAGGCTTCTGGGCTCCCCTGAGATAAAACAAAAGTGAACATGGTATTGTGTAGAGTGATATAAAGTCACCAGCACCTCTCCTGCCCCTGCCCAGCTATCTCTGTCTAACCCTGGACAGAAAGGTGTGCAGACTGGGTTCAACTTCAGCCAGGCTGTTACCCCCTCCACGCCCTGCCATTTGAGAGGGCAGGATCTGCTGATGGGGGTCTCCCAGTCCCGGGTGAAGCCACTCAGTCCTGCCAGCTCCTCACTCTCCAGTTTCAGAAGCGCTCAGCTTCCCCAATCTGTGCTTTATTATTCCGTTTTCTGGTTTGACTTTGATCATCTCTTGCTCTTTGAATAAAGCATTTTCTACAGTGAAATTACTCCCTGAGCCGCTGGAAAGACCTGCAGCTTCTCAACTCCCCAGCTCTGGGCACTAAATGGAAAATAAAAATCACCTGCATTTTGCTTGTAACAGAGGAGAAATCCCTTCTCATAGTTGTACCGAGAACACATCTTTTTAGTCACCAAAAGTATTTCGCTATGGACTCCAGTTTCCTGATCTCCCATCTCATGGCCGCTGGCCGTTTTCAGAAAAACCCCAGGGAAAGGGGAAGTTTGAAACTCCCTGGCACTAATTGGTTAGTCCCCTTGGAATTTCCAGGGGAGGGTCGGTGGCGATGCAGTTATTGCTCTTGCTGTGGTTGACTGCCGTAAACAGGAGGACAGGCAGTTGAGAAGGACCTGGAGATTCAATTTTGTGTTCCGGTGAAGCGTGAGAATCTTTCAGGTGCCGTCCCATCCATCCCATGACAAGTCACGCTCCGCTCAGACAGCACAAAAGACTTAGGAGGGAAAATGTCCACAAAACAGATTACTTTGGTCTGCATGATAATCAGTAGTTGTATCGGTCACTTCTTTTTTTTTTGTAATTAATTTTTATTGGAGTATCATTGCTTTATAAAGTTGTATTAGTTTCTGCTGTGCAGCAAAGTGAATCAGCTATACGGGGACCATATATCCCCTCCTTTTTTGGATTTCCTTCCCATTTAGGTCACCACAGAGTATTGACTAGAGTTTCCTGTGCTACACAGTAGGTTCTCATTAGTTGGTAATTTCTTTATCAAATTGATTGGTGCTTTTGGCATGCTCCCTGGCTAGCCACACTGGCTTCTTTTTTTATCTCTTCTCTTCTTCCTTTTTTCAGGGTCTTTCGCTATTATCCGGTGAGAATTACATTTTCCCTTTTAGAAGCTCACATCTTTCTCTTCTTGGACCACTTAAACCCTGACTTCGTAAAGTGTGGAAACTGCATGTACCTATACTTACTTTTCTCCCTAAAGTTATAATTTGGCTTTCCACCATTCTTTCTGCCATTTCCACTTCACCAAACTTCTGGTTGTCCAGAAGTAGGTCAGGATAAGAAATTCCCCCTTCTGCTTCTTCAGCCTTCTTGTTAATGAGGCAAACAAAAAGCTTGTTCAGTGCTCGCTTAATAGTCAATGAAATCTCCCATCGCTATATACAGTCAGAATTACCTCTAAGCTTCCGAATTAAGGATGCAGAACACTGGTGTCCAGTAAACCCGGGCTCAAAAGCTCCTCTATCGATTGCTAGGGGTGGGCTTTGACTCTCAGGAATCGGGGCAGGGGTGGGGGGAAGATCTGTTCTCTCCTTCGTCTTCACGTGCAATCCAGCAGCTGCTGTTTCTTGTTGTCCTGGTGCCTCTCAGGTTGGCGCTTTCCTCTCCCTCTCCATTTTCCCTGCCTTAGACGACACTCAGCTTTTCATGCTCTAAACTCTCAAATCTGAACCTGTAGTTCTTCTCTCCTAGGAGTCCCCACACTATATCGTAACTGCTTATTGCTTGTCTGCCTTCACCACTAAACTGTAAATTCTGTGAGAAGAGAAACCCAGTTTTGCTAACTCGCTGTTGGACTCCCGTTTCCTCCGGTCAACAGCCTCTACCATTGACAGGAGAATGGGTCAGTGAATGCACGCATGCACACATGCATGACTTCTGGGGTTACTTCAACAGCTGCCTCCAGACGTCCCCTCCTGCTGCCATCACTCTAAACCAAAATACTGTTCATAACGTTCCTCTCCTGCTCGGGAATCCACAGCGTCTCGCCCCTGCTTTCTCCGTCAGGTCTAAATGGTTAGGCTTCTTTTCCCAGGCCCCTGATCACCTGGCCCCACCACCCTCTGTTCTCCTACATCCCACCCTGCACCTCTGCGCCAGCCAAGAGGCCTCCCCGTTCCTCTTCTTGTGGCCTTCTGAGTTCCTGCCTCACGGCTTAAATCATGCCGTTGCCTCCTTGGATGTCTTTTCTTTGCCCTCTCATGAAAACCAGCTCATCTGTGAAGACCTAGCTCAATGCTTGCGTCTGTGAAGCCCTCTGAGCTTCTCTCGCCCACCCTGGCCTCTGCCTCCTCTGATCCTCCGCGGGCCTCGGGTTTCATGTTCTCACCATTGCCCGCAGGAAGGCTTTGTCCACCCACCCGGATCACGATGTCTCTGAAGACAAGAGCCACACTCAGGGGTCTTTCGCATCCTGCACAACTCCTCCTGTGTACGTTTTCTTTTTTACTTCAGGTAGGCTGTATAGAGGTGGCCTAATTCAGTATCTTCCGAACAAGGCTTAGATTTTCTTATTCGAGGGGAAATTTTTTTCTCTTTCTTCAGTGCAGGAAGGCACATTTCACAGCTTCTTGCTGCCCCACGTCTCCTATCATATCCCCCATCCCACTAAGATATGCACCATCTCACATACCTGCTAGACTTGATGGATGATCCCAGATACCAAACACCTTGTAGGCATGGTGAATGATCCCCAATGCCATACACCCGGTAGGCATGGTGGAAGAGCACTCCAAGTAGATACTAGAGCCTGCTGAGACCAGCCAAAGATGTCTGTACTCAGTGTAGTTGAGCCCTCATCACTGTCAGTCGCTGCGTAAGGCAAGGGTTGGTCATAGGTCCTGCCTTGGACCAGCGTCAGAGAGCTTGGTCTTCCTTTCAGGAAGCTGGGGGGGGCGTGGTCCATGGGCTCTGCCACCTACCAAGGTTCTTCCATAGCTCCGGGAGGTCAGACTAGTCTGGCATGTATGTAACAGTAGGGGCTGGAACCGTCTTGCATCTCGTAGGAGCTCAGCCTGGGTCAGTGCTTCTCCACCTCTAATGTGCACGTGCGTTCCACGGAGATCATCTTAAAATGCAGACTCTGAGTCAGTGGGGCTGGGGTGGGGCCTGCGATTTTGTATTTCTAACGAGCTCCTAGATAATACCAAGGCAGACGCTGCCTGTGTGTGGACCACATTTTGAGTAACAAGAGCATCCAGGCACCTCCCTGTCCACTGAACTTGAGAGAGTGAGTGTCTCCCAGAAGCCTCTCTCCCATGCACACCATCATCCATTTCAGCATCTCCTCAAAGAATCTGGCTAAGTCTGTCTTTCATTCTTTTTCCAACAGCATATCTAAGTTTTGCAACCATAAACACCAGCCGGGACAATATATCTTCCATGCAGAAAATGATGATGCCCAGTTCACGAAAATGTTCACGCTGAATATAAGAAGTAAGTGAAACTGTCAAGACGTTTGATTTTACTCTTGTAACTCTTTAATGCTGTATTAAGTTGGACCAGAGAGAGCTAAGTCATGGCTCAGGGAAGGAGTGCTACAAAACTGTTTTGACGTGCTGACGTGTTTTGAAACTATACTTTCGTATCTGCCGGCTCTGTTGATATGCAGATCTCTTTCTGGGCAAATCCTTTGAAGGAAGGATGGAAGCTAAGATGCGATTCCATGTCCTCTCTGAAGGTGCTTTGGTGTGTGACTTTATTGATTTTAGTACTTTGAAAGGTCCTGTTAAGGAAGGGCCAAAAGTCATACTACCTGCCATTTAGTTGCTTTCGTAATCTTTGTTTCTCTGGTCTATAAAAAGATGAAAGTACATTTTGTTGGACTTTTTGCAGAGGCTTCTCCTGAAGCATTTTGGGATGCTCAGGTAGATAGAGGTCTACACCTGAGCTCTCTCCAGGAGAGGTCTAGCAGTAGAAAAGGGGGGTGCTCCCCAGAGAGGTTGAGGGCTGCCCGTGCAGAAGGTGACATGACAAAAGGAAAGAGGGACCCCCTCTTTGAGTCACCCTGCACGTGACACGCTCCCAGAAGCACAAACTGCTGAGAATTAATGGTCAGCCTATGTGAAGCTGACTAGGAAACCCTTTCTGGAAAGCACCGTACTCCATGAGCTTGTTTTCCCTGTTGTTTTCTACAGGGAAACCTCAAGTGCTCGCCGAGGCATCCGCAAGTCAGGCTTCTTGTTCCTCTGATGGGTACCCGTTACCATCCTGGACCTGGAAGAAGTGTTCAGACAAGTCTCCCAAGTAATGAAGACATAGGCCCCTCTTGTGTTAGAAGAACATAAAACTCTCTCTGACATATTGACTCTTTCTCATGAATTCAGTTTAAGAAGAAACGAGGAGGCATTTAAAATGCTTGCCTTCTGAGTCGACCACCATTCTAAATGGTCATAGATTGTTCTGATAACCTGTCATAGGTGCATCTCTTGTAGACCCCAGTGGAGAGACCCTCACTTCCAATCCGTTGACAGCCCTGCCGCCCCATCTGACTTCTCTGTCTGCCATGTCTTTTCAGCTGCACAGAAGAAATCACAGAAGGGATTTGGAATAAAAAGGCCAACAGAAAAGTGTTTGGGCAGTGGGTATCAAGCAGCACCCTGAACATGAGCGAGGCAGTTAAAGGGTTCCTGGTGAAGTGCTGTGCCTACAATTCCCTCGGCACCTCGTGTGAAACAATCCTTCTAAACTCACCAGGTACATGCCGGTTGCTATGGTAATGCACCACCTTCAGGAATTCCCCCCCTAGAAGTCAGTCCCTGTTGTTGGCTTTTATTTGGGGAGTTTAGCAGAGCGTGTAGGTTTGGTATGTGAGACGAGAAGGCTCTTTGAGTCAGGCAAGAATCCCCACTGAACGTATATGTTTTATAGTTCAAGGGCAGGGTGACTTCTACTGACGTTTTGTGACTCGTGAATTCGTGTGACGTGGGTAGAACCATAAACCCCCGGTATGGGGGACATCTACCGAGAGATCCAGCTCTAGGGAGGCACGGTCCCTTTCAGTCAATCTCCTTATTTGCCTGTAGCCTGCTGTTTTATCATTTTTGGTTTGATATTTAAAGCCCTCTGAAATTAAGCAATTCTGAAACCTGGCCGCCTACACTACTGGTTCAGAGCCACCATCATCCCCAAACTAACTTCCCCACATTCATATGACAGCCTCATTGTGGGAACGCAAGGTTTTTTTTAGTTGAGGTATAGTTGATTTACAGTGTTGTGTTAGCTTCAGGTATACAGCAAAGTGATGCAGTTTATAGATATATATTCTTTTTCAGATTCTTTTCCATTATAATTTATTATAAAATATTGAATAAAGTTCCCTGTGCTATGGAGTAGGACTGTGTTGTTTATTTTATATAGAGTAGACAAACTTTTTTTAGTGATTCAGTCATATATATATTTTTTTCTTTTCAGATTCTTTCCTATTATAGTTTATTACAAGTTACTGAATATAGTTTTCTGTGCAATATACTAGGACCATGTTGTTTATTTTATATAGAGAGACAAACTTCTGTTTTTATCTGACTTGCATATCCTGTGGGTTTACATAGATGTAATTCTTAAAACCCCTACTAAATGACTTTTTTAAATGGGTTCAGAATCACTTACAATTTGGGGGGATGAGCCCTTTACAGGAGCATGGCCCGATTTTCTGTGGGGACAGCGTGTTTGTAGGGGGCTTGTGGGTTCCTGAGACAGGACGGGAGAGGTGGTAAGGAGCACCTGCTGAGCGTCCGCCTGGAGTTCTCATTCCCTGCCCCGCGATGCTCTTCCACTGCAGGCCCCTTCCCTTTCATCCAGGACAGCATCTCATTCTACGCAACAATTGGCCTCTGTCTTCCCTTCATTGCCGTTCTAACCATGCTACTTTGTCACAAGTACAAAAAGGTAAAAGCAAAGGTAAACCGTCCTCACTGTGCCCCGTTTCTGACGCATTCCCTGTGGCTAATCGGCTCCTTATTTCATCTCTGAAGCAATTGCGGTATGAAAGCCAGCTACAGATGGTGCAGGTGACCGGCTCTCTGGATAACGAGTACTTCTACATTGACTTCAGAGAATATGAATATGATCTCAAATGGGAGTTTCCAAGAGAAAATTTAGAATTTGGTAAGAATCGAATGTTCCAAATGTTTCTGTCGCGTTTCCTCCCTGTTGGGAAATCTTCCACGTGCACTCACTCACCGTGTGTCTTGCAGGGAAGGTCCTGGGATCGGGTGCTTTTGGAAAAGTGATGAACGCAACCGCCTGTGGAATTAGTAAGACAGGGGTCTCAACCCAGGTCGCAGTCAAAATGCTGAAAGGTACGGTTACGTGGACCGACAGACACAGGGATGCACGAAGAGGGGAGCTGCCGCCTCCCACCTCCTCTTTTCCATCATGGCTAGGGTTACTGCTTGCCGTGCTCCAAAGCTGAAAAGGGAGTGAGTTGGGGTGGGTGTCAACCAAGTTCTGAATATAAAATACAAGTCGTGAACACAAAACTCCACCTCTTCTTCCTCTTCTCTGTTTGTTTAGGTTTCTTCAGCCTCAGTGCTTGGGGATACCGTTGCTACAGAAAACTGTGTGTCTTACATTTTGACACAGACTCTGGGTGGAAGAGGGAATTGAAGCCTCTGTGTCACTTCCCACTCATTTCTCGTCTGCTGCCATCTGGCCCTCCCAGACATCCTCTCCTTAGCATCACCCATTTAGCAAGAATGCCCCCAGCTGGCTTTGGCTAAGTGATCAGTGACTTCCCCACCACCACCACCACCACCATGAACTAAGTCTATGGGGCATGAATTGAATGTTTTGCATAAATTGGCACGATTGACTGTTCCCTCCATCTTTACGTGCTTTCTTCCTTTGGTTTCCATGTCGCCATTGTCTTCTGGTTTCCTCCCTCCCCTCTGAGTGCTTCACTGTCCATTGCGGGTCCCTCATCTTCTCACCCAGCTCTTCATGCAGAGTTCCTGAAGGCGCGCTCCTAGGCCCCCTTCCCTTTTCACTCAGCACGCTCATTGGCTGTCTCAGCTCACCCGTGACCTCATCCTGTGTACCAGTGGTTCTCGTGATTACACCTCCCTTCAGAGCGTCGGGTTATGTCCAAATGCTTGGCCATCTCCAAGGTCCCTCAAGTTCAGCTTATCCAAAGTGGACTCCTCCGACCCTGGCCCTCCATTGACACGCCCTCTCTCGCTGATTGGTTACGAGTACCAGAGACTGGCCATATTCCATCCAGTCAGGCCAAGCAGAAAACCTAAGACTAACTCACCCTTGAAACCATCCTCATTCTAATTCGCTGTAGGCTATTCCTATCAGGCTTCCTGCCTGGTGCCTCTCGAGTCCATTCTCTTTTCTCCTAACCTCTGTTACTACCACCCAGCCCAAGTCTATCTCTTCTGAATCCACGCTCTAACCTTCCAAGCGGCTACCCTATATGCACTCTTACCTCCTTTTGGATTCTAAAGCCCAAGTGATGGTTATGAAATGCAAAGCACATCACATCATTTTCCTGCTTAACCTTTCCAGCCCAGCCCGCCTCTCCCCTCACACCGCAGCATGTCCAGCTCTCAGTTCCTCTGGAACGGGTGCTCTCTCCCACCTCAGGGCCTTTGCACAGTCTGTTCTTCCACTTCCCCTTCCCCTTTCACGTCTTTATCTCCTGCTCCTCCTGTAGATCTCAGCTCAAATACCACTTCCTCTGGGAAGCCTTCTCTCACGCCACCGATGACCTCAGGTTCTTTGCTAGATGCTATACCCTAGCTTCTCTATGGTTTCTTCTTCCCCATAAAATGGATTACAACTATAATTACATATTTGTTTAATTATTCAACTGATGTCTTAGCTGCCCCAGTAGTCCGTAAGCCTCGTGAGGGCGGGTCTGTGTGCTTTGCTGTGCTGTCCTCTTTCTTGCTCTGGGCCCATCCTTCTCCTTCAAGGTGGTGTGTTCTCCTTCAGCCTTCTCCCTGTGAATCCACCTGGTGAACTCCTAGTTTCCCTCAGGTCTCAACACAGACATTCAGTGTCCCCTTCCCCACCCTTAGGGGATGTCCTTCTTGTGTGGGACAGAACCCCTACATTCATTTGCCACGTGGCACTTTTTTATTTTTATTTTATTATTGAAGTCTAGTTGATTTACAATGTCATATTAGTTTCTGCTGTACAGTGAAGTGACTCAGTTACCCATATGTATACACATTCTTTTCCATTCTGGTTCATCACAGGATATAGAATATAGTCCCGTGTGCTCTACAGCAGGACCTGGTTGTTTATCCATCCTATATATAATAGTTTGCATCTGCTAATCCCAAACTCCCACTCCATCCCTGCCCCACGCCCTCAGCAATGACAAGTCTATTCTTTGTGTCTGTGAGGCTGTTTCTGTGTCACAGATACGTTCATTTGTGCCGCGTGGCATTTATGACACTGTATTGTAATTGTTCGTTTCCTCGGCTCCCCTCTCGAGGAGGCTCTAAGCTCCGGGGAGACAGGGGCTGTGTCTTCCTATCATTTACCCCCCCCAAGGCCTGGCACCTTGCCCCATACACAGTAGGAGTGAATGAATGAATGAAAGCCAGGTAGTGTCTATGACAGTGCTTTGAAAAACTTCAGCACGCTGTAAAAATCTATTCTTCCGGTCATGAGGCACAAGCCCCGGACAACTGAAAGCCACGAATCCTTACAAAACATGAGGCAGTGGAAGACGCGCGGCACAGGGTCCCAGGGCACACAGTGAAGGGTGTCACTCCCAGGCCGGGGTGCTGGCAATTAGCAGGCCCCTGAGTGCTCACGCGCGTCCGAACGGATGCCTCGAAGCTCTGGGAGAGCCACACGAAGGCCACATGTCCTCCAGGACACCCGGAAAGAGCTAACCAAATCTCCACTGAATGTAAAGTTACTCCATCTGTAAGAAAGAATATGTTAACAGAGGGGGGTTGCCTGGAGAGGAAGGTCCAGAGCCCCTGGCCTGGCTCTAGGCCTCCGGCACCCTCCTGGGCAGGGCGTCCTGACCACCTGGGCACTTGGCCTCGAGGACAGGAGAACTTTGAGTCCAGCCGTGAGTACCTCCATGCGATACCCCTAAGCGAGGTGATGAGTGTCCTTCGCCAGGCTGTCTAGACTCACTCCAGGGACGGCAAGCGGGCACGTGCCAGCCTGCTCAGCATTCATTCCTCAGTATGAATTAGGGATGCTGCTGAGAACCTGGTCAGCAGGAATTGGTCCTCTTTGACCTTCTCACCATTGGACCCACGGACACCTTTTAGATTCTAGACCTGAGGGTCACAGGCTGGAACCAACTACCCTCGCGGACATTCCCGTCTTATCACTTTATGACGTCAACACATCCAAGCGTCAAAAAAAAAGCGTGTTTTTCCCTTCAGCATATTTATTTCCTTCACCTGTGGGGGAACATCATGTATTATTATTATTATGTTTTATTTATTTCTTAAGGGTCAATTATAAAGATTTTTATTTTGTGGGTAGAGGCAAGTCCAGCAGAAAGGCACATGATTTGATTCAACTTTCATGCTACACCCTTTGAAATTCTGTCTTAAAACATAGAGTATTATTCACAATGTATGTAAGTGTTATCATATGTATTTTAAAACTTTTATGCAAATCTGCTCTGAACTGAGGAAAATTTTAACTTATTAAATAACCTGAAATAACTATTTTGCTTCTGTTTTCCATCTGTAATGTCCCGCCATTGACAGAAAAAGCAGACAGCTCGGAAAGAGAGGCTCTCATGTCTGAACTCAAAATGATGACCCACCTGGGCGGCCACGAGAACATTGTGAACCTGCTGGGGGCGTGCACCCTGTCAGGTAACCAGCTTCCGCTGGGACCCCCTAATCGAAAACATTTTGGCCTGAAGACAAAGAGGGCATTTGCTCTCCTTTTCCCTCTCCTTCTCCCAGTCACAGTGTGGGCCCCACACCCAGGTGGGATTGGCCGTACAGCGCTCTAGAGTCCGGTGGGTCAGTGCAGACCACACCTGTCTTCATTGGGATCAACCTCGTAATTCTAACCTGCTCCAAGGGAATTCCCTGGTGGTCCAGTGGTTGGGACCCAGCGCTTTCATCGCCACAGGCCCGGGTTCAATCCTTGGTCAGGGAACTGAGATCCCACGAGCTATGCAGCTCGCTCAAGAATAATAATAGTAATAACACTGCAAGTCCATCTTGTGGTGTCTCTCTCCGCCTGCTCAGAGGGTGCCTCTCCCCAGCTGTGGAGCTGGCCCAAGGGCAGTGCCGAGAACAGCTGCACCGCTTGGCCACGGTCTCAGCTGGGCGGCTTCAAGTAAGGCGCAGCCGGCGGGGTGAAGTTCAAGCTCTGTTCTCCCGGAACCCAATGCACCATGTGCTCCGATTCCCTCCCTTCTTCCCAGAAGTACCTGGCCCCTGTGCCTAAGGGTCATTCCTTCTGGGACAGCCAGCCTGGCATCGGGACAAAGAAATAAAGAGAGAGTGGATTTAGGAGGTGACTAGGGATATATTTCTCCCTCCTCAGGTAACCCACAAGTCAGCTTGTATTTACCAAGGGCTCACAACGCAGTCAGCATATCACTCCCAGTTGCAAACCGGAGCATGTAGGTGGCCAGTGGTTCTCGGTGAGGCCACATGGACCAACGTGGAAGACGAGAAGAGACAGCTTTCCAAGGAGTTTAAGCAAAAAAGCTGAATTTAAAGTCCAAGAAGAGACAGTTTCAGAGAGAGTCAGGGGAGAAGGAGTTCTCATAGAGCGTGGTTTCTGTTACACAGATGTCGGAAAAAATTATTTTGTCTGTATACCTAGGGTTAAAACTATCACTATTTCAGGACCAATTTACTTGATTTTCGAATATTGTTGCTACGGCGATCTTCTCAACTATCTAAGAAGTAAAAGAGAAAAATTTCACAGGACGTGGACGGAGATTTTCAAGGAACATAATTTCAGTTTTTACCCCACTTTCCAATCACATCCTAATTCCAGGTAAGAGACTGGGTCACAGTTTCATAATAATACGTTACAGAAGGAAGTATGATGGTTAAACACACCCCCGGGGCCAGTTTCTAAAGGCCATCGTCCAGCATTGTGTGGTCTGTGGGTTCTAAGACCTAGAAAGGTCACTTCTCTTTGCTCTAGTTTCCCTGTTGACTTGAACAATGAGGCTTTCCCTTTCCTGCAGTACAGGTACTGGAGCTGAACCCATTCTGCCCACCTGCACCTAATCACATCCCACACATATATTCAGCTTTAGGGAAGGTGTGTTATTCAATCTGTCAGGCCTCCTGGTTGGCACACGGGTATTGGTAGAAAGAATGGACACTTTTCCCAAAGCCTTTGATGTATTCATAGAAAGTAGTGCAGGTCCTGGGAGTACTGCACAAAGGAGCTCTAAACTCATAAAGCGGATTTTTAAAAATCAGGATGGGTTGATTGCCGTAACGATGGGGACAGAATAAAGTCGTGGTGATATCTGTCTCCTTGCTCTGCCCCGTGTATGCCGCCACCCACGCGGATCTCCGTCCTGAGAGGGCTGCAGGTGTGAGCATCATAGCTCGAACATCATAGCTTGATGACGTCCTTCTCTGAATGAATTCACAGGCACTCTGATAGAATGAGTCCTCAACCTACAGGGCCTTCCTAGAAAACGCTCTCCCTTTTTCTGAAGGCAGGTTTGTTAGAGACTTTTCGCTTTACAGGGGGACTCCCGGAGGAGGCATTGGAGATTCCTTGTTTTCTTAGCACGTAAGTTTCAGCACACGCCTCTGGCCTTCTAATGCTGAGACAGAGACCAGCATCTTAATGCCAGGACCCCATGGAAACCCCGTGCTCGTCCTTGTGCAGCTGCCCTTAATCATTTCACACCAAACTTCCCTCTTACACTCGTGCCTGAGTTCACATTCCAAAACTGAGACGATTGTGTCATGTCATCTTCGTGCTCCAGAACAGAGAGTCCGCGTGTGACCAGCCCCCCTGGGTTACAGACAACACCGCTGGTCACCTCAGCGCCTTTCATTCGTTCCAGTCACTGGGCGTTAAACGCACCAGAGCAATTACTGTTGGAATATTTGTGGTCTGAAAGCATTAAGCTAGTTTCTAAAGATGTGGACATTGTAATTGGGGTAAGCTATTATCCTGGAACAAACTGAATCGTTGTCTGCATATAATGTATACGGAATTCCTCAGTGAAGAGTTCTATATTATATGCCATAAAAGAGATTTTCATTATTACTATTTACTGATTTCACAGGAGAAGGAAATGAGCTTTACAAAGGCCAACTTGAAAAAAAAAAAAGATGAAACACTGGAAGGTCTCTATAGAAGATCTATGTTTTTGAATTTTATGAGGAAAGTCACACTCTTTATTAGCTTTGTGATTTCAGCAAATCACCTTTATCTCCCACAGCCTGGTTTCTGTTTTATGAAATGTGACTTTGACACCCAGCTCGTAGGTAGGGTTGTGGGAAGGATCGAGGGAGGTCCTCTCTGAACCGTCAGATTCCATACGTGTGACGGGATCACTCTTATCTTTGACAGACAAGCTCAATTATACAGATGTTTCTAATGTCCACACACACACAAAAGACAAGTTAATGCCATGCTTTTAATTTAAAAGCCCATTTATAATTTGAATTCATTTCTTTGATGAATTATATTTTTTAAAATAAAATGTCTACTCAGAAGGAGAACATAAATAATGAAATAACTCTTTTTTGACAGTATGCCTGGTTCAAGAGAAGTTCAAATACAGCCGGACTCAGATACTGTCTCAGGGTTCAATGGGAATTCATTTCAATCCGAAGGTAATGTTTTATTCTAAATAGTAGCACTTCCAAATAGAAATGGGTACAAGAGTTCTGTGTCAGCTGTTTTTAAAAAGTGTGTAAATACAAAAGCATGTTTATCTTTGCTAATGTCACCTATAGGCTTTATTAACGCATATTTGCTTCAAAGGTAGTAAAATCCACCAGTTTATGTATTGTGAGTTTTATGTCAATGTTTCAATAAACACTGAGGGCTCTTTTATTTGATCAGGTTATTCTTTTTAAAAGTTATTGATTGGGACTTCCCTGATGGTCCAGTGGTTAAGACTCTGCCCTTCCACTGCAGGGGGCATGGGTTCGATCCCTGGCCTGGGAATTAAAATCCCACAGGCCACACGGTGTGGCCAAAAGAAAAAAAAAGATTAACTGGAAGAACATTAAGTGCACAAACAGTTCATAAAATGTAGTAGATAATCGGTAATTCTTTTCCCAACGTGACAAAACTACCTAGTTCAAAAGAAAAGCATCTGAAACCCCTGACTCATCCCCAAAGAGCTGGAGAATTCACTCCTCTGACCAAAGAGAATCTTTAGCTGACCCTTCCTGGGCTGCACAGTTCTCTGCACCATCTCCCTGGTGCCACCAGGAAGATGATGTGATCGCTCCATTTGTAACTGAGGTGCTCATAGAGATCCATTAGGCAACTTCTTTTCTTTTTATTAATTGAAGTATAGCTGATGTACGATATTATGTGTTACAGGTGTACTGTATGGTGATTCACAATTTTTAAAGGTTCTACTCCATTTGTAGTCATTACAGAATATGGGCTGTATTCCCTGTGTTGTGCAGTATATCCCTGTAGCTTATTTTACACATAATAGTTTGTACTTCTAAATCCCCTCACCCTGTCTTGCCCCTCCCCACTTCCATAAGGCAACTTCTTTGTATTTTGGCAAAAATGAGGACCAGTTGTATTTTACAGATGAAATTGAATACGAAAACCAAAAAAGGCTGGAGGAGGAAGAGGACTTGAATGTACTTACCTTTGAAGATCTTCTCTGCTTTGCATATCAAGTGGCCAAAGGAATGGAATTTCTGGAATTTAAGTCGGTAAGCTCCTTTTGAAGACAAAACTCACCACAACAACAACAAGATAATTTTGAAGAAGAGATGTGGGTTTTGTTTTTTTTTTCCTGTTTATTTTAACTTGCAGCCCTTAAAGTCTGTCTTTCCCTCGCGTTCATGGTTTGGAGTCACCTAGGATGTTCCACTGGCTCTTGGCTAAAATTATAGTATAAAGGTTATCACAGCCCTCCCAGGCGGTCCAAGGTCCTCTGGGGTATCGCTCCTCAAAACCAGGTGTCACTTCAGGTTGCTCAGCCTGTGTCCTGCATTTGGCCCGGGGGGGGGGTGAGCGGAGGCTCAGATCCCGGGTGCTCTGCTGGCCGAGCCAGGCAGCCTGGGCACCCGTGTCTGCTCTGAGTGCCTGCTAATCCCAGATCCACTGGGGCTGCAGCGTGAAGACCTCAGCGCCCCTCACACCATGGACTCTACCCCAGTCTTGTATTCTTTGTATAATATTCTTTCAGCTCTGCTGTTCTCTGACATTTCAAACGTCTGCTGCCGATAAGCTGATTTCAGCCATTCATCTGGCCACTTTCCGTCCTCGTTTCCTTCCCTTCCCCTGAGTTCTCTCTCTGTCCCCAACTCTACCCTCCCCTTTTCCCTTTGGTCTCCTGGCCCCTTCCTCCCTCTCCTCCATGCCCCTCGCTTGGCCTCCCCTCTCTTCTTTCTCCCTGAATTTGGAGAGAATAATTTCAACCGTATTTTTTATATATAAATGTATTTATTTATTTTATTTTATTTGTTTATTGGCTGTGTTGGGTCTTCGTTGCTGCTCGTGGGCTTTCTCTAGTTGTGGTGAGCGGGGGCTACTCTTCGTTGTGGTGCGTGGGCTCCTCATTGTGGTGGCTTCTCTTGTTGCGGAGTACTGGCTCTAGGCATGCGGGCATCAGTAGTTGCAGCGCACGGGCTCAATAGTTGTGGCTCACGGGCTTAGTTGCTCTGCGGCATGTGGGATCTTCCCAGAGCGGGGATCAAACCTGGGTCAGCCGTATTTTTTTTCTTTAAAAATGTACTGTCTCTAATGTAATGTATTACGCCAATTATGGCTCAGTTTTAAGAAAAAGATTAACATGGAATAAATCAATAGCTTTGAAGAACAGGAAAAAATTCTATTCACAAGAGCAACCAAACTATGAAACAGGTTGAGATAAACAAGAAACGCGTAAGATCTACATGAAGAAAGCTGTGAAACTTGATTAAAGATAAAAGGGAAGACCTGAATAAATCAGTTCTATTTTGTTTGTATGGGAGAGAGTCAGTGTTTAAAAGAAAAGTCAGTTCTTTCCAGATTAATCTGTATATTTCTCACAATGCCAATTAGAATCCCAAGGGATTTTTTTTCCCTCATGGATATTGAAAGTACATGTTGCCATCTTTTCTTTCTTTCTTTCTTTCTTTTTCTTTCTTTCTTTCTCTCTCTCTCTCTCTCTCCCTCCCTCCCTTCCTTCTTTCTTTTTTTTTACGGACAGATCCTGCCTCAGATTTACTTGTACGAATAACACAGGAGGACACCAGCCGCATGCAGACAGCAGCCCAGGGGCTACAGCCAGTCCTTCTGTCCCCACGTTGGCAGATAGAGACCTCTACTCTGGCGCCTTTGTGGGCGCCTAGACATCTTTGGGAGCCTAAGCCAGAGCCTCAGCTGCACCTGCAGCCTTGGCCTTGGCCTTGGTTTTCAGCCTTGGCCTGGGACTTTGGCCGGCAGAGCCTGAGACCCTTGGCGATGTGGGCACGAGCACGTCCCAGCTTGCGGTGAGCTGTGTAGGCAAGTCGACTGAGGCTGCAGCTGCCGCCCTGTGGGATCTTGGGCTCACCCGCATTGGACTTCACGAGCACCCTGACAGCCTCAGCACACGCATGCACAGCCTTGGCGTTGTTGGCCTGTGTCTTCTTCAGGCCCTTCTTGTTGTACTTCTTGGCAACGTGCATGTTCCTCAGGAGCTTGGGGTCCACCCCTTTAAGAGGCCGTGGTGATCGGGGTTTCTTGCTGCCGTTTCTGTGCCGTTTTCGGGACTGGTTGTGCTGCTGTGGTTCTTGGACTTGGCCGTGTCTGCCCCGGAGCCCAAAGAGAAAGAGCTGCCATCTTTACTTTTCTTTTCCAAATGTGGGCGTCCTTGCTCCATACTTACAACAGACTCCTTCCCCACCCCGCATCCTCCGGCCCTTCCTTCTCCCAGTCTTCCCTGCTGGCTGTTGGATCTGTCCCCTCTCTCCCCTCTGTGTCTATAATAGCACTGTCACCAGTTTCTTTACAGACATTGAGGGCATCTGCCTAGACCATCCAGCCCAGTTGCTGCCTGTTGTTAAGTAAATATTCAAACTACTCACAACTGGAGGTCAAGGGGCACTGCCTTTTCTCCCCCTGGGCTGGTGATAATAAGAATGTTTTGAAGAATATCCGGTTTCTTGGAACTCTCTCCCCTGTTTGCCCTTTAGGCCATCCCCTCTGAGTCACCCTGTCACTGTCTCCTGTTTGTTTTTTCTCCCAGCATCTCTGGCTGCCCCTGGGTTCCCTCCAAGACTCCACAGCACCATCCAGCATCACCTGCTGGCTAGTGCCAAGCACCGTGACAGGTGCCAAGGTACAGAGGCGGCTCTCGGCCCCAGTGGAGAGAAAGAGGAAGCAGGCAGGCACATCAAAGGTTATGCTGGAGTGAGATAAACACTTTCTCAGCTAAGTCCTGGGAACCCAGGGGAGAAACAGGCGTGTCAAGCCTGGGAGGCCGTGCAGAAAAGGTTTCTGAGTGGAGTGGATACTGGGGCTGGAGGAGATTTTTTTTTAATTAATTAATTTATCTATTTATTGGCTGCATTTGGTCTTCACTGCTGCGTGCGGGCTTTCTCTAGTTGCAGCGAGTGGGGGCTACTCTCTATTGCGGTGCTCGAGCTTCTCATTGCAGTGGCTTCTCTTGTTGTGGAGCACGGGCTCTAGGCACGTGGGCTTCAGTAGTTGTGGCTCGCAGTCTCCACAGCTGTGGCTCACGGGCTCTAGAGCGCAGGCTCAGTAGTTGTGGCGCACAGGCTTAGTCGCTCCACAGCATGTGGGATCTTCCCAGACCAGGGATTGAACCCATGTCCCCTGCACTGGCAGGCAGATTCTTAACCACTGCACCACCAGGGAAGCCCCTGGAGGAGATTTCTGAAGGAAGAGGAGAACCAGCAGGGAACAGGGGCGAGGGCAGGGAACATGGAATCAGGAGGAAGTGTGTTGAGAAAGGTCGTGAGTTTAACATGTTGAACGTGAGGTTCACTGGGCAACAAGGTAGAGTTTAGTCCAGCAGATACTTGGACATTCCTGTGAGAGAAATGTCTGGGTTGGAGACAGATTTGGGTGATGGGAGTGGTATCCCTAGGCTTGGATGCGGTGGCCCGGGTGGGGATGTGGACGGAGAGGGCGCAGCCGCGGGGAGTGGAGGTGATGTGCAGGAGTCGTGGCAGGAAGGGCCTGAGGGAGGAGGGGCTGCCAGCTGGGACCAGATCCACCAGGGGCCGCATCTTGGCTGGGCCGGCCCCCACAGGGCTCAGGCCCAGCAGCCTGGGCAGATGAGCAGAGGCTGTGGGGCTGGAGGGAAAGTGGGGGAGTGTGGATGGAGCCTGTCCACGATGACCCTCAGGACGGGGTGGGGAGGTAGGAGAGGTGGAAGCATGTCTGTCTTTCTGGCTTTGGCTTTCATTTTTAAAGACTGAAGATAGCCCTTGGAGCTGTACTACCAGTGCCCTGTTCCTTTTAAAATCTTCCTCCGTGGAGTTAATTTTCTTGCCAAACCACTGGAATTAAAGTCACATCATCTCTCAACTCAAGGGCTGCTTCTAATTCCACTTTAGTCAGCCTTCCCAAACTGCTAGTATTTTCCCAATTGTTTTTTTTTTTAATGTATTTATTTTATTTCTTATTTATTGGCTGCATTGGGTCTTTGTTGCTACGAGTGGGCTTTCTCTAGTTGCGGCGAGTGTGGGCTACTCTTCGTTGCGGTGCGCAGACTTCTCATTGTGGTGGCTTCTCTTGCGGAGCACGGGCTCTAGGTGCACGGGCTTCGGTAGTTGCAGCATGTGGGCTCAGTAGTTGTGGCACACAGGCTTAGTTGCTCCGAGGGCATGTGGGATCTTCCTGGACCAGGGCTTGAACCCGTGTCCCCTGCATTGGCAGGCAGATTCTTAACCCCTGCACCACCAGGGAAGCCCCTTCCCAATTGTTTTTTAATATTATGCCATTTCATTGCCAAAGCTGTTTTCCAATCAGAAAAGACATTGTCTCCACCCCCACCACAAGGGTGCTCTGAAAACCACTTTGGGAGCCCGTCAGAGGCCCTGTTGCTGTGTCTCTAATGTACCAGGAGATACGCAGCTGGCTGGGGTCGAGCTGCTTTCTCAGAGCCCCGCCCCTTGGCCTCTGGGAAAGTTCCCTAAGCAGAACCAGTGGCTGCAGCCGCAGCCGGTGGAGAACTGTCCACACACTTTGGTACACATCGTGATGACTGCTCACGACTCAATAAAGATAAGGCACCTCAATGAACTACTGCTCGGTCATCTGTAACTCCTACTGAACTTGAAACAAGAGGAAAGATTGGCCTGTGATAATATACATCGTGGTAAATAACACTCCCGTTTCGTTCTCTCTAGTGTGTTCACAGAGACCTGGCAGCCAGGAATGTCCTCGTAACCCACGGGAAGGTGGTGAAGATCGGTGATTTTGGACTGGCTCGGGACATAATGAGTGACTCCAACTACGTGATCAGGGGCAATGTGAGGCTGCTGCTTCTTATGTAGTTTTATCCTCTTTGGGGTGGTTTGTGGGTTTTTTTTTGTAATTTTATTTTCTTTTTTGTTGAAGTATAGTTGAATTACAATGTCGTGTTACTTACTGCTATATGGCTAAGGGACTCAGTTACACATATATATACATTCTTTTTCCTATTCTTTTCCACTATGGTATATCACAGGATATTGCATGTAGTTCCCCGTGCTATACGTTTTGTGTTTTGTCATCGCTAATCTAAACATCTGCACTCACTGTCATGCGTTTGTGATTTACTGCTAACCTCAGAAAACTTCCTCCCAGCCATTTGCTTTCTTATGCTTCAAAGGTTTTTCTGCAGCTTCAGGGAAATATTCCATCCGTAATAAAAGTTGAGCACAATAGCATCACCCCTATCAATTAGGGGCCTTTGAGTGCAATCCACACTTTAAAACAAATCTAATTACTTCAACTTATTTCAGTCCCTTTAGCTATAAAGTGACTGTTGAGTTATGCTTTTGATTATGGGAGTAGGTAATTGTTACAAGACAGCATTTAAAAACTATGACATATAAACTAAATATTAAATATACATTTTAAAAAGCACAGTATTTAAATCAAATATTAGTTAATGAATATTTGTCATCCTCTTACTGTTGTGCAGGGAGACCTAAAACATCACTGAGTCTACTTGTTAAAAAAAACCTAAGGACCCATGTGTTGCTTATAAGAGAACTACTAAAAATATTAGATGATAAAATTGCATATAGTTGATAGAGTATGGTTTTTAAGAATTACAACGCCTGGATTTAAGCCCCTTGTTCCTCTTTTTGGCTATTCGTTTTTATGATTTGTCTCTGCTTTATTGCCCTTGCTTGTGAAGTAATAATATTAACCATGAATGCTGGTGTCGTACTTACTACGTGCTAAGCGCTTTTCTAAGTGCTTTATGTATATTGACTCATTTAGTCCTCAAAGTACCCATTTGTGGTTGAGGAAACTGAGGCACAATTATGCAGCACACATGTTAGAACATGAATGGTCTGTGCAGGACCACAGTGATACAGTGTTTCACATGACAAGTGTTCATTGTAGTGTTGTGGAAATCAAAAAAACCAACACAGAAGGAAGCCTCTGTCCAGGTTAAACATCCAATAAATGTTGCACATCAAATTAAACTGTATTACCACTAGAATCAAATGCTCAGCTGACTTTGGGTCTCGGCCTGCCTCCTTGTAGCTGTAGTCATAAATAGGATGAACTAATGGCTATGAAGTTTCTACCCTACTAGCTGGTGGTTTCTTAAGCAGGAAAGGTAATTCCATTTGAACCACAATTAATCCCTTTGACTAATCAAATTAACTAGACTAGCCGGCTTGATTCTCCCAGCTTATCCTTTTGAATAGGATTTAAAACAGGGTTTCTTTCTTTTTTTTTTTTAATTAATTAATTTATCTATTTATTGGCTGTGTTGGGTCTTTGTTGCTACACACGGGCTTTCTCTAGTTGTGGCATGTGGGGGCTACTCTTTGTTGCGTTGTGGGGGCTTCTCATTGCGGTAGCTTCTCTTGTGGCAGAGCACGGGCTCTAGGCCCTCGGGCTTCAGTAGTTGCAGCATGTGGGCTCAGTAGTTGTGGCTCCCAGGCTTAGTTGCTCCGAGGCATGTGGGATCTTCCTGGACCAGGGCTTGAACCCATGTGCCCTCCACTGGCAGGCGGATTCTTAACCACTGTGCCACCAGGGAAGTCCCGGGGTTTCTTTCTTGAGCTTTGATTTTACTTGGCAGATTAAACATGCACCTTGAAGGGCTCTCAATTCCTGAAAAAGAAAATACTACAAAACACTAGGTCCCAGGAACCTATCCATCCCTGCGTCTTGATTCTAAGCTGAGGCTTTACTAATTCAAAACTCCCCTTTCATGCTACTGGGAATTACTGAAGCCACAGAAACCCGTCTGGTGTCATTTCTGGAAGTGATGACGTATACTCCCCTTACCACATTCTTGTGGATGGCATTTCCACTAAAATTCTTCCAAGAAATGCTTTAACAAAATACTCCACTAATTCACCAGTGTCTGCTTACCTCTGGGAAAGTGACTGGCTACTCCTTTGCCGGAAGCGAGCGTCTACTGTGAAACTTGCCAATGCGAAGGGCACGCTTGAGTTTTAAAGAAATAAAGTTTGTTTGTTTGTTTGTTTAAGGCTACGATATTACAATATTAATTTGAAAGTGAAAAAGTCCACTTGAGGAATATGATTTTCTCAAGTGAGCATTAAGAGTGGCCTTAGGGAGAGAATAAACATGGTCACCTGGCTAATGAGAAAGGAAGGAATGCTTGTACGTGGAAAATTCACCATCCGTCTCTGCTTGGACTTTCACAGGCCCGTCTGCCTGTGAAGTGGATGGCTCCTGAAAGCTTGTTTGAGGGGATCTACACAATTAAGAGCGACGTCTGGTCATATGGAATATTACTCTGGGAAATATTCTCGCTTGGTAAGACTTGCAGTTCCCTGGGCCCTGGACTTCCGCATTCTGCCCCTCCGCCCCCCTCCTCCAGTCCTAAGTCAAAGAAAATGCCGTGTCCCAGAGCCCCCCTAGTCATGCTTCCGTTGCAGCCTGAACCCCTCTATTTTTATGTGCTGGTGTCCATCGGTCTGTCCTGCCCACTGGAACGTGGCTTCTCCTGCCCAGCACCACGCAGGGCTGGCCCAGGGAGCCACGATCCATCGTGTTTGCCAGTTGAGTGAGTAATAAACAAATGCAGGGGGAGTGGGTGGTTATACGTCCTCCTGTTTCTCTCAGGCGTCAACCCTTACCCTGGGATTCCGGCTGACGCGAACTTCTACAAACTCATCCAGAGTGGATTTAAAATGGATCAGCCGTTTTACGCCACGGAAGAGATGTAAGTTTAAGTCAGGCTGTCAAGCGGCTGAACATGGAAATTTATAGTCTGTCTAGTTCCAAACTCATGAGAAAAAAAATTGAAACTCTTCAGTGTGAAGTTCCCATGATTCCTCTTAAGAAAAGGAAAGAAAAGAAAAGCAAAGAAAAGAAAGGAAGAGAAAAGGGAAGAAAACTCTTCCTTTTGGTTTCAGGGATTTCTGAACACAACCGAACTTTTTCTGGGTTTTGATTATTTTACTTGAGGGGCCTTCTCCTGAATTCTGGTCCACATTGTATTTCTCAAAACGCATCATCTAATTTGTCCTTTCAGGTTTGAGTTCAAAATCTAGTAGAGTATTTGCCTCAGGACAAACATGCCATAAATAAGTAGCTTCACAGCAATAAATAGTGTTTGTTAAGTGGAAAGTGACCCATTTTGCTTCATTCAGATTTCCTATCTTGCTCCTTGTTCATTGTCTTCACAGATACTTTATAATGCAATCCTGCTGGGCTTTTGACTCAAGGAAACGGCCATCCTTCCCTAACCTGACTTCATTTTTAGGATGTCAGCTGGCAGATGCAGAAGAAGCGGTAGGTAGCAGCACAGTGTCTTATAAAGCATCCTTAGGAAGGAAAGAACTCATAACTCAGAACACTCATTGCTGATTTCCTAAACACCAAAGGTACCAAGTTGCCTTCCTCACCACAGTTGGCCTAGGTTGCCCTTTAAAAGTTGTATGGGGTTAGATATACTTACGGATAAGTGATTTTAGGGGGAAAGAAAAAAGGAAAAACAAAACAAAACACCTTTCCCTTAAGATTTTTGCCAATTAATTAAGAAATCAAATGCTTTTACGTGACCAGTGCAGAGGACCAAACGAGTAAATAAAATGTAATCAAACAAGTAAATAAAACGTAATCCTTGACCTCCAGAAGCCACTGACCTTTCCTAATTCAGCATGAAGCTTTTGTGTGGAATCACCATACACCTCAATCATGTAATAGAGCGGAAAGAGCATTGACCCGGAGTCGTGAGAGCCTAATAGCAGCTCTGGGCCTTAGTTTTCTCACCTTCAAAATGGGTTGCTAAGCTAGATGACCTTGGAGCTTTGGGAACTGGGAAATTACTTTGCTGACTCTCCCCCGATTAACCACATGCTGTAGTTAAAGGAGCCACTCCCTAGACCAAGTGAACAAAGGATGGGACCTGGAATTCCCAATGCCTCCGTCCAAATCTTGGCTGCATTATTTGCTTTTGATATGAGTTAATTAAGCCACGTAATCTTTGGGGGGGGTCTCAGCTTCCTTATCTGAAATATGGGATTACAAGCCTTACTTCGTGGATTTGTAAGGCATCAATAAGGTGATGTATGTGAAAAGATTTAGCACATAGAGGGACTTAGCAGCTACTAAATGTTAGTTAAATATGAATCTGAGCTTTTCGTTGGATTGTCCGTCCTCTTTGTCTACATTATGAGGAGTCCGTTTTCAATTCTCTAGTCTCTCCAGAAACCTGTGTGGATGGTGTGTGTCTTCTCTTCCTGTTATGATTTTTTTAAAAATCACATATGGAAACTCAGTTGTTGTCAGGGAATCAGGACAAGAAGGAGAGATGGAAAGCCCCCAGGGGACTCACAAGCTACAGAGCAGATGACTGGTAAACAGTTAATGGCGCTATAAGATAAACCGAAAGAAGAGTTTTACGGAGAAACAAGTAATGAGTAATTTGTATTTGTTGGGCAGTTGGGAGCTGAGCTGTGAGGAATGAGTAGATTTGGGCTGCTCATTGGGGGATGGGAGTTAGCAGGGGTTCCAGGCTGGATGAGAAAGATAAAGGTTCAGAGCCGAGAAAGTGGAATGGAAAATAAAGGGTTGTAGCTAAAGTATAGGGCGAGTGGGGTGACGTGGAAGAAAACAAGCCTTCAGAGCTGGTGTGACCGGCGTGGAGGGTCCACGGCTGCTGAGGTGCTCTTGGCTTTGTTCAGGACCTCGGTCTGGCAAGGGTTCCCCTTTCATGTCCCCACACCCACAGGACATCCAAGCCTGCTTCCCTCTGTTTGGGGGGGCCTCAGAGGTATCAGGGATGGTTGACTTGCACGATCCCCGTGGATGAGGATTCAGCTGAGGGCATCCGTGCTCCAGGACCATGTCCACATTTTCTCCAGTCTCCTCCGCTCTGCTCCCTGCCCCTCGTAATGGAAGGTTCTTCTTTCCTCCCGGTATCAGAGGTGAAGCAAGCTGAGGCACCTTTAGTTAAGCGAGAGGATGGGCCTCCTTGGGTGGGATGAGCGCCCTGGGGGGAGCCCCTTAGCCCTGCAGGTGCCGTGGGTTCCGGTCCAGAAGCCTGCAGAGCAGACACTGGGTTTCAGTCCCCACTTGCCGCTTGGCTGGTCACCTCTGAGGCAGGCACGTCCTACACGGCCAAGCCAGGCAGCTCCGCCCACGCTGGGCAGACCCCCGCTCCTCCTCTGTTGCCCCTCCGCCTCTTCTCTTCACGCCTCCTGACGGGTCACGTCCAGTCTCTTGGCTGGAGAAACGGGCCTCAGCAGCATGCCTGCGGCAGTCTTTCCTGGCACCCACATGAAAGGTTTTCGTAGAATCCGTCTCTGCTTCATCACGGACCAGGGAAGGAAAATGGCTTGGAGAACACGTGAGACGGGGAGGGAAACACATCTAGAAAATTATAGGTTAACACTTTAGATCTAACCCAACCCTGACGGTATGGAGTGACAGCAGGGAGGTCATTGAACAATAACATGCTAAGGCATTTTTCAGACCATGTTGAACCAGTGACATTTTTAGAATGGACAGACATGCTTCAATCTGTCTTAAAGACCCAGATTACTGTGGTGATGGGTGTTAACTAGACTTCTTGGGGTGATTATTTTGTAATATATACAAACATCGAATCACTATGATGTACACTTGAAACCAATATAGTGTTGTATGTCGATTATACCTCAATAATAAAAAAAAAAAAGAGCCCGATCAAATATTCTCTCCTCTCCAAACTCTGCCCATCTTCCCTATTCAGATTTCAGGCTCCCTCTTCTGAATCCCCCAACACTTTGTATATCACTCTCTCTGAGACTCGAGTCATGTTATGTGATCATTTTGCTTTGTGGGTCTGTCTGTCTCATCACTAGACTTGACCCACAAGGGCAAGGACGATGTGCCCTCGTCCGTATGTCACCTGATGTCACCCCATAGTCAGGAGACAGTGACAGGCTATGAAATAAATGGATGAATGCCAACATGAAAGTAGGTTGGTGACCACCTCTGTTTTGTTCACCATGTCATATCCAGCTGTAGCATCACGCGTAATGCTCTCCCCTGTAAAATGTGTTGCTACGCTAGACGATCTTAGAAGATACTAAGCAAATACTCGTGAGTGGAGGGAAAGAAAGGAAGAAGAAAAGTAAGTTTGGGAAAACAAAGTCAAAAGAGTGAAAGTAAGGACACCCGTCACAGCAATTCCCTGGAGGTCCAGTGGTTAGGTATTTGGCGCTTTCACTGCCAGGGCACTGGTTCAATCCCTGGTTGGGAAACTGAGATCCCGCATGCCCCGCCCCCTGAAAAAATAAATTAAAAAAAAAAAAAAAAGGACACCCGTTAGGAGGTGACTGCAGCAGGAGAGGTGAGCAGATAGGGAGTGAAGGGATGCAGTGCAGCGGGATGTGGGGGGACAGGCATGCCCCCTGCTTCCAGAAGGGCGCCTGAGCTCACACCATCTGTCCTTTCCTATCAGCCCCTGTAAATTATGGGAAATGTATATATTTTAAAAATAGAACTGAGGCCCTCATGGCCTTTGAAAGCAAGGAGATCTTTGTGGACCAGAAATTATGGAAAATCCCTGAGACAATGAAAGCAGTTAAGACTGACGAGGGAAGATCTGCAACAGAGCCTTCTTTGAAAGAACAGGGAAAAGTGCTTTCCTAAAAAGGTGTGGAGAGGTGTAGATTCTGCAGAAGCTCTGCCGTAGGAGCAGCCGCACTGTTAAGTAAACACAAGAATAAAGTGGGTGTTCCATATGTAAGCATAACCACTGGTAAAAAGAGAA
The DNA here is from genome assembly GCF_030028045.1 of Hippopotamus amphibius kiboko. Taxonomy (NCBI): domain Eukaryota; kingdom Metazoa; phylum Chordata; class Mammalia; order Artiodactyla; family Hippopotamidae; genus Hippopotamus; species Hippopotamus amphibius. The sequence goes on from NC_080199.1 coordinate 75,225,199, forward strand.
ATATAGCATATAACCTCAGGTTTGGCATAGAAGGTAAAAGGGACCCTAGAAAACATGATCAAGCCAACAAAATGGAAAAGAGAGAAACAAAAAGAATGCACGACAGTAGAAAAGACAAAATGGCAAGGATCAATAAGCTAATTTAAGAAAGAGAATTTCAAAAGTGGGTATGAACCATCTCCCACATCTGGGACCCTGAAGCCCTGGTAAGGCTCTGGAGAAGAGCGTTCCCACACCCAGGGGACAGGAGTAGGAATAAGTAGACCTTTCTGTGGGGCAGCCAGGGGATGTGATTTACAGTTCAAAAGTGCATCCTCTCTGATCCAGCAATTCTACAGCCCTCATTTATCCCAGAGACAGACAAGGTCATGTGTGCACTATTCAGTTGATACAACTAGCCCATCAGAAGGTTATCTATGGTACATCAGTACTGTGGAGCCCTAGGCTGCCATGAAACAGATGAGAAGTGCCCATGTGGAGTAAATAGTGAAAAGATGTAACACATGTAACATATGAACAACATAGCAGTAATTCAAAACAAGGTTCTACAACAGAACCTACAGCCCCAGCCTCCGACACAGAACTGTATGTGAATAGCAAGCTGGCTATAATGGTGATTTGGGCTTTTTTTCTATATATCTTTTTATATTGCTTAGTTTATCTATATAAATGTGTATTAACTTTATGATGAGACAGAACAGTAGAGCTGTTTTCATTTTGTACAAATATTTTAAAGTCACTAAATTCCCAAGTGAAAACCCAAGAAATCAGTTCTCTGTATTTACTGCATAAGGAACAGATCTTTTTGTGGCCTTTCTCTTTGTTTTTTAAAATTTATTTTATTGAAGTATAGTTGATTTACAATGTTGGGTTAATTTCTGCTGTATAGCAAAGTGATTCAGGTACCCATATATATACATTCTTTTCCATTATAGTTTATCACAGGATACTGAATATAGTTCCCTGTGCTCTACAGTAGGACCTTGTTGTTTATCCATTCCCTATATAAATGGCCTTTCTCTTTTTTTTTTTAAGCTTTTCTTTTTGGCTGTGCTAGGTCTTTGCTGCGCCATGCGGGCTTCTATTGTTGTGGCGCGACAGCTTAGCTGCCCTGCAGCATGTGGGATCTTAGTTCCCCTACCAGGGATCGAATCCCTGTCCCCTGCCTTGGAAGGCAGATTTTTAACTGCTGGACCACCAGGGAGGCCCCTGGCCTTTCTCTTTTATGGTTTTTCTGCATGGGCTCAGGATATCTAGGTTGAGATTTTATATCTAAGAGAAGAAACAATCATGAAGTAATATGTTTGACTATGACTTGATTTCTCCAATAATAAAAGGATGAAATTTTGTTTGTCAATTAATATGTAGAATATCCTCTAAGATCTATGCATAATAAAAAGTAAAGTAACAATTTGCAATGTAGGCACGTGACGTGTAGGTCTTAATAAGATGGTAATCAGTGTCCTGTCTCTTTCCCACCTGCAGATGTATCAGAACATGGATGGCCGTGTTTCAGAACGTCCTTCTGTTTACCAAAACAGGCGACCATACAGTAGAGAGGTGGATTCAGGGCTACCCTCTCCACAGGCTCACGCTGAAGATTCATAGAGAAACAATTTAGTCTTTAAGGACCTCATCCCCTGCCTACCTTAAACAGGCTGTAGATTACCAACACAAGATTAATTTCATCACTAAATGAAAATATATTCTCAATTGCTGCTTTGCTGGACTTTTCTCTAGAAGCTCTCTGTATTTACTCTTGTTTCCAAAGGGACTTTTGTAAAATCCAGTCATCCTTTGCACAAGGCAAGAAGAGCTGATAATTAACTTTATTGGAGCATCTACCTACATCTAAAGGCCTTCCCAGGCTGGCTTGAGTGAAAATTGTATACCTGAAGTATAGTATATTCTTGTAAATACATAAGACAAAAGCATTTTGCTAAGGAGAGGCTAATATGATTTTTTAAATCTATGTTTTAAAATAATATGTAACTTTTTCAGCTATTTAGTGATATATTTTATGAATGGAAATAAAATTTCTACTATAGAAATGTTCGTTATTGAAGTGTTTACATGGTAGGTTTAGGGTGAGACCTTACTGGAGTCATGAACCCACTGAAACCATGTGAGATGCTTTGTTCCTGTGTGTTTTTTTTTTTCCTGCAGAGAAGGCTGATTCCTTCAACAGATTTTTGAAAGGCTCCAGGACTCCTGCCTGCAGGCTGGGTAAAGAACAGCTGAAGTTCACGAGCTTCACAAAAAAAAGGTGTCCTACACGGTGTAGACTTCCAGAGCCTACTTTCTTTAAAAAACAACAACAACAAAAAACAGGGCTAAGATTCACTCATAATATTACATGGAGCTGTGAATACACAGTCACCACTCTTTTATTTATTTTCATGTGATGACATCTGAAGTTTTTAGGGGTTGGGTGGGGTAATGGGTTCACAGGCATTCCTCGCACAATATTATCCTTACTAACATAACTTGTGTGTACCAAATACGATATTTAAAAGGCCATATTTTCTTAGGAAGGATGGCATTTATTTCATTTTTAAAATTTATTTTATTGATGTATAGTTGATTTATAATGTGTTAATCTCTGCTGTACAGCAAAGTGATTCAGTTATATATGTATGCACTCTTTTTTATATTCTTTTCGATTATCGTTTATCACAGGATATTGAACATATCAATAGTTCCCTGTGCTCTACAGGAGGACCTAGTTATTTATCCATTCTCTACATAATAGTTTGCATCTGTTAATCCCAAACTCCCACTCCAAGGAAGGATGGCATTTAAAACCTTAGGGGTTTGGGGGGAGGGGATGCAGAAGGAAGGATTGAGAGGTTGGGGTTAGCAGATGCAAACTATTACATACAGAATGGATAAACAACAAGGTCCTACTGTAGAGCACAGGAAACAATATTCAATATCCTGCGATAAACCGTAATGGAAAAGAATATGAAAAAGAATGTATATATATGTAAGGCTCAGTCACTTTGCTGTGCAGCAGAAATTAACACAATATTGTAAATCAACTATACTTCAATAAAATTTACAAAAATAAATAAAAACCTCTTAAGGGAAAATGAGAGTCTTTTAAACCCAACTTTTATCACAAATTCAGTTTTAGTTTGGGTCAAGTGGTGTCCCTGGTATAACCACACACTGCTTACTGTGCTTGTAAGTTGTGTATCAGAACACAGCTTACAAGCACTAATTTTAGAGAAGCGTTGGTGCTACCTGGACCCTGTAGGAATCTTGCCAGTAGGTGGCGCCCTGGGACTACTGTTTTCATGACCGCAGCCTGCCTCCAGGACTCAGCCCCCCACTGGACAGACAGCTTTTCAAAAGCAGAATTACAGAAACGGCTAATCAGTTGATTCCAAGGAAAAATAACTCTCTGTGCAGGTAACTTCAGTTCATGTATCCACCGACTGTGGGAATGAGGGTGCCTTCTACATGCGTGACTTACACATTCCCGACAGTAAAGGAGCAGATTCTATCCTGGGATCAGGTATTTACCACTCTCTTCTACACCATGCGTTCATCCGCACAGGCGAGGGACTTCTGAGCTTATTTTTCTTGGAGCACCTTCTCTGCTTAATGTTGTCTGAGCCTGGACTGGCTTCCTGTACTGAAAACAAAGACTCTGTTTCCCAGGGATTTCCAGGAGTAAGAAGAACACTCCGAGGGGCTGGCCTGCAGCGGGAGATACCTGGATGACCTCTTATCACAGCTGCAGCCCTTCTTCTCCCGCCACTTCTGTCCCTTCCTGATCTTGCTTCTCTCTCCTCAGCTCTTCACGAAGGACCTTCTCAGTAACAGATTTGTCTGAACTTGCCTGCCACGCCCACCATCGTTTTTGTCCAAAAAAAATGACGTATCAGAATCCGCATTTGCTACTTTCTGTTCTGCAATCACCATCAGCCACAGGAAAAAAAGGAGGGGTGGCTATCACCTAAAAAACCACATCTTTTTAGCTCCTAGAGACCCAACATGTATTAAATTCCAAATTACTGTAAAGAGGCAGAAAAGTCTGATGATTTTTGTGTGTGGTGAAATATACATAATATAAAAGTTACCACTTTAGCCACTTTCTAAATTGATGTATAGTTGATTTACAATGTGTGAGTTTCAGGTGTACAGCAGAGTGATTCAGTGTATATATATTCTTTTTCAGATTCTTTTCCATTATACTTTGTTACAAGATATTGAATATAGTTCCCTGTGCTATAAGTAGGCCTTTGGTATCTATTTTCTGTACAGTAGTGTGTATATTTTAGCCAGTTTTCAGGGTACAGGTCGGTGGCATTAAGCACCTTCACATTGCTGTGCAACCATCACCACCATCCACCCCGAGACGTTTTCATCTTCCCGGACTGAAACTTCCCCATTAGATGCTAACTCCCTATTCCCTCCCCCCGCCCCACCCCCAGCGCCTGGCAGCCCATTGACTTGCTGCTTCCCTGAATCTGGCTGCTCTCAGTACTTCACACAAGAGGAATCATGCAAGATCTGTCTTTCTGCAACGTAATGCCCTCAAGGTTCATTTCGATGAATTCTTCATGTTACATCGATTTGTTGATAACACACCATGTTCCAGAGCTGTGCTGAAGGCACATGGATTTTCTCATTTAACAAATTGTGAGGTTGGAGCTCTTCCTGTGGCAGTTTAACGGCGAGACCGAGACTCAAGCCTAAGAAGGTTAAGTCACTTACTTAGATCCGTGGAGATGCTAAGGGCAGGCTGCCCCGTCACCCACACCTGCCGCCTCCTCACAGCCTCACCGTCCACTGCGGCCTCTGGGCTCCTTCTGCCAGGACTTCATCTTGCTTTGGCTCAGTCCTCAGCCAATGAAAGGAGTCTGGTAACAGTAAGATCACTTGAGTTCCAACTCCCATTGCCACAGATTAAAAATGCATGTGTGGGGGGAACTTCCCTGGTGGCGCAGTGGTTAAGAATCCGGCTGCCAATGCAGGGGACATGGGTTTGACCCTGCTCCAGAAAGATCCCACATGCCGAGGAGCAATGAAGCCCGTGTGCCACAACTTCTGAGCCCATGTGCCACAACTACTGAAGCCCTCATGCCTAGAGCAACAGGAGCCTCACAGTGAGGAGCCCGTGCACCACAATGAAAAGTAGCCCCCGCTTGCCTCAGCTATAGAAAGCCCTTGTGCAGCAACGAAGACCCAACACAGCCAATAAATAAATGAATTAATTAATTAACTTTAAAAAATGCACATGTGGGAAAGCAATTTGCCTATCTGGTGTCTTATTGAGAAAACTTCTGCATAAGCTCTGCTCATAAAAACTCAGGGGCCATCACTGAAGGGAGCAGAAGCTTGAAATGTTTCAACTGAAAAATGAAATAAAAATTTGCGTCTAAAGATTTTCTCTACGTACTGCTAAAATCACCTTAAAAGAAAAATTATAATAAAGTCTGATTTAATATATTCCGCAGCCAAAACATAAGAATCATAGCTTGTATGCTTAAACACAAATTATGAGGCTACAACTCCATATCAATTAACTTAAGAAAATTACACCTTTATAGGGAACTCTACTCAATACTCTGTAATGACCTATGTAGGAAGAGAATCTATCAATAAAAAAGAGTGGATATATGTATATGTATAACTGATTCATTTTGCTGTACAGCAGAAACTAACACAACATTGTAAATCAACTATACGCCAATAAATATTAATGGAAAAAAAAAGTTCCCAGTAACGATTACTTCTGGAAATCTCTGTAAGTGTAGGTTATCATTTCTTATCTTGTTATCTTTGAATTTTAAATATATTTGCTATCTTTTAAAAAAAGAAAACAATAGCTTTATTGATACATAGCTCATATATCGTACAATTCACTATTTATAGTGTACAATTCAATAACAACGTTCTGCTTGAATGAAAACTGCCTGACCTCTGACCACCTTACATTTCTTTGATTGATTTCATTGGGGAGAGTCAAACAGGAGTAACTGAGCTCCAGAGTGCTTCAGGGGTTCCAGATTAGGAATTTGGTTGGTTTTTTGCGGATGCTGTTTCTATATCCAGGACTATTTAAAACCTTACCCATTTGCATCTTAAAGGTGCCTCTGTTAGGAGTAGGCTATTTGGAGTTCCTACTGGTATGCAATATACAACACAGAATCAAAGGAGGTTAGGCTCCTGGTCTCTGCCCAACACACCGTCCTGTCGGCGTGGCGAGGCCTTCCCACCGTGGTATCAGCATTTCCAGGAGCGGAGGAGTTTCCACCTGCAAATTCAGATGTCTCTCTCTCCTGCAGCTCGCAGAGGAACCAAGGACCGTCAGGCTCCAGGCCCTCAGATGGGTGGGTGGGGGGACCCCATGGCGTGCAGAGTAAGAGGAGGAGGTAGTAAGGGTGGCGTGAAGGGGGAGGGGGAAGAAGAGCAGTGCGGCCGGGACCCCTTCTGCCTCTGTCCCCGCCCATCCGCCCTTGGAGAGCCCGGGAGCGGGAGGGAGGCTGGGGGAGGCGCTGGGCAGACCTCGCCTTCTCTTGCCCACGGTCCACGCTGGAATGAACCGAGGCCAGGGCGCCCAGAGAGGGAGAAGGGGAAGAAATGGACATTGGCTGTTACCTGGGTCTGTGGGGAAACCTGCAGAGATAGGAAAGGGCTGTGTTGACTCTGGTGGCAGAAGGGAGAACAGAGAACATTCTGTGGCTGGTCCGTTGCAGAGATTGTGCACAGACAATATTATGTTAGCCGACACCTCTGCGGTGCTATGTAACAGGAGCACTTTGGTACAGTAGTTCACGTCATCTTCACAAAAATCCCATGAGGTCACTACTCTTATTATGCCCATTTTACAGACAAAGAAACTGAGGTAGAGGAAAGTTCAGTTACTTGACACGTGCCAGCTGGTAGGTGGCAGAACCTGGATCAGTGCTCTCCCAGGTCCATGCCCCCCACACCGGGCTCTTTGCCAGAAACTGCACACACACTACAGGATCCAGTGTGTTTTCACATACCTGTGTGAGGTATACGACATGCAAGTGTTAATCTTATATCTATACCTTTTTTCATATTTGAAGACATGGCCTATCGTGGTGGTGCTTCTGGCACCGGATTTACCCCCTTTGAAAAGCAAATTTCATCAACTTCTTTTCAGTCATGACTCTTTGGCCCAGGCAGTCAGGGTGAGACCTGGGCTGGGAAATGTCACAGGGTGAGGACAAAAATCTGTGGCTGCTGGTAGATTGTTACCTGCCTCTCACAGACCGTGGGGGCCAGTGTGACTAATTAATGAATGCTACTGTGATTGCCCTCTCATTAAATTTTGATTCAGATGAAAGCCAATGTGGAGTTAGTGTGACTTTTGGAAATATGTTTGCATTTTCAGTTCCACAGGGAAATAACAGCAATATCTTTATATTTTAAAATTCTGACCCCTCCGTTTCTTTGCCTTTATCTTCCACAGTACTTTTTTAATTTTATTTTTTTAATTGAAGTATAGTTGATTTACAATGTGCCAATTTCCGCTGTACAGCAAAGTGACTCGGTTATACACATATAGACGTTCCCTTTTTTAAAATATTCTTTCCTGCTGTGGTGTATCACAGGATACTGAGTAGAGTTCCCTGTGCTCTACAGTAGGACCTTGCTGTTTATCCCTCCTGTATACAATAAAACCTGCTAATCCCAAACGCCCAGTCCTCCCCTCCCCCACCCTCCTCCCCCTTGGTAACCACAAATATCTATACTCCCTATGTCTTCTTCCACGGTATTTTTGGTTTGAGTACACATAAAAGATATCAGGGTGAGAAATGTAATCTATGTGGTCATCTGGTCAACCCATTCACCCCATGGTTACCTCGTCTCCTGTGGTCTAGGTTCTCGGCACCCAGGACACAAGCAAACCAGACACACCGCCTCCAGGCTCATGGAATTCGCTGTGGCTGAGAGGTGATATGAAAACAAATGCAGTAAGCAAGGCAATTTCAGACGGGGATAGGTACATTTGGGAAGAAAATAACACATCATGGTGTCTGAGTGACAATGACAATGGGGCAGAATGATTCCTTAGACCCTGCATCTTGTTGAGTGAGCATTTATTTAGGTACTTGTTGTGTGAAGCATTTGAAATACAGAGCAAGAGTGAAACACACTCCCTGTTCGCCACAGCAGCAGCAACGAGACAGGACATCGAATTTCAAGCGGGTGGACTTGTGACCTGCCGGAGTCACCAGGGAACACTTCCCCGGGATAACACTGACATGAAGACGTGAATAGCCCCCGAAGTCTATCTGGCTTGAATGCTGAGAGTGAATATGGCCCCTGCTGGCTTAGATGGTGGGCAGAGGTTGGTGGGACACACGTAACCCTCCGCAAGATCTCTGCGCCCGGATGAGAGCTTAAGCCTGTGTTTGTTGATTGCACAAGTACTCTGAATGGCTTCTCCCAGAGGCATTTAAAACATGCCAAGCTTGTGTTGCATAAAAAACAAGCCTGTGCATTCAGCAAATATAACCCGGCGAGCAGAGACGCGCGTCTCTCACTCACCCGGAGGGGAGCCCAGGTCTGGCTGCTGCCCGTGGAACACAGGCGATGGACATTGAGAAGGTCAACTCCATGGACTTCGGAGAATTTGTGGATGTGTTTGGGAATGTCGTCGAGAGGTGTCCTCTGATCGCAGCTGCTGTTTGGTCCCAGCGCCCGTTCTCTGACTTGGAAGATTTAGAGAAGCACTTTTTTGCCTTTATCGATGGTCTTCCACAGGCAGGTAAGGCTTTGTGGTTAGACCCTGAGATTCTCTACAGAGGGAGTGCAGACGTGTGTATCAAAACAAATGGGGCGGGGGGGGGGGCGTCACGAGGCTTTCTTTTTTTTAGTTTTTAACGTTAAAAAAATTTAATACAATTTTAAAGGTTACTTTCCATGAATTATTACAAAATATTGGCCACATTTCCCTCGTACAATACATCCTCCAGCCTGTCTTACACCCAATAGTTCGTACCTCCCTCCCCCGGCCCAGACCGCCTCTCCTCCCGCCACCCCCCTTCAAGGGTAACCACTCATTTGTTCTCTAACCTGTGAATCTGCTTCTGTTTTGTTACCAAATATTTTTAGATATTTGATCCTCGTTGCTCACGACGGGTATATGTATCTAGCTTTTTGCCGTGAGGGTCAGTAAGTGCCTTCAGACTTTGTAGTCGAGAATCCAGCCCTTGCAGAGCTCAGCGGAAAGTGGAGGGCAAGAGCCTTCGTTGGCTCAGGTAACTTAATGAGGCCGTTGGCTCAGGCTGTTAAATATTAAAGCGAAGGGGTTACCAGGAAAGAGGAACAAGCAGGGTCTCCTCAGGCCTCACCGCGGCTCAGGGGCCAAAGGTCAGGCTGGCGGCCCACCCTCTGGGCCGTGTGTCCGCTTCGGGAATGTCCTGTATGCAGGAGAGGAGACAGCTCCGTATCGCACTTATCTCAGGAGCCCAGGGGAACGAGCAAACGGCTGACTTTTCACCAGCAAGGGCCGGTCTGGACCAGACGGCTGAGGAAAGTAAACGCCCTCCCATCAGCAACTCCCTGGGGGGGAGTGAGGCGGGAGAAGACAAAAACCTGCAGGACTCCTCTGGAGGAAGGGAAGGAAACTGCTGACCTTCTGTGGGTAGAGAGACAAGGAGGCACCTGTGGGTGCGGGGCGGGGAGACGGGGAGCTTTAGGGTCAGGCCAGCCCCTGGTGACTCAGAAGGACACATGGCCTCACAGGGTTCAGAGGCCAAAGTTTAGCAGCCAAGGCCGCCTCCCCGGCTGTCCTCACGGTCTCTGGAGAAGCCTGGAAGGGCTGAGGGGACCGCGAGGGGACGGGGACGGGCTGCCTTCACAGAGGGGCTTCCACAGGGATCTGGGCTGAGGCAGAAACACCGTCTCTTCTCTTCCACAATGGCCCTCACCTGTGAGCCCAGGGCTTGCACACCCGGCATGGTTTCCGATGGTCAGGGCATTCTCCCAAATAAGGAACTCATTGTAATTCATTTTAGGCACATTTAGGAAGAGGGGAGGACAGGCGGATACAATCAGGCTGACGGAACTGTGGGGGCCCTGTTGTCCCTCGCCCACTCCTCGGGGGCCCCTCCAGAGCCGACTCCCGGCTCCCCCACTGGCCTCAGACACCAGGCAACCTCTGGAGCCCGGCCAGTGTCGGAATCGCACACGGACCCGTGGAGACAATGTGGGGACTTGATGAAAGTTTGCTGAGTGCATGAAATTGTTCCTAAGAGAATTTTGAAAGATGATCGATCCAGGTATGACCCCGCCCCCACACATTTTAACTGGGGTGACTTTAGAGGCAGGTCCGTGGGACAAAATGACTGGAGGGAGTCTGGGCCACCAGGGAGTTTGTTTGCGTCTGCACTCGACACAGTTCTCAGGAGGGACGTCCCTGCTGGTGGAGCCTGCTTCTCCGCCCTAGGCTGGCGTCCACACTTGCCTCAGGCAGCTGGGAGCCCAGCCTGTCTCTAATCACCTTGCTCCGTATCTAATCACCTTCATGGCATTAGACAGGTGACGCTAGCAGCAGAAATAATAATAACAGTCACTAAAATGCATTGAACCCTTACCGTGGCTGTGTTTCAGGCACCTTTCCAAACACTTCGCATTTGTTAACTCATTTAATCCTCATAATAACCCTGTAAAACAAGGATGATCACCACTGTCCCCATTTTACAGATAAGAAAACTGAGGCACAGAGAGATTAAGAAAGTGATCAAGGACATAGCTAGAAAGTGGCAGGACAGGGATTCAAACCCTGATCGTCAACCCAACAGCTCTTAAAGGATTTTCCAGAGAATTGAAAGCAAAATTCAGAGACAGTTTCCGGGGTTTCATTTATTCATCCACTGATTTACTCAATTAACATTAATTTTAGCTTGATGTCCGAGAGGTTTGGTTTTTTTCTTTTTCTTTTCTTTCTTGCTTTTTTTTAAAATCCCTTTTCCCCTCTTGGCCGTGCTACATGGCTTGCAGGATCTTAGTTCCCCGACCAAGGATTGAACCTGAACCATGGCAGTGAAAGCGCCAAGTTCTAACCGCTAGACCACCAGGGAACTCTCTGGTTAAATAATCTAGCAAATTGGAATTCACTGCATAGTCTAGCTTTACTCCTGGAATAGCAAGCAACAAACTGGGTGTAATGGAGTCTTTGAGTCCTAAAACGAAAAGGGACTTACAGAGGTGTTCAGGATATGATGATCTAACTAGTCGAGGATTTGTTTCAGATGATCTAAGAAAACTCTCTACCATTAAAACTGAAAATCCTGTTTCTAGAGGAACCCAAGCTTGACAATGCTTTCAGGAGACACTATGATGATTACTGGCCAGTAGGTGGCAGTCCAGGACTAATATTTAGCTCCAGCTCTAATTGACAAAATACCCTTTCAAGCCAATCAATTCCTGATTTCCAAGCCAGAGAAATGGCAATAGTAATGGAAGAAGGTACACACACACACACACGCACACACACACACAGAGCCAAAGACGAACCAATTCAATACTGATCTGTGTTAAAAATCAAAGAACAATAAAATTGTCATAATAGGCTTAATCATGAATCTCTTTGCGGCATTTTAGAATTGTAATAATGCCATAATTCATTATTTAATTCTTACTTCAGAACACACTTGTTGAAAGAATCAAAGAGCTGGATACTATTAAATTCCTTAAATGCGGGCTATAAGGTGTTTAGATGGGGCTATTAAAATATGTTCATTCAGTCAAAGAACATATAACACTCCTTCCCCAGGGTGATGTGTCAGTCAGTAAACACGTACTGAGTGCCCACCATGCCTGAGGAATTGTCCGAGGCTCTGGGGATAGAGCTTGCACAAGATGTGTCTCTGCCTTCAATGAGTTGACATTCGAGTAAGAGATACAGGATTAACATAAATAAACAAGATCATTTCAATTCTAGAAACTATTAGAAGAATATTTGTAATAGGGTGGAAAATAGGTAATAAAAGAGGTCTTTCTTAGGAAGTCACATTTGAGTTTAAAACCAAAAGTTGAGAAGGGAGCCACTGAAGATCTAGAACAAGGCCACCCTAACACAAGTAACTTGAGACTTTTGGCATTTGGGGGCACAGAAAGATCAAGGTGGTTGGAGAATGGTGGAGAGTGGAGGGATAGGTGGGAAGAGGGATCAGGCAGAGGGACCGCAGTAGCAGTAAAAGTGAGAGGTGATGGTCGGGGGGGACTAGAGTTGGAGCAGGAGAGATGAAGAGATGTGGCTAGATCCTCAAGACAGAGTTTAGTTAGAGCCAGCAGGGGGTTTTGATGGATTTGTTGGGGAAAGGCAGGTCAGAAACAAAGAGAAATTAAAGATAACTCCTCCGTTTTTCATCTGAGCAACGGCTTGGGTGGCGGTCTGTTTTCTACAATGAGGAAGAGTTCAGAATTGAGAGGACAGGATGGAGAATGGGGGTTTGGTAAGTCTGAGATGCCTCGCAATTATCCAAACGACAATTGAGTGTTCAACTGGCTCATGACAAAGGAACTCAGTGGAAAGCTGTGGATTAGACTCAGTCTGGGTGTCATGAAAGAACTGATGGTATTTAAAGCTATGGGACTAGACAAGAACACCGAGGGCATCAGAGTGAATACAGAAGGGAAGAGACGTGGGTACTGAGTCCCGGGGTACTTCATTGTTAGTGATCTGGGAAAGCAAGGACCACAGGTGAGAGGAGGTAGGCAACGGTAATCTTCCAAGGAGAAAGGGCCAGCCCTGTGACATGCTCGCAAGAGAATGAGAGGGAAGAGGACTGAGCACTGGTTGCTGGGCTTGAGCACCCTGTCCATTATTTGTGACCTGTTGGGTGCAGATAGGTTGGTGGGTGGGGCTGGAAGCTTGATGGAGTGAACCTGGAAAGGAGGCGAGGACGTGGAGATTCTGAGAAGACAATTCCTTGGAGTTTTGTTGTAAGGAGGAGCCAAGAGGCAGGGAGGAACTAGAGGACAACAGGGAATCAAAGGGAAGGTTTTAATTGTGTTCATGGGGTGAGTGGTTCTAGGGCAGGTTGATGCTGATGAAGACGAGACAGTGGTGGTGGTGGGATTGAGGTTTAAAACTGTAGCCTTTGAGATGGAAGGAGGGGCTGGCTCAAAGCACACAAGTGGAGAGGTTGGTCCAGATGACCTGTTGCACCAGAAGGGAGGGCACACCAGTAGGTACAGTGTGGGGACACTGGTGGACTGCAATGGGCTTCCAGGCCAACAGCCTGCTCTTCAGTGGCCACCATCCTCTGCCCTGTTCTCCTCCTGTTGAAACAAGGAGTGTCAGCTCTGTCCCAGGAACTCTTCAAGGTGCAAAGATTCATAGTTTGTGGTCGCAGCAAATAATGCATGTCCACACCTGAGTCTCCAGACGTGGCAATGGCAAAGACAGCACTGATTCAGGTTTTAGGAAAGACTGAAGAACAGGCAGCACTGAAAAGCTGTGAAGCATGGGACACTGACTGACCAGGCTAGGCTTGGGCATTCCAGGTGGGAGGACCGCAGGACTGAGGCTCGGAGTTGGGAACTACCCAGGCGAGGTCTCCAGCCTCTACTGGTGTTTCAGGCCGAGGCTGGGAGTGCCTGGGGGATGCAGTGCTAGAGAGGAACCAGGGCCCTGCAGGCCAGTGCAGCTGCACCAGTGCCCTCCTGGGCAGGACTCAGGAGTCAGTGATTTGGGGCAATAAAGATGGAGTCGTTGGCTCAACAGGGTCAGGTTCTATTTCTCCAGAGCTACCGTTCCCTGCCCGACTCCCCATACCACCTTGTTCCTTTATCTGCTGCTGAGGGGTGTGTGTGTGTGTGTGTGTGTGTGTGTGTGTGTAAATCTTCTTTTCTAGTCTCTTTTCTTCCTCTCTTGGCTCTGCCGTTTTCTCAGCCTCTCTTCTTTCCTCTTCCTCCTCTTCTCCTGCAAACATTGGAAAACACATGCTCAATCCTGGGCAAACATTAACCCCAGCTGATGTTTTCAAGAGGGGAGACCAGCCCAGCGGAGTAAGAAGCGAGGTGCCAGGGCCAGGGAGCGGGGGACCCTGCCCCACACAGGAGAGGAGGGTCTGCTACGGGCCACCAGGGCACAGACCCCAGCCCGGCCGGGCTCTCCCACCAGTAACCGCCTCCTCCACGCCGGAGCTGGGCCTCTGCAGAGTAAGACATAGGGGGAAGGGAGAGGAGAGACGGAGGCCTGTGAGAAGGCGGGGTCTCGGGCCCTCACCTCCTCGCCTCTGGGCGGCTTTGCAAATCTCAATAAGCAAGGACCGGGCACGAGGGCCTGCGGTCCGGCCTGTGAGCCACCCAGGACTCGGCTCCCCGGGCCCCCTGCCGCCGCCCGTTTTGGGGGCCCAGGCTGGGTGGGTTTGGATCTGATTTGGGTGCAGCTCAGCCTCAGGCCTGGGAAGCGGCCCCGGCACAGCCACCTCCCAGCCCAGGGCTGGGAGCACCCAGCTAGGGAATTTATCACCTGTGTTTTCGCACCACCCGGATGCGCTGGACGCGAGAAACGGGAATCAACCACCTCACCTTTGCAGCGCCCCAGGGACAGGGCCCAGGAGAGGAGTTCTAAAATGGTGGTGTTATAGAGCTGGGATTATTGGTGACATGAGTTTCGTTTTCAATTGCCCTTAACCTTGAAGGGGCAGCCAGTGCCCCAAAGTCAGCAGTTTGGAGCCAAGGCCCCCCGGGCAGGCAGCTCCTGGCTCAGTGACCTTGGACAGGTCCCCTACCCTTCTCGGAGCCTCCCTGAACCCTCTCTTCACTGTAGGTGTTCCCCCGAGGTCTCCCCACCTCTCAGGACCCTGGTCCATGCTTAGACGGCAAAATCCCAATCAGCCTTTAATTGGGCAGGAACTATAAGATTGAAGCAGGGGAAGTTTATACCACAATTAAAGGGAGGGTTAATGATCCCCTCTTCCAGTGGAGCCCCAGGCCTGTCCCCAGCCCCAGGGTCAGACGCTTCCAGTCGCATCACAGCCCAGTTCCACCGGGTTTACTAGGACAAATACTATGGCTGCTTAGTGAACGTTTGGGAGCATTAGGCGCTGTTTGGGCAAGTGAATGTCTCTAATCCTCACCACCACTCAGCAAGTTAGGTGTCATTAGCCCATTGTACAGATCCGGCCCCCTGCTTCCCATATCTGAAATCTTGCCCAGCCCCAAGGATTCTCATGCTCTCTTTAGAGAGCTAAGCAAAAGGATTGGCCAGGGCTCAGGAAAACCCCTGCGGATTAGGACTTAAAATCCCAGGTATCACACCAGAGGTTTCCAATTTTAGGCCAACGTTAGGAGATTAGCAGACGCTGTCTTCTGAGGAAACGTTATTCTCTGAGAGCTCTTTGAGATCTACAGTCAGAGAAGGGAAATGAGCCTCGGACAGGGTGGGTGGTGAGTGGGTGCTATTTTCTTAAAAGGAGGAAGCCACTTTCATTCAAAGGGCCGTAGAATTCGGCTGGAAATGGGTTTCTTTGCAGTTAATCATCTGCAAAGCTCTTTGGATGCCTGATTCCAGAAGCCCAGAACTCACACTTAGGGTCACAAAATCCTGGGCATTTATTTGCCAAGCGCCATGGATGTTATCCCTGTGGGCCCTCCCCGCCCTTCTCCTTTGGAACTGAGCGAAACCCATTCCTTGGCTTTTGCAGGAAGTCTTCAGGCCCTTGTGTCCGGCCCTCTTCGACATCAAAGCCCCCCTGAGAGCAAAGGACTTTGAAAAGATACGGAGCGCTCGGGCTCCCTTATCGCGTCCCTGCTCCCTCCCGAGCAAGTCGTAAATTCCGAGCCTCTGAGGCCTCTCCCCGCCACTCTTCTGGCCCCAAGGTCTCAAAGGACAAACTTGTCACTTCCCGCCCCGCCCCTGGGTCCTGGCCGAGGCCGAATGCAGCGGGGATGGAGGTTCGGGACGAGCTGGAGGGGCGGGTGCAGGGGGCGCCCCGAGCCTCCGGGACCCCCCCTAGCAGCCCCTCCTCCGGTCCTGGGACCCCGCTTCCCTCGGAAGCCTTTCCCGGCGCCGCAGCGCGCTCCCGCCGCGTGTCTGTGCTTCTCCGCAGGCCAGGAGGGCGTCCTGCGCTGCCACCCGGACCTGGCGGGCTGCGAGCTGCAGCGGGGCGCGCTCAGCGCCGAGTCGCTGCGGGAACAGAGCGCCGCGGGCCTCACGAGCCTGGGCGCGGCCGAGCGGCTCCGCCTGGCGGAGCTCAACGCGCAGTACCGCGCGCGCTTCGGCTTCCCCTTCGTGCTCGCCGCGCGGCTCAGAGACCCGGAGGCGGTGCTCCGCGAGCTGGCGCGCCGGCTGCGCTGCCTGCCCGCGCAAGAGCTGCGCACCGCCCTGGGCGAGGTGAAGAAGATCGGCCGCCTGCGTCTCGCCGACCTCCTCGGGGGCCACCCCCTCGGGCCGTAGCCACCCCGCTGGCCGCGGACCCCGGACCCCCGACGCACGTCGGGACGCGCGGGCGCCGCGGGCGCGCGCGCTGCGCTTGGAACGGCGTCCACGCCCGCGCACAAAGGCCGGGGAGCCCCGAGGCAGTCGCACGGATAATGGGCCCTTTTGTCCACCTGCCCGCACGCGCACGCTTTACCAGAATATCTCTAGACAGTTTCATGCTTTGCCCCCGATTTATCCAGCTCACTGCTCCAATTCTTCGCTCCCTTTGCGGCCCGTTGACACCACCAGCCTTTGCGGATTCTAAAGCGCTTATCCAGCTCTTTTTGGCTCCTCACCCTCTCCTGCTAAACCCCAGCCTCAAAGCAAAACGGACGGATAAAGGCATCTTTTATCCCACAGCGGTTTGTCTGCTTCTTTTTTCTTCTCCCACCTTAGTTGCTGCACCCGACATTTCCATGTGAGTGGAAGCGTCTCTCTGGCTCTGGGACACGTACAGGAGCCGGAGCTGGGACAGCACAACGCCGGGGAAGCAGCGTGGGGGAGGGCGGGGTTGGTGGGCAGGAGAGAGCCCCGCGCTGGCGGCGTTGCGGAGGCGCCCGTGGGGGCGGGCAGAGGCGTCTGGGAGTGGGGGTTCTCCAAGCTGGACCGGCCTGAAGGTCAGGGACGGCGGCCTTCCGTGTCTCCCGGAGGTGGGCCCACGAGAGCTGGTTCGTTCGAACCTCACACTGCCCCCAGGAAACCATCAATCATTAAATATAATTTTTTAAATAATTGAATAATGCTCGTTGAGGAGTGCTAGACATTTCACACACACACCCTCCCCCATTGAAGATGGGACCCTAGAGCACTGATAAAGTGGGTGATGAAGGAACGTTGGTGCCCATAGAAAGCTTTCTGGCCAGAGGTGGCCAGCTCTGGGGTTCC
The DNA here is from genome assembly GCF_030028045.1 of Hippopotamus amphibius kiboko. Classification (NCBI taxonomy): domain Eukaryota; kingdom Metazoa; phylum Chordata; class Mammalia; order Artiodactyla; family Hippopotamidae; genus Hippopotamus; species Hippopotamus amphibius. Next base: position 75,242,510 of record NC_080199.1, read on the forward strand.
AGAGCCCCAGCAAACTGGGCAGCTCTCTGCACTGGTGGCCAGAATGTCACTCACACAGGAGAAGCCCACCACATTCTCCCCCCTCTGTCTCTCTCTCCCAGCCATACGAACCCCAGCAAATACTCCTTAGGCTTCTGTTGGCAGAGGAGAAACAAGCCGTACCGCACCGCAGACAGGGTAAGACGTGAAGGCAGACGTGGCCCTTTTGAAGACAAGAACCTCCATCAGTGACCAGCTGGGATCTGAGGGCAACAGCAGGCAGAAAACCTTTCCATAAAAAGCAGTTCGACCGCACCCTTGGTTGGGGGCTACATTCCACAGAGAGAAGCCACTGTGGTAGCACAGGAGTTTTAATCAAGGAGCTCCACTCCCCTTTTCCATCTTACAGGTGCCGCCTGCTAGTGTGAGGGTGAAGGCCAGAAGCTGGTTGGGGCGGTAGGTGGGAGAGAAGGAGGTGAGCTGTGGTGCCCACCGTCCCCGTAGGCCAACTCCAGGGCCTCCCCTGCCATGGGCAGCTGCCCGAGCCTCCTCAGGATGTAGGAGCACCAGGTGCACATCACAAAGGACCTGGATGCAAAGGTGGGGCCCTTGGGCCTGGGGCTAGATGCCTGCCTCCCTTCAGCCAGGCTAATTTGGCGGCTTTCCTGACACACTCAAGAAACCTGCTGCTTGGTGAAGAGGGTTTTCTGGCCCAGGATACAAGCGCCAAAGCCTGGGCCTGAGACTGGGAATAGTGCACTATATTGAAGGCACCTTGCCCAACCCTGGGGTGAGTCCAGCTCTTAGATAGATGGACCCCAAAACGTAGAGTCTGAGCTCTTTATGTAAATATGCTCAAGCTAAGATAGGCAGGACTCCCCAGGGCAAGATTCCCAAAGGTTTTTAGAACGAGAGGGGATGCAATCTGGCCCGCTCTGGCACCGTCTGTGTCTCCAATTACACAGTTACATTTCAAGGGCTCAAAGCTTGTCGGTGAAATTATTTATTTCTGCAGGAGGGGATACGGGTGGGGGAAGACGCTAGATCCGCCCCTTCAAAGGAGCTGAGGGACAAGGGGGAGGAAAGGCTAGCTGCGCGGTGCCTCTTCCAAAGCCCTGAGCGCGGGACGCAGAGGTGGGCGCAGGCGGGGAAGATCCAGGGAGCTGCTGCTTTCTTCTCGGTAGAAGCAGAGAGGCCAGGCCGGTCCTCTTGCGGGCGGGCCACCCGAGGCTGCCCGAGGTCTGGCAGGGCAGTTTTCTCCTGCCACATCTTTACTCAAATAGTGACACGTCCTTGGCTTGTGCCGGCCTCGGAGATGTTTTCTGGTTTCCGCGCTCCGGTGCGCAGGAGGCGGGAGACAAACCCCGACAGCGGGGACCGCGACCGCGCGGCTTGGGGTAGGGAGAGGGCCGGGGCGCGCCCAGAGATGTCGGGGGAGGGGGCGCAGAAGTGGTGACGCGCGTTCCAGGGTGAATAATTAATACTTTTATTTACTAATTCGTTATAAAAAGCAAGATGGCAACTATAAGAAAAGTTGGAGAGCAAGGAGCTGATTTCAGTTTCCGTAACCCTTCAACCCCTCCACGCACACTGCCTTCCGAGATGGTGGGGCTGCTTCGCCGACTTTCCCTCCTTGAAATGTCCAAGGCCAGCCAGCGTGCAGAGGGCCCAGGAGAGCGCTCCCGCTGGGAATTCCCGAGCCCAGTCCCACTCACCTATGTTACCGGGAAACTGAATGGGGGCTCCTTTTCATCAGGCACGCTCTGGGATCTGTGTGTCCAAAAGATGGGCACGGACACTGGTGTGGGAAGGTAGAGAACGGGGAAAAAAGGCAGCCTAATTTCTTTGCACAGCCTTTGCTGATTTAAAATTTGACATACTTCCAGAGATCAGCCACAGAATATGGGTTCCGACTCAAAAATACAGACCAGCTCTTCTTCAGAAAGTATTTACTGTGGGACAAAAGTAGATGGATACCTTCACTGGCAACTGGGGAAAAATCTGGATGGAATCTATGGAAAACTCACCATTCAATAAACTAATAAACCGCAGTTAGCAGGTGCCTGTGAAAGGGAGAAATAAATACGACGCGGAAAGCAGTCAGAATTGTCACAACAGCTGAACCTGATTGTTCTGGAACTATCTGGTGTGTGGGGTGGGGGTGGGGAGTTTGGATTCCGGCAATGAGGCCAGTTGGTTTTCGGTTGGGGAGGCAGTGTTTCCAGGGTGGCACCAGCAGCCTTAGTAATAATTAACATCTGTACAGAGTGCTCTGGTTACAAAGAATGCACCTATAGGAGCTCATTTAATGTCAGTGACTGGAACAGCTAGCTGTGTGACCTTAGGAACCTCAGCCAACCTCTCAGGGCCTCAGAGTTCTCCTTTGTAAAACAGAAGGACTACAGACACTAAGTCCTCTGTCCCCCCTCTTGGGAGAGTAGCTTCCCAATAGGCCCAGTGACTCAAGGAGAGCTGAACCTTTATCTGAGCCCCTTCCCTCAGCCACAGAAAGGCTACTGTGTAGAGCTTCCTAGGAACATATTTCCATATGACAAGCAAAAGTCACTCTGGGCACAAGACATTGGTGAGTGAGCAAACGATAACTCCACGTCAAAGCCACGTGATAACATTTAGGTGTTGCTGGCCTGGGGGCCTAGTCCTCCCCAGCATCAAGGGTTTCCCTCTGGGGTGAGATCCCAAGTGCTCCATCTCAGGGCTTTAAATGATGCTCTGTGCTCACCACGCATCACACAGAATTAGAGTGTGTCATACAACATCCACACCGTGTCCACAGTCTGATTTTAGAAAAAAGGGGGGGGGGCGGAGAAAATGGGTAACCAACATTTATTCACATAACTTTCAGCCAGTGAGCAAAACCAGATTTCTGCACCCAAATATCAGCCCCTCTCCTGAGGCTCTTTATTTTCCTAGCTCTCCTGGCTTTGAGCGGAGAAAAAATGCATTCCTTGCCCTGGGTGAGGAAGCTTCCTGTTTTCTCCATTCTCCTGCACCCTCAGTGTTAAAACTCTAGTCCACCAATGACCTCTTACAATTTCAGGAACTTTTCCTCAGGTAGAGAGGACCAGAGACTCAGTTTGCTTGGGGGAAAACATTCTTGCCTCCGTTGGGCGGGGACACATCTGCTCCGGCCGGGGCAGCTGCGGGCAGCTGCGGCCCCTCCCTGCTGTTCAGGATGGACATGTTGGGCTCCTTTGTGACCTGATGGGGCTGAGCAGGGGATGGACTCTGGGGAGGCCCTGCAGAAAGGACACTGTGATTGATTTCCTTGCCAGAGATGCTGGCAGGTCAGGCTGTGGCAGGGCAGGGTTTGTTGAGGGTCAAACCACCCATTATAGAGCCTTCCTTTGTGTCAGGGGGTTGCCGATTGAGTGCGATGGCCCAAGAACTCCCCAACTCCAAAGTAAGTAGCGATTGAGTCGTTTTTCCACAGCAATATAGATGCCAAGCTGAATAATTTTATCAGACAGGACTCTCTCGCTTCTCACTCTTCCTTAATGATCCTGGGGATTCAGGTCAGCGCAGGGTGAAGGCTTCCTGTGCAGGCAAGGCCAGGGAGTCTGCAAGGGCTGCACTATTTGGATAATTTCCTGGATCTAAAAGGGTTTCAGAAAGTAGGTCTGCAAGCTAAGGTGGATACAGACAGCCGGCCCTATCTGGGTTACAAGGGTCACAGACGCCCCAGTTCCAGGAGCCACAAATATGGGGAAAAGCAGGGTCCCCCAAGCTGGAGCAAACACTGGGGACCTTTGAGCAGGGAGGGAGCCCTGTCAATGATCTGTGGATTCAAGGAGTGTCTCATCTGCTTGGAGGAGCAGCCCGCCCCTTCTGGTGCCTCCTGCTCCCCACCCCCCTCTGTGCCCCTGCCCTTGCCATCGGCCGGGATCCTCGAAGCCCCGACCCACTCCGAGGAATGTGGAGTGGCCTCTGCACTGTCAGTAACAAAGAGACGTCTCTTTGATAGCCCGAGTCGTGGCTGCCTCTGGAGACTTCCGGGGGCTTTATTTACCTGGAACGCTCTATTCCCACCCTCTCCTGCCCTAAATAGCCTGCTCGAGCTCTGGCTCCGTGGGGTCACAGCTTCAGACTCAGCCCAACCCCAGCCCCAAGCTTCCCAAACAAGTTTGCCTCACCCAGAGCAATTCGCTGAAGGTTCTTTTCTGGAGATGGAGGTGCTGGCTGGAACAGAGCCTGGAGCAGGCGAGGCTGGGGAGGACCATCCAAGATGGTTCTCAGCTCAGGCCAAAAGGCTCTAAGAAAGCCACCAAGCACCTTGGATCTCTGCTTGGGGCCCTATTGCAGGTGGCACCTGCATCCTCCCAGGGCCACACACCTGCACCCAGAGACAGGAGGACCTGCCTCCCCTCCCCCCGTTCTGAGCAGGTATCCAGAGGATAGGCACCTGACAAAAAGCTGTCAGAGGCTAAGCCATCCAGATGAAAAGACATCCAAGCTCCCTTCTCATCAGCCACCTTCCACCTCTCTCTGACTGCTCCCGACACCCTGCCCCTGCAGGAACTCTCTTGGCTGAGGGCCACCCAGATGTGAGGGGACATTTCCACTCTGAGGAGCTGTCCAAGGACATCATTTTTAGCTCCTTTCCTCTCACCCACAGCCCAGGGCCCAGGACCATGGGGGGGGGGACCGTGCTTCTGCCCTGGGGACCCACTTTTCCATGAAGGAAACCCATCAGGGTCCTTTCTCCAGCCCTCATGGGAGCATGGACCTCACTGAGATCTGGCCAGCTCCAGGGCCTGGCGTGACCCCTGGGGCCCAACCCACCCTGGCCGCTCCCAAAGCATTTGGGCAGGCAGGCCAGGGCCCTTTCTCCAGGGCAGAGCACAGAGACACAGCTGGAAAACCGGGACAATTAGCCAGCGGCCGGCGGCTGCGCCATAAAAGCGCAGGCAGGAAGCGGCCACCGCAGGGCCGAGGGGACGGCTGTCCCCAATAAAGCGATTGTTCCAAAGAATGCCCACATTCCGAAGACACAGGCTCCAGCCTGGGCCCCGGCTGCCAGAGCTGGAGGCTTGGGGGGGGGGGGGTGGGGGGCGGAAAGAGGGATTGTGTCTCCCAGGAAGAGGAGGAAGATGTTTGCTAGATCAAAAGTCTGCAGTGCCCACCACTTAACCTCCCACATCCCCGCCCCATCAGGACTGCAGACGCCCACGCCCCTTGTGTGCCCCCTCCCCATTCAGTGATTTGGATTCTGTATTGGGGTTTGCAATTTGTTTCCTCTTTTATTTCTCAAGAGGTCCTATGACACCCAGCTGTCCGGGCCAGGCCCAGGAGGTCCCCAAGGACGATCTGCCCCAGTCTCCACCCGTCGGATGCCCAGTTCGCGCCCCACTCCACCCTCAGCCAATTTTAATCTTCTTCCTTAGGAAACACAAAGGACGGGATGGACCGGCCAGCAGGAGATCCGCGGCCCTGATCCTGCTTGGGCCAGGCTTCTCTGCGCTCTGCGGCGGCATGGGTGTCATCTGCAAAATGGGGACGATGAGGACACCCGCTTTATTCCCAATCCAGGGAGATGTGAGGATCCAGGAAGATGAAGGACACTGGAAGGAGCCCCAGAGATGACGGAGAGGAAGTGACACATGCCAGAGAGTGTTCGCTGGTGAGAACCGACAGGGGCAGATCAGCAGGAGAGTGGCTGCGCCCCGCTGGTTCCCAGAACACTCAAAGCCACCCGGCCGGCCAGCCCAGCCTGCCGCCCCGGCCGCTGCGATCCTCACATCTGAGTCTGGCAGCTCTGTCTGGGCTCGGAGAGAAGGCAGGCAGACAGTGACCGCAGGCCCACTCCCCGCAGTCACTAAACCGAGATGGACGCCTGCGGGAGTGAATCTGGTCGCCCTGTGCTCCTGTCCTCTCATCCGTCGTGGCAGGTCCTGAGGCAGGCCGTGCAGTACAGGTCCCCACAGTCACTACTTCCAGCCCCGGCCCCTGGGACACAGTGCTTCAAAACCCAAGGAGGATCCTCTCTCAATCCTTCCCCACGGGTGGCGGGGGGGGGGCTTTTTAGGAGCAATCTTTAGTAATGGCCTGGGGTTCCCTTCCCATCTCCTGGAGAGGAAAAACAGTTTCCTCTGGAGAAATGCCTTACTTTGCAAATGAGAAAGTGTTTGTAAGCTATAAGTATGATGTATGACATAAACACCTAGGTACGTATAGCAGAAACTCTAGACTCCCCTTTCCTTGATTTTTAATCACGTATTTAAGTTGATAAACATATAACTGTAACTTGCTTAATTTTCACAAACAAACACACCAGTATCCTCCTCAAGAAACAGCACGTCACCAGATCTCCAGCAAGCCCTCCTGCTCCCTCCACTAAGCTGACTTCTATCAATCCTTTCGTGGTTTGCAGTTGACTTTTGAATCTTGAGTGTAAATGCTTTTTTAAAAATGTGATTGCTTTAGTGACTTCCCTGGCGGTCCAGTGGTTGAGACTTCACCTTCCAGTGGTGAAGTGGGGGGTGTGGGTTTGAACCTTGGTGGAGGAGCTGGGATCCCACGTGCCTCACGGCCAAGGGACCAGGACATAGAACAGAAGCGTTATTGCAGTAAGTTTAATAAAAACTTTAAAAATGGTCCACATAAAAAAAAATCTTACAAAAATGTTTAATTGCTTTAATTTAACTTGAATCCCAAATGTGAGATGAACTCGAGATGCATCCTGCAGCTGGGGTCTTAATTTATCTCGTGTGGAGGGCCAGCGGTTTCCTTGGGGAAGAAAATAAATGATCAGCGGTGACAGTTGTTTGGGGCGCACGATCGTTCTGGCCAGGGGCGCAGAGCGGAAAGGAACCGGCCCATCTCGCCTAGCTCGACTCGTCACCTCCAGGGTTGGCCAGAAACACTGTCGTCAGAGCAATGGCTTCTCTTTTCTTTTCTCTTTGGGACGGAAGGAGCTTCTTGACCACCCCACCCCCCCACCCCTTCCCAGCAAATGCATAAACACGACTCCTTGGTTTCTAAACCCAGATTCCCACCAAGACAGCTCTTCCCCCCTCTCCTTTGCAAGTCTCTTGATTTCATTCTTTGAACCTGTGATTGGAGGTTAAAGTGCACCAGGTTGGAAGGAGGAAACTCTCCACAATAAAGGTTTGAATATTTAGCTGTGATGGGTCGCTGCTCTCTCGCGAGCTCCCCCCTCCCCTTATCTTTTAAAATGCAAATCGTGTTTCGGGGGGTTGTGCGCCGGGTGCGCGCTGCGCCTCGACGTCTCCAGCCATTGGTGTCTGTGTCATTACTAATAGAGTCTTGTAAACACTCGTTAATCACGTAAGGCCGCCGGCCTGGGGCTCCGCACGCCAGCCTGTGGCGGGTCTTCCCCGCCTCTGCAGCCTAGCGGGAAGGAGGTGGGAGGAAAGAAGGAAGAAAGGGAGGGAGGGAGGGAGGGAGGGAGGGAGGAGGCAGGCCAGAGGGAGGGACCGCCTCAGAGGCAGAAGCGCGGCGAGGAGCCGGCGGAGCACCGCGGGCCGGGGCGCAGCCACCCGCCGCTCCTGCGCCCCCCTCGCCCCTTCCTCAGCGCGGCCCCCGGCAGCCCCCAGCGTCCGTCCCCGGGCAGCATGGTGAGGTTTGCCGTCGGGCCCTCGCCACCATGTACGTGAGCTACCTCCTGGACAAGGACGTGAGCATGTATCCCAGCTCCGTGCGCCACTCCGGCGGCCTCAACCTGGCCCCGCAGAACTTCGTCAGCCCCCCGCAGTACCCGGACTACGGCGGCTACCATGTGGCGGCCGCGGCCGCCGCCGCCGCGAACTTGGACAGCGCGCAGTCCCCGGGGCCGTCCTGGCCGGCCGCGTACGGCGCCCCGCTCCGCGAGGACTGGAACGGCTACGCGCCGGGGGGCGCGGCGGCCGCCAACGCCGTGGCGCACGGCCTCAACGGGGGCTCCCCGGCCGCCGCCATGGGCTACGGCAGCCCCGCCGACTACCACCCGCACCACCACCCGCACCACCACGCGCACCACCCGGCCGCCGCGCCCTCCTGCGCCTCGGGCTTGCTGCAGACGCTCAACCCCGGCGCCCCCGGGCCCGCCGCCCCCGCCGCCGCCGAGCAGCTGTCCCCCGGCGGCCAGCGGCGGAACCTGTGCGAGTGGATGCGGAAGCCCGCGCAGCCGTCGCTCGGCAGCCAAGGTAAGCGCCGCGGCGCCCTGGCGGCGGGCGCCCGGGGAGGGCGCGGCCTCGGCCGCCGGCTGCGGACCGGCGTCCCGGGCGGTCGGGGGACTCAGCGCCGGGGGTGCGGGGGGGGGGGCGGGGCAGGGAGACAACGTCGGGGGGCTTCTCTGGCCCCTGCGCCTGGGCTGGCGGGGGTCTGGAGTGAATCTCGTGGGCTCTCGAGCCCGTAGGGCGGACAGGCTTCCTCTCTCCGCCCGTCCCTCATTCATCACGTCCGGAGACTCCCGGGGGAGACTCGCGGCAGTGTCGGCGGAGCGCGGCTGCACGGGAGCGGGGATCGCCCTCCACACTGGCTGCCACTCGCGCTCGCTCGGTGCGCGGCTTCCCTGGCGCTCCCCCGGGCCGGGCCCGAGGCCGTCTGTGTACGCCGTCCGGGCCACTCGGGAAGAGTGGTGGCCTGGGGGCCGGGAGGGCGGCGAGGCCGCGCGTGGGACCAGCTTTGGCCATTCGGACCAACTCTAGGTATCGCAGCTCCAGCGCGTAGGGAGACCGGGCAAAGCTGCTGAAGCTGGAAAGACGGTGTTGGCCCCAGGAGCTAAGTCGGGAACTGGGGGGGCGCCCGGGTCATTGAACCTTTGATCTGCAAAGGGGTTATTTCAATCAAAAGCCGAAGGGCTGGGACAAGATGCCCTGGGAGTTCCCTCGTGTCTGCAGAAGGAGAAGGGGAGGAGGTCGTGGTGTGGATTCAGCCTCTGCTCCAGGCAGGGATCATTTCTCCGGAACCCTCCTTTCCAGGGTCGTGTGTGTGTGTGTGTGTGTGTGTGTGTGTGTGTGTGTGTGTGTGTGTGTGTGTGTGTGTGTGTGTGTGTGCGCGCGCGCGCAGAGATCCTAGGTTGGCTGGACTGTGTGGGCTCCTGGGTCCGGGTCTGCCCGCTCTGGTGTCGGAATGTGTGTCACGGTGGTAAGGAAGTTCAATAGGTGTGGTGGGAGAGTCCTGTTGGCTCCCCTTTCACTCCGGGAAGTCTTTCCCAGCCCTCTGCACTTCCGCTTTTTCCTCTTTCCTCCTTTCTGGCCCAGCCCAGCCCGCATGCAGGTTACGGCCACTTTGCAGACGTTTATAGCCAATTACAGCCGTATAAATCAGAGCAGCCGTTGGGGGCTGTCTCTGGGCATCGGTTTTTGCGTCACCGGGCACATGCCGGGACCGACCAGGTGGGAAATGCGGCTGCCCGGAGAGAAGGCCTCAGGGCCGACCTGGAACCTCGGCTCCGTCCCTTCCCGGAGAGGAGGCGCCCTCGCCTGTACAGAGCGCGCTCCCAAGGAAGGCCCTTTGCTACAGAGCCTGCCTGGGGCGCAGCTGGCGGGGCCGGGGCCGCCTAAGGGAGACCCTTGGCGCGTCCCGGGAGAGTGGCTGCGGAGCAGGGGCCGGGCGGGGGGGAGAGGGAGGGGAGCCGCGGGAGCCCAGGCCGCGGGGTCAGCAGATGAGGGGCCGCTGTGAAGTCCCGCGCCGAGGTGGCAAGGCCGCAGTCGGCGCCGGGCGCCCTTGTGATGTTAATGTGGGGAGGCCGGGGCCTGCGGGCCGGAGCCCGACTCCTCTGCGGAGCGTCATCTGTCAAGGGGCGAGCGGGGGTGGTACTCGGCCCGGCCCGCTTTGATATACACCTTCGCGGCCCTGCCATTGTCTCTTTTAGGGCCCGGAAAGAGGGTGGTGACTTTCGCAGTCAATAATGAATTCTGACAAGTCCCTCTCATCTCTTCCCTCCTCCAGCCCCCTCCTGGGTTCCCAGGGGGTGCGGGGCACCTCCAAGGCCCTTGGGGTGCGGGCCGCAGGGCGCACGGGAGTCCCGGTCACCCGGTCCCTCCGGGATACTGAAAGGGCAGCCCCCGAGCCAGAGCCGCTTCTGAGTACCCCAAGGCGAGTACGGCTACCGGAGAGTTCGGGTGGGAGAGCTTTGCGCGCGGCTCTCCAGCCCCGGAGCTGTCTCCTTTGTGGCTCCAACCAGGCTCCGGTGCCAGCCCCGCCTTACACTCTCTGCGTGACCTCGTCTGATTCTCAGTTTCCTCATCTGTACGAAGGGGCCCCTAGCGCTGGCAGCTCGAGTGGCTTGGAGGTGGCAGCGCGGGCTCCCGGGACGTGTCAGTTGCCTTTACTCTCTTCGCGGGCGCAGGGTCGGGGCCGCTGCGCGCATTCAAATGCGCCTGCCCGCCGTGTTGTTGTGAATGCGCCTGGCGGGGAGGGGGATGAAAGCCGGGCCGCCATTTGCTCAGTAGTGGTAATTCAAACAGAATGCGCTTGTTATTAAGGCATTGAAAGGGCTTTTCTTTGATAAGATCGCCTTGTCCTGCATTGTTTGCGGCTGTGTTCTCCTTTCAGCGGCTCTGGGGAGCTCCCTCTGATCCGGCCTGTATCTTCCCAGGGCGCTTTTGTTGTGGTTTGCAAAGGGTTTTACCTGAACAAAGTCGGCCTGCGGGGCATAAAACACCTCCGAGCAACTCCCAGACCCTTTAGATCTTCCTGTAGCGCCGGGCACAGGGCGATTGAACCTGTTCTGCTGGGAGAAGACCCCGACCTGGGGCCGAGCGAGAGAGAAGAGCTCCTCAGCGGGGCTCTGCCGGGGGCTGACCCGGGACAGACCTGGTGCAGACGCCAGGCTCCGGCCTGCTCCGACTGTGTCTCACTATTTGTCAAGGCCCTTCAGTAAAACAATCAATCCAAGGTTTAATATGTTGACTCAATCCAATGAGCATAGATCACTGGTCAGGATAGCTCTGGTAGGGTTTGCAGCAGAAATAAACGCAGGATTAAAAATGAAAGAGTGCCAAATGCCAAACCAGGCTCGGCCAGTTATAGAGTGACCCCAGCCAGAGGCATTATCTGCCTGCCAGACCCCAGCTCAGAATTCCACTCCATGGGGGGGGGGGGGTTCTGGTGACTTGAGGGAACCAGACAGCTGCTGCACTCCCCTTTCCACTTCTACTAAAACAGAAAGTAACACACCACCACCACCATCACATACCCACCATCCCAGCTGTTTTTAGGGTGGGCTTCTGTCTCCGGTAGGCCTGAAAATCTGAATGTTCCCAGTACTCTCGTGACTCTGCCCTGCCCTCTTTCCCTCTGGGCCTCGCCCGCTCAGGTCCTGTATTTGGTTTCCAAAGCCAGCGGTGGGATTCTGCTATCTACTGCTTATATGAATGTTTCGTTTTTCTTAGTTTTCAAAAACCACTCAATCCCACGACTAGTTTAGTTCTCCGGGGTAGCCCCACACCCTCCCCCCAGGACCGTCTGGGGGGTCTGGTCAAACTCAGCAGGAACCAGCCAAACCTCGGCCTCCCAGGGCGGTGGAGGAAGAGAACTGGCTCTTGGGTTAGAAAGGTTTGTCATTACCCATGACTGATGGGCTGCCTCACCGTTCTCAGCACTAACTCTGCCTTCCCGCGCAGTGAAAACCAGGACGAAAGACAAATACCGAGTCGTGTACACGGACCACCAGCGTTTGGAGCTGGAGAAGGAGTTTCACTATAGTCGCTACATCACCATCCGGAGGAAAGCCGAGCTGGCCGCCACGCTGGGGCTCTCCGAGAGGCAGGTGGGAACCCTCCAGGGCCTGGTTACTACCCAGGGGTGTCCAGTGGGGAGGGTTAGGTACCAGGCCCCAAGATCCATCTAGTTCTGTGGGGAGATTAAAGCAAGAGGATGGAGAGCATTTTCCTTCTAGATGCTTTTTTAAAAGGCTTCTTCTACCTCTAGTTGTCTTTTTTTTTTTTTTTTAATATTGTTGATTTTTTTTTTTTTCTGTTTTGGGGAACCTGGGAGGTACAAGAAAAAACTGAGTATAGTTGAACCCAGAACTCTATTTGGGTCAATAAAGACTTACTTTCTTTGTACCCAGCACTGTACTGAGGAAAAAATTAATATAAGGCCCCAATGTGCTGCCCATTAAAAACTAGAGGGGTGGGGCTTTGCTCCTGACTGCTCTATATGGTCTAGGAAAAAAACCAAAACAAACAAACAAACAGCAGGTCAAATTCACAGCCAGGAAAAACCCCACAGTAAAATTCATTCTCAGCCCCAAGGTGAGGACTAATACATTTCAGTTCAGCTTTGAGAGGCCAAAGGTTGTCATTTTGAAGTACATCCAGCCCTAGCCTCCTCTTGCTTGGTGTGGAAAGGGCCTGGCAGTTTCTGTTTTCCTGGGTTCTGAGACCCTGAACTTTTCTAGTAAAGTTGTAGATAAAGGTTGCTTTGGAAGGAAACCTGGGGAACAAGGAGGGAGGGAGGCTCTTCTCTCTTGAGGCTGAGCTGGGCTTGGGAACCGCTCCAGCACTGGGCTCTTATGGGAGGTCCCAGGAAAAGCTGTGTGACACCCTGGGGTCCTTCAGGTCCCGAGGGCACTTCTTTGGCTGGAGAAGGGGACATGGGCGCTAGTGCCGAATCCTGCCCCTTTTTTCCTGGGAATCCTCTTCACCACCTTCTGTTTTTCTCCACCTTTTCGTTTCCAGGTTAAAATTTGGTTTCAGAACCGCAGAGCGAAGGAGAGGAAGATTAACAAGAAGAAGCTGCAGCAGCAGCAGCCCCCCCAGCCCCAGCCCCCCCAGCCCCAGCCCCCCCAGCCGCAGCCGGGTCCCCTGAGAAGCGTCCCCGAGCCCCTGAGTCCCGTGTCTTCCCTGCAAGGCTCGGTGCCAGGCTCTGTCCCCGGCGTTCTGGGGCCAGCTGGGGGGGTGTTAAGCCCCACGGTCACCCAGTGACCCACAGTGGCCTGCAGTAGCAGAGCCATTCCAGGCGGAGCCATGAGGAGCGTGGACTCTGCTCGAATCCTCAGGAAAGACCCCTCCCCTCCCACCCACACATATTCACCAACAGGACTTCGCCCTCAGAGGAAAAATGAGGGCCTGGGGTAAAGACAAGTGCGATTGGAGGCCTCAAGGAAGACATTCTCCCAGGTTTGGACATTTTCTGGGTTGACTCTTTCTGCCAGCAAGGAGATGAGAAATGACCACCAGGGCTTCCTTTAGGACTCGCAGGAACATTGCCTGGACTGGCTAAGTAGACCAGCCTTTCAGCCCCCTCCTCCTCAGCTCTCTGCCTCCCGAATCTGCAGGATGCATCTCTGGTTGGAGCTGAGGGGGGAGAGGGACTCAGGGGACCGCCAGGGATGGAGTCAAGATGACTGCTGTCTCCTCGCTGCCCTCCAAGGACCCGCTGGCCCCTCTTGCCTCAAGGGCAGGCAAGATTTAAACTGCAGAAGCCAGAGGCAGCTAAGATGGAAACCTGGACCCACCGAAGAGTACAGAACCCCCAGGTCTTTGTCTTTCTTCTCTTCCCTTCCCAGACCAGGAAAGGCTTGGCTGGTGTATTCGTGGTGTATGGTGTGAGGGGGTGGTTACTGGACTCCAGGCCTGATGAGGGGGCCCGGGACAGGGCCTTGTTTAGAAAGCCTGTCACCAGAGCTTCTCTGGGCTGAATGTATGTCAGTGCTATAAATGCCAGAGCCAACCTGGACTTCCTGTGATTTTCACAATCTTGGGGCTGATGAAAAAGGGGAGTTTTTGTTGCTGATGCTGCTGTTTGGGTTGTTGGTCTGTGTAACATCCCAGCCAGCATTTTAAAAGCCTGGATCCATGGGGAGAGAAGCGATATGGTGAAGGGAAGTGGGGGGGTATTTGAACACAGTTTGAATTTTTTTTTTTTCTAAAAAGAAAAAAAGAGATAAAGGAGCTTACCAGATTTCAGATTCTGTATTTATTGCCTTCAAATTTCGTCTGGAATTATTATTATTTTTAAAGACATGAAATATCTTCTCTACTTGCAAGCTAGAATTAGGAAAATCAGGGAGAGGGGTGGAGAAGGTTATCTGGACAACCTCATTTTACCCCAGAGCGTCAGAAGCCCGAGGGAGCAGGTTCTGAGACCTACCCTGCCCCCAAGCCGGAGCCCAGCCTTGGATTGTGGAATGTGTGGTTCTCCTGGGGGTGCCTGTGGGCAAAATGCACAGCTGAGCGCTCAGCTGCTTCTCAGCTGGGGGAATGATGGGGAGAGGGGGTGAGAGAGTCCCCGTCACCGTGTCCCATGCAATCCACCCGGGGGCGATCGCGCACACTCCCTTCGTCCCTGAGTCCCTTCTCCCCAGGATGCCCCACGATCCAGCTAAACACAAGCACTGAAGTAAAACTACTCGATTTTCTATTTCCCCAAGGCAACGTTTCCACGAACGTAGTTGCCTGTGCACCGCTTTGCGCGAGCCCTTTCTAACCACCCCTTGCCTTGTCCCCAGTGGTTTCCTTCCCGCACCCCTCCCCCCCACGTCCCCCCCAAGACAAGAATTCGAGACCCGGCAAAAGAAGATCCCCTTTAGTGATGGTTGCATGTTATCTGGCTGATCCGCTGGGGACCGGGCTGCTGCCCTTGAGGTCTCTGGGCCTGGAAGCCGCCGACCCGCGCGCTCTCGGCGGGGCCTGGGGAGAAGGGCTTTGCCCTCCGTCGCGCTCTTTCCCACTGGCGGCGTCGAGCCCTAATCAGCGCCTCCACCGAGGGAGGAGGTGCCCCGAGGGCTGGGCAGGACGGGCCGAGCTGCGAGACAGAAATACCCCCTGCAGCCTCTCCCCGATTCCGCGGCCCTTCAGGGTGGCGCCTTCCCCGCCGGGATTGGGAAAGGGGCTGCGGGGCTGGGCCCGCGGCGCACGAGCTTGGGGGCTGGAGCGAGCGTGACCGGCCCGCCTCTCCACCGAGGGGGGAGCCGCCCGGGGGCCCGCGCAGCAGCGGGTGGTCCCCCGGGGGCCCGGCGCGCACCCCGCGCCCGCACGCCCGCCCCCCGGCCGCCGCCGCCGCGGTTGCTATGCGTTGCTGTGAAACGCCTGTCAATAAACCCTGTTTGGACAGTGGAGCGCGAGCACAAGGGTTGTTTGCTTAGTGGTTAGAGGTTCAAAAGTCGGCATTGTCCCGCTGCAAGCGGCTACACGTTCTTCCCCTTCCCGGGGCTCGGCGCATCCGGGCGCGGAGGGGCGCTCGGCGGCTCTCGGACCTGCCGGGACGCGGCTCCGGGCGGCGAGCGGCCCCCACGGAAAAGGCCAGGAAGGAGGGCCCCGCACCTCCGACGCCAAGGCACCCCCCCCTCCCTGGAGCGAGCCCGGGGGAGCGCGGGGACGGGGCGCGGGCGGGCGGCGCAGTCTGCAGAGACTTAGCGAGGTCGGCGCCGGGACGCCAGGGTGCACGTGCGACGACACGACCTCGCGGCTCCGAGCGCCGCCCGCACTGTGCCAGGGGTCGGGGCGCCCCCACCCCGCGGCGCTCACGGCGCCCCTCCCGGCCCCGGCCGCCAGGGGGCGCGCGCGCTCCGGGAAGGGCTGGGGCGCCGCCCGCGCTGCCCGGCGCCTCCGCGGGCGAGGGACGCGGCGGCGAGCCGGCTGCGGGGGGCAACCTCCAGGGCGCCTCCCACCCCGCCGCCCCCGGACCCGCACAGCGAGCCTTCCCCGCCACGGCCCCGCGCCTGCTGAGGCTAAGTACACACCAGGTCAGGCGCGGAAGATCCTTGGATCTGGTGAAATGTTTAAGAAAAACAAATTTGGGGGAGGGGAGCTATCCACTCTTCCAAAAGGATCTTTTTGGGGACTTCACTGGCGGTTCAGTGGTTAAGACCCCGAGCTTCTGCTGCCTGGAGCGCGGTTGGATCCCTGGTCGGGGAACTACGATCCCGCATGCCGGAGCGGGGCGGGGGGGGGGGGGGTCGCAGCCATAAAAGGGGGTCTTTTTGCACGTTTCTTAAAAAAAAATTACAGAAATAAGGGTGTGATATTAATATATGGAAAGACTGAGAATTTAGGATAAACATGGGGGAAATGTACCAGTATTGTGGAACTCATGTCCAAAAAAAAGGTATATATAGAGAGAAAACAGGCCGAGCCTTTTTTTTCCCTGTAAACAATTCATAACTTTATATTCATCTAATAAAGTTAACAAGATGGACTGCTAGTGAAAGCAATGAAAGTTTCAGTGTTTCACTTCTTTCTGATACTATCTCCTAGGAGACCTGCATTAGTCAAGAATACTAATCTTAAATAGAAATCTAAATATATAAACAGCAATATTCTGGCTGTTGTTATTCACAACCACCCGGGGAAAGATAAGAGAAGGCTACAGCAGAAATAAAGAAATCTCAGCTACAGAACCTTAAGAAGAGATTATATGTTTTTAAGAGCACTCTTTGCACCTTGTTTTAGAGACAGGCGGCTGTTTGTTAGTTTAAGGACCTTGGGGAGATCACAACCTCCCAGCCACCACTTCCTCATCTGTAATATGGGCGTCAGATGAGCTAATACAAGTGAATGCAAGTTACGGGGTACACTTATGATTAGACCCCAATAATGACATGAACTCCTCCTCCTCTTAATCATGAACCATCTTCTCCAAAGCGCTCAAGATTCCTTACAGTGAATTTTGAACAAGGATAATTTCTCGAATCATTCGAGAATAACCCCTTCCAGAAGTTTTTCTAATGTATTCAGCTCTGCTTACTTTGTCAAAATAGCCTCAAGTCTGTTGTCTCCTGATTTTCACCGCCTAGGTGTCTGCACAAAATCTCAAGTGGCAAAGCACTAACATTCCAGATGAGAAGATGAGTTACTGCTTTGCATAGCTTACCTGCCCTTTCATCTACCAGGAAAGATCTCCCCCAATACTTCTAGTTGTACTTAAGAGACTCAGATTAGTTGAGGATGTAGTTGGGAACCTCCTTGTTATCAACCATGATCCTTTAACTGGAAAGAGGCAGACACTGGACCTAGATGGTATTATAAGTTTCTTTGTTTTGAAACAGTTTCCATTTCAACACCTCATTATCAATTCTGTACTCTTCCAGGAGCCGCCCCCAAAAGCTGCTGCAGATTTAATTCTTCAAACCTGACTCTTCCCTTGAAGTCATTGCCTTAAGGCAAGCATTTTCTTCTAGCCCTCATAATTTTCTCTTACATTAAAACTACAGCAGCACAACTTGTGTTTAATTAGTTTTGCTTTGGAGGATAAGGAAAACATTCACATCTAAATAATGTAGGGTACCTTGTAAATATTTAAAATTAACATTTAAATGATTTTCTTAAATCCCATTTAGATTATACAATCTTCCAACCCCATAATTCTCGCATTGAGTCTTCTTTATCCCCGCCCCCTTCTCTTCTTGCCTCCTCCTCTTCTTCAAGAGGTGACTGTGAGTTTAGGAAACCAAGCAGGTTTTATTGATAACAGGGACAAGCAAATGATACTGGGCCAAAACAATCACTCAATATTTTCTTTACCAAGCTACAAACCAGAGGGAATATATACTTCCTATATCATTCATCTTATGAAATTAGATCTAGGAAAACCCCCTCAAGTTCCAAATAAGGAGAGTAGCATCTGTCGATTCCAGAGATTATAGCAACATTTACCTTGACATTCTTCTTGGAGGTATCAGTTTAAAGAAGGTGCGGGCAAGTGTGCAAGTGACCTTTTGGGTCTGTGTCTCTAGTACCCAAACATTTAACAAGAGCTTTTTCCGATTGGAGTTTGTCACTAAGCTCAGTTGATATGGATAATATCAACTAAGTTGCCAGAGCCCCAAAGTTAATGACCAGTTTGTTCTTTCTCCAGGATACTGGTGATTCTGTGCTAGAGATCTAATCCGTAAACCAGAACACAACCAGTTCTGATCCATGAAGAAGGTTCTCTGGGATTCAGTGATGACCAAACTGTCCCTACACACACGCACACACGTACTTAAAAATAATATTCAGGTCATGCATTGGGTTTATGCATCAAATAATTTTATTGGTAAGAAAGAGCCTGGGCATTTCATGCCCCCCCCCCCTTTCATGATCAATATCAGCACATCTTTTTCTTTTTTTCCACTTCATTCCTTTTAATACTTGTGTTTTAATTTCTAGGAAAGAAATTCTTTTCTAATTGTTCATTTGTTATCTCAGAACTTTCAGGACAGTCTGCTCTCATAACACTTTGTATCTGCAGTATGACAATAATAGGTTTTATACAAGTGGTAGCTGATAAATTCCTCTCCAACCTCAGGAAAGCAAATAATAAAAAACAAAGTAGGAGCTAAAGTCATTGTAGTATAAGCATACAATGGCTTGTTGGTTGGCACTTGAATAATTGAAACTTACTGACAATTAGCCGAACCAACGACAAAGATTAAGTACCTAAACCGCAGATTAGGAGCTGTTAAAAATGATGTGGCCAGGCTCTTTTAGTCACGAAAGACACAGTATATGTTCTTTCACTTTGTGTATCTAATGTATTAAAAACAACAACCACAACAAAACAGTGGATCTAGATTCTATTTTCAGCCCCCTCCCCACTTTCTAGGCAGAAGTATGGTAGGATGTACCTGCATTGCCAGAAGCCAAAAAAACCCCCAAAACCCAAAAACATGATTAAAGGAGAACCAGGGACCAATGTCCAATAAATACCAATATGGAAGCATGCAGGAAGGACAAAAAGACTGCTCGTAAGGAATCCACACGTATTGAAAATATTAAAAAAAAAAACCTACAATGCTCCCCTTCAAGTCACTTAATTGAAAGTAATGCAAATTTCAGAAATCCAAATCGTCTAGTTATTTTCATGTTATAATTTTCATCATATCTGTGAATATCATATGACCATCTTTATACTTTTAGATATGTTAGTGATATATTGTTAATAGAGTGACCGTTCTTGGTCATGCTCTTAGCCCACAGAAAACCAATCACCAACATTATTCCTCATTTCTAGGGTCAGAGTCTTGAAATGCACCTACACGGTTGTGATGGCTGTTCGTGGGTGCACCATGGCCAGAACTGAGAACCCAAAGGCCAAATCACCAAACAATCGGGCCATCCGAAGCTGTTCAGGGAGTAAATTTTTAGGTGGACTTGGATGACTGCGTAAAGCTGGGCGCTGCTTTTGCAAATATAAAGCAGACACAGCAGAGAGGCAGCGAGAGCTGCTCTCTTAGCGGGAACTTTTAGTGTGTCCCCACGTCACACCTCTATCTCAAAGAAACGACTGCCCGGATTCGAGTCTTTGAATGTTTTAGACTGAAGAAATGAAAGCACACTTCGCTCAGGGCCGAATAGGCCAGTCGTCTAAAACAGGGGTGGGGGGCCGGCGTTCGGCCTGGTATGGAGGCGTCTGTGCGCAGCCCCGGCCCGCAGGGAAGATGCGGCTCCAGCGGCAGCGGCCTGGCCCCTCGCGGGGCGGCCTGGCCCACGCATCAAAGTACCGGAGCCCCGCGCGAGCGCCACGAGCCGCAGGAGCGCGCAGCGGGCATCGGGGCGCAGGTGCCGCGTCTCTCCCGCCCCCGGAGGCCGCGCCGCCCCCTCGCCCGGCGGGGAAAGGGCGCGCTCGACTCCGGGCGGCCTGGCGCCTCCCGAGGTAGGAGCGCAGCGAGGCCCCCGCGGCCGCCGTGCCAGCCAGCCCGGCGGGAAGCCCGGGGAGCCGCCGCCGCCTGCGCCCCGGAAGTCGCGCCTCGAGATGCCAGGCGCGTTGCTTTTCTTCCCCGGAGCAGCAGGCTCTCCACCGCCGCCGCTGTGCCTACGATGAAACGCGCTCTGTTTCAGCCGCGCGCCCCGCTCTGCGCCGGGGAGGTGCCGGGAATCTGGCCTCGGGCGCCCACGGGCCCCGGCGAGGAGCGCGGCCGCGGCTTCCACGTCGGGCCTGCGCGCCCCGGGCGGCGAGGGCGGCGTCCGGGCGGGAGGGACTTGACTTTGAAGGCGAGGCGGGAGGTCGCGCGCTCAGCCCCACTCCCGGTCGCCCCGCCCGCGGCCGAGCTAGCGCCAGGGGCCCGGCAGGCGTCGCTGCTGCCCCGGCGGAGCCGCCGGGTCCCCGACAGTCCGCGGCCCCGAGCGCCGGCACCAGCGGGGCGGGGAGCGGGGAGCGGGGCGGAGGCGGGGTGGGGGGTGGGGACGGCGGGGGCGGCCGGCAGAGTTGCCGCACGAGCGGCCCCGGCGAGAGCCCGCCGCCCTTCGCGGCCCTTCGCGGCCCTCGGCTGCTCTCCCGCCTCCCTGCAGGAGGCGCGGGGCCGGAGTCCCCGGCGGTGGGTGTCGCCTGGCACGGCGGCTGCCAAGCCTCCCCCTTGCCGCCTCTCCCGGCCGCGCTCTGGACGCTGCCGCCCCAGCCCCCTCCCTCCATCGCCACCCAGAGGGGCGGCCCGCCCTGCGGAGAGGCCACGTCCCCCGGAGCCGGGGGCCCGGTGGGTGCCCGCCGCCCTCGCGCCTCGTCTGCCCCTCACCAGACTCCAGATACCGTCCAGCTGGAACGATTAGTGGCGGTTTGAGGGCCGATCCCCAACCTGGGCCAGCTTTGGGGGTGGGGCGGGAGGGGAGAGGGCGGAATCACTCTTAATCTCGTCTCACGGCTAAATAATTTACTCAAGGTTTTCTCTTCCTGCCAATGGCCTTCCCTGCACCACTGCCCTTGACTTCCTGCTTTGTGAAGCCCCAGGCAGAGACGGGCCAAGTCTTAATAAAAGTTAATATTAATAGTGGTGGAGGCGCCGGCAGCTCCTTCTCCAGACCTCATCTTCCCCTCTCGCCCCCTCCTCCTCCACGCCCAGCCCCCTCGTCTGGTTTTCCTTTTAAAATTGGAGATGGGCCTGGTGCTTGGGGGGCCATTTCGCAAATCAGGGCGCTGGAGTGAGAAGCCTCGGGCCACGTTCTTTGTAAACCACATCCTCCTGCAGCTGCCGTGGGCGCGGAAAGTGGCAAAGGTCGGGCGTGCACAGGGCGGCCGCCCGGCAGCAGCAGCAGCGCCCGCGCACCCGGCTCCCGCTGCAGAGCCCCGGGTCAGATAAGCGCGCAGGGGAGTCAGCAGGTTTGACAGGAAAGATACCCACAGGAAGGGAACGGGCTGAGCAGACTCAGGGGAGGGGGGTGTGTTTTGGGGTGGGGGAGCACAGACTCACAGACGTAGAGAAGGAACTTATGGTGACCAGGAGGGGAGAGATAGTTAGGGAGTTTGGGACTGACATGTACACAATGCTGTATTTAAAATGGACAACCAACAAGGACCTACTGTAGAGCACAGGGAACTCTGCTCAATATTCTGTAGTGACCTACCTGCGAAAAGAATTGGAAAAGAATAGATGTGTGTATATGTATAACTGAATTACTTTGTTGTACACCTGAAACTAACACAACATTGTTGAACAGCTACACTCCAATGTAAAATAAAATGTTTTTTTTTAAAAAGCAACAAATCAATACTGTAAAAAGAATACCTAATAATGCCAAGAACACGTTTTCCTAATGCAGAGGACAAAGGATTCAAACAGGCCGTCCTTCCCATAGCAAAGCCTGCTTTGGTTTAAGTTTTTATGAATGCAAGTTGAGGCCTTCCACAGACAATTCCTTCCAAAAAACGTAAACAGTGCAGAGATGTGGAAAGAGTTAAAATTTCCCCCTTCTTTCAGTCCTATCCCTGTGGGGTACGAATGTTAATACCCTGGTCCACATCATCCCAAGAATTGTTTGTGCTTAGACAAACGTGTATCACTTACCTTCTTCTTCCTTTGTCTTTCCTTTATCCTTTAAAAAAATGAAGTCATGCTTTCTGTCCTGACTTGCTTTTGTAAGTTAATATAGCATGGGCATTCCCCCAGGTCATTATGTATAAATCCAATGGACTCTTTTTAATGGCCACTGCATTTTATAATTTTGGGTATACCAGAATTTTACTCATTTATTCAGCAATGTCTTTGAATGTTTATTATGGTCTAGGTGCTGGGAAAACAGTGTTAAGGTCCCAGATAAAAATCCTTGTTCTTGGGACGTTTACATTCTAGTGGTAGAGACTAAGATAAACATATTTATTCAACTGTCTCCCTGCTACTGATGGATACTCGTGTTGCTGTCAGCACTTTGCTATCATAAACGGTACAGAGGTAAGCATCCGTTTACATCTATCCTTTATATCTATATATTTTAAAGGAGAGATTACTTAAACTGGAAATCCTAGGTCCCATAAAGCGCTCAATTTAAAACTTTTTTTTCACTTTTAAACTTTAATAAATATAGTCATTGCTTTCCAAAAAGGTTTAGTCATTCACAGTACCTCACGGGTGCCTATAAGTGAGCTCCCCTTTCTCCATGGCCTCTTTGCACTAAAGGTTATTGTTTAAATTTTTGTTAATCTGATGGATAGAAAATAGTAACTAACAATTTTATGTTCCATGATTTCATTTTTTGGCATTTGTGTTTTTTGTGATCTGCTTGAATGTACTATTTTCTAGTAAACAGAAGGAAAAGAAATGAAGTGTTTATACATTACAGGCCTTGTGCTTGATTCTTTAACTTAAATTATTTCATTTGATCTTTGCAAAAACCAGTAATTATCCCTAGGAGACAGATTATGAGCCATGCCTTTCTGATGTCAAACACTATGCTATTTCAACCATGGTTGAGTCTGCTCTCTGAATGTGGCAGACTTTCTAAGTCTAAGGGCAAAGTAAGAACTATAAGGAAAACAGTAGAGAGCTATCAGGAACATCATCGTCAAAATTTAGAAGCAAATTAAAAATGACAAAAAAGCCTTTGCTACAAAAATGTCAGAGGATTATTTTCCTTTATAAAGAACTCAATGCAAAATGATAGACAAATACTAGACTTCTGATGAAATATCATCAAATAACATAACACTTTAAAAAAATCCAATACTCAATCTGGTGACGGTATGATAGACACCTCCTATACTGATAACAAACCTTTTAATTTGTATGTATTTATAATTTATATACATTTATTATACATAATTATATATATTTTGAATGGCAGTGTAGCAATACATTTTAGAAGTCTTAAAACACACTCGTTAAATTTAGTAATTTCACATCTAGAACTAATCTAAGGAAATTGTCAGAAGTAGGGAGTTGTAAATAAGTGTCCAACAGTAATATTTTGGGTAACTAAATTATGGTATACACATTCAGTAGACTATCACATAAGCACTAAAGCTGCTGTTTTCAGAGTATCAAATGATCTGAGGAATATTTATTCCTTTTGTCTCATAAAGAATACATACAGTATGACACAGAAGAATATACGTGTATGTATACAGTATGATCTTTTGTGTCTATGTATTTTGTGTTTAGGCTGAAAAATGGCCCTATAAAAGACATCTATAGCCTAATCCCTGGAAGCTGTGACTGTTGCCTTGCATGGCAAAAAACCAAACAAGCCCCAAAACCGACATCAAAACCAAACCACAACATCAAAAAAACCAAAAAAGCAAAAATCCCACCCCAAACAGTTGCTACAGATATGATTAAATTAAAGATCTTGAACTGAAGAGTTGACCCTGGCTTAGTCATGTAGGCCCTAAATGCCCCCACAAGTGTCCTTACAAGAGAGAGGCAGAGGTAGAGCTCACACGCGCACACACACACACACACACACACACACACACACGAAAGTGACGCGCGGGAGCAGTGAGAGATCTGGTGTTGGCTGGTGTGACGCAGCCACAAGCCACGAAACGCCGGCGGCCACCAGAAGCTGGAAGAAGCCAGGGTGAGAGCTTCTCCCATGGTCTCCAGAGTGTAGCTCTGCTCACATCCTGATTTCAGCCTAGTTTTGGGCTCTGGCCTGAAGAACTCTGACAGAACAAATGTGTTCTTTTAAGCCAGCAAATTTGTGATATTTGTTACAGCAACCACAGGAAGCTAATGTGGTGGTGTTTCTATTGCTGTATAACAAGCAACTCCAAACTCAGTGTCACACAGCAAGCACTTCGTTACATCCATGGATTCTGCGGGTCAGGAACCTGAACAGTGTACAGCAAGAGTGACCGTGTCCACTCCACAGTGTCTGGACCCGCAGGAAGACTTGAGTGGCTGGGGCAAAAATCATCTAGAGGGTTCTTTTTTTTTTTTAATTTTACTATTTAAATTTTATTTTCTTTTAAAATTTTATTTATGTTTTTTGGCTGCACCGCACAGCTTGAGGGATCTTAGTTCCCCAACCAGGGATTGAACCTGGGCCATTGCAGTGAAAGCACCTGAGTCCTAATTCCCACTGGGCTGCGAGGGAATTCCCTAGAGGTTTCTTTATTCATGTATTTGGTGCCTAGGCTGAAAGGAGCCCAAAGTTGGGATCATTGTGCATTGGTAACCAGAGCTCCTCTTTGTGTGGCTTGCACCTCCTCCCAGCGTGGAAGCCTCAGGGTTGTCAGACTTTTACATTGTGGTTCAGAGCTCCGAAACCTTGTGTTCCCAGTGAGCAGGAGGGAAGCTCTACAGTCTATTGTGATCTACCTTCAGAAGTCACATGATGTCACTTTTACCACCACTTTTAATCTATTGATTGAAGCATTGACAAACCCTCTCCGATTCAAGAGGAAGGGAATAAATCCACCTCTCTACGGGAGGAATGTCGAAGAATTTGCAGCCATATTTTAAAAGTGCCACAGTTAGTTCCATGCCCGCAAAGTATGTACATTCTCCATGTCCAACTTCTCTCCTCCTAAAGTTTTGTCTTACTTACTAAGGCATTGGCTTAGGCTCAGGTGACAGGGTCTCCTAGCATAAATCAGGTCCAGGTGGATGTTAGGCTCTTTGACTTACGCTCTTTGCATATGGTCCTGCTTGATCTGAAAACTGATCAGTGAAAGAAACAAGTTTTCTGCCACTCCTTCAAATAAACACAGCATTCACCAGTGGACAAGTATAGGATAACTGCTATAGATACTCTAAAGTAGAGAAAACAAAGAAATGTACAGCAGTCACTGGTTTATTTTAATTTTTTAAATAAATTTATTTATTTATTGGCTGAGTTGGATCTTTGTTGCTGCACACGGGCTTTCTCTAGTTGCGGAGAGCGGGGGCTACTCTGTTGCGGTGCGTGGGCTTCTTATTGCACTGGCTTCTCGTTGTAGAGCACAGGCTCTAGGCACCCGGGCTTCAGTAGTTGCAGCACACGGGCTCAATAGTTGTGGCTCTCAGCCATAGAGCACAGGCTCAGTAGTTGTGGTGCTTGAGCTTAGTTGCTCCGTGGCATGTGGGATCTTCCCAGAGCAGGGATTGAACTGGTGTCCCCTGAATTGGCAGGTGGATTCTTAACCACTGCGCCACCTAGGAAGTCCAGGTTTATTTTAATTTTGAACTCCATCCCAGCATGTGATGCTCATTTATTGATTAGGACTCTATCCTGCTCCCTGGGAGTGACTGTCTAGGACTTTCCCCTCTGTCCTGTAGGGCTTTGTTCCGGTTCTCTGAATCATCCTCCCTTTTTCCATAAAAAGTAGCCAGTGATTGTAATTTTTTTCAGCCTGCTTTATGCCTAAGTTTGTGGAACCAAAGGCCTCATTTCACTTTTTTGTTTGTTTTTAAAAATATTTATTTATTTATTTATTTATTTATTTATTTATTTAGCTGTGCCAGGTCTTAGTTGCAGCACATGGGATCTTTTTTGCTGTATGTGGGATCTCCGTTGAGGCATGTGGGATCTTTAGTTGAGGCATGTGGGATCTTTAGTTGAGGCATGCGAACTCTTAGTTGCGGCATGCATGTGAGATCTAGTTCCCTGACCAAGGATCAAACCTGGGCCCCCTGCATTGGGAGCGTGGAGTCTTAGCCACTAGACCACCAGGGAAGTTCCTCATTTCATTTTTTTTTTCCTCATTTCATTTTGTACTACCTCTGTTCCTCTCTGTTCAAGCTGATATAAGTCCCTTAAGATCTCTGTGGATTTCTTATATTGCAATTTATAAAAACTCTGCTCCATTAGATAAAGTCACCCACAAATCGCTGAGATTTCTTGTCTACCTTGAGCCCCCATGAGGCTGTCGTGCAGCAATGCCTTTCAGAGTTTTAGAAGCCCTGCTGTTTAACAGAGGTTGCTTGTAAGGTTTGCCCTAAAATCCTCAAAGGCAGCAGAGGTCCAGAAGGTGCCATCTGAAAGAGTGCCACTGTGGCTTGAGTGGTAGGCAGCTGAGAGCCAGCAGATCCAGGGAGAGTTCTCTGTCCTTCCCTTTCCTGCCTAAAAGTCGGGCATAAAATTCCCTTTGCAAAGGGATCTTCCCTCTCCTGTGCCAGGAAGTGGAGAATGACTTCTGTCACCGGAGTGGAGAATCAGTCCTAAGATGGGCCTGCATGGACACAGCTTATGAAAGTAACCTTCACCTTCCATCGGTTTCCCACATATATTTCCTAGTCACTTCCCACATTTATCATTTCTCTAAGCCCAAACCTCCTTTCCTTTGTTAAAACGGTATACAAGGACCTGAGTCCAGTCACTTCTTTGAGTTTCACTTTTTTCTGGGAACTCCCATGCAAGTAAAATATTAATAATATGTGTATTCTTTTTCTCCTGTTCACCTGTCTTTTGTCAGTTAAATTGGAAGGCTCTCAGGTACTGAGCCTACGGGGGTAGAGGAAAAAAATTTCCAGCCTGACAAGGCCTTTTGTCTAGTTGAGTCTATGAAGCACCAGCTATACTGTACCTTTCTGAAATGTAACAAAAGTCACACCCTTGGCTTCATTTTTATTCTGAAAGCACTTTTTTTACCGTGCCCTGGATTTGATCTTTGTTCAGAGAATATTTTGCTGGATAAGTTCCAGCTGAGCCCTCTACAGTCCCTCTTAATTCTCCTTGATAACTGAACAGCGGATTCTTTTATCTTCATTCTTTCACATCTTCTGTAGGCAGCTAGATAAGTTGATGGCATCTTTAATACCCCATCCAGAAAGCTCTTCAGCCAGATTACTGAGTTTATTAAGTACATTTCCTATTTTCCACGTTATCCCGGGTGACAGTGTTGCCAACTGTTCTGCAGGGACCTGACACGTACGTCCTGTCCTTCAGCATCCGATACCGTTTTCCTCACTTTGTTCAAACCCTCACCACCAGCTTTCCCAGTGCCGGCCTGGCTCCTCCCTAACAGCCAGTCCCCAAACAAACACCACGCTTTAGGCATTTTTATGGCAGGAGCCTATTTCCAGGCACCAGATTCTGTCCCGTCATCTATCACTGCGTAGCAAACCACCGCAAACAACAGCTCTTTCAATATGATCACAGATTCTGCGGGGCAGCAGTTCAGACAGGGAACCGTAGTTGTCTTTCCTCCACTGTCTGGAGCCTCAGCTGGGAAGTCTCGAATGGCTGGGGGCTTCTTTATTTACGTATCTGGTGCCTTGTTTGACATGACTCAAAGTCTAGGCTCAGCTGGAACGGTTTACTGGAGCCTCTACATGTGGCTCAGGCTTGCTCACAGCTTGACAGTGTCAACGTCATCAGACTTCTTCATGGTGGCTCAGGGCTCCAAGAGCAGGTGCTCCCAGCAAACAGTGCAGAAGCCACACGGCCTGTCGTGACCTGACTACACGGAGTCACTTCCTCCGTATTAAATTGGTCGAAGCAGCCACAAGTCCACCCAAATTCAAGAGGGAGGACGTATATTCCTCTTCTTGATGGGAAGACTGTCAAAACGTGGTCATGCTTTAGAATAGCCACAGGCACGCACACGTATTTGTGCGTATGTGCACAAAATACAGACAGAAAGGAATCATACCAAAATATGAGTGGTTAAGACCACTACTGTGGTCCTAGGAACAATTTTGTTTTTGTTTTTTCCTTTTTCTTAGACTCTTCTATAGTTTTTAAATTTTCTATAATTATACTTATTTTGTAATAAGCAATTATTTTATGTTTTACTTTTTATTATAACAAATTTCAAGAACGTTCAAAAGAAACATAGTATAAGAAACTCCAATCACCCAGTTTCAATGACAATCAACACAAGACTTCCCTGGTGGTGTGGTGGTGAAGACTTGATGCTTCCAATGCAGAGAACCCAGGTTTCATCCCTGGTCAGGGAACTAGATCCTGAATGCTGCAACTAAGACCCAGTGCAGCCAACAAACAAACAAACAAAAAATGATCAACTCATAGCCAATTTTGCTTCATTCTGCATCTCCACAATCTTCTGAAGAAAATGCAAAATATATAAATGCATCTCTAAATATTTTAGAATGTACCTTTGAGATATGAATTCTTTTATTATTATCATACCTGAAAAATAACAGTTCAGCACAGCAAAGGAAACCATCAGCAAGATGAAAAGGCAACTTACTGAGTGGGAGAAAAGATTTGCAAATCATATATCTGATAGGGGGTTAATATCCAAAAATAAAATATACAACTCAGTAACAAAGAACCCATACAATCTGATTAAAAGATGGGTGAGTGTCTGAATACATAATTTTTTCTGAGAAGACATACAGATGGCTAACAGATAAAAGATGCTCTACGTCATTAATCATCAAGGAAACCCACAATGGGCTATCACTCACTGTTAGAATGGTTGTCACCAAGAAGACAAGAAATATGGGGCTTCCCTGGTGGCGCAGTGTTTGAGAATCCACCTGCCAATGCAGGGGGCACGAGTTTGAGCCCTGGTCTGGGAAGATCCCACATGCCATGGAGCAATTAAGCCTGTGCACCACAACTACTGAGCCTGTGCTCTAGAGCCCGTGAGCCACAACTACTGAGCCCGCATACCACAACTGTTGAAACCCATGCGTCTAGAGCCCAAGCTCTGCAACAATAGAAGCCACTGCAATGAGAAGGCTGCGCACTGCAATAAAGAGTAGCCCCCGCTCTGTGCAACTAGAGAAAGACTTCTCACAGCAACGAAGACCCAATGTAGCCAATAAATAAATAAATAAATCTTTTTAAAAAAGAAGATAAGAAATAAAATGTGTTGGTGAAGATGTGGAGAAAAGGGAACCCTCCTGCACTGTTGGTGGGAATATAAATTGGTACAGTCACTATGGAAAACAGTATGGAGGTTCCTCAAAAAATTAAATATAGAACTACCATATGATCCAGCAATTCCATTTCTGGGTATTTAGCTAAAGAATCAAAAACACTAACTTGAAAAGATACATGCACCCCCATGCTCACTGCAGCGTTATTTACAATAGCCAAGACATAGAAGCAACCTAAGAGTCCACTGATGGATGAATGAATAAAGAAAATATGGTGTATACATATGTAATGGAATATTATTTAGTCATAAAAAGCATGAAATATTGCCATTTGTGACAACATGGTTGGCCCTTGAGGCATTATGCTAAGTGAAATGTCAGACAGAAAAATACAAACGCTGTGTTATCTCTCTTACCTGTGGAATCAAAAAAAAAAAAAAAAGAAAGAAAAAAAACCAAAGCAGAGCCCACAGATACAGAGAACAGATTGGTAGTTGCCTGAGATGGGGGTGGGGGTGACGAAATGGGTGAAGGGGGTCAAAAGATACAAATTTCCAGCTGTAAAATGAATGTCATGGGGATGTAATGTACAGCATGGTGACCATAGTTAATAACACTGTACTGCATGTTTGAAAGTAGTTAGGAGAGTGGATCTGGAAAGTTCTCATTACAAGAAAAAAAAGGTATTACTGTGTATGGTGATGGAGATTATTTAGCCTTACCGTGGTGATGATTTTGCGTTATATACAAATACTAAATCATTATGTTGTACACCTGAAGCGGATACAATGTTATTTCAATTATACCTCAGTTTTTAAAACAGCAATTATTATTATTATTATTATTATTGGCTGAGTTGGGTCTTCTTTGCTGCACCTGGGCTTTCTCTAGTTGCGGCAAGCGGGGGCTACTCTTTGCTGCAGTGCTCAGGCTTCTCATTGTGGTGGCTTCTCTTGTTTCCAGAGAACTGGCAGAGCACAGGTTCCAGTAGTTGCAGCACATGGGCTCAGTAGTTGTGGCTCTCGGGGTCTAGAGCGCAGGCTCAGTAGTTGTGGTGCACGGTCTAGTTGCTCTGCGGCATGTGGGATCTACCCGGGCCAGGGATCAAACCCATGTCTCCTGCATTGGCAGGTGGATTCTTTTTCTTTCTTTCTTTTTTTAAGTTCTTTATTAGAGTATAATTGCTTTACACTCTTGAGCCAGTTTCTGCTGTACAACAGTGAATCAGCTATATTTATACATATCTCCCCATATCCCTTCCCTCCCACAACTCCTTCCCACCCTCCCTATCCCACCCCTCTAAGTGGCAGGTGGATTCTTAACCGTTGTGCCACCATGGAAGTCTGACAGCAGTTATTATTCAATATCATCAAATATCTAGTCTGTGTTCAAAGTTACGATTGTCTCATAAATGACAAATGCCCTGTAAATGTTTTTATTTTATAGTTTTGATTTTTTTAAAATGGGGAATGAAAAAGCTTCACAAATTATGATTGGTTGATATATCCCTTATGGCTTTATTAATCTATAACAGAGAATAACCCCTCAATCTCTTTGTTTTTTTAATTTTACAGTTTAGTTCTTGATGAAAACAGGTTTATTTGTCCCATGGAGAAGTCTATATTCTGGTTTGTTGATTATTTCATCATAGTGTGTATATATATTATATATATACGTCATAAATATATACATATGTTCCCCCTTTCTGAGATAAATGATAAATGGAAGTATACTACACACATGAAGAGTTATTTTGAAACCATGATTGTAACTCTAGCTAAAAGGGGGAATGCAAAGAGATCTCCTGAAATTTCACCAGGAACTGTATTAAAGAGGATCACAGCATAAAAGTGGTAAATCAAATGAAAAGTGTAAAGAAAGCCATGAAGGATGTTGCCCTCAGGGGAGGGAGGAGAAAGAAGGAAGCAAATGCATGGGTCAGTTATAACCTAACAATGAAAAACCAGTAAGAAGCATAAAGGACAGGATGGGAAGGAGGGAGATTTTAGTTGCACTGAATTCTTTCATGCATTCTTTCCTTCAGTGAGTCATTCCCTGTTTACTGAGCACCTGCCAAGCACAGGACCTTATGCTGTATATCATTGCACTGATAAAACTACTTGAGGAAAGTCAAAATGAAAAGAGGAAATATTTGGAAAAGAAACATGGACACTCATATAGTTCCCCGGGGTATTTGTTTGGCTTAGCATGTCCCAGAATTGTAGGTCAGATGGAGTGGGATGCAGTTGGCTTTCTGGGATGATGGGACCTTTGTCAGCGTTGATGTGAGAGGTGTAATGTCCGTGCCTGACAGCGCTCAGGGGCAGGGTCTTCAGTTTTAGGATCTGAAAACTGACATTTACAATGAACAAAGTTAAGGAATTTTTGCAAACTTCTATTAATTTCTTTAAAAAGTATATCTACTTTTTCCACCCAAATGTGACACAATCATTGTGGAAAATACAAACTATCAGAAATACAAATTATTAAAAGTGAAGCCACCCCTCCCACCAAACCACTAGTAAGGGTCTCCTAATTTTTCCAGATTCATATTATTCTTTTTTTCTACTTGTAAACATTTATAAATTTCTGAACTTCTCTTACATAAAATGATTTCTTCCTTGGAAACTACTAACGATAGCTAACATTTATTGAAAGAAGCTAAGTAATTTGCCTCTAGTCACACAGGCAGTAAATTGTGGACCAAGGATTCAAAGCCAGACATTGTAGCTTTTAGAACACATGCCGTAAGGGCTTTCCAGGAAAGTACTGTCCAATAGAAAGAGACTGCAAATCACATATGCAATTAGACATTTTTAGGAGCCATATCAAAAAGAAGTAAAAAGAAACAGCTAGAATTGGTGTTACCATATTTTGTTTAACCCAATATATCCAAACTATTATCATGTTAACATGCAAACAGTATGAAAATTTTTAATGAGATATTTAACACTGTTTCACACGAAGGCTAAAGTTGATGTGCATTTTGCACCCAGCACATCTCAGTTTGGATTCGGCAGATTTCAAGAGCTCAGCGGCCGTGTGCGGCTACTCTAGGGACAGTGCGGGGCTGGGGAGTTTGATTTGTTCATTCCCAGCTGTCGACTGCAGGCAGCTATGTGTCTTGCATCCTGCTCAGTGCGGGAGAATCAGTGGTGAATGAAACACAGGGCTCACACTGTAGTGGAGGAGGCAGAGGAAAGCAGTAAGTAAACCAACAAGTAGACACCACAGGTGAGTCATGTGATTGTGCCCATTGCTATCAGAAAAGAGAGAGAGAGACAGACAGACAGACAAAGAGAAAGGAATGAAGGAAGGAAGGAAGGAAGGAAGGAAGGAAGGAAGGAAGGAAGGAAGGAAGGAAGGAAGATATGCAGAGAGTTACTACCAGGCTTACTTTAGCTAGGGTGGCCAGGAGAGGTATTTCTGCAGAGGTGACATTGGAATTGAGACGTGGTTGGTGACAGAGGCAGCAACAACAATGACAGCAATAAAAGGCTAGTTCTTATGGAAGCCTGTTATATCCAGGTGCTGCTCTGAGTGCTTTTCACTCACTACCTCACTGTAGCTTCACAAAAACAGGTTAGGCTGGGTCTATTATTATCCCCACTTTCCAGATGAGGAGACGGATGTCCAAGAGGTGACGTCAATGGCCCACGTTTACACAGCAACTGGGAAGGAGCCGCTGAAGAAGAGCCGTCCCGGCAGAAGAATTCGTGTGAAGGCTCAGGGGGACAGTGGCAGGCTGACCAGTGGCCCCAGACATCGCCAGGTCCTAGTCACAGAGCCTGCGGATGCTGCCTCCCAGGGCCCAGGGGCTTTGCAGATGTGGTCAAGGATTTTGAGATGCGGAGGCTCATCCTGGACCGTCCGGGTGGGCCCAACGTCGTCACGAGGGTGCTTATGCGAGGGGGGAGAGGGAGATGTGGCATCACAGATGCGATGGCTGTGGGTGCAGAGGTTGGTGTGGTGGGAGGGAGGGGCAGGGGCTGAGGAGCACAGGCGGCGCCTGGAGCTGGAAGGGCCTCCCGAAGGAACCCAGCCCTGCCGACAGTTTAGACTTCGACCTTAGAACCGTAAGAGGATAAATTTGTGTCATATAAAGCCACTACGTTTGTACTAATTTGACGGCAGCAATGCCCTAGGAACCACCTGTGTCTTTTCTCTGTGCTCTTTCTGGCCTCCAGGGCTTCGTCCCAGCTCGTTTCTCTGCACAGAACTCCCTCCGGGTCCCCTCTCTCCAGCTTGCCTCCTTCAAACTCTGCTAAGATTCCCCGGAATCCCCCAGGCTTGGTGTTCCCTTCCTCGTATTCCTTGGACACTGCATAAATCTGTGTTCAAGCGCTGATCACACTGTGTTATAATGTGCCCTTTCATATGTCTGATTCTTGCTTTTGGTTTGATGATGGATTTCTGGAGAGTAGGAATCCTATATTTTGTCTTTTTCTATCGCTGGTAATTGGCTCAGGGTCTGGTAAATTGTAAGCAGTTCATCCAGGTTTATGGAATAAAAACCAACAATTAAACAGAAAACTGCAATAAGGAATCACACCATATGAAATCCCATAATAAAGGCGATTTGCTCCCCAGTCCTGGGAATGTCCAGCCAGGATCTGACAGGCACAAAAGGGTGGGGCTGTGTCTTCCTGTCCCCACACCCTTACATCCCCTGGAGCCATCCCCTTCCCTCTCCAGGCAGTCTGACCTTGACCTGTCCGGTCTGACGGGATCCTAAGTAGGACAGCTTCCCCAGTGTGGTGCAGTCTGACCCTGGCCATTACTCTGTCCAGGCTCACATGATGAATGAGGTGGAGAAGGGTTTAGGGGCCTTAGAGCGGCCTCAGCTGTAACTTGATACACTTGTTGCACTTTCTGTAGGAAAAGCTACAACAATTTAGTCAACTTCTAAATCATGCCCATCTCTTCTGGACATAAAGTAAGGCTCAAATAGAAGAAAAGTTTGAAAATCATCTGTAATCTCTCTACTCACAGTTAATCATTAATAACATTAAAATAGTGTTATTAATGTTAAAATGAGTATATTACTATTGTCAAAAATATTAATATAAACAATGCAGACAAACATAAAGTAAAATGTAAAAGAATACCCAGTTCTACTCCCCAGAGTTAACTACTATGAATATTTGGTTATACTTCAGCCTTAAAAAAAAAAACTATAAAGCAACTCAAAAAAACAAACAAGATCTCAACAACAGTAATGTAAACAAAAATTCCACAAAACCTACTAAGATCAATTCGTTTCTTTAAAAACAAAATCTTAGTCTTGTTTTTACAAATGGCTAAACTACTCGAGTGGTGGACTCGCTTGTAATTGTACGTGAGCTGTGTGGTCTCACAGACCCTCTCAGGTGCTCAGTGTACAGACAGGGTTGATGACTCTCCCAGTATCTGTTTGGTTACCCATCGAATACCTGCATTTTATAAATGGTGAAAATAACAGCTGAAAAATGAGCTCTTAACCTACCTTTACTAGTTACTACTCTTTGTTGCATTACGCAGGTTTCTCATTGCGGTGGTTTCTCTTGTTGCAGAGCACAGGCTCTAGGCACGCAGGCTTCAGTAGTTGCAGCATGTGGGCTCAGTAGTTGTGGCTTGCGGGCTTAGCTGCTCTGCAGCATGTGGGATCTTCCCGGACCAGGGATGGAACCCGTGTCCCCTGCATTGGGAGGCAGATTCTTAACCACGGTGACACCAGGGAAGTCCCCATAATGCACTCCTATATTCTACTCTATTTTATTTAATTAAAAAAATTCTGATAACAACGCCTGAAACTGACATCATAAATGGCTGATAGGTTGCAACCTCCTCTTTTAAAAAGCTGATTTAGAGGGAGAAGAGATACAATGTTCTATAATGACATATAACATTGAGGGCCTGTTTCTAAACCAGAAAGAACTTTTCACATATATTATCTAACCCTCACAACAATCCTGTGAGGCAGGTAGTTCCCCCAGTTAACCAAGGAGAAAACAGACTTAAAGATACAAAGTCATTTGCCATGCAGTTCAGAAGAGTGATGAATGGTGAATGCAGACATGGAAGCCAGTTTTTCTGACAGAAAATCTCAGCCTTCCTCAATCCACTTTGCCAGGCTGAGAGACACAGTTGAGTTTAGTTTTGAGCTTTCGAACAGACAAGCCAAACAGTGCTTTGTACAGTGTTCACTGTCTGATGAAAGTTAGCATACAGTTTTGTCCGAACAAACTTCCTTCTTTCACTACATCTCAGCACATGGCTTCCACACGTGGGCTGTGTCTAATAATGAGTATTGTTTTCATCTGTGGCTTTTGCATAGGCAACAAATTCTGATGAAAAAATTTCAAGTGCAGACTCTTGGTAACAGAGATGGCCAGCTGTCACCAGTATTCATTTTACCCTTCCTCCTTTCGTGCTGTCCCCTCCCATTTTTTTAATTTCTAAAAATTATTTTTTTTAAAAAATGAAACTCCTCCCATTTTTAAATAGACAAACGACCCTCCAGAATAAAGACTACACTTTCCAATGTGCTGTGCAGCCACGAGTTTTCTTTTTCTTTTGTTTTGAACTTGGCAGAGATCATATTTTGTTTTTACTAAAACCCCCACAACAGTAAACACGGAGGGACTTAGCAAACACTTTTTAATGTCTACAGGTTCTCCTGACTTCCATTACTGTTCTGTCTCACCACAATACATCCTATCTCATGATTTAATGAGTTTTCATGAAGTGTAAGCAGGTGTGGTGTCACTTCCTTGAAGTCTCATTCAAGAAAAGGGTCGGTATTCATTTCTTATTGCTGCAAAGACAAATTACTCCACAGCAGCACAGGACAACACAAATGTATTATCTCTCATTTTTTTCTGGGTCAAGAGCCCCCTTTGGCTTAGCAGGTTTATCTGCTCTGGGTTTCACAAGGTCAAAATCAAGTTACTGGCCAGCTGGGCTCTGCTAGGGAGGCTCTGGGAAGAGCTCAGGTTGCTGGCAGAGTCCAGGTCCTATGGTTGTAGGTTACTATTTCCTTGCTGACTGTCACCTGGAGGCACCCCTTAGCTCCTGGAGGCCTCTCTCCAGTCCCGGCACTTAGGTCCTGCATCCCAGAGCTGGCAGTGGTACCTGGAATCATCCTACACACAGAATCTCTCTGACTTTTCCTTCTGCTGCATCTCTTGGATTCCAGCTGAAGAACGTTTTCTGCTGTTAAGTGTTTGTATGATTAGATAGGGCCCACCAGATAATCCAGGATTAAGTTAAGGTTCCTTATTTATTTATTTTTTACTTATAGAAGCAAGTATTTTATTTATTTTTTTAAGAATACATCTTTATTGGAGTATAACTGCTTTACAATGTTGTGCTAATTTCTGCTGTACAACAAAGTGAATCAGCTATATGTATACATATATCCCCATATGCCTTCCCTCTTGAGCCTCCCTCCCACCCTCCCCATCCCACCCCTCTAGGTCGTCACAAAGCATTGAGCTGATCTCCCTGTGCTCTGCAGCAGCTTCCCACTAGCTATCTGTTTTACATTCGGTAGTGTGTATATGCCAGTGCTACCCTCTCACTATGTCCCTGCCTACCCTTCCCCTGTGTGTCCTGAAGTCCGTTCTCTACGTCTGCATCTCTATTCCTGCCCTGCCACTAGGTTCGTCAGTACCATTTTTCTAGATTCCATACACGTGCGCTAGCATACAGTATTTGTTTTTCTTTCTGACTTCACTCTCTGTGACTCTAGGTCCATCCACCTCCCTACAAATAACTCAGTTTCGTTCCCTTTTATGGCTGAGTAATATTCCATTGTATATATGTACCACATATTCTTTATCCATTGATCTGTCATGGACATTTAGGTTGCTTCCACGTCCTGGCTATTGTAAATAGTACTGCAATGAACATTGTGGTACATGTATCTTTTTGAATTATGCTTTTCTCAGGGTATAAGCCCAATAGTGGGATTTCTGGGTCATATGGTAATTCTATTTTTAGTTTTTTAAATTAACTAAGTAGTTAATTGGCTGTGTTGGGCCTTTGTTGCTGCGTGTGGACTTTTTCTAGTTGCGGAGAGTGGGGACTACTCTTCGTTGTGGTGCACGGGCTTCTCATCGCTGTGCCTTCTCTTGTTGTGGAGCACCGGCTCTAGATGCTTGGGCTTCTGTAGTTGTGGCACACGGGCTTAGGTGCTCCGCAGCACGTGGGATCTTCCCAGACCAGAGAATGAACCTCTAACCCCTGCATTGGCAGGTAGATTCTTAACCACTGCACCACCAGGGAAGCCCCTATTTTTAGTTTTTTAAGGAATCTCCATACTGTTTTCCATAGTGGCTGTACCAACTTACCTTCCTACCAACAGTGCAGGCGGGTTCCCTTTTAAGGGTTTGTAGGATTAAATCGGCCCACCAGATCATCCAGAGTTAAGTTAAGGTCCCCAGTTTAACTACATCTGTAAGGTCCTTTTTGTCCTATAACAGAACATGTCCACAGGTTCAAGGGACTACGAGGTGGGCATCCTTCACGGATCAATATTCCACCCATCACAGGGCCCGACCCTTCTTCCTTGTTTCTTCCCTCCTGCTGCTTAGAAAGTGGGTGTTGTAGCTCGAGTGCTCTAGGGGACCGTGAATTGAAGGGCAAGTTTACAGGTAGCAGAAAGGGACGTCAGAGTAACCTGGCCCCAGGCAATTCTGGAGCAATATTCCAGTCCTGAATCACCTGCCTCCAGACTTCCGTGTAGGAGAGAAATTCACTTCACTCTTCAGCTCTGCTATTGGAGGTTTCCAGCAGTCACAGCCAAGCCTAACCATGAAGTAACATCTAAGGAGATGACTCATGAAGGACGTCTGGGACAATCACCTATGTTGGGGAGCGTAGGGACCCCTAAACGAATCCCACTTTATAAAGAGACTTTCTATCTTTGGTCAACAGAAGATCCCTAAATTAGTGCAAACATGTGTACCTTACATATAGAGTTAGTTGAATGGGGGCATCGGTGCTGTTGGAAGTGTAACTTCAGCATAATTGGCTTTTGCCTCTTTGTTTGATATACTTGGTGGTTTAGTTTTGCTCCTGCCTGGTCAGTACCAATGTGGTTTTTCAGCCCAGACACTCCCTTGTGAAGATCCAGGACAAGACCTAGCTACCCCCATCAGAGGGGGGGATCTGAGGACCCAGACAAAAGGGTGCACATCCCATACAGAGTGAAGTGAGTCAGAAAGAGAAAAACAAATATCATATATTAACACATATATGTGGAATATAGAAAAATGGTACAAATCAACCAGTTTTCAAGGCAGAAATAGAGACACAAATGTAGAGAACAAACACATGGACACCAAGTGGGGAAAGCTGGGGGTGGGGGTTGGGGGGAGAATGAATTGGGAGATTGGGATTGCCATATATACATTACTAATAAGAAAAAAACTATCAAATTGTACACTTTAAATATATGCAGTTTATTGTATGTTAATTGTATCTCGATAAAAGTTCTTAAAGAAAAAAAAGGCACACATCGGTTTTGTGTCACTTGTCACCTCTGAGGTCCTCTGAGCAAAGTGCTGTCCTTGCTCTAGTGAGATGAGAAAGACCTCAGTTTCTGGAGGAACCACCCCACTCACCCATGTATGCACTCTTTTTTTTTTTTTTAAATGAATCTACTTTTTTCAATTCAGTAAACTTTTTAATTGAAGTATAGTTAATTTATAACATGATATTGCTTTCAGGTGTACAGCACAGTGATTCAATATTTTTATAGATTATACTCCATTGAAAGTTATTACAAAATAATGGTATATTTCCCTGTGCAGTACAATGTATCCTTGTTGCTTACCTATTTTTTTTTATTTTTTTGGGGGTACACCAAGTTCAATCATCTGTTTTTATACACATATCCCCATATTCCCTCCCTTCCTTGACTCCCCCCTCCTCGAGTCCCCCCCACCCTCCCCGCCCCAGTCCTCTAAGGCATCTTCCATCCTCGAGTTGGACTCCCTTTGTTATACAACAACTTCCCACTGACTATTTTACAGTTGGTAGTATATATACGTCTGTGCTACTCTCTCGCTTCGTCTCAGTTTCCCCTTCACCCCCCGCCCCCTCCCAAACCTCGAGTTCTCCAGTCCATTCTCTGTATCTGTGTCCTTGTTCTTGTCACTGAGTTCATCAGTACCATTTTTAGATTCCGTATATGTGAGTTAGCATCATGTATGCACTCTTCATATACATTGTTTTATTTAACCCTCAGCAATCCCACGAGATGGCATTATCAGTAATTCACCAGTGAGTAGACAGGCTTAAAGGAATTAAGTTATTTGCCCTCGTTCAGAAGAGCCATAAATAGCGGATGCATAGCGAGAAGTTAAACCCCGCCCAGAGCGCTGAGAAACAGCACTGTTAATTTCTGTGTTTGTCCAGAGCTTCTTCCCTTTTTTCTCCACTGGATCTCAGGACAACAGGTGGCATGAAAGTTGGCTTGTGCTTTACAAAGTCTATGTGTTTGTGTCTCTTCATCCAGAGGAGAAATAATCTGCACTTCTGGTCTAGCAAATTAGACTTTCAACATTAAACTATGTATTTATTTATTGCAATGAATTCAATTGTATCTTCAATTTGTTTTTAAATCTTGGACATTATTTTGTACATCTTATTGCGTGGAATAAGAGGTGGAAATAGTTCCATGTAATATATTAATTTCAAATTGGCAGTATATCCAGACATATCTAGACATGTGAAATTTCTGAATTTCTTAGAGCATGTATTAATAGGAGAAATGATTTTTCAAACTCATTCCCTTGGACATAAGATTAACCAAGAATTCAGGAAGATAGAATTCATTCAAATGATATAAATTACAGCAAAAATATTGTTACAATTTTGTATGTATAATTATGACTAGATGTGAGAGTTCTATGATGCAAACAAGCATCTTGACTGCATGCTGATGAAACAGCATATATTTAAGGTGTTCTTATGTTCTGCATTTAGGGAAAGACTAAACAATTCAACTTGAAAGTGAATTATAAAATATTGCTTAAGGCTAGAGCTATCTATGCTTTCAAAAGCCATGGCATTTCACTTATAGAGAAAAATAATTTTAGTTAAGCAATAAAATTTTATTATGTCTATTCTATCTCATGATATATAAATATGGCATACTTTAATGTGGGAACCTGGCATTGCCAGGTAATCACTAGTTAGCCCAAAAGACCCATATCAGTCACTTTCACTCTCAAAACTGCTACTGGTAGCCACTATTTGTAGAGCTTGACCTCTTCTTCCTGGCTCAAGCTGTCCACAGGTAGCAATTTCCTGAAGGCTGGCTGACAGCTGAGCAGCTCCATCACTCCCAGTTCTTTTGCAGGGGAGCCTTTCTGCTTCCTGCTGCCCTGCCTCAGTTTCCCATTAGGTTCACTGCTCCCACATCTAGCTTGTCAGAATGGCTTTCAGTAAAATTTGATTTAGGGTCAACCCAGAACTTCCCTTTTCTGCCCCTTCTAAGTACTTGATTTCCAGGAGGGTTTCTAGCTGATGCTGTTGAAGTATGAAAGACCTCAATTGTGAGCTTCTTTCTTAGGAAAACAATTTTAATTCCTTATGTGATAGTGCAATACTTCAGTGATCAGCCAGCTACTACCAAAGTTCCGCCTTGTGTTCTCCTAAAGACAGCTTTTCCTGCCTGCAAATATTGTGTCAACACGGAGAACTGAGCCAGCAATGTCCTGAGGTAGTGGGAGATGGCTGTGCTGGGGCGGGGGGGGGAGCATGCCCCCGGTTCCTACACACACACTGATCATTGGCACCACTGCAACCTGCATAAGACACACCCTACACACATGCACACAAATGCACACAGGCCAACCAGCAAAACCAGACGCGGGAGGAAGATAGAGAGACTGACCCCCAAGACACACCCACACCTACTTAGAAACACAGATCTGGGGAGAAAGCGAAGGGGGAAGAGAATGGGAATGGAAGAACAGGCAGGTTTCACCGACTTGAAAGGGCAGTGCAATACTTAGATTTCATTCAAGCTTAAATGCACTGAACGGAATTAGTTGAAGGAGAGGATATGGAGAAAGTGACAGCGCTGGAGGAAAGGCCAAGATTAATTTGGGAAATCAGAGCAGGCTTTGTTGTTCGAAAGGAGAAATTTGGGGAACCTGAGCGACTCCTATGTAGTCTGATACCTTCACCGACAACCCACCCAGTCTCCATGACTGGGAGGACCATCAGGCAAGCACTGCACGGCGTCCAGAGGTGCCCGGAGCAGAGAACGAGCCCAGTAAACCTTGCTGGATGCGTTCAGGCGCCAGTCCCGGGTCGAACGGGGCACGCGAATTATAGAGGCCAAACCCACTGAAAGCAATAGGCAGGACCTGAAATCACCACCAACTCGGATGTTGTTACTGCGTGGTAGGAATTTATGAATTTAGTTTCAAGGTGAGAACTTCGAGTGACCCTGAGCAAATCTACAGGAAGGACTATATATCCAAAGAAAAGGGGAACTTTGGCGGGCACCGTTGCGGGCACCCGGAGACCCCGGCTCCCGCTCCCCTTGGCTCCCGGCGGTGCGGATGCTGCAGCCGCCTGCTCTGGGCGCTGCATCGGCGCCCGGCGGCGCGCCACGAGAGCGGATGGAGGATTCTGGGAGGAATGGTGGTCCAGCGGGGATGCCCCCCGCGGGGCGGGGCGGGGGTGCGGCGGCCCCGGGGCGGGCGCACGGCGCACGGCGCACGGCGTCGACCGGAACCCGTCTCCCTCCGCCGGGCGGCGTTCGGGGGGTCGGTCTGTTCCGTGCGGGCGAGGAGCGCGCCGAGCCTGAGGAGCCGAGCGGGGCTGGCAGCCCCACGAGGGAGGTAGGTCCCGCGGGCACCTCGGGTCTGGCACCCGGCGCGGCCGGCTGGCTTGTTTGGGGCTCCGGGGAGGGCCGCCTGTTCACCGCGCTCGAGAGTCTGGGCCGCGCGCGTGGGCCGGACGGGCAGCTCCGAGCGGCCCCGCGCGCCGTGGGCCGGGGGCGGCCGCGCAGACTCGGAGCCGCGCAGGTCCGGCCGCGCGCGGGTCGCCGGTGGGGCCTGACCCGGACCCGCGGCCCGACGCGTCGCGACGACGTGCTGCGTCCCGCTTCGCGTGGGGCCGCCGCGCGGCTCCGGCCCGCGCTCGGCCGCCCTCCTTCCTCTCCTCCAGGCCCCTCTGGCGAGCCGGGCCCCGCTCTCCGCCGCCTCCCTGGGTCTCCCCGGCTCTCCCCGGGAGGCCGGCCTCTCGTAGCAAGAACACTTCGCCTCCGCCATCGCCACCACGTGTCCTGGCAACTGTGCGCCAGGCCCGGTAATAAACGTGGAGGACATCATTTCATCTCGTCCCCGTGTGGAGCCCGTTATATGGAGGAGGAAACGGAGACTTCAGGGACTTGCTCCGGGGCCCGTGTAGTGAAGCGGCGGGCGGGGGGTAGAATTCAAGCCCGGCGGGGCGGGGGGGGGGACTGAAAGCCGGGCCTCTTCTGCACGGAGGCACCAGCCCCGGCGGCCCGGTCCCCAGCCCCGAAGAGCAGCAGAGACGCGCTTGGCGCACAGCTCGGCCTTCGCGGCTCGCGAAGCTGGAGGCCGCACGCTGGCCAGAGTCAGACCGCGCCCTCCGCCGCCGGGCCCGGGCCAGGCCCCGGGGCGGCCCTCGCCTCTTCTCCTCGGGGAGGCGGCGGCGCGAGGTTGAGCCCGGAGCCTTGGAGAGGGCGGTGGCTTCCGCGTGGAGACCTGAAGACCTCCTTGGGCTCCGAGGACAAGTCTCCGCACCTCCACCAAGCGGGCGGCCGAGCTCCAGCAGGTCCTCCCTCCACCCCCCCAGCATCAGCTTCCCCGGTGTCGGATGAGGACAGCCTCGCCCTGGTGAAGGATGCTGTGGGCAGTCTGTCTGTGACGAAGGGCGGCTCAGTAAAGATCAGCGGTTATACGAACAAGGGGAAATTTGTCAAAGGAGAGGGGCTGCAGGAGACAGGGAAATCTCTGCAGCAGCAGTTCCCCAGCTGCTTCCGAAAATGATCATGGTCGTAAAACAGCTAGTATTTGTGGAGGAATAACTATTTTCTAGATACTGAATTGAACTCCTTACACATGTTCTTTGGCTTAAACCTCACAAGTCTATGAGGTAGTATGCACCTCCATTTTACAGATGAGGAAACCGAGGCAGGAGAAGTGGAGTAATTTTATCAGGGTCACAGCCAGTGTTTGAGCGACCCTGAGCAGATTTGCTGGACTCCAGCGCCCAGGCGGGCATGGAGAGGCTGCAGGGCAAGGGTACCCCTTCCCTGTGAAACGTCTCACTGATGAGGAAGTTCTCCTTTCTGATCCACAGAACCTTCTTTTCTTCGGAGGGGCGTTATGACTCGATTCCTCTCTCTCTCCTTTCGCAAACCAAAAAGCAAAAGCAAAACAGAAGCAAATCCTGCGTCTCTTTGCAGAAGAAAATAATAGCAGCGACTCTTGGGAGTGAGCCGCTGTCACAGAACCGGTGGGAGCGCTGGGGAGGCTCCTGCAGGCGCAGCGGGGCTACGCTGCCGGCCCACGGACCGCGGGGAGGAGGAGGGTGGCCCGGAGGTTGGAAGCCCACTAAGTCGGGGCCTGTGTGCCCCTAACAGAAGACACTCTTGGCCCTCGGGCTCCAGGGGTTGAGATGCGTCCAAAGCAACAATTCCTTCGAAAGAGCCCCCCGAAAAAGGCCTCTCCTGGACCAATGCTTTGGGCATTTCTCTGCCCTACTGGTGCAGGTGCAGGATGGCAGCTCTGGCTCTGCAACTATTCAGCGACAGCCCTCTGCCCTCGGAAGCTGTCCGTGCCTGTGGGCTCTGTTGCCTAAGAAATTAATTCACCTTCAGAAGTGACTCCTAAGCTTAAAATGAAACAAAACAAACACCCGAAAATACACCTGCTGATGTGCTTTCCCAACCTGAAACCCAAACGTTGGTGTCTTAATTACCAGGTTTTCCCTGGTTAATGCCCGCTCCCCGCCCCACCCCTGCAAATGTTGCTTTAATTTTTTAAATGAATTGGAATCATGGCGCTGCAAGAAGGGTTTGATACAAACCGAGGGGAATCCGTTTTGATTTCTTTCCACATTATCTGTATTTATTAAGCGTTTTCCACAAACATCACCTGAACACAAGGCCCAGACCCTGAAACAAGAAACTGCCCTGGAAACCACAGACCTGTTTGTAAAGAACTGTTAGGTCATTTTAAAACTTTAAATAAAAATAACCATTTTTCCCCAAACTCCCCAACCACATACATTGTGGTCATTTTTAAGGGTATGGAAATCATACTCTGTGGATAGCTTCCAAGGTGGGGCAGGCCACCCTGCTTGCCTCCACGCCAGGAACTAAATCCACATCTGGAAAAGAAAGCTCCAAATATCTTCGGTTTAGTGATTGCTCAGGGGCCATCTTTCTCCCCCAAAACCTCTGCCCCAGGCCCATCTCCCTTCGCGCTCTCTGGGAGTTCCGGCACAACGGGGTGTACAGGGATGCTGCCGCTGCCCCCACACCCCAGGCCTGCCACCCCCCAGCCACGCCTGCAAGACATTTTCTTCAGAGGAAAGAGGTGGAGGCTGAAGGATGTGCCCTGGTGAAGGACGTGGTTCTGCTGAAAGGATTAAAAAGGAAGAAGAGGAGAAGGAGGAATTATTCTGTTCCACGGGCATTGATTTCAATAGGTCTTTGAAACCTCAGATGTTTCATTTCAATTATTTCTAAACAGTAAGGCAGAGGCTAGAGTAAAAATGGCTGTTTCCGGGCAGGTTAAGGCGCTCCATCCAGCTAGCCTGCTGTGTTGGGGAGGGTTCCCGTTTGTATAGTTTCTGTTGTCTTTTG
Organism: Hippopotamus amphibius kiboko; assembly: GCF_030028045.1. NCBI lineage: Eukaryota > Metazoa > Chordata > Mammalia > Artiodactyla > Hippopotamidae > Hippopotamus > Hippopotamus amphibius. Next base: position 75,287,203 of record NC_080199.1, read on the forward strand.
AAGAGCTGGCTTCTCTAAAGAGGTCCACGGTTCTGGAGTGGTGGTGTCTGCACAACAGCGAAGACTTTGCCAATCCGACAGCATCACCCGAAGAGGCCCCGGATATTACAGAAAATGTCTCTTCTCCTTCCAGAAGGTGGGCCAGCTTCTCCCCACCGCACCCCAGTTGGCACAGGCGCCTCAAAGCACGCGGGTTCTCCCCTCCAGTCTGGGGTGGGCTGCTCAGCTCTGCCCCATTGAATGGCCTGGACCGGGGGTCACACCCGGGGTCCTGGGTCCGCTCCCCCCTCCTTTGCGAGTGGGGAAAGCCACCCGGCAGGGAGGAGCCCCATCTCTCACCGAGATTCATGCGGCCGCAGGGGCGCTACACTGGAAGGCTGAGGCGACGCGCTAAGGCCAGGCGGCAGGCGGCCCTCTCGGGTGGCGGCGGGGACGGCGGGCGGCACAGCACCCCCGGGGGGCGGCGGGGGCGGCAGCGCCAGCAGCTCCTCGCCCGAGGTCACCGCGCAGTCCTGCTCGGGCTCCGCGTCCCCACCACCAGCGGCCACGGTCCCGCAGCTGCGCTTCTTGTCCTCCTCCTTTTTCCACTTCATCCGGCGGTTTTGGAACCAGATCTTGATGTGTCTCTCGGTCAAGTTCAGCATGACGGCCAGCTCCACCCGGCGCGGCCTGGAGATGTATTTGTTGAATAGGAACTCCTTCTCCAGCTCCAGCAGCTGCGCGCGAGTGTAGGCGGTGCGCGTCCGCTTGTTCTCCTCGGGCTCCGCGGCGTAGGCACCGCCTGCGGGCGACACAGCACGTGAATGTGGTCCCCGACCCCTGGCTCCTGCCTGCCCCCACCCGTGAAGCCCAGCCCTTCCGCCCCAATCCTAGGAGCCCTGGCCCCTTCCCAGCCATTCCGGCCACCGAGCTCCGGCTGTCTATCCAAGAGCCCAGTCTGGGGGTGCAGCCCTTCCTTAAGGAGGTTGCTTTTTCTTGGAGGCCAAAGCGGCACGGGCTCTCTCCACGAGTGGTTATAGAATGAGTTCACTTAACCGCTGTTTGGGTTGAGGCTGATTAAAATGCACATAATTAAAAAAATAAAGTGCACGTAATAGATATCTAAACCGACTGGATTCTACAAAGGCAGAGACGTTTTTAATACAGTACTTTAAAAAAACTTTCTGACGATGACCCACAGTAAAAAATACATTTCAAGTCATCACCCAGTTCACATGCTGATATATAACTGCCACACAAAAAAATTTAGGACATTAAACCAAACTTTACTACCCGTGATGCTATCTAATTTTTCCTATTGTTTACTGTTTCATTTAAAAATGTTCTCAACCCAGTAAATGGATTTCACCACTGACTGATGGGTGCAGCCTTCAGTTTGAAAAACCTTGAGCTAATAAAAATCCCAAGGTTATGACATGTATTGTTATATCTGACCATATATTCTGTCTATATATAGTTATATGGTTGTAATCAGGCCCAACTCAAGAGCTGGTAAATTCTCTATAATTGTCATGCTAAGCTCGGCTGGGCCCCTGCCCTGGACAAGTAGGGAAACCATTCTGAGCCCCGGAGAGGTTCATTGTCAGCCCCAGCCTCTGCGTCCTGGGCTCCACATGCGGCAGAGGCCGGAGGGGAGGCTTGGGGCCGGATCCCGCACTGGGAAGCTGAGAGCCTGGTGGGGCAGGCGGTGGTGGGGGTGGTAGAGGAGCCCCAAGCCCGGGTCGTGAGGAAGCAACAGCCAGGCCCAGCCTAGCAGATTAGCACCGCTCACCCGGTGTTTGCGGCTGTGTGCCTCCAGGCCCTGATCTTTTCCTTCTGGGCGAGATACTGGCTGCATCCGGGCTGTGGACCCCGGGGCAGCAAAACACTGCCGAAACACCGGAAGAGGCCTAAGTCATCTTGTCGTAGGTAGGGCAGAGGTATGTGAGACTTCTCCTGTGACTGTTGGCTAGAGTTGAAGAGCCAGTGTGTGTGTTTGCTGGGATGGTTAACTACGAGATACAACCCGCCAGGGTCCCCCCCCACCCCAGGCCAAAAGGAGGGGCCCAGAAGCCAAGGCAGAGGCTCAGGTCCCAGTTTCCAGAGTCCTGCTTGCTCAGAGTCTTAACACTTCCAAGCCTTCCTCGCTTGGGAGAAAAATGAGGGAGCCTTAACAGAACGTCTAAAACGGTCCTCTGAAGTTTGTAAATTCAACTCAACCTTGCGGGACTTTGGCCCCTTTTCACCAGCCTCACCAAAGTGCTCTGAGAGGCTGCACAGGGCCCACTAACCCAGGGGCCCTGTGCCCAGGATGAGTTGGCAGGGGATGAAGGTGTAGGATGGAGGCTATTGGTGGTGTTGGAAGATGTCAAGGGCCCCCAGTCTGCACTGTTCTCCAAGGTGCAGGGGAAGGTGTTTAGGGTCAAGCCTGCCAGCGAGGTGGATGCAGTTCATTTCTTAGGTCGAGGGTTTTGAAGTTCCTGTTGTTACTAGTATTCATATCCCATCTACGTATAAAGGCCCTTTGGTCACTTCTTTCTTCCCAGGGCCGTGAAACCCCACTAGGAGCAGGCAGGCGGGTTCACAGACCCTTGAAGTTTGGTTCCTTGCAGAGTGTCTGGGGAAGACGCTGCTGGCCACAGCAGCACCCTGCAGGCAGCTGCCTGGAGAGGGCCCTCCCTTCGGGCTGAGCCTGCAGTGGGTCAGAGGGTGCTGGCAAAGGCCTCTCCGACCCCCACCCTCCAGCCGGAGGATGTCACCCTTCCAGAGTTCCCCCATCCCCAGGCAAGGCTCCCGATTTTCCTTCAGGGTTTACTTTCTGGCTCCTTCGGTCGCCCCAAGTCCAAGCGCCACTAGAGCAGAAGGTGGGGGAATTACCCTACCGCAGAAAGGCTCTTTCAGAACCTCCCTTGCATTTTTCCGGTGGAAGCTGCGATAAAGGCTGGGAATTCGCGAAACGCGCGCCGCAGGAAGGGGGCCCTGGAGGGAGGCAGCTCCTGGCAGGAAACTACTTACTGAGAGTCCAGCGCCCACGGTCTAGGGATGCCGTCCTCCCGCCTCCCAAGAATCCCGCATTTGCCAAGGTTCCGACGCCTTTGGCCGCGGCCGCATGGGCTGGATAAGGGTCGCCCGGGGTTTCCCCGGAGGTGGGGAAGATCGCAGCCGGGTTGGGACCCTGCCCTGTCTCAGGACCTGCCTGGTCCCCACACAGCCTTCGCGAGAAAGGAAAGTGGGGAGAGGGGAGGCCCGGGGACGAGCCCGGATCCCCCAAAGCCCCGCTTGGCTGCACCAGGGTCAGGGTCACGCAGGCCAGCCAGACTCGGCAGACAGGGGCCAAGGATTCTCGGGGTGGGGGCACCTCCAGCCTCTTTCCCCTGACTCCTGACTGTTAGTTGGAAGGAAAAGAAAAGTCCAGTATTTGCAATGCAGGTGTGACTAGAAGTGGCTTCGGCACGGAAGCGATAACATTGTGCGGCGGCGGCACAGGTCGCACCGGAACTCGCCGCCGGCTCTGGGCCGGGAAGGGAAATGGGGGCCTCTCCGCATATACGCCCCGGCTCCCGCTCCGGGCAGACCTTCCCTTACGGGCCGGCGCCTGGGGCCTCCCTGAGCCGCCTGTGCCAGGAGGGCATCCTTCCTGAAACTGCCTTGCAGAGAAGCAGCGCGGCGAGAGCCTTTCCAACACTTTTGTTCTTTCGAAAGTGAATGAGCATCGCAGACGCCTCTCCCAGCTTCCCGGCCTCTAGGGTGAGCGGCCCTGCGGTGAGCCCCCCTCTCCAGCCCCGGCCGCTGGACAACTTTGCACGCTTGGGTACCGTTTTCCTTCCCAGCTTTTCGGTACCTACGTGGTGCCCCTGAGACAGTTTGGCTTTCTTCACTGAAGCCGCCGGCGGAGGTGGGGAGGTGTGGGCTCAGGGCGAGAAGGGGCCCGGGGCTCCGAAGGCGCGCTCCGGCCGGGTCGGGAGCATCTCATGGGGCCTGCGCACTCCCGGGAGTCCTGGGCGGGCAGATCCCCCACTGGTGGAGGATTGGAGGGTCCGAAGCCTTGAGCTCGGCCAGGCCTAGGCTCACAGGGAGCGCGCGGGCTCCTGGAGTTCAGCGTAGAGGGCAGGAAGGGGTTTAAGTTCCCAGGAAGAGAGCTGAATGGAAATAACGCTCCAAATTGGACTAGAAAAGGGCTTCTGTGCAAAATGGCCTTGTTAGCTTCCCGTATGGTTTAGTCCGACTCTAGGTTTTCCAGAGGCTGGGGACGCAAACTGGGAGAGGGTCCTGTGTGGTGCTCGGAGGTAGGGGCCCCGTGCCGCGAACGGGAGAGGACAAAGGGGGCGGGAGCCAGACCTACCTGCCCACTGGCCTTTCCACGCGTGAGCCTTGGTAGACTTCATCCACGGGAAAGGCAGCTGGACGCGGCTGGGCTCTTCCAGGGCGCCCCGCTCGGCTCCATCCGGGAAGGGCCCGGCCGGCGGGTGGGGGAGCGCGAGCTGCGCCGGGAGGTGGTGGTGGAGGTGTGCCACCGCGGGGTCGTCGGCGAGCGGGGGCACCTCGTACGGGGAGATGTCCGGGGGGCTGCCCTGCTCCAGCGCGCCCAAGGCGCCGGGGAATGGAGGCGGCGGCGGCGGGGGCTGGCGGCCCATGTACAGACACGCAGGGGGGCTGGCACTGAACTCTGGCGCGGGGCCCCGCTGGAACGCGCAAGGGTCCTTGTACAGCTGTGCGGCCGCGTAGTACTGCTCCTCGCCGTTCATGGCTCCCGCCCGGCCTTGGAGACCCGGAGAAGGGAGCTGGAGCCAGGGACTTGGAGCTGTGTGGCGCTCCCACTCCCAGCGCCACCCCTGCAGCTTTGACAGCTCGGCACCGCTCGCAGAGGGGACCCGGTGCCGGCGGGACAGGCGGGCGGCCGCCGCGCCATAGGCTCCTCTGTGCCCCACGTGGCTCAGCCTGAGGCCATTATTGGCCTGGCTGGCTGCCTTAAGAAGCCGGACGCAGGTACCCACGAGCACCTGAGTGTTTCAGCTTTCTCTTTCAGCTGAGTTCACTACACCTGTATGTGCAGTTGGCAGTACTCGCCAGAGTGGGGCACGAATGAAGTTATTAGAACTTCTGTTCCACTTATAGAAACATATTTTCATCATACATTAAGCAGTCTATTTTCCTTGTATGTCTGATAATGTACATGTTAGTTCACTGATATAATTTATAAATATACAGATGTGGAGGCTGTGCACAGACTTTTAAAAAGTTGTTAGGGAATTCGGTCAACACAATTTGCAGACCCCGGCTCTACAGCTCGGAAGCAGTTGGTTCTATTTTATTTATGAAACTTGTACACAACCAGGAGTCATGTCAGTGACCTAACACATAAAGATCCAGGGTTCACAGTATGTTTTGTCTGTGGCTGTGCTCCCGGGATTTCTGGAGTGTAAACCATAACTTCAGAAGCATTCACAATGGCTTCCAATTTTTTTTATATTGAAAGGCATTAATTTTTGATTTTGGGAAATTGGGGCTCATTTGGCCAACTCAGAATGCAGGTTCCCACTGTGGCAAGGCGGAAAAGAAGTAGCGTCCCTTCTTGTGTCTGGGAGGCGGGGGCAGGGGGTGGCACCCGGTTTCCAGATATCTGATGTCTCCCCAGGGATCCCGAGTACTAGCCGGAGCCCGTCAGCTACAGTGTGGACTCCCGCGTCCCACTGAAACAAGGCCGGCCTGGGAGAGAAGGAGTGTTCAGAAAATAAAGAAAATCGTTGCGCTTTTATGGTAACGTCAGTGTTTGGCTCCCACTGGTTCCCTAACTTCTGGATACTCTGGGGTCCTCACTGAATAGAGAGGCTTTTTCGGACCCAGTGGTGCAGACGGACTATCTTCGGGTCGCGTTGGCACCTAACCTCGGACCGGGCACGACCAAGACCGCCGACCGGTTCGCCCTAGGCGTCCTGCCGAAATGACCACAGTCCTCGAACCGCCACAAGGGTTTTAGAAAAACCGGACACCTTTGCAGAAAAGTCTGGGCAAGAGGGAGCGTGAACCACAAGGAACTAGCGAGAGAAAATCACTGCACTGACTCTCCTAAACTGTAAACTACATCCAGTCCTTTACGAGGTAGATTTGAAGTATTTCTCCTGGTAGAAATATGCGAATGCGTACGGATTGAGTGCGCTACCCTGACACACGCCTCGTTTTCATTAAAAAGCAAAAACTTGTTGGGAATCTGGACTTCTCTGCTGATTCCTTCTCTTGTGATATGCCGGTGCCTTGTGGACATCTGTGATCGGATGAGCGCTGGGCGCCGAGTGGTCCGCGTGAGGGTGGGGACGCGCGCAGCTCCGGGGCTCGTCGGAGCGCCGGCTCTCGGCGAAGGGCAGGCGGAGAACGGCCGGGCGACGGGGGAAGACCCAGCGATTTCTTCAGGGAAAAGGGCCACCTGCCGTCCGAGGGGGCCAGGGAACGAAAGGCCGTGGGACCCGCGCGCCTAATCTCTCCGCGTCCGCGTCAATGAGTCCATTGTTCGCGGCATCCGCGGAGGACCCGCTATCACCGGCCGCGAGCGACCACATCGATCAGGAGGGCTGGGCCGGAGGGGGGTTGCCGGGCCGCGGCGTGTTGACCCTCGGAGATAATCTGCCCTGTCGCCGCGGGTTGACTTGGCGACGTGGTTATGAGCGGGAGGCAGCACCGCTTGGGACAAAGATCGGCCGCCTTTCCCCTGCGCCTCTCTTTCTTCCCCTCCTCCCGCTCGCTCCCTTGGCAGCCCCCCTACTCGCGACTCCAGCAGCCCCCTCCTACCTTGCAGCGGCTGCTGGCCTCCCCCGCCCCTCCCCCCAGACCCAGAGTGTTTACTTTGCACTTCTCATCTAATTGCACATTTCTGTAAATTGGTCTCCATTTCGATGCTTCATTTGCTCCCATTTAATATTTTTGCTCGGCCCTGCAGAAAGAAAAGAGGCACTCAGCAGAAAGCAAACCCGCCGCCTGCGCTCGCTGGCGAAATCCGGGAACCCGGGGCTGAGCTACTGCAACCACCACTGAACGTGGGGGAGGGGGCGGTGGGGGCTCACGGTGTTCCACCCAGGCGCTGCCATTCTCACAATGAGCCTTTGCTGCTGCTGGCTACCCAAAGAAGTGACCCAGGAAACCAAGTTCAAACAGCCATTTGCTGTTGTTTTTTTCAGGTGGGACAAAGGTGGGAGGATTTTTGGATTGTCTAATCATCATGTGTATACATATACCCGCTCGCCACCGAGCAAGGCCGTGCGTTGTGTTTTTTTCTGTGGATATAGCTCAGGGTATCATAAAAGCGCCAAGTCCATTACAGGTGAAATGCATTTCCGCTCTGAGTCCCCGCTGACGCCTGCGCCCCTCTCGCCTCCCACAGGCCCAGGAGCGATACTGAGCCATTAGGCCCGCGCCTTCCCGAGCCATTTAACAGCAGCTCTTATGGATAAATAAACAAAAAAGGCTGTAAACCAATTATAGTGTGGACAGTGAAAAAGTCGTTTATTAGCAGGACGTCCTGATGGCCCTCGCTGATACTGGAGGTCCTCGCCCGCCCTCTTCCCCCTTCCCTTCCCGAAGCTCGCCTTGCGCCTGGAAAATACAGGTTACTCAGTGGCTGAGTCTTCCCTGGTGGTTTCTCCAGCAGGCCAAGGGCTGAATTTGGCTTGGCGGTAAGAATTTTTAAGCCATTGTATTCCATTATAAAGGGAAAACAATACATGAACATCACTTAACTCGGAGGATGTTTCTGATGCATTTGTGTGGAATTTAATTTGAGTGTATTCTTTATAACTTGCTATTATAAATAAAAATTAAATAATACTCTGAGTTAAAGCACTAAAGCAAAGGATGTGATGTATGGAATGAGAACTCCTTCCATAATGTACTTTGAATTTTGGTAGATTAGCCAGTTTTTATTCCCCCAGGGAAGTTATCCCTCCTTCCTATCCTGGGATTTCCTCAGTCTGGTACCCAGGTCTGAGAGGGGCCAAGGAGAACCTAACTCATTTAGGAAAAAGGACCTCAGACTTTGAATCAAAGGCTTTCCATTGATTCCTAGGACAAAATAATCAAGCAAAATTAAGTGGAGAGTTGAAATTATTTTTCATATAATTCAGCATCTCCCACCACCATCATATAGATAAATGCAGCCTAAAAATCTAATTTCATTGGACAGTTGTCTTGTTCTCAACCTCACTGGCTTTCTTTATGGTGAGAGAAGAGTGGAAGGGGTCAGTGGGGGGCTGTGCCCCAGGACTGGGTTTAGTGCCCCCCCCACCTTTCCTCCTGTTTTTGTTTAATCCTTCTGAGGCCCTCAGTTTACTTTGCAGCTGGCAGCAAAAGTGTGAACGGAAGTTGAGACTCCAAAAGGTCTACAGCTCGCCCCTGCTCCAGCATCCCTGTGGCTGCCCTGCAGCTCTGGGCTCATCCCTTTGGCCTGCTCTCACCCAGGCTCCCGTGTCTGCTCTGTCATCCAGGTATGCGGTCGCTAGAAACCCCAGACCTTGCCATTTCCCTTCTCATCTGAGTCCTGGATAACCAGCTTCTTGCTTCCATTGAGGTTGCCTTTCTTAGCCCTCCACTGCCCCTCCCATCACTGATTCTGACTAATCCTTTGCTCTCCTGGGAGCCTTCTCTTACCTCCAGTTTCCTGCTGGAACCCAAAGAAGCCTTGACCCACACTTTTTGATCACTGCAGCTGCCTTCCTGAGCCATTCTGCATTTCCCTTGGCTTATTGGTTTGAAGGAGAAATATTTTCAATAATATGTATTGATCAAACACCTGTGCCTGTCTGCAGTCTCTTTGAGTGACACAAATTCAGTAGTAGGAATTTGTTTTGGCTTTGGTATGTGATGGAAAGGTCTTCGGAGCTGCATATACCTGTATTCCAAATCTGCCCTGCACAAGCTGTGTCCCTTGGTGAGTTACATAACTCCACGAAACTGCTCTGTCCTTATTTGTAAGATGAAGACAATTTTACTGTTCCCCAAAATATGCCCATTGCGTAGAATAATAATAACAGCAGACACATGCAGCCAGGCACTGTTTCAAGTATGTGACATGTGTCAGTCCTCGCTAAAACCCCATGAGGTGGATACTGTTTTTCCCATTTTGCTGTGGAGGAAACTGAGGCATAGAGTTGTTTAGTAACTTGCCTGGAATCTCACAGCCGGTCAGTGGCAGAGCCAAGATCCAAGCTGAGGCAGTCTGGCTCTAAGATCCATTCTCTGGGCGATGACATCATACCATCTTGCTGTGTAGTAGCACTCAAGAAATATATTTTTTTAATGTTTATTTTTATTTATTTACTTATTGGCTGCATTGGGTCTTCACTGCTGCACACAGGCTTTCTCTAGTTGGGGAGAGAGGGGGCTACTCTTCTTTGCGGTGCTCAGGGTCCTCATTGCAGTGGCTTCTCTCTTGTTGCGGAGCACGGGCTCTCGGTGCAGGGGCTTCAGTAGTTGCAGCACATGGGCTCTAGGGTGCAGGCTCAATATTTGTGGCGCACGGGCTTAGTTGCTCGGAAGCATGTGGGATCTTCCTGGACCAGGGATTCAACCCATGTCCCCTGCATTGGCAGGCGGATTCTTAACCACTGCGCCACCTAGGAAGTCCCAAGAAATATTTTTTTTATTATTTTTTGAGATTTCAACGAGACAAAATGTCTGATGTTCTTGGCACTTCATAGGCACTCAGTAAATGGTCCTCTCTTCCTTTCTTCCCTGGCACTGCTTTTAATGCACCTATAAGCATTTAAGTAGTGGTAGTTGCTGCAGCCCAAAGAGTCACGGAGTTGTTACCACAAGCCTGTGTATGCAGACATTCCCAGACAGGTAGGTCTGGAAAGGAATATTCAGGAACACTGAGAAAGCCCTGGGTGGATATATGCCTCTCTTTTAGGGGAATATTCCCCCAAAGGGGACCCTGCTTAAAGGGGATAGAGGAGGGGCAAAGCTGGATGGCGCCTGCTCAGCCCGCCCTGAACACACCACACAGAGAGCAACAGGGGTGGGGAGAGGCAGGGGCTTCTTCTCTACATCCAGGAAAGCTGGAGAAAAAGAGCTGAGTCAATCACACCCCTGCTGGGATGACCCCCCGCCCCCCACCATAGGTGAGAAAGGCAGCATCTAAGCCTGTCTGGTAGCCAGAGGCCCTTCCCCCTGCGGTCCCCACGGTTCTTCCATTTCCAGGTTGGAGAGGAAGCTGTTGTCACAGACTCAGAGGAGACCCTCATGTGGCTGAGGAGAGGAGGAGTCTCGTGTCCGGGCTGAAGCGGGGCTGGCATCCTGCTCCATTTGTGCCTCCTCCAGGTGGCGAAGGTGGCCATGGACACCCTGGTCTTCTTTGTTGGGATGTAGAAACATCCTTGTCAAAGTGTTTCCTCTGCGTGTCCCCACCAAATCTGAGACCCATACAAAGAATTCAAGTTAACACTACGGGGACTGAAGCAGGAGAGTCAGCTCCAAGCTCAGAGCGGCACTGCTGAGCCCCTTACGCTTGGTTTTCCGTGGAGGATGCCTTCTCTTGCAGTGATTAAAGTAAAGGCACATAATTTGACTGTGGTCCCAACCCCACTGAGTTTTCCCCTTGGTAATTCTTCCTATGGTAGTTGTGTCTTATCAGTGTATCCTCATGGGGGGTGGGGTAAGCTGTATTTGAACACGTGTTTTCTCCAATTAAGTATCGCAACACAGTACGTTTAGGCAAATCCCAGCAAGGTACAGGCTCCTACCAATCAATGATATCACAAGGGTTCATAGTGTTTCTGGAAGTGTGATTCATGAACTGTATGTGTCAGAATCACTGGGATGCTTATAACGTGATTTCTGAGCCCCGTCCCAGACCTACTGAGTAATCGTGTGAGGGGTGGCGTGGGTCTTGGGAATCTGGATTTTAAACGCACCCAAGTTGCTTCTCACGCACACTAGGAATGGAGAACAGCAACAGCAAACAAACTGTAGTTTATTTACTCTATGGAGGCTCATAGATACTCTTAAAGAACAAGCATGAAACGCCGACATTCAAATTAAAATATACCTCTATGTCAGAAGCTTGTTGTGAGGTTAAAGTGAGGAAATGAGTGGAAAAACACCCAAGTCAATGCAGAAAGCATGTTATTTGAATCTCTGCATGGACAACACACATGTAAATCCCAGACATTTTCATAGATTTTCCCTTCTCTCTTACACATCCATCCATCCTTCCTTCCTTTCTTTCCTTTCTTTCTTTCTTTCTTTCTTTCTTTCTTTCTTTCTTTCTTTCTTTCTTTCTTTCTTTCTTTCTTTCTCTCTCTCTCTCTCTCTCTTTTTCTTTCTTCTTTCTTTTTGTTTCTTTCCTTCCTTCCTTCCTTCTTTCTTTCTCTTTCTTTCTCTCTCTCTCTCTTTCTTTCTTTCTTTCTTTCTTTCTTTCTTTCTTTCTTTCTTTCTTTCTTTCTTGGCTGCATTGGGTCTTCGTTGCTGCACGTGGGCTTTCTCTAGTTGCAATGAGCGGGGGCTACTCTTTGTTGTGATGCATGGGCTTCTCATTGTGGTGGCTTCTCTTGTTGCGGAGCACGGGCTCTAGGCGCATGGGCTGCAGTAGTTGTGGCTTGCAGGCTCTAGAACACAGGCTCAGTAGTTGTGACGCATGGGCTTAGTTGCTTTGTGACATGTAGGATCTTCCTGGACCAGGGCTCGAACCCATGTCCCCTGCATTGGCGGGTGGATTCTTAACCACTGTGCCTCCAGGGAGGTCCCATCCATTCTTTCTTTACGTGACTAAAGATTTAGAAAGAATCAGCCATGACCTTACTTTATTATTGTGTTTACTCCCACTGAGCTCTTTAGAAACGGTGGGACTCTCCTTGGGGTGTTACTGTGGCTCCAGTGTGGGCTCAGAGAGGTTGAGCTGGGCATTTCCAGCCACAGCAGCTAACACGTAAGGGCAGATAAAGGGAGACAATAAAACCAAAGCAAATTGATCCATCTCCAGGCAGTACCATTAACTTGTGTCTTAATGTCATACGCTCCCTACACTGAACATGACCTTCCTTTAAAGGTAAATGAATTTTATATAATTTGCAGCTAATTCCATTTAATTCTGCCCACATGAGCATGTGATAAGGGAATGTTAACCGGTCAATAACCACAGGCTAAAAGGAGCATTCAGGAGGAGGCCAGTGTTTGATTTCCAAGTGGTCTGGCTCAGTGCTGAGAAATCCAGATTACTATGAGTGTGTTGGTTTCTTGGTTGTTTGCTTTCTGTCCTCCTAGCTCCTGAGTAAAGAGCAGTGAGAAAACACTGGGATCCCATCTGTCACAATGAGGCCAGTTACAACAATAACAACTACTCCTTTTTTATAAAATCATTCTTGGTCTGACAAACTCCCTTTGGACTGCAGGGAATCAGGAAGAATAAAAATAATAGAATCAATAACAACTTTGTTATCTAGTAACTTAAACAACCCTTGCCTGCTGGGATGGCAGAACAGGCTTTCTTATCTTGGAAACAGGAAAACTTTCTGGATAGTAAATTATTTTTCACAGAATGTTTCTACCTGGATTAGGTTTCTAGAGAAAGTGCCTAATGTAGGAAACATGCCAAATTCGAATCACTTAGATGCAATATTTTAAAACATGGGAAGGAATTTGGGTCTTTAAATCTAATACATGTTCTTTTTTTTTGTTTAAGAAAACATCAGTGGTTGTAAAATTATTTGAATGCTGAAAACCTTACATGTGAAATTCTCATTTAAATGTCTGGATCCTCTGGTCAACTTGAGTTTCGTTCCTACATCAGTACTGGCCCTGTGTGTATGTGTGTGCTCTTCTGAGGGCTTTCCTAATTCACACCTGAGTCCTCAGAGTCAGGAAGTGCTCTCTCTGCTGAGTGATCTATCTAAATAAAACAGCAGGGAGTGGGCCTGGTTTGATTTGGGTCTTCCATGTTTATTTCTTTGCATGTAAATATTTATGACTCTGCTCAAGAGTCAAGAAATATATCTTGGTTTGAAGAGAGCTGTCTCTGCTACAATGCAGGCATTCATAACAGCCACTGACTAATGATAACACAGGCCACAGGGATTCTCCTGGCCTGATTCATTCAGATGGTTGAAAGGAAAGTAGAAGCTGAGGGGCTTAAATTATCAAGCTGGTCTGTTTTTACTGCTCCAGTTCACACCTAAGTTGTCACTTGGATGCCAAGCTTTCAGAACAGACCCAATTGGTTCACATTTCATTGTCATTCTAACACCTTATATAGGGTGCCCTTAAAGTCTGAACACAAGTGACTGACTGTACATGACGTTTTGTGTTCCATGTATACAAAAAAATTTATCTCTGTATCCCAGATTTTATGACCAGCCTGTATATAAACAGACCTAATTTTTATTGGTTTTGAATGGGAGGTGGGAGGGGGAGGGAAAGAGGCACACACATACGGACGTAAAATTCAGTTTAGGGGGAGAAAATCTTTCCTCTTTTCACTAATGCTGTATTGTGGAACATAATCCGTCAGTGTTGTCTGCTTCATTTACAAAGCAATTTATTAGGCTCTGCCAACATGGTCACAGTCAAACCTTGAAGTTTCTAAAAGTTGGAGTTAGAGATTGCCATGAATCCAGATAAACAGCAGTGTTTTCTTACCTTCCCAGCAAATTGTGACAGGTGATAACAAAAAGGCAAACACAGTCTCTAGCCCCTAACCTGGTGTTATCTGTCTCCTGGCGTGTAATTACACAGAATTTGGAGTTTTCTCAAGAGAGTGGAGTGACACTATTTACCTTTTTGTATTTATATGACCAGTAGCCAAACTTAAATTTAATAAGTACTGAAATTCAGTAAGGAAAAGTACTTACTGGGAAACATTAAAAGGGTCCCCTTTTTTCCTGCTGGTTTCCTTATGAACTTTGTCCCTTCAATTCCCACGGCCAGTTTTGAAAAGAATACTGATCTTATTCCATCTATTCTTTATAATATTCTAGGACTTTGGTTCTGATTATTGCTTGATATGAGGGAAGAAAAGAACTGGAGATGGTGTATCTACCTTTCAGCTGAAAAAATAATTTAACAGAGTTGAGTAGTGCTTCAATTAGGTGTTTGTTTTGTTTTGTTTTCCAATATATTGGGTAAAGGGTGGTGACATGGTCTTGAAAAGAAGTAGAGAGGCACATGGCTGGACCAGCTCCTCATTCTTTATCTAATTCAAGCCCCCTTTCCTCAAAAATGTGCTTGAAAAGACTCCATTTTGTTCAACTTTTAAGAAAATCACTAATTAGGGGAATAGGAGCAATTAGCACCTTAGCACCAATTTTTGCACACAACCTTCACATCTGTCAGGTTACTGAATGTTTCACCAATCCCATCTCCTTTCTCTCACCCTTTCCATTACAAGGGGCCCTAAAGCACTTCTTCAGTTTATACCAAGGAGTCATTGTAGTTCTTTCTCACTTGTTGCCTGGAAGGAAAACATTGTACTACAGTCAGTAAGCAAAGATACTGAAGTTACAGTTCTGATTTTGTTGCTTTAGTCAAGTAACTCTTTGAGGTTGTAATAAATGCCACAAGTCATTTCCCCAGAAGAAGGCACAAGTGTGTAAGCACACAAAATTCTGCATGAGATTTCAGGAAATTCATAACTCCCTGCTTCCCCAGCCCTGTCCACGGCCATCCTTCATAAGGTAAGGTTTACCTGGATCCAGTCCATGCCCAACTCATGCATTTTATCCCAACTTCTGCAATCTGGGTTGATGATACAGGGCACTAGCTGGGACTTTGCAAATGTTGCTTCCTTGTAAATATTCACAGTGATCACTCTTTGTTTATTTGACTGAATACTCATGCTGTGTACAGAGGACTTAGACATGAGATAGTTATATGCTCACCTTTCTGATTGTAGTCACCTGTTCTGCGAAGATAATAAACGCAGTGAGGTCAAATGGCGAGTTTGGGGGAGGTGAATTTATGATTCTACGATGTAGTAGGAATTCACAGACTTAATAGACACGTTGAGCTGTGACCTTGCTCTGTTGTCATAACTGGCAGTTGGGCTTAAGATTGTTCTTTTCCCCCTGCCTTCAGTAGACCCTCGTCTGAATGTCTCCTCTGTACCAGGCCCTGTGGCAGGCTTTGGGGATAGAGCAGAATAACACAGGATCCCTACCCTGGGATCCAGTCTTAGATTCCAGTGCTGGGAAGGAAGCAAACTCATAAACACACACACAGCAGAGAACTCCAGATGCCCTGACAGTGTGGTTGTTCCATCCCTTACCAGGAGCGTGTGAACACTACTCACAGAGAGACACTCGGCTTTCCTGTGGGGCCCTGTTTTCAGTTATTTCCTATAAGCAGGTAGGGTACGCTCTCGCCTCATCACCTACTAGCAGTTTGACTTTGGACTTTCAGCTGACCGGGGTTCAAATTTCTCATCTACCAAATCGCAACTTGGCGGGTGGTGAAAAGCAGGGACTCTGGAGCTGGACTGGACGGTCCTGGCTTGAATCCCAGTGTAACTACGTATTAGTTGTGTGACCTTGGGCAAGTGCCTTAACCACACTGTGCTTCAGTTTCCCCTTCTGTAAAATGGGAGTAACGATAGTACCTACCACAGAGAAGTGTACCCCATCAGTTCATAATAAATACGTGAGAAGCATTGCAGAAAGAGCACACGTATAGAGTCCCTAGCTCTTCATTCATTCATACTCAACGAGTGTTTTTGAATTGCCTGCGCTGTGCTAAGTGTAGGGATTGCCATAGTTAAGAGGCAGTCTCTGTGTTAAAGAACCTGTAGTCTAGTAGGGCAGTCGGGCAACTAGAGAGGAAATTTAGTTGCAGTGAGATGATCTCTCTGATAGAAGCAAGTGTAGGCTGTGATGGGAACACCACGCAAGGGCACGTCCCCCAGTCTAGGGGTGCTTTCCTTTCTGTCTTATCAATTCCCCAGCTAAGAAGCGCACCTTCATCTCCTTTAGAATTTTCCTCAGAGTTTTTTTTATAAACTTAAAAACGTGTGTTAAAAAACACATTACATAAAATTTACCATCTTAACCATTTCTGAGTGTACAGGCTAGTAGTGTTAAGTGTATTCACCTTGTTGCATCTCCGAAACTCTTTGCATCTTGCAAAACTGACACTCTATACCCATTAAACAACAATCTCCATTCCCCTCCCCCAGCCCCTGGCAGCGACCTCACAGGGTCTTATGACTTTCACACCTGTGCATCACGTTAATTTCTTGAGGGTTTGTCATTATCGTGACTGTCAGTGGGATATTGTTTTCTGTCATGGGTTCCACCCGGCTAGAGTCTTTCCTCTAAAATTCTGCCTTTTCCCTTTCCATTACTACTGCTGTTTTCTGGAGTTCTATGAATTCGTGAACTTCGTGTCTTCCAGAAAATAAATTGCTGTAAGTTGAACCGTGTTCTAGGAACAGGCTTGTTAATCACTGGGCTGATGGTGTTGACTGAGTCTCGCTGTCTGATGAGCCCTGAGCTCACCCCTGTAGGAAGATACTAAGGCCCTGTGAGGCAGCGGGAAAGATCTGTTCCACGTAAGTTACAAGAAAACAAGTAGGGACTTCCCTGGTGGTCCAGTGGTTAAGAATCTGCCTTCCAATGCAGGGGATGCAGGTTTGATCCCTGGTTGGGGAACTAAGATCCCACATGCCTCGGGGCAGCTAAACCTGTGTGCTGCAACATGAGCACCTGTGAGCATGTGGGCCACAACTACTGAGCCTGCATGCTGCAAATAAAGATACTGGTGAGCTACAACTAAGTCCTGATGCAGGCAGATAAATAAATAAATATTTTAAAAAAAGAAAACAGGTGAGCGAGGAGGCACACGCATGTGTGTGTACACACATGTCTGAGACATACTTAAGTACCCAGCTGTGCACACCAAGTGTGTCTAACGGGGGAAAGCAGTGTTTTAGGAATACAAATATGACAAAGTGGAGTATGGACCAGAATATGAGAGACTAAAGTCTTCAGACCAGTTCAGAAGCTGTTGAAGAGTAGCTGAGATATGAGAACATGTCGTCTAGAGTCATAATGGACATGGAGAAAAAGGGAAAAGTCCAGAATTTAACAGAAAGAGATGATGGGATTTGGTGACCTGTTGAATAGGAAGTAGAGGAAAAGGTGGGAGATGGGAACCAGTATTTCTGAGTGCTGACTTTGTGTCAGGCCCTGAGCCGGGCCCTTTGCCTGCAGGATCTTGTTTACATCTTATGACATTCCTCTGAGTTAAATATTATTACCCATATTTTACTGTTGAAGAAGCAGAGGTTCAGAAAGTCTGATTAGTTTGCCCAAAGTTGTATGATTAGCAGCTGGAATGGGTCATATATATTCACCCAAAATCTGTCTGACTTCAAGACCTAGGCTCTTTTATTGCTAAGGTATTGGGTTGGCCAAAAAGTTTGGGTTTTTTTTTTCTGTAAGAAGGTATGGAAATAGTTTCCAGGCTGCTCTTTTGGGACACTGAAACAATAATTTTACTGTGGAAAGGAAAGGGGGTGTTGAGAGAGGAAACCAGTTTTCAGAGAAAGATAATGATTAGTCTTACTAGAAAATGCTGAGTCTGGGATGAAGGTGGGCAGTGTACCTTCAAGGGGCGTCCAGGCGTTTGGAGATGAGGAACTGAGTACGAGAACAGGGCTGGCCTGTGGGTACCTAGGTGTTGACTGGCGTACTGAAAGATCGAATGTAAAAGGGAAAGAGAGCCATGGATAAATTCTTGAGGATATGCCCACTTAGGGGAACAAAAAAGAGAAAGGGGAATCAGTAAGGTCAGTAAAGGAACATTCATGGACTGTTATTTGGCAGGAAAATAGTACATGCGCTTCAGGATGGAAAACTGTAACAGACAGTGGGTCCCAGATTGTCAGTCCTGATTCCATAAAGTCATTTAAGAGTTCTGAGTAGTTCACCCATCTCATCCCATCGAAAAAACCATGATTTGTCTCATGTCCTTGACTTCTCCTATATACCCATATTCACTAGGTTCCCAATTTCTGTCCTTTCTTCCTCTTAAATAGCTCTTCATTTGGTCTTTTCCTAACGCCCCAGGGAATGGCTCAGGGAAGATTGGGTCTCATCTGGCTGTTGTGACTGGTGTCCACCCAGGCTCCCTGCTGCTGCCGCTTCACACTCAGCATGTGTACATTACCAGTAGAGTTATTTTTCTTACACTGTGAATTTTATAATTGCTCAATCTAAAATCTGTTTTCTCCACTACCTGTAAAGTCAACTCCTTAGCAAAGCCCACTGAGTCCTTCGACTTGGCACCAACCCTTTCTCACAAATCATCTCCTCCCCAGGCACCACCTATTCCATCAGTGGTTCATTCTCAGCATTTCCTGGGGCATCCTGCCCTTGTAGAACCCCCAGCTGCTGCCGGGATTAACCCTCTTCCATGCTCCATTCTGGCAGACTTCCGTTTGTCCTTCAAGGACCAACAAAATGGCAAGTAGCATAGAAAGGACATTGGGATGAGGGAGAAAATATTACTAGATCCAAATTCAAAATGAGGAATAGGCACCTGTGACCCATGTGATTATAATTATTATAAGAAAAAGGCATAAGGAGAGCCACTGTTTCCACTGTTCACTGTTTCCACTGTGCTCTCATCTGCGTCTTGTCATGATTGGTCCCTGTCCTCCTCATCCTTTGTTCAGGACTTTGTCCACATGGCAGGTGCCCTTGGCATTCTCTGAACCTTAGGATGTGTTCTTAAGTCCTGGATGGTGAACAGGCAGATTTCTTACTTGACTGTTTCCTAGAGCCCAGGATGGGTGGTTAAGATGGGTCCGTAGAAGACCAGCACACATAACGTACCACTGGTCTTGAACTTGAAAAACTTAGGAAAACTGAAAAGCTGAAATGTTGCTTTGCACTTAGAGCCAGGAGATTTCAGACTTGTCCCTGCTCCTGAGTGGCTGTGACCTAAAAAGGGACAGGCAGTGATTTCGAGGTGCATGTGTGTGGGACATCTTGAACGTATAATCCAGCAGGAGTTTCCAGCATGGCGTCTGCAAGTCAGCCATCAGCAATAACATGTCTGGTGAACGATTCCGCCAACACCTGAAGAAATTATTAGAAACTCAAGAACGTGCTGACTTTAATGAAGAATTAATTAAGGCTGTTGCCCCTGGAGGTGATGCTAAGGTAGAAGTTTTGCCAAAAAGAGAGCATAGGGGCTGAAGCTGTGTTTCCAGCTTTAGGTAGAGTTGGCTGATTACCATAGATTTCTTCAGATGGTGGTGTGTCTGCAAGTCGAGGACTGCCTGCCACCAGAAGCTAGCAGAGGCAGGGGATGGTTTCTCTCTTAGAGCCTCCAGAAGGAACCAACCCTACTGACCCCTTGCTGACACTCCCGAACTGTGAGAGAATAATTTCTGTTGTTCTAAGCTACCCGGTCTGATGGCAGCCCTAGGAAATGAAAAGAGACAAATCCCATGAAATGACAATAAGAATAAGAATAATATTGGGGCAGGATGAACTGAGATTGGGATTGCCATATATACATAACTAATAAGAAAAAATATCAAATTGTACACTTTAAATATATGAAGTTTATTGTATGTCACTTATATCTCAGTAGAAGTCCTTTCAAAATAACAATACCACCTCGTGGGTTGTTGTGAGGATTAAAAGAGAAATCACTTATGGGGGCACACGGGCATCATCTCCAGACTCTTCCCACTTTTGTTCACTCTTGAGCAAATTTTTTCTCCAAATCAGGTGATTTATCTCATGACTCTTCCCTACTTCACTCTATAGCCCCAAAGATGAGGCAAAAACCTCCCAGTGCAAAGGTGAGCATACCTGGTGGCTAGGTGAACGTGCGACCTCAAGTAAGATATTTTTGAACCTCTACAGCCTGGAAGATTCCAGTTCACTTCAAGGAGGATGAATAAGCTCTTATGATGGCTGCACAAACTGGCTGCCTAGAAGTTACTCACAGTCATTTTTGTAGCAGACGGGCCTCACCGCTGTCACACAGGTGTGTCCTCGAGGAGTGTACCTGGGGGCCATTTCTAACGTGTTTTCTCCTACTTGGCAGAGACATTCAAAGAATCTTAGTTTTTAGACCTGGAAGTGCTGAAAAAGGATAGCCAGAAATTTTAATGAGTTCCCTGAGGTTATAGAGTGAACTCAAGAAATTACCTTTTGGAGTTCTGAATGTACATATCATATGTTTAATATTATAGAGTAGATTTTAAAAATCCTTCTTTTTCCTAAAGCTTGTTTTATGGTTTTGAAATTGCCACATTTTTAGGTCCTTTGATTCAATTTGATCTCAGTTTTTGTCAAATATTCCTTGGTTTAGGACCCTGCCGTCCTGCTCATTTCATGAAATTATGTGCCACTCTGCATGTGCACTGAGCACAGTGGGAACATCCTCAGGTTGGGCTCTAGGAGGACAAGCACCTGAGTCAGGTACGGGTCCTTAGACTGAGCGGGGATGACCCAGGGCACACACAAGCAAGTTCCACGTGTCACCTGCTCACCCTGCAGGGAAGGAAGAGGAAAGAGCAATGGTAGAATTATGCCAACATAGACGGTTCAGTCGCGTGACTTTAACCTCACCTTGAACGTAATTTGCTCTGCCTTAGTGGGAAGTGGGAAGAGGAAGGACCGGCACAGGGCACTTGAGCCTGAATGTTTGTGTCCATCCCCACAATTCATATGTTGAAATCCTAACCCCTGATGTGAGGGTATTTGGAGGTGGGGCCTTTGGAAGGTGCTTAGGTCATAAGGATGGAGCGCTCATCGGTGGGATTAGTGCCCTTATAAAAGAGACCCCTGAGAGCTTCTTTGCCCCTCTGCCATGTGGGGACACAGCGAGAAGAAGGCTGTCTATGAACCAGGAAGCAGGCTCTCATCAGACATTGATTATGCTGGTGACAAGATTTTGGACTTCCCAGCCTCCAGAACGATGAGAAATAGATTTCTATTATTTTTATAAGCCACCCAGTCTGTGGTGTTCTGTTGAAGCAGCCTGAACGGCCAAGACACCGAATGAGGCTGCATCAGCACACAGTGCATGGCTTACAGCAGCAGTCCCCAACCTTTTTGGCATCAGAGACAGGTTTTGTGGAAGACAATTTTTCCACAGACCGGGGAGGTGGAGGGGGAGTGGATGGTTCAGGTGGTAATGCGAGTGATGGGGAGGGGCAGATGAAGCTTTGCTCGATCACCCGCCACTCACATCCTGCTGTGTGGCCGGTACCAGTCCGTAGCCCGGGGGTTGGGGACCCCAGACAGGGGCTCAGTGTTTCTGTCTGGTCCAAGGAATCTCAGATTCCTGCAAGTGAAGGCGAGGCCGTCAGCACCATCAGAAACGGACCCACACATGTAAACGCCATGACTTTGCAGTTCTGGCTCCTCAATGCTGGGCACACAGCAAGTGCACAATAAGTGTTTATTGATTCTCCTGCCCTCCCTCCCGCCCACCTTCCCACTCTCTCTCCTTCCTTCTTTCTTATATTCCTAACTTTGGTGTCACTATTCTGCTAAATCCTGAGGATTTTAAGATAGATTAGGCATAGCCACTGTTACTGGTTGTTTCATTGATTTAGAAACTTCTAGCAAAAGAGATTCCTAAATGATTACCACACAGTTTTTTCTGAATCAGAATAACTTCTAGGCTCAGAGGCCTGAAAGGAAGGAAAATCAAGAAAGGATTGGGTTGGGTTTGAAGGTCCAGGTTTGTGGTGGGTGGGAAGGCAGCTGGGGAAAGAGAAAAAGGGAAACAAGAAACAGTTTTCCTAGAGATTGATTTTTAACCCCCCTCCCCCATCCCACATCAATATCCTCCACAGAGCTGGTTAATTATCAATTTTCATGAGAAAGCAAAGCCTTACTTTTTGTAAAGCATTTGAGCACAAAGCAGGCTATCTGTGGTACAACTTCAGTTCACTGCAACATTTGCACTTTGTGGAATCGAATGATTTGTTTGTTAGAATAGTCTCTGTGGCAAAAATAGATGTTTTACCTTTACCATCTTTTTTGACCTCGTTTCTTTTCCCTCTCCTTTTTTCCTGGCTTCTTTAAAATTGATAAAATTTCTATAATTCCCATTTCCATTGTATATGTGACTGGAAACTACAGGTTAAATAGCTGTTCTTTTAGTAGTTCCCTTAATTTTTTTTTTAACATCCATTATGATCAAAAACTTTCCAACAGAGTCTAAAGTTATCTAAGATTATCTAAGACTGCTGTCTTCCTCAGAACAAGACAGGGACAACATTGCATTATTCATTGAACCACCCCTTGCATTCCTTGATTTTTTTAAATTTGTATTCCTTGTTTTATCAAAGAACTTATTATCATCTTTCTAAAATACCAGAATTAGGTCTCTGTGTGGCTAACAGGTGTTTAATTGGATATACCAACATCTTTTATTCATTTCCAGCCTCACTTTCTTGCATCTCCATCCTTCCCTCTGGGGTTACTTCCCTTCTTCAGACAATATTCTTATATTCTTTTAATGATGGTATGGGGTAGGTAAATACTCTTAGTCTTTGCATATTTAAAACGTTTTGATTTTTCCTTCTCTAAAAATTGGCCATTGTGCTGGATATTCTCTGCTTTCCTTTCTGAGCCTGCTCTTCGCCCTTCTCAATTATGCTCTGTGCTCTGGGAGGCTGCCTTTATGTATTGCACTGACACATTCTTTTACACCCTCTCTGGCAGTTGGGTTTAGTCAATAAAAGGCACTAGGAGATCAGACTTGCGGTCTAGACGAGAAGGTGTAGACTCACTTCTCTCTGTTGCTCTGCTTTCAGTCCGACAGTAAATTCTAGAAACAACATAAGAGATACCAAAGGATAGCTCTGAATGGTGGAAAGAATCAGGGACTTCCCTTGTGGTCCAGTGGTTAAGACTCTGAGTTTCCAATGCAGGGGGCCTGGGTTTGATCTCTGGCCAGGGAACTAGATCCTGCATGCCACAACTAAAGATCCCACATGCTGCAACTAAGACCTGGCATAGCCAAATAAATAAATATTAAACAAAAAAGAAAAGAAAGAACCAGTGGGCTGGTTGGGGTTAGGGCATCTTACAAGCACCCAACCAACAGAAAAACATGAGCCAGGCCTTATGCTTCCCAGCAACCAGCCTAGCAAAAAAAGGCAGCTGAGGTAGGCTCATTCCTGGATCAAACAGAATATGCACCTACAATACCAGGTGAATCTAGTAGCATCAGCAGTGGGGTAAATCAGGAAACCCACTGACAATAAGTCAACAAGGGATGTGCTCTTCTGCCCTGCCTGGCCAGAGAGCCCCTCTGCCACTGAGAGACACCAGGAGGCAGGATAGCACTGGTCAGGGGAACCCACCACAAATGGGCAGCTTGGAAGCCCTATTGTTGCCTTGGGCCTGCGATTCCCTGCCCCCCCAAACTAGAGGTGCAGGTGGTCTGGCCTCCACAAGCTCCTTCTGCCCCATTAGGCAGTATGTGCAGGGACCAGTAGAAGCTCAAGATGCACCAGGTAAACCAAGCAGACCAGGATAATGCTGCAAGGGCTCTAAAAGTTTGTCTGTCTGTAGAACTAGAACCCACAAAATTAGGCAGGAGTCTATGTGCTGAATCTAAACAGGGTGACTGCTTGCTGAAATAAGTGATTTAAATAGGACCCAGAGACTTCTAACAGAATAACCAAATGTCAAGGATATAATTAAAAAGTCACCTATCAGGTTTCCCTGGTGGTGCAATGGTTAAGAATCTGCCTGCCAATGCAGGGGACACTGGTTAGAGTTCTTGTCCGGGAAGATCCCACATGCTGCTGAGGAACTAAGCCTATGCGCCACAACTACTGAGCCTGTGCTCTAGAGCCCACGAGCCACAACTATACAGCCCATGTGCCGCAACTACTGAAGCCCTTGTGCCTAGAGCCCATGCTCCACAACAAGAGAAGCCACCGCAGTGAGAAGCCTATGTGATGCAACAGAAGAGTAGCCCCTGCTCACGGCAACTGGAGAAAGCCTGTGCGCAGCAACGAAGACCCAACGCAGCCAATTAATTAATTAATTAATTTAAAAATTTTTTTAAAAATCACCTATCACCAAGAACCAGGAAGATCACAACTTGAATGAGAAAAGACGATCAACGGGCACCAACACCGTGAGGAATCAGATACTGGAATTATTGGGCAAGTATTTTGAAGCAGCCATCATAAAAATATTCAACAAAGAATTACAGGCTCTCTTGAAACAAATGAAAAAATAAAAAATGTTAGCAAAGACGTAATTACAGGAGAAGAACCAAATGGAAATTATAGAACTGAAAAACAAAGAAATGACAGTAAAACTCTTACTAGTTTAGCTTTGTAGTAGAGCAAAAGTGACAGAGGGCAGAATCAGTGAACCTAAAGACAGATCAGTAGAATGTGCACAGTCTGAAAAACAGAAAATAGACTGAAAAAAGAAGCACAGAACCCCAGGGACATGTGGAACAGTAATAAAAGATCTAACATTTGTGTCATGGGGATTCTAGAAGGAAAGATGTAAAAGAGGAGCTGAAAAAGGGTATTTGAAGGAATAATGGCTAAAAATTTGGTAAAAGACATAAACCTACAAATTCAAGAAGGTGAGTGAACCCCAAGCAGGATAAACCTAAAGAAGTCCATGCCAAGACATATAATCAAAATTCTGAAAACTAAAGACAAACAAATATCTCGAAAACAGCCAGAGAGAAAAGACACATCTCCTATAGGAAAACTCTAATTTGAATGACAACAGAGTTCTCATCTGAAACCTTGGAGGCCAGGAGGAAGTGGCATAACATTTTTCAAATACTGAAAGCAAAGGACCATTAATTATGAATACTATATCTGGTGAAACTATCCTTCAGAAATGAAGAGGAAATAAAAGCCATCTGTAGATGAAGGAAAACTAAAAGAACTTACTAACAGACCTACCCTAAAAGAACAGCTAAAGGAAACCAAAATAAAATGATAAAAGAAGGAATCTTGGAATGTTGGGAAGGAAGAACAACAGAAAGAGCAGAAAGATGGTACATACAATAGACTATTGTTATGAATTTTATAAATCATATTTTATGATTGAAACAAAAATATAACAATATCTGGTACTCAAGACAATGATATTTAAAAGTGGGCAACAGCACTTAAATGGAAGAGTGGTTTCCTTACCTCATGCAAAGTAAAACCTTGATGCCAGTAGACTGTGGTAAATCACATATGTACATTGTAATATGCAGAACAACCACTGAGGAAACTGTACAAGGAGATACACTTAAATACACTATAAATAAATCAAGATGGAATCCCCCAAAATATTCAAGTAACCCATGGAAAGGCAAGAAAAGAGAAGCAGAGCAAACAAAGAGAAAAGAAATAATAAAATGGCAGACCTAAGTGCTAACTAACATATTAATAATTACCCTAAATGTAAATTGTCAAAATACAACAACTAAAAGGTACAGATTGGCAGAGTGGATCAAAAAAAATCACTGAACTAGGGACTTCCCTGGTGGCAACAGTGGTTAAGGATCTGCCTGCCAATGCAGGGGACACAGGTTCAGTCCCTGGTCTGGGAAGATCCCACATGCTATGGAGCAACTAAGCCCATGCACCACAACTACTGAGCCTGTGCTCTAGAGCCTGCGAGCCACACTACTGAGCCCATGTGCTGCAACTACTGAAGCCCACATACCTAAAGCCCGTGGACCACAACAAAGAGTAGACCCCACCTGCCACAACTAGAGAAAGCTCATGTGCAGCAATGAAGACCCAAAGCAGCCAAAAAAAAAAAAACAACAAAAAAAGTAACATTAAAAAAAATTTACTGAACTATATGCTGTTTATAAGAAACTCACTTCTAATTCAGCAACATAGGTAGATCAAAAGTAAAAGATGGAAGAAGATATACTATGCACACATTAATTTTTTAAAAAAGGAGCAGCTCTATCAAAATCAGATAAAGTAGACTTCATAATAATAATAAAAAAACTACTAGAGATAAAGAGAGATATAAGATAATGATAAAAGGATCAACCCACCAGGAAGACACAATAATCCTACACATCTATTCAGCAAACAGCATAGCCTCAAAATACATGATGCAAAAACTGAGAGAACTGAAGAGATTAGTAGACACTTCCTTAATTATAGTCAAGGATATCAACCTCCTATTTTTAGCAATTGTTAGAATTAGATGGAAAATCAGCAAAGCGTAAAAGTATGAACAACACAATTAACCAATGAGATCTAATCATTTGTAAAACATTCTACCTAACAACAGCAGAATATATAATTTTTTTCAAGTGCCGTGGAACATTCACCAAAGTAGACCATATCCTGGCCCATTAAACAAACCTCCATAAATTGAATAGAATTGAAATAATACAGTGTATGTTTCCAGAGTGGATTTTATGAAAGTTTTATAGTTTTACTAAGATCATGGTTCATTTTGAGTTAATTTTTATACGAGGTATAAAATTTAGGTCAAGTTGGTTTTTTTTAAACTTGTGGATATGCAGTTGTCAAAAATCAGTTGGGCATAATGGAAACTAAAAACCAACAATGGAACCAAACTAGAAACCAGTTACTGAAAGGCAACAGGAAAATCTCCAAAGACTGCAAAATTGAACATCACACTTCAAAACAATCCATGAGCCAAAGAAGAAATCTCAAAAGAAGTTTAAAAAATGCATAGGACTAAATGAAAATGAAAGTACAATATAGCAAAAAATGTAGGACTCAGCTGAAGCAGTGCCAAGAGGGAAATTTATAGTACTAAAATGATTTCATCAGAAAAGAGGAAAGTTCTCAAGTTAATAATCTAAATTCCCACCCCTGGAAACTAGAAAAAGGAGAGCAAAATAAACTCCAAAGTTAGTAGAAAGGAGGAAATAATAAAGAGCAGATGACAATAAAATTGAAAACAGGAAATGTGAAAGAAGATAAAAATAAATGGAAAGACATACTGTTCTCATGGATTGAAAGATTCAACCTAGCAAAGATGTCAGTTCTCCCCCAAATTGACCTGTAGGTTTAGTGCAGATGCTATCAAAATCCAAGCAAGAGTTTTTTTGTAGGCATAGACTAGATTATTCTAAAATTCATATGGAAAGACATGGGCTCTAAAGTAACTAAAACAGTCTTGAAAAAGAAGAATAAAGTGTGAGGAATCAGTGTATCCAATTTGAATTCTCTCTCTCCACACACACACACAGACACACAGACACACACACACACACACACACACACACACACACACACACACACTAGTCAAGAGTGCATTGTATTGGTGGA
The DNA here is from genome assembly GCF_030028045.1 of Hippopotamus amphibius kiboko. Taxonomy (NCBI): domain Eukaryota; kingdom Metazoa; phylum Chordata; class Mammalia; order Artiodactyla; family Hippopotamidae; genus Hippopotamus; species Hippopotamus amphibius. The sequence goes on from NC_080199.1 coordinate 75,314,435, forward strand.
GGGAGAGACACCTAGATCAATGTAACAGAATAGAAAATCCAGAGATATACCCACAGAAAGATGCCTAAGTAATTTTTGGTAAAGATGCAAAAGCAATTCAATGGGGAAAGGATGGTCTTTTCAAGAAATGGTGGTGAAGAAATTGTATATCTGTAAGTTTAAAAAAAGACCTAAATTTCATACCTTTTATAAAAATTAACTCAAAATGTACCATCATCTAAAACTATAAAACTTTCAGAAGAAAATCTTCAGGAACTAGGGCTAGGTAAAGTGTTCTTAGACTTGACACCAAAACCACAATCCCTAAAAGGAAAAACTGATAAACTGGACTTCGTTAAAGTTAAAAACTTTCACTCAGTGAAAGACTGTTAAGAGGATAAAAAGACAAGCTAGACTTGCAGATCACATATTTGACAAAAGACTAATAACTAGAGTACGTAAAGAACTCTCGAGAGTCAATAGTTTAAAAAAAATCCATTTAGAAAATGGGCAAAAGCCATGAACAAACATTTCACTGAAGAAGATACAGAAATGGCAAAGAAGCACATGAAAACATGTTCTTTGTCATTAGCTATTAGAGGAATGCAAATTATTGATAAAACTGCAATGTGTTCTCCTACTAAAATTTTATGTGTCAACTTAACTGGGCCGTGGGGTGCCCAGATACTTGGTTAAACATTACTCTGTGTGTTTTTGTGAGGGTGTGTTCGGTTGAGATCAACATTTGAATCAGTAAATTTTTTAAAAAATTCAAAAAAATCAGGTTGTCCTCCCCAGTGTGGATGGGCCTCATCCAATCCTTTGGATGCCTGAATGGAACAAAAGGCTGAGAAAGGGAGAGCTGTCTCTGCCTGAGTGTCTTTGAGCTGGGGTATTGGTCTTCTGCCGTTGGGCTTGGATTCAGACTGGAGCTTACACCGTTGACTCTCCTGGTTCTCAGGCTTTTGGAATCAAACTGGAACTATACCAACAGCTCTACTGGGTCTGCAGCTTGCCAACTGCAGGTCTTGGAAATTCTCAGCCTTCATACCCATGGGAACTAATTTCGTGTGATAAATCTCATTCACACGTATGTATGAATCGTGCTTTCAGCAACTGTTTCAGCAACGTTCAGCAAAATACGTAATGTGTATATATGTATATCTCCTATTGGTTCTTTCTCTGCAGAACCCAGGCTACTACTACTATACACTTAATAGGATGGCTACAATAAAAAATACTTGTGAGGATGTGAAGAAACTGGGTCTCTCACATGTTGCTGGTGGAAATGTAAAATGGTATAGCTACTCTAGAAAACAGTTTGACTGTTTCCTAAAAAGCTAAACATACAGTTAGCACATGGCCTAGCAATTGAACTCTTGGGCATTTATCTCAGCGAAATAGAAGCTTATGTTTACACAAAAATCTGTAATTGAGTGTGCACAACAGTTTATTTGCAGCAGCCCCCAAACAGGTGACAATTGTAATGCCCTTCCACAGGTGAATGGTTAAGCAAACTGTAGAGTACCCCACGGAATACCACGCAGCAATGAGGGAATGAACTATTGACAGACAGAACTTGCAGGAATCTTGAGGGAGGTATACTGAGTGAAAAAAGCCAGTGCCACAAAGTTACATATTCTTCATCCTCTCAAAGAAACTGTTGCAAAAGTTTTACATTTTGATTAGGTTCTATTGATCACTTTTGGTGTCAAGGCTAAGAACTCTTCGGCTGGCCCTAGGTCCAAATGATTTTCTCGTATATTTTGTTCTAAAAGTTTTATAGTTTTATATTTTACATTTTTTAAATTATTTATTTGGCCACACCGGGTTTTAGTTGCGACATGTGGAATCTTTAGGTGTGGCATGCGGGATCTAGTTCCCTGACCAGGGATCAGACCCGGGCCCCCTGCATTGGGAGCGCGGAGTCTTAACCACTGGACCACCAGGGAAGTCTCCTATATTTTACTTTTAAATCCATGATCCATTTTGAGTTAATTTTTGTATCAGGTTTGCGATTTTTGACCTTTTTGTTTTTTGCTTACAGATGATTGATTGCTTCAGCACTATTTGTTGAAAGAATATCCTTTCTTCAATAAATGGCTTTTGCACCTTGTCAAAATCAGTTGGGCATCTTTGTGTCTGTCTGTTCCTGAGTTCTCTGTTTCATTTTGTTCCTCCAAATAGCATACTCTCTTGGTTAGTGTAGCTGTGCAGTGAAGTCTTAAAAGTCTACTAGAGGTGATGCCTCACACTTGAGTCTTCATTTTCGGAATTGTTTACCTATTTTAGTTCCTTTTCCTTTGCGTGTAAATTTTAGGATAAGCTTACTGACATTTTGATGAGGATTGTGTTAAATATATAGGTCAGTTTGGGGAGAACTGACATCTTTATTATGTTGAGTCTTCTAATCCATGGATACAGTGTGTCCAACTATCTAGGTCTTCATTAATTTCTTTCATCAGCATTTCGTACACCCTTGCCTCCTAAAAAGTTTATATTTGTTTACATTTTTTCCCATCCTTTGATTTTCAACCTTCCTTCCATCCAACTTTTTATAAACTATATTTCTTATAAGCAACATATAACTGAGCTTTTCTTTCTTTCTTTCCCCAGGTGACCATCCCCATCTTTCACTTTACCTTCTGCTTTATTTTCTTACTTCCTTGTTTTATTTTGTTACTTGCTTTTTATTTTTGCTGATTGATCCAGTTAGTCTCTATTCTCTTCCCTCCCTCGTGTTAATTTGGAAATTTTACTGTACTTTTCCATTGAGTATTCCTATTCCTAATCATTGTCCTTGAATACATGCTGCTGAAGTCTTACCCAAAATACTACCTTACCAAGTTCCCTCCCCCGGCCCATGCTCTCCGTAGCCTCCACAAGAAGAAAATTGTAGTGCTATGACTTTCTTACATATGCCCTCCCCTCCAATTCCCAATTCCTGGACATTGCTGAGATGAACAGTACTTTTAGCTCCAGACTATGATTAGGCTTCCTTTGCAGTATGTCTCATATTTCAAGGTTCCTTTGTGTTCATAGTACACATTCCCAGTCAATCATTATCCAGTTAGATTAACTGCATATATCACAGAGTTCTTTGCCTACCATCGACTCCTTTGCTGTTTCCTTCCTTTAACAACTTTTTTTTCATCTTCTCCCTCACATCCTCATTCTTCCTCCTCCCTCTTCTTGATAGAGTCCTTTCCGAAACCTTTTCCTCAGGTCATGTGAATGATGGTATCAGAATCCTTGCATCCCAGAAAACATCTTTCTTTCACCCTCACAAGAGGATAATATCTTTAAAAAAAATAAATTTATTTATTTATTTATTGGCTGCATTGGGTCTTCGTTGCTGCACACAGGCTTTCTCTAGTTGCGGCGAGTGGGGGCTACTCTTCATTGTGGTACGTGGGCTCCTCATTGCAGTGGCTTCTCTTGTTGCAGAGCATGGGCTCTAGGTGCATGGGCTTCAGTAGTTGCAGCACATGGGCTCAATGGTTGTGGCTCATGGGCTCTAGAGCGCAGGCTCAATAGTTGTGACGCACAGGCTTACTTGCTCTGCGGCATGTGGGATCTTCCTGGAGCAGGGCCCGAACCTGTGTCCCCTGCATTGGCAGACGGATTCTTAACCACTACTCCACCTAGGAAGTCCCACAAGTGGATAATATCTTGACATATGATACATCTCAGCTCCTAATCTTCTTCTCTTAGTTATTTGTAAATATTACTCCTGCCATCCACTGACTTCTGCTCCTGCATGGAAGTCCAATGCCAGTTGATTTTTTTCTTCTTCTGTATGTACCTTGTTCTTTTGGTCTAGAAGCATGCAAAATTTATCTTTAACCCTGGCATTTTAAAATTAAATAGGATAATGCCTAGGTATGTGCCCTTTTATCACCTCTCCTAAACCTGCAAAAATAACTCCTCAAATAACAAACATTCCCCTGGTCATTTATTTATTACTTTTCCACCTGTTACATTTTTTTTCCTTCTGGTATTCATGTTATTTGCATATTGGAGTCTTAGGATCTGTCTTCTAAGTAACTTTTGTTTTCTTTTGCATATTCCTTCTCTTTGCATGTTAGTCCTAGTTTTTGAAATTATTCCTTCTACCTAGTCTTTAAGACCACGATTTTTTATCTCGAGAGTGGCAATTCTGTCCTTCAGTTTGCCTATTGAAACTTTAAATTTGGGAAGAATTTTTTAATTTAATTTCAGGAATTTGTTGTTTTAATGCTTTCACTGAATCTCCTTAAGTGTTAAGGTAACATTAGTTACTGTAACAGATAACCTCCCAAATCTTATGGCCTGTAGTACAGAAAAGGGTCTCTTTCTGCAGTCATTCAGTTACCTGTGCTGACAAAAACTCTGCCATCTTCACTATTTGGTTTAAAAAGATAGATTGAGACATCATGAAAAAGGCATCTGAAAGTAGTTGTGCAAGTTTTTAGACACAATTGTTATTGGAAGAGAAGCGGAAGTGATAGCTGTGTACCTCAAAGAATGGAGGTAAATCCAAAAAAGTCCTTGCCTGGCTCTTCTACCTTCAAATAGCATCTGTGAATCCAGGTTCTCATCTCACCTAGAGGTGGAAAAAAATCTTACTTCTGCTAGGGACTTACCTGGTGGTGCAGTGGATAAGATTCCAAGTTCCCAATGCAGGGGGCCCAGATTCAATCCCTGCTCAGGGAACTGGGTCCCACATGTATGCCTCAACTACGAGTTCGTGTGCCGCAACTAAGAGTTTGCATGCCACAACTAAGGATCCCACATGCCTCAACTAGGGAGCCCACATGCTGCAACTAAGGAGCCTGCCTGCTGCACTGACCTGGTGCAACCAAATAAATAAATAAATAAATATTTTAAAAAATCTTGCTTCTGCTAGATATCTCCTGAGATTCTTTATCCTCCTCCTGTGTTCTTCCCTTGGGGAGCACAGTGTAGCACGGTGGTTAAGAGCTTGTGCCTGAGAGTGAGATCTGGCCTGAGAGTGAGATCTGACCCGAGTGCTCTACCACTAACTGGTTTGGGTCTTTGTACTGGTCGCTTTGAATGGGCCAACTCTGCAAGCTTATTTCAACCTTTAACTCCAAAATGGGGTAAAAACACAGTGCCTGTCTTATGGGGTTTCTCTAAGGATTAAATGAACTATGTCATTACCGTGCTTTAGCGTAATGCCTAACCTGCGTAAATGAACGCTCCAGATACAATAGCTACTGTGATTATGAGTGGTTCGGTCACTTGAGGGTTTGAACTGTGGTTTTTCTGCAGACACGTCCCAACCCATGTCTCCAGCCCCCACCACTCTCCTGAGCTACAGTACAACATTTTCCTTGTCTAGCTGGACAATATGACTCAGAATGCAAGGTCCTCCACTGAGCAGCCCAAACTCACCTTTTTAGTCTTAGCTCCCATACCGCTCTGCTATGAAAACACTCTTGCCAGTTTGGACAGTTTTTTACCATTTCCCCTCCATTGCTTTCACCTGGAACGTTCTCTTGGCACTGGTTAAGATGTAACACATTCCTTAGGAATAAGCTCAAATGCCACGTTTCCTGATCTTCCCTGATGAAGGAGAACTCTCCTAACTCTGAAATTTGTAGAAGTTTGTTTTATTTTTCTTGTCACTCAAGTGACGTGGCGGGACTCACTACAATAATTTCTCTGTATGAGTTAGAAGCTGCACGTGACAGGGTCTCCATCCAGATTATCAAAGAGGGCATTTGTAAGCTCAGAGAACCTGGAATCTGGAGGAAACCTCAGGCACAGCTGGATCCAAAGCCTCGGGCTAGTCATCAGGGCTCTCAGCCTGTGCATCTAATTTCACTACTTTTTAGTGAATTGGCTTAATTCTCACCTACTGCTAACGGGTTTCCTCTGTGACGGGAAAATGATCCTTATCTAGCCCAGTGCCGTTTCTACAGCCTAGGAGCCAAGTGCATGAGAAACTTCCCATCTGCCTCCAACAGAAGAGCCCCTGGGAGGAACTCTTACCATCCTGGCTTCAGTCACCTGACTATATATATATATTCTTTTTCAGATTCTTTTCCATTATAGGTTATTAGCAGATATTGAGTACAGTTCCCTGTGCTATACAGTGGGTCCTTGTTGTTTATTTCACATATAGTGGTGTGGGTCTGTTAATCCCAAATTCCAAATTTGTCCCTCCCCCCTTTCCCCTTTGGTAACCATAGGTTTGTTTTATATGTCTGTGAGTCTGTTTCTGTTTTGGAAATGAGTTCGTTTGTGTCATTTTTTTAGATTCTGCATAAAAGTGATATCATATGATATTTGTCTTTCTCTGACTTACTCCGCTTAGCACGATAATCTCTAGGTCCATCTGTGTTGTTATAAATGGCATTATTTCACTCTTTTTCATGGCTGAGTAATATTCCATTACACACACACACACACACACACACACACACACACACACACACACACACACACATACACACACACTACATCTTCTGTTGATGGATATTTAGGTTGCTTCCATGTCTTGGGTACTGTAAATGGTGCTGTTATGAACATTGGGGTGTATGTATGCCCAGGAGTGAGATTGCTGGACCACATAGTAGCTCTATTTTTAGTTTTTTAAGGAACCTCCATACTGTTCTCCATAGTGGCTGCACCAATTTGTATTCTCACCAACAGTGTAGGAGGGTTCCCTTTTCTCCACACCCTCTCCAGCATTTTTTACTTGTCGATTTTTTGAATGATGGCCATTCTGACTGGTGTGAGGTGATACCTCATTGCAGTTTTGATTTGCATTTCTCTAATAATTAGTGATGTTGAGCATCTTTTCCTGTGCCTGTTGGCCATCTGTATCTTTTTCTTTTTAAGAACTTTTATTGAGATATAATTGACATACAGTAAGCTGCATATATTTAAAGTGTACAGTTTGATTTTTTTCCCTATTAGTAATGTATATATGGCAATCCCAATGTATGTCTTGTTTAGAGAATGTCTGTTTAGGTATTCTGCTCATTTTTTAAAATTAATAAATTAATTTTTGGCTGCATTGGGTCTTTGTTGCTGCGTGTGGGTTTTCTCTAGTTGTGGTGAATGGGGGCTACTCTTTGTTTTACTGTGTGGGCTTCTCATTGCTGTGGTTTCTCTTGTTGCAGAGCACAGGCCCTAGGCACGCAGGCTTCAATAGTTGTGGCACATGGGCTCAGTAGTTGCGGCTCATCAGCTCTAGAGCACGGGCTCAGTAGTTGTGGCACACAGGCTTAGTTGCTCCGCAGCATGTGGGATCTTCCCGGCCCAGGGATCGAACCCGTGTCCCCTGCTTTGGCAGGCGGATTCTTAACCACTGTGCCACCAGGGAAGCCCTGCTCATGTTTTGATTGGGTTGTTTGTTTCTTGGAGATGACTCTTTGAGGGTGAGGATAAATGATTAAAAAGTGGAAAAGTGGCGTGACAAGTGTGGATTCAGAAAACATGAGGGGCTGAGATGCTGAAAGCAAGATCAAGGCAGGAGAGCTGACTAGAAGGTGTGCCCAGCAAGAGGGCAATGCGTTCAAGAAAATTCTGTGGGGAGAAAACAGGGAAATTGCCAGTGCAGGTTCAGGTGGCCTCAGGGACAGTAGTTTTCACAGAGAACCAAGGAATAGACATGCTGTAAAGACAGGAAGAGCCTTAATGTCCCAGTGACCTGAGGAAATAACACTTAAGTGAGGATGGATGTAAGCGTGAACTAGGAAGGAAAACTGGAAGAAACCATCAGAGCACTAATTATTGTGTTCATGGTGAGGTGGAAGGAGATTAGGTTGAGATGAGCTCATGAGGGTGGAGCCCTGTGCTGGAACTAATGTCCTTATGGGAAGAGAAAGAGACCAGAGTGCTCTCTCTACCATGTGAGGACAGCAAGAAGCTGTCCATCTGCAAGCCAAGAGGAGGGCTCTCACTAGGAACCAAATCTCCTGACACCTTGATCTTGGATTTTCCAGCCTCCAAAACTGGGAGAAATAAATGTCCTTTGTTTAAGTCACCCGGTGTATGGTATTTATTACAGTAGCCCCAGCTGACTAAGATAAGCAGTTTTTTAATTAGTTTCTTCCTTCATTCAACAAACAGTTATTGAGTTCCTATTATGTGCTAGGCACTGAGGATACACACACATGCACATCCAATTTTTTTTCTGAGTCATTTGCAGATCAGCTATGTGTGTGTATATATATATGCCATGGCCCCTAACCCCTAACTACTTCAGTTTGCATTTCTTGAGAATAGGAATATGCTCTTACATAAGCACAGTACTGTTATCAACTTGATACCTTTTTACTGATATAATACTTTAGTCTACTGCTAATATTCCAAATTTGTCCATTGAACTAATACTCCAATTTGTCAGGCATCGCATGTCTCTTTACCTTCCATTAACCTGAAACGTTTCCATAGTCTTTGTCTTTTACAGCGTTGACAGTTTTAAAGAATACAATCCCTCCTCCCCTCGCATTTTCCTAATAGGACATTTTTCATTTTGTGTTTGTCTGATGTGTCTTGTGTCCTTCTAAGGGCATCACACCTGGTGACACACGATGTCCAGCTGTCTCTCACTGGTAATGTTAATTTTAATCCTCTGATCAGATGTATTCATTGCAACCAGTAAGCGATCTATGGGGAGACTTTAAAAAAAAAAAATGAAAAATCCTGTTCCTCGTCAAAATTTCCCTCTGTTGCTGGCATCCAGTGATGGTTATTTTTTTCAAAATTATTTATTTTAAATTGTGATAAAATATACATATAACGTAAAATTTACATCTTACCCATTTTTAAGTGTACAGTTCAGTAGCATTAAGTACATTCACACTGTTGTGCAACTGTCACCACCATCCATCCACAGAACTCCTTTCATCTTGCAAAACTGAAACCGTGCCCATTAAAAGCAGTAACCCCATGCCCCTTCCCTCCAGGCCCTGGCAACCTCCATTCTACTTCCTGTCTCTATGGATGGACTGCTTTAGAAACCTCGTGTAAGTGGAATCATACATTATTTGCTTTGCACTGACGGGCTTCTTTTGCTCAGCATAAGGCCTTCAAGGTCTATCCGTGTTGTATCCTGTGTCAAGATCTTCTCCCTCTTTAAGTCTAAGATGCCTCTGTACGTGCACGCCGCATTTGTTTTTTTGTTCACCCACGGATGATTCTTTTTTTTTAATTTATTTATTTTATTTTATTTTTATTTATTTATTGGCTATGTTGGGTCTTCATTGCTCCACACGCGCTTTCTCTAGTTGCTGTGAGTGGGGGCTACTCTTCACTGTGGTGCACGGGCTTCTCATTGTAGTGGCTTCTCTTGTTGCAGAGCACGCGCCCTAGGCACGTGGGCTTCAATAGTTGCAGCACATGGGCTCAATCGTTGTGGCTCACGGGCTCTAGAGCACAGGCTCAATCGTTGTGGTGTACGGGCTTCGCTGCTCCGTGGCAGGTGGGATCTTCCCGGAGCAGGGCTCGAACCCGTGTCCCCTGCACGGGCAGGCGGATTCCCAACCACTGCGCCACCAGGGAAGTCCCCCACTGATGATTCTTGACTGATGCAATCTCTATCCTGGTGGTTGCAAAATGACGATTTTCCAACTCTGGGACCCCCACCCGCTTTACCAGTTGGCCCTCAGCACTCTGCTGTAATCAAGAGCCTTTCCTTTCTTTCCCACTTATTTATCTATTTATCATTGTTACACACTCATGAATGCCTATTTTTGGATGTTTTATAATCCGTTACTATACTAATTATTGTGGTGCTCGTATGTTGTGCCAGCTGTGGCCAGTAGGAGCCCCTTCAACCTGATTTTCGTGACATGCGTTGTATTTTACAAAGTATTTCCTTACGTTCTGGCATTACATGACATTCCAGGCTCATCTGATATCTATTCTGTCAAGCCCTGGAATTAGCCATTTTCCGAGGGCTCTTGTTCTGTACACTGGGGATGGCGGTAGAGATCAAGCTCTGGGTTCCAGGTGCTCCTTACTACTGGGGTACTTTGCTTCTTAGCCCTTTCAGCAGACAGTCCTGGGAAACAGAAACATGGTATCTACACGTATACAAACACATACATGCACATATCCATGCATACAGATACACATGTGCTCATAATCATGTGTACACGTACGTATATTTTAAAAATGAGTTTACATTCGTGTCTCCAGTCACCACAGAGTTCTTTCTGAGCGTCGCATATTCCATACTGTATGAACTTCTTCTATAGTGAGAACTGGATCCCAACAACATCAACATTTTTACTCATTTGCTTAATCCTGTAATGCATGATATAATATTGGGTAAAAGAAACTGAGGTAAATAGACCTTTAGAGGGAGGTTTCATGGTAACCTGGCTGGGAGTTAGGCTGTGTTTACTCTTTGCTGTGGCTGTGGTTTCCAAGGCTAAGATTTCTTCTCATGTCCTTGTTTGTGTCTACCTGGTTGTCTTTAGGTTTCCCTAGAGACTGATTCTTAACTAGGGTTGCCGCTCTTTCAGCTGTAATCTCCAGGAGCCCTGTGGGTGTGGTGAGGTATAGGAGGAGGGGAAACGTTGTATAGAGCCTCTGATTAGGTCTCAGTCCTTTAGGAGCCCTGGGTTGTGGCATTCACAACTACCCCCACTCATCCCCGTTAGGTGGGGAAAGCTAGAGTGGGCTGGAGCTGGGTCTTCCCCTTTCCCCAGTGTCTTGAGGGCAGGCCATTGTTGAGGGGAACAGAGTGCTCTGAGCTTATTTGAAAGTGGTTGCTTTCCCCGTCCCCCTGAGGACCTGGTGGGGCTCCTGGAGGTAAAACTCAGGGGAGCATGGGGTACCCCTAAGACTAGGCTTTCAGGAGTGTCAGCTCTCAAGCCAGCCCATTCTCAGCCCCTAGAAATTAGTGGCTTACCTTCAGGTGATCCTGCTTCTGCTCCCCGTGAGCTGTGATTTTCTGTGTCTCCCTGTCTGTGTCTCCAGTTTTCAGGGTGTCAGATTGCCCTCTGACCTCAATTCTTTGTTGGATTTGAGAAGCAGTTTGTTCAGCTTTTTTTTTTTTCTTTGTGAGGTTGGGAGTGATGAGTTACGAGCTTTTAACATGTTAGACCAGAATCTTGAAGTCAATGCTATTGATTTTTGCATGTTAATTTTATATCCTGCTATCTTATGGAATTCTTTTATTGTTTGAATTGCTTTATCTTTGATTTTCTAGCATTTTCCAGATATGCTATTTTGTCATGTGCAAACAGAGACAGTTTATTTTTTTCCTTTTCTTTTTTTTTTGGCTGCACTATGTGGCATGCAGGATCTTAGTTCCCCAACCAGGGATTGAACCTGTGCCCTGTGCAGTGGAAGTGCAGAGTCTTTTTTTTAAAGATTTATTTTATTGTTTTTTTATTTATTTTAAATTTATGGCTGTGTTGAGTGTTTGTTGCTGCACATGGGTTTTTTTCCTCTAGTTGTGGCGAGTGGGGGCCACTCTTCACTGCAGTGCGTGGGCTTCTCATTGCAGTGGCTTCTCTTGTTGCGAAGCATGGACTCTAGGCACCTGCGGCCTCAGCAGTTGCAGTGCGTGGGCTCAGTAGTTTTCGTTTGCAGGCTTAGAGTGCAGGCTCAGTAGTTGCAGCACGTGGGCTCAGTAGTTGTGGCTTGCGGGCTTAGTTGCTCCGAGGCATGTGGGATCTTCCTGGATCGGGGATCTAACCCGTGTCCCCTGCATTGGCAGGAAGATTCTTAACTACTGCGCCACCAGGGAAGCCTGGAAGCACAGAGTCTTAATCACTGGACTGCCGGGGAAGTCCCCAGAGACAGTTTTATTTTCAGTGTTCTTTCCCTTATGTCATTCTCTTTAGTCAAATTGTATTGGGTTGTACCTCCAGAACAATGTTAAATAGTCGTAGAGTTAGTGGACATCTTGCCTGACTTTAATGGGAATAGCTCTTGAATTTCTCCAGTAAAAAAAAAAGCTGGCTTTAGGATTGAATTATATATACATTGCTGTGGTTTTGTTTTGGTTTTCTTTTTGGCTGCATTGGGTCTTCATTGCTCTGCGTGGGTTTTCTCTAGTTGTGGCGAGTGGGCACTACTCTTTGTTGCGGTGTGTGGGTATCTCAGTGCAGTGGCTTCTCTTGTTGCGGAGCACGGGCTCTAGGTGCACGGGCTTCCGTAGTTGCAGCACGCAGGCTCAGTAGTTGTGACTCTCAGGCTTTAGAGTGCAGGCTCAGTAGCTGTGGTGCTCCGAGTCATGTGGGATCTTCCCGGATCGGGGATTGAACCCATGTCCCCCGCATTGGCGGGAAGATTCTTAACTACTGTGCCACCAGGGAAGTCCTGCCATGTGTTTTAAAATGTAGGTTTTATTGTTATTTAAGCATGGCAAGGCCAACAGATCAAGAGATGAGTTCCATTAAAAAGATAGCTTGTTATACTCATGGATCCCAAAAGGAAGCGGCATGCCACACCACGGGGAGCCAAATGGGTAAGCACCAGGTTGAGTCAGGAGGCAGAGGGAATGAGGGGAAACATGGTCAAAAGCCTTTATAGTGGAAGTAAGGGGGGAGGCAAAGTAAGCAGGCTCAGATGGCTGGTGTGAATGATTTCAGCAGGCCCTACGACCTAGGGGCTGCCCCCAGTTGTCTCTTAAGTGGCCCTGGGGTGATTAGAGCAGGTACATAGTGGCCTGGACTGTGAGAGTCCAATAAAGGAGATGGTATCACAGACCAGTTGTTTCCCGTGTCTATGAATTAGATAACCCTAGAAGGGGTAGTCCCTCCCAGATCAGCAATGTCTCAGCATCAAAATACAGAAGATAAAATGACATGGTTAATATACAGCCTGTTAAAGAAGTATTAATCCATTTCTGTTTTCTCAGAAATTTTTAGGGATGAGTATTAAATTTTTTCAAAGACTTTGAGCGTTTATCGAGATAGTCATATGGTTTTTCTTAGAGCTATTAGTATTGTAAATTATAATAAAATGTTTTCTAATACTGACCAATTTTTGATTTCCTGTTATAAACTTCATTTTGGGTGTTAATATTTGAATATGTCAAGATCCACTTTTTATGCCAATATCGTGCAATTCCCCCCTCTATATCTTGAAATGAAATTTGTAGAAAATATAACCTACCTATATTTTAATAATAATAATATTAAAATATATTGTCCTAAGTTCAATACATAGGATAAATAAAAAGTAGATAGTTTGTTATAAACTGACATTTTTATATGTAAATGAGCATAACTACACTAGAAGATTCAGTAATTTAGACAGATTCTTGCACTGTTCTTAGAATCCTTGTGAATGGGAGAGCTACAAAAACAGACCGAGAATGGTGTGCTATATTGGCAATGTCAATAACGTAAATATGTTGCCTTCAGTGACATGATTTGCAAACTTGAATGACTCTTTTTAATATCCAGACAAATCAAAGTACAACGTTGTCTTCATTTACATTAGAGTTCCATGCCTAGAAACTTCAGTGTGTATCAAAATGATGCAAAAATGGGCGTGTGTAAAACAGAATTAGGTTCAAAACACAGAAAACTCTAAGTTTTTCACTCATAACAATGTCAGTAAGACGCTCATTATTATGCAGGATTGTCCCATGAGTTGTGAGACGTGTAACACCCTTGGCATCCACCCACTCCATGCCAGTGGTACCCTCAGTTATTTCTGTAACCAAACATGCCTCCATCCAGTCCATCACTGGACTAGATGAACTCTATTTGTCTCAGCCAATGGCATTTTGGTTTTGCAAGTATCTTCTACATCCATGGCATTGTCTTCTATGCAGATGACTGAAAAATAACCAAAACTTATGTGAAAGTGGTTGCCTTCAGAAGTAGTAAATTAAAAGTCAAGAAGATACTATTTCCCTCAAGATTAATTGTAGATTTACAAAAATAAAACTGAATAGCTGGGGGTGGTATGAAACAGGGACTCTTAAATATTTTAATTGTGGTGTGAAAAATTTAAAGCAATTTGGCCAGAGTCCTTCAGTGTATCCATAGTCTTATACCAAGTTATCCCATTTTGGGGTTTTACCCGATAGAGTCAATTTGAAAATACAGGAAAATAACAGTATGCCCGTGTCATTATCAACAATAAATTATTAGAAATGTAATGAAAAAAATTATCTGATATATGATTATAAAAAATCTGGGATAAATTTTATAAGAAACATGCAGGACCTGTATGAAAAAGAAAACTCAAATCCTTTGGGGTCAGGGGACATAAAAGAAGATTTGAATAAAGTTTCTGGATGAGAAGACTCAATATTGTAAAGCTGCCAATTTTTCTAAGTTGACATGTACATATAATGACATTCAATAAAAAATTCCAATGGGATTTTTTGGGGGAATATGACTGAATGTTTCTAAAATGTATCTAGATGAATAAATATATGACAATATTCTTTAAACTTTGGGGGAAAAAAGAATAATGCAATCAGGAGAAATTTGCCCTAATAGATGTTAAAATATGTCATATATTTATAATAAAAAAATATGATTTCAGGACCAAAACAGATAAACAGATAAGTGGAGAAAAAGAGCTATTGATCAAAGTGGATATTAGAATTTACTATGTGAAGAAGGTGGTACTTTAACTAGTATTTTTGTGGCAGGTGATTATCTAAGAAGTGGTGTTGTGTGAAGTGGGTAAGCATTTATTAAGAATATAAAAAAAGATACTCCCTTATTCCTGTACCAGTTAAATTCCAGACATGTTAAAGATTTTAAAAGAAGTAACAAACTAGAAGAAAATATGAATGAATATAATGTTGAAGTGGGGAATTCTTTCCTAAGCATGACACCACAAGTAGAAACCAAAAAGAAAATGATCAACTATACAAAAATCTAAAGCTTCTGTACTTAAAAAAAAACAAAAACCTCAGCACATACAAAGACTTATCCTTAAAATACAGGGTTCTAACAAATAAATAAGCAAAGGCTGAATTCCCTTTTCCCAGTAAAATTTCATTTTAACAGAAAATTTAGTTTGAAATTGAATAGGAAATTTGTAAAAGGAGTAGCATTGACTATCTATTAGCAGATGAAAATTAATAATATTAATTCTAACTTGCAATGTAAGATAGAAAATAGGGAAATCTCAAGATAATAAGCCTTGCGCATCATTTTGGCAAAATATTTAAAGGAATCTTAATATCCATTAATGAAGATGCGTGGAAGTGAGTATTTTTATATTTTATTGGTGGATATGTCAATTGATGCAACCTTTCTGTAGGTTAATTTGACGACAAGTAACAAAACATTAAAAATATGTATATTCTTACATGAGATTAAAATTATGTTTAGGAAGCTTTTTAGCAACCTGAGAAAATTTTTGTTAAAATGCTAAGTGGGCAAAAATTTCTTTATAATGAAGTTTAAAAATCTAGGTTTTAAAAAACATCAGGGAAGAAATTTAGATTGAAGTACACCACAATATTAACAGCAGCTGTCATTGGGTGGTTGTATTATGGATAATCTTATTATCCTTTCTTAATTTTCCAGTGCTGCACAGTGAGTATTTTTTATGGCTAAAAAATAAAATTCATTGTATTTTAACAAAGACTGCTTAATATCTAACCCTGTGCCTGGTCCATGGGGGGCATTCGATAAATGTTTGTTAAATTGAATTGTTCCCTGGCTACTTAGCCTGCCCACAATTTAAAGAATCCTCTCTTTCCGGAAGGGATTTAAACGCTGGTTCACATAACACTTAATCCCTGGGTATATATGAGTTGAGTAACTCATTAATTATCAGGGCTTTAGATTTTCCAGGAAATACAGAGAATTTAGATATCAGTGTAGCTAGATGTCTTCTTGGCATCAAAGTCAAATTTTAAAACTTTCATATGTCTATAAGTATTTTAAAATCACTTCTACTTAGGTTCCTTAGTTTAAAAAACTATATGAGCTTTTCTTACATTAAAATGTAAGAAATTTTCATGCTCATTATTTTAGGTCTGTGCATAGTTTTATTGTAAACTAGGGGACAATTTAGACACAGCTTTTTATAAAGGGCAGGTTCACATTTCTAATATTAACCATGGAGAGAGTTACTGACCCTACACAATGGCATAAATTCAATTTTGGGTCCTAAAATCTTGCCAAAAGTGATTTCTCAGTGAGGGACTTTTTATTAACAGCTGATTTCACAGGGGGTTCTTTGGGTAATACATCTGTACAGGTGTATCTCTTCCTAGATCCCAGTGTGAGCATCAACTTGTAAGGTTGCTTTGTGGTCTAAATGCCCCTGTGCTCTTGAATTTCTTTTCTCAAATATTCAGAGATTTTAAAAATTCAGCTCAAAAAGAAAACTTGGCGCCACCTACTAGCACCCTCTAGTATTACATTATGACAAGTTCTTTGAGTTTTGCTTATTTAACAAACATTTTTTGAACTCCAGTATAGTCAAGCATAAACGTTAAAGCTCTGGATGTGAATAAGACCGTCCCTGCCACAACTAAACTTTCAGTCTAGCTGAGAAGACAGACATTATTTGGGGCATGTGGTGCCCAGAGAATGTCATAAATACATGTATTTATGTATTCAGCATGGACTTGAGAGAGACAAGACTCCAGGCAGGAAGACCAGTTAGGAGACTGTTAATAAAGTAGCCTCAACCATCCAAATATAAGATTCCCATTCTTTTTTTTAAAAAATATTTTATTTATTTATTTATTATTTTTGGCTGCATCGGGTCTTAGTTGCAGCTTGCAGGATCTTTCACTGCTGCATGTGGGCTTCTCTGTAGTTGTGGCACATGGGCTTAGTTGCCCTGCGGCATGTGGGAGCTTAGTTCCCCGACCAGGGATCGAACTGCAAGACAGATGCTTTACTCCTGGACCACCAGGGAAGTCCCTAAAATTCCCTTTCTAAATTTAAAAGTAGTATTTATTAGTTCAGTCATTAAATAGTTGGGGAAAAGCTACCATGTTTGACATTGGTTGCCTGTCCTCAGGCTAGTTGAGGGTATCATGCCAAAATTCTTCATTTTAAACAAATATTTGAGATTCTGAGGACTGTCTCTCAATGTGAGGTCATCTTATGGGTGGTTGCTGTCAAGCATTTTTTCACTTCCTAATATAAGTCCTTAGGAATAAACTTAAACTGGCTCTCAATTTCCACGTTTCCTTGTTCCTGACAACTGTCAGATGATCTGTTGCTCCTTGATCATAAGTCAACAGGAGATTCAAAACGGATCAATCACAAATTATATAAGTCTGATTCCAGTCAATAGGCTGAGAAGAGATCAGTTATAAATAGGATCGTGTGGATTTTGAATTAATTGTGAGTTTCATTTGTTCACATCACCTCTGCAGGTACGACAAGATTGTTCACCTGTTCAAACTTCCTGATGCCTTAAACATTCTCAGTCCAGACAGTAGACTGTACTATTTCTTTCTCTCTTTCAAATCTCAAAATTGTTGAAAAGATGGAACATAGGTAAATTTCCCAAGAGAAAATTTTTCAGAAGAAAAATATTGAACCTCACCGTTAATAATTCTTTCAATTCTTCTTTAGTTGAAGGATTCAGAGGTCTAGAGACATGTTTCTGGTGGAGGGTACATTATATTTTTGAGGTGTATTCCTGTGGATGGGTGTATTCATTTTAATTGTCGTTGTCTTCTGCTATGTAACCATACCAGAATTTTCTCATTTTCACAGTGTTAGATATTTAATCTAGCTGTTGCTTGGTGAATTGTTCTTTTATTATGTAAATTCTCCTTATGTTCCTGTAAGTGCAGGGCAGGTTCATTGCTAAGAATTTGGATTGTTGAGCTAAGACTGGGTTTAAATCCCACCTGTGGAATCTTGAGAGAATTACTTAAGCTAGCAGTGTCTCAGTTTACTCTTCAAGAGATATTAATAGTACTTACCCAGACATGTCTTTCAGCAGCTTCGAAGATAATTACCTTATTACCTTCTGGCATTTACTATTCTGATAAGAATTCTGTTGAAATTCCTTGGTAGATAATGTATCTTTTTTTCTATCACAGCTTCTAAGATTGTCCCTTTATCCTTAATGTTCTCAAGTTTCACTGTAATATATCTGTGGTGTGGAATTTATTAAAAATTTTTTCCTGCTTGGTAGTCAACATGCATGAGAACATGTTTCTTCAATTCTGACAAAGTAGTGTGTTATTAGGAAAAAAAAGTTTCTTCTTTGTCATGCCCTTTATTCTTCTATTTATTTTGGAACTCCTGTTACATGTTTCTTTGACCCTCTCAATCTTATCTCCAAGTCTTTTTAGTTCTCATTAGTTTTTTTATTGCCTCTCTGTACTGCATTCTGAATTAATTCCTCATGATTATTTTTCAGTTCACTGACTTTACCTTTGACTATGTCAGGTCTAGAGTATATCCCACTTGCATGTTTTATTTCAAGTGGTTTCTTTTTTTTAAAAAAAAAAAAGAACTATTTTTGTTTTATTTCTGCTTGTTTTATATTTTCTTTTTTTTGAATGTTCATTATAGCTTTATTTTTTTATGTACTTATTTTTAAAATTTTTATTGGAGTATAGTTGCTTTACAATGTTGTGTTACTTTCTACTGTACAGCAAAGTGAATCAGATGTACATATACATATATCCCTTCTTTTTTGGATTTCTTTCCCATTTAGGTCACCACAGAGCATTTTCATTTTCAATTAAAGTTATACCTTCATTTTGCTCTTTAAAAATCCTTGACATATTTTTATATGTTTTTGTCAGACTATCTTATTAGTTTTATATGGAGTGATTTCATATTCTGATTTTGTTACCTTTTGTTTCTCTCTTTTTTTTTAAGACAAGTTTTTTCAGGGATTGATTATTTGTTTGTTTTAACTGGTAAAACAAAACTACCTAGAAAACAAAAGTTGTAAGGGAATGGCACTGTTGACAAAAGGGGAATTTTTAATTTGAATGTTTGTTTTAAGCTCCCAAATTTATTTGATGTTCTCATATTCAGTGGTTTAATTTGGAAGAACAAAAAATGCATTATGCCTGTGAATATTCACAGATTACTTGGTGTACTACAAATAAATAGAAGAGAGGAAGGACTGGAGTAATGCACTAAATACTAGTGAGTACTGTGCTGCAGCAGTTAGGATGTTACCGAGCCCGTTATGTTTTTTCTAATTACAAACATAATATTGTCTCTTGAATTAAGTGAAAATCAGCAAGTTTTTCCTTCAATGGACGCCTTCCACGTGCTGCTGGAACCTGATATTTTGATCTCTGCCTTCCATTTCTAGCATCATAGAACCATTTGGCTTTCCACTATCCAAGAAATATAGTGGCTGTTTTCCTTATCCATGGCTTGACATCTTCTCACTTTTCATCTTTATTTTTAGTTTTAATTTTTCTCAGAGTTATAATGCACATAAGAATCAGCCACATCTACAATGTTATTGGAAAACAGCAGTTTCTTATCCCTTCCTTTTTTCCCTTTTCCTCAAAGGCAACCATTTTTACCTCCTAGCTAATTATTTTGGTATTTGTATCCATGTCTATAAATAACAATTAAAATGTTACTTTTTTTTAGTTTGGGCATTTTTCTATTGGTTTTCCACCATGATAAGTAATGATAACACTCACTCATATAGCACTTTGCATGTGCCAAGCACTTTTCAGGGACATTTCCTGTATGTTTATTTAATGGTCATAACAGCTCTGAGAAGTGGGTATTTATTATTAAGACCACCTTACAGATGAAGAAACTGAAGAACAGAGAGATTCAGTAACTTGCCCAAGGTCATATTTCTCAAAAGGGGCTGCATTGGGATTCAAGCCCAGGCCATTTGGCTCTGCAATTCATGCTCTTAATTACTGTGATACTCTGTCTCCAGAGTAGGGATTTAGCTTTCTTTCCTGTCCTGCCCCACCACACATAGTCACCCTTTCCATCCTCTCATTCTCCAAATACAGTTATATCGCATTTTTGCTTAGATCAATATTCAGTATTTACATGTGAATCAGAGCCTTACCAGGTGACCTGCAGACTCAAAACCTGAAGGAGAGTCATTTCTGCTAATCTATTAGGCATATAAGCAAGAATTAAAATGCGTGTTGTGTATGCCTTTAAGAGCTGTGGTTATTCATTATGCAGGAAAAGCTGGCTGAGACAACATGTCTGAAATGACCTTATTTTAACCCCCAAGCTTTATTGATAATATGGCTAGGTATAAAAGTCTCAGTTGGAAGCAGATTTCAGAATTTAAAAGCATTGCTTCATTGCCTTCTATTAGTATCTGAGAAATCTGAAGCCATTCTGATTTCTGATCCTTTCATTGGATATATTTATTTATTTTTCTTTGTGAAATCTTCATTTTGTCCCCACTGTTCTGAAATTTTACAGTAGTGTGTGACTTGATGTCGATGTATTTTCATCTATTTTGTCAGGCATTCAGTAAGCATTTTTAATCAGGAAACTCATGTCCTTTAGTTCTGAGAAATTTTGTTGAATTATTTTATTGTTGAGTATTTCACCTCTGATTTTTTTTTCCACCAGAAAATCCATTATTAAGATGTGGTACCTCTTGGACTGGTTCCCTAATTAAAAAAAAATTCTTCTTTGGTTTATTTTTATATGTTTGACTTCTGATCTGTTCTTTTGAGGAGACTTCCCTAATTTTATAGCCATTCCTTGTACTGAGTTTTTCATTTCGACAGTCATTTTTAAAATTCTCAATAGTTCTTATTAGTCTCTGACTTTTCCTTTAGACACAACATCTGTTCTTATTTCATGGGTGCAATATCTTTTCTCTCTAAGGATTTTTGTGGTATTTTCTTAAAAATCTCATCTCCTCCTGCACAACCTCTGTTTATTCCAAGTTGATTTTTTCCTGTTTATTTGTTTTGGTCTCTTTATTTCAGATTACAAGATTTCTTCAGATGACTGGCCATCCTTGGTTGTCTATCCATGTCAAAGAATAAACACCTAATAGTGATGGGAAACTTCAAGCACTTAGGTGTTGTCACCCATGGCTTACCTTAGGGTAACCTGGCTGGGACATTTATTTGTGAGGTATTTGATTTTTTTTTTAATTTTTAAAAATTTTTTCTAACTTTTATTAAAGTATAGTTGATTTACAGTGTTGTGCCAATTTCTGCTCTACAGCAAAGTGACTTAGTTATACACAGATAGACATTCTTTTTTTCTTTCATATTCTTTTCCATTATCGTTTATCAGAGAACATTGAGTATAGCTCCCTGTACTACAAAGAGTAGGACCTTGTTATTTATCCATTCCATATATAATTGTTGAGATATTTGGTGTTGATGTCTGTAGATTTCTCTTCTTGCAATGGACTTATTCTCCAGAGAAGAATCTTTCCAATCTCCTCCCAGAATCTCAACATCCAATATGCACTTATTTATTTAATATACCTATTTTCTTTTTTGTTGTTATTGTTGAGTTACAATTGACATGTAACATTATACTTGTTACAAGTGTACAATAATGATTTGATATCTGTATATATTGCAAAACAATCACCAGAATAAGCCTAGTTAACATTTCTCACCATACATAATTACCAATTTTTTTTCTTGTGATGAGAATTTTGAAGGTCTACTTTCTTAGCAACTAATCCATCAGTTTTTAATATAGGGTCTCCATGATCAACTCTGTCTAGTGTATTTCAGTTCAAGACCATCTGTTTTATTCCTTCTAGAGAATAAACCTCAGTGATGGTTTTGAGAGGGATGTGGGAAAGGCAGTCTAATAATTTTGTAGCACAAAGGAGAGGATTTTGATGACTTTTTTTTTAACAGACTTTCAGCCAATCCACTGTATTTAAGGTATTCTCTCATGTTCACTCTCACTTCACAATTTACTGATACAGCCAATTCCTTAGATTTTTTTAAATGTGTAGTATAAATCATGTTGGTTTGGGGGTTTCCCCACTATTGGCTCAGGATCCAGTTTTATTTTTTAAGTCTGAGTTTTTTATCATTTCATCTCTCTGCTTTAAAAATTCTGAAATTTTATTCCTAGCTTATTTTTCCATTCTCTTCATCCCTTTGGATTTACTGGTTCTTAGAATATTATTTTAGTGGTGTTTGGTAGGCAGGAAAAGCTGGTGGTTATGTTCTATACTCCATCTTTACTTTGAACCTTAAACTCTTGCCTGCTTAGTCTTTAGCTTCTTCATGAATTTCTCTCTTTATTTTTCAGACTTATTGGAATAGAAGTGTTTTTGTTTCTCTTTTGTTTCTTAAGATAATTGCTTTCAGAACCCAGCCATTATGCTGTGAGGAAGCCACTCCATCAATAGACCTGCACTGGAAAGGACCCAATAGCTAGGCACTATCTTCCAGCCTTGTAGATGAGCCTTCTTGGAAGTGGGTCCTTTAGCCCCAGTTAAGCTGCCCCAGTTGACACCACTAGCCATCCCCACTGAACCCTGAAAAATTGCAGATTCATGAATAAAGAATACTTAACTGGTTTTGTTTTAAGCCCCCGTGGTTTAAGATGGATGGTTGCATAGCCATAACGGACCAGAAGGCCCCTCTCGACCTAGAAGTTTCATGACTGTGCTCTCTGATCCTCTAGCCCTCAGCCCAGAGGCTGGCCACCTGATGCTGTGTGTAGTGTAAATCATGTGTAGCGTAGATCCAGTGAGCGGTTTGGGGTCTGCTGCTGGCTGCCAGGCTAGGTCTGTAGTCCTCCTTCCTGAAGCCTGCAATTCTTCATGAACCATAAGCTCAGCAGCTTTTGGTAGCAGAGTGGGGTCTATCCCACACCTGTTTCTAAGCAGTGGTACTTGCTCCTGCCTCCATCCAGTTTATAACAGTGTAAGTCCTGATTAGTCTGCAGACCCGGAACCCTCAGATGCTGTCCCTTCTGCTTCCAGACCACGAACCCACTAGCTTCAGTCCCCTTCACTGTCTTGTAAGTCAAGCCCAGGAGAGGATTTCAGGGACTGGATTTTTCTTAAACAGAGTTTCAATGGTCTTTATCTGAATTGCTTCCCCCACTTAACTACTCACTGCCATTTCCACACGTTACTTGGAAATTCTGATAAAAAGAAATGTTTACCTTGATTTTGAACCCAGATATGACTTAAAAAAATTTTTTTTCTCCTTATATCTTGCGCATATTGTTACATGTTTGGAGCAGAGAGGGTTTTTCAGTTTTGGTTGTTTTTGATCCCATTGTCCATGTTGACATGAAGTCCCAGGTTTAATTTTTAAGGAAGTTATGCTTCCTTCATCTGGTGGCAATGTTCTCCATCCTCTTCACAGCCAAACCCATCCTCCCCTCCATCCCTCCAGTGATGGAGCAGAAGTGAGCATCTCAAGACCAGCCTCCAATCTCATGCAACTTCTGACCTGGTCTCAGAAGCCACAAAATGTCTCCTCAGCTGTACTCTGTTGGTTAGAACAGTCATAAACCAGCCCAGATTCAAGGGGAAGGGTCATAGGCACCACCCCTCATGGGAAGAATATAAATAATGTAACTAATGGGTAGGGGCAATGTGTTTAAACCGTCACACTATTCTACTGAAACTGTTTGTTCAGAGGTTAGCAATGACTTTCTTTTTTTCTTGTTTTTAATTAACTTATTTGTTGAAGTATAGTTGATTTATAATATTCTTTTAGTTTCAGGAGTACAACACAGTGATTCAATATTTTTATAGATTATACTCCATTTAAAGTCATTATAAACTATTGGCTCTATTCCCTGTGCTGTACAATATATCCTTGTAGCTTATTTATTTTATACATAGTCATTTGTACCTCTTAATCCTCTACACCTGTCTTGCCCTCCCCACTTCCATCCCTATGCTGGTAACTGCTAGTTTGTTCTCTGTATCTATGAGTCTGTTTATGGTTCGTTACATTCATTTATTAGTTTTATTTTTTGATTCCACAAATAAGTGATAATATACACTATTTGTCTTCGTCTGACTTATTTCACTTAGCATAATGCCCTCCAGATCCATCTGTGTTGTTGCAAATGGCAAAATTTCACTCTTTTTTTATGGCTGAGTAATAGTCCAGTGTGTGTGTGTGTGTGTGTGTGTGTGTGTGTGTGTGTGTATGCGCGCACACCACATCTTCTTAACCCATTCATCTGTTGATGGACACTTAAGTTGCTCTCATATCTTTGTTATTGTAAATTATGCTGCTATGAACATTGGGGTGCGTGTATCTTTTTGAATTAATGTTTTTGTTTTCTCCAGATATATACCTAGGAGTGGGATTGCTGGATCATATGGTAGTTCTGTTTTTAGTTTTCTGAGGAACCTCCACACTGTTTTCCGCAGCAGCTGCACCAATTTATATCCCCGCCAATAGTGTACAAAGGTTCCCTCTTCTCCACATCGCTGCCAATATTTGTTACTTGTAGACTTTTTGGTGGTGGCCGTTCTGACAGTTACGAGGTTATATCTCATTGTGGTTTGGGTTTGCGCTTCTCTAGTGATTTGTGATGTAGCAACACTTTCTAATCAGTAAACCCAGCAGCCCCTTCCTAATTCTCATACTATTGAACTTCTGCGGCACTTGTAACTCTCTTGAGATGGACTCCACTCTCTCAGGGTATTCCATGACATTTTCTTCGAATCATTCTCCGAACTCTGTTGAATTCCACACCCTCCTCTGTTAGACTGTCTCCTTTCTCTGGTCCCTTAGACACAGCCGTCTCCAAAGCTCTGCCCTCAGCTTGTGTCCCCTCCCACCCTCTCAGGTAGGTCCCCTCCCACCCTCTCAGGTAGGTCCCCTCGCTGTGGAGGTATATTTGTGTCTGCTCAGCGCCCTTTGCTTTGAAGAGAAATGAGTGAATTCACCCTCATGCTGGACACCTGTATCAGGCAGGATTGTGGGTAGAAATAGATTCCCATTCATACAGGTCAACTGAGCAGATGAAAGAAGGAATTATTTGCAGAGGCGCTGGCAGGGCTAAGAGAACCAACGGCTGGACACCACTCTCATCCCTCAGTCTGAAGGGGAAAGAGGAAGAAATCTTGTTACCAGCACCCAGTGAGAGTCCAGCTTTGTAGAACAAGCTCTTAGGTAGTAGCTGTAGAGCAATGCATCCATTTGCAGCCCAAAGCAAGGAGGGTGCAGGGAAGAAATACAGTAAGTCCCCTACATCCGAACCTTCAAGTTGTGAACTTTCAAAGATGCGAACGTGCGTTCCGTCAACATTAGGCGTGAGTGAAATTGGAGCTCGCCCTCCGTCTCCTATTGCTGACCATCCTTCAGCTCTACTGTCTCCCACTTCCTCCCTCCTCCAGTCAGGAACTCTTCTTTCCTGTTCCTCTCCCTCCTCCAGTCAGTAACTCTTCTTTCCTGTTCACTCGATACCAGCCCCTGTCTGCCAGCTGTTGTTCTGTACTACTGTACTTTTCAAGGTCCTGTACTGTAAGATGAAAAATGTTTTCTTTCTTTGTGTTTGTTTTTTATGTATTATTTGTGTGAAAAGTATTATAAACCTATTACAGTACTGTACTGTGTAACTAATTGTGTTAGTTGGGTACTTAGGCTAACGTTGTTGGACTTGCAAACAAATCGGACTTATGAACGTGTTCTCGGAATGGAACATGTTTCTATGTAGGGGACTTACTGTACCCTAACCTTTCTCTCTTCCTGCCCTGTAAGTGCCTACCAGAGCCTCCTACTGGCTAAGCCCAGCTAGAAACCAGCTGGCGAGGGAACCTGGGGGATGCAGTTGTTGGAGTCAGCATCTGCCCCACTGAGCAGAACAGAGAAGGGTGGAGAACTGGACCAGGGGGGCTGGTCTGTGGAGAATAACCAGCCCAGCACTTGACTTGGGTTTGGCCAAGCAGAGGACTCTATCCTCTTTTCCACTATGTTGGGTGTGTGATCTAAACTGAGCTAATAGACTCCTCCCTGTGTCTTTCCTTATGTTGTCAGGAATTCTGGGACTAGAGCTCTGTGGACCACGGGAGCCTGGAGCTGCCAGGAAACAGCTCGCGGACAAGTGGCTGGGACCCATGTGTCGATGAAGGTGAGCAGAGGCGAGCTGGCAGGTGGACAGAGAGAGCAGCAGCGCGGTAGGGAGAGAGCGTCACCCTCGTCCGGTGCCTGCATCCGCTCCATGACTCGCTCAGCTGGGAGAGCTGTGTTGCACTGTCTGAACAAGCAAGCAAGCGCTAGCCTCGCATAGAGCTGTGGGAAGCTTGGATGTTCGGAATCAGCTGGTTTGTGCCTTCCTTGTGGCGGGTTTCCAGAGGGGAGGTGTGGCGTTGGCGTGAGACTCGCAGCGCGTGGTATGGTGGCTTTGAAACACTTTCTGTGTGGCTGCGTGCTCATGGCTTGGGACTAGGGCTAAATAACAATCGCTTTTTTTCTTTCTTGAACTTACATAAGAGGAACTCCTCCCCCGCCGCCCCCAGAATCCTGATGATGTTTTCTCAGTACCTAGATTCAGCCATATCTGTGCTTCACCTTGGATTTCACAGTAATTTATTCTAATAGATTCCCTCCCCCCTTTATTTTTTTAAGGCATGTGGAGTTAGGTTTCTGTCCCTTTCACCTGAAGACTAGCCTGTTATCCATTCCCATGTCTTTATATGTCCCTCTGAAACCATGGCCCCAAATCTCCATTTTCGATACCACCTCATCTCCTGAGCTCTCTTGACATGTCTTCAGTTTCCTGCTAAACATCTTAATTTGGATATTTCTTGCATTTCCACCTCAGCAGTTCAAGTTTAAATTTATTTTCTTTTCCTCAAACCTTTCCTTTCTTCCTTGGGTCCATATTTTAGTCAAGCTGGTCATCCAGACTAACATCTCAGAGTCATCTTTTTTTCTTTAATTGAACTATAGTTGATGTACAGTGTTGTGTTAGTTTCTGATGTACAGCAAAGTGATTCAGTTTCGTATGCATATATATGTATACATATATTCTTTTTCAGATTCTTTTCCATTATATTTAAGATATTGAGTATAGTTTCCTGTGCTATACAGTAGGATCTTGTTATTTGTCTATTTTATATACAGTAGTTTGTGTCTGCTAATCCCAAACTCCCAATTTATCCCTTCGCAACTTTTTTAACTTTAAAGTTTTTAGTGAGGAGCTAATATACTCACGTAGTTGACATTCAGAAGGGTAAAGATTGAAAGAGTTTCTTCCTGCCTTTTCCCTGTGCATCTAGTTCCTCATCTAGGAGACGGCCCATGTCATCAGCTTCCTGTAAAATCTTTCAGACATGATATGGAAATACATATCAATAGTCTCTTCCTCCTTTTCACACGACCAGCACTATATACATTATGTCATCTCGTACCCTGCTCTTTTCCTGTAACAATGCATCTTGGAGTTCATTTCGTATCAGCAGTTCTTTTGTTAATGAGGGCATGTGGCTCCCTGGTGGGGATGCACTTATGTTGCCTAACTCATCCCCTGATGGTGGGAGCGTCCTGCGGGTTCTGCTGTTGTGCTCAGTCTGACTCAGGGTCATGGAATTGCCTGTGGTCACTCAGCTAGTAGGAGGCAGGGCAGAAACTCGGTGCCCAGTCTGGGTATGGCCAGCCCTCCAAAAGGACACAGGCGGTCGGCGGCAGGTGGGGTACAAGGAGCCAGGGTCCTGGAGTGAGACCCTCCGCCCTAGACAGGGCCTGGGCCCTGCCAGGCGAAAACCATTGTGATGAGACTTCCCTTGGACCCCAGACTGTCTTCTGAAGCAGTGGAAGCCTGTTGGCCTCCGACAGCGCTGGCCGCCAGACTGAAATGCATCTGCTTGAATTTGGGCCCCCTGCTGTGCATGGACAGTGTGTACCTGGCTGGCTGGCTCTGAGCAGTATGCTTCCCAGGACTCAGTCCCTGGATGTCTGCTCACCCCCACTGGGAAGCTGCCAGGCCCCTGCTTTTCTGACTTTGCCTGATAACGGTCAGCCCACACCAGCCGGCCCTTAACCAGGTGGGGGAGGCCTGGCGACCTCTCCTCTCCATGGGGCCTGAGGTGACAGACGGGCCAGCCTTGGGGGTTTGCTGCTGCTTGTGCAGGCAGGGCCTGCCCCTTCTCTGACCTGCCCAGAAAAGACTCACGTCTGATTGGCCAACGCCCACTTCTTCTCCATGGCCAGGGCTGTGGAACGCTGGGAGGGAGAAGTGGCCACTCCTCACTCCCCTCTTTGGCTTGAATTCCAGTTCTGCTCTTTCCCATGGGTCGGGGGAGAACAGGAAGTATCCCGGAAGCCTGCTGTCCCTGTTATAAACCTGCTCATGTGCTCTGCCCTGCAGGTGGTCCCAATCAGATCAGCACAGGAGAGCAGCGTCTCAGTGACCTCATTTCCCGCTGTGCACCCGCCGCACTGTCACCTCTGCTCTCTGTCCGTGAAACGAGTGGTTGGATTCATTTTCCGGCCGGATTCCTTGCTGTGGGCTGTAGGAGGCTCTCAGGGGCCCTAATGGTTGAGGAGGCTTATGACAGCGGGTTCAGCTTCCTCGGCACCTTTCCTGAGCCAGACACTGGGCTGGGCGCGGAGGAAATGCTGGTGAGAAACAGGACCCACTCTGTACTCTTGGGGAATTGGCACCGCAGGGGAGAGGAGACCGACAGCCTCGAATATTATCACGTGCTCCATGTGGACAGAGGCAGGGGGCTGGGGGGCCGGGGGTGGGGGTGCTCGGCCCAGCCTGGAGCAGCACGGGAAGCTTCCATTAAAGCCAAGAAGAAAGTCTATGAGTTGGGGGACAAAGACCGGGGATGGAGTGGAAGCGGAGCTGGTAGGGCTCAGGCATGGGGAGTACAACAGAAGGGGTGTCCGAGCTGCAGGTGGTCAGGGAGCCAGGGATGGCACAGAAGCCCCGGTGCTTCCATGGTGGGCTCAAGGACGTGCCTCTTAGATTTTGTATTCTGGTGATATAACCGAAGGTGGGGTCTGGCTGCTCCCCGCTCAGAAGCCAATAAAGAGGCCAGGTTGGTGAAAAGGGAAGTTTGCTTTATTTTGGATGCTGGCAGTGGAGGGGGAGGGGTGGACGCCTGTCCAAGGCTGACCCCCCCCACCTCCCGACAAGCAGGGGGCAAGAGCTTTTATAGACAGAGGGCGGGGCTACACGCAGAAACAGCACAGGCAGCGCTGACAGGCATCTTGAAATGGGTCATCGGTGGTCTGACCAGCGTCATCTTGACTAAGTACAGGTAATCTCCAGTTCCAGGGTTGGTTTGTTTCCATTTCTTTGAGGCCGGTTCTTGGAATTGTGGCCACGTATGTCATGGCTACAGCCTGGGCATCATGGAGTTAACGTCTTCCACCTGGTGGGGGTTTCAGTCTCTATAAGCCAGCGCCCAGGACATGACTCAGAATATTATCTATAGCCCTTGAGGAGGAACTAAAAGTCCTTGACTTTGCTTACTGACTAAATTATTATCATTTGGTCTCCTTTGACGCGTTTCCTTTGTTTCTGCATTTTCTCACTTCTCGGATTAAACTTACTCTTTGGCTAAAGTTTTTCCACAGACAAAAGGCAGGCAGAGGACATGGGCGGGGAGGGGGCAAGGACCATAGGGTCCTGCTCCGTTTCAGTAACAACAGGAGAGGCCGAGGCTGGGGCTGCCGCTGGACAGACAGAGGTGGCCGGGGAAGCAGTCAGCAGAAGTGGGCGACTGCAGTGGTTCAGAACTGAACCTGAACCAGGGAAGGAGCAGAGAAGAAAGGGTTGGATTGGCAGGACTTCGCTTTCCATTGGATGTGGAGGGTGAGGCACCTTCGGGGGCCCACAGGGTGTGGCAAGAAGCCCATCCGCTGAGGATGCAGCCCTAAACCTGCTGTGCAGCGGAGGGGGCGGGGAGGATTAGAGTCCCAGGGACAGTGTATGCAGACGCTGCGTAGCTCTTGGCTCTACATTTTTCCTTTACTTCTCAGTGGAGTCCAAGTTTATGGGTCTTTGGACCAAGGTACAAGACCTCTCTGTCTACGCAAGTGGTGGCATAGAGCTGATGATGAGCTTCTTGCAGACCTGCCATTACTATTATTGTTGTTATAATTATCATTGTGTATGCCATGATTATTTATCATCATTATTATTATTTAAATGATGTTATTATTTTTTTTACCATAGTTTTAGCCCAAAGGTAGGGGACTAAGGGGCATAGCAGGGCCTGTCTTTTCCATGGGGTTACTTTCTGGCATTTTCAGTCCGTTTTTCTCCCGTGTAGATGCTGGCTGTTGATGGAGATTATGAAATATGTTAGTGATAAATGGTTTTTATTTTGTTGGTAATTAAACCTTCTATGAGACAATCATTTCCCCCCCTCCATTGCTTTAGTAAGAGGAATAGTAAGATGAGTAACCAACAGCTTCTCCCCTTAAGGGAGCTGTGACTCAGCAGAGGAAAAAGAGGGAACTCGGATGGCATGAGGGTGTAAACGAAAAGGGGGTGGCAGAGGGGGGGCTCAGGAAGGAGTCACCAGCCTCAAAGTTCCACCTAGAACATGGGGTGGCAGCTGTCAGGCCTGTTTCTTCCAAACTGAAGATGCAGAATGCATGCTGATCGCCTTGGAAAATACGAGACACGTGGAGACCATGTTCCCATGACCCTCAAAACTGCGTCCTGGGAGCAGTGGAGGCTGGAGAAGAGACCAGCTGAGGGGACTGCACAGCTGATGGTGGGGAGTCCTAGCTGGGTGGTGGAGCTTGTTTGCAGTGTGAGGGTGACAGGGCCTGAAAGCCAACCAGGATGAGATGAACAGCGGAAGCCCTAGAGTGGGGCTGTCTGCCTGGGTTTAAATCCTGACTTGGGCACTCACTTAGCTGTGTGCCCTTGTGTAAGTTCTTTAACCTTTCTGAGCCTCAGTTTACTCTTCTGTAAAAGGGAGGATGATTGTATCTTACCTCTCAGGGTCTTTGTGAAGGTGAAATAAGGCAGTAAATGCTCAAAAATACCATCACTCATAGTTATCAATATACTGTTTTCTCTGACAATTGACCTTGAACATGAACACAAGCCAGATATATACCAAATAAACACTAATTTTCACTCATGTTGACTAAAAAAGAAGGAAAATCTTTAAAAAATAAAGCAAAATCTTCCCAGAAGAAAGAAATTAGGAAAAAAACTCTCAACAAGAGAGGAGATTCAAATAGCCACTAAACGTATGAAAAGATGTTCAACATCTGCCAGCTTCCATCTTCAGAGAAACACAAGTGAGAGCCAGGATGCTATACACCCATCAGGATGGCCCCGTGAGGAAGCAGATAATATTGAGGGATGGTGAAGTGGGATGTGAATTAATAGAACCACTATGAAAACCCGTTGGCAGCCTCCTCTAAAGCTAGACTTCTGCAGACCCCATGCCCCAGGAGCCCCGACCTTGGGCACATGCTCGGCAGACATGGGTGCCTGACTCACCCAAGAGGAGTACGAGACAGCTCATCACTGCGTGGTGTGTGACAGCACCAAAGCGTGAACCACCCAGGCACCCATCCACATAGAGGGGATAAACAGAGCCTGGAGTGCTCTCCCATGGGGAGTGCCTACAGCCACGTGACGTGGACGAGCCACAGCGAACCTCACAAAGCTCATGCGGCGCAGAGGAAGCCAGAGACAGTGTATAAATGTGGTTCCACGTATATGAAGTTTCACGTGGTTCAGAGGTGGGACTGTGGTTACTGTTGGTGGGGGAGGGGAAGCAGCTGAAACAGTGACTTCTGTGGGTGCCGGGCAGGTTCTGTTTCCTGATCTGGCTGCTGGTTACATTGGTCAAGGTTATGAGTGGTGTGTTTCTCCGTGTGTACATTGTGCTTGAATAAAATATTTAGGCCACGTTTGCCAGGTCATCCCTACGCCTGCCTAGAACGTTCGTCTCATATACAGCTTCATCCCAGGCCCCGGAAATAATAGTCACTCCCTCCCTGCCCTGCAGGGAAAGGACATTAGGCCCAGGCCAGGAAATGAGGCCCCCAGGAGCACTGGTTTCTGGGGTCAGTGGAGCGCTGGCACTGACCAGCCCAAAACTGGACACCTGGTGATGCTTGATGAACCTCAGTAGGTGGAAGGAAGAGAGGGAGGAGGGGAACGACAGAGGGAGGAAAGAAGCTGAGTTGTGGCAGAGAGAACTGAATACAGATTTTCCTTCTTGCAAGTAGCCTTTGGGTTTTGACCAGGCCAAACAAAAGCATCTGGTTATTTAGAATGATGTTCCTGCTCAGCGAGGGTTACCAAAAAGCCTATTCTAGAAGCTGACTTGCGGTGTTTCTACTTGTCCTGCATGAGACCTAAGAGGTCATTTACATACTCATTCGTAAAGCTTGCATGGGACTTCCCTGGTAGCACATTGGTTAACAATCCGCCTGCCAATGCAGGGGACACAGGTTCAATCCTTGGGCCAGGAAGATCCCACATGCCACGGAGCAGCTAAGCCTGTGCGCCACAACTGCTGAGCCTGAGCTCTAGAGCCTGTGAGCCACAACTATTGAGCCTGTGCGCCCTAGAGCCTGTGCTCTTCAACAGGAGAAGCAACCATAATGAGGAGCCTGTGCACCACAGTGAAGAGTAGCCCTCGCTCGCTGCAACTAGAGAAAGCCTATGCACAGCAATGAAGGCTCAATGCAACCAAAAATAAATAAATGAGTTAAAAAAAAAAAAAAGCTCAGATGAATCCCAACTCTGTGCCACAAGGCACAGCCACCACCTGGGGTAGGGATGGGGGTTAGGGGAGCACCATCACCGGGAGGAGTGTGCAGGGTGTAGTGGGGGGTGGAGTAGACGAGCACCACTACCTGGAGCATTTGTAGGGGGTGGAGGAGCATCATCGCCTGGAGGAGCTTCAGGGGGATGGGGAGCACCACCACCTGGAGGAGTTGTAGGGGGTGGGGAGCATTACCACCTGGAGGAGTTCCAGGGGGATGGGGAGCACCACCGCCTGAAAGAGATGCAGGGGGGTGGGGAGTACCACCACCTGGAGGAGTTGCAGGGGGAGCACTACCGCCTAGAGGAGCTGCAGGGGGATAGGGAGCACCACTGCCTGGAGGAGATGCAGAGGGATGGGGAGCACCACCGCCTGGAGGAGATGTGGGGGGGAGCACTGCTGCCTGGAGGAGATGTGGAGGGGAGCACCACCAGCTGGAGGAGTTGCAGGAAGGTGGGGGGCTCAGAACTCCCCACAGTGCATCCTGCCTACGTGACCAGCTGCCAGTGAAGGACCGGAATGGAGTCCGCGTGAGGAAAGGTCACTGAAAGGCAGAGATAGGTGTGGTGACGACAGAGCAGATGAAAGAAGGGTGTGGATTGGGAGCAGTCCAGGGTCCTTCCCAAGGAGTAACTTGAAAGCAGTGCAGGACTTGAATGGAGAGAAAATAGAGAGAAAAAAGCCAGCTCTGCTGTTGCTGCCAGTACAAAGAACTGAGAATGAAGTGGACAAAAGCAGCCTGTAATTTGCTGTTTCTTTTAGCTGTGCGGACGGCACCCTACCCCCCAGAAGATTTTTCTTGTACTTGCCTTGTTTTCTGCCTGATGTGCCTTTTTCTTGAAAGTATGTACACATTCTGTGTCCTAGGAGAATCTGGGTCAATAGCCTGAAGTATCAAGAGCAGAGCTTAATTGATGTGAAGGTGGAAGAAATGTTGATCCCACAAAGCATGACTCAAGGGACCGGGAAAATCCAGGTGGCCTAGAGACAGACCTGATGCCTGAAATGCCACCATCCCCAGCGTATTCCACGGGGTTAGGAACTGTCCCTCCCTCCTGTGCTCTGTGTCAGCGAGCCCTGGGAAGGATGATGACTGACGCTGACAGTGACCGTCTGACCCCCCTGCAAGCAGGACCCCGATATGGGAGGACAGGACCCCGATATGGGAGGGCAACCCCCCCGGGAGCGTGGATGAAGGAGGAGGTGTGAACGAGGGGGTGGGAAGAGCAGGGGCTGGGACCTAGGTTCCTTGAGGGACAATCCTGAGCAACCGTGACCTGGTGCCCAGCTGAGTGTCACTGGCTGCAGCAGCTGTTCTCAAGGTGGGGTCCCTGGGCCACAGCGTCAGCACCAGCTGCGAGCTTATTAGAAACCCATGTTCTCAGGCTCCAGCCCAGATCTGCTCAATCAGAAAATTGTGCGTATGGCCCGGCAGTCTTGCTTGAACAAGCTCTGCAGCTGACGTGGACGCATGCCCAAGTGAGAGCCTCCAAGGGAAGGGTCATTTTCTTGACTAATTCTCTTCTACTCCCCGACATTCTCTGTCCTCGGAAAAGATATTAAAGCAAAGTGGTGTTGGATTGAAGCTTATGAATTTGGAACATTTTCTGGGTATCTTTGCCCTGGCCCAGTCTACTCAAAGCCCTTGTCATCCTATCATGTGCCCTGGTTTTGAAAACACACTGAAAGCAATTTCTAACCCTGGCTCTGCCACTTACTGGCTGTGGGAACCTGAACAGGTTACTTGACCTCTCTGATCCTCCGTTTTCCCATCTGTAAAATGGGGCTCGAAATAGGCTCACCAGACCACAGTTTTCCTGGAGGTCCCCATGCTGTGTACACACAGTAAGTGCTCAGAGGCAGGCATAATCCATCAGTCATGCAGTGTCACCTAAACTGGAAGGAGTTAGACTAGACCTCAAGGAAACCAGCCTGTATGCTTGTAATGGTGGGTGTGGGTGGGAGGTGGGGTAGGAGACCAAAGAGTAATATTTAACTGTGTGTGTTTAGGCGCTGAGACACGAGTTACTCTGATCCTATGACCTTGACGTTGTGGAAAGAACAGGGAGATATGAGAATATCTTATAAATAGGCTAATGAAGCTTTCCAGGCTGGTGAATGTCTTCTGCCCTGTCTGCCAGGGTGTGTTGCCCAGCAGAACGAACGGTGGGCACTAACGGGGCCCGGTAGTCGTGGGGGGGGGTGTCCACACTCTGCAGACTTGCTCACTGGATGGACGAGCACACCTGGCTGGCCAGCTTACAAGCAGACCTGCCCCTCGTCCCCCACAGTTACCTCCTCACAGGGTGATTTATGGTCATTCAGTTTCCGTTTATAAAACTGACAATATTCCCACTGATAAATATGATAGACGTGAAATCCAGTAGCCGCAGGGTAAAAGCCGCTGGCCCCGTGGCGACATCTGGCCGCCTGGTGAAGGCGTTATCCAGTGCCCTTCACCCCGTGGGGTGCTGACTGCTGTTCGATACAACAAAGAGTGTTTAAGGTCCACGGGGACTGGACGACAGGGTTACTTTCAGCCAGTGGATCCCACAGCTGGGGTCGATCCCAGGCAGAAACATTTGGAGTCAGCCTCAGGAAGAAACACCCTGCAGCGTGGTCCTTATGCAGCAACACATTTTGCAGCGTGGCGTGGGGGTGGTAACTTTGATGATGGGGGACGTGGCCCTGTCGGCTGTGGAGCGGCGGGCATTTTCACACACAGGTGGTCTGCAAGGGCCCTCGTGCCCTCCCAGGAGAGCCATCTCTGTGACAGCAGTTCCAGTTGGGGGATCGGCACTGCCTTTTATCTGCAGATTTCAAAGTTCTCGCCATGAGTCATTCCTCCCTGGTGCCTCCTGGGAGTGATAGTGTTCATTTCTCCAGACAGGGAGCCTGAGCGCCCGCCGGGCAATGGCCCCACCGGGTCACCGAGTGACTAACGAGTGCTCACCTGTCCCCGGCGTGTGCCCTGACTGTCCCAAGTACACAGGGCGGCAGCTGGTATGGGGCAGGGAGCACCAGGAGAGGAAACAGGACCTGGGAGAAACAAAGCATAGAGTTCTCTGCTCCTTGGTTCCCAGACTTGGCTGTATCTAAGTCAACCATCAAGTATGTTAAAAATTTAGATTTCTGGTCAGACTTGTTTCTCTCTTCGAAAATTTTGATCCAGGAGGTCTGGGTTAAGGTGGGAACCAGGATTCTGTATATTAACAAATTCTGCAGGTGACCTTGATGCACAGCCAGATTTAGCTGATAAAGGTCAATAAATAAGGGACCCTGGAAGGATGCTTGGGGTGGAGAGGGCTGGAGGCCCCTACAGGACCAGACACTTCAGGGGTGTCTATCTTCTCAGCGGCCACCATCACACACTGTCCCCAACTCCACTCAGGCTCAGGGGTGTCATAATTGAACCCCACTTTCCTCAGCACAGTGTTTCTCAGCCTTTTGGGGGTCTTGTGTACCTTTGAGAAGCTGATTTTTTTAAGCTCTTTATTGGAATGTAATTGCTTTACAGTCTTGTACCAGCTTATGAGGTACACCAACGTGAATCAGCTGTATTTGTACATATATCCCCATATCCCCTCCCTCCGGCGACTCCCTCCCCACCTCCCAGTCCTGGCCCTCTAAGGCATCACCTATCCTCGGAGTTGATCTCCCTTTGTTATACAGCAACTTCCCACTAGGAGAAGCTGATTTTTAAAAACCCTCCTGAACAACATTCAGATGCCTGCACATTAGGCTGTGGCTTCAGGAGTGTCTGTAAGAGGCAGATTTAGCACTGGGGAAGGCAGACAATATTCAAGAACTTCACCAAAACCTAGGAGAATCTGAAAACAAGTTAAAAATTAAATGTGGGTCTTGCTCAATCCTACTGTAAGTAGTGTTTCTCAAGGCTGCTTAGCCGTTTCCAGGTTTGAGTTTCCTAGTCTATTAGAGGATCAGAAGCACTCACTTGGGTTTTCACTCGGTCAGTCCATCAGCACTCACCATCGAGTTCCGTCTTCTTCCCGTGCTGCCTTTCTGACCTCAGAGCCTGCGAAGCTGAAAGCCCTATTTGCCCTGCTCCATGGCAGCTGAGTATGAATCAGGCTACATTCCACACGTGCTTGCATAGGTGTGGAAGACAGCAGTGAGGCAGAGGTCCCTGGGGCTGCTCTTGGGTGATCTCTGCAGGCGGTGAGGCTGCTGCTGCATTACCCTTTTCTGGGTCCAGCGCCAACCTCTCAAGTGATGGGGGTTGGGGGGCATTTGCAGCGTTTGTAGTAGCGTCCTCCTCAGCTGTGGTCTCAGCTACGGCAGTGTGTTCTAGAAGTCTCTGGATAGACCAGACGAGTGGGCTCTAGGCTGGGCCTCCAAGAACGCCCCTGACACAGGGGCTTTCCGGAAAAACTTCTCCCTCTGCTGTGGTCAGTGAGGTGGGGAAGCAGGAGCTGCCATGGGGATTGTTGAGCTTGTGGCCGCAATGCAGGGAGGAGAGTACCTCTGCCCCCCCACCCCCACCCCGCGAAGCTGGTGGCGAGACGTCAGTCCCTATTGGTGAGCTTTTACAACATTTCTAGCATGTTGCCACGACATGGAAATCCCTGTACATCTGTCTTTGCGCATTTATGTGAGTGTATCTGCAGGGGTTGAATTCCTGGATCAGAGAGTACAGACAGCTTGATAGACATTGTTTATTTTCCCAAAATGTTTTATTAATTCACAATGCCACCAACATTTTACACCACATTTACTAATACAGAATAAAGCCCAGGCATGACTTCCAAAATATCCACTTGCATGGTAAAATACCACTGCATAGGAGGAGTACCGGTCAATGGAAACAGAAGCTCAACCACACGGGAGAGACACACACCCCACCCATCAAACGGACACCAGTTGGATGAACATTTATATGTTGAATATTAGCTCTAGTGTAACCAATCTTTTTAATCTTTGGCAAAATGAGAGGAGAAAAATGATAGTTTATTGTTGTACATTTATGTTTCTGAGTATTAATCATCTTTTTTGTGTCACTTTAAAATTTCTGTTTTGAATTTTAAAAAGGTATACAAAATATCCCAGAGTTAAGTTCAGCAGAATGCTTTAAGAGATTACTATGAGTCAAATCTTATGCTAGGTTTTGGAGATAAAATAATAGTTTCCATACTTGAGAAATTATGACATCACAGGAGAAGCCAGGCACATACACACAGAAAGGTCATTTTAAGGCAAGACCACCAGGATTCCCAGGAAAAGTGAAATCACTGAGTACTTTGAAAATATATGGGGCTTCCCTGGTGGTGCAGTGGTTAAGAATCTGCCTGCCAATGCAGGGAACATGGGTTCGATCCCTGCTCTGGGAAGATCCTACACGCCGAGGAGCAACTAAGCCCATGTGCCACGACTACTCAGCCTGCACTCTGGAGCCCGTGAGCCACAACTACTGAGCCCATGTGCCGCAACTAATGAGACCCAAGCGCCTAGAGCCCATGCTCTGCAAGAAGAGAAGCCACCGCAATGAGAAGCCCACGCACCGCAATGAAGAGTAGCTCCCACTTGCCACAACTAGAGAAAACCCGTGTGTAGCAACAAAGACCCAATGCAGCCATAAATAAAGTAAAATAAAATTAAATTAAAAAAAAGAAAATATATGTATGGGGGAAAATATAGTGGACACAGAGTTATCAAAGAGGAAACAGCTGTTGTCTGGTCCAAAAATTTTTAAGTGAGTGAAAAAATTGTCCTCTTGCTGTGCATAAGAACCGTATTTATTTTAATTGATATGTTTTGGCATACATGATGAACAGGACACTAAAATATTGCTATGTGATTTCTTCCCTTTCCATGATACATTTTGTGTAAGAAAATGAAATAGAGACTGAATAAATGTAAGGAAGTCTCCTCTCTCCCTACCATGGTGGTGTCAGTGTAGACTTGCTAAAATAGAGATTATAAATAAGATCCACTCACATAGCATAATACCCCAAATGTCCAGGATACACTTGAAGGTCACCCATCATATCAAGACCCAAGAAAATTTCAACTTGAATGAGAGAACACTTTCAACAAACACCAGTGTGTCCATTACACAGATGTTGGAATTACCTGACACAGATTTTAAAACAATTATCATTTAAAAAGATGCTTCCATGAGCAATTACAAACAGGCTTAAAACATAAGAGCAGGAAATCTCAGCAAGGAAATAGAAGGTATAAATAATAACAAAATTAATATATATATAAGGAGAGAGACTTTATATTAGGGAAGAACATTTGGGATAAAAGTCCCTCCTCTGGCTCCCTATTTTTAAAAGTCTTTGGAGAGGAATTACACAATCTCCTTAGCTTACTAGGGTTTCACAAGCCTTACCTTCAGAAAACTCACTCTACCAAATCCAGATCCCCCTGACCCAGCGTCAGTGCACCGAGACAGTGGCCAATCCCCCTCTTGGCATATGCACAATCCCCTTTTCTCCTCTTCTCCAGATATAGCCACCCATCCTCCTTGCTTCTCTGCCAGCCCTACTTTTGGCTCAGCTTGGAGGCTGATGCTGGATGCATCTTTTCAGGAGGCAGACCAGGTACAGAGGAGCATCAAAAGTCATAAGGTGGCTTGTCCTGTTACCAAAACAAGTTGGGTCTTGTCCAACACACAGCAAAGCCAATCTGCTGACACCAGGTTGTGGTGAAGGAACAGCACTTATTGTGAGATGCCAAGCAAGGAGAATGGGCAGCTCGTGTTCAGAAGCCCCCAGCATGCTGAAGGCTTTCAGGGAGGAGTTTTTAAAGACAGTGTAAGGGAGAGGGTCACGGGGTATGTGACCAGCTCATGCTCAGTTCTCTGATTGGTTGATGGTGAAGTAAAAGGATGATGTTTCAGGAATCTCAGTCATCAGCCTTCTGGCCCCAACTGGTCTAGGGTCTGTGGTGGTGAGCAGGCAGTTAACTTCTTCCACCTGGTCAGGGTTTTGGTATCTGAGAAATGACTCAAGGATGTATTTCAGGGTATTGTCTATAGCCTGTGAGGAAGAACTAAAGGTTTTGACTTTGTTATACACATAAACTATTATTATTTTGTCTTGCTTGATGGCTTTCCTTTGTTTTTGCATTTTCCCACTTCTCTGATTAAATTTGCTCTTGGGAACTCAGGGAAGGCATGGGAGGCTAAAGCTTTTCTACAAGCTAGAGGTGGGAGACACGGGGGGGGGTCTGTCTCTTGGAAAGCCCTGCAAGATCTTGCTGGGTTTCAGTCCTTTGTATCACCTGGCCTGGACAAGGTAGAGTGCTCAGGCCAATACCATGTGAGTCCTCCTTCCTGTGACTGTTTGCTAATAATACAGAAGGCTTTCAGTATCTGAATAATTGGTATATCCATATCAGTATACCTTGGCTGAATATCAGACTTGCCTCCAAGAAAGATGAATGATTTTGGTCTTGATTCTAAGAGTGATGGGAGCCACTGAGGGGTTGCAAGCAGGGAAGTGATGTGATTAGATCTGCATTTCAGAGATCACT
The DNA here is from genome assembly GCF_030028045.1 of Hippopotamus amphibius kiboko. NCBI lineage: Eukaryota > Metazoa > Chordata > Mammalia > Artiodactyla > Hippopotamidae > Hippopotamus > Hippopotamus amphibius. The sequence goes on from NC_080199.1 coordinate 75,354,476, forward strand.
GGGGCAGCTCTGAGGAGAAGCTGGAATCAGAATGGGAGGCTATTGCCTTAGTCTAGGTGGGAACTGATGCATTCAACTTTGTCATGGTGCTTTCTACATTGTTATAATAACAGCTACAGCTGTAGATAGATAGTTGGATTTGATTTGCTAATATTTATTTTAAGGACTTTTACAATTTTATACTTTTCTTATTTTGGAATGCCTTTATTGGGCTTCTGTATCAGGGCATGCTGGCCTCGTAAAAAGAGTTGAGATGTGTTCCCTCTGCCTCTATATTTTTTTTTTTTATTTTTTTTTATTTTTTTATTATTTTTTTTTGGGGGGTACACCAGGTTCAATCAACTGTTTTTATACACATATCCCCATATTCCCTCCCTTCCTTGACGCCCCCCCCTCGAGTCCCCCCCACCCTCCCTGCCCCAGTCCTCTAAGGCATCTTCCATCCTCGAGTTGGACTCCCTTTGTTATACAACAACTTCCCACTGACTATTTTACAGTTGGTAGTATATATATGTCTGTGCTACTCTCTCGCTTCTTCTCAGTTTCCCCTTCACCCCCCGCCCCCTCCCATACCTCGAGTTCTCCAGTCCATTCTCTGTATCTGCTTCCTTGTTCTTGTCACTTGCCTCTATATTTTAAGAGTTTTTGTAAGATTCCAATTATTTCTTCCTTGAATGTTTTCTAGAAGTTATCAGTGAAGACATCGGAGCTTGAAGTTTTCTTTGTGTAAAGAGTTTTGATAACAATTCAACTTATTTAATCAAGATAGGGCTACTTTGGTTCTCTAATCAATTTTGGGAAGTAGTTTTCAAGAATTTTCTCAATTTCATCTAAGTGCTGAGTTTTTTGGCATAAAGCTGTTCATGATAGTCTCCTTTATTTTTGTTTTTCTTTCTTCAGATTGTGGGTGATACAGACATGCTTTAAAATTTTTTTTATTTTTGGCTGTGTTGGGTCTTAGTTGTGGCATGCGGGATCTTTTGTTGTGGTGCATGGGCTCTTCGCTGCAACTCTAGGGCTTCTCTCTGGTTGTGGCATGCAGGTTTTCTCTCTCTAGTTGTGGTGCAGGCTCCAGAGCATGTGGGCTCTGTAGTTTGCAGCATGCAGGCTCTCTTGTGGTACGTGGGCTTAGTTGCTCTGCAGCATGTGGGATCTTAGTTCCCCGACCAGGGATTGAACCTGGGTCCCCTGCATTGGAGGGCAGATTCTTTACCACCAGACCACCAGGGAAGTCTGGATTATGTTATTTTTAAAATTTATTTATTTATTTATTGGCTGCGTTGGGTCTTCGTTGCTGCACACGGGCTTTCTCTAGTTGCAGCAAGTGGGGTCTGCTCTTCGTTGTGGTATGTAGGCTCCTCATTGTGGTGGCTTCTCTTGTTGCAGAGCATAGGCTCTAGGTGTGCAGACTTCAGTAGTTGTGGCACACAGGCTCAATAGTTGTGGCACACGGGCTTAGTTGCTCCGTGGCATGTGGGATCTTCCTGGAGCAGGGATCAAATCCTTGTCCCCTGCATTGGCAGGTGAATTTTTAACCACTGACCACCTAGGAAGTCCCCTGGAAGATATTATTTTAATAACATCTTTATTGAGATAGAATTCACATGTCAAAAACTTCATTCTCTTACAGTGTAGAATTTAGTGCTTTTTCAGTATATCCACAGACTTGTGCAACCATCACCACTAATTCCAAAACATTTTATCATCTTCCCAGCAAAATCCACAGCCATTAGCAGTCACTCCCTACTCTCCCCTTCCTGCGTCCCTGAGAACTACTAAAATACTATCTCCAGAGATTTGCCTATGCTGGACATTTTAATAAATGTAACCACAAATATGTGGCCTTTTGTGTCTTACTTTACTACCATAATGTTGTCAAGGTTCCTGCATGTGATAGCATGTTTCAGTACTTCATTCCTTTTTAAAGCCAAATAATTCCACTGGATGGACATACCACATTTTGCCTATTCATTATCAGTTAATGGATATTTGGGTGGTTTCCACTTTTGGGCTGTTAGGAAAAATGCTGCTATAAACATTTGAGCGCAGGTTTTGTGAGGATATATGTTTTCAGTTCTCTTGGATATATATCCGGGAGCAGAACTGCTGAGTCATATGTTTGACCTTTTGAAGATCTTCCCAGCTGTTGTCCAAATCGCTGTACCATTTTACACTCCCATCAGCGGTGTATGAGGGTTCCAATTTCCCCACATCCTTACCAACTCTTGTTATTATATAACTTTTTGGGGGGGGACCATGCCATGTGGTTTGCAGGATCTTAGTTCCCCAACCAGGGATTAAAAGAGGGGCCCTAGCCGTGACAGTGCTGAGTCCTAACCACTGGACCACCAGGGAATTCCTTATATAACTTTTTGATTATAGCTTCCTAGTAGGTATGAAGTAATATCTCATTGTGGTTTTGGTTTGCATTTCCCTAGGAACTAATAATATTGAGCATCTTTCATGAGTTTATTGCTCATTTGTATATCTTTTTCAAATCTTTGCCCTTTTACAAATTGATTTCTTATTGAGTTGCAAGAGTACTTTATATAGTCTGGATACACATTTCTTATCAGATATATAATTTGCAAATATCTTCTCTTCAGGTTGTCTTTTCACCTTCTTTTTTTCTTTGTCTTTTTTTTTTTTGGCTGCATTGGGTCTTCGTTGCTGCATGCAGGCTTACTCTGCTTGTGGCAAGTGGGGGCTATTCTTTGTTGCGGTGTGAGGGCTTCTCTTGTTGTAGAGCATGGGCTCTCATACATTGATGGTGGGATTACAAAATGATACCACCACTCTGGAAAATAGTTTGGCAGTTTTTTATAAAAACTGAACGTGTATCTGCCATACAGAGCAGCAACTGTACTCTTGGGCATTTACCCCAGAGAAATGAAAAACTTACATTCACGCAAAAATCTGTACCCAGATGTTACAGCAGTTTTGTTTGTTAAAACCACAGACTGGAAACAAGCTAGATATCCTTCGATGGGTGAATAAGCATTCACCATTCACATGGTGCAGCCATACTGTGGAACACTAGTCAGTAGCAAAGAGGAACAAACTATTGCTACATGCAGAATCCTGGATGAAGCTTGTGGAATTATGCTAAATGAAAATAACCAATCTCAAAAGTTACATACTACATGATTCCATTTGTATAACATTCTTGAAGTGACAATATTATAGCAATGGAGAACAGATTAGTGGATGGCGGGACTTAGGAACCAGGTAGGGGAGGAAGGAGGGAGGTGGGTGTGGCTACTCAGGGCATCAGGCAGGAGGGATCTTTATGGTGATGGAAGCTCTCCTGTGTGTCCACTGCATCAATGTCAATATCCTGGTTGTGGTGATACACTATAGTTTTGCAAAATGTTTCCATTGGGAGAATCTGAGTGAAGAGAGTACATTGAATCTCTCTGTGTATATTTTCCCTTATAAGTTTATGGGCATCTACAGTTGCCTCAGAATAAAATGTTTCACTAACACAACACTGTAAATCAACTATAATATAAAATTAAATTAAATTAAAAATAAAATAAGTAAAATGTTCTATTAAAAAAAACTTAGTAGATTATATAAGTTGTATCTATTTAAACAAAAATAAAATGTATATAAAAAAATAAAAGATGCAGGAGAGAGGAAAGGATGAGATCCTCAGCCTGGAGTTAGGAAAGGCTCCTCAAGGGAGGCGATGTTTGAGTTCAGCCCTGCAGCTCTTTTCCAGGCTGCTCTTGGCAAAGAGGCCCTTTTATGGTCATTTTCTCAGAAGGTAGATGGTTAATGACTCAGATGCTATTTGTCGGGTTAAAATGCAGGATGCTACTAATAGCACACACTGAGCCCCTACTGTGTCAGGCGGTGTGTTCGGCTCTTTGCATATGTTAAGCTGTGCCTCCCTCAGAGTCGCAGGGTCCTTCTCTCCCTGGGGCTGCAGGTGTAAGCAGTCACCCCGGGCCACACAGCTGGGTGCGGAGCCGCTAAGATTTGAGCAGAACCCCAGCTTCCAGGACTGTGCTGAGCTGTTCATGTTCCCTTGTCCCCAAATTGTCATTCTCATATCGCATTTTCGAGGCACTGGAAAACTTCTCCGTCTTTTCTTTTTTGTAAAAATAGACTCTATTTTTAGGTTCACAGGAAAATCAAGCGGAAGGCACAGAGATTTTCCATACCCTCCCTGCCCCGACTCATGCAGAGCCTCCCGACCAGAGATATTGACTATAGTCAAAACAACTTCCAGATTTCTTGAGGTATAATTGACCAATGCACATTGTATATATTGAAGGTGTACAGTATGATGATGTTATATATGTATACATTGTAAAATGATTACCATCATCAAGGTGATTAACACCTTCATCACCTCATATTTTGTGTCTGTGTGGTGAGAACACTTAAGATCCACCCTCTCAGCAAGTTTCAAGTATGTAAGACAGTATTATTAACTACAGTCACCAGGCTATACATTAGTTTCAGCTGTACAGCAAAGTGATTCAGTTATAGATACACATATATCCACTTTTTTTTTAATGTTAACATGTAGTAGGGTTACTGTTGCTATTTTATAAATTTATTTATTTATTTTATTGGCTGTGTTGGGTCTTTTTTGCTGTGCGCGGGCTTTCTTTTAGTTGCAGTGCGTGGGGGCTACTCTTCGTTGTGGTGCGCGGGCTCCTCATTGCCATGGCTTCTCTTGTTGTGGAGCATGGGCTCTAGGTGCGTGGGCTTTAGTAGTTGCAGCACATGGGCTCAATAGTTGTGGCTTATGGGCTCTAAAGCGCAGGTTCAATAGTTGTGGTGCACGGGCTTAGTTGCTCCTCGGCATGTGGGATCTTCCTGGAGCAGGGATGGAACTCATGTCCCCTGCATTGGCAGGCAGATTCTTAACCACTGCGCCACCTAGGAAGCCCCATATCCACTTTTTAAAGATTCTTTTCCCATATAGGCCATTACAAAGTATTGAGAGGAGTTCCCAATGCTATACAGTAGGTCCTTATTAGTTATCTATTTTATATATAGTAGTGTGTATATGTCAATCCCAATCTCCCAATTTATCCTTCCTCACCCTCTTACCCCCCTGGTAACCAAAAGTGTGTCTTCTCCATCTGTAACTCTATTTCTGGTTTATAGATAAGTTCATTTGTATGCTTTTTTTAACGATTCCACATATAAGCGATATCATATGGTATTTTTCTTTCTCTATCTGACTTCATTCAGTATGACAATCTCTAGATCCATCCATGTTGCTGCAAATAGCATTATTTCATTCTTTTTTATGGCTGAGTAGTATTCCATTGTATATATGTACCACATCTTCTTTATCCATTCCTCTGGTGATGGACATTTAGGTTGCTTCCATGTCCTGGCTATTGTAAATAGTACTTCAGTGAACATTGGGGTGCATGTGTCTTTTCGAATTATGGTTTCCTCTGAATTGAATCCATGCCCCCTACAGTGGAAGCATGGAGTCTTAACCTCTGGACCACCAGGGAAGTCGCAGAACTTATTCATCTTAAAACTGAAGGTTTGTACCCTTTGACCAGCAACTCCCTAACTTCCCCCACCTCCCCAGCCCCTGGCAACCACTGCTTTACTCTCTGATTCTATGAGTTTGACTTTTTAAAATTCTGCATATGAGTGAGATGGTAGAGTATTTATCTTTCTCTGACTGGCTTATTTCACTTGGCATAATGTCCTCCAGGTTCACCTATGTTGTTTCAGGAGGCAGAATTTCATCCTGTTTTATTGGCTAGTAATATCCCATTGCACGTATGTACCACATCTTCTTTATCCATTCATTCTCAGCAGACACTTAGGTTGTTTCCATGTCTTGGCTATTGTGAATGATGCTGCAATGAACATGGGAGTGCAGATACCTCTTTGAGATGCTGGTTTTATTTCCAGTGGATAAAGGAATGTAGAAGATGTAGAAGATCAGGGTTAAAAGGAATAGGGGTTTTATTATAGGGATAGGGGTTTTATTATAGGGATTAGACTTTATGCCATGGTGGGTGCTGGTGAGGAAGCCCATGAAGGCTGAGGCGTCTGTATTTGCTGGTGGCCTGATGTCACTGTCGACACTCAGAGCCAGCAGTTGGGATGAACAGCTGGATGTGAAGTGGGCGAGAACAGGGACAAACTGGAACCTGCAAGGATTAACTGGAACCGGTGAGGACCCTGCGTCTGTCTCACTGCCTCCTCTGCCTCCCCTGGGTCTGCAGCTACACACACCCCAGGCACAACATGGAGACGTTCCAGAAGGACACCTGGTGGGAGCTGAAGCAACCGGGGGCCCCAGTGGCACCCACACCTGGGGTGCAGCCTGCAGTGCCAGTGCAGGCAGGTGGCAGTGACGCCAGGCCCCATGCTGGTCTTCAGGACATCAAAGCGGGGCTTCACCTCCGCCTCCCAGTTCTGGTCACATTTTTCTTGTGTCCAGTCCTGAGTCAGAACCTTACAGGAGAGGAAATCCTAGGAAACACGGCACTAGCCTAGCTGAGTTGACAAAGCTGTCACATCAGGCGTGAGACATTATTGTACAATGTCACTGGTCACCACGGAAAAGAAGGAGGCGCACCATGGCAAAAGGCACTTGAGGATCATTTTGTGCATCACTTACAGACCAGGGGCCCCTGGAGTTTGGTGCTGTGACCAGGAAGGACCTGTGTACCAGACACATCCACCCCAGCAATCTCGGGCGTGTCCTGACTCCCGTGTTCCGTGGAGCAGAGGAGGAGGGCGCAGTATGCGTGGAGAAACAGGGATTCACAGCCGTTTGGAAAGCTCTGGTCACTTTGAACTTTGGTGACTGACTTCTGACCTCCGCAGTGCATCCTCCACCACTGAACCTTCCATCCAGCTTTTCAAAGAAGGTCAAGGTTTCCTATTTTAACAACCCTTGGAGAAATGTGGGTGACACGTATGTTGGGTTCCTTGTACAAGTCAGAATGGCCATTGGTTTCCAAAGATTCAGATGAGATTATGAACCTGAAATCTGTCCCATTGTGACCTATGGATATCCTCCTAGATTAAAAACAAAGGTGTGGAGAAAACAGCTTCTGCTCCTGTGTTCTCCCTCTCACCTATCAGGATGATGAAATAGTGGAGGCTCCTGGATATTAAGAAAAAAAAAAAAAAAAGCAGAGATCAGTTTGAAGGCACTGTGACCCAGAGGCTATGATTTCAGCCTTTCCAAAGGCGAAAGGATCAGAGAAGGGCTTTATTTATCACAAAGGATTCAGTCCACTGAAATTACTTAAGGACCTTCAATGAAAGATGTAGAACCAGGTGCTTTTCTCTTTTGACAGACCAGGACATAGTCAGTGGCTCAATTAAGTTAGAAAAAATGGAAATATCTTTTAGCAACAAAAATTTAGTACCTAAAACCCTTTCACAAAATTCCAGTCACTCTTGATCAAAGAGTAAGAGAAAACCAGGAGGGTTTTTCTGAGGAGGCAACCTTCTTTAGGGGTTGTGGTAGTAATCATCATATTGTAACAGTTAATATTTATTCAGGACTTGCTGTGTGCACAGCATGGATTACTTTTCATCTGTGACCTCATTTAATTCTCCTGACACCCCTGGGAGATCAGTGCTAGTTGCTTCCACTTAAAGATGGGGGAAATTGGGGCTTGGAAAAGTTGTGACTTGTGTACTGTGTTCCTACAAAAAGTCACATTGATCAATGGGTAAATACCAATGTGCGAAAAAATATGTACGAATAGGGATGTTCAGTACAGTGTCATTTATAAGAGTTTAACATTTGAAAACTATTATGTGTCTCTCAGTAAGAGTTTGACTAAAGTAATGAGGGCACATCCATTCAGTGGGATAGTTAGGCATCTGTTAGGAATTATGATGTAGATGTTTCCTAACCAACGTGGGAAAGTGTTCCAGATACCATGACGCGCACACACAGCAAGGTGGCAAAGCAGCATGGATGGTGTGATGCAGTTTTTGGAAACTGATATAAGTTTTGATATAATTTTAAAAGTCTGGAAAATTATACAACAAAAATACTAACATTGACCCTCTTGAAGTGGCAGCATTCTAGGATATTAAAATCATTTTTTTCTCCTTCCTTTCCTGCAATGATCAAGTTACAAAGAGTAGAATTAAGGCTTCCACGCACACTATGGTCCTTTCTCTGAGACACTTTCCTCTGAGCTCCAGACTGCAAATCAGCCCCATCATGTTCAAGAGCACAGTGACCTTGGACAAGTCTCACATACCCTCTGGGCCTCCTGTTACGTCTACCTAACAATGAGAAGGTGGTTTAATTTCAAAACTTTTTTCCAGCTCTACATTCTTTGACAATGAATCTTATTCCCAGTGGAGGTGTGTGGGGTGGAGGGGGGGAGTGGGAGGGGGGATTTAAATGGTCCCTTGGAACCTTCTCTATTTTCTTTGACGTGTGAAGACCTTGTTCCCATCGTCCTCTTCCCACCAGTCCTTTGAGAAGGGAGATTTAATACACTTCACCAGAGATGTGTCATATCAATCTGGGAAAAAAGTACCTTCTCCCAGAATGACAAATGTTAACCTATACATTAAAAAAACAACAACCAACAAGCAAAACCCACTACCCACGGAAACCACACACTCCACAAACAAAAACCAACTGCCCAAACACATCCCCTACACCTGTCCTGATCCCAAAGTGGAGCACAGCCTCTAGGTGTGCAGGCTTCAGTAGTTGCAGTGCATGGGCTCAATAGTTGTGGCTCATGGGCTCTAGAGCACAGGCTCCGTAGTTGTGGCACAGGGGTTAGGTGCTCCGGCATATGCGATCTTCCCGGACCAGGGCTCAAACCCGTGTCCGCTGCAGTGGCAGGCGAATTCTTAGCCACTGCGCTACCAGAGAAGCCCTTGGCATCTTTCTTTTTTTTTTTAATTAATTTATTTTATTTATTTATTGGCTGCATTGGGTCTTCGTTGCTGCACACGGGCTTTCTCTAGTTGCAGCAAGCGGGGGCTACTCTTCATTGCGGAGCGCAGGCTCCTCATTGTAGTGGCTTCTCTTGTTGTGGAGCACGGGCCCTAGGCGCGTGGGCTTCAATGGTTGCAGCACATGGGCTCAGTAGTTGTGGCTCACGGGCTCTAGAGCACAGGCTCAATCGTTGTGGCGCGCAGGCTTAGTTGCTCGGTGCCATGTGGAGTCTTCCCAGGGCAGGGCTCGAACCCGTGTCCCCTGCATGGGCAGGCGGATTCTTTACCACTGCGCCACCTAGGAAGTCCCCTTGGCATCTTTCTTAAGACCACTTGTCACCGCTACACCCGAATACTAATAATAATAATGATAACAACAACACTAATAATAGCTAGCGCTTATTTTGCAGACCGCCATAGGGTCCCTTAGCATGTTCTCACACAGGAGCACAGCGAAATCCCGGCGGGGCCGAGGAGGGCAGGAAGAAGGAGCCGGGCCGGGTGGGGAGGGCGGCAACCCCGCGCGCTCCCTGCGTCCGCGGCGGTTCACCCGGTGGCGGAGGCGCACACACCCCGCGCGCACGGATGCGGCCCGGCTCTCGGGCGCCCTCTGCCGTGCGGTCCCCGGGAGCGCCCGCCTGGCCAGGGCCAAGCGCAGCTTTCGGGCCGCTGGCTCCCCACGACCCACCTTCCTGTGCCCCGCAGCCTGGCGCTCTGCTCCGGGCGACACGGAGGCCTCGTGCAGGGTCCCCGTAGCCGTTTAAACGCGGCTGCTTCCTACAAACCCAAAAATCTGGCCTCAGAGGAGAAACCCTGTATCGTCTGTTATCCTCCCCAGAGAGGTCTGGTAGGGAGACCTTTCCTCTCTGCCTTATAAATGATGAAAACAAAAATTATTTTCTGCAACAAGTGTAAACATTGAACGTGCGTCTCACATATCCTTACACAGCCTCACTCGAGGGGGAATCTGAATCTGAGAATCACTCTTCTAGAATCTGCTCCCCTGCCTTCCACCCTGCCTTCCCACTGACCTTCATTCTTCCAGGGGGTGCGCTCACCTAGGACCACTCGTCCACCTGCTGGATGTGTAGCAGCAGGAAATCACTCACCCTCTCAGAGGTAATAACATCAAGCTCCCCAAACCCTCTGATGCATTCACCTCTGCTGAGTTCCTGCCCCACCTGGGCCCTGGGCTTGGCACTGGGGAGTCATCAGTGAACAAGACAGATGCTTTCTTTACTCTCAGGAAACATACCACCCCAGGAGGGAGCCCAGGCTGGAAACCAGTAAACACCCAAACGGTTGCCAGTGTGTCCCTGTAAGGAAGGTGACGCGTGAGAGAATAATTTAGGCTGAGAGCTCACAGCCGGGTGTGCGAGCTGAGCTGCAGGGATCGATAGGAATAACCCAGGTGGGAAATGCTGGACAAAGACTCTGCGACAAGGAGGTGTCATAAATTCCGGGAGAGGCTGTGTGGCTGAGTCATCAGGAGCAGAGAGGATGAGGCTCAGAGGATGGCCAGGAGGCGGAGAGGCAGAGCCTTGAAGGCCAAGCCACGCGTATGGCTGAAATCCTGGAATGCAGTGGAAACCGCGGAGTGCATTTGCGATCTGATGTGGATTTTGGAAGGCTTGCTCTGCGCTGGGATGATGGGGTGGGGGGGGGGGGTAGTGAGAACAGGGGCCTCCTGGGGAGCTGGTGATGGACAGCAGCTTGGCTCTGTGGAGCAGTGGGCTGGTGAGAGGAAAAAGCGGGGGTGTGGGGCTGGGGAAGGGGGTGACCACGGGCGGCATCGGGGGTCTCTGGCTATGGCAGGAGGACTCGTGGGGAGCGGCTGAAGCTGCATCTCAGGGGGACTGTTGAGAAATGTCCCCGGCATCATTGCCCTCCAGGAAGGCACGTTTGGTACCAAAGTTACGTATTAACAGCCCTTGACGAGGGCATTGATTTTTTGTTGTTGTTATTTGTTATTGTTTTGATATTTAGGGTATAAAGGAAAGAAAGTTGAGAAGGGTGTTTTAATGTGACAAATTCAAGTTTTAATTTTATTTTTAATTGTAAAGATGGAGCAGACATGCATTTAACTCTGGCAGAGGGCTGAAGTGAAAACAGGACCTAGGAAAGACGTAGTGGGTGGAGCTGGGAAGAAGGGAAGGAATTGGACCAGATTCTTTGCAGTCTTTCGAAATTTTAGTCAAGTGACACTGCCTCATACTTAGATGTCCGTGCAGTGCTTTTGTTACTGTTTACTCCAGGACTGCTCGGGCCCTGAGGTGAGAATGACCAGAAGCCCAGGAATCCTGACGTCTTGTTCTAACCTTTGAGTAGTAACTGAGATGGTCGCAACACGAGGTGAGCATAGTACAATTGAGATGCTTGTAATAATAGCGGTGATGCTTCCAGCATCCAGTCAACCGAGGGCTGCCACGACATAAGCAGGGTCCGAGGAGGGGGTGAGGGTCAGGCCAGCCTGCAGAACAGTAGGGGGACCCGGCTATGTCCTTTGCTGGCTCCTGGGTCCCCTTTGGGCAGGTGGGGGAGGCGAGGAAGGAATGATAGAGCCGGGACCACTGCATTTCAGATGAGTCCCAGATCTGCGTGGGAGCAAAGCTGCCCCTTGCAGCTTGTGAGAGGTCCTTCCCCAGGCCTGGGCTGGCTTCTCCCGGTGGCCCTGCTCCGGAGGCTTTCTAGCTATTGCGGCCACGTGCCGGCAGGGAGCGCTGCTACTTCACAGTTTCACAGGCGGCCTCTTTCTGGCGATGCCGCAGGGTTCTGCCTCGGGTGAGTTTCCTTAGCTCTGCAGAGGAGATGCTCCTAGGCCTGCAAACCCAGGGCCACACTGACAAGACCCGCGGAGGGCTGGCCTTCCTCAGAGCATCCCATGGGGCCCAGAGCGCGGCTTTCCCCAGCCGTGCGGATTGCGGTCACAGCGGCTCACCCTCCACGGATAGACCGTCAGCCTAAAGCTTCTCCCCAGGAGAACACACGGGTTTCTAGCATTTTCTTTGGTCCTGTGCATTGGTTACATGCAGGAGACCCAGCCGGCAGGCTCACTCCCCCGCACCACGCTCAGGTCATAATCCTTTGACAACCGAGTGGGTGCCGGGCCCCACGTAGCCTTCCGGCTGCAATACCTGACTTCAGCAACTGTTCGTCATTGAAGGGTGTGCCGAACGTCTGGGCTAATAAGGGGAGGTTAAAACGGGTGCCCGACCTTCCTATTGTCCGGGGACAGCTGCCATCAACCCCAACCACAAAGCAGCTGGAGGTTAGAGGCCCATTTTCTCTCCTTCCCACCCCTTAGATCTGTCAGCAGGGGAGCTGCTGGCCTTTGCAGCGTTGGTGTTGCGGTGGGTGGAGGTGGGTGCCTGGGTTACGTGTGTGCGGTGGGGCAGTTTTCAGGAACTAGAGGCACCAGGGTTTGTTTTTCCCTCGTGCTAAGACGTGGCAGGTGCTGAGGTGCGTGGCCGCCCAGGTGCCCTCCTTGACTTTTCCAGCAGATCTTTCCTGGGAGTGAGGGGTCAGGAGGTCACCCACCTCTCCTTTGCTTTTCCTGTTTCCTCCAGGGCAGGGAGTGGTGGAGGTTGGGTTTAATAAACCCACCTACAGAAGGTCCAGGTTTGCTTTTCCTGTGGAGGGGTGTCAATATGGAGTTCCCCCCCGCCTGAGCCTGGGGCCTCCGTGGGGTCCAGCACCAACAGGCCTCTCCCTCGCCCACAGCCTAGACGGCCTCTGTGCTGGAAGGCCAGGTGCCCACAGGGGGTGGAAAAGACAGTCCAAAGTGGTCCAGGTGACCTATGCCCGTCACCCCCCACCGCGGGGAAGGGTTTTCCTCTCCACTCTCGGCGGAGCCTTGGGCCTGAGTGGGGAGACGTGGTGCGAGGCGGTGTGCCTCTCACCTCTCCACCTAATCGAGAGCGCTGAATGGCCTCCTCCTTTCTCCTCCCTTCTCCTTCAATAGAGTCCAGCAATTTAGCAAACTCACCAAGCTGTGTCCTGCTTCATGACTAATTCACATATTTAAATGCGAGCGGTCAAAGCCCAACTATTTGATGCCAGCCAAGCGCATTTATCAGGTCAAACTGCTCACAAAAGCTGGGGGCCAGCATGGCTATGTGAGTGTGTGTGGACTGAATGTGCGGGATACTTATTGATTTTTAGTCTCAAATTTCAAAAGCAAGGGACCATATCAGAGGCTGCCGTTGCTCCCGTGCCCTGCCAGAGCTGGGCTTGCCTTTGGCCTGGCCTCCCCACCCTGTCCCCCTCCCCCTCCCCCAGCCCCGCGTTGCGTGTCTCTGAGGGGGCTTCAGAGAATGAATCTACTCAATTACAGCCCTTTTCACGTGACTGAGCAGTTTCAAAGATGCCACATTTTATTATGTGGCGACCCCTGACATCGCAGGTGCAGATTTAATGGTGGAAAAGTTGAAATTAGCCAAAGTGAACTTTCTCCTGCAGTCCCGGCGTGGAGAGATGTTACGGCCTGTTCCAGCTGGAGCTGCCCTAACGTTGCTGAGTGTGTAAGACAGCAACGTGCCAGCCACAGCCCCTGCTCCCCACCCCCACCCCCCACAGCTGGATGGGTTCCAGGGCCAGGGGAGAAGAGCGTTAAACACAGAGGTGCTGCCTATAATCCCCTTTGGCAAGGGAAGCCCAGTCTCCTGTGTCCCCTTGGGGTGTCTTGACATCAATCATACAGTGACTGTGTGGCATCGGACCCAAGGGAACGTCACGTTCAAGTGAAATGAGCAAACTTAGTTCGAGCCTTCCAGGCTGCGAAGTGTTGCCGCTACAAGGTCATGATTGATCAGCACACACTGTCGAGATGGATTTCGTGACTGGATGGCTCTTCACAATCGACACCCCTAACCAGTGACCCATGCACGTCCAAGTGTGGGTTTCTCCAGCCCGGCTGCCTCTGCTCTCCCAGCTCAGCCTTTTCAAGCCAACCCATGGCTTGCTTCTCTGGGTCTATTCTGCATCTTTCACTGGAGTCCAGGGAAATAAAGGGCATCTTTCTGTATACATCAAACCCAAGAGTA